>NC_051317.1:37312098-42312098 GCF_015220235.1 Choloepus didactylus | reverse complement strand
TGATGGGTGTTCTTTAGGTGAGAGACCCAGTGCCTACCGAGAGGATGTCTTAGTTTGCTAGGGCTGCTATAACAAATACCACAGACTGTTTGGCTTAAACAACAGGAATTTATTGTCTCATAGTTTTATAGGCTAGAAGTCCAAAATCAAGGTATCCGTTGGCCATGCCTTTTCCTAAGGCTGTAGTTTTCTGGTGGTGGCTTACCAGCAATGGCAGTTTATCTCCTTCCACCTCCTCCCTGCTCTCACTATTGTGTCCAAGTCATTTCCTTTGCTTATAAGGACTCCAGTCACGTTGGATTAAGGACCCTGATTCTGTTTGGCCTTGTCTTAATAGAATCTTTGAAGATCCTCTTTACAAACACGTTCACAGCCACAGGACCTGGTGGTAGGACTTGAACATGTCTTTGTGGGGAACATGATTCAATTCCCAGCAGAGGAAGAACATTTGGCTGAGACCTCAAGGAGGAGAGTAGTGGGTGGAGAGTGGTCCCAACACTGGAATAGCAGGTACCAGAGCTGGGGCCAGGAAGGAGCAGTGAGTGTCCTGATTATGTGTATATAACACATGTTGTCCACAGGCCACCTTGCTGCCTCGTTATTATTATTGTACTAATACCCATGGAACATTTTCCAACATCTTGTCCTCCTATTAGGTCCTTAAGAACACCTCTATACTTTCTCAAAAGTAGAAATAGTCTGGACCAGATTCCCTGACTATAATACAGTACGATTAGAAAATAATAGGAAAATATAAGCAAATCCTAGTGCCTGGAAAGCAGCAGCAACAGCATCCCTCTTAACTTGAATCAAATAAAGAAAAAGTAAAAACCCAAATTAACTTAATAGTGTCCATGCTGAGCTTTTGATTTACCTGTGTTCAATATTTTTGTTTTTAAAAGACTTGCTTTTATGAAAAGTTTTGCTCACTCTCATCCTTTTTTCCCCAATATTTACATAGATATCTGGTTGTTTGGCATGTCAGGTGGTTTTTCTAGACCAGAGTTCCCCATATTTGGCACTGTTGACGTTTTGGACTGGGTAATTCTTATTTTCTGAGGACTGTCCAGTTCATTATTGGATGTTTAGCGGCATCCCTGGCCTTCATCCACTTGATGGTTAGCCCCCTCCTTCTTTTCCCCCCAAGTCATGACAGCCATCAGTGTTTCCAGACATTGCCCAATGTCCCTTGGGGCACAGAATTGCTCCTGGTTGAGAACCACTACTCTAGGAATAATTCCAGGCTTACATTAAATGTAGTTGCCAAAATTTTGAGAACATTCTTTCCGCCATCTGTCTATCAGTAGAAGATGTGTTAGCATTTTTTCTTTATTTCTCTTTAAGTCAGTCAATTGTAAAAGTTGGGGTGTTCTGGGTGTTTCTAATGATGTAATCAGAGAAGTCTGTGTATGTCATGCTATACTATGGAAGCTACAGCATAAATATGGGGGGAGGAGTATCTTTGGAATATATTATTCTAAGGTTAAAAATGAAAGGTGATTGGTAATGACTCAGCTTTTTTAAAAAATCTAATTAGTTGACCACATGCCTTTCATTTTTCATAAAGAAGTAGACCCATAGTTGGCCAAGCCTACTCTGAGTTGTTTTCCTAATGGCGTTGATTGGTTTCCTTTGTTCTCTTCCCACGCTTAATCCAGTCCATCTTGTGACCAGTGGCTTGTTTTTCTATAACAGGAGCTATTTGTTCTGAGGCCCCATTTTCTCTTAAGTTGATTTCCTGTCTATTAGTTTTCCATACTTTGCTCCAATTCTTAACCTTACCACCTTTCCTCTAGTATAAGCTCCACTGGAGTAACTCAGTTTATTCTCAGTTGGGTTTTGGGGGGAATACCTCTTGTTACTAATTATGGCCATTGTTTCTTGCTGAAGAAGTCCTGTTAAAATAATTCTACTCTTTAAATTTAGATTTTCTTTATTTGCTCTTTTGGCAATAACTTTGCTCAACAAACACCCTGTTAATTGTTGAACATAGAAATGATTTTTGATAGTTGAAGAGGCTGTCCTTAAAAATCCTTCAACAAGTTGGAGGGTCTTAATAATCCTTTGAAATCTCTCTAAATTAATCTAGGAATTTATTCAAGCAATAATGCATTATGAGACAAGAGCACAGGGGGCTGGTTCCTTCCTCACTTTCTTAGGACTTCTGCTTTGATGTTATTCTCTAAAGGGGGCTGTCCCCAACAACTTGATGTAAAATAACCCCTCCTTAGTACTCCTTAGCCCCCTTGCCTTAATTTATGTTTCTTTATAGATACTCATGGCTATCTGTGTTACTATGTATTTACCTGTTACTTTAGTTTCCTGGTTGTTGAATCAATTCTATGCAATGGGTTGGCTTAGACAAGGGGATTTTATTGGCACATTGTTTTTAGGCTAGAAGTCCAAATCAAGGCCTCATCAAAGCTATGCTTTCTCCCAAGAGACTGTGGTGTTATAGGGCTGGCTGCTGGTGATCTTCAGTCCTTGGCTTTTCTCTCACATGGCAGTGCATATGGCGGCCTCTCCTGACTTCTCCAGGTTCCACTGACTTCTGGCTTCTCCCCGTGGCTTCCTCTCTGTGTGTCTGGATTTTATTCTGCTTATAAAGGATTCTAGTAACAGGATTAAGACCCATCCTGATTCAGTTGGAGCACACTTAACTGAAGTAAACTCATCAAAAGGTCCTATTTACAATGGGTTTACACCCACAGGAATGGCTTAAGTTCAAGAACATGTTTTTCTGGTGTACATAGCGCCAAGCCACCACAGTCTCACCCTCTTTATGTCACAGTTTTTAAGTTACAGGACAACAAGTTTAAGGGTGAATATTACCCAAGGACTTGCACCGTATTCTGGGGAAAGACTTAGTGTGTTTCTGGTTGTACACAGGATGGTTGAGTACTGTTAAGAGAAAATATAACTGTTATTGTTTGTATTTAGAGATTAAGTATGGTTTAAGGTGATGTATATGGGTGTCAAGTTGACAAGGGTTGGACTGTGATGGTTAGGTGCATGTGTCAACATGACCAGGTTATGGTGTCCAGTTGTTTGGTCAAGCAAGCACTGGCCTGCTTGTCGCTGTGAGGCTATTTCATGAACTTAAATCATCATAAGTTGATTGCATCTATGGCTGATTACATATGCAATCAACTGGAGAGATTGCCTTCAACCATGAGAGACATCTCATCCAATCATTTGGAGAAGAAATGATGATTTCAGCAGTCAGAAGAGACAATTTCCATCTCTACTTCTCTTGGGGAATTCATTGAAACTCCCTCTTTGGAGTTCCCAGCTTGTGGCCTGACCTACAGAATTTAGACTTGCTCATCTCCATAGTCGCACAAACTGATTCTTGTAGTAAACCTCATAATATTTACACTATATATGTATATAGGTAGATAGATATTTTGTCAATTCTGTTTCCTTAGAGAACCTGACTAATACACTTGTCTTTCTGTTTATTGTTTTCTTCCCTTCATCGGGATATATGTTCTATTCCTAGTGCCTAGCCCATACCAGTACATATTTGCTTAAATAAGTGGGTTTTCTTAATTGATTAATTTATCTATACTTATTTAGCATTTACTATGTACCACTCTCCATTCTAAGATCTTTACAAGTTAACCCATCTCTGAATGAATAACTCACTTTGCCCTTCCTTGATAAGCACGTTTTTCTCTTCTATTCCACTTTTTTTCTTTGAAGAAAATCATTATTTGTACGGCTGGAATCCTATCTCTTGACGTAATGTGTGTATCATTTTTCTGTTCATAGCTTCCTGTTTTGTTGATGCAACCACGTAACTTCCTTCTATTGTGATTGCCTCCCTGCAGTCATTAGAGTGAATAGTTCTAGTTTTCTCGATTTTCCCACTCCCAGAATGAGCATATGTCCACATTTTATATGTAATGTGCTCCCAAAAAATCTCTAAGAAAGTCAAATGTACGAGGGTGGGGAACTCATGAACAGGTTCCAGCCATTTTGTCAGCAGCTCTCTGTTGGTGGCTCACTTTGTGCCCAGCTCTAAGAGATTTATTTGGGTGGCTAACGCATTGTCTTGCTGTTCCCCGTGGATTAAAATGTTCAGATGTGATCTAAATGTTTAGACATTTTTTAGTGCCTCAGTGTTGTATAGTATGTGCATAATTATTTCCAAAAAGCAGAATCAATATGAAATGTAGACAACAATTCTAATGTACTAAATTATTTCTAACCTCAAATTCCAGAATTCTCAGCATACTCGGAATGATGATGGGTAGAAACAAGGTGTCGATCTTCATATTGGAAAGAACTTGCTGATGGTGGTTTGCAAGAGGTTGAGCAGGAGATGGGGGTGCGGGCTTTGGTGCCCATCTTCTTTCCCAGCCTCCCTGGTGTGTTTGGCAGGAGCTTTGAGCAAGCAGAGTGAGGGGAGATTCTGCAAGTGTGTCCCAGACGCCAGGGAGGGGACAAAGGCACTTCTCTGCACCCTCAGCTGGCCTGAAGTTTACCAGGCCTGGCCAGCTCTGTTGCTACACCACCCTCACAGTGACTTTATTTGCACATCCAAATATCCTGCCTAGTTATATTATTTCTGGAAAACCTGCCTGGATTAGCATCAGAGAAATGTGGCAAACTGGGGAAGGGCAGAGAGTTTCAGCTGCTTAACTTCTGGAGTTTTCCAGGTTGCTCCAAGACTTCTTCTAGTCTTGGCTTAAGTTTTGCTTTTTTGAAAACTTTCTTCCATGGTGTTTATGACTTTAAGTGAGAGGTTGCTGTCTATGTAATTCTGCACTCTGGAATGTTCATGTGCCCATTTTCTTGCACACTCTGTCATTGTGGCCGTGGCCGTCCCACACTGCCCTGTCCTAGCAGGCCCCAGGCCTGTGCCTTTTTGGATGGGGGCTCCCTTGGCAGGGTAGGACCCCTCAGGACGATGTGGGACCTCTGGGGCCAGCAAGTCTCCTGGTGGGTGTTTGGGCCCACGAAGCAGCTGGGAAGAGTGGCTGTTCCCCAGGAGAGATGGGTGGGACCCTGTGCCCTGCAGCAGTTTGTCAGGGCTGGTTTTGACCAGCTCTTGTGGTTCATGTGGCAGAGTGCTACTGCTGAACTTTTCATTTTTCTCTAGAAAAATAAAACATGCATTTTTCATGGCTTCGGAAAACCAATGGATCGGTACTTTTGCTTTTCTTAGCATGTTTTTCCTTTTGCAGTAACACACCACTTGTGGCCATGTAGGCAACTGGCTGATATTTAAAAATAGAAGCCCCCAATCAAAAATTTCCACAAATATTATTCCAACAAGTTGTTTTGTGTGTGTATACGTGTGAAGACTGCATTTTCTGTGTTATTTAGGACCTCGTTTTTTACACCTTAGTGTTTTAATCTTTTATTTTATTTTAAGGGTGATTGTGATACAAGTATAAATCTACCAAATGCCAAATGAATAAATACGAAGGAGCGCTCTATAATTAAGTGATTTTGTTACTACATGAGTTTGTATGTAAAGTTGGTCGAAATTTGTACACACAACAGGATGCACTTAATGTGATATGGTTAGATCTGTGCTAAAGCAACCATGTTAAAAACAGTACTGAGCACATTTTAGAAATACAAAATTCAATCACCAGTCCTGCAAACTCAGAATCACTTCATATACATGCTACAACACGTACACAGCACTCCGAACTGGTGGTTGGAATTTGAAAGAAGACAGGCTGTCAAGCGTATAAGGAAATGGATTATTTTAAACCCAAGAGTGGAATTGTTTTTGCCTGAAGAATCACGTGAATACTATATAGCGCAGTTGAGAGGGAATTTCGTCCCAGGCTCTTTTCCACTCATTCCTGTGATGCTGTGTTGCAATCTTTGAACAGATATATGTACACTGTGATGAGTTCTAGTACTCATTTATCTTGAGGAACTTTATTGTGAAACTCTGGAATGTATCATGTGATCCAATATGAAGCATTGTGTGGTGAAACCAAATTACTTTCTAAAAACCTAACTCGCTGATTTCTCAGCTGTTAGTGATCTGTAGCAGTTGCAGAAATATGCAAAGAAAGAACTGTAAGTTTATCTGTGATTCTCAAAGGGTGGTAACTACTTGGATTGATGGCCTTTTGGAACATCTAATAGCAATTGTCAAAACAACTGCTACCTTTAAAAAATATAAGGGCACAAAGAAAATGAAAAAGTTCTTCACAGTGTACTTTTGCTGACCAACTCAGGATCTTTTTGCGAAATTGCATTGAGATTATATTGTCAGTCTGGGAACTTCCATGAAAACTCTTTACTGGACAGCTAAACAAATGGATTCCTTTTTCCCCCTCAGGTATTCACTTACAAGCAGAACACAATTACCCACCAAAAGGTGACCGCTATGCACCCCACAAGCGAAGAGGGTGTGGAGGACATGGCCACCCTGACAGAACTCCACGGGGGTTCCATCATGCATAATTTATTCCAGCGATACAAGAAAAATCAAATATATGTAAGTTCTACTTTTCATTCCTTTAAAAAACCTTCCAGTTTGAGTGAATGTTTATTTTTGCTTTCGAATGACTATTTCCTGCCTTTTGAAAACCTCTAATTAATATAAGTAAAGCTATGTTTTTGGTGTTTGGCCAAAGGATAAATTTGGTTCAGTAAATTGTGTTCCCAAGTGTTTATTGCCTTGATTTTATTACAGGGGGTTTACACTACACTGAAGTGTCTTTCTGCACATAGAGGTAATTTGACCTCTTTCTTCTTGTGAATGCGTTCTCTTGTATTCTGTTTGTAAGTGTTCTGTTACATAAAGAAGTCATGTGAGGTTGTTTGACTTCTTCAATTAAGGCCTGGGGGGCAAAGTTTTGATTTGTAGACCAGTGTACTTTTTTCATCATTTTTCTCTTTTTATGGATTCTCAGGCTTTTTCGGGCTCTGGAATCCATCTAGAGCCTCAAGTGAAGAAATGTCCATAAAAAGCAGCCTTTTTCTCTCAGCTTTTCCTTTATTTTATAAAGTAATAATTTAAAAATCACTTCTATGTAATAATCACTTTTTACCATTAAGGTACAGATACTGCATTATTTTCAAGATTGGTTGGTCTGCAGATTTTCTCTCTTTTTCTTCTGCCTATTTTCAAGTCTTTATAGCCAACTGAGGACAACTGTATATACTGTTTATTCTTGTCAAGGTTGAATTTATATAGCTTAAAAAAAAACCTACCAAAATTTTTTAATGTTGTAAAAACTCTTGATCTTGTGGTAATTTTTGTTAATTAGGAATTCCATTTAACTTTGCCGGTAAGTTTGTGATTATGATTAACATTAATGTCAGCCTTTAAAACAACTGTAGGTGCTAACTAAAATTTAACACAAGCCTGTATTCAGATTCCTCCAATTTATCTACCTTTACCCTGGGGGAAAAGAATTGGGGAAGAGGAGGAATTGGATATTTGTGGCTAAAAAGTAATACTTACTTGCCTTCTTTTTGCTTTGTGAAAGTGTCATTCTTGCCAGATTGACCTAATGTTTGCCAAATGTTTTCAAACAGCCCTGTCGAGAGAAATTCAATCATGTAGCCCTGTGACTTGTGAGCCTTGCTTACACTGGTTCTTAAGATTAAAATGTTTTCCATATGTTCTTCGGAAAAAGACAATTTTCATATATGTCTTTGTAAAAGTGGCTATATGTTCTATAATTTCTGTGTCGGCAGAACTCAGAAATCCCATAGGTGATCGGTAAACTGTGTCCTCTGCATAGTTGGGCAATGACACACGTGTCTGGGCTCCCTCTCTGCTGTACCTGTGTTTTCCTGTCACGTCTTCCATGCTGTCATGTAACTAAATATTGGTTTACATAGCAATTTCCCTGCTAGGTTTGTCAAGGACTTACTTATTTTGTCTTCCTTGAGCCAAGGACATTGTCAGGCTCATGCTAGTAGTGCAGTGTGTCTGTAAAATAAATGCCATACATATGAGAGATAGCCCATTCTCAGAAAGTTGATAACCCGTGACATTAGCTTTAGAGTTCTTTTATTGCATATGTCTCTTAATATGTATTTCGGAACTTTTACCCTTCTGTTTTTAAGAAAAAGATGCAAGGTATTATACATTTTCAGTGGTCAAGACAAAGTCAGTTAAGGGCAAACAACTGCCCAAGTGGTTAAAAAGGCCGAGCCTTTTTAGAGTCACCTACCCCCCTTCCTTTTCATGATAATGATGCCAAACCTGATAGCTAAATTGACCAATAATCCCTTTGAATAGGATCCTGACCTTTCTTCCTGGAATGAGTTTCTTTTTCCTCCCTTGTGAAGGATAACCAGGATATTCATACATCCAATTTGCAGTTCAATTCAGTTAATTATGCTCTGATATGCCTTCCTTTTGAGTTTTTGGATAATTGTATTACATTATTAGCCACAAAGCAGTCACCATGATTTTCTTATTATCACTGAAGCTGCTGGAAGTGGATGGCAGGGCCTCTGTCAGGCCCTGCGTGCATCCAGACAAAGCCTCCGTCTGTTAGCAAGCCAGGGCTTTTCCTCCTTTTTTCCTGGCTCCAAGTGGTGTCTGTTCAGATCCTTAAAAGAGAAAAATAAATACTTGAATAGTACCAGAAGTGCTGTATTAGTTCTCTGTTGCAGCCATAACAAATTACCACGAACTTACCAGTTTAGGACAGCACGCATTTATCTTACAGTCCTGTCGGGCGGATGCCAGATACAGGCCTCATAGGGTCGGCCGGGCTGCATGCCTGCCTTTCCGGAGGTTTCCTGCTCGTCCTGGTTGTCGGCAGAATTCAGTTCTTTGCCGTTGTAGGACCAAGGTCCCTGTTTCTGGCTGGCTGCCAGCCAGAGACCATTTCCAGCTTCTAGAGGCCGCCCGCATTCCTTGGCTTGTGGCCTCCTCTCTCTGTCTTCAAAGCCAGCCATGTCAGTCAAGTCCTTCTGCTTCAAATCTCTCCTCCTTCTTCTTCCTTCTCTCTTTCTCTCTCTCAGTGCAGCCCAGAGAGGATCTCATTTTTTAAGGACTCCCAGAATTCGATTGGGCCCATCTGGATATTCCAGGCTGCTCTCCCCATCTCAACATTCATTACCTTAGTCACATCACAGCTTCTGGGGAATAGGGTACAGACATTGTTTTTTTTGGGGGGGGCATTATGCAGCCCACTGTGGGTGCCCTCTTTATTTATTTATTTATTTTTAATCAATGCAGTTTTATTGAGATATATTCACATACCTTCACATACCTTACAGACCATCTGAAGTATACAATCACTGGCTCACAGTAAAATCACATAGTTGTGTGTACAGCCCCGTGATCAATTTTAGAACATTTTCATTGCTCCAGAAAAGAAATAAAAATGAAAAAGGAAACCCAAATCCTCCCATACCCCTTTCCACCCATCCTCCCCATTACTGACCCATGATATTGGTGTGATACATTTGTTACTGTTGAAGAAAGAGTATTAAAATATTACTGTTAACTGTAGACCATAGTTTGCAATAGGTACATTTTCCCCCATACACCCCTCTATTATTAACTCCTTCTAATAGTGTCGTACATTTGTGGGTGCCCTGTTTTTAATCATGTTGTTGGGAAGAGCTTCCTCTGGGGGTCCCCTCTCCCTGACTCGTATCTGTTCTCTGTGCTGAGTGGGCAGGCCACACAGATAGCTGCTGAGATTAGCCCTTCTCCAGATAGAGGCATCTGTTGTCCTCTGCTAAGAAGGCCTGAACTTGTCCTTGGAGACCACCCTTATTGCCTGAAGACTTTACCAGACCTCAGTATAATATGTTTTCTAGCCTTTGATGACCGTTCAAATGAGATAGAGAGCAACAAAGAGAAAAAGACTTGGAATATGCAAAAATCAGAGTTGAGCGTCTTTTTCTCCACGACCCTATTCTTTGGTTCTGGATTAATCAGTGAACCTTCTGAGGGTCTCTTTTTTAACTTGAATGTTTTAAAAGGTCAGCTATCTTAACCTCCATATCTGTTAGGGCCGTTTTAAAATTCAGTGATAGAAACTTAAAATTCAATGATAGAAATTTCATTAGAAACTTTGTTAATCTTTGTACCTTTCTCCCCATTTTATTCATCCAATACCAAACAAGTATTTATTTAGGAAACAAACCCCTGCCCAACTGGGCACTGTGCTGAGAGGGGTTCAGAAGAGCTTTGTGGGATTGTCTCTAACCTAGAAGCTTGCAATTCAGTGGGGAGACAGCCAGGCCCCCTGACACAACACAGTCTTGAGCAGTTGAAGAAAGTCTCTCCTTGAAGACCACGTTGTGGGAGGAAAATGCAGTCTTATTCTTGACCCTGTCTGTGAGGACCTAATTCATAACTGTCCCTGTGGGTGTCTCCCTGCCCTGGGCTTGAATTACCAGGGTTGTCCTTCGGGGGACAGAGGCTGGACAGACCTTTGTGTGAGAACTCACAGGTCTCCATGGCTCTAGCCTTGGTGCTGCTGGGCCTGCTTGGGTCTTTCACCCCGGAGAGAACACCGTGGCTCTTTCCATAGTTGCTCTTGAGCAAGCCCCTGCCCTGGGCCTTCGGGCCGGATTCCCACCTGGGAACTGCAGGTTCTTCCTGCCCGAAGCTCCGCCTTGTCCACCTTTCCCATTCCCGATGATTTCCTAGGCGCTGTCTCTTTTTGGAATTCCAGCCCCCTATCCTGGGACCCCTGACTTCCACCCTGAATCTCTTGGCTGTGCCCTTTCTGCCAGGTAACTCGTCCCTGATTGCCCTGCCCCTTTGAGAGGGTCTGATGAGGGTCTCCAGCCCCCATGGTCCTGTGGGGTCGCTTCCCGCCACCACCCAATACCTGACCTTGTAAGTGCTGAAAGAGTTAGGGGAGGGGAGGCAGGGTACGTGTTTGTGGTACAAAAGGATAAGAGATAGGGAGAGATAACCTTGGGTGGGTCAGACAGCCTGGGCAGACCTTGGAAAGCCCTGGAGACGGTGGCAGTGATGACTACAAAGGAGGGATGAGAGTTGGTTAGATGGAAAGGCTGATGGGACACCACCACGCATGAGGATGGAGAAATAAGAGTGAGTTTGGTGTGAAAACCTCAAGAAGTTGGGAATAGATGGTCTTGGCTTACAGAGTCGGCTTTATTGGGGAATGTTGAGAAACTGGATGGGAAAGTCAGGCTGGGTTTAGGGAACCCCTAAAGCTGTGGCTGTCATCTGGGAAGATTCTGCCCCCAGGGGCCATTTGGCAAAGTCAGGAGACACTTTTTTGTCATCACAGCTGAAGGTGGAGGTGGGGGTGGGGGGTGTACTGGCATCTGATTGGTAGAGACCAGGGCTGCTGCTAAACGTGCCACCATGCACACGACAACTCCCCTCCACCCTTACCCCCAACCAAGAATTATCAGCCTCAGAATGTCATTAGTGCCAAGATTGAGAAACCCTGGTTGCCTTAATGCTAATCAGGAAAGTTTGGGGTTGGAGGTATAAAGACTACATCATCTTCATTTTTATTAAGGATGTTGGAAAAGGGAATTTCTCTGTGAAAACTATTTAAAGAATTGAAAGAGAAGCGATATGAAGTGAGACCAGAGAGAGCAAATTGGCTGCGAGCTGTGGCAATGCTTCCGTGGTGAACAGGTGAGGGTTTTAGACAAGGGTGGAGGTGGCATGAGCACGAGAGAGCAGGTGGGAGAAGTAGGGGGCAGGGCTGAGAGATGTAGAAGGAAGGCCCAGCTCTCATGATTCCCAGCCTGCCGAGCCCTCGTGGCGGTGGAAACTGGCCCCTTGAGGATCAGGCAGTGGGAAAGGCGAGTTGGGGTTTGGATTGTCTGTCTTACTGTAGACTCTGGAGCCAGGATCATTTCAAATTGTTATGTACCCAATGTCTAAACACAGCGCCGACAAGAGCAGACGAGGTTGCTATTGAATGTAAGCTCCGTGTCCAAAGTGGAGGACTGCCAAGCTCGATTGATTTGTGTTTTCCGCTGAATGGAGGGTTGAGCACATTCTCTGGGTCAGTTACGTGGAGGAGGCTCCTCTCCCAGCTAAGGAATGGCTCAGAACCACATCACTGGGAATGTGCGGGCGACTGCAGGGCTTGCCTAGCAATTAGGGCGTTGGGGATGGCTCCAAGAAAGCCAGTTCTCTGTTCCTCCCACTCCTTCGGTTAGGTCTAACAAACAGAGCAGAGATCAGAATCAAACGAGTCCATTTTAAGAAGCAGAGCTGTGTCTAAAGAGACATGCTTAAGTAGAAGGATTCTTCATGGTTAATGTATTTTTAGGTGTTTCAAAATATCCTGGTTTGGTTAGGTGGCTTTGTAGACAGAATCTGCAAATGTGTTTAATGTTGTTCCTGAATTAGCTTTGCAGCCTGCTTCTGTGGAGCCTAATGCTAGCAGGCAGCAGCCAGGTAAAGAAAGATCTAGTGATTTCAGCCAAAGGTGAACTGAATTCATCTATGAGGAAATCATTGGGCAGCTCGCAGCTTTAAGACTAGGTGTCCCCTGCCACGGAGTTGACTGGTTTGGATGTGCAAATCTAAATCTGCATTTCATTTGCTTGAGTTGAGTCTTCCCAAAGTTGGCTTGTTGGTTTGCTTCTGCCTTTCCAAAGCCAGTGTCAAGAAACAGGCAAGTAACAGTGTGCCTCTCTCAGGTTTGGGGATGGCTACAAAATCTTGGCCTATGGAATGTACTGGGAACACTGAAGACAATGTGGTTTGTCGGGGGTTTCTTGTTTTTTAGGTTTTTTGTGTTTTGTTTTTTGTTTTAACATGAGATCAAGACTGGTGTTGCCAAAGGATGATTGTAACCATCTGTCTTACTCTATGTATTTTTAAACTTTACCAAACATTTACGCTTTTGTGCGGCCACTTCCACATCAGCACAAGATGGTGGTAATTAGGAACTTCGTTTCTGGGATATTTTTTTTTTCTTTCCAGCCCCGCTTTTGGTTAAGATTCCTTTCAACAAGGAGAGAATTTGAGTCAGAAACTCACTCAAATTAAATGAAAATGTCACTTCCAAATTTAAGAACTTGACTTCTGAGTTAGCTGTTAGAATCTGCTTTTCTTTTCAAATAACACAAGTGCTTAACCGTGTTTTTAATTGTTCAGTTGGACAACGATGGCAAATGAGTTTGTCATGTACAAGGCAGTGAGCATAGAGCACCAGAACACAATGAAAACAGGCACTGATGTGTGGATTGATGGGCAAATCGTATAGCCCCAGTGTGTCTACATTGATTCAACCCCTCCCGTGTGCCAGGCGTTGTGCTGGGCTTCAGGGATGCCAAGTTCCTCTTGTTCCTGGTCATAGTTTGTTGAAAGATTGAATTAAAAAAAGGCACCACCCCTCCAGGGCCTCCCATTTTACTGGTGAAGACAGGCACGAGCATCCAGGTTGACAAGGGGTGTGATAAAAATACTCACTGGATGCACAAAGCATGAGTATCAAAATGAGGGGGAGGCAACCGGAAATGATTCCCAGGTGACAGTGGCGTTGCACCGAGTTTTGAAGCATTCATAGGGGAACTGGACTAAGGAGGAGGGTGGTTGATTTCTGGCAGCAAATCGGTATTGAAAGACTTGAAATTGCATGATAACATGTATCCAACTGCAGGGCATTGAAGAAGCTGTAACAAGGACTGCATGCGTCTCATTGGCAAGGTGATCATGAGCAAGTGAAGAAGGGCTTGGGTGCCAAGTTAATGAGCTAGAACTTAAGAAAGTTGTAGGGGACAATTTTTTAATTAAATTTTATGAGATAGATTCACCTACCATATAATCATCCGAAATGTATAATCAGTTGTTCACAGTACCATTATGTAGTTATGCATTCATCACCAACAATCAATTTTTGAACATTTTCATTACTCCCAAAAAAAGAAAAAGAAAAAGGAATACCCCAAACATCCCAACCCTCCCTATTACTCATTTAATTTTTGTCCCCATTTTCCTACTCATTTGTCCATACACTGGATGGAGGGAGTGTGAGCCACAAGGTTTTCACAATCACACAGTCACACCATGTAAGATACATAGTTACACAATCGTCTTCAAGAATCAAGGCTACCAGGTTGCAGTTCAACAGTTTCAGTTATTTCCTCCTACCTATTCTAATACACTAAAAACTAAAAAGGTTTATCTATATAACGCATAAGAATACCCTACAGAGTGATGTCTCAAATCCATTTGAAATCTCTCAGCCACTGAAACTTTACTTTGTTTCATTTCTCTTCCCCCTTTCGGTCAAGAAGGCTTTCTCAATCCCATGATGCCAGGTTCAGGCTCATCCCCAGGACTCATGGGGAGTCATGTCCCACGTAGGCGGAGGGGACAGTGAGCTTACCTGCAAAGTTGGCTTAGAAAGAGAGGCCACATCTGAGCAACAAAAGAGGTTCTCTGGGGGAGACTCTTAGGCACAATTTTATAAGTAGACTTAGCCTCTCCTTTGCAGTAACAAGTTCATAAGGGCAAGCCCCAAGATGGAGGGCTTGGCCTTCTAAATTAGTAGTCCCCTTTCTTGTGAGAATATCAGTAATTCCCCAGGTGGGTACGTTTAATGTTTCCACATTTTTCCCCAGTCCCTCAAGGGGGCTTTGCAAATACATTTTTATTCTCTGCCCAAATTACTCTAGGATGTTTTGGGGCTTCACACTAATCTGTACAAACCTACCAGATCTCACTCCCTATTCAAGGTTCCATGTAATTATGGTGTTTGTATAAACTGACCATACAAGTTAGATTAGATAGTGTGCTACAGAAAATACAGATTTTGTACCAAATGAACTTCTCTTCCTTTGGTCTCAACACAGAAGTTGAAGTTTTAAAACACCGTCAATAATGTCCTTTATGTAGGGGACAATTTTAACCATGGGTTTTTCAGACAACACTCTGGCAGCAGGGTGGTAGTTGACTGCCAGAGGATCTGGTTGGGAGGCAAGGTGACCAGTAAGCCAGATGGGAAATTGTGGGGTTCCGAACCAACCCTGTGGGAGTCAGGGTATGAGTGACGCTAAGAGGTAGGATCTAAGTGTTTAATTTGCTTTGGTGGGGGGATTAGGAGGCTGACACTGTAGGATGAGTGCCAGGCTTCTAGATTCAGCAGTTGTGTAGACCATGGTGCCGTTTGTCAGGACGTGGCTATATAAGAAAAAAAAATACAACTGTTTTGGGGGGGTGGGGTAAAGGTCAGCCTTGTCCATGTTGAGTTTGAGTCCAGTGGTTCATTGAATACATGGATCTGTACTTTAAAATTGAAGTTGCACTCAAGATAAAGATTTGGGAAGTAAGATATTGCCATATTTAGCTGAGATGATCGAGAGAGAGAGAGGAGGCAGGAGGGGAATGGTGGGTGGGAAATAAATCTGGACCATGATTCCTACTTTTTCACAAGTTTTTCACTTTAGGAAAGTATGCATTGGCCCTGACTCTAGAATAACCAATTTCCCTAGTGCATTTTAAATTACGTGGCCTACATCCCACCTTTTAGGACCACATGATGAAAAGTGGTTGTGGTTTTCTTTTTCACTAAGAATAACAATAATAAATATGTACGATTTATGTAGTACTTTCACATAGCTGTCATCTGGGGATAACACAGGATGCAGTTATTGTTACTGATGAGAATCTTAGCCCGGAAGGGGGTAAGCAGCCTGCAGGGAAGGCGTCCAGGGCTGTGGGTTCCCAGGTCTTCTGAGATGACCACACCATACTGTCTGGGTTAATTTTTCCTGGGTTGCAATTGGAACTTCCCACTAGTTGTATGGACTCCTCATGTCTCTACAAGCAGATTGTATCTGAGACCACTGTGTTACTTTAAGTTTTCATGGTTAGACTTCAGTATGTTGTTTTTATTTTATTTTTTGGTGAGGGGGTTACATACTTGGCATCATATCCTTTTAAAACCTCATATCCTTTTAAAAACCTTGACTTGGTAGATTTTGGATTGAGGAAATGGAGTGTGTTTCTCCTTTCATTTTCCGGCAGTACATGCTGCAGCTATTCCAGAGGATTATAACAGGCAAGGAAATGTGGTTTTTGATGAGTTGCATGGAAATTTTCTGACTAAAAAATTTTATTTATGTGCTTCAAAATAGAATATACTTGCTATTTCCATAAAGCCATTAAAAGTGACCAGGCTGTTTTTTTGTGGAATTTGTAATCCAATATGAGGAAGCCAGTACCTGACCCCGCCATGCATTTGGGCATTATATGTGTCGATTGTCTTAAACTGGGTAGCATGATGTTATAGTGGCCATTTTTGGAGCAGTGATAATACCTTTTTATGGAGGGAAAAATGATACAAGCATGTAACAAATGTTGTCTCATAGCTCTTAGGATGTCTTACCACCTTTTATCTTTGCTTTACTTGGTACTTAATTTACAATTAGGCTTTTCTCCACCTGCCTACCCCCACCCCCACCCACCATTTTTACTTCTATTAACTTTTGAGCTTTTCTTATTATTCAGTGAACCTCTTATCCCTGCAGCCTTGGATTTAGTGATAAAAATCACCCATGCAGAGTGAACAAGGGTGTGTTCTAGTTTGCTAATGCTGCCGGAATGCAAAACACCAGAGAGGGATTGGCTTTTATAAAAGGGGGGTCTATTTGTTATAGTCTTAAGTTATAGTCTTAAGGCCATAAAGTGTCCAAGGTAACACATCAGCAATCGGGTATCTTCACTGGTGGATGTCCAGTGGTGTCTGGAAAGCCTCTGTTAGCTGGGAAGGCACGTGGCTGGCATCTGCTCCAAAGTTCTGGGTTCAAAATGGCTTTCTCCCAGGACGTTCCTCTCTAGGCTTCAGTTCCTCAAAAATGTCACTCTCAGTTGCTCTTGGGGCGTTTTCCTCTCTTAGCTTCTCCAGAGTGAAAGTCTGCTTTCAACGGCCATCTTCAAAGTGTCTCTCATCTGCAGCTACTCTCTCAGCTTCTGTACATTCTTCAAAGTGTCTCTCTTGGCTGTAGCTCCTCTTCAAAATGTCACTCTCAGCTGACCTGAGTTCCTTCTGTTTGTCAGCTCATTTATATGGCTCCAGTGATTTAATTTAGACCCACCCTGAATGGGAGGGGTAACACCTCCATGGAAATCATCCAATCAGAGTCATCACCCACAGTTGGGTGGGGCACATCTCCAGGGAAACACTCCAAGAATTGCAATCTAATCCACACTGTACCTCTGCCCACACAAGATTACATCAAAGATAATGGAGTTTTGGGGGACCTAATACATTCAAACTGGCACAGGTGTGTTTAAGATGGGGGTGGGGATAGAATATCCTTGGCTGTAATTATTTTTGGTGATGAACCCCTAAGATTTCAAAAAAATTTTGTTTGAATAAACTATTTGGAGCTATCACTATTTTTACTATGTTATTTTACATGACTGTTTTAGTAATGTTCAAAGGGCTGTTTAGCATATACATGGACACACACAGTAAAAACTCAATGACAAAGTAAAGGACCCTTCATTGGACAGAAGGTCCCACTTTAGTAACCCATTATGAGAAGAATTCTTTAGGACTTGGGCTGTCATATCCCCTCTTATTAGAGCTGCTCAAACTCTTTTCACAAACATCCCCTTGGTTGACCCTGAAACTTGTGGAGACCTATTGGAGAGATTGTTTGTTTTTAAATTATCCTATCTTTTTTAAAAAACTCTTATTTTAAAATAATTTCAAACATACAACAGAGTTGCAAATATAGTACAAAACTCAGAACCCCAACATATCATCCCCAACCCCAGATACCCAGATCCATCAATTTTTAATATTTTTTGTCACATTTTCCATATCATTTTATCTGCCTAATTATCCATCCATCTATCTGTCTGCCTGTCTGTCTTCTAAACATTTGAGAGTAGGTTGTATATATCATGGTCCTTGATCACTGAATACTTCCACGTGCATTTCCTGAGAACAAGAATATTCACTTATGTCATCACCTTAAGTACTATTATCAAGTTCAAGAAATTTAACCTTGATGTAAAACTCAGCCTGTATTCCATTTTTTTCATATATCCCAATAATGTCCTTTTGGGTATTCTCTCCATTGTTAGACCCAGTTATTGAAGAGTTTGAAGAAGGAGAGTTTGCATTTTTTGAAATTCATCTGTCAGGTGTGGTGATAGGATTAGAGAGGGCAAGACTGTGTGGGGAATCAATGAGGAAGGAGGCTTTTGTGGAAATGAGTCAAAGCAAGGGGAAACCCTCAACAGAGCTTCTGCAGTGGAGATGCAGGGGAAGGGGATAGATTCCAGAGTCCATTAGAAATAGCCCGTACAGGGCCTGGGAGCCTTGGGCAGTGTTTCCATCGAGGCTGGGCAGAGGCGGATCCAACGGGGCCCACTTTTCCCAAACTTGCTCCCACTCAATGCTTCTGTGACCATACAGAAAGGATTTACGTTCTTTCGCCTGCTTCGTCATCTGTGAAAACAAGCAGGGACCCCACCCTGGCCATACCACAAGGTTATGTAGGAGCAGCTGAGGGGGTTGATAACGTATAAATGCCAGGTGAGATTGTACTCTTTGCCATGCAGCTGGGAAATGTCCTTTAAAGTTGCTTTGAAAATAGGTAGACTTAATTGTCCTTTAAAATCCTGTGACAAATACGAGGATTCTTTATTCTCTAAGTTTCTGACATCTGACAAACCTTTAAAGAGATGACTTAGGTCATTATTGAGAAGGTGAAATAGTAAAACTTGTGCATTCGTATTCTACAAGCCCAATTTAGCCGTGGTATTAAATGGAGGTACTGTAGGGAGATATTTGAACTATTAATATGGTATGGTTTGCTATAATCTAAAATAATAATAATAATGATAATATTCTCTCTCCTTACCAACCGGACACGTTTTACATATTCTTTCATTTTGAATATTGGCTCAAATTAAAGCTAGTTGTTTGATGGTCCTGTTGGTACATAAAAGTCCATTTGTTGTATTTATGCTCAGCCATGACATATTCATTATTAATTATTTAAACTCTAATGAGATTATTTGTAACTGAAAAAATTTTTATCTTCTCTAATTTTTTTAATTAGAGAATTTGTGGGTTTTGAGCACAATCATGCAGAAAGTATGGGATTTCCACATACCATCCTATTATTAACATCTTGCATTGGTGTGGGACATTTGTTACAATTGATAAAAGCACATTTTTATAATTGTTATTAACTATAGCGCATGGTTTCACTTAGGTTTCACTATGTGGTGCAGTTCCGTGGATTTTTTTTTTAATTTTTATTCTAGTACCGCATATATAATCTAATATTTCCCCTTTTAACCACATTCAGATATATATTTCAGAGCTGTTAATTACATTTACAGTGTCGTGCTACCATCTTCACCATTCATTACCAAAACATTCTTCCTGAAAAATTTAAATGCCTTTTGTTCTCTCCCTTATTAAGTGGTCTCTAATTTGTCACTAGAGCATTTTTGTTTCACTTGAGTTAAAATTTGAAGCTGCATATCTGAAAACATTTAACTAACATTAAGGAGCATAATGCTTCTTGTTATTTACCTCTAAGACTTTTCTTGTTTTCAAATATGTCTTTATACCTGTAAAAAGAAAATATCCAGCACTGAAATTCTCGAGGATGTGGGGAAATGACTTATGTATTGTTTGAAAATATATTTTACTTAATATTTTTTATACACTCTATAGAAAGTAAAGTGTGAAAACCCATTCTTGGCTCAGTGGGAATATGCAAAAAGAGAATGAGAAAGTGCTTTGGGATAGCATGGGTTTAAAAAAAACCTTGAGATCCACAGGTCCAGGCTACCACATCATGAATGTACATTAGTTCTCACTTTGTTTAGATGATTTAATATGGTTTAAAATGTAGGGAATTTTTTTTTTTAAGAATATGCATTTTGTATGTTGGAAGCCTCCACTACAAAAATGGAAAGGTCCACAATGATAGCAGCTACATCCTTAGAAAGGGTGGAATGCAGCCATCTATCATTAAAGGCTTTCTCTCAGAAAATTAGGTCAGCTGTTATTACTTAAGCACTCTCTCTCCCTGTCAAAGAGAGGAGCCCTTTGGAGGGGGCGACATTCAGTTCATGGTCTGGTTTAAAGATATAAAAGTAGACTATGGGGTGTGAAGAAGTGGCATGAAGTCTAAAGCAGCTTCTAAAGTGTTCCTAGATCAAATCAATTTTGATCGAATCCCAGATGAAATCAACTTTCAGGATCCTTTAGAATTCTGAACCTCTTATTCAGCTTTATTTTATCCTCATCCGGGTTCAAGCCATTAAATGCATATAGCATTTTACTAGGCATTTTTCATGTCTGCCTACTTTTATTCGTTATTTGTTTTAAAAGGTGAGGGTTTTAAACATATTGATTTGGAGATCATTTTGAATTTTTTTCTTTCATATGATCCATTATATGGTGTACACAATGAAAAGTAAAATGAAAGCATGGGTTGATATCTTGTGTTAATGATACAGCGAAGCTATTTTTTATCTGCAAACTCTTTCAGCACCGCCAGCCTTCCCTAAGTTAGCAGACCCCTGGGGAAAAAGCCCCCAAGCCTTTCATTCCACAGGAGATTTGGAGCCACCCTCAAATGGTGCCACCTCAAGCAGGTGGCATTCAGAGCAGCAGTGTATTGCACAGAAGCAACTGGAAAGACAGTGGAACTCAGGAGGCTGGGGTAGTTTTAGTGTAGATCGGAAGATTGTGTCTACCTCATTGGACGCAGGCATCACTTTTTGGAGGCTTAGAGCCATAAATCCTTGAGAAAATAATAAATTCAATACACTAACCTGGGCTTAAGATCTAAGGGCAGGTGCTGTACTCTTCCAGAAGCTTCCATCAAAGTGGGAAAAACCAAAGCTGCCTTACATAAGGCGATAGAAGTTGGTTATTAGCAGGATTTTTTTTTACTTTCTCAACATATGTTGTAATAAGGGACTGTTTTCTTCATGGAAACTCTAATCTGATTGAAAGATCATGAATGCATCTTCAACACCCTTGTACAAGTGAGACACTGAAGATCAGTATTGTTTTATGAAAACATACCTACCGGAACCAGATGGTCTTTTGTTTTCATTAATATCCTCCTATAACAAAACCAACTTTTATGGATTTTGTCTTTCACCCCTAAATTCTGGTGTTTTGTTTGTTTGTTTTGAGGTCAGTTGTTAAAGTGTTCTGTTTCATGGCATGAATATTTTTCTCCCCCCAAAAGACGGCCACCTAATAACCAGCAATCTTTACAGGTATTGGAGTGATTGTCTGGGCTGGAGATGCTGGTGGGACTTCAGCTTGCAGGGCACACTGCCAGTCGGCTGCACTGTGTTTGCAAGGATGGTGTGCAGGGATTGGACTCAGCAGGGAAAAGCATCATGATGCATTAGTGAGGTACAACATGGGCAACCCTAGCAGGCAGGCCAACATTTGCCGTCCTTCTCTGTGGGTTGCCTTCGTGCTGCATGTCTGGTGATAAGGGTACTTGGCTTCCCTTCTCCCCTGGAATCACTGATGATCTTTATTGGGAGTGGGAACGCAGGCCCATGGACCTTACCTTCTAGACTGTGCGTGTTGTCGGTAACTGTCATAGCCACTGGCCACATCGCCATTCTGAAGCATTTTAAGTGTCAATGGGCAAGGTGCAATGTGAATTAAGATAAAAATGAAATTAAGCCTAAGACCATTTTGGATTTTCTTCCACCTTCACTTTTGCAAACAAGCTTAATGACACTATGTCTCCTACCCCCAGGTAAGAAACTTAGCCACAGAATCAGAATGAGCAGTGTCTTAAAGGATGTGGTTTTAGTTTCCTAGGCTACTCAAGCAAATGCTGTGAAATGGGTTGGGTTAAGCAGTGAGAATTTATTGGCTCACAGTTTTGAGGCTGAGACAGAAGTCCAAGTCAAGGTGTTTTGGGTCTGGCTGCCAGTGATCCTTAGTCTTTAGCTTGTCACGTGGCAGGTTACATGGCGGCATCACCTGGCCTCGCCCTTCTTTTCCAGGTTTCATGGATGTTAGGTTCTGGCTGCTCACTCTGGCTTTCTCTCCTGAATTTCATTCTTTTATAAAGGACTCCACTAATAAGATTAAGGTCCATTCTGATTGAGGTTGGGCCACACGTTAACTAAAGAAACCTCATCAAAAAGTCCTCCTTACAATGGGTTCACACCCACGGGAATGGATTAAGTTTAAGAACATGTTTTTCCAGGGTACATCCAGCTCCAAACCACCACAGATGTCATATAGAGGGTGAGATTCCGCAACCAGGTAGGGGTGACATGCCTACGACATTTTGACTTAAAATCATCATTCTTTCGAAAAATGCTTCTGAATAAAGGAATCTAGAATTTATGACAGTTTTACAAGTAAACAATATCTGTTTAATAAAGGGTTCACCTCAGAATTTGGCAGCAATCCTAGAAATATCTTATGAACAGGGCCTGCAAAGTTTCCAAGATAGAGCATGTCATTTTGGTAAGAGATAGGTTAATGACGGGTAAATATCCTAATATCAAACTGATGTCCTCATTGTGGCTTGTACCAAAGATGAGCCTCAGCATACTACTGAGAAGTAATTGGAGTGAATGAGCTACCCCACGGCAGGAGAAGAGTTTCTGGCTTGCAGGAGGGGCCTGGAGAAATGAGGAGAGGAACGTCGGCCAAAACACAGCGGGTTTGTTGATCCTTGTACTTCCTCTGTTGAATTGTGTGTCTGCTAAAAAGGTGATGGCACTGACTGTCTTGAAGTAGGAAAAAAATTAAGAACATATTTCGGAACATATTTCACAGTAAAAATGAGCCTCAAATTTAAAAAAAAAAATTTTTTTTCCAGAATCAAAGCAATAGTAGTACATACAAATGCAAACATGTTTGTCTCCGTGAACACATTCATGGAAGGTGTATGGCGTCTTCCAGGAAACCAAGTGATTCTCTGTTCCACCCCAGGAGCAGGACACCTTGCTGTCTCTCTGGCTAAATTTCCCCCACAGTGGCGGGGAATAACCAGCCTTCTGGGGAGTAAAAGTTTCCAGGGACCTGAACCCATGAAAAGTTTATCCATGAAAACACCACATCTTTTTTGCTTTGGGGTTTTTTCTTTTTATTCTTTTTTGAGGTAAAATTCACATAACATAAAAGCAACCACTTTAAAGCATGCAATGCAGTGACGTTTAGGACATGCACAATGTTGTCCAGCCGCCACCTCTGTCTAGTTCCAAAGCATTTCCATGCCCCCAAATGGAATCCCTGTTCTTGTTAAGTAATCACTACCCTTTCCCACCTTCCCCCAGCCCCTGGAAACCAGCAATCTGCTTTCTCTCTCTATGGATTTACCTGTTCCAGATATTTCATTTAAATAGAATCATACAATATGTGATCTTTTGTGTCTGGCTTCTTTCACTTAGAATGTTTTTAAGGGTCATCCATGTTGTAGCATATATTTGGACTTCATTCCTTTTCGTGCCCTGAATAATATTCCATTGTTACATATAATACGTTTTGTTTATCCATTCATCCCATAATGGATATTTGTTTCTACCTTTGACTTGTGTGAATAATGCTGCTGTGAACATGTTTATACAACTACCTAAGTGCTTGTTTTCACTACTTTGGGGTATAGACCTAGGAGTGAAATTGCTGGGTCATATGGTAATATCTTTTGTTTTTAACCTTTTTTGGTAGAAAATATTTCCAAAACATAGTATAGACTTCTTTACATTTGCAAACAGGGTTATACTGAACTTATAATGCTTTGCTTGATGTTCTTGGGCAGTTACCATAATGGCTATATTACAGTTTTCTCTATAAAATATGGTACAAGTACTCTCAGGACATTTGGACTTTGCATCTATACTTTTCCTTGGTTTTCTTTTCCTCTGCTACACTGACCCACTGCAGCAATGAATGTGAGATGAGAAGGTTCTGGAATTAAGCTGCCAGGGCTCAAATCTCAGCTTTACCAAAGTTCTTACTGTCTGTGCAACCAGTAACTTATTTATTTATACTCTCTATTCTCCAGTTTCTTCCTCTGAAAAATAGGTGTAGTACTCACACGGTATTGGGAAGATGAGGGGAAGTAATCTGGTACAGCCACACATTCTGCTGTTCTACCCTCTCTGAATTGCTTCGGCTGGGCTTGGGCTTGGAAATCAGGTAGCCAAACGTTGTTAGCATTTCTTGCTAGAAGTACAAGTGGGTAGTTATACCCTTTAGGAGGGAGAATAAGGGATTAGGTTTCAGTAACTCTGCAGCCTCTGTTTTGCTGCTTTGAAGATTTTGTTTGGTTTCTGACAGAAAGGGAAGTCTGTCAGTCACCTCAGCCCCAGACAAGTTATGTGGCACTTCCTAAGGTTTTGAGACTTCTGAAAGAATGCCGGGTGTTTTCAGAAAGCAGTCCTGTTGCTTTTTAAAGGCCACCTTTTCCTTAGTCTCCCTGTGAGGAAGGAGCCCGTGACTGCACAGTCCTCTGTAATAGGAAAGAGATTGGGGGTCACCACAGGGCAGGGATTTAGGACTCAGCTGCTTCACCGTCTTCTTTATCTTGCTTACCTTTCACTGCAAGCCCCCTTTGAAGTGGTTTCATTCGTTTGTACAGAATGACAAGACTTTGCACACACAAAAAAGGAATAATGTGTGCAGTGGAGAACAGATGCCTCTTTTCCCTTAATGCACACTCACGGGTTTTGTTAAAGCCTGGGCAGTTGTCTTCCGTTAGCTGTGGCCTCTCCTCCCTTCTTGGTCATAGAGAGGATGGAGCAGTACGTGGCTGAGGTGGATGCAGCCCCGAGCTGCTTCCGGACCCTTCTTTTACCTGTGTCCCAGGACGGGTGGAGGTGAGAACCCCATCCGGCGGCCCCCTCGGGAGTGCTGTGTGTAACCCAGGGTCCCTGTGTCTCCCATCCCCTGTGCTTGCAGACTTACATTGGCTCCATCATCGCCTCAGTGAACCCCTACCAGATGATTCCCGGACTGTACGAGCGCGCCGCCATGGAGCGGTACAGCCAGCACCACCTGGGTGAGCTGCGCCCCCACATCTTCGCCATCGCCAACGAGTGCTATCGCTGCCTGTGGAAGCGTCACGACAACCAGTGCGTGCTCATCAGGTAAATGGCCGCCATGTCAGTAAGCCACGAGGCTGATGAGGGGGCTAGGCAGCCGTGCGGCAAGGTGGTACGAAACGAAGCAGAGAACGTCCATGGTGGGTGTCAGTTGTCTTTCCCCTTGCTTTGACTTTCAGTACTTGGATATCTCAGGTGGAGTTGCCCGTGTTGAGTAACTTGATATCTAAAACTTCCAGAAGACGAGGCGCACATTTAGGAAAAGGATATCTGCATGTGTTGCCTTTTGCTCTCAGAATAATTATTTCATTCTGTTCTTTATTTGTCTTAATTACTCCTTGCATTATTTGAATTGAGAGCCATAGTCCTTCTATTTCTTTAAGGAAATGTTGCATACTTCCTCCAAATTCAAAATGTTTTCTAGATTCTAGACTAGTAGTCAAAATACTTGTGTTTGAACAAGGTTCCTTTTTTCTTTAGTATATAAGATTACCCAATAGAATCTCCCCAACTTCAGAATTTTTAATAATTTTAATTGGATGTTCCCAAAGTTTGCCTTTGATTTTGCTGTATACCAGGGGCTTACTGAGCATATGTTAAGGGAGTGATAGAAGGTCATCCTTATTTCAATTAACTTTTTGTTTATTTGTTTTTGTTGGGGGAGAAGAGACTTGTATCTGTTTCAGCCTGAGCCTTACTCATTTATTAAAATCAACTACCAGGAGCCTTACTCTCAAAATCTTGATGCCTGAGAATCATCTAAAGTAGTAGCTTATGTTACTTTAAAATATTACTTAATTTTTAATATTTTCTAACTCAAGCTGATCTCATCACTTACATTCTAGTGATAGCCTATTGGATCCTCTCATTGATTATTTATATGGGAATCATGTCCTAATGCCTTTTTGGCGATCCAGCACCCCTGGATGATATCCAAAGCAGATGCGATGAATGTCAGTTCTAGTGAAGTTTCGTGGAGTATGCAAGCACTCCGTTAATTTATCTTTCCAGACATTCATTCATGGGACGTGGCTGTTACAGAGGCGTGACAGTGTGCTAAAAGTCCGAGAGTAGAAGGAGATTCCAATATCTATTTTAGGAGGCTTTCTAGTCCCAACTTGTGGCAAAGTAATGATTATATTGTTTCAAGAGGAAAGGGACTTTGAAATTTGGAGGAGGACAATAAGACCTCTCCTCCTCCGGATTTTGGATTCAGTTGAAGTGAGACGCAGAAGACAGATGGAGAACCACATGTCAGCTTTCTGCCACCAGCCAATGGGGCTTGCCAACATGACGGCCAAAATTAGACAGACAAACAGATGCACCTGGTCACTGGGGCAGCCAGGTAATCAATTGTCACGTTCACTGTGGGAAACCAATTCCCAGATGGTAAGAGTAGACCAGAAGGGCCAAGCTGAGCTCTCGCAGCCTTTCTCCCTGGTTCACCAGGCAGAGAAGACACCTCTACCCCCGTGGGAAGAGTAGAGTAAGTGAGAGGGGAGGAGAGCAAGACCTTGTTGAAACCCCAGGTATGGGAAATCACAAAGGACATTTGAAAGTTACACTGTCCTTTAAGCTCTTCCCGGGTGGAATCTGATTTAAGATGATAAGAAATAATGGCTAACGTCTTTTGAAAGGGACACTGTGCCAAGAACCTTGCACGCATCGACTCATTGACACCTTCCAACACCCTTTTTGTGGCCACGCTATGATGGTATCTACAGAGACTACACTCAGAAAATTACTTTCAAGGGACTCGGTTCTTTTCATGGGGAGTTTTTGCCCATTATCCTTGTTCATGGTTCTTGGCTTTTTTAACAAATCGGAATGACATGCATGTGAATTACTGAACACGGTGTCTCCCTCCCTCCCGGTCTGTCCATCTGTCTCTCTCTCTTTGCCTCTTTCTGTAAGGGAAGCATCTGGGCAGGTGTACTCTCCTCTCTTCATCAGCTTCCCATTGCTAAGATGCTGGGCTGTAGAAGCAATTTGGATAAAGGGACTGCCATTCCCTCCAGTTAAGCAAATATGGATCACTATTAAGGAAATAGTTTATAGTTCATCAAAATGAAGCTACTTGTCTCATGTAGAAACAGAGCTTTTATGAGTTATAATCCCAATAAAGTACTTTGCCTTATGTCTGGAAGTACCGTTCATAGGCCATTTTAGATGACTTCACTAGCAGTTCAGAAATTAGCATTTAAGGCCATGATTTCAGCATATAAAATATAATTTAATGAGATTAGCAGAAAGAAAGAGAACGCAATCTATTTTAAGAAGAGCCAGTTGTTTTACAAACTTAGCTGCCTAAATATTTGCCATTGATAATTACATGTGTTTGTTACTTTTAGGAGAAAAATTAAAGCATGACTAATGTATTACTTGCTGGATGGAGCAACTTAGGAAGAAAGAGAAAATCGAATGAGATCATTGTGCTTATATATGTGTAATAAAAGGGAAAGGGGTTGACATTTTCATGCCCAAGACTGTGGTATTTATAAAAGGAGGGGAGTGGGGGTGTGTGTGATGGATCCAAAAGAGAAAGGCTCCCTTTGTGTAATGCCAGTGTGAAAAGAGTAACTGTATTTATCTAAATGAACTCAGGAAACATAGACTTTAAGAATAGATTTCTCATTAAAAATGTGTTTCAGTTTTTAATAGCACTCTCTAGCATTTTCTTTTTAAAATTGGGGGTCGGGGCTTGAGAATTAAGAGAAAATTGAGCGTAAAAGCAAAAATGGTTGAGGGCAGGAGCCCTGTTTAGATTTCCCTGGGCATAAACTGCCCTCTGGTGGATACGTTGGGTTTTACTACTTTCAAAACATTCTCTCTTGCTAGTGCCTTTAAAAACAGCAAGTAATCCCGTTGGAACTAGACAGGACTACATAGAACAACTTTTCTCGCACTTCCCAAGCCTACATCACTTGGCCAAGGCCCCAGCTTGTTGGTGGCAATCTGAGCTTCTAGTTCAGCCTCTTCCCTTGACAGGTAGTCCTTTTTTGTTTTGTTTTAAAATTTCCAAAATGTATCACTACTCTGTACCCACCAAGCAGCAATTCCTGTACACACACACAGACACACACACACACACTCACCTATCCCTTGGTAAACTCAAATCTACATTTTATTTCTATGAATTTGCTATTACTAGGTATTTCATGTAAGTGAAATCATATGGGATTTGTCCTTACGTGCCTTGCTTATTTCAAGCAGCAGAATACTTTCAAGGTTCATCCGTGTTGTGTCGTGTATCAGAACTTCATTCCTTCTTACAGCTGAATCATATTCCGTGATGCATGTACCACATTTTGTTTATCCATTCATCTGTGGATCGCCACTTGGGTTGTTCCCAGACTTTTGGCCACTGTGAATCATGCTGCGATGAACATGGGTGTACAATGATCTGAGTCCCTGTTTTCAATTTCTTTGGGTATAAACCTAGAAGTGGGATAAGCCAGTAGTTCTTAAGCGAAGATTTAAAGTGGACTCATTTTCTTTGTGCACGTTTCAATAAATGCTTACACTATCTTAGTTTCATGTATTTTATATGAATTTAAAACTGCTGTGAGAATTGTTTTCTCATCTAAAAATGTCAGAGTTTGACCCTGGATGATTTTGTATTAACTTTAGTCTTTCCTACGTTGTATAGGACAGGGTTTACTTTATAATGTTTTCTTCAGCTTACATGACTGTTCCAGTTTGCTAATGCTGCCTTTTTGCAAAACACCAGAAATGGATTGGCTTTTATAAAAGGGGGTTAATTTGGTTACACAGTTACAGGCTTAAGGCCTTAAAGTGTCCAAGGTAACACATCAACAATTGGGTACCTTCACTGGAGGATGGCCAGTGGTGTCCAGAAAACCTCTGTTAGCTGGGAAGGCATGTGGGTGGTGTCTGCTTGCTCCAGGTTATGTTTCAAAGTGGCGTTCTCCAAAATGTCTCCGTGTCAGCTTCTCAGGGCAAGCTCTGGGCTAGTACCTCCAAAATATCAGCAAAACTCTGCTTTCAACGGCTGTCTTCAAAATGTCTCTGTAAGTTGCAGCTCCTCTCTCAGCTCTTGTGCGTTCTTCAAAGTGTCCCTCTTGGCTGTAGCAAGCCATCTGGGCCTGTGTGGCTCTTTTTAAAGTACTCCAGTGATCCAATTAACACCCACCCTGAATGGGAGGTTACACCTCCATGGAAATTATCCAATCAAACGTTTCACTCACAGTTGATTGAGTCACATCTCCATGGAAACACTCAATCAAAGGATCCAATCTAATCAACACTAAATACATCTGCCCCCACAAGATTGCATCAAAGAACATGGTGTTTTGGAGGACATAATATATCCAAACTGGCACAATGACCTTGTGTACAGTGCAGGCACAGTCTGTGGCTCATCTTTTTAATACTGTGCTCAGGACAGCATCTGCTCGAGGGCCTGGATTCAACACTGTTAGTCAGGTATGAAATTACTGAATTTGGAAGGTTGGTTCAGGACCTTCGCCCTCTTTGTGTGTTTTGGTTTTTTCCAAACTGGAGTGATTTCTCCTTAACCATGTGCTTTTATATTCTGGAATGATGATGGGATATTTGGTCTTCCTCTAATTCTAGAAATTAAATATTTAGAAATGACAGAATTGAAACAGAGACCAAAACTGGTGTCCTGGATTAGAAAGGCACCAACCAGAATAAGGCCTGGAACATGCTCACTGTTGCATAACTCAGCAGGACACCAGGCTCAGCATTTGGGATTAAAGATAAAAAAAGAATAAGACCCAATGACTGCCCTTCAGAAACTTCTGTGATGGGGACAAACTGATGTAAATAAGTAATTACGATACAGTCTGCCAAACGCTGTCAAAGAAATATGTATATGGTGGTTCAGAGAATGGGGTAGGAGTTCCTTGAGAAGGAATCAAGAAAAGATTTCAGAGAAGGTGATGTGTGATCATGACTCTAAGGCTATGTAGGAATATGGTTGGCAAAGAAGAGAGGAGGGGCATAGAGCCATTTGCTAAAGCGTGGCTATCTGGACAAGCGAGGATAATTAAGGAATGGAAAGTAAGTCTATAGGCTGTGGTATTTCTGAGGGACGTGAAGGAGATGGAGTTGGAAGGGCAAGGAAAGGGCTTGTTTACATGTAATCCTCACAGGAGCCCAGGAGGCATTTTCTGTGGGGAAACTGAGGCTCAAAGTTGTTGAGTGACTTGCCAAAGTCCCTTTAGGTATTAGCAACAGAGACAGGATTTGATCTTTGTGCTCTCTGATTCTGAAGTCTGTGCTATTTCCAGAACAGAATCCTACTTCCTGGTGCAGGATCATAGCAGAGTCATAGTTTAAGGGCTTCATTTGACTTGCCAAGACCTCTGGACTTAATCCTTTAGGCAGTAGAGACGTTTCATCAGTCTCCTAGCAAGAAAGGGGGTGATCTGATTTATATTTTGAGGAAATCATATGATACAGGGAATTGAATTCACCAGAAGGAGAAAGTTTGACTGTCGGGTATTGGCAAAAGTTTTCTGTAAAGTGCCAGACAGTAAATATATTTTAAGGCAAGACTGCCTGTGGTGACTGCAGCTCTGCCATGTGCTGCAAAAGCAGGCCATAGACAATACGGAATGAATGGGCCTGGCTGTGTTCCAGTAAAACTTTATTCACAAAAGCAGACGGCAGGTTGGATTTGGAGCCGTAGTTTGCCAACCCTGGACTGAATCTAGAATAGTGCCCATGTTGACATGTGCATCTCCTACCCTGTTCAATGTTGAAAGGGTCCTGTTTCCATCAGAGGTGCTTTCTTTAGTGCATGTTCCGGATCCCTCTTGCCCACGTTCCTGAGGATTTGCTCCATCTTTGAGCCTTTGACTCACTGACTTCCACCTCCCCCTTAACCCACCTCCTTATCTCAGCTTGCTGTGGCAGGGAAGCGTCTTGAAAGAGTTACTAACACACACTGTCTCTGTGTCATTTCCTCCCACTCAGTCTTCAGCCTGCCTCATCTGGCTTATGCCCCCATCCCCCTGCTTAGAATGTCTCTTGCTGAAACCAGAAGACAATTTTCAGGCCTCTCGGTAACCCTCGACATAACGGCCTCTTCTCTCCTGCACGCAGCTCCATCTTTCCAGGTCTCTTCCTAGTTCTCTGGGCACTCCTTGGCACCATGGTCATTTTATGACCTCCTCCTCTAACCTGTCATTTCTTCAAGTCTGCACGATGTCTCAATTGTATAGCCCCCTCCCTACCACCACCAGCTTCTCCCCTGATTCCAGACTCATATCCAAGTGCTCCCTTAGTATCAGACACACAGGCCTCCCCAGGCATCTCAAGCATGGCATGTTCTAGACAGGGTCTTTCCGTTTTCTCTCAGAAGTGGCCTTCCTCCTCTGGTGCAGATGGGCTTGTCAGCCTACCTGGTCCCCAAGCCCAAGATCAAGAAGTCATTCTTTTTTTGTTTTGATTTTTAAATTAAGGTAAAACTTCACGCATTAGAGGATACTAATCTTAAGTACGCGGGGTGACGAGCGGTGACAATTGTATACACCTGTGTTGCCGACACTCCCATCATCATGCTAGCAAGTTCCCTGGGGTCTGCAAGCCACTCCCACTGGCCTGTCACTTACGGACCACCCTCCTGGCCACATCCCCACGTGACGTGACCCTGTCTGTTACCCTTCAGTCTTTTGTGGGGCCATCACACCCCATCTCTGCTGCCCCTCTCTCTTATTACCATTGTAACCTCCCGTCTCATCTCCCTGCTTCCTCCCTTGGCTTATCAGTCTCCATTCTCCCCACTGTAACCAGAGTGACTCTTAAAAAACTTAAATTCCATCATGTCACTTTCCTCCTTAAAAACTATCTTGTGACTTCCATTTTGCCTGGGGAAATTCGCAAAACCCTTAACACTGCTTAGGAGATCCCACATCTGTGTTTGGAATGATTTTCTTTCTCGTTTTCATTTTTTTTTTTTTTTTTTGATAATTCAATTTTATTGAGATATCTTCACATGCCATGCAGTCATACAAAGTGTACAATCAATTGTTCACAGTACCACCGTATAGTGGTGCGTCCATCACCAAAATTAATTTTTGAACATTTTCATTACCACACACACAAAAGTAATAAGAATAAAAATTAAAGTGAAAAAGAACAATTAAAGTAAAAAAGAACACTGGGTGCTTTTTTTTTTTTTTTGCCCCCGTTTTTCTACTCATCCATGCATACACTGGACAAAGGGGAGTGTGGTCCATATGGATTTCCCAATCACATTGTCACCCCTCATAAACTACTTTTTTATACAATCGTCTTCAAGATTCAAGGGCTCTGGGTTGTGGTTTGATAATTTCAGGTATTTACTGCTAGCTATTCTAATTCATTAGAACCTAAAAAGGGTTGTCTATATTGTGCATAAGAGTGCCCACCAGAGTGACCTCTCGGCTCCTTTTGGAATCTCTCTGCCACTGAAGCTTATTTCATTTCCATTCACATCCCCATTTTGGTCAAGAAGATGTTCTCCATCCCACGATGCTGGGTCTAGATTCCTCCCTGGGAGTCATATTCCACGTTACCAGGGAGATTTACTCCCCTGGGTGTCAGATCCCATGTAGGGGGGAGGGCAGTGATTTCATCTGCCAAGTTCTCATTTTCATTTTGATTATTATATTTATGAAGTTTTTAAAAATACACAAGCTTATCCTGGTTGGTCTGGGTGAACACGTTTTCTGCTGACACGCACGTTTGCGCTTGCCGTCACATCGGTGCCCAGCCATAGAACAGCTCTAATGCCACAGACTCACGAGGAAAACGTACTAGTGACTGGAAATGTCAGCCCCATGATTGCTTGAATAAAAGGGGAAATAACATTTAATTGCTGCACGAGTTAATGTTTTACGGCGGCTGGAATAAAGGAACAAAGTGTAATAAATGCGTCACCTCCCTGTCTGTGGTAGCATGGGGCGTGCCAGACCCAAAAGTTAGACACCATATGTGGGCACAGAGCAGGGAGCAATTCCGACTGAGCAAAACAACCTTAGCCAGCGGCTTAAGTTAGTCTTGTTAATCTGAATTTTATTGCTTTTTTAGTTTGATTGTATTTAATTTTAAATGTATTTTGGCTTTATGGCTCTGTGATTGCTATAGACAAGAAGTAAGTATATATCTAATTGTATATTTGTCATTATAATTGCTTGCCTAGTAATGTCACGTAATACAATATAATTAATATAATGAAACTTAATATGATACAATATAGCTATATGATTATGTATGTGTAAGTTGATATGTATATGATAGCTATAATGATAGTTAATTTGAAAGTGTTGGATGAGTGTGTGGTTCATGACTTTTGGGGGGGGATGGGGGGCCCTTGTTTAAAAAAATTAATTCAATGCTTGATTGGAAAATAATGCCCCCCCCCCCCCCCCCCCCCCCAGTGAGACCCCAAGCAGCCTCCCTTTGGTTCACCACCCTCTCTCTGGCTGTGCAGGTACTTTCTCTCCTGCAGGCTCTTCCTTCCCATGTCCACCCTTGGATTTTCACCCAGTTAACGCCTATGCATCTCTCTACTTTTAGGCCCACGTGCCATTTTTCCCAGAATGGACTTCATGGAACCCTTACCTTCCGTTAAGTTATGAATCCTTGATCTAACTTACAAATCCTCCTATTTCCCTAGATTTTTATTTCACAGCACTTTGTGTGACTCTTTCTATGGCTATTTGGCTCACGGCAGTTTTCCCAGATCTTAGTCCAGCCCGACACAGAGGAGTCACTCAGATATTTTGGGAGGGAGGGAGTTTCTGCAGAGATGCTCTTTCTCTGTTGCTTCAAAGATCACTTTAGTTTTAACCTCCATAGCTTATTTTCATGGGGAATGTGTAAGGTCCTGGAAGGGTGTAGGGGAAAGAGGAAGAGGGAGGAGAGATGGATAAGTGAGTACTCACCTGCAAAGAGTCCTATTGCCTTGACATCAATGTTTGCAGGCAAGAGGCATATTTCTGGGTTTTAGCAATTTGTGAGTTATTTTATTGTTTTTATTTTTTTTCTCCTTTCCATAACACTTCCAAGACCTAATATATTAATAGTCATCACTTCTTATCTCCAGGTGCAGACATATCTGAATTATGTGAAAGTACTTTTAGGAATAGTTGCTCTCAAATCTGGCTTCTTATGAGAATCATCTGGAAAAAAAAATTTTAATTACTGATGACAGGGTTCTGATTAGGGACGCGTTAGGTGATTTTAATGTGCAGCCAAGTGTGGAAACCTCTCTTATAGAGCACTGTATAAATCTTAGTTCTATTTTTGTTTCAAGTTTTACTTATATATCAAAACAAATATATTTAAAGAAGATGCTTGAGGAAAATATGATACAATGAGAAAAAAACAATGTGACTGGATATTGATACAGATTGGAATCCATGACTAGATTACAACAGTGAAAGTCCTGGCTTCTTTCCCCTTGACTAAGTCTTTGTTATAGAGTTTGACCAGATGTCTTCTCACTGGTTGTATTTTTACCATGTTGTATCCGTCAGGGTAGGCTAATTGCTGTAACAACCAGCCCCTCCCCAATCTCAGGGGCATGACATAGGAACATTCTATTTCTTGTTCATGTTGCAACTCAGTGTGGGTACGTGAGGGACTTGACTCCATGTGGGTTTCTTTGTTTTAGAGAATATGCCATTTTCCCAGGGGCTCGCTGGATCCCCTGCACCCAGCTGGCAGACATGGAAGGGAGAGAGAGAGCCCAGAGGATCACACAGGAGGGCTTTTTAGCCACGTGCATGGAAACGGCATATTTCCCACCAGACTGGGTCGTGTTGTCACTAATTGCTCCCATTACTACAAGGAAGGCTGAAATGTCATCCACTCCTGCTGGAGGTGCATGTGGATAATTGGGTGGGTTTGAGAAACACATAACTTTGTTTCTGCCTCATACATGTTAACTAGAGAACTTGTTCCTTTAACTGCCCTTTTTAAAAAATGATCTAATCAATAATTGCTCGGTAGATGTCTGTTTAAAACAGATACAAAGAATGTTGAAATCTTCCTCTCCTAGTTTCCATGTTACTCATTCAGTGCATCGTTGTCGAGTGCCTTCTGTGTGCTGGTCATGCAAAGAGACGTGCTAAGCCTAGGAAGACTTGGGTTGCCAATAACAAAAAATTCAACCAGAGTTGTCCTTTATTAACTCAAATAACATGAGGCAGGGCCGTTTCACGGATGTGGGCACAGCCACCCCTGCCGGGCTCTGCTGTGATTTGCTTGGCTTTCACTTCATGATCCCAGGATAGATGTGGCGTCCCAGGTATGTGTTGTCTGCACCTGAGGGAACATTTCTGACCAAGGGTGGGGGCTCTGGTGGGGGGCTCCTTGGAAGCCCTCAGCACACTTGATTTCAGGGCTCTTTGGCTAGAATTTTAACACCTGCCCGTGCCCAACCCTATCACTTGTGAAGGAAGAGAGTGGCGTGGCTGTGATTGTTATCAAGCAACGGAAGCTCCCTGTGGGGGGCTGCGGCACCCAACCTGGCAAGGACAGTGTCACCCCTGAGTCATTTCCTCTCTTTTATGACATGGGCTTAATCATTCACCCCATCTTCAGCAGAATTCCTCTTCCACACTAACTTCCCAGATCTCCTTGGCACTCTGTGAGGGCCTCTTCTTTAGAACTCTCAAGTGGCTCATCTGTTTCCCTCCCCCATTTAGCGATTATGAATGCAGTCACTTGTGAATGCTGTCTGTCCTGCTGTAGTGTTCCTTAGCCCTGTGATTTGCTTCTTGCTCTTCTTGTAAGCTCCCTGCCTTTTTACTACTTCTCTTCTGGCCACAGTACCAAGCATAGTGCCTTACTCAAAATCAGTTGGTTTCTCCCTCCAGATGTCCCTCATGTCCATACCTACCTCTCATCTCCAACCGGTAATGCTTGCCCAGGCCAGGTCACCACATTCCTAGATTACAGCAACAGCAGATCTCCCCAGGGGACCCCTCGATCTGTCTAGAATGTTACCTCTCGAGTGGTCTTCTCTGCAGGAGACCTCGCTGCCATCACTCTTCGCCTACCCTGTCCTTTAATTGCCTCTAAACCATCAAACTAACTATGTTAGCCTGTCTTTCTCCACCTCCTCCATCCTTGGTCCTGCTGACCTACCCAGTCATACCTCTCACCCTTCTGGATGGATCCTTTCAAGCCTCTCTGGCTCCTGGAACCTGGGTCTTATTGTCCTCTTACCCACAGTCCTTCCCCTTTCCTCTGCCTGATGGATGCTTATTGGTCCTTTAAGGCACACCTCGGACCCTGTTTACATCTCCCCCGGTCTCCCCTCCCTCTGAACCACTTTGGTGACTTTTCCTTAAGTATCACTGAAGTGTGAGCTCTGGTGGACTTTGGAATTGGACAGACCTAGATTGAAATTCCGACTCAGACACTTAGCTGCTGCCTTCCTCATGGGATTCTATTGTGAGAATTAAATGATTTAGTATGGGTTGGGTACCTGCAGGTTCCATCCCTTGTCCCCTCAATAATATTTATGAGTGATTACATTTTTACACACACGTAACCTGCTTTAAATTTCCCAGGAAGATGCTGTTAATATGCTCACTCATTAAACAAATATTTACTGCTTGGGTGTTTGGGATCATTCGAGCAAAAACAAAGATCTTACCTCCCATGAAGGGTGCCATTTGTCATATTAACTTGACGCTAATAAACGTCACTTTGTTTGCCTCAGAAGCCTGAAGAGGCACACGTAAGACAAGAAACAGTGGGACTGGTAGCAGGAAAGACGTTTATTGCCTTTGAGCTCGGCTCTTTTAAAGCAAGTGCTTCAGTCTCCTCTTTTTTATTTTACAACAGTTCTGTTGAGGTATTGCAGTGCCATCGACTAAGCTGACCTTTTTTTTTTCCCCCTTTTATATTATACCTAGAAGCACAAACTTCTGCATTTTGTCTTTCAGTGGCGAAAGTGGGGCAGGTAAAACCGAAAGCACTAAATTGATCCTGAAGTTTTTATCAGTCATCAGCCAGCGATCTTTGGAATTGTCCTTGAAGGAGAAGACTTCCTGTGTGGAACAAGCTATTCTTGAAAGCAGGTATGTCTTGATCATTTTCCTTATTTCCAGCCAACAGGAGTCCCCATTCTTCACGGTATGGCTTATTTCAGGAAGAGTTCAACTTGGTTAGACTGTTTTCTCCGTTTCTTGACTTCTCTTTTCTAATTCCTTAAGAGAAACTTTGAAGTGCACACAGCAATTTCCAGTAACCTCAGCAACATCTCCTTCTGGCTGGAGTTGCTCCTGACCCTCCACCACTGGGCCAGGTTTGAGTTGAAGATTGTGTGATGTCCCGGAGAGTTCTGCAGCCTCCTTCCTACCCAGGAGCCCTCTACTCCAGCTGCAGTGTTTGCAAAGGGCCTGGGTTCGATAGGGGAATGGTGCTGAAATTGGTGGGAAAATTGTTGGCTAGCTTTTTGGAGGCTTTGTTACCAGAAATTTCAACCTCCAGACACTGTGTAAAAGAGGACTCAGCTTGGAGATGAGCAAGGCTCCCTTAGCCATTGGGAGGCTCGACGTGAGCAGAATGGTATTTGATAATGGCATTTTCGTAGCCTCTCGTGTGATAGATGATCAGTGATACTTTCTGTGGTGGTGAGTCTCAGAACTTGGAAAGAGGGCTGTGGTATGAGGTATCATCTGAATTTTATTTGAAGTATGTAATTGCCTTATGTCTGATTTGTGCCTTATAAGATATTAGAACAGGTACGAACTTAAAGATACTATCATTTAGAGATTAGTCTGAGAGTCGGCAAACTACAGCCTGCTGCCCAAATCCTGCAGCTTGTTTTTGTTAACAAAGATTTATTGGAACACAGATTTGTTCATGTATTGTTTACAGTTGCTTTCAAGCTGTAGGGTCAGGGTTGAGTATTTGTCATGCAGAGTCTATGGCCACAAAGCCTAAAATATTTACTATCTGGGCCTTTAGAGAAAAAGTTTACCAACCCCTGATCTAGTCTGATCCCATTTTATAGTGAGAGAAGACCTCGACAAGTTAAATGGTTTGCTCCAAGGGCATACAAATAAATTGGTGGAATTTCCAGGGCTGGAACTTTTTTTGGTTTTTAGTATATGAGTAGCAGACTTTTTCCGTGTGGTTTCTGGCATATGTGTGTGTGCCCAAGCTAATTTGCACCTTGAGTCTGAGTAGCATCCTTTGCCAGCACCACCGGCTGTAAGATCCTTACTCTCATTCAAAAGAGATGTGCATCATAAACCCATTGCAACAAGTGTTTTGAATATCTGTTTCTTCTGAAAATAAACATAGCTACCGTTTGTCCTGTGGGTTTTGGAATTTTCGTGCAGTTGTTTATTTTGACATTTGGAAGAAATGCTCTTACAGTTTTTAAGCCTGCCCTCATTAACGCCCTCTCCTGCCCTCCCTTCTTTCACAGCCCGATCATGGAAGCTTTCGGCAACGCGAAGACCGTGTACAACAACAACTCCAGTCGCTTTGGGAAGTTTGTTCAGCTGAATATCTGCCAGAAGGGAAATATTCAGGGCGGGAGAATTGTAGATTGTATCCTGTTTCATTTAGTTTTTGTCTACAGTATTTAAGTGTATAACTGCAAAGTGTTCTTGCTCATTGTAAGGACAGAAAAAGAATGTGCGACACTTCTCTCTGTGGTTCTGTCTGGTTGTTGCTCTAATGTTGTTTTGCTTGATCTATTATTCTATGAGATAAAGAACTGATTTTTTTTTTAAATTTCTGATATCATGTCCATAATCTGAAAAATTAGATTCGTCATCCAGCATCAAATATTAATTGTTTGAAATCAATTCCGACAAATAATATGGTCCCTAATAGAGTTCTAGCACGTGTCATGTTCGCAATCAGATGTAGATGAAATAGCTTATGTTTCAGTTGACTTATGGCACTGGAAGTCTCAATTTCAAAGGCATGGGAAGCTATAATGATTTGGGTAACAAAGAATAGAAAATTAAAGATAAACGGAGCATGTCATAATCCTTGTTTTGTTCCTTGACTTGCCATTGCTTTTCATATGAAGATTTATTAGAAAAAGTAAGTAACCATGATTTAATTCACATTTTCTTCCATAATGACGATTTTCAGAAATTACTGCTTTGTGTTAATTAAGCAGAGGAAACACCTCTGAATGTCAATATGATTTGTCTCCACAGAACCGAGTAGTAAGGCAGAATCCTGGGGAAAGGAATTATCACATATTTTATGCACTGCTGGCAGGGCTGGAAAATGAAGAGAGAGGTATGTGGAGCAATAGCAGAGAAATCCATATTAGCAACTCATTTTTCATTTAAAAAATATCAAAATATGAGAAGACAACGTTTTGCACCTTGTCTTTATTCCACAAATAGAAATCAAATATATATTATGAGAATACTAAAAGATACGGAATTCATTTCAGAGCCACATGATACAGAGAGACTGTCATCAATAGAGAAACAGTAAAACAGTGCCCACAGCAGCTATATCTTCAGTGGCCTTTTCTACTCTCTCAGTTAGTTTAACTAAATTCCCTTTATTTTCTCTAAATGATCATTAGATGGGAAGTCTATTATTAATTTTAATTGGGGACAGTGAGGAGTATAGAATTGTTTATGTGGTCATTTTGTAAACTCCCAGGGCAAAAATACTTTGGATTTCATCTTATCCTGGCCAGCTAAGAGTCAACTGATGATATGTTTTTGTTTGTTTTTTGACAGAAGAGTTTTATTTATCTGTGCCAGAAAACTACCACTACTTGAATCAATCTGGATGTGTAGAAGACAAGACAATTAATGACCAGGAATCCTTTAGGGAAGTTATTGTAAGTTAACTTTCTTACTTGTCCCACATTAAAAGTGACAAATTTCACTCTCTGTTTGAAAAAAATTTTTCAAAATAAAAGCAGAACTTATTGCATTTGCACCAATGTGCAAGCATAGATATTTCCTTCTTGTTCCAAGTTATGCTAAAGAATATCTTCTAGGCTGGAAAGGAATTGAAGGAATCCTCTTCGTTAGAAGATGGGTGATGTCTGAGTCATTCAGGATAGGTGGGTCATTTACTTGCAACAGCATATTCAGGATGTGTATCTTCTCCCACCCCATCCCCATCCCCCGAAACACAACCCAAACCAGAAAACATCATTGGCTTTGCACTGGAGCAAGCAGATCCTCTGTTTTTTAGCTTACAAGTAAGTTCTCTTTTGAGAAATGATTTGCTGGCTAAAACAAATGCCACCAACAATTGGTCTAGGTGACTATTAGGGTACTGTCCAGTTTCTGTAGCCTAGGTTTGATAACCCATTTTGCATGCATGAAAAATAGTCATCCTAAGATGAGATGTAGGGACGCTGCAACCTCTCATTATCGGCAACAGATTTCATCAGTGAAGGTCATCAAGGTCCTAATTCCTTAACCAAAGTTGTTACTTGGACAGTTGCATATGATAGATCTAGGATTGATTCATCATCATTATAACCATAATCATCATAAAGGCAGCTAACATTTACTGAGTGCCTAGTATATACGCTTTACATGGACTCTCCCTCCAGTTGCTCAGAATGAACCTGAGAGGTAGGAACTATGGTTTTCCCATTCTAAGACTCAGAGAGGATAGTTCCTTGCCTAACCTTACACCATGCCTGGTGCAGTCAGTATCCAAATACAGTCGAACCCCAAAACCCAGCTTCTAAACCACGAAGCAGGTATGATCTCTTCCACGCACCCTGAATTTGTCTTTTTTGGTTGTTGCTGAAAGGTCAACAATTCTGCTCAGTATCTCCTTACAATCAAATTATTTAATTAGTGGATATAAACCACACATCATTTCCCCACATCTACTGTAGTTATCCTTACATTACTGATGAAATTAAAACCAGGCGAGGTCAAAATTTCATGATTGTCTTTCCCTCTGCCTCCCCTTTAATGATGTTAAACTCTGCCCTTTACAACAGAGAGGGGTTTCTTTCTCTCCCCACCTTGAAGCTGTTAACAAACGGCACCCTGCTGATAGCACGCTTGGCTTTGTACCTCAGGAGCATGGGATCTTGCCCTGCAAATTGAACTTTATGAGATGTTTTCTAAGTATTTTAAATTATGATCCCATTTCTATTTTGGCCTCCTAGTCTTCTCTCCCTACTCAAACTTTCTCCATCCACAATTCATGTATTATTATCTTTGCTGAAAAATCATGTGTTAGAAAAAGTATGGAAGCTCTTCTTATTTTTCATGAATAGCACAAAAGAAGATGAGCCTCAGGACTTGTTATTTTTTTGAAGCTGTAGGCAAGACTTAGTTTCGCTTCCGGTGCGATTAGCTCTGTGGCCGCTAGGGTGCGCCTGGCTTCGCGGGATTCGCGTTCCCTGGGAACGCCGGAGAAGGTTACTCTGTTTTCCTCCTGGGGCATCACGTTCCCATTCAGAATTTTCATTCTTTTAGTTTACAACAAATAAACTTTTGGAACCTGGCCTATTTTCATTGATTGATAAGGTTTTTTGTTTGTTTTAATTGAAATACATTTTGGCATTTGACATTTGGTCTTATGACTAAAGTATATTTCATATATTAAGAAAGAAAAATGTATATATGAAACTGTTATAATAAATGTAGGTAGTATACTTATATTCTATTTATAGATCCTTAAAAATTTCGTGTGCAGTTACTTATTTGATGGCCTACCAAAAATATCAGTGAAACCTTAGCTGATGTTTATTCAAATCAGGAACATGACATTTGCTGCTATTATTTAACCTTATTCTGGGAGTTCTGAGCAATGCAGTAAGAATTATTTTCCCTAAAAGAAGGGGGAAAATATTCTTTTCTATAAACAATAAGATTGTCTCCCCCCAAACCCAAGAATATCAGGAATTGGAGAATGGTTTACTGATGTTGTTACAGCCATTGAATAAGATCCATTGCTGCAAAGCAAAAAAAAAAAAAAAAAAAAGCCCAAGTATATTCAGTAATATGGAAAAAATTGCTTATTACATGAGAATGAGGAAGATAGGATGCAGTACTTTGTAAGCCAACAATTTTATTTAAAAAAAACATTATATATATATATATATATATATATATATATGTATAATGTGTGTGTGTATATATATATCGTGCATTTGTATGTGTGTGTGTATATCATGTATATATAACTATACATGCAGGAAAAAGATTGGAATGAAAAGATGCCAAAAATGGTATCTTGTGTGGCAGAAGTACAGAAATATTGTATTTTATTCTTTATCATTCTCTTTACAGTATAATGTTTTACAATGAACATGTTGACTTTTGTGATTATATACATTATGATTATCTATAGTATAGGAATAGAATCATTAGAAATATATCATTGTCAGCATCAGCTGGCCCATTTTTCTGCCTTGTGCAGCACTCTGTAGCCAGGAGTGGTAGAGAGACAGTTAACTCTTCTGGCTGAAGTTGATTTTATACCAGGCATTTAGCAGACAGCAGGTGAACAAATCAGCTATAATCCCTGCGAAAGCACTGGAACAGAATACACCGATGTGTTTTATGTAATGTGTCTCAATATTCCCTTCCAAAATCAAATAACATTTAAATTTATATCTTCGTACTTTATTTCCACAAAACGAGTCCTACTGGTTGTGGGATTGAAGGAAGGGAAGAGACTACATTCAGTTGGGGCTCAAGGATAATTTGTAGAATGTGTTGAAAAGTTAATGGAGAGAAGTTGTTCCTATGAATTATATGTGAAAATGTCACTTCTCTTAGCTATTCAAACATCATTTTCCTTTTTATCAGTTCTAAAGTCATTGTACTATAGCAATGAGACATTTTAGGAGTCTTGCTCCTTATTTCGTTGAGACTTTGCTCATTGACTGGTCTAGTATGTACTTTTTAAACTTATCATTGGCCAAAACTAATAATATAAGGTATCCTGAGTGGTTTTAGTGGAGATTTGGCTTTTCCTGGGTCAGAGGCAGTGAACCTAGTTAAATTACATAGCCATTTTTTCAACGCAAGCCTCCAAGTTGGACTACATATTGTTGGTCAGAATGAAAAGGTTGTTAAGTCAGTAGTACTGACTAATTTATTTTGTTGCCAGCGTTTGACCCACCAGGATGGTGACTGATGCAGTGTGATGGGTAATGAGTGTTTGATGAGTTTCTTCTTACTCCACAGGTATCAAATGTTTGCAACATGCCTGGCCAAGGGCCAGAACTGGGATTACAGCTGTAGGATCTTGGGCCCTCTTCCTTATATGGACTCAACGGGGTATACCCATGGGTTTTTAATTGCGTGTGCTCATATATGTAGGCACAAATTCATTCATTGGGAAACACATTTTATTAAGATTTTAAAGGACTGACTTTGTAATTCCCTTTTGGTAAACTTGGAAAGATCAGTCCCTTTCATTCTTGGAAAACTGGGAATCTAAGTCAATTCTATATTATTATAACATAATCTGCATTACATAATGTAGCATAACCTACCATTACACACATTGCATCATAGATTAATATCAAATTACTTTTTTCATTTACTGTGCCCAGAATAGCCTCCCCCTCCACCATTTCATCAGAGATCTCTCTGTGTTCTCAGATCACGCCTCCCTGCCCTCGTCGACTGCCTGAGACCCTCAGTGGACACGCATTGGATCTTTGGGCAGCAGAGTGCCTTAAACTTGTGCCTCTTCCCTATTTGCTTCTAGTGTGACTATCTTAGCTTCTTTCAGATCCTTGACAATTGGTAGTACATCACATACATTTGTCACAAACACAGACACCCCGCTCCAAACACAAACACACACATCTTCACAAACACCTATTTTTTTTATGTGCCTAATTAATTAATATTTATTGAAAACATTTCATAAAACCTTGGGCCAGTTTATAATTAAATTGTCGTTCGGTGTTTCTGAGCTATCCTGGGAGTTTCTCCAGTATTTCCAGTCTTGAGCCATGTTGCTGAGAAAATAGAATAATTATAGGAAGACTTAAAGTGGCTACTCTTGCCAAAGGGGTGGAGATTGCTTGCTAAGAAGACTGTCAGTAGGAAAAGTAAGGAAGACAGTAAATGGAAGGCTCTTGCTGGCGGTTTTAGCACTCACGCCCACAGCGGTGATGATAATTGGTTGCAGCTATTAAATTACCCATGGCAGGATTAAGGCAATTACCACTTAGCACCTCACTCCTAACTAATTAATTCATTTACTTAGAGTTAGACTAGAAAACAGTCACAGATTTATTAATATAGTAAGCTCCCTAATTTTGCTGTTTGTTTTCTTATCTCCATATACAACCTTTTGTGTATTTTAAGGAACTTTACCTAGGATTTTTTTATGGAGAATATTTTGATATATTTCATTTGACAGTTTGAAAATTTCTCCTGCCATAAACTTATCTTTAAGGATCTTACTTCATTTTACTATTATATAAAGTCTAGGTTGAAGAATTAATGAAGATGTGTGTGGTCATTCTAAGATTGGCCCAGAACATTTTTATGATTAAATATGCCTTGTAATATGTGAGGAAAACTTTAATCATAGAAAGGAAAAATATTGACTTTTGCGGTATATTTTCTGGGGCACAGGGTAGTTGCACAATAATAATTTTCCTGAATTATGATTTGCTCCTTAACACTATTTTATTTTATTTTTTTTTAAATCTTCATTTTATTGAGATATATTCACATACCACGCAGTCATACAAAACAAATCGCACTTTCGATTGTTCACAGTACCATTACATAGTTGTACATTCATCACCTAAATCAATCCCTGACACCTTCATTAGCACACACACAAAAAATAACAAGAATAATAATTAGAGTGAAAAAGAGCAATTGAAGTAAAAAAGAACACTGGGTACCTTTGACTGTTTGTTTCCTTCCCCTATTTTTCTACTTATCCATCCATAAACTAGACAAAGTGGAGTGTGGTCCTTATGACTTTCCCAATCCCATTGTCACCCCTCATAACCTACATTTTTATACAACTGTCTTCAAGATTCATGGGTTCTGGGTTGTAGTTTGATAGTTTCAGGTATCCACCACCAGCTACCCCAATTCTTTAGAACCTAAATAGGGTTGTCTAAAGTGTGCGTAAGAGTGCCCACCAGAGTGACCTCTCGGCTCGTTTTGGAATCTCTCTGCTACTGAAGCTTATTTCATTTCCTTTCACATCCCTCTTTTGGTCAAGAAGATGTTCTCCGTCCCATGATGCCGGATCTACATTCTTCCCTGGGAGTCATATTCCACGTTGCCAGGGAGATTCACTCCCCTGGGTGTCTGATCCCACGTAGGGGGGAGGGCAGTGATTTCACCTTTCAAGTTGGCTTAGCTAGAGAGAGAGGGCCACATCTGAGCAACAAAGAGGCATTCGGGAGGAGGCTCTTAGGCACAACCATAGGGAGGCCTAGCCTCTCCTTTGCAGCAACCATCTTCCCAAGGGTAAAACCTATGGTAGAGGGCTCAACCCATCAAACCACCAGTCCCCTATATCTGTGGTCATGTTAGCAACCATGGAGGTGGGGTAGGCAAATACCCCTGCATTCTCCACAGGCTCCTCAAGGGGGCACTACATCTTTTTTTTTTCCTTGTTTTTCTTTTTTTTTTTTTTTAACTTTCCCTTCTTTTTTAAATCAACTGTATGAAAAAAAAGTTCAGAAGAAAACAAACATACAATAAAAGAACATTTCAAAGAGACCATAACAAGGGAGTAAGAAAAAGACAACTAACCTAAGATAACTGCTTAACTTCCAACATGTTCCTACTTTACCCCAAGAAAGTTACCTAATATAGCAACATTTCTGTGAACTTGTTCCTACTCTATCCATCAGAAATTAACAGACCATAGTCATTCCTGGGCATCCCCAGAACGATAAATAGCTTATCTGTTCTTCTTGGATTATTATTCCCCCTTCCTTAATTACTCTCTATTGCTAGTTCCCCTACATTCTACATTATAAACCATTTGTTTTACATTTTTCAAAGTTCACATTAGCGGTAGCATATAATATTTCTCTTTTTGTGCCTGGCTTATTTCGCTCAGCATTATGTCTTCAAGGTTCATCCATGTTGTCATATGTTTCACGAGATCGTTCCTTCTTACTGCTGCGTAGTATTCCATCGTGTGTATATACCACATTTTATTTATCCACTCATCTGTTGAAGGACATTTGGGTTGTTTCCATCTCTTGGCAATTGTGAATAATGCTGCTATGAACATTGGCGTGCAGATATCTGTTCGTGTCACTGCTTTCCGACCTTCCGGGTATATACCGAGAAGTGCAATCGCTGGATCGAATGGTAACTCTATATTTAGTTTTCTAAGGAACTGCCAGACTGACTTCCAGAGTGGCTGAACCATTATACAGTCCCACCAACAATGAATAAGAGTTCCAATTTCTCCACGTCCCCTCCAGCATTTGTAGTTTCCTGTTTGTTTAATGGCAGCCATTCTAATCGGTGTGAGATGGTATCTCATTGTGGTCTTAATTTGCGTCTCTCTAACAGCTAGTGAAGCTGAACATTTTTTCATGTATTTCTTGGCCATTTGTACTTCCTCTTCAGAGAACTGTCTTTTCATATCTGTTTTAGTTTGCTAATGCTGCAGAATGCAAAACACCAGAGATGGACTGGCTTTTATAAAAAGGGGGTTTATTTGGCTATACAGTTACAGTCTTAAGGCCATAAAGTGTCCAAGGTAACACATCAGTAATCAGGTACCTTCACTGGAGGATGGCAAATGGCGTCCGGAAAACCTCTGTTAGCTGGGAAGGCACGTGGCTGGCATCTGCTCCAAAGTTCTGGTTTCAAAATGGCTTTCTCCCAGGACATTCTTCTCTAGCAAGCTTGCTCTTCTTCAAAACGTCACTCACAGCTGCACTGCGTTCAGTCTCTTTGAGTCAGCATGTTTTATATGGCTCCACTGATCAAGGCCCACCCTGAATGGGTGGGGCCACACCTCCATGGGAGTATCCCACCAAAGTCACCACCCACAGCTGGGTGGGGCACATTCCAAGCAAATCTAACCAGCACCAAAACGTTTGTCCCAGAAGACCACAAAGATAATGGCATTTGGGGGACACAATACATTCAAACCGGCACATTCCACCCCCTGGACCCCAAAATGACATTATCTTTCCAAATACAAAATACATTCATCCCACAATACCACAGAAACTTAAATCATTTCAGTAACAATAGTTAAGTACAAAATCCCATCAAACTCAAATATAGGCGTGGTCAGTCCTAAGGCAAACTTTTCCTTTAGCTTGGATCTGTGGACTTAGAACAAGTTATATGCTTCCAATATACAAAGGAGGGACATTCATAGGATAAACATTTCCATTGCCATAAGGAGAAACAGTAAGGAAAACAGGGTTAACCGGACCAAAACAGTTCTTAAAACCTGCAGGACAAACTCCATTAGATTTCAAAGTCAGACAGTCATTAACAGAACAACGTTGCATCCTTGGGGCTTGAGAGAGCGGGAGTCTAACCCTTCCTAAGGACCTCCGCGGCAGCCCTTTCCTCTCCAAACACTTGGGTGAGCGCTCCAACACATCCACACATTGGGGAGACCACCTTCTCGGCCCCACCCTCCTCAAACATTGGGGCAGCTCCCGGATTCCCTTCCATCTCCGGGGCACACGCTCAACCCCTTCCGAACAGTGTGGTGGCAGCCAGGCTCTCCCCAATTCCCTGGGAATGTGCTCCACCCTCTTTGGTACCTCGGGTGGCAAAACTCTTCCAGAGCATCGAGGTGGAATGCCCACCCTTGACCTCCGGAGCAAACTCACCCTTTCCATGTGTGTGGGCTGCTCCGCTCTCCCAGCCTGAGACCTCTTGACTCCAGACCTCAACCTCCATGGCTCTGTCTTTGAAGAAACTTTTCCTTCAGTTTGTTCCTTATCTCTCTCCTCTAGTCCCAACTGGCAGCGGCTCTGTCTGTAAAGATCTTGCAAAAATTCTGTTGGCTTCCCATGAAGCATGCAGGGGTCAAAGCCATCAGACAACAGGAGTTTCCACAAATCCTTTCTGGATAATTCCATCTCCAATCTTGGCTTGTACTGAAATGGTGGCTGGGTTCCATGTTTGGTTACATCCTCACGTTGGGCTGTAGCTTCTGGGATTCCACCCCCTGGAAGCCCGTAATTTTCCAAGCCATCAGCTTCTGGTTTCTTTGAACCCAAGAGTTCAGTTCTAAGTTTATCTCTTTCCGCTCTCATTTTACTATAAGCTGCAAGGAGAAGCCAGGGTATATCCTCCACAGGTAGTCTGGAGATCTCCTCAGCTAAGTATTCCAGGTTGTCACTTTTAAATTCTTCCTTCCATCTGACACCAGGACTCAATTTTGCCAAATTCTGTGCCACTTTAAAACAAGGATCGCCTTTCTTCCAGTTTGCAACAACACATTCATCATCTCTGTTCAAGGCCTCGTCAGAAGTATCTTTAGAGTCCATATTTCCACAAACAGTCTCTTTAAAGCAGTTTTGGCCTTTTCTATCAAGCTCCTCACAACTCTTCCAGAAACTCCCCATTATCCATTTAAAAAGCCGTTCCAACATGTTTGGTATTTGCAAACTCAGCAGCAAAAGCACCCCACTCTCGGTACCAAAATCTGTTTTAGTTTGCTAATGCTGCAGAATGCAAAACACCAGAGATGGACTGGCTTTTATAAAAAGGGGGTTTATTTGGCTATACAGTTACAGTCTTAAGGCCATAAAGTGTCCAAGGTAACACATCAGTAATCAGGTACCTTCACTGGAGGATGGCAAATGGCGTCCGGAAAACCTCTGTTAGCTGGGAAGGCACGTGGCTGGCATCTGCTCCAAAGTTCTGGTTTCAAAATGGCTTTCTCCCAGGACATTCTTCTCTAGCAAGCTTGCTCTTCTTCAAAACGTCACTCACAGCTGCACTGCGTTCAGTCTCTTTGAGTCAGCATGTTTTATATGGCTCCACTGATCAAGGCCCACCCTGAATGGGTGGGGCCACACCTCCATGGGAGTATCCCACCAAAGTCACCACCCACAGCTGGGTGGGGCACATTCCAAGCAAATCTAACCAGCACCAAAACGTTTGTCCCAGAAGACCACAAAGATAATGGCATTTGGGGGACACAATACATTCAAACCGGCACAATATCTTTTGCCCATTTTATAATTGGGCTGTCTGTACTATTGTCATTGAGTTGTAGGATTTCTTTATATATGCAAGATATCAGTCTTTTGTCAGATACATGGTTTCCAAAAATTTTTTCCCATTGAGTTGGCTGCCTCTTTACCTTTTTGAGAAATTCCTTTGAGGTGCAGAAACTTCTAAGCTTGAGGACTTCCCATTTATCTATTTTCTCTTTTGTTGCTTGTGCTTTGGGTGTAAAGTCTAGGAAGTGGCCTCCTAATACAAGGTCTTGAAGATGTTTTCCTACATTATCTTCTAGGAGTTTTATGGTACTTTCTTTTATATTGAGATCTTTGGTCCATTTTGAGTTAATTTTTGTGTACGGTGTGAGGCAGGGGTCCTCTTTCATTCTTTTGGATATGGATATCCAACTCTCCCAGCCCCATTTGTTGAAAAGACCATTATGACTCAGTTCAGTGACTTTGGGGGCCTTATCAAAGATCAGTCGGCCATAGATCTGAGGGTCTATCTCTGAATTCTAAATTTGATTCCGTTGATCTATATGTCTATCTTTGTGCCAGTACCATGCTGTTTTGGCAACTGTGGCTTTATAATAAGCTTCAAAGTCAGGGAGTGTAAGTCCTCCCACTTCGTTTTTCTTTTTTAGAGTGTCTTTAGCAATTCGAGGCATCTTCCCTTTCCAAATAAATTTGATAACTAGCTTTTCCAAGTCTGCAAAGTAGGTTGTTGGAATTTTGATTGGGATTGCATTGAATCTGTAGATGAGTTTGGGTAGAATTGACATCTTAATGACATTTAGCCTTCCTATCCATGAACATGGAATATTTTTCCATCTTTTAAGGTCCCCTTCTATTTCTTTTAGTAGAGTTATGTCGTTTTCTTTGTATAGGTCTTTTACATCTTTGGTTAAGTTTATTCCTAGGTACTTGATTTTTTTAGTTGCTATTGAAAATGGTATCTTTTTCTTGAGTGTCTCTTCAGTTTGTTCATTTCTAGCATATAGAAACATTACTGACTTATGTGCATTAACCTTGTATCCCGCTACTTTGCTAAATTTGTTTATTAGCTCTAGTAGCTGTATCATCGATTTCTCAGGGTTTTCTAGATATAAGATCATATCATCTGCAAACAATGACAGTTTTACTTCTTCTTTTCCAATTTGGATGCCTTTTATTTCTTTGTCTTGCCGGATTGCCCTGGCTAGCACTTCCAGCACAATGTTGAATAACAGTGGTGACAGCGGGCATCCTTGTCTTGTTCCTAATCTTAGAGGGAAGGCTTTCAGTCTCTCACCATTGAGTATTATGCTGGCTGTGGGTTTTTCATATATGCTCTTTATCATGTTGAGGAAGTTTCCTTCAATCCTACTTTTTGAAGTGTTTTTATCAGAAACGGATGTTGGATTTTGTCAAATGCTTTTTCAGCATCTATTGAGATGATCAATTGATTTTTCCCTTTTGACTTGTTAATGTGTTGTAATACATTGATTGATTTTCTTATGTTGAACCATCCTTGCATGCCTGGAATGAACCCCACTTGGTCATGGTGTATGATTTTTTTAATGTGTCTTTGGATTCGATTTGCAAGTATTTTGTTGAGGATTTTTGCATCTATATTCATTAGGGAGATTGGCCTGTAGCTTTCCTTTTTTGTAGCATCTTTGCCTGGTTTTGGTATTAGATTGATGTTAGCTTCATAAAATGAGTTAGGTAGTGTTCCATTTTCTTCAATGTTTTGAAAGAGTTTGAGTAAGATTGGTGTCAGTTCTTTCTGGAAAGTTTGGTAGAATTCCCCTGTGAAGCCATCTGGCCCTGGGCATTTATTTGTGGGAAGATTTTTGATGACTGATTGGATCTCTTTGCTTGTGATGGGTTGGTTGAGGTCTTCTATTTCTTCTCTGGTCAGTCTAGGTTGTTCATATGTTTCCAGGAAATTGTCCATTTCCTCTACATTATCCAGTTTGTTGCCATACAGTTGTTCATAGTATCCTCTTATAATTTTTTTAATTTCTTCAGGATCTGCAGTTATGTCACCTTTTTCATTCATTATTTTGTTTATATGGGTCTTCTCTCTTTTTGATTTTGTCAGTCTAGCTAGGGGCTTGTCAATCTTGTTGATCTTCTCAAAGAACCAACTTTTGGTGATATTTATCCTCTCTATTGTTTTTTTGTTCTCTATGTCATTTATTTCTGCTTTAATCCTTGTTACTTCTTTTCTTGTACTTGGTTTAGGATTGGTTTGCTGTTCATTTTCTAGCTTCTTCAGTTGATCCATTAGATCTTTGATTTTGGCTCTTTCTTCCTTTTTAATATATGCGTTTAGTGCTATAAATTTCCCCCTTAGCACTGCTTTTGCTGCATCCCATAGGTTTTGGTATGTTGTGTTCTCATTTTCATTCGTCTCTATATATTTAGCAATTTCTCTTGCTATTTCTTCGTTTACACTCCTAAACAATCAGTGGGTTTTGTTTAACCTCCAGGTATTTGTGAATTTTCTAAGTCTCTGATGGTTATTGACTTCTGATTGTATTCCATTGTGGTCAGAGAATGTGCTTTGAATAATTTCAATCTTTTTAAATTTATTGAGGCTTGTTTTATGTCCCAGCATATGATCTATTCTGGAGAAAGTTCCATGAGCACTAGAAAACTATGTGTATCCTGGTGATTTGGGATGTAATGTCCTGTATATGTCTGTTAAATCTAATTCATTTGTCAGATTGTTTAGGTTTTCAATTTCCTTATTGGTCTTCTGTCTGGTTGATCTATCTATAGGAGAGAGTGATGTGTTGAAGTCTCCCACAATTATTGTGGAAACATCAATTGCTTCCTTTAGTTTTGCCAGTGTTTCTGTCATGTATTTTGTGGCACCTTGATTGGGTGCATAGACATTTACGATTGTTATTTCTTCTTGTTGAATTGCCCCTTTTATTAGTATGTAGTGGCCTTCTTTGTCTCTCAAAACATCCCTGCATTTGAAGTCTATTTTATCTGAGATTAATATTGCTACACCTGCTTTCTTTTGGCTGTGGCTTGCATGAAATATTTTTTTCCATCCTTTCACTTTCAGTTTCTTTGTGTCCCTGTGTCTAAGATGAGTCTCTTGTATGCAACATATTGATGGTTCATGTTTTTTGATCCATTCTGCGAATCTGTATCTTTTAATTGGGGAGTTTAATCCATTTACATTCAACGTTATAACCGTGAAGGCATTTCTTGAATCAGCCATCTTATCCTTTGGTTTATGTTTGTCATATTTTTCCCTCTCTCTATTAATATCCTTTATTGTACCCATACCAAATCTCTTTAGTACTGAACCTTTCTCCAAGTCTCTCTGTCCTTTCTTTGTTTCTCTGTCTGTAGGGCTCCCTTGAGTATCTCCAGTAGGGCAGGTCTCTTGTTAGCAAATTCTCTCAGCATTTGTTTGTCTGTGAAGAATTTAAGCTCTCCCTCAAATTTGAAGGAGAGCTTTGCTGGATAAAGTATTCTTGGTTGGAAATTTTTCTTACTCAGAATTTTAAGTATATCGTGCCACTGCCTTCTCGCCTCCATGGTGGCTGCTGAGTAGTCGCTACTTAGTCTTATGCTGTTTCCTTTGTATGTGGTGAATTGCTTTTCTCTTGCTGCTTTCAGAACTTGCTCCTTCTCTTCTGTGTTTGACAGTGTGATCAGAATATGTCTCGGAGTGGGTTTATTTGGATTTATTCTATTTGGAGTTCGCTGGGCATTTATGATTTGTGTATTTATGTTGTTTAGAAGATTTGGGAAGTTTTCCCCAACAATTTCTTTGAATACTCTTCCTAGACCTTTACCCTTTTCTTCCCCTTCTGGAACACCAATGAGTCTTATATTCGGACGTTTCATATTATCTATCATATCCCTGAGGTCCATTTCGATTTTTTCAATTTTTTTCCCCATTCTTTCTTTTATGCTTTCATTTTCCATTCTGTCATCTTCCAGGTCACTGATTCGTTGTTCAGCTTCCTCTAGTCTTGTACTATGAGTGTCCAGAATCTTTTTAATTTGGTCAACAGTTTCTTTAATTTCCATAAGATCATCCATTTTTTTATTTAGTCTTGCAATGTCTTCTTTATGCTATTCTAGGGTCTTCTTGATCTCCTTTGTATCCCGTACTATGGTCTCATTGTTCATCTTTAGTTCTTTGAGTAGCTGCTCTAGGTGCTGTGTGTCTTCTGATCTTTTGATTTGGGTGCTTGGGTTTGGGTTATCCATATCGTCTGGTTTTTTCATATGCTTTATAATTTTCTGTTGTTTTTGGCCTCGTGGCATTTGCTGAACTTGGTAGGGTTCTTTTAGGGTTTGTAGACCTATTGAAGTCCTTATCTCTAATTTATCAGATCTACAGCTTCGTGGAGTACACTTTCTCTAACTAACCAGCAGGTGGCGTCCACAAGCCACCTGTTCTCCACAAGCCAGTTCTCCCCTGCTTAGCCTTTTTGGTGAGTGGGGGAGTGAGTCTTCTGGGGTCCAATTGGTGTACCAAGCTTGCATGTCTAGTTGGTGTTGCCCGCCCTGTATATGGGGCGTGTTTCTGGGCAGTCAGGGAGGGGGGTGGCTCTAACAATCAAATCTCCCTGGTGATCCTAGAGTTTTAAAGCTGGTGCAATAGTCTAATCCTTCAGTTCAGTCCTGCCACAGTTTGTCTCTGCCACTGACCCACAAGTCCTTGGTATTGGCGTATAGCTCCTGAGACTTGCAAGTGGGCCCCTCTTCCAGGCTGGGCACCGCGGGTCCTCTGTTGAGGGATGACTGTGCTATGTCACAGGTGAGTGCCATCCCCCCAGGGCAGTTCTGGGATGCTGGGCTGTGTTGGGAGGCTCCCAATCTGCTCAAATGATGGCTGAATGGGGCTTTGTTAATTCACACTGCTCCACCTTCCCATCTCTGGGACAATCAGCTGAGGTTGCAGGGAAGGCTAATGTCCACACCCAGTTTTGTGGTGTGTGCCTGTTATTTGAAGCGCTTCCGTCACACTGGGTTGTCTGGGGCAGCTCTGGGCTATGGGGCTGGCGACGGGCAGGAGTGTTTCCTGTCCACCAGGATGATGGCTGTGAGCGGACACCCCCCTTTTCTTGGGAAGTTGTGGTATTTAGTGAATTTTCTCAGCCACTGGATTATTGCCTTTTGTCTCAGAGCTCTCTTAGTGCTGCTCTTGTCTTGACCTGCCCAAATTGCAAGTCTTTGAAGCTTTCTGTATTGGGCTTCTTAGAGTAATTGTTTTCGAAAAAGAAAAAAGGATTAAAAAAAAGGGCCCTCCTCAGAGATCTAATGGGTTATTGAAATGCTAAGAGACAAAGCAATTAGGGCCATTAAGGAAAGGTCCACAGGGCAGAGAGATCAGCTTTTCTTCGGGATTTGCATATGAGCCTCGGCCTGAGCTCTGCCCTTCCCCTTTTTATGTTCACCAGAACTCCAAAAATCCTCCGCTTTTATTTTGGAGTTTTTCGTGTTGTTTTTTTTCTATGCCTGTCTCCTCTCTGCTGGGCTGGCTGCTCTCAGATTCTCTAGTGTCTGGTCTCAGTCTATCTATGGTTAGAGTTTGGATCAGTAGAATGAGTTTCCGATAAGGGCTGCCACTGCAGTTCTCCCTTCTTCTTCCCAGAGCTGACAGCCCCTCCTCCCACGGGACTGAGCCTGGCAGGGAGGGGTGCGGGTCCCCTGGCCACAAAAACTTACAGATTTCGCTAATCTCAGCAGTTCCACGTTTTCATGAGTGTTGTATGAAGTATGCCCAAAGTCAGATTGCTCTGTGGTGTCCAGTCCACGCAGTTCCTGGCTTTCTACCTGCTTTCCTGGAGGAGTAACTAAAACATACAGCTCACCAGTCCGCCATCTTGCCCCGCCAACACTATTTTAAAAGTCTGAAGAATAAGAAACTATTTCTTAACTATATTTCTTTGTTTTTAGCTTTTAGAATAAGTCATTGATAAATATCTTTAAATTTGAATAATTTGTTTCCCATAGACCTTTTTTAAGAAAATTGATAAGCTCTTATGTAATACTGTTTCATGTTCTTTGCCTCAATTTCTGTTTATACACATGAAATGATAGTTGTTCCACCTTTGGTTAAGTGATTCATGGTCTTTTCATTTGTTGTGACCGATGTTATTGAGATATAATATACATGTAATAAAATGCTCTCATTTTTTATGTGTTTATTTCATTGAGTTTTTAATTGATGCACCGTTTAACCACAGTCAAGATACAAGACATTTCCATCATCCCAGAAGTTCTTTTATGTCCCTATCATTCCACCCCTGGCTCTAGGAAACCATTGATCTGCTTTCCATCACTTAAAGAATCGATTTGCCTTTTCTAGAATTTCATCAGAGTAGAATCATACACTTGGTACCCATCTGTTCTAGGTTCTTTCACTCATCCACATTGCCTGTATCATTAATTTCTTTTTGTTGTTAAGTCCATTGAATATACAGCAATTTGTTTATCCGTTCACTTATTGATGGTTCCATGTTTTTATTGTTAAAAAACTTTGTTAGCAACATTAAAAACCATGTTAGAACATAGTGTTCACGATCTTACCAACAAGAATAGAGCAACTATTTTTAGTTTTGCAAATTTTCTTCCCTGCCCTCACATACATCCAAATTTCTTTAATAGTTACAATTACAAAAATATAATTTGTTATTCTTGACTTAAATCTATCCTCAATATAATTGTTTCTATGTAATGTTCATATTTCCTTTAAAACCAACATAATATTCTAAAACCAACATAATACTTTCTTTTACTTTATTTGCCTTGTCTCTCAAAGTGTTCTTAAGATAAAACTTCAGGGAATGTTTTACAGGTAAAGCTTTTCTTCTCTGCTGTTGAGATTTTCCATGGTTCAGTTGAAGTTCATGAAAACGACATTGAAGATGCCTTTTTTCCTTTTATGTCTTTAAAAAGTTCTAGAGTTGAGTGGGTAATAAGTTCCTAGACTTTGGGTTAGGTGGACCTGCCTTTGAATCTTTGTTTTGCAAGTCTGAGAAAATTATTTAACCTCTATGAACCTTCAATTTTTTTAAAATATTAAAATAAGATTATGTGCACATGTGGCCTAGCCCAATGCTGCCCCATATTCATGTTATTTTCTAAAAAGGTTATACTAATTTATAGTGTCGTCAACCAGTGTATGAATGTACCCATTTCACCAATTTTTAGGTTTATTATTCAGAAATTTTTATGCTAATTTAATACAAGTGATCTCATCTCAGATTTGCTTTATTTTCACATCATTGGGGAAAACATTTTTCTACAGATTTGTGTTTCCTCCTATGAGAAGTGCCTATTTTTGATCTTTGGCTCATGAATCTTTCGGTGTAGCTCTTAGTCCTTCCCTTTTAATTACTTCTTTTAATGTTTCCCTGTCTATGGTGTGCCGCCTTTTTACCCCTTAGCTTTATTGTTTTTTTCTTTATCAAGAAATTAAACTTTTCTACTTTTTTCCTTTTACAATGTCTATTGCTTCAAAACTGTGAATGGTTTCCTCCCTCCAAACATCTATGGTCATTTTAATGATTATGCCCCAAGTTTTCTTTGTGGATCATTTTCATTAGTTAATGTCAAAATGATTCTGTTCTTGGGGTTTGTGTTTTGCTTTTTGTTTTTGGTTTTTGTCTTATAAGAATGTGGCTCTTAAATCACAATAGAAAATGAGCAGACCTTAGCTATGATTCAGAAAACACCTGGCTTGAGTTGCTTAGATACTTGTCATTGGTAACAGAGCTTCTGTAGGTACCTGCTTATTTTTGTTTTTTCCCAAAAAGCATTGTGTTAACTTCCTTTTACTAATCAGAGGAAAGGTGCATGGGCCAACATAAGACCTTAAAAATCCTTCAGAGAAATTTAAAATGGAAACATGGTAAATGTTTAGGGAAAACAGACCCAAATCTATCTAGATTTTCTATCAGTGTCTATTATAAAAGGAGTAAAAGACCCTGTTATCTATAGAGTTCCTATTGGAGAATTTTAGTCCATCTGCTTGGCTCCCTGTTGCATTTAGCTCTTGAGACAAAGTGCAAAGTTTTACACTGGTGGAGTCTCTTGAAGTATTACTTCCTTCTTTGCCCCCAATGTAATGTTTGCATAAAGAAAGTATAAATATTCCATTATCCATTAATACCTGAAAATAAAAGTATTTTTTATCATCCACCATTACTCTGACTCCGAGTCTATCTCGTGTTCTTGCCTCTAGCACATTATCTAATAATTTTATTAGGTAGTGAGCATTTTTTCATTTTCTTCCACGTGAAAAGCAATATTAAAAAAATACATTTTTTTGTCTAGACGGCAATGGAAGTAATGGAATTCAGCAAGGAAGAAGTTCGGGAAGTTTTGAGACTGCTTGCTGGTATATTACATCTTGGGAACATAGAATTTATCACTGCTGGTGGGGCACAGGTTTCTTTCAAAACAGGTAAAGTTGCTCCATTCTCTCTTTTTTTTCCCCATCCTTGTCCCCAAAGGCTTTTACCTCCTGAGAAACTTTAAATACTAAAAGGCACATGGGACATAGAATGTTAGGTTTATACCCTTAATTGTTCTTGACTCAGTCGAATAAAATAAATGAGACATTGATTTATGGTCTTCAATTACGCTAAGAAAAAAAAAAGTTATTTCATTATAATTTTATGTAGGAACCAGTAATGTTTGTTCATGAAATGAGTAGACATCGTCTTGAGCTGTTTCCACAGTGAAGTTCATTACTGTGCACTGTAGCTGGGCAAGTGTGGGTCTATGATAAGAACAGAGCAGGGGTTGGCAAACTATGACTCACGGGCCAACCACCTGTTTTTATAAATAAAGCTTTATGGGGACACACCCTTTCCTTTTTGTGTTGTCTGTGGTTGTTTTCACACTACAACTGCAAGAGTTGAGTAGTTATGACAGACACTGCATGGCCCACAAAACCTAAAATATTTGCTGTCTAACCCTTTATGGAAAAAGTTGTCTGACCTCTGGAATGGGCAGCTATGGAACTTTAACCTGTATCTGATGTGAAGTGTCAGTTAATAAAGGGTCCAAAGCATATAAAAACTTATCACTGAATGGGGGGTGGGGGGTGGGGTGTCGATGTTCTCATTTTTACCAAGAAAAAAGGAAAATGGGCTAAATTAAGCAGAAATATGAACAATGAAGATTAGATGTAGGAAAAATATTATGAGTAGGGTGTCCAACTGTCCCGATTTGCCCGAGACTTTCCTGGTTTTAGCATGAAAAGTTTCATGTCCTGAGAAACCTGTTGGTGTCTGGCACCACCCAAAGATTGAGTAGTGACACAGTGTAACGGGTAAGACCAGGTTTTCCAGCCAGACAATTCATAGCTCAGCTCTGCCATAAACTGTTTCCTTGGAGAAGTTTCCTCTCCCCTCGGCACCACCAACTTCTCATCTGTAAAGTGCCCCAGAAATTTGTTACTCAAGGTTAAATGAGATAATTTGTCATTTGTCATTTTTCCTGGAGTGGTTTATGTATTTGATTTTTGGTTTTGGTCTCAGGACTTCTTAATATTCTTAAAAATCTAAGAGGACTGCAAAGAGCTTTGGTTGATGTGGGCTATAGCTGTTGGTATTTAATGTATTAGGAATTAAAACAGACAGTTTAAAAATATTAACTCATTTAAAAATAACAAGAATAAACCCATTGCATATTAAAATAAATATATTTCTACCATTAAACAACTATTTTCCAAAAAAAAAAAAAAAATCAGCGAGAATTATGGCACTGTTTTGCATTTTTGCAAATCTCTTTAATGTCTGGTATGGTAGAAGACAGCTGAACTCTCCTGTCTGCTTCTGCATTCAGTTTGTTGAGATATCACATGGCGTGTAGCCTCTGCAAAACTCCTTACAGTTTTGGTGAGAGGATGAGAGTAGAAAAGAAATAACATCTTAGTATTATGAAAGAAAGTGGTTTTGACCACACAAACCCCTGAAAGGCAGTCTTGGGGACCCCCAGAAAAGAGTAGCTAGACCACATTTTGTTCAAGCACCAGGTTCTCTTCTACTAAACTGGGATTCACTAAAGAAGTAAATAATGTACCAACAAAATGGGTGTTCTGTAACTTCCGCCTGAAGGGATTCGGGGATGTTCTCTGCTTTAAGGTGTAGCCGTGAACTCTGTAGAGGTCCGGTAGCCTGTTTCTTCTCGGGGGCTGAGGCCACATTTGCCTGTTCTTCTGTCGCCAGCTTTGGGCAGGTCTGCAGAGTTACTAGGGCTGGACCCAGCACAGCTCACGGACGCACTGACCCAGAGATCGATGATCCTCAGGGGGGAAGAGATTCTCACGCCTCTCAGCGTTCAGCAGGTACACGCGCTTTGCTATAAACCCGCATCGTTCAAGGCACCCCTGGGTTTGCAGATCCCTGACTCAAATGAGTAACTACAACAGATTGTTCAAGTGAGTTTGGTTCATGATCAAAATATAGAAGATATCCAAGTATTGATTGGGAGGAAGAGACAAAGTTGTTGAATAGCTTTCTCAGAGCAAGTGTAAGCACGGTGTTTAAGAAGACGGGGTCTGAGGCAGATCGCCTGACTTTGGATCCTGACCCATCCACTTCCTACTTTCTGTTTATTCTTAGGAAAGTTATGTGTTGTACCTCAGTTTTCTTTCTGTAAAACAAGGATAATTATCACACCTAATTCATAGGGCTCTGGTAGGGCTTAAAATTAAATACATGCTAAGTACTTACTGTCTAGTACAGAGTAAGCACTAAATAAACATTAGCTAAAATAATAGTAATAAGTAGTGGTGCTTAAGAAAAAAATGTAGTAGTATGGTATGTTATTTATTTTTGCCCTTGCTACTGCCTTGAACCAATTTATATGTGCCACCCCTTCTAATATCTGTTTCTTGATCAGATAAGTAAAAATGCTAACCCTGTCATGAAGAAAACTTTGATATGAACAGAGTAGAATATTGAGAAGACAATGATACTAGGAAAACTCAGGTCTCAGTTATTGTTTTAAACTGGATAGAAGATGTGCCTGTAATATTGGTTCAGATTCTTTCTTTCATGTGACTCAACGTATAAAGCTGAGTTTAGAAGTCTATTGGTGAATCTTACCATAAAGTAAATGAGCTAGTTCTACCTGATCCTTTTTACACAACTGAATTTTCCCAGATGGTTTTGATTTACTTACTACTGGGTGCACATGTGCGATGCCAGTTTAGTGCCTGTGTCTCCGAGTGGGGCAGGGATGGGTCTGGCAGCCCGGGTTGCGGCTGTCAGGAGGATCTGCAGTGATTCTTCTCCCCGCAGGCAGTGGATAGCAGGGACTCCTTGGCCATGGCACTTTACGCACGCTGCTTCGAGTGGGTGATTAAGAAGATCAACAGCAGGATCAAGGGCAATGATGACTTTAAATCCATCGGCATTCTTGACATCTTCGGATTTGAAAACTTTGAGGTATGCTTCGGAAGAGCCTATGAATTGGTTTCTCTCTGTTTGTTAGCTGCTGCTATGCAAATTGTCTGAAACAAGCCCTGACATCACTCTCTGGATTTTTCTGCCTTTTCTTCACCTTTCTATGTAATAGTGAGGGCATTAAAAAAATTTGTTGACTGTTTTCCCCCTTAGGTTAATCGCTTTGAACAGTTCAATATAAACTATGCAAATGAGAAACTTCAGGAATATTTCAACAAGCATATTTTTTCTTTGGAACAACTGGAATATAGCAGGTAAACCCTTCGTAAAATTCCATTTAAAATTTTTTTTAAAAATCAGCTGCCAAATTAGATACTTTTGAAGCCATGTTTTCATTTAACTTGTCCCTTTGTCATCTTTCTACAGAGAAGGGTTAGTGTGGGAAGATATTGACTGGATAGACAATGGGGAATGCTTGGACCTGATTGAAAAGGTAATGCATTGTTGGAGAACAGTTACGTCCCAGGAGGGTCCAGCTGGGCTGATTCATATTTATGGAAACAAAATAGCTTGTGTGAACATGTACCTCAAAGATGTGACTATTTAGAACACAATGGACTGTTTGGAAACATAAATGTTAATGTGCAATGTTGAATTTAAATACTTGGATGCTTCAAACCCATTGTTTCATTGAATTCGATATTTTAGAATCAACAATGTACGAATGAGCTTCACTTAGATTTTAACTTGGCATCTGTTGCCAGTGCCAATAATCGTTTGCCAACTGTAGAAGTTTAGTCCACAAAAGTGCAGTTTGTTCAATTTTTTTAAACTTAGAAGGAATTTAAATTCATTGGTGTCCTGTATAGTGTGCCATTCTGAATTTTTCAATCCAAGAAATTACCATGCATTTTTTTTAACCACTTACATGGTAGAGAATGTATAGGAAAGGGGTATGAAAAGGGTCAAAAGACATATAAATTTTAATTTGTTCAACCTTTTTTTTTTCCTGCTCTAGAAACTTGGTCTCCTAGCTCTTATCAATGAAGAAAGTCATTTCCCTCAAGCCACAGACAACACCTTGTTGGAGAAGTTACACAATCAACATGCTGTATGTCAAAACTCGCCAACTCTTAATTATGTCTCAGTAACAAATCTGTGCATTAAGGTAGCTTACAAGATCTGTCAGTGCTGTTGGTTCAGTCTGCCTCCCATATTTAACCTTTTTTCTCAAACCAAAGCTCTTCTTCTGTTATTAGTGCACAACTGAAATAAGCCATAGGGCTCAATTTGGGCCACTTGTTAGAATTTGCCTAGGTTTAGTTTATGAGCAGAGAATTCAGACTATTTAACCTGCTGTAGAGACGCAGTCAAAAGTTACATTGTTTTGATAATGATGCTTCATATGCTGTGTGCTAAAACACTGATGTCTGGTGAGGTTTGAAATTGTTTTCCCTAACTGTTGTATATAGTTTTCTGCAGAAGTCAGTGAAATTCAGTAAGTGAAATAAGCCATCTGTTTTTTTGGTTTTTATTAGAACAACCACTTTTACGTGAAGCCCCGAGTTGCGGTCAACAATTTTGGAGTGAAACACTACGCTGGAGAGGTGACTTTTTTTTAAAGATATTTTCCAAAATTTTGACCATTTGATATTAGAGAAATAGTTATTTCAGAAACCCATTATAAATTTATTGAAATGACATCTTCTCATGGGTCTAGCTCTTAAAAGAGGTGTTTATGACCTGAAATTATGCTTTTGACCAACTCTACTCTCTCTCTTATTGTTTAAAACCAGGTGCACTATGATGTCCGAGGCATCTTGGAGAAGAACAGGGATACCTTTAGAGATGACCTTCTCAACTTGCTAAGAGAAAGCCGGTATGTCGGTCACCACTCCAAGAAGTGCAACTTTATGCAAACGTTTTTAGTTCATGAATTTAAAATAACATTGCTATTTTGTAAGAAACTTGTTTAAATATCTTCTTCACTGGGCAATAGTTCACCAACAAAATGCCCCAAGAGATATAAAATAATTAATAATAGTTGCAGTGACTGCTGTTGAATGAAGTACTGTAATAAGAACGTTGCATGAATTATTTCATTTAGTCCTACAACAAACCCATGAATTTGGTACTGTTATTAATTCTGTTATGCAAAGGAGGAACTGAGGCTTGGAGCAGTTAAGTGGGCTGCCCAAGACCCCTACCCAGTGAGCTGTAGAGCTGAGTTTTGTGCCAGTTTGTTTGGTCAACAGCCTAAGAGCTTAACCAGCACGAGCTGCTTATGGCATAGCCAACTTAGAGCCACGTGTTAAGTTCATCTCTGCCTCAGTGTTTTTTTTTTTCTAATTCAATTTTATTCAGATATACTTGCAAACCAGACAGTCATCCAAAGTGAACCATCAGTTGTTCACAGTACCATTATATAGTTGTGCATTCTTCACCACAATTAATTTTTGAACATTTTCATTACCACAAAAAAAAAAGGATAAGAATAAAAATTAAAGTTAAAAAAAACACCCAAAACATCCCATTCCCCCATCCCTCCCTAATATTCATTTACTTTTTGTCCCCATTTTTCTACTCATCTGTCCATACACTGGATAAAGGGAGTGTGAGCCACAAGGTTTTCACAATCATGTGGTCATAACTTGTAAGCTATGTAGTTATACAATCATCTTCAAGAATAAAGGCTACTGGGTTGCAGTTCAACAGATTCAGGGATTTCCTTCTAGCTATTCTAATACAATAAAAACTAAAAAGGGGTATCTATATAATGCATAAGAATAACCTCCAGAATAACCTCTGGACTCCATTTGAAATCTCTCAGCCACTGAAACTTTATTTTGTTTAATTTCTCTTCCCTCTTTTGGTCAAAAAGACTTTCTCAATCTCTTGATGCCCTGGGAGTCATGTACCACCTTGCCAGGGAGATCTGCACCCCTGAAGAGTTATGTGCCACATAGGGAGTAGGGCAATGAGTTTACTTGCAGAGTTGGCTTAGAGAGTCTGCCTCAGTTTTGACACAGTTCATCTCTGTGTCTCCAGTTAATGCAAGAGATGTCAAAAAATAAATATATCTTACTTCAGCTAAAATTAGAAATTTATCACAAATTCATTCATTCATTTGTGAATTGCAAATTTATACCATTAAACCAATAATTAAGGAAGACATGCAGAAACTCTTAATGATCAGTTTAGCTCTTTGTTTAAATTAAACTAGGAAGCTTCCGAATTTTAGGAGGCTTTGTTAGAGAGAAAGGGGGAAACAAACCCTTGCCTTAAAGTTTTCAATAATTATGTCAGGCCCAGTGTGGCCATATTACAAACACAAATAATTTTAATGTCTAAGGAAGGAAAGTAGCACAATTGCTTAAAGCCCTAATAGTTAAAATACCAGATGGCTACCTTTTCACTTATATAGCTGTGAATTTGGAGTAAAAGGAGCTCTGTCTAAAGTACAAGTTCAGAAATTCAGAACTTGAAACATTTGATTTTTAAAATTTATTTCAAGTGAATGAAGATCCACTGTTTACAACATTGTCAAGTATTTTTGATTTTAGGTGAGTTTTCAGGCCTGTAAAAATGACGATGTTTCAAAAATACCGTAGCATGTTATCTTTCAAAGCACTTTCTTAATTAATGGATTTAAATTGATACATTTAAATAAAAGCAGTGTATTGATTTAAAATAGGAACCATTTATTATCATATTTTCACGGGACTGGAGATCAGCAAATTGGGATTTTGCCTGTTGTTCCTGTCATTCGGCAGTTCTGTGATGAGGGTGAAGGACTTTCTGCTTCAGCCCCAGGTTGCTGTCTGTAAACTGGTGGGCTTGGGCTGTTTGCTCATTCCGCTCTCTTTCACCTTTGACATCTGTGACATTTCAATGAAACCAAAGCTTTTCTCCAAAGAGCTCAAAGCACAGTTTGAGAACATCAAAGAGTGAACATTAAATAGCACCCTAGGACAAAAATGAAAAAGGGTGAGGGCAAAATGAGAAATGGCAGGGGAGAAGGGGGACAGGGCTGCCTTGGGGTGAGGATGCCCAGATGTCCCTCTCATCTTCCATGGTGATAGTAAAGCCACTAACCTCTCCCTAATCCCCCAGCTGTTGATCTCATAAATATCTTCCATGCAAGGAAGATAAGATAAAGTTACTGGGAAGCCTTTTACTTTATTAGTAGTAGTGATGGGTTTTATAGGGCTCTTTATTAATAATAACATGACAATAACATGTCATGTTACTAACATCAGCACTTAGGAAGTGCCAGGCACTGTGCTCAGCCTTTTGCATGGCTTTGTGTATTTTGGCACCCTATTGTTAGGTGCGTATATGTTTATAATTGTTAAATCTTGTTGAACTGACCCTTTTATCTCATAATGTCCTCTTTTGTCTCTTGTAACAGTTTTTAACTTAAAGTGTATTTTGTCTAATATTAATTTCCATCGACGGAACCCAAATGGAAATCTGAGGGCAAAGGAGTCTAGATAATGTATTCCTTTAGAATCAACTTCTTGGCACAGGCAGCAGGGCAAAGACAGGTGGAGGATAAAGACCATTTCATCCTCTCATCCCAGCCTTCTGGGATAAACTCTTAAATTATCCCCATTTTTCAGAGGAATAAACTGAGGCCTAGTAACACAGTTATGGAATCTTGGTCTGCCTTACCCCAATTAAGGTCCCTTGGTAGCACCTCTCCATCTGTTAACTGGTTGGAACTTTGATCGACAAACAAAATCTCCCTTCAACAGCCGAGGAAACAGCACTCCTAAGTGAGATGTCACCTTGGGTCACTTTCATCCCAATCCATTACTCTTCCACTGGACTTGGGGACTCTAAAGGCCAGCACCTCTTTTCAGTGCCTGAACCTCTTTCGCGATGATTGGGCTGAAATCTTTGGAAGCTGTCTTAGCTCTTCTAGACTTCCACGCATTGCTTTCAATTATCAGTGGGAAAATGCATTATAATTACAGTAGTCTGCTGCCTAATAACTGGGTGTGGGTACCTCATTGACCCTCCTGCTCTTTCCTCACACAGATTTGACTTCATCTATGACCTATTTGAACACGTTTCAAGTCGCAATAACCAGGATACCTTGAAATGTGGAAGCAAACATCGGCGGCCCACAGTCAGCTCACAGTTCAAGGTTAGTTCACACTGGGGGCTTTGCCAAATCTGTCTTTATTTTGATTTTAATGATTGAAAATAGGAGTTGGCTTTTCATGAGGTCTAGGACAGTATTAAATTTAGTTTTCTCTTATATCATGTTTTTAAACCAGACAGTGCTATAGAAATAATATATATATATATTTTCTCTGAATTCAAATGAAAACACAGATCTTTTTTTAAAAAAATATGTAATTTTAAAGACTGACATAATAATGACTAAATCAACATATGCTTTTTCCTTTCTGATAGGACTCACTGCATTCCTTAATGGCAACGCTAAGCTCCTCCAATCCTTTCTTTGTTCGCTGTATCAAGCCAAACATGCAGAAGGTAAGAATTATGACAGTTCTTGACTGAGATTGCGTCTTTAAGGACACAGCCTTCTGGGCTGGTTACTCACAGATTGGATTTCTCCAAAGTCCTTTCATTGTAGATGGTTGGAAATGTATTCGGCATCAGTATAACCTGACATTAAACGGAATAATTCCCTTTGTCACTTGGGCCTGTTAGTCTGCTTTTGAGTGATGTCATTAAGCTTTAGAGAAATCCATTTTAAAAGGAAACATTGTGAAGCAAGCAGTACCACATTTTTTATGGCATTCAGTTTGAATTTCTTGGACAAGTTTCAAAAGAATAGTCGGTGTGTTTCTTGTTCTTGGTTTTTTTTTTGTTTTGTTTTTTCATTTTATTTTTTGCTTTGTTGAAACAAAGAGTCTGTGAGTAGTAATGCTGAATTTTAAGTACTTTAAAACTAGGTGGTTGTCATAAGTTTTAATGTTCACCTGGGCTTTTTGATTTTAACTTTTTAATACCATATCCTGATTGGAAACAATGTGAGTTAATTTGAAAAGAAGATTTGGTATTATTTATATATTCAGTTGCTGAATCCAAGGCTAAATGGGTAACTTGCCTTGAAGTGTTGTTAATAAATTGAAATTAGTTTGATTTGCAAACATTAGTCTCTTTGGAATCGCTCTTAAGAGGATAATAATTTCAAAGGTCCCCTTATGCTAAGAAGCTAGAAGCCATCCTCATAAGTATACGTATAAAAAAATATGACCCAAACACGTCTTCCATGAGACTTGCATTATATTCTGGTAACTTTGCTGACATTAGATCTTATTTTTTATATTGTTTTGGCAGTTATCTTTTACTTAACATTACAGTGGTTCCTCATCTATAGTTGAAAAATGAGTATGAGACCCACAAATTGAATTCTTTGTCTTCTAGAAAGGAAAGATTGGCTGTCTCTTTAATAAAGAGTAACCTGTTCAGTTTTGTTACCTTACAAATTTGGCATTTGTATGGCATAAAGTGACCCAGGCTCGTCTTGTTTAGAGGAGATGGAAAGATCTGTGATGACCCAATTTAATGTGTATCTGTTTTGGTAGTTTAAAAAATAACTCATCTTTCCATTTTTATATTCCGGTTTTAAATTTTTATTTTAGATAAACATAAAAATGGCAACATAAAGTACATAGCTTTTTTGATATAATGTAGGAAAGTAATAGAATGTCTCTCTGTATATAACTGCCCCAATAGGCGGTATTTACAAGGCAGTCTCAATGGGCTTCTATGTTTTTTGATGTACACTCATAGGAGCTGTTTAACATCTTTGAGAGGTTCTTTCCCCTTTTTACAATGGGGATAATAAAGACCATATTTCATCCTTCAAAGACGCACATTTTTTATATCTTGGGTATTGGACCTCTTACAGTTTATGGTGGGTTTAATTGGAATGGTTTTAATTGAAAGATTTTTTTCTTTGTCTTGTGTAACAATCTTGTGGTATAACAATCATCAGCATCTTAGAGTCCATGAGACAGGGAACCTTTATTTGCCAGTATCCTGTTAATAAGGATAGAAATTTTAATTTGAAAATTTAGGTGCACTCAGGCCCTTAACATTTCCTGATCTGTGACAGACTCCAATTAGTAACATACCAAGAGACGGACTATAGGTGACTCTGAAAAAATGTCTTGGTGCCATTTTTAAAGCACCCAGAAAATGAAGACACAGCCACAAGAGTTGACTTGTCTGAAGTCTAGGATGTAGGTGTGATTGTAGTTGTCAAGATGGTAATTAGAATATGGAAATATTAAGCTATGATTTGCTTAACATTCATTTGGTTCAAAGGAAAATATTGGACTGTTACCAGTGATTTATGTTATGTGAAATGTATATAAACAACCCTCATTTGGAGTTCCTTGATTGATAAAAATTTCTTTAGTTCAAAGATAGATGTTTCTAGAAACTTCACAGGTAAAATCTTGCTTTCCCTCTCCCTGGAGATGGAGAATATGTGTCTCAAGCATGGAGGGAAGAGTTGGTCTCTCCTCACCTTATGTTCTTCTCAGTTGTTGATCGTGGGAGCTTGGGAGATTGTATTCAAATTTGTGTGTTGTCTAGATATTTTCTGCATCATTCGAAAATGGCATCGTGGTTTCCTGGAAGATTCTAGAATTTTATTGGCAGGTTCTGTAATCAGAAAGGGATATGAGCCATGGCTGTACAGTCTGGGGCTGAGAGAACCGTTATGGATTGAATCATGTTCCCCACAAAGACACGTTCAAGTCCTAACTGCTGGTCCTGTGGTGTGAACTCATTTATGAATAGGATCTCAGAAGATCCTGTTAGTAAGGAGAGTCAGACTGAATTGAAGTGGGCCTTAATCCATTATGACTGCAGTCCTTATATGCAGAGGAAATGTGGACACAGTAGGTGGGGGACAGGTGGGGAGAGAGACCGCCATGTGGCGGAGGCAGACTGAGTTAAGGATTGTTGCCGAGCCACCACTACAACCCTACAGACGGCAGAGGAAGCATGGCTCCACTAACACTTTGACTTGGGACTCTAGCCTCCAAAACTATGAATGATGAATTCCTGTCATTTAAGCCAGTCAGTCTGTTTTACTTTGTTGCAGCAGCCCTGGCAAACGAAGGCAAGAACTGTGGCATCAGAAAAAGCAGAGTTGTTGTTGGGAGCTTTCAGGAGCATCTTGCAGACTCCCTCCTGGCAAGAGTGGACCACAAACCTCTGTGGGCCCCAGGCTTGTGGGACAGGCTGCCCCACCACCACCACCGTGTGTTTGAACCCCAGAACATACGCCTAGGCCTAACAATTCTAGAATTCCTTTGCGGGGATATTACTGAGTTTTTGTTAGTTGGGTTTTTGTTTTGAATAACAGAAGCAAAGAGAAAGAATATAACTAAAATCTTGAGAAGAAATATGTCAATTCAGCCATTAAAACATATGGATTTTTTTTTTTAAATGAACAGCCTTTTAGCTAATCTTCGTGTTATATAAAAGGCTCTCTCCTAGCTTTGTTGGGAATCCACCTGGCATCAAGTCATGAAGCAGCCAAAGAAACTTCCCTCTCAACAGGGGCTGGTCTGTAGCACGTCTTTTAGTCAGATAGCTCTGAAGGACATAAGCTGCCACGAAGCTTAGAGTTTTCAGAGTTAACAAAGGGCACTACTTCCGCGTTCTGAAGATTTTTAGTTGGTGATGTGGTCTTTTGACTTTTTTCTATTGTGATTTGTAATTTGCTTAGGCAATAATAGGAGCTGGCACAAAGTCCCCAAACCAACCCCAGGAGGTTTCAGTATCAAAGAAAACCTGCTTTGCCTCACCAGAAACACTCCCCACAGCTGTCATCTGTGTGCACATGGTGTTTTAGTAAATAAGTTCTCCTCAGAAAAGTCTCTCATTAACATTCCTCAGACAAACCCCGAGGAGGTTGAGGACAGAGTGAAAGCAGGAAACCTACTGATAGATATCAGAAAAAACCTCCCAGGTGTGAGAACTGGTTGTCTACGGCTCCACACAACTAAGTGGGAGAACCCAGGCCCACTTACTCAGATTGCCTCTTGGGTCACACCTGCTGGCTCTGTGTTGCTCTTTGTGATTGCTCTCTGCCCACGTGGGTTAGGTGTCCCTGAGTTCTCTGAATCTCTGGAAGGAAAGACTGGATTCCGTCATCTTTAAGGTTTTGTCACGTCTGCTCCAAAAAGATACAAATGAGTTCACTGAAACCATCTTGAGGCTGAGATTTCTAGCAGAGACGACTGCTTGAGCCGAATTGTAGAGGTGAGAAAGGAACATTCTAGACTGAGAGGCAGTTGGAGACCAGGCCCCATAGGAGAGAAACCGTGAGGTCTGTGAGACAGACTGCAGTCCTGTTTACTGGGAAATAAAGCATCAAGCCACAGAACGGGGCTGGAGACAGAGGGTTAGCCAGATGGCGGTGGGCCTTGTACACCTTCAAAGTCACAGGTGTCCTCTTTGAAAGATTTCACAGACACCAGCACCTTTCACGTAAATGAATTCTGATGACCGACATCCCTCTCTTTCATGGTGCTGCTTTTTATCTCATGTCCATGTTGACAGTTTCTCAGGCAGCTCATGACCACACATTAAGTTAGAACTCGATTCAAACACTATGGAAACATAAGCCCTTTTTTCCAGAGGAATAATACTTTGATGAATGTGAATTAATGAATCTAGCATGTACTTAGATTGCATAATCCAGGCACTATCTGCTTTTTTTTTTTTTAAATAAAGACCAAGCATTTCCTTTAAAAAGTTCTATAACAATGTGGCACATTTTCTACCATCAGTTTTTAGTCCTGTTTTATTTTTCTTATACCCTTTTTTTCCTCTCATTTTTTATCTTCCATTAGCCTTATTGAGCTTTTTTTCCAACAACTCTGCATTTCTTTTCAGGCTTTGAACTATCTGTCCTAACCCATTTTCTGAGAAAAGTATTCCATAAGTATGGAGACTTTAACCAAGTTCAACTTCACGAGGCCTGCTGCATAGCTCAATACCTCGGTTGTAGTAGGTGCTCAATAAATGTTGAATTGCTCGTAAGTGTGCTTTCTAGGGATGCTCAACTTTGCCCAAAACAAAGACTTACACACTAAGCGGAATTTATTTTAATCCTGATTGCCACAGGTTCTATTCTAGTTATTTTGTTTTTGACATCTTTTTTCTTTCTGCTCCTCTTTGATTTGCGTAGTTGAAATTACCTTAGGAATCTTCCAGTAGGTCAGGATTAGGGAAATATCCTTCATATGCACCAATCTTTTTTTCATCAACATGGTACTTCCCCTCATCTACCGCCCACAGCTGACCGAGTCTCAGCCATGGATCCCCTTGGGTTTTAAGGATCTGTTGGAACAGCCTGGCACTGCTCCCAGGCTCATTCCCAAAAGCATCTTCATGTTGGGGCGGGTGCTTCATGCCAAATATTGGGTTATCTGAACAGGATGTATCCCGTATGGCCTCTGTTATCTTCCATGATTGGGCAAGAGGTTGTCTGGATGCTTGAATATGCCAAATAAGGTGGGTTTAAACTTACACTGAAAGGATAAGCAGAGGTTTTTTTTAGCATTTTAACATTTTGATTGAACTTTCTGGAATCCTACATTATCCATTCAGTCCCAACATTAACTGTTACTGCATTTTATTGGATCTAAGACTCCATGATTCTAAAATATTCTGTTATTTGTATGTCCCTGTGAGAGAAAAAGCACTGTCCAATAGACTAGGGCATGATTTCCCCTTATCACTTAGTCGTTCTTGGCTGTTGCTTTACAAAAGTTATGAAACGGAGATCATTTCTGCATCACAAATATTTGTTTTGCTAATAACAGTCACATCCTGCCACTGTTTCCATGCTTTTCTGCAAATAAAGTAACTTTATGTTTTAGTGATGAAACTGTACCATAATATTTGGCTATTCTGAAAGGACACTTAGATTCAGCATAAGTGGTTCCAATAGTGCCCATAACTCAAACTGATCGTATGAAAAGCGATGGTGAAAGTCAAGCATGCCCAAGCATTTAAAATTAAGCCAGTTTGCTACTGGATGACAGTGATTCTGGAAAATGTCCTGATTTCAGGCATGTAGAAATGGGAACATTTTTTACATTTAGAATTGATGAAAAATGATTTGTTCATCCCCTTTAAATGTCAGACAAAGAGATTATCGTTCCTTTTGCCACGTACTCCCACTGAGAGAGAATTTACTCTTAATGCTTCAAGGCAACCTGTCTCCCCTCACACATACACTTTTTTTTTAAGCCCTTACTATTTATTGGAAAAGTCTTACTTACACTGAACAAAATCTGCTCTTCTGCATCTTTCATTCATTGGTCCTCATTTGGCCATTTGAGATTGAAGTGAAAATGTCACATTCCTTCATAGAGTGTGTCCAATATTTTTAAGTTGTTAATAAGTAGATTTTTTCCCTCATCTCATAAGTAGCCTCCTGAGCATAAATTTCTCAGAATTTTCATTGAAACCTCAGCACATTACACTATAATACCTCAAGCTCTTCTGGACACCTGGGTTTTGTAGAGCCTCGCTTGCATTTTTACTGACTCTGCTTGTTCTCATTCTTGTTTATTTTTTTCTGTTTCTTTCCTGTGACCGTCTTTTCCCACGGTCACATTCTACCACTGCTGCCAGCCCCAGCTGCTCTCTGCTCTCCTCTGTACACTCACTGGGTTACAGCAGACCTGAGTAAATAGGTCATTTGTGGTCTGTGCCAAGGATACTGCTGCTGAGAGAAGTCCAGGCCTGCTAAGGGTCTAGCATGCCCTGATTCATTCATTCATTCAGCCAGTCTTACAGTCTTTTGAGATGGCCCCATTACCTGCAAAGCTACACAGGTGCAGGAGGCCACGAGCAGTAGGGGTGAAATAGTTCGAAGGTCCTGCCTTGTGTGGGCTTGGAATTGTTTCCTTGTCCCTGCGGTGCCGATGGTGGCAGTGCCCACCTAGGAGTGCAGCTGGATGAAGTGCGGTCATGTGGGCATGAGACAGCTACAGTTTATGAAAGGAAGTCATTTGTATCTGGGTTATATATTTAGGTTGGAGAATGCACTTCACAATTTTACAGCTCACTTCATCCTTACAAGTTTAACCACAAATTTAATCTGAAACACAGAAAAGTCTTTCTAACAAAGGCCTTTTTTTCCCCTTCTCAATTTTAAGGGGAATCAGACAATATTTGTTCTTTTGTGTCTGGCTTATTTCAATCAATCTAATACTTTCAGGTTCTTCCATGCTGTAGCATGTGTCAAGACTTCATTCCTTTTTATGGCAGAATAATATTCCATTGTAGATATATACCACACTGTGTTTATCCATTCATCTGTCAGTGGACACTTGGGTTGTTTCCACCTTTTGGCAATTGGGAATAATGCTGCTGTGAACATTGGTGTACAGTATCTGTTTGAGCCCCTCCTTTCAGTTCTCTTGGGTGTATACCTAAGAGAGAATTGCCAGGTTATACAGTAATTCTATGGTAAATCTTTTGGTGAACCACCAAACTTTTTTTCACCATGGCTGAACCATTTTCCAATCCTTCCAGTAATATACAAGGGTTCCTATTTTCCACATCCTCACAACACTTGTTATTTTCTATTTTTTAAATAATAGCCATCCTAGTGTGCGTGACTATTATCTCATTTGGGTTTAGTTTTAAATCAGACACCTTGGCAGATTGACATAACTAGCCTTTTTTCTTTTTTTCTTTTTTTTTAATTTCCTTTAGTTTCTGTCATTACTATGAGCTGGACATTTCTTTGCCAAATTTTAAGTTAATAGACTATTTTTTAATAACATTTTTAGATTTTTAGAAAAATTTAGCAGATAGTACAGAGTTCCTGCCTTGTACCCAGTTTCCCCTATTATTAAGATCTTCCATTAGAGTGATACATCTCTTGCAACTAATGCAATATTGACACACTTACTAACTAAAGTCCCTAATTTACATTAAGGTTCATTCTTTGTGTTGTACTGTTCTGTGGGTGTTGGGGATTGCACCAAGTCCCTCACAAAAGGCACCCAACCCCTGGTCCTGTGGGTGTGGACCCAATTGTAAATTGGATCTTTGAAGATGTTATTAGTTAAGGTGCCCAAACTGAATAAAGGAAGGCCTTAATCCAACAGCGCTGAAGTCCTTATAAGCAAAAGAAATTAGATACAGAAAGAGAAGCCACGGCGAGCAGCCAGAGCTGGAAGTCAGTGGAATCAGGAAGAGAAAGGAGGCTTCGCCATGTGATGGAGAAGCCAAGGAAACGCAAAGATTGCCATCCATCCGTAGACAGAGGAAGCAGCTAAACCATGAGCCAGTCAACTCCCATTTTTAGCCACCCCATTGTATGATATTAGATTTAGCAGACAGGAAACTAAGACAGTGTATTTTGACAAGTGCATAATGTCATGATGCATCAAAATGTCAAATGTTCAGAATGTTCATAACATGAACTTTTTTTGTTTTTAAATAATATTTTATAGGAATGGAGTAGTTCCTGATTACCTAGCCAAAGAGTAAAGTATGGAGAAAGAAGTGTCTGTTACATGATAAAATGGGAATGATATTGTTTGATATAGAAGAGAATACATGAATGAATGGGGAGGCCAAAGAGCATACAGGGAGCTAGGGAGACAGGACATTTTAGAATTATCAGATTGTCAGCACCTGGGACTCCTCTCTGTCTGAGCATTCATTTAGCCAGTCTTAACAATCTTTTGAGATAGTCCCATTTCCTCTGCATACTTTCTAGAAAATGCTTCTTGGCAGCCAGTAGCCTTCGATAATTCTGCCTATTTCTGTCTGATAGCCATTCACGTTCCCCCTTTGCTGTGGTCATCTTCCATCACTGGAACACCACTGCCTACATCTTCTTTGAGAATATCACATATAGGCGACCTTATGAAAAGGCAGCTTTACCTTTTCAGGAAATTTTAGTAAAGGAAGCATTAAAGCCACCATTCTTCTCCCTAAACAAAACAATCCTCAGTGGTCACTTGAATCCTGTTTACCAAGTTGTCATGGCAACCATTCAGCTGAGCTCTGTAAAGACTAGAATAAATAGCAGTAAATGAAGCCCAGCACAAGTAAAGAATATTGTGCTCACAGATTTGCCAAGGTTACAACTAAATGGCTTGATTTTGTCCTGAGGCATTATTATTATTATTCTTAAATAGGTGATCTTTTCAGATCAAGACTCTTTTGGTCTTGAAATATATTTGTGTATTTCTTGGTGCCCCTAAGGTGGTTAGTCTGTTCCTACAGTCAGAAGTAACTTCTGTGGTTATGGCGCCAGCCTCGCCATGCTGGACTTGCTTTGAGTAGAATCAGGAATGAATTAAGCAAGCACAGCCCAAGACAGCACTTAAAAGGCTGGGAACACACAGCAAGCTGAAGAAAGCCCGTGCTTGTGTCTGTCAGCTTAGATGATCGTAACCCAGACTCCTAAAGATGCAGCCGTTTACAGAGGACAAAAACTGAAAGGGGGAAAGAATCCCAAAGGTAGGAGTTTTTCTTTTACTTTCTCTCTTTCAAAGTTTCATGTAATCTGCAGTGATTGAGGTAGTATAAAATTTTGCAGAGAGCGAACTTGAGAGGACAGATTTTGCTGTTTGTCTAAAGGTCGATCGTGTTTAGTTTCCAAACAAATGGGTAAGTGCTGATTTTGATTGCATGTACAAGTTTGAACTACTAATCCTTTGGGAAAATCAAAGATGTGATCCACTTATCAGATAAAGCACTGATAATTATATTTTTTTTTAATGCAGTAAATTTTTGATGTGGAATTTACCTTCTATAGGAAAAAAATCATTTATTAGGTTGAAGGGGGAAATCGTTTCTTTAGTTGTGCTTTCTTTTGTTAATTTGTGTTTCAAAGAATTTCTTTTTAAATAAAAGATTACATACTAAGTCGGATAGCTTTGACTTGCCTTGTGCTTTATATGAACCTTTAAAGAAATCTGCACAATAATCATCCCTTTTAAAATTACATTATAAGCTGATTTGTAAGTAAGTATGGAAATGTGAGACGTTACAAGAGTTGAACGGTCATCTGTTGAATATTAAGTGCTTGTTTCACACAAGCATACACATGTCGGAATTTTGCAATCTGCCTGGAGAAACTGATGAGGTACATTTTGTTGAGATTCTCTTATTCCCCAAAGAAAGCACATAATAGAGAATGACTGAGATGCTAATCTCCACCAGGATGGATGAATAGTTTTCAGTGATGTCTTTTCAGTTGCTAAATGTGCCCCTAAAGGGAGGAGGTGTTTTAAATGTGAAGGTGGTCTTTCATATTTAATGGCGTTACATTGAAAAGAAATGAATAATAATGTGGCAGACTGTTACTTAGCTAAATCTGCTTTCCTTGAAATAAATAAGATTTATTATAGAGTTAAATGAAAACTCTAGGTTAGCATGTTTCATTTTTACCACCTTTTTTTTAATCTTAAGAATAATTAGTATGACATAAATTATTACCATCATAAGGGAAAAACAGGGTGGAGGTCATCTAAGGGAAAATACTACATTTTTCTACCTCTCTGAGTTCCCAGTCTTAAGCTTCTGAATTTTCTCCACCTTCATTTCTGTATAGTTTAAAATATGTGGCACCCCAGTCCTAAAACCCCATTGCTCTTTGTGAGAGGATTTGAGTGGTGGAAAACAGAAAGATTTCACTCTTGCTGATGAATACTGCGGCACGTCAAAGGCTACGTTCTGGAAGAGGATGCTATCAGAGAGACGGCCCCAGTCTGCGCTGTTTGCTTGCCACCCAGGAGGTGCCTGCGGCCAAAACGGGGTTGAACATCTGCTGGACCCACCTTGAGGGATAGCCTCAGCCCTCCCCACTGCAGCCTCCCCAACTGTGCATTTTTACTTAGGCTTTTAGTAACTTCTTAAATAGCATCCAATCAGAATAGCCGTCCCACTCCACCATGTGAGCCAGTCCCAGCCCCACACCACCTGTCTGTCATGATGCAGACTGAGGTTGTAATGGCTTGGCATTAACAGTTTCATGGACAGTTCCTTTCATCTATAATTTCTGTTTGTGACTCACCTAGCAGCTGTACAAAGGGTGATTTCCAAAATTCCCAAAAACTCCCAGCTGCGGTTCCTCTGGAGCAAAAGGGCTGGGTTTGGTGCTCTAGCTCAGGTTTTAAACTCCACCTGTGTTTTTCACAGCCAGGGAGCTAACCCTATCCACCTCTGCCCTCTCCTCAATGTGTCACTAAGTTCTTCTACCTTGTCAGGAGTCTCCCGATCCCTTTTAGGCCACCTCTTTTCCTGATACTCAAAAATATCACTACAAAGGATAATAGAAACAATAGGGACTGGTTTTTGTCCCCCCCCCATATAAAGACAATATTATTGATGTTATTGGTTATAAAATATTCAGAAAATATGCAATACAAAACATTAAAATCACCCATAATTTTACCACCCAGAAGTAATCCTGTTTACATTATACACACACACACACGTTTTCCTTTAAATTGGTATAATTGTCTACCTTAATTTTGTAGCCTCATCTTTTTTTTTTCTTTTACTTCCTATAAGGTGATTTTTTTCTCCATGGCTGCACAGAATTCTGTCAGTGGCTCTACTTTAATTTACTAAGTCAAATTTCTCAATTGGATTATTTCCCTTATTTTTTGTTGTAAACAAGGCTGTTGTATTATTCATGTGCATAAATACTTTTGACTGTTTCCTTAAGGTTAATTCTTAGAAGTTGATTTGCAAAATCAGAGTATGCCCATTGTTATGACTTTGATATATACCAATATACATCGTCAAATTGCCCTCCATTAAGGCCAATAACAAACTGGGAAATATTTGCACTCATATATAACTTTGGAATTATAGCTTTAATATATAAAGAGCCCTTACAAATCAATAAGAAAACAACAAATGTTTCAGTAGAAAAATGAGTATAACACATGAATAAGAAATTTGCAAATAATGAAATACAAATGGAAAATAAACCTAAAATATCTTCTCTCTCCCTAGTATAATCAAAGAAACTTAAAATAGGGAGATAATTTTGCTAGTGAAGATTGAACAGGGCTTTTTCTTCTGTGTGAGTTTGTGAATATTTGAAAAATCTGCCATTAACGTACCCTGCTGCTGAGAGTTTAAATTGTTGCAACCTTTCTGACAGACAGTCTCATTCTGTCCTCTTGATGTAACTTTTTCTTGACTCCTCTAGGACCTTATTCCATCAGTTTTTCTCTCTCTTCTGCTGTCAGGAGTTTCTTCTCCTAGATTCCATCTCCTTGCCCACACTCTTTATAGTAGAAATAAATAAATTAAAATGCCCCTGGAAAAGGAAAGGGAGGGGAGTGGGGAGTGAATTCGGACTTGACCCCCTTAAACGTGCTTGTCTTCACTGCTAAACATTTCTAAAAAGAGTTCATGCCCATTTCCTCATTTCTGAAGCTGGGCAATGAAAGCTGCCCAGGCACCTCGCTGCGGAAAGCTTCCAGGTGCAGTTCGCGCTGCGGGTCCTGCCCGCCTAGTCTCCGCCCCCGCGGGCACGTGACCCCGCGCCCCACACCCTCCCTCCCGGCGCCCTGCTCCCCAACCTCTGCGACCGGGGGCCCCCTCTGTGCCGGGACTGGTTCCTCTGGATGTCGGCATGGCCTCGGGCGCTGCCCTCACCAGCCCCGCTCCGCAGGAACCGCTCCGGGCTCGCCCGCAACTCAGGTGGGTGCTGCCTTCTGCCTCGGGGATTTTCAGCTCAGCCCGCTCCGCTGCACCGTGGCCTCGGGTTTCTGGTTCCCTGCCCGGCTGCTTCGCTCGGCCAGCACTTCAGATCGAAACGTGTTCCTAACTAGACGTTCATATCCTTTCCTTCCACCTCGGCCAGCTCTCGGATAGGTGATTCTTGCTTACTGATTTTCTTACTTAACTGGAAGCAGGTTAAGGCAGGGTTTGGCAACCTTGGCACTACTGACATTTGGGGCTGGGTAATTCCTTGTCGTGGGGGACTGTCCTGTGCATTGTAGGATGTTCAGCAGCAGCCCTGGCTGGTAGCAACCTTCTCCCCTTCCCCCTCTTAAGTAGAACAACCAAAACATTTTCAGATATCTTGCATTGGGTTAAGGTGTGTAGCTCATTATTTCTTGCATTTTCTTATTTTTTTTCCTTCTGTCTCAATAAAAATGGCATTAGCATACGATTTAATTTTCATGTGATCACTCTTAACCTTGTGTTTATAACTATTTAATATATGGTGAAAACAAAAATGCATGCCATTTAACGTTTTCCAGGTGGATTGAGTCATTAAGTTAAGCGTATATTATGGTTTTGTTTCATAGTAAGTAGTGCTAGAGAATTAAAATGGGGGTGAGAGGCTTAATATGAGCGTGCCCTGCACAATTGTGTAATCACTCTGTGCTCTCCACTTTCTCAGATGAATGGCTGCCCTACTTTCAGCCACTCTGAAAGGATAAAATAGCCCATTTAAAGTGTGCCAGATGCTTCATTTGTCAGTATGTCTCTTAAAAGGGCATCGTGTTCAGCGCTGAAAATATATCGTGATCTACTCAGACTTTGCCTTTACGAAATGAAAGAAAAATAGCCCCATTAAAAATCCTGTGGCAGCTTCTCTCCTACCCTTCTGTCCATGTTTATTTATAATGATGAAAATTTTACCAGGCAACAAATGTTTTAGATACTATTTAATGAATCTTTTTTTTTAAGAAGCCTCTTTAGAGAAGCAGGAAAATGAAGTAAGAATCTGCACAGTAGGTTTGGAAAACTGAGATTTCAGCTTTTTTGAGCTGATAGACAAAAGAAAGAAGGTTTGAATATGAAATGTTTTAGACAAGGATCAGAATGTGAAATATTTTAGGCATACATTGATATTTGTTTTCTTGTGAAACAGTTTATTACAGTACATTATTAGAGGACTATGACAAGTTTTGCTAAGCAGAAAAAAAAAAAAGTTTTAATCCTACAGAATCATTAAAGCCAAAGACAAAGCATCTTTAATTTATGTTAATTATGGTTTTAAGAATTGGAGAAGAAAAATTCACCTGTCTTTTTTTAATTTTTCTTTTTTTTTCTTTAATATTGACCCTGAAATGTTGGCCTGTGCATTACACCAATTCCAGTGAATTGTGGGCTATTGAATTTCTGTTGGACCATAGGTACACAGAGATGCAGCTCCTGGAGGCTTTTTAATGAGATACACCTTGCAAATTAGGGAAGTAAGGGTCTTGGAGGGGCCCTGCAGGGAGGTAGAAAGGCAGGTTAGGCCTGATCATGACATCATTTTGGTTTGGATTTCCAGTAATAGCATATTAGTAATCAGGGCCAGGTATTAAAAGGTGCAAAAAGTTACCCAGAACTGCAGAGTTCCAAGTAACTGTCCACAAGACCATCTAGTAGACCAGCCACTGCCCTGTTGCACCAGCAAACAGGCCACTTCTACTCAGGAGCTCCTGCTGGAACTTCACTTTTGCATGAACCTGGGGCTCTGCCAACATCAACATCGTTAAAGCCTTTCTTGTCTCATGCTTGATTAAAATAAATTAACCACAGTACAATTGCCACTTGTTCTCCATTACTCACCTTGCCTGTTCACAGTGCACCCACTCTCCCTGTTACAACAGGTTGATATATAAAGTGTTTAAATGAGCGAGGAGACAGTTTGGGAATATTAGAAGGGCCTTTAGCAATTGGCCTGAGTGCATGGGCTTTTTTGTTCTTTGTTTCTGTTGTTTGAGTAAGCATGAGGCCCCACAGGACAACCCAGAATGCACTCTATTGGGTGCTTTGACTGAAGAAGACGAGATGTGGCTACTTGCCAAGGCTACAAATTTGGCGCAGGGAATGCTCATCTATAGGTATAAGTGAATATTAACATATTGAGGGTTTGGGTGTAAGAATGTAGGAAAGAATGAAGAACTGAACAGAGCTAAGTCATCTCTGTTCCCATTCATACATCACTGACTGGCCTCAGCTTGTTGGCCATGATGCCAAGACTTTGATGGGAAATCCAGACACTGCCCCAGGAGGATTTTTCAGTGTTCACCCATGTGTCATAGTGTTTCTAAACCATGTTCACCACTGTGGCCTGGTCCCATGGTTCTGTCATCTAAGGTATAGGACTGAAACTCTTAATTCCACATTCATCCCGACGAGCCTGGTGGCCCCATAGTGATCAGTTAACCTGGGCTTGTTATCCTACATATTCTGGGGCCGGTGGCATGAAGCTTTCATAATTCTCAAGCAGCAAGTTGGGTTCTTTCCCATTTGCCCAGTGGACAAGACAGTCTGTCCTTTGGATGGTTCATAGGATGATAGAACAGGTTACTCGAAATCTCCAAACGTTTCTGGATCAAAACGGCCATGGATCAGAAGTTTTACAGGCAAAGGCTGCACTGCCTTTCACCAACCACGTGTCCTTGGGCTTGTTATTTAAACACTAGAAGGATCAGTTTTCTCATAGATGAGGTGAGGGCAGAAGTCATCCATTTAGGGTGGTTATAAGGATTAACTACGATCAAGTCTGTAAAATTCCTAATCCAGGATGTGGCACATGAGCTATTGGTGGTCATCGTAGCTAATACATGATAATCATCCACCTCCTCATCTTTATTGTTCTGGAAGGAGGCAGTATATGTTAGAAATCGATGCAGTTCTGTGGCTGTCCCAGCATAAAAAGGTGTTCCTCTCAACTTGTAATTTGAATTTAGTCAACATTTACTGAATCCAGCATCACTTCCTCAAATAGCATTTATATAGAACATGCATTTATTTGGGGATAGATATAGGGACAGATAAATTCATGGAAAATTATTATCAGAACCTTGGAAACTATTGTTTAAATTCAAAGATGGGTTGATGGTGGTGGTAGTAGTAAATGTTAAGTAAATTGGATCCCTAAAGGAAGTGGACTGGGTGAGGAGAGAGGGTGTTTTACTGCCATATATATTATACAGTCTTCTTTTTCTTGCATCTTCCTTGGATTTAGGGTCATGTACCTTCTCTTTTTTTATTATCCCCTTTTGCCAAGTCAGTGAAATAGTCTTTAGCTTAAAACTCTTTCTTTCATACTAGTTTTAGGCACCAGTGTCTTGGATCAAAATGCCAGATTTGCAGATCAAGCCGTCATGGCTTACAGCAGAATGGACTTTTACCAAAGTGGGGGTTGGAGGCTGGGCGGGGATCCAGATTTGGACAGATTGTGTCACACAACTCAGAAGCCTGGTCTCAGGCTGGGTGTGCACACCGGGGCCCTGAGCCTTCACAGCTTGGCACCCGGCTGAGCTTAGCAGGAATAGAGTTCTGCTAAGAACCCAAGGATGGGAATAACCTGGCCTTTGAGTGTCGCTTGACCTCCTGTTTCCTAGCAACTCAGAACAGCTCAGTGGAGTATTCTGTGGTGGTTCTAATTTATACTTAACAGATATTGGCTGTGCTCTAAGGCTGGCTAATGTCCCATTATGACTAGCAGACAACCGACTTTGACACATGAATAAGCAGAGACTTAGGAAGCTGAGCTCACCAGCACCCCCTTCGCTCCCGGCCTGCGTTTTGTTTCTGGAAAGTAGAATCTTCCAAGGACTTAACAAGAAGTTACCATTTATATCAGGTAATCGTTTCCATGTAAAAATTCTTCGTTGGATTCTTTCTGATATCCCAGTACATATTCATGAACATTTATAACCGGATACATCCATCATTAAAGAATTCACTCTTTTCCTTAATTATATTTTTTAAACAAATGTAGTGCGGTCGCTTCATCTCAGCAACTTCCTGTATGTATGGGATAAGTCAAATGGGTGATTTCTCAAACCCGTTCTAGCTCCAAATTAGCATGAATCTGATGAAATAGAGTTCTTTCTAATATTTGACCTCTGTTTGATGACTGGGTTTGGGGGTTAAATTTTTCTGAGTTGCTATTTTTATATTTTATGATAGTTAAGACTTTTCGGATCTATTTTGGTAGTTATTTTTTTTAATCTCTGATAACCGTTGTTTTCCTCCGTGTCCTAACTTAAAAATGTTTTAAACAACAAAGTGTGGTGGATGATCTCTGTCTTCCAGAGGATAGAATGTTTTTGTCTCTGAACTTCGAATGCCTTAAAGCAAAGAAACAATACAAGTATACTCTCCTATTAATGTAGCATATAAAAATATTAGTTGTGGCTAAGCATTAACGAATCCCAGCCTGATGGATTTTCCAGGCTTTGGGCTTTAAAGAATTTCTTCTCCCTTTCTTTCTGACTGCTGGGTCCATGCACCTCTCATTTCATTCCTTGTCCCCTGCTTTGCCTTTCTGTAAGTTCAGCATCCTCATTGTATTGACGTAACTGTGGTGATTGTGTAAGTGAGCCAGTAAGTTCCAGTGCTATTTTAGCATCTTAATGACTGATTTGGGTTCACTTGCCAACATTTACAAAAAGAGGCAGCTGCCCTCCTAATTTGTATTTCTCACCATGATTTTTCAGAGCAAATCGGAATAAAGGAGACTACAGTCTGTTCAATATGGTGGACAGAGAAGTAGAAATAAAGCAATGATGAATTGAGCGAGGTGGAGGTTTAGTGTAGCAAGATATAAAGACTTAATTAGGTTCATTAGATAAAACAGCGACAGATTATATGCCCAAGGAGAAGGCTACTCTTTGGGGATTTCCAGATGGGATTTATGCTAAGGGTTAGACCCTCTGTCTTTACCAGGGTTTTTTATGTGATTTAGAAAAAATCGTCAGTGTGTGTCTCTTTCTCTGTGTTTCTGAGATTCTCTTTTGATGTTTTAATTGACTCTCAGGATTGATTTGTCTATATCTTGAATTAGTAAACCCTTTATTTTAAATTTACTTGAACTTTTCAAAATTTTAAATGCAACCCTCTAACCCTGTCATCCTTCCATAATTTTTCACCCTCTTACTCTGATCAGATTGGCTCCTTTTCATTGCACAAACTTCCCAGTCCCTTAGTTTGTTTTGGTCTCCCCATGAACCAACCATCTTTGGAATTTTGTTGCCTCATTTGGATTCATTGGTGAGCCTCAATTTTTTTTTTTTATTTCATTGGAGCATAGCATACATATAAAAAAGTACCCAAATCATAAGTATTGCAAATCATAAGCTTTGAATGATCACGGAGGGAACACACACATACAAGGAGGAGAAATGTGAGCCATTTAATCATGAACTTGGTGGCCTCTGTAAATTTCTTTGCCTCACTGATCTCTGCTCTACCCAGAAGGCCAGTCTTGTCTTGGATAATGCCCACATTCTGCTTTCCATCTCAGATTCCACAGTATTGCTGGAGAATATCCAAAAATGTGCTTTGATCAGTCCTGCTTCACATTGCTCTAGGTTTAGAGGAACCCTCTCTTCTCTTCTCTTTACACACTCTCCCTCAACACCTTTCCACACTCCTAAACCTGATCTCAGCCTTCCCACACCAGCCCGTGACCTCACCTTGCAATTTACCAGAAGGACCGAGAACATCCATCTCAGCCTCCCTCCTCCGCAGCCTCCCGTTTCTGTCTTCCTCCTGTTCTTTGGTCCCCACTGCATCTTGTCTGCAGAGACCCAAAAACTTCCCCATCCCAGGCTGCCTGAGCATTTGACTGCTTTCAGAAAAGGCCATAGCCTAGTGATTCTCACTCCAGCCAGGGAACCTGAGGCCATGTGTTCTGACTTTGATTCTGATTTCTCTGACCGGGATTTTACCCTACCACTGCTAGTTGATGTCCAGCTGGCTTTGGGATAATGCACGAGCTCACATCTGCAACTGCTGACCTCTGCTCTGTACTGATTTGCCCTCAGGATACTTTCAGGGCTCAGTGTTGACTGTAGAGTCTTAGGCTATACACCAACTTTACAGTATCTCCATGGATAGTGATCTCTTTTTTGGAGCACTTGTAGGTTTACAGAAAGTACAGAGTTCCCATATACCAGGGATATTGATCTTACTGGGATCTAAGCCCCTTCCCCACTTCCCAGGAGTTATTACTCCCTTCCTCCCTGAGACTTCTTTTATCTAAATTTTAAGGCTTGTCACACATACTTACTATCTCTAAATCTCCCTCTGGGCAGATTCCAACTCCTCGATGTTGAGACACAGAATAACTCAGCCAACAATGACCCACACAATTAATACATGTAATTATCACATTGAATACAGAGCATTTGTTTAGAGGCTCCACAATGTCAGGGCTTTGTAGTAAGGCCCCGGCAGCGCTCTTGGCCGTTCCTTCAAGGTTGCAAAGTGGCTGCCAAGGCTGCAGCCATCACCTCTTCATGAAACATCCTCATTTGATATTTTTGAGTACCCACTGTATCATAGGATAAGCGGGAAAAAAAAGGTCCTTGTCCACAGACATTCATTCCTGAGGGGAACTGGGAGCGGGAGCGGGCTGGGCAAAAAGGACTTTCCTTCCTAATAAAAAGAGAGCGGCCCCTTTGCCTCTCATGTTGTTGGCTTCTCTGCCTGGTTCTAGGACCAGAGCTGGGTCCTGTGGCTGAGCTGCATTCTTGGAAAACTAGAAAAGTGGCTCTCTAGCAAAAGTGAAGGAATGGGTTTTCAGGGCTGCCTTGGACTTACCTGATTTATCCTGGGGCTCCTGCCCTCGATAGAGTTGGAGCTGCATTAACAAGGAATGGTTGGTGGGCCCTGCTGGAGATAAACACTTTAGATGTTAGGTGAGGAGTGGAGGGAATGAAAATGGAAAAATGTTTGGATTTTATCATAGGTACAGTTTGGAGAACTTTTTTTGTTTTAATTGATTTAGTTATTTTTATTAGAGAAGTTGTAGGTATGCAGAAAATAAAGAGTTTTCCCATACACCCTCCCCCATTTTTAATATTTTGTATGAGTATAATACCTTTATTAGAATTGATGAGATTATTATAATTGTACTGTTAACTCCAGTGTAGTTCATAGTTTACATTAGGGTTCACCATGTTGTACAGTCCTATGGTTGTATTTTTTAAAAAAATGTTTATTCTAGCAACATAAATAGATTTGGAGATGTGCTATCAGATTTTCTGCAGACATTTTACTCTTGGGTCAGTTGGCAGGAAGGAGTTAAATAAATCATCCTTACCCAATTAGCATGATTTGCTCTTAAACAATAGAAAGGGAATTAAATCTGATATTTTATGCAAAATTAATAATATTGTAATACTAGTAGATTTATGTGCACATCAATCTCAAGCAAGTTCTTATAAACGGTAATCAAAATTGACATTGGCACCTTCTAAGATGGAGCTTGTCAAACTGTATGTGGTGAACGAGCAGTTCTTTTTTTATTGTGAATTCATCGCACACTGGTAATTTCAAAAAAATACTGTGAAACGATGCTAAAAAAATAGTCTCTAAGTGCTTGCTCTCACTTCCAGTGCTCGGTCCTTCTGGACCGGCACCGGTCACAGGCTAACTGGGAGTAGCGCAGTTCTGGTTTTCCTACAAGGAGGAGCACAGAAGCAGGAAACGGGTCCGGACGCAATGTGTGTCCACTTCAGTTCCTCCATGTCCATGACGGAATAATTTTCCTGCCCACTTGTCTTAATAGAATTCATGAGCGATTTTATTGAGATAATGGGAAAATCCTTGTTAAATAGTAATCTGTACCTTGCATCAGGTACCATTATTCACTCTTTCACTTTTAACCCTGGAAGGCGACCACAGGCTCTGCTGGGTACAGAACAAACGCCAGCTGCGCGTCCAGCAATCTTGGGCTGCCCTTTCGCAAGTCCACCCCGCTTTCTGCCTTCCCCACCCACGTACAGGGAGTGTGCCGTGGTGAAACCCCACGCGCCCGGTCCCCGAGAGGGAGTGGGTGTGCAGGCGTGAAGCTAGAGCTGTTCACGCATTTCCTGAGAGTGCATCGTGCAGAGGGAAGCGGAGGGGAAGCCTGCGTCCGCCCAGTGCGCGGGACAGCAGAGGGAAACCCCGCGCCGGGCACCGTGCCCAGCGCGCGGCCGTCCCGAGGGGAAGCCGAGGCGGCTGCAGGTGCAAGGAGGGTTGTTCAAGGCAGGAAACCGGAAAGGGGCCAAGAATGGAAGAAAGAGACTATCCAGGAGGGCGGGGCTGTATTCTTGTAATTCAAAGAAACATGGGACCAAATGTTAAAAACGTGGCGATTTTCAGGCCCTTTGTGGGGTTTGGAAACAGGTTTGTGACACAGGCACAATGGGGCTAAGATTCAATTGAGTCAGTGTCCCCTGGACACGGTTAAAGAAAAAGCGCCTGTGCAGAATGTAGGACAGCTTTCCAAGCATTTACTCAGCAATTTGGGGGGAAATGAAGGATCTGTGTGTGTGTGTGTGTGTGTGTGTGTGTGTGCGTGTGCGTGTGCATGCACCCTTTTCAGTCTTTTCAGTCTAGTTTTTACACATTTCCAGAATGGCCCTCTTTTCATGGTTGCTTTAGGAGCCAGAGATGCTGTGTTCCAAGGGTGTGTTTAAAAAAAGTTATAGTGTCCTAGAAAACTTTGGGGATGTCTTTGGAAACTCATTTAATATGAATTTATTAGGAAAAATAAAATTGAAAGATATTTTGTTTGAGAATCACTGTCTGTAAAGATAATTCATACATTGAAGTTAATGGAAATTTTTCATGTGTCATTTATTCACTCATTATCCTCATAAGTATCTATTAATGGGATATTTCTATTTCTATAATGAGATATCTTCTATTTTACACTCTTTGAGTATTATTTTTTTATCTTTGAATAAATGCTTTTGGTGAGAAGTGATGTGCTTTCTTTTAGTCTCTAAATATATATAAGCCTTGTATTAAAATAGTCTGACAGTTCATTTATATAAAACAGGCTCCAGGTGTCAAACAAATGCAAATAGCTTTATAATTTTAAGCTTTAGTGCTCTTTCACTAGAGAGTCCTTACAGAGCCTAATTTCTTAGGACAATACTGTCCAATAGAAATATAATGTGAGCCATGTATATAATTTAAAATTTTCTAGCAGCTACAGTTGAAAGTAGAAGAAGAAACTAGTGAAAGTAATTTTAGTAATATTTTACTTTAGGCCAGTATATCCAAAATGTTATTTCAACATGCAATATATATGAAAATTATTGATATTTTACATTATTCTTTGTTTTGTACTGAGTCTTTACAATCTTGGGATAATTACATTGACACCCCATTTTAATTCGAACTCTTTGGATACAGATGTCATTAATTCTCTAACTCTCAAACCTTTTCTGTAAATGGCAAGATAATAAATACTTTAAGCTTTGCCATTCTGACAAGTGACTATAAATAATGTGTAAGGCTATGTTCCAATAAGACTTTATTTACAAAAACAGGTGATGAAAGATGCTCAACATCATGACCCACTAGTGAAATGCAAATCTAAACTGCATGAGACACTATTTCACACCCACTAGAGTGGCTATTATTTAAAAAACAAAAAGTGCTGGCAAGGATGTGGAAAAACAAGAATGCTTGTACACATTGGTGCGAGGTAAATTGGTGCAGCCACTGTGGAAAACAGTTTGGCGGTTCCTCAGAAAGTGAAGTGTTGAATTACCATATGACCTGGCAATCCCATGTCTAGGTATATACCCAAGAGAATTGAAAGCAGGGATTCAAACAGACATTTGCAGCATTATTCACAATAGCCAAAAGATGGAAGTGCCCTAAGTGTCCATCAAAAGTTGAATGAATCAGCAACATGTGATAATACATATGATGCAATATTATTCAGCCCTTAGAAAAGAATGAAGTTCTGATACACGCCGTGAAGATATCAAGTTGAGTGAAATAAGCCCAACACTAAAGGACAAATATTGTGTGATTTTACTGATATGAAATAACCAGAATATGCAAATTCATAGAGAGAGAAAGTAGATTACAGGTTTCCAGGGCAGGGTGATAGGGGTTGGGGGGTTAATGCATAATGGGTGCAGAGTTTCTGTAGAGGGTGATGGAGAAGTTTTGGTAATGGTTGGTGGTGATTGTGGCCCAACGTTGCAAATGTAATTAATACCACTGAACTGTGTACTTGAAAGTGGTTGTAACGGGAAATTTTTATGTTGTATATATATTACCACAGTAAAAAATTTTAAAAACAAACCCAGAAAACAGGTGGTGGGTCAGATTTGTGGTTTTGCATCCCCTGCCCTAATTTAAACTGTTTTATTTCATTTGGGTTTCAGTCCTAAGAAGCTGATTTCTCTTTTGGCTTAAAATCTGCTCCCAAGATAGCTATTGTGATGAATGTCATTCAGGAATGATCAGGGAAAATGTACTAGGAAATCAACTCCATTGTTAAATAATGAATACTTCTGCACTGCAGGAACACCCCTCCCGAACCTGCGGAGCTAGTGGTTCCAAGTGCTGGCATTAGCTCTTTCACTTCCTGGGTTTGAATCCTGGCTCTGTTGCTCATTAGCTTTGTGACCCTCTATGAGTAAATTAACCTCTGTGTGCCTCGGGTTATGCATCTCTAAAACGGGGGTGATAATAGTACTTATCAGAGACTTGTTAAAACCGAATGTTATACTTCTAAAGTTAGATAGTCCTTGGTCCACATTAGCCTTTGTAGATATTGCTAGAGTACTGCTAGTACTACTAACACTGCTAGTACTATTAGTGAAAGCACAGCCATGATGACCACCATCACAGAGACTTAACGCACACCAGTGGCTACACCAGAACAGAAGCACTTCAACTCTGTCAAGTCCTTGGCCACTCCCGTGGCGACCATTTGGACTTCGAATGTTGATTGGTAGAGGAGCCACCGCAGTCTAGGGACCTTTGGCAGAATTGGCATGGATTCTAACCTTAGAAGAGCTGGTTCCTATTGATCCTCTGTTCCGGTGATAGCTATGTGAGGTGACTCAGGTACTTACATTTTGGGGGTCTGTATCATGAAAAGACTAATAGCTGCCTTGCCCACCTCAAGGTTGGGAGAAATGAGCAAATGGTATCTTGCATGCAAAGTACTTTGGAAGGTGTAAAATGCTACACAAATGTTAGCTAATAGCATTTTCTGAATGGTTGCCTTTCTTTGCCTTGTAACACACTGTTAACTTTATCATTTTGGGTAGCATTACTTAATCTCTCTCCAAGGCTCCTTTTCCTCATCTTTAAATTGAGATTAACAACAGCACCTGCCTCATACAGTGGTTGTAAGGATTAAATGAGATAATAAAGGTAAAGGGCTTAGTCCAAACCTAGAAATACCGTCCCTGTTCAGTAGGGAGCCATTATTTTTAATACTAAATTTTCAGTTAAATAGAGCATTTTATCATACCCCATCCCTTCAGATTTCTAGCTATCATTTGTACTAGAAATATCATTAAATGGCCTTGTTAGATGGTGTGTCAGTGAAGGTAATACAAGCTGCTGTAAGAGATAAACTCCCACATTTCTGTGGATTTGCACACTAGAAATTTATTTCCCACTCACATCAAGTCCACTCGGCCTGGGCTGGGGTGTGGAGCAGTGGAGGCTCGGCCATCTTCAAAACAGATTCCAAGGTGGCCCTGCGTGTAGACAGACTTGGTAAGAGTGGGACAATTGCCCGTGGGAGGTGTTCTTTTGGACCAGGCAGAGGAGAGACACCTGTTACTTCCTCCTGGCTCCAGTACTCCAGAGCTCAGGCACATGTTTGCACCTGACTCGAGCAAGGCTGGGAATATGCCGGGGCTCTCTGCCCAGGTGGGCAGTCTAATGAGTCACCAGCTAGTCACAGGGCAAACGAACAGTTTAAATTCAGACAGTTGCTAGACCGTAACTAACCAAGGTCGTTTCTACAAACACACACCCATGACATTTATAAATGAGATTTATACACATTTATAAATTATATCTTCCAGGCCAAGGACCTCAACTTCTTCTGTCTCTTCTTCAGCATATGTTTGGAAACACAAGAGAAAAATTGGCAGAATTAAATAGAATCTTCTTGTTGTCAGTAATTAATCTCTGCCTGGCTGATTAATATGTTGACCTAATATTGATTCACAAACACTGACGCCTTATCAAGCGGGAGCTGAGGGAGTCCAGCGATGGAATCTTCTGTAGAACAACAGCCTGTCCCACAGCTGAGGCATTTCATCAGGAAGAGAGGTGGGGTGGAGACAGAGGGGGTTAGGAAACTTCCCATCCAAGTGAGTGACCGTCTTCCAGTCGGTTCTTTGTGCTTCTAACTAGTGGCCGGGGCAAGAGTGGGCGTGTATTCGCCTTGAAACACAGTATTGTTTGTGGGGCAGGGAACTCTCAGGTCAGGGACTGTGCATTTCCCCTTTTCTGTTTTCTTTTCATTCACTGAAAGTTGGATGAGAGAATAACAAAAACCATCCACAGGGGTCTGATTAAATACATTCTGAGCGTGATTTAACATGCAGCTGTGAAAAAGAACATGAGCAATCTATGGGTGCTAACAGGGAATCCCTGCTAAGATTCTTTTAGGTGAAAAGGGCGAAACGGAGAGTGTGTTTTCATTTTCATTTTTAAAACCAAAATGTTTGCCTGTATGCATATGTGAGCATGCACACACATGTATACTATGTGTGCACAGAATGTGTTTGGAAGGACACATAAGAAACTGCCAAGAGAGCTGGGAGGGTTCACTGTATAGATTTGAGTCACTGAAATAATGCTGATTTTTAAAAATTCTTTCTTGCATTATTGTTTCAGTTAAGAAAATAGTTGGGGAAAAGAGACAGCTTGGCTTTTATCTCCCAGTTTCTTTTGCACCTGTCCTCATGAAGCTATACTTGCACGTTACTTCATTACGTTCTGCAGCTGAGACATTTTCCATGGAAACATTTTCCAGTTATGTCATAAAAGTAATTGAAAAAATAATTGGACACTGGGCTGTGTTTTTGGCACATTCTGTAGAAACAGATTTTGAGGGCTGGCATCTTCTGAGGCACTGTTGAAGCCACATCAGGTCCCTGTGTTTTAGAACTCTTATATTTTTAATTAAAAGGTGGCTGAGGTTAAAGACTTACATCTAAGTGGTGAAAATGTTTTCATGAAAATCAGTCAAATCTGCTTGGATGGAAATTAATTCCATTTGTTTTCTTGCAAAATTAGCAATCTCAAAGCCTATGGCAGAGGGTCGCTTTTATGAATAATACTAAAAGGGGCTGGCAGAATTCATGTTTTGGATGCTTAAATATTTGGTTTGAAGTAATGTTCAACATGTATATATTTTTTTGTCTATAAATGGCTATGGTTCTTATTGATTTATCGACAAAACCTTTACCTCACTGGGGATTATTACTTCCATTTTAGACAGTGGGAACTATTCTGTATTTCATTGTGATAAATTGAGAAAACTGTCCTCCCAAGATTATGTATGTCAAATAAAATTGTTGGTGCCGCAGCAAGGACAAATAATCAGGAAAAATTTTCACTTGTCCATCTGCCTGGTTAGTTTTATAAAACATGAGTTGATGAGATTAAGTTCAGCACATGAAAATGTTTTGTGAAGCTGACTTGGTAGTGTTATCTGCATCAACTTAGTACTGACATATTTTTAAAGAAATTGTTATTATTAAGAGACTTATTTTTAGAACATTTTTTGATTTACAAAATATTTGATCGGATAGTACATAGAGTTCTCACCCCCATTTTCCCCTATTATTAATAGCTTACTTAGTATGGTATGATTGTCCAAATTAATGAACGAAAATGATGCATTATTATTTCTAAGGATATAGTTTATTCAGATTTCCTTAGTTTTTACCTAATGTCCTCTTCCATTCCAGGATACCACAGTACATTTAGTTCCAGGATACCATATTACATCCTCTGGCTCCTCTTGGCTGTGACAGTTTATCAGACTTTCCTTGGTTTTGATGACCTGAGAGTTTCGAGGAGTACTTGTCAGCTGTTGTAGGATGCCCCTCTATGGAAATTGTGTGATGTTTTTCTCCTGATTAGACTGGGATTATTTATGAGTTTGGAGGAGGAAGGTCACAGAAGTAAAATGAAGTTCTCTTCATATCAAGGGTACATTCTATCAGCATGACTTGGCATTGATGTTGAGTTTGATCACCTGGCTGAGGTGATGGTTAGCAGGTTTCTCCTGTGAAGTCCCTCGTCTCCTCTTTCATAGCGTGCTCTCTGGAAGGAAGTCACTATGTGTAGCCCACACTCAACAAGTGGGGTGTTGCTCCCCTCTAAGGTGGAGTAAGTACATATTTATTTGCAATTCTTCCATATGGGACAGTTGTCCCATACAGTTATAATATTTATTTATTCAGTCACCTGTTTATATCAATATGGACTCATAGATATTTATCTTATTCTTTTGGATTTTAGCCATTCTAATAGATGCATTTTGGTATTGTTTTAATTTGCAATTCCTTAATGACAAATTATGTTGGAAATCATTCCATATGCCACTTGATATCTGTTTATTCATTGGTGAGGTGCCTGTTCAGATCTTTCACCCATTTTTTAGTTGGGTTCTCTGCTTTCTTCTTGTTGACTGTAAGAGTTCTTTATATAAGTTGGTTATAAGTCCCTTATCAGATACGTGTTCTGCAAATATTTTCTCCCAGTCTGTGCTTTACTTTTTGTTCTCTTAGCATTGTCTCTCTCAGAGCTGAATTTAATTTTAATTAAGTCCAATTTACCAATTTTTTATTTCATGGATGGTGCTTTGATGTTGTATCTAAAATCTTGCCACCAAACACAAGGTCACCTAGATTTTTTTCTCCTATGTTATCTGTAGAAGTTTTATCATGTTGTATTTTATATTTAGGTCTGTGATGCATTTGGAGTTAATCTGGAGGAAAGTTAGTGAGGTCTGGGTCTAGATTCTGGTGTGTGTGTTTATTTGCATGTGGACATCCAGTTGTTCCCACGCTGTTTGTTGAAAAGCTGTCCTTTCTGCATTGACTTGTCTTTGCTCCTTTGTCAAAAATCAGTTGGTGACATTTGTGTGGTTTGGCTTCCTTTTTTAAACAAGGAAAAAAAAAACACACCACATTTTCATTTCTTGAAGATCCGCAATAGAGGCAAAAACTGTTTAATGTTATTAAGCAGATAGTTTAGAGACAGTTGTAAGCAGAACCACAGTTTTATTAGTATAGTACAAAATGTGTGTGTATTTGACGTGTTAGGTCTGATGCCAGGCAGTTTAGGGAATCATAAAATTCCACTTCTCCCCATAATCTAATAGGTGGTTCACAGGGATATAGCTAACGGATATGCAGAACTGTGTGATGAAAGGAAGAAGCCTAGTGAGGGCCCCTCACCAGGCAAGTACATGTGCCCCAGGACTCCAGGGAAGGGGAAAGAACACCGATGGCCCCAGGTGGTGCATTAGGAATGATTTTCTGGAGGAGAGAGCATTGGAGAGACACCTAGAAGAGGCTAGCTTCACCCCAGCTTAAGACAGGAAATGAGGGTTTTCATCACGGGCAACCAGAGTTACCTATAATTTGACTAAAATGTAGGGTTTGTGTAGGTGCATGTTGACTGGAAATGTGGAACGGAGCCAGATTGTGGGGCCTGGAATGTGAAATTGAAGGCTTTGCCTGAATTTGGCCTATGCCGGAAGTTCATGAAGAGGCCTGTGATGGAACCAAAGCTAGGCCTTTGGAAGATTTAATGAAAGGAAAGTTTTCTTTTCGTATTAAGTGGTTGAAGTTTGTGTGGACCTGAGGTAACTGTGACCGCTCCCAGCTTTGGTGTAGTTTGGGTTTCCCTTGCTTTGGGCGATGTCCGTCCTGGGTCTCGGGAGGGCGTGGTTTGAAGGCCGCCCTTGGGGAGTGGGGCATTTCCACGCACCATAATCTGACCCCAGGACTGTCCCATAGCTCCTCTCTTGCAAGTCGTGTACCCGAGTCGCTTCCTGTTCCTGCCTGAGGGGTCGCCTGTCTCTAGGGGAAGTTAATTTCTGCCTCTTTTCTCAAAATGCGAAAATTAGCACATGGCAACGACCGTGTAAAATGTTTAACAGCCCCAGAGTGAAATAACTGATGAAAGTACAAAGAACCTCTGTGGCTGGTTTAATTGGTCCTTGTTTACAGCCTGTTCAAGGTCAGGAAAATGATATTGCTGCTGTAGTGACCATGTTTTGAAAACGGTTCAAAGAATGATAAACTGCTTATCTGATAATATGTGTTAACAACCCTGAAGAGTTTGATGTAGCAAAGAGAGAACCGCGGTGCCTTGCAGAGTCCTCACCATTAAATAGTAAGAGGCAGGGACGGCAGTCTATGACCTCATGCAACCAGAAATGATATCTTATTAGTGTAACATAGTTGACCCTTAGTAAGCTCTTATGGGATCTTTAATGTCAGGTTGAAAAGGGTTGACAAAAGGTAAGGCTGGTTTGTGTTTAAGTTGAATAGGGTAGAGGTATATCCTGTAGGCTAATGCAAACCCAAATATACCTAAAACATTCCATCTTCTCTGGAAGGCTATGTGCAGGATGCCTTCCCGAGCCCCAGTATGTACCTAGCAAAATGAAGACTCGTGTCATGGTTCTTTTGTCTAAATAATCAGTTTCTTTTATATAGTTGAGGACACCAGGCGCTAATCCTCCATAATAGGGACTGTGTAATGAGTCCTTGAGTTGAAGATCTATATGTGTCTAAATAAAGTTGAAAGTATCTCACATAGAGATAGGTAAGAATTTCTTTAAAGAATATATGAGGAAAAGTAATTCTGTGATTAATTTTAGAACATGACACCACTTACTCTGGGAAACAATCTGCCAGTATGGTTTGTTTTGTTTTGTTTTGCTTTTTAAGTTTTAAAAGATACAGAGAGGAGATGTATGTGAGTGTGTGTGTGTGTGTGTGTGTGTGTTTTCACAACTGCTGCTCTGCGCAACTAGGCCCTGCTGAAATCGTGTTCAGCTCCTGGGGTTGGCTTTCCCGAAGCCACTCCTCTCTGTCCTGAGGATCTTCTGGAACGCCAGGCCATGGGCCTGCTGCCATGTTGCACCCCAAGCAGATTGGAGCCCAAGAGAGCCCACGTTTGTCAAGTAAGAGCAGGGATAGCTCCCCAGATCCCATACAGCAATCTGTAAGGTTGCTCGGCCTGTGGAAAGTGTTTAATAATATTTTTGATTGATTAAAATAGTAAGTGATGTTTTCTTTTTGTAGCTTTCCAGACGTTGTTATCATATTGAGTGATTAATTTTTAGACTTTGACGTTATCTCCATAAAAGGGAGGAAAGCACCCGTTCCCGACTTACAACCTGTGTTTCAAAGCACTGGACAAGGTGTCAAAGTTGCATTGGTTTTTGTTATTAAAGCAAAATTGGACATTATTAAATGTGTTGTCTCTTGTGGGCAACTTCCATGGGATTGCAGTCTTTGAGGTGTGGACAGAGTTCAACATTTCCCAGTGACCCGGGTCCTCTGCCCACTGTGTGTGTTGTATCTGCTCGGAGGCAGGTCCTTGGCCCAATACCCAAGAGAGAGAGAAGACATGCAAGTAGAGTTTCATCTGTGTTGATGAAAGTATTCAGAGTTGGATTTGCCCAGACTTTGCTATTTGATTTTCTAAAAGGTTTCCTTTGATAACTAGCTATTCTGTTAACTAGTGAACTAATTCTTTATCTACATTGCCATGACCCTTAGAAATGTAATTTTCAAATCTTCTGTATATTTAGACCAAGTCAGCACTTGACAGCTTGCTCCGTATGGCCCCTCCCAGCACTCAAATATTCTTTCTAGCACCAGAATCTTCAGAGCATGGCTCTGTGTTGTCAGGTGAGGGCTACCTGGAATGTACACTGTAGACACACACTGCCTGGATTCCATCTTAATCTTTTCCCTAAACAAGTTTTCAACTCATGCCTTTGAGAATTATGTCCTGTGGAAATATGGCCCCAGTTTTATAACATGTCGTTTAAAGTACAATTTGATGTGTACAAGTTTGATTCACATATGAATTTTGGGGAATGCCAAGAAAAGCTCTTTGAGACTTAATTTCCTAATCAGTTTGTACAAGTCATTTAGCCTTCCTCACGTCCAAATTCCTTATCCATGAAATGGGATAATATTATCTGTAACCCACCCCATCGGGGTTCCAGTGCTGTATGGGTTGAAGGATTGCTATCAGCATCTCACAAACATAACACAATAGCAGGATTCCTGCAAAGTCGCCTAACCAAGGATGTGAAGTTCTGTGCAAATAATCAGCAGCAGATCTTTGAGGATAAAATCATGGAATTATTTTTCAGAATTATTGTTTTTACTATGTTACGTTTTTGTGTTTGTAATCTTAGACTTGAAAAATCTGTCCTTCTAATACTTAAAAGAATTGAAACATCTACTGACTAACATCTATGAAAAGCCATTCAAAAATTAAGGCAAAATAAAACACCTGGTTAATGATAGTGGAGAATTAAATTTACATTTGAGCTTCCTGTCAGCCAAGGCAAAGAGGAAAATATAATGCTTTTTTTACCCTTTTACTTACTGTGTTTATTTTCAGTATATTTTATCTTGCCTTAAGTCCTCATTTGGCTCAAGGGGTTATATAGGTGTCAATTTATAGCCAAATAAAGCATGTCATTTCTTCTAGAGAATCCCCCCCCCCCACTTCAACCAAATTCTAAAAGAAATGTTGATCTCATAGATCCATGTTAAGTGGATGATGTTAGCTTGAAATGAGAAGCAGTTCTGTGCCATACCTGCCCCCTTACCTGGCTTCTTGTTCCCACCCTACCCCAACCCCTCAGTGGTGACAAGTATTAGGGTATCTATTCTTATCAAGAGATGGCAAGGTGCGGACAGGGTCTCACGTTAGTGGCAGTGCTGGAATGCTCCATTATCACCTGGCATGGTTTCTTGCAGATGTAGATACTTGGTGCACATGGCTTTCAGAGAGTACAGAGAAATGCTTTCTCCCTAAAGCTGTGGCAGCTGCCCATGGCCAAACCCAAGGGGCAGCTGTGTGGCAGGCTGGCTTTCCTGTCCTGCCTCCTCCTGGGCCCATGGTCCTTGGTTTGTTTTTGTGAGATTCTCAAATGCTGAAAAGCATTAGAAGAACTCGGAGGGTCTGTGGATCATAAACTCAGCTTCACTTTATTTTCTTTAATTAAATGAGCACAGCGTGAATATCCACTTACCTTGCTGCTTCCAAGTCTGACATATGTGTTAGTGTCTTTATGCAATATTTATGAAATTATGGGAGCCTAGGTAACTTTAGGGTAGTCAGATTCATTACAACATAAATGCATTTAATTTTGCTTTTTCACTGTAAAGTACCTCCCCTTGTCTTTATGTCCCTGTTAGTCAGTGCCTCTGTTTCCCTTTATTTAGATTTTAAGCTGTAGTGTGTCAGACTTCTTCTGAATTGATTTTTGCAGAGGGTTTAGGGTGCTCTGTTATCAGTCATTTGTTTGGTGTAGGCATTCTGTAATCTTGTTTTTTAGATTATAGGGGGGAAAAACTTTTTATCATTTTTTGGGCAGGATTAAATCACCTGAAGGCATACATTGAAATTAAATCTATTTAATCTCATTTCCAAATCTCTCTCTTGCATCAGTCCCTCCTTGCCCGTTCTGAGTGCCTGTGGGTCAGCCTGGCATTTAAAGTCCTCTTGGAGCAGCTGACTCCCAGCCTCACTCTTCCCCTTCACCCTTTTCCAGGCAGGCCACCAGAATCTATTCATTCTGTGTCTGATTTGTTCTTACTCGTAAAAGAAAATGTTGTTTTTAAATATCTTGAAACATATATAATCACATGTAAATTTTTCATACTGTGTAATATGATTAATTCCCTCATTTAGTGAGGTTTCCTTTTTTCTTTTGTTTTTCTTGTCTTCTTCCCACCACCCGTAATAGTGCCCACAACTCAGTGACAAACTAGTGTGCATCCTCCCATGTGTGTCTCCATGTTCATAACTAGACATATACACACACACACATAAATAGAGCAATTGGAGGAGTCACTGATTCTTTTATAAAAATGAGATTTATGATATATACACTTTTCTGTATCTTGCTTTTCTCAAGGAAAGGCCTCAGAGTGAGCTGCTGTGTCTTAAATTTTTTTTAATGGTTCTATAATATTTCATGATGTGGCTGGTGGGAAGATATGCCCAGCCATTCCCTCTGGTGAGGTTCTTATTGTCGGTGTTGGCTGCCAACAGGGCCTCTATCTGCAGCCCAGGCCTGCCCAGTTCCTTTCTGGCTCCGAGCCTCCTGCATCTCCTTACCTTGAACAAAGGAACCAGCAAATGCTGGAGTGCAGTGTCCACCCTCAGCCCATGTCCCTCCCTGCCTCCCCTGTTCTGTCCCAGGCTAACTGAGCATCTTGCCTTTTCCTGAGCATGCCACCGTCTTCTGCCCCCTCTTTGCTTTGGTTCCTGCAGTTTTCTCTGCGAGGCTCGCCCCTTCCGCTCCAGCACTGAATCATAGTTATAAGAGCACACGGTTCAAATCTGCACACACGGTTCAAATGCGCCTCACATGCGGCGTGGTTGTCATGTGATTTAAAGAGGTGACTTGTCCTCTCCACGCCTGCCAGGGACGTAATGAGCTCCCCGGAAGTGTCAGCGTAAATTGCAAACTCTGCACGCCCATCCTTACTCACCCTTCCCTGAAGAGCCCATTTAAAGCTCACCTTCTCCTTGAAGCCTTCCCTGCTGCCGCATCCTCAGGAGTTTTCTGTCTCCTGTGTTCCAAGGAACTGAACTTTCATCTCTGAGATGGTTTATGTTAGGCTTCCTTCCATGTAAGTAGCGATGTTTGATGCACTTTCACCAGAGTTCACCCTCCTGGGAAACAAAATCCAGATCTCACATCTTTTTTTTTAAATCCTCCCTGAGCACGACTCAAAACCCTGCACACAGTAGGTGCTTAATAAATACTCAGTGGAATGAGACCGGACTCTGATGTCCATAATTGCCCTGGGTTAGGGCTTTTACTTCCAAGATCCAACCTATTTGTTGCCATCAAAACGTCACTGTTGGTTCTTTGTGGGAAGGGACACAAGTTCTGGAAAACTAGTTACCAGTTCAGGCTCAAGTGCCTCGGCACAATTTTGAAAGGCGAAAGGCCTTTGAATTGTTACTTGTCCAGTCAGCTGTGTTCATCTTTGAACATTAAATTCTTCAGAAAATGAAGTTGGAAACCGAAAAGAAAAAAAAAACACCCATCGAAATGCAGGTTTCCCCCATCCTGATTGCAAGGTGGGTTGCCCAGTGCGACAATCAGTCTAAGGATCCCCCTTCCCCCTGGTTAAATTACTGTGAAGGGGCAGAAATCCAATCTCGCCGGGAGCCTGGACGCTTGGAAGCAGCGGCTGCTCTCTCCCCTCCCCTCCCTCCCGGGCTGTATCAAATCCTGCAACCACACCACACTAATTAGCCTGAGAGTGGAAGGGGTTGCCATGGTGACTGAGCACTTTTTAAAGCACCGGAATGGTGTTCATTATTGTTCAGTGTCTTTAACTGTGGGGAAAAGGTCAGCGTGGCAGTTGTTTTCCCTATGAATTTTGGCCTGGGAGCCAAAACGAAGGTGGAATGTCCCTGAGATTGCAAGATGGTAAGTGTTCCTGAACTTTTTTGGATGGGGCAGCCTGTTTTGGTAATGTCTTTTAGGATGTATGCATAACTCTAGTAGCAAACTGAGAAACTGTGTGGAATTGTTAAAGAGAGAGTGGAAGAAAATAAGCAAAAAAGCAAAGTATGAGTCAGGAACAGTGGAAGGTTTAGAGATATTTAGAGGTGTTTATTTACTACAATTGTTGAAGTCTTTGAGCAGCAAATGATTAAATAATAAATTGGAAGGATTTTCTGGCTAAAAATAATAAAGTTGAATAATTGCTATACGTTATTCTGTGTTCATTCTGTTAGTGCTATACTAGTCTTTGTAGATTGCAAGTGGTCAGATGATATTCCCAAAGAAATATAACAAAAGTATTTGAATCAAATACTTTCAGAAAGTTTGCTTCCCCCTACCTTTGCACACCTTTTTATTTCTAATCCCAAAATTTGGAATAAAAGAAACAAAGGATCATTTTGTTTTCATACTTCTCTTACTTTCTTAGGGATATTTAAAGTAATTAAGACTAAAAATGAGATGCCACATTTCTTTGGATATGTGTCCTAATTTGTTGGGCAGAGTATTGCAGAATAAAGACAATTTGACCACAGTATTTGTAGAAGAAATTAAATGTAAGAGAAGTCAGCCCACTAGAGAGTTTGGCAACTATTCAGTTAAAAGCTGTAAGGGAGATTTGCAGAGCATTCTTGAAATTTATTTTTGCCAGTTTTGAAAGTGCACAGAATAACATAGCTTCAAACTGGATTTTGTATTAATGACTAGCTGCGTTCTTAAGGGTCAAAAATTAAGCCATGTTACGTTTTGTATACTTTCTCTTTACTTAAATCTTGGGACCCTAGTTTCGGTTACTTCCTTCACAGCTGTGTACAATAATGAAATACAAATTAAATGAAAGGGAATGTGTGGTCAGATTTAAAAAAATCACTGTCCAAATAGCTGTAACTGGTAAATGACATGCTTTTTCTGCTTTATTCTGAAAAACGATTGCCCTGTCAGCACTGCCAGTTTGTTTAGCTACTGAGCAGATGAGAGAATCCATTTCAGAAAGTTAAGCCCTGGTTTGATTTTCTCTATATTTAAGTAGATTAACATTTTAATTTGTATGTTCTTGGACTTACTTTCTTTAGTGATAATAGTGTTGAGCACTCAATAAATAGGGTGCTTGACTAGAAATTGAGCAAGTTTAAATTCTTTTTTTATTTTGTCTCTCTTCTCTATTGACTAGCATTGTGTGTGTGTGTGTGTGTGTGTGTGTGTGTGGACATGCATGTCCATATCCATCCCTCACTGCATCACTGTATTCTTTAGCTAAAACAGTGCCTTTAATTGAAAGTTTAAAAACTATGATATTTGCATGACACTTTAGATTCTTTGAGTAAACTAGATTTTAAAATGGTGTGGTACATTTTTGTACCATATTTGTGAGACAACCAGAAATGTGAACAGATTAATATGAAGGAATTACTGGTATTTTTAGAGATGTGATAATGGTTTTGTGTTTATATTTTTAAAATGATGCATGATATGATGCCTGGGACTTGCTTGAAAAAATACAGGGGGAGGGAGGAAATGGCCCATGGGTGGGGCAGGTTGGGCCTGGGTAATGTTTTTTGAAGCTGGGTGATGGGCATATAGGAGTTCTGTTTTTTATTCTTTATGTTGGTGTTTGCTCAGAATTCTCATGCATGCATTGGTGGAGGCAGCTTTTGTTAACTTTATCTTCTTACCTTCTCTTATGTTTTAGATGCCAGACCAGTTTGATCAGGCCATTGTACTGAACCAGCTGCGATACTCTGGGATGCTGGAGACGGTGAGAATTCGAAAAGCTGGGTATGCAGTCCGAAGACCCTTTCAGGATTTTTACAAAAGGCAAGAGAGGACCGAATGGCTCCTTGTTCTTTTTAAAGGGACTTGGAAAACAGGGCATCTTAGCAAAAGGTGACACTGTGCATCCTTATATTGCAGGTATAAAGTGCTGATGAGGAATTTGACTCTGCCCGAGGACGTCAGGGGCAAGTGCACGGCCCTACTGCAGCTCTATGATGCCTCCAATAGCGAGTGGCAACTAGGGAAGACGAAGGTAAAATTATGGGAAAAGAACAGCCGTCATCTCCACATGCCTAGGAAATGTTAAAACGACACTCACAGGTTTAATGTTTGATGGCACTGCTACTTGATTATTTTTTAACATGGGGAACATACTCATGTTATCATGCCCACCATAATCTTCTGTCTTCCAAACAGTTAATATTTTATTTGAAGTCCACAGATACTCTTGTTTTTGCTCAGGGACAGCTCAAAGTATCTGATCCTAAGTGTTTTTGTGCATGTGTTTGTTCAGGAGATCAACAGATGTTGGCTGATGAGTGAATCAGTGCCACAGAAGCACTGAGTGGTCTCCAGAGTCTTAAGATTGTTAGACCCCAGACCCTTCTCAGTTTGCATAATTCAAATGCTGGCTGTTAGGCCCACAGTGTGGGAACCATTATGGTGGGAGGCCAACAGACAGGTCTCGAATCCCATAGATTGCCAAAACCCAATCCAGAAGGCCGAGTAAAATTTGGTCTTTGAACTTACTGGTAGTATCTTTCTGCTCTTGAAGAATGTTTTCCTGGTTAGGGATTTAAGATATAAACATTGAATGGGGTAGAGATGGCAAGCAGAGGCATTGTATTAGCTAGCTATTGCTGCATAACAAATTACCACAAACTTAGCATCTTTAGACAACACACATTAATTCTCTCACAGTTTCCGTGGATCAGGAGTCTGGGCACGACTGAGCAGGGTCCTCTGCTCAGGGTCTGACAAAGCTGCCATCAGGACATTAGCTGGGCTGTGTCACTTTCTGGAGTTCAGGGTCCTCTTCCAAGCTCACAAGGTTATTGGCATAATTCTGTTCCTTGTGGTTGGAGGACTGAGGTCCTCATTTTCTTGCTGGCTGCCAGCCAGGAGCCACTCATAGCTGGTAGAGCTTCCTGTATTCCTTGTTACGTGGTTCTCTCACAGGTCCCTCTCAACAGGAGACCCTCTCACTCCAGTACAGAGTATTATGTCATATACCATAATCATGAGAGAGGCACCCCATCACCTTTGCCATAAACTGTTCGCTAGATTCAAGTCTCAGCTCTAACCCATACTCGGGTATAACTCATCGGGGGTCATCTTCAGGTGTGCCCACCACAGGTACCTCATCCCCTCTGCCTGGAATTTTACTCCCCACTCATTTGGCGAACTCCTCCTTCAGGTCTTGGCTTAGACATAGACGTTGAAATGAAACCGTTTTTTAACAACCCACTCTTACCTCCAAAACTGAGGTAAGCCCCTGTTTATGTGGCCCCCCAGCACCCTGTTCTTAGCCCTGTCCTAGCACTTATCATGCCGTCTTGTCATTACCTGTTGGCTTCTTCATAACTGCCCAATGGAGAATGTAGAGTTGAATTATTGCTCCTATTTCCATTCAGTGCACATAGTAGGTGCTCAATCAATATTTGTTAAGTGCTGAAAAACTTTAAGGGACGTCACAAAGATGCCTTAGGTTTAGTTGTTCAAGAAAAACTGCAAAGAAAATGACTCAAGTGGGACTCATGACAGTACAATGTAGTTTGCTCTGATGTTTTCTTTCATCAAAAAGCCATTTTATTCTCTATAAAGTGATATTCCTCCATCTCACTGCCTTATTCAGTGGATTATCATAGATGTGTGTGACTCACCCCACCAATAGCAGTCTGTTTTCTGATCACCAAAGAACCAATCCAGTTTCCCTTATAGCTTATATTATGCAAATGAGGCCCAAGAAAAGTCTGGTAGAATGGGGAGGGTACAGAGCCTAAAGACAGAGGCTTTGTCCTCAGTTTGTGTTGCTGAAAGATAAGAAATCCATGTACAACTGATAAATTAAATCGTGCAGTATAATCTCCTTGAAGATGAGAATACAGCTTCTCTAGGAAAGAGATCACCATTCACGGAAATGATCAGGAGAGTATTCAAGAAAAGGAAACCTTTAAATGAGGAGTTACGTTTTAATTGGTAAACAGTTGGAAGTAGAAGTAGGGTGGAAGCCTTTTAGTCCACAGAAATATTAGGAAGTAAATAGAAATGTTAAAGCATTTAAATTTGTGTCCTCTAAATGGCTTTGACCTTGACCGATATTTGACCCTCGTTGTACACTAGCATGTGTCAGCATTGTCATCAGAAGGTCTCTGTATTTTAAGCTATGAATCTCTAATGAACAGCTGGATCTTAAGGTACAGAAATCGCAGTTGTACTTACACAGAGGAAGAGGAGGGCAGTGTTGTAATCAACATGTACTGAATTCAGATTCAACATAACACCAGGTCTGAATTGGCCGACATATGTAAAACATTTAATCCTTGAAGACAAGAATTCCTGTACATCACCGTGAAGTGTTCTGAAATTCTGAAAGATGGTGGGAGGCCTATGCAGGGGATTCTGGTATCTTTCCCCATTAAGAAGTTGAGATTTTAGGGTGCTAGAGCTAAGCCTTGCCCCTCTTCCCTCCCCTAGTTTTGACTTTCCCTTTGTCTCCAGACTCCAATGCAGTTTTCTTTGACACATTTCACTTTTCTGACCTGGATTCCATTGCAGGCCTGCTTTTCCCATCCGTTCTATAGCAAGAAAACCTGCAAGGGGTATTTTCATAAAGATAGCATCCTAGAACAATCCATAGAGTCTTAAGCTATCCAGGTAATGGTGGGGAAAAGTCTCATAAGACTGTTCTTGGTGGATATTGAATAAAATTAAGCCGAGGAGGTGGTTGAGGGTAGAGGAACTCAGACTGCAGTGGGCAAGCTCGTCCTTCCCTAAGCCGCTTTCTCGTGCCTCCTGCTGACAGCGCATCCATCCATGTTCACTGGGTCCAGCCGAGTCCATCCTTGACCACGGCCTGGGACGTGGCCACCTGATGCTGCAACCCACTGCTGACCTGGGAGAACTGGCGAGTTTTCCGTGTACTGTTGCATAAATCCAGGGTGGATATTCTTCATGAAGAAGCAGAGTCAGGCAGCTAAAAGCATTCTGCTTCGTTTGCTAGTGAAGGAGAGTCATCATAAAGATGTGGAAATTAGAAGGGAATTTAATTGAACAGGTATAAAATAACTGTCAAATTGTGAAAAATGTTGCTAAATGCTTTATCTCGTTGTGGAACAGGACAAATAGTTCTTATAGTCTAAGTAACAAAACGATACAAGCTCTTAGGCAGAGCCTAAGAGTTATCTTTTTAATGGGCATAAAAGTAAAGCAGAACAATAATCCAAGAAGAACAGATAAGCTATTTAACGTTCTGGGGATGCCCAGGAATGACTATGGTCTGTTAATTTCTGATGGATATAGTAGGAACAAGTTCACAGAAATGTTGCTATATTAGGTAACTTTCTTGGGGTAAAGTAGGAACATGTTGGAAGTTAAGCAGTTATCTTAGGTTAGTTGTCTTTCTCTTACTCCCTTGTTATGGTCTCTTTGAAATGTTCTTTTATTGTATGTTTGTTTTCTTTTTAACTTTTTTTTCATACAGTTGATTTAAAAAAGAAGGGAAAGTTAAAAAAAAAAAGAAAGAAAAACAAGGAAAAAAAAAAGATGTAGTGCCCCCTTGAGGAGCCTGTGGAGAATGCAGGGGTATTCGCCTACCCCACCTCCATGGTTGCTAACATGACCACAGACATAGGGGACTGGTGGTTTGATGGGTTGAGCCCTCTACCACAGGTTTTACCCTTGGGAACACGGTTGCTGCAAAGGAGAGGCTAGGCCTCCCTATGGTTGTGCCTATGAGCCTCCTCCCGAATGCCTCTTTGTTGCTCAGATGTGGCCCTCTCTCTCTGGCTAAGCCAACTTGAAAGGTGAAATCACTGCCCTCCCCCCTACGTGGGATCAGACACCCAGGGGAGTGAATCTCCCTGGCAACGTGGAATATGACTCCCGGGGAGGAATGTAGACCCGGCATCGTGGGACGGAGAACATCTTCTTGACCAAAAGGGGGATGTGAAAGGAAATGAAATAAGCTTCAGTGGCAGAGAGATTCCAAAACGAGCCGAGAGGTCACTCTGGTGGGCACTCTTACGCACACTTTAGACAACTCTTTTTAGGTTCTAGAGAATTGGGGTAGCTGGTGGTGGATACCTGAAACTATCAAACTACAACCCAGAACCCATGAATCTCGAAGACAGTTGTATAAAAATGTAGCTTATGAGGGGTGACAATAGGATTGGGAAAGCCATAAGGACCACACTCCACTTTGTCTAGTTTATGGATGGATGAGTAGAAAAATAGGGGAAGGAAACAAACAGACAAAGGTACCCAGTGTTCTTTTTTACTTCAATTGCTCTTTTTCACTCTAATTATTATTCTTGTTATTTTTGTGTGTGTGCTAATGAAGGTGTCAGGGATTGATTTAGGTGATGAATGTACAACTATGTAATGGTACTGTAAACAATTGAAAGTACGATTTGTTTTGTATGACTGCGTGGTATGTGAATATATCTCAATAAAATGAAGATAAAAAAATTAAAAAAAAAAAAAAAGAATTTATGGTGATAAAAAAAAAAAAAAGTAAAGCAGGATTTTTCACGGATTCTTATTCCAACCACAATATTCTTTAGATTTCTGGTAAGAGATGAGACATTTGTTTTATATAGTTTTCCACTTGTTTTTTTTAATATAGTTTTCTACTTGTTCACCTTATGAGTTTTATCACAAATCAGAATCTACAAACGTTTGTCTAATTATGTCACCACCAATAATACCATTATTCTCCCAGGATTTCACTTTATCACTTTTCTTTTACTACTCAGCACAGGAAAAACACTAGAGTAAGATACTTCATCCCAAAAAATACTCTTTGAAAGAGTAGTTCAAATACTGTATGCAATAAGAGAAGCACCTAGAAAAATGTGATAGCAATTTGCTTGTTGAATCTAATAATTTAAAAAAAATAGGGGTTACATTTTTTTTTTTAACTTTTATTTTGAAATAATTTCAAACGTATAAGACAGTTGCAAAAATAATACAAAACCCACACAGGGAACTCCAAGATACTCAGATCCTCCAATTTTAACATTTTGTCCCATTTGCTGTATTATTCTCTCTGTCCATCTATCTATTGATCTATGAATTTCCTAAACATTTGAGAGTTGTATGTATCATGATAAGGGCTTATATTTTATGTCTTTAGATTACATCTTCCTAGTAATATATTTTTATTGTATTTTACAAATGTCTTGAGGAGACCTGCTTTTGGTCCATGTTCTAATAAATACAGAGAGATTCATGTTTCTGAAGACCTTTTAGCATTATCAAACCAAGTACACTTTGTAGTTGTAGCTTATATCCTTTATGTTAAAAAAAAAAAAAACCACATGCACAACTTGCTAAAGGTACAGTCTCTTGATACATAAACAGAGCCTGTTAATTGCATTGCTAGGATGGGGATTGCATTACAGAATTTTCTGGAGAATTATACGCACAGTTGATTTTTAGAAATGCTCAGGAAATGAGTGGAGTAGGTGATATGTCTGAGTCACATGGTGGTTGGACTTTGTATTTGCTTTTTTTACCCAAATGTTAGTGAAGAGATGGAGCAGAGAGCTGGAAATTTGGGCCCTCAGTGGGGCATAGTGCAACATTACAAGCCAGAATGAGGCCTGGCAGCCTAAAGCAAGATTGGGAGGGAGAGGTGTGTCATTTAGTGCCCTCCCAAAATGCCTCCAGGCTGACCATCAACAAAAAAGCACAAAGATTTTCAGCATGAGTTTTCTTTTAGGGAATGATATGAAACTTCTTACCCCTTTGTTAAATTTGAAATTGCAGAATTAATAAGTCACCTTGACCAAAGGTGGAGGGGGGGAGGTATCTTAATATTTGCATATCTTTTCAAAACTTAGGAATTCTGATATAAACGGCCAGTCATCATACACCCTTATCTTATTTAAGAAGTATAGGATCGAGATGTCCATATCCAGATAGTGGACAGCAAATACCTTCAATTTATTTAGCACCTCTTCTGGCATTTGTGATAGTGGAATTAAGCTGTAGCTAAGTGGTTCAATCCTGATTTCAAACCAAGGTTTCAGAATTAGAGCGTTGATGTCAGTTTTTTTATGTGCATTCAAATTTTTGAAGCCCAGATGCCCTGACAGGCCTGAAGAGAAGGTTTTCATGTGACAGTAAACCACATTTGAGAAATTTCCTGTTTTTTTTCCCTTCCTTCCTTCTTTCCTCCCTTCCTTCTTTCCCTTCTTCCCTCCCTCTTCCCCTTCCTTATTTTGTTTTGAATCTAGCTTGTATCATTTTTGTTACTTAGACTATAAGAACTATTTGTCCTGTTCCACAATGAGATAAAGCATTTAGCAACATTGATCATAAACCTGTTGATCTAATCATATATATATATATTTTTTTAATTGGGTCTTTTATTTTATTTTATTTCATCTTTCTAGTAATATATATTATATTTTACAGATTAGTCCGTGACAGGAAATTTAAAAACCAAAAAAACTCATTCCCACAGGGCGTTTGAGCAGCACTGTTGTGGAAAGCATGCTTGGCGCAAACATAAGGAACAAGATAAGAACCTTCCAGGTCTCTATTCAGAGATGTCTTCCTCTGCCTGCCATGCGTTTGAGTTCTCACACCACCTCTCTCCCGGGCAGGTGTTCCTCCGGGAATCCTTGGAGCAGAAACTGGAGAAGCAGCGGGAGGAGGAAGTTACGCGGGCCGCCCTGGTGATCCGGGCCTACATCTTGGGCTACGTGGCAAGGTATGAGCCCCCGACACAGAGAGAGGCCGTTGGACTTCCCTGAAAAGTCCACTGTTCCCCTGTGTGCCACCAGCACAGTAGCACGAGCTGTTTGCCTTCAGTGGAAAATGGATCTGAGTCCTGGCTTAGACCTGGAGTGGGGACCTGGCTCCTAACCAGCAATGCCAGCCCCCAGTTAGCGTGATCAGGGCAAAAGAAGGAAAGGGGACGAGTCGCTTTTTGACGTCTCACTTGGGACAGTGACATTACGGGACTCTGTCCTGGTGTTTAAAAAGGTTTTCCTGGTTCCTCTGCATCGCTTATCGAAGCCGCAGGCCCAGCCACTGTGCTGTTGTCTCACTGAGTCAACGGAGGCCCGTGCTCCAGTTGTTTGTGGAATGAGGGTTGCTTTTCACATGCATTTTAGTTCTGTCCACCTGTGCAGAGCAGCAGGCCACCTGGAACCTGGCACATTGCATTTTCTGAAATCCAAAGCTGCCCTGCTGTGGGGATTTTTTCCCCCCATATGAAACAGGAATATATGTCAAATCTCTTTTGGTCCTGTTTGCAACCCAATTTCCTGCCAGCACTATTCAAAGTAAGCTTAGGGGTTGTGTGTTTATTTAGCCAAGATAATGCCAGAGTCCTTGCTCTCATTTTGTCTATTAGTATTCTTTTGTTTTTAGTCTCTTATTTGGGGAAAAGGGGCCTCCGTGTTCTCTCTAGATTCTATAATAAGACTCTCCACCCCAATCTAGGGCCTCTTCTTTTGTTTTGTGGCATGAGTGTAAATTCATTTGAATAGCTCGAAGCCTCATTACAGCAACAGTCGTTCTGTTGTTTTGTTTCGGTTTTCATTTTCAGAAAGCAATACAGAAAGGTCCTGTATTGTGTGGTGACGATACAGAAGAATTACAGAGCGTTCCTTCTGAGGAGGAGATTTTTGCACCTGAAAAAAGCAGCCATAATTTTCCAGAAGCAACTCCGGGGTCAGATTGCCCGGAGAGTTTACAGACAGCTGCTAGCAGAGAAGCGGGACCAAGAAGAAAGGAAAAAACGGGAGGAGGAAGAGAAGAGGAAACGGGAGGAGGAAGAGAAGAGGAAATGGGAGGAGGAAGAGAAGAGGAAACGGGAGGAAGAGGAAAGGTACAGTTCATTTCCTGCTTGGATGAAGCAGAAGGACGTATTTTGAATTTTATGCTCAATATCCATCCATGTGAAGTGTATACGTGAATTACAGTGTATGTTCAAGGATGTGTGCAGCTTGCTCTCATATGTTCAGAAGACAGAGCAACAGATGATGGATGATAGATAGGGAGGGAGGGAGGGAAAGAAATAGCGATGTGACAGTATGTTAAAGTTGGTGGATTGAGCTATCGGGGGAGGGGAGTCGGTATGATGGAATTCTTTGTATGGGGTTAGTATTGTTTTTGCAACTGTTCCTATAACTTTTAACTTATTTCAAAATAAAAAATATATATATATAGCCATCCATGCAGCAGGAATTCCCAGTGGATGCTGCAGAATCTCCTGTTTGAAACAGGAACTCTTGGTGGCTCAAGTGTAAAATTTTGGGGCAACATGAATGACCCAGTTCTGTGTGTATCTTTATTTGGGGCATAGAATAAGTGTATCACCAAAGCAAGAAGCTGTGTCCTTCATGCTTTTAAGTTGTCTGTAGCAAAGCATTTAAAAAAAAGAAAAATTAGATCTCTTCCCAGAGTGGTTTTTAGGATTTTTTTTGTTGCTTATTATTTTCACTTTTTCTTTTCTCTTTGTTTGTTTACTATTTTTAGAGAAAGAGAGAGAGCACGAAGAGAGGCCGAGATCCGTGCCCAACAGGTGAGAATGCTTTGACACCTTTCAACTTGTTTATCCCTTTCCTTCATGCTTTACCTGCTTTGACTCGAGGATTCAAAACGGAAATAAAGCAAAAAGCTAGAGGAAGACGAAAACTTTAGAGGCAATGGCTTATGATGCAATTTCTAATCCATGACAGTTGATTTCTGGCTGGGGTAAAGCTTAGTGACTAGCTAAGATTTTCTTATGACTACCTACCAGATGATATCTCTAAACCAGAATAACCACACTTCATCGTGGTTCTTCATTGCAAAGGGGAAATGAATGATGCTTATATATATTTTTTGTAGTGAAACCTTCTAATAACTACCTTCCCTGTATGTCTAGGAGGAAGCAAGGAAGCAGCAAGAACTTAAAGCCTTGCAGAAGAGCGAAAAGGAGGCCGAAGTGAACCGGGAAAACAAACAAGTAGAAGAGATCCTCCGCCTCGAGAAAGAGATAGAAGACCTCCAGCGCATGAAGGAGCGGCAGGAGCTGTCCCTGACCGAGGCTTCCCTGCAGAAGCTGCAGCAGCTGCGGGACGAGGAGCTCAAGAGGCTTGAGGACGAGGCGTGCAGGGCCGCCCAGGAGTTCCTCGAGTCCCTCAACTTCGACGAGATCGACGAATGCGTCCGGAACATCGAGAGGTCCCTCTCCGTGGGCAGCGAGTTCTCGGCCGAGCTCAGCGAGCTCGCGGGGAGCGCGTGCGGGGTGAAGCCCAGCTTCAACTTCAGCCAGCCCTACCCGGAGGAGGAGGTGGACGAGGGCTTCGAGGCCGACGACGACGCCTTCAAGGACTCGCCGAACCCCAGCGAGCACGGCCACTCGGACCAGAGAACCAGTGGCATCCGCACGAGCGACGACTCTTCCGAGGAGGATCCTTACGTCAACGACACGGTGGTGCCCACCAGCCCCAGTGCCGACAGCACCGTGCTGCTCGCCCCCTCGGCCCACGACTCCCTCAGCCTGCAGAACTCTTCCGGTGGGGAGTCCACCTACTGCATGCCCCAGAGCACCGGGGACCTCCCCTCCCCGGACGGGGACTACGGCTACCACCAGGACGACTATGAAGACGGCGCTGTCACCTCCGGCAGCAGCGTGACCTTCTCCAACTCCTACGGCAGCCAGTGGTCCCCGGATTACCGCTGCTCCGGGGGCACCTACAACAGCTCTGGGGCCTACCGGTTTAGCTCGGAAGGTGCACAGTCCTCGGTGAGTATCCGTCTCCTCTTGGGACCGAGGAATTGCCACATTGAGAAGGAAATTGTACAAAATCCACATTCCTGTTGCAACATCATTGGATTAAGTCACGCCCTGCAGATGGTGCAGAGTTTCCAAGTCACAGTCTTCAAGATAATCTCGAACCCCTTTCTCTTTCCAAAAGCAGTTGCATTGGTAAATGGAAGTTTCCCCGTGCCTTTTGTGTATTCAGTTCTCAAATCACAGAAGTGAATTTTGCCTAAAGCCTAAGAAAACTGCCATTTTAAATGGAGGCTTTTGCAGCAGGTTGGGAAATGAGAAACGCCCTAAATTGGAGCTGGAATTGCCAGGGGCGTATTGGGGAGCTTTGGTTATAGTAGCTTTACAGTCCTCGCCACAAGATGTTATTTCTTATACTGGTTGTAAAGGAGGAATCTTTAGGACTTAAACATACTTCCCAGTCTCCGGATTTATTTATTTTTCCCATTGGCCATGCATTAAATGCTCCCTTGTCTAAGACTTGGAAATATTTTTAGTGTAGTAATTTAAAAGGAATTAACTCTGGCATGGTTTGATTAAAATTATACCCTTAAACAGCAGTGTTGTTTCTTAGAATAGACAGATAGCCTTTGGATTAAAGTAACATTTGTATTTTAAGTATCAAGTCAACAGGCCCTTTGACCTTAAAAGCTAGTATTTTGTAATTCTGAGTTCTTTTGATCGTCACATCTGTTGTAATTTTACAAATCAGAGGATTGCTTCTTTGTTGGTTTTTTTGTATAATTAAAATTTTGATATATGCTGGGCATTTTTGGTGCTTGCTTTCTGTCCTCTCTGCTCACCATCAGCTTTCTCTCCCCTTGTCCAGTTTGAAGACAGTGAAGAAGATTTTGACTCTAGGTTTGATACGGATGATGAGCTGTCGTACCGGCGGGACTCTGTGTATAGCTGCGTCACACTGCCGTACTTCCACAGCTTTCTGTACATGAAAGGTATGGCCTGCAGCCCCCACCGAGCCTGGGTCAGGGGCAGAGCAATGGAGAACTGCGATTGTGCACTGAGGCTGATTGAAGGGGGTGCTGGGAAAGTCACCCAAATACCCCTTACCTTGGTGTTAGGTGCTCGTAGGTGAGTGGAGGATGCCATGGCGATATAACTTGAGTGACCCTGTCCTACCGCAAAGGATGGTTCCTTGACTCTCCTTGGGTAGGTGCAAAGTGGTAGGACAAAGAGTTTGCAGCCACTGTCCCTGTTTTCAGCCCTCTTTCCTTTCCTTTGCCTCCTCCTGTCTTATCCTGTATTTCTTTCCTGTCTCCATACCTCTTTCTCTTTCCTTCCCTGTTTCTCCTCTTTCACTCACTTTTCCTCTCTCTCATACACTCACACGGGCATGCACTGCTGGAATCAGTATGACCGGTTACAATGAGAACATGCATTTTTCTCTCTCCACAGGAGTATTAGGATAGGCCATGCATATGGAAAAAAAAAATTCAGAGAGAACACACCTTGCTTAAACTGCTAACTAGTATCCACCATCTGTCCTACTCTGTGAAGAGAGTTTTAGTCATCTGTTTCAGTTGCTATTAAACTTTGACTGTACTATTTACACTTGATCTTAGCCAAAAGGCAGAAAAGCAATGAATATACTATCTTAAACCTCAACACTTGGGAACCTTGAAAATACTCTTTTTGGAAAACTGTTTAATTAGGACCCTGTGCTCACACCTTATTCAGGTTTTTGAACTTTGTCATTTTCTAAGTTGGTGGCAGTTTCAGATAAGTAGGGATAATGCAATACCATAACCATCCCCAGTTTTTGATAGGAGCTTTAGAAGGATCCTTGAAAGAGGAGAGCATCTTGTTTTTCGCATTGTCCTCATCTGGGTAAAGGGAAAGAGTCAGAAAGCTTAGGAATAGGGCAAGGATAACAAGAACCATGATCCCCAGGTGACATCCTTTTTGCTACATTTTCTTTTCTCTTCTCTCCTTTTATTGTTTTCTCTCTTCTTCAAGTTTTGTTTGTTTGATTTTTGTTTTTTTTCTTTTTGGTCCTTGACATTTTTCTTTATTCTGTGCTGCTGTCTTCGTTTACCTTTGCTGTTTATCTCTTTTCCCCACTAATTATTATTATTATTATTATTATTATTATTAGCCTGACCTCCCTTTCCCTGTTTCTTCTTTGTTTCTGTCTTCTTTGGGCTTATTTATCCTTTTTCACAAGACTTTCTTTGTCCTCATGTTTTTTTTTTCCTTTCCTTTTCTTCCCACGTTTGATTTCTGTTTTGCTACTTTTTAAACTACCACTTCTCTTTTTCAGCATTAGTCTAGTTGCTAACATCAGCCATTTGCTTTTCAACGTTCTACTACTCTCAGGCTCAGAATCCACCACTGGATTTAGTTTAGGGGAAAATTACGGAGAGACCCTGGTTGGTGCCGATTTTTATAGGCATGTTGGAATGAAAAAGATTGAGGAATCCTAACCATGTGATGTATCCAGCATCAGAATACCTGACAAAGGAAAAACTATAATCACAAATCAGAACTGAAGAATCCACTAAGTACCTAATCATTTGAAGATTTTCTCATCCAGTTCTTGGGTGGAAGAAATATGAGCTTTTTATTATTATCTGGTCCCCTCGTTCCAATAATGTTTAGTTCCCTAAACTAGCTTTAAAACTCCCAGTCAGCAGCACTGTGGTTTATAATGCATGGCTTTGGATTTATAACATAGTTTTATCTGGTTAAAACAATGAGATTAGGAAAGTAAAAATACATTCAAAGCATTGAAATCAGCGCTCAAGAAGGTAAGTCGGTGAGGGTTTTTGCCAAACTTGTTTCTTAAAAAGAAATTATTGTGCAAATGCAGCATCATTTATTGTCAATAAGTCTTAAAGTAGTAACCAAAAAAATTGGAGAAACCATTGATATAGAAAATCCCATCACCAGATTATAATTATGAGCATAAATGAGTTTTTACCACCTGGAGCCTACTGAAGGTGTCTGCAATTAGGAAATTAATGACATTGATCACATTCTCAAAATGATAAAGTATGAAGAGAAGGAGGGCTGGGGGTACGATTAATAACACATGGGCCACAGATTAAATAAATTAGTGGTAAGGGCTATCGCGAGAATGGTTCTAATCTGTGTCTTTGAAACAATTGTGAATAACCCTGATCATTGAAAGATGAGAGGATAGCAGAATTATCTTCCTCTGGGCCTGTTTTGAGAAACCCAGATTAAAGTCACATATTTTTTTTTATAAAGTGTTTCATTCTGATAGTCCTTGGTAAGTTTACTCTTGGTTAGGAAAAGGTCTGGAGCTTGACATGCTTGCAGAGACTTCTCAACAAGGTGAGCAGGAAATACTTCAGGTAGAAGGAGGGACTGCAGCTTTGTATAGTTCAGCTAAGGATGTGCCCTATCTATCCATTGCACGCTGAACACAGAACAGCAGTGTCACTACTTCATTTGTTCCAATGTGAGATTTCACTCTTGATCATGACAGAACCGGTGAAAAACAATCTGAAAAGGTCTCCTGTTTTACGTGTATTTTCTGTTTATATTGCGTATATGTTAAATATCTATTTTTAAGTGTTCCTTGTTTTTATTACTGGCTGATCAAAAAATACTTTGTGGACATTTTAATAAATTGCTGAAGTAGATTATGTTTTTCCACATATTAAGGAAAAGAGATTTCAAAAGGTGGTAGTAAAATGTCACCCTTTAGCATCCTTGGGGAATCTGGAAAACTAAGGTAGAAGTTATCCTTCTAGAAGAATATCAGAAATATTTTATCCTACAAAAGATGACACCTGTATATCCTTGTCTGATTTCTTTCAACCATCAGTATTTTTCCACTAGATACATAATAGCTAAATTCTTGTTTTTTAGTACCATCCACAATGCAGTTTGGACTTTTGCTGTGTTTCAAATTCTAAACTATATACTTCAGACATAAAAAACATTTTAAGATGATGGTGCTTTTCTTTGAAATGACATGCTTATCTGAAAATGCCGTTTTTTGTTTCCCTAAGTAAATCAGAGTTTATTACTAAACTCTGGAGTGGCTGATAATTCCTGTTCCCATGCTGACCATATAGAGAAGGGAACATGTAAACTTTGACACCATTTAAAAAGAATCTCCGTAGGCATGCTCCATACATACGGAACCCATGGCCTTTGACTCATCTTTAGGATTAGAGGATCAGAACTCGCCTTTCTGTTAGCTCCTCACAGAGATTTCTCAGTTAAGTGAGCAGAAGCTGCTTTGGATGTCTGCCTGTAAGGAAGGTTCCACGTTCTTGTATAATTCACCTGAGCTTGGGTAGCATCTGTTGCACCCAGAGCACCGCCTGCAGGTGCCCCTGCATAGAGGACATTCTCGGGGGCTGTTCAGTTGGGGCAGATTTAAAGGTAGACGAAACCTTCAGGTCTTCCACTGATGCTGTTGGCATCTGCTTTGACTGACATTCCTAAACCCTCCCTCCCCAATCTTGGGAGCACAGGTGGCTTGATGAACTCCTGGAAGCGTCGCTGGTGCGTCCTCAAGGACGAAACCTTCCTGTGGTTCCGCTCCAAGCAGGAGGCCCTCAAACAAGGCTGGCTCCACAAGAAAGGAGGGGGCTCCTCCACGCTATCCCGGAGGAACTGGAAGAAGCGCTGGTTTGTCCTCCGGCAGTCCAAGCTGATGTACTTTGAAAACGACAGCGAGGAGAAGCTCAAGGGCACCTTAGAAGTCCGGACAGCAAAGTACGTAGACAACCCTCAATGTGGCCCGGTGGGGTGGTTTTCTGGGGCTTGTGTATCCCAGTGGTTACCAAGCTATCTGGTGCAAATTCTTTGCAGCAGTAGGATATACTCAAGAAGGATTTGGTTAGTCCTAATAATTCACGTTCGGTGGATTGAATTAGGAAACTGGGAAACAACTCAATCTGTGAAGAATTCACTTTTTGTGGTTGCATTCAGACATTTGGTTCTCATGTATAAGACAAAGGTTGACCAGTTGGACATATAATTAACCCGTGGAAATATAATTGCTGTATGCAGGGATAATTGTATGAATACTAAGCAGTTGGTTGAGTCTCTTTATTGGTCAAGAAAGCACTTTCACTTCTTCCTCACTCCCCATGGTTAGCCAACAGATTACCAATTGGAGAGCGGTCTTCCAAACTGAAGATATTTTCTTAAAATGAATTGTTTGCCTTCTACTTTAGTTGAATATACTAGGCATCTGCCTTCCCAGCCACGGGAGGAACAGAGCTGGTCTTTGAATCCAATATACCCCTTTTTCCTGCCACCCCATTATGGAACCAAAGCACCTGGTATTTTTGTTGAAACTTAAGTAACGTTTACAGAAAATTACTGAGGTTGGGAATCAGCTGGTTTTCTCAGGTAACCAGATACTGAACGTGGAAACCTATTTTGGAATGACCTATAGCTATACTCCACTCGATACTGAGCAACCACAAGAATTTAGACAACTGGTAAAATAAACTTTGAGAGATCAAATTAATTCCTGAAGTCATGAGACTTGAAAAATGAAATGTTTCTAATCAGCCAACATCAGCAACTTCAGAAAATTATTCATTGGAAAGTGGAAAGTTAAATGAGGAGAGTCTTTTATACATTTAATTTTAGGGCAAATAATGAAGTGCAGACAGCAGAGTATTTTTGAACTTTTCCAGGCTGCCCCTAGGAATTCATTTGGAGCCCGTGATCCACAACAAAGTGGCTTTGTGGAAATTCTGATCCAAACCGTAGGACAAGTTCTCTTGGCCTTATATACCGTGATGTTCTTCATTCTATTCACACACTCCCCTCCCACCCACCACTTCCCCCATCTCTACCCAGAAGGGGGACCGCAAATGCTGGGAGGCATTTGGTGGTGTTGAATTTCTCTAGAGTAAATGCATGTAGTATGTCATGTTTACAGCTCACTGTGCTGCTTAATACAGCCCTATTCTCTAGATGCTTCGTAGAAACTACCCTAAGTTATGGAAGTGTTAGCTCTTGTTCAGCCATTTCTGTCACATTCTGTAGAGGAAGGGCAATGAGTTATTAAGGATTCACCAAGTATCATTATGACCCTGTGGATTTTACCATAGTCAGTGGTTCCTGGTCATTGCTGCTGTTCTTTGGATGATCTATTGGGCTGATCTCTGGCCAGGAGCAGCCTCTTGACCTTGGCCCCTGAGTCCTCTTGGTAGTTTTCGCTGGTAGTTTGTGACAGCTTCTCTGCCTTCTGGTATGACAGGATGTTTCTTACATCCTTATAAGATTCAGGTTCTGGAAACAGAAGGCTGCCTGAAAGTTTGCTTTATTACTCTGAACTTCGGTCTTTGTGACTCTGAACTTCAGACTTTGTGGAGGAGTTCTGAACTAGGACTTAGCTATGTTTATTGCCGCCCTGACAACATATCATGATTCCCCCCATCCTGAGGGAAACTTTACACAGTACAAATCCTCAGGCATTTTTTTTTATTCCATTGACCTCAAGGGAGACCCAGCCCCCACCTGTGTTTTCTGAGAGTTTCCCAGGATTCTGATGGGTACCTGGGGTTCAGAACCACAGCCTTCACCCACTCATTTTGTCCACGAGCTAGCTGACTTCCTGGGTGGGGAGCAGCGTGTCCAAGATGACGTGGTTTGAACAGCTTTCCCCGGGGATGTCATCATACACAGGAGGCTCTGGTGCCAGCCCCATCTCCCTGCCAGGGTCACTTCTCACCTTCCTCTCTGAGGAGGACTCACAGGCAACTCTGTGAATTTTTATTTGTTTATTTTCATTTTTTCTTGTTGTATCTGTTCTCAATTATTCTAGCTATAAGGTTGCACAGTATTTATATTTTCTAGCCAGCTAGAATGTTCTAGTTTTGTTGATATAAGATAACTGTTTTCCTGTGAACACGTGCACTACCTCCTTTTTCAAAGAAAGCTGGCTTGATCCCAAGACCTTTCTGCGTCAAATTACTACAGTTCCTGCCCCGATCCTAACATCTGCTTGTGTTTTATCCTGATTGCGTTAACCCAGGCCACCTTTTTAATTTTTCGGGTTGTTGGGGAATGTGGGGTTGAGCTTGAGAGGTGGTATTAGCTGGGCGTCCAGGCACACCCAGATCCTGCCGGAGTCCTCAGTGGAAACCAGGTGCCTGCATCAGGCAGGCTCAGCCACAGCTCCCGCCTGGGCCTCGAACCACAGTGGAAAGCCGCGAAGAACCGAGAGGCCACCTTTGGGTGTCTACTGTAGACCCTGAGTGGATGCAAAGGAAGCTGCAGGCAGTATCTGGGGGCCACTGCCCCAAGCCTCTCCAGGGTCTGAGCAACAGGACAGTTGGGTGGGCCCCTCCCCAGGGAAGCCCAGGAAACCAGCCTTCCCGGGAACAGACTGGAGCCTGGCACCCCTGGAGGCCACGGGAATCTCCATCAGTTCTAAAAGAACACGAGGCTCAAAGTAGGTGTGCAGTTTTGTTCAGTTGCAGTTTCCAGTTTAATTACTAGTTTCAGGAAATTGCTTTTCTCGCTTATGATTGAGAAATCTGTGTTGCTGATTTGTGCTTGGTGCTTTTGTTCCCTTGCAGAGAAATCATAGATAACACCAGCAAAGAGAATGGGATTGACATCATTATGGCCGACAGGACCTTCCACCTGATCGCTGAATCCCCAGAAGATGCCAGGTGAGGGGCGGCGTCTCCGATTCAGCAGCGTCCTCAGACATGCACAAACCTGGGTGTCCCACAGATAGGGGATTGTTCATCCTGCTGGCTGTGAAAAAGTTTTAATCGATTTCTGGTTGGGTTTTTCTATGAAGATGGATGAAGAACTGAAAGTCCCATGGGGAATCTTTTTTTCTTTTTAAACTCATTTTTCTTTGAGGTATATTCGCATACCATGCAGTCATACAAAGCGTACATTGAGTTGTTCACAGTAGCATTATATAGTTGTGCGTTCATCACCAAAATTAATTTTTGGACATTTTCATTACCACATACAAAAAAATGATAAGAATAAAAATTAAAGTGAAAAGAGCAATTAAAGTAAAAAAGAACACTGGGTGCCTTTTTTTTTTTTTTTTTTTTTTTTTTTTTTTTTTTTTTTTTTGCCCCCATTTTTTTATTCATCCATCCATACACTGAGCAAAGGGGAGTGTGGTCCATATGGCTTTCCCAATCCCATTGTCACCCCTCATAAGCTACATTTTTATACAATCGCCTTCAAGATTCAAGGGTTCTGGGTTGTAGTTTGATAGTTTCAGGTATTTACTGCTAGCTGTTCCAATTCACTAGAGCCTAAGAAGGGTAGTCTATATTGTGCATAAGAGTGCCCACCAGAGTGACCTCTTGGCTCTTTTTGGAATCTCTCTGCCACTGAAGCTTATTTCATTTCCTTTCACTTGCCCCTTTTGGTCAAGAAGATGTTCTCCATCCCACAATGCTGGGTCTAGATTCTTCCCCAGGAGTCATATTCCATGTTGCCAGGGAGATTTACTCCCCTGGTGTCAGATCCCACCTAGGGGTCTTGGGGAATCTTTTACTGGGCAGATGTGTTCAAGGGGAGCACACGGTAAAGGATTTCCAGCTTCAGATGACTTTACACAGACCCCTGGTTATCTTGGCTCCGGCCGTCATTGTTGCTAGCAGCCTATGTAAACTGTACAGCTGCACACAGCTGACGGTCCACCCTGTGGAAGCTTCTGAGCTTTGAAAGTGAACAGCTGTGTTTGCTTAAGGATCGGCCGAGCAGGAGTGTTAACCAGTAGCTGTTTAAATAAGGATAGGGCTTGGGCGTGTGGAGTGTTGTAAAGGTCTCGATATTGAAGAATTCAATAAAGCAACAGAGAATTAACACTTACATAGAATTTTCCTATATTCCAGGTAGTATTCTAAAGTGTTTTACATAAATTAACTGATCTAATACTCACAGCAATCCCACGAGGGGGTATTACTGCTATTAGCTGCATTTTACAGATGGGGAGACTCAGGTACAGAGAAAAGGATGCTATAACGTGTAAGGTAGCAAAAGCTTATTAAATGGAAGTAGTAAGCCTTGTGCATTGCTTTTTTTAAGAAGCTTAGATGTATAGATTCTTGATGAACTCAGAAGACATTGGCTGTGGCAAGTTGTCTGGCTTTTCTGGACCTCAGGGATTCATTGTCCGTTTCTAAGGAGTGCTGAGGAGATGTAACCTACGATTATGGAGAACTGGTGTTTACTGTTCAGTGTGGCACTTCTCAGGGCCATAGAGAGGATCTTTTATGCAGAGGAGAATATCTCTGTTTCCACCACTTTCTGAGTCTTTGTAGGTGGCTGTCATCCCTCTGAGCAAAGCCAGAGACCATCTTCAGATGTATGAGAGTGAAATCCTTGGGTTCGTATTCATCACTTCTCAGCTCAAAAATCACTGGAACCTGCCAGCGAGGGCGGTAGGTTCTTACGGCTTCTCCATGCCACGTGCCCTTTGAAATGCCTCTGAGTTGCTGCAGCACCATCATAGCAGCAATAAGGGCAAAGCACCAGGAAATATTTCTTCCCATGGGAGCAACCCTGGTTGGAGCCATAAATTATAATGCAAGCGGGGAAAACAAGAATGCATGGAATTATAGCCCCATCTTTCCATTTAGGGCTCCTAGAAACCATGTGTGGTTTTTTGTGGTTAAGGGAAGAGACCACAGCATTTCAGCCAAATTGTAGGTCCAGGATTTGGTGGCTTTACTGTCTGTTTAGGCCATAAAGAATCTGCTTAAATTAACATTTGGAATATTTTTGTCAAGGACTTTTTCCCTAACCAGTGCTGGATATTTTTTTAGCTCTTTCCAGATTCCAGATTATACTTGATTCACGGTGAAAACGGTCATTTTAAAGGGTATCATCTGTAAAGATTGAAAGAACAGAATTTTATTCCTTTGCTTCTGTGATCACATGTGCCTACATCTTGAATGTATGTGTTTTTCCATGTTTGATTTGGAATATTTTTGAGCTTAATAAAGCCAATGTCTGAACTCTTGCCTTTTGGTTCACCAGAACTGATGGAGCAAAATCATATTAAGATGTTTCGCTTGGTCTCCCTTAGAGTCTGTAGGTGTTGAGTAATTTTTGTTGTTGTTGTTGTTGAGTGTTTTCAAGTGCTTGGTCAGATTTTTCTCCTTTAGGAGTCATAGGAGAAAGTTAGATGTTAGTGCTTTGCTGGAAATACATGTTTTGCTTTTATATATGGGTGCTATTTTGTCACATAGATATCCCTTTGCATACTGAGTACTTTTTCCTCTGACCTCGCAGGTTACGTATTTTTCCTGAGACGCTAGGCGTGTGATTCCTTATTCAGTAGGAGTTCACACATATGTCTTACAAGCCCCCTAAGAGATATCCTAGTATCCCTCTCACATTTGGTACCTCTTACATTTTGTAGTTAATTAAGAAAGGTTGGTTGAGCAGATGATGGATGGATAGATGGTTGGATGGATGGATGGATGGATGGATGGTTGGTTGAATGGATGATATTCATGGTCATTTTCCTCAAGCACATGTTATTTTTCTATATTATGGCTTTTATTCTGCTTTATTTCTCTGGGGTTGCCTTTCCTTTATTATAATCTGATTCTGATAAGGCTAGAAGGTAAGAAAACTCATTTTGAAATGAAGATAAAGGAGTTCTCTGGTCAAAATAATTTTCTACTTCAGGCAATTGTTTTAGATTTCCAACCCTCCTCTGGTACTACATACACTCTTAAGTAGAGATCCCATCAAGAAGTTAGAAACTACTCCCAGGAATGAGCAGGAAAAACAAGCATCACGTGGCTCTTCCAAGTTCATACTCTTACCCTATTAGTCCTTTCCTTTAAAGTTATCTTTTTTAAAAAGCCACCCGTATGTCCCCTAGGTTATATATAGTATCTTCAATCAAAGTATCATCATCCTTATATTTCTATAAAAGTCTGTGGACCTGAAGGAAGGGGTCTTCCATGGACCTAAAATTGGAATGATTGGTAAAAAGGTTCTTTGGCAACTTCTAACTTTTCTCGTTGGTAATATGAAACCCACATTAACCGATGGAAAGTAGACAAATTTAAAAGCAAAGATGCTCAGAGAGGATGTCTTTTTAAGACAGAAGGTGGAGAATGGCAACAGATCTAGAGGTTGCCTTTTCCTTGACAGTTGCTCTCTCCTTCTTCTAGCCAGTGGTTCAGCGTGCTGAGTCAAGTCCACGCATCCACGGACCAGGAGATCCGGGAGATGCACGACGAGCAGGCGAATCCACAGAATGCTGTGGTGAGTGTGCGTCCAGCTGGGGGGAGGCTCGGGGGGGCCTGGGCAGGCAAGGGGGGAGTAGTCATGATGGAAAAGGGGGCAGCACTGGGAATCTCTAGAAAATCCTTTTTTTTTTTTTTTAAGTAAAGTTGTTATAATTCAAGAAGAGGAAAAGAAGAACATTTGAGTTAAAAAATCATAGAGAAAAGCAGAGTAAATTACAGAAGCTTCTAAGTGGTAGTAGATGCCAAACCTCCCACCTTAAACACTTAAAAACAACCCCCTCCTCCCCTCCAAAAAAATCCCAATTTTTATGAAACCATGGCAGTATATTACCCTTTTCCTTCAAAGGGCTTGGTCATTTCTAGATCCTTTCCTTCTGTCTTCTCTTTATCCCAGAAACGTTTAGGGAGTCACACCATGATATTTTAGAAATAGGGTTTTTTTTTTCTCATAAGGAAAATGTAGAATCAAAATTTCTTAGAAGAATAAGTATGAAAATTACAGAAAGAATTTAAATCAGAAAATCTATACTGTTGAAAGAAATTCACAAATGCTCCTTGCTGATAATATCTTATGAACAAACGGGAAAGGTTAATACATAGCTGGGTTTGTTTTTGTTTTTTTTAATGACTGAGCTATAGATTCTGTCCTGCCTAGAGGCCATGTGTACTCGCTAAGTGAAGGGGACCTTTCACAGATGACCGTTATTTTACAGTTGACAAAGAAAGAGAAAGCATTTTTTGTCTGCCTCTTTGGGGAGTGTTCTAGTTTGCTAATGCTGCCGGAATGCAAAACACCAGAGATGGATTGGCTTTTATAAAAGGGGGTTTATTTGGTTACACAGTTACAGTCTTAAGGCCATAAAGTGTCCAAGGTAACACATTAGCAATCGGGTACCTTCACTGGAGGATGGCCAATGGTGTCCAGAAAACCTCAGTTAGCTGGGAAGGCATGTGGCTGGCATCTGCTCCAAAGTTCTGGTTGCAAAATGGCTTTCTCCCAGGACGTTCCTTTCTAGGCTGCAGTTCCTCAAAAATGTCACTCTTAGTTGCACTTGGGGTATTTGTCCTCTCTTAGCTTCTCTGGAGCAAGAGTCTGCTTTCAACGGCCGTCTTCAAACTGTCTCTCATCTGCAGCTCCTGTGCTTTCTTCAAAGTGTCCCTCTTGGCTGTAGCTCCTCTTCAAAATGCCACTCTCAGCTGCACTGAGTTCCTTCTGTTTGTCAGCTCATTTATATGGCTCCACTGATCAAGGCCCACCCTGAATGGGTGGGGCCACACCTCCATGGAAATATCTCATCAGAGTTACCACCTGCAGTTGGGTGGGGCACATTTCCATGCAAACAACCTAATCCAAATGTTCCAACTTAATCCCCACTAATATGTCTGCCCCACAAGTTTGCATCAAAGAATATGGCTTTTTCTGGGGGACATAATACATTCAAACTGGCACAGGGAGTTTTAATTTAAGGTCATTACTGTCAAGCACATTCTATCCTTGAATGACGCTCTTAACTCTGCCTACTCTTGCTCCTTCCCAGGGCACTTTGGACGTGGGGATGATTGATTCAGTGTGCGCTTCCGACAGCCCCGACAGGTAAGCTCAGCTGTGGCCTTTTTTTTTTTTTAACCTTGATCCTCACTAACATTTTGTTATGAAAAAGTCAGACATAAAGCAAAGGTAAAATAATTTTACAATGAAGTCTATTGATACCACCTAGATTTTACCATTAGCTTTTATTAATACAGTTTTATTGAGATATTCACATACCATACAGTCATCCACAGTGTACAGTCAGCTGTTCACAGTATCATCATACAGTTGTACATTCATCATCGCAATTTTTGGACATTTCCATTACTCCAAAAAAAAAACAAAAATAAGAAAAAAAATACAAGTAGAAAAGAACACCCAAAATATCCCATCCCCCACTATTATTCATTTAATTTTTGTCCCCGTTTTTCTACTCATCTGTCCATTCACTGGATGAAGGGAGTGTGAGCCACAAGGTTTTCATAATCACACAGTCACACCATGTAAGCTACATAGTTATGCAGTCGTCTTCAAGAATCAAGGCTACTGGGTTGCAGTTCAGCAATTTCAGGTATTTCCTTCTAGCTACTCCAGTACACTAAAAACTAAAAAGAGATATCTATATAATGCATAAGAATAACCTCCAGAAAGACCTCTCAACTGTTTGAAATCTCTCAGCCACTGAAACTTTGTTTCATTTCTCTTCTCCCTTTTGGTCAAGGACATTTTCTGAATGCTACAATGCTGGGTCCAGGCTCATCCCAGGGAGTAATGTCCCATGGTGCCAGGGAGATTTATACCCCTGGGAGTCACGTCCTGTGTAGCGGGAAGGGCAGTGAATTTACCTGCCAAGTTGGCTTAGAGAGGCCACATCTGAGCAACAAAAGAGGTTCTCTGGGAGTGACTCTTAGGTACAATTATAAATAGGCTTAGCCTCTCCTTTGCAGTAACTGGCTACTGTGGTCCAACTATTCTTCCCGTCCTTGAGTTTTTGCAGCACTTGATTACGGTGAACATTTGGAAACCCACAAAGCTTTGACATTGACTAGCTTAAGTGGTTAGATAGAGGAATTGAGTATATACAAGACAAGGGCCTATGGGTTAAGGGCATTGGCAGCCCAAAAGAGATGATGGAGAAGGGAAATGTCTATTCTTACTTTACGTGACAGTGAAATGCACCCTTGTTCAATCACTTCAAAAACATGGCCCCACATGGCGTTTGATACCAGGCATGATCAAGTGTGTAAAATGTTCCACTTACACCGATTTTCTGATCCTCTTCTATTATTGGTATCTGACATTTCATTACTAATCCACAGAAATATTATCCAAGGCAATATACAGAGGCAAAATAAGTTTTCTTTGGAGAGGCATCCAAAAAAAAGTTTTCCCTTGCAGTCACCTTATTTAGCTTTCCCGGAACTGAGATTCATCTGGAAAGTTTTGCATGAAGAAATGTTTTTCCTTCCCGCACCTTTGGAACGTGTTGCTCCAGATTTAAAGGTTAATGGTGCATAAAATAAATCCTGCAGAAATGATCAACATTTTCCTTAATATCAAATAGAAATAGCACAGCAGCCTTTCTCCCTGTGACCTGTAAGCCAGGGGGAAAAAACCAGAGTCTTGGTTTAAACAGAGGTGATGCTGGCAGAAGAGCTAAGAGACTTTGCTTCTTTCTTGCCCTCTTGCTCAGACCCAATTCTTTCGTGATCATCACGGCCAACCGCGTCCTTCATTGCAATGCAGACACGCCAGAGGAGATGCACCACTGGATCACGCTGCTGCAGAGATCCAAGGGGGACACCAGAGTGGAGGGCCAGGAGTTTATCGTGAGAGGTGACTATCTTGGTGATGCTTAAACCGCCTTTTTTCACAGAGCCCTGCTTTCACTTTGCTTTGATTCCTGTGGCATTTTTATATTAATCATCTTTTCTGAGTCATTTTGACTCTTGAAGTGTTAAAAAATAATCAAATAAGAAATGATCATGGTAATTTCTAGCAAATATGTAGAGAGGTGATTGGTTTAAAAGCATTACGTAAATTATTACCTGGTGTTGGTGGCCTCTCTTCATAGTTTTTAATTTGTGTTTTTTAATATAATCCTTCAAGGATGGCTGCACAAAGAAGTGAAAAACAGTCCGAAGATGTCTTCGTTGAAATTGAAAAAGCGGTGGTTTGTGCTAACCCACAATTCCTTGGATTACTACAAGAGCTCGGAGAAGAGCGCACTGAAACTGGGCACTCTGGTCCTCAACAGCCTCTGCTCGGTGGTCCCCCCGGATGAGAAGATATTCAAAGAGACAGGTAACAAGCGCCTCTGCTCCTGACCGACTGTGCCTGAAACTCCAAATATCAAATGAGAAAAGATCTGGGCTTGCTTAGCTCGAAGGAATGAGCTAGAATATATGCTTTTCCCCCCTGAAAAGAAGCTCTCTTCGTGAGCTTTCTCTTGAGGCCATCTCTGGGTAGCTAGATGAACACATGGTGTTTAGACCATAGTAAAAAGGTCTTGACTTACTGAGTTGTAGGAAGATTCTTATCAGGACCATAACATGTAAATCCAGATTATCCTATGAGAAATCTTCATTTTTATATGCCTGTATTTTCATTTCTTTCATCATTTTACCATGAAAGCCACATGCAACCTAAAAAAGGTAAATCCCAACTGGTGGTGAAATTAATCTAGTAGAATAAAAAGCACACATATAAGCTTATTGGTCTATTTTTTCTTTTTGGGATCATAAAAATGTTTCTAGAAGATAGTTTATTGTGATTTTTGTTGCTGGTTGCAGTTTTGTGCTTTTTAAGTGTTGTTTCTCCATTTGTGTCACATTTAAGGGTGGTGGTTTAGACAGCTTCTTTCTGAGCACAGACTGCTCAGCACAACTGTGTTCCTTTGGGCCAAGGTAGGAGTGGGGCTAAGGAAGGGAAGAGAAGAAATAGGAAGTAAAAATTAAATCTGAGAGACTAGCTTCTGTTTTTGTTCCAGAGCCTTTAAGGGAATATTAGCTTACATCTGTTCTTTCTTTCAGAGGAAATGTTAGTTTTTCTTTATGCATTTATTTCTGCTATTACCGTGTTAGCGTTTGTCATCTCCTCTCGATGACAAACTCCACAGAGCAAGAATCACATGTGTTTTGTTGACCACTGGGTGGCAAGCACAGGTCAAGGCAGATGTAGGAGTTTTAAGTATTCACTGAATTAAATACCTAATAAAGTAAATTTAAAGGTGGAGAAGAGAGAGGCTTCTAGTGATGCAGAGTTTCTGGAACCCTGGTCCCAGAGGTGAGCGTTAACCTGCGTGCACTGCCACTGCTGTCGTAGGCTACTGGAACGTCACCGTGTACGGGCGCAAGCACTGTTACCGGCTCTACACCAAACTGCTTAACGAGGCCACCAGGTGGTCCAGTGCCATCCAAAACGTGACCGACGCCAAGGCCCCTATCGACACCCCCACCCAGCAGCTGATTCAAGATATCAAGGTAAGACGAGCCAAGCACACACGGGGGTTAATAGGGCACAGATCCTCAACCTTGGAGTGGCAAGACCATTTGTCGAGCTTGGTTTTTAGTCTGTGATCAAAATTAGCTCTTGGTTAATTTTGTGTTTGAGTAGCCCTGCTTTTAGGAATCAAATGTTGAGATTTTAGGTAAAATTTGATGCTAAAATATTTTGTCCCTAGAGTGGTATTAGATGTCACCAGTGAGGCAAACCCAGTTGCTGGACTCTTCAGGCAGGAGGGCAGCCATCTGCAGTGGGGCTGTAGGGCTTCCTGAGCTTACAGATGTGCTGGGAGCTCTGTTAGGGACAGCAAGCTTGGCCATGTGTTCCACTTCAGCCCCAAGTTAGGGACCCACTGAGAGTAACAGTAATTCTGTTCTTACCGTATGGTTTCTACACCACACAAGTGGGTTCCCAGGGTCCAGATTGGTCTAGAAAACTTAGGATCTCCATCAGGTGCCTCCAAACTTATAGATGCTTCCAAGTCTCAGGCCTGGCATTGCTCGTGGTAAACTGTAATTTCTTCTTTATAAAGATTAGTTCCTCAGTAAATGTATGTTCAGTAATGCATCAATCAATAAATAGTTAAATGTCAGCCATGAGCAAGGATTACGGCTTCCGTTTTGCAGGCCTGGACACAGACACACAGAATATTCCGGTTGCCTTGCTCATTTAGCCAGTTGGTTGCTTTGCAGGACCAGGTCAGGGGAATTATTTTTACTGCCCTCCTTCCAAGTTCTCCGTGCAAGCAGATTGTAAATCACAGGTGGCAGAGCAGCCAGAGATGTCACAGAAGAGACGGTAGAGTGATGGTGAATAAATACATAAACATATGAGACAGGTGTTTTTCTAATGCACATCAAAGGAAATTAGCTAATTGGATCCCAGGAGTGTTAAGTGAATTCTGCCTTTGTGAGGTGGGAAAGGGTCTAATCTTAGCGGTATATAGTTTCTCACCAAATTGAAGTCTGCATCTTGATTCTAAAGTGATATGTTTTCTGGGCATTTGAGGCTAAATTCCATCAAATCAGTTAATCTCCAAGACATTGGACAACTTTCCATGGAATCCTGCATGCTATATACTTATACTAATAATCTTATTTCTCTTAAAATAAATTGTGTATTTTTAGTTTTGAAGCTTTCTTTTGAGAAAGTAGAAAAAAAAACATGTATTGGTCAAGCTTGATTTTCAAAACTATCTTACTTTATTAATTCTTCATTTTCTAATGAATTAGAATTTAGACATTAAAAGAATAAATAGAATTTTCTAAATATGAAACAGTGCTACTTAAGAAATTTTAGAGAAGTCACCGTAATTAAGTCCATCCAAAAATTCTTAAGTAAAAAATGACTTCAAGATGTTTTTCTGCCTTTTAATTTGGTGTTACTGAAAAAGTTTCTTAATGGAAATGAAATTATCACAGTAGAATGATTCATTAAAGTTCTAAAAGTGACCTTGGGTTTTTCCCAAATTTCCATTTTTAGGAGCATGAGTACATGCTGGAAATTCCATGAGAGGAGTGCCTCAATTTCAAGGATGAAAGGGAAGGTGGCATGTGGCTGGAGAATATTCTCCCCAAATTGATAACTCTGGAACATTCACTTAGAGTCATTCCCATTGTTGTTTTAGTTTAGCAGGCACATTTTTTTTAATTCAGTTTTATTGAGATATATTCACATACCATACAATCATCCATGGTGTACAATTATCTGTTCACAGTACCATCATAGTTTTGCATTCATCACCCCAATCTATTTTTGAACATTTTCCTTAAACCAGAAAGAATAAAAATAGAAATAAAAAATAAGAGTAAAAAAAAGAACACCCAAATCATCCCCCCACACCCTATTTTTCATTTAGTTTTTGTCCCCATTTTTCTACTCATCCGTCCATACACTGGATAAAGGGAGTGTGATCCACAGGGTCTTCACAGTCACACTGTCACCCCATGTAAGCTACATAGTTATAGAATTGTTGCAATTTGTTCGTTTCAGGTATTTGCTTCTAGCTATTACAATATACTAAAACCTAAAAAGGGATATCCATATTGTGCATAAGAATGCCCACCAGAGTGACCTTGACTCCATTTGAAATCTCAGCCACCAAAACTTTATTTTTTTTTTCATTTCACTCCACCTTTTGGTCAAGAAGATGTTCTCAATCCCATGATGCTGGGTCCAGGCTCATCCCTGGAAGTCGCATCCTAGCAGACACATTTTGATCGTAATTAGTTTTATTAATATATTTTTCTGTGCAGTTTTCAGGTAAAGGGAGAATACAAAAGAACAGTTAAAGAGCTAGCAGCACATACCCTTACAATGAATCCTAGGTAAAGAAAGCTTGATTTGACTAAATGATCAATGGCTAAATGATTAGCAAGAGAAGTTTAAATTAATTTTTTCTAAGTATATATAATCTCCAGGGAGAAAACTTTTTAAATGATGTGGGAAAAATAGATGCAAATTAAATGAGGAGAATGAGCTATGTAAGAAAAATTTATTATGGTGATTATTCTGCTAAAGCAGATTGTGGGCATCTTTGTGTTTGAAAAGCTAAGGTACCCCAGGCAACTCCCCTGCACTAGGCTTGTGGATGTTTTAGGATTTTGAAAAATATGTAGGAAAATACAGATGATTTTGTTCCTTAGATATGTTTTTTTTACAGTAAACGTTCTCCTTCTTTGTTTCTTAATTGTGCATTTATTTATTTATTTATTCAATTTTCCCTGAGTCCGGAATGAGCCCAGCAAATGATGTTTTATTTATTTTTAATAGTTTTATTCACACGCCATACAGTCTATCCAAAGTGTCCAATCAGCAGCTCTTGGTATAATCACAAAGTTGTGCATTCACTACCACAATGAATTTGAGAACATTCTCATTGCTTCAGGGGAAAAAGAGATCTCATAGCCCTTATACCCAACTATTATTCACTCAGCTTTGGTATAGCACCTTTGTTATAATTGGTGAAAGAATATTACAGTGTTACTGTTAACTAGTACTTAGTTTGCATTAACACCTTGTCATAGTGACTTGTTTGTTCTAGTTCATGTAAGAACTTTCTTAACATTTATACAAATTTTTTGATAAAGTTAAAAAAAAAGAAAAAGAACCATTTATACAATTAACCATAGTTTATTGTCCACAACACGTTTCACCGTCCCATGTTTTATCCTGTAGCTTTCCTTCTAATGACATATATGACCCTAGACTTACCCTGCTACTTTATTTTTAAGGAGAACTGCCTGAACCTGGACGTGGTGGAGCAGATTTACAAGCGGAACCCCATCCTGCGGTACACCCATCACCCACTGCACTCTCCGCTCCTGCCTCTCCCGTATGGAGACATAAATCTCAACTGTGAGTATAGAATTCCACCCGACTGATCTTTTCCCCCTCTTAACTCTTAGCTCTAACATGTTAGCATTTGCTTTAACTTAAGGACTGTTTTTGTTATAAAGAATGAAAAACAAATCATAAAATAGACTCAGATACATTACTAAAACAGGGATTTTGAAAACTTGGATGTAATGATGCTAAAGGTCCCCCACGGATTCAGGTACGAAAAGAAAAGATTTAAATGGGAGTCAGAGTTGGGTAGTTCCTCAGAAGATTAAACAGAATTGCCATATGATCCGGCAGTGCCACTCGGTGTATACCCCAAGGAACTCAAACAGATATTTGCACACCGATGTTCATAGCAGCATTATTCACAATTGCCATGGGGTACAAGCAACCCAAGGGTTCATTAACAGACAAATAGATAAACAAAATGTAGTCTAGACATACAACGGAGTATCATTCAGAGAAAAGGAATGAAGTTCTGATACATGTGACAAAGTGGGCAAACCTTGAAGGCATTATGTTGAGTGAAACAAGCCAGATATGAGGACAGATATTGTATGATTCCCCTTATATGAAATTTCTAGAATAGGCAGAATAGACGGAAAGTAGATTATAGATGACCAGGAGTTGGGGGAAGAGGGTGTGGGGACTGAAGACTTAATTGGTACAGAGTTTCTGTTTGGGGTGATAAAAAAGTTTTGTTAATGGATGATGGTGATGATAGCACAACATTGTGAGTGTATTTAAGTCACTGACTTACACACTTAAAAATCGTTGAAGTGGGAAATTTTATTTTATATGCAGGTTATCACAATAAGATTTTTCTTAAGTGGGGGGTGGGGAGGCTCAAAAATGCCAGCACTCTTCATGAAGTCAGGGTAGCCATTATTATTACTAGAAAATCAGATCCTAAACAGTTTTGCATCCCCAAAAATATGGAACCTGTTTAGTAGTAGACCAGCTTGTAAGTAAGCATGCTGTTCAATACAACGGTTCAGTTAGATAACAAAGCAGTGTAGTTTCCCTACTTCTGTGTTTTTATGACCCTGTTGCACTGATTCAAACATATAGGAACAAGGTGTGCACACCATATCCTGAAGAAGCTATTTTCCCATTCCTTCCTCTCATCTGCTGCTCGGATTCTCCAAGTGGGTGGCATTCATGTTTACTTTGCTTTTCCTAGTGCTCAAAGACAAAGGCTACACAACCCTTCAGGATGAAGCCATCAAGATCTTCAATTCCCTCCAGCAACTGGAATCCATGTCTGACCCTATCCCCATAATCCAGGGCATTCTGCAGACAGGGCACGACCTCCGCCCCCTGCGAGATGAGCTGTACTGCCAGCTCATCAAACAGACCAACAAAGTGCCCCATCCCGGCAGCTTGGGCAACCTGTACAGTTGGCAGATCCTGACCTGCCTGAGCTGCACCTTCCTGCCCAGCCGCGGAATCCTCAAGTATCTCAAGTTCCACCTGAAAAGGTAAAGCGGCCAGGAAAGGGAGATCTGTCTGCATGGCTGGTGCATACGATTGTAGTTCAGATCAAGAGGGCCTTGACCAGAGGACACCTAGTGTGGTCTGGAGCCTGCGTCAGATTCTTACGTCACTGGAGCAGCCCTACAGGGTGCAGTCATCCTATTTGTCACAGCCACACAAGGCTATTTCAGGGACCAAGTTGCTCTTTTGTCAGCCTATAGGACATTAGATAACTGTGCTCAACACTGCTCTATATAAAGAAACGTAACTTGGTTATTTACTCCAGATCAAAATGTGGGGACAGTCCGATGCAGATTTTGATTAACTGCGGAGAAACAGTTTTCATACGACAGTACAAGTCATGGCTCTTTCAAATTATTAAAAGAGCTGCAGACACAGGACATGTTCAGGGCAGTGAAATTCTTCTGTATGATACCATCATGGTGGGTAACATGACGTAACACATTTGTCAAAACCCATAGAACTGTGCAATACAGAGTGAGCTCTAAGGCAAACTCGACTTGAATCGTAATGTATCAATACTTAGCTTTGAAGCTGGGCTAGCAGGCACAAGCCATCTTTTAAACTGCATTTTATAGCTCCTGGACCTACAGTATTTCACCTATAACTCTTAGAAATGTCCCACACTAATGCAAGATGTGAATACTCGGGGAAACCGTGTGTTGGGCTTGGGGTCTGGGGGTATATGGGAACTCTACATTTTGCGCATATTTCTGTAAACCTAAAACTGCTCTAAAAATAAAATTTATGATTTTTTTTTAAAGTGCTGCAGAGATGAGCTTGCAGCAAAAGGACTCCAAGTCAACTGTTTGTTCTCTAGTTCTTAAATTTTTTGTACTTAAAATGAACCTGCAGGGGATGAAGTGGGAAACACAGGAAGTCGCTGTGTTGGGTGTTCTCGCCACCAGGGGGCGCCGCAGTCACCGCGCTGGGCTGAGCAGCCAGCCACCCTCAACCCGGCGATTTAAGAGTTAAAGTGTTTGTTTCCTAGGATACGGGAACAGTTTCCAGGAACCGAGATGGAGAAATACGCCCTCTTCATTTACGAATCTCTCAAGAAAACCAAATGCCGAGAGTTTGTGCCTTCCCGGGATGAAATAGAGGCTCTGATCCAAAGACAGGAAATGACGTCCACGGTGTACTGCCACGGCGGGGGCTCCTGCAAGATCACCATCACCTCCCACACCACGGCCGGGGAGGTGAGCGGGAGGCGCGGCTACCCACAGGCCCACGTCGGGGAAGTTAGGCACCCTTAGGTCCGCTTTAATGCACGGCTGTGAGCTGCATAGCGCAGCTGCTCGGTCAACATGGAAAGCGAGGTAACCTGCAACCACATGTATAAGGAGGTAAACATGTATTAAAGATGAGTGGAAACCCAGAGTTAACCTCGAGGCTGAGACATAATTTTGCTAATTTGAGAAGCAGTTGAGTATCTAGTGCAGGTGGCAGACTTGAATTGGGATATACCAACTATGCCAGGGGTTTCTTTAGCTTCAAACACAAGGTGTCTCAGTTTGCCACGTGAATATCTAGAATGTTTGGTCAGATGAACCATTTCCTTTTTTTCTAGTTTAAGTATTAGAAGACAATATTGGCAAAAAGAAGCAGTGCAATACAACTCAAGCAGCTTCTTGTGCAGAAGAAACATCATTCAAAGACACTGCTATTTCTTAAAATTGAAAAATTCATCAGATTAGGCTTTGGCTTTTGTGTACTTTTCCTACTAGGAGGGGCTTGCAGGAGATTGGCCCAGCACCTCCCCATACTGTTGGGCAAAATCCCACTGTTCTTTTTATCGGGGAAGAGATAAAACTGATTTCAGCAGGGTAAGGGAAAAGCAGTGCCTCAAAATTCCAGGGTGAGCACACATGACAGTTTTAGGGAGCTGTTTTGACCCTCACTTATGCCAGCAGCTCGCTCTCGGTTCAGATCAAAGCTTTTTGTTAAGCCATGTGTTGGGATCACAGCTTCTGGAGCTGCAGACCCCATAACGTATCTTTCAGGTGGTGGAGAAACTGATCAGAGGTCTCGCCATGGAGGACAGCAGAAACATGTTCGCCCTGTTTGAATACAATGGAACCATCGATAAAGCCATTGAAAGCCGCACCATCGTGGCTGATGTTTTAGCGAAGTTTGAAAAGTAAGTTCCTTCTCCCTAAAGTGCCACCCTATTACATAAAAGAATGTGAGCGCTAGGGTTGTGGATTCGAACTTCCATTCCATTTTTGGCTTCCTTGTGTATTTGAGTTAGTTTTATTTTACTTGTGTTAAAGCATATGTAGTTTTTCAGATCCCTTCTCTGCTGCTAATGTGTTTTTCAGGATTTCCAGATAAAAAAGCCCATGATTTCATATGATTCATCTCATCATTGAATATTCCTTTGCCCCATCTTTTCTCTCAGCCCTTTTTTAAATCATCACCTTGGAATTTCCTGATTCTTAGGCTTTCACGTGTCGTTAGCTTTGAAACTGGGCTAATTGGCTCAAACAGCTTATAAACTCTTTAAACTGCATTTTTATATCTCCTGGACCTACAGTATTTTACCTATAACTCTCATTTCTCCAAAGTAGCACACACAAAAAAAATAATGCAGCTTGGTATAAACACAACCCCATACAAAAGTATTCATATCAAGTTTTATAAGTACAAAATTATATGAATCATAATATTACAAATTTTATTTGATGGTTGATAAAAAGGATGAAAAATAACCCTTGTTTCTTTTTATGGATTCACCATAAAGCCTATCGAGTACTGATTGAACCAGGACCCTCGGAGATACTTGTCAGCACAGTTTAATTGAAGGCTGCCTGTTTGTTCTCTTAACGTGAGAGCAGGATGAAAGCATGTTTTCACCTCTGTTGCACGAGTGTGGACAGAATGTCTGTATTGCCAGGGAACATATAGGCCATATAAAGTCAGCTCCTGGGGGATCCCCAGGCCTTTCTCTGGTGGTCTTGTTTCTGAGTCTGTCCTGTCTTCTTTTGCAGGCTGGCAGCCACGTCAGAGGCGGGTGACCTGATGTGGAAATTCTACTTCAAACTTTATTGCTTTCTGGACACAGATAACGTGCCAAAAGACAGCGTGGAATTTGCATTTATGTTTGAACAGGTAAAAGGAACTTTGAGAAACAGGTTCCTTCCATGGTGAGCAGGGGTGAAACTTAAATATACCTGTTAATTAACTGCCAGTCCTAACACAGCGTGTGCAATAACAGAGCCCCCAGCCTGGGCAGGGTGGGCTGCCCTTGATTCATTCGTAGAATGAACTCCCTACGCATTTTATTTGAACTCCTGGACCAGGAACTTGTCATTGGGTGAGAGAGAGACAATAAGGAATCAAATACAGGAGATCCTCATTTTGGATTCTGTGTTTACGAATTCACGTACTCACACCAAATCAATACTTGGGCTACTTTCCCAATCACTCTGAGTTCCCTGGCATTAACATTCCCAGCTGAGGTCAAACAAGCTGATGGTCTGCCTTCTTGATTCGGTTCTCCTACTGTAAACAAATAGCCTTTCACGGTATATTTAGTGTCATGTGTTTTTCTAATCTTTCTGCTGCTTGTTGGTGATTTCGCTGTTTGAAATGGCCTACTAGCGTAGTGCTGAAATGCTGTCTTGTGTTCCTAAGGACAAGAGGGCTGTGATGTGCCTTAGGAAAAAAACACATATGTCAGATAAGCTTCCTTCAGATATGAGTTACAGTTAATGAATCAACCATACATTAAATAAGATATCTTTAAATAAAAACACATGTAAAACAAGATTATGTATTGATCGGTTGACCTGAAAACCGGGTGACCAGAGGCTGGTAGGAACCTATCGCTGAATTTCCCCTGAGAACAAAGGTTCAGCATTTCTTAATTAATAAATTAATAATAAATTTATTAATATATTAAGTCCATGATGACTTTATAGAATATAACTCCTGCGAACAATGAGAATTGACTATCTGTGGTGTATGCTAAATGATTATCAGTGCTGGAGAGAAATGTAAAGCAGTGGAGAGGCTTAGGGAATGATTTTAAGCAGGATGGCAAAGGAAGGGAACACTGAGAAAAATCCCCAAGGGATGAGGGAATCAGCCCCAGTATCCTGACAGTGAGCTGTTGACCGCCTCCCTTTCAGGCCCACGAGGCAGTTATCCATGGCCACTACCCAGCCCCGGAAGAAAACCTGCAGGTTCTGGCTGCCTTGCGGCTGCAGTACCTACAGGGAGATTATTCTCTGCACGCCGCAGTCCCACCTCTCGAGGAGGTTTACTGCCTGCAGAGACTCAAGGCCCGCATCAGCCAGGCAACCAAGAGCTGCACTCCCTACGAGCGGCTGGAGAAGAGGCGGACGAGCTTCCTGGAGGGGACGCTGAGGAAGAGCTTCCGGACAGGGGCTGTCCTACGGCAAAAAGTGGAGGAGGAGCAGATGCTGGATATGTGGATTAAGGAAGAGGTCTCCTCCGCCCGAGCCAGTATCATTGACAAGTGGAAGAAGTTTCAGGGCATGAACCAGGAACAGGCCATGGGCAAGTACATGGCCTTGATCAAGGAGTGGCCGGGTTACGGGTCCACGCTTTTCGACGTGGAGGTGAGAACTGGCCGCTGGTGGTGGCTGGGGGTGGGCAGGGTGCTGTCCCATAGCAGGTTACGCCTGAGGACCTGAATCCCGGCCAGGTTCACATGGAGGATAAGATATGGGACAGCTGGTTCTCCCACCCTCCTTTGTTAGAGCCCCCAATTTTTTTTTTTTTAATTCAGTTTTATTGAGATGTATTCACATACCATACAGTCGTCCATGGTGTACAATTATCTGTTCACACTACCATCATAGTTTTGCATTCATCACCCCAATCTATTTTTGAACATTTTCCTTATACCAGAAAGAATAAAAATAAGAACTAAAAAAAAGGTAAAAAAAAAAGAACACCCAAATCACCCCCTTCCATCCCACCCTATTTTTCATTTAGTTTTCATCCCCATTTTTCTACTCATCCATCCATACACTGGATAAAGAGAGTGTGATCCACAAGGTTTTCACAATCACACTGTCACCCCTTGTAAGCTACATTGTTGTACAGTTGTCTTCAAGAATCAAGTCTACTTGGTTGCTGTTTGGTAGTTTCAGGTATTTATTTCTAGCTATTCCAATATACTAAAACTTAAAAAGGGATATCTATATAGTGCATAAGAATGCCCACCAGAGTGACCTCTCAACTCCATTTGAAATCTCTCAGCCACTGAAACTTTATTTCATTTCATTTTGCATCCCCCTTTTAGTCAAGAAGATGTTCTCAATCCCATGATACCAGATCCAGGCTCATCCCTGGGAGTCATATCCTGCGTTGCCAGGGAGATTTACCCCCCTGGGAGTCAGGTCCCGCGTAGGGGGAGGACAGTGAGTTCACCTGCCAAGTTGAGAGCCCCAAATTTTTACTGTTAACACACCTACTTCCACTTCTCCAGAGTTTTTTCTTCTTTATAGTAAATGCTTCCATAATATTAGGAATGAATGGAAAATTAAGATGTCATCTATTCTTGAACAACTTCCTACTCTTTCTTATGAAGCTAGAGAGCCAGTTTAAAAAATGCTGTTAAAAAACTGCATGTGAAAAATAAAAATAGATATACTTTAGAACTCTATACATAAATTAGAAACTTTGGATGTGCTCACATTTTACATTTTTGGTTTTTGCCATGACCATCTGTTTAAAGGGAAGAATTTCTGTTTCATAATTGGAATTTAGCCGTTAGCATTTATCCAGTACTGGTTGATATCCTTTAAAAAATAGACCATTTATTGGAAGGAAATCTTACTGATGGGCAAGAGCAGGGGTCAACAAACTGTGACCCAGATCCTACCTGCCACCTTTTTTATAGATGAAGTTTTATTGGAACACAGCTGTGATCATTTGTTTACATATTGTCTGCAATTTCTTTCCTGCTAAAACGGCAGAGTTGAGAATTGTGACAGACACGATATGACCCACAAAACCTAAAATAGCTGCTATCTGGGCCTTTACAGATATGCCCCGGAACTTGGTGTAGGTTAACTTCAATTTTTCTTATGATAGAAATAATTCAGCATGTTATTTGGTGACCTTTAAATGAGGCTGTATAAAGATCTAAATATTGCTTATATATTCTGGTCCTTTAATGGCTTTTCATTGGATTCTCTCTTTGGTTGGTTGGTTGGTTCAGTTATTGCTGTTTTTTAGGTATAAATCAGAAACTTTGTCCAGTGTACTTTATTTTCAGGGTCACTAATTTATATCCCTCCTGTTTGTACTGGCTCAGATCACCCCTGTTGTTATACCCTACATCAGGGTGTGTTTTTCCCTTCGATTTATCTGTGCAAGAAATTCTGTGCTACCATCCTACATGTGTAAGGTCATCTCGGCTTCTGGTCAAGAGTCATGTTTTTCAAAAGGAGCCAAAACTCCTTAGGGCAGAGGAATTGGGAGAATTTTCCTCTGTGCTCCTAGATTTGGCATTTGAAGAGCAATCATGTAAAAAATGATTTGAGGCAGAACTAGAGAGTAAAAAGCACACCCAGCTTGTGCTTTGCCGGATCTTTGTCAAGTCCCTTGGCCAGAAGGTGTACATCAGGTCACTTCCATTTAGCTAATTAAGTGATGCAAAAAAATGATGGGGGTGGGTGATCAGGGTTTTCCAAATGTTCTGGATTGTTCACAACCACCCAAAACCAACCACTAACCAAAGAGATCTTATTTCTGATAATTGCATCCCCATGAAGCATATCTTCACATCTGTGCAGAGTATATGACTCCAAGGCTGTCTTATAACTCCTTTATGTTTTACCCTTTATACTCACTTTCTCGCCCACCAGTGCAAGGAAGGTGGCTTTCCCCAAGAACTCTGGCTGGGCGTCAGCGCGGACGCTGTCTCTGTCTACAAGCGTGGGGAGGGGAGACCCTTAGAAGTCTTCCAGTATGAACACATCCTCTCATTTGGGGCGCCCCTGGCAAACACATACAAGATTGTGGTTGATGAGAGGGAGCTGCTCTTTGAAACCAGTGAGGTAAGAAGCAAGCCAGGAGCACCCTCCCACTTGGCCTCAACGCAATAGAAAAACAACACCCTATTTCCTGCTGCCTTTGGCCAAATCATTTTATTTGAATATTCCGCGTGAAGACGTGTGTCAGTGCAGGATGGTGATCCCTCCCCAGGCACGGGTTCCTTGTGTGGCAAGACCTGGTGACCCCAAGTGTGTTCTGTATGCCTTTGCAACAGAGAAATTTGTTTCATTGGATCAGGGGGTCTTCCCCATGGAGGAAAGGTATAGAGAGGGGAATTATATCAATGTCAAATAAAAAGTATATTGTTTGGCAGTAAAACCTGTGAATGTTGGTGGATGGTTACAGAAGGCAGTGGGAGCTGTGGGGCTCGGCTCCGGGGGTGTCTGGGGAGCAGGAGAGTGCGGTGGGGCCTGACATTCTGGGCAGAGCTAATTCTGAATCACAAAAATCACCAAAAAACCCTCTTAAGTATGGGTACCAACAGCTCCAAAGCTTGAAAAGTAAAAACACAAGAAGCCTGTGGAGCCCTCCAGGAAGGGAACTGCTGGCAGTCAAAGGTGGTGAATTGGACTGAACCTCTAGCTTCCTGTCTGGCTGCTGTTGTCAAGTCACAGAAGGGGGAGGAGGAAGGCATTCAGGTGCTGCATGTGGGGCGGGTAGGTGGATCAAAGTGACAAGGATATGTGCTGTGGGATGGGAAAGAGATTTGGGGGGCCTGGCCAGGAGGTCAGCACCAGGCTGTGGGACTTGGTCGAACACCGTAGACAACAAGGCCCTGCTCTGGGATCTTTAGTGCACAATGTGACGTCAGTGGTTTTACAAATAATGATCTGGAGTTGGATTGGAGGGGAGGCCAGTTATACCCAGGCCAGCGGTGAAGAAGGACACGCCACAGGCGGTAACAAGGAAAGCATCATTGGAGGGAGCTAACGGGAGATGGTCAGCTTCAGGAGAGAGCTGGGCTGGAGCAGAGCTGAGCCAGGCCTCTGGGGGGCTGGTCACAGCCTCTGAGCGCCTCAGTTCTGTTCTCAGCCACATCATGAGGAGTGGACCAGAATTATGTGATCCAGTCTTTAGAGGTTGTGTTTACGGACTCTCCTGTTGCATTATCTTGTTTACAGGGATTATCATCCCAGTCCAGATGACACCACCAGACTTTACTGTCCTCAATTTTCGGTTTTTTTATAACACGCAGTTTGACGATTTATAGCAAGCAAAATTGTCATTTTTGTGGGGCAAAACCACCAGGTGGTACACATGGTATTTGCAAAAAGCCATGATCACCATTCTCCCTGCCTGGGAATAGGTAAAAGCAGCTAAACTTTCAGCTTAATACAAAATGTGAGCCAGGGTTTGGCAGAGCTGCTGGCTTTGGCATGGAGAATGGGCCCTGGCCTGCCTGTGTTGGGCCGAGAGGGTCTGGGTGTTGGGCGCTCTGGCTCAGTGGCCACGCCTGACTGTGAGCTGGTTCTGTTCCCCTGGCAGGTGGTGGACGTGGCCAAGCTCATGAAAGCCTACATCAGCATGATCGTCAAGAAGCGCTACAGCACCTCCCGGTCCGCGAGCAGCCAGGGCAGCTCCAGGTGAAGACGGCAAGGAGCTCCTTTGTCTTTTGTCTCTGAACGTGCCCCTGCGGGCCTCAGTGGGCTCTGCGTGCCAAGCTGACCTGAGCTGAGCGCCGAGCTGCCCAGGCTTTCCTTAAGCCCCTCATCGGAGGGAGAGATCTCTGAGGGGCCTTTCGCCCTGTCAACTTCAGCAGTCACGTATTAAGCTGTCAATTTTAACAGTCTGCACAGTTTCCAAAGCTTTAGTACTCTGAGATGACACATGCCTTAAAAAAGAAAGAGGGGAAAAAAAAACTCAGGCTGCTGCCAAGGCAGCCAGAAGTGCCTTAACTTGTGCAACCAACACTAACCGACCTTAACTGTGTTACTGAAGGGAAATGCATTCCCCCTTTTCTGGGAAACTTAACAGAGCTTGGAAGGGGGGTGTTTTGACCGTCAGTTCTGCACTAACCTCCCAGCCTGATTTCCCACGTTTGAGGGAAGGTGAGGGAGGAGGGAGGGGGGCGCGAGGGAGAGCAAGGGGACAGTGGATCTGCGTTGGAGCGCTGCTGGCAGCCATCCTCACGGACACGCATCAGTTTTTCTCTTCGTTTCATCTTTTAAGTATATGTTCTTGCCCAGGCATGCGTGTATCCCATAAACTCATCCCTTGAACCCTGGCCTCTTGAGCATTAAAAGCAAAGGGAAAAAGGATATGCAATGGTGTAAACAGTCTGTCTGTATATTTTAATAGTTCAGAGTTATAGTCATCAATTATTACTTTATAAGGTGGTTTTATTAACAGACTGGAATCCTGGATTTTCCTGTCTTTGCTGTACTTCGAAAAACACATCCTGACTCGGTTTTAATTTTACATGTAGCAAGTCTGCATTCTGTGTCTGCTGTATTATAAACAGATATGCAGCCTCTGAGATAACGGTATTTATAAACCACTTGTAAACAGAGGACTCCAGTGCCTGTTTTTAGAACAATATGAAGTTCATGTTGGAGTCTTTAGTTTCTAAAAGATTTGAAGTTTAAAAAAAAAAATGTTTCTTTGAAGGTTAGGCTTGTTTCACTCTCACTCTGGATAGATTAAAATATAACTACGTTGACTATGAGGTAAAGATGCTGCAATCCTGAAAGACGCACCATGTGAGCGAATGTTTAAAGGACCCTGACATTAAACAGAGAGGCTTTAATAAAACACATATTTTATCCCAATTTTATAAAGTGGTCTGAAGCAGGCACCTGTTGATAAATCAGCATTTATGACCAGAAATAAAATAAAACTGGTCTTGGCCTTTTATTTTTATATGCAAACGTTGTAAAGACTTAGCCCAACCAAGTTTGCCCACAAAGAGAAAAGAAGTCTGCTTTATCCCTGTGGAAACCCGGCGAGATCATGTTTGTTGGCTCAAAGAAGTTCTGACAATAAAACATATTAGCTAACGTGCCATGTATTTCTTTTATCATGGGTGAGCTAAGTAACAATGCATGTTTTTGTTTCCTGGGATACTCCAGCAAATACTATGAAATGGGTCGACTTAAACAATGGGGATTTATTAGCTTACGGTTTTGAGGCTGAAAGAAAGTACAAATGAAAGCAATACTTTCTCACCGAAGCCTGGCGTTCTGGGGCTGGCTGCCAGTGATCCTGGGTTCTCAGCTCAGCCCATGGCGAAGCATTTGGCGGTCTCCTGGTCTCTCCCTTCTCTTCTGGGTTCAGCGTCTTGCCTCTTGTGTCTTTTTTTTTCCCTCTCATGTCTGAATTCATTCCATTTTAAAAAGGACTCCGGTAATAGGATTAAGACCCATCCTGATTGGGCTGAGCCATGCACGCCTTAACTGAAGTGACCTCATCAAAAGGTCAAACTTACAATGGGTCCACATCCACAGGAATGGATTAGATTTAAGAACATGTTTTTTCTGGGGTACTTACAGCTTTTCAGACTACCACTGTGTGTGTGTGTTTTAATTGGTTTTTTTGTTTTTAAAAGCCAAGTGTCTAACCTTTTGTGTCTTGCACGTGATGACCAGCTCTAAAAACACTTGTGCAACAAAATGTGACAGCAAGGAAGTCGAGAAGGTAAAAGAAGGGCTGTTAAAAAGAAATCACAGTAATCTGAAGACTCAAAAGTATGTGTTTAGGCTGAACATCCTCCCATTGCCCATCTCCGAAACGTGCCTGACTGCAGAATCCAAGAGGCTGGAGCCTGCCTCTGGCCCTGCTGCCTGGCGAGCGGAATCAAGGCCCCGTCCTCCCACTCCTCGGGGATGGGAACATGACCTTGAGGCGCTGCCGAGAACCCGTGGCCTCCGAGAGCAGCAAGAAGGAAGCAGCTCACAAAGACTAGGGTGTTGGCTGGCTGTCTTTCATTTGAACACCAGGGAGAATTTGTCCAAGTGCCCTTTCCACCGCTGTCCCTCTCACTTCTTTTACCCTGGAAGGCTGTCCCACACCCCCACCCCCAATTACATAGGAGGAAATAGGCAAAGGAAGGGGAGGGCTCTCCTTCCTTTGTAAACCCATAAATGTCAGTAGCTTGTCTTGTTTTGTTTTAACTTTTTTGTTGCAAAAATAATTACACATTTAGAGGAGGTTGCAACAAAACGTACAGGGAGGTCCTTGTCCACTTCCCCTCATTTGCCATTGGTAACATCTTAAAGTGTAGGAAAATAATCCCAACCAGGAAACTCAACCCACAGGATTTACTGAGATTGCACTAGTTTTACATGCATTCGTGTGTGTGTGTGTCTGCAGCTTTTTAATTGGTCATGAGGTAATGTGGACTACCTCTGCTAATGCACATATGTGGTTTTTTTTTAATTCAAATGGTAAAAGTAAAAAGTTATTTTTTCTCCCAGCTATGACCCCCCCACTCTTGCTCATTACCAAGTTTCCTTCCCCTGAAGCAATTATTTACCATTTTTTGAATATCCTTCCAGAAAATATTTTTAAAAGACCAATCATCCTCTGCCTCTCCCTTTGTAGAACAATATAATGGTAGAATAAGCTCTTCTCCACCTTGTTTTTGTTTCTTTGTTTTGTTTTGTTTTTCTCAGTAATATTTTGGATAGCATTCCACACTTGTACCTATACAGGTGAGTTGTCTTATTCTCTTTGATGATTAATATAGTATCCTGCACAGCTTTATTTAAAAAAAAAAAAAAGACACCTAATTTCTAAAAATATTTCAGGATATTTCAGAATAATTGTTTGCTTTAAGAAGGCAAACTTTTTTTTTTTGTTTTTAAGACTTTATTCAGATACTACATTATGTTGAGGTCAAATAAATGCCATAGTAAAGTCCTTTATTGTTATCTATATATACTGGGGACCTTATCTGATAAACTCAAATATTTGTGTAAGTGCTTTAATGAATATGAAAATCCCTTCCCATCACAAGCTTATAATTTAATAGACAAAACAAGCATACCTAAAAATAAATTTAACCAGTGCATTTAAAGCACCTTCATGTAGTTTTTTATGATATGCTGGAAAATATTGGGCCTGGATTCTAGGTTTGGCAGTACCATTTTCATGGCATCTAACTTCATGGGCCAGCAAACTACAGTCCCTATGACACCAGGGTTGAGGAATTTGTAACAGCAACCATCCGCAAATCCGATCCTTTACAGAAAAGCTTACCAACCCCTGTTTAGGTCATTCTGGAAGTATGGTATTTCCTTTATAACCAGTTGTCAACTGTAGTTAGAATTTTGAGATTGCAGGTATATTATGCAAGGAACATAGTCCCTAATTCGGAGATCATTTTTTTCAGTGTTAGTGCTCCACTCTACAAAGCCATTTCTGGCAATGCCTCATGGCCAAAGGCACAGAGTATGTCTGTTTTTCTCTTTGAAATTGTTACCTAATACTGAAATATGAATGCATAAGTATAAGATGTGGAATGAAAGAAATGGGTGAAGGTTGTTGGCTTCTTAACTAAACCAAAGTGCTGCCACTGACTATCCTTTCCCGACAAGCACCTCTCCTTGGTGCTAGCTGGCTTGGCAATAGAGAGGGAGCAGGCCCGGGAAGCTTTTAGGTAGGTGGGTGATTGTTACAGCCAAGTATGATTCCTCTGGGGTGCTACCAGATTCAAGAGACTTAAAAAACTGAGGTCCTGGGATTGTTACGATGTCTACCTTTTTTTTTTTTTTTTTTTTTTACCTTTATTAGGAATTGCTGTCTCAAATCAAAAACCTTTACGGATATGAAAATTAGATGTGATATGGGAATCTTTTTTATTCCTTTTTAAACCTTTCAGAATCATTCATGTGATTTGGACTTGCACTTATCAAGGATATGCAAGTCTTGAGGTCAAATAGATGCCATAGTAAAATCCTTTATGATAAACACTAGAAATATTTGTGTAAATGCTTTAATGAATATGAAAATCCCCTCCCATCACAAGCTTATAATTTAATAGGAGACAAAACAAGCATACATAAAAAATTTAGTGCATTTAAAGCACCTTCATGCAGTTTTTTATGGTATGCTGGAACATATTGGATCTTGATTGTAGGTTTGGCAGTGCCATTTTCATAGCATCTAATAGCTGATGGATAACAGCAAACTATATCTGGGGTCCTAAAACCCATCTTTGCAGATGACCCTATTTATAAAGTCTCCTGTTTAGATGATTTGATACATTACTTTGCAAAAGGCTAGCCAAAGTATAATTTCATAAAGTTCAAATCATGCCTTTCCTACAAATATCTAGTGAGCATATATTATGGATTTATTTAACTCCTGAATGAAGGCACCAGTTGGGTGGTAAACTGGTTCAAAGATGAATACAAGAGACTGGGATATGTCGTGGGTAAAAGAAAGTGCTGAAACATGATCATTGAGTGAGAATACTGGTTAGTGTCCTGTCCAGCAATCAAACCATAACCTTTATGGCTAACTTTTCTTCCAGTCTGAAGTCATTTCCATCTTTTCCTCACAAAACAGCTTTCAACCAATCTCTGACAAGTTAACATCTAACTTCACAAAACCTGAGGGATGGTCAATAACGAAGAGCCAAAGTTTCCTTTGCACTTCGGAACACTGGTGGGGCTTGAAAGGGCACACAGTAATTCTTCTGCTTTATTTCCAAGTGTTAGATAATTAAAGGGTATGTAATTGCTTGCAACATAAATTTTCTAACGTTTCTAAACTTGTTAAACACAATACATTTTCAAAATGCCAACCATCCTTCCAACACCATCTGGGTCAAAGGAAAAGGAAAGCGTTGACCCTCTTGCATTGTGAAACTCCCCAGAAAACAACCTCCTTGCATCTGAACACCCACTACTTTCCTTTGAAACGTTTTTAAGCATATTTAGATCAGAAGGGAGCATGGAGGCAACTGTCCTGGGTATGGGGTTTCCAAAGGGATCTGTTGTCTCTTCCGTGAAAGCCTGGATTTGACTCCTCATGCTCATGCCAGGGTGGTTTTATCAAGTTACATTTGGCACTTCTCTTGTTATATTTTCTATCTTTACCCTGAACACTTCAAAGTGGTTGTTTCTATGATCATCACAGCCACAAAATCCTCCCAAGTAGGAATGTTTAACAAAAGGTGCCAAATAGCCAAATGATTACCATTGGCAAGCAGGATGAACATTTTTCCTATGGATAATTGTATAAGAAAAAAAACATAGTTTTTGAAAGCAAAATATAAAGAATTCATTCCCTGGTTTGAGATTCAGATCAAGAAAAAAAAAGTTGTCTATTATTTATTGAACACCCACCTTATCAGACCCTGTGCTGGATACTGGAATACAAGGGACATGACAAGTAAGTTCCTAGCCCTCATGAAGCATAGACTCGAGCTTGCTTTATCTTTTAAAATTTAACTGCAATTAATAAGAAATATATTTCATCTCCTTATTAGTACAAGAAGGGTACAAGAAATAAATAGAAAAGGAGTGGTACAGGAAAACACAATAACCTTTTCTCTCTGCCCTTCCCCTCACAACCCTCCCAACCCCAAATCCAGAGGGAAGCTCAGTTTCAGATACAGAGGCCAACGTCAGTCATCTTTACCCAAGTGACATTAAACCCCGCTAAAGCCAAGTTGCGTTTTCACAACAATAGGCATAACTGTGGATTAATACTTTGAGGTTCCCTCCCCTTCCCCTCCCCAGCCCAGGTGAAAGTAAATCAAGACCCTGTAAATCAAGGGGCTTATCTAATCCTTTGAAAGTTCTAAGTTTCCCACCCTTTTGAAGATAGCAATCCATGGAAACAGGTTCTCATGTACCCAAGAGAAAAAATTCCATTAGCATTAAGAATGATTTTGCAAACATGGTTTCGAAATCTGCTTACGTTTTCAAGAATGATAGTTAATTTTTTATAGCATACCTACCACCTACTGAACTAGGCGATGTGCTCGTTGTCATTCCCGTTATCTCGTTTAATCTTCCCATGGATGTTAGGACGAGTTTTATTTGACAGATGGGGAAACTGAGGCACAGAGCACCTTTAAAAACTTGCTCAGGACCAAAGTCGGGGTGTAAATCCAGGTCACTGACACGAAGGTCAACGCCCTTTGCACTGTGCTCTTCTGTGCCTTAGGTTACTCATCTATGAAACGATGACCCTATTTCCTACCTCGTGAAGCTGGTGCAGTGATTAGATGACACGTTATAGGTAAAACATTTTGAGCAAGGCCTGGCATTTCGTAAGGCTGTATCAGCGGGTCCTGAATGATCATATTAATATATAGTCACCACACGTCATTTATCTTTGGGTGGCTGATGGTGAGGCTGGCAACGGTGGCCTAGTTAAGAAGAAACATGAAGTTAACAGCAACATGGCTCAGGGGGAGTTAGGAAGATACCCGTGTGACTTCCACCCTATTTGGTAGGCAGTTCAAAGCTACTCAAGAAACAAAGAAGAGGTGGTGAGATTGGAAGCTCTGCACTATGGGAAGAGCCAAGAGCCAGAGGACATTTACCACCCAAAGAGAGGAGCAGAGGGTTGTGTAATGGTCATTAACAATAGATCACCTTTATTCAGCTTTTACTCAGCCCACTTATGGGCCTTAGCATTCTACTAGCATTATCTCATCTTCTCAACACCCTTCTGTTACCCCTATTTTATAGACAGGGAAATTGAGGCTTGGGGGATTAACCTGCCCAGATTCACATAGTTCAGATGGGGCAGGGATTTACATCCAGCACAGCTGACACTGTGCTTTGCTCAAAAGGCATCTACAGGTTTTAATGCATTGGAATAGCTAGAAGCAAATACCTGAAAATACCAAACTGCAACCCAGTAGCCTTGACTCTTGAAGCAATGTAGCTTACAAGAGGTGACAGTGTGACGGTGAGAGCCTTGTGGATCACACTCCCTTTATCCAGTCTATGGATGGATTAGTGGAAAAATGGGGATAAAAACTAAATGAAAAATAGGGTGGAGGGGATGATTTGGGTATTCTTTTTTATTTTTATTTTTTATTATTATTTTTACTCTTTCTGGTGTAAGGAAAATGTTCAAAAATTGATTGGGGTGATGAATGCACAACTATATGACGGAACTGAACAGCTGATTGTACATCATGGATGATTGTATGGTATGTGAATATATCTCAATAAAACTGGGTTTAAAAAAAAAAAAAAGGCATCTACACAGAAGCTGAAACAGAGTGATCTGAGACGTTCCACAGACAGAAAGTAAGCAAATACTCAAGAAAAATGTGGTTTGTTGCTGCTTGGTTTAGTTATTGATTTTTAACTCAGTTACAACTCCAGCACTTGTTCTTAGAGAATTTGATCATAAATAGAAAGTTGAGGTAACTAAGTTGAGTGATTTCAAACTCACTTTTCTTATCTCTACAAGATCCCTAAAGACTTTTTAACTGTAGAAGTCTATCGTTATCTGTTATCCAAATAATTAAAGGTGGGTGTTTTTACCTGAAAGAGCACTAATAAATGTATTAGGTGCACATCCCATTTTCTTTCATGACTTCCTAAATTGTCTCAGTTCCTACACACCTCCACCGAGCTGCTTGAGCCCCAAGGCCCATCTGCTTTAGTGAGAACCACAAAACTCCTCGGACCCGTGGCTAGAGAGGAAGGAAGCTGCCCTTGGAGATTTTCTGGCTCTGGTGGATGCTACAAGTTGCCTACACCACATCCATTCTCATGTATTCTTTGCTAACCAAACTCCAGTTTGTACAGATAGCAAATTGTGTTTGGAGCAATTAATTTGCTGTAGCAAGGGGTGGCCTTGTGAACTGTATCGGTCCAATGAAAAGCAGGTGACATTCCTGAGTAGACCTTTAGGCAAAGACTTTAAAGGAGCCACATTCAGGACGCATCCGGCCTTTTACCCTTCTTTTCTCTCGCCTAGAATGTGATGTCTGGATAAGGAGCAGCCATCTTTTGACCCAGAGAATGGTGGAGCTTGGAAAGTAACCCCATAATATTGTTTACTAACTCCTGGCTCACCACCACGCTGACCGTGCATGGATATGAACCCAAGATGAGAGAGTTCACCATCCAATATCAGCTCGGATACTTGGCAAACACATTTGACAGATGCAAATAGCATTGCAAACTTTGGAAACGGAAATCACGTTGAAACCACCAACCACAGAAACCTGGTTGGAACTTGTGACCTGAAGTCAATCAGATTGTCTGCTAAAACAAGAATATCAATATTTACCATAGGATTTAAACAGCCAGAATTTCATAACATAATTTTCAAAATGTCCTAGATACAATCCAAAATTACTCAGCAGATGAAGAACCAGGAAAATCTCAACTTTCAAGGGAAAAGACAATCAACAAATGCAAACACCAAACTGACACCTATGTTGGAATTATTTTACAAAGACATTGAAACAGCAATTATAAAAATTCTCCAAAAAGCTTGGGTGAACCCTCCTGTAATGAATGGAAAAAATAGACAATCTCAGTAAAGAAGAACCAAATGGAAATTTTAAAACTTAAAATACAGTAACTGAAATAAAAACTCACTGGATCAGCTCCATAGCAGAATGAAGATGAGGAAAGGGTCAGTGAACCTGAAGATAGATCAATAGAAAGTACTCAATCTGAACAACAGAGAGTAAAGGGGTGGTGGGGTGGGTAGGACAGAGACTCAGGTTTCTGTGAAGCAATACTGAAAGATTTAACAGTGGTGGAGTAAAATAGCCCCAGACACAAAAGGACAAATGTATGATTTCTCTTACATGAAATACTTAGAGTAAGCAAATTTATAGAGACACAATGCAGAATAATGGTTTCCAGGGGTGGTAGGAGAGGGGAATGAGGAGTTATTGCTAAATTAGTATGAGTTTTGGTTTCAGATGATGAAAAATATTCTGGAAATAGATGGTGGTGAAAGTTACACAGAACAATCAGTGTGCTTAATGTCAAAGAATTGTCCACTTAATAGGGTTAAACTGCTTTTTATGCTATGTGTATGTTACCAAAATTAAAAATAAATGAATTGATTATTTTTTAAAAAAACCATAATGATAGACAGCAGATCAGTGGTTTCCAGGGTTTAAGGTCAGGTGAAGGCCCACAGAGGAAAGTTTTTTGGGGTGAGGAAACTGTACTATAATCTGATTGTGGTGGTGGTTACAAGAATCCATACAGTGTTAAAATTCATAAAACATACACCAGAAAAGTCAATATTACTCTATGTAATTAAAAAAAAAAATTCCCAGGTAATTGGAACTTGCAACCAGGCTCTTGCAAACCCTGGGAGGACACCCTAGGCCAGACCGACTTTCCCTGTGAAGCCATGTTTTTATAGCCCCGAGAAGATAGCTTTCCACATCCATCAAGAAAATGAAGCCCATCGTTTCTTTATGAAGATAATAACAGCTTCTATTTTGTTAGGTCTGCTTTCAAGGTATTCAAAGCCCTTTGCTGACATTATCTCACCACCCCTGGGCAAGGCTACTTCAATCTTTTCTTGTGCACTTTTTGAATGAATCTCTTCCAGCAACTCTAGAGCAAGTCTGGACTTCCCTGCATTTCATCAGCAGCACCAGGTGGCTCAGAATCATCTGTTGGCTCAGCATCATCTGTTATTTTGAGTGGATGAATCAGGAAATTGAGTAGAACCTCGCTAGGGAAGAGACTCTGTCTTCTCTCTACACCTTCTAAGTAATCCAGCAGCATGCCTGCCTTGGACACTGTAGGAACTTAATTTAGCCATAAATATCAAACAAGTAAGATCCCCCAGTGTGCTCATTTGAATCCATTATGTACCTATAAAAGCCAATCTTGTGGGGGCAGACCTATTGTGGGTGGAACCTTTTGAGTAGATTATTTCCATGGAGATGTGACCCCACCCATTCAAGGTGGGTCTTAATTAGTTTACTGACATCCTCTCTGAGAGGATGAAAGGCAGAGACATTTTGAAGAGAGCTCAGAGATGCTTAGAGAGAAAACACCCAGAGACATTTTGGAGACAGCTGTTGAAACCAGAACCAAGAGAGAAGCTAAGAGATGAAATCCAAAGTTTGCCCTGGAGAAGCAAAGAGAAAACCCCCAGACACTTAGAGAAGAATGCCCTGGGAGAAACAAGCAAGGATGCACAGGATCTGAGAGAGAAGCTAAGAGAGACCGAAGACCAGAGAGTTCTTGTTTCAGAGATCTGAAACAAGAACCCAGGAGAAGAAGGACTAGCAGACATTGCCATGTGCCTTCCCATGTGACTCTGGAATCCCAGATGTAACTGGCCTCTCCTCAGAGAAGATATCTACCTCTTAATGCCTTAATTCAAACATTTTCATGGCCTTAGAAGTGTGAATGTGCAACCTAATAAATAAATTAAAAGCCAGTTCATTTCTGGTGTATTGCATTTCCAACAGCTTTAGCAAACCGCAACACCCACTTCCAAGAACTTCGTTAGAGATATTAGACAAATGCACATGAAAATGCTTATTCCCCATACAAGGCAGGGAAGTGGTGTTCCAGGTACCCAAAGCAAGTGGATCGATGTGGCTGGAATGGCCAGGGAAGGATTGCAGGGGGAGGAGTGGTGGGCCTTGAGCTGGTCTCACAATATGGCAGGACTTGGGTGGGTGGAGAGGAAGGTCCTGGTGGAGGACTCCAGAAGGAATACAAGCTAAAGGGGAGAGTTAGAGATGGGCATGGAGCAGGTTTCAGCACAGAGGTCAGAAGCTGTGCTGAGGCCCTGGGTCCCTGCACTGACTATACCATGTGCTGCTGAGGATGCAGAGCCACCAGAACTCTCATTCATCACTGGTGGGAATGCAGAATTATGCATCTAGGCTTCTTGTTGGTCTCCTTGCTTCCACGTTTGCCCCTCCAAAGATACCCACAGGAATCTAGGTAAAACATAAACTCATAAATTTCCTTCTAGCTTTCCATCTCACCAAAAGATAAATCTCTACTCCTGTAGGGCCTTGTGTGCTCTGCCCCTGGCTGTCTCGCTCACCTTGCCCCATGCTACTCTCTCCCTCACTTTTAATATTTCAGTCACACTGGCTCTGACTCAGCAGCACTTGCCTTGAACATGCTTTCACTTCGTCCCCATTTTATCAGTCCCTCAGCTTAGAGTATTGTGCTGCCCAGCAGTGAGGAAGGTGGCTCTGGTGTTCTGATGAAACCTGGTGTCAGGACTCAAGAAGACGAGAGCTGTAGTTCCTAGGCACATGGCCCTCTGGCTATAGTGAGCTGGTAAATGTTTATCATCCGTCTCTTCAGGGGAAAAAAGCCCTGATTTGTAGAGTTGCCAATTTCAGTAGTGTAAATATTCCCACTATGGCCAATTCCATGGTGACATAACTGAATAAGATTTGGAAAGAGATGCACACAGTCTATTCGTGCAAGCTGGTAGGGCCAGCTCCTGCACACCAATGATAGGACAAGTGATGGGAAGAGCATGTGCCTTTTATTTCAATAAAGAATTGGCATCTGCTCACTCAGAAGGAAACCTCTGAGTAAAGTAAAAAGAAGATACGCTTTGCATGGGGCGGGGAGGAGGGTGGTTAATGTGGGGAAATTAAAGATGTTTTCAGAGCATAGAATCTGTTCCTGTTTTAGTTTTCCCAGGGACTTTTATTTTCCCTTTCAAGTAGTAACAGGATTACTGCTGGTAAGCAGCCTGAGATATAAACAAAGTCTACTGCCCCTGAGGCAGCCAGGCATTTGCTTGGTGGGAACCAGTAGCCATGTGAGAGTTCTCATCGTCCCTGAAGACATGCTGAAAAACAAAACCAGTAATTCCTATAAAGCTGACCTCTTGGGGGAATCCTTCTCTATAATTTTACTTAGTGACTTGACATTGAGGAAATTTAACAGTCTTCTGATTAGAGATAAGAGGAGCCCAAGGATCAACACCAACCGTAACGTAATTTAATTGACTTTAATTTACCAAGCATTTACTAAATTCTAGCTGCTTGGATAGGAAAATAACACTGCCTCGTGGGGTTTGCAAAGGAAACAGAAGAACTGTCTTAAATTACGTAGATCCTAGTTGAGGATAAGATGTAAACATAAGAAACAACAAGACAATGATGACATAGCAAGAGTTATGTGGACCATCTGTATCTGTTTTGAAGGAGTCCAGAAAGGAAGAATGCAAAGATGAGAGATTTCAAAGGAGGAGAATGCTGAGCAAAGAGAATGCAGATTTGTGATGGGTAGTGCAAGGATATGCTGGTGAAGCAAATAAATTAAGAAAATTCATGAGACAAAAATGAACACTCTCATTTCTTTGCGTTATTCCCTTGACCACATCTCTCTCTGATACAATGAATGGCATTTGTTACCCTTTGCTTAGAACATAACATGTTTCAGGCTTGGTACCAAGTTTAGAACCATCATTATCTTAGTTTGTTCCCAGCACAGCCTGTGATGTCCAAACCTATTTTGGAGTGAGGAAATTAAGATTTAAAAAGCAATTTGTTTAACTTGTTAGAGCAGTTAGCTTTGCTGTGTAACTAATCACCCCAAAATTCAGTGGCTAAAACAATAGCCATTTACTTGGTTCATAATTCTGTAGGTTGTCAATTTGCGCTAGGCTCAACTGGGCAGTCTCTCTCTGCTGGGCTCACCCAGGGGTGTTTAGTTCAGCTTCAACCAGCTCAACTTTGTTGATCTTGCCTGGGCTTTCTCGTATTTCTGGGGCCTCAGATGAGATGGTTTATCTTTGCTCCACATGGTTGCATACCCCTGCTAGGCTGAGCCTGACTCACAGGGCATTTGGCAAGGTCAAGAATGCTGGGGGGAAAGGCAAGGCTTCTTGAAGTGTAGGTTCAAAACTGGGACAGAGTTAATTGTGCTACATTCTACTGGCCAAAGCAAGACACATGGCCAGCCCTGAGTCAATGGTGGGTGGGTGGGTGGGGGACAGGCAGACTCCTCATTGTGATGGGAATTGCCTCAAAGTCAGTAAGGGGTCATGGAAACCTGGAGGGGTGGAGAATTGTGACCATTCTTGTAAGCTAACACATGCTGAAAACATCAAAAAACCTAGTTGGACATAGAATTCAAATCCAAGTTCATCTCACTCCAAAGTCATGCTCTTCGTCAAAAACTACTCTAAAATTCAACACTTCTCTCTCTTTTTCATCAGCTTTCTCATATGGCCACACCCATTCTATATGACATCAATAAATGCTTTCCCATCACCAGCTTCCTTTAATTAAACACACAATTTTAATGCAACCAGATGCATATGCCCAACCTATTTTTCCCTTTACCAAATGTTCATATTCTTCTTTGACTGAAATGTCTTTCTATTCACAGTCACTCCATCCCTAAAAACCTTCTTCAAGTTTTAATTTTTCCACAAAGCTGCCCATGACAGAGAAACTGCTAACCATTCCCCAATACCACAACCATTCTTTCCTTTTGCATTTTAATAATGGAATTTCCCTAAGTTTTAGCTTGAATTGGCTGCCTAGCTATAGATTATATTTCACAGCCTCTTTTATAGCTTAGTTTTTTTTTTTTAAAATAGCAGTTTTTTTTTTTTTTTCTTCCTTTTAATCCTCATTCCACTGAGATATATTCACATACCATGCAGTCATACAAAACAAATCGTACATTCGATTGTTCACAGTACCGTTATGTAGCTGTACATTCATCACCCAAATCAATCCCTGACACCTTCACTAGCACACACACAAAAACAACAAGAATAATAATTAAAGTAAAAAAGAGCAATTGAAGTAAAAAAGAACTCAATTACATTTTACTGTTATATCACCTAAAATTATTAGCTTTACTTTTCCCTAATGATTTCAGAAAATAAAATTCAGTCAACACATATACTTTATTTAATAAATGTGAAGTATTTTTATACCGTATAGTAAGAGTTTCTCAATTTAAGAATATATTTTTAGTTTGCTGTTTGCCTTTTAGTGTTGCATGTAATTTTTGACATTTAAGTTGTATATTTGTAATTGTCAAATCTATTAATTCCTTTTGTATGCTTAGAAACTCCTTATCCATTCTGTATGTTAAATTTTATACTTTTCTCTTTTACATTTCTATTCATTTGGAAGTTATTTGGGTATAGCATAGCGTGATTTTTTTTAAATCATATAGTTTTCCCAGTATCATTTATCGTTTAATCTATTCCCACCCCCATTGGTTTGCATTCCTTCCTGTATTATGCACATCGGCACATGCCTGTTTTGTCCAATTGACTTGTCATTTCTTCCAGCATAACACTTTTTAATTGCTATCACTTTATGATGCATTTTAATAACCAAGAGGGCAAGTTCCCATTGCTATTCCTTTTTCTTCTTTTTAATCTTGGTATTCTGGCAAATTCCTAATGAAATTTAGACTTTTAATTTTCATATTCAAAAATCAAGTAAAATTTGGTTGAAATTGCATTATGCTTATAAGTTATAAGTTAATCAGTCTTTCCATCCATTAATGCAAATCTTCATTTAGATCTCGAAGTTCTTCTCTTAAGACTTGTCTCCATGGAGTTGGAAGATGCATTTCATCTCTTGTCTGATCATTCAGCATGCAATATACAGAATTGAGAAACAATGTGCACTGATACCATTTAGTTCCCTAAAATCAGCTCCTCCCTGCTCTTCCTCCAGTTTCTCTTTTTTTAGTTTAATCTACATCAAGTAAGTTTCTGCCACTGGCAACCAGTCAAATTGTTGGTGGAGAAAGGACTACTTCTGGTTAAAACATGCAGCATGTGCCCAATATTGTCTGTTTGCCCTCCACATCCATTCAACCCAGAAGGCTGACCTGTCCTCATCAGTGGGCTCTCTTACTTCCTGGTTTCCTGTTGAGTTCAGTCAATGAGGACCCCAGGGACTCCGAGTGGAATTCAGGTCTAGAGATTCTCCAGTCCACCGCTGTCCTGGATGCGCTGCATCGACCGGCGGACTCGGGGTCAGGAGCTGAGCCCCTGGCGCAAACCCGCTCCATGGCGACTGCACGACAGGCAGACCTGTCTTCTTCCTGCTGGACGCCGCTACCGGGAAGGTCACCAGGCGAATTTCCAATTCAGGCAGGATCTCTAGCAGGCGCCAACACGGCACGGGCCTCCTCCTGGCCGCGAGGGCCCGTCGGAGCCTGCTAGTATCTGCGCGGGAGAAGCACCGGACGAGGAGCGCGAGACCCTGGTGCGCGGAAGCACATACCTAAAATAGCAGTTTGAATGATCTTTATTTTACTAAGAAAATGGTGATCAAGTGCAAGGAATACCATTTTTTTTTACATTGAGTAACATGCCATATACAAATGCTTTTAATATATGTCCTTTCAGCAGTAAGACCTTAGCTTAATAGTTGTCACTTCAGTAAACCATCTCTGATTACCCTATCTAAAAGCACCCAATTCCTTCTAGATCATTCTCTCATTTAGCATCATGTGATAGGCTGAATAATGCCCCCTTTAAAGATGTCCATGCCCTAATTCCAAGAACTTGTGACTGTCTTACCAATAGGGAGAAAAAAGACTTTATAGATGTAGTTGAGATGAGTTTCTTGAGATGGGAGATTGTATTGGAGCTGGAATGATGCAAGCAAGAGATTGGAATGATGCAAATGATTGTAGCTTAGTTTTAAACATGTTTTAAAACACATTGCAAATTCTTAAGACCTTTCTCATAAAAATTCACATGATTGAGGGCCATCCTTAGTACCTCACTTCTAATGGCTATAATGTGACGGAAGTGATACTGCATGACTTACAAGGCTAGGTCATAAAAGCTGACAGGCTTCCTGTCTGATTCTTTCCCTTGGGACACATGTCTTAGAAGACCTGAGATGGCGTATAAGAAATATCAGTAACCCAAGCCACCATGATAAAGAGACTACAAAGAGATAGAGATGCCCAGACAGCCCCAGCAGCCCCATCCTCCAGCTCTGTGTCTTCCTAACATTAATTATACAACATGTGAATGAGTCTTCAGAAAATTCCAGCTCCCAGCCTTTGAACCACCCTACCTGATATTGAGGGGAGCAAAAATGAACTGTCCTTGCTAATCTCTGCCCAGATTGCAGTTTTGTGAGCAAAATAAATGTTGTTTTAAGTGATAACTAAGTTGGGGGGCACTTAGTTTCATAGCATTATACAACTGGAATGTATTTTGGTACTAGAAGTGGGGTGCTGCCTTAACAAAATCTAAAACATGTGGCTTTTGGACTGAGCAATGGGAAGAAGCTGGAAGGAAATTGAGAAATGTGGTAGTGAGAGTATAAAGGCCCTGAGAGATCATTAGTAGAAGCCTGATGACCATCTGGAAGGTTGTTGGTGAAGACTAAAAGGAAACTGAGGGAACTATTACTGGAAGCTGGAATAAAGTGAACCGTTGGGATGTAGTGGCAGGGAGTTTAGTAACACTGTTGCCTGTGGTAATGTGGAAAGTAGAAAATATACATAATAAACTGAATGTTCTAGTGAAAGAGATTTTCTGACACAATGTTGAAGGGCTTCTAAAAATCTCAAAGGAACTGTCCCACTGTAGCCTTTCAGGGAGCCCAATGTAGAGAAAGACTTAGCTCAAAGAAAGTGGCTATAGCTGTTGTTGAATGGAATTAATTCTGATAGTATACATAGTAAATCCACAATTTTTAAAAAGAATTGTATTGAAACAAGATATCCACAGGGAAGATGTAGGCTGAAAAAACTACTCCATGGCAAACACAGTTACATTTTATGAAAACATAAGCATGACTCAAAGGTTCTATCCAAGTATCTATGGAGAATCATTCCCAGTTAGTGGAAATGAGTCCTAATCAAGGAACAACCAACCATGGGCCCATCTATATTTCAGAAATGCTATGGACTAGTGATTGCAATACACGTCCCATTTCCCCCTTTTTGAATTAGAGTAGGTATGGCATTTAACCTATGCATGTCCCACCATTGAATGTGGTCTGCGGGAGACAGAAAACTTGTCTCTTTAGTTCACAGGTCTTCAGATCAAGAAAAATGTTACTCAATGAGCCATTCTCGAGGAACTATACCCATGGATCCTCATGAACACTAGACCTTGATTTAGACGATAAAAGCCTGGGTTTCAACCCTGAAACCCATGCCTTGATAGATAAGACTCGGGTAGGTCTTTAGAGCCAGCGTATTTTTACGCAATTTTATTGAGATATAATCACATAACATACAATCATTCAAAGTGTACAATCAGTTGTTCACAGTATCGGCATATAGTTGTGCTTTCATCACCACAATCAAACTTTGAACATTTTCATTACTCCAAAAAATAAAATAAAAATTTAAGTAAAAAAGAACATCCAAAACATCCCATTCCCCTCCAGCACCCATTGTTCATTTACTTTTTAAAAATACAGTTTAATTGAGATATATTCACACACTCTACAGTCATCCACAGCATACAATCAGTTATTCACAGCACCATCATACAGTTGTGTGTTCATTATAAGAATCAATTTTTGAAACTTTTCCTTACTCCAGAAGAAAAAAGAAAAAAAGGACACCTAAATCTTTCCATCCCCTTCATCCCACCCTATTCTTCATCTAAGTTTTGTCCCCATTTTTCCACTCATCTGTCCATACACTGGATAAAGAGATTGTAAGCCACAAGGTTCTCACAGTCACACAGTCACACTATGCAAGCTACATAGTTATACAATTGTCTTCAAGAATCAGGGTTACTGGGTTACAGTTTGACAGCTTCAGATATTTCCCTCTAGCCATTCCAACACACAAAAAACTAAAAGGTGATACCTACATAGCACATAAGAATACCCTCCGGAGTGACTTCTCGAATCCATTTGAAATCTCTCAACCACTGGAACCTTATTTTGTTTCATCTCTCTTCCCCCTTTTGGTCAAGAAGATCCTCTCAATCCCACAACACTGAGTCCAGGCTCATCTCCACGAGTCATTTCCCACAGTGCCAGGAGGATTCAAACCCCTGAGAGTTAGGTCCCATGTAGGGGGGAGGGCAGTGGGTTCACCTGCCAAGTGGGCTAGAGAGAGAGAGAGGGCCACCTCTGAGCAACAAAGAGGAGCCAGTGTATTTTGCATGCAGGATAAAGGTAAATAATTTTCGCCAGAGGATAGATTGTGGTGTTTTAAAGACATATCCACAAATTCTTTGACCCTCTTCCCATAAAAAGATAGACTCTAACTCTCTTTTCCTTGAATATGGGCCAACCTTACTTCTAACAAATAGAATGTGAGAAGTAACACTGTGTGACTCCCAAGACAAAGTCATAAAAGGTGATATAACTGTCTCTTTTTCTCTTGGGACACACGCCTTTAAAGTCCTGAAAGCACCATGCTGGAGAGAACACATGGAGAGGATACATAGGGAGAGATGCCTGAGAAATCCCAACTGTGCCAACCCTCATCTATTTAAGTCTTCCCAATATCACTCATTAGATATATGAATGAGAGAGGCTTCAAATAATTCCAGTTCCCAACCTTCAATCCAGCTCAGCTGATGCCAAGGGGAACAGAGATGTGCTGCCCCCACTGAGTCCTGCCAAATTGCAAATTCATGAGCAAAATAAATGTTATCTTTATAAGCCACTAAGTTTTGGGGTGCTTCATTACAAAGCATTAGACAACTGGAACAGCATGGCCTTGTGATTAGGATCGCACCAGTGGATTAAGAGTGGAATTGATGGATATATCACTCCTTCAAAGAAAGTTGAGAGAGGTGGGGCAAAATGGCAGCACAGGGAGGTGTGGAATTTAGTTAGTCCCCTAGAGCAACTAGTAAATAGCCAGGAACAACTAGAAGATAGTCTGGAACAACTGATAGGGGGACATCCGTGACCAGATAACATTGTACACCAGCCTGGAATGGGTGGAATGGCTGAGATTGCAGCATAGAACCGTAAGTAAAGCTCACCGAACTGTGGAGCATAGAACTGTAAGTAGTTTCCCCCACAGGCACAGCAGGCTGAGTTGCAAAACTTTGCTGTGGGAAAAAGAACCAGTACATGCCAGGAGCAAGGGAATGTAAACTCAACCAAGCTCCAATTGTGGTTTTAACTAACAAATTTGGACTACTGAATACATGCTATGAGCACAAATAAACCCAGAGTAAGCAGGAAAGGAACCGGAGGTTTATCCTGGCAAAGAGGAGATAGGGCTGCTGGAAAAAAAAAAACATACATAAATAAATAAAAATAGAGGCTTTTGGAGTCTGTTGAGCTCAGAATACTGGAAAAGGGCTGAGTCCCAAGAAAAGGGGCACACAGAACTGGGTACCAACTCCAGCACTTTCCTGGTGATCTGGAAGGCTTGGGATTGGCTCTAAAAAGGAGCCTTCTCACTTTTTTCCTTTTTTTTCCATCTCATTCTAAGTAGCTCATTAGAGAAAGCCTCAGGCAGTTTCAATTGTCAGCACTAACCCAGGCAAGGGTGGAGTTAAGACAGTCAGAGTCAAAGGAAAAACTCAAGTGTAGGAGACAATTCCCCAAAGGGCTTATCTTCTGTAAGAAAAGAGGAGGGGGGCAGGCAGGGCACAGCTCAAGTGGCAGCCCACCCTCAGAGAACTCAGACCCCAGGGACTAAGGGGGAAAAAAAACGAAACGGAAGCAGCCTAAGTTTGGCTTCTGACACCTTTGGTCCCCGGCCAGGACAGGGTCCACTGAGAATTAAATACACTGCACCACTTTATGCCAGTGGGGAGCTGTGGGCTGACAAGCACCACCTGCTGGGCAGGATAGGAAAAGCACAGAGTCTAAAAGCCTCACAGGAAATTCTGACAATCTGCTGTGTCTCACCCTGAGGGAAACCTGATACTGAATACAACCTCCTCCTGAGACCTGGGCCTGTCTGGTCTGGGAAAATCTAATTGGGGTAATCAAGGAAGCCAGATGCCTAGATAACAAAAAATTACAAATCACACGAGGAAAAATGAAGATATGGCCCAGTTAAAGGAACAAACTTACACTTCAACTGAAATACAGGAATTGAAAAAATTTATTATTTTATTATTATTTTTTTTAAATTCAGTTTTACTGAGATACATTCACATACCATACAATCATCCATGGTGTACAGTCAACTGTTCACAGTTCCATCATAGAGTTGTGTATTCATCACCCGAAGCAATTTTGAACATTTCCCTTACTCCAAAAAGAATAAAAATAATAAAAATAAAAGTAAAAAAGAACACCCAAAGCATTTCACCACCCCCGTCCCACCCTATTTTTCAATTAGTTTTTGTCCCCATTTTTCTAGTCATCCATCCATACACTGGATAAAGGGAGTGTGAGCCACAAGGTTTTCACAATCACACAGTCACACCATGTAAGCTACATAGTTATGCAATCATCTTCAAGAATCAAGGTTACTGGGTTGCAGTTTGATAGTATCAGGTATTTCCTTCTAGCTATTCCAATACACTAAAAACTAAAAGGGATATCTATATAGTGCAAAAGAATGCCCTCCAGAGTGACCTCCTGACTCCACTTGAAGTTTCTCAGCCACTGAAACTTTATTTGAAACAACTAATTATTAATCAAACAAATCTTCTAAACCCATTCAAAAATCAAATGAATGAGTTGAAGGAAGATGCAGCAAAAAAGAAAAAGGATGTAAAGAAGACATTGGTTTTGATAAAGTTTAAAAGAAATCCTAAAATAGAAGAACAAAGTGGGAGGACTTACACTTTCAGACTTTGAAGCCTACTATAAAGCCACAGTGGTCAAAACAGCATGGTATTGACACAAAGTAGAAATATTGATCAATAGAATTGAATTCAGAGTTTGGAAATAGACCCCCAGATCTATGGTTGACTGATTTTTGATAAGGCCCTCAAATCCACAGAACTGGGACAGAACAGTCTCTTCAACAAATGGGGCTAGGAGAACTGGATATCCATAACCAAAAGAATGAAAGAGGACCCCTACCTCACGCCCTGTACAAAAATTAACTCAAAGTGGGTCAAAGACCTCAATATAAGTGACAGCACAATGAAACAATTAGAAGATAATATAGGGAAACATCTTCAAGATATAGTAATAGGAGGTAGTTTCTTAGACCGTACACCCAAAGCACAAGCAGTGAAAGAAAAAAAATAGATAAATGGGAACTCCTCAAAATCAAAAGCTTCTGTGCCTCAAAAAACTTTGTCAAAAAGGTGAAGAGGCAGCCAACTCAACAGGCAAAACATTTGGAAACTATATATCTGATAAGAGACTGATATCTGGCATATATAAAGAAATCCTACAATCAACAATAGTTCAAATAGCCCAATTATTAAATGGGCAAAAGATATGAGAAAACATTTTTCCAAAGAGGAAATACAAATGGCTAAAAGACATAGGAAAAAAAATGTTCATCTTCAGTAGCTATTAGGGAAATGCAAATCAAAACCACAATGAGATACCATCTCACATCAATAAGAATAGCTGCTATCAAGCAAACAGGAAATGATAAAAGCTGGAGACAATGTGGAGAAATTGGAACTCTTATTCATTGCTGGTGGGAATATATAATGGTACACCTGCTGTGGAAGACGGTTTTTTGGCAGTTTCTCAAAAAACTAGATATAGAATTACCCTACAATTTGGCAATTCCACTTCTGAGTATATACCCAGAGGATAATCTAATATGTTCAGATACATTAATGACGGTGAATTCAAAGGTATGGGAATGGATAGGGGTGATGACTATTTGTCAATGGGATTATAAGTATCAGAGCTGTATTGAAGGTGAATAGGATCGAAAGGGGTTGTTTAAAGGCATGTATCCCACAGATCAGTACTACAAATATAGATAGGTGCTTGCATGATACACTTCTAAGGAATGACACTATACAGAGAGTTGCCGACAGAATTGTATATGGGAAAACTCTACCTATTGCATACTAGGGACCATAATTAATAGGAATACCACACTAGTACCACACAAATACTAGGGACAAATAATTAAGGACTGAAAAAAGCTACGAGGTGTGTTGGGTCATAAGATGTTTTTTAAATGGAGATTGATGAGGATTATACAACTAAGTGATGATAATGTGAGATATGGATGGATTATCATGGACATAACATATGCCATGCAGACTTAGGAACCCCCTACTTTATAAAGCAAGCTCTTGAGCTTGGTGCTTGCTCTGGTGAAACTTACGGTTGTAAAGGGGAGGCTAAGCCCACCTATATTTATGCCCAGGAGTCACTTCCAGAGAACCTCTTTTGTTGCTCAAATGTGGACTTTCTCTCTCTAAGCCTAAGTCTGCAACTAAATTCATCACCCTCCCCTCAATATGGGACATGATCCCTCAGGTGAATGAGTCTCCCTGGCGATGTGGGGCATGGATTCCAGGAAAGAGCCTGTCCCTGGCATTGAGGGGTTGAGAATGCCTTTTTGACAAAAAGGGGGGAAAGAAAGACAACAAAATAAGGTTTCAGTGGCTAAGAGAATTCAAATAGATTCAAGAAGCTGTCCTAGAGGTTACTTCTAGGCAAGCTTCAGCTAGATTTGCCAAATGAGCACACTATGATAAGCGCAAGTCAACAAGAGTCCCAAAAACCCTAAAGAATACCCAGATCCCTATCTGAGACTCTATAAAAGTTTCACTCCCTAAATTTATTCTTCAGAAACTTAAATCCTCCAGAGAACTCCTATGCCAGCTAAGTTCCAAAATCCAAAGGCAATAGCCTCTTCAGGAACATCAATAAGATGTGTCCCCTTCACCCATAATGTCGATACCCCTTTTCAACATGAACAAGTTAGGTTGATACCCCTTTTCAACATGAACAAGTTAATTCTGCCTAAACATCCTTGAAGATTGGGAAAGTGATTAAACTAGAGGAAGGGGTAGCAACAGACAGGATGGAATTTAACAAAGGATTAAGAATACTGAATCTCTATATAATTTTCTTTTTCTCAGTTGCTGGGGCATTAGAATAGCTAGAAGGAAAGAACTGAAATGATAGAACTGTAACCCAAAGCATCCTTTGAAATTTGTTCTATAGCTACTTGTTAAATTGTAATTTGAAAGTTATCACCTTTTTGTATATATGTTATATTTCACAATAAGGAAATAACCCTACCGTGGAACTGTAACCCATGACATTCTTTGAAATTTGCTCTCTAACTACTTGTTAAATGGCACTTGGAAAGTTGTTGCTTTTATGTATATATGTTATACTCTACAATAAAAATATGATAAAAAGATTAATGTCCATAATGAAGTCCAATATACATACATATTAAAAGAAATCAGAAATCAACCTACCAAAATTAAATAATGCTTGAAGACAACTGTACCACCATTTTTTTGAAGTATGATGAGCATCCTATTCATTTTAATTGCGGTAAAAAATATATAAATATATATAGCATAAAACTTGTCAATTTAACCATTTTTAAATGTTTAATTCAGTGGCATTAATTACATTCACAACATTGAGCAGTCATCACCACCATTCCCAGAATGTTTTATCACCCCAAGCAGACACTCTACCCATTAAACAATAACTTCCAAATCCCTATCTTCCCAGTTGCTGATAATCTCTAGTCTACTTTCTTTCTCTATGAATTTGCCTTTTCTAAACATTTTATATAAATGGAATCATGCAATATTTGTCCCTTGTGTCTGGTTTACTTTCCTTAAGGTTTTCTGGGTTTATCCATGTTGTCGAATGTACCAGAACCTCATTCCTTTTTATGGCTGAATAATATTCCACTCTATAGATATACCACATTTGGTTTATTCCCTCATCTGTTAATGGACACATGGGTTGCTCTGAACATTGCAAACATATCTGTTTGAGTCCCTGTTTTTAATTATTTGGGGTATGTACTTAGGAGTGGAATTGTTGGGTCATTCAGTGATTCTATGTTTAACTTTCTAAGGAGCCACCAAACCACAATTTTATTTTGATAATGAAAGTCAAACCAGAGTTTCTGGGACCTCAGGAGACTGGTGCCTTAAATCTAAAACTTCCTTGATAAAATCAAACCAACCACCACCACCAATAACAAGAAAGAAACCCACAAACTTCGGGAACTCTCATTGGCCACAGGATTGCATCTAAACTTCTGTGACTAATACTCAAAACTCGGGTCTGATGCATTTACCCATACTCGGCTTCTTGAGTCAATCTGATCTCCCCAGTGCTCTTGAACTGATCTTGGTCTTGCCCTCTGCTCACAGGATCATTCACTCTGCCTCAAGCTTTCTCTTGTCCAAACTCTACTGCTCTCTGAGCTGCCAGATTCTTGTGTCCAGCTACCCGACTGCCATCTCCAAAGACGTTCCAAGCGAAACTCATCCGCCTCTCTCCCAAACCATCTACCCTTCCTCGCCCCTATCTCATCTCAGTGAATGTCAGGGAAAAAGGTCTCATGCATCTTTCCTCTGCCAGGCTCTATTTAATCCACTGTCCTGAGATATCTTTCTAAAACACAAACCTGCTCAAAGCCTATTAATTGCTCCCCAGTGTCTCAGGACCAAGTGCAAACTCCTCAGCATCGCTTGGGAGGAGGACATTTGTGAGCGGGACTCCTGCTCAGCCCGTCCCTGCTCTCCGACTCAGAACTGCTCAGGGTTTCCTCCGAGAGCCAGGCTGGCTTCTCTCCTGCCTCCAGGTCATCTGTACCACGTGCTTCCCCTTTCCCTTCACCTGGCTACCTGAGACCCTTTATCCTTTGTCTGTACCCTAGCATCTTGAGGGAAATAAGCCATCTTGTTGGTCTTAGTGTAACCACAATATGCCCTCAATAAATGTTTAATGCTCAGTGGATGAAGAAATAATACAAAAGTGCAACGAGGCAGGCCAGTTCCCTGATAGTATAGAGGCTGCAGACCAGGGCCAGAACAGTGATGTGTCTGCTGATTCAGGTACAACTGACAGCCGGGTGGGAAGGAGCAGGCTTACAGTCAGCCTTCTGATGACACATGAGCATGTGTTTATGTGTGTGTGTGTGCATATATACTCATGTTTTAGTGTGATCTCAGTTCTTTTTAATTACCCACTTGAAGCCTTCAAAAAGCCCTTTTGGGTATTATTAGTGAGAGATACCCAAACTGGAAACCGCAACTGCTATATGAGTTGTCATGGGTTTGGTGCTAGGTTGTTCATTTCCGGTAAGCACGCCCTTTATCAAATGCTTGTTAAATGCTGACTATTCTAGTTTGGATATTCCAGTTCTTCTAAGCATGACAGACAACCAAAAAGAGAAGCAGTGAATTCCTCCTGTGAGCTGGGCACTGAGCTGAGTCCTAGAAACCTGAAAGAAACAGGACACAAGCTTCCCCTCCGTTTTCTTTGTTGTCGTTACTGCTGTGTGATTTTCTTATTTATCTGTGCTTACAGTGAAGGATGTGGTTCTCTTGGCTCAGTGACAAGCAAATAAGGAGAAATGAGGAATATGGAGTAGAGGATATGCTAAGAATAGGAGGACAGAATTGCTTTTTTTTTTTTAACTTTATCAGAAAATTAAAACAAACAACAAAAAAACACACAAGATTTCATACAAAGCAAATGATTAAGAAAAGCAAATAACCTAAAATAACTACTTTGCTTCCAACATGTTCCTACCATACCCCACGAAAATTAACAAACCATAATCAAAGGTATTAAAAAAAACAAATAAGCTAAAATAATTACATTGAAGTACATTTTTTTAATGCAATAGCTTTTTTTAAATAAAAGAATTAAAAAGCAATTCAAACAAAACAAAACAAAGGATTAAGAAAAACAAATAATGTAAAATAACTGTATTGCTTCCAACCAGAATTGCTTTAATAAAATTATCAGCACAAAAATTTTATATGCAGGGCTGAGAAACAATATGCCATGTATACACCGCTCCTTCCAATCAAGGAGTTATGGACCTACTATTAGGATTCTAATATGAAAACATGTTAGGGCAAAAGAAACAATACATTGTCCCCTTATTCTAAGGCTCACCCTGACGTTCCTGTGCAACCTCCTGTAGTGGGAATTAATTATTCATGATTTTTCTCTCCTATTACAAACTTTCTACCTACTTTTGGAAGAGAAAGCTGAGTGGCCTCTTATAAGCAATTCATATGTATATTTTGACTTTCTTTACTGCAGCCAGGTTATTTTCCAAACTGTGCCTTAGATTCCGAGGCTACATTTTGTTCTCTTTTTCTTTTCTCGGACATATTTCCAGTTTCCTTGTTATCCAGCTCATACCCAACATGGAGTGATGTAAAAAACAGAGGAGATTCTTAATCTGCGAGGTCAGCCACAGGGGTTTGAAGCTTTGTATGTTCTTGAAACTAGGGGACAAGGTTTATTGCAACCACTGTTAGCACTGTTTTGATGTCCTCTTAGCACGGAATAAATTACTCAAGCATTACAAAGATAATTAGGCACAGAAAAAAACACCCAGTAGCACCCATTTATGTGTCTACTGCAGGCTCTAATCCTTTCTCAATTAGACTGTCAGTAATTATTAGAGGTCAGAGGTGAAAATGACAGATTACAGTAATTAGTCCAGCCTTTTATGCAAAACAGTTCTGTTAGCATTTTCTGCATAGTAATTTTAAGAGAGAGAAAGAAAAGACTTCACAATGCATAGTTGTGAGTTGGGAGATTTATCATTAAGCAGAGATAGTAAGTATTGCAAAGCACACATAGCAACTGGGGCTTAGCTTTTATATGTCTTGGTTGTCAACAGCCTTTACTACTTTAACGGATCCGGAGAATAATAATTAGAACCCAAGGGTGAGGAGGAGGAACATGAAGAATCTTGCAAACATGTTTCTGGAAGCACATCAACCCTGGTGTGGACAATGGGGACACCTGGTTGCCCGTCTCCTCTGCCTTGAATTTTCTGCACCGGCTGCCATACAAAGTGCTTAGTAACAAATCCAAGAATATCACAAGCCCTGGGCTGTATCAAGCGCTAAACAAAGGACTAACGACACAATGAAGCATCGTTTGTCTTTCAAAAGCTCCGGTGCCAGGGTCAAATGAGAGGATCCACAACTGGGAAAAGGGAGTCTTACTTTTGCGGAAAAGAAAATACTTGCATTGTTTGCACCCAGGCCTCTTTCCTTTGGGCTGACAAAGGGGTTTTCCCCAAAGGCGAGATGGAAGTGCCAGAGACCCCACCTTGCCTTAAAACCAAACTCACTCATCATTAGTGCAGCATCCAAGGCCCTTAGTACCAGCGATTATACCTAACGAACCCTCCATCCCTAATGTGGCACCTCCACCTGCAACGCCATGCCTTCTCTTCTGTTGATTTCCTAACAGAAATCATTGCTTCCTTCCTCCACCTCCACTTCACTCCCCTTATAATTCAGGGCCGATGTCATTCATTCCAAAATGTCTCCTGCAACCTGATTCCTCCACACCTCCCCTAGTCTGGGATGCACAATTTAAGTACGGACAACCCCAGCACCTAGAGATGATTGCCGTCGCACATTTGTCAGCGTTGTAATCGGTCGGTGAGCTCCCTGAGGTGGAAGTCATAGTCACAGTGCTTAGCAACGCATTCGGCGCTTAGTTCGCGTGAACCCCCTTGAGGTCTAACACGAGTACAGCAAAGGGCACACATCCAAAATGCACAGAGCTACACATTTTTACCTATGTACACACCACTCTGAGCGCACATACAACATCCCCCTCGAGGCGCTCCCTTAAGGCAAAGAGCTTTGAACGCTCTAGGCGTAAGTTCCAACCATCCTAGGAAAGCAGGTTCCCAGAGTGGCCTGGAGAGAATGAGATATCATGATTCATCCTCACGTAGAACTCTCAGGATGGGGGGGGGGGGTAGCATTTCATTCTAGAGAAAATCAAGAACAGAGGGATTAAAGAATAGATAAATGTTGAAAATGCAAATAGGGAAAACTGAGCATAATTAACAATTAGCCTCCCCTCTCCCCCGCGCTCACTCAGAAGCCCCAGGCCCGGCACTGCGAGTTCTCAGAATCCCTGCCACCCCGCCCCCCGCCTGCCTGTGACTCGGAGACCCGAGTGACACTCAGATAACCGCAATCGAGCCTCGCCAAACCTTGGGCGCACGCAGAACGTCTCTTCCCCGCGGTGCTCCTTGCTCCTCAGCCCCCACGCGCTTGCACCTTGCACAGATCAACGGGCTTTTTCTGAGCCAGCTCACTTCACCCACAAGGAAACAAAGTCGAGAGAGGAAGCGCCTTCCCCCATTGCTGCAGGCTTGCGTTTCCTCCCTTGTAAAACGAGACGGTCAGACCCACCTTAATTTTAATTTTTTCCTGCTTCCTCAACCCAACACCTCTCTCACCACATTATTTCTAGGGTGCCAGAGACTTTTACCTATGTTTGTGCAGAGGCCCTACAAGGGCCCTAGGCCGGGGGCACTGTGGGGGGCTGAAATCCACTGCAGGGGGAAGGGCGACCCAGATAACGCCCTCAAAGGTTGCAGGGGGAACGGGCGGCGGCCCTGACTGGAAAAAAAGAGCGGCCAATTTATTTTGCCCGTAATCCTGACCCCTTTTCAGATAAGTAATCACGCAGCGGCGCCGCATTTACTTCACCCCCACCCCTCACCCTGCACCCCGCAGTTGGGAGGAAAGGTGGGGAGGGCGGCGATCACTTTCCTGGCGTCTCGGGCGAGGGGCCCGAGCGCCCCGGGACAGCGCGGGACGCGGCACACACCGCGCGAGGGCTGCCAGCCGGCCCGCCGCCCCGCCCCTGCGCGCGCTTGGCCGCACCCGTTTCTCCTGGGCGGGGCCCCAGCCGCGACCGGCGCTGACGTCGCAAGGCACCCAGCCGCCGGCGCCCCGCGGTGCGCGCCTATCGCCCGGACCCGCCGCCGCCCGCTCGGCGCTGACACCCAGGCGCGCCCCGCGCGTCCGCGTCCCCGCCCGGCAGCGCCGCGGAAGATGGCGAGCCCGGTGCCCCCGGAGCACGCCAAGGAAGGATGCCCGGCTCGGGCCGAGGAGGAGCAGCAGGCGCCGCGGCCCCCCACGCCCCGGGCTGCCCGCGAGGAGGAGCAGGAGGCGGCGGCCACGCAGGAGGAGGAGGAGGTGGCGGTGGCGGCGGCCCGCGCGGGGCAGCAGGTGGAGGAGGCCGCGGGCCGGGTGGCCGCCGCGGTGACCTGGCTGCTCGGGGAGCCGGTGCTGTGGCTGGGCTGCCGCGCCGACGAGCTCCTGAGCTGGAAGAGGCCGCTGCGCAGCCTGCTCGGCTTCGTCGGCGCCAACCTGCTGTTCTGGTGAGAGCCCGGGCTAGGTGGGGGCTCCCACGGGTGAGTGGGGGGCAGCTGACCTTGGGGCGCCTAAGGGTGGCGGAGGGCGGGCGGGGAATCTGGTATGGGTGTGTGTGTGTGTGTGCACGCTCAGCCCTTCCGCATTTTCTGGGCCACCTGTCTCGAACAGGTAAACACAGACCTCAACTTTCCTGTAGACGTGCCGCCCCGTGCTTCTCCGCCAGCGCGTGTATGCAGCCTCCGGTGCGAGGTGGGCAACTGACCCCTGTGCACCTGTAGCTACAGGTGTGCCCACCGTGCTCGAAAACTTCGGCCTTTGCTTTCTGATACTCCCAGGTCTTGACCTGGTCGCTCAAGCGTATCGGATCTTATGGGTTTGAACTTGGATTTGTCGCTTCCGCACCCCAACAGGCGTATCTGGACCAGCTTGAGTACACGTTCAAGATCTTCGTAAGCCACCTGAGATGGGCGTTAAATGATTTGTTTTTCCTTACCCCAGAGGGTTGGGTTTACTGTCTTAACTCCCTGGCAAGAAAACAGGAGGCAAACTAACAGGTAGATTGTGTACCTCACTCCACCCCACCCCAGGCAGCACAGTGTAGAAAACAATGTGAAGAACAAAGAGAATGCATAGGCATTATTCTCATAAAAGCCTGCGATCAACAGTTCTGCATCTCCAAAAAGTGCCGTTCATTGGTAACAACACAGGAAGCATCTGGCTCCTTCACTGAAGGGCATGCCTTCTCATCTGTCACCTGCCTGGACTGAGGGCAGAGAAAAAGCCGCCTTTGTTTGCTAAAGGGTCCTCCTAATAAGACCCAGGCAGCGCAGAAGCAGTGGACCTGGGGTATACCTTGTCAGAGGACGTGGATTTCTTAACCTTAAAGTTAGGAAAGAAATCAATGCACAGAACATACACGCCTGCCCTTTTCTAGGTCAGCTTGAGACATGTGAAGATTTTTCTGGAGAGTCTGTGCCAGTCCCGGTTTTCTCTTAAAATGAACTGCATCTTGTCAGGGTCCCTGGATGGACTTTAACTTTACTTTGGGTCTTTTAGATCTCTGTGTTTCTAGAGTTTATACCAGATTTCTTCATATACCCTGTTAAGAAGTTACATGAGTACTCACATAAGGAGAATATATGATACTATGCTGGACTAGTCAACAGTCCAGTATTCTTAGGGATAGAAGGGACCTCAGATCATTTCGTCACACTCATTTTGCTAATGAAGGACATGGTTTTTAAATTCTTTTTCTTAATCTTAAATTTCATTTATTTTTTAAAATAGCTTATAAAGTCTCAAGGTTCAAAAGTTTAAGGATACAAAAGGGTACACATTTTGAAAATCTCTTTCTCATGCCTGTCCTTGGCTACCCAGTGTTACAGTGTTAACAGTTTCATCTGTATCTTTTCAGATAGTATTAGCTGTCCAGATAGTATTAATGCATATTTCAGCAAATACACAGGATTCTGCAAATTCTGGAATACTATGTAGGCTAATCCTCTTCATGGTATTTCTTAGTGACCGCGTCCCTGTTCTTTTTCGGCCGCATCGAATTCCGTTGTAAGGATGTCTCAAATTGTTTAAACTGTCCCCTAATGATGGGCTAACGTTTTGAAAACTTTTGCTCTGTCAATTTTATAGCTAATAACCTTGTACATGCATCATGTTGCATACATGAACTTATTCCTGTAGGATAAAATCCTAGAAGTGGAATCAGAGGGTATATGCACTCATAATTTTGAAAGCTGTCACCAAATTTCACTTATTTGGGTTCTCCCAATTTATACTACTTCCAGTGATTGTAACTGCTTGTTTCCTGACACCCTTGTCAACAGTATTTTATCAAACTTTTATCTTGCAAATCTGGTAGGTGAAATTGGGCATCCCAATATGGTTTTAATTTGCATTTCTCTATCTATGAGATTGAGCATCTTTTCTTATGTTCAGAAGCCATTTTAATGATCTTTTCTCCACATTGTCTGTTTATAAATACCCTTCATTTTTTAAATTGGGTCATTGGTCTTTCTCTTATTGATTTGTAGGAGCTCTTTTTATATTAAGGGTTTTAGTCTAATTTCTGTAATATGAGTTGCAAATATTTTTTCTATGGCCTATTCTTAGTAATATCTATTGAAAATAGTGTTTTTTTTGCATAAAACAATTGAAAGGCATATTTGCTGTTATTCAGGAGTGATGTCCTCCATGTATTTTATTTATTACTCTGATGGACAGGCAAAGAATGGCCATGCATTCAGCCTCCTTCTAGCTTTCCGCTTATCTGTTATTTCTTCTCCTGTTTGCAGTATCTACATTCCACACATTTATTTTTCTTGACAGAACGATAACAGTCCTACTCTTTGAATTCTGAAATGCTTGTTATTGCTTTTGTGCTTTGTGTTATAATCCTTTGGAATTTCTAACCCATTTATTACTTTGATTAAATTTTTGGAGTGTTTTCCCCTCTCTATTTATTACCTCCAGAGTTAAAACACTTTTCAAGGATATTAAGTTTTCTTTTAATAGTATGTTTCTTAACCATTAATCTTAAATTATGTGACCCTCTGCCATTCTGTGTCCTAGGAATTCTAAAGCACTGTATTTTCTATGAGAAAAGCAAAAGATCAGTGTTTTAAAATACAAGGGACCCAAATCTTGTCTTAAGCAATAGGATGTTGTTTTGACTTTATGTGCTGTTATTCCATTTTTATGGAAATGAACTTTTCAAAATCAATTTTTTTTCAGTTATTTGGTACTTGATACCAACAGTAGCTTTCAGGAGTTTGAGTTTGATTTCAAAAGCTCTTAATACTTATCACCTGCCCATTTTCTGCAGTGTTAGTGCTAGGCACAAAACAGACAAAAATTGAGTAAGTGTGGCCATAAAAAATGGGTATAAAACAAGGATGCATGAAGCAAGTGTGATATAAGAGTCAGAGAAAGGGTGATTAGTTTTGATGCCGTAGTTTGGAGAGAGTGGGGATTTTCATTGCTTGGACCAGATCTTCACAGGCAGAAATGATCTGTGCAGGTCTAGTATGGGGCTATCAGCATTTCAGACCTAAGAAATAAAATGAACACAAGAATAGCATCTCAAAGGTGTATTTAATATTTCAGCCACAACACTGTTCAACTGATGCAGTGGCAGCATGGATTGGTAGAGAAAAATCATAGGAGATGAGATTGGCTAGATGCTTTGGGGTCAAATTGGGTGGCTGTGTGGGGTGGTGGCCTTGAATGCCATACTACGTGTTTGGACTTGTTTTTCCTATATGCTTGGTAGAGGAGAAAATGCCTTTAACAAATGTCCATAAATATTTTAATGGATAAGTGAATTGTGGCACAGTTAGTTCTACAATAGGTTACTGTAACAATGAAAATAACCTGTAGCTATAATGCAGCAACGTGGATGAATTTCACAAATGTAATTTTGGGCAAAAGAATCACAACATAATAGTGCAGAATGATTCCTTATATTGAAAGTTTTAAAATGTGCAAAACAAAAGAGTGTTGATTAAGGATACATACATAGGAGATAAAACTACAAAGAAAATAAAAGATTTTTATTTCTGTTGTCAAGTGGTTATCCCTGGGAGAAGTGAGAAGGTTATGATTAGAGAGGGCACATGAGGGGGTTCTGGGGTTCAGGCAGTTTTCTGTTTCTTGACCTGGATGGTAGCTACATGAGGTTCAAGTTATAATATAGCGTAATATATGATATGATATATATAATGAATATTATATATGTTTATGCACTATTATCTATGATATATTTTATGAAAAATACTACAAAAATGATATTCGTTCAGAGCTCAGAGGAATTTGATAAAATACAGACCAATATATAGTGCCTGTCTCAAAAAACAGGTTTTCCATAAAAGTTTATGTCTTAATTAAGGATTATCATGAAATAGAATGAACACAATGAAACAGCAAATGCCGGTTCTTGTTTGTAAAGAATCAACTTTTTGAGGTGTACTTTATACGTACAGTAAAATGCACGCTCTTTATTTGTACAGACAAACATACATACATCTGTAAACACAGCCACAATCATGATCTAGAACAATTTCCGTCACCCCAAAAGTTTCCTTTGTGTCCCTTTCCGGTCAGTCCTGACCCCCAGCCCTGGGCAAGCACTGTCTGTTTTCTATAGCTATCCATTAGATTTGTCTTTTTTTTTTTTTGTGGAATTTCATATAAATGAGATATAGTATATAGTATGCAGTATGCGGCCGCCTTTCACTCAGCATCAAGTTTGGAGATTCATCCATGTTGGGTGTATCAGTAATTCCATTTCATTGCTGAATAGTATTCTACTTCATAGATACATCACAATTTGGCCATTTATTAGTTGATAATCCTTTGGGTTGTTTGCAGAGTTGGCTCTTAGGAAGGAAGCTATTATAAAAATTCGGTACAAATCTTTGTGTGAATGCCTGTGTTTGATGAAGGGAGTAGCCTGCTTAGATCTGTGCTTTGCATGGCCTTGGGATGGTTGCCTTGGATAGAAAGGGAATGGAGCAAAATGCCCATCTGCCAAGTCTCCTTGCTAGTCATAATACACAGTTTGACTGGTTTACAGTGCAGCTCCCTCCTGCAGCCTAGAAAGCCACTCCAGTGTGATTTTGTTTTGAACCCCCTGTGGAAGACCATGGCGTAGGTAAGTTTACACATAGGCCCCTTTCCTCAGAGCAGCTGACATTGCATGATATTACCCTCTATTTGCATAAACAGAAAGACTGCAAGATCGTGATTTGCCTGAGGTGACTACCTAGGTGGCACACGTGACAGTGGGCCTTGGGCACTCTGACTTTTGAGTTGGCTCCCAGGCTGGGCATCCGTGCAGTCTGGAATGCCGACAAGACCCACTGGCTCCGTGGAGCGCTGTCCTCTTAGAGCAGGTTTGGAAGGTCTAACCTCCCGCTGGGGTCGGGCATTGGTGATGGGTCCCCCAGCTTGGCTAGGAAAGTGCCCTACCAAGTGCTGTCCTGGACCAGCATCTCCACGCCACCTGGGTGCTTGTTGGAGATGCAGGTTGGTGAGCCCATTCACACCCATTGAACCGGAAGCTCTGACGGTGGTGCCAAGATGTCTGGGTTGTCCCCAGCTCTCCGGGTGATTCCAATGCTCACCCAAGATTGGAAACCTCTGGGTCTGAGTGCTTTCAAGGATCATGAGCTGTCTTCTCCAGAAGGCAGCCATTTCCACTGTTGGACGACTCACACTGTAAAGTTCCCTCACAGTGAGTTAAGCCTGCCTCTTGGTTATTTGTGCAGCTGTCTAGGATCAGTGTCCCTTCCCCCAAGATGGCTCTTTGGCTTTTCAGAGCTCCTTCTGTTCTCGGTTCCTGCTGCATCTGCTTTTCCTGGGGTGTGAAATCCTGGGTTCTTTTCCCTCATTGCTTCCCTATGTGGTTTCCAGACTCCTCTGGACATGCTTCAGCTTATCTGGATTCTTCCTCAGATGCAGCATACCCGAGACGGTCTGAGCCACGTGTGCTTTCTCCCCCCATCCTGGACGGCGTCCTTCTGTTCACATAGGCTGAGATAGAACTTCTTTATTCCAGATGATAGTAACGCCCTTTGACAGCTGCCACCACTGATGACTAATAGACACAGGTCTTAGCCAAATTATAAGTACTAAAACTATTTTAAAATCCGTTCATATTTAGCACCCATTTAAATCTTACGGCAACCCAGTGAGGTAGGTATTATCTGCATTTTGCACAAGGGGAAACTGAGAATTACCCAAGATGATTTAGACCAGTGAGGGCTTGCAGTTCTCCATCTGACTATCCAGTACAGGAGCCACTAGCCGCTCGTGGCGATTGAGCATTTGAAATGTGGCTAGTGTGACTCTGGAATTCAGTGTAAAGTTTTAACTTTAAATGGCCACATGTGGCCAGAGACTCCCGTGTTGGTCAGCACAGATGGAGACACTGCGTCGTGGGGCTGAGTCATGAAGCCAGATTGTCTCTTTCCACCAGCTCAGTGTTTTTCCTACTCTGTCCCTCTAAAGGACATGTGGAGACAGAGCCTGTGACCCAATTAGGGCTCACTGTTTTCCAGTACTACAGAATTATGCTTCTTGATTCCAGTGGTAGGGGTGGGCGGTGGGGGGGGGGGATAATTATCTTGGGAAAGAGTTGCTGTTGTGTTCATAAGGATCTGCTTAGTGTCTTGGTGCAGTCCGATTTCCTCGCCGTCCCCGTTCTTGATGTTTGGGCATCGGCCAAGTGTCTCCTCCGTGCCCAATGTGGCACTGGGTTCAGGGGGAGACACCAGAAGCCCAGGGGCCTCCAAGAGCTAAATGCTGGTTCAAGAGCGAACTGATTGGAACGATACACCCAAGTTATTCATCATCTACCACCACCTCCAGTGCTTTAAACTTTAGGACTAGGTGGAGACCATGGGGGGTTGGCATATTTGATGGGAGCTTTGTGGGATCTATTGTGTAAGCCTAGAAGAAAGGGTGTATGCGGTCGGGGTTACTGCTTCTAGGGGGAGTGGCGGCCGGTAGCCGAGCCCTCAGCTCTCGGGGCTGCTTAAAGGGTACCGGCGGCGGGGGCTCTTTCCCGGAGGCGAGGGCGAGGCGGAGGACGTGGCCAAGGTCCTCGGCGAGAGGCGTGCAAGGTATGGAGGGCGGCGATAAGGACAAAAACCCTCTTCATCCAGTAGGAGTATGCGCCAAAGAGATTTATTCAGGGGTGATTACAGGTTATATAGGCTGGTAAGAAGGGCAGGGCTGGAAAGGAGGTGAAGTAGCCTAAAATGGCAATAATGAAGGGAGAGGGGCTAGGATTGGTTCTGAGAGGACGCAGGAGCCGTTGCAGCGGGCGGGGGTTGTTCTGGCCACGGTGCATGCGCACTGGCGGTGGCAGAAGTGGCCTTGGCACAAGGGAGTATGTGGGTAAGATAAGGAAGTGGGGAAAGGGCAGTTGGGAGAAAGGCGGTTTCCTCCGGCAAGCCTCCCCTGCCAGTGGCATTTTGGGTGAGGAAAAGGGAGCTGCCCTGACCTCGCTCCTCAGGCTCGGGGGGGCTGCAGAGGGCACTCACGCCCGTACCTACTACCCTCCCCAGGGGGTGATCAGGTCCCCTGGCCCAGGCCTGGCAAGCCGAGGTACAAGCTCAGTCCCCGCAATTCCCCTTTCTTTTCTAATTAGAGGAAGAGGCTTTACCGGAGAGGCCCGCTAAGGGTGAGGGAAGGGGGAGGTAAGGGAAGGGAAAAAGGGGTTGACGGTGGCTCAGCGAGGCTGGAGCTCAGTGTTGGTGTGGTGCCCGGGCGCTTGACAATGGCTTCGCTGCAGCAGGCTGGGCGAAGGTGAGGGGTTTAAAGTTCAGGGGTTTAAAGTTCAGGGGTTCAGAGAAGCTGGAACTCGAGGCGAGAGCGATGTTCAGGTGATTGAGAAGGGCCTCGCGGTCGGCGGGTTGACCGGTGGCGTTGAGGTCGCGGAGGGTTGGCTGTCATCTTGGAGTGGGGGGCGTCAGAGGTGGCGAGTCGCTGATACTGGATTTGCACGAACGAGGAAAAAATGGCATCTGTTTGTTTTCTTACAAGCTGGACAATTTTGCGGATGAGGCAGGGTCCTAAGATGAGAGCTAGAATAATTATTAATAGGGGGCCAAGAAAAGGAAGGATGTATGGGAGGATGGGAGTGAAAAAACTGGACCAATAATTGGTGGCTTCACGATCTCTTTTACGCTTTTCCAGTCCCTCTCGGACCCTTTTCAGGCTGTCCTCGACGAGACCTGTGGAATTGGCATATACACAGCACTCTTCTCCTAGGGCGGCGCAGAGGCCTCCTTCTTTGAGGAGGAGAAGGTCAAGACCTCGGCGGTTTTGGAGCACGACCTCAGAGAGGGAATTGACAGAATTTTTTAGATGGTAAATAGCGTTTTGTAAGTGACGAATGTCCTCGTCAACAGCCGCCCTGAGGTGAGTTAGGGCGGAGCCTTGACTGGCTAGTGCAGCGATTCCGGTGCCAGTGCCGGCAAGACCTAGGAGGGAGGCAATTGTGAGGACGGTGATGGGCTCTCGCTTTTGCAGAAGGGCAGGAGCTGCAGTTCTTTCCAGACGGAGGAAGAAGTCTTCTTCGCTGTGGTATAAGACCCTAGGGATAAGGACAATTAGGAGGCAAGTTTCTTTATATTCGCTGATGATATTCGTGCTGAGACAGGGGGTAAGTCCTGTAGAGGAGCAGAGCCATTGGGAGGAGTTATGAGGAATGAGAAATTTTGCCGAGCTGCTGGGAGATGAGTAGCTGGCACAGGCAGTGAGGTCGGGAGAGTTACTGGAGCGAGGGCGGACGCACTTTCCCGTATAGGAGACTGAATGAAAGGTCAGGGGGACGGCAGAGGTATTCCAACTGCATTCCAAGGGGCTGTCTTCTGTGCTTTCTGAAAAGGAGAGGTTGGAGGCAACGGGCTCGTACAGTGAGGAAGAGGTGGAGAGGCAGAGCCAGCAGGAGGAGGTAAAATTGGGGTTGGAGGAGTTCACTGAGGTAAAGGCGGCTTGGATGAGGCTGAGGAGGGGAGAGGAATAACGAGAAGGGGGCAGAGGAAGCTGGGGTGGTGGGGTTGGCGATGCGTTGTTTGCAGCTGAGGTGCGGCCTCCGGATGCGCTACTTGTACTTGAAGTGCGGCTGGAGGGCTGTGGAAAAAGAGGGTTAATGACCTTGTTGGGACTAATGTTAAAGGGCCTTTTTATAACAGTATTTTTCTTTGGTTGGTTTAAAGCCTCCTTTCTTATTAGAATAAGTGATCCTCGGTCGGCTCCTTTCTTATAGATTCTGAAGCCTCAAGTTTGACCGAGTAACCAGGAGGGATCAGTGGGGAGCTGCACTGTAAGATTAAGATGTGTGCAGGATCCCTTACTTTTTTGGCCGAGCCAGTTAATAGTAGGGAGTTTGCACCCTGTAGGGGCCCACTTTAGGGTAAGGTAATGATTAGGAACAGGAGGCTTCTAATTAGTGGCTAATGTTTCACACCCCCAGTATGCACAGTAGTACTCGTTGGGGGAATTACAGCATGATTTTCCAGGATTTGAGGATGGGCACATGTAATATTGGGCCTGGGGATCACTTACCTTTCGAGCGCAGGTTTCTTCGACCCTGGAGACAAAGGTGGCGAAAGGCCCACTCGGCTCCTGGAAGAGCTCGGTAAATTTGTTAGGTCGACGGGCAGAGCAATTGGCAAACGCGCGTAAGGCGATGCCTCTGAGGACAGTCCAGAAGGTGGCAGGGACATTAATATAAGCAGACGCATTTAGAAACGCTCCAGTGCCCAAATAGGCTTCGGAGGGATGATAGACTCCAATGGCTGCATCTTGCTCACTTTGCTTAGCTGCTTCTGCCTGGAAGTGAGCACGCCAGTCAACAAACTGACCGGGGTTAAAAATTGAACGGGCAAGCGAGGCCCAGTCTTGGGGGATGCAATAGTCCATGCTGAGATCCTGCAGTATTTGGGAAGCATATGGGCTACCTAACCCGTCCTCCTTGACGGCCCTGCGAAGCTGCTTGATAGCATCTGAGTCAATGGGATACCAGTCGTACGGTTTCTGTGGTGTGGGGGTAAGGTTAAGAGGAAAGCAGCGAAAAGCACGAGAGAAAGGAGGACGCGCTTGTAGAGGGCTTGGCGCGGGAGTGGGGGTAGGGGGAGCGTTGTCCCAAGGATTGCCTTGAGGTGTAGAAGGCAGCCAGGGGTTGTTAGTCGGCAGGGTGGGAGGAGCGGCGGCAGCTGCCGGTAGCGGCTCCGAGGGGGAGCTCGCCGGAGGGAGAGGCGGGAGTGGGAGGCCCCAAGCGTCGCAAGATGGCGGCGCGGTAGGCGTGGCTAAGACACAAGATGGTGGATCAGCCCCGCCCTGTGAAAGGGTGGGGCTCAAGGCATAAGATGGTGGACTAGCTCCGCCCTGTGAAAGGGCGGGGTAAAGCGTATGCGGTTTCCGGCCCAGCTTAGGGCTGATGTCATCGCCGGAGCATTTCCTCCCCTCGATGGAAGAAGAAGGAGGAAGTTCGCCATCTTGGCGTGGCGCAGTGTTATTTTGCTTTTTGGGAGTCACCTCGAGCGCGTTGTTAATCTGCTCGACTAAGGACTCCGTGTCCGAGTCATGATTTGAATTAGTATCGCTATCTGAGTCTGTTGGCTGGGTTGATAGGGCCTCTTTGGATTTAACGGGGCCTCTATCAGGGGGGAGGGAGCCTTGAAGGCAGGAGCGGATGGTTATTAAGGTGGGGAGCAAGCCGGGAGGGAAACGCTTGCTCTCATGTTCCATGGCGTTAGTGACTCGATCAATAAGACGATCATAAGTAACAGGGTCCCAAAGATGGCAAGTGGTGAGCCATGGGTTAAAGGGCAGCAGGAGATCCCAGTATATCTGCAGCTGCCGGACAGACACTTTACAGCGATGCGTGTCTAGGAGACCCGCTAGAGCACGAACTTGAGGTGCCTGACATGTAGATATACGATTACCCATAGCTGAGGGGAGAGGAGGGGGAGTTGCTCCCGAGCCGGGCCGGCCCGGCTGGCGGGGAGGAGAAGGAGGAGTAGTTTACTGAGCAGAGAGAATGAGATAAACTGTGGCTGCAAGGCCGAAGGAGACGGCGAGAGCAGAAAGCAGTGCCCTTTGGCAACGAGAGCAGTCAGGGGGGGCGGTTGCAAAGAGGCACACGGCACCAAATGAGGAAATAAAGATACAAAGAACTACAGCAAAGTAATGGAGGGGAAGAGGGAGAGTGTTAGGAGGAACGGGGGTCATAGAAGTGCGCATACAAGAGGACGAAGAGAGCGTGGGGGAAGGGAGGAGTTCCTACTGGATGAAGAGAGCGTGGGGGAAGGGAGGAGCGGCTTCGGAGCAAGGAACCTCCCACGGCTCCGGAAGCGGCGAGGGAGAGGCGGCCCTTACCTTGCAGGCGAGGAAATGGGAAGCTGGAGGGGCGTCCGGGCGAGCGGGTGACCTGCCAAACTGTTGTGCGGAGACGTCCCTCACACGGGGCACCAGTTGCGGTCGGGGTTACTGCTTCTAGGGGGAGTGGCGGCCGGTAGCCGAGCCCTCAGCTCTCGGGGCTGCTTAAAGGGTACCGGCGGCGGGGGCTCTTTCCCGGAGGCGAGGGCGAGGCGGAGGACGTGGCCAAGGTCCTCGGCGAGAGGCGTGCAAGGTGCGGAGGGCGGCGATAAGGACAAAAAACACTCTTCATCCAGTAGGAGTAGGCGCCAAAGAGATTTATTCAGGGGTGATTACAGGTTATATAGGCTGGTAAGAAGGGCAGGGCTGGAAAGGAGGTGAAGTAGCCTAAAATGGCAATAATGAAGGGAGAGGGGCTAGGATTGGTTCTGAGAGGACGCAGGAGCCGTTGCAGCGGGCGGGGGTTGTTCTGGCCACGGTGCATGTGCACTGGCGGTGGCAGAAGTGGCCTTGGCACAAGGGAGTATGTGGGTAAGATAAGGAAGTGGGGAAAGGGCAGTTGGGAGAAAGGCGGTTTCCTCCGGCAAGCCTCCCCTGCCAGTGGCATTTTGGGTGAGGAAAAGGGAGCTGCCCTGACCTCGCTCCTCAGGCTCGGGGGGGCTGCAGAGGGCACTCACGCCCGTACCTACTACCCTCCCCAGGGGGTGATCAGGTCCCCTGGCCCAGGCCTGGCAAGCCGAGGTACAAGCTCAGTCCCCGCAGGTGTAATTTTAAAAGTGAGGGAAAGGGTGAGGGCTTTCCCCAGAGGACACCCTGCGGGTTGTCAGCATGTGATGTTGTCAGAACGGGAGCCCCCGAATCAGGCTGAAGGGCTGTTTGGGGGAGTGGGGAGTGCATAACAATAACCCTGGGTGCCTGGCACCCACACAGGGTCTGAAGCATCTGCAGATGTTCAAAAAAGGTTTGGAGGACCGAGCTGGACTAGGTGGAATTCAAAAATGGGGTTGCCTAGATAGAGCGGGGCTGGCTTAGGAAAGGCCTGGGGAAATAGAAAGGAGTCAGTTCAGTTGAAAATTGTTATGGACATTTTTTGCATTCAGCACTCAGTGAATGTTCCCTGAGCCGTGGCCTTGTGTGCTTACACTTTGACACAGCGGCTCCTTTGTGACTTGCATGGGAGGCTGTGCTTGCAGACCTAAGTGCCAGGAAATGCTGGGTGAGGGCCCAAGAAACGGGGCTGTTTTTACCAGATGAATGTTCACTCTTGAAACCCATCAGGTTTTCCTCTCTGCCGTAACCACAACAAAGCTCAAACCCAACTTTTAACTCCTATTTAGTCATTTTGCAAAATTTTATCATGATGCTACTTGGGTAGTAACTTAATCTCAGTGTCATTATGCTGTTCTTTTTTTTTCTTTTCACCCTGTTGTTGTGTAAAAATGTTTTTAAGCTTCCTGATTGATCCAAATGAGTAAAAATAAATGAGATGTCAGGATTACTAGCTGCTGGGAATACAGTGATGACTAAGGCACATTTTGGTCCCTGGTGAGAGAAGCAGGTTAATTAGCAAGGAAGTAATTATAACACAGGGTTGTGCTGTTAGGGCCAAATTGACACACAGAGCCCGAGAAGAGCCAATAGGATTTTCTTAGGCAGGAAGGCAGGATGATCAGTACGTGAAAAGTGGGAGGGAACAAATACAGATAGAGTGATGATTTTGTACTAGGTGCTCATTTAATCTTAACAAATAACTGTAGACTGGAGGCATGAATGGGGTATGCAGTCGCGCTTAGTAAATATTTATTGAAACAAACAGATAAATAAAAAGAGAGAAGGGGGTGGGGGACAGGAGGGTGATTTTATTTTCTAGAGAACATCCAGAGGAGAAGTTGGGACCATTTTGTGAAGCGGTTACTACTGGACTGTGCTAAGGAATTTGGATGATATCAAATAAGCAGTCTCCTGTTACCCTAGTATAAATACCATTGTACCATTCCCTTTCAAGATCTACATTCAAAATTTTAACAAGTATTTATTGAGCATCTGCTACTATATGCCGACCCTTTTCTAGGTGCTAGGAATATAACAGTAGACAAAAAAAATAAGATCCCTTTTCTTATAGTGCTTATGTTCTAGTGGTGGAAAAAAGATAAGAAACAGATATAGAGAAGGTACTGGGTGCTGTGAAGACTGTTAAAGTGGAGACAAGGGACAGGAGAGACAGAGAGGTGCTACCTGGCTGGAGTGGTCAGTGCAGGCCTCTTACAGGAAGTGACATTGAGCACAGAGCTGAAGGGGAGGTGAGGAGTGATCCAGACGGAAACCTCCAGGTGTGGCGTGTCCAGGCAGGGGCACAGCACGTGCAAAGGCCCTGGGTTGGGAGCATGCCTGGGATGTCTGTGCAACAGCAAGGAGGCTGGCATGGCTGGAGCTGTGAGCAAGGGGGAGACAACTTTAGTTTCAGTTAGGACTAGACCGAAGCCTCCTTTTCAGTTTTCCATCGACCACTCTGGATGAGTTAGGGGAGTGAGAGCCTGTGACCGAGATGCCAAGTAAGGAGACCTTTGCAGGAGTGAGTGGTGAGGAGGGGCTGAACTAAGGTACTGGCAGTGGAGATGGGGAAGAAAGGATGGATTCAGGAGAGATTCTGGAGGTAAAATTGGAAAGATCGATAATGGGTGGGGGAAGACTCAGGTTACAAGTGTAAATAAATGGTCAGTGGGTACAGTTGCCTTTAATCAACATGAAGATTGCTGAGGTGGTGGCAGGGCAGGAGGGAAAGAAGCGTGATATCCTCCACTTGGGGATGTTGACTTGGACGTCCCTGTGGCCATCAGGTGAAGTTATCCAAATAAGTCATCCCAGGGTTAGATGCCTGTTCCGACACTCGGGGTACAGGTTGGGGTGAAGTATAGATTTGCGCGTACTGGTGTTGAGTTGGTTGCAGCCTTGGGAGTGTGTGAAATTTCCTAGAGGGCATTTGTTGGGTTACAATGGGAACTGAACTTGGGCGAGAATGTTGAAGAAAACTGACATTGCCGTGGCCGGGTGACGGAAGACGAGTCGGCAGAGCGGTCTAGAAGGAGAGCTCAGAGCGTGGGGGAGCCCCGGGAGAGGTGTTCCAAGAAGCCAACCAGTGGAAGAACTGAAGTTGTCCAGCATTTGACCTGCAATCGCTCCTTCCTGACCTTAATGAGAGCAGTTTCTGCAGGGGCAAGGCGTTCCCAAATCACACCAGAAGAGCGGGATGCTCTCTTCTTTCCTCACTGCAGTTCGTGGCTCCTTCTCACAGGAGAACAGAGCAATGAGCTCTAGATTTGGGGACCCCCTTTGATTTGTTCCTCAGGCTCACTCCTGACTTGTTAAGTGGGAGTGCAAGGTGTTTAGGAAATCATTTCTTCATATACAATGCCTGGCTTTCACACCCGATAAAATGCCCTGTTTTGAAAGTCAGAAGCTGACTCTCACCTCTGTTTCTATTTGCATTCCTTCTGTAAAAGCCCTAACCCCATCTGCACCATTCTCTCATCTCCACTCTTCAGCTGCGTCGAGTTGTCCTCTGGAGGATGGTGGAGAAGAGCCTACTGGAATTTGCAGGGAAGGAGGCCATGGAGAGTGAGGGGGAAGACACAGAGGGAGACGGAACTTAGTTTTGCGGCTGCCGTGACAAATACCACAGGATAGGTTGGCTTAGACAAAGGGGATTTATTGTGTTAGGGTCTCAGAGGCTGGAAAGCTTGCTTCCTCCCGGGAATGGCAGTGTTGGGGCTGGGCCTGGAATCCTTGGCTTTCCCATCCATGGCCATGCGGTCTTCTTTCTCTTCCGGGTTCCCACTGACTTCCGGCTTCTGGCTCTTCCTGGTGGCTTTCTCTATAAGGACTCCCAAACGGATTAAGACCCGTCCTGAACTAAAAATAACATCATCTTCAGAAGGTCCTGTTTACAATGGGTTCACACCCACAGAAATGGGATTGCCGTTACAAACATTTTTTTGTTTTTCTTTCTTGGATTTATCCCCAGAAGGGAATAAGTGACAGTCTGAGGCTCTGGGAGATTGAAGGGGCTGGGCTTAGAAGGACACCTTTTCCTCTGATACCTGAGGACAAGGGAAAAAGATGGATGTACCTGCAGTTGAAGTGGCGAGGAAATATGTGCCTGCTCGGGGGCTGCTAATTTCTCTCCAAACAAGGCTGAGATTGATGTTGAGGATGTTGAGAGAGTTTAAGGTCCCTGAAGAGATTGCTTATAGCTTTAGTGGGAAATCCTATCCAGAAATCACAAATGCTAGTTTGCATGGTTTTCTTGGCTTGGTTTGTGTTTGGCCATTTCTTCGGTGAATACATTTTGTATCAAATTCCAATATTTTCACCTCTGTTCTCATCCACCAGTTTTTTTCGAGGTGCGTTTTTTTGTGGTACAGTACTATATTTAGTATTGTAGTCAACCCTTTATTGTATTAGTTTAAAATAAAATATTTTATGAGAAATTTCCCATTTGCCTGGCCCCGGGCTATGCTCCCCTAATTCATCCAGAGTAGCCCAGGGAGATTGACAGGCAGAATCTGGCTCAGTTATAGCTGAAGCTTCAAGCTGAGGAAAGCAAGATAATATGTGTTCACAGTCTCCACATATCCATACAAAAATACTTTTAAAAGCATAAAATTCTTAACTATTTTCAAAGACTCTTCAGGAAGATTCATGGCAGAGCTCTGTTCTCTGCCAATTTCTGTTTATTTGGAAAGGAAATATTTTTGTTTCGGGGCTAAAGGTGGCAAGACCTGAGCGAAAACATGTTGGGAGTGGTGTGGCCCACTCCCTATTCCTGATGGAAATCTGGGAATTGAGGGAAAGGGTTGAGCCCCCACTGGGCAGCCAGCCTCTCCCTCTCTTCTACCCCCAGACACCAGCACAACAATCAGAAGATTAACTCAAATGACGTAGAGGGCTCACCTAAGCTGTGGCCAGGAAGGTCCACCGTGTTTCTAGATAAACCCATTTGGCTACTGTGCGATGCACCAGCTTTCTTTTGGCTTTCTGTGGCCTTGCCTGATTTTACTACCTGATACCTGTGGTGGTAATTGACAATAACAATGCAGATTATTGGGCTTCTGTTGTGCCAGGCACTTGACATCCTTATTTAATTCTCATACCACTCAAGCAAGGTATCATTGTCCCATTTTGCAGAGGAGGATGTTGAGGCTCCCAGCACTTAGTTTATTTGCCGCACGATGACAGAATTTGGCAGAACTTGGATTCCAGCCAAGCTTCTCTCTCTGTCTTTTTCCCAATAAACTAGGCAGTAGGGCAAAATGAGGCTGCAACAAACAATTAAAGCCCAGGCCTCATTTCCCATAACCTATACCTTCTGCCTTCTAGAGGACCAAGTTACTTTGCTTCTTGAATTAAAATACCTGCTCTCACATCAGCTTTAGAGAAAGAAGTTAGTTTATTATTCAGAGTAAAATTCTGACATGAACCACGGCATCCTCCCCACAGAGCCCTCCACTCCACCACATTTGTTTTTCCATTTTGGGCATTAATTACCAAACTCCAGTGTGGACTTCTTTGAGTTGTCAAGTGGTAAGTCTTCATCATTTTCCAGGTCCCTTTTGCATTTGTCCTTCAGGCCCAGGGATGGCTCTTTCTTACAGACGAAGTGTCGTGTAGCATCTTGCCTGTCCTTTGATGATTTTACCACTTTGTGGTGTGGAATGGTGTGTAAAATAAGTACAGGTTGGGATGTGATCCTGGGTGAATTTATTATTGGGGAAAATGACTCCTTGTCTTTAAGGGTGGAGTTGGGCTGGCTTGGAGGATGGTGGTTGTGCTGGTTTGGATGTATTATGTCCCCCCAAAGGTCATTATCTTTAATGCAACCTTGTGGGGACAGATGTATTTGTGTTGATTAGGTTGGAATCCTTTGAGTGTTTCCATGGAGATGTGACCCACGCAACTGTAGGTGATAACTCTGATCTAATGTTTCCATGGAGATTTGGCCCTGCCAATTCAGAGTGGGTCTTGATTAGTTTACTACAGTGCTTTAAAAAGAGCCACACAGGTACAGACACTTGCTGGCTGGCCTTGATGCTTAGACATGCTTGGAGCTACAGCTTAGACAGACATTTTGGAGATGGCCGTTGAAAGCAGACTTTTGCTAGACCAGAGAACCTAAGAGAATGCCTCAAGACACCTAAAGAGAAACGTCCTGGGAGAACGCCATTTTGAAACTCAACCTGGGAGCAAGCAGATGCCAGCCACATGTCTTCCCAGCTAACAGAGGTTTTCTAGATGCCAATGGCCTTTTCCCAGTGAACATACCTTATTGTTGATGCCTTACCTTGGACAGTTTATGGCCTTAAGACTGTAACTTTGTAACCAGATAAACCCCCTTTATAAAACACCAATCCATTTCTGGTATTTTGCATAACAGCAGCATTAGCAAACCAGAACAGTGGTTTCGTTGAAGGAGCATGAGAAGGTGTTGGGAGAGCCGAGATCAACCAAGTCCTCTTGTCCATCCCGCGGCAAAGCCCTCTTGCTCCGTGTTCTGCCTCCCAGGCCTCCTTCTCTGCCCCCTGAGGTTCAACCTCTAGGTCTCTGGGTCACCTCCCCAGCTGGGTCTTCCCAGGCCCCCATCCACGTCTCACCTGTTACTTTCAGTTTCACATCTGCTTGTATCTTTCACGGCACTTGATGCAATTATTTTGTTTATTTTTCTGTTTATTTGTTTTTCTAATTTTTAGAAATCAAGACTGTTAAAGACCACTTGGATCAAAGAAAAACAATCAAAACTACAATTGCAGAATACTTAGTAAATGATGTGGAGAATACTAAATTTGAAAATCAATCTCTTTCTTTCTCTTTTCTCCTTCTCTCTCTCTCAGGTCAATTAATTTTGCCAGGCATTTCATTGAAAAGAGATGGCCTCTTGCCCTCCCTCTCCCTTCTTCCCCGTCCGGTTTCTCAGAGCAACTGCTGTTAAATTTATGCTTTTAGCTCTAGTTAGATTTTCTAAATAATATGCTTAAATTGCCATTGCTTGATTTAGCAACTGGAGATGTTTTCCTCCTCCTTGCCTTACATGCACATCCATCCCCTCCTCTATCCACTCTTAATTATGCCACAATTTCGGTTAACTCCTTCTGACTGTAAAACGCTGTTCACACATGAGCAGAGTAGAATACCAGGCTTACGTGTTTCCTTTCTTGGACAACCTTTTTTTGCTATTAATATTACCTTTTTTCTTTTTTTCCTCTGTTGATCTTTTAAATTCTCTACCAGGGAGACCCAAACATATCAGCCTATCAGCTGACACTTCCGTTTCTCTATTTTTCTTTCCCTTGGAGCTGGCCTCTTGGAGTCGTCCTCCTGCTCTGGTCTCCACTCTCCGCTGGGCCTGCTTAGGACAGCCTGTATCTTCGTCCCCTTCCTTTTCTCCTGCGTTGGAGCCTCTACTGCTGTCCCCCATGTCATCGTTTTCCTGGATGTGTCGTGCACTCTGGGGAGGGCTTGTTCTCTAGCTTTGAGACAGTACAAAGGAAATGCGTGTTTTGAGAACACATGTCAGAAAATGTCTTTATCCCACCCTTACAGTTGATGGATAGTTTGGCTTGGTTTAGAATCCTGGGTTGGGAATAACTTTCCCTTAGGATGCTGAAGCACTGCTTCTAGCTCACTTCCAGTGTTGATTTTGGGCTGCCTGATGCCCTTCTAATGTCCGATCTTCTCTAGATGATTTCTTTAAATTCTCAGGAAGGTTTTAGTATCTTTATCCTTTATATTTTATCTTTATATATGTCTTTATCCTTGATATTTTGATATTTCATATCATGATACTGCCTCCCCTGGTCTTTTGTCATTCATTCTTCCAGTATTTATGAACCTTCTAATCTGGAAATTTAGATCCTTGGGTTCTGAAAAATTCCCTAAGCATTTCTTTGATACTTTCTTCCTCTCTGTTTTTTTATTTTTATTTTTATTTTTTTCTTGCTGTTAATCTTAGTAGTCAAACATTGGATTTTTTGGATTGCTCCTAATTTTCTTTTTTGTTTGTTCCTACTTTCATCCTTTTGTTTTTCATTCTCCTTGCAGGGAGATTTCCTTAACTTTAGCTTGCAACCCATTCCCAATGACTTAAAATTTATGCTCTCATTTTTAATTCCAAGAAGCTTTTCTTATTTTTGATTTTTTACTTTTAGAATCTATCTTGTTTTCATTCTTGACTTTGGGGTCTTGGGTTTTTCTTCTTGAGAATATTCATGATAGTTTGTTTTAGGTGTTTTTTTTTTAATGTTTGTTCTGAGTCCCTTATTTCTGTTTGTTTGGATTCTACTAGATGTTGGAGACTTTGTTTGACTATCTAAGATGAGTCTTAGGTACTCATTCCTATTTAAAAGTAAAAGGCCGCAGAGCTGACTGGAAATGCTGTGTGCAGGCATGAGGCTTGCTTGGCCTTTTGATGGAATTTACTGTAGGGTCATCAGATCCAGCCCCCTATAAGGGACCCCCAAGTGGGAATGCCCTTAGGTATTTCAGCTTGCCCAGTTTCAAGAAAGAAAATGCTGGCGTCTCTTATGGGGACAGGGCAAGGGAAGGGGTGGAGCCTCCCCATTCAGGACACTGACTTCTATCCCCCCCCTCTGTTTTCTGTAAGATTCCTCGCCCCTGCTCTCTCTGTGCTGGTATCCCCAAGGCTGACACCTCTAGGCGTTAATTTCTTCAGAGAACAAACCACCATTTTCCTTTAGGGTGGACAAGGAGTGCCATTACTTGTACAAGATGGGTGATGAGATCTGAAGTTCTCCTATTTTCAGTTCTCCTGGTCCCTGTGGTTCCTGAGCTTTTCTGAGTTCTGCAGCATAAGCCAACACGTCTTCTAAAGACATTTGTTTGGCATGCTCTTGGCTTTGCATTGTCTTCTCACTGCTACCTCTGTTATTACTCCCTGTCTTAGCTTTTCATCTTCCAGAAATTTGTTCACATCTTGGTTGTTAATTCCTTTCCTGTTTTCTTTTTACCTCATGCATGGATATCTTTTTTATTATTTTACTTTGATTTTGGCATGGTTTGGGGAGGGAGGAGGACACAGACACATGTTCAGTCTATTCTGTGTACCCCCAGGCTTGTCTTCCTCTCCCCTCAGTGCTGGTTTCAGGAGGGCAGAGGCCGTGTCCTTAGCTTCAGCTGTGGGCTCCAGCACCTTGGCATGTAGGATGTGCTTTATAAATAAAGTTATCTAAAAGTGCAACTGCAGTGACCCATCTTGGACTTTTAATCCATTTTCTCATGGAGCCAGTGATTGTGGAAAGAGATAGATATGGAAGTCCTCTGCAACCCCTCCTTGACAAGTATCATCTTTGCTGTTTTCCCATGTACTTCCCAAAATACTGAGTATGCAGCCATGAGAAACCTTACACAGTCTTAAGTGCAGCACTTTGTAGTTTTAAAATTAAAAATTAGCTTGATGGTAATTTATTACTGAGTAATGCATGCCTAGATTCTAAAAAATTTACTAAGAATATTTATGAATGAGATATATTTGTTTCTAGCTAGTCTTATTAGCATGAGAATGGCATTTTATTATGGGCTATTGTGAACATTTTAAAAAGAAACTAAACAAATAGAGCATAATTTGGGAAATGACTCTAAATTTCAGGGGTCTTGATTGGACATTTAACGTTAACTGGCAGTGGGGCTGGAAGGACTCAGGTGGGTCTATAGCTGCTGGAGGTGGACAGGAGAGTTCCAGGCTCTCTTACAACCTTAGAGCCACCAACATCTATGGATCTGGTGTTTAAAGTCTCTTGGGAGAGATGGCAAGTAAAGCAGCAACTGTAATTTGGTGCAGTAAACATGAGGAGCACGTACCCAGGCTGGTACTGTCGGAGCATAGAGGTCATCTAAAGAGGATGACCCCAGTGAGGTTGAACTTCTGCTAAGTTTTGAATGACAAGTAGAAGTTGTTGGGGTAAATAAAGGTGAGAGGGGCCTTCCAGGCCAAGGGAGTGGCACACACAAGGGCACAGAGGGATGGAAAGGGATGACGTGGCCCTAGTTCACTTTGAGAGCAAATAACCCTGAGAACCTGCCAGGTAGAAGCCACCATGCTAGACCCTCCTGGAGCTCAGAGTCTGGGGAAGAAACTCAGGTCAAAGATGCTTGTGAGATGTTCTCATCAGTGCCAGTAGGTCGGAGGGTGACCACGGCGGCTTGGCGAGCTTGACCAACCCGGAGGAGGTGGTGCTTTAGCTGAGGCCTGTTGGGTCATTAGGAGGTTGCTGGGTTGCTGGCGGCCATGTAGGGGAGAGTTTTCCCAAGCCAAGAGAGCAGCATGAGTAGTGGATTGTTGAAGGAGTTACAAGAAAGTCAGTGTGATTAGGGGATTGGGGAGGTGGAATGATGAAGCGTGCAGAAGATGAGGCACAACAGGCTGCCCATCAGGGGCCTTCGGAGGGTGGGGTGGGTGGTGGGGCCAGATCCAGAAGGTCTCGGGTGGCACTAAACCAAGGTCTAGGACCCTTTGCAGGCCTGGAGAACCGATGGGGAGTTACAAACTAGGGAGCTTCTGGGATTGGATTCTGTACTGAGAGCACCCGGCTGGCAGGGAGGAGGACAGATGTGGAGGCATGGAAACCCATTTTGAATTCTGGAGAGTGGGGCATGAGGGTGAAATCTGTAAGATCCCTAGAGCTTTTCACCCGAGAACACCTCCATGGGAGGTGGGGGGAGGTGACCGGCAGTGCAGCCTGGGGTGGAGGGACCTTTCCCCAGGAGGGGCTCTGGACTGGCAGCTGGTGTCCCACTGAGTCTGGGGCCTGGCCCAGCCCCGATTGCCCCCCTCAGAGAGACCACAGGGCTCCTGGGTATGGGGGAGAGGCGGGGATACTCAGGGTCCAGAGGAAAAAGGCAACTTGTTTTATAGGGCACCAAGGTCAGGGTTGCTAAAAGACCTGTGATGCTTTTGGCATTAATGATGAAAAAACAGTGGTATACCACAGATGAATAATATTGCAATTTACATCCAACATATATTGAGTGCTTCCCCAGTGCAGATGTTTTAGGCAATTTACCAAGTGTTCTCTTAATTTGTGTGTAACAACTTTATGAATAGGTAGGCATCATTGCTGATATTCCCATTTTACAGATGGTACAGTGGCCCAGAGGAGTTAACTTGCCAAGGGCATGCCGCTCCTAAGTGGTTGAGCCTGGTTTATACCAGGGTGTTTTGCTTGGAGAGTTTGCCCTCGACTCACTGGGTGTTTTCGCTCATCAGTTGCAATTTGGCAGCTTGCTCGTTCAACATTCTTTCTGTGTCATGTAGTGTAGATGGATTTCTCTGTAGTTGGTCCAAGTATTGATTTGTCATTTCTACTATTTAGGGAAGCAGAGAATCAGGCAGGCTACTGTGGTATTACTTCTCGTCTGTTTGGATCTTCAGGGCATGCTTCAAGTTTTTCTTTCTGCCTTTCATACTTTCAGTACTCAACATTGGCTTACTATATACAGGCTGCTTATGAACTTTGCAGTCCTTTCTCTAGGTGAACAGAATTCAACCCAGGTCTTTGGGTTGCACATCTCCAAGCAGCATTCACAAAGAAAACAGTGTGAGTGGTGCCCCCTGGGGTTGTGCAGTGAGGCTGTATGACTGAATCTTGTCTGCTTTGCTGAATTGTGCTGGGTGGAGGTGGGAGGTGGGGTGGGGTGTTGCCAGGCCAGACATGAGTTTCCAGGAAAAGTGTGAAGTCCTGGAATAGGCTGTGCTTAATCAAACCAAAAGGCGGAGAGATTCATACCTTGGCCTTGTTAGCACAGCACTCAAGTCAAAGATTCTAACCTGTCATAGACCAAGATGCATCCAGTTTAGAGAGTGTCACTGCTGTTTACATTTTGGATTTGGTTTGGAGCTTCTTGCTACTTAGGTGCCAAATTCCACTTGTCACCTTCCAGAAAGCCACCCAGGTACTTTTGCTTGTATTTTGCCTGTCTGCGTGGCACTGAAAGAAATGTGCAGTAGCCAATTTCAGCCAAAGAATCATAGAATGAATCTATTAAGGTCCCCCCATGATCCTGTGCTCCCCAGTTCTTTGGCGGTAGTAATCCATTTTCGGAATTTCAAATGACCTCATGGAAGACATATACTTACTTCTGTGATCAAGCTGTGCTAGCTCTGACCCAGCAAACACATTCTATCTGTTTTCTTTCGGTAGCAGCTAAAACCTTTCAAAAGAAGGCATCCTTACGAATAAATAAAAAATAGGGAACCTTTGATCCAGTGTAACCATCTCATTTTAAAACCAGATACTGCTCAGTGTTGAAACAATGAGCATGAGGAAATTTAGGAAAGCAAAATAATTACCTTCTCAAGTGCTGGGTCACTGATATGCTTTATGGGTCAGTGTAGAAACTTTGTTGATCCAACCTTCCCTTTGGGGTCTGGAGTGGGTGCATCGTCTGATCTCCCCATGATTTTCCAGGACCCTCAAACACTCCAAGCTGTGGATCTCAGGCATTTGCCTCAGATTTTACCATCACTACTTGACCTCCTCACAAATGAGCCAGGGCTTGTCAAAAGGCCCTGCTCCCAAGAAGTCTGAGGGCTTTCTCTCACCCTCAGTGGCTTGCATTTGGCCACATCTACTTGAAACAGGGTATTTTAACATCTAGTTATATTGCTTGCTTCTTTCAAATGAAAAGCATAACTCTATCCTTGAAAATCTTTCACAGGGGGAGTTCTTCTAAATTGAAACATATTTACTCTATAAAGGAACCCTTCTGTATATTCCTGAACTATAAATTGGTGCCTGTGTTTGCTAAAATAACACAAAGGTCTGTTGAAATGCATTCTTTTAATAGTTATATTAGTTGTCATAACATAACTTGAGGACTGTTTTGCTAATAAAATCTCTCTGATTTGGCTGTTGGCCTCTCATTAAGCTCCTCCGTAGCTATTGCACATCCTGCACTGGGTTCACAGACAAGAAACATGCATGCACTTGGTATTTAATTCACCTTGTGGGTGAAATTAAGACAAAACTTAAAGCAAGGGCCAAAAGAATCAAGAAAAATGGCACAGTTTAGGGGGCTCGATGCACAAGATTGCAACTACTAGAAACTTCCACATCACCAGTACCCTGAGAAGGGAATTTCAACATAAGTCAGAAGATGACTTCGTGGGTATTGTCTGGGGCTCAGGAGTTGCATCAAATACAGATTCATTTCTGTATGTGGAAGAAATGGCTCATAAGCCAAAGCAGGGACATTACATAAAACCCTTGCAATTGAGTTCCTGTAACCTTGAATGGGAATATCTTGGGGTATTGACTATTATGGAATTGTTGCTTCATCTTTTTCATCCTCTTTTTTTTTTTTTTTTTTTAATTCAGTTTTATTGAAATATATTCACAAACCATACAGTCATCCATGGTATACAATCAACTGTTCACAGTATGATCATATAGTTATGCGTTCATCACCACAATCTATTTCTGAACATTTTCCTTACATCAGAAAGAATCAGAATAAGAATAAAAAATAAAAGTGAAAAGAGAATACCCAAACCATCCCCCCATCCCACCCTATTTGTCATTTAGTTTTTACTCCCATTTTTCTACTGATTTTTTTTCAATTTTTTAACTTTGTTTATCAATAAATTAAAAACAAACAGGCAAACAACAACCAAAAAAACCCCACAACATTTCAAACAAAGCAATGGATTAAGGAAAACAAATAACCTAAAATAATTACTTTGCTTCCAATATGTTCCTTCCATACCCCAATAAAATTAATAAACCATGTCCAAACAGAGGAGTAAGAAAAACAAATAATCTAAAATAACTACATTGCTTCCAACATGTTCCTACCATACCCCAAGAAAATTAACAACCCCTAAGAAAACAAAGGAATAAGAGAAAAAAAAAACCTAAAATAACTCTATTGCTTCCAACATGATCTTACTATATCCAAGAAAGTTTACAAACCATAATCATTCCTGAGCATTCCCATAACATTGAGATTACCCTCCATAGTTTATCTGTTCTTGTTAGATTATCATTCCCCCTCCACTAATTGGTATCTCTAGGTCCCCTACATTCTACAGTATAAAACATTGTACATTTTTCACAGAATTCACATTAGTGGTAACATACAATATCTCTCTTTTTGTGCCTGGCTTATTTTGCTCAGCATTATGTCTTTTTTTTTTTTTTTTTTTTTTTTTTAATCTTCATTTTATTGAGATATATTCATATAGCATGCAGTCATACAAAACAAATCGTACTTTCGATTATTCACAGTACCATTACATAGTTGTACATTCATCACCCAAATCAATCCCTGACACCTTCATTAGCACACACACAAGAATAACAAGAATAATAATTAGAGTGAAAAAGAGCAATTGAAGTAAAAAAGAACACTGGGTACCTTTGTCTGTTTGTTTCCTTCCCCTATTTTTCTACTCATCCATCCATAAACTAGACAAAGTGGAGTGTGGTCCTTATGGCTTTCCCAATCCCATTGTCACCCCTCATAAGCTACATTTTTATACAACTGTCTTCGAGATTCATGGGTTCTGGGTTGTAGTTTGATAGTTTCAGGTATCCACCACCAGCTACCCCAATTCTTTAGAACCTAAAAAGGGTTGTCTAAAGTGTGCGTAAGAGTGCCCACCAGAGTGACCTCTTGGCTCCTTTTGGATTCTCTCTGCCACTGAAGCTTATTTCATTTCCTTTCACATCCCCCTTTTGGTCAAGAAGATGTTCTCCGTCCCACGATGCCGGGTCTACGTTCCTCCCCGGGAGTCATATTCCACGTTGCTAGGGAGATTCACTCCCCTGGGTGTCTGATCCCACGTAGGGGGGAGGGCAGTGATTTCACCTTTCAAGTTGGCTTAGCTAGAGAGACAGGGCCACATCTGAGCAACAAAGAGGCATTCGGGAGGAGGCTCTTAGGCACAACCATAGGGAGGCCTAGCCTCTCCTTTGCAGCAACCGTCTTCCCAAGGGTAAAACCTGTGGTAGAGGGCTCAACCCATCAAACCACCAGTCCCCTATGTCTGTGGTCATGTTAGCAACCATGGAGGTGGGGTAGGCGAATACCCCTGCATTCTCCACAGGCTCCTCAAGGGGGCACTGCATCTTTTTTTTTTCCTTGTTTTTTTTTTTTTTAACTTTCCCTTCTTTTTTAAATCAACTGTATGAAAAAAAAGTTAAAAAGAAAACAAACATACAATAAAAGAACATTTTAAAGAGACCATAACAAGGGAGTAAGAAAAAGACAACTAACCTAAGATAACTGCTTAACTTCCAACATGTTCCTACTTTACCCCAAGAAAGTTACCTAATATAGCAACATTTCTGTGAACTTGCTCCTACTATATCCATCAGAAATTAACAGACCATAGTCATTTCTGGGCATCCCCAGAACGTTAAATAGCTTATCTGTTCTTCTTGGATTATTGTTCCCCCTTCCTTAATTGTTCTCTATTGCTAGTTCCCCTACATTCTACTTTATAAGCCATTTGTTTTACATTTTTCAAAGTTCACATTAGTGGTAGCATATAATATTTCTCTTTTTGTGCCTGGCTTATTTCGCTCAGCATTATGTCTTCAAGGTTCATCCATGTTGTCATATGTTTCACGAGATCGTTCCTTCTTACTGCCGCGTAGTATTCCATCGTGTGTATATACCACATTTTATTTATCCACTCATCTGTTGAAGGACATTTGGGTTGTTTCCATCTTTTGGCAATTGTGAATAATGCTGCTATGAACATTGGCGTGCAGATATCTGTTTGTGTCACTGCTTTCCGATCTTCCGGGTATATACCGAGAAGTGCAATCGCTGGGTCGAATGGTAACTCTATATCTAGTTTTCTAAGGAACTGCCAGACTGACTTCCAGAGTGGCTGAACCATTATACAGTCCCACCAACAGTGAATAAGAGTTCCAATTTCTCCACATCCCCTCCAGCATTTGTAGTTTCCTGTTTGTTTAATGGCAGCCATTCTAACCGGTGTTAGATGGTATCTCATTGTGGTCTTAATTTGCATCTCTCTAATAGCTATTGAAGCTGAACATTTTTTCATGTGTTTCTTGGCCATTTGTATTTCCTCTTCAGAGAACTGTCTTTTCATATCTTTTGCCCATTTTATAATTGGGCCGACTGTACTATTGTCATTGAGTTGTAGGATTTCTTTATATGTGCAAGATATCAGTCTTTTGTCTGATACATGGTTTCCAAAAATTTTTTCCCATTGAGTTGGCTGCCTCTTTACCTTTTTGAGAAATTCCTTTGAGGTGCAGAAACTTCTAAGCTTGAGGAGTTCCCATTTATCTATTTTCTCTTTTGTTGCTTGTGCTTTGGGTGTAAAGTCTAGGAAGTGGCCGCCTAATACAAGGTCTTGAAGATGTTTTCCTACATTATCTTCTAGGAGTTTTATGGTACTTTCTTTTATATTGAGATATTTGGTCCATTTTGAGTTAATTTTTGTGTAGGGTGTGAGGTAGGGGTCCTCTTTCATTCTTTTGGATATGGATATCCAACTCTCCCAGCCCCATTTGTTGAAAAGACCATTATGACTCAGTTCAGTGACTTTGGGGGCCTTATCAAAGATCAGTCGGCCATAGATCTGAGGGTCTATCTCCGAATTCTCAATTCGATTCCATTGATCTATATGTCTATCTTTGTGCCAGTACCATGCTGTTTTGGTAACTGTGGCTTTATAATAAGCTTCAAAGTCAGGGAGTGTAAGTCCTCCCACTTCGTTTTTCTTTTTTAGAGTGTCTTTAGCAATTCGAGGCATCTTCCCTTTCCAAATAAATTTGATAACTAGCTTTTCCAAGTCTGCAAAGTAGGTTGTTGGAATTTTGATTGGGATTGCATTGAATCTGTAGATGAGTTTGGGTAGAATTGACATCTTAATGACATTTAGTCTTCCTATCCATGAACATGGAATATTTTTCCATCTTTTAAGGTCCCCTTCTATTTCTTTTAGTAGAGTTATGTAGTTTTCTTTGTATAGGTCTTTTACATCTTTGGTTAAGTTGATTCCTAGGTACTTGATTTTTTTAGTTGCTATTGAAAATGGTATCTTTTCCTTGAGTGTCTCTTCAGTTTGTTCATTTCTAGCATATAGAAACATTACTGACTTATGTGCATTAACCTTGTATCCCGCTACTTTGCTAAATTTGTTTATTAGCTCTAGTAGCTGTATCGTTGATTTCTCAGGGTTTTCCAGATATAAGATCATATCATCTGCAAACAATGACAGTTTTACTTCTTCTTTTCCAATTTGGATGCCTTTTATTTCTTTGTCTTGCCGGATTGCCCTGGCTAGCACTTCCAGCACAATGTTGAATAACAGTGGTGACAGCGGGCATCCTTGTCTTGTTCCTGATCTTAGAGGGAAGGCTTTCAGTCTCTCTCCATTGAGTACTATGCTGGCTGTGGGTTTTTCATATATGCTCTTTATCATGTTGAGGAAGTTTCCTTCAATTCCTACCTTTTGAAGTGTTTTTATCACAAAGGGATGTTGAATTTTGTCAAATGCTTTTTCAGCATCTATTGAGATGATCAATTGATTATTCCCTTTTGACTTGTTAATGTGTTGTAATACATTGATTGATTTTCTTATGTTGAACCATCCTTGCATGCCTGGAATGAACCCCACTTGGTCATGGTGTATGATTTTTTTAATGTGTCTTTGGATTCGATTTGCAAGTATTTTGTTGAGGATTTTTGCATCTATATTCATTAGGGAGATTGGCCGGTAGTTTTCCTTTTTTGTAGCATCTTTGCCTGGTTTTGGTATTAGATTGATGTTAGCTTCATAAAATGAGTTAGGTAGTGTTCCATTTTCTTCAATGTTTTGAAAGAGTTTGAGTAAGATTGGTGTCAGTTCTTTCTGGAAAGTTTGGTAGAATTCCCCTGTGAAGCCATCTGGCCCTGGGCATTTATTTGTGGGAAGATTTTTGATGACTGATTGGATCTCTTTGTTTGTGATGGATTGGTTGAGGTCTTCTATTTCTTCTCTGGTCAGTCTAGGTTGTTCATATGTTTCCAGGAAATTGTCCATTTCCTCTACATTATCCAGTTTGTTGCCATACAGTTGTTCATAGTATCCTCTTATAATTTTTTTAATTTCTTCAGGATCTGCAGTTATGTCACCTTTTTCATTCATTATTTTGTTGATATGGGTCTTCTCTCTTTTTGATTTTGTCAGTCTAGCTAGGGGCTTGTCAATCTTGTTGATCTTCTCAAAGAACCAACTTTTGGTGATATTTATCCTCTCTATGTTTTTTTGTTCTCTATGTCATTTATTTCTGCTTTAATCCTTGTTATTTCTTTTCTTGTACTTGGTTTAGGATTGGTTTGCTGTTCATTTTCTAGCTTCTTCAGTTGATCCATTAGTTCTTTGATTTTGGCTCTTTCTTCCTTTTTAATATATGCGTTTAGTGCTATAAATTTCCCCCTTAGCACTGCTTTTGCTGCATCCCATAGGTTTTGGTATGTTGTGTTCTCATTTTCATTCGTCTCTATATATTTAGCAATTTCTCTTGCTATTTCTTCTTTAACCCACTGATTGTTTAGGAGTGTGTTGTTTAACCTCCAGGTATTTGTGAATTTTCTAGGTCTCTGATGGTTATTGACTTCTAGTTGTATTCCATTGTGGTCAGAGAATGTGCTTTGAATAATTTCAATCTTTTTAAATTTATTGAGGCTTGTTTTATGTCCCAGCATATGATCTATTCTGGAGAAAGTTCCATGAGCACTAGAAAAGTATGTGTATCCTGGTGATTTGGGATGTAATGTCCTGTATATGTCTGTTAAATCTAATTCATTTATCAGATTGTTTAGGTTTTCAATTTCCTTATTGGTCTTCTGTCTGGTTGATCTATCTATAGGAGAGAGTGATGTGTTGAAGTCTCCCACAATTATTGTGGAAACATCAATTGCTTCCTTTAGTTTTGCCAGTGTTTCTCTCATGTATTTTGTGGCACCTTGGTTGGGTGCATAGACATTTACGATTGTTATTTCTTCTTGCTGAATTGCCCCTTTTATTAGTACGTAGTGGCCTTCTTTGTCTCTCAAAACATCCCTGCATTTGAAGTCTATTTTATCTGAGATTAATATTGCTACACCTGCTTTCTTTTGGCTATAGCTTGCATGAAATATTTTTTTCCATCCTTTCACTTTCAGTTTCTTTGTGTCCCTGTGTCTAAGATGAGTCTCTTGTATGCAACATATTGATGGTTCATTTTTTTTGATCCATTCTGCGAATCTATATCTTTTAATTGGGGAGTTTAATCCATTTACATTCAACGTTATAACCGTGAAGGCATTTCTTGAATCAGCCATCTTATCCTTTGGTTTATGTTTGTCATATTTTTCCCCTCTGTCTATTAATAGCCTTTATTGTACCCATACCGAATCTCTTTAGTACTGAACCTTTCTCCAAGTCTCTCTGTCCTTTCTTTGTTTCTCTGTCTGTAGGGCTCCCTTGAGTATCTCCAGTAGGGCAGGTCTCTTGTTAGCAAATTCTCTCAGCATTTGTTTGTCTGTGAAAAATTTAAGCTCTCCCTCAAATTTGAAGGAGAGCTTTGCTGGATATAGTATTCGTGGCTGGAAATTTTTCTCACTCAGAATTTTAAATATATCGTGCCACTGCCTTCTCACCTCCATGGTGGCTGCTGAGTAGTCACTACTTAGTCTTATGCTGTTTCCTTTGTATGTGGTGAATTGCTTTTCTCTTGCTGCTTTCAGAACTTGCTCCTTCTCTTCTGTGTTTGATAGTGTGATCAGTATATGTCTTGGAGTGGGTTTATTTGGATTTATTCTATTTGGAGTTCGCTGAGCATTTATGATTTGTGTATTTATGTTGTTTAGAAGATTTGGGAAGTTTTCCCCAACAATTTCTTTGAATACTCTTCCTAGACCTTTACCCTTTTCTTCCCCTTCTGGGACACCAATGAGTCTTATATTTGGACGTTTCATATTATCTATCATATCCCTGAGGTCCATTTCGATTTTTTCAATTTTTTCCCCATTCTTTCTTTTATGCTTTCATTTTCCATTCTGTCATCTTCCAGGTCACTGATTCGTTGTTCAACTTCCTCTAGTGTTGTACTATGAGTGTCCAGAATCTTTTTAATTTGGTCAACAGTTTCTTTAATTTCCATAAGATCATCCATTTTTTTATTTAGTCTTGCAATGTCTTCTTTATGCTCTTCTAGGGTCTTCTTGATTTCCTTTATATCCCGTACTATGGTCTCATTGTTCATCTTTAGTTCTTTGAGTAGCTGCTCTAGGTGCTGTGTCTCTTCTGGTCTTTTGATTTGGGTGCTTGGGCTTGGGTTATCCATATCGTCTGGTTTTTTCATATGCTTTATGATTTTCTGTTGTTTTTGGCCTCATGGCATTTGCTGAACTTGATAGGGTTCTTTTAGGATTTGTAGACCAATTGAAGTCCTTATCTCTAATTTATCAGATCTACAGCTTCGTGGAGTACACTTTCTCTAACTAACCAGCAGGTGGCGTCCACGAGCCAACTGTTCTCCACAAGCCAGTTCTCCCCTGCTTAGCCTTTTTGGTGAGTGGGGGAGTGAGTATTGTGGGGTCCAATTGGTGTACCAAGCTTGCGTGTGTAGTTGGTGTTGCCTGCCCTGTATATGGGGCGTGTTTCTGGGCAGTCAGGGAGCGGGGGGGGTGGCTCTAACAATCAAATCTCCCTGGTGATCCTAGAGTTTTAAAGCTGCTGCAATAGTCTAATCCTTCAGTTCAGTCCTGCCACAGTTTGTCTCTGCCACTGACCCACAAGTCCTTGGTATTGGCGTATGGCTCCTGAGACTTGCAAGTGGGCCCCTCTTCCAGGCCGTGCACCCCGGGTCCTCTGTTGAGGGATGACTGTGCTATGTCACAGGTGAGTGCCGTCCCCCCAGGGCAGTCCTGGGCTGCTGGGCTGTATAGGGAGGCTCCCAGTCTGCTGAAATGATGGCTGAATGGGGCTTTGTTAATTCACACTGCTCTACCTTCCCAACTCTGGGGCAATCAGCTGAGGTTGCAGGGAAGGCTAATGTCCACGCCCAGTTTTGTGGTGTGTGCCTGTTATTTGAAGCACTTCCGTCACACTGGGTTGTCTGGGGCAGTTCTGGGCTATGGGGCTGGCGACGGGCAGGAGTGTTTCCTGTCCACCAGGATAATGGCTGTGAGCGGACACACCCCTTTTCTTGGGAAGTTGTGGTGTTTAGTGAATTTTCTCAGCCACTGGATTATTGCGTTTTGTCTCAGAGCTCTCCTAGTTCTGCTCTTGACTTGACCTGCCCAAATATCAAGTCTTTGAAGCTTTCTGTATTGGGCTTCTTAGAGTAATTGTTTTAGAAAAAGAAAAAAGGATTAAAACAAACAAACAAACAAAAAAAAAAACGGGCCCTCCTGGGAGATCTAATGGGTTATTGAAATGCTAAGAGACAAAGCAACCAGGGCCATTAAGGAAAGGTCCACAGGGCAGAGAGATCAGCTTTTCTTCAGGATTTGCATATGCGCCTCAGGGCCCTTCCCCTTTCTATGTTCACCAGAACTCCAAAAATCCTCAGCTTTTATTTTGGAGTTTTTCGTGTTGTTTTTTTTCTATGCCTGTCTCCTCTCTGCTGGGCTGGCTGCTCTCAGATTCTCTGGTGTCTGGTCTCAGTCTATCTATGGTTGGAGTTTGAATCAGTAGAATGAGTTTCCGATAAGGGCAGCCACTGCAGTTCTCCCTTCTCCTTCCCGGAGCTGACAGCCCCTCCTCTCCCGGGACTGAGCCTGGCAGGGAGGGGCGCGGGTCCCCTGGCCGCAAAAACTTACAGATTTCGCTGATCTCAGCAGTTCCACGTTTTCATGAGTGTTGTATGAAGTATGCCCAAAGTCAGATTGCTCTGTGGTGTCCAGTCCATGCAGTTCCTGGCTTTCTACCTACTTTCCTGGAGGAGTAACTAAAACATACAGCTCACCAGTCTGCCATCTTGCCCCGCCTCCCTTCATCCTCTTTTTAGGAATGGATGTCTATCTTCTTGGTAAACCTTTTGAATTTAATTTCCAAATACCTTCTGAGTAAATTAAAAATAGCAGCTTGCATCATTATATCACCTATCACATCAGAAATTTTTGGTGTGAGACTAACCAATTTATTATGGCAATTGATGAAAAATGGTGTGCTTAAACCTTTAGCATTTTTCTTATAGAATTTCTTTAATATATTTAAAGATATTTAGTAAGACAATTTCACTTTTGACTCAAAAGCTTAAAAACTGTTAGAATAAATTTTTAAGTATGATTCAATGGAAATGAAAATTAAGATTTAAACATTGCTTTTCTATCATTTTAAGTTCACTAGTATTAGTGAATGCTAGTTTCACTTATCAAAATGGAAATTGGGCTTCGAGAAAAACTTTCACTTTTAATAATATCACTATATTTACCTGAAAAGTTTAGCCAGAGGAACAGGGGGGAGGACAAGTGACAGCAGAGGCAGAGATTGGAATGATTCATCCACCAGCCAAGGAGCACCAAGATTGCCAGCAAACACCAGACCCAGAAGAACCAAGGAAGGGTTCTCTCCCATTGGTTTCAGAGAGAGCACGGCCCTGCCACCAGCTTGATCTTGGCCTTTTGGCCAAAAGGATAATTTGTGTTGTTTTAAGCAAAAAAAAAAAAAAAAAAAAGTTGAGCACATTTGTATATGGAGGCTAAGGTTGACTAAGACGTTGACTCTGCATAGCTGCCTGCTTTTAGCTCTGATGTTGCCTGGGGTATCCCTGGCTGTGTGGGGTTTGCCCATTGTAAACAGGTGTGTGTCTTAAGGCTTATGAGGACATGATTGTTACCTGCCTGCTGTGGCGTTCTGCAGCCTGGCTGGGAGCAAATGAGCCACTCTGAGGTCCATATCCCCATATCCCCAGGATGTAAATGGTGATCTCTGGCTGTTGGACCTGGGAAGAAATGCAGACACACGCTGTGCAGTTGGGTGACTTTCAGAGTAAGCCTGGCTGCTCAGATTTGAAGGAGGCACAAGGTCAATGAGTCGGCCAGGTCACCGTCCCCTTTGACCTGACCAACCACCCCATCTCAAGGGGGTTTTAAGCTTGGGGGCAAATGAGGAGAGCCGGACTTCAGAATCCAGCACTTCCTTTAAAGAAATAAAAATTAACATAAGCCAAGCTCCAGGGCTTATGCTATCAGTTGCCCCCCAAAAGCTCATCAAAAATTGAATAGTATTATTTTTCCTATGTTGGCCAACTGTTACCATTACAGTGTGCTTTAGGGAATTCACAATTAATGATTGTGTTTGTTACATTCACAATTAGTTAATTACAGTAATTGTGTCATTCATTCAACAAATATGGAATGAACAACAACAGAAACAAGTATTGATTGAGCATGTGCCACGGGCCAGGCAGTGACCTAGCGCTAGGGTGACGTTTGGTGAACAGGGAAAGTGGTCCCATCCCTCATCGAGCTTGTAGTTTGGTGTGGGAAGGACAAATGGTAAACAAGGGACAAGCAACTATAGGATTGGGAATCAAAATGAGTGCTATGGAAGAAAAGAACATGACTCTGCGAGAGTAGCAGGGTGACCTGATTTTGACTTCAGGCTGAAACTGGGTTTTGCTTTCTGTCCTTGTTGCTACCAAGTGTGACCGGTGGGCACGTGGTGGTGTCTTGACTCATGTTGTGGCTTTGCCAAGCTTCTGAGAACAAATGCCTTTGCCAAAGAACCCACGTTCTCATTTATCAAAATGAGAATAGTAGATTTGAAGCTTGGAAGTGGTTGACTGCATGATTGGGGCTATTTTTAAAAGACGGTTTATAGAGTGAATGAATTTCTGGGTCATTTGTAAGCATCATTTACCTCCCAATCACTTCTTGTCTGATTGAAACGTAGGCTTATTATTGAAATATAATTTTTCCAGGTTCATGGTGCTGCCTAGGTTTGTGGTTGAACTCGGGTATTTTCTTCTGTTGTTCATTTTTAATTTCCACTATTGGAAACACAGAAGCTGTGTCATTCATTGGGAGAGCTTAGTGAGAAAACGTGATCTCTCCTTACTTATGTATTCTTTTATCCTTGTTCCCTGCATTGTTTTTCACCGGCTTTTTCTTTCTTGTTTGGAGAGTTAACGTGGCCCTGGAAATCTCAGGTGGTATTATCAGGAGAGACATATGTTTTTCCATCGGAGCTTGGTTGGGGCCCCTTGCGAAGGAAGCGTTTTGTCTCCCTTGTTTAATTAGAGAACGTTGTCAGGGTTGTTTCTACCACTGGGTTCCCAGTCCATGTGGGCTTTCAGGGGAGCAGAATGGACAAACCTGTGGGGTAAAGATGGCACCGTCTAGCAAACCCGGGAGGGTTGTTCAATGGTGAACGTCTGGGGAAGCGGCTGGCTAATCACCATTTCTCATTCTTCTTATTTTATTCCTCCTTTTTGGCAAACAGTTAAAAAAAAAAATTAAAAACAGACACCCCTAGAGAATCACTTTTAACACATCAGGGTGGTGTTGCTGTTCAGCTCATTCTGGCTCTTGAACTCTCAGAGTGAGCTTGGGGTGGTCATCTGTGATGGGCACATATTTTTATAGGCTTGCTGCTTTATTAGTGGATTCCTTTTATATTAAGAAGATATAGAAAACATTCTTTGCAATTTGCTAAATAGCTACTCGTTGACTTGCGCTTTGAAAGTCTTCGCGTTTCTGTATATATCTTATATTTCATAATAAGGAAGGAACTGAAATGTGGAACTGTAACCAATAACAATTTTTGAAATTACCTATATAACTGCTTGTTGAACTGTACATCAAAAGTTAACACCTTTCTGTATGTATATTTTATTTTACAATAATGGAAATAGCTGAAGTTGTGGAACTGTGACCCATGACATTCTTTGAAATTTGCTGACTACTTGTTAAATTGTACTTAGAAAGTTATCACTGTTATATATATATATGTTAAAGTTCACAATAAAAATGCATTAAAAAACAGCTTTATTAAGGCAAAACTGTAATACAATAAATTACACCTATTTTCAGTTGTTCTCGTTTGCTAATGCTGCCATTTTTCAAAACACCAGAAATGGATTGGCTTTTATAAAGGGGGTTTATTTGGTTACAAAGTTACAGTCTTAAGGCCATAAAATGTCCAAGGTAAGGCATCAACAATAGGGTATCTTTGCTGGAGAAAGGCCGATGGCGTCCAGAAAACCTTTGTTAGCTGGGAGGACACATGGCTGCCACCTGCTTGCTCCCAGGTTGTGTTTCAAAATGGCTTTCTCCAAAACATCAGTGTCAGCTATCAACGGCTGTTGAAAATGTCTGCAGCACATTGGGGGTCCACAATTCCAAGCTTCTTTGAGCTAAGCCAGCTAGCTTCTGGGTCTCTGCCAGCGTTTTTTTTTTTTGTTGTTGTTTTTTAATTTTATTTTGAAATAAATTCAAACTTACAGGAACAGTTGCAAAAACAATACAAACCCCATACACGGAACTCCAGCATACCCCGGCACCCCTCCCCTGATACCCCGATCCACCAACTTTAACGTCCTGTCACACGGTTTCTTTCTTTCCCTCCCTATCATCCATCATCTATTGCTCTGTCTTGTGAACATATGAGAGCAATCTGCCAGCGTTTTTAAAGGACTCCAGTGATTAAATCAAGACCCATGCTGAATGGGCGGGGCCACACTTCATTGGAACATTCAATCAGAGGTCACACCCTACCCAAAGGTATCACTCACAGTTGGGTGGGTCACATCTCCATGGAAACAACCTAATCCCAATATCCCAAGAGATTGGATTAAAAGATCATGGCTTTTTCTTGGGGGACATAGTATATCCAAACGGGCACATCAGAGGGAAAAAAAAAAAAAGAAGATGTAGAAAAGTTCACTGTATTAGTTTGTATTCTTCTCCTTTGGGGGTCCAAAGGGGAACCCTAATGATGAATTATTAATTTCTTACCCTGAAGAGATCATCTCAAAACTGAATTTGTGGCTCGTCTTCTTGCAGCTCAACTGTGGATTGAATTCTTGTGGTCTAACCTTAAACCTGAGGAATCTTCTTTTCCTTAGTTTATTTTCCTTTTGCCTGATTTCCTTATCATTTTGTATTTTTTCCTGTGTTAAATAGATATATATTTTTAAAATTTTTTATTGCAGTAACATATACACAATGTAAAATTTCCCGTTCCAACCACCTTCACGTTCACAACTCAGTGATATTTTACAGTTTATAGTTTTGTATTTTATAGCTCTTGGTTTTTGGACTGAGGTGCGGTGGAAATAAATGCTCACAAAGGTGGGCTATGTGTGTGTGTTAGGGAGAGCAGGGGTTCTGGACTGAGGTAGACTAACTTCTGAATCCAGGCAAGTGACAACCTTTCTGAGCTTCAGTTTCCTCATTTGTGAAAAAAAATGGGTAAGGTTCTCGCCTCACAGAACAATAGTGAGGATTCGGGGGAACCCATACTTCAAGTCTGCAGCCTCTAGGCAAAGAACTGATGCAGGCCTGTTCCCTTGTCCTGTGGTTCTTTTTCACAATCACTCTTGGCTCATTTAAAAAAATATTGTATTAAATTTTATATCACTACTTGTTCATCATATTTACTGCAGGTTATTTTTTTTAATTAAATTCAGTTTTACTGAGATATATTCACATACCATACGATCATCCATGGTGTACAATCAGCTGTTCACAGTACCATCGTATAGTTATGCATTCATCACCACAATCTAGTTTTGAACATTTTCCTTACATCAGAAAGAATCAGAATAAGAATAAAAAATAAAAGTAAAAAAGAACACCCAAATCATCCCCCCATCCTACCCTATTTTTCATTTAGTTTTTGTCCCCATTTATCCTCTTATCCATCCATACACTAGATAAAGGGAGTGTGATCCACAGGGTTTCACAATCACACTGTCACCCCTTGTAATCTACATTGTTATACAGTTGTCTTCAGGAATCCAGATTACTGGGTTGGAGTTTGATAGTTTCAGATGTTTACTTCTAGCTATTCCAATACATAAAAACCTAAGAGGTGTTATCTATATAGTGCATAAGAATGTCCACCAGAGTGACCTCTCGACTCCATTTGAAATCTCTCAGCCACTGAAACTTTATTTTGTTTCATTTTGCACCCCCCTTTTGGTCAAGAAGATGTTCTCAATCCCACGATGCTGGGTCCAGATTCATCCCCAGGAGTCATATCCTGTGTTGCCAGGAAGATTTACACCCTTGGGAGTCAGGTCCCATGTAGGGGGGAGGGCAGTGAGTTCACCTATTGCAGGTTATTTTAAAAACCACCAGATGCCAAAGAAGACATTTAAAATGATTTATTATTTGAAGTAAAAATACCTATCCAACTGAAAGAAGCCTGATTTATGAGATAACGTGTACTCATACTGGTAAATTAACCTGTAGGGTTAATTTACCAGGGTCAGGAGACTGACTATCGAGGTCTGAAGTGAGTGTAGGATCATCTGTGTGTGTGAGGATCTCAGACCCTGCCAAGGGCTCCTGTCGGTTTCAGGATCAGGGACTGGGGCTGGGGGACGCCAAAGAATTGACACCCACCAAAAGAGATTTGTTTGCATCCCAGGTCACTCTCCATTTGGAATGTTCTAGAAGCACAGGGTTTAGGGAATCTTGAGAAGTGTCCTTGAGGCAGCTGTCAGTTCTTTTTCACCCTCATACCTGGGGGTGCTTGTGTGCTCACTTGTGTTCCCTCTCTTTCTGGGTTTGTCATCTCTCCTAATTTGAACCTTAGGAAAGAATCATAAAGGGCTTTCCTTCCTGGAGTGACATAACAGTCTCCGGCCTTGAGGTGGCCCTGCCAGCCAGTGTCCAGCTGGAATGTGGCCTGTGCTGGTTTGGAACTATTATGGACCCCAGAAAACGCCATGTTCTTTTAATCCATTCTTGTGCGTGCAGACCTGTTGTGGATGGGAGCTTTTGATTAGGTTTGTTTCTATGGAGATGTGACCCTGCCCGTTCGGGTGGGTCTTAATCCTTTACTGGAATCCTTTAAGTGAGCTCATGGGGGTGGTGGTGGGGGTCGATTAGAAAGAAAACGCTGTGGGAGAAGCAAGAATGACCCACAGAAACAGAGAGAGCAACACCCAGAGACATTTTGAAGATAGTCATTTGGAAGCCAGAGCCCAGGAAAGAAGGGCCAGCAGACTCCGGCAATGTGCCTGCCCATATGACAGAGGGCCCCCAGATGCCATTGGCCTTTCTTCAGAGAAGGTATTTTCCCACTGATGCCTTAATTGGGACATTTTTCATGGCCTTAGAACTCTAAATTTGTGAACTATTAAACCCTCATTGTAAAAGCCAACCCATTTCTGGTATATTGCATTCCGGCTGCTTTAGCAAACTGAAACAGTGGCCTTTGGCTTGTGGGCCCAGAGTGGGCATATCTGATATGTTGTACAGGTGCCCCCATATTTGCTAACCCTAGTGTTGTGTCTGAAGTGGGACCACAGACCCCCAGGCAGTAGTAGCTGCCCACACACTGGAAATGACTGAGGCCTTGGCTCTCCCCCTGTTGCCAGTAACAAGAAAGACACCTGCTGGACACGCCTCAACTCCTTTTTTGTTTTAAAACTCAAGTTGCTAAGGCTTTCCCACCCCATGCCCTGTTGGTCAGGGCAGCTGTACCAGTGGGATTGTAATGCCCAGCTCTGCAGTCCTAGCCCAGTGGGATGGGACGGGAAACCAAGAATCTCATCCCTGTTCTACCACCTGCAACAACAGGAGCCCACACCTATTTCTGGGTTTTGTATGGTTTCTCGAACATTTTGGCTTTGAACAAGAAATAAAAGTGGGTCATGTTTTCCGAGAACAGCTATGGGATATGGTGTTAGTGACATTACAGGCATGGGAAGGGAAGCTGCTTACATGAGCCAGTGATCTGTGTGCCCTAGACAGGGCATTTTCACAAACGGCCCTGTGTCTGCCCTGCTGAGCAGCGTCACTTCCGCCTGCTGATGAGGGGCCACTTGGCCTGCGCCTCCAGATGAATGTCCCTCCAGGGATGACAAAAGTGCTCACTCTGGGCTCGGCGTATTTTAGGTTTTGAACTTTTGAAACAAATATGACAGTTCTTCTGTGTCATGTGTTCGCGGCTGGACCTTAGGCTGCGTGGCTATATAACTTATTGTCCAAACCTTAGTGTGCCAGGACAACAGGTGTAAACCAGGACACTGAGGGCCCTCTGATCTTATGTAACCAGTTGGTCCTCATCTGCAGTTTCTTAAGGTTTGCTCAGATGTTTCAGCTTGTTTTCTTTGTGTTCACTAAGTGCAGCAGCCTCAGAGGATGTTTGCCTTTTAGCAGGGAGTCCAGGAGGAGATGGGCTGGCTCCTCAGCCCCGTGGAGCCGACAGGGTGAATGGGCAGGTCTAGTTTACCTTGATGTAGAATGGACCTTGGAGTAGGCAGAGTCATCCAGACACTTGGCCCAAGGGATGCAAAAGTCTTCTTCCAGTTCTGGAAGTAAATGTTGGGGTCTCAGACTGGGAGAAGGAGGGTCTTGTTGCTGAGCCCAGGATCTTGGCAGGGAACATTAGTTCCAGGAGATCATTTCTGAGTGGCCGTGATGCTGCACAGGAATTTTTAGAATATGATCAAGAGTAAGGTATGGAAAGGGAGTGGCTGGAGCTAGGCAGCAACACCTGGTAGGCTTCACGTGAGGCTTCAGGTGAGGAGGGGAAAGAGAGGAAGGAGAGAGAGATGGACAAAAGTGGGAGAGCCAAGGCAGAGCCGGATGCCATGTGGAGGCACGTGGGACAGTCCAATACTTCTCCACTAGTTACATCCTTTGTTTTTTGGAGTGAAGGAGGTAGAGGAACAGAGCATCACCTACAGCTGTGGCAGTGGAGAGTGGGCAGATTCCTTTTTGAGACTCTGGACAGGGCCAGATACATTGGAATGGGTTCTTGAACTGCACATGGATGCGAGCTGATGCGTGGTTGACCATGAGTGAATGGGTATTTAAAGGGCAGGGGATGGCCTGGGAGAATGCTCTTTCAACTCTGCTCTAGAACATTCTGGTGCTGTAGATGGGTTGATTGAAGCAGGGAGTCCACAGGTGGCAAGTACAAGTGGCAGTGGACTGGGAATCAAGAAGATCCTTGTTTATACTCAAACTCTTTCAGTTACAGGCTCCATGATCATAGAAAATTGCTTCAACTTAATTCCCATATTTTTATTTATGGATATATCATTTCCCTATCTCTAACTTCATCAGGTTGTTTAGGAGCAATAAATAAGATAGAAGTGTGAAAATATCCTGCACATGGGAGGCCCTCGTTGCATAGCAGCTGCTTTCTTTCTCAGGTGTGCCTCTACAGGTTTATTAATTTCCCCAGTGTGTGTCTCTCCCCTCAGCCCCCTCCCCTCAGCTACTCATTTGGGCGCCTCTCCAGCACCCATCACTATACCATGCACCTAGTGTGTGCATTTGTTTATGGATGATGGGTAAGGCCCTAGAACTCAGCTTGCCCTCTAGGGTCGTTAAATGGTCTGACCCTAGGGTTAGGATTTATGGGCCCAGAGAGATCATCCAATCCTCTGGTTCTCCAACCTGGCTATTAACATGCAGATTCCTGCACCTTACCCTTAAGATCTTGATTTCCCAGGTCCCAAAGGGACCCAGGAATCTGTGTGTTTAAAAATACCCCATGTTATCCTGATGATGAGCCGGTTAAGGGAAGGATTTATCTAGTTAATGCCTCAATTTAAAGATGAAAACCATCAGGGGTACAGAGGAGGGTGGGAAGGGTGGTTCCCACTGGCCTTACTGGCTTCTCTGCACAGCTGTGACTCGGCCCAAAATTCAAGCAATGCCAGTCAGTTCTCACAGGGTAGACACAGGCTAGTATTCCCATGTGTGTAAAAACCCAAACACACCATCCAGGCCTTTCCATAGGTGCATCAGCGTCCTCACCTTCAGGTGTCTATTTCTTTCTTTCTCTGAGCCTCTGCATTTCACTTCCCTCTTGCCATCCTGTACTTTCTCTGCATGACTTTGATCGGATACTCCTTTTTTTCTCATCGCTCCTTCCTGTGCCTGAAAGTGATAGTATTTAACTTAAAGGTAACTCAGCCAGAGCGGGCTGCAGGGGTTGACTCACCTGCCCTGCAGTGACCAGGTCAGGCAGAACACACCTTGGATGGGCAGATATTCAGTTTTCAGAATGTGGTGCTGCCCTGGGGAGGTCCTGACAATTTACTCGTGGCTTTTCTCCTAATTCCTGCAAGGTAGCAGTGGAGTCGGTGTGGTTTCACCTTTGCTTGGACCTCAGATGAACGGGGCTCCGTTCCAGCTTTGCCCTTGGCTTCTCGCAAGAATGCAAACTCTCTGCTGTCCCCTCCACGCTGTCCCCTCCCCGCTGTCCCCTCCCCACTGTCTTTGTCTTTTTCTCCACTGGGCCTTGCTGACCTGGCACATTCTCTGAACCCACTGGCCTATCACCTGCAGTTTCTACTAAAACCCCTGCTGCCCTCCTCCGTTACAGCTGACCCTTTCTGACGGCTGCTACCCAGCATTTCCCGGCCTCCTAATAGCTTTCAAATTATCTCCCTATAAAAAGGAGACCATCTTTTTGTTTTTTCCCTTCATATTTCTCTCCCCTCAGACTTCTAATTTACTTTTTTGATCATCACAATGAAAGCAGTACTTCTCTAGAAAAAAGTCTCCGTGCTTCATTTAATCTCTAAGGTCTGATTAATTGGGTCATTACTTTATCTTGCTCCAATTTATCATTGCCACCTTCTTTCTCAATTATTCAGAGCTATATATTTTGTTGATTTTAAAGAAGTATATCCTCCCACACACATGCTTCAAACATCGCTGAACTTGGGATACAGTTTACGATTGAGAGGGTCATACTTTATTTGGCAGCTTTTCCCCTCAGTGGCACATAATTTAATTTCTAATAGCATCTTCTGTCTTATTTCGCAGGATCTGTATAAAAGGCCAGGAAAAATTAATACCAGCTTTAGTCAAGATTTAGAATTTTGTGATTTTGATGGGGATGGCTGCCAGTAGGTCTAACTCTTAACAGGAAAATAGGATTATATTTTCCAGCAAAATGCACTGATCTGGACTTTAATAAAGTCCATCTGATAAATCATTATGCCTTAAGAGGCTCTTCTTTCTCTTATGATTACAGCTGCTATAATAAATAAAGCCAACAAAAATTCTGTCTAAGCTAAGTTTGTGATTGTATATATTTCAGTAAAGGAAAACTAAATCCCTGTTTTGGATCTCTAATTAAAAGCAAATAATGTAGATTAATTCCCAGATCAAAACTATGAATGGTTCCAGTGATTCTGTCTATGACCTTCTTTTAATTTTTTTGTTAGGTTTATTGTAGATAATTTACGCACAGTAGAATCCATCCATTTTAGATATACAATTCTGTGAGTTTTGACAAACGCATATAGCCACGTAACCACCACCAAAATCCCAATTGTATTTCATGTTATTTTTAATTGGGCAAGTTGCAGGTTTACAGAAAAATCATGCAGAGTATACAAAGTTCCCATATAACCCCCTTCACACACAGTCTTCTCTTTTTCTAAAATGCAGTTTTAATGAGATATATTCATAAACCATGCAGTCATCCAAAGTGTACAATCAGCTGTTCACAGTATCATCATATAGTTGTGCATTCATCACCACAATCAATTTTCGAACATTTTCATTACCCCCCCCAAAAAATAAGAATAAAAATAAAAGTAAAAAGAATACCTGAAACATCCCATACCCCCTATTATTCATTTACTTTTTGTCTCCTTTTTTCTACTCATTCGTCCATACACTGGATAAAGGGAGTGTGAGCCACAAGGTTTTCACAGTCACACCATGTAAGCTATATAGTTATACAGTCATCTTGAAGAATCAAGGATACTGGATTACAGTTCAACAATTTCAGGCATTTTCTTCTAGCTATTCTAATATGCTATAACTGAAAAGGGATATCTGTATAATGCATAAGAATAACGTCCAGAATGACCTCTCGACTCCATTTGAAATCTCTCTGCCCCTGACACTTTATTTTGTTTCATTTCTCTTCCTCCTTTTGGTCAAGCAGATTTTCTCAATGCTACGATGCTGGGTCCAGACTCATCCTCGGGAGTCATATCCTACATTGCCAAGGAGACTTAAACCCCTGTGAGTCATGTCCCACATTGAGGGGAGGAGAGTCAATTTACCTGCAGAGTTGGCTGAGAGAGAGAGGCCACATCTGAGTAACAAAAGAGGTTCTCTGGGGGTGATTCTCAGGCACAGTTATAAGTAGGCTTAGCCTCTGCTTTGCAGTAAGAAGCCTCATAAACGCAAGCCCCAAGATCGAGGGCTTGGCCTACTACAATAGTAGTCCCCAATGCTTGTGAGATTATCAGGAATTCCCCAGGCGGGGAAGTTTGATTTTTCCAATGTTTCCCCAGTCCCTCAAAGGGGCTTTGCAAATGCATTTTTATTCTCTGCCCAAATTACTCTGGGATGTATCAGGGCTTCATGCTAACCTGTACAAACCAACCAGATCTTACCCCTATTCAAGGTTCCATGTAATTATGGTGTTTGAATAAACTGACCATGCAAGTTATATTACATAGCATACTACAGAAAATACAGATTTTCCACCAAATAAACATCTCATCCTTTGGTCTCACATAAAAGTTGAAGTTTTAAAACACAGTATCATCCTTTTCCCTTTAGTCTGGTTTACCTTAGTCCTAACCAAGTCCATTTTGTTCCTATCTCTAATTAAAGTCTGATCTCTTTTTCAGCTTCTTTAACATTTGCTGCATGGGATAATGCTGACATTCATAGCTGCCGAACTCTGGCTCTGAGTCTCAGGTGTCACACAGATACCTGAAGTTCCAGGGACTGACCAGGTTATACACAAACAGCTCATCATCTCTGAATTTAAAAATAACCATTACAACTCATGAATAATGTGACTGCTGTAAGAGCGTACAATCTAGGAATTTTACCATAAGCCTTTCCTGATAACCTATCTTCTCAGATTCAAATCTCAGAGTTTGCACATTATAGTTAGTCCATATTAGTGAGGCATTACAATGTTTATCTTTTCAATTCTGGCTTATTTTACTCAACCCACTGTCCTCAAGGTCCATTCACCTAGTTGCATACCTCGCAACTTCATTTCTTCTTGCCACTGCTCAGTTTTCCATGGAATGTGTACTCCATAGTTCGCTATTCCATTTATCAGACAACGTACTTGTAGGTCACCTCTGTCGAAAATCATGAATACAGCTTCTGTAAACACCAGTGTGCAATGTCCATTCGTGTCCCTGCTCTCAGTTCGTCCAAGTATATACCCAATAATGGGGTTGCATGACCATATGGCAACCCCTAGTTAGCTTCCTGTGGAATCACCACACTGCCCTCCAGATGGGCTGCACCAACAGTGAATAGGTACATCCCTCTCTCCACGTTTTCTCCAGCACTGTATCCCTCTGCTTGTTTTTCAAACAGTTTTATTCATACACCATACAATCAATTCTAAGTAAATAATCAGTGATTCCTGGTATAGTCACATAGTCATGCATTCATCTCCACAACCTATATGAGGACATTTCCATTTCTTCCACAAAGAAAGAGGAAAAGGAGAAAAAAAATGAAGAATAAAAATATAAAAGATAGAAGAAAAATAAAAATAAAGTAGACTATGATGAAAAGGTTAGACAACACCACCACCACCAAGAATCTCATATCACTCCCCTATCACCCCCCTCTTATAGATATTTAGCTTTGGTATATTGCATTTACAATTGAAAATGCCTGAGGCTTTCTCTAATGAGCTACTTAGAATTAGAGAAAAAAAAGGAAATAAGAAAGAAATCCCCTTTTCAGAGCCAGTCCCCAGTCCCCCAGTTAGCACTCAAGAACCCGAGTTGGTGCCCGGTTTGGTGTGCCCCTTTTCTTTGCATGCAGCCCCTTTTCAGTATTCTGAGCTCAGCTGGCTCTAAAAGCCTATGTTTTTATTCATGTATTTTTCCCATCAGCACCACCTCTTCTCTGCTGGGAGAAACCTCAGGTTCCTTTCCTGCTTGTTCCAGGTTTGTCTGTGCTCATAGCTTGTATTCAGTAGTACAAATTCCTTAACTAAAACTGCAGTTGGAGCTTGGTTGAGCTACCTTCCCTTCCTCCTAGTAGACTGCTGCTTTTTCCCACAGAGAAGTGTTTCTACTCAGCCTGCCGTGCTGGGGGGGAGGGGCACCAGCTCTGCAGTTTGGGGATCTTTACTTACAGTTCTTATGCTGTGATCTCAGCCATCCCACCCATTCTAGACTAGTGTATGATGTGTTTTTGGTTACAGATGTCTCCCAACAGTTGTTCCTGGCTATATGCTAGTTGTTCCAGAGGACTAAATTCCGCTCCTCCCTATGCCACCATCTTGCCTATAGAATTTTCCCTTTTAACACTTTGCATTACTGTGGTGCCTTTGTTAAAACTGATGAAATGATATTATGATTACATTATCAACTATAGTCCATAGTTGACATTAGAGATCACGGTTTGTATTGTACCGTCTTACAGTTTTTTTTTAAATTTTTATTCTGGTTACATATATGCAACCTAAATTTTTCCCCCTTTAACCACATTCAAATATATAATTCAGCACTGTTAATTACATTCACAATGTTGTGCTACCATCACCACCATCTATTACCAAAATTTTTCCATTACCCCAAATAGAAGTTCTGTACCAACTAAGCAGTAACTCCCCATTCCCTACCCCCACCCTGGCCCCTGATAACCTGCATTCTAGTTTCTGACTCTGGATTTGCTTATTCTAATTATTTCATATCAGTGAGATCATACAATATTGGTCCTTTTGTGTCTGGCTTATTTCACTGTAAACATGATGTCTTCAAGGTTCATCCATTGTGTTGCATGTATCAGAACTTTATTCCTTTTTAAGGTGGAATAATATTCCAGTGTATGTATAAATGACATTTTGTTTAGCCATTCATCTGCTGATGGACATTTGGGTTGCTTCGACCTTTTGGCAATTGTGAATAATGCTTCTTTGAACATCGGTATGCAATTATCTGAGTCTCAGCTTTCAATTCTTCAGTTCCCTAGAAGTGGGATTGCCAGGTCGTATGGTGATTCTATACTTAAATTTCTGAGGAACTGCTTAACTGTTTTCCACAGCAGCTGCACCATTTTATATAACCACCAAAATGAATGCACATTCCTATTTCTCCACATCTCCTCCAGCACTTGTTTCCTGTTTTTAAATGTAGCCATGTTAATGGTGTAAATATTATTTCATGATGATTTTGATTTATATTTCCCCAATGGCGAATGACATTGAGCATCTTTTCATGTGCTTATTGGCTATTTGTAGATCTTCTTTGGAGAAATGTCTATTCAAATTTTTTTGCCAATTTTTAAATTGGGTTATTTGCCTTTTTGTTGTTGAGTTGTAGGATTTTTTTTTTATATATATATTCTGGAAATTAAACCCTTATAAAAATGTGACTTCTGAACATTTCCTCCCTTTCAGTAGTTTTTCTTAATATTATGATGAAGTCCTTTATTGCACAAAAGTTTTTAATTTTGAAGACGGGCCATCTATATATTTTTGCTTTTGTTGTTCATGCTTTAGCTAACCCAAGGTCCTAATGATGTTTCCTGATGTTTTCTTCTAGCAGTTTTATAGTTTTTGTTCTTATATTTAGGTCTTTAATCCATTTTGAGTTAATATTTGTATATAGTGTTAGGTAGGGCTCCACCTTCATTTTTTTGCAGATGGATATCCAGTTTTCCCAGCACTATTTGCTGAAGAGACTATTCTTTACCCATTGAGTAGACTTTGCACCCTTGTCAAAATCAGTTTGCCATAGGTGGGAGGGTTTATTTCTGAACTTTTGATTTGAGTCGTTTGTCTATATGTCTGTCTGTGCTAGTACCATGCTGTTTTACTATAGCTTTGTAATATGTATTAAAATTTGGAAGTATGAGTCTTCCACCTGCTTTCTGCTTTTTTCTAGGTGGTTTTGTCTGTTCAGGGCCCCTTACATTTCTATAGAAATGTGATGATAGGCTTTTCCATTTCTGCAAAGAAGGCTGATGGAATTTTGATTGGCACTGTGTTGACTGTAAATCATTTTGGGTTGAATTGACATCTTAACAATATTGAGTCTTCCAATCCATGAAGAAGTTATGTCTTTCCATTAATTTAGGTTTTCTTTGATTTCTTTTAGTAATGTGTGGTAGTTTTCCCTGAACAAGTCCTTTATATCCTTCATTAAATTTATTCCTAGATATTTGATTCTTTTAGTTGCTATTGTTTGGAAGTTTTCTTGATTTCCTCTTCATATTGTTCACAGTGTATAGTAATGATACTGATTTTTGCATGTCAGTCTTATACCCCACCACGCTATGCTGTCTGCAACCTTGAAGTCAAAGATACAAGTAGGTTGACAGTGAAAGGATGAAAAAAATATATACCATGCAAAGGTGAGAGTCTTGTTAATAGCATATGGTTAGGTAATACTTTTAAATCCATTTTTCCATTCTCTGCCTTTTGACTGTAGTGTTTAATCCATTTACACTAAAAGTAACCACTGCTAATCAGGACTTTCTTCTGCCATTTTGCTATTTGGTCTTTGCAGTCTTACACCTTTTTGTCCTTCAATTCTTCCATTAATACCTACTTTCATATTTATTTGTTTTTTTGGAGTGTACCATTTTGGGTCCCTTCTCATTTCCTTCTGTGTATATTTTCCAGATACTTTCTTTGTGGTTACCTGTGAGGCTTACATTTAATATCCTAAGTCTATAAAAATCATGGTTGATTTGATACCAACTTAAACAGCATACACAGACTATATTCATTTACCCCTCTGTCCTCCTACCTTTTATTATTTGTTACAAATTATATCTTTATATGTTGTGTCCAAAACCATAGATTTATGAACACTTTTCTGCATTGCATTTTAGCACCTGTAAGAAGTAAAAAGTGAAGTTGTATACCAAAAAATATAATTCAATAGTACTGGCATTTATAATTACTCATTTGGTTGCCTTTACTGAGCTCTTTATTTCTTTATGCCACTTTAATCTATTGTCTGGTGTCATTTCCTTTCAGTCTGAAGACCTCCCTTGAGCGTTGCTTGTAGGACATGTCTGGTGGTGAAGAAGTCAGCTTTTGTTTATCTGGGATGCTTTAATCTCTTCGTTATTTTTGAAAGTCTCACTAGATACAGCCTTCTTGGTTGGTATTGGTTTTCTTTCAACACTTTAAATATTTCACCTCACTTCCCTCTTGCCTCCATGGTTTTTGGTTGAGAATTTGGCACCTCATCTTACTGGGACTCCCTTTTACATAAACACGTTGCTTTTTCTCTCTCTTTTTTTTTTTTTTCCATTTTTATTGAGATTGTTCAGATACCATACAATTATCCAAAGATCCAAAGTGTACAATCACTTGCCCCTGGGTACCCTCATACAGTTGTGCATCCATCACCACACTTAATTTTTGTTCAATTTTTAGAAACTTTTCATTACTCCAGACAAGAAATAAAGTGAAAGATGAAAAAAGAAAAAAGGAAAAGGAAACTCTAATCCTCCCCTACCCCTAACCAACCCCCCTCAATTGTTGACTCGTAGTGTTGATACAGTACATTTGTTACTGTTTATGAAAAAATGTTGAAATACTACTAACTGTAGTATATAGTTTGCAATAGGTATACATTTCTTCCCTATATGCCCCTCTATTATTACTTATAGTTATCTATATAACTATATATATATATATATATATATATATATATAAAATAGATAATTATAGTTATACAATTATCTAATTGTAGTGCATACATTTGTTCTGGTTTGTGGAAGCGATTTCTAGTATTTGTACAGTTGATCATGGACATTGCCCACCATAGGATTCAGTTTTATACATTCCCATCTTTTGATCTCCAACTTTCCTTCTGGTGACATATATGACTCTGATCCCCTTTCCACCTCATTCACACACCATTCAGTGCTGTCAGTTATTCTCACATCTTGCTACCGACACCTCTGTTCATTTCCAAACATTTAAGTTCATCCTAATTGAACATTCTGCTCATTCTAAGCAACCACTCCCCATTCTTAAGCCTCATCCTATTTCTTGGTACCTTATATTTCATGTCTGTGAGTTTACATATTATAATTAGTTCCTATCAGTGAGACCCTGCAATAATTGTCCTTATGTGTCTGGCTTATTTCACTCAGTATATTGCCCTCGAGGTTTTGTCATCAACCCATTTTTTTTTTTAATATGGTTTTGTTCACTCACCATACATTCCATCCCAAGTAAATAATTGATGGTTCTCTGTATGGTCACATATTTATGTGTTCACCACCTTCACCACTATCTATATAAGGGCATCTACATTTCTTCCACAAGGCAGGAGGGAGAGTCAAAGAAGGTAGAGAGGCAAAAGAAAGAGGAAAAAAAAATGACAGCTAGGAAGCAGCAAAAGGAAAAATAACCTTAAATCAAAGTAGAATAAAGAATCAGACAATACCACCAATGTCAAGTGTCTAACATGCCTCCCCTATCCCCCCCTTATCTGCATTTACCTTGGTATATCACCTTTGTTACATTAAAGGAAGCATAATACAATGATTCTATTAGTTACAGTCTCTAGTTTATGCTGATTGCATCCCTCCCCCAATGCCTCCCCATTTTTAACACCTTGCAAGGTTGACATTTGCTTGTTCTCCCTCGTAAAAGAACATATTTGTACATTTTATCACAATTGTTGAATACTCTAGATTTCACCAAGTTACACGGTCCCAGTCTTTATCTTTCCTCCTTTCTTGTGGTGTCTCACATGCTCCCCACCTTCCTCTCTCAACCATATTCATAGTTATCTTTGTTCAGTGTACTTACATTGTTCTGCTACCATCTCCCAAAATTGTGTTCCAAACCACGTACTCCTGTCTTCTATCACTCTGCAGTGCTCACTTTAGTATTTCCTGTAGGGCGGGTGTCTCGTTCACAAAGTCTCTCATTTTCTGTTTGTCAGAAAATATGTTGAGCTCTCCCTCATATTTGAAGGACAGCTTTGCTGGATATAGGATTCTTGGTTGGCAGTTTTTCGCTTTCAGTATCTTAAATATATCACACCACTTCCTTCTTGCCTCCATGGTTTCTGCTGAGAGATCCACACATAGTCTTATTAAGCTTCCTTTGTATGTAATGGATCGCTTTTCTCTTGCTGCTTTCAGGATTCTCTCTTTGTCTTTGACATTTGATAATCTGATTATTAAGTGTCTTGGTGTAGGCCTATTCAGATCTCTTCTGTTTGGAGTACACTGTGCTTCTTGGATCTGTAGTATTATGTCTTTCATAAGAGATGGGAAATTTTCATTAATTATTTCCTCTATTATTGCTTCTGCCCCTTTCCCCTTCTCTTCTCCTTCTGGGACACCAGTGATACGTACATTATTGTACTTTGTTTCATCCTTGAGTTCCTGGAGACGTTGCTCATATTTTTTCATTCTTTTCTCCATCTGCTCCTTTGCATATAGGCTTTCAGGTGTTTTGTTCTCCAGTTCCTGAGTGTTTTCTTCTGCCTCTTGAGATCTCCTGTTGTATGTTTCCATTGTGTCTTTCATCTCTTGTGTTGTGCCTTTCATTTCCATAGATTCTACTAGTTGTTTTTTTGAACTTTTGATTTCTGCCATATATATGCCCAGTGTTTCCTTTACAGCCTCTATCTCTTTTGCAATATCTTCTCTAAACTTTTTGAATTGATTTAGCATTAGTTGTTTAAATTCCTGTATCTCAGTTGAAGTGTACGTTTGTTCCTTTGACTGGGCCATAACTTTGTTTTTCTTAGTGTAGGTTGTAATTTTCTGTTGTCTAGGCATGGTTTCCAAATTAGGTTTTCCCAGACCAGAACAGGCTCAGGTCCCAGAGGGAAGAAATATTCAGTATCTGGTTTCCCTGAGGGTGTGTCTTAGAAAATTGCCCCACCCTGTGATGCCTCAGGTCACTGTGCTTTTCTGCCCAGCAGGTGATGCCTGTTAGCCTATAATTCTTGCCTGGTGTGAGGAGGTATGGCTGTGTTCCCCCAGGCTCTGGGGTCTGATTCTGAATGGAAAGGGCCCCATCCCTTTCCTCCTAGAGAAGACAGACCCCCCAGTGGAGGTCATTAGCATTTCAATGGTCTCGTTCTCTGCTTGTGCTGTCTCCACCCTTCCCCGAGTCAAAGCCCTGGAAACTGAAAATGACTGGGGCTGTCTCCACTGAGCCAAAAAAGAAACAGATAGTCCCCTTCAGACCCAGTCCAAGGCGACCCTCTGGCTCTCCAAGGTCAGTCGTCACCCAAAGCCTCTGTCTGTGTTTTGGGGATTCGTACCTGTAGTGAGCAGTTCACACTTGCTACTTAAAACCCCAGTTGGAGCTCAGCTGAGCTATATTTGCTTGCTGGGAGAAAGCTTCTCTCTGGCACCATGAGGCTTTGCAGCTCGGGCTATGGGGGAGGGGGTCTTGCGACTTGGATCCGCAGGTTTTACTTACAGATTTTTTGCTGTGTTCTCAGGCATTCCTCCCAATTCAGGTTGTTGTATGATGAGTGGATGGTCTCGTTTGTCCCCCCGCAGTTATGCTGGATTATTTACTAGTTGTTTCTGGTTTTTTGTAGTTGTTCCTGGGGGACTACTTAGCTTCCTCTCCTCTCTATGCCGCCATCTTGCCCCTCCTCCGGGTTTTGCTGCTTTTTCTCTTGAAGCTTTCAGAACTCTTTCTTTGTGCTTGGTATTTGACAGTTTGACTACTATGTGTCTGGGCATGGTTCTCTTTAAGTTTATCCTGTTTGGGATTTGTTGGGCTTCTTGAATTTGTGTGTTCATGTTTTTCATTAAATTTGGGAAGTTTTCTGCCATTATTTCTTTGAATATTCCTTCTTCTTCTTTCTTCCCTCTCTTTCTGGGTCCCCCATAATGCATATATTGGTAAGGTTGATGGTATCCCACAGGTGTCTTAAGCTCTGTTCCTTTTTCCCCTATTCTTTTTTCTTTCTGCTCCTCAGTCTGTATCATTTCAATTGTCTTATCTTACAGTTTACTATATTTTTTTTCTGCCAGCTCCAATCTGCTGTTGAAATGCTCTAGGGAACTTTTCATTTCTGTTATTGTGTTCTTTCACTCCGGTATTTCTGTTTTGTTCTTTTTAAAAATTTCTCTCTCTTTATTGAGATTCTCACTGTTTACTCATTGTTTTCCTGAAATCCTTTAGTTCTTTCTCTGTGTTTTCTTTTATCTCCATCACTTTGAGGATTTTTTTAAAAGTCTTTGTCGGGTATGTCCAACATCTGGTCTTCTTCATGGATGCCTTCTGGCTTTTTTATCTTGTTCCTTTGGATGGGCCATCATTTCTTGTTTCTTGGTTTGTCTCATAATCTTTGGTTGCACACTGTACATTTTACTATTTTAAAGTGTTACCTCTGGGGTTTAGTCTCTGAGCTCACTGTTCCTTAGACTTGTATCCAGCTGGTGATGTAACAGAAATTTTCTTGAGTGCCAGGAGCTGACAAAAACAAACCAAGCAAAAAACACCTTTCACGGTATTTGCCCATTGGCTCTGCATTGACTGATGCTTTCCTTCTGAGTTTAGCCTTCCTATCAAGACGATCTTCCCAAGGCAAAAGTGAAGTGCAGGGTCCTCTCCATCTTTTTTGTGGCTGTGTCTTGTCCTGGGTTTGTCCTTACTTGTAGCCCTAGAAACTCCCCCATTTGCAGGATTTCCAGTGCCCTCTCTACTCCTTGTGAAATAGACTCCCCTCCCTTCTCAATCAAAGAGACAAGAAAAAGGTGTGGCCTTTCCAGGGATCAGAATCATCTGTGCATGGAAAGCTGAGATTATAAATTACCTGAGAGTCAATTTGTTGCCCAGCAGGCCAGTTTCCTTGTTTGCTGACTGTCTTTACAGAGTGAGTGCCCCAACTCTCATGTTGCTTCTGAGCAGTGAAAGCAGACTGATTTTGATATTAGTCAAAGTCCATAATTTGATTGGCAAATTTTCTGCTTGAAATCATGGTGCAATCCAAATGGAAACTTTTCTACTTAAAATCATGGCACATTCCAAAATGGGCATAATTTTGGGTTGACCCTTACAGTTCCTTGGGCTTCCCCTGGGTCTCCTCCTGTATGTTCACTTTTCTTGTTCTCTGAGCTTATGGATTGGGTTTAATTTCTTAGCTGACCCAGGCAGCAGAGTAAAGTCTAGCCTCATGAACCATCCCAACGATACCAAGTAGGATAAGACTTGCTTGGAAACTAGATTAAAATTCAAAATATCACTGAATCAGAGAACGGAAGAGAAATAAGTGTAGAAGAAATAAAAAGCTTTAGGGAAAAACCAAATAGACAAAGTTATCTGGTATAAAAATGAGTCAGTAAATGTTTGGAAATGGATAGAGGTGATGGTAACGCATTATTGTGAGTATAATTAACAATGCTGAAATTGTGTGTGTGATTGTGGCTGAGAGGGGAAGTTTAGGGTCGTGGGTGTCACTAGAAGGAAAGCTAGAGGATAAAACATGGGACTGTATAACTTAGTGAACCCTGTTGTGGATAGTGACTGTGGTTAATTGTACAAATACAAGAACATTCTTCCATGAACTAGAACAAGTTAATGTCACTACTACAAGATATTAATAATAGGGTGGTATAAGGGGAAAAATATGCCTAATGCTAACTCTGGATCATGGTTGACAATAATATTATAATATTTGTCCATCAGTTGTAACAAAGGAACCACACCAATGCTGTCAGTAATAAAATGTTTTTCTTTTTGGAGCAATGAAAATGTTCTAAAATTGATTGTGGTGATGAAAGCATAACTCTGTGATTATACTGAGAGCCATTGATTGTACATGTTGGATGGATTGGATGGTGTGTGAATAAAACTGCTTTAAAAAAAACTTCATAAGAAATAAGCAAGCACGTCTTCAGAAAGTGGTATCCATAAAAAGTTAGAAATGATGTTATACAAGCACGGCCAGAAATCATCCATTGGCTATAATAATTACAAGTTACACATGAGTCATCTGGGTAGTGTGGTGTATTTTTTAAAGCAGTCATCATGTTGAGATGTAGAAATAGGCCACATCTTGCTAAAAAAAAGGTGTGTGTAGTGATTTACAGAACATTACCTTTCTAATAGCAGGTAAACCATACAGTGCTCCTTTATAAGACAAATGAGGTATTATATATATATGATTTTATATATTTTATATATAGCATATACTTTTATGAATGCTTACCTATCATATGCATATGCATGTTATAATTGTCATGTATAATGGTTGCCCATCTTGGTTTCCACAATCTGGAATGTCCTTTGTCAGATAAAAGTTCTAATGTTTGTTCAGCTCAAAGAAGTACATATAACTATTTTAGTAAACAGAAACAGTAGTTTAATTTAAAAAGTATAGTAGTTTTTCCTTTGGTTTTAGGAAGTCCATCAATCTATAGAAAAGTGTTTGTGATAGCTGGAGACTTAGGGAGCGGTGGCTATGGTGCGTCTGTATTTTCTTATTTCTAGGATCTGTCAATGAGGTTATGGATCCCTAGGCTAATTTGGATAAAGACAAGGGTCACTGGCCTTTTTACTGAACTGAAAACAATTCTTAGGAGAAAAATAAAGCCTTGCTCGCCCACTGTGATGAGGATCCGCCTCCAAGACAGGGCTGGCTTCTCCAGCAGGTGACCTGTGCCAGCTGTAGGGCCCCTGTTCAGAAGGGCCCTGGCTTGGGGGTTAATGTTCTGCAGTCTCAGTCTTGAAGTTATTAATAATTTTACATTGAACTTGTGTTTTGTAAGTAAAGTCCGATGGGACAACAGAGTACCATGGGGACTCAGAGCCTTGGTGCACGTGTGATTTTGTGCCCCACCTCCACACCCACTCCTTGCTGCTTGGTGCCCCAGCCCTGCCTGGCCTTCCGCTTAGCAGCCTCATCAGCCTGGCTGGGGCGTGTGCCCTGCAGCTTCAGGACAAGGTGGCCACCGTCCTGGCCCCACCAGCAGTGCCACAGTGTGGAAAGCAGGTAACTGGTTGGGGGTCTCTTGCACACCCCGAGCCAGGCACTGAGCAAGCCCCACAGCACAGGTGAATCAGGAATCACCCTTTTGTCAAGTTGGGGTGTTCTGTCAGTGGGAGGGGATACTGGCTTCTTTGGCCTGGCCAGGCCCTGCATTTTCATTTTGCACTGCACCTTGAGAAATACATAGGTGGCCCCGGTGTTGGTGGCGGTGGTGAAGGTTGTATTCACAGACCCCCCTTTTCAAAGTCTCAGCAGCACTCCACTTCTCATGCCCTGCTGGGCATATGCTGCATTTTGACCACAACCCATCTCATAAAAAATGTTCTGCAACATTCAGGAGTCCTCTGTGGACCTATGGGTGGCCATCGTTTTCTGGAAATTCCTCCCTGAGTAAGGTGGCTGTCCCATGTTTCGGTGAATTCTGCTCATGGGCTGATCAACAAGGTCACCTTGGGGCTGGGGATCAGACTGCCATGAGACTCTCTGGCATGTTCTAATGGTTTTTAGTTCTCCTGAGAACTGTTACATACCTTACCATCAACCAAGCAAATCAACACCTGTAGACATTTAGACCATAGGAGTGCAGTAGTAGACATAAAAACCTCTTATTATGTCTCTGTAGATATGATGGATTAATAAGGATAAGAATATAGTGGCAGACTATCATTAGCTATATTCATAAAATGCCAATTAATAAACCTAAGTCAGTCTGGGAGCAAGTCTCTAATGGGGAGTGACAGGACTCCAGTACTGAGCAATATATCTGATCAATAGTGTGAACCAGGACCGATGACATACAAATATCAAACGTGTAGGTGCCATGAAGCTGGACAAGAAAACAAAGGTGATTGATGCTGTTGTTAATGTCCTTAGGTTTGAATGATGGGCTGTGGCAAACAAGAAATTCAGTAGAACATTCTTGGGCCCAAAAATTGCATCTGAAAAATAAAATCCTTAGAATTAAAAAAATTATTGTGGTAAAATATATATAATGTAAAATTAGCCATTTTAGCCATTTTTTAAGTGTATAATTCAGGGGCATTAGTTATGTTCACAGTGCTGCGCAAACATCACCACCATTTCCCAGACGTTTTCATCATTCCTTCGGGGTTTTAACTGCCTGTAAGCTCAACAGGAACCAGCCTGCAGATAGAGCTGTAGAAAAACACGGTATTAATAGAGCATTCAAACAAAGGGATTTAAGGTCCCTCCTCGCCCCCCCACTCCCACTCTGTGGGGATAAGATGCCCCTTGGGGACATTTGCTATGAAAAGAGTTACCACTTGGAGTTTGGCCAGAGGGTGGGGAGATGTTTAGGGAGGAGCTGAAGGCACCAGGAATCAGCTGAAACAGGCAGCTCTTGCAGGAGGCACTAACATTACCCTCCCGAGCTCTGGGCTGCAGCAGGAAGACTGGTTATGTTTCTCCGCCAGCTGCTCACCCAGTGTTGCCTGGGGAGAACTGTCGATTGCAAACCTGGGCATGCAGGTCCCTGCTGTGGCTCCTGGGCAGCCTGTCTCGTGGAGTTGTCCAAGTGAGAAGTGGAGAACCTGCCATCAACAGATGTCACGTGGGGCATCTCCATGGGGAGCTTTTGATTCGAGATCCATGGTGGGAACCACGGAGCGTTTTCCTGGCCCTGGCATCTCCATATACGCAGCAGGCTCTCCAGGTGCTCGTTTCTGCAGCTCAGGAGGTAACTGCTGGTGTCTCTGAGGGGTGTTCCAGGACCCCCTCAGTTTCACTATACCCCAAGTAGACACACACTCAGAAATTGGTGAAGTCCTTCTAGCAATTTTCATGTGCTAGCAGGCAGATGGAGAGGCAGAAATTTGCATCTGGGAGGCATTTAGCAAAGTGGTAAGATATTCTGATCTGGTCTCAGAAGTTACTTAACCTCTCTGCTCATCTGTAAAATGGGGATTATTGTAAGGAATACAAGAGTGACTACATGTAAAGCTCTTAGAACAGTTCCTGTGCTCGTATCCACTGAACTATGTATCTACAGCTGTGGATCTACTGAGAATTTGGTTCTGGAGGACAAGGCTATAGTGCCACTGGGTGGAGGGAGGCAGAGGTTTCGGGCAGCCTTTCTCAGTCTTATGCTCTATCCTCATTGCACTCCTGTAGTGCCCTTTATTTATACTGGTTCCCTACCTGGAATGCACCAAGTCAAGTCTGACTTCTCTGGCAAGTCAAAGCTTAAATGCCACCTTTTCTCAAAAGCCTTCTTCAACTTCCTCCTGCAGTTAGGCCTCTCTCTTCTCTTCCCACAGCATTTTGAAATGTATTTAGGTTATACATAGTTGTTTACATATCTGCTTTCCTAGCTTTCTGGGATTGGCTTAGATTTAGTCCTCAGTGTCTTTATTCCCAGGAGCAAGCTAGTGTCTGACAGACAATCAGCAAGTATTACTTAATGGAATGAAAATGGAATTTCCCCTTTCCCAGGAATAGTAGGATATGGCAGGAAATTGGATGCTGCCAAAAGTGTTGAGTTTCCTGATAGGAGATGTGTTTAAGTGGAGGCAGGTAATTCTAACAGAGGGCATTCAATGGTCAGATGAAAGTTTAAATCAGACAAGCACTGAGTTCCTTCCAACCAGGTGATTCTTCAACAGTTGTTCTCCAACTGGTGCCATAGGCCCCCGACATCCAGCAGACAGGGATGATTTGATGGTCCTATAAGACAGCTTTCATCTAAGAAAAGATTGGTTAGAAATAACTTTGTTCAACTACTTTTTCGAAAATCAGCTTTACTGAAATACAACTCACTTACTATACAATAAGCTCATTTAAAATACACGATCACTGGTTTTTCATACAGTCACAGATTTGTGCACCTTCACCACGGTCAATTTCAGAACACTTTCATCACTTCAAAAAGAAGTCCCTTGCCCATTAACTAATCCCCTATCTGCCCCCTCCCCACTCCAGCCCTAAGCAACCACTAATCTACTTTCTGTCTCTATAGATTTCCCTATTGTAGACTTTCAGATGAGTGGAATCATATAATACTATATGGAGTTTTGTCACTTATTTCTCTTAGCATAATGTCAAGGTTCGTCCACGTTGTAGTGTGCATCGGTACTTCATTCCTTTATATGGTCAAGCAATATTCTATTGTATGGATATACCACATTTTAAAAAACTCATTTATCCTTTGTTGGACATTTGGGTCATTTCCACTTTTTGGCTATTATGAGTAATGCTGTCATAAATATTCACGTACAGGTTTTTCTGTAGACATATGTTTTCATCTCTTGGGTATACACCTAGGAGAAGAATTGCTGGGTCATATGGTTTTCCAGTTTGCCAATGCTGTCATTTTGCAAAACACCAGAAATGGATTGGCTTTTATAAAGGGGGTTTATTTGGTTACAAAGTTACAGTCGTAAGGCCATAAAGTGTCCAAGGTAAGGCATTAACAGTAGGGTACCTTCACTGGAAGATGGCCAATGGTGTCCAGAAAACCTCTGTTAGCTGGGAAGGCACGTAGCTGGCGTCTGTTCTGGGGTTCTGGTTTCAGAATGGCTTTCTCCAAAATGTCGGTGTCAGCTTCCAACAGCCATCTTCAAAATGTGTCTCTTAGCTGCAGCTCTTCTTCAAAATGTCACTCTCAATTGCTCTCCAAAATGTCACTCTTAGCTGCTCTGAGTTCCTCTTGTTTGTCAGCTTTTTATATGGTTCCAGTGATTTAATTCAGACAACCCTGAATGGGTGGGGTAACACCTCCATGGAAATTATCCAATCAAAGGTCTTGCCCACAGTTGATTGAGTCACATCTCCATGGAAACACTCAATCAATAGGTTCCAACCTAATGAACACTAATACGTCTGCCTCCATAAGACTGCATCAAAGAACATGGCATTTTGAGGGACATAATACATCCAAACCAGCACATTCCACCTCCTTGGATCCCAAAATGACATGATCTTTCCATATACAAAATACATTCATCCCATCCCAATATCACAGAAACTTAAATCATTTCAGTAAACAATAGATAAGTACAAGAGCCCATCAAAATCAGTCACATGTGTGGTCTTGTCCTAAAGCAAAATCCCCTCTGGCTGTGGACCTTTGAAACTTAGGACAAGTTATCTGCTGCCAATATATAAAGGAGGGATGGTCATAGGATAAATGTTCCCATTGCTATAAGGAGAAACAGTGAGGAAAACAGGGTTTAAGGGACTAAAACAATTCCTAAAACCTGCAGGGCAAACCCTATTAGATTTCAAAGTCTGAGAGTCATTTATAGAATGACGTTTTATCCTTAGGGCTTGAGAGAGTGGGAGTCCAACCCTTTCCAAGGGCTTCGCGACAGCCCTTTTCTCTCCAAATGCTGGGGTGAGGACAACATATCTACATATTGGGGAGACCACCTTTTTCTTAGCCCCACCCTCTTCAAACATCGGGGTGCCACCCGGACTCTGCCTCTCCAGGGCAAAGGCTCTCCTCTGAACAGTGGGGTGGCAGCCAGGCTCTCCCCAGTTCCTGGGGTATGTGCTCCACCCTCTCTGGGGCTTGGGGTGGCAGCACTGTTCCTGAGCATCAAGGTGGAAGGCCTGCACTCTGCCTCCAGGACAAACACCCTTTCCACGTGCATGGGCTGCTCCACTCTTCCAGCCCAAGACCTCTTGACTCCAGACCTCTGTCCTTGAAGAAATTTTTCCTTCTATTTGTTCCTTTTCTATTCCCTCCAGTCCAGACTGGCAGTGGCTCTGTCTATACAGATGTTGTGAAAATCTCATTGGCTGGGCATGAAGCACCCAGGGATCAAAGCCGTCAGACAATAGGACTTTCCACAAATCCTTTCTGGATAACTCCATTTCCAATCCTGGCTTGTACTGAAATTGCGGTTGGGTTCTGTGTTTGGTTAAATCCTCATGTGGGGCTATAGCCTTTGGGGTCTCTCTTTCTGGAAGCCTGGAATTTTCCAATCTATCCGTTTCTGATTTCTTTGTACCCAAGTGTTCTTTTCTCAGTATATCTCTGTCCTGTCACATTTTACTATATGCTGCAAGCAGAAGCCAGGCTACATCCTCCACATGTAATCTGGAGATCTACTCAGCTAAGTATCCCAACTTGTCGCTTTCAAATTCTGCCTTCCTTCTGACACCAGGACACAATTTTGCCAAATTCTCTGCCACTTTAAAGCAAGGATCATCTTTCTTCGAGTTGGCAATGATGCATTCATCATTTCTGCTCAAGGCCTCATCAGAAGTATCTTTAGAGTCCATATTTCTACTAACAGTCTCTTCAGAGTCATCTAGGCCTTTTCTATCAAGCTTCTCACAATTCCTCCAGAATTTTCCCCTTATCCATTTAAAAAGCCATTCCAACATGTTTGGTATTTTCAAGCTCAGCAGCACCCTACTCCTGGTACCAAAATCTGCTCTGGTTTGCTAATGCTGCCATTTTGCAAAACACCAAAAATGGATTGGCTTTTATAAAGGGGGTTTATTTGGTTACAAAGTTACAGTCTTAAGGCCGTAAAGTATCCAAGGTAAGGCATCAACAATCGGGTACCTTCACTGAAGGATGGCCAATGGCATCCAGAAAACCTCTGTTAGCCGGGAAGGCATGTGGCTGGTGTCTGCTCTGGAGTTCTGGTTTCAAAGTGGCTTTCTCCAAAATGTCAGTGTCAGCTTCCAACAGCTGTCTTCAAAATGTATCTCTCAGCTGCAGTTCTTCTTCAAAATGTTACTCATAGTTGCTCTGAGTTCCTCTTGTTTGTTAGCTTTTTGTATGACTCCAGTGATTTAATTCAGACCCACACTGAATGGGCGGGGTAACATCCCCATGGAAATTATCCAATCAAAGGTCTTGCCCACAGTTGACTGAGTCACATCTCTGTGGAAACACTCAATCAATAGGTTCCAACCTAATGAACACTAATACGTTTGCCCCAATAAAGTTGCATCAAAAACATGGCATTTTGGGGGACATAGTACATCCAAACCAGTACATATGGTAACTCCGTGTTTTATCATTTGAGGAATGTTCAACTGTTTTAAAATGAAATTTTGGTTTAGTAGAGTTAAAAATTGCCCTTATTTCCCTTTAAGCTTTCAATTTTAGAAGAAAAAAAATTTATTTTTTTAAAAAGTTTACTAATTTTTAACAATTATTTTAAGGAGTTTGGTGAATGATTGGTTTCATTTACAGATTTAGTTCCACTCCTTTAAACATTTTTAAACTGCGTTTATAAATTTCATCTTTCCTATGTTCCTTTAAAGTACTTTGTTATCGAGGGTTACTAAGGTTGTGCCAAGGACATTCGGGAGCCGACATGAATAAGCTCCTGCCAGCCAATGGGACTACGTGAGGATTGGTGTGGATGATGGCTGCAGTGGAGTAAAAAGTATCAAATATATTCATATTCTTCAGTTCACAATAACACTAAAGAAAAAAAAAAAGGGAAAACCAACTCATTAGTCACCTTTAGAGAATATAGGGAACTGCCTCATTATCCAGAAAACTGATAAACAAAAGGAGACATTCAAGCATTGAGCCTGCTTCTCCAGTGGGATCCACCGCTTAGGGTAATCCGTCACTGATGAAGCGAAGTTTCTCTTTGTAGATATAATCCAGCTAATACATGATGGGAGAATGATGGCTCTCAACACTGTGTAACCCCTGATAGATTAATGGAGGCATTGATGGTCATTGTGTGCCACAAAAACTTAGGCCCCAGACACCCAGGCAGTGTGTGTCTCCTGGCAGAAATACACACCACCACCTACTGGGTAGTGTTGCTGAAACAAGTAATTGAACCTAAATCTGATCAAGCCTTTAGATCCGATTACCAGTTTACAGGCTGTGCAAGGAAACAGGAAAATGTTAAAGTAAACCACAAGGATACAATGATTGATTCTCAGAACTCTGGAAAACATTGTAGGACAAATGAGTCTGTTTCTTTAACAGAAAATTTCAAGGATAAAAGAAGGAGATTGTGGGTGACCTGTGGATTACAAGAAACTTAAGAAGCACATCTACCAGTTTAAATTTATGATCTTTTTCAGATCCTGTTTCAGACACTCTTAATGTGAGTGTGCGTGTGTATGTGTACACGTCTGTGTTTCTCTGTGACTCTGTGAATGTGTGTGTGTGCGTGAAATTTAATCGGGGAAACATGATCACTGATAGGATATCTGATGATATTAGGGAGTTAAAGAACTTTTTTAGGCACCATAGTGCTGTTGTGGTTAAATTAAACCTTTATTTTTCAAAGATGAATTGCATTATTTACGGATTAAATTATATGATGTTTCAGAATTGCGGTGAATAATTTTGGGCAGTGCTTAGTGGGTGGGAATATACAAAAAACAAGACTGGTCATGAATTCAGAATTGTTGAAACTGGGTTTATTACTTTTGTCTCTTTTTGTATATGTTCACAATTTATCAAAGGAAAAGTTTTTAAAAAACCTACTTCAATTGTCTAAGAGCCTCAAACCTCCCACATACTTAGGCAATTCCTGTAAAATGAAGATGGTAAACTTACAAATGTTTTAGATTTTATCTTGAAATCACAAATCTAAATAACTCAACTATATATTTTAAATTGGAACCCCTGTGAAGCATTTTAAATACTTAGAATACCAAATAGGTCCAAATGCCTCTAAATACAAATTAATAATATTAGGGATTCATTTATCTTAAGCATTTCCACACTTAATTCTAAGTCTTGGGCTTAAAAGGAAAGCATTATATAACCCCATACCATTTTGGCATTACTCTCCCAAGCATTTGGAGTTGCCGTCTCAGCTGACTTCTTAATGACCAAGGAGACCCTTTGCCAAGATGCTGCTGACTTGATCCTTGCCTGGGAGATGGAGGGGGTGTACTGCCCCCTGTTTGGAGTTGCTATGGCAATGTCCTCCAAATGTCCTCCTCCAAACGGGTTTTTGGGCAGCCAGATCTCTGGGTCAAAGTCCTGTCATGACCTAATTTTTCTATTCCTGGAATTTTGTAACTTCCACTCAGAAAATAACCATGTTCTCCACTGCTTTGGCTGATTTTGTATTCTTTGGATTTTAAAGATACCCAACTGTCTTCCAGGCTATCTTGAAGGACCTTTAAACTTGAGGGAATTTTCTGCAGTCATGACTTCTAAGAAGGTCTTTCTACTGAAATGCATCAATCTAAAATCTGCAGACCCCCAGCCCCCTCAGATGCCATGTGAGTCGTATTGTGGGCCACAAGTCATTAGTGAGTCCGGAATCAGTTTAGTGAGACACAGCTAGCATTTAAAAATACAAAAGAACTGCATGGAGCATATCCGAAGGCGTTACAAGTTGTAAGGATGAATATTATTTTTTAAAACTTTGGTTACATTTATATGTTTCTTGATGTAAACAAATTTCTTACCGTGGGTCCCTGTCAACAGTTTTTGAACAACCATCCCTTTAATGTGAAGTGGGGAAAACTGGGAGCGGCAGGGACATGGGCAATAGTAAGAATCAATCATGAACTGATAGTAAGGAGACAGGTCAAAAACAAAACAAACACAATAAACAACACCAGTTAAAACAAATATAAGACTCAAAAAATTGAGCAAGTGGTGGTCCTTTAGTGGAAGAACAAATTATTGTTACTGAAGAAATAGATGGTAAGTTTAAAGAAAAGCAGGTTGCAGCCTGAGGCTGCCATCTGTAGAAAGTCCTGCTTGCCAGGTTGGTCCTTGGCTGGAGTCTGGGAATTTGCATTTCTGGAGGGTTGCTGCTGTCCCCAGAACTGCTGAGAGCAGCTCACTGTGCCTGAACTGTCTGTGCCAACAACATGGTTTCTGCTGAACACCTGCTTTCCTTCTGGGAGTTGGGAATTTTGGTATGAATGAGGCAGAGGGTGTCTATACAATCAACCCCAATGAAAACCCTGAGCACTGAGTTTCTAATGAGCTTCCCTGGTAGACAGCATTTCACAAGTGTTGTCAGGAGAGAAGTGCTGATTTTGCTTTACATTCTTTCACTGCTGTGAATCTTAGCCAGGTGTATGACTCTGCGCTGAGGATGGTGGGTTCTCCCAGTGGATCCTGGAACCTGGGGCGTGGTCTTGGGGTCCCCTGACAAGCAGCCAGTGTGGGTTATCTTACGTGCCTGTCTCCTCACCTTGTGCTCCTTGGTCTCTGTTTTATTCCCTTTTCGCAGCACAGTGCCTGGCCCGCTGTAGGCCATCTGTAAATAAATATTTATTGTGTTCAAATGCCAGTAATTAGATCACCTGTTTCAGGGCACCTAGTGGGAGGGTCCTGGCCCTGGGAATCTGTATTTTAACAAGCCTTCCAGAGAGCCAACCAGGTGGCAATTGCAGACCACTGGTTTAGAATCCATCACTCTCTATAGCCAAAAACTCCTGTTTGTAATCATCCCAAACTGGAAGCAACCCAAACGTTCATCAACTAGCGAATGGATAAACAAATAGTAGTGCATCCGTACAGCAGAATACCACTCAGCAATAAAGTGGAGCAAACTACTGATATGTGCAGCAACATGGATGAATCTCATAAGTGTTATGCTAAGTGAACAAAGCTAGACACAAAAGGCTACAACGTATACTGTTCTGTTTCATGACATTCTGGAAAAGGCCGAACTCCAAGGATAGAAATCAGATGAGTGGTTACCAGGAGCTGGGGGTGAGAGGAAGTGTTAACTACAGCAGAACATGAGGGAACTTTTGGGGGTGATGAGAATATTCTATATCTTGATTGTGATGGTACACAATTGTATATGGGTATCAAGACTAATAGAATGTAAACCTTAAAAGGGTGAATTTTACTATTTGGAAATTAATCTCAATAAAACTGACAAAAAAATCACTGGCCTAGTGTGTCCCCTCATTTCATTGGCCCAAGTCACACACATACCTTACATTAGAAGAACTAGAATTTGGGTTTCCCATTTTCTGGTAGAAGGCTTTACCCACAGCTTCACTCAGCATATCGTGTTGAGCCACTTGTCACCAAACATATTGCATGTCCTTCTGCTAGGTGTCCTTGATTCCATACTACCTCTCTACCCCAGCTCATCCTTTCTGCTGCCCCCAGGACATCTTCCTAAATCACTTGCTATTTCATTTTCTTGCTGTATACCTTTGGCTTTCTCTCTATTGCCTGTACCATAGAGACCTACTGCCTTAGCCTATCATTTGTGGCCTGCCACCATCTGCCCCAGCCTGTCTGCTCAATTTCTTCCCTCTTTGCCAGTCTCCCAACTCTCTTCTTTATGTCTCTCCTCCTTCTGGGGCCATCCCAGCATCCCTCACCCTTCCCTGACTCTGATTTTCTGTTCGTGTACCCTGCAACTGGAATACCTTCTGTTTTCCTCTGAATTGCATCCGTCCTCCCAGACCATGTTTTCTATGAAACCTTCCCTGATTTGGAGTTACTCATCCCTTCCTCTGTGCTTCTGTTTGCATTCTACTAGTATTCTGCAGCAGCACCTAAGGTGTGTTGCGTTGGACTTTGTTAGCTTGACCTGTGTTCATCTCTCTGATGAGAAAGTGAGTTCCTTGCAGACCGTGGTCATGTGCTCTTTACTTCTCTCTGTCCCCTGCAGCACCTCGCAACTAGTATCAAATGACTTAACATTTGTTAATTTTTCATGAGTTAATGGTTACATCAAAGTTAATATTAATTGGCAGCTTGGCCAATTAATCGTGTCAAACAGGGGTTTCGACCTCAGTCTAATATGAAGACCCAAAACTCACTGTGCCTTCTTTGCTACTCTGTGCCAAACAAACAGAAAAATTCTGCAGGGTTTGCATGCTGTTCATGGTAAAGAATTGTTTTATTTGTTTCCCTCTGGAGAGGAGGTGGGCAGGTGGACAAAAGGGTAGTGATCTTAAAAAGGAAAGTTAGCAAATTGTATCAATACCTGCTATTTTTAAGAAATGGAGTTGGGGAGGGAAATGAATTTGGCATAAAAAAAAAAGACAGAAGACAGCAAGTAAAGGGCATCTACTGTAAACCCTCTATGTGGATTAGAAAACCCTGTCTCTTAAGCCACATCGTAATTCCATTTCATGTCACTTCCATTCTCCGTCTGTTAGCGGAGAAACGCAGCACTGTGAGTGATATCTGGGCCATACCTGAGAGAACAAATCCTCTGCTCAAGTTAGAGTTTCGAACAGAAAGCCCAGCACAGAAGCTGTGGGTCAAGTATTTTTATTCTGCTGACTTTGATGCCTGTCAAACAACTTTCCCGTGGTCATTACTGGGGTGATTTTTGAGCAGAACCAATAGGGAAAATAACTATTGAATGCATTATTTTTTTTTTTCTTTTTTTGGTTTTTGTAGCAGGAGCAAAACTTAAAAAAAAAAGAAAAGATTTACAAATCCTCAAATTGAAAGAATGGTTTGTCTTGTTTTTGCTCTTCTAGGTTCCTTGCATTGACTCCATGGAGAGTGTATCACCTGATTTCAGTCATAATGCTTGGGCGTGTTATTATGCAAATAATAAAGGATATGATTTTGTCTAGAACAAGAGGTAAGGAAACCCAGGTTTTCTTTTTATGGTAAATATTTAATTTTCTGGATCCTGAATGTCTGATCTTTGTGTAGGTAAATTAACCAATTAGTCCTTTGAAACGGAGCAAAATAATAGGCTTTGACTTTCAATTTATTTAACTGATGTCATCCTTAGTCTCAGCTGCTATTCCTAGGCAAAAGGTTTGTGTGTGCTGATTTCTCTTTTGGTGCTAAGCACTGTTATTTTAAATGCCATTTTGATATTTAAGTAGGCTGCAGTGAGGATGATCAGTAAGTTATTTATTACCACCTGCATGATGAAACTGGGCCACTGGATAATGGACTCACGCTCCCTCCGGAGGCTCTAGGGAGAAGGTGTCCCTGGCCTCGTCCAGCTTCTGGCTTGTAGCTATATCCCTCCAATCTCGGCCTCTGTGGTCACATTGCCCTCCTCTTCTGTCTGTGTCACGTCTCTCTCTGCCTCGCTCTTCTAAGGACACTTGTGATTGCATTTGGGACCCACCTTGATAACCCAGAATAATCTCCCATGTCAAGATCCTTAACTTAATTGCATCTGCAAGACCCTTTTCCACAAGGTCACGTTCCCAGGTTCCAGGGATCAGGACCTGACATCCTTGGGGGCCGTTATTCAACCCATGCACCTTCTGCACATCTCTATCCTGTGAAAAGCCATCCTCACACCACTGACTGGGTGAGAGTTAAACACAAGCATAAAGTAGGAATGCCTTGTGCACGGTAACTGCCCGCGCTATGGAACCCTGACAGAGTCCAGACAACATGGGGCTTGTTCCTTCATTGGTCACTACGTGTTCAGTGCCTTCATGTGCCGGGGCCTGGTGTGGGTGCCGGAGATACAGTGGGGATCCCGTCCACCAGCCTCTACCCGTGTGGAGCTCTCACGCTCCCACCCTGCAGGGCAGCCATTTGTCAGTGGCAAAGCTCCCTGCCAGGGTTTTCGCCAGGCGACATGGCTCTGAATGCAGCATTTCTACTTCATGAAAAAAAAAAAGGAGACCCAGGATTAATTATAGTGCCAGTTGTCCTTTCCCAAGCTTTTCCCAGTCTCCTGTGATTGTGAAGACACAGTTGCCTGCCTTGGCTTCCTTTAGTAAAATCGTTTGGGACAAAGACCCAGTTGAGCCCTATAAAGAGTTGGCAGGAACCCTAACTTTGCAGGCCTTTCAGCCCAGGGAGCTGCTGTGATGAATTGGTTTCTGGGAGGCACAGAATCAGCGTCAAGTTAGATCCAGATGCAGTCCTGGTAACTCCATGGCTTCAGTCAAAACCATCAGCGCTCTCGTTAGGTACCTCAGCTTACGGCAGCGACAGTGGAAGGACAGCCACGTCATAAAGGCTCAGGGACGAGTCTGTGTCTCTCGACTGCCCCACTTCTCTTGGCACTTTGGGCTAAAGATATTAAACTTCCATGGTTGAGAATTTAGTTGTCTCCCTCTCCCTCAATTATTATCCTAAATACCCTCTTAGATGTCAGAATGAAATAGGTGGGCAAAACAGGTGGAGATGCCATCTTGTGAGTGAATCTTTGTGATAAATAGGGAACCCTTGTCTCTGAGTTTGAGTCATCATCCTGAGAAACTGCCGTCACCGATGGACTTCTCTCTCACCTTATTGCTGCGTATCCTGAGTTCACACTTCCTGCCCTAAGCCCTTCCCCTGGGCTCTTTCGTGTGTGGGAAACTCCTCCTGTGCCTCTAAACTTTTCCTTGGTGTCTTTTCCTTCTCTCTCATTGCCACCGGCTCTCTTGAGGATCCTCTCCAACCTGGGCCAGTTCTCCTTCCCCTGCCCTGAGTGGTGAGGAGGAGGGGGCAGCAGGTGACCACGCTGCTCCCCAGGACCACCTGGGGACATTCCAGCCACTGTCCCTTAACACCTTCCTCCTGTGAAATCTGCGCTCTCCACGTCAGCCACGTACTCATCACCCCGATCGCTGTTGACTCTGTCCTCACCAGGGATGCTGGGCTGTGGACTGTGGTCCTTCCCACACTCTCTGTTCTCTGGCCTTCCTCCTCCCGCCCTGGTGGCCTGGCCAGGGGCCTGGATTTGTCACTGACAGGTGTGGCCTCATCTTTTTTTTTTTTAACTTTTTATTTTGAAATAATTTCAAATTTGCAGGACAGTTGCAAAAATATTACAAACTCCATACAGATAATTCTGACATACCTCACCAGATCCCCAGATCCACCAGTTTTTTACATTTTGCCACCTTTGCCTGCCCACCCTTTCTCCTTTCCTTCTGTCATTCCCTCTCTCCCTTCCTCCCTCCTTCTGTTCTTTGATTCTTTGATTCTTTCTATTTTCTGAATATTTGAGAGCAGACTGCACACATCATACTCCTTGAACACATAATACTTTAATGTATGTTTCCTGTGAACAAGCATATTTACTTAAGTAATCACCTTAAGTGCAGTTATCAAGTTCAAAAAATTTAACAGTCACTAGGATAAAAACTTTTAAAGATCCATTGGACTGTGCAACACATTGAACCCTAATGTACAGTTGTAAAAAAGGTACCACACTAATGTAAAGTGTTAATAATAAAGGGGGTATTATTATTAATAATGGGAACTCTATTTTATGCCTGATTTTTCTGTAAGCATACAACTTCTCTAATAAAAAATACATAATAAAAGAGAAAAGAAATATTTAATATTGATAGGAAGCTCATGTCTATATTCCAGTTTTGTCTTATGTCCTAATAATGTCCTTTTTTTTTTTTTAATCATCATTTTATTGAGATATATTCACATACCACGCAGTCATACAAAACAAATTGTACTTTCGATTGTTTACAGTACCATTACATAGTTCTACATTCATCACCTAAATCAATCCCTGCCTAATAATGTCCTTTTGAACCTCTTCTTCTCTGTTCTTAGATCTCATCTAAGTATATCATGTATTGCATTTGATTGTCATTATCTCTTTAGTTACTCTTTCTTTTTTTAAATTTTGGAAACATATATACAATATAAATCTTTACATCCCAACCCCTCCCAAGCAAACCAGTCATTGGGATTAATCACATTCACAGTGTTGCAGTATTCTCAACTCCATCCATTACTAGAACTTTCCCTTCACCCCAAACAGAAACCCTACACTCATTTTGCATTAATTCCTTAGTGCCCCTGCCCCCCACCCCTGGCAACTGTACTCTACTTTTTGTCTCTATGAGCTTGCATATTCTCTGATATTTTCTTTGTGGTTACCATGGGGCTTAAATTTAACATCCTAAATCTATAACAATCTCATTTGTTTTGATACCAACTTAACCTCAGCAGCACACAATATCATGTTCCTATATGCCTCCATGCCCCCAATTTATGTAGTTAATGTCACAAATTACATATTTGTACATTATGAGTCCCAAGCCACTGATTTGTCATTACATCTTATGCATTTGCCTTTTAGATCCTGTGGGAAGTAAAAATTGGAGTTATGAATAAAAAATACAATAGTACTGATATTTATTTTTTCCATGCCATTATCTTTACTGGAGATCATAATTTCGTCATATGGCTTCAGTCGATTGTCTAGTGTGTTCCTTTCAACCGGCAGAACTCCCTTTAGCATTTCTTGTAGGGCCAGTCTAGTGGTGATGAAGTCTCTCAGTGTTTGTTTATCTGGGAGTGTCTTAATCCCTCCTTCATTTTTGAAAGGCAGTTTTACCGGATTGGCAATTTTTTGTCTTGAGCACTTTAAATATGTCTTCTCTCTGCCTTCTTGCCTCCATGGTTTTCAATGAGAAATCGGCACTTAATCTTATTGAGTCTCCCTTGCACATGACATCTTGTTTCTCTTTTGCAGCTTTCAGAATTCTGTCTCTGGCATTCACCTGTTTGAGTATAACGTGACATGGTGTGTGTCTACTTGAGTTTATCCTGTTCGGAGTCTGTTGAACATCTTGGATGTGTTCATTTACATCTTCCGTTATTATTTCAGCCATTACTTCTTTAAATATTCTCTCTGTCTCTTCTCTCTTTCTTCTTGCTTTAGGTCTCCCACAGTGTGTATGAGGCATGACTGATGATGTTTTGCATGTTACTCAGACTCTGTTCACTTTTCTTCTCTCCTCTTTCTCCTCCTCAGATTGGATAATTTCAGTTGTCTTATCTTCAAGTTCACTGATTCTTTTGCCAGCTCTATCTGCTTGTTGAAACACTCTAGGGAATTAAAAATTTCTACTAACGAGGTCTTCAGCTCTGTTTGATTCCTGTTCATAATCCTCTTCTCTCTATGGATATTCTCTTTGTATGCTATTATTTTCCTGATTTCCTTTAGTTCTTCGTCCATATTTTCCTTTAGCTCTTTGCATATATTTAGGACCGTTTTTAAAAAAGCCTTTGGAATGTCCTAGATATGATCCTCCTTATTGAGGGTTTCTAATGCTTCAGTCTTATTCTTTGCCTCAGCCATCACTTCCTCTTTCTTTGTATGTTTTGTAATTTTTTGTTTAAACCTGGACATTTTGATATTGTAATGTGCTATCATGGGAATTTAGGCTGAGATATCTGTTTCTTAAGCTTGTATACAGCTAGTGTTTTTAAGACAGAGCTTTCCTTGTAGTCAAGAGCTAGCAAATAGAAAAAGAAGGAAAGAAAGGAAACACCTTTCCCAGTCTTTGCAGATGGACCTATGTGAATGCTGTCCTTCAGGGCTTACCCATGCAGTGAGTTTAGGGAATAGCTCCAGGCTAAAGTGTAGGGCCTCCCTGATCCTTTCTGCCTGTGTATCTAATCGTGGGCATGGGTGTGGGCCTAGGAATGGAATTCTGCTGTTTACATGGGTACGAGTGTCCTCTCTTCCTAGGGAACAGTTTCCTCATGGTCCTGGGCACTACACTGTATGTCCTACAGTCAGCAATCCCTTGCCGTTTGTTTGCTCTCCCATGGCGTTCTGTAGGAGAGCTCTGTGAACTGCTTTCTACATGCAAGGTAAATTCTGGGACAGCAAGTTCCTCAGGTCACCACCAGACAGATTGGGCCAGGCACATATACTCCCAGTATGTGCATAAGGGTTTCTCTGCTCCCTCCAGAACCAGAACCAGGGATCCATACTGGGGGTGTGAGTTGGTGAGGGTGGGAGACGGCCAGCCAGGGTACCATATTATTGCAGTCCTTTCACTGTTTTCTGGAACTTTGAGAAAGATGTTTCTGCCAGTTCTTGTTGGTTGTTCAAAGCTTGTGTAATAGGATGAAGCTTCTCACTCTGCCATTTTGAGTGAGGTCCAGCGTGACCTCATCTTTAACTTTAGCCTTTGGGAGTTTTGTGCCTCTAATACCTGCAGTCTTTGAAAGTCAAGTCTCAGCGCACCCCTCTGTCACCCTTCCCCGGCCCTTCACTCCTGTTGAACCAGTTCTTTGCTCTCAGCTTGACTCTTTCCCGGCTCAGCCTCCGGCCACTTGCACTGTGCTCAGACCTGTCTTTGGCCTGACTTGTTACCCCACTTGGCCCCGACTTGGTCTATGGCCTGTTACTGCCATAATGCCTCCTTTAACATTCTAAATTTCCTGCTCCCTTATCCATCAACCATACTCATTTTTCCAAGTTTCAATAATAAAAACAAGAAAACAAACATCCCACACTGTTACCTGCTTTCTCCACTCTTGGTCCTAATATTGTCAGAGACATATGGCAAAGTGAGTTGTTACCTTGAAAATTTAGTCTAACTTTCTGACTTCAGTTGAAACCTCCCTAGGGTTCAAAATTGCTTGGATTCTTTTGAATTATTTACTTTGTTTTGTTCTGCTATCTAACTCCAAAAATTTGAGGCACTTATAAGTAGCATGAGGAACAAGACCATTTAAAAGAGGTCTAGTAAAGGAACAGAAGTCTTAATGCAGAGAACATAATTGAGCAACAGATTTATCCTCATGCTTACTGGCAGCCAATGCAAAAAGGGAAACTAGGTCAATTGCAAAATTCTAATTGTCTGATAAAAGGATGCAAGCAATTTTGAGAAACTTTTTCCTGGGGCTAAATTTTAAGAATTTAGCACACAGATTCTTGATAGAACATATTAGTACACAGATTCTTGATAGAACATATGAGACAAATCTTTAGCAATTGTTTGGTGGTAAATGGAGAAACTGCCTCATGGCCATTTCCTGTACTGAGCTTCATCAAAGTGGGTGGTATAATAGTAAAAATAATCCAATGAAGACAGTCATTGGAGAATTCAGAAAGAAAGATCTAGGTATTTATATATTTTCTGTTGATTTTGTTTGAACTTAGGTATAAGCTCAACATACCTAAAGAATGAACAGATAAAAATCTTTCTGAAATAATGATTGTCTTAGTTCTCCTTTTGTCAGCCCCATTTCATGGGTCACCTGAAAGGCCACCTCTCTGGTGCTTTCTTGAGCATCCATATTTCTCTCTTCTGTGAACTCTCATGCCACGTGGGTGTGCCTCTTGTCTAGTTCCTACATGACCCATCTTGCTTCATATTTATTTGGGTGCATATTTTATCTTCACCTCCAGCCTCTGAAGTCCTCCAGGGCAGCAATTCCATTTCCCATGGAACTTAGCTTAAAGGTTTGCATGTAGTAAGAACTTGAGGTAGTCTTGGTATCATAAGTATGAACTATGATTTAATAGTTTCTAGATTTTAAATATTTAAGCATTCCACTTTAAGTGGCTTAGAATATTTCTAAGTTGAGAAATGTTTCAGCAGAAAAATATCTTGGTTATTTTTTAAATACACTGGTTAATTTCACATTTTACTTCTCCTTACTGCAGGTGCCCAGTTGTGGAGAAGCCTCAGTGAAAGGTAGGGAATTTTCTTTCAATGTTGTGTTTAACCAAGAGTAGGGTGGGGGGAGGTGACTGAGCAGCCAAGATGTATTTCTGAAATAGTATTTTAATGACAGGGACCTAAATCCTATAGGAATTGACAAACATGGGAAAATAAATAAAAATAAAAATAAATGAATTGAGGATAAGAATAAACTTGGGACTCATTCTAAGAAATGTTTCATATCTTGCTACAGTAGTGGATGACGTAAATTTTTGAGAGTCACTTCCAAATCTTCACACTAATGTGATTTGATGTGAAGGGAAGGTGGCGTTTTCATTTAGGATTTCCTTTTGGAATTCAGTTTGGTGCATGAACACTGCTGGTCTGTTGGGAGAAGAACAGGGCCACAGTGAAGAAAGTCACAGACCTCTGCTGGAACATTCCGGAAAGGTTAACCAGCTGTCGGTTGAGAGGACTTGAGTGAGGGTGGGGGGAGCCAAAGAGGAGAGGCTGGGAGGTGGTTGGGTGTGACACTGTAGTACGTGTTGACCAATCTCGTGATTCCTTACCCAGCTGGGGCAAATGTCAGTGCCCCTCTCACTTAACAGCATCACTGTGGTAAAGGTGTTGTTTCAGATGGAAGAGGAAAGGGCTGGGGCAGCTTACTGGGGGTAGCACAATTTACTTCATGAACCGTGTATATGAGAGGTAGAAAAATGAGGAAAAGTGTGAGAATTGATTATTCCTGTAAAATGAGTTTTTTTCTGGTATTTATTATTATTATTTAATCCTGCCTTAAAAATATTTTTGCTTTACTTAAAGTGGGTGGAGGGGGTGCTTGACTTATATCAAAGTGCGTATCACGCAATTCATGCTCAAAAAGTAGGACCAGAAAATTCTGTTTAAAATCTAATGAAAAAACCATAACCTCCAAATCCTAAGAGGAGCTGGTATTTTCTATAATAAAATATATAAATATATATTATATTTAAAAATACATATTATATATTACTATATAATAAAAGCTCTGTTCATGGAAATGATGTTTATTTCAAGTATAGAGACTAATTTGTGACTTAGGACTGCGTGCTTGCCTCTTCGTTTCTGATCCCAAATTATCACGGGTAGAATATGAACTTGCCAAGAGACTCTGGAGAAGGAGACGTTAGAGAAAATGAGGAAAATCAGATGCCAGGTGTTTTTCAGGGAGTGGAAGGATAAACCTTGCCTAGGGAGGGAACCTGCACAGCAGGCTCTGATGGTCATTTGTCTTGAGTAGCTTCTTGGACCCAGTGTTCAGAACCATGTGCCATGTGTGAATAGTTTAAAATTCTCTTTGTGTGTTATGGAAGTTCCCTTAGGGGAGTGTAAAGATGAAGAAAACTCTAAATTAAATTATTCTTTTGAGAGGGTTAGGAAACCAGCCATGTGTTTTGGAATTGTTGAAATGTGTTTTTGGGTTTTCTTCTGTCTGCTTTCATGCTTCCATGGGCTTTTCTACATTGTCATCTTTTAGGAAAAACATTTAAATTGAGACCTGTAAGAAAACATTATAGCCAGAAATAGCGTCTGGGTTAAGCAGTGTGACTTTGGAAATCAATAGAAGATATCTTTGAATAAAAGGTATTTTATTTGCAGTTTGACCAGTATGAATTTCTGTAATTATTTTAAATTGCATTTATATACTCACAATAAATTTCTTTGCTAACAGACTTTTATCATTAGTAAAGGATAGGTTAAAGAAGAGAATGAAAAGCAAATTGAGGATTTAAAACATGGTTGTTAAGCAGAAAATACATTTCTGTCCCAGTGACTGTGTAAATAGAGCAGATAAATACTGCTTAAATTTCAGATTTCTTCTAAAAATGAATGACAGAGTTTGTATTCATGTACATAAACTAATTTGTGTAATTGGTAACACAATTTTAAGGCATACTGTAAATCGATATGACTAATTTCTACAATCATAATAAAATATGTACAGTGACTCATTTAAATAAATTTCCTCTTTTCTAATATTTTAATTTACCCAATAAATAAAGTTTGCCGTATGTTTTATATGTGCTTCAGAGCTCTTCAGGACTTAAACAAAAATTCTGTTTCTCAGACCTTATTAGCAGAAATAATGTTGTAAAATTTTTTCTGCAGTAAAAAGTAATAAGCAAAAAGTAATAAGTTTTACCCACACAGGGAAACTTAAATTCAAGTCATCTTAACTACCCATTCTGTTAAGGTTTCAAATGTACAGAGGTTATATTTGCAGTGATGGAAACATTTTGGTAAGGGATGCTGGTGATAATAGCATAACACTGTGTGAACATAATTAATAGCACAGAATTATTTGAATGTGTTTAAAAGGAGAAATTTTAGGTTCTATATGTGTTACTAGAATAAAAATTTAAAAAAAATCCATAGAACTGCACAACACAGCGAACCCTAAGTAAAACCATAGATGATATAGTTAATAGTAGAATTATAAACATGAGTTTCCATCAGTTGTAACAAATGTTCCACACCAATGCTAGTGTTAATCATAGGGTAGTATATGGGAATCCTATATTTTATGCATGATTGTTCTGTAAACCCACAGCTTCTATAATATAAAAAAATCAAATCATCTTAAATTAATTCATTGATTTGCGCATTCATAATTTAACAGAGAGAGGCCTCAGGAAGGGATTACTATGGGTCCAAAATTTGCTCCCTGGCTCTGTGCATGTTACAAGAATATACTTGTACCAGTTTGTATACATTATGTTCCCCAGAAAAAGCTATATTCTTTAATGCAGTCTTGTGTGGGCAGATGTATTGGTGTTGATTAGATTGTAATTCTTTGGTTGTTTCCAAGGAGATGTGACCTGCCCAACTGTAGGTGATGATTCTGATAAGATAATTTCCATGGAGGATTGGCTCCACCCATCCCACATGGGCCTTGATTAGTTTAGTAGAGCACTATATAAGCTCAGACAGAAGGAGCGAGCTTGCTACAGCCAAGAGGGACACTTTGAAGAACGCACAGAAGCTGAGACAGTAGCTGCAGCTGAGAGACACATTTTGAAGACAGCCGTTGGAAGCTGACACTGACATTTTGGAGAACGCCATTTTGAAATGCCACCTGGGAGCAAGCAGACACCAGCCACGTGCCTTCCCAGCTAACAGAGGTTTTCCAGATGCCAAAAGCCTTTAGTGAAGTTACCTAATTGTCGTGCTACCTTGGACACTTTATGGCCTTAAGACTGTAACTATGTAACCAAATAACCCCCCTTTTATAAAAGCCAGTGCATTTCTGGTGTTTTGCATTCTGGCAGCATCAGCAAACTGGAACAATACTTACCTCCTACAGAGGTGGCCAGGTCCTATTAACTAAAGTCCCAGGACAAAAATTTATAAAGGCAAATGAAACAGAGTCATTTTTGCAGAGGAATTGAACCATCCAATGGATTCGAATACTCACGTCAGTTGTCTCTCTCTCTCTCTTTCTCTCTCTTGCTCTTGCTTTCTTTTTTTTTTATGGATTTTATTTTTTAGAGCAGTTTTAGATTTACAGAAAAATTGAGATTTCCTGTATACACACACAGCTTTCCCTATTATTGACATCTTATGTTAATATGGTACATTCGTTACAATCAGTGAACCGGTCTTGATGCATTATTATTAGCTAAAGTCCATACTTTACTCAGATTTCCTTGTTTTTTGCCCAATGTCCTTTTTCTGTTCCAGGATCGCATCCAGGAGTCCACATTTCATTTAGTTGTCCTATGTCCTTAGGCTCCTCTTGGCTGTGACAGTTTCTCAGGCTTTCCTTGTCTTTTCTGATCTTGACATTTTGAGGAGGACTGGTCAGCTCTATTGTAGGATGCCCCTCTGTGGAATTTGATATTTTTCTCATGATTAGACAGCAGGCATGGATTTATTTGGGGGACGAGGGGGAAGACCATAAAGGTAAAGGATGCTTCTCACCAGTCATATCAAGGGTTAATACTATCAACATGACTTCTGACTGTTGAGGTTGACTTTGATCACCTGGCTGAGGTCATGTTTGTCAGTTTTCTCCAGGCTGGTTCTCTTTTAAGCAAAAAGTCTATTTGGGAAACAAAATTAAGATCAGAAGGCCGTTGATGAGTACAGAGCCAGAGAAAGGGATTTGGATGCATGCCCTTGTGGCATATAGCAGCTGCTTCCATGGCCCCTCCAGGCACGCACCCACCTGGCACCTGGCAGCTCAGGGCTGCGCTCTGGTCTTGCCCACAGACAGGCTGGGTCACCTTGGGCAAGTGCTCTAAGCTTCCTGTGCCTGCCTGTCTCCATTCATCAGGTGAAGAAATACAGCTTGCCTCTCCGACTCTGGCTGGGGAAGGATGAGAATAAGCAAGCTAGTGCAATGTCAAAGGGTTTTTAAAAAAGGACTGCATATTTTTTGACGCAGTGCTCTTTCTGATTGACCCACACTCAGCTTTACTGGTCAAGGCATTGTCCCTTCTCCTTTTCTGGAGTCCTTGCAGCCCGCAGCCGTTCTGAATACATCTCCTATTTGGACGTGAGAATTTCCACTGTGAGCTTTCTCTGAATGCAGAAGCTGTTCAAGTATTTGGTAATGAAACAATACTAGTGAGGACAGCAGGACCAGGGGACGCCCTTTGCTAATAATTGGATTTGGTTGGAGAGAGAGTATATAAGCTCCTTATTATATGGCTTTTAAAATAATTTATAATATTTCAGTATTCTTACACCCCAGAGAAGGCAGGATAATGGAAATAAACTTTTTTTAAGAAAGTATTTCATTCATTCCAGAATTTCTATCCTGAACAGTGATTAGGAGCCAGAGTCCTAGATTTGGTCCCCAACCTGTAACTTGTGACTTTGCCAAGCTCGCTTCTCTCTTGGCCTTAGTTTTCTCGTCTGCTTGGTGAGGAGGTAAGATTGAATCATCTCGAATATCCCTTCCAGTTCTCAGAAGTTCACCATGGTGTGACTTGAGGAATCCAAGTTCTCCTTTGATGTCATTGTCCTTTCATGTCTTTGGTCCATGCCTCGTTCAAAGCGACTTAATTCACACCAGAAGGGACACTTCCCTGTGTTCTTAGCAGTTTTGTAAGAGGTGCTTTTTGCCTCTTTTTTGAACAATCATGGGATTATGGTCTCCACTTCCAACCTCCCCCTCACTCGGCTGAAGTTAGGGCTCCCCTTTCCCCCCCACCTTTGGCCAGCACGACTGAGGTTCCCACGTTGGTCACTAAGGGTTAGCATTTCCTCTTTGCAGAATTGCAGCCCTTTGTGCTGTTCTCAGAATGAGCCAGGCCTTCCCTCCAAGGGTTAATTGGTTCCTTTAAGGAGCATTAACTTCCCTGTTTAAAAAAAAAAAAAAGGATAACTGGACAATTCAGCGTTCATAATGCCATTGTAAAGCTTTCAAATGACAGGACTTCCTCCCTTCCCTTCCCTAATGACTCCTTATTTTGCAGAGTGTTATTTATTCTTTGGGAATGTTGCTTTTGTCAGTGAAACTAAGCTGCAAGTATTTCTTCAAGATTTAGCACGAAGATGGTGTAGCATGAATATGCTGTACACTTAGGTGTGTGTGTAGTTTTCCTGGATAGTTCCAGAGGGTGTTATGAGGTTCACATGTGTTATGCTTAGCTAGTGCATAATATTAAAACCAGGCTCTGATTTCTGCTGCTGTCATCCACAGTAAAAATAAGATAATTTTAATCGAACGTCATTCACCTCAATTTTTGTAGCTGGAAAATTCATTTAGCAAAAATGTGATTCTCACTCTGTTTGTTCCACGAAGGACTCATGTTTGACCTGCTTCTTCAATAGACATTAAATAGACATTGTGCTCTACAGTCTGTGAATAAGATTTATCCAGAATACTAACCAAACCAGTATCTCTTATGACTCATTCCTAGTATTGAATTGAAACCTGATCCATGGTATCATAATAGCTTTTTATGACTGTGAGAGACTGTGGTAACTGGTTGAATGGAATCCTCTGGGAAGGGTCAGAACTTTTGCACATGGCCTTTTAAAAACCAGAATTGTTTCAGTTTGGCCAGGTTTTTCTAAGTATAAATTAGAGAGATAAAACTTTACTGACATATACCATTCATTCACAATTTCTTTACCTATTTCTTTAATGATTTTGTTTGTTGTACATATAACCCAGATTAAGACGTTATTTGCATTGTAAATCTTGTTTTATTGTTCACTGCCAATTTACAGAAAATGAAAGTTTTTTTCATGGGAACTAAAGTTTTTGAAAATCATGACTGAGAGTTATGGGACTCTTTAACAGACATTCGGGGAATCCAGAAGTTTCTAGCAAGGTGTTGGCACAGGAGATGGTGGAGGCTTTCCAGTGATGTAACTGGGGTGTCAGATCTACTTTGCCTTACCTTGAGCTGACTCTTCAGGCGCTGAACAGAGAATTTACAGGATCAGTCTTTCTAGAGCCAGCAGGGATTAGCCCAGGAGCTGTGAGCTTTATTGGGGTCCTCTTCTCAGCCCATGTCTCTCTCACCTGCTCTTAGGGGCAGCAGTTCTGTGGCCCTGGGATGAGATGCCCCTTTGTTACTCATGAGTTTCCAGCTAACTGCCAGTCAAAGCATTCTAGTTGGTTATATATTTTTTTCCCTAGTTGGCTGCATTTTTGGGGAGTAGGGATGGAGTGAGGGGAGAGGAACCAATATTTTTGGTTGTAAAACCCAAGTCCTAATTTTCTCTCAGCTCATAGGCCCAGAACAAACTGGAGCATTTAAGTGAGCTTAATCCTTGAATGACAGTTTATGCAACAGTTAAAAGTAAAAACTACCGGAGTGGGAATATAGTCATTTAGCATTTTTAAATCGTCCTCTCTGAGGAATGGAACTGGGTGTAAAAACTACATTTTTCTGTATTTATAACTCGTAACATTGCTCATATCAAAGTTGCACAGACAGGGTTGCTGATCAGGATTCTCAAGTAAAAAGCATTAAATAGTCACTGGGTGGTTTAAAAAGGGTTACTCTCCATGTTTGGCACAATAATTTTAACTTAGGCATTGAAACAACTAAATTTTCAGTTTTAATATGTAACCTTGCAATCTTGTACCATTGCAACTTGTACAAGTAAGAGTTGTACCTTTTTCATAATGTATAATATTTGAAAGCTGCATTTATTATTTAAATTTCAACCTGAATTCATTATTATTTTAATTTCAGCCACATCTCTGTGAGTTTTAAAAGAAAATCTTGTTGTGAAAGATACATTTGATTGGATTAAATGACAAATTATTTTCCTTGGAAAAAACATTCACTTAAGTTCAGAATATGCTGACCTTTAGCAGAAGCTTATCTGGGCTGGGATAAATCTTTAGCTGAAGTTGCCTGGGCTGGCCTGGGAGCCATGCACTTCTTTTAAAGTTTGTGCTCTGCCATAATAAGAAGTCAAATAGGCCTTTTATTCATTTTTTTAAAAATAAATAAAATTGAACACAATTCTGTGGTTATATATTACACAATGGATAGTAAAGCCCTTCTTTCCTCCCCACACGGAAGAATGGATCCATTCATTGACTGATAGCGTGCCCTTAGCCAGAGCTGCTGAGATTTGTTCTGAAAATTTCTCAGAATTTTGTATCTGATTCCAATCTGCTGTTAATTTTCTAAAGTTATATTTTTGAAAATCAGATCAATTAAAGACAAGTATGGGACAAGGAGCTAGAAGCAGTTTTAAAGCTGTTTTGGAAAAAAATGATATGAAGAATTAGGCTTATTATTGCTTCACTATCAGTGGTGTCCTACACACAGAATTATTTACAAGTTTGCAAAAACACCTCTTGCCAGATATTCAAGGACTGCTCTTTTCTCCCAAGGGTCTGTCTGAGAATGCAAGTTCAAAGGAAAAGCCCCTTAGGAAATTAATGGATATCTTCCTGACAGCAACTGATAAATTTCGGAGGCATTAAAAAGAAAATGAAATAGGAAGTACATTTCAGAACCTCCTTGCTTCAATGGCTGAGGGGAGTAAATTTTCAGACCTGGTCCTGGTGGTATATTCCTTTCATGTGAATCTCATTCTCAAGTTCAACAGATTTATCAAGTCAGAACATGTGCAGAGAACCAGGGGTCAGGCTACCTGTGGGTCTGGGAGCAGCAGACCCACCTGATTTAAACTCAGGTGTCCCTAAATGGAAAGTGTTCACTAATGTATTTTCTTATAGTTTTATAATTGTCGTTTATTATAGTTTTTGACATTCCTTTAAGTTAATGTAATTCTGTCATAGTCTGATTTAGCATGAGTTCAGTCACCTGTTTTTTTCTTCTTCATTATTTTGGTTAGTCTTTGAATTATTGAATGTGTGTGTGTCCTGCAGTTCCCCATGGCAGTTCATTTTAGATCTCTACAGCCACTTGAGAACAGATGAAAATTACAACTCTGATCATTTTATCCATGTTTTCAGATTCTGTTAACACCACGTTGATTAGGTTTGATTAGGTAGCAGATCCTGGCTGAGTTACTGAGGATTTGAAAATAAATTAAGTTCATTTATAAACATCTAAAGTAATTAAGCTAGACTAATTAAGTGTTATCTGATAGCATTCTTGCTCCAGTAAATTTAAATTACCGGAGAAGTAAGAATGATTAGTGGTTAACAGTTCTCTTAATTCTCTTTGACCTGTGTTGCGAATATGTGAATATAAATTAAGACTTTGCAGGTGGTTGGAAATCTATTTCCCTCATTTATTTATTTTGGGTTCCCAGACATTGTTATTTATGGTCATTATTTGCCTAACAACATTGAAAATATAACTTTGATTTTTTTTTCCCGATTTTAAAAGTAGTGCCTGCTGATTTAGAAGATCAGAAAATATGGAAAAATATAAAGAAGAAAACCCAACTCACCTATAAATCCCTCACCCAGAAATTAAATTCTCTTTCAAGTTTTAGTTTATTCCAGTATTTTCATAAAATTATATATATACTTATCTATTCATCCTTTCAACAAATATTTATCGAGCCTCTTTATCGCCAGACCTTCTCTGGATGGTTTGTGGAAAAAACAATCTGGCCCTCATGAAGTTCACATTCTAGTGAGGCAGAAAACAGAGAAATAAATTACTCACTTATATGTGGTTAGATGGTGAATCGTATTTAGGAGAAACTGAAGCAGGAAACATTGGGGACTGGGAGTGCGGAGGGTACCAGGGGAGCTCCAGTTTGTAACAGGTGCTCAGGGAAGGCCTCGATGGTGAAGACTTTTGAGCAGAGACTTGAAGGAAGTGTGGTTGTGAGTCAGGTGGAGATCTGAATGAGAAGCTTCCAGACAGAAGGAAAGGGCAGTTCAAAGGCCCTGGGGCAGGAGCCAGTAGTAAGGGGGATGGTTGTTTCAGACCAGTAAGTTTTCTGTTGTTATGCGGTCGGGGTTACTGCTTCTGGGGGGAGGGGCGGCCGGTAGCTGAGCCCTCAGCTCTCGGGGCTGCTTAAAGGGTACCGGCGGTGGGGGCTCTTTCCCGGAGGCGAGGGGGAGGCGGAGGACTTGGCCGGGTCCTCGGCGGGAGGCGTGCAAGGTGTGGAGGGCGGCGATAAGGACAAGACACTCTTCATCCAGTAGGAGTATGTGCCAAAGAGATTTATTCAGGGGTGATTACAGGTTATATAGGCTGGTAAGAAGGGTAGGGCTGGAGAAGAGGTGAAGTAGCCTTAAATGGCAATACTGAAGGAAGAGGGGCTAGGATTGGTTCTGAGAGGACGCAGGAGCCGTTGCAGCGGGCGGGGGTTGTTCTGGCCACGGTGCATGCGCGCTGGCGGTGGCAGGAGTGGCCTTGGCACAAGGGAGTGTGTGGGCAAGATAAGGAAGTGAGGAAAGGGCGGTTGGGAGAAAGGCGGTTTCCTCCGGCAAGCCTCCCCTGCCCGTGACATTTTGGGTGAGGAAAAGGGAGCTGCCCTGACCTCGCTCCTCAGGCTCGGGGGGGCTGCAGAGGGCACTAACGCCCGTACCTACTACCCTCCCCAGGGGGTGATCAGGTCCCCTGGCCCAGGCCTGGCAAGCCGAGGTACAAGCTCAGCTACCCGCACAAGTTTTAGTTTATTCCAGTATTTTCATAAAATTATATATATACTTATCTATTCATCCTTTCAACAAGTATTTATCGAGCCTCTTTATCGCCAGACCTTCTCTGGATGGTTTGTGGAAAAAACAATCTGGCCCTCATGAAGTTCACATTCTAGTGAGGCAGAAAACAGAGAAATAAATTACTCACTTATATGTGGTTAGATGGTGAATCGTATTTAGGAGAAACTGAAGCAGGAAACATTGGGGACTGGGAGTGCGGAGGGTACCAGGGGAGCTCCAGTTTGTAACAGGTGCTCAGGGAAGGCCTCGATGGTGAAGACTTTTGAGCAGAGACTTGAAGGAAGTGTGGTTGTGAGTCAGGTGGAGATCTGAATGAGAAGCTTCCAGACAGAAGGAAAGGGCAGTTCAAAGGCCCTGGGGCAGGAGCCAGTAGTAAGGGGGATGGTTGTTTCAGACCAGTAAGTTTTCTGTTGTTATGCAGCCATAGTAATGGGAACAATGGAATATTATGCAACCAGTAAAAATGATATCGTAGAAGAACATTTAGGAATATCAGAGTTCACCCTATATTGATAAGTGTAAAAAACTGCAGATTTAACGTAAGCACAGTGAGGTACGTGCATGCTGCATTGACAGTTATATGTTGGTAGAGAAGCGATCATCTCCCTGCGAGAGGATGATGGGTGGTTTTTGTCTTCTGCATTTTGTTTACCTACTTCATGTTTTTTCCTTGCAGTGTTAATTGCAGAGCCTTTTTCCTGAGGGGAAACACAAGGTATTCTGTGAAAGAGCACTGTCCGTCCAGGCGGGCAGGGTGGGGCCTGTGCCTGGGAATGTGGGGAGATGTCATGCAGCCTTCCGCCGGCAGCACCACTGGAGGCGTTTGCTCAGTTCCCGGCTCACAAGGGCTCTAGCTCCCGAGCTGCTGATCAGAGATGAGGCTCTGTTTACCTGGAGAGAGACTGGCCCGGCCCCGTCACTGGAAACCAAGGTTCAGGCACAGGGAGCAGGGGAGAAACAGGTTCCAGGCTCCCCTAGCCCGGGTGCCACTCCTGGAAGTGGGGTGAAGAGGACTTAGATCAATTTCCAAGGCCAGGCAGTGTTCCAAAGAGTGGGATAAAGATCTCCAATCCTTCCTTTCTGAGGCTCAGAGTCAAGTCCCAAGCTGAGCTTCCAGATACAGGTGAAGGGGCCTGGTGAGTGTTCTTAGGATTTAGGGATGCTCCCAAGGGCGTTTCAAGGAAAGATGGGAAAACTCTTTGTACCTTCCAGAAAAAAAATATATAAATCTCTATCTTTATGCTCCACACTGTAGTCTTTGGACAGATGGAACAAGAATGAGGGTGATGGAAAAGTTTTGGTAATGGACGATGTTGATGGTAGCACAGCCTTGTCAGTGTAATTAACACCACTGAGTTGTATACTTCTCTAGTGGTTAAAATGGGAAGTTTTCGGTTGTATATGTGTTGAACCACAATAAAAATGGAAACAACAACAACAATATAGAACTGTACTACACAAAGAGTGAATCCTAATGTAAACTGATGGATTTTAGTTAAAATTACATTGGTTTGTCAATTATAACATATGTACCACACTAAGGCAAAATGTTATTAATAGGGAAAACTGTGTGTGTGGATGGGTGGAGTATATGAGAATTCTGTACTTTCTGCATGATTTTTCTGTAAACCTACAACTGCTCTAAAAAATACAGTAAAGAATAAATTTTTAAAAAATGAATCTGTGGGAGCGTCAGGATGTCTTCCAAACCTTTCCCTGAATTTTGTCAGCCTATTTCTCTCAGTCTCTCCATCTATTGACATGCATATATTCCTTAATTATATTTTAATTATCCTATTTGATGTATCAGAGTATATAAAACATCTACATAAGTTATAGAACATTATGATAAAATGAAAACACATGAATCTACTGTGCAACCAGGACTGGCGCTGGGCAATTCCCTCTGGGCTCCCTAACCCCAACCTGCTAACTCCCCACCGAGGAAAGCATGATCCTGAATTTTGCGCCTTTCATTCCATTGCTTTTATAAATAGTTTTTGAAAATATTGCTAATGTATGTATCCCTAAGTAAAATTTTTGTTTGTTTTTGAGATCTGTAAAAATGGGACCATGATTATGTTGTCTTTGAGGATTTGGGTTTCACACTCACTTGTTTTTTAAAAAGATACCTCCATGTTACTCTGTGTAGCTGTAATTGATTCATTTTTTATTAGTGTATAATATTCCATCCCATGACTATACCACAACTTATTTATCCATTCTACTTTCACTAGACTTTGGATTTTTATCAGATAGCCCACTGTTTCTGTGAGTTTCCAAGTTGACTACGAGGCAGCACTGAAGAGCACAAAAAGATAAAAGGTGAATGCTCTAGGAAAACAGTTTTTTTTTTTTTTTTTTTTTTTTTTTCCTTTGGTCATATTTTTTTTTTTTTAATCATCATTTTATTGAGATATATTCACATACCACGCAGTCATACAAAAAAACAGTTTTAATATATAAAGTGAATAGCTTCCTGAAACAGGATGCTGTGTTTTGGAAGCTTGTGTAAAGTCTATGCCAATATGTGGGCTCTGACCCTTCTTTTCGGAACACTTCTGGAGTTTGTGCAAGTTTTCCTGGAGCCCTGAACGCGAACGTGCTCAGCAGTGTGTTCTACTGCTAGCTGCCACTAGAGGGCGTGAGAGAGGTGGGCTGTCACTATGCAATGAATCACTTTACTAGCTGTGCAACCTGGGTGCAAGGCTCTGCAGTGTTACTAGTTCCAGCATGTTTCAGCAGAGCAAAAACATTAACATTGCAATTGTTATAAGAAAAAAAAAATCCAGTTAAAGGTTATATTTATATCTGTGGCTGTGCACATAAACTCATGGATACACATATATTTTAATGTGGTGGGGGAGTGAAAAAAATGAACAGGGACTAAGAGAGGAGTCAGAAGGATGTGTGGATGCAGAATAAGGCAAAAGACTGTGGGTGGGAGACATTCATATTTGAGTGACACGAATTGTGACAGATGGCTGGGCCTTTTCGTTTGGAAAGAGGTGAATGATTTTTGGGGCCCCCAAGAACAGAGTACTTTTGATTTCCATCACCCTCTCACTGCTTGCTTCTCTCCACTGTCTTATGAAATTTTTTGAATTTTGTTTCTTCTGGTATCTTAACGGTCTCTTCTTCCCTCCTTTTTCTCTGACTTAGTACTTTTTCCTCTCTTGATGTGGATGCGTGGATTTTATTTTCCCCACAGAGCTCTAAATAACCTTGCATAGTGAATCCCAGTTAATTGCTTAATTTGCAAGTGATTGGTGGAGGAAGGGCCTATTGGAGAATTGCTGGCCCCCAGTCATGAATTGACAAGTACCTGGTAAACACAGGGGGATAGGTTCCTGCTTGCTAGAAAAAGTGTACAAAAGTGACAGGTGCCTAAGTATCCTCAGGACCTTGATTTATTTGTAGTCGTTGCCTGAATAATGGACCCCCAAAGATGACTGGTTTCTAATCCCTGAACCCTTGAATATGTCATCTTCCATGGCAAAAGGGACTTTGTAGCTGTGATTAAATTAAGGATTTGGATGTGGGGAGATTATCCTGGATTATCTGGGTTGGGCCTAGTGCAATGACAAGGGTTCTTATAAGAGAGAGGCAAGGGGGTCAAAGCGGAGAGAAGATGCTTTGCTACAGGCCATGGAGATGGAAGAAGGGGCCATGAGCCAAGGAAGGCAGACAGCCTCTGGAAGCTAGAAAAGGCAAGAAAACAGATTCTGCCCTGGAGTCTCCAGAAGGAACTTAGCCCTACTAGACTGACCTTCAGAACTGTGAGATGATAAATTTGTGTTGTTTTAACCCACTAAATTTGTGGTAATTGATTACAGCAGCAAGAGGGAACTAATCAGTACTCCTTATGATGTGAAAGAACCAACTTTCATGTGAAAAATGTCAAGAGCACGTTTGCCAATTCACATTTCCATCCACTGAAGAAATGCAGTTTGACACTGATTTGCAGGAGAACGGCATCCTAAAACAAAGGGTTCGTGATGTGGGACAGGAGGGTTAAGTACACGAAAGCCAAGGGAAAGACCAGGGGGCCTGGGAGGATGTTTCCACTGGGCAACGAGGAGTAAGAGGATTTGAAAAAGAAAACAAAATAGTTAGGAGAGTTGAGAGTTGTGAGGCCGCCATGCTTGGAAGCCCGGGGCAAACAGTGGTTCAAGGACGGTGGCCACCCACCTTGTTCTGAGAGCACTGTGGGAGATCACTGGATTTTACAAAAATGTGTTTGGACACCTTTAGAAGTAGTTCTCCATGCTTTTTGTTAATGGTGGAGGAGGAGGAGGTTTGCAAGAGTACAAAACCAAATTCAGCCAAATTCAGTGGCTCACCAATGAGACAAGGTCTGAGAAAATGGAGGTAGCCAGTGAGTGGTGGTGAATGAATAGAGAGAAAGTAAAACAGTGATGCAGAAACAGAGGAGCTTGCCACTATCTTTTTTTGATTCTTTATCAAAATATGACCATATTTAAGGCAAGGCAAAGAGGCAAGCAGCAGAGCTGCACCGCCTTTGTCTAGCAGGCAAGGCCTTGCTCATTGTCCTAGTTTCCAAGGGCTGTCGTCGCAAAGTAGCACAAACCAGATGACTTAAAACAACTGAAATGTATTGCTTCCAAGTTGGGGAAGCCAGAAGTCCAAAATCAAGGTGTTGGCAGAGCCAGGCTCCCTCTGAAAACTGTAGGGTAACTCCTCTCTCGCCTCTTGTAGCTTCTGGTGTTGGCCAGCAATCCTTGGTGTTCTTGGCTTGTAGACGCCTCACTCCAATTCCTTTCTTCTCTGTCTTCCCATGGCCGCCTCCTTACATCTGTTTGTGTCTTATCTCCCCTTCGTATAAGGGCACCAGTCATTTTGGATTAAGGGCCCACCCACCCTAATTCAGAATGACCTCATTTAACTAGACTACGTCAGCCAAGAGCCTGTTTCCAATAGGATCACATATGCAGGTACTGGGGGTTAGGATTCCAACATGGCTTTTAGGGGTGCACATTGCAGCCTGTAATGCTCATGCCTGCTGACAGAACTTGCAGGGAGGGACTAGACATTTTGCTAGTGGGCAGGGCTACAGAACAGGACAGGTGATTGGCTTGCTCAGTGTCCATAAATGTCCCCTGGAAAATCAAAGGCATTAGGTCACTTGCAGATGCTGGAATGCCAGCTGGGTAAGTTGAATTCTAGGCAACATCAGTGCTTCCAGCAGTGAGGACATTGCTTCTAAAGGATGTGACCTTCACATTGCCATCGGAGTTCTCTGTTTCCTTTTTAATCTGTTTGAAAGAGGAGAGTATGTAGGAAGAAGGGGAGTGAGGGGGTCAACAGTATTATTTGGAGATAGTTGGTAAAGGACTCAAGGTAGCCCATGTAGCACCCTGCCTGGAGTCTGCTGCTTTACTGGTGGGCTGTTTATTGAGTTTTTGAAGGCTATTCTTACTTGTGCCTGTTTTTAATACCTGAACAACTGGGAGAGAGGACTTATAATCCTGCAGTCATTTGGCTTGTATTCTTAGAGTATTTTTAAACTATTAACACACAGAGCCATCTCATGTCATTTAAAGCACAGGATTAATTTCTCCTGGACTGCAAGCTTTGCATTTTGAGAAGTGCCTCTACTTCCACTGAAAACACGTTTTGAGATCTTTTTTATTGATGTTTGCCTTATTTTTCTGGTCAGTTATTGTTATCGTTATTAAAATGACGGATGATATTTTCTAATCACAACCCAGGATTCATCACCATGGAAAGAAAATGGTTTGATTTCCAAAACTCATCAAGCTAAAAACATCCTCAAAGTCAGAAATGATGGTTTATTTTGAATAAATTGCACATTTAAATACTTTTTTCTTGGGACTACGTTGGAATGAAATCATCTCACTTTAAAGGGCTTTTAATGGATGCTAATTTAAGGGCCACTGTGTTTAGAATATATAATGAAGAGTCTGATTAAGAGAAACTTCTATTTTTAAACTTGAGAAATGGGTCTGAAACTGATTTGCGGTCAAAATGGTATACTGTCCCAATCTGGATCCTTAAAAAATATTAAAGTGGAATAGAGAAGACTGCCATTCTTCAGTCTTGAGTCTATAAGGAAAAGTGTGGGGCGAGGGGTGGGGGAGGATGTATGGGAAGTTAAGGGACATATGTGTCATAGCCTACTTTGCTCATTTACATTCTGACATCTTTGGAAGATAACTTTACCCCCACTAACGCAAGTCTGACTTTGGGCAGAAAAAGGATGTATTGTACCTCTTGGGGACTGGCACTATCTTCTGCTTGGTGGGCAGTGTGTATCGTGTAATAGGGTTACTCAATGTCAAGTCAGTGTCAAGGATGAGGCGTTAACCAATCCTGACCATCCTCCCCTCCCCCAGGTGTGATAGATCTTGGCTCCCCATTTGTGTCACCAGAGGAGAGGATCCCAAGAAAATATAGAAGTGGATACAAAATATTTTGGTTAGAAAGGTTGTTAAGATGGAATGCCCAAGATCCTGTTAAAATTTTTCTCAAGGAGCAGTTCATGTGACGCAAAACAAAACAAAAACCCAGGAATAATACATTCATTATGAGCCCCTGATTTTCCATATTTTTCTCTTTATTGTGTAAGGACATGCCATAATCAGGTAGTGCTCTGTATCATCCAACCATAAAATCTCAGTGGCTTGCAACAAGCATTTATTTCTTGCCCATGTGTCTGTGGGTGAGCTGGGGTTCAGCTGATGGAGGCTGGGCTTGGCTGCGGGTTTTGGGCTGTATCCAGGCCTGCTTCACAGTCTTTCAACCCAAGGCATGTAATTCAAATGGAAAAAGGCAGGAGGAGCTCGAGGGCAAACCCAACCATTCCAACACATTTAAGCCTCTGCCTGTTAATATCCGCCTGGCCACAGCAAGTCACATGCTGAGGTCTGAAACCAAGAGGGGAAAAACACATCTGCCACCGTGAGGCAATAGCAAAGTGTGTGTGTGTAATGTATCTTCAAGGGAGTGAAGAATTGGGACTCATCATTTAAGCTGACGTTAGTTTATTACGTGAGAATACTTTTCAGGTCATTATGTTGGTTTTCTTTCTATGTTCAGTGTCTGCCAAATAATGTTTTTTTTTGTTGTTTTTTTTTTTTGCTGTGTACATGTATATTTTTTCATTTATAGGATATAAGCTTATAAATCTTATAAATCCAATTTCCCCTTTCATTATTTTTAAGGATGGCTACTCTCAATATCTTTTTCTAACCCTTGTTATTTTATAGTTGCTTCTTTAATTTTCCACAATCTCATTAGTTTTACCAAGCAGTAGTTTCAAGGAATTTATTCAATATTATTATCCCTCCCCTTTTCAAAACCAGAACATTTTTTCCTAGTAATAATTTCAGGATATAAAATTATTGATAAATTTGACATTATAATGGTATATTTGTATGCCTTTCATTCACATATTCAGGGCTAAAGAGTTTTATGAAACCTGTTTTTATATGGCTTTGATCATATCTCTTACCGTAAAATTGATAGAAGGGCTTTATTGAACACACTGAAAGGGGAACTTGGGAGGACAAAGATAAATTCTTTGGCAAAATCATCCACCTATTTCTCTAACCTAAATTTATGCTGCTGAAACATGATTTATTTTTGGTTTGTCTCTTGATCATAAATTAAACTCTGCTGGTAATGCTTGTGGTTATTCAACAAATGTTAACAGAAGGCCAATTATATGCTAGATTTTGTCCGACTATGGTCCAAAGTGAACATGGAATGTATTAAAAATATTACTTTTATTGTGAAGAAACCAACTTCTCATGTTATCTATTCAGGAGTTCACTAGCTATTTATGCTTTCCCTCAATAAAATATCTTTTATCTTGGCCTGGCTCTGAAATTCTTCACTTGAATTCCCTGTGACATTTGTAAAGGGATGAAACACTATAAATGTCAACCTTTTTAGTTGTGAAGAGAGAGAAGGAGGTGCCATGTTCTAGTTTTACCCTCTATGTCTCTCACAGAGCTGCTATTTTGGATTCCTGCTTAAACTTTGGGGTCATCTTTCCCGTGGCTGTCTTGAGCTTGAGTCAATGGATTCATTTTTCCAACATTTATTAGGCACCTGCTGGGTACAAGATATTTTGCAGGACACCTAGAGTAGTACCTGGTATTATATTAGGATTTTATTGTATATCCCACGATGTTGAAACAAGGGCTAAAGGTCTCTGATATCAGAGAGGGTTTGTAAGAGTTGTACATTGCTGGGCAATAGTTGAAGTTGGGTGAGTTCACCTTTTAAAATAATTCTAAAGAGATTGCAGTGCTATTTGCACAGAGAGGAAGGGCCTGTGATACCAGATATAAACAGCTCTATTACATCATTAGAAAAAGTTTTCATTGGTTCACCATGCTTTGGGGGGAGGAAGTATGCTGCTATACTAAATTTATAAATAGCGCTTAAATTAAAGGAGGACTTATTATTTGAAATCAGGATACCTCATGGAACTCAAGAGCAAAAAATGTAAGGAACCAGGAGCTGGAAAGTCATCAGGGACAGAAGCAGTTTGAATATTCCACTGGAATCAGAGGGAGCTGACGAGGGCTTGAGTAAAAGGAGAGGCAGCCAAGGAAGGGTGGTGGCGGGCATGGGGGTGGGGACCCTGAGTAATCGTCACCATCCCCATCACCATCACCTTCACCATCATCATCTTCTGCGCTAAATGCTTTCTGTGTATTATCTATTTTATCCTCAGAACAACTCCATGAGGCAGGAACAATTCGCCTTATTTAAAAGATGAGGAAACCAATGTTCATGGTGGTTAAGTAACTTAACCAAGGCACCAGAGGGAAGATTTCAACTCATGCCCCTCTCCTCCCCACAGCCAGTGGGTTTAACCTGAGTGTTCCACTATTTCCTGTATCAAATGGATTAATTGCCTGTCCCCAGAATATAGCTTCTTAACAGCCAAACAGCATTTAGTCAAACCAGATTACTGCTAGGAGTTTAAAATGTTTGCATCACATGCCACAATGTGGAAGCAAATGGAATGATGTCATCATCTGTGTTCAAGGATTAGAAATGATCAGAGCCTATGGGGGTAGCTAACCTAGATGGAAATAAACCCTGACTTGTAAGGTTTCAAAATACTAAAGAAGATAGGTTATGCTCTTTGGCTTGGAAAGGAGTCCCTTGCTCCTGTTAAAAAAGCTTATTTTTAGTAGTTTTAAAGCTTGTTTTCATCACAAAAATTAGGCTTTATTTTTAGTAAAAATATGTTGATTTCTGTCATATCAAATAATTTTTTTCTTGGCACCAACTTGTTTGTTACAAGTGGAGGAATTAAATCTTAGGAGATAACGTGGTACCAATGGAAGGATCTTTGGACTGTGAGCAAACCAGGTCAACTCCCTGAGCCTCAAGTTCTTTATTAGTGAAAACAAAGTGGGCAGACTCACTATAAAGCTATGGTAATTAAGACATTGTGGTAAAGCAAGCAATGGGACCCAGTGGGGATTCTAAAAATAGACCCACAAAGATATGAAAAGTGAATTTTTGACAAAGGTTCAAAGGCAATTCAGTAGAGGAAAGAGAGTCTTTTCAACAAACGGTGTGAGAAAAATTGGATATCCACATGCAAAATTATGAACTTTGATCCCTGTTTTAGTTTCCTGGCTGCCAAAGCAAATGTTATACAGTGGATTGGCTTAAACAATGGGAATTTATTGGCTCATGGTTTTGAGGCTAAGAGAAGTCCAAATCAAGGCATCATCAAGACGATGCTTTCTTCCCAAAGACTGGTGTTCTGGGGCTGGCTGCCGGTGATCCTTGGTCCTGAGCTCCTCTGTTACATGGCAAGGCACATGGCGGCCTCTCTTGGCCTCTGCCTTGTCTTCCAGGTTCCACTGACTTTCAGCTTCATGCTTCCCATGACTTCTTTGAATTTCATTCTGCTTATAAAGAACTCCAGTAATAGGATTAAGACCCATCCTGATTGAGTTGGGCCACACCTTAACTGAAGTAAGCTCATCAAAAGGTCCTACTTACAATGGGTTCACACCCACAAGGATGGATTAAGTTTAAGAACATGTTTTTCTGGGGTACATAGCTCCAAACCACCACAATTCCTACCTTGTACCAAATGTAAAACTTAACTCAAAAGGGTTCATAGACCTAAATGTAAGCCGACATCATTGCAAAATCTTTATAAACCCAGGCTGGGGAAAGTGTTCTAAGAAACAGTAGTAAAAGCATTATCCTTAAAAGACAAAGTTGATAAATTGGACTTCATCAAAATGAAAAACCTTTGCTCTTTAAAAGACGCTGTTAGGAGAATGAGAAACCAACCCACAGATTGGGAGAAAATATTTGTAAACCATGTATCTGATAAAAGACTTGTATCCAGAGTATGTGAAGGACGCTAAGACTTAGTAATAAGAAAACAATCAGTCCAGTGAAAAAGTCCAAAAGGTTTGAACAGACATATCAACAAAGAAGACAAACACATGAAAATTTGCTCAACATCTTTAGTCATTAGAACTGATCAGAACCACAGTGAGATACCACGACACCTATATGAATGCCTAAAATTCTGAAGGACTAGTCATTTCAGGTGTTGTGAATTTGTGGGGCTGCAGGAACACGTGTAAACTGCCACTGGGAGTGTCAGTTGGTGCAACCATTTTAACTGTTTGGTATTTCTTAAAAAGTTAAACATGAACCTACCCTGTGATTTAGCCAGTCCATCCTAAGTATCTACCCAAGATAAATGAAAGCTTATTTCTGCACAAGGCCTCCTACATGAATAGCAGCTTCATTTGTAATAGCCAAAAAGTGTCCATTAACGGGTCAGTGGATAAATAGCATATCCAGGCAATGGAATACTGCTTATCAGTAAACTGGAATGCACTATTGAAAGGGGCAACAACATGGGTGGATCTCAACAATAATTACGTTGAATGAAAGAAGCCACTTTAAAAAAGAGTGCCTATTGTGTAATTTCATTTGTATAAACTTTTAAAAATGCAAACTAATCTACAGCTACAGAAAGCAGATCAGTGGTTATGTTGGAAGGAAGGAGTGGTGCTGGGAGGGATTAAAAGGGGTACCAGGAAACTTTGTGGGATGATGGAGATGCTTGTTATGCTGATTTTGGTGATGGATTCAAGGGTATATACATACATCAAGAGTTATTGAATAATACATTTTAAATATGCACACTTTATTGCGTCATTTATGCATTTCAATAAAGCTGTTAAAAATGAAATAAAGCAGGTGCAGTGATCAATGCCAACGTGACTGAGAACTGAAGAAGAGGTAGGAGCTGTTCTTTTTAGAAGCCAGCAGGAATTTTCAAGAACTCGTTCCGACACCCTTTCCTGTTGCTGAATTCTCTTTCATATGTGCAGTCTGGCACACATTTTTTTGAAGTCAAGATGATTCAAAGGTTCTTTGATTTTTGAGAATTTCATAACACTTGTTTAAAAAAAAATAAAAGATGCTTACCATAGTGCAAGGATGAACAGTCCTAGGCCTGAATGATCAGTTGAGTTTACTTGGGGAATTTCTTTCCACCTTTTTGTTTGCACATCATGAAAAAAAAAACCCAAGGGAAGATGAGTGAGTGGAGGAAACAGGTGCTATTGACTCTGCCTAAACCACCCCCACACCCTCAGGTCTAGCTCCTGTTTTTCCAAAAGCCCTGTCACCTGTTTGAAATAGATGATCAAAATGAAATATGCATGTGCTTTACAAAAATATACCTGAAAAGCCTTCGGGCAGAATTCAGGTTTTTCTTTCCCTCCTAGTAGCATTAAAATGTCCACACCTTTCAAACTAATCTATAGTGACAGAAAATTGAGCTACCTGGAGGAGGCATGGTCTGCAAAGGGAGTGAGGCAGCTTTGGAGGGTGCTGGAAACGTTCTATGTCTTAATTGTGGTGGTGGTTTCACGAGTATAAACATCTGTCTAAAGTCATCGCATTTCACACTTTAAACAGGGATAGTTTATTCTCTGTCAGTTATGCCTCAATAAAGTTATTTTTTAAACTCCACACCTTTCGGCCCCCTGCCCTCAACTTTAGGAATAGTGCACACAAGTATTAATAAAATAATCATATTATTGCCTCCCCGAGTAATTTTCTGCAGGAAACAAGAATAAAATCTCTCTTTTAGTTGCTGTTTCAGCTCTGGCCATATAGATTAGTTTTAATTTTAAACTTGAATGGCTCTTTCTATACCTCTGTGGTTATGAAGGGCAGAATCCAATGTTAAATTGATGCAATTTTTTTTAGCTAATTAAATATGAAAAGTAATCGTTTGATCATTAGTCATTTCTCCTCAAACATATAGCTGTGGGGCAGGATGGGACCCTTGATGAGATGTTCCTTGAATCTCTCACAGTGGTGAAGGCATTTTGACACATGATAAATACTTGTCATTTGGCTGAATGGATTTTTTTTTCCCCTTTTGATGTTTGGAATCACCCATATTAGCTAACTGCTCTATTCCCGGATCCCCAGGGTTTACACAGACCTAAAGCACACACGGAACAGATTAGCCAGCCATTAAAAAGTTTTGGCAAGATGCTTTTCATCGTCTCTTTCTCGGTTTCTGAGCTCTGGCCATTAGGAGGTCGGGTTGGTTTGGAAGAGCACTCCCATTTCCTGCTGAGCTCTTAGGAGGGTGGCTGATCTGCTCTGTGCAGGGCAAGCAGCTTGGAGCTGGCATCAAACAGACACAGTGCTACCTACCTTTTCCCCTTCCCTTTGTGTAAACTTCAGTTTCCTCCAAGTCGAGATCATTCCTGGATTTGGTTTTCCTATCATGATGAAAGCGACTCATTTACTGGTATAAGTGTGAATTTCCTGAAAGTGACAGAATCAAAGGGTTTGAGGTTCCCAGGGTTTCAGCTCCTCTCTGTAGTAACTGAATTCATAGTAGAGTTGGGTCCGTGGTGTCCACAGCAGATGGGTGCTCTGTGACAGGCACGTGCAGCCACCCGTCAGCCCTGAGCTCCCAGTCAAGCTTCACCACATTTTCCTCACTAGGGCAGGAACATTTTGTCCTCTCAGGTTTTATAAATTAGTGACTGTGTAAATGACTCTGTTCCAAAAACAAGGGTAATGAGGATAATTGATTTGCTCTTAACAAATTTACAGGTGCTTCAAGTATATCAAGAGGGTAGATGTTACTATAGAGAGAATCCTGCCTTAGGAAATAGAGCTCCTGAGTAAGAGCTTCTCGTGCTCTTCGTTAGTAAGGGGTCTGCGCTGGGATCGAGAAAGCTGCTCTCTTCTCAACCCCATCACAAAGGCTTTCCATCAGAAGACGATTCCAAAATCAACCAATTTTTGTAAATCTACTCACTGAATGTTTGCATTCTTATCAACAGCCAAATCTTTTGTTCCCACCGGAAAGCATTCAGAAATCATAATAAAATAACCATGAGTTTTACATTTAAAAAGCTATTTGAATGTGTACTTCCTTCGGGAAGAATTCTTATCTGTTCATTTGAAAATGTCATTCACAATTACCATACCAAGCAAACATTACTTACCAAAGAAAAGTTATTTTAAAGCACGTCATTCAGTTCAGACTTATTTGGTTAGTGGAGAATCTGGTCCCAGTAATTATTTGACATCTAAAAAGGCTGGTGAATAAACTCATTAATTTTTTACAGTTACTCAAATTGTGTTCAAGGCATGTCAAGGAAGAGCTGAAAATGTCTTTAATCAAATAAGTGAGGTTCTGCTTTCGGAGATAAGGAGAGAAGTGAGTGAATGAAAGGATGTGGCAGGACCAGGCTCCTGGGACAGTGGGCTGGCTGTCATGGGAAGGGGCTTTGAGGCTCCGGGCTGGCCGGCAGGGTGCGCACTGCGGTGAGAGCAGCAGGTTGGAGGGGGGCAGGGGAGGGGCAGAGCAGGTGGGGGAAGGGGAGAAGGGGGTTAAGGTGGAGGACGGAGAAAGTGGAGGAGGGGGCAGGTGAAGTGTAGGGGAGGTGGAGGAAGGGAGGAGGTAGAGGGGGTAGGTGGGGGAGGGGGAGGAAGGGGGAGGGGGATCTGGCGAGGGGGGTAGAGGAGAGGGGTGGGGGGGTGGAGCAGGTGAGGGAGAAGGGGGAGGAGGTGGGGAGGGCTGGGCGGGCGGGACAGGGGCTGCGCTCTGACCTTTCCCTGTCTCCCGGCTCACCAAGTCCCGGCACTGGATTACGAAACATGTTCTGGAAATTATTTCCAGCGGGCACATGTCCCTTTGGTGACAGCTTATTTCTGGGTTCCTGGGGCAGATGCCTGGACTCTGAGGACACTCAGGGGTGTGTTTCATGCCCCATCATCTGATTAGTCGCTGGATTCCGAGGACTCTTCCGGCTGCCTCGGATCAGACACGTGAGCGCAGAAGCAAAATAACTTGTTTACTTCCTCCAGGTGCATTTCAACAGACCGTAGTGTCAGGACTCCCTTCCTTCCTCGGTGTCCCCCATATGGATGTCCCTAGCCAATTGGAGATGAAACGCTGTGGCCCCTTCCAGGGAAAAGGTCTCAAAATTTTGAGGCTCCTCGAAGGGCTATGTGGAGCTTTGTATCTGAAGAGATAATAATTGATCACCTCTGAAAAATCTTGGAAAGCAAAGTGCGTCTGTATCAGATTCTTACAGTCAGTCCTCAGTTTGACTTTGAAGGAGGTTTTTTGGTTGTCGTTCCTCCGTTGCTTCCATCACCCCACTCACGGGGTCCCTGGGTGCCTGTAGGTCACCGATGTGCTGAGAGGCAGGAAGTCCTGGTTAAGACGGGGGAGCTCAGCCCCTCTCTGTGTCTACTGTGCTCTTTAACATGGGAAAGTAATGGAAAGCCCCCTCACAGAGCTTGGGGGAGGATTAAATGCAATCCTGTTTGTTTAGAAGTTAATAGTGCGGCATCTGGTGAACATTCAGCTCATTTTAGCAATCGTCAATATTGTTATTTACCGCTATCCTCATTTTTTGAGAGATGTGAAGGAGCCCCGGATTTGAAGCTGCCAAGAACAAGACACCCAGGGGGAGCCAGGAGGCCAGTAATCCTCCAGCTGCCCAGAGCAGTCACATCACAGCCTCCTTCTGTCCAGAGCAGTCTCTTCATTCTTTCTCCTGAGGTTGACAGCTTGGTCTTGAGACTCGGAGCTAGGTGTCATCTGCTCTCTGCTTTAGTGAAGGGGGTGCGGTGGGGGGACAGTTAAAGCTTCTGTGTCCTCTCCGAGGCCCAGATCTGCCCTGTGGCTCTGGAAATCTCGTTATGATTTGGAGTCCTGCTAAAATTTAGCCTTTGACATTGCGTGTATCATTTCTCTGCTCCAGGCCTGTTTCTTCATCTGTGAAACAAAGAGGCTGGGCTAAACTGATCCCAAGTTTCTTCTTCCATAGTGTTCTGTGATTCTCTGAAGGTGCTTAAGAGCTGAGAATTCCTGAGTCAGCTAGCTAGGTTTTGTCCATCCGATATTTGCTCCAGAGACAGTGGACCACGTATGCAAGCAGGGTGAGCGCAGTCCCCAAACTGGAACGCCACTCCTTCCTCCGTGGGGAAAGGGCACTGCGTCTGTGCGAGGTGATCTGCTCAGTGGTGCCGACCCCCTTTCCTCTTTAAAGAACTTGAAGTCCTTGTTTGATCTGTGGCCATATCCAGGCACAGATGCCACACATCCTGCACGTTCTCCTGCCATCCCTGCATTGCTAGGTGCTGTGGATGTATGCAGCTGGCAGCCTTGCTGAGCCCTGGCATCTCCAGGCAGCATAGGGGTGGCGTGAACGGAGCCGTGTCTGAGGCTCGCTGCTGGGGTTTCACAGGTGCCTGACCCTGGGCAAGTTAGGAAACTCAGAGCCTCATTTCTTCACTTTTATATGTGGAAAATGCCATTTATTTAGGAGGTTTCAGCAAGGATTAAAGCACACGGGCGCTTCTGAAGTGCTTGGCGGAGGGCTTGCTGAGAGCAGGTCTTCATTTGATTGGTACAACTGTGGGGGGGGGCAAGGGTGGGGATAGCCTTCCACCCTGGTGTGGATGTGCTCGTCCTGGTGAGTGAGGAGACAGGCACGGTGGGACTGGCATGGAGCCACTCAGAGATAGGGCAGAGAAGGGTGGTAGGTGGAGACTGAGCTTCTAACATGACCAGGCCCCGCTGATGGTAGCTCTTGCCATCTTGGGAGTGTTGTGGGTGAAGCACGATGAAGGACTTCCTCCGCCAGTTCCATTGGGCTTTATCTCCTATGACCCGCAAGCAAACCCGTGTTTGAAAAACATTATTTTAGTCTGCCAGAATGCTCCCCAAGATGAGAGTCTGAACCAAACTTTGGAGCCCTTTACTTGATAAAACATTGCAACTCTAATTTTAATTTGTAAAAAAACATAATCTCAGGCATCTGTTTACTCTTGCGCTGGATTCCAATCTTAAGGCAAACAGCTGTACCACCCCACGATGATCTGTGATTTTTCCACCCAATGTATGACTACTGTTTTAGCCTTCACTCTGACACATTGAGTTAATGTTTCCTGTTGGGTGGGATAAGGGTATAAATGTCAGAATGTTGAAAAAATGAAATAGGAGATACACGTTTGTCCAGTGACCTTGTGTCCTTTGTGGCTCCTTGGGAGAGACGTTAAAATGTGTTGAAGTGCTGGCGTGTCCTGGCCTGGGGGGTGAGCCTGGCTGGCCTCATGCTTTGTGAGGTGATCCACTTGTGTGACTAACAACCCTGTCACTTTCATTGCCACTCTGAGTGGATGCTTCACATTTGAAGACATGAAGCCTAAGTTTGGATTTTTATCCAACCACTGTCCGTCTTCAGGGCATTTTATGAGAGCTTTGCTCTTGAATGAATGAGTGGGTTCACTGATTTCAGGTCCACCTCTGGGAAGAGGCAAGTTTCTTCCTTTGTGAAAGCTGCCCTAAAAGTTCTGGTCAATCCTAGCATTTGGATGGTCAGTTTCAAGCTAGAGAAGTGAAGTGGGTGGAAGTCAACCTTCTCCTTTCTTGGGGTGGAAGAGGGAGCTGGGTTTGAGAGGAGTGAAAAGGGCCCGTTAGAATCTTGCTTTACACGTTGCTGTGCATTTTTAGATCAGGCAGACGTACTGGGAAGATGGCTCTTCCATCGACTCAAAGCCGTGTTCATCCAGTTATCTGCAGCTCAGGTTTTGTAGAAGGCTTGTTTCCGCACTTGGCATCTTTGTGATCGATTAGAACATTCCAGTCTTGCAAGGATTGATACCAACTGAACAGCCTAGGAGTGAGCGGACTGAAACTTTGTTTGTAAATTAATGCTTTACAAGAGAGAAAGAGAAAGGGGTATATCAGAGTCCAGTTTCTTATAGCAGCTTCTCACCGCTCTTAACAAAATAGGTATTTATATATTTATCTGTGTCTCTTTCGTCCAGCCCTGTCTCCCCAGGGCCTCACACAGTGCCTGACTCTTAACGAGCACTCGATAAAAATACTTATCAAATGTCTTGGCTCCTGTAAAAGCGACCATCATTTACAGAAGAAGAAAGATGGTATCAGAAGATGTTTCTTCCAGAAGTTTAGCAGGAATATGTTTTTGGTTTAGCAAACTCTTATGCAGAATATAATCCTGAGGGGCTTCTCCTCTTACCAAATTAAGGAGAGAGGTTATTAGTTTCATGTGAAAAGCGGCTGGTAAAAACTCAGAAAAGGAAAATAGGAGTTGGCCAGCACTGAAGTGTGAATGTTGATATGCGGACAGAAATACCCGGGCTACCCCTTCTGATTCATTCACACATTATCACATGATGGCTTTGGCCTTGAGAAGGTTGGCTGAAATGCCTGGTAATCTCTCCGCTCCACCCGGCCCCATACGTCCTTGCTCCCTGGCAACTGCCACGTGCCCGGCTGGGCTGCAGAAGTGTGGGGCACTCTGCACTTGAGAATGATAACCTTGGGGAGCACCCCTGCTGGTCTCTTCATGGTGCTTCCAATCAGTGGGTAACTCGTATCTCAGTTCTTAGAGTATGTGTAGACAGCATCAGCCTTAGTTACCCTGAGTATACTCTGGTGTTGGATTTCTCGTTGGTAAAATGTTCATTATCGTAAATCAGTGGGTGTAGGGAGAATGTGTCATTCCTGCTTGCTGCCTAGACCTTTCCTATGGAGGGGAATTTTTGGCCTTATGAATCTCTGCGTTTCCAAAGTAGAAGCTGGAAGCCCGCTTTGCCAGCCTCCCTGAAGCTGGGGTGTAGTCGTGTAACCCAGCTCCACCAACCTGATAGACCCATGCCTGACCTGGAGCTAGTAATTCATTCCGGTGAGGGTGGCAGTAGATACATTCCATTCTCCAAGATAGCAAAGGTTGAAGGTTCTAGAGTGCCCAGTATTGTGTGAGCTGCGCCAGGTGTTTCCACTGGTGTTTCTGGAACAGTTCTTTGGGATGATTTGGGTCGCTTTCCTGGATGGGGTAGCCTCTGACCTGGTTCTCTGGTCCTTGTAGAGACTCTTCAGCTTACCATATCCTTTAGTGAATTCCTTTTCTGCTTAAACCAGCCAGAGTCAGTCAGTCTTATTTGCCACCGGGAATCCCGGCTGATAGTGTAGGTAATGCAAATTCTAGAACCCATGGGGTGTGAATTATCACCATAATCCCCTGGGGTTCCCTCAATGGGACCCTCTGCTGGTTCTCAGAGAGAGTTCACTTCCGTTCCTGGGGCCTGCAGGCCTCTAGGTCAGTCTGCCTTTGGACATACTTTCTCTGCACTTGAGATTTGACATTTCTTCCAGGAGAGGGGGCGAGGTGTGGGGTAGTGATTAGGTTCTTGGGTTACACAGTTGAGAGAATCTGAGTTAACATAAGAAATTCTTCCTCTGTCTTGTCAACTGCTGAAGTATGCATTTCAGTCCTTTACACAATCCCTTCAACACTGAAGTCTAGAAGACAGGATGAGCATCTTGCTAAAGGGTTTTGCTTCAGATCTTTCGAAAGTGCCCCATGGAATGAATTCAGATAGCATACTGTATCAAATTCATATTTGTTCTAGATTGGGATTTGGGATTTGTTTCATGGAATGAAATAATTCTTCTAAATGCTTTGTCTTCAAAGTTGTGTTATTGTTTTAATTTCACCATAGTCTTTAACATGGGCTGTGTTATGTGAGTTTTTATGGTTTGTGAAACAAAGGTGTTAATAAACAAGGAAGGAAATCCGGCTCACTATCCCAAGACTACTAAATTGCGTTCACTCAAATGTCATGTGGAGAATTTGCGTAATTAGCTAGATGTTCAGGTAATTTTTGACGGTTTCTTCAGAAACATGCAGATAATACAGGCACACTTTGTAAAACAATTTTTAAAAAAGTTTCTAGGTAATTGCTTTATTCTTTCCCTTTACTGTCTGCATGGAGACCCAGCAGAAGGAAACCAAAAAGGGCAAAGACAAACGCCTTTTAAACACTAGTAAATAAATTGAGACGAAACCCCTGATGTTCTAGAAAATTGTGCATGCCCGCTTGTACCCCCAGACTTGAGTGACAGATGAGCTGATAAAACTGGATGCCATCGGGTCTCCTCTGGATATCGGAAACGCAGTCTGATCTCGCTGTGCGCCACTGTGTGTATCATTTCAGGAAGATTTCCAAGACAAGGAAGGACCTGAGTCCATTCCTCCGTCTTAGCAGCCTAAGCACCTCAACAGGGTGGACGCGGCTCTGAATTTTCGCTCATGTTCTTTCTAAGTGATGCCACTTCTAAAGAAGCCTGGCAGTTACAGGAAGGGCACACAGAAGCCCTTCTAATTAGCTTGCTTACTGCCTGTGCCCACAGCCTAATTCGTTAAAAGAATTCCTTTTCAGATCCTGGTGAGTGGCTCCGCTATCCCCTGCAGCTCCTCTCTACCCACTGCCTTCTAAGGTCCTCTCACCTGTCATACCTTGTCTTGCTTCCATTTGGAATCCCTCCCCCTTTGAGATGGTCTAACTCCAACACATCCTTGAACTTCAGTTAGGCATTCCTTTTCTGGGAAGCCTTTTCTGCTCACCCCCAAACCTCCAAGCTGTGTTCTGTGTACATGTCATATGTTTCCGGATCACTCTGTACTTTCCCTGCCATAATAGTATAGATTGCATTGCTTCATAATTACTCCTTGATTTGTCTGTGTAACCCACAAGGTTAAACTTGGTGAAGACAGGAGCCATGGCTAATCTTTGCCTTCCTAGGGCACAAATGCTCTGCGATTGTTGTTAAATGAATCATTTAGTCGTGTAACCAAACCGTAATTAATAAGCATCTGTGATGAGCCTAGAACTCTGCTGTGAGCAATGGGTGATTTGAGAGACAACTAAGAAAGCTCTGCAACCTTGGACACTATACTTTCCCTGTCTGAACCTCAGTCTTCTTCCCTGTGAAATGGCATTAGAGCGACCCTTCCTCAGGAGATGGTGAGGATTGTTTGAATCAGTTGACCCAAAGCACTTGGTACTCAGTAAGCACTCAGTGAATGTTAATTGCTCTTTTTATTATCTGTCTTCAAGGGGTGAACTGGCTAACAGGAGTGAGGGTCTGTGTTTGTTAGGGTCCTCTAGGGGAAACAGAATCAACAAGGGATATCTATAAATATAAGATTTATAAAAGTGCCTGACACAACTGTGGGTATGCATGAGTCCAAATTCCTTAGGGCAGGCAGCAAACTGGCAACTCCAGTGAAGATGTTTGATGAACTCCTCAGGCAGTGAACTAGCACTTTGATGAAGGTGTTCAATGAACTCCTCAGGAAACAAACTGGCAACTTCGATGAACTCAGGAAACGCTTCGCTGGTCAGCCAAAGAAGTGAAGGTCCTCTGTCTGTCTCACTTAAAAGTCTTCAACTGATTGGATTAAATCCAGCTGACTGAATTCTCTCATTGTGGAAGACATGCCCTTCATTGATGTCATCAGTCACAGCTGCAATCAATTGACTGATGATTTAATAAACCAGCCTTCTGGTTTATTAACCAGCCACAAATGTCCTCGTAGCAATGGTTAGGCCAGTGCTTGCTTGACCAGACAGCCGGGTACCATCACCTGGCCAAGTTGACACATGAACCTAACCATCACGGTGTCCAACAATGAAAGAATAGGAGATCAAAAGTAATTTCATTCATTCATTCATTCATTCACTCACTCATTCGTTCATTCATGTTGAAATTCTGATGGAAGGCAGGGAAAGGAAAGACCATTGTGGCAGGAGAGAGCAGGGTAGAGAAGTTGAGATGAACTCTCTTGGGTATTTTTTTATGCAAAGACTCAAGTAGGACCTTGAGTATGCCAAGGACTGTTCTCAGTGTTTTGCATATGCTTGTATTCTCCATCTTAATCCACTTTACATACATTTACATACACATTCTTCATAAGAAGTGTCTGAAGCACTGCTGTTATCCCCATTGTACTGATGAGGAGACAGGCACAGAGAGGTTAAGTAACCTGCCCAAGATCACACAGCCAGGAGCTGGTGGAGCCAGCATCAGTACTCAGGCAGGTGGGCTCCAGAGACTGCACCTGGTCACTTGGCACAGTTGCCCCTCTGAGCCCATGCACTGTGTGAGAGGACACAGCGAGAGGACTGGATGACAGAGAAAACCTTTTAAGGGTTTACAGTCCAGGTGAGCAGCCACAATCTCATTGGGAAGTAAATTAAATTTGGATACAGAGGAGAGGACTGTAGCCAGGGTGGGTTCCCCGAAGTGGACTGTGAGGTGGAGATTCACAAGCAGGACATTTATTAAGGAGTGCTTTCCCACATCCTACCCAGGAAAGGGAGGAAAAGGAGCAGGAAGGGGCTGAGGGAGGTGGACTGCAGGGTGGGCGGGTCGTCTGGGACAGGGGAACAGCATGCGGTGACCCAGAGGGTAAAGAGCGCCGTGCTCAGGGCACAGGTGGAGCCGGGTTAGACTTTGCGTTAGACTTGACTCGATGCTGATGGAAACGGAAAGGTTGAAAATTAACCTGCCCCTCCCACTGGATGACTCCAAACGGGAGCGCGTGAGGAGGGTATGTATGTACCAAAAGTCCACGTAAGGCTATGTTTCACACCCCACCCTATTCTGCAGAACTCACAGTAATGCAATTAAGGACATGAAAACCCTAGCTCAACTAGCTGAGATAGCTAGGAACTTAATTTCTCAAAATAAGGTTTAGTTTGCTGTTGAAGAATGATGGAAAATAACCTCCATATGTTTCTGATGATAATATTCACTCAAATATTGATACATGAAAACAGTTTTTCTGATTTGTTAAATTGCCACATTAGCAGCATGTGCTGTTGCTTTGATTTGCACCTGATATGGTAGGGGCTAATTATATGACAGGGTGACCCATGTGGCAGGGCAGTTTGAGTCATAGCAACACAATATTTATCTGGACGGCAGACAGTCAAGCTGCTAATTCAAGATGCAATCTTTTCCAGAGAGCCGGCCAATGCAGTAAAAAACAACTTTCCCCATTCCTCACCCAGATACTCTCGAGTTCTAGGAAATGCAACTATAAGTTATTTTCTTGTCAGCTACCAATTTAGAAATTACTGATGACCTTTTTTTTAATGAGTATTTTCTTATTAAGCAGCCTCAATAAAAAAGGATAATCAATGACAAACATCAAACCACAGAATCTCAGGTTTTGTTTTCATTTGTAGATTTTTAAACCCAGGGTCTCAGACTTTATATTTCATTTGTAGATAGCATATGATTATAAAAGGAATGTGTATATGGGGAAATTTTTGAAAATATTTAAAACACACAAAAGAAAATAAAAATCAGAGAGATAATCATATTAATATCGGGGTATGTATTTCCATACAAATGGTTTTGTAAAATGAATTACAAAATAGATAAATCAATTTTTTAAAAAAAGAATATGTTATTGTGAAAGTCACATGACATAGAAGTAACCATTTTAGAGTGAACAGTTTAGTGGCATTTAAGATGTTAATAATGTTATGAATTAACACCTCTGTCTAGTTCCAAAACGTTTCCATCACTTCTGAGTAAACCCCTCATGGTAAGGCAGTTTCTCCCCATCCACCCCTCCCCCGTCTTTGGCATCCACCAGTTTGTGCTCTTTCTGTATGGATTTATCTATTTTGGACATTTCACAGCAGTGAGATCACACACTATGTGCCCTTTTGTGTCTGGCTTCTCTCACTTTGCATGTTTGGGGGTTCATCCATGTTGTAGCAGTATCAGTACTTCTTTCCTTCTTATGGCTGAATAATATTCCATTGTATGGATAGACCACATTTTGTTCATCCATTCATCCACTGATGGACATATGGGCTGTTTCCATCACATATGCACATATATCACTGTGCCGGTTTGGATGTATTATGTCCCCCAAAATGCTATGTTCTTTAGTGCAATCTTGTGGGGGCAGACATATTAGTGTTGCTTGGGTTGGAATCCTTTGAGTGTTTCCATGGAGATGTGACTCAATCAACTGTGGGTGAAATGTTTGATTGAATTATTTCCATGGAGATCTGGACCCTGCCCATCCAGGATGGGTCTTAATCACTCGAGTCCTATAACAGAGCTCACAAACAGAAGGACTTCAGAGCAGCTGAGAGTGACATTTTGGAGAGAGCTGAGAGACACATTTTGGAGATGGCCATTGAAAGCACGCTTGCTGATGCTTTGGAGAAGCTAAGAGAGGACAACACACCCAAAGAGCAACATTTTGAAGAATGCAGAGGAGCTGAGAGAAGAGCTGGAACACAACCTGGGATCAGCAGATGCCAGCTACATGCCTTCCGAGCTAACAGAGGTTTTTTGGACACCATTGGCCTTAGTTTGTGAAGGTATACTAGTGTTGATACCTTAATTTGGACATTTTCATGGCCTTCAGACTAAATTTGTAACCCCCCCAAAACCCTTTTATAAAAGCCAATCCATTTCTGGTATTTTGCATGATGACAGCATTAGCAAACCGGAACAATCACATACTTGTTTAAGAACACAGTCTTTTATAATGTGTGTGTATAACACCGGGGTCAGCAAACTATGGCTTGCGTTTGTTCATTTACAGATTGTCTAGGGCTCCTTCACACCACAGCAGTAGGTGAGTAGTTGTGACAGAGGCTATATGACCCACAAAGCAGAAAATATTTACTACCTTGCCCCCTTTTCACAAAAGTTTTCCAACTCCTGTTCTAGTATTTCGAATATCTCATGCCCTCAGACGTTCTTCAGAAGTGTGTCTTTAAGGCCTGCATGCTGTTCAGTTCAGTGGAGGAAGTAATAATTGATTTCACCTTTTCCCTTATTCCATACTCTCAGCCTGTAAACCCTCTGGGCTCTGTCTCCGGAATATGTCCTGGGTTCCCCCACTCCCTGCCCCCTCTCCTCTCGCCTCAGCCAGCCTCACCCCTAACTCGTGTCTCAGAAGAGGCACAACTCCAGCCAGAGTCCCATTTTCCTACTATAATGACTTCCCTTTCTGCTCAGAGGGTGACACAAGGGTGACACAAGGCACAAGCTCTTGGCTACCTTGACTATATAAGCTTCCAGGAATGTATATTTAAAGAGTCAGAATTTTCTTTTCACATTCATTATAATCACCGTTTCTGTTTGCTAAAGCTGCTAAAATGCAGATACTATAGAATGGGCTGGCTTTTACAATGGGGATTTTTTAGCTTACAAGCTTACAGTTCTGAGGCCATGAAAATGTCCACATCGAGGAACCATCAGGACGATATCTTCTTCCTGATGACCGGCTCCTGGCCATCCAGGACTTCTCTGTCACATGGCAGGGCACACGGTTGTGTCTGCTGGTCTCTCCCTTCTCCTCTGGGTTTCCTTATGTTCAGCTTTTGGCTTCAGTGGCTTCTTCTCTGTTTCTGTGGCTTCCTCTCTCAGCTTCTGTGTGTTTCTCCCTGTTTTTCACCCTCTTATAAAGGACTCCTGTAAGAAGATGAAGACCCACCTGGAACACATCTTAACTGAAATACCCTCATCAAAAGGTCCCACCCATGATAGGTTTACACCCACAGGAATGGATTAGCTTTAAGAATGATCTTCTGGGGTCCATAAAACTTCAAATCATCACGATCACTAATTGTCAGTTTAGTTACATACTCATACATAAAATCACATCTGATTTACATAATATATTTAGAAATGCTGCTTTTCCTACCACTGTGTTTTATTGAAACTGAGACCACTTTTTTCACCCTCTAAAACATTTTCAGGAACAAATTATCTTCACTCCTAAGTTGATTGTGATAGAGCACTTCTGAAACGTGGAGTCTCTGGAGTAGAGGATATTAGGTGTTGGCAAGAATGTGGAGAAACAGGAACCCTCGTACATTGCTGGTGGGTTTGTAAAATGGTACAGCCGTGGGGAACAGTGTTGCGGCTTCTTAGCGAGTTAAGCGTAGAATTACCATACGACTCAGCAATCCCACTTCTAGATAGTGTACCCAAAATAAATGAAAGCAGGGACTTGGACAGATACTTGTGCACCAAAAGTTCATCGTGGCGTTATTCACAATAACCAAAAGATGGACGCAACCCCATTGTCTATCAGTGGATGAATAGATGAATAAAAGATGATATATCCATATAATGGAATATTATTCAGCCATGAAAAGGAAGGAAATTCTGATACATGCTACAATGTGAATCAATCTTGAAGACATCATGTTGAGTAAAATAACCCAGACACAGAAGGACAAATATTATATGATTTCATTTATATGAAATTCCTAGAACAAGCAAATTCAGAAGACAGAAACTAGATTACTGGTTACCAAGGGGCTGATGGAGGGAGGTGGGGCATGGGGAGTTTTTGAATTTCTGTTTAGGGTAATAAAAAAGTTTGGGTAATGGATGGTGGTGATGGTAACACACTATTGTGAATGTAATTAAATCACTGAATTGTACACATGAGAGTGGCTACAATGGGAAATTCTATGTTGTTTGTATGTTACTACAATAATAATTTTTAAAAAGAAAAAAATTAGTCACTTTAAATTGTAACACACTGTAAACCACTATTTGATCATATTCAGGGTATCTGATCTCCATCATAAAATTGCTTACTGTATTCCATTTTAAAGTAATTTTTGAAAGGCTTATTTACAATGGCACTGAGCCTCTTCAATTGTGAGTTCAAAGCCATACAAATAATTAGGAAATATGTGGTAAACTTATTTTTCTCTCATTATTACTATTATTATTACCAGTTCTATCAGGTAACCTCTATGACATCTAGAAGCTTCCCCAACTAGCAATGATTGAGCCATTTTAGCCATTCTCCCTTCTCTGGTACTTTTCTGTTCAAAATAAAGAAATTGAACCTAAAGCTCTGGTATGGGGCAGATATTATAAGATCACAAACATGTGGCCACATTTTCTTTTTGAGGGATAGTTTTGGGTGAAACAAAACAAAGAAGAAAAACTTCCTTATGTTCAGACATATATGGTGATGCCCCGGTTCCCCACAACCCTACAAAACCGCACCGGGGGGCCCAGTCTGCTTGGTTGAGGGCTCTGGTCTGGAGCGGGTGTCCTGGGCTCCACTCTGGGTTCCAGTCCCAGCGCCACCGTTTACCAGCTGTGGTTACTTAGGGGCTTTGTCCCCGTATGAAACTGGGCCTTGTCTCAGATTGGGTTCCCCAGGAAGCAGATTCCAAGTGGGAGGGTAGCAGGCAGGAAGTACCATAGGAAGTGCTGTTGGGATGAAGCCTGGAAGAGAGGGGGAGGAAGTGGTTTTGGACAGAAGGAGAGGTTGAGCCATGACAAAGTCCCAACCGAGCCCTCAGCCGAGCCCGCGGGGCGCTCTGGAGCTGACGTGGCCTTTCAGAGTTGTCCCAGGTTGGGATGAGGGACCCTGGGCTCATCAGTTACCAGTTTGGCCCTAGGAGGAAGGGTGACATGGGGAGAGGCAAAACAGCCCCCCAAAGAGGCTGGCAGCTGTGGGCTGTCCTCTGGCAGCATCTCCTGCAACTGGACGAATAAATCCTTCATTCCCGAAGGGGACCTGTGCAGAGTCCACTATGGGCGATAATAGTGGTTCCTTTATCATACAGTTGACATTGACAATTAAATGGGTCAATAAATGAAAACGTCAGAACTGTCTGATTCACAGTAACCGACCTGTGTGCGTTAAATTAAAATTACCTCTTGGACCTGACTTGTCTCTTATCACTGTCTTCCTAGCCTCACTCCTGCCTTACTAGATTGCAGCCAGGGGCCCTCTGTTTCTGGAATATGCCAAGTTCACTCTAGCCCCAGGGCCTTTATAGTTATTTCTGGAAAGTCTCTTCCTGGTCCGTGTTTTCTCGTGTAATCCATGGGATTGAGTCTTGAGACTTGGGTCTCTGAGCCTCCTTCCAGCCTAGCACTTCCCAATAACTGAGAGCTAGACTCACAGCTTCTTATATGACCTGGGATCTGGCACAAAATATGCCTCGGTAAAGATGGGGCAAATGAACAAGTCAGGCTGGCGATTCTCTTGTCTGCTCTATGGCAGGTCCATAGTCAAGAGCCACTGATTTTGATATTCTCAGAAACAGAAAATATTTTTCTATAGCCTTTTCTTGATCCATTTATTGCCCACAGGGATGGCACTAAGGTGTGGGGATTTTCTCTAGGAGCCCAGTGTTCTGTTAGTCCTTGTCCCCTGACTTTGCCTAAACTGCTGAAGATGTTACTCACACTTGGGAGGAGGGCACCATCTTGCCCATTTAAGCCTGTTTTTCAGGCTGGCTTCCCCAAGAGGACCCTTGCTTTCACCTTTAGGACTTGCAATTCTGCATTGTTCTGAATTACCTAGGAAAAGTGTTTCTCACTGTGGTTAAAGGGACTCCTTGTATATCTCTGCTCTGTAGCCAGCTGCTCTTTTATGGGCTGTACAAAATGTATGTCAACATAATATCCTTACTCACACACCCATCCATAGATGGTGTGGAAACAAATGTTGTTTCCTGGGCTCTCTGATGGCTTCTGACACAAGAGTGTTCCTTTCTCTTCATTTATATTTAGGACTGAGGTGATTTGTAAATTTTAACAGCTGTGATGATCACAGACTCTGGCTTAGGAGGCGTCTTAAACTGGTCATTGCCCTCTACTGTTTTCAGTACAGCTTGTGATTTCATCATCTTATTAAAAAATATAAAGTCAAGTTTGATATAAAAATTCACGTGGGGTATAAATAAGCAGACAGGGAGCAGCGTCAGGCAGTGTGGATCCACTGTGAAGATTTATGATGAGCTGTGTGTATGGCGTTGCCATGGTTTGATGCTAAAACTAGGTGTGCATAAAGAAGCCAAGTTTCATTTCTATTTTTAAACTTTGGACTTCCTCTAATCCTCAAAATAGGAAAGAAACATGAAAGGTAAGGGCTAACGGCACATGTAGAAAGGAAATCTGAACTTGGCCTAAATAGTGGAAATTTCTTCAAAGGGAGGACAAAATTGCAGGTTGTCGTGGCTTTGGTGAGAACACATTGGACACGGTCCACACGTGCACAGGCTCACCTCTGCGTCGCTACCCAGGATCTCTGGCACGTCAAGAAGGAACGCTTGCATGGCCCCATTGAGTGTGTGTGTTCACGGAGGTGGGCACATGTGTGGAACACAGGCGTTAGTCACCCTCCTTGGTTGAACTCTGTGTTCAGTTCGGGGTTGCCTCTTGGTGTGTGCCGATGCCGGGGGCAAAGGAAGTGAGAACTCCTTTGGGGGTTGAGGGGAACTGAGTACCCCGTGATTCACACAGCCCAGCTGGAGAGTGTGGGGCACAGTGCTCTTTCCTGGGCATGTTGAGTGGAGCAGTGTTTTGAGGATAGATAGGACCCCTGAGCCAGGGGTCGCATAAGGGGTTGGAAGGGGAGTCATTGGAGATGGCAGGGCAGGCAAAGACAAGTTTGGTGCTGGAACAATTTGAGCACCAAAATAATGTGGCATTGAATTACAGTTCAAAGTATAAAGTAAATACTCAAGTCTATACTGATAAAACTAAATGATTGAATAAATAAGTAAATGGGGGAGAGGACATCTTCCTTACTGAAGAATTCCAAATAGTAAATGTCTGTACTCCCCTCTTCGGGAGGTAGAGCTTTGTCCCTGTCCCCATGCTAACTCCTCTGAATATAATTTGGACTTAGTGACTTGCTTTCAGAAAATAAAGTATGGAAAGGGGAGAAAAAGTAACTTTACAGTGGGGAAACCTGGCAAATGATCAAGTTCATCACGTGGACATCATATACCCCTGATATGATGTCAGGGTCATAACAAACAAGGAAAGACTGAGAAATTGTCATAGACCAAGGAGACTAAGGAGATTAAGTACAGTGTACTTCCTTGATCCTGGAAAAGAAAAAGGACAGTAGGAAAAAAACAGGGAAATCCAAAGGAATCTGGAGTTAACAGTGATGACCATTGTTGGATTTTAGTTTTGATAAATTTTACCATTGTGCAGATGTTAACAGTGGGGATACTGGGCAAGGACTGTACTGCAACTCTCTGTATTATCTTTGCTCCTTTTCTGTGAATCTGAAATTATTCAAAAAATAAAAGTTTATTAAAAAACAAAAGCCACCAGTTTGCCTGTGCTCATAGGAGAGGGGTACCGGATGCAGGAAACACCTCATAAGGAATTACCTTGGAGGCCCAAAATCAGAGATTGACACTGTCAGGGTCTCGCTGGGCCCGGGTTCTTTTCCAAGACTCTTCAGGATTCAAGTTTTGGGTTTGTTTTACTCTGTTTTTAAAGCTCATTACGTTAGGAGACATTGGAGTAGTTTTACTTATACCCTGATAGAAACCACCTTTCTGAGAGGGCTGGTTTACCATCAGACAGGATGTATCAGTCAGGGTTATACAGAGGGTCAGAACCAATAGGATACATACATATCTGTATTAAGAGGTTTATTTTAAGGAATTGGCTCACACAATTATGGGGGCAGGCAAGTTTGAAATCAGAAGTGCAGGCCTGCAGCCTGGAAATTCAGGCAAGAGCTGATGTGTGGACTTGAGGCACAATTTCTTCTTCTCTGACGAGACAGCATCGAGGGCAGTCTCCTCTATTTAAAGTCAACCGATTGTAAATGCTACTCACATCTACAAAATAGCTTCACAGCAACATCTAGACTAGTGTTTGACCAAACAACTGGACGCCACGGACACATAAAATTAACCACCACACAGCAGTTGAGGCAATAAGGAGATGATGACTCAGTAGGTTACTGGATGCACCTGCCCTTCTACAAGCTGTTATGAGGTCTCTTAAGTTAAGGCTTTCTTCTTTCCCACTTAGCAAGATCAGCACCATGCTCAGCCTTTCTTGTAGCAAATGCTTCTAAAGGGGATGGCTCCTCTTCAAAAACGCCTGGAGGCTGTAGTATATTGGCCTTGAGCACATTTCTTCAAACTTCATTGCCTGGAGAAGTTCTTTCAGTGTCTGGAGAGACATCTGATTCATCTGATTCCTCTCAAGGTGGTGTCAGCAGTGGCGCTTCCTCAGGTCAGCCAAAGCCATAGCCATGACATTGACAGATAGCATACAGGGAAGGTTCTGGTCACCCAGCCCATACCTACAAAACTAGGATGGAAATAATGATTAACTATTGTAGGGTTGTTGAGCTGAAAAGTCTCCGTTTCTGTTTGGTTTCTCCACAAAATACTGGGTAAATGTATAGCCAAGAAACATCTTATCACTTGCTAGTCAGGATGAAAAACAATTTTTAACACTGACATAAGCAGAATGTCATTAGGAAAGTCAACATATAACAAAAGTATTGTATAATCCATGGTTAAACAGAAGGTTATAGTTGTCCCTGTATTTCATTGTATTTTTAAGCTCCAGAGACAACATTTGAGTTGTGTGTCACCCTTGTTGATTAACTCCAGGCTTTACTGTTCACAAAACCCCTCCATGTTTCTGATTTGCAGCCTTAGAAATTTTCTGTTTCCTCATGTTCACTAAAAGCAGCAAGATCTGCCAGAGTTCTCTCTCTACTGTGACTATCTGCTCTAAATTTCTTGGAACCAAAGATTCTGTCAAGGACTTTTACCCCTGAAATACACATATGGCCTTAGAAGACAACTTTAGATGAGAAAGCAAGCAAGGAGATTATTCAGGAACAGATGTGGTTGCTAAGGGTTTGGATGCAGCAGGGTGATGCTGGGGAAGCTAGCGGTGCAGGCTGGTGAGGGCGAAAAGGCCGAGAGTGGAGGATGTGCACGTGTATAAGAAGGTGAGAGGCAGGGGTGAGGCAGCGCCAGAGAAATATGGGAGAGTCAGACGACGGCAGGGCGGGGAAGGGTGAGGGGTGGAGGGAGGCTGCATGGAAGAGAGGCCAGCAGGGAGCCCGGAAGAGACTCAAGAGCACCCCGATATTCATAGCAGCACTAGTCACAATAGCCAAAAGGGGAAAGAAATCCAAGTATCCATCAGCATGTGAATGGATAGACAAAATGTGGTACATTCCCATACGATGACATACTATTGAGCCATAAAAAGGAATGATACATGCAACGATATGGATGAACCTTGAAGCCAACATGGTGAGTGAAAGAAGCCAGACACAAAAGGACAGATATTGTGTGATAGGAAATAATTAGAATATGCACATCATAGAACCAGAAATGAGAACGCAGGCTACCAAGGGCTGGGATGAGGGTGGGGAATGGGGAGTTAATACATAATTGATTTAAGAGCTTCTGTTTGGGGTGATTGAAAAGTTTTGGTAATAGGGGACATTGATGGTAGCACAGCATTGTGAATGAATTAATACCACTGAATTGTGTACTTGAAAGTGGTTTAAATGGGAAATGTTATGTTGTGTATAATGTATGCTACCACAGTAAAAGTTGAAAAGAAAAAAAAAAGTAGCATTCCAAGAGTTGTGTCCTATTCTGGCTTCATTTTGTCATGCCAGTCTTTGTGGTGAAATATTTTATGTCCTAACTTTCTGATGGAAAATGTGTCCCAATAAAAAGTTCAGTATGTGGTGTTAATTTTTAAATTATGATATTTAGACATAATGACCATTTGAATCTATGAAGCACAGTGTGAGACAGCAGGTGACCCATTTATCTTGTGTTCAGGGGTCACATGGGGAAGAGGGGGTGATGGTGGGTGGAAAGAGGAGGAGGAAGTGGCAGTGAATTCAGTACAGGAGCAGCCTCAGGAAACCTGGAGAGGAAGCAGCAGCAGGTTTGGTGACAGCTTAAGGAAGGGGAGAGAACAGGGCAGGTCCCCAGACCTCCTGCGTCGTCACTGAGTGGTGTGTTTTTATGTATCCTGCGTTTACTGAGATCCATTTCGTTAATGCTGAACATGGTCTCTACAAATGCTTGTGAATCTCTCTTGGAGATCCTGTTGGCCCCTGTGGCTGGCTTCCTTCCTATTAACTTCTTCATCTCTTCTCTCCATAAAACAATGATAAGCCTCTGTATGGAGCTGATTTTTCTCTCTTTATCTCTTCTCCTTCCAGTGCCCACGCCCCCCCCCCCAAAAAAAAAACTTTTAAAAAACTCCTCCAGGGGTTTTATTTCTGCTTTCTCCACATGTTTAGATACTGACAGAACCCGAATTCCATAGTGGGCCAGATGTTTCTAGTTGGTGCCTGCTCCTGTCACTCTCACTCTGTTATAAATGAATGTTAAAGGGTGCTTTAGACTCACGCATCCCTTTGAGTATGAATTCTGAACACAGTACAGTCTCCTCCATTTTCATGTAGCCTCTTTCACTTTTAAAATGAATACTTTTATGGAAACTCTGTTCCTTATGCATGATTTTTCTGTAAACCTACAACTTCTCTAATGAAAAAAATAAAATAATTAATGCATAAATTCTATATCCCATTCAAAAGATGCTCTGATTTTTTCTTATTTTACTCACACATCAAAATATGCCCAACCCAGTTTAGAACACTGGTTCTACCCAAAGCTCTTACAATGGTTAAAAGCATACATTCTGAAACCAGCCCTAGCTGCCTGCATTTGAATTCCAGTTCTGCTGTTTACCAACTGCAAATGATTTCTGACTCCAGCTGGATTCCACAGGATATCAGCATGGTCCCTACGAGACTGCCCTCACTTCAGACACGAGCTGCGAATTCAGGAGTTCCCAGGGCCACCCTCACTTCTGAGCAACTGGCTACAGAGTCGGGGATTCCTGCTACCCTCCTCAGGTTTGATAATTTGCTGGAACGACTCACAGACCTCAGGAAAGCACTATAGTATACGATAGCAAAAAGGATGCAAATAAGGAAGAGCCAAAAGAAGAAATGCATTGGGCGAGGTCCAGGAAGGTCCTCAACAGGAAGTTTCTGGTGTCCACTGCCAGTGGAGTCACGGTGCATCACCCTCTGGCACATCCATGTCTTTTACCAACCAGGGACGCTCATCCGAGCTTGGATGTCCAGAGTTTTTATTGGGGTTTCATCTTGCTGGCATGATTGATTGAATCAATCCCTGTGGCTGAACTCAACATCCAGCCCCTCTCCCACCCCTGCCCTCCCAGGAGGTCAAGCCCCAAAGCTCTAATCACACAATTGGTCTTTCCAGTGTGACCGGCCAGCCCCACCCTGAGTGGCCAGCCCCACCCTGAGTCCTGTCATTAGGGCCCCGTAAGTGATAAAAGATACCCCTAGCACTCGGCAAATTCCATCACTTACAACCGTCCAAGAGACTCTCTTTGGAGGCCGAATTCTTTACTACACAAACCTGTAACTTTGGACAAATTCCTTAGTAACCCTGGGCCTCAACTTCTCCATTTGTCAAATGGGGATAATAATCGTACCTACCTAAGGACTTAAATCAGTTATAACTATGTGTATGCAATGCTTAAAACAAGGCTAATCACACATTAAGTGCTAATTATTCTATTATAAACTAACATTTTCATTGGCATCGATTAAAAAACTACAAATTATAGAAAGTGTGGAGGTGTTGGGCTTCCTCACCTGGATGGCTGCTGATGTTCTCACAAACATTAGGACTGGAGGTTCGATGTGCCGAGCCCTCTATCATGGGACCTGCCCTTATGAAGCCCCTTACTTCAAAGGAGAGGCTATACCTGCTTATAATTGTGCCTAAGAGTCTCCCCCTGAGTGCCTCTCTGTTGCTCAGATGTGGCCCTCTCTCTGGCTAACCCAACTTGGCAGGTGAACTCACTGCCCTTCCCCTTTCATGGGACCTGACTCCCAGGGGTGTAAATCTCCCTGGCAATGCAGGATATGACTCCTGGGGATGAATCTGGACCCAGCATCGTGGGATTGAGAACAGTTTCTTGACCAAAAGGGGAATGAGAAATGAAATGAAATAAAGTTTCAGTAGGTGAGAGATTTCAAATGGAGTCAAGAGGTCACTCTGGTGGACATTCTTACTTACTATATAGATAACCCTTTTTAGGTTTTAATGTATTGGAATAGCTAGAAGTAAATACCTGAAACTATCAGACTCCAACCCAAGTAGCCTTGACTCTGGAAGATGATTGTTTAACAATGTAGCTTACAAGGTGTGGCAGTGTGATTGTGAAAACCTTGTGGATTGCACTCCCTTTGTCCAGTGTATGGATGGATGAGTGGAAAAATGAGGACAAAAACTAAGTGGGGTGGGATGAGGGGATAATTTAGGTGTTCTTTTTTACTTTCATTTTTTATTCATATTCTGATTCTTTCTAGTGTAAGGAAAATGTTCAGAGATGGATTGGGGTGATAAATGCATAACTATGTGATGGTGCTGTGAAGAGTTGATTGTACACCATGGATGACTGTATGGTATGTGAATATATCTCAGTAAAACTGAATTTAATTAAAAAGAAAAACAGAAAACTACAAATTATAAACTCTTTCTTCCTAAAGTGTTCTTTAAAGTCAAAGAAAACTGCCCCCTTCTCCAAAGATTTCATAATAAACATCAGAGATCTATCCAGAATAAAGAAAAAGGAGGGTGACGAGAGCTGGGGTGGGTTTAACTTCAGAGGGTCAGGGTGTTGGTTTTAGAGTGCTGGCTATTTCTGGACAAAGAGAAATTTGAGGAAAACACTTCATTTGCTAAGCTTTATAACGGGAAAAAATGATAAAATGGGTGAGTGGGTTGAATCTGTCCTAATTATGAAAATAGGCTGAGAAAAAGGTTCTCACTTTCTCTTTCGGGGTGTCCAGATGATCTAGGTCATTGTTGTCAACTGTATCTTGAGCAAGTCTGGGTTTCCAAGGACCTGATTCAGGGACTGCCTTTTCAGGGGGCTGAGGGCACGTTTTAGTGCCTTGTCCCTATAAACCTGAGTAACTTCTTTTGGTTGTTGGTTGATGTGGAATCTTTTACGAACTGAGCTGTGGCCTAACACTGTGTTTGAATGGAAAAGTTTTTATTGCTTTGAAAAATTGTTTGAAAGCCAGTGATCTAGGACAAATCTCAGTATCCATTACACCAACCAGAAAGCAAGAGGGAGAGAGCATCTCTCTCTGCAGTGCAGGATGCCGTGATGTAATTGTGATCTTGGGGCATCGTTCACACCAGGTACATGGTCATTTAATTCTTTTGATTTGGGTTTTTTAGGTTTGATCTAAGGAAAAAAAGTTCTCTTCCACTTTGTTCCAAAGAAAATACTGATTTTGATACTAGTTCCATATGCTTATGCCACTTGTGCAGAGTGCAAAATTACATACTCTAAGTTTTCATGAGAAACCAATTTGCTTCTGGCTATTTTGGATAGGAAAGATGGAGAAGGGGAATTCCTAGAGTCCTGAGCCGCCATGTAGGAGACTTAACTTTGGTTTTCTTTCTTGTTCCCCACCATACAGCCAGCAGCGTCTTCCATGGAGCAGGGAGCTCCCAGTCAGGGACTTGAAGTCTGGCTTCAGAACAAGAGCTGAAGCTGGAGAGTTCAGGCAGGGGGGTCTCCAAGGCCTTGTTTCCCAAGAGAAAGAGCAGGGACTTCTTGCCTTCAGTGACAGTGAGCCACTGAAGCAATTTATATTTATTGCTGAAAATGTATTTACAAGAAAATATATATCTATTGCTGAACAATTAGAAAATACAGTCAAAAAGAATAAATGGAAAATACTCATTATTTCTCCAGGCCAGAAAAGAAAACCATAATTTACATCATGGTGGAGAGCCTGTAAAATCCTTCTCTCCCTTCTCCTCCTCCCTTATCCCTCAAGTTTCCTTTTCTTCATGTATTATCTTTCTAGATATTTCCAATAAGATATAAATGAACCTTTTGATCTAAATGGGATGCTGTGCATTGTCTTTTTTTCAATTAAGTTTTATCGAAATATATTCACATACCATACAGTCATCCATGTTGTACAATCACCTGTTCACAGCACCATCATATAGTTGTGCATTCATCACCCCAATCTGTTTCTGAACATTTTGCTTACATCAGAAAGAATCAGAATCAGAATTAAAAATAAAAGTAAAAAAGAACACCCAAATCATCCCCCCTTGCATTGTCTTTTCTTCTCTGTTTTTTTTCCACCAACTGTATTATGGAAACACTTTCATAACAATCATCCTTTTTAGCAGCATTAGAGAATGTCATTGTACCATAATTTAATTACTCCCTTAGTGATGGGACTTGAGGTGTTTCTTTTTTTTCCTGTTTTTTTTTTGACTGTTTACATAATGATTGTATTTATTTTATCCCTTAAATTTTAAAAATGTATAATTGCACATATATTTGGGGGTGTGTACCGCTAGGAGTGCTTGATTAAAAACACTTGAGTGCCCCAGCCTAGGCTACAGAAAACACTGTCACAGTGGAGGAGTGAAAAGAGCATCTAGCCGAGGGCAGGCAACCTGAGGTCCACTCCAGCCCTGTCACCAGCACGTCCCCTGCCTTTGCTGGGTCACGACCCTTTCAGCATCTGGAAGTCTTGGTGGTAACTTCAGTGACCCTCACGGGCTCCTCTGGTACAACTTCTGAGTCCTTACCTTCTGGATGCCCAGTAGGTTTTAGGTCTGCAACGATGAGGGGACCCTTTGCACCCGAGTCCCTCACCACCCAGAAGAGGAAGTTGGAGAGGAAGTGGGCTGTCAGGGGAGAACAGTGTCAGTTGTGAAGCTGCAGTCTTGGTTTGTGATCTCTGCCATCCATTTTTTTCCCCCTGGTCCCTCTGAAGTTTAGAAATGACACTGATATACCTACCGGGGAATCCATGGTTGGAGCAAGTAATTTTGAAATACATGAGGGAGTTCTTTAAAGGAGTTATTTTAGTAAATATTTCATGATAGTAAATATTCATGGTACTTAATTGTTACAACACTAATCAGTTAATTGAACCTTTAAAATTGAAAGAGAATTTTCAGGGTTGTAGTCGTTTCTGCAATGATCAGCTAAATTCAACAACAGCCGCATCCCAAGACTCAAGAAATAGTAAAACAGGAGCTTAAGAAAAAAGATAAAATTAATAGGATAGAAGTCTCAGAACTGAGATTTAGAAAATAGAATTAGCATTTTTTGTTAAGTTTAATAAAAGGTGCTGAAATGTTTCAACCTTTCTGTTCTTTAAACCTGAAATTTCTAACCATATAGCACATTGCTTTGGTTTTAATTGAGTGGCTCCTGCATGCTCTCTAATTCTTCAGAGCTCTGCTTGTGACTGTTTTCCCCCAAGTTCATGGTATTTGAGTTATTAATACATACTTACTTAACCCTGGACTTTGAAGTGTCTAAAACTTAAGGTTTTGTTTGGAATAGTAAATCATTTAAAGAATGGAGTCTCATTGTGACATGCATGCGTCACAATATAGCTAACACTATCCAAAGGAAAGCCAATTAATATATGTGTTTTCAACTTTTCAATTCTTTAAGTCTCCAGAAAAATCACCCTGACAATCATAAAATGTTAAATAGATATTAAATATAGCTACAATGTTAGGATTAGCCACATATGGTAATGCAACACCCATTTTTAAAAGAAAAGTGTATTGTTTCTTAATAATCAGAGTCTGCTTTCTGCCTTACCTAGTGTTCCCAGTCAGGGGAAAAAAATGGCTTCGAGTTTTGATGCAAAGCTTTCAGTTTATAGTGCAAAGGAATCTCAGTAATACTTCTCTTAGCCTTTCTCAAAGCAAGAAGAATCGAAGGGATTTTTGTCCTACTCTTAAAAGTTGCAGCAAATGAGAGAGTCTAGTGATTAAGATCCCTAAGCAAGCTCGAAGCCCATCTGAGCCTTAGAGCTCGGCTGAGTGCCCAAGTCAGGCTGCTCCCTGGTGGCGAGGGAAGTCCTGGGAGAGAGAAACCATTTCCCTGATGAACCATTGGCTCACATGCACGGACAGGCTTATTCTGAGTTGGGAAATCTAGAAGACCTGAAGAAAGTTTTTCCTGCAGAACGAGATCCCTCAAAACGCAATTGTGCATTGACTGTTTTGTTTTGTCTTGAGCAAGGGATCTTTTTGCTGAGTGGCTAAGAGTTCTCAGGAAAACAACAAGCCGCTCAGCGTTTTGTTCTCTGTGACTCGAAGGCGACGTGATAGCCCAGGCTGAAGTTTCAAGCACCTCTGCCCTTCAGAGGGGACCTGCTCATGCCAGAAAAAAAAAAAAAAGAGAAAGGGCAGGCCTAGGTGGAGTCATCCCAGTAAAGGTTAAGAGCTGGGTGGTGACATCTTCTCACACGACTGGAGAGAGAATGTTTGGCAGGTGGGCACGGTCCTGGGAGTAAGAGGTGACCTATTTATTTTTAGAAGGGGGCAGTCAAAATAACCCGGCTCCCGGCTTCATTCAAGGCAGGCACCCACTCGGGAAGTTTGTAAACACCTACTCCCTGGGTAAGGGAGGAGCGCTTTTTTTTTTCCAAAAAGGAAAAGAACTTCTCTACTGGGGTTTTTTTTTTTTCCCTTCTGATAGTCAACGTTTGAGTCAAGAAGAGGCTGTCGTGTGGGCTCGAAGCTGTGGGACCCAAGTGCTGCAGCCTTAGCCACTTTATTATTATTATTTTTAAAGGGCAGAAATGCCTGAAGCTGAGGACTTTGGACCAGGCAAAAGGTAATTATATATACTTACTTTTCCTTGGGTCGGTTTCATTTGCTAGTTATCTTTGCAAAAATATTGTGAGTAATTTATAAAGTAGGCTGCTAAATTTTTTTAAAAAGGAATAAAATTATGTAACTCCAGGAATCTCAACCTGTTTTTTGCATGCACTAATTGAAAACAGGGACATAAACCTATCTTAATGTACTCTTAGAAACATGTGGAAATGTGTGTTTTTCTTGAGTGAGGAAGTGCTGGCCTAAAATTAAGAAGAAGGAAAAAATGAGTGTTTCCTCCAATATGTTAAGTCTACTTGAATTTTTTGATTTTTGATTTTTGCCTTTAGATGATAGATGTTGGAACATTTTATAAAATGTTTTTATATTAAATAAAGACTTAACTGATCATTTCTTAAGGTTCAATATTAGACCAGTATACCAGTATTGATATTTCAAACCTTTTTTTAAACCACAGTACTTATCTTTGAAAAAGTGATCAGTTTGGCCCCATATGCAGTTTATTACATATACAATAATTATTGTTTTCAATTGATGCTAGTTCTAAGAAAGAGGGGGATAGAGAAGAGGGAAAAGGAAGCAGGCAATTAAATCTTGCTAATGCGAGCATAACTTGTGCCCATATTGAAAGTCGGTCCATTTCAAACCCCACTGCTGTGTTAACAAAATTTGTACGAATCAATTAGATGTCTTCCCTGGAATTCTAACTGGGATCATTGAGTTCAGATACTAAGAAGTAGAAAGAGAGCTGTTAAAAAAAGGAAAGGGGTCATTAACAATTTTATTGCCATAGAAAGTGGAAACTGGTAACTCTAGGAAGAGACCACCAAAATATTTTTGTGTTAAAGACAAGCATCCCTTTTAAGGGGCCTGGTCATTTGACGAGAAAGTTTGGTCAGAAATGTTGCAAGGGTTGTTTTAATGAAATGCAACATTGTTACTATTAAATTAATATTAATATTAATTACTGATAATTAAATATTTAGAATTAATGGTTTGTGATGTGAACTAAACAAACATAAGGTTTTTTTCTAAGAATGTTTATTACCCATTACAAAGGACAAGCAAGAACACACACACACAGGAATAAAATATTTGATTGAAAATAGGAAATGCCTTCTCACAACTTTGAGTTACTGTAACTCCTTTTTTTTTTTTTTTTTTTTTTTTTTGATGAAGTAAACTTTCAGCTCTTAACAGTTGCTGGTTTTTTTATACAATATACAAGGTTTGCGTCATAAATTTGTTTTTTCCCTGCCTGTGCAGAAAGTTAGAAAGGACACTCAGAATGAAAGAATAGAGCTAGGCTAGAAGTAACATTGCAATCGAGATGGAATTTTACTCTTATTAAATTTGGGGCTAAATATCATTAGACAACTCGGGTGCCATGTTAAAAGAGAAAGAACTATTATAGGTTGTATTTCTGCTGACAGAATTTGTTCTCAGAGATCCATTGCCGCAGGTTCTGGCTGGACAGGTTCAGGCTTCTTCATGTTACTTTAGTCTCATCTTGGAATTTAGGGACTCCAATTGCTCTGTAACTGGCAGTGAGCTAGAGCTGAGTTTGGTCTTTCAATAAAATCAGTGGAAACCCAGTGATCTGCAGCTTCATTGGTCTTTCTAGAATTTGCCACCCTGACTGCTTTCTGCACCAACAGTCCTATGGCTGTGAGGCACCATTTTATAGTCAACAAATGGACGAATGTGAACAATGCGACTGCTTGGGAGGGGAGGGGCAGAGGAGAGACCCTTTTCCTTGCTGTGTTGTCCTTTGTTTCCAGTAATAACCATTTTCAGGAAGGACCTTGGAAGAGTCTGTGCCCGTTTCAAGGTCAGAAGATGGATGTGTGTGTGTGTGTGTAGAAGAACGCTGTTCTGGAGCATGCTGGGGAAGGCAGAAACCCAGGCAGGGAACATTGGGTGCCAGAGAAGAAGGGAACATGGCAGCAGCTGGGGAAGCAGGCAGGACCAAGAAATGCGAGGAAAATGTTCAGAAAATAGAGAGAGAGATGACAAATAAATATAATGATATGGCAAAGGTGGCAAAATGTTGAGAAATTGGTGGATCTGGGTATCTGGGAGGGTGGGGGTAGGTTGGATTTCTCTGTATGGGCTTTGTATTATTTTTGAAACTGTCCTGTAAGTTTGAAATTATTTCAGAATAAATAGATTTTTTCTTTTTTTTTAATGAAAAAAAATTTTTTTGAGGAAAATTGTACCCTGGCCGGTGGCCCCAGCTTTGGAATGGTTCGTCCCACCTCCCTCTGGGTGCCAACTGGGAGGCAGTGGCCCAGGCCTCTGAAACGCCTTCAGATGCCTGGGTGGAAGGGGCTGCATGGGGATGGACAGCAGGGGCGTCCCTATTGCAGGTGCCACGGAGGGAATCAGATCCTGGGCAACCAAGAAGCACTTCTGCACTGGGTCAGTGTGCCCACACTTTCACTGGTTCACTCGGTAGTGGCATCCTGTCTGTGTGCCGGGAGACAGGGCAGTGGGCTGGGTCTCTGCTGGCGTGGAGCAGACAGCCTGAGTGGGGTGGGCAGACACTTAACAGGGTTAAGTAGATAAGAGTATTTCAGATAAAAATAAGATAAAGATAAAATAAAGATCCTGAGATGGGAATGAACTGATATCTCTGAGAAACCGAAAGGCAGTGGGGATGGAGAGCAGTGAGCAGCAAACACGGACAGGTCAGCTCTGTTGTGAGCTTTATAGATCACAATAAGAAAGATGGATTTTATTCAAGGTCATGGGAACAGTGGGGGGGGAGGCACATAAATACTTCAGAGACATTATGAGTTAATATGCTTTTGTGGATTGGCCTGAGAAACTCAGCACCATTTACGACTTCTCATGGAAACCTGCCTTCTGAGGTCTAAAAATGCTGACTTGTGAAGCATAACCAACTTCACGAGTTGGGCCCATGTATATATTTCAGAAATTGGTATAAAATAAGCTACACGAAAACCCAGGGATAGATGTTGATATACTGGAAGTTTGAGACAAGACTCTTTTTTGCAGAGCAGACCCTGTGGTCACCCGTCAGGTGGTAGGTAGCTAGTGCTCCAGGTGGTGGTGCCAAGCCTGTACTGGGTGCTCGGGCTCATTGGTCTGACCCATATGGTGACTTGCCGGGTGCACCCACTGTATGACAAGGCTCCGGTGTCTTTTTTTTTTTTTTTGCCGAGTGTCCCATAAATCCATAATGGGGAATGGTGATTTGGTGTCTTGATTACTGATATGATGCTCCCTTGAAAATCACACAGTTGTGTTTTTAGATAGTCAGAAGCATCTGTTTATGTTTTGTACATCTCTGATATGTAGTCAATAAGTAAAACATTTCTGGAAAGAAAATGTGCCTGTTTTAGGGTTTAAGAAGCAAAATGTTGCCTGCCAAGACAGGATTCTGCCAAGCCTTGTTACTTATTTATCAAGACTTAAAAGCTCGTCTTTTAACTTTGTAATATCAGTTTTGGCTGCTCACAGACCTTTTCATTGTTACTTTGCTTTGAGAGGTGATGTCGCCATATTTTTGAGTTCTGGATATATGAAAAGTTACTGTATTGAAGAACACTCAAGGTCTTTGAAAGTACAGTGGCCTGTGCATTTGGGAATGTCATTTGCAGTTACATTGAATGTTACTCTTAGAAGGTTTTAAAGAGATCAGTTTAAATATATTCTTTAACCCGGATATTTTATTATTTCATGTTGGCCAGAATGTAGGTTTCACATTGTTAGTATAATCCTATCCTTTGATAATGCCATTTCTTTAAATCATAGGGTGAGGACGATTCCACGCCTCACATGGAAATCCACCCAGTGCACCCCAGTTTGAACTTTGTGGGTGTCTCCCTCAGTTGAGATGGAGCCCTGTGTGCAAGCGTCTTTCACCTTCTTTATGTGTACAAAGGTTCTCATTCTGGAAACAGGCATAGAGGGGTGAAGTAAATAAACCAAGTTCATCTAGCCTTTCGGTGGCAGCGGCATGATTTGAAGGCACGCAGCTGACTCCTGAGCCTGGGCAGTTAGCCTTGCACATGGTTGTGACTCCAGGTGATGACACACTGGGTGGGTTTGACAGTCAGAGACAAGGTCAGTGGGGTTGACACATTGGGAGAAAGGAGGGGGGCTGGAGATGTGTGGCAGAGTCTGTAGGAGCCCATCCTTGGGCCTCGAAGGCCGTGGTGTGCTGGTAGATGTTTAATAGCCAGCTCTCAGCAAGGGGTGGCGGAGGCAGGGGGCACTCTGATCTGTAGCATTTGCTGATCCACGATGGCCCATTGCAATCCACGTGAGGCCACTGATAGTGGAGTGGAGATGAGATGAACAGATGTGGAGGGGCTAGGGGGCTAGGGGAGTCAGCTCCAGCACATCCTGTTTGTGGGCCAGGATCAGAGTTAAGTGTCTGATTTGAAACGTGATATAGTGTCCTCCTTGATATGTCCACAGGTCGTTCAATAAAGGCTTGTGAAAGGAATTAACGATTTATTTTTCTCCCCTTCTCCATCACAGTCATGGAAAAATTTTTATTGGCCCTGGGAAATGCCCACCACTTGTGAAAGTCGACTTTGAACCAGCTGGGCTAATATTTGAAATTGATTAAGAACACGTAGAACAATGCAGTCTGTCTTTTTGCAAGAGTGTTTGTTTTGTGTGCGATATCTTAGTAACCAGTTAACAGGCAATAGGCTTCCTAAACCCTTGTGCTCCACAATAAGTTTCTGGTAATCAATGCCCTGTTAAAGCGGGTGTGTATTTTATGATCACAGGGTGACTAACCCTTTGCTGTCATCCCTAAAATGTGATGGGAGGCTCTTTGGTTTACAAAGCCAGAGGAGGGCTGCAGCTGCTGTGTGCCAGGCCCTGGAGAGGCCTGTCCCGGGGCCACCAACAGAAGCTGTCCCTGGCGACTGATGAGGAAAAGTTTACTTGTGTGGGCCTTCTTGTACTCCCTGCGCATTTCCCTTCTGGGCAAATCCGTGTCTAGATCTGTTCAGTCACTTTGCTTCTCCACGTGATGATCTGGGTCTAGCAGAAGGTATGTGAGTGCACGGACTTGTCTGCGGGACAAACCTTATTCAGCGTCATTCATATTTTTAAAAAACACTGTTTTCCCCACTACAAGATGTTATAGCTGTTGATTTGGAGAAATAAAAACAGCATAGGGTGTCCGGCGCTTCTCCGCCCCGCCTCGAGTCCTCGGTCGGCCGGCGATGGGGACCAGAGAGATAAGGGGAGAGAGGGTGCGGACAACGTCTTACCCGGAGCACTTGTGATCACTCAGGACTCGCGGTGGTAAAGCAAATAAACTTTTAATGGGACTAGGCAATCATCATCTTTACAGGTTCCACCCGGGGCGAGACACCTCGGGGGAGAACAACCTCGATGCGGCCGTCAGGTACGGCTCCTTGTGGGCTGTCTCCCCGAGCTTTGCCCGGGAACTTTCTTATAAACCTTGCGTGTATCCAATGGGCTAACGCCACGCACACAAGCATGATTGGTGAATACAGCGGGTGGTTACATACATCAGAAGCCGGAAGCAGGATGTGGGCGCCATCTTGGCACCACTCGATGGGCGGGGGGACTTTGGAGCAGGTTTACAGCGCATGCGCTATGCCCGTCCCGGGAGACGGCTCTCCACAATAGGGGAAAAAAATCGCATGAAGAAAAGAGCAACTGTAATCTTAAATACACTGTTATATTGTCTTCTGGTACTTCTATGGACATATTTTCTTGGCAAGATTACCATAAGTATATGACATATATAATTTTGTATGCTGCTTTTCTCTTATAAGCATTTTCCAGTGGCATCTAGAAAATTTGGAAGCATGTTTAAATGGCTGCAAAATATTCTGTCCTTTGGATTTACCTACCTTTGTTAATCATTACTCTATTATTGAAAATTGTTTTGGCATTTATAAATGAGACTGGGATATAACATTTTTTTAAACATTTTTTATAGGTCGGATTTGCAGAAGGTAAATGATTGAAGGGTGTGAATTTTTTTAACTCATAATAAACATTGCAAAATTGCTTTCTAGAAAGGTCATTCTGATCTACATACTCACAGGCAGGGCGTTAGTAATTGTGTTTTATAATTCAGGTATGTGCAGCTGTTCATTCATTCAGTCAGTCAGTTAAATCGGGTGTGCCTACTATTTGCCAGGTTCTGTGCTCTCTGTGAAAATGCCAAGTGAAGAAACATTGTCCTACTAGCAAGGTGTTTCCATGCTAATAATCTAAAAAATAAACCATGGGTACCTTAAGATCTTCAGAGGAAGGTAAACACAATAGTGCACCTATTATCTATTGCTGCATAGCAAGCCACCCTAAAATTTAGTAGCCTAAATCCAGGACAGTCATTTATGTTGCTCAGAAATTGCAATTTGGACGGAGCTCAGAGACGCAGTGCTTCTGGACTCTATGCAGTATCGGCTGGGGCAGCTCACCTGGGGGCCGGACGGTCCATTTGAAAGATGGCTCACTTGGGTGGTGGCAGATTGGTGGTGGCCATCAGCTGGGGCTCACTCAATGATGTGGCTCTCCACGTGGGCCTCTGCTTGAACTTCATCGTGGTGAAGTGGCTGGGTCCAGGAGCAAGACTCCCAAGAGATGGGAAGTGTATGCTGCCAGTTTCCCAAGGCCTGGGCCCAGAAACTGGCCCAACGTGTTTCTACCATGCTCTATTGGTGAGGCAGCCAAAGAGCTTCTCCCGTCACTTCTACCATATTCTACTCCTTGGGAGAGAGTCATTCATCCAGCATGGAGTCCAGGAGGCAGGGCTTGGGGACCTTAGAGGCTTTCTACCCTAATGACGGAGGGTCACAGAGGGTTGAATGAAGCAATTCTTTGTGCTGCAGTAGAAAAGTAGCCTTATGAACTCCAGCTTTACAGCAGAGGCTTGTAGTGCTGGGTTTATTTTTAAGCTTTTCAGTCTTTTGGAAAAGAAAAGATCTTCCTCATTCCTATCAGCAAATAGCTGTTAACTCCCAGTGTCTGTAGTATACTTCCTCTGTCAGCAGTTGTTTTTATTTTCTTACTGACTCCTTCAGATCTGCAGCTGGCTGGGAAACAATGACCAAAAATGATTTGAAAAATAGTCTGAAATAAAGAAAGGTCTTTCTTAGGAATAAATGTTGGGGACTTTTGGTGTGTGAAATTTTTTCCAGGTATTGTTTATGGCACTGTGATGTTTAGTTTATTCATTCATGTGTTCACTCACTCACTCAGCAGATGATGGCTGTGCTCCTGCTCTTTGCCAGATGCTGAAACACAGAAGGGAGCAAGAGAAATGGGGCCTCTTCCCTCAGGGCAATCTGTGAAAACAAACCATTGAATTACAGGAAATCTTAAATTATTAGAAGGGGAAGAGCTGGATGCAAATACCAATGAAAAGTGTCAGGGGTGGAAGAGAACAGCATAAACTTGTCTAAGCAGGGTTTTCTGCAGGAAGTAGTATTTAAGCTGAGCATAGGGTGAAAGCTGGCAGGGAGAGGGAAGGGTTGGAAAAGGGAGTGAGGCATCTCCAGAACTGGAAGAGGTTCAGAAGTGCTGATGTCTGCACAGTGGGAGGAGGAGAATGGCAAGAGAAGGGGAGGAGAGAGGTAGGAAGGAATCAGGTCATGAAGGTTGTCATAAGCCAAGATTGGGCTTTTAAGGGCAGTAGGAAAAGTCACTGAGTTAATTCCAAAGAGTGTCATTAGGAGATTTGCATTTTAGCAGCATCACCCCTTATGTCATCATCCTCTGACAACACAGTGAATGTGTAGTTGGCTGGAGCAGAGTGGTGGTTCCTGACCCTGAAGTATGTATAAGGCTGAGCTTGCTCAGAGAACTTAGGAATTGCTTGCATCCCTTTCTATCAGAACAGTTTCTTCATTAAGAAAATTCCTCAGGACAAGAATACAGAGAAATTGGAATCCTTGTACATTGCTGGGAGGAATGTAAAAGGTTCAGCTGCTTTGGAAAACAGTTTTGTGGTTCCTCAGAAAGTTAATATGGAATTACCAAATGACTGGCAGTCCCAATCTAGGTATCTACCCAAAAGAATCAAAAGCAGGGACTCAAATAGATATTTGTATACCAATGTTCATAGCAGCATTTTTCGCAATTGCCAAAAGATGGAAGCCACCCAAGTGTCCATCAACTGATGAATGGATAAATAAAATGTGCTGTGTACATACAATGGAATATTATTCAGCAGAAAAAAGAATGAAGTTCTGATACAAGCCATGACATGGACGAACCTTGAAAATAGGATGAGTGAAATAAGCCAGACACAAAAGGATAAATGTTGTACCATTTCACTTATATGAAATATCTAGAATATGCAGATTCATAGGGACAGAAAGTAGATTACGGTTGCCAGAGGAAGAGTGAGGGTGGGGTATGGAGAGTCGATGCTTAATAGGTACAGAGTTTCTGTTTGGAGAGATGGAAAAGTTTTGGTAATGGATGGTGGTGATGGTAGCACAACACTCTGAATGTAATTAACACCATTGAATTGTATACGTGCAAGTGGTTAAGATGGGAAATTTTATGTTGCATCTATGTTAACACAATAATTTTTTTTTTTTTAAATCCCTCAAGGAAGTTTCCAGACCTGCCTAAGTGGGTCATCTGTAATCCCATCTCTCCTGCAGTGGGATGGGCTCCCATAGATGCCTGCCTTTATTCAGGCCCTTTAATTTTTACAAGACCTGAACCCTCTTGCTTCCGCATATAGGCAGTACAGAATAGGTCACTTGAGTAAAAACTGCCCAACCATCTGTGGGCCAATCCTTGTAAATATCTTGATTCCCAGACATGAAAATACGGAGGGGACAAGTACAGTCTAGCCACTGTCTCTAGATGGTGTTCCAACCAGGGGTGTACACAGAAGTGCTTGGGGCCCCTTAAAGCCCTCAAACTCTAAACAATTCTGCAGGGCATTTTTTGTTGAAAACCAAAACTAGGTGGTCTGTGTGCCCTTTGTGTTTGGCACAGGGCCATCGGGTGTCGGTTTGGTTCACGTTGTTTTGATCCTTCATAGAATTGTTTTCACTGATGTGAGCTTTGGTCTTGTACCCCAAGCCTGTGCTGAGTGAATGAAAGCATGTTCCCCTTCCAGGGGCTAGGCCAGGATGCCCTCCCCATGTCTTTCAGTGAGAGGAGAATTCACAGGAGGAATCTCAGGCCCTGGGCATGTGTATACTTCTTGAACAGTTGGTTTCTTTTCATCTTGTGGGCGTTGTGAATCTTGTAAATGATCATCTTTGATTTAACCTTTTGGAGCCAACATTACAGCTCACCTCCAGCAAGTGTATAGAACCTTCTGGGATGCACATCCATATGCTCTTTTTCTCCTTGTCTTTTTTCTGCTTCCCTTGGGGTCCTTTAGCCCATGGTTACATAGCATGTGCAGTGCAGCTGGGTGCCTAGCTGAGAGGTTCAGGGGACAGGGCATGGGGGTTTATGATGTCTGTCCCAGGCCTGTCCCACAATCTGTGCACCGAGTGTGGGTTGTGCTTTCTGGAGGAAGGTGCCCCATTTTCTATTTTGTGTTTGAGAAGATAGGGCATCTGCCTACACGGCTTTGAAGGTTGCTTTGGAAATCAGTATTTTCTTCACCTATCTTCCCTTTCAACGAGTATCCAGGGAGTTTAGTTAAAACTTTTTTTCACCTATTCTTGTGGAACTGCCAGTAAACTCTGAATGGGAAAATACAGATGAGCTGCTGGGGAATATTGGCTTCTGGCCCTTTGGCCAGAGTAGAATTTCCTCATTCAGTGTCTCCCGTGAGCAAGATGGAATTAAGCAAGACACTTCTACCCCTTGTGTCCTCCTGGCTATAGTTTTTCTGAGTTCTCTCTCTTGCTCTCGTTTGCCATCCTACTCTCATTCACCCATGCTCTCTCTGGACTCTCTTTTTGCCCCTCTTGTACCCTCACAACAGTGAAGTAACTTCTGTCAACCACGGTAGCTGTCGTCTCTGAATCCCAGCTTGACAAAGGCAAGGGACAAAACCTGGATGTAGCAATGCACCACAGGACACCTAGGTCACTGTCAGGACACTCAGGTCACAGTGTCCTGAGATAGAAGTTGGGAAAGAGTAGGGGAGGGAATTCCCAGCTGTCCCTGGGCGACCCACGCATGTTACGTGGGAGCCGGGAGGACAGTTGTGTTCCCTGCTCCATATTGACAAACTAACCCTCTGATTAGGGAGGACAGGTGAAATAATTGTCTTAAAAGGAGGCTCCCGAGTGGGTCCTCCAGGCAAGGGCACACTCTCTTCCCGGCTTCAGTCTCTTTCCGTGGAGTTGGCCTGCCTCTGGGAGTGACTGTCACCCACCAGGCAAAGACCACTAAGGCTAGTAGAGATTGTTCTGTGGTCTTAGTGGTGTCTGGAGAGGAACCACTAGACTGCGGGTTCTTTGCCTTGAAAGGAAGCCTGCAGATGCAAGGAAGACGTGAGGGAAAGAGGTGAAGCTCAAAGTGCCCCCTCTCCCTGGTGTCTGGGATTTAGGAGGGGTGCTCTGTCTTTGACATGCGAGCATTTCAAGGATGGGGACCGGTGCTCCCTGTGGTGGACTGACACCCACACGTGATGGTGCCGGATGGGTGTCACCCAGTAATTACACATCAGGAAGCCTCCTCACTAGCTGTGCAAGCAGAAACAGAAGCAGCTGGGCACAGATATTACTCTGTGACTCAGGAGGTGACATTTCATGGTGGTGGTTTAGTTGAATTATAAGCAAGTGCTTTATTTTGAAGAGAGAACAAAGCCATCTGTCAATGGAACATCTTAAATGTATACCCGTCAACTCCATCTATGGATTTAAGGTGCGGGGATTAAAAATGTGTTTATATTCCTTGGAGATTAGTTTCTACAGTTTAGCTTACTCTACAGGAATCACACATAATGAGGCAAATGTATGATTAAACATGACTCTTTTCTAAGAAGTTAAAATGTTTCTGGAGTAGTTTATAACATTAGTGGCATACAGCTTTCCTTACAAAGTAATTAAATTAAACACATTCTAAATAGTTACAATTTCTCCTCTCTGAAATATTTTGAAAACTTCGGAGCATGTTTGCTTGTGCCACAGAAGGCTTTCAGAGGTGAATATTGTTATAAAGTGAACATGCATATAGATAGATAATGAACCTAGAATTAATCAAATTGTTTGCTGAAGCAAGATGAAATTCGCTCAGTGAAATTAAGATACAACAGACACTGGCATTGCTGCTGATAAAGAAAGCAAATTATAATCCCTTTTTTTGGGCACAGAGAGGGGAAATTGGGAAACTGTTGTGCTCCATAAGGCAAGCGTTGAGAGTTTGATGGAAAATGGCTTCACTCTCATACCAACATCTATAAACTGGAAATGGTGCCTGGAGCTCTAACTGATAAGGATTGTGAGGCTTTGTTGGGAAGTTTCTGGAAAGGGTGCTGTGATGAATTAGCATAGTCTGCCACGCCACATGTGGGAAGGGAGGACAGGGGTGTAATCATCTTCTTGTTTATTTAGGTAAACTTTGAAACTGTGTATATTTTTCAGTGATATTGATTGCATCTTGGCTTTTTTCTTCCATTAGTTACTGATGTTCTGGAGTTTGAAGCCTTGTTAAGTTTACCTGAAAAAAATCTGAAGATTAGGTGCCTCTTTGCTAAAATCTGGATAAACTTTTAGGGCAGGGCTATTTTAAGATCAGAGGGAAACCTTTGTCATTGTAATACTTTCCAAGTCAAGCATGGCATATGACAGCACTACCTATAATCTGACAAGAAATTATAGGAATCCAGTTGCGTGTTTATTTTTCAATTATTATTAGCAAGAGGACTAATTGTCATCCAGCCTCGTGTATTTGGAAGAGAACAAGGGTTGGAGCTGGAAATTCCTGGGTTCTACTCCTGGTCCTGCCACTTACTAGCTGTGTTTGCTTTTTCATCTAGAAAATGGAAGTCCTCCTGTGTACATTGTCAGATTGTTGTGAGGATTAGAGATAATATAAATGAAGCTCCAAGTGTAGTTCCTAGCACTAGCACACGTGTTGGCTGGGTGGTGAGAGGGGGTATTATGATCATAGAAGCTCTCTCAGTGGTTCCCAATAAACTTTGTAATCAGTGATCTCCATCCACGTCTGAAGCCCATGACATCTGAACCAGCAGACTTCTCTCTAGTGCAGGGGTCAGCAAACTGTGGGGCCAGATCTAGCCTGCAGCCTGCTTTTACGAATCAAGTTTTATTGGAGCACAGCCATGCTCGTCTGTGTACATGTTATCTATGGTTGTTTTAGTGCTGTAGTGGCAGAGGTGAGTACATTTGACAGACAGTATGGCCTGCAAAGCCAAAAAGAATAACTATTTGTCCTTTACATTTGCTGACCCCTACTCTTGTATATAATTGCTTCCACCATTTGAGTTGTGCTTATGGAGGCTGTTGGGTTTGCTCACATCAGTTTATGTCCATTGTTCTTGCTCTTGTAATTGTATAATTATAAGTTTTGTAAACTGATGAAGGAAAACAAAGAAGAGCATTGTAGTGGCAGACTCTGTTGGCTGTTTCTGGATTCCCATCTTCCCTTTCTTGGTTTGGTAGTAGGAACCTGAGTTGGGCACAGATATAAGATATAATAAGAAATGCACTCCATTTCTTAGAAGCTCTGCAGCTAGACATGGCTGTGTAACTGTGTTCTGGCCAGTGGGAAGTGAGGGAAAGTGATGCATGCAATTTGCAGGCCTTGACTTTAAGGGGAAAGGGTATGCTCTCTGCTTCCCCTATCCCCTTCCTGCTGGCTGCAAAGTGGTTTTGGTAGCAGGAACTAGAGTTACTGTCTTGGACCATGGGATAGAAGTCTCATCTTGAGAATGTCTGAGCAACAGGATGGAAAGAGCCTGGATCTCCAAAATTACAGAGATTCATATCATCCCTGGACCACTTAGACTCTGCTGAGGGAGAAACAAACTGCTCTCTTGGTTAAGCCACTGTCATTTTGACATCAAATATAGTAGATGAACATATATCCGAATACGAGTGAGTGTTCATCTCTATGAAAACTTATTTGAATCCATTGGGAAGAACCAATAAAGGCAATTTGCTAATAAAAATTGCCTTTAAAAAATGGTGACAAAACAACTTGAAAAGATTGGCTGGGGAAGAGCATAACAATTTGGAATGATCTTTTACACATGTTGCTTTGCTTGTTAATTTCTTGCTCATCTTTAGTAAATGAAACAAGCAATCATAGATGATGCGTGGGGGTGTGTTTTATGCAAGAACACCAATGTTTGTTCCAAGCCCTAAATCAATTGGTATTTTTGTATCTCCCTCAGAACTTATATATGTTATAAGCATATTCCCTAGCATATGCTTATTTTCTTAGTCCCCAATCAACATTCAAGTTATACCCCAGTCTTAGAATATTCATATCAATATCTTGTTAATATGGTTTAGATTTAATAGATAATCTAAATCTATACTGTCCTGTACAAGGGAAGGAGTAAGTTATCTAATACTGAAAAATCAGCTTAAAAGTGACCATTGTTTGCAATATGTAAGGATAGGCCATGATAGCCCTTTTATAACCCGTGATGAAAATTTGAGAAAGGAAGATCTGCTTACTCATACGTGATTAGGCTCAGACTTTTAGCAGCACCCATCGTTTTTGTTAAATTTGCCTTTACATCATAAGTCTCATATCTGGAATATCCAGTTCCATGTTTCCAAGGAAATCATAGGTCCCTTCTTCTACCAAACACTGAATTTCTAGTTTAATACGTTACTGACTTGTGACAATGACATCTAATGAATGAAGGGTTGTAGTATCTAGGCCACCCTCAAAGATAGAGCCAACAAAGTCTATTAAAGATGGGCCAACAGGGCATCTTCTGGCTGTGTATTCACAAAGGGCCTGAAAACCAGTCTGGGCTTTCACAACAATCACTTGTAATGAAAGAAGAAATCCCATATATGACTTTAACTTCTCCATGACAGGACCATAAACAGTTGACATAACCCTAGTTTGAGATTTTACTTTTTTAATATCCTTACAGCCTCAGAAAATAGAAGTAGACTGGACCCTTCTCAACTCACTAGGAAGCCTGTTTACTGGGAATTGCTTTTGGCCTGAGATCTGACACTTCAAAATTAGTACTTCAAGTGTCACTGATGGCCACTGTCTTAAGATTATCTTTCCTGTCCGCATCTGACCACGTGTGCTTTTAAGGGATATTGCCGACTTTAAATATTCCTCTCTCAAGATAATATTGGTTTCTAAATCCATTCCTTATATAAGAAAGTAAAAGTTGTTTATTATATAGAAGTAGTAGATTAGAGTATTCAGTGTTGTCCTAAACTCAGATTTTCAGGTAAACACATGAATGAATAAGTACCCTCCAGATTATGAAATCCTTGAGCAGAAGGTACCGTTGATGGTCTCATCCTGTAATATTCAACCCAGCATTCATAGACTCTGATTTCCTAAGATATTTCAAAGGGTGCCATAGTCCTAAAAAGGTTAGCATCCGGGCTTGCCCACTCATTTTACAGGCAGAGGAACCCAAGTTCCTCATGGCCTTCTGGTGACTTCCCTGGTAGTCATGCTACTGATCAGATTATTAATGTAACCTCAAATTCCTTAGCAAAATTTGTTAGAAGAACATTAATTTCAGAGGATTGTGGGAAGATGGTAGAGTAGGAAGTGCTGGGAATCAGCCCCTCCACCAAAAGCAACTATTGAACTGGCAGGAACTGTTTGAATCAACTATGTTGAAACTCTGGAGTCTAGTGGAACATTGTGCAGCATCCAGGGAAGATCTGGAGGAAGAGGCTGGTAAATTCCAGCACATATTGGTGAATTTCACCCTCTGTGCAGTGGCTACCATCCCCCAACCACTTGGCAGGCAGCAGTGGAGACTGCAGCCATGGGTTCCTGGTGCCAGGGCAGGCTATAAGGATCTGTTCCTTTAAATCAGCTACTTCATATCACTGGGGGGCTGGTTCTGAGAGTGGCCATTGTTCTAAACCACCCCCACTCCCTGCCCTCAGACAGAGACAGCAGAGGAATCTTAAAGAGGCAGTGCCAATTTTTTTCTCCCCACTTCCCCATTTGCAAAAGTAGTTTGGAAAAGTCACAAGTTGATGGATGTAGACTTTAATAACAACAAATACAAATCAAACAATCTCAGAGGAGAGAACTAGATTTCTAGAGTTAGAACAAAATAATAGAATGTCCAGTTCTCAACAAAAAATTTCAAAACACACCAACAGAAAAGTTTGGCCCATTCACAGGAAAAAAAGAATTTGTCAAAAACCATACCCAAGAAGGTTGGGAAGATGGCAGCATAGAGAGGAGTGGAAGCTAAGTAGTCCACCTGGAACAACTGAAAAAAACCAGAAACAACTAGTAAATAATCCAGAGTAACTGGGGGGGGAAAAACGAGACCGTCCACCCATCATACACCAACCTGAATTGGGAGGAATGCCCAAGATCACAGCATAAAATCTGTAAATAAAACCTGCAGATCCAAGTCGTGAGACCCCTCCCCCATAGCCCGAGGTGCAAAGCCTCGTGGTGCCAGAGAGAAGCTCTCTCCCAGCAAGCGAATATAGCTCAGCTGAGCTCCAACTGGGGTTTTAAGTAGCAAGTGTGAACTGCTCACTACAGGTACGAATCCCTAAAAAGCAGACAGAAGCTTTGGGTGATGACTGACCTTGGAGAGCCGGAGGGTCGCCTCGGACTAGGTCTGAAGGGGACTATCTGTTTACTTTTCGGCTCAGTGGAGAAAGCCCCAGTCATTTTCAGTTTCCAGGGCTGTGACTCAGAGAAGGGTGGAGACAGCACAAGCAGAGAGCGAGACCATTGACATGCTAATGACCTCCCCCTAGGGGTCTATCTTCTCTAAGAGGAAAGGGGTGGGGCCCTTTCCATTTAGAAGCAGACCCCAGAGCCTGGGGGAACACGGCCATACCTCCTCACACCAGTCAAGAATTATAGGCTACCAGGCACCACCTGCTGGGCAGAAAAATCACAGCGACCTGAGGCATCACAGGGTGTACCAATTTTCTAAGACACCCTGAGGGAAACCAGATACTGAATAGTTCTTCCTTCTGGGACTGGAGGCTGTTTTGGTCTGAGAAAACCTGATTGGGGTAACCAAGAAAACCATGCCTAGACAACAGAAAACTACAAACTACACTAAGAAAACCAAAGTTATGGCCCAGTCAAAGGAACAAACTTACACTTCAATTGTGATACAGGAATTGAAACAACTAATAATAAGTCAATTCAAAAAGTTTAGGGAAGATATGGCGAAAGAGCTGAACTGTATAATGAAAACACAGGACGTACATAAGGTAGAAACTGAAAGTTCGAAAAACCAACTGGCAGAAACTATGGAAATGAAAGGCACAACACAAGAGATGAAAAACACAATGGAAACATACAACAGCAGATCTCAAGAGGCAGAAGAAAACAGTCAGGAACTGGAGAACAAGGCAACTGAAATCCTACACACAGAAGAACAGATAGAGAAAAGAATGGAAAAATATGAGCAGCATCTCCAGGAACTTAAAGATAAGATAAAAAGCAAGAATTTACGTGTCGTTGGTGTCCCAGAAAGAGACGAGAAGGGAAAAGGGACAGAAACAATAATAGAGGAAATAATCAATGAAAACTTCCCATCTCCTATGAAAGACATAAAATTATGGCTCCAAGAAGTGCAGCATACCCCAAACAGAATAGATCTGAATAGGCCTATGCCAAGACACTTAATAATCACATTATCAAAAGTCAAAGATAAATAGAGAATCCTGAAAGCAGCAAGAGAAAAGCGATCTATCACATACAAAGGAAAATATGTGCAGATTTCTCAATAGAAACCATGGAGGCAAAAAGGAAATGGGGTGATATATTTAAGATACTGAAAGAGAAAAACCACTAACCAAGAATCCTATATCCGGCAAAACTATCTTTCGGATATAAGGGAGAGCTTAAAATATTCTCTGACAAACAGACAATGAGAGAGTTTGTGAACAAGATACCTGCTCTACAGGAAACCCTAAAGGAAGCACTGCAGACAGAAAGGAAAAGACAGAAGTGAGAGGTTTTGAAAACAATTTTGGGAGATAGTAGCCCAGCAATGTAAGTACACTGAACAAAGATGACTGTGAATATGGTTGAAAGACGAAGGCTGAGATCATATGGGACACCAGAACAAAAGAAGAATGATAAAGACTGGGACATTGTTACTCAGGGAAACCTAGGATGCTCAAGGAGTGTAATAAAAGGTACAAATATGTTTTTACATGAGGTAGAACAAATGAACGTCAACATTGCAAGGTGTTAAAAAGAGGGTGGGATTGGGGGGAAAAGACAATTAATGCAAACTAGAGACTAGAATTAACAGAAACATTGTATTATGCTTCCTTTAATGTAACAAAGGCAATATACCATAGCTAAGTGCATATGGAGGGTGGGGAATAGGGGAGTAGTATGGGACTCCTGGCATTCGTGATGTTGCCTGACTCTATACTTTAGGTTAGTGCTGTCTTTCCTTTTGTCACTTTCTAGTTATCAAGTTCTTTTTTTTATTTGTTTTTCTCTCTTTTTCTTTTGTCTCTCTGCCTTCTTTGACTCTTTCTCCATCTATGTGGAAGAAATGGAGATGTCCTTATATAGTGAGTGGCAGTGGTGCTCAATACATAAATACATGACTATACGGGGAACCAATGATTGTTTACTTAGGACGGAATGTATGGTGTGTGAAGAAAACCACCTTAAAAGAAATGGGTTGATGAAGAAACCTTGAGGGCACTATATTGAGTGAAATAAGACAGACACATAAAGGCAAATATTGCAGGGTCTCACTGATATGAACTAATTATAATATGTAAACCCATAGAAATGAAATATAAGTTAGCAAGATACAGAAATGAGGCTAAAGAATGAGGAGCGGTTGCTTAATATGAGCAGAATGTTCAACTAGGGTGAACTTAAATGTTTGGAAATAGGGGTGATGATATAATGTTATGAGAATAACTAACAGTGCTGAAAGGTGTGTGAAGGTGGTGGAAAGGGTAAGTTCAGAGTCACGCATGTCACCAGAAGGAAAGTTGGAGGTTAAAGATGGGAATGTATAAAATAGTAAATCTTGTGGTGGACAATGTCCGTGATTAACTTTACAAATATTAGAAATCTCTCTCACGGACTAGAACAAATGTATGTCACTGTAACTAGAAGTTAACAATAGAGAGGCATATTAGGGAAAAAATATATATGTATTACAAACTATATCCTACAGTTAGTAGTATTTTAACATTCTTTCATCAACAGTAACCAATGTACTATACCAAAACTATGAATCAGTAATGGAGGGGGGCATGGTTAAGGGTATGGGAGGATCTGAGCTTTGTTTTTTTTTGGTCTTTATTTCTTTTCTGGAGTAGTGAAAATGTTCTAAAAATTGAAAAAAAAAATTTTGTTGAGGGATGCACAACTGTATGGTGGTGCTGTGGGCAATTGATTGTACACTTTGAATCTTTGAATAGTTGTATGGTACCTGAAAAACCTCAATTAAAAAAAAAAAAAAACCATCCCCAAGGAAGTTCATGCTTTGGAACTATTAGTCAAAGACTTTAAATCAGCTGTCCTAAATATATTCAGTGAGCTAAAGGAATCCATGTACAAAGAACTAAAGGAAATTAGGAAAATGTTGACCTAACCAAATAAAGAGAAATTATAAAAAGGAACCAAATAGAAATCTTGGAGTACAGAGTACAGTAATTGAAATTAAAAACTCACTAGTCAGATTCAACAACAGATATGAACAAGCAGAAAAAAAGATCAGCAAACTTGAAGAAAAGACAATTGAAATTATCCACTATGAGAAGCAGAAAGAAAAAAACAATGAAGAAAAATGAACAGAGCCTGAGGGACCTGTCGGACACCATCATGTTTACCAACATATGCATTATTGGACTCCCAGAAGGAGAAATGAGAGAGAACGTTGCAGAAAAAGTATTTGAGGAAATAATGGCTGAACACTTCCCAAATCTGTTGAAAGACATGAATATACACATCCAAGAAGCTCAGCAAACTCCAAGTAGGGTAGACGTTATAGATGTACACCAAGACACATGATAGTGACTTTCTCAAAATCCAAAGCGAAGATGATTTTGAAAGCAGCAAGAGAGAAGCGACTTGTTACATAAAAGCAATCTCCAATAAGATTAACAGAATATTTCTCATCAGAAACCATGGAGGCCAGAAGACATATGGAGGCATTGTTAAAGTCCTCAATGAAAAAAAAAGAATGTCAACCAAGAATTCTATATCTGGCAAATTATCACAGTAAATTTTAAAATATTGAAATCATATGAAGTATACTCTCAGACCACAATGGAATAAAACTAGAAATCAATATTAGAAGGAAAACTGGAAAATTTACAAATATGTGGAAATTAAACAACACACTATTAAATAACCTGTAAGAAAATACAGGGAAATTAGGAAATATATTGAGATGAATGGAAACAAAAGTATGATATACCAAAACTTTTGGATGAAGCTAAGGCAGTCTTTAGAAGAAAATTTATAGCTCTAAAGCCCTACATTAAAAAAGCAGAATGATGTCAAACAAATGACCTAATCTCACAACTGGAAGATCTGGAAAAAGAAGAACAAACTAAACCCAAAGTTATAGGAAGAAGGAAATAGAAAAGAGTAGAGCAGAGATCAATGGAATAGAGAATAGAAAAACAACAGAGAAAATCAATGAAACCAAAAATTGGTTCTTTGAAAAGGTCAATGAAACTGACAAACCTTTAGCCAGACTGACAGAGAAAAAGAGAGGACTCAAATAATTAAAATCAGGAAAGAAGGTGGGGACCTTAATACCCACCCTACAGAAATAAAAAGTATTATAAGAGAGTACAATGAAAAATTATATGCCAACAAATTAGAAAACTTGGACAAATTCCTTGAAACATACAAATTAGTCTGATGCAAGAAGAAATAGAAAAACTCAACAGACCTATAACAAATAAAGAGATTGAATCAGTAATTTAAAACCTCGCAACAAAGAAAAATCCAGGACTGGATGGTTTCACTGCTGAGGTCTACCAAACATTTAAAGAAGATTTAACACCAGTCTGTCTCAAACTCTTCCAAAACATAGAATAGGAGGGATTACTTCCTGACTCATTCTATGAGACCAGCATTACAGATACCAAAGCAGAGACAGCACAAAAAAAGGAAATTAGAGATTATTATCCCTTATGAATATAGATGCAAAAATCCTCAAAGAAATACTGACAAACCAAATCCAACAGTATATTAAAAGGATTATACACTATGAGCAAATGGGATTTATCCCAGCTATGCAAGGATGGTTCAAGATAAGAAAATCAATTAATATACCACATTAGCAGAATGAAGGAAAAAAAACAACACATGATCCTCTCAATTGATGTGGAAAAGGCATGTCAAAATCCATCATCCTTTATTGATACAAATACTCAGAAAACTAGGAATAGAAGGAAACTTTCTCAACATGATAAAGGACATTTATGAAAAACGCACAGCAAATATCATAATGAATTGGGGAAGACTGAATGCTTTTCCCCTAAGATCAAGACAAGGATGCCCATTGTCACCACTGTTATTCAACATTCTTCTAGAAGTTCTAGCCAGAGCAGTTAGGCAAGAAAAAGAAATAAATGGCATCCAAACTGGAAAGGAAGAAGTCAAGCTACCCCTATTCATGGATGACATAATCCAACATATAGAAAATCCCAAAAAATTACTAATGAACGTATTCATAAAAGTTGCAGGATACAAGATAAACACACATAAGTCAGTAGGATTTCTATATGCCAATAATGAGCAATCTGAAAAGGAAATCAAGAAAGCAAATTCCTTATACAATAGTATCTAAAAGAACAAAATACCTAGGAAACAACAAAACATTACTGAAAGAAATTCAAAGAAGACCTAAATAAATGGAAAGACATGCCTTGTCCATAGATTGGAAGAGTTAATATTGTTAAGATGTCAATACTGCCTAAAGCGATCTACAAATTCAGTGCAATCTCTATTAAAATTCTGCCTTTTTTGCAGAAAGCTGATGCTCAAATTTATAAGGAAATTGTAAGGGACCTCAAATAGCCAAAACAGTCTTAAAAAGGAAGAACAAATTTGGAGGACCCACACTTCTAAATTTCAAAATGTACTGTGACACTACAGTAATTCAAAGAGTGAAGTACCAACATAAGGATAGACATATGGACCAATGAAATAGAGTTGAGTCCAGAGGTAAGTTCACACTACAGCCAGTTGATTTTCTATAAGAGTGCCAAGTCCATTCAATGGGGAAAGAATGTCTTCAACAAATGGTTCTGGGACAACTGGAAATCCACCTGCAAAAGAATGAATGTGGACCCCTGCTTCTCACTATATACAAAAATTAACTCAAAATAGATCATTGATCCAAATATAAGAGCTAATACTATAAAACTCTTATAAGAAAACATAAGGAAATGCCTTCAGGACCTTGTAGTGGGTTATGAGTTGTTAGATTTCACACTGAACACACAAGCAACAAAACAAAAGAAAATTAGATAAAATGGACTTCATCAAAATTTAAAGCTTTTGTGCATCAAAGGACATTATCAAGTGAAAAGACAGTCTGCAAAGTGGGAGAAAATATTTGGAAACCATATATCTAAAAAGGGTTTAATATCTAGAATATAGAAAGAACACCTACAACTCAACAACAAAAAGACACCCCAATTTAAAAAATGGGCAAGGACAGGTATAGACATTTTTCCAAAGAAGATAGTCAAATGGCCAATAAGTATATGAAAAGATGGTCAACATCATTAACCGTTAGAGAAATGCAAATTAAAATTACAGATACTACTTCACACCCACTAGAATGGCTGTTATTAAAAAAGCTGAAAATAACAGAGAAACAGGAATCCTTGTACATTGTTGGTGGGAGTGTAAAACGGTGCAGACACTTTGGATAATAGTTAGGTGGTTCCTCAGAAAGTTAAACATAAAATTACCATATGATCCAGCAATTCTACTCCTATGTACATATCCAAAAGAATTGGGACTTGAACAGGGACTTGGACAGATATTTGTAAATGAATGTTCATAGCAGCATTATTCATAATAGCCAAAAAGAGTGTCCATCAAAAGATAAATGGATAAACAAAATGTGGTATATCCATACAATGGAATATTATTCAGCTGTAACAAGAAGTGAAGTGCTGGTATATGCTGTATCTTGGATGAGTCTGGAACACATCATGTGAGTGAAATAAGCCAGACACAGAAGAACAAATATTATATGATTTCTCTTATTTAAAATATTTAGAATAATGAAATCCATAGAGACAGAAAGCAAAATAGTGGTTACCAGGGATGGGAGGGAGGGGGAAATGGGAAGTTATTGCTAAGTGAGTATGAGTTTTTGGTACGGGATGATGAACATAATCTAAAAATAGAGGTGAAAGTTACACAGTATTGTCAATGTACTTATTGTCAAAGAACTGTTCATTTAAAATAGTTAAAATTATTTTTATGTCATGTATATTTTACCATAATTATATTTTCTTAAAAAGAACATTAATTTCATTTGCTCTGATGATTCCAAAGTATTGTTTCATAATAGAATTCACAGAGTTAATTACTTCCTGCCTCTCTGACTATATATTCATAGTCTCTTTTGTATAAGATTTTGATTTAAAAATTAAGTGAACCCAAATATATGCTTAGCCTCCTACTGGGGTATCTTTCTGGCTGTGATTACCCAAATCATGTTGCAACAGGATAATTTTATTAAAGAGTAATTACGTTATATTATCCAAGGCATTTATGGCAAGAGAAGCAATGACATAGATCTGTCCTTAAAAATAATTACCTTTTATAAACCCAACATTTTGATGAGCTATTTTTTCATTTCTTAAACATGCATTGTGGTAACATGAGTTAGAAAAAAGGGAAGAATTTGTATGGTAGGTTCAGTTCTGATCAAACTATAATTCGAAACAGAATATATTGCAAGACAGTGATTAAGGGATATATCTGTCTCTTTCCCTCAGTGTCTTCCATTGAATGCTCATTTAAAATGGTCTTTGTGTTGTTTATTACTAATAGGTAGTTGTCTTTTGGCCAGCTGGCTCCATCGATTCCATTTTGGCTGTAGTCCCCTCTCTGGAGACTCATGGCTTTCACTTATGGGTTATGAGCTCCCAAATAGGACAGGGTAAAAAGTTTAGCAACGTTTAACTGATCTACTTAACTGGGTGGAGACAACCCTTGGAATATCTAGGCCTAGGTGAATACAATTTCACAGTACTGTTGTTCTGGTTCTAGATGGTTCTTAAAGCAAAAGTAAATGATTGAGGTGATAAAAGAGCTATTTCACCTTTCTAGAGGATCTTATGGAGTCTTTTTCCTGAATTGTGGAGTACAAGAAGAAAACTGAAGCCCTGGCTTTATGACTTCTACTCATCATGGAAAGCTTGATGCGTTTATCCTTATTCACAGAGTAGATAGACGGCAGTTCATTACACCAGTTCTTATAATTTAAGATAATTTAAATCTGGCTGGCCCCAGCCAGGACAAAGAGTCACTGAGAAATCCTGAAGGGATTTTAGACAAGCACTAAGGACCCAAGCCCTAGCAAGTTTGTCAACAATACACAAGTCAGGAAGGAATGCATACAGAATAATTTAGCAAGACATGTTGTATGGGAATAAGAACCTTTAAAACTGAATAAAAAGTTCAGTACCATCAAATAGCCAACCAGGACAGTCATGCAGCTATGTATAGGGGACACATGAAATCATGCACTTATCCCTGTCTTTGTGCATTTTTGCACCAGGAGTGTCATCCTCAAATATATGTAGATGCAAATATTAATAAATATATTCCATGTATTTTTTGTCATGCCATGTTAATAGCTAATGTCTGTGCCAGTTACTTTGCCTGCAGTAACTCATTTAATCCTCACCACGACCCTATGAAGTAGATATATTATTTTCACTGCCTTGCAGACTAGGAAACTGTAACTTGCCCAGGGTCACAACCTAGAAGAAGTGGAGCTGGGATTTGCACCCAGGGAGTTTGACTCCAGAGCTTTGCTCTTGAGCATTACACTCTGTGTCTAACTTTTTACACCACCTACGTTGTGATGGTGGCAGTAATTATAAATTGTCTGTGTACTTAGCACATCCAGGAAACGATGACTTAGCATGAGAGGAGTAAGGGGCCTGGGTGCAATAATACTGCCTCCTAGGGAGCAGTGGTTAGTGCACGTGCACAAGTTGCCTTCCTATGATGCCAGAGTTAGTGAAAATGGCTTCCTCAAAATGGTGTTGGCTAGAATATTGGGCAGGCACATGATCTCCAGTGTGCAGGCTTCTCCGGAACACCACTGGCAGGAACTTGAGCGAGCAGAGAACACTGGGGGCAGAGAGGAGTATTCCTGACAGATAAAAGTCAAGGAGGAGGGACTGGCTGAGCAGGCATTTTTTACTAGCACAGTAAGGTATTGCCTAGATCAGTGACCATTCCAGTCTCATTTATTTGCACTGAATTACATTTCAGAAGAGAATACCAATTTTTTAAAAATTCAGTTTTATTGAGATATATTCACATACCATATAGTCATCCATGGTGTACCATCACCTGTTCATAGTACCATCATATAGTTGTGCATTCATCACCCCAATCAATTTTTGAACATTTTCCTTACACCAAAAAGAGTAAAAATAAGAATAAAAAATAAAAGTAAAAAAGAACACCCAAATCATTCCATCCCCCCCATCCCATCCTATTTTTCATTTAGTTTTTGTCCCTGTTTTTCTACTCATCCATCCATACACTGAATAAAGACCTGTGAGCCACGAGGTTTTCACAATCACACAGTCACACAATGTAAGCTATGTAATTATATGATTGTCTTCAGGAATCAAGGCTACTGGGTTGCAGTTCAACAGTTTCAGGTATTTCCTTCTAGCGATTCCAATACACTAAAAACCTAAAAGGGATGTCTATATAACATATAAGGATAACCTCCAGAATGACCTCTCGACTCCATTTGAAATCTCTTAGCCACTGAAACTTTATTTTGTTTCATTTCTCTTCCCACTTTTGGTCCAGAAGTCTTTCTTAATCCCACGATGCCAAGTCCAGGTTCATCCCTGGGAGTCATGTCCCACATAGTGGGGAGGGCAGTGAGTTTACCTGCAGAGTTGGCTTAGAGAGAGAGGCCACAGATGAGCAATAAAAGAGGTTCTCTGGGGGAGATTCTTAGGCACAATTATAAGTAGGCTTAGCCTCTCCTTTGCAGTAACAGGCTTCATAAGGGCAAGCCCCAAGATCGAGGGCCCAGCATACCAAATTGGCCAGTCCTCATGTTTGTGAGAATATCAGCAATAACCTAGGTGGAGACATCCAGCATTTCTGCATTTCCCCCAGCTCCTCAGGGGGGCCTTGCAAATATATTTTTATTCTCTGCCCAAATTACCTTGGGATGCATCACTATTTCACACTAACCTGTACAAACCTACCAGATCTCACTTCCTATTCAAGGAATAGGAATTCCATGTAATTATGGTGTTTGAATAAAATGAACATACAAGTTAAATTATTTAGTGTGCTATAGAAGATAAATATCCTGCACCAAAGAAACATCTCTTCCATTGGTCTCACACAGAAGTTGAAGTTTTAAAACAGTCAATATTGTCCTTTACCTTGTGGCCTGATTTGCCCTAGTCCTAATCAGATCTGCTTCGTGCATACCTCTAATTAAAGTCTGAACTCTTTCAGCTTTTTTAATGGTTGCTGTATGTGCTAATACTGACATTCATAGCTGCTGAGCTCTAGTTCTGAGTTTCAGGTGTCACACAGATATCCAAAGTTCCAGAGACTGACCAGGTTATACACAAAAAGATCAGCATCTCAGAATTTGGGGATAGCCATTACAACTCAGGAATAGATGTGACTGCTGTAAGAGCTCACAATCTAGAGACCTTTACAATAAGTGTTCCCCTGATAAGTTGTGCTCTAAGATTCAATTCTCAGACTTTACACATTGTAGTTAGGCCATATTGGTGAGGCATTATAGTGTTTGTCTTTTTGTTTCTGGTGTACTTCACTCAAAATGCTGTCTACAGGATCCATTCAAGAATACCAATTTTTAAAAATAGTTTCCTAAGCAAATTAATAATGAGAATGCAGATGAAGTGGTGGAGTACTTTAGAAAATAACGGCTTTCAGGAACTCTTTGATTCTCCATTTATAAGCTACAAAGTGATTGTTATCATGGTAATTAGAAATAATTCTAATTATCGGTACATTGAAGGGCCAGTCCTTTTCCTATTGCTATTCCAGGTGTATGAGAAAGTGGGACAAGGTACATTCCTATAGAGATTCCCTTTAAAGCAGGCTGGCTGGATTAATTAATTCTTATATTTTCCAAAAAAAAACTACCTCTAGGAGACCTGACTTCCTTTGGTATTTGCCCCCACTCCATAGAATCAGTGGCTGCACAGCCAACCTGGGCAAGGGACTCCTCACAGTAACAGAATTCCTGAGCCCATATCTGTATCTCACGTCCCTCCCACACATCTATTCACCTCTCAAATATTATTTCCTGATTCCACCACTTCTCTTCTTGTTTGTATCCTCCACATCCCCAAATACGTCCCCATCTTCCCTGCATGCTTGTGGTTAAACTCTGTATAGAACAAATTTACTATTGACCTGTGCAGTATTTATACAATAGCTTAGTCTCAAAACCTACTTTTTGAGGGAGGCTGATGGCAAGTTTAGCAAGAATTAAGACATTGTAATGAGGGATTTGTGGGGGTACTGGTAAGGGCCTGATCCTTTTGGTAAGGTGTGTTCCTTTAAAAGTCATTGATTTTTTGTTATTCAATGGGCAACCTATATATGAAGGCAATGAGATGCACTTTTTAAAGGACTACGGTGGGAATGCAGCCTATAAGTAATTATTCCAGCATCTCAATTGAACATCTCAGTGAGTGATGGTCACTCTGGGTTTGTCAGACATTTGTATTCCCCCTCATTACAAAGGCTAACACTAACGTCCCCAAACTAAATTCATTTTAATTGACCTTCCTAATAAGAGCACTTTGGAGGAACTTGGTAAATTTAGCCTTTTATATATACCAGTTCAGGCCCAGTATGATGGGTAAGATTGGTTTAAAAAATAAATTGGAAACTATATTGTTGTTAAATTTTTTTGCACTGTATGAAATTCTTTAGTATCGTCCCAGAAGTTTAGGTTTCATATAACTAGGCCAAAGTTGAAAAAACTGGAGAGGGGACATTTCCTTTTGACTAGAACCGCAGTAAATCATGGATTGTATTTCATTGGAAATTGTAGATTCCAAGTGGAATGCAAGGGAAGGCTTATATATGCAAATTAGCAACACAGTAACAATTTCTGTTTTCCCTGAATGTTTCTGTACCATCTGATATTATCAGTCCTTCAGGAAAGAAGTAGAAACCTTCCCCCCCACCTCGCCCCGCCCCGTTCAGGGATAGCGATTGAAGCACATTTTGGCATTCACAGCGGAAAAGGTGTTTAGTCTACTGCCTGCCTCAAGTAAGTGCTTGTCCTGTGCTAGTTGTGGAATTTAAATTGTTCATGCCTTGGGCTTGTGAAAGTCTAGTTATTGAAACTTTAATGAAATTAAACTCTGAAAAATGACTTCTAACTGGCATCTGCTCATGGACGCTTGAATCTGGAGTAGCATAAAAAGTCATGTAATGAGCAGTTTAGTGTCAGGCTTCCTTCCACATTATCCGGAGGGATTGGGCCATTGCCCATATATGTCCCGGGGAAGTAGCAGGGCTTGGTTTCATGTGGAAGGGAGAAAGGGACAATTTCACAAAGCAAGGGACTGAGCTCTTGATTCATTGGGAACTTGGTATAAAAAAGAGAGCCCAGAAATAGCACACCAACTTGGAGGGAGGCAAGACGCTGATTTACAGCCTAGAGGGAGGCCGGGCACAGCTTCAAGTGGCAGAAAAAAGCAGGTGCTCAGGTGGCGTCTTCTGGTCCCCGGCTCTGGAAGAAGGAGCTGCTCAAGTGGCTAATTTGTCTGAGAAAGTTGAGGTTTCAAATTGAGTGCTATGTAATTTCTTAATCTCCTGTTTATTTATCTAATCCTCCAACTGACACATCTTACTTGCTTTGTCATGCTTCTAATTTAGTGAGTGCTCAGAGAAATAATCCATGTATTTTGATGTTGTTTTCCTTCCTACCTATACACATAAACACCTGTACACACGTGGAGGAACACATTAGGTATCTGCAGGATTAAAAAAATTCCAACACATTGCACTAAGAAATGTTAAAATCTGTAACTGGATACTGACTGACCTTTCTAAGAAAAATTTGACAGGATTTAACATCAACAGATGTTCACTACCAACAGAAAGCATGAGACTGTTAGTCACGAGCTAGGAACGAAAGGGCCACAGGTCTGAGGCCAAAACATATTTTTAGGTGTGATGGTTGAAGCAGCTGCCTGTCATGGTTGCCAGGTGACAACTTCTGTTACAACAAATCTTTTTTGTTTGTTTGTTTGTCAGTGTGGGTGATGACCCAACTAACTTGCTGAAAAATGTTGTTTGGCTTCAATTTCCGTGTCCTGTAGATGAAAATAAAATCATAAATAGTGTGAGATAATTATATTCTGTATGGAGGTATTATGACAGAATGCTTTTAAAAACCTTTGGAAACGGTTATTACAGTATGAAGTTTTGGGTGAGAATTCTTAGTAATAAGGGATGTGAAAAATCCAGAAAGTGACTAGAGGGGTGTGTGTGTGTGTGTGTGTGTGTGTGTGTGTGTGTGTGTGTGTGTGTGTGTGTGTTTGTAGGCAACCATATCCTGACAGTTTTCTCAATTTCTCATGAAATACTGAGTTTCAGTTCAGGAAAGTCTTGGAATCTATATGAGGCATACTTGTTATTACAAAAAGCAGTTTCACTGCCCATTTGCAAGAAAGAAATGGCCCATTTAAATGAAAGTTGACTTCCAACATTTTGAGAATCCTTTTGTTCTATTTTAATATATTTTTATAAAAATAAAAGAATACATGCTAATTACTGCCAATATGGAATGTAAAAAAGGACTCAGATAAGTGAATTAAAAAAACACACGGGACCACTAAATAACCACTGTTAACTATTTTTGATATTTTTTTCTTCTTTTAATGTCTATTCTTCATATTCATTCATCCAGTATTTTTTATATGCCTCGAAGATATTGGGCTCTGTCCTAGCTTCTGAATACAGAGCGAGGTACCCAAGATTTCTTTCATGGAATTTAAAGTCTAATGGAGAAATGGATATTACAAATATCATGACTTAATTACAAGTGATATCCATTACAAAAGAAAACCACAAGGTGCAATGGTGATCAATAGCAAGGAGATCCACCCACCCCCAGCCCGTGTTCTCCTGGGTAAAATGGAGATAACTGCCAGCCCCAGGGTGAAGGACTGAGTGGGGTTCACGCTTTAAGAAGAGTGCTTATTAGCACAGTGCCTGGCAATTTGGGGGGGGGGATTAGGATCAGAATTCTCACTGATGCATCTCGTAGTTTAGATTTGAGGAGCTAGACTCACAATTATAGAATCACTTGTGAGTCCTGATTTAGATACAGCCAAAAGAGAGGGAAAAAAGAATCTAAACTCCTTATTCCTTCTTTTCACCTGGGAACCAAAGCTGCTTTTTAGATCTTTCTATTTACGGAGCTTGGCATTTAGGGGTTCCGGAATCCTGCCCTTGTTTCTGCTCCAGTGCTCTCCCCCACTCATCTTTGAAATGAACCCCGAGTTCCAATCTGGAGAGAGCTCCTTCCTGTGCCTCACCTTACCTCGCGAGCTTCCCTACTTCCACTTATTACCTTCAGATTCCACTGTGTGTGAGTTCTTCTGCTTTTCAACAAGGTATTAAATGTATCTGGGCCTCAATTCCCTCACCTGTAAACAGCAATAATAAATTGCACTGCTCTCTTAGGTTGGGTGCAAGGATTGAACGAAATAGTAAGTTTAAAACAGTGCTTGGTCCTGGTGTTAGCAATTTTTCTTTTTAAAAATTTTTATTGTGGTAAATATATACAACATAGCATTTCCCATTTTAACTGTTTTCTAGTATATAGTTCAATTATGTTCATTATGTTCAAATGTGCTACCATCACATCATCACCACCCATAACCAAAACTACTCTTATTTCATAAGAGGGGCTGGCTATAAGTCCCTTTATTTGAATTATTAATCAACTCCCCTTACTTGAATTATTACAAACTATATCTTTCCCATTTCAGTGAACATTGCCACCTAAAAAGTCATTATCTCTTCCTCTAATCTTATTCCATAACTCTTTTTTTAACTTTTTATTTTGAAATAATTTCAAATTTATAGAGTTGCAAAACTCATACAAAAGCAACACAGAGAACTTCAATATAATCCCTACTCAGATATCAAGACTTACCAATTTCTAACGTTTTGCCACATTTGCATAACTTTTAAAAATAGTTATCTGTACCATGAGGTAGATAGAATATTTAAAATGTATTATACATCATTGCTTCTACTGAAAAATCTAGCACTTTAGTTTCTGTTGCAAATGCCAGAAACCCAGATGAAACCAGTTTTTGGCAAAAAAGGAGTTGGCTCAAGAAATGGGAATGTCCATGGATAGTTTTGCCTTCTGGCTTGACTGGACCCAAGAACTCAAACCAGCCCTTCAGGATTCATTCAAATTCTCTTTCTCTCCCACCCGCACACCCTTACCCCCCACCATAGCCTTCTCCTTTCACTCCAGGTTGCTTTATCTCTTGTTGCTAATTCACCCCTCAAATCTAAGCTCAAGAAATACGTGAAATGATTTGATTTGATATATAAAAAAATATTTTTTTGCTTTGAGAAATAAATAACAGTTGTAAAAAAAATTCTTTTGATACACTAGTATATGCTAAAAGATTGTACCTTAAAATGTACAATAATGAAAAATGTACAATGAAAAAATATCATATTTAGCAGGTTCTCCTCACATATCCAACTCCCAGTTTAGTTTTCAGATACTTTGTTTCAATAGCCCTAGGTACAATTAAATGCCATTTTATAAAGTTGAGTTTCATGCATAATGAATATATATATGTATGTGTATGTATATGTGTGTGTGTATATCTGGAATCACTTTGGGGACACCTGTAAAACTTCAGTTATTGTTTGGGGGCTTTTCCTTAGTCATCTCTAATTCCTAGAACCTAGAATGGCGACTCACAGTTAACATACACTCAATATACATTTATTCAAATGAACGGAAGCAAAATGATCCTGAAAGATGTTATTTGTTCTATGCCAAGATTCATTTATTTCTCCAGCATCACTTTTTCTAGTGCTCAAAGACACTTTGGGCAAAAGAGATGAAAAAGGTTGTACTGTGTCTTCTAGCTTACAAAATTACAATCTATTTTTAACAGAGTACAAGAGTGTCACATTTCTTAGTCTTATAGAACCCCCTAATGGAGAATACTGCGTGCTGCACCCTGAAACTATATACAAACTTTGTTCAAATTTTATGTATGTAGCCATTAAACCATACAAAGGCAAATTCTTGGAATGTAAAATTGAAAAGTTGTTTTTGCTAGGTATATTTTTTAAAGGAAAAAAAAGGTACACAAAATTTAAAAGATTTGTTCGAAAGGAAAAAATAAAAGAATTCAGATCCCAGTTTGACAGTCTGAGCTATTTGGTTTATAAAAAACAAAACCCATCACTGGGTTTATAAAAAACAAAATTTATCATTCTTCATTCCTTTGAATAATGCAGTTAAATTATGCGACATCACTTTGATCCTTTTGGGGATTGCTTCTAAGATTTGTTGAGCAGGACCAGAGTAGCATTTAGGGCGAATTATACCCTTCCATGTGGTCTACGTCGTGCCTGTGGATTTTCCACTCTAGTTGGTGGGAACAGCCTGATTCCCAGAGGACCCTGTGCCCTCTTGTCATCTGAGAAGTTTCTTTCCTGGCCTCAGGTTTCCTCACACACATGAGGACATGAGGGGATCCCTCAGTAGGTCATGAGCTGGCTCTGGGCAGTGTTCTCCCCTCCTCTCTGTCCTGCAAACAACCTCGGTCCTGTCCTCAGATGCTTGGCTCTTGTATCAGTCCCCTGGGCCCCCATGGCTGGGAAACCCTCACCATGGAGGGAACTGGGCAGTCCCAGAGCCCACTGTTTGTCTCCATCCTCCCGGATCCCTGTCCTTTGTCACCAAATGCCAAGATCTTCAAAACCATTTCATCTCTTTTGTCTGTTTTTCCTTTTTGAGGGGCTGTTCCAGGTGGTAGGGTAGTCTGGGTCCCTGTTACACCATCTTGCCCAGAAGCAGAAGTTTCCCTCTTGTCTATTTTAGGGGAGGGGGACAGGCATTCGGTGTGACTTTCTTACAGGGTGTTTCTCACAGTAATTCTCAGGCAGAAGCACCGGCCTCAGACTCACTGGGACCCTGGTGAAAAATGCAGATTTCTGAGCTCCCTCCCTGGCCTGCCCAGTCAGGCCCTTGGGAGCGAGGCCAGGCTGCTGCTGTCTGGACAGGGACACGGCCTTAAGAACCGTGTGGAGGGTTCAGCTTGGCTAAACACCCAGCATCTGTAACTAATTATACTCTGACAGCCCCTGGGAGGACAGGAGGGTGTTGCCTCCAAATTCCACAGGGAAGCCAGAGCTCCTCTTCTGTGGTTATATAAAGTGAGGCTGCCTGTCTTAGGAATTTCTACTCCCTTAGAATTTTATAGGTGGGTAAAACTATCAGTTCTTCAGCCACTGAAAAAGCACTTGGCCCTGATCAGGGTTCTTTGGTAAATAATTGCTTATCTTGACCAGGCACAGTGTCCTCTTTCAAAACACCGACTTTAGTTTTTCATAGGAAGCGGAATTTAACTAAATGGGATCTGCTGGGGTTTCCATTTGGGTGCCTTTTGGGGACACCCTGCACAGCTGTACGTGCTCAGGTAGAGTCCATTTTAAAGATGGTATGGCTTCAAGGGGGCTGTGAGTTCTAGCAACTTCTCCCTTGGACTTCCTGAACTGGACCCACAGTGTGTGGACATTAGAGGATGGGCTGCAGATAGCAGCAGGTTCACTCCTTAGTGGTGACAACAGTTGGAAGGAAGGAAGGGAGAGGGAGGGAGGCAGGGAAGGAAAGGTGGGACAACCGAAGGTCCTTACTTCCCTGTGAACCTGTGTTCCGGTTTGCTAATGCTGCCGTTACGCAAAACACCAGAAATACATTGGCTTTTATAAAGGGGGTTAATTTGGTAACAAAGTTACAGTCTTAAGGCCATAGCATGTCCAAGCTAAGGTGTCAGTATTAGGGTACTTTCACAGAAGAGTGGCCAATGGCGTCTGAACACCTCTGTTGTCAGGGAAGGCACGTGGCTGGCTTCCTCTTCCTTTGCTCCCAGGTTGTGTTTCAAAATGGCTTTTTCCTGGGACGTTTCTCTCTAGGCATCTGGGGGCATTCTCTTAGTTTCTCCCAGATAAACTCTGGAGTAGCAAAAGTCTGCTTTCAGTGGCCATCTTCAGAATGTCTCTCTTGGCTGCAGCCAACATCAGGGGTCTGCAACTCCAAGCGTGTCTACGCATCAGTGTCAGCAAGAGTCTGGGCCTGTGTGGCTCTCTTTTAAAGTACTCCAGTGATTAAATCAAGACCCACGTTGAATGGGGCAGGGCCACACCTCCATGGAAATAATCTAATCAAAGGTATTACGCACAATTGGGTGTCACATCTCCATGGAAACAACCTAATCTGAAGATTCCAACCTAATCAACACTAATACATCTGCCCCCACAAGATTGCATTAAAGGACATGGCATTTTGGGGGACATAATACATCCAAACTGGTACAACCTGGAAAATGCATGTTCTGTGGATATTAACACTGAAGCCATGGGTAACTAACTTTTCTGAGCATTAATCACGAAGACATGTAATCTTTTATTAAGAACTTGTTAAAAATTCAAAGTGTTTTTAAGCCTTACGTATATTTCACCTCTTTTTATGTTAGTTAGGCCTTACCTTGTACATCAGTCAGTGCCAAGGATGGTGGGAAGATGGCCACACACCATGTAAAAGATCTGTTTCTCACACATCGTCCAGTATTCACACGAGATCATTTCTCTGGTTATGTGTTTTCCAGACAGGGCTCTCCAGGAAAACCCAGAGTTTCATTATGGAGCAACTCTGCGCATGTGTGCAGATGTCACCTGTATTAAACATCAACCACCACCAAGCATGGACCTTAGTTTCTGCTGAGTATTTCCATTCTGCCCTTGAAGTGCTCCTTTGTCCTGGAAAGCTGATCCTAAATGATGCCGCCTGGCTATTGGCCACCCATCCCTCATCCCTCCCGACTCTGGGAAGGAGGCAGGAGGAACATCCCATGTCCCTTCTCATTCTAAACAACAACATTTGGCCTCTTCAGAGGATATTGGTGAATTCATTCACCCTTTGAAGTGACCACATATTGTAATGGAAATAGATATTGGAAATTTGGAGCTTACATTCTTGGGGTAGAAACAGACAATAAACAAACACATATATAAAATAATGACATACACCATAGGGAAACACAATTAAGGGTTGGACTTTTAAACAGGTGATCAGAGAGGGCATCACCAAATGGCCAACTTTCGAACCAGCCACTTGGCTACCTGGGGGAAGAAAATTCTATACAGAGTAGCGATACAAAAGCCCTAAATTGGGGTGTGTCTGACTCCAGGAACAGCAGGGGGGGCAGTGTGACTAGAATAGAGACAAGGAGAAGAATAAGAGTCAAGGCCAAAATAAGGAGCCAGAAAGAGTAGTCCTTGTAGACCGATTATTAGCACTGAGACTTACACACTGGATGCGATGCGAAGCCATTTACAAGTGTTGAACAGAGGAGTGACATCATGTAACTTAATGCTCAACAAGGATTATTATGGCTGATGATTTGAGACCAGAGCATAGAGGGCCAGATTGAAAGTGGAGGGGTTAATTGGGAGGATACTCCTGCAGCCATCCAGGAGAGGGAGATAGGGTTAGCTCAGACCATGGTAGAGAAGGTGAGAAGGAGCTGGAAGCGAGATACTTTTTGAAGATACAGTTGGCAAGATATGCTGATGGATGGATAAGGGGTGTGAGAAGGAGGACAGAACTCCAGTATACAGCTAAAATGTTTGGTCTGGGCAACGGAAGAATAGAGTTATGTTTACCAAGGAGCAGATTTGCCAGATGACAATCTGAAACTCAGTTTCAGTTTCAGACATGTTAATTGGAGATGCTTCCTGGACATCCAGACGAAGCTGTTGGGAGGGGACTGGGCGTATAATTTAGCATATTGTTATATAAGTCCAGAAACTGGATGACGTAGGCAATAGCTTGTATTGTCTTACTACAGAGAATATTCCAGTTTGAAATGACTTTAGAGATCAGCCAGTTCCCCTCATTTCACAGATCCATCCAGAGAAAGCCAGAGCTTGCGTCAAGATCAAAGAGTCCTTAGGCTTTAACAGCGACAGAGAAACAGAAACTAGCCCATGCACCATATATGCAAGCAAGCCAGAGGCAAACACCTTGACTTTGCAATGTATCATTTCTCCTTGAAGGATCCAAGATTTAGAAAGAGGTGTTTAAAATGTTTTGTTTAAATGCAGGTGGTCGGCCAGTATTTAGGTGCCTTTTCTGATTCCTGTAAGCCATCACTCTTCTTGTAGGCTGTCACAGCCTTTGTTAATCCAGCCACTTAGCATTTGTTACATTTTTTAATGTATTATATTACCTGCTTACATTTTCTGAGCCCAGGGACTGTCCCATCTGTCCTATCCACTGCTTAGCACATAGCTACATAGCTTGGCACATAGCAAGTGTTCAGTTAATGTTTATGGAATGAATAAATTACTTTGCAAGAATCATAAACCTAAATTTTATCTGTCTTTCCCTTTTTGATTTTCTGTATCATTATTTTTTGTAAACCCCCCCCCCCCATTAAGTATAAAGTGCACATGTTATTCTTTTTAATGTTCTCATTCAGGGCCAGCAAACTCCAGCCCCCAGTCCAAATGTGGCCCTATGCCTGTAGTTTCTACATATTTAAATGGTTGAAAAAATCAAAATAGTATTTTGTGATGTGAACATTATATGGAATTCATACTTCTGGGTCTGTAAATAGAATTTTATGGGAACACAGTCACACTTACTCCTGTATGCCCGTGGCTGCTTTTGTGCCCCAACAGCAGAGTCGAGTAGTTGCGACAATGACTTTAAGCCTAAAATATTTACTATCTGTCCCTTTACACAGAATAAAAAGTTACAAGTTTGCCAGCCCCTGCTCTAGATGTCATTGAAGAGTGAGCTGGCCCAGGTTTTTCTTCCCCCATCCCCCCCATTCTTCACTTCTGCCTTCCTTAACTTTGGGAAGACAGTTTCTCCTGTAAGTTGGCCATTGTGGCTTTGAGATAGCAGGAACTTCAGGGAGTCGATTTTCAACCCTGGTGAAAGATTATATGCATTATACTCTAAGTGCTCCAGCTCAACTCAACCCCAAGGCCAAAGAACACACCAGCCAAAACGTTCCCCAAGAATTTTAATAGGGACTTACTTACAGGAGGATCTCTCCCAATGGCGATGGGTTGGGAAAGGAAGTCAGTGATCTGCCCAAACAGGAGGAAGTGGAGTACCTTATAGAGCTCAGCAGGGCCTCACTAGATTTAGTTAAAAGAAACCTCAGCGGAGTCTCCTGGAAGTTGATAACCAACAGTGATTAGGCTCAGTGACCTTCAGTGTCTTTGCCCTGATCTTGGGGCAGCTGCCTGCTCGAGGCTCCACCCTTTTCTCTAAGGAAGTGGGGGTGGGGTTCTGGCCCCTGGGCTGCCACAGTAAGCTCCAGTGGGGCAGGGATTTGGGGTATCCCGAGACCAGAGCAGTTCCTGGCCCCTAGAAGGGCTCAGTGAATTGTTACTGGATGAATGGAATGAGTTTGCCACTGTTCTTTTCAATGGGCATGAATAAGGGGCAACCCATAAGAAAGGACAACGGTACATATATGTAAGTTTCATATATAATAGTTAACTGTTGGAGGGGAAAGAACTGGTCTCAGAAGCATAACTTAACTCAGGGGAGGTTTCTTTATCCTTTTGAATGAGAGCAATGATCTAGGAATTCCAAGATTTTCTTTTCTCTACCAGATTAACCTTATAGTTTCTGTCTTACTGAGAAAATTAAAATTAATTTAAATATTAACCTGAATTTATATCAAGTAATGATTGGGAAAAAATATCCCAGAAAAATATGGGGTATTGTGAGATTGTTTTGAGTTTAGCAATTTGTTCTAGGTAATCAGAGTTGACTAACCATGGTATATATAGAAAGCACATTGTTGGCAGTTTTTAAAAGTTATCATTATATGTTTAATGCCAAGCTCTTTCTTTAAAAAATATTGTGGTTTCCCTCTCCTTTTAGTTTTTTTGTTTTGTTTTGTTTTTTCTTCTTTTTTTTTTTTAATTTCTTCCTCCTCAGCTTCATGCACTTTTCCTCCTGGCTCACTTTGCTAGGGCCACACTGGGGCTCTGGGTTAGTATTTTCAGCTCCTTCTCACTCAGGGCCTTTGCATAAGTTGTACATTGTTCTTTCTTTCTGGAACTTTCTGAGCCCTCATGGTCAACTCCTCCTAATCCAGATTTTAGCTGAAAAGTGACTTCTTCAGGGAAGCTGTCCTGAAGCCCTTTTTTTTAACTCTCTCATAGCTTGTCCCTGGTTGTAATTGAATAATTAACTGTGTAGCTGGTTGTTAAGCCTGAACCTCTTCTCGTGGCCTGTGAGCTCCTTCACCTCTGAATCTACAGGGCTTTGCCAGAGAGTGTGCCTAAGGGGAGGCGTTTGATAACTATTTGCTGAAGCAATGAATGTTGAATGAATCATCCAAAGTTCAGTTAAAAGTTTTGCTTTCTTTTGCTCTCTTAAGCTGGGAAGTTATTAAACCAGAGGAAAGACCCAGACTCAGCCACTGTATTGCAGAATCATGGATGAACTTCAGTGTATTTCTTCAAGAAATGTCTGCTTTTAAACAACAGAGCCCCGGCAAGGCAAGTGTCCCTGAACAGGAAAATAACTATGTGTGCTTTAAAATGTCCAGGAAATTTGGAAATGAATGAACTAACCCATTTTATCAGCTTGTAAGAGTTCTCTAATTCTTAATATAATATACTACGAACACGTGCCGTAAAAGCTGATGTTAGCAAGGTTCCGAAACGTTGGTGTGTTAGCACTACAAAATTCTCAACCTCATATTTTGCAATTGTGTTGCTGTCATATCTTACACATATTTATCCAACTCCTTACTTAAAATGAATGGTGGTTAGTCTTATCAGCCAGACCAAGATGGAAATAAATGCCTTTTTAAGAAAATCCATTTATAATATTTAGCCAGTTTCTGAAGCGCAAGGGAGATGAAATCAACCCAAATTCCTTTGAGGGTGCTTTTGGAGATAAGTGAGTCTCACTTTTAATCTACAAGGTGGAGAATCATGTGTGATTTATTTAAAAAAGAAAACCTTTGGCAAAAACATCCATAGTGATTATATAAATGAAATGAGTATTTTTCCAATTAACCAAAAAAAAATTCATTAGGGGAAGAATCTTAAGTGGTTTGAAAGGGACTGCATGGTGAAGTGCATGCCCTGTTATTCTTATGAGTAGAGGCAGCTTCAGCTCTGATGGGCAGTGTTGCATTCAAGTTTCTTGAATGTCTGCCTGTGGTGGGAAGGAACAGTCTGGGAATGTCAGCACTTAAAATCCTTTTCGTTGTAGCATGTACAGGTGACTCTTAACTTCCCATTGTATTAAATAACAATTACACTTGGAAACATTTTAAGCACATTAAAGTAGCAGTGTTTTACATGCAATTTTAAAAAAAATCACTAAATATAATTTTTGGAATAGATATCCACATGGGGGGGGGCAGCTATATTTTAAACTGCATTGTATTGCATTAATGTGCCCCAACTCAAATACTTTAAGAAGTTTATGCTTCAATTCTAGTGGATAATGTGAAATGATTATGAAATCCCTTTGCAAAACAATTCTGGATATAGTAATGCCTGCACGTACCTATTGTCCTTTCAACTTTTACGGCGTTTCCTACTTCCATTTTTTTTCTGAAACTCCAGATTCTTTTAAGGATACTTGCTGTTTTAGAACAGCTCTTAACTTTGCTCCACAAGTTCATCTTTTCTCCTTTTGACTCATTCCCTGTGTCGAAGAATGAAAAACCAAACTTAACCTGAAATGTTAAAAAAAAACCCACTCTTCTCTTTCTTGCAATCAGTTATTGCTCAGAGATGTATATTCCTTCCTCCTGTGTCTTTTAAAATTCCCTTAATCAATCTTCTTTGCTAGCTTATCAGTTTAATTTTTTTAATTCAATTTTGAGATTTATTCACATACCCTACAGTCATCCACATGTACAGTTATTCACAGTACCATCATATAGTTGTGCATTCATTGCCAAAATCAATTTTCAAACATTTTTATTACTCCAAAAAAAAGACAAGAACACCTTAAAAATCCCATCCCCCTGTTATTCATTTAATTTTTGTTCCAATTTTTCTATTCATCTGTCAGTTTTTCTATTCATCTGAGCCACAAGGTTTTCACAATTGCACAGTCACTCTGTGTAAGCTACATAGTTGTACAATCATCTTCAAGAATCAAGGTTATTGGGTTGCAGTTCAACAGTTTCAGGTATTTCCTTCTAGCTATTCCAATTCACTAAAAACTAAAAAGGGATATCTACATAACTCTTAAGAATAACCTCCAGAATAACCTCTCAACTCCATTTAAAATCTCTCAGCCACTAAAACTTTGCTTTGTTTCATTTACCTTCCCCCTTTTGGTTAAAAAGACTTTCTCAATCCCAGGATGCCAGGTCCAGGCTCATCCCTGGGAGTCATGTCCCACGTAGGGGGGAGGGCAGTGAGTTTGCCTCTATCAGTTTAATTTAATACCATGATTTACAAATAAAGTAAAAAAAGAAAACAGTTTATGACTGGAGTGTGGAAATCGAGTAAAGATCTTTATGGTGAAAATTTTGTCTTGTTGCATCCAATGGGAATTAAGGACATTTTTTGGAGACTACTTTTAAATTTCTTAAAATAACCAAGGTTTTTTGTTTGTTGGTTGGTTTTTTGTTTTAACTGACAGGTGTGGGGAAAATAATGTCCACATTTGAGTGTAGGAATTTCATGTCAATTGGCAGTTGGTTTCTATGTGACCTGTAACTGGGGGTCATTTGAGGTTGGGGGGGCATGGCCAGAGAGGATGCTGATGGCCAGTAGAGTTATCCCAACAGCTTACTGGCTGTGCACATTACCATTAGATTTGTCTAACTTCCTCTAATTTCTGTGACATATTTTGGGGTCTTTGTAGATTTCAATGGACTTAGAGTAGTTTGCTTTTGCAGATTTAGTTACCAGGCTGTATTACTTTCAGAAGATTCAGTTCCTTTGCACCTGGCGGTAACTCAGCCACAGGCCCGATTAATGGGAGTTGTCATTCCCAGTGCCAGAAATTAGCTCCTGCCCCCTCAAAGTGATTATTACTAAGTGTTAAAGTGGACCACGGCTGGTTGAATGTAGAGGCTATCAGACCTACATGCGAAAGAATGCTGTTTGAAAAAACATTTGCTATAACCTGACAGATCACATATAGATAATCATATGTTTGGTATCCTATGCTCTAAAATATCTGGAGTTGCAAATAATTGTCATGTGTTATTTCTGTTATTTCTAGTTTTGTCTCCTGGTCTGCAGTGTGTGCACATTTTTCACAGTCTTGGGAAGTTACGTTCCTGGGGTTATACTCAGCTATCTATTGTGTAAGTATCGTAGAACATTGCCCTAATTCATGTGATGCATGTGTTATCATTTAACTGTCTTGTCAGCAAGACCTTCCATTGTTTGGAAAAGGAGAGATGAGTTCTTAATTATAAAACAAGTTGATGATTATTTGATCTCCTGCTATACAAAGTTTCTTCCTTTACTTAAATACATGCTTATGTCTTAAAATTGGATGAGTAGCTGCAAAAGGCAGGATTATAAATGAGTACATTTTCTTTAAATTATGTCAGTAAAACTATAAATGAGCTATACCCACCTTCCATCACAAACATACCAATATCTTAGGTCTGGTGCATGTTTTGTGGCTCAAAAAATAATAAAAACCACAATGAGATAGCATTATAATCCCCACCAGAGTGGCTAAAATTAAAAATATTGACCATACCAAGTATTAGCAAGGAATAATTGGATTTCTCACACACTATTTGTGGGTAGGAAGAATGGCACAACCACTTTGAATTAATTTGAGTGGTTTCTTACAAACTGCTATATGACCCAGCTATTCCACAGCTAGGTATTTATACAAGAGAAGTGAAAGCAGATGTCCACACGAAGACTCATACACAAATGCTCATAGCAGCTTTATTTGTAGTAGCCCAAAACTAAATACATTCCATATGTCCATAAACAGATGAATGGATAAACAAATTGTGGTATATTTATGCAATGGATTACCACTTAGAAGTAAAATAATGATACATATAAGAGGACAGATGAATCTCAAACATTAGGCCGAGTGGAAGAAGCCAGATTAAAAGAGAATATATACTATATGATTCCATTTATAGATAAGTCGATAAAATTCAAAGTAGTCTTTAGTGAAAAAGCAAATTGGTGGTTGCCTGGGGATGAAGTTGAGGAAAAAATTAAAATAAACATGAGGGCACTTTGGGGAGGGAGGGTACTACACATATATTCACTATCTTGATTATAGTGATGGTTTTTTGTTTGTAGGCCTGTCTCAAAACTTACCAAATTGTACACTTTATGTGTAATTTAGTGTATGTCAATTATACTTCAAAAAAGCTGTTAAAAATTGTAAATTTCCTGCTTTTCCTAAAAAATTGAACTGGTGATGCTACCATTAGAAGGGGCATGCACTCCTTCACTTAACTAACCCTCATATTTCCCTATTTTTTTTTACAACAGCTTGCTTTATTAATTTACATATACCCCCTTGGCTTTTAGAGATATTTGAGTTTGTCACTCCTGTTTTAAAGGGTAATAGGTTATGATAAGAAAATAAACGTTACAAGTAGTATGGCAATCTTCATTTCTTTTTGTATTCCAAATGCACAACCTAATGCTTGGCAAATGGTCTGAGCTCAAGTCTGTTCTCTTGAATAGAATGCATATAGAATATCAGCCTCTTGATCTACATTGTTTAGGAAGGAAGAGAGAAGAGGGCTACAGTCTGATGTGGGGCAAGGCATTATTCAAATGGTTTACATTCATCTGGTTTATTCTTCATAACAACCCTTAGCAATAATGTTAGTATCCCAGTATTCTAATGAAAGGCTAATAGAGAACTTTCCCCATGGTAAAATGGCATTTAATAAATGAGTAGAGTTGAGATTTTAATCCAGGACTGTTGTCTTGAAAGCATGTAAGATTTCTGTAAATTTTGATGGTAAAAGGATGGAGGGGAGGGAATTGATCTAGTTGCCAGTCTTTGAAAACAGTGACGGTAAGCATGAGTGGGTGTGTGTGTGTCTGCACCTGCGTCTGGGTGTGTATTAGAGAAGAATGTTTTGATGGCCGGGGGTGGAATAAACGTTATGAACTTATTTCACACAGGCATTTCCACAAGATATAAACTTCTTTTGTCAGTAAGGGCACTGTAGTATTTTTATGGAATTCTGAGATATAGCCTCTTGAAAGAGAGGGCGTCTTACTCATACTCTTTTCCTTCTATTTCAGTACTATGTGCGTTTTTGTGTCCACTTTTTAAGTGTAATGATATGGGACAAAAAATATACAGCAAAATCAAGTCAGTTCTGCTGAAACTAGATTTTGGAATCGGAGAATATATTAACCAGAAGAAACGTGCGAGATCTGGTAAGTAAAGTTTGAACTTTAGATTCCGCACATGAAATGAGACGTTAGCGGGCTATTTATTATAAGGTCACCTTCAGTACATTTGAGAGTGCTTTTAGCCTTCTGCTAAATGTTATTAAAGAAGCCAATCCCCAAAAATAATATAACCTCTTCCTATTTAGGCTTTTTTTCCCCCCTCAGACATTTCAATAAGTTGACTTTATCCAAATTGTCAGGAGATAGGAAAGGGTTAAGCAGCTGTATATTTTGGTATTTATGATTCATTTACATTTAATTGTTTTAGTTTGGACTGGACTATTGTTAAAAAAAATTGATAAAGGTAGAGTAGCATGTGGAAACTGTATAAAAGGGAGTTGAAAGAACAGGGAAAAGAAAAGGAAATAGAGGGGAAAACAGGAGATCACTTTTCACTTCTTAACTTGGCCTGTAACCTTATTACATTGGTGATTCTCAAACTAGCTGTGCATCAGAATCTTCTCTGAGAACTCATAGTTCTCACAATTCCCAGGGTTACCAACGCTACTGATACAGGGACAGCCGTTTGAGGACTACTGATAAAGGACATTTCCTTTAAAATCGAGCATTTTACAAATATGTGAAGCTTTTTATATGACATTTAATTAAATGGAGAATATTAAGAATATGGGGTAAAAATATATAATGGGTAAAATACGGAATGTCTAAGCTGGCTGGGAAACTGAGAGCTTCCAAATTTTTTTCTCAACAGAAGCAGATAAAGAAAAAAGTCCCAAGGATGACAGTGAATTAGACTTTTCAGCTCTTTGTCCTAAGGTATTTTTTATTTAGTTTTCAAGTTTTCTTCCTGTGTGGTTTGACTATAAATGTGTTTACATGCTCCAAAGCTGAATGATTTTCCTATGGGACTCCTCTTATATCTGTAAGGTGATTGAACAATTTCAAAAGGCAAATACTCATCTGGTTTTTATTATTCTGGCATTTTTGGTCTTGAGATGGATTGTTTCAAAAGATTTCCCTGAGAAGTTTAAAAGATGCCAATGGTGTTTCACTTATATTAACACAGATTAGCCTCACGGTTGCAGCCAAAGAGCTCTCTGTGTCTGACACGGATGTATCAGAGGTTTCCTGGACTGATAATGGAACCTTCAACCTTTCCGAAGGGTACACTCCGCAGACAGACACTTCTGATGGTATGTTAAGATTTCTGGATGCTCTTATTTTGTTATTATGAAATTATTATTATATTTATAAATTATAAACTTATATTTATAAATTTATGTGTATTATTTGTAGAAATTACATTATTAATAATTTATTATTATGCAAAAATATTTAATTTCTGCCAGCTAACTGTTGAGTGGATAAAAAAGTGGTATTCCATTTTATGAAATATTTTGCTATAAAAGGCAAGGAAGTACTGATACATGCTACAACATGGATGAACCTTGAAAGCATGCTAAATAAAAGCAGCCAGAACACAAAAGGCCACAAATTGTATGATTCTAGTTATATGAAATGTCCATTATAGGCAATCCATTTAGAGACAAAAAAATAGATTCATGGTTGCAGGGGCTGGGAGAAGAGGGCAATGGGAAGTGACTGCTAATGAGTATGGGGTTTCTTTTTGGAGTAATAAAATGTTCTAGAATTAGATGGTGGTGACAGTTGCACAACTTTGTGGCTATACTAAAAAAACACTGAATTGTGAATTTTGTGGTATATGAATTGAATCTCAATAAACTGTTCATTTTTAAAGTATGAAAAGAAACTAGCCAGTGTGCAAATCTGCCTTTATTTTGAAAACAAACCCTTTGACGATGAAAAGAATTAATTTCTGAAATATCTGGTGTTTTATGGCAACATTGAGAGAAGCTACTCCATACATTGAGGCCTAAACCTTATTAAGAGGGCCTGAAGCATGGAGGGCAAAGTCCCCACTCCAAAGCTGGCTCCAAGGTTTCTCATGTTTTTCCTCTTCTTTTTTTTAAAAAGTTGGTTAAATCCAATTGAAAATACGATAGCATAATACTCTCTGCTAATGCAAATTGAGGTACAGAAAATGCCATAACCTAAATTGAAAGACAACTCTTTGTGCAATAGCTTTAGATTTTGCTATTATCATTGGGTTTTTTTCAAGTCATCTGAGCCATACACTGAAAGCATGAGCAGACTATAAATGGGGGTCACAAATAAACTGCTTTATATGTATTTTACAAGTAAGAACATACTTTTTCTGTATGAAGAAGGGAGGCAGGCTATGCAGTGATATGAAAGAAGACTGGCATGGAGATGGGGAGGAGACCCAGGTGTAGTCTTGCCTTTGTCACTAGCTGTGTGACCTCGATCAGGTGACATAATTTATATGGACCTCAGTTTCTTGTAAAGTGCATTAGAACAGTAACATCACTGAAGTCCACTCAAGCTCTCTAGCTCTCAGTATCTCCAACTGGGGTCATGCTTTAAAGACCAGGATAACATTGTACTTTGTTCTTAAGCCACAGTTATCCAACCCACTTGAAAGCCTTCGCATTAAATTGATTAAACCGAAGATTTCAAATCACTGTTGTAAGGAGTTAACTATTATACTAAAAGATCTTATCTATGCAAAGTGAAAATAATAAAAGCACTGCCTGCCTCCTAATCTGACATTGCTTTCCAATGTACTGAATCTTAAAGTATTCCTGTATATATGCAAGACCAGAATTTGATTAAATGGTATGGTCAATTCCAGCTATATTTATGGAGAACCTAATGTTTCCACAGCTTTTGGGTTAATTATGGAATAGAAGGTGAAGTAAGCATCTTTTATTCCAGCGTTTTAAACAAACACAAGGTAGGGATACTCGAATTGATCTCCAGATATATTAAAAAATGGTGAATGATAACATTCACCATTTGCTGTCCTAGAATCCACAAAAATTTCCAGTTGAAGTATTTACTATTTCATGATCATACATTTCCACATTGGCTTAAACTAAACTATTCCCATCTCGTGTACGGGATGGAATTTTTGTTTGATTGTGGTGAACATTTCAACTTCAGTTAAAGCCCCAACCTAATGTTAGACAAGGTTGATTATTAAATCATCACCTACCTGTTTTGTGCTTAGCAGAAGAGTGAAAGCTGTAGGGGAGATTATTGTGTTTATGTACTTGTGATTAAATTGATTCAACTGACCAGGAAGCCTAGCTGCAGGCCAAGGCTGGCCAGGAGGTTCAGATTATAATCAGATCTCTTTTTGTGACACAGCTCTTTTATTTCAAATGTGTTATGATGCTTCAGCATGAGTGTCTGTTATACATTTCACAGATCTCGACCGACCTAGTGAACGTGAAGTCTTCTCTCGAGACCTTTCGGATTTCCCATCTGTGGAAAATGGTACAGGAACAAATGATGAAGACGAAGTAAGCCTTGGCTTGCCCGTTGAGCTCAAGAGAAAAAAGGAGCAGTTGGACAGTGTCCCCAGGCCCAGCCAAGGGAGGCAGTCGGCAGCTGGTCTCACTCTTCCTCTGAACAGTGACCAAACCTTTCACTTGCTGAGCAACCTGGCTGGGGACGTCATCACAGCCGCGGTGACTGCTGCTGTCAAAGACCAGTTAGAGGGTGTGCAGCAAGCACTTTCTCAGGCAGCGCCCAGCCCAGGAGAGGACACAGACACTGAAGAAGGTGATGACTTTGAGCTACTTGACCAGTCAGAGCTTGATCAGATTGAGAATGAATTGGGACTTACGCAAGACCAGGAAGCAGATGCACAGCAAAATAAGAAGTCTTCAGGCTTCCTTTCAAATCTACTGGGGGGCCATTAATCTGGCAGTCAGCTGGCAACCGAACAAGATAAACCACCAAAAAATTTCAAACAAGCAAAAAAAAAAAAAAAGAAAAAAATGAAAAAAAATTTGAACTGTGAGCTTTAATGATTACTTTAGATTTTGTCTTATTTTTCCCTTCTGCAGTGAATTAATTGGATATATATCAGCTGACACTGATAGACTGATATTTCTGATAGTTATTTTTATGTAATAAGCATGGAAAACTTTATATATGTATATATACTGTGGTGTCAGAGATAAAGATTAGAGGTTGTTTTTAAAACAAAAAGAAAAAAAAAAAACACCACCACCAAATTGTTGAAATCCTTCTGTAAGTATTCTTCATTTTTCTTCATAATTAATTTTTCAAGCATGCAAAACAAGTTTATTGTTACTCACTGACAAATATTGACAATTAATTGTGAGTACACGCTGTATCAGCTCCCTTGTTCCTAATACTTGGAGACAGTTAAACAAAACAAAACTTTTGGTGGAATTTGATGTCAAAAGAGAAAAATGACCAAAATATCTTTAGTTGAAGGACTTGAGAAATACGATCAAAATTAATTTCCTAGGAAAAATTTAAAAAACATATTTAACTCCTTTGGATAGGCTGATACATTTCCACGTTATTTCTGCAGTTGTAGACTTAGGCTTCTTGTACAGTGGCGTGCTCCATTAGCCGCCATCTCTAGTCTTGCGGTGGGTGGCGTTAACCCAGAGAGTGCAGGTAGTTGCATATCACACAGATGCAGGTTAGGATGTATCCAGGGGTTCTCCTGTTTTGTCATTCATTTGTCCTACAGACATTGTCAGTGCAGATGTATTCTGCTTGCTCAGACCCAGCTTACACCCTCATCTTCTATAGTTATGTCCTGGAAAAAGGTTCCTAAAATTGTGAAACTGGTTCCTGATATGTTTTATGAGTGACGTGGTCATCGGCGATAGAGAAATAGTTAATAACCCTGTTGTCTTGGTCTGAATAGTTAAAGGCGAGGACTTACTTGGCTTTTTAGGTGTATTTATTTACCATTGAAGTCTCAATATATAACTGATTTCTTATAAAGAAGCTAGAATATATATTTTTTGCTTTATTTTAAACGTTTTAGATCACCTTTAAATAACCAAATCTGGCTTACAGTTTTTAATAAAGGACTAAAAAGAGAAATCAAGCTAGTTTTGTCACTGTGATATAAACTTTTAGTAGTATTGAGGGACCATGTCAGCAACTACCAAAACTCTGGCATTGCTGCAGATGTGTAGACATCTGAGACCCTCAGAAAGGAAGGATAATCCAAGAATATAGGAAATCTATTTTCCTCTCCTTTCATTTCATCCCTTCTTATATTTCTAAAGACTAATTACAGGTAATGCGATGTTTCAATGTAGTATGTTTATTTATTTTTTCTTTCTGAGGTGTTAACGTATCTAGACTGAATTTTGCCAAATGTTAAAGGAAGAAAAGTTATTGAAGATTTTGGACACTTGCTTTTTGTGATCGCCTATGCTTACATGTCATTAGTGCCTCATGACTGTGTTTGACGTCCTTTATTGATACAAAGTGAGCCTGTGCCTTCATTATCTTGCCTATTTTGGTACAAATGAAAGCTTGGTGTTAGATCTATGAACTGTGTGGTTTTTGGAGGAATATACCTGAATTCCATTCAGTCAGAGTTTCTGGACATGAAGAAAAGTACAGTCACATATTTATAAAATACCCGTTATTGGGTTTCTTTTTTCTAAGCGTGTGTTTCTTCATTTAAAAACTATTCATGGCTGTGAAGTCACAAAGGTTAAAGGTCATTTCAGTTTCTTCATTGAGACAAGATGTTAAATAATCATGGTAATTAACGAATATGTCACAAGTCACTGAATAAGCTTGCAAGAAGATAAACTCAAGGGATGATAATGTGTGATGATAGTATGAACAGTAAAGCTAGAATAAAATGTTATAAATATAAATTAAAGGGAGTTCAGGAACGGGGAGGTTGATAGGGTAGAAAACTATGTTCCCAGTACTGTGGAGGAAACATACCAGCTCTATATAGCCCATAACATGTTAACTATATATGCACTTTGATTTGTCAAGAATATGTGTGAATACAAATTTATACAATACAATAATACTCTTCTCAATACTTTTAATTCAAACACTTGAATGTTGAGGGTTTTTGTTTTTGTGTGTGTTTTTTCAGGGATAAGAGGTGTTGCGTGTATTACTGTGTCTGATTTTAAAATATCATAGCAAATCAACCCTGTGATCCAGTACAGTAGGGGACTACATATCCTTGATCATGAGAATTTATATCAATACCAATATTTCCCCAATATCTGAACAAATTGCTGAAGAATGGCTTATAAGATCAATGTGGAATGTAGTCATTAAAATGTGGATTTTTTTTTCAATTGTAGAAGAACTGTGAAAAACGTTTTGCTTGTTTTCTGTATAAAATGCTGAGCAAAATCATACAAACAGGAAGAGCATACAATTGGTCATGCATTTTGATCTGAAACATTAAAACAGGGCTCAAGAAGGTGAAGCTTGCTTTGGAAGACCAATCCAGGCTTGAAGCAGTGCTTCTATTCTCATTTGGAAAAATCTTTCCTCTTATACTGAAAATCTAGCGTTTTAAAAAACTGCCCTCTCCCCAGTTTAATAGAATATTATTAGGAAGAAAAGTGTTTAGTTTCATAAGGTTTTGCAATTGGCAACTGTCCTTTACATATTTAGGCAGTTCACTTTTATAATTGAAATAAGTGTAAAATTTCTCTTTTAAGAAGGTGGCAAATGCCAGTATGCTACTGGTTTTAGGCAAGAAACATATCCACATTTGTTTTAAGAAAAAAAAAGTGATTTACTTTTTTTTTTTCCTTTTCTGTTTATAATTGATATTGGTATATTTCTTTACACTGCCCCAGCTGTGTTAGCAGCAAGATAGGAAAGTATTCTGAAAACCCTGACTAAACTCTTAACATCATTTGTCTCATGATGAAGTTAGAAAGTCTCAGGGCTATATTTTTATGTCTTCTTTCTCCATTTCTTTCCCAGCATTTACGTTAAGAAGAAAAGGTGGAAATATGGGTTCTGGTTCTGACATTAAATATTATGGCCTTAGGATACAATGTCAAAGTCACATAACATCCCCAAGCCACCGCCTCAGTTTCCCCAAAAATAAAATAAGGAAGTTCATTCTTATCTTCTGACACAGGGATGTTTTGAGAATAAGTCTGAGGGGAAAAGTGTCTGAAATCATTTTCTGGGGAAAAAATTTAAAAGGCTGTATAAAACCAAGATAGTGATTTTTTTTTTTAAATGACTGTTTCTGCCAGGCCATTTTTTTAAACATTAAAACAAAGACAATCAACAAGTACCTACTCAAAGAAAACTCTGAAAGGTTCTTCTAATGACTCTCATGGGCCTACCAAATGCTTCAGGCTCATACTCTAATAATTGCTTGTGGCATAAATGGATGGAGGACAGTGTTGCAAAAATTTCAGTTGGCTCCAGACCATGGTTGAGGTTTTGTATTATTCATTTTTAATGGTTCTAATACTTTCTGGCTCTGGGACTTTGAGAAAGTCACTTCACATCTCTTATGCTGGATTCTCTCATCTACAAAATTAAGATAAAATAGTTCCTACCTCATAAGATGTTGCAAGGATTAAGTGTCTAAGATTGACTTTGGCAAACTACGGCTTGTGAGCCAAACCTGGCCCAATGAATGTTTCTGTAGAGCTTGCAAGCTAAGAATTATTTCTACCTTTTTTAAATAGTTGAGAAAAATGAAAAGAAGAATAATGTTTCCTGACATGTGAAAAATGTATGAAACTCAGGCTTCAGCATTCATAAATAAAGTTTTATTGGAACATAGCCCATGCTTATTCATTTACGTACTGTCTATAGCTGCTTTTAAGCTATGACAGCAAAGTTGAATATTTACGACAGAGGCCATAGACCCACAAAACCTAAGATATTTACCATCTGACCCTTTACAGAAAAAGTTGGCCAACCCTTATCTAAGACATAGAAAACAATTATAGTTAGGATCATATTTAATCCTCATGACTCTATAATTAGATGCAGAAGGGCAGGGTTAAATACATTTTCTAAGGTCACATAGCTAGTAAAGGGAAAAGCCAGACTGACCTTAAAACCTAGTCTCTCTTCACTATATCACCTAATCATAATTTTTTTGATACATTAGGAATGATCATAATTTAAAACAGTTTAACAGAATTTCACTAAATAGGAGACTGATTTTATTTAACTTTTTTTTTCTCATTTCAAAGACTCCAGAAATTGGTTGATCTATACTCTTTTAAATGCTATGATAAATTGGCTTTGCTGTAAATTCCAATTCCTTATTAAGAACAGAAGGCACATCTAGATAAGAAATTAAGTGGTAGCAAAATCATTTGATGATTGAAAATCTTTCATAGCACTTCACATTTTTTGTAGAACACAGAATGCATAGAAATTTTAAACCATGTAATAAATGTATGTTGGTCTTTATGTTTCTTTGACATTTGTTACTCCCCAAAGTTAGCCTCAACCAACCCAATCTCTTTTATGGTTTTCCTTTTAAAAACCCAAGTTGCCACTGCAATATAGTAACATGAAAAGTAGTAAGCCTGTCACAACAGAATATTGTGATCAGTAGATCAGTTGACTTGAATGTGACCTTATTAGTGTTTATTTAAATTCTGTAATTATCAAAGACTAATATCCCAAAGTCTTCCAAGAATGAAAGAAGAACCATATTGCTGTGTTTACTGCCACTTTTAGAATATGCACCATAACTCAAGAAGTGTGGGAATTAAGTGAACTATGTCACACTCTCCAGAACAAATTCTGATTTTCAGTATTTTCAAGTCTAATTTTTTTTCCTTGGGTGGTTTAGTTTAAGTATTTCTGTAGCACATGTTGAGTTATCACACACTGGGTAATAAACATTTTTTTATAGTAATCTCAGCAGAAATTAGACAGATGAGGACAGTCCTCTGGATATGTTGGAGTTTTCATTTACCAAGGAGCTATTAGCTCTAGACCTGTTCCTTTCTTGCATTTCTCAATCAATTCCAGATACTGCTGCTGGATCTACCCAAGGCAGTTCCACCCTTTACGCCCATAAAAACATTTTCTGACTCCCTACTGCTTACCCAATGAGGAATGAACACCAGACTCCAGAATTTAAGGCTTTACCCAATGATACCTTAACATCTTCCAGTTTTATTTCCCTCTATTAGGAAAGCTTGAAAATATACATTGTTTTGTTTATCCCAGTTGATAATTAGCATAGCTACATTTCTTAAAGTGGGTGTGTTGCATTGAATAGTGTCCTCCCCCCCCCCCAAAAAAAAATTCATGTCCTTTTGAAACTTCAGAATGTGACCTTATTTGGAAATAGGGTCTTTGAGATGTCATAGTTAAAATGAAGTTATACTGGGTTAGGGTGGGCCCTAATCTAATGTAACGGGTGTCCTTTTAAGGGAAGGTGGCCAGGTGAAGACAGAAGTAGAGGTTGGACTTACGCTGCTATAAACCTGGTAAAAGCTGCAGCTGCTAGAAACTGGAGAAAGGAAGGATAATCTCCCAAGGCTTTGGAGGACCATGGTCAGTCAACACCTTGACTTCAGACTTCCCACCTCCAGAACTGAGAGAATACACTTCTGTTAAGTCACCCCACTTGTGGTACCCTGTTATGGCAGCCCTATGAAACTAATACAGTGGGTATTTGTCCAGAGGGTTCAGATGCTTTCAAAGATTTTAATCATCTCAAAATCAAGTTCTTCTTAATTTCTGCATTTACAAAATGTTCATTTTGCAAATACTGAGCATTCTATGTACATGCAGTGTTCTAGCATTGGGAAAGAAGTCCCTGCTCCCATGGAGCTTATATTCTAGTTGGGGATAGACTAACATATAGGGTGACTAACCATATTGGTTTGTCCAGGATTGAGGGGTTTCCTGAAGTGCAGGACTTTCAGTGCTAAAACATCAGTGACATACAAATGCTAATGGTAGCCAATTTCCCCAAATGTCCTCCAAAGACCCCATCACCTAATATTCATTCTCTTATGTAGTCCTCCTCCACAGTAAATAGGACTGACCTGCATAAATAATAGAATATTGTGGAAATGACTGACACCTCTTCTAAGGTTAGGTCATAAATGACATTGTGGCTTCTGCTTTGCTCTCCAGGAGAAGCTAACTGCCATGTTACAAGGACATTCATACTGTCTTGAGAAAGGTACACTTGGGGAGGAACTGAGGCCCCTGATACCAGCCAAGTGGGTGAACCATCTTGGAAGGGGATCCTCCAGCCCTAGTCAAGCCCTCGGATGACTTCAGCGCTGATCAGCATCTTTATTAGGGCCCTTGAACCAGGACCACCCAACTAAGCCACTCAAATTCCTGACCTACAGAGACTCAGATAATCAAAGTCTGTTTTAAGGTGCTAAATTTTGGAATAATTTGATACAGAATAAAAGATAAGTAATACAATGCTATAGAGGAAAATTATGTCTGTTAAGGACTTAATAGGCACTATTTTTGATAAGAGGGTTTGGATGGGCCCCTGGTATAAAGGCATTTGGGCAGAGATCTAAGAAGTTAGGGAGCAAAGCCAGCAAAAGAACATTCCAGACAGAATAATAAAGGATTTCCAAGACAATACCAACAAAAGGTGCTTAACCCTGTTAGAGAAATACCAATGGTGTTAATGTGACTGAAGTGAGGTGAGCTGGGTGGGGGGAAGTCTAAGGTAGATCAGACGTAGAGATAGGGATGGAAGGAGATCCTATGGGGTCTTGCAGAATAAATCAGAATTATTTTATTCTGAGTCATCAGATGCCACTGAAGGGTTTTTGAACAAAAAGCAGCATGACCTGATCTATATTTTAAAAAACGTCTCTGTCTTTTCTTCTGGTGAAACTAGCAGCTTAGATTCTGAATAAGCAATGTTAAAATCTGTAACAAGGCTAAATCTGTTTCAGCTAGGCTATGCAGATGAATCTATATATGAACTCCCCACGCTTTGAGGCAACTGATCACATGAAAGGAAGCAAGTTCGAACTGAGATGTGCTGTAAACTGTAAAATACACACCGTGATATCCCAGGCTTACTACCAACAAAAGAATGTAAAATACCTCATTAATTCTTTTAGACTGATTACATGTTGAAATGCTATATTTGGGATCTATTAGGCTACATTCACTATATTAGTAAAGGCAATTTTACGTCTTTTTTAAACTTAAAAAAAAGGGGGAGCCACTAGAAGATTTTAAATTACGTATGTAGCTTGCATATTTGTTCGCCAGTGGCTTGGCTGCGCTCTTTCCTCCTAGCCCGCAAACTCAATTCAAGAGCTTCGCCTGTGCCCTTCGCTGGAAGGGCAGCTTCGAAAGGCTCTGGCCGGACTCCTGGGTTTCCCCGTGAAACACCTCAGCCGGCCAGGTGAGGGCTCGGAGGTCCGACGCCAGGGCTAAAGAGCGCCGCTCGCTTTCCCCGACATCCATTCACTGCGCTCCCAGGGAAGCCACGACAGTCGATCGCCACCCCACCAGCTCCTCAGAGGCCGCCCAGGACCGGAAGCCGCCCTGCCGCCACTGTCGCTCTTCTCGCGCAGCCACTGCCCTAAACGCGTCACATCCCGATTCCGTAACAAGCACAACCACAACTCACCCTGCTCGGCGTCTTCAACCAATACGGAACTCAGTTTCCCTCGCCTTCCGGGGCTTCTCCCCGGCAGGGGCGTGGCCATGGACCGGGAGGCGCGACTTCCTGTCCAGTTGGAATAACTTCCGGCGCCCAGCGGAAGTTCTCGTGGTGAGACTCCGGCTGTTTCTGCTTGGCGGTTGGGTTTGGTTGAAGGCCGAGAACTTTGCGGAGCCAGGTCGGTAGTCACTCGGTTCTTGGCCTGGTCACCTCTTATTTCGCGCCTGGAAATGGCGACGTACACTTGCATCACCTGCCGGGTGGCGTTCCGCGATGCGGAGATGCAGCGGGCTCACTACAAGACGGACTGGCACCGCTACAACCTGCGGCGGAAAGTGGCCGACATGGCCCCGGTCACCGCCGAGGGCTTCCAGGAGCGGGTGCGGGCGCAGCGGGCCGTGGCGGAGCAGGAGACCAAGGGCACGGCCACCTACTGCACCGTCTGCAGTAAGAAGTTCGCCTCTTACAACGCCTACGAAAACCATCTCAAGTCCCGGCGGCATGTGGAGCTGGAGAAGAAGGCCGTGCAGGCTGTGAATCGGAAAGTGGAGATGATGAATGAAAAGAACTTGGAGAAAGGGCTGGGTGCGGACAGTGTGGACAAGGATGCCATGAACGCGGCCATCCAGCAGGCCATCAAGGCCCAGCCGTCCATGTCTCCCAAGAAGGTCCCCCCGGCGCCTGCGGAGGAGTCCCGGCGGCCCGCTGACGGTGGACATGCGAGTCACGACCGAGACCCGGCCGAGAAACCGCCCCGACTCCAGTGGTTTGAACAGCAGGCGAAGAAGTTGGCAAAGCAGCAGGGGCAAGAGAGTGAGGAGGGAGAGGACCTAGACGGAGACGGTAATGGTTGTGTCTGAGGGGGCGGGGGAAAGAAAATTGGTTCTCCTTACGTTTCCAGATACATCCTCGAGGTGAGGGTGGGGGCGGGTTCAGTTTTCTAGTTAAAATGAGCGAAGGTGGATTAGATGCTTTTGAAGGTTTTTGTCTGGTCGGCATCTCCCACAAAGAATTTTGCCTTGTTCAGTTCTCTGTTGTATTTTCAGGTCCTGAAATATTACCTGGGGGCAAAATGGGTGGCGAAAAAATATTTGTAGAAAGAATTGATGCTTTTTGTGTTTTGGATGAGGAGGCTTTTAGCCTAGCTATATAAGGACATGCTACCTCTACACCATCTGTTGTACAATCTGTTATTCCAGTTTGTTTCCAGTTATGATAGTTTTGCACTTAACTGATGAAAACAAATGAAGGGTTCCCAGTTAGCTAGCTAACCTGAAATACGGGGTTTGAGCCAGCAACCCAGCCTCCTTGACTTTATGAGCTATTTATTCCTGCTTCTCTTATCTCATATCTTGTTAACTAATACTGTGTGTTAACATCATCACACACACAAATATACAGACACCGACACGCCACACTATTCCTATGAGATAGTAGATACCCGCATATTCTAGAAGTTAAAAAAATATATCATCCAGCCAGATAGGAGGCCACTTAACTGTATGTTGGGCACTAGGCTAGGTGCTACGAGACAAGAAAATGCGAAAGACTCTTCAGGGTGTTTGCTGTTTACTGGGAAGGGAAGATTAACTAAGGAATCTCTTAACCAGGCTGGTCTGTGGTAAATGAGTGACTGAAGTTTAGATTTGAAAGGATTTGTTCTCCATGGGATGTAATTAGAACCTTGTCTCCCCAAATATAGGAACTGTACCACCTCATCTTTGTGAATCTTTATGTGTCTTTGATCACACTTAATACTTTTATTAAACTTAATTTGTTTTTCAAAATTCTGCCTTCAAGATTGGGAAGATCTTGATTCTGATGAAGAATTGGAATGTGAGGATGCTGAAATGATGGAAGAAGATGCTGACGAGCAGGATGCAGAGGAGGAAGGAACTGTGGAAAGCCCACCCCTCGGTGCCATCCCTGTAACAGACTGCTTGTTTTGTTCCCATCATTCAAGCTCCCTGATGAAAAACGTGGCACATATGACAAAAGTCCACAGCTTTTTCATTCCTGATATAGAATATCTTTCTGATCTTAGGAGACTGATTAAATATTTGGGTACGTATAATAGTTTTATTTTTAGTGAGAAAATACCACATTTTGGGGGGCCAAGTCTTAAGGGAATGAGGTATTTCTGTTTTTATTAGTTTTGTATATCTTGTCTCATTCTTTAATATAATTATCTCCTTATTTTGTGAAAATGAAAAACTTGCATGATTTTTGAGTTGTGGAGATAAGTGGTTAGATTTGATTTGGCTACAAAAAGCTTCTTTCTTTTTTTTCCTCAAATTATTTTTTCAGGGGAGAAAGTTGGTGTTGGAAAGATTTGTTTGTGGTGCAATGAGAAGGGGAAATCCTTCTACTCTACGGAAGCTGTACAGGCACACATGAATGACAAAAGCCACTGTAAGCTCTTCACAGATGGTGATGCTGCTTTGGAATTTGCAGACTTCTATGATTTTAGGTAAGACCATGGTTGTAATGTGAAGTAAAGTTGACCTAATTGCATTGAAGTAATATGCTGTTATGTGTTTGGCACTGTCCAATATATTTTAACTCTTACAACAGCTTTAAATGAAGGTTATTTCACACCATTTTGTAGATGAGAAACTGGTTTAGCACATCTGGTAATGAGAAGAGTTGGAGCTGAAACTCAGGTTTGTCTGACTTGAAAACCTTTTTTTTTTTTTTTTTTTATCAGAAAGTTATGGGTCTACAGAACAACCATGCATAAAATACAGGGATCCCATATACTACCTTTTGATTTTTGTTGTTAAGGGGTCAGAAGTTCAGTTTTGCCAGTTACCTTGTGAAGATAATATCCAAACAGAGGTCTGGAAATTAGGTTTCTTGTTTGATTTCGCTAAGAATCCTTGAATCACAAGCTCTCTCCTACGGGAATTGAGATGGATGCTGAACTAAGTAGACCCAAGCATTTGATGGTGAGATTATCCATGGGTGTTTTATCCCTAACTAGAATCTTGAATAATTCACTCATTATGTAACAAATATATGTTAGGTACTCGGGAGCGACCATCTATTGTCCGGATTCCTGGAACTTAGCATGGTCTAGATGATACAGGTGTTCAAAAAAGAGAGAGACTCTTAGGCTTTTAAGTCTTCCTTTTGCATTCTCTCCCTGATCTCTCATTTTGCATACTGGGGGTGAGAGGGGTGGGGTTTAGTCATTGGATATAACTAGAGGGTTAGGGGTGGTGGCGGTAGGAAAGTCAGATTGCATGACTGTTGGGGATGCCAAGCATCCTCCTCCAGACAAGGGAGAATATTTATCCCTCTCAGATTTCATTTCAGACAGCAGTATTTATGGCCTTTTGGGCGATCTTATTGCAATCAGAGTGCTTATAGCAAATACCAGGGATTGATCCCAATGGCTGCAACCAGCAACTGTCCTGGAATGCTGCAGTACTCAGTCTCTAATCTCATCTGTCCACACACTCTTGTGATTTTATTCAGGATCCTACACAATCTCATAGCTCCTTACCTTCTATATGCTAATGATTCCCAAATTTATTTTACAAGTATAGCCTTCCCATCAGCCCCTGAATTATATATCCAGTTCTACTTAACATTTCGAATTGAGTGTCCAGAAGGTATCACAAACTTAACATGTCCAAAATCAAATTCCTGGTATGACTCTCAGCCTCCTCCCTAAGTAAATGACAACTCTTTCCTTCTAGCTACGTAAGCCAAAAACCTTGGCTTAAAACTCTTCTGTTTTCTTTCATGCTTGCATTAAATCCATTACCAAATCCTGCTGTATTTACCTTCAGATTATCTTCAGAACCTGACCACTTTTTAGTACCTCCACTGCTACTTCCTGAGTCCAGGTCATCATCATTTCCCACCTGAATTGTTGTAGTCGCCTGCCTGCATGGTCTCCTTATTTTCATTCTCCCCTCCTACATTCTATTCCCGAAATTGAGTAGCTAGAGAAATCCCTTTAAAACAGAAATCAGATCAAACTCTCCTCAAAATCTCCTAAGGGCGTCCCATCTTACTCAAAGTAAAAACCAAAGTCCTGATAGTGTGGTATGCAAGGCCCTACGTGATCTGGCTTCAGGCCTGTTTTGGTCATTTTCTATTTCTTACTGCCTCAGTCAACGTAGATCCGCAGCCATTCTTCTCTTATATCAAGCATGTTTCTCAGGACATTTGCATTACTATTGTCTTTGTCTATGACAGTTTCCCCTTAGATATTCACATGCCTGGACCCCTTACTTCCTTCAGGGCTTGGTATAAATTTCACATTTTTATTGTAGCCTTACATAAAATAGCAACAGCTACCCAATTCTTTTTAACTGGCTTTATTTTTCTTCTTAGCCCTTACTACCATTTGTTTATTCTCTCTCCTACTAGAATCTACGCTTCAAAAGGACAAGGCCTTTCATTGGTGTTTACTGGGTGTTGCTTATACTGTTGGCTTGAATTAAAATATATAATTAATGCAATGGGTTCAAGAAATAAATTTCCCTTAGTCTAAATGATGCTCTTGTGTTTTATTTAATGTACTAGTATCTCGAAAGGGGAATGTGCCTTTGTAAAAATGAATATTAAGTGATTTTTTCCCTTAAAAAACAAAAGTTGATAATGCTCAATAAAGGAAAATCGGAAAATGGAAAACCCTTACACACAAAGCTAACATTTATTAAGTGCTTAGTACCTGCCAGACACTGTTCTAAGCACTTTACATGAAGTATCTCAAATACTACAAAGAGGACGTTCTTCTAAGTCTAACTTATTTTGCTCAGTTTTATGTTTGTGTGATTCATCCATGTTATTATATGTAGTTGTACATCATTCATTCTCAGTGTTCTGGAGTAGTCTGTTGAGTGCAGCACAATGTCTAGTCTATAGTTAATGCACATTTGGGTGGTTTCCAGTTTGGGCCTATTATGAATAATACTGCTAGATCATTCTATCCAGTAAATCTCTTTTATTAAATATTTTTACACGTATATATTGGGTATATATCTGGGATGGAATTGTTGGACCAGAGGATATGCATATATTTAATTTTAGAAGGTAATATCAAATCATTTCGCAGAGTGGTTCTCTACATTCCACTTGTAGCAAGGGAGTTCTGCCTCTTCTCTAACACTGTTTTTTTTTTGGCCACTTTGTTGGCTGTGTAGTGGTATCCCATTGTGGTTTTAATTTGTATCCCTGATGATGACTAATGAAGTTGACAACCTTTTTCTATACAAACTGGCCATATGGGTATCTTTTCTGAAGTGTCCGATTGAGTCTTTTGCCCATTTTTCTTTTGGAGTGCATCTTTTTTTTTTCTTTTTTTTTTCTTTTTACTTTTTATTTTGAAATAAATTCAAAGTTATAGGAACAGTTGCAAAAAACAATACAAACCCCATACACAGAACTCCAGCCTTCCCTGACACCCCCCCGATACCCCGATCCACTAACTTTAACATGTTATCAGACCGCTATTTCTTTTCCTCCCTCCCTCCCTCTCTCCCTAGCTATCATCCATCATCTATTGCTCTGTCTTCTGAACATATGAGAGCTAGCTGCACACATCCTTTAATAAACACTATAATTCACATATACAATTCCCATAACAGAAACATTCTTTTATGCAATCCCATTAAGTGCAGCTAAGAAGTACAAGACATTCAACAATGATACAAAGCTTACATTCTATATTTCCGTTTCCTTATATCTCAGCTGTGTCCCTTTGAGCCTCCTGTCCTCCATCCTCAGATCCCATCCAGGGTCATCCTTGGCATTCAATTGTCATCTATTTAGACTGTCTCCCCCCCCCCCAATTGTGGAAGCATATATACAGCCTAAATCTTCCCATTCCACCCCCTCCCTAGCATTCCATTAGAGGGATTAATCACATTTAGAATGTTGTAATGCTGTCACCTTCCCACCATCCATTACTAGAAATTTCCCTTCACCTCACACAACAACCCTACACTCATTTCTTAACTCCCCATTGCCCCTTCCCCCATTTCTCTTAACCCATATTCTGCTTTTCATCTCTGTGGTCATATTCTATGGTAATTTCTTTGTGTTTACTGTGGGGCTTAAAATTAAACTCTTAAATCCATAACAATCTTGTTTTTCTTTGATACCAACTTAATTTCAATAGGACACATAAGCTATGTACCTATACTCCACTCCCCTACCTTTATATAGTTCTTGTCAAAAAGTACATATTTTACATTGAATTCAAAACCACTGATTTGTCATTAAAATTTGTGTATTTTATATCATATAGGAAGTAAATAGTGGAGTTACAATTAAAAAATTATTGACTTCTATTTGTATTCCATTGTGGTCAGAGATTGTGCTTTGAATATGTTCAATTGTTTTTTTTTAATTTATTGAGGCTTGTTTTATGTCCTAGCATATGGTCCATTCTGGAGAAAGATCTGTGATCACTAGAGAAAAATGAGTGTCTTGGTGATTTGGGATGTAGGGTTCTATATATGTCTGTTAAAATTCTCTGTATCTCTTTCTCCTTTCTTTGTTTGTCTGTTGGTAGGGCTCCCTTTAGTATCTGAAGTAGGGCAGGTCTTTTATTGGCAAACTCTCAGGATTTGTTTGTCTGTGAAAAATTTAAGCTCTCCCTCAAATTTGAAGGAGAGTTTTGCTGGATAAAGTATTCTTGGTTGGAAATTTTTCTCTCTCAGAGTTTTAAATAGGTCATGCCCCTGCCTTCTCTCCTCCATGGTGGCCACTGAGTAGTCACAACTTAGTCTTATGTTGTTTCCTTTGTATGTGGTGAATTGCTTTTCTCTTGCTGCTTCCAGAACTTGCTCTTCCTCTTCAGTATTTGAGAGTCTGATCAGAATATGTCTTGGAGTGGGTTTATTTGGATTTATTCTGTTTGGAGTTTGCTGGGCATTTATGCTTTGTGTATTTATATTGTGTAGAAGGTTGGGGAAGTTTTCCCCAACAATTTCTTTGAATACTCTTTCTAGACCTTTACCCTTCTCTTCCCCTTCTGGGACACCAATGAATCTTAAATTTGGATGTTTTATTTTATCTGTCACATCCCTGAGATCCTATTTGATGTTTTTGATTTTTTTTTCTCCATTCTTTCTTTTGTTCTTTCATTTTCTGTTCTGTGGACCTCTAGGACACTGAGTCGTTGTTCAGCTTCCTCTAATCTTGTATTATGAGTAGCCAGAGTCTTTTTAATTTGGCCAACAATTTCTTTTATTTCCATAAGATCTTCTATTTTTTTTTTTTATTTAATCTTGCGATTTCTTCTTTATGCTCTTCTAGGGTCTTCTTTATGTCCCTTTTATCCTGTTCCATGGTTGTCTTCATGTCTTTTATATCCTGTGCCATGTTTTCATTCCTCGATTGTGATTGTTTGATTAATTGTGCCAAGTACTGTGTCTCTTCTGATATTTTGATTTGGGTGTTTGGGATTGGGTTCTCCATATCATCTGGTTTTATCATATGCATTAAGATTTTCTGTTGTTATTGGCCTCTTGGCATTTGCTTTGCTTGATAGGGTTCTTTCAAGTTGTGAAAAAAAAATACCAATCTAATTTTTCAGAAATACAAGTTGGTGGCGTACACTTTCTCCAACTAACCAGCATATGGCATCTGTGAGTCACCTATATCCCTCAAGTCATTTCTCCCCAACTCTGTCTCTGTGGTGTGTGGGGAAATGATTTTTGTGGGGCTCAGTTGGTGAACTCAGCCTGGGTTTGTTGTTGGAGCTGTCTGCCCTGAACGTGGTACGTATGTCTGGGTGGTCAGGGAGGCAGGGCTGCTTTAATATTCAGACCTTCCAGGTGTTCCCGGAGATTCAAGGCCCTGCAAGCGTCTAAGCCTTCATTTCAGTTCTGCCCCAGACCCTCTCTGTTGCTGACCCACAAACCACCGGCATTGACATAGCGTCCCTTGGTTTTCCGAGCGGGCCCCCCTTCTCAGCTGTGATCTTCCAGGACCTCTGCTGAGGGAAGGCTGTGCTACATCACTAGTGCGCGTTGTCCCTCAAGGGAAGCCCTGGGCCACCGGGCTGTGCAGGGTCGCTCTCTGCCTGATGCAGAGATTAGTATATAATTCTTGACTGGTGTAAGTTCTGAATGAAAGGCAAGTAGTAGAGCTGGGCCCCACCGCTTTCCTCTTAGAGAAGATAGACGCCTTAGGGGGAGGTCATTAGCATTTCAGTGGTCTCTCTGCCTGTGCCACACCCCTGTTTGGGTCACAGAACTGGGAACTGAAAATGGCCGAGGCTTTCTCCACTGAGTCAAAAAAGGAACAGAGCTAGTCCGAGGCGACCCTCCCGCTCTCCAAGGTCAGTCATCACCCAAAGCCTCTGTCTACTTATTGGGGATTCGTACCTTGTAGTGAGTAGTTCACACTCACTAATTAAAACCCCAGTTGGAGTTCAGCTGAGCTATATTCACTTACTGGGAGAAAGCTTCTCTCTGGCACCATGAGGCTTTGTAGCTCAGGCTGTGGGGAAGGGGTCTCTCGATTTGGATCTGCAGTTCTTACTTACAGATTTTATGCTGTGATCTCGGGCATTCCTCCCAATTCAGGTTAGTGAATGATGAGTGGACGGTCACGTTTGTCCCCCTGCAGTTATTCCAGATTATTTACTAGTTGTTTCTGGTTTTTTTTTTAGTTGTTCCAGGGGGACTGCTTAGCTTCCACTCCTCTCTATGCCGCCATCTTAAGAAGCTGGGTTGTGTCTTATTAATGTTCTAATGTGTGTTTTTCCAGGTAGTTTCCACATACATGTGTGAATATGAATTTGTGAATATTTTAGGAACATAGCAATTCTTCTAGTACTGCACCGTTCTATATGGTAATCACTGGGTGTATTCATGTGGCTATTTAAATTAATTAAAATTAAATTTAAAATTTAGAAATTTAGTTCTTCCGCCACACTACCCATACTTAAAAGTACTAGCACTTGGCTAGCAGCTGCTTGGCTAGCACAGATATAGAACATTTCTGTGATCACAGAATTGGATAGCACTGTTCTAGAACTTGTTTTTATAATGGTTCCGTTGACTGGAGCTGCATCTCCTCATACTCTCTAAGTTTGGCTGCCTTCCTAGGGAGAAGCAAATAGGTAAAAGAATTCAGATATAGGTCATCTGCTTACTTTTAGTACAGAAAAAATGCTAACAAGTTGTTTTCCCCCAAAACTTTTCACCTGGCTATCCCTGCATCTCCCCCCTCCACCCCTTTAAGTAGCTAGCAGTTTTGCCACATTTGCAAATACAATTAATGTCTTTTAATTAAAATTGAAGTATTAGTGTATTTATTAATGCCATTTCATTGTTACAGGAGTAGCTACCCAGATCACAAGGAAGGGGAGGACACTGAAGAGGCTGAGCCGTTTCCCTCAGAAAAGAACTTGGAATATGATGATGAAACCATGGAGCTGATTTTGCCTTCTGGTAAGTGCATTTGTCAAAAATAGTTTAATGCCAAATGAGATTGCTAGAGAGGCATATCTTCCATCAGTTACCTTCCATACTGAGGGAAATAGAACATGAAACTTAAAAATGTATGTTTATGTTCTCATTTACATGGTAAGTAAACTTTGAAGGTTGCTACTTAACTCTTTGTTGCCTATTTTGTTTAAATTGGGTTAGTATTTTTACTCTCACTTCAGTATGATTCAGAAAGTTTTGATCAGCATTTCCTTCCTTCCATCCTTTCTACATTTCTCCTTCCATCTCTCTTTCCCTGTTCTTTTTCCGGTTTTTTTTTTTTTTTTTTTGGTCCCATCTTGATTTTGCTCGTTAATCTTGACCTTACTCTTCTTCTTTCAATTAATTCCTTTTGCTTCCTTTATTTTTTTCTTCTTATGCTGTAAGTATCTGTTATTTTTTTGATTTTCAATTAATTTACCTATTCAAATGAATTAGTGCATTCTAGCAGTTTTAATGTCAGCATTCAGTCTAACTAAAAGGAATACACTTATGAATGAAACATCTTTATCCTTAATTGGATCATTTTTTTCCTTTCATCTTTAACTAAGCTGTACATCATCGTTTGTATAAAGTACCTAAAGGAACTTTAGTTCCTAAAGTACTTGTCAGGAAAGATCAAGTTTTGACTCATATTGGGCTGCATAAGTGAAATACTTACCTTTGGTTGATTGAAAATGTAACTTACATTTGTCAAAGCATCAGAAATAAAAATATACAACGTACTGTTTTTTCTTCCCTTAGACTTCTTGCACTTGGGAAGGATGTTATAATAACCATTTATATATGGGTTATTCATATATATTATCTTTTAATCTTCACAAAAACTGAAAGATACTGTTATTCTTAACTCATTTTAGTAGAAATTAAAATTTTAAAAGTCTTTGTAAAGATCTGATGTATCATCCATAATATGTCCTGGCAACAGTGAATTTGGAATTGATATCATATAGAAATTTGATTATTCATAAGAAAGCAAAATCAAAATATAATCTGATGTTTTGTGGATGATGAATATAGTATTCCTTTTTTCATTCATATGATTCACATTTTAATTTTTTGGTAAAGAAAATTACATTTTTATTCCTCTAATACTTGGAAAATACAGAAAAAAACAGAAAAAGTAAAATTCACCTGGCACTTCTAACATGCTTTTTTTTGGATGATTATAAAATAAAAAGCGAAAGCCTTTTACTTCTCCCATATGCAAAGCTTATCACTATTAAGAATTTGGGGCTCTTTTTTCAGGTGAATATGCATACATGCAAATGTATAGTATTGATCTTAAAATTGAAATGAGATCTCATTTTAAGGATTATTCTGCCTTTTTTCACTCAGTGTTTCATATGTAGCCTTTCATATTTGCCTTTTTCACTCAGTGTTTTATATGTAGCTTTTCAATTCGGTATATGTAGTTCCATTTCATTTAATTTTAAGAGACGCATAATTTTTATTGCTTGGATGTCTGATAATTTAACCATTTAGTCATAGAATTTAAAAATGCAATAAGGATGAGGTTTTAAATCTTCATTTTGGAAGGCAGGATAATCCATTTTTCTTGTAAGGAAGTAAACCTTTTAGTTTTCTTTCTAACTCTTTTTACACTAATTTCTTAGTTTTCCTATTGATAGCATGTATGGAAGCTTATACCACATGTAAAAAAAGAAAAGCAGTGCTGCTTTATGACTGTCCAAGTTGTAGATATCTTTCTTTTTCTAATTTAAAAAAATTTATTGTGGTAACATATATAAAGTAAAATTTGCCATTTTAACCATTTTTAAGCATATGATTCAGTGGCATTAATTGCTTTTACAATGTTGTGCTGCCATCATCACCTTCTATTACTAAGACTTTTTAATCACCTAAAACAGAAACTCTTTACTCATTAAGCAATAACTCCTCATTCCCCCATCCCCAGCCCCTGGTAACCACTAATCTACTTTCTGTCTTTATTCTAGATAGTTCATGTAAATGGAATCGTACAATATTTGTTCTTTTGTGTCTGCCATATTTCACTCAACACGATGTTTTCAAAGTTTATCCATGTTATAGCATGTATCAGAACTTCATTCCTTTTTACAGCTGAACAATGTTCTATTGTATGTATATACCACGTTTTGTTTATCCACTCATCCTTTGATGGATACTTGGGTGGTTTCCACCTTTTTTGCTGTTGTGAATAATGCTCTATGAACATTGGTATACAAGTATATGTTTGAGTCCCTGCTTTCAGTTCTTTGAGGTATGTACCTAACAGTGGGATTGCCATGTCATATGGTAATTCTATGTTAACTTTTTGAGCATGTGCCAAACAATATCTTTCTTAAATATTTGTTTCAATAAAAACAAATTTCCCTGAAAAAAAAAAAAGTTGCAATCTTACATTGCGTTTTTTTCCCCCAGAGTTTTCAGGCTATCTGAAAAGTTATTTTTTTCAAAGTTTACAGGTGATCCTGATTATCTGGAGGCTGGTCTGCCAGAATCCTTAGGTTTCTACAAAGGTGCTGGACCCAGATGTATCCAACAACAAAAAAATACATCAGTGGTAGATAAACACCATTTTTTAGCACACAAAAAGTGAACACAATTGAAAAGAGACAAAAGTTGGTTGATTTATGTATTGGTAAGATGGCTTATTTGCAAATAACAGAATTTATTCTTCTAGTTTAAACAGAAAAGGAGTTTTATTCCAAGTTATTAAGTACCCCACATAATCTTTTCAAGGGCTGGGGAAACGAGTTCAAGGCTGAGATTTTAGGATTAATGCCCAAAACCAGACCTCAGAACTTACCTGCAAGGAAATAATTGCTGTTGACTTCGGCACACCCTGAATGCCAGGGCCTGAGTCTGCTGCGGCAGGGAATCCTGAACTTGACCTGCAGCCACAGCTGCCTGGGAAAACTTTTGGAGCCACCCTTGCCAGCCAAGATGGATGCTTCCTGCAGAGTCTGTTTCTTCATGTTGTTCCCACTTCCAAATGATAGTTTGGTTTGGCTGTGTTTGATTGGCAGCACCTGGGTTATCTGTTTGCATTTTAGTGGTAGAGGAGGTTTGAAGTTTGAATTCTGCCTTCTTCGTTTGGGAGCAGGTCTCATAATGGTGGAAATTTATTCCAGGTATGAAAAGAAGAAATCCATGAATTGGAGATGTGCCCCCTGTTTGTTGTGTGGGAAGAAAGAAATGTTGCAATTAACTGACAAGAATGGGAGAAGCTACAGAAGATACATCAGGAAGGGAATGGGAAAGGGAAGACACCTGTCAGAAAGGGAAATGTGACCGTGAAAGAGAATAGAGTGGTAGAGGTGACAATAACGATTCTAAAAATACTTGGTAATTACTGAACAGTTAGCATACCAGGCAAATATATTATTTTATCTTTGCAACAAGCCTGTGAGGTAGATTATTTTATCCTTATTTGATACATGAGGCATCCAAAGCTTATGTTGAGTAACTTACCCAAGATGACAGACCTAGCAGCAAAGCCTTTTTTCCCACTTCACTACATTACCTCTGGAGATGTGCAGATAAGTTGGGGGCAGGAGCAGCACACTCTGCCCAAGAGGTCTGTGATGAAGCAGCAGCCCTGTAGTACTGCTTTCCACATGGAACATCACTGCCTCATTTAGACAGCCATCTTTCACTCAGAATGATAACCCCTTCAGGCTAAGGGCAGCTGTATTATAGTAGGATATTAGAAGGAAAACACAGGCCGAATCTGTCTTAAATATACACTTCTTCCTACAGTGAATAGTATAATTATACAGGAAAGAGAATAATGACTTTTGTGGCCTGTTCAGTACTCAGTAGCAAAACAGGCCTAAATATACCACAGACTTCTATTGATTCTGGTCTTCCTCTTGTGAAAATACCAAGCATAACTTCTAAACTATGTTTAATGACTTATTTTTCAGGACCACTGCTGGATTAAGGATTTGTTTAACCCCTTGTCCCATTAGCTTCTCCTTCCTTAAGTGTAATATAGAATAACAAGAGAATTTATGCAGAGGCTATTAGGACAGTTGGATAAGTTAATCCCTGTAAAGCAGCTTCTGACATGTAGTAAGCTCACTAGATGTTGTCTTCATTTTGCATCTACTTTAGCATATTATATTATAAAATGTTCATAACAGCAAGCATATCCTATTTAAGAAATGTGTTTGAGAGAAATTTTCATCTAGACTTTAAATTTTTGAAATATAAATGAATCCTCTACTCTCTAGAAAACACATCTTCCCAGGGTGATTGAGCTTTCTAAGGTTAGCCAAAACCAAAAGTGTGGCTGTCTTAGGTTACTCTCCCACATCCAGATGATTATAAAGTTCACCTCCTGGATGTCTTTTGAGCATTTTTTCTTTTTTTCTCTTTATCCGTTTGTCCATGCCGTCATTATAGTTTCCTGTCTGGCCGGTTCCAGTCTTGTCTCCACATGACTACCAGAATATTCTTTCTAAAACAAACAGCAGTCCATTTTCTTTACCAGTCTATTTCCGGGCTATTTTCTTTGGAATTCCTCCAACAGGAGCTAATGCCTTCAGGATAACTTTTAGTTTCTCCAGTGTAGCACCCAAAGCCATTCATCATCTGGCCCTTCCAGCTTCTGGTCCCTCATGTGTCCTGGGCTTTTCCTTTACCCACCCACTTGCAGATCTCCCATGGGTCTTTGCATGTGCTGTACCTCTGTCTTTCTGCTTCTCCTCCTTTAAGACTACGCTTACCTGGATCAGGATTTGCACCTCTGGGAAGCCTTCTTGAACTCATTTCCTGTGCATTTGCTGCATAACAAGTCTCTGCCCCTGTTCATGTCTCTCATAACAGCCATTCATCTCAATTCTTCATAATTGTCATCTCCCATTACATTTGAGAACAAAAACTGCTTCTTTCAATTCATTCATCTCAGTGCAGGGTCTGACACACAAGAGCCAAATAAATATTTGTAGAACAAGTGACTGCGAGGATGGAGGCAACTTTTAAAAAGGAAAGGAAAGTTGATTCCCTTGAGCCTGCTGTAGTAAAGGAAAAGAAGAGGAAGGGGAGCCATTCCAGGCTAAGAAGTGGCCTTGGAGGGTTAGCATTGTATTTGCTTGCAGTGGAGGAGATTGCTTTACTCTACATGTATAGTCAAAGAAGAAAGTGGCATGAAGTTAGCTTGAAGGCCCGTTTTCTTTGATTTTTTTAAAGCCTGGGTTTCCTTGTTCATAGTTGCAGGTCCATTTACTGAGTCATGTTAAAATTTTTGGATAAAAACCTCAGGACAGTTCTTTGATGTAGATTTAGAAGTAGTGAGGTTGTCAGTTTGGTAGTAGGATACTGTGAAATATTGTACTTTTAGACAGACAGATTGAGTGAAAGCCTTAACCAAGTCAGATTATCTTAACCCAGGGGCTCTTAACTAAGCAATGCTTTTCTTTCTTTCTTTTTTTTTTTTTTTAACTGTGCATTTTTCTGAGAAAAGGCTATCATTTGTTTCTTATGAACATCTGTGATCTGGAGAAGATTAAGAGCAACTAGTTAAAAGTATCCACTGAATACAGACCATTTGCTGCCTTCCACATTATCACACATGACTGAGTGCTAAGATCCAAGAATAGAATTTCTTTAAATAGCAAGAAAATATAATCTTAGTGAATAAAAAACTACCAATCTCAGATTTCTTCCAGCTAGACTGATAGTGCTTTTAATGTCACACATACTTTTACTAACTCAGATTTTTAAAAAAACTAGTCATCCTTAGTCATGTTTACAGTGAAATATGATAGTTTATAGTCCATTCATTTGCTCAGGCCTCATTACTGGTTTGGGGGGTTTTGTAACAAGCCAAGAGAATGGGAGATCTCTGAACAAACACCATAGAAACATGTAGTGATATTACACCAACATATTTAATCACCAGTTTATCTTTTTGAAAAAGTTTACTCTTCAGAAACCTATCTGTTTCTCTTCAGATTCTTCTCAGTTGTGTGACTTGGGTTAGCATGAAGCTGCTTTGGAAAGGCTTCTGATACATTTTTAGTGGCACTCACAGGCTGTTCATGTGGAGTGTATGTTATCTCCTGTAGAGTCTGATTTGAACTGGTTTCTGATTTAAACTGGTTTCAGAACCAGTAGCTGTGATACCTTAAATCTGATTAGGTCAGATTGGAGTTTAGTGAACTTAAGCAGATGAACCCAAAGCCAGTGACAGAGGGCATCCGGTAGAGGGCGCTGTGAGCATTTATTTTGAAGATTGTTGTGGGCTTGGTTACTTCATTGCTCTTCCGTTGTTACGGAGTAAGTTGGCATGAAAGACACTTCAGCTAGCTGACGACTAGCCAGATGAAACTGTCAGTGGGTGCACGAGGCATACATAATCACGTTCTTAGGAAAATTGCAGTTTGAGGTATTTTCCTCTATCTAATATCATCAATTGTAAAGCTGTTTAAGTAGGGGTAGACAGTTTTGTCATCAAGTATTGCTGTGGTTGAAAAGTAAATGGACAGGTTGTGTGCTTCCCCATAACTTAACAATCTGTTATTTAATGGGCAGTCGATCTGTGTCCTAAAAATAAATTCCCTTGATGAGAACCTTCACGTTGAGCTGTTCTTTCTTAACCCATTTTACTGGTGCTTAATGTCAGGTGTCTGCATCACTGACACAAGCCTGAATAGATTCTCCAAAGACTTCATGTTGACTGTTTTCTTCTGTTGGCTGTCAGAAACCTTGGCATTGAGTAATGAAAACCTTTTCAAGGATGTTTACAAAAGCCAATTTTAATAAAATATCTTTCCAGATACTACTAAAGGATGTAAATACATTGATTTATTATATAATAATGGCCAGCGTTATCATTTAATGATTGAGGTAATGGCCACTGCAAATGGAAAAAATTCATTGCAAACATAGAAAATCAGTAAGTAGTAAAATGCTGGGGTTTCCTGCTACATAGCCTTCATTTTGGCTTCTTTATCCATCAGCTACATCTCACATCTTGTGGTCAAGGAGCTTTCACTCTGATGCTGCCAGAACAGTCAGGTTTCAGGGAAACATGTTTTTATCCTTACACTGCTTTGAATCAAAAAGTTCTTTTTTGTCGTATTTTGAGTATGATCACTAAACAATTGACTGAAAGTAACTACTTTTCTGTATCTGTGTAGCAAGCAAGTTATTTTCCAGGTGGCTTGCCAGGGAGAGGCGCTTCAAACAAAATAACCTGACAGCATTCTTTCATGCAAGTTAAAGGTCTAGGTCCTTAAAGCAAATACAGCCACCTAAAATATTTTATTTGTGATGTTTTTGCACAAAGATTTTGAAAGAGATGGTCTTATATATGTAAATGTAAAATTTAACTAGAAGCTATACACATGGTTCAACCTAGCTTTATTTCCTTTGGTTTTTTTCCAGTGAAAGTTGCTGTGTCATGCCTTGTATATATGCTATTGGTAAATAGCTACATGTTTTTGTCTGGGTGGGTATTGATGTCCTAATATTCTGAAAGCATATTTTGTATGTAGTAAGCTCTCAGGGGATGCTGATGTCACTGGCCCAGGGACCATTTTGAGAGCCCTGGTTCTGATGTAGCCTGGAGGTAGTCATCACTGCAGCCTGCCACCCTCAGTTTTATCTGCTGTGAAGCTAAGATACAGAGGTCAGCACATTTTCTCCTATAAAGACCAAATAGTCAACAGTTTAGGCTCTGCAGGCCATTCGGTCTCTGTGGCAACTACTCAGCCCCACCATTGTAGCATGAAAGCGGTCAGAGATCATACCAACAGAGTTGTGTGTGGCTGTGTCCAATAAAGCTTTACTTACAAAAACAGGCGGCTGGCTGGATTTGGTATGCTGGCTGTAAATTGCCAGACCCTCAATTAATATAGCAGATGTGCTTCATCCTTAAATAGGAACCTCAAATTGTTAACTCTAGTGAGTACCTTTACTTCAGGTTTTCATTAGCCCAGCTACAGAAGCTCCAAAGCTTTTGGTAGAATCAGTGCCTGTCTCTCAGTTCTCTTATTTGAAACTTATAGGGTCTGTCTTTTTTTCCCCACTATGTTAAAAATTGGTAATGGGCCTATGAGACTGATATATACAGTCATATGTTGTAATGACGTCAAAATAAGTTGGAAATTAAAATTAGAAATTCATTGCTGAAAGCCAAATTAGCTCACATGGTTTTATCCGATCCTTCTATAAGCAAAAGCTATAGGAAGAATTCAGCTTCATTATCTTAAGGTTTCTAATTTCAGCACTGTTGACATTTTGGATCATATAATTCTTTGTTGTAGGGTCTGTCTTATGCACTGTAGAATGTTTAGCAGCATCCCTGGCCTCTACCCACTAGATGACAGTAGCACCCCTCTACTTTTAATAACCAAATCTGTTCCAGTCATTGCCAAATGTACCCTTGGCAGTGGGGGTGAGGGTGTAAAATCACCCCCAGTTGAGAACCACTGCAATAGAGAATTTAAGGAAAGGAAAAGATAGATTGATTTCTGTTCTAGACCCTGACTTGGCTTGTAGATCTAAACATCAGGACCATTCTCTGTGCTTAAACTCCTTCCTATAAAAAAAGGCTAAAATCCCCTATGTCCTAGGGCCCTAACCTTGGTATTGTATTGAATGCAGTTGTTGCAGTGTGAGTTTCTGGGGAGGCATAAAAAAGTACAAGATGCTGAGGTTTTCACTTAACAGTGACTTGCTGTTCTCTTTGTTTTTAAAAACTATTTATTCTTGATTTTCTTTTTTCTCTTTCCTGTTATATGCTGCTTCACCTTTCTTCAGCACATCCATTTTTCAGCTAGATAACCTTAAAAGTCTGGTTTGGAATGTCATTGCTTGATAGCTCTGCCTTGAAAAACTGTCCAATTCAGTGTTTAAATATTGCTGTTTTGGAAAACAGGTGCCAGAGTGGGTCATCGTTCCTTGATGAGATACTACAAACAGCGGTTTGGTTTGTCAAGAGCTGTGACGGTTGCTAAAAACCGGAAGGCCGTGGGCAAGGTCCTGCAGCAGTACAGAGCCCTCGGGTGGACCGGCAGCACAGGTGCAGTGGGGTTCACAGCCTGGACAGCCCAGGAACCTGTATTTCAAAAAGGGGTTTTGATGAAGTCATTTCTACTTCCATTGTCCTTATGGATCCTTTCTAGGGGGAAACTTCTTGGCTCCAGGGACGTCCGTTACCACTTGATACATCTGTCTACAATAAGCCCAGTTCTCCATGACTTAAAAACGTCATATTCCTGACACAGTTACTTTGTAAAAATACATTACACCATTCACTTTTTCAGAAGACAATAATTACAAAAATAACTTATTTAGTAATCATCAAAGGTTGATGATGCACAGAGGAATGAAATAGTATACTACTGGCTAATACTATGAGCTGTGGAGTCAAACATAACTCATTTGATGTACTTATAGGTACTTGTACAATGGTCATGAATAATTTAATTCATCTCTTTAAGCCTCCGTTTCCTCATTTACAAAATGGAGATGATGATAATAGGGCCTACGATAAGAGTTGTGAGGGTTGAATATCAAATGCTGCCTGACACAGAGGCAAGGCTGGCTATCAGTTCCTCTTTTTGTAATTTTCCCAGAGAAAACTTAGTCAGAGTCAGAAGACTAAAGCAAGTCACTGAATTTTTAAACTTTGAAACCTCATTGTTATGAAAGGATTAAAATCCATTCTGCTGATGTGTCTGCTGCATGAAGCTCATTATCCTTAGATCTTCAGGGAGAGCTTCCATCCACCTAGAGAGGGCCGTGGAGAGGGTAAGAGTAAAACAACCTGCTGAGGGCCTGGAGAGCTCAGACTAAAACCCACTTGTAAGTGCCGCTGTGTTTATGTGTCTGTGTATTTTCCTACACTGTGAGTACTTGTGAGCTCCAGGGCCACTTGAGTCCGGCAGAGAGTGATTTCATTGTACTTTTGTCGGGAATTATTGCCTGACTTGATTTGTGCTCTCTGCCTTTTCTCTGTCCCCTTGAATCAATGGGGTTTCACCTTTTGGGATTCATAGACCCCTTCAAGATGATGAAAACTAAAGATGCTTGTCCCAGAAAAATGAATAAACACAGAAGTTCTGCCATGCAGTCCTGTGGCGTTCATAGATCCCAAGATCTGTTGTTTGGAGAACGCTAGTTAGCACCTCCCGCTTTAAATAGAAGAATGTACTTACATCAAATTGACTTTTGGATTATCTTTAAAGATTAAGCTTTCACTGATCACAAATAATAGATCCTTCACCTTATTTCTCATCTGCTTCTGACCACAGGAGCAGCGCTTATGCGGGAGCGGGACATGCAGTATGTCCAAAGGATGAAGTCAAAATGGATGCTGAAGACAGGAATGAAAAACAATGCCACCAAGCAGATGCATTTTAGGGTCCAAGTGAGATTCTGAGTGAATGCTGGAGATTTACTAATCCATCTCCTTCATAAGTTTCCACCTTGCCTGAGGATCAGTGGAACCTGGATTATATTTTGCTGCTACTTTTCCCTGTGCTATATCTGTTCTGACCTAATAATAAAAGTTGATTAATCCTGGTTTTCAAAAGTCTTTTTGGCAGTTTTTAAAGTTTCCATTTTTACAAAGTGAGTGGCGTATCTACTGCATTACTTACTATTGGCAGTTGTCTCATTGCCTCTGCTTTTAAATGGTTTATGGCTGTCAGAGTAACACAGGAAATATCCAGAGTGACTTGTCCACTCCAAACTGAGTTTAACTTTCTAACTTAGCGCATCATAGCACTGGCTTTGAGGCTTTTGTGTAGTAGAAGATTTGAACATCACTCCTTTGAATGTATCATAGCTCATGAGGTGGCAGGTGGCTCTGGGCACTTCATTGAATCCAGGCAGGTATCGAAAACTGTCAATGATTTGCGGTTAAGATGCATTATTTCTAAAGGTGAGCATGTGAATAATGACAGTGTGTGCTTAGACTCAGTTTCCAGTGCTGCCTTCACTTGAGCAGTTAGTTTAGGAAGAAAATGATTGTGAAATGTTTAGATCTCATTTTAGCAGAAAAATTTCCTCAAGGTTAACACTCTGAAGAGATTCTTGGATTAGGTGGCTTAGAAATGAAGCTAGCCATGAGGTTCAAATCCATTGAGCTACCTTTGTGACTTTGGGTAAGTGACTCAGTTTTTTAAATCACTAAAATGGTGGTGGTGTGGGAGTTAAATAAGTCTGCCAAAGGACCCATCGCATACTCAGTCCCTGGCACAAAGTAGGAGCTTCCCGATTTTCCTTAAGGAGTGAACGTGCCTCACTTAGTAAGGCCCATGTTCCAGCCAGTGCAGGACTCTTTTTGAGTGCTGAGTTCAAGGACACCAGGAGAACGTTAAGTGCCCTCCCTGTGTATTAACCGGCCGTCTTTTGCTAGGGATATGTCTTTTTTCTAAAATTTTGGAGATAGAGTTGAATTAATTATATTCACTCAGTGTGTGGATTTACTGTTACCCAACAGTGGAGGGCTCCTCTAGTTTTAATTTTGCTCGTAATCTTGTTCTAATATTCTCCTCAGAAAGGTACCCTCTCTGTTGTGTTTGACACGTCTTTAAATATACCCTGGGAAGTGTCTGCATCTAATATGTTTTTAATGTAGATTTAATTGTGCTGCAGCTCTTGCTCAGTTTTCTTTTCTCATTCAACATTTTTCACTCAACCTTATATGTATATCTAGTTCATTGCTTCTCATTGCTGCCTGGTATCCCATAGGGTGTGTCTACCATGTTTTACTCATCTCTGTCCTTACAGGTGATACCTTGGTTGTCTCCACATTACCATGCTTTGTTAGGGTATATGTCATTTATGTACATTTTTTGAACTGTTTTTATTTTGAGTCTTTATTACCCTTTGGGAGGCAATGAGGACTCTGTGTTTACTGGCCTGTATACTACTGCTTCCTTTCATTTTATTTGCTACTGCTTCCAACTTTTAGGAAGTATCTTCTTTGTTCTGATTTTGGGTTTGTAAAACAAGCCATGGTCTCTCACCCCCATCTACATCATAATTTTATAAAATTATTTTTCTTTATCTCTGGGCAAAGAAAAAAGATTTAAACATCACCTCTTTATAGTTAAATAAGCAAGACAAAAAATAGGAAACGGACTTGTTATTTTGGGGAGACCTTGTGGTATAGGTAAGTGTGGAACTGTCTGCAATAAAATGTCTTTTATTCCCTTGTCATTCTCCCCTTTGATAGGTGTTTATTTTACTTTTTCTAGGTTCACTTGCTTCCTCATTCTCTCTGTAAGCAGAATTCCTCAGCCTTCCTGGCCCATTCCCACACAGTTAATGCTATCAATTCTCCCTGTTTTGGTATTTTTACAGGTACCTGTTCTTTACCTGATACCTTGTATGTATCACCGTGGAGAAGTGAATACGTGCATGTGGGCAGAACCAGCCAAATATATAAGCTTAAAGCTTAGGGAATGCTTATAACCTTAGCGCTTTATAATTTTGAAATTCTCTACTTAAAAATTTTGTTGACATACTGTTTTTCTTCAAATTTTGTATTTGCATTTCATTTTGATAAGAGCTAATCCAATCTGTTGTTATTTCCCCCAAATGCCTGCTGTTTTACGACAGTTGTCTAAATGTGCAGTGGATACCAGACCAAGTTAGCATTGTCTGCTGCCAGTGGCTGAGAATGACTCATGTAGAATCTTTCCTCCTGGGAGGAAGCCCAGGACCGGATGGTCCTGGCAAGTTGGTTTGTCTGTCTTTAGCTCGAGACATCAAGACTGGGATCAAAAGTGAGAGAACATAATCTTTCTCCCTCTCTGTTGATGGCTCAGAAGTCCCTGATGACTTTGCTGATGGTTCTCATGTTCCTCTCCTGACTGGACACTGTTTTGATGTATTCTTTCCACTTTGTGTAGTATAAATTTGTATTGTACTTTTACTGAGTATAAAGTGCTTTCAGATACCATTTTTTGATTCTCCCCAGCAGGTGTAGGCAGTATCGTTTCCATTTTACAGATGAGTCAATAGGCTCGGGAAAGTTCAGTAACGTTTCTAAGGTAACACAGTTAAAAGGAAGCCAGAAATGATTCTGGTCCAGTGTTCTTAGTATCACAGCATGCTTTTACAGTATCCTGCACATCACCGCATCCTAGAAGTACACTTGGAAATACACACGTTTACTCAAGTCCATTAAATTTGCCGCAGCAGTGGGAGAATCTCTATAAATCTAGAAATACCTGCAATTTAATGTTAACATTAATCCATAAAAGAAAGTATCGGTCTTTCTTGCCTGGATCAATGAATTTTGTTCCCAGATTTTGTTTTTTGTGGATTGTTATTGTTAAGCTGTTTTCCTCCACCTTGATTATCATTTCTAAACTGTTTATACCTCATTGGACATTATTAATTTGGAATTCACAGGAATTCATATACACGAGACCAGGTAAAAGCCAACTCTGAAAATGCAGATAGTTTTGCAAGAGATCTAGGCAGTCCTAGAGAAATTTATAAGTGCTTTGAAGAATACATGTCATTTACTTTAGACTCATTTGCAATTGACAACATTAATTATGACACTGAAATTGATGGAGATTAAGATTTGATTAACTTCTTAATGCTGCAAACATTTGGATGTTCGAATGATAATTTGATCATCTGGGAGCAGACCACTGTGCTGGCAAATCTGTTCTTTCCTTCTTTTTGTGCATCCAGAGACGTTTTTCCAGGTTCCTGTCCAGCAAGGTGTGACTAAATATGTGACTAAATATGGGCTAATGGATGTGAGCGAGGCGATGGATGTAACTTACAGATCATTCCAAATTTGAGACAGGCTGCTTTTCTAGATTCTGCCTCTTTTTCCTTTTTTAGGAGCTGGAAGTGAGGTAGGCCAGTGTCAAACCCATGCAGATAAGGACAACACCTTAGGGGAGGGCAAAGCAATAGTATGGAAGGAACCCAAGTTGCTAAATAACATCATTTAGCAGAGCTGCTGTGCCAACCCAGACTGGCTGGGAAATAAATGGAAGTCATTGTGGTTTGGAGTTTTTGTTACATTAGCCTATCCTATAATCTAACAGAATAAACTCACATGATAATGCTATATGACCTGGCATAATACAGATCTGTTTAAAATGCAATTAGCAATTGGGTCTTTCTTGTCTTACCCCTAACCCCTGTTCTCAAACCTACGTGGGCCAAATTTTAAAATTAAATGGTTTGGAGGGGAGTGGACAGTTAGGAAATAAATGCTTCATGATCATTTGAGAGTTTCACAGGTCAGTATGTTCAGTATTGTCTCATTATTTTGGTACAGCCTGAAAAATAATAGTTTTCCTTAGCCTCGATGCCACAGCTTTACAACATGTCTGCTAATTCTTTGACTCTCTTCCCACGGAGAAATTGAGTCTATGTCCCCTCCACTTGAAGCTAGAATGTTCTTAGTGACTCCCTCAACCAATAAAATGCAGCAGAAGTAATGCAGCTGACTTCTGAGGGTAGTCATAAAACATAATTCAGCTCCTACCTTGCCTCCTGGGACACTTGATTTTGTATAGCTGAACCACCAAGTAAGAAGTCTGACTACCCCAAGGAGGCCGAGCCATGAGGAGTCCAGACCACATGGACGATCATGTGGATGGTCTCAGCTCAGGTCCCTGTCCACAAGCAACACCAACTGCCAGCATCTGAGGGAGCCATCTTGGATGTCCAGCCCTACTGAATCTTCAGATGACTGCAGCCCGCCACTGACATCTGACCAACTTCACCACAGATCCCAAGCGAGAACTGGCCAGATGGCCCCTTCCCAAATTTCTGATCCACAAAATCTGTAAGCATAATAAAATAGTTGATTACAGCACCAGATTTTGAGGTGGTATGTTACAAGCAATAGTAACTGGACACCTCACTGTTAACACCATCATGTATTTTTTTAAACAGTTATATTCACATACCATACAATCCATCCAAAGTCTACAATCAGGGGCTCACAGCCTCATCACATAGTTGTGCATTCATCACTACAATCAATTTTAGAACATTTAAAAAAAACCCTGAAACATCTCATACCCCTTATGCCTCCCTATTATTGACCCTAAACATTGGTGTGTTATGTTTGTTATTGATGAAAGAATATTTAAATATTACTGTTAACTATAGTTCATAGTGCGTAATAGGTGCATTTCCCCCCCATATATCACTCTGTTATTAACTCCTTGTAACATATATCTGTTCTAGTTCATGAAAGAACATTTTCGTATTTGTAATATGAATCACAGTTGTCATCAACCGTAGGGCTCACTGTATTATAGAGACCCATGTCCCATGTTTTATCCTCTAGCTTTCCTTCTAGTGACATACACAACTCTAAACTTCCCTTTCAACCACAATCACACAAATAATTCAGTGCTGTTAATTATACTCACCGTAGTGTGCTACCATCACCTTATCCATTTCCAAACATTTAAGTTCAACCTAGTTAAAAAGTCTGCACACATTTAGCATCCGCTCCCCATTCTCTACCCTCATTCTATCTGCTGGTAACCTATATTCTAGATTTTAACTCTATGAATTTACTTATAATTAGTTCACTTATAATTAGCTCATATTAGTGAGATCAGACAATATTTGTCCTTTTCTATCTGACTGACTTCACGCAACATAATGTACACAAGGTTCATGCATGTTGTTGCATGCTTCAGGACTTCATTCCTTCTTACTGCTGAATACTATTCCATCTTAGGTATATGCCATATTTTGTTTATCCATTCATTGGTTGATGGACACTTGGACTGTTTCCATCTTTTGGTAATTTGTGAATAATGCCACTATGAATATTGGTGTGCAAATGTGTGTTTGCTTCCCTGCTTTCAATTCTGAGTATATACCTAGTGGTGGGATTGCTGGGTCATGGCAGTTCTATACTTTGCTTCCTGAGGAACTGCCATACTGTCTTCCACAGTGGCTGTACCATTTTACATTCCCACCAATAAGTGTTCCTATCTCTCAACATCCTCTCCAACACTTCTAGTTTTCTATTTGTTTAATAGTGTCCATTCTAGTAGGTGTAAAATTATGTTTTGATTTGCATTTCCCTGATAGCTAGTGTTATTGAGCATCTTTCCTGTGCTTTTTAGCCATTTGTATATCCTCTTTGGAAAAATGTCCAAGTCTTTTGCCCATTTTTTTTAATTGGGTTGTTTGTCATCTTTTTATTGTTGAGTTGTGGGATTTCTTTCTATATCCCGGATAGTAAACCTTTATAGGATATGTGGTTTCCAAATATTTTTTTCCCATTGAGTAGTCTGTCCTTTTACCTTTTTGATAAAGTCCTTTGATGCACAAAAGTATCAAATTTTGAGGAGGTCCCATTTATTTTTCTTTCATTGCTTGTGCTTTGGGTATCAAGTCTAAGAAGCTGCCACCTACCACAGGTGACTTCTTAATATCCTTTATCTCTTTAGTTATATTTTCCTTCATCTCCTTGAATTGGTTTGGATTTGTTTGAAAATCTTTGATTAGTTGTTCCAAATTCTGTATCTCCTCTGACTTTAGAACTTGTTCCATTGGCTTGACCATATCTTCTTGTTTCTTAGCATGTCTTGTAACTTTTGCTGGTATCTGAGCATCTGATTATCTTGATGAGATTATTCTGAAGGTTGGCTTCCCTTTCTCGTCTAAGATTTTGTTGTTGATTGGGTTCATGTTAAAGCTCTTCTTTGGCACTTGGTTTGTCAGTATTTCCCAGCAGATACAGGGTCAGGGTCCCCCACAGAGGATGCAGACTAGTTCGGAAGGGCCCTGGGGAGAGAGTCAGGAAAGCAGCTTCTCAAGACTACACTTTCCCAGCCTGCCCAGAAGATGGCACTCTTCAGCAATCTGTTCCCCATAGCCCTACAAAGGCAAGTTATTTTTAATCCTCTGTTCCCTCTGCTTCTGAGGTGGGTGAAAACAATGGCACCTGTCCAGAAACAGCCAAGGTCACGAGGCCCAGGGGTCCAATTTCCAACCATTGGATCAGAACTGTGCCACAGCCCCCTCTGTTTCCTGGGAGAGGGCTTCCCTGATCTCCCAGTCCACAGTAGCCTGCCGGGCAGGAAACGAGCTGACCAGAAGCTGCCAGGCTTGAGGATGGGAGATGGGCACTGGGAGCTGTGGCTGAGCAAGTTCCTCACCACAATTTCTCCATCACGGTTTCTCTATTTCTTCATCCAGTTCTTCCCTGTATGTTGCACAGTCCTCCCCTGGTTTCCGGAGTCCCAAAATAGCTGCTTTGGACAGTTTCTGCATGTTGTCTGGGTGTTTTTGGTAAGAAGTAAGTTCCACTACTTAGTCCACCATCTTCCTGGAAGTCCCCATCATGTATGCTTGAGCAGCAAAGGTTGAAAATTTTGGATTCCACCTACTGTCTTATGGTGAAGTTTCCCTGTCAATATGGCTTCAAGGGCAAGGAGTTTATTTATATATTATATTAACATTTAATCATCACCATACCCCTAAGAAGTAGGTACACTTTTACAGATGAGGGATCTTGGGCATAATAGCCCAAGGTCTCCCCATTCTTACTCATTATGCTCCCCATTGCCTATCTGAGAAACAGTAGCCTGAGTCATAGGATTATTAGACTCTGATGATACATCTGAACTGACTTAGATCAACTCCCACCACCCCACATCTTCGCTCACATCCTGGTTACATGCAGGAATCTGGATGCTCAGAATGGTGTAATGTAATTTATCCATGGTGTGCATTAGCAATTGACAGAGAAAGGGAAGAATTTATTTCTCTATATTGTGTGTGTTGGTCTCTATATTACTCTACAAAATCAATCTGTTTTCAACTAAAAACCTTTTAGTAAAAACTATTTGCTGAGTAAGCCTGATGCATTTCTTCAGAGAAAAGTGTGCCTATATTTAACGTGTACTTAATACTATATTAAAAGCATCAAATATAGTTTTTAGCATCAAAAATACCAAAATCATCAAATTTATATTTCTTAAATCTACAATTCTGATCTCATTGGATAAGATCCCTAAATCCTGAATTCAAGGCATTCATTTTTACCACTATGTTTTATTATTACTCCTTACATTTGGTATTCCATCCTCAAGTACCACTTTTGCTTGGGGTAATTTGTCTCAGGTATGTTGCCCTGCCTTAGTTTACTCATTTTCAAAACACAGCATTTGCAAAGGGGGAAAATAAGACCCTTGTTATAAAAGTGAGGGATTTTAATTTTTCTGAAGAGATTTTTAGGATGCTTAGTGCCAGGGAATGAAAATATTAAATTGAGAATAAATAGACTAAATGGAAACTGTTGTAACATTTATTCTTGAATTGTGAATTTCATTTCAAGATGTCTTTCCTTTTTCTAATCCAAGTACATGAAACCTATTTGGATAATTTGAAGACGTATTTTTTTTTATTCACCTTGAAACTTGGGAAATTTTTCCTGGAAATAAACACCAAAAAAATAGATGACATGTAAAAATTCAGGAATGATAAAAGCTAAAACACAAAGTACTTCCCAAGTACCAGACACTGTTGTATGCACTTCACACGTGTTAACTCATTTTGTCTTCATAACAGCTCTAGGTGGTAGCAAATATTATTATCCCTGCTTCCCCGATGGGGAAACTGAAACATAGAGAAGGCTCCCTAGCTAGCAAGTGGCAAAATTGGGATATAAATCCAGGAAATCAGGCTCCATAGTTTGTACTCTAAACCACTACACCAGCTGTTCTTAAAATTTTGGGTCTAAGAACTCCTATGTGCTCTTAAAAATTATAGAGGTCTCTGAAGAGCTTCTGTTTTTATAGGCTGAATCTAGCAATCTTTGCTATATTAGATGTTAAAATTGGGAAACATTTAAAATGTTTATTAATTCATTTTAAAATAATAAAATCATTACATTAGCACAAATATATTTTTATATTATTTATATTTAAATTATTTATATTTTTATGTTTAAAAAAACTAGTGGGAAGAGTAGAATAGTTTACAGTTTTGTAACTATCTTCTCTGTACAAATTAATAGAAGACAGTTGAATTTTCATATCTTCTTCTGCATTCAGTGTGTTGTATAACACGTGTCATGTGGACACTGGAAAATTCCACTGTATGCTGATGGGAGAATGAGGGTGAAAGGAAAAATAGCATCTTGATATTGTTATGAAAATAGCATGGACTATGCAAACCTCCTGAAAGGGTCTGGGGGTACACAGGGGTTTCTAGGTCACACTTTGAGAATCACTGCACTGCACTTTACTGCCTCTTGGTACACGAGGAAAATGTCTTGTTGAATATTAATTGCTCCTTAAGAAATCGGAGTGTCTTCAAATAAATCCCAGCCTGGTGAGGTTGAAGAAGCAAGAGATGTGCAGTCAGGGATACTGGAGTTCAATCCCGGCTCAGGCACTTGAGAGTTCTTGACGTCCAACAAGTTACTTAGTTTCTTTCCATCTCAGATTCCTCATCTTTAAAATAAAGCTAGTTACTAATTCCTTACAGGATCATTGTGACATTCCAAACAATATGTGACAAGGTGCCTGTTTTAGTTTCCTTCACTGCTCAAGCAAGTACCATGCAATGGGTTAGTTTAAACAATGGGAATTTATTAGCTCACAGTTTGGAGGCTAAGAGAAGTCCAAATCAAGGCATCATCAAGGCGATGCCTTCTTCCCAAACACTGGTGTTCTGGGGCTGGCCACTGGTGATCCTTGGTCCTGGGCTCCTCTGTCACATGGCAATGCACATGGCGGCCTCTCCTGGACTCTCCCTTCTTTTCCACATTCTGTTGATGTTCAGCTTCTGGCTGCTCCTTCTGTGGCCTTTATTACATTTGGGAGGAAAAGTTAGACATATGAATTATGTGTATGTGTGTGTGTTTCAAATTGAATCCAATGGCATCAACAAAAGTCTTAATGAATTCATACAAAATTTCCTATTTAGCTTGTTGAAAATCCGCTAGCCACAAGCCTAATTTCCTGAAAAATAAAGATAAGTGGAAATGATACGTGTTGGTGCCAATAAAATCCATTACCCACTAGAGCCATAGGGAAATAAATTGAACACATTGCCACATTTAAAAAAAAATTGGTAGACAAGATCCCAAACTGATTATTTCAGTTTCAGAGTCTCCAACTTACAGCCTTTCACAGAGCAATAAACCCTAAAATGGTTTGAAGATAAAAGTCCTGTTTATCAATTAATTGCTAAACAATATGAAAGGCTTATTGGTAGATAGTTGGAAGTAAACTTCTGAAGAATTCATCAAAATTTGAATTAGAAAACAGATGTCTCTAAAGCTCAGATTAACAAGAGTACAAGACAATGTTTGAGATTCTTGAGAAACACTTTCATTATTGGTGTCTGTGAGATTTTGTAATAATGTGCAACTACAAAGATAAAATAATTTGAAATGATTTTTTTTCTTCCTCCACCTACACTATTATTCTGATTTTAGGGGGAAATAAACTACATTTATTTGGACATCTATACATAGTAATTAGCAGGCACTTTGTTAAGCCCAAATTAAATAAATGTATATTTTAAAGATTGTAGGAGACCTTTTTAAATTTTCTGCTGCCATGAATTCAGCATCATGGTACTTCACGTGCCCCCTGTCCAGCCATGCCAAAAGGCAGCAAATGTTATTTGCCAAAGGGCAGGGAAAGAAAGACTTTTTTTTTATTTCTTGCAAATGCTATTTGTATTCAGTTAAGTAGATCCGGCTGCTGCAGGGAGTTAAGAGGACTCTTTTATTATTTTTTATTATTTTTCTTCTTTTATTATTATTTTTTTTCTTTTTTCCTTTCTTCCTTGCTTTCCTTTCCTTCCTTTCATGCTTCCTTCCTTCCAATTTTTTGTTATTGTTTTACCCTTCAGAAGGAGATTTAAAAAATTCTATATACAGTAAACCTCTGCAGCTTTATTGCCTTCATTATCTAGAGTTCCTTTAGGAGCAACAATTACAACCACAACAATTAGCTGAACCTGGAGCGTCTCCTAAGATTCCCAGTAACCAGAATGTGACTGTAGAAATGGCTTATGGCTGCACATCTGAATCCTACTGAACTCAACAACCCAGTATGGACTTGTAGTGGACACTGTACTATGATGGCTGGATCTCCCCAGCCGCCTGGAGTGCTGGCTTCTGTTGTATCACAGATCAGACACTCTCCGGGAATGACCCTTAGCAGAAGGTCACATCACATCCCTCTGTGGGGACAGCCTGCATGCAAGAACTGGCTCCCTTGGCTTGATGAGGACAGTTCTGAAGGGCATTCCCACCTCTAGAGTTCTCCATAGGGTTGGCTGAGGCTTTTCTGCAAACTTTGTTTGCAACTCTGTTGCAACTGCACCATGGTTCAACTTCTCCCCTTGTGGAATCCTATTTCTCTTACTTCCTAATTGGTATCAGTCCTGAAAGCATTTCCCGCTAAAATCCTGCATGTACATCTCCATTTCAGAGTTTGTTTATCAGAGAAGCATATCTAAAACCATTGGTGCCTGGAGTGGTCCAAAGAGGGAAACTCTACAATGGGATCTGGAGCTGGATCACCAGCTGGCTGGATGTCAGCGCGGGTGCCATTGCTGGGGATGGGTGGAGTACAGAGAGCCCCTGGCATGCTGTAGCTGGCAATTGTCGAAACTTCCACTGCTGGCGAGAGAGCTGGAAGGGAATGCATTGGCAGGTGCAGTCTCTGAGGTATTTGAGGGGTTCAGGGGAAATAGTAATTGTAAGTGCAATGGAAATGGATGACTTGTTGAGCACTATAATGTGAATTAGAGATGGACAACGAAAGGCTGGAGTGATTAATCACCAATTTCAGGCTAAGTGTGAAAGCCAAGGAGCTACAGTAGAATGTAGGGAAACCCATTTCTGGCAGCCAGAGGCAGAAAAGGCCAGGATCAAACTCACGCTTGACTAAAAGGTCCAGCAGCACTCCAGAGGACAGAATGTCCAACTCCAGTCAATCTACTATGCCAAGGTCAGGGCCCCGATGGAGAAGGAGTGGGACGCCGAGACTCGGAACTGGAATAGCTGGGTTCATGCTCTAAAAATCTTGGATTCCTGGATATACCAGAACCTTCTGGGACCACTCCTCCCTGTTAAAAGGTAGTCCCTTTTTTGAAGATGATGTAGAAGACTTCGCTTGCAAGAAAACATCCTCCCCACTCAAGATCTACCCCTGAATCTATTCCTGGATACTACTACACCAGTAACTCAAGTGGGGATCAGCAACTATGTTTACAGCCCGTGGGCCAAATCCACTTGCACTCTGTTTTTGTAAATAAGGTTTTACTGTAACACAGGCACACCCCATTCAATTACATATTGTCTATGGCTTCTTTCATGCTCGAGTGGGAAAGCTGAGTATTTGCAAAAGACTCCCTGTGGCCCACAGAGCCTAAAATATTTACTATCTGACTCTTTAAAGAAAAACATTTGGCAGTTCCTGAATTAGAACCAGGTGATAACATAACCCAGCAGGAGAACTGCTGACCCTGATGAAGAAGGGAAAGGAATATACACCAAAGAAGCTGCAGGACTGAGGCAACTTCTATTAGGAGCGGTGGAAGAGTAGATATGGGAGTGAATCCTGAGGGTTCCCAGTTAAGGAGGATGGAGTATAAAGTTGGATGTGGCGAGTTTATCTATATGGGAGCACCCTCCTGAGATACAGGATTTAGCACTCTGCTAGGTTGGCTCTTGGACACTTGGGAAAAGCAATGGCCACACTTAGGGGAGCAGAAATGCTTTGGCAGACAGTGGAGAGAGTGAAAGGCTCAGAGAAGGTATACCAGAGTATTCTATGCTGGAGTATACATTATACTGTATAGTACATCAGAGAAAGTATATTATGGGTATTCTATACTCAATAGAAGATATACTAGAGCCTTTGGTACATGCTAGAGTGGATATATTATGTAAGATTGGAAAATCTGCCTATTCATTGTGTTTTATGGGAGGACCCAGAGGACATACCACTTACCAAAGATATAAGGAATGAGCTGGTGAGGGAGTGCCCTGTGAAGACGGGATGACCTTAAATCAATGTCCATTACATGGAGCTGTGTCCCCAATAAATTGAATTGGTGGGGCCATAAAACAAGGGTTGGAAGCAGGCCTAACACTGCTTACTATTACTCCCAGTGACCAACTTGGGAATTTGGACTCCCTGTCTCTGCACATTTAGTCTTGTGGGTCCTGGTCCCCAGAGGAAGCATGCTTCTATCAGGGGACACAGAAGAATCCCATTAAACTTTAAGCTACAGCAGTTGCCCAGTTGCTTCAGCTCTTCATGCCAAGAGAGCAACTAGCAAGGAAAGCATCACCTACTGGCAGGGATGATTGGATCATCAGGAGAAGTAGAGCTGCTGTTTTTACAATGGGAGCAAGGAAAAATATGCTTGCCACCCAGGTAATCCACTCAGGTTTTCTTGGCATTTCTCTGCCCGATTCTGATAGTAAATGGACAAAGGTAGAACTCTCAGTCATGCAAGTAATCCAGTGGGTTGTTTCCCGGTACTCCCTTGCCAAATTTTGGTAGTAAATGAGCAAATGCAATATCCACAGCTTGCGCTTGTCCATTTGCCACCAACCCATGTCCTCATGGTGACCAAGGGCACAGAGCCCCCAGGGATGAGAATCTGGGTCACCCCACCAGATAAGCCACCCAGACCAGCATCAGTGCTACCGGAGGGGTAGTGGAATCTAGAAAAGATAGCAGACGAGGGAGATGATGATGACAGCTGTAGTGGCAGGGACTGTAGTTTGTCCCAATAACCTTCCTCTCATAACTTTTGCCAGAAAAAGAGGTCATCCAGGATCAGATGGGGCTATTCCCAGAAGGGATGAACTTAATGCATAAGGCAATTGGATCTGAGAATCCCAAGGGGTGGACTGTAATGGACTCATCAGTGAGTCCTGATGCAGGAATGGTTCTTGGCCAAAGGGAGCTGGGTCATCATGTGGTCCACACTCAATGACAGGTTGATGTGGGGGTACAAAGGCCTGGCCCCTTGTCACCATCAGAAAAGCTCTAAAGGGCCATTCCCTCTCCACAGCTCCCTATGGGATATGCTGAGGCTTCTTTTGCAACTTCATCAATGTTCTTCTTCCTATCTCCAATCCTGCTCCCCTCACCCTTCCCAGGTGATGTGTCTGAGCGTACTCCCCCAAAAAGCCCCTGCATGCAAACTTCTGTCTCAGAGTCCATTTCCCTAGAACTTGATCTAAGAATATGTTCTGGTTTAAGCATCTTGTAAATGCCTTTATTTTCCCCATTGTTGTGATTCTGGGGTTAAAAACACACCAATGACTAAGTAAATAATTTTTTCCCTTACAAATTGAAAATTAAAATATTTAGTAGTTTCATTCAGAGGAAAACATTTTGATGAACACAGAGGGATTTTGTTTCTATGGAAGACTTCCCCACATAGCATCTTTCCTTCAATGAGCTTTTGATGCTTCAATTATTTATTTTTTAATCAAGTTCTAATCCATTGTTTAGATAGATATTTCTGAAGTATTTTTAAAATGTAGTAAGGTTTTAAAATTAGATCGCCATCTGTCACTATGCAGAATGTGTGTGGGCATATGGTGAATGGACTTATCTTTAACCCCTCAATGCTATTAGCTCACTCGCCCTTATCCCCCTTATCCCCGGGAAGGAAGTGCCAACACGGCTGTTCTTTTCCTCCTTCTACTCACACTGAAGTTTTCTTTATTTTGTGATCTATGGAAAACTTAATCATTACGTAACCCTCCCTAAAGAGGATCACAGAAAATTGATCTGCAGAATTTATATCCTCTTTCCATCTCTAATCATTTCTTTGCATCAGGAAAGACATTCACTGATCACATCACGGATCTTTTAAGGCACTGAATTTCTTTTTTGGGCTGATAGTTTTGATACTTTTTCAAAATGGGGCATTTGAATTGGTGGTAGTGTTAGGTACCAAAAGTATGTAAAAGGTGACTAATCTTTTTTGTCTAATCATCAATTTCAAAACTAATCAAAAATTATTAGGAATGATTCCATTTCAGACATGTATAAGAAGTGAATTTCTAGGATGTGGAGTATGCTTTTCTGATAGATTATTTTTGCAGATTATTTATTCCATGCCTTTCCAGTCCTCAGCATGTATGGAATTTCATTTCTACATGTTTTGATATCCTCTTAAGCTTAACATTTTAGTGTTTAGGTTTTTTTATTCTGTAAGTTTTCAAACAAACTCAAAGTTAGAATAGTATAATAAACCTTCATGTACTCATGGCTCAGCTTCAACAATTGTCACTATTTTGCAAATCTCGTTTCATCTACAGATCCCCACCTCCACCCCTCTCCCCCCAAACACATACACTATATATATTCCTGGAATATTTGAAGCAAATACCAGGCATCATGCCATTTACCTGTAAATACTTTATATGCACTTAAGTTATGTAAGATTTAAAAAAAAAATAAACACCAGGGTATTATCATATACCCAACAAACAATAATTATTTCAATATTCTAGTACTCAATCCATAGTCAAACTTTCCCAATTGTCTCAAAGTTATTCTTTTGCAGTTGGCTTATTTAAATTTGGAACCAATGAAGTCCATATTCTGCATGGTTGTCTAATCTCTTAACTTTTCTAGTCTACATAGTCCCTCCTCCTTTCTTCCATTGTTTTCACTAAATTGTTGGAGAAGCAATTCATTTATCCTCCACACCCCTTATTCAAGATTTGTTTCTTTTGTGATCTTGTTTAACTTAGTCCACTGTTTTCTGTGCTTCTTGTAAAATGGTAATTAGGCCTGAGGTTTGATTTAATTAAGGTTCAAATGTGGTTTCTTTGGCTATAATACTTCTTCCTCTGCGTGTTTCCTATTGAATCACCTTGAGCTCATGATGCCTGGTTGCCGAGGTAGTGTCAGAAGGACTCATCCATTACACTGTCTGGTGGGCATTATCATCTTTGGTTTTCTGAAATGCCACTGACATTTCATTCACTGACAACCACTGCCCAGTTGTTCCTTAGGGATTGCAATGTAATTTTCTTATTTGGTCATTCCTTCTGTGTTAGTTGATTGTAATTCTTTTCTAAAGAACTTTTCCTCATCAACTATTTGGCTGCTTTGAAGTACAGTTTGTCCAGGAAAGGCAGGGCATGTTCTTGATTATTTGCATGTATTTATTAACTTTCCGAGTAATAAGTTGGTTCCCTTGTGCTCTCTAATGGCAATTGGTGAGTGTTTTTTTAAATTATCATTACGAACTCATGAATTTTTATGTATTTAATGTTTAGTATTTTAACCGAGTATGATTATTATTCTTTTGTTTTTCACACTGTACCTTTTTGGCTAATGGGAATTCCTTCAAGTTGACTATCTTTTGACATGACCTCTTTAGTCTTTGATAGCTTCTTGCTTTTTCCTATCTCAAGACACTCATTTTCTACATTTCAGATTCCATATAGATCCCTCCAAAGTGATTTACTGAGACAAAAGAACAACTATTTTTAAAGATTGCTTGATGTAGTAGAAAGACTATAAGCTTTGGAGGAAAGTAGATGTGGGTTGGAATCCCAGCTCTATTACTAGCTCTGGGGCCTTGGAAAACCTTTAAACTCACAACATGAAGATAATAAGAGCCTCTAATAGGAAGAGGAAGTTTTAATAGCATAGGAAATTATTTTGCTATATTATTAAGTGGAAAAATTATATAAAATGCACTCACTATTGTGATCAAATATGCTACAATGTTAGCAGTGTTGTCTGGATGGTGAGACTACAAGTTATGTTTCTCTTCTTTATAATCACACTGTACTTTCCCACATAACCTATAATGGAAAGAAATAAGACAACCTTATTAAAAGAAAAATGAGCCTCTACTGCAAATCCTATAGTGTTGATTGAAAGTCATTTGGAATATGATTCATCACATGCTTTTTTGGTATCTCTCATGGTCAATTTAATCCGCTAGTACTTTAACAGAATTTAATGCAAATTATATAATAAAGAAAAATATTGATGTAGCTATGCTCTGCCATCTGCTTCCTTTCTTTTTACTATGTCATACTGATTTCAACAGAGCAGGTCAAAGCTGGGTGTTTCCTGCTTTCAAGAATGACCTCTGGTGGCCTCACAATATTCCTCCTGCTTGCTCCCAGGGGAGACCCTCTAAGTTCTTTGTTGACAGCTGAAGGCATAGCAGTAAAAACAGGATGTGAAAATAAAATCTCTGTCTGACGAGCTTATAAGTCAGTCTTCCTATGGGACAGAATCATAGCGGTTGCGAATCATAGCGGTTGCATGCTCATTGAAAATAATCTTATTGATCAGAAAATGAAAACAGTTGGTTTTTTATCACCTAAGAATTCAGATTGACTTGTCAAAGTTGAATGTGCCCAATAAACCTTTCAAAATATGACACATGGTAAAAAGGTTTGTGGAAGATGTTTGCAGAGGTTTCTAATCTAGGATTCACTCTGATTTTCAGGGGTGGTATATTGATCTTGGAGTTGAAGGTCACAATTTCCTTTTTTAAAATAGACATTTCCCTTCAACAAACATTTGAGTTATAAGGAACGGTGATTGTAACATATAGAGATAAAGCATTTCTTTATATACTTTTCTATTTAAATACACCTTATTTAAAGTGGTAATCCTTGATTTTTATTTTGAAACAGTGTCGCCCAAGTCCTATATTGTACAAACCTGACTACTGTGGCCTGCTCAATTAATTCTGAACAGGCCTTTGACAGGTCTGCAGGTGGTATGTGAAAAGAAACACGTGAAATAAAGCATCCTGGTAATTGAAAACAACTTGTAAGGCTTGTTTTTTCTCTTTGTTTTTCTTTTCCTACATGTTCCTCCTAATTGACAAGTTGATTTGGATGTTGATCTGCAGATGAGTCAAACACAAGCATTTAGCATGAGGACTACTGTCATTAAAAGTACAGCTTTTGGGCAAAGGGACAGAGCCTTCAGCAGAGGATCCAGGGTATGTGATTGGCTTACATTGGCTTCATCTTCCCCTTAGAAATGCCAATTTATTTCTCTGCATATTAACTCTTTTTTTATTACTGTTCTCTGCAGTTCCATTATTTCCAATCAGTTATTTTCTCTCCCTTTTTTAAAAACATGAGTATTTTATCTATTTAAATACCAATTTCTATGTTTTGAACTTTAAATTATATTTTATTTATTCCTTGAATATGCAATTCATTCCTATGATACAAATTTAAAAGATTCAAAAGGGTAGACAATCAAAGTAAGTCTCCCTCTCACTCCAGCCTCAAGCCCCCTTGTTCCCGTCCCCAGAGGCAACAGCTAATACCAGATTGTTCATGACCTTTCAGAGATACTCCATGCATATACAAGCAAATGACTATAGATAGATTTTTTTATATATACTAATGGTAGCACTTTGCTTTATTGTTCATATGAATTTGTTAAGTCTGCCTTATTCTTTTTTAAGGCTACATAATATTCCATGGTACAAATATACTGCATTTTTTTTTTAAGTCAGGCCCCCTCTAGCTTGTTTCCAGTCTTATGCTAGCACAGACAATAGTTATACATATCACTCTACACACATTTACCCCCAATATATCTGAGTATTTCCTTAGGATAAATTCCTAGAAGTAGAATTGTTAGGTCAAGGACTATGTGCATTTGAAATTTTGACATATTAGCAAATTGTCCTCCATAGAGGTTGTGCCGGTACACACACACTGACAAATTGGTTTTCAGCTGTAACTTGCAGACGTACAAACATGACCTCACGTGTGTTTCAAGGGTGGTGAATGGATCATGGCAGATCCTTTCTCTTTATCCTTATGCCACCGGCTGCCAACCACCGGCATGTGGAAGAAGGCGGATGGGATGCAGTCTGAGGAAAGGGGCCAAAGTGAAGGAAACATCCTCTTCGGAGCTCACCTTATCACTCTGCGGCTCGGATTCAAATACGAAAATGTGGCTCTCCTCTTTGTGACTTGCCCAAGGTCACACAGCTAATCGCTGCCGGGAGGAGAACTTGACCCCTGCTTCAGAGAGTTCTTGTAACCCTTGGGCGTATAGATTTGGAAGGATGCCTTAGTGAGCTAATTCACATGCATTATTTAGGACAGTGTTTGGTATATAGGAAGCACTCAACAAACGTCAGCTACTGTTGTCCTTGTTCATCAGGACACGGTGTGGAAGGGGGTGGGGTGGGAGGGGCTGGCAGAGAAGAGAAGCAGCTTGGCCGTTGTCCAGTCGGGGTAGAAGCTCAGTCATTCAAATAGCTCCAGCTTGGTAGCAGCGTTGAGTAACGCTAAACGCTTTAGCAGGAGCTAAAGACAGCTGCGTTTCTTTGAATCTGCTCATTGGATGAGAACAAATATTCATTACCGCTGGGTTGGAAAGGCCAGGTAACATTTTACCAAAAGAGAGTGCATCTTCCCGCTTCAGTTATAAAACAGCGTGCAAGGACGCACGCGCGCTTTCCCACCGCGAATGGCCATCCCCGACTATGACGCTAAATACCGAGCAAAGGCCCCATAAACCCGCATCCACGTGTGAAGCAATTAAACGTGGCGCTGCCCGGGCAGCAACGCTCCAGCAGCCGCCTCTGTTGGAGCTTTCAAGGCTCAGCAACTTGTAGAATGACAGAGAAATAATAATGCGCTGGTTTGCTTGGCTGCAGCGGGGGAGCTCTCACTCCTAATTGCAGCAAGATTCAGAAGCCCCCCTGGAGGGGACAGGGCTCGGCTCTCCCCTGGTGGCACCTCCCTGACAGCTCCCTCTGCCAAAACAGAGTCTTATCTGCCCGTGGCAGAAATTAGGAGTATATGACGTGTCTGGATGTAACAGACTCCAGGAGGAATCCATCCATCGTGGTCTGGTTTCTCCTTCTTCTTGATAGTAAATGCAGTCTACAATTTCCACATTTTACATTTTCTCTCATTCTGCAGCTACCCAGTTTCTTTACTTTAGTCTGGCAGCCTGGAGAGTATTTCTAATTGGGGCTCAATGAAGGGAGCGATTAATCTGATATGTTTCTGAGATGGTATGGTTAGCTTGGTTTATTTTAAAAAGCTTCATTCTCTCCATTTTATGATAATTTGAGACACTGAGGCCAGGAGAGGAAAGGACTGGATAAGTGTACGTATGGAGGAAGAAAGAAGGCAGAGCATTGTGGGATCTCTCTGTCTCCTCTTTTCACATTTCCTTCGAGGGCTTGAGCCTGGCTGAGCCCTGTTTACACCAGCACCCGTGGCTCCAGAGCTCCCCCACATCCCTGCTTGACCCTGGGTGTGCAGTGTGGGTACTTCTGGGAGTCAGGTACCACCTTGCCCAGGAGCAAACCCGCTCGCCTCTTCTGCCCATACTCCTGGGGAAGGGGCAGCTGCGGTCCTGCTCCCCCAGACTCTGTGAGAAGCTGTTCTGCTGGCCAGAGACCTGGGGGCTGGGGACCCCTAGGTTCTGCGGGTTCTGGTGACAAGTGGTAAGTTGCCACCTTGTCACCCAGGTCCCAGAAGCATTATTGCCATATAGCTGAAGCAGAGTGCTCAGTGAGTAAAAGTTTGACCATCTCAGTTAGGATCTTGGCTCTACCTCTTGTTGTATGACTTTGGGGAAACTGCTTACCCCCTCTGTGACCCAGGTTCCATATCTGTAAGAAATAGATAATAATAGTACCTGCTTCTTGGAATTGTTGTGAAAATTACGTGATATCAGGTATGTAGAACAATTAGAATGGTGCCACTGTATAAATATTTGCTGCTATGATTATGCAGCTCCCCAGGCTCGCGACATAACTAACTCATTCTCTGACTTAAGACCTCTTCTGTGGGGCTCAAGCTAGTCGGATTGGGATGGGAAATGGTGTTGGCAGGATGTGGGATGATGCTGCCATGTTGTCCCTAGCTCATCCCTCCATTGCCCCAGTCTCACTCTCATCTCTTCCCTTTGTTTCTGCAACAAGCAACTTTCCTCTGCTCATTCTGGTACAAACAAATGAAAAGCTCCCAAGCATTTCAACATATGGATCTGGAAGCTCACAGAGGTCACAGTTCTGCTAAGCCCCTGTGACCCACCACAGTTCCGTTTGGTTCAGAGTCACTGCCCATTCTTTGTCAGCCTATTGTACATCAATCCAAAGTTGTTTGGGACCTTCTTGCTCATCAAAAGCCCAGGGCATTACTTGAATTTTCTGAGCATGTCGTCATGATCGTCAATATGGTTCTTGACCTTGGGGTAAAGATGGGCATCTGTGGATACTGTTAGCCTTGTACTTGTCTGCCAGACACTGTCATGCCTTGCCCAACATTTACCAGCTATGCCTCAAAACAGCTGTTCCCTTGCAGTAAAACTCACTAACAATAATGCTGTGCCCCTCATTGCTGGGTGGTACTGTTATCCTTTCAGAGTCAGAAATGCCTTCTGAATCTCTCTCTGTTTAGGAAGGAATTGTGTGCAGTTTTGTTCTTCTCCATGCTCTGAGGCTGGCCTGATCTCCAGAGTTTCCCTCTGGGCACAGTTTCGTCCCACTGGGGTGGATGGACATAACATCCATGGGCTATTTACCATGGTTTTGGCAGGGATGTCAACTGTAATGATTTATTTTTTCTTAACCAACCGTGGGTTCTTATTCCTTTCCTTTTCATCATCCATGACTATTTTAACCCCTCTTCTCTTATCCTTCCCTTTTGACTTACAGTATCTTCTCCTCCAGCCTTTGTTATTATGTTGTTCCCTCTTCTTTTACATTAAAATATTTATTGGGCACCCATTTGATCATTTGTAATTTTAGCATCAGTTAAATGAGGCTGTTTGCCAAGTAAAAAATGCCAGAAATTTCAACTTCTACCTTTATTTAAAAAACTTTAAAAATACCTTTTATTTAAAAAAGTAGAAATTCACTGATGGGCTAAATTTATTATTAAATGAGCACACTTTTCACTTTAAGGAGGCAGGTCCCACAGTTTGGAATGATTGGGGGAGAAATAACCACCCCCCTACCTCTGGGTCTTTGACTCTTTCTTTCCCCCTCCCTCATACACACACACACACACACACACACACACACGTACACACACACACACAGAGTAATTGATGGGTTGATGGCAATCAGTTATCTGTGATTGCTTTTTGCCCAGGAGTATAATGTAGAGATAAAAATATGGACTGTGAGGTCCAAGTATCTGGTTCCCAGTCTTGGCTGCACTAACGGGCACCCTTTCCTTTGGGAATCCACTGTATCATTCTTAACCCCAAGTTTTCTCATATTTAAAATAAAGAAAGTCTACTCCCTAATCTGTAAGGTCACTTGCAGCCCTAATATTCCACAACTGCTTGACTTCAGAAAACTAGGGTTCCAATTTATAGTTGGCGATTCATCCACAAGCAGTAACCCCAAGTGCTTATTTGCATGCAAGTAGAATGCTAATCAGGAAGTGCAGATAAAGCTCATCAGAATCAAGATGGGCTGTCAGGACACCATCTTTCTGGAGGTGCCCAGACAGGGTAAACTCGGACGAGAAATTAAATTTAGCAAGAGAGGGGAGTGCTATCAGTTATCGCCGGCCCCAGGTTCAATTAAATGGCGTCTGGCTCCTGAGTGCTAAGCAAGACGTGCCTTATCGCTTCAGTCCTGGAATTTGGAAGCATTATCTGCCAGAGCCCAGGGATTAAAAATAATGTTCGGGCCTGATGGACAGGGGCTAACACTCAGACACACAGTGATGATTATTGCTCGTGGAAAAGAGGTCTTGACAGAGCTGAAGGCAAAAGGCCAAGGTGGAAGATTCTGGACTGCGAGCAGATTCCCAGGTTCACCTTGGAAAAGTCATTCGACTTCTTGGCAACTCAGTGTTAATCTTCATTTTGTAAATGGTCATTATTCGTTCTTATCTCACTGTATTGTTACAAGAATAAAATATAGCAAGGATGACAATGGCCCTTTGGAAAAGTTTAAGTCCAATCCAAATCTAAAGGGCCAATTTTCAGACAAACTAGTATTCAGTATTTATTATATGCTTGGTACTATGAATGATAACAATAGCCAACATTGATTAAGCACTTACTGTGTGGCCGCATTATTGTGTTTTAAACAAATCAATTTAGTTCATTCTCACAACCACCTATCATATGTATATGTACCATTATTATTATTCCTGTTTAAGAGATTAGAAAATTGAGGTAGAGTAACTTGCTCAAGATCGTAGCTATTATGTGGCCAAACTGGGGTTCAAATTCACTCCAGAATCTTTACCTTTAACCACAATGTAATATGCCCTTCAATAATTAGCATAGTAATAAGGATTATTTAGACATAAATCCAGTCTTTCATGTGTATGTCTCATTTGAGATCATATTATAATTTTGGTAATTTTCCAGCTAATATTTTATAGGCATATTCCCATGTCATTCAAAATTATTCCTAGACATAATTGAAGGGTATATATCATTATATTGAAAGGAATTACTACAAGCCACTTAACCATTCCTCTGTGATTGAACACTTGGTTTCTTTCCGTTTTTTTCCCATTATAAGTTGTCCTAAACTCAGCATCTTTGTCTATAATTTGTGTCATTTTTCAGAGTGGAATAACTTTGTAAAAGCGTTTATCTGTTTTTTTTTTTTTTTTATTTGATTAAGGGTTTGTTATGTAAAGTTTCAAGGATACCTAAAAGTAGGGAGAATGCTGTAGTGAACCGGGTATTCCCATCCCTTAGCCTACATTGTTTCATCTATTCCCCCACCCCTTCAACCCCACAATTATTTTAAAGCAAATCCCAGATGTTTTTATCTATAAACATTTCAATATATATTTCTAAAAGGTAAAGACTGTTAAAATAAACATCTAAAATACCATGATTACAATTAAAAATTTTAACAATTCCTTAATATCATCAAATAGCCTATTAGTTCACATTTCCCTGGTTGTTTTATATAATTGAATTGGAATCCAAATAAATTCCATATATTGTAGTTGATTAAGAGGGTTCTTAGATTTCTTTATAAGTTCTATTTCTCTCTCTCTTTTTTTAAATCTGCTTCTCCTTCTCTCTTCCCTTCTCTCCTCTCTCTCTCTCTTTCTCTCTCTCTCTATTTCTGTTGTCATTATTCTGTTGAGGAAACTGGGTCATTTTTCCTATAGTGTTTCCCCTAGTTTGGATTTTTCTAATTGTAGCCCCCAAGTATTTAATATGTTCTTTTTCCCCTTATATTTGTTATTAATTGGTAATTAGATCTAGAAGCTTGACCAGATTCATATCCAGGTTCAAGTCTTCATCCCAGCTTTCCTCACAGCACCTCAGCCCTGGAGGATTTATTTTGATTAGACAAACTTAAGGTAGGTGTTCATGCTGACCAATGGTGGCCAAAGCTGTGGAAATATTCAGATTGCTTTAAGCCTGGCTCACATTTCTATCCCTGGAATGAGTTTGGGGGAGTGGGAATACTCATCCTGATCATATGAACTGCAAATGGGATGGGCTGACTCCTCAAACAATTGGGGCTTTTAAAATAGAGATTTTGAACATAGTGTGAATGGATGATAAATGTCCTAAATCAACAAAGGCTTTCTTCCCCAGTTTGGAGACCAAACTATAGAGCTCAGCCAGCCCACAGGGGAGGGAGCCTATTTCTGATGAAGACAGTGTGTGGGTATGTAATCAATGAACATTTGAATAGGAAAGGACTTTAAAGAGCTTCTTGTCCAAATCTTCCATAAGAAAGCCAAGGAAACTGGAGTCCCACAGAGGCTAAGTTCCTACCTGCCCAAGCTCCTACTTCTCATCAGTTGTGGGGCTGGGCTGTGCATCTCTCGATTCCTCTGTCAGGTTTTTCTCCTCTGAACCACCACCATTCCCATCTTGAAATAAATAACTTAACCCTGCTAGTGCCAACCAAGAATCAAGAAAGCCTAGACCAGGAACTTAAAAAGTTCCTAACTCCCTGTTTCCTACTAATTACTTCTTCTGCTAAGTAACCTTTTTCCTGCAAGGAAATCATAGGTCATGTTAGAATAAAGTAAGCAAAGAATGTACATTTGTATATATGTGTGGGAGTGGTTTTTAGTTGATTTATTCAAAATTTTCTACACATGTATATTAGCAGCACAAATTAGATTACCTTCATATCACATTCTGCTTTACATCCTCCAAAGAATAAAGAATGAAGTGTCCACTGAACATTTTCATTTCAGTTCCTTTTTCCTTCAAGAGGATTTACATACACTCCAAATTATTAATTTACAAAGGATTCCACTTTGATGCTAATATAGCTGCCACCTCTCACCAACTGATGAAAATCGATGAAAACTGGTGAAACTGATGAAGTTTTCCTTCCAGCTGACTTATCAGGGCAATGAATAGCATTACCAAAAAATTCCACATCTCTTCATTGCGACTTCATCCTTCTCCCTTTTGTTCTTTGTTTAGTCTTATTTGGCATCTTCCAGACTATCTCAAGGTTAGGAGCACAAACCAGACCAATCTCAGCCTTCTTTAAGTATCTCTGGGTGGGGAGGGCTGGGGTGGATGAAGAAATGGTCAAGTGTTGGGTAGGAAGGCATATTGAGGATGAGTTTTCACATAAGTGTTTATTCATCGTCTTCACGGAAGCACCAAATTGTATCGAGGAACTCTGAGGTGGGTAGGTTCTGGTTTTAGGCTCTTTCCCTAGGTTAAACACATCTATTTTTAGGAAAATAAGAAAATTGAAAGCAAACCACCTGACATCTGAGAATTGGCCCTGATGCTCACAGCTGACCTCAGGGCTATTACAAGCTGGCCTGATGCTCACGGCTGGGCCATGCTGTTCTCCTGCTGGACATAAACTGTCTCACAGAACACCAGCACCAGGCAAGGTCACTCTGAGGTTGTGATGAAATGAGACAAAACTAGGTCAGCGTGGAACCTATAAAATATCAAACGTCCCTCTCCCTCAGCTAAAAGGAGAAGCCTGCCACTTCTTTACCAATTTACAATCTTATCCTTGCTCTGGTCTGACCTCCTTAAAGTAAGTTTGATAGAGATGCCCAGTCACAGAATTTCCCCACTTTCTGCTAGCACCTACCCTAGATCAAACCCTCCCTCAAATTTTTCAACCAAAGCCCAAACCCTGTAATAGGTTACTTCGTAAACTCTTACTGAGATGCCCCACAGTGTCTCACGGGGGGCCTTCTTCCTCATTGCAACAAATAATAAATTCAATTTGTTCAATGATACTGTGTTCCTGGTAGTCCTTGGCTGAAGGACATTGACAGAGGGTAAAGTTTAGGGAACACATCACCTATTTTCATTAAATCAATGACTATTTTTTTCCTTCTTGTCTTTTTTCCTCTCTCTATATATTTTTTTAAAATTCAGTTTTATTCAGGTTATTCATATACTATACCATCCTCCAAAGTGTACAATCAGTTGTTCATAGTACCATTATATAGTTGTGCATTTGTCACCACAATTAAATTTTTTTTTAGATTTTAGAACATTTTTGTTACTCTAGAAAAGAAATAAAAATAAAAAAGAAAACTCAAATCCTCCCATACCCCTAACCCCCTCTATTATTGACTTGTAGTACTGGTATAGTATATTTGTTACTGTTGATGAAAGAATATTAAACTATTACCAACTGTAGTACATAGTTTGTAATAGGTACATACCCCCCATATACCCCTCTATTATTAACTTCTAGTAATAATATCATACCTTTGTTCTAGTTCATTAAAGAAATTTATAATATTTGTACAGTTAATCATGGACAGTGTCCACCACAAGATCCACTTTTATGCATTCCCATGTTTTAACCTCCAACTTTCCTTCTGGTGATAAATCAATGACTATTGACATTGAAAGATTTGAGACCATTCATTCATTCCATTATTTTGTTTTATTTTGTTATCAACAGTAGAGCTTTTTATTCCAAAGAAATCTTAGGTGGTACCCCAATACGTAATATAGATGAAATGGAGCTGCTCTGGCCCAAAGAGGGTGGCTCCCAGGTCCCATCAGCTTGGGTCCCCCATATCTGCTCCCACAATAGCCTTGAGGCACTTCTACCTGTCAGAGGGTCCGTGTAGAAAACTACTTGTCTAGTCTAAGTCTTTCATATTATAATCGAGTTATCTAATTGCAAGAGATATTGCGAGTTCCTCAAAGCCACACTCCTAGTGACGGACACACCTAGGGCCAAGATTCTAGCTTTCTGACTCTTAGGCTAGAGTCAGAATTCCACGGTGGTCCTTGGTTGTGCGCACCAGTTCAGTGCTGGCTCACCTCCTCCAGTGACCTGCTCCGGGATGTTCCGGAGGACGTCATCGTCTGACTCTCTCCCCACGGATGTCCACTGCACATCAAAACTCTGGCCCCCAGAAAACATCCAAGGCTTCTTTTCTTTCCCTTTTATACCTTATTGACCCACAACCACAATGATTATCATGGTGGTGCCATGATCATAATATAAAGATTCCCCTGAATGCACACTTTCCTGAAAGAGCAGTACCCACTGGGGAATCAACATTGGAAATGAGATTCACAGTTACAAGTGTTTGGTCCTTTTTGCTAATGATCCAGCTGAACTCTAAATACTCATATCCTTAATCTTCTCTAGGCCTCGGGAGGTGAGAGCACCGGTGAGGAGAGGAAGGAGGACTTGGGAGACAAATGGGAAGAATATCAAGAATCACGGTGTCCAAGAATAGCTTGGACGTATTGGAGCATGGAGCATTGTCAGTGATCAGAAGAGACGTGAGCTTGCTTTACTCAGTGTCTGCACTTGGCTGAAACCCAGGGATACTGTAAAGATGGGTGGGTATTGGAAACTGATTTAAACTCCCCAAAAGAAGAGGACTGTAGAAATCAAGGGGATTATTCAGAGAAATATTTCTAGTGACGTTTGTTGCAATGCCCATATTTAGCAGGGATGCTTCTTGGGGTAGCTGAAATGCAGTAGGAAGTGAGAATCCAGGTTGGACAGGAATGGGAGTCAGCCCTAACGAGGCAGGTGGGACTCAGAGATGAAAGGGACCATAATGAAACTGCTCTTTATTTAGGACAACTAGCTGGAGGGAGACTGGTGATCTAGCCAGAACTCTTCCACCTGAATTTAGGCTGGTTCCATTAGTGCAGGTCATAAACCTTTCTGGATCAGGCTATGGCACAACTTATGTTATTTTAATCACATTCTGATCTTTCTTCATTCACTCTGCAAAGTAACTACCTAGAAGTACCAGGAAGGGGATCTGTAAATGGATTTCTCCACCAGACAAATTAGCAAATAAGTGCCAACAAAACTCTCTGTACAAATTTCATTAATAAATACATCCTTGCCCATTAGCTCTCTAAATAACAACTAAGAGTCATTGAGTGCTACCAAGTATCAGGGACTAGTACCCAGGCCTGGGCCTAGGGTGAGGTGAGGAAAGCACTTGTCTTGGGCACAATATTTAATGGGACATCAACAAATGCAGTCATTGACATAAACAGCATTCAAATGCAATAGAAAAAAAAAAAAATCAAATCAACAATTCCATCCCATGGCTGGCCACGGTTTTTGTCAATAAAGCTTTGGCATCCGACCTGATGCATGTAAGTGCATTCCTTGCATCAAGGCCTTTCATTGTGTTTTACGTGCATTAACTCATTGAAATCTCACAGCAATCCAATGGCATAATTGCCTTCATCCTTTTCCTCCCTTTCTCTGTCTGTCTCTTTCTTTCTTGCATGGAAATTTGGGCACAGAAATGTTAAACAACCTTTCTAAGTGCACAGTTAACAAGTTGTAGAACCAGGATTTCTGACCCCAAGGTCTACACTTTTATCTATTCTTGCTCTCCTACTTCTAAAGGAAAAGAATATCATTTTTGCAAGAGAAATCTGCCTTAGTGACAGACAGAACAGAGTAATGGTTTCAGGGACATCAGAAATCCTCCCATGTTTGAGTTCCCCACAGGTACACACAGAAGATGCTGTAAAGTGAAAATACCAATTGGGTGAGGGGGAGGCATTTCTTGTCCCCAAATCAACCAGCAACACCCTTGCTTGACAGCATTTAGGTGAACTCTCAATCCCAGAAGCAAGGGCATGGAGGGGAGGTAAGTTTGATGAGCACAAAGATTAGAGAAGAGCCAGGGAGTAGAATTCAGTCCCAAGAGGGTGAAGCACTTCAGAGGAGTAAGCTTGGATGGTTGAGAGCTGAGGGAGACGGGAGATGCCAAGGACTGGGTGGGGCATGAAAGTAAGCTAGAAGGCTGTGGAAGACCCCTTCTCTTTTCCTTAGAAGTAGCCCTGCCATGGAAGTTTGTAGAATTGCCACCATTGTAGTGTCTTGCCCAATTTTCCCGGCTGTCAATGAGCATTATGGTTCTAATTTTTGCACCCGCCTGAATTTTCCAGTGTCCTGTTTGTGAATAATCCCTGTTTCCTAGCTCTGCGGGCACAGAACGTGCCTCACATTGTCTCAGAGAAGCTCTGTCGGCCCCATGCTGTCTGGTGGGTCTTGTCCAAGTGAGAGCCATGATCCCTGGCCAGGATTTGGACTCCAGTTCAGGTTCTGACTTTGAAGCCCGTGCTTTCAGCCATTATTTGAGGACATTCCTTATTAATTCTCCTTATTCACAAATTTCTAGGTGTGACTAGCTCTAGAGTGGAATTAATTTCTGTAATGGTTGGAGCCTTTGTTCACTTCCTTTTGGTTCACCTACCCTCTGGGGAATCGCTCAGCCTCAGAGGCTGTATGGTGTGTCTGACAGACCCTGTGCATGATTAACCAGGTGTTGGTGAGCAAGTCTAGACACGGGCATTCACCCTTTTCCTCCTCTTCTCTCTTTGTCCTTAACAGAATTTGTGTGTCTGTATGGTGTGTGCCATCCCAGGTTTCTCCTGGTGCCTAGAAAAATGCAAAACACTTTTGATGACCTTGAGTGTTGACCAAAAATGATGACACCACCTGAGTATCTGGGCCTAGACCCTCTGAGGTGTGTGTCTAGACACATGGAGTCTGCAATGCTTATGGTTTCCAAAGAGGGGCCATCCAAGTTTCAAGAGGGAAAAGTACCTCCATCCTTCTCCTCTTTCAGTCCTTACTCATCACCTTGAGGCAGCTGGTGATGGCTGTTTCCTCAAAGGCCATTGTAAACCTGCCCTTGCCCTGTAGCTTCTTCATGGTAGATTCACTCTCTCACTGTGAGTCTATCCATGACACATGCTCACTTTCCCAAATTCTCTGGAAGCTGGGACATGGGCTTGTGGCCCAGACTCTAGGGAAAAGGGTGCTGTAGGCATGTGTATGGGGAAGAGTATTTTAAGGAAATGCTGACTCCTAATAAAAAGAGACTTACAGGAGGAAGCAATAATCATTTCGCTGGATGTGGTCATGACTGTAGGTGACGACAGGATCTGCTGCAGCCATCTTGCAGCTGTGAGGCTAGACATTACAGCACTGTGAAATGGCAGGGCAAAAAGATGGAGGGAGCCTTGGAAGCCATCATTGAGCTGCTACATCAACCTTGGAATAACCCTTCCTCTGGTCTTTTTGCTCCATGAGATAAATGTCCTCATTGTTTTAGCTACTTTAAATTGAGTACTTAGTTTCCTGCAGCTGAAAGCATGGCAATACACTTTTTTAAAAAAATGCAATTTTATTGAACTATATTCACATACCATACAATTATCTAAAGTGTACAGTTGTTCACAGTATCATCATAGGTTGTGCATTCATCACAATTTTTGAACATTTTCATTACTCCAAAAAGTAAAATAAAAGTAAAGAAGAATACCCAATATATCCCATATCTCTCCTCCCCCCCATTATTCATTTACTTTTTGTCCCGCATTCTTCTACTCATTTGTTCATACACTGGGCAAAGGGAGTGTGAGCCACAAGGTTTTCACAATCACATGGTCGTACCATATAAGCTATATTACTACACAATCATTTTCAAGAATCAAGGATACTGTATTGCAGTTCAATAATCTCAGGTATTCCCTTCTAGCTATTCTAATAAACTCAAAACTAAAAAATGATATCTATATAATGTATAAGAGTTACCTCCAGAATGGCCTCTTGACTCCGTTTGAAATCTCTCAGCCACTGAAACTTCATTTTGTTTCATTTATCTTTCCCCTTTTGGTCCAGAAGTCCTGGGTCCAGGCTCATCCCCGGGAGTCATGTCCTACGTTGCCAGGGAGATTTACACCCCTGGGAGTCATGTCCCACATAGGGCAATGAGTTTATCTGCTAAGTGGGCTTACAGAGAGAGGCCACATCTCAGCCACAAAAGCGGTTCTCTGGGAGTGATTCTCAGGCAAAATTATAAGTAGGCTTAGCCTCTCCTTTGCAGTAATAAGCTTCATAAAGGCAAGCCCCAAGATCAAGGGCTTAGCCTACTAAAATTGTAGCCCCCAATGCCTGTGAGAATATCAGGAATTCCCCAGCTCAGGAAGTTTAATATATCCACATTTTCCCCAGTCTCTCAAGGGGGATTTACAAATACTTTTTTTTATTTTCTGCCCAAATTACTCTGAGATGCATCAGGGCTTCACGCTAACCTGTACAAACCAAACAGCTCTCACTCTCTATTCAAGGTTCCATGGAATTACGGTGTTTGAGTAAACTAACCATACAAGTTAAATTATATAGTGTGCTACAGAAAATATAGATTTTGCACCAAATAGCTATCTCTTCCCTTGGTCCCACACAAAAGCCAAAGTTTTAAAACACAGTTAATATCATCCTCTACCCTTTAGACTGATCTACCCCAATGTCAACCGAGTCCATTTCATTCATATCTCCAATTGAAGTTTGATCTCCTTTTCAGCCTCTTTAACAGTTGCTACATGGGGCAATGTCAATACACTCTTTTTCCCAACTTCCCTTGCATACTCATACTCCTTGTTACTGAGCCCAAGATGGCTCCCTTCTCATCAATACAGACACAGTTCTAAGCACACTTATTTTGACACTGGGCTTAAGACTTGTACACACACACATATGGTGCCTTGATTCACTGGCTTTCACTCTCTGTATGCAGGTGTAATGAGTGTGTATTTTTAAGTGCCCCAGGACTATTGATTGGAGGAACACAATACAAAAATTTGAAGTGACAATGGCATCGACTAGCTCTGAGTCGTGGTGGATTCTGGGTAATGATGGGTGATCCCCCACTGCTGGGCAGAGGTCTGACCTCTCTATTCAGGGATTGCTCACACGTTCCCTGAGGCACTTGCCAAGGAAACATTTGCATTCCATTGATTCAGCACTAGAAGGAAAACCTAAAACAGGCTGGATTTTCTTTTCAGGGCTAAAGATATCAGAAGAGTGGGGTCTGATAAGGGATGAAAGATTTCTACAGTAGGGTCAGGAAAGTGAAACCACCACTCTGGATTGGTTATGGTTAATTAGAAGGACTATTTGATGTGGTGCAAAGGGCTAAAGCCTTAGGTGAAAGTAACTATGAAATCTTGGAAATCTTCAAAAAGGAGCTAAGTGTGGGACTATTAGGCATAGTCAGGTATGCACCTTGGATGTGTTCAAATCAGATGTCTAGGGCACAGATGAAAGAACATGTAAGAACCTAAGGTTGTTTTGGCTTATGGAAAATCTGGGCTTGGGAGAGTTAAGTGCAGGGATAGGGCAGTGTGGGAAAGGTCAAGACTAGGATCAGGCACAAAACAAGTGCAATGAGGGAGAGAAGGACTCAGCTGCTCCAGAGGGAGGAAGGCCACCAAAGAGGGTTTCTAGAATAGTACTGGTCACTCAAAAGTTTGGCCTGGAGAGCAGGCATTGGTCTGGGCCAATCTGACTCACAGGGACACTTGCAGACTTGAATGGAGCCCAAGCCCCATGACACATCAGAATTGAATTATTCAATGGAGAGCTTTTGTAAAACATGCACGCAGAGATTACAATTCCCACCCTATCCCTACTCCTGAGATTCTGATCCAGTAGTTTGAGATTCTGATTTAGTTAGTCCTTGGAATTTATATTTTAAGAAAGATATCCAGACTTTTTGATGATCAGACAGGGTTGAAAACTTCAGAAATAAACAGTGACTGCCTTGATAGGAGGACCCAGAGCAGGTGGTCGTATACCGAGGTTGAAGACAGTTTAGCCTCTGGGGTCACGGGTATAAACTCTATTCTCTGGCAGTGAGGGTGAGTTCTAGAAATTACAGAATCACAGAACCCTTGGCTTGGTGTCAGCAATCCTGGGGGAATTATTATCTACACCAGTCATATGGGGCATGACTAATGTCTCTATTTTATGCATGAAGAAACTGAGGCACGGAGAGGAGAATCAATTTGCCCAAGATCACAAGTCTAGGAAATGGTGGAAATGGGAGGTGTTCCCAAGTTGCTCTTTCAGCCAGTGACAGTGGGAGTACAATCCCACAGGAAATGAGGGGCCTGACCATGGGAAATTGCACATGAATAGGAGAAAGAAGGAAAAGAGCAATACAGTGGACTTGATTAGAATGAGAGCAAGTTGGGGGAAGGAGAGGGAGTTATTAAAAATGAAAGAAAAAAGTATTTCCTTAATTTGGCTTCATTTACTCATCATTTGTACATTATTTCCATAATTACAGCTTATTTCCTTAGCTGATATCATTCTTCTGAGTGCTGGGTTCCCAAGTGAAACTCCCTTTCCTCCCCATTTCCCCAAAGGCCTGAATTATCCCTTCTCACGAACTCTTACCGCTACCTTCTTGTCCCTCTGCTTAATGTCGTGTCATATGACATTTCCTTCGGTCTTTCTTCTAAGGAGCTTTTTTTTTCCCTTACCCAATTCCTCAGGGCACTGATAGCATTGGATGGACTGTCAGATTCTGGAAGGACTTATTCATTACCCTGTGGGGTATTGGCTTCTGTTATTTTGTAATAGTGTCTCTTTTGCAGCCAAATACAGAAATGACTCATTTGTCGGAAACTGGGTAAAGCAAATCCATAACTAATTAGTTTTTATGATACTATTTGGATCTCCTGATATTTTGTGCTAAGAACCTTGGAAACATTTAGGACACCAAAGGGTCAAGATTCACCATATCAGTATAGATCTGTAAGAAGGAATGTACTTTGTGGTGGATTGAATTATGTATCCCCTCAAAAGATATGTTCTTAATCCATATTCTGATGGGTATGTACCCACTGTAAACAGGACCTTTTAGAGATGTTAGTTTTAGTTAAGGTGTAGCTCAACTGAGTCAGGGTGGGCCTGAATCTGTATTATTAGAAGTCTTATAAAGAGACCTTAGAGAAAGTCACATTGAGGAGCCAGGAGCTGGAAGTCAGTGGAAACTGGAAATCTAGACACAAGGAAAGAAAGATGCCAATAAATTCCTGTTGCCAATTGGTGCGTGGTATTTGTCTTAGCAGACTGGCAAACTAAGATATACCTTCTTAAGCATGTGCTTTCTAATGATGAACAATGTGGACACCAGGAGAACTGGGCTCACTGAGCTTCCACAGGAAGAAATATCATTTATTACTGTGAATCAGTGAAGCACTTTAGGATCCTCTGTGGTTCATTTGGAAGTCTAGGGAAAATAAATACTGTCTATAGTCTTTTTTCTAGAGTTTGCCATCAATGGCAAGTACTATGTGCTTTAAGTTTCTGCAACAGACATTTTGGGCAACAATGCACTAGGTCTTAAATTAAAATAGCAAGATGGAACTGTGGGAAGACAGTGGAGCAGGAAGCTCTAGGAATCAATCTCTCCACAAGAACAGCTATTAAAGAGACAGGAATGGTCTGAATTAGCTATTTGGAAACTCTGGTGTCCAGTAGAATACTGTACAGCTTCCAGGGAAGAGTGGGAGGAAGACTCTAGTAAATTATGGCAAATACTAGTAAATTGTTCTCTCCACATGGTAGTTACCATCCTCCATCTCCCACTCTCACAGCAGGCAGCAGTAGGGCCTAGCCCCTGGCATAGCTTGTTGGTACCAGAGAGTGCTATAAAAATCTACTACCTCAAGATCCAGGGGGTGCAGACCAATCACTGATTACTGCTTCTGATTAACCACTTCAGATCACTGGGGGCCCAGCTATGAGGGAGACAATTGTTCTAACCCACCTCACAAAAAGGCAGAGGAGAAGACATAAAGATGTTATGCTTCCTCAGTACTGTGGAGGACGGTTGAAAGGTGCTTTTCCTGGCTAGGGGCTGAGTCAAGAAAGCACAGCTTTGGGGAGCCATGGAAGACGCTCCTGGCTCCTTCCTGGCCTTCCCCTCATCTCCTCTGCAGGGCACTTTGGAGCTGTCTGGTGCTCCCTTTGTGGGTCCCTGGCCTTGTTCTGACTTGGAAAGACTGACTTGGGATACTCCTCTCTGACATGCCCACCCCTCCCAGAATTTGCCCTCAAGGCATTAGGAACTTGAGACAATGGAGGCAGACAGCCTGTGGGCAAAGGCTTACCAGTTTTAAGTCCTGCGGTGGAACACACAGGAGAAGAAGTTCTGTCTCTGGAGAAGTAGAGGGTGCATTCAAACTCTTGGAAACAGGGGAATGCCTAAGGCCACTGGTAAGAGCACAATCCCAGGACAAGACACAGGCCCAGTGAAGACAGGGAGGACCTGCACTTTGCATTTCCCTTGGGTGATAGGTGGGCTGGACTCTGATGAACAGCACCAGCCAATGCAAAGCCAATTTGCAAAGGTGGTGGAATGCGCTTTCTACTTAGATTTTCTTGGTTTTGTTGGCTCCTGACACTCAAGAAAATCTCTGTCTTATGAATAGCTAGTTGCAAACTCAAGAAATATACATCTTGGGGAATAAATCCCAGATTTAACACACAAAAATATTTCAATGTGCAGTGCACAACAAAAGATTGTAGGAAACAAAGATACAGAAAATGGTGGCCCATCCAAAGGAAGAGGATCAAATCAGGAAACAACAGCAAATGAGACCAGACTGGGACATGCCAGACAAAGACTTTACAAAAATTATCTTCAATATGATCAAGGAGATGGAGGAAAACACAGAGAAAGAACTAAAGTAGATCAGATAAACAATGAATGAACAATATGAAAATCTCAAAAAAGAGATAGAAATTTTAAAAGGGACCCTGCTTTAATTTCCTAGGCTGCTGAAAGCAGAAATCATAAATGGGTTGGCTTAAACCATAAGGATTTATTAGCTTACAGTTTGAGGCCAAGAAAATGTCCAATCAAGCCATCACCATGGTGATGCTTTCTTCCTGAAGAATGGCTGCCAGTGATCCTTGGCTTCTTTGTCATATGGCAAGGCACATGGTGGCTTTTGCTGGCTTCTCCCCCTTTTTTTTTTATCAGTTGTTCACAGTATCATCATCATTTAATCATGCATTCATCACCAAATTCAGCACTTGAACATATACATTTCTCCAAAAATTTTTTTAAAAGTCTAACAAAAAAGATAAAAACATTAAAATGCAATACAATACAATAATAAGGTCAGGCAACAACACCACTCCCAAGAATCCCATACTCCTCCCTTATATCTGCATCTCAAACATTTAGCATTGGTATATTGCCTTTGTTACATTTAGCAAAGCATATTACAGTGTTACTGTTAACCCTAGACTCCAGTTTGCATTGATTGTATTTTCCCCAACATCATCCCATTTTCAACACCTTGCAAGATTGACATTCACTTGTTCTTCCACATGTAGAAACATTTTTATATTTGTACATTTACTCACCCTCAGTGACCACTCAAGGTTTCACTAAGTTATATAGTCCCTGTCTTTATTGTCTATCTTTACTTCTGATGTTGTACATGCCCCAAACCTTCCTCTTTCAGATTAACTCACAGACGTCTTTGTTCAGTGTACTTACAAGGCAGTGCTACCATTGTGCCATAATATGCTATCCAATTCTGGATCTATACAGTCAATCCTGTTGAACATTCTATACTCCTTCAACATCAAATGTCTGCTCTCGACACTTTATCTATCCCCTGATAACCTATATTCTTCTTTTTTTATTTTATTTTGAAATAAATTCAAAGTTATAGGAACAGTGGCAAAAACAATACTAACCCCATACAAAGAATTCCATCATACCCTGACCCCCCTCCCCTGATAGCTCAATCCACCAACTTTAACATGCTGTCACATCGCTATTTCTTTCCCTCCTTCCCTATCTATCATCCATCATCTATTGCTCTGTCTTCTGAACATGAGAGTTAGCTGCACACATCCTTGAACATACACTATGATTCACGTATACACTTCCCATGAACAAGAACATTCTTTTATGCAATCCCATTAAGCGCAGCTAAGAAGTACAAGAGATTCAACAATGATATAAAGCTTATATTCTATATTTCCTTTTCCTTATGTCTCAACTGTGTCCCTTTGAGCCACCTGTCCTCTATCCTCCAGTCCCATCCAAGTTCATCCTTGGCATTCAATTGTCATCTAGTTAGACTGTGGTTTTTTTTTTTTTCAGTTGTGGAAACATATATACAGCCTAAATCTTCCCATTCCACCCCTTCCCTAGCCTTCCATTAGTGGGATTAATCACATTTAGAATGTTGTAATGCTGTTTCCCACCATCCATTACTAGAAATTTCCCTTCACCTCAAACAGCAACTCCACCCTCATTTCTTAACTCCCCATTGCCCCTTCCCCCATTTTTCTTAACCCAAACTCTACATTTCATCTCTGTGGTTATATTCTCTGATAATTTCTTTGTGTTGGCTGTGGGGGTTAAAATTAACCTCTTAAATCCATATCAATCTTGTTTTTCTTTGTTACCACCTTCACTTCAATAGGACACATAAACTATGTTCCTATACTCCTCCATTCCCCTACCTTTATATAGTTGTCTAAAATTACATATTTTACATTGAGTTCAAAACCACTGATTTGTCATTAGAGTTTGTGTTATTTATATCATGTAGGTAGTAAATAGTGGAGTTACAGTTCAAAAATTATTGACTTCTATTTGTATTCCATTGTGGTTGGAGAATGTGCTTTGAGTATATTCAAAATTTTTTTTTTTTTAATTTCTTGAGGCTTGTTTTATGTCCCAGCTTATGGTCCCTTCTGGAGAAAGATCCGTGATCACTAGAGAAAAATGAGTGTTCTGGTGCTTTGGGATGTAAGGTACTATATATTTCTGTTAAAATTCTCTATATCTCTTTCTCCTTTCTGTTGTTTCTCTGTCAGTAGGGCTCCCTTTAGAATCTGAAGTAGAGCAGGTCTTTTATTGGCAAACTCTCTCAGCATTTGTTTGTGAAAAATTTAAGCTCTCCCTCAAATTTGAAGGAGAGTTTTGCTGGATAAAGTATTCTTGGTTGGAAATTTTTCTCTCTCAGAATTTTAAATATGTCATGCCACTGCCTTCTCACCTCCATGGTGGCCACTGAGTAGTCATTACTTAGTCTTATGTTGTTTCCTTTGTATGTGGTGAATTGCTTTTCTCTTGCTGCTTTCAGAACTTGCTCCTTCTCTTCAGTATTTGAGAGTCTGATCAGAATGTCTCAGAGTAGGTTTATTTGGATTTATTCTATTTGAAGTTCGCTGGGCATTTATGCTTTGTGTATTTATATTGTGTAGAAGGTTGGGGAAGTTTTCCCCAACAATTTCTTTGAATACTCTTTCTAGACCTTTACCCTTCTCTTCCCCTTCTGGGGCACCAGTGAGTCTTAAGTTCGGATGTTTTATTTTACCTATCATTTCCCTGAGATCCATTTTGATTTTTTCAATTTTTTTCTCCATTCTTTCTTTTATTCTTTCATTTTCTGTTCTGTGGGCTTCTAGGACACTGAGATGTTGTTCGGCTTCCTCTAGTCTTGTATTGTGAATATCCAGAGTCTTTTTAATTTGGCCAACAGTTTCTTTTATTTCCATAAGATCTTCTATTTTTTTATTTACTCTTGCAATGTCTTCTTTATGTTCTTCTAGGGTTTTCTTTATGTTGCTTATATCCTGGGCCATGGTCTTCTTGATGTCCTTTAAATCCTTTGCCATGTTTTCGTTCCTTGATTGTATTTCTTTGATTAATTTTGCAAGGAACTTTGTTTCTTCTGATAACTTGATTTGTGTGTTTGGAGTTAGATTTTCCATATCATCTGGTTTTATCATATGCATTGAGATTTTCTGTTGTTTTTGGCCTCTTGGCATTTGCTCTGCTCAACAGGGTTCTTTCAATTTGTAAAAAAAACACCTATCTAATTTTTCAGAAACACTGGTGATGTACACTTTCTCTAACTAACCAGCAGATGGCATCTGTGAGTCACCTATACCTCTCAAGTCAGTTCTCCACCTTTTCCCCATGGTGTGTGGGGAAATGATTCTTGTGGGGTCCAGCTGGAGAACTCAGCCTGGGTGTGTTGCTGGAGCCATCCACCCTGAATGCAGGGCGCTTGTATGGGTGGTCAGGGAAGAGGGACAGCCTCAATATTCAAATCCCCCCGGTTCCCGGACATTCAAGGCCGCTGCAAGAGTCCAAGCCTTCATTTCATTTAAGCCCCAGTCCCTCTCTCTCACTGTCCCACAAACCACCGGACTTGGTGTAGTGTCCCTGGGATCTCTGAACGGGTTCCCCTGCCCAGCCACGATCCTCCAGGACCCCTGACAAGGGAATGCCATGCTACGTCATCAGTGCATGCCGTCCCTCAAGGGAAGCCCCAGGCCTCCAGGCTGAGCCAGTTAGCTTTCAGCCTGATGCAAAAATGGCCAAACGGGGCATCTCCACACCCCCGTCTCGCACAGTTCCTCCTTCCCAGCTCTGGGACAACTGGCGGGGCTCTGGGCTGTGGGCACAGCCCCAGGCAGGAGTTTATCCAGCCCTCCGGGGGGCCAGCTGCTAGCTGCAGGGTTTCATTCGGCTTCTGGCTCTTCCCTCTCTTCCCCTGGCCTGAAAGGTATCTGCAGTGGGCTATCTTCCAGGCCAGACACCGAGAGACCAGCCCAGCCCCCTCTTGCTGTGTTTTATTGCATGGTTCCCACAATCACAGCTGCAGCCGCTCCTGGGTTTTTCCTTTTTTTTTTTTTTTTTTTTTAATTAAAAGAGCCCATCGGTCTCCAGATGCCAAACCCTGGCTTCCCCAGACCGCCGCGTGGCTGCAGGTCATCCAGCCAGCTTACTCACTCATTTCAGAATGCAGACTCCCAGTTTCACCAAGTATACAGCCCCTGGGAACTAGCAGATCTCGTCCAGCTGGCACATTGCTGTAACCGGTATTCTGGGTCACTCTCTGGTCCTTATCTAGTGTTTTCCACAGAGGTGTTCCTTAGCCCTGTCTCACCTAGCCGCCATCTTGGTTTCTCCCCTGGCTTCTCCCTTTTCTTTTGGGTTTTGTTGATTTCAGCTTCTTGTTTCCGTAACTTTCTCTCTATCTCCCTCTGTATTCACTCCATTTATAAAGGACTCCAGTAGGAGATGAGCCACACCCTAACTGAAGTAACTTCACCAAAAATTACTTACAATGGGTTTAAATGCACAGAGATGGATTAAATTAAAGAACATGTTTTTCAGAGGTATGTAGAGCTTCAAACCACCATAGAACTAAACAGAACTATTGGAGTCCAAGACCACAATAACGAAAATGAAAAATTTTCCCAGGGGAGTTTCCACAGCAGACTGGAGCTGGGAGAAGAAAGAATCAGCCAAATCAAAGACAAGTCAAATGAAATGAGTCAGGCTGAGGAGCAGAAAGAAAAAAGAATTATTAAAAAGTGAAAATAGCCTAAGAAACTTGTGGGATACTATCAAACATTATGGGAGTGTCAGAAAGAAAATAAAGAAAGGGGCAGAAGAAATATTCAGAGAAATAATGACAGAAAACTTCCCAAACTTTGCAAAAGATGGGAATATGCACATCCAAGAATCCAGAGAACACCAAACAGGATAAACATAAGAAAAATGTACCCCATCACATACTGATCAAACTGTCAAATGCAAAGGATAAGGAGAGTTCTGAAAGCTGCAAGAGAAAAGCAATGTGTTATGTACAAGGGAGTCTCAGTTAGATTAAGTGCCAATTTCTCTTCAGAAACCATAGAGGCAAGAGGGAAGTAGGTGGAAATACTTAAAGTTGCTGAAAGAAAACAATTGCTAGCAAAGACTTTTATATTACACAAGATTTTCTTTCAAAAATGAGGGAGAGAGAGATTAAGACATTCTCAGATAAGAAAAAGCTAAGGGAGTTCATCACCACTAAGACATGACATACAAGCAATGCTAGAGGGAGTTTTTGAGAGTGAAAGTGGAGGACACTAGACAATGGTTCAAAGCAGCATGAAGAAATAAAGACCTGTGTTAAAGGTAACCATTTGGTTAATTATAAATGTCAGTAATATTGTATTGTGTTGCTCCATTTCTTACTTTATACAGGTGCTGAAATGCAAATGCATAAAAATTAATGATAAATCTATGCTTTAGACATACAACATACAAAGATATAAGTTGTAACAGTTATGAAAAAAAGAAGGGGATTGGAGGAGTGTAGGGACAGTGCATGACTTCAAGTTGGTATCAGACAAAATATGATCGGTATGTAATTAGGATTTTAAATCTTAACTCCATGGTAACCAAAAGAAAAATATATGAAAAATATATTCAAATAGAAATGACAAAGGATGCAATATGGTACAATACAAAAAAATCAAAGAAATATAAAAGTAGGCATTAAAGGAAAAATTGGGGAAGAAAAAAGGTATAGACTTACAAAAACTAAATAGCAAAATGGCAGAAGAAAATCCTGCATTATCAGTAGTGCCTTTAAATGTAGATGGATTAAGCTTTCCAGTCAAAAGGCAGAGGTTGACAGAATGGATAAAAACAAACAAACAAACAAACAAACAAAAACATGGCCCAACTATGCCGTTTGCAAGAGAACCACCTGAAATCAAAAGAACATATGTAGGTAGAAAATGAAAGGATGGAAAAATATACCATGAAAGTAGTTGCCAAAAGAGAGGTGGGGTGCCTATATGGATATCAGATAAAATAGGCTTTCAGTAAAAAACTATTATGAAGGAAAAAGATTGCCATTATATACTGATAAAGGGGTCAATTCAACAAGCAGAGCCCCAAAATGTATGAAGCAAATACTAACACATTTAAAGAGAGAAACTGATGGTTCTACACTAATTGTAGGAGATTTCAATACATCACTTTCAATAATGGATAGAACATCTAGACAGAAGATCAATAAGGAAATGTATGACTTGAATGATACATTAAACCAACTAGACCTAACAGATATATTTAGAGCACTTCACCCAACAGCAACAGAATACACATTCCTCTACAGTGAGCATGGATCATCCTCCAGGATAGACCACATCTTAGGACACAAAAGAAATCTCAATAAATTCAAAAATATTGAAATTGTACAATGTGTTCTCCAACCACAATGAAGTGACTCTAGAAATCAATAGCAGTGAAAAGTGGAAACTATGTGGAAATTAAATAACATCCTCTTACACAAGCAATGGCTTTAAGAAAATCAGAAATGAAATTGAAATATCTTGAGGTGAATGAAAATGAAAATGCAGCATACCAAAGCTTATGGGATGCAGCAAAAGTAGTGCTGAGAGGGAAATTTATAGCCCTAAATTCCTACATATAAAAAAAGAAGAAAGATTTAAAATCTGTGACCTAACCTCAAAACTGGAAGAACTAGAAAAAGAAGAGCTAACTAAACCAAATGGAAGCAGAAGGAAGGAAATAAGAAAGATTAGAGTGGAGATAAATGAAATAGAAAACAAACAAACAAACAACAACAATAGAAAGAATTGGTCCTTGACAAGATCAACAAAACCTACAAATCTTTAGCTAGATTGAAGAAGGGAAAAAGAGAGAAGACAGAAATAACTAAAATCAGAAATGAAAAGGGGGGCATAACTACCCATGTTGCTGAAATAAAAAGGACTATAAGAGGATGCTACGAACAAGAGTACACCAACGAATAAAATTAATGTAGATTAAATGGCCAAATTCCTAGACACTTATAAACTACCTATGCTGACTCAAGGGAAAACAGAAGATCTCAACAAACAAATAACTTTTAAAGAGATTGAATCAGTAATCAAAAACCTCCCAACAAAGAAAAGTTCAGGTCCAGATAACTTCACAGGGGAATTTTACCAAACATTCCAAGAAGAATTAACACCAACCCTGCTAAAACTCTTCAAAATAATTGTTTAGGAAGGATGATCCTAACTCATTCTATGAGGCTAACATTACCCTCATACCCAAGCCAGATAAAGATACCACAAGAAAAGAAAATAACGACCAATGTCTCTTATGGATATATATGTAAAAATGCTAAAAAACAAAAAAAAAACAAAAAACAAAATACCAGCAAACCTAATCCAGCAGGATATTAAAAGAATTATACATCATTGTCAAGTACGATTTATCCCAGTTATGCAAGGGTGATTCAACATAAGAAAATCAGTTAATGTAATATGCCACATTAACAGAATGAAGGGAAAAAAACACATGATCATCTAATTGATGTAGATGATCAATTACATCTAATTGATGTAGATGACAAACCTCAGCACCCCTTCTTGTTAAAAACACTTAGGAAACTAGGAATAGAAGGAAACTTCCTCAACATGATAAAGGGCATATGAAAAACCCACAGCTAACATCATACTTAATGGTGAAAGCTGAAAGCTTTCACTCTAAGATTAGGAGCAAGACGAGGATGTCACTGTCACCACTGTTATTCAACACTGTACTGGAAGTTTTGCCAGAGCAAGTAAGCAAGAAAAACTAATAAATAGCATCAAAATTGGAAAGGAAGAAGTTACTCTCTTTTCAGATGACATGAACCTATATACAGAAAATCCTAAACAAATCAGCAACAAAACTAGAGCTAATAAGTGTATTCAGCAAAGTGGCAGGATGCAAGATCCACACTCCCAAATCAGTAGTGTTTCTATACACTAGTGATGAGCAATCAGCAAAAGAAATCCAGAAAAACTTTCCATCCCCAATAGCAAATAAAAGAATCAAATATCTAGGAATAAATCTAACCAAGGATATAAAGGATGTGTACACAGCAAGCTGCAGGGCCTTTTTAAGAGAAATTAAAGAAGACCTAAATAAATGGAAGGCCATTCTGTATTCATGGATTGGAAGACTATTATTAAGATGTCCATTCTACCAAAGTGATTTACAGATACAACACAATCCCACCCAATCAAAATTCCAACAATCTTCTTTTCAGAAATGGAAAGGTTAATCATCAAATTTATATGGATGGGTAAGGGGCCCTGAATAGCCAAAGCCGTCTTGAAAATAAGAATGAATTTGGAAGAGTCACACTTCCCTATCTTAAAGCTAATTACAAAGCCACAGTAATCAAAACATTATGGTACTGGCACAAGGATAGACATATAGACCAACAGAATCAAACTGAAAGTTCAGAAATCAACCCTCATATTCATAACTAACTGATTTTTAACAAGGAGCCAAAGACCGCTCCATTGAGAAAGAATAGTCTTTTCAACAAATGGTGCTGGGAAAACTCACTCTCCATTTGTAAAAGAATGAATCTGGAACCCTGCCTCACGCTATATACAAAATCCACTCAAAATGGATCAGAAACCTAAATATAAGAGCCAGAATTATAAAGCTCCTGGAAGAAATGTAGGGAAGCATCATCAGGATCCTGTGTTAGGCAATGGTTTCTTAGACTTTACACCCAAAGCACAACAACAAAAGAAAAATAAACAAATGGAACTTCATCAAAATTAAAAACTTTTCTGCCTCAAATGACTTCATCATGAAAGTAAAACAACAGCCTACACAATGGGAAAAATATTTGGAGATCACATATCAGATAAGTGTTTAATATCCAGAATATAAAAAGAAGTCCTTCAACTCAACAACAAAAAGACAAACAAACCGACTTAAAAATGGGGAATGAACTTGAATAGACATTTCTCCAAAAAACATATAAAAATGGCCAAAAAGCACATGAAAAGATGTTCAACATCATTAGCCATCAGGGAAATGCAAACCAAAACCACAGTGAGATGGCATTTCACACTCACTAGATTGGCTACAATTAAAAAAATGGAAAATTACAAGTGTTGGAGAGGATGCAAATAACAGGAACACTCACTCATTGCTGGTGGTAATGTAAAATGGTGTAGCCTTTGTGGAAAACAATTTGGCAGTTCCTAAGAAAGTTAACTACAGAATTACCATATGACCTGGGAAATTCCACTTCTAGGTACATACTCAAAAGAAGTGAAAGCAGGAGTTTGAACAGATATTTGCTCACTGATGTTCATAGCACCATTATTCATAATTGCCTAAAGATGGAAGCAACTCAAATGTCCATAAACTGATGAATGGATAAATAGAATGTGGTATATACATACAAAGGAATGAAGTTCTGATATATGCTACAACTTGGATGGAACTTGAGTGAAATAAACCAGACACAGAAGGACAAATATTGTATGAACTCACTGATATGAAATAGGATAAGCAAACTCAGAGAGCCAGAGCACAGGGTGAAGGTAGGGAATAGGGAGTTAAGGCTTTAAATGTACAAAGTTTCTATTTGGGAAGATGGAAAAACTTTGACAATAGATGCTGGTGATGGTAGCACAACATTGTGAATGCAATTAACAGCAATGAATTATATATTTGAATGTGGTTAAAGGGGGGAATTTTCAGTTATATGTATGGTACTAGAATAAAAAGTAATAAAAAAAATCCACAGAACTGCACAACACGGTCAACCCTAAGTTAAACCATGGACTATAATTAATAGTACAATTATAGAAATGTACTTTAATCAATTGTAACAAATATACCACACCAATTCAAGGTGTTAGTAATAAGGTGGTATATGGGAATCCTGTATCTTATGTATGTATTTTCTATAAACCCACAACTTCTCTAATAAAAAATGCCTAGTGCATGTAAAAAATTATGCAAATCATTCCCTTATTCATGACATACTAATTTATTGTAAAGCAGTTTACTTTCTTCTATGGTTGGGTTTAATGATTTCTTTCAGAAGAACCATAAAAAGTATGCTAGGAGAAAGGAGACTATGTTGATTTGTTAATAAGCAATGTAGCTGTCACCAGATGTTATGAAGATAGATTACTTATGCATTTTTAATGCAGATAATTTATTAGATGATGGGGTTTTTTCCCTCTCTAAATTTCCAGTAGGAGGAAATCACTGAGTTTTTCAATTTTAAATTACAGGCTTTCTACAATCAGTTTTTCACTAAGATTTAAAATAGAGGATCAAATTCAATTATGTAACAAACGAGCCTAGGATAAATACCACTGCTGATGCTTCTCCCTCATATATTTATGTCTGCTTAGATTCTAACAAATCTGTTGAAAGCAAGAACCAAATAAAATCCTAACCAATGTGCCTAGTAGAGTACTATTAGTATATAGTAAGTGCTCTAAAAATGTTTGTTGGATCAACGAATGTCTTATGCTGTTGATCTTATTGGAAATTCTATTTTGAAGATTCCTCTTGCTGAGTAGATTTGTCCTACACTCGCTTATTGGTGATGGGCTGCTATACAGGATTGACATTTCCTCACGCCTCTTTCTGTTGACTTCCAACAACCAACAAGGAGGGTGGGGTATAGAGAAAACCTAGGACTCAGGCCTCTGGGTTCTACAGACGTGGTCATCTGCTTTGCCTACGTGAGATGATAAGCCCAACTCCGTCACTGTTTCCCTTCACTGAAGGGAGTTGAAGATTTCATGTCCTAGTGATACAAGGAATCAGACTGAAATTCAGCTTTACTGAAACAGCCAAAGGGAAATTTCCAATTCAAGGTGCCCAAGAGCTCTAAGAAGAACAAGGTGAAGTTTCTACAGCAATTCTACTTAAACTTTTGTATCTAATGGCAAAGAAGTATAAGCGTGTAACTCCAGGAGAGACTGGGAGACATAACCCAAAGGACAGAAAAACTTTTATTTTCTCTTAAAACTTCATGAAAGTTTGTATTGCAAACTTGTGTGTTATATAATTCAATAAAATGAAACAGATTACAAAAAGCAGAAATTTCCTGCCTATCTTTCCTTACTATTGTATTGAATATTGAATTAATGTTGAATAATTTCTGGAAAACCCAGCTGAGTTGTAAGGAACTGACACTAAAAATCACATTCAGAACTTACATGATGTCTCTGCTCTGAGTTGGGTTCACAATATTTTTTAACATAATTTTATTGAGCTGTATTAACCCACCGTACAATCCATCCAAAATATACAATCAATGGTTCACAGTATCATCCCATATTTGTGTATTCATCACCATGATCATTTTTAGAACATTTGCATTACTCCAGAAAAAGAAATAAAAAGAAAAGAAGACCTCAAACATCCCATACTCCTTACCCCTTACCCCTCTGTCTTATTGATCACTAGTATTGTACTCTATCCAATTTTAGGACTTACAATAGAGGTAGGTTAACTAAGACTGTGTAGTATTGTCAGAGATAGATACATAGGTCAGTGGAGCAGAACAAAACACCCAGAAGTAGATCCAAACACACACAGGCAACTGAGTTTTTTTTTTACCTATGTAGTCATGCAATCATTTTCAAAGGTCAAGGCTACTGGATTACAGTTCAACAAGTTCAGGTATTTCCTTCTGGCTATTCTAAAACACCAAACACTAAAAAGAAATGTCTATATAATGAGTCATTATTCACAGTCATTTGTTAAATCAACATTTCTCCATTACACATCCTCCATCTCATTTATCTTTCTCTCAATCTTCAGAGATATCTGGGCAATGACCATTTTAAGTTCTTTGGGGTTCACAATATTTTGAGTACTTTAACTCACATAAAAATGACAATGGTGTTTTCACTACCTGACAAGCTGTATCCCAGTAATCACTGAGGACAGATCCCTGGAAGGGGGCCACAGAGCTGGTCTGATGACACATTTTCAGCCACAGTTGGTGAAAAGATAGATGTTTCTTACTGAGAGGTTAAACCATTTGGGTTAGATTGTGAAATAAAAAGATATCTGATTCATTGGTCATCAGTCAAGGAAATAGTTATCAAAGAACCTTTCAGAGTCATAAAATGGCTGACAATACTATTCTCAATTTAACCAGTAATTTTGGAATTTCAACACATGCTCATAGACTAGGTCACAAAAGCCTCATCACCTCCACACTGATGAACTCTTTGTAAACTTTCAAAACACATTCTCGTTGTAGCATTCTCTGCACAGACAGTAAGACCCAGCTTTGGATGAATTCGATGTTTGTGAGAAGTCATTCTGGAGGATATCCTAAGAAAGCCAATGAATGAACACTGAGGTCATTATCGAGTGTAGCTTGTAAACTTTTGTAAAGATGCCCTTTGTTTTCTCTTCAAGAGGAGAAAACTATCAATTTAACTCTGAGTTCCTGAATTCTGATTTATAACTTTTAGGGTCGACAACCATCTTGGTTTGCCAGGGACTGAGGAAAGTCCAGGTAAACCAAGACAAGTTGATTACCCTATAATGAGTTTACATCTCTTTGTAGTAGACCAAGCTCATCCCTTTTCGTTACAAATTTATCTGAAACCATGAGTCTCCAAGTCATTACTTTCAACAATATTTACTTTTTGTGCTATCCAATTGAACATAAGTGAGAAACTGAAGAGGCAGATAGTCAATTAAGGTGTTCTTGGTGAAAGCCGCAGTAGCTGCTGGCCTTCAGGATGCACAGCAGTAATCCAAAATCGTGGATGCTTCTCTTTAGTCTCCATCTCTCATACCCCTCTCATGATTTTTCCTAGTTGACACATGGTTAGTGATGATTCACTTATTCCTGTGACTGTGTAATCAATAATAAAGGACTGATTTTTTTATCGGATGACATAACTGTGAACTTCTGCACACCCTGAAGAATCACTTTCTAGATCCTTCTTCCAAGTGGGCCAGGCACATTTGTGTAATTCATTCCGTCTGCAGGGCTGCTCTCAAAGCAGTAATAATCTCACCCAGTTCCCTGGCAACAGAAGAGAACCATATTACCCAGTCACTGTAGGGCATTAAATGTTTCTACTGTCCAGTCTTACCAAAATCATACTGTACTTTTCTCTATGGAAAAGTGATATTCTTCATATTTTATTTGCACACAGTTATGCTACACCTTTTGAGGACAAAGTTTTTAATGTTTTCCCTTTAAATAGTCTGTAAAATTCATGTCCCTGGAGATGTGTGATGTAGAGAAGGAAGCTAGGGAAAGGCATTTGTTCTCAGGGACAAACAGCTCTTGCTCTCTGTTCTGTTATCCTCAAGGTTAGGGATGGGATTAACCAGAACATCCTTTGGAATGGGATGCAAAACTGACTGCAGTTGTGGCTCAGATTTATGAACTGGGTGCATGTAGGGCCTTAGTGCATCCAGTTAATTAAAGTACTAAAGGCAAGACTGACGAGAGGGGATGACCAGTTCTGGCTGTTAGTCTCCATAAACATAACGAAGATTTCAAATAGTCATGACCTAACCAAAGGCACTAATTGATTGTTCACATCTTCGTATCCCCTTCAGCTCCTTACCCACTGCCCTATGCTAAGGAGGTAATCAAAATGAGTGGTTGATGTACTGCCAGCACTTTTAACTTGTACAAATTAATGAAAAGAAATGTGAGAACTATTGTTACTGATTTCTTTGTGTGTGTGCTGTATCTACCTGAGAGAATGAAGCTAGTCTGATATCAACGTCCTGGAAATCCATTTACACAAACACAAAAGTTACCTCACTGCTCAGGCTGTTCTTTTACATATATAAAACCATATTGAAGATTTATTTAATTAGAAAATGTGAATAAGAAAAGCATAGCCAGTTAAGAGGGTGACTGCAATAATCCAGAAGAGATAATAGGAGCTAGAAATCTAGCCATGGCAGAACCAATTGGAGGGAGGGGATATATTTCTATTACCAAGTCAAAACTGGGTACTCAATAGGATTTGGGAGTAAAGGAGAGAAAAGAGTTCAAGATGACACCAAAGTTTTATGCATTGTCCAATTAACTTTAAAAACTGCTTTGTTGTTTTGCTAAAGAAGATAATTTGGGTTTTAGATATGATTATTTGGAGGGTTTAGCAGAGTACCCAGTTGGCAATATCCAATTGGCAGTTGCAAAAACCAAGCCTGTGGTTGACATGAGAATGTGGGGAGAGGTTAAAAAATTGTTAGTCAATGAAGGAAATACTGTTCGGGTGGTTCAAAGGGCCAATCACGCCCTTCTAATTCCTTTGCTCTCAGACTTACTTAGGTATTCAATTGTGGGACATAGGAAGACATTAAAAAGTGGTGCAATTTAATCGTAATGCAAATTCTATGATGAAATCAGGAAAAGTCAAGGATGCCCAAATAATCATTTATATACAGCATTGGACTGGATATTCTAGTCAGCAGAAAAAAGATGAGGAAAAAAATTAAACTTCTATAAATTAGAAAGGAATAAACAAAGCTATAAATATTTGCATATGACCACTTCAAAAACACAAAGGACAAATTGTTACAGTAAGAAAGAAGATTAAAATAAAAAGTTAATTACGTTTTATGTACCAACAACAAGAAGTTAGGAAAACAACATTTATAATAGTAATAATAATATAAGGCACTAAGAACTAAAATTAATAAAAGAATTGCAAGAAAGTTATTGAATAAATTTTTGAAAACTTTCTAAAAAGATATGAAAGTAGACTTATGTAAATGGGGGGATCCACCATCCTAGTGGATGCTGCTTCTCAGCAAACTGATCTATAAATTTAATGTGATTCTCATAAAAATCCCAATGGTATTTCTGATAGTATTTGACAAGTTGGTTATGAAATTTCCATGAAAATACAAAGGACTGAGAATAATTAAGATATTCCTGAAGAAGAACAGATTTGAGAGACCTAGTCTACCAGATATAAAGACTTAAAAAAATTCTAGTCATTAAGAAAATAATAATAAGTTATTTCAAGGTATTTGTTTTTCCTATTCCTTTGTTTTATTTGATCTGGAAATGTTTTTTTAAATTCTTTTAATAAATGAAGTTAATAATAATAAAAAAAGAAAATATAGTATCAGCAACATTAGGCAATGAAACAGAATCAAGGACCCAGAAACACATTCACACATATGAAAGCTTGAAATAATATAGAGTTGGCACTGCATATCAGAATTTTAAAAAGGAACTATACAATAAATGGCACTAAGACAATTGGCTATCTGCATGAAAAAAAAGGAACATAAAAATTTGCTTCACATCATATAAAAATCATTTTTTGGGGGGGATTAAGGACAAGAGTATAAATTCCATCTGGATTAAAGACAAGAGTATAAAAGACAAATTAAAACTTCTAGAAAGAGATATTGAAGAATATCTTTATGAACTCGAGAGAAGGAGTGATACCTTTAAAAATAAGACTGGTAAATATACTATATTAATTATTTGAATTTCTGTTAATCAAAAAGCAAGTTAAAAAATATGCTTTAAATATGGTGAAGATATTTTAAACACCCATAATCTTATAAAGAATTAATATTCATAATGTATCCAATAAATCAATAGAAAAATAGCCCCAAAGAGAAAAATACCTCAAAAGAAAAATAACACAAATATTTCTATTCACCCAGTAGGAAATGAGCAAAATGAATGAACAGTCAATTCATAGAAGGAAAAAATAATAAGTTTATGAAAAGATGCCCACCCTCATTAGTAATCAAGGAAATGCAACTTAATGTGCAATGGAAGATCATTTTTTATACCCACCAAACCGGCAAAAATTAAGCTCAGGGATATATAGATATGTGGTAAAGCTATAAATAAAAGCAAAGAAAATTCATGATATTATTTATTACAATATAGAGGTGAAGGATTGGGAAGAGTTTAGGGAATGCATACAGAGGGCTTGAAAGACTTGGAAATATTCTATTTGTATAGCTTGATCTTGGGTGTTATACTATTATTCTGTAAATTCTATAAGGTATATATACATATATTTCATATATATTACTCCTGATATGATATATTCCACAATTATTAAATTCTATATTGTAAAGTTCATTCAAACATTAATTAGTTTATTTATTCACAATATGTTGTGAGCACATGTTATGTAAGAGGCACTGGGTGTAATGTATGGAAAAACATTCCAATCTCAAGGAGCTCAAAACCTAATGAGAGAGCAGGAGTCTAACCCTTCCTAAGGGCCTTTGTGGCAGCCCTTTCCTCTCCAAATGCTGGGTTGAGTGCTCCAACATAGCCACACATTGGGGAGACCACGTTCTTGGCCCCACCCCCCTCAAACATCAGGGCAGCTTCCGGATTCCCTTCCAACTCCAGGGCACACGCTCAACCCCTTCAGAACAGTGGGGTGGCAGCCAGGTGCTCCCCAGTTCCCTGGGAATGTGCTCCACCCTTTTTGGGGCCTGGGGTGGCAAAACTAGGATTCTGGGTGCTGTTTGGTGAGATGGGATTTTCTAAGGCATCCAAATGCGGGAGTGTTTTGTAGTTCCTGGAATTGAATTTTGTCTTACACCAGTGCTTCTCTTTATTCCCCGCAGTCACCCATTAGTGCCTAGCATTGCTTGGCTTATAGCAGGTGCCTAATGATATTTGCTGAAGGTAAGGAGGCAGGAAGGCAGGAAGTCGGAGGAAAAGAGGCAGAGAGGAAGGGAGGGAGGGAGGCAGATGGCATATCCCTTGGCAATCCCGAAATGCCTGGGCATCACTGAGATGTCCCTGGAGGCCCATCTTCCGTTGTAGAAGCTAGGATTTCTCTGTCTTTGTGTTCTACTTCCTCACCCCCTTCTTATTTCTACACCTTGAAGACTCCAATTATTCCCTGGGGCTTACTTACCTTGTGGGCAGAAAGGACTGGGCCATTTGAGAGACCAAGACGGGGATTGGCCTTTTCTCTCTTCTCCTCTCTCTGTCCTCACGCAGTATTTACTTTTCAAAATCATAAGCTCTCCTTCAAATTCCAACACATTTCAGTTTGCTCAGTGGACATAGAGCCCTTTTGCTTTCTTAGGGTGTTGTAGCTAATGAACAAATTTAGAAATGAGCCAGGGTGCAAACATTTGGCAAATACTGGTCTGGGCTTAATTTTTTTCTCCTTTATTAGAGAAGTGGTGGGTTTACAGAGAAATCATGCATCAAGCATAGGATCCCCAGATACCACCCCAACACCAGCACCCTGCGTTGGTGTGGAACATTTGTTACAATTGACGATGGCTTATTTTTCAAATTGTACTATTAATTAAAGTCTATGGTTTAACTTAGGGTTCATAGTTTGTGTAGTGTATAGTTCAATGTATTTTTTAAAATTTTTATTCTGTTATCATATGTACAATCTAACATTTCCCCTTTTAATCACATTCATTTATGTATTTCAGTGCTGTTAATTGCATTCACAATGTTGTGTTACCATCACTACCATAGATTACCAGAACATTTCTAACATTCCAAATAGGAACCCTGTCCATTGGTAACCGATAGTCCGGACTCTTGACTCTATGAGTTTGCTTATTTTAATTGTTTCAAATCAGTGAGATCATACTTTATTTGTCCTTTTGTGTCTGGCTTATTTCACTTGGCATGATATTTTCAAGGATCATCCATGTTGTCGCATGTATCAGGACTTCATCACTCATTATGGCTGAATAATATTCCATATGTATAGACCACATTTTATTTATCCATTCATCAGCTGATGGACACTTGGATTGCTTCCATCTTTTGGCAGTTGTGAATAATGCTGCTATGAGCACTGGTGTGCAAATATCTGTTTGAGCCCCTGCTTTCAATTATTTTGGGTATGTACCTAGTAGTAGGATTGCTGGATCATATGGAAGTTCTATACGTGGCTTTCTGAGGGACTGTCAGATTGTCTTCCATAGTATCAACACCATGTCACATTGCCACCAGCAATGAATGAGTGTTTCTATTTCTCCATCCTCTCCAATACTTGTTATTTTTCCATTTTTTAAATAGCAGCCATTCTAATGGGTGTGAAATGGTATCTCAGTGTGGGTTTAATTTGCATTTCCCTGATGGCTAATGATGTTTAGCATCTTTTCATGTGCTTCCTGCCTATTTGTTTATCTTCTTTGGCAAGATATCTGCTCAAGTCTTTTGCATATTTTCAAATTGGGTTGTTTGACTTTTTGTTGGTAAGTTGAAGGATTTCTTTATATATACTGAATATAAATCCTTTATTGGATATGTGGTTTCCAAATATTTTCTCCAATTGTGTAGGTTGTCTTTTTACTTTCACAAAAAAGTCACTTGAGGAACAAAAGTTTTTTATTTTGATGAGGTCCCATTTATCTATTTTGTTGTTGTTGTTGTTGCTTTTGCTTTTGGTGTAAAATCTAAGAAACCATTGCCTAACACAAGGTCCTGCAGATGCTTTCCAATGTTTTCTTCTTGGAGTTTGATAGTTCTAGCTCTTATATTTAGGTCTTTGATCCAATTTGAGTTGGTTTTTGTATCTGGTGTGATGTAGGGGTCCTCCTTTTTTTGCAAATGGAGATTGAGTTTTCCCAGCACCATTTAGTGAAGAGACTATTCTTTCCTAATTGAGTACACTATGACACCTTGTCAAAAATCAGTTGGTCATAATGTGAACTCTCAATTTGATTCCATTGGTCTATATTCCTGTCCTTGTGCCAGTACCATAGTGTTTTGATTACTGTGGCTTTGCTATAATTTTTAAGATCAGGAAGTGTGAATCCTCCAACTTCATTCTTCTTTTTCAAGATGCCTTTAGCTATTTGGGGCTCCTTACCATTCCATATAAATTTTATGATTAACCTTTCCATTTCTGCAAAGAAGGTCATTGGAATTTTCACTGGGGTTGCATTGAATCTATAAATTACATTGGGTAGTATTGACATGTTAATGGTATTTACTCTTCCGAGCAATGAATATAGTATATATTTCCATTTATTTAGGTCTTTTAAAATTTCTTTTAGCAATGTTTTGTAGTTTACTGTGTATAATCCTTTACATTCTTGGTTAGAGTTACTCCTAGATATTGATTCTTTTAGTTGCTACTGTGAATGGAAGTTTTTTTTTTCTCTTGATTTCTTTTTCCAATTGCTCATTACTAGTGCTTAAGAAACACTACTGATTTTGAGGTGTTGATCTTGTACCCTGCCACTTTACTGAATTCATTTATTAGCTCAATGAGATTTGTTGTGGATTTTTTGGGATTTTCTGTATATAAGATCTTATCATCTACAAATAGGGAAAGTTTTAGTTCTTCCTTTCCAATTTGGATGCCTTTTATTTCTTTTCCCTGCCTAACTGCTCTGGCAAGAACTTCCAGTAAATGTTGCATAACATTGGTGACACTGAGCATCCTTGTCTTGTTCCTGATCTTAGAGGAAAAGCTTTTAGTCTTTCACCATTAAGTATGATATTAGTTGTGGGTTTTTTATATATGCCCTTTATCATGTTGAGAAAGTTTCCTTCTATTCTTACAGTGTTCTATGTTTTTTTCAAGAAGGGATGCTGTATTTTGTGCTTCATTTTGTTGTGGTTGGAGAATATACATTGTATGATTTTAATATTTTTGAATTTACTGAGACTTGTTTTATGATGCTGCATATGGTCTATTCTGGAGAATAATCCATGTTCACTGGAGAAGAATGCATATTCTGTTGTTGTTGGATGAACTTGGTTAGGTCTAGTTGGTTTAGTTTCATTCAAGTCCTGTACTTCCTTATTGATCTTCTGACTAGATGTTCTATCCATTATTGAGAGTGGTGTGTTAAAGTATCCTACTATTATTGTAGAACCATCTATTTCTCCCTTCAAATCTATCTGTATTTGCTTCATATATTTTGGGGCTCTACTGTTAGGGGCATATATATTTATACTTGTTAAATCTTCCTGTTGATTTATCCCTTTTATTGGTATGTAAGGTCCATCTTTGCCACTCAAACTGTGTTTGACTTAAAGTTTATTTTATCTGATACTAGTATAGGTACCCCAGCTCTCTTTTGGTTACTACTTGCATGGTGTATTTTTTTTTCCATCCTTTCACCATCAACCTACTTGTATCTTTGACTTTAAAGTGAGTCTCTTGCAGGCAGCATATGGTTGAGTCATGCTTTTTTATCCATTCTGCCAATCTCTGCCTTTTGACTGGAGAGTTTAATTCATTTATATTTAAAGTTGCTACTGTTAATACAGGTCTGTTTTCTGCCATTTTGCTATTTAGCCTTTGTAAGTCACATACCTTCTTTGTTCCTCATGACTTAAAACTTACTTTTATGTTTATTTTCTTTCTTGTGTTGTTCCATATTGTGCTACTTCTAATTTCTGTCTGGATATATTTTTATCATTTTCCTTGTGGTTACCAGAGGGTTAGAATTTCACATCCTAAATATATAAAAATTATATTTGGTTTGATACTAACAATTTCAATAGCATACACATATATTTTTCGTATGCCCCTCTTTCTCCCCACCATTTTTTATACTTGTTACCACTTATATACATTATATGTCCAAAAACCTAGATTTACCATTGTTTTTTATGCATTTGTATTTTAGCACCTGTGGGAAGTGAGAAGTGAAATTACATACCAAACAACACAATACAATAATCCTGGCATTTATAATTATCCAAATGTTATATTTACCACAGATCTTTATTTCTTCATGCTACTTTGAACCACCATCTAGGGTCATTTCATTTTAGTCTGAAGAACTCCCTTTAGCATAGCCTGTAAGGCAGGTCTAGTGGTGATTCACTACCTCAGTTTTTTGTTTTTTTTTTTAATCTGAGAATGTTTTAATCTCTCCCTCATTTTTGAAAGAGAGTCTTGCTGGATATAAAATTCCTAACTGGCAGTTGTTTTCCTTTAGCACTTTAACTATTTCATCACAATATCTTCTTGCCTCCATGGTTTCTGATGAGATATCAGTGCTCAATCTTATTGGAACTTCCTTGTATGCAATACATTGCTTTTCTCTTGCAGCTTTCAGAATACTCTTCTTGTTTTTTGCATTTGGTAGTGTAATTAATAAATGATGGGTTATATTTTTTCTTCATGTTTTTTCTGTTTGGTGTTCTCTAAGCTTCTTGGATGTACATATTCACATCTTTTGCTAAGTTTAGGAAGTTATTTGTCATTACTTATTTGACTATTCTTTCTTTCCTTTCTCTCTTTTGTCACCTTCTGGGACTCCCATAGTGTGTATATTCATGCACTTGATGGTGTTCTATAGCTGTCAGGCTATTTTTACTTTTAATATTTCTTTTTTATTTTTGCTCCTCAGTCTGACTCATTTCAACTGTATGTTTTCAAGTTCACTGATTCTTTCTTCTGCCAGCTCCATTCTGCTCTTGAATTTCTCATTTCAGTTACTGTGGTCTTCAACTGAAGTGGTTCTGCTTGGCTCCTTCTAAAAATTTCTCTCTCTTTACTTAGACTCTAATATTGCTCATATATTGTTTTCTTGATATCCTGTATTTCTTTCTCTTCATTTTCCTTCATCTCCTTAACCATTTTTAAGATCATTTTTTTAAAGGCTTTTTTTGGTATGTCCATATTCTCATCTTTTTTGTTGGTGTTTTCTATATTTTTACCCTCTTCCTTTGAATGGGACATCATTTCCTGTTTCTTTCTTTGTCTTGTACTCTTTTGTTGCACACTGTACATTTTAATATTTTTAAAATGTTAATTCTGGGATTTATTCCCTGGGATGTTGGCTTCCTGGTTTTGTATCCAGCTGGTACTAAGATGTATTTTCTTGAGCTTCAACCTTCCTATTAGGAAGGACTGCCCAAGGTGAATACAGTGTGCAGGGTTTTCCCTGTCTTATTGGGCCTCTGCCTTCTCCAGGGCTTTTGCCTGTTAGTCTTTTTGGAGTTCCCCTGTTTACAGGAGTTTTGTTGTCCCCTCTGTTACCCAGGGGACAAACTTTCCTTTCCCAGCTATCTGAAGTCAGCAGACCTTTGTCCCAGACTCCCTGCCTCTATAGTTTTCTATACTCTGTGCCAGTTTGGATATATTATGACCCTCCAAAAGCCATATTCTTTAATGCAATCTTGTGGGGCAGACATATTAGTGTTGATTAGGTTGGAATCTTTTGATTGTTTCCATGGAGATGTGACAATCAACTGGGGGCAAAACATTTGATTACATTATTTCCATGGAGCTATGGACCACACCCATTCAGGGTGGGTGTTGATTTAATCACTGGAGTCCTATAAAAGAGGTCACAAACAGAGGGAGATCAGAGCAGCTGAGATGCACCTTTTGGAGGGAAGCTAAGAGCTGACACTGACACTGACACTTAGAGATACTGGGAGATGCAGGCAGAAGGACATTTAGCTATGAGATGAAGCCCAGAGTTTGCCCCAGGATATGCTAAGACAGGACCCCCAGGTGCTTAGAGAGAAACATCCTGGGAGAAAGAACCCAGAACACACAGGAGCTGAGAGAGGAGCTGGAAGACAACCCAGGATCAACAGATGCCAGCTACATGTCTTCCCAGCTAACAGAGGTTTTTTGGATGCCATTGGCCATCCTTCAGTGAAGGTATAATCTGTTGATGTCTTTGTTTGGGCACTTTTATGGCCTTAGAACTGTAAATTTATAACTTAATAAATCCCCTTTATAAAAGCCAATCCATTTCTGGTATTTTGCATAACGGCAGCATTAGCAAACCAGAACACAGGAACATACTCCTTTCATGGTCTTACACTGCTTTTGCCTGGAAGGCAAATTTTGGGAGGAGGGTCACCCCAGGGAGAGCTTTCCCAGTTCAGTCTTTCCCAGACAAAACAGGTCCAGGGATCCATGAATGGGGTGCAGCCTATCTCCAAAGTTCCCTGTGGAGGGGGTCAGGAAAAGTGCCCAAAACTTCTCCAATGGCTCCCCAAGGCTGAGCTTTCCTGGCCTGCCCAGCAAATGCAGCCCTCCAGCTGGCTGTCCCCTGAAGCCCTGAGGAAGTGCTGCATCTTTAAATCTCCACTGCCTCTGCCCCGTCTGGTGAGGGTTGAATCAATGGCTGCAGCCACCTTTTTATGGAGTGGGTTGAAACAATAGCTGCCCTGAGAGACAGGATTTGCTAATCAAAAGCTGTGATCAGTGATTGGTCTTGCCCACCCCTGTTCTTAGGAAAGAGGATCTTTATGACCCTTTCTGTCAACAGTGAGCTAGCCAGGGGCTGGACTCCATGGCAGCCTGCTGTGAGAGAGCAACTCACAGTTCTTTATGGTAATTTATCAGCCTCTTCCTCCTGCTCATCCATGTTCTTCTGGGCTCTGGATTTCAAAATAGTTGTTTCAGACAGTTTCTGCCTGTTTAATATTTGTTTTGGTGGCAGGACTGAGTCCTGGAGCTCCCTCCCTACTCCACCATCTTCCCCGGAAGCATCCTGGGCTTCATTTTAACTGTTCCCTAGCACAACTGTATATTTATACCTTTAGGTTTGTGTTTGGATTCATTCAAGTATTCAAAATGTTTTTGAGATCTTGTTGCTGAATTAGGAAAGAAACATCTACTCCTTAGATGAAGGTGACCCGGTGATTAAATTGGTATTAGATGATAGATTAGGACACATGTCCTTGAATGAGCTGCCTGGTGGTGATGTCATTCTGGTGTGAAAACAGGGTTAGAAATATTGAACTTTTCCCAGCCATTTGGAAGACAGTTTTATGTTCTAGCAGGCATGTGACCTCAGGTTCCCGTCTTCTTGATTTTATTTGTGTCCATAGCCAAGGAAGAGGTGACAAGCAAGATCCCCCTCAGAAAGCAGCAGTTTTAATAGCCTAAATTCATTTGACCCCCAAAATACGGTGCCGTTCTGCTCTAAGCACTCCATATATTTGAGAACACATCTCAACACTTGAAAAATCATTCCTTTTCCCCATCCACTTCCTCTCTTTTCAACTCTGAATAGTAAAACTCACAGAACACATTTATTTACTTGAAATCCAGCTGCTCTGCCAGCGGGACCTGCTACCTTCTGCCTCCAAGAAAAGAAATTTCCAGGAATATTAACACAGATGTTTAGCTGTTGGTCAATTAGCAATAAAAGATTCAAAAATTGTTAAACCATCTCTTCCCATATCTGAACACAGAGCATTGCAGGTAGTGACATCCTTCTAAGAAGGAGGCTGTCAGTCATGTTGAGGTCGGAATCACAGCACTGTGCTAAAAAAAACCCTGAAGGTCTGGTGGAATGTGTCTGAGAGCCAGCAAAAATCTTTGAACAAGAACCCACTGCTGCTCTGGAATATTCATTTTCTTCCTCACCATTTGCTGTTAACAGAGTGAAAGTTAAAAACATCAAGCTCATGCAAAAGCTTTTATGAAAATGAATGTATCAAACAAATGGATTTTTGAAAAATCCAAGAATTGATGCCTGTTAATAATATTAGCTTCAATTATATTTAGCATTATTCAAATACAGCTGCTGCAAATAGATAAGGGAGGCTGATTCCATTTCCGGGCTCCGTTCCCATACTCCTTCCATAAGCAGAATGACTCATGGATTAGCTGCAGCCAAACAGCTTCAAGTAAAGATCAACAAAAGAATAGAAGCAAGATTAGTTCACCCCCCTCCCTTCCCTTAAATGCTGACACAGAGACTCCCAGGAGATGCTGAAATTAGTCAAGATGTAGAATTCTCTCTATCTGGCAAATGTCATTCTTTTGTACTTATTGTCTTCCTCTGCCAGTTGTCATGCTCTGTGACTAAATAAAAATAAATGTTAGCACCATTAGCAGGCTGAGATAATTCTGAGGTGTGTACTAATTCACTGTGATCTCTCTGCAATGTGTTTTAGAATCCCCAAATCCAGTTCACTGAGTTTCTGAATCTTTAGAAAACACTGTTTATAACAGGAATTGTCACCTTGTTGGAGACACTTTCTAAAAGTGATAATGAACTTTGCTGTGTTTGTACAAGAGGACATGTCTCAGCAAGTCACAGCCCTCCCTTTGCACACCCTTAGTGTTACAAGCCAGCCTGCAAGACCTGCAGATCAGAAGAAAGAAGAGAGAAACAGTTTGCAGATGCCTGATAACTGACTGCAGAGCCTTCATTGTTTTTTTTTCTTCCTAGAATGAATCACTCGTCAGAGGAAATTATATTGATAACTTCCATGCTGTTACATTAAGAACAAATTAACACTCCCAGTCACCATATGCATTAATTTGTAGTGATGCAAGTCCATTTTCCTGCTGTTCCTTAATATCCACCTGGGTAATAACAATTTCCATCATTTAGCAAAGGCTTTGGGATGTTGATCTCACCTGCCTGGCAATTGACACCATTGTTCTGTTTTCAATATCTGTTCCCATCCTGAGATTGTTGGTTGCAGTGTCTCATAGAAGTTTACGACATTACTATAGATTACGACATAACGATTCTTCATTGATTACATAGGGTTTACGTGGGATTGTTGGAGGTGGATCGGGGACCATGCAAACAGAAATTGTAACCCCTAATGAATGGTAAGCCTATGGTTACCCCTCTTGGCAGGCAAGGGGAGTATAAAGTATAGTTACATACTGGGTTAGTATTCATGTTTGTTTTTTTAATGAATGAAGAGTCAATTCAGTAAAACAGCTGGTCTGATGGATTTTAAATCATGTATCAGCTAATCTAATCAATGGCGTCTGCACATCATCAAACTTGTTCTTTATGTAACCATTAGCCCAGTAGTTCTTTTTCAGTGATGTCTGTATCATTTTTGTTTTATGTGTAAATCAAAATGACAGTGAAGTTGACATTGGAAACTCAATCAGTTTGGCAAAGAAGCTCTGTCTTTTCAGTTCTATTCATAAATCTGCAATCAGCATTGGCTAGTAATTGTATATATACACAAATCAAACTGTACCATCCAGCATATTCTTAGTTAACAAATTAAACTCCAGCCTGTGGCCCTTAGACAGCCCCTTGCCAGACGTTGACACTGTGATGAAGGATGAAGTCTTCATTTTAACCGTTCCCTTCATTTAAAAAATCCCACAAAGGCTATTAGTTAGACTGTAAACATATTTGAAATACCTCATGATGGGAAATATTTGGGGCAGTTTAATATCACATTAACTAACTTGGAGAGAGGGAAAAGCTTTTGTTTTTATTTTTGTTTTTGTTTTTTAATTGTGTGGTGTTTGGGCCTTGTGGGAAAAAGTAGTCAATATTTGGCACATATTTAATGAATTAGCATACTGAGTTAAATGAAACTATACATTAAGAGTAAATTAGTTTGTTCCAATTAATTTCTATTCGTTAGAGAATATGAATTCACAAATTTAGGAGTTGGCTCAATTCCTAGATGATTTGCTGCAAATTCATGGGCGTTGTCCTGTTAGGGGGGAGTTAGGAGCAAGAGCAGAATATGAGACAAAGAACACCCAGGAATTCAATTAACTGATGCAATAAATATGGAATTTATGATCATTGAGCCTAGAGGCTGGGCTGAAGTTTATCTTCATATATTATTTGCAAACTATTTGACTAAAATAAGTAACATGAAATTTTGCTAAAATTAAAAAGTTTAAATCATTATATGTAAGCAACTCATATGTCCTAATTACATGTGATTCATAAATATTCATTAAGGCATAGTCACCTAGACTTCCACTAGCCTATGTTTTATTAGTGTGTTCCTAGTTACTGCATGTTCCTCAAACTTCAAAACTGGACTTGTGAAATCTTCTGAACTCCAAGCTTGCTTTTTTTCCCTGTTAATCTGCCTTGTTAGAGCTTTACTATAATTTCTCTCTCTGGTCTAGATTGAAGTGGAGCCCAGCTCAGCACATCTGTTTTAGGTCAACATCTGGGAGTTCTGGACTCTGTTGCAGTCTTTCTAAGGATCAGAGGAACAGTTACCAGCTATTTTCTTTGTATGAATTTTCCAGGTTTTCTGGGATTACTTTAAAGGCTGTCTGCTTCTCAGTTGTTCCTATATATTGACACTAAAAATACTCCACAAAACATGCTTATTTATCAACGTGTCATCACCCACATTACATTTCTCAAGTCACTGTCAGCCACTCAATGGATTCATCTTCTTGTCTTCACTCCCTGCTCTATCCAGGCAAATTTCCCAGCTGCTCTTCTTGCTTCCTTTCTGCCTCCTTCCTAAACCATGCTCTAACTCCAGCTGTCTCCAACTCCCATTGAAATAGTAAGTCTCCTCTGATGGGGCTTAAAAATTTATATCCTTTGGGTATGGCTTCTAAAGAGAGTTAGGGTGGGTCAAAAGTAATAATCTCATTTAATACCACAGCATTGCTGTCTGACTTAGAAAATAGCATAGATTCCTCCTCTGGGGCTAGATCAGGGTAAATTTCCTTCCTTAAACTGATGTTTATCCGTGTGCTGATGAAGAAGTATTTATGGTTATCACCAAATTTGTAATAGTGGAAGATGCTTTTCTCCAAGTCTGTGAGCAAGATGGGCAGTCAGCACTGAATAGTTAAAACTAAATCCAAAATTATAGTTTGAATGACATTCTGTTCTTGGTGAGTAAATCTTGATTTTTTTCAGTAATAAAAAATACATGGTAAGCTGCCATGTAGCAGTTCTGATCTTGGTGCTAGAGCACATAATCAGTGCTCAATAAATGTTAGCTCTTATTATTACTTTGCCTTTATTAATTGTTTTTAATCTCACAAGTCCCCTATTTGTGGATCCTATTATCAACCCATTTTGCAGATGGGAGGACTGAGGCACTTACAAAGCCAAGCTGCCACTCTGGGCAGACAAGCTCTGGTGCCATGCTCTTAATCACAATGCAATAGTGTCACTTGAATGAAATGAAAAGTATTTTCTGCATACCAAATTAGAGTTACCTCAGTATATTTTAATTTCTATGTTATTTGTATTAGTTAAAATCATCAAGAAATGAGATGTCTGGGCTAATTTGTCCCCCTCTGCAGGTTCATTGAGTATTAAGCATAATATTTCTTATTTCTTGCTTTGTTTAAAATCTTCTAGGCTGCACATCTCCTTTCTTTCTTTACTATGTAGACATTGTGGCAATGACTGAATCTTATCTTGTGATTGAGGACTTTGATTTATGATTTGTGAACAAGGTGTGTGTTCTGAGTAGTACTTTGAATTGTACAGTGATGGAGTTGCAGAAGATGTAAGAAACTGAATCAACTCAAGGATGTAAGAGTTTCTTATTGCTTCTTTCTCATAGAATGAATGCACATACACACACATGTAATAAATGGCTAATTGTGGTTGTGGTAGGTTAATTTTAATTTGAGCGTTTTAGTTATATCTAAAAACAGAGATTCTTCTGTGATTTAATTCCACAAATTATTGTATATTTGTCTTTCAACATTTTTTTTAGAATAAAAAGTTCCCACACTCCTAGGAAAATATCAATTTTTCTGTAGGCATTGGGACAAGTAAACACCAAAATGGATTTTAAGCCTGCTTATTAAAAAAATGACAATTGTATACCTGTGGAATCATTAGAGCTGGTTTCAAACCTGTTTGATCAATCGACAACTCACCTTAGTGAAGATGCTTCCACAAGCCAATGAACCAACATCAAGCCCTTTAAAGTCAGCCAGTTGGGAATGGCCTGGCTGCAATGCACAGGGTCCTGAGAATGAACCCATTTCAAGAGTTTCACCTGCATCATCATGCTCCTACAGTCTTCCCAATCCTAACTCTGAAGGTCTACCAATTCCTGAACTCCACACTTCCCCAATACCTTATATAAGATTAGTTTCCTGCTTGTTTTAGTTTCCTGGGCTGCTCAAGCAAACAAACAATCATGCAATGGGTTGGCTTAAACAATGGGAATTTAGTAGCTTATGGTTTCCAAGCTAAAAGAAGTCCAAATTACAGCATCATCAAGCGACGGTTTCTCCCCAAAGACTGTGGTGTTCTGGGGTCGGCTGCTAGTGGTCCTTGGTCCTTAGCTCCTTTGTCACATGGCAATGCACATGGCGGCCCCTCCTGGCCTCTTCCTTCTCTTCTGGGGTCTGTTGATGTTCAGCTTCTGGCTGTCCCTCTGTGGCTTTTCCTCTGTCTGAATTTCACTCAGAACTGCCTCCATTATTAATTGACAAATAAGGCTTTTCGTCTCCTTCCCCATGGCTATTGCCCTAGTTCTGGTCCTCATAACTCCATTTTTATCTTTGGCAAGTATTTTCTAACTGGTCTCTCTCTCTAGTCTTGTTTGCCCAAATTCTTCTTAAGCAAAGCTGTGAGAATGATCTATCTAAAAATTCAGGTTTGACCATATCATTCCTCTTGATAAGAAAAGTTAAAGATTTCCATGTTGACTGTGATAGAAGAGACTCAATTCCTTAGTGTGGCTTTTTGTGATCTGACCCTCCATGAGTGGCCATGCCTACATCTCTAATTCCATGTCTCACATGTTCCTGCTTTATTTGTCAACAATCCAACTTCATTCCCTTGGCATTCAATGCCATTTCTCACCTCCCTACCTTTTTTCATGCTGCCTCCAGAGGAGGTGTTCAGACACCTGTGAGGTTTCCACTAGAGGCACACCTATTTAAGTGAAGTTGATGAATTTGAGGTGAGATGATGTAGATCTGATGGTACTCTTTTTCTTTCTCAGCATATTCTGGTATCCTATCTCTAAATGTAATGAAAGTTGCCAAATTTGAATAAATCCCAACATTCACTTTGTATACAAGTTAGTCATTGCTTGACATCAGAAGGAAATATTCTGCTTGATTTTGAAGAATAATTTACACCAGGGGACAACAATGTTGTGCTGGGATAATGTTTCATTCATTTGTTTATGCATTCATTCATTGATTCCACAAATATTTATTAGTGAACGTACTGGTCTTGATGCTAAGGAAAATCAAAACAGAAGCAGAGTAATGAAGAGGAAAGAGTACAGCCTCTGGAATCAAATGAGCCTAAGTGCAATCTTTTGTGTTATTTGAGGTGGCCCAATAAATAACTTCTGCTTCCCAGCCTGGCTTTTGAACCACCTGAGAAAATAGACAAAAAAAAAGACAACATATGGCAGCCAACATATCACCATGTTTACTGAAGAATGATTTTGGAGAATGTAGCTTCTATCTGCAATCAAATTGACTTCCCAGTTTCCAACCTCAGAGTTAGGCAGACTTGTCCACTCACTGGGGGCTGCAGCAGAGCAGAATCCATGCTCCCAGGGCATGCCAAGGAGCGAAGAAGTAGAGGAAGCAGCAGAACAGTTTTTCCTCCAAAACCAGCATATTAGTTTCCTAGGGCTGCTGTAACAATGTACCACAAATTTGGTGGCTTAAAACAACAGAAATTTATTTCTCACAGCTAGAAGTCCAAATTGAAAGTGTCAGTATGGCCATGCTCTGTCCAAAAGCTCCCTCCGGAAGCATCCTTCCCTGCCTCTTCTAGCTTTGGATGGTAGCCAGCAACCCTTGGCCTTCCTTGGCTTGTAGACACATCACTCTAATGTTTGCCTCTATCTTCACATTAGCTTACATCCATTGTATCTGTATTTCTGTGTCCAAATTTCCTTTTTCTTTTAAGGATACCAATCATTGGACTAAGGCCAACCATAATCCAATATGACCTCATCTTACCTAGATTATACCTGTAATGATTCTATTTCCAAATAAGGTCACAGTCACAGGTACTGGGATTTAGGTTTGGGCGTATTTTCTTGAGGAACACAATTTAACTCACAATGACCATAAGCAGATAAGTTATATCACCTGCCCTGAGGCAAAGTGAGTGCTAGGGTGATGCTAGCCAGGGTTCATGCAAAGGACATTCCATCCACATGCAAGGAAACTACAGGAGGGGAAAGGAGCTTTTGGCCCCAGAGTCATCCCGGTGTGTGGTCATTCCCCATCCAGAAGGAGATCAGCAGGTTCTCTGCAGACACCTGCTCCCACCTTCCTGAGGCTGCTCCCAGTAACAACTGCTCTTTTTTGGGGAGCCCTTAGGATCTAAGGAAATGGTATAGATTTTGCTCCCAGAAGTCCCTGAAATGAGTCAGAAAAGCACATTATTGAACTCAAAAGCTAAGGCTACTTTGAACCCAAGGCTGAAAATGCAACCCTTCTTCCATTTGTATTCCAAATTATCATCAGCCACATTGTCCAATCCAGCCCATTCTGGTGTGTCCAGTTCAGAAATTCTGAGATGGGATTAAATGACACATTAGCAACAAAGTACAACAATAAAATACAACAGCACAGATGTCCCAAATTTGACTCCAAACCCTCTCCTACTACAAATTCCCCAGCAAGAGATTAGGGTCCAAAGATTAAATCCTCTTGCAGATTAAAGTCCAAACATAAAAGAAGAATTAATGTCTGAAAGTAAATTCTGTTTTCTGTGTGAGTTAAAAATTCAGACATTACAGTTCCCTCATCCCCCAGTTTCTTGTTTTGTTTGTGTTAGCAAGAGGATTCTCTCTTTAAGTCAATGGTTTTCAAAATTTTGGGTCTCAGGATTCCTTTGAACTCTGATAAATTGTTGAGAGTCCAAAGAATTTATTAGTATTTACGTTAGAAGTTAAAGCCAAGACAGTTAAGAATACTTATTTATTAATTCCTTTAAACATAACAACAAATCCATTTCAATTTAACATAGATAACATATTTATGAAAAGTAACTGTTTTCCAAAACAAAAAAATACAGTGAGATGTGTGGCATTGTTTTATGTGTTTGCAAAACTTGGGTTCAAAGTAGCCTTTGAATTTTCATGTCTGGTTATATAGAAGACAGCTGGATTTCTCACATCTGCTTCTGCACTGAATCTGTTTCAATATGTTATTTTGGTTGACAAATCTGATGAAATTCCAGCCTCACACAGATATGCAGCTGGAAAAGGGAGGAGTATTTTAATAGCTGTTTCAGATCATTGTGGATATTCTTCTTTGGTATTACATTAATAATTAACAAGTGGTAGTTTCTTAAAGATTAGTTGCATTGTGGAATCTGAAACCATATCAGTAAACTCTTCATACTCTATCACATTAACATTCATTGGACTTTCTTGCATTTTGAAAGGTTCTTTTACCCATGCATGATTTTGTCGATATCATACATTAGTCATTTGGAAGATATGGGTTCACTGAGTTAGGTAGGTCTCCCAAATGTTGACACATTTCATTATACAATATCAAAATATCACATTTGTTGATATCACCACTCATTTAATCAGAAAAATACTTGAGTATTAGGGAATTGTCAAGCTCACATGGTGCATATACATATTTTAAAATTCTAATTTTTGCTTAAAAGCATGCATTTTATCATTGGCATCAATTATTGTCAGCTGTTTTCTTTGAAAAGAAAGGCTTTCTTAGTTCATTTTTGAGAAAATACCTGCCAAATACCCAAATTTGAATCACTGTATGTAGTTCCTTTAAGTGAAAAAAGGTGTTCATTAAAACAAAAAAGTTGCTAGTTCAATTCCTAATTCAAACAATTGCACAAGTGTTCATCCCAGAGACAGCCGTCAACTGATTGCAGCAAAAGTGCTAGGTGATGCTCATTTTGTCCCACAGAATATTAAAAAGATGCATCTTCAAGGGATGAAACATAATAAAATTAATAATTTTTACAGTTTCATCAGGGCACTCCTAAGTAAAACTAGTTTTTGTGTGTTTGTGTGTGTTGTGTGTGGCAATGACAAATATGATGCCTGTTGGTAGAGTTTGGTGTTGTGCTTTGATTTGCCAGCAATTTTACCTGCACTTGCTTATGCATGATTAATGCAAATGTCAACAGTTGAAAAAGGCAAATACTGTCTTAGAATTATTATGAAGATAGTTTCAACCTCGTGGAACCCTTGAGAGGGACTTGGGCCCTTTAATTGTCCAGAGACCATATTTTGAGGACCCTGGTTTTGAGACATCCCTGTGGATTGAGTCTTCCTTGAATGGACAGAATTCCTTTTGATCTTGGAAGTGGTATTAGTTCAGTGAAGTTTCTGAGTTGCTTTTCTTTTAAAAAAGAGTTTGACGAGTTGGTAAGATGCACACGAGTATCACAGACCTGATCCCACACACACCAAATTGAGAAAAGCATCCAATTCCCAATTCCTACTGCAATTCTTCCCAGCAAAACCAGCAAATTAGTCTGCCACAGGAAATACTAGAGAATCAGAGGAATATGGGAGAAAGGTATATAAAGAAAATTTCCATTCTGTCTCCTTCACACTATGCTATATGCCTGGAATCTGTGAACTGTGAACTTAAACTTCACTGGGAAAAAAAATTCTCCTAGCACTGGCATTTACCGCATCTGGCAAGATAATTCACAAATGCACAGCTCTTTTCTCAGAGAGTAGCATTTGGCCATCGCTGCCCCTTTGCAAAGGTTAGGAATTTGCAATGATGGCAACCCCTACTGCTACTCGTTGTTTGTCTTTTCCATCCAGTGTATTCATGGCTGAGGTGCAATGCCACCACCATCAAAGCCCTTGTGCTTTTTTGGTGGCAATGTGGGCTGCTTTGTCTTTGCTGGTCCCTGCACTGCCCCAGCTCCTTTCAGCTTTTGGCTTTGTGCAACTGACACTGACTCTCCAGATACTGTGAATGGCCTGTGGACAAAGCCAGCATAAGCTTTGAGGTCAAAATACTATGTAGCTTATGGCTTAAAGCTTTTCCCCAGGTTGTGGTAGTTAAAAGCCAATTGCACGACTGTATTAACCATTGTGCATAATCCTCTGCAAACTTCCAAAGTCAAAACACCTGCCCATTCAATGCGCAAAGCCACTTCTCTGGCTCAATCACTCTTCATATATTTTATTCTCCTAAATTTTCCTCCTTGTCTCTTTCCTAAGATTACTGGCTTACTGTGGCAGATATTGGTGTGCTTGTGGTTATACCCTGTATCACTCAGGGTTCTCCAGAGAAACAGAACATATATATATATATATGATTTATTATAAGGAATTAGCTTATGCAATTGTGGGGGCTGGCAAGTCCAGATTCTATGGGCAGGCTGGAAGGTAGAAATTATGGTAAGACTGATGTTGAAGACTTGAGTCCAAATTCCTAAGGCTAGAAACTCAGGAAGGAGTAGAGAGTATAGTCTTGAGGAAGTATTCCTACTAATTCCTGGAAACTTCAGCCCTCTTAAGGCTTCCAACTTATTGGATGAGACCCATCCACATTATGGAGAGTAAACTCTTGAAGTCAACTGATTGTAGGTGCTAATCCCATCTGTGAAATACCTCCAGGAGACAACTAGGCTGGTGTTTGACCTATCACTGGACACCATAACCTAGCCAAGTTGACACACAAGATTAACAATCCCATATCCCAAAAACTACAAACCTGGCCCCTCCATCAGTCATAGCAACTGGGGCTACTCCCAAAAGGCTTATGGTGCTTAGGAGCAGAGGAGAACTTGTGTTCTCTGCACTAGAGAAAGAGGAAAGGGCTGTTCTCAGATTCTCCTTCCAAACCAAATCATCACATTGAGTCACTTCACTTCCCCTTGGGAAGAGGGAGTAGGGTGACAGATAGATGCCAGGAGTGTGACATAAATGGGTTTCTGTGGCAGGTTGAATTATGTACCCCAGGGGGGAAAAACATGTTCTTAATCTTAGTTCATTTCTGTAGTTGGGAACCCATTGTAAATAGAACCTTTTAAAGATGTTACTTTTATTTAATATATGGCCCAAATGAATGAGATTAGGCCTTAATTCTGTTACTGGAGGCTTTATGAATAGAAAGTCACATGGAAGAGAAGAAACCAGAAGTCAACGGAACCAAAAGAGAAGGGAGAGGACTTTGCCATGTGACAGGAAAGCCAAGGAACGCACAGATTGCCAACTAGTCAGAACGCTACTGAGCCCAGAATGAAGCAGGCCTTCTAGCTTGCTAGAAACCATGAGCCAATGAATTCCCATTTTTAAGCCAACCCATTGTATAGTATTTGCCTTAGTAGCTTGGAAACTAAGACAGTCTCCTTCTCTTGAAAAGAAATACTAGGAGAGGGACAGAAATACTACCTTGCAAATAACATCTTTGCTCAACTTTCTACTCACTATTTATTACTTTAACTTCAATCAGCTACGGTTTTCTCATCTTTAAAATGGGAAGAGTAATATCTACATAGAACAATCATTATCTGGATTAAAGATCATATATTTATATAGTATTATAAATGTATTGTTTTATACAATGGCACTTAACAAATAGAGTTCCTGACTTCAAAGCAGTCATAGCCCAGAGGGGAGAGAAACATGCATAACTAGGTATATTGTAAGATAGAGTTGGGTAAGTACTATAATCAAGAAATAAGCCAAGTGTTCTAAAAGCCCAGGCAACTGAAAATCAATTCTGACATGGGTTGGGGCTACTGGGGATGATTTCATGAGAGGGATGGCTCTGGAGCTGAATTTTAAGATTTCATGATTTGTTCCCCCATCTGCCCATTATTCACTTTGTTTGATGAGCACATTGCTTTGACAATGTACCATCTCAGAGGCCCTGGGAAAGCAGAGAAATAAAAGGTAACAGAATTCCTGAATCTGTAGACCCAGCTGGAGAAACATCACACACACACACACACACACACACACACACACACACACACACACACGTGCGTGCATGTGCACAGCACAGGCCCAAGACTAATCTAAAGTATGATAGTTGCAGATGGGACAAATGAAGTGGCGCAATGCATGCATGCTTGGTTTGGGCAGAGTGGTAGGAGTAAGAAGTTAGGAAGTGTTCGTAGGAGATGTTCTCTTGGAATATTTGGTCCTGTGTTTTGGTAGCTTTAATGAGAAATAGGAGAGGGATGAAGCTATTTGTGAAATGTTTGAAAGCAAGTTTATTTCATACCTATGCGCAAGTAAGTGGAGCAACGAATGTGGTCAGAATAATGAAGTCTTAATGGAGTAGTTTCCTTTGGAGAGGTTTTTTCCCTGGGAAACACCCAAGTTTGGTTGGAGAATTCAGATATGAATAAAAAAAGCAGTAGGGAGCATGTGATTTAGAAACCAGCCATTCCCTATCTCTGCGTAGTCATTCCTTCCTGTCAGGTATTCCTTTTTATATCCAAGATCTTTAGGATCATGGTTTTATCACAAATATTAGGTCCATTTAGAAATTTTGCTGGTGATGCAGGACACATATCACTTAAGGAGACACAGAGACTGCAACACGACGCTCCTGTAATACATCATTTATCTTTGCGTAGGAACGTATTTTAAGTAGGTAAACTACAGTTGGAAAAATCAGTGCTATTTCATAATATACATTTATACCTGTTTTGTGAGTATTTCAATTCATGAAGAAAAAGCCAATGAAAGGAATAAATGATTTTGGGGCTATTTAGTGGATGGAAATATATTTAATGGCCTCCAATGTCTTGGCACTAGTCTTGTCTGAAGGAAAGTAAATTGTGTGGTCTCAACTTAGCCAACTGAGGACAGTGGTCTGTGTCACACACTGTTAAACTTATGACCAGGGACTCTTCCATGGATTCGGAGGAAAATTCTAGTACAGTGAGAGAGGAGCCCTCTCTCCCAGCTTGGCAATTCTCCCCAGTGGAGAGCTTGCATCATTTAACAGCAATGTTGGTTTATTGACCATCATAAACTCAAGTCTCACTGAAGCACGAATAAATAAATTAGTATCTTCAAAGCACATAGCCGGAAAAGGAAGTAGAGAATAGCCACAGGATCACAAGAGTGCTCGAAAGTGCAGTGGTTTGGATAAGGGAAGTGTCGAATCAGACCTTCCCCTGCTCAGGTGTGCCCCTAAAAGTAATATGCACCCTTCAGACCGACGCCAGTTCCGCCGATAACTGAGTTATTTCTATCACTCTTTTCAATAATTCCTGATGTGATGAAAGTGGACATTTATTTAGACTTAGCTGGGATTTGGGTTACCTCCTGTGGCCTCAGAAGAGAGAAAGACCAAAAGACTACCTGGGGCCTACCTTTGTGCTATGGACCACACCGGCCCAGAGAGGCTTCTCCCAGAGACTAGGGTTAGGACTGGAAATCATTTAAGCTGGTTGACTGCAGTTTGTCTTCACAAAGGAATATATACCTAAGAGAGACTCCACTACTTCGCTCCATTCCCAGCACTCTAAGTTGCCACAAGGTGTGTCTGTAGGGACAATATTGACATTTATGACATTCCTTCTCACATTGTGATTGAGGGTAAGTTTCTACTCAATGTTTGAAACGCTACCTGATTAGCTTGATAGGGCTGTAGTGACATCGATGGGTGTTTTACTGAATCTCCAAAATATCCTAGTAAATATCCATTTCTCTCTTTTTGATGAAATGACATCAGTTGCAGAAGCACGAATTCATCCTAATCCCTATTTGATTGAAAATTGGTCTGATAAATTAATTATCCTCTTCTATACCTATTTTCTCCTCCTACCACCACCCTGTCCCCCCGCCCCCACCAACTCTGCCCCACCAAGTAGGAAATTTCATGTCTTAATGTAGAAATCAGATTGATAGGAATGTGGTTAATTGGATGTTTGGGGCAATGTGATTCCCATACTCTGATTTCCCCTCAGTCACATATTCAATGAGGGGAATTGGTGATTAAAGTAACCACACAATCCTGTAGATGACACCAGGTTCTAGTTATTTCTGTTATCCAGACATGTGACCAGAGCCCTCAAAGAGACAATCAAGTCAGCTTGGTCCAATTCTTCCCCTATTGGCAAATTTTTCTCCAGGTGATTTTGGATAATTTAATAGTGGGGATAAACTACACAAACAGAGCTGAGCTTTCAGAAACCATTCTTCATGAAGTGACCAGACTCAGGAAGAACTGGAGAAGCTGCTGTTAGGACTAATTGCTGCACCAACCCCTCTTGTTGGCTGATTGACCATTCTTGTGCTAAGAGATGCACAGATCCTTCCCCTAGCATACTTGTCAACAGGTGTGATTAGGAAGGGCTTCCTACAAGTGGACTGGAATCAGAAATGCAATGCTATTTGATCCAGCAAATCCCAATCTTCCTTGGCGCCTCGGCTGGGTAAAGTAAACCACAGGCCCATTTTCTCCTGTGGGCAGAGGGCCAGCTTGACAGATGGTGAGGCGGCAGCTGCCTGGAGTCGGAGGTTCTATCTGGAGAGTCACACCAGGGAAGGGCAGGCTGCTGGCTTAGATGGACCAATCTGTTCTTCAACCTGAGATGCTTGGCTGAGATCGGATGAAGCGCAGCTCGAGTAGATTGTTGCTAATCAAACATGTTCAGAAAGTGGTTGCAGGCCTTCTGATTTGGTGTTTTGACCTTTCTGAATTCCAAGGGGTGGCAGGCTTTGCAGTAGAAGGATCCTGATCTTCGTCATGATTCTTGTCTTCACCAGAGGCAGGAGTTCTGGCCTGGGGGGCCTGTGATACTGGGTGAGGGTGACTAGGGTGAATGAAAGTTCAAGCATATTTGAGATCACGTTGTATATCTTGGTAGATCTAAGAGGAAACAGCAGGATCAGTTTATGGCAGGCACTTGCCTAGGGAGGACTGGGGAGCACTGGTTGCATGGAGACTATGGAGTCCTAATAATTCTTGTTTCATGGCCAGTTGGGTCAAAGAAAGAGGTATTTGGAGAAATGTAAGGTGTGATGCTAGTGTGTGTGTGTGTGCATGTGTGTGAGTGTGTATTGAGGGTTGGGGGAGGAGGAAGACAAGTAACTGTTCATTCAGTTATTCCAACCTCCAAGCTGAGAGTAGAGCGCCTCTTGGAGTCTAAGTGCTGCGGAGTGGCTCTCATCTGTATTTTAGGCCTGGCACAGAGAAAGAGATGCAAGCTGACATGCATCTCTCTGAACCAGCTGCTGCTGGCAGGTTTGGTTCCTAGAGCTGGAACGGGTTGTACCAAACTTCAGAATAGAACCTAGCTTTCCTCGGTGGCCTTCCCTTGTTTGTTCAGCTTTGGAAAAGCCTCTCAAATCTTTATTGGTTGCTCTGCACCTTTGACCAAGTGCTTTGTTTTGAACTGTGGGGGCACTTGCCACTTAATGTTTTGTTCTTGGCCTTTGGGACTTTGGCCAAAAGTGGGATAGAAAGAGTTCTATTCTAACATTCACTTATACACTTCCTTCCAGAGCAGGGCTATGGTGGGATATGGTTAGGGATGTGTGCCTTAGGAATTTATTTCAGATTAAAAATATTAACTGGGTACTTGTGGTGGCTTGGAGCTCTGTGTCCCAGAAAAACATGTTCTTAAACTTAATCCACTCCTTTGGGTGTGAGCCCATTGTAATAGGAACTTTTGATGAGGTTACTTCTGTTAAAGTGTGGCCCAGCTGAATCAGGATGAGTCAGTCTTATTACTGACTTACAGGGAAGGGGACAGAGGGAGAGAAAGCCAGAGGGAGCAGCCAAAAGCTGAAAGTCAATGGAACCTGGAAGAGAATGGAGAAGCCCGGAGAGGCTGCCGTGTGTGTTGCCTTGTGGCAGAAAAAGCCAGCCCCAGTGCACCACAGTCTTCTGGGAGAAAGTCCCTGATTTTGGACAACTAGCCTCAAAATTGTGAGCCAATAAATTCCAATTGTTTAAGTCAACTAATTGCATGGTATTTGATTTATCAGCCAGGAAACTAAAACAGCTCTTAACGTGTGCAGGACTATACCAGCATACCAGCTGGGGAAGTGAGTATTAGAGATATTCATTCATTCATTTGACACACATCCATTAGACTCATGATGTGGGCCAGGCACTGTTCTGAGCACTAGGGAATATTATGGGTTAAATTGTGTCCCCTCAAATGGCATGTTGAAGTCCTATCCCTCAATACCTGTGACTGTGACTTTATTTGGAAATAGGGTCTTGGTTGATGTAATCAAGTTAAGATGAGGTCATGGTGAATTAAGGTGGGTCTCAATCAAATATGCCTGGTGTCCTTATAAGAGGAGGGAAGAGATAGACGTACAAACACAGAGTGAAACTTCTATTAAAGGCAGAGGCAGTGGTTGGAGTTATGCTGTCACAAACCAAGTAACTGCCAGAAGCTGGACGAGGCATGGAAGGTTTCTTCCTGAGAGCCTGTGGAGAGAGCATGGCTTTATTGATGCTTTGATTTTGGACTTCCAGCCTCCAGAACTGTGAGACAATACATTTCTGTTGTTTTAAGTCACTCAGTTTGTGGTACTTATTTTATGGCAGACTTAGGAAACTATTACATGGTGTGGTGGCTTGAAGCTGCATGTACCCCAGAAAAACATGTTCTTAAATTTAATCCGTTCCTGTGGGTGTGAGGTTACTTCCGTTAAAGTGTGGCCCACCTCAATCAGGATGGGTCTTAATCCTATTACTGGAGTCCTTTATAAGTGGAATGAATTCAGACACAAGAGAGAGAAAGTCTCAGATGGACATAAAGGGAACCTGGAAGAGAAAGAAGACACCACCATGCTCCTTACCATGAGACAGAGGAGCCAAGGATCACCAGCAGCCAGCCCCAGAAAGCCACAGTCTTCAGAAAGATAGCATCGCCTTGATGATGTCTTGATTTGGATATTGTCCTGGCCTCAAAACCATGAGCAAATAAATTCCGATTGTTTTACCTGACTCATTTCATGGTATGTGCTTAAGCAGCCTAGGAAACTAAAACTCATGGATGCAGCAATAAAACATTTTTTAAAAACATAAAATTCTGCCCTCATGGTGCTTACAATATACTGGAGTTGGGGAGGGAGACTCAAACTAAGAAAAATAAATTAGTTAAGCAATGAAAGCATGGTAAGTAAGACCCTTGAAACAGACTATCTGGTGTTCAAATCCTGGCTTCACTACTTAGTAACTGTGTGACCTGGGGCAAGCTACTTAACTTCTCTGTGCCTTAGTTTTCTCATCTGTGCAAAGGGGGAACTAGAGGAACTGCCTTGCATTGCTGCTGTGAAGGTTAAACAAGGTGATGTGTATAAAGCTCTTAGAATAGATTCCTCTAGAAGGGTTTGCTATTATTGTGTCAACGTTAGATCGTGGTACATGCTCTAGAAGAAAATGAGACTGGGAAGGGGCAGAGAGTGGGAAGGATGGCTTTAAGTTTTGTGTAGGACTACTAGGGAAGGTCTCACTGAGAAGGGGACATTTGCGCAGAGACTGGAGAAAGAGCCTACCAGGGAGAGGAAGCTGCAAGTACAAAGGTTCTTGGTCAGAGAGAGTCAGGTATCTTAGAAAAACCAGCAAGAGACCAATGTGGCAGGAGCCAAGTGAGCAAACAAGAGAGTGTGAAAATGAAGGAAATGTTGGGCCTTAGAAGTCACTGCAAAGGAGAACATAAGGAAAGATGCCCTGACCTCAATACACTGATGGCTTTCTTGGCAAAGGTGACAACCTGGAGGCTACTGTTGACAATAATCATGGGGTTTTAAATTTGGAGACCTGGGGGCATAATTTTAAAAATTCTCCTCCTTATGTTTAAGGAGTCTGCACATCTGTGATAGATGGGATAAGTCCTTGAGTTTTCTCAGTCTATTCTTTTTCTGTGACCAAATAATAATTTAACAATGATAATGGGAAAAAGGAAAGAAAAAAATACTTATGATTCTGTCAAAATAGTAAATAAATATTTTAATTTTCCCAAATTTCAGACTGGAAGCTTTTAAATTAAATGAAGATAATAATATTTCCTTGCAAGATTGCTGACTGTAAAAAAGATCTCATCTGGATTTGACTATGACTGGAGAGGGATACTGGCAACACAATGTATATAGACAGCAGCTGGGAGTCCTTCTATGGTAAACAACAAACACAAATCATGTCCCCAGTTGGGATTCAGGAATAGATAGGTATGTTCAATAGATTGAGGAAGGTCCAGAGGGAGCCAGGTTGCTTGGAAGGAGGGCAAGGCCACTGAGCGGTAAAAAGTCACCTTGGACAAAAAGGAATCAGGAGCCCCAATTTTATAGATATGTAAACTATGATTCAGGGAGATTATGAGTGTGTGATTGTCATTGTGAGCTATCTCCTTGAACCCTTGTTTGGGGTGCCCTTTGCTCAGCTGCTCTGGGAGGGATTTATGGGTTCTAGCAAGAATTAGTCAGAAGTCAGCATCTGTGGTGGTGTCCATGTGGCTTTGAGCCCTGTAGGCCACCAGAGGCAGCCTGATCAGACCAGACTGATCCAGTCCCACTGGAGACTCCCAGAAATCCTTGGGTGCAGAGAGTAGACTTTGCAAGGCATTCAGGTGCCTGTGCAAACACGTGAGATTTAGGAACTCAGAAGAATCTGGTATTAATGTAGAATGTGACCTCCACTGGATGTACAGGTGGTTTAGATTTGGGGACACTCAGTTAAAGAATGGCACACCAAAGATGCTCAATAAAATGGAAGCCAGTATTTCCCATGTTTTGCTCCTTGTATTTTAAAGTAAATACAGGCTATTGTCATTATCCAGGTTTTCATTGCCTACGAAGAGCAATTCACATCAATAAAATATTATTTCCCACTAGCTGAGCTCCCCTGTGGGGCAGGCACTGCAGGGACTACAAAGATGTCCTGGGATTGACATGCGATTAGATTGATATCCAATTTTGGGGGAAGAATCAAGGTGTTCCCACATGAATACAACTACAAGTGGGGTAGGCTAAATGACAAAAGGGAAGTGCAGACAGAGGGCTATGGTGGAAGGAAGAGGGAAGGTCACATGACTGTATGCTCATATGATCAGGATAGGCTTCAGGGAGGAAGTGCCATTTGCCTCTGGACTCCAAGGATGGGAGTAGGATTTAAACAGACAGGAATAGAAAGGAGCAAATTCCTGGCACAGGGACTAGTGGACACCAAGGGAAAGTGTGGACTACATAGGGGACCACAATGGTCCAGAGGGCTGGTTGAGATGAAGCAAGGCGATTCTGGGAGGTCCCACTTGGGTGGAAGCCTTGGAGCCTGGAGAGGAGTTTGAATTAATCTAGTGGTCACCGGAAACCCATGACAATGTTTTAAGAAGAGGAAGTTAGATGAATGCAGCTCCATTCTGGAAAAAAAAAATGATGGAGCAGGAATAAAGTCTTGTATGGACTAGGGTAAGGAGGGACAAAAGGCAGGGAGAGCTGTATGAAGACTGCTATCATGAATGAGAATAATAACTAATACTTACAGGGCACCTTCTCTGTGCTAAAGGTGCCCTACCTGAATTATTTGATTGAATCATCTCAACTCCTAGTTTGCCAATGAGTATAAGTCAGTGGCTTAAGGGAATACCACAGGCAAAGGGTGGAGCTGGGATTACCGGTGGAGGCAGCTTCACTCTAGAGGCCTTGAGCTTAACATCTGCTGTGCACTACTGGTAGAAGAAACAAAGGTCTGAGTTCACTGGGAAACAGTGGAGTTGGAAGATGGGGAAAGGATTGGAGAGACCACGGTAGCAAAAACTTCACGATTTGGCAAACAATGTGTAAAGGAGGGTGGGACAAGTCAAAGAGAACCCTTGGTGATGGGTGATTGGGAAACCAGTGGATCTTCCGGATCTTTCACTGAAGAGTGGTACATTCCTAAAAGCCTAGGAAACATGCACCTGAAATAAGAGCAGGGGAGAGACTGCTTGGAGAGTAAGCACATGGCCCCAGTGCTGGCTTGTAAATGATCAAAACCAGCTGCTCTTCAGCTTTCTTGTCTGCAGAGACTTGAGAGAGTGAAATGCAAACACCAGCCCCTCAGAGAGTCCACTTGAAATGATATTTTGGAGGCTTTTTATGGAGATCTTCAAGTTAATGTTGAAGAACTGCCAACATATGGTTCTTGTTGCCAGGGCTTCACCTCACAAACATTCCAGATGTGTTGGGGAGTGCCGTGTATCATCAAATCAGCAGTTGCCAGCAATTGTAGAAGTCAGTTGCTTCCAACATAGGCTTGGGATCAAGCCATTGAACAAACTGTGGGTAAGACTCCACTTTTCTTTTTCTCCTCTTCTAACAGCAGGCAGGAGAACCCATGAAATAGAAAACTGTTGTGGTTTGCTAGAGCTGCTGTTATGCAAATTACTGGAAATAGATTGGCTTTTATATAGGGGATTTATTAGGTTACAAATTTACAGTTCTAAGGCCGTAAAAGTGTCCAAACTAAGGCATCACCTAGAGGTATCACTGAAGAAAGGTCAATGGCATCTGGAACACCTCTGTCAGCTGGGAAAGCACATGGCTGGCATCTGCTGGTCTTTTGCTCTCAGCTTCTGGGTTCAAAATGGCTTTCTTCAAAATGTCTCTGGGCTTCTGTCTCTCTTCGCTTCTCTTTCTCAGCTCCTGTGCATTTTTGCTTGTTCTCCAAGGTGTTTCTCTATAAGTGTCTGGGAATCCTCTTTTAGCTTCTCCTGGGCAAACTCTGGGTTTCATCTCTTAGCTTAGCATCTCCAAACATCTTTTTGTCTGCATCTCCAAGTGTCTGGATGTGTGTCAGCCCCTGAGCTCTTTTAAGCACTCCAGTAAACTAATCAAGACCCACCCTGAATGGGTGGGGCTCACAACTGTGTGGAAATAATCTAATCAAAAGGTCTCACCCACAGTTGGGTGGGTCACATCTCCATGGAAACCACTAATCAAAAGATACCATCCACAATAAGTCTGCACCCACAACATTGGACTAAAAGAACATGGCTTTTGTGGGGGACATAATAGATCCAAAGTAGCACGATGACCAACTCATTTAGTTTGTCCAGGACTTTCCTGGTTTTAACACTGAAATTTCTACTTCATGGGAATCTCCTCAATATCAGATACACCAGGTTACTCTGGAGACATGACATTAGCTGGAAGACTATTTATTAATTGCTCTTAATACATAAAAATTTAAATGTCAATTTGTTTTCTCTATGGGGATGTGTGCTGGTTTGAATCTATTATGTCTCCCACAAAAGCCATGGTCTTTAATGCAATCTTGTGGAAGCAGAGTTATTAATCTTTTGATTAGGGTGGAACCTTTAGATTGAATGTTACCATGGAGATGTGACTCACCCAGCTGTGGGTGAGATCTGTCAATTAGATCATTTCCATGGAGGTGTGGATCCCACCCATTCATGGTGAGTCTTAATCAGATCACTGGAGTCCTTTAAGAGAGTTCACAGACAGAAGTAGCTGTGAGAGACAGTTTGGAGAGAAGCTAAGAGCCAACACAGACCCAGACACTTGGAGATGTGGACAAAAAAACATTTGGAGATGCTAAGTTAAGGGATGAAGCCCAGGGTTTGCCCCAGAGAAGCTAAGAGAGGACTCCCAGACACTTAGAGAGAAACACCCCAGAAGAACCAAAGAAGAACAAGAGAGCTGAGAGAAGCTAAGAGAGACAGAAGCCCAGACATATTTTGGAGAAAGCTATTTGAAATGCAACCTGAGAGCAAAGGGCAAGCAGATGCCAGCCATGTGCCTTCCCAGCTGACAGAGGTGTTCCGTATGCCATTGGCCTTTCTTCAGTGAAGGTATTCTCTAAGTGATGCTTTCGTTTGGACACTTTTGTGGCCTTAGGACTGCAAATTTGTAACCTAATAAATCCCCTTTTTGAAAGCCAACCCATTTCTGGTATTTTGCGTAATGGAAGCTCTAGCAAACCAGAACAAGATTTATTGACAGATGGTCCATCTACTCTTTCTTAGTATATTTTCACAATGCAGTAGAATTGAGATCTATATTTTCTAGTGAAAAATTTGAAATTAGACCTTTTAATCCTGGATTTGGAGAGCTCTAAGACCAGAAAGTATAATTTATACTTCTATGAAGGATTTAACAAAATATTCTTTAAAAAGATTGATACAACACATGGATAGGCAACACAACTTTTAACCTATTATTATGTAGAATTCTTTTTACTGGTTGGTATTGTTAGAGGTTTATTTACTAGTTCTTCATAAATATCAATTAAAAAGTCCTCCTAAAACTCTCTTTTTGTTCTTAAGAATCCTTTTCGATTCCAAAACTAAAATGCACTTTAACATTAGTTATTTTTTTCTTTCTTTTACTTACTTTCAAAGTTAGACTTTTGGTGTATTCTGTCTTGATTTTCCCAATGGAAAACTCCAAGAAAAAATATCCTGGAGCTCAATGGTGGTGCTGAGGGACAGGAGCACTTGAGTGTGAGGTAGAGAGAAGTCCATCCCCAAATTCGCAAGAGAAGCACAGTAGTGGTTTGTATGGTGTTCTCCCCAAACCCAGAACCTCAGAATGTGAACTTATCTGAAAATTCGATAAGATGAGGTCACATTGGATTAGGGTGGGCTCTATATCCAATGACTGGTGTCCTTATAAGAAGAGGAGAGGGCACAGAGTCACACAGAGAAGCCATGTGACAACAAAGGCAATGATTGGAGTGACACAGCTACAAGCCAAGGAGTGCCAAGGGTTGCTGGAAGACACCAGAAAATAGACAAAGACAAGGAAAGATTTTTCCCCAGAGCCTTCAGGGGAAACATTGATTTTGGACTTCTGGCCTCCAGAACTGTGAGAGAATAAATTTCTGTTGTTTTAAGTCATCCAGTTTGTGGTATTTTATTACAGCCACCCTAGGAAAGTAATATAAGCAGTTTCTATCCTGCCCCTGTGGCTCTCAGTGTTGCCCATTGGAATCCCTTGGTGCCTGGGTTGCACCACCAGAGATTCTGATGTAATTGATCTGGGAATTGGCCTGAACATCTGGAATTTTTTAAGTTCCCTAGGTGAATCTAATGAGAAGCCATGGTTGAAAACCTCTGTTCTAACAATATTAGACACCTATAGATTCCCAAATTAACCATCTTGTTCCATGTTTTTGTGTCTTTGGCTCATGCTCTTTCCTATGACTTCAATACTCTTCCTCCCTTTTTGATGTGGCTAACCTTCACCTGTTCATTTAAACTCTGCTTCTCCTAGGAAGCTTTCCCCGATCCCCTCAACTGGAGCCTCTCCTCTGCCATCATAGCATTTTCCACCTTGAATTGTATGAATCTATATATGTGTCTGTATCCATGTAGTGTGTATTTATTCTTTTAGTTTTATTTTGGCTGGCAGCAGCCAATCCCTCTTTCCACTTAGGAAGAATCCCCAACTCTGAGTCTGATGAAGTCCCAGTGGCAGATCCTCACTATGTTGGACTTTGGACTTTTAATCTGGGGAGACTGATGAAAAGATAGAGCGAAGAATTTAGACTTCATTTGCTGTCCAGTGGTGATGGTGGTTGTGGCATCCAGTGGAGACCAATAGCAGAGTCTAGTGGCATCAGTGGTACCACTGATGGTGGCCCAGTCAGGCTGCTTCTCAACACAACTGGGTAATGTTAGCCTCTGTTAGTACAGCTACCCTTGTGGTTCTTTAAACTACTCAGTAAACTTCTTGAGAAACACCTTTTCTTTTGATGATAGAGTTATTTCTGTTGCTGGCAATCGAGAAGACTGATGGTTGCCTACCCTACAAGAATTATCAGCTTCTCAATGGTAGGAACTGTGTCTTCTTCATCCTTTACTGCCCTGGGGCCTGGTACATGAAAAATTCACAATAAATGTTTAAATGTTTAAATTAGCAAACTTCATAACCCACTATGAAACCATTTTTTTTTAAAGAATTTGTAGATGTCAGATACAGTGTTTTCCAAAGATGTGTGACATGTCTTGCATTTAATAATATGCCATCTTATCATTCTGGATAAATTAATAAGACCATCAACAAATTTTTTTTTTGTGGATTTAGTTATCTTTTTAAATATACATTGAAGAAAAAAAATCTTTGAAGTCTGATGTCATCTACCCACAGACTGAACCTAGTTTTCCTGGGTGAGATGTACTGATTAAAGTGCATATTTAGATGATTTAGATGTACTGATTTAGATCAGAGTCAAAGGCCCACCCCTCTCTCTGCCCCTTTACCTCTCTGTCTTGGTCTCTCTATCTCACCTCTCCCTTTCCCGCCCCTCCCCCTCTGGTTGCTTTGACAGATTGCTGATTTCACAGCAGCCACTACAGAGCCCCAGTCTCCTGGCTCCCTGAGGACACCACATCTTGCTCGACTGCACACTCATTACAGGAGGTGCTGAGGCTAGACATCCTCCATCGACATAAAGTTTTATTTTATGCCCAGGAGACCCACGGTGCACATCATCTCAATGAAAATTTCTTGGACCAGGAATAAGAGGAAGTAGAGGAAGTAAAGGCATGACAATTACTTCCTGCACTTAAATGTATTTCTCTGTTTTCACCAGACAATTCCCCACCCCTGCTTCTCAATCTTTCTCTCTCTCTGTCTCTGTCTCTCTCTGTCTCTCTCTGTCTCTGTCTCTCTCTTGTCTTTTAGCTCCCTTTTGAAAGGAGAAAAAAAAGCAACTGGTTGATAGCTCACAAAGAAAGGGGAAAGTAAGGTTGGGAGAGGGAGGGGATGGTGATGATGGAAAACAGCAAGAAGGAAATAAAGGCAAAATATATAGAGTAGGTTAAAACATTTTGACATAAGACAAAGGCCTGAAGTCTGCAAGGAGGTGCTATAGAAGGATAGGGAAGTAACTGGAACAAATGTCTTTCAGAGAATTCACTGATGAGAAGCCAGTCCGTATTTACATATTCCACTTAATTTTATCCTTATCTTCTTCCATTTTGAACTCATGCTACCAGTGACTTGGATAGATTATTATGCTATTAACAAGTGGAAATTTATCCTTCTATTCTAAGCATATATCTCCACCTAATGCTGGATGGAGATTTCTCCAATCCCCATTCAGAGATGCAGCTGGATTGCATGGGGGTGGGGATCATTCCAACTCCTAAATCTTGATATAAAAATGATAAACTTTCAGAGCTGAAAGCCCATAAAATCATTTAGTCCAACCCTTTGCTTTACAGGTAAAGAAACAAGACACAAACATTGGGAGTATGCAGCTGTTTGACAGAAACTCTCAGAATAGAGAAGTTTCTACTGAGTCATGATAAGAAGAGGAACAAGGAGGATAAAAATCAAAGAGGAACAGAAAATGATTGGGTTGGGGAAGCTCATGTTAATAATTCATTCTGTATTTGTGTTGTTCAGAATTCAAGAATGCTTTTTGATAAATTATTCATGGTGGAATAAGGTAAAGAAACATCAGATGCCATAGTACATTTGATCTGACTCTTTTGAGTAGAACCATGTCCTGGGTCTAGGGTTGTGCAATGAAATTAACAACTGGAAGGAGGAAGTCCGTCAGGGGTCTTTGCATATATTGTCTTCAGTGAACATCTTCCATAGACAATCAGAAATAGCATAGAAAATAAAGACAGTATCCACCCCACCTTAAGGGGCTTAAAATAAGCCTGAAGAGATGTATGCTTTTTGAAGTTCGATGATGACCTTTCTCTCAGAGGTCTGGTAGGTGAATATGAAAAGCTGGGGTTCTGCAAATCACAAAGGCAAGAGACTGTGCCTTCCAGGGTGAGGAGGACATTAGTGAAAATAAGATTGGAGGTCAAAGAGAAGAGGGCTCCACCCCAACCAAGATGGTGGAGTGAGATACTTCAGGGTTCTATCCCCCCAAAGAAGCTTTGAACTACCAGTGAGAACTGGCAGAAACATCTTTTTCAATGCTCCAGATAACTCCAGTTAAATAACTGCAGTAGCCAGGCGAACATCAGATGAAGAAAAAGGCTACTTAAAAGCAATAGGATCTTGTGGTGTCCTAGCTGGCCCCTCTCCCATACCTCATAGGCTTGGCACATGGCCAGCCCATGCTTCCAGTGTGGATTCCTTCTGGAGAGAGCAGAGTAATGCTCGTGTGCATACTGGGAGTATTAATGCCTGGCTTAATCTGTCTGATGTTGGCCTGAGGGTCTCACTGTCCCAGAACTTTCCTTGCATATAGAAGGCAGTTCACCAAGCTCTTACAGAACTTTGTATGAAAGCAGTGAAGACATGCTGCCCAAGCAAGGTATTGCTGGCTGTAAGACCTACAGTGCAGTGCCCAGGACTGTGCTGGACAGTGAGGAAGCTGTTTCCTAGGGAAAAAGGACATTTGTGCACATGTAACAGGGAAATTCCTAGGGCCACAGTGCATGCCTAAGACAAGATGCATGTGCAGAAAGGATCAGGGAGCCCCAATGTTTGGTCAGGAGCTATTCTCTAAATTCATTGTATTGATAAGCCCTGAAGGAGAGCACTTGCACAGGTTAATCTGCGAAGACTAGAAAGGTGTTTTCTTTTTCTCCTTCTCCTCCTCCTCCTTCTTCTTCTTCCTCTCCTTCTCCTCCTCCTCCTCCTCCTCCTCCTCCTCCTTCTTCTTCTTCTTCTTTCTTCTTCTTCTTCTTCTTCTTTTTGTTAGCCTTTGGCATTTAAAGAAAGCTCTATCATGATATCAGCTGGATGCAAGTTTAACGAACAGATGCCTCTGGGCCTAAATTCCAACAATAACACATTAAAATGTCAAAATGTCCAGGTTTCAGAAAAAGGTTACAAAACATACAAAGAAATAGGAAGTGATAGCCCAAGCAAAGGAGAAACCATCAATGAAGGGGACTAGACCTGGGACATATCAGACAAAGACTAAAAAAAAAGGTCCTAAATATTCTCAAAGAGCTAAAGGAAAACCTGGACAAAGAACTAAGGGAAATCTGGAAAATGTTAGGTGAACAACATCGATAGAGAGACAGAAATTATGAAAAAGAACCACATAGAGCTGAAGACCACAGTAACAGAAATTAAAAGTACCTTAGTGTGTTTCAACAGCAGATTGGAGCTGGCAAAAGAAAGAATCAGAGAACTTGAAGATAAGACAGTGGAAATCATTCATTCTGAGGAGCAGAAAGAAGAGAGAATGAAGAAAAATGAACAGAGCCTAAGGAAGCTAAGGGACACCATCAAACATACCACATGCTCATTCTGGGTATCCCAGAAGGAGAAGAAAAAGAGAATATTCTTTCTATATTCAAAGAAATATTCAGAGAAATAATGGCTGAAAACTTCTCAGATTTAATGATATGAATATACACATCTAACATGCTCAATGAATTCCAAAAAGTATAAATCCAAATGAACCCATACTGTGGCATATCATAATCAGACCATCAAATGCCAAAGATAGAAAATTCTGAAGGCCACAAAAGAGAAGCAACATGTCATCTACAAGGGAGCCTCAATAAGAGTAAGTGCCCATTTCTCAACACTAACCATAGAGGCAAGAAGGCAGTGGGGTAACATATTTAAAGTGCTGAAAGCAAAAACTGCCAACCAAGAATCTTATACCTGGCAACACGGTCCTTCAAAATTGAAGGAGAGATTAAGAAATTCCCACATAAACAAAAGCTGGGGGAGTTTATCACCACTAGACTGGCTGTCTAAGAGATTAAAGAGAGTTTTGCAGGTTGAAAAGAAAGGACAGTGGACAATACTGTCACCTGAAGAAAAAAAGATCTCTGGTGAGGGTAATGACATGTGTAAATATAAATGCCAAGACTACTGTATTTTTGGTTTGTAGCTCCACTCTTTACTTCCTACAGGATCTAAAAGGCAAATACATAAAATGTAATGAGAAATCAGTGTTTTGGACTCAATGTATAAACAGATAATTTGTGACAAGAGCTACATAAAGGTAGGGGGACAGAGGTTATAGGAACAGTTTGTGTGTACTGTTGAAGTTAAGTAGGTATTAAAGCAAAGGAGATTATTATAGATTTAGAATGTTAAATTTAAGCACCATGGTAACTACAAAGAAAATATTGGAGAACATGCAAGCTCATAGAGGCAGAAATTAGAGTGCAGGTTGCCAGGAGCAGGGGGCAGGGGAATGGGCAGTGAATGCATAGTAGGTGTACAGTTTCTGTTTGGGAATGTGGGAGAGTTTTAGTAATGGAGGCTGGTGAGGGCACCACAATATGGTGAATGTGTTTAATCCCATTGAATGGTATGCTTGGGAGTGGTTGAGATGGGAAAGTTTATGGTGTATGTATGTTCCCACGATTAAACAAAAAAAAAGAAATAAGAACTAAAGAGACAATGACAATTAAATGCAGTACATGTTCTTGATGGGATTTAGCAAGGGAAAAGAAAAGGCTCAAAGGGAAATTATTGGGACATATGAAAAAATGGAATATAGACTATAAGCTATACATAATGTTAAATTGCTTGAACTTGATATCTGCATTTTAGGTGTTACATATGTGAATATTCATGTTCTTAGGAAATGTATAGGGCAGTATTAAGTGTTCAAGGAGCATGATGTAAACAACTTAAACCCAAGTGCTCAGAAAAAGGACTGAAAAATAGATAAATTAGATAGGTAGACACACAGGCAGATAGTTGGATAGAATGATATGCAAGTGTAGCAACAGGTTAAAATTGGTTCATCTGAGAATTTGGTGGGTTAGGGGTATGTTGGAGTTCTTTGTATGGAGTTTGTATTATTTTTGTGATATCCTGTAAGTTTGAAAGTATTTCAAAAGAAAAAGCTAAAAAAAAATAGACTGTGGAGCTCTGAACAGTACTGTGTTATCTACACCAAATAACATACTTTAAAAACAGGTTTAACCTACTGTCTTAGGAGGGAAACATAAGATTGAGTGAAGGTAATCTGGTCATTGTCAAATAACCCAAATTCATAGCAACAGTAAGAATTAATATAATGTTCTGATTCCCAAAGTAAATGAGCTTCTTTTACTTGGGTCAAAGAATTATATGTGGGGCTGTATTTTTTCTTCTGGAACCCATGTATTACTTAAAGAACATCAGAGAAAATGGGTAAATTTTATTTAGAGTTATTTTAACTAAAGCCTGGGAAACTAAATCTTAAATTTTTTTATCTTGACAAAGTAAAATATTTGCAATTGCTCTTTATTTTTATCATAGATTTGGATATAAAATGAAAATGACATGGCTTAAGAGCTGACTTCACGAAAGAAATCAGTGGGAAAAAACCCTCATATTAAAGATGAGATGTTTAGAAATCTAAGTCAGTAGTAAATGCAAATATTTCACAAAGCATTTTCCCCAAAATGTATGGAATTGAAAACATAAATAAAGAACTCAAGATGGAATTATGGACCAAGGCCCATAAGCAAGAGTAAGGACAATAAATGGAATTATTATTTTAAAAAGATAGGAGGTCATTACCAATGGTTCACGCTGAGTTTTGACGTCTAGTATGCTTCCATAGCATTAGAAAGTGCTTCAAAAAGCCTTCACAAACAAAGGGTGAATGAATGGATGAATGAACAAATGAATGTAAGTTAACGGCCACTTTCAGGGTTCAGTAGATAAATTTCCTAGATGATCCAAAATGCTGGACACCCTAGTCACCTTCTTTCTGTTCTAAGGTCCTTAGACTTAGAAAATTGAGGACTTTGTATTTGACACTAAAAATGTGAACTTCAAGTTCTACCAGATTAAAATTATGTATGAAACCCCTCCATTGCTTGGATTAGCTTTGGGGTTTGCCTCATGTCTCTGTGTCAGGAAATGGATTAAAACCTTGAAAACAAGTTATAAGCCTTTTCAGAAATAGAGGTGTGCAAATGGTTTAACTGGGAGGTAGCTGGCTTGGCACGATATTAGGATAGATGGGACTATTCTTTCTTTCTGACTTTTATGAAATTGACATTTTAGGATACCCAAACTAGAGAAAAGAATTACAGAAAAGCATTTGTAGATCTCTGCTTAAGTGGATGTCTAAGGTTCTGGAATAAAAGAATAGACCAAAATCTTGGGGCTGAGTGAATTATGTATAGCCTATATTTAGAGATGAGTTGACAGATACCTATACATAATGATATCACTAAGCCAGCAGAGTCTCTTTAGAAACTGAATTGGAAAATAAGCAACAGAGGAGGTAATGCAATTTCTGAAACCAAGCTATAGTTATTTTTTATTTGTAGGTCTACACAACAAGCAGAAGCAGTAATTCAACTCGTTTGCTTTGGCCTCTGTGTTCACCCGTCCCACCACCCCACCCATCTTCCTTCCTTATTCCCCTAACCAAATCAATGACTTTGTGAATACTAGATTGGAATTCAGCCAAGAATTTCTGAAAATGCCATCTCATATTGCCTGAATCTATAAGGAGGAAATTATTCAGACGATTGATGCCCCTTAGGGCAGAACATTAAATTGATCCTTTAGCAAAGAATACCTCATGTAACAACACAGCAATTCCCATAAATACCAATGTGATTATCAGCCAGAAGTCAGACTTACTTATTTCTCCAAACTAGACAAGAAGGAGTTCTGTGGATATTTTTGTGTAGCTGTTATGTTTAATAAGTATATATCACGACATGCTAGAAACAACCATTATGTAAATTATACTAATGAAAGTACTTTGTCAAGCATACAACGCGCTTGATGAAACATTTCCATTATAAGACTTTGTTTTTGAGTACTTACCTTTCAAATAAAATTATTCTCTGGGTTGACATTTCTTCCTTGCTTTTTCTTTAAGAGACTTCCCTTTCCAACAGAACTTCTTGTTACATTCTCTTGTGTTACATTACGATATTTTGATGATTGAAGCTTGCAAAAAGTGTATTTTTTAAAAAATGTTTTGTTGTGGTACATATATACAACTCCACATTTCCCATTTAAATCACTTTCAAGTGTACTATTCAGTGGTATTAATTACATTCACAATATTGTGCTATCATCACCACCATCCGCTACCGAAACTTTTTCATCACCCTAAACAGAAAGCATATTTTAACCCTTTGCTTTCTTATTAGAAGTCTAAACCATTTCCAAAAATGTTCTTCCCCAGGATGGCATTTCTTACATTCATTTGTTCATTCATACATTTGTTTGTTCATTCAATAATTGAGTGCCTGCTTTGTCCCAGACCCTTTTGTAGGCGCAGGTATTCATTAGTGATCAAAGGAGACACATGATAATTGTAATGAGAAGGGGTTATGGAAAAAAATAAAATATGGTAATTAAATAAGTGGAAGAGGCATTGGCTAAGAGTGCCATTTTAGTCAGGAGAGGCCTCTCTAATGACACAGAATTTGAGCAGAGATCAGGATGAAGCAAGGAAAGAACCAAGCAGGTCTCTGAAGGGAGATGCTGGAGGCAGAAGCAAAAACATATTCAAAGACCTTGAAGAGAGCATAATGGATGCTTCTATACAAAGTATGTGTGGTCTACTCTTTACCTCTTAAAAATGCCTTCTTTTTAAAATAGCTATCTGAGGTCATGTGGAATTCAATTGCTTCTTGGTTTTGAATAGAATGCTGGTTTCAGTGACCATTCATTTTGGGAAACTTGGCTGTGTTAGGATATGAGAAATGGGTATTCCATATTTGGAGAGAGAAGCAGTGGATATGAATGTTGGAACGAGCATATCCAGGCAAGGCTTACACTGAAATAGAGGTTGAATAATTAAAGGCTGTGTGACTACGATTGCATGAGGTTTTAAAAAATGTTTCACATGAAAATAATTCAAATAACACCTCCCTCCAATCATTGTCAAGCATTTAAAGATCCGGCTGCGAAAAGCTTCACTGGATTTTGGGGAGAGACGGTGCTGTTCCCCCATCTGTATCGAATGAGCTAGTTGTTCATGTAGCTCCATGGATCTCTCTACGTGTTTGTGAGCTAAATAGAAGCAACCTCACAGTGTATATTTTGCAGCCAGAATTTTACAGGCTTCAGGCTGCTCTCTATGCAGTAATGCTCTGGGGAGGAATGCTTGATGGATTCACGTTGTTTCTACCCACGAGGCCAAGTTCATACCGAGGGACAACTGGCCCACTGTGTAGCTGAATTGTGTCACTGGGTTTGTCAGATCCCATGGATTCTAACTCTTATTGCATATGCAGCAGCTGAACCTATCCAACCATTGTCCTTTTTGGTCAGTAATCTATGTCTTCTTTCCCATCTCAACCATCACTCCTTTCTCTTTAGCTCTGGCCCACTCTTTCTTCAATTTACTCCAATCTTAATTCAGAATTTCAACACCCATGTCACCTCTTGACTTTCTCTTGCTAATGCTCATATCCGTCCCCACCTCAGCCTGTCTCTGCCTCCTTGTCTTTCAATTGCCACAATCTCTGCATCTCTCCCACCTCCTACCTTTCTACCTCTCTCCCTCTCGTTCCCTGACACACAATCCAACAATCCCTCAACCCTCAAAGGTCTTACGATCTTTTGACTGCTTCTCACTTCCTTCGTGTCCTAACGTCACTCATTAAAATCACTCCCTTGCCTATATCTTCAACTCCCTTGACCTTCTCTGGGTTAGTAATATTCCACTGGCTTCCCGAACATAGTTGGAAAAAAAAACCATGATTTGTCTCACTCTAAATTCATGTTTCCCCTATTACTCCAAATTCACTCTAAATTCAATAAGTAGGCCCATCTATGCTGTGTGGCCATCTTGCTACATTTCCTGAGATCTTCTACCCTCCTGCTCTCCTATATGGCAGTTTCATCCTTTCTCCTTTCTTCTCACATCTCCAAATCTCAGCTGATGACCTTGATTCCTACTTCCCTGAAAAGGTTGAATTAATCAGAGGAGAGCTTCCATAAGCTCCCACCACCACACCTTACAACCTACCTCAATCTGTGCCCATGTAATCTTAGTTTTTCCTCCTTATATTTGGATGATCCAACTCTCTGGGAAGGTCCCATTCACTGGTGTGGCTCATGGACATTGCTCCAGCAATTTAAAGCCTTCTCTAATGAAGCAGAAATTTTCTCTAATCTACTGGCTCATAACCATCAGCACACAAGCATGCTCCTATTTCTCCATTCTTAGGGGGAAGAAAAGGAAAAAACATTCTCTTGGCCCCATTTTGCCTTCTAGCTTTTGTCCTATTTCTCTCTTTCCCTTTGTAGCAAAATTTCTTGAAAGCATTGTGTATGTCTTCCATCTCTAATTTTTCTCCTCCAGTTGGATCCACTTCAGTCAGGGGTTTACCTCCATGAAGGTCACCAAAGTGACTCTTACCAAGATCATCAATGACATCCTTGTTGCTAAGTCCAGTGATCCTGTCTCAGTACTTCCCTGACTTGACCTTAGTCATTTGATACCGTTGACTTCTCTCTCCTATTGAAACACTTTCTTCACTTGGTTTCTAGGCCACAGATGAATGGACAACCAAAATGTGGTATATGCATCCAATGAAATATTATTCAACTGTAAAAAGGCATGAAGTTCTGATATATGCTACAACATGGATGAACCTTAAAGACATTATGCTGAGTGAAATAAGCCAGACACAAAAGGATAAAGTAGATTAGAGGTTATCAGGGACTGGAGGGGGCTGGTGAATGGGGAATTATTGCTTGTTAGGTAGAGTTTCTCCTTTGGGTGGTAAAAAGTTTTGGTAATGGATGGGTGGTGATGGTAGTACAACATTGTGAATGCAATTAATACCACTGAATTGTACATTTAAAAGTTGTAAAAATGGTAAATTAATTTTATTACACACATATATGTATATAAACACAATAAAACTTCAAAAAATCATACTGAAGCTTCCCATATCATTCAGAGTAAAAAGTTCACTATGACCTCTATGGCATCACTCCATCACTCTCTGACTTAACCTCTTAGTCCCTGATCCCCTAGTTCGCTCCCCTCCAGCTACACTAGCCTCCACTCTGTTCTTCTAAGGAGCTATTTGTTCTTTTGCCTCAGGGCCTTTGCACTTGCTGGTCCCACTTCCTTGTAGTCACTCTTCCTTCAGATATTTACTTGGATTAAAACAGATAATTTAGGTAAAAAAATTAGCATTGTAGTGAGAACTCAAAAAACATTATCTATGATGAGTATGGCCAAGCAGTGGACTTTTCAAGCTCTTATACCATTGGAGCTTCAAGTAAGACCCAGTAAACCACACACTTTGCCTACTCTTGTGTGCTGAAATAATAAAAACTTGCAGCACAAACCCTTTATTGGAGTTAATGAAATGATGAGTGCCACTTTTGATAAACTAGCATAGGTGATAAAATATTATAAGTGGATTACCAAGTATACTAAAAACCCAACTGCAATTATGGGTAAACATGAATGCTGCAAAAGATCATCCCACTGGTCACCTGGAAGATCCCTGGACCCCTTACTACTCTTCCCCGTATTGCAACCAGAGAAACTCAAGTTTCTCAAATGACCCATTACTCTGGACTCTAGAATACACTTGTTTACAAATGAGCTAGGCAGAAGAGCATTTTCTATGGAATATTTTTCCACACAGTAGTTCTGAAGGATAGTAACAGAATTTCCATTGTCAAATATATGTTTGGAAAATTCTGGATTAAGATTTCGCAATGCCTTTTACGTGCCCTCCTGCATGACGGAATCTTTATGTGTGGGAGTCTAGTGTGCAATGTTTCCCAAGTTTATATGACTCTGGAAGATTTTAACACTTTTAAAGGTGTATCTTTTGGACTATGTTGCTCAAACATCCATTGGAAAATTCTGGCATAGAAAATACCACAGTTTATATTCCATCTACTCTGCCTTACCATTTTCTCCTTGGTTCTTAGCCTGGCATCTGACACATTACAAGTGCTCATTATATTATTGTTGCATGAATGAAATGTAAAGAATGTTTTTCCATTTTTAAAGCCACATGTCAAGAAATATATGATTCACAAACATGCACAATATGATCACTGTTCTTGAGTAGTCACTGACACAAGGAACTCTTTTGGTCCCAAACCCAAGTAATCATTATGAAGTGATCCCTGAAGGAGGAGTAGAATTTAAATGTAGGAAAAAAGAGACTTCAGACAATCATTTTGTGTTTTAAAATAAATTTCCTAAAACGTATGCAAGAATATTATTCTCTTTAAGTAAGTTGCTTTGAATTAATGTATATTTGTTTCATAGGTTTCATTTCTCAGCGCTTTAGACTGCATGGCCATGGGGCAGATCATTCATTCATTCACGCAGTCAACAACTCTGCACTTCCTAGATGTCAAGTCCTGTTCCGGGCACTGGGAATCCAGGGGTGAGCAGAGCCAATGAGGTCTCTGCTGTCACGGGTCTTACAATCTAGTTGGGGAGAGGGGAGAGCGCAGACAATAAACAAGGAAACACATTTACCACTGCGTTAACTCCAGACTGAATAAAGTGCTTTTAAGTCAATGACAATGAAGTAAAGGGAGAGAGAGCCAGGGTTCAGGAAACCCCTGGGACCAGAGAAAACACAGGGACAGGGACAGGAGCCCAGGCAGAACGTGCCCACCAGAGATGAAGGAAAGCCTGAGCATCCCAAGTCCTGTCTGGTTTGAGGCCCATGGGAGCCCAGGGTGACAGAACCGGTGGAAAGTGCTGGGGGTTGCTAGGTGGAAATGGCCGGACTCAGGAGCTGTCTGAGAGGAGGGTGGCCGAGCTGTAAGAACAGCCCATCCAGAAGTAGAGGGTGTGCAAGGAAGAGATGGGACAGCCCCACGGCAGCTGCGGTCTAGGTGTGGGAAGGGGTCTCCCTCCTGGGGTGGGGGTGGGGATGGGGGTGTCACAAAAGTCAAAGCAGATAGAGAGACCTTGAAGGAGAAATAAGGGAACTTGTTCACACTCACACAATGTATTTGGGGGAAGACTGGAGAAAGAATATTTTTGAAAATCATTTTCCTTTTCTAACTTTTTGGGTGAACTTGGTGCTTATATAAACATCTATGGCTCAGATATACTTCAGAAACGAATCTTAAACTTCCTGTTCTTGTAAGATAAATATTTCCTACATAATTTTTTTTATTAAGATTTATTCACATACCATACAATAATCCAAAGTATATACTCCATTGATCACAGTACCATAATATAGTTGTTCATTCATCACCTCGATCTATTTTTTTCAACATTTTCCTGGTAGCAGAAAAAGTCCCACATAATTGAGTGCTCTAATTTTTACTGTAGTTGGAAAAGTAGCCAGTCTTCCTGCTTCCAGTTCCAAGCAAGGACATGTGAAATGTGTGAAAACTGCTGTATTCCACTGTTCATTTATTTTAAACTTTGGGTCATTCTTGTATTTTTCCTGATATGACCATTCACCACTTCTAAACTAGTGGCATGAGAGTAGTTAACTCTGCTGGGATCGAGAGGTAAACTAACACATTCCAAATATAAAACTTCAACAAAATTGATTTTTCTGGGTAGTGTCTTTGAGGAAGAGTTTCTATTAAGCCTAAATGCAGGACTCACAGCATATCACAGTTATAACTGGTTTCCTCCCATTATAGCCCCATAAATACACTTTGGCCATTTTGAGAGTTTCACTGGCTTGGAATGAGACAAAGACTGAGTTAGATGGAGGGCAGGGCCAGGGGAAAACATTCTGTAGGGTGAAGGAGAAGTAAGAAAGTAAAGCAATTGACTAGCCGGCAAGATGCCTATGTAATTATCCTTCATCCTACTGCACAGAGGAATGGCTCTTGAAGTTCCACAGCTCATCCTTTGGTTCATTGTTATAATTCAGGACAAATCACAAGCCTCTTTGACAGTACCCAAGAGCAGCAAGAGGTTAGAGCTGGACAAGACTGGAGAAAGTAGGAATCTTCTAGGAAAAGAAACACTTGCTTGATTTTTACCAGGTTGTGGATTGCTACAAGGGTGTGCAATGATTTTTTTGGTAAGACTCCATTTTTTAAAGATGCTTTAAAAAAGTCACATATTTTTAAATAAAAATCTCTCTTGATAGCTACTACTATCCTGCTGTGGATAAAAGGCAGGTTATACCCCCATGCTACAAGGTGGCTTGAATATCACTTACCAAAAACAAATGACAAAAGAAGAGCAAAAGCAGGAGAAAAATATTTTATTTCCTGCAACATCCATGAAAGAAGCACAGCTGTGATGCTTAATAAAGTTTCAATGAAGTCTGTAAGGATTGCATGAACTAAGGATTATTGTGTCTCCCCCATTTAGTGAGGGCTCCATGTTTACTTAACAGCCTCACCAGGACTTTCCCCCTTGTCCCTTCTCCACACCTAAACTTCCAACCTCCACCACTGGAGGAAGTCCCTCAGGTCATTTCTCAGCTCCTGCTCCCTGGTTGCACCAAGAAAAACTGGCCTCACTTTGCTTTTAGTCTTTTAGGAGTGGAAATTGAGTACTGAATTAAGAAAGGGTAATTTGGAAGAACACTCAATATTGCCCCATGAATTCCTAATTCTCTCACAAGCATTGAGGACTGTCAATTTAGAAGGCTGAGCCCCCAGTTTTGGGGCTTGCCTTATGAAGCTTGTTACTGCAAAGGAGAAGCTAAGTCTACTTATAATTATGACTAAGAGTCAACCCCAGAGAACCTCTTTTGTTGCTCAGATGTGGCCTCTTTCTCTAAGCCAACTCTGTAGGTAAAGTCATGGCCCTTCCCTACCTTTGTGGGACACGACTCTCAGGGGTATAAATCTCCCTGGCAATGTGGGACATGACTTCTGGGGATGAGTTTGGACGTGGCATCATGGAATTGAGAAAGCCTTCCTGACCAAAAGGGGGAAGAGAAATTAAAGAAAATAAAGTTTCAGTGGCTGTGAGATTTCAAATGGAGTCAAGAGGTCATTCTGCAGATTATTCCTATGTACTATATAGATATTCCTTTTTAGTTCTTAGTTTTTAGTGTATTAAAATAGCTAGAAGGAAATACCTGAAACTGTTGAACTGCAACCCAGTAGCCTTGATTCTTGAAGACAATTGTGTAATATATAGCTTACATTGTGTGACTGTGTGATTGTGAAAACCTTATGGCTCACACTCCTTGTATCCAGTATATGGAAGATGAGTAGAAAAATGGGGAAAAAAAAAAGTAAATGAATAATAGTGGGGAGATGGGGGTAGGAAATGTTTTGGGTGTTCTTTTTTACTTTTATTTTGGTTTTTATTTATTTATTTATTTATTTTTGAAGTAATGAAAATGTTCAAAAATTGACTGTGGTTTGAATTGAGAATTTTGAGACAGACCCTCAGATCTATGACCGACTGATCTTTGATAAGGCCCCCAAAGCCACTGAATTGGGTCATAACGGTCTTTTCAACAAATGGGGCTGAGAGAGTTGGATATCCATATCCAAAAGAATGAAAGAGGATCCCTACCTCACACCTTACACAAAAATTTAACTCAAAGTGGATCAAAGATCTCAAAATGAAGACAGTACCATAAAACTCTTAGAAGATAATGTAGGGAAACATCTTCAAGACCTTGTATTAGGGGGCCACTTCCTAGACCTTACAACCAAAGCACAAGCAATGAAAGAAAAAATAGATAAATGGGAACTCCTCAAGCTTAGAAGTTTCTGTACCTCAAAGGAATTTGTCAAAAAGGTGAAGGGGCAGCCAACTCAATGGGAAAAAGTTTTTGGGAGCCATGTATATGACAAAAAACTGATATTTTGCATATATAAAGAAATCCTACAACTCAATGACAATAGTACAGACAGCCCAATTATAAAATGGGCAAAAGATATGAAAAGACAGTTCTCTGAAGAGGAAATACAAATGGCCAAGAAACACATGAAAAAATGTTCAGCTTCACTAGCTGTTAGAGAGATGCAAATTAAGACCACAATGAGATACCATCTAACACCGATTAGAATGGCTGCCATTAAACAAACAGGAAACTACAAATGCTGGAGGGGATGTGGAGAAATTGGAACTCTTATTCATTGTTGGTGGGACCATGTAATGGTTCAGCTACTCTGGAAGTCAGTCTGGCAATTCCTTAGAAAACTAGATATAGAGTTACCCTTTGAACCAGCAATTGCACTTCTCGGTATATACCCGGAAGGTCGGAAAGCAGTGACACAAACAGATATCGTCACACCAATGTTCATAGCAGCATTATTCACAATTGCCAGGAGATCGAAACAACCCAAATGTCCTTCAGCAGATGAGTGGATAAATAAAATGTGGCATATACACATGATGGAATACTACATGGCAGTTAGAAGGAATGATGTCATGAAACATATGACAACATGGATGAACCTTGAAGACATAATGCTGAGTGAAATAATCCAGGCACAAAAAGAGAAATATTATATGCTACCACCAATGTGAACATTGAAAAATGTAAAATAAATGGTTTATAATGTAGAATGTAGGGGAACTAGTGATAGAGAGCAATTAATGAAAGGGGAACTATAACCCAATAAGAACAGTTACGCTATATGCCCAGGAATGACTATGGGTTGTTAATTTCTGGTGTGCATGGTAGGAACAAGTTCACAGAAATGTTGCTATATTAGATTATTTTCTTGGGATAGAGTAGGAACATTTTGGAAGTAAAGTAGCTATTTTAGGTTAGTTGTCTTTTTCTTACTCCCTTGTTATGGTTTGTTTGAAATTTTTTTTATTCTATGTTTTTAAAAGAATTTTTTTAATATAGTTAATTAAAAAAAAGAGTTAATGTTAAAAACAAAACAAAACAAAACAAATGAAAAAAATATGCAGAGCCCCCCAGAGGAGCTGGTGGAGAATGCAGGGGTGTTGGGCTTCCCCACCTCGATGGTTGCTGATGTGCTCACAGACATAGGGGACTGGTGGTTTGATAGGCTGAGCCCTCTACCATGGGACTAGCCCTTTGCAATACTGTTGCTGCAAAGGAGAGTCTAGACCTGTCAATAATTGCGCCTAAGAGCCTCCTCCTGAATGCCTCTTTGTTGCTCAGATGTAGCCTTCTCTCTCTAGCTAAGCCAACTTGGCAGGTGAAATCACTGCCCTCCCCCTATGTGGGATCTGACACCCAGGGGAGTAAATCTCCCTGGCAACGTGGAATATGATTCCTGGGGAGGAATCTAGACCCGGCAGCGTGGGATGGAGAACATCTTGACCAGAAGGGGGATGTGAAAGGAAATGAAATAAGCTTCAGTGGCAGAGAGATTCCAAAAGGAGCTGACAGGTCACTCTGGTAGGTACTCTTATGCACAATAGAGACAACCCTTTTTAGGTTCTAATGAATTGGAATAGCCAGCAGTAAATACCTGAAACTATCTAACTACAACCCAGAACCCTTGAATCTGGAAGACAATTGTATAACAATGTAGCTTATGAGGGGTGACAATGTGACTGGGAAAGCCATGTGGACCACACTCCCTTTTGTCCAGAGTATGGATGAATGAGTAGAAAAATGGGGGCATTAAAAAAAAAAAGCACCCAGTGTTCTTTTTTACTTTAATTGTTCTTTTTCACTTTAATTTTTATTCTTATTATTTTTGTGTGTGTGGTAATGGAAATGTTCAAAAATTAATTTTGGTGATGAATGCACAACCAGATAATGGTACTGTGAACAACTGAAAGTACGCTTTGTATGACTGCATGGTGTGAGAATATATCTCAATAAAATTGAATTAAAGAAAAAGAAGAAAAAAAAGAAAAAAATTGATTGTAGTGATAAATACACAACTATATGATGATACTGTGAACGACCGATTGTACACTTTGGATGATTGTATGGTATATGAATATTTCTCAATAAATAATACTGAGAAATAAAAAATATTGCCTTGCAATCCTTTTGGTGCCTCTGGCCAACTTCCTTTGGTATGATCCCCAAACCTTACCATCCATCCCTCAACCCTCCACTACACCTTCACCCACTTCGCAGCTGTTGATGGCACCTCTTACCAAAGAGAAGATGGTCTACTAGACAAAATTTTTGAGAGCTTCCGTTCTTTCCACCTTAGAGATAAAAGTGGCCCCTGTTTCAGAGCAACAGAGAAGTTCAGGGTCCCTTGCTTTCAAGTTACTCTCCTGTTTCTCTCCTACTTTTGCGAGCAGATTTCAGGAAAGAATATTAGTTTACTAGGGCTGTTGTGACAAAGTACCACAAACCTGATGGCATAAAACAACAGAAATTTCTTCTCTCGCAGTTATGGAAGCTAGAAGTCTGAACTGAAGGTACTGGTAGGACCATACTCCCTTTGAAAGCTGTAGGGGAGAATCCTTCCTAGTTTTGGTGGTTTGCTGGCAATCCTTGGTGTTCCTTGGCTCACAGATGCTACACTTCAATCTCTCCTTTCATTGTCATGTGGCCTTCTCCTCTCTTGATGGTCTCTTCTTCTCTTCTTTTAAGGACACCAGTCATTTGGATTACGGGCCCACCCTACTCCAGTATGACTTTATCTTAATTTAACCAGTGCCATCTGCAACAACCCTATTTCCAAATAAGGTCACATTCTGAAGTACTGGGATTAGGACTTCAACATATGTTTTTGGGGGATAACAATTCAACCTGTAATGTCCTGGGTCCTTTTGAATGCCAGCTCCTCCATTTGGGTGCCGTATTCCACCCTGCCAATCCTTGTGCCATAGTGTCTCTTTCCTCCAACTTCACTACCTTCCCCATGTATCTTCCATTCTGCCTATGAAATTACAAAACTGTTGCCACTTAAATTACCTGTTTCTTTATTCTCCCTTGCTTTCAAGTAACTATCCTGGTTCTCTCCGACTTTGGCTGCCAGCCTTCAGGAAATATTACTCCACTCCTAACCCATTTTCTACACTCCCATTCATTCCTCAACTCACTGTCATGTGTCCTCTATGCCTGCCCTCCCAAAACTGTTCTTTCCAAGGCCATGGAGGACCTCCTAGTTATCCAATTGATGCCAAATGATCTGTTTTGGGCTTCATTCCACACGTCAGTAGAGACTGTTGATCATCTCCCTCAAACCCTGCCCCGCATATCATCCAGGACAGGACTTCACTCTAGGTTTTGCATCCCAATCTGTGAATGCTCCTGCTTGGCATCCCTTGAAACTTCTGTTCCTCTACCTACTCCTTAAACCAAAAAAGTTCCCACAGGTCCCATCAAATGGTACACCCTCCTTTTCTTGTTCCAGTCTTCTAACTGGGTGATTTTATTTTCTTTCATATTTTCAGCTACTGCCTATATACTGATGATTTCCAAATCTATATTTACAACCCTAAAGTCTTCTACCCCAGACTTATATTTCCAACTAAAGATATTCAACATTTATTCCTGGATGCCTCTCCGGCATCTTATACCGACCAATCAAAAATTGAACTCACTAATGTTTCAACTCCACCAAAAGAATAGATTTAAAATGAAACAAAATAAAAACGTATGAATGAATCTATGTCCTAAAGCTCTTCTTGGTGTACCACTTTAGGGTGTAGTATCCCAAGCTGGAAGTTTCTGAGATGTCTTTGGCTCCTCCCTTTTTCCCCATCCTCCAGATCTAACCACCAAACACTCACCAAATCCTACCTATTTGTTATCAGTGTCTTTGCACCTGCCCTTCATTTTCATGCTCGTTGCTGCCTTAGTTCAGTCCTGGCCTGGCCCATGTTATTAGCCTTCTAACTTCATGTTCTGTCTCCAGCCTACCTCCCAGCACTCCCTTTTCTTGCACATTATATTCCAGGCACACTGAATTTATGTAGAACTCAGCTTGTGGACTTCTGTGTGTCCATGCCCTTTCCAGTGCTGTTAGTTTTACCTGAGATATTCCCAGATATACCATCACCTCTCAGAGCCTGGGGCTTTCTCTTATGTTTCATACCCACTATCTCTTATTTAATGTAATGCCATCCAAGAAATATGGAAAATATCAGCAGACTATATATATATATATTCCAGTATATAATGTATGTAAATGTTAATCATATAGATCATATAACCTTTAAAATATATTAATATATTTTATCATTTATATCTATATTTTATATAATTTGTCTTATTTTGTACACAAATTTTATTTCTTTATATATGTATGTTTGTATGTGTTTATATAAGTGCATATTTATTGTGTGTATATATATATAAGCATGGAGAGAGAGAGCAGGTATTAGCCCAGCATCCAGCTACATCAGTTGATTGTTTCAGAATTACAATACTGGCTAATTCAATTTTTAAATATTTGTTGTGTAATTTTTTTAAATGTTTGTTGCAGAAAGCTGTGGAAATAAAATAAACAAAAGAACAAAGCTGTTCATAATAGATAATCACTGTTAACATTCTGGTGTATGCACCATATTTTATCTACTCTAAATAGTCATTGAGTATAAGATATACCATTAAGAAAGATTAAAAAAGAACAAGTTGGGGAGACTTATAGGAGCTCCCCCAACCCCACCCCAATAAATATGGGTCACATGAGGCCCCCACTTGCCATGCAGAAAGGAAATTTATTCTTAACCTAGCGCTGAGTGGAGGAAGGAAAAAAAATTCTCCGTTGAGGATTTAAACTGCAAGCTGCTACCTATGCAGGTTTGTGGTCTGAATTCACAGCTCCTGTGTGGTCCAAAAAAGTCCGAAAGGAGAGAATTTAATTTAATTAAAAACTAGTAGAAGCAATTCTAAATCCTCTCTGGAAGAATTCAACTTCTTTATTCTAGACTGTCAGCACTTGTAAGACAATCAATTGTAAGACATATCCTGATTTTTTTTAAAAAAAAGGTACATTTTAGAATAGATGAAATAGTTTACTCTGAATATACATAAATATATGAATTTTTTTTTTCTTAGAAAAAAAGGAGATCATGTTCTGCATACTTTTCTGAATAGCAGTTTATGGAACAGGTTTTAGAGCCAGACAGTCTTCTGCTGTAACCACAGTGTGGCTACTTAACCAGTTTCGTGACTTTAAACAAAGTACTTACCCTCTTCTAGGGTCAGTTTCCTGATGTGAAATTAGGTAGGAATAACATGTACATCCATCAGTCTGTTACAGGGGTTCAAATGAGATAAACACAGTAACTAGCACATGGTACATCGTCATGACTTTTTTTTAAGCCACCATTATTCTGGTTTCTCTCTTGGCAATGGTCACAAGCATTTTTCCATCACAGTAAATATATATCTGCAATATTACATTTGAGAGTGCCTAACATGCCAATAGGGGCAAAGGATATTCCTCTTATCCAAAAATTAGATTGTGTCCCTTTTTGTTAATGTTATATCAAAGCTGGGACAGAAATCCTTATGCACACATTTTGACATACTGGTCATTTTTAAGAAAAATATCTAGAAGAACACTGCTCAGCTTTTTGAATACTTAAGACTTTAAGTAATCTTTTTATCCTGATATTTGCCTGCTCTGCTTTCAAAACTGCTCCTCATTTCCTTCTAATGTGACCATGGATTCCTCAATTTGGCTTCTTATAAACTTTGTCTCCCACTTCCTCTAGACTCAGAGACTGCATTCGCTGTCTTCAAATTGCTTTGTTGAGACTCTGTCTTCACCGTTTTCTTTCACTTGCAAATCTTCACTTTTCTCCCTCCTGGTTTCCCTCTGCTAGTTCTACCTCCCTGGCATTCTTATCTACTGTACAGGAATAGCTTCCCGTCCCCGCCAACAATGTCCTTCCTTGCAGCTGGACACCTCACACTGTCAGAAAAGAATCTTAAATAGAGTTTTTGTAGCCCCCAGTAGCCCTGTCACTCCGTTTGGAAAGGAGGGTCAATTTTCACTGTGTGCAGGTTGCAAGTCATCACGGAAGCTTTTTAAGAGGCTCTGATGCTGTTCATATTTTATCATGTTTGAGAAGCAAGCTATCTGTTGTAGCAACAATGACTACCAGAATCCAATGATGCATGAAATCACTATTTTCCTTCAACTTTCTAATGCTGCAACCTACTGAATATCAAAACAGCTAATTTTACAATTAAAATAATTACAATGATGAACAAACAATAATTATTAAGTGATAATAAAATAATAAATGAGGTGTAGAATAAAACTAATTCCACTGTAGATCAGCTGATTTATGTCACTTTGGTTAAAATGGCAGAATTATAGATACAGCCAAAGACTGCAGAAAGAATGTTGGAAACCAAGCTAAAAAAAATTTCAATTATACTGAAATAACCCAACTAACAATGCAACAGATAACACAGAGCATGAAGTGACCCTGAGTAAATCTCTGTCACTAATTAATAGATGCTGCACCAGCACAAGGGAAAAAAACCACAACACTGTCACAGAAGGACAAGGTCAATGTAATAAGAAGACCCAACACTGGGTTTTAAATACTGTGTTTTAAATACTGTGATCAGCAGTTTGGTAGGGTGAACCCAACTGAAATAATCCTAACAATATAAACCGAAAACAATGTACAGGGACATTTGCCCTGACATAGAATCAGTGGGTGTGATTAGTTTGCTATGCTGCTGTAACAAATTACTACATACTTAGTGGCTTGAAATGACACCCATTTATTGACTCACAGTTCCATAGGTCAGAAGTCTTGGTGGGCTTGACTGGGGACCATGTCAGGGTCTTCCTAGGCTAAAATCAAAGTGTCAATGTGTCGGCAGAACTATGTTCTTATCTGGAGGCTCTGGGGAAGAACTCACTTCCAAGCTCATGCAGGTCGTTGGCAGAACTCAGTTCTTTGCAGTTGTTAGGACTGAGGTCCCCATATCCTCACTGGTTGCCAACCGGGGACCTATCTCTAAGCTCCCCAAGACCTCCCACTTCCCTTCTCACATGGTTCCCTCCATCTTCAGCCAGAATGGTGCCTTGAGTCCTTGCTACCCTTCAAATCTCTCTGACTTCCCCTTCTGTCTTCCTCTTCTGCCTTCCTCTTGTGACCCCAGCAGGAGAAAATTCTCTGCTTCTAAGGGTATATGGGATTAGATTTCGCCCACATGATAATCTCTTCTTTTTAAGGTTAGGGATGCTGTGTAACAGGATACAGTCACAGTTATTTTATGTCATCACATCCACATGTTCTGGGGACTAGAGTGCAGAATCTTGGGGACCATTCCTAGAAATTCTGCCCACTGCAATGGGTTACTGCAAGCACACAAAAATGTCTAGCCTATGAACACAGGAAACTCCTATGAAAACACATTTGTGGAGATATTTTGTTGTTGACTGGTCCAATTTGCTAATGCTGCTGGAATGCAAAACACCAGAAATGGATTGGCTTTTATAAAAGGGGGTTTATTTGGCTACACAGTTACAGTCTTAAGGCTATAAAGTGTCCAAGGTCAACAATCAGGTGCCTTCACTGGAGGATGGCCAATGGCATCTGGAAAACCTCTGCTAGCTGAGAAGTCATGTGGCTGGCGTCTGCTTGCTCCCAGGTTGCGTTCCAAAATGGCATTCTCCAAAACGTCTCCATCAGCTTCCAATGGCCGTCTTCAAAATGTCTGTCTCAGCTCCAGCTAACTGTCTCCTGTCTGAGCTTATATAGTGCTCTAATAAACTAATCAAGGCCCATGCTGAATGGGCAGGGCCACATGTCTATGGAAATTATCCAATCAGAGTTATCACCTACAGCTGGGTAGGTCACATCTCCATGGAAACATTCAGTCAAAGAATTGCAATCTAATTAACACCAATACATCTGCCCACACAAGATTGCATTAAAGAATATGGCTTTTTCTTTGGGACCTAATATATATATATACACAAACTGGTACACTGACCTTCCTTTTAAAGAGTAATTCTGATTGTAAAATAACTTCACTTCAAATTTCTACAATTACTTTAGCATTTTGAGTTTGTTCTTATTCCTCTTGGAATAATTAGCTACTGGCTGTTTTGTTTTTTAAACTTTTTATTGTAGCAACATATCTTTGACTCCCAAGTTCCCATTTTAACCACTAGGAAGTGTACAATTCAGTGGTATTAATTATGTTTACAATATTGTGCTACCATCATCAAAATCTACTACCCAAACTTTTTCATCACCTCAAACAAACTCTTACCCATTAAGCAATAGCTCTCCCTTCCCCTCATCCCTCAGCCCCTGGTAGCCTGACATCTACTATCTGTCCCTGTGAAATAGCTTATTCCAGGTACTTCATACAAGCAAGACCACACAATATTGTCTTTTTTGCATCTGGCTTATTTCACTCAACATGATGTCTTCAAGGTTCATCTATGTTGTAGCATGTACCAGAACTTCATTCCTTTTTGAGACTAAATAATATTCCATTGAGGAATTTATATACCTGATTGTTTTTATGTATTCATCTGTTGATGGACACTTGGGTTGCCTCCATCTTTTGGCAATTGTGAATAATGTTGCTGTGAATACTGATGTACAAACATCTGTCCAAGTCCCTGCTTTCCGTTCTTCTGGATATCTTGTTGAAGTGGGATTGCGATGTCATATGGTAATTTTATGTTCAACTTTCTGAGGAAACACCAAACTGATTTCCACAGTGGCTGCTCCGCATTACAATCTCAACAACAATGTATAAGTGTTCCAATTTCTCCACATCCCTGCCAACACTTTTTTCTGTTTTTTTTTTTTTTTTTTTTTTTTTTTTTTTAAATAATAGCCAACCTACCAGGTGTGAAGTTGTATGTCATGGTTTTGATTTGCATTTCCCTGGTGACCAATGATGTTGAGCATCTTTTCATGTGCTTATTGGCCATTTGAATATCTTGGTTGGAGAAATGTCTATTCAAATCCTTTGCCCATTTTTTAATTGGGTTATTTTTAAAAATTTTTTAATTGGGTTGTCTTTTTGTTGTCAAGTTGTAGCAGTTCTTCATATATTCTGGATATTAAACCTTTATAAGATATGTAGCTAGCAATTATTTTCTCCCATTTTGTAGGTTGTCCTTTAACTTTGTTGATAATATCCTTTGATGTACAAAAGTTTTAAATTGTGATGAGGTCCATTTTATCTATCTTTTCTTTTGATGTTCATGCTAACCACTGGGTTTTTGAACAATATTTTTAATGTCAGGATGACCTTGGGCTCAAAAAAGAAGTGGCTAGGTTTTTAATAAATATGAATTTTGTTTATAATAAAAACCTGCATGTGATCCATCTATGTGCAGTAAATATTTTAGTGAGAGTGTCTTCATACTGTTTTTGTTTGGGGATAACTTCTATCTCCTTGTAAAGTATCATGCCGTACAATATTTTTCTTGTACATTGGCTTTTTTTTTTTATATTTTTTAAATTAAATTCAGTTTTATTGAAATACATTCACACACCATACAATCATCCGTGATATACAATCCACTGTCCACAGTATGATCACATAGTTATGCGTTCATCACCACAATCTATCTCTGAACATTTTCCTTACATCAGAAAGAACCACAACAAGAATAAAAAATAAAAGTGAAAAAAGAACACCCAAATCATCCCCCCATCCCACCCCATTTGTCCTTTAGTTTTTATCCCCATTCCTCCACTCATCCATACATTAGATAAAGGGGGTGTGATCCACAAGGTCTTCACAATCACACTGTCACCCCTTGTAATCTACATTATTATATAATTGTCTTCAGGAGTCCAGACTGCTGGGTTGGAGTTTGGTAGTTTCAGGTATTTGTACATTGGCTTTTGTAGAGGCCGTGATTTTATCTGAGGAATATCTGAATACATGTACTGTATGACCAAGGCTAATTATATAATAAATAAGGGATTTTATTACTTAGCTTTTCAGGTCTAACTTTGGAAAATGTCAAACAATGAAAGCTTGTCTTGCACTTGCCTGTATCTCTGGTGATAAATACCCTTTCCTTTATGTCTCTTCTTGGTGTTTACCTTCTCCTGAAGTATTATATACTTATTCATTTATTTTCATTCTCACCCCTGCCTCCCAAATAGAATGTAAGTCCATGAAGGCAGGGACTCTAGTTTATTGATTCTGTAATCTCTGTGCCTACAGCAGTGTCTGACATACTGTGGGCACTCCAATAATATTTATTGAATGGATGAGTAAATGAAGATGAGGTATTTTCCTGGAGGTAGCTCAAGCAAATGAAACCATTTATTTTAATTTATTAGAAACTCATGTTAGGAAAAGTGAGAAGTTCCAGATGATTTAAACACCGAATGAGGATGTATGTGAAGCTTCACTCTTGGTAAAAAATATGGGAGTCACCATTTTGAGATATTTCAGGAAAAGAGACAGACAGGCTTTCAGGGAATTGTGACTTCTTCATGTCAATCAATGGTGCATCCAGGGCAGGTGTCACCTAGGCCATTTTCAGTGAGCTGGAGACATAGCTGGATGTTGGAATTAGGAGGATGGACTCAAGAATCACAGTTCACATTCAAATCTTATACATTTTGTGCCTTTGTTTTCTCATCTATTAAATAGGGATCATAATAGTATTTCCCACAAAGGGTTGTGCTGAGGATTAAATGAGTTGTCATAAACAAAGTTCTTAGACTAGTGCATGGTACAGAGCAAGAAATATGTGTTAATGCATTATTGCTGTTTTTGTTATTATTAAATGTAACTTCTGTTTTATTGGCTCTTGGCCTTCATGCTACTGTGTAGAACCCCAGTTCCCTCCAAGTCCTCCCAAAGTGTTCTGGATAGCATCTCACTTGTGCTTAGGAGAAAGTCATGTCAGTTCCTGGTCAACCATGAGGTGCTTTTCCTTTGTTGCTCCAGTCCCCTCATTGCTACAGGAGACACATCCATGTCAGCTGCACATTGTGCTACTGCTGCTGTACTTGGGTCCCTCCTGGGTACTACCATCATCCCTTCTGAAAACAGTCACATCTGCCTGGCCTTGTCACCCAGCCAAGCAACACAATGTCGATCACCATTTCCATACATACCACTGGTGGCTACTGAAACTCTAGATCTCTACATGTCAAAGCTGTACTGGGCTCTGTTGCAAAGCAGAAAGAAATGTCTTTTCTAATTTCATGTTACACTGAATTGGGGGAGCACCAATGTCCTGCAGATTTAGAAGTAAATAGCCCATATTAGCCAGGTTTTGCCACCATATTGCTGCAAAATCTTGGTGGCTTACAACACACATTTATGTCATGGTCATGGGTCTGCAGGTCAGTTGTGGTTTGGCTGATCTTGGCTCCAACTGACTGGACTCAACTGAGCTCCAGGCTTCAGGTTGAACTCAGGTGTGCTCCAGGTGTCCTTAATCTCCTATCTACACTGAAGGAATACTGGGTACCTGGGCATGTTCTTTCCATGATGCATAGTATAGGTTCACAGAAACTTTGGAAACCTGCCATGACTCTTACTGCCTCATCTTGGAACTGACATATAGTTGCTTTCTCCAGTATTCTATGGGTCAAAGAATGTCTCAATGCCTTGCCCACCATCATTGGGGCAAGAAGGTATTCTGTACATTTTCTAGCAGAAAACATGCAAAGTCACTGGGCAAAAGGCATGGATGTATAACTCTAGTACAGGAATGGCATAATGAGTTGGGAACAATAACGTAATGATCACATAACTCTTCTGTTCTAACTAATCTTATCATACTATGAAATTCAGGCATAAGTGAAATGGGACCTGGGTGAGGAGACAAATCTGAGTGATCAACACTGGTTTTTCTCAGAAGGGCTACTCTTTGATTACTAATTCTCTGGAGGGAACCAAACCTGTTTTTCCTGGTTTTCTCTTCCCATCTTGCATATGCATCTCAGCTCCCTACCATATTTCTGGTGGGGTGTTAGCCCCTCCAGTTAATCAGATATGCCAAGACATTTATGAGTCCCTGTAGGGTTCCCCAAGATACTTTTAGGTTCAAGATTTGCTAGAAGGACTCACTAAATTAAAAAAAAAAAACTGTTATACTCATGGATATGGTTTATAACAGTGAAAGGGTACAGATCAAAATCAGCAAAGGAAAAAGCCACATTTATTTCTCCCAACAATTATATGTGACAACACATGCAAAGTATTGCCAACCAGAGAAGCTCACTCAAGCCTCTGTGTCCAGGGGGTCATTCACATAGGCATGGAGTACTTGTGTGACTGAACCTAGCTACTCAGTCTCTAGAGTTCCAGAAGTCAAACTGATAGTGTGATCCAGGGCCACAGGCAAACAAAAACAGATGCTTGCCATAAATCACCTTGTTAGCATAAACTATCTTGCATATACACCCACAATATAAAAATCTTGCATATACACCCACAATATAAAAAGTCTTATCAGGAAGGACTTTCCAAGGGCTTAGAGGTCATCTACCAGGGGCCAGGCAAGAGCCACTCCTAAGGCCCTTGCAATGTATAGGATTTGGGAAATCCAGGCCTGCTGAGTTAACCCTTTGCTGCATAGTGGCTGTGGTGGTTTGGATTATGTACTTCAATTTAGATATATTCTTGGTCTCAATCCACATTCCTGTGAGTGTGAACCCACTTTAAGTAGGATGACTTGACGATGTCATTTTAGTTATGGTGTGACCAAACTGGATTACTAGAGTCCTTTCAAAGCAGAAGAAATTCAGACACAGGAGAGAAAGCCATGGGGAAAGAGCCATGGAGAAGCTGAAGTCAACAGAACCCAGAAGAGAAAAGAGAGAACATTGCCATGTAATGTGAAAGTGAAGGTACCCAAGGATTTCTGGCTAGCTAGAATTTTTCTGACCCTGGGAAGAAGCAAGCCTTCTAGCCAATGCCTTCATTTGGACTTCTGACCTCCGAAACTGTGAGCCAATAAATGTCTGTTGTTTAAGCCAACCCACTATATGGTATTTTCATAGAATCTTAGAAAACTAAGACAGGGGCTAAGTTCAAAACTTATAAACATGTGCCTTGTGGGTAGGTAGGCAATTACTGTCATGACTTGTTTTGCCTTGAGAAAGTTGTCTCTTTGACATCATTTTTTACAGTTGAGTAGTACTTTGCATACTTCACATTACATATTGATTTCATATATTAAATGCTTGAGCATATGGTGATATGATTTCTGATCTCTATTCCGTGATCCTATCCTGGCAGTTGGAGAATTTTAAATCATATTTTCATATAAATTTAGAGCTAGAAAGAGCCTGAGAGATTCTCTAGTGAATTTTAACCTCCTTTCATTACAGAACACTAGAGGAAATGATATGTCCAAGGTTACACCAGTAGAGTACGCTATAAATGACACAGCTCTATTCTGTAGTGCAAAGTCCTAAATTACTAACACTCTTGGGGTGCAAGCTGACAGACACAGAGATGGCTGGCTCCCTCTAGTAAGGGGCTGTCAATAGATTACATCCCTGGATCCAAGATAGGTTAGGGGTCTCTAGTCTGACTTGGGCCAGCACCAGTATCCAGTGTATCTGATCTAAGGGGGTGAGTAAGATAAGGCTGCAAGTTTTCTAGATAGGGTCAAACGAGGGGCTCCATGTGAGATAGCACAAAGGTTACCAGAGGCCCAATCTGACCCTGAGGGAAGGATTAGGACTTCCTCGCTGAATGGATTGGTGCTCAAGCTAGAACCTAGAATCCATTACCAGTAGAAAATAGGAGCGGAGATTAGAAACTAAGAGCCTGAGCACAAGGCCAGCAAGGCAGATTGGGAGAAAAATGCATAGGATATCACTAAGCCTGGTTCCTTTTGAATTGGGGCCTGAGTTGGGCTGAACTTGCAAGTGGATGAAGGGGTGAGACAAGGAAGGAGCTGACAGTGAAGAAAGAATAAGAACTGCTGAGAAGAGGTCATCTAATAACCTAAACTTAAGAGATGCCAGAGAAACCAAAATTTGCCAAAGACAACATGAATAGTCAATATTTCTTCAGCAATAGAGATTAGTTGGTAATGAGATTATCAGTCGCATTCCATGACTGCAGCTTGTTCTCAGATCTGGTTCCAGAGTCCCCTTCCTACCTCCTGCAGTTTTTTTTCATGGCACAGAACAGAGTTTATTTCATATGCAGCACAAGCAGCACCAACCAGGCCAGGCATGACATTACAAGTGGCTCCCTTCCACCCCGGCTCTGCTCTCACAGCCATAGCTAGTTGGCCAGGGTGTGTGTGTACAGAGCTGGTCTTTGTGATAATAGCATGATCAGTGGTGGGCCTGAGGCTAGCCCAGAGGGACTAGCCTGATGAAAAGTCCTCCTCCTGGAGAGTCCTGAGGCTCCCCAGGGCTGGGGACCTAACCCGCCACCAGCATGGCCTTGTCCTCAGTGATAGCAGCAGGGTCTCCCTCCTCTTCAGAGCCCATGATGGGAAAATGCCCAGGGGGCCAATGCTGGAAGAACACCGCCTGGTTCTACTGCTCGCCAGCCAGGAGTGTGAACAAGATCACCCCACAGGCCCAGAGGGCAACTTCTTTGCCGTAGCCCGGATGGGTTTCATCCATGGAGCATTTAAGGATCTCTGGTGCTGGATACCCTGGGGTCCCACACAACTCTCGTAGCTTCTCACCAGGTTCCAAGTGGCAGGAGAACCCAAAATCAGAAAGTTGGATTTGCATATTGCCTCGTCTAGGAGAATATTCTTGGGCTTCAAATCTTGGTGCATGTTGTTGGCATGGAGAAAGTTCACCCAGTTCCAGCAGATACCTCATGATGGACCTGGTTTCCTTTTCTGAGAGGGCCACTTTCTCTGAGAGATAGTCAAAGAGCTCTCCCTTCTGCATCCTAAGGCACAGGAGGGGCATGGGAGGTGGGTGCATGCCATGGTGGGGCCCAAGAATAAGCCAGTGCCCACAGAAAGTACCCTGGAAGAGGCTGCTAGAGGGAGACCCCTAGGTCAAACGCCAGGAACATGAAGCTAGAAGACTCGTAGGAATCAATGAGAGTGATGATGTGGGGGTGGCCGGCGACATGGTGCAGGATGTGTGAATTTCGCCACCTGGCTTCCTGCACCTCCTCCAGCTGCTCAGAACTCACCCCCTCAGCGGTCACCTCCATGATCTTCATCACAAACTCATCTCTGGTCACTTGATGAACGCAGCGGCAGACCACAGAGCTCACTCCTCTGACAATGATGTCGTACTTCTGGTAAAATTCCTTGGCTGCAGCCCAGTGGGGCAGCTTATCTTCTGGCCCAATGTCTAGCATCATTCTGAAGGAGGTGAGGGGCTGAGCTGAGGAGAGGGAGGGCAGTGAGGGCAAGGAGACCCACAGACTCGAGAGGACACACATTGTGACTCCTGGAGGTACAGCCCTTGTGGCTGGGGCACTAAGGTCCTTGGGGATGGGGATGGGGGGGAGGATCAGTCCTGGGAACTCCCCCCAGAAGGGTCTAGGGGGTGGGAAGGGTGACAGGGCAGGGGAGGGATGGGGGGGGTGAGGGAAAATGTGCCGAGGAAGAAGGTGAAGGGGCACAAGTGGGCAGCTACCTCCTGCAGTTATATAATTATAATAAAACCCATTTTGAATGGTCTGTCTAAATGAAGGGTCCACAGAACACCCCTCCCCCAGAGGTTCATGAGACAATTGAGGGACTCCATGAATTTAGATGAAGAAAGAATTCATCTAAAGAAGTAAATAAATCACATCTTTATTTTCATTAACCTTTAACTGAAAGGTAACATTTCTTTTGACTATAAATGTAGGCAACAAACCTCAGTAATATTAGGGTTACCTATAATTTTATCACCAATAGAGATCATGGATGAATTCATAACATACTACATTTGTTGCAAATATATTAAAATACCACTCATTCACATTCATTTCTACATGAAATTTTGGTTGCTATTTCGCCTGTCATTGACAGGTTAATAAAGAGACACATACACAATTACATCATGAAATTATTTTTCAGTTATTTTTACAAAGCCATTTCAGTATTATTGGCTTCTTTTATAAACTATTTATTGCGTATTATAAGTAAAAAAAAAAAAAAGCCACATTATTCTGAATCCTTTGACATCACCAGAATGCCAAAGAGATTCAAGAAACAAAAATGTTTGACTCCTTGATCTGAATGTAGAGGGAAAGAAAAAGATTAGGTTTGATCCCATTTTGCTATGCCTAGCAGTGGGAGGGCTTTCAACTTGGTAGAGATTTACTTGACTTTTCAGGTAAGGGGCGACAATAATCTGAAGCAATTTCTCAAAATAAATCAATCCTGTGGCAAAAGACAAGTCTAAGGTCTTTTGTGATAGAATTTACTTTCCACCTGTGCAGAGGAGTGGCTGACTGGGCTGGCCACAGTCTTCCCAGAAAATGATGGGGTGGAGGTCAGTGAGAGTGGGGAGAGAAAACAGGGGATGAATCAAAATATGATAAAATCCATTAAAGAAAGTAATCCATTCTGGAGCCTGCTGTGTATGTCATCAAACAACGGTCTCGGGATGGAGAACAGAGCAGAGCCCTGGATCTTCCCACAGGAATCACCGCGATTATCTCGCAGATTCTCACTTGATACAGTTTCAGATCCCGGCTTATAAATCTCATGGCCAGAAGAGGCTTTCCGTTCTGTTTCTGGCCAGCTTCTCTTTTCCACCAGCTGCTCCCAGTTCCCAGCTGGCGAAGAAATGAGTTTCCCAGTGCTGCCTTCGACCTGGGGAAGAAGCACAAGGTGGAGAACTCCGGAGCAGGTCTGCTCATTGTCTGAAAGCCAGGAGTTCTTGCAATTTCCACACTGCCTGCTGTGCCCGTTGGCAAACCCGAGGGCAAGCAAAAGGGGCATTTCTCCATTCAGGCTGCTGGCAGAAGCCAGGCTGTTGATTGCCTTCCAGAAAGGCCAGAACAAATTAAACATCTAGCTGAGAAGAGCGTGTGTTGACAAAATGGCCTGAGCCCATTTTTCAAAGTAGAAATTGTAGCTGCGCTTTTGGAGGATGTAGACACGGATCACCGAAAGAAGGTTTAGTTAAAGGGAAAAAAAAAGTAGTAAAAGGGCACCCTCCACTCCTTGCTTCAGCTCCTCTGTTTCTAAAAGGACTTATACAAGAATACAGTCTACAGAAAGGGCTTAACCCCCCTTCCCCCAACTGCATAAGTTACATAACAGTGAGACTTGTAAAGGGTTTAGAAAAGAAGCCCCTAAAAAATTCCGTGATTTTTTTTATCCAAATGATCTCCTTAAAACAGTTGGGGAGAAGAGTTACAGAGGTTTCATTGTCTACTGACAACTTAATCTTCTGTGATCTTTCAGTTCTTCTTTCCCACTTACTAATATCCAGAGCTCACTTTATCTATCTCCTCCCCACCTCCCCGCCATAGAAGATTCATCTCAGTGATTATGCAGCCAAGAAATGCCCCCCTGACTCTCCAAGGCAATGGCCACCAGTTCCTCCTCTGTGAATGAATGGATGAGGTCTCATCTCTGCTAAAGCACTTATCCAATGCATCATAACCATTCGTGTCCCTCAAAAACTGTTTGCTAGAAAGAAAATACTATGAACTGACCAAAAATACTATGTCCGAGGGTTCAGGTGGTGATGCCTTTTTTAGGATGCCAGATTAAGTAAACAATCAAGTAAATGAACAAGTAAAAGTTCTCTCTCTCTTCTCCCCCAGGGAAAGTATCCATTAGTAAAATAAGAAAATCTTTAGCTGGGAAATAGTAACAGAAGTACATTTCACCAATTTGCTCGTCATTAAGAAGCTTTAGTTATTACATATGTCAATGGATGAATCAGTAGATAAATGGATGTGGTGGATAGATAAATGATCTAGGAAGCAGGAGAATTGAGGTCTAGTCAATTGTGTGAATAAAGAATACACTCTCAATTTCTTAATTAATGTTAATTAATTAAAATCTCCCTACTAATTCTTCTTTCTTAATTTCTCCATCTATAAATATGGAGATAATAGAATTTGCCTTGTCGACCCAACAGAGTTATTCAGAGGTTAAAATGAGATAATATAGGTGAGCCTCTGTGTGAACAGTCAAGTTCATAATTGTACGTAATATTATTAGTGCAGGCATAATTATTAAATCCCAATAATTTATAATCTAATAATTTACAAATAGTCAGGTAGTTCATTCCATATCTACCATGAAATCATACCTGCCACTACCTCTATGGTTATTATTTGCTTCTTTGTATTAATATATCCAAGATCATTTTAAATCCACACCCTGTATACTGAATCAGAGATATCTTGGTCTATAGGTTTATTTCTAGACCAAAATCCTTATTTTTATTTAAGTATAAATAAATACCTTGTATATCGTATTATGTTTTCAATATCAGATTAAGCTTTTTTAAACCACAATTTTCAGTGTTAAATGTCTATTTTGATTTCTTTTCACTCTCAAATTTCACTTGGTGATTGTGACAGACCAGGTTGGTTGCCTAGCCAATGGTCCTTTCCCTTCTTTCATCTTCCTTGTTAACAGAATATCAATTTTGTCTAGAAATCTGACACTGATGATTTATTGGCTCCTTCCTCAGCCCCAGGGGACAAATCATGATTGCTCTAAGCCAATCTCAGCAACTCAGTTCCTCCTTGCGGGCAATTGGTTAGGGGTAGGCATGTGACCCACATCTGGCCATGTGACATGAGCAGCCTATTTTGGGGGGAGTGGAAGGAAAAGTATTCTTCCCTGATACAAAGAAACAGACATGTAAGAAATGTCTTCTTCTTTCCTGCTTTTCAGTATTGTTGTGATAGGATGAGTTGCTTGACACTGTGGCAGCCATCTTGAAACCACAGAGGAAAAGTCAGGGACCTACAGAGCAGCTGGCATAGGTAAGCTCCTGAGTCAGCCAACCCTGGAACTGTTTTCTCTTGAATTCTTATTTGAGAAAATAAGCCCCTGTTATTTAACAGGATTAATAGTAGCCAGAATATTAGGACTGTATTAACAGGAATACTAAGAATAAGTCCCCATTTTTTACAGAAATCTTTACTTGCATCTCAAAACATACTATTAGATATGGTCAGGTTAGTTAGGTTCCTGTCAAAAGTATACTTCCAATTCCTTGTAAATCCACCTTGTAAGCTGGCTATTATTTTGGAATCCCAAACCATAATTCAGGAACAGAATCCTTTTTTTTGCCACCACTGATGTAATGAGTAGTTATTCACTTCTAACAACTTCTTTCCTTTTTCAAAGTTGAAATATTCATTGGTGAAAGAAATGGGCATTAATATTAGGAACAACTTTTATGCATGGATTATTATGTATTCTTAAGCCTGAATAGGAGAAGCAGTATCATTTTCAACAGAGAGTAATAGCAGGCATAGTGACTCTGGCTGTGGGTTTAATTACTAAAACATGGTTTTAAAAAGATTTGTTCACAATTAAATAAAACTTTAGAAACTATTGAAATAAATGGTGCTGGGGCAATTGGGCAGCCACATAGAGAAAATTGAATCTTGACCCCTACCTCATGCCATATTTGAAAATCAATTCCAGATGAAGTGTAGATATAAACAGAAAAGATAAAATTATGAAGTTTTAGAAGAAAAACAGAATATCTTCATGACTTTGGTGTAGGCAAAGATTTACTAAACAGGACACAAAAAACAATAGTCATAAAGGAAAAAATGGATAAATGGGATGACATTAACATTAATTTCTCTTGAGCATGACACTATTAAGGAAGTAAAAAGGTAGGGCACAATATGAGACAAGATATTTCCAATGAAAGAATACAGAGAACTCTTAAAAATCAATAAGAAAAAAGTGACAAAAAGTAGGTACAAAACTTGAGTAGGCATTGTGCAAAATAAGATATGCAAACTGCCTATAAATATATGAAAAAGTGCTCAACATCACTGTTCTTCAGAAATATGCAAATTAAAACCACAATGATGTATAACCACTGTATATACCCACCAGAATGGGTACGATTAAAAAGATAGAAGAGGCCAAGGTGAAGATGTGGAGGTACTAGAACTCTCATAGTCTGCTGTTGGAAGGGTAAATAAGTGCAGTCACTCTGGAAAACTCTTTGACAGCGTCTCCTAAAACTGGACTTATGCATGCCTGTTGAACAAGCAATTCCACTCTTGGGTATCACCCAACAGAAATGTGGACATGTGTCTACCAGGAATATTTACAGCTGCACTATTTGTAATAACCCCAAATTGGAAACAGCTCAGTTGTTCATGAGCAGTGGAATGGATACACACATTGTGATATATTCTTACAATGGGATACTAAACAGCAATGTGTATGTACAAATTACAACTACACACAGCAATATGGATAAATTTCACAAACCTAATTTTGGGCAAAGAAAGCCAGATAAACTGTATAATTCTATTGAAATAAAGTTTAAAAAGAAGCAAAAGTAATTTCTGTTCTTAGAATTCAGGTTAGTGAACAGAAGGGGGAACAAAAGGGGCTCCCTGTGATGCTGGCAAAGTTCTCTTTCTTGATCGGGGTTTTGATTACATGTTGCATGCATGAAAATTAATTGAATTCCATGTTGAGATCTATACACTATTTCTGAATGTGTGTTTCCTTTATTGAATAAAGAGATTATTTGAAAGAGAAGAAAAATAAGGTAAGAAGGTCTATTAGCATTGAAAAGGAACAGAAAATAGAAGAGTGTAAGAGAAACAGTACAGAAAGGTAGTGCTGCCTGCTATCTGAAGCAATGCTGTGTGCAGGCTCTGCTGTACCACTTGGTGCTTTCGGAGGCCTTTTGTAGATTAAATGCTTCCAGAATCTTCTATCTGGATTTTGGCTGTCTCTTGCCATTGTTTAGGGTAAAAACTAACTTAATTTGCTCTAAAAAAATTAGAATTCACCATTTGGAGCTATTCTGTCAGATATAGAGCAGTGATCTATTCTAGGTCTTTGGATGATTGCATAGTTATGGGTTCATTTCTATCTCAAGAAAGCACACTGTCTTAAGTGCACAAATTTTATCTGTAATACTTAGACTTAATTTGCTAACAAACTCAGCACTTTTTTTTACTATTACAGAAGAATACTGATTTAGATACAGCACATGTAACCAATTTGGAATTTAGATAAAGACTTACAAGCTAATGTAATTTTTTCAAATGTTGTCAGGTCTCGATAATTTGCCTCTCTTTGGAATTCCTCCACATTAGCCTCTAGTCCACACTGTTTACCAGTGACTTATTTTTTGCCTTGAGTTGATGACAGTTTAAAATAATTTTTTTTTTTAAATGTGTGCTAGTCTTGACTCCCCATCCAGCTATATGAAGGCAGGATCCAGGTTTTATAATGTTTTAACATTTCTCTAACCTTGGGCCTTACTCATAGTAAATGCTGACTAATTAATTGCTGGTTACTCTAATGCTTAGGTCAGAAAAGGAAAAAGCATTCTCATGGGCAATTCATAGGGAAGTTTCTTGGCAGCATTTAAGGATAAAATAGACATTCTCATTCTTAGAGTCAAGGAAAACTATGGCACTCTCTATCAGGTCTACAAGCCTGTGTACATGACAAAAATAAATGATTTTTAAGATTCAGGCAAATTACTGATTGGCCAACCCAATACCAAACACCCTATTTGATTTTTTTTTTTTTTTTAACAGAGTTGACTGAATTACCCAATTGTTTTGTCTTTGTGTCAACAGTGCCTGGGTTTCTATTGATGAAACCATATTTCATGCTCCAGCTCTGAAACTGCTGTAGTTCACCAATTTGAAGTAGCTTAATGAGGTATTGATTGTGGTTGTTCAGCATGCTCTGAAACAACTACCGAAATTGTGGAGGGCAACATCATACAGGACGTGGAAGAGAAAAAGACAAATTCTTAATGAATACAGTGGATGAGTTCTTGTCAACTTCATTATTTGAATCGGGTGCTTTAGAGTTAGAGAAATGAATTATTTAATTGGAGATGAAAAATATGAGTTCATTTTGCTCATTTGGATTTCTGAATTAGACCTGAAGCTTTATGCATTATAGGGAACATACAAGTTAAAAAAAAAAAAAGCTAGCTCGGAAATGGAATTATATTGGCAAGATATTTTTCAAGCCAATTTTTAGTTGTTCAAACTAGAAGAAATGGAGAAATCCTTAGAGTAGAAATAAGACTCTAGCAAAAGAAAATAAAGGAAGTGTTCCTTTTGGTATGTTTCCTAAACACTCCCTAGTGGCTCTTAATGAGCTGCATTATTGCATCTTGGCGCTGGGGTTGGATGGAGCGCTGCCATAAATTAGTTGGAGGAAATTTGAATGAAGTTGCTCTCATTCCAGCAGGCATGCTGGAAGCCTCTTTCCCATATTCCATTTGGCTACATTTTGTTTCCCTGGATGAGCAGTTGGCATCTTGAGGGCTATCTCAAGTTACCTGACTCCACAAAGAACTTTGTCAAATCACTGGGCCAACAACTATGCTATTCCAATATGTTTGCATTGACCAGGCACATTTTGCCTAAGCTACTTCCCCATTTAAAGAAACATAGCCATTGATTGATTATTTGTATGAATGAAAGAAATTTGGTGTTCTCCCACGAACAGTGAGTGCTTCTATCACAAAACAGATGAAAACCATAGGGGATGGCACGCTACAGCACAAAAAGAAATGGTCTTGAAGTAAAGCAGCAGAGGTTGGAGGCTCATAAAGAGGAACTTCCAGGGAATTGCATTTGGAGAGGCCTCCAGGGGCAAGGAAATCCAGGAAGAAAACAAGCAGCCATCAATTCTAGGTGGTTTTGACTTCTCCATCTCAGGTGCTTTCTTGAATTTAAATTTAATGTGGCTTCTTGATTTCAGGCAGGTTCCTTCAAAAGCAATGGTTCTCAAACCAGGGCCTGGTGATTTTGCCTCCAGGGGACATCTGGCAAATTCAGAATACAGTTTTTTGTTTTTCACCACTGGGGATGGGTGCTACTGGCACCTGTGGGCAGAATGATCTGCAATGCACAGGACACGCCCCCACAGTAATGAATTATCCAACTGAAGATGTCAAGAGTGACAAGGTTGACAAGCCCTGGGAGAAAGGGCCAATTTTATGGTTGTAGGTGAACTAATAGGAAATTAGAAAGAACTTAAATTCTGCTGATTAAACTGTTTTAATAAGAAGGAAAAGAAACCAGCAAGGAGAGGCAATGGCTTGACAAGATGATTGAATGATCTTGTCAAGAGGATGTAGTTACATCCCAGATACAAATGGACTCAATGGCTTAGAATCACTTTGGCTACTTGTCCGTAGCCTCAGGGTTTTAACTGATTTGCATATAATGGTATGTTTACGTAAAACATGTAGTTCTAGTAAATACATACAACCAGTAGGTGGATTTTTTTTCAATGTATCTCTTCTATTGCCAGTTAATTATCATTTATTGAGCACCCAATAAGCCTGGGATCTGTGTTCAATATATTTTTTTAAGCTATTCACATTTGGTTTCTTTTGTTTCAAAACTGCTACCTACCATCAGCTAGCCTCTTGAAGACCAGTTAATTGTTCCAGAAGCAGAAAGAACTTCTTTCGAGTTCCTTGCTTTTCCATATATAGAGTGAAGTAGCACTGAGGGGACACAGCTTTGGGACAACCAGGGCTTTCAGGGATTCTGCATATGGGACAATTGGGAATATTAACAACCCCAAGGGACTTAAAGAGTTTTGCACGTCACAACCTTAACCGCTGTTCTAGATCTGTTTCCTCACATCTCAAATGAGGATGTTGGCTCTGATGAGATTTAAGATCCCTTTCTACCTCAGATTCTAGGAGTCTGGTCTTCTCTGCCAGCAGCTGGAGGAGAGAGGTGTGGGTGATGCATTTGTCTGAACAGGCTGCAGGATCTGTAACCATTTATTTCAAGGACTTCAGGAGGCTGATAAAACTGGATTTCAATTTTTTAATATATGCACAGGTACATTTTTCTGGAATAAGATTCATATTTACTTAATAATTTCAAATTGTCTATGATCCTAAAAAGGTTAAGATCCGCTGGGGTAACGAACGGATGGTGCTAATAAAATCAGGATTACAAGCTTGCTGTCTCCACAGCTATTAGCTTTAAATGGAAGAACTTCTATCTGGTAACTGTAGACCTCACATCTGACTTTGGGGAACTGTGGGCAAAAGTGTGCTATTAGTCGTGGAAGAATGAGGGGCAATGGCAGACACCTCAACTCTCCGTGGTGGTCACCAATAAAGAGTAGTTGTTATGAAACCTTATCCATCAGACCCGTTTATGGGATTTTGCACAAACGACACTTACCCTTTCTCTGCAGAGTTTGGAGCCAGTAGAGAGATGAGGCAGGGAAAGAAAGAAAGTAATTTTATTATTGATTAAGCTGATGGGAAATTAGGGATTTCAATGCAGGCTAAGTAGGCTTTAGTAATACTCCCCTGAATCCCAAAAACTTACCCCCAACTATCCCTGGCCTGGCTTTATAGCCACAGGGGCACCCCTTTCCTTCACTGATCTCCAAGGCTGATCTGCAGAAGGCTGTCATCTCCCAGAAGCACCTGAACCTGCCATTGCTCAGCTGTCTCCAGACCTCCCCCATCAGATAGGTCTTTCCTCCTCAGGGGAGCAATGAGTGAAGGGGGCGGGCAGTTTCCCCAATAATTTTCCCTTCTGGAGAATTGGGTGCATACTGAAAAGAATTAATCAGAGGTTTCTGAGGGGACGCCAATAGTGAGGTTGCCCTCTTTTGCCAAAATCTCTTCAGGCCAATTGATGAGAGCTAAGACATTTTTAAGTAGAGCTAAAATTTTCTGCAGGGGAATACTTCAATGAGAGAAGCGTGAAGTGGATGTTAGAGAAGTAATACGCAGGTAAAACTTCTGAAGCTCTGTCACTTCTAGGAGAGGCTTTTGCTTCTGTTTCCTTTCTCTAGCATTACCTTCCTTGACTCTACAAGACATTCTGTGACTTTCTATCAAACATTCTAGGCATTTTAAATGCTTTCCTTTTGTCACCCTCCCCAAATAATAAGGGTGATTACCTTTGCGAAAGGAAGGCCTGGTGTTCTCAAGGGGTTTTGTGGTCTTATCTGTTTAGTGACCAAATGTCCCAGTTTGTCTGGATGGTCTCAGTTTACACCTGCTTTCCCAGGGTAATTAATTTCTATTCACCCACAACAGTGTCCTAGTTTGGAAAATAAATGATACAGTCAACTGATTTTTTCTTTAATTTTCCTTTTTACAAGAGGAATGGATTTATTGTTGCTTGTGTAATTAAAATTAATTTTATAAAAAGTGATGATGGAATTCCTGCTTTCAAGGAGAATCGAAGGGTAATAGTAATAAAGCAGGCATTAATGCAGTGCTTTTCAGCTTACAGTGCTCCTCAACGAGTATATTTAAAGATTTAAATCGTAGGAGTTCAATATGTTATAAATAGATGAATGACAAGATGAAGCTGGAGTGATGGGTATGGCAGGCATTAATAGATCAGCTACCTAAACATTGTTATCACCAACTCACACATGTGTACTTTTGTTCCCACCCAACCTAGTCACTCTGTTGTGTAGAAATTCTATCTTGCCATTTTCCAAGTGGCCCATGATACTTAGAATTGTATTTACCTTTCAAAAAGTTGGTTCTTCCCCAGCTCCCAATTCATACTTTCTTTATCCTTTGTGAGCATCAGAACCCTTTATTTTTCCAGTCCCCATCAATCTGCCAATTATTGTAGGCATTAGTGTACAAAGTGGATAAAACTCCCACAATGGGAGAACAGCACTGTCTCAAAACAAACTAGGAGCATTGTTTCCTACTTTCTTCCAGCTGAGCTGGAGTTATTGAAGCCACTCTTTGTACGTGACCCCCAGCCAGATCTCTCTCACCTATTTGAGGGGCCCGCCCATGGTGCCCACATTTATTAATGGCCATCTCACACCAAAGACAAGGAAAGGTGTAGATAACTCAAGATGGGTTGCTTCTCTCCTTTTCTTTTCTTTGAGCCCACTGTTAAGGAAGAGGGTTGGTGTGGTGGGAGTGGCTTGTATGGATTCCCAGTGGTAGTTGTTCCTGGGGCTGAGAGCCAACCTATAGGCCCCTAGTAGGATGGTACTCATTGTTAAAGTATGAAAATATTTTGGAACCAGTTGATAAATAGCCACTGCTCCAAAGGCTCCCTCTAAGTTGCCCTGCCCCAGTGTGCTTGGCTCTCCTCTCAGGAATTCCTGGATGTCCCCAAACCCAGCAAATAAGGGTCAACACGCAGCATTGCATGGCCAACTGGGACCCTGCTCCAACCCATTCTGTTCGATTGTTTGTTCAATGTCTTGAATACCACCCCTGCTTGGTCTTCTGTATCTCTTTCCCTTTAAGAGGCTCAAATATGATTTTGGCAGTGACTTTCCACAGTTTCTTTTTTATAGAAATCAAATTAGTACCTTAGAATCCAGTTTAATTCTCTCCTGATTGTGTGTGTGTGTGTATGTGTGAGTACATATCAATGGCCCTGACTTATTTTCTATCTTTTAGGAGGTCTTCAGTCAACATTACTACTCAACAATAAGGCCAACTGTTTTATTTTCTTAGCAGGCACCCTTTAGAGGTAGTCTATCAAACAAAATTTGGGATGTTCTTCTAGTCCTACCTATGTACCAGATGGTCATCCAGGGTATGGATAACTGCTAATGGGGAGTTCACTCCTCCTTGAGGTCATTTTACTCCTTGGAGTAAATAACCAGGATGACCTACACCCCTTTCTCAGGAATGTTCTTTATCACAGAGAGGAATATCTGATGGTCAGCAACAGGATTAGTCTCTCTCTGCTTAAAAGGCCTTTGGATGATTTTCTCTTAGCCAGTATCTCCATATGCAGATTCATGAGTGCTTCAGAACATTTGAGAAATATTGCCAACCTAAAGAGACCATGCAGTCGTAATTCTTGCCTTTGAGCTGAAAAATATCCATTGTATATATTTAGGTAATTAGTCATTTGGGTGAGTCTATTAAAGGAATGAATGAATGAACAAATGAAGGAGCCTAGGCAGAAAAAAAAAATATTTTAACCTCAGAAAATTCCCCAAGGATAGAAACTTCTCAGTCTCTGATTAGCTTATTTCAGTATTTTATCATAGCAGAGATCAAGAGTTTTTCTCTTATTTCTGGCTAAAATCTCCCTAGCTTCAATTTAAGTTAGTATCTTCCTATTCAGTATTCATGTGGGTTTCCTTTGTCTGGCCCCATTCCCAGATAATCCTTCGTGTTGACAGGGCAGAAGGAGGAGGAAAAAAGGTCAAAAATATATTATAGGAGTTTGGCGCAGTAGAAAACACCATTTATTACAAAATTTATCTCCCAACATAGTAAAGGGGAGCATTTTGCTTTATCATTCTAGCTACCTGATTTATTTTAAAGTAAAAAATTGCTTTTCACTTTCCCAAAGCAAGTGAGGCCATTTCTTTTTGTATACTGGGTCATATGTCAGCTTTGGGCATTCAGAGGGAAGGAAAAGACTGTCATTTTAAGCATGTCGGGGCAAGTTTTTTTTTTTTTAATTTTCTAGAAAAATTGTATGTTACAATCGATGCTCAAACCTAGAAGTAAGAGTTACATATTTTGCCTCCTGGGATTGACTCTCTGACTTGTAATTAGGGATAAAGTACTTACTTTGACCTTCCCGGAGTAGAATCAGGAAAGCACTGAAAGAAGTTTTATCATGAGATTCCAAGTTATAGGGCTTTTAGTTCTGGTTATGTACAGAAATACATCAAAGGATTCTTTAATGGCAAAGCACGTGATTTTTGAGTTTTATTTTCTATTAACTTTTGAAAGGATGTTAAAGCTAAAAGAGATCTTGGAGAGCCAATCTCTCAACCCTCTTGCTTTGCAGAAGAGGAAACTAAAACTTATGCATTGCCCATACTCCATAAATCAATACCCTTCCTCAAACTTCTTTCAGACTCACATTGAACAACAACATTTACATCTTTGGATGTGTCTGGATTGAATCAATCTCCTGCCACCACATCCCCATGACTTCCATCAGTTAGAAATATCTGTAGAAAGGAAGAGTTCAAGGCATCCATTGACTCTGGTTTGGTCAAGGTATCACTTTAGAACATCTAAAATCCTGTTTAATTTCATTCTATCATTGATCAAATAACCTCTTGATCTCTGAGCAGCCTTTCCTGAGCAAAGGACAAATGTGGATCATTCTCCTGATATAAAATACTAAATCATCACTGTTCTGATTTTTGAATCTGTTTCCTATGAGTGATTATTTTGAGATTTTCATTTTTTAAAAGCTCTGTGTGGACTTGAGATTCCTTCATGGATTCTTTTTAACAAATAGTTGTTCATTGCCTCCTGTTCATTTATTTATTCAACAAGATTTTATTTAGTGTCTGCAATTATCAGAACTGCTGCAGGTGCTGGGGACACTGTAGTGAAATACAAGAAATTCCTAAACTCATGGAGCTTTTGTTCTCCATAGGGACACAGATGGACGAGATAGTGACTCTTCTTGCCTCTCTGAACTTGGAGTTTAACAGGAAAGACAAAATTTAGAATGATTGCTGTAGTTAGTATGATTACTATCCATCACAGGAGTAACAAGGGGAAAGAGGTGCTAAGGGGAGATCCGACAATTGTACTACTTGGTATATACCCAGAAGATCTGAAAGCAGGGATGCGAACAGACACTTGCACACCAATGTTCATAGTGGCATTATTCACAATTCCCAAGAGATGGAAACAACCGAAGTGCCTATCAACAGATGAATGGATTAAAAAAATGTGGTACATACATACAATGGAATATTGTTCAACAGTAAGAAGGAATGAAGTTCTGAAGCATGTGACAACATGGATGAAACTTGAGGACATTAAAAGGACAAATATTATATGATGTCACCAATATGAACTAATTATAATATGTAAACTAATAGACATAAAATCTAGACTACAGGTTACCAGGGGATAGAAGGAGGCTAGAGAATGGGGAATGGTTGCTTAATATGTGTAGAATATTTAACTAGGTTGAACTTAAATGTTTGGAAATGGGTAGAGGTGATGGTAGCACATTATTGTGAGTATAATTCATAGTGCTGAATTGTGGGTAAATGTGGTTGAAAGGGATACTTTAGAGTCACGTATGTCACAGAAGGAAAGCTAGAGGGGAAAATGGGAATGTATAACACAGTGAATTTTCTGGTAGGCAATGACTGTGATTAATAGTACAAATATAAAAAAGTTCTCCTATGAACTAGAACAGATGTATGACATATTACAAAGAGTTCATAATAGAGGGGTATTTGGGAGAAAATGTACTACTGCAAACTATGGACTATAATTAACAGTAATGTCTTAATATTCTCTCATCAATAGTAACAAATATACCACATCTATACTAGGGGTCAACAATAGGGGGGAATAAAGGGTATGGGATACTTTGGGCTTTCTTTTATATTTTTATTTTATCTTTTATTATTATTATTATAGTAATGAATATGTTCTAAAATTGATTGTGATGATGATTGCACAACTATGTGATGATACTGGGAGCCATTGATGGTGTACTTTGGATGGATTGTTTGTGTGTGAATGTATCTTGATAAAATTGCATTTAAAAAAAGAGAGATGCTAAGAAATGGGGGTTGAAACCAAGACCTGGGATCAAGGAAGGCTCCTCGATGTTTAAGATGGTATCTAAAGGGTGGGTAGGAATTAGTTGACCTGGAGGGACTGGGGAGAGAGTCTACATCATCAGAGGAAAGAGCAAGGGTAGGTTTTGGAATTGAGGGAGAGAATGGTACATTTGACATAATGGACTAAACTTGGTAATGCTGAAGCAGAGATTGCAAGATGGGGAAAGAATTATGAAATGATGCTCCATTCGAAGAAGTTTTGCAAGCCATCGTAAGGAGTCTATGCTATATTTGAAGGCCGATTGGAAGTCACTGAGAGGTTTTAAGTATATTTTCTTTTACTCTAAGATTCTTCTTAAAATAATATGAATAACAGAATGAAAGGAAACAAAACTAGATTCAAGGTGACCAGTTACTAGACGGTTGACGTAATCCAGATAGGGGACAGCACTGGGGAAGTCACAGACACACTTAGCAACTGTGCCCCAGCCGTCACCTAACCCCTTCTAGCTCCTTTTCTGTTGTGTGCCATTCCACAGCCCAGGAGAGATGTTAGGTCTAATGAAAAGGCCTAAAACCCGGAAACCATGAACAAACAGCCCCAGCTGCTTATCAGGGCAGGAAATAGTAGCAGGGCTCCCTCCCCCTGGGTCATTTAAATACCCCATCCTTGGCAGCACAGAGTTGTCTCCCCTCTTCCATGCAAAGTGGGGCTTGTGGAGCTGCCATCCACTGGCTCGGATCTGAGCAGTTGGCCGCCCCAGTAAATCAACCATGATGGGATTTCTTCCCCTGCTCTCTTGGACACTTCACACTGTGTAAGTAAAGAGGTCATTTGCTGAAAGTTTCTGTTGTGCCTTAGCCTGTGTTCCCATGACACACCATACAGCAACTTGCTCCCCCCAGATTTTGTCCCATCAAGGAAGTGTGGAGTGGGTTGATTCTCCGGCCATTCTTTTCATTGCTCTAAATTTCCTTTTGTAAAGGTGTGTCTTGGGCAACACAGACTCATGGCTTTGTGGGCTGAATGGAGGGTCACCCCCCACCCTATAAGCCTGGGTAAAGGTTCTGACCCTTGACTGGGGGAACTAGGGTGTGCAGTCCCTGTCCTCTGGGGCAAGAGTGGAGATAAATGGGGCTTTGAAGATCCCCTCAGAAATGCCACAGAGTTGGATAGTGGTTCCATGCTGACACTGATGAGACTGGGGCTTCTACCACCTGGCATACACTCCCTGGCTCATGGCTTCTTATATCTGTTCTCATTCTGGAACCAGGCATACCTGCACTCAGGCCACCCAGACTGATCTCAAGGTTAGCATGAGGCCAGTCATCATTCAGGAGACCATTAGAACTGAAGATGGGAACCCAGAAGTGAAAATGAAAGTATGAGCTTTTACAGAGAAAGAGATAAAGGATATGAAAGACAGGTATGATCAGAAGCCTGGAGAGAACCTCCTTTCACAGCTGTCCTGACTTTACTATGAGGGTGCCGCTACCACCCCATCAACTAGGCTGATTGGAGGAGCTTGGCTGCCACACATCCACCCTCCAGCAAACTCTTGGTTAGCTGGAGTTAAGGGAGGGGGCAGCAGGGGCTGGGGAGGAGGCAGGGGCTGTGAAGGGAGCAGCTGATGGTATAGCAGCAGGCACCCCATGGTCACTCCTCTGCTGGACTGGATCTTTCAGGGAGTCAGGTGAGCTATCCTACTCTAGGTGACCCCCCCTGAATTAACTAAGCCTTTAAGTAACAAGGAGGGATAACTTTTATCATGAGACTCATGTCACACTGTGACATCTGGGTGCTGGCACGTGGATATTCTCCTCCACTGGAGGATTTAGCCCCTCACCAGATTCCCATTTGGAGGCAGCACATGATGAGTTTATTTGAAAGGGTACCCCTGGGTGGGGTGACAAGCTAGTTCTGTTCCTTATCCCAGGGATTCCCTGGCAGATGCGATTGAGTAGATTTATTGTACCCTCCCTGCTTGGGGCAAGGGCTCCAGTACTGACAAAGAAGCCAGGCCGGTGGGCAGTACTCATCTGATGCTTAATCCTATGGGTCCTAAGACCCATGAGGTGGGTCAGCAGCCATCCCTTCCTCTCAGGGACCCCACTCGCCAAGCCACGTTCTTGTGGCACTGGAGCAAGGGGTCCCAAAGGACACTGTAGAAGGGATCTCCAACAGAGAACACTGGGAAAAATATAAACTAGAAGGAAGACCATGGGCTCAGCAGGTACTGTCTGCCCCTGCCTAGTCCCTCCCCACAATCCCCAATATGGGCAGTAGAGGAGGAGGAATATCCTGAAGATCTCCTGCCTCTCCTTTTGGAGTCTGGCCCCTAGGAGGGATCTCCGTACATTACTTCACTAAATTAAAATGGCTACGAGGCCTGACTACCCCCGGGGGATTGAAGGCTATGTGCCCCAGTGCAGATACAATTTGAGAGCAGTTGAGAAACCTTTATGGAGCTTTAAGATACAAGCACCCAAGTCACTATCATTTGGGGAGACATAGAAGGGGGGGGTGGCAAATATCATTGGGAGATTTGGGGCCTTTCACATGGGTATGAGAGATTTCTGCTACCCCGTTTTTGGTCTCTATGGCCCTCTGGCTGGTCCTGTGGCCGTGTTTCCTTCTGGGGGACACATTATAGGAATTGATATCCTGCCCCACTGTACCTCCCAGCAGGGCCTGTGAGGTATGCTACACCCCCCAGTGAATTTTAGTGAAGTTTGGGCTAATGATGGATCATGCACCCCCAGTGCTCCCATCTCCTTGCTGCATTGTCTAACAGAGGCAATACGCCTCCCCTGGTGGGGAAAAGGACATTACTGAGCTCATAAAGACATCCTATTGTGAGTGTCCCCTGCTCCACTTTCTTTGCCTATAATAGCCCAGTGTGGCCAGTGGAAAAGGTGGTGGAGCGTGGTATCCAACTACAGACTATTAGGGCTTGAATGCAGAAGTGCCGCTCTGGTGCCTGCGGTCCCAGACATCATGATTTTGTATATTGGTGCCAGCATATTCCTCATCTTATATCCTCCTGGCACCCCATATATTGGATGCCATGGAAAGTGGGTACTGTCCACTGGGGAACAGAGGAGAAGCCAGCACTGCAGGAGGTCAGATTGGCCATTTCAGCCACCATGCCTTTAGGGCCCTTAGAATCTGCATCTCCACTCAAGAGACAGGTTCTGCCACCTGGACCCATGCCAACTGGTCTCTCTGGCAGAGGGAGGGAGCAGCAGGAGTTCACAAGCCCCTGGGTTTTTGGACCAAGAAGTTCCCAGATGCAGTCCAGCACTATTCCCCCATCAATTTCTTGTGTGCTATTGGGCCTTGGAAAGGATTATCGAGGGCTCTCAGATCCTCCAGAAGCCAGAAATCCCCATCATCTCCTGGATACTAGGTTATCAAACACTTATCCAGGCAGTGCCCTGCAACAGAACATCATCAAATGGAAGTGGTACATTCAGGATCATGTTAACCCAGGCCCCTAGGGAGTGGCACACTTGCATGAGCAGGTGGTGGAGGACCCTCTCAATAATGATCCTGTTGCAATGCCAGATGAGGACTCTTCTGCGGGCAGCCAATTCAGCACCCGGCAGTCGGCCTAGTGGCACAGTCCTTGGGCCTTCAGTACATGTCGTGGTGACTGTTCCGCAAGGCGGAGCATCAAGTGGCACCTATGACTCCTGCCTAAAAGGAGTTTGTTTCTTGCTGCTGTTTCTTATATTCATACTGTTTCTTTTTCTCATCTGGCGTCTTTTGGGCTCTGTGGTGGTGGAATGCTCCCACACCTAGCTACATTAATGAGCCAATGGCTTACCCTGCGTTAGCTTCAGTGAAAGTGACAATGCCTGCTCCTTTCTTAAAAGACAATAGGTCACCCTTTCTGCTCACTCCCACTGGCCACCTGTCAACTAAGGCGGAAATCCCCCTTCCTGGAAAGTCAAGACAAGAGAAAGACTATCAGCGGGGTTGGGTAAAAGCATGTTGGGGGTGGAAATGCATTTATGAAGATCCTAGACAGCCAGAAACAAAAATGGAATTAGACAATGTTGAGGTGAGAAGACTATTAGCCTACTTCCAAGAAAGAGAGTTAAGCTGAACTTTACATAGACCTTTCTCTGTCTGGGACTGTAAGAACTTAATATGGCACTGGTATTATTATAGAGTGTAGCTTGAAAGTGGTTCTATTAAGCCTCTACATCCTTGTGCCAGTTTGAATATATTATGTCCCCCAGAAAAAGCCTTATTCTTCAAAAAGCCTTCAAACAGAAGTGGTCCGAATGCCAATGGCCATCCTCCAGTGAAGGTAACCGATTAATGAATGTAAGTTAACTTGGACACTTTAAGGCCTTAAGACTAGATAAATGTACTAGATGATCCAAATGCTGGAAACCCTAGTCACCTTCTTTATAATCTAAGCCAGTCCATAGACTCAGAAAATTGAGGACTTTGCATTCTGACACCAAAATGCGAACTTCAAGTTCTAACAGATTAAAATTATGTATGAAACCCCTCCAGAGAACTGGGATTAGCTTTGGGGTTTGCCTCATGTCTCTGAGTCAGCAAATGGATTAAAACCTTGAAAACAAGTTGGAAAAGCCTTTTCAGAAATAGAGAAGAGCAAATGGATTAACTGGAAGGTAACTGGCTTGGCAAGAGATTAGGATAGAAATGGCACAAAACTGTCTTTAAACAGACTGTTTATGGAAATATGGACATCTAAAGATACCCAAACTAGAGAAAAGAATTGAGCAGAAATGATGAATGTGTAGATCTCTGCATAACTGGAAGACTAAGGCAATCTTCTGGAATAAAGTGGCAGAGAATTAGACAAAATTGAGTCCTGGTGTCAGATGGAAGGAAGAATTTAAAAGTGACAACCTGGAATACTTAGCAGAGGAGATCACCAGACTACATATACAGAATGATAACCAGGCTAAGCCTAGCAGAGTCTCTATAGTAAAATGCGAATGGAGAGAAATAAACTTAGAACAGAACTCTTGGAGGTAATGCAAATTCTGAAACCAGAAGCTGATAGCTTGGAAAATTATGAGCTTCCAGGGGCTACACAACAAGCAGAAGCAATAACCCAACACGTTTGATTTGGACTCTGTGTACACCATCCCAACACCCAACCCAGCTGCCTTCCTTATTCCACTAACCAAACCAATGACTTTGTGAATACTAGATTGGAATTATCCAGACAAGAATTTCTGAAAATGCCATCTCATATTGCCTGAATGGCTATAAGGACCAAATTATGTCAGACGATTCATGCACCTTAAGCCAGAACAGTAAATTGATCCTTTAGCAAAGAATACCTCATGTAAAAACACAGCAATTGCCCATAAAGACCAATGTGAGGAGACAGACAAGGAAGTCAAAATTAAAGGAAAAATCTCTCCAAACTAGACAGAGCCAAGGAGGTCTGAGGATATTCTGGAGTCAGCAGGTATCGGGCTAAGAGAGTAGAGCAGCACGACATGCATAGAAAGGGTGAGTTTGCAACCAGTAGGTCAAGGGTGGGCATTCCACCTCGATACTAAGGAAGAGTACTTTGCCACCCGAGCACACAAAGAGCGTGATGAGAACATTCCCAGGATAAGAATTGGGTTTTGAGAACCTACCTGCCAAATAAAACTATTCTGAAGGGGTTGAGCATGTCTTCCTCGCTTTTTCTTTAAGAGACTTCCCTTTCCAACAGAACTTCTTGTTACAGTCTCTTGAGCTACACTACGATATTTTGAGGAGGGTGAAGCTTGCAAAAAGTGTAGTCTCCAAAAAATGTTTTGTTGTGGTACATATATGGACAACTCACTCACAGTGTTTCCCAGAGGAAAGCACTGCCACAAAGTGCACTATTCAGTGGTATTAAGGTTACACTCACAATATTGTGCTATCATCACCACCAACCGATACCGAAACGTCGTTCTGTTAATCACCCTCAAACTTAGAAAGCTAATGGAGTTTAACCCTTTGCAGGTTTTAGGAACCGTATTAGAACTCTTAAACCTGATTTCCAAAAACGTTCTTCCCCATGGCAATGTGAATGTCTTATCCTATGAATGTCCCTCATTCATACATTGGAATGTTCATTCAATAACTGAGTGCCTGCTAAGTCCACAGATCCAAAGCTAAAGGAAAAGGTATGCATTAGTGATCAAAGGAGACACATGCCTATAATTGTAATGAGAAGGGATCATGGAAAAAATAAAATATTGGTAATGAAATGATTTAAGTGGAAGAGGCATTGTGCGAAGAATGCCATTTTAGTAATTGGAAAGGCCTCTCTAATGACACAGAATTTGAGCAGAGATCCAGGATGAAGCAAGGAAAGAACCAAGCAGGTCTCTGAAGGGATGATGCTCCACGCAGAAGCAAAAACATATTCAAAGACCTTGAAGAGAGCATAATGGATGATTCTATACAGAAGTATGTCCGGACTACTCATTACCTCTTAAAATGCCTCCAGTGTAAAATACCCGATTATCTGAGGTCATGTGGAATTAAATTGGACACTTCATGGCCTTGAATAGAATGCTGGTAACAGTGTACCATTCAAATTGGGAAACCCCGCTGTGTTAGGATAAAAGCCAATCCATCTCGGGTATTTTCCATATCTGCAGAGAGAAGCAAACTAGATACGAATCCTGGAACGAGCATATCCAGGCAAGGCTTACACTGAAAGAGAGGTCTAGAAAAAACAAAAAGGCTAAGTGACTAACAAATGCATGAGGTTTTAAAAAATGAATCACATGAAAATAATTCAAATAACACCTCCCTCCAATCATTGTCAAGCATGTAAAGATCCGGATGCGAAAAGCATCACTGTGATGCCTGTGCCGAAACACGGTGTCTCGCTACCCCATCCGTAGCGAATGAGCCAGTTGTCCATGCTAGCTCCATGGATCTCTCTACGTGTTTGTGAACTAAATAGAAGCAACCTCACAGTGTAGATTTTGCAGCCAAAATGTTACAGGAGTCAGCCTGCTCTCAATGCAGTAATGCTTATGCTGCAAAGAAGTATAAAAATAAAGCTCTGATGCATTCTACGTTGGTTCTACCCAAGAGGCCAACTTCATACCCAGAGACAACAAGCCCACTGTGTAGCTGAATCCTGTCACTGCGCCTGACTCCAGACCCCTATCAGGACCCTAACTCGTATTGCAGAGGCTAGCAGCGGAACTCTACCCAACCATTGTCCATTTTGGTCAGTAATCTCAGGGACTCTTGCCCATCTCAACCATCACCCCTTTCCCTTTAGACGCTGGCCCACTCTTGCTTCACTGATGGACTCCAAGCTTAAGTCAGAAGCCATCTCAACACCCATTGGGCAGTCAGCCACTTGACTTTCCCTAGACTCAGAAAGATCATATCCGTCCCCACCTCAACCTGTCTCTGCCACCTTGGAATTCAGAGTGCCAAAAGCTCTGCAGCTCTCACACCTCCTACCTTACTACCGGAACACTCAGACTCAAGTACCCTGACACACAATGTGTTCCAACATGGTGCATCACTGGCAACACTCAAAGGTCTTACGAGCATTTGACAGAAACTCACTTCCTTCGTGTCAGAACGACCACTCATCAGAAATCACTCCCTTGCCTATATCTTCAAATCCCTTGACCATCTCTGGGTAACTAAAACACCACATAGCGTCCAGAACATAGTGGGAAAAAAAAACCATCATTTGGCTCACTCTAAATTCATGGGACCCCAATTACTGCCAAAGTCAGGCTCAGTAAATGGCAGCTCAACAAGTAGGCCTCATTCTATGTCGGAGATGAGAAGCAATGTCGTGCTACATTTCCAGCGAGATGCTTCTACCCACTCCAGGAGGAGGGGGCCCTCCCACAGAGCAGTTTCATCCTTTCTACTTTCTTCTCACATATCCAACATCTCAGCTGATGACCTTGAGTCCTACTTCCCTGAAAAGGTTGAAGGGCTAATCAGACGAGAGCTTCCATAAGACCTAACATCCACCACACCTTACAAACTACCTCAAACAGAGCCCATGAAATCATAGATTATACACCTTAGAAAAGAAGGTGAGACCAACTGGCTGAGGGCTGGGAGAAGGCCCCATTCACTGGTGTGGCTCATGGACATTGCTCCAGTGCCAATTTAAAGCCTTCACTAATGAAGCAGAAATTTGCTCTAATCTACTGGCTCAGAACCAGCAGCACGACTGAAGAATGCTCCAAAGGCTCCACACTGAGGGGAAAGGAAATTAGGAAAAAACATTCTCTTGGCCCCAGTGTGGAAAGGCACCGTCTAGCTTTTGTCCTATTTCTCTCTTGACCTGTGCATAGCAAAGGCCCGTATCACGATGAACAGCATTGTGAATGACCTCCAGCTCAAAAAGTTCGCACCCAGCTGCTTTACACATCCAACTCAGGCAGGAGATTACCTCCTGGGATGAGAGGTCACCAAAGATGACTCCTACCAAGAGGTTAAGGACAATGAAATTACCCTTGGTGCCAAGTCCAGTGATCCTGTCTCAATACTTCCCTGAACTTGACCTTAGTCATTTGATACCGCTGACTTCTCTCACCTACCGAAACACAGTCTTCACTTGGAAATTCTAGGCCACAGATGAATGGACAACCAAATCATGTGGCATAGGAATACAATGAGAATATTATTCAACTGTAAAAAGGCATCAAATTCTGACATATGCTACCAACATGAGAGATGCCAAACTAAAAGACAGTACGCTGAGTGAAATAAGCCAGACACAAAAGGAGAAAGTAGATTCCCAGAGGGAATCACGGACTGGAGGGGGCCGCTCAATGGGCAAGTGGACTACATTGTTAGCTACAGTTTCCCACTGTCCCAAGGTGTGTAAAAAGCCTTGGTAATGCCAGATGGGTGGTGATCGTAGTACAACCTATGGCCTTGACTATCCAATTAATACCACTGAATTGACACAGGTATAAAAGGGGTAAAATGGAAAAGTGAATTTGCTATCCGTACATGTTCCCACATGACATCTATGAGCAAGGACTTGACAATAAAACTGCAAAAAATCATACTCAAGCTGACAAGACCAGATTCACGGAGTAAAAAGGTCACTATGACCTCTATGGCACCCACTATCCATCAGGCACTCTGACATTGTGGGAACCTCTTAATCCCTGATCCCCTGAAGGACGCTCCCCTCCATGTCTACACTAGCCTGACAACTCTGTTCTTACTGAATGGAGCTATTTGTTCTTTACCTCAGCCCTCTGAAATTGCTGAACTCAGCAGCTTCCCAGAAGGGAAACACAACCTTCAGATATTGACTTGGACTAGCCCAAACAGGGGACAAGGAGAGGGAAAAAAACCAGGCATTCTAGCATGACAACCCAAAAAACTATCATCTATGAGGAGTATGGCCCTGGAAGCAGTGGACTTTTCAAGCTCTTATACAACACTTGGGACGCTTTCAAGCAAGACCCAGGAAACCATCACACTTTGCCTACCCTTGTGTGCTGAAATAATAAAAACCTCCACCACAAACCCTAGGATGGTGGGAGGTTAGGCCACCAGGAAAAGATGAGTGCCACTTTTGATGAAACTGAGCATAGTAGTGTATAAAACACTATAAGGGGATGACCAAGTATACTAAAAACCCGAACTGCAAGGTTATGGCTAAACATGAATACTGCAGATTAACGGGTGACACCATCCCACTGGTCACCTGGAAGACCCCTGCACCCCTTACTAACTCTTCCCCGTATTGAATACCAGAGAAACTCAAGGAGTCCTCATAACGACCCATTAATCAGGACTCTAGGAATGACACTGGGCTGGAAAATATGAGCAAGGCACTCAAGAGCATTTTCTATGGAAAAGGGGTCAACACAGTAGCTCAGGGCAAGGAGCAGTAACAGAATGGCCATAGAGGGAAAAGATAAGTTACTGCAAATAGGCTGAGAAGAAGATCTCCCAAAGCCTTTTACGTGGTTCCCTCCTAGCATGACGGAATAGTTACTGCTCTCCCAGTCTAGTTGTCGGCACATGTGACCCAGAGGCTATATGACTCTGGAAGAATTTAACACCTTCAAAGGTCCAGCTTTTGGACTATGTTGCTCAAACATCACAGTGGAAAATTCTGGCATAGAAAATGACCAACAGCTGGATATGCCATCTGACTCTGCCTTACCATTTGCCCCTTGGTTCCAAGCCTGGCATCTGACACATTACAAGGAGCTCATTCCACATGACTCTCAGGCATGAACTAAAATCTAAAGAATGTCCTTCCATTTTTAAAGCCACATGACAAGAAATATATGATTCACAAACATGCACAACATCACCACTCCCCTGGACAAGTCACTGACACAAGGAACTCTTTTGGTCAACAACACCCAATGTAATAAAAATGGCAAATGATCCCTGAAGCAGCAGTACAATTTATAATCTCAAGAAAAAAGAGACTTCAGACAATCATTTTGGGTGGTAAAATAAATTTCCTAGAAGCACTTCTATCAGCAAGAAGATTATTGCCCTGGCTGGAAGTAAGCACCAATGAACAAATGAATCCCAATCTGTTGAGCACCTTGGCTGAGGTTGCTCAGTTCACAGTATGAGCTTTTACTGCATGGCCATCAGGCAGATCATTCATTCAGTCACGCTAGCCAAAATTGACTCTGACAATTGCCTTAGACGTCAAGTCCTAGTCCGGGCAATGAGGAGGAATCCAGGGGTGAGCAGAGCCAACGACCTCTCTGCTATCACGGGGCTTAAAACCTAGTAGGGAAGGTGGCCCAGGAGGGGACTAATATCCAACAGCAAACCCACTGGCTGCAAAGTGTATCAACAGATTTCAGGTTGGGCCTCTTCAGCTATCTACCAGGGGGCAAAGGGAGTAAGGATGCAACCATGACTTCAGGAAACCCCTGGGACCACAAAAAACACAGTTGGACAGGGAAAGGTATGCACAGGCAGAACGTGCCCACCAAAGATGAAGCAAAGCTCTGGAGCATCCTAAACTTGTACTACCAACGTTTGAGGCCCATTGGGAGCCCAGTTACTGGTGACAGCAACCGGTGGACAAGTTGCTGCGGGTTGCGTGTGAGGTGGAAATGGCCGGACTCAGGAGCTGTCTGAGAGGTAATGGCCTGGTCCAGAGGCTGAAAGGTGAACAGCCCATCCAGAAGCCATAGACGGTCAGCATAGCAAGACATGGCACAGCCCTCACCTACCCAGCTGCCGCCTAGGTGTCCGAAGGGGTCGCCATCCTGCAGCCCAGGTGGGGATGGGGGTGTCACAAAAGTCAAAGCAGATAGAGAGACCTGAAACCCAGAAACAAGGGAACGAGTTCACACTCACACAATGCATATGGGGGAAGACTGGAGAAAGAACATTTTTGAAAACCATTTTCAGTGGCTAACTTTTTGGGCCAACTTGGTGCTTATATAAACACCTATGGCTCAGATATACTTCAGAAACGAATCTTAAACTTCCCATTCTTGGCAACACAAATATGTCCTACATAATTTCTCTTATGTGAAGTGAGTGATGCAGAGCACCACCATACAATGAACCTGACCTGAACAGTATGGATACTCCATGGAACACAGGACCACAATATAGTTGATCATTCATCACCTCGATCTATTTTTTGCAACATTTGTCCTGTGTAACAGAAAAAATCCAACATAATTGAGTGCTCAAAGTTTCTACTGTACCTGGAAAAGTAGCCAGTCTTCCCACAACACAGTTCCATAGAGCAACTCACTCCACAGATGGTGAAATGTGATCAGAAACGAGTGCTGTATTCCACAGGGCATGTAGTGTAAACTTTGGGTCATTCTTGGATTTTTCCTGAGTATGACCATTCACCACTTCTAAACTAGGAGCATGAGAATAATTAGGCACTCTGCTGGGATCGAGAGGACAATCCAAGAGTGACTTCCAGAATTTTGGTTTCTGGATTCAGTCAACTACAATGCTGAATGCCAGTCCCCAGACTTGTGCACTCCCTCTGCTTCTCTTCCTTTATTTATGGCCCTACTCTGTCATCAGTTAGAGGTAGCTAGCCAGCCACCTCTTGCAGCCCTTCATGCCAAGGAGACTCTCCTTGTGCCACCTTTTGTTAATGAAGCCATTGAACTTCCTAGACAGATTTTAAGGTGGGCCCATCACCTTCTGAGTTCTATTCAATAGTTAATATTGTTAAACTGAACACATAGGAATGGTCATGTCAAAATTATCAATGGCTCTATCTACATCATGCTACCAATTGACCATTTAACTCACTCAAACAATGGTTCCACTCAAATACAGGCTTTGAAATTCTGTTTTCCTTTTCTAAATTGACTGGTTGTTCAGGGCTGAACTGCACATCACCCATTGCTGTCATGTAGTGAAAATTCCATGTATCAATGACCCTGCTGAGTCAGAAGGGGGCAATTTGATTAATATTTTATTATTTTAAAATGCCATGAAGCTACTATCTGATTTGTTCTTACAACAATTTTAGGAGACAGGAAGGAAGCAGGTAAAGGTGCACTTCACATCATTTTTACTTAATGGCAAATTTAGTACTGTTTGGTCAAAGATGAAAAATGAAGAAATTATTCGTGTGGAAACTGATTTCAGATCATCATTCTTGATGACATTTATGACTTGCTTCTGGCAGGAACTTTGTTTGTTGTGATAATATGAGGAATATTCTACTCTTTGTATTTGAAGGTGATACCACTCTCGTCCCATTAGTTGGACATGGGCTTTGAGAAGCATTTTCCCAGTAGAAAGGGCAGTTTCCCTTTTGACATTGTGATGATTGACACACATTTCTGATGCCTGACTTGGAATGGACATTACAGCTTAGAAAAACAAATTGCCTGCCTGGGGATTTGAACTTATGCCACTGGCCTCATTAGCACAGTATGCTAACCAACTAGAAGGAAGCCACAGGCACGCAATCAGAAAACAGCATGAATCAAACCTGGTCTAGGACCCTGAAATCTAACCTTTAAATATATCCATTAGCCTTGACATATCTCTGTGGAAGAATGTGACCTTTCCTTACATACGGCAAACCGGTTTGCTATTATCTTAAATAGAGAATTTAAATAGAAATTTATTTTTCAAACTTAAGAAATAAAGAAACACTATTGAATCTTGAAGAAATAAAATTTAGTGTTTATATAATATTAAGCATTTATCTTTGAAAGATGTTTACCAATATGTCATTCATCCTTGACAATTGTTTTCAATAACTTCTTTTTATGGTAAGGGCATGTCTGAACCATGTCCGAATTTATGTTTATTCAGTTTTAATTTTCACATGTGAGAAGGCATAACACTTTATAATTAGATCACAAATGTTAGAATACTACACAAAGTCAGACTTTGATAGAAATTCTGGAAAGTGGAAGGAGATTGCATCAGTCAGTGTTCTCCAGAGAAACAGAACCAATCAGGTATACATATATACACATGTAAGAGATTTATTATAAGGAATTGACTTGCCTGAATGTGGGGCTGGCAAGTCTGAATTCCGTAGGCAGACTGGAGGCTGGAAATCTGGGAATTCCAGTATGAGTGATATTGAAGTCTTGAGTCCAAATTCCTTAGACTGGAAACTCATGAAGGAGCAATGGTTTTAGTCCAGAGACAGAATTCATTCTTCTTCCTGAAGCTCTTAATTCTTTACATTTAAGGCCTCCCACTGATTGGATGTGGCCCACCCACATTATTGAGGTTAAACTCCTTTACTTAAAGTCACCTGATTATAACTATTAATCCCATCTACAAAATACCTCCATGGCAAAATCTAGGCCAGTGTTTGACCAAACATTTGGACACCATAACATAGCCAAGTTGACACATAAAATTATTTTGACTATGGTCAGACAAAGCTAGAGATACTGCTGGAAGTCTAAGAAGAAATGGAGCTGAAAGGAGAAAGGTGAAGAAGAAAGGGAATGAAATATTAAAATAAATGAGAGGAGTTGGGAAAGAGGAAAAAAAGGGGAGAGAGAAAGCAGGGGAAGAAGCAAAGAAGAATATAGTAGAGTAGGGGGAGAGAATAGGGAGACTGATTGTCACCCCAGGAGATTTCAGCAACTGCAGACACATGATCATATTGTCATCTAGCCTGACCAAACCCTGGATCCATATTTAGGATCATATTGCCCTTAGATCCAGGCAACCAGACCCTTGCATTGGGCCTCTTGCTTTAGAGGCCCCCACTCAGACCCTATGTGCATCCCTCCCACATGTTGAGGAATCTGCAGTACCAAAGGGACCTGCCCCTCCTGGAATCCACATCTAGGTCCTGGGACCCTGGCACTCTGGGGTGCCCTGGTCAAGTGGCCCTCAGCTTGCCTGCAGCGTGCATGGGACTCTTCCCCTTCAAACTTCCTGAGGGCAGACAGCTTGCACGGTGAGCTCACCCTTAAGCATAAGGATACTGTGAATGAATTAGGGTCACAGCTCTGTGAAAAGCACCACACCTGGTCCATTTTTGAGGCTCTGGAGAGACCCAGTGGGTCAAGTGTGACCCTCAAGTGTCAATATGGTGAGGAAGACACGAGTCCTAGGATGTCTCAACTCCATCCTGACTCCAAGAACTGCATTGAATTGCAGCTGGACCTAACTGGCTCTCCTGTAAGTCTTCCAGATTTTTCCTTTTCTTAGATATTTGAAAAAACATAAAAAAATTACAAAAAAAAAATTAAAAGTCAGCTACCTATATTCCCATCACCCAGAATTAATTATACTCTCAATATTTTGGCACAATTGTTTCTAGGCTTTTTCTTCTATGTAGATAGTAAATATAATTATGCAGGTGATATATGATTATTGCCATTTATTGGCAACTCTTTTGGATATAATTTCAAATTTAAATGAAAGTTGGAAGAATAGTACAAAAAACTCCCCTATACATTATACCCAGTTACAACAATTGTTAACATTTTGCCACATTTGCTTTTTGCTTTATTAGTCTCTCTGTTTTAGTTTCCCAGGCTGCTCAAAGCAAATACCATGAAATAGTTCTGATTAAACAATGGGAATTTATTTGCTCATGGTTTTGAGGCCAGAAAATGTAAAAAGCAAGGCATCATCAAGGTGATGCTTTCTTTCTGAAGACTGGCTGCTGGTGATCCTTGGCTCCTCTGCCATATGGCAAGGTACATGGTGGCATCTGCTGGTCTCTCCCTTCTTTTCCAGGTTTTGTTGATTTCAGCTTCTTGCTTCTGTGGCTCCCTCTCTCACTCCCTCTCTCTCTGAATTTCATTCTCTTATAAAGCCTCCAGTAATAGGATTAAGACCCATCCTGCTTGAGGTGGGACACACCTTAACTGATGTAACCTCATCAAAGGGTCCCAGTTACAATGGGTTTATACCCAGAGGAATAGATTAGATTTAAGAACATGTTTTTCTGAGGCACATATAGTTTCAAACCACCACACACTGTCTCTCACTTATTTCTGGAACCATTGGAAGGTTAAGGTATAGTAATTAGTTTACCCGTGAATACTATCCTTTGAGACACAGTCTATATTCAAATTTTTCCAACTGTCCCAATAATGTCTTTTCTAGCTATTTTTGTTTCTGGCTCAGAATCCAATCCAGAATATCATGCATTGTATTTAGCTGTCATGTCTTTGGTGTGCTTTAATTTAGAACAGTTCTTTACTGCTTTTTGTCTTTCATGACCTTGACATTTTTGAAGAGTACAGGCCAGTTATTTTGTGGAAATTTCCTCAGTTTGGGTTGGTCTGGTGTTTCCTCATGATTAGACTCAGGCTATTTATTTTTGGCATGAGCACAACAGACATGTTGTTGGGTCTTTCTCAGAACCTTGTAATAACTAACTTGGAACCTAACAAATAGGGCTCTGTTGGCTTCTTCCCTAACCTTGACTCCTACATCCTCTCTACCCTGACCCTCAACTTGGAGATAACTGTTATTAAGTATGTAACCTCCAGTCCTTTAAAAATATATTTTCAAACATATGTGTGTATTCTAAGGCAACCTCTAATCTTGTTTTATACTTTTAAAGTTACACAAATAGGTACACACTTGATGTCTGTAATGCTTTTCAGATTCATCCTTGTTGACCATATAGATCTTCCTGATTCCATTGACTGACCTCCAGAAGATTCTGTCTAATGTGGGCCAAGTGAACCTCTCCACAAGAGTGGGATATAGATTCCACAAGATCATATCTATCTTGTTTGCTCCTGTATATTGCCAACCCAGGGCCTTTACATTGAGGACACTCATTTAGTGTCTGTGAAATAGACTAGAATATAGTGCCACTATCAGAGGAGTCTTCCAGGCCAGCCACATGACAACTTCCCATACCTAGCTCTATCAGCGCCAGAGGACTTACCCATCACAAAGATTGCAACATTTGCTCCTGGGTCAGAAAGTTCTGATGAACAAAATCTTATCTTTCTGGAAGTTTTCCTAAAAAACTATTTTTGAGTTCACATTGAGAGAGTAGAATTGGTAATCAAGATTAATGTCAGCCATTGGATGTATATACTTCCTTACTGTCATAAAAGAACATTATTAGTATTTGAGAACATCAAGTCTCCATATATTGGTGCTATTAAAACTTCAACACAAAGCCTTTCCAGGATGTTTTAATGATCAGTGAATGACTTAATGAATGTTGAGCTGCAGACTATTAACCCCAACTCTGACCTCTATTAGCTATGAATTAAGACAGAGATGTAGGTTGCTAGAAAGGGATCAGAATAAATACAGAGAGTAATTAAGCTTTACTGATTTTGCATTTTCCATTGTATAAACTGTATAATTGCCAAATAAAGTTGATCACTTTGAACTTGAAAACAAAAAGGTTTCATATTCTTTGATCCTGAATTTACATCTGAGTAAAATGGAGCCCATTCTTCTCCTTCACATTGAAGAAAGCAGTGGGAAAAGAAAGAGCCTTCAGGATAGGTAAAACTGATGAAAAAGGAAGGTAACCATGTGGATTTGACCATGTAATACAACTGTCTTTGGGAGGTGGGGGGAAATGGCTCAATATTCATGTTTTCACCCAAATGTACTTCTATAATCAGTTAAGTGCAAACATATAGACTTTCATCTTCTCATAAGAATTCGGCAAAGTGTATTTCTTATGTGATTAGATAGTGTAATGTTCAACTCTGTCAAATTCAATATTCTTCAGATATTTATGAATCATCAGGTCAATATATTTACCCTGTAAGTTTTTATATTTGTTTTTAATTTGTAGCTTTTGAATAAAACAAATATCATTCCCTAAAGGTGATGCTTTGAAAGCAAATTCCTCTGTTGTATGAAGCAAATTGGGTCAAAATATATTTCCTTATTTTATCAGGTTTTCCAGCTTAGGAATGTAAAATTCCAGGTATTTTTTAGCCTTTTTAAAAAAATTCAGTCTTACTGAGATATATTCACATGCCATACAATCATCTACGGTGTACAATCAACTGTTCACAGTACCATCATATAGCTATACATTCATCATTCCAATCCATTTTTGAACATTTTCCTTATACCAGAAAGAATCAGAGTAAGAATAAAAAATAAAAGTAAAAAAGAACACCCAAATCATCCCCCCCATCCCATCCTATTTTTCATTTAGCTTTTGTCCCCATTTTTCCACTAATCCATCCATACACTGGATAAAGGGAGTGCGATCCACGAGGTTTTCACACTCACACTGTCACCCCTTGAAAGCTACATTGTTATACGATCATCTTCAAGAGTCAAGGCTACTGGGTTGGAGTTTGACAGCTTCAGGCATTTACTTCTAGCCATTTCCATACACCAAAACCTAAAAAGTGTTATCTATATAGTGTGTAAGACTGTCCACCAGAGTGACCTCTTGACTCCATTTGGAATCTCTCAGCCACATAAGCTTTATTTCATTTCATTTCACGTCCCCCTTTTGGTCAAGGTGTTCTCAATCCCATGATGCTGGGTCCAGATTCATCCCTAGGAGTCATATCCTGCATTGTCAGGGAGATTTACACCCCTGGGAGTCAGGTCCCATGTAGGGAGGAAGGCAGTGAGTTCACCTGCCTAGGTGGCTTAATTAGAGAGAGAGAGAGAGAGAGAGAGAGAGAGAGGGCCACATCTGAGCAACAAAGAGGCACTGAGGGGAAGACTCTTAGGCACAATTATAAGTAGGCTTAGCCTCTCCTTTGCAGCAACAAGCTTCATAAGAGCAAGCCCCAAGACAGAGGGCCGGGCATACCAAGCCATCGGTCCTCAATGTTTGTGAGAACGTCAGCAACAGTGCAGGTGAGGAAGTCTGACACTTCCACATTTCCCCCGGCTCCTCAGGGGGGCCCTGCATATACATTTTTATTCTCCACCCAAATTACTTTGGGATGTGTTGCTATTTCACTCTAAACTATACAAACCTACCATATCTCACCTCCTATTCAAAGTTCCATGCAATTGTGGTGTTTGAACAAACTGACTGCAGAAGTTATATTGCTTAGAAAATACAGCTCCTACACCAAACATCTCTTCCCTTGGTCTCACACGAAAATTGAAATTTTAACACACAGTCAGTTTCAGCCCTTACCCTTTGGCCTGATTTGCCCTAGTCTTAACCAGATCTGCTTCATTCATATCTCTAATTGAAGTCTGGAGTCTTTTTCAGCTATATGTGCTAATACTGACATTCATATCTGCCAAGCTCTAGCTGTGAGTTTCAGGTGTCACACAGATACCCAAAGTTCCAGAGATTGACCAGGTTATACACAAAGGGATCAGCAACTCGAGTTTGGAGACAGCCATTACAATTCAGGAATAGATTTGACTGCTGTAAGAGCTTACAATCTAGGGACCATTACAATAATCATTCCCTTGTTAGGCTGTGCTCTAAGATTCAATTCTGAGTTTACATATTGTAGTTAGTCCATATTGATGAGGCATTATAATGTTTGCCTTTGTTTCTGGTGTACTTCACTCAAAATGCTGTCTACAGGATCCATTCACCTTGTTGCCCTATCTCACAGCTTCACTCCTTCTCCTGGTTGCTCAATATTCCACTGCATGCATACACCACAGTTCACCATTCTGTTCCTCAGTGTACCCTTAGGCCACCTCCACCCACTGCAAAGCATGAATACTGCCTCCATAAACACCAGTGTGCAAATGTCCATTCATGTCTCTGCTCTCAGATCTTCCAAGTACGTATCCCATAATGAGGTTGTAGGACCTTATGGCCCCACATACTTAGCTTCTTGTGGAACCACCACAGTGACATCCAGAAAGGCTACAGCATTCTGCCTCCTCATCAACAGTAAATAGTTATATCCGCCTCTCCATACTTTCTCTAGCACTTTTTTAATTTAATTTTATTTTATTTTATTTTGAAATAAATTCAAAGTTATAGGAACAGTGGCAAAAACAATACTAACCCCATACACGGATTTCCATCATAGCCTGACCCCCCTCCCCTGATAGCTCAATCCACCAACCTTAACATGCTGTCACATCGCTATTTCTTTCCCTCCCTATCTATCATCCATCATCTATTGCTCTGTCTTCTGAACATATGAGGGTTAGCTGCACACATCCTTGAACATACACTATAATTCACATATATACTTCCCATGAACAAGAACATTCTTTTATGCAATTCCATTAAGTGCAGCTACAAAGTACAAGAGATTCAACAATGATACAAAGCTTACATTCTATATTTCCTTTTCCTTATGTCTCATCTGTATCCCTTTGAGCCACCTGTCCTCTATCCTCCAATCCCATCCAAGTTCATCCTTAGCGTTCAATTGTCATCTATTCAGACTTTTTTTTTTTTTTCAGTTGTGGAAACATATATACAGCCTAAATCTTCCCATTCCACCTCCTCCCTAGTCTTCCATTAGTGGGATTAATCACATTTAGAATGTTGTAATGTTCTTTCCCATCATCCATTACTAGAAATTTCCCTTCACCTCAAACAGCAACCCTACACTCATTTCTTAACTCCCTATTGCCCCTTCCCCCGTTTCTCTTAACCCAAACTCTACTTTTCATCTCTATGGTTATATTCTCTGATAATTTCTTTGTGTTAACTGTGGGGCTTAAAATTAACCTCTTAAATCCATATCAATCTTGTTTTTCTTTGATACCACCTTCACTTCAACAGGACACATAAACTATGTTCCTATACTCCTTCATTCCCCCACCTTTATATAGTTGTCTAAAATTACATATTTTACATTGAGTTCAAAATCACTGATTTGTCATTAGAGTTTGTGGATTTTATATCATATAGGAAGTAAATAGTGGAGTTACAGTTCAAAAATTGACTTCTCTTTGTATTCCATTGTGGTTGGAGAATGTGCTTTGAATATATTCAAATTTATTTTTTTCTTTTAAATTTCTTGAGGCTTGTTTTATGTCCCAGCTTATGGTCCCTTCTGGAGAAAGATCTGTGATCACTAGAGAAAAATGAGTGTCCTGGTGCTTTGGGATGTAAGGTACTATATATGTCTGTTAAAATTCTCTGTATCTCTTTCTCCTTTCTTTGTTTCTCTGTTGGTAGGGCTCCCTTTAGAATCTGAAGTAGGGCAGGTCTTTTATTGGCAAAGTCTCTCAGCATTTGTTTGTCTGTGAAAAATTTAAGCTCTCCCTCAAATTTGAAGGAGAGTTTTGCTGGATAAAGTATTCTTGGTTGGAAATTTTTCTCTCTCAGAATTTTAAATATGTCATGCCACTGCCTTCTCGCCTCCCTGGTGGCCGCTGAGTAGTCACTACTTAGTCTTATGTTGTTTCCTTTTTATGTGGTGAATTGCTTTTCTCTTGCTGCTTTCAGAACTTACTCCTTCTCTTCAGTAGTTGAGAGTCTGATCAGAATATGTCTTGGAGTGGGTTTATTTGGATTTATTCTATTTGGAGTTTACTGGGCATTATGCTTTGTGTATTTATATTGTGTAGAAGGTTGGGGAAGTTTTCCCCAACAATTTCTTTGAATACTCTTTTAGACCTTTACCCTTCTCTTCCCTTTCTGGGACACCAATGAGTCTTAAGTTTGGATGTTTTATTTTATCTATCGTATCCCTGAGATCCATTTTGATTTTTTCGATTTTTTTCTCCATTCTTTCTTTTGTTCTTTCATTTTCTGTTCTGTGGACTTCTAGGACACTGAGATGTTGTTTAGGTTCCTCTAGTCTTGTATTGTGTATATCCAGAGTCTCTTTAATTTGGCCAACAGTTTCTTTTATTTCCATAAGATCTTCTATTTTTTCATTTACTCTTGCAATGTCTTCTTTATGCTCTTCTAGGGTCTTCTTTATGGCACTTATATCCTGGGCCATGGTCTTCTTGATATTTTTTAAATCCTTTGCCATGTTTTTGTTCCTTGATTGCAGTTCTTTGATTAATTGCGTGAGGTACAATGTGTCTTCTGATATCTTGATTTGTGTGTTTGGAGTTGGATTCTCCATATTGTCTGGTTTTATCATATGCATTAAGATTTTCTGTTGTTTTTGACCTCTTGGCATTTGCTTTGCTTGATAGGGTTCTTTCAAGTTGTAAAAAAGAAAGGATATCGATCTAATTTTTCAGAAGCACTGTTTGGTGACATACACTTTCTCTAACTAACCAGCAGATGGCATCTTTGAGTCACCTATATCCCTCAAGTCAGTTCTCAACCTTGTTCCTGCAGTGTGTGGGGAAATGTTTCTTGTGGGGTTCAGTTGGAGAACTCAGTTTGGGTGTGTTGCTGGAGCCGTCCACCCTGAATATGGGGCGTGTTTACGGGTGGCCAGGGATGAAGGGCAGTTTTAATGTTCAAATCCCCCTGGTTCCCAGAGATTCAAGGCCGCCACAAGAGTCTAAGCCTTCATTTCAGTTCAGCCCCAGACCCCCTCTCTCACTGAGCCACAAACCACCGGACTTGGCGTAGCGTCCCTGGGTTCTCCAAGCAGGTCCCCCCTCCCAGCTGCAATCCTCCAGGAGCTCAGGCAAGGGAGTGCTGTGCTACGTCACCAATGAGCGCCGTCCCTCAAGGGAAGCCCCGGGCTGCCGGGCCGTGCAGAAGCGCACTCTCAGCCTGAAGCAAAAATGGCCGAACGGAGCATCTCAACCCCTCCTCCTTGCACAGTTCCTCCTTCCCAGCTCTGGGACAACTGGCGGGGCTCTGGGCTGTGGGCACGGCCCCAGGCAGGAGTTTATCCAGCCCTCCGGGGGACCAGCTGCTAGCCGTGGGGTTTCTTTCTGCTTCCGGCTCTCCCCTCCATTCTCCCTGACCCAAGGGGATCTGCAGCTGGCTATCTTCCCGGCCAGACACCGAGAGGCCGGCCCAGCCCCCTCTTGCTGTGTTTTTCTGCGTGGTTCCCACTACTGCAGCTGCAGCTGCTCCTGGGTTTTTCCCTTTTTTTTTTTTTTTTAAAAGAGCTAGCCAGTCTCCAAATGCCGAACCCTGGCTTCCCCAGACTGCCATGCGGCTGCAGGTCTTCCAGCCAGCTTACTCACTTGTTTCAGAATGCAGACTCCCGGTTTCACCAAGTATATGGCCCCTCTGGAACTAGGAGACCTCATCCAGCTGGCGCATCACTGTAACCAGTATTCTGGGTCACTTTCTGGTTTTTAGCACTTGAACATGATTACTATGAAAAAGTTTTTTTGTTGGTGAATAATAAAAAAGATAATAAAAAGAAAAATAAAATGTCATACAATACAATATTATAGTAAGGATAGAAAACACCACCACTACCAAGAATCCCATATCCCTCCCTTATATTCCCCACTTACACACATTTAAATTTGGTATATTGCCTTTGTTACATTTAATGGAAGTATATTACAATGTTATTGTTGAACATAGACTCCAGTTTGCTTTGATTATGTTTTTTTCCCAAATACCATCCCCTTTTCAACACTCTGCATTCCTGACATTCGTTTCCCACATGTGAAAACATTTTTGTATTTGTAAATTTAGTAACAGCCACTCCAGTTTTCGGCAAGTTATACAGTCCCAGTCTTTACATCTATCTTTACCTCTGATGTCATACATTCCCCCATCCCACCTCTTTCAGCTTTACTCACAGACATCTTTTTTAAGTGTACTTACAATGTTGTGCTACCAGCACACAGTATTATGCTATCTGTTTCTGGATCTATGTAATCAATCCAGCTGAACATTCTATAGTCCTTCAGCATCAAATGCCCAATCTCTACCCTGTTTCTACCTCCTGGTAGCCTGTGTTATCAGCTTTTAACTCTCAAAGTTTGCTAATTAATGTTAGTTCATATTAGTGAGACCATACAGTATTTGTCCTTTTGTTTCTGGCTAACTTCACTCAACATAATGTCCTCAGGGTTCATCCACATTATTATATGTTGCATGTCTTTGTTCTGTCTTACAGCTGCATAATATTCCATCATGTGTATATACCACAGTTTGTTTATCCACTTATCCACTGATGGACATTTGGGCTGCTTCCATCTCTTGGCAATCATGAATAATGCTGCAATAAACATCAGTTTACAAATGTCCATTTGTGTCTTAACTTTCAGTTCCTTTGAGTATATACCTACCAATGGAATAGCTGGGTCATATGGCAATCTATACTTAGCTTCCTGAGGAGCCTCCACACTGTCTTCCAGAGTGGTTGCACTATTCTACATTGCCACCAACAATGAATAAGTGTGCCTCTTTCTCCAAATCCTCTCCAGCACTTGTAAATTTTTGTTTTTTGGAACATGGCTATTCTGGTAGGTGTGAGATGATATCTCATTGTGGTTTTGATTTGCATTTCCCTAATAGCCAGTGAAGTTGAGGATTTTTTCATATGTTTTTGAGCCATTTGTAGTTCCTCTTCAGAAAAATGTCTGTCCCTGTCTTTTGCCCATTTTTTAATTGGGTTGTTTGCCTTTCTGTTGTTGAGTTGTAGGGTCACTTTATATATTTGGGATATTAAACCCTTATTGGATATGTGGTTCCCAAGTCTTGTCTCCCATTGTGTAGGCTGCCTTTTACTTTTCTAATAAAGCCTTTTGATTTAAAAAAGTGTTTGATTTTGAGGAGATCCCATTTGTCTATTTGTTCTTTGGTTGCTCGTGGTTTGGGTGTAATGTCTAGTAAACCACCTCCTATCACAAGATCTTTAAGATATTGCCCTACATTTTCTTCTAAGAGTCTTATAGTCTTAGCACTTATGTTTAGGCCTTTGATCCATTTCGAGTTAATTTTTGTATAAGGTGTGAGATAGGGGTCCTCTTTCATTCTTTTGGAAATGGATATCGAGTTCTCCAAACACCATTTGTTGAAGAGGCTACTCTGTCCCAGTTGCTTTGGCTTGACTGCCTTATCAAATATTAATTGTCCATAGATGTGAGAGTCTATTTCTGAACACTCAATTTGAGACCATTGGTTGGTATGTCTGTTCTTATGCCAGTACCATGCTGTTTTGAGAACTGTAGCTTTGTAATATGCTTCAACGTCAGATAGTGTGAGACCTCCCACTTTGTTTCTCTTTCTTAAGATATTTTTGGCTATTCAGGGCACCTTGCCTTTCCAAATAAATTTGGCTATTGGTTTTTCTATTTCTGCAAAGTAAGTTGTTGGGATTTTAATTGATGTTGCATTGAATCTATAAATCAGTTTAGGTAGAGTTGACATCTTAATTATATTTAGTCTTCCAAACCATGAACATGGTATGTTCTTCCACTTTTTTAGGTCTTATTCAATTTTGTTTAGCAGTTTCTTACAGTTTTCTGTGTAAAGGTCTTTTGTGTCCTTGGTTAGGTTTATTCCTAAATACTTGATTCTTTTGGTTGCTATTGTAAATAGAATTTTTTTTTGAATTTCTTCCTCTTGTTGCACATTCCTTGTGTATAGGAACACTACAGATTTTTACATGTTGCTCTTGTAGCCTGTCACTTTGCTGTACTCATTGACTTGTTCTAGTAGCTTTGCTGTAGATTTTTCTGGATTTTCTACATATAGACTCATGTCATCTGCAAACAGTGAAAGTTTTACTTCTTCCTCTCCAATTTGGATGCCTTTTATTTCTTTTTCTTGCCTAATTGCTCTAGCTAGAACTTCCAGAACAATGTTTAATAACAATGGTGACCATGGCATCCCTTTCTTGTTCCTGATCTTAGAAGGAAATCTTTCAGTCTCTCCCCATTGAGTATGATGTTAGCTGTGGGTTTTTCATATAATGCCTTTATCATATTGAGAAAATTCCATTCTATTCCTATCCTTTGTAGTGTTTTCATCAAGAAAGGATGTTGAATTTTGTCAAATGCCTTTACAGCGTTGATTGAGATGATCATGTGGTTCTTCTGCTTTGATTTATTGATGTGATGTATTACATTAACTGATTTTCTTGTGTTGAACTAGCCTTGCATACCTGGAATAAACTTCACTTGGTCATGTTGTATAATTTTTTTAATGTGCTGCTGGATTCTACTTGTGAGTATTTTGTTGAGGATTTTTGCATCTATATTCATTAAAGAGATTGGTCTATAATTTTCTTTTTTTTGTAGTATCTTTGTCTGATTTTGGTATTAGGGTGATTTTGGCTTCATAGAATGAGTTGGGTAGCTTTCCCTCCTCTTCAATTTTTTTGAAGAGTTTGAGCAGGATTGGTATTAATTCTTTCTTGGATGCTTGGTAGAATTCACATGTGAAGCTATCTGGCCCTGGGCTTTTATTTTTGGGAAGCTTTTTGATGACTGACTCAACCTCTTTGCTTGTGATTGGTTTGTTGAGGTCATCTATTTCTTCTTAGGTCAATGTTGGTTGTTTATGCTTTTCTAGGAAGTTGTCCATTTTGTGTAAGTTTTCCAGTTTATTAGTTGCTCATAGTATCTTCTCATTATATCTCCTTTATTTCTGCAGGGTCAGTAGCTGTTTCCTTTTCCCTTTCTGATTGCATTTATTTGCATCTGCGCTCGCTCTCGCTCTCTCTCTCTCTGTCTCTCTCTCTCTGTTAACCTAGCTAGGGTCCATCAATTTTGTTGATTTTCTCAAAGAACCAGCTTCTGGTTTGTTGATTCTCTCCATTGTTTTCCTGTTCTTGGTTTCATGTATTTCTGCTCTAATCTTTGTTATTTCTGTCCTTCTGTTTGCTCTGGGGTTAGTTTGCTGTTCTTTCCCTAGTTCCTCCAGGTGGACAGTTAATTCCTCAATTTTTCCTTGCTCTTCTCTTTTAATATAAGTGTTTAGGGCAATAAATTTCTGTCTCAGCACTGCCTTTGCTGCATCCCATAAGTTTTGATATGTTGTATCTTCATTGTCATTTGTCTTGAGGTATTTACTAATTTCTCTTGTAATTTCTTCCTTTACCCACTGGTTTTCTAAGAGTGTGTTGTTTAGTCTCCATATACTTGTGAATTTTACAATCTTCTGCCTATTATTTATTTCAACTTCATTCCATTATGATCTGAGAAATTGTTTTTTATAATGTCAATATTTTTAAATTTGTTGAGACTTGCTTTGTGATCCAACATGTGGTCTATCCTAGAGAATGTTCCATGAGCACTTGAGAAAAATGTGTATCCTGCTGTTGTGGGGTGTAGTGTCTGTCAAGTCTAGTTCATTTATCATACAATTCAACATCTCATTTCCTTATTGATCTTCTGTCTAGATGGTCTATTTATTGATAAGAGTGGTGTATTGAAGTCTCCAACTATTACTGTGGAGTTATCTACTTCTCCTTTCAGTGTTCTCAGTGTTTGCCTCATGAATTTTGGGGCACTCTGGTTTGGTACATAAATATCTATGATTGTTATGTTTTCTTGATGAATTGACCCTTTTATTAGCATATAGTGTCCTTGTTTGTCTCTTTTAATTGTTTTACTTTTGAAGTATACTTTGCCTGATATTAATATAGCTACTCCTGCTTTTTTCTGGTTGCTGCTTGCATGAAATATCTTTTTCCAACCTTTCCCTTTCAGCCTATTTTTGTCTTTGTATCTAAAGTGAGTTATCTTGTAGACAGCATACAGATGGATCCTGTTTTTTAATCCATTCTGCCAGCCTGTGTCTTTTTGTTGGGGAGTTTAATCCATTAACATTTAGTGCTATTACTGTAAGGGCAATACTTTCTTCTACCATTTTGTCTTTTGGATTTTATATGTCATGTCTTATTTTTTCCTATCTCTCTTTTTACCCTTCCTGATGATCTTCATTTCTACACTCTTCTTCAAAACTTTTTCTCCTTTTTCTATCAGCCTGTAGCAGTCCCTTCAGTATTTCTTGTAGTGCTTGTCTCTTATTCCCAAACTCTAGCAGTGTCTGTTTTTCTGAAAATATTTTAATCTGTCCCTCATTTTTGAAGGACAGTTTTGCCAGACATAGAATTCTTGGTTGGCAGTCTTCTCTTTCACTATCTTAAATATTTCATACCACTGTCTTTTTGCCTCCATGGTTTCTGTGGAGAAATCAGTACATAGTCTTATCGAGCTTTCTTTGTATGTGATAGATTGCTTTTCTCTTGCTGCTTTCATATTTCTCTCTGATCAGTAAGTGTCTTGGAGTAGGTTTATTGGGGTCTATTCTGTTTAGAGTGCACTGTACTTCTTGAATCTGTAATTTTCTGTCTTTAATAAGAGTTGGGAAATTTTCAGTGATTATTTCTTCTATTATTCTTTCTGCCCCTTTTCCCCTCTCTTCTCCCTCTGGGACACCCATAACACATATATTTGTGTGTTTCATGTTGTCATTCAGCTCCCTAAAACCCTGCTCATATTTTCCCATTCTTTTCACCATCTGTTCTTTTGTGTGTATGAATTCAGATGTCTGGTTTTCTAATTCACTGATCCTTTCTTCTGCCTGTTCAAATCTACTGTTGTATCCCTCCATTGTCTTTTTCATCTCCTCCATTATGCTTTTCATTCCCATCAGTTCTGCCTTTTGGTTTTTCAAGTTTATGAATTCTTCTTTATGGTCACCCAATGTCTTCCTTATATCCTTCATCTTTTTTGCTATATCTTCCCTCAGTTCATTGGCTTGATTTTTGAATTGTTTAAGGAGATTTGTTTGAACATCTCCAATTAGTTCTTTCTTCAGTTCATTGAATTGACTTAGCATTAGTTATCTCATCTTCTGTATCTTGGTTGAACTATTAGTTTGTTCCTTTGGCTGGTCCATATTTTCATGTTTCCTAGTATAGCTCATTATCTTGAGCTTTCTAGGTACCTGACTTTCTTGATTAGTTTATTCTGGAGCTCATTTTCTCTCTTTTACCTAGGGTTTTCTTGTTGGTTGGCTTTGTTCTCTGACCTCTGGTGTTTAGTTCAGCTTATTCTAGGGCTCTAACTTAGGGTCTATTTAGTTGATTGGGGTTTTTCAACTCTTGTTTTTCTGTTTCTTGCCCTGCCTTTATGTAGCCTGTTTGTGTGAGGGTCTCCTCAGATATGGAAAACCCCAGTCAGGTTTTCTCATTAGGAGGGTATGGCATTTCCTTAAGAATGTGATCCTCCTGTGAGGTCTCTAGACTCAGTGCTTTTCGTATGGTGTCCAGCAGGTGGTGCCTGCTTGCCCACAGCTCCTCCACCAGTGTAAGTAGGTGCAGTGCCTTTAGTTCCCCTGGTGACCCTGACCCTATTGTGGGAGTGGCTGACTGAAGCTGTTTTCTGAATTCCAGCCTCTGGGGTCTGAGTTCCCCAAAGTAGGGCTGCCCCTGGAGCTGTGCCATGTCCCCCTTTTCTTGGGAAGTTATGATGTTTAGCAAATTTTTTCTGCCCCTAGACTTATTGATTTGTCTCTCAGAGCTCTCTTAACTCTGCTCTTGCCTGGGCCAAAATTGCAAGTCTTTGAGGCTTTCTGTAATGGGTTTCTTTAGTATAGTTATTTATAAAAAAGAGAAAAAGTTTAAAAAAAAGAAAGGAAGAAAAAGAAAAAAGAAAAAGAAGGGCCCAGTATGGACTGTTTACAGTCCTTGTAGTTCTGATGGGCTATTGAAATGCTAAAAGACAAGGAGTTGAAGGCAATTAAGGAACAACCCAGAAAGCAGAGAAACTGGATTTTCAGAGAAGGGCCCTGGCCCCCTGGATTTGCATATGTGCCTGATTCTGTTTGAGCCCAGCCCTTCTCCATATTATGTTCACCCTTAACTCTAAAAGTCTTTATTTATTTATTTATTTATTTTTATTTTTTCTGTTTTTGCTAGCCCTGTCTCCTCTCCACTGGCTGAGTACTCCCAGATTCCCTGGTTTCTGGTCTCAGTTTATCTATGGTTGGAGTTTTTTTTCAGCAGTCTGAGTTTGTTAATCAGTGCTGCAACTGCAGTTCTGCCTCCTGGTTCCCAGCACTGATGGCCCCTCCTCCCTTGGGATTGTGCCTGGCAGGAAGGGGCATGGGCCCCCTGGCCATGAGAACTTACAAATTTTGCTGATTTCAGCTGCTTCACGTTTGTGAGTGTTGCATGAAGTATGTCCAAACTCAAATTCCTCTGCAGTGTCTAGTCCATGCAGTTCCTGGCTTTCTACCAACTGCCCCAGAAGAGTAATTAAACCCACACCTCACCACTCAGCCATCTTGCCCCGCCCCTCTATCCTTTTTTTTTTTTTTAATTATGGAGAAAGAAGGGAAGGAAGGAAGTAAAAAAAAAAAAAGAAAATGGGGCTTTTCATAAAATTAAAATAGAGTCCATTCATTCTTCATCTAAAGTGCAATGTAACTTCCCTTTGCATAGAGGATACAATAGTTTCCCCTGAACAGTAGATGTAGAAACTATGTGAGGGGTTGATAGTGACCAGAGTAGTTCATAAGAAGGAAAAAGGGACCTCAAAACCTGCTGGCCAATGCATAGAACTTCTGACAGTACCTAATGTGCCAGTTTGAATATATTATTTCCCCCAAAATACCATTATCTCTGATGCAGTCTTGTGTGGGCATACATATTAGTGTTGATTAGATTGTAATTCTTTGAGTGTTTCCATGGAGATGTGACCCACCCAACTGTAGGTGATAACTCTGATTAGATAATTTCCATGGAGGTATGCCCAGCCTATTCAGCATGGGCCTTGATTAGTTTACTACAGCAGTATATAAGGTCAGACAGAAGGAGCAAGCTTGTGACAGCCAAGAGGGATGCTGTGAAGAATGTATAGGAGCTGAGAGAGGAGCTGCAACATACAGAGACATTTTGGAGATGGCCTTTGAAAGCAGACTTTTGCTCTAGAGAAGCTAAGAGAGGACAAACAGCCTAAGATCAACTAAGAGTGACGCTTTTGAGGAGCTGCAGCCTAGAGAGGAACATTCTTGGAGAAAGCCATTTTGAAACCAGAACTCTGGAGCAGATGCCAGCCATGTGCCTTCACAGCTAAAAGGTTTTCCAGATGCCATTGGCCATCCTCTGGTGAAGGTACCCCCTTACCTTGGACACTTTATGGCTGTAAGACTGTAACTGTGTAACCAAATAAACCCCCTTTTATAAAAGCCAATACATTTCTGGTATTTTGCTTCATGGTAGCATTAGCAAACCAGAACACCTAACTTTTGGGGTCCAGTAACAACAAAAAAGACAAACCACAAATAAAAATATGGTGCTGTATCATCTCATGTTGTACCAAGTGATGGGGAGCCAATTAAGCAGGGAAAGGACACAAGAATGAAAGGAGATGGTATTTGGCATTTGGTAGTCAGTGAAGGCCTCACTGAGGAAAACCCAAATGCCTTGAAAGATCCAGTCATGTGAATATCTGAGTGAAAGAGCATTCCATGGAGAGGAGACAGAGGGACTCAAGGAAGAGATCAGATTAAGTGTGCATGTTTGAGGGAGAGCAAGAACACCAGGTGACACTGTAGCTCAGCGACCAGAGGACCATGGCAGGAGATGGTAGAGGCCACATTATGGTGGGTCTTTCAGGCCATGGCCAGGAGTTCAGATTTCATTCTGAGTGTGATAAGAATTTGTGGATGGATTCTGAGCAGGGGAGTGACATCATGAGATTTATGTTTTTCAAATGTCACTCTGACTGCTGATGCTACCAGGGGTTGCACCACTAGAGGAGGCAGGGAAAAAAATATGTGTTAACTGTGTGGTGCCCATTTATACGACCTGGTAAAACAACTTAGTTCTTATCCTCCACATTTTATACTAGGCAACAAAATAAAAATTCTGGAAGGTGAACTATTGAGTCATGGGCTCATCTTCAGTACATATGGGAATGGGGGTAGAATCCACATCTTGTGACTCCTTGTTCAGTGCCTCACTACTGTCTACACTGTGGAAGAAACACTTTTCTCCACTTACGAGGGACAGGAGAATCCTTGCTCTGAAAACCAGAGTTCTTTCTTTATTGCAGAGCTCTGCTTGGAAATCTTTCCTAGGGAAGGTGATTTTGTGGCTCCATCTCTCCCCTTCAACAAGCACTTACCAAAATCTACCATGTATTCTGTAGTGGAATAGATGAGCTATGGGAGCAAAAATTGTAGGAGATATGGTCTCTATTCTGCAGTAGCATATATTCTACTATGGAAAATAATACTGATATTTATTAATTGATTGAAAAACGAAAAATGGATTGAGTGATTATAATGGTGTTGTTCTAGGTACTAAAAATTTCAAAGTGAATATAGCAAAACTATTGGCTCAAAAAATCACAGTTTAATAAATGAAGCAAACAGTTCAAACAGTTCCAGTGGAGGGCAAGTGCCATGTACAGCTACCTCCAGAACATTAGAGGGGATGAGAGGAGGGAATGACTGGCAGGAATAGAAATTTCTAGTGCCCACCTACCTCCACTGCTCCTTTCCTCCTCTGGCCCATTTGCATTTAGGTGGGGTTTTAAGATTAGTTCTCACTAACTGTGCCGGTTTGAATGTATTGTGTCCCCCAAATGCCATTATCTTTGTAGTTTTGCAGGGCAGAAGTTTTGGTGCTGGTTAGATTTGTTGGAATCTGCCCCACCCAGCTGTGGGAGATGATTCTGATGAGATGTTCCCATGGAGGTGTGGCCCCGCCCATTCAGGGTGGGCCTTGATCGGTGGAGCTATATAAATGAGCCGACTGGGGGGGAGGGAACGGAGTGCAGCTGGGAGTGATGTTTTGAAGAGGAGCAAGCTTGCTAGAGAGGAACGTCCTGGGAGAAAGCCGTTTTGAGGCCGGAGCTTTGGAGTAGATGCCGGCTGCCTTCCCAGCTAGCAGAGGTTTTCCGGACGCCATTGGCCATCCTCCGGTGAAGGTAACCGATTGCTGAGGTGTTACCTTGGACGCTTTGTGGCCTTAAGACTGTAACTGTGTAGCGAAATAAACCCCCATTTTATAAAAGCCTATCTGTCTCTGGTGTTTTGCATTTTGCAGCATTAGCAAACTAGGACACAGACTGAGCAAAAGTGACACTTCTGGGCTGAATCCTTGTTAATAGTTTTAAAATTTTAAATCTCCTTAATTGTAAAATAGAATACAGAGAAAACCGCACAAAACCAATATATGGCTTAACGATTTATTCTAAAGCAGATATCTTCATAACCCAGGAAATACATCTGTCCCAGCCACCCTAGAAGTCCTATTAGTTGTCCCATTCAATCGTAACACCCTCCTTTCCCCTACAAATAACCACTCTCTGGAATTTTATAGTCATCAATTCCTTGCTTCTTTTTATAGCTTTAATAACTCAACTGTGCATCCATAGAAACCATAGTTGGTCATGCCTGTTTATAAAAAATTGATATGGCTTTTAAGTTTCTTTGAATTTATAGGTTCCTCTTCTAACCCTTTCTTTTCCTTATAATTTAGTTGTAGAAGAACCTGGGCACTCAGCCTTGTAGAGTTTCCCACAGTCTAGATTTTGCTGATTTTGCTGCTCAGATGCAGGTGCCATCCATTTGGCAATCTCTAGGTGTTGCTTGACAAGACTATATAATATCAATATTTATAGATAATATCTATATCTAATATCAGCCATTATTATCTATATCTAATTTCTCATTTGGGCTTGCAAAATGGTAATATTCTAATTCAATCCTTCATTTTTCATTGATTTGCTAAAATATCTTATAAAGAGTCACTTTCCCTCATCTATAGATTGCCCACCCAGCAGACAATTCATATAGGAAAGGCAGCATAAATGTTCAATCTTTCTCTTCTTAACAGATTTCAAGATAATGAATTGGTTTCCTATCATCCTCCAAAGTTAACCAATTATTCTCTCTTAGACATTATCATGAAATCATGGATTTGCACATATTTTATGGATTTCACTCCGCTGCAATTACCATCACTTTTGAGCTCTAATTATTCCATCTTTGGTCAGTAGGTACTCTTACAAGTTGGTTCCTGAGTCAAGTTGACCTGACTCTAGCAGTCTTTGGCAAATTCCTTGCTATCTGATATGACACCTGGAGTCAGTCGTTTCTCTAAGAAGCCCTAGTTTGTGTTAGTGAGAAATAATATTTCAAGCCACAATATGGGTTGGTTGTTTCTAGGCCTTTTTATGAATTCATATTGATATTCCAATACAAGACTCCAGAACTTTTATTTATCCTCTGTACATCTGTATTTCCTTTTTATCACACTGAGAATGCAGATGCTTAAAGAGTCAGGGGATGGTAGAATTAGATTATCCCATAACTACTCATTAATTTTATCCCATGTTACATATACAATAGTCTCAAAATAACAATACTAACACCACTACTAATATAATAACTGAAAATTTGGTTTTTGAATAGTCTCTCCTAGTATTCCCCACATCCTTTTTAATAGGTATATTATACATTATCAAAGCATGGAGCCATTACTCCTAATCTCTCTCCTTCTTGTCCCTCATTTAGTTCTAGTTTTACATTTAGTGCTCACTGCCAGTCCTTATATTGATATCTCTTTAGTCATTTTGGTTGTCTGAAACTTGATCTCAAGTAGATTCCTCAGGAAAATCCTATAGGGATCATAGTCTCTGAATTCTTGCTTGCTGATTGCAATTTGTATACTTTATATTTGAAAGTAAGTTGTACTGGATATAAAAATCTATGGCTTATACATTTTTCCCTTGAAGTATCTCAAAATTTTACTTCAATTTTTTTTGGCATAAAGCATTACTATCAAAAATATAATAATCATATTTTCTCTTCCTTATCAGTCAAGTGCACTTTATTTTTCACAATGCTCAAGGATTTTTTTCTTTCAAGTCCAGTAATTTTATAAGAATATGTCTTGGTGTCAGTCATTTGGGGTCAATATTCTTAGGTAGAAGGTAAGCTTTTACAACATGTAGTTTCAAATCTTTTTGCATTTCAAGTTTTCTTGAATGATAGCTTCGCTTTCAGAATTCTTTTCCTTTGCATTGCTTTTCTTCCTCAGGAACTCCCATTAAGTGTATGTTGGATATGCTTGGCCTTTCTTCAATGTTTGTCACTTTATCAAATTTTAAAATCTATTACTTAATTTCTTTTTGATATTTAAAATTTTCCTCTTTTTCATCTCATTTCTCTTAAAGCTTTATATATTGTGCTTATTCAGTGCTGTGTGAATAGTTATAAAATTCTAGTTTTAAAATTCTAATTTTGGTTTCATTCTGAAATGATATTTTTCTTTTATTTCTAATTCTTTCCTGAGTTCTGTCACACCAATTCTGAGTTTTTCTATTTCTGTTTCATGTTGTCCACGGATCACTTCCATAGGGTCTCTTATCTCATTTTGTAATAGTGTTTACAGTTATAATCTCTTTTATGTAATGTCTTTCTGATGCACTTTCATTGTCTATACAGATGATATTCTACTCCTTTTTCTCTTTTTCCTTCTAATAACTTAGCATGGGATTTGACCTTCATACTTTTGTCTTGCTAATTTTGATGTAAAATCAGTTTTTTCTGTACTTTTATAATGAAGTGGACTTAAAGAAAGCTTTTCTAACTTCACAGAGAGATATGAAGTATATGGTAATCAAAGATATCATGGTTTGCTCTCTAAGATTCTGTGGCTTTATTCCTTTCCCCAAGTTTGGTCTGGACCTTTCTTCATCTTTCTTGTCCCTACCCAGTTCAATTTTTATTTCACTCCTAGAAGTTTCCCTACAGTATGAAGCCCTGTCCTCAAAGGGAGCTCCAGCCCCTTCAGTTCCTCTTATATGAACCACTGGTATTGGAGAGGGCAAAATCCCTCCCATTTCAGTGACTGTTCTTAAATTGTCCAGCAGTGCTTTCAAGTACCATCTGCTGGATGTCTGGGGGTTCTTAGGTCCATCAGGCACTGCCCTTTTGCTTACCTCTGCTTTTTCCCGCACAGGCACTACTGCCATGCAAGTTTTGTGGCTATCAGTGGTTTGTCCTCACCAAGTATATTGCTGAGTTCATGGGGATGTTGGTTCTGTTATCAACTTGTTCTATTTTTATATGAGTATTTGGGTAGATTAAAAAAGTAAACTGCTGCCACCAACTTACCAAAGTCCATGGCTGACCAAAGCATTTTATTTCCAGATGAGAATTTCTAATGTTCTCTTTCTCTGCGGGATTGGCCATGGAGGTCAATTACACTCCACTGTATAGTAAAATGGAGGTCATGTATTCAAGATGGTACAGCTGTGGGGTAGGGAAACTGCTATAAATGTGGGTCTCTGAGTCAACACGTGGAAAGCAGTTATTACCTGGATGGGCAGCAGACTCTGCTCAAGTGAGAAATAAACCTTTGTTTTCAAAAGACACTGAGATTTTAGGATTTTTTGTTTCCACAGTCTACCCTAAAATTTCCTGATTAGTACATAAGCTCTGCCTGTATTATGAGAAAGAAGTGTGCTGGTAAATGGCTAACAACCAGCTCCCAGAAAACAACAATAATGATAATCCTGATTTATTTCATTTACTGATTTCTGTGGTGTAAATACTTCTGTCATGGCTAATGTCAAGGTCCCAGCACAATGTCACTGTTCCAGTTTGCTAATGCTGCCATTTTACAAAACACCAGAAATGGATTGGGCTTTATAAAGGAGGTTTATTTGGTTACAAGTTACAGTCTGATGTCCATTAAGTGTACAAGGTAAGGCATCAACAATAGGGTACCTTCACTGGAGAAAGGAATATGGCACCCGGAAAACTTCTGTTAGCTGGGAAAGCACGTGGCTGCTGTCTGCTTGCTCTCAGGTTGCATTTCAAAATGGTGTTCTCCAAAATGTCAGCTTCAGCTTTCAGCAGCCATCTTCAAAATGTCTCTCTAAGTTGCAGCAGTGTGCTCCTTCTGTCTGAAGCTCTTATATAGGGCTCCAGTGATCTAATTAAGACCCACACTGAATGGGTGGGGCCACACCTCCATGGAAATAATTCAATCAAGAGGTCACACCCTAATCAAAGGTGTCACTCACAGTTGGGTGGGTCACATCTCCATGGAAACAACTTAATCCAAATATTATAATCTAGTCAACACTAATATGTCTGTCCACACAAGATTGCATCAAAGAACATGGCATTTTGGGGGACATAATACATCCAAACTGGCACAGTCACTGAACGGGATTTGGCAAGATATATGCAAAAACAGCTCCTGTGAATCTGTATGAGGCTCCAGCACACTAAAGGGTGACATCTAAATTGGATCTTAAAAGATGGGGTAGAGTTTGCCAATTCTATAAACTGGGCAGTGGCATTTCTGTAGAAGAAGCATGAAGTTGGGAAGGACATCATCTGTTTGTGAAAATAACACATAGGAAAGGTTTTATTTAACACCATTTTGTATGAAGACTTTCAAACCAAGAATTCAGAGACTGTAGTTTTACAAGATAAAATAATTTTCAGCAATTGAATTTTAATTTAAGATTCACTTAGTATACTCACTTTAGGCAAAACATTTGAAAAATTAAATTATTTGTGAGTTTTGCTTTTACAAGGTGGCTATAAATATTTTTATGGTAAAAGAGTGAGTTACTACTATATTGTTAAAACAGGAAAAGTAAAACAACATTTGGAGGTAATATTTTTTGCACAAACACTAAATTAAGGTTCTTTGTAACTCTTGTTTTATGAGTCAAATAAATTATTACTTACGCAAATATTTCAGAGCATATAAATGTCAACCTGGGAATACAGCTAAGTTAAATTACAATTTAAATAATTTAAAAATGATTCATATAAAACTCAAATGGTATCACTAATTATGTGCCTCTGTAAAGATGGTCCATTTAAATTGTCTGTGGAACTATTTCAAGTGTCATTTTTCTAAAAGATTCTTGAAATCAAATGGCAGTATTATTATTATAGTTAATTTAAATATATTTTCCTAAAGTTCTTAATGAAGTTTGGGGACATTAAACTGATTTGGTACTGTATTTATAGTAAAATCTATATTTCTCAAAAGTCTTCTAAGAACTTAAAAATCGCCACACAACAGCCAGTGATAGTTAAATACACTTATGTCTGTATGTATTATTAAGTATATTCATTTTAATAAATGAAAACTTGTAGTCTATAGAGGAGGGAAAAAATGCCAAAAGCTTAGAAAAAGGTAGGAAAAAAAGGATAAAGTTGTATTGACATAAAGCACAGAAAATGTACACTTGTTTCTTTGCCTAATAGAGCAAGGGACCCACTGCGTTTGCTTTGCTGTCTGAATCATTATGTAGCTGCTGAATCACCATGTTCCAAAACCCTGTCCCCGTCTTTGATGTGAAGGGGCCTTGTCAATAGGATTTAAAAGAAAAGTTGGTCTTTGTTAATGCTGTCTATTGCCAACATGAGGAAAAGAAAAGTTCTTCTTTGTCTTCAGTGTATTCCTCCCAAATCCCAATGCCTCTTTCCCTCACTCAAGCAACTTATTTCGCTAAAATCGGTTAACAGTTATATCAACTACAAACAAAGCTCTTAATAACATATGCATGAGTGTGCAGGCACACACAGGTTCTGGGGACTTGCAGGCTGTGCCTTTTACACTAGAGTCATTTTGGTGCTTTCCAGACTGCCACTTGGCAGTCCCCTCCCTCTTGCTCTTGTCCCCATGGTTTGGCACACAGGGTGGGGGTGGTGGTGATGGAAATAAGAGGGCATTATCTGTAAGCTCTCTGTTCCGGTAGAGTAGCAGAGGACTACGAAAGCTATCCTTTTGTATTGGGCTCACAACTGAGCAAAGCTGTGAACACATAGAGGAAAGCTTATCCCTTCCATTGGAGGCCATTTATGAATATGCAGGTTGATTTTATTCTAATGGAAGAAATGCTGTCCATGAGAATATTTTCTAGTGACTGTATATATATATTCTCAGGATAGGCTGAAGTGCACACTTGTGCCAAAGTTGACAGGACTCATACACTTAAAGATAAGGTCAGAGTTTTGGAACAGAGTGATCCAATGGCTATATTTCAGGCAGGGAAGGAAAACCCAGTGGGTCCCTCACTCTAACACAAAGTTAAAGACTTCTAAAATACTTGATTCCCAAATTTGGATTATTCTGCTTCTTATAGCAATGGGGAAACTTATTTCAAAGATAGATTGCAGAAGAAATTGTTAACATCCTTAAAGATTTAAAAACATGTTTTCCATGCTCTCACCATTTAGAATCAGCAGGTACAGTAAAATTTCAAAAAGAAAGTCTGGGCCCAAACTAGGCTGAAGTGGCCAGGTTCTCTAATCCACTGATCACAAAACCAGTAGCAAATAGAGAAGTTGGCCTTGTCAGAGCCTGGGTTCCCTGGAACCAGAGCCTGAGACAAAGGTTCATGAGTCTATTTGGGAGTGTGATTCCAGGGAGCAGGGATGTAGAATGTGAGGAATGAAACAAGGAAAAAGGAAAGCCAGTACAGAGATGCATTCCTATGGCCATTTGTATGGTTGGCCTTTCCTATGGATAGGTAGGGCGCTCTCCTGCTGGAACTCCTGAGGTGCCTCATGAAATGTGCTTTGGAACTGACCACTTGAGGGATGGAAGGAGGAAGAATAGCTCCTTTACAATGGCTCCACTCTGCCAATTGTCAAAAGAAGCTTTGTTGGTGTTAACACCTCTTGCACTCTTAGGTTGGGCATGTGAGAATGTCCAGTGTGCTCTCATGCTGCAGAGACAGAAGCGTCCTGAGGTGGAAAATCAAGAGATATGTGCAGAGACCCAGGCAAGGCATAATCCTGTTGAACTTTCATGAAGCTGGTGGAAGCATGTGCACAACTGATAGCCAGAGCGGGGGCTGGAAATGAGATAGTTCCAAGTGGATAGAAGTAATTCCGAGAGTTATTGATATGGACTATATTAGTCCGTTTTCACAGGTATGTGAGAATAACAAATAACCCCTAAATCTCTGTGGCTAATAACAAGAAAGGTTTATTTCTTATGCACATTATATGTTGACTATAGTTCAGTTGTGGTTTTGCTTCACGCTGTGTGTCTTCTTTATTCTAGGACTGAGGGAACAGCCTCTAGATAGGACACACCATTCTTGTAGCAGGGGGAACAGAACAAGAGAGGAGCCACAGGATGGCTTTTAAGGTTTTCACCCTACATGATACCTGTCCCCTATGCTCACATTCCATTGGCCAAAGCAAGTCACATGAGCATGTCTCCATGGTATAGAGGAATAAACCCTCCACAGGGTGTCATTGCAAGTCACTTGGCAATAGGTAGGGTTGCATCTTCCTTCTACAGGAAGGCAGAAAGTAACCAGGAACAATAAGATAATCTAACACCGGGAATCTCCTTCCTAAAAGAAATGCTTATGGGAAGACCTATGAGATGTTTTATTTCTCCCCCAGTGGTCAATGAGGATGGAATGTTCATGTTCAAGATAATTAACAAAATTATTGCAAAGCACTGGTAATATGTGCTATAGAATCCCATTCAAAGATATGGGAAGCCCTACTCGTTGAGCTTGACATATATGTTATGACTAAAGCCAAGATTGGGTTCACGTCAAGACTCCTCAGAGAAAGACATCACTTCTGAGACCTGCTGACCAGCCTACCTGCCGTCAAGAGCAAGCCTGGCCTGTGCCTCTCACTAAAAGAAGACGTTGGCCTCAACTTTTAAAAAACTTACTATTATTGTTGTTGTTGTTGTTAATTTCTCTTTTTCTCCTAGACCCAAGTGCCAAAGATCGAAACCTCTCACTTGAGCATCAGAAAATGGGTGGATGTCCACAGGAGGTCCTGTGCGTCCTGAGATCATTCACTTTCAGCTGTCAGCTGTCAGGCCTTCTATGCTAGCCATTGCTGTGCGCAAGGAAAATTGGACCTGAGTTTCTGAATTGTCCAACCCCCACCCAGAATGCCTCCAAATGGGTTCTGTACTACATAGTAAAGATGCTTATGGGATTCTCAAAGGGAACAGCCTTCTACGTAGAGAAGCGGTTTTAATCTGCATGCCTACATCACACGAAGTTGGAATTCTTCCAACCAACCCTTGCCCTCGTGTATCTGAGATTCAGCTTTAGTTATCACGCAATTGTATCAGGAGGCTACGCTCTTTGAGGGAAGATATGGTATTAATCATCCCTTTTCTGGCAGAAACTGCTATAATCTTTTTTGCATTGAAAATTGAGGGCTTGGAGCAGCAGGTATTCCTGGCTAGTTATTTTAGTATTAAAAATGAACTTGGACAGACAAGAGGCAGATGCAGAAATTCTAAATGCAGAGCCATTTAGAAGAAACTGTTAAAGTAAAGATGGATGCTAAAGATCACTTAAGAGAATAAAATGCTGTCCTGTATTTGAGGGCTGTAATAAGTTGCCTTTTAGTGTGTTCGTAACAATGGAAACTGTCATTGAAACTGGACTTCAGGGTTTATCATCATGCCCTATGGAATGTCACCTTTAATTTTTAAAATCCTTTCTTTTTTAATGATAATTGGCCATCATGGGTAACAATATTCAAATTAATGTCCATAATTTTAGGGGACATATAAACCATATTTGTCTTTATTTTCCAGAAGAGCTTTGGAATCTCCTTTTTCTATGTTCATGAATAGAGGTGTATTATAATGATGGCTCCTTGATTAAAGCAATTCAAATAAATGGCAGATTATTGTCCCATTAATGGAAAAAGCCTTCAAGATTGTGCCAAAAAGGTAGGATGAAATAAATCATGTAAAATGAGCTATAATTAAGGGCTAAGATGGGTCTTGAAGGTAATAAGGTGGTAAAGTGACAAGGGATCAATAACAGATAGGACTTATGGCAGACTGGGGAAAACTGGCTGCAGTTGGGCTCCTTTTGGGAGGAGGTGAAAACGTTTGCCCCCATCAAATGTCTCCCCCTTTGTTTGAACAGTAATATCAAAAAAGGACCCGATATTTTTATAACATGTTTTGGTTGAACATGGTATGTCCAAAGAATAATGAGGCTGAATTTTTCTTGTGTTTCAGGAAAAGAGAGAAAGAGTAATTGTCAAGGTCACTTCAACTAAAAATTTTTTTTTGTTTTTTTTTTATTCAGTTTTATTGAGATATATTCACATACCATACAATCATCCAAAGTGTACAATCAACTGTTCACAGTACCTTCATAGTTGTGCATTCATCACCACAATCAATTTTTGAATATTTTCATTACTCCAAAAGAAATTAAAGTAATAAAAACAAAAGTTAAAAAGAACGCCCAAATATCTCATCCCCCCATCACCGTGCCCCCCCATTATTCTTTTAATTTTTGTCCCTGTTTTTCTACTCATCTGTCCACACACTGGATAAAGGGAGTGTGAACCACAAGGTTTTCAAAATCACACGGTCACACAGTATAAGCTATAGAGGAAAACAATCATCTTCAAGAATCAAGTCTACTGGGTTGTAGTTCAACAGTTTCAGGTATTCCTCGTAGCTATTCAAATACACTAAAAACTAAAAAGGGAGATCTATGTAACACATAAGAATAACCTTCAGAATGACCTCTTGACTCCATTTGAAATCTCTCAGCCACTGGGCACATACTGATATGAACAAATGTTTGAACAGATTATTAGGGAGAAGAGACAAATCTCCTATGCAGAAGAATTACAAATAGTGTATGTAGATTCTCTGTTCTCAAAGAGGGCAGCATGGCTCTCCACTCACAGAAAGCCTCATTCACCTGACCCTTGCCTCAGTCCCAAATGTCACTTACTGGACCTCTTCTCCTACCTCCTTCCCCTTATCCCTTTTTTTCCAGCCACAGTGGTTCCCTTGCACTCCTTAGAACATTGAGGCATGCTTCTTCCTTTGGGAATTGGCATTGGCAATCCCCTCTGCCTGGAATGCCTCCCCCCACCCACTGCCAAATAAATTCAGAGCTTGGTTCTTCAACTCGTCTCAGTTCTTTGCTCAAATAACACTTTCTCTGAAAAGTCTAACCTGACCACTGTCTTTAAATATAGAATCTACTCCCTTCTCCCTGAAGCTATCAGTTTTCCTTTACTGCGTGCTCTCTCTCTCTTTCCCTTTTTTCCCCTCATATCACCATGTAAAATACTTTATCTTTTCTTATTTAAAAAATATGCTATCTGACATCCTCTACAAGATCATGAGCTTAGTGATGGCAGGGTTTTTCTTTTGTTTAATCTGTTCACTGGCTTTGTGTGTAGTCATTGTTTAGCAAATGTTTGTTGAATGAATGGATAATAGTTTAACCACCCAAAGAGCCACTGAGAACACTGAAATGGGCACAGATTCATTGAATTGAATAGACAGGAACTGCAAAGTGTTCTTTTTTTTCTTTTTTAATTGAGATTGTTCAGATACCATACAACTATCCAAAGATCCAAAGTGTACAATCAATTGCCCACGGCACCACCATACAGCTGTGCATCCATCAACACAATCATTTTTTTTTTTTTCAATTTTTAGAACATTTTCACTACTCCAGAAAAGAAACAAAGACAAAAAAAAAGGAAACTCACATCCTCCCATACCCCTAACCACGCCCCCCCTCCATTATTGATTCATAGTTTTGGTATAGTACATTTGTTACTGTTGATGAAAGAGTGTTAAAATACTACTAACTGTAGTATACAGTTTGCAATAGGTATATATTTTTGCCCTATATGCCTCTCTATTATTAACTTCTAGTTATAGTGTCGTACATTTGTTCTAGTTCGTGAGAGAGATTTCTAATATTTGTATAGTTAATCACGGACATTGTCCATCACAAGATTCACTGTTTTATACATTCCCATCTTTTAACCTCCAACTTTCCTTCTGGTGACATGCATGACTCTGAGCTTACCCTTTCCACCACCTTCACACACCTTTTAGAACTGTTAGTTATTCTCATTACATGCTACCATCACCCCTGTCCAATTCCAAATATTTAAGTTCACCCTAGTTGAGCATTCTACTCATAATAAGCAACTGCTCCCTGTTCTTTAGCCTCATTCTATATCCTAGTAACTTATATTTCATGTCTATGAGTTTACATATTATAATTAATTCATATCAGTGAGACCCTGCAATATTTGCCTTTATGTGTCTGTCTTATTTCACTCAATATAGTGCCCTCAAGGTTTCTTCATCAACCCATTACTATTAAGATGGTTTTGTTCAAACACTATACATTCCGTCCTAAGTAAACAATTGTTGGTTCCCTGTATAGTCACATATTTATGTATTGAGCACCATCGCCACTATCTATATAAGGACATTTCTTCCACAGAGACGGAGAAAGAGTCAAAGAAGGCACAGAGGCAAAAGAAAAAGGCAAGAGAAAGAGAGAAAAACAAACAAACAAACAAAAAAACTTGATAGCTAGAAGGTGACAAAAGGAAAGACAGCATTAACCTAAAGTAGAATAAAGAGTCAGACAACATTACCAATGCCAGGAGTCCCATACCCTTCCCCTATTCCCCACCCCCCCCATATGCATTTAGCTTTGGTATATTGCTTTTGTTACATTAAAGGAAGCATAATACAATGTTTCTGTTAATTCTAGCCTCTAGTTTGCATTGATTGTATTTTCCCCCCAATCCCACCTTATTTTTAACACCTTGCAATGTTGACATTCATTTGTTCTACCTCATGTAAAAACATATTTGTACCTTTTATTACAATCATTGAGCATCCTAGGCTTCCCCGAGTTACACAGTCCCAGTCTTTATCATTCATCTTTTGTTCTGGTGTCCCACATGATCCCAGCCTTCCTCTTTCAACCATATTCATAGTCATCTTTGTTCAGTGCACTTACATTGCTGTGCTACTATCTCCCAAGGTGTTTTCCAAACCTCTCACTCCTGTCTTTTCCTTTCTGTTTGCAGTGCTTCCTTTAGTGTTTCCTGTAGAGCAGGTGTCTTGTTCACAAACTCAGTCATTGTCTGTTTGTCAGAGAATATTTTAAGCTTTCCCTCATATCTGAAGGATAGTTTTGCTTGATATAGGATTCTTGGTTGGTGGTTTTTTCTCTTTTAGTATCTTAAATATATCACCCCACTTCCTTCTTGCCTCCATGGTTTCTGCTGAGAAATCTGCACATAGTCTTATCAAGCTTCCTTTGTATGTGATAGATCGTTTCTCTCTTGCTGCTTTCAGGATTCTCTCTTTATCTTTGGTGTTTGATAATCTGATTATTAAGTGTCTTGGCATAGGCCTATTCAGATCTATTCTGTTCGGGGTATGCTGTGCTTCTTGGATCTGTAATTTTATGTCTTTCATAAGAGATGGGAAATTTTCACTGATTATTTCCTCTATTATTGCTTCTGCCCCTTTTCCCTTCTCTTCTCCTTCTGGGACACCAATGACTTGTCAATTCTTGCTTTTCATTTTGTCTTTAAGTTCCCGGAGACATTGCTCTTATTTTTCCATTCTTTTCTCTATCTGTTCTTCTGTGTGTAGGCTTTCAGGTGCCCTGTTCTCCAGTTCCTGAGTGTTTTCTTCTGCCTCCTGAGATCTGCTATTGTATGTTTCCAGTGTGTCTTTCATCTCTTGCACTGTGCCTTTCATTTCCATAGATTCTGCCAGTTGGTTTTTTGAACTTTCAATTTCTACCTTATGTTCGTCCTGTGTTTTCATTATACGGTTCAGCTCTTTCGCCATATCTTCCCTAAACTTTTTGAATTGACTTATTATTAGTTGTTTCAATTCCTGCATCACAGTTGAAGTGCAAGTTTGTTCCCCTGACTGGGCCATAACCTCATTTTTCTTGGTGTAGGTTGTAGTTTTCTGTTGTCTAGACATGGTTTCCTTGGTTACCCCAATCAGACCTCCCCAGACCAGAATGGGCTAAGGTCCCAGAAGGAAGAAATATTCAGTATCCAGTTTCCCTGAGGGTGTGGCTTAGAAAATTGGTACACCCTCTGATGCCTCCAGTCACTGTGCTTTTCTGCCCAGCAGGTGGTGCCTGTTAGCCTTTAATTCTTGACTGGTGTAAGTTCTGAATGAAAGGCAGGTAGTAGAGCTGGGCCCCACCCCTTTCCTCTTAGAGAAGATAGATGCCCTAGGGTGAGGTCATTAAAATTTCAATGGTCTCTCTGCCTGTGCTATACCCTTGTCCGGGTCACAGAACTGGGAACTGAAAATGGCTGAGGCTTTCTCCACTGAGTCGAAAAAGGAACAGAGCTAGTCCGAGGTGCCCCTCCGGCTCTCCAAGGTCAGTTGTCACCCAAAGCCTCTGTCTACTTGTTGGGGATTCGGACCTCGTAGTGAGCAGTTCACACTCGCTAATTAAAATCCAGTTGAAGCTCACCTGAGCTATATTCGCTTGCTGGGAGAAAGCTTCTCTCTGGCACCATGAGGCTTTGTAGCTCGGGCTGTGGGGGAGGGGTCTCCCGATTGGGATCCGCAGTTTTTACTTACAGATTTTATGCTGTGATCTCGGGCATTCCTCCCAATTCAGGTTGGTGTATGATGAGTGGACGGTCATGTTTGTCCCCCTGCAGTTATTCCGGATTATTTACTAGTTGTTTCTGGTTTTTTTAGTTGTTCCAGGGGGACTACTTAGCTTCTACTCCTCTCTATGCCACCATCTTAGATCCCCATCTCCTGCAAAGCGTTCTTAACAAGTAGAATTAACTCACCCTGAAAGAACAATTGAAGTTAAGGAAATTTCCTTATTTGAGAAAAAAATCAAGATGCTTCCAAAAGGACTTGAAAAAAACATGCCAGAATATACACACTATAAAAGCCCACCATGCCAGAATATATAATATGAAACTCCAAGATGTTTTCAAACCTGAAAAAGTATACTAATCAATGACAAGTGGAGAAAATATTACTAATGTCATTATTTTTCCCTGTGTGTATATACAATAAGTGTTGTCTAGAATTGATACCTGGGAGTAGGTATATGTATGTACAACTTTATTAGAAATTGAACCATTGTTCTCCCAAGTGGTTATCCCAGGAATGGACATGTTCATGGTATATTTTTTGTCAACTTTCTTTTTTTTTGCACAAAAATGACATCACCTAATTTGATCACTCACACACTCTGTTCTTCTCTCCAAGTGACTTCTGCCTCTATCCAGAAAAGCTCATCCATCCTCAAAGTTTGGAGATTTGATTTGTCACCACAAAGCAGTTTCTGTAGAATCTGACATAGGGTCTGAGAGTAATTTCGTGAAGGGAGCTCAAAAAAAATATGTTAAGCAATAGTTTTCAGCACTGGAATAAGTATATAGCATCTACAACATTCGACTCTGAAGAGCTTTCTTTCATATTAAGATTAAAGAGTAAATGTATTGTTTGGTTTTTAAAAAAAATCCTTGCTTAACAGACATATTAGTAGGAAAAAAAACTGTGAAAAATGCTTGGAACAGAAGTGAGAGAAAGGAATACATCTTAAAACTGATTAAATCAGCCTTACCTGTGGCTCCTTCCTTCTGCCCCAAGGGTCATAAACCTGAAAAGGGGAGCAAAGGATTTTTGCTCTTCTAATTTAGAGTCAGTTAATTGAGAACATTCTTGGGAGAACTGTCAAAGAAAATCACTCACCATTTGGGTCTGCATTGCCTCCTCCAACCCTCCCTCCAATCCCCACCAGCTGCCCAGCCACTAATACACCAGGCAGACAGGCAGAGAGAAATAAAGAAAATTCTGCACTGCTTTCCTTTGAGTAACTTTTGCTATATTGCTTTATCTCCAACAAAGTTAAATCTAATCCCCCTTCTCTTTCTACTTTCCTCCCTATTTTTACTCATTTGCTTCTCTGAATATATTACCTCTCCTTTCTTTTCTACTTTCCTCAAAGTAGAAATTACCAGACAAACAACAAAGGTACTTTCCTGGTGGGAATACACTAGTTTGGAGAGAGTGTATCTATACTCATGCTTGGATGAGACTGGAGGAAAGATGCCATCTTTTCCTTTACCCCAATTTCTGCCCCCTACAGATCTGAAGCCTTCGGGGTCTCACTCATTTTAAGTCATTCAGCCTTATTTTCTCCAAAGTCTTTTTGGATTAAGCCTTAACACAGGCCCTTCAGATCTCTTCTCCCCAACCATAAAAGTATATTTCCTTTTGTTCCTTTCTTCAGTAGGGAGAGAACCTGGCTGAACAGCTGATGAGAAAAAAAAGTCCTCTGAATCATTTGCCCATAACATTAAAGTCATATTAGTGAACAATGTAGTTTTGGTAAAGAGCATCACTTTGATTCAAGAGAACGTAGTCCAGCTGTCAGCCTACATCTGCTGCCATTTCCCACATCCAGAAAGTGAGATTCAAGAGGTCACTTGGTAGAAAATGGCTTTGTCAATATCAGGCTTAACACTCTCACTATGGCTGCTCTACTTTCCTATTCTAAAGTACAAATGGACTGTGTAAAAATGTTAGGGTGGATGGAGGTTAACATTTTTCAGAACTTTAATGGAATTCCTGAACTCACTTTTCTCAGGGTAATAAGAACATTTGACCTCAATGGAATAATCATTTAGAAAACTATATGCAGGCCACCCAGTGCTACAAACATAAAGCAAGGACTAACGGGGAGAAATGGAGGTAAATTAAGGGATTTATCGTCATGTTTCCAGGTGGTTGAAATAGCGTTGCTTAACATTTATGTTGCTCATGTAATGTGTGTTAGAGTAGGGAAATGGCTTGAAATGGCTCGTTGGAAGTACTTTTTCTTCCTACTGCCAATTTAAGGGTCTGAAAATTTGTGCACCCTCTCAGATAGAACACAACACTGAAACCCTAGACCCTTTCCTTAATAAGCTTATTACCAAGAGTATCAGTTTACTGGGAGGCCCTAATAAATTTCCACAAAGTGGTGACTTAAAACAACAGAAACTTACTTTTTCATAGTTGAGGAGGCCAGAAGTCCAAAATCAAGGTGTCGGTAGGGCTGATTCATTCTGGAGGTTCTGAGGGAGAAACTGAGCCATGCCTTTCTTGTGGCCACCAGCAATCCTTGGTGTTCCTTGGCTTGATGAAGCATCAATCCAATTTCTGCCTCCATCTTCATGTCATCTTCTTCTCTGTGTGTCTCTGTGTCTTCTCTTCTTATAAAGACCAGTCATTGGATTTAGGGCCCAGCCTAAATCCAGGAAGATTTCCTCTTAAAATTGTTAACTAATTACATCTTCAAAGACCCTATTCCAAATAAGGTCACATTTTGAGGTTCCAGGTGGACATGAACTTTGGGGGCACACTATTAAACCAACTAGACCAAACAAATACATTAAACAAATAATCTGAATGGCACTTCTTACAATAGGACCTGGGCATCAGTGGTAGGTCATGAAAGTTCTCTATGCATTTGCCCTCAGCCTCTTGAGACTTTCTTGTGTTCATGGAGGAAAACACAAGGACAACCTCCTAACAATGATTCTACCTCTGTCACAAATGTCTAGAAGAAGCTTGGATAATCCAGATTCCTCATCTGCTTTAGGAGAGCATTGGGCCCAATCATCATGTTTTTACATTGCACCAGAGATTCAAATTTCTCTGGTCATCCACCCATACCAGGACACTAATTCCCATACTGACCAGTAACACAGTGTTCTGAACCTGCCACCCACCATTCTGTTCTCAGCAAAATCTTGTATCCTCAATGTCTTCTCTGAACAATCTTAACCTGCTGGAACTTACTGACATTTATTCCCTAAAGACATTGCTTTCCCTATAAGCTACTCATATAGAACTGCTTCTCTTGCACACACCATGCACTACATGACCTGGAGGTGGGGTAGAAGACCGTTTTGCTCCACATTGCTTCTTTAGACAATGTCTAATCTCTTCTCTTCCCCCTCAAAAACTCCTACAGCCCCCATCAGAGTCCATCCCCTGCTACCTTTCCTGGTGGTAGTCATCTATCAGCATCCTAGTTGCATCCCTTATTCATTGAGGTTTTTATCCCCTGGATGCAGATCTTTTTTCTCTAACACTATTCCTGGTGTTCTTGACATTCATGTACGTGATCCATCCAACACCTTGGCATCTCACCGCCTTCACTTTACCTCCAGCCATCTTTTCCCAACCTCTCCAAACTACCCCTATAGAACAATGTGGTCCAGTGGAAATAAATTGTGAACTGCAAATGCAAGGCACATATGTAGTTTTAAATGCAACAATAATCACTTTCAAAAAGTAAAAGGAAACAGCTGAAATAAATTTTAGTGACATATTTTATCTGACCCAGTATATCCAATGTATTATCATTTCAACATGTGATCAATATTAAAATATTAATGTTTTACTTTTTTTCACACCAAATCTTCATAAATTAATCCGTATTTTATACCTGGGCATACCTGAATTTGGACTAGCTATATTTCAGTAGCCACACATGGGTTGGGGTATGGGATTATACAGCTTGGCTCTAAAGAATAGTCATTATCTTAGTTTGCCAGGCTACTATGACAAATACCACACAGTGGGTATTAACAACAGGAATTTATTGGCTTATCGTTTTGAGGCTAGAAGAAATTCAAAATCATGACATGGACTAAGGCTTGCTTTTCCCAAAATCTGTAGCATTCTGATGCTAGCTGCCAGCAACCTGTGAGGTTCCTTGGCTTGTATCTCCACCTCCAGTCACATGGAGATGTCTTCTCCTTTCTAGCTTCTGCAACTTGTAGGTTCTCTTTATAAGCCCTTCTTTAATACAGATTAAGACCCACCTTGATTCAGTCGGCCACATATTAACTAAAAATAACATCTTCATAAAGTCCTATTTATAAATGAGTTCACATCCACAGGAATGTGCATTTAGATTAAGAACGCATTTTTGTTGGGGTATGTAATTCAATCTACCATTGTCATACTCTAGATCTTGTCATAACTAGTAATGAACCACCATCACCATCCTGATTTTGAGGATCTTATGCTGGTGCTACCTTGTAACTTCCTAGTTCATTGACCCTAGGATCTCCAGTCCAACAATTCTTAGACTCTATGAAGATCTCCGATCCCTTGACCCTACCCCTCTTTTACTTTTTCTTATCCCTCTAATGTAATGTCCATACTTTTATCTTCATGTGGCTTAAATTCTGTATTCTACCCACTATATTAATTCCTTTACAAATACCCTCAGTCCCTTGCCCCTTCCCTTCATATTTTACCAGCAAAATTCCAGTTCCAGTTAAACTCAATTCTTAACTTGTTCCACAACTACACCAGAACAGCTGACTGGCTAGAGAAAACACATGACCATGTGAATCTCAACTGGGACTTCAGAAAAGCCTCAAAATCTACTATATTCCTTATTCAATGATGTGCCAGTTCGATGTATTATGTCCCCCAAAATGCCATTACCTTTGATGCAGTCTTGTGTGGGCAGACATATTAGTGTTGATTGTATTTTGGAATCTTTTGGGTGTTTTCATGGAGATGCGTTTCAATCAACTGTGGACAAGACCTTTGGCTGGATAATTTCCATGGCGGTTGTGCCCCCATCCATTCAGGGTGGGTCTGAATTAAATTACTGGAGCACTATATAAGCTCAGGCAGAAGGAGCAAGCTTGCTACAGTCAAGAGAGACACTTTGAAGAACACACTGGAACTGAGAGAGGAGCTTCAGCTTACAGAGACATTTTGTAGATGGCCTTTGAAAGCAGACTTTTACTCTAGAGAAGCTAAGGGAGGACAAACAGCCCAAGAGCAACTAAGAGTGACATTTTTGAGGTGCTGAAGCCTAGAGAGAAATGTCCTGGGAGAAAGGCATTTTGAAAGAACTCCAGAGCAGACACCGGCCACATGCCTTCCCAGCTAACAGAGGTTTTCCGGGTGCCATTGGCCATCCTCTAGTGAAGGTACCCGATTTTTGATGCATTATCTTGGAAACTGTATGGCCTGAAGACTATAATTGTGTAACCAAATAAACCCGCTCTTATAAAATTCAATCCATTTCTGGTGTTTTGCATTCTGGCAGCATTAGCAAACTAGAACAAATGAATTCTCCAATTCTCTGAAACAACTGTTTGAAATTTTTGTCTTTCTTCTCAAAATGATGATCTCACTCCTCATTTAACTTAGAAAACAAAAAAAGTCAGAAGAGAAAAACCTCATTTTCTCTCCATAAAATCTGTCCACCTTATGGCATCTAATCTGTTCTATTTTGCCTGCTCTCCTTTTGACATGATGGTGTGTGCCTGCCCGTTTCTTCCTGTGCTTGAGTCCTTTCCTCTATCACTGACTTAAAGACTTTGTTCCTGCAATGACTCCTTCTCTTTCCTGCAGCATCAGTTGCTCTCTCTTGGCTGGATCCATCCTATTAGCATACAAAAGGCTATATGGTATCACAAGTTTTAAAAAACAGATCCTCCTTTGAGCCCACATTTCCTTCCAGCTACTGCTGAATTTCTTGGCTTACTTCATAAACAAAATCCCTATAAAGAGTTGTCTGTTTTCACTGTCTCTAGTTCTTCACTTCTCATTTTATTTTAAATCCCTTCTATTTAGTTTTTTGTCCTTATTCACTCCCCACCTCCACTGAAACTTCTCTTGTCAAAGTTACCAATGACCTCCATCTTGCCAGATCCACTATAAAATTCTCAGTCATCATTTTATTTGAACTTCCAGCAGCGTTTGACAGTTACTCTGTCCTTCTCGAAACACTTCTTTATTTGCCTTCTATGACTTAACATTCTCCTTGTTTTCCATTTACCCTATTGGCTACTTCCCTTTCACTCTCTTTTGCTGAATCCATTATCTCTTCCCCCTCTCTTAATGTTGGAGTGTCCCATGGCTCCATTCTCAAGCTCTTCTTTCTAGCTGATCCCATCAGATCTCACAGCTTTAAATACCACTACATGCTGAGGTCCAAATGTTTGTGCCTCTCTGAGCTATCAGCTGGGCTCCAGACTCATAACCAACAGCCTTTTCAACAGTTTCTCTGTGAAGTCTGAGAGGTATCCCAAACTTAACATTTTTAATGCAAACTTTTGATTTCACCTTCCTCAAACCACTCTTCCTCCAGGTATTTATGTCAAAAAACCAGGGTCCTGTCCCTACTTCCTTATTTTCCCTCCCATGCTATAACTAATTCATCAGCACGGCCAGTTGGTTCCACCTGTAAATAATATACATGAACCCAATTGTAATTCTTATCACCTCCCTCTCTAACTCTCCACCCCAAATAACCATGTTTCCACCCCTTACCCAGACAGAGTGAACCTTTAAAATGAAAGTAAGATTTTTTTCAACTTAATCCATCACTTTCTATCACACACAGAATAAAATCCAAATCCCTTGATACGGTCTGTAAGCCCCAACACGACCTGGCCCCTGCCCAGTGCACAGAACACATCATCTACCGTTTTCTCCTTTGCTTAACCAGTCCATCTATGCTGGTTTTCTTGCTGATATTTGTACACATCAAGGTCTTTTCTGGTTCATAAAGCCATATAGGTTTTTGATGGGGAGCAGTGACACAATCAGCATGGTATTTGAAGAACTAGAGGACAGGAATGGACTTGAAAATTCATGTTGGGACCTAAGCGTCATGTGATGGGGTTTGGATAATGGAGGTGAACAGGCCACCCTAGTGGAAGTGAAATTTTGAACCACCTTGGAACAGGCAATGAGTATTAACAGGATGGCAGACCAGTGAGATGGAAGGAGCCTGGAACCTCTAGCGACTTTGCAGAGTAGAGCCACAACCAGCCAGATGGATAAATGAGAAAAAAATAAAATTCTAAGTTGTCTAAGGCATTGCTGTTTTGGATTTCAGTGACTCAGGACCAACCAATATCCTAATTAAAAGAGTTGACTAAAAAATTCAAATCTATCCTCACAGTAAAATAACCAGACACTACGATCACTAATAATCCAAAGGCTCAATGAGAAGCAATTCCCAATGAGGGGTTGCAGGAAATGTCCTGACCCAGGCAGCACCATCATATCGTGTCTGGGGATCCATGTGAACAAAAGAGTAATCTTGTGGAAAGGTTCAGGTCAGCGTGTGTTGAAAAAGAATTGGTTGCATGACTTTTAAATTCTGTAAGTAGTGTGTCTTAGTTTGCTAATGCTGCAGAATGCAAAACACCAGAGATGGATAGGCTTTTATAAAACGGGAGTTTATTTCACTACACAGTTACAGTCTTAAGGCCACAAAGCGTCCAAGGTAACACATCAGCAATCGGGTACCCTCACCGGAGGATGGCCAATGGCTTCCGGAAAACCTCTGTTAGCTAGGAAGGCAGCTGACATCTGCTCCAAAGCTCCGGCCTCAAAACGGCTTTCTCCCAGGACGTTCCTCTCTAGCAAGCTTGCTCCTCTTCAAAACATCACTCCCAGCTGCACTCTCTTCCTCCCCCCGAGTCAGCTCATTTAGGTAGCTCCACCGATCAAGGCCCACCCCGAATGGGTGGGGCCACGCCTCCATGAGAACATCTCATCAGAATCATTGCCCACAGCTGGGTGGGGCACATTCTGAGCAAATCCAACCAGCACCAAAAACATCTGCCCCACACAAGACCACAAAGATAATGGCATTTGGGGGACACAATACATTCAAACTGGCACATAGTGATACCACTCAGCAAACGTAGAGCATCAGTGTAATGCAATCTGCTCACACCTGTGTTAGAATGCCTGCCATCACCAGGTGAGGTAGGTAGAAATTCAGGTCACTTCTGTTGGAAGGTAAGGAGGCTGAGGACTAAGGGAATTCAGAACTTTCTTCATAATCACATCCAATTTCTTAAGAGTTCCATTTAAAAGTATCAAGCCTCCATGCACTGCTAAACCTACTCAAAGATAAGCAATCTTAATCTTCCCATAAATGATTATGATTGATTGCATCTTCTTCCAATCCACTGTTCAACCAACTGAAAGACATCCAGTTTCCAGTAGGGAATTACTATCTGAAAATCTTGGGAGCTGAAGAGGCAAGGTTGATATTATGGAGTCCCTGTGGTAAGACTGGGTCAGTTGTGCACTGTCAGCATCTCTTCTGGAATTAAGGGTTGTTTGGCATTCTAGCTACAGCAGTTGTTATGTATTTTGAGTACCTCCCACACAAGGCTTTGCTCCTATCCTAGCTACTAGAAAGATGGAGAGAATGACAATGAGCCGTGAGACGAATATTCCTCTCCTACCTCAGGCAACAAATGTTGGAAACAAACCAGCTAAATAAAATGATACCAGATAAAGTCTGCAGAGGAATGTGCCAAACAGGAGTATATCAGGGCCATGATTGGAAGAAAGTAGCCAGGAGGTAAATATAAACTCTGAAAAAAAGGTAGAAGTTTGTTTCGATTTGCTAAAGCTGCCAAAATTCAATATACCAGAAATGAGTTGGCTTTTACAATGGGGACTTATTAACTTACAATTTACAGTTCTTAGCCATGAAATGTCCAACTCAAGGCATCAACCTAGAGGATGATACCTGGACTCTGATGACAGGCTGCCAGCATCTGGGGCTCCTCTGTCACGTGGAAAGGCACAATGGTGACATCTGCTGGTCCTTCTCTCCCAGATTTCATTGCTTTCAGCTTCTAGCTTCAGTGGCTTCCTCTCTCAGCTTCTCTGATGCTCTTCTCTGTGAGCTTCTCTTAATTTCATCTCTTAGCTTCTGTATATGTTTTATCCTCTCATAAAGGACTCCAGTAAGGGTATTAAGACCCATCTTGAATGAGGTGGGCCACATCTCAATTGAAATAACCTAATCAAAAGATCCCACCTACAGTAGGTCTGCACCCACAGGAATGGATTAAAAGAACATGGCCTTTTCTGGGGTTCATAACAGCTTCAAACCACCACAAGGTTTGCACCAGAGTTAAAATCTCAGTGAGGAAGAGAGAGACAGCAAATCAGAGGCCAGAACAAAGAGATGGAATCCAGGAATTGGCTGAAAACATCTCCAGGTCAGGCTTTTGAGGATCCAGTGGGGCCAGTTCCAAGGCACACGATGATGGCACCAACACTGTCCCTGGGCAAGAGGGATGTTTAGGAGACTTTGAGCTGGGTCTAAAGCCCTCTCCTTGTTCTTTTCCTCCTCAATTAATTTTGATGTTCCTTCCATTCTCTTGGGCTGCTCAGTCATTGACATCCTCTGGGAGTGATGACCAAGCAAACAGTATCACATGTGGTCAGAGGAATTTTTAAATAATTTTGGTGTTAGTTTTTTCTTTTTGTTTGTTTGTTCATTTTGGAATCATGCAGGGCAGGTTTAACACCTAGATCTTTTGGTGTTATTGTGGTGTTCAAACTTTTTAGTACAGAAACTTTCAAACATAGACAGAAGTATAGAAAAAAAGCATGGTAAATTTCCAGTTTCAGCAGCTTTGTTTCATCCATAACCACTGCCCTGTCCCTCTACCCTAGGACCTCAGATTATTTTAAAGTAAATTTTAAGCCATCATGCAACTTCACACGGAAACATTTCAATGTGTCTGTGCTGGTTTGAAACTGTTATGTACCCCAGAAAAGCCATGATCTGTTAATCCACTCTTACGTAGGGGCGGACCTATTGTGGGTGGGACATTTTGATTAGGTTGTTTCCATGAAGATGTGACCCTGGCCATTCAAGATGGGTCTTAATTGGTTCACTGGAATCCTTAAGAGAACTGAGGGAGAGAAAGAGAGCCAGAGCTGGCACAGACACCAATGTTTGGAGATGCTGAGCTAAGAGATGAAGCCCAGAGTTTGCACTGGAGAAACTGAGAACCTACAGATGCTTAAGAAAAAAGCCACTAGAAGCTGAAAGCAATGCAACCCAGGAGCAAAGGACCAGCAGATGCCAGCCACATGTCTTCCCAGCTGACAGAGGTGTTTCGGATGCCATTGGCCTTTTCCTCAGAGAAGGTATCTACCTCTTGATGCTTTAATTTGTACATTTTCATGGCCTTAGAACTATAAATTTGTGAACTAATAAGCTCCCATTGTAAAAGCCAATCTGTGTCTGGTATATTGCATTTCTGGCAGCTTTAGCAAACTGGAACAGCATCTTTCTAAAATATGAAAACTAGAATGTGAGTTTTAACTCATAATGAAGAGAATAGTTTTCTTGTTCTTTGCAAAAAAGTTTGAATCCTAGTCTACAAAAAGACAAATTATTAATGTATTTCCCTCCTTTGCTCACTTTTTTCTGCTTCCAGAAAAAATTCAATCATGATAAATTACTTAACTTTCCTCTTGTCTGCCCTGGAAGTTCTACCAGTTGCTCAAATGAAGTCAGGAAGGAATAGTGCTATATTGATTCCTTTAAAATACACATTGTGTTCTGTTTCACACTTAGTAATAAAAGAGAAAATCTCACATTGTGTAAATGAGAGAACCAAAATTCCACTTCAGGCCAGGGTGGCCTGTTCACTTCCATTATCCAGACCCCATCACATGATGTTCAGGGCCCAGCATGAATCTCCGAGTCCATTCCCTGTCCTCTGGTTCTTCCCACACACAGCCCTCAGGGTCATGGTTCTCAAATACCACGCTCATCATGTCACTGCTCCTCCTCAAGAACCCCTATGGCTCTCTATTACCTAATAGTCTCCTACCTGATTGCATTTATGAAAGAATCTCCATCAGTTATGACTTCCATTCTTTCCATTTCCATCTCTACCTCTCCTTTCCAACCAGGTCAAGCTCTTAACAGCAAAAGCCACACATTCTATCCTTCCATTGTCATTGGTCATGCAATGAGCAATTTTCTCCCTATGATGCAGTTTTCCTCTTTGGATGAAAATTTTCCCATTTGGATGCAATTTTCCCCCTTGGTTGGGGGACAAATAGCAGAACAAAAAACTTGAATTAATTTTGAATAAGGCAAATTAAACATGTAAGTTTTTCTTTTGGGTTGGAGACCAAAATATGGGTATTGTCACAATAAAAGCATTAATGAGAGGAATTCATATTTTTAGGTTGGATTGAAGCAAGGTAGGGGCAGGGGAGAAGATAGAGCATACCCCTTGCCTTTAAGGCATTGGCCCAGAAGTTGCACACATTATCCCCACCAACACGCTATTGGCTTGTTGCATGGGAGGTAGAGAAGGTCATCCTTATTCTTATTCATATATATATATATTCTTATATATCCTTATATCGAGGGGTTGATTAGTATAGCAAAAGGGCTGAATTGTTATTGGAAGAAAGCAGGCAAACTTGGATAACACACATTTGGTAAAAAATAACCACACAAAAAATCTAGTATGACCATAAAGTAACCAACTTGTGTGTGTGTGTGTGTGTGTGTGTGTGTGTGTGTGTGTGTGTGTTGATAAATCCTTGAAAGATTGATACCTCCTCCTGAAGAGTTATTCAAAAAGGTTTAAAGAACATCACTGAAATACATCTAGAACCTTCCAGGAGGGGTGACTTTAAAGAGGACCTCAATAATTTGAGTTCTTACTGCCTGCTAAATTTATACTTCATACAAATGAATGATGATGAACAATAATGAATGTATAAGGAACAAGACATTACTGCAGACCTGCCTAACCAGATATTTGGTATAACAAAGACCTTTTTAATGTCTCCCTGTTGTAACAAGTAATCATGACTGTGAACACATCTCAGTATGATTATGGGGTTTAGGAACATGTATGGATTGTGCAAGTGTGATTTTAGGTGCAACGATTTCCCCTCCTCTCCCACCCCCACCCCCAGCTTCGCCTCTCCTGCTGTTAAATGTTATCCTTTTAATCAGTCTTGATTGCTCTGCCTTGTGCTAAGACTTGCTTAGGGACTCCTCAGAGGCACATTGTTTCGGGGGAGACAGCTGTTCTTTACTAGCTCAGACTGACTGGAGTTATATATAGTGACGATAATAATAAATTGTCTGCACGTATGCATGCAGCACATGGGGACCCGCTGATGAAAACTAGTGTTTTATGCATATGTGGTGCTTTCCCCTGATTGCATTTACAAACATGCAGCTAAACGTTCCCCCTCCAGCTGCTGCAGTGTACCTCTGGCTCTCAGCGGGGTCAAAATTTGCCCCCTCAACCTTTGAGACTCCCTCACCATTTCCTAATTAACACATTGACTGTTGGAGATTCTTCTCCCAGTTCTATTGTGATAGAAAACCATTCAGCAATCCAGACTTCTAGTTCTGCTTTTATTCTGTGGCTATTAAGACATTTCTAGTTAAGTCTCACTTAGAAAAATGCAATAGGTATGAAATTTATATATGTTTGTTAAAAACAAAACAAAACAAAACAAAACAAAACATTTCCTCTTCCTATGAGACATCAGTGACTGTAAAAAAATGAGGCAGTTCTTGGTCAAAAGTATTGATTGCAACTGGGAAGAGAAGTGGGATCAGAATCCTTATTAACGAGTCAGGTGATATTTCTTCATTGTTCATGATACCAATCCAAATTTCTTCGCTCATCATACATTATTTGAAATAAACATATACTAAAACAAAGGCTACCTGTTTGAAGTGCACATATAATAAAGTCTCATTTTCAAACACCCCCAATGTATTTGCCTGTGATGTCAGTCTAGTAAAGTCTTGGATACGCAGTGGCAAATGTCTCCTCTGGCTTTCTATGAAACATCTCTAAAGCAGAAATTACAAATTGTTCACCAACTGGCCTGGCCATGACAATATATTCTGAACCCGACCATTGTATTAAAAGGCATGAAATTTACACTAGGGCAAGCATTCTTCAGAGTCTCTGGATTTTATTTACTTTCAGGTCAGGTCTTCATATTATTATTTTTTCCTCTCTAGTTTTGCACATCCTTATCCTAACTTTTAATTGGCACAGAATGTCCCATTATTTTTTCCTCTTTTTTTTTTTTTTGGAATATCAGCATATGATGTCACAGCATCACCATTACCACATTTATCTCAGCAGCCTGAATTGGAGTCATAATTTCCATTTAATGTCCATTGGGACCATTACCACAGAGTGAACTAGATCGTCTTTCCCCAAAGAGGGAGCCCTAGGGAAGAGCACACAGTGGCTGAAGCCAGATACAAGCATATTGGCCATATTGCATGAGGTACTCAAGGATGTTTTGGTTAGTAGGGAGGGGAAAGAGACTCCTCCCAATTGAAGCAAGGTAGGGGAAGGGGAGAAGTTCTTTCTGCTCTTCTGGGTTGGCCTTTTCTTCCTGTACAGCCGTGCACGCCTCTGCTGGTGGCCGTTTTTGTCTGGATGTGATGTAATAGAGACTGCACTGGGTAAGGTTTCTGCTCAGGGCTCTATCTCTTCCTATGTCAATTTTGGTACTACAGATGCTTCACTGAGCCTATTTCCTGGCCTTTAACATGGTGTAGTGACCTTCTCTGCCCTCAGGGATTTGTACATAGTGCATGAAATCACACCTTTAAAGGGCTTGCCTCATATCAGAGGTTTACGTTTTTCCTCTGCTTTCTTTGTTCTTTTAGCCTGGTGCAACCTTTGTGAGATCTGGTGAGATAATATGAAAGAAGCATTTTGAAAATTGCCTGGTGGTATTCACATGGTTTTCATTGGTGGAGTATGTATTCAGAAGTCCATTTTGATTGGACAACGATTATTGATGATAATTAAGTCAGAGGATGTGTACTTGGCCTGTCTCAATGACTTTTGGAAGTGATTCAAATGTGGGAATGAGTCCTCATGGATGACTTATTCACTCCTATTTTCTATTTTTCAATAATCTTGTGTAATGTGTGAATTTCACAGTATTGAATTAAACCTGAGTGACTCAAATTTATGCCATTTTATTAAGCTTCAGTTGTGATTGCTAAGGGATCCAAGTTTGTGAAATGAGGCTGTGCCGGTTTGGAATATATTGTGTCCCCACAAAAGCCATATTCTTTAATGCAATCTTGTGGGGGGCAGACTTATTAATCTTTTTGATAAGGATGTGACCCCCTGATTGAATGTTTCCATGGAGATTTGACCCCACCCATTCAAGGTAGGGCTTGATTAGTTCACTGGAGTATTTAAGAGAGCTAAGAGGGACCAAAATGCTTGCTGACCCTTTGAGATGCCAGCCCAGAATTTGCCCTGGAGAAGCTAATAAAGGGTAAAATGCCCCAAGAGCAGCTGAGAAGATTTTTGGGGAGATACTTGGCAGCTGATGCTGAGAGGTTTGGAGTTGTGGACAGAAGGATGTTTGCAGATGTTAAGCTAAGAGATGAAGCCCAGAGTTTGACCTGGAGAAGCTAAGAGAGATCCAAAGACATTTTGGAGAACATCATTTTGAAATGCAACCCAGGAGCAAAGGAACAGCAGATGCCAGCTATGTGCCTTCCCAGCTAACAGAAGTTTTCCTGACCCCATTGGCCGTTTTTCATTGAAGGTATCCTCTTGTTGAAGATTTAATTTGGACATTTTCATGGCCTTCAGACTATAAATTTGTAATCTAATTAACCCCCTTTATAAAAGCCAATCCACTTCTGGTATTTTGCATGACGGCTACATTAGCAAACCTGAACAGAGACCTATACACAGTCAAAAAAAAAAGGAAGCCAACTAGGGCTTATTAGGTTCTGCCAATCAGCTAATTCAGTGTGCTGGTGGGCTAGCTGGTTTCCATTTGTTCTCCCAAACTCATTCTCTAACCTTCTCTGTCTTGGTTTTTACCATGGAAGGCTTCTATCTATGGACTGCAACACTATGGTTCTACCCTTCCACTTGGGTTTGGTCAAAGGGAAGCCCTGGGAAAGGCTCAGAGGGGAAAAAGAGAGAGAATTTATTTCTTCCTTGTGTCTCAGTAATGTCTCGCTCAGTAGCAAATTCTCTCCATGACTCCAGCCATGGTCCATCCTCCAAGTCTCCAGTTCTCACTGTGCTCCTTTGACATAATTGCCTGCCCTTGTTATTCCATTTCTATGATTGGTAACAACTTCTTGCTGTTGCTACTTGGTGGGTCCCTGTTTTAGTTTCTTTTGGATGCTCAAGCAAATACCATGTAATGAGTCAGGTTAAATAATGGAAATTTATGTGTTCATTGTTTTAATGCTAAAAGAAAGTCCAAATCAAGGCATCATCAAGGCAATGCTTTCTTCCCAAAGACTGGTGTTCTGGAGCTGACTGCTGGTGATCCTTGGTCCTTGGCTCCTCTATCACATGGCAGCACACATGGAAGCCTCCCCTGGCCTCTCCTTCTTTCCTGGATTCCACTGAATTTCAGCTTCTCACTTTTGTAGCCTTCTCTCTCCCTGTGTCTGAATTTCATTCTGCTTATAAAGGACTCCAGAAATAGGATTAAGACATCCTGATGGAAGGGAGCCTTATCTTAACTGAAGTAATGTCATCAAAAGGTCCTACTTACAATGCCTTACACCCACAGGAAGGATTAAATTTAAGAACATGTTTTTTTTTTTTTTTTTTTTTTTCCCCCTTGGGTACATACAGCTTCAAACCACCACAGTGTCTTACCAACCTTTCTTTGTTCCCTTAGCCCTTCCCATAATTCTGTAAGTAGTCCTTGCTTTAGAGCTTCTGTATTTGAACCATCTGAGATGAATTCTGTTTTTTAATGAACCTTCAGTTCACTTTCAATTCACCAAGAAGTCTATACAGTAGACACCCAGATTCTCAGTTTCCTGTTTCCAGATCCTGTACCAAATTAGATCATGAAAAAGCTTTATCTCTGGGTTATTTCACATTGTTCCTGCTAGGAATGCCTCCACTTACAGTTTTATATTTTCACCTCATTTTTTTTAAGGGAAGGTTGAACCATAAGCAAAAGCATAAAAACAGTTCTTCAGCTTCTCTAAAATTATTTAAGTGAATTCCCAAAGTCATTAAGAATCCACATGACAAACTTCTCCATTATGAAAAAGTTTTTATCTCTATAAAATATGATTATTGAATATGTGAATTTCTCTGTAGACTCCCAAAGTCTTTTAGGCAGTAGCCAGGGTATAAATTATATATATAAAAATGGCATTAATATTATTTTTATTATATGATGAAGCAAGGGGTCTTTGGGCAGAGGGCCAACACTGGTTCAGAATGTTAAGGAAGAAAAGACTAAAATGAGGAGATAGTAAGAAAAATTAAGGGGCATTTATATACTGAGCTACCCACAGTATGGAAAAAAATTTCTGTATTAACGGAATAGGAGGACAATAGAAAGGGAGATCTGAATATTCTGAGTTTTAAAGAAACTTGAGAAGCAAGATATTTGAGAATAAAGCATTTTATATGTGGAGAAAAGTTCTACAAGATCTCTTAATTTGGATTAAAAATCCTTCCAAACTTTTGAAAAGCTGGAAAAATTTAAAAAATTACCTAGGGTTTCATGGAGAAGTTAAAGACATAGGAAGTTTCTTAAAAATAAAACACAAGTTACTAATAGTAAAAAAGATTAGAAATCAGCCAAAAAAATTAAAGTTTAAAGGGAAAAGGGAAAATATATATGGTAAAGAAAAAATTGGAACACTAACATTAAGCAAAGGGATTGAGGAGACATAGAAGGGTATTTAGTTAAACAAGAATAAAAAGAACACACTCCAAAAGAAGGCAAATGTGTTAATAAGTGAGAAAAAATTCCATTACATTTTCATAAATGGCTTGGAGAAATCACTATTAACATTTTAGATTACCATCTCAAGTCAATAGTCTTTGGAGTCAATAGAATGCCCCCAAGTGATTCTTCTACTAAAAAAAAGTTAAATGTTTTGCATTTAGTAAGTACTGAGAAATTGTCAACTTCCCTTTTCTTTTTCTTGTACTCATGGCAGTGCAGTACCAAAAGTGTGGCGATAGGATTGGACCATGCTGGGTACAGGCAATAAGGAGGTGCATTGCTTATAGAGAATTTATATACAATAATAAAACCTGACTAAAACTTGGTCTGCTCTTTATCATCACTATGCATCAGCAATTCCAAACCATGTCAGTGATCATCAGTTACTCTGTCCCCAGTATTTTGTTGGTGTAGCATCTAAATATCTGCTGTGATTATTAATGAATTTTTATCATATACACATAATGAATGTCTTAGTTTGCCAGGCTGCTATGACAAATACCATACAATGAGTTGGCTTAAACAACAGGCATTTATTAGCTCATAGTTTCTGAGGCTGGAAGTCCAAGAGCAAGGCATTGGGGAGACTATTCCTTCTCCCAGAATACTAATGTTCTGGTGCTGACTGCTGGCAATCCTTGGGCTTCCTTGGTTTTTATCTCTGCCTCATGTCACATGGCAATGTCCTCTGCTTTCTGACTTCTGGGACTTCTGGGTTCTCTTTACAAGGCCTCCAGTAACCTGTATTAAGACCCACCTTGATTCAGTTGGCCACAACATAACTAAAAACAGCATCTTCTAAAGGTCCAATTTACAATGGGTCAAAACCAGAGGGATGCAGATTAAGATTAAAAGCATGTAATTCAACCTACCACAGTAAGCTTCAAATTAGCTCATTTAATTTATGTATCCTTCAGTGAAAAGTGTTTTCTCATATGGAAGTTCATTTGGTGAACTCCCAAATGAAGTCAGCCCACAACACATGCAGACTCAGTTACCTACATTCTTTTTCCCAAGGATTCAGAATTGCTTGAGCTCTCACGGGGCTCAGTTTGTGTCTTAAACCCCCTGGTACTACAATTTCCTGTATTTAAACATTAGATTTGAAATAAACAGGGCTAACCCAGTGATTGTCAAGATGAAGCCAAACTTGAGTTACTGAACTCTGTCTTTCTGTGTGACCACTTGGAGCTTTTATTGTGTCTAAATTTTTTTGATTGGGGAGAAATTTGAAAACCGCTAGAAAGATTACCAAAGACAAGATAGTATTGTGATTTGTGGAATTTATTGTGAAATAGAATTTTTAAGAATCTCTGTTGAACTTATCCTTATATTGAAAACTTTTTCTAAATACTTTGTAAGTCTGTGGCTATATGTGAAAAAAATTTCTAAATTAAAATAAATAGAACGTGTTATTCAATCAATCAGAATTGAGAATAGATGGGAAAATCTGATGCTATGGTGTATCAAACATGAATATGTTAAGATCAGTGTTGACCAAGTCATTGATAATTTTACAAAATTAAGGCTTGAAAATAGAAAATGTTATGTTGTTATTCACTACTATGACAGACCATCCATAAACTATTGGACTATTCTCAGAAAATATTTTTTTTTTGTAATTAAAAAAATACTAATTCATTGCCTTTTCTGTATTTTTTACTGTAATATTTATTTAATTTTTGTTTTTTGTCATGATTTAACATACAAAGTTTACTAAAAGAAAATTTTCACTCTTTTCTGGCAATTATTATTATTCCTTTTATTTCACAATTATCGTGAAAAATGATTATAATGTATAGAGGAGATGGGTGTTAAAAAATTATCTGTTCTGAGTGACAAATAGCTAGATGCCATTGTTCATGGTGATATCTCATCACCTGTGAATTTCTCAAGTGCTGAGATGTCAAAGGAACAAGACAGAAAGGGAAACTGAGGCTGGAAAACCGAAAGCTGGAAGAAGAATTGAAGAATCACAGTATGCAGATGCCAATGAGCAGGGCGTAGCTGCATGGGCTTCAGGGTCTCATCATGTGGATTCATAATGCCAACATGCTTCCCTTATAATGATATCTGACCTTAGCACCTGCTACAAAAATTTGATGCCCCTGAGTTCAACCAACTTCAGAAATGTTTCAGAGAAGGGTATTGAGCAGGAAACATGATCATCTTTCTATTGTCATGTATGTAGGAGGTGTAAACGCAGGGCCTAGGGATGCTTTGGAGCAGTGGCAAGGACAAATCAGAACTGGGCTAGTCAGGGCAGAGGGATAGTGGGCTTAGGAGAGATGGCTTTGAACAAATAGAGGATGACATGAGGGCATGGAGATTGGGAGGGATATAGTAGGAGGCAGCTGCTCTGTATTAATTGCAATGTTTTTCATCTGTGCGGAAAGAATGAAAAATGAAAGAAGAATGAATGAGATAAACAGTTAGTGAACTCTAACATGTATCAGTGCTAAACGCGCCTTTAAAGGAGAACTCATCCAAAACCCTTCATTTTTAAAAGAGGAAATGGAAGCCCTTAGGAGTTCAACTGGATTTTCTAAGAAGGCCCATTGCATAAACCACTATTCCATGGTGCAATAGCAGTGTTTTTATTTAGCACTTATAAGGTGAATTGTCATCATCTGCTCTGGAGACTTCCCTTAACTCTCTGCTACATATTTATAGGGAATACCTGGTTCCAAGCAAATATACCTATGCAAGTATTGTGTTTACATTTTCAAATTTCATGATTGGAAGAAAATTAAAATAAAGTGAAAAAAAATCAAGTGGTAAGTGAGTCAATAATGCATTACATTCAGAAATACATACCTTGCTCAAATTTTGTCTAGATATGTTAAATGCCAACCACTTAAAAATGCATTAGAGAATTCCTTTAATAAAATGTAAGATCCAGATTTAATAGTTATATATATTTTAATGACACACATTTATTGCTGCACATAATTCATTGCATACATTAAGCACAAAATTTCCTGCAGGCAATAATAAATATGATTTATAAGCCACGAATTTGTGTGAAGTCTATTTTTATTCTCTTGAGGACAGTTCCAAAAACCATCAAAAAGTACAATAAGTTTTTTTTAAAGAACTGGAGATACATTTATTTGGCTAACAATCTTTATTTTAGTTTATTCTACACAATATTCCTACCATAAAAAAATATCAAAATGAAAAGATGTAATTTTAAGGCTTTATTTTTCTCACTCAAGGTATGTACTGATTTTTAAGATTTGGAGTAAATAATTTTCTTTGGTAATTTTTAAATTAAAAATACACTTACAATTATATGATCAGAATATATGTACATTATAAAATAATTTAGAATACAAAATTAAGAAAATTAAAACACCATGTTCCCAACACTCATTATTAGCATTTTAATGAATTTAGCTTTAGATTTTCTGAGAAACACATTTTTTAACAAATGAAATGATATGATATACAATGTTTAGTAGTGTGTTTTTGTCAGTTAACATTCTGTACTTTTCCAGGTAAATAAATTGCATACCATCCAAAATGTTTTCTGCAACTAGTTTGTTCCAAGAATCTAAGGTAAGACCATATATTACATCTTGTTATTAGGTTAACTAAGTCTGTAATGTAGAATAGGGGCACAAGCCAAATCCATCAGGCTACCTGTTTTTTTGCAAATAAAATTTTACAGGGACACAGGCAGTTCCATTGATTTAAGTATTATCCATGGCCGCTTTCACTCTACAATGGCAGTGTTGAATACTTGTGACAGAAACCATATGAATCCACAAATCTAAAATATCTGGCCCTTTAAGGAAAAAATTTGCTGACTCGTGATCTAGAAGAGTCTTCTTTTTTTCATGACACTGAATTGATGCATCTGGGCCAGTTGTCCTGCAAAGTGCCAGACCTTCTAGATTTGTCTGGTTGCTTCTTATAGTGTCTTTTAGTTTATTCTTCTTGATGGATATTTTTGCCCATTCCTCTACAGTAATCTCAATTACCTCAGTGTTGGTTTGATCAAACTTTCTTATAGGCTACAAGAACACATTGAATGAAATGATTGTTGGGAATTCCTTGTCTTGACAAAATTTTCTTAGCTTTTGCCTGAAATTCCTTTAATTGGGGACAACTATTTTCATTTATCAATAGAAAAAAAGATTTAGAATGAAAATACCTTGGGAGAGAGTGTAATGGAGGAGATAGCAAAGGCAAATGGCTGGGGACGTAGGGAGATGGGGAAGGTAAAGCATGTTGGAAACTCAGTTATACCCAAGTATTCATCACCGATAAGGTCTAGGCCTATGTGGTATAGAAGCAAGAAGCCTACAGGAAAGTATTTGGTTTCCTGAAAGAATGGAGAGGAGAAAATCTGATGAGCAGAAAATGGGAATTTCAAAGACAAACTCTTATCTATTTCAAAATTTTGCTTGGGGCCAATATTGAGCAGTAAATATTGAGTGGGTAAGATGGATTACCCAAACATTTCAAAACTCATTCATTTTTCAGTCTTCTTTGTGGGTGGCATTGACAGTCACGTGGGGGAATAAGGGACATACCACTTCCCAGTACAGTTCAGATTACATTTCTATCACCTTGTTATCAGTAAATTCCAAGTATAATTTAATGGTCTAACTCTACCTTATAACTCATAATATGAAGTATTCAATATTGCCCAATGCCTTTACAACACAATGATTTGAAAATTACCATAAAGTTTGCTATAACACTGGCTTTTTATACATTAGATTTTTTTTTTGTGATATTTGATTATAGCATGCCAACTTCCTCCTTCCTAAATAACTGTTGATCAAGAAAAGCTAAATTTATTAAACTTTATGCAGCCAGGGAAACTATCTCCTTGTCTTATAAGGAGGAAGTTAAGAAAGGGTTTTTATAGGACTTTCAGGTCTGGCCAAGTGGTTAAAGATGGGTAGGACTGGGAAAAGTCCATGACATAAAAATATGAGTTTGGTGAACATAGCAAAGCTGCCCTGATAAGCAAGCTGTTTGCCCAGGTGAGAAATTGCTGTTCTGAGAGAAGAGTTTTTTACCCAGAAGAGCAAACTGTTTGCCTTGATAAATTGGTGAGCAAGGATTTCCTGAGTCATGTGGTGAAGTTAGTTATGGGTTTATAGTCTTACATTCCTGGGCATGAAGCACTGTTCCTAATAGCTAAGTTATGTTGACTTAGGTGGTCTCCTGTCTCAAGCACTTCATGTAAAGTGAAATAATGAAAAAAAAAACCCTAAAACATTAAATTGTTGCCTTAATTATTTTTATAGTTATCCGAGGTATTTGCTTTGTTTAAATGGCAATTATTACATAGAAATTCCAATTTGCTTTCTATATAATGATTATTTTATTTTGAGTGATCTGATTTGTTATTTATAAGAACAACTATTAATATTATGGGTATTAAACAGACTGGGCCTTTCCCTCAGTGAAAATAGACAACTTTTTAAAATTAAAAAATACATATCAAAGCTAACATATTCATCAATGGCTACTGAGTGTTCTCTTGAGGTAGGAATATGAGGTAGGAATCTATGTTTTTGAATAGAAATTTTAAAAATAATTTTGCCCATTAAAATTGGTTCTTAAGAAACTTTCTAGGAAAAAAAGAAGTCAGATTTTCATTTATACTTTCCTTCACATTTAACAGGTATTATTTTGGGTGTCTACCTTTGCAAGGCATTTGATAAAGTCTCTAGGGAATACAAAAATGAATTGTCCATGGCCCTGCCTTCCTGGAACTGATAGTTTAATAAAATGGGCATCAGGACTAGAGAACTATAAGTGAGGAGGATTTTATGGAAATTAAGAGGAAACACATAAAGTATTTCCAAGTGGCAGATTTATTAACTCATTAATGAGGGAACTACTAAGATGATAAAGCTGGCCGAAGTTGCATTTTGAGGAATTGGATATTTGTAGGCACTTGAAGTAAAGAATGTTAGAATATGATTGGTAGATTAAATATAAAACTGGTTAATGTCCTGTAGGGCAGTAAAACCTTATTTTTTTTCTACCAGGAAAAACCTACAGGTAAACATGTAATTGTGCAGAGTCTAAGCTCTTAATAGTAAGTCAGGAAGTCAAATACAGGCATTCCTTGAAATAATTGAATAACTTTGTATGGGCCTATTAAATATGACATTGAAAGTAGTGTTTTCATGTGGGAATTCCTAACTGACATTTCTTGGAGGAAATTTGTATGTTATTCCAAATCCTGAATCCCAAGAAAAATCAGTCAAGAAACTGGGAAATGGGAAAAAGTATTATAATTGTTCTACAAAAATTAAAGCTTAAACGATCAATGTAGAGATATTACTGGTTAGAAGGAGCCCACTGACAAGTCAAAAGCAAGAGCAGGAAATGATCTCATGCAGAATAGAATGTTCTAGATACTGGGAAAGAAACACCTAAGGTATCAATAAAATGATAATGATCTAATTAGTCAGTCCTGTTTGCAGCTGTCACCATATTTGTACCTGTTTTCATGGCCTGGTCTGCTGTTCATGGTGAGTCATTCTTGCAAGTAAAATAATTGTTAATAGGTTTGTATGTACCGTATACCTTATGCAAATCCTATTAGCAGAGTTCTAAGAAGCAAAATAAATCCTTAAACATCAAGTACTGTTAGCCTTGTTAGGAGATCCAAATGCTGTATACATTAATTAAACACTACCCATTAATATGATTTGGCATTTTCAAGTGTTTGAATATTTACTATAGGCTATAATTCTTTATAAATATTCTAAGAGAAGAAATGTAATAAGAATATTTGGGTATGAAATCAGAACCTGCTAGAAAAAATCTGAATTAGCAACAGCAATATTGATTTTAATGTCAAAACCAATGAAATATTTTCATTGTTATAAAAGGAAATGAGCATATATGAATATGTACTTTAATAGCCAGCTTGAAGATGCTTTGGGGCATATTGTTTACAATTCAACAAATGTCAAGTCAAAAATGAAAGAAATTTTTCTATGTTTAGAATATTTATCACAAAACAAGGAGCAAGATGATTACATAATTAAGGTTGTGGATTTTGGGAATAGGGTAAGGTATATTGGGCTGAAGGAGTGCTGAGACTGGACTCAGGCAGATGGTTAGGGCAATGTAAGAGTTTACATTAGATGTAACTCTGGTCTTAACTAGACTTATGGCAGTGGGCATGAGGTACAGGAGAAAATAGGAATGCTATCTTGGTACTAGATACAATAGGCAGGTCAGATGCTTGGGTGTGTGTATGGGATAGGAGAGGGCTAGTAAGAAGGGGAGAAAAGTTAAAAGAATAACTGTGAAACTGGAATATTCAAGTAGGAAGTATGGGAAAAGTAGCAGGTATTTTCATCTAGACATTTTGCCACTAAAATGACTTCTGATGATGACCCTTCTATCAATAAACTTGCATTGTCATCAAAAGAAGTGTTCTCTGTAAATCAATTCATTTGAAATAAGTTTTTATTTCCTTGTCAAAGTTGTGGAAAAATGACAACGAATATTTTCCAAAAAATATTTTCACTTTTGTAAGAGAAAACCAAGATACCATGGTGACAGTGGTCTTTGGTGATACAATGAGCCAGAGAGCAAGAAGCCAAATTGAACCTCCCAGTTGAATGTCCCAGACTTGGATGGATTCTCTTCAAGCCTGGACATGTCTTGACCAATGCCTGTTGGCCACTGGAATTAGGAATGGCAGTAAGGGAAACAATGTTTTAAGAGAGGGAGGAATTGGGGGTAGGAATGTTGCAGCAGAACACAAAGGCTGAGAGACAGAGGAGCTAAGACAGATGCCCAGAGACATTTTGGAGAAAGCCATTTTGAAATGCAACCAGGGAGCAAAGGACAAGCAGACATGCGCCACGTGCCTTCCCAGCTGAAACAGATGTTCTGGACGCCACTGGCCTTCCTTCAGTGAAGGTATCCTCTTGTGATGCCTTAGTTTGGACACTTTTATGGCCTTAGAACTTAGGTTATTTGTAACCTAATAAATCCCCTCTAAAAAGCCAATCCATTTCTGGTATTTTGCGTAATGGCAGCATTAGCAAACCAGAACAGATACCTTCACTGAAGAAAGGCCAACGACAGCTGGGGTTCCTCTGTCACATGGCAAGGCACATGGCCGGAGTCTGCTGGGCCTCTCCTGGGGTTAGCTTCTGGTTTATGTTGCCCTCTGTGCTTCTGCCTTAGCTTCTTTCAGCTCCTGTGCATCCTTGCTTCTTTCTCCCAGGGCATTTCTCTCTAAGTATTTGAGGCTCCTCTCTTAGCTTCTCCCATGTAAACTCTGGATTTCATCTCTTAGCCTCAGTCCTGTTCTAGTTTCAATGGCTGTCTCCAAAATGTCTCTGGGTATTTTCTCTCTAAGCATCTCTGCTCTCTTCAAAATGTCTCTGCATTTTATTCTCTCATAGAGGGTACCAGTAAACTAATTAAGATCCACCTTGAATGGGTGGGGTCACATCTCCATGGAAATAATCTAACCAAAAGGTCCCACCCACAATTGGGGGGGATCACATCTCCATGGAAACAACTTAATCGAAAGATCCCACCCACAATAGGTCTGCCCCCACAAGAGTGGATTAAAAGAACATGACTTTTGTGGGGTACATAATAGATTCCAACCATCCCAGTCATCAGTATTATCAAAGGTGCAGGTTTACTGAAAGTGAAACTGCTGGTGCAGGGAGATCTCGAACCCAGAGAAATAGACTCAAAATGGTGAATCGATTACAGAGGCTTATAAAGGCAATTAGGGGATGGCGAGTAGGAAGTTGTTGGTTGACATTAAGTTTTTCAATACATAGGAGGGTCTTACAAAGCAGGGAACAGAGATCTACATTGGTTAGGATTGTATACTTGTCCATTCTTAATATGCTATTCCTACCAGATGGAAGCCATCATGTCATTAAATGTTGCTCAGATTGCAACTTATCAGGAATGCTCTGCTTTCTGGTACATATTCATCCTTGCCAATTTTTATCTTCTAAATCATCCCTGCCACTTCCCAGCAACTCCCAATGCAGGTGGCCATTTTGTTTTACTTAATAGAACTTGTTAATGATGTAGGTAATTACTTGTTGCTTTTAAAATAATACTAATCACCATTTACTGAGTATTTAATATGGAACAGTAACTGGGTATAGAGTTGTGATGGTTTGTAGATGTATGGACCCCAGAAAATTATGTTCTAGGCTCTTAAGGCTAACCCATTCCTGTGGGTGTGGATCCATTGTAAGTAGGATGTTTTGGTGAGCAGAATCTTAAATTAAGATGTGACCCACCTCATTCAGTGTGGTTCTTAATCCTTTTACCAGAGTCCTCTATAAGAGAATGAAATTCAGACAAAGGGAGAGAAAGACATGAAGAGAAAGACATAGAAGCTGAGAGAGAAAGCCATGGAAACAGAGAGGAAGTCACTGAAGTCATAATCTGAAAGCAACAAAACCCAGAAGGGAAGGGAGAGAGCAGCAGATACTGCCACGTGCCCTGCCATGTGACAGAGGAGTCCAGGATCACCCGCAGCCTGTCTTCAGGAAGAAAGCATCACCTTGATAATGCCTGATTTGGACATTTTCACAACCTCAGCACTGTAAGCTTGTAAACTAATAAATTCCCATTGTTAAAATCCAGCCTCTGTTATATTGCCTTTCGGCAGCTTTAGCAAACTAGAACAACAGTGATGAACAAAAACAGACATAGTCATCACCATCACAGAGCTTACAGTCCAGTTGGGAAGAGAGAAAATAAACAATAACAAATATAAATACATAATTGCAAATTGTGATAGATGCTTTCAAGGAAGAGTATAGGATGCTATGAGAATAAAATGCAAATACCTAATTTTGAATGGGGGAGAGGAAGGTCAGGGAAACTGTCTGAGGAAAAGCATGATTAGCAGTTAGCCAGGGCAAAAGTGGAGGAAGAGACTTTCCAGAAGCATCTGTGTAATGTGTTAAGATTCTAGTCATCAAAAAGTTTAAAACATGACTCTCATACAAATACAGGGTAATCATATGGCACAGATTTTATTTAACATTAATTAATGAGAGAACCAGTAAGATGATAAAGTTGGTTCAAAGGAGAATTCAAGGAATGGTGATTTATATAGTTGGTCACTCAAAGGAAGGTTGAAATGAATTGGTAATTGATATGAAACTGTCTGTAGGACCTATAGGGCTAAAAAACTGTAACTGTTGGAGTTTTCTTTTCTACCAGACAGAAATGTACAAGTTAATCTGTCACTTCGGTGTCTGAGTTCTTATCAGACAGTAAATAGAAAAGTCAAACATGAGTGCATTCTCCTAGATAACAAATTCTTGTCAAAATCAATGACACTGACAAGAAATGCTCTCATCCTGCTGCTGTATTTCTGAGTTTGGGATTATTTTTCTTAATGTTCCTTCCCGTGTGTTAGTTTGCTAAAGTTGACAAAATGCAATATACCAGAAATGAACTCGCTTTTAACAATGGAGATTTATTAGCTCACAAGTTTACAGTTCTAAGGCCATGAAAATGTCCAAATCAAGGCATCAACAGGATGATACCTGAACTCTAAAGACAGGCTGCTGGCATCCTCAGCTCTGGTGTCACATGGTAAGACACATGGTGGCATCTGCTGGTCTCTGCCTTCTCTCCCAGGTTCCGTTGCTTCTAGCTTCTGCCTTCAGCGGCTTCCTCTCTGAGCTTCTGTGTGTTTCTCTCTTTTAGCTTCTGTCTCTCTTAGCTTCTGTGTGTCCTTCACTCTAAACTTCTCTGTGCCTTTTTTGGGTGTGTGTGTCTCTCCAAATTCATCCCATTTATATAGGACTTCAATAAAAGGATTAAGACCCACCTTGAGGCATGTACCAACTGAAATAACCTAGTCAAAAGGTCTCACCCTCAGTAAGTCTACACCCACAGGAACTGATTAGAAGAACATGATCTTTTCCAGGGTACATACAGCTTCAAGCCATCACACCCTGCTTCCCCCATAAATAATCTCAAAAGATCTTGTTTGGAATCACAAAAATTAGGCTCACTCACTGTTTTGACCCAATTATTTATAAAGGAAGAGCAAGAGGACTTAATAATTTCTATGAGTATTGATGTATGAGTATATATGATATACTCTATTATTAATATGAGTATATAGTATTAATATGAGTATATAGTATTGAGCAAACTAAGACCAGAGAATTAACTTCAGTCTGGAGGTTTTCATAAGGAACCTCCGATGTCCTTTTTAAAACTTCTATTTGCTCTTCTCTCCTGAGGCTAGGAAACCAAGCCCAAGAAACTGTCTTCACCTTTAGTACCTATAAATTTGGGGACCTTTAGTTTTCCTCACATTCCCCAAGATTTTATAAGTTTCTGTCCTTTCTGGAATTACTTTCCTCATCCCACTGAAGGCAGGATCCCCTAAGCCAGAGGTTGCCAAATGTTTTCTGTGAATGTCTAGATAGAAATATTTTAGGTTTTGAAGGCCAGGAGGCAATGTCCTCAACTTTTTGAGCAACTTTCCCTGCCAAATCCTACACTTGAATATATAGATACCTTTTCTTACCTTGCAGGCTGTACGAAAACAGGCAGTTTTTTTTTGACCATTGAACCTCAGTGTGCCAAGCTTACCATAAGCCACAGAACAGGTGCCAGGACACTTTTCCTGGGAGGGCTTTATAGAGATTAACTCCAAATATAACATACAATCCTTTTCTTTAATGATGGATTTATCTTTAAGAGCTTTTTTTTATTTGTGGTAACATATATAACATAAAATTTTCCATTTTAACCATTTTTAATTTTACAATTCAGTGACGTTAATGACATTTTCAATGTTGTCCTACTATCACTGGTGAATTTATCTTAACTGACTAAATGAGAATCATTCTTAAATATGACAGCTAGATATGGCCTTCATTATGCGATCAATTTATTGAATTATGCCCTGGTAAAACAGGACCTCTGATTGAGCCTACATAAATGAATATGTTGCTATGAAATGGAAACTCAGTAAAAACATTTATTTCTGAATTATGAGATGTCAGCGAGAATCAGAAACCATTTCAAAATATATTTCATTTCAGTTTGCAAAAGTTCACCTACTAAATTTAGATTAGAGATGTAAGAGGAAAAAGGCTCTTACATATCCATCAGAAAAGAGGGCATTAAAATTAATGCTAACACTACTCACTCATCAGTTCATCCAATCCTATGCAATTAATTCTTATTCCATAGGATGTTGGATCAACCGTTTGCTTTCATGAAGTCCTCGGCATCTCTACTAAAAAGAGTCCTCGATATCCTGCCTCAGTCTTCTAGTAAAGTTCTGACAGTTGCATAAGTGTTGTCAAACTAAAGCTCTAATACTTGTGCCCATGAGTCTATTCTTTGAATGGTAAATAATACTTGAGAGGACCAGGTACAGTTCCTGCTGTAAGCCGCCGATGAAGATACAAATTTGAGCTGGTAACTTACAGGAAAGCCTTCTGCAAAGCATTAGGGTGGGAGAGGCTACCTGCAGTGATGCAGTTTGAATGACCATGGTGAATTTATTACAGTAACCAATAATATCAGAGTGAAAGAGAATAAAATTCTGTATAGGAACAAAATGCATGACTCTCTTCTAATGATTGATGATGTTTTCCCTGAGGATAAGAGCAGATTATGGGCAGTAAAGACATTGGTAAATTTCCATGGTCTTTCCATAAAGTATACAATCTCTGAAATATTTATATTAATAACATTTTATCTACACAAACTTAACCTAGAAAAGATAAGCATCTGTTCTTATATTCAACAATTCTTTGCAAGAAGCTCTTTCAGTACTGCTGAGGTAATTAAGAAGTATGGAGTTCCCCAAATCTAATTATTTTAGCACCCTTGTTTTTATAAAGTGAAAGAACAAATTTTGTGATTTACCAGGACCCCTCTGGGAAATCTCAAAAGTCATTTTTGCCGTAAAAGCCATCCTGAAATTTATTATTTATTTTTTTCCTACATCGAGGGGCTCAACTTGGGCAAACAAAATCAAGAGGTATCAGAGAATATTAGGTCACTTGGTTAAGATAGATCATGGGTGCCTGAGAAAAATTCTTGGTGAAACAGTCAATCAAAGTAATAATAAAATATTTAAAAATAAACATAAAAGATAAAACAATTTAAAGGAAATGTAGTGAAAAGAAGACATTCCCCCCCCTTCTCCACTCTCTCTCCCCTCCTTCTCCTCCTCTTTTCTTCTTTCTCCTCCTTTTCCTCCACCTTTCCTTCTTCTTCTTCTGTTCTTTTAAAATAATCAAGTTAAAGTCAACACAAAGCACGGAACATTGTTCTTGTGAGACAGGAAAAAATGCTATAGAGGCAGAATACACTGGAAGTAAAAGTAGAGAATGAATTTCCACATTTCTAGTTAAGAGAAGACTAAATACTTCAAGATTAATTGTCATTTTAAGAGAGCAAAAGTCTCATTCTAGCTTTAATGGAATGTAATATTTAGGATAAGGGATTCACAAATTTTAAAATATTATCTTAAGAATAAGGCCATAAAACTGAGAAACTTCGTCAACATTTTAATGCATTTCATGTCACCTTTTCATGCTCACTACTATTAACCAAGACCAATAAAATTCACTTCCTTCTTGCTATACACACTTGCTATACTCATTGAAATTCATATTCCCGCAAAACCAAAATTTCATGTTAGGACAAAACTACTCCCTTTTCCCCTTTTCCTCATCTGCTTCCTTTACATACAGTGGTGTATTTCTCTGTCACTAATCACACCTAATAATTATAGTTTTTCATGAAGTAGTTCACTTTTATTTCATAAAGAAAACCAAGAGGTAAGATACTGTGAATTATCTGTAATATACAAGCATTTTAGCAGATTAGCAAAGATCATCATTTTTACTCCTCCTTAAACTAGCAAGAATGGTCACATTTATTAACACAACTCAAAGCTATAGCCATTCTATAGGCTATTATACTAAAATAAGTTTAATTATAGTCTAAAGTATAAAGTTATCTAAGGACCTTGGAAATTATGCCCAAGCTAACATACTCCAAAACATAATTACTGTTATAAAATGTTTGTTAAAATTATGTTTCAGTTTAGTTGAACACATAATTTACATTTTTCATAATTTGAACATGATGTAGGAATGATGTTAGTTTATCTGATCAATAAACCAATATAAGAAGTTTAGGAAATCAGATTAATTAGTCTCTTCATGCAAAAACAGAAGCATATCAAATAAACTCCAGGAAAAGATATATAGCTGCTATTATTTATTTTTTTAAGCCAAAATTATTAAACCAATCTGCACTTGTCCAAAGGTTACCCTTAAATATGTGAACCTGGATTCCTATTGAAAGAGGCTTCTGAGTCACCAGTTCCTGACACAAGAGGTTTTTTGGTTTTTCTTTTAAAGGTTAGGATAATAAAATTGGTATTAGAAATTCAGTTTATTTTATGGAAAACTTGGCAAATAATTTATGAATATAAGCACATATGCATTTCTATAGGCCAATCAGAAGTTCTTTAATTTAACAGGTGTTATAATTTAATTTAATAATACCCTCTGGAGGTAGAAATATATTTAGGGAGACATAAAGGGCTTTCTAAGTTACAGATACACAGATATATAAAGAGCTTGTAGCTTCAGCTGTACAATCCCAGCTACAGGTCAGAGTGAGCATGGAAACCAGAAGACTCACCAGTCCAGATCTCAAACAGCTCTTGTCTTTTACACTAGGCATGAAATATTGTCCTAACTGGAGATCACATTTAGGCAAGCAAACAGAAAAGGCTAACAACTGGACTCTCCATTATCTCTCACTGACCCAACCAACACAGGTCACCACCAAATGATCAAACCACCGAATAAAATTCCCAATTATTCTTAAGGGGAATAATTTACCAGCTATGCACAAACACACAGATACAATGAATGCTTGCACTGTCTACGCAAAACAGACTCAGCACCAAATTTGGCTTTTTGCCAAGAATCAGAAACAAAAACAAAATCATGGCATAAAGTTAAAGAAAACAGAAAAGAAACAGAAAGGTTGTGTTTTAGTTTTCTGAGCTGCTCAAGCAAACACCATGAAATGGGTTGGGTTAAACAATGGGAATTTATTAGCTCACAGTTTTGAAGTTAAGATAGAAGTCCAAATCAAGGCCTCCTCAAGGCGATGCTTTCTTCCCAAACCCTGGCGTTCTGGGGCTGGCTGCCAGTGATCCTTGGTCCCTAGCTTGTCACATGGCAAGGCACATGGCGGTGTCTGCTGGTCTCTCCATTCTCTTCTGGGTTCTGTTGATGTTCAGCTTCTGGCTGTTCCCTCTGTGTCTTTCTCTCTCTGAATTTCATTCCACTTATAAAGGATTCCAGTTATAGGATCAAGACCCATCCTGATTGAGGTAGGCCACACCTTAACTGAAGTAACCTCATTGAAAGGTCCTCCTTGCAATAAGTTCACACCCACAGGAATGGATTAAATTTAAGAACATGTTCTTCTGGGGGTACAAATAGCTTCAAACCGCCACAGGTGGCAAAAGTAAAAACCTAGCATCACTCAAGAAACCCTCTGGGCGTTTAGAAAAGACAAGCCATGAAGAATACTTCTTGGGCAACACAGTTTAATTGGCTCTGGCATGAATGTCACTTGGACATCTTGGCACTCTCTGCAAAACAAAGTTTAATTTTTAAAAAGTTAAAACATGATCCTCTTACAAATATAGAATGAGCACATGTCAAAAATTGTACTCTATTTGTTAATTAATGAGGGCAGGATGTCAAGGCTGATTTAAAGAAGAATTCATGGAACAGAAATTTATTTTGTCAGAAAGTCAAAGAAATAAATTTGCCAATAGATTTAAAATTGGCCAGTGACCTACGGGGCTGTAAAACTATACCAGTTAGAGTTTTCTCTTCTACTTGAACCCAAATCTACAGCTAAACTTATAACTTTTCTATGTTCTTTCTTCCCTTAGTTAATAATCCTCTCTCTTTCCAAATGACTCATGTACATGGACTACTGAAAAGGCATATTTTGACTTGGTATAAATGGTGGCTGTTTTTTTAATTTCCCAGTTGTAAGGCTTTGGTGAGGGCTATGAGTTCTGCCCTTTGAGCAGATGTAAATGGATCTGGAACACATTCACTTCCAGAACTTCCTGGAGAGTTATTACAGCATACCTAGTTCTTTGGAGTCCTTGGTCCATGAAGCTGGCTCCCGTCGATGAACATCTCTAGGTCTAGATTCTCCAGGGTCTGTGAAATCAGGTTGGCTAGAACAGACTTCTTCAATTATTTGTATACAATCATGGATAGGTTCTTCTTGTGTATTGGGAAGTAGGGCGGCCGGGTTTAAAGAGGAAACTGCCTTCAATTTAGCATTTGGATTATCTAGTATTATGGCCTGGTACTTGCCTAGCCTCCTAGAAGTGAGCCAACATCCTCCTTTGTGTTCAAGGAGCGGTATTACACAGTGAGGGGGGGTGTATACTGTGGTTGGTTGTCCCAAAGTACATTTTTTTGGCTTCCCGCAGCAGGTCTTATGTGGCAGCCACTGCTTGGAGACATGCTGGCTATCCTTGGGTCACTCTATTTAATTGTTTAGAAAAGTAGGCAATAGGTCTTCATGTGCTGCTTAAATGTATTAATATCCCAAGTCTTATTCCTTGCTGCTTGTACACAAATAGATCCAAAGGTTTCCTTATGTCTGAAAGGCCAAGTGCTGGTGCTGTTAAAAGTTTTCCCTTAATAGCATGAAATGCCTGCTGGCATTCAGCAGTCCAATTCAAGGGCTCACTGTCTTTTCCTTTAAGGGCCTCGTATAGATGTTTGGCTATAAATCCAACATTTGGAATCCACATACGGCAACATCTGGCCACTCTTAGGAGGCCTCGGTGCTGCCTCCTGGTGGTTGGTACAGACACTCTACCTACTACTTCTCTCCTGTCTGACAACAAAAACCTTTGTCCTTTTAACAGCTCAAATCCTAGATATTTCACGGTAGGCTGGGCTTTTTTATTGGAGGCCTTGTATCCTCAGTCTGCCGGGAAGTTCAGAGTTAGGGCAGTATTCTGATCTGAAGCTTCCTTGGTGGTACTGGCAATCAGGATGTCATTTTCAAATTGTAGTGAATTCCTTCTTGAAGTTGAAGCTCTCTTTAATCCCTGGCTAGAGTTTCTCCAAATAGAGTGGGGACATTTTTATATCCCCGTAAGAGCACAATCCAGCAATATCGTTGCTTTACGTTGATTTTGGGATCCTCCTATTCGAAAGCAAATAGCTCTTGGGATTCTGGGCTCAGAGGTACACAGTACAAGGCATCTTTTAAGTCAATACCATGAACCAACAGAAATTTCCAGATAAGGTGGTAATGTGTAAGGGTTTGGCACTACCGGGAGAATGTGATTTCTATTTGATTAATTGCTCTCAAGTCCTGCACGAATCTGTACTCCTTAATACCCACCTTCTGAACAGGCAAAATAGGAGTACTGTATGGAGATTGGCAATGTCTAATTAACTGATATTGGAGAACAACTTCCATTAATGGCTTTATACCTTCCCTGGCTTCTCTTTTTAAGGGTTACTGCTTTAAATGAGGAGTTTTTACATCAGGATGAATTTTTACCTTGATCAGTTTCAGCTTTTCCGGCTCTCCGGGCATCCTGTCAGCCTGTGGCCTTACTTTCAGGAGGAGATCTTCTGGGATCTGAAGTTGCGTATCTCCACCTCAGTGTAGTAAGGCAGCTTAAAGAGCACATGCTTGATCGGGAGGAGCCCCAGTGTTTAGTCTTTCTGAAGAGAAGGTCGCCTGAGCATTTAGTTTGGTTAGCAGATCCCATCCTAGCAGTGGTACAGAGCATTCAGGCAGGTAATGGAAGCTGTGCTTTCAATTGGGGTCCCCTAGTTGTCATTTGAGGGGTTGTAGGAAAGGTTTCCGGACCATGGCTTCCAGAAATTCCAGTAATAGTCACAGTTTTTGAAGAGAGAGAGCCTTGTTTTTCATTTAAAACAGAGGAAGTAGCTCCAGTATTTACCAGAAATTCAATACACTTCTTTCTCACCATCACAGTTACCCCAGGCTCCTCATGGTAAATGTTGATATGAGTAGTCAAGTTAAAATGTGCTTCTGGGTCCCTCAGGCCTGGTCGTTTCTGCTTCCAGTGAGCTGGGGCATTTGATAGGCTGACTTGTGAGCAATTCCTGGTTTCCTCTCCTTTGGGCAGTTTGGGCACTCCCATTTTCAGTGCCCCTCTTGTTATGGCTCTCAGGGGAGGGGTGGCTTTTGCAGTTAGTGGCAGGAGTCTTACCCATGAGCATCTATCTTTATTCATTGAGGTTTTTCTCAGTCCTGGCAGGTTGTGGTTAACTGCTGCAGCTAGCAGCTCGGCTTGGCATCTCATTTGCTTTTCCTGGATCTCGTTTCTACTATTGGAGACTCTGAAAGCAATTTCAACTAGCTGAGACATAGTCATCCTTAACCCCCCCCTTTCAATTTTTGTAGTTTTTTCCTTGTGTCTGTAGCACTTTGACTGATGAAGTTCATATTGCCTAGTCATATTACCTGGGTGCTTGGGGTTCAGGTCAGTATACTGCCTGTATGCCTCACTCTTTCAAGAAAAGTGGATGGCTTCTCTTTGGGCCCTTGCTGTATTTCCTGAACTCTTAAAAAACTCTTTGACCTTGGGACTCCTGTCTCCATCCCTATGATGCACCCTTTGCAATGGTATAATTTGGTTCAGTCTTTGAGTTCATTTGTGTCCCATCCGAGCTCTGCCCCTGGGATTGCCAATGCTGCTGATGTATGAATTGGATTGTTGGGTTGCAATTCATGCAGTCTACTGGCCTGGCAGGCTTTTTCAAAAACCATCCTGCGTTGCTTGGGGCTAAAGACGGTGTTCATGACAGCCTGCATGTCTGTCTAGGTAGGGTTATGAGTACCAAGGATGGAAGTAAAGCGATTCTCCATCTTGTTAGGGTCATCTTGATAGGAAGGCATATTATTTTTCCTAGTATGTAGACCAGTGGTGGAGAAGGGAGAAAGTACATATATATAAACCCTCTAGGGTTTCCTTCATCATCTAGCCCGGCAGGGACTTGTCTGAGTGGGAATTGTCTTGCCTGGGATTGAGCATTCCCTGAGCAGAATTGCGTATCCTGTTGGGTGTGGGATGGGGAAACTGTTCCTTTATGACTAGTAGCAATGAGAGCTCAAGTCTGAATTAGTTGACCTCTGGGGGATCAGCGGGTTCCTCCATATGTCTCATTTCACCTTCCCCTGCAAATAGAGGGAGTGCTGAAGGGGGCCTCAGGTGCAATAGGAGTAAATCATTAACTGGTTTTGAATCAGGCAACAAGGTTTAATCAAAGATTTAGCAGAGTCTGGGGACTCAGGTTTAGCCTGTTTTGCCTGAGCCCTTTCCCACTGAGCCATAATTTTATGCTTTTTCTGCAAGTTCTTATTTTGATATAAAGATACAAAGGACTGAACATATGGGACTTTACCTCATTTCTCTTCCCTTTTGAAAAACAAACCTAATTGAAGGATAGTGTTATGATTTAAAGATAAGTTCTCCGGCCAGTGTTTCTCTGACTCTAATTTATATTGGGGCCAGGCCATAATACAAAATAAGACCATTTCTTTTCTCATCATTTCTTTTCTCACAGCCGACCATAGACCAATTGTGTAAAATACATCACAAAGGACTGCAGTCTGGTATGCTATTAGCATCATCCATGGTGATAATTCTGTCTGTGAACAATAAGAACACCTAAGGGGATGGTTCAGGGGTTTGTGCTAGTGTAATGTTTAACAATGTGCCTTTCACAGGATACTTCTTTTACCTGGTGGACAGGCTGTGCTCTAGTAGTCTGGCCCACAGCCAGGTGTCCCTAGTTGCAAGGAAATTTTTTTGAGGATGGCAATTGTTTTGAGGGTGGAAATTGTTTTGAGGTGCCTGCCCATGACCACTTTATCCTAGCACGGGAGACTTGCTTCAGAAGCAGAGGTGTCTCATTAAAAAGTGGCGGGTGCTCTAGTAGTTTAGCTGCCCAACCTGTGTCCACCAGCAGTGAATCTCTATTGCTCACAGACAGAATAGAACCTCTACTTTAAACCACACTAAATTATCATGGAAATTTATAATTCAGAGACAATTTTTAAATCCAGTAATCCAATAATCCAGATCCTTAAGAGTACCTTCCATGATTAAATTCTCCTATATTGTCTTTCTCTCTTGGGACTCCCAAGGCAGACCTTACTTTAAAGTGTGGGACTTGAGCCCACGGTCCTATGGGACACAAACAAAAGAGAATAGGTGCCCATATGAGGTTGCTCACCCAAGAGATGTCTACTGGCAGAGCCATTTCTTTCCCCAAAATTAAAATGTAGCACTGAGAGGCATGGATCACTGGGCTGAAGTGGTGAGGACTTCAGCTGACAAGCCTCAGACAAACTGGTCTATGTGGCACCACTTAAGGTCAGCGAGGAGTGTTCATGCTCCCAGATGCAGAGTGGGGTTGGGGAGGTCAGTTTGGGATGCAGTCAGAGATGTCTATTGGACAATAGGAAGTTAAGTGGCAGTTGGATTGTTGGGTCTGGAGCTCAGAAAGGAGGTCAGGATAAGAGCTAACTGGCAATCTGGACAGGGAAGCTTTGTACACAGATGTCCTCAGCCAAGGTGTGATTGTAGAATGAGGTGCATCTCAGAATGGAGGCCTTGGCACTCTGATCTTAAGAGGTCAGGTAAAAAGAGGGAGTTAGCATAGGATACCATAGCATAGGATGAGAACCTGGGGAGTCAAGCAAAGACTGGATTTTGAGAGAGGACTCGAAGAAAACTATAAGACTTGGTCATGGTTGGCCTAAAATCCAGCAAGGTAAGGTAAGTCCATGCCCACTGGATTAATAAAATGGTGAACAGTGGTGACTTCAGCAAGAGTGGCTTTGCTGAAGATAAGGCAGAGCTAGACTGGAGTTGGTAGTAGAATGAATAAAGGGAGATGAGAAAATGAGACACCTTGTGTGTATCGCAGATCCCCAAAGTCATGGGTTCATATAACCCCTGAAAAATTATTTTAAAAACTGTGGACTCCCAGCACAGCTGTAAGGTGACAACAATTTTCATTATAATTTTCAGTAATTTCAAAAAATATACTTTCTGGCATGTTGTAACTCTTGCAATTTTAGGATAAAGCTATTGTATGGCGCTTTAAAATAGACTCAGTGGAATCAACACAGAGTTGTGATTTGATACCCAGTAACTCAACTAAAATATTCATGAACGGGTTGTTTAACAGTTGGAAATTTTATGCCATTCTTTTTCCTTATAATCTTATTTCTATTTCGTATCTTCCATAAAATTTTATCCTAATATATTTTGTTTGAAAATATTTTATTAGACCAGTCTAGAGACTGCTTTTTGTAGACAACAAAATATGGAAATTGAATTTAAACTTTAAAAAAAAATCCTATGACCATAAACTTGTAAGTATTAAATATTTTTCTCTGGATTGAATTTTTTATAATTAACATTTCCATATAACTAGTCAAAACAACATAATGTGTTATAAAATTAGTAAGTAATTCCTAAACATGAAAAAGTTACTGGAAATATATCTGGTAACCAGATAGATGGTGTGCCGGTTTGAATGTATTGTGTCCCCCAAATGCCATTGTCTTTGTAGTTTTGTGGGGCAGATGTTTTCTTGATGGTTAGATTTGCTTGGAATGTGCCCCACTCAGCTGTGGGTAATGATCATTTTGATGAGATGTTCCCATGGAGATGTGGCCCCGCCCATTAGGGGGTGGGCCTTGATCAGTGGAGCTATATAAATGAGCTGACTCAGAGAGAGAAAACTCACAGAGTGCAGCTGGGAGTGATGTTTTGAAGAGGAGCAAGCTTGCTGGAAAGGAACGTCCTGGGAGAAAGCTGTTTTGAGGCCGGAGCTTTGGAGCAGACACCGGCTGCCTTCCCAGCTAACAGAGGTTTTCTGGAGGCCATTGGCCATCCTCCAGTGAAGGTACCCGATTGCTGAGGTGTTACCTTGGACGTTTTGTGGCCTTAAGACTGTAACTGTGTAGTGAAATAAACCCCCGTTTTATAAAAGCCTATCCATCTCTGGTGTTTTGCATTCTGCAGCATTAGCAAACTAGGACAGATGGAGTCCCTCCCCCAACCCCCCAAGAAGTTTAGGCATCAAGTTCAGGTGTGCTTGAAGGTTTGAGAAGCAATGCTGTTACAAATTCTAGGTTAGGAAAGTAAAGCAGGTCTCAATCAGTAAGCATTTCTGGGGAAGCATTTCTAGTAAGACACCTGGATTCCTAAGTCTCTAGCATTTTGTTGAGTTTTCTTTTCTATTCTAAATAAATATTCATTTTCATAACAAATTTTATATTTGTAATTGATTTTTTTTTAAAGGAGAGTCTTGACATTGCATAATCTTCAAGTCCTACAAAACCTGCTTATACCCTTTGGTGAAGTCTGTGAGTGGAGACTGGAGGGTGGAGGGGAATGTGAGGAAAGGATTGAAGGGACAGTGAGCTTATTGGGGAAATGTACCAACACTGGGTGTCAGTGAGAGGACCCACTTGACAGGTGATACCAATTTGATTGGCTGTGAGATGTTTTCTAGCAAGATCTGATGGTAGACAGGGAGAAGTTGGGTGGGTGAATTCTTCCTGAGTAGGAGTTTTACTAGATGGATGCAAGAGAGAGAGGTAAAGGACAAGGGGGCTGAAGTTATACAGTCTCTCATTTTGTTATCATGATACCCTTGCAATTTGTCAGGGCACATATATGATCCCCATCTTAGAGCTGAAAAAACCGCGACTTGGGTCAAATAAATTTCTAAAGTCCTTCACTGTCCCTGACCAGTGTGTTTTCCTCCTTGGAATCATTTAGCCTCACCTGCCTCCTGCCACCTACCTCCTGCGGCTTGGCTACTTGCTCAGTGGAGAGACCCATGGACGCTCTCAGCCTAGATGGGGTGTGGAGAGGATGCTGGCCTTTGGCATGGCCTCCACCATGTCTGTGAAGGAGGAGCTTTTCCTGTGCCAAGCTAGATGGAGCTTAGCCAGGGCTCCACCACTCCTGGACTGAGAAGCCCTGTGCTACAGGCAATGCAGCACGGCTTAGCAGTGGCGGGTGAGAGTTGGTGCCCAATGGGGTGAATTGAGAGAGAAGAGAGCAGTAGGGGGTGACAGACAAATTCCTCTCCCTGATGGATGGTCCAAGGCTCAAGGGTTCTATCTGGATGGCATCCTGTACCACCAAGCAACCAGCTGTCTTCCTGGGAAGCTGTGGTTGGCTCAGTAGTGGGCCACTTTGAATTTGCTTTCCATTTTTTCTCATTCTTGATGCCTTGGGATTGTACCTCACAATGAAGTCTTACCTCAGCACATAAACTCAAGTGCTGTTTTCATGGAAATCTGGGCTAGGACACAGCTCTAAAAGGCAGCAGGGCCAGAAGTAGAACCAAGTCCTCATTTCTGAGCCCTGACTATAGAGCATTCACTGTGCTGAGCTCTAGGAATATAAAGGAAAATAATAAAGAAGTAATTCCTTCCCTCAGGGAGTTCAAATCCAAGTTTTTCTATCTCCTGGTCCAATGCTCTTTCTAGACTACATCATGGTGATTGCAATAGGTGATTCATCTTTAAAAAATGAATGGAATGGAAACTCACCAGATTTTTTCTCAAGCAGAGAGTTAAATTCCTTATGCCACACTTCTCAGAAATTATCAATTTTGTTTTCTTAGCACATTTTATGTGACAGTATATATAAAACAGGAAGAACACAGCAAACAATATTCCACAAAAATTTTTTTACCTCAAATGTGGGAATTCTTTTTTCCTAGAAGACATGATGTTTTAGTTTCCCAGCTGCCAAAACAAATAACATGCAATGGGTTGGCTGTAATAATGGGTATTTATTGGTTCACAGTTTTGAGGCTAAGAGAAGTCCAAAATCAAGGTGTTATTAAGGAGATACTTTATCCCTGAAGACTGTGGCATTCTGGGGCTGGCTGCTGGTGATCCTTGGCCCTTGGCTTTTCTATCACATGGCGATGTACATGGAGGGCTCTACCTTCTCTCTTCTCTTCTGGGTTCTGCTAACTTTCAGCTTCTGGTTGTCACCTCTATGGTGTTCCCTATAAGGCCATCAGAAATAGGCCATCCTAATTCAGCTGGGCCACACCTTAACTGAAGTCACCTCATCAAAAGGTCTTTTTTCCAAGGGTTGACACACACACAGGAATGGATTAAGTTTAAGAACACATTTTTCTGGGGTACATACAGCTCCAAACCACCACACATGCTTATCTTTCATTCCATTAATTTATCTGACAAACCTTATGGTAATCTAAGTTATTAGCCATTCTGACATTGAAAGACTACCTTCCAGACTTCTCGCTTCTCCTACCTCCTATATAAGTATCACTGTCTGTACTTGTTTCATTTGTTTAATCATTCACTCATTCCTTAACAGAGGAAGGGCTGTGTCTCTGAACTTAAAAAAAATAAAATAGTCACTTCTCAGTCTTTGGTGAAGAACCCTGGTGAAGAACTCCAATAGTGAAGTTGGACATTTGGTAGAATTCTAAGCTGGCAAAACTTAGAGACCATCAGTTTACAGAGGAAGAAACCAAGTCCCAGGAGAGTAAGAGTATTACCCAAAGTTAGCTCATGATGAAGCTGGGACAACAGCTTCATCTGGCTCTCTTGCCACTGTGATGTTTAGGAACTATTTTCTTTATCAGAAAAGAAAATTCTATTTTAATATGTAAGTATTCATCTGCCTACTGCAATCCTCTCCTAAGAGTGAACAACTGGGGTGAATTCTACTTCTTAAAGAAGGGCCATAACCTTGGAGTTAAACATTTATGAGGAAAGCATTCCAATTTGCAACTGCCACATAAGAATCTGGGAACAGCTGTAGCACGAAATGGTGTCCTAAAATGCCTTCTCGCCCACTCCAATGACAAAGCCAAGATTATCTCTGCTAAAGTATCTGGGTAATTTTCCCTTGTTTTACATTTTGTCCAGATTTAAAATGTCCAGAATACCCTACATGCAATTTGGAGAACTGAAAATATTTAATAATGCTGACATATTGATAACCACTACTTTAAAAATGTGTGCTGAACTAATGGGCCTGAATAAAGGAAAATGTTTCCTCATCAGGCCATTTAGTGGATTTTAAAATGGATCAATGCCCTGGGAGAGAGCTTATATGAAATTCCTCTGTTTTTTTTCCCCCTTCAGGCTAATTCTTGAAATATGCTGCATAGGAATAATGAAAAGAACTCCAGTAACATTAATTTAGTATAATGTTTTCTATAATTAAATCCTAACTGAAGGTCAGCAATTAAAATATGAGTAAGCATCTAAATTAAATGTTTTGGCTAAAATCTAATTGTCTAATAGGAAAATATATGCTGGAACTAAGAACTCAGACATCATGTGGATTGGATATCTCTCATATGATATCAAACTATAAAATGGAAATCCTTGTTAAAGTTTTGATTGAAGTTAAATACATTTTTCCCCTTGCATTTTAAATACCCTCCCTCACTTCGTGCCAATTTTAAATATTGGCTATTTTAGTGTGAAAATTGGGGAAAATCTCCAGAGTAGTAGAAAGAGCCCTAGACTTGGATTTAGGGAACCTGTGTTCTAGCCCCAATTCTACATGAGAATAATTACATGACAAAGTTACTTAATATATGTGTTTCCTGTCCAGCTCAAGGATTCTAAGTGAATAACATTTTTTGCTCTGATATTTGAATGCACATTTAGCCCTGGCTGTGATTTTTACCATCACACATTTGGACAGCTTATACTGACTTAAGTAGCTTTGAGCAATAATGTTATACAAGGTGATAATTTTATAAATACTCATATTTAATAATCAATAATGGTCCTTGAAATTGCTCAGTGTCAATCAGATTCTAAACCCTTCAGAAACATCATATTCTCAAATATGGCAATAAATGTCTTTCTAGAAGACATTTTCTAAATGAAAGGAAATATTGAATGTATATACTCATTTCCAATTAGTGTAGAAATACATTAAGCCTCTTGAGGACTTAAAGCTTAGTTGGGAAGATGGTGGACTGGTGAGCTGTATGTTTTAGTTACTCCTCCAGGAAAGTAGGTAGAAAGCCAGGAACTGCGTGGACTGGACACCACAGAGCAATCTGACTTTGGGCATACTTCATACAACACTCATGAACACGTCGAACTGCTGAGATCAGCGAAATCTGTAAGTTTTTGTGGCCAGGGGACCCGCACCCCTCCCTGCCAGGCTCAGTCCCGGGGGAGGAGGTGCTGTCAGCTCCAGGAAGGAGAAGGGAGAACTGCAGTGGCAGCCCTTACTGGAAATTCATTCTACTGATCCAAACTCCAACCATAGATAGACTGAGACCAGATACCAGAGAATCTGAGAGCAGCCAGCCCAGCAGAGAGGAGATAGGCATAGAAAAAAACAGCACAAAAAACTCCAAAATTAAAAGCAGAGTATTTTTGGAGTTCTGGTCAACATAGAAAGGGGAAGGGCAGAGCTCAGGCCCTGAGGCTCATATGCAAATCCCAAAGAAAAGCTGATCTCTCTGCCCTGTGGACCTTTCCTTAATGACCCTAATTGCTTTGTCTCTTAGCATTTCAATAACCCATTAGATCTGTGAGGAGGGCCCTTTTTTTTTTTTAATCCTTTTTTCTTTTTCTAAAACAATTACTCTAAGAAGCCCAATACAGAAAGCGTCAAAGACTTGCAATTTGGGCAGGTCAAGACAAGAGCAGAACTAAGAGAGCTCTGAGACAAAAGACAATAATCCAGTGGCTGAGAAAATTCACTAAACACCACAACTTCCCAAGAAAAGGGGGGTGTCTGCTCACAGCCATCATCCTGGTGGACAGGAAACACTCTTGCCCATCGCCAGCCCCATAGCCCAGAGCTGCCCCAGACAACCCAGTGTGACAGAAATGCTTCAAATAACAGGCACACACCACGAAACTGGGCATGGACATTAGCCTTCCCTGCAACCTCAGTTGATTGTCCCAGAGTTGGAAAGGTGGACCAGTGTGAATTAACAAAGCCCCATTCAGCCATCATTTCAGCAGACTGGGAGCCTCCCTACACAGCCCAGCAGCCCAGAACTGCCCTGGGGGGACGGCACTCACCTGTGACATAGCACAGTCATTCCTCAACAAAGGACCAGGGGGTGCATGACCTGGAAGAGGGACCCATTTGCAAGTCTCAGGAGCCATACGCCAATACCAAGGACTTGTGGGTCAGTGGCAGAGACAAACTGTGGCAGGACTGAACTGAAGGATGAGACTACTGCAGCAGCTTTAAAACTCCAGGATCACCAGGGAGATTTGATTGTTAGAGCCACCCCCACTCCCTGACTGCCCAGAAACACGCCCCATATACAGGGCGGGCAACACCAACTACACACGCAAGCTTGGTACACCAATTGGATCCCACAAGACTCAATCCCCCACTCACCACAAAGGCAAAGCAGGGGAGAACTGGCTTGTGGAGAACAGGTGGCTCGTGGATGCCACCTGCTGGTTAGTTAAAGTGTACTCCACGAAGCTATAGATCTGATAAATTAGAGAGAAGGACTTCAATTGGTCTACAAATCCTAAAAGAACCCTATCAAGTTCAGCAAATGCCAAGAGGCCAAAAACAACAGAAACTTATAAAGCATATGAAAAAACCAGACGATATGGATAACCCAAGCCCAAGCACCCAAATCAAAAGATCAGAAGAGACACAGCAACTAGAGCAGCTACTCAAAGAACTAAAGATGAACAATGAGACCATAGTATGGGATACAAAGGATATCAAGAAGACCCTAGAAGAGCATAAAGAAGACATTGCAAGACTAAATAAAAAAATAGATGATCTTATGGAAATTAAAGAAACTGTTGACCAAATTAAAAAGATTCTGGACACTCATAGTACAAGACTAGAGGAAGCTGAACAATGAATCAGTGACCTGGAAGATGACAGAATGGAAAATGAAAGCATAAAAGAAAGAATGGGGAAAACAATTGAAAAAATCAAAACAGACCTCAGGAATATGATAGATAATATAAAACGTCCAAATATAAGACTCATTGGTGTTCCAGAAGGGGAAGAAAAGGGTAAAGGTCTAGGAAGAGTATTCAAAGAAATTGTTGGGGAAAACTTCCCAAATCTTCTAAACAACATAAATACACAAATCATAAATGCTCAGCGAACTCCAAATAGAATAAATCCAAATAAACCCACTCCGAGACATATTCTGATCACACTGTCAAACATGGAAGAGAAGGAGCAAGTTCTGAAAGCAGCAAGAGAAAAGCAATTCACCACATACAAAGGAAACAGCATAAGACTAAGTAGTGACTACTCAGCAGCCACCATGGAGGCAAGAAGGCAGTGGCACGATATATTTAAAATTCTGAGTGAGAAAAATTTCCAACCAAGAATACTTTATCCAGCAAAGCTCTCCTTCAAATTTGAGGGAGAGCTTAAATTTTTCACAGACAAACAAATGCTGAGAGAATTTGCTAACAAGAGACCTGCCCTACTGGAGATACTAAAGAGAGCCCTACAGACAGAGAAACAAAGAAAGGACAGAGAGACTTGGAGAAAGGTTCAGTACTAAAGAGATTCGGTATGGGTACAATAAAGGATATTAATAGAGAGAGGGAAAAATATGGCAAACATAAACCAAAGGATAAGATGGCCGATTCAAGAAATGCCTTCAAGGTTTTAACGTTGAATGTAAATGGATTAAACTCCCCAATTAAAAGATATAGATTCGCAGAATGGATCAAAAAAAATGAACCATCAATATGTTGCATACAAGAGACTCATCTTAGACACAGGGACACAAAGAAACTGAAAGTGAAAGGATGGAAAAAAATATTTCATGCAAGCTACAGCCAAAAGAAAGCAGGTGTAGCAATATTAATCTCAGATAAAACAGACTTCAAATGCAGGGATGTTTTGAGAGACAAAGAAAGCCACTACATACTAATAAAAGGGGCAATTCAGCAAGAAGAAATAACAATCGTAAATGTCTATGCACCCAGTCAAGGTGCCACAAAATACATGAGAGAAACACTGGCAAAACTAAAGGAAGCAATTGATGTTTCCACAATAATTGTGGGAGACTTCAACACATCACTCTCTCCTATAGATAGATCAACCAGACAGAAGACCAATAAGGAAATTGAAAACCTAAACAATCTGATAAATGAATTGGATTTAACAGACATATATAGAACATTACATCCCAAATCACCAGGATACACATACTTTTCTAGTGCTCACGGAACTTTCTCCAGAATAGATCATATGCTGGGACATAAAACAAGCCTCAGTAAATTTAAAAAGATTGTAATTATTGAAAGCACATTCTCTGACCACAATGGAATACAATTAGAAGTCAATAACCATCAGAGACTTAGAAAATTCACAAATACCTGGAGGTTAAACAACACACTCCTAAACAATCAGTGGGTTAAAGAAGAAATAGCAAGAGAAATTGCTAAATATATAGAGACGAATGAAAATGAGAACACAACATACCAAAACCTATGGGATGCAGCAAAAGCAGTACTGAGGGGGAAATTTATAGCACTAAACGCATATATTAAAAAGGAAGAAAGAGCCAAAATCAAAGAACTAATGGATCAACTGAAGAAGCTAGAAAATGAACAGCAAACCAATCCTAAACCAAGTAGAAGAAAAGAAATAACAAGGATTAAAGCAGAAATAAATGACATAGAGAGCAAAAAAAACAATAGAGAGGATAAATATCACCAAAAGTTGGTTCTTTGAGAAGATCAACAAGATTGACAAGCCCCTAGCTACACTGACAAAATCAAAAAGAGAGAAGACCCATATAAACAAAATAATGAATGAAAAAGGTGACATAACTGCAGATCCTGAAGAAATTAAAAAAATTATAAGAGGATACTATGAACAACTGTATGGCAACAAACTGGATAATGTAGAGGAAATGGACAATTTCCTGGAAACATATGAACAACCTAGACTGATCAGAGAAGAAATAGAAGACCTCAACCAACCCATCACAAGCAAAGAGATCCAATCAGTCATCCAAAATGTTCCCACAAATAAATGCCCAGAGCCAGATGGCTTCACAGGGGAATTCTACCAAACTTTCCAGAAAGAACTGACACCAATCTTACTCAAACTCTTTCAAAACATTGAAGAAAATGGAACACTATCTAACTCATTTTATGAAGCTAACATCAATCTAACACCAAAACCAGGCAAAGATGCTACAAAAAAGGAAAACTACCGGCCAATCTCCCTAATGAATATAGATGCAAAAATCCTCAACAAAATACTTGCAAATCAAATCCAAAGACACATTAAAAAAATCATACACCATGACCAAGTGGGGTTCATTCCAGGCATGCAAGGTTGGTTCAACATAAGAAAATCAATCAATGTATTACACACATTAAAAATTCAAAAGGGAAAAATCAAATGATCATCTCAATAGATGCTGAAAAAGCATTTGACAAAATCCAACATCCGTTTTTGATAAAAACACTTCAAAAGGTAGGAATTGAAGGAAACGTCCTCAATATGATAAAGGGCATATATGAAAAACCCACAGCCAGCATAGTACTCAATGGTGAGAGACTGAAAGCCTTCCCTCTAAGATCAGGAACAAGACAAGGATGCCTGCTGTCACCACTGTTATTCAACATTGTGCTGGAAGTGCTAGCCAGGGCAATCTGGCAAGACAAAGAAATAAAAGGCATCCAAATTGGAAAAGAAGAAGTAAAACTGTCATTGTTTGCAGATGATATGATCTTATATCTGGAAAACCCTGAGAAATCGACGATACAGCTACTAGAGCTAATCAACAAATTTAGCAAAGTAGCGGGATACAAGATTAATGCACAGAAGTCAGTAATGTTTCTATATGCTAGAAATGAACAAACTGAAGAGACACTCAAGAAAAAGATACTATTTTCAATAGCAACTAAAAAAATCAAGTACCTAGGAATAAACTTAACCAAAGATGCAAAAGACCTATACAAAGAAAACTACATAACTCTACTAAAAGAAATAGAAGGGGACCTTAAAAGATGGAAAAATATTCCATGTTCATGGATAGGAAGGCTAAATGTCATTAAGATGTCAATTCTACCCAAACTCATCTACAGATTCAATGCAATCCCAATCAAAATTCCAACAACCTACTTTGCAGACTTGGAAAAACTAGTTATCAAATTTATTTGGAAAGGGAAGATGCCTAGAATTGCTAAAGACATTCTAAAAAAGAAAAATGAAGTGGGAGGACTTACACTCCCTGACTTTGAAGCTTATTATAAGGCCACAGTTCTCAAAACAGCATGGTACTGGCACAAAGATAGACATATAGATCAATGGAATAGAATTGAGAATTCGGAAATAGACCCTCAGATCTATTGCCGACTGATCTTTGATAAGGCCCCCAAAGTCACTGAACTGAGTCATAACGGTCTTTTCAGCAAATGGGGCTGGGAGAGTTGGATATCCATATCCAAAAGAATGAAAGAGGACCCCTGCCTCACACCCTACACAAAAATTAACTCAAAATGGACCAAAGATCTCAATATAAAAGAAAGCACCATAAAACTCTAGAAGATAATGTAGGAAAACATCTTCAAGACCTTGTATTAGGCGGCCACTTCCTAGACTTTACACCCAAAGCACAAGCAACAAAAGAAAAAATAGATAAATGGGAACTCCTCAAGCTTAGAAGTTTCTGCACCTCAAAGGAATTTCTCAAAAAGGTAAAGAGGCAGCCAACTCAATGGGAAAAAAATTTTGGAAACCATGTATCTGACAAAAGACTGATATCTTGCATATATAAAGAAATCCTACAACTCAATGACAATAGTACAGTCAGCCCAATTATAAAATGGCCAAAAGATATGAAAAGACAGTTCTTTGAAGAGGAACTACAAATGGCCAAGAAACACATGAAAAAATGTTCAGCTTCATTAGCTATTAGGGAGATGCAAATTAAGACCACAATGAGATACCATCTAACACCGATTAGAATGGCTGCCATTAAACAAACAGGAAACTACAAATGCTGGAGGGGATGTGGAGAAATTGGAACTCTTATTCATTGTTGGTGGGACTGTATAATGGTTTAGCCACTCTGGAAGTCAGTCTGGCAATTCCTTAGAAAACTAGATATAGAGTTACCATTCGATCCAGCGATTGCACTTCTCGGTATATACCCAGAAGATCGGAAAGCAGTGACATGAACAGATATCTGCACGCCAATGTTCATAGCAGCATTATTCACAATTGCCAAGAGACGGAAACAACCCAAATGTCCTTCAACAGATGAGTGGATAAATAAAATGTGGTATATACACACAATGGAATAGTACACGGCAGTAAGAAGGAACGATCTTGTGAAACATATGACAACATGGATGAACCTTGAAGACATAATGCTGAGCGAAATAAGCCAGGCACAAAAAGAGAAATATTATATGCTATCACAAATGTGAACTTTGAAAAATGTAAAACAAATGGTTTATAATGCAGAATGTAGGGGAACTAGCAATAGAGAGCAATTAAGGAAGGGGGAACAATAATCCAAGAAGAATAGATAAACTATTTAATGTTCTGGGGATGCCCAGGAATGACTATGGTCTGTTAATTTCTGATGGATATAGTAGGAACAAGTTCACAGAAATGTTGCTATATTAGGTAACTTTCTTGGGGTAAAGTAGGAACAACGTTGGAAGTAAAGCAGTTATCTTAGGTTAGTTGTCTTTTTCTTAGTCCCTTGTTATGGTCTCTTTGAAATGTTCTTTTATTTTATGTTTTTTTTTTTTTTAATTTTTTTTTTTAATAAAGTTGATTTAAAAAAAAAAAAAACAAGGAAAAAAATATGTAGAGCCCCCTTGACGAGCCAGTGGAGAATGCAGGGGTATTGGCCTACCCCACCTTGATGGTTGCTAACATGACCACAGACATAGGGGACTGGTGGTTTGATGGGTTGAGCCCTCTACCCATGTGGGAAGATGGTTGCTGCAAAGGAGAGGCTAGGCCTCCCTATAATTGTGCCTAAGAGCCTCCTCCCGAATGCCTCTTTGTTGCTCAGATGTGGCCCTCTCTCTCTAGCTAAGCCAACTTGAAAGGTGAAATCACTGCCCTCCCCCCTACGTGGGATCAGACACCCAGGGGAGTGAATCTCCCTGGCAACGTGGAATATGATTCCCTGGGAAGAACGTAGACCTGGCATCGTGGGATGGAGAACATCTTTTTGACGGAAAGGGGGATGTGAAAGGAAATGAAATAAGCTTCAGTGGCAGAGAGATTCCAAAAGGAGCCGAGAGGTCACTCTGGTGGGCACTCTTACGCACAATTTAGACAACCCTTTTTAGGTTCTAATGAATTGGGGTAGTTGGTGGTGGATACCTGAAACTATCAAACTATAACCCAGAACCCATGAATCTCGAAGACAATTGTATAAAAATGTAGCTTATGAGGGGTGACAATGGGATTGGGAAAGGCATAAGGACCACACTCCACTTTGTCTAGTTTATGGATGGATGAGTGGAAAAATAGGCGAAGGAAAAATCAAACAAACAGAGAAAGGTACCCAGTGTTCTTTTTTACTTCAATTGCTCTTTTTCGCTTTAATTATTATTCTTGTTATTTTTGTGTGTGTGCTAATGAAGGTGTCAGGAATTGATTTAGGTGGTGAATGTACAACTATGTAATGGTACTGTGAACAATCGAATGTACAATTTGTTTTGTATGACTGCGTGATATGTGAATATATCTCAATAAAATGAAGATAAAAAAAGCTTAGTTGGCTAAATTGTTTATTTGGAATATAATTCATGATACATTTTTCTAAGTTGGCATGTATTCAGAAAAAGATTTTGGGGTCAAAGACCCCCAAGAACAATTTTTTTTTTTATGTCAAATAAAGCATTGTGGAAATATCACATCTGGTCATTGACCAACACTATGAGATAGATAGGATGTATATTTATATTCTGATTTTACAAAGGAAACCGACTTCCAGAGAGTTTAAGCGACTTGGCCAATTGTACACAGCTATTCAGAACCCACCTGGGATCAGAATCCAAGTCTTTAACTCAGGTTCTCTAATTACTACACCATGGCTAACTTTGAGTAGTCTGAAAAGAAAAACAAAATGTTACGGGAAAGATAAGAAATGCCACTCCATATAAATGGATAAAAGAGTAAAAACGCAAAGGCAGACCTTTTGTCCAACGAATCCCAGGGGAATTTGTACATATTCAAATGATTTATCTCACAAATAATTGTTCTTGCTTCTCTGCTTATTATTAGAGATGGAAATTAATTGTCAAAAAGATAAACTGTAAAAAATGTTACATACTGAACGTTGAAGCTTAAACTGGGCAGTGTAAGTTACAAAAGCTCAACTCTCAGAGAAATTCTTTTCTCCTCCATACCTGGAATGTAGGGCAAAAAGCAGCTGCTAATGAGGTGAGGAAGCCAGGGGTGTGGTAGACCTGGTTGGCAGGCTCAGAGGGCAATTGGGTAAAACCTGAAGAAAAACAATTTCATTCAATCTTTATGTAGATTAGCACAGAGAGAGTTGTTTAGATATTTAATTATGTGTTCCAAGTCAGAAAATTTTTGAATAACTGATTTCAGAACAAATATATACTGTTTGCTGTGTTAGAATTTCTCCAGATAAGAAAAAAAACAAATGTTCACAATAGTTGGCATGAGTCAATCATCACTGAACTGATCATTTAAAAATAAATGTAAAAATTCCATCTCTTTGTTCCACTATTTTGCCTTCTTGGCAAAATTTCTTGGAGAATGTGTTTTGGGGGTTGTTAACTCTGGATTTAACTATCAGAAGTGTCAACAGAGAGAGGGCTACTTGGTGATTGTCAACCCTGGCTACCCATTAGGTGATTCAAACTACAACCAAAGGGACATAAGCTTAGGTGTCAATGGCTTCACAGTAAATCCCACTCTGACTTTGCCACCAGATTATTGAAGATGTCTTGTTGAAGAAGGGATATGAGATTGTGCTGCAGCTTTAAAGTGCTGTTGACTTTTCTTCTTTGTTAGAGAAGTTGTGGGTTTACAGAAAAATCATGCATAAAATAGAGGATTCCCATACACCACCCCATGAACAACAATTTGCATTGTTGTGGAACATTTGTTACAATTGGTAGAACATGTTAGTAATTTTACTACTAAAATCCATGGTTTAACTTAAGGCTCACTATTTGTGTAGCAGTTCCATGGATTTTTTTTAAAAATTTTTATTCTGTTACCATATATAAAATCTAACCATATTCAGATTATACATTTCAGTGCTATTAATTGTGTGCACAATGCTGTGCTGCCATCACCACCATCCATTATCAGGACATTTCCATCATTCCAAATAGGAACCCTGTACATTTTAAGCCTTAACTTCCCATTCTCTATCCACACCTCATTTCCTGGTAAACTATATTCTAGATTCTGAGTCTATGAAGTTTTCTTATTCTAATTGTTTCAAAACAGTGAGATCATAAAATATTTGTCCATTTTGTGTCTGGCTTATTTTGCTCAACATGATGTCTTCAAGGTTCATCCTTGTTGCATATATCAGGACTTCATTTTTACAGCCGAATGAAATTCCATTGTGTATATTTACCACATTTAATTTACCTATTCATTGGCTGATGGACACTTGGGTTGCTTCCACTTTTTAGCAGTTGTGGATAATGCTGCTATGAACGTTGGTGTGCAAATATCTGTTTGAGTCCCTGCTTTCATTTCTCCTGGGTATATACCTAGTACTGGGACAGCTGGGTCGTATGGTAGCTCTATACTTAGATTTCTGAGGAACAGCCAAACTGTCTTCTACAGCAGCTACCCTATTTTACAGTGCCACCATCAATGAATGCATGTTCCTGTTTCTTGTCATTCTCTCCAATACCTGTTTTTTTTTTTTTTCTGTTTTCTTTTTTTAAATAGCAGCCATTCTAATGAATATGAAATGGTATCTCATTTTGGTTTTTATTTGCATTTTCCTGATGGCTAATGATTTTGAGCATCTTTTCATGTGTTTTCTGGCTGTGCCAGTTTGAATATATTGTGTCCCCCAAAAGCCATTATCTTTGATGTAATCTTGTGTGGGCAGACATTATCAGTGTTGATTAGACTGTAATTCTTTGAGTGTTTCTTTGGAATGTGCCCCACCCAGCTGTGGGTGATGACTCTGACTGGATAATTTCCATGGAGGTGTTGCTCCACCCATTCGGGGTGGGTCTAAGTTGATCAGTGGAGCCATATAAATGAGCTGACTTAACAGAAGAAACTCAGTGCAGCTGTGAGTGATGTTTTGAAGAGGAGCTACAGCCAAGAGGGACACTTTGAGGAAAGCACAGGAGCTGCAGATGAGAGACAGTTTGAGGTCGGCTGTTGAAAGCAGAACATTTGCTCCAGAGAAGCAAAGAGAGGACAAATACCCCAAGTGCAACTAAGAGTGACATTTTTGAGGAACTGCAGCCTAGAGAGGAATGCCCTGGGAGAAAGCCATTTTGAAACCAGAACTTTGGAGCAGACAGCAGCCACGTGCCTTCCCAGCTAACAGAGGTTTTCCGGACACCATTGGCCATCCTCCAGTGAAGGTACCTGATTGCTAATGTGTTACCTTGGACACTTTATGGCCTTAAGACTGTAACTGTGTAACCAAATAAACCCCCTTTTATAAAAGCCAATCCATCTCTGGTGTTTTGCATTCTGGCAGCATTAGCAAACTAGAACACTGGCCATTTATATAGTTCTTCTTTGGAACAATGCCTATTCAAGTTTTCTGCCCATTTTTTAATTGAGTTGTTTGCCTTTTTGTTGTTAAATTGAAGGGTTTCTTTGTATATTATGGATATTAATCTTTTATTGGATATGTGGTTTCCAAATATTTTCTCCCATTGTGTAGGTGGTTGTATTACTTTCATGTTAAAGTCTTTTGAGGAATAAAAGTTCCTAATTTTGGTGAGCTCCCAATCTATCTATTTTTTCTTTCATTACTTATGCTTTGGGTGTTAAGTCTAAGAAACTATTGCCTAACAAATGATCCCGAACGTGCTTCCCATTGTTTTCTTCTAGGAAAGTGATAGTTTTAGCTCTTATGTTAAGGCTGTTGGTCCTTATTGAGTGATTTTTGTATATGATGTGAGGTAGGGGCTGTCCTTTTTTTGGCAAATAGAGATTAAATTTTCACAGCACCGTTTTTTAAAGAGACTTATTTCCCAGTTGATTGGTATTTGTCACCTTGTCAAAAATCAGTTGTCTATAAATGTGAGGATTAATTTCTGAGCCCTCAATTCTATTCCATTGGTCTATTTGTTTGACCATGTGCCAGTACTATGCTGTTTTGATTACAGTGCCTTTGTATAAGTTTTAAGTTTGGGAAACATGAGTCCTCCAACTTCATTCTTATTCAAGATGGCTTTAGTTATTCGGGGCCCCTTACCATTCCATATAAACTTGATGGTTTTCTATTTCTGCCAAGAATATTGTTGAAATTTTGATTGAGATCGCATTGAATCTATAAATTACTTTGGGTAATGTTGACATCTTAATGATATTTAGTCTTCCAATCCATGAACATGATATATCCTTCCAGTTATTTGGGTCTTTAATTCCATTTAGCAATGTTTTGTAGTCTTCTGTGCAAAAATCCTTTACATCCTTGGTTAGATTTATTCCTAGATACTTGATTATTTTAGTTGCTATTGTGAATAGAATTTTTTTCTTGATTTCTTCTTCCAATTATTCATTGCTTGGGTATAGAAACACTACTGATTTTGGGGTGTTGATCTTGTACCCCACCCCTTTGCTGAACTCATTTATTAGCTCTAGGAGCTTTGTTGTGGATTTTTCAGGATTTTCTGTATATAGGATCATATCATCTGCAAATAGGGAAAGTTTTACTTCTTCCTTTCCAATTCTCTGGCTCGAACTTCCTGTATACTGTTGCATAACAGTGGTGACAGTGGACAAACTTGTTTTGTTCCTGATCTTAGAAGGAAAGCTATCAGACTTTCACCACTAAGTAGATGTTAGCTGTGGGCTATCATGTATGCCCTTTATCATGTTGAGGAAGTTTCCTTCTATTCCTAGAGTTCTAAATGCTTTTTTCAAGAAAGGGTGCGGATTTTGTCAAATGCCTTTTCTGCATCAATTGAGAAGAGCATGTGTTTTTTCTTCATTCTGTTAACGTAGTGTATTAGATTAATTGATTTTCTTATGTTGAACCAACTTTTCATACCAAGGATAAATCCCACTTGATCATGGGGCATAATTCTTTAAATATGTAGTTGGATTGGCTTGTTAGTATTTTGTTGAGGATTTTTACATCTATATTCCTAAGGGATATTGTTTTTTGTTGTTGTTGTTGCGGTGGTGGTTTCTTTATCTGGCTTTGGCTTGAGGGTGGTGTTGGCCTCATAGAATGAGTGAGGGAGTGTTCTCCCCTCTTCAATTTCTTGCAAGAGTTTGAGCAGAACTGGAGTTAAGTCTTCTTGAAATGTTTGGTAGAATTTCCCTGTGAAGCCATCAGATCCTGGGCTTTTCTTTGTTGAGAGGTTTTTTATTTGATTCAATCTCTTTACTAGAAATTGGTTTGTAGAGATTTTCTATTTCTTCTTGAATCCATGTAGGTAGCTTGTGCATTTCTAAGAATTTGTCCATTTCATCTAAGTAGATAACTTATTGGCATACAGTTGTTCATAGTATACACTTACAGTTCCTTTTATTTCTGTGGTGTCAAAGTAATGTCCCCCTTTTCATTTCTGATTTTCTTTATTTGTATTCTCTTTTCTTCTTTGTCAGTTGAGGTAAAGGTTTGCTGATTTTGTTGATCTTTTCAAGGAACCAAATTTTGGTTTTCTTGATCTTATTTTTTTTCTATTTCATCTATTTTTGCTGTAATCTTTGTTATTTCCTTCCTTCTACTCACTTTGAGTTTAGTTTTCTCTTCTTTTTCTAGTTCTTCCAGTTTTGAGGTTAGGCCTCTGATTTGAAGTCTTCTTTTTTAAAGTAAGGATTTAGAGCTATAAATTTCCCTCTCAGCACTGCCTTCACTGTATCCCTTAAGTTTTGGTTGTTGTATTTTCATTTCCATTTGCCTCAAGGTATTTCCTAATTTTGTTTCTGATTTCCTCTTTAGCCCATTGGTTGTTTAAGAGTATGTTGCTTAATTTCCACATTTTGTGAATTTCCACATTTGTGAATTCTCTTTCTTTCTGTTATTGACTTCTAGCTTCATTCTGTTGTGGTCAGAGAATATATATTGTATGATTTCAATATTTTTGAATTTATTGAGACTAGTTTTGTGATTCAACATAAATTCTATCCTGGAGAATGATCCACGTGACTTGAGAAGAATGTGTATTCTGTATCCACTGGGAGCAGTGCTCTCTATATGTCTGTTAGGTCTAATAGATTTAATGTCTCATTCAAGTCTTGTACTTCCTTATTGACCTTCTGACTAGATGTCTATCTGTTATTGACATTGGTGTGTTAACATCTCCTACTATCAATATAGAACTGTCAATTTCTCCCTTCAAATCTGTCAGTATTTGCTTCATACATTTTGGGACTCTGCTGTTAGGGGCATATATATTTATGATTGTTACATCTTCCTGTTGAATTGTCCCTTTATCAGTATATAATGACCATCTTTATCCCTCATAACTGTTTTTGACTTGAAGTCTATTTTATCCAATATTAGAGTAGTCACCTCAGTTCTCTTATGATTACTGCTTGCATGGTATATTTTTTCCGCCCCTTTCTCCCTCAACCTACATGCATCTTTTACTTTAATGTGAGACTCTGGCAGACAGCATATAGTTGGGCCATGCTTTTTTATCTATTCTGCCAATCTCTGCCTTTTGACTGGGGAGTTTAATCCATTTACATCTGAAGTCACTACTGATAAAACAGGACTTCTGCCATTTTGCTATTTATCTTTTGTATTTTTTATACCTTTCTGTTCCTCACTTCTGTTAATGCCTACTTTTATATTTATTTAATTTTTTATGTTGTACCATATTGAGTGCCTTCTCATTTCTATCTGGATATATTTTCCATACATTTACTATTATGGCTATCATAGAGTTAAAATCTAACATCCTAAATATATAACTATCATATTTGGTGTAAGACTAACTTAATTTCAAAAGCATGTGCATATACTTTTCCTATACCCTTTTGTCCTCCCACCACTTTTTTTTGTATTTCTACCATTTGTATCTTTGTTATCTTTGCACATTGTATGATAAATCTAGATTTACCTTTATGTTTTATGCATTAGAATTTTAGCAGCTGTAGGAAGTGTGTTTCCAAACAATACAATACAATAATACTGGCATTTATATTTACCCAAGTGGTTACCTTTTCTGTGGGTCTCTATTTCTTTATGCTGCTTTGAAACACTGTCTAGTGTCCTTCCCTTTCGGTCTGAAGAAGCACCTTTAGTGTTTCTCATAGGGAAGGTCCAGCAGTGATAAACTCCCTCAGCTTTGGTTTGTTTAATCTCTCCCTCATTTTTGAAAGACTTCCCCAGAAGTCTCTAAAGTACTATAGACTTTGTGTGGTCTTATTATAACGATGGAAGAGCAGAAGGGTGGGATGTTTTGAGTGGCATTTATAGAGGAGAGAGGGCATGTTGTATAATTCATAGACTGAAGGTAAATTGATCCTTGCTGAATACATAGTGCCACCATCATTAGTATGTGTACATTAGGTGTTTTTCTAATACTTTAAATTTTACAGATAATCTCTGACCATCAAGTTTTTTATTGTTGTTGTTATCCAAACAGTTTCCTGTGTGGGTAAAAGAAATCACCCTAGAACTCAATGTCAGAAGTTAGGTATGTATAACTTGGATCTGTAACAGGGAAAGCTTGTTTGCTTACACAGGAATCATATTTAGTTATATGTTTGCATGTATATGTCCACTACATGAAAACCCCCTTTGAACTTTGTTATGTAATATCCTTTCCTAGTTCCTAGAGAGCTCATCTATTCACATGGCTTCAACAGTCACATATACTGAATGTGCCATGGCTGCACATTCAATTCCTGAAACCCAGATTTCAGTCTCTAGTACTCTCTCCTGAGCTTGAGGTAGACACAGATGTCTACCAGAGGACATGTAGATGCCTATTTGAGATACATACAGATGCCAAATATCCAAACTCATCAACTCATAAGTGTAAGCATGGTCCTATGCTCCATCCCCTGCTGGGATCCATTTCTGCTTTAAAGACACACTTTCCACACAGCCATCTAAGCAGGAAGCCTTGGAATCAGACTCCTTCCCCTTCCTCCCCCTTGACATTTGATCAATCATGAAAACCCATGGATTTTAACTCAGTATCCACTATTTAATCTCCTTGTTTGTCTCCTCACAGTCTCGAACTTAGATTAGGCCTTCATTTTCTCTTACTGAACTATTGAAATAGCCTATGAACAAATCTACCACCTTCCAATGCACTGTTAGAGTATTCTTTCTGCAGTGCAAATTTGATCATGTTTGTACTCCTCCAGTAGTTCCACATTTCTGAAGGTGATTTCCTTAAGAGCGTGCCATGTACTTTAGGATGTGGCTCCTGCCTTCCCTCACCCTCCAGCGGTCTGTGATCAGATCTGGAAGAACACCTTACAGTTCCTTAAACACTCCGGCTTTCTCATTGCTGTGCTTTGGGCCATGCTGCCTCTCCTGCTTGCTTTGTGTACAACACTTGCACATCCTTCAGGGCTCAGCATAGGAATCATCTCCTCATAGAAACATCCCTGTCCTCTTTCCACTCCAGGCTGAATTAGATACCTCTTTGCTGGGCTTCCTTAGCAATCTGTGTGCACCTCTACTTCAGCAGTGATCACCCTCCATTGTACTCATCCTCCTGTCTCCTTCCTCACTAGACTGGAAGTTCCTTAACCTCAGGATCCCTGGCGAGTCACGCAGAGGAAGGGTCAATAAATATTTGTTGAATGCATAAAAGGAGGGGCAAGTATTTATATGTACAAGAAACCACTCTGGAGGAGCAATTTGGTGTAAGCCTGGTCTGAGGCCCTAGCGCAGACTTCTTTGGACCCTCAAAGAACTTCAGCTAGAAAATTCTGAAGCATTTGATTTTATAATCACCAATGCATTCTAAATACACCAAGGTACCTGTGAATGTTGACTCCAGGCAAAACAGCAAAGGTGAAATTGTTTGCCTCTCAAACTCCTCTAATTCCCTTTCTGTCTTCCCTCCTACCGTTTGTGTTGGAAATAAAGCGGTACTTGTAAGGGAATAAATGTTCACTCGGTTCTGGAGGAGAAAAGAATTTATTTACAATCTTGCAAGATAGGGCGTCCAGCCAAACATGTGGTAGGCTGGCGCGCCAGAGGAAGAGAATGGCGATCTTTAAATCTCCTACTCCTGATTCGCAAGTCCCTCCCCTGTTTCCCCATTGACTGGGTACTACAGAGGTTACAGCCTATCCGAGAACACTAACTAATTTATTTTTTGAGATTTTAATTTGTACAGCCAATCCCAGAGAGCCAACTAGCTCATTATTGAGATTTTGAACTGATCAGCCTATCCCAGAGAGTTCATTTAGTTTAAAAAAAAAATTTTTTTTTTTTTGCTGTGAGTTCCCGCCTCTGATTTTACCTCATATCTCTTTACATTCCAGTAACCATGGTTACTTTTTCATATAAGGGGCTGGCAGATCCTTTCTTCTCTTTATCACGGGGTTTGTTTAAACTGGTTTTGCCTCCATTTCCCTTATTCCTTGCTGTTTTTATGTGAAAACTAAACTTATCCTTTTCTTACAGATTCTCTCCTCTTTTTTTTTTTTAAACCCTTTTAGTTTTCACATTTTAGATTCTCAAATTTGTTAAGGGCTTTTTTACATTTCTCATTATAGGGATCTTTCTTATTTTTGATTTGAGTGGTTTTGATGGGTTTTTGAACTAGCCTCTGGGCACACGGGATGATGTAGCATTCAGCTGTTATAAACATTTTGACTGGAATGATAAGGAAAATTAAAATAGACGTTGCAATTCCTTTTCACTTCTCAAACCAATTTTTCAACCATTTTGTGAGTGGGTTGTTAATGCTAGAATTTTTTGCTAGTTTCTGAAATAAGGCTGTTAAGCCTTGTAGGGCTTTGGTGATAGTTTTATCAGGAGCGGTATTATTGGGGATGAATGTGCAACAATTTCCTCTTACTATAGCACAGACGCCTTTTTTTTTAGTTAGCATTATGTATAGGGCCATTTTGTTTTCCCATGCCATTCAGCTAGTGGCATCTAACTGTTCTGCTATTCCTTTAATGGCATCCCTGGTATAGTTGATAAATTTTAGCTAATGATCTACATTTTTATTGATGGTGACCCACCAGAATAAGGATGATTCAAATTCTGCAGCTACTTGATTTCTAGCTTTAAATTCATTAGGAACTTTTCGGGGGACCCTTATACTACCTACAAACATTTTTTATTGAAGGAACCGGGTACATTTTGTACATTTTTCTTTTCTCCTTTGCCTTGGGTTGGTACTTTTTTATTACTTTTAAAGGCCAGGGTAAATGAGATAGCCAATTGAACCAGAGCACAGGTTCCTCCCCACCTTTCAGGTAGTGTTGGCCAGAGGATGCCCTTTTTACAGCACCACCAGAGGTCTGCTTGGGGTATAGTTAGGCTGGAGAAGTTGCCAGTACTATCCTTGCTCACATTTCACATCTGTGTACACAAAGCCATGGTACCAAGATTCTGGAGCCCTTCTTCCCATCTGGAGAGACAGGAAGAGTGGTTTTCGGGGCCAAGGTGAGATGCTGGTATGGCTTTGACACTTCCCTTCTGGACTGGAGGGAAAAGGGAGGACAACGCACAACAACTTTCACCAGGAGTAGCATTTTGAAAAAGGAGTGTTATACATTTAAACTCCTTTTCACGCTTTTTCATCCCCAAGGGGAAGGGCATAATCTGAACAGTGGGTTGTTTGGTTGCACAAGCATATCAGTCACTTCTATTTAGACTCTGGTTGGTATATTTGACCCATTCTACCCAGGCATTTGTAATTTCATAACCTGTCTTTGTTTCTATGGTTTGCTTTAAGTCTTTGGCCTTAAGTATTCTAATGACCTTGGGGTCAATTTGAACTGGAGAGTTAAACTGCAGCCAAGTTCTTTTCTCCAACCTGGGTAAGACCCATTCCTCATACTGTGTGGTCCACCAAACAGTGTTCTAAGAATAACAGGGGTCAGGTGACTCATAAGTTATACTTTTAAATGTTCACCCCCTAATAATCTTGTTCTCTATTTGAACAGTCTGCTTACATAAATACTTATATTCTCCCTCAGTTGTTGCTGATGTTTTAGATTTTTACAGCTAATTACTTGACAACCGTCAAATTGTACAGTTTGAGAATTTAAGCCTTTGACTACACTTGTAGCCAGCTTGGCAGGACTTGTTACTCCTTGAATATAGAATATTATGATCAGTACAAGCAATTTCATTATTAAGCTATACACAGAGCACAATGCAGACACAGGGTTTAATCCAGCCCTTCCTCCCTCCTAGTATGTTCTTTTAACGGCTGCCTATTTAGAGTGATCCTTAGGGGATCTGAGGTGGGAGTTACTTTTCAGGATTGAGTTGCTGGATACTTATCGTCTGGTTCAGGCACTGGTCCCTTTACTCGTGTGTAATGAGTCCAGCCTCTTTCTGCTGTTCGGACTGCCGTCTCAGTCGTCAGCAAGATTTGACAGGGTCCCTTCCAGATCGGTTGAAGTTTGGATTCTCTCCATGACTGGATCAGAACTCAGCTGCCGAGCTGATGTCGATGGGCAGCAGATTTAAGAGGCGGGGTCTGAGCCAGCAGTTCACGGTGCCTGAGAGATGATAAAGTAGAAGACAAGGCCAGTATATAATTTTTAAGGGAAAAAAAAAATCTTTTGGGTCTAGGGAGGGGAGCTCTCCAGTCCTCCTGGGGAAAGGCAAACTAAAAACCAAAGGCCTACACCTCCTAATTGCCTAAGTACTAAATTACACATGGCTTGCACCCCTCTAATGACTCCCCTAGTGTAAAACTGCTAATACCTGCTTTAGGTACAGACACTCCTGAAGTTATGTGCATGAAGAGCAGCAAGAACTTACCAACATTTTGGGCTGGAACAATTAGACTAAAGGACAACAATAATTTACAATAACCTAAGATTAATGAACATAAAAAGACTTACCACTCTTAAATGCCAACTTAAAATTCAGTTTTTAGTACACCTAGTTTAGTGATGCTTGAATATACTTGATTCACATATATGCATACCCTGAACATACACACAAGTTTTGCTGTTAGATGAGTAAAAACCCACTCTCCAGGGAGAGGAGGACAAGCCTTGGTGTGTAGTATTTGGCAATATATGTGGTGTCTTTATTCTTATTAGACTTAGTTTTAACATAGCAACCTGGCATCACCAAATGGAGACCTGGGAAGAGATATGAACCACTCACTGTTCTAAGTTTCTTTAATTCAGCTTTAGTGAACCTTAACCCCTTTTATAGGAACATTTACTTGCACTTTGAGTATGGACCTTTTGCTTTTGCCCAAAATATATCAGAAAAATCATACTGCTTTTTACAAGAATACACAGTGCCATATATCTGGAACACAGACAGACACATATAACTTATATACACACTCATAACCATATGAAACAGACATACATTATGCCCATTTGCAAGCATGTATAGCCAATACACTACTGTTACACATACACAGAAAACCTTTACACAGTTTTTCTCACTTTTTTTTTCATTCTTCACACTATTGTGGAACTGCACACAATTGCCCAGCTTTAGAGTACACACAAACTAGTATACGCTATAAAGACACAAAGAAATAGCTTTAGTTTACTATAGATGAGTACACAGGAAATTTTTGCCAAGTTTTAAATTACACACTGACAAACTTTCACAGTTCCAAAGACTCCTAGGTAATTATATTACATGCTTTCATTACATACAAATACAACTCTTCCACATCCCTGTATAAACATACAACTTAAACTCCCATTAGATTCATGAAGTTTTAACTCTCAGAATGCATTCAAATACAGTCCCAGAAAATGTGCATATAACTTCCTGTATACCCTGATACACACATTAAGGGACTTTAAATGTAGCTTCCACATGCCTTAGACTTAATTACACAACACACTAAAATATGTAAATGTATTTATTAATACCTATTTAGCCCCATATAAGTATATGAATAGAGAATCACACAAACCCCATGTTACAAATTCCCTTCCTCTTTTTTTTTTTTTAAACTGCTCCAATTACTTCTCTATCTCACTTTTGTCTGTTTCCTCCCTGCCTTGTAGACTCTCTGAATATTTCCTCCAATGGCTTATTCAGCCATTCATCAATTTTTGGATCTTCTCTGAACATTAGGCTAAAATTTCTTTATATAGCTGACCTTTTAAAGTCTGAGTTATTAACAGAATGACATTGTATTCTTGGGGCTTGAGAGAGTGGGAGTCCAACCCTTTTCAGAGGCTTTTGTGGCAGCCCTTTTCTCTCCAAAGTCTGGGGTGATGTTGGGGAGATTGCCTTTTTGGCCCCACCCTCCTTAAACATCGGGGTGCCACCCAGACTCTGCCTCTTCGGGGTAAAGGCTCTACCTTTTCTGAACAGTGGGGTGGCAGCCAGGCTCTTCCCATTCCCCTGGGAATGTGCTCCACCCTCTGGGTCCTGCGGTGGCAAAACTTTTCTAGAGCATTGAGGCGGAAGGCCCACCCTCAAACCCCAGGGCAGACTCACCCTTTTCATGCATGTGGGCCACTCCACTCTCCCAGCCTGAGACCATTGACTTCAGACCTCAACTTTCATCGTTCTTTGGGGATATGGGTACAGCCAATTTTATTTTAGGTGGATGCTGTCTCTCTCTTTCTCTCATAGCCGCTCTCTTTCCCATTCCCCTTTCTTCTTCCAAGAAAGGGATATTTACATAAACCAGAGCCTAAGAATTGATTTGTTATTCAGCTAGCCTTCCTAGGATTTTATTAAAAACCTTCCTTTCTTTAGGAGCCTTTAGAAACGGAAACTTTTGGATATTTCTCCATTTTTTTTTTCCTTAACTTTTGGTGGGTTGTAATTACTGGAGCAGTCAGCATTAACTGGCTCTTCAATTGCCTGGGGGTATAGACTGGTTCCACCAAAACCCCAGGCTTTAATGGTTCCTGCCCCAGTGGGGGAGGGGAAATCATAAGGTAGGGGAATGCTTATTCCAGGTTTTAGTTTCTTCTTTCCCTGCAGCCAGCACATGGCACAGTTCAATTCTGCCTTGGAAAAAGGTTTATTTTTATTAACATGACACACGAGGTCAGCACAGAGCCAACCCTTATCTGCCTTATATTTTGGCCAGAATACATCTGGCAGCAAAATGCCTTTTTTTTTTTGTCTAAACATAACAATAATATTTGATCATTTTCTTTTACCCTTTCCCTTGGTCCAATTACTTTTAGCCCAATGTTTTAACGTGTTTCCCAATGGATTATTTAGAGGAATGTTCCCCAGGGACCCTAAAGGTACCCCCTTCCCTTTATTCCCGGCCGGCTGACTGCCTCAATTCCCCATTCTGAGTCTTGCCTGAGCATCTTTCCCTTAGGATCAGCTCTAGGCTCATCAGAATGTCCCCATTCTGAGTCTTGTTTGGGCATCTTTCCCTCAGGATCAGCCCCAGACTCTTAGAATGCTTTAACCACCAAGGTAATATAATATTTCTTTCTTTACCTTGGTCCATGCACGGAGTTACCTGGTCAACCAGAGGCAGGCTTTTCCTTTTCCCCCTTTTCTCATCCACAACCGGCAGATCCAAGTGTCTGGTCTCGGGCCCTTTAGCTGCCGGAGATGGGCCCCCAATGGCGGAGTCCGAGACCACTCAATCAGCGGGGCTCACTTTCCCTTTGTCCACCTCGGGGGTCCCCCTCCGAAGCTTCGGATCCCGGACAAGCCCCCATGTTGTCGGAAATAAAGCAGTACCTGTAAGGGAATAAATGCTCAGTCGGTTCTGGAGGAGAAAAGAATTTATTTACAATCTTGCAAGATAGGGCGTCCAGCCAAACATGTGGTAGGCTGGCGCGCCAGAGGAAGAGAATGGCGATCTTTAAATCTCCTACTCCTAATTCACAAGTCCCTCCCCTATTTCCCCATTGACTGGGTACTACAGAGGTTACAGCCTATCCGAAAACACTAACTAATTCATCTTTTGAGATTTTAATTTGTACAGCCTATCCCAGAGAGCCAACTAGCTCATTATTGAGATTTTGAACTGATCAGCCTATCCCAGAGAGTTCATTTAGTTTAAAAAAATTTTTTTTTTTTTTTGCTGTGAGTTCCTGCCTCTGATTTTACCTCATGTCTCTTTACATTCCAGTAACCATGGTTACTTTTTCATATAAGGGGCTGGCAGATCCTTTCTTCTCTTTATCACGGGGTTTGTTTAAACTGGTTTTGCCTCCATTTCCCTTATTCCATGCTGTTTTTATGTGAAAACTAAACTTATCCCTTTCTTACACTTTGGCATCTCTTTTTTCCCCTCTAAGGGACTGTTGGTTCCTCCTGCACATCTCCCCAAGCTTGCTGAATACACCACTCTTTGGTCCTAACAGACAACAAAGTAAGTGTGGATCTAATACTTGTATGAGCACAAATGATCAGTCACTCATTAGGCATATAAATATTGAGTGCTTTTTTTTGTGCCAGGGACTGGGGATGCAGCAGCAAACAATAAAGTAAAAAATCATGCTCCCATGAAACATAGTTGAATGGGATAAAGTCAACTGATGATAAATGTAAAGCAGATAAAGTGGCAAGGGAAGGGTTTTGCTGTTTTCTATGGGATTGCCAATGAAGCAGTCTTTCATTAGGTGGATTTCTTTCAGAAATCTGAATGACATGAGGGAAGGAGAGCTATGCACTCTCTGGGGGAGGTATGGTTTAGGCAGCAGAGATGGCCCATCAAAAACCCCACTACAAGTTCATGCTTAGGGGACTTGGGAAACAATAAAGATCGTAGGATGGCTTGAATGGAGTGCTAGGTGAGTCAGAGAGGTAGCCAGAGGCCAGATCACAGGATAAAGATTTGAGGTTTGATTCCAGTGTGATCTGAAGCCATTGTGGGGTTCTGAGCAGGGATGGGATCTGATTCACATATTAAAATGCTATTTCTGGTTACTGTATGGAGCATAGATTTTAGTGGGACCCAAACAAAAGCAGGGAGACCAGTAAGGACACTAGTGCAGTGTTCCTGGTGAGAGAGGATGATAACTTGGATCAGGGGAAGGTGCTGAGATGTGGTCAAATTTGGAATCTATTTTGAAGATAGAGATGGTGAGATATTTTTGATGTGATTGTGGAGTTTGAGGTAAAGACAGGCATCAAGAATGATGCCAAGATTGAACCCTGAGTGACTGAAAAAAGGACGACAGGTGGAAGAGTAGGTGGGAGATAATACCCTAACTTCTCTATTAGACAAGTTATATTTAAATTTTCTTTCACATATCTAATATAGATAAGGAATATGCCATTGGCTATATACAAAACATGTATCTGTGACAGTTTCAGAGCTGTTGAAATGGCTATGGAAGTTTTCAGCATGTAAATGGATTTAAAAGTTTAGAAAGAGGATGACTTCGCTTACAGAGAGAGAGTGAGTAGAGAAAAGTTCCGAGGTTTGAACCGTGGGATGCTACTATAATTACAGTAGCATTTTTCAGAATACAGGTTGTGATCTATTAGAGGGTCCTGAAATCAATGTAATTGTGGTAACAAGCATTTTTTTTTAAAGTAAAAAGACTAGACAAGATTAATCTAGACAAAAATAGACAATTATCAGTACACATTTCAGGTAGTAAGTATAAATACTGTTTTGTAAATTTTTTCTGCCTCTGGGTTGTGTGCACTGAGTTGCATAAAAAATGTTTGACATCCTTGGACTTTGGTGTAGAAACAAGAGGAAATCTAGCAAAGGAGACTATAAAGGCATTGCTTTTTTTTTTAATATTCATTTTATTGAGATATGTTCACATACCATGCAGTCATACAAAACAAATCGTACATTTGATTGTTCACAGTACCATTACATAGTTGTACATTCATCCCCCAAATCAATCCCCGACACCCTCATTACCACACACACAAAAATAACCAGAATAATAATTAAAGTGAAAAAGAGCAGCTAAAGTAAAAAAGAACACTGGGTGCCCTTGTCTGTTTGTTTGTTTCCTTCCCCCACCTTTCCACTTATCCATCCACAAACTAGACAAAGAGGACTGTGATCCCCATGACCCCCCAGTCCCACTGTCCCCCTTCATAAGCCACATTTTTATACACTTGTCTTCAAGATTCATGGGTTCGGGGTTGTAGTTTGATAGTTTCAGGTATCTACCACCAGCTACCCCAATTCTTTAGAACCTAAAAAGGGTTGTCTAAATTGTGTGTAAGAGTGCCCACCAGAGTGACCTCTCGGCTCCTTTTGGAATCTCTCTGCCACTGAAGCTTATTTCATTTCCTTTCACATCCCCCTTTTGGTCAAGAAGATGTTCTCCATCCGACGATGCCGGGTCTACATTCCTCCCCGGGAGTCACAGTCCACGTTAAAGGCATTGCTTTTGATGTAAGAGAAAAACCAAGTGACTGGGGCATCCCAAAATCCAATAGAAGAAAGCATTTCAAGCAGGAAGACTGTTCAATGGCTATGGACTGGTAGAGAAGACACCACTGAATTTGGTAATGCAAGGTCACTGGTGACATTTTCGAGAGTAGTTTCAATGAAAGACTGGGGTGAAAGCTCAATTAGGGTGAGATCAAGGAAGAGTGAAAGGAGAGGAAGTAGAAACAGCAAGTAAAGAAAATTCATATGAAAGAGAGCAAAGAAAAAAAAATGAGGCAGTAACTAGAGTTATGTAGCTTCAACTCAGTATAAGGTGACTTTGGGACAGAGCACAGTAAAAACTAACTGAACTCTGTCTAGTGCTGTCATTTCACTGCCCCCCCCCCCAACCTCAGGAAAAAATCACATTGTATTTTAAAATCAGATTACTTGTTCTGATTTTGTTCTATCTCTTTCCTCTGTCCCATTTAAAATATTTTTGTAGTAATCACATCATTTAGGAATTGGGTCAATCTCTAAGACTAGTGTTACTCTTAAAATCAGATAGTAAATTAAGAAATCATATTTTGAGCTCTAATACATTTTGTAAAACTGATATTATTTCTTTCTTAATTATTTGATAGAGTTCATTAGTGAAGCCATCTGGGCCTGGAGTTTTCTTTGAAAAGGTTTTTGAATAAAAATACATGTCTTTAATTAGTATAGAGCTATTGAGATTTTGGATTTCCTCTTATGTCAGTTTTATTAATTTTTGTCTTTCAAGAAATTTTCCCCTTTGATCTAAACTATTGAATTTATTGACAAAGTTGTTCACAATCTTTCTTTATTATTCCTTGAATATATGTGGACCATTAGTGTTGTCCTCTCTTTCATTTTAATATTTGTAACTTATGTTTTTCCCTGTTTTTCTCTTTGTCAGTGTAGGTAGGGTGTTATCAGTTTTGTTAATCTTTTCAAAGAAACAAATTTTGGTTTCATGGTTTTCTCTATTACTTATCTTTTTTCTATTTCAGTGATATCCACTCTCACAATTATTATTTCCTTCCTTCTGCTTACTTTGGGTTTAATATGCACTTCTTTCCCTAGATTCTTGAGGTGAAAGTAACAACTATTGATTTTAATCTCTCCTATTTCCTAATATAAGCAAGTAGAAATAGAAAATTCCCTCCAAGCACTGCATCCCACAAATTTGAATACCTGATATTTTCTTTATCATTCAATTAAAACTATTCTCTAATTCCCTTATAACTTTTTCTTTAACACTGGGGTTATTGAGAGATAGGTTACTTAATTTCCAAATATTTGGGGAGTTTTTGCTATTTGCCTTTTAGTTGTTTTGTAATTTAATTTCTTTGTTGTCAAGGAGTATACTCTATGATTTAAAATCTGTAAATTTCTTGTATGTCATAACATATAGTCTAGATTGGTGAATTTTTCCATTTTCACTTCAAAAAATTTGTATTGCTCTAGCCAAGTTGGTTGATAGTGTTTTTCAAGTCTTCTGTATCTCTACAGACTGTTTTGTATACTTATTCTATCTAATTGTGAGCAAAGAGTATTGAAATCTCCAAATTTTGTTATGGAATTACCTATTTCTTCCCTCAGTCCCATCAGTTTATTCTTCATGCTAGATCTTGAATAACTGTTATTAGATGTATACACATTTAAGATCTTAATATCTTTTTGATGAATTGACTATGTTTTCATTATGAAATGTCCCTTTTATCTTGGATAATATTTCTTGTCCTGAAGTCTAATTTATCTGATATTAACATAACCACACCAGCGCTCTTATGACAAATGTTTTAGTGGCAGAACTCTTTTTTCTCTCTGATAAATTATGCATATTTGGGTCTTGCTTCTTTTATTCAGTCTGACAATCTCATCCTCTCAATTAGAGTGCGTAGTCCATTCCCATTTAATGTAATTATCAAATATGATTGTGCTTAAGTACACCATCTTGTGATTTGTTTTCTTTTTGTCCCATCAGATATTGGTTCTATTTTCCTGTTTCTCTGCTTTCTTTTGGATTAAGTACTTTTTTTAAGATTCCATTTTATGCCATTTTATCTATTGCTCTATTTCAAGTTCACTGATCTTATCACTTACAATGCCTAATTTGCTATTAAATCCATTCAATGTGCTTTCATTTCAGATATTTTATATTTCAGCACAAGATACTGTTTTTTTTTTAGCCAAATAGCTTTAAAAAAAAAAAAAAGACTGGCTGATGTTCAGTTTATAATATGCATCATTGACTTATCACAGTCTACAGAAATTAATATTATACTACTTTACATATAATAAAAGTGGTATATAACCTTATAATATAACCCTACAACAGTAGACTTACATTTTCCTCTGTTCTGTTTTTTGTCTTAGTGTTCTTATGAGTTTTACTTCTACTTCTCATAAACCCTACTAAAATGCTTTTATTTTTGCTTTAAATAATCAATTGCCTTTTAAAGGAAACAACGAGAAAAAATCATTCATATTGATTCACCTTTTCTGGGATTCTCCTTTCCTTTGTGTAGAATGAGTTTCCCTCTGGTATCATTTTCCTTTAGCCTTAGAATTTCCTGTAGTATTTCTTGTGGTATTTGTCTTCTGGCAATATTCTTTCAGCATTTGTTTTCTGAAAATGTCTATTTTCCCTTCATTTTTGAAGAATATTTTCACAATATTTTAGATTTTCCATTGTTTTCCCATTTTTCCCTTGTTTCTTCCTTCAGTTCTTTAAAGATGTCTATCTGTTATCTATTATGGTCTGGTTTACAGTTTCTAATAAGATTAAGCAGTCACTCGTTCAATTGTAGGTAATGTCTTTTTTTCCTGACTCCTTTTATGATTTTTTTCTATAACATATTTTCAGAAATTTGACTATGATGTTATTTAATATGGTTTCTTTGTTGATTATTCTATTTGGGGTTCATTGGGGTTTGGAGAATGGAATTTTTTGGTTCTTATCAAATTTGAAAATTTTCAGATATTGTTTCTTAAAATACATTTTGTGACTCAATCTTTCTTCTTTCATCTGGTAATCCAATTACATATAAGGATAGAGTCTCACATGTCTGTTTATTTTTTTCCCCATTATGCTTCAGTTGGACAGCTTCTATTGCTCTATTTTCAGATTCACTGATCTTATCACTTACAATGCCTAATTTTCTATTAAATCCATTCATTGTGTTTTTTTCATTTCAGATATTTTCTATTTCAGCACAAAATGTTCTGTTTATTACTTTTTTTAATCTTTATTTTTTTTTCCTAATTGTGTTTATGATTTTCTTTAAATCTTTGAATCAAAATAAGTATTTTGATATCCTTGTCTGCTAATTCCATCACTTGTGTCATTTCTGGGTCTGTTTCTATTTACTGACTTTTCTTGTGGTAATGCATCATATTTTGCTGCCTCTTCACAATATCTAGCAATTTTTTTATTGTGTGATAGATACCATGGATGCCATGTTGCTGAATAGTTGCTTTATATGGTCTTCCTTAATAGCATATGGAATTTTGTTCTAACAGAGAGTTAATTTCCTTGCAAATAAGTTTTTTCACTCAAGGCTTATTTTTATGCTCAGCTAGGGAAAGTTTAGAGTAGTTTTAGTGTGAGTTCTTGCCCTATGCATGCACAGCTTTGAATTGGACCAAAGACCAAGAGGTTCTTTCTGCAGAGTTCTTGAGCTCCTTTTTTTGCATGGCAGCCTCCTCTTCATTCCTGTCCTACAATTTCCAGCCACCTCAGTAGCATAGAGTTATATCTGCCACCACAGTTCAGTGAGGCCTCTTCTCTCTGAGTTCTGTGGTAGGTTAAATTATGTGCCTCAGAAAGAACATATGCTCTTAAAATTAATCCATTCCTGTAGGTATGAACACATTAAATAGGACCTTTTGAAGATGTTATTTTTAGTTAAGATGTGGCCCAAATGAATGAGGTTGAGCTTTAATCTTAATATTGGAGGCTTTAGGAAGAAAAAGCCACAGGGAGGAGCAGAAACCAGAAGCCAAGGGAACACAGAAGAGAAAGAAGATAGAACCATGTACATTACCATGTGACAGAATAGCCAAGGACCCAAGGATCCCTAGCAGCCAGCCTGAGAATGCCACAGTCTTCAGGGAGAAAGCATTGTCTTGCTGATGCCTCAATGGATTTTCTCCTAGCCTCACAACCATGAGCCAATACATTCTTTGTTTAGGCTACCCCATTTGTGGTATTTGTGGTCACAGCTGGGAAACTAGGAGAGGTTCTGTCCTCTTGCAGCACAGTTTGGAGGATGCCTCCAGGTAGGCAGCTGTGGTGACTGTGAGGCTCATCTTCTGTTTCCTTTTCTCATGGATCACAGATCTGTGCTGACTGCTGAATAACATCTGAAAATAATTATTTCAAATATAATTTGTCCGGTTTTAAAGTTGTTACTGGTGGGAGGATTCATCAGGTACAAGCTACTCTGTCACACCACAAGTAGAAGTCCTCTAACATTCTGAGTTATAGATTGTGAGGTTATAGCTTAGCCATCTTTGCAAGTTTTTAAAGATCATTTGCTTCATGAATATTACATGAAGAATGGTTTTGACGATTTCAACAAAACTGACTAAACTCTCTCCTAAGTCTTGATACATAAACTTTTCACTGCATAAAACTTGGACACCTTCCCAAGGTTTGCCATTTCAAAACTGAAATGGCAGAGAAAAGGAGGGTAATCAAAAGCCCACATGCAATTTTATACTCTGAACATCCATGTGCAATCATAATGCAGTTTTTTCAACATTCATAGAACTTTATAGCACAAGACATGAATATAATTTAGGAAATTAATAAAAAATCAAAAGTGAAAATTAATGAAATCAATTTCTAGATTGTTAGATCCTAGACTAGAATGGAGACCATGACAGAGTGATCTCACTGTACTGCAAATGTATAAAACAACTCCATACAGGTATTGGAAGTAAGAGAGTGAAATCTTTAAAACTGAATTTAAATGATGTTCATGTCAGCAGTGAAATCTAGTTGATGCAATTATTTCCCACCGGAGCACTGGTTAACAATTACAAAACCACTATATGTATATACTGGAGTGGTACATTAAGTATATAGATGGTAGATGGTGGGAGCCAGCTTTCTCACTGTTGGAGTGGAAGGTTACAGAGAAGAAGTCTAGAAGATCTGTATAATAATGGAATAGAGTAGGAGAGGTCAGTATGAAAGTATGTATAGCATAATATATATTCAGATTATTCCATACATAAATGTTATTATGTGCATATTATGCGCATATAAGTAGCTTAGTAAATAGACACACATTTCCTTGCATCTCCTGCTGATTGGGCCAAGAAGTAAGGAAACCTCAATAGCAATGGGCACAATTGCCTCCCAGATGTAATTAAAATAACATTCTCCAATAAAAGGAACCATGGCTCCTAGTAGTAGGGCCGCTCATAGGACTTGGGCAGAAACTATACAAGATAAGCCTGCAGGATCTTGTAGTGCCAGAATAAGCAAGGCCATCCTCAGCCAGATGACCTGGGTTAACATCAAAAGGGACATGTCATCTTGAGATCTGTGTTACTGATATGAACTGATGAGAATGGAAATTTGCCTCTGTGGTCTTCTCTTGAAATATACATGGGGCTTTACATTGAATGGGAAGTGTAGTTCTTCTTTGATATAATTATGAATTACCAAGACGAAATCCTTTGGGACACTTACAAAAATACACCCAAACCCAACCCCCAATGTTGCTGCTTTCAGCACAGGAGATGGTGACCATCTGTCCAGAAGTCCCAGACACTAAAGGAGTCTGAGTCAGTCCTGATTGTGCCCAGGACCATGCTGTTAGTACCAAATTATTGGTTATAATTTCCAATGTTGCTGCTGCTTCCAGAGCAGGAGATGGTGACCCTCTGTCCCAGAGCTCCAGATGCTGAGGGAAGCTGAGTCAGGGCAGACCGAGCCCATGGCCTTAGGTGTGCACTAATACTTCTAAAGCACTTGAGAAATTTCAGGCAGAAGGTCACATCCAGTCCCCATCCAGGGCAGTCCTGGAGCACCCAGTGGCACACCTGGTCTGCAGCAATCCCCAGACAAAGCCCTTGGAAACTAAATAATGCTATTTTAAAGAAGTCTTTTAGCACCAGACTAAATATCAGAAGATATGGAATCTAGCCCTAGGGGTCTATTACTAACCATATGATCTTGGATAAAGGTGCTAGTTTCCTCATCTGTGAAATTATGCCTGGTTTATCTTCCTTAAGAGATTGGCATGCAGCTCTGAAATGGTTAAATAGATTATAAAGTACACTATAGATCATAAAACATCGTATAAATATAAGGTCTATATCTTTCTTCACACCTTCAAGCTTATGAATAAACAGAATGTCAAGTATAAAAAAGTGCAAAAGAAGAAGAAGGCCAGGGACTTCTGAGGAAGATAGCAGAGTAGGGAGTTTCAGGACACAGTCCTTCCACCTAAAACAACTAATGAACAGGCAAGTACTGTCTGAAACAAGTCTGTGGCTCCAGGGACCAGAAAACACTAAACATCAACCAGGAAAGAGTGGTAGGAGACTGATAAATTATGGTAAAGGCCAGTGAGTTGTTCTTTATGCACAGTGGCTACTAGTGCCCATCCCCTACTCTTATGGCAGGCCACCTTGGGGTCTACTCACTGGCTGGTTCACTGGGGACAGAAAAGGACATAAAAATCCTTTTCCCTCAAAACAGAGGTAGGCCCAGTGGATCACTGTTCATGACTTTTGATTAGTGAATTTGGGTGACTGGGTCTTGGTTTGAGTTGAAGTGTTTTCAACTTGTCCTGGACAATGGCAGCAGCGGCCATTGTTTCAACCCCTCCCTGGAAAGGGGAGGATAAAAACTGTACCAGGACAAGAATCAGTTGAAGAGAAGCTGAAAAAATCTGATCAGTTAAACACAAGCTATTCTAAAGGAATAGAATAAGGCACAGTAAGTGTCAAAGAAGACCCTTAATACAAAGCCAACCAACAATAAACACCAGGCAAGAAAGAGAAACTGACCTTCAGAGTAAACTCCTCAAGATAACCAGAGACCTAGACATCAAAAAATTACAAGCCATACTAAGAAATGAGAAGATATGGCCTAGTAAAGGGAACATATTAAAACTTAGGAGGAGGCACAGAATTTACAACTACTAATCAAAGATGTTCAAGCAAATCTCCTAAATAAATTAAAGGAGAGGAAGGAAAATATGGCTAAAGAGGTAAAAGATATTAAGAAGGTAATACATGAGTTTGAAGAAGAATTTGAAAGTATAAAGAGAAACATAACCAAATGGGGATGGAAGTCACAGTAGAGGCTTACAACAGCAGATTTGAACAGGCAGAAGAAAAGATCAGGGAACAAGATGGCAGGACAATTGAAATCCTGTAGACAGAACAGATAGAGAAAAGAAAGGAAAAAATTGAGCAGTGTCTCAGGGATTTGAATGACACCATGAAGCACAAAAATATATGCATCATGGATGTCACAGAAGGAAAAGAGATGGGAAAGGGGGCAGAAAGAATATTTGAGGAAATAATGGCCCCAATTTTCCCAACTCCTATGAAAGACAAAAATATACATGCACAAGAAGCACAACGTATTCCAAACAGAACAAATCCTAACATACATACTCCAAGACACATACTAACCAGAATATCAAATGCCAAAGATAAAGAGAGAATTCTGAAAGCAGAAAAAGAAAATCATCACATACAAAGGATCACAATAAAACTAAGTGCCGATTTCTCATCATGAAGGTGAGAAAGCAGTAGTATGATAAATTTGAGGTATGGAAAGAGGAAAAACTGCCAATCAAGGATTCTTTATCCAGGAAAACTGCCCTTCAAAAATGAGGGAGAGTTTAAAAAATTCACAGACAAACAGAAACTGACAGAGTTCTTAAAAAAGAGACCATCCCTACAAGAAATACCAAAGGGAGTCTTGCAGACCGAAAGGAAAAGACATGAGAGAGTGGCTTGGAGTTGCAAGAAGAAATGAAGAAGGGTAACTAAAAGGGTAAAAAGAGAGACAAAAAAAGATATGACATATAAAACCCAAAGGATAAAATGGCTGAAGTACTGCCCTTACAGTAATAATATTGGATGTTAATGGATCAAACTTCCTAATCAAAAGGCACAGATTGGCAGAGTGAATAAAAAAAGCAACTATATGCTGTTTACAAGAGACTTACCTTAGATCCAAAGACACAAATAGGTTGAAAGTGAAAGATTGGAGAAAGATATTCTATGCAAAATAACAAAAAAGAGCCGAGGTAACTATACTAATGTCAGACAAAATAGACTTTAAATGCAAAACTGTTATAAGAGAAAAAGAAGCACACTATACATTAATAAAAGGGCAATCCACCAAGAAGAAATAACAATTATAAATATTATGTATCTAATCATGGTGTCCCAAAATACATGAGGCAAACACTGGCGAAACTGAAGGGAGAAATAGACATCTCTACAATAATAGTTGGAGACTTGAATACATCACTATCATCAGTAGACATAACATCTATGCAGAGGATCAGTAAGGAAACAGAGATCTTGAATAACATGGTAAATGAACTAGAACTAACAGACATATACAGAACACTACACCCCCAAACAGCAAGATATATATATTCTTCTCAAGTGCTCATGGTTCATTCTGCAGGACAGACTATATTTGGGTCACAAAACAAGTCTCAATAAATCAAAAAAGATTGAAATAATGCAAAGCACTTTCTCTGACCATAATGGAACGAACCTGTAAATCAACAGGCAGAGAAATTGGAAAATTCACAAATAAGTGGAAGTTAAACAACACACTCTTAAACAATCAGTGGATCAAAGAAGAAATGTGAAGGGATATAAGCAAATGAAAACAAGAACACAACGTATCAAAACCTATGGAAAGCAGTGAAGGCAGTGATGAGAGGGAAATTTATAGCCCTAAATGCTTTCATTAAAAAAGAACAAAGGTCTAAAATCAAAGACATAACTGCATACCTGGAGGAACTAGAAAAAGAAAAGCAAACGAATCACAAAGCAAGCAGAAGGTAAGAAATAACAAAGACCAGGGGAAATAAATGAAATTGAGAATAAAAAATAGAATTAACAAAATCAAAAGTTGGTTCTTTGAGAAGACCAATAATATTGACAAATCTTTATCTAGACTGACAAAGAAAAAAGGAGAGAAGTTTCAAATAAATAAAATCAGAATGAGAGGGGGTCATTTCTACTGACCCCTCAGAAATATAAATGATCATAAGTGGATGCTATGGGCAACTGTATTCCAACAAATTAGAAAACCTAAATGAAATAGAGAATTCCTAGAAACACACTATAACAACCTACACTGACCTGAGAAGTAATTGAAAGCTTCAAAGAGTAACTACAAGTAAAGAGATTGAAACAGTCATCAAAAACCTCCCAATAAAGAAAATCCCAGGACCAAATTGCTTCACAGGAGAATTCCACCTATCAATACATGAAGAATTAATACCAATCCAGCTCACACTCTTCCAGCAAATTGAAGAGGAAGGAACATTCCCCAACTCATTCTATGAGGCAAACATCATCCTAATACCAAGGCTAGGTGAAGATATTACAAGAAAAGAAAATTACAGACCAATCTCTCTAAAGAATATGGCTGCAAAAATCTTCAACAAAATACTTGCAAATAGAATACAAAAGCACATTAGAAGAATTATACACCATGATAAAGTGGGTTTTATTCCAGGTACGCAAGGGTGATTCAACACCAAAAAATCAATTAATGTAATATACCATATTAACAAATTGATAGGGAAAAAGCACATGGTCATACTGATTGATGCAGAAAAGGCACTGGACAAATTCCAGCATCCTTTCTTGATAAAAATACTTAAAAAACAGGAATAGAAGGAAATTTCCTCAGCATGATAAGGGCACATATGGAAAACACACAGGTAACGTTGTATGCAATGGTGAAAGATTGAAAGCTTTCCCTCTAAGATCTGGAACAAGACAAGGATGTCCACTGTCACCACTGTTATTCAATATTGTTCTGGAAGTTCTGGCCAAAGTAGTTAGGCAAGAAAAAGAAATAAAAGACATCCAAATTAGAAAGGAAAAAGTAAAACTCGCTATTTGCAGATGACATGATCCTAGATATAGAAAGTCCTGAAAAAACTACAAACCAAGCTACTGGAGCTAATAAATGAGACCAGCAAAGTGGCAGGATACAAGATCAACATGCAAAAACCAGTAGTGTTTCTATGCACAAGTAATGAAAAACCAGAAGAGGAAATCAAGAAAAAAAAATTCCACTTACAATAGCAACTAAAAGAATCAAATACTTAGGAATAAATTTAACCAACAATGTAAAGGACTTGTGCAAAGAAAACTACAAAACATTGCTAAAAGAAATCAAAGACTTAAATAAATGGAAGGACATTTCATGGATTGGAAGACTAAATATTGTTATGATGTCAATTCTACCAAATTGATTTACAAATTCAACACAATCCCAATGAACATTCCAACAGACTACTTTGCAAAAATAGAAAAGCCAATTTTAAAATTTATTTGGCAATATATCAACCCCAAATAGCCAAAAACATCTTGAAAAAGAAGAATGAAGTTGGAAGACTCATACTTCCTGACTTTAAAGCATATTAGAAAGTACAGTGGTCAAACCAGCATGGCACTGGCATAAGGATGGATATATTGACCAAGGGAATTGAACTGAGGGCTCAGAAATATGCCTTCACATCTATGGCTAATTGATTTTTGACAAAGCTGTAAGTCCACTCAACTGGGTAAGAACAGTCTCTTCAACAAGGGGTGTTGGGAGAACTGGAAATCAATATGCAAAAGAGTGAAAGAGGGCCCCTATCTCACACCGTAAACAAAAAATTAACTCGACATGGATCAGAGACCTAAACATAAGAACCATGACTGTTAAACTCTTAGAAGAATATGTCGGGAAGCATCTTCAAGATCTTGTGGTGGGCAATGTTTTCTTTGCACTCAAAGCACAGGCAATGAAATTAAAAACAGACAAATAGGACTTTCTCAAAATTAAAACCTTTGTGCATCAAAGGAATTTGCCATGAAACTGAAAAGACTACCTACTTAATGGGGGGAAATATTTGGAAATCACATATCCGATAAGGGTTTAAGATTCAGAATATATGAAGAAATCCTGCAACTCCACAATAAAAAGACAAGCAACCCAATAAAAAACTGGGCAAACGTCTTGAACAGACATTTCTCCAAAGAGGAAATACAAATGGCTAAAAAGCACATAAAAATTTACTCAATATTCTCACAGAAGTAGTTTGTAAATTCACAAAGCACATTCATGAAGAAAAGAGTGTACAGTTATTAAACTTGATGTAGTTTAAATGTAATGTTTGGTTTATAAAAGTTCTTTTCTATTTTCTATGGCAAAGCTTTGACACTTGAAAAATAGAAGCAATACTTGATTTATTTTTGTGGGTATTTAGCATATTATTTTAAATAAATGACTGTCCAATAACAATATGGTATTTGTGAAATGTTTTAAGTAAATAAACTTTCTGCTTCTGTATATGATGGGTTTTAGTGGAACAAATATGTGCTATTTCTTGCATTAAATAAAGGATTTAAAATGTTTGAATCAGTAAAGAAAAATAAAAAAAAACGATACTCAACATCACTAGGGATTAGGGAAATGCACATCAAGGCCATAATGCGTTATCATTTCACACCCACTTGAACGGCCATTTAAAAAAAAACCAGAAAACTACAAGTGTTGGAGAGGATGTAGAGAAATGGGAACACTCACTCATTGCTGGTGGGAATGTAAAATGGTACAGCCACTGCGGAAGGCAGTTTTGTGGTTCCTCAGGAAGCTAGGTATAGAATTAGATATGATCTGGCAATCCCGCTACTAGATATATACCCAGAAGAATTGGAAGCAGGGACTCGAACAGATATTTGTACACCAATGTTCATAGCAGCATTATTCACAATTGCCAAATGATGGAAGCAATCCAAGTGTCCATCAACTGGTAAATGTTAAACAAGACATGGTATATACATACAATGGAATACTACTCAGCTGTAAAAAGGTACAAAGTCCTGATGCATGCGACAACATGGATGAACCTTGAGGATATTATGTTGAGTGAAATAAGCCAGAAACAAAAGGAAAAATATTGTATGATCTCATTGTTATGAACTAATTACAAAAAGCAAACCCAAAGAGCTAGAATATAGAATATAGGTTACCAGGAGATAGATTCGGGTTATTGAATGAGGAGTTGATGCTTACCTTTAGGATTTATATTTAGGTTGATGGTAAAGGTGTGGAAATGAATGGTGGTGATGGTAGCACATTATTGTGAGTGCAATTAACAGCACTGAACTATAGAGGTGAATGTGGTCAAAAAGGGAAAATTTAAGAAGTATGTCTTATTAGAATGGAAATTAAAAGATAAAGCATAGGACTGTACAACACAGTGAACCCCAATTGTAGGTAATGGACTACAGTTAATAGTACAACTACAAGAATATTCTTTCATAAATTATAAGAAATGTGTGATACTAATATAATATGTTAATAACAGGGTAGTATATGGGCAAAATATGCCTAATGTAAATTATGGATAAGAAATAATACTATTATTTTAATAACCTTTCATCAAGTATAACAAAGGTAACCGCTGCGGGAAAAAAAGCACAATTATAAAAAAATGTTATCATTAGTTGTAACAAATGCTCCACATCAGTACAAGGTGTTGTTGTTGTTGGGGGGGTGTTATGTGGCATATGAAAATCCTGTACTTTATGCATGATTGTTTTGTAAACCCACAACTTCTCTAATTAAAAAAAAAAAACAACACAGAAGAAAGCCAACAATGGAGTGGAAATAAGAACTTACTTAGAGGGGATAACTCATTTTTTATTGATAACAAATTAACTGAAAAACACAGTTTTAGTTTCCTTGCGCTGCTGCAACAAAGTACTACTAACAAGGTGGCTTAAAACATCACACTTCTGGAAGATAGAGGTCTGAAATCAACATATCAGAAGAGCAAGGCTCTTTCTGAATCTGCCGGAAAGAGCCTCTTCTGTGCTTCTTTCCTGGCTTCCGGCAGTGGCTGGTAATCCTTGGTGTCACTTGGCTTGTGGCAAAACTCACTCTCTCTCCCTCCACTCTGGCCATCTTCTCTATTAGTGTCTGTGTCCAATTCTCCCCTTCTTACAAGGACACTCATCATATCAAATTAGAGCCCACCCTAATCTACTCTAAACTTATCTTAACCAATCACATCTTCAACGATCCTGTTTCCAAAGAAGGCCACGTTCACAGGACCAGGGGGTAGGACCTGAACATGTCATTTTGGGGAACACAATTCAACTCGTAACAATCACCTATGTGTTCTTAGAAGCAAAAAGAAAAAATACCTCAACTTCATCAAAATGTTTAAATGTGGTATGATCAATTGCTTTTCATTAATCCTTTGTTTTAATTACATGGTGTATTCTGGAAATAGTTACTATATGATGAAATTTCATTGAGGAAAGTAATATCTCAATAGTTCTCATTTGCACTGTGCTATGCCTTCCTTGAAAACAGCAATCATACTTTGAAACCTTCAAAGATTGAGACGTATCCCATGTTGTTAAAAACAAATTATTTTCTGGTGTACAGAAAATGTTCAAAACTAGATTGGGGTGATAAATGCACAACTATAAGATGGTACTGTGAACAGTTGATTGTTCACTATGGATGATTGCATGGTATGTGAATATATGTCAATAAAACTGAATTTTAAAAAACAACAACAAATTATTGGCATTGTTAAGAAAAACGACTACTTCAGGATATCAACATGGGTAGCAATTTCCCTTCCGTCACCTAATAGGCTTATTTATCTCAAAATGAACTTGCTCCTTCAGTAACCGTATAATCTCAGAATCTGGATTATGAGAGCCAGAAGAGAGCATGGACCCGATCTGAGCCAAGATGTCATTTTATAGATTTAAACACCCTGATGGTGACCCACTCAGGGGAGTCAATAAAATTAAAGCCATGTCCACCCATTACTATAAAACATATCCCTTTGTTTTCAGGAGTTACTTAATCTATCAGTATTTTTATTGCTTTTATCATTGTTAGTGGTAAGCACTGTACTTAGTATTTGGGGAAATTACAAAGGAAGTGAATGATGGAGATTCTTCTGTCAAATATCCTCCCCCGAGATGAGAAAGCAAGCTCAGCTCAGGAAGACTCTATTATTATTGTAGAATATTTGACATTGGTTAGGGTAGTGGATTGAATAATGTCTCCTTATATGCCCAAGTTCTAACCCCTGGTTCTTGTGAATGTGACCTCATTTGGAAACAGGGTCATTGAAGATGTAATTAAGTTAAAGGATCTTGGGATGAGATTATTCTAGATTGGGTGGGGAGGCTCTAAATCAAAACACTGCTGTCCTTATAAGAGAAAGGAAAAGGCTACTTGAAACACAGAAACACCAAGAGAAGAAGGCCATGTAAACACGGAGGCAGAGAATGGAGTTACGGAGTCCGCCCCATGTCAAGAAGACCAAGGCCGGCACCCACCAGAAGCTGGGAGAGCCACGGACCAGATCATCCTTCAGGGTCCACGGAGGGAACCAACTTCACCAACCCCCTGACTTTGGGCTTCTGGTCTCCAGAACTGTGAGAGAATAAATTTGTTCTTTCAAGCCACTCTGCTTGAGGTGATTTGTTACGGTGACCCTAGGAAACTAATACAAGGATGATACAAAGAAGACTGAGAAGGGAAAGTGAGAAAGATGGAGCCAGCCATGTCCTCCAGCCTGCGTGGCTGACAGAACCCCATGTGCTGTAGAATAGGGTCCCTCCATTACCCTAGGGGGGAGGCATATTGGTTAGACTAAGCCCTTGCCGGTGATATGATTATTCATGAGCATTTGGGGCAGATGTGGTCAGGGAGAAAGGAGGGAAGTCTGAGGGCTTCTGATGTTGTCTTTGTTCTTAAAAACAGACCCAGGATATGCATTTGCTTATTTTCAGTCTCTCAGAGAAGTTATTTGAGGATAGAGATCGTAACTATAGCATCCATCTTGGGACTCCAAAGGGAAGAACACGAAGATGAAAGCCAACAACTCACTGAGGATGGCAGAAGGGAAAGAGGGGGGATCTGAGGGGGTTTGCTGCTGTGTTAAATAACTCTGGAGCTGCTCAGCTCTGCCTGTTTTTATGACAAATTAATCCTGTACACTGCTCAGAATTAAAGAAAAAGAAAGGAAGGAAGGAAAGAAGGAAAGGTAGGAAGGAAGAAAATAGAGAAAGAGAAGAGAGGAAAGAGAAGAAAGAAAGAGACGAGGTGAGAAAGAGAGAAGGAGAGGGGAAGGAAGGAGGGAAGGAGGGACTAAGGGAGGATAAGAGGGAAAAACAAATCAGGAGAGAATGATATGAAGCCAGAGAAGACAGATTGTTTTTAAAGGAGGAAATGATCCTAAATCCCTGGAGTCTCATGAAGATCAAGTTCAATGCAGATTGAAAATAATTCCAGAAGATTGTTGGTGACCCCAGTGATGATGGGGGCAAAATCCTGACAGCAGTAGGACTAGGAATGTATGGGAGTTGAGCAAAGTAAACAATAAATACAGACAACATTTTCAGGGGGGCTTGTTGACAAGAAAAGATAGGGAGGTACATTAAGAGATGCAAGGACAAGAAAGAGTTAATTTTTATGATAGCCTTATTTTTTTAGTGTTTATAGGCAGAGGGTCAAGAGTCAGGAAAGAAGCAGAGGCTGAAGATACAGCAGGATGATTTATGTGGAAGGCCTCTGAGAAGGCAGAAAGAGGTAGGCTTAAGAAGACAGACAGTTTTGTCTTTGAATGGAAAGGATACAGCACTCTCAGAAATCAGAAAGAAGTGAGGAGTGAGGTTAGACAAATGAGAGGAGGGCTGGGCAGCAGAAGCCAGAGGGGCAGTGATAGTATTCTTTGTCCTAAAGTGGGAGAGAATGTTGTCTATGGAGAACGAAGGGGGTGGCGCTGGCTTGGAAGCTGGGGGGCCACATTCTGTATACTTGAACATGCTCAGGGAGCTGCCTCTCGGTTGACCTAATAATGGAATTAGCCCAAGACTCTGGCCCTGTTAAATCATGCATCTCGTGAATGATATGCCACGGGGGTTGCTGCCATAATTAGGTTCAAGTACATGCCACAAGGCCTTATCAAGATTTGTAGTGATCCCAGGAAATATGTGACTGCATCTGTGAAAAAGTAAAAGATGAATTAATGCATTAAAGAAAGGGAGGTTAAGTGCAAGACATTGGCAAGGTTACTCTTAAAAAAAGGAATAATGTATTGTACGACCTTGTATTAAAATGGGAAAATTTAGGTGCTAATTATACTACAAGAATAAAAATTTTTAAAACTAGAGAACTGTACAACATAGTAAACCTTAATGTCTAATATTGTTTCAGCAATTGTAACAAAATTACCACACTAATGCAAAGTGGTAATAATCGGGAAAACTGCGTGTGTGTGTGTAGGGGGAGGGGTATCTGGAAACTCCATGCTTTCTGCATGACTTCTCCGTGTATCTACAACTGCTTTAGTAAAAAAAAAAAATTTAATGAATAAGATTTAATATCTTGTGACTTGATTCTATCACTCTAGTACCAAGGCAAGTGAAATGATGGGTAACATTATTTTAAAATTAAATACATGGATAGCAATTTGAGCATTAATATATATTTTCCCAGCCTGGGGGGCTCATATAGGCTGTTTGCCTTGGAGAAAGCAGGAGCCTGTCAATTCTGGCCCCATGCTTAAGAAAGCTGGGCAATGTGGTAGTGCCTCAGAGATCTTGGGTCACTTGTTCAAAATATTAAGATGTGAACATAAGAACTGGGCATGATGCTAATAACTATTATTTTCCACTGCTTGATCAAACAACAACAGCCACTGACTTGGTTTTTGCCTCATGTACACTTTGTACTTATTTGGTTATCAATTGCTGTGTAACGAGTCATTCAAAAACTTAGTGGTTTACCACAACAGAAATCACTGTGTTATTATTTCTCATAGTTCTGGGTGTTGACAGATCTCAGATAGGTGTTTTTGCTCAAAGGTCCCTCTCCCACTGTTGTAGTCAGATGGTGTCTGGGGCTGGAGTCGACTTGTGACTCACCTAACACCTGTATGCAGGTGGATGCTGGCTGGGGGGCTGGGACCTCAGCCGGGGCTTACGGCAGGAGCACTCACACTGGGCCTCTGTGTGTGTACTTGCCACTTCCTCACGGCGTGGCGACTGGGATCCAAGGGCGAGCGTCCCAAGACCACCAGGTGAAAGCTCTATGGCCTTTCATGACATAACCTTGGAAGTTCCATAGCATCACTTCTACTGTAGTCACAGGCCTTCCAGAATTCAAGGGGAGGATCACTTCTCTATGGTGGGCAGTGTCAGCATTACATAGGGAGAAGAAATATGGAAGGGAGATCTGGTTGTGGCCATTTTGGAAAATACAATCCGCACACTGCTCGGTGGACAGAATGGCTCTCTGCCTAGACTACAGCCTTAAGTCAAACTCTTTATGTCTCTATCAACACCACTGTCCCGTAATCCCCCTTTGGAGATCCTGTCTCTGGGGACCTACTAACGATGACTGCTTGGGCCATAAAAGGCAGCTATATATGCTAGCTGACAAGTTAAGGTCAGGGTTACTCTTTGCCGGGGATTTTTAACTAAAGCACGTCGGATCTTCTTCCAGTTTTTATCCTCCTCAATTGTAACTTTGTTGCCAGAACTATTTTCCCTTAAAAACAAATCTGAATTAATTTCTCCCTTGATCAACACCTTCAATGGTTTTCTATTGCATATAGATCAAGTTGAAATGCTTCATCTTTTTAGTCCTGGTGTTATAATAATTAAATTTTTAAAAAATCAGTGGATTGACAAGTAATGGCACTCAATAATTAGGTTTGGGAATTACAAATGTAGCAAGATGGTATTTTTATTCACTTACCATCCCTTCATTCCTGACTGACCCCTACTAAAACCAGAAAAAAAGAGACATGTCGGCACAACAATGCACTAGGGTTATGCTAACAGGTAGTCCATCTTGGCACGCAAAGGATTTGTAACCTAGATGTGTCATCCTTCAGGACAGATCAGAAAAGGCTAATTTTTCTTTCACCTTGCTTCAACAATCAGGCCCTGTCCCATCTTCAACAGGTGGAAAATCTTATCATTTCAAAGAAATAACTGTCTGGACTGAAGGCAGAGAGCAGAGAAACTAAGAGTCTTTGGAGAAGACAGAGGGGACGATGGAATTAGACCAGGCAGGGTCCACAAAGTATGACCAGCAGTCTACCTCACTCACTATTGTGTATGGCTGCTTTCAAGATACAAGAGCAGAGTTAAGTAATTGTGACAGAGACAATATGATCTGCAAGACTTAAAATATTTACTCTCTACTCTTTCAGAAAAAGTTTGCTGGTCTCTGATCTAGAAAACCATGGTGAAAATGAAGGGTCTCAGAAACCAGAAAGAGGGGGGACTGCCCTGAGATCCCCTAAGATGTACTCAGTACCGGTTGAGTGATTGTAAGGGGAAATGCAAAGAACTGCTTGGCATCAAGCTCTGGATTCTGGATAGTGCTATGGTAAGACACATTCTGGAAGTGGACTGTACATTTACATGCTACCAAATAGTAATGACAAAGGGAGTACAAAAAGGTATGTAAAGGATGCTACCATCCTTTACAGTTTTTTCTCTCACTTGATCCCATCACATATGCTAATGCATCCCTCACCATAGCCTTTCTAGGAAGAGATCTGAGTCCTCAGGTTGCTGGGCTTTTGTTCAGGTTGCATCCTGGATCTTCAATGTTCTCCCACCCTAGTGAAGCAGCTTCAGATGAAACTACCGCCTCTCCAGAAATCTTTCCCAGATACCCACATTCCCAACATCCCCAGTGGTTTTGGGCTCCCTTTGCAGCATTTAGTATGACTGGGTTTGTACTGGATTATTAGTGCATGCGTCTCTCTAAGATGATTGTCAGCTCATGGAAGGCAAGAATATTTTTTTCTCTTATTTTTTCATTTTTCTGCTCAATCTCCTTAACTCCTCCAAACCCTATATCCTCTAATTAGTACAGTGCTTTATACACTGCAAATATTTGGTAAAGGTTCATCAACTTGAAAATGAGAATTTAGGGGACAAATAGTTTCTTAGTTCCAGTCCCCTTTCTTATAGAAACTAAAGACAAGTATACTTTGGCTCAAGAATTTCGCATGGGTGGCTATCCTTAAAAACTAGAAATAATTCTCAGACAAATAGTTCAGAAGCCTAAAATCTGTCATCTGATGAAGAAATGGAGCCCATGTATGAGGGGATACCAGGCCCCTTAAAGCAGCAGGCTACAGTGAACCTATCTTAACAGGTTCCTATCTGGATTCCTATCGTAAACCCAGAGGAGACCAGACGCTTCTCATTCGCGGACATCCACTCCACGATTATCTCTTTCAGCCAAGTTTAAACCAGATGGAGGGCTCAGCTTAGGAAGCCTGAGTGGGATTTTTCCCTTTCAGCAAGTACATTTTGTGCTAAGAAGGGAGGGAGTGCTGATTTTGTATTTAGGGAAAAAAAAGGAGCCCATTCAAATATATATTAATTTCCTTTTTCCAATGGTGTTTGCCATTATCCCCAAACAGATGCTTATCATTATCATTATAGTCCTCTGGGGGTTTTGACCGGCAAAGGAGAAAATGACCAAAGTGACTACAATGAAATGTTCAAATATCACATCATTTTAGACCTGGACAAGGATGGAAAGTTGAAATCCAAGAGCATTTTTCTCTATAGGACTAGAGGAATTAAAATAAGGGGAATTGTGTCACAAAATGTTTCTCCACTGACTTGTATAGTCTTTGTTGTTCTAAATGCCATATTGCATAGTTTTATTCCTAGAGTGTAGTTTACTACTGAATGCATCATCAATAAGTGCTAAAATGGCAGTGTTCAGAAGAATGGATATTAGAAGGGTAGTAGTGGAAGGAAAAGCAGAAGCAGCAGCAGCAGCTACAAGTGCAGTTTACATTCTTTTTTGAAAAATGAGTCAATAGATTTTGTTTTAGATAGGCTTAATATTTAATATAAAATTTACATTTAAGTTTTAAAAAAAGGAGAATGATTCCTTAATAAAACACATTGTTCTTAGGACTCTACTATTTCAACATTGTTTATTTCTCTCATAGATTCACTCCTAGAATATGTACTATTCTTATTCTAGCAAAGAATTATAATGCTCATTTTGATACAAAGAGCAAGCAAAAAGTATATTATATGCAAAATAAATCCCTGAACAATACCCTATTGAAGACTGTCACATTGATGTATAAATCAGTGTTTTTCTGGCTTAAGAAAAACTCCACCAATGAAAGTAGAGTTCAGCAGCTGGATCACAGCCAATTTCCCTTTATCCTCCATGAAAGTACAGGCGTTAAATTTCCCTTTGCTCAGATATAAACCCACTGCCTAATGTTCAGCAATCATGATTGAATTGATGCTCTTCCTTTCAACTTATTTTACTTAATCATATTTATTAGGGAAGCTTAGCACATCAAAAGTACATTTAAAAATATTTCCCATGATTAACCTTAGGGCAAAAGAGTTAATGCAATTTATATTGCCAAGTTCATTAACTATCTTTCTGATGGGCTAACAGCTGTGTGATGAAGACAGCAGACATCAATTAAATGAAACCAGAGTTTCCAGCAGCCAATAGTCAGCTAAGTTGCTGGGCATTGACTAGTAGCCAATGGTTGCACTTATTTCCGTGAATTTCTTAGTTCTGAGCCTTATGGGATAATATTTTTGAAAAGCCTAAGCAATAGGTCAATTTGGAAAATCAAAACATGTTTACTTGATTTAGGAGAATTTTAACAAAAGTTGATTTTTAGTGGGTTAACATTTAACTTAATCACATAATTACATATTCATATTCAAAAGTTATTGTTATTTAAGGTATAAGCAGATATGCATAAAAAGTATCATTATTGAACTTGCAATTGTCCTTACTAGCCTTCCCAGAAAGACGTCATTAAATAGAAACACTATTTAAAAGAGACAGCTAAAACTCATAAAATTGATATTTTCTTATGAAGTAGGCAGTATACTTTTGGGAACAAGAGTTGATTAACACCCCAAAGTAAAAAGGAAATGCTGGTGAGTTTTGTTTTTAATTGCATCAGGTACGTTATAATGTGGATATCCTTGGGCAAGATCCCCCACCCTTGTAAAATAATGTATCAAGTACTTTTTTTTCATTTAGAGTTAGGGAAGATTATTCATTTCCTAGGGCTGCCTGAATAAAGGACCACAAACCGGGTGGCTTAAAACAATAGAAATGTGTTCTTTCACAGTTATGGAAGCTAGAAGTCTAAAATCAAGGTGTCAGAAGAGCCATTCTCCCTCAAAAACCTGTAGAGGAGAGCCCTTCCTTGCGGCTTCTAGCTTTTGGTGCTTGCTAGCAATCTCTGCCTCCGTCATCAAGTAGACTTCCCCCCTCCCATGGTTGTCTGTCTGTCTGTCCGAATTTCCCTCTTACTGTAAAGACATCAGTTACACTGGATTAGGGCCCATACTAAACCAGTGTGGTGTCTTCTTAACTAATCGCATCTTTAATTACCCTATTTCCAAATAAGGTCACACTCATGGGATTGGGGGTTAGGACTTGAGCATATGTTTTGAGGGGACACGATTCAACCCATAACAGGGAGGGATGGTACTTACAAAAGATGCATTTCCAGAGGGCCAGATACTTGCACAAGTCACAGAAGTCCCTTCTGGTCATTAAGAGTGGACAATCCCAACGAGTTGGTCCACGTGAAGCACTTAGCACTGGACCTCGCACAAAGCAAGTGCTCAACGGTTAGTTGTTGTCGTCATTGTCCTAATAAAAGCTCTGGGTTGTTGGTCATGCCTTAAGGAATGATCTCCTCAATGATACTGATTTACCATAACATTAAACTATTGTGAGAAGGAAAACCAAAGGTAAAACAGGAATATTCTCCCTTGACTTTAAATTTCTGTGTAGCCGTTTATTGAAATTAGGAAGTTTCATTAAACCTGAGGTCATATTTTGCAGAAGAAATCCAAAGTATTATTAGGAAGCAGAATGCTGATTTTATACCAAGCATTCACTGAGAAATTATCTCTATCACTCTTCAGAAAAAAAGAAAGAAAATGAATGTTCTCAACAACTGTGCTCATATGTGCACTTGGATAGAAAAGGAAATTTGTGCCCATCAACCACTTTTACTGAGGGCTGGCTTTGGACATGGTAGAATTGAGGTTGGTGTTCATTCATTCACAAACAGAGACCTTTGTCTTTTTCTAAATGATGAAGAGTCTGCAGAGAGTAAGGCCCTTTCTATAAGAAAGCTGACATTCCTTTGGGGAGTGAGGAATTAATGACAGACAATAATCAAATAAATAATAAACAATTTTGGTGGATTGAATCATGTAACCCAACAAAAGACATTTTCTTAATCTTGATTCGTGTTCCTGTGGGTGTGAACCCATTTGTAAATAAGACCTTTGAAAGATGTTATTAGTAGTTAAAGTATGGCCAAACTGAATTGGGAGGACGGGGGGCGGCGGTCTTAATACATGTTACTAAAGGCCTTATAAAGACAGGAAATTCAGACGCAGTCAGTTAGTAGAAACCAGAAACTGGAAGAAGCCAGAAGATAAGAAACCAGAAGCTGGAGGACATGAAAGCCAGAAGTCAGAGAAGCCAGAGAGGAGACAGAGATGACCATATGACAGAGGTCTGTCATCACCAGAATACTACTGACTCCAGGAGAACACGTTCTGCTGAGACCTTGATTTTGGACTTCTAGCCTTAAATCATGAGATAAATACTATTTAAGTCAACCCATTGTGTCATATTTGTCAGAGCAGTTCTGGCAAACCAAGACACTGATATACAATAAATAATTATAATATACACTAAACAAAAAAGATATGCAATGAAGACATCAACTCAGGAGTGATTGGAGGGCTACTTGAGATGGATGGGGTTGGTGATGGCCTTAAGGATGATGGTTGGTGATGACATTTAAGCTGAGACCTGAGTGGTGAGAAGTTATCCATGTCGACATTTTTGGGGAGAATATTCCAGGCAGAATGGTTGGTATGATAAAAGTTGGCATCCATCAGTTCTTTCCCTTCTCATACAGGCATGCCACTCCTGCTATGAAGAAGTGGAGTCAGACTTGGACTTGCTAGGATGTGGACCTGCTGCTTGAATGAGAGGTTGCTAAAGCCACTGTTTGAATTGAAGGATGCTTTGAACTGTATTGTAGAAAAATCTGCAGTGCTGTTTCTCTTTCCTTGCTCTGTGAGGTTGAAGGGATTGAGTCCTGCTCCCTGATATGTAGGAGGCAGCAAGTGAACCCCTTGGGGGCTTAGGGATGTTTACAAGAAGGGGAGACTGGAATCTTACTCCTTCTCTCAGAGCTTTCTCACAGAAGCTCAGAAGCCCACCACTGCTGTGGCTGGAGAGAAGTGAAGGGGAGCTCCTGCTGGGAGTTTGGTGGCAAAGAGACTGCTGCCCAGTGCTTAGCTGGAGAAGTCCAGAGCTAAGAAGGGAGCTGGGGAAATCAGCAATGTCAGGGTCAGAAGAGAGAGCAAGAGCAAAAGATACCAGCCCCTCTAGCGTTTGGTGGGTAAGTACCCAAGGGGCTCAGTGGAAGGCAACAAAGAGCCTGTGGTCACCTGGGAGGCCCAGGCCCAAAGGCTGCCTGCTGAGGGAGAGGACCCCAAAGGTGTGGCCAAGAAGGGTGAGCTGGGGAGGTGGGTCTGAGCAAAGAGCCAGGGTATGCCCTGTGTACCTCAGGGAGCAGTGCAGTGTGGAAGCCCTTGTGGTGGGGATGGGGGGGGTTGTTTCTAAAGAGCCGGCCAGCACACCCTCGAGGATGAGCTGACATCTTGGTGTCTGCCTGACAGAGGGCATTTGAGAGCAGGAGATAATTTGCATGGCTCCAGGTATGTAAACAGGTTTGGCCTCTTTCCCTTGAATCCCTCCTGGCCCTGCCCTGTCCTAGAGAAGCCAGATGCTGGTGGGGGTTGGAGGGGTGGGGGGTGGGGAGCAGGTGGAGCAAGAAGAGGGAAATGAAGGGGATCTGAGCTGCACCAGCCTGCTGGCTCCGGAGCAGGGGGCCGGACTGGAGCTGGAGGGAGGAGAGGAGCTTCACCCCGAGGGAGAGCAGGTTTTGTTTAGCAAGTGAGCAGAAAACTAAGAGTATTGTCTGCCGGAGCTTTAAAGGGAAGGAAAGAGAGGTTCAGGAGCGGGAAGAGGGCATATTTTCAGAACAATGGTGGGAGAAGTAGAAAGCTCTTTTAGCCCATATCATAAACCAGTTACAAGTTAAAAGCCCTAAGGGAGGAACAGGTTTATTATGTTTGAGGATCTGAGAGAAGGCATCTGTGGCAGGAAAATAGACAGCCGAAAGCAAGGGGGAGAACAGTGTGAGATGATGGTGGAGAGGGGAGCTAGACCGAGGTTGGATCTTGTGTAGCTCTGCAGCCTAGAAGTGTTTTGAGTTTTACTCTGAGCATGTTGGAAAGCCATTGGAGGGTTTTAGGCAAGGAATTAATATGGTCTGATTTTTATTAAAAAAAAAAAAATCCCTGGTTCTTCTTTGGAGAATTGGGTTTTAAGGAATAATAGAAACAGGAGGCTCTTACAGCAATTGAAATGAGAATCAAGATGTTGGTGAGAATGCTACCAGATGGAGGATTTTTTTTTTTTAATTAGAGAATAGTGGATTTACAGAATAATCATGTGTAAAACACAGGATTCCCATACAACACCCCGCCATCAACACCCTGCATTGGTGTTGAACATTTGTTACAACTGATAGCATATTTTAATAATTTTATTATTAAAGTCCATGATTTACCTTAGGGTTCACTGTTTGTGTAGTGCAGTTCCACGGATTTTTTTTTTTTTTATATTTTTATTCTGTTACCATCTAGACAATCTAACATTTCCCCCCTTTAATCGTATTCAGAAATATATTTCAGTGCTGTTAATTGCATTCACAATGTTGTGCTACCATCACCACCGTCCATTATCAGGACAGTTCCATCATTCCAAATAGGACCCCTGTACATCTTAAGCCTTAACTCCTCATTCCCTATCCCCACTCTGTCCCCTGGGTAATCTATATTCTAGATTATGATTCTATGAGTTGCTTATTCTAATTGTTTCAAATTGATGAGATCATACAATATTTGTCCATTTGTGTCTGGCTTATTTCACGCAACATGATGGTTTCAAGGTTTATCCATGTTGTCACATGTCAGGACTTCATTCCTTTTTACAGCTGAATACTATTCCAGTGCGTGTATACACCACATTTTATTTATCCATTCATGGATTGATGGACACTGATGGAGGGTTTTATACAACAAATCATTTTGATTACTGGATGAGGCAATTGGGGGATATATTTTGTTTTGTTATGTGACAGAAGAAAGGCCATCTGGACAGTTAGGGGTAGAGTCGGAATTGATTTCAGTGCTTCAGGATGAATACACTAAGGGTTCTCAGATTTGTGCATACAAATCACCTGGGGAGTGGGTTAACATGAAAACTCCTGGTTCTCCTCCTTGGCTCTTTGTATTTGGTGTGAATGGTTTGGGGCCCTCTTAGAAGCACCCAGGTGCTTCTCTTGCAGGCGATGAGGGACTCTGAAAATCAGTGACTCCCTGTTTTGCAAAAGCCTCCATCCAGTTCCTTGAGATTTTGGCTTTCTCAGATGTCCAGTTTTCCAGGTGTCTGAATTTCAACACCTAGCACCTTATTAAACTTTTGCTTTCATTGCTTTCTTCTTCATCTCATTGTTTTTAACATGAGCTTTAATCATTTTGAAAGCTAGCTTTATTTTTTCCTTTTTCCTTTCTCTTTTTAAATTTCCCTCCTTAAGGAACAGAGGTCCCTGCGCTTAAGTACTTTTTAACTGTTTTTAAGACAACACAGTGTTCATAATGTTAAGAGCATTTAAAGGGCAATATATCAATCACAAGCTGAGCAAATTAGAGACAGAAAGAAGGGGCTTAGTGGCAATAAATAAACGACCCAGTTTTTCCAGTATCTAACAGAGACACAGCCCCCAATCTCTTCCTTCCATAACCAAAGCCATTTTGGGAGAATAGACATCCAAGTTGCAGGCCTTTATCAGGCATTTTAATCTCAAAAGTGAAAAACACCCTGAAGGTAGCAGACATTTAATGCTGTCCTATCAGAACTAATGTAAGACAGCTTGCTTTTACCTACAACAAAATGGAATTTGTTCCAGATATTGGGATAAGCTGGATGGGGCAGGAAATGTATGATTCAATCATATGGGGCATAATAACTCATATTGATTCCAGTCCAAAGTTAGTAAATGTCCAAAGCCGTCCAGAGATGATCTGGAGGCAGATGGGAGAGTCCCTGTCTCCTCGGTGCTGATGATGGTATGAAGTCATCCAAGTCATTGGAGGAGAGAGGAGCAAAACCTAGGTGTTCCAAGAAGTCTATTCTTTTCTTCCAAATAAACATCTTATTTCTTTTTCCACCAAAGACCATCCAAATGACATTTTCAGAAGAGGATAGTTTTCTAACAAAATTTGTGTAGGAAAACTCAAGAATTAGTTCTATATTATCAAAGCACTTGACGAAAAGAGAGATGCAATTCAGAAAAGCACCATGCAGAAGTGAAAATGAATTTTTGTGATTGCTCTTTATGATTGCTTTCCTAAGCCCAAAGAAAATGCTGGTTGATGCAGACAGGTTGATTGACAGATGCGCAAAGAAAATTTATTTGCCAAAAACTGAGGCCAGATCCACATAAAATGACTAACCAAAGTATGAGCATATGCTTGGCATGCCTGGAAAGTGAGTTGAATGGATACCATAGCAAAAACCATGTGAATCTTTTGTTGGTCACTGTTTTGCCTCAGAAAGGGAGGTAAGTGAACTGCATGTCTCAAACTGGAAAGAATTCAATATGCCTTGTGTAATTGCTTATTTAATTTTTATACATAGAGCACAAGTGGAAAGCAAATTGGCATGCTGTCATTTCTGTTTCAATAAGCTAGAAGGACATTAATAGCAAATAAAATTAAAATAAGTTACTATTCAGCAACAGCTCGAGAGCTGGATGGTTAATTACATGTCTAGAATATATTGGCAACTTTTGTTTTATGCAGGAAAAAAAAATATTTTCCTAAATAATAAAGTATCTTTAATGTGACTGAATTTGAAAGTGTATTTTTTTGGTGTTCATATTTACTGAAAAATACAGTGCTACTTTTCTCCTCTCTTTAGGAAGACACTTCCTTCAGGCAAAATGAATTTCTAATAAAATATACTATAAATGTTAAAACACCATTGTTCTCTATTGTTATGTGGAAAGTTCACCAAGTGAAAAAAAACAAACAAAACAAAACTTCATAATAATTATTTATAAAAAAGGATTTGGTGCCTCAGTGGAAACAGCCTGAAAGTACAGTAAACTATTTCAATGGCATTAAAATCAAGATGGCACAGAAAGGGTTAAGATGATTTATCTATTTTTGCAAAGTAATGCCTCTGCCAGAAGCTACTTGATAGTTTTTACAGACTCTGAAAACTGTTCAATTTGGATAATAAAATTGACATGTCTCGACTATGTCTTGAAGTATTATGTCATTCATTTCTTTTCTCAGAAGGAAGTTGGAGAGCAGAGTGATTTTTATTTCAATGTTATCAGATACACTGATCAAGCCATTGGAACACTGGTTTTCGATTGAAAAAGGAATGTATTCGGTCATGTTAATTAACGCAGTAGACTTTAGATTACAAGGGGCAAGTCATGCTCCTAACCTCAGAAAAGGCCATTTATGGGAACTCACTCCATTACCTTCCATGCCCCTGAACAGCATGTAAATCAGCAAGCAAACTTCAAGAGGGAGATAATTCTGTTTAATCTGGGGATTTTCATCATTCTCCCCAGGAAGATCCTGACACTTTTTCTATCCATGTATCCCTTAGATCACATGAAATTCCCTTCAAAGATTTACCTTTGGGGGAACTTCCGGGACAGATGGCAGAGTAGGGAGCTCCAGGACGAATCCTTCCAACAAAACAGCCATAAACAGGCAGGAACGGGATGAAATCACTGTTCTGGGGCTCCAGAGGCCACAAGAACACTGCAAAGCATCCAGGGAAGAGGCTGATAAACTAGGTAAAAGACAGTGAGTTGCTGTCTGTGTGGTTGCTAAAACCCATCCCCCACTCTCGCGGCAGACTGCCTTGGGGTCCCCTCCTTGGCTAGCTCACTGGGGCAGAAAGGGACATAAAAATCCTCTTCCCCAAGAATAGGGCTGGGCCCGGCAGAGCACTGTTCACGGCTTTTGATTAGCAAATCACTGAGTCTTGCCTCTGAGCGCAGCAAGTTACCAGGAGATAGATTAGGGTTAGAGAATGGAGAGCTGATGCCTAACATGTGCAGAATTTCTATTTAGGTTGATGGTAAAGGTGTGGCAATGGATGCTGGTGATGGTAGCACATTATTGTGAGTGTAATCAACAGCACTGAGCTATAGAGGTGAATGTGGTTAAAAGAGGAAACTTTTGGATGCATATGTTACTAGAATAAAAATTAAAAGATGAAATATAGGACTATCCAACAAAGTGAACTCTATTGTTGATGGTGGACAATAGTTACTAATACAAGTATAAGCATGTTCTTTCAAGATTTATAACAAATGTACAATACTAATACAAGGTGAAAATAATAAGGTAGGATGGGGGAAAATTCACCTAATGTAAATTATGGATAATAGATAATAGTACAATTTTAATAATCTTACATTAATTGTTACAAAGGTAACTACTGTTAAAAATATAGTATAATTGTTTCAAAAATGCTATTATCAATTGTAGCAAATGTTCCACATCTATGTGAGCTATTGGGTGTGGGGTAGTGTATGGGAATCCTGTATTTTATGCACGATTGTTTTGAACACCAATGACTTCTCTAATTAAAAAAAAAAAAAGACTTACTTTATTAAAGAATACCCCCATTTGTCTTTTAGCCTAAAATCACAGAAGAGAAGACCTGACACAGGCAATAGGAGGCAATTACACAATGAAACTTCTAAAAGTGGCACAAACAAAATAGACTCTTTTATTGATATCCTATGGTTTGAGGTCATATGTGCAACATGATGAGTGGATGGAAATTTTTGTCATCTAAAAATTTAAAAGAGATATCTCTCCAGGGAAACCAGTGTAGAAAAAGACAAAAACCACTGTTTAATTTCATTTGTTTGTTTTTTGTAGCTAAATAAAGTGGTTGTCCTAGAAATGCGCAAATTTGCCATCTGGCTCTCATTCCATATTCTCTTGGTTTAAAACTCACTAGATGCAAGACTGCCTATTAAGGCTACTCTGATTAAGGAGAGATGGTGAGGACAGATGGCAGAATTATGTGGCGGAGAAAGTGATGGTGGTAGGGGGAGATGAACTACTTAAAATTACCATTCTGTTAGCATCAAGTCAGTTCAATACTTTGGTGGGGACTATGAATTGAATGTCCTTTCTAGAAAAAACATCCCAATTATTTGTGGACATTTTTATTTTTGTTGTGTGTTGTAGTTAACATTTATTGAGAACTTGTGTATCAGGGACTATACTAATTTCTTAACATGTAGCATCTCATTTACACCTCCAACAACTCTACTATTACTTCGGATTTTCAGACCCAATAAGTGAGACCTTAAGAGTTAAATCACCTGTGTTTTACTTTAAACTATTCCTGGGTGCTCTCTTAAGGTCCCACAACTGATAAGTGGCCAAGTAGGGGACTCAAACCAAGTCTGACTTTGAACTTCTTATCTGCTATGCTGGACTACTTTCTGCAACTTTTAGTAACTGCTAATGCAGGTAGTTCATATTTATCTTTTTAAATCACCAATTCAGCTTGGTTTCCCCAACATTATCCTCTCTTTCCACTCATCTCCTGACATATGCCTCTGACTTCCTTGCAATTGAGGGAGTTTTCAAGTAAAAACAAATCCAATTCTATATCCAATTCTATATGTCATCTCACCAACCCTTGACACTTTCCTTCCCTACAGTTCTTCCTTCCTTACTGTATAAAATAGCCTGGATCTTTTTCTAGCTCAGCTCAGTTCTGCTGACATGCATGATTAACTTTGCTATTTTCCCCCAGGCATTAATATTTGACTGACTTCACCCATCCATTGACAGTTTATGTTTTCAATGTTTTTTTTGAGTTCTCAGGTATATTAGATTGTAACCTGCCCAGTTGAATTGCAGTTATTTGCGGTCGCAGTTGATTCGTCTGGGGGTGGGTGGCAGCCGGTTGCTAAATCCTAGGCTCCCAGGATTGCTCGGAGGGTACCGGCGGCGGGGGCTCTTTCCCGGAGGCGAGGGCGAGGTGGGGGACTTGGCCAGGTCCCCGGCGGGGTGGCGTGCAAAGTATGGAGGGCGGCGAGAAAGGAACAGGCGGGACACGGTTCTTTTAGGGTGAAGAAGCCAAGAGAGAGAGTTTATTAGGGGAGAGTACAAGCTTATATCGGGCGTTTAGAGGGCGGGGTAGCTGTAGAGGTTAAAGGCTTGGATTGGTTTTGAGAGGGCGAGGAGGTTGATTGAAAAGGGGCTAGAGTTGCTCCGGTAACAGTGTCTGGCAACAATGTATGCACACTGGTGGTGATGGGAGTTGCACTGGCAACGGGGAGTGTCCGGGCAAGATAAGGGGGTGGGGAAAAGGCGGTTCCCTCCGGCAAGCCTCCCCTAACAGTGGTATTTTGGGTGAGGAAATGGGGCCTGCCTCCGGCCTCACTTTCCCAGGCCCGGGGGGCTGCGGAGGGCGCTGTCGCCCGTGCCCACCACCCTCCCCAGGGGCTGATCAGGTCCCCCAGCCCAGGCCCGCCAAGTTGAAGCACGTAATCAGTGTCCCGCAGTTACTCTGTGGTTTTCTTCTCACTTTTTTTCTCTGTCGTCGTGGTAACTCCCAATTCAGAATCAGATTTCATTACTGTGGTGTTTTTGCATTCTTCCAGATTGTTGTTAAAGATGTTAAACCAGGACGGCCCTTCAATGTGACCCCTTGGATCCTATTCATAGGCTCTTTTAGGGACAGCATCCAGGAATAGTTTAAAGTGAATGCCAACTGTGAAACTGGACAGCAAGAAGCTTCCAAACTTGTTATCAAGGATCAAAATAATTTCCCATGTGGCAGTCAAATGAAAAATGGCTTAGGATAGCAGGGACAGAGCATGAAGTAAGAACCAGAAGACAGAAGGAAGGGGATGACACAATTTGAGTTCTTGTTGCTAGAGAACACAAGAATGTCACTAGTTCCTAGAATACTGTTACTGGTTTTAAAAAACCAAATTAAGTTTTCTCCACTGTACTAAGAAATAGTTAATACCATTGTACTTTCACAGATTTTTTTTTTTTTTTTGTCCCCTTGAAATCATGATACCAGAAGGTAAATGTTATTTCCATTTCACGTGTAGGGATAGTGAGGCACGTGCCAAATTACCCCCTCTCTGGCATCTGACCAAGTTCACTAATCCCTACTAGCTCTCTTGTCAGGTCTCTGACACAGAGCAATGCAGCTAGTAGTTTGCACATAGTTCTTGACAAATATTTGTTTAATGAAAACTCCTTTATAGATCAATAGAACCTCCGGCATGAATATGGAAGAGATGTGTGTTCCTGTGAGATTCACACATTACTACCTTGTTTCTCCCCTCACCCCCTTTTTCACTTTTCCCTCTGCAGGGCATTAGGCTCCTAATTTTTAGACCTAAAGTGAAAACTTGTTGACACTGTGTGTCTCGTCCCCTGGACTGGGCACCCCATATTGCTCTGTATACAGGCTCATCTGAGCTCATTTCTACCCCAAGCCTGTCCTCACCCTTCAGCTGGGCCCTGTATTTAATGTTCCCCTTGAGGGTGTCCCTCTGCCCAGCACCTGATCAAAAGTAGCCATTTGGTCAGACATGATTACATTTAAATTTGCTTCTTTGCCCTTAACAGAACCTGATTTTTCTTCTTTTTTATTTGCTGATTTTTTAATTTTTATTTTTTGCTGCATCAGGCAGAATGCAAGTTCCCTGAGTGCAGCAACCATGACTCTCTTGTTCATTGTTATATCCACAGGACCTAGAACTCCGCCAGACCAATGAATATTGGTTGAATGAATTAATGCCCTGTATATCATGATCTATATCTATCATGGAAAAACTCCCTCCTATGTTTCCTTCTTTTTGCTCCATGACATTACCTCTTCTGTAACCATCTTGAATAAAGGGTGTTCCTTCATCCGTCTCCCGCAACCTCAGGACCTGGTGCTGGAGTGTCTTGCTTTTTCTCAGTTGCCACATCCAAGCAATTTCTCTTACCTCTCCTTGATACCCCCAGCTCCCCTGTGGCCCTGCCATCAGACTGCACTGCCTGTAGCCCCTTCTCACCCCCGCCTTCCACTGATATCTGGTTACATCCCCTTTTTGTTGATGAATTGTTGATTACTTTTGCACCAGACTCTCTCTGTTTCAACCTCTCAACATTCTTGATGACTTCAACATCCATATAGAAGATCCATCCCACACATTAGCCTCTCAGTTCCTAAATCTTTTCACTTCTATTACTTTTCCTCCATCTGCCTAGCAACCCACTCCCATGGCTACACTCTTGTCACTGTCATTGCCAATAAAGGACCACTTAAAAATCTTGACATCAAGCATGTACTTCTGACTCTCACCTCCTTTCCTTCCAATCCACCTACCTTATTCCTCCCACTTGAGTAATTTTTCCACCTCAATTCTTCCATCTGTGATTCCAACAAATTTTCATGATCAATTGCAAGCCTCACACCATCACTTTTCTTCTTAGTCACCTCTGGTTTCAGATCTGTCATTTTAATTGCTCCATCAGAAACATTCTTCTCTTACCCCACTTTCCCTCTGATGCTCTCACCCCCAAAGCTCCACTGCAGGCCCAACCCAACTATCTACTTTCTCTGTGCTGAATACAAGCTGCTAAACATTATTGGAGAAAAATATACAGTGATGTTAACTGATCATACTCTAAATGATCTTAAATGGTCACTCAACAAATCTCAAATGATTAATCAATATTGTCCCATTTCCCTAGCATGTTCAATTTCCCATTTTCCAAAATGTATTTTAGTATCCTTTTCTCTCTCTTCAAAGCAGATGAGTTTGCTTCATAGTTAATCAATGGAAGTAATCCAATTGGAACACTACTTTTCCCACCAACAAATGTCAACTTACCTTCATCAGTACCCACCTTTCTGAATGCCCTCTTGTTTCTGTGGATCTTCCTGTTGCTACCTAATGCCCTTTCCTCTACTTATGACCTGGATCCCAACACTTCTTGGGTTCTCAGGCGTTTTATACCTGCCATTAGCTACACCCAACTCCTGCATCAATTTCTCTCTCCATACTGAATAATTACCAACAGCATAGAAACATATTTCCTATTAAAAAAAAAAAATCCTTTGACCTCACATCCACCTCCATTTATCTATTCATTTATTTCTTCTCCACATCTTGAATGGTTGTTGTAGACGTTGTCACTATCACCTCACTTTATCTTTAGTATTCAGCACATGTTAATTGCACTTCCATCTATACCAATCCACTGACCCTGTTCTTATCAACGTCACTAATGAAGCCCATGTAGTCAAATTCAATTAGTTACTTTTCTCTTTTAACTTCCTTGATCTTGCAGCTGGTTGCTCTCTCCTTTTTGAAAAGCAGTCTTCTCTTGACTTCTGTGACACCATGCTCTCTGGGTTTGACTCCTATTTTACAGTCCTTTCCTTCTGGACAGCAAGGTGCCCCAGGGATCTCTCCTTTGCTGCCAACTCCGCTACAACCTCATCTAGTCCATTGGTTTGAATATAATCTATAAACCAGGAACTCTCCCATAATTATTATCTCTAGCCTGACATCTTCTTTAAAAACTCCAGGCTGGTATATCTAACTACCCAATCTCCATCTGGATATATAATAAACCTTTCTGTCTTAATGTCAACAGAGAACACCAAATCCTCTACACCCCCTCAGTAAACTTGTTCCTCCACTGTCATCTCATCCCAGTAAAGGCACCATTCTACACTCAGTCCCTCCAGCAAATAATTTGTCATTTCTTTCTTTCCCTCGGCACATTCCTATCCAATTTATAAGCAAAACCTGCTGAGGGCACTTCTAAGTTATGTCCTGAATCTGACCACTTCTCAGACTCTATGAGATAATTAAAAATATGGAAAATACACAAGTGATAATAGGTGATAAATTTCACATGCTTGGCAAACAAACAAACAAAGAAACAGAACGAAAAAAAACCCTTCCTTGTCTGCTCAGTGATGCCTAAAATTCCTTTACCTGGGCATGGTCTTTCATTCCAAATTAGAGATATAGTTTAGACAAAAAACCTGGGAGGGGTCTTCCTGGGAAGACATGAATTTGGCACCTGGAGAGGGGGATGGGCAAAGCCTCCCAACAGGACAAGATTTGAAGAAAAGCAGTTTGTGCATATGGCTTCTTTCATAATTTTCATTCTGGTGCAGAAGTGCAAATATGAGACATGAGAGCTGTGTAATTCTGAATTGTTAGCAAATAAAGATATAATACTTTATGCATCATAAATGCCTTCAAATTCCTTCCTTCCCTTGTCTTAGCCAAATTTTGTCCCCTGCCTTGCCTATATATATATATATATATATATATATATATATATATATATATTCTTTTCCTTATTTTTTCCTCATCTTGATACTCTTTCTCTCCTATAAATTTTCTTAGGCTGCTCCTTATGTTTGAAAAGCAAATTTCTCTCAGACTTTTCTCAGCAAAACCCCTCTCTTGCAAATTTGTTTTCAAAATTATGTTTCACCAAGTCTTTTGAATTCAGTCCCCTAGTAAAATTCTCCCCTTAGGAGGAGAAAGCGTGAGAATGGCTCAAGGAAGAGAAATGAAACCGAAAGTCAGTAATGTCTCACTGAGATGGTCCTTCTGACTCATGCTTGCTTGTCACTTGCTTATTTAGCCAATTTCCTGCTTTGTCCTTTAACTGCAGTTGCAGTAGACAAGGACGGTCCCTTCCTTTATGTTCTCAAAAACACCCTATAAATAATAAGAGCACCTGTTTTGTCATTTTCTAATGTTTTCTGAGTTGCTTACCTTACACATATTTTTCCACAGTGACAAATATCCACCCTATCCTGATTCAACATCTGTTTTCAATGAGGGACAGAGGCTTGATGTTAATTCAGTTGTTCAGAGCACATAGCACAAAGCCCAAGATACACATCTAAATGTAGTAGTTCATCCTTACTCTGTACCTGAAATCAAAATAATTCAGGCCCTATCTTATCCCAGAACCTCTATTTTACATGTAAGTAAAAGAAAAAAGCAAGGTTAGAGTTATAATGTGACTAAAATAAAATGGAAGTTAGTAGAATCGATTAAGATAAGGCACATAAATTCACTTTGTAAAATATATTTGTATACGAATAGAAAGTGATAATGCATTATACTGACAGTTGATTTTCTCACCTTCAGACTGGATGGTAGTTTTAATCTTTCAGAGAAGAACTTTTGTATTTCCTATGGGGTGGAAGAGAGGGCAGGGGGATTAAGAGAAGACTTCATTTCCTCTTCTCTTTGATTCTGGAGTAGTGGAGAAGACACTGTTGCAGCTTGCTCAAGAAGATGAATGGAGAATTCTACTCACTTATATTCATACTATTGTGGGGACCCAGGACCCAGCCCCCCTCCCATAGTGAAAGTGAGTTATTGCCTGTGGCCCCCTGCTTGACTGGGACAGATGTTAAAGGTCATCAGAGCCCCCTGATGGGGGTTGGGGGGCAGGGGAAGAATATATAAATTGTATCGTAAACAAAGCATTAAACTCCCCTCACCTGATCACTGTTGATAACAAATCTCCACACCCCTGTGTCACAAGACCCTACCAAAACTCTGTTCTGGCACCTTATGGAATGTCTTTGTCCTAACCCTATAAACCACTCCCTGGCATCCCCCACTCTTTGTAGAGCACTAACTTCCATTTTTCCTGGGCTGCTGTAGAACCATTTCCTGTTCCTAAGTCCTAATTAAACTCATGTCTAACTCCATGCCTGGTATGTTCTTTGGTCTTGGGGCTGAGTTGGTTTGGGACAACTATATTTTAGGTATTACTTTTATTATCTTTATTTCCTTAAGTTATGTACATACCAGTTAAGATTATACATGTCTAGCTTATGTATGGCCTCATAAAAGAAAACTATATACCCACTAAATGCTGTGTCATTAATAATCAATGCTATTAATTGAAATTGAAATTGCCTAATTTATATTGTCAATAAAACTGAACATTTGAATAGTTTAAAAGTTTTATTTTCTTTATCTCAGTTAAATCTCAGCAACATCTCTGAGGGCCAGGGAAGTTTACAACTAGGATTGCAATCAGTGATGTGCTGGTAACTCTTTAACAACCTTCTATCCTTGGCAAAAGAATCCCAAACACTGATTTATAACATTTGCCAAATCTCATGGTATAAATGCTCTCACCACAGCTAACGTCAAGCTACCAATGTGAAGTCACTGAACATGAAGTTGGGAAGAGATACACATTATTGGTTCTTATAAGCTGGTATATGCCAACCTCCCAGCACCCACACTGTTTCATGGCAATTGAATGCAGCAGCTGTAAGATGGCATTTCATATTTTTAGGTTATTTTAAGTGAAGTTACACAAAGCCAACCTAAGTAAAAAAAAAAAAAAAATCATTGAAAGAATGTGTTGGTATCTCATGGAACACAAAGAACCGACCCACTGGGTCTCGGAATGTGTGGGGACTAGGGTAGCTCTGGGGGCCTTAGCGGTAGAATTTGTGCTGCCATTTACTTCCCTTGGTTGCTAATAATTCCCATTCTCTCATCTTGGTCCAAAGTCCATACTCTGAGGGGAGCTAGTCTGACTGGCCCAGCGAGGGTCAGGAGTCTGTAGGCAGGGCCCTGTGGCATGGCAGCTGCTGTTGGGGCCTCACCTCCATGAGATAAAACCGTTTCTGGAGAAGCAGGTATAATGGTGTACTTGAACTTCCTCCAACAGGTATTGCAGGTGTGGTTGTCCAGCTCTCAGACTCACCACTCCTCCAATTTCAATATGTCCTTCCACTTGAAGCCGGACTCCTGCAATCTTGGCCTAAATTGTGAAATTAACCTCTCCCATATATATACTACAGTTGAGGAAGAAGAGAAAAGAGACTGAGAACTTTACATAAAAATGGGGAAGGAAATCTAAAAGAAAAACTTCAGTTAAACACATGGAAGTGATTATGCAGGTACAATTCTGTTCCCTCCCCAAAGCCCCACTAAGATGGCACTCACAGAGCATTTGAAAGGGCAAAAGTCCAATGGATGAAAAGAATGGGAGTAGAGAGAACAGCAAAAAAATTTCAGAAGCTAGAAAGGAAATGAACAAGTGGTAGCTGAATTAGCAGAATAGAGGATATTGAGATAAATGTTGCAGAGGGAAAGTCAAGTCAACTTTTATCACTGAACTCCAGAAACAAAGGGTTTTGGAAACAGAAAGCACCATATCCCATTGAAAATGGGCTTTGGGTGGGGCTGGAGAGAGAAAGGTTGTCTCCAAGTATTTATGAGAAGTGGTTACCCCAAGATGCCCTCCCTCATTCCATTGCAATCCCCAGTTCTAGCTCTCCTCCTCAGCAGAAGGCTAGAGGTTTAGAACATGAAGATTCTGGAGCAGAGGAACTCCAGGCTGAGGATGGGGTCTGCTGGTACTGAAAACAGGAAGATTAAATGAAACTCTACGTACTTTATGTGGACAAAGAGACCACCTAACGCCTTTCCGATACCTGCCTCTAGAATTCTTGTAACTAGATTTATACCCCCTGAGAAAGAGCAAAGGAGCCCCTGACAGCTGAGAGCTGGCCTGGCAGTGTCAGCTGGGCCTTGGTGTGGAGGGTCTAGGGCTTGTTATGTGGCTAGTGACCAGTGCAGTCTCACAGGATCTCATATGTGGAAAGGCCCATGCTTGGGCTTTAATGCCTTGTGGTTGCCATCTTGAAATTCTTAAATACTCTGTGTGCTTTGCAAGTGAAGCTGATGGGATGATGGCATGTTCCGTAGGCACGGAGTCCAGTTTGGTTCAAACTCTTGTCCCCCACCTGCCTCCACAGAGCAGGTTTTTGGCTGCCTGCTCGCATCCCATAAGGTCTCAGGCCTCACTCAACCTCCCTCTGCCCGGTAATTGCTGCCATCCTCTACCAGCGCCGTGGTCGCTGGACTCAGCTGCGGGTTGCTGTCCCCCATCTGCGGTAGGGGCCTGGGTGCAGGTGTGGGGCAGGCCAGGGTCATGTTAAGCGCTGAGTTGACAGTGACACAGCGTGTTTGTTGAGCAACTGACAGGCATCCCTTGTCTCCAGGTCAACAGAGAATGCATAGATCTTTTGGGTATCACACATCTACTGTGGGTTATGCCCTTTTACCATGTTTAATTATGTTTGACTAGGATTTTCTTTTTTTTTTTTTTTTTTAATTTGTGAGAAACTTGAAATCTGAGTTAAAGGTGGGTTTCTCCTGACAAGCTGAGTTTAGTTAGATGGGTGCTGGCCCTCCACTTTAATTTAATGTCTTAAATCTGTATTTCTCAATAAGCAGCGTGCTATTGACATTTGGGGTGGGACGATTTTTCAATATAGAGGCTTTGTGTCTCTGTCCCCACCTGCAAAATATCTATAGTGCTCGCAATAATTTGAGAACCCCCAAACGATGCCAGTCCCTCTGGCGTGAGATGATACCTCCTACTGTATGAAAATGTTTATTCCAAATTAAATTTTTGGCCTAAGGCTATTTGTATCTCACGGGTAGTTTCAGGGTTTTACAACTTCATGAGGGTCAAAGAATAGCTCCAAATTCTCAAGGGCCTTTTTTGCCTGCAATCTGCTCAGATTCAAGGATTGAGGCAGCTGCTCTTTCCTGTTGTATCTCGGGGCTGGGGAGCAGAGTATTTGTTTGTAGTTTTCTCTTATATTAGTTTGTAACCCTTGGGACTCTGTCTTCATCAGAGCCACTACTATAACACTTCCACTTGGGCAGATCCCAGGTATAATATTCTGTTCCCTGTGTCCCCTGAGGTTGTGAAAACTAAAACTGGAGTGCACCAGGTCTGGCAAGAGCCCCCAGGGTAAACTGATTTCTTGCCAGCTCATTGATGTTTTTAATAAGATGCTTTTTATATTTTCTGCAAGATTTCTAGTCCCTACAGAACATGCAGTGGTCTAGATGTCTGGCTTACTTTATGGAAATCTCACTTTGCTTTTTAAAAGAATCAATAGTCATAAATCTTCTAGGTTAATTATGAAAAATGTTATTAAAATGTTATATCTTTATGGCAAAGGTGAAGAGAAAATGTGGGAATGGGGAACACCACATATAGCAAGGTATAGTGATGAGAGAACTTGATTCCTTTCTCCACTATCCACTACCTGGGTGAGCTTGGGAAAATTGCTAAATCTCTTATACCACAGTTTTTTCCTTTGTAAAATGGGGCAACAATAACAACTACTTTCCAGGATGGTAGAGAAGGTTAAAGAGAAACTATGTAAGTCATCTTTGTCACTACTGCAGTTGCTATGGCTCCCCAAACTACTCATTCTCCTTTTCTTTCTCTTTTTTTTTCCTCAAAATTCTTATCCTTTTTGATTTTTTGCAGTAGATCTATCAGTGAGAGCTGAACACACCTAGATACCCGATTAAATTTTATTTGTAAGTAGAAATTCAGGGAGTGAGTTAAACTTCTCCTCAGGGCTAGAACTTAGAGTCTCTTGCAAGAAGCCCCAGTTGTAAATGAAGAGACCATGTCCAGTACCCACCATAATGGATCCCATTAGTCATTTAAGAAAATGGACAATATCCTAAAGATCGCACCATAGACATCGCCATCAAGAATCTCTTTTATGTTCATTAAAATATGGAAGAAATAGAAAAATCCAGTTTGCTCATATGTGACCACAGTAAGGATAGTTCAGCCTCCAGAACTGCAATCAGACTCGAGATGATCAGAAAGGGAAACTTTTGTTGGAATGGGGTGAGCAGATAGTCTCTTCTTGCTTTCAGTTGGGTTTGTGATGAGCTGTTGAGAACAACGAAAAGTTCCAGTGTAGTCACAGAATATGCACATTTAACTTTTCTGGATTATCTAACTTGGGGGAGTAGGGTGGAAAGAAAGAGAAAGAGAGAAAGGTAGAGAAGGATACAGCATTGTGGTGATTTTGCCTGCTTTTTGGGAGACAAATCTGTTGACTCTGGTGATACCGAGAGCCTCCCATTGTCTGAAAATCTGATGTGCTGTAAATGATTCTAGTTTGATGTATATATATATATGTGTGTATGTATTATTCATACATAATGGCCCTTAAATACAAGCTGGTAACTCCATTTGGTATCAAGCCAACAAAATAGCAATCTGTGGTAATGTGAAAAGAAATTTGGCTGCGTTGAACTTGAGAGAGAAGCAATGTCTACCTTCCTGTGGATGTTTGTGAAGGTAATTTTTTACATGTGATTTTTGCCCAATGTGCTGTCTTTGGAAGGTAACCAAGATAACAGTGCAACTCTACTGACTGAAATTTACATTTTTCACACTATAATCAATATGTTCACACTTTATTAGTCAAAATTAACCAGTTTCATTATACACCGTGGTAGTCTGAAGCTGTTTTATCTATCCCAGAAAAGCACATGTTCTTTTAATTCATTCCTGTGGGTATAGACCTATTGTAGGTGGGACCTTCTGATTAGGTTATTTCAATTGAGATGTGATCTATCTCATTCAAGGTGGGTCTTAATCCTCTTGCTGGAGTCTTTTATAAGAGGATAAAACACATACGGAAGCTAAGAGATGAAATTAAGAGAAGCTCACATAGAGAAGCTGAGAGAGGGAGACACTGAAGCAGAAACTGAAAGCAACGTAACCTGGAGAGAAGGACCAGCAGACATCGCCATGCACCTTCTTATGTGACAGAGGAGCCCCAGATGCCACCAGCCTGTCTTCAAGTCCATGTGTCATCCTGTTGATGCCTTGAATTGGACATTTTCACAGCCTAAGAATTTTAAATTGTAAGTTAATAAATCCCTATTGTAAAAGCCAACATATTTCTGAGATATTGTGTTTCAGCAGCTTTACCAAACCGAAACAACTGGGAGTGCTAAAAGATTAAATATAATATGGATGATATTAACCAAAGCTGAAGCAATCTACCCTCAAAATCATATGAAAACTCTTCTGTCTCCCCAAAGCTCAATCTAGGTGCAAAAGTGCTAATCAAATGTTGATGAGATTAAATTATAGCTACTATAAAATATATGTTGATATAATTGACTGTGGCAGGTCAGAGATAATGTCCTAAAATATAAGTGAAATCTTACAAAAAGAGATTTGGAATCAGAATTTTTCATTGCTAATTAAACACTGTCTGGGAGCTAGAACAGGGAATTTTCTATGTCCTACTACCCACCAGATAAATGCAGATGTTTGATGTGCTAGTTTGGATATATTATGTCCCACCAAAAGCCATATTCTTTGATGCAGTCTTGTGGGAGCAGATGTATTAGTGTTGATTAGATTGGAATCCTTTGAGTGTTTCCATGGAGATGTGCCTCAATCAACTGTGAGTGAAACATTTGATTGGATAATTTCCATGGAGGTGTTACCCTGCCCATTCAGGTTGGGTGTTAATTGAATCACTGGAATCGTATAAAGAAATTCACAGACAGAAGGACCTGAGGGCAACTGAAAGTGACATTTTGGAAGAGCTGCAGCTAAGAGAGGACAAAACGATCCAAGAGCCACATTTTGGAGAAGAGCTGCAGCTGAGAGACGCATTTTGAAGATGGCCATTGGAAGCTGACACTGACATTGTGGAGAACACCATTTTGAAACACAACCTGGGAGCAAGTGGATGCCAGCCATGTGCCTTCCCAGCTAACAGAGGTTTTCCAGACGCCAATGGCCACCTTCAGTGAAGGTACCCGATTGCTGATGCCTTACCTTGGACACTTCATAGCCTTCAGACTGTAACTTTGTAACCAAATAAACTCCCTTTATAAAAGCCAATCCATTTCTGGTGTTTTGCAAAATGGCAGCATTAGCAAACTGGAACACTTGGTGAGCACAGAGTTGCAGCAAAGGGAGTCCAGTAGTTCTGTAGACTATTTTATCCAGGCTGTGGTTGATTCCATGCTCTGGCTATGAGAATCATCTAACTAGGGGGCCTGATTGAAAGCATCATGTACCTCAGCACAAAATCCTAATGGAAAGAATGCAATCTATTAAGGATTGACTAGGTGCCAAAAGGTTCTACGGCAATTTACTGTTCAAAAGAATGTATTCCATATAATCATAAAAGTTGCAACTAACCATCTGTTTCAGTATCATGCATTGTGGTATTGGTCAGCGTTGCAAAAATGAACATCTTGTTATTCTTGTTTGAGACCATTTAGGTTTCTCTGAACATATGAAGCACTAATCTTAATTGAATCCAACATTTACTGTGCATTTTTATTATGAACAGCAGGGTACATAGGGTAGTAGACTGTGGGAAACAGATTTGAATAAAAAGGCCTTGCAGGATAGCAAAAGAGACAAAGAATGCATGTGAATTGCTATCATAGGAGGTGAGATGAGGTTATTTGTTTAAGACACCTACTGAACAACCACTGTATGCCAGGCACTATGCTTAGGGTTGCAAATACAGACCTAAGAGACACAGTCGCTGCTTGTCAAGGAGGTGATGGTCAGGTTGCAGGAGGTGGCGAGTACCATGCATTCACTGTTCTAAGCACTGTAATGAGGGAAGCTCAGGGTATTGAGTCATATGGGGGAGTGATCCTACTCCATCCTCTCTGGGGAACGTTAGGGAAGGTTGTCCAAAGAGTTGACACATAGGCTGAGTTTTCTAAGGTTGAGCATTATTAGCCAAGTAAGCAAAGGGTGGGATGGGAGAAAGATAATCCAGGAAAAAAAAAACAAGATAAAACAATAGGGAAAGAAATAGAGCCTTGCTGCTCCTGACACACTGGAGAGAGCTGGAAATATTGGGCCAACAATATTGATAGCGACAATTGGCTGAAGTCAAGTAGCATCTGCCTTGGGAGGTACGTTGAGGTCAAAAAAAGTGTATGAAATTCTACAAGGGAAGAGCCCCATTTTGAGGATCCCCACCTGCACCCTAGCATACTAAACTTCCTGAGAAGCCCAGAATAATGCTGATGATCAGAATAATAACAACTTTTAATTTTTTTTAATGCGGCATTTTCAATGGGCAAGAAAACTTTTCCTTTCTTAAAAAAATATTTTTTTGAGATGTGTAAAAACAAAGCATAGGCAGGCCCAAGATGGAAGCCAGTTGTCCAGACCTGCACACAAATATATGTCTGAATCTGGGATCTTTGGTACATGATCTATGTGGAAGAATTTTTGCAAAAACGGTTGCAGAAATTTCCCTCCATGTGTCCATATCCTTGTTTAGTCTTCTTCCACACTGACTTTGGCTCTGGTCTAGTGACTTGCTTTGGTTAAGACAACCACAAGAAACATGACACAAGCACGGACTTAAAATTGCTTGTGCATTGGGGCTTCTCAGTCGCTGGGGCTTAAGATTCTGAGACAATCAAGTTACCAAGCCTTAGCTGGCTTGTTGGAGAGGCCATGCAGAGGAAGAACTGAGATGTCCCAGCCTATAGCCGACTGCCAGACTTGTGAGTGGGGCTATCGGAGACCACCCAGCCCACTGACAACTGGCTGACTAATTGCGAATGTAGGAACTCAGCAAATATCACCCGGAGCGGGCAATCCAGCTGAGCCCTGCCCAAACTGTCAGTGCACAGAACCATGAGCAAATGAATGGCTGCTGTTTAAAGTCACTACATTTTGGAATTGTACAGCAATAGAAGGCTTATACCTATCACTATCTGAAATTACGTGTGATGATTTACTTACTGCCCTCAGCTTCTAGAGTTTAAGCCTGATGAGGGCAGAAACTTTGTCCTGGTTATACTGTGTTTTCCAAGCCTAGATCAGAGTCTGGTCCACACAGAACCTCAGAAAATATTTGATGAGTGAATGAGCAAACTGCCATGGAGAAACCTCATCCATTCTTCCTTCCTGGGGCAAGACAGGGAAGAGGGAGCAGAGAAGGAAGAAAAGTACAGTTAGGAGAAATGGAGATGATAAATCTAGGATATCTGGATCAAACAACACCTTTAAAAAATTTTTAAGAGGGAAAATTTCAAACCACACAAATGTGGAGAGACTAATTTAATAAACTCTTTCTGAGCCCACCTTCCAACTTTAACAATTTATGGATTCATGGCCAGTGTGCTTGTTCACTTGTTCTGAGTGAAAATATTTCAGAAATACCCAAGCATGGCCACCTCATTGGATACAAGGTAATTTTATAAAAACTCAGAATGGTTCTTATTCTATTAGAGAGAAAAATGGTTTAAAGGCTTTTTAATTTTTCCTAAATACAGTATTATAAATGAAGCAGTCACTTGTATTCATAAAACCCCAATTCTTTCAACATCTTGGCACAATATTTTAAAGACTGCTATAGATTGACTGCACATTATGAACTCGGTCCAGCCATCTTAATGAAGAGAAAACTCCCACTGGAATGAAAAAATGCAATTAAATCTAACTGGCAAAACAGAAGAATAAAAGTGAAAGAAAATGCATGGTTAAGATCATGACAATTTCTTTATGTGAGATCATCACACAAGTCGACTTATTTCACAGTAAAGATCAAAGGCCCAACGCTTTGTGAGCAAGCCAAAGGAGAAAGCACCTTCCCAGACATGTGGGATACTATGTCCAATTGACAGGATAGGTTCTTTTAATGCAGTCAGTCCAATTCTGAATCCAGTTTAATTCAAAGGACCAACAGCGGAGCATCAAGCCCCTTATTTTCCAAAGCTATTTTCCTATCTAGTAGATTTATTGTTAAGAGACCTCTGCTGACAGTTTGCATCCATTATTTCATAAAATAACCTTTATTCAGTTGGAAAAATTAACCTTCTGTTTGGGAATCTTAGGATTAAAACCTGTGAGAAAGTCACATTATTCCTACTTCAATTTTTATCATAAAAACACAAAAACCACATTAAGCCATACTTAAAAAAACATAGAACTTTATGTTAAACTTTATATTAAAAAGTTATTATACTTTGAAATTTTATATATGGACAAGTATCAAATTTACAAGAGGATATAGAGTAAAAAGTAGCTCTGTATCCCAACTTTGCCCACTTGTCACCCAAAGCTTTTTCCTAGAACAGTTTTAGTGTTTTCTTGTATCCTTTTAGAAAAATTCAATGCACACACAAGTATTTAGATAGATGTATCCTTTTTATTTCCCTCACTCAGGTGATAGCTTGATATAAACACTATCCAATACCTTGTTTTTTTTTCCTCCTAGTTCTAACATATCTTGGGGATCATTCTGCATTATAACTAGTTATCTCATTATTTTAAATGTTGCATTGTATTCCATTGTATGATATACTACAATTTATTTTAGTGTTCCTTTATTGATGTATATTTGGGATATTTCCTATCTTTTGCTATTATAGAAAATGCTGCAATTAATAGTCTATTACACTGTCTTTAAGCATATGTGTATCTGTAGGATAAAAACCCTGACCTACTTGGACAAAAGGTAGATATATTTGAATTTTAATAGGTATTGACAACTTATATAGAGGTCATATAAAAGTTATACCACTGATAACCATGTATGATGTACCTATTTTTCCAAACTCTAGACTTCTAAGTGTGTCACCAAATTTTGCCAATATGGTAGGTAAGAAAAACTATCTTATTATAGTTTTAGTTAGCAATTCTTTTATTTTAACTGAGGTGAATATTTTTTTGTGGTCAGGGGCAGTCCTGGGGCAGCCTGCTGCCCTTCCCTGGAACCCAGGGGATAAAACTCAGCCCCCTAGTAGGTGAGGGCACTGCGGGACATTCCTTCCTCTACTGTCCCAGAGCTTGTGTAGATAATCACTGGAGACAATCTGACTCTGGTGGGCATGTTTCAGGACATGCAGCCCACAGCCCAGGGGTATATCCATCCCTGACAGGGAAGGTGCAGGGTTCCTTCACGTAGAACATCTTCCGGCGTGGGCCCTGGACTGAGACCCCCTGGTTCTGAGAACGGACGCCCACTAGTACAGCTGAGCTCGCTCTGTCTCTTCTGTATGTGAGTTCAACATCTTTCCATCACAGCTTGTGTGAGCTGTGCTTTTGCTTGGTGACCCTGACACCTGTATGGGAGTGGGTACACACCCCCTTAGGTGTCCCTCCTTTTGACTGCCGCTTCTCATAAGTACTAAAAATATTTATGTTTTCTTTTCTGTGAACTAAGTACTCATGACCTTTGCCCATTTGTATAAGATTATTAGTGTCTTCCTTAATGTTAATTTATAACAACACAATAATATTTATAAGTATGTATTAAGGATATTAACCCTTTATATATATATTGACTTTTTTTTTGCAGTTTTCTTTTTGTCATTTAACTTGTTCATGTTTTTGTAGAATCTTTATATGATTAACTTATTATATTTTTATATGGTTAACCTATAAGCAACCCATTCTATTTTTGAAGTTTCCTGTAGGCAGCCCTGTAAAGGTTATATTTGTTTTGGAAATTTAAATTTAATCTACATATTCTTAAAAATGTGTGTGAGGAAATCAAAACCACAATGAGATGCCACTTAATACCCACTAGGCTAGCCATTATTTAAAAAATGGAAAATAACAAAGTTGGTGAGGAAATTTTTTAAAAAATTCATGGAACTGCGCTACACAAATAGTGAACCCTAAATTAAACCATGGACTGTAGTTAATAGTACAGTTATAAAAATGTGCTTTCATCAATTGTAACAAATATTCCACATCAATGCAAGGTGTTAATAATAGGGTGGTATACAGGAATCATGTATTTTATGCATGATTGTTCTGTAAACCCACAACTTCTCTGATAAAACAAATAAATGTTGCCGAGGATGTGGAGAAATGGAACCCTCATGCATTGCTGGTGGAGTGTAAAATGGTACAGCCGCTGTGGAAAATGGTGTGCCACTTCCTGAGAAAGTTAAACATAGAACGTAGGCTTGCCATATGACCTGGCAGTTCCGCTCTTAGGTATGTACCCAAAAGAGCAGTGAGTACACGCAAGTGTAAGTCATCCTCAAATGGGAAAACCCTCATTTGAAAAAAACTGTTTTAAAAAATGGATCTTTGAAAAGAGTTTGCATCTTAGATGACAGAGAACATAGCACTTAAGATACAGGGGGATATTTATGATATTTACTTAAATATTTATGACACTTAACAATATTTACTCTTGGAAAACTGAGCTAAATTTGGGGAACCAGTTTCTTTCACACTCACTGAAATTTAAGAGTACATGAATTCTGTGAAATAAGAGATCTATGATGAGATAATAATTCCAGTCTTATATGAGAAGGGATAGGTAGAAATAAATATATAAGAGGCAGGTAGAAATAAAAAGATAACTGGATGAGATAGAGAAGATTGAAAACAATGTAAAGATAAAATTACCTAATTCAAATACTCTTGGGAAGAATAACTGATACTGCAGAAAAACGAATCATCAAGTGAAAGATGAGTATAACTATCTCAGAATGTACAGGGAAAGGACATAAATGCAATAAAGATAAGCAAAAGAACATTTAAATTGTGGAAGAAGAGCTACTGATTTTGAAGAGATATGGAATTACAATAATGAGGACATTATCATTCAAATTTCTTAGCTGGAAGCTAGAAAACATCTCTGGCTAATTGAACCAGGAAAGGAATTTATTTTAAAATATTGGTTAGCTCACAATATCTCCAAGAAGGTACCAGAATCAGGCTTGGAGGCCAGGTAGCTGGGAATTACACAGATAATCAGGCACACCTGGAGGTGACTACACTCACTGCTGACAGTGCTTCTTACCATCTGTGGCTTTTGTTTCAAAGTCCATAGTGGGACCGTCCAAATGAATAATTGTACATCTGGTACAGGCGCCCTAGCTATTAGGAAAGCAGTGGTGTTCCTCGTACAATTCTTCATGCAGTGGGGGATTCTTCCAACATAAGTGTGTTTTATATGCCTGCTACAGAAATTATCGATGCAAAGCTTTCCTGAGATTGGAAGTGGAAGTAGCCCACTACATACCAGGCAAAGCTAATGCAAAAATATTGAAATATAGGTATAATCTTCTTTTAAACCAACTATATTGGGATATGATTTGCATGCAAAAAATACACACATTTAAGGGTACAGTTCAATGAGTTTTGACAAATGTGCACCATATCTATTTAACCACCACCACAGTCAAGATACAGACCATATTTGGCACCCCAGGAAGTTTCCTTGTGTCCCTTCCTGGCCTGTCACTTTGCCAGACTGGCCTCAGGTCACCACTGATCTGCTTTCTGTCCCTGTGGATTAGAGTTCTTGTCTAGAGTGACAAATAAATGGAATCATACAGCAGTATCTGGTATCTGACTTCTTTTGCTTGGTATATTGTTTTGGACATTCAATCATGCTGTTGCAGGAATCAATAATCTGTTCTTTCTTATTTCTGAGTATAGTATTCCATTGTGTGGACATACCTCAATTTGTTTATCCATTTCCCAGTTTTGGACACTTAGGTTGCTTCCAGTTTTAGTTACTAGGAATAAAGTTGTTATAAATGTCAATACACAAACTTTTTGCATGGACTGCACATGTCCTTTTTTTTTTTTAAATACTATTCTTAGTGTGAAATGTAACATATATACATAACAGTAATAACTTTCAAAGTATGATTTCACAAGTAATTAGAAAGTAAATTTCAAAGAATGTTATGGGTTACAGTTCCACAGTTTCAGTTATTTCCTTATTGTGAATACATATGTCCTTTTGATATTTAAATTTTTCAAAGATTAAAGTAAATTCTAAAGCTATTCAGAGGAAAAGAACAACTTGCCCTTAAAGAAATGAAAATGATACAGGAAGCATATAGCACCAACACGGCTGAAGAGTTCAAAGCAATCTGCGGCATCAGACAATTAATCCTGCATTAAGATGTTGGCTCCTCCCAGACAGATTATGTGATGTTGGGTAATTTAGGCTGCTGTACCTCAGTTTCTTCATTTTAAAGATGGGGATAAATAATACCAACCTCAGGTCCAGGATAGTGCTGAGTATTTACTATGCACTTAATATATATTAGCTAATAATTTAAAAAAAAAGTTTAAGTAAATGGTTGGACAAAAATTTATGTCAGGCCAAAATGCTCCCCAAAAAGCAGAGGGCACAATATTGTTAAAAAAAAAAAAAGAATTTTTGACAAAATTCATTAAAAAGAACAAAGTGATACAATTACGATGAAAATAAGATGATATTGCTATATGTAAGGAACATTTGGAACAGAAGGAGACACGGATATAACCAAAATAAGAGTTGGAGACTACGACAGAGCAGGTAAATGGAAACAGAAGGAATAGGAGTATCTCCATAATATCATTAGTAACTTTTAGTATAACGCAAGAAAATATTTTCTCTCATGTCTAGAAAAACTTTACAAATAGAAGGCCACATATTAGGTCAGACACACAGACAATCACACAAATCTCAGTAAATTACTAGACGTAGAAATGGCTTTTTCTCTTACATTTAAGGTAACAAAACAAAAAATTAATAATGTAAAGTTAAAGAAATGCTGGGACTTAGATATAAAAATGTGGTAGCCAGTTTCTGAATTGGTCCCCAAAGAGCCCCACCTCCTGATAGTCACATACATGTGTAATCCCCTCTCCTTGGGTGTGGGCTTGACTTAGAGACTCACTTCTAATGCACAGAATACAGCAAAAGAGATGGGATGTCATTTCCAAGATTAAATTAGAAAACACTGTCTTCCATCTTCCCAGACCTTCTCTCTTTCTGGCTCTTTTCACTTGCTCATTTTGATGAAGCAAGCGGCCATGTTGAGCTGCCCATGTGGCAAGGAACCAAAGGCAGAACAAGCCAATGGAATCCTGCCAACAACCACCTGTGTGAGCTTGGAAGCAGGTCCTTCCCCAGGTGGGCCTCTGAATGACCACCTTGATGCAGCCTTGGGATGCGGTCGGGGTTACTGCTTCTAGGGGGAGTGGCGGCCGGTAGCCGAGCCCTCAGCTCTCGGGGCTGCTTAAAGGGTACCGGCGGCGGGGGCTCTTTCCCGGAGGCGAGGGCGAGGCGGAGGACGTGGCCAAGGTCCTCGGCGAGAGGCGTGCAAGGTGTGGAGGGCGGCGATAAGGACAAAAAACACTCTTCATCCAGTAGGAGTATGCGCCAAAGAGATTTATTCAGGGGTGATTACAGGTTATATAGGCTGGTAAGAGGGGCAGGGCTGGAAAGGAGGTGAAGTAGCCTAAAATGGCAATACTGAAGGGAGAGGGGCTAGGATTGGTTCTGAGAGGACGCAGGAGCCGTTGCAGCGGGCGGGGGTTGTTCTGGCCACGGTGCATGCGCGCTGGCGGTGGCAGGAGTGGCCTTGGCACAAGGGAGTATGTGGGTAAGATAAGGAAGTGGGGAAAGGGCAGTTGGGAGAAAGGCGGTTTCCTCCGGCAAGCCTCCCCTGCCAGTGGCATTTTGGGTGAGGAAAAGGGAGCTGCCTTGACCTCGCTCCTCAGGCTCGGGGGGGGCTGCAGAGGGCACTCACGCCCGTACCTACTACCCTCCCCAGGGGGTGATCAGGTCCCCTGGCCCAGGCCTGGCAAGCTGAGGTACAAGCTCAGTCCCCGCAATTCCCCTTTCTTTTCTAATTAGAGGAAGAGGCTTTACCGGAGAGGTCCGCTAAGGGTGAGGGAAGGGGGAGGTAAGGGAAGGGAAAAAGGGGTTGACGGTGGCGGTGAGGCTGGAGCTCAGTGTTGGTGTGGTGCCCGGGCGCTTGACAAGGGCTTCGCTGCAGCGGGCTGGGCGAAGGTGAGGGGTTTAAAGTTCAGGGGTTTAAAGTTCAGGGGTTCAGAGAAGCTGGAACTCGAGGCGAGAGCGATGTTCAGGTGATTGGGAAGGGCCTCGCGGTCGGCGGGTTGACCGGTGGCGTTGAGGTCGCGGAGGGTTGGCTGTCATCTTGGAGTGGGGGGCGTCAGAGGTGGCGAGTCGCTGATACTGGATTTGCACGAACGAGGAAAAAATGGCATCTGTTTGTTTTCTTACAAGCTGGACAATTTTGCGTATGATGCAGGGTCCTAAGATGAGAGCTAGAATAATTATTAATAGGGGGCCAAGAAAAGGAAGGATGTATGGGAGGATGGGAGTGAAAAAACTGGACCAATAATTGGTGGCTTCACGATCTCTTTTACGCTTTTCCAGTCCCTCTCGGACCCTTTTCAGGCTGTCCTCGACGAGACCTGTGGAATTGGCATAAACACAGCACTCTTCTCCTAGGGCGGCGCAGAGGCCTCCTTCTTTGAGGAGGAGAAGGTCAAGACCTCGGCGGTTTTGGAGCACGACTTCAGAGAGGGAATTGACAGAATTTTTTAGATGGTAAATAGCGTTTTGTAAGTGACGAATGTCCTCGTCAACAGCCGCCCTGAGGTGAGTTAGGGCGGAGCCTTGACTGGTTAGTGCAGCGATTCCGGTGCCAGCGCCGGCAAGACCTAGGAGGGAGGCAATTGTAAGGACGGTGATGGGCTCTCGCTTTTGCAGTGGGGCTGGAGCTGCAGTTAAAAATTGAACGGGCAAGCGAGGCCCAGTCTTGGGGGAGGCAATAGTTCATGGCGAGATCCTGTAGTATTTGGGAAGCATATGGGCTACCTAACCCGTCCTCCTTGACGGCCTTGCGAAGCTGCTTGATAGTATCTAAGTCAATGGGATACCAGTCATGCGGCCTCTGTGGGGTGGGGGCAAGGTTAAGAGGAAAGCAGCGAAAAGCACGAGAGAAAGGAGGACACGCTTGCAGAGGACTTGGCGCGGGAGTGGGGGTAGGGGGAGCGTTGCCCCAAGGGTTGCCTTGAGGTGCAGAAGGCAGCCAGGGGTTGTTAGTCGGCAGGGTGGGAGGAACGGCGGCAGCTGCCGGTAGCGGCTCCGAGGGGGAGCTCGCCGAAGGGAGAGGCGGGAGTGGGAGGCCCCAAGCGTCGCAAGATGGCGGCGCGGTAGGCGTGGCTAAGACACAAGATGGTGGATCAGCCCCGCCCTGTGAAAGGGCGGGGCCCAAGGCATAAGATGGCGGACTAGCTCCGCCCTGTGGAAGGGCGGGGTAAAGCGTATGCGGTTTCCGGCCCAGCTTAGGGCTGATGTCATCGCCGGAGCATTTCCTCCCCTCGATGGAAGAAGAAGGAGGAAGTTCGCCATCTTGGCGTGGCGCAGTGTTATTTTGCTTTTTGGGAGTCACCTCGAGCGCGTTGTTAATCTGCTCGACTAAGGACTCCGTGTCCGAGTCATGATTTGAATTAGTATCGCTATCTGAATCTGTTGGCTGGGTTGATAGTGCCTCCTTGGATTTAACGGGGCCTCTATCAGGGGGGAGGGAGCCTTGAAGGCAGGAGCGGATGGTTATCAAGGTGGGGAGCAAGCCGGGAGGGAAGCGCTTGCTCTCATGTTCCATGGCGTTGGTGACTCGATCAATAAGGCGATCATAAGTAACAGGGTCCCAAAGATGGCAAGTGGTGAGCCATGGGTTAAAGGGCAGCAGGAGATCCCAGTATATCTGCAGCTGCCGGACAGACACTTTACAGCGATGCGTGTCTAGGAGACCAGCCAGAGCACGAACTTGAGGTGCCTGACATGTAGATATACGATTACCCATAGCTGAGGGGAGAGGAGGGGGAGTTGTTCCCGAGCCGGGCCGGCCCGGCTGGCGGGGAGGAGAAGGAGGAGTTGTTTACCGAGCAGAGAGAATGAGATAAACTGTGGCTGCAAGGCCGAAGGAGACAGCGAGAGCAGAAAGCAGTGCCCTTTGGCAACGGGAGCAGTCAGGGGGGGGCGGTTGCAAAGAGGCACACGGTGCCAAATGAGGAAATAAAGATACAAAGAACTACAGCAAAGTAATGGAGGGGAAGAGGGGGAGTGTTAGGAAGAACGGGGGTCATAGAAGTGCGCATACAAGAGGACGAAGAGAGCGTGGGGGAAGGGAGGAGTTCCTACTGGATGAAGAGAGCGTGGGGGAAGGGAGGAGCGGCTTCGGAGCAAGGAACCTCCCACGGCTCCGGAAGCGGCGAGGGAGAGGCGGCCCTTACCTTGCAGGCGAGGAAATGGGAAGCTGGAGGGGCGTCCGGGCGAGCGGGTGACCTGCCAAACTGTCGTGTGGAGACGTTCCTCACACGGGGCACCAGTTGCGGTCGGGGTTACTGCTTCTAGGGGGAGTGGCGGCCGGTAGCCGAGCCCTCAGCTCTCGGGGCTGCTTAAAGGGTACCGGCGGCGGGGGCTCTTTCCCGGAGGCGAGGGCGAGGCGGAGGACGTGGCCAAGGTCCTCGGCGAGAGGCGTGCAAGGTGTGGAGGGCGGCGATAAGGACAAAAAACACTCTTCATCCAGTAGGAGTATGCGCCAAAGAGATTTATTCAGGGGTGATTACAGGTTATATAGGCTGGTAAGAGGGGCAGGGCTGGAAAGGAGGTGAAGTAGCCTAAAATGGCAATACTGAAGGGAGAGGGGCTAGGATTGGTTCTGAGAGGACGCAGGAGCCGTTGCAGTGGGCGGGGGTTGTTCTGGCCACGGTGCATGCGCGCTGGCGGTGGCAGGAGTGGCCTTGGCACAAGGGAGTATGTGGGTAAGATAAGGAAGTGGGGAAAGGGCAGTTGGGAGAAAGGCGGTTTCCTCCGGCAAGCCTCCCCTGCCAGTGGCATTTTGGGTGAGGAAAAGGGAGCTGCCTTGACCTCGCTCCCCAGGCTCGGGGGGGCTGCAGAGGGCACTCACGCCCGTACCTACTACCCTCCCCAGGGGGTGATCAGGTCCCCTGGCCCAGGCCTGGCAAGCTGAGGTACAAGCTCAGTCCCCGCATTGGGAGACCTTGAGCCAGAGGACCCAGAGAAGGAACCCAGGTTCCCAACCCATGGAACCTGTGAGGTAATACATATTATCGTTTATCCTGTGAAGTGTTAGAGAATTTGTTACACAGCAATAGATAAAAGATATAAAAACAGCCCAATGTATTTTTTAATGATTCTTCAGTTGTGTTAACCAAAACCAAAACCATTTGTTGCTTAGGGAAGAGTAGCCATGAGAACCACAAGCCAAATGCATTGGTGAGCTTCCACTTGCAACCGCAGTGGGGTTCCTTGTGGTTGACCTGGGCTTCAATGAGAACAACCAGAAAAGCTGGATACATTGAAAAAACATTTTGTTTAAAGGCTTCGGAAACATCTGAGGCAGCTTGGACTTCAGGGGCCACGTTCCTGGCGAGAAGCCAAGCTCATTGAGGTGAGCCCAATATTTGCCTTGGGGCATTTGCAAGTTCATATGTCATTCAGGGCAAGAGGGCAGCTGCCCAGAGGCAGAGGAATCCACAGAGTTCAACAGTTGCACAGGTTTGGGGATTCAAAATTAGATTTAGGGACTGCCAAGGCTGGGACCTGATGGGCTAATATCCCTGACAGAAGGGAGGAGATGGAAGCTGGCAGAGGGTCCAGGGGTGTAGTTTAGATAGCTCCTCAGGGGTGAGTCCCATGAACCGAGCAATCAGCCAGCTCGGTAGTGACTGCTCAGACGGGTTCTCAGTCTCCTTTGCTCACTCCCCTTTCTCCTCACTCCTCCACCCTGCACTGGAAATTCCTTATGAAGTAATAGCTCATAAGTCCTCTGCCTGAGGTTTTGCCCAGGATTGAAACAAAATTCAGTTTCAATCTAGTTAAACAAACAGAAACTGAAACACTTTTAAAATACCAGCAATAGCTAATTAGGAAAATAATGGGAAAAAAAGCATACTATAAGTTTTGTTATGTTGTGTTTTTATTATCAGTTAGTTCAATTTCTAATTTCCATTGAGATTTCTCCTTCTGAACCATGGGTTAATATATGTCAAGTGCTTAAATGGCACAGCGTAAGCACTATATATAAGTGCTAGCTTTTATGATTGAAAAGCATAAAGATCTAGACACACACACACATACAAGCCTATACCCACACACATATATGCATACAAGTAAAAGACAACTTGGACAAAGTTTTGCAGTATATATGACAGACCACATAATAACAACAGCTAGCATTTATGGAGTATTCTAGACATGTTCTCTTAATGGCAATATTAGGGTATGTGTATGTGGGGACCCAGGGTCTATGCCCTCTCCCCTCCCTATTGAAAGTGAATTATTGCATGTAGCCACCTACTTGACCAGGAAAGATGTTAAAGGTCATCAGATCTCCCTGGTGTGTGTGTGTATGGGGGTGGGGGTGGGTGGGTGGAGAGAATCTACAAATGGTATTGTAAACAAAGCATTAAAACTCCCCTCCCCTGATCACTGTTGATAACAAATCTCCACACCCCTGTGTCACAAGGCCCTGCCAAAACTCTGTTCTCACACCCTATGGAATGTCTTTGTCCTATACTTTGTAAGCCAACCCTTAGCAGTCCCCACTCTTTGTGGAGTGCTAACTTCCATCTTTCCTGGCTGGCTGTTGCTGTGGACCCATCTCTCCTGTCCGTAAGTCCCAGTAAACTCATGTCTAACTCTGTGCCTGGTATGTTCTTTGGTCTTGGGGCTGAGTTGGGTTGGAGCAATTGGTGAGCCAGCCAGGAGACCACTAAGCTGCTGGCTGTAGCAGGCATGAGTCCTGGGAAGGGAGAATCTATGCGGCAAATCCCAAATTGGCCTGTGTCATCCACATGGGAAGGGGTGGCTTCCCTCCTAGATGAATGGGGATCATCATGAGAGTATGAGGACACCCTGAGAACTCTGGCAGGGTTGCTGTTTTGCAACAAATAACAGGGCAATTAAATTTAAGAAGAAAAGAGACCACCAAATCACAGCAGCCATAGCACGCCCCCTGCCAGGAGCCTTGTGGATGGCTACTGGGGCAGAACAAATGGTGAAAGCTACTGTGCACTGCTTAGAGGAGAAAGTAAAACTAGAAAGAGGAAAACCCAGCTTTATTGCAGGGGAGACTAGCAGAAGCCCTAAAAAGTAAACCAATGTCAGCCTAGACTCCTGGGAAGAACAGATTTTGCTGGGCACCCATTTCACCAGTCAGTTTGCCCCTAACGTTCGAAGAAAGCTGTAAAAGCTCTCCATGGGCCCGCAAACTCCCACTAATGACCTATTAAAAATGCCTTTTCTGTTGTTAACAATCGAGAAAAACAATTGAGGAGGAGCAGAAGGCAAAGAGAAGTAAGCAAAAGACCAGGGGACAGGCTCAGCTTATTGTAGACACTGTAAAAGGTACTCCACCTGCTCAAGATCACCCAAATTATGGCTCCAAGCCTCAGAAGCCTCCTTCAACTGTGGGTCAGAGAGTCACTGGCAGAGAGAGTACCAGAAGCCTCAAGACAACTATTGACCCTGGGACCCACTGGGGCCTTGCCCCACATGCCACCAACATGGGCATCAGGCCCAGGGACTGCACTGTCTCCCAACAGAGAGCAGGACAGCCCCCTCAAGCCCTGCTTGTGGCAAGTGAAGAAGACTGAGGGTCCTGAGGCTGCTTATGGCCCTGCTGACTTCACATCTGACCACTAACCAAGGGGAGCCTCGGGTGACACACAAAGTGGCAGGTAAGATTATTAAGCTCTTAATTAAATGATACTCCATTATTTAGAGCATATACTTTGTTCTGAACTTTCACTCTAGACCTACCACCACTCAGACTTGCCTGGTAATGGGAGTTGATGATAAAGCCCAAATCCCTCTCTTTTGTAGGCTCAAGGACATTCCAGTGTCCCATTAATTTCTCATTGCCCCTGAATGCCCCACCCCCCTCTGGGGAGGGATCGTCTTCACTCCCTGGGGGCCACTTTAAGACCAGTAAACCCAGATAGTATTTACCCTTGCTTGTCCCCGAGGCCCCTACTAAATCAAGGACTCTTCACATTCCAAAGGAGATCCTTAAGCAAGTAAACCCATCTGTATGGGATGAAGGCATCGTGGGGCTAGCCCACCAAATAGCCCCTGTTTGCATTAAGGTTCTCAGTCCCAGATCATAATAACACATTGTTTTTTTTGTTTTGTTTTTTTTTTTTTTTGCTTGCTTGTTTGTTTTTGTATCCCTCTTTACCCTAATTCTCAATACCTATTTGCTTCTAAATGGCAAAAACTTAACAATAAGATTCCTGCCCTGCTCACTTAGACAGTGCTGCTCCAAGGGTTTCAAAATAGCCCCTATGTTTATAAAAAAGGTTTTTCTTAACCATCTAAGTACTGTCTAGGAAACAAAAATTTTATATCATATCAGAATAATATCCCTGTTAATGCTTATGTCAACCTTATCATTCTTTAATTCAAAAGACAAGTCTTCTCACTCTTAAAGGAAAACTGTTAAAAAGAATTTGTTCTTTCAACTTGTAAAGTGAAGTGCTAAAGTAGTTTAACATATTATGTAGAAAGTGTTTAGGAAGTATTTATAACCTTCTGTTAAACTAAAACTTGCCATATAATTAAAAATCACATAAAATTCCTAAAAACTTAATGTTCTCACTGTCTATGTTATATCCTAACACTAATCTGTGTGACGTTAGATGTGAGTCATGGTTTTAGTTATTGCTAGAAAAGTTACAGATTATAAAAACAACTTAATTCAGCTTGATTTGACATGGAACCTAAAATAAAGGATAAAATCTTAATCAGAAAATAAAGTATTTGCAAAGTCCCTTAAAGGACTTAAGAAAAATGTGAAACTATTAAACTTCCCCACCTGGGAAATTCCTATTGTTGTCTTAGGCAATAAGGGTTCCTAATTTAATAAGTCAAGCCCTTAATCATAAAGCTTGCCCTTGTGCCTACTACAATTAATGCCTAAGTGTCATCCCCAGAAAAATTCTTTCATTGTTCAAATGTGCTCTCTCTCTAAGCCGAACTATAAATAAACTACCTACCTTTTCCCTGTGTGGGACATGACTTCCAGGGATGTAAGTCTCTCTAGCAATGTGAAACACAACTCCCAAAGATTGCCTGGCCCTTGCATCTTAGGATGCCAAACTCCAACCAGTAGTGTTGCTGAAAACTCAAAGGAAAACCTTGAGCTCCTTCTTGTTCCTGCTTATGTTCGGACCATGTATACAATTTCTCAAGCAGTTTGTTTCTTCCAGATTAGAAGCCTTTCACAACAAACTTGTCCTCACCAGAAGCTACACTCCTGTTCCCCACACTCAGCCAGCAACCATCAATAACATAGCCAGAGCGACCCCACTGACAGCTTGAAGCAATTACAGAAGATGGACTATCGGCCCAAATTCCCTTAAGATTAAGAAGCGTTAGAAGTCTCTGAGGGGGAAATGAGATAGGGTTAGAATTAGGGTGGTGGCTTGGCTGAGCAAAGGGCCTATTCCCAAAGGCAGTAAGGCCTCAAGGAGAAACATATCACCTGGAGCCAAAAGGCCACCACTTAAGTGAGTCTTCTATGGAGAAGTGTGGAGCCAACCAACTCACCCAAATGCACTCTCAACCACCAGGATATTGTTTGATTAGCAGGAATTATTCCTTATTGTTCCCCATAAACATCATTTTTTTTTTCCACCCATAGTGCCCTATCAAACACCTTCCTACAGTGGGCTTTGACAGTAACTCATACCCACAATCAAATCCAAGGTTGGGTTTGCATGGACTTGCAATCTTCAAGGCACTACCGGCCTTCCTTGGACTGTGACCCCTGTGAATTGGACTGCATGGAGCACGCTGATGGCCTGGCAGAATTTAGCACAGCAGAAAGTCTAGAAAAGAATCTTCTCATTTAAGACTGAAATCCAACTACCATCCTATAATGAGACTGGGGCTTATATCTCCTCCCTTGTATGGGAACAGGTGAAAAAGCCCCAACCTGTATTGGGGTATGCTGTATTGGGGTTTAGGGTGGCTGATGGGAGAATCTGTAACAGTAAACCAAGTTGAACCTGTCTGAATGGAATGGCTTAATGGAATTCATGATGTGGGGTGTCCACTCCCTGAATAGTGTAATTTTTACTGTTAAACTACAAAACAATAGTCTTTTCCACTGGCAAAATATCTCCAACCAACATGGGGCATATCCTTCCCCTAAGGGATGGCTTTGGACCTGTAAGCAATATGGTTGGCCCTATTTACCCTATAACTGGACAGGACATTGTATGTGGGGACAGCCCTATGTCCCTGCTACCTTATGTAACTCTTTACCCTATACTCCTAGTAATTGGGAAATGGTTAAAGCTAGATATAGAATAAAATGCACTCCTTGGTGGTATTATCCTTTAGAATTCTTATACCAGATGGAGCTGCAATATTTACTGAAAAACATGTGGCAGCTTTAGCCAATCACACTGCCCAAGAACTTAATGATTCCAGAATGGCTATATCCTTGCTAAGTGAAGAAACCACACAGCTTAGGAAAGTAGTTTTATGTAATAGAATGGCTTTGGATATCCTCACTGCAGCACAGGGTGGCACCTGTGCCTTAATCAATGTGCAGTGCTACATATATATTTCTGATCATTCACACAATGTTTTAAATCATATGCAAGAGCACATACATGATATTGATCAATTGTCAGTAGACTCCTTGTCTAAATGGTTTAATTCCCTTTCTTGGCCATGGTGGCATCTCTTTGTGAAGTTGTTATCTCTGTTGGGGGGACTTCTAGTGCTCTGTTGTCTATGGATGCAATGTCTGTGCTATGGTCAACAGAGCCTGCTGTGTGTGGGTGGATTGTGGAGACCCAGGGCCCAGGTCCCCTCCTCTCCATAATGAAAGGTATCATCAGACACTCCCTAGACATTAATGGTCATCAGACCTCCCTGGGGTGGGGGAGAGAATATACAAATGGTATTGAAACAAAGCATTAAAACTTCCCTCCCCTGATCACTGTTGATAACACATCTCCACACCCCTGTGTCACAAGGCCCTGCCATAACTCTGTTCTCACATCCTGTGGAATGTCCTGATAAACCACTCCCTGGCACCCCCTACTCTTTGTGAAGTGTTAACTTCCATCTTTCTTGGCCAGCCACCACTGTGGAACCATCTCTCCTGTCCTTAAGTCCCATTAAACTCATGTTTAACTCCATGCCTGGTGTGTTCTTTGGTCTTGGGGCTGAGCTGGGTTGGAACAGTGTACTAGTAACTCCATTTTACAAATAAGGAAACTGAGGCAGAGAAACTTGGCAAGTGATTGAGCCTAATTTTGGACCTTGACAAACTTACTGTATGAAGAACTTTTGAATTCTGGTCCAGTATAGATAATGAAAGACATAGTAATTGCTTTCCTTCCTCAAACCCTATTAACATACAAGAAGAAATCTCTAAGTAAACCCAGAGGTACTGGAAAGTTGTATGTATGTGTGTGGGTGGTGGTAGTGGTGGTGGGGCAAGGTTTGCCAGTGGTAAATTAAGACAGGGAATTCTGGAAGATATAAAGCTGTTGGTAATAGATTATTAGTAAATGCTAACAGAGCTGAGAAGCTACAACCTCATCATGCTGTAACTTGAGGTCCAAAAATGTGTTTCTTCTCGGACAGCCTTGGAGCTGCAGCAAGATCTGAACTAGCACAGGCCATGGAGGTTTGGTCAGGTACTGAAAGGGCAAGGGCTGAGGGGGAGGTGTTTCTGTCCCCAACTCCACCCCTATAGAGAAGCTGGCTCAGGAAGTGACCTCCATGCAGTGGTCTCCAGTACCACACTGTAAAATGGAAATTCTGACCCGGAAGGCCAGATTACTAAGGCCACCTCAAAGGATGCAGACACCCCACATCCACAAGACATGGAAAGCCAGTCTAGCTCCACATTTGTCTGTCCATCTGTCTGCACTCATGCCTCTTCTCCCCATGCCCTCCTTTCTCCCCACCCCGTATTGTTGACCTTCTCCCACACCCCATTCAACACAACTACCGAAATCCAGTTCTTCATGATCTGCCAGGGGCCAGGTGTTCTCACCTGGACTGCAGAACAGTTACACCAAAACTGTGGAGCCACATCATCTGAAAAGGGGAACCAGCAACTGAGGGTCACCAAATATGTGCGTAAATGGAACAACACGGAAAGAAAACACTAAATAAACAAAAGTCATCCCATCACGAATTAACAGGAAATAGAATGAACTTAATAATAAGTTTCCATTTGTATGTTCAGAGAGATTCAGTAGGAAAGAAGCTTGCTTGCTAAAGAGAGAGATGGATTGGATAATAAAATGAACATGAACATAGCCGATGATCAAAGGGGTGAGCTGGAAAATTAAGCAGAGAAATTCTCCCAGAAGGAAGTACAATTATACAAAGGGAATAAAAGTATGAAAGAAAAGCTTAAAAAAAAAAAAGAGAGAGAGAGAAGAATGTTAGATCCAGGGGTTCCAACATTCATCCAACAGGATTTTTAGAAAGAATGGAGAAGAGGAAACAATTAAAGAAAAAGAAATAATAATGAAAGGATTTTTCTCAGAGCAATGAAAAATATGAGTCTTTAGATTAGTCAAAATGAAAAAATCCACCTCTAGGGCTAACATGCTAAAATTTCTGCACTCAGATTTTAAAAGAATTCTAAAAGCATCCAAAGAGACCAAAGTATAAAAGACTGACAAAAACTTGGGTGTTTGACTTCTTCATTGCAACAGTGGATGCTTAAGTCAGTGGAGCAGTGTTTGCAAAATTATGAGGAAAAATGACTTTGCATATGGGTTCAACACATGGGGATATTATCATTCATAGGGGAAGCCATTTTCCCTAATGAATGAATTCAGAAAATTTACCATCTATGAACCTGTTTTAAAAGAAAATTTATGAATGCATTTTAGACAAATGAAAGCTGAATACAAGAAAGAAGCCAATATAAGATTTTTTAAAAGTGGTGAACAAATACCATAGAAACTAACTGAAGTCTAAATAATAGGTGGTAAAGAGAATTTAATATGACAGAAAGAAGGCGAGGGAGAGAGGGAGGGAGAAAGAGAGAGAGAGAGAGTGTGTGTGTGTGTGTGTGTGTGTGAGAGAGAGAGAGAGAGAGAGAGGCATAAACTTATAAAAAGCCATCTGGAATAAAAAGCTCCAATTATTTCAACTAAATATGGGAGGCAGAATGAGGCAAGAAGAGAGAAAAAGCATGTGCAAAGTTGTCTTTACTTGTTCAGGGGAGAAAGTTGGTAGACATTGATTCTTGATTCTCAATATAAAATGCCAATTTTACCTATATTCCTTTAAAATTTGTAGGCAACCACTTGATGACTATAAACAAGATGTGTAACAAATCACAAAGAAAAAAATAAAAGAAGAAAGAAAATTCAATGAATTCAGGTAACAATAGAAAAGAAAAAAAGAAGAAATCTAATAGAACACATAGAAAAAAGCAACTGGAAATGAGAGTGACATGAATGGACCATAATAGCTATCATAATAATTGTTGGCTGGAATTTTCAATAAGAAAAGACAGAGATTCTCAGATTTGGTAAAAATAAAAAATTAAATCCCATTGCATATAATTTTACTCATCAAAATTAAACATATTAAAATCAAAATCAAAATGAGATGGGGCAGTTGAAAATAAAGTTAGAAAAATATATGCAAGCAAAAAGAATATAAGAGTGGCAGTACTTAAAATAGGCAAAACCAAACTTAAGAAAAAGGGAATTAAACAGGACAAATGGAAACTTCCACTAAGAATTTTTAATAGTTAAACACCTTAATAATAATGACATATAGGTGTTAAAACATCCCACCAGAGTACATGAAGTTAAATGAATAGAAATCCAACAGGCTTAATGGGAAAATTTAAAATCTATTTTAGAAATCAGTGAATCAAGTAGGTAAAAATTAAGTGCACCAAACAAAACAAGAAAATGCAGTCTTTTCAAACACCCTTGAAAAAAATACAAATATTCACCACAAATGCCAGGCTGCAAAGAAAATCTTACATATTTCCAAGTGCAGGCACCATGATGGCCACATACTTTAGCCAATAATGAAATAAAACCAAAAATAAACAGGGAAATGCATGCTTTTCTCTTGAATTTATTTTACTGGAACTGTTTGAATCATTAAATATATTATTTCGGTGGTAGAAAAACATCAAAACAGAAATTACCTCTATTTAGAATTGAATGAAAACACTCACTGGGTTGCAGCCAAGCAGTACACAAGATTATTTATAGATTCTTTTAAAAAAAGAGCAACAAGAAAAAAATGTAAATAAATTAAAAAGGGTTAATTAAATTGGAACTTCAATCTTTGAAAAGTAGCAAGTGAGGTAATGCAAATAAAAAAAACCCATTAGGCCTGAGGAAGATATAGCTATAAGTATTAACAAATAAGATGTGAAACTTTATATTGATACACTAGAAAATCCTATATGAAAAGGACACTTTTCTAAGGAAATACAAGTTATCAGCATTGACTTGAGAAGTTGAAAACTTGAATAATTGAGATTTAAAAAGTAAGGAAAACTTCACAAGGATACAAAAAAATTTGCCTCTTTTATAGCCTTATGGATTAGTATTCAACTTATACATATGTTCCCCCATAAGAACACTCAGAAGAGAGCTCAAAAGGAAAAGGAAAAATATGAACAGCAAATACATGAGAAGTAACACAATCTCTCTGGTCATCAGGAATATGCAAATATGAGGATCCAGGGCCCCGCCCCCTCCTCCATTATAAGATTCACGGAGCCACTGACATGGCCAGGGAACCGGCCCCTCCTCCCTAGGGGGAAGCATTAAAACATCCCTCCCCTATTCACTGTTAGTAAACAAACTTTGCAAGATCCTGTCATAACCAAATCTCACAATATCTTGTTGAAACCAAATCTCACAAGAAACTCTGTTGTTACAAACCTTTATAAGCCTCACCCGGACACTCCTCCCTCTTTTTCTCATGGTTCATTTTCCACGGCAACTGTAAGACCATAAGACCATCATCTCCTGTCAGCAAGTCCCAATTTAACCCATGTCCACTTCCATGCCTGGTGTGTTGTTTGGTCTTAGGGTTAAGCAGGGTTGGAACAGCAAATCAAAACAAGAAGACTCCAGTTACATGCTCTCTCTGACCACATTAGATTTTCAAAAATTCAAAAGATTGGGTATATCCTCTTCTGTTGGAGAAGAAAAAAAAAATGTAAGTGGGAGATAAATTGATAAACCACTGTAATGTAATTGTAATGCTGCAATGTAATTTGGCAGCATCTATCCAAATTTAAATTACACCATTTACCTTGTGTTTTAGATTTCCACTTCTAGATATCTTTTGTATAGAAACATTCGCACAAAGATACATGGGTAGAAACAACCAACTAGAAACAACTAGAAATGATCTAAACTGGTAAGTAAATTAAGGTATGTCCATAATATGGATGAAAATACAGTTTTGTTTTTTTTTTAAATGATATCCAAGGTTTTTTTTGGAAAGAGACAGTGTAATTTAAGATAAGCTTTTAGAATGCCATTTGGCAATGGTATAAAAATTCCAAAACCTCCATGCTTTTCTGCATTCCCCCAGCAGAAACCATCCCTGCCCTGGAGCAGGAGTAAAACAGCCCCAGGCTAAGAATCTGGAACAGTATCTGACAATGATGAATTGGTACAGACTCCAGTAACAGGATGGCCCAGCTGGCAGCAGCAACTGAAACCAATGAAGAACCAGTCAGGAAAGCAAAGCAAGTCAGAATGGAAAGAAGGCATGGAAGGCTACACACCGGGTCTTAGGTAAAAGGGGTTACTAGAGTCACCATCTGAAAACCTAAGGATATCCTCTTTGTGGCAACTAAGCCAGGTGTCTACAAGATTCCAGCTTTAGATACCTGTCTAGTTTTTAGGGAAGCCAGGATCAAGGATCTATCTAAGCAAGCATAGCTAGCGACTGCTGAGAAATTCAGAGTTCAAGGTGAAGCTGTCTCAAACAGTCAAGAAAAATAGAGACTCCAACTGTACAAGAGGAGAGTGAAGAGGAAGGGATGATGGACCAAGTGTGAGAATTGTAACTAAAAAGTTAGGATTTAGGGGGTGATTAGGATTACTGCATCATTATGTAGATATTTCTTTTTACTTCCTGGTATATTAGAGTAGACAGAGGGAAATACCTGAAATGTCTGAACTGTAATCCAGATACTTCAATCTCTGATAATGACTGTATAAGTACAGACCCTTTATCTTCTGCACTTGTGATTGTGAAAACCTTGTAATTGACCCACACTTGTACTCCTTTTATCCAGTTTTTCAACTTTAGAGTCTTATTATCATTAAAGACAGCCTCTTAATATTTATTAATGAAGGTTCTTGAGTCAACCCAGAACTAACCCACCCCAATTCCAAAGCTATATTGAGAGATGAAGCTGGATCTAACCAAAATGGGCCCACTTCACATGTGAGGTAGCTTAAACTTCAACCTGTAAGTCACCTATACCTCATGGTAATACTGAAACTCATGCCCATCATCATATTAAGGCTGATTACCATTTCTTACATATGTTCTGTGACTAAGCATGTAAACAGTCTGTGCATGCTAAATAATTAGATCATCTCTAATCTCATTACCTCCAGCCATTATGCTCATCATCCTAAAACCTGTCCATCTTTTGATACTATAAAAATATTAGGGTTACTGTAGTTTGGGGAGACAGATTTTTAGGCTGATAGGCCATCCAATCACCTGTTTCATGCCTAGCAATAAACTCTTTCTCTCTTTGAACCCCAGTGTCTCAGGAATTGGTCATTTGAGTGTATGGGGCAGAGAACCCACCACTTTTGATTGGTATCAAAGTTAAGGAAATAGAATTGGTCATGTCACAAGGAAACAGATCAAGAGCAAAGGCAGCCCTGGAGAACAGTAATGATGTAAATGCTGTTATAGATTTAAGAATGGAGCCATGTGAAAACAAAGACCTTTTTGTTTTTGGTGTTTCAAGAGAGCAACTGCAGCTTGGTTTGGAATTTGTAGTTTCTATCATTAATACAGTTATGGCTTTTTGGTGATGGGAGGTGCTTTCTACTGCTTGGCCCATCAGTTCTCCTTTAGTGATTTTTCATTAGTAAATACTCAGAAAAAGTGCAAAGAAAAATTTCTGTATTTATGCTCTTTCAACTATTACTGAGAAGAAGCTTGGTTCTCCCCTATTCTCATCAAAAAATAAAAACAAATCTGATAGACAGGAAAAAGAGAAGAACACGCAAAGAATAACTGAAATGTCCAAGAGAAAATAAACAAATAAACAAATGGCACATCCATGCAATGTAATGCTTTCTCACCATTGAAAAGTCTATTTTAGAAGGATGTGAGCAAATGATCAAAATACGTTGTGGAGTTAAGATTCCTTTAGCAAAACCATGAAGTTTGGAAGGTTTAGTTAATCAACTAAAGGAAACCGTTCTGATCTGAATATGCCTTCCTAAAGACTCATCTGTTGAAAAGAATCCCTTGTTGTGCTAAAGGCATCCTTGGTCTTGTAGACCTATTTTCCAGGAGTTAGTCAGTTTCTGCTCTCTGGCACGCACCCCTGCACTGAAGCCCATTCCAAGGTTTCCTACACTAGAACCTACTGCCAGTCAATTGGTTCCTTTTAGTTTACTTCCAAGGTGGAGCAGAGGGAGTTGAGGGAATATTAATAAAACAAAAGAAAGCATTTGCAAAACTCAAGCCCAACTATTCACGATTCACAATGGATGGAGGTGGCCTGAGGGTGCACTGACTGGTGAATGGAATGGTGAACTGTGGTGTATGCATACAATGGAATATTGAGCAGTGGCAAGAAAAAATGAAGTTGTGAGGTATGCAACTAGGTAAATGGACCTTGAAGACAGTATGTTGCATGAAATAAGCCAAAAGTGAAAAGACAGACATTATAATGCCATGCCTCACTAATATGGACTAACTATAATGTGCAAATTCTGAGAATTGACTCTGAGAGCATAGGTTATCATGGGATAGCTTATTGTAATGGTTCCTAGCTTGTAAGCTCTTATAGCAGTTACCTCTATTCCTGAGCTGTAATGGTTATTTCTAGATTCTGAGATGCTGAACTCTTGTGTATGACCTGGTTGATCCCTGGAACTTCAGGTTTCTGTGTGACATCTGAGACTCAAAACTAGAGTTCGGTAGCTATGAAATGTTAACATTACCCCATATAGCAAATGTTAAAGAAGCTGAAAAAGAGATCAGATTTCAATTAGAGATATGAACAAAATGGACTTGGTTAGGACTAAGGTAAATCAGACTAAAGGGTAGAGGATGATATTGACTGTTTTAAAACTTCAACTTCTGTGTGAGACCAAAGGCAGAGATGTTTATTTGGTGGGAAATCTATATTTTCTGTAGTATACTACATAATTTAATTTGTATGGTCAGTTTATTCAAACACCATAATTACATGGAACTTTGAATAGGGAGGGAGATGTGGTTTGTTTGTATAGGTTAGCATGAAGCCCCAATATATCCCAGAGTAATCTGGACAGAGGATAAAAAGTATTTGTAAAGCCCTCTTGAGGGACAGGGGAAAAAGGTGGAAATGTTAAATTTACCTACCTGGGGAATTTTTTATATTCTCACAAATATTGGGGACTATGGATTTAGTAGGCCAAGCCCTCAATCTTGAGGCTTGACCTTATGAAGCCTGTTACCGCAGAGGAGAGGATAAGTCTACTTGTAATTGTGCCTAAGAGTCACCCCCAGAGAACCTCTTTTGTTGCTCAGTTGTGGCCTCTCTCTCTAAGCTAACTCTGCAAGTGGATTAGCTGCCCTCCCCTCTATGTGGGACATGACTCCCAGGGGTGTAAATCTCCCTGGCAGCATGGGACATGACTCCTGAGGATGAGTCTGGACCCAGCATCTAGGATTGAGAAAGCCTTCTTGATCAAAAGGGGAAGAGAAATGAAACAAAGTTTCAGGGGCTGAGAGATTTCAAATGGAGTTGAGAGGTCATTCTGGATGTTATTCTTATGTGTAATATAGATATCCCTTTTTATTTTTTAGTGTATTAGAACAGCTAGAAGGAAATACATGAAACTGTTGAACTGCAACCCAGTAGCCTTGTTTCTTGAAGACAAGTTTATAACTATATATAGCATATATGGTGTGACCATGTGATTGCAGAAAACCTTGTGGCTCACACTCCCTTTATCCAGTGTACGGACAGATGAGTAGAAAAATGGGGACAAAAAGTCAATGAAAAATAGGGGGCAATGGGGGGATGGGTTGTTTTGGGTGTTCTTTTTTTACTTTTATTTTTATTCTTATTAATATTATTTTTGGAGTAATGAAAATGTTCAAAAATTGACTGTGGTTGTGAATGCACAACTATATCATGATACTGTGAAAAACTGATTGTATACTTTGGATGACTGTATGGTATGTGGCTATATCTCAATAAAATTGCAAGGGAAAAAAAAGCAGCCAGAAACAAGCACACAAACAAAAAACTCAAGCCCTATCTCTGGTGCATTATTATTTCATCAGAGACTCTGTGGCTCTTTTCTCCCTCTTATCAAAGATCCCTCCTAGGAAGGGATTTCTGGAGAAGAGAGAAAAGCTGCTTTTCTATAAATATATCTATTTGTTATTCCTGGATGGTGGAATTAGGATTGACCTTCATTCTTTTTCTTTTTTAATTTTGTTTTCTACATTTTTCAAAATTTCTGCAATTACCATATATAAATGATACAACTTGAGAAATAGAACCAGTGTCCTCTCTGACTACTGAGGATTTTGTCTGCATGTGTTTTTGGTTTTAAAACCTCTTTATTAGGATGACATCTTCCTGTAACAGTCAATTTTTTTTTTTATCACCACCACTTCTAGAAATGCAATCATTGCTATAACTATCATCAACATTTTTGCATTGTTTAGTTCAAAAGTTATATAAGAAGTTCCCTACATTCTAGGAATCCTTAAATTACTATGGGTTCATCACTTTTAAAGTCTAATTTTTCGCTTCTTTATAGAAGCTGATCTCCAAATCAAAATGTCCTTTGAAATCAGTGGGAAGTTGGTTCACAAAGCATTGAAGGCGATGAAAAATTAACTGAAAGTGACTTACTAGTTTGTTAGTAAGGTTTGCCTCTTACATATGCATTACCTTTAATCTATTTTAAATTAGCATTTTATTTTAAGCATATGCTCGTATATTATATATAGCTGTCCAATTAGTCTTTGGACACTGTTCTTCTTTCCTAATTGTTTCTACAATTTTTAAGATAAAAGAAAATCTAATATTTAGCTTCTCTTTGTTACTTTTTTTACTTCTTCTGAAACTTTCTCCCTCAGAGTATACTGTAAAAAGAAATAAAAGAAAATGGAGTTACTGTGGCTAAGAGATTGAAATGGAGGCCATTCAGGAAGCCTTTCTTATGTGCCTCTCAGCCAGAGATCAAAACTGCCAAAGTATGCACAGCCGCAAGCGACAACATTATTCCTGAAAACCCTAAGGGCATCTGGACACTTTAAACAAACCGCAGGATGACGAGATCAGTCAGCTGTCCAAACTGAAGGACATTCGGAGCACCCTGAATATCCACCAATCACCAGCTACTTGTGTCATCTTCTTTTTCTTTTAAAACTCTTGCTTGGAGGCACCAAGACGGGACACAGATTGGGTGACTACCTTAATCAGTGCTCCCCAAATTGCAATTCTAAGACCCCAAATAAACGCCTTTGTTTTCTCACAGCTCTGTTATTTCTCGGTCAACAATATCCTCCTTCTTTGTAGAGTTATAAGTTCTCTTTTAGTGGTGCTTTTAAAAATTTAATTGTTTCTCCTATACTCATATCTTGGTAAGAGTTTTGCCATTCTTTAGGCTGGGGTTTCTCAACCTTACCACTCTCAGTAAGGATGTCTGGGGCTGGATAATTCTTTTGTTGTGGGGGATTGTCCTGTGCATTGTAGGATGTTTAACAGCATCCCTGCCCTCTACCCATTAGATACCAGAAGAACAACCAAAATGTTCCCAGACATGGCTGAATGTCCTTGGGGGGGGGGGGGGGGGGGGGGGAGCAAAGTTGCTCCCAGCTGAGAACCACAGATTTAGCATGAGTTTTAGGCTTCTGTTACCATTTTCATCATTTATACATGAGTTTTTCTTTGAATCATTAAAGTGAATAAGTCCTTTACACTAGGATGTTTTTCAGACAGTAAACAGATAAGGGCCTAGGAATTGTCACACTTACTCAACTCTATGTCCCTCCACTCCCATTAATTTTTCTTTGCCAATGGCATCGAAAACCAATTTCAGAAGACTATGGTTATAATTCTTCATGTTATCGAACTCAAAGGTCAGGCATGTTACTCTCCCCACTCCTACCCCAAATCCTAGCTTTCCTGCTGCTCAGCAGCAGATATGGGAAAATGTGGAAGGAAGCCAAGTTTGCCTTTGAAGGCTCCTTAATTGTCCTTCCCTTCTGTTCCTGTCCTTCTACCACCCAGTTCTTTTGGGTCTTAAATCACACTTCCTCCTTCTGGGTTGGCTCAGGAATGGGATGTTTCGCCTTTTTAAGGCACATGAATCATGAGCCCCAGTTTCCTGCTCTGTAACTTGGGGCCATTCATGTACTCCTTCCAGGATTGTTTGGGACAGCTGCCACAAGCCTCTGGAAAACACCAGATAGGAAATATTTAAGGCTTTGTAGTTGACAAACCATCTTTGCTGTTTTTTTTAAAGTTTTTTTAAAAAAACTTCAACCCGTTAAAAATTTAAAACTCCTGGTTGAGAGGGTTATACACATCACTTGCTTTGCAACTGGGACATTGGTATTTAACCACAGGGTCCATGTCCCAGGCTTGGAATCCTCTGTTCTCTATGGGATGAGCATGAGGCAATTGGTGCAGGGGGTAACAAAGTCCCCCTTCAACTGGTCAGTCTTCTAGGAAAGATTTTCAATAAATATAACATGTAGTATATAGCAGTAACGCAAGCACTACTTGCATGTAGTGCAAGCATGATCTATGGACTGTGATAAAACACCAATTTTTAATTTTTACTTCCCTGGATCATTTTTGGGAGGGGTGTGTGTGTGTGTGTGTTTGTATTTGTGTGTGTGTGTGTCTGTAATACTTTCCACCTTGGATGAAAAAGTGGACAGACCTCTAGGATGTCTGCTTATTCTTGAGTAAATATTCCAGCCATTTTAATTTGCCCAGTCTCAGTTCAGAATTCAGAAAGTCTACTCCCTGACAACAGTCAAACAACCTGAACTCAATTTAAGCTGCCCTCCACCCCCTTGATGGGGCATGTTTCCAGAGGGAATTTTGCAGTGGGGCATTGGGGGTGGGTGAGTGGGTTCTTTCTGTCCTGGTCTTGCTCTCCCCCTCCTCTCCTCCATCCCCACTACCCAGCTGTTGTTCAGCTTCCTACCCTGCTCAAAGTGGAGGAAGGCAGGAGAGGTAAGGGGAGATAGCAGTTTTTACCTGTTGGATGGATTTGTCCATTCTGGGAGTGTAATGTGCTCTAAGCTGAGCATCCTAATGGACCTCACTAAAGCCGACTCTTTCTTATTTTGGAGCTCTTTGTAGGTTCCCTGCTTGATCTATTGCTCCCCTCACCTGCATGGATAAATCTCACTTCTGGATAATCCCTAATGATACCTTCCACAGCACATGGTCACTGGCAGTTCATGTACAGTTTCTTTCCACTGAAGTTTCTTCCGAGGGCCTGGTGGACAGGCACCAAGAGAACACCGGGCTTGCTCTCCTGCATGGCTCACATGTGAGCGAGGCACACTGCTCAGGCATCCCTTGACCTTACAAACCGGGAGTGAAGGCAGAACAAGATGGCAGCATACTCTTGGCTCCAACACCAGACCAGTTAACTCTGTAGAAGTAAATTCCTGAGGACCGTCTATATTTATTGTTTCTGAACTGTCAGGAGGTTCCCCTCAAAGCTCCACTCACAAGGCTTGGGGTTAGAAGAAAGCAGCTCATCCCCAAGTTGGGGGAATAGAGCCAACCAGCACCCTTTCTTCTTTCAACAAATACTTATTAGGCATCTACTGTGTGCCAAATTGTTCCAGGTGCTAAGGTTACAGCACTGAACCAAACCCCTGTCCTCACCATACTTCCATTTCTAGTGCCAACAGCACTTCATGAAGAAATCTTTTCTCCAATCCTTCCTTTCTTTTGATGGGGTTGGGAGTTCAAGATTTGCAGCATCGAGTCTTGAAGATTGTTTTGGTAAATTCTGTGTGTGGAGGATGGGATGGGGTGGTGGTAGCCTACCTCCACACATACTCCAGAATCTTGGATACCATGTTGTTACATAGTTGGAAAGCAAAACTAGATGAAATTCATTTTCATGTGAAAAAACACTTTAAACTTAAGTGGCTCCAGTGCTGGGAATTTTAAGTCCCATGGAAGGCAAGTAAGTGGGAGCTTTTGGAAACTTATAGAAACCTAGAGGTTTGTAAACAAGTCAACTCAAGCAAGGAGAGTCTGGATAAAGCATTACAAAAATACACCCATAGGTATTTTTATACTGGCGACTCCACACTGACAATCACAGCCTTCTCTTTCAGCGATAAGTTCCACAGGTTTCTTCTTTGGTCCATGTGGTAGGAAACAGCCCAAGAGCATCCTGTCACCTTTCCCTGTGACCCACAAACAAACCCTCTGCTTCAGACTAGATGTGTTAGTCTGGCTCCTAAAATGAAATGTAGACCATCAACTGCAGAATGACACCCACTGGCCATGGAGGACTGATGTCCACCATGGAAGTTGACTTGCTCTGTCTCTTTTCCATGGGAGTAAGGCATTGTTTCGTCCAGTGCTGTGTGAGCTGTGCCTTTTGTCGGCAACTCTGACACCTGTATGGTGTGCTCTGACATCTCTTTGCTACCCTTCATGTGGTAGCACTCCTAACCTGAAGGTGGTAAAGGATGTCTTTCCATTGATAATCTGCTATTAATTATATAACACCAGAGGCATATGGGTATGAAGGCAGCCTCTGCCAATTACTGAATTTGCACAGCTCATTTTCTCTGGGCTTCACTTTCCTCAACTGTGTAATGTACCTGCTTCATAGCACTTGTGGTGAGGATTACATAAATCAACACGTTAAGTGTTGGAAACAGTACTGGACACTGTAAATGACCCATGCATTTTAGTGATGGCTGACAAATGTGACAGAATTGCCCATGTCTCTGAAAGCTCATTCATTCTTAATATAAATCTCCTTTTAAGTGTTACAATTGCTTCCTCCTCCTTTGTTCATTATAGAAATCTCTTTTGAATACTTACGTGCCAATGTATTTTTACTAGGCACTGGGGACAAACTATGAATTTTAAGTACATGTAAATGATCTGCCCTCAAGTAACTTATGATCTGCTGGTGGAGAAAGACAAGTGGTGAGAGTAAGATGAGGTTCCCCATAGCGCAGGAGCTGATGGGTGCCCCCACCCAAGCACAGGGGTGGAGGGAAGTGCAAGGGGCTGTCCAGAGGAGTGTAAGAAAACTTTTTGATCTGATTATTTTAAGTGGTAAAAATTTTGTAATTAAACATATGAAAAGGGAATCTTCTGAAAGTGGCTTTTATAATCCCTTACAGTTTGATCAACATACATGGCAGAGATTGTGAATTTTGGGGGACCCACATCCTTCATTATGAATATGACTCATCATACCCAGCTACAAGGCCATCAGACCTTCCAAGGGCTTAGGCAGGGAGCATAGAGTGTGAACTCTTAAGGCTTAGATTTTAAAATTTTGGGGTCTGTTTTGTTCTGTTTTGTTTTTGATGATGATAGGAAGAGGGCAGGAATACTAACTGCTATTTCCTGATTCTCCTACTCTGCTTACATTTCCAAATTTGTTATTTCTAATCTGCTGTGGAAAGGGAAATTAGGTAAGCATATTTATTAGTAAATGGAATTTCAAGCAATTGTATGGGGGGAGAGTTGTGGTGAACTTTTAGAGGCCAATTTGCTTATTTTCTGGTGGTAGTAGATTGTCATATTTAGTGGAATAGGACTTCTCAGTAATTAAATGGTCTAAATCCTTCTCATAATGATATCTTTCCAACAGAAAGTGTGCTCCACTTTTGATATTTCAATATGTGGTAGGTTCACTTTTATTCTATTATTACCATCTTCACTTTTTATGAACTTGAATCATACTCTCTCTTAGCCTTCTGGGTCTCTACATCTTACTTAAGTCTAATAGGCACAGATTTTTCCATGCACTTGATTTTGTTTGTTGCTGGGATGGAGCATGCCATGCACACTCCTTTCTAGCCAGTGAAGTCCAGCTCAAGTGCCCTCTGAGAAACTTTTTTCTATGTGATAAACCATCTTTCCCAGGAAGAACTGCTTTTATCTATGATAAAACTTAGTACTTTTATTCCCCTTACTTTAACTCTTTTCCTATGTGTTTCAGTTTGCTAAAGCTACAGGAATGCAACATATCAGAAATGTGTTGGCTTTTAACAATGGGGATTTATTAACTTACAAAGTTGCAACTCTAAAGCCATGAAAATGTCCAAATTAAGGCATCAACAAGAGGATACCTTCTCTGAAGAAAGTCTGTTGGCATCCAGGGTTCCTCTGTCACATGGGAAGGCACATGGCAATGTCTGCTGGTCCTTCTCTCCTGGGTTCTGGTTTCAATGGCTCTCTCTCTTAGCTCCTGTGTGTCCTTGCTTCTCAGAGCATTTCTCATCTTTCTGCCTTCTGGGCTTTTGCTTTCTTTTATCCTCTTCACAAAGGACTCCAGTAAAGGATTAAGACCCACCTTGAATGGACTGAGGCAAATCTCAGTTGAAATAGCCTAACCAAAAGGTCCCACTTACAATAGGTCTGCCCCCACAGGGGTGGATTAAGAGAACACAGCCTTTTATGGGATACATAACAGCTCCAAACCAGCATGCTATGTAACATGTTTATGTAAATACATCTATCTTCTTGGTTGGACTATGGGTTTGCTGAGATCAGATCCATTTAAGTATCTCTCAAAATGCACTGCCAACAATTTGACACTTGCTAATTGTTGACTGCACAGAATAAGATGGTGCTTTATTTGTTGCACTCAATCCCTTTTTGATGACTCCCATCATTTGTGAGATTCCCTTAAGCTCCCCTCCCTCACCCCAGTACATAACAGCACATTATAGTATCACCCATAATATCAAATTTTATTTTTCTTTGGTTATATTAACTTATGCCCCTTCATTCAAAACATACTACATCAAAGAAGCATCGTGGTACAAAGGTGCAATTTATAGATCTGGGTTTTGTATTCCAGGACCCATTCAGGATCCTTTCGAGTATATTTCACATCATGGACCTAGCTAGGACGGGCCAGATTTGGAAGCTCAGTGGACAGGAGGAAGGAGTTGACAAGTACTGTAAATCCTGTTGGCCAGAGGTCAAATTCCAAGCTGTGGGGATAATCAGCATCTATTTTTGTCTGTCAAGTAGTCATTCCCCTGGAAATAGTATTTCTCTTCCTTTGAGGAATTGCTATTTACCCACACCAACCATGTAATTTTGTGGAAAGTACCTTAAGTGACTGGTCAGCAGCTCATGATCCAGGCTGGGTCCATTGCAATCCTTTCCTGGGATTTTTAAGTTCTGGAAAATGGGTGGAGCAGGGTAGGGTGAGGGTAGGGGTGAGATTGGTGGGTTTTGTAAACTTAGAGCTGCCTGTGGGCATGGCTTCTTTGTCTGAAGGAGGGCTCTTCTAAGGCAGAGAGGAGCAGGCAAATGCTCCTTCTAGGCCGAGAGACCCTTTGCAAGAGGTGGGACCTTACAGCAACCAGGATTCAGCTCGGCACCCCACTGAAGCCAAGCCCTAATATAACAACCTTGCATGTTTTTTGCTGCAGATCCTGACTTTCTCAGAATATTCATGAAACTGTTTAGGCGCTGTGGTGAATTGAAGTGTGTACCCCAGTTTGGACAGGTTCTTGGTCTTGGTCTGCTTTTTGGTGGGTGAGTCCATTGCAAATAGAATATCTTGAAGATGTTACTTTACAGTTAAAGTGTGGCCCAACTAAATAAGGATGGGCTTTAGTCTGCATGACTGGAGTCCTTTATAAGTAGAATGAAATTCAGGCAGAGAGAGAGAGAAAGCCAAGGGAAGGAGCTCGAAGAAACGGAAGCCAGAGGAGAAAGAAGGTATCATTATGTGCATTACCCATGTGGTGGAAAAGTCAAGGAGCCACAAGGATCACTGTGAGCCAGCCCTCAGAATACCACAATCTTCAGAGAAAAAGGATTGCCTTGCAGACACCATGATTCTAGACTTCTCGTAGCCTCAAAACCATGAGCCAATAAATTCCCATTGCTTAAGCCAATCCATTGCATGGTATTTGTCCTAGCAGCCAGGAAACTAAGATGGGTGCCCAGGTTTGTGGGATATCTCTGGGAGAAAGTGAGCAGGGAAAGGGAAAAGGGAAAGGAATGTGCTTATTTCAATGTGCTTGTTATGGTTTTTTATTGATCCTTAGGGACTCTGAATCCCTCCTAATGCTTTATCTATAGAAAAGTCTGTCTCCATCTAGTAAATTCTCCATCTATTGAAATTAATACTTTGATCCTCACCCAGATTAATGGAAGTATAGATATTTTCATGTTTTTCATGTTACTATTTGCATGAAACTCTATCTACCATTTTTAAAAAGTAAACAACAATTCTTTTGAATTAAAATTTCAGTTAATATTTATTTAATCCACATTTATTGAGCTGCTAGCATCAGCCATCAGACTATATGCTCCAGGGAAATGGCTCATTTAAATACAGACTCAAAACTCAAAATCAGTTATAATCTAGCACAAGGAAAAAAAAAAAAACAGATGAAGTTTATATCTAACCACAACGCAAGGCATAACTTGATAAAGGACATAAAAATCATTCCTAAAGTGTGAGTTTGGTAGAAAAAGAGATTATTTTCAGCTGAGAGGAATAAGGATCAGCTTTATTTGAGATCCTTTTAAAGCTTGGGTGGTACCATCAGGTCATGCTGATTTGATTGCATTCAAAACATCAGTTTGATTTAGGATATGTATAGTAATTGAACACATTTAAATACCTTTGCATCTCTCATGTGAAAAGGACTTCTGCATTTACAAGATTCAAGGCAGTGCAGGCCAAGGGAGAAAGCAATGTTTGGTTATTTTTCATAACTTTTTGAGGCAATATGATCCTTTACAAATCACTCATGCTCTTAAAATGCTATTTTATTGTTTTCTACGTCTCAAAATATTTGGGGGGGGGTTGAAGGACAAGTATTTTTGGTAGGAATTAGGAAACTAATTGCATGAAATATCATAGCTTTGATGATATTTTTATCCAGCGTTTAGGTAACAGTGAATTTTTAGAGAAGATACTCAGTTCTTGGAGAAATGCTAGGTCAGAGTAAGTGGGTAAAAATCAAGGCATGTACTGATGATAGAGAAGGGATAGTCTGGACAGCTCAGATTTGGAAGCCCTTGTGAATTCACCTTTATGCTCACACAATGTCTTCTTACTGTCCTTCATTTTTTTAGCCACATTTTCCATCATCTCCTTGAATTAATTTAGGAGATTTGTTTGAACATCGTTGATTAGTTGTTACAAATTCTGTGTCTCCTCTGAAGTTTTAATTTGCTCCCTTGACTGGGCCATATCTTCCCATTTCTTAGTATGACTTGTAATACTTTGCTGGTATCTAGGCCTCTGATTATATTGATACGTTTACCCTGAAGGTCAGTTTCTCTCTCTTGTACAGGGTTTTATTGTTGATTGGCTTTGAGTTAAGAGTCCTCTCTGATGCTTAGTCTGCCTTATTCTAAGCCTTTAGAATAGCCCGTGTTTAACTGATTAGATTTTTTCAGCTCTTCTTCATCTGACTCTTGCCCTGGATATGCAGTACAATTTTTAAGATTGTACTTGTTGGGCAATTGCTTCACCTGCAGGAAAAAATGTCCTTTTCTCTCATTCTTCTCTGGGAATCCTGATGTGTCATGTTTCTGTTTTGCGTCCATAGTTTTTTATACTCCTTTTGTCTCTAGCTGCTTCTCTCCGGAGGGAAAATTCTGGGAGGAGGGTCACCCTGGAAAGGACTTTCCCAAGTCAGTATTTCCCAGCCAAAAAAGGATCAGGGACCCATGAATGGGGCATAGGCTGCTCCAAAGTGCCCTGGGAAGGGGATCAGGAAGGTTGCCCAAAGCCTCTTTTTTCGGATCCCCAAATCTGTGCTTCCCTGGCCTGCCCAGCAAATGCAGCCCTTCAGCTAACCATCCCCGGGAACCCTGAGGAAACACTGCATCTTTAAATCTCCACTGCCTCCACCCTTGTCCAGGTGGGTTGAAACAATGGCAGCAGCTGCCTTTGTCTGTGGCAGGTTGAAACAACAGCAGCCCTGAGAGGCAGAAGCCGGCAAACTGGATTTGCTAATCAAAAGTCATGATCAGTGATTGGCCATGCACAGTCCTGTTCTCAGGGAAGAGGCTGTCGCTTTCTGTCACTAGCCACTGGACAGGGACTGGACCCCACAGGGGCCTGCGTGAGAGTGGGGGATGGGCACAGGTAGTGCTGCTCAGAGAGAGCAATTTACAGTTCTTTATTGTAATTGATCGGCCTCTTCCTCCCGCTCTTCCCTGGGTGTTGCACACTGTTTTTCTGGCCTGTGGAGATTCAAAATAGTTGTTTTTGACAGTTCCTGCCTGTTTAATCATTGTTTTGGTGGAAGGACTGAGTCCTGGAGCTCCCTACTCCACCACCTTCCCTGGAATTTCCCCAACTGAACCTGAAATAATTTTTTGATACATTGAACGTATGATGTGAAAAATCAAAGTCAAGGATGATACCGAGGTTTTTTGCTGGAGTAACTGGGTGAATGAGCAACATTGATTTGCTTGCATAATGAAGGCTAAGACATGAGCTGGTTTGGGGGAGTGAAGGTTGCTTCTGGACCTGGTTAATTGGAAATGGCTGTTAAATATCTGAGTAGAGCAGTCAAGAAGGCAATCTGAATAAGATGAAAGCCCTCTTTAAATATCGGGTACAAATGGTGAACTTCTCTGGCCTGACTTGTTTGCAAAGGCCTTGTCCAGTGTTAACATTTGGAACCTCTTCTGCAATGTTGGCACTAGTGGAGCTGCCCCAGGAGCAGGTGCTGCACCAGTGGGAGGTCCTGCCCATGCCCCGTTGCACCCCCAGCTGAGGAGATGAAAATGGAGGCAAAGAAAGAAGAATCTAAGGTGTCTGATGAGGACATGGGCTTTGATCTTTTGGATTAAACCCCTTTTGTAATGTGTACAATAAAAAGCCAAACTCTTTAAAAATAAACAACAGCTATTGAATAGAAAAAAATATATACAGGGTTTATATTTGAAATGATAGAAATATTTTGGTAATGGGTTGTGGTGATGGTAGCACAACATTGGGAACATAATTAACAGCACTGAAATATATATCTGAACATGAATAAAAGGGGAAATGTTATACTGTATATATGGCAACAGAATAAATTTTTTTAAAAAATCTATGGAACTACACTGCACAGTGAACCCTTAGTTAATTCACCAACCATATTTAGTTCTATAATTTTAAAAATGTGCTTTCATCAATTCTAATAAATGTGCCACATCAATGTAAAGTTTTAATAATAGAGTGGAATGTGGGAATCCTGTGTTTTATGCATGATTGTTCTGTAAACCCACAACTTCTCTAATAAACAAAAAATTAAAATTAAAAAAAAAGGAAGGCAATTTGAAGCATGAGTCTGTAATTAAAGGGACTTACTGTGCAGGGTATTTTCTTGGTATGATGCCGACACTGCTTCAGTTCTGGTGCACAAAACAGCTCCTCTCTGAATTGAGTTCTCAAAAGGTACACAGATTGCCCTCCACTGTCCTCTTTAAAAATCACCTTCCCATCCACACAGTATAATCTTGCTCTATCACAGGAAGGAAGTTCTTGTTTTCTATCAGATATGTGATGGCAACTAAGAATTCTGTGTATTGTGATCAGTAGTCACAGAGACAAATTAGTTCACCCTAAGGGTGCCCACTGTAGAATGTTAAGGAAGTCATAGATACCTGTTATGTGGCCATTGCCCAGACCTCACCACCCCCACCTCCTTCTCAGGGGAAATCACAAGTACATGCTAAGCAGCCTTTAGCTACCATCACCTCCTGTTCTATTGTGCGCCCTTACACAACCTTGGGGAGATGTTAAGTCTAATAAAAAGGCCTAGCTACACCTTAAACCAAGAGGGAACAATAATGAAGGAAGGCATACTCAGTGGCAGGGACACTGCCCCTACCTTCAACCCCTCCAGGTGGAAAAAAACCACACTGAAAACAGTATAGTCAGGTCTCTCTTCTCCTGGGCAAAGTAGGGTATATGGAGCTGCCACCCACTTACCCCCAACCCAGAGCAGTTTTCAGCTACCCCAGAAGATTGGTTTTGATGGGATTTCTTTCCTTGCTCTTTCGGCTTATGTACCTGACAAGGAGATTGTAGCAGCCCCTGGCCCGAGCAAAACAGGTCTGCGGAACTTGTCGTCTCACAGCAGTCTGCGTGACCTGGGCAGCTAGTGTTTAACCTATCATCTTTGTAAACCAGGAGAGAGAAAATGGTAAATTAACCTTAAAATGTAACTTTAAAACTGGAAGTAGGCAGAAGGTGAGAAACTCTTGGTCTCACAAAGGAGCAAGATGTAAATGGTCCCCAGATCTCCCACCAACAAGTGTTAATAGTTTAGTTCCTTTTTGACACTCTTGTGGTTATCTATCGATCACCACTACCCCACCCCACTCCACCCCCACATCACAAGACTCTGTTCCCATGCTTGAACCCTTAGGAATGTCTTTGTCACAAACACTTATAACTGGCTTGCCATCCTCTTTAATGAGGTGGTCAACTTCCCTGCGAATGTGGTACCCACCCAGCATGAGAGAGCTGTTATGATCTCTATACTGGCTTCCCACCCTGTAGGTAAGCCCTGAATAAAAGCTCATGTCTCAGAATGTATCTGGTGTCTTCTTTGGCCTCTGGACTGGCAAAGCCCTCATTTGCCGGGACAGAGGTTTGCTCTTTCTGGACTTTTTTATTTTGTGTAATGAAGGGATCATTAACAGAAAGTCTGTTGTGTGCTGAACTTGTGTTCTCCCTAAGCAGTGGTATAGTAGTAACTTGCTCCACAAACAAATTCAGAACATCTCTAAACCTTAAAGAAACTGACAAGAACTTCTAAAAAGCTCCCTAGGCTAAATCTTCTTTTGTTTGGAGAGTGTATCAAGGTCATCAAACTTAATCCACCAGGATGGACATTTGGAAACTACTCTGAGACCAAGAAGTCTAGATTGTCTCCTCTGGGAGCTGGTCGCAAGGGGAGTTCAAGGAGAATACCCCCCAAATATCTGTTAACACCACCTGTGTCAGTTTGGCTATATTATGTCCCCCAGAAAATGCCATACTCTTTGATGCAATCTTGTGTGGGTAGACACATCAGTGTTTATTAGATTGGAATCCTTTGATGGAGTGTTTCCATGGAGATGTGACTCAATCAACTGTTGGTGAAACATTTGATTGGATAATTTCCATGGAGGTGTTACCCCGCCCATTCAGGGTGGTTGTAAATTGGATCACTGGAGTTGTATAAAGGAGTTCACAGACAGAAGGACCTCAGAGCAACTGAGAGTCACATTTTGGAGATAACTGCAACTTACAGAGACATTTTGAAGATGGCTGTTGAAAGCAGAGTTTTGCTGATGCTTTGGAGGTACTAGCCCAGAGTTTGCCCCAAGAGGCTGACACAGAGATATTTTTGAGAATGTCATTTTGAAATGCAACCTGGAAGTAAGCAGACGGCAGCCATGTGCCTTCCCAGCTAACAAAGGTTTTCCAGATGCCAATGGCCTTTCTTCACTGAAAGTACCCTATTGCTAATGCCTCACCTTGGACACTTTATGGCCTTAAGACTGTAACTTTGTAACCAAATAAACCCCCTTTATGAAAGCCAATCCATTTCTGGTATTTTACATAATGGCAGCATTAGCAAACTGGAGCACCATCATAGACTTTTTAGGATATACTTGTCTGCCCATGCCCACCTTTCCCTCATCTTTGGATTCAACTCAAGAAACTCCTGTTATCTAAAGGGTTTGCATCCTCATAATGTAACACTCCTTTTGGCTAAGGGCACTTTTTACTCTGTGTCTGTATTGGAGAGGAGGGGGCATGAGAATGAAGATTTTTTGAAGCATTTATTGATTTTTAAAATATATCTCCTTATTTACGTATGTCAAGCCATGTTTTTGGTGTGCTTTTCAGTATTTTCTCAAATTGTTGGAATTGCCTTTCTCCTTGTTCATTTTTTAGTCAGCATAAGGCATGGGCTTTTACACATGGGCTATGCTATGGCCAACAGTGGCTGCCAGTAACCTGCCATTCTTTATCTGACATCTGTATCTCCATCATATCTTCCATTGGGTGCCAGCATCTAAGGGTGATTCATCCTCTCTGTGTTCCCCATTATTTTATATCTTTATGACAGAGGAAGTACTCAAAGTTACAAAGAAGCTGTTTTTCTTTGACCCACTAAAGAGTCACTGGGTTAACTGAAGATAATGAACACATTTCTCCTTTTGGGAAGGGGACGGCTTTGAAGGTCATCAAAGGTGGGAAATAATGTTGTTATACGGTTATTCAACATATCAAGGAAATTTGGCTTTCTCTTACCCAAATTATTTACTTTCTCAGAAATAATCAACTGAGAGGACACATCTAGCAGTGTGGTATTTTCCTCTTTCATCTATGCTAGTTTGCTGTTTGAATCATTCTAATTGGTTATACAAGGTCCACAGCTTTATATTGTCTTTAAAATAGTAATATATTTTATCATACCTGGTAGAAATTTACTAGTCATAAATTGAATTATTTAGGGGATTTTGTACAAATTTAGACAACTCATGGACTTGTGATCAAGGCTTACGATTATCCTAAAGCTTGTGATTATCTTAACACCACAGCAATATATAAACTCATGCAATGTCATTTTGACAAGTGAAGGCTGAAAATGAAAGCATACCTACAAGCACATTTTCTTCAATGTGATAAATTCCTAGAGCATTTAGGGATTATTCTTTTTAAAATGTGCTTTCTGCCTACCACTCTGCTTCCAAAAATAGGGCTAAGGGTTAGAGGACATTTCTGGGAACTATTTCATCTGGGACCATTTGTGACAAAGCATTCTTGAATTCTTTTTTTTTTTTTTTTTAACCACATCTCCTTTCCCTGCTTTCAACCAACCTAGTTATTAGTTACTGTCATTTAAAAACTTTTTAAAAATCAAATACATACTTCACTGCCAAAATGGAAAATGGAAAAATAAACTGAAGCTGGAGGTTTATCTCAACAATTTCAAAACGACTAATTATTAATGGGAGTCAGCACCGCCAAACACAACACATACTACAATAGTATATGTGGAGGCGGGAGAGAGAATCCGGGGGGAAAATCATTTAGGGTTCAGGCCCGATAATTTGGAGTCAGGGAGCTCAAAAGTTCTTTTTTAATAGAACCGTGACCTAGACCAAGTTACTTAACCTATCTGATCCTGAGTCTTCAGCTATGAAATGCAGCCAAAAATAACAGTCCTGAAAGCGAGTCAGTTGTTTCAAAGATGTTCAAGTTTTAGACCAGGGTAAATCATCATCGATTTGGGCATACACACTGCAGTATATAAATGCAGGACTTTATGATATCGCACTCCATGAATCTGGAAACTACTGCATGTGCATAGTTTTCCTTCTAGTTCCCTGCAGGTGAAGAAGTTTATTTAGGAAAGGCTAGGGGACAGTGACTCTGCCCCAAAGATGAGTCTCGGTGAGGTTTTGCGGGGTTGAGTTACAGATAAACTAGCTTCGGAGTGCATAAAACCGAGATCCGACGTTGTGGGCCCTTTTTGTGGGGAAGGGGCGATGTCATTTGACTCGTTTGCACCGAAGGGATGAAAATAGCCACACGCCACAGAACGTGGTACCAGGACTCACTGGGAGGAAAGGCTCCAGGAAATGGCCCTCTGATCTCCGGAACACCAAGATATTTACAAATGAACAGGGATACTCACTGCGGGAGGGGGGCGGGGGGAGAGGAGGATGCGTAGAGGATTCAGGGGTGAGGCCGGGGGAGGACACAGGATCCAGAGACTTCTGTTTTAGGACTCCGATGGATCAGTGAGAGTGCTCTTTCGGGAGAGGGCTCGGGAGCGAGGGGAGCGATCGCCGGGCAGCGGCGGTTACAGTCTCCGCGTCCCGCGCGCCCTTCCCGGCGCTCCTGCCTCGCAGGCTCGGGCAAGCCTAGGGCACCAGCCACCTGCGCCCCCATTCCCACTCAGGTCTCGGGCTCAACCATCCAGGCCCCCACAGCCGGCCCGGCGCGGCCGCACCCCACTTGCCCACCAGCTAACGGTTTCTGGAGCCGCAGCCTCCGACCCCTCCCCCCTGTCCTCACGAGCGCCGCAGTGCCGCGCCGTTTGGAAACCGGTAATCCTCCCCGGAACCGACGTGAGCGGCCCCGGGGCGGGATCGGTGGAAGGGGCTGAGGGATTCCCCTCCAGCACCGGACCCCCCAGCCCCGAACCCCAACCGGCGCCCGCGCCCGCTCCTTCCGCACTCCCCCTCCCCTGGCCCGCCCCCTTCGCACCCCATCTGGGGTCCGCGCCCGCCCTTTCTCCCACCCCCCTACCCCGGCCCATCCCCTCCGTCTCGCTCCTCCTCCCTCCGCCCTCTCCCACCTCCTCCCCTCCAGCGCCTGCCGCGCGGCTCTCACGCGCAACCGAATTTGGCACCGCCTCCATCAGAGCCGAGCCGGCGGCTCCGCGTAGCAGCCGCCTCTGCCGCCGCCGCCGGGCCCTCCGCGTCCCCTCCCCGTCCCGCCCCCCCAGTTCCTGGCGCCCCGTTCCCGCCACCCCCCCACGCCCCCATCCCTGCTCTTCCCTCCCTTCTTCCCTTCTTCCCCTTCTGCTCTCCCTCTGGCTGCAGCCCGAGCCAGGCGGGCGAGCCTGGCCGGCAGGAGGGCAACGGCGGCATCACCATGAGCTTTGAGGGCGGCCACAGCGGCAGTCGGCGCCGCCGGGCTGAGGGTGAGGATGCAGAGCCGCCCCCGTCGTCCCCCCCGCCGCGGGGAGAGCCGGCCCTGGCCCCCGAGCCCCCGCGCTACCTGCCGCCGTTGCCGGAGCCGCCCGCGCAGCCCTCGTCCCCAGAGCGCGCCACGGGGCCGGAGGAGCCGCCTGGGGAGGTGGCCCCGCGGCGCAGGGGCGCGGACGAACTACCGCCACCGCCGCTGCCCCTGCCGCCTGTCGGCCAGGAGGAGGTGTCGGCGGCCGGCGACTCCGGGGAAGGTCTGAGGCGCCTCCCGGAGGCGGCGGCGCCCGAGGCGGCGGCGGGGAAGGGCGGCTCCGGGGAGCCCGAGGCCGGCGCGGGCGGGGAGGGCGAGCGGCGGGGCGCCGGCGATGAGCCCGAGACGCGCTCGGTGTGCAGCAGTCGCAGCAGTAGCAGCAGCGACCAGCGCGCCGGGCACCAGCACCAGCACTACCAGCCAATCTGCAAGATCTGCTTCCAGGGCGCTGAGCAGGTAAGGCCGGGCGGGACTCCCGGGCAGCGGGCGGTGGGCTTCGCCGCGGCGGCACCGTTCGGGCTCGCTACTCTCGACCGTTCAGCACCATGGACAGGGATCGCCGCCTGGGTATTCTGCGAGGCTGGTACGCTGCTGCGGCTTGTGCGACGGCCAGTGTGTGCTACCCCTTCCCTTTCTGAGAAGGCAGATAAATGTCCCAGTGGTGCATGCAGGGTTTAATTTGATCTCTACTTTTTTTCCCTCCCTACCTGGTTTTGGAGTTACACATTCCTCAGGTGCTTTAATCATAATGTCATAAGTACGTCTTTTGTGAGTTCCAAAGTGGTTTTTGATTTACACATAGAAGCAAACCTGTAGAGGGAGTAAGGCGAAATCTTTTTTCTACAAATGTATCCTCAGGCATGCAGTTTTTGAATACAAACTGGTGGTGAGTCTTGACACAACCGAAAAGGGCAAGGTCCTTCTTTACTGCAAATAGCCCTGACTTATGTCGTCTTACTGATGGGAAAAGCATGTTTACTTTGACCTTGTGAAGGAAAGCCTATTTAGTCAACAGTGTACTTTATATCTTGTTAAGAATCCAGTCCTAAAGTTTAATTATAAATTCCATTAGAGGTGCATGCAAACTTACATGAAAGTAATCATGCAGATGGAAGGATGAAAGTGTGGTCTGAGAAAACATTGGGTTTAGTATTTTGAAAAATAAGGAAATTGCATAAGAATATGTAGGCTTTCAGGATATAGTGCCTTAAGTCAATAGTTATGGTGCTACATTTAGAAAGAAATAAAAGCATAATGCTACTGCAAGCTACTTTCTGGGATACCATGCATTTCTTTAGTAATGATTAAGAATAACTGCAAAGGAAATGCATCTGACCATCCACTTAAAAGTTGTTAAAGAGATTTAATAGTACAGCTTTCTCCCAAGGGTATTGGGAGGTTTATCTTGCAGACATTTTGTATGTTGGTAGAACATTTATGTCATAACTCTAAGCACTATCTTTGGAGTAGTTTTAAGACTTTCGTTTCATTCCCATCAGAGGTATAAAATTTTTAATTTCATTTTCTAGCTTGATGCTTGTGTCCTTCTTTGTAAATGGCTTTGAAAGAAAAGAGAGCCAGCATTAGATTTTTAAGATAGAGACACAGGCATAAATATTCATCTTGAGCTGTTTTCTTTTTAGGGTGAGCTGTTAAACCCTTGCCGATGTGACGGGTCAGTTCGGTATACTCATCAGCTGTGCCTGCTTAAGTGGATCAGTGAGAGGGGTTCCTGGACTTGTGAACTTTGCTGTTACAGATACCATGTTATAGCCATTAAAATGAAACAACCTTGCCAGGTAAACATTGCTGACATTTTTTTCCCTGAAAGAATTTTGCTAAACATGAGTGCCCTTGAGTTTAGTTATTACTAAGGATATTTACTAGTGCTACTCAAAAATGTTTTATGAAAATCACAGTAAAACCAAGATTTAGAATTTGTGGAGATGTGCTTTGAAAAACCATGACATTTTATCCAGGAAACTCAAAAGACATTTTAATCAAATAGCTTCCTTTATTAGTTTATAATTTATTGATGAATTTTTACCCATTTTTGTTTCTAAAAGGGCAAACAAAGGGTAAAATGTCTTATACTCTGATTTTACCATTTATTAATTGGAAATACTACACAACTTATTTTAATAATATTTTGTGAACTTCAGCATTTATGCCCTGGATGGGTTCAATTTATGGAAAACAGATGCAAGTAAACCAAAACTTTACTAGTTTGTGGAAGTTTTGCTTGAGCTGATTAGTTCTAATCTGAATACTCTTTTTCACATAACCAGGCTTTCTTTTTTACATGAATTTTTTTTTCCCCCAGTTAAATTTTGGCTATTTTCATTCTTTGCTATGTTCTGCTACAGTGGATGCAAAAGTATTCCCAACGGTTACTTTCAATACTACTACTAAAGTTGCATGCAGTCTTAAGCTTTTCACATCTAATTACATAATAACAGAACACCTCTAAACCTACAAATTCCTTTGGAAAAGGAGGCTTCTTCTTATTCATAGTGGAACAGATTCAGGTTCTTTGAACAAACTGGCGAAATGTAAAATACAAAATATTATGACATCATAAACTAACACAGTATAATTGATCAGGGCTGGTAGTGAGACTGGGCTGACACTAAGCAGACCTAGAAAGAGGAGGGTTCAAAACCCAGAGACAGAGGAGGCATTGGAAGGAAAAGGAAGAGGGAATCGAAAAGTTGGTAGGGGAAGAAAGCAATACAATCCAGTCTTCCCTATTTCTATTTAAATTACCAAATTTAGTTTGCATTGAGCAATGTAAAATAGGTGAAATTGTTAGTGTTTACAGAAGGAACCTAGAAGCAGAATTACTACTGCATTAATAATTTAAATTTCATAGTTTTTTTTTTTTTTAATTTGGGCATCCTTCATACAGTTAACAATTAATTTGCACCTCTGATAGTCACAGTTTAAGGCACCGTTTAAGCAAACATGAAATGAAAATATGTGTTTTCTCAATTTGACCTGAGATGTATAAATAATTTGGAAAGAGGAAGCATAACTGAAGTGGATGAGTGATGTTATCATGCTGAAGAGTGGCACAAACTTGACACATTTTTCCCAGAACCTCTAATTCATTGAGCTCTTTGGATATCAATTTATAGATCCATTATAGATGTTCTGATAAAAAGATGGAGCAATGCCAAAGAACAGGATATGGGTAGTATAATTGGATTTACAATAATTTTGTGACTAGAAATAGGAAATATGAGAATGGAGGCTTTGGAGTTCTTTTTATAATTATCCAGTGAAAAGTGCTGGTCAGATGCTCAAGGGCTGAAATAGAATTCTAAGTTCATGTTTAATTCTACATTAAAAAAACATGAATTTATTCTTCTCTATAGCAATTCATTTAGCATGATTAATTTTGAAGTAAATAAAAATAGGTCATTGATGTACTTTTTTTTCCTTTAACAGTTTTATTAAGATGTAATTCCCATATCATACAATTCATCCATTTAAAGTATACAATTCACTGGTTTTTAGTATATTCACAGAGTTGTGCAACCATTACCCACAATTTTAGAAGATGTTCATCACCCCAAAAGAAATCCCATACACGTTGGCTGTCATTCCCCATTTCCTCCAACTTCCCCCACCCCAGGCTCTGGCAACTACTAATTTACTTTTTTTTTTAAAGCTGTTTTATTCACACACCATTCAATCCATCCAAAGTGTACAATCAGAGGCTCTCAATATAGTCACAGAATTGTGCTTTCATCACCACAGTCAATTTTAGAACATTTTCATTGCTCCAAGAAGAACCCCCCCCCCCCCACCTCTTACACCTCCCTAGTATTGACACTTAGCCTTGGGTGGTACCTTTGTTACTTGATGGAAGGATATTCAAACACTACTGTTAACTATAGACCACACTTTGCATTAGGTGTATTTTCCCACCCTATTTGTTAAAACCTTGAAATAGCGACATACATTTGTTCTAGTTCATGGAGGAACATTCTTCTATTTGTACTATTAACCACCTTCAATAGATGTCCATTTTAAAATAGAGAAGAGACAAAGGGCTGGGGCAAAAAATACTATTTACTAACCTTAATCCTGTAGCAAAAATAGTTATTACTGTGTTTTGTTTCATTTTTTAAAAATCATTTAATGATTATTTTAACAAAAGCAATTCCCTAAGCCATGTATATGATATGACCAAATCAAAGAAAGACAAACCCCCAAATGCTATTACTCACAGATTTAGGATTAATTTTATAACAACATATACAAATACTACCATGATCTGCAATCTGATCTGATTGTTGCAGTGAACTACAAAGTAGTATTTAGAAACTAAAGTTGTTATGAGTCTGATGATGATAGCTCAGAAAATACCAGAGAAGAAATAACTTTCCAGGACTATATTACGTATGTATAAAACTTAGTACTCTTAATGGCTGGAGGCTGGTCATAAGGTCCCCAAAGTGCAGGTTCTTACTCATAGGAGTAGTTTATTCCCAGATGAAGTTTGATTAATTATCTGACATTTCTGTTATGGAGGACCCACAAACTGAATGTTCACTCTGATTTCTGCCTTTCTACCTTGCCAGTGAGACCAATCAGATTTAGCATTTATCACGTTCATGCTTTTATGACAGAGATCTATTTCCTCATGATGCAGGCTCAAACAAGAACCTGTTTGCCCCCCCCCCCCCCCCTTCAGTTTTCATAGCCCTCAGTCCTTAGGATAGCTCACCTCCCACAGTCATGAGCCTGATGTTCCTTGGATGAAGAACCGGATAGAGAATAAATCATAATAAGAGAGAACAATTGCTGAACACTTAGTCTGTACCAAGCACTGTTCTAAATGCTTTATATATACTGATATTTAATCTTCAGAATAAGCCTATGAGGTGGGAAATATTATCTCCAGTTTATATAAAGGGAAACTGAGGCACAGAAAAGTCAAGTAATTTCTATTAGGTACATAGATGGTATGAAGGCAAAGCCAGGAATCAAACTCAGTCAGTCTGGCTCCAGAGTCCATGTCCTTAGTGGTCATGCCCCACATTAGAAAGTGTTCTTCCCACTGCCCTGATGCTTCTGGGGTCTGTCGTTACATATCCTGTGTAAGGCTGAGTTCCTCCTGGAACTGGTTTCAGCCTGGGTCTCTACGATGGTCTGGGAAGTTTGAGCATAATAAACTGCCTCAGTACTCAGTACCCAGTACTCACTGGTTGAAATGACAGCTATCATTTCTTATCTGTCAAGAGTGTGTGGGTTGACTGAGCTCAGCGGGGAGGTTCTTCTGCACATGTGATGTCATCTGGTGCTGCAGTCATCCAGAGGATTAACCAGATTGGGACATCTGAGCTGACTTGGTGATTTGACTTGTCATTGGTATTGGCTGTCGACTGGTGCCTCATTTCTCTCTCTATGTGCCTTAGTCTTCTCACAATATGATGGTTGGGTTCCAAAAGAGCATGAAAGTAGCAGTTATAGAATCTCTTAAGGCCCCAGCTGGGAAGTGATACAGTGTCCCTTCTGCTGCTTCTCTGGTTAAGGCAAGTCACAGGACCAGCCAAGATTCAAGAGCAGGAGAAATAGACTTCACTTCTGGGGTCAGGCCCTTTTCAAAAAGAGAGTGGCCATTCTTAATTTGCCTTAGGAGACAGCTTCTAAAATGTGTCCACCTTTCTGATCTGGGTGTACTTAAGCACTTTCAGAAGTACATTCCCATGATGTACCCCCTGGTGCTTGGAGGGATATGGGGACAGAGAAGAGGCTGGAGCTGTTAGGCAGGGAGCAGGTGCGTCAGAGACACATGCAGGGTCGAGTCCAGAACCTCAGTTTTACTTGTTTTTTTCTCCAGTGAGATTAGAATTCTTTGAGAATTTTGATTTAAACCTCATTTCATTAGATTTCAATGATGTTCAGCAACATGACCCAACAGGAAGCTCACACTACGTATCCTTTAGAACACATTAAGCCTTAATTGCCATATTATTAGGGGTAGGGACTAATTTCTATGATGTTCAAAGTAATTTCAAATGCATTTACTTTCCTGCCTACTTGCAGAATCCATTTTTAATTAACATATCCATGATGATGCATTCATGATATTTCAATCTCATAGTATAGTTTCAAGGTTGTGAAATGCAAGAACATACAGAATCAAATTTATTTTGAGATGATGACATTATAAACTAATCAACTATCATTTTATGAATGCTTTTGGTAGTTTTTCAGGAAGTATGGATATTTTAAGAAATAACATTCTACTAATAAGTATTGTATTAGAAGCTTTGAACTGTTGCTATAAAAAAACACTTATCTTAACATAATTTTGAGAATTAAATACGTAAGTGTGGTGGTTTGAAGCTGTTTGTACCCCAGAAAAACACGTTCCTAAATCTAAACCATTCCTGTGGGTGTGAACCGATTATGACTAGGACCTTTTGACTAGGCTACTTCAGTTAAAGTGTGACCCACCTCATTCAGGATGGGACTTAATGCTCTTACTGAAGTCCTTAATAAATGGAATGAATACAGAAAGAGAGAGAGACACAGAAGGAAGAAGCTGAAATCACAAAACCCAGAAGAGAAGGGAGAGACCGACAGATGCTGCCATGTGCCTTGCCATGTGGCAGGGGAGCCAAGGATCACTAGCAGCCGGTCTTTGGGAAGAAAGCATCGGATCTGATGATGCCTTGATTTGGACATCTTTTGGCTTCAAATTGTAAGCTAATGTATTCCTATTGTTTAAACCAACCCATATCATAGTACCTGCTTTGAGCAGCAAAACAATAAGTATATGCAATGTGCTTAGAAAAGAGAATGGCACACAGAGGTGCCCTATTGGTGTTGGCTCTGATTATTGTAACTCATTCTATCAGTCAGGAGATGGGGACCTGCAATTGCTCATTGCTACCACTCTGTTGTCACCAAAGTGATTCTCTTGCCATGAGCTTCTTTATGCCTGGATTTTTACTCCCTGCTCTTCTGGGGGAACCCATCCTAGTTTTGACCAAATTAGTTATCTTAAATAATGAGTGAGTAATTATTTTAAAAACCAGGTACAATGAGATAATGATCTTGGGGCTTGTGAGCCTCTTTACTCTCCATAAGTGCCTCCCCATGGGTCTTATTTATGTCCTTATTGGTGTCTGCTCATGGCTGGATTTATGAGGTGCTTTTAAATTTGGCCAAGCGCAGGGTGGTGCTATTCAGCTACCAAGCAGCCACTGTTTGTTTCTAATTTGGAAAACCTGGAGTGGCATGGGGTAGATGTCAGGAAGCAGGGGGGTCAGGGAAGTGCCAGATGTCCCTGAAGAGGCACAGGCAGTTGGTTGCACATCAGTCACCAAGAAGAGTGGCATCCACCAACTTTCCTTCCTCCTCCATCACTCAGAGCACCAGGGGAAAGGGCAAGAGAGTGATGGCTGCCTGCCTGGGAAGGGGTTGAGTCTCACCCACGGGCCACATAGCTTTGTGGATTTTAGACTCCTGGCCCTTTTTACTAGCCCGTGACATTTTGATTAGCCTTCCCTTTACTGCTTTTCCTTTAACCACTTACAATGCAGCCGATCTTCTCCTAGCAGTAAACATGACTGGAAGGTCTCAGAGGAAGGAAAACGACTCAAGGATTTCCATTTTCATCTATATCCTTAAAACACTTGGATTCATCAAAATAGTTTTGAAATAGAGAGGAATTTGGCCCCAGGTGGGTTCATCTTGGATATTGATCTGAGGCACTTGTAGAACTTTAATTAACTTGTAAGGCACTTGTAGAACTTTAATTAACTTCTTGGGGTCCTTGTGATGATTATTTTCCTAAATGGGGCTCTGTCACGAAAGTGTTATTGCTACCTTCAGGAGTGGTTAGATTGTTATCCCAATGTATGGGAGGCACTAGGAGAAGCTGACAGAGTATCCTTGAAAATTCTCTGCTGTTTAGAAAGTGAAGTAAGAAAACATCGGAGCATGAATCTCATTAGTGTTGCGTGCCATTAATTGAATGCTTCAAGGCATTTGCATTTTATGGCTTAAATTTGTCTGGATGCACAGAGAACCTTGTTGACTGACATTGTGGAGGGTCACCACTTTTTTTTTTTTTTTCCTTCTAACATCCTCTGTAGGTTTAGTAGCAAAAAAGGAGCTGTGGGGGAGGTTTTTCATTGCCATGCCTGAATAACTCAAAAACAATGTTAACATTTAATATTTAAGTGTATGTAATGGCATATTTTATAGGTAATTAAAAATGCTGAAATAAAAGAAGAACACATCATGAGGCAATTTCCTCGCCTTTGAAATAATTTTTTTTTCATTTGCTTACAGATTCTCAAAACATGAATCTGCATTTTACTCACTAGAACAGATTAATGATATTCGAGTGTATAAAATATGTACATATTCCTTTGTATATTAGTACAGCCATCATATGTCGGGTGTGGGCTATGTGAGCAGTGATTTTACAGTTTGTCTCAAAAGCCAGATGGTTCTGAGATGGTAGTAAAAAGAAGTGCAGGTCATTTAGGAAAGTGTTTGCAGGTGTTTGCCCTTAACCTTTATAGAGAGAGGCTTGCGGCTGATGTGCTCCCTGTGGGTGATACCCCCACATCTTCCTTCTCTACATGTATCTGCTTTATTACATTTTCTAACTCTTTTTAAATGTAGTTCCCTTTTTGATGCCTTTCTCCTCTTTGCCTTCTTTGCCCCTTCATCTTGCTGTCTGTAGAAGAAGAAAACCTCTTCTTGAGCAGAGTTGAGCCAACTTTTTGGTCAGTGCAAATTAGGGTGGCAAGATGTCTTGGCAGCTGGTTGTCTAGAAGGACCTCGTTATCTCTCCAAAGTGTCTTCACTTGATAATGTTTACCTTGTTATTATTTAAACCAGGGGTCAGCAAAATTTCTGTAAAGGACCAGACAGTGAATAGTTTAGGCTTTCACAGGCCAGATAGTCACAGCCAGTAACTACTCAACTCCACCGCTACTGTGCAGAAGTAGCCATGAACAAGTAATGTGACTGGGTTCCAGTAAACTGTACTTACAAACACTGAAATTTGACTATCATGTTTCACATGTCCAGAAAGAGTATTCTTCTTTGATTTATTATTTTTCAATCATTTAAAAATGTAAAAACTTGTAGGCTATGAAAAATACCTAGTGAGCTAGGTTGGGACCTCACCTGATTTAAACAAATAGAGTATTGATATGGACTTAGGTGTTTTATGACTTCTTAGAAAATTAAATGGGTGAAGGGTTTCTAAATTTTCAGATACTTCTTTTTAATTTTGGGTGAAAGCATCATAAACATATCATATAGAAAATGGTGGCACTTCTTCTCCAGAATAAAATGCTATAATATTAAATATTAAAACCATTGTTTCTTCCAAATAGTTTCTTGGCTGAGTCAGACTTAAATCTTAAATTCCCAGGCATAGCTTTAGGTGTCCAGAGCAAAAGGCAAGGACATCTCAGCTAAGTGCCCTGGGACTGGCAACATCTCATCTCAAGGTGTCCTGGAATGTATATGAAAGAAAGCTCTTAGCTCCACCCTTAAAATAAGTCCTCCTAGACTATCTGCATCCCAGCAGATGTGCTTGGAATATCCATTTTTGAATGTCTTAAAATGAGATGATTTTAGTTTGCTTGGATTCTTCTAAGGGGGCCAGCATAGCATTGAGTGTGACACAGCTTAAAATAAATTATGTAGCACACCTCAATATGGCTTGGAATTCATTTTCTTGGTTATTTGTGGACATTTAGTGTATATTTGCAGAACGAATGAATGAATAGATGCACAAATGAGTGTTTCAGTAAGTTGGCCAGAATGACTTACAGAAATCAAATTGCATTCATTGCTCACACATTAGCCATCAACTGGTTGTTAATTTTCAACCTGTTCTTAAGTTCATTTTCAATGATGCTGTTCTGAATATACCAGCACAAATGTAGTCAGTTCCTCAGACCACAGAAAAAAGGCTTTCAGAGTAATATGATGATCTATTTTTAAAAACCTAGAATTACCAAAAAAACAAAAACAAAAACAAAAAAATGTTTTCAGTGAGACTTATCTGCTCTTTTCAAAAAATAAAATGTCATGAAAAAAAAAACCTCAGTGAATGCTAAATTACCGATGTGTGGCACATGCTTTCCTGAGGTTGTCACTGGTTGAAGGATTTCATCTAGCATTTGTCCAGAGAATTTGAATAATTTGTTGGAAATTTTACTGTATGATCATGGGTGTATATGAACTGCTAAGAATGTCTACTGGATAAAATTTTTTTGGTGTGAAATCTGCCACCTGGCTGAAAACAAGGTGACTTTTTTTGATAATTGTAACATAACTTCTAGAATGACTTTCCACTGGTGAATACAATAATCCAATATAAGGAGTTGTAGTATGAGAATGGGCAATTTCCTCCTTGCTCATTTGCTGCTTTGCCTTGGCATGTGGCTTTGCTCCCATGTGACTGATTTTTTTGCTAAAGGGATTAGAACAAAGGAAACTTGGCCTCCTTCTATTTTTGGACCTTTGGAGAGTACAATGGAATGATTCCAAGGGCAAATGAGAGTGCTTCAGACCCTTCTGAATGGCCCAGAATGGAGATACTTGCCTATGATTACACGTAAATGGATGGCTGGGACAGAGAACACTGCCAAGAAAAATGATATCATGGCTGGTACTTTCCGTATCCTGAAATACCTGACTATGCCTTCTCTGTGAGCATAACTCACAATTCAAAAGCTGTTTGACATGATTTACCCAAATGAAGTCCATTATAAATAGAGGTGGACTGGAAGCAGTCACTTGGGAAGACATGACAAAAACTTGGAAGCATTCTATATAAACAAAGTCAATAAAGACAACTCATTGGGGAGGCTTTTCTTTTTCCACACTTCCCTTGGGTGTTATATGCTTTGAACACTATCTATTTGTTCTATTTGAAAACCTGCTTTCTCTCCAGTTGTTATCTCATCAAGTGTGTACCTTGTGGCTGATGATATTTGGGCAACATATCTGTTGCTTTACTGTGCCTTTAGTATTTCTTCTCTTTTTGGTATGCTGGTTATTTACAGTTGTCTAAGAGCTTAGCTTGGGCACAAGGGGACCTCCCCAGATGCATCTAGCTCTTGTTCCAGGAATCCTCTGGCCATGCCGTTATCATACATGGATCTGGAACTGTGTCAGATGTCATCTCCTTGCCCAATTTGTGTCATGACTCTGAGCTACAAAATAGTTCACACAAGCAAGGAACTATTTCAAGGAATTCACAACGTCTCTTCTTAGTTTTGTTTAACCTGCTGGATAGAGAAGATTTTAAGAATGATAATATCTCTCACAAATATCATGGGACTTTACTTATATTCTTGTGAAAGAATATTCAAGAAGCCATGGAAAATATTTTGGCTTTTCTCCTTTCTCCACCTCTTCCCCAGTATTAACTTCTTTTATGTGCTATCCATAAGTTTGTTTGTTTTTTTTACATAAATGTGTAAGTAGCTTCTCTATTGATAGGAAGAAAAAAATAAACACCTTAGTAGAACAGATAACTGCATAGGATTTGGTCCTTGCAGAGGTGGGTTGTAGTTAAAACCCCTTCGTCCCCTACTGATGGGGTAACCTTTGGAAAGTTATTTATTTTCTCTGAACCTCAGCTTTCTAATCTTCACAACAGGGAATAAGATCACTGTGCAGATTTAGTGAGGTAGCATTTATTAGATGCCTACCTAGTCAACACAAAGCATATATTGGGAATTCAGTAAATATTTTTTTTTAACCGTGTTTCCTCTCCTTCTTCCTTTTCCTGCCAACATCCAACTCTCACCTTTTGTGTGGGGACCAGTAGATGGGAGGTTTCCAGAGGTACCTCTAGTCCCTTGGAGAGAAGGACACAATGAATATGGGGGATAGTCCCTGCCTACTCTATGTTCACTAGGAGCAAGTATGTCCAAGAAGATCCAAGATCAACCCTGGAAGTTGAAAGGAAATTTTGAATGCAAAACCACCCTTCAATCCCCACCCAAACCATCTTCCTTTGCCTTTCGTGGTGGAACCTTAGCCATACTGCCATGGCTTCTTTTAAAGTCATTTTCAGATCTAGGCAAGGCTTTCCAGTGATTTGAGAAATAGTTGAATGAAGTGGAGAAAAACACTTAGTCAAAAAGATTACAAATAAATTTGTCAGAATTTTTTGGATAGCTTTATGTGACAAATGGTTATTCAACAATGGAGTGAAAAAACACATAGATATGAAAAAGTTTTTGAGTGATTTGGCAAAACATAAAAGGCTGGACAATGAATCTCCTTACCTCCCATCAGCCTCCTCTCTGTTCTGCACCATACTGAGCTTGAAGGTAATATCTGTTACAGAAAGGAATTTTGAAAAACAAATATGCTACTTTTATTTCAGACATGATTAAGCTCTTAGTTTAGGGAAAAATACTCTCCATTCCTTGAATTGCCTGTGTGGAAAATTTCAATGGCAAATGATGATGAATGCACAGAGATTATTATTATAACAGGACCTAGAGATGGATTGTTTGTGTTTGTTTTTGGTCTGGAAGATGAATTTACTCATATTCAAGAGGCAGCCTTGAGATAATCCATCTTTGTTATTTTCTACTATGAATTTTGTAATTGATAGTTTATATTGATTATTTTTTCACTCATTCAGCCAATTAACCACTACTACGTAGGAGAAACTGTTTTTGGCCCTGGAGATACAGAGTTAGTTGAAGCAGTCAGTGCCTCTGCTTCTAGAACTTAAATTGTTGAAGGTGAGGGATGGATAAACAAGTAAGCAAATAAATACAAATACTTGTAATTATTGATTATGTTAAGAACTCTGATGGAAATAAATTGGGTAATTAAAAAGAGTATGCTAGAAAGAACTTTGGGTCAGAACTGGAGACATCAGAATGAAGTCATATTTAGCTTAGTTTAAACACAGATGTTTACATACAGAAATACATATGAGTTAGTATACACATACATATCTCTTAGTTCTGTCTGTTGAAAGGGTCTGCAAGCACTCACAACCCAGTAACAATAAGCACATGCAGCACTCAGATCTTGGTTTCTATTACCATTCTCCAGTAAAAGGAACCATCTCACACAAGATGAGACTGGAGCATCTTGTAGTACCACAAAGTAAAGAAGTGCTCAGAAACTAAAGGCTGGGGTGGGGATAAGTCAAAGGGACATAGGAGCCAATATGAAAGAGTTCCCAGTGGCTAAACTGGCACAATTTAAACAACAAATAAATTATGTAGTATTGGATTATAGCCCACATTATAAAATAAATATTCACGAGTCCATACTGATAGAAATAAATCACTGAATACATAAATGGGGGAGAAGAGACAAATCTCCCTTCTAGAAGAATTCTGTATATGTGCCCCCCACCTTGAGGAGATGGAGCTTAACACCCCCAGCCCCTTGAGTGTGGCTGTACTTAATGACTTGTTTTGAAAATATGGAAAAAGGGAGTGGTGCATAACTTTCCAGTGGAGAAACTGAGCAAACACAAGCAGGTGATCAGGTTTAACATCATCAGTGGTAAGGCATGTGGATAGCATGTCCCCCTGATAGGATGTGATGAGACCACTTCACCTCTGTGGTCTTCCTCCCCCAAACTCATACATAACTGCAGTCTAACCATGGAAGGTCATCAGGCAAACCCAAACTGGGGGACTGTCTGCAAAACACTTGGTTGCAGACAAAACGCTAAAACTATTCTAAAATATGAAGTTTATTTTTAAAAACAAAGAGTGTGGAGGAAGACCAAGTTTAGTTAGATAGAAGGGATAGGGAAAAGTCTCTGAGGAGGTGACACCTGAACTTAGACCTAAAGATTGATGATGATCTCACCTTTCAAATGTTCTTCAAAGATCATTCTGGAAGGAGAAAGCTAAACCAAAAACTCTAATTGGGAAAGAGATGGTGCATGAAGTAATAAAAAGAAGACTTTGTGGCTAGAGGTCTGTGAGTGAGGGGGAGGAGGAGATGATGCTGGTGAGGAGGGGGAGATGCCTTACTGTCTATGTGTGCTGTCATGAGAAATTTTTGTTTCATTATAAGGGACCTGGGGAGTCATTGGAAGGTCTCAGGCAGAGAAGTGATATCATCATAATAATAGGTGCCTTTGGTTACTTTGTGGAGAGTAGATTGGAGAAAGGCAGAGCTGAGAGAGGGATGCTGTTATAACATTCCTTCAATGGATGGAAAAGACAAACCATTACTTTACTAGGGTGATGGTGGCATAAACGAAGAGAAGTGGAGGCATTTGAAAAATATTTTGAAGATAGAAGCAACAGGTTTTTGTTTTTGTTTTTGTTCTTGTTTGTAATTTATTTGGTGGCAAACATCTCCTGAACTGACTCGAAGCTATTTGTTTACCACAAATAGTCATATATTTTGCTGCAGAGTTATTAATGTGATTGGTTACAGAGGACTGCCCTAGACCCTCCTGTGGGGGGAGGGGGTTCTGGAGTATTCTATAGATAGAACATAGCACCTTTTGAAAATCTGGACAATTTGGAATTCTGAAACACGTACAGCCCAAATGTTTTGAGTAAGTTATTTTGGCCTAACATATGGTCTACTCTAGAGAATCTTCCATGTGCTTTTGAGAAGAATATGTATTCTTTTGTTGCCGGGTAGGAGTATAATAGCCGTATAGTTGGATTATATTGTTGTGCAAGTCTTCTATATCTTGGTTCATCTTGTCTCTCATTGTTTTATTCATTATTGAAAATGGCATATTGAAGTCTCCAACTATTATTGTTGAACTGTCTGTTTTTCCCTTCAATTCTGTCAGCTTTTGTTTCATGTATTTTGGAACTCTCTTATTTGGTGCAAATATGTTTATAATTGTTACATCTTCTTGATTGACACTTTTATCATTATAAAATGCCCTTCTTTATCCCTAGTAACAATTAAAATCTTTTGTCTGATATTAGTATAGCCCCTCTAGCTCTATTGATTACTGTTTGCATGGAAGGTCTTTTTCCATCCTTTTACTTTCAGACTATTTGGTCTTTCAATCTAGAGTGTGTCTCTTATAGCCAGCATAGAGTTGAATCATTGAATAAGGGATTTTCAATCTATATGAGGTTATTTCTGGACTAGAGCTTTATGAAATCAACAAATGTTGTAGAGAGTGCTTTCTTTGCAAAGTTATCAGTTTAGAAAAATCTAAGATTTCAAAATCATGATGATTATGTGCTATCTGAGCTTATATGTTTTGAATCCCTATTTAAAATTGCTGTGAATTTCCTGTTAACGTCTGTACTTATGCAATTGACCTCTCTTATAACTTGTGAAAGAACTGTTATTTTTCTTTATCTTTTCCTCAACCAGCTATCTAAGACTTGGTATGAGTATTTGAGGAGTTGTAGGACCCAGTGATTTTCTAGTAAATAGGAGATTCTTTTTGCCATTCATAATTAGTCAACTGTTTCTTCCAAGTCTCCTGAGTCTCCTGAGGTGCAGTCATGTTGACACAATTAGCCTTTGTAATTTAAGCCCCTCTTTTTTGTTTTAATTTGCAAAACATCTTCTAGAATGGTTGAAGTTATATGAGAGTCAGTGTAATACAATGGAAAGGGCCTGGACTTTGGCAACATGGAGACCAGGGTCCAGATTTTAGCTAAGCCACTCATTAGCTGTGTGACCACAGTGATAACCAAATGTACTAACTCTTTACTGTAGTTGGGAGGGCTAAATTAAGGCACATTTTCAAAGTGCTTGGCATGTGGTGGCTTCTTAATTCCTGACTCCTAAAACTGTTAGAGCAAGACTTGCAACCCATGTGATTTCATTATATTTTGATTTGTAAACAACAAATAAACAATTTATTCAGTTTTTCATCTATTTAATTATTAGACAGACATTTGCTAATTGCCTACTAGGTACCAGGCACTGTTCTAGTCATGGCAGATGAACAAAAGAGTAAAGAAGAGAGGGGCATAGATTATAGAGGGGAACACTGACAATATATGAGTAAAAATTCCAAGTAGAGAATTAGTATGTTAATTAGTGATAAAGGCTAAGGAAGAAGACACTGGGCATAGAAGATGGGTAAAAAAATGTTGGGAGGTTGGTTAAAATTTCAGACAAAGTGATTAAGAGGCCATGAATCTATGAACCTTGACTTTGACAAAATTTTTTTAATATATAGCTTTATAGAAATAGGATATCCTAGTGAATGTTTGCCATGATTTGTTTTCCTACTGAAGTACATTTCAATTTGGGTTTTAGTTTTCCATGAATGAACTGTAGATAAGTCAATATTTATAGGCTATAGTTTAATACTTTGCATCAATATATTAAAAGCTTTGGTAGCAACTCAACTCCCTTGATTCATTGTATAGCCACGATATGATGATGAGAATTTGAAACATTTGTTTTAGGAGTGAGGGAAAAGAGTACATTCTGACAGTTATTAAAGATAAAAGAATAGTGAAAAATGTAAGAGAATTTACTGGATTTTAAGAAACACAGATGATCAGTTTGCACCATCGTTTTTCTAATGCCTTTTTTCTTTTAACTATTAGAGAAGTTGCAGGTTTACAGAGAAACCATGCAGAAAATAGAGTTCCCATATATTTCTTCTATTATTAACACCTTGTATTAGTGTGGTATGTCTGTTACAACTGATAGAACAATATTATTATAATTATACTACCAACAGTAGCACATAGTTTGCATTAAGGTTCACTCTTTTTGTTGTACAGTCATGTTTTTTTAAAAACATTTTATTCTAGTAACATATGTGCAACCTAGAATTTTGCATTTTATCCACTTTCAAATATACAATTCAGTGGTGCTAATTACATTCACAATATCATGAACTACAGTTATGTTCTTGGAATTTGACCCACAGTGCTTATAGACCTATCAGGTTAGAGATGTTTCTATATTTTCATCTTGTTTGAAAATAAATTTGGCCCAGATTCCATTTACTTTAAAAAACTTAGACATCTGTTATTGTTTACATGATTTGTTTCATCCAAGGGGCTGTTGTTCTGTTTGGTTAGATTTTGATTAAATCAAACATTTTCTTCCTTTTCCTTGTGCCATTTTGCAGTTTTGGGGTTTAAATCTACTCTGTTTGGAGATTTTGGAATAATTGATTCTTTAAATAATTTAAGAATCTAAAGCCTGTGAACTCGAGCAGAAAGTTAAATCCATTAAAAGTTATTTTAGGGAGTGCATTCAAATTTTGATTGCCCATTGTATATCTGGATGATTTAAATAGAGGATAAGTATTACAAGTTTTGCAAGTTTAAATAGAAGATGAGTATTACATCTAGTGATCTTGGTAAAAATGTTTGTGGCTTATGGATGATCAGCTATGTGAAGTATTTTTGTTAAACCAATTCTTCAAGAATATCATTTATTTTGATTCATGTATCTAAACTCATCTAATAACCAGTTACTTGGCAAAGTTTTGTTATGTGAAAGAGAAACAGTGATCTAATTTTGATTGGCTTTCCTTTTTTCAAAGAGAGCCTTGCATTTTGCTTAGGGTAACGTTTCTTAAGAGAATTCTGCAAGGAACAGTTTTCATGATGTAAAAGTTGTGAACTATATTAGTAAATGAGGTTTTTAATTGCTACTGATTGTTCTACTGATGGCAAGGTATCTTTTTTGATGGAGATAATTTTTTCTGATCAGTTTACGTTCTTAGTTAACAACCAGAGGAACATTAGTTGCTTTAAGCAGTAACTCTTGAGGCACCAACCACCTCCTGAGGATCAGTCACTGGGGGGAGGGTGCTTGGAGAACTATTTTCTCTGGCTCTTTGTGAATCCCCAGGAAAGGCTCAATGCCATGGAAACAACTGGAAATAAGAAATTGGAAACGAAAAAAAGGAGAGCTATATAGAATTCCCTTCTTCTAAACGGGAAATTCAAATTTATTTTAGAGGTACAAGGCATGTCACAAAAGCTCATAATGAGTATTAGTCAGTCAGGTGATTTGTCTATAGGCACACACATGCCCTTTTCAGATCAGTGAAGCCAAAAGTATCCTTGGTTTTATGCGTTGAACATATGACCTGTTATAAAAGGTCACACTGAAAATGAGCGATGTGTACATAGCTCCGAAGCACTTGATTTGGAATACTGTCCCTACTTAATGGGCTGACAAATGCATACATCAAGAAGCACATGAGAGCATGGCAAAGAATAGAAAGAATGTTGTACTCCATTAGGGAAAACCGTTTCCACTCTGGTTTCCAGGGATCTTTCTGGTAGAGTTAGAACATGTAGCTCTTAATTTAGAAGGATGAAGTTTCTGTTAGATGTTGGCATGTACATACAATTCATTCAAGACATTTTAAATAGGGATACAGTGTGAGGGATTTCAAGTGAATAAATATATTTTTAAAAACCTATACTTTAGGAGGCAGGGCAAGATGGTGGATTGGTGAGGTGTATGTTTTAGTTACTCCTCCAGGGAAGTAGGTAGAAAGCCAGGAACTGCGTGGACTGGACACCGCAGAGCAATCTGACTTTGGGCATACTTCATACAACACTCATGAAAACATGGACCTTCTGAGATCAGTGAAATCTGTAAGTTTTTGCGGCCAGGGGACCCGCACTCCTCCCTGCCAGGCTCAGTCCCGTGGAAGGAGGGGCTGTCAGCACCTGGAAGGAGAAGGGAGAACTGCAGTGGCAGCTTTTATCGGAAACTCATTCTACTGATACAAACTCCAACCATAGATAGACTGAGACCAGACACCAGAGAATCTGAGAGCAGCCAGCCCAGCAGAGAGGAGACAGGCATAGAAAAAAAACAACACAAAAAACTCCAAAATAAAAGCGGAGGATTTTTGGAGTTCTGGTGAACATAGAAAGAGGAAGGGCAGAGCTCAGGCCCCGCAGGTTCATTTGCAAAACCCAAAGAAATACTGATCTCTCTGCCCCCTGGATCTTTCCTTAATAGCCCTAATTGCTTTGTCTCTTAGCATTTCAATAACCCATTAGATCTGCCTGGAGGGCCCTTTTTTTTTTCTTTTTTTCTTTTTAAACTTTTTTTCATTTTCTAAAACAATTACCCTAAGAAGCCAAATACAGAAAGCCTCAAAGACTTGCAGTTTGGGCAGGTCAAGACAAGAGCAGAACTGAGAGCTCTGAGACAAAAGACAATAATCCAATGGCTGAGAAAATTCACTAAACACCACAACTTCCCAAGAAAAGGGGGGCATCCTCTCACAACCATCATCCTGGTGGACAGGAAACACTCCTGCCCATCACCGGCCCCATAGCCCAGAGCTGCCCCAGACAACTGAATGTGACGGAAGTGCTTACAATAACACACATACACCACAAAATTGGGCGTGGACATTAGCCTTCCCTGCACCCTCAGCTGGTTGTCCCAGACTTGGGAAGGTGGAGCAGTGGGAATTAACAAGCCCCATTCAGACATCATTTCAGCAGACTGGGAGCTTCCCTACACAGACTGGCAGCCCAGAACCACCCTGGGGGGATGGCACTCACCTGTGACATAGCACAGTCATCCCTCAACAGAGCACCAGGGGGTGCAAGGCCTGGAAGAGGGACCCACTCACAAGTCTCAGGGGCCACACGCCAATATCAAGGACTTGTGGGTCAGTGGCAGAGAAAAACTGTGGCAGGACTGAACTGAAGGATTAGACTATTGCAGCAGCTTTAAAACTCCAGGAACACCAGGGAGATTTGGTTGTTAGAGCCGCCCCTCTCCCTGACTGCCCAGACACATGCCCCTTATACAGGGCGAGCAACACCAACTACACACGCAAGCTTGATACACCAACTGGACCCCACAAGACTTACTCCCCCGTTCACCACAGAGGTGAAGCGGGGGAGAACTGGCTTGAGGGGAACAGGTGGCTCGCAAACACCACCTGCTGGTTAGTTAGAGAAAGTGTACTCCACGAAGCTGTAGACCTGACAAATTAGAGATAAGGATTTCAATTGGTCTACAAATCCTAAAAGAACCCTACCAAGTTAAGCAAATGCCAAGAGACCAAAAACAACAGAAAAATTTAAAGCACATGAAGAAACCAGACAATATGGATAACCCAAGCCCAAGCACCCAAATCAAAAGATCAGAAGAAATACAGTACTTTAGAGCAACTAATTAAAGAACTAAAGATGAATGATGAGACCATGGCACAGGATATAAAGGACATCAAGAAGAGCATGGAACAGGATATAAAGGACATCAAGAGGACCCTAGAAGAGCATAAAGAAGACATTGCAAGACTAAATAAAAAAACAGATGATCTTATGGAAATTGAAGAAACTGTTGACCAAATTAAAAAGATTCTGGACACTCATAGTACAAGACTAGAGGAAGTCGAACAACGAATCAGTGACCTGGAAGATGACAGAATGGAAAATGAAAGAACAAAAGAAAGAAAGGGGAAAAAAATTGAAAAAATCAAAATGGACCTCAGGGATATGATAGATAATATAAAACGTCCAAATATAAGACCCATTGGTGTTCCAGAAGGAGAAGAAAAGGGTAAAGGTCTAGGAAGAGTATTCAAAGAAATTGCTGGGGAAAACTTCCCAAATCTTCTAAACACCATAAATACACAAATCATAAATGCCCAGCGAACTCCAAATAGGATAAATCCAAATAAACCCACTCCAAGACATATTCTGATCACACTGTCAAATATGGAGGAGAAGGAGCAAGTTCTGAAAGCAGCAAGAGAAAAGTAATTCACAACATACAAAGGAAATAGCATAAGACTAAGTAGTGACTACTCAGCAGCCATCATGGAGGTGAGAAGGCAGTGGCACTACATATTTTAAAATTCTGAGTGAGAAAAATTTCCAACCAAGAATACTTTATCCAGCAAAGCTCTCCTTCAAAATTGAGGGAGAGGAGAGGAGGGGCAAGATGGCGGCATAGAGAGGAGTGGAAGCTAAGTAGTCCCCCTGGAACAACTACAAAAAACCAGAAACAACTAGTAAATAATCCAGAATAACTGCCGGGGGACAAACGAGACCATCCACTCATCATACACCAACCTGAATTGGGAGGAATGCCCGAGAACACAGCGTAAAATCTGTAAGTAAAACCTGTGGATCCAAGTTGTAAGACCCCTCCCCCATAGCCTGAGCTGCAAAGCCTCGTGGTGCCAGAGAGAAGCTCTCTCCCAGCAAGCGAATATAGCTCAGCTGAGCTCCAACTGGGGTTTTAAGTAGCGAGTGTGAACTGCTCACTACAGGTACACATCCCCAAAAAACAGACAGAGGCTTTGGGTGACGACTGACCTGCGAGAGCCGGACGGTCGCCTTGGACTGGGTCTGAAGGGGACTATCTGTTTCTATTTCGGCTCAGTGGAGAAAGCCCCAGTCATTTTCAGTTTCCAGGGCTGTGAAGCGGAGAAGGGTGGAGACAGCACAAGCAGAGAGTGAGACCATTGAAATGGTAATGACCTCCACCTGGGGGCTCTGTCTTCTCTAGGAGGAAAGGGGTGGGGCCCTTTTCCATTCAGAACCAGACCCCAGAGCCTGGGGGAACACGGCCATACCTCCTCACACCAGTCAAGAATTATAGGCTAACAGGCGTCACCTGCTGGGCAGAAAAGCACAGTGACCCGAGGCATCAAAGGGTGGAGCAATTTTCTAAGACACACCCGGAGGGAAAGCAGATACTGAATATTTCTTCCCTCTGGTACCTGAGCCTGTTCTGGTCTGGGAAAACCTGATTTGGATAACTAAGAAAACCATGCCTAGACAACAGAAAATTAAAACCTACACTAAGAAAAACAAAGTTATGGCCCAGTCAAAGGAACAAACGTACACTTCAACTGAGATTGAACTAATGCTAAATCAATTCAAAAAGTTTAGAGAAGATATTGCAAAAGAGATAGAGGCTGTAAAGGAAGCACTGGGCATGTATACGGCAGAAATCAAAAGTTCAAAAAAACAACTAGTAGAATCTATGGAAATGAAAGACACAACACAAGAGATGAAAGACACAATGGAAACATACAACAGCAGATCTCAAGAGGCAGAAGAAAACACTCAGGAACTGGAGAACAAAACACCTGAAAGCCTACACGCAAAGGAGCAGATGGAGAAAAGAATGAAAAAATATGAGCAATGTCTCCGGAAACTCAAGGATGAAATAAAGTACAACAATGTACGTATCATTGGTGTCCCAGAAGGAGAAGAGAAGGGAAAGGGGGAAGAAGCAATAATAGAGGAAATAATTAGTGAAAATTTCCCATCTCTTATGAAAGACATAAAATTACAGATCCAAGAAGTGCAGCGTATGCCAAACAGAAGAGATATGAATAGGCCTATGCCAAGACACTTAATAATCAGATTATCAAATGTGAAAGACAAAGAGAGAATCCTGAAAGCAGCAAGAGAAAAGCGATCCATTACATACAAAGGAAGCTTAATAAGACTATGTGAGGATCTCTCAGCAGAAACCATGGAGGCAAGAAGGAAGTGGTGTGATATATTTAAGATACTGAAAGAGAAAAACTGCCAAGAATCCTGTATCCAGCAAAGCTGTCCTTCAAATATGAGGGAGAGCTCAAAATATTTTCTGACAAACAGACAATGAGAGACTTTGTGAACAAGACACCTGTCCCACAGGAAATACTAAAGGGAGCACTACAGGGTGATAGTAGACAGGAGTGCGTGGTTTGGAACACAATTTGGGGAGATGGTAGCACAACAATGTAAGTACACTGAACAAAGGTAACTGTGAATATGGTTGAGAGAGGAAGGTGGGGAGCATGTGAGACACCACAAGAAAGGAGGAAAGATAAAGACTGGGACTGTGTAACTTGGTGAAATATAGAGTATTCAACAATTGTGATAAAATGTACAAATATGTTCTTTTACGAGGGAGAACAAGCAAATGTCAACCTTGCAAGGTGTTAAAAATGGGGAGGCACTGGGGGAGGGATGCAATCAGCATAAACTAGAGACTATAACTAATAGAATCATTGTATTATGCTTCCTTTAATGTAACAAAGGTGATATACCAAGGTGAATGCAGATAAGAGGGGGTGATAGGGGAGGCATGTTAGACACTTGACATTGGTGGTATTGTCTGATTCTTTATTCTACTTTGATTTAAGGTTATTTTTCCTTTTGCTGCTTCCTAGCTGTCTTTTTTTTTTCCCTCTTTCTTTTGCCTCTCTACCTTCTTTGACTCTCCCTCCTGCCTTGTGGAAGAAATGTAGATGCTCTTATATAGATAATGGTGAAGGTGGTAAACACATAAATGTATGACCATGCAGAAAACCATCGATTATTTACTTGGGATGGAATGTATGGTGAGTGAACAAAACCATAGTAAAAAAAAATGGGTTGATGACAAAACCTCGAGGGCAATATACTGAGTGAAATAAGCCAGACACATTAGGACAATTATTGCAGGGTCTCACTGATAGGAACTAATTATAATATGTAAACTCATAGACATGAAATATAAGGTACCAAGATATAGGATGAAGCTTAAGAATGGGGAGTGGTTGCTTAGTATGAGCAGAATGTTCAATTAGGATGAACTTAAATGTTTGGAAATGAACAGGGGTGTTAGTAGCAAGATGTGAGAATAACTAACAGCGCCGAATGGTGTGAATGAGGTGGAAAGGGGTAGCTCAGAGTCATATATGTCACCAGAAGGAAAGTTGGAGGTCAAAAGATGGGAATGTATAAAACTGAATCCTATGTTGGACAATGTCCATGATCAACTGTACAAATACTAGAAATCACTTCCATGAATCAGAACAAATGTATGACAATACAGTTAGAAGTTAACAATAGAGGGACATATAGGGAAGAACTATATACCTATTACAAACTATATACTACAGGTAGTAGTATTTCAACATTTTTTCATAAACAGTAACAAATGTACTATATCAATACTAGGAGTCATCAATTGAGGGAGGTTGGTTAGAGATAGGGGATGATTAGAGTTTCCTTTTCTGTTTTTTTTTTTTTTTTTTTCTTTTTTTTCATCTTTCACTTTATTTCTTGTCTGGAGTAATGAAAAGTTTCTAAAAATTGAACAAAAATTAAGTGTGATGGATGCACAGCTGTATGAGGATACCCAGGGGCAAGTGATTTTACACTTTGGATCTTTGGATAATTGTATGGTATCTGAACAATCTCAATAAAAATGAAAAAAAAAAAATTGGGGGAGAGCTTAAATTTTTCACAGACAAACAAATGCTGAGAAAATTTGCTAACAAGAGACCTGCCCTACTGGCGATACTAAAGGAAACCCTACAGACAGAGAAACAAAGAAAGGAGAGAGAGACATGGAGAAAGGTTCAGTATAAAGAGATTCAGTATGGGTACATTAAAGGATATTAATAGAGAGAGGAAAAAATATATACAACAAACATAAACCAAAGGATAAGATGGCTGATTCAAGAAAGGCCTTCAGGGTTATAACGTTGAATGTAAATGGATTAAACTCACTAATTAAAAGGTATAGATTTGCAGAATGGATCAAAAAAAATGAATCATCAATATGCTGCATACAAGAGACTCATCTTAGACACAGGGACACAAAGAAATTGAAAGTGAAAGGATGGAAAAAATATTTCATGCCAGCTACAGCCAAAAGAAAGCAGGTGTAGCAATATTAATTTCAGATAAAATAGACTTTAAATGCAGGGATGTTTTGAGAGACAAAGAAGGTCACTACATACTAATAAAAGGAGCAATTCAACAAGAAGAAATAACAATCGTAAATGTTTATGCACCCAATCAAGGTGCCACAAAATACATGAGAGATACACTGGCAAAACTAAAGGAAGCAATTGATGTTTCCAAAATAATTGTGGGAGACTTCAACACATCACTCTCTCCTATAGATAGATCAACCAGACAGAAGACCAATAAGGAAATTGAAAACCTAAACAATCTGATAAATGAATTGGATTTAACAGACATATATAGAACATTACATCCCAAATCACCAGGATAAACATACTTCTCTAGTGCTCACAGGACTTTCTCCAGAATAGATCATATGCTGGGACATAAAACAAGCCTCAGTAAATTTAAAAAGATTGAAATTATTCAAAGCACATTCTCTGACCACAATGGAATACAATTAGAAGTCAATAACCATCAGAGACTTAGAAAATTCACAAATACCTGGAGGTTAAACAACACACTCCTAAACAATCAGTGGGTTAAAGAAGAAATAGCAAGAGAAATTGCTAAATATATAAAGACGAATGAAAATGACAACACAACATACCAAAACCTATGGAATGCAACAAAAGTGGTACTGAGGGGGAAATTTATAGCACTAAATGCATATATTAAAAAGGAAGAAAGAGCCAAAATCAAAGAACTAATGGATCAACTGAAAAAGCTAGAATATGAACAGCAAACCAATCCTAAACCAAGTAGAAGAAAAGAAATAACAAGGATTAAAGCCAAAATAAATGACATAGAGACCAAAAAAACAATAGAGAGGATAAATAACACTAAAAGTTGGTTCTTTGAGAAGATCAACAAGATTGACAAGCCCCTAGCTAGACTGACAAAATCAAAAAGAGAGAAGACCCATATAAACAAAATAATGAATGAGAAAGTTGACATTACTGCAGATCCTGAGGAAATTTAAAAAATTATAAAAGGGTACTATGAACAGATGTATGACAACAAACTGCATAATGTAGAGGAAATGGACAATTTCCTGGAAACATATGATCAACCTAGACTGACCAGAGAAGAAACAGAAGACCTCAGTCAACCACTCACAATCGAAGAGATCCAATCAGTCATCAAAAAGCTTCCCACAAATAAATGCCCAGGGCCAGATGGCTTCACAGGAGAATTCTACCAAACTTTTCAGAAAGAATTGACACCAATCTTACTTAAACTCTTTCAAAACATTGAAGAAAATGGAACACTACCTAACTCATTTTATGAAGCTAACATCAATCTAATACCAAAACCAGGCAAAGATGCTACAAAAAAGGAAAACTATCGGCCAATCTCCCTAATGAATATAGATGCAAAAATCCTCAACAAAATACTTGCAAATCGAATCCAAAGACACTTTAAAAAAATCATTCACTATGACCAAGTGGGGTTCATTCCAGGCATGCAAGGATGGTTCAACATAAGAAAATCAATCAATGTATTACAACATGTTAACAAATCAAAAGGGAAAAATCAAATGATCATCTCAATAGATGCTGAAAAAGCATTCGACAAAATCCAACATCCATTTTTGATAAAAACACTTCAAAATGTAGGAATTGAAGGAAACTTCCTCAATATCATAAAGAGCATATATGAAAAACCCACAGCCAGCATAGTACTCAATGGTGAGAGACTGAAAGCCTTCCCCCTAAGACCAGGAACAAGACAAGGATGCCCACTATCACCACTGTTATTCAACATTGTGCTAGAAGAGCTAGCCAGGGCAATCCGGCAAGACAAAGAAATAAAAGGCATCCAAATTGGAAAGGAAGAAGTAAAACTGTCATTGTTTGCAGATGATATGATCTTATATCTGGAAAACCCCGAGAATTCGACGATACAGCTACTAGAGCTAATAAACAAATTTAGCAAAGTAGCAGGATACAAGATTAATGCGCATAAGTCAGTAATGTTTCTATATGCTAGAAATGGACAAACTGAAGAGACACTCAAGAAAAAGATATCATTTTCAACAGCAGCTAAAAAAATTAAGTACCTAGGAATAAGCTTAACCAAAGATATAAAAGACCCATACAAAGAAAACTACATAACTCTACTAAAAGAAATAGAAGGGGACCTTAAAAGATGGGAAAATATTCCATGTTCATGGATAGGAAGTTTAAATGTCATTAAGATGTCAATTCTACCCAAACTCATCTACAGATTCAACGCAATCCCAATCAAAATTCCATCCACCTACTTTGCAGACTTGGAAAAGCTAGTTATCAAATTTATTTGGAAAGGGAAGATGCCTCGAATTGCTAAAGACACTCTAAAAAAGAAAAACGAAGTGGGAGGACTTACACTCCCTGACTTTGAAGCTTATTATAAAGCCACAGTTATCAAAACAGCATGGTACCGGCACAAAGATAGACGTATAGATCAATGGAATCGAATTGAGAATTCGGAGATAGACCCCCAGATCTATGGCCGACTGATCTTTGATAAGGCCCCCAAAGTCACTGAACTGGGTCATAAAGGTCTTTTCAACTAATGGGGCTGGGAGAGTTGGATATCCATATCCAAAAGAATGAAAGAGGACCCCTACTTCACACCCTACACAAAAATTAACTCAAAATGGACCAAAGATCTCAATCTAAAAGAAAGCACCATAAAACTCCTAGAAGATAATGTAGGAAAACATCTTCAAGACCTTTTATTAGGTGGCCACTTCCTAGACTTTATTCCCAAAGCACAAGCAACAGAAGAAAAAATAGATAAATGGGAACTCCTCAAGCTTAGAAGTTTCTGTACCTCAAAGGAATTTTGCAAAAAAGGTAAAGAGGCAGCCAACTCAATGGGAAAAAAATTTTTGGAAACCATGTATCTGACAAAAGACTGATATCTTGCATATATAAAGAAATCCTACAACTCAACGATGATAGTACAGACAGGCCAGTTATAAAATGGGCAAAAGATATGAAAAGACAGTTCTCTGAAGAGGAAATACAAATGGCCAAGAAACACATGAAAAAATGTTCAGCTTCACTAGCTATTAAGGGAGATGCAAATTAAGACCACAATGAGATACCATCTAACACCGGTTAGAATGGCTGCCATTAAACAAACAGGAAACTACAAATGCTGGAGGGGATGTGGAGAAATTGGAACTCTTATTCATTGTTGGTGGGACTGTATAACGGTTCAGCCACTCTGGAATTCAGTCTGGCAGTTCCTTAGAAAACTAGATATAGAGATACCCTTCGATCCAGCGATTGCACTTCTCGGTATATACCCGGAAGATCGGAGAGCAGTGACACAAACAGATATCTGCACACCAATGTTCATAGCAGCATTATTCACAATTGCCAAGAGATGGAAACAACCCAAATGTCCTTCAACAGATGAGTGGATAAATAAAATGTGGTATATACACACGATGGAATACTACACGGCAGTAAGAAGGAACGATCTCGTGAAACATATGACAACATGGATGATCCTTGAAGACGTAAGGCTGAGTGAAATAAGCCAGGCAGAAAAAGAGAAATATTATATGCTACCACTAATGTGAACTTTGAAAAATGTAAAAGAAATGGTTTATAATGTAGAATGTAGGGGAACTAGCGATAGAGAGCAATTAAGGAAGGGGGAACAATAATCCAAGAAGAACAGATAAGCTATCATGGGTAAATTTAATGTTCTGGGAATTTCCAGGAATGACTATGGTCTGTTAATTTCTGGTGGGTGTAGTAGGACCAAGTTCACAGAAATGTTGCTATATTAGGTTACTTTCTTGGGGTAGAGTAAGAACACGTTGGAAGTAAAGTAGTTATCTTAGGTTAGTTGTGTTTTTCTTACTCCCTTGTTATGGTCTCTTTGAAATGTTCTTTTATTGTATGTCTTTTTTTTTATTCTTTTTAAATTTTTTTTTTATTTTTCATACAGTTGATTTAGAAAAGAAAAAAAAGTTTAAAAAAAAAAAAAAAGGAAAAAAATATGCAGAGCCCCATTGAGGAGCTGGTGGAGAATGCAGGGGTGTTGGCCTGCCCTACCTCGATGGTTGCTAACATGCCCACAGACATAGGGGACTGGTGGTTTGATGGACTGAGCCCTCTACCACGGAATTTGCCCTTGGGAAGACGGTTGCTGCAAAGGAGAGGCTAGGCCTCCCTATGGTTGTGCCTAAGAGCCTCCTCCTGAATGCCTCTTTCTTGCTCAGATGTGGCCCTCTCTCTCTAGCTAAGCCAACTTGAAAGGTGAAATCACTGCCCTCCCCAATAATCAGACACCCAGGGGAGTGAATCTCCCTGGCAACGTGGAATATGACTCCCGGGGAGGAATGTAGACCCGGCATCATGGGATGGAGAACATCTTCTTGACCAAACGGGGGATGTGAAAGGAAATGAAATAAGCTTCAGTGCCAGAGAGATTCCAAAAGGAGCCGAGAGGTCACTCTGGTGGGCACTCTTATGCACAATTTAGACAACCCTTTTTAGGTTCTAATGAATTGGGGTAGCTGGTGGTGGATACCTGAAACTATCAAACTACAACCCAGAACCCATGAATCTTGAAGACAATTGTATAAAAATGTGGCTTATGAGAGGGGACAGTGGGATTGGGGGGGCCATAGGGATCACACTCCTGTTTGTCTAGTTTGTGGATGGATGAGTGGAAAGGTGGGGGAAGGAAACAAACAAACAAACAAACAGACAAGGGCGCCCAGTGTTCTTTTTTACTTTAATTATTATTCTGGTTATTTCTGTGTCTGTAATGAGGGTGTCGGGGATTGATTTTGGTAATGAATGTACAACTATGTAATGGTACTGTGAACAATCAAATGTACGATTTGTTTTGTATGACTGCGTGGTATGTGAATATATCTCAATAAAATGAATTAAAAAAAAACCTATACTTTATATAAAGAGGTACATGTAGTATTTTGCCTTATCAAACATTCAAATGCCTTTCCAGGCCAAAATAGATTTCAGGGAATATTATAAAAGCTAGAAATGATAATAATTGCATAAATTAGCATTGTTAATTATCGTTGAGTGCCTTGATAATGTACGTTTTAGTTTGGACAGCTAGAAAAATCTTCTTCATCAGATTCTGTAAGAAAAATGACTTACGTTTTTTATTAAGTATTCTTTCTCTCAGCAGCAATCCATAGGATAGTAAATGACATAAAGACATAGTAAATTAAAATCTGTTTTGCATGGTCCATAACATTTTTTCACCAGTTAAACCTTTAGCAAAATGTAGAGCATATTAATTGGCATGACAATAATGCAGCAAAGGTTGGTACACATCTGGGACAATTTTCAATGAAACTGCATTAACTTATTGAGAGTGAGGATAGAAATGCTTACAATAATAATGTATCAGCGTATTTTGTATTAAAACATAAATTTAATCATTTTCTAGCAGCTCCACAATGACGTAAGATTAGATAAAGATATAAAGAGAATATTGCGCACTGTTGATGGCAGTTTTAGTTTGTAGTTTGAAGACAAAGCTCTAACTTCAAATAAGGTGCTAACTATATATGGGTGACAGTTTTATGATATGAAAAGTAATACTGAGGTCCTTATTTGTGAGTCATAATTTGGCCAGCACTTTTGAAGTAGGGGAGCTCATTTCTTATGTCTTATCAGAGTCTGATAATGGGATTTATTCTAGATGTCTAATCAAAACCAAACAGTGCCAGCAAAGTGACTGAGAAGTGGTTATCAATTATTATCGTTAAACTTGTGTGTACATATTAAATGCATTTGGGACTCAGTACAAAGAATATATTGCTTTATATACTTATGGATGTTCATGGACTAAAACTAACTTGATCGCATAGCAAATAGCAGTGGTATGTGATCTGGATTAGACAAGCATTTACTTTAAGTGAATCCCAGCATATCATTTCCAGGGCTGAAAATATCTCTTAAGTATGGTAGAGAGCAATCTGGAGTAGAAGGGTAAGAGTGTGTTTGGGCATCTCTCCATGTACATGGTCTCTAAGGCTGATTATGCCAGAGCCTTTGATGAGCTCAGAAAATAACTCCATTTATTATAAACTTTGAGTCACAATACAATGGCTACTTCTAGAGATACTAACTGATGATAATAATAGTTGCTATTTATTGAGCACTTAATGTGCCAGACACCTTGCAAAGGGCTTCATAGATATTACCTTGCATAATTCTCCAGAATATAATAAGAAAGAACAGTCTAAAAAACTATGTCTTACCCTGAGTTGCTTCAATTTAAATTGCACCAGGATATACAGGATTAATCATTGTCTTAGTTTGCCAAGGCTGCTATGACAAATACCACAGAATAGGTTGGCTTACACAATGGGAATTTGTTGTCCAACAGTTTTGGAGGCCAGAAGTCCAAAGTCGAGATCTCATCAGGCCATGTTTTTTCCTGAGCTTAGCATTCTGGCGCTGGTTTGCTCCCAATGCTTGGGGGTTCCTTGGCTTTCATCTCTGCCTCTGCCACATGGCTTTTACTTCTGCTCAGTCATCTGTGTCTCTGTCTAGATTTTTGCTCCTTAAAAGGACTTTGAAAATCCAAACATTCTGATGCTCATAAAAGATGAGAATTTCTTTCTTTCATAAAAGTGTCAGTAAGGTGCTCCGGGGTGGGAGAGTTCCAGGTTGTTGGGCTCTATGCTCCTCTTACCTTATTGTTCTGATATACATGTTCTCCTTTCCCAAACTCATTGTCCAGAATGACTGCTCCAGCTCCAGACATCAACATGTACATTCCACCCAGGAGGAAGGAGAAAGGAGGAACAACACACCCTTTCTCCAAGTATGTTTTCCAGAAGTTGCACACACCACTTCAAACTACATCTTGTGGACTATGTACGACTTAGTCATTTGATCCTGTCTGGCTCCAAGAGAAGCTAGAAGTGTGATTTTTATTATGGTTAGCCTGTGACCAGCTGAAATTTGGGAGTTCTTTTACAAGACAGTAATGAGCAGATATTGAGTGACAGTTAGCTGTCTCTGCCATAGGTAATTCTATCAATATGTAGATCTATCAATTAATAAGTAGCTTCTTGAATACAGGTGACGTAGATACTTCACTTAGGTTTGTGTGTGATCTTGGCCAAATTACTTAGACTTTCACCTTTTCTGTGTCCTAAAACATAGCTCTGAGCAGTCTGCACCCTTTCTTGAGCACTTCTTCAATGATTCCAGGCCTGCAGAGTGACAGTCATGCTCCTTTGCATGATAGTCAAGGCCATATCTAATGTTTCCAAATGTATGCTCACATCCTGTGCTTCATGGAACCTGTGATCCTGCCAAAGAGTTTATCCTCATTTTCCCAGCACAAACTGTGAATCCCATTTTAGTTCTCTTGTTGACATTCCTTTCTTAGCTAGGAAGCCCTTTATTTTTCTACGTGGAGAACTGCCTCCCTTGTCCACTAAGCCATCTGATCACTTTTGCTTATGTGTGATCTTTGAACTTTGAACTTTCCCTTTGAACTTCCACAGCACTTTATCTTTTTTGTGCTTCTGTAATTGTGCACTTTTGTGCCTCCTTACCAGGAGTGAGCCACTTGAGGGCAGGCAAAACACTGGGCAATGCATCAGTAAAGGAAGTTGAAGTAAGTGGATGATCGATTGCTCATACAATGTGTGCATTCATTGCCATAATAGTTATTTTATATGATCTAAATCATTATAGACAGTAACTTAATTCACTCTGTATGGTCCAGAAGACATTGTTGGTGCTTAATTATAGTAATAAGGAAAGAGATGTGTTTAGTTCAGAGGTAGCATAAGTAGCTGCAGGTGGTGAGAGAATGTATGATACTACTTACTGGCATATCTTAATATTTTAGCAGATTTATTCTTAGCCAAATAGAGGAAGCAGAATTTAGAAACGATGCCAATTCCTGGCATGGGATTCATCAGGGCTCATTTTATTTCACAAACTTTGGTAGGGAGTGATGAAACATCTTGGGCTTCATTTGTGCCTCTAATTGATGTTAAGAAATGGATGTTGGATTGCTCTGAAAGCTGTTTGTAGGTAAATTATCCTGTGGTCCTACCCTATCCTTCCTGTCTCAATCAGGATTTCTTTGCATTAGATTGGATCCTGCCAAAATTTGGTTATTTTGTTTAACATGAATTAATAAACAAAGTCCTTACGGTTTGTGACCTAGATTTTGATAATACTGTTATTACTCTCATGCCATAGGTATACTCAGAAACACTTGTTTAAACTATATTTTCAAGCTTTGGCCCAGAAACTTGGGAAAATCTCTTCTGTGTACATAAATTGAAAAAGCTGTTTGTTAGACAAATGGGTAGGCAGGTAGAAACTGCCTGATTTAAATCACAGTCTTTGCAAGCATGCCAATTACTGCAAATTCCTCTTGATATGTGCACAAACATGCATTTGGTAAAAGTCAATATTCATTCCTAGTAGAACCATGAATGAAGTAGAAAAAATATATGCACCTCAACAAAGAACCTCTTCATATTTGAAGAGTGTGAGATACTGACAATATTGTCATTAATCTTAGGATCAAGCGTGAGTGCCTGCTATCACCGCTGTTACTTAAACATTTTCTGGAACTGCTGGTCAATGCAGTTAGAAAAGGTAACCCCCAAAATGGGCACAAGGGCCTTTTCCCTGTGCTCCCATTAACAAGGGATATTACTCTTCACCCTCATCCCAAAACAATAATAGCAAAACAGCCAAAACCAAAACTCTCATTATTTTATTTGCATTTCTTTGTTCCATAAGGTGATTGGGTATCTTTCTTTATGTTTATTGGCAGCATTAATGGTGATATATGAAATATTTACTAGCGGTAATAACTGTAGACCTGGATGGAAGAATTCTGATTGGCTTCAGTTTTCAACAGCTCCCAACACACATATGTGTACACACACACACATATGTGTACACACACACAGACACACACACACACACACACTTGAGACAAAGATGCAAGGCTATGAGCTGCCAGGTGTTTGGTGTTTGTTCTGCCAGAAGACAAAATAATGGAGAGAGAGAAAGAGAGAGAGAGGGAGGGAGAAAGAGAGAAGTGGGGACAGTGTTGGGAAAAGGGTTTGGTAGCTATACTGGTAAAATATTTTTGGAGAGTGGTCTAGGAATGTTTATCTGAATATAAAGTGTACAGCTCTTTGATTTGGCAATCCCACCTCAAGAGGTGTACTCAAAGGATATAATTATTCAGTTCCAAAATGATGTATGTAAAAGGATATTGATTTTAGGCTTGTTTGTGATAGAGAAATACTGGAAAAGACATAAATACTCATCCATAAAAGGCTGGAAAATGCTTATGTAAATTATAGTCCCTAAGTGCCATTGGGTACTCTGAAGCCAATGAAACATACTGATTTGGAGAAATTTCCACAACATTTTGGTGAGGGGCATAAAGCCACACTTGTGCTATATTTCCGCTCAGTAGTTGCTTTAGTTTCCTGGTTGCCAAAGCAAATACCATGCAATGGGTTGGCGTAAACAATGGGAATTTGTTGACCCATGGTTTTGAGGCTAGGAGAAGTCCAAAATCAAGGTGTCTTCAAAGTCTTGCTTTCTTCCAGAAGACTGTGGCATTCTGGAGCTGGCTGCCAGTGATCCTTGGCCCTTGGCTTTTTTGTCACATGGCAATGCACACGGTGGCCCCTCCCACCTTCGCTCTTCTCTTCCAGGTTCCACTGACTTTCCGCTTCTGGTTTCTCCCTCTGGCTTTTTCTCTCTGTGTGGCCTTCCCTTTAAGGGAAGGAGGGAGGGAGAAAGAGAGAAGTGGGGACAGTGTGGAGTGTTTCTGAGAAAAGGGTTTGGTAGCTATACTGGTAAAATATAGGACTAAGACCCACCCTGATACAACCTGGGCCACACCTTAACTGCAGGACCCTCATCAAAAGGTCCTATTTCTATTTCCAAGAGGTCATACCCACAGGAATGGATTAAGTTTAAGAACATGTTTTCCTGGGGTATATAGCTCCAAACCACCACTGTAGTTGAATGTATATTATATATCTCAATATATCTGTAAATATGTATCCAGAGAGCAAGAAAAACATTTGCTGAAGTGTTGTCATTGGTAATTAAAGCCTAACTGGGAAGGTTTATGCAAACATCAAATTGGGGAATAATGGAAGATATTTACAATGAACTCTCAAGGTCACAGGGATTCAGAGAAGAGGGAGGTCAGTGTAAGCAAGAGGGCTCAGAGAAGGTCTCACACCATGGGAAGCACTTGAATTGCTTCCTTTACCAGAATTAAGTTTTGAGTAGATGGAGATACAGGGACATCATTCTGGAAGGGAGAGCAGCATTCTCCACATTTGCGTGGGAGACTGAGGCAGGCACCAAGAATCAAATAAAAGCCACGGCTCCCACACTCAAGGAGCTTATAGTCTAGTGGAGAGTAAAAACAAATAAATTGTAATCCATTGTGAAAAATGCATCCATAAAATTGTTCCCCGCACATGTGAGAGTACCCGAAACTTGGGTGTGGTGAGGGGCTGTGCATGGTGAGTTTTTGGAAAAGTGTAGCATGAGTTGAAATTTGCCTATGTGGAGAGTAAATCCTACTTTGTATTGGAAAACAGCATGAGTGTTGACCTTGGACTTGACCATTACACTGATGCAAAAGGCCATCTCCACCCTACTAGTAGGTAACCTGTTAAACCTGTTCGGAGATAACAATACCTTTTTTCACTCACACAGACAATGTGAGCTGCTCAGGTCCTTTAGCCCATATGTTCTGTAACACCATGTATTATGTTTCTAGGGTGCAGTGATTTCTGGAAGTGGAGAAATGGCAAACACGTTTCTCCTCATCACTCTGTTGGCTTCATGGCTGACTTCCAGGGTCTGGGAAATGAAGACCTTCCACTATATGCAGCCTTCTCTTGGCAGAATGCAGCCAAAATGGGCCCTCCCAGCTTTCTCCTGTCCCTGAGGCAGGCACATGACCCTTCTGCATTTTAACAATTGTGTAATGTTTTGGAGAATGCATTATTTTATTGAGCAATAACTTTTATAAAGTGCACAAATCTAAGGTGTATAGCGGTTGAATTTTTAAATATGTATATGCCTGTACAACCAGCACTCTGATCAAGATATAGGACCTTTCAATCCCCAACAGGCTCACTTATGCTCCCTCCCAGCATATAGTTCCCTAGAGATAGCCATAATTCTAAACCTTATCTAAGTAGATTAGTTTTATTTATTTATGGACTTCACATAAATGGAATCATATAGTATTTACAATTTTGTGTTGGGCTTTTTTAGCCCATCATTTTGTCTGTGAGATTCACCAACATGGCTGTCTACAGCAGTGGTTTGCTTTTCTTATGGCCATGTAGTATTCTGCTATATGGAATATGGTCAGCTGTCCTGCTGTCTTCCTTGTTGGACCAGAAGGCTACCCAGGGTGTGCAGGCAGGCATACATTTGCTGACATTCCATTGGCCAAAGCAGGTTACATGGATGGATCCAAAGTCAAGGGACAGTGAATTGTGTTTCTTCCAAGGAGGTGGTAGACGCTGAAAAGGAACATGACAAAGAGTATGGATACAGGGTGAGGTGAAGAATTTGGGCCATAATGCAGTAAATGACACTGGGTCATGGGGCATGTGTGTGTGTGTGGGATGTGTGTGTGTGTGTGTGTGTGTGTGTATAGCTTTAGGAGATGCTACCAAAGAGTTTTCCAAGTGCTTGAACTAATATATACTCCCACCAACAGTTTAAAAGAATTCTAGCTGCTCTATATCCTCACCAATATTTTATATTGAATTCATTGTGTTTAATTCTAATCACACTCAGGAGGCATCCATAATATAAAGGGGCTCCTTCATCTCAACTTTCCATTACCATTACTTTTCATTTCATTTGGACCACAGATCTTTAAAATAAAATGTATTGGCGACTTTATGAAAATACTTCACCTGTAGTTCAAAGGAAGGCCTTGGAAGTTGAGGCATGGGAGGGGAGGGGTGCTGGTAGAGTAAGGAGAACTTTGGGTGGGGAAGGGAGGGAACTGGCTAATTGGTGGCTAGGAGGCATCAGAAGATGGGGTGGGGACAGAGAACAGAAGGATAGGACACTTATTCCCTGTCCCCTTCTTCCCGTCACCAAACCCACCAGTGTGTGCTTGCTCTTGGATAAGGATCAACACTGACGATGGCTGGAAAATGCTACTGGGGTGGGGAAGGATTGCCAAATGCTGGTGTTGTCCATGTAGGTCAGTGGGGAAAGAGGAAAATCCCATGCAGCTGCCAAATTTGGTCAGTTCCTGGGTGGTCATTCTTTTGTAAGGGATATAGAAATAATCTAAATGTGGGCTTGTGATGTAGTTTTACATTGATGATATGTGTATATTTTTACCCATTATATACATATATATACACACATACACTTCCATAAATTAAACATAATCCTACAAGTTGATTTTCTTTTAAGAAAAACTAAATCCACGCCTTCTATGTCTTAGTACAATTTCTTTATTCTCTGATTGTTTATTAATAGAATTGATTGTTGAAAGAAATAAATTTCACCTTCCCCAAATCCAGATTTATCCTTAAAATTACCTAGGATATGCAATATTCAAAAAGAGGCAGAAGGTAAGGAAAAATGTGTGTTACAGAATTTTCCAGGAGCCTTAGCACCATAGTGCCATAGAACTTAGTGCTGCAGTGACCTTGCAGGTGATGTGGATGTTTCCTGGCACAGCCTGTTGTGTGAACCATGAACCAACTGCCAGTTGCTCCCTGAGTTCTGTAGCTCATGCAGTTCATTGGTTTTTCATTCATTGAATGTGTATAAGGGCAAGACACCAGCTAGACACTGTGAAGAAACCCACTGGCTTATACTCCCTGCCTCCAAAGATTTCTGGTAGGACATAGACAATGGATCCAAATAACTGAAAGCCAAGACACAGTGTTAGAACTGCTGCATGTGCCCCCCAGTGGCTGCTTGGAATAAAGAGCCTGTCCAGGACTTCTCTAAAATAGCTCAGGACAGATTCATGGTCATTCAACATCCCTGGGAGATCCCGATTTAAGATTTGTAGATGAGCATTTTAGGTGGACATGAGAGACATTGAGAGTTACACTCTTAAGCTCAAAGAGACGAGGTAGCCCAGCTCCCAGAGTTAGTTAGTGGCTGAGCTGTGTCTGGAACCAGGACCTGTTACTTCCAGCGAAGCTTGCTTGCCCCCAAATAGGTCTCTCATTAAATTTGCTTCTTTCTCTTTAAACATTACTCCAGGTATCCTATAGATTACTTAAGAGCTATTGATACATTAGCACCAATGAATGGATTAGTTCCCTTTCAAAGAAATGGGATGGCCTTCAAGGTTAGGGGTCAAAGGAAAGGGACCCAGCTTGGGCCCCTGTGGGAGAGCTGGCCAGAGATGGATCTCTGGACTTGGCTGTCTGGTGGCAGCAGACTCTTAACATCAGGGCATAAAGCAAGACAATGAAAAGATGAGAAGCAGGCCTGATTGTAAATTTGAGGATGCAGGAACAACAACAACAAAACCTAACTTACAGTTTTTCTAGTCTGACAAAATGCGTGCAATGCAAGCAATTATTTTGTTTAGGGATCTTTGACATTTTTAAAGTAAACATTTAATTTTTGAATAGTTTTAGATTTACAGAAAAGTTGCAAAGATAGAACAGAGAGTTCCTTGTAAACCCTGTACTCAGGTTCCCCCACTGTTAACATCTTCCATTACCATGGCACACTTGTTGCAATTGAGAAACCAATGTTAGTACATTACTGTTGAACTCCATACTTTACTAGGATTTTACTAGTTCTTCCCTAGTGTCCTTTTTCTGCTCCAGAATTCCTTCCAGGATCCCACATTACATTTAGACATCAAACTTCATGTCTCCTTAGCCTCCTCCGATCTGTGACAGTTTCTCAGACTTTCCTTGTTTTTGATGACCTGGACAGATTGGAGTACCTGTCAAGTATCTTACAGGATGTCCCTTGATTTGGCTTTGCCTGATACTTTACTCATGGGTCAGCTGGGGTTATGAATTTTGCGGGAGGAAGACCGCAGAGGTAGATGTCATTTTCATCAAGTTACATCAAGGGTACATGCAGTCAACATAATTTATCACTTTTGTTGTTGACCTTGATCACCTGTGTTTCAGGTGTTTGTCACTGTAAAGTTACTCCCCCTCCTGCCCCTGCTTTCCATAATCTACTTTCTGGAAACAAGTCAGTAAGTGCAGGCCACACTCAAGGAGTGGAGGATCTTGCACTTTTTAAAATGTGCTTACTCAGCTCTCTTCTACTAACCTGTAATGTCTACGCGAATCCTAGTTCTAACCCTGATCCCAAACTTAATGGGAAGATTTTGGCCGGCTATTTTCCCATGACCCCACTTAACAATCTCTCATTTCTGTCAGCTGTCACTCTTAATTTTGCTGGTTTCTGTTGTGCATACATGGCATTTAAAATTTAGATTAACGTTGAAAAGTTTAGTCAGCTATCCTCACATTTCTATTTAATTTAGATGCTTACCTAATAGCCTGAGAATCCAGATACCATCCTGAAAATTATTCAATCATGTTTGGCATCGTGAAGCGAGGTGCTCTCTTTCACACTGTCAATTCCCCACTTCGCTATTAAATTATATAACTTCACTGGATGTGGATCCATGTGAAAACATGCATTCCTCTGTGTCTTGATAAACAGATTGTAATAAGTTGGCTCGATTAGAAATCAAAATGCATGCTTACACTAAAAGCTAAACCCCCCAAATCAATCAGACAGGCTGCTGGAAGAACAAGAGGTAGGATTATGGGATAAAAAGGAGAGACGGTCAGTGAGCAAGTCTTTAAATGTTAATGATAGAGAAGCAAGGAAAGAGTGTAAGAATCTTGTAGAGTGATGCTGTCAGGAAGCGCTCTGTTATGGGAAGGCAGTGAGGGCCTGATGGTGGTTGTACATTAGGATGTGTAACACACTGGGAAAGTGGATATGAGCTGGGTATCTTGGAGCAATTTGATACGTTCCATTTTAAAGAGTATAAAGGGTCAAATTAATATTTAATAAGAGTATTCAAGAACATATTCTTGACTTTCGTGTTTATTAAAGTCATTTCTCAGCATCCATTCTGACTTTCTCTGAGAAATAATTAACATTTTCTTATTTTTCTTATTGTTTTTCCATGCATCAGATGGTTTCACATGTATTATAAAAAATTTTGTGATGTTTGCTTTATCATTAGTCCCATTTGACAGATGAGTCCATCAAGTTTCAAGGAGGTTAAACAGTTTATCTCCAATCACTTGACCAGGGACAAAGAACCAGGAACTTCAGTTTGATTCACTTCCGTTCAGAGCTAGCGACAGTAGAACTGGTGGGAGTAATGTTTGTGGATTGATACATCATAGCTCTTACATACCGCCTAATGCATTTCCTAATACCCTGAAATCCATTTAAATCAAACGACTTCTCAAGTCCTGCCAGCGTTTTGAAGAGGTTTTGCTATCCAGATGTCTAAGCTGGAAGTCTTTTTGTGGGATCTCACCCAAACTGAGGCCTGAGGATTCTGGCAGTACCTCCCACTCCACAACCACGCTGCCCTAGGCCTAGACAAACTTCTCTCAAATCTCTGCCTTTCTCTCTTTGACCTTGCTCCATATTGCAATTGGTCTTCCTGGCGTAAGAACACAGACTGAATTCAAGTTGAGGAAAATGTCTTTGTTTCTTGGAACACTAACGAGGGCTTGGCTCCTGCTTAGGACAGTTCTCTTCCCCTAACCGTTCTTGGTGAGCAGCATGACAGATGAGCTGGTTGAGGTGTTGACTCGAAAGACATAAGGCAAGACAAGTGCTTTTCAGAGGAGGAAAATATCAGCATTCGGTGACCTGGTGAGCCAGCTCTGCCAGTCATGGTGGACCAGGGCAGCCCAACCGCCTTGGGCCAGTGGGAATGACTGGGCCACTGGAGCAGAGCCAAGCTCAAGACCTGTCAGCTTCTCTGTCCCATCCTACTCCTCTTCCCCAACTCCAGTGGGGTCACAATAGTCTCTTATTCATCATCTCCCTACACTGTCTCAGCAGGCAGCAATAGAGACAGAGGGAGGCGGTGAGTTAGAAGAGCTTCAAGTAGAATCAAGAGCCAAGGATGGATACGTCAGGAAGCAAAGAAACAGAGAATGGAGAATGGAGGACATCCAGGCATAGAGTATTCTGCCTGTTTAGGTCTGATACTAGTTGCCTTTACAAATGTAAAGGAAAAATGCTCTCTTTAAGTAGAGCTGACCATGGAGAGGGACTCAGGGGCAATGGAAGCCTCCCCCGGTTCACCAAGTTGCACAGCACTTTGGGCTCCTTCGCAATGCTGGCATTCAGAATCTGTGCACTCTTGGAGTCCTTAGGGCCAAACCAGGCTGTATTGTAGTAGTGCTCTATAAAGTATTTTGTTACTTGGTTGTGTTATGGTTCATCTACTTGGGTTAAGACTCTGTTGGGCTGAAAGAGGGATTTTTGAAATCTGTTGCAGTGATCCTAGAATCAAATTATTTTTTAACAAGGAAGGTGAGCTTGGGTGGAGGAGATGATGGCTTAGGTGCCAGGACAGTGGAACACCGTGCTATGATTGTAAGTTCTTGGCTGCTGGTTGCCTCTTAAAATCTCACCTTGGGAACGGCTGCTCTGCGCAAAATAAAATGCAATAATTTTTTCCCCCATTTTAATGCTACTTGTTCAGAAGTTTGGTTTTGGAAATAGTGATGCCAGCTCTGCAAGTGAGATTTTTAGTCATTTTGGCTTGAGTTGATATTAAGTGACTCAGAATCTGCTGTTTTTCCTCTCAAAAAATGATTACAAGGCCGTCGTCTAAATTTTTGGCAATGAGCATGTGGAAACATGGGTTGGCTCTGCTTTGCCTTTTAAAAATTTTTATATTAGAATGGTTTACCAGGAAAATGGGAAAGAAAGCACTTAGGAATCAAGCAACATCCTGGTTGTGTAAGGCCTTGAGGGGGGAGCCTGTGCTGTGAGGTAATGGACGTGTAATACTTTGGGTGCTAGAAAGTACTTTTCACAGTTTAGAGGTTTGGGAGGCAATGCTGTTCTTTTTGCTCAAGGTCAGCATGTATTGTTCTCATATGTTCCTTGGCTGTTGCATTTGATTTCACATTTTCAAGGTGAATGGAAAGTAGATTTTATTGGTTTTTAAAAATGTCAATTTTCTTCAAAATGTTATAGAGAAAGTGCTGTGTAGACAAGGTCATCCCAAGCTGTTTAGCTTCAGATTGATGAGTTTCTCTCATATTTGGCTTGATGACTTTCCAAGGACATCCTTCTTTGATTTTGCCAATGGAATATGGCCGAAGCGTCTGCAGTTTATCAGTTTCCAAATTGCCTTCAAGTCCCTGTGGACATCTGGGTTCTTTAGGAAAGGGCCACCTTTTTGTTTTTTCATACCCAGGGCCTGAAATTTGGGTCTTTGCTAATAATAAGTAGAGAAAATTTGCTGTGCTAAATTCTGATTGATTTTTAGATTTTAGGACCAGAAAGTAAGCTAGACGATTTTTTTTTTTTTAATTTTATTCCCCACTGGTGTATCTGTAGCTCCCAGGACAGTATCTGGCACCCAGTAGACAATAAATATTTGTGCACAGAATGAATGTGCCTGCCATCTGATGTGGCATCACCAGATTGTGCTTACATTGGGGCAGAGCGCTTTATAGGCAATAGCAAGACAAGACCGTTTCTAATTGCAAGAGGGTTGAAAGAACTCTAGGAGATAAATTTCTTTTTTTTTCTTTTTATTTGCCATCATGGTGTTTATTCATTTTTTATTAAAGAGATTTTAAGTTTATAGGAAGATCATGCAGAAAATACAGAATTCCCAAACAATTTCCTATTTCTCTTTATCCTCTCCAACACTTAATATTTTCCATTTTTTTAGTAGTAGCTGTTCTAGTGGGTTTGAAATGGAACCTCATTGTGGTTTTGCTTTGTGATTCCTTATGATGGTCTAATGTTGTTGACCATCTTTTCATATGCTTATTGGCTGTTTGTATATCTTCTTTGTAAAATGTCTATTCAAATCTTTTGCCAGTTTTTTATTGTTTTTTTTTTTTGTCTTTTTTCTTGAGCTGTAGGATTTCTTTATATATTCTGGATATAAAACCCTCATTGGAAATGCGGTTTCCAAATGTCTTCTCCCATTTTGCAGGTTGTCTTTTTGCTATCATGATGAGTCCTTTGATGTAGGAAAGTTTTTAATTTTGATGAAGTTCCATTTATCTATTTTTCGTTTTGTTTTTTTGCTTGTGCTTTTCCTGTAAAGTCTAAGAAACCATTGCCTAACACAAAGTTCTGAAGATGCTTTTCTATCTTTTCTTTGAGGAGTTTTATAGTTTTGGTTGTTATATTTAGGCCTTTGATCACTTTGAGTTGATTTTTATATGTGTGGCAATGTAGGGCTCCACCTTCATTCTTCTGCATATGGGCATCCAGTTTTCCCAGCACCGTTTGTTGAAGAGACTATTCTTTCTCCTTTGAGTGGACTTAGAACCCTTGTCTAAATTCAGTTGGCCGTAGATATGAGGGTTTATTTCTGAACTTGAATTGCTAATTAGACAATTCCTTCAAACTTTAGAATAAATCAAGTGTCCCACAGCTTTGACTCTGCCCTCCCCCCTACTCCCCTACTCTCCCCGCTTCATTCCTACCTCATTCTCACTGCCATTGCCTTAGTTCAGCATTACCTTAGGAAAAAATAATAGCAATTTTAAACAGGTACAGACCCATTTGGAAGAGTGCCAGGCTCATAATAAGCACTGTGTAAATGTTAGCCATTATTATGTTAATGATGTCTCCATTCTTTTTTCTTTTTTATTAAGGGTTTTTAAAAAAATTAATGGAAAAATTTTAAATTTTATCAAATTTTGTCGGGTTCCTTTGTAACATTAGTGGAGAACAACAGAAAATTTTTCTTGTTGCTTACTAATATAATGAATTACATGGATACATTTTGGAATGTTGAACAAGCCTTGCACACCTGTCGTGAACCCCATTGTGCTGCACTCAATTGCGCTTCCCGATATTTAGCTTAAGATTTTTGTATTGATAGTATACGTGAAATTGGTTTGTTGTTGGTTTTTTGCGTGTGTGCTGTCTTTTTCAGGTTTTGGCGTGGATGTTTTGCTGGTTTCACAGAAAGAATCAAGAGCTTTTCTTCCTTTACTCTGGGCATTATAAATAAAATTGCCATTTTCCTTTAAGGGTTGGTAGAATTCACATATGTGGAATTGATCAAATCTAGTGCATTTTGGGAGGGGCTACTCTTAGAAAATTTACTGAAATTTCATTTGTAGTAATTTGATAATGTAGAAAATCATCCATTAATACAGGTATGTAGCATGATGATCACATTATTTGCTCATACCTTTTGGGTATTTTCTCAGTAGATGTGGAGATAAATTGGCCATCACCAGCTGTGCAAGCATTACTTTTCGTATATTTCAAAATTTTTTACTCTTTTCAACAGCGTTTTCCCTTTGGGTTCCATGATCTCATTTCTTAAGAGATTTTTTTTAATATATTATAGATGAATATATTATATTTATTTATATTATATTTGTAATGTTTCCCTTTGAACCTTCTTAAATTGTGGATCAAAAAATTGTTGATGTTCCTAAGAGACTATACATGGCTAGTTTGGGTGAGGGGATTAATCTCATGTTTTATTCTTCAATTTATGTCAATAGTGTACTTGATTTTTTACAGCATTTTTGAATTTCATTTCTGATCCACTATTTCCTAGATTGTTTCAGACACTCTTGCATTCTTTCTCTACAATACATTGTATAATTAAAGCTTAATTTAAAGCTCATCCTCTTTAAGGGACCCAGGGGGGTCCCTTTTGAATCTCATCTTGTTTTTGCTGATCACCTCTGCATTTTACACTGTCATCCTGAATTCATAAAGTCTCCTAGTTTGGAAACAGACATACACACATATAACAAGTTCATATACTATGTTATCATGCAATCACTGATGAAAATACCAAAATGTATTGGACCACAAGCTGACCTCTAGTTTCACCCTAAGCTGATAACCAATCTTTAAAAAGCAGTTTGTTTTATTTGTAAAATTAATACATGCTTAGTATAGGGATTTTGGAAAAAGAAAAACAAGAAAGCATATGTCATATATGGCCCATAATCCTGTGGGTACGCAGACTACTTAGGATGATTTTTTTGTGTTTCCTTTTAGTCTTAAATGCACACACAAATACTTTTATTAAATTTTAGCTGTGTTTTATTATCTAAAATTTTTGTTATCAAGTGCTTTTTCTTTGTATTGCTATATTTTCTAATGTTGGTACATATTCTTTAAATATGGTTTTTGTGATAGCTATATACCTTTTAACTCTAAGGTTATGCCATAATTCGTTTAGCTTCTTCCTTACTGTTGAAATTCTTGCATATCAAATTTTGTTCATATTTATCTTATAACTATTTCATTAAGATAGTGTCTGAGAAGTAGAGTTAATGGGTGAAAGAGCATCAGCTTTTTTAAGTCTCAACATGTAATTTGAGATTGCTTATGAGCATGGCTGTGCCAGCTTACATTCTCACCAGGAGAGTGTTTGAATGCCTGCTTTCAATGCCAACCTCAGCATTTAGCAAAGTGAGGTTTTAAATTTTCTGGTCTATTTAACAGAAGAAAAAGAGCATGTCATTGTTTTAACTTTTGTTTCTTTTATTATCAATAGAATAGAGTAGTTTGAGATGTTGATTAGCCATTTACATTTCTTCTGTGAATTGTCTGAAGAGGTCCTCTGCCCAGTTGTCTATTGGAGTCTTTTGAGTTTTGCTTATTCCTTTAAGAGCACTCCAAATATGTCAATTTTCTTCTCATATCTTTGCAAATATACGTTTGCCTGTCTGCATGCCTGTTACCATTTTCTGACATGCAGAATTTTTAATTTTTATTGTTTATTTCTGTGGGTTGACATCTATTGAATGTCACCTTTATAGCTTCTTCCATTTCTCTCATCTTTAATATCTTTTCCTGCTAGACAGTAAAATGAATAATTTTCCATACATTCATCTTTTTCTGTTTTTATGATTTATCTTTTTACCTTTAATTCTTTGGTCTATTTGGAATTTATTTGAGTGTACTATCATTGAAAGAGTCTCTGAATCTTTTCCAGATAACCATTTGAAGTCCATTTTTCTTCTTTATCAAGTATTAATTTTTTGTCTTTGGTATATTTCAAGGTCATCTGTCTATTCTATTCTGTTTGTTCTCCTTTTACCAGCACTGGTCTTATTTTTATAACTTTTTAATAGTTACATATTTATTTCTTTTCATTTTTCTTAATTTTCCTTGCCTATTTAGTTTTACTAATGAAATTTATAGTAATTTACAAAGTTTCAAAAAATCCCATTGGAAATTGGTATCATGTAAAAGCTATAGAATAATTTATTCAGAATGGGTAACTTCACTGTCTTTGGTATTTTCATTTAAAAAGCTGTACTTATTCAAATTTCTGCCATATGACTCAATAATAGTCAAAATTGAAATGTTCTTTGATATGTGCACACTCATTAAGATTCTTTCTAGCTATTCTTGATTTAGAATATTTTTACTTTCCTGAATTTATGAAAATTAGCTTTTACTTCTAAGTAGCTATTGCTGGCATGTTGTTCAGTTAAATTTTTTAATGCAATTTTGCTGAGATATATTCACAGACCATATAAACCATCCGAAGTATACAATCTCGTTGTGCATACATCCCCATGATCAATTTTAGAAAGTTTCATTAGTCCAGAAAAGAAATAAAGATAAAAAAGAAAACCCAAATCCTCCCATACTCCTTATCCCCCTTCTGTTATGTACCTGTAATATTGATGTGGTACATCTGTTTCTGTTGATGAAGAATATTAAACTATTATTGTTAACTATAATTCATAGTTTGCAAAGGTACAGTTTTCCCATATACCACTCTATTAACTCCTTGTAATAGTGTCATACATTTTTGTTCTAGTTCATGAAAGAACATTTTTTTTTATTTGTACAGTTAATCACAGTCATTGTATACCATAAGATTCCCTGTGTTATACAATCCCAAGTTTTAGCATCCAACTTTCCTTCTGGTGACATACATGACTTCCCTTTTCCGCCACATTCACATACCATTCATCACTGTTAATTATTTTTGCAGTAATGTGCTATGGTCACCTCTACCCATTTTTCCAAATGTTGAAGTTCAATCTGGTTAAACCTTCTGCATATATTAAGCAACTGTTCAGTCATTTTTGTTAATTACTGTGGTATCTGACTTCTTTAGTTCTACCATTAAATTCTGTATGTTCAGGATTTAATAGCAATAACTTGAAATTATACTGGTATTAAATATTTATTTCTCAATCACACTACATGCCGATTTTGGGTTGGGTGGGGTTCTGTTCCACATCTCCTTCTTCTGGACACTGTTTTCCTTATAGCTCCATCCTTCTGGTTGCTTAGGCCAAAAACCATGGACTCCTCCCCGGTTCCTGCGTTTCTCTCACATCTCACATCCAGTCCATCAGCAGATCCTTTCGGCTCCTTTTTTCAGAATCTATTCAGTATCCAGCCTTCTGTCAGCCTCTCCACAATTTGGACCCTGTTGGTACCATCTGCGTCTCTTGCCTGCGTTATTGTAACACGTGTTCTCACAGATTTTCCTGCTCTCTTGGTCCTGAGCCAGTATCCACAGGATGGCCTGAGGCCCTGCTCAATCTGCTGTCTTCCCCTTTCCGTTCTGATTTTATCTTCTGCTCTTCCTTCCTTATCTTCTGTTCCAACCACAGCAGGTTTTTGGGGCAGAGCATTGATGTTTGTTGCTTTCTTGGCCTGAATGACTGTTCTCCCAGATATCTCCATCACTTGTCTTTCTAATCTCTTTGAGATTTATTTTAGATGTTACCTTTTCAACAAGGCCTTCACTGATCTTCCCATTGCACAGCAGGCCATCTTAATTTTTCTTATCTTTAAAACATACTATGTAATTTGTGTACTTTGTTGAAGCATCTCTCCTTCTGGTAGAATATAAGCTTCATGAGTGTATGTGCTTGTTTTTTCACTGTAGTATCTCTGATTCCAACATCAGGACCTGGCACATACTAAGCACGCAACAAATGTTTGAATGAAGGGATTCTAAAGTGATTTGGGAAGTTTTTACATAAACTTGATTGCTGCCCTAATACTAAAGTATCAGATTGTCAAATCAGACTCATGCTAATCAGAGGTCTTGCCTAATGTCAAGCTTTGCTAATCATTGAAAAGATTCAAGCAATTGGGAAGTACAGCTGAAGCAGGGAGAGGTCTGGAAAATCCTGTGTGGTTACCAGAGGCTTCCTTCTTGCACTGGCGAAGCTTTCTGGCCCACAAAAACGAATGAGGTCTCCAGTGAGTTTTGGAAGTCACTTCTTACAGCAGGGGTATTTAGGTTATGAAGCATCTCCATTTTACGCTCAGATCAGTGTAGAGTTTGCAAGAATATTTCCCCCTAAATTTATAGATTCTAAGTTTATTTGCCATAAACAATTCTAAGCCAGGGATATACTGCCAAAAACATTCTATAGATAAGGATTCTCCTCCCAACCAACATTATATATCTTTTTATTAGGAAGTGAGTGGTTAGCCTGCTTACAAGATTAGACTGAATGCCTGCTTTCTTTCCGTGGGAGCTTCTAATTTGTAAAATAACAGATATGTATCCCAGGCCAGCTACCTTAACTCCTTTCTTCCAAGCCTGTGAACAGAAAAGTGCACAGGTCATAATATACAATTTGATGAATTTTCACAAATAGAATTCCTACCCTCATGAGCAGCACCCAGATCAAGAAACAGAATAGAAACTGTTGTACATTCCTTCCCTTCATTACCTACGGTTCTAGTTTGCTAATGCTGCTGGAATGCAAAACACTAGAGATGGATTGGCTTTTATAAAAGGGGGTTTATTTGGTTATACAGTTACAGTCTTAAGGCCATAAAGTGTCCCAAGTAACATCAGCAATTGGGTACCTTCACTGGAGGATGGCCAGTGGTGTCCGGAAAACCTCTGCTGGTTGGGAAGGCACATTGCTGGTGTCTGCTCCAAAGTTCTGGTTTCAAAATGACTTTCTCCCAGTACATTCTTCTCTAGGCTGCAGCTTCTCAAAAATGTCACTCTTAGTTGCTCTTGGGGTGTTTGTCCTCTCAGCTTCTCCGGAGCAAGAGTCTGCTTTCAATGGCCATCTTCAACTGTCTCTCATCTGCAGCTACTCTCTCAGCTTCTGTGCATTCTTCAAAGTGTCCCTCTTGGCTGTAGCAAGCTTGCTCCTTCTGTCTGAGCTTATATAGTGCTGTAGTAAACTAATCAAGTCCCATGCTGAATGGGCAGGGCCACACCTCCATGGAAATTTTCCAGTGAAAGATCTTGCCCTCAATTGAGTGATCACATCTCCACAGAAACATCCATTCAAAAGTCTCCAACCCAATACGTTTCCTGCCCACACAAGACTGCATCAAAGATAATGGTGTTTTGGGGGACATAATACATCCAAACCAGTACACGTAACTTGCTAAGAATAACTGTCACCTGGACTTCTAACCCCTTAGATTAATTCCTGTTTCCAAGCAGAATCACACAAAATGTAGTCTTTTGTGTCTAATTTTGTAGCTCAATATTGTGCTTATAAATTTCATCCATGTTGCATTTAGCTCTAATTCATTCACTCTCATTGCTGTATATAGTCCGTTGAATGAATATAACATTCATTTACCCATTCCCCTGGGGTGCTTCATTTTGGGACAGAGAGTGCTGCAACAGACATTCTTTTAATGTCTTTTGGTGAACATATATACCCAGAGAGGAGAATTGTTGGATCATAGGGTTTGCGTATGTTCAGTTTTGTAAATTTGGTTGGTTTTCCATAGTGGTTTATAACAGTTTACACTCTCACCAGTAAGAGAATTCTCATTGCTTTTCAATCACACCAAACTTGTTACTATCTTTTTATTTAATTTTTTCTTATTTTTGCCATTCTGGTGGCTGTTTAGTTATATCATATTGTACATTTTTTCTGATGAGTGATGATGTTGAATATCCTCTTTTTGGTAGTGCCTATACATTCTTTTCCAGTTTACTATTTGGTTTGTTTGTATTTTTGTTAATTATTTGTAGGAGTTCTTTATAAATTCTGGATGCACGTCCTTTGTCAGATAATATGCGTTGCAGATCTCTTCTAGTCTGAAGCCTGCTTCTTCACTCTCTTGATGGTACCTTTTGATGAACAGATGTTATTAATTTTAACATAGTCCAATTTAACATTGTTTTTCTTTGTGATTACCACTAATTTAAGAAAGTTTCTATGTTTTTTTCTTCCTCTACAACTAGGAGAAGTAGTATAATACGATATTTAGGTGTTTGGGTTTAACATTTAGACAACTTCCTTTTGAGTTCAGCTTGACCACTTGTTAGTCAGTTGCTAGATTATTTTTAACTCTAGACCAGAGGTAGGCAAACTCTTAAAGGGCCAGATAGTAAATGCTTTAGACTTTGGGCCAAGAGACAATATCAGGAATATCATTTAAATGTTTATATGACCATTCAGTATGTAACCATGTAAAAATGTAAAAATTATTCTATGCTCATGGGCTGTAAAAAATCAGGCACCTGGCTGGATTTGGTCTGTTGTCCATAGTTTGTGCTCACTCCTGCTCAAAAACATTAGTTTCCTCCTCATTTAAAATAGTTAATAATAGTAGGTACGTCATTTGTCTGCTGTGAAAATTGAATAAGATACCCATGTAAAGCACCTAAAACAAGGCCTAGCACGTAGTAAGAGTTCTGTAAATATTAGCTTTTACTTTTTATTATAATTACATTACTATTATCAATGTTATTGAAATAATTACATCCCAGAGGGCTTAAAAAGCAACAATTCACTTATCAATCCATCTTATGCTAATGAGAGATTAGATATTTCATAATTTTATATTATCATCAATGGTTATTTGTCATTTTAAGTCTATAAATCCTTTATAGAGTCCGTTTTGTTGGCTTCTAATTTTCTAGAAAATTTTCCATTTCATCAAATGATCCATGATCCATGCAGTGTATGCAACGCTGTTTTATAATTTTAAAAATTTCTTCTATAATTTGTATATTTATCATTTTGAAGCCTTTCTTGCTTTTTCTTTCTGTTTATTGTTTACCTAAATAGAGGTTGTATAATTTAAGGAAATTTTTGTAAACGCCAATATTTATTTATCTTTGTTTCCTTTCTACACCTTTTTATTATATATTCTTTGGTTATATTTTAATTTCTTGAATTGAAAACTTAGTTTTAATGCTTTATTCTCTTGGGTTTGTTATATAATGAAACGTTTTTAAAAGTAGAATATTCTTGGATATATCACTTAATTTGTATTCTTCTTACTTCAGTGACTTCTTAAATAGTCTATAATTTTCATTTCATCTTTGGATTGACATTTAAGGATATGATTCAAAATTTTTATGTGGTTGTGGTTTTGTGCTTCAACTGATGTAAATTTCTAATTATTTTTGTATCATCAACAGAAATTTTTGTCCTGTACTCTTTCTTTACTTTGAAATGCACAGTCATTTAAATTGTTGGCCTAGTGTGTGATCTTTTCTTTATAAAAAATGTCCTATGCATAGATAATACATCGAGAAATATATTAATATATAGAATTTTTTCTACATGATGAAAGTTGATACAGTTGTGATTTTTAAAATCACAATTGTGTTAACGTAAATTTTTTCATGATTTTGCTGTAGTTTTTGCTTTTTGTGAAAGCTTTCTTAGCCGGCTTTTATATGACTGCCTGATGAACTGATGCCATCTATGTCTTCCATAAATCACGTTGAAGGATGCGCATGGCACATTGAGTACTAATGGCTGGCAGACGACTATCTGATATATCCACATGTTTCAGTTTCCATGAGTCAAGTTTATGCTTTACCGTGAATTGCTTTTGTTGTTCTCAAACTTCTTTAGGCTAGTTATACTTATTACTTTTATTATGATTTTTAATTACATATATGAAAACTAAATTGAAAGCTGTAGAAGATGTAATAAAACTGAATTCATTAAAAAACTGTTGTTGACATTCCAACTGTAAAAAATTCAGGAAAAAAAATTAAAATCTAGAAATATTTTGCCCTCAGATTGCTTTGCAAGTGTTTTAAAACTCACTGCTTTGGAAAGAAACCAAAACTCAAAATAGGAAATGATGAGTGGTTTATGTAAGCAAGATAGCACTGAATGCAAATCAGTCTTTTCTCTACGTTAAAAGATTAGCAAATGAAAGTAACTTTACAGGTTTTAATTTAGGCACAATGTTAAGGGCTGGCCCTGATTGCATCAGAGAAGAAGGCTGCTAGTGTATTTTCTGATGCTAGCTTGTTCAGAACATAAAAGTTCTTGACTGTTAGAGTTTCACACATAAATGTATGTTTATTCAATATAAAACGACTCACTTTATCTCATGTATTTCTTTTTGCTTTGAACAATGTTTTATAAATAAATTTTGCCACTCTTGTTTCCTTTTGGTTTCCATTAGCCTGATTTTGAGCTAATCCTTTACTGACCATCTTCTGCTGTTATTTTTGTTTTAAGCCTTCTACTTGTAAGAGGAATATGCTAATACTTGTGATTTGACTCTACTCTAGGGCATTTATTTTTTACTTAGAGAGTATAAATAATCTGTAATCTTTGTTTTGCCATTTTGGTTCTTTGTTTTCTTTGTATGCCTCTTTGTTTTGATATGGGCTGTTTTGTTTGCTCCATTTTGTTATTTATGAAGCATACATTTTGTTTTTTATTTTATATAGTTACCTCTAATTTTTGTCACAAACTTATTTTTCAGCTAGTTTTTCAGTTTACCAGTAGAGAATAAAATGGTATCATTTGTCTCCCTTGCATATTTGCTGAAGAATTTAGCATGGTTTTATCTCTTCAAATTTTTTCATGATCTCTTTTCCATGAAAAATTATTTAATTTGTTTTGATATACATGATTAGTACTAAGAAAAGTATTATTTCACTGTATATAATCTTCACCTTTAAGAATTATTTTTAACATTTGCCTTCAGCTTGGTGATCACTTATAATGATTATTTAGGTTTAAAAATTTCTATTTTGGTGGTGCCAATGTCTACCAGTCATACTTTTGTTGCTTTCTTATGACCAGAGTAATAATTTTGGCTTATCTCATGGTAGACTAATATGTGTCTTCAAGTAATATTGTCCAAAAGTGGAAATTGGAGGTATGTTTTATGATGCTTGCTCATCTAAGGATTCATATCATTTGTTTTTATACAGCTTCAGAACATGGCTTGGAATAAAATACTCAACTAAAATATTCTTCTACAAATCCCTGTAGATGCTGCACCATAATTTTTTTTTTTTAATTCCGTTATAATGTGATATATTCACATACCGTATAGTCATCCATGCACTATAATCTTTTGAACTTGGTATTGCAGAGGAGAAGTATGAAATTATCCTTATTTTTGTAGGTGAATCCGCTAGCTAGTACTGTGTAACAAAATCTCTAAAACTCAGTGGCTTACAACAATAAGCCTTTGTTACAGCTAGAATGTCTTTGGGCAGTCTATGTGGTCTTTTGGTCTCAACAGGGCTTGCTCATGCCTCAGTGGCCAGCTGTGGTATGGATAGAAGGTTCTGCTGATTTTAGCTGAGCTCTCTCACATTTTGGGCATTGATGGGCCTTCTAGAAGATGGGCTCTGTCTTTCATGTAGTCTCTCATTCTTCGGCAGAGTACCTCAGAATGCTCAAATGCCTGGGTTCCAAGAAAAGATCGAACTTGTACACAACTACCTTGAACACACCCTATTGATAAAAGTAAGTCACAGAGCCAGACCAGATTCAAGGGGTGGGGAAACAGACTCTGTAAAGTATATGGCACAGGATGTGGACATGAGGAATGAATAATTTTGGCCATTTTTTTCAATCTACCATAGTAGGCAACTGTTTGTTGTTGTATTTTAACTGGATCTTTTTAGGATATTTCTTCATTCTTTGGTTTTAATAATTTTTTCTGGGATGTATTTAATGGATACTTTTCATTAATTTTACTCTCTAAGTGCAAAAAGATTTTCATCAATATGTCTATGAATATTTTTTCAATTCTTGTTGTCCTTATTAATGTTAATTCCTTACTCCAATGTGAATTTTGATTTGGCTATTATGTTCATTATTTCCTTACAAATATTTATCTCTGTGCTTTTCGCAGCCAGGTGTGTTTCCATCTGTTCCTGCTGACTTCTCATCTGAGGGTTTCCTCTCCTTGCAGTTTTCTGCTTCCATTTCTTATAAGGCATGACCTCTTTCATACTTCCGAGGTTTCTGAGAAATCTTTTAAACTTCTCTTTGGATTCTTTGAATAAATCATCATCCACAGAGTTCTGCTCTCTTACTCTCAGTCTCTCGGGTAACGGTTCACACTATCCTGTTTCCGATGCTTTGAATATAAATCATCCATCCCCCAATACAGCACTTTGTTTCTATGTTACCCAAACAGACCCTCCCCCATTCCTTTACTTGGTTTATAAGGATGACCCTTTGGCTAGCAGTTGTCCTTTTTGATAAGAATGGAAAGGGTTCTAAAACTTTCCTTATCCAAACTAAATATTTCCATGTATTGGGGATTGAATCATGTCTCCCACAAAAGGCACGTACAAAGTCCAAACGCCAGGTCCTGTGGGTGAGAATCATTTGTAAGCAGGACCTTTGACTGTGTTATTAGTTCAGTTGTGGTCATGTGTGAATGAGAGTGGCCTCACTCCAATATAGCTGAAGTCCTTAAAAGCAAAGGAAATTGGACCCAGAGAAATGAATCAGAGGAAGAGACAGGAAGAGACAAATTGCCCTGTGATGGGAGATTGCCAGAAGGATATCACCAGAACACTACAGGCTCCGGAAGACAGAATTTCCTGGCTATAACCTTGATTTTGAACTTCTAGCCTCCAGAAACTGTAAGACAATAAATTCCTGTCGTTTATGCCAACCAGTGTGGAGTTTTTGTCATAGCAGCCCTGCCAAGCTAAGTCACCATGAATGAACTTTCAGTCACTGACTCAGCAAGAACCTTGGCAAACCAGTAACTCTGAGAGGGCTAGGAGGGCCATGTAAGGAGGAAGAAGCCAAAGACTGATGGGAAATGGAAACTCCTAGAGCAGGAAGGAACGGTACCATGAAATAGGTACTTAGCGGGACTGGTGGGGCACACTGGCTGGCCTGAAGGTTGATGAGATCAGACCCAAAGGAACCTGGCCAGATGATGACACATCACATGGTATTGTCTCTTCTCCTTTCAACATCACAACCTGAGTGAGTAGTCAAAATGGAAATTTGAAGCTATGTAATTATTTCCTCTCATTATCTTTGCTCTTGATCCATTTAAACACCTCGAGAACATGGCCATCGACCTGCTTTGTGGCCAGGAGCAGGGGCTGCTTGATTCTCTCCTAGCACGGGCCACTCCCGCATTTCACCTGGAACAGGCTTATCAGCTGCAATTGGGGATGCTTTGAGCTCTTGCTGTGAGGTTCTGGATCGTCCTCTGCAGCCATTTGTTGTATTATGTCTACCAGCTGCAGTGGGCTTCTCTGCATTTTCTTCTCCCTACAATGGTGAACACCTAAAACTTAATTATTGTACCTCCCTTTGAAATGGTGCCACACCACCGCTATTTAAGATCTCATATCAGAAGCTGGCAAAAGGCAGAACTGCGTAGGTGGGTAGAAATAAAAATTAGGAGCATTGTTACATGTCCTAAGCACAAAGTAAAACAATCGTTGTATTTAAGCTGTGTGTTGTGAAATGGCAATGTTCCTGGAATGTTTGAGCTGAAAGGGATCTGAGAGGTCGTCAAGTTCAACTTCATCATTTTAACCAGAGGAAACTGACCCTAGAGGGATTGAGTGACTCATTCATGATTCCACAGTGGGGCTTTGGATACAGGATCACACTGGGATCCCTTCGATCCATTGCCTTTCCGCCCCCTAGTTCAACAAAGTGCTTTGCTGATAACATTACATTTTGTTTTAGATTGTATTGTTTCTTTTTCTTACCATGTTTTTCACTCTTGTCTCAGTATAATTGCATTTTTGTACATTTATTAAATTTTAAAATTGAAACTATTTCTGGAATCTGTTTCTTGTTTTATAAAAATTTATAAATAACAATCAGTCTGTAATTTACTGCTTGCTACTTCGATTTGTCCATAGAAGGCAATTCTAATGGGATTATGCCATTGCTTACTGAATCAGGCTACATTATTGCATGTTACTTATTTCATGATTGTTCATTTTCTTCCTTAAAAATTAACTAGAAGTTATCTCCATCAAGATTAGAATTTTGAATTATTATTATTTTTTAAATTAGTTTTAAATGTTGCAGCACTTGACTTCATATTACATATGGGTAATTTACTCTTCCCTTCTTTCAAACTCTCCAGGTTGTCTTCTGTCAAATGGAATATTCAGTACCACCAGCTTTAGAATGTATATTTAAAGCATGAGTAAATATTCAAAATTATTTCATCTATTTAAAATGAAAGAGCCAGGAGATCATATTTTCTTGGTAAATTTACATGATCTTTCAGGCATATGGAATAAAATAAATTTTGTCATAGAAAATAATTAGGAAGTGAACTAATTGCAGTAAGTATACAAAATATGACATCTAGTAAAATGGTATAAACACATTTTGTATCAGATTGTCAGTTTAGGGTTCAGTCTCTGGCAGTGACACTAGGGTTGAATTGTCGATGATGATTGTTTTCAACACCAGTAATCGCAATGCAACTTAGAAATATTTCTTTATTATCTACAGTTGGATTTTTTAAATTCAATTTTTTTGAGATATTCAGAAACCATACAGTCATCCACAGTGTACAATCAGTTGTTCACAGTACCATTATATAGTTGTGCATTCATCACCACAATTTTTGAACATTGTCATTACCACACACAAAGAAAGAATAAGAATAAAAATTAGAGTAAAAAAGAACATCCAAAACATCCCATACCCCCTGTGCTGGTTTGGATATATTAAGTTCCTCAAAAAGCCATGATCTTTTAATCCACTCTTTTGAGATATTGGATAAGGTTGTTTCCATGGAGATGTGACTCACCCAACTGTAGGTGAAACATTTTGATTAGATATTCCCATGGAGGTGTGGCCCTGCCCATTCAGGGCGAGTTTTAATTTGATCACTGGAGTCCTTTAAGAGATGCTTGGGAGCTGACAGAGATGCTTGGAGCAGACCCAGATGCTTGCTGACACTTGGAGATGCTTGAAGATGCAAACAGAAGGATGTTTGGAGATGCTTAGAGAGAAAGCCACTGGAATCAGAAGCTGAAAGCAATGCAGCCTGGGAGCAAAGGACTAATAGAAGCCAGCCATGCACCTTCCAAGCTGACAGAGGTGTTCTGGCTGCCATTGGCCAGTGAAAGTACCCTCTTGTTGGTACCTTATTTTGGACACTTTTACGGCCTTAGAACTTTAAATTTGCAACCGAACAAATCACCTTTGTAAAAGCCAATCCATTTCTGGTATTTTGCATAACAGCAGCATTAGCAAACCCAAACACCGCCCCCCCATCCCTCCCTATTCGTTTACTTTTGTCTTCATTTTTCTACTCATCTGTCCATACACTGGATAAAGGGAGTGTGAGCCACAAGATTTTCACAATCACATGGTCACACAGTGTAAACTATATAGTTATACAATCATCTTCAAGAACCAAGTCTACTGGGTTGTAGTTCAGCAGTTTCAGGTATTTACTTCTAGCTATTCCAATACATTAAAACCTAAAAAGGGTTATCTATATAGCGTGTAAGAATGTCCACCAGAGTGGCCTCCCGACTCCATTTGAAATCTCTCAGCCAGTGAAACTTTATTTTGTTTCATCTCGCATCCCACTTTTGGTCAAGAAGATGTTCTCAATCCCACGATGCTGGGTCCAGATTCATCCCTGGGAGTCATATCCTGCATTGCCAGGGAGATTTACATCCCTTGGAATCATGTCCCATGTAGAGGGGAGGGCAGTGAGTTTACCTGCCGAGCTGGCTTAGAGAGAGAGGGTACATCTAAGCAACAAAAGAGGTTCTCTGCAGGGGACTCTTAGACAAAATTATAAGTAGGCTTAGCCTCTCCTTTGCAGTAACAAACTTCATAAGGGCAAGCCCCAAGATTGAGGGCTTGATCTTCTAAATTGGTTGTCCCTAATGCTTGTGAGAATTTCAGGAATTCCCCAGGTGGGGAAGTTTAATATTTCCACATTTTCTCCCAGTCCCTCAAGGGGGCTTTGCAAATACATTTTTATTCTCTGCCCAAATTACTTTGGGATGCATTGGGACTTCACATAACCTATGCAAACCAACCAGATTTCACTCTCTATTCAAGTTAAATTATATAGTGTGTTACAAAAAAATATAGATTTTACACCTAATAAACATCTCTTCCTTTGGTCTCACACAGATAGAAATATTTCTTGAGCATTCCTGACTTCCTGTGATGATAATGCTTTCTAGGTTGTTTTCATCTTTGAAATTATTATTGCTATTTGCCTTTTTATGTCTGCTCCTTTCATGTATACTATCAACAAGAGTATTTTTAGGAGGACCAAGAATATTTCATTTTTCCAAAGAACAACTTGTATCCTCTCTATTTGGTAGTACTCTGCAGTGATTACATTTTGTAACAGTCCAGCTGTAATCTCTACAGAAGTCTGCACAATGACAAGACTAAATTTATAATGCCCAAGTATCGCCAGCACAACATTTTGTTTCACAGTATCCTAATTTGTGAGCATATTTAGCAAAACAAAAGTACTCAAGTGCTGTGCACACTCAGTCTTACTAAAAGATCATGATTTTCATTGGCTAGTAAAATATAGATAATGTGAACACACCTGTTGTGTTTGTGTGTGTGTACCACCTGGGATTTGTGGTCTTCCCAGAAGCACAGCAGTTAATAAAACTTGCTAGTTGAGGTGGACCAAATTTCCAAAATTGAATCTGGATATTATGATTGAATTTATTAAAATGGGATCCTATTGGTAGTTTCAGAATGTGGTTAGACAGAGTGTTAGTTGGTAATAAATACTTAGCTTTCATATTCTCTGTAACTGATGAAATATTTTGCCTCTATTGATTTCCTAGGAAATATATCCTGAAATGTTAAAAATGGGAAGACGTGGAAATTTTATCTGTTTTGGATTTCATGGCACAAATTTGTCTCTGTACTTTTCATATTGATTGATTTTTTTTTTTTTTTTTTTTTTTTTTTTATCCTCATCTCATTGATAGGCTTTGGCCACTCTGGTAACATAAGCCTGTGTCATGTAAAGATAAAAGTAAGTTGGGGTTAGGGTCACAAAATTACCTCAAACAAAAGAATTACATAACTCATTGGAATCAGTGCCCTTTGGGAATCACTATTTCTCTGTTGAAACTTTGCAGTTAATTAGAAGTGTGTTAGAAAGTGTTTTGCTGAAACTCAGTGTAGAAATAAAGTATGGCTGAGCCAGCAAGTTTTTTGAAAAATAATTTACTTAATTAAGGCCTAATAGTAATGTAATCTAATCTAAAAATACATATTTTGAATATTTTTATTTGAACATCTTTATATTAAGTAAAATTAAATTGGCATAGCCATATCAAATATAAAACACTTGATTTTAAAAAATGAGGACTCTTTCCTTTCCTCTTATAAACTGTGACTTACAACATTGTCTATTCTAATATATTGCTTTATTAAAAAAAATGAAACTATATGGCAAAAAGACAAACAAAAAATAACTTTCCCAAGCATTGTCAAGAAAATATAACTCAAGGAACATGACAATAGTATGAAGGTGATAGGAAACATTCTTAGCCATTCCACATCCCATTTGTGTGACTGTACTATGTAAAGACCCGTACACATTTTGGATGGTTATACTATCAAATTTTTAAAACACTAGACTCATCAGAAATGAAAAGTTTTGCAACAAGTATACGTCTGAGTACCAGCTCATGGCAGTTGTATGTCTATTGTATGGACCATGGTGAGCAGTTGGTAGATTATGGATTCTGCCACAATAGCAGACAAACGATGTGCTATTTATTCCTTCATTGGTTAGAGCCACTCCAGTGATGAGCTCTATTTAGTTTGAATCAGTCTTTGCTAATCAAGACTTAATTGAACTCTCTGTCAAAAAAATGTTAGAAGGGGAGTGATCACATACAAAGTAAAAGACACAATTTTGAAAGTGAAGGAATTAGGCACCAAGGGCAGAATAAATAACTATCTAAGATTTAAATATCCGTCTGGAATCGGTGTTTTATGAATTCCTAGCATGAACAGATGGCCAGGCTTGCTCACATTTTCCCCTAAATTTGCGAATATTGAATCAATTTTCCTACAGACTCTAAATTACACAGTTGAAGTGCTGTTTTCACACCCAGGCGCACACACACACGTTTGGCATGTGATCCATGAATTCTAAAACTCATTCCAAGAAGATCCTTTTTTTGTATGGCACATTCCACATTCGGTGACTGCCCACACCACCTTCTCTAAGAAAGCTCATTTCCCCAGGCCACTCCAGTTTAGAATTACACAGCATTAAATTCTATTTCTCTGGCTCTCGTCCTTCCTTCCTACAGTGGGACCCTGAACAACTCAGTTTCCTTCCCTATTTCTGGATGTCCTCAGGAATAATCCCAGTGGGCTTGAACATGCCTTGCCAGTTAATAGCCATTCAGTATAACCTTCTAAGCTTTACCCTGACACCCAGCCACAGCCTCTTGTGCCTGCAGATATGTGCTATCCCTGCTGGGTCCCTTCCCTGCTACAAGTGTGAGCTGCTGTGCCCCCTGTAGCCCCTGCTGTGCCCGTGCATTTCTGACAGCCTTCAAGCTGCATTGTGCCTTGAGCCAGAGTGGCAAGACCACCTCTCTCAGTATTGGGTCATACTTCAGGCAGTAGTGCTGCCTTGAGTCACAGTGTCTTGCAGAATTTTCAATAAAGATCGTTCTATCTTCTTTAATTACTTGCAGCCCGCATCAACCCTGGCAGGAAACATGGATCACTTTGAGTGCAAAGGGTTTGGTTGGAGATATGAGCAGGGTCAAGAGAACAAAGAGATGGATGGTGTTTTAGTTTCCTAGGCTGCTCAAGGAAAATCTTGAAATGGTTCAGCTTAAACAGTGGGAGTTTATTTGCTCACGGTTTTGAGGCCTGGAAAATGTACAAATCAAGGTATCAGCAAGGTGATGCTTTCTTCTTGAAGACTGGCTACTGGAGACTCCTGGCTCCTCTGCCACCTGGCAAGGCTTATGACCATGTCTGCTGGTCTCCCCCTTCTTTTCTGGGTTTCACTGATTTCAGCTTCTTGCTTCTGTGGCTTTCTCTCTCTCTCTCTCTCTCTGAATTTCATTCTCTTATAAAGTCCTCCAGTGATAGGATTAAGACACATCCTGGTTGAAGTGGGATACACCTTAACTGAAGTTACTTCATCAAAAAGGTCGTACTTATAATGGGTTCACACCTGCAGGAAAGATTTAAGAACATGCTTTTGGGGGGCACATATGGGTTCAAACCACCACAGATGGTAAGGCCCCCAAGGATGAGCCAAGAGCAGGACACGAAGAGCCAAGTGGAGGGAGTAGGGTTACTGGAAGCTGCTCAGAGCTGTAGCAGTAGGAGAGGGGATGAGCTGTGGGTGAGCTGCAGTGTAGAAGGATGTAGCCACTGTGAGGCCGTGTTCAGGGAGGGAAGGAGTGGGGATAGCAGGTACACCAACTTTACCCCACTTTCTCCCTCTGATCTGCAGGCGCTGGTGCCATCCAACCAAAGCAAGAGGACAGGGGAGGTCCAGTGATAATTTCTAAAAAGCAGGGCAGAAAAGAGAGAAGGGATCTGGAGTGCCAAATGAAGATGCTTTCAGCTCATAGCCTAACGTTTCCCCTACTTTCCTTTCCCACACTAGACAAGGGTTCCTAGAAGCTGGGTTGGAGTAGAAATCTGCAGCAGATGCCACACTGAGGATGGCCACTCCCTTCTGTGGAACAATGGCAGGTTGTAATTGTGGTACTTGAGTTCTTGTCCAGAAGGCCAACTCCTGCTGAGTTGATTCAAGCAGTTAACCAGACTTACCCAGACATGTCTTTATTAGTCAAGGGAGTCAGGCTATGATGCGGTGGGAAGCTTCAGAGTCTTGATGTCTTAGCCAATGGAGAGTATTTCTTGCTCATGTTCCAGTCCAATGCAGCTCCAGTGCCCTCCTCCATCTTCTAGATTTCCCATCTGAAACACGGGAGTCAGGAACATGGAGTCATTGGGGAAGAAGTAGGTGAAAGGGAGGATCCCATAAGATGACTCTGTGGCCAGGACTGATGTGGTTGACACCCTTGATCAGAAATTGGTCACATGACTCTAATCTCACTGCAAAAAAGGCAGGATATTAGAAAAGAATTAACAGTTTCTCTTCCATGCCTGCATCCCAACAGTGAACATAACTTAGGGTGGGATGGAAAGCCCCCACAGTTGCACATGTCCATAAATTCCTGTTGTTTTCAGAATCTGCACTTTACCCTATGAAGCTTGAGTTGTTGAAGCGTTAGTCTAGATATGCTGCTTTAATTATCTCCTTAATACATTATTTGGAGGATCCATGGGGAGATGCTTTTGTCTGACTGAGTTGAGGTGACGTAAGCAGGTAGATTTACATTGTTATTAAAGATTTCTGGACTTCAAAAATATTCCCCCATTTCTTAAAGCTTTAATCAAGTTATTAAGTTAACTCTTTATAAAATTCCCATACCTGTTAAAATAAATGCTAACCAAACAGGGCTTTGATGAATTATATTATGGTGAGCAGTTCATATGGCAAATTGATTTAATGTCAGTACTTATTAGAGTCTTGACTCTGTATGGCCCATTACATGAAAAACTTTGACATATTTGAATGCTCTATACAGGAACAATGAGAGATCTGGAATAAGAGAAGAATATCTTATCATTTACTTTTTTTGTTAGACAAGTTGTAGGTTTGTAGAAAATCATGCCTAAAATACAGAGTTTCCATTCACTACCCTTTTATTAACACCTTCCGTTAGTATGGGACATTGTTGCAGCTGATGAGAGAACATTTTTATAATTGTACTATTAACTGTAGTCCATGGTTTACTTTAGTATTTACTATTTGTGTTGTACAGTCCTAAGGATTTTTCTGAAGATTTTTATTCTAGTAACTTATACAACCTAATGTTTCTTTTCTTAACCATATTCAGAAATAAATTTCAGTGCTGCTAATTACATTCACAATGTTGTGCTATCATCACAACCATCTATTATCAAAACTTGTCCATTTTCCTAAGTAGAAACTCTGTGCAATTTGAGCATTTGTTCCTCATTGCCTACCCGCACCCTGACCCCTGGTTACCTATATTCTAATTTCTGACTATGAAATTGCTTATTCTATGTTATTTTATATTACTAAGATCATAAAATATTCGTCCTTTTTGTATCTGGCTTACTTCACTCAACATGATATCTTCAAGGTTCATCCATGTTGTCTCATGTATCAGAATTCCATTACTTTTTATGACTGGATAATATTCCATTGTGTGTTTATACCATTGGTGTTGTTTATTTGTTCATCAGTTGATGGACGCATGGGTTGCTTCCATCTTTTAGTCATGAATAATGCTGCTATGACCATTGGTGTGGAAATACCTGTTCAAGGCTCTGCTTTCAATTCTTCTGGCTATATACCTAGAAATGAGATTGCAAGGTCATGTGGTAATTCTATACTTAACATTCTGTGGATCCATGAAACTGTCTTCCACAATGGGTGCACCATTTTACATTCCAACCAATAATAAATGAGTGTTCCTATTTTTCCACATCCTCTCCAACACTTGTAGTTTTCTGTTTCTTTTTTTTTAATACTAGCCATTCTAGTGGGTATGAAATGGAATCTCGTTGTTTTGATTTGCATTTCCCTACTTCTTGATGATGTTGAGTATATTTTCATATGTTTTTTTACCATTTGTATATTTTCTTTGAAGAAATGTCTGTTCAAGTCTTTTGCCCATTTTTAATGCATTTTTTATTGTGAACTTTTAACATATATACATAACTTTCAAAGTACAATTTAACAACTATATGGGGAGCAAATTTCAAAGGTTGTCATGGGTCACAGTTCCACAACTTCAGCCATTTCCATTACTGTAAAATATAATACATAAAGAAAGGTGTTAGCTTTCAGTGTATGGCTCAACAAGCAGTTTATATAGGGAATTTCAAAAATTATGGGTTACAGATCCACGGTTTCAGGTCTTTCCTTATTATGAAATATAAAGTATAAGCAGAATGGTGAAGACTTTCAAAGCACAATTCAATGAGTAGTTATAGAGCAAATTTCAAAGGATGTTATAGGTTACAGTTCTACCATGTCGTTTACCTCCTTCCAGCTTTTCCAACACCCCAGCATCTAAATATATATATATATATTTATATAAAGTTTCAGTATTCGTAGACCTTTGATAAATCTTACCTTGTTTGTTGCTACCCCTTCCTCTCACTTAATCTCCTTCTCCATCTTCAGGGGTGTCTAGGCAGTGAGCACCCTAACTTGTTCATATTGAAAGGGGGTGCCGACAGAATGGGGAAGGGGGCTGCATCTGGTTGTTGATCTTAAAGAGACTGTTGCCTCTGGGTTTTGGGACTTGTCTGGTATAGGAACGCTCTGGTAGATTTAAGTTTCTGAAAGATAAAACTTAGTGAGTGAATCTTTCATAGAATCTCAGGTAGGGACCTAGATATTTGGGGACTACTTTTGTTATGGGCATGGCACACTGTGTCCATTTGGGATGTCTAGCTGGAGCTTGCATAAGAGAACCTCCAGGATAGCCTCTCAATTCAATTTGGGATCTCTCAGCCACTGTGACCTCAGCTTGTTACCTTTCTTTTTCCCCCTCTTTGGTTAAATAGGCATTTTCAATCCCTTGCTGTCAGGGCCAGCCTCATTCCTGGGAGTCATGTCCCACGTCACCAGGGAGATTCATTCCCCTGGGAGTCATTTCCTTCATTGGGAGGAGGTTAATGGATTTATTTTCTGAGTTGGGCTTAGAGAGAGAAAGACCACATCTGAGCAACAAAAGAGGTTCCCTGGAGGTGCCTCTTAAGCATAATTATAGGAGAGCTCAGCCTCCTATTTACAACCCTAAATTTCATAAGAGCAAGCCTCAAGTTGAGGGCTTGATTTATTAAGTAGTGTGTTCCTAATTTTGCTTAATATATATTCTATCCCAAGATAAACAGTCAGTTTCTTACATTATCTTCACTTAGTTGTACAATCATCATCACTCTCAAGTGTAAACAATTATCATAACATAATACATCCTATAGCTGTTATCAACTGCTAATTATTCATCTCTGGTATTAGTGTAGGGTTGGTAAGATATTCTTATTATGTATAGTCTTTAATATGTAATGGGTAGTTTTTCCATACCACTCTGTTTTTAACCCTCTGCACCAGTGTCATACCTTATCAGAATATCAAGCTAACACTTGTTTAGGTTTGTGGTGCTACTCTATGGATTACATGCCTTTAAACAACCATTTACGAACATGTTCACCTTCAGTACATCACTGATACTTATAATCCCATTAATGAACCTTATTCACACCTGACCATTCCCATACCATTAAAATCATACTCATTATCATATCTGTACATATTAGAGTATCACTCACCCTTCACCAGCTTCTGTCTATCTCTAGGTCCCCTATATTCTACATTATTAGACACTTATTTTACATTTTTCATGGAGTTCACAATAGTGGTAACATACAATATCTCTCCTTTTGTGTATGGCTTATTTCACTCAGCATTATGTCTTCAGGATTCATCCATATTGTCATATGTTTCATGACCTCATTCCTTCTTACAGCTGCATAGCGTTCCATTGTGTGTATATACCACATTTTGTTTATCCACTCATCTGTTGAAGGACATTTGGATTGTTTCCATCTCTTGTTTTGCCCATTTTTAAAAACTGAGTTGTTTAATTTGTCTTTTTGTTGTTGAGTTGAGGATTTCATTACATATTTTGGATATTAAATGCTATCAGATATGCTGTTTACAAATATTTTCCCCTGTTGCATAGCTTTTCATTTTATTTTCATGATAAAGTTATTTGATGCAAAAAAGTCTTAAATTTTGATACAGTTATGTTTATCTACTTGTTTTTTTACTGTTTGTGCTTTGGGTATAAAGTCTAAGAAACCACTGCCTAACTCAAGGTTATGAAGATGATTCCCTATGTTTTCTTCTAGGAGTTCTATGGTTCTGGCTCATATTTAGGTCTTTGATCCATTATGTGTTGATTTTTGTATATGGTGTATTTTTTTTTTTCATGTGGACATCATTTTCTCAGTGCCATTTGTTGAAGAGACTGTTCTTTGCCAATTGAGTGGTCTTTGCCCCTTGTAAAAAATAAATTGGCCATAAATGTGAGGGTTGATTTCTGGGACCTTTATTTGATTCCATTGGTCTATATGTCTTTCCTTTTACCAGTACCATGCTCTTTAGATTACTGTAACTGTAATATGTTTTAAGATCAGGAAGTGTTAGTCATCCAACTTCATTCTTTTTCAAGATGGCTTTGGTTATTTGGAGACCCCTACCCTTCCATATAAATTTGTGACTGACTTTTGGATTTATTGGAATTTTTATTGGGATTGTGTTGAATCCATAAAATCTCTTTGGGGAGAATTGACATTTTAACAAAATTTAGATTTCCATTCCACGAATGGAGAAATGTCCTTCCTTTCATTTAGGTCTTTGATTTCTTTTAACAATCTTCTATATTTTCCTACGTACAAGTTCTTTAGATCCTTCACTATACTTATTCCTAGATATTTATTCTTTGGGCTGCTATTGTAAATGGAATTGTTTTCTTGATTTCTTCTTCAGATTGCTCTTTACTGATATATTAAAATACTACTGGTATTTTGGATGTTGGTCTCATACCCCTTCATCCCCCAGTTTGCTGCATTCATTTATTAGCTCTAGTAGCTTTGTTATGGGTTTTCCAGATTTGTCTGTTTTTAGGATCATGTCACCTGCAAATAGGGGAAGTTTTACTTCTTCCTTTACAATTTGGATACCTTTTAGTTCTTTTTCTTGCCTAATTGCTCTGGCTAGAACTTCCAGTACAATGTTGATTAGCAGTGGTGACAATGGACATCTTGTCTTGTTCCTGATCTTAGAGGGAAAGATTTCAGTCTTTCACCATTAAGTGAAATATTAGCTGTTGCTTTTTCATATATCCCTTTATCATGCTGAGGAAGTTTCCTTCTATTCCTAGTTTTGTAAGGGTTTTTATCAAGAAGGAGTGCTAGATTTTGTCAAATGCCTTTTCTGCATCGTTTGAGATGATCATGTGTTTTTTTTCCCTTTGTTCTGTTAATGGGATGTATTACATTAATTGTTTTTCTTATGTTGAACTAACCTTGCATACCAGGGATAAATTCCACTTGATCATGCTGTATAATTCTTTTAATATGCTATTAGATTTAGTTTGCTAGTATTTTTTGAGGATTTTTTGCATCTACATTCATAAAATATATTGGCCTATAGTTTTGTTCTCTTGCAGTATCTTTATCTGGCTTTGGTATGAGGGTGATGTTAAAATCATAAAATGAGTTAGGTAGTGTTCCTTCTTCAGCTTTCAAGAAGAGTTTGAGCAGAATTGGTGTTAATTCTTCTTGGAATATTTGGTAAAATTGCACTGTGAAGCCATCTGGTCCTGGGCTTTTCTTTGTTGGGAGATTTTTGATTACTCATCCAATGTCTTACTAGTTATTGGTTTGTTGAGATCTTTGATTTTTTTTTTTTTTTTTGAGTCAGTGTAGGTAATTTGTGTGTTTCTAGGAGTTTGTCCATTTCATTTATGTTATCTAATTATTTGGTGTTTAGTTTCTTCAAATAGTCCATTTTATTTCAGAGGGGTCAGTAGTAATGTTCCCCTTTTCATTTCTGATTTTTGTTATTTGTATCCTCCTTTTTTCTTTGTCACTCTAGCTAAAGATTTGTTGTTTTAATTGATCTTTTCAAAGAACCGACTTCTGGTTTTGTTTGTTCTCTCTAATGTTTTTTTCATTTTTATTTCATTTGTTTCCCCTATAACCTTTGTTATTTCCTTTTTCCTGCTCACTTTGGGTTTAATTTCCTCTTCTTTTCTAGAGCCTCCAGCTTTGAGGTTATGTCTCTGATTTGAGAGCTTTCTTCTTTTTTAATGCAAGCATTTAGAGCTATAAATTTCCTAGTCAGTGTCGCCTCTAATGCATCCCACAAGTTTTGCTATGTTGTGCTTTCATTTTCATTCACCTTAAGATATTTCCTAATTTTCCTTTTGATTTCTTCTTTTACCCATTGCTTGTATATGAGTACATAGTTTCATTTCCACATATTTGTGAATTTTCCATTTCACCCTTTGTTATTGATTTCTAGTATCATTCCATTGTGGTCTGGGAAGATACATTGTATGATTTCAGTATATCTGAGTATATTGGAACTTGCTTTGTGACCTAACATATGGTCTATCCCAGAGAATGATTCATGTGCACTGGAGAAGAATGTATTCTGCTGCTGTTGAGTGTTCTATTTGTGTCTATTAGGTCTATTTGCTTTTGGTATCAGTCAAGTTTTCTAGTTCCTTATTGATCTTCTGTCTAGATGTTCTATCTATTATTGAAAGTGGTACATTAAACTCTCCCCCAATTAGTGTAGAGCTGCTTATTTCTCCCTTCAAATCTATCAATATTTTCTTTGTATATTTTGGGTCGCTGCTCTTCAGTGCACGTATTCTTATAATTGTTATGTCTTCTTGTTGAACTGATCCCTCTATCAGTATAAATGACCATCTTTGTCCTTCATAACAGTTTTGAATTAATGTCTGTTGATATTAGGAGAGCTATCTCAGCTCTGTATTGTTTACTATTTGTGCAGTATATTTTTCTCCATCCTTTAACTTTCAACCTACTTATGTCTTTGAATTTAAGGAGTGTCCCTTGTAAACACAATATCCTTGGGTCTTGCTTTTTTATCCATTCTGCCACTTCTGCCTTTTGACCAGAGAGCTTAATATATTTACATTTAAAGTAATTGTTGACAATGCAGGACTTTCTTCTGTTTGCTCTTTAGTCTTTGTTAAGTCATACCTTTTTTTGACTCTCAATTCTTTTGTTAATACCTACTTTCATATTCATTTGATTTTTTGTTTTGTACCATATTGGGTGACTTTTGGTGCCCCATATAGTTCTAAGTTTTCCATTGTTTAAGGCAATAATTTTTTCTTTTTGGCATGTCTATGCAGGGCATTAAAAAATATAGTTATTATTACAATATGAACTATATCAAATTGGAGCTTTGCAATTAAGGGCTTAAGTTTAACTCCGGATGCATTTTTGAAATAAAGGAAGTAATAATTCATGTGTTAGAAATTAGCTTATCTGCCATCATTTTCTTGTAAACAATTTAGTCCTTAGTTAACAGTATGTGTATGCTACATTTTTGGCATGTGCCTTCATGGAATTGGGATGCACTGTGCAAATGAGAAAATGATTTATCGAAATGCTTAATCCTCCTTACCTTTATATGTCAACTGTTCCCTGTGTGGCTTTCCACCCACCACCCCAATTTAAAAAAATCCATTGTCTGCATTACAGTGATATAGCCTTTATTCCTTCATTAGCAATTTCTCCTTAGTTGCAGGAGGCTATAGTGCTTACTGTGCACAATAACTGTTATTGAGCAATGTTATTTAAGAAACCCAAACTAACAACCATAACAGCTTTAAAGAGCTTCATCTGTATCCTTATTCTGATGACTTTCTGAAGATTATCAAGCAGGAGTTATATTGACAAATCAGAATGAGCATTACTGATGTTTAATATACTGGTTGGCATTCACATGCCAGATGGTCGTGTATGGTATTGGCCATGTTCTAAAGGAAGAGCAGTCAGTAGCATAAACTTCGTGTGCATGTCCATTTCAGCCTAATGTACCATCATGTTTTATCAGGACCCTATTATGACATTGTGGTTTTGTGATATTACCGATTACAATATGTGGTTGGACCTACACATTATCCTCACATAACCGACATGCGGCTGAAGCATATTCCTTCTCCAATTGGAGATAATTGTAATAAGGCAAACCTGGCTGTGCTGGTTTGAATCTATTGTGTACCCCAGAAAAGCCTATGTTCTTTTAATCCAATCTTGTAGGGGCAGACGTACTGTGGGTGGGGCTTTTGATTAGGTTGTTGCCATAGAGATGTGACCCCACCCATTCAAGTTGGGTCTTAATCCCCTTGCTGGAGTCCTCTATGAGAGGATAAAAGACAGAGACATTTTGGAGAGTGCTCAGAAAAGCTGAGATGTAATCCAGAGTTTGCCCCTTGGAGAAGCAAGGAGGACCCACAGGAGCTGAGAGAGCCGTTTTTGAAAGCGGAAGCCAGGAATGCAGCAGACATTACCATGTGCCTTCCTATGTGACAGAGGGACCCCAAGTGCCAGTTGCCTTTCCTCAGAGAAGGTATCTTCCTCTTGATGCTTTAATCTGGACAGTTTCATGGCCTTAGAACTGTAAATTTGCAACCTAATAAATGCCCATTGAAAAAGCCAACCTATTTCTGGTGTATTGCTGTCTGGCAGCTTTAGCAAACTGGAATACTGGCCAAGTGGACATCTCCAGTACTAGTGCAGCCACGTTTTAGGAAAAACAATGACCCAACCTAATCAGATCTGTCAAAATTATTATAAATTATTTATAAATATGGATTATTATAAATATGGATATGTATCTTCTATTATTAATTATATCTCCTGACTGTAAGTGTATGTTGTGTTTGAGATATAAACTAATGTGGTAGATTGAATCATGTACCCCAACAAAAGACATGTTCTTCATCTTAGTCCTTATTCCTGTGGGTGTGAATCCATTTGTAAATAAGACCTTTTTGAAGATGTAATTATTGGTTAAGGGGTGGAAAAATTGAATCAATGCGGGTCTCAATCCATGTAACTGGAGGCCTTACAAAGAGAGGAAATTCAGAAATAGAATCTAGAAACTGGAAGAAGGTAGAAGATGTAGAAGCCAGAAGTCAGAGAAAGCCACAGGAGGAGACCAAGGTCATCACCATGTGACAGAGGCAGAGATGCAAGTCAGGGAACCCCAAGGATTGCAGCAAGCCAGCAGCAGAAGGCTTCAGACTCTGAGAGAAAGTATGGCCATGCCAAAGCCTTGATTTGGGAATTCTGGTCTCTAAAACTGTGAGCCAGTAACTTCTTGTAGGTTAAGGCAACCCATTGTGTGGTATTTGTCGTGGCAGCTCTGGCAAACTAAGACAACTAATGATTGCATTAGTCCCTGATTCTGGAATCTTGTGCCCTGAGACTCCCCAGAGTTCCTGAAAGAAGTTCCTGGGGCACTGCCACATATTGTAAATTGTCAAGAAAAATACAGCGCCATCTGTGAGACTCTGGATGAATTACCAGCTCAAAAGAGTTGATGGCATCAGCTTTAGATCTTGCAAATTTCTTTTGATGATGCTATTCATTTGTGAAGTTGGATTTCCAGAGGTTGCTGTCATAAAAAGCATGTAAGATCACTGTGGAACAGAGTGAAGATGTTGAGCTCTTGTTTGATTCCACTGTTTGAGAAGCTGTGCTGTGCCCAGCACATCCCATTGTAAGTAACTGTGGTTATTTAATAAGGATATTTTTGTTTATTACTTTTTTTCAAATGCTTACAAAGTTATTAGGGAATAAGTATTTACTAAGTTGTTTGGACCTAATTACTTGATAATTGGAACTATACGCTGTTTCTTTCGTCTTAGCAGCGTTCTTGGAAAATTTAGTGTAACGCTAAGGGCTTCATGAAGCAAGAAAATTAGGAAACCTCAGCTGTGAGCCCATGATGATTTACAAAATCTTTTAAAAACATAATATGCAAAAAATCCTTTACATCATTTCTGTATAGATAATTTCAGATCACATTTACACAGGGCAGGCAGTTATGATACATGTGGTTTGAATCTTTTTGAAGGTTGTATAAAATCTGATAGTTCTCATCATGTCTACATATTTTCATTACACCAGTCTCAGTTTTTATCTTGAGATTTTAATTGCCCTGAGTTGGTGACTGAATTTCTCCGAGAATAATGGTTGTCTTGGATTTAATTTGATTATGCAACTGAGAGGAAATAGGTTGAGGACATTCAAATATTAAACTGCCTGTAGCCATTGCTAAAGTGAATGGATGTGAGGTTCCTTAGGATTACATCTTTTACCCTTCCCTGTGGGAAGTAGAAACCTTTATAAACAGAATGTATGGGGGAGCCGGCCAGGCTTCCAGTTTTGATACCACTTCTAGAAAACATAGTCTTGTATTTTCTGCTCATCTACTTTTGGTCCTTTCTTGCTGTCCTCCAGACCCACCTCTCCATCCCATGTAGAAATTCCTCATAGGCAGCTGTCCGTACCCTGAATCATGGCTCTGCCCTCTCCTGGATTAATGAAGGAGAGAGGGCATTTTTGTCTCGATTACTGAATCTTACTTTTGAGTGAACCAAACTCTCTGTAGCTCCCACTACATTTTAACAAGTAAATCTCCTTGAACCAGCACTCCAGTTTTCTGTAACAAATAAATTCCAGAAGAGTCTCCATCAACCCCAGATATCCAGCCCTGTCTTTTCCTCCTTTCTAAGCTGCTCTTGCCATTCTTCTCTTGTGTGAGGCAGTTTCCTTAGAAAGTTCTCCATTTCCAAAGCCCTGTCTCATTTTCTCTTCCCATCCCTTTTCCCTCACAACCTCTCATTGGTTCTTTGCCTCATTCTCCTGTTGTTCAGCCTCACCTTTCTGGGTCATTCTGTGCTCAGAAGCCCGTAACTTTTGCCTACCAGGCCCCCAACTTCACTCATTGTCTCCCAGTATCAAATATTAGCCTGTTTTAAAGCTTTACATTTGACAACTTTACTTTGGAAACATAAAGTCCTGATATATTGGAGTTCCTTTTTCTTTTGGAAGAAGTTACTGGCCTTTTCCCAGGCTGCCTTGATTTCAGTATTTTATCCCCTTGACCCATGTGCCCCTGTGCATTTCTCATGCCATTTGTTTGGTTTGTGAAAAGTTGCATCCATACCTTATGAAAGGCCTGCGACGTATTTTTAATATGGCACGTCAGAGTGTGAACAGCTGCTCATGAAGAATTTCTACATGGGATGAAGAGTTGGATCCGGTGGCCAGCAAAAATGGACTGAATAGTAAACATGCAAAAAGTATTAGAAGTGGAATTAAAACCGGAGGCATGGCCTGTTTCTCCATACATCCTCTTCTGAAATTGTTTCTTGCAAATCTCTTTTCGTTCAGCAAATTCTGCTGACTGCCAGCATTCTGATGACACTGGAGACACCAAAGGATATTTAAGGTAAAATAAGGTTTCTGGCCTTAAAACTTATATCTTGTTGTAGGGACAATTTGAGCCCACTGGAAGATTAAATAACAATACAATGCATCACAACAACACTGTGCAACCAAATCCACCCCTAATATCCAAAGGATTCAGTGACAGAGCAACACATAACATATCCCAAGGCCTTGTATGGTATGCATGAAATAAATGAAACTAACAAGAAGTTATAAGATCAGAAGAAGGACAGGCTTGTGTTGGAGGAGATGGAATCTGAGTTGACTTTGATGCTGCATTTGCAACCCCCAAACATGACATCTGAGGTGGTTTCTCTTCAGGAAAAATAGATATCAGCAGTGTGAGGTCTGATTTCTCTTGAACAGTTCTGTGACCTTCTTTGAAGATGATCTCTCTGTTCTGTAATGGGACAAATCATCCCCCACCTACCTGGCTCCTTGCCTTGCTGCTACCAACGTGGTTCAAACCACAATAATGCTGGAACAAAAGGTGGGAACCTGAGGCAAGTGGGACCATTGAGGCACAGGTACTGTCATGAGAGGAGGCTACAGAGGAGAACGAGAAAGCCACGGGACCACATGGGGGATCCAGTGGCCACAGGATCACCATTTTGGGAAAGAAAAGCAAGGTGCTCATTGGCCACACTGAAAAGAAAGCCATTTTGTGAACTTTTAACATTTGTGTAATTCTCTGTGTTCCAAAAATATTTTCCTTAAATATCACTACTACTGCTAGCAGGGCTTTTGAAAGATAGTCAACATAAATACTACAAAGATGGTGAGCGCCAGAATTCTGCATTGCTGGCGGTCTTAGTTTCCTAGGGCTGTAGTAACAAATTCCCACAAATTGGGTGACTTAAAACAATGCAAATTTATTGCCTCAGTTCTGGAGGATGGAAGTCTAAAATCAAGATATCAGCATGGCTACGCTCCCTCTGAATCCACAGGGCAAATCCCTCCTGGCCTCTTCTAGCTTCTAGTGTTTGCCAGCAATCTTTGGTGTTCGTTGGCTTGAAGATGCATCAGTCCAGTCTCTGACTCATTTTCGCATAGCCTTCTCCTTACATCTGTCCTTCTTTAAGGACACCAGTCATATTGGATTAGGATCTACCCTAATTCAGTTTGGCCTTATTTTAACTAATTACATCTTCAAAGACCCTATTTCCAAATGTCACATTAGTGGGTTCAGGAGTTAGGACTTTACCATAGCTTTTTGGGGGACACAATTCAACCTATAGCCCATAACCCTGACCAAGAGAGGATCCTGGAACTTGGGGGGTCAGTGTGTGGAAAGACTGACTTTGATTGTGAAAGCTGAGAAGCCTGCTGGAAATCGCTTCTGGAAGGCAATCCTGCTTCTCTCCACACCCATGATACGAGATGTTTGCTCTTATGGGGGGAAGAATAACCAATCAGTTTCAAGCCGTCATGGACAAAGCCCAATGCTTAGACCCCAGGGCCCAGAAGTTTCCTTTTGTTGAAGTTCTGGGTAAGCAGTTGGAATTGATCTGAGGCAACAGGGAGTGGGTGAGAAGGGGTGGGGGCTTCAGAGCTAAACTGCCTTTGTTTAAATCCAGCCCTTTCACTTTTTAGCTCTGTGCCTTTAAACAAAGTATCTAAATTTAGCCTCCTAGTTTCTATCTGTAAAATGAGGATAATTGTAATACTGAAGAGCTGAAACCCATGACACCTAAAATAGTACCTGGTATGGGCAAGCCCTAAAAAAAAAAAAAAAAAAAAAAATAGCTTTGTTATTATTGACAGCCTCAATAGTGTAGGTATAATGATATTGATGGTGTAATTGAAGTAGACGTCAGGATAAAGGCTGTCTGCTCTAGGATATGTAAGATTATTTTATTGGGCACAAAGCCTTTGGAGAAAAGATTGTTCCTGGGCTATTGTAGCTCAGTGTCAGCTGTGGTTGGGAACAGGGAAATTGTTGATGTGATACTTAAATGCAACTCGGATCTTTTATATTTATTCAGGTGTCCCATCAAATGTTACCTCCTCAGAGATGTTTTCCGTCCCCACTTGCTTGCTACCTCATCACACCATTTTAAATGTCTTTAAAGCAGTTGAGTGTCTCATGTTTTCTTGTTTGTTTTGTTTATTTATTTACTTATTTAACAAATATACATCGAATACCTACCGCACGTCAGACTGTGTTGGTTACTGGGGACTCAGAGCTGAACAAAGCAAGAGGAAGTCCTGGTCCTCATGAGATCTGTGCTCTAATGGGCAAGGCAGATTAACAATAACCAAGAAAATGTATTGTAAATATGTAGTATATCAGATGGTGATAAGCCCTATGCAGAAACATAAAGGAGTGCTGGGCTGAAGTACAGTAGGAGGGTTTGGAATTCTAGAGAGCATAATCAGGGAAGACCTCACTGGCAGGTTGCCATCAGGCAGATATTTGAAGGGATATCTGGGCAAAAAGTGTTCTTAAGTAGAGGGAATAGCAACTACAAAGGCCCTGAGGTGCAAAGTGTATGTGGTGTGTTCATGAAACAGTATGGAAGTCAGAGCAACAGAAACAAAATGAAATAGGGGGAATGTATAAGTTAGCGTTTGCTGTGTAACAAACCATCCCGAACTTAGTGGCTTAAACCGACTATCATTTATTTAGCTCAATAACTTGTTTATCAGCAATTTGACTGGGCTCAGATGGTATTTCTTCTGTTGGTCTCAACTTGGCTCCCTCATGTGTGTCTCTCTCTCTCTTTTTAATTAACTTTATTTACCAAAAAAAAAAAAAAAATATTTCCAGGTAAAATAAAACAAAGGAACAGGAAAACAAAATATCCTGAAATAACTTCATTGCTTCCAATAAGCTCCTACTATACCACAAAAAATTAACAAACCATAGTCATTCCTGAATATTCCTGTATCACTAAGATTATCCTCAATATCTTATCTGTTCTTATTAGCTTATCGTTCCCCCTTCACTAACTCCTATCTATTTCTAGGTCCTCTATATTCTACAATAAGAGTCTATTATTCTACAATAATGTATCTCTTGCAGCTGCCAGGCAGCTGAGTACTTCTCGGCCTACAGGATCTCAGGTGAGATGGCTTGTCTCTGGTCCACACTGGTCTTCCATCTTCCAACAGGTTATCCCATGCTTGTTCACACAGGGGCAGCAGAGTCCAAGAGTCAAGAGAACAAAGCTGCATGTCACCTCTGCCGCATTTTATTGGTCAAAGCAAGTCTTGTGGCCAATTCCAGATTCCAGGGGTCAGGGGAAATAGACTCCACCTCTCGATGGGAAGAGCTGAAAATATCATGGCCCTTTTTATTTTCAGTCTGCCACAAGGAGGGTGCTAGAGCATGGGGTTAGTGATATAGCAAAGGCTTGTACATCATAGTATAAGTTTGAAGCTGTTTGAGGGGTTGGAATAGACAGGTAGCATGATCGGACTTGATAATTTAAAAGGCTCTCCCTGGCTGCTTTGTGGAGAAGAGACAGCACAGTGGTAGCATGGAAGCAGAATGACCAGCCAAGTTAGGAGGCTGTTGTCATAAGTGGGACTCGGTGTCCTGAGCCAGGATGGTGGCAGCGAAGGTGGTGAGAAGTGGTTGCCTCTGGCCGTGTGCTGGATGTCTGTCCATGAATTCTCTCTCAGCCACCTTGAGTGAAAGGTCTGTGTGGGCAAGGATTGTTTTAATTTCCATACTGTCCTCAGCACCAAGGAGCATGGCTGGCACATGATAAATGTCCACTACATAATGGTTGGATGAATGAATGAATGAATGAATCTTTTGGACTTTAGATTTCTGAGGTGAACTTGCAGAAATCAAAAAGAGCCCCCTTCTCAGTACTCCTGGAGGAGACCTCAGTGGCTGGGCCACTTGTGGAATGTGGCACAGATCCTGGCCCTCTGCTGGCTGTCCTTGGGCTGCCTGCTGGCTCAGGAGTGTCCTTGAGTTAAGCACTTAGTAGCATACATATGGACATAAAGCCTAGGGGAATCCGTTTGTGCAGAGTTATTTAGTAATGCATTTTAAGCTAGTTCATTTTACTTCATTGCATTTTGCATGTGTATTTGAATCTGTGGTTGAGTTTTTATTACTATCCACAGAAGTGATATAATGCAGAGCCTCAGGTTTTCTGCCTTGGAGGAATAATTGGTAGAATAAACTGAGAATGTGAGGGTTCTTAAATGGTTTTGTCAGCAAGTTAGTAAACATAATTATTTTGTTGGCTGATAGGACCTCAATATCTTTAAACATATAGTACTCGTGAATAGAAATCTGTATGAGGGTTTCCTCGGGCTTTCCAAAGAAATTATTACAAACCTCGTGGCTTAAAACAACATAAATTTCTTTTCTCACAGTTCTGGGGGTCAGAGGTCTGAAATCAGGGTGTCTGGAGGACTGTACGCCTTCTGGAGGCCCTAGGGGAGAGCCCATTCTTTGCCTCTACCAACTTCTGGTGCCTGATGGCTTATCTTGACTTGCAGCTGCATCTTTCTTGGCTCCATCTTCACATCACCTTCTCCTCTGCATGTTTCTGTCTCATAAGAACACTTGTCACTGGATTTAGGGTCCATCTATATAATCGAGGTTGACCTCTTTATTTCAAGAGCCTTAACTTAATCATCTGCAAAGACTCTTTTTCCAAATAAGGCCACATTCACAGGTTCTGGGAATTAGGAAGTGCACGTATGTTTTGGGGGTATCCCATTCAACACACTGCAGCACCTCTTAACATTTTAAAACCTCAAAGCTTTCAATTATCATGGCTCTGGGAATTTGGAAAAATTAAAATGATTGTTTTTTCTAGTCCAGAGTAGAAGGTAAAGCTTGTTTCTTTGCATAATCTTTCTCCTCTTCAGGTCTCATCCTTCCTCTTCCACTACAGAACTCAGCCTGTCTGACAGGCTCAAGATTTTTGTCCTTGGGATGTTTATTTTTTATCCTGACTCCTTCATGTGTCTTCTCTATTGGATTATTCCCAAGAGTTTTATAGATATTCTCTCTCTCGCTCATGTTCTAAGAAACATAACAAGAAAGCCAAAAGTTAACAACTTAACCTGCCCTTGACCCAGCTACTGCTCTATTTTTCTTCCTCAACCATATTCCTTAACTGTTTCTGCCTCTTTGCTTCCCTGTCATTATACAACCTATTCTAAGCTGACTTCTTCCTCCTTTCCTTTTGTGAAATTATTCTTGCTAAAGCCACCCGTGACCTGGGAGCAGGATCTTCAGATCTCTCCAAGCATCATCAGTTGGTGAGGCCCCCTTCTTTCTTCTGTTGACTCTTGGGTTCCTCTCTTCTGGATTCCTTTTATCTCTCTGACTATTCAGTTTTGTTTTTGTTTTTAAATCCTGATTTCTCCTTCTCTATGGAAAGTTGTGAAGGTTAAGCTCATGTGTTCACTTGGCTAGGTTATGGGGTCCAGTTGCTTGATTGAGCAAGCCCTGGCCTGGTCGTCACTCTGAGGATATCTCCTAGATGGATTTATGTCATTAGTCAGTTGATTGCATCTTTGACTGATTATAGTTACAGTCAAGAGCGGAGATTGCCTTTAGCAATGACAGGAGGCTCGTTTTGCAATCAGTTGGAGGCCTTAAAAGCAAGAACTGAGGATTTCAGCAGTCAGAAGGAAGAATTTTTAACTCTACTTCAGCCAGCTGACTTCTCCTGGGAGGTTCCTCATCACCTTTACTGGAGTTCCCAACTTAGAGCCTGCCCTGTGGAATTTGGACTTGCCAATTCCCATGGTCATGTAAGCCAATTCCTAGAATACATTTCTTAATATTTACACATACAGAGAATCTTGACTAATACACTTGCCATTCTTTATGCTCACAAATCCATTTACCTACTTCATATCTTCACTTGAATGCTTAATGGAAATTTCAAACTAAGCATGTCTATAACAGAACTCTTGGTCTTTCTCCCCAAAACCTTCTCCTCCTTCAGTCTCCCCATGTCATGACCTTGTGCCTCCATTCACTTGTCTTCTCTAGGCACTCATTCTGGTTCACCTCTCGTTTGGACCAGTTTAATGACCTTCTAAATGGACTTTCCTCTTCCACTTCTCCCCTGCTTAGATCCATTTTCCGTAAAGCAACAAGAAAACCATCATTTCCTGCCTTAAAAACCTCTAGTGGTTGATTCCCCATTGAGCTTCGAAGAAAACCTAAAATCCTTCAGAAGGCTGTACCTTGACCTTCACCATACCTAATTCTTTGAGCTCATCTTACGTCACTCGTTCTCTCACCTGCTGCATTCCATCCGCAGTTCTATGTGCTTCTCAGAATTGCCACGTGTTTCAAGACTCTTCCCTTTGGCAGGCATGTGTGTCCCCTGCATCCCCCACCCCTTCTTCTCCTGATGAACTTACTCATCCTTCACTCTCCATTTAAAATGCCTTTTGGTGAGGCCTTTCCTGAACCCTGAATCTAAATATGTTCTTTCAATTTTCCTCCTTCATAGCAGTCTGTGCTTTCTCACAGCCCTCTTCACCATTTCAGGCTGATTTCTTTGATATCACTTTTGGTCTAATGTCTGTGACCACCACAAGGGCAGGAACTTTTGCCTGTCTTTTCACCAAGGTACACCCAGCATCCAGTACATAGTAAGCACAAAATTATTAAGGGAAGAACAAGTGAAATTGGTTTCCTAGTTTGTTTTGGAAAACAATTGCCTTTAAAGAAAGCAGTCACCAACTTCTACGGGCATATTGCCTTCCTGAGAGGGCCCCAGGCAACACGGGAATGTGACCGTGATTTGTTGCTTTATGAAGCGCTGCATACATGCACGCTATTTTTTCTTTCAGGATGTGTAAATGAAAGCTAATTCAGGAGTGCAAAGAGAGAAGCTAGTCTTTAAGCATGTCTACCCAAATGAACCAATTTAAGAAAAGTTTGCACCGTTTCATAAGATGGTTTTAAAAGGTTAGTGGATAAACATGCCGAACGGCTCTATAGTCAAGAATAAATAATTCACAGCATCCCAAATGAGCCATATTATAGCACAGCGGATCCAGTCATATTTTATTCATTTCTGTACTAAAGGAAATCAATCTGAGAAATTTTCAGAGCAATCCCAGGGCTTATCTGCTCCCCCTCCTCTCTGTGCTAAGTTAGGTGGTTCTTTTCAGATGGAGCAGCTGCAAAACTCATCTTTTCTATTGCTCTGCTTGTTCCGCTGGTAAAATGGCTGCCGCAGTCACTGTTGCAGTGTTTGCACATTTGTCTTTCCCAGTGTGTTTCTAACGTATAGCTTAAGTAATTGCTCTAAAGATATAATTGCCACTATGATGCTTACACTGGAGTTTAGTTCCCTCTCATTATGTCTGTCCTCCTCGAATGTCCCAGTGGCCAACTTTAACTCTTCTCCTTGAACTTTCTTATCCCTCTGCTTGATAAGTCTTAGCATCCTCACACTGTCAGACCTTGCGTGGGGTGACAGGACTGTTTCAGAGGAAGCAACTTCTGTTACAAAGATGTTCTTTGGCCATTTTACCCACTTCCACTTCTTCATCATTGCTTGAGATGACACCTTTGGATTCTTCATATATTCTGTCATGCCTGGCAAATGGCAGCTGTGACCTTTTATCCCCTTAGCCTAAGATTGTTTTTTCTAAGTTTGTTATAGGATCTTTGTACAAAGTACAATCAATGTCACAGCACTTCTTTCTTTTAGAAGTTCTTATGGTAGCAGAAACTATTTTCTGCTACTGAATCACCTGTAATAGCAGTTCTCTGCAATTTGGTGGGAGGGGCACGCTGAATGATTTGAGATTATCAGAGTTGTTTGATGAAATCATAAGCATTGAAAGCTGGGCAATCTCAGTCCTTTTTTGGATGGAGCACACATGCCGTGGGGGCAGTGTAGTGGACGCAGTATTTTTCCTTGTGGAAGATGCTCTCACAGGCCGTGGGCACTGCAGTGTGGTCAGTTTGATTTCACAGACATTGATCCACCTTTGTGGTTGCAGATAGAAAGACAGAAAACCTGGTATAATTGAAATGCTTCATTTGGGGATGCTAACTTCAAGAATACTATTCATTCACTTGATATATTTAAGTATAAAGAGGATCATTTACTCTGTCACCTGCAGTTTATCTTCTGACCGCCATTAAGTAGTCCTCACATGTTCCAAAGTCTAGAATCTTGCCACTAACCTCTTAGCAGCTCACTCCTAATGATTCTCAACCTTGCAAAATGCATATCAATCCTTGCTAACCAGAATATTTATTTCCCACAGAGCCCATGCAAAGCAATCTAAAAGTTCCCAGAAAAAGATAAGAATATTAAAAAGTAAATAGGCTCCAAATTTCAATTTTAGTGGAGCAATATTCTTATATAAACCTTTTATTCTTTCCCTCTTACCCAATGCATTCAAAATATTAGAAGCCTGCTAACATGTAGGCTTTCTGAATATCCTTTTTAAAGAGAAAATATTCCTTTTGCACACTATTTCTCTTTTCCTCTCTCCTGTCCTGCTTTCCAGGGCTCTTGATGCAGATTCACTGATGAGTTCATTCTTTTCTCATACCTGATGAGGCTGGGGCATCAAGCCACATTTGATAATGATCCTCAGTTGAAGAGGAAGTCAACAGCACAAACTACAGGATTCAGAAAAACATGAGAAGATGAGCCAAGTGCATATCTAATGCAAGCATTATGAAGGAAATGGATGAATTAAGGAACTAGAGGGCATGCATTACACTATAATGGTTGAAATTAGATTCCAAATTTTGTCTTAATAAGTAGATTGACTAATATTTCATTTTAAGTTATTCTCCTTGCAAAAGGCCCTTTACAAAGTCCCACCTCAGCTTCCGTTGAAAATGTTTCTACCAAGTTAAGACTTATTATCTTTATCATGAACCTCACTGGCAAGGAATGTATTCACCACAGAAGGCGGAAATATTCATAGCAGCTTGAACATGGTGTGTAGTAAAATGCTACAGATAAATACTATCAAGTGGAAAAGCTTAGATAAATGATTCTTGATCCCACAGCCCAGGTTTTTTATTCTTAAAGCAACAGTCCAAATAAAGTAAATTTAATCAACAAAGAAATATGAGAATCCACATTGTATTTCATTTATATGTTAATAATTAAGGCAGCCTTTTCTTCCTGATTATAAAAGTAAAACTCTTATAAACATGCCAATAGTTCCTCTGAACATACTGGCTGGGCGTCATCTGACAGTGTAGCACTTCTGGACATAACAGGGCGATTTCCCCTGTATCAAGAGTAATGGTTCTTTCTGGGAGATAATAAAAGGAGGAAGTAAAAAAAAGAACATTTAGGGCATGTTGCCAATTGACACTCAATCATAAGCACTGCAAAAATGTGACACAAAAAAATCTTTTTAAGATTTTAGACATATTCCATGTTTTTTTCTTTAGTTGTGTAATCTAAGTTTTCGTTGTAAAACTCAGGCTTTGGTTACTTTCAACTCTCACATACAAATTGCTCTGTGAAAAATCACCTTCTTTTGAGAATACAACTACTCGCTTGATACAAAACATTGGAATTAGGAGGGGGGTTCTATCGTGAACAATTTCTCAAAGACAAAAAATGGTATTGAGAGCCCAATAAGTATCATTCCTCAATTATGCTCTTTTTTTAATCCACATTCAGATACATGTATATTTTTATGTAACTAGAGATGGTGGCCTCTAATCTAGAAAGATTGTCTTTCTAAAATTCTATCTTTTTTTTTTTTAAGTCAAGCAGTAATAATGTTTTGTGTTCTTTGGTATATTCAGAGATATTCTTACAAATATTAGTCATAATTTTCATTTGATCCCTAATTGTGGTTGTACTGAAATAGTAAAGTAAATATTAAGTATAGATTACCTCCTGTGGAATGGAAGTCCTTACCCCACCCCACCATTTTGCCCCCCCCCATCCCCCCCAAAATATGTCTGAATATTGCAAGTACAATGCTTAAGGAATTTTCCAGAGATTGTACCCACAGTAGGCTGCTAATGATTTGTGGGGAAAATAGTATATCTACCGGAGCAAATTTCATTTTAAACATATTATATCATATACTGCTTAGTCTTTTGTTTACTCAGGGTATTGGCTAGGCATTAGCAATTTCCTGTCCTGGATATCGTAAAAATTATGCTTTCTGGCTGCATCATTCTTTAATTTGGTAGCTTTTGATATGAAATGAATTCTCTTCTTATCACACCTATAGAGACATACAGTAGCTATTACTTCATAGGCTGGAGATTAGAAATACAAATCCACATCCTTTTCTGAGTCTGATCTGTAACTTTTGTCAGGCTGGCCATTAACTAGCTGTGTGACTTTGGGTAAGTCATTTTACCCTTTAGTTTCTGTAAAATGAGGGTTTGGACTAGATGGTCTCTAAGGGCTTTTTTTTAAACTTCTACTATCCTCTAATTCAAATAAATAGCCATCATATATCGTATCATATTGTAGCATATTGTATCATATCATATTATATATCATATCACATATCATATACTTCATATATGAAGATGCAGCTCTTCACCTACAACTAACGGCTCATATATCAGTAGTGGAAAAATGCAAAAGTACATGGGCTGGAAAGTATCTAGCATTTCATCTGGTCTCCTTTGTGTCCAGTGACACAATTTATTGATTCATCTGCACAGAACAATTCTACAAAATACTGAAGTTGAATTATATCCTCTTGGTTTTGGCTGCTGTCCTAACCAAGAACTATTTGCATAATCGTTTTTGTCTTTTAAGGAGGGCTTTAAAAATTGCTTACATTATCAAATTTTCAAAATTAATTGAAGAAAATTTGAATATAATTTGCCTAGCTTTTCTAAAGAACCAAGAAGAAAACACGTGTCTAAAATGGACCTTTCCTGGTGTGATACTCTGATGGTCCTCAAAAAAAAAAAAAAAAAATTGTAGCAGTCACAGGACCTTCCCATTTGGTAAAACATCACTGGCTTTGCTCTCTATCAGAGCTTAGTTGATGAATTTCTGGGAGCTCAGATCTCTGAAGAGTTAATAGCTAGATGCAATTTATTGAGCACTTATGTACCAGGGATGGTGCTAGGTGTTTGATGAAAATTACTTCCTGAGATGCTCACATCAGTCCTATGAGGTAAATATTACTATTACCCCCATTTTGCATGTGAGGAAACTGAGGCTCTGAAAGTTCAAGCAGATTTCCTTACTATACACGAAACAGCAGAGTTTGGACTCTTATTGAGGTCTGACCCACTCCAAAGCCTTGTGAAGAACACAGAGACACACTCACCTGCATACACACATACACATACTGACCAAATGCTGTCTCTGTGAAGCACTCTGAGCAGAGCTGCTACTTCTGCAACTGCCAAGGAAAAATAGCCAGGCACAATTGTATCACGTGGCGCTGCTACGCGGCAATACACCAGCCCTGCTGCGTGTTGCCCGCTCGCCCAGTGCTGGAGATGGAAGGCTATAGCAGCTTCCAGAAATCACAGAGGACCACTCAGCCAGCCTTGATGCTGTCTCTGAATCTGTGGCCTTGTGGCCTCCCCTTCACTCTCCTTTGCCTCTGTCTGGCTGAGGCTTCTGGAAGTGAACGGATCTGATTCTCCTGGGCCGCTTCTCCCCACTGGGAACTTCTCCTGTCCCAGGAACACTTCTGCCATCAGTAGGCCCATTCCTCTCCTCTGCTCTGGCAGTGGGCACAACAGGGCTTCCAAGTTCTATACGCCCCACCATACCCATTGGGCTCCCTCTCCTGTCATTTAGTTCCGAGTGCCCAGATATAGCCTTTTTCTTTTTTTGTGGTGGGCACAAATCAGGAGGGTTTCTCAACTCCAGCCATGCATTTCCACCTCCACTTTCAAAACTTTTGTCAAAAAAGTTTGTTGCAGAATAAATTATCCTTTAATAGGGACACAACCATCTGAAAAACAATAATGTAGTAATCGGATTTCTGAAAAAAAATCAATAGTGCTGCGCTCAAGCCCTACCCTAATCTCCAAACCACTGAGTTTATTTTCTCACTCTAAGCATCTCTTTGGGAAGGGAAACCTCTAGGAAACTTGGCTTCACGTCCTAGATCAGATCAATCCCGTTTACAGGTAAAGTTTCTTGTAAGTAGGCTCAGCTGCCACATGGGTAATTTCATATCTGTTCCTCTGCCAATGTGCACGATTTTGAATGTTAGGAGAAACAGGACATCAGAATTACAGGTGCAGCTTTGCACAACTCACCAGGAGCTGGGGTTCCTGGCTGTGGATGAGGGTCAGGGGCCCCCTGCAGCCATCGCCTGCGTTTGAGCTGTGGGGCAGGCTGGTTCCTGCAGGCTCCCCACCGCCTGATTGTCAGGAAAGAAGGGAGAGTTCTATTGTCTGAGTGCGAGTACTGTGGAGAGTACCGTGCACTGTTTTCATAAAGTTGTAGGGAGGAGAAGGTGACCAGGGCTGAGATGGCAGAGGACATTCAGAGGCCCGGGCGCTGACTCGTGAATGGGCCACTGGCCGCTCTGTGGCCTTGGGTGGAACAGTTCACTTCCGGGCCCCTCTTTTCTCTTCCTGAGCATGAAGAGAATGTGTTTTCATGTGGTTGTGGTTCTAAATTGTGGCTGTTCTATTTAATACACTGAATAAGCTCAATTCTGTCCTCAGTGGGTGTTTTTTTATTTTGGTCTCTGGCTGCCATTTATCTCAGTACCAGATCCCTGGTGTTTTTCTCTCCTGTCTGTAGGGCTTCCCCTTCTCCAGAGTCATAACAGTCATTTGGTCTGCTGGGCAGTTGCTCTGTCTGAGGCTTAAAAGCAGCCTGATCCAGAAAATGTTTGGTACTGGGATGTTAGCATCACCCTAACCTTTTTGGGCTTTACACCTACTCACTAGCTTTCTTCCAATTTCTAATCAAAGACAGAAAAGACAACTGTTCCTCTTAATCTAGGACCATGATGGAGACACAATGCAGGATGGCCATGTAGCATTATGGCAAATATGGTGCCCTTGGCTGTCACCTTGGATGAGGGTTAGCTAGGTCTGTCTATTTATCATTTATCTATCATCTATCTATCTATCTACCTATCTATCTATCTATCTATCTATCTATCATCTATCCATCTCTATCTCGGTCTATCCAGCTCTCTCGTATATATCTCTCCCCTCCTCCATCTGTCTATTATCTATGTGCCCCTCCGTCTGTCTATCATCTGTCTATCATCGATCTCATGTCATAAATCTTTCCTAAATCTACGTGGTTTTTCTTCCTTCATCAATGTTCCACTGACTCATCTATCATTTAATTCACTTACTAGCATGTTGTGCTGTGTGTATGTGTGTAGCTAATTGCATGCATGATTACATCAGTTTTGAACATGTCTTTAACCAGATGCCTTGAACACGTGTGCACATGAGTCTGTCTGACATGGCACTTTCTGTTTCTCGTGTGCTTCCTGGAAGCGGTCCCGCTGGAATGCAGTTTGCTGCCTGACAAGGGGACCCATGACTTGCCTTGGGCATCATTGCTTCTGGGTTTCCCAGGAAACAAAAGTGCAGTTACCTTGAAAAGAACCAGGTTCTTTCCCCTTCATTTCTTTTAAAAGACAAATGTGCTTTAAGTTCAAAAGAGAAACACTACCAAAACACCCACAATCCAAACACAGCCCCTGTTTTGGTCTTTAAGTGTGATAGGCCTAGGACAGGGCCTCTCAGTCTTGGCATTATTGACATTTTGGGCCAGGAAATTCTCTGTTAGGGGCGGCAGGCTGTCTTGTGCCTTGTAGGTTGTTTAGCAGCATCCCTGGCCTCTGCCCAATGGGTGCCAGTAGCACACATCCAACCCCCCAATCCCCCACGGTGACAACCAAAAATGTCTCCAGACATTGGTCAAATGTCCCATCAGGAGGGCAAAATCACCCCTGGCTGAAAAACACTGGATTCGAATTAGAAAGTTGAAGTGACTTTTAGGATCCTTTCATGCTGTCAAGACAAGTCACTCATGTACAGAGACAAAACCAAACCAGACTTCATTTGTTGACCCAATGTTTCCTGAGTTCTGCCAACTTTCCGTGGCACTGTGCCAAGTAACAGGGTCTCCAGCATCAGTAAGGTACTGTCCCTGCTTGCAGAGGGTTCACAGTGTGGTCTGGGAAGCAGACATGTAAACGGATAATTGTGTATCAATGGGACTTAGTGGGAGACAATAAGTCATATTGATGGATGCTCTGTGGACAAATCTATCAGATCACTAACTGCATTTTCACTTTCCAAGTGGTTACTTTGGTTTCCTGCAGTCACAGGCTCATTTGAAATTGGCCACCACAGGATCATTCCTTGCTTGTTTCCCCTCCTTGGAGTCTTTGCTCAGGTTGTTCCTACCTGGAAAGCCTTATCTCACACTTGTACATCTCCAAATCCTCCCTGCCCTGCACAGAAAAGCTCAAGGTCTGCCTCCTCCAGGAAGTCATTCTGGATTGTTTCAGCTTTCACAGACGTCCATGATGGACAGTCTCAGTCTCTTCTGCCCAGCTTACGGCTTAATTACATGGTGTGTTGTTTGGTGCTCCTCTGTTTCCATGCATTGTGCTTATCACTCAAGTAGATTGTGGGCTAATTGAAGATCGAAACCAGGTGTTGAACTGTATTATTCACAGCCTATTACATGGGCTGAGCAAGTCACTGTTGCTCATTTGCCCTTGGCTTGCAAAACTTGGCAAAGAAGAAGAACTCAAAACTATTGGGAAAGGTGTGTGAAAGAAAGCAGAGTTAAAGAAAAACCTGAAGCCAAAGAGTGAGAGATGTTTGATCTTGGTGCTCTTCTGCATGGCGTATTCTTTTATGCCACCTGATCTCTTACTGATGCTTTGAAACCTGGGTCACATGCCACCTGCTTCTTTAAGCCTTCTGTGGCTCTCGATTATGAAGTGTATCTCTTTTCTGCACTTTCATAGCACTGTTTGCACAGTGGGATTGCTGGGGTGGGGGGATCCCCTTCAGTCATCAGTCATGTGTCTCCTCTCACTGGACAGTCAGGTGTTCAGGGAAGGGGCTGAGGTATCTCATCCCAGCAAGCCCTCCTGTGCGTCCACCAGCCTGGAGAATGTGAAGGAGGGACCTAATGAGCTAGAGAAGAGCTTATTCTCTAACCTTCCTATAAAACCCTTATTGATGGGAGAACTAAGGGTCAATGAGAAATTACAGGAACTAGTGGCAAAAGTATTTGTTCATTTGTTTTATTAAAATAGTGTTCAAAGTAAAGAATAAAATATGAGAATGTATCATAGCTATCTGCCCCTTTACAGGGGTTTAATGAGCTGCCAAATTTCACTTAAGAGATTTACATTTCTTTATGTCAGTGGAAAAGATTTCTTTGCATTCAAGCAAAATGAGAAGTTAATCGTGGCAGGATGTCAGGAAATAGGATATGGTTTGGGGTGTAATGAAGAACTGAGCACAGCAGCTACATCCAGCACAGGTAATCATTTGTTAGACTTCATCTTGAAGCATCTAGAAGCAGAATCTCAGTTAAGGTTCTTCTGCGTTTGGAATAATAGTTGTAGCTAGATGGGCACTACCCAGTGCCCAGACAAAATGGAAAGTATCGTGTTTGTGTGTGTGAGAAATATTTACTACTATCCCCATTTTAAAGAAGACCAAAGTAAGGTCTTTCTCGCCCAGAGTCATACTGTATAAAGAGGCAGAAATACCAGACCCTGGATTCAAATCTTACCCGAGTCCATACTCTTTAACCAGTAAGCAGTCTTCCAGGAAGGCAAAAGCAGGGCAGACTTCCTTGAGATAAAAGTCTGTCTTGGCAATTGTATAACAATGTAGCTTACAAGGGGTGACGGTGTGATTGTGAAAACCCCATGGATCGCACTCCCTTTATCCAGTGTATGGATGGATGAGTAGAAAAATGGGGACAAAACCTAAATGAAAAATAGGGTGGTGTGGGGGGGTGTGATCTGGTTTTTTTATTATTTTTATTATTTTTTATTTTTTATTCTGATTCTGATTCTTTCTGATGTAAGGAAAATGTTCAAAAATAGATTGGGGTGATGAATGCACAACTATAAGATGGTACTGTGAACAGTTGATTGTACACCATGGATGACTGTATGGTATATGGATATTTCTCAATAAAACTGAATTAAAAAAAATTAGTGCTTTAGTGAATATCCTTGCACATATATCTGTGCCAATGTATTTTTCATATTGACTTAGAGTATGTATGTGTATTTGGTAAATAGAGTCAAGTTTTACTAGACTTCTGCTAGCTGTATAGGAGAGTAACAATTTCTATACACCCTTAGCAATGCTAGATACAATTAATCTTTTTCTTTTGTGCCAATTCCATGAATGGAAAGGGTATCTTGATTTTATTTGAATTTCCCTGAGGTATAATATCTTTTCATGCTTAAAACCTTTAGACCTGGACTCTTGCTTTTAAAAAATGCTTGTTGATTGCATGGAAAAAAAAAAAAAGTCTGTCTTGGGAATCCTTTTCTGTTGGGTTAAGCTAGGAAATTAAGTAATTTCATATATTTTATTTTACAACATAAGGTAATACAAACTACTTGTCATAGTTTCCTGTCTGCTAAAACAAATACCAGACAATAGTTTGGCTTAACAACAAGAATTTATTGGGGTCACTATTTTCTGGCTGGCTGACAATCTTTGGGGTTCCTTGGCTTTTCTGTCACAGGGCACTACTGTATTTGGCTGCATCTTCTTCCTCTTCTGGGTTCCCTTGACTTCCAGCTTCTGGCTGCTGCTCATGCCTTCTGCTCTGTTTCCAGTTTCCTTTGCTTGTAAGAAATTCAGCCATACTGGATTAAGGCCCACTCTCATTCACACATGGCCACACCTTAACTAATAACATCTTCAAAGGTACTATTTACAAATGGATTCATAAAATCAGGGCCAGAGGTTGTGACCTGAACATGTCTCTTTTGGGGACATTATTAATCCCCATTACCAACCAAGTAAATAATTGCCAAAAAGATTTCACTCATTCTGCTATTTTAAGGATTTTCCCCCTAGGGCTTTAAAAAATAGTTTTATTGAGGTATGATTTATATAGAATTCATTGATTTTAGCAAATTTAAAAACGTATGCAACCATCACCATAATCCTGTTCTAGAACATATCCATCATCCCTAAAACATTCCTCATGCTTTAAGAATTTTTAATTATGGAATTCTTAAGTGGGTATGTGGAGAATTCTTCTATGGGTTTAAGCTCATTTATAAACACAATCTTTGAATATATTAAGGCCAACCTGAATCAGGGTGGGCCTTAGTCCAATATGATGGAAGTCCTTATAAGCGGAGAAAAATTGTACACAGTCAGTGCAAGACACAAGAGGACACGGGAGACATGGCCGTGGGATGGGGGGTTGCTGGAAAGCCACCATCAGAAGGCTACAGACTGGAGAAGGTGTGGCAGGTGATACCTCGATGCTGGACTTCTAGTGTCCAGAACCATCAGCCAATAAATTCCCTCTTGTTTAAGCCAGTCTGTAGTATAAGCAGTTCTGGGAAATGAAGAAAGGACAGCAAGGGATGGAGGAGTTGATACCCAGTTATTCTAAGATACCTTACGTCAGATGTCATTTTAGAGAAGAATATTGGGGTCTGTTATGAGAAGACTAACTTGCTTGGTAGGAGAGCCAACTCAACAGCCCTAGCCTTGATGCACCATGTCACCCCGCTTCCCCAGAGTCAAGAGAAAGCCACTTAAAATGTGCATTGTACAAGGCTTTGCACACATTCTGTGAACGAGATGACCTGCCTCACACTCTGGTTCCTAAATACCAGGGGTGCTATGCTGACCACTAGAAGAAAATACAGTATTTGGTCTATTTCAAATGCGAAGTCAGTTGGTTCCAATAAGAATTCTGTCCCAAGAGCAAGGTTGAAATCAGCAACAGTCTGATGAGAGTTTTGATAAGCTCCTTTAGCAAAGGTAGCTTTCAACTCTTTGTGGAGAAAAAAGTAAATATGGTTATGGCTACCTGCTAATTAATTAATTAGAGATCCCATGGGGAGCTGATGTTTAAACATAATTAATACCTATTATTGAGAGGAGTAATGAAATAAAAATATGTTATACACAGACACACACTTTTAATTCACATGGAGTAAAATCTAGTTAGTAAGGCTAACTATATTAGACAGTCCACACTTGGGGCAAATTTCTCTCATTTGAAATAATGGATAGCACCTGCTTTTGTTGCAAGAAAGAATTAAAACAGAGAAAAGGAGAACGCAGTATAAGCTCTTGAAACTGAAAAGCCTGTTAGATAGGAGCTAACAGGCTTTTAGCCTTTGCCAAATATGAAAATCATTATCGATCAAAAGAATTGAATTAGAGTTAACATTGAGAGATGGAACATAGATGGTTCTGGAAGAATTAGAAAAGTGGAGAAATAAATGTTTTTTCTTGAGTGAGATCCAGAATATTTGATTTTCCTTATGTGCCTTCCCTATAGTTGCTAAATAAATGCCTCTCAGTGAGTTGTTTGTATAGTTGTCGCCCCATCTTCATACCCAGTTATTCAAGAGATTTTTCTTCAGTTAGAAAACAACCTTCCAACTAAAGATACCTGAGAACACTTTCCACATCTTCTGCCAGATGGGAGAGTCTTGAGGCTACAGCCCCGTTTCCAAAGATTTGGCACCTGGAAAAAGGATAGTTTTCAACAGGAGGGTTTTTCTGGATGGACTTTGGAGGGCTCATTCGTGCATTCAATTACTGTCCTTGTCACTGGCTACTCAGAGACCACTTTCCCATTTAGCACCCTTCTCTGACTTGCATCTCTGGGTCCTGCTAGTCTTGCTTCTTACTTGGTAACTAAATCTTCACTGTCTTAATTTTCACTCCTCCTGTATTTCCATTTTGAAACTTTGGAGACTTCTCTGGTCACCCTGGCTCTGGCCTGGGATTTTTGGTCCCACAATGCCTTGGGCCAGTTTCACCTTTGTCCTGACTTATCCAGGACTTTATGCTCCTGGTCCTGAAGGTAAAGACCAGCCTTATCTACTCCATTGCCCAGCCCCGTTTGAGCCCAGTTTTCAGGAGGAATGCTGGAAAGAATTCCTCCATGCAGTGAAGCCTTCTTAGAGTCCATCTCCTCTTGGGGGCTTCCTCTCCTACCTTGTCATCCCATGGCCCAGGCACATGATGCATCTTGGACACTCATCCCAGGACCCCCCAGCATGGCGCTCCACACAGGATCCCGGTGAGGAGCCCTTCCTGAGCTGCAAATGCATACTGAGCACATCTCCTTAGTCCTAGGACATGGTTGGTCAACCCTCTTGGGATTGCCAAGATATGGTTTCTGGAGGAAATGTCTTCATCGATGTTCTGACCTCCGTACAATAACACGATCCCTCACCAACGTGCTTCAGTACATAGGGAGCTGGCCATCCACCTCTCTGCTCTGTGTTAGTCACATGACCTAGTTCCAGGTGTTATAATTCAAGCAAAGAGATCACCAGGATTTGCATTACCAGTAGTTGATAGTTAAAGTAAACGTTGTTTCACCTCACATGGGGAAGCTAGCCCAGAGGGTTTTCTTCTTCCTAATTCTCATGGAAATTGCAACCAATGATTTGGAGATTTGTTTTTCTTTTTTATCACTGTAAATTAAAATTAGGTCAGTAGCATCAATTGACTGATTATAATTTTAAATGAGCAACTTCTTTTTTTTTAAAATGTGATCAACAATGAGAAAACTTTGTTTTCTCATACTATTTTTTCCCTATTTAAATTTAAAAGTTAAATTTGGGGAGAATAGCTTTCTGAACAAGAGTGAGTCAATCTATAAACTCCATTTATTTAATGTCTTCTTTAATTTCTTTCTGCATGATTTGTGTAGACTTTAGATAATCTGTTCCTAAGAAATTTATGATTTTTTGCATCTTCTTAAAAGTAGTATTGTTTTTTAATTTTATTTTACAATGTTTTGCTGCTGGTAATTAAATGCAATTGATCTTTGTTGAACTTGTATTTTGAGGCTTTGCTAAATTAATTTATTAATTCTATTAGGTTTTCTTGTAGATTCCCTAGGATTTTCTACATAGATAATCATGTCATTACAAATAGAGAAAATTTTATCGTATTTCTTTCACAGTCATTCTACTTTTCATTTCATTTTCTTGCCTTATTGCACTGTCTAGGACCTTCAGTACAATAGTGAATAGAAGTAAAGAAGAGTGGATATATTTATATAGTTCTTATCATAGGAGGGCAAGCATTCACTTTTCACCAATAAGTACAATGTTAACTATAAGTTTTTTGTAGATTCCCTTTATCAGGTTAAGAAGTTTTCTTTCTGCCTTTCTGTTTTAGTTTGCTGAGTTTTCTTTCTTTTTCATCATGAATGGGTGTCTGTCAGATGATTTTAACACATCGAGATGTCTTTTTTTTTTTTTTTGACTATTTTAGTTTGTTTATATGGTGAATTTCACTGATAGATTTTTGAATGTTATATCAGCCTTGCATTCCAGGGATAAACTTCACTCATGCATATTGTTGGATTAGATTTGCTATATTTTGTTGAGGATTTTGTTTTCGTCTATGTTCATGAAGGATATTGGTCTGGAATTTTTCTTTCCTTTTAATGTCTTTGTCAAGCTTTGGTATCAGGGTTCTGTTGGTTTCATAAAATGAGTTCGGAAATTCCTGTCCTTCTTTATAGTATGAAAGACTGTGTATAAAATTGATATTATTGTTTTTCTTAAATGTTGGATAAAATTTTCCAGTGAAACCATCCAACACTGGAAGTGTTTGTAGGTGTGTGTGTGTGTTTGTGGGAAGGCTTTTGATTACAAAAGCCTTTATTTTACAGATACAGGGTTATTCATACATTCTATTTATTCTTGAGTTAGTTTTGGTAAGTTATGTTGTTCAAGGAGTTTTTCTATTTTATCTATGTTATTGAATTAATTGGAATAGAAATTTTTAAAAAGCAAACAATTTTCCCTTCTACCCTTTCTATCTGTATGATCAGTAATTATATACCCTTTTTCATTTCTTATGTAATCTTGTTATGGTTTTATCAATCTTTATTAATTTTTTCAAAGAACTGGTTCCATGTTTTCTAATTCTGTTTGTTAGGTTGTTTAAATTTCACCTTTTCCAGGCAAGGCAAATTCTTTTTCTCTGATTTTTATCTCAGGCTCTGATAAGTTTATGAAGATGATTTTCTATCAAACAAGACCAATACAAAACCATGAAATCATTTTTAATATGCAGCCTATAAATACAACTCCACAAAGAGTGGGCATATAATTAACTGAATGTTTTATCTACACATCAAATTGATTACTCACTGTGATGTTTCCTGCCAGCTTTCGAATCCCAACTTTCATGACGCAATTTAAACACCACCTAAAGATGATCAAAAGTAGTTTTCAGCTAAATTTATTTTTCTAAAGAAGACATTTCTTAAGAGCAGGTGTTCTCTCTGGTGACACTGATGACTTCTCCCACCTGTCATGCTGCACAATATAAATCATTGTACTACAAATCTATTTGTGTGTGATTCATATCTGGCCTACCTTGTGAAAACAAAGATGAAACAGGGCTGCAGACTGAATGATTGAATGCACGGGGAACAAGTCTACTCTCAGGGTTTTTTCAGCCTAGTTCCCTCTGAGCAGGTGCTATTTTCAGGGAGGAAATTGAGTTCTATATTGAGAAGGTGCATTAACTCTTTCAGACAACGGGATGACAGGTGTATCTTTCGAAATAGCTTCCTAGGGACCTGATTGAGTGCATGGCTTTCCAAAGTGCTTAACTCACCAGCTGGAAATGATATGTAGGCAGGATGGACTCTGGGTCTTATGTTGGCTTTAGTGTCCACTTTAGCTTTCTGGACCATTGTTTCTTTAAAGGAAATTGAGGATGATATTTATAGCTCTCACTTATATCCTTTCTTCTCTGAAGGACATAAATACACTTGCATTAATTTTTCAGATTTCTTTGGTAAAAGCAACAGTGTTTGGTGTGGTTCCATGGCAGTCTGGGGCACTCTTTGGGGTACTTATCTAATTTCCCATGAAGAGTACAACACTAACGTGGACCAGTGCACACAGTGACACTTGCACAATGATGCATCTTGTCCACATCTTTTCTAGAACTGGTGGATCTCACTCATTTGGTACATCTTTTAGCAGTTGTGTTTAAAGAGAATATTTAAAAATGTCCAATGTGAGTTTATTTAATTCCTCCCAAATTTTCATCAAAATTTAAAGAGACATAACTCCTTGAGATTGTCTGGTTTACGTTAATATTCACATAACAAACACTGAATCTTTCAGATCCCAGAAGTATTTAAAGGTGCTACTTAGAGAACCAGAGATCAGATTCAGTTAGCACTTGGCTGGGCTGATTTCACGCACATTGGTGTTTTTCAGCCCTACCACCACCTTTCAGCTAGGTACAATTACGCCCATGTTTTTCTCCTTTCAAATGTAGAATGTATTAGTGTAAGCAGGCAGGAAGAAGGGATGAGAGCAGACCGAGTAGGCAGAGCAAAAAGCACTTAGCAAGAACTTAGGCTTTGGAGGCTGAAAGGTCTGAATTTGATTTCCCAGTTTTCTACTCACTGGTAGTTCAGCCAGAGCTTGAACTTTAGCCTGCAGGCAATGATGGAACGGATGGGGGAAATATTAATCTGGGAGTCAGCTGGGTGATGGCAACAAAGTCCAGTACTTACTGGGGGTGTTCAGCTATTTCATGAACATGAGGATGAATGAGACTCAAGTTTTGCTCATGGACAACAGGGAGGTTGACGGCAAGCTGGGATCCAAGTTAGAAAGAAAAGATGTATGAAGTATGGTGGGGGTCCCAGAGAGAGGGTTCTGCTTAGGGCAGGAAGGCATGAGGGCAAAACTTTTTAGGAGAGGGGGCATTAGAGCAGGTATGGATGGATGAGAGATTTCATGCGGTGAGACAAGGGGGAAGAGCATTGCCAGCTGACGAAGGGGCGTGCACAACAGCACAGTGGGACCAAAGTAAAAACGTGCATGGCATTTGGGGGAAGCAAAAGAAGTCAGATGAAGTTAAATTGAGAATCATCTGTCTTTCCTTCCTTGCATCTTTTCTTTCCACCTCCTTTCTTCTCTTCCGCTTAATCGCCCTCCATCCCTTTCTTTCATCCCTCCTCCAACAGTTATGTGCCAGGTGCTGGGGACATGTGCTGAATCAAGCATTTAGCCATTTCTTGGTGGAGCTTAGAGTCCAGCCCAGGAGGGACAACTGTCCTTTCCTTAGGATTGTAGACCTGGGAGCTTCATAGAGGAGGAAGAAATGACTCATGGCTGGGATCCCAGTTGGAAAGCTCTTTCAGGAGACCAGAGAAAACAGAATAGGAGCTTTTATCAGGGGAATTGTAGTGGCTCTGCAAAGAAAGAGGGTTATGCAATTAATTGTTATCGGAGCTCAGGAGAATTATTATATAATATATTGTAAGGTAAGGGCTAAGACTTTGGACCTAAGAGCCAAACTACCTGGATTTATATCTCAGCCCCAGCTATCAATAGGTGGAGAACCTTGGGCAAATTATTTAACCTCTCCTTGCCTCAGTTTACTTATCTGTAAAACGGGAATAATAATAGTACTTCCTCATAGACTTGTTGGAGGATTACATGAGTTAATTCATGTAACCTCTTAGAAAAGTGCCTGGCACATACTGGCCATGTGTAATTATAGTCAATTATTCTTAAACTACTTCTAGTGCACTAAATGAAGATGAACATCCAAAAGAGAAGCCTGTTGTTCCCACTTTTGCTAGAAACAGTATGTCCACAGGTTTGCTGGGAAGAAGTGAACAGCTTTTCAGGAATATAAGATAGTCACACATTCAAATTTCATGGAAAGAAATAAAATAATAGCAACTATTTAAAGCCAACCTGGTTGTTGTTATGTAACGTTTATTCCCAAACTTAGGAAGAAATTTAAATAAATGAATATATAGAGATGAAGAGAGTATATCGTTCTCCTCTATATTTAGAGGATAAAAAGGGTGTTCAGCAGTTGGCAGATTTTGTTCAAGGTTCATAAATCTCTTGCAAACTTATATCCAGGCCTCAGATGCCCCTGGGGTAGAGAGAAAAGCCCTGAGCGACTCATCTTCTATTTTTACTGTGCATGCTAGTGGTGCATAGTAATACAGCTCCTTGAGGCCCAGCATGTTAGATAATGTGTCTTCCCAGAGCAAAGACTCTAGGTGAGTGTTTCCTACCCTTTCAAGTCAGTGTTCACTTTTCCTAGGGTAAGACCAGAAACAAGCCTTCTTTGGCACATTATGGTTAAAAGAAGGAAGAACGGTATGTAACGAGGCAAAGAAATGAGCAAGATGATATCTGTGTTCAAAGGGAAATCCCTATGTTCATATTGGGATTTAATAATTTTGCTTTCAATGATGGTCTGTCTTCATCAGCTAGTCAGTGAAATTGTGTTAATTTTAAGGTTTATTCACTATGTGAAGAGCATCTAAGTACTTTTAAACTTACACGTTTGCATAATTGCCTTATTAGCCAGAGTGATAGCAAATAAACAAACAAACAAAAAGTCGGGGAGCTAATTACAGATCTTGTACAATTTATCTTTCGTTAAAAAACAAACTTCAAAAATCCCAAATTGTTTCTTATAACCACAAGAAAAAAGAATTTCTATGATAATGGTAAATAATTAAGCTTCCTACTGTACTGCAATCAAGAGTTGTTTTTTTTCACTAGCTTCCCAACATAATTTTGAACACATTAATCCCAAGCCACCAGGCATTTGCATTTTAAACCATTTTAAATTTGGTGCCATCAAACAAGTGTGAAGGGTCAGTGTCTCTTATTCCTGGTAAGTCTGTCCCTTCACTCATTCACCTTCCCTGCCATGGAAGAGATAAACCTCACGTGTCTGTAGCCATCTGAGCACAGCCCCCCAGCCCCCAGCCCCTTGCAGCCTGATGGCCCTGAGGTGGAATCCACCCAGATTTCCGGGGTCCCAGGAAATACCACAGCCACGTCCAGTAATCACCACCACATTGTGCTTATGGGCACCACATTATTACTGAATTATCATGCAAAGCAGGGTTAGATCAATCAATTAGTAAGTCTCCTTGAAGCTAAATATAATTAATTATACCATATTGAACTGTTCAAATTTAACTCCAATAAAATTACATCATGAATCTGGAACATCATAGAGGATTAATGGCAAAGGAAAAATATGGATCAGCAAAGATCATTCTTGGTGAATCTTCCCCATTCTTCTTTGGTTACCCAAGACTCTTGTGATTCAGGTGTATGTATTTCTAAACGTGGCCCACCGTGTGAAAATCCAACAGACACACCTCCCTAACTTCCGTCATGCTTTAATTATGCTTTGTTTTCATCTATCTGATGTGACTAATAAATACATAAAGGGTAATATATTGCATATAGACATAGTAACATCCATCTAGGATGGGTTTTGGTTGTAGGTAGTTTCTATATAGCTTATCCTTGTTCTTTTGAATGCATATTTTAATGAGCATCAAATCTAAAACTTTGCTTGAAACACACGGATTCAGCTGTAATCATAGAATAATATTGAATAGTTTATTCATTCAGAATTGAAAAAACAATTACCATTTTTATTAGATGAATATTCATATAAATTCACCAAAGTATAATTTGTGCTTTGATTCTGTTTTCAAAAGAAAAATAAATTAAATGATTTCAGACACTGAATATTTCAAATGCATTTTGCTATTAAACCCTTAACCAATGTAGAATTTATGATGGCCATGAATATGCAGGGTCAAATGCATACTTAAAATATTGTATGTAAATTATGTGTTTACAATGTGAGAGGAAGAGAGGACAGACACTGAGGGAGAGAGGGAAGTTGTGGGTAGTGACAGATTTGCCATTTGGGGATGAACAGATTCAGACTTAAGGTAAGTTGTTTAAGGGAGTGTTGGATTCATCCAGTGGTCACTGGTTGTTTGAACTTACATTTTCTTTTTTAGGTTATTTAAAACTGTTTAAATTTCTTCTGGGAATCCATATGTTGCAAATGCCAGAGCTCTTTCACACACAATGAGATTGTGCAGTTGATTTGCGTTTCGTCATTCACTGGCAAACCACAATAACAACTCTAGTTTTGTTTCTGCTCAACTGTGCACAAGTGAGAACATACCTAATTAATTCTCTCAAGTTGCTGAAACCTTTGAAACATTTTTGATGATTTATACTGTAAATCCTTTCAAATATTGATACTTAGGGCATCAAAATTATTTCCCCATTGAATAGCATGGATTAATACAGTTGGTGAGTTTCAAAGATACTCCATTTGTGTACAAATTCTAAATCTTGAGAAAAATGACTTCATGGATTGCCACTAGATAATAAAAAGTCTGTAATATATGGATATATGAAATGTACCCATAAAAGAAAATGTACATTTTAAGGTTCTCTTATAATTATTCTTTGTATTGCCTTAAATGACTTTTTCAACTGTTGTTTTTATGTGACTTACTTATTTGTGTGTATGTGTGTATGTGTTTTAATTTTTAAAGTTTTCCATTAAAAGAAGAGACATTTTCCCCATTTTTGCACTAGCCAAGTGTGTTAACAGTAAAATAACTTACCAGCCATAGCAGTCCTTCCATGTATCTTCAGAGTGTATTTAATTTCATGCATGCCTGAAAGATAACAACATTATTCCCAGGGACACACATTCCTTAGCCATTCACACTCAGTCCTGTGATCTGGAATGAAACTAGATTCAACTTGCAGAACACTGAATTTACTGAAAATGATGATGTTAAGGCAATTCATTAATCTTTATCTGATTGCGTGTTTTTTTGTAGCCTGAAAGAAACTGAAAAATTCATTTGGGGCCAATCAGATCGAAAAGGGGCTAATGTTATGAAGAGAAACATGGGCTGAAATGTTGATTTTTTTTTTTTATCTTCTAAGATTATCCACAGCACCTTTTTCTTACATGCCTCTGTTTTTCTTTTAGTGGCAAAGCATTTCTATAACACTGGTTGAGAAAGTTCAGATGATTGCTGTAATCCTAGGAACCCTGTTCTTAATAGCGAGTGTGACTTGGCTTCTGTGGTCAGCCTTCAGCCCCTATGCAGTGTGGCAGAGGAAGGACATCCTTTTCCAAATCTGCTATGGAATGTATGGTTTTATGGATCTAGTGTGCATAGGTAAGACCATGACGTTAAACCTTAACAAATTGTCGGTAATCCGTTTCTTTCAGCTATTATATTTTCACCCGTCTGATCTAATACAGCACGCTGTGGTTCACATTATCTTCCTTCTCCAGTTGTTGTTGTTTCTTTAACCTCTGGGGGTCAAATTTTGGCCACTGTCCTAAAAAAGCATGCCCCCTCTATTTCCAAGCAAAAAAAAAATGAACGGTTGATGCCCATTAAAAATGACCTCTTTTGCAACTAAAAGGAAGGAGTTGAAGAAATCATGTAGAGTGAGTGATGTTAGGACAGTCGTTGATTTCTAAGGGACAAGAGCAAATTGGTCCTCTTGTGCCAAGCTGGGAAAGCATTGACTGATGATGCAAATGGCAGTATTGTGCATTGGGGAAGGATAGACACCTGGAGGGCTCACAGCAAGAGGAGGACCCAGTTCCCCTGAGGGCATAAAGAGCTCCTGGGAAGGTTAGGTATTTGGGAACAGTTTTCTTGCTGTCTCATGCCCCTTTGTTTTACTTAGATAAATTCAGTGGCTCAGGGGAGAAAAAAAATTCATCATTTTAGCTAAAATAGACCCTTCAAAAAAGATTACTTGTGCATTTCACTTGGCTGGGCCATTCTTTCCCAAACACCATGGGGAAGCAGATTTGCGTGGTATTTGTGTGGTGCCCATGCGGTACCAGAGGCCCCATGATGGTGACTGGTTGGTGGTGGGGAGGGAAGGGGTCAGAGAGGGGTTCTGTAATATTGGGGAGACTTTCCCTGCTCTGGTGTGGGGTGCAGCTTAGCCAGATGTAAAAGGGGCTGAGGGAGGCGGCCGTGGTTTAAAGCGGTGATTCTCGAAGCGTGGTCCTTGGATCTCTAGCAGGAGCATCTGCACCACCGTTTTAGAAATGCACATTCTCAGGCCTCCTGAATCAAAAAAAAAAAAAAAACAAAAACAACTTCAGGGATGCGGCCCCCTGTCTGTGTTTTAACCAATCCTCCAAATGGGCCCTGTTCTGAATCATGCTACGGCTTGAGAGCCACTGATTTCAAGGAAGGGATGCTAAACTTGGGATCAAATGACTTGATTTCTGATCTTGGCCTCTGTTGGGACAGATAAACCTCATGTCTCCTTACTCTTGTATTCTTACCTTAAAAATAGGAATAATAACCCCTACTGCACAGGTCTAAGTAAAAAAAAAATAAAGATTATATAAAATTATTATGTAATTAATTAGAAATTATAGATTAAGGGTATTTGCATTAATCAGAAACATTGAAATCACTTTGAGATCACTAAAATTCATAACCTCTACTTACCAGAGCCTTAATTTAGCTGGCAATTTCAATATTTTCTGTCCTTTCTTTCTAAAATAATGCTATAAATTTTTAAAATCTCATCAGCCTGAATTTCCCTTTCTTTTATTTTTTTCTCCCTTGTCACCCATGCAAGACTAACAGGAACAAAATTGATCAAATATTGAGCCAGAAAGAAAAAGGAAGAGAGAGAAATGTTCTGAATTATCTGTAATCTGAGCAGATGTTGCTTGGATAATTGGACTAATCATGTATATGAGCAATTTGAATTAAATGTGATAACACAGATTAAGCATTTTGGAAAGTGAATATGAATGTAATCACTAGGATATTGCTCTAAATAGAAAAGAGTCACAAAATTATTCTACAAATCCCTTGACAAATTCAAAGGTAGTGCTTACTCTGTCCTTCAACATGAATGTTATAAAATATGATGTTCCATTGATATTAAAAAGGGAAGCCACAAAACAAAAGAATCATTGAGCCCTTGATCCAACCTAGAGAGATGAAAGTCCAGTTGACTTTCTTGACATCACTGTAACACTGAAAAAGGATCATAAGTATCCTGGTTAGAAAATCATTTTCTTGAATTTCACAGCTTGTGTTTAGTTAGTGTATCTTAAATTTGGTTTGCTAATGCAGTATTATAATCAAGAATATTAGAATTCTGATTTTAAAAGCACATGCATATGAACTAATGATCTGTCTTTCATAGATGACAGATTTGGAGCTCTCTCTTGAAATTTGGTTTTTTTGACATTATCCTGGAGACACTTTTGAGAGTGAATCTTTATCTCCGTTTTAAATATTAGCAGTACTTTTAATTGTCTGTTGGCTCGTCAAACCCAAATCTCATCTTTCGGTGATCTGTTTGTATATTTTGAAAAATATTAAAGAATTCATATTAAACAGCATTGTTCATTTCACTTGGAAATATCATTTAATCAGTCTGCTAAAAATCTTTTTATTCCAAGAAATTGTGAAAATACTGGAATCAAGAAAGTAAATACTCAGAGGTTACGGATTGCCAGCCAATAGCTATTACCAGCTATAATAGCTCCTGCTAGTATTTCAAATTAATTCCAACATCTGCTAATCACATGTAGACAGTAACAAAGTAGATTACATTGATTATACCTTAAATACCGCTGACTGGAAGTCTCAGAGTGACAGTTAGCATGAAAAGCAGGTTTACAGATTTAAGTCCAATTTGTGGAGCTCGGTTCAATAAAGATTTATTGAGAACTAAACTTTCTAGGTGCTGCAGACAGCGCTAGGTACTGGAATAACTGATAAGAGTGGGTCAGTATCCTGCCCCCAGGGGGAGGGCAGGCATGTTAGTAGGGAATTAAATATGATGGAAGGTACACCTTGGAGAATGGCAATTGGGCAAATCCGGGAGGGATCGAGGCCGGGGTGTGTTTGGGGAGGAGCCAGGCAGTGAGGGGAAAGTTTCCAGCAGATTTCACTGGGAAGTGGTAGCCAAGCTGGCAGAAGGATGAATAGATGGTGGGCAAGCGGAGAGATGGCTCCTTTTTCACCACCAGAGGATGTGAGATTGGCTTCTGTTTAGCGGGCTTTAAAGTTGTTGGAAACACTCCCACATTCCCATCATCCACACTCTTCAAGAATGATTATACCTCAATGAGAAGAAACAAATTGGCAGTTTCATAAATGCTCTTTTAGAAAAATAATTGCAGAAGTCAATGGAAGATTATTCCAGAATTTAAAAATATGTCATAATTCAACCCAACCTGTATACAATACTTAGGAATGGACAGGATTGTGAAATAGAAATTTAAAAAGCTGTAGAAAATTTGCTTACTTGGGGAAATGTGTTTACTTAATACCGGAAACAGTGAATTTGTTTGTAACTATCAGTCACTATTAATACCTCTTCTTTATTCTCCAGATTTAGTATTTCTTGCTATTAATGTTTCAAATCACCCCCGCAAGGGTCTAGGTATGGTTACATTTGAAATATATGGGTCAGCACTGTATGATAGAACTTTCTGTGATGATGAAATGTTCTAATCTGCACTGTCCAATATGGTAGATACTAGTTATATTTGGCTATTCCTCGCTTGAAATGTGGCTAGTGAGAATGAGAAACTAAACTTTGAATTTTGTTTTGTTTAAATTAATATAAACTTTAAATAGCCACATGTGATTAAAGCCTGCCATATTGGACAGCATAGTCTAGGTGACAGAATGGTAAATGTATAAGGGTTTGATAAAAAAGAATTTCACCTGGTCTATATAAATGAGTTGTATTTCTTAAGTGGTAAAGAAACTCTGTTCCTTGAAAGATGAATAAAGTGAAAATGAGTTCAAGAGAATTAAGAAAGGGGTGTTAAAGTTGAGAGGGTGGTTGCTGAGAGGTAGACAGAGAGCCGTGAGTGACGACAGGTTCAACCAATGACTCTTCCGTTACTGAAATCTTCGGGAAGACTTCTCTGGGTCAGGTGTAAATTTAATTTTCATCTACATTCCCTGTGCAATTCATGTCTGTTTTAAGCGAAGAGAAATCCGAAGACATATAACTTTATATTGTATTTGGGGAGCTCTTTTAAATATTTAAATAGATGGCATTCAGACTATGGTTGTGCACCAGGAAAACTAATATAAAGGATTTAAATCACTGAGATGTTGTAGCCCAGTGGCAGTAATTTAGGAAGAAGTGATAACCAGAGGAGTCTTGTGTTGGCTTCCTACTAAGAAGATTTGCACAGTGGACAAAGTAAGCTTAGCCAAGCCAGAAATGAAGAGCAAGCACATGGGGGAAGGAACTGGGCACAGGGTTTGATTCTCAACTCCATACTTTGCACATTGAGAAAAAAGAATGTTACTTCTGTTAGAATGTGATTCAAAGGAATTTATTATTATATATTATATATATTTATTAGTGACTAAAAGATCGAGGAAATGGGAGATGGCTCTGTGAGGACAAGGAATAATTTGATTAACTCGCCCCTAAAAAGTGAGCACAGACACAAAGTCATTTTACTGCCTGGGAGAAGCAGATGAGGTGAGGGCAGTTTCTTGTTATATAAGCAACAAACTAAAGCCCTATTATGTTAGTGGGATTCCCAAACTAGAGAGAGTAGTGTTTGTACCTTATCTAATTAGCACTGTAAAATACCAAACCCACATCTCAAAAATGTTTTGATCTTCCCTGAGATAACGTTTTTTATTTGGTCTTGAAAACAAAATCATTACTTTAGTTCCCTTTTAAAATTTTAAAATTGCCCACATAATATGTACATATTTCAATTTTTTTAAATGAACACTTTTCATGATTATATTTATGAAATACATAAAGAATAAAAAAGAGCTCACTTCATCCACACATCTCTTTCTGTTATAACACTCGCTTTGCGGAAATGTCTGCTCTAAACATTTTGATGTATATTCTCCAATCCTTTGTGATAAGTTTACATGCACATGGGTACATAAACACTTATGTAATAGCAGATTTTTGATTTAAGTGGAATCATACTATAAATATTGTAGAGCAAATCTTTTTCATTTAACAATATGATTTAGAGATCTTATTAGAAAAGATATTCAATGAGATTTATTCAACCTTTCTTCTATTGAATGAATATTTAGGTTGTTCTCTCCTTTTCTTTTTCCTCTATTAGGAACAATGCTGCAAAAGATATCCTTTTAGATGAACATTTTTTGTAGGCAAGATTCTTAGAGGTACAAAGTCTGGGTCAAACACTACACACATGTTAAATTTTGATAAAGTCTTTCCAGTTGCCCTCTAAAAAGGCTTTACCAATATATATTTCCCCCAAATGTATGAGAATTCTCATTTTCCCACACCTTGTCCAGCATGGATATCATTACTTTTTTTTGACATTTTTAATTGGTAGTTTAAACTATATTTAATAGCATTCATTTGGTTTTCTTTAAATCAGTCCTAAAACTATTTTAAACATTTGGTGAGCATTTTTACTGAGAAAATAAGAATGGCCACACTGTGTCAGACAAATCTGCAGCTTGTCCTGCTGAAATTCTTTGGGATAGCAGGGGTGTGACACAGGGACATAGAGACCACGTCTGCTCTGTACATGCTTCCTCAGATTTTTTTCTGAAGACAAAATCCAGCAGAGCTCACTGCCTCTCCAAAACCCTGCATTCTGCAGAACATGAAGGAGGGACTCTTCAGTCAGCTTCTTCTATCCTGTTTTTAACCCCGGGGGGAAATCACTCCTCAGTCTGTTTCTTTTTAGTGTAGAACGCGCTTTCTGAAATAGCTTTAAGAGAAATTTCTTCCATCTGTTACTTGGACTCCATGGCTAAAAGTACTGATTCTGTCGCTGCTTGTTCTCCATTATTTTACTTCTCAAATCAAAGCACAAATATGCAAAATAGAGGATATGTAGACAGACTCTCTCTCTCTCTCTCTCTCTCTCTCTCTCTCTCTCACACACACACACACACACACACACACACACGCACACACACTGACTGACCAGGAACCAACAATATCTCTCTAGGCTTGTGAAAAAATGAAATGTGATTGTTTATGCTGTCTTGCTTTTAAAAGCTAAAGAGATTATGAGATTACAAAATAACCTGAATTACACTAGAATGGGAATCAGATTGAAATATCTTCATCTTTCTTTACCAATTGCAATTGATACTGAAAAAAAGTTCCCCAGAAAATGTTCCTTCTGCAGTAAACTGATACTCTCCAACATTAAGCTTTATTTTCGTACTCTTTGAATCTAAAAATCTAAATCTTTTTTTAAAAATTCATGTAAATTATTTTAGCTATTACTATAGTCCTTTGGAAAATTCTGCTTTTCTTAGTTTATAATATACCTAGCCAAAGCTACTTGGGCATATAGAAGGAAACTATTTAAAGTTACCAATTGGTTAATAAATTCACATTTCATTATAGAACTTCAGAACAATAAATAAATAACATATTCCTATGACCTTGGATTGACTCTATTAGACATATATTTACCTTTAAAAAAGCCAAGAAAACAATCCTGTCTCGCTTTTGATATGCCTTCACTTTGGTATTTCTTTTTCATAGCAGAATAGCTAAAAGTAATATACAATTTCATGTTTTATTAACGTGAAACTTAAAAGGGACATTTTCTAACTCTATGCTATTTTATAGGTAAAGGTGAGAATTTTTGGCAAATCAGAACTGTGAGAATGATCAAACTCTTTGTTACCACAAATATATTCCCCATATAGAGAGTGACAGTCATCTCTATGTAATGCCAGGGTTGTTTCCTCTTAAAGTGGTGCTTTTAGCTCATCGTCTTCCCTGTGGTTAGTTTTCAAAGAATATAAACTGATTAGCATAAGCAAAGCGTAATTATGAAGGTAAATCTATTGCAAAGGGGAAAAAAATTTTAATGCATTCCAAGCAAAATATAAATGACTTTTAGATGATCTCCTATTTAAGATTTTCCATGCTCTAAAGCACCTTTCAGCATGATTCAAAGTCTACAGTGTTTCTTAAAGTATTTTTATGTGAAAAGCATATTTCCCGAGAGAAGCGATTTGGAGAGAAATAAGCATTGGAGGTTGAAACGTGCCATCCTTTGGAGTAGGAAGAAAAATGGGTTTGTAGTTTCTTGCTTTGCCCCACAGTGTCATCAGCCATAGACGAACGTGCTTGAGAGAGCAAAGGTTGGCAAGTTTTGCCAAATGTGCACCGTGGGGGTGGTTGTAGATAGCATTTTTTAAGCTGTAAAATATTTATAGATAAACATAAAACTTCTCAAGTCGCTCTGAATGAAGGAAGTCAAGCTCCCAGGAGAACCGTCCCCAGGTTCGCAGCACTGGTTGGGGCCTGCAGGGGGCGCTGCGCCCTGCACAGAGGAGCTTGGGGATGTCTGAGGATGGAGACCTCTTTCCTAGGCCCTTGCAAGGGAAAGCCACGTCCACCAGAATCCAGCATGGTGGGAGCCAGACACCGACACCTCCCATGACTCTTCTCAGGGCCAACAAGCAGGGTGACTTTACAAATCACTGGAAACCCAGATCCAAGCCTTCATCAGGAAAAAAAAATGTCTGGGTACGTGTGTGTTTGTCGCCCAGCCTGTCACACCCAGTCACCTCCACCACCAAATTTGGAATCTCAGCTCCTGGGATTACTCAGGACAGCTGAGCTTTGAAAGTCGACAGGTGGGCAGTCACCCAGAGAGAGGGGGTGCAGGAGGCTGCTCTGGGGTTCAGTGGAGGGTGGGTGGTGAAAAGTGTCGTTGCCGCATTTGTCTGATTCCGCATCTCATGGGCTGCATTTGCGTGCTGAGTCCACATGTGGAAAAGAAACTCAACTTACAGACACCGTTTGGCATAATAATTAGGAAAGTTTATTCACCCTTCATTTCCTTTTTGAATCTTCACATCGCTATAGTTTTCCCTTTAGATGCATGAAGAAAATCAGCCACCTCTGCTTCCTGTAATTTCATTTTCTGATCTTTAATTTGATGGGGGACCTTGCATCCCTTCTAGTTGTGCTTTCCTGGGAGACTATCCTTCAGTTGCCTCTGTAGGGAGGACAGAAACAGTCCTTGACTCCTGGACTTTCCCTCTGTCTTTCCCTCCAAACTTCAGCTAGGAGGCCACCGTGGGGGGCTTATATTGGCTGTGTGGTCGTGATTGCAGCAGATTTGCACCCTCTGCTCCCTCATGTGGAAACATTTCCTAACTAGAGTAGAATCCTTTTATCCACCCAGATCATTCTTTCTTGACTTCAGAATGCATTAGCTTGCTTCACGACCCAGGAAATCCCACAGCTTTATTTAGGAAGAGTCTGAGATGGTCAGCCTAAAACACACACAGGAGTCATCTCCAGACCCCTTCCCAGCCTCAGACAGTCTCACTTCCCAGTGTGTCCTGGGCTGGCTCCTTGGAGGGAGAGGCACAGTGCCCCTTTGTAATTCAAAGTTGTGAGAGGAAAACAAATTGGTATCCTTTATATGTTTCAAGAAGTAGGCCATTATTATGTCTTTACTTTGGAGGTATAAATTATAGAGTGTTCCCTGCCCTAATCATACTGATGTTTACCAATTTCTCTGGAGATTATTATCATAGTTGGTTATTAGTGATATGTTGCCTTTGAAACCCTAGGAGATGAAATAGAAGGACACATCTTGCCTTTTGCTAGTTACCTTCAGTGCCATGCCTGGAATGGGCTCTCAAACCTAATTAACCCTTTCGGTCTCCTCTTAGGGAAAAAAAAAAAAATCAACCCAATGCCTGCATCTCATTTGACCTTATAACAGTTAAGGTTGTTTTGGAGAAAAATTTTGTCTTTTAATGGACAGAGCAGCAGACCAAATCTGTTGTTATTGTTGACTTAAGTTTCCTCCACGGGAAGTAGTGTGAGTATATCAGCCCTCTCTCTCTCAATTTGGGGCAGTTTAGTCAAGGAGGGTTAATCATCCATTCAGCCAAGATTCACTGAACACTTACAGTTTGACAAACCCGGGGTGTGGAATGAGATATAAATAGAACAGAGTTTGGCAAACTATGGCCCTCAGGCCAAACCCAGCCTGCTTTGTTTTGGGGCAGCACATCATCTTAAGAAAGTTTTTCACATTTTTAAACAGCTGGGAAAAAAAAATCAAGAGAAGAGTATAGTTTTGTGATGTGAAAATGATATCAAATTCAAATCTATCCACTCATTTATGTATTATCTGTGGTTGCTTTTGCATGATAATGGCAGAATTCAGACCATAGGACTTGGCAAAGCCTAAAATGTTTACTGTCTGGCCTTTTACAGAAATTTGCTGACCCCTGAAATATAACATGCTCCTTGTTCTCCAGCTGCAAACAATCTACTTAGGGAGAGACTGTTAGGGAAATTAGTAATTAAAATACAACTTGAAAAGTGTTGAGAGACATATATGTGAGAACAGATGGGAGGCGGTTAATCATATTTAGGGTCAACAGAATCCTTGGGGAGGAAGAAAATCTTCAGCTAAATTTTAAGGGTAAGCAAAAGTTTGCCACATTAAGGTAGTGGGGCAAGGTGGAAGGGTGCTCTAAGAGAGGCAATTACTTGCCTGGACCTACTTATGTATGAAAACATGCAGTATGTTTAAGGAATCATATGTAATTTCACGTGGCTAGAGGAAAAGGTGCTTGTTGGGAGTAGTGGGGAGTAGACGAGGTCTGGTTATCTAGGGGATCCTTTGGGTAGAGCTTGGGAGCGAGACCAAAACTGTGAAAGATAGGGAGCCTCTGACACATTGGATGATGATTTGATCAGCTTCATGTTGAAGAAATGTCTTTGATTGGGAGGGGAGAGTAGAGGAGGTGGAGAGGGATGTGCTAGAGGAAGTGAGAAAGCTGTTATCACAATCTAGGCAACTGATCAGTCCTGAATTAAGACTGGAGGGAAGTTGCTACAGTCAAGAGAAGTTAATCACAAAATATGGTGATCAATTTGATGGAGGTGGGGGAGAGTAAGTGAGGGGGCCCTCAGGTATGATTCACAGAGGCTAATTGAATGTGCTGTTTTGGTGGAATTTCTGGGAAATCCATGTGGATGTGGCCAGTAAGCAGCTGGATGTAAGGGTCTGGAGCTCAGGCTAGAGGTTTGAGTTGGAGATTTACATTGGTAGGTGAAAGCAGTGTCTTCAAGGGAACGTGACTATGGTGAGATGAGGTTGGTGTGGAGACATGGTGTGGGAGGAAGCACAGCAGAAGAGGATGACCGAAAATAAGAGTAGGGTCAAGAGGAAGGAGTTTCTGGGAGGAGGAGTAAGTGGGCAACAGTGTCACATACTGTATCAAGAGTAAGTGAAATGAAGCCGAACATATTCATAGATTTGGCAATATGGGGGGTTGGGATGGATTGCAGTAAGTTGAGAGTGGCTGGGGTGAACAGAAAGGGCTTCAGAATATAGTTTCAAAAATCATGGCTTGCAAAAGACAGTGTTAAATTGTGGCAGAATTAAGAAAGGTTTTTGTTTGTTTCTTTTTATGGTAGAGTTTAGCATGGATGAATGTTGAGGAGAAAGAACCAGAAGAAATCAGGAGAAAGAGTGATGATCCAAGAGTGGGAAGGGATAGATTGATGTGTCTGCCTTTCACAGAAGGGATCCCCATGCCTGAGATGGGCAGGAGGAAAGGAGAGTGGGCACAGCTGGAGATGCCTGCATAAGCTGTCATGGGAGAAGAAATTGAGGGGGCTTCTTGCAAAAGACTTCCCATTCCTCAAGTCAAGTACATGGACTGGTGGTCAGCTGCTTAGACAGAGAAGGTATAACATAAGGAAAAATGTCTGAGGAGACAGTAAGACTGATGAGCTACTGATGAGGGTATTGGGGAGAGGAAGCTGAGCTAAGGGACAAGAAGGATTGCTGGGCATTATTGAGAACCTTCATGGGACCGGAGTGGGGGTGGCTTCAACATGTACAGTTTCGAGTTTTTACCCACTTGATATGAGGAGTAAGTGTAGAGGGTCTGAGCTAAGATGGGATTCTGAAATGCATATCTGCTGCAAGACAGCAGCAGTGTCAGCCTTACCTCTCACCTCAAATGATGAGAGACTGATTGCAGGACAGGCTGTGCTTTCTTGGCTGTCAGAGAAGGAACCAAAGCCAGATAGAAGCTGACAGATTGGGAAAAGATCACAGTCCCAGGCTCAAAGTCATCAGGAGGTGAAAGAGGGTGTATGGAAATTTAGAATGTGGGAAAATGAGAAGCATTGGAAGTAGTGTTGTCAGCAATGGGATGTTAGAGCTTGGAGTTGGAATTGTTTCTGGAAGGTCCAGGCTGGAGTGATGGGGGAATAAAGGAGATCAAGGAATTACATGTGTCAGGTTTTGGTCGGACCAACCACATGGATCCTGAAGTACTGCTGGTCTAGGAAGGCTGAAAAGATCCAGGAGCCAGGGGACAAATCATCCATGATCAAGGAGCATAGATGACAGGTCAAGATGAGACATCTCTTATGGCTTTACTCTCTGTGCTTGTGTGCGCATGTGTGTGCTTTATGTGGTGTTATTCTTGCTGTGACTTCACTCTTTTCCAGAACAGTCATTGTGGGAATTGGAAACTTATGAGGCAGGGAACAACTGCAACAACTTTAGAAAGATCTGAACTACTGCCTTAGCCTAAAAACCTGGAGATTGTTCTTCAGAGCTGATACCTGCCTCTTTGGGGATCTCTGGGCTTCATACTATTTTGCAACAAAAAGCTTTCTCACCCAAGAAAATGTGAACATCATGATTCTTCTAAATGATGCTTCTATGTATAACATTGAGGATGTGAGTTTCTGGGTGTGCTGATGAGCAAAGGGGACGATCTGTTGAGGAAACACTGTGCTGAGCATAGAAACGAAGCCCATATATTTTTTCAACTGCTTCCAAATAGGTAGAAATAAGGTTTTTAAAAAATGTAACTCCAATGATACAATGAATGTTTACCGTGAACCGAGCAATATTCTGAGTAATTTACCCAAATTTTCACACGTAATCCTCACACAACCTCATGAGATGTGGGTTCTGTTTTCATTCTCATCTTAGAGATGAGAAAACTAAGGCACAGATTAAGTAATTTCCCAAGGTTACATAGCTAGGAAGTAGAACCCAAGATTCGAGTCCAGAGCCTGTTGTTCCAGAGCCTGGGTACAATGATTAAGAATGCTTATGTGACTTGGTTAATTCTATTTATTATTTGGAAAAAAAAAACCCTCCTTATGGGCTGAACTCAAATAACTAATTTATGAACTGTTGTTGTCTATGCAGTAAAGTGAAATTACTTCTTGGCACCAAAGGCTTGACATAGGGAATAAAATATTTGTTAAAGTCTGGCATGCTAGCTTTAGATCAAAAATGGAAGACCATTTTCTCTAAAAGCCCAACATAATGTGCTTATTTTTGGAAGTCTTCATTCATTCATTCTAAATTAATAGTCAAAATATATCAAAGCTTTAGTAAAGAGAATGGAAAATATTTAATACACCATACCAAAAGCCACGTCTCTCTTTCCATTGTTCTGTATGAAACAATTTCTTAATGAGAATAAGCTATGCAAAGGACAACACCCCAACCTTATAGGTGACAGAATACTGAGAAAATCTAAGGTCTGAGCATTTTGATATTCAGGTTGAAAATTCCATTTATATTTTCAATTACAGAAATCTTAACTGAAGCCTTGTGAGTGAGATTGAAGAGTTAGAAATTTTTGTCCACTACCTGTTTGCTTTAAGAAAAAATGAAAGTAAAGCCAATAAAAATGAAATACACTTCACAAGTCACAAAGATCATGCATTTTAATTTAATATTGTAATTTAGATTATTTAAAATATAATCCCCACCCCCCAAAAAATAGAACAGCCAGTGTGTTTGTGGTTTACCCTGGGGATTACTAAAATCATGTTCTGTAAGTTTGCACTAAACTATTTCTCTTTCAGGGAAGAAAGAACATTTTAAAAATTTTTTTCCACCTGCCACTAGGAAGCATTCTACCAATAGCCCACTTCCAGAAACCAGAGTGTGGGAGACATGGAAATCTACCTAAGTAATTCCCACTCCTAAAAGCTTTTCATTAACCCAAAAGAGAGACACAGATGCCTTATGAACCAAATACTGTTGTCATTAAATTGGGTTTTACAGAGTTACTTATTTTTATGAATTTGTGAGGGTCACTCTAATCCTCCCATCTGCATCTGGATGAATGTGGCAGTGGACCCGTTAGGGTAAAGAACAGAGAAGAACTTAATCCATCCCAACCTTTGATGTTCCTGGAAAGAGCATTTGATTCCATCCATTTTGTAGTCAGTATAATCAACATCCCTGCAGACCACTGGTCACTGAATTGGCCAGAAAGACATTAGTGAAGCCTAGCTTTGGCCAAGGATGGTCACTCAGGTCTGTGCTCCAGCAGAGTGGACACTGGAACCAGGTATAATCTAGGATTCACTATTATACCAACATGAATGGTCATGGACCCTTGGGCAGGTCATGTCAGCTTCCTGGACCTCAGAGCCCTCATCCCCCAAAATGAAGGGGTTGGGTGACACCATAGCCAATAGTTTTGAACTTTGAAATTCAGTGACTATGTTTGTCTTCCAGGCTCTTTGTCCTCTTTTGAGCCTTCTGATATATGATATATCATGTTACCTCTTGCTGCAAGGTGTTTCCTCTGCATAAATGGAAGGACAGAAGTGAGGTATCATTCAACTGAAATGAATCTGTTTCTAATTCATGCCCTCAGTCACTCTGCACATAGAAGAACTATAGGATATCTTATCTATAAAGATACAGTGTTTGTCCCTTTATTTTAATGAAATAATCGCATCTATGGAGTTTTCTCAAGTGCTTTTGAGTAGGAACTTAGATGATATAACAAATCCCTCCAGTGAATTCTGTTAATCATGGCTTAAAACTTTTGGCATATCAATGTATTTTATAATATATAGCAAAGCTTGCCACTTTTGAGGAATATTCTGCAAATAAGTCAATGGTAAATTTGTGCTCCAGGGACAGTAATTGAAAGATCAGAAGTTTCCTATCTACCAAGAAATAAGAGTTATCATTAAAATAATTGATTGATGGATTGGTCTCTTAAAAAAGTAGGTAACCAGACTAATGGACAATTTCCTTTTTATTCTCCCCTCCTGTTTTGCCTGGAAGTAGCAAAGACGTATGCATGTCCATCTTTTATATTCTAGGCCAGGACATAACATTTTGTAAGTGTCCAGATTCCTGATTTTTTATTAGCAGGCATGCACTTGATTGCAGGGTCAACAAGACACTGGGGAATGCTGGTGGAATTTTCTGGAGCTGAAAACAAATGCTTGTAAATGATTTTGGTTCTTCTGTCCCTTCCAGGCCTTCTCCCCATATTTTGGGGGGTGAGAGGCTAAAACCCACTCTTAAGACATGGGCCCCAAAACCGAAACCCCTTTCAACTCCTTGCTTCTTCTCTCCCCTTCTCCCTCCCTGTATCTATCTATCTATCTATCTATCTATCTATCTATCTATCTATCTACCTATCTATCTCTCAAAGAGAGATAGATTTATTGAATTCCTGCTATGTTTCAGGCACTGGACAAGGACCCAAAAGCAAATGAGTTGTCCTCAGGGAGCACAGAGTTCATTGAGGGCTGCAGGCATATAAGCAAATGGTTATACGAGTGATCAATAAAAGTGCAAGTGATAAATAAAATACTGCAGGTGTTCTCATGTACAGTGTAGAATGTAGAAGGAGGGAGTGATAGTTTTGCCTGAGTGGATCTGGATCTTGAATGCAGCTGTAGGAGAACGGGTGTTCTGGCCAGAGGGAATTCTTGGTTTTATGGTTTTAGCTCAGGTTTGCCAAGAAGACAGAATTTAGTGCAAGGGGATGAGGAAGAGGGAGAAGTCTAGGAGGTGACATCCAGGTTTCTGGTTTAATTGACTTGGGGATAGTATTTACTGAAGCAGGAGCTACAGGATAAGCAGAAAATTTAACCTACGTCAAGACTTTTCAGAAAAGGGTGTGCTGCACCCACTGCCAATTACTAAGGGATTATATTCTCAATTAAAATCTGGCTTTGCCTTCTTGTTCTATTCGTAGGCTGTGATGTTTTCTGCATTGATGACCAGGCACAAAGGTGCTCTTTGCATTGAGGCTGATCGGTGCAGATTTCAACAGGTGGTGAGGAGGACAGAGAGAGGGACAGTGTCTTAGAACAAACCCCATGAATTTTCACGTGTGTGCTCTCAGGGGAACTCCTTCAATGTTTAGGGTTTTCACAATTGTGATCATCATTTCTTCTTGTAGGCTGTCATCTACTTTGGAGGGTGGGGTAGGTTGGCTCATCGACATTTAGCAATTAATCAGCCCTTTAGTGTCAAGGGTTTTCGTGCTGTGGGGAGTCTGAATCATTTATTGTCCTTATCATGTTTCTTGTACAGAAGTTTTTATTACCAATGGCAAGCATGAGTCTGTCCTTGGGCCACTGAGCTTCAAACTCTCATGGCCACCCTGCCATTCTCAACGTGGTTCTGTGGATTTTGTGGGCAGCAAAGCTCTACATCATTTATATTTGGCAATAGAAAAGTCAGCACATCTTTTACAGATCTAACGCATATTATGTGGAATATTTCTTTGTATTATTTGTTCCTATAGGGCAACACTGGAGTTATGTATTTATGAAAATCTCACATATGATCAGAACATTTTTGTTTCCAGAGGCCTGGACTTGAGGATTTCTAGATTGCGTTGTTTCGTGAGCTTAATCACATTTGTGATGACATATGTATTATCTCTCAGTCTTCCTTTCTCCAAGTTTGTTTTTATTTTGGGGGGTTGTTTTATGGTTTTAAGCTTCATATATATCAGTCCAACAAAAACATTCAGTACATATAGAAATAAGGTCTTACGGTTATTTCTTCAAGATTCCTATTAGCAAGATTCAACAGTGGGGGAATGACTTTAAAATCATTAGCTCTACATTCACATGTAAATTTCTATAACTGTAAGGCATTTAAATTTGGAGTAGACTGGGAAATAATGGAGAACAGGAGGACAAAATACATTTTATTACATTCCAGTGAAGATTATTCCTAGACAGGGCGCCTTTCACTATAGCCTCATTTAGTTGATCCTCTTTGGAGCACCCGTACACTGCTCTGCACCAAGTAGCAGCAGAAATTAAGGAGTCAAAAGTGGGACCACTTTATGAGATGGATACTAAACTGTTCTTCCTTGTGGGATTAACCATGATGCAAAGTCACATTTCTCAGAATGGTGCAGGGTCACATCTAAAAGTACTGAGTTTGTATGTACAAAATTCACTGCATAGGTATATGTATGTGTACCTACATTATATATGTATATAACTGTATGTATACACATAAGAAAGAGAAACAAAATAATTTTGGCAAGGCAGAAAGGTAAAATTTAACCTAGAAATCTTGGGTATTTTCACAATCAAGAGCCTTTTCTGGTCGAATATCTGCCTCAAGTCCTTTAGATTTCCCAAGGGTCGTTTTGATTCAGGGCTTTAGCCTGAGTCTCTGTGTGATTTCATCAACGGGCTACATTTCTTGGAAAGCTCAGGGTGCAGGCAGGGCAAGGGCAGCTGTATGCTTCCGAGAGAGGTGGGCTTACCAGAGGAAGCTCTCACCCCTGTACTGCTCCCTTCAAATACGGTGTCCCAACTCTTTTCTCTGCTGTGGGTGAGGAGGGGAGGTAGGGACTGTTTCATTGGCTCTCCTAGAAGTATACAAGTGTGAGTGACACACAAGAATATTAAGAATGCAAACTTATTGTATAACTTTGCCCAACTCACAGCCTCAAAGACTTAATTTACTCATATTTCAGTAAAATTTAAGCTTGCAGAAGGCAAGGAGTAATTCTCAATGCTCATGGGGAGTCAAACAAAATCTACAAGGTCTCTAGTCATTCTATGGCTAGGAGAGATTGTCATACATTGGAAATGTAACATGTGTAAGTTGTGTAGTACTTGAGGCTTACATTTAGACACATTTGGTCTCCAATCTCAGCACTGATTCTTATTTCTTAATAATATTGGACTAGTTTTTAAACCTCTCTAAATCTCAGTTTCCTAATCCATAAAATTGTACAATAATAGCATCAGTTGGTACAGTTGCTATCAAGATTCAATGAAAGTCATGCATGTAATAAGCACTTGGTACAGTACCTGACACAAAATAGATACTTGATAAAATACTTAGCTTTTAAATTATAAATAGTGACTACACTATCCAAATAAGAACTGAGACTGGCAACACAAGAAATGAAATTGTTTGCTCAGTGGTTTGACAGTTAGTATCAAATAAAATTAATTTGTATTTGACCATTAATGTTGCAAGTCTCTGCTAGTTATAGCAGTTTATGATGTTAAAATAAACATAGACAAATGGTATGTTTATGAGAGCATGTGAGCCTATGACCACTTGTACCTTGATAGTCTTCTCCATCATTTCTTTGGATCATTAGCTCATCTTTACCACCATAAAAGGATTTCAGCTAACATACTACTTCAAACTTGAAATACATTTTACTTACATAAAAACTGCATTTAGTTCAATGAAACCCCAAACTATTTAAATCTGCTTTGTTTTTTTTTTAAATTATTCCCTAACAAAAATATCTCATTGCACACCAATAAGGGAATACTCCAATTAAATGTCACTAGCAAGAAAAAGTCAACATACGCACACATGCACACACACACACCCCACTCTCAAAATCCCAAATTGCCACAGATCACCTCTTGTTGACATCCATGCGATTTAATAACAAGTATCCTAAAATACTTAATACTTGTTTTTTATAGAAATCATTTTTGCTTTTCCCTTCAGATTTAGTGACTCACAGGAAAAAGCAAATCCCAGCCTGTTGTCCTCTGACCTGAAAGGACAGGGAGACAAATTCCTTTTAAGGCTTACCTTGAGGTTTTGCTCAGACAGCACTCACTGGAGGGAATGAGCACCTCGGTTTTGAAGCATGAGGGGATCAATCATCCGTAACAAAGGGTGCCAGTCCTGCTTTTAAAAGTCAGGTTTTCAACACACAAACCAGAGTTGAATGACTCTTTCCCCCTGGATTTAAATTATCAAAGGAGTCATGCCTTCTCATAACCATCAGTACAGAAAGCATTTGCTAGGACTCCAGAACATTTAAACAAGAAAGGGTTGGAGGTGGTAGTTCTACCTTTTGGGGGTTCATCACATTTCAGTAAAATTTAAGTTTGCAGAGGGCAAAGAACAATTCTGAATGCTTATGGTGACTAAACCAAAATCTAAGCATCACTCATAACTTGAAATGCAATTAAAAAGTAGCTCTTGGAGTTGGAAATTGAAGAGGACTGTGTCTCCATGAAAACATCAAGAAGTTCTCTTTTTGTATTCGGTTCCGAGTGTCCTGTAAAAGACCTGTGGAATTTATTTCTGCTCATTTAGTAGATTTGTGTATTTAGCAAAGAGCTACCAGGCATATATTCCCAGAAAGTGACTTTAAGCTGTAGTAAATGCTCTGCTTTCCAGTCTTTTAAAGGAAATCAATGAAAAAAAGAATAGGATCTTGTGAAATGAGTGGTTTCTCCTTGACAAAGCCACCCCCGGTCATAGCACTTGTCCAGAATGACCCCATTCTGCAGGCTGTAATTGTTCTGTGATTACTGTGAATGAATGTTCCTTGTCACATAGATTCACTATTGATTTTTTAATTAATAATAAGTTCTCGTATTTATATAGCTTCCATCTTAGAAGAAATCCGAATGCCTTATAGTTGATGAGTTCCAAAGTTCCAATATATCTTCACGCTATCCAGCTGAATGTAAAAATTAGAGATTCCAGTTGCATCGGAAGGAGGGAAAACAGAACCAGAAAGTTAAATCATTGGTCGTGGAGAAATCAGAAGGCTATTAGTAGAATCATCAATTAAAATATAATAGTCCCAACTTCTAATTCTAGCTATTTCCCTAAATCATCTGATCAGTTGGGTCAACCTTGATGATTCCTTTATAAAAAGACATTGAACAAAACAATTCTCTGAAGTTGTTAGGATTAATTGAAGTTAAAATTTCTCCCTAAATCACATGTGTCAGAAGTTTAAATTTTATTAATAGGTAGGGCACAATTCTTCAAGGACTGGATATCTCGATCACCTCTCTGGCAATGCTTTAGCTGGTAAAAAATTGACATAATCTCCCCCAACAAAAACATGCTCAGAATCCTTGCTCTTTGCACCTATTTTATGAGAAGGTTACTGCCATCCTTGCAAACATTCATTTTAAAATGTGGGACACTGATTGTTTTTCCCTTCCTTCCCTGTTTCATCTTTCCTGCTACCACTCTACTCCTTATATATAATTGGCAACCTTCTTATTTGTTTCCCTAACTTCTGCATGTCTGTTCCTCAATCCATCTTAGAGCAGATTGATTTTCCTAACAAATTCTCCATAATTTTTGAAATTGTAGATTATTCAGGTGCACAAAAATCATTTAGAAAAATTTGTTGAATATCCATATTCCCACTGCCCGGCTTGAAAAATGCAACATGAGATATGCAGTTGACAGCCCTCATTGAACCTCTCCCCAAACTTAGATCATTCCTCCCCTCCCTATTATCTTGAATTTGGTAATTATCCTTCTCATGCGTGTTCTTATACTTCTGATATATACATAATATAAAAAATATGTATTCAAAAATGCATAGTATTTCTTGATTTGTTCTATAAATTGTATCACCCCAATCATTTCTTTCTACAACTTACCTTCTTTTCAATATGGCTTTGAGATTTTCATTTTGGTTTTGAGATGTATTCATTTTGTGCAAATGACTTTATTCCCTTCTATTTCATTGGATTCATATACTACAACTGATCCATTTTTTCCAAACATGGATGTTGAAATTGTTTGCTATTTTTTTCTCAAATGGAAAGAAGTATGCAGTAAACATTTTTGAGCACGCTTCCTTGGGCACATGGGTGAGGGTCTCTCCGGGGCATATGCCCAAGAATTCAAATACCGGGTGGCAAGATCTGCTCATTTCCAATTTAGAAGTGTGCCAACTGACACACTCTACTTACATGACACACTCCATCTCACATCCACTGGCCTTCTCATTGATTTCTTGATGCAATTTCAACCTCCGTAAGGAGAGGAGCTCCTCCCAACTTCTCTATCCAACAGGACCACCTCCAGGGGCTCCTTTTTTTAAGAAGTCACAAATTCAAAGCTTTGCAACCACATGCTGAGATGTAAATGTGCTAAAATGCATGGTGTGTGGTGGGATCTCAGGTGGACTGGAGAGGGCACACCGCACCCAGTGACATTCACGCTCAAGTTGCCTTGACACGCTTCCTGCTAAACAGAATGTATTGGTGCATTGTATCCAACTTCTGGGCTGCTAATGTATGTATGGACACTGAGACCATAAATTGTATGACCTTATTTTCCTGAAATCCTGTCTTACAAATGTGTAATCATTCAGTTCTTTTTATAGTGGGGTGAAGAGCAAGTACTCTGGGGCTAGCCTGCCCAGGTTTGAATCCCTGACAAACACCATCTACTAATTGTATCCTCTACTTAATGTCCCCGTGGCTCAGTTTCCTTGTGTGTAAAATGGGGGAAATGACAGTACTTATTTCACAAAGCTGTAGTGAGAACTAGATGAGAAAATATAGATAAAGTCCTCAAGTAGGTGCTCAATACATTTTTGTTGAGGGGATGGTAAAAATAATGAAAAGTTGTGTCACATTTACTCTTGCAGGCGTGTTTTAGGAACTGGGGAGAGGGCAGTGACCTGCATATCTGTCTCTTAAGTTTAGTTGCCAAGTTGCACAGGTGTAAGGGCCTTCCTGTCTTGGAAGCCACTGAGTCCAAGCCCCTAACACATTGCTTGGCACACAGGGGCACACAAGAAATGTTAAGTTGAATAAGCAGTTGAACCTATTGCTTCTCCTAAGGCAATGTAAATGTCAAGTCATAATGGGGCAAGTAAATTATACCCATGATAGCTTTACTCTCTGCATTGTGCCATATTCCTTGAATATTGTGTCACTGCAATATACATAATAGCTTGCCATTACCCATAATGTCTCAGGGGTCAGAATTCTATATTCTTTGATGATGATGAATAACAGAGAATTGACTGTTTCCTTAATCCCTGACATGTATACAAAATGACATTCCCAACCTTTATTTATAGCCAGTCTTATTGTTTTCTCTAACTTTAGGTCTCATTGTCCATGAAGGAACTGCAGTTTACAGAGTGTTTAAGCGCTGGCGAGCTGTTAACTTGCACTGGGATGTATTAAATTACGACAAAGCCACAGACATCGAAGAAAGCAGCCGGGGAGAGTCTTCCACAAGCAGAACTTTGTGGTTGCCACTGTCGGCTCTGCGGAACAGGAACTTGGTCCACCCAACACAGTTAACCTCCCCAAGGTTTCAGTGTGGCTACGTCTTATTACACCTGTTCAGTCGGATGAGGCCCCATGAAGACTTGTCAGAAGACAACAGCTCAGGAGAGGTTGTGATGAGAGTGACTTCAGTGTAGCCAAAGTGGGAGATGACACAGCATGGACCGCCCAGCACATTTTGGAATGTAATTGCAATGAGTGGCGAAACCATAGCTCTTCTTAAAAAAAAAAAAAAAAAATCTATGAACTTTTTAAAATCTATGCTTTTTATATGAACATTTGAATTGCAAATACATTTTTCTGAAGAAAGAGTTCTCTTGTTCTTTGTTTTCTGATTTATGACATCTTTTATAAGTTGGTACTTGAAATCATTATACGTATAATTTAACTCTACTGGGTTAAAAGAATGATGAAAGTTATCCTTCAGGCCAAAACTATTTTTTCTTGCTTGTTTTAAATATATTTTTATCAAACTTTTTGCTCTATGTGTAATTTTTCAGAATGGATAAGAGTGTAGAGGGCTGTGGGCACATTTTCCATGCAATAGGATTGCTTCCGTGGTGCTCTGCTGTGGGTAGGCAAACCTGAGCATGGATTTTTGCTGTGATGAAATAATCTGTCATCAGGAATTCAGGTTCTAAGAATCGCATCTGGTTTTCTAACTTCTGAAAAAGTTCAGAGTGCGTATAAAAAGAGAAAAGGGAGTGGAATGAAATAGATTTATTCCAATACATACTACTTAGGCAGGGCGTCCTACAGATTTTCAACCTTAAGAGCTCACCAAAATGTTGTACCGCCAAAGTAAGTGTAACAATAATAATGACACTGCCTCACATTTGCAGAGCCTTCTAATAGACCAATTGCAGTTATTTTGGTTAATTATTATTGTCTTGAATCCTATGAGCACCATCTTCATTAGAGTTTCATTTTGTAAAAGCATATATACCTACTTCATCATGAAACGCTGATCCTATTACTTGGTTTAATGAAGGTCTGGGAAATGTATGCACCAGCAGCCAGAAGTGTTTGTCTTACACTAGATGATGAGAACATTTTAAATGAAAAGAAGAAAAATGAAGCTAGCGGCTCCCCAGGAACAAGTTGCTAACTAGTAGTACCTGGGGATTTTACACTGTTTCATCCTCCTGATGGAGGTAATTGGCACATTTTAATGGGCAATGAAAGAATAGGTAAGGAAGCAGGTGTGAACGCATTCTCTAGAAACGGGAGTTGGACGTGATTAATGATTAGATTTAAAAGCATGCAGGATAAAATTATTTACATTTGATTTTCCAAAAATATCTTTTGAATGCATAATAATAGAATAAGTAATGTTTACAAGCAGTATCATGATTCCTATGTAGCAAATTCTACTAGTTCTCAAAATAGTATTTTCCCAGTTACAAAACTGTGCTACAGTGAATTTGCAGAAATGTGAGGAGTGAATTATGAAGTCACAAAAGAAGGAACATCTGGCCAATATTTAGGGACAGATTTCAGAGGTGAGAGTGCTAAATATTCTTATTTGAAACCATTGTTTTAATCTGACATCAAGGTAGGGTTCCATATATGTGCATAATCCTGAGTGGGGCACATGGGGTAGAAGACAGAACTGGAAACCTGGTATTTGTCCCTGAGAATCTTGTTATCTGGGACCAGAAGGGCAGATTATTTAATAGACAGAGACACCAGGGATGCCAATCCACTGTTAAAGCAAGAATCCATTATTTGTGCCCTGTAGGTGTTGATATTTGCCCTGGACAGTTTAACCACCAAGGCAAATAATTACTAGCACAACATTTAATGGAGAATAATTGTGGGCACTGTTGGTCCACATTACATTACCATTTAGATTGTCATGTTAAAAATACTAGATAGAGTACTTGTCAGACACAGGTTAGACCATCATGGCTCCAGTGCTCAGCAAGCCAGCCCTTTAAAGTGTGTATTTTTGTTTTTATAAAAGGGAACCAGAGTATGAGAAACCCTTTCTCTGTCTTCTGTTGGGGGGACATGTGGTGGAGACACTGGACAGGAGAGTGTTTGGAATTGTCAACCTAAAAGCATTATGCACCCTCATCTCCCCTCCTTCCCACGACCTGGGGCTGTGCTTTCTGTCTATACCCTATTTCCCCCACCATCTTCACTCCACAACACACATTTACACACACAGGACCCAAAGCAATGTTGGAATAAGAGACTGCCAGAATTTTCACTCAACAAAATGAACCATCTAGAAAATGGTTACATAGAAAGTGAATAGAAATAATCCAAGAGGCCCTGTTAAGAGAATTGAATTCACTGCTTTAAAAAAAAAAAAAAAAGGAAAGCCTCACTATCATTCAGTGTGAGTTATGATATAAATAATTACTTTTACAGTCGTGAAAGCCATAATTCAAATTTGGGCATCCTTAAATTTCAAAAAGCATTTATGAGAAGACCGTGTATTGAAAATTCTTTGAATTATTATTTTTGAAGCCTTTCCCAGTAATATGAAAATTTAGACCTGTGTGCAGTCTGTCTCTTCGGGAACATTCATTTTATAACACAAACATCAATGGAGTGCCCTCTGTATGCCAGGAGCTTTTAGCCCTGGGCTACAGAATAACCCAGACATGTTCCGGCTCACAGGGACAGTGTGGGGGACAAGCCGCACCTTGTCACACAAGTCGGGATCCAGGTAAGCAAAGGGAGGGAGGGGAGAGGCAGAGGCAGTTCAGAGGAGTCATCAGCTCCCTGCTGGGCAGCTAGGGAAGGTGTGACCCAGGAGCTGACAGGACTTCAGTCTTGAAGAATGAGCGGAGATTTGCCAATCAGACCAAAGGAGAATACCTGTTTCAGTCATGGCAAGACATCTCATGGGAAGACCCAATCCGGTCCTATGGGGCTGGTCAGGTATCTGGGACTCAATCCCTTAGGAAATGATGAGAAGATGGTGCTCAAGCAGCGTGACGGAAGATTTAACGAGATCATCTCTGGGGGTACCTATGGGTAACGCTCCCAGTTCTCAAGTTCATTGACAAGATGCAATGAATTGTGATCATATCCTCAAGGGCCAGGGAAAAATTCTACAAAACGAAATGGTAGGCAGTGTTCACACAGATGCTTTGCTATAAATTTCATAATGCAATAGAAATCTGGGAGCATCGTATGTCCCAAGAGACAGCAAAATCCACACTTCTTAAGAGGAAAGTGCAAGATAGAGCTTGTGAAATAGATGACGGTTTCTCTGTTATTAAAAGTGCCCCCAGACACTTCCTAGAGTAAATAAATTTTATCAATTTTTTGTTTGTTTTTTATTCTCTATATCCCAGGAACTAAAAATATACCAAAAGTAATGCCAGCTCTCTCTTGCTTTCGTTTTGGCCTGGGATTGCTATTCTTTTCCTTGCTGTTTTTGTTTCTTTCATAGGTTAGTGATGTTAGACATATGCCCATTGTTTCTGATGTTGTGCAAGTGCTCAGTCCTCTCTTCCCTATGGCATTAAACAGCAAAATAAATTGTCTTTGCTGATCCAGAATTAGATTAGTTGTTTTCTAGCAGTTAATGTGTCCTTTTAAAACAGAGGTTATGCTTTGTCCATATTGCCATCATAGCATTTTTGTTTTTCAAACTTTATTTTGAAATTATTTCAGACTTCCAGGACAGTTGCAAAAATAATACAAACTTCATACAGCGAACTCCAACATACCTCCCACCCAAATACCCAGATCCACCAACTTTTAACATTTTACCACATTTGCCATTTCAGTCTTATCTATCCAACTTTCTATGTATTTACCTATCTTCTAAACACTTTAGAGTAGGTTGTATATATCATACTTCTTGAACACTTTATATTTCCATGTACATTTCCTACGAACAAGAATATTCACTTATATAACCACCTTAAGTACAGATATCAAGTTTAAAAAATTTAACATTGATATAAGATTTCCAGTCTATAATCCACTTTTTTTTCATATGTCCCAATAATGTTTTTTGGTGCATTTTCTCCTCTATTAATACATCCAGCCTGGGGTCCTGTATTGACTTTAGTTGTTATTGTCTCTTAATCGCTCTCTTTTTTAATTGCAGAAACACATACAACAAGAATGTTCCCATCTCATCCACTCCCAAACATATTATTTGGTGGGATTAATCATGCTCAGTGTTGTGCTATGCTCACCACCATCCATTACTAGAACTTTTCCATCACCCCAAACAGAAACCCTGCACCAATTATACATTAACTTCCCATCCCCTCGTCTACCATGGTTGGTAAACCGTACTCTACTTTCCCTCTCCATGAATTTGCATATTCTAGCTATTTCATATAAGTGGAATCATACAATATCTGTTGTTTTGTATCTGACATTTCTCTCACATGATATCTTCAAGGTTCATCCATGTAGTAGCATTCCTTTTTAAGAGTGATTTTCCATTGTATGTATGTACCACATTTTGTTTATCTAGTCATCTGTTGTTGGCTATTTGAGTTGCTTCCACCTTTTGACTATTGTAAACAATGCTGCTATGAACACTGGTGTGCGAATACCTTTTGAGTTCCTGTTTCCAATTCTTTTGGGTACATACCTACAAGTGGGATTGCTGGGTCATATGGTATTTCTATGTATAACTTTTTGAGAAACTGCCAAATTGTTTTCCATGGCAGCTGTGCCAACATAGCTCTTTATTTTTCTTTTTTGACTTACGCATTTAATGACAGTAGGTTACAGATATCTAATATTTAAAAAAATTATTTCCAAGTTCATCCTTAATCACGCTAAGGTTTGGTTTTAAAAAGGTATGTGCACGTGCACATGTGTGTGGTTTTTATAAAATGACATAAGTTACATAAACATAACTTAAAGTCCTATATATTAAAAAATGATTGGTTAAAGACCTTAAGAAAATGCTTTAGGCAATTAGATCAGTTCCAGTTCATCAGTTCAGAAGAAAATGTTCTCATCTTGTGTGCAAAATTGCAGCAGATGCTGTAATTTATAGCAAAGCCCACAGTCCTGAGCCCCAGTGGTACCTAGAGATTAATTCATTACCTTCATAAAGGTGCCAATTTACACACAGTGGATTTAGCTAGTAAATTATTCAAAGAGTTTAAAATTCTTTTAAGGGGTTTTTCTCCCTAGGAAAAATAGAACATTAGGAGCCTGTGGGAGGATGAATATAATGCACGTTTTCTTGTAAAATGGTGGTGTGTTTTAAAAAATAACTTATAAACCTTAAGCCAAAACATTTTATACTCATTTCTCAAAGCAAGCTGGCAGCCACTAACTTTTCTTGTAACTTTTTCGTATTTCTGAAGACTTTTCTACAGGCAACATGGCTTTTCAGGGGAAATTATCTTTTTATAATATGACAAGTAAAAAAAAAAAAAGGTTTGCTCTAAGATGAACAGAGAATGGAACTTAGAATATGTAAGTGCATAATGATGATCTTGGCATTTTAAAGCCTATCTTTCTGGACCCAGTAAGTAGGAATATTCATCCAGATGCCAGACACATAAGGGACATCCGCTGGAGTGAGAGGACCATGGAGAGAAACATCTTATTCCAATAGTGCATTTAGTTCTTCATCACAGTTGCAGAGGAGCTTTGTGACCACTGAAGGTGGTTGCTGTCCCAGAAGCTGTTGTGTCTACGAGGACAATATGAATTGAGGCAGTAGATGTTTGGTAGGAAACGATTCCCACAATACTCTTGGGCATTTTAGGCTTAATAAGAGGAAACAACCAAAACATTGATTAGGAGACCAGGAGAAGAAAAGAAAAACTACATCCTTTACAATGTGATTGGTTTTCCCAGATGCAGCTCTTGACATGCTCACCTGTCTACATCCCCACTCTTATTTATTAATCCTGGCTTGGGCAAATAAGGTGGCATTATCTCCATTATGCCATTGTTAAAATTACTGTTAGCCAGGGACACAAGGAGCCCTGAGGCTGTTCCTGTTTGGTACATTAATAAGGATTTGATCACCCTCAGAGCTAGACAGACTGTCCCTCATACCGAGATAAGGAACAGGTCAGGTAGCACTAAACACAGCGGCAACAAGCCTAGGGGCTGCCTGAAAGGTGACAATGAGGGAATACTGCCTAGGAATATGGGATATGAGACAGGCTGATTTCAAGAAGTGGCCTTTTGGAGGATGAAGTCAAATAAATTGGCAGTTACAACAAAATGGTTTGAGTGCCGTGGTGCTGGAAAGGAGAATTTAATCAAGGAAAGGAACACATAAGAAGAGCAAACGATTCAGACTGAGGGTTTATGGAATGTTCCTTAAAGGAGGTAACCTCTAAACTGAGAACCTAAAGGAGAGACAGGAGCTAATCAAAGAGGCAAAGGCAGAGTGGTGACAGCAGGCAGGAACATTGGGAGAGGAGCAGAATGATTTGGAGATACTCTGTATAATGAGTGGAGAGAGGAAGGGAGAACAAGTGAGAGCTTTCATGGATGGCTCTTGGGGTCTGGAGAATGGTGGTGCCATGGGCCAACCCTGAGACGGTGCACAGGGCAGGAGGAAGGGCACAGAAGAAGGGGGCAGAGTGATCCTAAGTTCAGCCGTAGATTTGCTGTTTGTGTGCCTGTAGGACAGCAACAGGGAGATGTCCAAGAGGCAGTGGGATGTGTGAGTCTAAAGCTCACTTCACTCCTGGAAATGTGCATGTGGGATATTGATGGGTACAACACCTGGGAGAATGAGAACACTCAGAGGAGGTACATAGGGTGAGGAGGAGCAGACAGAGGTGGGAGAAAACCAAGGGAGCTATATGTATAGAAGATAAAGGGGAATATTGTTTCCAAAAAGGAAGAAGAAGAGGTCAAGTGTGCCTAATGCAACTGAGAAGTAAGATCAGGACTATGAAGCATCTGCTGGATTTAGCAGTCAGGAACACCTTGGCATGCTCGATAGGAGCAGTTTCAGTGAATTTGTGGGTGGATTGAGGGCAGAAACCATGATTGAATCAGCTATTTGGTGAAATGGAGCAAGAAGTTCAATTGTGGGTAACAGTGAAAAGTAGGAGGGGAGTGTTTTCTCAAAGGGGGGTTTTCTTTCCTTTCTGCCCCTTTCCTTCTTCTTTATTCCTCTGTTTCTCTTTCTCTCCTTCATTTCAAGATGTCAGATCCTTGAGGATGTATAAATGATGTTGGAAAGAAACTGGAGAGGAGGGGAAGATTGAAAATTGAGATTGTCTATAAGGGAGAGAGGTACATGCAAGGTCCCTGAGGAGGGCAGAGTGGATGGGATCTGGAGTCTGGGTAGAGAGTTAAGCCTTTAACCAGAGTTGTACTGGAGAAGAAGGAGGAAGAAAGGGTGGAGAGAGTTGCTGGTGAAAGGGAATTAGGGCACTGTGCCTGACGGCTTCTATATTCTCTTTGAAATAGGGGGCAAGACATCTTACACTAAATCTGTTGAAAACAGAACTCTTGATATCTCCTGGAAAACTTTTTTTTCCTGCCACCTCAGCAAATGAAAATTGCCTTCTTACAGTTAGTTATTCAGTCCCAAAATCTTGGAGTCATCCCTGATGCTTGTCTTTCTCCAGGATCCCACATTCAACCCACTTGTGAATTCCATTGGTCACTGTTAACATTGTCCCTCAGTCCAATCACTTGTCTTCATCTCCCCTGCTGGTGTCTCTTGTCATAGCTCCCTGAGGCCATGCTTCACCTCCATAGTCCAATCTCAATGGAGCAGCCAGGGTCATCATTTTAAAAGGCAAATCAAGTTGCACCACTCCTCTACTCAAATATCCTTTAATGATGCCCATCTCACTGAGAATGAAGCCAAAGTCCTTACTGAGGTCCCAGGGCCCGGCAACATCTGCCTCAGTTTACCTCTCTGACATCAGCTCCTATTCTTCTCACTTGTCCACTGGCTCTTGCTGGTTTTTAAACAGATAAAGCACCTTCTTTGGTGCCTTAGCCTATGCTTTTCCCTCTATCTAGACTCTTGCCCACATGTCATCTTGGCCCATTACTTTGCTTCCTTCTTGTCATAAAGTCTGTCTTAGATTTTCAGCCATTAAAAAAATACCATTCAATGAGTTGGCTTAAAAAATGGGAATTTAGTGTCTCACAGTTCTGAAGCTAAGAGAAGTCCAAAATGAATGGATCAGCAGGGCGATGCTTCTCCCTAAAGACTGTGGTGTTCTGGTGCTGGCTGTCAGAGGTCCTGGGGCTCCTTGGCTTTTCCATCACATGACCCTGTCCTCTCCTTTCTCTTTTGGTTCCAGCTTCTGCCTCTTCCCATGACTCTCTCCTTCATATCTGAATTTCATTCTGCATATAAAGGACTCCAGTAGTCTGGATTAAATCCCAGCTTGATTCTGGTGACCACACCTTAACCAAAAATAACATCTTCAAAAGCTCATAGTTACAATGAGTTCACACCCACAGGAATGTGTTAAGATTAGGACATGTGCCACTCCCCCATCCCCACCCTTGCCCCTGGAGTATGTAATTCAACCCACCACAAGGTCCTTCCAGATCACTCTAAAATGGCAGCCTCCTACCACTCTCCATTCCCTTACTCTGCTTTATTTTCCTTGTAGAACCTTTAACCAGCCAACAGTGTATACAGTTTTGGTTGTTGTTTTTGCTGCTGTTTATTGCCCTTTCCCTCCACTAGAACCTAAGTTCCATGAGAGTTGGGGTTTCATTTTGCTCACTGTTACTCTCCTAGTGCTTAGAACAATAACTGACATAGAGTAGGTCCTCAACAAACACTTGCTGAAAAAATGAGTCTGTTAAGAATAAAGAGGGGATGTCGGAATCAGAGTATTAAGGAGATCGTTGAGGATTTACAAATAAATTGGTGAAGCATGAGAAAGAGGACTAAGAAAGAGAAGGACTTCCTGAAGCATTGAGGTATAGAAATTGTGACTTTACAGGAGGGTCATAAATATGAGCATATCCAAATCTCACACAAAGTAGGTTAAACTGTGCAGAATGAGGCTCTGCTCACCATTTTACAGGCCATCAACTGGTAAACCTTTGCACTGAAAATCATATGATAATTCTCAAAATAAAGGAAATCACCATCTACCTGCTAGGATATCACAGTGCATCTGCTGGTTGGATAAATAACCTCTAAGATCTCTTTTAATTCTTAACCAACTCATCATCATCTTCATCATCATCATAATGATCATCATCATAATCACTACACTGCCATTAATAGCATCCAAGAATTTCTTCAACTTCTTTGCCACAATAGATTTCTTTGTGGCTGCCATTAATTCAAAAAGAATGAAATAAATAAATATGATTTATATGAAGCATAGACAACATTCTATCTTTTCTTAACAGGCTGTTTTTCCAATAATTATTTTGCTAGTCAGGATCCTTGAAAAAGCCCTACAAATTTTGTATGGGCATTTAGTACTGGAATTAAGTCTCATGAAAGGAGGAAGAAATTAGTTTTGGGAACACCATAAGGTAGGCTGTCTACCAGATCCTGGTTTAATGTATTGAGCTAAAATTAATCTTTTCATCGTACAACTAGAATTGTTTCAATGACTATTGAACAATCTATTTCTCATTATATCAGCTTCCTGGAGACTCCTCTGTGGGTTGCGAAGTTGCCCATACAATTAATGTCTAAATGCCCTCTATGGCATATTGGTGATCAAAATTCACATTTTAGCTCTATAGCAGTCTTCCCAGCTGGAGAAAGAATGAGGGTCTAGAAATAGCCAGGTGGAGTGGTCCAATGTGAACCTAGAAGCACTTGATACAGAAGGAGTGTACCAGAGAGTTCCTCCATGTGGAGTAACTTCTCAGACTATCAGCTGTACTAACACTGGACATATGTAGAAGGCAATATTTACACACAATTTCCCAAAATATTTTTCAAAGTCATAATGAAAATGAGTCAGAAAATGTATTTGTCAGTTTTAGCTTATTGAGACCATGCTTTGAATTAATCCTGACAACTCAGGCTGGATTTCCATGGCCCCATTTTTGGCAGGCATCTCCCAAGTTTGAACTGTCCCCACTTCCTGGTGTTTAATGGAACAGTAAGAAGAAAAGACACTATGACCTTCCTTCTGGTACTTCACATGCACCTACACATGCTTCCTGTCTTAGTTTCCAGGCTGCTAAGACAAATATCACAAAATGGGCTGACTTCAAAACAGGAATTTATTGGCTCACAGTTTCAGAGACTAGAAAGCTTGCTTCCTTCAGAGTCAATAGCATTTTGTTAAGTGGTATTCCTTGGGTTCCTCAGCTTTCCCATCACATGGCAATGTCCTCTCCTTTCTTTTCTGGGTTCCATTGACTTCTGGCTTCTGGCTCATCCACGTGGCTTTCTCTCTACAAGGCCTCTGGTGATGGTATGAAGACCCACTCTGATTCAGTTGGACACAGCTTAACTAAAAATAACATCTTCATAAGGTCCTATTTACACACATAAGAATGGATCAAGATTAAGAACATGTTTTCTGGGGTACATAATTCAACCTACAACATTACACAACCTGGATCCAAAGCTGCAAGAAGAGTCAAGTATACACATGTGTGTGTGTGTGAGGCTGGGGGGTTATGAGTAGAGGGATGTGGGCTGGGATAACACCAGAAACAGTGGCAGCTCATGGCTCAATGTTACTGATTTAGCACTTTACAGCCTGGCCGCCTCTCCAGGGAAGATTAGATAATGCACGAGAAGGAGGGAACCAAATACACATGTCCACAAGACAAGGAAAAGATAAGGTCTTGTATTCATTTCTTAATGCTGCTATAACAAATTACCACACATGTAATGTCTTTAAACTCACAAATTTATTATCTTACAGTTCTGGAGGCCAGAAATTTGAAATGGACCTTACAAGGCTAAAATCAAGGTCAATAGGAACAGTTCCTTCTAGACTATGGGAGAATCTGTTTCCCTGTATTTTCCAGCTTCTAGAGTCTGCCTGCTCTCCTTGGCTCATGGTCCCTTGCTCCATTTCAAAAGCACATTACTTCAATCTCTGCTTCCATCAAATCCCCTCTCTTACTTTGACCTTCCTGTCTCTATTCTATAAAGACTCTTGTGAATACATTGGCCCCACCCACATAATCCAGGGTAATCTCATCTAAAGATTCTTAAATTAATCACATCTGTGAAGTCCTTTTTGCCATGTAACAGAACAAATTCACAGGTTCTGGGGATTAGGATGGGGGCATCTTTGTGAAGCCAATATTCAGCCTACCACATATCTGTTCTTTAGTCACTCATCGTGTGCAAGCACATTATTTTGAATGCATAAACTTTTGTTAAGGCTGCCTCTTCCACTATGGGGTCCTGGTTGGGGATGGACACTGCTGAGCATAGTTCTCTGTAGAGATCAGAGGTGTTTTCAGAGATGTCGCCATCATATTTGAGTCATCAAATTATTTACAGTTAAATCTAAGAAGCATATAGGGGCTAAGTCACCAACTAGCTCAACAAAGGGGAGAAGGGAAAGGGAAACACTGTTCCAGTCCTCTCTTCCAGGATCCTGGGCTGCCCCTGCAGCTAAGAAGTCAAGTGTTGAGAGCACTGGTTTCAGCAGTCTTACTGAAGTTGCAAATTGCCTGCTCAGGCTCCATGAAGACTCCATCACAAAGCAATCTGCTTCAGTTTCTCAGAAATCCCTTTATGGCAGAGAGCTCCTTTACCCAGGGACTGCCTTTTGAATTAAGAAGCTCAGTGGAATTCACCAAGGATGAAAATGAGGGTCAGACTTGTAAGTAGAACCTTGTTATTAACCAAATGTTACTTGCTTTTATTTTAATTTAATCAATTTGTTTGTTATTTAATTTGTGGAGTTATTTTAAATGTAGAATTTGGAAATTATGATGAGAATAGTTTTTAAAGGGCACACAGCTTTTGAATTTAAATTGATCAATTACCTCCTTAAATATAATTTTTCATTATAATTGTTAAATAGAGTGACCTGTTTGAAGACCCCCAAAGTGCTGAACTTAGTAAAAACAACAGCTGACATTAATAAGTCTTGGCTCTGTGCTAGGCACTATCTGGGGTATTTATTCTTTCCATTTTATGGATGAAGAAACTCTGGAATAAAGAGATTAAGTGAACTGTGGAAGGCCATCCAGTTGGCAGAGTTGGGAACAAACCCAGGCAGTCTATTCAAGTTCCCTTTCTCTTCAACTCAATCATATCCAGCCTTCCACTTAGTTGTTTCAGTGTCATCTAAAGATAAAGCGCTCCAAATCAGCTCTTTTTTTTTCTTTTCCCTAAATATCTAAATAAAGGAATTTTAAAAATCCATCATGTCAAGGTGCTAAGACCCTACACAATTCCCCATAAACCTCCCCACCCTTTCCTCATCACTAACATTTACATGTTGGTTTGGACTTTGCAAACACTTTGTTAGGCCAACCCACACTCATTCCCTACTACCTTACATCTTGCCTTCTGCGAATATATGCAATTGCACAACTATTCTCACTTTCCCCACTTTCCTTCAGCTTGGGATGTGCCACAGTTCTGGACAATGAAACATATACAGAAACTGGTTGAGTTGACTCTGGGAATGTTTTTGATTTCCTGATAAAAAGGGACCAGTTGGGGACTCCTTCCTCCTCCTGTTTTGAATGAGGATGTGGTTGCTAGAACTGACACAGCCATCTTAAAATCATAAGTAAAGGATAAGGGAACTTCAAATATGTTGGTTGTCACATCATTGAACATTTAACACAACAACAGCAACCACTTACCTCTTAGCTTCTTGTTATGCAAGAAGAATGCTTAAGTAGTTGGATTTTCCACTTTTGTCTTTGTTTTGTTTCATTTTTGCAGACAAAAGGATTCCTGTTGGAAACAACACCAAATCTCCTAAGACACCATTGTGGAATTTTCAGCTTCTAGGAAGTTCTGCCATTGTCTCTTCCCTGACTGCTCTCCCAATAGGGTTCCTGACTATTTGAGTCTCACCCATGTCCTGAAATGAGCTCCAGGCTTTGGGCTGTCTGTCCTATGGGATTTACTTGTCCCAGGCCTTGTAAAGTTCCTGGCAGCTGTGCTAATTTATTTTTTTTCATATAAGCTAATTTTACTGAGTTTTAATGTACATACAGCAAAATGAGTTGTTAAGTGTACAGTTTGATGATGTGAGGGCCCAGGGCCCGGGGGCCTGCCCCTCCTTCATCACTGAGATTCATGCAGCCACTTACATGACCAGGCAACAGGCCCCCCCACAGGGGGCAAAGCATTAAAACTTCCCTCCCCTGATCACTGTTAGTCGCCAAATCTCGGCAGACCTTGCTGTACTTGCTGTAACCAAATCTCATGAGAAACTCCATTGTCACAAACCTTTACAAGCTCCCTGCCTTGGCACGTCTCTCTCTCTCTCTCCAGAATGGTGGAGTGCTGACTTCACTCTCCTGACCCGCCATCGGGATGTCTTCCATTTTGTAAGTCCCTAATTAAACTCATGGGTAACTCTGTGCCAGGTGTGATCTTCAATCTTAGGGCTAATCTGGGTTGGAACAGATGAGTTTGGGCAAATGTATACACCTGTGTAACAAACACTCCAATCAAGATGTAGAATATAATCATCATCCCTCTGTTACTTTAACTGCATTCCTTAAATTTTAATATATTGTTTTCCTTATTATTCTTTTCAAAATATTATGAGTTCCCTTTTTGGCCCATAGATTACTTAGATCTATGCTGTTTAATTCCAAAATATTTGGAGACTTTCTAGATATTTTTGTTATTGACTTATAGTATTTACAATTTCACTCACTGTGAAGAGACGATAGAGAAGACAGTTTGTATGATTCCAGTCCACTAAAATTTAAGATATTTTTATGGCCAAATGTATGGTCTGTCTTTCTTAGCCTATCAGTCATCTACTGCTTCATATCAAGCCACCCCAAAATTTAGTGATTTGACAACAATTTATTATTTTTCATATTTCATTTGGTTGTCTGGATGATTCTTCTGCTAATTTCACCTGATCCCGCTCATGAGGCTGCACTGAGCTGTAAGGGTCAGCCGGAGGCTAGGCATGGTTTGGACAGTGAATATGGCTGGACCTCCATGGAATCTTTCATTCCAAAGACTAGACTTCTTCACATGGCATTAGCAGCATTCCAAGATGCCAAAAGCACTAAGACAGGGCAGGAAACAGTCACAAACACTGGCCATTCTTCAAGGAAAAAGACAGATGTTTAAGATGTCAGAGCCAAGAATGAAGAAACCATTTCCAGGGCCTCATGTATGAGGTTGCATTCAAATGAAAGGTCAGCTGGGATGGGGTCAGCTGGGACACGTGGCCTGACTGGGCCTCTCTCCCCATGTGAGCTTTCAATTCATGGAGGTTAGACTGGGCTTCCTTGCACAGTGACAACAGCATTCCACAAGGATGAGAGCAGAAGCGGCAAGGCCTCTTGAAGTATTGGCTGAGAGACAGTATGATATCAATTCCGCCGTATTCACTTTGTCAGAGCAAGTCACAAGACTAGCCCAGATTAAACAGGTGGGAAAATAGACTCTTCCATTTAATAGGAGAAGAGCCAAATGATTTGTGGCTATGTTTTTCGTGCTATACTTCATGAAATTTCCATGAATACTTGAAAAAAATATGCTCCTGCAATTGTTGGGTGTGATAGTCTACAAATTTCAATTTGGTCAAGTTGGTGGATAGTATTGTTCAAATCTTTATTATCACATTTTTTTTTTTATCTATGGTGGATAGTATTGTTCAAATCTATAGTCTCACATATTTTTAATCTACATATTTTATCAACTAGTCCACTAAGACTGTGGATAGGTTTGCTTGTAATTTTTTGTTTTGTGGGTTTGGAAGCAGTTTTTGGTGTGTACATATTAAGGATTTGCTGGGGATTGAATCATGTACCCCACAAAAGACACGTTCAAGTCCTAATACGTGGTCTTAAGGGTGTGAATCCATTTGTAAATAGGGTCTTTGAAGGTGTTGTTATTAGAAAATGTTATTCATTTGTGAATAGGATCTTTGACGATCCTATTTAGGTAAGGCCAAACTGAATTAGTGTGGGCCTTAATCCATATGTCTGGGTACCTTATAAGCAAAGGAAATTTGGAGCAATCAGTTAATAGAAGCCAAAATTCAGAAGAAACCAGAAGTAATATTCAACAAGAAAGGTTGCCAAGCAATGGAGGATTACAAAACCAGAATGCTACAGACGTTGGAGAAAGCCTGGCCTTGCCAACACCTTGATTTTGGACTTCTTGTCTCCAAAACTGTGAGCCAATAAATTCCTGTTTAAGCCAACTGGTGTGTGGTATTTGTCATAGCAGCACTGGCAAACCAAAACAGTGTTGTTATTTCTTTCTGATGAACTGAACTTTCTCATTTTGAAATATTCTTTTTTATCTGTTAGGGAAGTCACAGACAACTGCTAGGTGACCGTCATCCAGCTCTTACCTACCTCCACCTCCTTCTCTGTAGACGTCATGAATGTACACTAAGAGGCCATCCTCCAGCCTTCCCCTTGGTCTATCCCCACCTCCTTTTCTATGTTCCACTCCACAGCCTGGGGGAGATGTTAGGTCTAATGAAAAGACCCTGCCTGACTTCAAACAGGCCCAGATGCTTATCTCAGTGGCAGGGTCCCTCCCCCAGGTGGATAAAAACACACTCAAACAGTATAGAGTGGTCTCTCTTCTCCAGCATGACCTGGAACAGTTTTCAGCAACCCTGGGAGGCCAACCACAAGGCGACTTCTTCCCTTGATCCTTTGGAGACTGTTGGTGCTAAGTAAGTGACAAGGAGTTACATCTTTTCTGGACTTTTAGTTCTGTACAATAAATAGATCATTTGCTGAAAGTTTCTGTTGTGCTCTTAACTTGTGTTCCCACAATGCACTGCTGTAGAAACTTGTTCCACAATCTCTGGCATTAATTTTGCCAGAGTAGCTTTCTTATCGCCATTGTTTGCATGGCATGCCTTTTCCCATCTTTTTACTTTTAACTTATTTTGTGTTTTTATATTTGAGCTGCCATCCTTTATAAACAGCATAGCGGTGAGTCTTGCTTTTTTTATACACTCTGAAAATTTCTGCCTTTTCATTGGAAGGTCTAGTCTATTTACATTTATTGTAATTATTGATATAATTGGGTGTATGTCTGCCACCTTGTTATTTGATTTTTAGTTGTTCCCTTAGTTCTTTGGCATTTTTTCTTGCTTGCTTCCTCTCAGGTAAATACTTCTGAGTATTTTTAATATTCCATTTTATTTTCTCTGTTGGTTAATTATAGTTATACCTCTTTATTTAGGTCAAAATTAATCTTCTACAAGCCTGCATGCTATTTGGCTCATTAGAAATTCACTATCCATCATTTGTCAGAGAGCAGGACCCCAAGCTCCTCTTCCCTAATTAGGGAGGGGTGAGGCATTTTCAGAGTCCACACTATCTGGGGAAAGGCTGTCAGATCTTCTCTACCCTGGTCCCACATGATAGGCTCCCATTCAGACCTCAGTGGCAGCTCAGACACTCGTGCTAAACTTAGACCTGAGTCCCAGCTGGGAAACATGGTGGTTAACGTCCATGCAACTCTTCCCCTCTGAGGGACCCAGGGGCCAACATGAGAAAGTTTGACGTTCCCATCTACAACCAGGTCTAACAAACTGCAGATGTCTCCCCCCTGCTCTTCCAACTATCTCTTCAGGTTGCTTCTGCCCTTCCCCTTCAAACAATCTGTTCCCTTCTTGTATTAGTTCCCTGTTGCTGCTGTAACAAATTACCAAGCACTCAGTGACTTCAATAATACAAATTGGTTATCTCTCGGTTGTGTGAGTTAGAATCCAACACGGGTCTCACTGGAGTAAACTCAACAGTTTAGCTGAGCTGAGTTCCTTTCTGGAGGCTCTCAGGGAAAATATGTTCCCTGCATTTTCCAGCTGCTAGAGGCCTCCCTCCTTCCTCAGCTCCTGGTCCCTTCCTCCATCTTGTGCAGAGTCCTTCCCACACTTCCATCTCTCTGGGCCTTTCTCCTTGTCTCCCACTTCCACTTTTAAGGACCCTTGTGATTCAGGGGTTCAGGATAGTTTCCCTATTCTAAGGTCAGTTGTTAGCAACTTCAATTCAGTCTGCTACTATAATTCCCCTTTGTTGTATAGGGTAACATATTTACAGGTTCCAGGGATTAGGACATGGGCATTTTTGTGGGGCTACTATTCTGCCTCCCATACATCTCCTCCTCATGTTACTTACCTCCCATCCCTTCCAGAATCCAGTAAATTCCCCTCAGGGAAACCAAAATAACAACAATAATAAAAAAAGACAAAAAAAAAGACAAAAAAAAAAAAAAAAGATCTACAATAGGAAAAGTAAATTAAACTCAGCCTTGGAGGTTGGGGGAGATTCTTTTTCTCTTCCTTTTTAATCTCCCTTGGAAATTGGGAGGAGGAGCATTTCATTAATTAATATTTAGACAAATTATTTTATTTTCTCCCCTTCCCTATATGCATGAAACTCCCTTAAAAAAAATCTCTGAAGATAAAGGTACCATTTAAAACATCGATTAATAAAATTCTTTGTCAACACCAAGGCTCCCCACCCCAGTCATGAGTCTCAGCAGAGACAGGTTTCCTCTGAAGCTGAAGGAAGTTTTAAATGTCAGAAGAATATCCAAGGAGAGAGTGGAACTTTCATTTCTCATAGATTTAATCTTTGTTGCTTGCCTTAGATCTGATGACTACACAAGAAACAGAATTTTAACTGCACTTTTGAATTATCCCCTAGGAGAATTATGTCTCAATAACCTCTATTCCGTTAGAGAACATCACATACCGGAATTTGTAAAGAATTTGCATTAACCCCCTTCCAAATAAAAGTAAATTAAATTTACTGACAGAACTGCAATATTAAAATTTTCTTTTCTTCATTCCTTTTTTTTTTTTCACTTTCACTTAAAAGACCCCAGGGTATAACTTATGTCTGTCTTTTTCTGCTGCTGGTAAAACTGAGTTTAATCAAAGTGACAGGTAAACTTTTTAATAGGACTTTATAACTAAAGTCTTTTATGTTTGGACTGTAATGGTATTAAAACACCTAGGTCCGTTTAACTGAAACAACTGCTTTAATGGGATAATACTCTGGATGTAGCAGGGAAACATAGCACTAAAGCTAAGTCAGTGAATTTCTGTCATCACAAGTTTGGAAGGTCTATGGCTTATAATCAGCTGAGTAATAGTGAGTGGCTACCATCCCTGATATTGAGCTTAGAAGTTTCTGTGCTTTCACAGAGTTTGCTCTGAAGATATAATCAGGATGAGTAGTCTTTTAAAAATAAATCTCTTAAATGCATAGTTGCAACATTCTGCAGGACAGCAAAGCAACCATTAACCCCAATCCTTTCCTCTTTACTTAGCTCTCATCATCAGAATTTGTGTACTGGGGAAGGAGGCAGTCCCAGCTGGGTATGGGAGTGAGAGGGGAAAGATTATAGCTGCTTATCAGTGTTGGTGGAAAAGTCAGCATCAGGTCAAAAGCTTAGGACAGTGCTCAAGGTTTGATTCTCATGCTTCTGGTGCCTGCTTTGTGCCTCCACTCATTGAGCTAACTCCAATTCCCATCCTTTGTGCTTGCTATTTAGAGTCTTAGAATCAATTCTAGCTGTGCTGAGATATGCTGAAGTCTGGTTCTTAGACCAGCTTTATGACCTTACTCAGGACAGGTACCCAGGCAGCACCCAAGATTCGAAAAAGTAAAACTTGCCTTTGGGAACTAGCCTGCTTTGTTCAGTAAACATTTATTGAGCCTCAAACATGTGCTAGACACTCGGAAAGAGGGCATGGGAGAAGGAGTCAGTACAGCCCTTAAACCTAAGTAGAGGAGCCCCTGTCATGGTTCCCTCACTGCAGGGGATGCTGCTCTGGCCCCCCTGGCCACACTCCTCCCCTTGGTGCAAGGAGTCTGTAGAGCCAAGGGGACATGTCCACCCAGAGTCCATCCAGAGCTCCCAACCCCTCATTTTAGACCATTCTCAGGAACCAGGATCCCAGAGTTCCCCACCCAAATAGCCCAAACCTTCCTTCTGAGCCTGTGTGGGCCTCTTCTTTTGGGTTCCTCCTCCCAGGACTGACCATCACCCATCAAGGTCACCCATAGGACCCAGGGCTGACCATCATCCAGCATGGTCATCCCTAGGACCCGGGGCTGGCCAAGAAGCAGCAGATGGGGGAATGGGAGGTGTGAGTGGAGCTGAATATATGGGCTAGATTTGCTCATGTGACCAAAGAACCTTGTAGGGAGAGAAGGATCCAGGATGGGGAGAGATGGGTTGTGGCCACAGACCTAAATTCATACCCAGTATTTTGGGTTTTATGAAAGACAAGTTATATGTAAAGGTAAGTGGATAAAAATTTTATTACACATTTTTAAACTTGATTTTTAACTTTTAAATATTAACCATTGGATATTAAATGGTACTCTTGCCTTGGGCTCTGTAAATATTAGGAGCATTTCTGGATAAGGTAAGCACAGAGTTAAGAAATCAAAGTAAACTATTATGCATCATCAACGTCTAAGGCTTTTCAGGGATATAGTAATATCAATCTGTAGTCTGAATTCTGGGTTTAACACTAAGTTGTGTCTTACTACTCATGTAATCTTGGAGAAGACATAGAGGAAGCTTACTTAATAGACTTGCTGTTTGATCAATATTCTCCATTCTCTCTGTAAAAAGTACTCAATGTTACCCAAATTACGTATTCTGTTTATCTACTGCAGTGTAATGAACCACCCCAAACTTAGTGACTTAAAACAAGTCATTTATTTTGCTCAGTCATATGTATTTGGGAAGTGCTCAGAAGAGATGGCTCATCTCCAGTGCACATGGTGTAAGATAGCATGGCTTGACTGGGGACTAGAGAACCTACCTTCAAGATAGTTTATTCACGTGGCTGGCAAGTTGGCTCTGATGTTGGTAATGACCTCAGGCAGGGTGGTGGGCTAGGAATCTCTGTTCCTCTCCACATGGACATTTCCAGAGTTCCTTAGGCTTCCTCACGCTGAAGCACTGAATTAGAGTGAGACATACAAGTTAGGTATAAGAAAAACTATAAATGGTTAGGGAAAGGTAAAAAAAAATCTAGACGAATTCTGCACTCAGATTGCTCCACATATGCCTCGAGGTTTTTATATATTAAAGAAACTGAAACTAGAAAATGTTGAGCATGTGTTCTGCCTGTGGTTTCTGCCAGAAAAATTGTACTGAACCCCACTGGCACACCCCCTACACAAAGAAAAAGCCTTGTCAAGCTGAGGTATGTTTTAAGGAAAACAGGTATTTAAGGTATGCATGAATCAGTTTTTAAAATTCTTAGATTCATTTGGCATTTTCAGTGAACAAATCACAGATTCCTCTTGCATCTGATAAGAAGACTTCCATTGAACTTGACCTTCCCCCTTGTCTCAGTTTTCTCGTCTGTAGGATTATGATACCTATCTCATGGTGTTTTTGAAAAAATTGACTAATATAATCTATTGCCATTGTTTATTAGATTACTACTACTACTACCACTACTACTACTTTGGGTAACAAGGAGTAGAGAGTCTTGAAACACCTCAGGTGTTGGGGCTTTAACAGTGAATCTGGGCGGTAGTAAGGAGGCTCAAGAAACCACCTCAGTGTTCCCACAGTTAGGTGTCACAAAGAATCTATGTGTCATCCCAGATCCTCAGGTCTCTTGATCTCTTTGTCAGTGGAAACTGTTGGATCCCGTTCTAGTGAATTTGTCATTCTGAATACTCAGCTTCTTTTCTAGCTACTTCTCTCTCTACTTTCAGATTTTCTCTATGGCTGCCCTGCCTCCACTTCTTCCTTCTACTTCTTGTATCTCTTATTCATCAACACGAGGGAGGTTCTTGTTGGGTTGGCTGGTCCTCATCTAACATGGAGCCTTCTTGTATGCCACTGGGCAACCACATATGTCTTGTGGTTGTTAGCTGAGAAGCCAATCCCTGGTTCAGTCCATTGTGGCCAAGAAATCTGTGACTAAGGACACAGAGAAAGACACATTCAGAAGAGCATCCTCTCCCTTCACTTTGGCTGAATGTGTAGGAAGGATGGAGAGTCTCTAGAATTTGGTTCATGGCTGGCAATCAGCTTGAAGCATGATTACAGCCAGGTGAATTTTAACAAGGATTTATTCTGTTTGATTAGCGTGGAGCTGTACCAATTGTCTTGATTCTCACCTCCGCATGATGGGTAGTTAATGATAACCATTTAGGAAAAAAATGAGTGTTGTGCAGTAGACAATGGCATGGAAAATGGGTTAGAATCAGGCCTTGGTTTTTATTCTTGACTTCCCCACTAGACTCTCTCACGCTCTCATATACACACACATGAGGGCAAACACACATACACATGCAGTTTTCATTTACAATCTCTCCTGAACCTAATTTGAAATAGAACTCATGGATTTGTGTTGCAAAGTATTCTCAAAGTACACTCCTGGATAGAGATGTGGACAATTCATCCTGCAAATTCAATTCAGTGACTGTGATCCCTGACCTTCCAGGGTTACCATCTCAGATGCATCATAGAAAAATCCGAGACTTGAAGCTATTGCCTGCAGCAAGACTTGAATGAGGCAAGACTTACCATACTGAGATACTTAATATTTCAGCGTCTTTCAATCTTCAATGAATATGTACATTCTATCTTTAGAACACATTTAGAGATAGCAATTTCAAAAATGAAATGGAGAGAATCCATCTGGAATCAATTTTTAAAATGCTGAGCAAAACTCTGTTTCTCTTTGGAACATTCCAATCTCCCAGATAAGAGTTCAGATTAAAATAACTCTCATCCCACCCCTGGCCGGAAAGGTGGGTGAAAGGGATGTTCCAAGATTAATGAATAAGAATTCCCACCAGAGACCTCTTCAATATGGGCTATGTGTAACTCTTTCTTCTAGCCTTACACCTCCCTGCAAACAGAACCCCTAGCTTGCATGAGCTAGCAGTTCATTTCTTTTCTAAATAGAGTAAAAGAGTAGGGCGCTCACCCCAAGAAGAGTTAGCACCAGGAGGTACAAATCATGTGGTCGAAATCAAGTGGGCCATCTGGGCATCACAGCAACCTCAGCTAACAGTATGCAGAGGGTAGCTCAGAGCTGTGCATTTTATCACTTGGGGCAGAAGGAAAGATGTCTTTCCATATAGGCCAGGCAGATAGATGATCTGCTCTTTAATAGGGAGCCAAATTCACATGCTCTTCCCAGTTTGGACCCTAAGGCCTCTTCAGATGGGCTTTTCTGGAATGCATTTGTTTTAGAAATATCCTTGGTTCTTACTGTGTGCAGATTTCAGGGCATCAGTAATGAACCAGATCCTACATGAAGTGATTTTCCAAAACACCAGAAAAATAGGCTTCCTCTCATCAAGTGGCTTTCGCTACCCATAATGCCAAGCTTCACATCTCTCAGGGTCTCCTTTTATTCATTCTAATTAGAAATAAGTGAATCCAGTTGTTTTCTGTGGTCGGCCAACATGCATTGGATTTTATGTGCGTGTTAGACTCAGCAACCTGCTATTATCCATCCCCAAATAGCTCCTTGTCTATGGCCAAGGGAAGTGTCTGCTTTTGATTTATTTCTACCCGGCAATCCACAGGTCGATTCTGTGTGTGTATACCTGACAGATGGCTACCATTCTGTTTTTATATATTTCTCATTTTTGAGTAGTTTAAAGTTTTAGCATGCAATGGATGGTGCGCACTTGTTTTCTGTTCTGCTGAATGTATAGGGTAGGCATCAGGGTTTGTTTTGAAAAGTTCTTCAAGGTCACAAATAGTGGACAAAAAGCAACCAGGGTGCCAAATAACCAGAGAAGGACAAGCATGAGTTTCCTACTCAGAATGGCTTTTCCGAGCAAGAAGTTGAGCACTGTCCTCTGGAATGAGTCCACCTTCAAGGCAAACTACTTGGGAGCATCCACTGACTCCCCTCTTCTGTCCCCATCCCCCAGGTTAGTGGCCTCTGTAATTAGGCCACAAATGTTTTCAGGAAGAGGAAGAAATGAGCTCTGCAAGAGTAATCCAAGTCAGGATAAAAAGAGGCTAAATCAATAGTGTTCAAGCCCTCTCAAAGTCAGTGATTTGCTATCCAGTTCTCATGGGTCCTTTTCAACTGATGTAAGACAGAGCCTGCTCCCTTTTGGAAACTCCTGTTTATCCCATGCTGGGCTCAAGCTGCACTCTCTGGGATTTCTTTTTTCACAGCTGCTGCTTCGAGTGAAAGGGGACTGCTAACACTGCCAAAACACTCCCCTTGGGGTAGATCCAGGAGCTGTGGACATAAATTCCACCAGATCCTCCAAGTTCCATACTTCTGGGCTTCTGTAGCCCAGTAATGCCCAATTCCATACTCAAATGCCAAGCTTCCCATCCCCTTCTTCTTGTTCATTCTAATTAGCAGCAAGTGAATTCCTCCTAGAGTCACACTCTTGGAAGAAGGCTGGAGGGGAAAGTTGCCCTTGTGTGTCAGCCAGAATTTGACCTGAAGGAATAAATCCCTGTTAAACAGTCAGTTGGAACCAGCAGTCCAGGCAGGCCGCCCACACCCCCAGCTCCAGGTGGTTCATTGCTCTGGTGGACTTGCCGGAGGCGCTTCTCTCTGGGTCTTAGGTTCCACCAGTTTCTGGCCAAAGACCCTGCCGTCTTCACCGAAGGTGTCTGCTGACACTGTTCACTTGCCACCCACTGTCTGTAATGCTCTTTACCATCCTTATAAAGTTGTTTAATCAGAGGCCCATGAAATGGACCCCTGGCCACACTTCAATGTCACGCCAGGGCAGGAACTGACCTATTCTGCTGTGAATTTTATGCTCATGCCTCTAGGGGGAGCTCTCTTGTGGCCCTATTTCTTTTAAAAGCCCTAGTATTACCAGCAATTACAGTCTCAGCTACTAGTTACTAAATCTTCTGTGCTTGCAAATACCCCGAGGATGGGGTGGAGAAGTAGATACAGAACTATGCATTCATGCATTCCAAAAACAATTACTAAGTCCCTATTATGGGCAAGAGGTTGTGCTGAGCCGGCAATTGCAATCACGAAGAAGATACTGCCTCTGACCACAAGGAGACAGACCAATATACCACCAAAGTCCAAGGGTAAGGCCACAAATAGGTGAGCGGGTCTGAGCGGGCATTCCCACAGTCAGGGAGACTGTCATAAGGAACCCACATACCCATGTGCTAGATTGAATAAATCGTGCCTTGGGCATATCGTTTTTCAACTGTACAAGAATATTGTAACAGCAAGTACAAACGTAAAATTGTAAAATGTTACCGAATGTATAGATCCTTCTGTTGACTTGTACTTTAGTATAAATATGCTACAATCAGGAGGAAGCATAGCGTCGCTGATAAGCATATCCTGTGGAGCTGGGTTACCTGGGTCCACACCTCAGCAAACCCATTCCCAGCTGTGTGACTCTGGGAAAGCTGCTTTAACTTCCCTGGGCCTTGGGCTTCTCATCTGTAAAATGGCATGAGAATATTGAACTCAGAGGGATGCGAAGGACATTCATAGAATCAACACACAGTGGGGCAAACAACGTCAGCTACGATTCTAATTGCATGGAAGTTATGAAATATTTTGTGGTTATGGATGGGTCCTGATCCTGGAAAAGTTTGGGAAGGAAACTTTCTTTCCTGAGGCCTGGCTGGGGAGGACCGTGCCAGTCTCCCCATGGGCATCGATCCTGTAGCGTGTTTGTCACCCTCCCTAGTCAGCAGTTCGTGACCTCACTCTGCTCAAACCTTTCATGTCCATTTCTTCCATGGCGCCCTCCACACATAGATGATGGCCCCTGAGGATGCCGGAGATTATTCCCTGCTCCAGGGGTCTGAGGAGCTGTGCAGATTCTCCCAGGGCCTTTATTCCGGATGGATTCTTCCCTCCATGCCCGTTCTGCCAAGACCCCTGCCCTCCCCTGGCAGCTCCTATCCTATGGATTCAGTTTAAACCCTAGTGCTCCCGAGTTCCCCGTTAGCAGCGATCTTAACTATCGCCCAGCTACCCAGCAAAAACTGAGGTCATGGGTGCATCTGGCAGGGGAGAGGAGGTGTGGGGGTGAGGGGAGCTGGCTTTGTGGAAGGCATAATGGAGATGGGGATGGTGGTGAAAATGTACAATTAGAGTGGGGAAACACATGCTCTCCACCCTCTGCTTTTCATTTGAGCCCATTTTTAGTATCTGAGTAGGCTTAAAATTCAACTTACTTATTGATGACCTTGATTTTCCTGTGATGCTTCATTACTCAGTAACAAGAAAGAAATATAAATAACCAGGACTGGCAGTGAAACCTCTTAAGTCCAGATGTCATTTGCAGTTACTCCGGTTTGGATTCAGCAAAGATTAAATTGTAATGTCTCATGTAAGAGTGGATGGGTCAGAAGAGTACTTCAGTTCAACCTCTCTCTCTCCCTCCCTCTCTCTCTCTCTCTCTCTCTCTGTCTAGCGTCCTGTCTCTATCCATCGCTCCATCCATCTCTCTCTCTTACTTAATTGTCTATCTGTCTAATTAATGCACAGTGTCTCCAGACTGAAGAAATGACTACAAAAGTGTCTCTTTTGTATCTATAAATTAAAGATTAAATATCCATATCTTTAAAAGAGAAAACCTTATTTAAACATTTTGTGGTCTAGGTTTACTTACATATGTAGCCTACAGCTCAGTTCCAGTTTTAACATTAGGAAAGTATTTTTAAAATCTTGTAACTTTATTATTTTTTATCCTGCTGAAAATAAAATTAAACCAATCACATGAAAAAAAAAAAAAAAAAAAAACCCAGAAAATAAATTACTAAGCGACTGCTCTGTGCCAAGCATGGTACTAGATGTCTTACGTACATCATCTCATTTTATCCTCTCAAAAACCTTGTGCAAGAGATCAAACGCCTCTCTGTTTCACAAAAGCTGAAACATGGGAGGCTCAGAGTAATTCAAACATGTTCCCAGTGTCATGTACTTAAGAAGTATGTTTGTCCCCTGTCATATAGGCAAATGCAGTCAGGAGAAAATAATTTTAAAACAATTGAGACATAAATGAAATAGAAAATAAGGCATGACCGCATGTTTTTATGGTTCAAGTGGTTCCCACAGATGCACAAGGTGGCCTGTTACCCGATGGGGCTCAGCAGTTGGCACCCATTAGCTCATGTCTCCGCTGCAGCTGACCTCTCTCCTTCTCCTGCTAAATGGACAAACTTCCTCACCTCTCAAAATGGAGCGCCTTGGCCAAGCTGCTTCCCTGGCTGGGTGCCCCACCCATGCCGGCTCTATGTGATGCTTCTCAGGCTGCTTCCAGTAACAGCCCCCACTATTGGGATAGAAGTAGACCCCCCTGGAGCTCCTTCCATCCCCACATCTTATCCTAGCCCCATCCTCCCAAATCCTCACAAATTAATGAATGGGGAAAATAAGTCTGCTTTTGAAGAGATTGCTGTGAGGAACCATTTTTATATATTACATATTTTAGGTAATTTTTTTGTTCATAAGAAAAATGAGCTTCCATCAGTACTTCAAGTCTTGTGAGCTAAAAAACTATTTTTAGAAGCTCCTGTCACATTTATCAACATCCGTTGTACTATGACTTGGAACTGAATCACTGGGGTTAAGCCTTTGCTGTGAGGGTAGAAATAAAATCAGCCAGCAATTGAAAAAGAAATCAGTGGTACAGTGAAAAGAACACAGGATATGGATCTGCCACTAACTAGCTTAACCAGCAATATGAGCTTGGTTAACTCATGTCACCTGTCTGACCTTCTTTCCTCCCTGTAAACTAGGACTCATGAGGCCCCAGAAGGTACTATGACAACCAAATGAGGCAGTGGATGTGGGAGAGTTTTGTAAATTATTATTTTAAATGAGGAGAATTGTATACACTATAACCACCATTTCCATTGAGCCGGGAGCTGAGTCACTCAGACTGGCAATGAGGCAACTGATGAAGGAGAAGAGGTCAGAGAAGATGTAGACATCATTCTCCAAGCTGAGTCATTCTCCTTGGGCCCTGATTATATTGGGACAAGTCATTGGAGGGTAAACATTGGAGGACACGTCAGGTGAGGAGGAGGGCAGAGAGGGGACTGCTCTTTGTTCTGGGAAGTAGCTCAGATTGTAGAAGGCAAATAAAAAGGGAGAAACAGACGGACAGCTGAGGATACTCCTGTCAGGCAGGTGTCACCCAGCCACCCATTCGGTCAGTCAGGGAGTCAGGAAGTCCCATAACGCAGACTGAGTACCAGGCGAGACGCCCTGGGGGATTTGGGCTGCAGGACATGTCCTTGCTCTCTGACATATCAATAACAAAGTGTAGTGCAACGCAGGATGAAATAAATGTTGTAAAGGAGGCATAGTAAGCCCTCCCCAGTCATGTCTTAATTTCAGACCACATTTTAGGCAAGCTCAAAACATCAACCAAAAAGATGTGATCCTCTGGCCCTTCTATGTGTGGGCATTCCTACATATGTCCATCTGGTGACTGGGCATATGGTGGCAGTGCAGCAGTAGAGATTTATTTATTTTTAAAGAAGGCCGTGAGTGGAATTAGGAAGCTGAGGGATACAGCCTGGTCAACAAATATGGCGTAGAACAGCCTTCTGGTTGGGCTGGTGGAAGGGACTCAAGACAGCTCAGCTCCTATTCCTGTTTCAGGGCAATGAAAGACCTCAACCAACTTCAGCCCTCAGGGTTTCTAGGTCCTCACATGTAAAATGCAAATCAGAGTGTCCATTAATGTGGAAATGAATGTAAATCATTGGTGATTAGTAGAATTCATGGCTCCTCTTGTCAGCTTTTCCCTGAGTAGATACTGCCTCAGTTATTATCTTTTGGAGATTAATATCACTGGAAAGAAGTGGATCTTAATCATTCTTTTTCACTGACTGCAGAACTTCATTTAAAATGCCATCTTAAAATCAACCCCCTCCCCCTTCCCTGGCTTTGTGGGTATTCTCAATATATAAAAAGGACCCCTTGCTAAGGAGATTCAAAGTCATTCCTCATCCAGGAGGTGTGTGATGGGTTGGGATTGTGCCTCACTGCTTCTGAATTTGCCCAAACAGGGACCACATTTTTTGGAAATGTAATTTTCAAGGGTATGAGGTGACTGTTCTGGAGTCTACAGTAGACTGCTGCAGATGGAAATAATTTCACCTGCAATATTTAGAGCCAGGCCTAATGAATCTTCATATCTTTTCAAACTCATTTATTCTTATTCAAAAGCAATGGGTAGTGGCAGTCTGGAAAGATGTACTTGTTTAGTGGTGCAATAAAAAATAGATGGCATTGCAGCACACAGAAGTTCTTAGTGTCCTTCCCCATGGGAAAAAAAATAATTGCTACAAGGAATTAGAATTTAACTCCTTACTCTTATACCTTTGAAATTTGTTCACTAACACTTTCACTGTTTCCTATAGTTTGCCCAATTCAAGTGCAGACTATTTTATGTTTACATATACACATTAATATTTTCTTATCTACATTTGGCATATTGATAACAAGAGAAACTTTCATTTCTTGGAATTCTTTTTCTAAAGAACTCAAAGGGTTTTAGAGACTTAAATTCAACATGCAGAATTCAAGCTTTGAACATCACTCTCCCCAGTTTATAGATGAGTAAATAATGCCAGGAGGTAAACTTTATACCAGAATTTCCAACATGAAGAGTCTCCACTGAAAATATCTTGAGGTAAAAGCAAAGTAAACATGTCCTTGAGGGGAGAATGTATGTTTGTGTGGGGAGGGGGGGACTTTTAGTACTTCTTTCTGGATTGTAGTTTCATTCATGAGTAAAGATCATTATCACCATCTGGAAGGCAGAATTAGATCATATTCATGCTAAGAGGATTCTTTCCATAGTGTCGTAGAAAAGGGAGTTGGAATGTACTGATTCTGACTTTGGCTTTTTTCCTAACTAATTACTCCTTTAAGAACATAATTTAATATTTTTGGAGCTCTATTTCCTCGTCTATAAGAAGGAAGAGTTGGACTTAGAAATGAAAAATAGCTATCTTGACTTATTTCCACTCCCCAGTCTTGCACCCACAGCAGACATCAGTGATCTATCTTGGCATTATTTCCTTTTGAGCCTGTATTTGGCCTTGGGACATTTTCAGCACTGTTTTGCAGGTAGCCATCATCAATTAATAGAATTAACAACTGAAGTAAAATCTATTTTCTACCCCTGGACCAGAAGCTTTCAAAGGTTACCATCTAAAAGCCCAGGATTCTCTTTCTACATCACCTGCCTACATTTAATAACAATGATGTTACAAATGAACATCTGGAAGGCGCCACAATGCCCTTCGATAGATGGAAGCCCCAGGGAACGTGGCCCCAGACTAATGCAGTATTTAAAGTACTTAAAACAAGGAGTGCGGTGCGCCCCCCCCCCCCCCACCTGGCCTACCCCCCATCAGTGGGGTGCTAACTCATCGGCTGCTGGGTCTGACCTCAGGATACAGAGATATCCTCTGGTTTCTCCTAAACATAAGCTGCAACACATGATTTTAAAACTATGCCAATAGGAGAAAGAAAACATTTAGCAATAAAAATATCCAGTTATTGGCACCAATACATTATAGGATCTCTGTGGAATTTTTTTTGTTGTTGAGATGACACTGCAAAGTCACATGCTCTAGCCATGATCTCCCTTAGCTAATATGTGGGGAATAACACATATTAACAGTCTGGGTCTGTAGGAATGAATTACATATTTGCATACATTATTCAACGTAAGTGACTTACCAAGAACATATTGTTCAATGATTGCACTGATGAGGTCCCTATGAATAGATACTGTTACATAACATCCTGGCTTGTTTTATTTTACTCTGGACTCTTAAGTTCCTTTGGTCTGGGGAAATCAAGATATTCATAAAAGAAACAAGGCACGTTGAAAATGTGGTATTGATTTATACCAGCAAACGGTCTGTTGCTTTGGTTTGTGTGTGACTTTTGGCATGATTTGAAGCTCAATCTTCTTCCAAACTGAATCTATCATTTAATACAGATAAGGACGCCCTGGTTTTTTTTTTTTTTTGGAATCATCCTCCTCGTTGGGCCCCCTAAGTGATTCCTAATCGAAGGTACTGCTTGTTCTTACCTCAACGTGCATCACTAGACTTAGAGCTTTGCCTGCAGCATAACTGAGGTGTTTGGGGACAGGGTCCCCAAATCTCCTTGGACCCCCAGACTCAGATGGCTCAGAACAGCCTGTTCAGTTACCAAACTGCTAACTGAATAATTGTTTTTTAATCATCAATTTGCACACAGAACTTTACAATTTCTCACCTGTCTACTCTTACCAAAATCTTGTTTAGGCAGACACCTTGCTTTTTGTCTGTCTGCAAACAGCCGTGATGCTTCCCAGAATTTTCCTCTGAGGCTTAAGAAGGGGAGGTGGGGTGGGGAGAAGGAGCTGGAGTCAGGTGCAGTTCATCTTCTCAGTTCTGCTCCAAGGACAATGGCTATTTTCTTGGTGAGATTGCTTGATGGAATATGTTCTGGAGTATTCCGTGTATACTTCAGTTTTCCCTTCCCAAGCTTCTCATCTCTTCACAGCAAACATGCATTCTGCTTCATCTGCTCTTCTAAGCTCTTCATGCAAATTATCTCATCCAGTCCTCACAGCAACCCTACGAGCTGGGTATTATCATTATCCCCATTTTATAGGTGAGGAACCTGAGGCCCAGAGAGGGGAAGAACTTACCCAAGAACCCAGATATACCTATATGCAGTTATTTCAGCTTGATAAAGATTTGTTTTCTTAGTTCTTTGAAGAATGCTATAAACAAGCTTCATTATATTTGCTAATAACAGTATCTTGTATTTATGTGTACACTATGACAAATCTCCTATCTAGACATGTATGTGTACATCAGAATTCATTTTGTTATCTAGTGCCTTGCATTTAGTACATGCTCAATATTTAATAATTTGATTTGAAAAATTTGGGAAGCAGAAATAGAATATAGAAAACAGAAAATATAGACGATGGCAATGAAGAAGCAGGACCTGTGACTGACCTTGTCAAATTAAAACAAATCCTGACTTAGGTAAGGGGAGATTTTATTCAAAAAGACTACTGCAATTAGGGCAGGGGAGCTTTTGTGACAGGAGAACACTCAGACCATAAGATCTGCAAGTGTTTCAGAGGTAAAGCCAGAAAGGTCATTCATTTGCAGAAAGAAGTAAACCGGGCCAGAAGGAATTGGGTGTGGGGAAGGATATGAACTGGTGGTGTGAAGGACCCTTGATCAGGGTGTGTCTTTCTCCGAGGTCAGGAGGGCATGTTAAGGAGAGGCTGTTCTCAGTTCCTGTGCTCAAGGGCAGGCCAAGACCCAGGAGCTTGTTTGGGAAACCAAGCCTGACAAACGTTTGGTCAAGTGGAGTTAGCAGGGAATTTTGTCCAGAATGGTCACCAGTACAAACAGTTTGGCTAATCATTTCTGAGACAAAAAGATGGCCTTGTCGGATGTAAACAAGGAGTTCAACTGCAAATCTTATTGAAGTCACATCACCCAAACTTTGCTGGATGGAAGCCAGGCTCTTAACTCTGTTTTACTGTGATTTTGAGCCTGAGACCCATGTTTACATATTGTTTACTGCTGTGGCTCCTTGCAAAAGCAAGCCCCTGTGATAATGACTTTTGTTTTGTTTTTGGAAGGAAATGCTATGCTAGTATTCCTCAACAAACCTCTAAACTTTTCTCTATTAAACAACAGTTTTATCTGGACTTTGGCGTCCAATCTAAACCCTTAATTTGGCTTTGATGTGAGGTAGATGGCATCTTCAAATGTTATTTCCCTTGAAGTCATCATTTGTCTGAACCCATTGTGGATAGGTCTATCTGTGCCTCTATTAGGCTCCAAAATCTAATTGTGGGTGAAAAACCTGAGTCTAGTTGTCTTAAGAAAACAGGGACTCATGGGGTGACATCACCAAAATACTCTAGGGCTTTGGTGGCCCAGGGTTAAAATATGAGAATATTTCTCAGGGTAGTGGTTTAACAGCCTGCTCTAAAAAAATGTAGCTTGTGTCTGTACATTTGTATCACTTTCAAAAACTTAACTGAGAGTCAGGTTGAGTCACAGTTTTCCTTTAAGTGTAGAACTCATCAGTCTTAAATTGTGGTTGCGTCTCTGCAGTGTCTTAAAAATCCAAGAGAAGCCAGCAAGCAAAATAGAACTGTTATATTGAAAATTGTAGGTTAGCAGGATAATGCTTTGTAATATCATTGTATTTTCCTTTTGGATAGTGTAGCCTTGTCTTCATTAAGTCTAGGTCAGGAGACTGAGGCTTAGGAGAGGATGGTGGCTACCAATTAAAATAATAATGATGACAATAATAGAAGCATTCAGTCACAGAAGCTAATGCTTACAGAGGGCAGGTTGTGTGCCTGGCACTGTGCTTTGCACTTTGCCTTTATTAACTCTTTGAGTCTAGTCTTAGAGACCTTACGCTAAGCCACAAACATATACCTCTGGACTCACATGTGAACCATCTTAAACTACTAAAATAAGAAACCAAATGAGAGTCGAGGTCAAAGCATTATTTAGCAGTGTGATAATATGCTTGTTTAACATTTTCTCTGTGCATACATCCTTCAGGAATCTAGTGTGGATGTAGGATTCTGGTCATGTGATTTTCATCAGCTGCCCTGATCATTTCAGGGGACAAGGAGGGACTCAGTCATATCCTACCCTGTATTATCTTTTGGAGTCTGAGTAGGTCATGCAGGTGTTGGATTTAGATAAAAGTTGTATTTTTAAGCACTCTTTCTACTGACCAGTGTTTACATAGAGTAAAGGCACTGGCCACTCCAGACAGTTCTAGAACTGTTAAGAAACTCTGTCATTCCTCAGTCTATAAAATGCCATTTTCTTAGTGCCTTAATATTTTATACTTCTTCCAGCCTAAAGTTTTCTCATCTTGCATTCAGCCTGACCAAATGCTACTAATATGGAAAAGCTATATTTACCACAATTTGGAAAGAGTCTCCTGAAAGCATCTAATAAGAGGCTGGGATATACAACAGAAGTATATTTCTTTATCCAAGAAATGAATAATAGCCCAGATGATTTCATGGTACCAAAACACCTCACTGTTCCAATAAAAACTCTCAAGTTACCCCCTTACCCACTATTTTGCCAAATTAGCCTGTGCTCCTGTAAACACCACCCTGGGGAGGGGAGGAGGCATGTCCCTTAATGAGGGTGGCCCATGGGTTCTGGAGGCAGGGGTGGGGGTGGAGTGGAGGTGCAGGTGTGAGGTGCACAGGTACAAGTGTAAGGTGTGCAAGTGTGGGGTGGTATGTGCAGGTGTGGGATGAGGCGAATCTTGGGGAGTTCTCCCAGGAGTAACATGTTCTCTTGTCTGCCTCTGGGCTAAAAGTCAGCTGGAAGTGAGCAGTTGACCTCAGATCCTATCCCTGCGGAGAGAATAGCGTTGCAGAGAGCAGCAGGCAGGAACCAGAGCCCAGGCATCCTCAACATTTCTGCTTCTGGAGGTGGAGAGTCAGGGAATGTGCATTTCCCCTCGAGGGCTGGCTGCTACGAGAAGCACTAGAATCCCAATCCCTAGAGAGTGTACTAGAAACTTCACAACTGGGCATTCTGAAGGGCCTCAATGAAGCCCACTGGCTGCTTAGTTTAGTTTCACCACAGTTTATCCTTCGCTGCCAAAGAATGAGGTACTTGACTTGGTGGAATTTCCTCAAAACATAGTGGTTTTGAGTGAAACAAGAAGAAGGAAGCCCCTTCCTGCCCCCCTACCCTAATGTAACTACAAACAAAACCATGGCCCAGGCTGTGTGTGTGTGTGAAAGGGGTCTTCATGCCGCAGGATCTGTCGGTGCTTCAATCTAATGGTTGGCTGAGCTTCCACACCCAATCTGTGGATGGAGGAGTTGGATTCTTTATTAGTAGCCTGCTTTAAGGAAAAGGGAAATGATGCACAGTAGGAAGTACTTTTTTAAAAAAAGCTGAACACATTTCATCTATACCTACACAAAGAAAGTACAATAAAAGAAACATGTTTGAGGTCCTCATTGAAGTACAGGCCATGTTCTAAGTACTTTACAAATATTAGCTCACTTAATGCTCTTAGCAGCCCAATGAAGTAGATTTTATAGAAAACTGAGGCATCAATAAGTTAAGTCTTTGTCCAAGGTCACAGAACCAGTAATTAGTAGGGCCAGAATTTGAACCCAGGATGTCTGGGTCTAGAGCCCATGATTTTAGCCTCCAAGCTATATGTCCTAACTCACATAGGCAGGTATCATAACTTCATATATATGCTGTGCTGGTTTGAATCTGTTATGTACCCCACAAAGGCCGTGTTTTTTAAATCCAACCTTGTGGATACAGACTTATTATTGGTGGGGTCTTCTGATTAGGTTGTTTCTATGGAGATGTGATCCACCCAACTGTGGGTGAGACCTTTTGATTAGATTATTTCCATGAAGTTGTGACTCTGCCCATTCAAGGTGGGTCTTGATTAGTTTACTGGAGACCTTAAGAGAGCTCAGGGGTCATCACAGACCCAGATGATTGGAGATGTAGACAGAAAGACACTTGCTGATGCAGACAGAAAGTCGTTTGGAGATGCTAAGCTAAGAGATGAAGCCCAGAGTTTGCCCTGGAGAAGCTAAGAGAGGACTCGCAGATGCTTAGAGAGAAACAACCTGGGAGAACAAGCATGGATGTACAGGAGCTGAGAGAGAGGAGTGAAGACAGAAGCCCAGAGACATTTTAGTGAAAGCCATTTTGAAACCAGAACCCAGGAGCAAAGGACCAGCAGGCGCCAGCCATGTGCCTTCCCAGCTGACAGAGGTGTTCCGGGTGCCATGGATGTTTGTTCAGTGTAGGTATCCTCTTGTTGATGCCTTAGTTTGGACACTTTTATGGCTTTAGAACTGTACATTTGTAATCTAATAAACCCCCTCATAAAAGCCAATCCATTTCTGGTATTTTGGATAACAGCAGCTTTAGCAAACTGGAACGTGTGCCATCATCAAAATTAGGAAAACATTTTAAATTTAACTAGTAATGACTTTTCTCATGGACAATATCCATGTCTTAACATAGGAGGTGGTTTTAGAAAAAACTCAAGGCAATGTTGCTGATAATAAGATATATTCAAGCATTATAATCACAGTGCCATACTCGAGGGAGAAAAACATTATTTTGAATTAAAAAGTCATATTTTGGGGAATTCCTTGAGAAAAGTGCAGCTCCTCTTCATCCTCCCTTTTAAGGATCACCCGCCTTTCAACAGAGAAGGAACCTCCTTGGACAGCCAGAACAAGCAAATCAGTTCTGGATACTATGGGCAACACATGCCCAAAACAGACCATCCTCATGTCCATATAAATTGTGACTCTTTCTACACTTGCCCTCTACAGATTTCTAGGATGGCGGACTACAAAGGTTAGACATGTCTATGATATTCAGCTAAGAATTTTGTCTCAACTATGTAGAGACTTGTGGCAGTTTGGAACTATTATGTACCCCAGAAAAGGCCATGTTCTTTTAATCCATTCCTGTAAGTGCAGACCTATTGTAGATGGGATTTTTGATTAGGCTATTTCAGTTGGGGAGTGACCTCTGTGGATCTTAATCCCCCTACTGGAGTCCTTTAAAAGAGGATAAAAGCCATAGAGAAGCTAAGAGATGAAATAGAGAGAAATACCCAGAGAAGTTTAAAGAGAAAGCCCCTGAAGCCAGAAGCTAGAAGCAATGAAACCCAAGAAAGACCAGCAGATGTCACCATGTGCCTTGCTATCTGACAGAGGAGTCCAAGCTTGCTGGTAACTGGTCTTCAGAGAAGGTATCATCTTGTTGTTGCCTTAACTGGGATATTTTCATGTCCTTAGAACTGTAAATTTCTAAGCTAATAAATCTCCATTGTTAAAAGCCAGTCTATTTCTGGTTTATTGCATGTCATCAGTTTTAACAAACCAAAACAAGACTTTAAAGCCAAAGTCAGATGAACTGGTCTAGCCTGGCTGTAGACAGTGCCAGGGAACTTGCAGGATTCTACTTCTATTTGTCTGGAATGAGATCCGTATTCTGCATGGTGAAAAGACTTCCCTGTTGATTTTTCTGCCTAGGATGTCTGGATTCATCCAAAGGCCTCAGGTTTCCCATTTGCTTTACACATCCAGGTACAAACTTGAACACAGAATTCCCAGAAGTTCAGTGCTATGTTCAGTGCATTAAAAATCCTTAAGGACAATACTTCCCTTAAGTGGTCTTTTTGCCTAATCTATTCTTAGAAAACAGAGATATACTATGTAACTGAACAGTTACATAAACATACCTGAAATCCAAGCAATTTCTGGCTCTTCCTGCCTGTCAGCCTTGAGCTCAGGCTGCTCCTGACTTTTGGCTCTGCTTGCTGAATGAAGAACCCCTCAGGTCCCTGCCCAAGCAAAGGAGCCTGTCAAGATAAGAGCAGAGCAGCTGAGGAACATTAGCATCTCATTGGTCAACAGTGACATCATGTTCTACATATTTGACTCGGGATTAGAGAACTGAAAACCTGCTTCCATTCTCCAAGGAGTATGGATAATACTGATTCTCTCTTACTTCTGTGGAATTTTTCTCCAAGCACAATTGTCAGTATTTCAAAGTTTCAGGAATATGAGATTTTAATTTACCCTCTTTAGTTCGTATGCAATGGCAGTGTTCAGCAATTGACCGAGTAATCAATTTATTGCCACTTTTGCCCTCCAAATGCCCTTAACCTCTATTTACTGGATATTTCAGGGGAACAGGTTTCATCAGTGTCAGTATGAGCGTGTGTGTGTATGTCTATGTGTCTGTGTTTGTGCATGTGCATGTATTGTTCACAAGTTTGTTAGCTTAGATGTTACATCTTAGTTATAGTATGAAAAGAGGAATATCGGTGGAATTCTTTATTACTGTTCAAAATAATATGCTCATATTATTACACAGTCATTCTGGGTTTCATACAGAATCTTAGATTTGGAAGAAATATGAGAGGTCATCTAGTTCAAAATCTTACATTCTTTTTCAAGTTACAAAATGACACACAATTTTTAAAATCCCCAAACCTTAACCTCATGATACCTTTGGAAAAGAAACTGAGCTTTTTGCCTGTGTTCTCTGTTTTGCTCTCTCTGTATTTAACTAAGCTTGTAAAATCTCACCTGCATATTTTACTTTGCATGTCCTTATTTTCTCTGCTTTTGCTATTGCTATATTTGGCTATACTGTTCTTATTTTAAAGGCATTATTCTTGTAGACTTTATTCTACATTGTCTAATTCTCTTTCCCTTCTTAAAAAAGACTATACATTAAACATAGAATTGCCATCTGACCTAGCAATCCCACTTCTCAGTACATACCTCAAAGAACTGAAAACAAGGACCTGAACAGATACTTGTACACCAATGTTCATAGTGGCATTATTCACAATAGCTGAAAGTTGGAAACAACCAGGGGTCATCAATAGATAAATGGAAAAACAAAATGTGATATGTATACATACATGAACTATTATTCAGCTGTAAAAAGGAAAGAAGTTCTGATACATGCCACAACATGAATGAACCTTGGAGACATCATGTTGAGTGAAATAAGGCAGACACAAAAGGACAAATATTGTGCAATTCCACTTATATGAAATATCTAGAATAAGCAAATTCATAGAGCTAGAAAGTAGATTCCAGGTTAGCAGGGGTGGAGCTGGGGGAATGGAGAGTTATTGCTTAATGGGTGCAGAGTTTCAGTTTAGGGTGATAAAAAGTTTGAGAAATGGATGGTGATGAGGGTAGCACAACATTGTAAATAAAATTAAAACCACTGAATTTTACACTTGGAAGTGGTTAAAAAGAGAAATTTTTGAGTTCCATATATATTACTGCAGTAAAAAGCTAAAAACAAAAAGATTAAAAAGAGGGCCATGGATGCTGGCTACCCCCATACCAACATCATTCCTTGGTAATATATTAAATACTTCCATGACCACTGGGGGCTGTCATGAGAAAATTAAGGTGACATTTCAACAAAGGACCCAAAATAGTGACCACGTTCAGCTCCAGCCTCATCACTTTCCCCAAGAGGCCTAAGTGGAAAAATGTCACAGTGCACAGTACAGTGTTTTATAAACAGAACATAAAATAACACGGTGTTTGGCTAGGACTTTGTACCCAAACCCCAATGAGAAATAGTTACAATCCAGTTAAGCCATGTGGAGAACATCTAAAAGGTTCCTTTATCTCTGAATCCCAAACTCAAATCTGTGATTTCTTCAGTTTGTGAGGAAAGGACTGTCCAGTCCACACAAACCAGGGCTGGGAGAACTGGGGCCAGGGGACTGGTCTGGGGCCATCTTACCTACCTGTCCAGTTGGGAGGGGGGATGCCAACATTGAACTTTGCTCCTTTAAAAAGTCCTCCTTAGAAACAATAGGTAGTTTATGAACGTCCTGGAATCAATCATGCTGGTCAATATTCTCTCTGGGTTTAGAAAAAATGTGTCTAATTCTGGTGGTGGTAATAACACGTGGAAGGCAAGTCTTGGAAACCCTGAAGAAAGATGGCCCATGTTGAAGTTTTCAGCTACTTTTAGGTCATTTAAATGAACTAAAATGACTGAAATTTGCACTGTTTTAACAATAGGAACTGGGGTAGTTTGGAGCTGTTACATACCCCAGAAAAGGTAATGTTCTCTTAATCCATTCCTGTGGATGTAGACCTATTATAGGTGGGACTTTTCAATTAGGTTATTTCAGTTGAGGAATGCCCCAGGGTGGGTCTTAATCCACTTACTGGGGTGGGTCCTTTATAAGAGGAGAAAACAATGAGAAGACAGAGAAGCTCACAGAAGAATCTCCAGAGAAGCCTCAGAGAAGCTCTGGGTAAAAGCCAGAGAAGTTGAAAGAGGGAGCCACTGAAGCCAGAAGCTAGAAGCAATGAAATCCAGGAAAGAAGGACCAGCAGACATCGCCATGTGCCTTGCTATCTGACAGAGGAGACCAAGCTTGCTGGTAACCAGTTTTCAGAGAAGGTATCATCCTGTTGATGCCTTAATTAGGACATTTTCATGGCTGTAAAATGTGCATTTATAAGCTAATAAATCCCCTTTGTTAAAAGTCAGTCCATTTCTGGTATATGGCATTCTGACAGCTTTAGCAAACCGAAACAGAACCTTAGACAATATCCTGTCCAATTAGTTACTGGGTCAACAGTATCAGCTCTGAACATAAAGAATAAGTTTTTCTTATATCACTTATTAATTTTTTTAAAAAAAGGATTTTTTTCCAAATTGCAAAATAATACAAGCCTATATAACTAGATTAAATGATAAATAAAGGAAAAACAAATTAATCCCTTCCAACCCCCCCCCACACACACACAAATGTTAAGGGCTTTCCATGCCATTCTTCTTGTGCAAATATGTTGCATATGTAGATTTTATTGGTAGACTGGTGTATATCAAAGTAGAATCGTGTATACAGATCCTGCAACTTGTCATCTAGCACTATATTCAGTTGTTTCTATGAGTAGTTTTAGTTCTAACTTCACTTTTTATTTCATTCTTCTACTCTCTTCATGCACACACATGAACACACACATAAATACAAATGATCCAAATAGCACACATGCTGTTTTCTTCCTTTGCTTACCTTCCTGTGCCTGTCTGGATATATTATGTCCCTCCAAAAGCCAAATTTTAATCCAGTCTTTTGAGATATTTGGATTAGGTTGTTTCCATGGAGTTATGACTCACCCAACTGTAGGTGATACTTTTGATTAGATTATTTTCATGGAGGTGTGTCCCCGCCCATTCAGCAGCATAGGTAGGTCTTGATTCGTTTACTGGAGTCCTTTAAAAAGAGGTGACACAGGCCCAGATGCTGCTGATGCTTTGAGATGCTGGCCAGGAGTTTGCTCTGGAGAAGCTAAGAGAGGACAAAACACCCCAGGAGCATCTGAGAGGGACATTTTGGACAGAAGGTAAGAGTTGACACTGATGCTGATGCTTAGAGATGCTTGGAGATGTTTGGAGATGCTAGCCCAGAGACATTTTTGAGAAAGCCATTTTGAAACCAGAACCTCGGGGCAAAGGATCAGCAGATGCCAGCCACATGCCTTCCCAGATAACAGTGGTTTTCCAGATGCCACTGGCCATTCTTCTGTGAGGGTATCCTCTTGTAATGCCTTAATTTGGACATTTTCATGGTCTTTGGACTATAAATTTGAAACCTAGTAAACCCCCTTTATGAAAGCCAATCCGTTTCTGGTATTTTGCATAACAGAAGCATTAGCAAACTGGAACACTCCCCTTTCTATCTTTTTCCTTTTCCACTCTACCTGTAACACCCCACTGTCTGCTAAACATCTGGGCAACAATATTTTCTATATTTATAATATCGTATATTAAAATGTGTTTAGTAAATATACATATGTGCATAATTTTATTTAAACAGACTTGGTGTTTTTAGGGAACTAAATAAAAAGTTTATTTCAAAGGCAACTGTGTTGGTTTGCATATATTATGCCCCCCAGAAAAATCCATGTTCTTTGATGCAGTCTTGTGGGGGCAGATGATTAGGTTGGAACCTTTGGATTAGGCTGTTTCCATGGAGATGTGATGCAGCCAAATGCAGGTGATAGCTCTGATTAGATAATTTCCAGGGAGGTGTGGCCCCACCCAATCAGCATGGGCCTTGATTAGTTTAGTAGAGCACTATGTAAGAGCTCAGACAGAAGGAGCTAGCTGCTGCAACTTAACAGAGAAATTTTGAAGGTGGCCATTGAAAGCAGAGTTTTGCTGATGCTTTGGAGATACTAGCCCAGAGTTTGGCCCAAGAAGCTGACACAGAGATATTTTGGAGAACGCCATTTTAAAACACAACCTGGGAGCAAGCAGACACCAGCCATGTGCCTTCCCAGCTAACAGAGGTTTTCCGGATGCCAGTGGCCTCTCTCCAGTGAAGGTACCCTATTTTTATGCCTTACCTTGAACACACTGTGGCCTTAATACTGTAACTTTGTAACCAAATAAACCCTTTTTAAAAAAGTCAATCCATTTCTGGTGATTTGCAAAACAGCAGTATTAGCAAATTGGAACAGTAACTTTACAAGGATGGAATAATTTAGATGACAGAATTGTAAACAGGAATTCAGTATGTTCATAAAATCCATATTTCTCTAGGGCTCAAAATTTTAATACAAGATTTCAGAGAACTTTGCCTAGTTGAGATGAAACAGGAAGAACTTTTTCCTGACCTAGGAAGATACAATATGTTTCATGAGTTGCCAGGAAAGAAAAGCCCTTGATGTTGGTCAACAGAGCAGGTCATTTGCAAACCCCTAACAGCGGGAAAAAGCTTTTCCTTCCTCCAGAGTCAACTGCCTTCAGTGAGCGACTTTTCTGGGTCAAGGTCAGCGGGGAGGGAAGGAGGGATGAGTTGATATGCATTCAGTGCTCATTATGTACCAGGCATTTTGGCATATTTTATTTCATTTAATTTTCACATCAAAATCCTCTGTTGTAGACATTTGTGCCCTCATTTTACAGATAAGGAGATGGAGGATAAGAAAGTTTAAGCAATCTTGTCTAAGATAATATAGCCAGTAAGTGAGGGAAATGACATTTCAATCAGATGGTCTGGCTCCAATTACCAAGATATATACATATCTTATACTCTATGGATCATATCTCTCCTGAATAAAACATTACCTCTTCTGGAAAGATTCTCATCAATATCTGAACAGGGATGCGTAAGCTTTGGCATGAATGCCAATCAAGATAATCTAAGATAATTGTCTTACTGTAAAAGGTCCTCTTCCTTCAGGTCTCTTTCTTTTCTAGATTTCCTTCCCTTTTTTTCTGCTTGTTTTGTAGTAATACAGGAAAAGCTTGTCTTTCTTCAGCAGTCTTCTTTATTCTTCATCCCAACTCTATGTGCCACACCATGCCCATAGGTGGCTGACTGAATAAGGGATCCACTCTATTGTGCTAAATAGAAAGTCCAGAGGAGATCCATCTCCACTCTGGGACTCATTTTATGATTCACTCTCTGTAGAAAGTGAAGGAACACTGCTGCTGGTGGTGGTTTTTAGCTGGATGGGAGAGAAGAGCCCAGGAGAGGAAATGTTTTGGGAGGAAGATCTCAGAGAAACCCACTCCAGGACCCCACCATGCTGCTAAATCATAACTGTGAGTTAGGACCTCTTTAGATGTGGCTGCATCTCAATCCTGATGGCCAGACCGAGAATGAGAGGACTTATGGAGCCACTCCTCAGACACCGCTGGTGTGGTAGAGACTGCCAGCTGGTTATCAAAGCCTTCAACACATTTCCCCAGCCCCCTTGCCATTAGGTGTCTGCATGTGTGGGAGTTTTGAGCTGATTATTTTAGATGAGATTTTGAACTTTGAATTGATGCTGCAACATGTTGAGACTTTGGGGGATATTAGGATGGGTGAACATAGGTGGGATGGACATAAATCTTTGTAGGACAGAGGGCAGAATGTAGTAGACTGAATAATGGCCACCAAGGATACACAGGTTTCAATCCTTGGAACTGCTAATGTCAATTTACATGGCAAAAGAGACTTTGAGGATGTGATTAAGTGAAGGATCTTAAGATGGGAGATTCTCCTTGATTATCTGGGTTGATCCTAAATGTAATCAATCACAAGTACCCTCATAAGAGGGAGTTGGGGGAAATTTGACAGAAAAGAAGAAGGCAATGTGACCACTGTAGTGGTTTGGAGCTACATACCTCACAAAAAACATGTTCTTAAACTTAATCCATTCCTGTGAGTGTGAATCCATTGTAAATAGGAGTTAGATGAGGTTTCTCCATTTAAGGTGTGGCCCAATTCAATCAGGATGGGTTTTAATCCTATTATTTGGAGCCCTTAATAAGAGGAATGTAATTTAGACAGAGAGAGAGAGAAAGCCATGGGAAACGAGAAGCTGGAGGTCAATGGAACCCAGAAAAGACAGCGGCCAGAAGAAGCCACCATATGCATTGCCGTGTGAAAGAGGAACCCAAGACCAAGGATCACCAGCAGCCAGCCCCAATATGCTACAGTCTTTCGGAAAAAAGCATCACATTGATGATGCCTTGGTTTGGACTTCTTCCTAGCCTCAAAACTATGGGCTAATAAATTCCTGTTGTTTAACCAACCCATTGAATGATATTTCCTTGAGCCGCCCAGGAAACTAAAATGACCACTGAGGCAACATGCTGGTGTTGAGGATGGAGAAAGGGGATAGGGAATGCAGCTCTAGAACCTGGAATAAACAAGAGAAGGGATTCTTCTCTAGAGTCTCTAGATGGAGAATGGCCCAGTGAAACTAATTTCAGACTTCTGACCTCCAAAACTGTGAAAGAATAAATGTGTGTGTTGTTTTAACCCACCAAGTTTGTGTAAATTTGTTACAGCATCACTAGGAAACTAATACACCATATACTCACATTTTAGCCAATAGAGTGCAAGCAGAATGGGCATACTTTCAGACCTGGCATATAAATACTGTCCACCAGATCTCTTCAATGCTCTTTCCGACTGGATGGAGAAAACTACAGTGACTACATATTGAAGACAGCAGAGCTTCCTGAACCCACAATGACTCTGTAGAGAACAGGCCTCACCTATCTGGAACTGCTCAGTAAGAAAGAAACTTCCATTGTGTTTAAGGTGTTACTCCTTCTGGGTTGTTTGGTACAGTAGAGTGATTGCTGCAGTGTCGCTCTAACTAGTACAGCTGGTGCATGATCTGTTTTATCCTCAAAATTACTCTCTTACCAGTAGATAGGTATATTCCCATTGTTACTGGGCAAAGCTAAGCATGGCCCTTTCTGAATGAAACTTGCAGTGTCTGATGCACGCCAGGCAGTACTCAGCATGTTGGCCTTTGCTGCCACTGCTCCTGAGAAGACACACACAGTGGCGACTGATGGTCTACAACAGCAGTATGGCCTCCTATAATTGCTGGTTTGGTGTTTACCATCTGGCATTGCCTATTCCTCCTAGAGGGAAGTGGCAGAAAGAGCAGGAATGCTCCCTCAGCATTTTACTTCCCCATCATTGCCTGAAGCGAGCTTGAGGGACTAGACCTCCTTGCACTTAGCTTAGTTGCTAAGGGACCATTCTGAGCCAGGAGATGACTGTCCTTAATGTCAATTGTACAAAGAAGGAAACTTTACCTTGTGCCAATAAACTAATCCTCAGGCTTCATCTCCCTTCTGGGAGCTCCTGAAAAACCAGCAGTCATGGAGCACGTCTTCTCTCCACTGACATGAGTTAATCCAGATGCTGTGGAGGGTAGTGGTGACTTTATGGCACTTCCCTGGGTTCTGAAATTTAGTTGCGATGCTCTGTAATGATGCAATTGAGCAGCATCTGAGAGGAGCTGGCCTTGTTCTTCTTAAGGGAGCTCAATCGCCCCTCAGGTCTTTTCCCAAGTGCCTGCTTAGACACAGCAGTAGCAAGCCGCACTGAATCTCCACTGCTGCCAAGCTTGATTTATGTGTCCCACCCTGAGACAAGAAGCAGCTACACAGCATCAGGTGATCACTCAGCATTAGGAGCCCGTGCTCTGCCTTAAAAAAATCAATGCTGTCGATTTTCATGCAACCCCATTGTGTAGTCATGTCTGTTCAATCATTCATTCTGGGTAGTTTGATTTTATCAAACAAGCTAGGAGCTATTTTGCTTTCTTTTCTTTGAGAACAGTGACTGAACTTTTATTGAAACCACTGTAGGGTTTTTTTCTCTCTCCCTCTCTTAAAGAAAAATAAAGTAATAGTCACTATTTGCTCTGGGTTGGTGTTTTGGCTGGACCAAGAAATAAAAAGCTGAAGTGTAAAAGTTAAATTTTTTTTTAAACAGTCAATGTAAATTGTCAAAATGCTTTGTGATTAGTTTTTATTTCTATTGTTCTCATTATAGCTATTCACTACTTCTTCCATAAATTGAGGATTCTGCAACTACTGAGACATAAAATGATTTGAATTCTTACATGCCAATCTTGACTGACCAATGTTGAAGGAAAAGAAACACTCTTACGTATTCGAAGAGTAAGGCCTACTCCTTAAACTGACAGATGTCAGTGCAGTTTCCACAGCATAAAGGATTTGCTTTTGGAATTAGAAGGAGGAGAGGGGATAATGCATCTCGTTACCACATACTAGTTGCACATAGGTGGATACCATTATTGCCGGTTTGACTTGGTTATAAGCAAGCAGATGAGGAAAGAGTTGAAGACAATTGATGAAGCTAGTAGTGAATGAAATCTTGGCTTTGAGGGGTGTTAAAGAATCTTCCTCCTTACTGCATGGCATCCTTTATCTCTCCGGGGAGTTATGTGATTTTGATTGCAGAATAATTTCTGATGATTCACAGGAGAAACAAAGGCCAGTACAGTCAGAATGCATCCTGCACTTAAGAATTATGATGCAATCAATTTATATGACCAGATATTAAATTCTGCTGGAAAAGTTCAAGACAAAAGCTTCCATTTCCTGGCACTACAACATTTGTGCCCAATGCTTGCCACTGAAGTGGTATATACATGTTGCATATCAGATACCACCCAGAGGAAGGACTTTGTTTCTGACTTGGCAGTGTAACTTGAACTGACTTGCCTCTCCACAGGCACCCACCCACCACCGGAGCTGCGTCAGATAACAAAGGTAGGTGCCACCTGAGCTCACAATCTATACTTTGCTACCTTGCTTACAAATCCCATCCCCTCAAATAAGGCTCTTATTGGAGTCCATAAAAGAAAAGAATCCACTCAAATTTTTTGACAGTAGGGGAAGAATTTTAGCAGGTGTTTGCATGCTTCATTTTAAAGGGCCATGTAGTAAACATTTAGACTTTGCAGATCATCTGTCTCCAACAGTATATTGTTTACAACACACCATAAGGAGGACACCTAGTGCTGAGAGTCGAACAGAAAAAAGAGAGAAGGCTGCATCTTTGACAGCCTGGAGCTTCAAACTCCCCACCCTGGACATCTTCATAAAGCCAGAAGGAAATACAGTTCTAGCTTATTTAAGCCATTGATATTGTGGGTTTTAGGCCCCTCATTGACTAATATTTCTCAGTAAGACAGTCACTTAAATTGTTACTTACCATACTTGTCAATAAAACTGATCCTTGCTGCTATTCTACCCTGGTTTCTCTTTGGCTCAGCATGAAGAAGTGAAGAAACAGTATAACATTTCCCAGCAGAAGGTAGAGAGTAGGACTAGAAATTGCATTAGCCCCTTAAGAGCTGGATTGGTGCCCCTGTACAAATCACATAGGACTGGAAGTTACATGACCCTAATCCCAGCTCTATCACCATGTTAATTGCTTGCCCCCAGTGTGCTTTGTATCTGTCAGGGATCTTGGTTGCAAGAAACCATAAAATGGAAAAAAAAAATGCAAAAATATAATGATTAATTGCACATGTCTACTTGGTGTCTAGTTGTATGGTCAAGCAAATTTGATTGCATCTGCAGCTGATTGTGTCTACAGTCAACAAAGGAGATTGCCCTTAGCAATGTGGGGAGTCTTTTTATCCAATCAGTTGGAGGTCTTACAGCCATAACTGAGGACTTCAGAAGTTAGAAAGAAGAATTTTAATCTCTACTTCAGCCAGCCAGCTTCTTCCAGGGAATTCAACCTTCATTGAATACTAACTTATGGCCTGCCTTATGGAATTTGGACTTGCCAATCTCTACAGTTGTGTGAGCCAATTTCTATAATAAACCTCATAATATTTACAAATATGTATCCTGTTGGTTCTGCTTCTTTGGAGAACTCTGCCTAATGCAAAAAATAAAACAAAACAAAACTTCTGGCTGATTTAAGCAGGTATTTTACTGAGAAGACAAGGCATAGTTCTCAGAACAACCAGGAAGGCCATAGAAGGCTTCTAAAATTCTTAGGAACATGGGAGGCTGGAAGTAATTAGGACCATGCCAAGCCATGTGACAGAACCTGTCAGGAGAGACCACCATTGTGCTACCAGAACCAAATAACAATGCTACTGCCATGGCATTGAGCCGGGAGCTCCTGAAAATGTTGCTGCCACCAGAATAGAACCTCCTGCTTCTTTACACCTTAAGCCCCCAATTCAGAATTTGGTACAAGAACATCTAATTTGTGTAGCCTAGGTCACGTGCCCATGCCCGAGCTGCAAAAAGGCCGAGCATGTGAAGGTCTGGTGTTAGCAGCATCTACAATGAGAAGCAAGCTCTACCTCCCACCAAGACTCATGAAATGAGGAATCCCCCACTTGTAAGGGGACTTCCAATGACCAGCAGTGAGAGAGAGAGAGAGGGAGAGAGAGAGAGAGGGAGAGAGAGAGAGAGAGAGAGAGAGAGGAACTGTCTGCAACAGAATTCATTTACTCTTCCACGAAATTATTGGGTTGAATTAAATGATCTCTGAAGTAGTTTTAGATTTTCAAATGTTCTGATTTTAGAGCAGTAACACCTAGATAGATGCTTATGAATATTATGAATATGTTTCCTGTTGTTCAAAAAATATGGGAGGAAGCTGCACATGGAACGTCTGCTTTCTGAGCTACTTAAACTTGGCTAAGGGTGTTTATGGCAAATAAGTTTCAGCTTGTGTGATAACTCCTATTGAGATGTTGTGGCTTCTAAAACTGCTATCTCAAAAATAGTTCAGAGAATGAATCTATATTCATCAGGAAAGAAAGTTGGAGTGCATTAGTAGGTTATCCAGCCTCTACACAGAGGCAGGCATAGGTGATCTATTTATCACTTCTAGTCAAAATCCAAAAATATTAGGGGTCAGAGCCTCTCCTTTGCAAAAACAATGCCATTACTCAGTAATAAGGGGGCTATGAACGGCAACCAGTGCCTTAGAAGAGCTTCCGGTTATGGTTGAAAATAGCCAGGACTATGCTCAGCTGGGACAGAGAGCCTGGGACAGATCAAAGACCCCACAGTTCTGCAACCAGCCCAGTCACCACAGACCTCTAGGGCATCAGCCACCATCGTAGACACTTGTCCAGTCATCCTTCCTGTGACCTCAAGTAACCTGACCAGAAACACTTCAGAAGACCTGCATGCAATGGTCCAGGACAGCTATGGCTGCATTTGGAGGGATTTGTCCCCTAAAGCATAAGCACTGAGATGATGCTTCTCTGAGATGGATTTTAGAACAAATATGACTACCCGGGAGCAGCAGAAGAATGCTAAAGAAGCAGATCCAAGAAATGGACTGAAACTTTGGGCTCAGGAAAACTGGGAAACTCTCCATGCAAATTCTTTCCTGATGGCAGATTCATGTTCCCTTCTAAATTATCCGCCTTATTCATTTCTGTGTCGGCCCCTCTGAACTAGGCTAGTGTGGTTCTTAAGAATGGTAGGCACACCAACATTAAAGAAGACGGTTGCCACCCCATGACTTGGCACACAGATCATTCATTAGTATGCATCAAAATTTCCGTTATGAAATTGTCCTATGGCATTTGCTTGCAGTTGGAAAGCAAGACTCTGGGACCAAAGGAAGAGGAAGTCTCAACCATTCGCAATCCTCCCCTGGTATGGCTGCCTGTTAATCAAGTATGAGTCTTAAATAGTAAGAGAGATTCAAAATATTTACCACTAATTAGACTCTGGTTGTGACTGCATCATGAGGGAGTTAGAGAAATGAATTGTGAGGCTCTGAGAATAGTTGGGAAGAGGTAGTTCTTTGGGAAGCTACATTTCCAAGTTTTTTAAATTCAGATATTAGTAAACCTTAAAGATATTTATAATAAAATATTTCAGACTCACCACAAAATATTGAGAACATGATAAACAATTGTGTATCAACTATGTGAGAAATAAAAGGTAGGTCCCAAGGCATCTGTAACTAAAGCAGCACATAGGAGGCTTCAAAAGTCATTTTTATTTCTAATCTACTAATAGAATCTAGAACCTGTGCATGCAAGTGTCAGCATATGTAACATTCTCTCTGTATAACCTGTTCTTTTCATGGGCTCTCAATGACTTCTGCTTGTTTACAGAAGTCACATCATCCGTCCGAAGATGACAATTTTCCTCTATAAAGGGCTGCTGAAGGGAATACGTTACATTCTCTAAAGGCTGTTTTGATGATGAGGTACCAAAGAGAGTTTGACCAAAAGCAGTATCATTGGAATCAGTGTAAAAATTCCCCCCACGGTGGTAACTTTGAGGAGATGACAGTCACTTGACTGTGTAAATTCTTGAGTGGCCAGAAGTATCCATCACATAATTTCAGTCAGGATTATCTTCAAAGGTCTACATGGAAGGTGTCTTCATAAATTGTCACAGTGAGACTGTCAACTCTTCCTGTCGTGTAGTTTCTTTTTTATGTCAACCTTAAATGTCTTCTCTTGGAATTCAGCTCTGAATCATGATAATAATTGCTACTATCTGATCTTCAAAATGACTCTATACTATGAGGTGGGTGCTGTCATTTGCTGCTGTTAACAGCTTAGTAACATTAGGTTTAGTGAGATCAAGTACTCTACCCAAGGTCACACAGCTCTCTCAGAGGACAGCTGAGATTAAACCCATTCAGATTCTGAGACATTTAACCTTTCCTCTTCAGAGTCTCACTAGAGGAAAGGACTTCTCAGCCTCAGGATAGGAGCGCTATTCCTTGGAGGTGGAAATGGACCTAGACTTCCCCAGCACATAGAGAGAACTTATCTTGGGATCGGTTGCTTTACCTTGGATTTCCCTAGGTCTCGCAAGCTCAAGAAAAACAAGTGGCCCAGGGTGGAGCTGTAGAAAGGACATGTGCCCAGATCCACAGTGAGCTGCCTTCTCCAAATGTGGTTTCCTTGGAGAAGTTTAACTCCATTTCCTTGCAAGTATATGAATTTGGCTGCTTTGCAATGGTTGCTAGGTGACACTGCATCTGCCAGCCAAAATTATAGCTGCAAGGCAGAACATAAGAGGGAGGTAAAAAAAAAAAAAAAAAAAAAAAAGTCCTATTCTTAAAACCCCCATTGAGCCCAATTTCAGCATGTCCCTGGGTCCTTGGGGGACAATGTATCACAATAATTTATGTCACCACCATCCAAGAGAAAAGAGAAGTTCCTCCTCTTTAAATTTTGGGACCATAGCAGTATTCTACATTCAGGTCCTGGGTTTTCTGCCATGCATATTTACAATCAGCCATATGGAGTACAAGGGTACATTAATTAATTGCTGAAAAGTATCTTAAGAAATAAACTTTACAAAACTGAGTAACTGATACAGCCTTAGTTCGCCACTGATTCCACCCAAGAAGTGTCAGTTTGTAACTTCCACTCCCCTACTACTTCTCTAAACAGTCTCTTGCTTTTTGGAAAATGTACTTATCCAAGCCCAACCACCCAATCCAAACCATCCCTACCTGTTCAAGGAAAACCTAGCTTTTCCAAAAATCACTTGGAGACTTCCCTGGTTTAGTAACTTATTAAATGTTTCTCCTTTTTGGTTTGTTTTCATTTGGGAAAGGTTTTCCAAATAGCCGCACTCTCCTCACTTCCCAACAAAATTTTCATTAACCTTCCCCTGGACAGCTGATGTTTTCCATCTACGTCCATTGAAGAAGTTTGAAGTATTCACCCTATTTTTTCACTGCCCTGTAGTATTATATTCAATATTGGCCACAGTTGAATTATAGGCAAAGTACAGTTTGTCAATCTTGACATTGGGCTTGGCCACGTGTCTTTCATTGGTTGTGGTAGTTTTCTATTGTGACAGTAACAAGTGACCACAAAATTATTGGTTTAAAACACCACTCATGTGAAGATGGAGGCTGAGAATGGAGTGTTGCATCTATGAGCCAAGAAACACAAAGGATTGCCAGTAATCACCAGAAACTAGGAGAGGAGTATGGAACAAATTCTCGCTCCTAGCCTCCAGAAGGAACCAACTCAGAAAACACCTTGATTTCAGACTTCTTGCCTCTAAAGCTGTGAGCAAATAAATTTCTGCTGTTTTAAGCCACCTAGTTGGTGGCACTTTGATATGGCAGCCCTGGGTCTTTGCTCTATAGACTGCCTCTATTTCTTCTCATGCTTTCCATGTGGTCTCTTCCAGCAGTGGTGGGTTGGGTTCTTCTCACACTTCAAATCCATCCAAGTTCTCTTTCTTTGCATTTCTCTCACTCCAGGTGGAGAAAGTTTTCTACTTTTAAGGGCTCATGGGATTAGATTGTACCCACCCAGATAATTCTGGATGATCTCCTCATTTTAAGATTCATAACCTTAGTTGTATCTCTAAAGCCCCTTTGGCCATGTAATGTAACCTATTCTCAGGTTCTAGAGATTAGAGTGTGAACATCTTTGGGGGACATTCTCCCTACCACATTGGCCAGTGGGATATATTAGCAGGGCAGACGCAAGCAGAGGCTTCAAATGTGCATTCAGGAATGGTTTGACCTCTGGCTCTTCCATCATCACCAGGAGACTAGCTCCCAAGATAGAGTATGGCCCTTCTTTCTGGGTCCCAGAATAGACACACTTAGTAGAGCTCTGAGCCCAGCATAGTGAGGATCCAAGTTCAGTCCAACCAGGAGCTTGAAGCAGAGCCACCCAGCTGAGCCCAGCTTAGATCCGTCCGTCTGAAGTAAGTCTACATGCAGAGCCATTAACTTGAGAAGAAATGCTTAGTGGTGTAAGCAACTGAGTTTGGGGGAGGCTTTTTCCATGCAGAATGATTGTGTAATTTTTGATTGTTGTATAGCAATTGACCTTAAAAAGTAAAACAAATCACTTTTTGTTTATTTTCCTTTCTATACCTAATCTAAACTCCATTTCAAAATTTGTTCCTATCCTAACTCATTCTAGAACCTGAGCTTTGTTACTGTATAAAAGGCTCCGGCCAAGGACAGAAAACATAGGCTGGAATTCTGGGTCTACTTTGGACTCAAGTGATCTTGGGGGAGCCCTGTGCTCTCTATAAATCTTGAGTTCTTCATACATAAAATCAAGATAATAAATGCAACCTCATAGGAGTGTTGCAGGAATTAAGAAAAATAGTAAATTCATGCATTCAACTGTTCTTTGGTGCATTTATGAAAATAATACTGATTGAGTTCCTAATTCAAGCCAGACATCAGGTTAAGAACCAAGGAATCAAAGATAATTAAGACAAATTTACCTTTAAGAATCTACATTCTAGGGAGAAAAGCATTTTGTAAATTCTATAGCAGTCTGAAAATCTAAAGCATTATTATTATATTTCTTCTTCTTATTTCTGTTATTATTTTTCTAATCCCTTCTCATTAAGCATAAAGTACCTTTTCATACATCTTGTCCTATCAACCATTGGCTTATTATAAAAATTAGCATCTCTAAAACCCCACCTTCTTGTTCTTTACCTGAGATAAAAGGTAGTTGTACTTGTACACTGAGGAGGAGGCTTTTCACTTCAGGAAGACCCCAATTCACTATCCCCATAGGCAAGTCCAGGAGCTGTACAGTTGGAAAGCTTAGTCTTCCATAGATCTATTTTGAAAACCTTTATTTTCTTCACTCATAAAATGCCCCTCAAGGTATATATGCTTCATATCAAAATCCAGCAACAACACAAATGAGTTCTGTGCAATTCCAAATAAAAGATTATAATGAAAATCATTTAACTGCATTGGTTGCTATAGTCCTCCAAATTTCCGTCTAACTATTCATCTTTTTCTCAGGATGGAAGCATTTCTTTAAATGCTTATGGCCCTTAATAGTTCTCTTTTCCAGACACAGTCATTATTCAAAATGTAACCCAATAGACTATTCTTGGAACACTGCATTACTGTCATTTGCCATGCTATTTGAGCTGTTGGTTTTCTTCCCTGCTTCTTTCCATTCCCTTTTCCTCCTATACTATATCCCTGGTCCAGAGCAAATTTTCCTTTTTGGGGGCTGCCCCTATTAGTCAAATATAATGCTAAGTGTGCATAGCTTGACCTGTTCTGGAACAATTCACCAACAGCCCACTGACAGAATGTTGGCATAGAAACTCACCTCGGGGACACATCAACACTCCCCAAGTACTGCCAGGAGAGCTGCTGCACTGTGATAAATTTCCCCTTCCTTCCAACACCAAAATTGACAGTGCCTCATTGGAGCCGTCTTAACTCTGTCTTGAGAAGGGCCTCTGGTCCAGGCCCAGCATTCACTCACGATGGCTACTCATTCAGGTCCCTTCATTGCCCTCAAAGACTTTTCTTACCTTGCAGATACTTCTGTATAGACTGAATGATTAAAGAGTAATAGGAGCTCAACACCGTTTTGTTTTCAAAGGAGGCAGGCAACGGGGTGGAGTTTGCAGGAATGAGCCACCTATGGGTCCAGATGGTGCCCCCTGGGAAGTGTGATGTGTTTCTATCATTCTGGTCATCACTGGCTCCCAAATATGATATCCAACATTCAAGCATAAGAGCCAGAGAAGGCATGACACACATGCGAGTGAGAAGTACTGTCTACTAGTTCTGGTCTTTGGGGCACATGGGAAGGCATGTCAGGGAGGAATTAGATCTAAATCCTGAGTCAAGAAAAGGGGAGATTCTTTGTGTAAGGCACCAAGAACGTGGACTGTCAGGATCTGGAGTTACAGATAAACAAACAGAAAACAGAAGACAAAAGAAGAACTAAAAGACATCAGAGGCTGTGGGCAGGACACGGAGAAAGCAGAGATGGAATGAAATTTGAGTTTGCAATAAAGTGGTTTAGGGGAATGCTGTGGCCCTACTGTCCCTTTTTCCCTGAAGTGTGGTGTACAGTGTCCTCACTCGGTCAGTAGTAGGAGTTTCAAATTGGCGGTCTCCAAGCAGACTCTATGTCCTGGTTCTCTGACTTATACAAGTGGGATCAATAAAAATAAGATGCCTTCAGCTTCCTCATCCCCCAAGTGCATGATGAAACTTTATAGGATTCACTTGTCTGTCAATTCCTTACAACATTATGGTTTAAAGAGACCTCAGAGGCCATTGACTTTACTTTCTTGCCTTTAGGCAGATTTGTTGAAACCACCAAGATTACTCTTCACATTAATATAAGGCTTTCATTACATGAGTCAAACCAGAGAAGACAAAGCCCCAAAGGACATGTGGTCTGGGCCTTATCTCTTCCTGGGGAAGGTCTCACCAGTAGGCCCTTAGGTCTTGACTGACCAGTGTAATCAAATCAACCAGATGGCAGGGCAGAGCTTTCAGTGTTGACACATGGTTCATTCTTACTTCTATCCTTCATTGGGCTTTCCAATGTTTGGCACATAGTAGGTGCTTCAGAAAGGTTTGTGTTTGTGGCATGGATGAAAGTTGCAGAGTCAGATCCTTCACTTTCAAACAACTGTGTATTAGCCAGCATTCCCAGTGAAACAGAACCAATTATATCTATATCTCAGGAGATTTATTACAATAATTAGAATATATATGCTATATATTATATATATAAGGAGATTCATTTTAAGAATTGGCTCATGCAACCATGAAGACTGGCAAGTCCAAATTCCCTAGGAGAGGCCACAGCTCAGAAATGCCAGTGAAATTTGTTGTTCAATTCCCCAGGAGAAGCTGGCTGACTGAAGTAGAGATAGAGATTCTTCTTTCTGACCACTGAAACCCTGCAATCTTGTTTTAAGGCCTACAAATGATTGGATGAGGAGATGCCTCTGATTGCTGAAAGCAATCCCCTTTGTTGCTTTGTTGAGTATAGATGCAATCAGCTGCATATGCAATCAACTGATCATAGATGCAAACCCATCTACAAAATACCTTCACAGTAACAGGCCAGTACTTTCTTGACCAAACAACTAGACACCATAACCTAGCCAAGTTGACACCTGATATTAACCATTGCAATCTATCAAGAATTAACACTCATACCAGATCATGCCAGGCATGAAAATTGTCACTGTGGAGATTCTATCACTGGAAAATGGAACCTAGTCTGACCCTTATTAAGAGGGAATGTGCTTAACATTTCAAAAATATTGTGAGGATGCAAACTCTGGTGAACAAGCAGGTGGGAAAGAGAGGAGCAAAGGCTTCTTGGTCAAATCAAACACACATGAGCCATTGTCAAATTATTAGCAAATTGTGTATATGACACTGGATTAATAAACAAAAAAATTATGTGACCATCTCAATGCTGCTCTAGTGGGGAATGGAGGTTGAAGACAAGACAACTGGCCTTATGGACCAAGGTGGGTATCAGCTACTGAGTGACCTATTGCCTTAGGCTGGTAGGGAGCGAGCTGAGCTGTGGCTTTCTGATTTTGCAACTGGGGACATCTCTCTATGGTCAGGGCATTTCTGGGTGCCACATAGCCCAGGGTGTAGGTGTCCTGCAGGACATTGTCTGTCCCATACACAGGCATCTTTGTACAAATGAGGAGGCGCCCACCAGCAGGACCTCAGTCCCCACTCATCTTCTTGACCAGGCACCTCTGTCCAGGGTACAACCTGCATGACAGTGTGCAGTGACCCTGGCAATGTAGCTGGGGTTTCCCAAGGACTGTCCTGAGAGGACAAGGAGATGGAGAGAGAGGAGGATGATTTCCTTGGTTTGGGGGTTGTTCTAATTTGCTAATACTGCTGGGATGCAAAACACCAGAAATGGATTGGCTTTTATAAAGGGGATTTATTTGGTTACACAGTTACAGTCTTAAGGCCATAAAGTGTCCAAGATAATGCATCAACAATTGGATACTTTCTCTGGAGGACGGCCAATGGTGTCCGGAAAACCTCTGTTTGCTGTGAAGGCACGTGGCTGGCATCTGCTCTAGAGTTCTGGCTTCAAAATGTCTTTCTCCCAGGATGTTCCTCAATAGGCTTCAGCTTCTTTCTAAAATGTCACTCTCAGTTGCTCTTGGGGCATTTGTCCTCTCTTAGCTTCCCTGGAGCAAAAGTCTGCTTTCTACAACCATCTTCAAACTGTCTCTCATCTGCAGCTCCTCTCTCAGCTTCTGTGCATTCTTCAAAGTGTCCCTCTTGGCTGTACCAAGCTCGTTCCTTCTGTCTGAGCTTATATAGTGCTCCAGTGACCTAATCAAGTCCCACGCTGAATGGGTGGGGCCACGCCTCCATGGAAATTATCCAATGAAAGGTCTCGCCTGCAGTTGAGTGATCACATCTCCATGGAAACATCCAATCAAAAGTCTCCAACCCAATCAACACCAATAGGTTTCCTGCCCACACAAAACTGCATCAAAGATAATGGTGTTTTTGAGGGACATAATACATCCAAACCAGCACAGGGGTCTCTCATTTCTGGTGTTTCCCTGAATACAGAGGAGGAACCTGAGCTTGTTTGCTTAAACTTGTAGTACTTAACATGGGTTCAACAGATTCTCAAGGCATCTGAGATAGATTTTTGTAGGGCTTCTCTGAATTTTCCCCAACTTAGAGGGATTTTGTGAGCATCTGAATATAGGGATTTTTCTAGAAAAGAATTTCATATCTTTCACGAGAGAGTCTCAAATGGATCGGTAACCCCAAAAGGTTAAAATTAATGGTGTATACATGTGTTGTAATTCAATGAATAAGCCAATAAACAAAAAAGAGAAGAAAAAGGAATCTGATAAGAAGTTATTCTCTATTTCCCTTTAATTATCATGGTGTAATGAGCAAGTATAAACAGCAACCACTTCCAGAAGAGCTACCCTTTCAAGGAAACTTGCTCTCCTTACCTGCTTCACACAGGTGGAACCATACCTCTTGGCCCCTCTAATAAACTGGCGATTAAATTAATGGATCTGAAATTCTTCCAAATATGGAACAAAAGCCATTCAAATCTGTGAAACTTTAGAAGATCTGGGTCAGGCACAAGGAAGCATGGCTCTGTACTGAGGGCTCCTCTTTGGAGTCAAGTTTTCAGTCCTGTCCTTATTTCCATGAACTTGGGGCTGGGAAGTCTGCTTAGGCAATTTTTTTCTTTTCTCATATGTAAAATGAGACTAAGAAAAGGATCTACCTACCTCACAACATTGCTTTAAGGGGAGAATGCAAAAATACATGGGAAGTGCTTTATACAATTCTTGACACATAATAAGAACTCTATAAATGTAAGCTGTTTGATTTTATTATTACTATTATTGGGAAAATGGATGTAGCAGAAACAGATTGGGGGCTTTAAAATTTGGGGTGACATTTTCTTTTCCTTTCTGTTGCTTTTTTAAGGGTTAATTTCATTCTCTGTTATTTCAGAAGCAAATGCCCAAATCTCTAAGGTAAGAGACACATCCCCTTATTACACCTTTGAGCTCTGTTAAAATAAATTTTAACCTTGAAGTAATTTAACAGCTATTAACAATGTACAGGGAATGGGATTTAGAAGAGTGGACTTTGAAAAAAGGTAGAAAGAGTAGGATGACTTGACAGGAGGAATAGATCCACTGAGTGCAATTATGCAGGAAGAGTAGAAGCAATTTTATTTCCCCTGGATTTGGGTTTAGGGCCAATCTTGAACTCTTTAGGTTCTGGGAGTCCCTTTAGCTTTAGAAAGGAGCAGCCAGTGCTTGGAGGACATGGCACCCAGCTCAGTCCCAAAACCTCCTTCTTCCTCCCAGCTGGCTCTCTTGTTGTGGACAGCTTGCTCTTATGAAGGACACCCCTAAGCTCATTTTCCTAGTTATCCCTCTAGTGATAGTCAAAAAAATTGTCCCTGGACCGTGAAAAGCTTTGTTTAGAAAAGTTTTGGGATATAACTCAGTTATACTGGGAGGCGGGGACAAGTCAGAATTTACAATAGCAATTATCTAAGTGGCACCAGAAAGCAGTAAAAGAGCTGCTCTTAATTTAGGTGGCACATCAGACCACTGGGCACCCATTTACAAATAAACAGTCACAGGCCTGACCCAAGATGTGTCTGTGCAGTAACTCTGGGGTAAGGCCTGGCACATCTCCACAAGGAAGGGAAAGAAAACACTGCCTTCCTAGGGCAATATAATAAGATGAAATTTCCATGCTGTTGAAAGGATAAGCAATAAACATGCACTCACAAGCTCCAGAGGCAGCAGGTAACAGACAACATCAGCTTGAGAACACAGGGACGTGATCACCTACACTCTGTAAAGGATAGGTCTTGAGATTGAAATGTGGTGATGGGAGAAATACCTACTCAATAGAAACAGAAGTACATGGAGGAAGAAGGCTATCAGGCTTCCACCAATCTTCCCAGTGCCATTTCTGTGCTGTTACCTTTACTTTTTAGGGAACCATTTCTCCCAGACCATCCAAATGGGAGGTGCAGAATTTTGTTTCACTTCCCAAAGACACTGGTATAAGTGTGGGCTCCTAAGTCACAATAGGCCAATTATAATGGCTCCAGCCCTAGGCCACAGTAATTGGCTCAGAGCTGAGCTGCCCAATGTCACAGACACTGGCCATAGAGGAGAATGCTGGCTATACTATTGGACAGGACTAGCCAAGAGGATATGATCATGACTCGAGCCAGGCCTATGAGAGTCTTTTTGAGGACTTGTTGAAATGGAGTCAGTGGATGGAAGTCCCTTTCCTCAAAGATGGTAAAATAGGAAGCTGTTGCAGATTGAACTACAGGGGAAGCAGATTCTAAAACAAAGACTAGCTTATGGAAAGGATCTTATGGAGAGCTTTCAGGATCAATAGTTGTGGAAGAAAAGGGAAGGAAAGAGATTTGGCAGAGAATGTCGGGTTGACGTGTGCTTTCAATGAAGCATTGGCTGAGCACATGGGGAGTTCTGAAACCAGGATGGCCCTTCAGAGTGGTCATGAATGGTCTATGAGATCAGCCTTTATTCCACTGCACTGGCCAGTCATCCACGTGTGCACCCCTGGGAAGTGGGCGTGAACTTGAACTGGCTGCTGTCTTCAGTGGAGGCAATCCCTGAAGATGGCTGACATCCATGAATTTCTGGCATCTGGGGGGATAAAGTATTCCAGTCCCCAAAACTGCATATCCCAGAATTCACTACAGAAACCTAGAGCTGCTGAGAAAGACAAAGACAGAACCCAGAGAGAGTTCAGATTGTATCTGGGCTCATGATTCTACTTATCATTGAAGTTCCTGTGGTTTGTTTACAAAAGCCAATTAGGGGTCTTCTTATTTCTAACATAGTTCAACCTGGGCTGCCTTCATCTTCCACTAAAAGAATCACATCTAAGACAATTAAACATACACACACATATCCTGCTTGGAAATCTATAAAACCAAAAGTAGGAGCATGTCAGAATATACATGGGAAGGCGTAAAGAGAAGGTAGTAAAATTATTACTACTTGAACATACCACAAGCTACTTGACCAGATGAAGGAAATGGAAGATGTTTCATAGATATAGGTAACTAAACTGGTGCCAAAGGAGGGTTATGTGAGGGAATTCAATCCCATGATCATCTATTGGAGCATGACTGGGTTTAAAACAGAATGTTTAATGCATTCTCAACAAGTCTTTCTTAAAAGTTGATTTTCCTAAAGAATAATTAGGACAATTGCTCCTACTGTTTTTATTCTGACTAACAAGGAGGATTTAATTACTGAGGAGAAAGTCTAAGGAATCTTGGAAGAACATGCTTATATTGCTTTGGAAAATTTTTGATAGCTTCGAAAGAAAAGACTTGGCATATGTGAGAGCTAAGAGGGTGATTAACTGTTCAGAGAACTGGATGAGGAAAGACTCAAGAGGGTTGGGCATTTCCTAAAACTCAAATTCTAAGTGTGTAATCCCAACACAGAAAGAAATGGAGAGGAAGCAAGAGTGCATTCCCAAGATAAATATAATTTTAAGAATTATGCCAATGAGACTAAAACCCTAAAGGCACTGATTTGAAAAATCCATAAAGATGGACACAACAGCTTTCTAAATTCTTTTTTGATTGATTGTAGAAGGGATGGAGTCATAGTTTGAACACACCTCGTGTAATTGTACTATATTGCTGGATGACAGTGATATCACAACCCTCCATAGCTATTTTCTGTTTTATTTGCTTTTTAAACATAGAGAACAACCACTGGTAAGTGGGAATTGAAATATAAGATGTATGAAGAAATGAAAATCAAACTTTGGCTGTTCAATTCTCTTGGCTCAGTCTATTGCTTTCCAGGGACCAGAAGTAATAATAGCTACGATTTATTGGGTTCTTACAAAGTTTCAGGCATTGTGCTAAGTGCTTTACATGAATTATCTCATGTAAACTTTACATCAATTCTTTGAAGTAGGTATTCATCATATCCTCATTTTGCATATGCAAAAACAGAGGCATGGAGAAGTTGGATGACCAGTTCCAGGCCATAGATGGTTACTGAAGGATAAAACTGGGAATTAAGACAAAGTCACTGTTCCATACCACTATTCAGAAAGAGCCCCAAGGGAAAATGGTGAATCATTTTCCAGGATCTTTGATGACTTGGGAAGAAAAGAAAAGGAGCTCCTAGGACTAGGAACAGGGCATAAGAGTGATGGAGGGTGTCTAAGGAGGGTTGAAATACAACCAACCCTCTGTTAATGAGCAGGACATCAGCCCCCTGCAGTGGGGCTGTGACAACTCAAAAGAAGGGGTTCCTCTTTCTATCTGGTCCATCCAAAGGTGGTCCATTGTGCAGTTCCCGTCTGGAAGGAGAAACTTATCCTAGTTCACACTCAAATGTTTTTTTTGTGGTAGAGGCCCAGGATGAAAAGAGGAATAAATCAATGAATAAGTGAATGTGAGAACATTAAAGAAGAGAGAATGTTAATGCAATTTTCATCAAGACGAATGAGGTAGATTCTGAAAACTAGCAGCCAGTGAGATTGACTTCCATCCTGAGCAAGGTTCCCTGGAAAGACTTATTAAGGGAATAATTTGTGATGTGACGTGCTGTGTCCCACTCCCCTGTGGGTCTGAAGATATTTTTTTGAAATGATAAAGCCGAGAGAGCAGGAATTACATTCAGATCCTCACCCACCCCAGTAGAGAGTCTCATGTGAGGCTTAGAATGTGTGTTTAAAATATGTATCTATGTACATTTGTATTATATATTTCAAGATAATCAGTCCTCAGTGTATGTTTTTTGAAGAATTAAATGCATAATATGAGAATAAGGTCATAATGTGCCCACATATTGGTCTCGCCTTCAAAATTTGACCTAAGGAAACATTGACACTGTGACAACAATGATCCTATTAATTTTTGTAGTTTCAGCATCAATGTTCCTCCCTTTAAAGAAACTTCCCTTGAACCTAAAATCTAAAGTAGTTCCCTCCCTGTTATTCTAGTTTTAAGCCCCCAGGTCTTGGCCTTCATGATTTGTGATTTATGCCTGTTGATGTGGGTTCATTTAAAAGCCGACTAACCACAGCAGGGGCTGTGTCTTGTGGTTCACTACTGTACCCCTGGCACACTGAACAGTGACCAGCACCAGCAGCTGCCCAATAAATATTTGTTGACCTTGTCTGGATACTCAGATGATCTATGAATGAAAGAGGGAGGTAACATCCCTGTCTACCAGCTTGAAAGACCACTGCGATATTGCAGTCATTCTGGATGTCACAATTTAAAGTGTACATATGGACAAAGATTAGTGTGTTGAGAAAAGAGGAAAACACCCATTATCACAGTTAATCCTGAACTAAAGAGGAGATTTGATTTCAATTTACATGAAGAAATGGAATCATTCAGCTTATTTAGAAAAATCTCAAGGTAAAGAGTGAGGGCAATGGACAGTGACAATTGGCTAGTTTGACAGTTTGTGTATGAGGAAGTGACTATTCACAGACACACGCATAGACCATTTTTACATGGCCCTAGGACCAAGTCTAGGACCAATGTTGACAAGGATAATTGCTGAGAAGTAAATATTTGGGTCAGTGCAAAGAAAATTTTTTCTAATAGTTGAATCTACCCCAAAATAGAATGGACAGCCATGGGATGTCTTCAAGTCTTCAAGTCTTCAAGTAGACAAACACTTAGTGGGGCATTGTAGTAGACAAAATGAAGAAAGAGAATGTGGGTTAGACCAGCAGGAAATGTACAGCTTTGTGGAGTTCTGTTTTGTTTTGTTTTGTTTTTAATTACTTTATTTATTAAATTAAAAAAATTTTTCCAAACAAAATAAAGCAAAGCAATGGGAAAAACAAATATCCTGAAATAGCTTCATTCTTTCCAGTATACTCCTACCATGCCAAAGAAAATTAACGAACCATAGTCATACCTGAGTATTCCCATATCATTAAGATCACCCTCAATATCTTGTCTGTTCTTATTAGATTATCGTTCCCCCTTCCCTAGCTGCTGTCTATCTCTAGGTCCTTTGTATTCTACAATATAAGACACTTATTTTACATTTTTCACAGAGATCACATTAGTGGTAACATACAATATCTCTCCTTTTGTGTCTGGCTTATTTCACTCAGCATGATGTCTTCAAGATTCTGCCATGTTGTCATACGTTTCACAACTTTATTCCTTCTGGTTTGTAGTGGTTGACTTGACCTTGTCTGGATGCTCAGATGATCTTTGGCTCCTTCTAACTCCAAAATTCTGCAGTGCTGATTGTAAAACCTACCATTTCTTAGAACAATCGTCCATGCCTTTCCTGAAAGCAGCTAAGTAGAAAATCTGCCCCTTTGTGTTTGAAGTATATAGGGTGCATCACTGAAACTGTAGTGTTTATAAACTCATAATAAATAGGGTTCTGATTTAATAACTTCACTTTTTCTAATGGAACATGAGAAATTTAATTGCCCCAAACTGCTGAACTATGAACCTTGATTTATTGTTAATAAAAGCAATGACCTATTCTTGGTAATATAAGCACTATCTAGACATAATATTAATATTTGTTAAACACTTTTTCTGCACAGCAAAAAGAAGTGAATTTCTTTCCCTAGTAAACCAAAATTTGACAGCATTATGACTAACAAATGATATTGTCACATATAATTGTGAATATATAACTCATACTTTCAAGTTTTTAAAACCCATATCTTTGATTAAACTGCTATGAACTGATCTCCTTGGAATAGTCACCGTCCTGGATAGTTGTCTTGGTTCTCCATCTTTGTTCACTAAGTTTTGGTAGTAGAATGAGAGGTTTGATATGCTGGAAATTTCCTGTCCTTGGACCAAGTGTTTCAATATTTAATTTTACTTAAATATTGTATTAGTCAGCATACTCCAGACAATCAATAACAATGAGATCTATGTGTGTGTGTGTGTGTGTGTGTGTGTGTGTGTTTGTGTGTGTGTGTATGGATCAATAGAGTTTAAGATCTATTTTAAGGAATTGGCTCATGTAATCATGGGGGCTGGCAAGCCTGAAATCTGTAACACAGCCCAGAGGTTGGAAACTCACGTAAGAGTTGATGCAATCTTGAGTCCAAAATCCCTAGAGCAGGCTAGAAACTCAGGCATGGCTTTATGCTGTGGTCTTGGATTTTCATCTCTGGGAAGCATCACTTTTTCCCTTAATGTCTTCAACTAAGTGGATGAGGCCCACCCACATTTTCCAGGGTAATCTGTACCTAAAGTTAATTGACTGCATTTGTTAATCACATCTACAAAATACCTCGACAGCAACACCTAGGTTAGTGTTTAATTAAACAACTGAGTACTAGAGCCTCATCGAGTTGACACAAAAGACTAACCAGCACACGTATCATTTTCACCCCTTCATCCCATACTCTTTCAGCCATCCCAAATCCTACTTGGGAAGACATCATCTTCCCAAGTTTATGGCATCTGTAGGTGTCACATTATTATTTCTTCTGTCTTACACATTTACATTTATAATTACTGAGAAAGTCAGTTTTATATTCACTACTCTTCAGATCCATTTGACTAAAAGCAATGATCATGTATCAGATACTTTGGGAGACACTCATTTTATTAGTGCACATGAGCAGAAATGTTCTTTTCTCAATTACAATTACTACTGTACAAGCTTTGTTGCCAATTTTTCTCTACTCATCTTTTCCTTTCAAATTTCTTTTTACTCCTATTTCTTTCCTACAAATTATGAGGAAAACTGGCTACAGTGAGGCAATCTTCAGTACCAATAAATCAAGGTTTCCCATAAAACTGTACAATTTCTAGCTGATGGCACTTGAAGAAGAAAGTTATTAAATCATTACTCACTTAATATGATTTTATAGAATGCTCTAATACTTCTAATTCTATACTTTGTCTAGTATTATCATTGTGTAGAAAGGTGGATATTATATTAAAAAAAGTCTGGGCAAGATCTTAAGGACTTTCAGGGTATAATATTTGGTCTACTGTAGCTAATGACAGAATATTGAGTAGATAACATTGGAGAATGCCTGTTTTCCTTTAATTGCAATTTTCAGGACCTGGTGCCATAATAAAAGAATGGATGGGAGTCAAGGAATGCAGTTACAGCACCCTTGCTTGAACTTCTCATGGACTGGGACTTTCTGATTCATCTCTGCATTCCCTTGGTTTTATGCAGCACAGAACACATTGTTGGAAGTCACTGTTCTATGAGATAATTTAATGTTTCATCATTAGAGAGGAGAAAGACACAAACCCCTATATAGATGAAGAGAGAAGATTATATTTTCAGGCAAGTGGGCTGATGCTTTGCTTCTCAGAGGTGGTGTGGCTTGCAGTGGGCTTTCGTGCAGGGGCATAGCAGGAGGCTGTGCAGATGGAACAAATCTCCTTTCCGTGAGGCAGGGCTGGTATCCACAGAGCATCTGATGTGACAATCTCAGGACATGAGGCATCAGAATTTTGTTAATAATCCACAATTGGGTGTTCCCAAAAGACAGAAAAGTCTGTTCCAAGGCTCTGTTTTTATAAAATTCTGCTCTATCATAAACTCCAGGACCCCATGTGCTTCTCTATGTATGGAAATGAAATCTTCAGAAAACTGACTTTTAATCTTTAGGCCTCCACAGTCCTATTTAGTAAACTGCTCTCCTGTGGCACTGAATGGTGACTTGCTGAATTGCATGTGTTGAGTGCAGCTTCCAAGAATGCTCAAGTATTTTCTCTACCATGGTTCTGACACTTACGACTATAATGTCAATGATAATGGTTTCAATACAATGTGGTTTGGTTGTGTCTATAGAACTAGACACAAAGGTAGAGCCAATCTTGTTGGAAGGCCTCAGGGAGAATACTTGATACCCAAAATATTCCCATTTATGAACCAGTACCTGAAACTCTACCATTACAAATAAATTTCTTTGCCTTAAATATTGTCCTCTTCGTTTAGTTCCCTTTCTCAAAGAGCCTAGATCCAGATTAATATATTAAGTCATTAAAACCTTAGGGTGAAAGAGTTTGTCAGCTCCAAGGGCAATAGGAAAAGAAAGGGAAATAGAAAGCTCAAAGAGTGGTGGGGGAATATGAAAGAAATTTAAATAAAAAATTAATTGTTTGCCTGGGATTACAGGATGTGAACCCATATTTATAAGTACAGATTTCACAGATGTTCTTGTTCTAAAGCAGGGTTTCTTGATTTTGGCACTATTGACATTTGGGTGGGAAAATTCTTTGTTGGAGGGCTTTCCTGTGCATTGGAGAATGTTTAGCAGCATTCTTGGCCTCCACATGATGGATGCCAGTAGCATCCCACAACCCAGTTGTGACAACAATAAATGTTTCCATTCATTGCCAAATGTTCTCTGGAGGGCAAAATCATCCCTGGTAGAGAAATACTGGTCTACTGTAAATTAATTTCTCCTAGGTGTTAAGAGTAGTGTTTCTATATACTAGTAATGAACAATTGGAAGAAGAAATCAGGAAAAAAATCCATGTACAATAGCAACAAAAAAATTAAATATTTAGGAATAACTCTATCCAAGGATGTAAAGAACTTGTACACAGAAAACTATAAAACATTACTAAAAATAAATCAAGGAAGTCCTAAATAAATGGAAAGACATTCCATGTTCATGGCTTGGAAGACCAAATATTGTTAAGATGTCAATTCTACCCAAAGCAATTTACAGATTCCCAATCCAAAGCCCAACAACTTATTTTTTTGCAGAAATGGAAAAGCCAATTATTAAATTTATATGGGAGGGTAAGAGGCCCCAGATAGCCAAAGCCATCTTGAAAAAGAAGAACAAAGTTGGAGGACTCACACATTCTTGAACTTAAAACTTATTACAAAGCTACAGTAATCAAAACAGCATGGTACTGGCACAAAGAGAGACATATAGAATGATGGAATTGAATCAAGAGTTCAGAAATCAACCCTCACATTTATGGCCAACTGATTTTTTTACAATGGTTCCAAGTCTTCTCAATGGGAAAAAATAATCTCTTTAACAAATAGTGCTGGAAAACTGGATATCTGTATGCCAGAGAATAAAAATGGAGCCCTACCTCACACCTTATACACAAAATCAATGGAAAATGGGTCAAAGACCTAAATATAAGAGCCAGAACTATAAAACCTCCAGAAGAAAATGTAGGGAAGCATCTTAGACTTTACACACAAGGCAACAAAAGGAAAAAAATAGATAAATGGGACCTCATCAAAATTAAAACTTTGTGTTTCAAAGGAATTCATCATGAAAGGAAAATGACAACCTGCAGAATAGGAAAAAAAATTTGGATAAGTGTTTCATATCCAGAAAATATAAAACATCCTTCAGCTCAACAACAAAAAGACATACAACCCAATTTAAAAATGGGCAATAGACTAGAATAGATATTTCTCCAAAGAAGATATACAAATGGTCAAAAAGCATATTAAAAGATGCTCAACACCATTACCCATTAGGGAAATGCAAGCTGGAGGAGATGTGGAGAAATAAGAACACACATTCATTGCTGGTGAGAAGGTAAAATGGTGCAGCTGCTGTGGAAGACAGTTTGGCAGTTCCTCAGACAGTTAAGTATAAAATTACCATACGACCCAGCAATCCCACTTCTAGGCATACATCCAAAATAATGGAAAGCAGGGACTTGAAGAGATATTTGCACACCAATGCTCAGAGTGGCATTATACACAATTGCCAAAAGATGGAAGCAACCCAAGTGCCCATAAACTAATGAATGGATAAATAAAATGTGGTATATAAACAATAGAATAATATTCAGGTATAAAAGGGAATGAAGTTCTAATACAAGCAACAACATGGATGAAACATGAAGACATAATGTTGAGTAAAATATTCCAGACACAAAAGGACAAATATTGTATGATCTCACTGATAGAAAATAATTAGACTAAGTGAACTCATAGAGTCAGAATCAAGACTATAGGTTACCAGGGGACGGGATAGGGGTAGGGAATATGGAGTTAAAGCTTAAAATGTACAGAATTTCTATTTCAGATGATGGAAAAGTTTTCATAAAGGATGGTGGTAATGGCAGCACAGCACTGGAATGTAACTGACAGCACTGAATTATATATTTGAGTTGGTTAAATGGGGAAATTTTAGGCTGTATATATGGTACCAGAAAAAAATTAAAAAAGAAAAATCCACGGAACTGCACAATACAGTGAAACTTAAGTTAATGCATGGACTGTAGTTAGCAGTAAAATTATGAAAATGTGTTTTCATCAATTGTAACAAATGTATCACACCAATGAAAGGTGTTATTAATAGAGTGGTGCGGGTAGCTGAGCTTGTACCTCGGCTTGCCAGGCCTGGGCCAGGGGACCTGATATCACCCCCTGGGGAGGGTAGTAGGTACGGGCGTTAGTGCCCTCTGCAGCCCCCCCGAGCCTGAGGAGCGAGGTCGGGGCAGCTCCCTTTTCCTCACCCAAAATGTCACGGGCAGGGGAGGCTTGCCGGAGGAAACCGCCTTTCTCCCAACCGCCCTTTCCTCACTTCCTTATCTTGCCCACACACTCCCTTGTGCCAAGGCCACTCCTGCCACCGCCAGCGCGCATGCACCGTGGCCAGAACAACCCCCGCCTGCTGCAACGGCTCCTGCGTCCTCTCAGAACCAATCCTAGCCCCTCTTCCTTCAGTATTGCCATTTAAGGCTACTTCACCTCTTTTCCAGCCCTACCCTTCTTACCAGCCTATATAACCTGTAATCACCCCTGAATAAATCTCTTTGGCGCATACTCCTACTGGATGAAGAGTGTCTTGTCCTTATCGCCGCCCTCCACACCTTGCACGCCTCCCGCCGAGGACCCGGCCAAGTCCTCCGCCTCCCCCTCGCCTCCGGGAAAGAGCCCCCGCCGCCGGTACCCTCCAAGCAACGCCGATAGCCGAGGGTTCAGCAACCGGCCGCCCCCCCCCCCCCTCAGACGAATCAACTGCGACCGCAGAGTGGTATAGAGGAACTCTGTATTTTTTCCATGATATTTGATTGCTCTGTAAAACCTCAATTTCTCTAATAAAATAATAAAATAGAATAAAAAGAGAAACTCTTAACTTTCATATATGAGAGAAGCCAATGAGATAAGAAAATACTTTGAAGTATAGCAATATTTTCAGTAAGTGTGACATTCCTCCTGATACACTCTCCTCCCCAAAAAAGAGTAGGAGTTGGTATAACTGATTTCTCCCATAGGTGGAGCTCTTGTTCAACAAAGTGCTCCATTAAAAGGGTAAAGGAAAGTCTAACCAGAAGGAATAGCACAGTTCACGGGCCTTTAATCAATGGCAAATTGTCCCTTGGTTTTGTGTCCTTCTGTATCAGCAGAAAATATACAGAGCTGTAGAGTTATGATTCATAATGGCTGCCTTGACCCTGGGGGGCTTGTCAGAAAGGCTGATTTGAAGATGCAGGGTACTCGCTACCCAAGTTTGTTGTCCACCGGAGGGGCTCCAGGGTGGGACTGGGTGAAGGCCAAGGTTTACAGAGAATTGCTTAAAACAGCAGGCCACTCATATGTTTTTGATCTTGCAAAACTGTTTCTCATTACCCCATATATTTTGTCTTTAAATTACTCTTATTGTTTTATGTGGCCTGTGGTACACACCTCATTTCTTTTAGCTTGCAGCCATAACATCTCCAGTGGTTAACTCCTTTAACAGAATTTCCTTATATTTTTAGGCCAAGAAGTTTACATTCAGAAAGGGTGAGGGGTTGGAATCCGTGACCCCAAGATGACAGGCAACAAACTATTTCCAATAAAATATGCTATTGCCTAAAGAGAGAAGGTATGCTCTTTGAGCACCCAAAGTGATGCTAAGAAAGTCTCAAAAATCCCTTGGACATTTTGGTGAGATTATATGGGCCTGGTTATGCATTAGACAAATTGCATTTCTCACTCACCAGGTAGCGGGCCAGTAATGTCCAAGAAGCAACAGTGATACTTCTTCCAAGCTGAGGCATGTAGCAATCCTAATGGTTTTTTTTTCTTTCACCTGTTAGTAGAGTGGGCCCATGGAGCTGACATTCTCTTAATTTTTCATTTGCAGCAGAGTACCCAATGTCAGGTCCGAGATTCATCATAACTGGGAGCTGTCAACAAAGCCGTTTATTACCAGTAAACTCCCTTTAACTACTGTTGCTCAGTAAACACTCCAGAGGCCAGCGGTTCAGGCCTGTAGAGAACTTCCTTTAGATCCGTTAGTTCAACAAGTACTTTTTGAGAGTCTACCATGTGCAGATGTAAACTCCGTTCCAACTTGTGAGATGATGTCACCTCCAGACACAAGCCCAGGTATGCCCCTACCTGAAAGCACATACACCCATACATAGAGCACCATCTTGGCCAAGGCTGCCAATCAACACTCCATGGTTTCCTCTTCTGAGTCGCTCTGGGGACCTTTTTCATTTGCCAGCCACTGCAGCAGGGCCAAGAGATCTGATGCTCCACATTTGATGGAGGAGTGTGAGGAGTTCCAGAAAGCAGATCATGAGATCTGCTTCCATTATTCAGCCTTCCATGACCAGCCCTGGTCAGAAGTGGGAGCCGCAAACTAAAGATCCTGATTTAGGTCAAGGGTGGGATCTGGATTTGTATTTTTACAAATCTCCTTGGATGTTTCTTGTATGTGCAACTGGCCTAGAACCATGGTTTTGATACAGAGATTCTCAACCCTGGCTGCACCTTGTGATCATCTGGAGAGCTTGACAAATACTGCTGCCTGGGCCTCATTCCTAGAAATTCTGACTTAATTAGTCTAGAGTGAGGTTTTCTCCATGGAAAAAGAAAATTAACATCAGTGGTTCTCGATGTTGGCTGCATATTAAAATTACTTGCCACCGTTTAAGGATACAGTGATGCCCAAGTTTCACTCCAGAACAAACGAAAACAAATCTCTGGGGTAGAACACAGGCATATATTGTTTTTTAAAAGTTTAAAAGTTACTCGATTTATTCTAATGTATAGGAGAAATTGAGGCCCATGGAGGCAAACTCAATGACTTTCCTATGGAGACCATTTCTACTAGCAATCTAAAGGGCAAAATGACTAAAACCACTAAATACAAATTAGGATGGTTCTCTGTGTGCAAAGAATCAAGAATCAAACATTTCTCCTGGAACCTGTGAGGACTGTGTGTGTGTGCACATGTGCATGTGTGAACATTTGAAGGACAGGTTTTGCATAATAAACATTAGCAGGAATAAGATGTTCCTGACTAAGAAAAAATAAATTCTGCTCCAAGCAAACATCCATTGAATCCCTCCTATATGCCAAGTGTTGTCAGGGAAAATACGATAAATAAGATTTATTCCTTTCTCCTGATTTAAAATCTTAGGATCTTGAAAGGAGATGTTGCTTTCACGGGCTTAGTGGAGGTCGAGGGAATTGACAGAAAGAACCTAGATTTGGGATCAAGTCCCACATTGGTCACTTATGAGAACTTAGAGGATGTTCTACAGCTTTCTAGACCCCTCACTTCCTTGTTAAAGATCCCATTTGGGTTGGTAATGCTGCCTTCCTCCATCCATCTCTCCTTCATAATTTCTTCAGAAGCTCCATATTGTCCCATCCACCCCACACATTCTGGACTCATCCATGTCCCATGATCCAGGCCTACTCAGATCCCACTTCCCCCAAATCCCTTGCCCTGTGCTCTGGATCCTGTTCCCTCAGGGCTCTGTTTTCTGCAATCCACAGTGAATCTGATATGCCCTGAGATTCTCTAGAGGTAAGGTTTTAATGAATAATTATAGGATATTTTGTCCCCACTCCCACCACAGGATGAGTGATTGGGAACACCACGTCCAGAAGGAGTATTTCCTGACGGGGGTTAGTGAGATGCTTCGGGAAAACAGGGACATCTCGGTGAAGCTCCTCAAATGACGCCTCGGAGAGAGCTGCGTGTTCTGCCCCAGAGCTGGCTTGGCGAGGGGACGTTCAATGGGCCACATGTTACCTAACTCTGGGAAGCTTAGGTCCAACTGCATGGAAAGAATGAGGCCTCTTTACTCTGCGGTTGTTTGTAATGTAAGAAACTTAAGTTTAAAAACCCGAATTTTATTCCTTTGAGAGTAGTCACACAGTTCAAAGAAATGTTTTTTGGATTGAACTAAATCCAAGGTGTTCTGTGAGGGACCCATTATTTAGAAAGATAGAATGACTTCCTGGCTTTCTGTTAAGATGGTGGAAAAATATTACTTATTATAATTGTCACAAAAGACTAAGGATCATGTATCACCTCCCCTGTTTAAAAAGAAGTAATCACTCCCTTCTCTTAATTACCATAGAAATTAATTCCTATTTTTCAATGACATATCACTTTCTATTCATATAATAGTTATTTTGGTGTATATGTTATTTTTCCCAACTAGACTGCAAACTCTTTGAGGGAAGGTCCCACTTTCAAAACAGTGTCAAGGTTAATGTATGACTACATGTTGGCAGAACTTAATGGAGGCATGTAAGTGTTTATAATTCTGTGCCCTCACCTACATAATGTAGCAAATTCATGCAAAAATTAATTTAATTTTTTCACTCACAAGTCACAAAGTTCTAAATGACTGGCTCTTCATGTATCTATGGCAAGAACTTCTGTAATATAAACAGAGCTCGGTTTCCTTGCCTACTACAGAAATGCATGCTTGTTTTTCTACAGGCAATTGGTTAGAACAAACACTTTAGTTTCTTAGACAGTTGTCCCAGAGAGAGAGAGATGGAACTTCTAAATTAATAGAAAAAGGTTAATAGGATTTAACCATATTTGTACCCAACATCTTTAAGGTGGACTGAGACAGGACCACTGTACTTAGCTGCAAAAAAGTTATTGGTGACTTTCACATCAGCATTCCAGGAGACTGATGCACTGGGTTGAGGAATGGCAATGAGGAGGAAGCAAGTATAAAGAAGCTGCATTCATCTTCTATTGCTGTGTAAAAATTATCACAAACTTTCAGAGGCTTAAAACAACACCTCTGTTTAGCTCATAGTTCTGTGGTCAGAAGTTTGGTATAGGGTGGTGCATTCTCTGCTCAGCATATCACAAGGCTAAAGTCAGGGTGTTGGCCAGTCTGAGTTCTCATGTGGAAGCCCTGAGGAAAAATCCAATTCCAATCATATTCTTACTATTGGCAGAATCAGTTCCTTGCAGTTGTAGGACTGCTTGTTTTCTTGCTGGCTTGTCAGCTGGACACTGGTCTCAGCTCCTAGAAGCCATGCATATTGCATGCCACATGACCTCCTCCATCTTCACACTAGCGATGGTGCATCAAATCCTTCTCATGCTTCAAATCACTGACATCTCTGTCTCTGACTTCTAGACCCCGATTGAAAGGGCTCATGGGATTGGGTCAGGCTCACTGAGGATCATCTCCCTTTCTTAAAGTCAACCACACCATACAATACAACCTAATCATGGGAGTGAGATCCATCACATCCGTGAACCCTGGGGATCATACAGAGCATGCACACCAGGAGTTGGGGATCTTGGGAGCCACTGGATTTCTGACTACCACAATACTTGTCAAGAAGCTTGACTGTGAATGAAAAAATGAAGAGAGGGGAAAACCAGAAAGAAGTGGGAATAAGTGAGTTTTATTTAAATGATGATCAAGAACAAGTCTTAAGCATACTTTTATGCTGAGAATAGAGAAATGGTATAGAGGAGAGATTAAAGCTCCGGGAGAAAGGCAACAGCTGTAAAAGGAATTATGGAGATGGGCTCCAGAGCACAAGATTAGACATAAAGGAAGGTCCATCTCCTCCTCAGGAGATATTTTGAAGATGGCCGTTGAAAGCTGATGCTGACATTTTGGAGAATGCCGTTTTGAAATGCAGCCTGGGAACAAGCAGATGCCAGCCACGTACCTTCCCAGCATCTCCAGTGAAGGTACCCTATTGTTGATGCCTTACCTTGGACACTTTATGGCCTTAAGACTGTAAATTTGTAACCAAATAAACCCCCTTTATAAAAAGCAATCCATTTCTGGTATTTTGCATAACGGCAGCATTAGCAAACTGGAACAGATGAGAATAATTATTTGCTTTGTTGCAAATCCTAGTAAAATATTGAAAAAGTAAAATGTACTAGTTTTAAGAAGTACTCAACAACTGTAAAGATAACAAAACTATTCATAATCTTACTAACCATTAATGCCTCCCTTTAGACACTTTGTATTAATAAATTGTTACTGCAATAATGCTGTGTAACAATCAAAACATCTCAGTGGACTACACCAATTGAACATTTATTTTTCTCACTCATGCAGGTATAGATAGATGGGTTTGGCTGGAATTTGGCTTGCTGGGCTCTGTCAGTTTCACTTGGCTTCAGCTCCAGGCAGTAGGTAGGTTTGGATCTACATTCTGGGCCCAGTGAATCCCTGGGTCCTACTCTTTTCTTGTTGATGGCAGAAGCAAAGAGGGTGAGCCAAACCATGCAAGCTTATTTAAAGTGTCTGCTCACATCACAAATACTAGTGTTTCAATAACAGAGTCAATGGGAAAGAAATATACTCTCCTATGGAGAGGGAGCAATGGCAGAGCTAGGAAGGGAAGAAAGAATTGTGAGTTTATAAATAATATTATATATATATATATAAAACATGTATGTATATATATACATATATGCACATACATGCATATACAAGTGTATATAATCATGTATAACGTATATGTTAAGTACGTGTATTGTGCATATATGTGCTCACTAATAGCACCTGCTTAACAGATTCTATGGATATGTCATAATTTATTTAAGCATTTCCTATTATTTGGACAGTGATATTGTGATATTTTTGGTTTTGCTTTTTTGTTTTGCTAATACAAATAAAGCTATGAGCATCCTTGTACCTTCACAAACAATCCTTTGACCCAACATCTAATTATCCATACCTAAAAGAGATTCTTAACTCACAGGCTATAAACATTTTAGAGCTCTTCTCCAGCTGATTTCCTCCTACCCAAGGAAATTTGTCTCAGTGCCCTCGTACCTCATGCACCATGAGCAGGAGAGCTGGGGCTGGTGCCAGTGGCTCCCCCGAGACCTGACTCAGCTGCACCCAGCATGAGCTTCGTGTAAAATTGTGTCCATTTCACCTTGTCTATGTCAGGATAGAGTAGTATTGTTAACTTTGCATTTTGATTTTAAAAAAAAATGGTATCTCATTATTTTTATTTGTAGCTCTTTGATTATGAACTTGAACTTTTTTTGTTATCTTTTGGCTATTTTTTTTAATTATGTATTATTTCCTTTGCATACATTTCCTATTTGTAGTGATTAACTTTTGCTCATTGGTTTGCAGGAGCTCTGCGCATATTGTCATTGTATTGCCAATATTTTTCTTAGTTTGTAATTTGCCTTTTCATTTTTTCCTTTTGGCATCAGAAATGATAAGTTTTCACATAGAAAAATGTATTGCTCGTTTGCCTTGCAATTTTTTTCCTTTGCTTTCTGCTTAAAAAGACTAATATTCTAAGAGCTGATATTACTTATTCTGTTTTTAATGGCTTAATCCTTTTTGTTTTACTCTGCAATCCATTATGAATTTATATTATTAAGTTTACAGTATGAGATGAGGAGATAAATACCCTTGCCTCACCCAAAATAACCAATCATCCCAGCACAATTCATTGAATAATTCTTCCTTTACTACTGAAAAATTAAACACACAGTATCATGTACTAAGAGTTCCTCAGAATATCTTTATTGCAGGATTAAGGTGTGCCTGCATAAAATTTGAAATGAAAAACAGCAACACTAAACAGACAAAAATCCCCAAACCAGGGTGGGGCACAGGTGACAGCCTGATTAAAGGTAGAAATTAACATTCCCAATGTCAATGTTACATCATTCCCTCATTTATTGCACAAAGTAAATCTGCCTAGTTAAAATAACCATAAAGATGACAACCACTTATATCATCTATTTAAATCTAAAAAATCTGTTACAGAGGCATTTCATTAATTTCCAGTGCCAACCTAATAGTCTCTTCTTCTGAATTCTTGTGTAAGTGCTGCATGTGTCTTTCTTAAGAAGGGCAGAGGTCCCAGGCTATGGAGGACACGAAGAACTGGAGCTCCTCTTTATTGAGTGTCCACTCTGTGCAGGAGACTTCCTTCATTTAAATCTCAAACAGATGTGGACACTCAGTTCAGACAGGTTACAGGTTGTCTGCCTCCAGGAGGAGGTGAAGCCAGGCTGTGACTGTGCCACATCCAGGGCTCATACCGTCCCCACCCCAAGTGCTTCTGGGTCAGCCCCCATTGTAACACGCGTGGACTTCAAAAGGAACAACCACAGGTCTAAAGGGCTTACCATAAAAAAGCAATGGTAAGCTGCCCCACCATTTCCTACCCTCCAGCCTTACTCCCCAGAAAGAACTAACTGCTGATAATGCTTTTAGCTGTTCCTTAAATAATATGCTTATTTTTGATGTCTTAATTCCAGGTACTATCCTTTCCTAAGTATATTATTTCTACTTATTATTATTGATATCTAAATTTTAGGTACTGTATGTTCTTTCTACAATGATAGGTGAGTGTTTGGTGACTTTCATATCCCCAGTTACCCTCTTTCCCAAATCATTTTATATAAGTTTATGAATACGTACATGGGATGATATACATAAACATGACATATATATATGAGATGTATGATTTATACATGTCCTATAAATCTTCATTTCTTGTTCCTTAACTATAGATAGTATCTCTCAACTGTCCCCCTAATAAAGTGAAGATATTATTCTTTACTCCTCCTCTCGTGCTTATTCTATCTTCCCATTTCTCTCCACTGTATTTTTAAATGGTCAAGAACGATAACATTTACATTCTGTTTTGTAATCATTAACAAACATTCTGTGATTTATTCATAAGTTGCTTCTGAAGTTGAAAATCAATATTTACATTATTTGACTACATTAATATTACTCACTGTATCATCAACTAGCATGTTTGCATTTCCCCCCTCTACAGTTATAATGTTACAATCCAGGGGCCAATAATAGAAGACTGTCAAAAGAGATTCTGTTTCTTAGTCATCTCACACTTGCTCAGAATCGTGCAGCATTTTGGTTTACTTTATATTTGACCTATGTCTTCTTTGCACAGTTTTTTTTTTTTCTTTTTCTGGAGTTATGGTTGCTTTTCATTTTCTTGTGAAATGTGAAACATATCCATCGTTACTGTATTTCTATTTTCCACCTTTCTACTATGTCCGTTATATGAAATTTGTTACATGGAATCTATTATTTTGTTTATTTTCTGGAAACCCACTGAATTTCTGTACTAATTTGTACTTGTAATGACATATTCAGGCCACCGCTATTTTGGAACTATCTTTTCTATGAGTGTCTAATTACCTTTCATTTATGTGCTTCAGTTTGGACTGTTTTGCAGCAGGTTGAGAGAACAACCATTCTAAGCCTGCTTTTTTCCTGTTTTGCACTGTTTTGCTGGCATACATCCTGATGCAACGTCTAAGAAATGTATGGAATATAAACTTTCTGAATTCTTGCATGTCTGAAAATACTTCATTACATACTCCAGCTAAGAATGTGAATTTACAATTTATTCTTTAACTTTTTTTCTGTATCTATGTATATTACCTAATTTTTTTCTCTCTGGAAACTTTTAACATTATCTTTTTTATCCTTGCTATGCAAGATGTGAACCTTTTTTATTAATTATGTTGGGCACTTGGTAGACATTTCCAGCTTTAAAACATAGATTTCCAGTCATCTCTTGGAAATGGTTTTGATTGTTTCTTTGAAAATTCTCATCTCTATTTTATTCTCTATTTTCTTCTTCTCTCCTTCCTTCCTTCCCTCCTTCATTCTCTTCCTTCCCTCCTTCCTTCCTTCCTTCTTCCCCCTCTTCCTTCCTTCCTTCCCCCCTTCCTTCCCTCCCTCTCTTCCTTCTTTCCCTCCTTCCCCTCCCTCCCTCCCTCTTTCCCTCCTTCCTTCCTTCCTTCTTTCATTCCTTCCTTCCTCCCTCCCCCTCCCTCCTTTTCTCTATCCTCCCTCCCTTCCTCCCTCCCTCCCTCCTTCCCTCATCTATTTTCTATTAGTTTTCAGATATCATTATTTTCAGGTGTTTGTAGACAGAAATCTGACTAAAGTAGTTTATGCAACAAAATGCAATTTTGAATTTCCATGTAACAAGAAGCCTAGAAGAAAGAAGTCGGATCTGGTGGCATCTTCCTGAAGCCACGAAGGTCCCAGGGCCACACTCTCCTCCAGGGTCATCACCTTTAGCAGGTGGCATTGACCCTCAGCACCCCAGGGTGGCTGCTCTTTCTCTCCGTGTCCTTCCTGCAGTCCAGGCAGAAAGTGGAGGGAAGAAGGAAAGGAAAAGGGAGAAGCCATCTGACGCCCCCTTTAAAATAAATATTAATAAGCAAGAAGTGGAGACTGGATGCTGAGTAGCAACTGTCAGTGCCTGTGAGAGACCTCCTAATTTAACCTCTACATCTTTTATTGCATCTTCCATAATTACAGTCTCCATTTCTTTTTGTTCTTGTAGACTTCCTTAAATGTATTTTCCAACTGTCTTATTCTAATATTTTAAAATCTAGGAAATCATCATTTTAATTTGTTAAAGCTCTTTTTGTGTTTTGCTTTCTCTTTTTCCAAGCAGCCCATTCTTGTTTTCTGAAAGCAAAAATATTTTCATATTTCTCTGAGAGACTAATTAAAGGGCTCAAAAAGTGTCCTTAAGTTTCTTGAGTTATCACTGTTTGCTAGGGGTCAGAACTCAGTATCTCCATCTGTCTCTTTCACGTTTCAGGTTTCCTCCAATGCCTAGTTCCTTTGGTTGTCTCCCAGTGTGGAGTATGGCTGGGAGCTCTGCAGGCAGCTGGGGCATCGCCATCAGCAGGAGGCTCTTCTAAACACAGGATGATGTCCCTGTGGTCCAGATCCCACTCCCCCCAACCCATGCACCTTAACATCCACACTCACACACTCACCTGGAGTCCCTGTATTTGTTTCAGCCCAGGGCCAGCTTTAAGAAGGATTGGAGAGCAAAGAAAAGATAGATTTAGGAAACCTAAAACTAATATATTTGAGAAATGCTACATTGAATTTCACTTTCAGAGCATAGATCCTCTATAATCTTTAGGATCTTTTTTGATCAGATTCTATTAGAGCTAAATTAGAGGTAATTCAACTTAGGAAATTAGCAGCACATTGAAAAAAAAAATAGAATAACATTTTGCATCCCCCAGCGAGGGCATTTAGGATGTCAACCAGATGCTGAAAAGTGCTTGTGCCCCACTTGAAGTTAATTTTGGTATAAATTATGGGGTAGCTAACACTGGGAGCACCTCTCATATGTCTAATTTGTACCATGTCAGCACTCAACACAATTTGTTTTTCTGAAAGAGTAGTGCTATGGGGAAGGAAATGTAACAGAATTTGATTAACTCTCCTTTGCAAGTAAAAATTATGCTCTTTTATAAAAAAAAAACAAAACAAAAACAGAGCCATCAAGTGCTGAAATTACTTCTGATATTTTAGCTGGTCATCGATATATTGTGTTCAATTGCAGCTTGATTATGAACAAGAAGGTGAAAACTAGGTTGATTTGTAGTGTTGAAGAGTAAATATACTGCTATTTTTCTGTTTCAAGTGTCTCATGAAAATATATTCTGGCAACATTATTCTGAATGGGCTTTCAAGCTTTTTTTTCCCTCCAGAAATTAGAAAACATTTTCTATCAAGAGACAAGAATCACACACATGCTGTATCAGTTTAAGGCTTACACGTAGTACAATCATCTTAATATAGCTTCAGCTTTTTATTTTGAAAGGTAGAAACTTGTTAAAAGCTTAAAGTAGAGAAGCTAAAGAATTTGATTTGATAACAAAATCTATTACTTAAAAATATACTTCAAAGTAGAGTAGAGGCATCCATGGAATGGGGGAGGGGAGGAAGCAGGAGTTATTGCTTTAATAGTTACAGTTTCCGTTTGGGGTGATGAAAACATTTCGGTGATAGATGGTGATGATGGTAGCACAACACTGTGAATGTAATTGTACACTGAAAAATGGTTAAAATGGCAAATTTTATGTTATATATATATACGCAGACATATATGTTACCACATAAAATTAAAATATATATACACTTCAATTCTACACTATGTATGAACATAATGCAGAAGGGTGGGGAAAGGTGGGGGGAAGAGGAAAAAAGAGAAACAGATGGGAAGAGAAGGAGTGAAAGAAGCAACAGATTTGGAGACCAGGGAGAAATGGAGAGGAGTTCAATAGATTATGAAGAGTGGGGCTATTTTCGTCTTCTTGAGCTGAGCCGTATGTTAGCAACACCTTCTGAAGTATTAATTCGTCAACATCTGTACACACATCCCTCGTTATTCTTTATACTTAAATGCATAGAATAGTCTCAGTAACCCATCACGGGCGCTACATTTTTGGACTGAATTACGGTAACTAGGGGGATGCAATTAAGGAGTCAGTCCCTAGACCCCTACTTTTAACCAAACTGCACACAGTCGAATTTCATCAGTCTTCCCACTAGGGGTTTTTTCCTGGTTCATGTTCCAATCCAGGCCACCCCTTGCATGTAGCTTCTCATTGTTGTTTAGAAGAAATACAGACTTTAATGAGGATTATTTCCCTTTGGTATGGGAGAGACCTGTGAAGACACCCACACATAAAAAGAAGGCGAGCATTGAAAGTCAACTCTCCCTTATCCACAGGGCCTAAAGAAAGAGCAGTGGCCATCTCCTCTGTCTCCGTGGCCACACCAGGCTCAGTGCAGGACTGGGCATGTAAAAGGAACTCCTTAAATAACCTCAGGTTTTAACTTTCCCTTTGGTGAAACATTTCTTCAGCCAAACGTCTACCTCCCAGTCTGGGCATAAGTGGCTCACAGTTTCTAATCTTAGCCCTCAACTTCTCTCTACCTTAGATCTCTCCTGTAAAAACAGACCACGGATCCCAATTACCACAGGGGCAGGGGAATGAAAATGCCTTATTGGAAAAGGGCTTTGAAAAGTCAAAGAGGTGATATATAAACATAATTATCATTTTGTGCTTGAGAACAAGCCATAGAAGACAAAATTAGAAAGTAAACCTACAGCTCTGAAATACAGGTATATAAAATAAAATATAAAAGCAGTTCCACATCTAGAGATGGTATTTGGGGATTGTCTACTGCTTTAGATCTCGAAGGCCCTGCTCCTCCTCTATAAGATCCTCCTGGGAGAGGCCACTGGACAGGAGGCGGCCTGCAGTCCTCTTCCAGCCTCCCGCCCAGCAGGGGGGCAGGGCAGAGGCCACGAAGGAAGAGCCGCACTTTGGCTGCGGAGTGTAACGTGCCTGCAACATGGTGGAGTGGGGCTCAGGAAACATATATACAGACCCCTTCCATGAAGGTCCTGGCCAGGAGGTCCTGAGCAAGGGAAGGGTCCACCTCCCCACTGGCCGAGCTCTGGGGCAGCCTCCAAGGGTTACACATCCCCCATGGAAAGAGGAAAGCTGGCTTTCCTGCCTTTGTTCTCCCAAACCAAACTGGATAAGGTGTTGAGCAAGGAGAGGACAAAGTCCCAGAAGCCAAGGGGTCAAGATGCCCAACCTTGACCTCAGGGACCCAAGGAGACCTCTTTGTATAAAATATCTTCAGAGTTTAACCACTTGGGGGTGGGGGTGTTGAGAGGAGTTTGTGGGGGTATCCTGAGCCCAGGGGTAGACCAAAGCTGTGATCCATTCCCTCTTCCCTAGAAGGGCGGTTGCTTCTCTGGACCCAACTCTCTAGGACATTTTCCATTACAAGGAGGCACTGGCCAGGCCTCAAGCATCCACCCTTTTGAAGAAGTGGGAAGAAGTTGGCACAGGCCCAGGGAAGGCAGCCACTCTGTACATTAATACTTGATGAGGTTTGGGGAGAAGCAGGATCCCACCCCAGTCTCCTGACTCAAACCCTCTCACTTAGCCACATGCTGACTCCAGCTCCTATGCAAGGCCAAGCCCACAGAACACTCCCAAGAGAGGTCCTGAGAGTCAGGGAATAGGGAATAGGGAATAGGGTGGATGGGGCTGGAGAGGACCTTCTGGGAGAAAGCACTGGGACAGATTGCACTTTCTGCCCCATTGGCTGCTGGAGACAGAGTTCACCATCCACAGAGATGATGGGTAAGTGTCTGTCCATGTGGTAGCTGATGAGGTAACTGATGATCTAAAAGCAGTGATCCTTTGTCCAAACCACACCCTCAGGGCCCAACATGAGCAGATGCTTGGGCTGCCCACTCTGCAGGCTGGTGAGCACATACCGGCCAGGTGTGGTCATGTTCTCCCTCACCAGGAAGACCTCACTGAGCTGCAGCAGCGTCTCTGCTTCCCACTGACTCAGCGTCTCTTGGAACCAGGGCTCCCCTTGAAGGTGCTCAGCCATGGACAATGATTGGGGAGGCAGAGGCACCCAAAAGGCTTCTTCAAAGGGCTTCATATCAAAGAGGTCATGGGGTGTGCTATCACTGATGGCAGGGTTGAGGGGCTCGTCCCTGCCCCCTGCTTGCCAAGTCTTGTCAAGGTTCTGGACGTTGACATAGGGGGGATCATCAAAGACCTCTCTGCCTAGACAGGGTGGCAGAGGTGACATCTGTTTATGGACTACTGTGTTTCCTGCCACAGGCTGCCCCATGGGCAGTATAGCCCCCAGATGGCTGGGGGTCTGGGCACTGGGCAGAGTGGGTCAAGCCATCCTGGAGTGGTTTCTTCCTGATGCCTCGTGTCTCCCAACTCCCCAAGAGGGAGTTCCTTCCCTGGGAAGTCATTATAGTACAGATGATTGGGTGGTTCTTCCTCTTCTTTATCCCAAGCTGAGCCATCAAGGCCAGCATCCCGTCATGGTGTGGGGGAGGGGTGGTGGCAAGCTCGGGTGGGTTTCTGAGGGGTTGTTTAAAGTGCAACATGAAGGCTTGGCCAATGTTGCTGATGACATCCTGGACAAGCCTTTCAGAACATTCTAGGACGTGGCAGACTTTCTGACTCACAGGCTCTCTGGCAATGTAGGTGACATACTCAGCTGCGTTTGGGTCCCCACTGGATGCAAATGAGATGGACTGAATGTGGTAGTTGGTGACGATGTGTTTGCAGTCTGCAGCCCTGAGGTTGAGACTGCTAGTGGAAATGGTGGGAGTGACTGGCATTCCAGCAGATTTCTTGTTACTCCTCCTGAGGATGGAGCTGAGAGGGTGGATACAGGGCTTTCTCCTCTTTGTGGCCCCCTTTGCACCCCACACAGCCTCACACAGCAGACTGACAGCCTCCCTGGTGACCTGAGTCCAGGTGTTGAAGTCCAGGGCACACAATGACTGCAGGACCTCCCCACAGCCCATATACCAAACCAAGTAGGAAACCCCAGGTCCTGTGACTTTCTTGTTAGAATTCAGCCAGCCTTGTGTGGGTTTATTGAGAAAGCTCCAGTGATGGGTTTGCTCCTTGGACCCCCGCTAGCCCCCTTCTACCTGAGTGCTCTCCCCACTGCCCCCACTCAGCTTGCTCATGTCCTGGAGGAGGACCCTGAAGCCTCCTACCCCAGAGATGACAGAAACTGAAGTTGGTTTTACTTGGGCTTAGGCAGCAGGCTATCTATGGCTGTGGTGAGAGGGGGCTGCTGCCCATCCCGGCCCCCCTGCCAGTCAGGTCAAGGGGGTCAGGCAGGGGGCATCCCCAGACCCTTAGCCTGTCAGACATCTATGGTTCAGGAGTCTCAGGGGTGGCTTCCACACCCCCCAGCTCAGACCCAGACTGTTTCAGGTCCCATCACCCTTGTCCAACATGGAGCTTCTTCTCTGATGAGAGGAGACCAGGCTGGTTGTGTATAGTTTTGATGTCTTCATATTGTCTCCCAAATTGTGATAGTTTCTCAATCTCTCTTTGTTTTCCATGACTTTGACACTTTTGAAGAGTACTGGACAGATATTTTGTAGAAGGACCCATAATTTACATTTACCTAATTTTTTTCATGATTAGATTTAACTTATGCATTTTTGGCAAGAGTACAACAGAAATAACTCCTGCTCATTGCATCATAACAGAGCATGCATGATATTCATGTGTTTTATTACTGGTGATATTAACCTTGATTGGTGGGTTGAGGTGGTATATGCCAGGTTGTTCCATTTTAAAATTAATATTTTCCTTCTGTAATTAATAAATATCTTGGGGGAGACACCTTGAGACTAGATGAATACTGTGTTCCTCCTCAACGTTTTGTTAGTCAATTGGAAGATCTTGTCTGCAACAGTGATTACTGTTTTGTTCCACTTCTTTCTATTTCCCACATAGCTTCTTGCTTATTTACTCAATTATTTATTTGTGTCAATATGTTCTCACGCAAGCTTATTGTATTCTACTGGTTACAATCCAATCTATCATTTATTTTCTTGCTCAGCTTGCTCCACGTTTGGACATTGGAAGCTTTTTTGGGTTGGCTCCTGTGATCTTTTGACATGATCCCATCAGTTTTCGAGCACTTCCTTACTTTCTAGCATCACAAGATGCTCCAGACTCATTTTGGATTTCCCTTACCTCAGCCCTGGAGTCCATTACTACAAGGAGTACTGTTTCTTTTATTGGAGCAGGGTATTTAGAAACAAAGATCTGGATTCTAAGTGTGCTCATTATTCCTGGGAAGTCTTGATTCTAGCTCCCATCAGGGTTTTTTGCTTTTATTAATACCATGCTGTCTTGAATTATGTGGCTTTATAGTGACACTTGAAATTGGGGAGTGTGAGTTCGTTTACCTTTACGTATAAATTTTAGAATCAGCTTTTCATGATCTACAAGACTACCCATTGCAATTTTCAGCGGGCTTGCATTGAATCTATAGATCAATTTGGAGAGAACTGACATCTTAACATTAATGTCTTTCAGATGCTTATTTTTTGCAACTCTGATTTCTATTCAAGATTCAAGCCAATGGTTGGAAACCTCTTCAGGGAAGCTGAGGTTAGGAATTGAGTTTACGTACTAAAAATGTTAAGCAACAAAAGTGTTGGGTGGGGAACAGCTCAGATAGTCATTTTTAATTGATTTTTGTCTCTCCCAAGTCAACACTGGATAGACTCAGGAAAGAAGAAAAAGATTTCCATCTGGTAACATAATAATGAACTGATAGAAGAATTTAGCTATTTGCTTTTAATGCCCTTGATAATATCTTCACCAGATGGCCTGACAAATCTGAAATACTGTCAAAACATTCTACATTCACAGAACCATAACATTTATTTCTTGCTTGGTAAACATTGCAAGCATGCCTCTTCCTTTTTTTAATTTTGTCACACCATTCCCTAATGTATTTTTTTTGGAGAGAGAGAAAAAACATAAGATAAGACCATAAATGAGTGAAATTATTTTTTCCACCATGAATTCATCATTTGTGGAACCACCTTGGATTTCATTTCTCTCAGGGAATTTACAATAATCATTTCCAATGCATCCACTGTGGTTTAGAAACCAAAACTAGCATATGGTCTTTTACTGCCTGTTTATGTGTTTGAGATTTTCAAAAATTAATATGTTCACTGACATCTTCCTTCGAAGGATGCTTGGTGGGGAAAAATATAATGAGGCCTCTGTGGTGGTTTAGAAATATGCCATGTTTAAGGTAGCAATGAGGCAGAACACTTTAAATATTAAACTTCATAAAGAGTTAAACTGACAAATTTCACTTCTAGAAGCCCATGTTTGCAATGATGGCTTTCTGGAAATGTTTCTGAGGAAGTAAATTATGTGATATGGTGGATATGGCCTCTGTGATTTGAGCTGTTGGTTACCTTGTGCTACAAAATAAGAAGAGTAGAATTAAATTTCATTTCTAATCTAGATTTTTTTTTTTAATTTGAGAAGTTGTAGGTTTACAGAAAATTCATGCAGGAAATATATAGAGTCCCCTTCTCCTTTCCTCACACACAGTTTCCCCATTGTGAACACTTTACATTAGAATGGTAACTTTGTTACACTAAATGAAATAATATTATTGTAATTATATTATTAACTTTACATTAATTACTTTACATTGGGTTTCACTGTTCATGTTATATAGTCCCATGGCTTTAAAAAATGTTTAATCTAGTAACATATATACAGCCTAAAATTTCCCCTTTAACCACATTCAAACAAATTAATTACATTCACAATTTTGAGATACCATCACCACATTCAAACAAATTAATTACATTCACAGTTTTGAGATACCATCACCATACATCCATTATTGAAAATCTTCCATCATGCTAAACAGAAACTTTATATCAATAAAGAATTAACTCCCCACTCCTTACCTCCAACCAGTGCCTGGTATCCTGTATTCTAGTTTGACTCTGTGAATTTGCTTATTCTATTTATTTCATGTAAGTGAGATCATACAATATTTGTCCTTTTGGTTCTGGTTTATTTCAGTCAACACTGTATCTTCAAGGTTCATCCATGTTCTTGCATATATCAGAACTTTATTCCATTTTAAGGCTGAAATATATTCCATTGTATGTATATACCATATTTTGTTTATCCATTCATTTGTTCGTGGGCCCTTGGGTTGCTTCCATCTTTTGGCAATTGTGAATAATGATGCTATGAACATCTGTGTGCAATTATCTGTTCAAATCCCTGCTTTCAATTTTTTGGGGTATATAGCTAGAAGTGGGATTGCCAGGTCATTTGGTAATTCCATACTTAACTTTATGAGGAAACATCGACCTCTTTTCCACAGTATTTGCACGACTTTACATTCCCACCAACAATGAATGAGTATTCTTTTTTTTTCCACATCTTCTCCAACACTTGTTATTTACAATTTTTAATAAAAATAATAGTCATTCTAGTGGATATGAAATAGTATCCCATTGTAGTTTTGATTTGCATTTCCCTAATGGCTAATGATGCTGAACATCTTTTCTTGAGCTTATTGGCCTTTTGTATATCTGCTTTGGAGAAATATCTATTCAGGTCTTCTGTCCATTTTTAAAAAATTGAGTTGTTTGTCTTTTTGTTGTTGAGTTACAGGATTTCTTTATATATTCTAGGTATTAAACCCTTATCAGATATGTGGTTCTAAATATTTTCTCCCATTCTGTAGGTTTTTGTCTTTTTACTTTTGTGATGAAGTCCTTGATGCACAAAAGTTTTTATTTTTGATGAAGTCCCATTTATCTAATTTTTATTTTGTTGCTCATGCTTTTGGTATAAAATCTAATAAACCCAAAGATGCTTCTCTATGTTTTCTTCTAGGATTTTTATAGTTACATTTCTTATATTTAGGTCTTTGATCCATTATGAGATAATTTCTGTTATATGGTATGAGGTAGGGTTCCAACTTCGTTCTTTTTCATATGGACATCCTGTTTTCCCAGCACCATTTGCTGAAGTAACTATTCTTTCCCCATTGAGTGGACTTGTCACCTTGTCAAAAATCCTTTGGCCATAGAAGTGAGGGTTTATTTCTGAGCTCTCTGTTCGATTAGATTTGTTTATCTGTTTGTCCTTGTGTCAGTACCATGCTATTTTGATTCCTGTAGCTTTGTACAGGTACATTTCAAAAATATTTGTGGGTTTGGTTTCAGACTACTGCAATAAAGTGAGTCATACATTTTTTTTTTTATTTTCCAGTGCCTATAAAAGTTATGTTTACACTACACTGCAGTTTAAATGTGCAATAGCAGTATGTCTAAAAAACAATATATATACCTTAATTTAAAAATACTTTATTGCAAAAAAATGCTAACCATCATCTGGGCCTTTAGCAAGTTGTAATCTTTTTGCTAGTAGAGGTTCATGCCTTGATGTTGTTAGCTGCTTACTGATGATCAGGGCGGTGCATGCTGAAGGTTGGGGTGGCTGTGGCAATTTCTTAAAATAAGAAAACAGTGAAGTTTGCAGCATTGATTGACTCATGAAAAATTTCTCTGTAGTATGTGACGATGTTTGATAGCATTTTACCTACCGTATAACTTCTTTCAAAACTGGAGTCAAACCTCTCTATCCCTGCCACTGCTTTATCAACTAAGTTTATGTAATATTCTAAATATGTTTTGTCATTTCAACAATGCTCACATCATCTTCACCACAAATAGATTCCATCTCAAGAAACCACTTTCTTAGCTCATCTGTAAGAAACAACTCTTCATCTGTGAAAGTTTTATCATGAGATTGCAACAATTTAGTCAAATCTTTGGGATCCACTTCTAATTCTAGTTCTCATGCTATTTTCCACCACATCTGCAGTCACTTTCTCCACTGAAGTCTTGAACCCCTCTAAAGCAAGCATGAGGTTTGGAAATCAACTTCTTCCAAACTTCTGTTAATGTTTATATTTTAACCTCCTTCCATGAATCACAAATGTTCTTAATGGCATCTGGAATGGTGAATCTTTTCCAGAAAGTTTTCATTTAATTTGTCCAGGTTGTTCAGAGGAATCACTAGCTATGACAGCTATAGCCTTAAGAAATGTATTTCTTAAATAATAAGACTTCATAGTCAAAATGACTCCTTGATCCATGGGCTGCAGAATGGATATTGTGTTAGCAGGCATGAAAACAACGTTCCTTTCATTGTATATCTCCATCTGAGCTCTTGGGTGACCAGGTGCATTGCCAATGAGCAATCATATTTTAAAAGAGATCATTTTTTTCTGAACAGTAGGTCTCAACAGTGGGCTTACAATATTTGGTAAACCATGTTGTAAACAGATGTGCTGTCATCCAGGCTTTGTTGTTCCATTTACAAAGCTCAGAAACAGTATATTTAGCATAATTTTTAAGGACCCTAGGATTTTTGGAATGGTAAATGAGCATTAGTTTCAACTTAAAGTCACCAGCTGCATTAGCCCCTAACAAGAGTCAGCCTGTCCTTTGAAGCTTTGAAGTCAGCCATTGCTTTCTCCTCTTTAACAATGAAAGTCTTAGATGGCGTTTTATTCTAATAGAAGGCCGTTTTGTTTACATTGAAAATCAGTTGTTTAGTGTAGCTACCTTCATCAGTGATCCGAGCTAGATCTGCTAGATAACCTGCTGCAGCTTCTGCATCAGCACTTACTGCTTCACCTTGCAATTTTGTGTTATGGAAATGGCTTCTTTCCTTAAACTTCATCAATCAACCTCTGCTAGCTTTGAACGTTTCTTCTGTAGCTTCCTCACCTCTCTCAGCCTTCATAGAATTGAAGAGAGTTGGGGCCTTGCTCTAGATTAGATTTTGGCTTAAGGAAATGTTGTGACTCGTTTGATCTATTCAGACCACTAAAACTTTCTCCGTATCAGCGATAAGGCTGTTTTGCTTTCTTATCATTCATGTTCACTGGAGTAGCACTTGTGATTTACTTCAAGAATTTTTCCTTTCCATTCACAACTTGGCTAACTGGTGTAAAAGGTCTAACTTCGGGGCCATTGACTTTCGACATGCCTTCCTCACTAAGCTTAATCATTATGAGCTTTCTATTTAAAGTGAGAGATGTGCAACTTTTCCTTTCAGTTGAACAATTAGAGGCCATTGTAGGGCTATTAACTGGTCAAATTTCAATATTGTTGAATATCATGGAATACGGAGGCCCCAGTAGAGGGAGAGAGATGGGGAAATATCTGGTAGATAGAGAAGTTAGAGCACATACAACATTTATCAATTAAGTTCACTCTTATGTGGGTGCAGTTCATGGCACCCCTAAAAAATTACAGTAGTAACAATCAAAGATCACTGATCACAGATCACCATAACAGGTATAATAATAATGCAAATGTTTGGAATATTGTAACAATTAGCAAAATATAACACAGAGACATGAAGTAAGTACTGTACATGCTGTTGGAAAAATGGTGCCTATTGATTTGCTTGACACTGGGTGGCCACAAACTTTCAATTTGTAAAACATGTATTATCTGTGAAGCACAATAAAGTGAAAGTGCAATAAAATTCAGTATGCCTATAACAGGTTTTAAAATTGGAAACTGTGAGTCCTCCAACTTCATTCTTCTTTCCCAAATTGGCTTTTATTTGTAGGTAGGTTTTTGATGACTGATTGGATCTCTTTCCTTGTGATTGGTTTATTGAGGTCTTCTATTTCTTCTTGGGTCAGTCCAGGTTGTTCATGTGTTTCCAGGAAATTGTCCATTTCCTCTAAATTGTTTACCCTGTTGGCATACAGTTGTTCGTAGTATCCTCTTATGATTTATTTTTATTTCTTCAGGATCTGTAGTAATTATCCCATTCTGATTTCTGATTCTGTTTATTTGATTCATATTATTCTCTCTTTTTGACTTTGTCAGTCTAGCTAAGGGTCTGTCAATCTTGTTGATCTTCTCAAAGAACCAACTTTTGGTTTTATTTATTCTCTCTATTGTGTTTTTGTTCTGCAGCTCATTTATTTCTGCTCTAATCTTTGTTATTTGTTTTCATCTACTTGCTTTAGGGTTAGTTTTCTGAATATTCTTTAGCCTCTTCAGTTGTTCAGCTAGGTCTTTAGTTTTAGCTCTTTCTTGCTTTTTGATATATGCATTTAGAGCTATAAATTTTCTTCTCGGCACTGCCTTTGCTGCATCCCACAGGTTTTGATATGTTCTGTTCTCATTTTCAATCATCTCTAGATATTTACCAATTTCTCATGCAATTCCTTTTTTAACCCACTGGTTTTTCAGGAATGTGTTGTTTAACCTCCATATGTTTGTGAAAGATCTAGTTCTTTGGTGGTTGTTGATTTCTAGTTGCATTCCATTGTGGTCAGAGAATGTGCTTTGAATAATTTCAATCTTTTTAAATTTATTAAGACTTGTTTTGTGCCCTGGCATATGATCTATCCTTGAATATGTTCCATGAGCACTAGAGAAAAATGTATATCCTGGAACTTTGAGATGTAAGTATCTATATATGTCTTTTAAGTCTAATTCATTTATCATATTGTTTAGGTTCTCAATTTCCTTATTGGTCCTCTGTTTAGTTCTATCTATAGAAGAGAGTGGTATATTGAAGTCTCCCACTATTATTGTAGATGTGTCTGTTGCTCCCTTCAGTTTAGCCAATGTTTGTCTCTTCTACTTTGGAGCTCCTCGATTGGGTGCATAAACATTTGTAATTGTTATTTCTTCTTGGTGAATTATCTCTTTTATTAATATATAATGTCCTTCTTTATCTCTTATGACATCTTTTCATTTAAAGTCTATTTTGTCTGATATTAAAATAGCTACCCCAGCTTTCTTTTGATTGCAGTTTGTGTGGAATGTTTTTTCTATCCTTTCACTTTCAGTCTCTTTGTGTCACAGGGTCAAAGATGAGTCTCTTGAGAACAGCATATTTCTGGGACATATTTTTTAATCCATTCTACCTGTCCATATCTTTTAATTGGAGAGTTTAATCCATTCACATTCAAATTTATTACTGTGAAGGGAGTTCTTGAACCAACCATCTTATCCTTTGGTTTTTAGTTGTTAGATCTAATTTTTTCCCCTCTCTCTTTTTTTCCTTTAAGTTACCCTTATTAATAACTCTTCAGTTCTGTGCTCTTCTCCAGACCTCTCTCTACTTTCTTTTTTCTCAGCTGATAGAGCTCCCTTTAGTATTTCTTGCAGAGCAGGTCTCTTGTTAACAAATTCTCTCAGTGTTTGTTGTCTGTGAAAATTTTAAACTCCCTCAATTTTGAAGGAGAGCTTTGCTGGATAAAGAATTCTTGGCTGGAAATTTTTCTGTCTCAGAATCTTAAATATGTCATACCACTGCCTTCTCGCCTCCATGGTGCCCACTGAGTAGTCAGTACTTAGTCTTATGCTGGTTTCCTTTTATGTGGTGAATCGCTTCTCTCTTGCTTTCAGAAGTTTCTCCTCTTCAGCATTTGACAGTCTAATCAGTATATATCTCAGATTAGGTTTATTTGGATTTATTCTATTTGGAGTTCATTGGGCATCTTTGATTTGCATATTTATGTCATTTAGAAAGTTTGGGAAGTTTTCCTCAACTATGTATTGAAACACTCTTCCTAGCCCTTTACCCTTCTCTTCTTCTGTGACACCAGTGAGTCTTATATTTATTTGCTTCATGTTGTTCATCATTTCTCTGAGATCCAATTCAAATATTTCAATTTTTTCCCCATTTGTTGTTTTGTGTGCTTGAATTCAATTATTCTGTCCTCAAGTTCACTTATCCTTTCTTCTGACTCTTCAAATCTGCTATTGTGTGTCTCTGGGATGTTTTTAATTTAAGCCTCAATGTCTTTTATTTCCATAAGGTCTGCTATTTTTTTTTCCATTTACTCTTTCAAATTCTTCTTTATGCTCTTCTAGAGTCTTATTGATTTCTTTATGTCTTTATCCATCTCTTTGAAGTTGTTTTGGAGATTTGTTTTTACTTCTTTAATTAATTGCTCCAAATTTTGTGTCTCTTGTGCCTTTTTAATTTGTTCATTTGACTTGTTCATATCTTCTAGATTCTTCAAGTGCTTCGTAATTTTTTGTTGGCTTTGGGGCATTTGCTTGTCTTGATAGGGTTATTTTGGGAAGTGCATAATTATTTGAGCATTTATATATAATTTGGTTTGCTGGAGTGCAGTTTCCCCAATTCTTCCAGTGGGTGGCACTATTAAGGCACAGCTTGCTGGAGTGCAGTTTCCCTAACCTACCAGCAGGTGGTCATCTCACCTAGGTCTTCCCCGAACTTCTCCTGTGCAGTGGGTGGAGTCCAAACCAGACGGGGAATGCCTCTTCTGGGGCTGTGATGTGGGCCCTGAGCAGGTAGGCAGGAAGCCCGATCAAGGGCACCCTGCAGATGGGACATGGGCCCTGGCGGGGAGTGGGAAGGGTGGTCCAGATGGGGAATAAACTCACTGCATCCCTCCAGCCGCTGTCTCTTCTCCATTTTTGTCAGTGTCCCCTCCGTGCACTGTAAGGGACCCTCTACGGCTGATCACACTCCGGAAGCATGGTCCCTGGTGTCCTCCAGCCCTTTTCTAGTTGCTTTCTCGGAGGAGGAGAAGCTTGCTCTGCCTCACCTACTCCACCGTCTTCCCAGAAACCTGTTTAATGTTTTTTAATCTTTTCTTTCTACTCCTCAGCCTGAATCATTTCAGATGTCATGTTTCCTGTTTACTGATTCTTTCTTCTGCCAACTCCAATTTGCTGTTGCACCTTCCAGGAATTTTGCAATTCAATTGTGTGATCTTAACTCCATTATTTCTGTTTTGTTCCTTTTTAAAAGTTTTATCTCTATTTTGAGATTCTCATATTGTTCATTTATCATATTGTTCATTTATTGTTTTCCTGATACACTTTAATTTTTTACCTATGTTTTCCTTTATATTCTTAAACATATTGAATATCAGTTTTTAAATGTCTTTTTCTAATGTGTCCATAGTCTAGTCTTCTTCATTGATGGTTCTGAATTGTTATCTCATTCCTTTGCATGAGCCATCATTTCTTGTTTCTTTGTTTATCTTTTAATCTTTTGTTGCACAACGTACATTTTAATATTTTAATGTCTTAACTGTGGGATTAAATCCCTGAGCTCTCTGTTCCTTCAGTATGTATCCAGCTGGTGATATGAGAGTGATTTCCTTGAGTGCCAGAAGATAACAAAAACAAATAAACCAAGACAAAAATGAAAAATAAAACATTCACAGTCTGTGCAAATTGACTCTGAGTTGGCTGGTGCTCTTCAGGGTTTAGCCTTCCTGTCAATAACATCAGCCTGAGGCAAAAGTGAAGTGCAGAGTCCACGCTGTCTTTCCTGAGCCAGGGTCTTGATCTGGACTTGTGCTTGCTGATGGCTGTAGGAATTCTCCAGTTCAGAGTAAAACCAGTAATCCTTTGTCCTGCTGCTCTGGATTAATCATTTCTTGTACAGCTTTAGCTGTTCACAAGCTTATTCTCCTTGTAGGGCAAGTTCTGGGTGGGTGAACTCAAGATAAACATCCTGTTCATTCTTTCAGGTTGCTGTATGATTGACTGGCACTGACATACAGGCACCCCAGTGTGTGCAGAGGGCGTATTCTGCTTCCTCCAGATGGACCAGAGGCCCACAATGTGAGTACATTCTGGTCCACACAGTACCACGGAGAGGGCAGGGGACCAGATAGCAAGGACACCAAGAACTTCTCCTACCATCTTATAGCTGTATTTTCATGATTTGGCACTTGCCCAGTTACTACAACCCTTTAACTGTTTTCTGAAGTTTTGAGGAAGGTGGCTTTGACAGGTTTTGCTAGATGTTCAAAGATTCTGATTGGGGGTGGGGACAGCACCCTGGAGCATCTTATCCTGCCATGTGGCTTGACCAGATGTCTAAGAATTAGATTTTTAAGGAGAGCCATGTTTTGACAATAAACATTTTTTTTTTATCAGTTTAGTTTTCAAAACAAAGATAAAATTTCTAATGTGGTATATTTTACATATAATGAAATTCTGCCTTGAGCGTGTACAGCTCTACACATTTTTATAAATACATAGCCATGTAACCACTGTGAAAATTAAGGTTCAGAACAGTTCTATCATATCCAAAATTTCCTTAGTGTCTGTTCCTTTAGTTTTCCATTTTCCATAATGTCATATGACTAGAAACATATAATACAGTCTTTTAAAAAATAGATTTATTTAGGTAAATTGACATAAATTAAGCTGCACAATTTAATGTGTACATATGTATACACCTGCAAAAACATCACCATAATCAAGAGACGGAATATATCCATCAACCCATGAAGTCCCCTCATGCCCCTGGGTAATTATTCCTTCCTGTCTCTTCCTTCCCACATTCCCCAAAGCAATAACTGATCTGCTTTCTGCCACTGTAGTTTAAGTTGCTACAAAAGTTTGCTAGAATTTTATATATTATAAATATAATCATACAGTATGTAGTCCTCTGATCTGGCTTCATTAAGCATAATTATTTTGAGTTTGATCCACATAATTGAGTAAATAAGTCACTCATTTTTATTGCTGAATATTACTCTCCATTGTATGGACATACTACAGTTTGTTTATCTGTTGATAGACATTTGGTTAGTGTACAGTTTTTAGCTGTTACAAATAAAGGTTTACTTTAAAGATGCAGCAATCCAGACTGTGTGGTATTGGCATAAATATAGTTAAACAGAACAATAGAACAAAATAAGAGTCCAGAAACTCAGCAGAGAAAGAATAGTCCTTTAAACAAATGTGCTAGATCCAATTCAAAACAATGAACAGTGTGTGATACATACCATGTGCTTTAAACATTGAGAAATCCAGATAAAGTGTATAAGGGAGTCCTTTGGATTCATTTAAGGTTTCTGTAGTTTTGAAGTTATTTCAGAATGAAAAGTTTAAAAAGTCTTTAAATTGGGAGCACAGTGAATGGTAATTATTTTCTGTTCTAAAAATAAAAAGTAGATAATATCTTCTGACAGTTTTCCAAATTCTTTTATAAATTTGACTGCTCCGTGACTTCTCAGTGGCAGAGGTATTAGTTTCCTATTGCTGCTGTAACAAATTACTACAAACTTCTTGGTTTAAAACAGGGATATATATTATTCTACAATTCTGGAGGTTGGAGGTACAGAATGGGCCTCAGTGGGCTAAAGTCAGGATGTTAGCCCAGTTTGTGTTCCTTCTGGAGGCTCTAGGAGAGAATCTATTTCCTCGTCTTTTCCAGCTTCTCATGGAAGCCTGCATTCACTGGATTGTGGTCCCTTCCTCCACCTTCAAAGTCAGCAGCAGAACATCTTTAAATCTCTCTCAGACCTTGACTCTGACTAACCTGCCACCCTCTTTCATTTCAAGGACTCTCGTGATTGTGTTATATACCAAATAATCCAGCATAGTCTCCCCACCTAAAGATTGGCTGATTAGCAAACTTAATTCCATCAGCAACCTTAATTCTATCTCACCATATAACATAACATATTTACAGGTTCCAGGGATTAGGATGTGGACACCTGTGGGAGCCAGTCTGCCTACAAGAGTAGGCTATGTTGGAAGAACATTCCAGGCCATTAGGTAGCAGTGGAAAGGTAGAGTGTGTCAGGAACAGCAGAGTGGTGGGAAGAGGCCACGTAGTGCAAAAGCTTTTAGGCCATTTCCAGGATCTGGGATTTCACCGAAGGGCAATGGGAAACTACAGAAGGGTTTTAAGTGGTGGTTGGTGTATTTGAATTTGTGCTTATAGAAATTTACCATGCCTTCAGACTGGAATGGAGAGACTGCTGAGAAGCAGGTTAACAAGCTGTTTTGCTCAACCTGGTGATAGCGCATGGTATTTGGGACTAGATTGGCGGTGGGGTGCAAAGGCAGAAATAAGTTACTCTTTGTTAGCACTGGGAGAAGTGAGAAATTGGTACTTAATTCCCCAGGTGTCAGTGTCATCTCCCTAGGGGAAAGAACTGGAAGGACTTGGTAAATAACTGGTTAATGGGGAGTTGAGGAAATTTCAACCAGAGAAGCAGAACCAGTAGGATAAACACACACACACACACACATGAGTGTGTGTGTGTAAATTGTGTATGTGTGCAAGTCCAAAATCCATAGAGCAGACAGTTTAAAAGCAAAGATCTTGAGCAGGCTAGAATCCCATGGGCATGGGCTAAAGCTTATTGCCACAGACAAGCAGTCAAGAAGGAAGGTCTGGGGAAAAGAAAAACAGCTGTAAACCCAGCTGCTTGTTGGAGCCTCTGGGCTCAGGGTAAGTCTAATCCATCTTTTAAAGACTTCTAACAACTAAGTCCCTATGGCTTAACTTCAAGTCAACTCATTGTGGACTTTAATTACATCTGCAAAACCCTTCACAGCATCATCAAGTTAGCATTTGATTGAATACCTTTATATTGATGAATAACAACCTTTCGATAGAAGGTGTTTGTATGTTACAAAATGGCTGCTGCCTCCCTTCTGTTCTCCAATCCTTGTTTGAGAGTATTCCTTATAGCTCATCCTAATCAGAAATATACCAGAAAGGGAATTCTGGGAACTGTAGTTCAGCTTAGCCAGGTTGAAACATCACAAAGCTTCACAGAGAGGGGGAATGAAGGATGACACCAAGATTCCTGGGAAGGGGCTCTGGGGAGAAGATCATGTGCATGAGACACAATGAGTTATCCAGGGACAAGAAAACTTTATATTTTATGTGATGACCTCACACTGGAGAGATGGGGTGGGACAGAGTAAGAGCATAGAAGAACAGTACTACAGGATCGGTAAGCCTTATTGTTGACACCCACTCCTTCCCACAGTTTTTTGTGACTCAGCCCCATGTTATGGGGCCATGAGCCAACAGCCCTTGGGAGCTGACAGATAAGACATTGTCGGAGACTGGGAGCTCTTGTCTGGAATTTTACTGCCTGGTAGTAATGTTCTCACCTCCTGAATTTTTGGCCTCCTGGACATTCTATAAAAATGACATCTACTCTACTCATCTCTCTGGGGTTTGTTTACAACAAGCTGGAGCATTGGAAGAAGAGGGGGATGGAGTGGATTTGAATCCATGTTGGTTCCCTTTTGCATCAGAGTACACAGGCTGAATATCCAGGGTGGCCTCTGTGTGAGAGGATAGGATTGGGCATTTCCATGTCACCATTAGAAAGTTAGAAATGTACCTACTCCAAGCATCTCTTGCTTCCTGGAACCCATCCAATTTAATTTCTCAGATCTTAGAGTAAAAAAAGGCCCCATTTAAAGCCATTTACTCCAAGTTACAGAATTCCATGATTTTTTAAATTTTTGATTTATTTATGACGGCATTTAGAAAAATGCTTAAAATCACCACGTATTGAGCATTAACTATATGCTAAGAACTATGCTAACTTTTTGCATGTATATTACGTGTTTCTTTATAGCCAATTCAAGAGGTGGGAATTATTATCCACACTTTGCAAATGAAGATAACATCCATTGTTACATTCTTAGTAAATGGAAGAGAGAAGCCCCAAGCCCTTGTCTGTGTGAATCAATGACAACAATTTATCCACTGTGATATACTGTGCATTCAGACCCTGGCATCCAGTACCATATCCCATCACCAGATAATACATTAATACATGTTGACGTTAATGACATGATTTTGCAAATTAATAGGAAAAACTGTTATCGTTGAGGGGCTTTTCCATATTTTTCATTTTAATCTTTATCCTTTTGTTTTTAGACTCCTTTATCCTTTTGCTTTTCGATTCTGGTGAGGGCCCTGGGTTCAGACCTTGAATTCAGCCTTTATGAGCTGTTGAACAAGTTACTTACCCCCTGGGCTTAGTATTCTCATCTTTAAAATGGTTATCATAAAAGTGTACACCTCATAAGATTATTTTAAAGATAAAATAAGATAAAAGATGTGAATGTGTAGTACAGTCCTGGCACAAAATACTCGTCACGTAAATGTTATCTCTTATTGTTGTTACGATTATGATTTTGTTATTATTGACCCATAAAATTCAGTGAAATGCATAGAATACTCTCATACAGTTTTTCCTTGAATAACAAAGAGAAATTGTTAAAATGTTCCTATGGTTTTTGTCATTTATTCCCTTATATATCTAAAACACGATTATTATCAAAATGTTTAAAATACTGTAAAAATGAAGAAAATAAATTGTCTATATTTCTATAACTTAGAGATAAAATACTCTTGACACTGATTTATTTTTTTTCTATTTTTGCTATGAATTTTGATGTGATTGTGATAAACTGTAAAATATATTGCATATGCTGAATTTTTTCACATTTGTTTTTATGATTTAAGACTTATATATGTTCATTTGTAGAAAAATTAGAAAAGGTTATAAATTCCATAGTCAAACCATTGAAAACTGCAGTTTTTAATATTTTTTGTATATTTCCTTACAGCCTTTTCTTTATGCTTTTAAAGAAACAGTTGAAATCTTACTGTATACACTGAAATTTAAGGATCATTAACAAGTGGACATTTATAGTTCCTATATGAAAAATTTTGTAAAGAGCTGTTCAGTATCAGCCTCTGAGTGAGTTTATTAGGTTTTTCCAATTAAAAATCCCCAATCATTGCTGTCTGCAATGTGAACTTAAGAGAAGCTAAAAATTTTTACTCAAGTAACTTGTAATGCAATTGGGAATTACATTGTCTATGCATCTCTTTTGTGAATAAATGAAACAAATACAACTTTTAGTACTTCTAATTCAGTGTCAAGAGATTAGCCATTGTTGGCACAATACAAAAACAGTGCTGTTTCAGGTGTCATCAACAATGCTATGGTGTGATTATTTAAAAAAAAATTCTATTACTAAAAAAGTTAAACATGAGGGAAAAACTTTGGAGTCAAGCTTCACCCTGAGTTGCAGAATGGACTAATAACTCATGAACATTCTTAAGTCTAAAAGGAAGTGTTTTGGTTTGTTAAAGCTCCCTAAATGTAATATAGCAGAAATGGGTTGGCTTTTACAATGGGGATTTATTAACAAAATTTTACACTTATAAGGCCATGAAAATGTCTCCATTAAGGCCTCAACAGAATGATACTTCCTCTGAAAACCAACAAGCTTGGGATCCTCTGTCAGATAGCAAGACACATGTGATGTCTGCTGGTCCTTCTCTCTCTGGTTTTGTTTCTTCAGCTTCCGGCCTCTGTATGACTTTTTTTCTAAACTTCTCTGGATGTTTCTCTGTGAGCTTCTCTTAATTTCAGCCCTTAGCTTCTGTTTGTTTTTTATTCTCTTATAATGGACTCAAGTAAGAGGAGTAAGACTCACCTTGAATAAGGTGTGTCACATCTCAATTGAAATAACCTAATTAAGGGGTCCTACCCACAATAGACCTACACCCCCAGGAATGGATTAAAAGAACATGACCTTTTCTGGGGTACATACAGCCTTCAAATTATCATAGGCAGGAAAGCCCCAAAGTGTTGTATAGTCTTCATATCCTCTTCCGCTTTCAATTGTTTGAACAGATGGGATAAAAAGATAAGTCAGACAGTTTCAGAACTTGTAGTCAACCAAGATGGCAGCATAAGACACTCCAGGGTTCCATCTCCCCACAGAATCTTTGAACAATTAGCAAAAACTAGAATATCCATCTTCCCCAGAGCTCTGGAAAAGAGGTAGAAGGTTGCAGTAACAAGACAAGCCCCAAATCAAAAAAACACAGTTTAAAAATGGTAGGAGAAGCTTGTGGTGCCCTTGCTGACTCCTTCCCCACACCTACCCCTGCATGGGCAAGAGTAAGCTCTCATTGTAGTTTCACTGGCTTGTTCTGTTGGGAGCAGAGTAACCTCTGTGTACATCCTGGGGTGCCTGTACCTGGGTGTCAGTCTATTGGGTGACAGCCTGAAGGACTGCAACAGAGCACTCATTTCTGGCTTGATATCCCACAACTTCCTTACAGGCAGAAGCAGCTTGTGGACAGTTAAAGCACTGTAAGAAACAATCAAATTAAAGTGGTCTGGGGCAAAGGATTACTGTCTTTAAGATGTACAATCATGCACCCGTCAACTCAGAGCCAATTTGCAAGGACTGCAAAAGGGTTTTTTGGCCTTGGTTTGTTTGTTTTTGTTAGCTCCTGGCACTCAAGGAAGTCCCTGTCATATCACCAGCTTGATACAAACTTAAGGAACAGAGAACTCAGGTACTAATTTCCAGAGTTATCACATTAAAATATTAAAATGTACATTGTGCAATAAAAGACTTCAAGACAAACAAGAAATCATGGCCCATGCAAAGGAACATGATAAAACTTCAGAAACCTTCAACAAAGCATACCAGACTTTGGACATATCAGACAAAGATATTAAAAGGAACAATCTTCAGTGTTCTTAAAGAGCTAAAAGAAAGCATGGAGAAGGAAGTAAAGGATACCAGGAAAATGATAAATGAACAAAGCAAAAATCTTAATAAAGAGACAAATTACAAAAGTAAAATAAACAGAAATACTGGAGTTGAAACCAAAATAACTGAAATAAAAAAATAACTTAGAGGATTTCAAAATAAGTTTGGAGATGGCACAGGAAAGAATCAGTGAACTCAAAGATGAGGCAATTGAAATGATTCAGACTGAGGAGTGGGGAAAAAAAAGAATGAATGAAAAAATGTGAACAGAGCCTAAGAGATCTGTGGGATACTATCTTGAGGATAACCTAGCCCAGACACATTGTAGTCAAGCTGTCATATTCTGAAAGCTGCAAGAGAAAAGCAACATGTCATGTACAAGGGAACCCCAATTAGATTAAATGGTGATTTCTCATCAGAAACCATGGATGCAAGCAGGCAGTAGATGAAATATTTAAAATATTGAAAGAAAATAATTGACAACCATGGCTTTTATAACTTGGCAAGACTATTTTGCAACAACGAGGAAGAGATTAAGACATTCTCAGAAATACAAAAAGTGAGGAAGTTTGCCACCACTCAGCATGCCCTACAAGCAATACTAAAGGGAGTTTTTCAGATTGAAAGGAAAGAAGAGTAGATAGTAGTTGGAAATGGCATAAGGAAATGAAGATCTCTGGTAATCATATGGGTAATTATAAAGGCCTATACTACTGTACTATATTTCTGTTATATTACTCCACATTTACTTCATATAGGTTCTAAAATGCAAATGTATGAAAGGTAATGATAAATCTATGGTTTTGGAAATTCAGTGTATAAAGATATAATTTATAACATGTACAATTAAAAGGTGGGGTCAGAGGGTTATAGGAACAGTGTTTGTGTATGCTATGTAATTTAAGTTGGTATGAAATCATAAATGATTGATAAAGATTTAGGATATTAAACTTAAATGCCATGGTAACCACAAAGAAAATATCTGAAAAACATACATAGAAGGAAACCAGAAGACACTCAAAATGGTTTGTTGCAAAAAATCAAATAAATATGAAAGTAGGTAATAATGTAAGAATTGAAGGACCAAACAGGTATAAAATATACAAACACCAATAACAAATGGCAGGAGAAAGTCCTGTATTATCAGTAGTGACTTTAATGTAAATGGATTAAACTCTCAGTCAAAAGCAGAGATTCGCAGAGTGGATAAAAATGCATGACCCAATTATCTGCTGTTTACAAGACTGTCACCTTAAATTCAAATACACAAGTAGACTGAGTGAAAAGATGGAGAAAATATACATGCAAATAATAAATAAAAGACAGGGTAGCTATACTAATGTCAGATAAAATAGACTAAGTAAAAAACTGTTAGAGGAGAAAAGAAGGTCACTATACCTTCTTTGTTAAATTGATAAAAGGGTCAATTCAACAAGAATATTGTTAATTATATATTATAATTATATATATTATAATTATATATTAGAAATATATATACAGCTAATGGCAGAACCTCAAAATATATGAAACAAATGCTGACAGATTTGAAGGGAGAAATAGAAAATACTCCATAAATAGTAGAAGACTTCAAGATACCACTATCGATTATGATTAGAACAACTAGACAGAAAATCAATAAGGAAATAGACAACTGGAACAATGTTATAACCCAACTAAACCTAACAGACATTTATCGAACACATCACCCAACAACAGGAGAATACAGATTCTTCTCAAGAGCACATGGAACATTCTCCAGGATAGACAATATGGAGGGTCACAATGTAATGAAGCTAGAATTTAAAAATCAGAGGGAGAACTAGAAAATTCACAGCTATGTGGAAATTATATAATACACTCTTAAAAAACCAATGGTCAAAGAAGAGATCACAAGCAAAATTAGGAAATATCTTGAGGTGATTGAAAATGAAATACAAAATACCAAAATGTATGGGAAAAGCAGCTCTGAGTGGGAAATGTATAACTCTATACGCTCACATTAAAAGAAGATCTCAAGTCAGACACCTAACCTCGTAACTGGAGGAACATGAAAAAGAAAAGCAAACTAAACCCAATGTGAGCAGAAGGAAGGAAATAAAGATTACGGCATGGATAAATGAAATAGAGAATAAAAAGACAATACAGGACCAACAAAACTGAAAGTTTTGAAAGCAACAATAAAACTGACAAATCTTTAGCTAGACCGACAAAGAAAAAAAGAGAGGACTAAAATAAATAACTTTAATCAGAAATGAAAGGGGAGACAGACATTACTAATGACCCCACAAAAATGAAAAGGATTATGACACTCTGAACAATGTATGTCAACAACTTATATAATCTAGATGAAATGGACAAATTCCTAGAAACTCACAAACTCCTACAATGCCTCAAGAAGAAATAGAATATCTCAGCAGAACAATCACAAATAAAGGGATTGCAACAGTATTCAAAAAAATCTTCCAACAAAGAAAAGCCTAAGGTCAGATGGCTTCACTGGTGAAATTTACCAAACATTCCATGAAGAATTAACACCAATTCTGCTCAAAATTTTCCAAACAATTGAAGAGGCGGGAACACTTCATAATTTAATCTGTGAGGAGAGCATCACCCTACTACCAAAGCCAATAAAGTCATCACAAGAAGACAAAATTGTAGACAAACAGCCCTCATAAAAATAGGTGCAAAAATACCCAATGTTCTAGTTTGCTAATGCTGCCAGAATGCAAAACACCAGAGACAGATTGGCTTTTATAAAAGGGGAGTTATTTGGTTACACAGTTACAGTCTTAAGGCCATAAAGTGTCCAAGGTAACACATCAGCAATCGGGTACCTTCACTGGAGATGGCCAATGGTGTCCAGAAAACCTGTTAGCTGGGAAGGCACATGGCTGGCATCTGCTCCAAAGTTCTGGTTTCAAAATGGCTTTCTTCCAGGATGTTCCTCTCTAGGCTGCAGTTCCTCAAAAAATGTCACTCTTAGTTGCACTTGGGATATTTGTCCTCTCTCAGCTTCTCCGGAGCAAGAGTCTGCATTCAACAGCCATCTTCAAACTGTCTCTCATCTGTAGCTCCTGTGCTTTCTTCCAAGTGTCCCTCTTGGCTGTAGCAAGCTTGCTCCTTCTGTCTGAGCTTATATAGTGCTCCAGTAATTTAATTCAGACCCACCCTGAATGGGTGGGGCAAAACCTCCATGGAAATTATCCAATCAGAGTCATGACCCACAGTTGGGTGGGGCACATCTCCATGGAAACACTCAAAGAATCACAATCTAATCAAAACTGATAGGTATGCCCACACAAGATTACATCAAAGGCAATGGCATTTGGGGGACATAATACATTCAAACTGGCACACCCAACAAAATAACAACAAACCAAATCCAACAGCAGATTTTAAAAGAATTATACACCATGATCATGTGGGATTTATCCCAGGTATGCAAGGGTGGTTCAACCTAAGAAAATCAATTAATGTAATACACCACATTAATAGAGCAAAGGAAAAGTACTACGTGATCATCTTAATTGATGGAGAAAAGGGATTTGAAAAATTGAGCACTGCTTCTTAATGAAACACTTGGAAAACTAGGTATAGAAGGAAATATCCTCAATGTGATAAAGGGCATATATGAAAAACTCACAGCTGACATCACTTTCAATGGTGAAAGACTGAAACCTTTCCCTTACAATCAAGGACAAAGCAATGACACCTTCTGTCACCACTGTTATTCAACATTGAATAGGATGTTCTAGCCAGACCAAGTAGGCAAGAAAAATAAATAAAAAGCATCCAAATTGGAAAAGAAGTAAAATTTTCCCTATTTGCAGTTGACATGATCCTATATAAAGTCCTGAAAAATCCACAAAAAGCTCCTAGTACAAATAAACAATTTAGTAAAATGATGGAATACAAGATGAGCACACAAAAATCAGTAGTGTTTCTATACACTATAACAATATCTGCAGAGGAAATCAAGAAAAAAAATCTGTTTATGATAGCAACAAAAATAATCAAATATCTAGAAGCAAATTTAACCAAGGATGTAAAGGACTTGGACATGGAAAACTACAGAGCATTGTTAAAAGAAATTAAAGAAGCCCTAAATAACCAGAAGGACAACCCATGTTCATGGATCAAAAGACAAAAATGAATTAGGGGTGGGGAATGGAGAGTTTATGTTTAATTGGTATGGAGTTTCTGTTTGAGGTGATAGAAAAGTTTTGGAAATGGATGGTGGATGTGCTGGTTTGTATATATTATGTCCCCCAGAAAAAAGCCATATTCTTTGATGCAATCTTATGGGGGCAGATGTATTAGTGTTGATTAGGTTGGAATCTTTGGATTAGTTTGTTTCCATGGAGATGTCACCCATCCAACTGTAGGTGATAACTCTGATTAGACAATGTCCATGGAGGTGTCGTCCCGCCCATTCAGTGTGGACCTTGATTAGTTTACTTGAGCCCTATAGAAGAGCTCAGACAGAAGGAGCTGGCAGCAGCTGAGAAACACATTTTGAAGATGGCTGTTGGAAGCTGACACCGACATTTTGGAGAAAGCTGTTTTGAAACCAGAAATCTGGAGCAGATGCCGGCCATGTGCCTTCCCAGCTGACAGAGGTTTTTTGGATGCCATTGGCCATCCTTCAGTGAAAGTACCTGATTGTTGATGCCTTACCTTGGATGCTTTATAGCCTTAAGACTGTAACTGTGTAACCAAATAAACCCCCTTTATAAAAGCCAATCAATCCATTTCTGGTGTTTTGCATAACGGCAGCATTAGCAAACTAGAACAATGGGGATGGTGGCACAATGTTGTGAATTAACACCACTGAATTGTATGTTTGAAAATGAATAAAATATGAAATCATAGGTTGTATTTATGTTACCTGAATAAAGAAAAAATCATAGAACAGTACCATGCAAAGAGTGAACCCTAATGTGAACGATGGAGTATTGTTAATTATAATATAACATTATATTATTAGATATACCATATTACATGTTATATAAATATATTATTATATACACTATAATGTGTAGTATATAACATTTTTATAATTATAATAAGTATTGTATAATTATAATAATTTTATTTTACCAATTGTAACATAGGTACCACACTAATGCAAAATATTAATAATAGGGAAAACTGCTGTGTGTTGGCAGTATCTGGGAGCTATGTACTTTCTGCATGATTTTTCTGTAAACCTGCAACTGCTCTAGTGAAAAAAAAAGATGAGTCAGACAGACATACTTGGGTTATTATGTAGAAAACATGGTTTGCTGACTATAAAGATTAAAATTTTATTTCATCTCTCATCCAACTGACATTTTTTAAATGCAAGTGTAATTTTCTGAACTGGATGATTAAATCTTTCTCTTGAGCAACTTGACATGGTAAAATACATAGGCTAAATATTTTTCTGTGGGTATATATGTGGCCCAATTGTCTTCTAGTGGTCAGTGTTGCAGAGGACATTTACAAGACAAATTTCCTATCTTTGTGGATAATTTTTATACCCTACTCCAGAGGCTTATACATTTTTTCTTTCATTTTAAAATTCAAGATTTCTGCCAGGATGTATGTGTCTTTTGTTACTGATTTTTTCCCCCAGAACAAGTAAACCTTTAAATTTGCATTCTTAAGTTTTAAAACTCAAATCCAGCTACGTTAAAAACATGATTTCTAAAACATGTCTTCATTATTGCTTTTGTTTCAGCTTCTGAGGTGGTCCGGGGCTGTTTGTACCCCAGAAAAACATGTTCTTAATGGTAATCCATTCCTGTGGGTGGGACCCCATTGACAGAGGAACTTTTTGAGGATGTTATTTCAGTTAAGGTGTGGCCCACCTGTCAGGATGGGTCTTAACCCTATTGCTGGATTCCTTTATAAGTAGAACAAAATTCAGACACAGAGAGAAAATGCCCCGGGAAGCAAGAAGCTGAAATTCAATGGAAATTGGAAGTAAAGAGAGAGGCCGGGATAGATCACCGTGTGCATTGCCATGTGACAGAGGAGCCCAGGCCCAGGGATCTCCCCAGAAGCTGGTCTTTGGGAAGAAAGTATTGTCTTGGTGACACCTTGATTTGGACCTTTTCCTAGCGTCAAATCCATGAGCTAATAAACTCCCATTGTTTAAGACAACCCTTTGCATGATATTTGCTTGAGCAGCAAAGGAAATGTGAACGTTGGCTTATAGATCTTATATATCTACTTTTCCTTATAACCTGTATTTGCCCCACTCCCCCATCTCTGTCTCTCTCTAGTTCCTTGTCCTCTTCCTATATATTTGAGGAAAGTTGCTCCAGGTTCTCTTCCTTATCACTTCTTTTAATTTTTATGTTCTCAGTTTTGTATTTTACTGTCTCCAAAAGAAAATTTAATTTTGCAATTATATTGTTAGCTGCCATGTAATAATTCCTTATCATATTCATCTGCCTTTTCATTTCATTGTGTTGCCTTTTTTTAAATTTTTTTAACATTTTTTATTGTGAAATGTGACATATATTAGAAAAGTGATAAATTTCAAAGTGTAGTTTAACAAGTAATTATAGAGGAAATTTCAAAGTATGGTATGGGTTCCACAATTTCAGGTGTTTCCTTCTAGCTGTTCCAACACAATAGAGGCTAAAAAAAAATCTATATAATGATTCAGTTGTCATAATCAATTGTTAAATCCTATCTCCTCTGTTACAACTTTTCCCTCTCATTTGATCATTCTCTCAAACTTCAGAAGTATTTGGGCAATGACCATTCCATCTTCTTCATGTAGGAAAGGGATGTCGACATTATGGGTAGGGGGATGCAACTGGTTGATGTTCTTGGAGAGAATGGTACCTCTGGGTTTCTGGGCTTATCTGGTATAGGAACAATCTGGAGGTTTTAAGTTTTTGAAAAATTAACTTAGTAGGTGAGACTTTTATAGAGTCTCAGATAGAGCCCTGGGTATTCTTTAGGGTTTTCAGGAATACTGTTGGTTGGGGCTTGGCATACCATGGCAGTTTGCAATATCTAGATGAAGTTTGCATAAGGGTAACCTCCAGAATAGCCTCTTGACTCTATTTGAAATCTCTTAGCCACTGAAACCTTATATTTTGTTCCATTTAGTTTCCCCTTTTTTGTCCAGAAGGCATTGTCAGTTCCACATTGCCAGAGACAGGCTCGGGCTCATCCCTGGGAGTCATGTCCCATGTTGCCAGAGAGACTTACACTCCTGGACGTTGTGTCCCATGTAGCGGGGAATGTTAAGAGTTTATCTGCAGAGTTGGGCTTAGAGAGGCATCTGAGCATATGTTGCCTTTTATTCTCAGCTTTCTCTTCTAGCCTTCTAGCTTTTTCTTTTCCATAAGTCACATTCTCCTACAGCCATTAGGTGATAATATCTTTCCCAAATTTTCTCATGGCTTCTATAGTAAATACTTTTTACAGTATTTTTTGTCCCGTTGAGTTTTCAAGATGATGTCCCCTTTCTCTGACTCTGTAACATTAAATCACAGGTTTCGCATTCATTCCTCCTCCGGCCATCAGGGACAATACCTAGACTATTGTTAATAGACAGAATGGATATAGATTGTTTCCTTGCTCTGTCCATGTGGTTGCTAGTTTCCCCTCCAGATCTTCTCTTCTCCTTCCTTTTCCTGCTTTCTTCCCTGGGAGACTGGCCTGAGTTCATGGGCTTCCTTGGTCTCTGGCTTTCGGTTGGGTTCAGCCAATAGGAATTCCCAGCAGGAGATGAGAGGGAAGGAGAAGAGAGAGATTGGGGTATTTATTCTTCTGGCTGTCTTCCTCAACTGCTGATCTCTTGACTCAAGGTCTCAGCTTCTCTTAGGGGGACCTTCTCACACAGCTCTCTCTGTCCATATTCTGACACCTGCTCATCCCCACCCATTACTCCTTCAGGCCTCTGGGTAATGACAGCTCTGCTGCCTTCAGCTCCAGGATACTCTACCATCCATTGTGGCTTCCCCTACTCTATCCACACTTTCGTAAAAAAAAATCCATTTAGTAACCCTCCTTGAATTATCCTAATTTGAATGTAGCATCTGATTCCTGTGGAGACCCTGACTGATTCAAAGACCCTCACAGCCACAGCTTGGGAATGGTCTGAAGGGCACAGCCCCTCTCCAAACTCCCATTTCTTCCTTATTTCTCCCAGCAAACTGTTTTGTGCTACTCTGTATCCGTCATTACACCAGGCACTGGGGAACAAGAGACATGATCCCTGCCTTCATGGAGCTTCAGGACTCCTGGGGAATCTGAAAAGGCAATTGCAACAAAATACAATAAATATTATGGTCAGTTAAGAGAAATGCTGTAGAGCATCTTGCCTTGTCTTAGATTTTAGAAAGACTTCTGTGCAAAAACCACCTCCTGGCTAGGATGAAAGATATGTAGGTTTATCCAGGTGAAGAGGAGTTGGTTGGGGTGAGATTTCCGGACAGTAGAGCTGGTCTGTTTGAAGCTTTACAGGTAGGGGATGGCCCAGTGCACCATCTACTAAATGTTCACAGCTCTCTGATACTTTAAAGGGACAAACCACAAGATGCCCACAACCCCAGTGGGCCCTGCTTTCTGGGTTGTTTCTGCAGCTGCTCCCAGAAGTACTTTATTGGGTTACCCCCCTCCCTTACTGGGTTACCCCTTCTTCTTGCCTGTTATTTTCCTGGGGGTTTAAGAATTTAAAAGGATTCAAGAGTAAAGGTACTATCACATCTTCAAAATTACATTTAGTGCCTCAACTGGCATTTCCATGCGGATGAGAAACCTCAGACCAATGTTTTGATTGGTTCCATTCTTCTCTTTTGGAGTCTGGGAAAGTCAGTAGACAAGGTTGCATCACTATCATAGTTCATGGAAATTTCCCTCAAATTCCAATAAATTTCTGGAAACATCATCAGTTCTAGTTGTCAGAGTTGTTATGAGTCTTTATTAATTGATTAATTGATTGAGAGTTAGCCAGAACTTTACAGAAAGTGAAGTAAAAGATTCAGAGGAAGTTGGGTGAGGTTTTTGTCAGGAGCTGTTAGCCAAATGTCATTTTAAAACAAGAAGTCTGAGCAATCATTTCTGATAAGGGGATGAGACTCAATTCCATTTGTATAAGTTATGTCTGTCTACTAAAACAGACACTTGATTGAATCAAAGAGGGCTTTTTCTTGGACACTCTGGATAATTGCCCAACTTCTCCAGTTAGTGTGTATATTTTGCAGAAATCGTGTCCAGGGGAGTGGGGGGGATGGTAGGTATAATTGGTGAGTCTGGTTTTAGAAGCAGGGCTGCTTTCATCTGGCTCTTCTTTGGAAATAATGAGGTTTGTAAAATTACTGTAAATATATGTCTGAACACGTAACCCTCCTCACCTCTCTCTGCTCATGATTTCATAAGCAGCTGGTGTGGCCCATGGCAGTTTCACAGAATAAACTTGTTCCTTTCAGGACATCTGTATCCAATAGAGACTATCTTGGGCATGTCTCTGTCCCTTCCCTGTGTGTAACATGATGGAAAGCAGGCTCGGGGTTTTGGGCCCTTGCCTTATGTACTTCTCTGTATCATGGAGTGAACAGCCACTTCCTCTCCAAGTCTTGTAAATGCTACAGGGATTTTCATTTTTCCATCAAGAGGATGAGGTTTTCTTTCTCCCTGTGATCTCAGAAGTCCTTGCAGCTGGCACTTTGCAGACAGCAAAGAAAAAGCTGCTGGGCTCTTGTTCATGCCATCTGCTCCACAGCCTCATAATTCCATTTTGTTTTTATAAATAAAAACCATAGACATAAAACAAACCTTAACTGATACCCAGAGTTGAACCAGATTGGGTGATGATGATGTGCAATGATCAGATTCATGTCTTTGTCCTTGGTTTGTTCTCCATTTACTTTCTGCACTTTCCCATTTGAAGAAATCATCTTATAAAATAGTCTTAGGAAGTATACTTTTGCTTTTAAATTCTGATGTTATTTGAAATGAGTTGAGAATAAATGAACTTACCTTTACCTGATCCTGTCCCAATTAGGGCTAAGGAGCTGAGGTAACAGAGTCAGTATTTAACAAAGTTAAGGGTCTACAGGTGGTCCTCAGTGTGTGGCCCCCAGGTCAGCAGCATCAGCACCTCCCCTGGAACTTGTTACAGATGCGAATTATCAGGCCCCACCGAAATCAGAAACTCTGGAGGTGGGGCCCAGCAATCTGTGTTGAAGAGCCCCCTCCAGGTGATTTTGATACAGTCTGAAGTTTGAGTACCTCTGGTCTGTAAAAGTTGATTTGCGAATAAAATTAATATCTTTACCATGTGTTTGTTTAGGCAGCAACAAAGGAATTTTGGAGCTGATCTTTTTATGAGGAATCATTTGAATTAACTTCTGGTTTATCTATACTAATTTATTTAATCCTCACAACAACCCTATGTGGTGGGTACTATTTTATTCTTACTTTAAAGATAAGGAAACAAAGGTTAAGTAACTTGCTTAAGGTCGCCCAGCATAATTAGCAGTGATCTGGTACAGGAAGTCTGGCTTGGAGCCCATAGCTCTTTACCTCTCCACAGTGTAGGCTCCTTTTAGGTCAATATAGGGCAATTAGACCCCTGTTATCTGGGGAAAGTGGGAAGAGTACATAAGGAAGTGCTCCCCCACCCCTCTTCCTGGTGCTTAGGAATGATCACCCCTCCCTGGATTTGCAGGAATCTGGGAAGGGGGCCATAGACTTTCCACAAGGAAACCAGAGGCCTTCTAGGAGGGGAGGTTCTGAGCCTGGACCTACCTGCATCCAGAAGTGCAAAGTAAAGAAGCTTCTTAGGAATGATAGAGATGGTCTTGACCTATTTCTGCCACCCAAAGGGGACATCAGGTGCTCAAAGTGGAACCAGCTAGGAGGTAGAGGAGCAACCTGAGCTGAAACACAAGGCCTAAGGGTGGGTGGGGCAGTGTAGTTTGTGGGACAGTGTGGGACCCTGCTGTGAGCTTCTGGAACCAGGCTTCTTGGAATGGCGTCCTGCTTTCGATGACTGAGCATGACCGTGAGACCTAAGAGAGCTTTAGCCTTGGGATCAAATGTGGGACATCTCGGTGGCCCTGCATGTCACCATGAACCCCTTCCTTTTGTTGTTCATGGACCACTAAAATACATCATGTGGCAAAAAATTTGTGTTCTCTGATGTATAAGTGTGTCTCTAGAATCACACTCAGGTATAGCATTTGTCTATTCAGGTAAGCCCATTTCTCAATGCTAGAGCGCACTCCAAATGAATATTTTTCATACTTATTCATAGTGGAGCACTTTTCAAGAAATTCAATTGCCTAAGGTTGGTGTCACTGATAGCAAGGAAGTTCTGCATCATTTTGTCTCTGGTGGATGTAGACCAAAGCACCTCGTTAATTGGACCCCCTGGGGATTATTTCAGTGTCAGAGGTGGCTGCTTAGATTCCTGAAATTAGGGTTTGGCTTCCTTCTGCCCTGACATGTGATGGGAGGCCCTATAGAATAATAAACTTTCCTTTATCTAGAATAAAAGCAGATGGAAAGTTCAAACCTTAAAATTCCTTCTGCATTGTCATTGTGAGGCCAGATTACATTGTTAAGAACATTTTAATGCAATATTTTGTGTACCTACGGTTTGAGATAAAAATGTCAGACAAGGTGCATTGTGGGAAAAGTGGAAAGTCATGATATGTAGATCTACTTTCTTCTCTTCCTGCTGCTGGTTTATATCCAAGAAGAGACCAGCATCATTTGGATAGTTCCGTCTCAGTGCCCAGCTTGGCCCACTCAAATCAAGAATGCTCTTCTAGGCCTTTCCAGGACAGATGAGCAAGACTCCTTGACACAGGCTCTCCTTTCTAGCCAGCACCCACTGAGGACAGTGGGCATCCACAGTCTCTTCCACAAGCCCTTGGGGGTTTTTTGTCCCTTCTTCCATATCTGAGTGTGGTTTTGTCCTGCTTGCTGACTCACCGCTGCTCAGACTGCAGGAGTGCCCACTGGCTGCTGGCTGACCGCAGCCCCTCAGAAGGCTGGCAGGGCCCCTTCTGCCCCCTAAGGTTGAGTTGGGCAGAGTCATCTGCAGTGGCCAGACCCCCTGCTAGGGCCACCCGGGCCCTCCCTGTCACTGCTGCTGCCCTTCCCCCAGGGCTCCCTTGTTAGACCCCTGCCACTGCTCTTGTCCATCTTTTTTTTTTTTTTTCCATAGGCCAAAACAAAACAGGGCCGAACAGAAGAGGACTCTGGCTCAGGCAGTCAGGGCTGAGAAAACCAAAGCAATTGGTTCCACCTCTTCCCTGTCTCTACCAGGCATTCCCCTGGTTTGCTGCTCCATTATCATTACTGTGCCTATATGGAAGCTGACTTCTTTGAGTAGGAAAGTGACATTTTTACTAACAGGGAAAGAAAGCTAGAATTAAAAAAGTTTGTCAGTGTTAAAGGTTAAATTTCAAGACTGACGTCACTCTGAAGTTCTCAAAACAGCACCTAGTCTGGCTAATTACTTAATAGGTGAGGAGTGACCATCTACCAAAGCTGATATTAAGCAGCAAAGCACATGCCAAAATTAGACTTAAGGAATTTTTTTTAATAAGAGTATTATCTTGGTGTTCAGAGATACTGATTATAGATTTCTTTAGAATAGGGAAGCAAATTGAAAGAATTATGAAATTTTCTGGCATGGTTCTTTTCCTTTATAGAGGACTGTCATAGAAGCCAAAAGCCTTTATTTTTAGGAGCTTTTCAGGGCACAGGCTATAGTACTGAGCTTAGTTTGTACCTTAGAGGTGATGGTCTTACATGCACCAAGAACCTTAATGGAGTAAGAAAGTGAATAACTCAATTATTGTTGAATACTTGAATTCAAACCTTATCACTTTTTTATTGAGATATATTGACATACCATACAATCATCCAAAGCCTACAATCTACTGTCCACAATATCATCATATAGTTGTGTATTCATCACAATCAATGCTTGAACATGTTCATTATTCAAAAAAAAATAAACATAAGAATAAAACAAAGTAAAAAAGAACACACAAAACACCCCATGCCCCCATCTCTGCCATTATTTACTTAATTTTTGTCCTCATTTTTCTACTTATCTGTCCTTACACTGGATAAAGGGAATGTGAGCTACAAGGTTTACACAATCACATGGTCACATCGTGTAAGCTACATAGTTATACACTCATTTTCAAGAATCAAGGCTACTTTTACATTACAGTCAATGTTCTCAAGTCCAGGCATGGCACCTGGAGGTGGCTGCAATGAATTACACGATGCAGAAGCCAGAGGCTGTGCAGATAAAAGAGAAACAGGCAGAGCCTTCACTGTGAGGAGCTCCAAGGAACAGAGCATGAAAACACATGCAAGATCTCTGTGGGTTTGCAGCCCGAAGATTTTGTAGGAAGCGTGTATGAGTCATCACTTATTATACTTTCATAGGGTTTCAAAGTTGACAAAGGACTTTTGTCTATTGTCCTTCACATCTCTCATCCTACAACCCAGGGGTCAATTTCCCCTTTTGAGAGATGAGACCATTGAGGAAAGAAAGATTAAATGACCTGCCCTAGGTCATATAGCTGGTTAGGTGTAAAGCTGGTCCTTTTGACTCCAACCTCCTTGGTGTCACCATCACTCCAAGCTGTCTCAAGAGGTGGCAATGGGCCCCACAGTTTGGCCTTTGCTTCTTTGTCTCATGAAAGCTCAGGGAAGCCATTAAAAGAAGCAGCAGGTCACAGTTTAGAAAATGAATAATGATGACAGTGATGGCATTTGCACAGCCACCATTCAGACTTTTGGATCCCTTCAGCCAAGAGACTAGAACTGATGAACTAGTCCTGCTACCCTAAAAAATACTGAGGGAGGGATAGCATTCATCAGTGCTTAAGATGCATCAATGTCTGGCATCTGAATATTTGAGTCAGCAGCTAAATTTCTCCCTTCTTCATGGAAAGGCTTGCTTCCTTGTATGGGAAGATTTGACTGATATTTTGTGGAATACCATCTCTGTGTACATTCAGCAGAGTTCAGAAACAAACAAACCCAAGCCCTGGTTTATCAAAGCTGGCCACTGGCATAATAGCATGCAAGTATATGCAGTGGCTCTGTCTCTACCACATTCTGAACATGATAATGAAGTGAGTGGCCACCAGCAACACCATGTTTGAATGCATATTTATATCTTCTTTCTGAAATGGAAGTATTACTTTAGTAAAAGTAATAAGGGGAAAAGGAAAGGAAACATCTATGTGTCTTTTAGCTTATCTACAGGAAGAAAAACACTTTTCCTGGTTCTGAATTTCCACCCATCACCTCTCGTCATTCCCTGACAGTCCTTGCTTTGCTAAATAATAATATCATATTAAGTGATTGAAATGTTATCCAGTCATGATGTCAGTAGGCACACATTACTGAAAAAATCCTCTGGGCCAAGAAATGCTCACCTTTCTCTGTTAATGGGATCTTAATGTGGAGATTGATCTGTGATGCCAACATTTCAGGGGTCCTTAGACCCTCTACCAGTATGCAGGTTTAGAAAAGCAATTTAGCACTTGCAGGAATTTCAAGTAATTTCAAAGGATGGACAAAAGATGACAATTGTTGGGTTCCAGATGTAAAGAACACAGCCAACTGTGGTTCTTCAGAACCTCCTGGAGAACTACCACTTGGCCTCACAGGAAACAATCTTCCCTTTGATACCTGCCACCTTTATTAGCATCACCTTGTCTCAGCAGAGCTCAGAGAAGTAAGCTCCTTATCAGGCTGATCATGCCATTGACACTTCCAGAGGTTAATTTGGGATGCAGCTGATGCCTGTTAGCATGATTGGTTTCTGCCATTCTGTTCTACCTACTCAGCTTCGATATGAGTTCATATCTTCAAACCAAATTATAGCAAAGTCCTTGATTATGAAAATAATTTAAGCTTTCAGTTTTTATTCCTTTATCAGAGGATATAACAGTATCCAGGTGACTCAAAGGAGGAATAGATCTGAATCATTTCCTGCTGGATCCATGACTCACCAGAAAGAATCCAGGTAAAAGACAGCATCTTTTTCAAGACACTAGAAGGACTGGGTAAGGGTCTTTCTTTTTCAGCTTTGCCACTGGAACTCTTTATTACTATTATTATTATTATTATTTTATTATTATTATTATTATTTAAAGCAGCACTCCTTTCCTCAGAGTAACAGAGATCTGAAGCCTCAATCATGTGCTGAAGTTGTCATAACTTTACTATTTATTTGGACATAAATTCTGCCTACTTGCAAAAGGATAGGAGGTGATGTATAACAAGCATAATGCAAAAGAAAACAATACAGGCATATGAAATTTAGCAGAGAGAGTAGATGTTGCTAGCTACCTAGAAAGAGCTAAAGACTATAGTTTGGCCCTTTAATTATTTTTTGTGTTTTCTGGAAGCAAAGGAAGACAGGGAAACACATTGAGATATGCCATCTTCATGGAATGTTAAAAGAAAGCAGGCAAACTTTCTGCAGAAAAAACTTTTCCCTGGAACTAAACCCAAAAAGAAATTTATTATATGAGACACTTTGCAGAGACATGAGTGAATTAAGAGTGTCAGATGTTGAATAAAGGATAGTGGATCATAAAATTGAATCAAAACTGTCATATAGCTAACTTGAGTCTTCAAAGGGGAACATTTGGCATAATTCATAACTTTGGGGAAATCAAATCCTTAGGAAACTCCCTTCTCCTTATGATATTTGGATCGACTGTTAGTGGGAGAATACTGAGTAAGCTACCACGTTAGAGCAAAGCCCATTAATGAGCCTTTGGACACATAACAGCATGTCTGGAGATGATTTAGACTTAGGAGCTGGCAAGCCTGAATGGCTTTTCCATTGAAAATGCAGGAATTTATCTCTTATTTTTTTCTTTGCTGTTCATATTTCTTTTCTCCTTCTCCATCTCTTCTTTCTTCTTCTTTTCTCTTGGATTCTGAAGAGGGAGAGGTCAGAACAGTGGATCAGGTGACCTGACTGAATAACTAAGTGCTCAGTCACTCTCAAGAATGGGATGCTAATTAGTGGCATCCAGCTCCCAAGGCAGCTCCCAGTGATCCCAATCTCCCTTTTGTAGTCCTGTCTTACTTTACTGTGGACACCTTAATAAAATACCCCAAACTAGATGACTTAAAACAACAGTTATTTACTCTCTCACAGTCTGAGGGGCAAGAAGTCAGAAATCAAGACGTCAATAGAGCCATGCTTCCTGCAAAGTCTGTAGACTTCTGATAATGGCTTACTGGTAATTCAGGTCATAACTTAATCTTTGCCTCCATCAAATGCCATCTTCTCTCTGTTTGTTTCCTTCTAACTGTGTCCAAATTTCCTCTCCTTATAAGGACACCAGTTACATTGTATTAGGACCCACCTTAATCCAGTTTGGCCTTTTCTTAACTAATAAAACCCTCAAAGACCCTATTTCCACATAGGAACAGATTCATAGGTCAGGGAATTAGGACTTTATCTTTTGGGGATGACATGATTCAGTCCACAACAAGTCCTCTCTTACATTGTGTGGGGTCAGACCGTGTGACCAATAGAATATAGTGGGAAGTGATGGTACGGCACTTCCAAGATTAGATCATGAAAGACCCTGTGGCTTCCTGTTTGGTATCTCTCACCTTCTCTTTTGGGTCACTCACTCTGGGGAAACAAGCTGCCATGTGATGAGTAGTCCTATGGAGAGGCCTGTTGGCAAAGAATTGAGGTCCCCTGCCATCAGCTTTGTGAATGAGGTTGAAAGCAGGTTCTCCAGTCCCAGTTAGGTCTTCAGATGATGAAAGCCCTGGCTGACATCTTAACTGCAATGTCATGAGAGACCCTGAGCGAGTATCATCTTGCTAAGCTTCTCCCAAACTACTGACCCACAGAAACCCTGAGATAATAAATATTTACTGTTTTAAGCTGCCAAATCTTTGGGTAAGAAGTAATGCAGCAGCAGGGATCTAATAACACATTTGCTTGCAAATTGTGTACATCATTACAATGCCATATGTTCTCCCTCTTGAGAAATGTTATCCCTGACCATTTGATCTAGAATACAACACCTACCTCCTTGAACACAAACCCTTCTCTTAACCCATTTTATTTTCTTGATAGTTCTTACCACTACCTGATAGTATGTTATGCATTTGTTTGTTCATTGTTTATTTCTCTTTAAGGAAAGTAAGTTTTGTTAGGGTAGAGAATTTTCTGTTCTGCCTGTATTTCTACCACCTAAAACATAACATAGATGGTGCTTTGTAAATATTTGTTGATTAATTTAAGTGATTGGCCAAGCCTTTAGTAGGTGTCAGTTCACAATGACTGAATTTGGGAAGAAGAAACGCTACCAAGAAAAGATATTCAGGAGACAGTCAGAGGTGACCTGCTGAATGCAGGACAGCAGAGCCCAAGGGAAAATGGCAGGTAGAGGTATCAAATAGCCACCAAAAGTGGTTATAAAACAAGCAAGTGACTCTGCAGTGATTTCCAGAAATATTCTTTGGAAGGCAATGGACAATGGCGAATCCAGAATTTTCCTAAGGAGGTTTGGTTGGGAAGCAGTCTTATTGGGGAATGGTTAGGTGGCATTGAGGACAGGGGCCTGAAGATGTATTTCCGTAGTCACTTATGAATGATTGAAAAAAGCTGAAGTGTCCATAGCAAGGAAAGTGGTTTTGATGGTGGGTTGGCAAAGGCCCTTCCCAGGTCAAGCACTCAAATTGCCAGTGTGGGTAGATGAACGGTGTGGTGGACTGAATTGTGTACCCCAGTTTGGTCATGTTCTTGATCTTGGCTGGCATTCTGGTAGGTGTGGACCCATTGTAAACAAGATCTCTTCAAAATGGTACTTCAGTTAGGACGTGGCACAAGTGAATCAGGTAGGGCTTTGATCTGGATTACTGGAGCCCTGTATAAGCAGAGTGAAAGTCAGATGGAGAGAGAAGCCACAGGGGACAGCCAGAAGCTAGAACCCAGAAGGGAAAGAAGATGCATTGCCATTTGACGGAAAAGCCAAGGACTAAGAATTGCTAGAAACCAGCCACAGAACTCCACAGTCTTTGGGGAGAAACTATCACCTTTCTGACCCCCGATTTTGGACTTCTCCTAGCCTCTAAAAACATGAGTCAAAAAGTTCCTGTTTAAGCCAACCCACTGTATCGTATTTGTTTTAGCAGCTAGGAAACTAAAACAAATGTATTTCCCCTTGTGACCAGTATAGGACCTTAAAGTTTTTGAACTGTTGACAGTAAAGGGAACAATGTTTGACTCTATTTCATAGTCCTGGCCAGTAAATCTAGAGCATGTGTCGGTTACCTAGTTGTCTTTGACTGTTCTCTCTTTTTCTCAATCCACATTCAATCCCTACTGGAGCAGGTTGCCTTAAAAACGTACCCAGAACCTGACCTCTTTTCAGCACTTCTACCTCCACCATCCTGGTCCAAACTGCCCTCATCTCCCATGTCGATTGTTGCAATAACTTCCTAACCAGTCTCCCTCCTTTTGCCCTTATGTTTCTTAAGTCTGTTTCAACACAACGCCAGAGGGTGCCCTTTAAAATGTAAGTCAAATCATATTACTTTTATGTTCCAAGTCCTGTGGATTACGGGAATCTGATTCCATCTTACTGAGATTTAAAGCCAAATTCCTCACAGTGATACCAGCCTCACACAAGCTGCCCCCGACTACGTCTACAACCCTCTCTCCCACCACCCTGCCCACACTCACCCTGATTCAGCCGTGCTGGCCTCCTGGGAGCTTCTGGAACAAACCGGGAAGATCTTTTCCCTGTCTCAGGACCGTTGCACCTGCTCTTCCACCTGCCTGCAATGCCTTCCTCCCAGGTGTCATCGCGGCCTGTTCCCTCACCTCCTCAGGCTCAGGTGTCACCTTCTCAGTGACAGCTTTTCTGACCATCCTTTCAAAAAGTAAAATCCCTTTACACTTCACTTCCTATCCTCCTTCCCTGCTTTATTTTGTGCCATAGAGCTTTTTATTCTCTAATATATGGGTATATGGGTATGCCTGTGTGTGTGTGTGTGTGTGTGTGTGTGTGTGTGTGTGTGTGTGTGAGCAAATATATGCTTAGATATATGTATGTGTAGTATATGCACATATACAACACACACATGTATATAATTCATTTATTTTGTTTTATTACCTATCTTCCTCTAATAGACAAGTGCTTCTCAAACTTGAACCTGGGAATCCTGTTAAAATGCAGAGTCTGGATTTTTAGCATCCCTCCTGTTGCTGATACTGGTGGCCCTGGGCCCAGACTTTGAGAAGCAGGTCTCTACAACTACATTGTCCAATTCAGCAGCCACTAGCCACTTGTGGCCATTTACACTTAAATTAATTAAAAGTAAACAAAACGCACAAAGTCTATTCTTCAGCCAAACAAGCCGCATTTCAACTGCTCAGTAGCCACATGTGGCTAGTGTCCTCTGTCTTGGACAGCAAAGAGAGAATATTTGCCTCACTGCAGAAAGTTCTACTGGGCAGGATGGCTTTAACATATAAGCTGATTGAAGGCATAGCCTTTTGTCTGTCTTGTTTACTGTTTTGTTTCTAGTGCCTAAAAGAGTAGTACCCATATTTGTTGATTTGAGTCAAAATGTCATTTACATTTTGGTTTTCTGGAATAGATTGCAGGTCCCTTGAGGGCAGGAATTGTGTTTGCTTTTCCCTGTATCTCCAACAGCCAGCACATGGAAGACCATTGATACAAGTTTACAGGATTGAATGTTCAGAACATAGTCAACTTCCTGGGCTTCCGGGGGTCATGTGCAGCATGACTTATTTCAAGTTGAGCACTAGGCAGATGTGGTTTAGACTCTCACTTGAGACCCTTGCCTTGTAGTCAGATGGAGAGAGCTCAGGGGCTCCTGCATTTTACACTTGCAGAGAAGAACTGCTCAAGTCCACTGTGGAAATTAGTCCTCCATGTGTCACTGAATTTGGGTCAACTCAGATCTGAACAAATCATAAATTAACCATCCTTTCCCCCTCCCTGCACATTCCTCCATGCTTCCTGGTAAGCCACTTTAAAAAATGCTGAAATGCACTTTGTTCTGAAATAGTAGCTATGGGAGACCTGCATGCCTGAGAGTTTCTTTGACATTTTTAGAATATGTCACATCTTAGGCCCTTTAATTGTAACTTTCCACAGTCGGCTCTAACTGCTCTATCGGAAAGTAAACACTAAGAGGCAGCACACACAAAAGTTTAGCTGTGTTGTTTAGGAAATTGTTTCCCTGGACTACTGGCTACTTCTGATTATCAATGGTATTCATCCTGTTGTACTTTTCTAGAAAAAATATCTGTCCAGGGAATTTTAAAAATCAGTACAAAAGATGCATTTCACTAGAGCACGTTGGAAAAAATATTGTGCTTAGCAGAGGTAAGGATTTTGGATGCCATCAATAAATACCCTCATCTTCCATCCAAGTGACTAGAATTGGGAAAAAAATCTAGGGAATGGAGTCCTGTCTGTATCCTAATTCAGATGGGTTATTTATCCCCTTGGCTTTCTCCTATAGCATTTCAATTTTATTGGTTGAGCCAAACATCTTTTATTTTTGTTCCTATTTCAGCACCAGTAGAATATGTCTATTCTTTTCCTCTTTTTAGTTGGATAGACTGGCAAGATTTAAAGTGATTTCAACAAAAATTGAGGGCAGATGCAGCACTCAGTATTTTTGATAGCTATGGCTCGTCTTGTTTTTTTCTGTGTCTCTAAGCTAATGTATCTCTTAAAGGTAAATAAAACATTAAGGAGGTAGGAATTTCAGGTTCAGCAGAAACTTTCATGAAAGGGCATCAATGCTGGGTGTTCCAACACAAATATATATACATATTTATATGTACTCATATACGTACCTATATACATGTACATGTATATATTATATATACACATATATGTAAATATGTAATATATATTTTTCTGTATATATAATATATATCCATATTCATATCCACATATGCATCCATCCATCCATATCCATCTACCTACTGTTCATCTGTCCATTGATCCAAACATCCATCCATCTATCCATCCATCTATCCATCCATCCATCCATCTATATTTATATGAAAGCCATTCCACCCCATAAAACATGAACAATTGTAATATTTCGATAGTGCTTGACCCCCTTAAACATTGTTCTCATTTACTCTCATATAGAAATGAATTGATTCTTCCAGATAGCAACAGAAAATAAATGGCTAATCGGGAAGTAAATTCTGGACAGTTAAATCCTAATCTAATAGTTAGTTGACTTGACTGAACCTGACCATGCTATCAGAACTTGAAGGTGACTCTTTCTCTTTGTGTCTGGGATGTGTGTCCCAGGCAGAGTTGGCCAGTGTTTCTGTTTTCGCTCTGTTGGGGTCTTCGGTGATCTAGAGTGGGGTTTTAACTTAACACAGACCATTGTTGAGTCCCGCTACCGCAGACTTACTAATATCAGAGAAATGCTGATGGAATACATCCAAGGATTATTTTAGAAAGCACCTTGGAGACATCCCAAATGCTGAGCCACAGTAAATTCAGGGACATTTGGAAATGGTTAATAAATTTGAGAATGAGTGAACTGTGTTTGGTCTGTGGCTTTCAGCATACGTACTGCTTTCAGGTTGGAGTGGTGGGGAGAGATTTAAGAAAGGTTTGGGAAAGGGGTCTGCAAGTAGTTCTACTCTTTCCTGTGACATGGCTAAGTCAGAAGGATGGTGGTTAATGGTAGTTTTCTGGGGAATGAGGTGTTCTGATTTTCATAAACCATCCTGAAGTTAGCTGTTTGATACTGTCATTAGGCATACTCAAATTTATTCATAAGCTAATGATATCTTTGAAAAAAATCAATGATATCTAGAGATCTACTACATGATCCACATGTGTAGCATTTACTTAAAATCCAAACAAAAATAAAACAAGATTTCTTAGTTACATAAAGCAATGGGACCAGCAGGTATTTCCATGAAGAGAGGGAGCTAAAACGGGAAATTTCTAAATTACAATCCTTTCAACTGAAGTTGTACCTAATGTTTCAAAAAGTTCTTTGTGTTTCTTTGAATTTCTAGTCTATTGCTGGATATATGGAAAGACTATAGTTGGAAATTAAAAAAAAAAAAATGGAATACCCACGAACCTCTTGTTCCTGTGATAATCATATCAGAAACAAAATGCCATGAAGAACCTTGACACATTCCTCTAAGGGGTTTGTTGAAGTCACTGAACCACATCTATCAGAGGGTGGATTTGTGGGTTAGTAACAGTTTTCCAGAGACAGGCTGATTAGTCTCTAATGATTCCCTGAAGTTCCCTGGATTTAAACAGGAACAAATTCAACATCCTAAATGTTGCAAAAGAAGGGACACCAGGGAAATGAGGCGAGAATGTGTGATGACTTAAACATCTACAAATAGATGAGGAAGTTTTTGGTTTGGCCAAAAGAAACTCCAATTTTGTTAAACTTACAGTTCATGGTAACAGATCATTAAGCCTCTGCTCACTGTCTGGAAGTCACCTGTCGGGAATGGAGTGGAATGCCTCGTGGCCTTCCAAATTGGGGTTGCTTGTCTTCCCGGATCATTTGCAAGAAGGTTCTGTGACCCTGACAAATTAATGCTTGCATTCTGATGATATTTTCTGCTGGACGTTGGTCAATCTACCCCTAGCAGTGTAGCCTAAAGAGTTCTCTGGAACCACATCTGATGTCTACAGGGACACATCTCATCCTAAAAATGAGGTAATAACACAAGGGTAGTGTGCCAGTTTGAATATATTGTGTCCCCCCAAACGCCATAATCTTTGATGTAATCTTGTGTTGGCAGATGTTATTAGTGTTGATTAGATTGTAATTCTTTGAGTGTTTCTTTGGAATGCGCCCCACCCAGCTGTGGGTGATGACTCTGACTGGATAATTTCCATGGAGGTGTTGCTCCGCCCATTCAGGGTGGGCCTAAGTTGAGTCACTGGAGCCATATAAATGAGCTGACGGGCAGAGAGAACTCAGTGCAGCTGTGAGTGATGTTTCGAAGAGGAGCTACAGCCAAGAGGGACACTTTGAAGAAAGCACAGGAACTGCAGATGAGAGACAGTTTGAAAACGGCCGTTGAAAGCAGACTCTTGCTCTGGAGAAGCTAAGAGAGGACAAATGCCCCAAGAGCAATTGAGAGTGACATTTTTGAGGAACTGCAGCCTAGAGAGGAACGTCCTGGGAGAAAGCCATTTTGGAACCAGAACTCTGGAGCAGATGCCAGCCACATGCCTTCTCAGCTAACAGAGGTTTTCTGGACACCATTAGCCATCCTCCAGTGAAGGTACCCGATTGTTGATGTGTTACCTTGGACACTTTATGGCCTTAAGACTGTAACTTTGTAACCAAATAAACCCCCTTTATAAAAGCTGATCCATTTCTGGTGTTTTGCATTCTGGCAGCATTAGCAAACTAAAACAGGTGGCCACACCCATGAAGCACAACAAATTACACATCTGCATCAGAATAAGAAAGTACAGGATCAAAACTTGAATTCATATTTCATCTGTCAACATAGAGAAATCTAATAGGAACACTTTACAAAAGGAGGTAAGTACATGACATTTATCTTGTTAAAATCAAGAAATAGTAACCTTACAAAACGTTTCAAGGCTTAAAAGTTTAAGGCTTAAATTGTACAGACTTTCTATATGGGATGATGGGAAAGTTTTGGTAATGGATGGTGGTGATGCTGGAACAACACTGTGAGTATAATTAACAGCACTGAATTACATATTCGAATGTGGTTAAAAGGGGGAATTTTAGGTTGTATGTATGTTACTAGGATAAAAAAAAATCCATGGAATTGCACAACACAAACAGTGAACCCTGAGTTAAACTATGGACTATATAGTTAACAACAATTATAAAAATGTGCTTTCACCAATTGTAACGAATGTACACACCAGCGCAAGCTGGTAACAATATGGTGATATTTCGGAATTCTGTATTTTATGAACGATTGTTCTGTAAACCCAGTACTTCTCTATTTATTTATTCTACAATAAATGAATACACAAATAAATAAATGGAATGGACCCCTCCTCCAACAACAAAAAGAATTCAAAAGTTGCTTTTGCTATCACTACAACAATTATCAAGTGCCTTTTAGTTTTGGCCAAATGAGACTTTTAGCCAGTTTCCCAATGTCTTGCTTGGGTTTCAGCTACACCCAATGTTTAGCACTGGGTTTCTGAGTCCAGGAGAAGAACTCTGCTTTGGGAGGCTGCTATACTTGGCTCGATTCAAAAAATCCGTTAAGAAGGGTCCCTTTTCTCCTAGGCTAGAACAAGCTCTAGGCTGCAAAGAATTAGGCATCAGAGCCGGTGACCTGAGAGTAGGTGAAGTTAAAGAAACAGAAAACCTCAGCCACCAAGACTGTGGGCCTTTTCTTTTTGTCAATGAAAAAGGAGTCCTCACATAAGATCACCTTTAAGGTTATTTTACCACATGCGCTCAGGATTAAGCACAAATTTTTAAAGGAAGGGAGACTCATACTCCCCTGCGTTGGTGTTTGCATTTCCCAGCACCTTCGGGTGTGCGCTATTTTTAAAAGAAACATTGCATGGGGGAGCCCCGAGGCGGTGGCACCAGCCAAACAAGGCCAGCTTGAAAATCCATTGGAGACTCTGGTTTTCATTATGTAAGTGAGAGGTCATTATTTGAAAGTTTCTCCCCCACCCCATCCCCCTCTCTTTTTTTCTTTAACCACCCCCCCCCCCGCCGCCCCCACACACACCCTTTTGGTCTCCAACCTTCCAACTTACCCATGGTCATTATTCTTTGGGAGTTTTAAAATTATGAATATAGAGGAAGCCCAATTGCAGTTGTACATTCCGACTAGCTAACGGAAAGCCTCTGCTGCGGGGACACCATTCGTATAGATAAACTAAGCCATAAATCACTCATTTGCCTGGGTAGTTGTGAAAAGAACAAGAGTTCTCCCTTTCTGTTTCTTCTACAAAGGCAAGGATCTGTTCTGCAAAAGATCTCTCCAAGGGCTTTAATAAATTCCCAGGGAGCATGAAAAATCATATCTCCATTATCAGCAGATGGGATTGCAAAATGAGGAATTGAACAATTGGAAGCCAGAGCCTCTGTGTAGTGATTCTGGGAGTATAAAAAATGTAAAACTGCATAAAGGTAGCTATAACAATTTTGGTCCTCATCCCCAAAAGAGAGGCTTTGAGATAAAACTAGAAGGTTATTTATCAATTGTGACAGTTTTGTCTCCTTATCTACTTTCTCATAAATGAAAAATGCCATGATAAGTTTGTTTAAATTCTCAATGTAAACACATGTGAAGAATTTATTATTTTTTTTTAAGTTTTATTTATGGGGGTGGCCGTGTTCATTACAATCACTGATTAATCTTTGTAATTAGGAACTGTCTCCCCTATCTTTTACATGCCCATATGGAACTGGGCTTTATTGTGCCTGCTCAGTCTCTAAAAGACATTTAGGATTATTAAAAGCAATGAGGGTTTTTGGCTCTGATTGCAGAGAAACAGGGATGAAAAGCCTTCCTAGCACTCTTGCATTTTCTAATATCTTCCATTGTTTAGCTTATTATTTTAATGTGGGCAGATAATTTTACATTCGAAAGCCCTGACAGAATATGAGGTTTCAAAGAACTCAGTCTGACTGAAGTTACAAATAAAATCCATTTTTAGGTGATTTTGACAACTACTTAATCAAACTTACTTGACCATCCAGTATTTTTTAAATGACTGAAATAGTCTAGTTTTCAATAAGGGGCCATGATTCACTGGAGAAACCTCAAATTGTTCTGACCATTCCCATCAAAGTAACTGACAATTAGAGTGACACCAAAGAGCATCCATTTTGATTAAAAAGTCCAAGGATTTTTGAGGTAGAGAGCTTCTATCACTATCCCCGAGTGAAATCATGACTGCAGGTTTGCAGGCAAATGAATGGCTGTCTTCAGACTTACAATAGCATCTGCTGTTTGGGAGGACAGACAAGCTGCTTCGAGGTTCTCAGTTTGTCAAAAAAAATTATGTTTCTTTGTTGTCTCTCAGAATGTTCTCATCCTTTAAAAATGATAACTGTGTGTGTGTACATAAGGATTACTTTCTGGTATGACATTAGAACAAAACAGAACCTTCTATGTTTCCATATGAGTAACTGTTTTGGTTTTCCCGGCTGCTAAAACAAGTACATACAGTGGGCTGGCTTAAAAACAGGAATTTATTGGCTCATGGTTGTGAGGCCAGAAGTCCAAAATCAAGGCATCAGTAAAGGGATGCTTTATCCTCAGAGTGTTGTGTTCTGGGGCTGGCTTCTGACGATCCTTGGTTCTTGGCTTTTCTGCCACCTGACAATGCACATGGCAATGTCTTCTCCTTTCTCTTCTGGGTTCTGTTGACTTCTGGCTTCTGGCTGCTCCCCAAGGCTTCTCTTTCCATGCCCTCTTCTGTAAGTCCTCCAGTAAGAGGATTAAGACACATCCTGATTCGGTTGGACCACACCTTAACTGAAGTAGCCAATTTATAATGGGTTCACAGCCACAGCAATGGATTAAGGTAAGAACATGTTTTTCAGGAGTACATAACTCCAAGCCACTACCCTAACCCAAAGCAATGACAGTATTATCCTTTGGGTGAAGAGAAATTACTTTGCAAAGAATCAAAACTTGTCTCACTGAGTGAGTTCTTTGTGTGCTATTTTGGACACGCAAGAACATTCTGGCTTGCTGCTTGATGCCCACCTTTTGTGAGTCTCTTGTGGCTCCAGAGTCTCCACTTCTGAGAGGTGTTCCCAATCCTAATATTCCAGGCATTCCTCTAGGTACTGGAATTTACCAAAGAGAATGGTCATCACAATATTAGAGATGCATCTCAGAAGAGGATCATTACATTATAGTCATTTGAGGAATCCCTTTGGGGTAAGGATATTGTATTTTATTCACCCAGAACTATCATGGCACCTTGCACATAGTAGATATCCCATAAGCATTTGTTAAAGGAGTTGAAGGCTGCTGCACACCATCTCCCCCTTCAGAGGTAAATTTTTTGATACTTCTTGGGCACCCTTTTTTCATGAAGAATGATAGCAATTTCCAGTCTCCATTATGTTTCTCATCAGCTGGGCTGGTATAGAATTTGGATATAGTGATCTCAGCAGTGTAAACTTCAGTAGCTGAACAGGTGCAAGGAGAAAAAGTACACAACATAGAAATAACTGGATTTGGAAATGTGCAGGTCGATTTTTTAAAAAATGATGCTTTAAGGCCATCCTCTGATACCTGGATGATGCTGATTCCAAACACCTAGGCAGCAATTCAGAGCTTAAAGGCAGCCTCCCTGGGTGGTCCGGGAGACTAGCATCCAGGGGCAGACACACGCTGGGACAGCTCTGCGGGAGATGCAACAACTCTCCTGTTGACAAGCAAGGATTGTGCCCTACCCTGCTCCCAAATGGAGATATTCTTCTTTCTTGTGTGGATCAAGATGTAAGATGAGGAGATAAAGGGCTAAATGAAATGGCTGTGGCTTTAGAAGATAATGATGCAGTCAAAGAAAAAGGAGGAATAACCACATTGAAGGGGCATTCCTGGGTAAGTGTCCCCAATTTGAAAGTCCTTGGGAGGTTTTCTGACCTCGTGTGATGAACAGCTTTGCCCACCTGGTAGTCATCGTAATGCAACTTGCCTGAATTGCTCTCAGGCAACTGAAGCTATTTAGGCAAGTCTTAGTTCTAACGTCAACCTCCACTGTGGACAGGCCCAAGCTCCCTACCCCCTCAACATTAAGGATCACTTCTGGTGTATACCTCAAAAAGAAGAAACCATTTGACTAACTCCGTGCAAGAGAAAAACCAATTTTGCCTCAAAGATTTTCAGTGCAAACATTTTCACTGCAGTATTTACTTAGCCCCTGAATATTTTTTATTCCTCTTCTATTGTGTATTCAGCACTTCTTCCAATTAATTTCTGTCTGAATTAATCATTATGGCCAGCGATCAAATGAATGCACCACTTTCTGTAATTTCTCTGTGATAATTTAGACACCGTGAGCAGTTTTATTGTATTATTTTTCTCCCTAAAAACACTCAACCTTCACAGAGCAACAATTCAAAGGAAAGGAAGAAAATGATTCACGTTGCATGCTCTGGGGTACCAAGCTTCTTGAAGACTTTTTCTGGTTCTGAATAAATGTCAGTTTAAACTGGTCACTTAAAAGTGAACCTCGTCACTGAATGCACTCTATTTACTTGCTAACTTTATTTCGGAATCTTGTCAAGAATTGTATGGGGCTATCTCAACTTAATATTCCAAGGCAATTAGTCCTATTGGTTTATGTGAATGCTTAAAGTAGCTAACAAAGGGCGAGAAGGTGGTCATGGACAAACACATTTAAAATTGCTATCTTTTAACTTTTTTCACTTGCTAAAGATGAAGTTTGCTGTTCACCTATCACTACTTGCTTTCTGCCATATTGTTTTCTGAGATCTAAAGGTTTGGGTGGGTGGGGATTTGGCATTTTTATTTCTCCAACTGACTGACATCTATTTTTCCCTTTCAATCAGGTTGTAATAACCTCCTTCCAAGTTCTTTCTAATGTTCTAAGACACTATTTTTTTTTTTTCAAATTTATGATACCTATTGGTCAGCAAAATTTTGAATGCTTGCTAGAATTTGTAACCAGTACCAAGGCAAATATATACATGCCCATAATTATTTACCCATAATTCTGAAATCTAGAAATATCTGAAGAGTAGAAATTTTTTCATTATGTTGGCGACAAATTAATTTGATGGCACAAATTGAATTGATGCATGGCTTCTATATAGTAAAACATTCTCATGTAGTGTGACTATTCATATATCTGTTGCTGCTGAAATATTAATTTGTTTTATTAAGGGGTGCTGTCCCAGATTCTTTTGTGGGTGTTCAAACTACACCACAGATACCATTATAAAGCAGGAAAAATTATGAAGTCTAAAATAAATTTTAATCTGGCTTCAAAGGTTTGGGTTAAGGGATTGAGGCCCTGAATGAAACTGTAAAGGTCACGTGTTTTCACTTACCCACCAATTTTAAGCCAAAGTCATTGGGCAAAGGGAAAAGACAAAACCATGGATGAGACTTTAAAGGGTCAACAGCTGCAGTGACCCTGCTTGCTCTGTACTTCAACCTGAAGTAAGTTTCTTGCTAACACATGAGCCATCAACATCTGAATACCACTCTCCCCTGGCAGGGGTATGAAAAGAAGCTTAGTCTGATTACCAACATATTCCTTTATTTCTTGGTGGTAGTAAATTAAGGCTTTCTAGAGTCATACAGCACGCAGTGATTTGAACATTAGAATTAAAAAAACAATGAGCATTCAATTTAGCAGAGCCAGGAAGGAAGCAATGTTTTAAAACAAATAAATTTCATAGTGAGGCCTTTTGTTTGGTCTCTAAAAAATCTGCTGAGTTGTTTCCCCAGTAACCTCCACCATAGATTTATCCTGCAAGGGGGAGCAGAATGGATGAAGAGAAAACTGGGAGAAAGTGGAAAGACAGGATGTCCTGGGCAATCAGTGTGAAAAGTCCACTTTGTCTGGTGTTTGGAAGATGGTTTAGGTGACGTGGTCAGGTGGTGGCAAGAAAGATCTCATCATGCAATGCCCCTTCTCTGTTTCAGGAAGCCGTTTTGGATCTCCCTTCTCATTCTGGGAATATTAAACCAGCTCACGTGGAAGACCCCAATGCCAAGGGTTAGGGACAATCCTTTGGGACTCTTAAATCTTGAAACTTTGGACGGGGCCACAAATCACAGAGCTGGGGAATCTCACTTCCAATTTCCTTCATGTTTCTAAATTGTGTGGGCCTCTCTAGACACAGTTCCCAGCTGCACAATTTATTGCCCTCCGTGGCACACAGCCTTGATTGCATATCTGATCTGGTGATGATCTTAACTGGACAAGAGGCCATGATTCATATGTCACATGAAATAACCTGCTGGGCAGATGCCACCTCTCTCTAACTCCACCTTCCCAACACAAGACAAAGGAAGTACACGGGAGCCTACAGTGGGAGTGCAGTTGTCGAGCGCTGTGTAAGCCTGATCAGAAACAAATTTAGCATGTGTGGCTTGGAGGTCAGGGGTTCTGTGTTTGGACAGTGGACACTTTTGAGAAGGAAATGGAGACAGGCTATTTCAGCAATGATGATGGAGGGACTTGGCCAGAGAATAATTTAGGAAAAGCCACATGTGTATTAGTAAAAGTCATCTGAATCTCATGAAAACAAGCAATGGAATTTCTTCTGGTTTCCTGATTTCATAGAATTGAGGCTAGTGAATGGATTTCTATCCAAAGAAGACCATTTAAAATTCATATTTGGCAATGATTTTAATGTTCTATTCCAAGAGCCTGGTTGGTGGACCAGAGTCTAGGTTTTATCGACGTGTTCCCTCTGCCATTTGTCTGGCATTTTTTTGCATGCATGGCATTTAAACATCCGGATTTCTGCTTTGCATTTTCCGAAGGAAAACATGCAGGCAGCCTCAGGGGGAGGCACACCACAAGATGGCAATGTGCACAATTAAACACTTACGAACTTAACCCCAACAGGCTTCATGTGATGAAGTCTGGGTGCATAAGAAATAAATAGATGAGAAAAGTAGCACTGCAATCTGAATGACAAGGAATCGAGGAGCCTGTCCCTGGCAGCTGGAGGACAGGTGTGCCTGGTGCATGCCACATGTGGCTTGAGGAGCATTAGAAAAACATCTGAGGAGATGTTCACTTGGGCCTTGCTTGTTAATTAAAAATTGTGAGTGTCTTTCCAGAATTTGAAAGCACTCGGAAAGGACAACTTGACTGTGGGATCTGGGCTTTGCTGTGATTAGGAATTTGCTGTGATTAGTGCCTTCCTAAGCTGGTGTGGAGTGGGGTAAAGTGGAAGGTAATGAGGGTATGTGTGCCATAGCATCCAGCAGGACAGAGATGTGGCTAATAGACGCCCCCAACAAAGAAAACCAGGATGAGGACAAGGCTGAGATTGGGCAAAAGGGCAATTGGAAACCTCTGTGCACTGATGTTGGCACTTCAGAATCTCCGGGAAGCACAGCCTGGCCACAGAATCAGTGCTCTTGGAAGAAACAGATTCCCTGTGAGCTTCATGACCAGATTCAGTGCTGGAAGTTGGAACCCAGAGAGGTGAAGTGCTCTGCCCAAGATCACACAGCAGAATTGGGGAAAGAGTGCAGCTCTCCTTCTCCCCTACACTGCTCTCTGCAATTGATTCTTTAAACAGGTTTGGAAAGCACTTTGCATATATAAGGTGCTATGACTTTTATTTAACAAGAATTTGCATGGGTGTGGGATTGATGAGTGTGTTTAGCCAACCAAGAAGTATGAAAAGTTGGCGACACAGATGACATTATTATTCTGTTGCTTTGTTACGACTGTTGTTGTTTGGGGGTGGGGAGGGATGGGGTGTGGAGGTTTGGGGTGAGGCAGTTTCTAATGACACTGCCATTAGCCTGCTAAGGTACCCCTTTTGTGAGAAGAGAAACTGCCTACAAATAACCTGAATCAAAAAACAACAAAAAAACAACAACAAAAAAAACGGTTTCCTGTAATAGAAAGGTGTGGCTTTTTTTCCTTCTTTTCTTTGACCTTGATTACCCATTAGAAATTAGAAGGGGGCAGAAAACAGATTCCCAAGAACCTTCCTGGAAGAAATAGCTGTCATGGTGGGTGTCCTGTGCTTACATAGGCTGCTTTTTTTTTTTTTCCTTTCAACATTTTGTTTCGTTCACGTTCATATGAAAATAACAACGGGCGGAAGCTGTCCCTTCAGAAGAAGGCGGGGTTGGTGTGCTCGATGACGCAGCGCTTGCAGTGGCGCTTTACAAACCGCAGGGCCTCTACGGAGACCTCGCAGTCCTGGACGTTCAGCATCTGCAGGTCAAAGCAGTTGGCCGCCACGATCTGCACGCCTTGCCCGGTGATGCTCTCGCACGACTTGAGGCTGAGCCGCTTGAGATTAAAGCAGTTCAGGGCCAGGCACTCCAGCCCCGTGTCGGAGACCAGCGGGCACTTGCCGATGTCCAGAGACTTGAGCTTGGCGCAGTTCTTGGCGAGGTACTCCACGCCGTGGTCCGTGATGCCCTCGCAGCCCCGCGCGTTGAGGTAGCGCAGCTTGCCGCAGTACTTGGCGATGTAGCGGATGCCCACGTCGGTGACGCGGCCGCAGTGGGCGATGCTGAGGTACCGCAGGCGCGACTCCAGCTTGGCGATCTCGCGCAGGCCGAAGTCGCTGACGAAGCGGCAGTCGCTCACGCTCAGCTCCTTGATGGACGTGCAGTAGATCATCAGGTAGCGGAGGCCCTCGTCGGTGAGGCGGACGCAGCGGCGCAGGTACAGGTGGGTGAGCTGGGTGCAGTGCGCGGCGATGGTGTGCAGGCCCTCGTCCTCCAGCACGAAGCAGTCCGTCATGTCCAGGTAGCGGATGGAAATCTGTTTGCCATGCAAGGGGGACAGTTTAATGGAGGCCTCCCGGGTCAAGCTGATGCAGGTCACTTTGGAGCACCCTACACAAAGAGACAGAACACACGCTCAGAGCCCCCACTGAGAGTGTCGGGGGAGGGGAGGGGGGTTGTGTGCCTCACCTGGGGCCCCGTTACTGTTTCCTCTCCTGCCCCCAAGCCTGGTCCCAACGTTACCTCTTCTTGTCTTGCCTCCCATGGAGAAGGAAAGCAGGGATGGGTTTTCCATATTCATTTTATTATTGAAATATTATGATTATCTGTGCATAAGAGGGATTCATGGGCTTTAGAATCAGAAAGGCCAGGGTCCCCAGTTCCTGATCTATCACTAGTTGCCTGACAATGGGCAAATTCATCCTACTGAATGTTTTTTGTCTTAAAATGGGTATAATGATATTTCTTACAAGGTTATTTGTGAAGATGAAATGGAACAACATGTCTAACCTTGACCCTGGAAAGTTCTGGGAACTCAGTAAACATTAGTTCTTACCCACGATGGTCTGGTAGCTCCTGGTCCAAAGAAGTGAGATGCAAGAGAGAAGGTTTGGGACATGACCTTGGGGCATGACCTCGTGTTGCAGAAAGAGCACTGGGTTGGGAGTCACATCTGGGGTCAAGTCTCCTTTTTATGGCTTTCATTCAGGAGGCTTACCTTTCTGACTCTACAGGCTCTCCCTTCTATGAAATGGGAATAGCTGGCAAGTCTACTTCATAGGGATATAATGGCATACAATGAGATTTTGTGTGTGAACCTACCTTGACAACTGTATGGGAAAGCCAGGTGTAATTTTCCAACCATCGAATCTCAGGATTCAATTCAACCCACATTGGTCTGGCAAGAACAACTGTGCCATCTGGATTAATGCTGCAGACCCTCAACCAATCTCCCTGCCGTGCCCAGCCCTTCCCCCTACAGTCTTCTCCACCCAGGTGCCAGAGCGATCCTGGAAAACACAACCCAAATCATGCTACTCTTCCTCTCAAAGACTCCCATTGGCATCCCTCTCATTCTGAGTGGAAAGTCTGAAGTATAATTGGGTTTCTAAGCACTCTCAAGATCTGCCCGCACCCCTGTCCTCTCTGATCTTACCTCTTACCTTGCTTCTCTGGATCATGCTGCACTGCCACACTGGCCTGCTTGCTGTTTCCCAAACACCTCAAGTACTCTCCAGCCTCAGGGTCTTTGCCCTGGAAGGGGTTTCCCAAAGAGCCCCAGTGCACCCTCCTCCACTTTCTTTAGAATTCTGAGCAAATGTCGGTTTAGTGGACAACACTCCCCTGACCACCCCATAATAAACTAGCATCCTTTCCCTTATTCCCCTCTAGTTCCATCACCTTTTATAACTCTGTGACATATATTTATGTGTTCAATTTTGTATTTGCATTCTCCTCACTCTGGAAGGTAAGCTCCTGACAGAGATTGTGCACAGTTCAACTGCCATATCTCTCATATCTGGTTCACAGCTGGTGCTTAGTATTTACTGAATGAGTGAATGATGAATTAATGAATGAGTAATAGAGAGAATAGAGTCTTCTATGGGAGGACCCAGATGGGATAATCCAACTTTCAACATTTGAAGTGTCCTCAGGACTTTGACCTATGCTGGACTATGTCTACGATGAAAATAGTTGTCACATTTTATAGTTAATTATACTACTTTTGATTTGTCTTGAACTATGCAGTTTACAAAGAGCTTTTCTAAACATTTTCTTACCTGATTCTTAAAACAACCTTTTTTATAGGCAAGGGATTTAATGCCCAGGCAGATATCTTTTAAATACTTGCTAAACACTGTATCAGATCTCTCTTTTCCCTAAAAATATATATGTATAAATGATATATTTCTATATCATATATAATAATCTTTCTATATCATATATGAAATATTCATCTCATTGCATATTTTAAGTCATTAAATATTATCTATAAATATGTACAGTATATTTATGATAAATAAAAATACCAAATGTGCACATAGCAATAAGTATTATAAAATAAATGCATATATATAAATATAAATATAAATATAAATATATATATATATATATATATATATAATTCTACTACATAGACTCTCTGTATATGTATTTTTTCATTTTTGAGAATCCCTCTGGCAGTTCTAAAGCCAGGTGCCTCACTCCAGGCATGCCACACCTTGGCTGTTCAATGCAATATCCCAGGCTTCCGAGCAGCCACACAATAGTGATGAAGGGGCCTTTCTCCCCACCTCTTGGCAATGTGCCCAGGAAACTCTTAGTAAAATTCAGGTCCTGGAAATAATCAGGTTAAAAAAGCCCACGTGCTACCAAGTCAAAAAATTTCAGTAAGGAAGAAAAGCACACAACCCAGCACTGGAGAACCCAAGTGGAATTTGTCAGAGGCTCTCCAGAGGCTCAATGGAGATTGAGCTCCCAGGTCCTGCTTTTGTGGAGGGTGGTTGGTATCCCTCAACCTTAGCTCTGAAACCCCCCTTCATTCTGAGTTTCCTTCTTTGGCTGACTGCAATCCTGTTCATCTTATAAAGGCAATTACTGAATTTTGGTTTACAGTAGTGGCTGCCTGTGAAGACACTTTGTTTTTCAAGATCACAGACAAACTCATTCTAAATATTTTGCTCAAGTTCCTCCCCCACCCCCTTTAAAAAAAAAATCTCTAACAAAATATCAATCTGCTGTATTCCAGGAAGTATACTGTATTGGGTTCAAGAAAATACATATTTTGATTTGAAACAGGGTCACCAATTTAATGAAATACCAGTTTAGTTCAGTTTTGGTGAGGAAACTTATTTTGATATGCTTATATTATTTTAGATCAATAATTTTTAATTGTAGGTTTAGTCTAATTCTTTAGATTTGCTATATTTTGGCTGCAAAGAACATAAATTGGTTTGCGGCTCAGCAGGTAATATCTATGGCTAGTTCATACATTCTTTCATTATAGGTATGGAAAGAATATTATAAATCATCCAATTTAATCTTTGTTTTTAAAAGATGAGGCATCTCAAGCCCAGTGAGATTATGTGATATGTAGTGCTAGACTTGGAGAAATGTTTCTTTACTCCCAATCCAAGCTTTCAGTTATAGGAAGGGAGGTAAGAAATGACTAGGATGTAGCATAAAATTGATGAATTACATGTGAGGTCTCTAGAAGATGTGCCATCATGGAGTGAGCATTTGGAAATCTTCATGGAAGTGGTAATATCTAAGGGGATACTTGAAAGAGAAGAATAATTTGGATGCATAGGCATGGAGTAAAAGGTAGCCTAGGTAGTGAGGTAATAGCACGAGTAACTCCAAGAGGTATAGAAGCATGGGACGTGACCATGGAGGAGAGAGTGTTGTGCACAGGTAAAGCGGAGGGTGCCCAAAAGGAAGTAACAGAAACTAAGACAGGAATCATGTGTTGGGGTCAGATCATAGGCGCCTGCTGTAACAACTAGGCAAAGAGTAAGAATATTATTTAATGGGAATGGACATTGGATTGACCAGATCTGTGGAGTTTCTTCAGTTAATTCCAGATTTGGTTCTGCTTTCATGAAAATGCTCTCCTTACCACTTCCTCCCACTATTGGGGTGACATCTCTACCTTCTTTGGAATGCAGGATGGTTAAGGCAACAGAGACCAACTGCTGACCTCCAAGCTTTTTCAAAACAATGACAAGAACAATAACAACTACGATTTATTAAGTTCTTATTTTTCTTATTAGAGCTTACCTGTGAGGACTTAACATGTATTAAGTCATTTAATCTCCCCAACCACCCCATTTTTACTGGTTAGGAAATTTGAATCACTGCACTACAACTTCCTAAAACTTGCTTAGAGTGTTAACCAATGGCAACTCTGCTTGAACCTTTTAGAGGTCAAGATGACTACTTAGGGCTCTAACACTCTTTGTTCATTTAATTACAACATCATAAAGTGCAAAAAAAAATATGCCTTGTCTTGCTATAAACCTCACAATGAACTGAGAGAAAGGAATCTGGCAATATGCGAATACCCAACTGCAAACCCCAATGATGTTCTGCCTCCTTGTGCTCAGAAGACAGACTCCCAGGGGAACACTTAGGTGGCTGGGGGGTGGGTGGGAAAGGTCTTACTTGGGTGATGCTTGGACTGGGGCTTGAGCAATGAAAATACTGTTAAGAGAGCTGGGGTGAGTGGAGAATGGCATGCCAAGTCAGAGAGGTATCCATACACCCTAGTATGTGCAGGCATGATATATTCTGGGGAAATGCAAAGGGTTCAGTAGGAATTTATGCAGGAAAGGGATGAGGTTTGAGCCTGGGCAAGAGCAGCTCACAGAGGGTCTAATAGGCTTGGCTGAGGAACATGAATTTTTCCTGTAGGTTATGGGGGTGCGGGGGGCATTGGAGATTCACCCTGAATGGTCCAACTTGTAGTGCGAGAAAAAAGTCTTTCTGGAGTTTGGTTATGTGGAAGGTGAGTTTAAGGGTTGACAAAGGAGAATGATTTGTGAGGCAAGAATCCAGTTAGTGAGGGAAAAGGGATGGACTCAAGGTACTGAGAAAGTAGAATCAACTGATACCCCTTGTTTCGGTTTCTATGAACATTGGATCCTACGTGGCCCTTTAGAGAGGCACATGAGGAAGCTGCACAAATATATCTGAAACTGGAAATTGGTCAGGTTGATAAAGAGGAAAGCTAGCAAGCCTTCACTAATGTTCGTTAAGAGAACAAGGGGGACCCACTCACTCTGGCTAGAAACCCCAAGAATTTCCATCCTAGAAAGTCAAAGCAGTTTCTATTTATTTTTTGAATTTCAAAAAGACCCCAGAAGACAGGTCCTAGTTACTGTGTAGTCTGTCTAAGGGTACATGGAAAGCTCCTTTCCTAAAGATGGAGATTCCAAAACAAATCATTTTCTATAACTGAGAAAAGGAAATGAGATGAGGGGTTTAGAAAATGGGCCCGCAATGCTCAGAACCTCAGAATGTTGGAGAACACTGTCCTTCACCATTTGTTTTTTTTTAATTGAAGAGGAAACACATTGCGAAAAGCTGTGAATTGTCCCAAATCACAAAGTTTTGCAACCAGTTTCCACCACATCAAAATGCTTTCTCTTTCCAGAATTCCTCGGAGGAAAAATATAAGAAAACCTCCCGGTTTCCTGTTTCTTTGTGCCAGCGGCTGCTCATGTCTAACTGAACGAATGGTTGCTATGGTTTTGTCCTGAAGCCAACTGAAGGAGGGGGAGCAACGAGTCGCTTTCCAGAAGGGAAAATAATCCGCACAAAAGGATTGACTGTCATCTGAAATATTTTCAGATGTCAGCTTTCAAAAGAGAGAGCAATCTGAGAGAGCTGGGTTTTACCTCAGATTTTGTTGGAAGGTATCATTTACCTCAGATGCTTGTAAATCCCAAATTCTGCTTATTAGCCTGTCAAAGTGGTTTTTACTTCTTGACCTCCTCACCAAGAATCCCTGAGGTTGCCGTGCATGCTGTCCATTTCTTTAACTCCCTGATGTGTCTCACACACTTCAGCCTCTCACACACTTCGGCCTCTCACACGTTCACCCTTGACTGGGCAGCGGGTGAGATAGGGCCTTGAAGACCATTAGTCCCACAGGATTACGTCTGGCGCCAAAGTGTGAGTCTGGGCTTTAATTCTTCCTGCCTCAAGGAGGTTTTCAAGCAAAGCAGCCATGCTGGGATTTCCTTAGATTTTTAAAAAGAAAAAGATCTGACTCAACGGGCCTTGCCCTTTGCACTATGTGACTGAAAATTTTGCTTAAGAAAAAATACAAAATTAATCCAGGCTGAGGAGAGGAGGATGAAACAGAAGGAGACAACTTTGCCATGATGAATTTCCCTGGTGTCTGTAAAATGGCAAAGGCTCCCACGTGCAGCCCATGGCTGAATGTTTTATTTTCCCAGGTGGATCCAGTGAGGACCATGGCACAAAAACTCACAGGGGGCCACTGCAGTGTAGACAGAGCTCTCAGCTCAAAAGCACAATACTGAATGGAAATAAAGGGCAGTTTCTGAACGAAGTATGCTTGAGTTCCATATCTGGTTCCCATTCCTCTATGATTAGAAATTTGCTCTCATTATCTATGGTTGCTCTGAAGTAACTGTGAGGGTTTTAGAGGGGAAAGATTCAAAACTCATACTAAGCTGAACAACGGGCTGAAAGGTGGCTCTAAGAAGAGCCCATCTTTCCTCTAAGAAGTTGGCATTACTGGATGAAAGGGCTAGCCCTGGCCTCCAGGGTCACGACTGCACAGAGACCCAGGCTCTCTACCACCCACCCTCTGTCTCCAATGCTAGCCACCAAAGGGACCCGCCCTCGGCGGCCATGCAGCCCACTGCCTTGGCGTGGTGCATGCGGAGGCCCCACCGATGGGGAGTCGAGCCATTTACCTGACACGTCCAGGTGCTCCAGGTTGGGACAGAGGGACACCACGTCAAAGACGGCCTCGTTGGAGATATTGTAGCAGCCCGAGACTTCCAGCCGCCGCAGCTCTGGGCAGCACTGGGCGATGGTATAGAGCCCACGGTCCGTGAGCCGCCTGCAGCCGCTGACAGTCACCGTTTCCAGCATGAGACAGACATTGGGGGTGTCCTGGCAGAGCCTGCGGGTCAGCACCTTGAGCGCGCGGTCCACGTGGATGGTCTCGCCCGTGAGGCGGATAGTCCTCCAGAGCCGGGGGTCCCAGGCCAGGTTGTACCAGCGGCGGCACACGCGGGCGCAGCGGCACAGCTGGTTGGTGGGGAGGAAGGAGAAGATCTGGATCATGGAGTGGTCCGGGAGCCGGTCTATGCTGGCCTGCTCCTTCTGGGGTCTGGAGGCGAGCCGGATGAGCGGGTGGGTGAGCCGGGTGGGGGGCGGGGAGTGGACCAGGGCCACCGTCTCCCCGGTGACGGAGGACGAGGAGGTGGACGAGCCCCTTCCGTTCTGACATCCGGGCACATTCGGTGGACAGATCAGGGCCGGGCTGGGCGTGCTCAATGTGCGCATGCTCAGGTCGGAGTCTGGCAAAGGACAGAGAGCAAGGGTTAGCGCTGCCTGATCAGAGTCCTGGGACGGGAGGAAGCACGGAGGGCTCAGGGAAGACCTCCACGCCCGCTGACCACCATCCAGGGCTGGCTCCTGCGGAAAGTGCTGCCAGGGGCAGGGGCACAAAATGAGTTTTACCCATTCCAGAAAGTGGCCCATCCCCAATTATCCCGACACCAGGGGTTGGCAAACTTTACTCTGCCGGACCAGATGCTAAATGCCCCTGGCTTTGAGTTTTGCAGGCGATATCGTCTCTGCTTCTTGCAATAACCCAGCTCGGCCCACTGGAGTGCAAAAGCGGTCATAACCTGTATGTAAACATGGGAGTGGCTGTTTCCATAGTTTGATTTATAGAACCAGGCCAGCTGGATGTGGCTCTCAGGTCATAGTTTGCTGCCTCTTATCTACATGAATGGTGGATCCTCTAATGGGCACAACTTCAAAGTTTCATTATTTCTGTTTTGGGGAGAGAACTTAATATGTCATGTACACATACTGATTGACTTTCCTTATTATATTTTGGTTAGGCAGAGGGTTAGATTTCATTTGAAAATGAGGGGAATGACTGTCAGAAGAAGAGACCAGGGAGTGTGTGTAGAAACATGTGCTATTGCTTTCCCTCCCTTGCCCCAGAATCCAGTCCCCCTTCTGTTGATAACAAGGCCCCAGAGCCTCTGTTCTCTCTCTCTCAATCTCTCTCTCTCTCTCTAACCAGGCACTTAGAGGGCTATTGGGGATCGAATCATGTCCCCCACAAAAGGCATGTTCAGGTCCCAACTCCCGGTCCTGGGGGTGTGGAGCCATTGTATTGAATGGGTCCCCTTTTACTGTGGCCCAACTGATTCAGGTGGGGCTTTGATCTGGGTTACTGGAGTCCTTATAAGTAGAATGAACATCGTAGAATGAGGAAGAGAGGCCATGGGCAGCAGCCAGAAACTGGAAGTCAATGGAACCCAGAAGAGAAAGGAGAAGATGCCACCATGTCTTGGCTTTTCACGGGAAAAGTCAAGAAACGTCACAGATTGTCGACCAGCCCGAAGATACCATCCCTGGGAAGCAAGCCCTCTAGCTTCTGAAACTTGAGTCAATCAATTCCTGTTTTTCAGCCAACCCTTTGTATAGTATTTGTTTCAGTAGCCAAGAAACTAATACAATGGTAGTTCCAGGCCTTGACTATCTTATTTTTGTTTTTTATTAATAACCCCACCCCCTTTGCCTTTGAACGATGCAAATCATATTCTGTTCACTGGAAATAAAAAGATTGCTTGATGAGGACACAGTTGGTTTTAGGTTTAGGAATGACTAAGAATTCTTTAGAATTCCATTTCAAGAAGTATGCTCATTTCAAATGGTTACCCACCCCTCACTATATATATATATGTATGTATGTATGTATATGGAAAAATTTATCTTCCTATATAAATATATTTTATATACTTTACATGTAAATGTATGAAAGAGAAAAATAATTTATTTCCAAAATTTAACTTCATCTATAGAATGAGTTGGGCTAGATGATTTCTAAGGTCATTTCCAGCTATAACTACAATTATAACTCTAGAGACTTAAGTGAAAGTTCTATCCTGTATCCTTTATCGCATTTGTACCTGGAAATTAACCCTCATAACACTTTTCAAAGACCTTAGGCCAGCATCTTACACTCAAGACCAGGTACTTTTAAGACTGCTGCAGTAACATATGTTAGGGTATATATGTGTATATGTGTTTTATCCATTATATATTATAAATTAGTAGCATCTGAGCCTCAACAATGCATTAAGTTAACAATGGTTATATTCTAAATTATAGGTGAAAAAGGAAAAATGCAGGAATAAGAATATCTTTTCCAATTCTTGCTAAAATTCTAAGGGTAATCACGTAGGTAATTGAGAGGATCAACTCAATTCATGCCAATACACCAATGTATGATAGAGAGAAGGAAAAGGGGAACATACACAGATTTCAAAATAAAATGCTAAGTTACAGCACAGCTCAGAAACATGGCTGGGTATAAATATTCCCAGTGTAACCCTCAACTAATGGGTGAGAGGAGTTGGTGGCTTCTGTCCTCAGGGCGGTTTTGAGGCACATTCTTTAAGATTTCTCAGAGGGTCCCTAGAGCTCCAAGTGCCAACACACACCAGTAACCAGCTCAAGAATGTCCATCCTACTGAATTTCCCCATTCCGTGATTTATTCCCACTGCTGCCTTACTCCAAGATGAATCCTCTTTCCCATAAACTGCCTATGCTGAGTCCTTGCCTCAGGATCTGCTTTCACAGGATCCAAACTAAGCCACTCATTAACTGTAAAAAAAAAAAAAAAAAACCCATTTTATTGGAAGAGTGGAAGAACCAACCATTCCACCAGCACATTCCAGCCACCTCATACCGGAATGTTCTCCGGATTGAATCAAGGTAGCAGGGTTGGACAACTGCCCACGACTAACTGGACAGTGTCTCAGGATCTCAGGTCATTTCAGATAAATTACCTAAGATAGAAAAATATTTCATGCCCCTGTCTCTAACTATCCTATCTTGAGAAAATCCCCACCCACGTCGCAATCACTCTCTTTTCATATTACCCTTTTATTCCCAGGTTTAATCTTGTTTAGTTGTTTTTGTCATCTTTCTCCTCCATCTTCACTTGATGAGGGCAGGAAAATTGTTCATTTTGTTCATCCAAGAATTGCTAGAACCTAGAATTATGCCTAGCAGATTTTCGAGAATTATTTTTAAATGATTGCTTGACTGAATAAATGAATGAATGACTAAATGAACAAATGTATGAGTGATATTATAGCTCCTTCTTCTCAACTGAAAACAAGAAAGAAGCAATTTATCATGAGAGAAGAGGGTCATTCAAGGCACAGTTGAACCCGTGGTGGGACTAGAATTTTGCTGTGTATTTAGTTCATGCCACCCCATCTTAACTGGGCATATTAGGAAGACCTGATGTTCTCATAACAAGCACAACTGACATGGAGAAGGAGCATGAAGAAGACAAAGGATGTAGAAAAACTGAAAAGAATATAAAATAGAGTCATTAGAATGTCACCAAAAGTAGGATGGGATGAGTAGGCAGAAGAGTGTTGATCTAGTTCAGACTGAAACACAAACGAATATACTAAATTATGGCATGCATCACCTTAGGAAATAACTTATAAAATCTGTTTATACAAAAATGATGTATTAGTGAATCAGTTTTCATAATAAGAGCTGATGTTTATTTACAGCTTATTTTTCTATAGACAGGCACAACCAGTCTCCAAATGGATGACACAGCAAATTCTCATAAGTACCATAGGACGTAGGTAAACTTTTGTGATTTCCAGGATGACACAGCAAATTCTCATAAGTACCATAGGACGTAGGTAAACTTTTGTGATTTCCAGGATGATTGTGAAAATTACATGAGTTGGTGAATGTAGAGGATTTGTCACATGGTGAGTGCTCAAGTCCATGCTGACTATTAAAATGATCACTTATGGCTGTGTTCCAGCTCATCTGAATTATTTTCCATTTTCTGAAAATGGCCTACACATGTCCACCCTTTGCTCGTGGAGACTCCTGGGATTATTGTCCTCCCATTCCCTGCTTTCTGCCTCTTGAAACGCAAACACCTTTTGTGACTGAGTGCAAGGGCAGCCTTCTCTAAGAACATTTTCCTATTGTCTGTGAAACTCCCACCCTTTGTTAGACAGGTATTAATGAATTTATCTTGCCCTTATGTGGTTGACTCTGCTGTTTTTCTCTCTTTGCATCCTTCCCTATACCCCCATGTCCTTTGTCATGTGACTTTGCGGCTCCTCCTAGAGGTGGCACATATTTCCGCTGTCTAGCAGTGTTGGGCTTGGCCGTGTGACTTGCTTTGGCCAAAGGAATGTCAGGGGATGTGATGACAGCAAAGGCCTAAATGTATCTGTGCAGTTGGGCTTGCCCTCTTGTGCTTCTCCTGTGGCCATGAGAAGAACATGCCGGGCCAGCCTGCTGGTCTTGAGCTGATGCCAGGCATCTGGAGCAGCCCTGGCCCCAACCTGCTGCTGAGAGCCAAGCTCAGCCAAGCCCAACCTGGATCAACCAACGCCCAGGTGAGGCACAGATGTGCAGGTGAGAACAACAAATTCTTTGAAGCGTCTGAGTTTGGGGATGATTTGTGACAGGGCGTAACTGCGGCAATAGGTGACTAATACGCCTACTGTTAGGCTACAAACTTCTCGGAGACAATGTCTGTTATCTTTTTCTTAAATGTGTCCTGGCAGCACCTGACACGGTTTATGGCACATAGTAGGTGCACAATCAATGTCTTGAATTGAATGGAAATACATGTTTAAAAAATAATTTATAATTTGGCATGTACTTTTCTATTACAGGTGGTATAAATACAGCATTTTAAATCATTCATAAGAAAATAAATATATATTTTTCTCTTTGGTAATCAACTAAAATAAAAGTAAACCTTTAAAGAAAAGCTTAAATGTAGGCCAATTCATTTCAAAACTGCCAGCCAAGCTACCATTATGTGCCCTCAGAGAATTGCCTCTGAAGTTGGTGTAGTTCCTAGGCAGGGGAATTGCTTGTTTTGGGCCGGAGGGAAAGACAATCTTAGGCTCTCCGTTCTGACATTTTAGCAGCTGCGAGGGCCCTGAATTCTCCTTCGTGCCTTGGTTCCAGTTCATCTTGCAAAGGAAAACATTTAATAGTGCCCTGTGGATGCACTGCTCAGAGTTGGACCCTAAGAAATGAAATATACTAGCTGGCGTGTGTTCCAGGGGGTGGGGTTGGATTTCTAGAACCTGCGTCTATAACTGATTGACTTTTCCTCACCTCCAACACTGATAGGGATAAGGCAAATACATGCAGATCACACTCAGCACAGCTGTGTCTTTAGTAAGGCTTTTACTTTTTCTCTTTCTCTTGGCTAACAGACATAGCTGTGTGATAAAGGGATTCGCACTCAGAAATCGCAACAGCCACACACATCTGTGAAGAACCTTTTGCCTTGGGGAGGATTCCAGAGCTAGTAATAGTTCTTCTCACCCTCCAAACTCTATTTTGGAATTCTTCTGGTGGCAGCTTAGTGGCAGGATTCTCAGTAGTAAATCAAAATTGCTCTTCACTGCTCACAGAAGTGGGGTGTGAGGGGTGAAGCAGGTGAGACTGGGAGGTTTCTGCCAGGAAAGCTGAATGTCTCTTTTGCCAGAGCATACATCTGATTCTCTGGCTCCCTCCTATTTATTCTATATTGGGTCAAGAACCCTCAGAAAACAGTTTGTCTTACTTGAATACACAGCACCCATTAATTTAAAAAAGTAATAAATAAATATGAGTAACAACTAAAGATGGATGGCCTAAAAATTGTCAGAACAAATCTTCTCCTGATACTTTCCTCAAATACATACAAACTCACACACACATACACACATATATATCAACATACATATATATATTTGTTTATTTTTGCTTAATTTGGAAATAAATTTTATCATGGATAACATACACATGGATTACTATGCAGTCTGTCTTGCTCTTTGATTCTCGGAGCCATTTATTGCCACTAGTTATGATTTATAAAAAGCAGATTTTCACATAGAACCTGATTCCAAATGTCTGCATATCACGAATATATGGTATGGCTTCAAATTCAAAGCAAGGACCATTTCCTCCTGTAGAGTAGTATATATTTTTTTGCACAAGAGAACATAGAAAGACCAGCACACTCTTTGTACCTATTTTTTTTCCCCGTGTATCCCTTTCAGAGGCCTGACACCTCAGTGGATGCTGGCAATAGCTGCTGACTTTTCCAACAGAGCTTAGAAACAAGGACCCTCATGGCCTGATATCTAGACACATACTCAGACACAAGAAAATGAAAGACGAATGTTAAAATGACGGAGTTAGAAGAAAACTGGAACTTTCCTCCTGACCTTATGACATTGCAATCCAAACAGAAGAACAAGGAAACCTTCTTTATTATTCAAAGATACGTTATTTGAACTTAGAATATGGATTTAAAATATTTTGTGGTCATGAACATACTTACATATCTTAACATCCTTTCTGAGTAAATTTGTATCTATGAGATGTCTGGGCAAAGTCAGTTTCTTTATCTCTTCATTAGGTGATACACACTGGGTTAAAACACAATTTAGACAGACTGGGAGAATATTATTGCTATTTCTATACACTGTACATTTTTTATATTTTTTTTATAAATATTAGCTAGTATATTACATCTTTCTTTATCTGTCCCCTAGACAAGGTGAGGTCCATGGACAGCATATGGAAGAACTCCACACTGCCAGAGAAAATATGATTTGTAAAAAGTGCCAAATGAGAGAGAGGATTGTGGGAAGATGGCAGAGGAGGAAGCTCCAGGAATAAGTCTCTCCACCAAAACAACTACTGAACTGGAAGGAGCTGTCTGAAGCAACTATTTTGGAACTCCTGAGTCTAGCAGAACACTGTGCAGCATTCAAAGAAGAGCTGGAAGAAGAGGATGGTAAATTGTGGTTAATATAGGTGAATTCCATCCTCTACACAGTGGCTACCCCTTCCCCATCCCCCAGCTAGAGGGCAGGTAGAAGTGGGGTCTGCAGCCTGGGTCCTGGTACAGCTTGGTGGTGCCATGGTGGCTGTACAGACCCAGGCCTCCAAAATCTGGGGTGTGGGTGGGCTGACTGCTGATTACTGCTTTTGATCAGCTACTTCACATTGCTGTGGGCTGGCTTTCAGGGTGGCCATTGTTCCAACTCCCTTCAGGCAAAAGGGACAGAGGAGTATTAAAGGGAAATATCTCTTTTTTTTCTCTTTTCTCTTTCCATTCTTCACCTGGGAGTAAAAATAGTTTAAAGAAGTCACAAATTGCTGGCTCCAGCCTTCAACAACAGCAACACGAAAACCTCGAAATCCCAGAAGAGTGGGAGAACTAGATTTCCAGAGTTAAAGCAATATAATACTCAGAAGGTTCAGTTCTCAACAAAAAAAAAATCATAAAACACACAAAGAAACAGGAAAGCATGGTCCATTCACAGGAAACAAAGAATTTGCCAGAAACCATCCTTGAGGCAGCTCATATGTTGGAACAATTAGTCAAAGATTTTAAATCAACTGTCTTAAATGTGTTCAATGAACTAAAGGAATCCATATATAAGGAACTAAAGGAAATTAGGGGAAATAATGTCTAAACAAAATAAAGAGATAGAAATTAGAAAAAGAAACCAAACAGAAATTTTGGAGCTGCAAAGTACAGTAATTGAAATGAAAAACTCACTACCTGGATTCAACAGCAGATTTGAACAGGCAGAAGAAAGCATCAGCAAACGTGAAGACAAGACAATTGAAATTATCCAGCATAGGGAGCAGAAAGAAAAAACAATGAAGAAAAATGAACAGAACATGAGGGATTTGTGGGACATGATCAAGTGTACCAACATACACATCATTTAAGTCCCAGAAGGAAAAGAAAGAGAGAAAGGGGCAGATAAAGTATTTGAATGCATAATGGCTGAAAATTTCCTAAATCTGATGAGAGACACGAATATATACATCCAGGAAACTAAATAACTCTTAGTAGGAGAGACTAAGAGATGAACATCAAGACATATTAAAGAAAACTTATCAAAATCCAAAGACAAAGAGAGGATTTTGAATGCTACAAGAGAGAAGTGACTTATCACATACAAGGGATCCCAAATTAGTGCATCAGAGATCCTAAAATTCTGAGTTCTTTTGGTGGTTGAAAGTGGGAACCAATGGTGAAATGGCACAGTAAGTCCTTTAAAAGTCTTGCTTCCCTGCTGATTCTGTGGTATCCACATCACCATTAGAAGCAGATATCACCCACAGAGCATTCTTGACAAGAAACAATGCAGAGCACTATGCACAAAATGCTCTTGATTATTTTATTTGGAGAAAAAGAAATGTCCCCTGAACTATCAGGAAAAGGAATGCTCAAACTCTTAGGGGAGCAATCCATTTTCATAAAATTTCCAGAACAGACATGGGACGTGTGGCTTTTTAATCCACCAAGACAATCATTTTCCCATCAGACATTCTAAGAGCAAACTTCTTTTCAAGAATGAGTACATGGATCTATAATGGGATGTGTTAAAAATAGACTCAATGAAATACTTTGTAGTAGGCTGGATGGATGAAAAGAGGGATGGACAGAAAGACAAGTCTAGAGGGGAAAAATTATGAAATTTTCAAAAAGGACAGTCGTGGTTAATTTCAAACAGAAGTATTGCAAGAAAGGTGGTCTATTATAAAATATGTGAAACTCTGAAGAAAAATAGAGATGAGCACAATGGAAGTGTCATAAAAGCAGAATGGGGGGATGACCACCTGATTTTGCAACAGGATGTGCATTTGATGGCCTCACTGTGTCTCTTAATGATAACAGGAAGCTGGATATACCAAAAAGATTGAAATAGAACAAAAAAAGTACATAGCACTGATGTCTGGAGGAAGATACATAGAATGGATTGCAAGGAACACACAGGGATAGACATTTGTTATTAAATTTGGTATTAAAATTCAGTTAGTTGTGCTGCTGCAGACTCTTGGATTACAGATTAATAGGTAGAAAAGAAAATGATGATCCATTCATTCATTGGATTGTTTAACACATTGTTGACTGCTGCCTGATGGCCCTGATGGGGTCTAGTAAAGGAGGAACTGTTGCATTTTACTAGTTTATAAAGTAAATATTCCTGGCCCATCTCCTTTCTATATGACATCCCATTAAAGCTTGTCCATGGCACAAACTCTGACTTCTCCCATTTCTTGGATCCTTTAGGGACAGAGGAGAAAAAAGCTTTATGTCGAGAGTGCCTTCAAATCACACAAAACCCAGCATAGCAAAGGATAGCAAAGTTTATCCAAGTGTGCTTGGAAAAAAATCAGCTTTCAGAAGACAATGAGGAATATACAGAATCTTCCAGTGGTGGAAAATGTGGATTTTCTCAAATTGAGTGTACTCTATTTGTCTGACATCAGGAGAGACGAAGCCCATTAAATATGCTTGCATTTTTTATATTGATTTTTTATGTATTGACTAAATTAAGATATAGTAGACTCTTTAAAGTTTAAGAACTTGTGGCTCCATTAATCATTTAAAATACTAAAAAGTACATAATTATTGTGGAAATAAGTTGTTTTGTGTTCCTAAGTTACTTGTTATATGTAAAGCATACAAAAAAGCATAGTTGCCCTTTTCTGGGAGGAAAACCTTATAAACTTTTTTCCTCATGGTTTCATAAGCCCTGGAAATTTTACATATTTAGTAATTATAGTATAGTATCAAAAATATTCAAAGCATCTCATATACACGTGCTTATTAGTCACATTTTCTTCTAACTAGATAGCTGCCTGTTTTGTACAAGTTTTTATTTTCAAACCACTGTTGTTTATACTCTAAGAAATCATATTTACATTGTGCTCGTCTTTCAAAGTCAAAATTTACAAAGCAACTCTTTTTTCCCTCTGATTACCAAAAACTTTTCTGCAAGATGCTTTCCATTATAAGTTGTCTTTCTACTCAAGAATTCTTGCCATAAAAAGCAAGGTTTCTTTTCCTAGCTTTAACTCAAGCTTAAAAAACAGATCTACAAAACCTAGCTAGTGAAAAAAAAATGCCATCTGAAGGATCTTTTTTCTTCTTGTTTTATTTCAAAATATTTTCTTTTAGTGTGGTTCAGGTCACATATGTAGCCTAGAACTTATTTAAGGCATTACTTGCTATGAAGTGGAAATTTATACAGAGAGGGTTAATCTTGCGTTCCACCCAGAGGGAGCTGTGCTGAGGAAAAAAAAAGTTCATGGTTACAGCATGTATTAGTTAGGGTTCTCTAGGGAAACAGAATCAACAGGAGATATCTGCAAGCATGAGATTTTATGAAAGTGTCTCATGCAACTATGGGGATGCATGAGTTCAAATTCCATAGGGTAGGATGCATGAGCTCAAATTCTGTAGGGTAGGCAGTGAGCTGGCAACTCCGATGAAGGTCTTTGGTGAATTCCCCAGGAGAGGCTGGCTGGCTGAAGAAGTGAAAGTTCTCTCTCTTCTCCCTTAAAAGTCTCCAACTGATTGGGTTAAATCCATCTGATTGAATTATCTCATTGCTGAAGACACTCCCTTCATTGATGTAAGCAACCACAGATGCAATCAATTGACTGACGATTTAATAAACCAGCCTTCTGGTTTATTAACCAGCCACAAATGTCCTTGCAGTAACAGTTAGGCCAGTGCTTGCTTGACCAGACACCTGGGCGCCATCACCTGGCCAAGTTGACACATGAACCTAACCATCACAGTCCACCCTTGTCAACTTGGCAGCCATACACATCACCTTAAACAATACTTAATCTCTAAATAGAACACAATAACAGACGTGTTTTTGCCTAACAATATTCAGCTGTCCTACATACAACTGGAAACACATTAAATCTCTCCAGAAAAGGGTGCAAGTCCTTGATATCCTGAGCTTAAATACTATGAAATGAACAGTAAAATTTATGTCCTTATGATAAGGCGATAAGACAGAGAAGAAAACAAAGATAATTGCTTTTTGTTCAAATACAAACATACTCAACAAAACAAGGAGGAAATATTCATGCCATCATAGTCCTAGTTTCTATCATGTGGACATAGTTCAAATTTATCCCTACCTTCTTCCACTACCCTTACCATGTTCCCTTTACTGTCATCAAGCCCTTCAGTTGGCCGTGGTTCTTTGCCTGGTGGGGTGACCCAAACCTTCATTCCTGAAGTGTCTGGGCTATTGGTAGTCCTGCCTGGATTGGTTTGTAGAAGTTTTTCCATTGACTTAATCACAGGGCATGGTAATACTAAGAGACGCCCTAGGGGATCCTGAAACCTCTTCTCTACCTCCATTGCGTTGTTGCAGTCCTATTTCCCCTTGATAGTCAGGATCAGTCACCCCAGCCAGTACAGTAATCCCCTTCCCTGCCTGTTGATTCAGAAGCATAAGAAGCCAAGAGTGGCCAGGTGGCAGTCTTAACTTCCAGTTCAATGGAATTACTGTTGTGTCTCCTGGTAGAAGCACTCCTCCTTTTGAAACTAAGACCAGCAGAGCTTAAGACTGTAGGGACAGGAAGCAAACATTTTCCTAGTCCACCACTAGGAGTGATAGTGAGTGGTGCCACTTCCATTTCTACCCCTTAATTCCTGGACCCGTGAATCCAGGCTATGGGAGAAACAGCACCATAGAGTGGACGCTGATTCAGAGCATACACAGCCTCCTGGAGAACTGCCCCAGCCCTCCAAGGTATTGCCACCTAGTTGGTGCTGTAATTGAGTCTGCAGAAGGCCGTTCTGCTTTTTTATCAACCCAGCTGCCTCTGGATGATGGGGAACATGGTAAGACCAGAGAATTCCATGAGCATGTACCCATTCTCTCACTTCATTTGCTGTGAAATGTGTTCCTTGATCAGAAGCAATGCTGTGTAGAATACCACGATGGTGGATAAGGCATTCCGTAAGTCCATGGATGGTAGTTTTGGCAGAAGCTTTGCATGCAGTGAAGGCAAACCCATATCTGGAGTATGTGTTGATTCCATTGAGAACAAATCGCTGCCCTTCCATGATGGAAATGGTACAGTGTAATCAATCTGCCACAACGTGCAGGCTGATCACCTCAGGGAATGATGCCATATGGGGGACTGAGTGTGGGTCTCTGCTGCTGGCAGACTGGGCAATCAGCAGTGGCTGTGGCCAGGTCAGCCTTGGTGAGTGGAAGTCCATGTTGCTCAGCCCATGCATAACCTCCATCCCTACCACCATGACCACTTAGTTCATGAGCCCACTGGGCAATGACAGGAGAGGCTGGGGAAAGAGGCTGATTGTTATCCACCAAATGGGTCATCTTATACACTTGATTATTAAAATCTTCCTCTGCTGAAGTCACCCTCTGGTGAGCACTCACACAGGACACAAATATCTGTGTTTTTTGCCCACTCAGAAAGGTCTATCGACATACCTCTTCTCCAGACTTCTTGGTCATCAATTTTCCAATCGTGTTCCTTCCAAGTCCCTGACATCCAGCCAAACCATTAGCAACAGCCCGTGAATCAGTGGATTCCTGTTCTTTGCTTAAGTCCCTGGTAAAGGGTCAAACCTTCCAGATCCAGCCAGGCTGAATTATTTGCCTGCATTTAGTGTTTCCATAGAATTCAACGATATCTCTATGATAGCCTTTACACATGGGGCCTCTCCCCACACTAGACTTTAAGCGCCCTGAAGCCAGGAAATTTCTCATTCATCTTGGAGTCAGCCCAGAACCCGGCTTGGATTCTGGCGCCTACAAACTGCTCAGTAAATGCTCTGAAGGGAAGGTTCCTTACCTGGTCCTACAACAAATCCCTTTCAATTTTCTTTTGGTCGCTGGTGGAAACATTTATAGAACTTCTTGGAGGAACCAGATGTTTCAGATTGAAGAGAAGTTGGGCCATCTCTGGGATTTATCAACATTTCATTTTTAGGTCTTTTTTCTTTGTTCCTCCACTTGATTTATGCTTAGGTAGTACATAAACTTAGTTTAATACTATTAGTCTATCAGAAGATATTTAAAAGACACGCATACACGCAAAAACAATTTCACAGCACACATCACCTCAGGTATTCCAGAGTTACCTGCTATTGTAGTTTACCCACATCACCACTTGCTTTTAATGATACATGAAACTCTCAATAAATACAAAGGAAAAACACTTTGTATTTAAGACTTATACCTAAGTTGGAACAGGAACTTTGCTTTTTTTTTTTCTGAACTGATTCACACATCACTGGTAATAATCGAAACTAGCTTTTCCTTGACAGTGCAAAGAGGACAGTATTTTTTACTCCCCGTGCTTTGGCGAGCTCACCGATAGATTTGCAAAGCTTGGGAAATGAGCCAGCCACGGAGAGTCTTGACAAGAGAAGAAACAAATAAATTTTCATGAAAAGGCTTGCAATCTATACTTTTCAACCTTCAAGTTGCACTTCATAAGGCAGTCTTAATTGTTTTCCATCTTCAATTGTCAGATAATGCTCTAGTCTCATTTCCGCATGAATAGTCTGCAAAATCCCAACGTTTGCATCTTTTAAACTGCAATGAGGGTAGAGTACTGAATTTAGATTCTAGTAAGGAGATACTTATAAATCTTCAGTTCACAGCAGAAAACAGGCCCCGTGGAGAGCAAAAGACTCTAGCTCACAAATTCAGCTTTCAAGTGAGAAAAAAGGTCTCCACGGAACTTATGAATACATAAAAGATCAATAATTAATCAGAATGTTTCTAAAACAAAGAATTTCCTTAGTCTTTTTTTAAAAAACGACCCACTGTTTAAATTCTTTATAACAATTTCTTTAATGTAAATATAAACATAGAGCATTTATTGAATGCAAGACACTGTTAAGTGTTATACACGTATTAACTCAAAAATACAATCTTCCTATTTCCATTTTTAAGTCCTTGAGAAAAACAATGATCAAATGATGTGGAGAAACATTCCATTCTTTCTATATTATTAAGTTCATAAGGGAGCAATATAAAAGAATTTATGTATTTAAACAATGTTTTACTTACCTGCTGAAGATCTCTCTGCAGCCTGGTGGGTTCTGGCCCTGGGTAGACGGACAATTATGCTGACTTGGGATACATTTTGCATAGGGAGTTCAGTTACCTATTACAGTTCAAGTTCATAAACTGTTCTTGAGGAATTCCAGGGCCACTCCAGGTGATGAGTACATTCAATGCTAAGTAGCACAAAGTCTGCCTTTCAATAGGTCCCTGGGTTTCTGAGTACATGACTGGCTGCCTTGGGCCCAATTTTGGATGCATTGTTTTATTTTTCAAAACTTGAATTGTACTTTTTTTTTAAGAAGCCCTTATTATTAATGGAAATTAATAATATGCTTTTGGAAATTCAGTTACAGAGTAGAATTCAAACAAGCTGAAATACTTCAGGGAAATCCTTCCACACCATTTGCATAATAAATCTGCAGAATTGGGACATTCCATAAACTTCCTAAAGAACCCATATCCCAACCAGTCTACAATTTTTGGGCCTTATTCCTCTCCAGAAAGATATCTAGAAGTTTATATTTATTGGATATGTCTCTTAGCGGGGTTTGGATCAAATTTGGAAAAATAAATCTAAAAGTAAGTTCCTAAATATAGAGCATGGCATTAACCAGTGTCAAAAACCTTCCACTTGATAACAAAATCATTAAAAAAAAATGCCTGGGATGGAAGTTGGGAGCCAGGAGGGGCGGAAGGATACATTTGATATGTTAGATGCTGATCATTATGTAAGATTAAATTTCTGGACTATCTTTGTGTTTAGTTCCTCTTTAACCAAAATTTGAGACTTATACTCAGTCATAAAACAGAGAATGTTGGGTTCTTGTCCATCATTTCTACAGATAATTTCACATACTAGGATGTTTCGGATTCTAATCACAGTTCAGTTGGTTACAGTTCTAGTTCCTTCTGGGAAGTTACAACTTGACTTTGTGACACTGATTAGGGAGGGGTGCATGAGCAGATTAGGGAGGTAATTCATGACTTGTGTTCTAGTTTGCTAATGCCACTGGAATGCAAAACACCAGAGATAGATTGGCTTTTATAAAAGGGGGTTTATTTCGTTACACAGTTACAGTCTTAAGGCCATAAAGTGTCTGAGGTAACACATCAGCAATCGGTTACCTTCACTGGAGGATGGCCGATGGTGTCCAGCAAACCTCTGTTAGCTGGGAAGGCAAGTGGCTGGCATCTGCTCCAAAATTCTGGTTTCAAAATGCCTTTCTCCCAGGACATTCCTTTCTAGGCTGCAGTTCCTCAAAAATGTTACTCTTAGTTGCACTTGGGGTATTTGTCCTCTCCTAGCTTCTCTGGAGCAAGAGTCTGCTTTCAATGGCCGTCTTCAAAATATCTCTCATCTGCAGCTCCTGTGCTTTCTTCAAAGTGTCCCTCTTGGCTGTAGCTCCTCTTCAAAACATCACTCACAGCTGCACTGAGTTCCCTCTGCCCGTCAGCTCATTTATATGGCTCCACTGATCAAGACCCAGGCTGAATGGGTGGGGCCACACCTCCATGGAAATATCTAATCAGAGTTATCACCTACAGTTGGGGTGGGGCACATTCCATGGAAACACTCAAACAATTCCAATCCAATCAGCACTAAAATGTCTGCCCCACAAGATTGCATCAAAGATAATGGTGTCTGGGGGACATGATACATTCAAACCGGCACAACTTGCCTCCATTTCTGTCCTCTGCTCCCTTCCCCTTCTACTTCCCCTAACTAACACCACAACATTTATGCCGTCCTCATTATTCGTTGGTCTAGGTATGAACTTAAAATTCCTTTTCTTTTTATTTTTTTTCTGGCAAATGTTAACACTCTTACATGTTACTCCAGGTGGGTGCTTGATTTTCCTCAAGATTTTTATTTTTAATTTTTGTTCATTTGGTTTTAGAAGACCTTTCTATTAAATCAGTAAAAGCAAAGATTACCAAAGATGCAAAAAGAAAAAAAGATTTTCAGATTATGTCTTCCTAGGACTAACCATAGGTTGACCAGATGGAAGCCTTGGGGTAGAAATTGCCTTGAGGTTGAAATTGTTTTGGTTTATTCAACATGTACTCTCTTCAAAGGGACTCCTTATTTCTGGGCCAGATTATTTTCAGGCTGGCCTCCAAGCAATAGGATGGTGCTTTTTGGTTAGTAAGATGATTCAATCCCTTTAAATGGTTAAAAAGAAGATGTAAACTAGACCTTCATTTTAGGTTATAAAGAGAAATTTCAAGTTTTTATTTTGGAATTGATTTTTGGTCATTTTGAACAAAAAAAAATGAGATTTTTAAATAAAAGATTGCTTCATGTTGCTTCATGGATCAGGAAAATAGGAAGATGATTAAAATAGCATATTGCAAAATGGCCATTTTGGCTCTTTTGAACAAGTGAAGAGCATAGTGTAAAATAATATAGCTGATTACTTACTGATTGACTATTATACTTAAATAGGGTACAGAGTAGGAGAAGCCACAAAGAAATGGCCAGCTATTTGTACTTTGAATATGCTCTACTTTGAACACTTTGGACACTAAAGCTAATGCATTATTTTCATTATTAAAGTATAACCTGCATAAATACAGTCAAACAGATAGAAAATAAAGAAAAAAAATTAGGTTATGTGCAAGATATCAAATTTTTAAAAGCAGTTTTCTTTTTTCATAATTTATACTCCTGGAAATAATCTTGAAGTATGACTATAGTTGTCTATCACTGGAAATAGTTTTCTTCTTGTGCTTTGAATTGTGTAAAGACCAAAATAAATTAAAAGCAACCCTTCACAACCATAATATACCTAATACTTAATCATAGCAAGGAATCTCTTCTTTTTTGGTCACAACATCTACACAAGGTTTATAATTACCCCTCTTTAGAATTTGGCATTGCTACATACATCAAAATATTGAACAAACAGCATTGTGTATTCACTTTGGGATTACGAATTTAGTATGTTATCTTCGTGAAGGAATATACAAAATGTCAGGAAAGATCTACTGCAATTTAGATTTGACTAAGAGATAACCTAGTATGAAAAAATCTGGCTCAAACCTTAGAAATACATTAAAACACAAGAATACGACTTAAAATTATTTTAGCAAAGACAAATATTGCTTGAAGTAGTCCTATGACTCTACCAATAAAAATTAAAATATAAATACAGTAGAAGACTGTCTATGAAGATTTAGAGATACTAATATACTGTATCTGGAAATGCAGCAACTATTTCAGCATATGCTAAGGGCACTGTATTTCACAATGCCAACCTTAAACTTAGGTCCTCAAACAAACCATCATTTCTCCAATTCACCTTTTCTGTTTCAATAGCTGTAAAGAAGTATTCTCCAAAAATTACATAAAGAGAAAGCCATGATCTATGATCCCAATTCCTAGATTGTGTAAGGGCAGGAGGTACAAGGAGACAAAAATTCTACCACCACTGTGCTGAGCACCTGCAGGATCTCTTTGAATGAATTAAAGGCACTAGCACCTCTAGCCTGTTTTTAAAAATATTGGGTTGGACTAGGAATGCTAAGGCAATTGTAAAATTTTAAAATCTTCTTTAAAGGAAACTTCACCAAAATAAAGTCCATTAATGTTTACAGCTTTCAAAATTAAGATCCAAAACCATGTTTAAAAACAATCAAATGTCTGAATAAATTCTGAATTTTCTTAACTCCTCCCCGTTTTAGTGCAAAGAAAGGAAGAAGTGGTACTAGTCGGAAAGTCTGTTTTCAGGGGAGTAAGGGGGCCAGAAAAAAAAGGTAAACACATCAACCAAGAAAGTGCTGGTCTTTCTCAAGAGATGAAGAGAATCTTAATCAGATTTTGTGGTGCCACTACCCCCAACCTCTACCACCACCCCCATATGACAAGCTACACCTCTTTCCAGTGAAATACTGGAAAGAGGGCCTGGGGGGCGGTAGTGGTGGTGTGGACTGAAGACTTGCCTAGGTCAGATGATTTCTCAGAATCTTTTCAACTGAGGAGTTCAGATTTCCTTTCCCAGAAGGGTTCCATTTTCCACTCTTTTATTTGTGAAATGTTATCCACAGAGTTTGCTACGTCCTCAGTGTATCCATTTGGCTTTTCGACTCACTGGATTTCCTGAGGGTGGCTCCCCGTGGTGATCAGAGCAGTGATTGTGTGTTTTCCCTCCAAGCTTTTTTGCTGAAGCACCCCGGGGCCCAGACACTTGGTGGGCAGGTCACTGATGCAGTCCCGGGGGCTTGCTCTATTCTGATTGTCTGGACTTACTGCTTGAAACCTTCATCATCACCATTTCCAGAACTCTGTCAAGAGGCTCCCCTAGAGCTCAGAGGGGCACGATACTGAGTCCACCCCTGGAGGACTGACAATGAAAACATGGGCTTGGATTTCTGAGGACAGCCCCGTTGCTCCTCTCAATTTCAAGGCCTTGGTGAAAGAACTGTATTCCTACTGCTTGAACTGCACCAAGCCAACAAAATAAACCTATTTAGGAGGCCCTAAAAAGGAAGCTAGCAAATTTTCTCCTCAAGAGCGAGCGCTCCACTTAAACTAGCCAACCCTAAAAGCTGGTATCACTAATGAAGCCACACTTTGGGTCTGTAAGAGAAAACGGAAATTTATTTCATCATGTGGAAAGCTGGGTTGTATCAACTTCTTCGTCATCTGAACACTTTTTTTTTTTTAATCGAAGCAGTAAATTCTTCCTTTTACATTATTTAGCTGTCTTCAGTCAACAGAATGGCAACAAACAGGGAAAATGAATTTGCTTTCAATGTTGGACCATTTAGATAATAATAACTGTGAGGACAATGATGGAACGTTGGGCACTGTGTGCTACGAAGATGTTAAAAACCCTGGGATTTCACGAGGAGGGGCATCTGTGCCTTCTGAGTAAAACAAACTGATAATGCCACAGATTTATTGAGTTCTGTCCCAAATATTAAACATATGGCATGATGCAGAAAAGCACAACCATGTGGAAGCAAGACAACTAATATAAAACTGTCACTGTGCACTTTAAAGGCAGAGAGAGAAGGCCAGGAGTGACGAGATGAGAGGCAGCCACATGGGACTCTTCCTCTTTGGAAAGTTGGACAGGGAATGGAGCAGGAGGGTACTGGTTAGAGTGTTTATGGGTCTTAATGAAATGCAGATCCCTAGTCATACTATAATCACATCACCTCTGATAGCTCTGAACAAAGCAAATTAGTTGTTGAAGGATGCAATTTACATTCCCTCTGCACTTGCATGCTAAAATGGATGCTATTAATGTGAAAAAATAAACCTGTACAACATAAAGCAAGACATGGCAATCACCCCCAGATTAAGGCTCACGAAGAGTGAAAAGCCAATTATTTACATTTGTGTCTGAGTATTCAGTGCATTGTGTTGGGTATGATTCAAAAATCCTTTTTGATGTGGGGGCATTTATCTAGGCTGTGTTCCACTTGAAGGGTCATGCATGAAACTTAGCAATATGACCTGATTTTGGCTTTATCATATTCTTGCTTGCTCTAATGTCCTGTGGTTCACTGAGGAAGAATCTTGTGTGGAAAATTATAGCTTATTAAAGAAGGGAATGCTTGGTCTTCTGGCATCCATCATTCAATGAGCTGTAGAGGTGGAGTACATGGCTTTTAGTAATTGAGGTGATCACTGAAGACTGTATTTCTCATTTCTGTAACTTTTCTATATATGTTTTTGCAGTTAATAGGTTTCTAATTGATACTCAGCTTTAGAATTTAGATTTAAATAAGAGTCCAGAGTATTCTCCCCTCCAAAGATTCTGAATTTTAATTATGCTCTTTTCATTCGTTATTCATTGATTTATCTTCACAGTATGAAGTAAAATTGTTCTGAAGAAAATTGCAAGCTTCCAAGTTGGGCCATGAATGCATATTCTGATAAGTCTTACCAGAAATTAGAGTAACAATGATTTTCTTCTTCCTTGGACCAAATTGTTTACATTTCCACCACTACTGCTTCAATATATACAATCACAGGTTTCAGTTTTATTGTTTCATGGATTATTTGGTTGGGAATATGTATAGCATACTCCAGTGTTGGCTCATAAGATGCCAGTTTATAAATTAAATTTGTTTTCAGATGTTGCTTTGACTCCAAGATGGAATGCACAATAAATTTACTGAGAATTATAAAACATTTCAATTAGAAGGTAAAATTTTTTTTTTCCTAAGAAAAGTGATTTTCTTAGCACCTACACCTGTTACCCTCTCTCTCACTGTGGCTGGCTCCCAATGAATCTAATAAATTGCTGATAGCACCACAACAGACCCTACAGACCCAAGCATCAAGAAAAGTAGATTTTCATCTTTCTTTGCAGTTCTTCAGTACTGGATCTTAATAGAGTGGTGCAAGGCCAGCTGCAGGAGAAAAGGTTATCCTTAGAATTTAGCAATGTAGCAAAGATGACCTCCTTTTCTTTTCTCCCATATGGAATTTTACCTTTAGAGATGCCCTCCCATGAAATCAAGTTAAAAGGAGGGCATCTCTGAAACCACTGAATGCAATGTACTATCAATAATTTATTTCTCAGTGTGAAAAATTAATATATTCTTATGGCTTGGACAACATGAGGTTGCCTCAAGAAGAATCACCCCTTTTGTATACTGGAAAAATAGACCAGGCTAAGAACCCAACTTGGATCATGGTGTCTTACTGGGCCGATTTACTAAAGAGGTCTCCTGGTAGCCAGTTAATCTTCCCATCCCTAACAGAATGTGACTTTCTTTCGAATCTGAATTTGAAACTCATCTTTTGAGTTCACATATTTTCTTTTTCCTTTTTCTTTCTTTCTTTTTTTTTTTTTTTTTGACACTTACAATTTTCAGTACCATGGGCAAATTTCTACATGAAAGATTCATAAGAAATGCTTGTGGCATTTTCTTAGGTATATGTCCTTAAAATAGCATTGAAGATTAGTTTATCTTTCATCATTGCTGTCAACATCAAACCTTCATATTATAAGCCCATTAAAAAGCTTCATCCCTTATCAGTTCCATTTGTAAGAACTCCACAGGTTCTTGCTATTTTTCTTTCTATTAATGATTTATTTATTATTATTATTATTGTTGTTGTTGTTCTGGTTTCACTTTCAGGCAACTGAATAGTTCCTGACTGGACCATATTGGCACAATCTTACCCTTCCTGGTTTGTCTAATGCATTGCCACTACTCTCCCTATGTCTTAAGAATTGCTGGAGAAAACTCAGGGATTTTGTACATCTTTGTCTCTTGAATTATTTTCTCAAGTCATTAAGACCAAAGTTTTCAAAAAAGTTGCTTTTAAAAGCCCATTTTGTTTATCTCAGTGACAACTCCCCTTCCAGATAAATGACTTAAATGCTATCCTTTCAATCAGCAGAACCCTTGAAGCAGAACAGTATTTCAGAATGAGTTAAACATACCATAATGAATCAATAGCATGCATATGTTTATATATACCTGTGCACATATCTATATATAAAATCTTGCCTTAGAAAAGCTCCATGAATTATCCATTCCTTTTCAAAAAGGAAGAAGAAAAAAAATTCCTATAAGAAACAGGAATTGCTGGCCAAAAAAACCCCACAAAAAAACAAACTTGGCAGGAGATGAGCAGGTGCAGTGGAATGACTTCCCAGCTGAAAGGGAAAATAGACTCAGGAAACTGCCCAGGAAACAAATATGATACTGAACAGGTTCAAAATACAGTTCTGAGCAGCAGTTCTTCTGTAGGCATAATGGATTAGTTGAGCCAAGAGTACACTGAGTTTTATCTATGTAGCTATGGAAACTATTTTAGGTGGAGAGTTGCATCCCCTGACACATATTTCAGCTTGAGACTAAAACCTTAAATTTTACGATAAAAAAACACATACAACCCTATTTTTTATGTTTTTATGCCCAAGGATGATTTTGTTGGAATCAATGCACAAATCTCCTTTGAGAATGATGAATGTGCAAATCTTAACTCCTCATTTCTCTTTTTACGCCTACTGATAGGTGGATTCTCTCCCTCTCACGTGAACATTATGTATCTATCAATCAAGTGTAGCTTCTCACTGGCACTGCTCTACTAGCAAATGTCACTGCTGAGTTTATAGATTACTGTTGCTTATGGCTTCTCCTTCATGATTTCAACAGAATTTCCATTATGATTGGGGAAAAAGTCAGTCATTTTTGCTCCAAAAGCTGATGGGTAGTTGTTGCCTGAACAAATGTAGTAGCTCACAAAGTTACTCACTGGGACTGGTTCACATTGTGAGTCTCTAATTGAGAAACCTGCTTTCTCCTACTTTGGAAGCAGGAGCTATACTAAATAAGACTGAAGAGAGGTCTTTATATTTATAAGTTTGGAGAGCATGGTGCATATGGAGATGGTAGTGGATGACTCTGGCTAGATTCAACTTGTTTTATTGCATATATACTCTTTGTACACTGACTTGACAGTGGGTTTCAATATTGTTCATCTGAGTCACAGCAACATCATGAAGTAAATTTAATGACAGTGATGCCTCCCCATAGATTTTACATCTTTTACTCTTGCCCAACTCGAGTTCATTCCCATTAGAACAGTCTTCTCAAAAACATGCCTTCATCCATCGACTTTCTTATTCAACATCTTCCATTGCCTCTCCTACTTCTTGATGAATGCAGAACAAACTTCTCGCCTATCCATGTACGGCCAACCATTTTGGGACTCCAACACAAAAATTCCAGCCTTTTCTGGGTTCTCTCTCAATGTGATTTCACCTATGGCCAAATTAGAATATTCCGTTTCCCTGAGTAAGCCCTACATTCTCCCACTGCTGAGCCACTGCTCAAATTGTACCCCCTTCTTTCTCATCATTCTTGTGCAATTACGTTGTTTTTAACTCTTTCAGCCTTGACTCAAATACTCTCTTCTTTATGAAGTATTTCCTGGGTCCTTCAAAATATGACACATGCCTGATTTAAACCATCACAGCACTTTCTATTTTAATTAAGACATTTATTTATCTTACTACTTACTAGACTGTAAGCTCTATGAGGATAGATATCCCGATTATCTTGTTCACAACTATTTTCCCAGCATTTATAAATGTGGCTGGCACTTTAGAGACAGTCAATACATATTTGCTGAATAAACAAATGGGATGAATGAAGGCTTTAGGTTTAGCTCCTAGAGGTCTTTCTTTTTATCTCCTGCAGCAGCAAACCAAGTGATTACATAGAAGGCTCCAACAAGTATTTGTTGAACTTTTTAGACCCTCCAAAAATATTTGTTGAATTAGGAAATATTGCATTAGCCATTACATTACATAGCACCTTTAGGTAGGTTATCTTACTTCAGACTCCTTGTCTTAAGAAAGCAAGTCAAGATTTTTCTCTATTTTCAGATTAAGTCACTAAGGCATACAGAAAACCAATAATTAGTTGCTTAGGGATAGACTGTGGGTATTTTGACACTTGTTAGCAACAACAGATGCCTGAGCAAGCTGTCCAGGTAATCTCCACTTCAAAGGATTAGAAGAAGAAGGAACTGGCAGGAGTTATTCTCATCAGCCAGAGCTAAGGATGCACCAGCTGGGGAAATGGATGTCTGCTCCATTCCAGGTCCTCCAGAGCCATGCTAAACAGACTGGCTTAAAGAATGTTATCATACTGGGTGAGATTCCCCCACATAGCTGGAACTACAGGACAGGTGATTTTAGAGGTGACTTTGCCCACTCTTGGCCCTAGGAATCCACTGATGGTTTATCTACTTGGAATAGGTTCAGAAGCGAGGAATGGCGAACAGGTCTACAGTTTTAACGACACGTTTTTACCTACCTACCCTCTCACCTTTCTGACATTCCATTACTGAAGTACCAACCATCCTGTTGATGCTCAGCTCAAATCCCAACTTTACAACCAGCTTTGGGTTTAAAAATATGAAAAAAATCCCTAAGCACCAGAAGTACACACTCATTCCTGTAGCCAATGGAATTTAAAGGATCAGAGATGTTCAGGTTGTAATGTGAAGATCTACTAAAATGCAATGTATCGAGCTTATAGCACTTTCCTTCTTATTACATTTGAATTTTATGCTTCTTTTTTATATTTTAAATGCTTTTCAATTATATTTTTAGGTTTTCTGTAAGAGTTTCACATATGCCCCAATCCATACATTTTTATGCTAAGCATGATACTTGGTTTTCTTGCCTTCAAAATTAACTAGATTTCTTTTCCTTTACTGTTAAATAGTTTTATAGAATTTTAATTATCAAAATAACACATGCTTAGTGCTAAAATTGAGATAATATATAGAATATCATAAACAGATAAAAGGTAATTATTTTAACATTTTGGTGTATATCTTTCTAGGTATAGATAGGTAGGTAGGTGGGAATGTAAATAGATCGACAAATAGAACAAAGAAGTCAAACATATTTTTGAAATGTTGATAGCTTTAAACTGTTTTTGAATCATATACATACTTTGATCTTCAGAATTTGGGAATTCATTTTATAAAAATGATCAATATCTGAAACATGATACAGTAAAACTGAAGTTCTTACAACTTTCCATTAAACTGTTTAGAAGGCTTTTGCTCTCCTCTTCAGTGGAGCAACTATTTATCACCTATCAAAAAATTAATGCCCACTCTGCCCAATTTTTATAATAAAGAAATCTTTAAAAATTAGTTTAAGTTTCTAACGGATTCAAAGACAAACTGGAATTGAGTTGAGGTGGTGTCATTGGGCAGAAGCCAGATGTGGCTTTTTGTGTCTATACTTTTCATAGGGATTCATGTCTGTCAAAATTCTACCTCATAGTGTGTCAAGATATGACTTACTCTGGAAGTGATGCAGAAGTTAATCCTTGGAAGGAATCTTTTTGATAATTCCCATATGCTTTACATAAAACCTCATCTAAATTATAAACAGAAAATACAATTTCAGATGTAAAGACAATATGTACCTCTTATCAATTAGTAACCTCTCCATAGTTGCTAAATCATTCACTGTCTCTGTCCCTGATATTTACGTATGTAAATTTACATCAGTCAGTGAAGTCTCATCTTTCAGTTTTTCCTGGAATAAAAAATGTTGTCAGGACTTCCTTTGTTATTAGAATACTATCTATAAGCTGTGTGTTAAAACAACTGACCAAATATTCCAGAGATCCATTTGAGACATCTGTTGTCCTGAGAGACAATCTGTCATCTCGGTGCCAAACAGTTTGCTTTTCCAAATGTTGAAATGCTTTCTCTACAGCTCTACCCGCTGGACTGGACTCATGCCCAGAGGAGAGCTTGATCAGCCCTCCAGATGGATGTTGACCAGGTATATGCATTTAATTTGAGTTTGCCTCTTCAATGCAAGGGAAAGTGGAGAAAGCCTGAAATAATTTAACTCAATGTAGGAGCATTATATCCTGACATATAATTTCTAATATATTTGAAATATTTGACCTCAACTATTTTGATCATGTTTGGATCACTCCATTTCAACCAGCTGACTAATTCTGGCTGAATGCTGCATTAGAAATATTCAAAAGAGTGCCCAGGATGATTATTTTTCAATTGGATCCTGCAGATGAAGGCACATTCAGGATTTAACAACAATAATAAAAAAAAATCATTAAATATATGCTATGGTTTTAATATAGTAGATTAACTCAAATTCAACAGCCAGTCCACTCACTATAGTCATTGGTTTGATTTATACTGATGATTCTGGTCAATTTAATTGTTTAGGTTATGAGTTCATTGGCCCCGAGAGTAATTATTTGCATGCATAAACTCAGTACTGATTTGTAACGCCCCAAAGTGTGATGTTCAAAAATGGATACAAGTTAACTTTAATCTGACCTTTTTCTGTTGCATAATTCTGTAATGTCCTTTGAAAGAGATGTCAGAAGAAACTTTGTCAAATCTGACATCCCTCAAAATTGGAGGCAGTGTGGTTAGGGGAAGAGCCCTTGTTTTGGGGTCAGATTGATGGTTTGATTTCCACCTGTCTCCCCCGAGCTGAGGGACCTTGCATAAATCACATTTCACTCTCTAAACTTTGATTTCTTGATCCGTAAAAAAACAAGGGCTCAATAAGTATGTCCTTCTTTCTTTCCTTGAGCTGGGGAACACCTTGGATTCATGCCTTGCACCTAGTATTTATTTAATAAATGTCTATAAAATGGAATGTTGTAAAATTGTAAATCCAAAGAATGGTGGCATAGATTTTCTCAACACTTCTCATAACCTCTGCTGCTACCACCTTATTTCTGACCACTATCATCTCTCATCTGAACTTCTGCTATAATCTCCAAGTTAATGTAGCTATTTCCATTCTAGCACTTTAAGATCAGAATTCCACACAGCAGTCATGCATCTCCTCTGTCAAAACTCTCCACCAGCAGCTTCCACTCATCTCACTTAAAATATGGTCCAAAGTCCTTGTACAATCCGCCAGGCCCTACATGATCTGGCCCCTGCTTACATCTGAGACCTAGTTTCTTACTGTCCTTCCTCTGTACACTGAGCAAGAGATGGCCTTGCCCTTCTTTGAAATCTCCAAGCTCAGTCCCCCTCAGGGCCTTCCCCCAGAACTTGGGGTAACTCACTCCGTTTCCCCAACTTCCCTGAGGCTTTCTTTCTCTGTGCCTGCTCTCTCTGCTGCAGGGAGCTGACCTCCATGAACTGTTTTGAACCGTTCTGCTGTGCTCAATTGTCCCTTGGCTCCCAGTTGGGAAACACTGGAAGGAGACAGAAGAGGAAGCGGTGAGAGCTGGCCTCATCCTGCAAACACTGCCACCCCCACCTTCTGGGTCCTTTGAGCAGTGGCTGTGCCCTTTACCTCAGCCCAGCTCCTGCCAAGCAGCCCCTCTCCCCTGGGCTCTTGCTGGGTTCCGATCCCACTGCCCTCTCAGAACTACAGATAGTGATGCTTCTTGCTGTCTAGACCTCTAAATAGTCCGTTCATTCAACTCTCTTCAAGTATTCCTTTGATTGTGCATCTTCTCCTGCTGGGATCCAAACTGGACTCAGAGATCACCTCCTTTGAGAGGCCTTCCATGACGACCTTTTAAAAATAATAATCTTCTCACTCCTTTATGGCACTTTATTTTTTCCGTGGCGCTTATCACCCTCTGACATATAAATATATGAATTTATTTATTTTTATTGCATCTCCCTCTCCTAGACTGTAAGCTCAAAGAACTTTGTCCTTTTTTTTCTTTTTCTTCTTGATGTGTCTTCAGCTCCTAGAACAGAGTCTAGCATGTCCAGAGTATGTGCTTATTAAGAATGGATGGATTCTAAAAAAAAATAGAAAAATCTCTCTCTCTCTATGTATATATACACACACATATACTTTCCAAGATTTCAAATGGTAAAGGCAGTGACAATATAAACAGAAAAACTCAGATCTGTGCATAGAACTTAAAAAGAGAAGGAAATGTTCAGTCATTGGAAATGTGACTGTCCGTTAGTTACGATTATAACAAAAATAATTGGTACAACTCTGATCTGAGTAAGAATTTGAAGATACTAGAAAGAATGTGTGCTTTTTCTACTTTCCTGACATTTCTGAGTACTTGTGGTGGAATCAGGAAGTGAGCTAGGCAGTTTCATTGGCGTCTTTTTAAACTACTTCAGCTCAGTATGTCTCACCCTGCGTTTATCCAAATGCTAATTAGGCTATAGCAATGACAATACCAAAAAAGGTAAATTACACAGAGGACATATGAAGAATAATGTGGCTATAATTAAATTTTCTCTTTGAATTTTCTCTGCACAGATGATAGATTTTAGCTTTATTTTGGATTGTTCAAATTGTGCCAATTGTTTTTTGTAACATATTACCATTCGAGTAATTTTATGTTATCCAAAATATTATCACCAAATTTAAAATCAGACATTATTTAACAAAGCTGTGATTTCCTTCTGAATCTGTTTATAGTGTGAAGAGATAACATATTGGAAGGCAGGGCTAACAAGAAGCCAAAATCTTTGTTGGAGTCTCATGCAGATTTCCATTTTTGGATCATCTTTAGGGGACACCAAAGTTGAGCTCTGTCAATGTTCTCTTCTTTACCTGAAAACTGTTTGCCTTAAACATGGCAGAATGAAGCCTGATGTTCCCAGGAGCTTTCTGTCCGTTATCTAGTCAGCACTGTGAGAAATTTACCTCAGGTTATGACAGTTTGCCTGGGTGCTCACCTCACTGCCTATTTTGGCCGGGGTTAGGGTACCTAGTTGATTCTTCGTTATTTGATTTTACAAGTTTTCACCCGGGGTTTTAGTTGGTGGTAGCTGCTGAATAATTGTATGTCTGTGGAAGGAGAGAATAACGGACACAGGAGACCAGAAACACTCAAAGCATGGCACCGTGTACCTGCAGACATTCCCAAATGGACTATTTAGTGCACCAGCTCTCACCTGCAGAAACTACCCCGGGGAATATTTTGACAATCCTGATGCCTGGATTCCACCCGCAGTGAGCAGGGTTTAATTGCTTTGGGGCACATAATGAGCACTGGGGGATTTCAAAGCTCCTCCGGTATTCTAACATGGGAGAGAGTTTGAGAACTGCTGATTTAGGATACCTGAAAGTCACTGTTGTATTTTTAAGGTGAGTTTCTGCTGATTCTGGTCATGCCCAGCCTCTGCTGCTTTAACTCTCAAAGCACCACACACCTGTGCATTCTCTCACATTGGTTCATTAGGAAAATCTCTGCTGCTCAGTGTTTCTCTAAGAAACGTGAGCTTTTGCTTTTCAACGAGGAAGCCCCTCAGAAGTCACATGCCAGCCCCCTGGTAAATGATGCAAGGAGGCATTTTATCTAAATCCCAGGTAGGGCTGTTTGGGTGCCCATCAAGAAGGATGACTGAAGGGCCACTCCCTGAAAAGAATAAGAATCAGCATGGTCATCTTCAGCCACCGCCCGTAACCAGCCTTTGGTGACCTTTAGGCATGTCTTGTTCCTCTTCATGATGGCTTATTATAGGAGGTTACTGATGTCTCTGCCCCCCACCCTTTTCCTCAGCTGGATTAGTCATGACCTCCCAAAAGAGCGAGATTTGGGGAGGTCCTTTTCATTTACTCTTATAAGCATGAACAAACAGACAACACTAAATGGGGGAGCCGGTGGCTTAAGGAAGATGAATACCAATTTTGACCATTTTGAAATGAAATAGAAGGGAATTTGCCACCGCCCGTAACCAGCCTTTGGTGACCTTTAGGCATGTCTTGTTCCTCTTCATGATGGCTTATTATAGGAGGTTACTGATGTCTCTGCCCCCCACCCTTTTCCTCAGCTGGATTAGTCATGACCTCCCAAAAGAGCGAGATTTGGGGAGGTCCTTTTCATTTACTCTTATAAGCATGAACAAACAGACAACACTAAATGGGGGAGCCGGTGGCTTAAGGAAGATGAATACCAATTTTGACCATTTTGAAATGAAATAGAAGGGAATTTGCCACCGCCCGTAACCAGCCTTTGGTGACCTTTAGGCATGTCTTGTTCCTCTTCATGATGGCTTATTATAGGAAGTTACTGATGTCTCTGCCCCCCACCCTTTTCCTCAGCTGGATTAGTCATGACCTTCCAAAAGAGCGAGATTTGGGGAGGTCCTTTTCAGTTACTCTTATAAGCATGAACAAACAGACAACACTAAATGGAGGAGCCGGTGGCTTAAGGAAGGTAAATACCAATTTTGACCATTTTGAAATGAAATAGAAGGGAATTTGCATGCATGTGGAAACTGAAAGTAAGGTACAGGAGGAAGTTATTTGTCTTGGATTTCATCTCCTTACATGATTTTTTACAAATCTGACCAAGAAATTCTCTGAGGAATGTTTACGGTATAAAAATGTCACTATGCGAAGATTAAAATCAAGGGGGAAAAAAGCTCAGTGGCTTCTGGAAAGCATTTGTACCAGCATTTAAGGTGACCTTTATAAGGGGATTGCAATAACCAACACATCAGAATTTGGAGGGCAAAATGAATAATTACATAATTTCCAGGATTAGAATGCAATATAAATTAGCTTTAGGTACCATGAAAACACTGTATGAAATCTCCTTCAATTTAATTTGGCATCTCAGATTATCCAGCCAAACTCTCACACAGTCCTGGGACAGGAGATTTTGAACGAGGGAAAGAATTCAGGGACATCTGCAACTTGTGGCACTATTAGGATTTCAGACCAGGGGGGTTAACAGGAGAATCAGAGCCTGGGAGCCTGAAATGCAAGTGGAGCTGAGAGGAAGAGGGCATGATGGGGCATCAAAGGTGTCTGAATAAGTCGCCAATTTTTTAAACATTGGCATTTCCTCCCCACTCCCTTGGAAAAAGCAAATAGGTTATTTGCAAAAGTCTCACAGACACTAATACATATTCACAACTCTTGAGTTGACCAAAATAACCACATGTGGTACTTTCTAATTCCTCAACAGGAGCTAATTTGTGCATAATTGTAAGTAGACTGCAGAGTGACAACTGTCACAGGGGACAGAGTTAATATTATAAGAAATACATTTAGTAAGATACTTTTTGGTTTACTACCTTCAGAGACACCCCTTAACAAAGCCCAGTGATGCAAACAGTTAATATTTATACTTGCTAGACACATTGGGATGGTTTGGAGCCGTTTCCAACAGCTGTGTGAAATGGCTGATGTTGTGGTACATTCTCAGACTTAAATCTCCATTTGGCAATTCCCACATACATCCAAACACTACAAACATTTTCACTTTTGATAAGTAGGAGAATCCAATTTTGGATTTCAATGTCAAGCCAAGAGGGATCATCTATTCTTCTGGTTTCCCAACCACATGTTGCTTCGTTTTCTCCTTCTCCTGACAATGCACACTGCCATGACTTCCCCTTGAGAAATTCCCAGAGCTTTCTCTTTTGTGCTGTCATAAACATAAGGAGTGAAACATTGGCTGGAAATGTAAACTTGGATCAAGCTTCCAAAACACAACAGAACAATTGGTGGTCTCGTCAAGTCCAGTCCTTTAATTGGACAAAACCATAGCCTTGACTAGCTACACTGTTTATAAGGTTCATCCCCATATATAAACAGTTTTTAAAAATTATGAGAGACCATGTTTATGAGTGTAACGAGTCTTTGTTTACAAAAAGCAATTTATCTGTCTCTTGAATTGTTAGGCTTTTTCTCTTTCCTCTTTCCAGCCCAAAGCAAAACAAAGCACTGTTTGGCCTTTTAATTGAGGGTCTGCCGCAATGAACTTGCTTAATGTAAAGAAATCTTCAAGGCACTTTAAATCATTTTGGGGATAGTGTAATTGTTAGACCAGTGATGTTGCTTTATGAGCCATGACTCTTGGAAAATATGTGCTTATGTGACTTACATGCAAACATCAATGTGCACAGCACACACTTAGGAAAACACACATGTAGCTTCCAAAGTTTTGTCAGATTTTATTAGAAAAGGATTTTTCCTTGGCTCTGTGTACACTATTTGTACCATGCTAATTAAGGGAAGTGGAAGATCCTTGGTTTATAGGGTGAAAAGCCCTATTGACAGAAGTGTCATCCATAAACTGCCATTAGGAAGGGCAAAGCAGGGTTAACTTGAAATTAGCTTCTATTTGAACATAAAATATAACTTTGGTGATGCCCTAAGTAATATCCACTGGTATTGCTGTTTGGAGAAAAAATAAAATAGCACATTTCTGAGAAAGGAAATGCTTTTTGGAGGCAGGACTAATTTAGATCTCTCCCAACTTAAAAAAGTCCCTCTGTCCAGTTTTATGGGTATAGCGAGAAAGAAGGAAGGTAAATATACAGGGCCACCCACAGGGACATGGATCCATTCCCCTCTGTGTGTTCTCCCTGTAAAAATACATATGACCACACACACATACACACACACAGAGCTCAAATTCTTTCTGATAGTTTTTTCAACTGATTCACAGAAACAGAAACAGGGTTACAACATATCTAGACTGTATTTGGTATGGAACATTCCAGCTGTTTGTTTTAGTTGATTCCTTCTCCTTTCTTTTTACTATCCTTTGGTAATTTGTTATCCTTCGGTAATTTACGTATTAAATAGGAAAATGTCATTTAAAAACATGTGACTGATGATAATGTGGGTTGTTAACTGGCCCAGGTGTTTTTTTTTTTTTTTTAGCATTTTGGAGGAAAATCATCTTGGGAGTTTAAACATTTCTTTGGTCTTCCATTTTTCATTTTGCCACCAGCAAATGTACAGTCCAGTCACCACTGTGGTAGGCAGCTTCCGACACGGCTCACGGAGAGCCCACCTCCTGATGTCCCCCACTCTAGTGTAATCACCTCCCCTAGAGTGTGGACTGGACCTAGCTACTTGCTTCCAAAAAAAAAAAATCTGGCAAGTGGGATATGGCATAAATTCCACAATCAGTTTATAAAGTCTGTTCCTTCCCTCTGACTTGCACCCTTTCTTTCTTGCCCTCTCACTTGCTCACTCTGAGAAAACAGGCCGCCATGTTGTGACCTGCCCCAGGGAAAGGTCCAGGCGGCAAGAAAATGAGGGAGGAACCCGGCCAGCACCTGTGAGGAAGTGAGACCCTCAGCCCAACAACCTGCAGTAAACTGAGTCCTGCCAACAAGCCCGTGAGTGAGCTGGGAAACACATCATTCTCCAGTCATGCCCTTCAGCTGACTGCAGTCCTACACAACAACTCTGAGTGCTGCTTTGTGAGAGACTAAGAGTCAGAGGGTGCAGCTAAGCTGTGCCTGCATTCCTGACCTGCAGAAACTCTGAGATGATAAATGCTGTTGCTTTAAGCAAGTTTTGGGATCTCCTAAGTTGGGGGATGATTTACTATACAGCAATGGGTACCTAATACAACATTCTAGAAACATTTTTCCTCATTCACTTGTACACTGTGAATTAGAGAAAAGGTAAAAGGACACACACACATATACACACACACAAACTCACACTTTATTATAGTATTATAGGTTTCCTTTTGCCTGTTTTCTTTTTTCTTTTTTTTTTAAAGGTTTTATTTTGAATCCTACCCCTTCTTCCCTTTCTAGATTCTAGATCTGTCAGTATCACTCTAATTAAAAGGCTAGAATTTTCCCATTCAAATAATACTGTCTATACCAACTGAATTCCTTACTCAAAAACTGCATTATCTCCCAATAACATCTTGAATTTTATAATTTATCTGTATATATTGAATTCATTTGTAAGTAAATTGTGCTTTTCCTTCTAGCCTGGCTTTGTTCATTTATCTCAGCCACTAAATAACAGATAATCAAGAAAAATGCAGTTAGTTGGATGAGTGAGTACTACTTTTATTACACAACATTAATTCCATAAACATTTCTAAAGCTGCTATCTGTGCTTGAACCTATAGTCAACACTTTGGGGGAATAGCTCAATATTTACTAACAGATTGTCTCTATTTGGAATAGACTCTCAAAAATAGATGGGTCTTAGGATTTAATTGATTTTAAAGTCCCAACCATATACTCTTGTCCTCTACCACCCAGTGTAAATTTTCTCCACATATTCGCCAGTGCCGAGTGCCCAACGGAAGTGGCAATCTGGCCAGGAGTGGGGATCTACGACTTAAGGGAATATACCCAATACCATATCTTTGGACTTGTTGCCAAAATCTTTCCAACAAAAAAGATGCCTTCTCACCACCTGTGACTGTATTCACAGCATCCAGTTGTGGGTTATACGACCCATTTCTTACAACACTAAAAAAGTTACTATGCAGAAAACCTTTTGCAATGATGAACCAATGTATGGGAAACCTTGTTTGGTAAATAGTAACTTCCCCACACATAGGTTTAGAAAACATTGAGTGTCTCATGATGTATTTTCAATAAAAGTGGAGCAAATTGGCTGTATTTTCTCTCCTAAGAAAAACCAAAAACTAAACAAAACAAACCAAACCTTAAAATCGCCCCATGAAGGATAAAGTGCTTGGAAATGTGAGCTCTTCTGAAGTCCCTGCTTCCTCGCGGTGCTCGCAGTCAGCATCTCTACCAACACAGTGATTATGCTGACAGTAAAAATGCAGCTAAAAAAACCCTCATATTTCCTACTTTATCTCAATGCTTGAATAGTATAACATAACATATGAATGATAAATGTGCAAAGGATGTTTTTTTTTTTAATGTAACCAACTTTTTTTTTATTAAATTCAGTTTTATTGAAATACATTCACACACCATGCAATCATCCATGATATACAATCCACTGTCCACAGTATGATAACATAGTTATGTGTTCATCACCACAATCTATCTCTGAACATTTTCCTTACATCAGAAAGAACCAGAACAAGAATAAAAAATAAAAGTGAAAAAAGAACACCCAAATCATCCCCCCATCCCACCCCATTTGTCCTTTAGTTTTTATCCCCATTCCTCCACTCATCCATACACTAGATAAAGGGGGTGTGATCCACAAGGTCTTCACAATCACACTGTCACCCCTTGTAATCTACATTATTATATAATTGTCTTCAGGAGTCCAGACTGCTGGGTTGGAGTTTGGTAGTTTCAGGTATTTACTTCTAGCTATTCCAATACATTAAAGCCTAAGAGGTGTTATCTATATAGTGCATAAGAATGTCCACCAGAGTGACCTCTCGACTCCATTTGGAATCTCTCAGCCACTGAAACTATTTCGTCTCATTTTGCATCCCCCTTTTGGTCAAGAAGATACTCTCAGTCCCACGATGCCAGGTCCACATTCATCCCCGGGAGTCATACTCTGTGTTGCCAGGGAGATTTACACCCCTGGGATTCGGGTCCCACATAGGGGGGAGGGCAGCGAGTTCGCCTGTTGAGATGGCTCAGTTAGAGAGAGAGAGGGCCACATCTGAGCAACAAAGAGGTACTCAGGGGGAGACTCTTAGGCACCATTACATACAAGTTTAGACTCTCCGCAAAGGATGGTTTTAATTACAGTGAAATATTTTCCAACTCTTGCAGTTGGGGGACATCTTGAAAGACGAGATAATTCACGATAATGTCTCTTAGACTAACAGGGTAGGCTAGGCTCCAGCTTATTGATTTTTCAAAAGTGACAGGACTGACAGATCAGAAAATACATTCATTTGTAGCATGTGCAGTAAAAATATACACTGCACTATTTTCAACAGGAATTTCTGAGGTCAGAGCTGTAATAGACTTTGGACGAACCACATTGCCTGGTGCTCTCACATTCGTGCTGTTACTTCTGCAAATTCCATGGTTAGACCTCAGCTTAGTTTAATTAAGATATTTAAGAAGAAAGAACAAGTTCTGCACCTGTATGGTGCAATTTTCTTCTACAGGAGAACAGATTGAGAGGAGACTGCTTTGACTCATTAACAGTCACTTGACTTCATAAGAATCATGGGTAATATCCCTTTCTTTGGAACACTGTTGTATTTCTGTTTCTGTGTAGTGACTTCTGTCAGGTCTGAAATGTGACTTTTAAAGAAGTCTTGGCCATTGAAGAGGAATAAGGGGGAGTTTGTTTGATTCCTGGTCATTGAGAACAGATACCTCCCGTCCCATCCAACCAAGCCTTGGACAGGTGAGATGTACACAGACAGCTCTGCACTCCTGAGTCCCAGGTGAGCGCCTTTTGAAACTTCTGCTCCTGAGTGCTCAGCTGCTGGGGCACTCGTCTCTGATCTGTCGATGAGACCTGAAGTGCCAGATGACGTGGAGAGGGCACTTCTCACCAGCATCTGCTGGAGCCGTAGCATACGGTAGCTCTGGTGCGACTACTTCACCCATGGGGCTACAGAACACAGAGACATCCCTGAATTTGAGCCTCGTGGAAGACTTATTTGTAATCTGACCGAGAGGGTTACATGACCTCTGCAGAAAGGTAAGAGGATAAAAATAAATAAATAAAATAAAATGAACTAACTCACATTTGGGCAAAATCCAGCAAAATATAAAATCATTTATTTAGCAAATCGTTATTTTTAAAGATGGCTTTTAGCCTACTCAGAAATAGGAAAAGTGAATCTGTCAAAACAATCTGTTTGTATTTTAAAGACAATTGACTTTTTAATCCATGAATAGTATTAACTTAACCTATCTCCCGGCTGTCTTTACATAGGGGCTTCCATACAAGAAGACAGTGAGGTTCAGTGAGTAAGAGTGAAATTTCTACAACCAGACTGCCTGGGAAAGATATTTAAATTCTCTGTGACTTTATTTCCTCATCTGCAAAATGGGGATAAAAACAATACCAGCCTCATAGGCTTAAATGAGCAGACAAGAGAGCCAGGCAGAAGGATACAACACAAGTACTAAACACGTTGGATCTTATATTTTTTATTACTATTAAATGAAAATATAAAATTTTCCTTGGTCTCTATGAATCAGAATTTATTGTACCAGTATATATTACAAACCAAATTACTTGTACGGTAAAGAGTAGTACCCTCAAACTATGGAAAAGGATCAGTTTTTTAATTTCTAATCCTTTACAGACTGATAACTTTTGTAAAATATATAAAAAAGAAATTGCTAGAAAAATTTAATAAATCTGAGCCAAAGCATAATAGTTTCCTAGAGCTGCCTTAAAGTACTAGAAACTAGATAGCTTAAAACAACAGAAATTTATTTTCCCGTAGTTCTGGAGCTTAGAAGCCTGAAATCAAAGTTTTGGCAGGGCCACGTTCCCTCTGAAAGCCATAGAGGAGAAGCTTTCCTTGCCTCTTGTAGTTTTGAGTGTTTTCAATCTCTGCTTCCCTCATCACAAGGCTGTCTTCTCTCTTGTGGATCTCTGTTCCTCTTCTTTTAGGGACAACAGTCCTATTGGATTCGGGGCCCGCTCTTCCACAGTGTGACCTCATCTTAACTAATCCCATCTGCAAGAACCTCATTTCCAATTAAGGTCACATTCTCAGATACTGGTCGTTAGGACTTTAACATAACTTTTTGGGGGACACAGTTCAACCCATATCACAAAGGTAACACACAACCTAAGCTGAATTGGGTATATGAAATGTTTCTAAATGCTTCCTCTTGATTTCCGTCCTTGTGCCTTGCTGTGTGGTCGCACAGTTCATGGACAGCACCTGTCTGCAGACCAGGCCAGGAGCAGCACTGAAACAGGACGGTTGAGTTTCTTTAAGACTGTCAAGCCCCTGTACACTTCCGGTGTTGAGGAATTGCTCCCCTCCTGAGGAACTCACCTTTGACAACAAGTCCTGAAAAGACCCGATGTCTGCATTCTCAACCTCTCTTTCAGCTAAGGGTCAACCCATGGACTTGGCTCTACGCATTGGATACATCCAGATTTGAAATGGAAGCTAGAGATGAGAAGATTTAGGGAGAGAACAGAATCAGTTCTGCTAAGAGGTGGAGCTAGCAACGGCAGCAACCACCATTATGCAGAAGCAACAGTAGCAGTGGTTCTAGATGCAGTGTTGGCAGGGCCTGGGGGCCGTGTCCTTCACCCGACCCGGGTCCCGCCATAATTGTGCAACCCTGCCCTTGGTGTGGAGCCTCTGGGTTTGGTTGTCAGATGCTCCTGGAGAAGTGATGATCCATGTAACATCCCTTTAACAGGTTCTTTCTGCTTAAATTAGCCAGTAGATTTGTATTGCTTGAAACTAAGAACCATGAGTGATTTGCATGGATTTCCGAATTAATTAGGAAGATAGCTGTCTTGGTATTTGGAAGCTCATTGACTCTGGTATCCAATAGCTGTTTACAAATACTTGGGTGATTATATCTGTACTATCATATGCACTAACCCTAGATCTACTGAATTCTCTTTGGTCTTGTTCTCTACGATCCAGCCATGTGTGTAAACACATCCTTCAGAGGAATGCCTCGTGTACCAGTATAAAATGAAGCTGAAAATTGTTTAAGATTTTAGACTACATCCTGACAATTTTAAGTGACACGGGCCAGTAGGTAGGTCATATGTCACAATTATGAAGGAAAACAGTTCTTCCAAGGTTATCATTTTTATCCTGGGGAATTTATACTGAAAATTCACTCTTTTGTGATACCAAGCAGAAATTTAGTCCCCAAAGTTGATTTCCCACAGAGGATACTGCTCAAGTGAGAGCATCTTGCCATTTAATGGCTAACAGAGGTAATTTTCTGCTCAGTCAACAAAGGCCTCTTTAACCTCCTGAGAGGCTAACATATAAGTTCACCTTGTGATATGTCTTCCCATTTCTGGCAGGATTCAAGCAGAGGCTGGTGAGGCATTCTGTTAGGGATGCTATAGGTTTAGACAAAAGGGAGATTAGGCTTGAGACTTCCTTTTCCCTTCCAAAGTCCATGAATCTAGTTCCTGTCCTTAAAGTTTTCTTGTGGCCACTTTGAATCAGGGCTGCCTGATTGATCATGTAGCATGTTTTGCATCAACATATTCCTTCACGCACTTGGTATGGTACATGAAAGTAATTAATGAAGATAGGTTCCATATCAAGGTGAAAATAATTATCAAGAAAGGAAACAAAAGAAATCACGCTGCATTGTTGGTGAGTTAGCAGGGATCTGTTTCAGCTTGCTTTCATCTGAGTAGCCAGCTAGCTGACAGTAAGTTCATTTGGACTTGACTGCATATCAAGATCATCAAAGTGCTAGAAAAAATACCCATGCCTGGTCCCACTTCCAGACAGTCTGATACAACAAGTGATCGGAGTGGAGCCCAAACATCAATATTTTAAAAAGCTCCACAGTGCTTCTACGGTGAAGCCAGTGGTGAGAACCACCAGGTTATGGCTTCTGGTTGGGATCCAGCATTCTGTTTTCACTTTTTGGGGGCTGGTGTAACTGGACTTCTAGTCAGTCAAGAGGCACCAACAGCACCTAGGACTGTTTGAAAAGGGAGGAGAATAGGAATACCCCTGGTTAAAACAATGTATAAAAAGGGGAGAGGCATTTCACTCCTCCAAAATTTCACATAAGGTTCGAAGAACTCAGACTGGCCTCTATTCTAGCCTCCTCTTGACTCTCCCGTTCTTTTAGTTGAATGTATGGGTTGTGCTTTTGGTATGGATGGTTGTGCTGGGTTGGGGGTTAAATTCCCAGCTAAACCTGACCCATTCAGTGGCGAACCTTCCACCTTCAGGCAGAGTTGCTGAACTTACACAGGGATTTGGGAGGGAAGGGGGCATCAGTGGGTGTTTAGTTCATGGTGCTCAAATAGACCTTATTTGTGGGACATCACTTTGAGTTTATCATGCGCGTACAGATTTCAGGTAGCTGTCATTATTCCGATTAATAAATTCCCCATATTTATTGTCCTTAATGTGTCTTCAGTTCCCCATAATCCCTACAAAAGTTGATCCCCTGGATCTTTCATGCTTATTTACATTCAAAAAAATGTAGCTGACCTTGAGGGTGGGTGTTCTATAAACTGTCTGCCAAAACAACTGGACGGATTTGTGTGGCTCCTGTACTGGGTTGAATAGCCCCCTCCTCAATTCACGTTTATCTGGAACCTGTGAATGTGACTTTATATGGCAAAAGGAACTTTGCAGACGTCATCAACTTGAGATGAGGTCACAATGGTGTCCTTCAAAGAAGAGGGAAAAATGGACACACAGACACAGAGAGCAGATGGTTATGTGAAGATGGAGGCACAGATTGGAATTATGCTCCAATGTCGAGGCCAAGGAATGTCGAGGCCAAGGAATGTCGAAGATTTCCAGCAAACCACCAGGAGACAAAGGGGCAAGGAAGGATTCTCCCCTGCAGGTTTCAGATGGTGCACGGTGAGAGCTAGATTTTGGACTTCTTCCTTCCAGAACTGTCTTAAACCTCCCAGTTGGTGCCATGCTGTTATGCAGCCTGAGGAAACTAAGGCAGCTCCTGGATCCTCACTCTGTCCCCACTGTCAGGCACTTTGGGGAGCTTGTTAGTCTATGACCTGGTCTGACTACATTCCCTTGGGGCTTAAACCCAGTGCCTCTTTAGGACCAGGCCTGAAAGCTCAGCATGGCTAAAAGGTCATACAAGAAGGTAACACTCTATACGAAGAGACATGAAGTAGGCTGAATTTTACAGATAAACAGGGACAGGTGTGGAAGATTGATATACTTTCAGAGGGCAGCCACTTAAAAGAGTCATACTTCTTTTTGCAGAAAAAAAATTTTTTTTTAAAAAACAGCAATTTCTTTAGCAATAGGGCAATCAGAGCAGCAGGCATTTAGAAAGCATTACAAATTATTTTAATGGGAGAAATCAGCACCACAGATGGTCACAGCAGTGCAGAAGTACTAGTAGACTAGAAATTAATGTTATTACTAATTTTCTCTGTTTGGCTTGTTAATTTCCTCGATTACAGGATCTGTCTTCTGCAACCTAATGAGAGATGGATTCAAATAATATTTTGATATTATTTCATTATTCTGTATTATTTACCTTGCTAAGTGCACAGATCTAAATGGCAAGGAATTAGAGATGACGATAGATTGTTCGTATTTTGCGAATCACATCTCTTAAATCTCTATAGAATTGAAATCTGATTAAATGAATTCTCATGTAAATTAACAAGCAACATAAAGGAAATTAATATCTCCATTACTATTCATATTGGTATAGCTTTTCTTTGAATATTATATTATATAGCCAGTAGGGACCGTGCAGAGTGGCTTAGCAAAAGTACTCCATTCAAATCTTTATATGGGCTTCATTCTATTTTTATAACCAAAATATAATCATGGCATAAATAGGGGAAATTTGGGGTACTAGGTAAATATCTGCATGTTATTAACACAGTAACTGCTACAAATGTGAACTGCTGCAGGTATAATGTGAATCCACTGACAGCCTTTCAGTATAGAGGGCTGAAAAAGTAGAACGCTATCAACCTGGGGTTTGACTTGGCTTTGGTACTAACTAGCTGGGTGATCCGAGATAAACCACTTGATTGTTTCTGATTTTAGAAAAAAAGGTGGCTGAAGTATGCAATTATATAAGAAATTTAAATGACCTCTAGAGAAGCAAATTCAGAGTCAGTAAAAATTTAAAATCTCTGCTCTCTGACCTATACAGTTATAAAAATGAACCTAGGCTTGGTATATCCTTTCAGTTTCTCATTTATCAACTCACAAAATACTTGTTAACTATCTCCCATGAGTCAAGTTCTGTGTCCCATACTAATAGATTTGTTTGCTTCTGGGTAAACCATGAGGAATAACATATTTTCCAAAAACTGGTACCTGAGTTTAATTTTGCAATTATTTGTTTTAAAGAAATTGGATAGAAGCTCCTATTTATTACAAAACAAATGGAACTTAAACTACAAAGATGCTTAAGTATAAAGCAGAACTGTTCAAAAACTGACATAGGATAATTTTTTACTTTAAGGTTCATTTACAGAAACTGTTGGAGTTTCTAAGTTTCAAGTATTATCTGCTCATGAAAAGAGAAAGCCTTGAACACAGAGCTTAAAACAATGAACTTATTGAGTTCAAAATCAACCCATTAGATATAAGTTAATCTAAAAAAGAACTACATTTCCAAATTAACTTTAAATACAACAGAGTAATCATTTACCAGTTTAAAATGACAGAACTCTTTTTTAAACATAACTTTTCCCATTTTGCAAGTGATATAACTACATCATAAAACTGTAACAGAGAAAAAATAATTTATAGTCACAATGTCCAGCAAAACCACCATGAACATGTTTGTGTATTTCCTCCCATCTCTTACTGTTTCCCTCCACCCTGACTCACCCAATACTTTAATAGACATCTTAACCTTTTCTTTGCTTCCAGGCCCATCTAACCTAGTCTTCTCTGTTGTTGCTAGAGGGACTTTATTAGTGTGTATATTTGATTTGTTATTCTCAGAGATTTTAGAATAAACCCACATTCCATAGAATGGCCTCTAAGATCCCTGAGCAGCTTTCTACCACTTTTCCAATCTCTTCTCTCCAGACATTACCACAGTATCCTAAACATGCACCCTTGCTTATAAATTAAAACTCAGGCCAGGGGTCACTGATTCCAAGAAGGCCTCCAAAATCCAACCTCCCACCCCCCACTGGTCCTCTGAGGGGAATTCTAGGGTCTTTTTTCACCTTTCAAAACACTGTGTTTTATTATTTTGATTATTGATCAAAACTGAGAGACTAAATGGCCAACAGCATGTATCCCCCAAAGAAAACAGTTTTCCTTGCTTGTCAAAGCAGCCATAGTGGGTCTCATACATTTCGTGCTTTGAATCTCTCCTACCTCTTCTGTCTTCTGCCTTCCTCTTCCACTTTTAAGGACCCATGAGATTAGATTGGGCCCACCTGTATAGTCCAGGATAATATCCGTATATTAAGTTCCGTTACTTTAATTCCATCTGCAGTGTCCCCTCTGCCATAGAATGTAACATACTCACAGATCCCTGGAATCAGACCATGACCGTCTTTGGGGGCCATTGTTCTGCTTATCACAGAGGGGCACTTTGGAGAAACAGCCCCAGAATTAATGAAGATCTGAGGATGCTCTATTGGAGTTGAACAACAAATACACCACCAATCACTGCTGCCCAGCCAGTCTGTGTGATAATGTTATCTATGGGAGCAGATGCCACCTTCCTTTAACTGAGGAACAGTCAAGAAAGGCTTTCTGTAGATGCACTTCAGTTACATCTTGCAGGATGATAAAGAGAAGGGTGGGTTTTCCAGAGAGAGGAAGCTATGAGCAAAGTCACTAAGCTGATATACAGCATACCAGTTTTATTAGTTTCCTGGATGCTAAAACAAATAACCATACAATGGGGTTGGCTTAACAATAGGAATTTATTGGGTCATAGTTTCAGAGCCTAAAAGGCCAGCTTCCTTCTGGGGTCAGTATCTTCTGGCTGGCTGGTAATCTTTGGGGTTTCTTTGGCTTTTCTGTCACATGGGAACACGCATGACAGCATCTTCTTTTCCAGGTTCCATGACTTCCAGCTTCTGTCTGCCCCCTGAGGCTTCTATTTTCCTATGTGCCAATTTCTTTTGTTTATAAGGACTTCAGCCCTATTGGATTTAGACCCACCCTCATTCAGTTTGGCATATCTTAACTAATAACATCTTCAAAGGTCTGTTTTTACAAATGGGTTCACACCCACAGAAATGAATTAAAATTAAGAACATAACCAGGGTACATAACTCCAAGCCACCATGCCAGTTCAAATAACTGCAGGCTAACTATTCAACCACCTGCTTTTGGGGAAGGGGTGAGGATCGAGTGATGGCAGGTCAGAGAGCAAATAGGGGTCATTAGTGGACAATGTGGGAACTTCATCCCAAGAGCTATGGTTCTGAATTTCTAAGCTCTTCAAATTAAGGGGCATTTAAATATCATGATTTATATGTAAAGTGGAAAATATGTTTCCCTATGCTTTGAACATGCTCCAAATTTATTCCCCTACCATAATGCATCTTTCTAATGTTTCTAACGTAATTCTCAGTTTAGCCATGGACAAAAGTTGGCTCATTCTACTGCATTTAATATACGTGATAAGCATTAATCACAGATAAAATTAAAGTAGTAAATACTGGAACCATTTATCATTTAAGGAACATCTGAAAACTTCTGATCACATGTACGTGGATATATGCACAGATGTGTATAGCACTGTATTTGTACAGATATATTTATAACCTGTAAAATGCCGTGGTGGTTTTCTCTGATAGGCACATTATATATTAGACATCGAAGGCAGTGGTTTAACGATATCTAGATATGCTTAGGAGGACTTCTTGACTCAGTACTATTAATTAACTCAACTCACCTAATAATTTATTCAGTTTAATGGCCTGTTGTTTTTACTTGGGACAAAGTGTAGACTTGCAGTCATTTTCCACAAAAACTAAAGCAAAATCCACATTTGCACACCATTTCTGGGGAAGGGTGACATTTTCTCTGGTCACAAATTTGGTCATGTAGATCTTGCCTCAGGAAGACACACACGTGATTGTTTGATTGTAAGACTTGCTCGGCCACTGTGGGCCCTCTGGGTTGAGGCACCCATTTGTTGGCATCTTTGAAGATGATAAGAATGTGTAGGAAATCTACTCTTCAGGGAAAACTAAAGAATTACATGTTCTAGTTTCAGGAAAGGAGCAGTCATTTTATGTGAGCAGTTTTTCTGTAGCTGGTATTTAGGGGATTGTTTTCCCTGACCTTTGAGGCAGTTTTAATTTTTCTCAACTGGGAGAGGTCAGTATTTCATCTCAGCAACAATTATTGTGAAAACAGCTCTAAGTAAAAGTGGATTGTAAGTAATTGTCCTCACCAAATGGTACTATTGTATATTGTTTTCATAGCGCTATTTTGGACAGAGAAGGGGGCTGGAGGGAGGGATGAAAGAAGAGGGAGGGAGGGAAGGGGGGTAGAGAGAGAGAGAGAGAGAGAGAGAGAGAGAGACAAGTGAGAGGCCAAGAACAGAGTAAGCAAAATGCAGAGTCAAGATGTAAGAGGGTTAGGAGAGGGATGTTAAAAGAGTTAGAGACCTGCCATTGATTCTTAGCCTCTTCTGTAGATTTGTGAAGGGCTGATGGAGAGTTCAGCTTCATGCAGTGTAGGAGTTAAGTTTTAGAATTTCCCTTGGTTCCAGATCCCTCTGACAAATCAAATCCAAATTCAGATCTTTCTCCCATTGGTTCTCTGAGGGTCTACACACCAATTTACACCCTTTTCCTACATCCAGGCAAGCTCCAATTTCCTCTCTCAAGTATTTCTCTCCCTGTGGGAGAGGCCTGCAGTTGGTAGTGGTGGTTTCCACTTGTCCTGCTCCTCCTTGCCTTCCCCATGGGAATGTCCTTTTTCCCTCTCCGTGGGATTTAAATAGAGTTTTCAATCAGGTGGTTTCTCCTTTCCTACAGAAGCTGGACAAATGAAGCTGGCTCAGTCATCTGAGACCTTTTGGGCAATTGAATGGAAGCTTGGAGTCAGAGAAAGTTTCTCTTCTTATGAGATTTTGAGTTTTAAGGAACATTTAAGTTTAAAATGGTTATCCTTTGCATCACGTGAAGAGAATCCTTCAACGAATGAAAGCATCAGAGCAGAAATCAGAGCCAGAGCCAAGTCCTGGAAAGAGAGTCAATTCTCAGCTGCCATCAATAGACCGCCGTGAATCTGGCCATGCCGAAAGCAAGATCAACACTAGAATGTTTTACTTACACCAGCCAATAAATTCCATTTTAGCTTGAGCTAGTTTGAGCTGGGGTTTCTATTCCTTAAAGTGGGAAAAAAATCTTGGCTAATACAATATCCTCTCAAATACTTTTTTAGTCCAGTTCTGATAGAAGGGCCTGGTTCTACTGAAACCTAAATCAAGCATCTTGGCTACATCTCTGCATTAACAGAAATCTGCAGTAATTTTCTGGCTTCTCCCATAAAGTTTCTCCAACTTGCTCTGTGACACTTGTGTTAAATTATTTCTGCCAAGATTTACTCATCCTCCCTGGGAGACCTGAGGTCAAATCCTTTATTTTTCATCCATTCTTAACACCTCCTAGTCTTTAATATCCATCTCTAACTCTTGTCAGTAGAACACCAGTGATAAGGCAGCCACCCCTAACTCTAGCCTTGGAACATCAGGAAAAGGGCTTCCAGAGATGGTACACATTGCCAAGATATAGCAAGACAGCAGTGAAAAGAATTTTTTCATCAAAGTGAGGTCATATCCCCCAGTCTGCAGTTCTCAAGCAGATAATTTAAAAATCTAGTTAATGTGCATCAAACTAGCCTGGTACTGTCAGCTTTCTGTCTTGATTTATGTGAATAAGAGCCTATGATCTTTGGTACCAGAAAAGATGTCAAAACCTTTTCTTCTAAAATAAATGTGGACTCTTAAAAAAGCATATAATGACTGAAAAGCATATTTTCCAAGTGGAAAAGATTAATACTGGAAATCCTTATTAGGGTCCTTTTTTTCCAGTCATCTTATAGCTTCTCTTTCTTGCTTTCCACTTTGTTTTTCTTTTTCTTTTCTTTTTCTTTTTCTTTTCCTTTTGCTATTTATAGGCCCTGTACTAGCAAGCAGATAAAATAAGATCTAGTTTACAGTGGACAATTTCCACCTGGCAGTGCCCATGGGAAATTTTAGAAGAAGAGAAGAAGAGGTCACTGCTTAAAATTTTGCTAATATAACATATGGGAATTGCAGCCAACCTAGCTATATCTGTGTCGTGTACACACTGCACGTAAGCACATGCCCCCAACATGCAGACACACACATACCACTACATGTCTGAGTCCCCAGGGTCTTTCATAGACGGAATGAGAAGCCACGTCAGCCTCAAGTTTGGGATGGTGCATAGGATGGCGAGCATGGGGGCAGAGCCCCTTTCCATCATGTTAGTAAGCATGGGCTCCACACCAGCTGGACTCCCATAGAGCTGAGGTTCTTTTCTGCTACAGGTCAGTGCTTCCATCTTCAGCCCTGAGTCCGAGTTTCCCACCTTCCCATTCCCACATCACACAGCTGGTTTAGAGGCTCACTCCTGTTCCGAGTGGCAGAGTGGACTATTTCAATGTCTTTTCCATTGAGGAAACTTGGAGTATGGGAAAGAGCCACACCTGGCTCCCCTTTCTTGTTAGCTATTCTCTACTTCTGGGACTCAGGCATGCTATATCCTTTCTTTGAATCAGTTTCTTCATTTGCAAAATTGAGAATAATGATGACCGCCTGTTAGGAGTCTTGTGAGGACTCAATGCAATAATGTACAAAAAGCGCCCAGTTTTTGTAGCTGTTCAGCAAATGCTATCTCGTCACTCTTCATTCCATTCCCAAAGTAAGTCAGTATGAACTCTATCCAGAAATTTAGTTTTCCATGTTATCTTATGCCAAGAACTATGCCTGGCCCATACTGGATGTTCCATAAGCATTTGTTTAATGAATAATCAAATAAAGTCTGGCTCACCACAGATTATCAATGTGTGTTGGTAAAAGGTGCATGCAACCTGGATCCTTATATAAATGCAGTTGGAATACAGTGGATAGGACAGGGTGAGTATGTACCACGGTTCCCAGAAGAGGGGACCCCAACAATGTGCCATGTTGCAGAGGGCAACACCTTCATAGAGCAGCTGCTTTTCTGCAGTTAAAAACTCACCAGTTGAAAACATCAGCAGGGTTGGTAAGATTAATAGGACCGACATGCCAGCTCTTTCTCTTTTATTCATAGCCCTGCTGCTATGTTCTGGAAAGCCTGTGTTTCTACTTGTGCTCGGTCTTAACAACCAGAGGATAGAGGCTCCCACCCAATCTGCCATACTCAACAGCTCTGAGAATCACCAAGGATGCAAATTTTCCTACTGAAATAGTGTGGATGTGTTTTTCCTGGGTTGTTCATGTAGCTGGGACTGCACGCTGTGCCTCATCACCCTGGGACTATGCACAAGGATGCCCTCTGCCTTCAAACCTGCATATGGCTGAGCACGAAAAAGCTCTGGTTTGTCAGGAGAACTAAAGGATTTTCTTTTGCCTTGTAGAGTGAACAGTTGCTGGTGCTTTTTAAGGACACAACAAGAATATGGGCAAAGCAAACATCAGTCATTCTGTAAAATCCTTGCATAGGTGGCCTATGAGGCAGTCATCTGGTGGGAGTCTGAGTCTGTTTCTGATTTATATCGAGTTTAGGAGGCAGCAGCCCTCCTGGCTCAAGGGTTTCAGCAATGTATAGGTATCCACCACTGTCACACCCAGACCGATGAAACCAGGTGTTACCTTGGCAAGGCCAGATAAGACACAAAAACATGTAGTGTTAAAGAACAGATAGTAGGCAGAAACTCTGGAATCCACAATATTTTTCTATGGAGTAGAAGTCACTACAAATAGCAAACAGTATCTTGAACCACATTCCAATGGGCTCTATAACTAAAGTATATAAGTATCTTTGCCAAAAAGTGAAGTGCAGAAAGCATGGAAATGAGAATCAGCAAATAAGTGCTATGGTCTCACCTTGATCTTGGTGAAGACACTCAACTAGTTTGGATCTCAGGTTCTCTAATTATACAATTAGGAGACTGGACAACATAATTGTGAGGGCTCCTTTCAGTTCTAACATTGTATGATCCTTTAGGGCCACAGTCCAGTAATTTTCCAAGAAGTGTCAATAGTAAATATCACACTACCCCTATGTATTTAACTGATGAAAAATGCTTGGATTTGTTGACGGTGACTATGAAAATGGGAAACTAGTAAGCTAGGTGTCACAGAGAGCATCAAATAAAAGGAGGATAAAAAGATCCCGGCACAGCACAGGCCCAGCAGTGGCCTGCTCACTTTCTCTCTTGGCTCCAATCCTGGTGGATTCACTGGAGATCCTCAAAGATTCCACCCATCACCTCCCTAACTCACTCCATCATTTGCTCAACAATGGAATCTAAACTGCTGGGTGGCTTCTTTCGTCTCTGTTCTGCCCATGATCCTGATGACTGGCTCCAAAAACTTAAGTATAGAATTCAAAATGTAGGAAAACGGTGGAGTAGAAGCTCCAGGAATCAGTTCCTCCACTAGAGCAACTATTATACATTTAGGAACTGTCTAAAACCAATTATTTCAAAACTCCAGAGTCTAGCAGAATACAGTACAGCATCCAAGTAAGAATAGGAAGAAGAGGCTGGTAAATTACAGTACACACCAGCAAATTGGTCTCTCCTGGAGGCAGTTACCAGTGCCTATCCCCAGCTGTCTTGCAGCAGGAAGCAGTGGGGTCTGGCTCCTGGCATAGATTGCTGGTGCCAGAGAGGGGCATAAAAATCTAATTCTCCAAGATCAGGGGTGGGTGTGGGCCAATCTCTGACCAATGCTTTTGATTAGCTACTTCAGTTCTAAGGAGGCTCAGCTCTGGGGTGGCCATTGTTCCAGCCCGCCCCAGACAAAGGTGGTGGAGGAGACTTAGATGGTACACAAAGCTGTGGAGGACACATGAAGGACTGCATTGGCTGGGCAGGGGCTTAGCCATGACAGTGCAGCCTCCCCTTACCCTCTCCTTCAGACCCCTCCAACCCCACCCCAGGCAGTTTGAAGCTGGCTGGCACTTGCTTTGAGAGTCCCTAGCCTTGTTCCATCTGGGAAAGACTGACTTAGGAAACTTCTCTCTAGTGTGCTCCCTCTCACAGAATTTTCTATCCAGGCAAAAGCATTTTTGAGACAACAAAAATCAGAATAAGAAACAACTGAGGCAGGTAGCCAGGGCAAAGCTTACCTGGTTTAAATCCTGTTGTGGAACACTGGGAAGGTGAGAGGGCCTTCAAACTCTTGTAACAGGAGAACTCTTAAGGCCACCAGCAAGATCAAGCCCAGGACAAGACACAGGTCCAGAAAAGACAGGGAAGACCCTATACTTTGCAACTGCCTTGGGCTGACCTTCTTAATAGGAGACTTGAATTCAGATGGAGAGCACAAGCCAATGCAAAGCCAATTTGCTGCGACACTGAAAGGTGTTTTTTGCCTAGATTTGTTTGGTTTTGATAACTCCTGAAACCCAAGAAAATCTCTGTCATATCACCAGGTGGTCACACACTCAAGAAACAGACATCTCAGGGAATAAATTCTAGAGTTAAAATTAAAAAAATTAAAATATACTGTGTGTAACAAAATATTACAAGACAAACAAAGAAACAGGAAATGATGACCTACCAAAGGAAGGGGATAAATACCCAGAAAATATCAATGAAGAAGACCAGATTGTGGACATACTGGACAAAAACTAACAAAATGATCTTCAATATGCTTAGAGACATGAAGGAAAATACAGAGAAAGAACTAAAGGATATCAGGAAACCAGTCAGTGTGCTAAAGGAGAGGAAGGAAAATACAGAGAAAGAAATAAAGGATTATTAGGGACCCAATGAATGAGCAATATGAGAATATCGATAAAGAGAAAGAAATTTTAAAAAAGGAACCAAACAGAACTATTATTATTGAAGACATAATAAATGAAATGAAAAATTTCCAGGAGTGTTTCAATAGCAGATTGGAACAGGCAGAAGAAACAATCAGTAAACTCGAAGACAAGGCAATTGAAATGAGTAAGGCTGAGGAGCAGAAAGGAAAAATCATTAAAAAAGTGAAAATAGCCTAAGAGACCTCTGGGACACCATTAAGCATACCAATATACACATTATGAGAATCTCAGATGGAGAAGAAAGAGAGAAAGGGGCAGAACAAATATTAAAAGAAATAATGACAATAAACTTCACAAACCTAGCAAAAGTCATGAATATGCATGTCCAAAAATACCAATGAACCCCAAACAGGATAAACACAGACACACAGTAGTCAAACTGCTAAATGCCAAGGTCAAGGAGAGAAATCTGAAAGCTGGAAGAAAAAAGCAACATTTTATGTACAAGGGAGACCCAATATGATTAAGTACTGATTTCTCATCAGAAACCATGGAGGAAAGAGAGCACTTATAGTGCTGAAAGAAAACAATTGTCAACCAAAAATTTTATATCTGGTGAGACTTTCTTTCAAAAATGAGAGGGAGATTAAGACATTCCAGATTAACAAAAGCTGAGGAGTTCATCACCAGTGAAATTGCCCTACAAGCAATGCTAAAGGGAGTTCTTCAGGCCGAAATGAAAGGGTACTAGCTAGTGGCTCAAAGTGGTATAAAGAAAAAAAAGACCTCTGGTTAAGGTAACCATGTGGGTAAATATAAACGGCAGAATGCCTGAACCATACTCTGTAAGAAACTCCACTTTTTACTCCATACAGGTGCTAAAATGCCAAAAAATAATGATAAATCTATGGTACTGCACATACAAAGTACAGAGATATAATTTGTAACAAGTACAAAAAAAGGTGAGGTGAGAGAGGGGTATAGGAATAGTATATGGGCATTTATTAGAGTCAAGTTGTTATCAAGTGAAATATTACTGTTAAATATTTAAGATGTCAAATTTTAACCCTGTGGTAACCACAGGAAAATATACAAAAAATATATCCAGATAGAAATGAGAAGGGACTCAATACAATAAAAAAACTAAATAAATATGAAAGCAGTAATTAATGGAAGAATTGAGGGACAAAAATTTATATTACAACAAATAGCAAAATGGCAGCAGAAACTCCTGTATTATCAGTAGTTACTTTAAACATAAATGGATTAAACCCTTCAGGTAAAAGGCTGAGATTGGCAAAATGGATAAGAAAGCAAGACCTAACTATATGCTGTTTATAAGAAACTCACTTTAAATTCAAAGACATAAGTAGGTTGTGAGTGAAATGATGGAAAAAAAAATACACCATTGCAAGAAGTAAACAGAAGAGAGCTTTGATAGGTATATTAATATCACATAAAAGAGACTTTAAGTCAAAAACAGTTATGAGGGACAAAGATGGTCATTATATACTAAAAAAAAGGTCAATTCAAGAAGGCCTAACAATTATAAATATATATGCACTTAGAGGCGAGCCCCAAAATGTAAGAAGCAAGTACTGATAGATATGAAGGGAGAAATAGACAGTTCTACATTAATAGTAGGAGAGTTTAACATACCACTTGCAATAATGGATAGAACATCTAGATAGAAGATCAGTAAGGAAATACAAGACTTGAATGACATTCTAAACCAAGAGAACTAATGGAAATAGATAGAAACCTTCATCAAACAACAAGAAAATACACATTTTTCTTGAGTGCACAGGGATCATTCTCCAGGAGAGCCCACATATTAGGCCACAAAACAAGTCTCAGTAATTTCAAAAATATTGAAATCATATGCATTTTTCTGACCACAATGGAACAAAGCTAGAAATTAATAAAATAGAAAATTCACAAATATGTGGAAATTAAACAATGTACTCTTAAACATCCAATGGTCCAAAGAAGAAATCACCAGGGAAATCAGGAATATCTTGAAGCAAATGAAAATGAAAACATGAAATACTAAAAGTAATGGGATGCAGCAAAGGCTATAATAAGAGACAAGTTTATAGTTCTAAATGCTTACATTAAAAAAGAAGGATCTCAAATCAGAGACTTAACTGCAAAACTGGAGGATCTAGAAAAATAACAAAATAAGCCAAAGCAAGCAGAAGGAAGGAAATAACAAAGATTAGAGCAGGGATGAAAGAGAATAAAACAATGAAAAGAACAAACAAAACCAAAAACTGGTTCTTTGAAATGATCAATAAAATAGAGAAACCTTGAGCTATGATGACAAAGAATAAATGAGAGAGACACAAATAAGTAACATCAAAAATAAAAGGGGGGACATTATTACCGACACCACTGAAATAAAAAAGACATAAGAAGAAACGGGGAACAATTGTATGCCAACAAATTAGATCACCTAGATAAGACAAATTCCTAGAAACATAAATTTCCTACATGACTCAAGAAGGAGTAGAAGATCTCAACAAACCAACACCTAGTAAAGAGATTGCATCAGTAATAAAAACCTCCCCCAAAAGAAAAACCCAGGATCAGATGGCTTCACAGGGGAATTTTATCAAACATTCCAAGAAGAATCAATCCTGCTCAAACTCTTTCAAATAACTGAAGATCAGGGAACATTGTAATTCATTCTATGAGGCCAACATTACCCTCATACCAAAGTCAGGCAAATATATCACAAGAAAAGAAAATTACAGACCAATATACTTATGAACATAGATGCAAATATCCCCAATGAAATACTAGCAAACCAAATCCAATACGTTAAAGGAATTATAAACCGTAATAAATTGGGATTTATCCCAGGTATGCAAGGGTGGTTCAATATAAGAAAATCAATTAATGTAATACACAACATTAACAGAATGAAGGCAAAAACACACAATCATCTCAATTGATGCAGAAAAGGAATTTGACAAAAAAAAGCACCCCTTCTTGATACAAACACTTAGGAAACTAGGAATAGAAGGAAACTTTGTCAACATTCTAAAGGTCATATATGAAAAACCCACTGCTAACATCATACTAAATGGAGAAAGATTGAAATGTGTTCCCTCTAACAGCAGGAACAGCACAAGGATACCTAACTTTCCTATTTGCAGATGACATGATCTTATATACAGAAAATCCCAAAAAATCCACAAAAAATTACTAGCTAATTCAGCAAAGTGGTGGGGTAGAAGATCATCACTCCAAAATTAGTAGTGCTTCTGTATGCTAATAGTGAACAACTGGAAGAATATATCAAGAAAAAAATATCCAAGTACAATGGTAACTAAAATAATCAAATATCTAGGAATAAATCTAACCATGGATTTAAAGGACCTGTACACAGAAAACTATGAAGATCTTCATAAATGGAAGGGCATTCCATATTTATGGATTAGAAGATTAAATATAACTAAGGTGTCAATTCTACCCAACGTGACTTATAGATTCAATGCAACCCCAATCAAAACTCCAACAACCTTTTTTGCAGAAATGGAAAAGACAATCATCAAATTTATATGGAAGGGTGAGGGTCCCTGAATAGCCCAGGCTCTCTTGCAAATGAAAAATGAAGTTGGAGGACTCACACTTCCTGATCTTAAATCTTATTACAAAGCCACAGTAATCAAAACAGCATGGTATGGGAAAGAGGACAGACAGACAGACCAATGAAACTGAACTGAGATCTCAAAAATCAAACTTCACTTTTATGGCCATCTGATCTTTGACAAGGGGCAATGACCACTCAATTGGGAAAGAGTAGTCTCCTTAGCAAATGATACTGGGAACATTGGCTCTCCATTTGCAAAAGAATGAAGGTGACCCCTACTTCCTACATATACAAAAATCAACTCAAAGTAGAAGGAAGACTTATATATAAGAGCTAGAACTATAAAACTCCTAGAAGAAAATGTAGGCAAGCATCTTCAGGACCTTGTGCTAAGAAATAGTTTCTTAGACTTTACGCACAAATCACAAGCAACGGAAGACAAAATAAATAAATGAGACCTCATTAATATTAAAAGCATTTGTGCATCAAAGGGCTTTATCGTGAAAGTAAAATGACAATCTAAACAATGGGAAAATATTTGGAAATTGTATATCTGATATGTGTTTAATATATAGATTATATCAAGAAATCCTGCAACTTTATAACAAAAAGACAACCCAATTTAAAAATGTACAAAAGACTTGAACAGACATTTCCCCAAAGAAGATATACAAATGGCCAAAAAGCACAAGAAAAGATGCTCAACATCATTAGCTATTAGGCAAATGCAAATCAAACCACAATGAGATACCATTTCACACCCACTAGAATGGCTACTATTAAAAAATGGAAAATTACAAGTGTTGCAGAGGATGTGTAGAAATAGGAACATTCATTCATTGCTGGTGGGAATGTAAAATGGTAGAGCTGGTGTGGAAGACAGTTTATCAGGTTCTCAGAAAAAGTATATAATTATCATATGATCTAACAGTCCCACTTCTATGTATATACCCGTAGGAATTGAAAGCAGGGCATTGAACTATTATTTGTACACTGATGTTCATAGTGGCATTATACACTATTGCCAAAATACAGAAGCAAAGCACAGTGGCATTATACACAATTGCCAAAATATGGAAGCATCCCAAGCATCCACACTGATGAATAAAAATAAATAAAATGTGGTACACACATAACAATGGAATATTATTCAGCAGGAAAAGGGGATGACGTTCCGATACATGCAACAACATGGATGAACCTTGAAGACATCATGTTGAGTGAAATAAGCCAGACACAAAAGGACAAATAGTATATAATTTCACTGATATGAAATAAGAAAATGTATAGAGTCAGAATCTAGAATATAGGCTAACAGGAGATGGGGTAGAGGTAGAGAATCGGGAGTTAAGGCTTGAGATGTACAGAGCTTCTATTTGGGATGATGGAAAAGTTTTGGTAATGGATGGTGGTGATGGCAGCACAACATTGCAAATGTAACTAACAGTACTTAATTATATATTTGAATGTGGTAAAAGGGGAAATGGTAGGTTGTCTATACTAGGTAGGTCATATTTACTAAATAAAAATTTTAAAAGTAATCAACAGAACTGCACAAGACAAACAGTGAACACTAACTTAAACCATGGATTATAATTAAAAGTATAATTAAAAAATGTGCTTTCATCAGTTGTAGAAAATGTGGCACACCAATGCAAGGTGTTAATAATAGGGTGGTATACGGGAACCCTGTAATCTATTAATGATTTTTCAGTAAACCCAAAATTTCTCTAATTAAAAAAACACAAACTTAACTTTAAATGATATGGATGAGGAAGAGGAGAAAAAGAATCCAAGGTATTTTTTTCATCCCAGTATATTAAAAATGGACATTGTGTATGGAAAAATTTATTAGGCAATATTAATGGAATTTTTTCCATAATATTTTTGTATTAATGATATTTTAGTTCATAACCATAAGGATATTTTATTCTATTAAAATTTTGGGGATTCTGTTTCATCAGTTGTAATTCTTTTCCCATTAAGAATGGGCCTATGAAAGAATTTCCCAGATGATTTAAAAGTGAAAAAAATGGTAAAATGAACAAAATGGTTCTATATTAGGCCTTGACCAAAGAGTCAGAGGAAAAGAACTTCAGTTAGATTAATGAGTCAAATTAATTTGACTCTCTTAAAAAGGAAACAAAGAAAAGATAAACAAAAAGCTAACATCTGGCTGAGGTATCTTGCTCCTCTGTTGATTCATAGGGAATTCACAGCAGTGTAAATGTATACACCAGACAATTCCTGCCAAAGACTCTCTTTGCAAATAAAATTACTGGGGACTCAAGGGGACTGCCTGTCCTGTACAAAGAGAGTACTTAACAATAAATGTCCTCAGAAAATTCTACACTTCTCAGATCCCTTTGGAGCCAATCACCATAGGAGGACTTAAGCTGCCAAACCACTTGTTTTCTTCTGAAACCTGTCCTTTCATTCAGTGGATACCAAAAGAAATTCCTTTCCTAAGCAAAACATTGGCTAAAAGGTTCAGTGTAGAATAATCCCTTATCTTTTCTATCAATGATGCTGTGTTATTTATGGTTATTTCTCACATGATGAATTATTTCAGTGGTTGACACATCTTAAAAAAATTATGCACATATACATTTTTTCCATTCTCTAATAGATGTAAGGTTGGAATTTGCTATGGTTCTCTTGAAGTGTTGTAGAATTTTAATGTGAAAAAAGAAATGTAATGAGACTGGAATGCCAAGCCATGAACTTGGAAATGAATCCAAACTGCCACATTGGTGAATCCTACATTTTCTTGAGCCACTGTGCCAGCTTGGAAAAACTGTTTAACTTGTCTATTTCTATTTCCTCAATTTATGGCTCCTAGTCATTGAAATATTTCTAACATATGCTTCCAATAATCACATACATATATGCGTGTGTATGTGTATATATATATACATACACCTACTATGCACACTATATATATACATGCACACCTATATATGCATCTATGCACATATGTCAGAAGTGGTACATTATATACTGAAAATCACCCTTTGCAAATCATCTTAGCTAAGTGGTGTGTATCCCTCTGAGTAGTCAAAAAGATTCATAACTTTATTGGAATAGAAAGGAAATCATCTACTTTTTCGTAATTAAGCTAAATTCGAGTACATTTTCCAACCCCAATCCAATTATGCTGGTTTATCACTTCGCTTAAGACCACAAGAAAACATTCACTCATTCACCAAATCACTCCTTTGTAAAGCGGTTTGAATAGTGACTTGTGCCTAACATTGTGATTTGCAAACTGTCTTTCTTGGTGTTTCAAGTTTCCACAGACCTTCTTGAGGAAGAAGGGAGCCACACTGATGTGCAAATATCTGAGTCTCTGCTTTTAATTCTTTTGGGTGCGGACCTAGAAGTGGCATTGTCATGTCATGTGGTTACTCTATACTTAACTTTCTGAGGAATGGCCAAAGTTTTCCACAGTGGCCGCATTTACCTGGTGGTTAATGACATTGAACATCTTTTCATGTATTTATTGGCCGTTTCCATACCTTCTTTGGAGAAATGTCTACTGAAGTATTTTCCCCTTTTTAAAATAGGGTTGTATGTCTTTTTCTTGTTGGGTTGTAGGAGTAGTTTAAATATTCTAGATAGTAAACTTGTATTACATGTATGATTTCCAAATATTTTCTTCCCTTCCTATTACTCATGACTTCTTAATAGACTTTGCTAGGTAACTTGCATTGGAACAACTCTTGGAAACAACTTCCTTTGTAGAAAATAAGTATAAAATATAAATATAGCATGCAGAGCATGGACTTTGGGGTCATACTACCCAATTCTAACCATTGTTTTAGCTGTCACTAGATGGGATGATTTGGGGACAGTCACTTAAACTCTTTGGGCTTCAGTTTCCTTATCTGATATCCCTCTCCTCTGGTTAAGTTTATAGATAACGGCTGGGACAATGGAAAAGCACTTCCATATGATGCCTTTGGAATATAAGTTGGTAAAACCTTTTTGGAAGGCAATGTTGCAATATTAATAATTTAATATGTTCATACATTTAGTACCAGAAATTTTTAGTTTTGGTAACCTATCTTACAAAAATACTTGCATAGGTACATAAAGATAAATAAATATACAAGCATGTATATTGAAACATTATTTGTAATGACCCAAAATATGCATTTATTAGGAACTATGATAAATAATGTTTCATTAATTTAGTGCCCTTAAAAAGCAGTTTGATACTCATGAAAGTAAACAGCCAAGTGAAAAAAACCAGCAGCTGCAAAACAGTGTGGATATCATGGTCCATTAAGTAAAGAAAGAAAAGAATAAAAAGGAAAGGAAAGAGAAAGGAGCGAAAGTAAATGAAAGCAATACAAATCCACATATATCTTAGCATATGCCCAGAACATAAGCTGAAAAAATATATGACAAACAATTAACAGTAGTTATTCTGGGTGTGGAATTATGGACATCTTTATCTTTATGTCATTTATTTCTTTATTATTTAACATATTTAATAATATGTAATCTTTAGTAATTCAAAAATAACAAGCTATTATCTTTTAAAAAAAGAAATATCATAGACTTTGGAGTCAGATAAGGTGGGGTTCAAATTGTAATTTTCTATCTTTTAAGCAGTGTGACCTTGGGCAAACTATTGCAGTAAAATGGATTCAGTAATACCCAACTCTCCTTGTCATTATAAGGATTGAATAAAATAACATATAAATTCCCTAACAGAAAGCCTGCCATACAGCAAATGTTCCATAAATGTTTGTTCTTTTCCCTGAATCTGTGCTAATTCCAAAATACTTACATACTAAGTTGTTAATCTAAAAAAACAGAAGTATGTTTTTATGATTTTTATTTAACCAATTATGATTGGCAAACATTTAATAGATCAAATTTGTGATAACCTTTGTCTCCAATTATTATTATTTTAGAGGGAACAAGAAAATATCTACTTATGTGTCCGGTTGACCAAGATGGTGTTGGAGGACACTCGAGGGTGCAGTTCCCTTATAGAATCTTGGAACACCCAGCAAAAATTGGCAGAGCCATCTTCCTCAAAACTCTGGGAAATAGTTAAAGGATTGTGGTAACAGGGCAGTGGCTTAATCAAGAAAATGCAGGTTTAAAAGTGGTAGGAGAAGCTCTTGAGGTGGTGTAGAATCAGCCTGCACTCCCATTGTGGATCCCTGGCCCTGTTCTAGGTGAACACTGGAGAGCCTGTATGCTGGTGCCATTGTATATGGCAGCAGCGTGAAAGCATAAACTAGGAAACTCATCTCTGGCTTTCTATCCCATAACCTGCCCTGCAGGCAGAAGCAGCTTGTATACTGTTTGTAGTATAAGAAGCAATTAAGTCAAAGCGGTCTGGGGCAAAGGATTACCTACCTTAAAAAATACAATATGGCAGCCAGGAGGCAAGAACTTCTATTTCACACAGAGAAGACAGGGTATTCAAATTCCTGTAAATGGGGGAAGTCCTAAGCCCATGAGCAAGCACAAGCCCTGGGTAAGACACAGGCTCAAAAATGATGGAGCAGACCCTGCAATTCACTTTCACTTCAGGCTGATCTTGATAGGAGGGCTAAACTCTGAAGGAGAGCACTAACCAACACAGATCTTATTTGCAAGGCCCCTGAGGTGCTTTTTATTTTTATTTTTTTTAATTTAAAATTTTTTTTTTTTTGCTTTGGTTTGTTTGTTTTTGTTAGTTCCTGGTACTCAAGGTAATATCTGCCATATAACTAGCTGGATACAAACTTAAGGAACAGAGAGCTCGGGGAATAAATGCCAGAGTTAACATGTTATGATATTAAAATGTACCACGAGCAATAAAGATTACCAGACAAATAAATAAGAAATAATGGCTCATCCAAAGAAACAAGATAAAAACCCAGAAACCATCAACAAAGAATACCAAACTTTGGACATACCAGACAAAGACTTAAAAAAAAAAAAAAAAAGATCCCCAATATGCTTAAGGAGATAAAAGAAAACATGGAGAAGGAACTAACGAATATCAGGGAAATGAAGAATGAAAAATATGAGTATCTCAATAAAGAGACAGAAATTTTTAAGTGGAACCAAACAGAAACAATGGAGTTGAAGACCACAATAAATGAAATGAAAACTTTCATGAAGGGTTTAAACAGTAGATTAGAGCTGGTATAAGAAAGAATCAGTGAACTCAAAGTAAATATTATTGAAATCATTCAGGCTGAGGAGCAGAAAGAAAAAAGAGTGAAAAAAATTGAACAGAGCCTAAAAGATCAGTGGGACACCATCAAGCATATCCATGTATGCATTTATGGGAATCCCAGAAGAAGAAGAAAGAGAGAATGAGAAAGAAAAAACATTCAAAGAAATAATGGCAGAAAACTTCTCAAATTTAATGAAAGACATGATACACAGATTCAAGAAGCCCTAATGAATCCCAAACAGGATAAACTCAAAGACAACCATTCCCAGACACATAGTCGTCAAATTACCAAATGCCAGGTTCAAGGAGAAAGTTGAGTGGTATAGGCATAGTGTATGTGTGTGCTATTGAAATTAAGTTGGTATCAAATCAAATGTAATTGTTATAGATTTAGGATGTTACATTTAGTCTCATGGTTATTGTTTCAGTATCCTAGGCAGCACAAACAAATACTATGAAATGGGTTGGGATTCACAAGGGGGGTTTTTAGCTCATGTTTTTCAGGCTGGAAGAAAGTCCAAATCAAGGTATCATCATGGTGATATTTCTCCCCAAACACTGTGGCATTCTGGGACTGGCTGCTGGTGATCTTGTTCCTTAACCTGTCACATCGCAAAGCACTTGGTGGCATCTCCTGATCTCTCCCTTCTCTTTCTGGTTCCATTGATGTTCAGCTTCTGGCTGCTCCCTCTACGGCTTTCTTTTTGTCTGAATTTCATTCTGCTTATAAAAGACTCCAGTAATATGATTAAGACCCATCCTGATTGAAGTAGGCCACACCTTAACTGAAGTAACCTCATCAAAAGATCCTCCTTACAATGGATTCATACACACAGGAACAGATTAAGTTATAAATACAGACACCTTTAAACAACCACATTAACCACAAAGAAAATGTCTGAAAAACAGATACAGAAGGAAATGAGAACTCAAAATGGTACACTATAAAAAGCCAAATAAGTATGAAAGTAGACATTAATGAAGAATTGAGGGACAAAAAAGGTACAACAGTTGCAAAGACAAAGTAACAAAATGGCAGAAGAAAGTCTTGCATTATCAGAAGTTACTTTAAACATAAATGGATTAAACACTCTATAATAAAAGGCAGAGATTGACAGAATGGATAAGAAAGCATGGCATAACTATAAGCTGTTTACAAAGGACTCACCTTAAATTCAAAAACACAAGTAGGTTAACAGTTAAAAGATGGAAAGCCAAAAGAGAGCTGGGGCAGCTATACTAATACCAGATAAAATAGACCTCATAAAAAACTATTATGAGGGATAAGGAAGGCCACTATATACTGATAAAGGGGTTAATTCAACAAGAAAACACACCAATGATATATATATATACATACACATTTAATGTCAAAGCCCCAAAATTTATGAAGTAAATACTGACAGATCTGAAGGGAGAAATAGATAGTTCTACATGAATAGTAGGAGAATTCAATACAGCACTTTTGATAATAGCTAGACTATGTAGACAGAACATCAATAAGGAAATAGAAGACGTGAACAATATTATTAACTAGGTAGACCTAAGAGACATATACAGACTACTTCAGCCACCAGCAGCAGAATTGCATTCTTCTCTAGTACACATGGGTTATTCTCCAGGAGAGACAATGTGTTAGGTCACAAAACAAGTCTCAATAAATTAAAAAATACTGAATTTATTACAATAAATATCTTAACACAATGGGATGATGCTAGAAATCAGTAACACAGGGAGAACTGGAAAATTCACAAATATGAAACTAAATAACAAATGCATCAAAGAAGAAATCACAAGGCAAATTAAGAAATGTCTTAAGGAGAATAAAAACAAAAATGCAACATAGAAAAGTATGAGCAAAAGCAATGCTGAGAGGGAAATCTCTAACTCTAAATGCTTAGAGTTAAATACAAGAATGATCTCAAATCAAAGACCTAACTTCACAATTGGAGGAGTTAGGAAAACAACAGCAATCTAAATATAAAGTGAGCAGAAGGAAAAATAAAGATTAGAGCAGAGATGTGTGAAATAGAGAATAAAAATAAAACAATAGAGAGAAACATGAAACCAAAAGTTGGTTCTTTGAAAAGATCAATAAAATTGACAAACCTGTAGCTAGACTGATAAAGAAAAAAACAGGTAGGACACAAATAACTTAAAATCATAAATGAATGGGATGACATTACTATGGACTCCACAGGAATAAAAAGGATTATTAATGGAGACTATGAACAAGTGTTTGCTGTATACCAACACACTATTAACCTAGATGAAATGGACAGATTCCTGGAAATACACAAACTACTGACACTGATTCAAGTAGAAATGGAAGATCTCGACAGACTAATAACAAGTAGAGAGACTGACAATAAGAAAAACATCTCCCAATAAACAAAAGCCCAGAACCAGAGAGCTTCACCAGTGTATTTTTCCAAACATTCTAAGAATTAACACCCAATAATCCTCAAACTCTTTCCAAAATAATTGAAGATGAGGTAACACCTCCTAACCCATTTTATGAGGCTAATATCACCCTAATACCAAAGCCAAAGATACCAGAAGAAAATTTTCCACATTATCAAATTACCAAAAATGAAACTTAAATAAGTTTTTAAAAAATGGCTCCTCTGTAAATACACTGGATTCAATCTATTTCATGCATGTGAATTCTACCAATCCTCAGAGGAACATATAACAGCAATGCTCTCTACAATGTCCATAGTAAAGAAAGCTTTTGATTCTTTCTGTGAAACCTGCATAACATCCATCCCCAAACTGAAAGAGACAGCACACAGACAGAAAATCAACTTCAGACCAATTTCACTTGTATTATTAATGCAAAAAATCTTAAACTGAATATCAGCAAGCAGAACTGTGCAGCATGATGGTATATACATTAGATGTGTAAGGATCATTCAACATTAGAAAACATAACAATATGTCTTCTTATTAGTAAGCAAAAAGAAAAAAAATTATGTTGTTATCCATTAATGTTGAAAAGGAACTTCATAAAATTAAAAAAAAATTAAATTTATCCATTCTTGATTTTTTTTATAAAAAAAGCAATAAAATAGAAAAATTTAGAGACATCATTAACACAATGATGGCTAACATTTATATACTGCATGTTATGGGCCTGGTACTGTTCTAAATGGATGTTTACCTATTCAAAATTGCTATATATTTTTCCTGAAGTAATGCTGAACTAAGTCATTGACAGTGGGCATGCAGTGGGAATGAAAAGGGGGGGAGGGGGGTGTGAGTGGGAGGAAGGGCAGAAGAAAAGCTGTAGTACTCTTGATTTATTCTGAAAGTTGGAGGAAATACCTAGTTGATAAATTAACATAAAAATTTACCTCCCAGTTCGGAAATAAACTATCCATGGCCAATTGATTTTGACAATGGGGTAAGAATAGTCTCCTCAACAAATACTGCTGGGAAAACTGGATGTCCATATGCAAAATAATGAAGGTGGAGCCCGACTTCATACCATATATAAAAATGATCTCAAAATGAATAACAAATTTGGTCCCAAATCTAGGAACCCAAGCCATAAAACTCTTTGGAGAAAACATAAGGAAGCATCTTCAGGATCCTGTGTTAGGCAGTGGTTTCTTAGACTTTACACCCAATGTACGAGCAACAAAACAAAAGTAAATAGGATTTCATCAAAATTACAAACTTTTGTGCATCAAAAGACTTAATCATGAAAGTAAACAGACTATATAATGGGAGAAAATATTTGGAAACTACATATCTGATAAAAGTGTAATTTCCAGAATATATAAAGATATCTTGCCACTTAATAATAAAAAGACAAACAAGTGAATATGAAAATGGGCAAAAGACTTGAATAGAAGTTTCACCAAAGAAGACATACAAATGGCCAAAAAAGCACATGAAAACATGGTAAACATAATTAGCCATTAGGGAAATGCAAATTTCGCATACACCAGAATGGCTACTGTCAACACAAACAAACAAACAGGATATTACAAGTGTTGGAGAGGATATGGAAAATAAGAACACTCATTCATTGCACAGTGGTGCAACCCCTGTGGAAGAAAGTTTGGTGATTTCTCAGGAAGTTAAGCATGTAAGTTAAGTTACCATATAACCTGGCAATTCCACTTTAGGTATATACCACAAAGAACTGAAAGCAGGAAAGCAAACAGATATTTGCAAACTGATGTTCATATTGGCATTATTCCCAACTGCCAAAAGATGGAGGCAATCCAAGTGTCCATCAACCAATGAATGGTTAAACAAAACATGGTATATACACACAAGGGCATACTATTCAGCCATAAATGGGAATGAAGTTCTGATACATGCAACAACACAGATGAACCTGGAAGACATCATTCTGGGTGAAATAAAGCCAGGCACAAAAAGGACAAGTATTATGTGATCTCACTGATATGAAATAATTAGAATAAGCAAATTCACAGAGTCAGAAACTAGAATATAGGTTACCAGAGGATGGGATGGAGGTAGGAAATAGGGAGTTAAGGCTTTAAATGTACATTGTTTCTCCTTGGAACAATGGAAATGTTTTGGTAATAGATGCTCGTGATGGTAGCAGAACATTGTGAGTATACTTAACAGCAGTGAAACATATATCTGAATGTGTTAAAAGGGGAAATTTGAGATTGTATAGATGTTACTAGGAAAAAATTTTAGTAAGTCATAGGACTGTCTAACAATCAGTGAACTCTAATGTAAACTAAGGAATAAAGATAATAATATAAATATAATAATATTTTTTTGTCAATTGTAAGAAAGGTAGCACACACTGAAATAAGGTGTTAATAATAGGGAAAAGTATGTATGCGAGAGCAGGGTTTATGGGAATATTGTACTTTCTGCATTTATTTTTCTGTTAATCTGGAACTTCTCCAATGAAAGAAAAATTTACCTTAGGGAAAAATAGGGTTAACTTCCAGTACTATTGTATAGCGGTCCCAGAGGGCCCATTTCTAATCCAGTATTCACTGCAAAGTGAAGTAAGAAGGTGATTCCATGATAAACATAGACATGTACAGGAAGATATCGAAACAGTGAACTCCAGTGAAGCATTAACAGTAGCTATTTTCCATGTGCAAAATTTCGGGTAAATTTCTTTCTTTATTTGAACTCCTTTATATTTTACACATTTTTCAATTTAAATCTGTATTCTTTTTCAAATAAAAAAGGATACAACAGATGTTGCAAAAATTTACTTACACATTAAATATGTAGAATTGACGAAAAATAAACCAAGGTGCTTATCATTTTGTTTTAATTTGCCGTAGTAATCACCAGGACAAACTTTCAGACTAAGTGTTTTCCTAATTTGGGTGAGGTCAACTAAACTCTGCAAAGGAAGTGAGAACAATGGCTTTGGACTTGTTTCTAACATTAGGTTATACACTGCTCTTATCTTCCCAACAGTGAACAGTTTCCTCGTTTCATTGCAAATAATTAAACATTAGTCAAAAAGTTTATGAGTGCGGTGTAGAGTCTAGAATCTGCTTTTGTGACTTGTCTGATCCTTTCTGATCGAGTAGTTTAATTAGTATATTTGTGAGAAGAGAAGAGCCAGCAGAACCTGCCTCCCACATTTGGGTGAGTGAATCTAATGGGAAATTGTAGGTGGTTGGGTCTGTTTGTCACTGGTCACAACCAAAATGACCTGCATCATTTGGAAAGGGCAAGTCTGTAGCAGGTGGGAGGACATGAGAAGAAAATTAAGTATTATCCTTTTATAATTTAACAGGGTTTGGTTAAAAACCATCAGTCTAATTTCATCTTTTTCTGCAAAAGCACTTGATGGAACTTGTACCAGTTCTGGAAGCCAGTTCTCCCACTTCACGCTTCTACCCTCTTTCCTTTGCACTAATGTAAGCTAAGATAACCAACAGGTAAACGGAAAGAGGTGACAAATCCTAAGATCACCTCAACAATCTAAGAAGCAGTATAATTTACATTATGGGCTACGTGATGTTTGTAAAACAAAAATGCTTTTGGAATTTGATTTTTCACCTTTTGAATGATCTATTAATTATAGACAGCTATTACATGACATACTTCACGGGCCTAAAAACTTATTAGTTTTGAATTTCCAAATAAACCTAGCATTCTGAGCCCCTCTATAAATATTTGTCAGATAAATTATTAACAGATGGCTATTTATTGTATGGGTTTTACGCTCCTCTGCCTCTCTATCTAATTTCCGCTGTGTCCTGGTGCCAGAATCATTTCTATCTAAAGACAGACAGAGGAAATCAAAGTCATGAAGCTCCCAGGTAGTCGGCTTTATTCTATTTAATAATTTTGTTGAGTAGTTTGGCAGAGAGAACTTCTGTAAATGTTGATGAAAACAATATGCTGTATCTTCATCACTGTTCATTAGGAGAGTTGAAAAGATCGAATATCCATGTCATTCAAGAAGACAGCCAATATCATGAAAGCGAAATTTAGAGTGATATCCCTAACAAATTCAAGCTCTACAGTGCTGTGGCATTGAGTTTTCTAAAACCATCACTATAAGAGAAAACCCAAGCTCCTGTTCACAAATAGAAATGCTTGTGTTCTCACTTCTGCTTAAAATCTTGCTCTATGCCCTACCTCTTTCTGCCTGTACTTAATAATCCAGCACTTCTTTTTCATTTTCATTTTTATTCTTATTATTTTTGTGTGTGTGGTAATGCAAATGTCAAAAATTAATTTTGGTGATGAACATACAACTATATAATGGTACTGTAAACAACTGAATGTACGCTTTGTAGTGTATGACTGCATGGTATGTGAATATATCTCAATAAAATGAATAAAAAAAATAATCTAGCACTTTGAATAGCTTTTACTCCAAGTCAAAGCATGACTATATTAGTATGCTCAGGATGAAGGGCTTAGACAGTAGAAGGGGCAGTGTGTCTTCCATGAGATCTGCTCCCAGATACTCCACATTGAACATCGATCACCACCATAACTGGCCGGGGTGAGTCTCACTGCTCAGGTCCCGAGATTAGATGCTCCTCTCCCAGCTCTCGCCACCCCTCCTTCCAGCCCTAGGTCCCACTTCTCAACTTGAGGTCTTTGCCGAACCGTGTCCTCTCTTTTGTTGTTCACTAGGCTTCTTTCTTCAACTAGCAACCACCTTCTCATCTTTTAAATCTCTGATCACCGTATCACCTCCTTGAAAAGACTGATGCATAGCTGGAGACTCATCGTGGCCTCTCTGTCTTGAAGCCCCACCTTCCCAAACTAGCCACGGGATGGGCCAGGTATTTTCTTTGTGGTTCCGTGATACCCAGTGGTTAGACGTTCACACACTGTGTCCACTGAGTTCTATCCTATCTCTGTAATTCTGAGCACGGATCTGGAGCCAGCATACCTGGGTTCAAATCCTGGTTCCTTCGTTTGTCAGCAGAATTCCCTTAGGCAAGTGACTTGCCTCCATTTCCTCATCTGTAGGATGGGCAGAATTGTAGCGTCTACTCCAAAGATGGGAAGATTAAATAAAGCGATATATCTCCAGCTCACAACAGCAAGCCTTCAAGGAGTGTGAGTTATTAACAGTGACTACCTGCATTTGTTTCTCACCTTTGATATCCTGGTTTATTTTTCTCAGGAAAAGATGTCTTAGTTATTTGTGTATCCCTAGCACCTCGTATAATGCTTGGCATACAGTAAGCTCCATATTCATCCTGGGCAAACTGAGTGACTAAGAATAAGGAGAAAAATTCAGAGTCACAGAATCCTAGAACTGGGAATGTTCAAACACCACAGTTAACTCCCAAGTTCAAGGAGCTGGGAAGAACTCTATATAAGCATAAAGAGCCTTTTTTTTTCTTTTTTCAGTAAGGAAACAATTCAACATTTCAGATGACTCTACCCATGACTATAAACATGAACCCTCCAATGGCACAGTAAGTGTATGGTTTCTGATTTATATCCAAAGGCTTTATGTCCATGCAGAGTATTCTATTATAGTTTTCAACAGGAAGGGTACATTATAGGAAGCCTGATAAATTCATCCAGAAAGGCTAAGAAAAACAGATGCTATTTTCCAAACCTTATCAAATGATTCCCTTTCTCCTCACTCACCAGGGTAGTTTTGGGCCAAATATGATGGAAAAGTAATTTGCCTGCCACCGATCACTTACGCACTCCAGAGGGAGGGGTTGTTGGAGTAAGATATATTGGTTTCCCACACTCTGCGCTCTTAGTTCTCTGGGTGGTTAAAACAAAACAAAGTATTTGATTTCCCCCAGTTTTCTACTGATGAAAGATGACAGATCCAATAATTGTGCTTGCAAATGAAAACCTTTATATCTTTCTCTCTGTTTCCACTGTAACCAATCCAATTCCATAAAGATACTCCCAGTCTGCAACAGCAGGACTAAGTGAGCTACATCCCAGTGTAGACTGGCTGACTTCACCATGATGTCATATCTTCACTCACTCAAAGATCTCCTAGCCAGCTCGGACTTTGATGAAACTGACAGGGCATGCAAAGTGGAGAGGATGGATTATTCCTGCTTAGTGGTTTGGATTCTAGATATCTCTTTGGTATAGTTGAGACATATCCTTCAATAGTGAAAAAAAAAAAAGTGAACTGGTTATACATCTTTTTGTGAATCAAGAACCTGCCTTAGAGGAAGGCCATTGGGTACTGCATGGAAGAAAAGAGATTAGCTGATTTCTAACATGATTAATATATTGGTTATAGTTTGCAGACTCATTTTTTTTTTCCATTTTATTATTTAGTTCCAGGAATATAACAATACACAGGCTCACATTTATCCTTAGATAGTCTTAGTCCCCCAAAACTGCATTAGCTACTTGACTCTAGAAAAGAATAAAAGAAGGAATTGAAACTATAAGGTGAGAGACATGGCAAATAATAATATTTATTCAATTCATCTAGATTTAGCTTTGAGTATCGCTGATCACTAAGGGATTGTTGGTGACTAAACTTCTCACTCACAGACAAAACAAGTATCTTTGTGCTGCAGAGCAGATTTGAAAACCATTTAGAGCCATAATAGCATTAATCCAAATAGGCAGATTTCTGTGGCTCATGAAATGAATCCTAGCCTCTTGGGAGACAGGAAAAGAAGGACACACCCCTCCGAGGCTGCATTCCTGTGGCGGATAGTGAAGGAGGCACAAGCTATTTTGTGGGTGATTCTGACTAAGAGAATGTCTGCTTTCAACTGAGACTCCATTTTGCACACAGGCTAAAACCAGAAAAGAGGCCATTTATGCATCATTTTCAAACGGAACGCACTGGATGGACAAAGAATTCTCTGAACACTGGCGAGACTCTCCAGATAGACAAGGGGATGCCAAATGGAAGGAGTGATTGTGAACTGACCTAGCAAGGTGTCCTCCAGGAAATGGCAGGGCGGTGTGTATCCTCGCTGATTATACATATAATAGCCCCACAAGCCATGTGCTATATCAAGAAAGGCGGCATTGCAGAGCTGTGTTTTCAAAAGGAAAATGAAACAGCTCGCTGACTGAGCCCTTTAGGAAAGATGTAAAGCAGCTTTATGAGCAGGGAAGGAGTTAGGAGTTCCCATGTGTTGGCAACAGAGTCAAATCACTCATGAAGGAAAGATGAACAACGCACACAGGACACATTCAAAGGAGAATCCGGTGTTGAATCCTACCATTCGAAGATTTTTTAAAGAGGATTCAGGATAATTAAAAATCAAAAGCATAGGTCATTATTTGGGAAGTGGTCTTTTTATTTTTCATTTTGTGGATTAGATCCCTTGAGGAGAAATGTTAGGGATACAGGTAAGCAACTGTGGGAGCCCCTGACCCCCAAGTGTCTTGAAAACTGCACACAGCCATTTGCTTGACCTAGGACCTATTCTCCTTGTAAAATCAGATGCTAACTGTAATCTATACCCAAAACTACCTCCTCCCTGAGACTCACAGAGATACTGCTATCTCTATAATCCTCCCCTCCTCCCTGTTCATTACAATCAACCCCTCCCTATATTGCACGACCCTGCTCCCTGCCTTATGCTCTCATACGCATTGAAATGTCAAGCCCTTATAACCAGCTTATTCAGCCCCCCAAAAGGCAGACTATTTCCACGTTGTGCTCTGAACTGGCCGCCATTCAGAACAGCTCCTGAATCCATCCAGAGAACCTCCTGCTTTCAGGGTAACATGGTTCAACTTCCCCATCCTGTAGGTATGGTGCTTTCTTTAGTCCTTTGGCTACAAAAGCCCTCTTGGGCCATGACAATTGGTGTGCCAGCCTGGAGACTAAAGAAATCCCAGCCACTGATGACATGAACTTGGGGAAGGGAAAGGGTAGGTCTCCAGGTGGGATACAGGGGTGGCCTGTGACACTTACGTGGGGAGGGCTGTCTACCCTCCTAGATGAATGGGGTTTGCCGAGAGAGTACGGAGATGTGTATGACTCCCCGCTGGACTAATAGTTCTCCTGCTTCAGGCCGCAGGACTAGTAGGATTTCATGAGATAGAGAAAAGCTGCCAGGCTGCTGCAGCAGTAGTCTGGCCGTTCTTGGAGGCTGTGTGTGCAGCTACAGAAAAGGCCTTAATGGCTGATGCAGCAGTCTGCCACTTAGAAGACAAACTGAAGTTAGAAAGGGATATGTAATTAACCCAAGCTGAATTGAAAGACACTCTATATAAAAGTTTAGAAATACTGGCATGCCAGTACACTAGAGTAAGAGGGCATAAACTGCCCAAAGGGCAAGTTACGCATACCCTAGCTTCCCCTGACTGGAACCTTAAAGTGTGGGACCCTGTTGATTCCTCATCAAAAGACGATGAGCCTCTGTCTGACTGGGAAATTAAAACTGAGGAAAGAAAGCATGTGCATCCTCTGGTCCAACAAAAGGTGCCTTCCCCCAGATGTTCTGTGGCAATATGTCAGTATAAATTACCAGGGTCATTTAATAGCCTTGTCTGGCCAATGGAGAAAACTAATGGTACCTGGCAAATGACTATTAATTATATTGAACTTAATTTAATAACTTCTTTGTTTGCAGCTGTGTCGAATATAGCTACCTTGTTGCAGGATATGAGTACTCAAACCAATTTCACTTTGTGTTAAACCTTGTCAAAGCTTATTTTAGTATTTTAGATCCTTCCAGCCAGACTGCATCCACCTTCACATGGGAAAACCAACAATGGACATTTGCTGTGCTTCCACAAGGACACCTCCATAGTCCCACCATCACCATGGGCTGGTAGCATAAGATTTAAAGAAAAGGATGCCCCCCATGTTTCACTATAATGAAGATATCATGCTAACCAGTAATTCTTTTCTAGAACTAGAAATTGCTGCTAGCATAGTGGTGACCCACCTTGAAAGTCGAGGATGGGTGACAAATCAAAGTGAATTAACAAGAGCCTGAACATTCTATCAAGTTCTCGGGTATTGTCTGGTTGGGTAAAACTAAAGCTATTCCTTTAGCTGTTGTTAAAATACAAAGTCATCCTATACTGCTAACTCCTAAATAAGTAATAGCTTTTCTTGGTTTATTAGGTTATTGGAAACTGCTTATACTCTATCTGAAAATTTTAAAACTTTTGTACACCCTAATTAGAAAAGGAAAAGCATGGGAATGGGATTTTCCACAGCAGGCTGTGTTTATAAAAGCACAAGCACAAGCTTTAAGGGGGGTGGACCCCAATATATCCTGTGAATTGGATATGTCCAATGCCAATGTTGGCTTTGGGTGGGGTCTGTGGCAAAGGCAACAGGCTAAATGTGTAACCATTAGATTCTGGTCCCAACTTTGGAAGGGCACAGAACTCAGATACAGCCCATTGGAAAAACAATTGTGTACACCTTATAATGCTCTGTTACAAGTGGAAGGTTTAACTCAAAAATGCCCAGTGGCCACACTCATACAGGAGTGGACATAGGCGACCATAAATAAACCCCATTTGGGGACTGCTCAGCTAAGCACCCTGACAAGATGGAAAGCCTACGTCCTACAACGCCGACTTTTTAACAATAGCCCTGTAAGTGCAGAGATGCATGAAATTTTAGGACGGGTCTCCCATGTGGAAGAGCAGCATGCCCTGCCCCCCACTGATCCTCCCAAGGCGGCTCCTCCCATGCCCACTGTTGATGGACAAGGGAGTATACCTGACTGCATGGTATACTGACTGATTGGCACCTGGGCAACATGCTATCTGGATGGCCGTGACTGTCCAGCCAAGTACTGACATCATCTGGTAGCAGACTGGAACTTTGCAAAGCAGCCAGTGGGCTGAGCTGCGGGCTGTAGGGATGGTAATTGTCCATGAACCAGGAGATACCTTGACTGCCCAGATAATTGGGCCATATATCGAGGCCTAACAGTATGGATGGCCACGTGGAAGCAGGAGCAATGGACAGCGGTCGACTGCCCCCTATGGGGGAAGGAACTGTGGGAAGACATCTGGATGGCCTGCCAGAAATGTAAGGTAACTGCTTTCCATATTTCTGCCCATGTTAACTCATTGCCAGGTAATGCAGCTGCAGATGCCCTAGCTAAATTCTGCAACCTAACAGCAATGATGCATGAGGCGACTGAATGGCTGCACTGGAAAACTGAGCACCCAGGGTCCCAGACCCTGTGGAAGCTGGTGCAGCAGTCTCAGCTGCCTATCACCTGACAAGAGTTAAAAGGAGTAGAGGATGCTAGCCCCTCATGCTCACTGTGACGGCCTAGAATGTTTCCTCACCAACTTGCACCCATCAGCCGAGACCAGATTCCTCTCACCTGTGGCAAGTAGACTACATTGGCCCCTTCCTCTGTCCAAAGGGGCAAAATACACCTTCAGCACTGTAGCTACAGTTACGGGACTGCTGCTGGCCTTACAGGGGTCAAGGCCAACTAACTAGTGAGCTACCATATGTACCTTAAAAATCCTTTTCTGGGGTCCCAACACACATGGACAGCGATAGGGGGAATCCCTTCACTGGGCAACTAACCCAGCCTGGGCTACAGAACATAATGTCCTTTGAACTTTTCATTTGCCCTATAATCCCACAGCAACTGGGTTAACTGAAAGAATGTATGACCTTTTAAAGAAACACTTAATGGATGATAGAAACTCCTTGCAACAATGGACTCAATGACTGTACCAGCATTACCTCCAGACCCAAAGCAGTGGCTCCCGCCCTGAGGAAATTGTAACCATGGGGCCCATGCAGGCCTTACGAATTCACATAAGGGGGGCCAGCTGCCTTCAAACCACAGCCAAGCAGCAATAATAATCTGCTCTTGCCTGTGCCACAAACACTAGAAATTGGGGAAAATAAGGTCAATTGGCTCTGGTTCTGGCCCATGCAGCCAAGCTGGTTGAGAATACTAAGCCCATGGGGTATTTACTGTGCCAAAGGTTATTTGTATTCCCCAACTGGGGCCCCCATCCCCCAGGGAACAGTATGCGTAACTCTGCAACCCCAAACTAACTGCAGATCTGACTCGGAAGGGCTCCCTGCAGGGGAAGAAAATATGGCATTAAAAAAAAAAAAAAAAAAAAAAGATCTTCACCTGGAACTCTTCTATCCACTAATGAAATCTCAGTATATGTGTGTGTGTGTGTGTGTGTGTGTGTGTGTATACATATATGTTTCTATGTGTGCTATTAATTCTTGCTAAAAAATTGTATATTACTGTTTCAATAATGCATTAACTAAAGTGCTGTATTTAGCATTATTCCAACAAGTTTTAATTTTAGTGGCAATTGTATGCTGTAGAATGTCTGCTTGAAAATGGTTTTCAAAATTATTTTGGTAACTTAAGTATAAGAGATATAAAGAATGTTTTGTATGAAAAGGATAAGGCAAGTAGTTTTGTCCTAAATGACTGGTTGTTTCAGAATGGAAAAGAGAAGATGTAGGACAAAGACTTAGATGGTTATAGAAAGTTTGCGGAAAGGGAAATTTATTTCTGTGGACAAAGTTAGGAAATGGTAAAAAAAAACAACAACAAAAAAACTAGATATGGAATAAAGCAGACTGCCTGGTAGTTTTATCCTTTAGCTATTTTAGTCCCCGGTGTACCTGTACTTTAATTAATATTCAATGTTGTGTATATGTACCTGATAACTCACAAAATGTAACACAAGCTCTTGATCACATGCCAGATCATACTGAACATTTATCTGATAATCCTTTGACCAAATGGTATAATTCTTCAACTTGGCCATGGTGCCCCGGGGATTACTGTCCATATGTACTTTTTACTTGTACTCTGCTGTTTGCTGTATTGTGGCTGTGAATTATGGATGCAATGTCTGTCCTATGGTCAACACAAATTGCTGTGTGGGGGTGGAATGTGGGACCCCCTGGCCCCCAAGTGTCTTGAAAACTGCACACCGCCATTTGCTTGATCTAGGATCTATTCTTGTAATATCAGATGCTAACTGTAATCTATACCCAAAATTACCTCTCTGAGACTCCCTGAGATACTGTTATCTCTATAATCCTCCCCTCCTCCCTGTTGATTACAATCAACCCTTCCCTACATTGCACAACCCTGCTCCCTGTCTTACACTCCCATACCCATTGGAATGTCGAGCCCTTAATACCAGCTTATTCAGCCCCTCAAAGTACGGACTATTTCTATGTTGTGTTCTGAACTGGTCGCCATTCATAGCAGCTCCTGAATCCATCCAGAGAAGCTCCTGATTTCAGGGCAACGTGGCTTGACTCCCCCACACTGTATGTAGGTAAGCCCTATAATAAATGCTCATGTCTCAGAACGTGTCCAGTGCTTTCTTTAGTCCTTTGGCTACAAAAGCCCTCTTGGGCCGTGACAGCAACAAATAGCAACATTCAAACTTTGAGTTGCAACTCTAATAGCAACTCAGTGGTAACAACAATGTCTCCTGACAGCATTTGAAAGGAGCTGGCTGCCCTCTCCATTTGACAGGAAAGAACTCAATGAAATCATGCTGGAAAGCACTTGTTAAAATGCCTAGAGCATAGGTACTACAGGAAAATTATAATCGTTAATATGATCATAATAGTTATAACAAAGGTCCAAGTTGAAAGAAGCCCTTCCACCGCCATCATTTTGAAGATGACATGCAGAGGATGACAGTTGATTTGTCTGTGCATGGTTTCTCTGTGACCCCACTGAGATCCAAAGCTCATCTGCCTAATCTGGGTACCAAAGGGGTTGTCCCCTGCTCTAGAGACGCCCTGGTCCAAACGGGACCATAAGACAGAAGCTACTCGGCAAGAAAGGATATGAGAGAACCTAGAACAAGAGGTGAGCTCTCGGAGCCTAACTAAGGAAGAATATCACACAATTTCTTTAAAAAATTATTGTTTTTCAGCCTGAAATTATATTTTCAACCCAATTGCTTACAATAACTGTATATTTTCCCTTTTTGTTGCCTATATTTTGTTAACCTATTTCCTCAGCTTTTCTACCCCCTCCAATAGTTTTCCCACCTTAAAAGCCAATCATTGCTGATTAAATTTAAAATTGTATACCAGCTTTAATTGGTAATGACACTTTCCCATGAAGTTCTAGTCTATACAGGCAGAAGAGCTGGTGCTTAAGAAGGAAGGTCCTGGAGCCAGACTGCCAGGTTCAAATCCTGATTACACCGTTACCTGGCTGGGTAATGCCAGGCAAGCTAATTAATCACTCTGTACCTCAGTTTCCTCATTTGTAAAAGGGAGATTGATTAATCAGAGTACTTAACTCATGGGAGGACTGAATGAGAACCTATACAGTTCTGAGAACAGGTGAGGCAGAAGCCAAAAGAAATTAAGTGGTTTTCAAGTGTCTTCCTGTAAACTAAATTCAGGTAAACTGTCATTATAATAATATTAATGGCTTGAATTTTAAGAGATTAAAAACAAAATTAACATGCAAAAAGTTTGCATTTTGAATTAGTAGTGGTTTCTTTCTTCTAGTTCACTCATTTTCTATTCATTCACCCATTAAATGTTTATTGGCCTGCTACTAACTGCAAGGTGTTTCTCAGATACAATGAAAAGAAGAAAATTTGATGCAAATTTTAAGAGCAAAGACCAGGCAGATCAAGAAAGGAGTCACACTCTGTAATCAATTTACAATCAGGTGGATTTAAATTTGCAAATGCTTAAATTATGAACCAAAGGATCAAATGTAAGTGAAGGCTATTAAGGGGTTTTTAATGTGTGGAAGAATCATTTGCATAAACCATGTATCAGTGGAGTTCATTAACCTGCAGATTATCAGATCAATAATATCTATGCTCAGCATTACAAATACCCCCCCAAAAATTCAATTTTGGCAGCTGCCCTCTTGAATTTTATTTTTCCAGAAGAGAGAATAATTTGAAGCAATAGCATTTGAAAATGTTAACCCCTGGCTTTGTTTCCTTTTAAACTGCCAAGGATTCAGTGCTTCTGAAAAACACTATTTGAAGTATCAATGGAACCCCTTGAGTTTCTGTAGAAGCAACAGGGGTTCCTCCCTTTTTATGAAGCAAATTTGGGCTCTCAGTCACAACAAAATCCCGCAGTTACTTCTGTTGCATTAGAAAGGTTTATTTTTGATTTAAAGTTCTCCTTAGTTAAAAAATTCATTAAAACATACACACACGCCATGCACACGCACACACACAAAAAACCACCTTCATTTTCAAGAGTGTTGAGCCTTTTAAGAAAGGGAAAATTAATCAACTGAGTGACCCTGATGCCATAAAAAGCCATAAAGACCTTTTAAATTACCACATCTTTAATACTTTCTACAATATGACTGAGTTTTTGTAGAATTGCAGCATTTGATAATAAAACTTGCCTTTTAAAAAAAAGATCAGATAATTGTAAATATTTCTTCAATGAACATAATTGTACATGCAATATTGTGAGCCTGTCAAGAGTATTTTTGTAGATGAGTTTCTAGAAGTGCAATTGCTGGGTGGTGTTAGCTACCTTTTGCTGTGTAAGAAATTATCACAAACTTACTGGCTTAAATGACCACCTTTTATTATTCTGTGGTTCAGGAGTCTTGGCAGGCCTCAGCTGGGTCCTCTGCTCAGGGATTGTTGGCAGAATTCAGTTCCTTGTGGTTGCGGGAGGCAGGTCCCTGATTTCTTGCTGGCTGCCAGCCAGGGGCCACTACCAGCACCTAGAGGTCACCCACAGTTCCTTGCCGTCTGGCCCTCTCTCAGGTCTTCGCACCACATCACAGCTCACTTCTGCAAGGCCAGCAGGAGACTGTCTTGCTTCAGGAAGGGCTCAGTTCTTCTTCTAAGGGAATTCACCTAATAATTGGTCGAGCCCACCCAGGACAATTTCCCTTTCAATTAAATCAAAATCAAATGATTTGGGAGCTTGATTATATTGGCAAAGTCCCTTCACCTAGGCCATCTAACGTAACCTAATCAAGATAAAGAAGTCCCAACATATACAGAGATCCTCAAGGGGACAAAATAATTCAGGGCATGTATGACAGCAGTCTTGGAAATTATCTTGGAATTCTGCCTAGCACCCTGGGTTAAAAACTATGTTTGAAAAATTTGGATCAATACTGCCAAATTTCTTCCAAAGAGGTTGGGCCATTTACAAGTCTACCAACAGTGAACGAGTGGGCTGTTTTCTTACAGTTCGGTTAATATTAAAGATTATCAGTCCTTTAATTCTTTTTTTTTTGTTGTTGTTCAAAATCTTGCAGGAGATGAGCATTTCTAAATAGTTTTAATTTCTATTTTTTAAAAGGAGTTTGAGCAAAATTTCATGTATTGACACATCTTTGATTATCTTTTGATATTCTTTGCTTTGATTTATTTTTAACTTGGATTGTTTATTTTATTTTTCATATTGACTTACAGGAACTAATTCTATATAAGAGACAAATTTTTTCTCTGTTTTTATATGTTGCAATTTTTTCTTCCAGTTTGATTTTTCTTTTGAACTTGGTTTTGTGGTGTTTCTTTTTTCTTTTTGTTTGGGGGGGGCTTGAAGATGTTTTTATAAACAAGTATGTAATAGTGGAAGGTTGAAAACAGTTTAAATGAACATCAATTTGTTGAATAAATTAAGTATATTTACATGGTGGAATATTCTTCAAACATTAGATAAAATGAAGCAGATGTTTAAGATATGAATATGGAGAGGAGATCCCCATATTTCAATTAGTAGAAAAGCAAGTTATAGAATAAGATCTATAGTTGTGATCCAGTGCATGATAAAATGTTTCTTAGATGCATATTTACATGCTTATATATTCATAGAAAAATGTCTGGAATTACACACACCAAGTTGCTAATACTGGATATATCTGGGGGATTGGATTAGGAAGTGAGCTTTACCTTTTTCTTTAGTCACTTATGCATTCTTTTATTTAATTTTGCAATAAGTAATCTTTGATTTCATTATTGAAAAGAAGATAAATGATATAATGATGTTTACTCCACTTTCAGCATGTTATCTTAGTTTTTTGAATATTGTTAAGTTAGATTTTGTAACTGTGGTATATTCATTACCAATATAAGGTCCTCCCAATTCTGTAAACTAGGTGGGCTAATTGAATTTTCCCAGTTCACTGGAGGAGTTAACTGGGTTTCAATCAGTCTATTATTTGGCTAGGGTGAGAGAGCTGATTAGTAGGGAAAGGGGAACTGTAGCCTAAATGTTTAAAACCCCATTAGAACATCTCATTTTACACTGCCCCCGTGAATGGAACTCACACATCTCAAGTTGGGCTAGGCAAGTGTACGAAGAAGGAATTAATAGAAGCACTTGGTCAATTCATTGTCTGTAGAAGAGCATCCAGAAATAATTACTGAGAATGAAAAGGAAATTGTCCAAATCTCTCCCCACTCAAGTTGAAAGGAGCCGTTTCTCAGAAGAAATGATTTTCCATCCAGTAGTTAAATCAGAGGGATAAGCACAACTGGGTACCCAGCTGGGCAAGGCAGAAGGGAAAGGAGGATGCGGGAGGAGGTGGTCACAGCCTGCAGGACGGCCATGCATCTAGGACAGTGTGTCCTAGGGGAATGGCTAATCTGGAGGCTCACGAGGGTCTGAAGACAAGGAAGGAGGAAATAAGATGGGATTCTAAGGCTAAAATGGGTTAAGGAAAAGGCATTTTTTTTACAGGTGCCTCAGCCATTTGGGTTTTCTTATACTCATGACTCGATGTTTCTGAAGTCTTTGTTATTTTTATTTTTATTTTTGGTTCTGTTGACTGAGATTCATCCCTTACAGCAGAAATAGTGTCTTTTGTTTTGGCTGCATACTGACCCCTTATCCTGAACCCCTACTTGTCTCTTTGCCTTGAGGTCCTGTCCACGTGCCCTATTACCCTAAGTGTTTGGTTTTCTCTCCCCTCCACCTGCATCCTTTCCTGGGGTCCTAAGTGATGCTCTCCTAGAGTGGTGGGGACCCTGGTAGTCTCTTCCTTCCCAAGTCCTGACCATTTCTCTTCCTTTAGCTCAAGGATATTGCATCTTTTGCTCCCAACTCGGCACTACATTAATGAGAGATGGCCTTGCCGCCCCAACTGATTTTTCACTGGTTGCTCAAGGGAAGATTGGAAAGAACCCTGAGGAATTGTCCCAGGTGGTGCCAACAGGATCACTGCAGGCTGCAGGCTTCAGACATGTTACTGCGGCATGTGTGGAGTCACTTATCTCCAACTCCACTCATGGTGGATTTTCAGGAGTAGCAGCTCTGGAAGGAGGCAAGACTTGCTCCGGCAGCTAAGTGGAAGCAGACCTGCTGTGTAAACAGCAGAGGTAATCTTTCCCCTTCCTTGGTATTTGAACGAACAGGATTGAATTAAAATAAAAAGCCAATCTGTATGCAATTAAAAGCTTCTACTGGCAATTGCTCCCCCCCCCCCCCCGTTAAAACAGCAGAAATCCAAATTTTCCACCTCCTCAGCCTGTCCCTCCTCCAGCGCTAAATTGCCACAGTTGGGAGTGATGTCTTTAGGCAGTTACTGGCAAGGGTAGATCCATCGAAGGAATGAAAGTATTTCTTTTTTTTTTTTTTTTTTTTAATTAACATGGCATTCTCCAAAGTAGTACTAAACTTTTTAGCCAAACCTATGGAAAGTATAGGCATTTTTTGCTGCCCCCAGAATTTCAGATTCTTCGTGAAAGATTACTCAACTGACACCTTCTTGGGATTTAACTTAAATTTAAGATTTCAAAGCTTACACAAAAAATAAAGATAACAATAAAATCACATCAATTATTCAACATTTTGTAATTCTTCTGGAATTTTTAGAAACCCTAGTGGTTTTACAATCCTCTTTTAAAATTACATTTACCAAATATAGGAATTTAAGGAGAGCAATTTATGGGCATTCATTTGTCTTCTGAAAAGTGCTGTTCTTTGCACTCTTAGGATGTGGGGCTTTATGCAGATTTTTAAATCTATGACTGATCAACCACATAAAAGGAAAGATTTATATTATTTCATTCTTTCTGAATTTCTCCTATATGGTGGCAATACAGTAGGGAACAAAAGAAGCAAATTATCTGCCCTTATAGAGCTTTCATCTTGTAGGGAGAGACAGGCAGACAGACAATAAACCAATAAGCAAATAAGTGTGTGTGTGTGTGTGTGTGTGTGTGTATTGTTGTAAAAAGTGCTATGAAGAAAAAGGAGGGTAAGAAGGATAGAAAAATGAGGGAGTTTATTTTATTTTGTGTATGTTGGAAGAAGAGGAATATATATATATTTTAAAAAGAGCAAATACTTACATGAGTCATTGTTTTGTATTAGAATATCTGAATTAGTACTCTATATTGGTAGGAAACTTGAGGAAACTGGACAAAAGAGATGATTCCTGAAAATTATATTAAGAATCACCTATTTCTATAATGTGGTTGATACAAGGATGTTTCAAAACATAACCTTGTATTTGTAGAGTTGCAAAATCCCTTTTTCTTTTGTTAATTATGGGTAGAAAACATGGTATAGTTTAAAGAAGCTAATAGTTATTTTCTTAATTGTTTCACTGGAAAGCACCAGTTCATCATGCATTTTTTTTTTTTTTTTTTGTCACAGTTAAATCATTAATACACAAGGATTTACCATAACATCATTGAAAAGAGCTGCAGATGGCCATGCCAGGCTTACCGGCTTTTGAAATCCACTACTCAACCCACACTGACTGCTCAAAGCCAGAAGCTGCATTCCTTCATCCACACTCCCTCTAACCCCCATTTAGCAAGGTCTGCTGATTTCAGCAGGGTAGGATGGGATTCTAGAGAATGCTACTTCCCTGAAATGAAACAAAAGGTGTTATACAAAAAAGCGTCTGCAGCATATTAAGCTTGGGAACAGAACTTCTTACTGCAAGATCTTTTATATGCCTTCATATGCCTATGTACATACATTATGGATTGCCGTGGAGGTGACACATATGCAGAATTTTTCAAAATTATTTAAACACAGAACAATTTTTTTGGTAGCATACTTTAAGAGACTGATTTTCTAACAAACATATTTTAAGAAACCAAGATTAACATAAGTCTCTCAAAATCTTTTTGATTCTCTTGATTCCTTTGGTCCTTAAAAGAAGATTGGCATTCCCAAGAAATATCTAACTAGGAAAATTTACTAACAGCTTTCAATGCTCTGTATATGCTAAGGTACCTCCTCCAATTCCATCTGTAAGCCACTAAGAAATCAAATACACAGAATCAACTCTGTCCCCTAAATATCCTTAAATACCACCCCCACTTTTTATGTCCCTCTGTACATAAAGATACTTGCACAAGTGCACCAACATACACACACACAACTTTGTAAGAAGTTATATATCCCACAAAGTTTAAAAAAAAAAGTTACGGTTTGAAGGAAGTATGGGTTGATGTGTGAGTGCGTGTGTCTATTGCTATAAAAGTAAAAGGCAGGATCCTTAGTTCTCTGGGTGGAGTGAGTGAACATTGTCTGGATACGATTCCTGAGCGAAATCTTGAATATTAAATAGGAGTGAGCCAAGGTAGCAGGAAGTGGAGGTGTGGCGGAAAAGGTACTCCCATGAGAACTTGCATGAATAGATTCATTGACTGATGAAATGAAACAATATGGTGTGGGTGGAAGCTACAAGAAAAGTGATAATACTACTGTGTGACATTCAAAGCATTTCTAGCAATGGGTAAAAGCTTTAATATACCATGACCTTTAAGGTTGCATTTCAGGAAAGCAAGAGCGCTTTTGTGACGGTTTGAAGTTGTACATACCCCAGAAAAGATCATGTTCTTTTCATGCATTCCTGTGGGTGTAGACCTATTATGGGTAGGACCTTTTGATTAGGCTACTTAGTTAGGAGTGACCCAGGGTAGGTCTTAATCCTCTTACTGGAGTCCTTTATAAAAGGAAGAAGAGGAACACAGAAAAAAAAAAGCCCCAGAAAAGTTCAGAGAAGAAAGATGGAGAAACCAGCTGTTGGAATTAACAGGAATCTTCTGTTGCTAGATACAAGTCACCCCAGCACTGACTGATTAGAAAATGTGATTGAACTACATAATAACAAAAATTATTAAATGCCTAGGAATAAACCTAATGAGCCATCTGAGGCCTACATGAAAAATTACAAAATATTACTTAAGAACATATTATTTAATAGCAATATTTATCAAATTCATGCTTGGAAAGATTCAATATCATAAAAGTAACAATTATCTCAAAATTAATCAATAAATAATGTAATGCCAATCAAAATCCCGCCAGGATTACTTAGGGAACTTGACAAATTGATTCTAAAATTTATATGAAAGAGTAAAGGCAAGGTGAGCTTGAAAATGAATGAGGACGTGGGGCTCTGACTAACAGATATCAGGACTTACTATAGAGTTTGAGTAACTAAGACTACACGATGTTGGCATAGAGATGGGAAAATAAGAGCAATGAGACAGAATAAAAAGCACATAAACAGAACTGTCCAGAGCATCCTAGAACATTCTTCCACTGCAGCCTTGGATGTTCCTTCTTCAGGGAGGAAGGGATGGGCTACAAGATATGCCAGTCCTACTCCTAGAGCACAGTATTTCAAAGCCCAGGCCATTTCAGCCTAATAATTTACAGAAATGTGGCAAGGGAAGGACACAGAAGTATAAAGTATTCTAGAGAATTTTAATTTTTCTCTCTAGAAAACAAATACTGTTTCTTAGTAGCCAAAATAAGAAAATCAAAGTTGTAATTGAATGTCATCATTGTCAATCAATTAGGCTATATATAAGTAAATAGGTTGTCTATCCTTTTTTTTAAGCAGGTACAACTGGTTAGGGTGAAATACTTTGTGACCTTCCTTCCAAAAGTCAGAGGGCTGGATCTACTCGGATATAGGGGGGGAAATGAGGGGAGGGAGGATGTGGGAGAGAGGAAGAAGAAATACTCTCAATTATATGAGTAAAGGACTGAAGCCAATACGGCCATAAATGTCCCTGTTCTGGTTTGCTAATGCTGCCATTAAGCAAAATACCAGAAATGGATTGGGTTTTATAAATGGATTTAATTTGGTTACAAATTTATAGTTCTAAGTCCATAAAAGCATCTAAAACCAAGGCATAAACATGAGTATACCTTCACTGGAGAAAGGCTATTGGCAACTGGAAAATCTCTGTTAGCTCAGAAGGCACATGGCTGGTGTCTGCTTGTTCCAAGGTTGCATTTCAAAATGGCGTTCTCCAAAATATCTCTAGGCTTAGCTTCTTGGGGCAAACTCTGGGTTAGTATCTCCAAAGCATCAGCAAAAGTCTGCTTTCAACAGCCATCTCCAAAATGTCTCTCTAAGCTGCAGCACTGAGCTCATTTTGTCTGATCTCTTATAGGGCTCCAGTAAACTAATCAAGACCCAGGCTGAATGGGTGGGGCCACACCTCCAGGGAAATAACCTAATCAAAGGTATTACCCACAGATGGGTGGGTCACATCTCCATGGAAACAAATCCAAAGATACCAACCTAATCAACACTAATATATCTGCCCCCACAAGATTTCATTAAAGAACATGGCATTTTGGGGGACATAATACATCCAAACCAGCACAGTCCCTTAATATTATTTGTTTAAGGAAATAAGGAACACATACATCAACAACAAAAACACCCTTTGCTTGTTTATTGACAATGCTCTGAATATTTCACCAGTTCATTAGAATGAACTAATGAACTGATCAGGGCACAGATAAGAGTTTGGAATAAGATTGAGGAGATATTAGAAATCAGTGGGGAAAAAGATGGCTATTCAACATTTAGTATAAAAAAAAAAAAAACGGTTTCCCATAAAGAAAAAAATAATCAGTTGAGATCCCTACTTCATGTCATATAAAATATAAACTCTAAATAAAGACCTAAATGTGAAAAACAAAATTTTACAATTATTAGAATAAAACATAAAAGTCTATCTTATTGATGTCAAGGAAATACTGTTACATAGTACACAGGATGTATCTGTTTAGAAAACAAACAAGCAAAAACGAGTGTATGATTACAGTTATTTTGTCATGGTTATTATTCATAGACTTATAGGGAAAATCTTTGGGTTAAAGTTAACAATTTTTAAGACAATTTTCAGGCAATATTTAAAACTCTTAGTGTGCATTAGAAAGCAAAGTGTGAGAGAACAGAGGGCCCAAGTGAGCAAGGGGGAAGAGATGTCAGTTAAGGAAGACAGTCTCTGTTATGGGGGTAGAGAGAGACCCAGGGCAGCAGTGCTCAGAAACCAAGGGTGAAAGCATTTCAATAATTCAATAATGTGACCAAAATATGGATAAGGATACAAATACTGCCAGATTTTTCTACTTAGCAAGAAGATGGTCTCAGTGATCCACCCACAATATGCTGATCTAATTCCCCAGTGTGAGGTCTTAACCCGTCTCCACCACACCTTGACCCTCTGGGGACTAATTACAAAATTCCACAGAAGCCGATGAAAAATGTTAAGAAAAATAAGTATTTCTCTTTTGTTCCTGGATTAAAACTTACTTATTCATGTATCGTCTCTACTTTGAGCTGAGTGATTAAATTTCAAAACCCACTCAAAGGAAAAGGTACTGACGAACTGGGAGAAATACAAATAACCACTGAGAACAGCATCTGCTTCTACAAATCCACCAGTCCTGAAAATTGAAGCTGTCATATGTGGACATTGGATTGGATTCCTAAAGTTTGTTTCAAGGAGTTTGCTTTGTGTTCTGAGTTTTGGAACAACTAGACTACTAGCTGTCCATGGTTCTCATAATATCTCTCTTTCTTTCTCTCTCTCTCTCTCTCTCTCTCTCTCTCTCTCTCTCTCACACACACACACACACACACACACGTGATTAGATAATAGATTATCTACATAGACAGGGTGGTCTAAGTCAGTTCTCTCTGGAAATTGGCTCAATTTCCCTTTTCTGGATTTAATCTAAGCATGCTTGTCTTAAATGTCAATTGTAACCAAATGTAAATGCCTTGTAAAAACAAGTTTATCTTCACTAAACTTAACTGTAGTCTCTGATTAGCTATTCTGGAACTTAAATGAAGCATTCTTATGGTTGTTTTTTTTCCCCCTTGATGGTATGTGAGCTATATATGGGCAAAAGTGTAAGTCTCAGATCCTTTAAAATGTCTCAGAATTTCTTCTGTGAATTTTGAAAGAACAGGTATAACAGTTTTATTCAACATAGGCAGTTAAAGATTTACCTGCTTGATGAAAAGATTCTTTATTAAAGATTCACTGTGAGTTTCTAGTAAGTGACAACTACCTAACATCATAAAAGACCATTATTTACAAAATATCAATTTACGTTCAATTTTTAAATTTGAATGTTATGATGGCTTCAGTCCAAACTGGGCAAATGCCTTAGACTTGCCACTAAAGCATCAGTGATATTGGTTTCAGAGCTTAATGTTTTCAGCCCTAGACTATGTAACTGTATGTTATTCTGGGTCTTGGTTGGCTGGATACAGGAGAGGGACAGAAACCCCCAAGTCTGGATGCCTCAGTGCTTTCTTACAAATGAAGTAGCAGCAACGCCAAAAGATCACAAGATGTCTAAGAATGGGTAATTCCTAGACAAAGAGTGGAGGATTCCAGTTGATGGCTAAGTTATCCCTTATCTCCTGATAAATTTCCCCTGCCCCCGTACTATACGATGTGGATGCTCACGGCATTTGGTTAACAGGAGGCTAAAATTTGGATGCTATGGATTGAACTGTTCCCCCAAAAAAGTTATGTACAAATCCTAATCCCTACTCCTGTAAACGTAGTTCTACTTGGAAGTAGGATCCTGAAGATATTACAGTTATCCCTTCCACATTGCTGGGGTTAGGGGCATAGCACCCCCGCAATCTGGAAAGTATGTGTAAAATTTTTTGGCCCTCACTTCATACCAGAGAAGAATTCTTCAATCAGTTTCCTCAGGGTTTCAGGAAACCCCCTAGCTGCCTCCTGAGGCAGACGCTGCCTCTCCTATTACTTTTACATTGCTCAGGCTAAACCTTTTTTTTTTTTAATTTTCAAACCAGATTTTGCTGGCCTGAAAACCCATAGGTATAGACCCTTCACCTTCTTTTTCTGTTAGGAAACCATATAAGGACTTAGCCTTTTCTCATATTATGCCAGAACCTACAGGAATGCCTTTTTTATAACAATCCTGCACCCAAAAGAATGTTGCACTTTCTATGTGAGAGAGATGCGGATCTCGTGGTTTATGCAAATGCTCTGCAGTTGTTGGTGAAGCTGCAGCAAGGTCTTCACAGATTTCCTTCTCTTTTTTCTGGATATGCCTTACAGTCAACACAAAGCTGCAGCAGTCATTTTGCAGCTTCCACAAAACTCCCCCCAAATTCCCATTTAATTTCTTATGTCTACCTGGGATATACTGAAAGTGCGATGGGGAAAGTCGTGAAGTGGAAGGGATAAGTGTCGTTAAGGTGAGGTCAACCTGAGTTAGGGTCAGCCCTAACTCAGTACCTGGTGTCCTTACGAGAGAGGAAATTTGGACACAGTCAGTAGGAGAGATGCAGAGTGAACACAGCCATAGGGCCAGCATGTGGGGTGGAGGCTGGCAAGTGACCACCAGAACCCTACAGACTTCAGAGGGAGCAGGGCTCTGTCGACACCTTGATTCAGACTCCCAGCCTCCAGAACGGGGAGCTGGTCAATTCCTGTTGTTTTAAGCCACCAGGTCTGCTGTATCATGTTACAGCAGCCCCAGGAGACTAAGATAATGACATAGGCCAGGTCATGTCGTCCTCTGCTCCAAACCTTGAAGAGTTTCCCCACATTAAATGGCGCACGAAACACCATGTGATCTGGCCTCTAGTTCATTACCTCTCAGAGCCAGTTCTCTTTTCAATTTAACTCCAGGCCCAGTACCAACCAGGAGCTTTGCACCACCTCTTCCCTCTGTCTGGAAGGCTCCTATCCCCAATATCCACTTGGCTGATCCCTCACCTCCTGCAAGTCTTTTGCTCCAGTGGCCTCCTGGAGAATCTCACTTAAAATTGCAACCTCCTGCCTTCCTACCTTGGCGTTCCCAGCCCCTGTTAAATGGGTCTATTTTCACTTTTCTTTCCCTTTAGCACCTATCACCTTCCAAACCACTATTTAATTTTTTCATTTATTACGTTTATTGCACATTGTCTGTCTCTTCTTGTTAGAATGTATACTCCACCAGGGCAGGGATTTTTATTCATAGATATTTCACAGCTCTAAAAATAATTCCTGGCACATAGTGCACAATAAATATTTGAAGAACGGATGCATGCATGAATGAATAAAATTAGGATTATACTGTATAATAATAGGACATAAGGAACACAAGGGTAGAGCTTCTGGACTTTGTTCACCATGACATCCTCAGCACCTAGGACAGTGCCTGGCAATGGGTAAAAGAGTAAGAGTGAATTAACTGTAATGGGGGAAGGTGAGTTCTTATAACCTATATAAGTAGCAATTAAAAATACTTTTTTGAGGCAGGCATGAGGCACTTTCATGCCCAAAATCCTGCCTAGAGTTCTTTACTGCATGCAGATAACAAAAAGTTACCCAGATTGTTCTTTTTAGTTACTCGAGAACTCTAAAGGGCTACAACAGTCTAAAAGAAACTCCTAGCAAAGGTAATGGCCTTTCTTATGCAAAGCAAAAGTGCATGATACTGATTCATCCTGTGGCAGAAATGTACAGGATTCCACTGTTCAGTGCTCTTTTCTCAATTGTCATTGAAGATCATAGGCTTTGGAGTCAGACACCCTTGCATCAAAGCCCTTCCCATGATGTCCTAGGCTGTGTGACTCTAGGCAAGTGGCTCAACTTCTCTGGGCCTCCATTTTCTCATATTTCCAAACTGTACTCACCCTTCAGGGCCGCTGTGAAGCTGAAAATGATGCATGAAGTCAAACACTTAGTTAACATTCAAAAATTACCACTTTTCCCCTTGCCTTTTCTGTGTATGAATTTTCTATTTATTTTTAATTTTTCCAATTATTTTTCATTTTTTTCTAATATTTCTACAGCATATAATTCCAAATAAGATTTTGTTTCCTCATCCAAGCTCTAACGATTACATGACTTTCTTCTCTTACTTTCTTCTTGGATTTTACTGGTGCTATAAAGCAGAAAATGCCACAAGAATTAAAATTCAGGTCATTTTATTTCTTTCCTCACTGCAATTCTAGCAGGTGATGGTATGAATGGTTATCAATTCCAGGCTCCCTAAAAATTACAGCACTATACCAAAATATTTACTAAAAGGGCAGAGCAAAGAGTCATAAATTACCCACTGTTTACATCTGAAATAATATAATGGTTTATGTTCCTAATAAGTCATGACTTGATTACCAAGCCAAATTGACCATTAAGATATGAAACTGTGTAGTTTACAATAAGTAGCCAAGCTCAATTACTTGAAAGTATTTCTCATTGAAATGTGATTAACATTTCGCTTCTGGAATTAAAGAATAAAAGTAAATTAGTAACCAATAAATTTGCTTGCTATTCTGTGGCTTACTTAGTTCTTCAAAGATACTGCTTGCATGATGCAAATGTTATCGAGAAAGGGACACTTCTGTCATCTGCACACATCGAGAAGTCGAGATTTTTCGCTTCAAGGCTATAAAACATGCACGTCGTAAGATGAGGAAATGGGAACACTGAAGGACTGAAAGCTCTGTCAGGGTCACATAGCTTCTCAGTGGCAGAACTGTGATCTGACCTTCTTGAACTAGAAATCAGTTACGGTCACAGAAGATATCAGATAGCTGTGCACTCCAAGTTGTCTGGAGTGCTTCTCTGCCATCAGATTCAGAACGGCAATACTTCTATCTGCTTTATGTTTGTGTCTTTTCTGGATGACAAAAATCTTATTTAAAAAAATAATAATGTATTTTTATACATTAATAATGGGTCAAAGTATAATTTTCCAAAATTTAAAAACATGACTCTCATACAAATATAGAATGAATATGTATGAAAATACCCTTTAACTCTTTAATGAGACAACTGGTAAGATGGATATGATGATTCAAAAGGGAATTAGAAAAATTAATAGGTAGTTGTGCCAGTTTGAATGTATTGTGTTCCCCAAATGCCATTATCTTTGTGGTCTTGTAGGACAGACGTTTTGGTGCTGGTTAGATTTGCTTGGAATGTGCCCCACCCAGCTGTGGGTGGTGACTCTGGTGGGATACTCCCATGGAGGTGTGACCCCACCCATTCAGGGTGGGCCTTGATCAGTGGAGCCATATAAAACATGCTGACTCAAAGAGACTGAACAGAGTGCAGCTGTGAGTGACGTTTTGAAGAGGAGCAAGCTTGCTAGAGAGGAAGGTCCTGGGAGAAAGCCATTTTGAAACCAGAACTTTGGAGCAGACGCCAGCCATGTGCCTTCCCAGCTAAGAGAGGTTTTCTGGATGCCATCTGCCATCCTCCAGTGAAGGTACCTGATTACTGATGTGTTAACTTGGACACTTTATGGCCTTAAGACTGTAACTGTATAGCCAAATAAAGCCCCTTTTTATAAAAGCCAATCCATCTCTGGTGTTTTGCATTCTGCAGCATTAGCAAACTAGAACAGTAGTGGAGAAAGAAATTTGGAATAAGACTTCTGGATTAGATGCAAAACTGAGTAATGTCCTACGAGACAATGAAGCCATAATCTTTGGCGGTATCTTTTCTAAGGACAGAAATTACTTGATTCAAAACTGACATGTAATCTTCTCAGAACTTCACAAAATCTTGGCCTTTAATCAATAGTACCTATGAGTCAAACATAGTTACACTCACCTTAAGTATATGATCCTTGGGTAAGCCTATTAAGCCATGCCCTCTACGGTATTGAGGAAACATGCTACCCTCTTCGCCTTATATCCAAGTTTTGGATAACAATTTTTTTTTTAACCTGTAAGCATCTTCTTTGCAGTTGAAAATAGACTAACAAATACTATAAAGATAAAATGTCTTAACTACAGATGTCTCTCAAGTTTACCATTTCGTAATTTACAAAATTGCCTGGACGGTGAAAAGGGTACCCAGATATTTCTGATGCAAGAAGGCATGACTGTTGCTTTCTGAGACTAGAACCAGATCTTCCCTATAAAGGCTGTTACCTAAACATGTGTTTCAAATGAAATTGATTATTTTTGGTCTCAGGAAAAATAGTTAACATTATCCTGAAAATCCTAGAATGACCATGCATTTCCTCTCCAGCAGCACTGAAAAGCCTACACAAGGGAGGACACGTGATGATTAAAGGTGACATTTCTACCTGGAAGGGAAGATAAACAAGTCTCCATGCCCAGCCCAGGCTCCTTTCAGACTTACAACCTCCCTCTCCTACAATGTGTGTCTGCGCATCATACGGACAAATGACAAAGACTGGGCTGACAGAGCTGGAAACAAAACCAAGGGTGGGATTAGAAAGACTAGCCTAGGGGCCAATGCTTTAGCGAGGAAAGCCTTGCCCCATGTTTGCTGAAAACCAGGGAAGAGGAGACATGCTGGAGCTGGTCTCCGGCAACAAAGCTGAATGGACAATTCATCCAAGGAATCCCTTTGGATTTCTGTCTCAATCACCCATGTACCTGCTGAAGCCTCTGAGATCTTATTGCCTTGGTTTCTTCAAACTCTGAGTGTTGTATGCCACCCAACTGTCTGTATTCTCTTTCCTTGTTCCATATACCCATTTGCAAAAGATTCCTTAACTGAACTGGCTATTCTTAAGATGGTTAACTTGAAAGAGCTGTATTAAGATGGTTCATTTGAACTGGCTTGGAATCAAGACAGTTTTTAATCATACTTCCAAGAATTATTCAAAACTTTGCTCCTTTTGAATATATAACGTCACACTGAGGTAAACCAAACTCATATTTATTAAGGAACAAATTATTCTCTTGCTTGATTTATTCCTTTGTAAGAGTGATTTCTAAGATTTATAAAAAGAAGCCTTAAACGGAGATTAACAATTATATCTCATGCTATAACAAGGCCAGGGTTCTCTGAGATTACTGGCTTCTATAATGTTTCCATCCATTATTTAGCCAGTGTAGACAGCTTATTCTAAGCACTGCCCTCAGGGGACCAGTAATACAAGGAGAGTTTCAAATTGTGGTAGGCCATGGTTTCTTTGATCTTACACCCAAAACATGAGCAATTAAAGAAAAAAACAGATAAATGGAACCTCCTCAAAACTGAATACTTTTGTGCTTCAAAGGACTTTGTCAAGAGGGTGAAAATGCAGCCTATTCAACAGGAGAAAATATTTGGAAACCATGTATCTGATAAGGGTTTAATATCCAGGATATAAAAAGAGATCCTACAATTCAACGATAAAAAGAAACATAACCCAATTTAAAAATGGGCAAAAGACATGAATAGGCATTTTTCCAAAGAGGATATAAAAACGGTTAAAAGCACATGAAATGACGTTCAACATCACTAGCTATTAGGAAAATGCAAATCAAAACCACAAAGCGATACTATACCTTTCATGCCTACTAGAATGGCCGTTATTAAAGAAGCAGAAAACTGCAAGTGTTGGAGACGATGTGGGGAAATAGGAACATTTATTCCCTGTTGGTGGGAGTGTGGGATGGTACAGCCACTGTGGAAGACAGTTTGGTGGTGCTTCAGGAAGCTAAGTATAGAACTGTCATATGATCTGGCAATCCTGCTAATGGGTTATGCCCAGAAGAACTGAAGGCAGGGACATGAACAGACATTTGCAGGTTCATAGCAGCATTATTCACAATTGCCAAAAGAGGAAACAACCCAGGTGTCCATCAATAGATGAATGGATAAACAAAATGTGGTATAAACATATGATGGAATAGCATGCAGCTGTAAGAAGAAATGAAATCATGAAGCATGTGACTATGTGGATGAACCTTGAGGTCTAAAGTCAGACACAAAAGGACAAATATTGTATGACCTCATTAATATGAGCTAAATATAACTAGCAAACTCAAGGTGTTAATATCTAGAACACAGGCCACCATAAGATAAAATGAGGGCAGAGAATGGGGAGCTGATGCTTAATTTGTGCAGAATATGTAATAAGGTTGATCGTAAAAGTTTGGAAATGGATAGAGGTGATGGTAGCACATTTTAGTCAGTGTAATTAACAGTGATGATATGTGGGTGTGATTGTGGTTGAAAGGGAAAGTTTAGGGTTGCAAATGTCACTCGAAGGAAAGCCCAAGGATGAAATATGGGACTGTATAATATAGTGAACCCTCTTGAGGATGAAAATGGTCTAGAATTGATTGTGGTGATGGATGCACAACTGTGAATTTACTAGAAGACAGTGACTGTACACTTTAGATGGATTGTGTGATATATGAGTTTATCTCAGTAAAACTGCTTTTTAAAAAAGCCACTAATGCTGTAATGGGCAGCAAAGATAGGCTTCTGAAATTCATAGCAGACAGTGCTCTTGAAAGCCAGAATACTTTAAATTCACAAGAAAAGGCAGCTTCACCAGAGAGAAAAAGATGTGTAGGTTCCTTTTACCAGATTCTGGAGAATTCAGAGCATCGAGTTTATACTGTATATCCTGGAGCAAGCAGGGCTGTGTTAAGACTAGCAGCTGCTTTCCTAGGCAGCAGGCAGGGATTGGGGTGGCAAGGATAGCAGAAGGCCTGAAGAGCAGTGGACACGGACCATGGATACACATGTGCACGGGCCACGAGCACCAGCCACGTGTGGCAAAGCCTCACCAAGAGCTGAGTCACATCTTGGGCTGCCACCTGCATAGAGAGAATCCATTACCTGATGCCTTCTTTCCTAATAAAAAGTTGTTATGCAGGCTGCCCCCTACTCCATATACAGGTCACTTTCTAAAGGGGAATTTTCTCACTGCCCTAGGTGAGAGCAGCCTGGTGGTGGTTAGGACAAGGTTTCCCAGAGTGAGTTCCAGAGGACATGGTCTGGGGAAAGCAGACTTGTAATTCACCCTGCATATTCGCCCTGTAAAGCTTTGTAAGAGGTCCATGTGGGACAGCAGTGTATTCTGGTGTTTCCTCATAGTATTGACCATAGAAATCTATTAAAATACAGTAATATTGAAGGCCTGGTAAAATCTTTGTACCAGGAATCATACTTACATCCTACTGTAAACTAGTTAGCACTTTGGGGGACACACGGCCAGCTCCCCGGCTGTGGAGTCAGTGTGTCCTGGGTTTGCCTTGGGTTATAGGTTTGCTCAAAATAAGAATAATACCACACATTGTAGGGGTCATCTGATGATGCTGTGTCATGTAAAATGTGCAGAATCTTCTACATGATAAGGTCTGAAATGCTCACTGTCCCTTTTCTCATACTTCTTCAGGAATGTTCTGACCCTCATCACCTCATTCTACATCCTTCTTGCCCTACAGCTTGAAAGTCAACCATCTCTAGGAAGGCTTCAGGATGCCCCGGTACATAATATCCCTTGAGCTTTCAAAGCATTTTTTTTACCTGAAGTTAGAAATTTAAAGGTTTTTAGTCTAAACACTCATTCTTTTGATGGCTGGCACTAAAAACATTCTGCCCCATATTATAATTCTCTGGGTACAAGTCTATCTCCTCCATAGAGAACCAAGACTTTCAAATATTTTTCTCCTTGCATTTCATATGTATAGAAAGATCCTTGAATACAGGAGGCACCCAGTTGATATCTGACAGATTTAACAGATTGCTGGGACAGAGAAGAAGGTATCAACATTAAGCCAATAAACGGTATGTCAGTCCGATAAGGTAGGTTCTGCGGCAGTAAAAACAACCCCAGAATCTTGGTGGGTCAAACAATAAAGATTTACTTCTTACATAAGCTACGTGAAGGTAAACTAGCACCTTTATGCCAGTTTTTCTTCCTCAGAAGTCCAGGATGCTACAATACTGCTTGCTGATGTGGCAGAAGGAAAAAGAACTCTGGAGGGTCCCAAACTGGATGTTAAACACCCTGGCCCACAAGCTGTACAACAGCTCTGTTCACACGTCTTTGCTAGAACTAGTCATGTGGCTTCAATCAGCCAGAAGGAGGCCTGGGAGTGTTTCCCTACGGTGTGACTGGAAAGCAGAGAGCCAGAAATATCTGGTAAGGATGCTGATGAGTAACACAGTACCCACTTACAGATAATCAAATGGGCTCCTGCTGCAAGCCTGTCCCTTTTGTCTGCAGTCAGAGCCAAAACATGGAAGCCACCCAACCCTGAGACCTGCACAGAGCAGGCATGCCCTCTGGGTCGCTTCTTGGAGGCTGATGCTGGGACATGGGAGGTGTGTAAGCTCTCAAGGAACCTGGAACCTTCAGAGGACTGGGGTGCAAGCCGGAAGAAGGGGTTTTCACGAGCAGATGCCCAGGCAGCCCTGGGGACCCTTTCCCACCTCTAATCCCACATATTTTCCCAGGTTGAATGCTTTCAATTCTTTATGTTGTCATGTCTAAAATCTGCACTTTTTTTTTTTTTTTTTTTTTGGTATAAATAAGCATTGCCTTAAAAATACAGGCACAGCTAGCAGGGTGAAGTTTATTGTCATGGTTTTCCCACTTCAAGCAGCTTGCTTGTTTTTCAGGAAGGGTTGACTACATTGAGCAGAAAGTCACTTTCGGTTTTGTTGGTGAGCAGAGAGGCAATTTTGAACCACAGATGACTTCCTGAAGGGCAACACACCACTGTTTGGCTAAGGAAGAGGTGTAAAGAGCCACCAGGAAGAAGAAAGTATGAAAAGGAGGATGGATTTGCAGAGAAGATAAATGTCAACTCTTTTGGAGTTTTGCCTGAGTCTGACCTTTGTTTGGGCCCAGAGAAGGAAGGAGGAAATTCTATTCTCTTCCTCTTCTCTCTTTCCTGTACTATCTCTCAGGTCTTGAAACTGGAAATCCTGAAATCGGGCTAATAGTAGCCACGTTCAAAATCTGGCTTATGATGTATGACTTATTTATTTATGTTTCATGTAAGAAAACCTCATGTGCTTTTTCAAGAAGAACTGAATTGGGCCCCAGGCTTTGACACATTACACAGAAGTAGAGCCGGATGCACTGTCCTCAACTCCAACAAAACCTTCTTAAAAAACTATTAGAAATCGAATCCGTGCCTTTTATGTTACTCTATTCAGGGCCGATATAGTTAAAAAAATTATTTGAATATGATTACAATAAAAAGCTTAGATGCAACACTGAAACCAATAATGCTAGAATAATAAACAAATAAAGGAGAGGGATAATAGCAGAAAACCTGGGCTAAGGATAACAGTATTTATCAACATTTGATGAGGGTTTCCCACATGTCAACTCCAGTTCTGAGGGTTTATATACACTTATTTAATCCTCACAACCCTATTAGGTATCCCTTGATATCCCATTTTGCAGATATGGAAGTGAGGTCTAGAGCAATTATGCTCCTGCAAAACGACCTGTCTCAGAAGGTAGTAATTTGACCAAATAGAAAACAGTGCTGAGCTTTCTAGCATGCCAGATAAGGGTGAAAGCACGTGGAGCTGCAGAGTTCTTCCTGTCAAATGAAAACTCTTCTCTTGTCACTGTTTCACCTTGGCATCTCCAACAAAACATTGGGTAAATTCCTCTTTACTCTGTTAGAGGTTCCTCAGTCAGGTAAGGGGTACAATTATAGACAGTTGCCTCCTGATACTACCCGCATTTCACTCTTTATTCCGATTAGCCCTGAAATTACAGTACAATTATTAAAGGGTATGATGAGAAAGAACTAGAGTCCTTCTAGTTCTAGGAGACTGAGGCCTTCTCCCTCCTCTATGAGCTTCTACAGATAAGAGGACTGGAGGAAAGCAGCCCTGAGTAAAAAGGAAAAGCAGGGAACCATGTGGGGAGTTGGAGGGGATCAAATCCTGGAAAGGGGCAGTGGGCCTGCTCCGGGGAATGGCTGGGCATGGAGCCCGGGGCTTCTCTTCCACATCCCCACTCCTCACCGTCCCACTCTTCCTCAGGGCCAAGTTCACGGGGACTGAAACAGGCTCCAAAACCAACACACGATGAATAAACATAATTTTAAAAATGCTCAGCCTCATGAATAATCCAGGATATGTGATGAAAGCAATAAGCTCTTTCTTGGAAGCAGAGGTGGACCCCAGTTTGGTGGGGCCTTTGGTTTGTGCAATTCGGGGGTTCTCCTTAAAATTGAGGAAAGAGACTGAAGTCTTACCTGATTGAGGTAAACAAACTTATTTTTGCAAATTTCTCAAAACCCATGTGAATGCATTGCTAGGTCTTTCCCAGCACTTCAGAAGGAACCAGGCAAGTGGAGGCCCTGATGCATAAACTTCATTGGCTTCAGGATAAATCAGCTCTGCTAGGGGCAGGGGGTGGTTGCAAGCAGGGGAGACAGGTATCCAAGGAATATTCTAAAGGAGGACACCATCATTCATTTGTCAATGCCACATGTAACCCCTGGATACATCTCAGGACATAAATCATTCAGATTTCAGTTTTACTTTAAATTACAAAAATAATGGTATTTTACTCACAAAAGATGGAAAACCTGAGGGCATTCAATTTTCAGGATCTTTGTAAGAGAAACAGCCAAGTGCCACATATTATTTCACTAATAAAAAAGTAATATTTCAAAAGCACATCTTGATGTTCAAATTTCCAAAGTTATGGTCCCATTGCAGAATAACAATATTTTTAATTTCGGGAGCACTTCTAGGCAAATACAGACTGAGTGAGGACTGGGAAACTTATATGTCGATCGGCAAATTTTAAGGCAAGGAACGCCAATGCTATTAAGATGAAGAATAATTGAATATGATTTCAAATCTGAAATCATTACCATATGTTACTTGGGTAACTTCCAACATTAGAAAAGAATGTAAAATTGGAAAAAAAAATCCATGTTTCATTTTTAACTGTTAGTTTCTTGAGATGGTGTTGTTGGAATGTAGATTTTAAATGTATGTTAACAACAGCTGCAGCTTTCTAAAAGCACAAGAAACCTCCCTTAAAAATTTGGTAACTTTGAGTATTTTTTGCAGCTATAAATTTCCAGAGACTGATGGCTTAGCAAACAACAAAAAAAAAGTTAAAGCATAACAAAAGAAAGTGTAAAGGATGAGTGGTATTAAAAAACCAAAGAAAATTACTATAGATAAAGGACAAAGGAATACTTAAGATGGCTCTGAAGTCTGAAGGGTTGATTTAAGGTCACTTTTAAATAAGGATATGAAAATTCACTGTTACTTAATTTGCTAGTTAATGCAACTCGAGAAAGCCAGCTTTACTAAAAACCAAATAATTGAAGGCAATGGCCTGGGCTTCTGTAGGTTACGATAATTTTACCATATAAATTATGGGTATATTATTAACCTTCATCTTTTCACATGTTTTGCTTTCTTTTTAAAAAAACAGAAAGATTTAATTTTTTTAATGACGAAAATTTCAAACAAAATGAAATAAACACAATAGTGCAGTGAATTCCCAGGTAACCATCACTGTTGCATGCTTCATTTTTGCTATTTCATTGAAAAATTCATAGAACTTAAAGGCCAGATAATTTTTCAAAAATCAAAATGCATTAAGCTAGGTCAAAAATCTTATACCAACGGTTTACTGAAGCATTTTTTGCATTATAGTCAATTTGTTTCTCAGATCCACCTAAGTTATTTCCCAGTCAGTTGACAAATGATTTGGTTTCTTATTCAGTTGACAAATGATTTGATAAACACTATGTACGAATTATACCCAGACTGGCAATAGTCTTGGTTTCAACCATAGCTAAGATTTCTAGTACAAATTCTGCTTGGCCTTCCATTTTCACATCTGCAAAATGGGTATAACTACCTCATGAGTTATTGCAAGAATTAAAAACATGCCAAACATATTAAGTGTTTGACATGTTTTTAATGTCATCACATCACAGTAGATCAGGGAGAGGATCCTAAACACCATCCTTGACACTGAAGACCCACAGGATACTCTCGAGCTTTAAATCGTTGGTTCACCCAGAATTTCTGATTCATCCATAGGTTCCTCCTACCTTATTACTTAATAGGCCAGAGCCAACAGTGTAACAGGTGAAAAAACCATCTATGAGTATGTTCAATTAATTAGAGAAGAGTTTCTGCTGGAGGGATTTACACATTCTATCCAGTGAATAAAATCAACCCTTTAAAGCTATATTCCTAAACTTCATCTGGTATTTATTCATTCACTCAAGTCTAGGGTTGCCAGATCAAATTCAGTTAAATTTGAATTTCAGACAGTGAGTAATTTTCAGTAAGAGTATATCCCATGGAATATTTGTGAAATACTTATACTGAAAAAAAATATTTCTTTTTAATCTGAAATTCAAATTTAATGGCGTTCTCTATTTTTATTTGTTAAATCTGCTCATCCTTACTCAACCTCATACTAATAATAGCAAGTAACATCTATATAGCACTTACCTTATGTCAAGCGCTTAACATGTTTGACATGTTTTTAATTCTTACAATAACTCATGAGGTAGTTATCATACCCATTTTGCAGATGTAAAAAGGGAAGTGCAGAGCAGTGAAGTATGAAATTAAGTATCCTAAACTTGGACATCTGCTAGCTCAGATGGCTGTCTCTCTTGCAAAAGTGGTCAGGGCTAAGGTTTTCCCCAGAAAAAACTGTTCTGAGCTGCCTGAATATAAGGACAAATGCTTGGTCAAGGCCCCCCAAAATCTTTGGCATAAAGCATTGTTATAATAATTGCAGTCTGGAAAATATTCAGAGCAGGTGTTACCAATTGCCCACCGCAGCCATCAAAAACACCCATAGAATATTGAACTTCAAGCAATTAACTTCTGGACAGGCGTTCCAAGACAAACTGGCTTCAACAGTCACCTCGTGATAGCTGAGCAATATGACCTGCTATTTGTTTGATATAAGGTATTTAAATGAGAACCAACAACTGCCAAAATGAAGATTTCTATTTTAATATGGCTGGATTCATTATGTGTCTCCCATATTTCATATCCAGGCGGTCCAAAGACAAATAAGAGAGATAGGGAGAAGCACACATATAGAGATGATTTAAAGGTAACATATTGAGTGTTAGGGTGGAGATACACGTTGTGTCTATATATATGACAGCAGAGCAGAACAGGACTGCCATCTCAAGTTTAGGGGACAACAGCGAAGACTGTGGAGGAGACGAAGGCTGAACTAAAGCTGAAAGAAAGAGGATGTGTTCCTCAGGCAGGAAGCTGAGAAGGTGGTTGTTAGGTGGAGTTGACAGGATGAAATGGAGAGAACCTTGCCTTTGATCAGCTCAGAGAAGGCCTGGCTCTCTGCAATGCCAGAAGACTACCAGAAGGAATACACGGCTTACTCTGTTATTTTGGGACTCTCCTCATTTTAACTTGATTTTTCCTGATGCTGAAATAAACCTAGGCACAAGACATCAATTAAACTGGGTTTTAGTACATGTTAAATGGAGTGAAGAGATGATCACAGAACACATTGATGCTACCTTCCTTGACCCCATATGTAAAAGACTGTGATATACACAGCCTTTACCCATGTCATTATTTTTTCAAAGACTTATAGGCAATTTACCTTCTCTAAGAGCGTGTCTCAACTTGAGTCCTTAAAACACTTTGAAATGTGAATTCTCTCTTGTATTTTCAACCTTGTTAAGGCTGTGGCTATGGAATAGGAAATAGACTTGGGTCCAATGAACCAAAAATGTCACAAAAGCATTGGTTTTCAGTACATTTAATTTTGCCTTTGTTCTAGTTTGCTAATGCTGCGGAATGCAAAACACCAGAGATAGACTGGCTTTTATAAAAAGGGGGTTTATTTGGCTATACAGTTACAGTCTTAAGGCCATAAAGTGTCCAAGGTAACACATCAGTAATCAGGTACCTTCACTGGAGGATGGCAAATGGTGTCCGGAAAACCTCTGTTAGCTGGGAAGGCACGTGGCTGGCGTCTGCTCCAAAGTTCTGGTTTCAAAATGGCTTTCTCCCAGGACATTCCTCTCTAGCAAGCTTGCTCTTCTTCAAAACGTCACTCACAGCTGCACTCCGTCCAGTCTCTTTGAGTCAGCATGTTTTATATGGCTCCACTGATCAAGGCCCACCCTGAATGGGTGGGGTCACGCCTCCATGGGAGTATCCCACCAGAGTCACCACCCACAGCTGGGTGGGGCACATTCCAAGCAAATCTAACCAGCACCAAAACGTCTGTCCCACAAGACCACAAAGATAATGGCATCTGGGGGACACAATACATTCAAACTGGCACAGCCTTCAAGAAAAGTCTTTTTCTGGGCCTGTCATCTGTCAACTAGGAAGGAAATGAACAGGTCTTTCATCAGATTAAGTTCACCAGAAGCTCCAGGAGGAGGCTTAGAGGTGAATTACTGCAGGCACAATGAAAAAAGCACTGGCCTGTGAATCCACAGAACCGAGTCTGTGTCTTGGTTTTGTATCTAACTTTGGGAAGTCATCAACCTGCTGTTTCCCCTTTCTAGGTCCCTAAAAAGAGACCACTGAAGTCGATGATTGCTAGGATCTCCTTGAGCGCTAAAGAACCTTAATTTTATAACTCAACTTTTTTGATAGCATTACTTTCACTGATTTCCATTTCACAATTTAGGAAAACTGCAAGTAACCAAAGAGAAGATGAATGCTTCCCAATGACCAGAAGGCATATGAAATGAGGAATTAAGAAGCATCTAAAATAAACATTTCAAAGCTTTGTATTTTATAGTAGAAATTAGAAAAATTAATACTTTTGATACCAATATGACAGTTCTATTATATTCAAATGTATGTGTGTTCCTTCCTTCTGTTGGCTAGAAGCCAGTGAAAACCTCAAACAATTCTAAATAAGTAGATTGGAAAGTTGATCTAATTATGAGTTGTATGTCTATTCAGTATTTTACAGCAACATATGTGCTGTTTTATTGGACCAAGGCCTTGTATTGCATAAAAAGTCAATTTTTTTTTACCAAATAAAAATGATTTTACTAGACCAAATTCAGATAATATCAACTTTATGGAGAAATCCCAAACTTTCTTTGGTTTCTAGTAATCATATAGGAATGAGAGTGGCTATGATGGTTCTATTAGTATATTTACTTCTGTTGGAAGCCACATTAGCAAGCATAACAAGAAAACATAAGAATATAAACATTGAAAACTGGACTTTTAAGGCATCCTTCGTAGCTTATGGATTTTATGAAATAAATGTCCAAATAATTAAATTAACGCAAAATTTTAACTAAATGTTTGTTATTTATTTTGGCTTAAAATAAAAACCTCAGAAAGCTTATAATATCTCATGTTCCAAAATTAATATATTTGATTTACTAAAATAAAAACATACCCCACTGAATTAGGTCCACATCTGAAACTTACAGACTGGCTTTGACATTGCTTGTGCATTTTGGAAACTCCTCTTAACCTCCCAGAAACTGGGGTTCTCATCTGTGAAAAGATTGCCTGGTAATTTTAGAAGTGTCTTCGAATTACAAAAGTTTATGATGCAGGATAACAGCTTTGAAAAACTACGGTGAGGACCCTGAAGCTATTTCTATGTTTTCCAAAGATGAAATGTAAAAAATGTCCCGTATTTCCATCATCAGCGAGTTACTGACACTGAGTCATTTAGACCAAGCAACACCGAGAGAGGAAGTTTAAAGCGTGCCCCTACCACCGGAAAGAAAACTATCATTGTTTAAATCAACAAACAGATGGTGACTTTTGAATTGCACAGGCGTACTGACCCTATTTTAGCTTTTTTAGTAAGTGATTCTGGCCACAGAAAATCTTTTAACTTTTTCTTCTCTTTTTAATTAAGTTTACAATCTGGAACTTTATTAGAAAATGCAAATGTTATGACATCTGAGGAACAGCAGAGGGCGCCACAATCTCAATCAAAACAACCGAAGAAAACCTTGGCTCAAACCATGCCAGGAAGTCCCCCCAGGAGTGTTATCAGATCAAATGAGCAACTGGCAGGTGGGAACAAAATATTTTTCAAAATGCATTTGGGAAACTGCCAATGAAAACGATTTCTGTTTGAGCACAGCATCCATTTCCTGTTCAAGGCTATGATTCTCTTCCTTGTGTATTTTTTGGAACACTGCATTGACATTGGGATACTGTATCTGAAAGAGGGACAGTGCCAAACTACGGCAGCTCCGGGCAGGTGGGGCACGAAGCAGGAAGACAGGGTTGTATGAGGAACTCCTCAAGTTGGGAGGCAGGCCTAGCTTGAAGATCAGAATCCACAGCGGGGCCTCTTTGTACATTTGAGATGGTCTCATACGAACATGGAAAAGGCTCTGTGCTGCTAGAAGGCACAGGTCTAGGACTGAACTTAGGAAAGAGACGTTTGGGATCACCGTGAGACAGAGTTTTAAGCAAGTAGAGCCATTCACAATTGGAATCAGATAACTTGGGAAGTCTCCAAGCTATGGCTGCCTGAATTTCATTCACAGGAGATTTCCGAGATGTACGAATCTGGTAAATGGTTGGAGCGATGACTAAGAATCAGTAATTCTAATGCATTAATTACACGCATCATTATGTTAAATAGTATACAGTCTGATTTCCTTCTAGGAAGTAAGTATGAGATTACACGTTTTTGAAATGCAAGCCTGTTACTTCCAAATAGCAGGTTACAAAAACTGTGATGAGCTCAAAGTGAAACAAACTAATGATTATAATTGCCAAAGTAAGTATAAGAATGATTAAAGAAATTGCAAACAATCTCTGTTGATAGACATTGGATCCAGTGGAAGGACTAGTTATTATATACACGTGTGCATTCATTCACACATATGCATAGACACCCACATAGACATACACATTATATAGCAGAAAGCTAGAAACATGCATTCAGGCTTGTCTATTATACAGGAGGTTACACAAAAGCTCCTGGAGCCTGACTGCCTGGTTTCAAATCCATTCACCAGCTGTGTGGCCCTGGGCAAGTTACTTTATCTCAGCAGCTCTCACTGGTCCCTGGATCAGGAACATTAGCATCACCTGGGAACCTTCTAGAAATGCAGATTATGAGACCTCACCCCAGGCTTCCTAAACCAGAAACTCTGAAGGTGGGGACCAGCAATCTATTTATCTATTTTAACAAGCCCTCCAATTGACTTCTTATGCATGCTCAAACATCTGAGAACCTCTGCTTTCTTCTCATGTGCCTCAGTTTCTTCATCTATAAAATGGGAAAAATAATAGGATTCTTGTGAGAGATGAGTTAATGCACATCTTCAGTGAGTAGAACAGTGTGTGTTACATACTAAGCAATATTTAGGGGCTGGCTACTATCACACAAATCTTAATAACTATTAAGAAAATAAAGAGTCATATCAATTGGAATGTTAATGGTATTTAGAAGTAGAAAAAGATGGGGGGACTGTTACTTTTCTAAATGCAATAATTAAAATAATGAAACCACTGGAATATGGAATGGAGAAAAATTCAGGCTTCTTAAACTGGGAGCTCTCAGGGAGGAAAGGCCAGCCAAGCTGCTCAACAGCAAGTAGCCAGACCACCCCAAGACCTGGGTCTGTCCCCTCTGCTCAGCATCCTTTCTCAGAGACATAACTTGGCTTAAGATTGGTCCACCTTGGCCCCACGTAAGATGATTTTTATTAAGGCAGCAAAAGGAACTTGGTCAAAAATGGCATGCTTCTTACGATCATCCCCAAGACTGAAGTTAATCGAGGATTTGAAATTCACTGGAACTGAACGTTTAGATATTAGCCAATTCAGGCCCTGCAAGGGTAGGAGGGAAATGGGGACCCTCTCAGGCACTTTGGCTCATCCTCTTGAAAACTTAGAAAAAAAAGTCTTCTTTTTTTCCTAGTAAACAGTTGCCAGTGTTAATATTATTAATTTTCAAAGCGAAGTAAAACAACATTCTAGGAGGGTGAGTAAATTGTCCAAGATCCTTTAGTTAGTAAGTGGCAGGTTGGAATTCCAAGCCTGGTGCATCTGAATGAATACTTTTCTCATTCTACAAAGCTTTATTGGGAGCTGCCATTTTATAGCAACTTGATATAGGGCCTTCTTAGGAATTATGCAAGAAATAATTCAAAGATAATTATGAAATTCAAAAAAATCTTCACAACAGAAAATCAGGAAGACTGACGCTAATAATCTGACAAACTATTTTAAGGAATGAACCTCCATTGGGTAATATAAGAAAATTTATGATTCTAATAACTTTTAATGATGTCTTACTGTCTTAGTTTGACAGGGTTGCTATGACAAATATCACCTACTGAATGGCTTCAGCAATGGGAATATTTTGGCTTAAAACCAAGGTCTCGACAAGCCACGGGTGGAAGCACTCTGGCGTTGGTTCTCTCTTGTGTCTGCTTCTCCAGTTCCCGCTGACTTCCAATTTCTGCAGACTTCCGGTTTCTGCTGACTTCCGATTTCTGCTGACTTCTGGTTTCTGCTGACTTCTGGTTTCTCGGACTGGCTCCACATTTCCCCTTAACAAGGCCTGCAGTCATGTGGACTAAGGTCTGCTCTCATACCTCAAATAGGGTCTTTGAAGATCTTATTCACAAATGAGTCCCTGCCCTGACACACCAGAACATATTTAATTTTTTAATCCTACATACAAATGGGTTCACACCCACAGAAAGTGGATTAAGATTAAGAACGTGTCTTTTATTGGAGTACATGATACAATTTACCACATTTACCCTTGGAAATTAATTCACAATGCAGCTGTTCAGTTAAGAAAGCGTTTACAAGCCCTACATGTGGCAGGCCCTCTTCTGTGGGATAAGAGCCAGTTGAGTAAGGGGTATCCTTGCCATTGGGGAGATGGCTTTCCAACAGGTAGCAGCTCATATGTATCATAGTACTTACTATGCCAGACCAATCACACCAGGATTTCGGGGAGTGCACACATTGGCATTTTCTAACAAACTCCTTAGATGACCCTAAGGTGCAGCCAGAGCCAAGACCCATGGCAGGAAACAGGAGCTGCTCTTGTCCTAGACCCCATTCAAGTCCTGGCATTCATTCCCTCTCCCCATCCTGCACGGGGCCAGGGGCCATTCCTGACCATTCCTTGTTCCCAATGCAGAAAATGCAGGAACCCTAACTAGATTTGGGGGTGAGGCCAAGTCCTAAAAACTAAAAGCATAAGACTGAGAGGAGAGAATCCAGATACCGTTGCTAGGAAATGGGAAAAATGAAACTGGACTTTGCAGAGAAAACCTACAAATATCCACCAGACTCGGAGAAGGGTTAGGGAGGTCTGGGTGGGGTTTCTTAATGGCCCCTGGCTCTGAAGGGCAGCAGGGAGAGAGACAGCACTTGAACTGTAGGAGGCAAAGTTGAGGGTGTGTCTGTGTGTGTGTGTGTGTGAGTGTCTGAATGTGTGTGTGTGTGTGGTCATGTATTCATGTGTTTGGGTGTGATATGTGTGTTGAAGATGGGAGAGGTTTGAATAAGCATTTTTTTCCCCTTTATTAGAGAAGTTGTGATTGTACAGAAGAATCATGCATAACATACAGGATTCCCATAGGCTAAGTTTTCATGATGAAATAGAGGAGAGGGCAAGGCATGGTAAAGTGAAGGTAAGACAGAGATAAACGATGGAGCAAGCTCAGGGAAGAGAGAAGGGAGGTCCTCTAGAAACCATGTGCCAGGAGGGGCCTCATCAGGGAGGAGGACATTTGGGCCAATGATGACACCTGAGAGGAGGTGAGGCTGGGCACGGAGGAGCACAGACCTGGGGCAGGGGCACAACACGGTGGGGGTGTCACCACATAACATACGGTGCTGGTGCCGGCAAGAGATCCAAGCAGCCAGCAATCTTTTCCACCCTGTAAAATAATGATAGAAGCATCTCTAAATTTAAGTGTGAGTTCATTCCATAAACAAACAAAGACTCTGTCTACTTGCATTTGCAAAAACAAAAATGCAAAACAAAAACAACCCTGGCATTTATTTTCACTGGACTTCCCACGAAACAGAGCTGGTCAATTTGTATTCTAGCACCGGACACAGGGTGCAGCCTTGCCTTCCAATACTGTTTGGAGAAGGAGGAGAAATCACAGGACATATTTTCCACACTCATTTAAGATGATTTAAGATGAACATGACAACAAAAACTAGGAAGCTGTGACTCTGCATCATCTCCTTCTGAAGTCATTACTGTCTTGGAACATTTTCTTTCCAGCATTAGAAATCTCATCGGATTCAAGCTGGGAAGTTATTGGATGGTGGCTGCAGGTGTGTTCCCTCATGGCTGCTTGGATCTTCTGACATAACATCTTTTTTTTGCAAACTGGTTGACATTAAATGAACTCAGAGCCACTGTGCCTTTAATTATGATTGCTTTAAGGGGACATCTGATATTAAAAGATATATTGTCTTTTATTTAGAAAAGCTTTTACCCTCCAATGGCCTTTATTTTAAAATATCAGATTCAAAGTGAAAAGAAAAAAAAAAGCTAATATCTGACTTTGTTTCCAGCTTTTTAAACATGCTGAGATCACTCTTGGAAAGAAGTACACAAAAGCTTTGTAATAATCATAATGATAACGTAATAGGTGTTTTTTAAACTTTAGATTTCCAAACATCCAGATGTTTGGCCTTTGCTGACAGCATCCAGATGACTGATTATATTTTTTCAGTTTTCATACAGCTACAGGACCCAGCAGAGCCACACACCTTTTAGTTGCAGCAATGTAATTAGAAATCACAATTATTTGCCTGTTAGGTAGGACCCCTGTCTGCAAATTAAGACCTGTGGGCCAAATCCACCACTCCCATTTCTTTCAGTGTTGTCCATGGCTGTATTCACCCTACAGGGCAGAGTTGAATATATGTGACAGAGACCCCACGGCCCGGCAAGCCAAGAATATTTAATATCTGGCCTTTTGCAGAAAAAAGTTTGCTAATCCTTGGTGTAAGTATCCCTTTTCCTTTGCAGCCAATTGGCTTCCCTTTTACTGCCTTTAGGGAATTATAATAAATCAGTATAATTCATTTTACTGATAATTCCAGAAGATGCACTAATGATCTTGGCTATTATTCAGATACACAGGTAAATGCATAACTTGTATGCTCTTCACAGTTTCCATTTTTATAACTTACCCCATGGGAATTTAAATGATACACATGCAAGAAATGATGGAACTTTCAAATTTACCTCTTATAAAGTTTTAAGTCCTACTAAATTGTATTATGCAATAATTATTACTAATGTGTTTATTAAATGACCAATTTTAAATTGACATTTAAAACAGAAAGCTAAAGAAAAAGGAAAACAGTTTTGAATGATAAATTATTTTACTGTTTCTATATCCTTTAAATCTTAGGGTTCTGAAATTTAAATGTTAAATAAATTTACTTAATGGATTTTTTTTTTTTTTTAAAAAAAGGATTGACTTAGATTAAGTTAACCAGATCAGGACCAGGACCCCACAAGTAGCCACTTAATATCAAATCCAATAGTTTTATATCATTATATCACACTGTTTTATTGCCATGTTTACATCAGGATTAGGCTTTGAAATCAATTATGTGTTCACTGGATTCTCCAAGGCAAGGCCTTCACAGGTGCACCTTCTCAATCAAGAAATATTTACTGAAAAGCTCAGAAATGGGCTTCCCAGTAAGATACATTGGGTAAGAAGGGATAAGATGATGATTTCCCTTCTCTTTTAATGTCTAGCTGTGAAAAAAAAACTGAGTGACCCTTCTGTTTTCACTGGTTTAAAACCCAGTAAGAAAAAGCCATGTGGCACATCTGTTGTCTACAGATTTTATGTACTTGTTAGACATAACAAAGTCTCTCCAGTAAAGACAGTGCTTTGTCAGATTACCTCTCCACAAGCTATATGTGTGCATATACACTATTTACTATATTACTATAATATACACATATTTATATATTAAGCATGCAAATTATGCATTTATATGTAAATATTATGCATATCAAAATGCCTATATGTATTTGTACTATGCCTATATGTATATGTTGTATAACATATGCTACATGGGTATCTTTTATCCTAGATTTCAATGTCTGCCACGGGACCAATGATAAGCACACAGATGCTAGCCAGGTAACTCTACTTTAGCTCTCCTGGGCGCTAGGTAACTCTACTTTATAAGGAATTGCTGTAAAGAAAATATGATGTGAGATCACAGAGACATGTTCTTTTGCCTTCATTTCCCAAGTTGCATCTGTTAGCATTCTTTATTTCTTCCTTCCAGTCTCTAAAATTTCTTACATCTTAATCCTCACTCCCACATAGTAACTCCAAACTCTCCTGACTAAGCTGGTCAGGGATTGGGATTCAAACAAAAATGAAGATATCTTTATTTTCTAAGTTAGCAAGTCATGCATTTAGGAAAGAAGGTCTCCATCCCATCATTTGTCTTTTCAAAGAATGTCTGTTCTTTATGGCATGTTCTTCCATCACCAGCAAAGCCTTGGCACTGGATTCCACCACATTTTGACTTGGTGCAAGGATGCTGTACCCATTTTACTGGTGAGAAAACTGAGGTTCGGTTAATTATGTGACTTGCTCAAGGCTGACAGCCGCTGGAGGACTGACCCCATCAAAGCCTGGGAAACTTACCATTACCGCACTTTTTAACCACATGCCTCTCATGGATTTAATGAATGAAAATAATCTACCCAGAAATTAGAACAGGGTTTTCTTTTTTTAATTTTGTTTTGATAAAAGTTTATTGGTGATGGAATTCCTTTTTATTTCCTGACAAAACCCTCAACATGGTTGTCTTGCTGTGTAGCTTATCAACCTTGCTGCCTGCACAATTAAAAATAAAAAGAGAGAGAATAAAACTAAACAGCTGCAACGCAAGATCCTTAAATCGCCTTTGAGCTTAAGGACAGCACCTAACATAGGTCAAATATCTGTGTCACAGCAGTGTGAACTAAACGTGTTTTGCCATTTGGGTGTGGATGCCAATGCCAAACGGCAAGGGGAGAGGGCAGGCAACCATGGGGTAAGGTCCCGATAACTCCTCATCTCATGGTTGAGGAAACGGTGACCAGATCAGGACTAGGACTCCACAAGTAGCCACTTAACATCAAATCCAGTAGTTTTATATCACTATATCACATTGCTTTATTGCCAAGTTTACATCAGGATTTGACTTTGAAATCAATGATGTGTTCACTGGATTGTCCAAGGCAAGGCCTTCACAGGTGCACAAAGCCAAAGAGCATTTCACAGCATCAGAAAGGCCAACAGTCTTTAAGAGGAAAGGGAATTGTTTTATTGATGGATTTTATCTTCTCCACTCCCACACTCAGGGACTTTTCAAATTTACAATAAGAAAAACAAATAAGCTAGAAACAAAATATTTTTATTTGTATAACTAAGAACAGAACAGGATAGGAGTTGGGTTAAAAAGAAAACAAGTTATTTTGGTAATTTATTTCTACCAGTTAATTTCTGAGTGCATTCAAGCAGACTGTTAAGATCAAGTATAAGAAAATGATAATATGAGCTATTACAATAATTTAATTTTGAGCATCCAAACATTTCCAAGTATCTGAAAAAATATTTTAATTATGCTTTATATCTAACTCCTGAGGTAGATGTGGAAAATTTGCATCATGTTGGTAAGAACCCAATAGAACTTTTCACTTCTAAACATATTTTCATAGCTAGCCCTCTCCAGACAGTTTGAAATAAAACATATTGCAAATTAATCCAAAATAAATTACATTTTCTCACATGTAGTTATTGGCTGTCACTTGACTAAAACCCCCCTTCAGCCAGGACCCAATATCTCGCCGTTTGATTTAGTGCAGGCTATGGAGGTTTGATGAAAGCAAGGAACTGTGAAAATTCAAGCCCCTTAGAGCAAATGTAGGACATTTTATAGGCGATGAAAATAACTGAGTATAAATCCTGTATTTTATTTCAATCCCTCACAAAACTGTCTTTTCCTAAATGGTCAAGTGTCTTGATTGAGTAAACTTTAATGTGTTCCAAAAATAATCTATCAAGGCAGAATTTTCCCATCAGCAGCAGAATACACTCATCACCTTCAAATATTTCTCATTAAATAGGGATTAATTCACAAGACCCTGCTCTGCTAAGGACCCACTGTAAATAATGCAACAGTTCAGTGAAAGTCCCTAACTGCTATTAAAGATGCCCAAGTCCTGAAGAGCTTAGCAAGTTTGCCTGCATTTTAAATCCTCAAAGAATTTTGTTTCCAAGGAGGTTGGATAGCTATTCAGCACTGGAACTCCATTCAAAGTCCTACATTTATGTTTGCATCCCTCCAAGAGGCATTGCATTGCATCCCCGCCCTTTCTTCATTCCTTCCAAACAAGGAGATAATTAGCTGCAAAAATGTTACCCAGTGGCAACCAATCAGAGAAAAAAAGACCCAGGAATAGTGCCTCCAAACCTGGAGTGAGGAGACTGGTGGGAAAACTGCAGGTAGAATGCAGAAACGGGAAAGTTATTATTTAAAAAAATTATTAAATGTCTAAAGACAAGTCCTGTAGCAAGTTAAGAGTTTATTTTGGAGAGGCGGGCAGAGTTGGAAAGGACTGCTCATCAGAGACGGGACTTCTCCATGGGGAGGGCTGGGACCAGGCAGGGAAGAACACAGCTCCAAGGTGGGGCTGCAGGTGTGGAGCTGGGGACAGCTGTTATTTACCAAGCAAGTGCTCCAAGGAAGACTGTTCTGGGGTTATTATTAAAGGGTACATGTTATTGGGATGAGGTGGAGCATTTTAGTTTTTTTGGCAAGTTCAGGATCCCATAGTATCTTCCTGGAATTTCCTGTGCACAGTAGCATATTGAAGGAATGTGTGAAATTTGGTCTCATCCAGTATTTCTTAAGACAATCTGATAATGGAAGATTTTTCCATATACACCTTAAAGATTCATTGGAACAGAAAACTATCTGATAATTATAAAGATGTGTGGAGTGAAAGGCACAAACCTATGTCCTATCCTATCTTTGCATCTGACCATATAAGCTACTAAAAATATGATTAATAATTGTGAGGATCATAATTTACTTTAGGCTTGTGAGCTGGAGATTCATAGACTCTCCTGAGATTTGTTTTAATTTCTCAAGGATTGATTAAAAAAAAAAAGACTGAAAAGATAAAAAAGCACATGCAATGTTTCCCCATCCACATATTAAAATTTTAATTTCAGTTTTAATAAGACTTATAATGGAAAAATACAGAAGCTGAACCATAACAATATACCAGCTTTCACTGAAAAAAAAAAGACAGATAAAATAATGATGTGACTCAAATTTGCAATTGTGATATTTATATCAATATGTTCAAACCTGTATTCCATGTATGTATTTTTAAATATAAAATAGGTTCATTAATGATTATTTTAAAATTGTGCATGTTTATTCACTTTCTTATTATTATTTGTGGTGAGAGTGAAATAAGGAATGAACTTCAATTTTAAATATTTGTCTCAATTTTTGTCATAAAATGAAAACTTTGAGATCATTTATTGTCTGACTTCATTACTGATATGTACTTACATTTTAAAAAAATAAATGCCATACCAAAATAGACTGGGGTGCTATTTGCTAAACTATTCAACAAAATACTTTGTGTTTGGAAAGAAATTCTGGGATCCAGACTCACAGGTATATGTTGCACAAGGGAATGTCATCTGTCATTTGTATCACTATGGAAAGAAATTAAGGGTGATGAAATAGATAACACTCAGAGTACTGTTTCAAAGGACCATGTTCACATTTCTTCATTTCTGCAAATAAAAATGATTTTGAAGTCATCTTTTCTCATCTTTTGTCTTTTCATTTTCACTTAATGCCTCAGTTCTGTTCAACCAAATAATTCAGTTACTTCTCCTGTGTTTTAGTCCAGCTATTGCTCTTCTGCCAAAGGTTTTATCATTTTTTTCTTTAAAATGATTTGAGCCATCTGGAATGGTAAAACATTTATATGAAAAGAATTATTTTAATAATAATTCATTCTTGGAGGTCTAGTAAAATTAGTGGCTAATAATTATTGAGTGTTCACTTTGTATTAAGCCCTGTGCTAAAATCTGCACATGTTCTATCTAATTTAATCCACCTCATGAAGTAGATTCTATCATTGACACCCTTTATTCTTAAGGTGAAAATGAATTTTAGGAAGGTCAAACAATTTGCCCAGAGGAACATAGGTGGTGAGCATCTATACCAGGATTCCAATTCAGGTTTGCTAAATTCCAGATTCTGAGTCTGCAATCACCATGACTGCAGTTCCACAGAGCTAAGTGGGAGGCAACCCATACGGTAGAGTCTGAAAGCTCTGAAGGGTCAGGAATGCCCCAGGCAACTTTGACCTTCCATATTCAAATAACCACGTGCATATACTATCCCAAAACACAGGCATACATACACCAACCTACTTTAGCATATGCAGTTACACAGATGTCTGTGATATGGAGACATTTATAGATAACATTTTTGTTAACTTTGGCAACTTCACTTAATGGTGATTTTGGGTAACCACGAGCAAGAAAGTATTTCTGCAAAGTTAAATCAACCACCTTGGTACAGTACTGAGACAGAGCATTTTTTTTTGTTGAGTTCCACTTAAGGAAAATAGCTAAAGCTTGTATGGTTTATTGGGTGTAAATAACAGCCAGTCTCCTCCAAAAGCCCAAGATGGGCGAAATGGTATATTTTACACACACAGACTTTTAAAGAGGTGCCCACGTGAACTGTGAAAGGCAGCGGTTAACGGAAAAGAAGATGCCTCCACAAGCTCACAGGTTGTGCTGCAATTAGATTCTATACATTGAGTCCCTACTATGTGCAGGAACTATCCAAGAGCTGGTGATAAGTAGAACACAACACCAACCAAGGCCTTGCTTGCATAGAGCATCAAAGCCTTCACTTACAAGGGAAATTCAGTGAGGGGATTACCACTGGGAGTCCAGACACTTTGGACAAAGCTTTCTTATATCATAATTTATTGAGCTGTAGTTGTTTTTTCACATGTTGGGTTCTGGGTAGGGAAAGGGGGGAGGGACAGAGGCTACATCCTTCATTATCATTAGGGCCCCACTGCCATGATTCACTCTAATAGTTATTGAGGAACCAGAAGATCCCAGGGGTGTACACCTGGGATCTTTTGCATGTAGGCTGTGCAAAAGTCAGCTGAAGACCAGGGAGGGGCAAATCTAGTCAGAGTGTGAGAAAGGGGCTGGGCTCCAGGATAAAAACCATCCTAGACCATCAGAAATCCACGGCCAGGGATGGAAGGATCTACCCTGGAAATACAGATGCAAAAATTCAGGTGCTCTTCTTATTCTATTTAAATACAAAGGAAGATCAGCAGAAACTGAATGCTTGGCCTTAAGAAGATACTCAGAATTTGATGCTACACTGAGAAAGACAATGAAGGAAACTGAAAGAAAACTGCCTACTGAGGACCCGACAGGGAGTAGTCAAGGGTTTAGGTCACTTCCACACATATATTTGAGGTTATTTGGAAAACAGGGAAATAATAAATTGTCTGGTCTTCAGGAGTGCGTGAGAGGTTTCTAGCACAGACGTGTCCCGCGCTGCTGACAGACCTGGGGCAGCCGTCTTGTCTCAACTGCCAAATCCTGGTCTGTGGTCACGGAAAGAGACATGGCGGATGGCCAGACACCCTATATGTTGGGTTGCTGAGCCTTCGCTTTGACTATATCTGAGAAGGTGCCCAATTTTTCAGCTCTAGAACCAGAACGAATTGAGTTTTAATATTTATTTGCTCAGTCAGACTCAGGTGTTACTTACTGGAAAAAAAATGCCCACCCTACATTGCTTCTGGGGGTGCCTCACTGGTAGAAATCAGTTTCTATCATGCTTATGAGGATTAAGTGGCCTCTATTTCTGGAAATTATGCTTGAGAGTTTGGAAGTCCAATTTTTGATTCCTTCTTCAGAAATGTCAAAGGAAAGCAGGTACTGGGGGGGGGCAGGGCAAAAGCAGATACTTTCAGTTAGGGGAATTTTATTAAAATCAGTTTGCAATTTAACATTCTGGACAGGAATGCTGAATATTTATTATCATCAGATTACACAATTTAAACCCACTGATCAACATATAATCAGAATGCACTGGGCTTTGCCCATGGGTGATTGCAGCTATGCTTTCCTCTCAGCCAGTGCAGAGCTTCCTGCTTCTCCACAGGAGGTCTCTCCGAGTTCTAGAACCACAGCTCTTACCTGTCTACAAACCTCTCCTTCCCAGCACACACAGGACAACGGTTTGTCCAAAGCATGTGGGAGAGGGTAGCCTAATGTCACTGCCGTCTTGGCGTGTCTCACCTCCAGTCGGCTTCGTTGCAGGCAAAATGCTCATTTTGTTTTTCTTTACCATTTGACAGGTTGGGCCTCTTCGGTGCAGAGAGGTGGACTGGGAGACGAGTTATAGAGGCAGGGAAGTTGGAGCTCAGCTCTCCTCCTCTCTCCGTGGTGCTTCGGCCACTTTTCCAATGAAGGCTGCTTTTGTCTATGAGCAGGACCCCACTCTTGTTGGCAGGTGTATTTGGGAGACTCATACTCATTGGTCCATGATTAGTTTAGTGTGTCCCATAGATTCCTGCTGTGCTCATCTACCTAAATAACAGGGTGGCCAGATGTCTAGGTTTGTTGGGAAAAGCCCTGTTATTTTGTTGTCCCAACCTGGGGGTTACTGGAGCACCCACACTCCCAAAGGGGCTCCAAGGTGGGAGGTAAATCTGGGTCTCTGCCCTAAAACCACTTCTCCATTCAAAATCTTTTAAACTCCTTCCCATTCATGGCTGACTCCCTGATTTTGCAAGCCATTTTAAAACAATAATTTATTTCTAGGTTATTTGCACTAAGTTTTTCAGAGATTTATTTTGCTTTTGTTTTATTCGCCAAAGTTAACTGAAACAGACACATGGGAAAGTCCTTTTGAGATGAATCATCCACAGATCAACACATTCAGTGTGACTGCTGGGGGAGTTTGGCTTTTTTTCTTTTTTTTTTCCTTTTCTGCCTTGATGCTAAGTAGACAATAAACACCATCAAAGAGGCAGACTTTATATTATTTTAGAGAATAAAAACAACTAGTTTGTGGAGCGTAAAAACAAAGCAACTGAAAAATTATTGCAACAAATCAAGCAGATATATTTTTAAGTTTTAAAGATTTCTGTTAAGTTACTCAATGTGTATTTAAAGTCATTTTGCTTTTCCTAGATTTCAATTACTAAATTTATAAATTATGGCATTGGATCAGATACCCTCCAAGGATCCTATCACTTGTAAAATGTGATTCTCTAGTAATGAGGTTTTTAGGTAGGTCATCTTGAGAAACTTCTACTTTCTTCTTGGTGTTTTACTCATAGCCTGCAAAAAGGAGTCCAGCCTTCCAACTACTTCAATTCCCAAATAACTTCTCAATTTAAAATAAATTAATAAGAGTGAAGTATATTTTTTATATTCATAGAAGTTGAATTATTGCTCTGAGTAGATGCTTAAGCAAATCTCATCAAATATTTACATTACCATTAAGAACTTAGCTTTCTTTTAAAATCCTACAATTAAATATACCATTTTTTCCTGAATGGATTACTTTCTCCTGGAAATTTTTATGGTTGACACTAAGTGACCTTAGGGGTTGAACAGGGCCTTTGGGGCCCTGTGTGGACTATTTATAAAACTTCCAAAGAGGGCTATGGTGATAAGTTTTTTTGAAAGAATTTGTAATCAGATGTCATTTTTTCATCCAGACTGATGGCTTGGCCCTTAGATAGACCCTTGAGTTAAAACCATAAACATTTTAAAATGTTATATTTCAATCTGATACTTCAAATTTCAGAGTGTAGCATATTTATAGTTACCAAATTCAAAAACTGTGGACTTACATTTATGAGAAGAATTTCAGAATCTAAAAGAGCTATCACCCTGTTTACCAAACCACAGATGGTAAGTCACAGTATACTTTTTTCCTAATCGCTAACTATTCAGTTTTTAAAATTTTATTTTAACCATGGGAAAGTAGAAGAAGAAAGATTCAGTGAAAATAGATTACAAAATGTAAAGTATTCTAATAAAAATAAACCATATTAAATCATAAAACTAACTATTTTAATATTTAGGTTAGGAGAGATGGTCACAAACTATAAACATCTTGTGATGTCTGCTTCAGAAAGAAAAACTACAGCTCTACTGAAGTGGTTGACTTTCTTTTTTTGAATGACATAAAGGATGTGTATGGAATGTTTCGTTGGGCTGCTATGGAATGCCCAAGGCTTGTCCCTAAATAAATGGTGGTTCCCCTTCAAGGTATATACCCAAAATAATTGACATCAAGGAGGACTTGGACAGATATTTGCACACTGATGTTCACAGCGACATTATTTATGATTGCCAAAATATGGAAGCTACCCAAGTGTCCATCAGTTGAATGGACAGATAAATGTGGTGTGTGTGTGTATATGCATACATAGTGGAATCTTATTCAGCTATACAAAGAATGAAGCTCTGATACATGTTACAATATGGATGAGCCTTGAAGATATCAGGTTGAGTGAAATAAGTCAGACACAAAAGGACAAATATTGTATGATCTCACTTCTATGAAATAATCAGAATATGCAAATTCATAGTCAGACACTAGAATATGGGTTACCAGGGACAGGGGTAGGGGAAGGGAATGGAGAGTTAATTGTTACACTCTGTTTGGGGTGATGGATGTGTTTAGGTAATGGACGTTGGTAGCACAACATTGTGGACGTAATTAATTCCACTGAATATTATATTTGAATGTGGTTAAAAGGGGAATTTGGGTTGTATATGTATTATCAGAATAAAAATTTAAAAAAACCATTAAGATTGTATAACACAAACAGTGAACTTAATGTAAACTATGGACTACAGTTAATAGTCTAGTTATAATAATATTGTTTCATCAATTTGTAAATAAGGTACCACACTAATGCAAAGTGTTGATAATAGGGAAAACTATGTGTCTGAGGGGGAATATACTGGAACACTGTCCTTTCTGCATGACTTTTCTGTAAACCTACAACTTCTCTAAAAAAAATAAAATCAGTAAAAGGATAGGGTGAACTTGACACGCAGCATGAGTGAATCTGAGTAGTGCAAAGCATGCGCTGAGTGAGACTATACAGAGGAAAAGTCCTTATTCCCTTCACAATTATTTCCATTCACTCTGAATCAGTGGTCCCCTATTAATCCCCCTATGACTCCACCTAAAAGCTATACCTAGATGAGTTCAGCAGGTCTGTTTTGCTTGCTGGACAAAGCATAAGTGATTGAGAGTTAACACCTCCAGGGGCAGTTTCATTCAAGACTGACAAGAATTGGGCGATAAACACTCCAGCTTCCTCACTCTTCAGATGGGATAAATGTGAGGCTTGCTCTGTGCAGTCTCTGAGAGGTCCCCTATGGGAATGAGATGAAGTTTCACACAGTGGGAACCTGCTTATTACCAACTTTTTGGTGCCGTTCCGTTGCCCATCTCACTTCTCTACTCTCCTACCCGTGCTTCCGAGGATGACCTCCCCTATAAACTAGCTATACTCAAATCTTCATTTCAGAGTTTACTTTCATGGGATTCCAACTAAGAGATTTTTATTTCTGATTGAGCTTCAACTGCTAGTGGCTCTGAAACCATCAGAGCATTCAGGCAACGACTTTCCCTAACTTGGAATTTCTAATCCAGTTTTTCTCTCCCAAGAGCCACTGAAATATGGTGTTTGATACATGTATGTTAATATAAAAACTGTCTTCTAACACTGTTCCAACATGGAAAATTGTCACACATACTGTCTTAAAAATAAATATTTAATTATTTTTGTGTGTGTGCTAATGAAGGTGTCAGGGATTGATTTAGGTGATGAATGTACAACTATGTAATGGTACTGTGAACAATCGAATGTACGATTTGTTTTGTATGACTGCGTGGTATGTGAATATATCTCAATAAAATGAAGATTAAAAAAAAATAAATATTTATTCATTAAAAAAAAGGTGGTGGTTCCCATTTGTGTGACCGCTGCACATCTACTGGAGGCTTTACTCCCTCTCCTACAGTGTTCTCATGCTAAAGGACAAGTTTGTAGGTGCTGGTAACAAAGTGAGATATAGGAGCAGAAGAAATAGGTGCTGTTAAAATCCAACTTCCCCATCTATTTCTAAGGGAAATAACCAAGCCCTTGGATAAAGAGAGAGGCAGATATCATCTAATGAATTTACCCATCCAAGTTTGCATGAAATGTGACAAATCCTGAAACACTGTTGGGGAGAGCATACAGACAGAGAAAAACACACATGGAAAGAATATGAATAAGAATGAAACACTGGGGAGCAGTATAGACAGAGAAAGAGAGAGAATATAAATAAGAATGAAATATGGGAACTAAAGAATATTTAATTTAGCATAATCTATCATTTCAATCTACAAATTCAATAATGAAATTTATGGCAAGATAAATTCTATCTTGTTTGGATTCAGGCAGATTGACTCTGCTTGTCTGCCTTTCAACCACTTATTTGCTAATGTCTTTTTGTTTTCTTATGCCTGGAGAGGACAATGTTGTATTCAGTAAGGGAACGGAGTAGATTATGGGCAATACCAAATCTGGATTTCTCTGACTCAAGTCCATTGTTACTTAGGTAAGTATATATGACATGAGGGGATTAAGATTATAATTGTAGCATGCTTAGGGATAAAAAGTTGGTCAAAGTTTTAAGTGGCTGATTTCCAAAGTCAGAGCCTAAAACTGCTAGAAATTAGGCAGCCACAGGCATTTATCACATGTTTACCATGGGCTACAAATGCATCAAGGCACTGAGGACAGCACAGAGAACTAGATGAGGCCCATGTGTCCAAGGGTCCCACTTTCTCCTGAGGATCGACAAAAGACATGAAATCCACCAACAAGTGAAAGCAAAATGATTTCAAACACAGGTAAGAGCTAAGAAAACAACATGGCTAATTTGGTGGAGAATGACATGGTGATGACAGGAGTGCTAGGTTAGCTGGGAGGGTGGGAGAAGCCACTCTGAGGAGATGTTACTTAAGCTGAGACATCAAGGAGCAAGCCAAGTTAAAATGTATTCCAAGAAAAAGGAAGAGCGAGTTCAAATGCTCCGAGGTGGGCAAGCTTGGAGAGATAAGAGGGGCTGGACACCCGTGACAGGGACCTAAGCGTGGGCATCTGGAATCAGAGGGGCAGGCGAGATCATCCAGATCCTGCTGGGTCAAGCTGAAAAAGCGTGGATTTTTACCTTTATTGGATTCAGTTTTAAGCATGGATCTGATATGATCTGATTTATGCTTCTAAAAGATTACTCCGGCCACTGGGTTGAAATTGGACAGTTTGGGACAAGAGGGAGGGTGGGTGGGAGATAAAAAGAAGGGCTGAAATGGTCTCTCGGAGTGGTGTGTCACAGAAGACATGGTGGAAAGCGCTCAGGTTCAAGATCGATTTTGGAGTCCGAGCCAAGTGGACTTGTTGATGAACTGGAAGGAGGTATGAGAGAAAGGTGGGAACTGGGGGAACTTAACCACATGTGAGTGGTCCTCTCTCTTCTTGAAAGCTTTCTTTTTTCTGTTGAATTGACAAACAGCTCCATCAGATTAAGTCTTGTTAACTTGAAGTCCCCAACATCTCTGAATTTCATTGATAAATGGGAGATGAAAATATCCACCTCAAAAAGTTCTTATGAACATCAATTATAATAATATGTTAGTAAGGATATTGTTAAAAAACCCTTGTAGAAATATGAGATGAAATTATTATGTTGACCACTGGGGCTTAGAATCTTCCACACTTAAAAGAAGTCACTTTCAGAGAAGATCCACCCCTCTTCCACTTTTATCCACACATACCCTGACCTCTCCCTCAATGAATATTTCTAATGCCAGGAAATAATATTTCAAGACTCTGGCTTGCCAAGATAGAGGGTTCTGTATCAAGTGATAAATAAAAACCTACACTGAAGGAAATTCTTTACACTGTTCTACAAGTGACATGTTTGTCTGAATAAAAGGATACACTTTGGGCCCAATGAAGTTTTCTAATATGCACCTAATTTACACTTAGCTTTCCATGAAAAGCTCTTTTTATACGTGACTGGCTTTGTAATTCTTTTGAGTACAGAAGTCCTAGGGCTGTAGCTTTTATGTTTTTATTAGCCTTTATTCTAACAAGTGGCAATGACAAATTCCCTGCAAAGAGCTGGTTTGATCTGCACCTTCTGACAAGGCCTGTCTGGTCGAAGGGTCCTTTCAGTTTTGGGCATAGGACTGCTGAAGTAATTAGCCTTGTAGGTTCCATAGAGTTCTGAGACAATACCAGAACCCGGCTCCATCAGGCACTATGGTTCACAGATATCCAAGCATGTTCCGTTATGGACTCACCTTTCCACCTTCACATTTACCACTTACCAGCAATATACTTCATCTTGCTGTGCTGCTGTTTACTCATCCACAAAATAAGGATAAAATACCTGCCTCTTCAGGTTGTGAAATTAAATGAAATGATTTATTCAAAGTCCCTGGCTTATGGGAGCTCAATAAATATTTGTTAACACTCCCTTCCCATTCTTGTTTTACGAGTTGGTTGGTTTGTTTCATGAATTCCCTAAGCCTATTAGTCTTTCTTGTGCACTTAATAGAAATTTATTCTTTTCTGTTCCTTTGTTGTCAATCCATGAAGACAGCACCTTTTTAAGGGGCAGGTTTACTTTCAGTAACACTGTGTTCATCCCTGTCCCTTTTGGATTGCCTCTTCCTTCATAATGTAACTGAGAAGGAAGACAAGCCTTAGGATGTGAAGCTTATGGCAAAAATGTGTGGTTTCCTATCATCCAGCAGCCACCTGCTTTCATGTCACTTGTGGGGCAGTGTACAAAGTCTTTTTCTGTTCATAATATTCAGCATGACAGCACTTACTTCACAGCTGATACATCTCCGTTCTGCGTGTTTTCCCCCCATTTCAATGAATGTACAAAAATGAATAAGGGATTGTTATTAAAATGTTGGGTTTTCTTTATCCCCCCTCCTAGGCAAAATCTTTCCTAACAGATTTCAAAAAACAAGAAAAAAGGCAGCTTGCTCAAAGGTTGTCTTTTGTACAAACACACAGTGATTTTAGTAATTAAAATGAAACAAAACAAAACAAAACAAAAAACTAAGAACTTTATGACAATATGTGTTTTCAATGGCGGACGGTGATCTCTGGGAAGAAATATTTTGTTCTGATTTGAGGTAGTCAATTTCTCATGACTAACCAACAAAACCAGCAGAAGCTGTGTTTTGCCGGAGCAGGGGAATGGATACTTTGAAGACTTGATGCTGATTCGTGCAGGGCTCTGGGATGATGCGCTGAATGTCATCCCCCAAGCCTTTGAATCTGAGACACATTCAGCATCATGAGCTTTTTTTTTTTAAGGAGGGTGGAGCTTAAAAATTCTTTCATAGCAGATCCAATGGGAATTCAAGACAAGCACATGCTCCCCTCCATCCATCTGAGGCAAGATTAGTTGCTCCTTCTTTCTTCCCACAGAACTCTTCAGCCAGCTATCCCTTATCCCTCACTGTGCATTTCACATGTGACACTGTACATTAAACTGCTGTCTCCTCAATTAACCAGGGGCTCCACTGGGCAGAGGGAAGGTCCTGTTCAGTATTGTACTCAACTGCCTGGCTAGTGCTGAGCACATGGTGGCTACTAATTATTTTATGAATGCATCCCAAGTACACTCTATTGACAATAAATAGAAAAGTGTGTGATCATCTGCAATAAACTCTAGCAAAAGGGACTGTATCAATGCACCATGTTTTCCCACAAAGGCCTGTATATTATTGTATTGAATTTTGCAGACAGAGAATTTCATCTTCCCCAAGGTCAACCAGACAGAATCAGAGGTCAAAACATACTTAGAGCTTCTGACATAACCACATCAACCAGGTCAACCACATTATCTCCTAAGAGTGGACCTTCAAGAGCCTACTGTGGAAGAGAGTGCTGATAAAGGCATTTATTCAAGTTGTTACTACCTTTTATTTTTGTTCTGATTTTTAAAATGTTTTCACTTAATTATTTTGAATAGGCAATGTATTCTACTGTGGAAGAGAGTGTTGATAAAGGCATTTATTCAAGTTAGTCCTATCTTTATTTTCTTCTGATTTCTACAATATTTTCCCTTATTTTTTGAATATGCACCATCTTCACATAGTTCATAGATGAAAAACAAAAACAAAACAAAACAGGACAGTGAAAAGTCATCTTTTAATGCCTGTCTCCTCTCTGCAGCAAACTCCTCCTAATATCTCCACTGTTAGTAATTTTTGTGTCTCCCAGAGATTTTCTTTTACATATATAAACATAAAAATAGATTCTTATTTCCACCCTTTTCCATAAAATGCTACTTAAGACAAAGGTGATTCATCAGGACTGAATAAAATCAGAACAATGTGGAGAAACTGTCCAATTCATAAATGGAAGAAATTTAATTAGTCCAAAGAAAAAGGAAAACTGGAAGTAAAGAAAAAGCAGAGAGTTAAGTGTGTAAGTGGTTTTCATTTGCTTTTCATTGTTCTTGAACAAAGGGGAGAGAGCCTCAGTTCAGCGGAGGGTGAGCGGGTCCTGGAGAGCCTGTGGGGGTGTGTATGATTCAAGACAGACATGTTTAATCTTCAGCCTTTCCAAAAAAAAAAAAGCCCAGGGTCTGCCAGAAACATATCGAACAGCAGACTGAATGGTACTGCTCAAGCTTGAAGTCAGAACTGTGTGAATTGGCACCAGTGATCTCAAAGCAGTGGCCATTTTTCTTTTATTCCTCTACCTCTAACTCCACATTTTTCTTTGCTACCTCTTTTCTGTCTTTTGGGCTGTATTCCTGGAGAAGTAGGGAGAAATGACAGCAATTATCTGGAAAATTAAGTGGGCAAAAAATCCAAATTACTTTCCCCTGAAAGCTCTGGGCAAATCTAAAAGCCAATTTTCCTTATGATTTAGATAACTTTGAGGTTTCAGTACATATAATTTCATTATTTAAGGAGCATAAAGTTACATTTGCAAAAGCACGGACATGACACATTTCTTGTCTATGCTGTAGGTTATTACTGAATTCTGTTTTAATTTGTTATTAAAGTCTAGTCTTTGCCAGATATCCAAAATGTCACGGTTCGCTGACGATAGATTTTAGAACAAGGCCGAAATACTGCGTGTACGAACAAAATACATTCCCACGACCCTATTTCCAACATCGCCATTTTCCAATGCCAAGAAGAATAGCCACATGGGGTTGTCCCTGGCAGGCTCTTGGCCAGCGTACCACACCGAGTGTGCCTTATGCAGCAGGGCTGCATTAGCCCAGAGAAAGGAATCCTATCGCCAACTGGTCTACCCAGAAATCAGTGCTTTCCGGTCATTCTTGCAGAGGTGCTGTACATGTCAGCACAGCCCTAAAGCCAAGCAGTATCACACCCATTGTCAGCCACAGGTGGCAAAACAGCCATGTCTTCCACAGGGAGACTTTCCTCCAGGTTCATCAGTGACAGTTCTGGATTATTCCTGGTGACCTGGCTTAATTATTACTAATGACACTTTACTCTTAAGAGTGTCTGGGCTTGGATGACCAAGTTATCCTACTGGACAACCTAGCCTTGTATGCTCTGTCCAACATCTGTCTTCATAGCAAAGAGATTAGCCCACAGGACCAAACCTAATCCCCTTCAGAGCTATGCTCATGATAATAGCTAAGATGAACAGTTGGCTGGGTTTTGTTTCCTTTGAAATTCTCTTTGTCATTCAGTCTGTCTACAAATAATTACTATTTGGTAAAATGAGCCCCCAAAGTGTACTGTTTCATATAATTGTGATAATTGTGGCATTCCCTTTGACTATCATGTACACTTATGAAAACACAAAGTCAATTAGAGTCAAACAGCCATCCCATATTACCTCCCTGAGTCTCCCCTAAAGCATATCTGGATCTCATCATGCGCACTCTAAAATCCATCCTGTGCCACTCTGCCTCTGCCTAATTTGGGTGTTGACTTGGCCAACTTGATAAGCACCTCCAGCAGTCAAGGAAATTCCATAATCCTCGCTGGCCTGCCCAGTGGATCTCAGGGAATCCAGGATTATGCAATGGGAGGAAAAACATTATAGTTGAGATGCTGTAAGCACTGGATGCTTCCCTCATTTGTAAACCATGAAAGAAATGGATGTCATGACAGAATATAATTCCCAATTGTTCTGATGCTTTTCCCTGTTGCTATGCTGTGAAGTCTTTGTTTTCATTTGGCAGTTTTGGTCAGGACCTAGTGCAGATTATCAATAGATGAAACAGTAGAACAGGAGCTGGCAAACTTTTTCTGCAAAGGGTCAGACAGTAAATATTCTTAGCTATGTGGGCCAAAGTCTCTGTTGCGACTACTCAACTCTCCGTTCTTGCACAAAAGCAGCCATAGATAGACATAGACAAATGAGTGTGACTATATAGATAAAATATTATATATATTTACATATAAAACTTTATTTACAAAAGCAGGAGGCAGGTTGGATTTGGCTGGCTGGCCTGGACTGCCAACCCCTACAGTACCTGACTTCTGATCTTCCCTATTGAGTATTTATTGGAAAAGGTGCCTTTAGTATCATTATGATTCATAGTAAATTATCTTCCCCTAGCTAACAAGACACTGTTGGTTTCCATGGCAGAAAAGCATTCAGAGATCTTTAGACTTTGTTCTGAGAATTCTATTTAGATCTCTGTATGTATTCATAATTTAACAAATCATTCTGCAGGCAAACCATTTGAGGGACAAAGCATAGCACTGAAACATTATGAGTCAACACAATGGCTTGATTTCAAATGACATACTACTTTAGTAAGAAAATATGCCCATCTAATAAGCTACCAGGGAGAAATATCCTGTAATGTCATAAACTGGGAAAAATCAATAACAGATTGTTGCTAAAATATTTGATGCTAAGAAATTTGATAGTTTAGACCTTTTTGTTTTTAAAGATACAGCTCCCTTCTCTCTTGATCTGCTAAATTTATGGTGGCACTTCACTGACTATGTCTTTGAAGTCAATGAGATGGTCACCTCCATATGGACATTGAAAAGGCAAAAACACTGAAGTGTGGCTACTTAAGTATTGGGGCTAATAAAAATATTATTTTCTCCCCCATTTTATCCCATGCTCCTCATTTCCCTGACAAAATAATGAACAGTGGTGATAATCATATTTGCATCTTGCAAAAACCCAGAAAAAAAAAATTTGAGCTGATTTTAACGATCACACACACCATTTGTTTGCTGATAACTCTTGTGACTAAGCCCTTAAGACAGGCACATTTTGTGGCAATGAATAAAGCTTATAGGATATGGATTTCCATGTTTTTACCATAAAAAGGTATATAATAACTGTAGGCATATAATATGGCTCATAGGCATATCTGAATTCGAGTTCAATATACTTTAAAGCTTGCAGAATGCATCAGATTCTAATAATAATGTTTGGCTTCCAAAATTGATTCACATTTATAATCCTTGTGTGAGAAATGAGTCATGTTTTAACTATACCCCATTTGAACTGCACACATCATATATTTAGAAAAGTAATAGTCAAGTTATGACATAAGAAGAAAAGCTTTCAAGTTCTGTGAATGTACTTTCTCTTTATTTTCACCCCCTCCCTATTATAGCTCAGAAGTATTTTGTCCACTTTTGTGACAGCCATGGACTCTTCCCTTCCTGAGCTACTCTTGAGGGAATATTGGAAGACTAGAAGGCTATAGAAACACAAACCACACACACACACCCACCCACCCACCCACCCCAGATGGGACACTGGATGCAAAATGTGAAGAAGAGCCACAGAGTCACACAGAAGGTTCCCCTCACCAAGCCCTTACCAACCATTGTCTTTAAGATCTCAATTCACCCAGCTTAAATCACAAAGTGTCTTTAAAAATTCCATGAGCAATTCATGCTAAGGCACCTCACTAAGAAATAAAGCTATCAACAAAAAGTTGGAAACATTCCTACAGGAAATGCACTGTGCTTGCTCTCTCTGGCCTGTACTGAAGCCAAATTACTATCTATAGAGGAGCGACCTTTTGTGGATTTTTTTTTTGTCTCCCCTCATATTATTATTAGGTTGTGAACAATAGCTTTTTGTTATAAGACAGGAATAAAGGAGCCTAAAGTCAGCATACAATTGTGTGATCACTGGATAGCCTTGTATCCCAAAGTTGTTTAAGCTGAATAATAGATAGCACATTCACAAAGCCAGACATCCAACTCAGAGCCAAAGATAAGGGAAAGCCCAGGGAATTTGTTAGCAAAGAACTACACTACCCTGCTTATAAGTCTTTGGCAGCATTTCCCACAGGACTTGCCAATTCTAAAACATACCTTTTCTTGCTTTATTTACCCATCTTTAGTGGAGGGAAATATTAGTTCTGATCTTACGAAGTTTCAGTTAATTTATTTTTCTGAACTTGGGGGTAATGGGAATATGAATCTAGACATTGCTGATGGCCTTAAAACAAAATATCTGCAACCATCACTTCTTTATTTTAGATCTCAATAATTCCAGGAGATGTCACTGTCGTTGAAAAATGATTAACAGAGCAGTTGAGATTTCTGAAAAGAGACTGAGTGTTAAAACTTTCTATGAACTGTTACAAATGTATAGAAATACATTCTGGAATATGAGTAGACTCTGTATATCCAATTTTGCTTTTGGTTAATATTTATAAAACATGTCACACTCCAAATCAAAAGAGAATGCTTATCCCTTCACTTCTTGCAAAATGCAAATGTACTTGGAAAAGACAAAATCATAAACTTTATAATTTATTCATCTGAGTATTAAAGTTTTAGATGGAGACAGGCACAGAGAATTTTGTTTCCCCAATAGCTTTGGCACTGAAGTGCAAACAGGATCAAGAACGTACATAGTATGGACAGGGTAAAATGGTACAGGCTCAGCAAGGCTATGGATGTAAAGTTGTTAAATGTTTATGCTTTGGTTGTATTGGTGCTATGTTTTTATCTAAGGTAACACTTTAGCCTGTAGGAACTGTAACTCAGCCACATGCAGGGCAAAGACCAAGTCCATCTTTGTTCATCGTTCTATCCCCAGTATCTTCTAGAATCTGGCTTAACGGAGGTACTCAACAAATATTTGTGGAATAAATGTACAAATGGCTGAAATCATATTATTATCATGAGGCACTTCTGAATTTTCAAAAGTTTCTATGTCATATATCAAACTTCTAAATCACCTCCATACCTAAAAGCTTTGAGTTCCTACCTCACCTGGCAATCCATGATTTCCAGCTGTGACATGATGGCACTACCAGCTAAAGCAGCCTCTGGGGAAGGCTCCTGTTCTGCCATGCTGCCGAGGTTATTTCAGCTCCGGTCCTTTCTTGGCCGCCTCCACACCCTAGGCACGCAGCTTACCCACACAACTAGACTCTGCTGGCCTGGAATTGGCTCCTCTCCTGTCCAATCTTCCCCTCCCCCCACCACAGTTCATCTCTCTCCCTTCCGTCTCCTCTCCCTCCCTTCCGTCTCCTCTCCCTCCCTCCACTCATCCTTCCCTTCCTCCCCTCCTTCCTCCCTCCTTCCCTCCAACAAACTAGGTGCTGGAAAAGATGGGCTCCAAGGTTGGGAACTTCCTTGACGGAACTTCCGTGAGGGTGGGAGTCGGCCAAGGGACTGTTCTGTCTCAGCCACAGTGGCAGGAAAGAAGGCCTTTCACCACCCACTGTGTCTCCACATGCATCAGTGACAGGTCCAACTGTTCTCTTCTCCTAGGTTCCCCTATGTGAGCTGGGGGCCAGGAGGGGGACTGCAGACCACGGGAAAGCCAAGTCCTGGGTTCATTTCCCAGACCCTGGAGAGAGCCAGAGGTTTTCTGCCCAGGTCAGAGTTGAATCTTAGAAAAATTTTCACCTACCACGAATGCAGACTAACAACACTAACATTAGGGGTTTTGTAAACATGGTTAGTCCTCTGGGGATAAAAGTACTCCTTCCCCGCACCCCACATTAAAAAGAAACAAACAATCATGAAGTACATTGCTTCACTTTCAGACACTTAACTTTCAAACACTTTCCGGAATGCATTATGGACATACATGGGGCAGACTTCTACCTTTTCAAAGAATGGACTGTCATAAAGAGGAATATACTTTGCTGGGTCATCCACAAGCACCCTACAAACTTGATGCATTGTAAATACATGCAAAATCAAAGTGAAAGGAAAAAGTAGAGTCGAAGTGCCCCAGTTATGTCTTCCTCTCAATCTCTGGGGAGGTTCTCTGTGGGCACCACTTAATCATGGAGTCAACAATAGCTTGCTTTAACACATAATGCTTGGCCTATAAGCCAGCAGGTATGCATTATAATTCTGTTTCTCTGTTATTTTTTCCTGTCATTATAAATATGTAAAAACCAACTGGGCTTTTGCCATTCATTTTTATAATAATGTAATGGTAAGTTATATAAAGCTCCAGATGGCAAAATAATTCACTCCTTAAGTATAAAACAGAATGAAAGGTTGTGCTAAAAGAGTATTTACTAAATCGATTTTACTTTCAAATGGGACACTTTGCAGTCACAAATTGGGCTGCACAGTCTCCATTTGCTCCACCAGATCTTCTGGAACCTTCGACACCCTGCTTTGTGATGCAGGAGTCTGACCACGAAGAGCTACAACTACAAAACAAGGCTTTTTTGCTCTCCAGCTCCTAGTTAGAATTAACCAACTGGCAGCCCAGCAGAAGAAAGAGAGGGCAGGAGAAGGAAGAGGTAGTAGTATGGATCAACCAACATCTTTTCTTGTTCGCCATTGCTCTATCAAACCAAGTCTTCTCCAGACATAGCCACAGCTTTCTCAGTTCTGGCAGGTACTCCAGCCTCTTGCCCCTTCAGGCACAGGAGCTAGCCCAGAGGACTCCCCTCCTCTTGTAGGGTTCCTCTTAAATTTATCCTCAACTTTGTAAAAGTCCCTCCAGTAAACTCTCCTCATCCACCCTCTCAGAATGTTCTACATATGCATATAATTTCTGGACCCTCGTTGTCACCTGAAGCACTGAAATATGCTTTCATTTGGAAAATATGTAATATTTACTTTTTAGATGTTTAAATTAGGCATTCATCACCTGTAGCTGCCTTATATTGGGTATGCAATAGTTTTTATTTGAATTATCAAAATCAAGTTCTTCATACAGAGAAGAAAATGCACAAAGACCCTAGGAAATCTGCAACAAAGCACCACAGAACTAAGTTTGTTAGAGTCAATCACAGGACTCCTTAAGACCCTGGTTCCAGTTTATAATATCAATTTTAGCTACTATTTATTGAGCACCTGCTAGGAGCTTGGCGCTGTGCTCGGCATTTTAACATAAACCATCTTTAATCTGTATGATAGCCTTGCGAGGCGTGTATTAGTCCCATTTTAAGTTGAGGAAAGTGACATGTAGGTAAGTTCAATGATCCACCCACGTTCACACAGCTGTCTGTGTGAATTCCAAAACAGATGCCCCAGGCTACAAAGTCCACATTCCATCCATCCCATCAGAGCACCCCGTCCATCCAGCCCCGGGGTCCCAAGGGACACCGGGTATGCATGGATTTCCTAGGAACAAAGGGCTTTAAGAAGCCTGGAGGCTTAAAACAAGCCTGTTTAATTTCAGTTAATCTTGTCTTCCAAACAGATGTCCTAACAGAACCATTCTCACAGAAAGCTCACTAACATCTTGGGTCGATGAAACTTACTTTGGAAATGTGGTGTTTCATATCTGCACGGCCATTTCCTGGATTTCCTCTCTCTGAGAGCCGCGGGTGGTCATTTCCCCTGGAATCGGTGATTAAACTTCGGAAAGGCTGCTCTACAACATCAGGTGCACTGGAAGTTCTCAATGACTTTGTTGCTTTCAAAAGGATGTATCGTATTTGTGAAAGTTTCAGAGCCTGCCATAATTTGGTGATGATAAGGAAAAGGAAAGAGGAATCTTTGCAACAGGAAGTTTTCTTAAGTGCTTAGTGATTTGAGCAGTGACCAGGCTAACAGGCATCTGGCAAAACGATTTGCTAAGAAAAAGGCTGGTGTCAGGGTGACTTAATAATAAATGGTGGTAGTAATAACAGATACCATTTATTTAGCATTTGGAATGTGCCAGGCACCATGCAAAGTTCTTTTCATGGGTTATTTCATTTAATGCTCATGGTGACCCTTCAAGGTAGGTATGATTGTTTCTTCCTCATTTTATAGGTAAGGAAAGTGAGGCACAGAGATGTTACCCAAAGTCAAGCAGCTAAAGTATTGAAAACTGTATTGAGCCCTAGGTAGTTGGATTCTAGAATCTATGCTCAAAGGCAAGTTTAATCCATGTAAGAGACACTAGCATCCTTCCATTATGGGGTATCTGCACTTTAGTTTTTAAAACTCACATCTAATGATCTCAGTTTACTACAAGGATGGACCAGCTCTAACAACAAGATAAAATATGGTACAGTCAAGTTTTAAAATTACATCTCATATTTAGAAAAAAGGTCTAGTTTTACAAGATCAGAGAAGGTAAAATATAGCATCAAGTGTGCAAATGACCTGGAGGTTTTGGTTAAAGGTAATCTAAATAGGAATAAACAGTGTTGGAAGGCTGACAATGCGGTTCTGGGCAGCATTAGTGAAATTCAAGGTTCAGAACTGGCCTCTCACTAATTCTCCCAGACATGTTATATGTGCAAAAAAGTATTTTATTTTGAGCAGCACGCTTCAGAAAGTCTTTGTTCAGGTGTAATGGTGAAGCGATTCACAGCTTTGCTGGGTGAGGGAAGGTTTTCCTACAGCATCCCTCTTTACCCTGCCTCCCACCCTATCTGCCCGGGAGCTGGCCACACGCCATGTGACGAGAGCCAGGGAGCTGGCTTCAAACCAGAGGAGAGCCTGGCAGCCGGATGGGTGAGTTCTGCTGGGGTCTGCAGAGAACAAGAGAGGCCCATGTGATGAGGACAACACAAGCAAACGCTTCTCTGTGAACAGGGCTAGAGTTGGGCCCAAGCTCATGAGATGAATTGGGAGGTCAAAAGTGATGGAATTAGAGCAAAAACAACCTAAAAACCAGCCAGGGCTCTCCTAGGGGGTTGTCTTGGACATCATCTGTGTTTGGGGTTCACTTTTATGTTCAGCAGATATGAGGGAAATGAGATGACTGGGCGTGTAGGATAGGGTTAATTCACTTAAAAGACACTGGTGTTCAGACGGAAGTAGGCCTAGGTAGGACAGGACGATAGTCTTAAAATAGTTGAGGGGCTGTCATGTAAAACACCAGACATTGGTAGAAGCTAGGGATACACTGGTGAGCATATTAGATGAGCCCTTGCCTCCATGCAGCTCCTTGTTTGGTAGAAGCCCCAGACATGACGCTTCCTATTGAGGAAATGACACAGACTCCCATAAGGCATCTGGAGAGGACCTTTTACGAAGAAGTGGTGCAGATTTTGTTAGGTGACAAAGGATGTTTCAGGTAAAGGGAACAGGACCTGCAAAAGCTGGAAGAAGGCTGGGACAGAGGAGGAGGAGGCTGAGGAGAGGCAGGTTGGAACCAAATCTTGCAAGGCCTTGCAGGCTTTGCTAGGGTTTTGGGATTTATAGTTCCAGACAACACTTGACGAGTTTTTCTTTTTTTTTTTTTCTCTTCCAACTTCCCTTCTCTTCTTGTTTTCCCTTCCATATTCTCCTTTTTTGGCAATGGGCATGACAAGTCTATTCCCTTCTACAGAAAAATTTTAGTGGTTACCAATTTTATGTCAAATGCTGGGTTAGGCCCTATGGATTAAAGCATAAATACAATGCTATTCTGTGTTCAGGGAGGCTGCAGTGGGTGAGAGGGTCAGATGCACTCACAGAAATTACAGCATGTTATATATTACAGCCACATGTCAAAGGCATCGCAGAGCTTTCAGAACATTCCCTGAAATTATTTCTTCCCTCTCTAAATTCAATTTATTTTACTAGTGGTTCTTCAGAAACCTAGTTCTAAAGTAAATTTAATTTTGGACGGAAGAAGGTAGCAAAAGTGGGTTTCTCCAGATTCTAAGCCTAATAACACAGTATCACTTTATTTGACCAAATTTAGGCTATCAGCATTACAGAAGACACTAAAATTCTTTTGATATTAGAATTTTACTTTGATTAGATTGCTTCCTCTTTTAGGAGCTACTATCATACTAAATTAACTCAGTTTATAGCCCCAATTCCTCTCTGTTTTAGCTCTGCTATATCCCCGAAATCTCCTCCTATCCCATCTCTGTCACAGCCTCAAACTTCTGTGGAGCTCTGATCAAAGCATACCTTTATCAAGAGGCTTTTCCAGCTACCTTTATTTGATATAAATTTCTCTTTGCCCCTTTAATTTTTAATACCTTTATTTTGGAACTTGCACAGGCTGTCACGTATGATAGATTATAAGCTCTTCAGTGGAGTTCGATTTTTACTTATCTTCAGCCCTCACCTAGAAAGTTCCTTGTGCATACTATGTATTCAGTAACTGATTATTGGATTAAATTGAATCATGGTAAGTAGATAAGTGTTTGGAGATAGGTTTAAGAATATCTAGAAATTAATGTAATTCACTCTTTACTAACCATATCAAACTCATACTAAACCACAAAGTCCATCCTTGTTGACTAGTAAATTTTTGTTAATTGACTTCATCAGTTATTAAATGAGCCCCACAGTACTGAAAGGCATAACATCTTGAATACCATCATGACAAAATATAAGCAACAATGATACATGAGAATTGTGTAAGTAAAATCCAGGCGGTAATAAATCAGAGTTTGAATTCTAGTTCTAGTTACTGGCTGTTCAAGCTTGGCAAGGTCTATAATCATCCTCTTTTATTTTATTCTAAGGGGAAGGAAGTAAGGAAACACAATCCCCCAAACCCCGCAATGCCATCTACCTTTAATTTCTCAGTATTGTAATGAGTATCGCAAAATTACACGTGGAAACAACTATCACAACGCCTAGAACTTGTGTGGACCCAGTATATTTTCACAGCACTTTCACTAGGAGAAGACAAGTTTTAGAAAATTAGGTCATGAGTGGAAGCTATATCTGAGTGCTGCTTTTTCTGCTCCAGCACTCACTTCGTGATGACAGTCTAGCCCAATTAGCCAGATGAATGGAGTAGTTCCAATATTGCATATTGTTTTTATAAAGTATCTTCTGTTTATTATAAAAATTAAGAAGTGTCACTTCTTTACAGATGCCACCCAGTGCCACAAGGGTGAAATCCCTAAGCTGGTGCAAAGTTTGGGCAGACAATGGGCCACAGTATATACCAGATGTAACAGAGCTGTGATGTGGCTTAAAAGGATTTAATCGAAAATGTTCTGAATCTGCTTTGCCCAAGAACTATCATTGGGACAGCATGCTCTTTGATATGGTAATACAGCCAACTGCTAGTTCCTCTCCAATTCCAACATGGAAATCCATATGGTTTTTCATCTTCTCTCCATCAAGCATGTAACTTTTAAGATTACAAGGGTTTGTGATTCTATGTAGGAGGCTCTTTTGCTTCCTTGAATTGGGGGTGGGGTGGTGGTGATTGGTTTATCTCTTGGAACCACAGAAAGAATGAAGGCATCATTTTATTGCTTTTCTTTTTCCATGTATAAAATACTTTGGCATAGCTTATCTGAGTTTATTAACCAAGTAGATGCAAATGTGATACAGTTGTTGCAGTAAGCTTGCCCCATACTCTGAGATATCCATAATGGGGTTGTGTGTGTGTGTGTGTGTGTGTGTGTGTGTGTGTGTGTGTGTGTGTGTGTGTGTGTGTGTGTGTGTGTGTGTGTGTGTGTGTGTGTGTGTGTGTGTAAAGACCTGATGCTGAAGGCCCCATGGTTATACTTTACTCTAGTTTCCTATGTTTTTCACAGCTGTTTAATCAGAACAAGTGTAAGCATCCAAATGTCTGTAAACATGAGGTAATGGGAAGTTACAAAGACCATGCAGTGCTTTTCTGCTCTTCTGAAATGCTGCTAACTGTATAGGATCTTGTGTTGATGAGATAAAATCTTGGTTTATCAGGCCCAAGGCTGTATTATGAACTTGATTCACAGAAATAAGGTATACAAACCCTCTAGTGAACAAGAAAAAGGATATAGAAACAGACATAAAACATGATAAAATGATTGTAGTGACAAACACACACACACACATTTTCTTTTATCTCCTCTCAATTGCAAATGGAAGCATGAAGCATATACTAATAGAGAAGCCCATTAAGTGTGATTATTTATAAGCCCAATATCCACGAGCATCTCCATTCAATAACATGGACAAAATTCCTTAATTTTAAATGTCACCAATATATCTACATATATCTAATGTTATAGTCAGAAAAATTGAAACCTGAGATGGACTTAAGGGGCCATCTAATTTTCTTTTTTTAATGGGGAATCTGAGACTCACAGAAGTTACCTGCCTTGCCCCAGGTCCCCGGCAAGAGTGGTGCTGGTTCCAACTGCCACCCTGGGCTCTTCCTCTCCACTCCATGCTGCACCACACTGTTACATTCTTTAAAGTCACCTTTACCAAAATAACGATAATGACAATCACAGGAGGTGGAGAAGGTGGCCAACCAAAACTGCTAGAACATTGATTCCCAGGAGAACAGTCATTGCTGTATTACCAAGCTCAGCGTTTGGGGTCACCATGTGAGAACCAAGTCCCCATCTGCTGATAAGAAACTTACAGAACTCATTCATCAAGCCGCACACCCTGTTTATCTCAGTTATAGTCAAAAGTTCAAGCTCCCTGTGAAATATGTGATACCCCTCATTCCCATTCTAATAGGTCCTGTATCATGATCCAAAACTTCACTCTTTTTTTCCCACCCAAGCCTTTCTGTTATGATTCCTGGGGCTCCTGCTCAATTATCAGCACACATTCTTACCTCTTTGGGAATGCTCCCTTTGCCTCCACCCCTTACCTAAGACCTGTTCCCTGAGGACATCTTTCCACTGCAGCTCTCTACAGTGAGAGCTTTTCCTTCCCTCTCCTCTGATCCTCAGGGCTGGGAGTTTGGGTAGGTAACCTCCTCAATCTCCTTGCTATTCCTTCCAATCACTTATTTCTCTTATTCTTGCAATGCCCTGTTCCTTTAAGGCCTATACCAACCCCAATCAATGCTCCTCCTTGATGTCTTGTTGATTACCTCATTCACAGATATGAGGGTTTAACCTGTATGTACCCCAGAATAGCATGTTCTTAAAGCTAATCAATTCCTGTGGGTGTGGAACCATTGTAAGTAGGATCTTTTGGAGAGTAGGATATTAACTTGAGATGTGACCCACCTAATTCAGGGTGGGTCTTAATCCTCTTACTGGAGTCCTTTATAAGAGGATAAAAGACAGAGAGTAGATACAGAAGAAAGCCCCAGAGAAGCTGAGAAAGAAGCATCCAGATGTTGGAAGCAACGAAACCTGGGAGTGAAGAGGGAAATCAGCAGACATTGCCATGTGCCTGGCCATGTGACAGAGGAGCTGAGGATTGCTGGTAGCCTGTCTTCCGGGAGAAAGCATCACCTGTTGATGCATTGATTTGGACATTTTCATGGCCTCAAAACTGTAAACCTGTAAGGTATTAAATCCCCATTGTAAAAGCCAACTCATTTCTGGTGTATTGTATTACATCAGCTTTAGCAAACTGAAACAATGGATAAGACATATCTTGGACACATCCTGGCCACTCAGTTCCTTGACCTCATGTCTAATGGCCTTTCTCCCTCTCTATCTTAATCATTCACTACCAACATCAAACCCAGAACGTTCTCCCCACAGGCAGCTGCAGCAACTCCTAAATATCTACCACCTCCCATATCCTTCCAGCTCACTTGCTGTATTCAAATTCCTCATCTTCACTGACACCTTCACTTCTAACCCCACCACTTTTTCACTAATCCTGAGCCCCTTGTTTTCACTTCCTCCTTTGCCTAGCCTAGATTCCATGGTCCACTATCATAGTCCACCTGTGTGCAAACCTTAACTCCCTTGTTTCTCTCTTCTATTGTTCTATTTACCTGTCAAAATTGCAAATCTCATTCCTCAAACTTTCCACCCTCTCTCTGCCTGCAGACCAGCTGATTTATGTTGCTGGAGAAAAAAATACAGCTGTTTGGTTTCACTCTAAATTTATGATTGCAAATGTCAAACAAAGTCTCAATACTGCCTGGTAATCCTACCATATGTCCTTCCTAAATTCATGTTCCTACTTTATGTCTCATTTCTTGTCAAACATCCCTTACCCCATGACCACCTCCCCAACCTCTACTTGTGCTCTTGGAATGGAGCATGTATCCTTCATCCATTCACAGGCAAATTTCTCCAAATAGAATGTGGATATCATCTCTCCTTCATTTCTCAAGAATTTTGCTCCTTCGATTTTTCTCTCTTTTCTGCATTATCAGTCTTTCTATTGGAACTCTTCAGTCCTCTCTGCAAGAAACCCACTCTCTACCATTTTCATTTTCAACCCCCATCCCTCCTCAGCATCTGCCTCATTTTATATTCCCCTTTACAGCAATGCTTATCAAGAGATGGCTACACATATTGTTCCCATTTCCTGTTTTTTTTTAATTTAAATTTTCAAGTTTTAAAAAAATCAAAGTAAGGAATTTGCATATTTTAAAGGTCAAATAGGACAGGGCTTATAAGGAAAACCTGTTTCCTGATCCACCCCACCATACCATGAGAGCTTTTTCTCCAGAGGCAGCCATTTTAAACTTTCTTAGCTGCATCTACTATGATTTATCTCTAAAGAATATGCTCATAAAGTTCTTCCCTTTTCTCAATTATAGACACTTTGCACTGGCTTCTTACTAGAAGGCATTTTGCTTTTTTATATAACACTCCTACACACACGTGTGCGTACACGTGCACATACATACACCCTTCTCCTTTCCTCATCTTCCCAAAGTAACTACATCAAGCTTTTTGGTTAAACAATATTCAGTGGTATGGAAACACATTCACAGAAGATAACATCGTGAACCATAACTGCATTTTACCTTTATGAATAACTTTTTGGTTTTAGCTATAGTTATCAATTGCCTCCATTTTCTGATTTTCTTCTATTTATCATGAATTCAATTTCCACCTAGAACTGCAGAACTTCTTTCTAATGTATTCAAACATACAGGGAAACTACCAGTTCCAACTTCTATTTGACAAATTCCTCCTGAAGGCTGCTATCATCCTACTCCAAACTGGACTGGTTGTTCTCTCTCCTGAAGGAGGCACATGGGAGAGATATCATAGAAGAGGCCCTTGATAATCGCTGTTACAACTGCACACACACCATAGCTTAGAAACAGAGCCTGGCTACAAAGTTTAAGGAGGTGATAATGAGATCATGAACTATCTAAAAGCAATTGCATAACAACAGTTTTAGGACTAAATGGAATCACAGAGCTGCTCCATTTTACAGCCAAAAAGAGCTTTTGCACCAGAAAGAAAGAAACATATGTTCCCGACTTTTTAGTGAGGCATGGCAGAGGCAAACTTAGCTTCTGATGGGGTCAAAAATGTGGCTATAAAACTGCTCTGGCTCATTCATTTGTATAGTAAATTCTGGTTCATTCATTTCTATATTAAATTCCAGTTCATTTATTTCTACACTAAATTCTCGAAACTATTAAAACTATATTAATTTAGAGTAATTGAAGGGTATATTTTTGTGAAAAGTCTGTATAGAAAAATCATTTTTAGTTTTTAGTAGAATAAGTACAACCACTATTTCCAGAATCCTTACTCCACCTGCTTCAACAAACACATAGGAGTCACTGAGCTCATGTCTTGGAGGTGCCTATCGAATAAACAACATGACTGTGCCAAGCTTCTAATGCCTATTCCTGTCTCATAATAACCTTGGGATTGTTTAATTTTTTTGGACTAATACACTTTTTTAAAATTATTGTTTTTGCCCTAGAAAATAAAGTGAGTGATCTTTTGGCAATTCCAATTCAAAGTATGGCATATTCTGAGACAGCAGAGTTTGAAATATTTGCAGTATGAAAATATATATAGTGGGTTTTCTCCTAGATTCTCCTTGAGGTTCCTTCTAGTAATGTGAATACAGTTGCTTCCAGTTTAGTAAATGCAAACAAGTCACCATAGTCAACCTTGAGGTTTTTACTTTGGATGAATGATTACATATTGGATACTTAGGATTAATCTTGCCATTTATTTATTGCAACCGAGCAGCATTTGCTTTATTTTCAACAACAAAATACAGACACAACAATGGAAAGTTCAACCCAGTTACATGCCCTACACCCAATCCCCTTTGCAGATCCAGGTGTCCCTAGCCCCCTAGGACTGAAAGGCTGACTGGTCAAAGAGAAATCACCTAATTTATTCAATATCCACATGATGTGGGAATTCACTTTCAAATCCATTTTTGACAAACACAAAGAGGACATCTGGAATGAGGTAGGAGTGATTAGGATTAGGGAGAGAAGAGTGATAAATGGAAATTTCAGAAATCTTTGCTGAAGAAACAAGTGTTCCAAGAGTAAGTGGTTCTATCTTTAAAATGTAATTGCTGATTGAAATAAGAAAATGCTTATTGAGTTTTGCTAAAGAAAAATAGATTTTCCATGACGATTCTTGGGCAAAAGCTATAAATCAAAAACTAAAGCACTTTTGAAAGCGATCATGCAGCTGTCTATTGTTCAAACTTACTCTATTGCCATTAGTTTGCTGGGTGTATCAAAAAGGCTTAAACATACTCAAAAACACTCAAAATCCATGTAAAAATTTATCTAAGGGATATGAAACTCATTTTTGGGAAGACATAGGCAGTTTTCATTAGAACTCACAATGACATGGAAATAAACAACTGGGAGTCACATCTGCCCAAAGGCACCGCCTGTGACAGAGAGTGAATAATTGCTCCTAAAGCAGTTCTCTCCATTTCTAATGACACGTCTTTCTCCAGCCTGCTCTAGATGCAGTAATAAGAGCCACTTTAAGAGTATATGTTATTGGCTTCATTGACAATTATCAATAAAAAAGGATTTTACCAGCTAAAGAAAAGGAAAACAATGATTAAAATCAATCCCTTCCAGTTATTTCATAGCACACAGATTTAGTAGGAAACATGTTTTTTGATCTTAAGAAGACAGGTTCTGAAATTGTAAACCATTACCCTACTGAGATCATCCCCTTCTTGGCAGCTGAAGGCATGATAAACATTTTTTTCTGACTGAAGGAAATCAAAACTCTTCCTGTTTACCGTCTGAATTTCTTCTCATTTCTTTGGCTTCTGGAAAGACCTCCTTATGCTATTTCATCCACACTAGAAAGCTTGACTGGGGCATCTGCAGCTGCTAAGTGGGAGCTCAGGAATTAGCTCTTCCATTAAAGACCCATCTTGGCCTGATGTGGGGGAATGGGAAGAAATGAGCTTCTTGGCAGGAAGAGGAAAACAAACCATTGGGAAAGAAGAGTTAAGAGGATGAGGAGGAGATGTGATTCAGGAAGCTGGGTCCTTGGGAAGGCCGGAGAGGAGGTCCTGGCCATAGGTAATGGCCTGGTTTTGACAGGGAGGATGGACAGTTCTTCTCAGGACAAAAAACCAGATCAGTGGTTCTCAGGACAGATTCTTATCTGATCACTCCACAGTGGGCTCAGGCAACAGTATTTCTGAAAAGTTCTCCATGTGATTTTAATGTACAGCCAAGGCTGAGAACTACTGGAATAAAAATGAAGAAAAGGAAGGTCAAAATGCACAGAGATGCTGAGATGGAGAGAAGCTGAGATAGGGTAATGTCCATTTTCTCAGTTAAGCAGGAGTGTCTTCTCTTCAGATAGGAACAGGATTCAGGATTTAAATTTGAAAGAGGAGGTTAAAATTGCAGAGATTTAACCAGGAATATTCTTTGAATGATGAAAAGTGTATTTAAATATGAAAGCTTTTAACAAACCCTTATTAAGGAGAAAGGATAACTAAATTTGCTAGCATCTTAGACAAACTATAAAAGCCTACAGATTTGCTATTATACCATGACTTCTTCCTATTAATTAGCATAAAATGTGGGGAACATATTTAACTTGTTGACTGCACTTGTGAATTTTGACTCATTTTCAATAAAAGTTTAATTAAAGTACATATATTTCCCCAAACTATCTCTCACGGAGACTTTGTTTGGTTGATTTTTGGTGTGCATGTGGGGGATTGAGGCTGTGTGACTTCTCTGTTCTCCAACGCGGCCATAAGGAGACTAATTCCTGGTGCTCTGGACTAAATGTAATAACAGTGGTTCTTGCACAAACGAGTACCATGGCAAGCTAAGAAAAAAAGTTAGCCAACCCTGGAATCTGCTTTATTTTATCAGAATAGGGGTTTGCACACTACACACAGCTGATTACCTTAAAAGGGAAATTCTTGTGTATCTCCTGAGATGTAAAAGTTCTATGCATCGAACTTTAAAATTCTGATTCAATATCATTCGCTGTTCAAAACTGTGCCACATGTATAGCAGTTTTGTAAGCCTGACAATCTCATAACATGATTTTAACAAGCAGTGGTTTACCATTTCATGCTAATCGAATATAATTCCAATCATTGTCAGTTTTACTCTTTTGCCTTCCAATCACTTAACTACAAATAAGGGAAAGACACCAGTAGACTATAGGGAATATGCTGTCCCTACATTACCAGTTGATGATTCTCAAGTATAAACACCTTTTGCGGTGAAAATCTAAGAGCTACATTATCCGATATACTAAAGGTTGATACTCAGACACATTTAATTTTAAGCAAATGGAGGAGCAGTATGGTAGACCAAAAACAATACTGGATTGCCCCCTAGTTCTGCTACTAAATACAAGGTGTGACTTCAAGCAAGTCCTTGCACTTCTCTACATCTCAGTCTCTTTATATGCAAAACGGAAATGAAAATAACCTCTCTTACTAGATTATTAAATGTAAGTGAAATATATTTTATTGTGAAGTATCTTCAATTTAATTCATCTATTTTGGAAATGTATTAGGTTTGCATCTTGAGTTTCCTGAAATCGAAGCACAATAATATGGGCAGGGATTAGGAAAAAGAGATTAACATACATCATATGTAATAAAAATGCCACAGGTGGCCTGGGTTAGACACCAATACTCCAAACTAAAGGCTTACATATTTTATTTGAGTTCTATAATTATTATCTTAAACATTAGAAACCCTCCTCCAAGAAAAAAGACCAAAACAAAACAGGAAGTAGCCAGACCTTCATTGAATAATCCATAAACCACACCAGTAAGATATAATTATGGATGACTTGAAAGGCTGAAAGGGGCATATTAGGAATTCTTAATTTCAAATGCTTGCAATTTTTACCACCATCAGTGGTGCCAGTATCCAGCAATGGCTTATGACCCAGGGGGAAAACTTAACCTTCTATTTATCATTAGAAGAGGCAGGAGAACACTATGATTAAGAGCCTGAGCCTCAGTTTCCCCATATATAAAATGGGGGTAATAATAGCACCTACCTCATAGGATTGTTGTGAGGCATAAATGACTTAATATAATAAATTTAGGACAAATGTTAGAACATTTGTTGGGACACTACATTCGGTGTCTATCTAAATTATTGATATCGTTATGCAGAAACAATGAACACAGAAGTATTTAAAATAGAACTTAAGAACATACTTCTGAACTTACAAAAGAGCTAGCCCACTTAAAGTTCTTTTCTTTTTCTTGTGCTGATGTTGGTGCCATGAAGTTATAAGAAACATATGAGAGAAATTATACTAAAAAATGTGAGACTTTTTTCTGCCTCGCCATCGCATATGTTGAGCTCCAGACACAATTATCCTTTTAGAATGTATTACAGATGCAGTGCTTAGCAAATGGGTACAAGATGTTGGTTCAGATATAAACTCACAGGTCCATGCTAGGGGAAGCTGGCAAAAACCCTTAGCAGGCAATGTTTCTTGTAAGTTGCCAACAAAGATCTTTTTTTTTTCACCCCGAGAGTTCTGGCAGCTGTCTCCCATCACTTCAGATATTTCTTATAATTGATTGTTTCCATGGCAATATGGACTTAAACTGTAGTCTTATTTATTGACTAGTTATAAAATGGAGGTAGGCCCTGAGCAAAACAGGTTTTGGGGGTAACAGAAATTAGGATAAAACTTACCACACTTTCCTGTGTGATGCTAATTCTGCAAGCAAAAGTAGTATACTGATGATTCGGATGATTTATTAACCCATGTGTTGGCAGGCTTCTACCCTGGGTTCTTCCCCTCAAGTTTCACTTAAAGGCTCTGGAATCAGATTTATTTATTTGACTAGTTTTATTATTATTTTTGAATACAAGAACAAAATGTTGGCTCATATTTCACATTAAGGAATATCATGATGTGTCACAGGTGTTTATCATTAATTTTTATAGTTGATGAAAACGGAACTCTGTTTTAAGGCTTCCTAGTTAAAATTCTTAACAGTTTCAGGAGAAAAATTACACAAACTGACTATCTTTCCACCTGTGTGTCCTGAATCTCTGGTGTGTCCAAACAAAGATCTATGATGAAGAGAATAGGAGAGAACAATCAGGACATTTTGATAATACATTCGCAACGAGGTTGATTTTGATCATGATCATCATGTAAAAACACTGTTTTTTTGTTGCTTTTTAAATATCAAAAGTATATGCAGCAGACAGGCCTGACCCAAAGTCCATTCTGGCACCTCAATGAAGTTCTGGATTAGCTGTAATGAATGTGTAATCCTTGGTTTTTATGATATCTGTACATTTTACTACTAAATAATGTGAATCACAAACAGCCAGAACTAAACCCATTCCAGATTTCCATTCCGTCCCCTCCATAAAAATATGGAGCTTTGCAAGAATGAGGAGCATATATATGAGTATCAGACGTAAGGTCAGGGATCAAGAGTACAGTTTGTGTTTGACTGAAGTGGGAGGCAGAGGATGGGAAGACTCATGGATGGCACAAGCCTTTGCCAGCTTCCCCTGATGGATGGCAATGGTGTCTCTGTGTGGGAGGGGTGGACAGCAACACACAGAAACATGACAAGGCTGCCAAAAATGAATGCATAAAAATCATGTAATAAATTACACAAGGTAGTATTTTACATCAGATTACAAACAAACAAAAAAAACCTGTGCATGGTTTTGTGCAATTCAACTGATGATTAAAAATTATCACCTTTTTACCTATTTTGCTGGCCTAAAACTTCTGTTTAGGTCAACACCTGCACCCTTTTCATTGTTCAATGCAGACATTTCCTCCTCCCCTTTACCTGTTTGACATTTACGCCATGGTCCATTGTGGTGTCTTTTACGTAGCCGCAATTTGAAAACTATGTCCAAAAAAGCTTCTCTAGTTTCCACCTGGCAACCGATTGATGGCTGTGCCTGTCCAGAAGTCTCTGTCCATTTTATCCTCTCTCTCTAAGCTCCCTTCACAGTTGTAACAACTTATTTCCTCACCAGTTTCAGAATTCCTGGGGGAGACAGAGAGACTGGGCAGGAATCCCTTGGGTCCCAAGGATCAAGGAAAACCACTGAACCCCAGCAGGCAGGGTGGTTCAGGACCATGGACAACAGCCGCAGACGCACCTGCCTCCACCTTCACATTCAGTCCTCAGGATCAGAGAAGGCAAGGAAAAACGATTGCTATTATTACTGGTAATTAGTCAGTGCCTACCGTTAAATTTCTATTACTTTTTAAAATTTTCGAGCTATTTCAAAATTCTCCCTTCAACCAGGTCAACGTGATTTCATTCCAGTAGGTGATACTCTCAGAAAAACACTGGCCTGGCCAACCTTATCAGGAAAGGCCAGGAATCTGGATTCCATATTACAGAGGGGGCATGCTAAACCCATAGGTAGAATTCACAAAGGTGAGATCAAACCGTGAAGACCGGAGGCAAAGCCAGGTGGCCTAGGAAACAGGAACTCACAGGGGAAATAGTAAAACATGGAATAAAACCTTATCAAGGTCAATATGTGTGGTAGGCTGCATAATGGTATGCCCAACGATGTCTGTGTCCTAATCCCTGCAATCTGTGAATATGTTATCTTACAAAGTAAAATGGAATATGCACATTCAGTTAAGGATTTTGAGATTATCCTGGATTACCTTGGTGAATCCAACGTCATCACAAGGGTTCTTACAAGAGGGAGGCAGGAGGACCCGAGTCAGGAGTAGAGAACAGAAGTAAGAGCTTGGAGTGATGAGAGGAAGGGGCCATAATCAAGGAATGCAGGTGGCCCCTAGGAACTGAGAAAGGCAAGGAGACAGATTCTCTTCTCAGCCTCAGAAGAGATGCAGCACTGCCAACATGATTTTACACTTTTGACCTCCAGAACTGTTCGAGAATAAATTTCAGTTGTTTTAAGCCTCTAAATTTCAGATAAATCATTACAACAGCAACAGGAAACTATTACAATGTACACACAAAGAATACATGTGCTAAAAGAAGGACAGGAAATCAAGGAACATGAGACAGTGAATATTTATGGGTGGAAGGGCTTCCATATAATCGTCCAAACTCGTACAACTTCATCTTGTTTCCATTCCCTTAAGTTGACTGGGGCATCCAGTAAACATATCCTTCCTTTACTCAATCACTTGTTCTGTGTAGACTGGATTATATGGAATCATACCACACATTTCATTTATACGCTTCCCCTCCCCGCCTCCAGGTATATATTAAACAAGAGCAATCAGTGTGGAATGCAGTAGATTGTGATCTAGATCATTGATAATGTCTTTCAACATTTAAACATTATCTGCACTCTGGTAAAATATGCTTCAAGTAAAATATTTAAAGTGAAACCCAACTCAATAAGGTAGGTGGAATGGAGTGAGTGTATCACAAGTACAGGAATATTTTTTTAAATTGATTTAGCCTTTTCCTTTTTGTTTGAATGTCAGGAATTCTAGACCCTGAAAAGAAGGGCCACAGCCTCTACAGTTCTAGGTCATTATGGCAGTCTTTGGAGAAATGAAGAGGCATGAAAGACTGCATGTGAAGCTAGAGATAGAATCAATGAAGAAATAATGAGGAGGATGATAATGGAGAATATTTGGTAGAGGAGTGGATAGAAGATTGGTGAGAACTAACTCCTACCGCCACTAATTCCAATCATTTATACAGTCTGGCTAGGCACAGTGCATAATAAAATAATATAATAATATATAATTTTATCATCAATACCAATATATATATTTTTTTAATTCTTGCAATCTCACCATGAAGAGGGTATTACTATTCTAATTTTAACAGGCCTGGAAATCTAAGTAATTGTCCCCAGTTGAATTAGCTTATGGGGCTGGACCATGGGATCTAATTTAAGAATATCTGACTCCAAAGTCATGCTTTTTCAAGTATGTAAACCCTTTTAGTTTAACTATTTATCTTCTCTGCTATGGAAAGAGAGTTTTGTTTGTACCCTGGCCAAGGGAGCAAGGGGCTTCATGGAAGATACCCAATGACTCAGAAGTCTTGGAAGCCACCACTCCCCTGATGCAACAAATATTTCATAATTCAGCTCCCCAAAATATGAACAAAGCTACCACCTGTTAACCTGTGTACATGACATCTTTATTAGGTTTAATTATCCTAAACCATTAACTGGGGAAGTTGGGGAGATGGAAGCTGCTAGAAAAGGGGGCACATATAGCATGTGTGCTACTACTACTCCCATAACTTTGTACATGATTTATCAATTATTTGAAATGTCAGTACATTTACGGATAATTCTATTTTGGTTATTTCGTCCTTCGACCTTTATATAAGTCCAGATAACTGTGGTTTGGGATCCAGGGAGGTGTATGGTTGGGAGGGGCAGCAAACATTTTTGAACACTAAGCTCTTCTTCAATATTGACATAATTAGTTAACTCTGGCATTTGTGCATATTTCTTGAGCACAGACCAAAGAACTTCAGAATAATACTGGTCATTGGCAATCATGTAATACGACCCAGATGAGAAGTTTAGTCAAATAACTGTATGCGGTCCCAATGGCATGGTGGATGACTGTCCCGTCTCCTAGAAGCAGAGCTGACCTGGAACCGAGGTCTCCTAATTGGCGGTCAGAGTTTCCCCCATTCATAGCATCCTGACATCTGTCTTCTTCCAAACTTCATTATAAACCCTGGGGTACCAAGGATGATCACGTATCAAATCTCCTTTACAAACACTGTACCAAAGCTAAATGTCAACAATGGGGGGGGGGGGAATGGGATTATTTTTCCTTCTTTTTGGAAGAAATGGGAATGTTCTCATATAGACTGTGGTGGTAAATGATAACTATGCAATTATACCAGGAGTCACTGATTGTACACTTAGGATGGATTGTATGGTGTGTGAATAAAGCTGTTTAAAAATTAATAATACAAAAAAGTAAAAAAAAAAAAAAAAAGTCCTTTACATATCCTCAGCCAACCACAGAGAAATATGTGCTGCATGAGGTAATATCACACATGAAGGTTTTTCTAAGTAAAAAGAAGGTGAAAACAAGAGGCCAACTAAAAATATTCAGAACTCTGCTTGTTGTCTGCTTTGAGTCATCTGATTTCTATTTCAGGGCAGGCCAGGCTACCTGTATCAGAGCAGTGAAGAGTGAATGCGTCAATAAGATGTATCATTGAGGGAACTGCTCACGGTGATTAAGGTGAAAGCAAATGTGCTTAACTATCAGTTACAGGGAAGCAAGCCAGTTCTGCCTGTCCCACAGGAGCGTGTGACGATAAAACTGTCTCTGAGACGCAGGCATTCCAGTGAAAGCCTTACTGGCTGAGCTGTCTAGAAATAAGACAGCCAGACTTTGGGGAAATCTGGAGTGTTGTCTTGGTACAGCCCCAACTACTTGGGGAACTCTGGGCAAGTCTTCTAATGTAGCAACTTCACTGCCACCTGGCAGGTATGAATAATTATGCAGAGGCAGTGAGGAGTGATGGAAAAGGAGGGGGCTTACAGTGAGGCATAGCTGGATTCATAGTACAGACTCACTCATACCTGTATGACCCTGGGGAGGTCAACTCTCTCCAGAAGCCTCAGTTTCCCAATCTGTATAATGACAATCATGATAATAATGCCTAAATCAAACAGATAGTTGTGAAGATGAAATGAAATAGTTCACATGAAACATGTGGATAAATTAGAAATGTTTTCAGCTTCAAGTAATAAAAAACATAACAGTGGCTTAAACGAAGAAGAATTTATCTTTCTCCCATACCAAAAAATTCCAGAGGTAGGGAGCTGCTGGTTGGTTTATAATCTTGGTGGCATCTCAGTAGTTTTTACTGGGCTCTGACTCATGGTCAGAAGCTGGCTGTCAAAATTCCACCTCACAGCTGTATACTAAGATGTACTTGATGCTGAGTGAGATGAGTCAGGCACTGAAGGACACATATTGTATGATCTTACTGATATGAAATAACAGAATAAGCAAGTTCATAGAGTGAGAACCTAGAATTGCCAGGGGTGGGGAATGGAAATTCAATGATTAATTGGCACAGAGTTGCTGATTGGGGTGATGGAAAAGTTTTGGTAATGGATAGTGGTGACTGCAGCACAACATTGTGAACATAATTAACAGCACTGAATTATATATTCGAATGTGATGGAAAAAGGAAATTTTAAGTTGCACGTATGTTACACTAGATTCAAAATTTAGAAAAACCCATAAGACTGTGAAACACAATTAGTGAACTCCAATGTAAACTAAGGACATTAGTTAATAGTATAATTATGATATGATTGTTTCATCAATATAACAGATACCACATTAATGCAAAGTGTTAATAATAGGGAAAACCGTGGGGGGCAAGGTAAATGGGAACTCTATTTTCTGCATGATTTTTCTGTAAACCTACAACTTCTGTATATAATAAACACATAATATATGATTTTAAGAAGTAAAAATAAAATAGATTAACTTTTTAAAAAATTCCATACCTCATAGCTATATTCAAAGTACATAAAAATGGGAGGGGGAGAGGAACTGGATGCAATTACTCCTTTAATCAGGAAAACAGAGTTTTTCTACAAGAACTTCCTGCATCTTCACATTTTATTTTATTGAACTGAATCAAGCAAAGCCTGATATGGCGAAGTCTTGCTGCAAGGGAAACTGAGAAATCAGAGAACAGGATGACCCATCACCTACACCAGGAAAACTGTGACCTTGAATAAAATCAGGGTTTGAATGGCAAGCAGGAACAGGCTGGCACGTGCCACGAGGCCACTAAATGTGTTCCTCATTAAATGCTGGTTTTCTTGTTCCTTCTCCAACAGTAAACTGAATAAATTCATCCAGGTTTTATATTATTGATTCATTATAATTCATAATAATATTCATAAATTAAATTACAATCAGAGCTCAATATTACAGTAAAAATTCTATAATCTGACCTACTTGAAGATGATGAATGTGACAGTGGAAAATCTGATTCATGGAGTATTTTTAAACTTTTATTTTGAAATAATTTCAGATTTACCAAAAAAGTTGTCAAAACAGCATGAATAGTCTCGTTTGTCCTTCACCCAGCTTCCCCAAATGTTATATTATATGAGCATAATACAAATACAAAATCAGGAGAACCATATTGATACAATGTGATTAACTAATCCACAGACCTTTTTTCAAATGTTACCACTAATATCTTTTTTCTTGTCCAGGATCCAATGCAGGATCCCCACTGCATTTATTTGTCACAGTTCCTTAGCCTCCTCCCATCTGGGTATGGAATACTTCTAAAGCTAGAGACATTTACTATTTTCATGTAGTTACAATAACAGACATGTGTTTTAAAGTCTGTTGAATATGCCATGTCAAATCTTAAAATTACATTACTATGTGGTGCCTGGACGATTACATTGTTGATATGCTATTATTGAGTTGCTTAATATTGTTTTGCATAGAGAATAAATGTAAATTTCAGAATAGAAAATAATGACGATCAAGCTGCAGATGAGTGCAGCATGCATTAATGAGGGATTTCTGCATCTTGTTCTGGAGAATGCCAAATTTCTCCTTTGGGGCATTTTCCTTCCCATGACATATATATTCATCACACCATAATGGGTCGATTTTGAAGGTTCCAGATGGAAACATTCAAGATAGATGCTAGAGGAGTGACCATTAGCTACACGGGCACAGGGTCATTTATTAGAGAAGCTCCTGGAACAGCGGTCTTCATGTGTTCCCCCGTGAGCAGGCAGCTGGCGGCACAGCGGGCTCTGTGACAAGGACCGTGTGGCCAGGCAGCTTAAGGCCGTGACACTCCCCCACTCAGCATCCTCACTTCTATGCCCTGCTGCCTGCCCGCCCAGGGAATCAGAACGATTTATGATCTGGCAAACAGATTTCAGTATTATGCTAATATTCTGGATCAATAACTGGGAGCCTCTCCCTCAGCAATAGATCTTATTGACTCTTTCCCTGTTTGCTGTTTTGATAAATTTAGCTTTGGCTGCCTGGAAATGAAGTCAAATGGACCAAAATGTCCACTTCGAGGGGCTTTGGTGTATATTTACGTTCCTGCTGTTCAGTCCCTATCAATATTCTCCAGTCAGTGAGAATCGTTTGTAGCCAACAGAGATGCAGGGCTACGGAAGCCTCACCTGGCTCAGTGCTAATGGAGAAACATGATAAACTGAAAACACCACTAAATTCTACCGTGACTACTTTGTCCAATGACACAATCTGAGAAGAGGACAGTGGCCCATCATTCAAAATTCTAAATGTTGTTGGCCTCCTTTGCTTTCCATTGGTGGCTCTCACTAAATTTCTATTCTGGGGATTAAAAGTTAGCAAATCCACAATAATGTCACAATGTTCCTCTTAAGGCAAATGATAGCTACCTCTCTTTAAATTGGTAGAGTATCAAAACACATGAAAAAAAAAGAATTGTTGTTTAAAGATATTCATTTTCCTCTACATCAATGTAATAATTAAAAGCAACAATGGATGTCAGATTCTGCTACTGGTTAAACTGTGGACTTGTTTTCCAAAACAATGGGACATATTTCAACTTCTGAAGTTGAAGAGACAAGAGGAGAGCAGTTTTTGTTGAGGCAAACAAGACAAAAAGGAGTAAAACCTTATGAATGCAGCAAAATTTCTTGCAATGCATACACCCATCATTCTTTTCTTAGATTTAAAAAAAAAAAAAGCATTCTTTGAACTACCATATGGTTTATTTAAATATAACCTCCACATCTGCTTTTCCCAGTGGCATCTAGTTTTGTCATCACATCAAATATTTTACTTTTCATCCTGCATTTTGATGGAGACTTGAAAATGGTAGCAAATTTGTTTGGGAAGGCGAGCAATAAGCAATGAAAATACAACTTCTGCAGGGAGTTGCTTACATTTTTTACTGTAATTAATCACCTTCAAATTTTTCACTTGGCCCTTATATTTGTGCTTGCTGTTTTTATTGTCTCAGTTATTCCATATCCCTAGAGTAGCCCTATATATTCACAACCAAAGTGCAAGGAAACAAGAGCTATGGATACCCTTAGCCTGGAAAGCGTGTGATTCCCAGAGGCAGGCACAAATCCCAAATGCGCAAATCTGGCCCAATTTTAACACTGGTCCTGTGGTGATATGGCTATTGTTCCTCAGAGTAAAACAGTGCTATATTGTTTCATTATAGTTTAAGGCAGTCTTTTGAATGAAAGTTATAGAATGTTAAAAAGTAATTGTTTGTCATGCCATGAGAGAGAAAACCATGGTAGCCTAGAGGAAAATTGTCCTTCTCAGATTTTTCTGTTGATCACAGCAGAATGTAGTGGAGTGCTTACAGTGGATTAAATTTCTTCATTGGTATCTAATAATTAGAAAACTTCAAGTCTCTTCCCTGTTATTTCTCTGGTCCGATGAAGATAAAGAAAAATAAAAATCAAATATGAGACACAATAAGTCGATAGGAAAATCACTCATCACTCTTTCTATGTGGAAAGAGCAAAAATATTCTAAGAAAGGATACACCAGAGCTATTGAGAGTCAAGTTAAAAACTGGAGTGATTTCATTTCAAAGCAATCATGGGCTTGTACATGGTAATGAAAATGAATACAAAGCATCCATTTAAATAGTAGGTCCCAGGCTCCTCACTTTTATCCACCCTCTCCACCATCTGGTGAAGATGCCAAGATAATGGCAGGGGCGGCAAACCAGTTCTTGGGGTTAGTGAAGTGTAAACATTAACAGAATGCCTGCTTTATGCAACACTCCTTGTTTAGGGATAAAAAATGAAGACATGCAGCTCTCAAGTATTTCAATGATCAGTGAGAGAGACAGAGATACATAAAAGACTATTATAATTCAATACAGTGAATGCAATACCTGCCCAAGACATTGCTGGAAAGAAAACCTAACTCTGCCTTTGTGTGTGGGTGGGTGGGGGAGAAATCATGGGAAGATTGGAGGTAGATGTAGGACATTCCAGGCCTGGGGACTTTGGAGGATTATCTGCAATGAAGGGACAGCAGGAACAAGAAAGGAGGTAAGAAACAATATGGTATTTGCAGAGAATGACAAGTGATTTGATAATGCTGGAATATACACAGATGAAGGTAGCGATGTTGGTTGGGGTCCTGTGCCAGTCTGAATATATTGTGTCCCCCAAACACCATTATCTTTGATGTAATCTTGTGTGGGCAGACGTTATCAGTGTTGATTAGATTATAATTCCTTGAGTGTTTCTGTGGAGATGCGCCCCACCCAATTGTGGGTGATGACTCTAACTGGATAATTTCCATGGAGTGCTGGCCCACCCATTGGGTGGGCCTTGATCACTGGAGCCATATAAATGAGCTGACGGGCAGAGGGAACTCAGTGCAACTGTGAGCGATGTTTTGAAGAGGAGCTACATCCAAGAGGGACACTTTGAAGAAAGCACAGGAGCTGCAGATGAGAGATATTTTGAAGACGGCAGTTGAAAGCAGACTCTTGCTCTGGAGAAACTAAGAGAGGACAAATACCCCAAGTGCAACTAAGAGTGACATTTTTGAGAAACTGTAGCCTAGAGAGGAACATCCTGGGAGAAAGCTAGTTTGAAACCAGAACTTTGGAGCAGACGCCAGCCACGTGCCTTCCCAGCTAACAGGTTTTCCAGACACCATTGGCCATCCTCCAGTGAAGGTACTCAATTGCTGATGTGTTACCTTGGACACTTTATGACCTTAAGACTTAAACTGAATAACCAAATAAACCTCCTTTTATAAAAGCCAATCCATCTCTGGTGTTTTGCATTCTGGCAGCATTAGCAAACTAGAACAGGTCCTGATGTATGGGCCTTGAATATCATGTTCAGGAATTTCAGTTGTTGTTAGCAAAATGGTGAGCAACTGCGTATTTTAGGCATGGTCAGTATGGCTTTAGCAGTGTTGGGAAGGATGAATATGGAAAAGAAAAGAGATAGAGAAATTGGTTCAGAAACTACTGAATAATTCCACTTGAGGGAGCTTGGACGAGGCAAATGACAGTAGGGTTAGAGAGGAAAGAAGAGATTTAAAAATTATTTGGTGGGGAGAGTCAGCCTTGATAACAAATTCAGTGTCACATATGTTAGTTTGAGATTCCCGTTGTCCAGGCAGAGATGGATTCATGTGTCTGAAACTTAGTATGGTCATCACATCATCAACTGGAACATAACTGAGCTGCTACTGGTTGGAGGAGACGCTGTGCCACTGATCCTTGCTCAGTTCTCCTTTCTATCACCTGAGCATGGAAGAAAAAGGAAAAAAAAAACTTTTCCTAGACTTCAAAGTTTGTTTATTTATTTTTTGGAAGATCCTTGTAGAGATGAACTGCAAGTTATGAACTGGGGGAGCTACTCTAAATGGGGGAAAATAAACCATGAGAACCTGCTTTCACACAATGAACACAATGGCTAAGCATGGGCAGTCGTGATGCATATCTGGGACATTTGTCACCATGTTAATTGTAGTACAGTGTCTTTGCTTGATGGACATTCTTTTGTACGTCAAAGAGTGTGGTTACAGCTACTGCACCGGGAATTAATTGTGTATATCTTGGTTATGACTGCAGAGTGTGTTACATTTGTGAACATCATCCATGTCTGCCACAGTGTCAAGATCATAAAAGAAAACTTGAGAATCATGGATCTGGGGTCAGCAAATAACAGCTCAGCAGCCAAATCTGACCCATCCCCTGCTTTTGTCCAAACCAGTCCGTCTATTAGGAATGGTTTTAATAGAAGAATTTTTGAAAATGATTTGATGACAGTGAACAGTAACTTTGAACCCCAATTAAATGAAATAGTATCATCCCCCAAAAAACCCTTTCATTATTAGACTTCTATTAGAAAAAAACATTGTACTCAATTATACTCAAATATTTGAATTTTGTCAATAAAAATTTGTAGAAATTTGTTTTATCTCTTGTTTTAAGTACTTACATGACATTTTTCTTTTGCCTCTTGGCTGAAAAAGCCTAAAGTATTTACCATTTGTTCCTTTCGAGAAAAAGTTGCCAACCCCTGCTCTAGATTATAGTCAGGCAGCAAAATATACCAAACACTTAGAGTGCACACGGCACGCTGCTAAGAGAAATATGCCCAGGTTCTTATTCAATACTCAAAAAGCCCGTGGGGTGAGTGCTATAGCTATCCCCATTTCCCAGATGAAGAACTGAAACAAAGAGACACTAAACAGTGAAAGTGGCAAGGCTGGGGTTGGAAACCAATGGGTCTGATTCAAGAGTTCATGCTCCCAGCTTTCACACTTCATTCTGAGCACCTTTGCTGGAAGTACGGGTTGCTATCCCTCCTCACCACAGGCAGAGACTATGGGCCTTTATGTCTCCTACAGGCCTCCGTACTTCCTCTCCTCTCCTACTCCTTTCTTACTGCTCCACTAGATCTAGAATGGGAAACTGACAAGAGGACGCACTTCTCTACATTTATATTTTCATTTACTCTAATCAACATACATAATAAACATGATAGTGTCTTGTGGTCAAAATTAAAGAATGCTCTCTTCCATATCACACTGTCTTGCTTCTGAACTGTGGAATGTGAAATATTATGACCCACTCTGCATCTATGAAACACTTTCCAGAAAAGACTGATACTTAGTCCTTGGTTTAAAATTGTTATGAGTGAGGATTAAACCCAATTTTATGTGTTTTATCTTAAACTCAAAACTGACTTCAAATATCTTCCCTAGAATAGTAACCTATAAAGTCAATATGTAATAATACTTCGATGTGCAGAATGAAAATCACTCCAAGTCAACCTAGGATGTTAATATGAAATGACAACGACATATTTCCTTACATCTGAGAAATTCTTATAGCACTAAAACCAAATGACAGTAGATGCAATCACGTAACAAAACTTCAATGACCTAGAACTCACCAAAAATTTTACAGATACTAATGTACTTTGTTCTAAAAAGAGGCCCAAATTTTCAACCTGTTTTTTCCTCATATTTCATAAAATTTAATACATTTGTATAAATTGTTAAATAAAAATACCTAAATTTATCCCACGTTTACCATATAGTAAGTTTTGTGTATGCATTATCTTGTTAACCATCAATAAAATAGTTAATATGTTTTATAGATGATAAACACTAAGGTACAGGCAAGTTAAATACTTGTCAAGCTGCCTAGGTAGCAAGTAGGGAGAACTAGATTCACAACTAGGGCTTTTTTATCTTTGCAAGAACTTCAGGTACTGCCTCTCAATTTTTAGTTCACAGCAGATAAGAAGCAAGAGAGAGAGGGAGAGAGAGAGCAAGTGGGGGAGAGGGAAGGAGAGGGAGAGAGAGAGGCAACTGCTAAATGCAACACTATGATACCAAGGAAACATTCTTGATAGCAGTATCAAAGAAAGAAAGAAAACCTAAATTAAAATCAGACATCAGCACTAAAATTTAGAGCAGGATGGGGCCATTTAAAGAAACAAACAGCTTCATACATCTCCAGAGTCACTGAGGCATTGCTGGTGAACAGCGTAAGGCAATAATTAGATTTTCCCTGGGGGGCAAAAATTATCCAGACTCAATCCTGTTTAGTATAAACTGTTTGGAAACACAATATATGATGGATTTTATATATGTTTGGCTGCAATATTAAATTAAAAATTATTCTGAAACTTTTTTATAAACAGTCTTGACATTCCAAAAAGCTCAGCTATTCACAATTGTCTTACAATTATTTCAATTAAATTTCAGAATGATTCTAGGAAAGAGGTGTTACTTTAATCCTTCAAAGATTTACATTTTCAATTGAAGAAAGTGAGGCTTAGAGAAGTTAAATCACTTACCCAAGGCCGCAGAACTTGTCTTCTCAGTAGCCCAGCTGGGATATGAACCCAGAACTCTGAGTGAAGGAAGTGCCTGGACTGGAACTGCTCGTGATGAGAGAGACTGTTACATGCAGAATTCTAAGAGGGCCCGTCTCCCCCTCCTCACTTGAGTGTGCTTTTGAACCACAGACTGGCAAAATGAATGAAGTCGCCAAACACTGTGACTTCCATCTTGTTAGCAGTCTCTCTCTCTCTGGCTGGCGTGGATGAAGCGAGCTGCCATGTTGGAGAGGCCTCTATGGCAAGAACTGAGGACAGCCTCTGGCCAGCAGCCAGGAGGAATTGAGGCTGTGAGTCTGACAACCTGCAAGGAACTGAATCCTACCAACAACAACATAGCTTGGAGGCAGAGCCTTCCGCAGTCCAGTTGTCCAGCGACCGTGGCCCCTGCCCACATCGTGAGACCCTGATGGGGACCCAAAGAAGCTGCACCTGGAATCCTCAGCCACAGAAACTACCAGGTCATAAATGTGTGCTGTTTTTAAGCTGCTGACTTTTGGGGTAATTTGCTACGCAGCAAGAGGTAACTTAATACAGTGGCCTACCAGTATTGGGAACCCATATTCACTGAAAAAAGGTGGAGAATTTCCATTCAAACAAGTGAAACAAGTATCTTTTAAAATAATTTCCAACTGGGATTCACTTTTAAAGGCTTTATAGGAAAATGAATAAATAAGGTATGATTGCAGAAGTCAAGAGATTCAGTGGATTGAAATGAACAAATCTTTTGTCTCCAAACTTCACCTCATTCTAGGTTGAGAAGAATCAGGAAGCTCAGAACAAGGGCTTGAACTGGCCTCTGCAATCCCAAGAGACCAGAAATGGGCAGCCACGGAGCTCCAGGCTCTACCTGTGCACAAGAACATCTTGGAACCCACAAGGACAGGGAAGTGCAGAGTCCCTGCTCATGATGCTACTTTTTGAATACCAGGCTGGGGTGTTTTGGGCAACAATATAGTGGTAAACAATTATTTTTAAAGGGAGGAAAAAGAAAAGTACATACTTGGAAAAAATTAATATTGCAGATTATTCAGAGAGCAATGCTGAAGCACTGGAAGGAAACAGAAGAAACAGATTGTTTCCAATGTCCCTGTAAAGCCACCTCTCACTCCTTCTCTCGGCACGCAGGCACTTTGCACTTGACCAAGACAAGGGACAAAGCAGCCAGGATTGGGAGGCAGCTGTCCAGAAGAAAGAGGAATGACTTCCACATTTCCTCCCTCTTTCATTTTCTCATTCCAGAAATATTCTTAATAACTCTCTAATTTCCATGGTCACTTTGCAACACAAGTGACTGGTTATTTTTTTGTGCCTCATTCTCTGGCTATTTCTAGCCTATTTCAGGCTTCAAAAATATTTCTCATTTGAGATTTTGCTAAGTGGGAGTTAATTTTTTTGTCCAATGAACTGTCATCAATCCAACCAATCCATGACTTAAATGTTAAAATTTTCCCCATTACTACCTCTCTCGCCATCCATTCTATCCTCCCTTTTCTTCCAACAGAGTCAGTTATGTTTGCAGGCAATCTTCCCCTCATGGATAATGTGCTGGCCTCCACCTTCCAGGCTCAGGAATGTCTCCTGGCATCCCAGGAGATCTTGGCACTGTAACACAATCAGGTTCTTGGTCCAGAGTGCCTCGTCGCTTAGTTTTCCCATCTCATCGCTTGTTATTTGAAACCCAAACAGAAAGTCAAAAAAAGTGTATTTCCTAGGTAAAAGCCTCACCCAGGAGGGGGTGAGCCTGTGAAAATCTTCAGCAGAAATAAGGCTGAAACATGGAGGAGCCTGAACACTTACGTCCAGGACTCGCTCATCAAATTATTTTTCTGCCTCTCCCAAAGCCAGATCCTTGCAATGAACTTTGTGTTATACACAATAAATATGTGCTTGAAAATGAATATATAATCAATACATTGTACAGTTAGATATATCTTTAATAACGCATTTAATGGGAGTCCACAGCTAATCATTTTTCTATGATATGAATAACTACAGAATGATTAGTTATTGTGTATGTGCTTTCTAAGTGTGTGAAACTCAGTGAAAAACTGTCCAGAAAATGCAGGGAGAGGAGCTGAATGGTGACTTCTCTCCACTCTGCCTCAAATCTGCTTTGTGACTTTCAAATAATCTGCAAGTTCCCCTCTGGCTCTGAAATGGCCTGGTTCTATGGGAGTCGTTGGCTCCCTTATTGATATCACCTAGTAAAATGTTAAGTGCTTTGTTTTACTCATATTCCATTTTCCAAGAGAAAGGTCAATTACTCCTTGGGCAGACCCCTATTCTATCCACACTGTTGCCATACTTTTCTCCATGGGAAATGCCTACTTTTTCATCTAGGAATCACATTCACCAGGACATCTTCCCTTAGGTTTGCTTGTCTTAGGTTGGGTTGGGCCTCTTGCTGCTGTGCTCTGATAGCACCCTGTACAAACCTCAATTGTAAGAGTTACCACACTGCACTGAAATGTTTTGTTCAATATCTTGCTCCTCGTCAACTAGCCACTGAGCTCATAAACAGAGACCAGTGTTCAACAGAACTTTATCTCCATGAGGGCAGGGACTTGGTTTTGTTCACTTTGTATCCCCAGTGCCCAGAATAGCACCTTGCATGTACTAGTAGCTCAATAAATATTTTATGAATGGGTGAATGAATGAATGTATGTATGAATTACTATCTATTGACATAATGTCATCAGCACCTATCAGAGAATAGCCCATTATATTCATGCAACAAATGACTGTGGGCTTAACAGATAATTAACATTTCCAGAATGATATTACTGAGCCTACAAGAAAAATAAATTATTTCTATTTCACAAAGCATAATCACAAAGCATAATTATTTTGTTAATAGGTACAAGTGAAAAGTTTTCTTCAAGTTTAGAAGCTTGTCAACATCATGCAACAAGTAATTTCAAAGATAATGGGAAGTCTAGTGAAAATCACATCCAAAAGGAATGAAAAGTAACTTCATAATTCCAGTTCCCATTGAAGTACATGGTTCAGTTGCAATAAAATAGAAAAAATGTTATTTAATAATTTGACAGAACTAAATTCCTAGTTGCAGATGTCATATTACTATTTACGCTTTAGTTTTATTTTCATTTTTAAAATGCTTTAAAGATGTGGTCCCCCATGAATAGAATATCCTAACATAGAACTATACTAACAGCATTAGCATTCTGACACAACCGTATTTCAATTTCATGAGTAGTTAGAGCCTAAGAAATCAATTATTAGTATATAAAATACAGGCTCACCTCTGTAAATACCTTACTGGTTTGATCAATGGATTATGATGTGGTCCTCAGCCTTATGTGGAGCCACAATTATTGGAACAAATACAAGAAACTCTAATAATCTGTCTTGTACATACATACACCATCATATTTCAAATGCACATATTCACTACTCTGATAAGATTAATTTCTTTTAAAGATTTAACAAATTAATAATACCTGTTTGTCATGTGTCTTCTCATTCAATGGAGAGTAAAATTAAACTGGTCTCATGTAAAATCCATATTATTTTCTTATAAAATGTATTTTTCAGAATTATTTTTATCAATTTTTTTTCTTAATACAAAAGCAACGCAAGCTATTTGGACAATAAAGATAAATAAAAAGAACACCTACAATCACACCCAATCACAGAGGCAATACCTTAACAGCTTGCTGAGTATATGTGATTAAGTCTATGCTTTTTAACAAATAAGTGGATCACTCTGCCTTGTAACTGGGTTAAAAAAATGTAATATGATGTGAATTGTGTCCCATATCAATAGATATATTTCTGTTAACATTTTAGTTGCAAAATCGCTCATGATACAGAAGTACCATAATATATTTAACCAGCCCTTTGTTTTGGACAGTTAGCACTTTGGTGAACATTTATATACACCAGGATTTCTGATCTCACTATTGACATTCAGGTCTGGATAATTCCTTGTTGACTGTGATTGGGGGACAGGGGGCCCTGTGCCTTTGAGGATGTTTGGCAGCATCTCGACCCTGCAGTTGTGACAACCCAAAATTTCTCCAGATATTGCCAAATGTCCCTGGGGGCCAAAGTCATCCCTGGTTGGAAATCACTCCCATCAACAAATTATTGTATATATGATGGATTATTTCCACTGAATACCTTCCTTGAAGTGGAACTGCTTGGTCAAAGGGCGTGCCCTGCAAGAGAGTGGGATGTAGCTAAACAGATGCTTTTGAAAACAGATCTCATCAATCCCCCCACCTAATAGCACTCTGCTGGAAGTTCTAATTCTCTTTCTCACCAGTACTGAATAGCACCCTGATTTTTTTTTTTCAAATCTGTGCCAATTTGAGAGTATCTCAGGGCTGCTTAAAATGTAATTTTTTTAAACCACTGGTGAAAATAAACATTGCAGAGTAGGTTTTTTTTTTTTTTTTTTTTGGTCTCATTTATATTTCTGCCTTGGCAAACAGCCTTGCTTTTCATTGGTTTTCTAAGAGTCTTTTTACATATTAAGATATTGTCACTGACTAGCTTTTGTTACAAATAGTTTTTTTTCCTTTTTCCTCAACTGCCTTTATTCTCTTTAAGTTTGTTTTTAAACAAAAGTTTTCTACTGCTCTATCTAGCCACAGGTGTTTTTATAAATAACATCCTTGGCTTCATGCTTATAATGTCCTTTCCGCCCCCAAAGCTAAATCAATATTCAACTATATTGTTTATTGCACTTTTTCTCCTTTTTTTCTTGTTTTCATATCAAATACACTAAGCCTTTGACATTTATTTTGGAGTAAAGTGTGAGATGGTTTTCAAAATATTTTCATGCTAAAGAGAGGAGACCCTAATCCTTGGGAAATGTGAGGTTCACTAGGCTGTTTGATTCCATGATTCTACCTTGGTATTACTGCCACCGTGATCAAAATTTCATCATGAAATATGTGCCAACCAAGCCCAGGGGAATGTAATAGGAGAAAACAGGAAGAAAAGGAAAACCTGTTGACTTTTCTGTTAACTTGGAAGCCGGAATCAACTTGTCATGGTGGAAAATGAATATGTAATTATAAAGGGGTGGACTGACATTGCTAAATGCTGGAATGAACAAGCCTTGCTCCCATTGTGCTCAGTCCCTTCAGCCTTTCAAGATGTGTACAACTCCTTAGGTGCAGAAAGTATTTTCACATATGTAACCCACTTACGTACTCACAAGACTCTGGGTGAAAGTCTAGGCCTCCTCAGTTCACAGAAGAGAGAACAGTGGTTCAGCAGTTCACGGCCACCACTGTAGCTCTGGATGTTACAGACGGAATGCAGAGAAAATTCATGGATCCTTTTGTATATTACCCATATCTGCATCACAGCAACTTAAAGCATCTGGCCACAAAAGTATTTTTCTGAGAGAACAAATCTCTATAGAGCTTCAGCAGGAGCGTGATTCAGCTTTCTGTTTGTCATAAGCAATGGATGTCTTCGGGCTCGGTGACTCTACTTGGGATTAGCGTCTGAAGTCTGAGAGCCTCCTAGGAGTACAGTAAGAATTTGAAGCATTCTTCAAAAAATCTGAAGGAATGTAAATTCCCAGGTCTCAGAGTCTGCACAGCTTTACTCAATTTCCTCCTAATGGCCAACTTGATCTGAGGCAAAGCTTCCCTAGTTTTGAGTTATTCTGCGATCACTTCGATAACTTTCTCTTAACCACAAAAACTTGTCTTTATAGAAAAAAACACACTCTTCTATGAAAAGGATTCTGAGGCAGGAGCAAGATACAAAATTTGAAATGACAAAGCAGCTATTGTTCATTTATCCTCGATTCCTAAATCCATGCCCCAATTCATTTTTTGAAGCTCACAGAAATAACATTTAATCTATTTGCTGTGGACACTATTGTCAAATAAATAAGAACTTCCCTCCAAACCCCTGCCCATCCCCCATGCAAAACATACTTAGAAACCCTTCATATTTACATTTGTCCACAAAACATTGACCCAATTCCTTATGGATAATAAAAAGTAAGGCTGCCAAGTTTTTTTCTTTAAGTTTGGTAAATATTTTCTTTCTCGTTATGTGTCCATCAAAGTCGTTTCTATTGAGCGAGGCTCCTGGCACATACCCTGGGTTAAAAAACACACTTGAGAGTAAGGAAAAAGCAGACTAGAAACCAATCTCTTAACAACTGCTGCTTACACAGTTCACAAGTGGCTGTTGGCAACATTAAAAATGACCCACTTCAGACTTGGGGTCATCCTTGCATTGCTACGTGAATTCATTTTCAGCCAGCCGTGTGAATGAAAATTTGAGAAACACTGCAGTTATACAATTATGGGTCTTGAGCAAGTGTTTCAATAATTCCGACAGACAGGATTTCCTAAATATTAGGAAATAAACTAGGGCCATTCCCCTTTATTCCTTCTTGTCTCTAAGCACTCAAGAAAAACAATCACAGCTAAAAATTGTGTTAATCAGTCTTTCTCTCATTCCAAAGGTGCCTCTAAAAGTCATGTACCTTGGTTCTTGTAATGAGCAAGGGCTGTCCTAATAGCAAAAACTGAAATGTACTTGAAAACAACTTGATAACATTGTGGGGGAAGGTTTGAAAACATCAAGGACTTAGGACCTTCCAGAATCCTTAACAGAGCTTCTTACAATTTAGACAACAAATGATAAAGCCACAAACTGCCCCTAGCTAATACTGTGTGTGCATCAATATGTATTGTTTTCACTGCTCCAAAAGACAGTCATGGTACAGACACAATCAGAGCTTGCTTTATTTTATATTTAGAAAAAATAAATTTCCCCCTGATATTAGAAGTTACATTGACAGTAGCAATACAAAGGATATAGGTTGCCCAGTGTTTGATTTACGAAATCGATCAATCATTTTTTTCTTTTCTGCATCCAACATGTAAGTGAGCTTGTTGAAATAAGTCAAATATCACTTATATTGAGCTTACCACCCCAACCTAGGGCCTGGTGGCCGCCATTCTCCTCCATGGCAGTCCCCCTTCTGCTAAACTCCAATACACTAACTTGTTAGAGTCTTCCCGACTAGTTTGCTAATATCTGGGGCCATCTTGTCACTCCAAATTTCTGCTCTTACTAAGGTCTCCTAGTAGTAATCCATCAGCTGTACCTACCACAGCCAATGCATTCAGAAGCTCCAAATAGGCCACTGCAGCCACTGAGCATGAAACAGTCACCCAAAGTTAAAGCTGGATGAGGCCAGAGAAGTAACTACCCCAGTGGATCTCAGTGTTGTTCTTGGATCAGCAGCAGCAGCACCTGGGAACTTGGTAGGAAGGCAAAATTCTCAGATCCCCACCCCAGCCCCACTTAATCTAATTGACTACACCACAGGCCCAGAGATCTGTACCTTAATAAGCCCTCCAGGTGATTCTGTTGCTTGCTTGACTTTAAGAATCAATGAGTTAATCCAACCTACCCATTTTCCAGATGAGAACACAGAGGGTCATGAAAATTAAATGAGTTGTCTGTGGTCTCACATTTGGTGATGAAATCAAGGCTAGAATATCCATCTGACATCCAGTTCAGGGCTATTTCCATGGTCCAAAACAGCATTACTGTTCATCCTGCCTGAGCTTTTGCTGACTGTTACCCTAAACTAATAAATATAAGTTAGTAAATCTACAACTTTTGAGAGGGGATGGGAGGTAGGTAGAATTGAAGGCTGTTGCTCTTAAAGTTACATACCACTGCTTGATCCCACTATTTTTACTCACCCTGCAGACAGATAAATCTTCCAGGAAACCATAAACATATCCACCAGGAGAACTAGATCAAAGCTCTCCACATCTGATTAATAAAGTTCAACAGTAAGACCAGTAATGGATTTGTCCTAATTAAGGTTCTGAAGGGAGAAAAAGCAATTCTTTTTAGTTTGGTGGACTCAATCTTTAGAACAAAGGCCAAGGGAATCCCTTGTCCACACCTCCATATGCTGCAAATGAAAAAACAATCACATGGGATTCTTGACAATAACCAAGGCTTTTACAACTTGTTTTCTATGTACATTTTAGAGCTTTTGATGTATACCCACAGACTGGGAAGAAAGAAAGCCAGTTGTGATCAATTGCTCTGTTAAGCCACAAATACTAACATGAAAAATGTGGACCATCTAAAGTTGAGGTCAAACGTTCCTCTTGATGGTCCTTGAGCTAGGTCAGACGGCTGATTGTTCACTTGCCAAAATAAGCTCTCCAATAAACAAACGGTCTGCTGAAAGAACAGAGTAGGAGATGTTCAAGTACTTATTGAATTCATCAGTCACAAATACTGTAAGGGGAAATAAAGATAGAGTATATCCTGGCACAAGTGTGTCTGGAAGGGTGTCCTGCCCTCTTGGAGTGAGCTGATTTAGAGCCTTCCCAGGCCGGTGGCTGCCCGACAGCCAAGTGCGACTTGAATTGCAATGAGCGAAATGTTCAGAGTCTTATCACAACAGCAACCGAAGCAATTTGAACCTAAAGCCAACATTTTGCTAAAGAAGAAGATTGATTAAACCAAGGGAAAATCCCTGGACATGCCACTCCGAAACAAGAGTGAACAATGAGAGTGAAACTACAGTAGTCCCTGAAGTAGCTTACAGTTCCCCACAAACCTTGTAGAAGGGTAATTTACTATTGATGAATTTAAGATTTGACTGGGAAAGAAGGATTTCATGGGAGACCAAGGTTGGAGGTGAATTTTTATACAAGTCTGTATAAATATTTGTACATTTAATAAATGAAGCAGCAGGTAAGTACAGTAGACAATGCAATGTGAGTTTTGATACATAATAAATTAGTAATCACCGCACATTATTGTTGAATCCTATTTATCATTCCTCGACTGCATATATTCATTAAGCTCTTCCCCTACAGATTCAATGAGATGTTTTCAAATTCTCTTGTTGCAAATTAGATGACTCTTAAGAAGCATATTTTGATGTGTTTTTTTTCCTATCCAAATTCTTAGTGTTTTTTGGAATTATTAATGTTCACCTCGTTTTTAGTTGCCTTAGTCCTGGTGAGTCAGAGAAACCCAATGGCCTGAGATAAAAACAAAAAAGAAAAGAAAGAAAAGAAAAACCTTTGGGAAACTCAGCTCTATTGACTATTTCCCCAACCAGTTTTTTCTTTACCTGACATTGTCCAGCCTTAGCTCTGCCCATGAAAACTTCAGGAAAAAGTACAGGCCAAGAGCCCCTCTCATCCATCTCAGCTCCATCCCTGGGACACACGCCTCTGGAGAACATATTTCCTTTCAGTCTTTTTTTTTTTCCATTCCCCAATATTTTATTTTATAAAACCTCTAACTCCTTCTCTGTGACTTTTTTAACATTCCATTTTTTATCCTCAACTTCAAGCTTATTCTCCCAAGTAGAATGATGTGCCGATTCTGAGCATAGAAACTAAAATCCCAAAAATTGACAAGAAATAAACCCAAGGTATTAAAATTTCTGAGGAAGAGCTCACTCATTGACCACAAACCTTCTAAATACTTAGTGACGTAAAATGATTTACCTATTTCTCGATTCTGTCATGATTCCAGAGAAAAACGCAATTTGCAGTTCTGCCTTATTTTTACTCATTGTGTGGATTACCCATTTTTAATCTGTGACTAGTTTCCAGACTGCTGAGCAGCACACTCCTGAACTGCCCTCCTGCTGCTAGGTAATCATTATACGCTCAGAGACAGGTTCTTATTTAAATATTAATCGGAGAAAAAAATATGACCTTGAATGCAAACCTGCTACAAAACTGAGAGCAAGTGCTCCAAACACTAAATATAAATACGTGTTTAAGATAAGCCATGTCTCAGACCAAGCCCACTGCATCCCTTTCTTTGATACATATTATTAATAATTGACACTGTACCCCAAGTGTCATCTACTGTCACTTATTGCAATCTTCACTCTCCAAAATGATAGGAAAGAATGTGATTCTATCAAACTTACATAAGAATCCAATGGTCTCTAACAGTCTCTAGCCTTATAAATGAGTCACAACTCACCTAGAAGATATCATCACTCCTTAGTAGATTCCAAAACAAGCCTGGCCCAAAGTTTTCTGAACCAACAATTATTTATGAAGGATTCTCTTGGGCAACTCTCTGGCCTGGTCTTCAGGTCCACTGAGATCTAAACTGAACCTTAAAGTCCAGGTTAGAACCCTTCTTTCAAAACTCTACTACATTATGTCCTTCCGTCTCCTACTCATCCCCTTTTGTGCAACCAAAAGTCTCATTACCACCTGGCAACTGATGAAAGAAAAGTAAAAACAAAGGAAAAACTTTTTTAGGAGGTCAAAGCCTTGTGGAAACAAAAGCCAAGTTGTTATTTGTGTATCCATTGTAATGGTACAGTTAAATAGTCTAACTTTACTGAACACAATGCAAACATCTCTCTGAAATCACACAATCATCAGAATCTACAGTACCTCAGAGTCAAAACACAGAAACAGAAATATATATGAATGATGCCATACAACTTATGCCTTTTTGAATAGGTATCACATCATGCTCCTCTTTCAGTGTAATAGGTTTAAAGCTGACATCTTACAACAGGAGTGACTGGACTCAGTAATTTACATCATATAGGTCTGGGTAGGGTTTCTTTCCAAATGCTAAAGGAAGACTACGAGTAATTCACATTCCTGCAAAAGAACTTCAGTGCTGCATGATACTTACATGGGCTGCTCAGTGCACCCGCTTTAGGGGCTTTTGGTTTTCCGAAATCTTACTTGATACTGGGATACAGAAACTGAAGTGAAGTTAGCCGCTCATGACATTGGGCCAATAGCAACCAAAAAATACCAGTGTAGAAGAAACACACAGGGAACCTTTAGACCTATAGGGCCCAAAGCATAGGCTATTGTGCCCAAGGGCAAAAAAGAAAAGAAAAGAAAAAACCAAGAACCGTTTCATGAATTCAGAATGGCACTCTAAGTCAATTGTTCAATCAGAGTCATGCCAGGAACTTGCCGGTGGTACTGTAGGAAGTGTTGAGAGTCATGCGGGAGGAAACTGTTCCCTTTCTCACTAAACTAGGCCACTAGCAGGGACCTGAGGTCAGAGAATAATGTTAACAGCAAGTAGTGCAAGAAGGAACGTGTGCTAGAACTCTGCATAAGGTCAGCTGGAACATTCTGCAGCAAGCAGCAAGCCTAGCCCGAGACACTGGTAAGGTTTAAACCCGGCCATTTATTATTTGTCGCCTAGAGTATACAGCCATCATCAGCTTTACATCCTAAAATTTTCACAAGCAGCCGACCAGATTGCCAACCCACCAGAAGGGAAGTTCCCTGAGGGCAGGGATATTTACCTATTTTAATCACTGGTATACTCAGTGCCTAGAAGAGACACAGAGGAGGCACTTAATGAACAGTTGTTCAATAAATAAACACCACAAAAGATCCTCATCTCATAGGGTGCTTATGCGTGTGAAAGTTGTGTCCTGTACAAAGTTACGGGGCCAAGGAACAAAAGGAGGCGAAAATCCAGCTGGTTTGCATCCCCTAAAACTTGCCCCTGGCCAATGCATTGGGGCACTTCTTCGTGGACAGAGACCCCTGGGCTCCATCAAGGGAAGCTTCCTCTCTTAGAGACAACGGGAAGTAACGCAACACATCTCATTGAAACCGTTCCAGAATTCAGAAATTTTGTTTCGTTTCCTGCTGAGACCTTCCTACATCAGCAACTTTGTACAGTAACTGAGGATATGCTTTTAACAAATGTGTCAACAAAGCAATACAAACGTAGCTTACAAATTGAATTTGAAGGCTCAAAATTAAAAAAGTATGCTAGCCCCATTCCTAATAGTTATCTATCATATATTGTTAATTATTCAACATGCTGCTCTGAGCATTAGGATTATAATTTTTCCATTGTTATTCCATAATCAAACACAATTAGTAACAAAGCATCTAAGAAATTCAAGTGGAGGGAAACATTAGCAGGGAGGGTAAAATAATGAATAAACTAAGGGTGAGGTATAAGTAAGAGTTTCTCAGGCTTAGCACTATTGACAGTTGGGGCTAGAAAATTTTTTGTCTTGAGAGGCTGCCCTAATGCACTGGATGCTCGTATCACCCCACCTCCTAGTTGTGACAACAGACACAAATGTCCAGACTTTTCCAAATGTCCCGTGGGGGACAAGGTCACCTCTGGTGGAGAGCTACCGGTATAGGGAAAACTGCTACGTGGGGATCGACATAGGACCAGAAGGTGTTTAGACATTCAGAGATAATGAAAAAGAATCACCAGCAAAGTCCTAAAATGGATCTAAGCCTTGCATCCACCTGGGCGATGATCCAAGTTCAGATGCCACAGTTGGGGAACAGAGGGTGGTAAGAGGGTGGAGGGTTAAGAAGAGACATAACCGGGCTAGCAAGCAGTATGTGGCAAATATGTAGAAATGGATGGAAAACCTAGAAAGAATGATTCCCTCTGGGCTCCACATCAGTAATAATCAGTAGTAATCTGAGCGATTTATATGGATTCACACACACACAGAATGAAACAACCAACCATTGTCCACAGACAGCATTTTTTTTTTCTTTGCCTAAAAAATGTCTTTGCTGAGAAATCAAAAGTCTCACTACGGTTGACCTGATTTAGATGAGGTATGGCTGAAATAAGCGAGTATCTACTATTAATAATAAAGGATGGACGGTCTTCAATTTCACTCTTGAAAGAAGACGGGGAGTGGTGCTTGCAAGGTAGATGGAGACGGAGTGGCATCATTAGGAAAAGGAAGAGGAAACGATATGAAAGAGCAGAGCAAGTCCCAGGAGCAGCCTGTGAGGGGAAGCTGCTGACGAGCAGAGGGGAGGGGAGGTGGGAGCTTTGGTGGGACATGAGAGAAGCCCAGTTCTTGAAGGACGCTATTGGATGGGGAACCAGAAGGAGAGGGTGAACTTGAAAGATGTTTAGGAGACACAACACAGTGGATCTCTGGGGTGAGAGAGTAAGTAGAACGAAGGGTGCAAAGATGTAAAAATCACAGTAATGACAAAGGATAACACAAATAGCCAGAAATGATTGATTTAGTAATGACATATTGGCTGGGTTGACCCCGTACATTCTCCAATCTCAGATTCAAGCCACTTGGCTTGTGCTTTCGGGTAGGAGGATGTTTAAAACTCTGATCCAACCCCAATCTTGGCAGTCTTGTTGTTCTTTTCAAGACTTCCTCATTCAGGTTTGTGCCAACAACATCTTAGCACAGGGCATGCATAAACAAAGATGAAGATGGGTAGAACTGTACCGTCAAGAAAGCTTGTGGGAGAGGGAAAGGTTAAAGCAAAATAACACATCTCTGTGTTCATTCTGATCTATTTCATCATTATAGTTGATACTTAGGAACAACTATTTTGCATATATGCAAAATTGCCTCTTTTTTTTGAAACACTTCCTTCATTTGGATTCTCGGATACCACAATCTGCTAATTTTCCACCTTGCTCCAAGTTTATCGCTGCATCTTCCTGTAGGCCTATGTTGGAAGTCCCAGAGCTCCAGCCTCAGAGTTCTTCCCTTTCTACAAACTTTACCCAGGTAAGTGGTACTACAAACTAACAAGTGCTGCCCTCAAAATGTTTGCCAGTCCATGGCAGGAAAAGTACAGAAAGTGAGAGCAAGTGTCTAGAAACTTGTATCGCATTTCAACATAATTTCATGCTTGTTAAAGCTCACAAAAAAGGAAGGGCTTGCATTTTGTGTCTTTCTTTAATTTTCCCGTTAACTTATTTTTATTGCATTTTTACACAAGTATTATTCCATGACAAATTAGGAAAAAAAAAGCTGTTCCTTTGTCAGAGGTATTTTGAGACGTGCCATCCTAGTTGACCTCACTTAACCCCATGGTTTTAAATACCATCTATATGCTGTCAGCATCCAATTTTATATTTCCAACCTCAAACATCCATGTGAGTTCCAGATCCACTCCTCATCTCTACTGGGGAGACTAAAAAGCATCTCAAAGTTAACATGTCCAGAAATGAAGTCTTCTTTTATGCTCCCAAACCCACTCCTTCCTATTCTTCCAAATCTTATTAAATGGCACTCCACTCACCACTTGCTCAGATCACACATCTACTGGTCATTTTTGATTAGTCCCTTGCTATCACACTCTACATCCTGTTCAGCAACAATTCCTTAGGCTCTGCCTCTAACAGTATCTCAGATTGGACTGCTTCTCACCACCTCACAAGATCTTGGTTCAAACCACCATCCCTCTCACCTGGTAAAAGGAAATAACTTTCTGCTTTTTCTCCTGCTTCCACTCTTGCCCATGAGAGTCTTATTTTCCAAAGCACCCACAGTAGTTTTTTAACAGTGTAAACCTGATCAAGGCACTTTATGCTCCGAACTCCCCAGTGGATTCCCGTTACACTTAGAACAAAGTCTCCAGTGTTCCCATGGTCTAGAAGACTCTATATAATCTGCCCCCTCCATTATTCTTCTGATCTCACCTCTGACATCCAACTTGCTTCTGTTCCAAACCGCACCTTCCCTGCTGTTTACAAATGCTTCTGCATTTTGGTTCCCTCTGCCTGAAACACTTTCTCCCAGACATTTGCAGGACTTACCCCATTCCTTCCCAAGAACCTTTTTAAAATAGCACTGTGACAATGCTTCACCTCCTTCATTTCTGTACTCTGCTTCATTTTTTCTCAATGCACTATGATGCACTATGATGACTTGACAATGTACTAAAATTCAATTACTTTTAAACTTGTTTACTGTCTATATCCTCTCCTTAGAATGAGGGCAAGGACTGTGGCTTGTTCACTGATACTGCTCCTTGTCTAGGGAATGCTTGACACAGAGCAGAGGTCCAATAAACGGTTTTGAATGAATGGCTTTATTTCAAGCATGTTCCGGAATACAGAAAGTAGTACAAGTAATGTATTAGTTAACACAAGGATTTTGCAATTTAGACATATCACGCATTCATTCATCTTACTTCCTCAACACTTTTTTTTAAATTGAAAAACTACACACACACTCTTATAGGCATGCCGTGCACTCTTATTTAGTCCAAATAACTAAATATTTATATTTTCCTTTGCTGAGCCACACAACTGTGAAAGTGCATTGACTCAGATGCACCTGATTGTTATATTGTGATAACATTCTGAGTTTTGTTCAGCAAACTTTGTGGAAAAGTCAATATAATAGTGTACATAAGATGGAAAGGAAATGCTTGAAATTTTTAGGAAAGCCAAATCTCAAATATCAGGGAAGAAGCCAAAAAATACAAACAATCCTAATTCTAATTAAAATGTAGCTTTATCTGCTCATTAGCACAGGTCATCTAAGGCTTTAATAGATATCACTCTTTAGCCTTGTTCATTCATTCATTTTACGGATATTTATTGAATACTACCACATGGGGGACTCTGCTGTAGTGGGTTAATTAGTTTTACAGTTTTGTTGACCACACAGCAGTCAACAGAACAGACAGCAGCCTTTTGCTCAGAGAACTGCCTTTCCAGTGGAGCTTTGTGGTTTCTGATACCTGAAACTACTTTTCACCAGCCAAATTCTGTAATGCATGAGCTTCAAGGAGTTTTAACATCCTCCTTGTTAGGGATGGGTCTCCTATTCTTCCGACTATCTATTCTAAAATATTCAAATAGTTTTAGAATTAAGATATACTATTCTCCTCCACCACCACAGGGGGGAAACACTTAGGAAATGCTTTTCAGATTTTGATTTATTAAAGACGAAACCATCTGTTTTTCTCACCAGGGAGTATTTATACATATCCCCTTTCATCAACTAATTTTGGACAAAAACATCTCTAAAAACAGCAGAAAGTGCCTATTAAGCAAAAAAATGGACTTAAACAATAGACGCACACAATTAATGATTCTCTCCTCTTCCCCTCTTCCCAACACATTGCTCATTCTGGCCTCAATAAAGCCATCAACTCTGATTTTCATTCAAATTTAACTTGGTGTATTTGTCCCTTGACCCCTGACCATGTCACCCCTACACAATCAGTGGATTCAATTTACATTTGTGGGGTAATCCTCTGGCATCTGGACTGGTGGGTCTTCCAGAGAGAGAAACAAAAGTTCTTTCTTTGCACCTCTCCTTATTTGATTAAGGAGTGTTATAATTCTTAAGAATGGTTCCATGTTTCCCTATAAAATTTAAGTGGGATATATGCTATTTTCCTCCCTTTTTTGCCTCACTGCTTGCACTTCAGCAAGCAGCCCCAGAGAACACACTAATTAATATTCACTACATTGGGTCAGATGTACTTTAAATGTTTGTAATCTTTAATTTCTTTTTTACACCCAGGAGCAGCATTTTCCAAAAAAAAAGGCAGAAAAAACAAAGAACAAGGAAGAACCTTTAAATCTCCCACAAAACGTAGAGAATGCCAATGCACGGCTTCTTATATATATATATATGTATAAACTGATCCTGACTGTCAATCCACCACTTTTTTTTTTTTAAGTTAAAAAATCACTTGAGATCTCCAATGAGAAAGAAGTTGTAAATACATACATATACACAGGCACCCATAATATCTATGCAATGGGAAAATCACCAATAAATTTGACCTTACATTTAGTATCAGGCAGACATGATACAGAAATTAAAAATATGGATCAAAAGACTTAAAGCGTGTATATGTAACGTGGAGGTCAATTCTAGGCAATTTCTAAAGCAAGATTACCAATATTTATTAAGACATTTTCTAAAATGGCTTTTATTGAGATAATCATTAGTTTTATTGAGGACTATTACAAAAAAGAGTACAGGATATGTACTACTAATTTGTGTGATGATGTGTTTAGTTCACTTCCTCATACGGTTACTCTATTATGAGAACACACAGGAGACATTTCTTTCTTACGAATATGCACAATTGTCCTGAGCAACAACATTCTTTACGTCCCATAAGCACATTGAATTTTATAACTAATTGTGATTCTCTTTTTGTTTGAACAGTTAGTAAATTCAAAGCAAATCTGTGACCCCTTCTGACAATTGTATCTATGCCATGTATACTATGAACATTGCTCCTTGGTTGTGTTTTCTTTTTCTATCCTTATTTTCCCTTTGCCCAATTTCCTCTCCATTGATTTTATTCTGTTCTATAATATGTATTTTGGTGAGCCACTTTAAATCTGTTTTGTAAAAAAAATGGTGAGAATTTAAGGAGAGATAGAAAAATACACATTTACCAGCAAAAATAATTTCTCATTAGATACGTAATCATTCTCATTTGGGATTCATGACTATTTGAGATAATCTGTGTTTCTTTTTTCTTCAGGGAAGCCAGTTGTGTCAAATGCAGTTCTTTTTAAGAGGAAGAGGAAGAGGGCAACACATTTAAGTGAAGCCCAAGGAAATCTGTGGGTGAAATATGGAACTGAAGGGAAGACGGTAAATGAGAGACCTGTGGTTTTAAAGATAACTCCTTTCAGCTGAGGCCTGAAGACTGTAGCCCCAACATGTTAAAGTGAAATGGCAAACCCCACTGTGTAAATGGTGGAAAAGGCAGTGGAGGAAAACCAGGATGGTGACTCTTAAATCCCTCACCCTCATCGAGGTAGACAGATTCAGGGGTTGGAAACTGGGGAAAGACCTCAAAAGGCATTTTTTCTTTTTTTGGAGAGAGCTTTGCTGTGCGTGTCCCAACCCCATTCCCCCAGGAAAGGGTGAGGGACGCTCACCCCCCACCTCTGACCTGGAAAGGGGGGTTTCGAAAGACCACTTGAAATGACAGTGAGATACCACTACATGCCCATTAGGATGGTTATAATCAAAAGGAAAGGTAATAAAAGTGCTGACAAGGATGTGGAGAAATAGGAACCCTCACACACACTGGTGGGAATGAAAAATGGTGCTGCTGCGGTGGAAAACAGTCTGGCACTTCCTCAAGAGGTTAAATTTAGTTATCATATGACCCAGCAATTCCACTACTACATATGCTCTCAAGAGAAATGAAAACACACGTCCACACAAAAACTTGCACATGAATGTTCAAGGCAGAAGTATGTGTAGTAGCCAACAAGGGGAAACAATCCAAATGTCCATCACTGATGAACGGATAAATAAAATGAAATATCTCCGTAAATGGAGTAATATTTGGCAATAAAAAAGAGGACTGACACACTGCAACATGGATGAACCTTGTAAATATAATGCAGAGTGAAAGATGCCAATTGCAAAATATCACATATTATATGATTCCCTCTGTATGCAAATCTATAGAGATGGAAATGACATCTAAGGAGGTAGGGGCAGGGAGCTTGGGGGGACATTAGGAGTAGGACTACTAATGGGTATTGTGGTTTCTTGTTGAGGTGATGAAGATGTTCTAAAATTAATTGTGGTGATGGTTGCACAACTCTGTGAATACACTAAAAAACATGGAATACACTTTAAATGGGTGGATTGTACAGTACATGAATTATATCCCAACAAAGCTGTTATTTATAAAAGCACTTGAATAGTTTAATGTTTAGTTGTGATAACTGCTGAATTATAGCTGAAAACATCTGAAGGGCAAGAAGCTACGTGGAGCAGAGCAGAGCGTGGCACTCTGGGGAATAAGAGTGCTTCATTGAGCATTTCCTGTAGCCCGTTGGTGTGCCATGGGGACCCCCAGCTGGAGATGTGAGGAGGGGTCCTCCTGAAGGAAGCTGACATGGAACCCAGGTGTCAGGGGGCTGCAGGCAAACAGCTGGAATGGGGATACATTTGCCTACATCCCTCAGGGGGTCCGCAGGTGAGAAGCTTCAGTGATGTGGCTCCTGAAGGACCAAGCTAGATCCTCACAGGAGAGAAAGAGTCAGAGATGGACATCTGCTAAGTCCAGAGAGTGGGGCCAGCAGAAGCCACCATAGCCCCCTTCCAGTAGGAACTCCCTCCTCTCCTGGCCCCTGCCCACCCTGGAAGTCTCAGAATCCCAGCTTAGCAAAAAGGGTGGTAGAAAAAAGAAACCATCAACATTCCCCTTCTCTGAATGCATGTTCTGGGCTTTCCACCTGCAGCTGCCCAATCCCACCAAGGAGAGGGGAATAATCACAGACCTCCATCGAGATGGAGTTTTAATTATCACATGGGCTTATACAATTTAATTACTGAAATAAGGTTATATCTGTGCCTCAATGCAACTGGAAGATTCATCCTTCTCTAAGGATGACAGAAAGTCTGGGGCCCATGTGGGTGCTCACCAAGGGACAAAGAAGAGAAAGGGTCAGCTCTATGGAATAACAAAGAGACAGTGGGAGACAAAGTAACTTGGCTTCGTGAATATTAACAAACATGAGTCACGCTTGTTTGACCTAACATTCACACAATTCTTCAAATGTTAGGTTATTATTTCATTCCTTTTCTAGGACTCTTTAGTTGGTTGAAAACAAGAGCATGATTGTTTTGTTCTAGTGACTGCTTGAGTGCCCAGAAACAGAACTATCACACCTTTCCTGGGGGGAAATCACAGATCTGAACAAAGTGACATCATTTGCCTTCTTTCTTTACAGAATGCTTGGCTTTCAAAGTATTTGATAAGCAATGCCACTGTCATGTATGGAATAAATAAAGAAAGGTACAGTGCAAAGCCACCTTCCTTACTAAATCTAGTAAGTGGTGCCTCAGCTTCCCCTCTACAATGGTACTGAGTGAATGTGGTGCACTTGATGTGAGCTATTACGCTTTTGGATAAAGTAGGCAGGTCTCGGCCAAGGGCAATCATCATTGCAAAGTCACGTAAGTTTAAAGAAGAGGGTAAATAGAGAAGACTGGTTCAGAAAGGAGAAAAGAGAAAGAACATTTTTATCTTTTGGGGGACAGGTTTTCTTCAGCAACAGCTGTACTTTTCTAGAGAGATGGCTTCTTTAATATAACCTACAATGGGACACAAAGGGAATGGCTGGTCTGCTAATCTACCAGGAGGTTTACTAAAAGGCTTGCCTGTAAAGCAAAAGCATCAAATCAGGACCTGTGGGAAACCACCCACTGAAGTAAACAGAACTTGAAATTGGGTGTAATAAACTCCTGGGAAAACATATGAACATCATGCGGACAGCACTGTGCATTTGCAAAGCCTTTTTTTCTTATTTACACTATTTCATTCATCAGCACAAGCTTTTCTCAAATGACTCCACTTTGACATGGCAGGAAACTACAGCTCAGAGAGCTGTGACTTATCTGAAGTCAAACAACTGTTAAAAGGAGCCAGACGTGACCCAGACTCCAATCGAGGGGCTAACTGTTGCTCCCCAATCAGACTCCAATCAAGGGCTAACTGTTGCTCCCCACACTGCCAGCCTCCTCCCTGGCAGAGGCTCCCCCTCCTAATTCTCTGTACACCTCAGTGAGCAGAGCCTCAACTAGTTGGCCCCAGTCAAAGGGCAGATCTCTAACAAGCAAGGAATTCAGACACACGTGGGTGTTCATAACCACTCCCAATTTTACAAGAAAGTGTCCCATCACGTCGCCGTATGAAAAACGACCACAGCGGCTTCCCTTGCTCCACACTGCCTGATGAGTGAGTGCACGACATACTTCAGACCCTCCAGAAGTCCTGAAGTGATGGATACTAGGAAGCGCTGGTAATTACAGGAAGCAGAAAATATGTCTGTCAAGTTCTGCATTTTGGGGGCTTCTTACCGTTAAGGTCCTGAGCGGAGAAACAAACATTGACTATAAAAGGAAGTGAGAATCTCCGCCTTTGCCAGCCCAGCGGTCCTCCAGCCCCTACACTACGACTGGCAGGAACATGATGCTGTGCTATCCAAAGTCAAGGTCAACGCCCCCACATTCACCTCAAAGCACAGAGAACGTCTCAGACACCCTGGCTTCCTTCCAGCCCATTATAAAAAGGGTCAAGTACATTTTTGAAGACTTTCTCATAGCCCAAAACATCTCTTGAAGCAATGAAGTTCTGCTAACCAATCCTCTGGTCATTACACAAAATGGCACCCTCTTTACACAGTAAGAATCACTTAAAAAAAAAAAAAAAAACTGATTCTATTTAATTCTTTATAAATTTTAAGGAATAACCACTAGGTTTGACTTACTGAGGTTTTTCAAAAGCCTATGTTTCATGATATTTGTAGTTGTATAGATCATAAGTCGCTTGTTCACTAAAATATTTGTTTGACATCTCTGGGGACAGAGTGCAGCAGTGATTGGCAGTACAGATGAGTAATGGGGTAGACACACATAGAAACAATTAGCTGTGACAAGGTAGCATAAATACTGCAGTATAGATAAAGCTGAGAGCTTCGGAAGCCCAGCCAAGGAAGGACCAATTGGAAGAGGCTGTGGTGTAGAGGAGAGAGTAGGGGCTGGAGCCAGGCTGCTTGGGTTCAAATCCTGTCTCTGTCATTTACTGACTATGTGACTCTGGGCAAACTTAGTAACTTCTCTGTGCCACTGTTTCTTGTCCATATGCCATTGGGCAGAAATATGTCATGTGACCACCTGTGGCTGCAAGGGAAGCTGAGGATTTGAATATGTGAATAATTGACTTTCCAGCTATTAAGGTGGAAGGAGGCAAAGGGGAAGAGGGCTAGCACAGTTGCCGAGGAGATCAGACCTTGGCTGGTGGGATCTTCTGCTTAGCACACGTCCTTCAAGCCAGCCAAGTTTAGAGTAAGAGACAAAGATCATGAAGCAACGTGAGCCCAGAGCACTAATGTTTTTGTGTTAAGTTTAGAAATAATTTGTGGATATTTAGTATTTTCTGTATTTCTCACATTTATGATTAATTGATTTAGATTTGTTATTTTAATTTGAAACTTAGAAAAGTTTACTCATTTGTAAAAGTATTGTAATGTTTATGAGAAGTTAAGTGTTACCATAGATATAAATTTAATTTATTTTATTTATGTGGATTCCTTCAGAACTTGGAAAGATTTGGTTTGTTAAACAATTGAAAAAAAGCTTAAAAAGAGAGAAATATGTTAAATGTATGAATACTGTTTAAAATACTTAATGAAATTTAATTAACTCAGTTGTAAAGGTCCCCTTGAAACTGATTGCTAAACTGTTCCACATTTATAAATAGAACAATGAGAGCTTGAGTTAAACTTATAAACTTAAGAAAAACTAGATTTGGGAATTTACAACTTTAATAAATTGAATAGTAATATGAAAAACAAAAGCAGGTACAAAACATATTTTCTTTAGATGAAACACTCAGAAATACACCAAATCTCACATTGAAAACAACTAGTAATAAACAAGACTTGATTTGAATTCATCAAATCAATCTCTAGGGCCTACTATCAACCATTATGCTTTTGTTCTACTCTAACTTTGTAAAAATATTGCCCTACAAGACTTTTCTCAAAAGTTTCCATTGACTTTTAAATCCGTAAATCCAACAGCTTTTAATCCCCCATGCTCCTCAAACTCAGTGCACCACAGTATCCATAACACCCAACTGCGCCCTTCTTTAAAAATTATCCCATCCTCTGAACAGTGCACGTTCCCATTCTAACTGCTCTGGATCATCCTCCTGCATTGATAAAATAAATCTCCTTGCCCCTCAGATCATCTGCTCTCAGCCTCTTTCTCTTCTGATATTTATTATCACATCTTACACTTATTTAACCTCTACTACCAAATCCATACAAGTGGTGCTTAAATAATCTGTGGAATTCAAGGCTGATATTTCTCATGGCTTTCTAAACATGACTTCCAAAATTTCCAGCTGACACCACAAACTTATGGTCACCCATCATCTTCCTTTGCCAACATCCTTGTCTTGACATATTTCCTCTCCATGACCATGTGATCTGTATCCCCTCAGTCTCTAAGCTTAAAACCTCAACCATTATTGGTTCCACCATAGTCTTTGCTCCTTATGTGCAATGAGGAGTGCATGCTCTAGCATACTGATACCCTATTAATCCTATTAATACTGAAATCTTATCAATCAGATTGGAATTGCCACTAATTCAACAGGCCTTTCCACTTCATTTGTCCATTGCTCCAAAGGCTCTGAAATGGTCTCTCCACCTCCCTTCTCCATCTACTCAATTAATCATAAACATCATTTTTAGAATGAACACCCTAAAGTATACCTAGGACATGATTTGGAAAATAAAAAAAAAGACCTTCAAAGACTGCATGCCAATAAAGAACAAACTCTTTAACTTAACATACAAGGCCCTCCACGATTGTTCTAACTTACTATCAGCCTAGATGTTATTTCACATTCCCACATATGTAAAGTCCACTTAAACTTCAGGACCTACAGCAAGGGCTCTCCTTGAATACTTCTCTCATGCCTCCAAGTGTGAGACATCTCTTTCTTTTTCTTTTGTTTTCTTTCTGAACTTCAAGAACATATAATTGATACTTTTTCTGTGGTTCTTAGACTTAAAAAAAAAAAAAGAAGAAAGGATGTAAAGATGAGGAAGAAAGGAAAGAAAAGACAGATAAAGATGAAAGGAGGGATGGAGAGAGAGAGAGAGGAATTAATAGACGTTATTCCTGGTCTCCTCTGGGGCAGGCACTGGGAGAATCATTCTCACTTTTTACGCCACTTGTTACTTACAGCAACCAGTTCTATGAGGAATTATGATAATCCATATGTGATGGTTTAGTTCACATGTCACCTTAGCCCAGGGGATGGTGCCCAGTTGCTTGCTCAAGCAAGCACTGGCCTAATTGTTTCTACGAGGATATTTCGTAGACTTAAATCATGAGTAAGTTGATTGCATCTATGGCGGATCACATCTACAATGAACAGAGGAGACTGCCTTCAGCAATGAGAGACATCTCATCCAATCAGTTAAAGGCTCTAAAAGAAGAAGTGATGATTTCAGCAGCCAGAAGAGAGAATTTCCGTCTCTACTTTAGCCAGCCAGCTTCTCCTGGGGAATTCACTGAAAACCTTCATCGGAGTTCCCAGCTTGCAGCCTGCCCCACGGAATGTGGACTTGTGCATCTCCGAAGTTGTATGAGACAATTTTTATAAAATCCCATAATACTGACAGATATCTCTTGTCAGTTCTGCTTCCCTAGAGAACCCTGACTAATATACCATACTTTTCATAAAAGAGCACAAGATGGGAGAAATTAACTGATTTTCCCAAGTCTAACCAGATAGTAACCTCTAGAGCATGGATTTACATCATGGATTCTCAAATAAGCCCCAGAGTAGCAGTGAGTGGTGAGAGGGTGCCTTAGTTTTCTGGGACTGCCATAACGATAGAAATTGTGGGTGCCTTAATCCAACAGGAATTATATTGTCTCACAGTTACGGAAGATAGAAGTTCAAAATCGAGGTGTCAGCAGGGCCACACTGCCTGTGAAACCTGTAGGGGAGACTCCCTCCTTGCCCGGCCTAGCTTCTGGTGGTTTTCTGGCAATCCTTGGCCTTCCTTGGCTTGCAGCTGCAGCACTTCAATCTCTGCTTCCACCAACACATGGCCATCTTCTCCTTGACTGTTTCTTCTTCTCTTCTTTAAGGACACCAGTTGTATTGGATTAGAGGCCCACTCTACTCCAGAATGTCCTCATCTTAATTTAACTAATTCCACTTGGAAGGGCTTTATTTCTAAACAAGGTCACATTCTGAAATACTGGGGGTTAGGGCCTCGATATTTCTTTTGGGGAAACACAAGTCAACCCATTACAGAGGGGTTCAGGTCAGGAGGCAGCATGCGTCTCACCGAGTCCCAGAGGAAAGAGATGAAGTGTGACATCAGAAGTGTGTGGACCACAACCAGGACAGCGAGATGCCACAGCCATGTGCTCCCTGCTTCGTTTTGTTGGGGCGGTCGACAAGGGCGGTGGCTCAGCCCAGCCCCAGAGCCATTATCCGTTTGGGAGGGAATGAGGAAAGGGTCCCTGCAGGAGGGAGCTGAGTGAATGTGTGTGCTCAGCCAAGCTGGGGACGGCGGGGCAGGGGATGGGCTGCAGCCAGGTCATTTACAAGTCATTTTACGACAGAAAAATCAATAAGATAGAAAAAAACAAAAAAACGTGTTTGTAAAACACTAGTCAGCAATTTATTACGAAGCTTTGTTAAAATCCAGAAAATGTTTACTCTTGGAGAGGCATCCTACTACCACTGCACCCCAATCCTCACCCCCAACATTGCAGATAACGTAATAGTTACATCAAACTCAGCGTTCTGGCCCCTGCCCCTTCATAGACAGACGGTTCCTCGATGGCCCTTAGCTATGCTTGAGTCGTCCTGGCAGCATTAATTCATCCCCATACTGTGCTCTTTACCTGGCAAATTCAATATATTTGCTGGATTTAAGGATTTTATTCAGACAATATCAATCACTCTGAGAACATCACAACATGCTATTTTCATTTTTTTCTGTAATTGGATCTATGTTAAATATAATCTTTGATATATATGCTTCATACCAAAACAATGGGCGATATTTTAGAACTCATTACCATGCTTGTTAGAATGTAATCATTTCTGTAATGTGTGGATAGCTTACCTCTTGTTAAGTGCAATAGTTCTGCACCAAACTATATTATAATATGAAGCAGAAAGCTCAAGCCAACACCATTTAATCTCAAAAGACAGAGCCCTGAAGGCACATCTTAAAATGGCCTCACACCACATCTGTATAAAAATAAGTACTGGAGTCCTGCAAATGACATGCTAAGGTTTCTTACTCTTACCTAGAAAATTAAAACACAGTAGGACAAGTGAAATATAAATAAAATAAGTAAATAAAAATCAACAAATGGATGCAGCATTTTAATTAAAATAGCTTCATTATCATTATGTTGTTTAATACCTTGGATTAGTAAAAACTATAAAAAAAATGCACACCCTTTTTGAATTAAGCTTCTCCCTCTCCTGCTTTTATTTAGTTGTGTTTTTTTTTAACAGACAGAATGACCCTTTAACCCTGAAAGAATAGCTGATTATTGACATACCCTAGTTATAAAGAAAAGTAATTTGAGGAAAGAAGGGCATTTTAGACATGAATAAATAAACACATCTGTGAAATTAATGTAAAAACTACTTGGTTAACTTTGCCAGAATCAACTTTCAAATTATTGAACTTTCTATCTGAGAAAAGTGTTTTGTTTTGTTTTTTAAGTATGGAAAACAAACATACCCAGGACAGTACAGCCCCAAAGATTCACCAGAGGGAAATGGAACGAGTAAATTCGTCCATCTGTTCATACTTTTTTTTTTTTCATTGCATTTGTAAACGTGCTGGACAGAGATAACTTTTGTTCAATCCCGAAGTGCGACTTGACATCACTGTTGTTTCTGGCGCGGCCAGGAAGGGGCGGCTGCCAGTGACCACGAGGGACTTGGGGTGCAAACCTAGCCTCCTCCATCTCCGCCTTCGCCTGGGAATTTAATTCAGCAAGAAAATCCATCACCATCTCAACTGATGAACAGCAACACTATCGGAATCCAAGGTAACCCATGAGCTCCGGAACATGCTGAAGAGATTAAAGTGGGGCTGGAGGAGGCGTACGCTCAGCTCCGACTTACCTTGGTCTTCTATGTCCTCATTTTTTTATTTTTTTACCCAGAAGCAATATTTTCCCTTTCTTTTCCTCTTTTTATTTTCCTGGATCCTTTCCCCTCCATTATCAACCCCTAAAGATTGAATATTCTTTTTTCTTTTCAGCCACTTTTCTTGTTGCAAACAAGAATGGACTCAGCAGGTTATAACTCAGGGGTGGAACTGCCTAGAAAAATCACGGGCTCCTGTCAAGGTGTAGTGAGAAGATCCCAGACGTCATCACTTGGAGAGCTTGGCAAGCAGGTGTCCACTACCACCTCTCAGCTTCTTCTGAATAACAGGCATGGGGCTTCCATCTCCGTTTAAGGATAATCAATTCTGACATCACTGAAAAGCTATGAGGGACTAGATGTCTTACAACATCATCCAAAATAACATTTTATAACACAGGCAATATGTCTGGAGAAATTCACCTTTTAATGTATTTATCAAGCACCAGAAAACTGTCCTTTTGTGTCACATAAACTAATTGTGAATGGAAAATACATGCCCTAGAAATAGCTTCTCCAAAATAGAACAAAACTGGTTTCCACAGTAGGATACACGCAATAAGGTTTCAGCTACACTCTGCTACTAAAACCAAACTAAATTAAACCAACTCCCTTTCTAATAATTAAAAAATTAGAAAATCTGTGTTCCATATTTATAATTCTACATCTTTACATATTTTTATCTTACATATTTCATTTTTAATCTATTTAGACCATTGTTCAATAAGATTTTTGAGGTGTCTTGAAGGAATTTTTACAATAAATGACTTATGAAAAATGAGGGTATGGAAATAATATAAAAATATGATCAATACACAAAACACCCTAAAATACTATACAATTATTACAGGGGGTCTGCATATTTGTTTCTGAATTTCATAGCAGCCAAAAAATAAAAAATAAAAAAAATAAGAAAACACGATCAGTTATAAGATTCACAGTATCTACGTAAGATAAAATATATGAAAGTTTGAGAGAAAAATTTCCCATTCATCCTTATAAAGTGGTGACAATGTGAAGGAGGAGAAAATACATTTTAAATTTATTATATTTCTACATCCTGTGTTTCAAGAAAATGCTACATGCACATATATTCCTGGCCCCTGAACTTGTTAACTTGATAATGGGACAAGTTATTGGTCTAGATAATTTGCAGGTTTTTTTTTTTTTTTGTTTTTTGTTTTTTTGTGAAGCATGTAGTTTTCTTATGAAAATTCTGCTTCTGTTCTACTTTAATCACATGTTATAGGGTTAAAAAAAAGGAATCTGGACCAAAACATAGTTAACTGGTATAAGCTAATTGACCTGCTTCACCTCTCTAGACATCACTTTTCTTATTAGTAAGTTAGTACGTACCTTTTAGGACAACTGTTAATGATCAAATTATATCACTATGATACTGCTTGGAACAGAATAAGCACTCAAAAATGAGATTTAGGTTTAAAATTATTATTCCTATTTGTCTTAGTTTGCCAGAGCTGCTATGACAACCACCATACCAATTTCTGTTGGCTTCAGCAACAGAAATTTACTGTCTCACGATCTCAGAGGTTGTAAGTCCAAAATCTAAGCACCAGCAAGGCATGCTTTCTCCCCAAATTTGCGTACTCTGGTGCTGGCGTGCCACAATTCCTGGTGTTCCTTGGCTTGCATCTCTCTCATCACATGTCACAGGGTGCGCCCTCCCTCCCTGTGTCTGCTCTTTTGGTTTCCACTTCATGACTTCATGCTTCTTCCCATGTCTCTCTCTGACTGTGTCCAAATTTCCTCACCTTATAAGGCCTCCATTAATAACGATCACTCATCCCGATTCAGTTTGGTCCCCCTAAATAGGATCTGCGATGACCTTATTCACAAATGAGTCCACACCCTAACTCACCTTAGCGTATTCCAAGATACTGTTTACACATGGGTTCATTCCCACAGGAGCAAGGATTACAATTAAGATCCTCTCTTCTGTTGGAGTATATGATTCAATCTACCACACCAATTATTAATATTTCTCTTTATACTCCTATATAACGTATAGCTGTCTATAATAATAATGCCAATTTTACTGTAAAGAGAAGATGCACATCAGAACTAATAGACTATGCCAACAGCATTTTTTTCCCAAAGAGGTTTGTGTATGAACGTCTATTGGGTTAATTTAGTACTGGTTTGGAAACACACTATTTATTCTGTCTTCCTTATAAGGCAGTCATAGCATAGTCAAGAAAGAAGCTAATAACAAATATTTTACATGTCATTATTTGGAACATTGCTCATTAAAAGAGAAAATTATTGGGTTGATGGAGCGCTGGGAAACAGCATCCTCCACATACAAGCCTTCTCTTGGTGTCAAAAGAAAAAGGGAGTGTGAAATTATCCAGAACAATAAATTCAGAAACTGAAAAAATAAACTTCCAAAAGCTGACATGAAGTATCTGCAAGACCAGTTGACGTGGAAATATCAACACGTGTATGATGGAAAACATGCAGGTAACGTCATCATCTTCTTTGACTAGTTCTGTCAAATGAGTTATTTAATGACATACATTCTAGTTCCTATTTCAGTGTATTTCTATCTTACATTAAACCTATATAGGTTATTTTTTTCATTTAATTAAATTAGTTTCATACACATATTAAACTTTACGGTCCTCCGTGATACTAATGGGTCACTTGTCACCCAATCCTTAAAGAGAATCTATAACATTAATCAAAACCAGATGATGTAAGGGTCGAGTCATTTGACTGCTTCAGGCAGGGATTCGTTAAATGCCTGATACAGGCTGTATTGGAAAAGTGGAGAGACTTGACACTTTTGTTTATATCTGAACTTTACCATTCATGAGCTTGTGGCTTTGGCTTGAATACCTAAATCTCTTAACCTAACATGGGTAAAACAATTATCATTTATTTTGAGGGTAAATGAGATGTTGTAAAGGTCTTAAAAGCCAAAAAAAAAAATAATAATAATATTATACAAATTAGAACCACAGATCAGGATCTGACCCTCACTTAGGTACATTCTGAAATCTAACCTTAACAGTTCAACCAAGGATCAAACTCAGAGAAGAGTGAATTACAAACAAGCATTCCAATTTTTAAACATAAATTGCAAAACAAAACTGGTCCATGTTTTAATTCAGAAATCAAACTGCCTCTTTTCGGCATCCTACTCCACCATTATCTCTTTATGCCTCCTAATTTCTCAATTTCTTCAACTGCAGAAAATGGAAGTAGGTAGTGATAAGACCTGGCTGCACAGATGAAATGAGATAATATGAATGAAGGAAGCACTTAGTGAAGTATCTGGCATACACTGATTATTCCATAAATGCTTGCCCTCATAATCTATTAACAGGGAACAATACTCAATATTATTGTATCAGTTTAGGAAAGGACATAATATAGAGCAGGGTAGACAAACCAGGTGGAAGGATGATTTATCTTTTCTAGACCTGTGATTCATTGTAGGTTAAATGGATAGCAGAATCTGAGTGAAGTCATAGACTTACTTGGTTGTGCTTAAAGTTTTGTTTAAAAAATGCTAATAAGACAAACTCATTCCAGACTGATCAGGGAAAAAAAAAAGACTCAAAAATCATATTACAAAGAAGGGGCCAAATAAAAAATAAAATAAAGGGCACTATAAGTAATATAGTTGTAAAATGAATTTTAAAATTTAGATGAAATGCAGAAAACAGTAGAAAATATAACCTAAAAAACTGATTCACAAAGGCATAGAAAGTATAAATAGTCGTATTGTTACAGAGGTATTTGAATCAGATTTCTCTGACAGAAGACAGAATACTACAGTATGGGTTGGCTGCCTGTACTGGTAAATAAAATTTTACTGGAACACAGCCATGCCTATTTGCTTTCAAACAACAGTAAAATTGAGGAGCCATGAGAAATGCTGTATGGCTTGTGAGCCAAAAATGTATACCATATGACTCGTTAAAAACAGTTTGCTAACCCCTGCTCTATGAAGTCAAGCTTATTTATGATGTATATGCAAAAAGGAAATTAAAGGGAAAATGATTATAAATAACTACAGTAAAAGGCACTCAACAAAATTAAACACCCATTAATGATTAAAAAAATTTAGCAAACTTGGTATAGAAGGGAATTTCCTAAACCTAATAAATTTATTTTATATAATATTCACAGAAAACATTAAACTCAATGGTGAAACATGAAGAAACATTCCATTTAAAATTAAAAACACAATGATGCCTACAATTGTAACTTCAGTTTAACATTGCATGTCCTAGCCAGCATAATAAGACAAGAAAAATAAATGAAGATTATAAAGATTGGAAAGGAAAAATTTTATTGTCCCCAGATTCTATTATCATTTGTATTAAAAACCAAATAAATAATCTTACACAAATTATTGGGTTTAAAAAGATAACTATAAATAAGACAAATCTTCACAAAAAATAAACTTAATTTCTATATACCAGCAAGCTAGTAAATGTAATGTTTGGAAAAAAAGCAGCATTATGCTCAATGAAGGGGAAAAACAACCAGAACAAAAAAGAGAATTCTGCGTGATTCCATTTACGTGAAATTCTAAAATGAGCAAGACTAATGCATAGTGGCAGAAGGTGAATCAATAGCTTCTTGGGGTTGGGGAGGGTGAAACTGACTGCAAGGGGACATTAAGGAAATTTCTGGATGACAGAAATGTTCTACATCTTGATTGTGTTGGTGGATTTATTAGTGCACACATTTATCAAAATTTGTCAAACTGTATAAAGTAGGTGCATTCCATAGTATTTAAATTATACCACAATAAAATTGACTTAAAAGGAAAAAAACTTTTAAAAAAGCCTTACACCAGCAACCCAAAATGTAAGGTCCTTAGTTATATCTTTGTAAAAAGTTATAAACATACGATTCTGTTAAGTACATGAAGAGAGACCTAAAATGATGAGCTATTCAATATTAATAGATAAGAACACTCGGTATGATAAAGACATCTGTTCTCACCAAATTGACCTAAGATTCAATAGGATTTCATTCAAAATCCCAGAGGTTTTTGTTGAAATTTACATAATACTTATGAAATTTAGAAGAGGGAAGTGCCAACACCAATAGAATGGAATATAAAACCCAGAAATTATCCCCATGAACTATTCAGTAAATGATGTTGTGCAGTAGTATGCTGGAGCTGGTCTGAATCAGCTCACAATAGCTGACTATTAAATATTTAGAAAATTTGCAAATCAGTCATTAAATATGGCCATTATTAAAAAGCAAATTATGTAAACTTGCAATTATTAAATCATATGAATAACAAATGAAATAAATGAAACATTCAAAACTCATCACTTCCTAATTATCTTCCTCCATTTCACTAAAATCTATGTCCTTGGGGTTATTTATATCATATCTTTATGGTGAGTATATGACATAATGGTGTACTACTACTGTGTATCTTTTCCCAATTCTATGTTCAACAATGTCATATAAGTAGCTTGAAATTGGTCATTGTGGGAATATTTACACCACTGAAATTGGCATATGCTGCAATTTTTTGTGGCCTTCCTAGACTTAAGAACATAATGGAGAAAAATATTAATAATGCAAAGCATAATGGAGAAAATCTTAATAATGCAGATTAAACTTAAATTTGTGTCATGTCTGTAGCCATTACATTGTGACTACCACAAAAAATAAGGAGGAAATATTTTTCAGTATTCAAAGGCTATCTCATTTAGCTAAGAAGTCACTAATGTCACTGACAAATGATGAATTTCCAACATCACCTTTGTTGTTTCTGTTTCACATTAATAAACAAAAATATCATCCAACATTCAGTACTACACTCATCCATCAGTTGCAACCATAGTTTGACTACGGATACAAGGTTTCAGAAAAAAAATCAATGAAAGCATTCTGTGATAATCAGTTAGTTATAAAAAAAATACCATAAAGAATATTGCACACTACATATATATATATATATATATATACACACACACACACACACATATGTGTATATATATATACATATATATACACTTCGAAGTTTTCACTGCTTTTAGAGTATTCCACTGTGTAAGATAAATTATCCATCCCCTGTCAACCACAACTGAGTTGTTTCCATTTCTGAGCAATGCTGATATGAACATTTTTATGAGAATTTCTTCCAGTGCATATGTGCATGAAGTTAGCTAGCCAAGAGAATGTCTACCTGGAACCTGCACCTTGTTCTAGCCACTCTCAGGATTATCCAGGACCCTGGAGTGTCCTGCCCAAGGTACTCCTGATCCAAATGCAGGGACCATACAGGTCTCTTTCCTGAGTCCACCCTTCCAGCAGCCACTGGGCCATTTCTGTCACATCTAGATGGATAGCCAAGGGTGGAGAGGTCAGAGCTTGGACATGCAGGCTGTGATGTCCATGTGAATGTTTGCAAGTTTCCTTGCAGGAAGGGGCAAGGTGGGGAAGAGGGATGAGATACAATAATCCTAGAATTCCAAATTCAAACCCAGCCTTCTAGATTGATATGGAGACATATTTATCAAGGCCAGAGGATATAGTTCATCAGTGTGGCATGTATCTGCTAAATATTCTGGGTGAGCCTCCATTTGTACTCTTGCCATGAGCCCTGTGGACCTGTTATTGGAATTATTAAGAATTTCATAATAAAATATTTCTTAAAAAGAAAGAAATATGCCAAGTGTGATGAGACATACTTTCTGAGACACTATATGTAATTTTAATAATAGCAAAAAAAGTCCAATGTCAATAAGCTTGTTGTAACCGAGAAGTTAGGATTTAAGGGATGATTATGATTACTGAATCATTATACAGATATTCCTTTTTACTTTCTGGTATATTAGAGTAGGCAGAGGGAAATACCTGAAATCTCTGAACTGTAATCCAGCTGCCTTGATTGCTGATAATGATAACATAGCCTTTATCTTCTGCCCTTTTGATTGTAAAATCCTTGTGACTAAACTTCACTTGTACTCACTGTATCCGTTTTTTCTACTTTAGAGTCTTATGATCACTAAAGACAGCCCCTAATGTTTACTAATGAAGGTCTTGGGTCAGCCCAGAACTAACCCACCCCAAGTCCAAAGTTATCTTGACAACTGAAGCTGGATCTGACCAAGATGGGCCAGCCTGACATGCGCAGTAGCTTAAGACTTTAACCTACAAGTCAACCATTCCTCATTATAATCCTAAAAATCACACCTATCATCATATTAAGGCCGCCATTTTCTTACAGTTCTGTGACTAAGCATGTAATCAATCTGTGCATGCTCAATAATTAGATCACCTCTAATTGCATCATCTTGAGCCACTGTGATCATTACCCTAAAACCTACCTATCTTTTGATAGTATAAAACCATCAAAATTACTGCACAATTTGGGGAGCCAGATTTTGGGGCAATAAGCCATCTGCTCTCCTGCTTTGCCCCTAGCAATAAAACTCTTTCTCTCTCTAAAACCCCTGTGTCTCAGGAATTGGTTATTTGAGCTCATCAGGCAAAGAATACACTGGCTTTGGTAACATTATGATATAGTTTTGAGTAATTTAGCTGGCTAAAAATAGAATATAATAAAATCCTGCTTAAAAATCTCCTTACCTATATTTCAAATGTTTCTGGAAAATATCACTGAAATGCTAACTAAAAAAAAAAAAGAAAGAAAAAGAAAAAATAGGAGGTGAGGAAATGGAGGCAATATGAAAAGAAAACATTTTGAGAAATTTAACTATAAGGAAGATATGAGAAATGGTTTGGTTGGAAGAGTCTGGAAGACAAGGAACTACCCCAGTTTCCTCTTTTTCTTAAGTTGGGGGTATTTATTTTTTAATCATCATGAGAATAAATTAGTAGAGAGAGAAAAATTGAAGATGGCACAGAGAAGAAAAAAAGGGGGAGGAAAGAAGGGAGAGAGAATATGAAATATTTTATTTGAAATACAAATAACAAGGAAGGACCCACCAAGACTAATCATTCTCTTTATGTTTTATTTCAGGTTTCCTATGATTTTAGGCAGGCATTTCCTAAATGTTGCAGGTGACTTTAATTTCAGATCTTGTAACTTGGTGTGCCTTTTATCAATTTAAATACTCACAGGTTTCTTAAAACCAAGTGTATAAATGAATTTAGAAGAGATTGTTCCATTTGAGAAAATGGATTCCACACTGAAAATAATAAAACCTTTGAAATTCCAAGTTATAGTCTATTAGCAGGAAATGAAATTTTACCTAGTCTCCATAGAGAAATAAAATATAGATCTTCAAAGATATGTGTGAAAGGAAATGTATAAATACTTTCTCTGTCAAGCAGCTACAATTTTTATCAATATTCTATCATAAAAGCAAAATTGTATATTTGAAGTTTAAGATGGGAACTTATAAAGAGTAAAATACTCCAAAAGTAAAAACAGATATCACAATTCTGCTGGGAAAGTTGTGCCATAAATATCAATTAATGAAGGAGGAAAAAAACAATAAAATATTAAATATAAAAATAGTTTTCAAACATATGTCTCACTTGACTCATTGTAGCCTTTATTTAACAATGTGCACTGTAAAAATATCCAGTTTGTTTCAGAACACGCCCATTCTTGGAACCTATTATATGAGGTTTTAGTATTTTGTCATTTTTCTTCTAGATTTTGTTTTGCAAACAAGCCAGTAACCCTTGAGTAACGATCAATTTCAGCGGAAAAACTCATATTTACCTGTTAAAATCATAGCAAGTTTATTATAATATTTTACTCTTTTCAACAAACCAGTTAAATACAGAAGCTATTTAACTGAAGCTGCCATTGTTGCCAAAATGGCAAATGTTCAATTGATGTTTGAAATGGTGGGCCATGTTAGAAGAACTCATTGTGGGCCAACATATTTCAGGTAGTGAGAACTGTTGAATTTATTAAATGCGTGACAGAAATAAAATTAACTAGGTATAAATGTAAAATCTGACTTAAGATTCAAAACATATGAAGTTTCAATGAATTATTAAATGGTTACACAATATTTACAACCAACATGTGTGCTTCCAAGGCCTTAAGACAGAAAACAATCATGTCATCAGGCACAACATGGTTTTATGGCTCCATTTTACAAATGGAAAAAAGTCAAGTAATTTACTCACTCATCCAAGATAAATTATAATCAAAGTGTAAATTTCGAAGGCAGAAGTTGGTTGTTTAATAGACTCTTTATTCTTCCATCATTCTTTTATCACTGCCCTTGCCCACCACATTTAATAATGGTTTTCTGGAAAGACCTAAAGGAAGATGGCAGCGGGCGAGGGTATCCATAATATGGGCTTTTGATTACAATATTTGGAAGATAATGTTAATAACCATGATTGCTAGTCAGTGGCTGGGTTAGTGTGATATTGTGCTTTCCTGCTGACATCTTACTTCGCACACAGCAATTCCACAGCGATGGAGAATGTAGACATGCAGGCTACTATACAATTCCTTTGTGGGACTTCAGGATATGGTGCAATGCTTAGCACTGCACTATGGTCTGATTGCCTTTGATGAAGCAAAGAGAAGCAGTAGCTACTGATGCTGAATATGAAGTTGACTTTTCTTTCTCACCTGCCAGGTGACCCAATGAAGTCAGCTGTAATGAAGTATTACTTCAGAATCCCCCATTGCTATTAACTCTCTTTTGCCAGGAGGCTCTTTAAGAACTCAAGTAGCGCCTTTTTTCCCTGTTTGTCCTAACTGAAAGCAAGCTACCTTGATATTAATCATTTCTGCAGACTGACTGCTATTTCCTTTATTCAGCCTTACCAGATTTTAAATGGCAAAAAAAAAAAAAAAGAAAAGAAAAAGAAAAAAAAAATCTGCCCATCTTTGTTGAGATTTTGCAAAGAAATGCATTCATAAAAGACTTAACTAGCTAGCCGGTAGAGAAAAGTAATAAAATAGCCCCCTTAAAAGGAATTTGTTTCCATTTATTTTGATTGTGTTTCTGCATGCTGTCTTTCACAATTCTTAAATGGGTGATGGAATAAAGGAAAATAAGGGACCTTCATTCGCAGGAAGCAGTGTAATTGTAATGGCAGGAGCAAGACTCAGACCAACCACCACCTCCTGGGTTACCTGTAAAATAAGATAAAGACCTCTGCTGACAGGCTCCAGGGCCCTGGGTTTATATCAGATAACTGGATGTGATTCACCTGCACCAGCTCTGAACCATCAGAGGTGCTCGATAAGTGATATTCACTATTGTTCTTGAATATTCTGTCACTTAAAAAGAGAGAAAAAAAAATGGAATTGGAATTTAGACTGAAAACAGAATAATTATTTGATCTCTGGCCAAAGTATTAGCCTGACCTTGTTATTATTTTGTTCATAAAGGAAAAAATGAGGGTATGAAATCCCAACAAAAGTCATCTTCATCTATGCATTCAAACCTTTTGCTGTTCCCTGAAGCAATGTGAGGATTCTTTCAAAACCGGCCTCTGAAAACTGTAAAAACCAGGGCGCAGTTTAGAACAGTTTGTGTCAATTCCTAGGAAGTATCGAGGGTCATCCTCATTCTGAATTCGGTCCAACAGGCAAAACCCACAGTACAGTTGGAAAGTGTAGCCAACATGCTTGGAAATAAGTTTGTGCTTATGCTGGGGTGAAGGTCACAAACACAAAAGGCTTTGGTGCTGTTTAAATGATGGTGAAGCCCTTTTGCAAGTCTTTCTATCAGCTCTTCCCCAACTGAAATTCCATCTTCCCCAATATGCATTCATGAAGCCTTTGGGTGATCTTAACTTTTTTTTTTTTTTTTTTTTTTTACAAAAAGATCATTTATGTTTTCTCAACACTGCAAAACTGAACTGATGATATTTATTTTAAACATCATGCAGTTTTCCCTTAGCAGAAAAGCCCATTATTATTACAGCTGAAAGCAATAATTCCCATACTGGGAACATTTCTAAATCAGAAACTTGTGATTATCACAATGCTTGGCTTTTTTATTTTATTTGTTTATTTAATGGGCATAGACGCCCCTTAAAGGATCTATCTATCTAGCTATCTATCTATCTAAAGACATATTTATTTAGTAGTCTACAGATTCTTTTGTCTATAAATAACCAAATAGCCAAATATTATAAGGGACTGAAACCGATTATTTATTTTAGTAGCCTGGGGATTTTCCATCTCTGCTTATCTGATCCTTAATGAATATCCACACAAAGAGCTGGGGAAAAGACCCTTTGGGATTTGTTGTTTTTTAATCCCCAACCTTTTATTGTGAAAAATATCAAACCTACAGAACAGTTGCAAGGATAGTACAGTGAACACCCACATACCTAGATTCGTCAGTTGTTAATATATTATCATATTATCTCTCATTTACATGTATGTACATATATTATGTATATATAGGTATATCCACACATAAACATTCTCTTATTCCGAATTACTTAAGACTTAATTGCAGCCTTTGTGACCCAGAGTCTCTAAAATACCTCCTAGGAAGGATATTACCCTGCATCATATCAATTAAATAATCACAGAAATTTTAGCAGTGATTCAGTACTATTATCAATATGCGCTCCATATTTAAATTATCCCCATTGACTCAATGATGTCACATAATGCTGGGAATTTTTGTTTTATTTTGTTTTATTTTTGAACCTAGGTTCTGATGAAGAATCCTTATTCTAGAACATTTCTCCAACCTCTTTGTCTTTTATGGCACAGGCATTTTTTTAAGGGTCCAGGCAATTATTTTGTATAAAGTTCCTCCTTTCAGATCTGTTTTCTCTACCCTCCTTGGCAGAGGTAGAACAGAGGTGATTTTGTGGAGCAATGTGTTCTTGAGTCTAAGTTTAGGTAATTCTTTAATCTCAACTTTCCACCCACCTTTTCTCACTTACCTACCCAGTACAATATGCAAGAGAGCAAGGAGACACTTTTAAGTTTCTGATTATTCCAGTGTCCTGACCCCTGGTCTGGAACATCTCCAAGCATCAGAAGATCTACTGCACTAATAAATCCAGTGGAGGGGTTGCAAAGAGGCCATTTAAAGTAGGAATGGTCTAAGGTGCTCGGTGCTTATTCACTTCAAGTAAATATCCTTAGGAAAGTTTTGTGATGGAGTCTTACCAGAATTCTATGTTTTATACCTGCTGGGCAGGTGGAGCTATACAATGAGAATTAGGCTGACAACATGAGTATCACACCTATCCAGCATCAGAACACAAGGAGAAGGTGTTCCTGGGAAGCAGACAGGTAACAGAAACTCACTTCTGAACACCTCTCTATACCAAGTGGTGTAGTCGCCAAGGCCTGGCACAAGTGTAGGGCCTCACATGGCAGATTACTCAAAACGGAATTTTAAGAGACTCTGGACTTGCTTTCTCTGCAAGTCTTTGAAGATGATAATGATCTTTAATTATCTGGAGTAGTTCAGGCAAAGTCCTGCCAAACTAGAAAATGTTTACAGTTATCCTAATCATTTTCTGCTTCCACAAACTTAATTAAGTGGTACTATCAAATGAGATTCTTTTTACATCCCGGACAGCCACTAAGAACATTTGAAAATGAGGGTCAATCTTTTGCTCTAAAATATTAAGGGAGGGGTTAAATGCTTGCTGTAACTTAAAATGCAAACAAATGTAAAATGAAAACAAAATTATTTTATTGCACACCACTAGGACATTTCTTACTATAATGCCATACACCTATTCTTAAATTTCAAAGAAAGCTCCCATTAAGTAACAAAATCTAGCAATCACTAAGCTGCCAAATATTTTATTATTATTTATTGCAAATTATTTATTGCATTATTATCGTACTTAGGTATTACAGATGGTAAAAAAATTATACACCAGTTTCTGAATATGAGCAACTATAATTCAGTAGGGTTCCTGCAGAAATCATACAAGCAATTAGGTTTCATGTGACACTGATGAGCTAATTCACACACACACCAGAGGGGGCTGGGAGAAGTTGACAGAGGAAGAAACAATGCTGTAGACTGACTGCAGAGGGGCAGGACTGCATCTGGGCTGGGAAAGTTGAAGCATGATAGGCAAAGAGGAAAGAAGAAGGAAACCAGCAGGAACATGAGACATGCAACTTAATCCTGACATAAAACAGGAATCAGACAGAATTGTGTTTGGCGAGCCAGGTACTGGCAGGCTGTTTTAACTTGCCGCATTTATACAGATGCTTGGGGTCAGGTTCACAAAACGAAGAAGTATGACACGGAGCCTAATTAGAATCCCTTTGTGCAGCAATTTCTTTAGCTAAAAATCACACTGTCTGTACAGTCCCTTCTCTGCTGAGAGAACATTTGCCTCAGGAGAGACGTCCCGTGGAGAAATTATAAACAAAAGAACATTAGCAATCCGGAAAGCTGTACACAAAAACATGGCTTTACGGCTCAGTCTAACCCCCTGAAGACACTGCTTGATGAAATACATTTTTATGAGAAAAACACATTTGCAACATTAAAACTGCAGGCGGGCTTTGTGAAAATATAATATTGCCTCACCAGGGCAAACCAAGCCAAGTCAACCCAGCACCAATGTCCATACTTCTAGACACATATTTTTGCAAATGTACAAATACTGCAAACATGCATTAAAGATAACTGCAGAGTGTTAATGAGCTTGATCTTGAAAGTTAAACACCTTAATGTTTCTGGTTGGAGAATCAGACACAGGCTATTGCTGGAAGTTTTATATCTAGTTTGATGGGTCATGTGTACACTTAAATAGGAGTCAAATTTCCAAATATGATGGAGTACAAGTTAAGTCAATAAATACTGATGTGGCACTGGTTTATACCACGTGTCAGTAAACTACAACCCATGGGTGAAATCCAGTCCTCCACCTATTTTTGTAAATAAAGTTTTATTGGTTCACAGTCACAACCATTTATTTAGACAGTATCTACAGCTGCTTTTGTGCTACATGGTAGAGCTGAGTGATTGTCACAGAAACCATATGGCCCATAAAGTCTAAATATTTACTATCTTGCCCTTTATAGAGAAAGTCTATGCTGTTGATTGTCAGAGCCTTAATTTCTCTTCCTGTAAAATATGTGTATTAGCTTCCTATGGCTCCTTTAACAAACACAAAGGCTTAAGAACACCACAAATTTATTCTCTCACAGTCCTAAAACTCAAGGCGTTGGCAAGGGCTGGTTTCTCCCAGAGGTTCTAGGGAAGAATCCATTTCCTTGTCTTTTCTAGCTTCTAGAGGCTGCCTGCATTTCTTGGCTCATGGCCGCTTCCTTCATCTTCAAAGCCAGCACATATCTTCTCCCATTTTTTCTCTCTCTGCCTTCATTACTGTATTGTCTTTTTCCCTCTCTGTTTTCATTTCCACATCTTCTACTCTGATTGTGACCCTCCTACCTTCTTCGTATAAAGACTGTTGTCACTGCATTGGGTCCACCTGGATAATCCAGGATAATCACCCCCTTCTGAAAACCCTTAATCCAATGATATCTACAAAGCCCCTTTTACCATGTGTTTTAGTTTCCTGGGCTGCTCAAGCAGATACTATGAAACAGGTTGGCTCAAACAATGGGAATTTATTTGCTCACGGTTTTGAGGCTGGGAAAATGTCCAAATCAAGGCATCATCATCAAGACAATGCCTTCTCCCTGCAGACTGCGGCATTCTGGGGCTGGCTGGGTGGTCCTTGGCTCTTCTGTCACATGGCAAGGCACACGGAGGCATCTGATGGTCTCTTCCTTCTCTTCTGGGTTCTGTTTCTGCTTCTTGCTTCCTGTGGCTTTCTCTCATTCTGTTTGAAGTTCATTCCACTTATGAAGGACTTAAGTAATAGGATTAACCCATCCTGAATGATGTGGGACACAACTTAACTAAAGAAACCTCATCGAAAGGTCCTACTTACAATGGGTTAATACCCATAGGAATGGATTAAATTTAAGAACATGTTTTTCTGAGGTATATACCGCTTCACATCACCACACCATGGAAGGTAACATATTCACCGATTCTGAAGATTAGGATGTACATCTTTGGCAGGGCATTATCTGGCCTTCCACAACATGTAAAATTATTTCCCAAAAAGAATGCAGGTGTTTGAAGAAAAAAACCAAAAATACCTAAGTATAATATAATAAGATACAGAATTTTTATCCTTGACCAAATTTCCGCCACATTTCTTAATTCGTCTTTCCCCAACCCTTCTCTACGAATCTTAACCTCTTTTGGTCATTGTGCATTGCTGTCTTGGAATTTAACTAAGCAAAGTTATGTTCTTATATTTGAAACCTCACATTTAAACATTTTTAAAACTCTAATCTGCAATCACCTGAGAAGTTTAATCAACAAAACTCATCCTACTGATAAATTTCTCCACTTAATTTAGAGGAGACAAGACCTTCAGTGCAAAGACCTAAAAAGACAGGGTAGGAATTACCAAATGCAACAAGTGAGGTCGAGTTGAAGTTCTATGTATGTTTTGAAGACGGAGAACTTGGACTTAGGAAGGCAGATGGCAGGAATGGCTTTAAGGAGTGGTTGCATTTGAGAAGGAGTTGAAGGAAACACTTAAGAATAGATGTGCATTGGGACTCAGAGGCAAGCATGTGTGGGCTACAGGTTATGTGATGGTGGATGGCAAAGAGAATGTGGAAAGCCCTGAATTCTAGTCTAGATGACTGAGACAATTTAGAGATGCTGAAGGTGTTTAGTCTGAGTAGATGCTGGAGTAGAGCTGGGCTGCAGGCATATTAGTCTGCTTGAATTTTTACAGGAAAAAGGGACAAAAGGTGACACAAGAAGGGAATTCCTTCCCCCCACCATGTTTCCAGACAGCAACATCAGCCTTATAACACAGACCTCAGAGGCTGTGTTTTTTGTTGTTGTTGCTGTTGTTTTTAAGTTTTTGAAGCTACTAATGCACGGTATCTTGGCTCTATGGTAATTTTCTTCTAAAACTAGATAATAACGAATAGAATTTGACAAAAATGATTTAGGTGTGGTTTCCCCACCATGTAGACATCTGGGAAAGGAACACACAAGTCACATTAGAAGTCATTTTATAAATCACAAAAAGGTAGACTGTCTAAAATATGCATATCCGTAAGGAATTGAATTTTATAATCTACATATGTTTCAGGCCATAAAAGAAGCAAAGGAAAAGCTCAGCATCTCCCCAGTTTAGATCTCCATCCAAGGACTGTGCTGTGTTCCTATTACCGTGAGAATTCACCAGGAACTACAGAAAATCTTTTGATGGGAGACAGTGGACTTACAGGAGCAAGCACACTGCAGGTGCATTCAGCTGGCCCACCAGTGACTAAAGAATTTTTAAAAAGTAATTGAATTTAATCGTTCCCTTCTTCAAACTTAATCCAAACTTCAAAAACCAGTAACATCTAAAGAAAAAACAGAAGAGGCTGGAAGAAAAAAGAGAAAGATGATGAGAACCAAAAGAGAACAAGCGTCTCAGTGAGCAAAAACTCAACAAAAACAATACATAATAATTCAAAATTAAGTTTAAAAGGGCAGAGAAATGGATGTCTGAGAAATAAAGGCATTGGATGCCTGCAGACAATGTACATGGTATTTTTCATCAGGACATGAAACAACTATGCTAATGTGAAGAAAGCAAGGAAATTCAGAATGTGCAAACAATTTGTTATTGTGACATGATTAAAAGTGGTGTTCACCTCCTTTCCACTTTCTACTAACTCTTGAAGGCAAGGGAAAGCAAACGTTGATCCACTGATTTCTAAGGAAGAGCTCTTCTCTACAAGACAGGTAGCCCCAAACTGAGACGTTCATTTGCCTCTAGGATGCTGAGCAATTTATAGATGAGAAACAGAGGGTGACATGCCACCATCACCAAGGTCAGCTGCAGAGCAGGACAAGTCCTTCAACTTTCCGACCCAGGGCTCCATCATCCTTGCTTATCTGCAGCTCCTTCTGCCTCATGCTCCGTAGACAAATGAGATGGGATTCCCATGCCTTCTTCCTTCAAATCCCCATGCTGGCTGCTCACTTTCCATGTCCCCATTTCCACTGTCTCTTCTTAATTCAGGCTCTTCCAACCTCATGCTTAAATCATAAAAATAATCATTCAATCAGCATTTACTGGCCACTTAGTATATGAGGAGATAGTCTAGGTGCCAGAGATATGGCCAACAAAACCTAAAAACAATAACAAAAAACCCTGACTTCGTGGCATTTACATTCTACTGGAGAAGAGACAGGCAATAAACAAAATAATGTTTCATTTATTTTATCTGTATGGAAAAAATAAAGCAAGCAAGTGTGTGTGTATGTGTGTGTGTGCATGTGTGCGTGCATGTGTGTGTGTGTAGTTTTAGATAAAGCATTCTGGGAAGGCCTCACTGTGTACAGTGTAAAGACCTAAAATGGGAGTGAGTAAGCCAGGCAGATATCTGGGGGGAGAATATTCCAGGCAGAGGGATCAGCAAGTGCAAAGGCCCTGAGGTGGGAACATACCTCTGTGCTCGAGAAGAGTGAGGAGGCCAGCGTGGAAGGAGCAGAGGGTACAAGAGGAAGAGTTGGTGGGCACTGACAGCAGACAAAGAGGATGTGTGCGGCTGGGTTGTTGCACTGTCCCATGGGTACTGCAAGGACAAAGACACTGGCTCTGGTCTGAGTGAGACGGGAGTTCCTGCAGATTTGGGACAGAGGACTGACATGATCTGAACTGGATCATCCTGATCTCTACGTTGAGAATAGGTTAAAGGGGGCAAGGTGGAAACAGCAATATTCCAGGCAAGATACTTGTAGCTTAGGCTAGGGTTTAGCAACAGGCATGACAGGAAATGCCTGATTCTATATATTTCTTGAAGGTAGAGCCAACATGGTTTGCATTTTTGATGATGGCTTTGGGAGCACAATGTAATGTCTTAACTTCTGCGGTGGTTTGAAGCTGTATGAACCCCAGAAAAACATGTTCTTAAATCTAATCCATGTCTGTGGGTGTGGGCCTGCTCTAAGTAGGACCTTTTGATGAGGTTACTTCAGTTAAAGTGTGACACACCTCAGTCAGGATGGGTCTTAATCCTCTTACTGGAGTCTATAATTGGAATGAATACAGAGAAAGAGAGAGAACGTCATAGAAGGAAGAAGCTGAATGCAATCAAACCCAGAAGAGAAGGGGGGAACCAACAGATGCCACCATGTGCCTTGCTATGTGGCAGAAGAGTCCCGGATCGCTGGCAGCCGGTCTTACCGAAGAAAGCATCACCTTGATGATGCCTTGATTTGCACTTCTTCTTGGCCTCAAAACTGTAAGCTAGTAAATTCCCACTGTTCAAGCCGAAAAACCATTTCATAGTATTTGCTTTAGGCAGCCTAGGGAACCTAAACACCCTTCCAGCTAAACTGTAAGCTCCCTGTGGCCAGGGACTAGGTCTTATGTGTCCCCAGAGACTTCTGAACTATTGGTCCCATTACAGAGAGCAAGTGCTCCATTTAGAATACATTCTTGATCATTCAACATGAACGAAATAACAGTATCCAGAGACCCACCAATGTCATGCAAGTATGATTCCACAACACTTGCCATTTGAGTTCCTGATCAACTATGTGACAAAATGTTTTCTGGGACAACGCCCAACCTTTGTTGCTTGCCAAGAGCCCTACAGCACATAACTTTATTGCTGTAAATATAGTATACTCAAATATTCCAGTAATGTGTTATTAAGCACTGGGTGATTTCTTTATTCCATAAACTTTAATTAAAGTGCTCGTCTGGTTTGAAAACAAATAAACAAAACCCCAAAGAAAAATACGTAACTTGAAAACTTCATGCAAAAGAGGACTGAGAGGAAAAGCACATTGGATTATTGGCTGGGGTTCCTCTAAATGAAAGAGCTAAAAAGGATTCTTGTCTTCTGAGTATAACGTCTCATAGATTTACAAATGGTCAGGGAATGTGATAACTAATTGTTCATTCCCTGAAGCAAGAATTAATCGGCAAAGAGAATTGTCCAGCCTTGGGATGTCAGACAAGGTGGTATCTGGCATCAGCAACTAAGTGTCAGCACTCAAGTTCAGCTCCTTCCATGCCAGAGGTTATAATCTCTAGCTACAGTAACTGAAAGTTTATTTGGATCACTAATTTTTCAGGTCAAGGAATGCCAGAGTTGATTAGCAGCTAAAATTAGGTAAGAAGACCCATCTGTACCTGCAAGATACAGGGCAGAGAGTACACTGGTCATCACAGTGAGGTTCAAAACATCTGGTTTTCATCTGCAAACAAGGTTTCTTGTTTTACAGGCTTGTGCCTCTGTCCCATTAGCTGTGAAATGGGAACCAGGTGATGGGGCTGTCTCCTTTCCATCTCTAAATGTGGGGCTACTTGCACAGCCACCACAGTAAGCAGACAATGTAGAGAAAGGATGGATATTCCTGTGAGTTGTCCCCAGAAGTCACAATTATGTTCTTCTGAACTGAGACCAGGGTAGCTAGCTACCACCCAGGATCAGACATCCAGCCTCTTGGTATGAAGAATCCAGAACCCAGAGAGAAAAGGTAGTGGAAAGTGCTTTGGATCTTGCAGGCAATGCATTTTCAATGCTTGGCACAGAAATAAAAATAAAAATATTTGCCAGTCCATTTAAGAAGACAACAAGATATAAAGAGGTGAAAAGGGAAGAGAGGAGATGTTGGTAAAGAAGTGGAACAGAAAATAAAGGCAAATGGAAAGGGAGTCGAAGAAGGGAAGGATACAGCGTAGAGGGAAGACACATGTGGAAGGAATCCCCAACTCTCTCCATCTTCCTGTGCATTCCCGAGGTGGCCAAAGCAGGATATCCCACAAAAACTGCTTGCACCTGGGTGCTTCAAGGAACCTTGAGTGATTTCCTCTATGCTAACTGGCCTGGCCCAGCCCAGCTCAGATGGGAAAGCATCCCCATTGTCTACATTTGCCTCTCCTGTGCTCTGCAGAACTTCCAAAGCAGTTGTTCAAGGAATATTTGTTGAAAATGATATAGAGGTAAATGTTTTAATAAGATACTTCAAAAGCAAGACAGACCCTTGTTTCTCCTTTAGAAATTTCTGTATTAGCAGAAATTTAGAAGTTCAAATAGAACAGAGTGGTGTAGCCCTTCGAGGAGGGTAACACAGTGAGGTAAAGACAGGGTGCATGAAAAAAATCAATGTCCAGAGGTAGGGAGATACAGGAAAAATCTTTGCCCTAAAGAATGTGGGTGAGCACAACATTGTATGTGGGCAGATTGACAGCTTCCACCCCTCCCCACCCAACACAAACATTTTATGGTCTGTAGATACATGCTAGCAGATGTGCAATAAAATCCATTTCTGTAAATTGGATTCCATTGACCTCTGACTCCCACTTCATCATGTTCTGGAAAAGGGAATACTGAGGAGGGAATCATTTCAAGTAGACCCACCCAGTAGCTTTAGTGTTGAAGGTTCTCAGAAGTCATGGGTCAACCCCTCCTTCTTGTGATTGTTCAGTGTTTCTCTGTGACAATATTCTGTGGAACTCTGTTGCCACATTGCAGCCTTCCAGGGTACTATGTTCCCTACCTACCCCAACTCAAGAGAGATTTTAGTTTCCAATCCATATGAAGTTCCCGGCTTCAACTTGGCAAATGCAAATGTCCAGACACCTTCTTTTTGTTTGGGAGCTCTCTGATTAGTAGCAGAGCCATATCACAACATACCTACATAGGATAGGTGTCACCAATAAGCATCTAACATGTTTACCCCAAATACTTTTAATTTCAAAATATTTAGATTTTTAAAAATTTTACCTATTCTTTAGAATTTTCAAACAAACCATATAATTTCTTTACTGAAAAGGAGAGATGCTTAAACAAGATGCGCACAGAGGGAATCAGATGTGCAGGTGTCTAGAAAAACTATCTTGGCATTACTTTTTAAAATGTAGCTAAATTTCCACTACTAGATGCAATCCTCATCTCAATGTTATATGTGTACCTTGAAGGGGAATTCACACTGCATTTAGGAAAGTGGAAAAGAATATTTTAAACTGTTTGCAGAATTTGCACATACTGGACTTTTTTGGATCTAAGAATAGAGAAAACATCTGAATGGGATTATCAACTAATTTTACTTTCAGGAATGCACACTTGTAATCTATAATCCAACATGGTTACAAAAATGCAAGCTATCACTGTAAAATGACTTGTTTTGAAAAAAGAAACTGCATATCAGGTTGGCATGGTCATTTGAAAGAAAACCGAACATCACAGAACCTCCCCATTAAGCCAAGGATGGGGTGGGGTGGGTGTGGAGGAAAAATGAGCAAGTAAATACAGCAGTGAGGGTGGAATCAGATATAGTGAGTGGTGGTCTTAATCTGTAAATATAGTTACCGGACACATTTCATCATTTAATAACTATTGATTGAGAGCTTACAACATAGTCAATACTGTATCATGGTGTTGAGAGGGAAACTCAAATGCCAAGGAGAAACCTGATCGTGTAGCAAATTATCGTCTAGGTGGAGAAAATGTTTTTAACTCATGGCATTATTTCATAATCTTGGTAAAAATGTATCATGAAAACAAACTTTACTGCCTGATTCACATGAGAATTGCAACTTGGCCTACAAAAGCCCTACAAGCAGTACCACTCCCCTCCTTCCTCTCCTCTTCCTCCAGCATCATTTTTACTTAAGTAGCACATATGATATTGGAAAGTATGTTCTCCGGTTTGCTAACACTGCCATTATGCAAAACACCAGAAGTGGACTGGCTTTTACAAAGGGGGTTTCCTTGGTGACAAAGTTACAGTCTTAAGGCCATAAAAGTGTCCAAGCTACGGCATCAACAATAGGGTATCACCACCGAAGGATGGCCAATGGCGTCTGGAAAACCTATTAGCTCGGAAGGCACGTAGCTGGCATCTGCTTGCTCCCAGGCTGCGTTTCAAAATGGCCTTCTCCAAAATGTCAGCGTCAGCTTTCAATGGCTGTCTTCAAAATGTCTCTCTAAGCTGCAGCTCTGTCCTTCTGTTTGTGAGCTCTTTCATAAGACTCAAGTGAACTAATCAAGACCCACGCTGAATGGGCAGAGCCACACCTCCAAGGAAACATTCAATCAGAGGTCACACACTAACCAAAGGTGTCACTCACAGTTGGGTGGGTCGCATCTCCATGGAAACAACCAAATCCCAATATCCCACGAGATTGGATTAAAAGATCATGGATTTTTTCTTGGGGGACATATATATCCAAACTGGCACAGTATGCTACACTTTAAAAGATTTGCAGAATTTAGCATATTGTTGCTAATTCAATAAATATTGCTGGGATACTATTCTTTGTGGCCACCATATATAGTAGACAGTGAGGGAGACGGCTGGGTCCTAAGGTAGAGAAGCAGCAGTTAGAGGGGCTCATCAGCAGATTGAAAGGAAGGTGGGCTGGAGTTGAAAGGTGGAAGCTGATGGTTAGGATGTGAGAGAGAACTAAAGAATGGAGTCAACATCAGGAAAGTTTGTGGACAAGAGTTGTACGGGCAAATAAAGAAAGGAGAAGATCATGTTGAAGGAGGAAGATCATGTGAAATGATGGAAGATTAGAAAAGCATTTGCATTAGCTTACTGTTCAGGTATGTTGTCTGCAAACTAAAGGCATGAATTTTACTATGCCCAACTGGTTCTCCATCACTGTACCATCGACATGTAGAGGATTCCCACGTTAATATCATTAGCTCTGACCTTTCCTCTGAGATTGATACTCACAAATCAAGTTCCTTACACCTACCTGACATCTCTAAGTTTGTCTTAAATTAATCTATCAACCACTGAATTCATGATTCTCCACCCCAGATTTGTCTCTTCTACCAGGTAATCGACACTACCGTGCACCCACTGGTTAAACAAGAAACCAAGGTGAAATGCTCTCTTCCTAATTCTTCCATGAACCGCTCCCTTCACTTAGGCCAACAGAAAATCCTTTAATTCTACCTCAAAGCCTTCCACACTTCTCCCCCTTTACTGCTACTTAGTCAAGTCCATCATCATTCCCTTCATGAACTATTCAAACCATCCCCTAACTATGTCCATTGTTGAACATTTCAATCCACTCTCCACATGTTGGATCCTGTCCCCCCTTGATTAAAAATCTTTGGTTTCTGACTCCTTCTTCATCCCTATGTAGAACACCTCTGTCAGCTTCTGAGCTCCATACTGCTTTTGGGACTCATTGACTTTGTACGTGGCAGTTTCACCTGCCTGGAATCTTCTTCATAGAGCTGGCTCCTTCGTATCTTTCAGTTCAGCTAAAATGTTCCATCCTTGGAGTTCTCCCCTCCTTGTTATCTTGTTATACTCTATCTCAATGCCAAGTTTGGTTTTTTTTTTCCTTTAAAAATAACATTTCTTCTATTTATTTACTTGTCGTTTTACTGTTTTTCCCCATTAGATTATAAATTCTATTAGGGCAAGAGCTATATCAATTATTTACTGTTGACACTATAGCACCTGGTAAGTGCCTGGAACATAGAGACTAATAACCCAACCATGACAAGTTCCACTGGGACCCGATTCAGGTTATGTGTTTTTTCCCCCTACTTTGAACATCTAGGACAATTGTTTCTACCATTACTTTGATCATTTAAATGTGGCTGCCTCGTGACGATTTTTCCATTGTGGTCCCAGTCACTGCTCTCAAATATTTTGCCAATCCGTCTGCCTTCCAAACCAAATGATAAGCTCTGTAATGTTAAATACCAAGTCCTGAAGTCCATTCACTCACTCAACTAATGGGAGGCAGACACTTTCCTAGGGGATATGCATACAGAGGTGTACAAGACAGGTATGGTTCCCATCCTCAACTGTGCATGGCTTGCCCTCACTTTCATTCATCTAGTTTGCATCCTTACATGCCAAGGACAGTTATGGGAACAAGGAATGTAACAGTGTAAAAAGAGAAAGCCCTGTCTTTATGAACTCATGTTCATGTGTGTACTTGAATGTATACTTCACAGTACTTAGTCTTGAAAATAGAAAACTGTCAATTCCTATCCATAGATTTGATGTCAAAACATGTTAAGTTGGGAAGAGGTTAGATAACTGTGAGTTTAAGAAAATTCAATGCAGTGCTCCTTCAGATCATAGAGGAGAGAATTGAAAACTGTGAGGATGCAAAATCACAGGGTGAGGAAGCCCTGAAGCTGACTGTCACAATTCTTTTAAGCCATTTAAACCACATAAAATTGCCTGAATGATTTTTCTGCTTAATCCACTTACCAATTTTTGAATGAACCATCTATGCATAGAAATGTGCTTTATGCCTAAGATAATTAATGGAATTCAAGGGAATCAACAGAAATATCTGGTTGAGAAACAAGGTAAGACAAAGGAGGCTGACTAAATCCTAGCTCTGCTCTTCAATGGCTGGGGTAACTAACACCACATTTCAGACATGTGATTTCACTAGAGAAGTATTTTAAGTAGTTTAATATGTTGCACTGTCAAGTGACAAAGAGCATTCTGGATTCAAAAAAAAAAAACAAATAAAAACATGCAGCCTAGCCTCCAGTAGGATTTAATTCCAACTAAGAGACAAAATAGAAGAAATGTTATATGTCGTGACTTGGACCCTGCCAACAGGAGATGGGAGATTTCACAGGATTTGAACCTAATTCTTGGATCTGACGTCAACAAATGGAGCTCTGTATCATAACTCCTTTTCATAATCATCTTCCAGAGTCCCTGATTTGAATGCCAAGGTTCTACCTGAATAATTTAGAAGAAGAGAACATTTTTACCTCAAAGAATGTCCCTATATTTCACAAAGGTCAAAACAAATAGGCTGTAGATTAAAAAAAAAAACACTAAAAAGAATAATAAAAATGAAAAAAAAATTATTTCTACTACCCTCTCTCATTGATTGTAGACTCTGAAGCTTTTGGATATCAAAGTTAGAAAGGTCGTTGTGCCAATTCTTCGTTTTATCGATGAGGGAACTGAGATCCAGAGAGACAGGAGGGTTTTCCCACAGTCACCACGTTAACAAGCAGGGCAAGAAAGATTTGAATTTTGTTATGTGAAGTGTGACTCCTCCACTCTTCCAGAGCCACTGTCTTTATCATCTTTCTCCTCTTGGTTCTCTTGCATCGTAATTTGCCGCTCTGCTCTGAAACACAGGGAGCAGTAACAGGAGCAGAGATAAGGCCCCTGGACGAGAAGGAACATAGAAGAACAGGAGCCTGCACAGCCTGCTTCTCAGGGCTGGAGCTCAAAAACCAGGGCCTGCCACCAACTCAGCATGACCTTGTTCAGATGCTCTGCACAATATAGGCTGATCGTTTTGTTCTGGGAACAAATATAATTGTATTTGTTATTTTATATCTTCAATCCACTGATGCAATGCAATTTTTTAATTAAAGTGAGCTCGTTTTCACTTAGGAGAGAGACTTGGACTTAAAATTGTATTATTAAAAATAAAACTCTAACACTCCCCTCTCGAAGCCCAAGTGTAGCAACCCTTTAGCCTCTACTTATAATTATCATCTGGCTTCTGTCTCTACCACTCTATGAAACTCTGTGGTCTCATAAAATCCACAAGATGTATCATCTACTGAAGAAGCACCAATACCTGCTGTCAAAAGATAGAAGTTACTACAGGACTGAGCCTAAAAATGACAACATGTACAGTGGTGAAGCATGCATTTACATGTCACTCTGTGAACCAAGACTTTTCATTTAGATCAATGAATGCTTTGCTGAATTAATTTTGCTTATTACCACTTCCAAGTGACCTTATGCATATTGGCTCCATCAGCAGCAGAACTGTGCACAAAGTTAAATGATACCAGTTTTGTGTCAACAGCATGAGATACTTCTAATAGAAAATTATTATGTCCAATAATAATTGATTTTTCTTCATCCAGTTCATGGAATCAAAGTACATTTTTGGAAATTCATTCTGTTGAAGGTGAAACTTCTGACATTATTGTGAATGTCCACTGTACATTTTAACATTGTAGAATAAATGGAAGGAAATGGAGTAGAACTACAATTTTCAGAATCTATATTGGGGGAAACATTCAAAAAAGTCAACTAAGGAGACAGCTTGCATGGCAAGTTTCATCATACAAAAATATTTGTAAAAGTAAAGTGTTCCAAAAGGAGTCCAAAAGGCAGTACCTGTGAAAATATTAGGGCTGAAATGGTTACATATTTCTGTACTAAAAATTCGAATTGAGAACATTCTCCATTTAGCAGAATTTGCTCCATCCTCAGCAGGAACCTAAAGTAACCGTAGAGAGTATTTTCTCAATTAAAAATACTTTCACCCACAGAGAACAGTCAGTTGAAAATGTCAACGCATTCGAATTGATTAACCATTAAATGCAACTTTTGAAGATGACTACAGGCAATAGTATTTTAAAAACTAAAAGTCACTATTGAAAAAAATATATTCTTCAGAAAAACATCAGTGTCTTAGTATTCGAAATTGATTCATCTAAGAAACCAATTCAAATATGCAAATATGCCAAGATAAATTATTCTTATATTATTTTTAACAGAGAAATATAAAGAAGTTTTAAATTTTGGTTCAATATGCATGGATACGTTATTTTTATTTTTATAAAAACTTTTACTTTTGTAAATAATTTTGAATAGGACTATTTTATAGGTCTTCCAAAGTCAGAAAACTAATTTGTGGGTCAATAAAAATACACTAAAAGTATGTAAATTTAATTACTTTTTAAGCCCCTTTAATTCTCAAAATTGTTCTGATTTGGACTATAAATTATACAGTCACCTAACTGGAGCAGACATGCCACTCGATTTGCCCACCTTGCCCATTCTCTTCCTTCTAGTGTAATCTGCTGGACTCACAGCTCCTAGAAGGGCAGCTCTATTTACCACATGGAACCACCCCCACCTCCCTCTCCTTCCCTCCTCTTAGAAGACACCTGCCAGCAGGTAGCCAGGCTTGCGAGGGGTCAATAAAAAATCTCTCAAGAGAGGAACAGAGCCAGAGGCTGTGCCAGAGCAGTGGGAAGTTGAGCATGGCTGCATATGGTTTATCACAACAATCACAGTTGCAGAGTCCCTGGGGATGGCTGGCGCCATTACAGGCAAAGCTTCACGGAAACGAGGTTCTAGGGTCCCACAAACCATGAGTCAGCCCAGGATGTCAGTCTACAGACAGGCAAATGAGCAGATACACAGAAAGAGGCCAAATGAGACCACCTGGGGCCCAGAGAGAGAGAAAGGAGTAGCCACCTGACATTTCGTTTTCTTAAGGACCACATATACTCCCTGCACTTGGTTTCCATGAGAATCCCTTGTTTCTTTCAATAATCTTGGTTTTTTTTTTTAGCTCATCTGAGTGGAATGGGTCTTTGCAAACCAAAGTGTGTTATTTTATTTACTTCTCAAGTTCTCTTTCCCTTGCTCATAACAGTGATGTAATCATCATCATTGAGCTATCTGCCACTCAGTCTGGGAGTCTTCAAGGCAAGCACCACATTCCAGTCGTCTTTTAACACAATGCCCAGCATATAGTAGCTGCTTAACAAACATATGGCAAATGAATAAATGAGCATTTATAAAGACCGAGGGTATCTTATTTATCTATACAATTGTGCATTTCATAAGGTGTGTCTTACATCCCTTGGAGTTAATATCATGTTCTGCATTTGTATTGCATTTTGCTCTTCTCTTACATCATTTATCATGCCCCAATGTCAGAAACATTTTATCCATATATACATATGCTCATTTGAACCGGGAGTTTCTCCTAGGAGATTTCTTCCAGTTCATGCAACCAGTAGATATTAAGTAACTATTAAAGGATGAATTAATCAACCAGCACAGAATGAGAGAACTGAAGCATGACAACTAAGATGTGTTGTGACCAAAAGGAAACCACTACAAGTAAGGGAGATAATGCAATGACTTAATGATGATGTACAGCTGGTAAATTCCAAGATTAAACTATACATGCTAACTACTCTTTGCCTTAAGCCACCATTTTCCAAAGATGGTTTGTATATTTATACGGAATGCCAGAAACCATCTTTGGACTATTTGGAGTGTTATTACAGCTTGGATTTTCCCATTTCTTTTTGATAATTTTTGACCCACAGCTATGAAGAGAAACAGAAATAGTTTTTCTCTGACTTTACCTCCAGCTCTATCCTGAGCAAAGTTCACAGATATTATCTGCATGCAGTCATATTCCTCCGTAATTCAGATCTACACACAATATATGGGAACTTACTAGAGCATTTGGCTAATTTAAAATAAAACCCACTTTCTCTGAAGTAATAATTTTGAGACAAACCATTTTTATATACCAGGTATATGTAAGTAATCATCAAAAAACTACACATCACTTTATATGCAACATCACCAGGTAAAGCAAATATACTGGAGGGAATTTTGCAAACTAATTGCAGATGAGTAACAAGGCACTGTAGAAAAAGTCCCATTGGAATATAAATGCAACTAAAAATACTCAAAGGAAACTATGAACGGACTATAAATTATTCAAGTATCAACCAAGTTTGCTTTGTCAAAACATGTGATTTGAAACAGTAAAATACATAATAAGAATGATAAATGCCACTAGCTGTGCAATTTAATGACTGAGCCACACTTGTGAATTCTTCCATTGGCATGGCTCCACTTGCTGAAGAAAGGGCTAAATACAAAACACATGAAGGCCCAGTTCTTTCCTCCAGCATGACTGGTTCATACAAGCAACCACTGGCAGACTGCACTTATTATCATATTTAAGGACATGCAACTTGAATTATCTTAGCCTCCAAAATCAGAAAACTGGTCCCATGCAGAAGCCTACAATTACTTTGAAATGGCCAGAGATTAACAATGTATGAATTACCGAGTGTGTCTGCAGCAAAGAGCAGCTTTGGTTTCAGTCTACGTATATTTTACATGTATTCTATCTTGAAAGCAGGATTTTTTTTGACAAAATGCATGGCCTGCTGAAGTCCTTTCAGCCTTGGGTGAACTCATATTTACATCTGAGTTCTACTTCAAGAAGGGCCTTTGCCACTTTTAATGAGGAAAGCAGCTGTAATGGAGTGACCAACTCAATTTTCACCATCCCTTTGATAATTAAAACAGAAAAAAAGCCAAACCACTGAAAATGTGTTTCATTTTATAAAAGACCATTCTGAAAAGGATCTTTAATTTTCCTGAAAAACATGGCCCTGATCAGTTAAAGAAGCATAATCTGGGATTATAAACACTTCCCACCCCTGCCAAAATAGGTAAACCCATGGTAATTGTGTATTGTGAAGATATGATATGGGGCTGTAAGTGGTTATTACTTAAATTTTACATAGCTATCACATATCATTTACTCTGTATATTCAGCAAAACATCAGTTAGGGAATGCTTCTAGCAGGGTTCCTCAAAGTGGGAGTCCCCTGTAGAATTGTAATATAGATTCTCAGACATAATCCCATGTTTGCTAAATCAAGGTAAAGGAAACTGTAATTTTAAGATGTTTCCTAAAAGACATTTCAACAACCAGGCCTGTCTGGTTCTCAGCTCTGACGTTTTCTACTCCCCCTTCCTATCAGTCCACAACAGGAAGCAAAGATTCCCTGAATCTTCTATTCACTGAATGAACGATAGAACCAGACCTTGAACTTGGGATGCCTAGCTTCCAGTAGAGGTTCCAAACTTCACACAACCCTGGATTACAATAACCTTTTCTTCCAGTGATGATCGATGGGTGCTCTGAGGACACAGCACTCACCTCAGAACCAGTTCAGAGTACTTAAAAAAATGTACATACTGAGTTTCATCCATGGCCTGGAGTATCAGGGTCTTGTGCGGGTGGGGTGTGAGAATCTGCATATTGAAGAGTGGCACAGGCTACTCCTGCACTTACTATTAGTTTGCAAACACTGTCTAAAAAAATAGTTTCTTGATTAATTTGATTTAGAGTTAATTAAGCATTATTCCAATAGCCCTTTGATTTTTTAACTTTTGTTATGGAAAATTGTTTGACACTTTCAGTCCAAATTCTTTCTTATGTAACTAAATGCAATAATGCTAATTATGAATCATTGAATAACAAGCACACTTGAGCTCTCTGGATCTCACAGTGTTGTGTGTATTTGTGTGTGTGTGTGTGTGTGTGTGTGTGTGCTGTTTATAATTGGAGACCGATATAAGATTGCAAACTATCATCTACCATCACTGTTTCAAATAAAAACTGGGAATAAAATGTAATCTTCTAAATTAAAAAAAATTACACATCATCCTTATTTCGCTCATTTTACCATCAGAGGATGAAAATAAAAAGGTTCTTATGTTAACTCTTCAGAAACACTACTCTAGCTCTGTGATTCTTAACCATTTTTAGGTGCCACGACTCATTGGATAAGTTTACGAAAGTTTCTTCAATATGTTCACCAAATGTGCCTGCACATATACAAAATCTGTAGACAACATTGGTAAACCCAAGATCAAAACTCATGATTTAGATTTAGGTGATGACTACTGGGTTGGAATGTGTACTGACTCTAAAACGTTCTGTAAGTTGTTCTTTCATAAAAATCCCCGACCATTTAACCATCCATTATTTTTTTTTAAGATTACAAATTACCTGGAAATTTGATGATTTTCTTTTCTAGAAGGACTCCCTCTCTATCGCCCTTCCGCTTGGCTTATACTTACACCCTTTGTGCCTCAACTTATAGAAGACACATAAAAATCGGGAGGAAATATACTGCTTTTGCATGGCAACTTCCTATGTTACTATAGGAATTTTGAATTATCACCAAATTTCCCTCTAAAATACAAATGAATAGATCTCAAGAGAATATTGCTACATTACTCTAATAAGTTTGAAGGATTTGTTAATTTTAGTTCTTTGCATCCATTTTAAGGTTGAAAGTTGGTTTAGTTGGTCATGTTTAAACCCAGTAAGGGGAAAAGCAAAAAAGAGAATCTCACAGTTTTGCCTTTCAGGGAAGTTTTTAAAACATACAAGAAAGAGAAGCAAATAAGTTCCTGCGATAGTTTAAGTCTTGTGTGTGTATACATGGTCCGTCAGCTCTCAGGAAAAATGTCTTCGTCACCTCCAGTATTCTGCTCCCTCTCTCCTCACCATAATTTATGTCTCCTTACCTCAAACCTAGAATGTGGAAATAGTCTGTTAGGAGATTTTTCTACCCATTCAATTTATTATTATCCCTAGACATCCTATACTCTGTAGCCATATTAATCTCATAGCACATCTTCAGTTTGATTATTCTTTGGCTCAAAAAATTACACTTGCTCTCCAAGTGCCTTCAAAACTAAAAATAACTTGTTGATCAGACATTTAAGACCCTTCAAAATGTGTCACCAAGATGTATTATTCTCTCACTTTTCTTATATGAGTGCCTAACTTTTGTCCACATTCTATTCTTGAATATGAATTGTGCTTTTAGACTCGGACAACTTCCTTGCAATTTTATCATCCTTTAGTCCTGGAATTCTTTGTCAATCTTCAACTAAACAGAGAGGATCTCTTCCTTAAGTCTCAATGTAAATATCAAACTCTCCCAGAAATCACTCTGGTCCCCCAGAAGACATGATCTCATACTTACATAAACTTTTCTAACATGGCGCACGCAATTCACTGGACTTCCTGTAATCCATCTGGTATTGCACTACCAGCGAACGTCTCTTAACTGCCCTGCTTTTTGGTAAAAGCCCATTGATTCAGTCATTCACTCAACTCAGGCATTTATTGATTACCTACTATCTGCTAAAAAATGGGGATATAAATCTACTTAAGTCACCATTTATATAATGAAGGTTAAACTGTTAGGTAAAGGCACGCAGTTCCTAAAGTGTGTTATGGGAAAGTGTTAGGAGGAGCATTTAGGCCAGGCAGGGTGTGAGGAAAGGCCTCCAGAGAAGAGATCTCTAAACTGAACTGGCATTTGCCTTTTGATTAACTGTAGAAGAAGGATGAGATTCCAGGAAAAGAGAATCATTCCATAGGTGTTCAATGACCACTAAGGGATTCATTCAAACCTTATTCTGATAGAAATCAGCATTTAAGCTATTTTAAAAATGAAAAATGTGCTCTAGCTATAAAGCAGTGTTAATAAGACAGAGTGAGCATTCATTTAATAGGATGTTCCTTTAATACTCCATAGTGATATAAACTTACCATGAATGATATTCTAACGAAGCTGGGGAAAGTTACACGGGATAATAATATCATAGTGAGCTGGTACCTAAAGTTACACACAAGACAAAGTCTTAATTAACAAGAATTTAGGTAGGAGGTTGAACATATAGGTAAAGGAGCAAGTGAAAACAAAAACCAAGTCACATTATGGTTTTCTCTATTTTAAATTCAAGGATGTGTCTGCAACTATTTCAGATTCAAAATAATCCCTTCCCTCAAGCCCAATGTTTAAACACTGTGAAGGGAAAATCGACCTTTAGAAAGACAACTTTAGAGCATAAGATCAGTTCATATTTAAGAAATAGGAAATTGTGTTCATTTAATTTCTGAGGCAGTGAAATGTCCTAGTACTTTTTGGAATAATCTCTAGGAGAACCTGAAACTGAAGTTAACCAAACCTTGCCAGATGGATTCCAGGAAATCAGGATTTCGCTCCCAGACAGCAAGAGCTTTTGGTCAAATGGACTCAGGCGGACAAGGAGAAGAAGCAAGAGAGGCACAAAGAACAAAAGATGACAACAAGAATCAAAAGGAGCTTCCTGTTTCGTCTGTTTCAGGAGTCATGCCCCATACACAAAGGGATACATCTTTCGAGGATTTCCGCTCTGCAATTGATCAGGCCTGAGCAAAGGATGGCAGCAGAGCCGGTACCTTACAGGACAGAGAAAGCAACCACAGCCAGAAATAGTGAAGCAGGACTATCTAACCCTGGGCCCTTAATTTGCAAGATCATTCTCACACCCATGAGGGTTAAGAGCTGGATCTCTGGATTCAGATGGATCTTCTGGGGTTCTGAATCCCACCTCCAGCCCTTTTACATTGTGCGATAATCCCTCTGGATACGTCTTTCCCTTCTGTAAAACAGAAATAATCTACTTCAGAGGGTTGGTTTGGAGATATGGCGATAATCCAAATAAAGGACCTTGCACAGTGCTTGATGTGCCATGAGCAATCCATAGATGACAGCTGCTGTGATTAATCATCAAGGAATTACCCCAATACTTGACAAAGATGCTTGGGTATTTCAGCTGCTTCTCCCGTATTCAACCAATGGATTTCTTCACACTGGCTTAGGACAGGCACTTGTTTTTAAAAAGAACATCATTTGGAATTGATTCAGCCTCTGGCCAAAAACCTGTCACCACAGCATAGGCCTGTGTTGCACTGGCAGTGCCTCATCACAGATGAAACAGGAAGGGTAGCAGACAGCAGGAAGGCGGAGTGATGCGGAGCATTAAACACTTCCCACCCACCCCCAGCCACAGCCCGTGGATGCTCCCACCGGCTTACATTTCATTCCAGCCTGGGTGTCCAGAGGACTTTTAAAATGAGGTTTTGTTCCTGGGGAGAACGCTTATTGATGCATTCGGACCCTGGAAACGCCAAATGAATGAGCCATGGATGAAAGGCAGACTGAACCCACCGACAAAGTTCAAGGTCCCATTCCTTTCTCTTCCTTTTTACTCTAAAAGTGAAAAATTATTAATCCTATCACAATCCTAAAACCAGAATTATCTGCATCTTGGTCTTTATGGAGTCGAGTTAGACATGCAGGCAGCAATTTTTGTTTCTGGGTTTGTTTTTTTTTTTTTTAGGCAGATCCGTTGCCTATGCTTAAATTCTCCTGTTAAATCTCTCTGTTTTATAGCTAATCACATTTTTATAGCAGGCATGAAGCTCTCAACAAGGCCCTTGCTGAGCTGTTCCTGTAAATCAAAACCTTACTCTGCTGTTCTTCTAGCTGGCAGAGGAGCGGGGTTAGTTTTACCATTTATGGTTGCAAAGTCCATCCAGATTTTTTTTTTTTTTTGGTTGCATTTAGATCTTTGGTTTTTTTCCCACTCAACCCCCTCCTCTCCTCCTGCCTTAAAAGATGTATATTCCAGGGTTAGGGAAAACATGCACGAAGACATTGTTTCACTCCCTACCACGGTACATTAATAAAGGTGTCAGAATGACAGAGAATGCCTGGCTTACGTCCCCGCATCCTCCAGCTATCCTTCGAGCGCAGGCGGGAGCTACTTGGGAAGAGATCTGCTGGGGTCCTGGAAACTGGCCTCCAAGGCCTATTTAAAGTAAAGTATTAAAACACTTTCTAGTAAAATATATTTATGCCGTGGACAGGACACTTAAAAGCATCGCATCTTCTTAGGCCACTGACACCTCAGCATTGTCATTATCTTCCTGTCCATGTCAGGTTGGGGACAATGGGGACCCAGATATTTAACTCTTGGCCACCGAGGTGAAGGACTCCAGGCAGCACCAGTACCCCAATACAGATTAACATGTTAAAAACTGTCCTACCTGCTTTGCTTGCTATGGTGAGGCTAAGACAAAGAAAGGTAGGGAGGCTTACGCAAAGTAAAAAGACCTGTACATACGCAAAGAGAAACTCTTTTAAAACAACAAAAGCAAGTCAGAGGACAAGGAATATGGATCCTGGGCACCAGGAGGAATCTGTGGGAATAGGAGTGGGGGGTGAAGCCCAGATGGCTGTGGGCTGTTGGGAAGCCCGGAACCTGGTGGCCGCCACTGTCACCCACTCCAGGTTACAATCCCAGGTGGCCCTGCTCCCCAGGGACATGCGAGGAGATGCTCTCTGCCCTCTGTACTCTACCTCCTCCCAAAGTGAAACTCCACAACAAGGGAGTCCCAGCCCTGACATCTGGAGTTCTCCTTCTGCCAGGGACCCGGGCATTTCCTCTGCTCAAGCCAGGAACTGGGCAAAGACATAAAGAGGTCACTGGGGTCATGTAGATGGCTACACATGGCCGCTCCCTGAGCCTCAAGGAGCTCACTGGTTGGTTTTTTTGTTTGTTTGTTTTTTCCTAGCTGTACTGGTTCAGATGACCAAGACACAACTCAAACATGACTAGGCAGAAAGGGATCATGTTGCTTTTAGGAAGGAAGAGTGGTGAGTGACAGAACTGAATGAGGAGCCGGGGCAATCAGCGCCTCAGAGACTGGAGTTGGGCAATCCACACAGTCGGCTCTCTCTCACCTCCTTATTCCTCATCTCTATTAATTCTGCTTTCCAGCCTCACTCTCTCTAATGAAACTCTCTTAAGGAAACTTGATGCTGGCCCTATCAGCTTACAAATTCTAGCAGAAAGAGCAGTTTTAGCCCAGTTATTGCAACTCCTGGAAGTCTGAGTACCTTAGATCACATGTGCAAACCTTGAAATTAATTTCCTTGTAGAGGATGGCTTCTTTAAGCCAGACCTCCAACAGGTCCCCACTTCTGTGGCTGGGAGCAAAAAAAAAAAATCCGTTTTCAGAAGAAAAGGAATAAAAAGTTAACTAGCTGCTCCAAGGACCTACAAGAGCAGGAAGTCAGGCTGAACAGTGTGACAGTATTTACCTAAGAAAGAGAAGCAGGGAGGCAAGGACAAAGCTTAAATGGATGGCTCTTAAAAGTCATTAGAGGGAGATAAAGGCCAGGATAAGGTTCTTTGCAGGAGAGACTGGGTGGCCCTCAACTGGATTAGAGAAGCCCATTCCTGGCAGCCCAGCCATGTCTTGCTACTCTACAGATAATAACCAGGGCCAACAGTATTATTAGCTACCAAGCACTGTTGCCAGTATTTTAAATGTACTAACTCAGTTAATTCTCATCTCTATTTTCTTCATTTTACAGATGAGGAAACTGAGGTTCAGAGAGATTACATGGTTGGTAGGATTCCTCAACTAGGAATGGCAGCAAGCCTGGATTCCAATCTAGTCAGTCTGACCTGAGGGTGCACACTCTTACCCACCACATTCTAATGCCTGAGCTTTCTCCCCAGCGTCATTGGCATAGCCATTGTGGAACTTTCTAGAACACAAATTCTGCCTGAGAGCACATCAGCCTTATCTGATCACAACTTATTGTTCTGAAGACACCTAAACTGCCCATCTTTAATGTGAATGTATACTTTAAAATCCAAACTCAGTGATGTGGGACATCTTTCTGGACCACTTCCTCCTGAAGATGTTGTTCACTTCTCAGACTTCCCTTTTCACCACTGACTTCCTCCCAGATGAGGACAGAATGACAAAGAGAATTAGGCCAAGCAGACACCTGTTGGTGATCCTAAAACTCTGGGTAAATCAACACAGCTAGCCTCAAAGAGCCCATCTCCCCTCCCTGGATGTCTTGGAGCTTCAGTACGTTCAAGAGAAGGAAGCAGGCAAAAGGGAACAGCCATCAGAGAGGAACTTTGAAAACACAGTCCACCACAGAAGCAAAATAGGCAGCACCTGTGTCTTCCTGGATTGAAATAAGCTCCAAAGAAACAGGAAAACCCACCAGGGGAGGCCAAATTTACCAGGTGCTCCCGACAGGAAAGGAATGATGGAAGCGACAGAAAAGCAAAATGAGATGAGGTTAGCATTTTTCAGGACAGGCTTAGAGAAGCAACAGGAGCAAATGTATTTAGAGCTTTAGAGTTAAGGTCCTAATATGAAAATGAGACCTCACTGTTGTTGACAGCTACATAAAACATCAAAGCAGTTTATGATCTTCCCTGGAGAAGCAAATAACACCAGGTCCTGATGCTTCACAGGTGAGTCATTCCACCCAATGCTGGGCCAACCCAATGGACATCTGCCACATGATGTCCTAAAGAAAGGGGGATGGGAAACCCTGCCCAAAAAGGGTGCTGGGCATTCCAGTGGCTCCAAATGGATGGTATGGAAGTGGGCTCCCCTCCCTGACCGACCGTCATCCTGGGGGCCCGGGGGCCCCGAAAGGGCAGCACAGTCGGCTGGGAAAGCTCAGTAAGGAAATGCAAGTATCTCAAATGGAAACAGGCAGAGTATCTTTCCCCATAACTTATTAACAGACAAGGGACAATGACCTCAGACTCCCAGGTAACACTCCGTGCATAGAAAACCCCACCCATACTCCTTAAAACACTTCATCTGTTTTTACAATTGCAGCCATACTCAGAGGCCCTACAGTTTGCAAGTTAAAAGACCTCAGTTATACGTTCTCATGATAGTCTTGATGTTAATCAGAGGATTAGGAAGAACAGAGTATTTTTTTCTAATTGCTAAGCAAATGGATGGTTTCCCAACTGCAGATTATGATTTCTTTTAATTGAATGGGGTTTTGATTATACCCAAGAGACCGATTATTTAAAGTAATTATATAGTTTTGAAAGTTGGAAAGCAAAAGCTTCTTTCCCAATGTGAAGAAACATCCCATTTACTTAAGTCATCTGTTTAAAAAATATAAAGAGCATCTTCCCACATAATGAAGATAGTGGAAAAGGGAGAAAACTATTGGGTTACAACAGTGCTTCTCAAATGGAGGCGATTTTGTACGCAATCTCCTTCCCTGGGGACATTTTGGTTGTCACAACTTGGGGTGTGCAACCAGATTCTAGAGAGTGGAGGCCAGGGATGCTGCCAAACATCCTGCAGTTCCCAGAACAGCCCCCAAAATAAAGAATTATCACAACGAAAATGCCAATAGTGCCAAGGTAGAGAAGCCCTGGTTCAGATATGCATGGATTCAACCCTATGCATTTGTTAGCTGAATTGTTCCTTACATGTCAGTCATTTAAATCCCCTTATCTGCAAAATTTAGGAAAGGCTGTTGTGAGCTACTGCAATGAATCTACTTATTCTACCATGACTGCCTCTACTGGCCTGTCTTCAGTGAGCAATTACTATGTGCCAGGTGCTATTCTAAGTGTTTTTGTTAATCTCAGTTAACCAGTGCAACTACCCTATGGGAGGCAGTTATTATTTCTCCATTTCAGGCATGAGAAACTGAGGCATGAAGAGGGTAAGAATCTTGCCCAAGGTCAAGCGCCAATAAGCCAAGAAAAATAGAACCTGAAAGAGATAATGTGCATGCAAGAGGTAGTGGCTACTGTTAGAAGTGGCACTATTGTTATTGATCTCAGAAGTATAATGAAATATGTAAAACAAAGGGAAGAAGGACACCCCAGGAAGTTCTGGATCGTATCTTTCTTTCCCATTTGTTCCTCTTACCACAACGGAGAACACCGCCTGATGAATTTTTCTTAAAAAATCAACCAAAAAATATCAACCCGATGACAAGAAACAACGATAAAAACATTTAGAAGAACAGAGAAAAGAATAAGGTCAAACAAGGAGAAGGAAAACTGTCCCAATGTCAGTGTAAGATTCAAGCCAGCACCCCTAAGCAGCAGTTCTGTTGCCCATCACGTTCAGGGTGGGGGCCCCCTGCAGGAGCCAGGGCAGAGGGAGGAGGGCGGTGGTGACGTCCTGCACGTGACCCGGCTACTCCTGGCTCAGATGGATGACAAGACCCAATTCATGGCTCTGCTCTTGACAGTTGGGGATCAATGGGACCTTTCTGTCAATCAATGACCAAAAGTGGATTCTAGGAGAATGTTTCTCTCCCACCCCTCTGCCCCTCCTCAGGGCCACTGCCTCTTCGCAAAACAGAACTCCCAGGGGGGCTACATACCTAAACAGACCCAGTTAAGGGTCAGCCCAAGGCCATCTGACTTTGAGTGTTATTAGAAGCAGAAACCAGGAGTGTTCTCAACTTGCTGATGGTCAGAAACTTTCAGCCCCAAGAACACTAAACTCTTCCCTGAGTTCACCATGCAAGATTCTTCAAGTAGAACATTTACAGACAGGTGCTGGCTGATCTACATGGAGAGCCCTGGGGTAGAGCCTGGGGAGTCTTTATGTAGGAACAGAATGTGGCCAGCTTTGGGAAGCCTCTGCCTTGAGGCACAACCACGGAGTGGCTAAGAACATGGATTTAGGTATCGGACCTACACAAATACAAGCTGGCTCCCAAATACAAGCACATTTTGACTCTCACTAAAGCAAGCCCCAGTGTTCTAATGTGTAAACTGGGATAATACAACCTACCACTTCCTGACTAATAAGACTAAACATCGTACCCGTATTTGGAGACGTCGTAAGCAGTAGATTAGTGGTCCTTGGACCCCATCAGACTCAACACTCCTCTTCTGGAACAAATGCTTGGTAGTGCCTATAGTTGTTTGATGCTGTATGTAGCCCAAAAAAACATGTTCTATCATCGAATCCATTCCTGTGGGTCATTTAGCAGTCTTGCCCTCCACCAACTGTATTCCAATAGCATACCCTCTCTCATTGTGGTAACCAAAAACATACCCACAAGTTTGACCTTCTCGAGAGTGGTGCACACCTGTTAAGAACCAGTACTCCAGACAAACAGAGGGTGCCACTATTGTAACAAAAATATGAGACCCTACAGTTCTATGAAATACCTATTCATTTCTCTTCTCACAAGCATCAGCTGCATTAAAACTTGGTGCTAACTGGTAAAATGAGCAAGTGTGTGGCCTTCCACAATGGGATGTGAAATAATGCAAGGAACAGAGGGGAGCTCTAGGTGGGGAATGAGCCCACTGGCTGCTCACCTTCCAGGCTCTGGCATCAGAGAGCTTTCTGTGCAGTAATTTGGATTCCCTAGCCTACTATCAGGATATGAAGAGTTAAGCTCAGAAGTCTGGAAAAGAAAAGGCAGTAGTTCTACTCAGGGCTATTGAATTATAATCAGCAGTATGAACTGCTGAGGATTTTCCAAATATAAGGTTTCCTGTAAAGGGGTTTTGTTATTATTGTAACACCTATTCTAATCCAGGGTGGCCTTGGCTTGTGATTCCCTTGAATGTTTTCACTCGCAGTGATTTTAATGAGGGAAGGAGAGAATTTTATTATGGGAGAAGAGAGTGTGGTATTCTAATTCATTCAATAAACATGGGGGACTAGCAACATGGGAGGATTTGAGTCTGAGTATGGGGACAGGCTCACTAGGAATACTGTGTAGATGCTAAACCCACATGACTGGTTCTAAAATTTCTCTGACCCAAAATAGAGATAGTTTGCACTTAATTCTAATCAGCTTAGGCCTAACCTTTGACAATCAGGACATCATGGTGGAAGCCCCAGTGGTTGGCCACCATAGTTCTTGGTTCAATGGTCCAAACCATTAATTTCTAAAAAGTTTTCCCTCCAAAAAGTTGCATTTTCAAGCATCACTGCACTTACAAGCTATTAAAAATCCGGTAACTACAATATGGATCCAAAAAAGTCAGTTTCACCTTCTAAATTACATTAAAAAATTATATAAATTGAGGTTTTCCTAGTTGTGTATTTTTAAGGCTTGGATAAAATGCAACAATTAAAATAATATTCCTATGGGGCAATATATTTTGTTCATTGCTATACAGAGAGATTCAGAGAGGAGAAGGATATTGAGCCTGTTTAGTGTGATGCTACTAGAAGATGTTTTAAGTGCTGTCAAATTCACCTAACAACAGTTAATTGTGTAAAAAGAGTGGAATATGGGGATTTAAACTTAGTTCTCCATGATCTTGAAGGACCTTAATGAAGAGTTGACCCCATCTGCACATCAAGGTCAATGCAACGAGTTCGTGTGACATGACTCAAGTTCTGGAGGACTTGTGATGTACAGATGAACTTGTGGCCAAAGCTAGTTCAGGTGCTGACTGGATGCATTTGGAACTAACATTTAACACACGTTTTGCTACATCCCCATAGGCCCCTCAAAAGGGCATAAGAAAACCATGATGTCTGGTCACTATTCATTGGCAAAGAAACTAATAGGATCATTGTTAAAAACTTCTTTCTTGGTAGGTTTTTGTGGATTTATACATCTGCTCTGCTTTCAACTAGCTGACTCTGAAAATCAGCTTGGTGATTGCAGATTTGAGATTAGATCATGGGAAGACGTTCCAAGTTTTAATCCAGTACATGCCATAATAATAACTACATTTTGCTTCTTGTATGTCATGCACAGTGCTAAGCTTTATACATATATCACCTCATTTAATCCAGGTCACAACACTGAAAGAAAGGTATTACACCCCATTTTATAGAGGGGGACATTGAGGCACAGAGCAGTTGAGTGAGGTGCCTGATATCATACATAGGGTAAACAGCAGGACTGGGATTTGAACTAGGCCTGTCTTAAAGCCTACACTTTGCTTATAGCCTTCCATGCAGCTTATGTTTTGCCAGCATTGTAGAAACAGATGGAATATTACGTGATTCAGCCCCTCCACACACACACACACACACACACACACACAATTTCCTTCCAACATCTAAATTATAACAGATGCTATTCCTTTCACCTGAAATATTCTCCCCAGGTCTCTCAGGTAAAGTTCTTCCCATTTCTTTCTCTGAGATGCTATGATTTTCTTCTCTTTCATATAATCTTGAGACCATTTCCACTCAACTTCAATAACTCCAGTTACTTCCAAATCTTTTTTTGATCCTCTCTGTATGCAAATACAGTATCCAGTATTTATAAAATGCATTTGTGCATTTTAGGCAACTATGGCATCCCAGCTTATATTCACACTGAACATAATGAAGAATATGGAAAAACCATTTTCTCAACTGCATTCATCAGTTTTACTGTGTTTGTACTCAAAGGGCAGGCTTGTTTTTGTTTGGCTGGTTGGTTTTTGTTTTGTTCTGTTTTGGTTGTAGGTATACATCTGACTGGATCTACACAGCTATCAAGTGAAGAGTTGGGCAAGCTGGGATCTTATTTACTAAGTGCCACAACCAGAAAAAAACCTTTATTTGGACATTTGAAGAATTTAGCAAATGTTTTCCCCAACAACAAATAGTGGCAGCTTCTGCCTTAACAGTCACATATTTCTTGACATTGTCTTGTAAGGTTTCTGAGGGCAGAAATGTCTTCTCATTCTTCTTTAACTTCCTACCAAGCATAGTAAATCACTATGCTCATTCATTCATTCAATCACTCATCCATTCATTCAACAAAACCCCTATTAAATGCCAGGCAGCCTGCTGTAAGCAGAGGGAAAGACACAGTGGTTTGGTGAGCAAGACAATCTGTTTTCACAGATGCCACTGACTTTGTAAAGAGAGCATGACGTTGATGCAGAAGGACAGGATGTTAGGGCTGGGAAAGATGTCAGTTCCTCTGATGCAGCCTCCACATCTGACAGTTGAGATCACAGAGCACTTAAGAATTGAACTGACTTGCTGGAGGTTAAACAGCATGTCATTGGAGAGAGAAAAATAGAATCCATATTTTCCAATCAAGAATTCATCTTCATTCCATAGAATGAGAAACAGAAATCTCACAAAACGTATCGTGTGGTAAGGAGAAAGGAATATCTTATTATTCTACTTACCATTTTGCAAATCCTTCAGTAGATTCCCTTCAGCTACCGGATTGTTTCCAAACTCTTTACTTTAATCTGACCACTGGCTACTTTTCCATCCTCATTTCCAACCCATTTAGTCTGCAGCCATCTGCTACTTCCCAGATAGCTCAGACTCCCTCACTCATATTCAGTTCATCTAACAGATAGAAACCCCATGCTGGTGGAGAGCCAGGCTGGTGGAGACACCAGGAACAGACAGAAAGCTCTTGACATGGGGGGCAATTCACATTCAAGTGGGAATATCATTGGAATGGTTAAGTCTCAGTACTCTCTGTATTCGTTTCCTATGGCTGCAAACTTAGTGACTGAACACAACACACACTTATTCTCATAGAGCTCTGGAGGTCTGAAGTCTGAAATGAGTCATACGGAGCTAGAATCAAGATATATTGGCAGGACTGAATTCTTTCTGGAGGCTCTAGGGGAGAATCCATTTCCTTGTGTTTTTCAGCCTCCAGAGGCTGCCCACTCTTGGCCCTTTCGTCCATCTTCAACACCAGCAGCGTAGCATCTTCCAATCTCTCCGATTCTGGGTGCTGCTTCCATCATCGCCATCTCCTCCTCTGACCCTAGGCCTTCTGCCGCCTCCTTATAAGGACAGACATCTTCGGGGAGCCAGTATTCTGCCTACCATGGTCTGCATATTTGCCATTGCTGATTATTTTTCCTAAAATCTCCTCCCTTACTCTCTGCCTGGAATACTCCTATTTATTCTTTAATACACAGATCATATCCTACCTGCCCTTACCTGGCCCATTTTCTGCCCATTTAGATGAACCATCTACCTATTCCCTATAATAACTCACATATGCCTTTTTCACGGCATGTATCATATTAAAATATCCTCTGCCTCTCTTACCCAACCTTGAGTTTACTGAAAGCAGGTACTTATTTATTTCATTTATTCCCACAATTTAGCACTGGGAACTGAATGGATGGATGGACGGAAAGAGGGTTGGGTGGGTGGGTAGGTGGTATGAGTCATGAATTAGAATTAGAATTTAAACTATATTGAAAATGTGGAAAAATATTAAAATATTTTTATTAATTTGTTATGCCTCCAAGTCTTAAAAGAGCTTTGTGTCTTTAAACATTACTCCATAAAAGCCCTTGGGCAGAATTACAGGGTCTTCATTTTACATACAAGGAACCTGGAGATAAAGGAAGTTAAGGGGTTCAAACATGCAAGAAGAAGCTGAAAGACATGACACAATCCAACTTTCTACTTTTGAACTGCAAAAAAATTCATTAAAGGGTAGGATTTTGGTAAAATCATGTGCTAAACAATTTTTGCTCTACCTTGGATTCCTGAAGTCAAGGATCATTAATCTAGGTTTAAAACTGCCTAGCTTTCTTAAAATCCATGTCTCCCACTTCCTTTACTTTCATGGGGGGAATGGCACATGTCGTTTTTATGGCCACTCTTTTACAACTATGCTTTGAAGAGGTCTTCCTCTGTGAAACAAATTTTGTTTCTTCCCAAATACGTTAAAATTTCCACCTTCTTTATGGCATGCCATAATACACAGTTTATATCCCTTTTAAAGAGGAGGTCGCTCGTGGGACCCGGTCAGATGCAGTGTATCAAGAGGCCCTGTGGCCTTAGAAGGAAATGCATGCAGAGCCCAGGCCCGCGGGTGACAGAGAGCGTGGCTCCAGCAGAGTTATATGGTTCCCTGAAGTTGACCTTGGCTGCGGTTCAACTCTCTGTCTATCCCAGTCTCACTTTCACACACAATTCCTGGAATCAAGCCACATGACCCAAAGTGCCTAGGTACAGTCACAACATTTTCACAAATACAATCCTGACTGATAAATTAAAACAAGCAATAAATAATTCTTTTGTGAGTTCAGGGCTTAAGGAAAAACAAAAGACAAGTTTTAGGTCTTCAAAGACTACTTCTAAAATCGCCCCTGAAGCCGTGGTTTATTAGTTCTGTATCTGGAAAGGAAACATCCCTGCGTTTCAAATGAATAAGCAATACACCTTCACCTTTTATCTTACTCTTTTATTCCATTGTACAACCTGCTCTTGGCTTTTGTAAACATTACAGGAGGTATAATTAGGGCTACAGTTTATTTATTATGATGTTGGACTTTGCCTAAGGCCATCGGAAAAATGAAGTCAGGTGATTCCGTATGCTCTAACGTTCTTTCACTGCCATCTTCAACAAATAGAAACTCTCAGACAGCAAAGTGTTTTTCCAGTGTCTGACATAAGCTGAAGAGTTTCCAATCAGACATAAACATTTTTGAAGCCAGGGTGTAACAGACTATATCCATCAGTTAAGACGTAAGCTGCACAAACATGTAGTTATTAAACAGCTTCCCTCTTTACAAAGAGCCATTTGGTAGTTCCATCCAGGAAATATGCTATCACATTACTGGGCATCAGTTACCCCCTGATAAAAACAGTTGGATTTTCTCAACTGGATATAAAGATTTTAAAATAACAATTTATAAAAAAGAAGGTATATAAAATGCAATTTTTTTGAGATATATTCACAGACCCGATAATCATCTAAAATGTACAATCAGTGGTTCACAGTATCATCACATAGTTATGCATTCATCACAATAAATATTTGAACATTTTCATTACTCCAAAAAATAAAAATTAAATAAAATAAAAAAGAACACCTGAAATTTCCCATACTCCTTATCCCCACCCCCCTATAATTTATTTATTTTTTGTCTTTATATCCTTACTCAACTGTCCGCCCACTGGATAGAGGAAGTGTCAGTTGCAAGGGTTTCACAATCACACAGTCACACCATAAAAGCTATACAGTTACACAATCATCTTCAAGAATCAAGGCTACTGGATTACAGTTCAACAGTTAACAGTTTCAGTTATTTCCTTCTAGCTATTCTAATACACTAAAAACTAAAAAGAATACATATATTCTTATATATATGGCATAAGAATAACCTCCAGAATGACCCCTTGACTCTATTTGAAATCTCTCAGTCACTGAAACTTTACTTTGTTTCATTTCTCTTCCCCCTTTTGGTCCTAGAAGGCTTTCTTAATCTCACAATGCCGAGTCCAGGCTCATCATAGGAGTCATGTCTCACATTGCCAGGGAGATTTATACCCTTGCAAGTCATGTCCCACATAGGGGGGAAGGTAGTGAGTTTATTTGCAGAGTTGACTTAGAGACAGAGGCCACATCTGAGCAACAAAAGAGGTTCTCTGGGGTGACTCTTAGGCATAATTATAAGTAGGCTTAGCTTCTCCTTTGCAGGAATTAAGTTTCATAAGGGCAAACCCCAAGATTGAGGGCTTGGCCTATTAAATTGGAGGTCCCCAATGCTTGCAAGAATACCAGGAATTCCCCAGGTGGAGAAGTTTAATATTTCCACATTTTCCCTCAGTCTCTCAAAGGGGCTTTGCAAATGCATTTTTATTCTCTGCCCAAATTCCTTTGGGATGTACTGGGGCTTCACACTAATCTGTACAAACCTACCAGATCTCACTCCCTATTCAAGGTTCCATGTAACTATGGTGTTTGAATAAACTGATCATTCAAGTTAAATTAGATACTGTGCTACAGAAAATATAAATTTTGCACCAAATAAACATCTCTTTCTTTGCTCTCACACAGAAGTTAAAGTCAAAAATCATTTTTGTCTCAATAAGATGACATCTTAGGTGGAAGTGAAAGTGATGAATGCTTGTGTTCACCCACCTGTTTTGTTTTCCTCCTGGGTACACACACAGAAAGGCTACATTTCCCAGTCTTCCTTGCAGTTAAGTTGGGGCCATGTGATAAGGATCCAGCCAACTGAACTGAACAGAAGTGACAGAGGCTACCTCACACCTACCAAGGAAGCCCTTGGCAGGGACCTATATGCTATCTCTTCTTACCCTAAGGCAAGCCCAGATGCCCCATTTCAATGACAGACAAGTCTGGGTTCTCAATGCCTAAATGACACAATGGAGCAGAGACACCCACCCCCCACCCCCGCAACCCTGCATCCTGCCTCTGACCACACTGAACTACGATATAAGCAAATAATGTACTTATATATTATTGGTGGTGTTGCTTACAATCCTGATTAATAAAGAGCTGAATTATCTCAATGACTGACATGCTGTCTTTGTCTAAACCACGTCTAAATAAAACAAAACTGAGATTTCTGATTCCTGGAGAAAAGTCATCCTGCCGACACACCACCAGCTTTGTTCTACCTTCAAAAAATCAAATTTTGTTTCCTTATGTTCTTATTCTGGTTAGTCCTATTTCTTTAAAAAGGCAAAAAGAAAGTGTAAAACTGAGATACACAAAAAACAGAGCCAACGTTAATCCAACATATTTGATTCAAAACTAGATGCAAGATAAATGGTGAATTAAATCCATTTTCAAATCCTCCTCTTTTTTTCTGATTATGAAAGGAAGATGGTTTTGTTACAGAAAATAGAGAAATACAGACAAGCCAAAAGGAGAACATAAATTTCACCCATTATCACACCACCTCATGATAACTACCATTAATAGCTTTATGTAAATCATTCTAGTCTTTTCCCTGTGTAGGTGTGTGGATGTGTAAAAATATATTTAATTTTATAAATCTTTAATCATTCAGCTTCAATCATACCCATCATATACTTTTTGATATGCTGAGAATATTTTTGTAGTATTTTTCATTATCTATTTCTTATATCCACAGTAACAATTTCTGTGCATTTTTAAATAAACCTTTTATTTTAGAAAAGCTATAGAATTACAGAAAAATTGCAAAGAGTTCCCATATACTCCAAACCCAGTTTCCCCTATTTTTAACCTCTTGCTTGAGTTTGGCACATTGGCTAGAATTTAGGAACCAATATTGATACAGTAATATTAACTAAAGTCCATACTTTTTCAGATGCCTGAATTTCTACCCAATGTCCTTTTTCTCTTCCATGATCCCATCCAGGGTTCCACATTACATTTGGTCATCATATCTCCTTAGACTCCCCTGGGCTGGGGCAGTTTCTCAGATTTTTCTGGGCAGTTCTCAGGACTATTTGTCATGTATTTTGTAGAATGCCCCTCGACTGGGATGTGTCGGCTGTCATTCTCATTATTAGATGGGGTTATGGGATTGTGAAAGGAAGACAAGGGAGGTGAATGCCCTTCTCATCACCTCTTAACAAGGGCAGCACATGCTCTCAACACGACATGGCCACTGACGTGACCTGAGGTCGTGTGTGTCAGGTCCCTCCTCCGGGAAGGTGCTCCTTCCCACCCCCCATTCCACACCATATTCCTTGGACAGAGTCACTAATGCAGCCCACACTTAGGAATGTGGAGTCAACCCCCACCCCAAGGGTGAAGTAGCCACATCAATTATTTGCCTGGGAGATTTTGTCTCTTCTCCCTCATTTATTTATTTATCCAATCATTCTTTATTTCCATATGGACCCATGGATATTTGTTTTATACTCTGAGTTATAATTCAATACTGCTTTGTTTGTTTTGTTGTTCAAATTGTTTTGGTCATTGGGAGCTCTTTGGGTTGGCTCCTGTGTTCCTTTGATATACCCATGGATTTTTTTTTTTTTTTTTTTTTAATTTGAGCATTGTGGCGGATTTTTTTTTTTTTCAGCACTCCTTACTTTGTGGTCGTACAAGATGCTACAGATTTATCTTGTATATTTCCTGCCCTAGTCTTAGAATTAGCTGTTTCTCCAAGGAGCCTCGGTTCCTTTAATCGGAGAATGGTATTAGAAATCTCAGTTTTGAGTACGCTCTTTGCTACTGGGCTGTTGTTACTTTTAGAACCTCTCAGCTGACAAAGCAAGGAAACATATCTGTGTAAACTAGCCCATGGATATACACATATCTATAAACATTCCATGTGTAACTATCTGAATCCATATTAAGCTTAATATGAGTTTCTACTGATGTCTTCAACTTTAATCCATTACTATGGATCATTCCAGCCTCCTCCCCTTGCTTATTGCTAGAAACCTGGCTCACACCATCCACCATTCATTTACTTAATTATTCAATTCCCAAATACATGTAGAACAGTAACAGAATAACCTGTACCCCCATAGGGGACTACATTATCAACTAGAGAAGAGTATTACGTACAATGTCTTTTGCACTTTGTCTCACAGACTCCGCTCATTCCCAGAGTTACTTAGGTTATCACCTTTTACCACTACCCCTTCAGTAAGGTTGTTCAATACATTTCTATTACAATTAGATTGTTTGTTGATTTTAAATTCTGTATTGTATCTTGGAATCCCTTGACTTCCTAAATGATTTTTGTTTTTCATTTGTTTACATTAAGATTCACTCTTTGTTCTGCAAAGTTCTATGGATTTTGACAAATATGCAGAGTCAAGTATCCACCTATGGTAGGCTGATTAATGGCTCCCCAAAGATGTCCATGTCCTAAAATCACAGAATTTGTGAATATGTTCTTTTACATGGCAAAGACTAAGGTTTCCACTCAGTTGACCACAAGAGAGATTATCCTGCACTAGCCAGGTGGACTCCAAGTAATCACAAGGGTTCACAAAAGTGGAATAAGAGACAGAAGATGTACTCGTTTGAATCTGTTATGTTCCCCAGAAAAGATTATGTTCTTTTAATCCATTCTTGTGGGGGGCAGACCTATTGTAGGTGAGAACTTTTGCTTGGGTTATTTCAATTGAGATGTGACCCAGACCATTCAAAGTGGACCTTAATCCTTTACTAGAGTCCTTTATGAAGAGGATAAAAGACAGTAAACTCCCAGAGAGCTGAGAGAGAAATGCCCCAAGAGAAATAAGCAAGGACCCACAGGAGCTGAGAGAGAAAGCCACTGAAACCAGAACCCAGGAGAGAAGGACCAGCAGACATCGTGCCTTCCCATGTGATGGAAGAACCGGGATGCCAGCAGCCTTTCTTCAGAGAAGGTATCCTCTTGTTGATGCCTTAATTTGGACATTTTCAGGGCCTTAGAATTGTAACTTGTAAATCCCCATTGAAAAAGCCAACCCGTTTCTGGTATATTGCATTCTGGCAGCTTTAGCAAACCAAAACAGAAGAATAGGTCAGAGTGATGCGATATGAGAAGGACTCAACCCATTTGTTGACTCTGAAAATGGAAGAAGGGCCCATGACTCAAGAAATGCGAGAAAAGAAATGGATTCTCTCCTAGAGCCCCGAGAAAGGAATGTGGCCCTGCCTACCCTTTGATTTTAGCCTGGAGAGTCTTGTGTTGGGCTTCTAGCCTACAGAAATGTAAGATAATAAATATGGGTTGTTATAAGCCACTACGTTTTTTGTATTTTGTTAAAGCAGTGATAGAAAACTAACGCATCACCACTGCAGTATCATACAGAATAGTATCATAACCTTAAAAAAAACCCTGTTCTTCACCTATTCAATGCTGTCCCCCTCCCCCAAACTCCTGGCAATAGTGTTCCTGGAATAGTTGTTTTGCCTTTTCCAGAATGTTACATAATTGGAATCATACAGTATGTAGCATTTTAAGACTGACTTCTTTCAGTTAGCAATATGCTTTTAAGATTCATCCATGTTTTTCTCATGGCTTGATGCCTCATTTCTTATTATGAGTAATATTCCATTATATGATGTACCACAGTTTGTTTATCCATTCACATATGAAAGGGCATCTCAGTTGTTTACAGATTTTGGCAATTATGAATAAACCAGCGAGAAACATTCATGTGCCACTTTCAATGTGGACATAAGTTTTGAAATCAGCTGGGTAAATAACCAAGAGTAAAACTGCTAGGAAAAGACTATATTTAGTTTTGTTAAAAACTGTCAAACTGTCTTCCAAAGTGACTGTATCATTTTGCATTCCTGCCAGAATGAATAAGGATTCCCTTTACTCCACATCATCACCAGCAACTGGTATTGTCTACTTTTCAGATTTGGACTGTTCCAATGGCTGCGCAGTGGTGTCTCATTGTTGTTTTAATTTGCAATTCATTAATGGCAAATGATGTTGAGAATCCTTTCACAAACTTAGCTGTCCTCTGTATATCTTCCTTGGTGAGGTCATCTATTCAGATCTTTTGTCCATTTTTTAATTAGGTTGTTTGCTTTCTTACTGTTGAATTTACATGATTTTTGTATATTCTGAATACAAGTCTTTTGTTCAATATATGGTTTGAAGATATTTTCTCCCAGTGTGTGACCTGTTTTTTCATTCTCTTTACAGTATCTTTCACAAAGCAGAAACTTTTAATTTTAATAAAGCTCAAATTATTTGTCTTCTTTCATGCTTTGGGTATTTTATCCAAAAACTCATCACCACATCCAAGGTCACAAAGATTTTCCCCCTTTCTTCTAGAAGTTTTATGTTTTTCCAATTTACATTTAAATCTATGATCCTTTTTTTTCTTTATTAGAGAAGCTATGGGTTTACAGAACAATCATGCATAAAATATATGATTCTGATATACCACCCTGTTATCAACACCTTGCATTGGTGTAGAACCATTTTGAGTTAATTTGTGTTGATGCTGTTTGTATAGGGATATCCAATCATTCCAGCACCATTTGCTGAAAACACTATCCTTCCTCCATGAATTATCTTTGTTCCTTTGTCAAAGATCATTTCTGTATCAATTTATGTGACTATTCTTGGGCCAATATCACACTGTCTTGATTTCTCTAGCTTTACAGGAAGTCTAGAAATTGGGTAAGTTTGTGTCCTCCAACTTTGTTGGTCTTTAATATTGTTGTACCTAATAAGGTCTTTTGCCTTTTCATATAAATTTTAGAATCAGATGGTCAGTATCTACAAAAAGACTTGCTGGGATTTTGACTGAGATTGTGTTGATTCTGTACGTCAAGTTGGGAAGAATTAACATCCTAACAATATTGAGTCCTCCAATCCATGGACACTGAATATATCTCTCCATCTATTTAGACCATCTCTGATTTTTTTTTCAAAGTTTTATAGCTATTGAAAACATTTTTCAAGAGAATATTTCTTCAACATCATTTTTAAAGCTGCATGAGGGTATGTCTTGCTTTATTTAAGACACACCCTATAATGGATATATAGTTTGTTTCCATTTTTAAAAATTAATTAATTGATTAATTCTGCTATCACAAGCACTATTAAAGAAGTCTTTGCATATCTCTCTAATTACATCTCTTGGATAAATTCCTCACACTGAAGTGGATGGATAAGAGGGTTTGGGGGAGGGGGGCAGCATTGAATAGGTGAAGAACAGGGTTTTTTTTAAGGTTATGATACTATTCTGTATGATACTGCAGTGGTGTATGATACTGCAAAATTTTCCTCTAGAAATATTCTACAAGTTAATACTGCAACCAAGTTTGTCACGCTCTTCCCATTGATCCCTCCATCACTTGATGGATTTATTCTTAACTCTTACAAACACACATTTGCTCTTCTGTGTATCTTTTGATAGCTATGTTTTTATAACTGATTCTTGCTGGAATATAGGAAAGTTAGTGATCCATTTTTCATTTATGTTTCCATTAATGGCATGGACTTTGGCATCAACATTGGTTAGAGTTTCCATTCTGTTTTAAGTTTCAATTTCTTCACGTAGATGATGGGAATATTTAACAATATCAGCCTCAGGGAATTATTATGGCCACTCACTAAGAAACCACTTATGAGCAGCTAATAAAAGTTAGTGGAATGATACACAGACAAAGCATTCTAATAATTTTTCACAAATCCATATAGTTGGACAAATCCCATTGTCATAGATTAAAGCTTGCTCAGATTCATGAAGCCAACAAACATTCCTGAAGCTTCCAAGCTCCCTACTTTGGATATGTTAATTAGAAGTACCTTTGAAATACAAACACTTAACCGATGAAACAAAGAGATCTGTTTAAATTTCATTCTTTCCTCTCCTTTGGACTAGAGGACGGGAAGGAGAAACTACACTGATTTCCAACTCCCAGAGATATTTCTTGCATGAAATATCTGCCTGGCACAGTTGTTTAGGCCATACGTTACACAAAGGCACCATATTTAAGGCAATCAATTCACATCTAAAACATCCTTTTATTATTATTGTTATTGTTGTTGTTATTGATATACTTCTTCACCTCCAGAAATAAGTGTTAATTTATTACGGTAATTTTCTGAAAAAACAAATGTATAAAAGTTTCTTTTTCTAGCAAACTTACTATTTACAATTTTCTGATAATTAGAAATAAAATATCTTGATAAAGTAGTGCCTTTTCAAATGCGCATAAAGCCATCATGTAAGCTAGCAGTTGGCCTGTCTCTGCTTGCCTCTGGAAATTGCAGAAGTGAATATTCAAAGCAATAGAACATGATTATTTTTCACGAAGAAAAGTTCAATTAAAACGTGTTTGTTTCAACTCCAACCCAGTGGCCTTGACTCTTGAAGACGATTGTAAAACTATGTAGCTTACAAGGGGTGAGAGTGTGATGATGAAAACCTTGCGGATCACACTCCCTTTATCCAGTGTATGGATGGATGAGTAGAAAAATGGGGACAGGGACTAAACGAAGATTGGGGTGGGATGAAGGGAATGATCTGAGTGTTCTTTTTTACTTTTGTTTTTTATTCTTATTTTCATTCTTTCTGGTATAAAGAAAATGTTCAAAAATGGATTGGGTGATAAAGGCACAACTATATGATGGTACTGTGAACAGCTGATTTGTACACCATGGATGACTGTATGGTATGTGAATATATCTCAATAAAACTGAATTTTAAAAAAAGTGTTTGTATCACCCATTAGCTTTAAGTCTCTACCTTTCTGATCCTCTAATAATTGAATCAGGAGTTTGGGCCATAGGTTTACTACACAAAAACAAAACTACTTCCCTTCCAACTCAGAAAAGAATGCAAATGTCTACTTTTAATTCCATTTTCAGAGTTACCACAAAACCATTTTGTCCCTCAGGATTGAATTGTTAGATGTGGTTGAAGAACTCTCATTTTTTGGAATAGTTCATGGTCTTCCAAGTCTTCTTCAAAAACAGGGGAGTCGACAAAGTGTTGCTACCAGAAAGTTCCACTCCATGCTTCACGTCCCCATTAATATTTCCCTGGGGTACTCCTGTATTTATCATTCTTTTTAAGGAAAAAAATGTAATTTTCTACAGCTATATGCATGGCATTTTGTCATGGCATTATATTGTCCTCGCATTTGTAGTTGATTGCGAAAGGCATACGATTCTAAAAAATATGAACTCAATAAAGTATCTTTTGGGAACTTAGATTCTACAAAACTTAATTAATTTAGAGACAGTCTCCCACAAAAGTCACAAGATGAGTGACTTACTTAAAAATAAAAAAACTGGAAACCCAGAATTGTAATCACATTTGAAATAAGGATATTAAGAAGCATTACAGCAGGATGGCTAAAGCACAATTTATAATATCCCATTCACTGGAGGTTTCAATACAAAGGGTATTTTTTACCAGCATTAAGAAACACCAAATGACATTTTTCTTTGGTCTTCTCCTGACGGGAATTTTGGAGGAAAAATTACCAAGATTTCCATGTGAGCTGATCAAAAACAACTTTTAGCTTCTGTAAGTGGATTAGTAGGTAACTGTCTTTTGTCTGCAGCTGCCAGTCTGATGTAGATCAGAGAACTAGAATCAAAGAGTTAGCCAAAATCATTTCAGGACATCATTAAAATCTACAGACACAACAGAATTTTCAGCTGCCATGGCAACAGAATCTGAAGAAAAGCAAGGAAGAGGACTTTGCCCCATCCCAATTTTCTCAATTCATCAAAATGAAGACTAGAAGTCCAAAGCCCTGTGTATAAGCCTGAAATTATGTGCTATCCAATTGCTCTTTTTGCTTTCACATTAATATGTTCTCAAGACACAGCTGCTGGTTTCACAGGATCACTTTCTGTGGCTGAGTCACAAATACCACCTTGAAGATGACTATTAATCTCTCCTAACCACGAGTCTACTGAGACATGTTTTCTTGAATATGCACAGCATAGACATTAGGAATGAACCTAGATTTTTGCAGTTCTATATCTCTCCACTTTTCTGGTCTAAATAATCAGGAATCTGAATATTAGTATCACTGAAGCCCAAGCAAAGACCTTTCTGATTTCCATCCTGTAAGCACCAAGCAATGCAACCAAGCTTTATTTATCCTCGGAGAGTATTAATTTAATTTTGATTTTCTCTCCCTGTGTTTGCTTTGGAGGTTTTCACATATATTGCTGAAATTGACTAGAAGTTGGCAGTTAGAAGACTACAACATGATGTATGGGACTTCAGCCTATCCCCAGCCAACTTGGCAAAGCCATCAATGGAGGCAGTGAAGACAGCATCATCTCACATGGAGGAGGCAGAGTGGATGAGAAACAAAGTCAAAGCATTCCACTTTTTACCAAAACATTTCAGAAGTTGGCACACAATATTCCAGGTGAAAAGAGCCCTCCATGCCATCACCTTCCTTGGGACACGCCATAATCAGACTGGTAGAGGACAAAAAATTCAGGGTTTGTCATTGTCCTTTTCTTTCCCTCTGAGTGTTGGAATTTTTTTAAATGGCTAATCAGGGTGGTAGTTTTCATAAACTACATTCCAATGGTACCTTGAAATACATATCCCAGAACATGCTATTATAGTGAAAAACTTTGTTTCTGACTATCAATGACTTATAATAAAATTCTCTCCCAAACTAAAACAATTTCATTGAGAAACAGATGACTTTTAAAGCTCTCACCTTCTAAAACAACTACTGATACTTTCAAAGCCCTCCTATCCAGAAATTTCTTGAGGACAGCAGCTGTACTCCATAACCACTTCTCTATATCAAAAAAAGAGCATGGCACTGGTAAGACATAAATTTTACCCATTATTATTGATGATGATGATGATAATGATGATGATTTAACCAACATGAAAGATATTTTCTCTAATTTCATTCCTGCTACAGTAATTTAACATCCATATTAGAAACTGCTGCTTTTAAAGCTGAGGACCATATTCAGTTTGTGGTTTTTGCAGTAAAAGAATATAAAATGGAAGGTGTGGAGTGCTGGACCAGAGACCTCAATTAATGCCAAGCTGTTTCCACTGCAGTCAGGATTTATTATATGGAACATTTTCTAAAGGACTAATTCATGGGTTTTTTCATCGTCTGAATGCATTTGTTTCATCTTCTGCTTCAAGTGCTCAAACAAATGTTTTCCTTGGCTGATCATTCAAAAACAGCAATACCCCGCAGCAGTGTGGCTTATGGTCCTATTTGCATGACTGTGTAACTGGAATCCTAAGCATGAAGCTCACTCAACACACACATGAGCTCTTTTCAGGGCAAACAATAAAAGATGAGGCATATAACTGGGTGGGAACCATATCTACTTCTATAAGAAATATTTCCAGTAAACACTGCCTGAGATAGATTAAGAATCAGAAAAATTATTGTTTAGAAAAGCTTGAGTAATATTAAAAAAAATATAAAACCAAAAACCTTTGCAATTGTTTTCTAAAAACATAACCATATTTTCCAATTCTCAAATTACAAAGTTCAATGAAAACCCTGGCATCAAAATCCTACTGCCTTTTATTTTTTTATTTTTTTTTATTTTTTATTTTTTATTATTCATTCCTACTGCCTTTTAAGGATCAAAAATTGGAGTCAAGAAAGGATTTTAGACCAATCCAATATCAGAGCAGAAAAGTGAGCAAGAAAACTTTTTTCAGAGTCTTCCCTAATTCACTTCCAAACCAACTCACTACTTAAACAACATCTGTAAAGGTTGTTTAGACTCACAGAAGTTTAGAGCTGGAAAGTGCCCCGGAGATTATCTGTTTCAAGTTCTATTGTTTCATGAGTCAACTGAGGCTCAATGGAGTGAGATGCCCCGTGCAAATTACTCTGAGAAATGGGAGATCTTAGATCTACTGGCCTACTGCTTCTTCCAGTTTGCCATACTGTATAAAAAAATGAATACATTAAAAGAATATAAGTGGTAACCTTAAAGATGACAGCAGGGCACACTGCAGATACTCAAGGGCAATGCAGTCAATCATGGCACGCTAATTTCTTTCTCTGTATAGGTCACTCTTGGAGGCACCAGTGTTCTGGTTTGCTAATGCTGCCATTATGCAAAATAACAGAAATGGATTGGCTTTGAAAAGGGGATTTATTAAGTTACAAATTTACAGTTCTAAGGCCAAAAAAATGTCCAAACTAAGGCATCAACAAGAGGATTCCTTCACTGAAGAATGGTCGATGGTGTCCAGAACACCTGTCAGGTGGGAAGGCATGTGGCTGGCATCTGTACTTCTCCAGGGCAATCTCCGGGTTTCATCTCTTAGCTTAGCATCTCCAAAAGTTCTTCTGTCCACAACTCCAAGCAACTCCAAGAGTCAGCAAGCATCTGGGTCGGTTCCTAGAATCTCTGCCAGAGCCCAAGCACCTCCTAAAGGGCCCCAGTGATCTAATGAAGACCCCCACTGAATGCGTGGGGCCACATCTCCATGGAAATATCTAATCAAAATGTTTCAGTACAGTTGGGTGAGTCACATCTCCATGGAAACACCCTAATCCAAATATCCCATAAGATTGGATTAAAACATGGCTTTGGGAGGGATATAATATATCCAAACAGGCACAACCAGGAACAAAAATATAAAGAAGACATCAGATTAGGGTGGAAAAGAGAACCATGAAAGCAAAGAATGATAAAACAGTCGGATAAGTACCTGGCATAGAAAGCAGTACTCAAAATAACCTTGCTATTTAGTGAGTGAATATTCCAGGCACCATACAAGCCATGAAAATGGAGTCTTATGTGCTGTTTAGGATTGTCAGAGAAGGTTTCTCAGAGGCAAGGATCCCTTTAGTTGTGCCTTAAAGGATGTGGAGAAGTTTGCTTAGGGATTGTGAAAAAGAAGGACAAACCAGGAATATGAGAACAGACTATGACAATCAGTAGTGTGGTATCTTGGGGAAATGTTAACTAGGATAGAATCACTAATATGTATTGTGCAAAAGGGGAGAGTGGTAGAAGGGGAATTTCCAAAGTTAGACAGTAGTTTTGTATGACGTGAAAAGGCTTTATCTTACAGCCCATCATGTCTCAAAGTGTATGCTATGGAACGCTAGTCCCAGGTATTGATCTATTAAAAATATATGGCTTTTCCCTTGAAGGACTAGGGGAAAATATCGAAATATTAAACTTCCCCACCTGGGGAATTCCTGATAGTCTCACAAGCATTGGGACTACCAATTTAGAAGGTCAAGCCCTCAATCTTGGGGCTGTCCCTTAGGAAGCTTGTTACTACAAAGGAGAGGCTAAGCCTACTTATAATTTTGCCTAAGAGTCACCCCCAGAGAACCTCTTTTGTTTCTCAGACGTGGCCTCTCTCTCCAAGCCAACTTGGCAGGTAAACTCACTGCCCTCCCCACTAAGTGGGACATGACTCCCAGGGATGAGCCTGGACCCGGCATCATGGGATTGAGAAAACCTTCTTGGACCGAAAGGAGGAAGAGAAATGAAGCAAAATAAAGTTTCAGTGACTAAGAGATTTCAAATGGAGTCTAGAGGTCATTCTGGAGATTATTTTTATGCATTATATAAATATTCCTTTTTAGTTTTTAGTATATTAGAATAGCTAGAAGGAAATACCTGAAACTGTTGAACTGCAACCCAGTATCCTTGATTCTTGAAGATGACTGTATAACTACATAGCTTTCATGGTGTGACTGTGTGATTGTGGAAACCTTGTGGCTCACACTCCCTTCATCCAGTGTTTAGATAGGTGAGTAGAAAAATGGGGGCAAAAATTAAACGAATAATAGGTGGGGCTGGGATATTTGGGGTGTTCTTTTTTACTTTTATCTTTATTCTTATTTTGATTTTTTTTAGAGTAATGAAAATGTTCAAAATTGATTGTGGTGATGAATGCACAACTATATGATGGTAGTGTAAACAACTGATTTTACACTGTGGATGATTGTATAGTTTGTGAATATATCTCAAAAAATGGAATTAAATATACATATGTATGGTTTTTGTATTCAAATAAATTAGGAAATGCTGCATACATGATCCTCTGCCTCCCAGAAGCGACAACTTCCACTATTTCACTGATAGTTTCAAATATCCAGGAAAATGAACCATGCTCAACTTTGGTTTTACGCAGTATTAGGACAAAGAATGAGTTTTGAGTAATATTTGCCTGCTGAGTAACCACTACATGCAACACATTTTGGGAGAAGCTGTTGTATGTGACGGAGAGTCAGTGAAGAGTTTCACAGAAAGGAACGGTTTGATCAGATGTACATTAAAGGACACTAGAGGCAGGTAAGACAAAATGAGGCCTGAATGGGGTAATTCCATTCCAGACGGGGAGGAGAGATCCAGGAAGCTGGATCAATATAACTCAGAAATGACCAATAATTTAGAGTACATGATTTTTAGTGAAGACAAAAATCCAACAGGAAGCACTGAAAACTCTACCGACAATGACCCTGCCTCAGTCAGTATTCCCTTACGGTCTTAGTGTACTGATGCCTCTACCAGACTCTGTTCTAGATACCAAGTTCTTTGCCCAGAAAGCAGGAAAAATAATAAATGAAGAAAATAATCATATACTCCTGTCTGATGCCAAGAAATTCTAACCCAAACCAGGGAGTCAACATTCATGTGATAAGATGAACAATCCTATGATAAGCAATCAAAATACATTCAGACTCCTTCCATTTATACCCGTGGTAAGATGACAGAAGCTCAGGACTACAGAAAAGGAATTCTAGGGGCTGCACATTAGCAAGTGTTCAATCAAGCAAATCTGTGAGCCACGGTGGGAACGCACACTGAGAGAAGGGACCGTGTGGTGTACAACAGGCCTGAGCAGTGGAAATGGTTTCCTGCTGTGTATTCCCCCCAAACAGATAATCCACACCAAATAAGGCCTTATATTTCAGCTCAGTAAATAAATAAAATTATCTGAGCACTTATATAAACTAATTTAAATGCTGAACAGAACCAATTACGCAGACTTCTCAAGCCTTTCAGTGCCAATCCTTTCATCCAAAATATCCAGAAAATTAAGATGATACAGAGACTGGTTTATTTGTTTAAGATTTCCAGATAATAAGTTGTATACCTTCCATTACTCATTTCAGATAATGCCAACTTCAGGAAGAAAGCCTTGTGCATAAAAGATTTTCAACAGTCAGAGGATACAAATATAGTTCATTTAATAAGCATCTGGTTCTTACAGTTCAATTAGAGCAAAAATATTTTCAATTAATATGATAAGTAAGATAAAACTTACCAGTTTGAAGAGAGCACATTTTGACTCAAATGCTTTTTTCAGGGAACTAACATCTCCTTCCAGGCCCTACAAGTGATGCATTATTCATCTGATCGTTGATTGATGTTGGATTCCAAAATAAATTCTGATAATTTATCTGACCCAGCCTGTTGCATTTCAAGGAGGTCTTGGTGGAAAGTCTGCTGATAACAGGTTCATTCCCATAACAAAGACTGACCACTGACTTGTACGTGGTGCTGGTTTGTTCTAGTGGCCTGTCTGGTGGTCCATTCTGGGGGCTTAATGATCTATCTGAAAGCAGTATTTGTAAGTCTGTAGAAACAAACCAAAATCTTCCAGTTAACTAAGAAAACTCCACTCTTTCCACTAACATAGGGCAATTCTAAAGTCCTCTATAGACTGAAAAATGTCAGAATTACCAGAAATAATTATTCATTGCATTTTTGCAGTCAGGAGAGATGGGGTGAACTCCAACCCAGTGGGAGGAGAGGAGGAATTCTGTTACAGCTTTAAAATTTAATAATCTACTCACCACTACCTTTTCTGAGGTGCAACCCCAAACTCATAAGGTAAACAGTGAAATTTCACACTAGGTGAATGATGATAAAGAACTCTGTGGACTGGAACTACTCCCTCAAGGAATGGGACAGTCTACAGTGAGAGCTTCCTTTTCAAACAGAAAACCCAAGCCCAACCTTGGTTGTTTTTGCTGCGTACAATTCAACGATCCCTAAACACCCTTCCTCAATCTGGTATTTGTTTTCAGTGTTTTTCTTTACTAACCTTTATTTCCTTGCAACAACTTTCTAAATAGCCAATATGTGGGTCTGGTCCTTCTTAAAAACCTTTCAGCAAATCTCATCATACTTCTCTTTGTGTCTAGAATGTAAGACTTGATATCCATTAATCAGGCTATACCAATAAGAAGCTAAATAAAATATTCCATGAGCTATGTACAGACATTCTGATGACAGTAAAAACATTTTTTGAGCCATTTGGTGAAGCTGGAGCAACCCTGGGCACTGAGTGGATTACTACCCATTCTTACCTCAAGTCTGCAAGGCTACTTTTCACACCTTCACTTTATAACAAGGAAAACCTTGACATGCAGCAAGAAGCAGAGCTTGTTTTAAACTAGTCTGATGGAATGTAGAGACTATACTTATTTTTTCCCCTCTATAACATTCGAATGCAATGCAACAGATTACCCCAACACAAGACTTACATCCAAATACATATTCTTGCTTTCAAGATAATCTGCTCAGGAAGTTACATGCTTATTCCAGTCTGCTGTGATCGATTCATATATTTCGGATTCTCTCCCTTTAGGAATTAACACAAGAGTTTAAAGCATTTAAAACAAAATGTCAACAAACCTCTGTTCTTTAAAAATTAATTGGCTACCATAAAAAAAAATGTAGAGCCAAGGTGTACAAATAAAATGGGGATAATTTGACTAGAGAATAGTATTTTGAGTAAAAAATGAGGTGAAACTAAAAGTAATAAGATTAATTTTTTTCTGTGGCTCATAGACTCAGAAGACAATTCCAAGGAGACCCAAAAATGTTTAAGGAGTGGTAACATTGTTGGAATCGATATACCTTCTTGTCATGTGACTGCTCCAAAGGACAAAATTCATTTTGAAGAATAACATCTACTCAAAAATGTGTTTCTATGTGACATGGCCAATATTTAGCATCTGATTATGCACCAAGAAGTCTATCTAAATTCAAAATTCAGTTCAGGTACCTAAATGATTAATGGGTCACTATGCCACTAATGAGGATGAGAAGTACCAGAAGCCACCAATGAGAATGACAGTATTACTTTCAGTCTGAGTATTTACCATTTTTCTCTAACTTAGAGGACTTTTAAAAGTTCAAGGAAACTCCACTGAATATCAACTCAACATCTCTCTCAATTTGTAATTTGGATCATCTGGAAAAACTGATGATGCATTCAAGAGGCTAAAAATAGCAACCAAATACATTTTCCAAAACAGAAAAAAAAAATGGACAGGTGGACAACTGATAAGATTTAAATTTAGGGAAATAAATTTTTAAAATCATTTTTGAATCAAAAACTACATTTTCCAAAACAGAAAAAAAAAATGGACAGGTGGACAACTGATAAGATTTAAATTTAGGAAAATAAATTTTTAAAATCATTTTTGAATCAAAAACTTCAGCTTTTAAAAGAATTCTTAGAACACTATTGCCAGCATAAAAATCCCTCAATGAAAACAGAATCATGTAAATGGCAAAGATGCAATACTGATTAGTGTTTCAATCACATGAAACAAACTCTTTAAAGAGTTAAGCTTCTTAGGAAGAAAGAAGAGTGCTTTCAAGTAAAGATGTTACTTGCTAATGTTCACGGAAGAAATTCATTTAGAGATATTAAGATACTTCAAAATATCTCTCCTTGTATTCTTACATGGCTAGCAATATGTATAAAGACACAGAGTATCGTGGATTTCTCTTTTCCTAAAAGGTAAGAAAAACAGATATCCTCCTCACTGACACAATTTAGTATTTAGTCATAGCGTGAGCTGAGGTAGTTTTTCTCTAATTTTAAGAGAAGTTTTATAGTGACTAATATTATTAGTATTAGTAGCTCCTACTAACATGGACAGTTTCAAATTTACTATAAACATTTATAGCTAAATAGATTCTTGTTAATACGATGCCTCTTTGACCCAAGGCACTCAAAATGCTTTAAAAAGGATATATGTTTCTCTCTCTTCATATCCTCATTAATAGATCTGTCCAAACCTCCAAGATGAACCCTAGAAATGAAAGCTGGATCTTCACATTGCTGAATGAGTCAAAACATCAGAATATATATTTGGTTCCAATCCAACACTGAGCCTCTAAACTGCACCACAGCTGATATACTCTAGAAGTCTTGGCTTTTGCCACACCTGCAGCCACCATGGCTTCTGATCATAACCACTCACCTCTTTAGTGGTCACTGAACTTAAAAAGAATCATCCAGATTTCATCTGAAACCCAAAGTCAGAGTTAGGAGCCATTAATCATGAGTCCAAATAATTAGAAATATTCCTTAGCCTATGCTGATACTCATTTTAAAAAAAGGAACAAACCAATTTCTTACTGTACACAGTACTTCTAACACAGCAGGGGACTAACTCTGAAGAAATATGAGCCAAACTGTCGGAGATATGAGCCACACTGCCAAGTGCGGCATTATAGACTCAGATGGAATCAATTATGTTTGGAAAAGAAGGAACTGAAGTTAGTCAGTAGAAATTAAAGGGATTAAGTTAAGAAATTTAGGAATGAATGAACGACTCTATAAGATCTTGTGGGGGACAAAAACATAGAGAACTATAGGAACTTTGCATTCTTTCTCCACAAAATTCAAGGGAACAAGAAACACATTTGAAGTTGTTCAAACGGAGCAGATGATGTAGTTGAGATGGAATGGAGCATGCACTGCACTCAGCTACCTTGGCTCCTTCTCAAGATAGGAAACCCCTGCTCATGATAATAACGGAAGAGCAACTGCAAATGAAGTAAAAGAGTAATTAAAGAAGGCAGAGTAGCCCATGTTTCACTTTCGCTCTGAGATAAGGTTGGAGGATGCTGGAGAAGAGTTGCATTGCAGATCAAGAACTCAATGAAGAAAGAAAGGGCTGTGAGTATACGTGGTGGGGAAATTTCTGGACATTATAAACTAATTGTGATTCCTGCCTGACTTTGACTGTGGTCTGAGTAGATAATAAACTCAGGGTGTGCTGCTATGTGTTGTGTTCCCTGATCTGTGTGATGGCTCTGCTGTACTGAAGGAAACCTTAGAAGAAAAGGTCGATGTTCCAACACCAAGCACAAATACAAATGTGACAATATTGATAAAGATTTTTAATTTTAAATAAGATACATGGAACACAGGCCCCATTCATATGGTAAATGATAAGATTAGAAATGTTATCATTTATTTTTACTTTCATGGTAAACCTGAACATGAGTTCTTGACCTGATTCCAATGAATGAGATCTGCTTTTAGCTCTTAGTTCTACACTTTTTCTTTATGAAATTAAAATTTGACATATATATCAGGCTACTTAGGTGAGGTTATACTGCAGTAACAAACAACCCCCCAATCTTAGTGGTTTAAACCACACAAGTTGGTCTCTCACTCATGCTACATGTCCACTGCCAGTCGGCTACGGATCTGCTATGCTTTCACCTTGAGCCTCAATTTGATGGTGCTGTCTCCATCTGGACACACTGTGGTTTTTGTGACAAAGGGAAAAGAGTACAGGGCAAACCAAATGATGTCTCTGTAACTTTCCACCTGGAAGTGACACATAGCCTATACTCACATTTCATTAGCAGAAGAAATGGCAATGCCAAGCTGACATCAATGAAATGGAAGTGTATAATCTTCCCTTGAGAAGGGGCAGTGAATATTTTGGAACAACAATATAATTTACTACAATATTTAAATTCATTTAAAGAGGCCTCTTTTAAAAATCTAGATTGACACACTAATAATGAATGTTGCTTGGGTTAGATTGAGTCCTCCAAGAAACAAACCATGACAGGATGAGATGTGCAAGAGATTATTGGGAAAACACTTATGAGAAAAAAATCTGAAGGAGCTGGAGAGCTGTAAGAATGTGACACAGGGCTGGCTCCTGCAGAGGAGAGAGGGGAGGAAGGGAGGTGGAAAGAGCCATAGACTGTGCTGTATTCTAAGCAAGTTTCTGCTAGGCCAATAGGGCGTCCTAGAGTCAGAGATGCATGCCAGAGCAGAACTGCATCAAGCCTTAGTTTTTCTGCCACGCTCAGTTATAGGCTGGGAACAGCATAGCCCTGGGGTAACTGCAGTGGTGGATAAGAGCACAGCAGCTGGGACCATCAGTCAACAAGGCTCTCTGCAGCAGGAGGTCCCAGAGGTGCATTTTCACGGTCACTAGACTACATAAAAATTCTACACTTAGGTGCTTTTAACCATTTAACCCTATTCATCATTCATTGATTGACAGAAGGCACTTAGTTGACAACTACTCAACATGCCAGACACTGAATGAGAACCCTGGAAACACAAAGTAAGACACACACTCTAATGTTGAAGGACTTACGGTCTAGCATATGTTGCAGAAGTGGTAACAGCAGAAGCAACAATAACAAAAGCAAGTCTTATATATTTATTGATCTCTCACCATAAGTAAGATGTGATCCTAAGCATTTCACATGGATTATCTCATTTAGTCATTATAACAACCCTCTGATAGAGGCTCATTCTCTCCCCATTTTACAGCTGAGAGAACTGAAGCATATAAATAAAACTGCAGAGTACACAGTGTTAGGAGCACAGCTGATGAATGACTTCCAACCTGGGCCCTTGTATCAGTTTGAACTAACTGTGCTATAAATAGCAGAAGTCCAAAAATATCAAAATTAGATAGAGGGTTATTTGTTTAATCATGTAAAGAGCCTAGAGATAAACAGTCTAGGGCTGATGAAGATCTAGGTTCCTTCTATTCGGCTGTATTGTCATGCTTTGTATACAGCTTCCCCTTTGTGGTCCAAGATGGTTGCTCAAGATCCAGCCAACAGTCAACAGTAAAGGAGAAAGGAGGAACAATGGGCATGTTTTTCCCTTTAATGACATTTTCCAGAAGACACCTGCACAGCATCCCTCTACCTAGCACTGCCCCTCTCCAGCTGCAAGGAGTGCTGGGAAATGTATTCTTTATTCCAAGCAAACACAAGTGCAGAAAATAAAACCAAAAACCTTACAAGTTCTACTCACAAAGAAGGAGGAAGAATGGATATCAGGGACAGCTAGCAGTATGTGACACCATCTTGAATAAAAAGTAGGGACATATGGGCTTTTTCTGTGGGCATGTACAAAGATTTGGGCATAGAGAGCAGCTCAACAAATTCAGAGATGTGCCTCTAAAGAGAGTAATGATTGAGAAGGGGACTTATGAACACCAAGGAGTTAGAACTGGCTTTTGTAGCATTTGAGACCCCACCCCATCCCCCACAAGATTTTGAGTAGAGGATGACAAATCAGATTAGATTCGCAGTAGAAGGAGAAGATTGAAAGGAGGAGGGTATTGGTAATGGTGGTGGTTATGATGATGGTGGTGATGACACAGATAATGAAGGGTTATTACTAGTCCAATGACAGTGCTCACACAATGCTCCTAGCTACCTATAAAGTATTGTTCCTGTCAGCATCTTAAAGATGAGGGAGAGGCTCATAGAGTTGATTTATCCAAGGTTATACAATTTCAGACCAGGGATTTAACAAAGGTAGGAGACTACTGCAAGCAAGGGGAAAGGAGGGACCAAACAAAGTTCGAGTGACAAAGGAAGAGGAAGAAAGAATGGATAGTAGAGTATTTGAGGACATAGACTCAATAGGCCTGGATATCACCTGTATGTCAGCATAGAAGGAGGAATCAGGATGAGTTGATATTTTAAGCTTGAGAGATTAGATGAATGAAGGTGATGTAACTGGAAAGATGAAGTATAGAAGGGAAGTGGGATAGTACAAGAAAATAATGTGATGTGAGGGACGTCAAAGCAGGATATATCAGCAGCTAAACTGTTGAGCCTGGCCCACAAACTTCATCAGACCAACAGAGAGGGAACCCCAATGAAATCTGCCCTCAATAACTGATCCTCACACTAACTTCCAGGAAACTTTGCTTATGTTTCCCAAGCGTAGTCAACTTTTCCAGGAACAGGAGGTTCAAGTTTTAGAAACTAGTGCTCTCCAGTTAATACACTATCATTTAAGGATGTTTTCTTTGCTGCTACTGTCTATCCACTTCAAAGGATGAAACTTTTTGATCCCATCAGATGAAAATAGTTGGAAAGAAATGGATTTAAGTTAAGATTGAGCGATCAACATTCTGGCCATAATTATAACTATGAAAAGGCAAAAAATTAATAAGACACTTGAAATGAAGGAGTGCTTGTTGCTTGCTTCAACTAGTCTAAATGTGGAATACTGGCCTAGAATCAGTGTTGATACATATTTCCTATCATTTATTTTCTAAGCTTGCAATATTAAACACCAGTGACTAGAATTTACTATCATACATCAAGATAGCTCTATGACCTTTCTCTTTCTCAAAGTACAAGAAGTTTCCAACTTTCATCACAGAGTAATCCTGCAATTAAGATTAAAATGTAAACCCTTGTAAAAGAGAACTGAGTTACAAATCAAAGACTTTTTATCAAATTAATAAATGATCAACTAAGATTAAGGCAGAGCCAAAAATTCTGGTTTCAGTCAAAGGATAATGGTAGAAGCTCTCACTTTATCTCATTTTCCCTGACAAAGCACATGAACTACAATTGGAACAGTGGAACAAAAATAGGTAAATGAATGTGAATACAAAGATGAATAAAGAAACAGAGCGAATAGCTGCTACATGATCCAAGAGAGAATAGCTGCTATATGACCCAAGTTGAGTCCCAATTTTCCACCATAGGTTAATTAAGAGTACCAACAGTACACCTAAAGTCATTGACCTAGTATGCATAATACGTGAACAGCTGTGGGAAATGGAAATGATGCCAGAAGAATAAGACTATAAATAGACAAAAACTATCAAGTAAAATGACAATTTGCAAAACTTTGCTCATGGGATCCAAAAACCAACTCAAAGCACAGGGTTGAGAAGAAATGGATGGCAGGATATATAAAAAAGTCTGGCAGATATTTTAACAATAAACACACGATCTAACAATATGCATGGCCAGGTAAAAGCTGAATTGACAAATTATTTTTGGGATAATTTAAGAGGGTTATAAACAAATTCTAAAATGTCAAAAAGAAAAATGTAGGATGTTGATTAGCTTCCAAACCTTGGTAACCGGAATGTAGAAAATGCAAGAGAATGTTCTTCCAACACTAACAAGGAGTAAAAGCCAGATAGCCATGACCCACATGTAAGAGTTAGCTCATGAAGCAAAAGAGCAAACTGACTTTCAAGGAGAGACAGGAGACAGGAACCCTTTCACCTTTGGCAGGACATGAGAGAAAAAGTGGGTACCACTCAAGAGGGTAAGAAGCTAATATTGTAGTGAATTCTGAAAGGCTAAATGTGGACTAGTGGGTCCATTTAAAATCACTGAGAATTCTTGAGATTCACTAATAAACTCTTTTTCACAGCCCTCCACCAGGTGCTTATGGTAAAAACTGGGGCAGGGCAGGAGAATGGAGCGAGCCTCCTGGTGGTGCTGCTGTGGAAGAAGTGATCAGCTACTGCTAAGGACAGGAATGAAATACCAGTCATTTACCTTGGCCTTTCTTTTATTTAACGTATGAGCCTTAAGCCACTGAGGTGAAAAAAGCAAACTTTAACATAGTTAGGAATTAAAATATAAATGGGAACAGACTGATCATCAGATACAATGGAAGCTAGGAGAAAATAAATGAACATATTTAAGGCACTAAAAAAGAAACAAAAACAAAAACCTCTTAACCTAGATTCTATACCCTGTGCAAATATCTTTCAGAAATAGAATCAAGGTAAAGATTTTATTAGACAGAGAAAAGCTTAACAGATTTATTACTGAAGACCAGGAAATTATTCAGAAAGAAAGAGTATGATACCAGAGGAAAATGTAAATCTACACAAAGAAATGAAAAACTTGAGAAAAGATAACATGAAGGCAAATATTAAAGATAAATTTTTCTCATTTTTAATCATTTCAAAAGTTAATTGAACTTTTAAAAAGAAGATTAATATGCATTGTTGGTTTTATAACATATGTAGAAGTAAAATACATGACCACAATAGCACAAAGTTTGGGAGACGGAAGATGGATGTATGCCATTTGTGAGATTCTTACATTATATGTAAAATCATATAACATTATTTGATGGTAGACAGTGGTAAGTTAAAGATGCATATTGTAAATCCTAGAGCACCCCTCCAAAAAAATTTAAAAAGAAGTATAAGTAATGAACCAGAAACGGAAATAGGATGGAATCATAAAAACAACAAGAACAAATGTCAATCCAAAAGAAGGCAGGAAAAAGGAACAGATAGGACAAAAAGAAAATAACTAACAAGACAGTAGCTATAAATTCAACCATATCAAGTTACATTAATTATATATGGTAAAAATACTCCAGTTAAAAAATAGAGAGATCAGCAAGTAATGAATAAATAGAAATGCAAGATCCAGCTATATAATGTCTCTAAAAAATCCACATAAAGACAAAGATAGATTAAAGTAAATGAATGGAAAAACTATATAGCATGCAAACACTAATCAAGAGAAAGCTGTTTTGGCTGTATTAATATCAGATAAACTACAATTCAGATAAAGAAATATTACCAGAGATACAGAGGGACATTTTGTAATGATAAAAGGGTCAAATCATTAAAAAGGCATAACACTGCTGAGTATGCATGCACCTAAAACAGGTTCAAAATACATGAAACACAACCTAATAGAACTGCAAAAGAAACAGAGAAATCTATAATATAGACAGACTTCAATATGCCTCTGTCAATAACTTATAGTACAAATAGAAAGAAGATCAGTAAGAATACAGAAGATCTGAACAACTCTATTAAGCAACTTGACCTAACTGAAATGTAAAGAATCCTCCTCCCAACAATAGCTAAATATATATTGAAGTATATATGAAACTTTCGCCAACATAGTAGATATTCTGTATTGTAAAACAAACTTCAACAAGTTAAAAACAATTAAAAGCAAACAAGGTGAGTTTTCTGACCACAGTGGAATTAAACTAGAAATCAATTACATGACAGAAATCTGGAAAATCCAAAAATATTTGGAAATAAAAAATACGTAACTACTTGGAAATAACACACGGAAAGTCACAAGTGGAATCATAAAATATTTGGAATTGATTGAAAATGAAAATACATCATTAAAACTTGTGAGATGCAGCTAAAGTGGTGATTAGAGGACTGTTTATAGCATCAAATGCTTATACTCGAAAAGAAGATGGTTCTTAAGTCAGTATTTTGCATATCTACCTAAGTTTCTAGACAAAGAAAAGCAAATTAAACCCAAAGTAAGCAGAAAGAGAGAATAAAGATGAGAGCAGAAATCGATACAATGGTAAATGAAAATATATTAGAGAAAATAACTGAAGCCAAAAATTTGTCCTTAAAAAGAACAAGAAAACTGCTAAACCTCTAACCAGACTGACTGAGAGAGAAAAAGATAAGGGCAGTGGAGGGAGAAGTAAAGAATTACAAATACCAGGAATGAAAGAGGAGATATCACTACAAATCCTATAGACATTACAAGCACATAATAATTTTGCAAATATTTGGCACAATAATTTTGATAAAATAGATAAAATGGACCAATTCTTTGAAAGGCATAAATTACCAAATTTCATTCCAAAAACAAAAACAAAAACCTGAGTAGCCATGTATTCATTAATCCAGTTTAAAATCACTACCACAAAGAAAGCTATAGGCCCTGAGTCCTTCAGAGGTGAATTCCACCAAATATTTTAAAAAGAAAGAATACTGAATTCACACAAACTCTTCCAGAAAATAGAAGATAAAGGAATACTTCCCAACATATGTTACGAGTTCGGCATTATCTTATGCCAAAACCAAAGACATTGCAAGAAAAGAAAAACTACGGACCACAATATCCATAATGGATTTTGAATTAAAAAATTCTTAAAAAATACAAAATCAGATCCACCAATATATAAAAAGGATGATATATAATAAGTAAATAAGTTTTCCCCTCAAGAATGGAAGGTTGGTTCAATAATCAAAAGTCATAATGCAATTCACTACATCAGAAGACTGAAAAAGAAAAACCATACAATCATCTCAATAAATGATCAACATATAAAAAATTTTTCAAAAAATTCAACATTCATTCACAATAAAAACTCAGCAAACTAAGATTAGAAAGAAACTTCTTCAACACGATAAAGGGCATCTACAAAACAACCCCTATACAAACAACAAACTTGATGAAAGATTCAAGGTTTTTTTCCTCTAAGAATGGGAACAAGGCAATATTTAATATCATTTCTATTAAATATTGTCCAGGAGTCCTTATTAGTGCAATAAGGCAAGACAAACAAAATGCATGCAGATTGGAAAGGAAAAACTGAAACTGTCATTATTTGCAGACAACACGATTGTGTACAGGGAAAAGTCCAAAGAACTGACAAAAGCTAACACGAACTAATTAATGAGTTTAGTAAGGTTGCAGGATACAACTCAATACAAATTCATTATATTTCTATATTCTAGCAATGAACATTTGGAATATTATATTTTATTTGTGTCATGCTAAAACCAATGTTTGAAAGGTAGAAAGAAATGAGTGACTTTTTCAATGGAAAGAATTGCTTTCTAACAATCAGACATGGAAAACTTAAATGCACTGTTTAGCAACTAAGAAACTATAGTTGTTCCAGCCTGAAACGGCAAACTATTTGAGAGGAATTTACAGCAACTGAAGTAAGAGTCTCAATCTTAGACAAAGCTAAAATATGTCATAGAAATGGTGCAAAAACAAAAGGAAAGAGAACGAGAATCACTTAAAAATTGTTAGACTACACTTAAAAGTTCTACAAAATGGGCCTAAATGTGCTGTACAAGGAGATTATATGAAGGACCTCAGTGCACTGTAAAGTGCACACACATAATGTAAAAACAAACCTTGGCTGGGTCACAAACTTGATCTCTCTCAAACTAATGTGTGGGCAATAATAAACATGTAATTAGCAATGAATTGTTTACCTTCTTAAATTTAATGGGAATTTAGATAAATGGAATGACTGCATGTCTCTTAAGAAATCTCTATAAGGAAGTTTGAGCAGATGTTTTTTTCCCTCTCTCTCTCAATATTTTTCCTCTCTACAAGTTCTGGCATCCAAGAGTTTTCCACTGAACTTTGATCTGCTTCAATGATTGGTAGCCGTGGTAATTGTTCCGTTTTTTTGGTGAAAAAGTGAAATTGTGAAGGAATAGTAAATTTACTGTCTTAAGCATTGAAAGAATCAAAATGCTTTTCACTCTCAGAGATTGTTCTAGGATTGGAAATCCCTGCCTATGGGGATACTCTCGGTGATAAAAATATGGTTCATTTCTCAGGGAGTTACAGTAGCAGGGAGTTAGGGCAGAGAATAAGCTGGTAACCAGAGCTCTCCATTTTACAAATAACATGTGAATGGTGGTGCTGAATTCACTCTTATGCATATTTCCTTTTTCTCAGTCATTTGAATTATTAAAAAAAGCACACGTCCAATATTTTGCACAATATAAGGACCATTTACAATTTGGTGTGTATCTTCTACCCTATTATCTTTGCCTATAAAAACAAATTTACATATATAACCTTTACATTGGGATAACATTGCAATTTGGTATTTTCATTTAACAGTATAGCAAGAACATTCTTCCAAGCTGATACAGATAGACCTACTTTGATAATGCCATCGTATTTAAGACAATGGACATAACTCTCTTTGCACCAATGGTTCCCTTCTGGTGGTTATTTTATTCTTTCCAGGTGTTTCCTATTCCAAAGAAAGCGGAAATAAAACATCCTTATTTGTATTTATGTGTGTGTGCGCATATATATTAAAGGCCATTTTCTTTATTTTTGTATAAATTTTTAACACTTCAATCAGTATCCACATTTTAATCACAAAACTACCATCGGATCACAAGGACTAAAGGCTATAATAATATATATTCCCACTGCATCCTCACAAGCCCTAAATTCTAACTGTAATTTTAGATTTTGAAAATTTAACAGTTGAACCTATTATTTTAATATTGTTTCCCTAATTATCTAGGAGGTTAAGCAGCTTTTTATTTGCATTTTTTTCCTTCAGTAAATCACCTATTTATATCATTTGCATATTATTTCCTATTTAGTTGTTTTTACCTTTTCTCATTTGGATGATAAATATGTTCTCCCAGTCTATCATTTTTCACTTGAACTTTTATGGGATGTCTCAAAATTCTTAGTTGCAAGCAAGAGAACTTGTTCCCAACAGTTTAAGCAAGAAAATAATTTATAAAAGGTTATTAGATAGAGAGGGGCAAGATGGCGGCATAGAGAGGAATGGAAGCTAAGTAGTCCCCCTGGTACAACTACAAAAAAACAGAAACAACTAGTAAATAATCCAGAATAACTGCAGGGGGACAAACGAGACCATCCATTCATCATACACCAACCTGAATTGGGAGGAATGCCCGAGAACACAGCATAAAATCTATAAGTAAAACCTGTGGATCCCAGTCGTGAGACCCCCTCCCCCATAGCCTGAGCTGCAAAGCCTCGTGATGCCAGAGGAAAGCTTTCTCCCAGTAAGCGAATATAGCTCAGCTGAGCTCCAACTGGGGTTTTAAGAGGGGAGTGTGAACTGCTCACTACAGGTACTCATCCCCAAAAAACAGACAGAGGCTTTGGGTGACGACTGACCTTGGAGAGCCGGAGGGTCGCCTTGGACTGGCTCTGAAGGGGACTGTTTCTTTTTTGGCTCAGTGGAGAAAGCCCCAATCATTTTCAGTTTCCAGGGCTTTGACTCGGGGAAGGGTGGAGACAGCACAAGCAGAGAGCAAGACCATTGAAATGCTAATGACATCCACCTGGGGGGTCCGTCTTCTCTAGGAGGAAAGGGGTGGGGCCCTTTCCATTCAGAACCAGACTCCAGAGCCTGGGGGAACACGGCCACACCTCCTCACACCAGTCAAGAACCATAGGCTAACAGGCATCACCTGCTGGGCAGAAAAGCACAGTGACCTGAGGCATCACTGGGTGGAGCAATTTTCTAAGACACACCCGCAGGGAAACCAGATACTGAATATTTCTTCCCTCTGGGACCTGAGCCTGTTCTGGTCTGGGAAAACCTGATTCAGATAAACAAGGAAACCATGCCTAGACAACAGAAAATTACAACCTACACTAAGAAAAACAAAGTTATGGCCCAGTCAAAGGAACAAACATACACTTCAACTGAGATACAGGAATTTAAACAACTAATGCTAAATCAATTTAAAAAGTTTAGAGAAGATATTGCAAAAGAGATAGAGGCTGTAAAGGAATCACTGGGCACATATATGGCAGAAATCAAAAGTTCAAAAAAACAACTAGTAGAATCTCTGGAAATGAAAGGCACAACACAAGAGATGAAAGACACAATGGAAACATACAACAGCAGATCTCAAGAGGCAGAAGAAAACACTCAGAAACTGGAGAACAAAACACCTGAAAGCCTACACGCAAAGGAGCAGATGGAGAAAAGAATGAAAAAATATGAGCAACGTCTCCAGGAACTCAAGGATGAAACAAAGTACAATAATGTACGTATCATTGGTGTCCCAGAAGGAAAAGAGAAGGGAAAAGGGGCAGAAGCAATAATATAGGAAATAATTAATGAAAATTTCCCATCTGTTATGAAAGACATAAAATTACAGATCCAAGAAGCACAGCGTACTCCAAACAGAAGAGATCTGAATAGGCCTACGCCAAGACACTTAATAATCAGATTATCAAATGTCAAAGACAAAGAGAGAATCCTGAAAGCAGCAAGAGAAAAGCAATCCATTACATACAAAGGAAGCTTAATAAGACTATGTGCAGATCTCTCAGCAGAAACCATGGAGGCAAGAAGGAAGTGGTGTGATATATTTAAGATACTGAAAGAGAAAAACTGCCAACCAAGAATCCTATATCCAGCAAAGCTGTCCTTCAAATATGAGGGAGAGCTCAAAATATTTTCTGACAAACAGACAATGAGAGACTTTGTGAACAAGACACCTGCCCTACAGGAAATACTAAAGGGAGCACTGCAGAGTGATAGAAGACAGGAGTGCGTGGTTTGGAACACAATTTTGGGAGATGGTAGCACAACAATGTAAGTACACTGAACAAAGGTAACTATGAATACGGTTGAGAGAGGAAGGTGGGGAGCATGTGAGACACCAGAAAGGAGGAAAGATAAAGACTGGGACTGTGTAACTTGGTGAAATCTAGAGTGTTCAACAATTGTGATAAAATGTACAAATATGTTCTTTTACGAGGGAGAACAAGCAAATGTCAACCTTGCAAGGTGTTAAAAATGGGGAGACATTGGGGGAGGGATGCAATCAGCGTAAACCAGAGACTGTAACTAATAGAATCATTGTATTATGCTTCCTTTAATGTAACAAAGGTGATATACCAAGGCAAATGCAGATGAGGGGGGGGATGGGGGGCATGTTGGACGCTTGACATTGGTGGTATTGTCTGATTCTTTATTCTACTTTGATTTGGGGTTGTTTTTCCTTTTGCTGCTTCCTAGCTGTCATTTTTTTTTCCTTTTCCTTTTGCCTCTCTACCTTCTTTGACTCTCCCTCCTGCCTTGTGGAAGAAATGTAGATGCCCTTATATAGATAGTGGTGAAGGTGGTGAACACATAAATGTATGACCATGCAGAGAACCATCGATTATTTACTTGGGATGGAATGTATGGTGAGTGAACAAAACCATATTAAAAAAAAAAAAATGGGTTGATGACAAAACCTTGAGGGCAATATACTGAGTGAAATAAGCCAGACACATAAGGACAATTATTGCAGGGTCTCACTGATAGGAACTAATTATAATATGTAAACTCATAGACATGAAATATAAGGTACCAAGATATAGGACGAGGCTTAAGAATGGGGAGTGGTTGCTTAGTATGAGCAGAATGTTCAATTAGGATGAACTTAAATGTTTGGAAATGAACAGGGGTGTCGGTAGCAAGATGTGAGAATACCTAACAGCACTGAATGGTGTGTGAATGAGGTAGAAAGGGGATCAGAGTCATATATGTCACCAGAAGGAAAGTTGGAGGTCAAAAGATGGGAATGTATAAAACTGAATCCTATGGTGGGCAATGTCCATGATCAACTGTACAAATACTAGAAATCGCTTCCACGAACCAGAACAAATGTATGCAATACAATTAGAAGTTAATAATAGAGGGGCATATAGGGAAGAAATATATACCTATTGCAAACTATATACTACAGTTAGTAGTATTTCAACATTTTTTCATAAACAGTAACAAATGTACTATACCAACACTATGAGTCAACAATTGAGGTGGGTTGGTTAGGGATAGGGGAGGATTAGAGTTTCCTTTTCTTTTTTTCTTTTTTCATCTTTCACTTTATTTCTTGTCTGGAGTAATGAAAAGCTTCTAAAAATTGAACAAAAATTAACTGTGGTGATGGATCACAATTGTCTGAGGGTACCCAGGGGAAGTGATTGTACACTTTGGATCTTTGGATAATTGTATGGTATCTGAACAATCTCAATAAAAATGAAAAAAAAAAAAAAAAAAGGTTATTAGATAGATTCACAGAAGCTCCAAGGAGAGATAAACAATCTGTCTTTGAGGCTGTAAATTAGGGAAAATGTCCAAGAGAAGCTGCCGCATTTTTCCAATGGAAAATCCTCTCCCAACTCCCAGTGCACAGGAGGTCATGGCCACTGCTGATTCCAATGGCTGGATGTTTCTCTGCCACTCTCAACATAGTTAATCCCATGAGGCACCTCCTTTTTCACATCACTCTTTTCTGAATCAGCGTTCAAAATGGGCACAACTTAACCGTGGGGCCAAAGTCACAGTGTTAGCTGGAAGGGAGGCTGAGGAAATGGATTCTGGCTTCTACCTTAGGAAGGCAGGATTTATAAAGTGGAGATTCCCCAAACATGAATGGCATTCAGGAATCCATTACATCAAGTCTTTGCTTCAGATGTTTTTAAATTTCATGAAATCAAGTACGAAGCCATTTTTAATTCATATTTTTCTAGCTTTGACATTAAAAAACACCTCATTACACAATGATAACATAAATAGTATCTTGAAGTATCTTCTAGGACTGTTACAGTCTTATTTTTTAGCATTAACATTTCAGATTCATCTGTAATTTGTTGTTGTATAAGGAGGTAAGAATAAAATTTTAATTTCTTCCAAAAGCAAAGCCCATTTTTGCGATTTCATTCATTGAAGAATGCCTCATTTTTATCCATGGACTTACAATGCCATCTGTACTTATATGTTAAATGAGCTCTATTTTTTCATTGAATTATTCATTTATTGTAGGCCAGTACTATACTGTTTGTTTACAGTAGTTTTATCTAGTTGTTACTGTCTAGTAGGGCAAGCTTCCCTGCTATTGCTTTATTTAAGGATTTTCATGGCAATTTTCCTCTTTATTTTTCCATGTATACTTTAGAATCACTTTATATGTTCCAAAATAGAAAAAAAAATGAATTGATTGTAATTGTGCTAAATTTATATATTAACTTCAAAAGGAGTGACATTTTTATGATATTAAATCTTCCTATCCAAGAACATTGTCTTCCTCTCCGTTTATTTGGGTTTTATTTTATGTTTTTCCATATAATTTTATTCTTCTCTTCATATAGTCTGTCTCCTTGAATTCATTCCTAGGTATTCTGTGGCTTTATTCCTGCATATTATTATGAATGGGATTTTTCTCATTTCCATTTTTATAATGTCAATTTAGCCTATTTTTCTAACTGCATCTGATTCCACATTATATAGTCTACCTTTCATGTAAGTATTTCCCATATAAGTTTTGTAATGATAATTTAACTGTTTTATATAAAGTGAGTTTGATGGAACATCTCATGACCATTTCATAATTAAAACAAATCAGCTCACTCATTTTTGTTTTTTCATATTGACACATCTATTAGCTAAAACTGTGGTTTGTAGCTCCCATTTACAAGTCTTTACCACAAAAACATATAGGTGTGTGTTTATGTGTGTGAATGGCCTCTTTACAAACAATGTTACCTCATAATTACTGTAATTCACATGGACCCATGCATTTATAACATCTCAAAGTTTACGTCTAACTAGACCTAAAAATGTATGTCTTTCTGCAAATATTGTGCAATTATCTGTTTCTCTATATAGCACCAATAGCTCCGTTTTCAACTGCAAGCCAAAAGCTAAAAAATGCAACTGATCGTGTACCCAGGGGTAAGCAGATAAACAAATGAGATTTTTTCTTCTGTAAAATGTTCATAGTATTTTGAACAAAAGAAGGATTACAAACACACCTGCATACATGAGTAATTCTGATCCTATAAAAAAAAAAAGGGTCACTGATACTGTAGAGTTGTGGTGCAAGTAAATGTTTTATAAGCATAGAGCATTCCAGATAGAGTAGTGCCTGCAGCAATGACCAGAGTCAAATGATGGAAGTTTTGGCTACGCATTTTCCGCGTCTATGAAACGAGTGAGTTAGTCTAATGGGCACTTAAGTATCTCTCAGTATGCAAGACTCTAAATTTCGAAAATGCTCTTCTGTCATTTCCCAACACCATGGGAAATGGTTGACATGTCGGAACCCATGGAAACTATTTCGGGAACACTGAAACCACAATTTTCAGGCAAACTGATCAACCAAAATCTGTTTGCAAAGAAATTCTACCGGAGCCCTTATCTTGGCTGATTTATGTCATCAGACAAAAGGAAGCGCTGATTAATTAAGTCAAAAGTTATGTTTCTGTAACAACTCTGATACCACAGAAAGAAATGCAGCCTTTGCTTACTTCCACACCTTGTATTAGCTGACACAAGGATACTCAAATGTGATTTAGACTAGAATGTGTCCTGAGATTGGTAGCTATCTTCACAGAGCCACACCACAATGGCATGTTTCTGAAGCCAGGCACTCCACACTTGGCCATACCCCAGTTTAGAGAAGGACCCATGTTCCGGTTTGCTAAAGCTGCTGTTATGCAAAATACCAGAAATGGATTGGCTTTTATGAAGTGGATTTATTAGGTTACACATTTATAATTCTAAGGTCACAAAAGTGCCCAAACTGAGACATCAACAGGAATATACCTTCACTGAAGGAAGGCCAATGGCATTGGGAACACCTGGGGAAGTCCCGTAGCTGGAGTCTGCTGCTCCTTTGCTCCTGGGTTGCGTTTCAAAATGGCTTTCTCCAAAATGTCTCTGGGCTTCTGTGTCTCAGCTTCTCTCAGCTCTCTGCTTGGTTCTCCTGGGGCATTTCTCTTTAAGCATCTGGGAGTCAGCTCTTAGCTTCTCTCCAAAATGTCTCACTCAGCTTCTCTGTCTTTGTGAGCTCTAATACAGGACTCCAGTGATCTAATTAAAATCCACCCCAAGCAGGTGGAGCCCACACCTCCATGTAAATGATCTAATGAAAAGGTCTCACCTACAGTTGGGCGAGTCACATCTCCATGGAAACAACCTAATCAAAAGGTTCTACCCTAATCAAAAGCTTAATAAGTCTGCCCCGACAAGACTGCATTAAAGAACATGACTTTTGTGAGGGACACAACAGATTCAAACCAGCACAGCCCATTTGAACCACAGTCATTCTAAGAAATTTTCTAACATGTACAAAGTATGCAAGCCTAAAAATGAATATACATAGTTTTCAACAAGTAGTTTATATTCTAAAGACTTAATATCATAGAACCCATACGTGTATATCTAAATAAGGCTTATGGTAGAATTCTATTAAGTGATTTTTTTTTAATGTAAAAAAGAAATTTCAGCCCTACTCTTCCCAAATTCATCCAATGTACACAGAGGAAAAACACCAAAAATGTTGGACAACATCTTAATGTTGGACAATAACTCTGTGTTGGACAACATCTCACCATTCCAAAGGGCCAAAACAGGCGCCTGTTTTCCTAATCAGAAAGTTTCTCTGTTTCAGAGATTAAAACTTTGGGGAATAGTTAGAGGTTTTGGATCTCTTAAATAACCTTGAATCCTTTAAGTATTAAATAGAAGTCAAAAATGAGCCATACGCAATAGACATCAAGAATATTAAAAGATAATTAAAATAGAATATGCATTGAGCATTCAAACTATATGGAAGATAGTTCTTGGCTGACTGTAAGTAGATTGCTAATGACCAGTTTTAGTTTTTGTTTGTTTTTACAAATTTTCCTCTTAGCTAGAAGAGATAAACCTTCTTCTTTTAATCTCCTCCCTTCACAAATGGATTCCTAGGCCCCTTTCTTAATGATGCAAATGGGCCTAATTAAAGACCCTATCATTTACACATCAATGTGTATCATTACACATCAAATCTGTGAATTGTCAATTTCATCTGGCCTGATTTGGATAACGATACAGCAGTGTTCCAAGAAGTTATGGACCCTTGCCCTAGAGTAAAAGTAAACAAGTCTTTCTCTAAGAAATAATTGGTTTCACTGTCTGTGGGGATATGAAAGCCAATTTACATAAGTCTAATTACTTCATCGTTTAGTTTATTTGACTCAAGTGAAGTTAAATGGACATTTTCATGACTATAAACCTTATTTCTAAGTGTTGACAAGTTATCTTCTGCTGAGTGATATTTACAGGTTCTCTAAGTTTGAGTAAAAGTTGTTCATATTTTCAATAAATGGGCAAGTTTCTGTAAATAAATAGGCACTGAGGGAAAGAGAAATCAATTTGGGCAGGAAAGGGCAGGAAAACCGAAGGTACATGTCATTTCTGGTAGCTTCCGTTAGAACTCCCTAAAGGGAAGTCATGAGATCACTGTGGATAAATGCAGTGAGGACAAATGGATAAAGCAACCCACATATCGAGTTAAATTTTTCCATTAAATGTGACATTTTTAAGGAGTTGAAATTGATTCATATTTCATCATGCACTTTTTACTGGTCATTTTTTCCCTAATTTTGAATCTGCTCCTTAAGGGCCTAAGTAGCCTTAAAATACATTGTACCAGACAGATGAAAGGCAAAGTTTCCTGGTAAGCTGTGATAACCTTCTCATCAGAAATATAACTCCTATCAGGGAAATCAGGCCTACGGGTAACAAGTCCATTGACAATGGAAGTTAAATAAAGGAATCAGCAATTCCAGATAAGCTATTAAATTAAATCTTAAGCCATTTCTTTCCAATAGGTAATAATATAAATTTCCAGAAACAGAATGAAATAGACTTATATAATTGTACATGGAGAAGGAGGCAGAGGGTTAAGCCAGTGGCTTGAATAAAATCCTTTATACTCAAGGGAAGGTAAGAAAAAGGAGGAAGAAAAAGGAGTCCAAAGAGAGATCAGAAGCTACTGAAGTGATTTTGAGTGGAAACAGTCTCCAAACATGGCTGTATCCGTGTAACCAGAAAGTAAGTCATCAAAGAGCAGCAAAACTCCTTAAGCACAAAGACAATCTCTGCCTCACAGAGACCTACACCTAGAGCAGCTAGGAGAAACTTGCCACAAGTAGGCAGATTATCATTTTTCACTCAGCCATTTAGTGTCAGAGTGATGCAGGAGCTGTTTCTACCACAGTCAAAGAAACAAGAGAAAATCAGAAATGATGGCAAGGAGGCAGAAGCTAATGAACACAGAATAAACAAGTGCAAACAGAAACGCAGGTACATTCTAAACTGAACAGAAAAAAGGTATAAAAGAAAAGAACAATTTTCAGATAAGCCAGAAGTGGAAAGAAGATAAGTTTGCATTTATAGTTCAGACTGACGTAAGAGAAAGAAGAAATGCATGCAGATGAGGAAACATGGGTGCAAACATGGTCTGCATGACATGACAGAATTTCATTGCTCTCAGTAAATTACAACACAAAATTTCAGATCTTTTTAGTTCTTGAGTATCAAATATTGAAGAAAATTTAGGTTTTTAGATACTATAATCTTCCCCCATTTAAACATTATATGTTGAGGAGAAGGTGGGGCAAAATGGTGGCATAGGGAGGTACAAAATCTAGTTAGTCCTCTGGAATAACTAGCATATAACCAGGAACAACTAGTAAATACTATAGAACAACTGTTGGGGGACATCTGTGACAGGACAAATATTGCACACCAATATGGAAGGGTGGAATGGCTGAGATTGCAGCATAAGAACATAAGTAAAGCTCCCCAAACTGTGTAGCTGGCACCCCTCTCCCACTGGCCAATGTCAGGCTGAGTTGTACTATTTCCCTGTGTGAAAAAGAAGCAGTCTAACAGCATAAAAAAATAAAAAATAGGAAACAACCCGAATGCATTGTACAGTGTGGGTAAGTAGTATTTGGTGAGATTTTTGTTTCAGTTTTGCATACTTACATACAAGTGTGAACTGGGTCCCAATAAAAAATGTATTTCTTACTGTGGGACTCAGTAAAACTCATTTGAAAAATGTGGCAAGAGTAGTTAAAGGGATATCTAGCAATAAGAATAGATCTCAAAAATGTAGTGTTGAGTGAAAAGAGCGAGTTGCAGAGCGCTGTTTACAATGTGACCCCATTTCTGAAAAAGAAAAAGAAGGCAAAATGGTATCATTTTTTGATGGAATCATGTATCCACATAAAAAAGGTCCAGAAAGATGTGTATCGGGTTCATATCTGGGGACGTGGGTGGTGTTTAGAGAGGCCTGAGCTTTATCTTGCATGGCCTAATTTGTAAAAAAGAAAGTATGGATGTTTAGTTGTATATTTAAGTGATTAAAAATATGTTTATGCACTATGGAAAGACTCTCCAAGAAACCTGTTAGTACTGATGCTTTTCCCCTTGGTTGTTTTTGGCTACCTTTTTCGAATTCATCTCCTGTTGCTTTCAGTTTAAGTGTCTTTCCTTTGGCTTTAATTTGAGTATTTTATAAATTTGTAAATGCCAATTAGTTAATTCTGGTTTCTGTAGTTATTAGCTTACGATTGCACATGAAGCCCCTTAAACATTAAAAAAAAAAAAAAAAAAAAAAAGAAGCAGTCTACTAGGAAAAAGTGAAGGTAGCTCAACCAAGCTCCAATTGTGGTTTTTTTTTTTTTTAATTTAAATTTTTATTGCAATTGTTCACATACCATACAATTATCCAAACATTCAAAGTGTATAATCAGTTGCCCCTGGTAACCTCATACAGCTGTGCATCCATCACCACGCTTAATTTTTGTTCAATTTTTAGAACCTTTTCATTACTCCAGACAAGATATAAAGCGAAAGACGAAAAAAGAAAAAAGAAAAGGAAACTCGCATCCTCCCATATTCCTAACCAACCCCCCTCAATTGTTGACTTGTAGTATTGCTATAGTACATTTGTTACTGTTTATGAAAGAACGTTGAAATACTACTAACTGTAGTATATAGTTTACAACAGGTATATATTTTTTCCCTCTATGCCCCTCTATTATTAACTTCTAATTGTATTGTCATACATTTGTTCTGGTTCATGGAAGAGTTTTCTAATATTTGTACAGTTGATCATGGACATTGCCCACCATAGAATTCAGTTTTATACATTCCCATCTTTTGACCTCCAACTTTCCTTCTGGTGACATATATGACTCTGAGCTTCCCCTTTCCACCTCATTCATGCACCATTCAGCACTGTTAGTTATTCTCACATCTTGCTACTGACACCTCTATTCATCTCCAAACACTGAAGTTCATCCTAGTTGAACATTCTGCTCATACTAAGCAACCGCTCCCCATTCTTTAGCCTCGTCCTATATCTTGGTACCTTACATTTCATGTCTATGAGTTTACATATTATAATTAGTTCCTATCAGTGGGACCCTGCAATATTTGTCCCCATGTGTCTGGCTTATTTCACTCAATATATTGCCCTCCAGGTTTCTTCATCATTCAGTTTTTTTTTTTTTTTTTACATAGTTTTGTTCACGTCATACATTCCATCCTAAGTAAACAATCAATGGTTCTCTGTATGGTCACATACTTATGTGTTCACCACCTTCACCACTATCTACATAAGGGCATCTACATTTCTTCCACAAGGCAGGAAGGGGAGTCAAAGAAGGCAGAGAAGCAAAAGAAAAAGAAAAAAGAAAGAGGAAAAAAAAAAAAGACAGCTAGGAGGCAGCAAAAGGAAAAATAACCTTAAATCAAAGTAGAGTAAAGACTCAGACAATACCACCAATGTCAAGTGTCTAACACGCCTCCCCTATCCCCACCTCTTACCTGCATTTACCTTGGTATATCGCCTTTGTTACATTAAAGGAAGCATAATACAATGGTTCTCTTAGTTACAGTCTCTAGTTTACGTTGGTTGCATCCCTCCCCCAATGCCTCCCCATTTCTAACACCTTGCAAGGTTGACATTTGCTTGTTATCCCTTGTAAAAGAACACACCTGTACATTTTATCACAATTGTTGAACAGTCTAGATTTCACCAAGTTACACAGTCTTGGTCTTTATCTTGCTTCCTTTCTTCTGGTGTCTCACATGCTCCCCACCTTCCTCTCTCAACTGTATTCATAGTTATCTTTGTTCAGTGTACTTACATTGCTGTGCTACCATCTCCCAAAATTGTGTTCCAAACCACGCACTCCTGTCTTCTCCTATCCCTCTGTAGTGCTCCTTTTAGTATTTCCTGTAGGGCAGGTGTCTTGTTCACAAAGTCTCTCATTGTTTCCTGGAAAATATTTTGAGCTCTCCCTCATATCTGAAGGACAGCTTTGCTGGATACAGGATTCTTGGTTGGCGGCTTTTCCCTTTCAGTATCTTAAATATATCACACCAGCTTTGCTGGATACAGGATTCTTGGTTGGCGGCTTTTCCCTTTCAGTATCTTAAATATATCACACCACTCCCTTCTTGCTTCCATGGTTTCTGCTGAGATATCCGCACATAGTCTTATTAAGCTTCCTTTGTATGTAATGGATTGCTTTTCTCTTGCTGCTCTCAGGATTCTCTTTGTCTTTAACATTAGATAATCTGATTATTAAGTGTCTTGGAGTAGGCCTATTCAGATCTATTCTGTTTGGGGTATGCTGCACTTCCTGGATCTGTAATTTTATGTCTTTCATAACAGATGGGAAATTTTCATTCATTATTTTCTCTATTAGTGCTTCTGCCCCTTTTCCCTTCTCTTCTCCTTCTGGGACACCAATGATACGTACATTCTTGTACTTTGTTTCGTCCTTAAGTTCCCAGAGATGTTGCTCATATGTTTTCATTCTTTTCTCCATCTGCTCCTTTGCGTGTAGGCTTTCAGGTGTTTTGTTCTCCAGTTCCTGAGTGTTTTCTTCTGCCTCTTGAGATATGCTGTTGTATGTTTCCATTATGTCTGTCGTCTCTTGTGTTGTGCCTTTCATTTCCATAGATTCTGCTAGTTGTATTTTTGAGCTTTCGATTTCTGCCTTATGTATGCCCAGTGTTTTCTTTATAGCCTTTACCTCTTTTGCCAAATCTTCTCTAAACTTTTTGAATTGATTTAGCATTAGTTGTTTAAATTCCTATATCTCAGTTGAGGTGTACATGTGTTCCTTTGACTGGGCCATAACTTCATTTTCCTTAGTGTAGGTTGTAGTTTTCTGTTGTCTAGGCATCTGACCTCCCAGGCCACCCCAGTCAGGTTTTCCCAGATGAGAACAGGCTCAGGTCACAGAAGGAGGAATTATTCAGTATCTGGTTTCCCTGATGGTTTTTCTTACAGGATTGACACACCCTGTGCTTTTCTGCCTGGCAGGTGCACCTGTCAGCTTGTCACCGGCTGGTGTAAGAGGGTGTGGCCTGTGGGTCTCCTCCCCCAGGCTTTGGGGTCTGGTTCCGGTAAGGCAGGCAGTAGAGCTGGGCCCCTCCCTTTCCTCTTGAGAAGCTATGCCCCCTCCAGAGATGTCATCTGCATATCAATAAGTTCTTTGTTTCTCTGACTCTGCTGGTCAGAGTGCTGCAATTTTAAAATGGCTGAGCCTTTCTTTACTGCAAAGCATTGCGGGCTGAAAACAGCTGAGGCTTTCTCCACAGAGAGAGAAAGGGACAGAAAGCTCCCAGATTCACCCATCAGCCAGAGATAGCACCAATCCTCTGGGCTCCTGTCCTGAGACAGATATGTCCGCTGACTCTCCCAAGGTCAGTTGTCACCAAAAGCCTCTGTCTGCTTGTTGGGGATTCGCAGTCTGTATTGAACAGTTAACATTAAAACCCCAGTTGGAGCTGGGCTGAGGTACACTAGCTTGTTCGCAGAGTGCTGTTCTCTAGCACCGCAAGGCTTCCATGAAGGAGGGCTCTTGGCTCTTGGTGCGGGTCCGTGGTTTTTACTTATAGATTTTATGCTGTGATCTCGGGCATTCCTCCCAATTCAGGTTGGTTGATGATGAATGGATAGTGAAGTTTGTATCCCTGCAGTTATTCCAGGTTATTTCCTAGTTTTTCGGTCATTTATGAATTGTTCCAGGGGAGACTAACAGTCTTCCACTCCTGTCTATGCCGCCATCTTAGCTCATCTCCAATTGTGCTTTTAATCGATGAATTTGGACCACTAAATACAAGCTACAAGAACAGAAAAACCCAGAGCAAGCAGGAAAGGAACCTGAGGTTTCTCCCAGCAGAGAGGAGGGTGGGAAAGACAGAAAAAAAATACATGAATAAATCAAAGCAGAGGATTTTGGAATCAACTGAGGTCAGAATACTGGAAAAGGGCAGTATACCAATAAAATGGGCATACAGAACTGGGCACCAACTCTGGTTTTTGACTGGTAACTGGGGGGATGGGGACTTGCTTTGATAATGGGATTTCTTTCTTTTTTTCCTTTTTTCTCTCAGTCTAAGTAGCTTATTAAAGAAAGCCACAGGCATTTTCAATTGTCAGTGCTGTCCCAGGCAAGGGTGGAGTTCAGATAGTCAGAGAGACAAAGGAAGAAATCAAGTGTAGATGATAAATCCCTAAAGGGCTTATCTTCCCTAAGAAAAGGGGGAGGCAGTGTCCAGTTCAAGTGTCTGCCCTCCCTCAGAGAACTCAGACCCTAGAGCTTTGGAGGGAAAAAAAAACAGAAACAGCTTAAGCTTTACTTCTAACGCTCTCAGCCCCTGGCAGGCAGGGTCTACTGAGAATTAAAGGCACCACAGCTTGTTTTGCCAGTGGGGAGTTGTGGGTTGACAAGTGCCAACTGCTGGGCAGGACAGGAAAAGCACAGAGTGTAGAGGCCTCACAGGAAAGTCTGACAATCTCCTGGGTGTCACCCTCAGGGAAATCTGATACTAATTATACCCTCATCCTGAGACCTGGGCCCATCTAGTCTGGGAAAATCTGATTGGGGTAATCAAGGAAACCAGATGCAAGGCAACAAAAAATTACTGTTCATACTAGAAAAAACGAAGATATGGCCCAGTCAAAAGGGAATAAGCTTACACTTCAAATGAGATTCAGGAGTTGAAACAACTAAAGATCTTCAAACAAATATGCTAAATCAATTCAAAAATCAATCATCAAGTTCACAGAAGATACGGCAAAAGAGACGAAGGATATAAAGAAGACATTGGGTGAACATAAGGAAGAACCTGAAAGCTTGAAAAAACAATTGGCAGAACTAATGGGAATGAAAGGCAGAATAGAAGAGATGAAAAACACAATGGAGACATGCAATAGCAGAGTTGAAGAGGCAGAAGAAAGGATTCAGGAACTAGAGGACAGGACATCTAAAATCCTACACAAAAAAAGGGCAGATAGAGAAAAGAATGTAAAAATATGAGCAGGGTCTCAGAGAACTGAATGACAACATGAAGTGCAGTATGAATATACATCTCATGGGTGTGTCCCAGAAAAAGAAGACAAGGGAAAAGGGGCAGAAAGAGTAATGGAGGAAAAAACCACTGTAAATGTCCTATCTATTATGAAAGACATAAAATTGCAGATCCAAGAAGCACCCCAAACAGAATAGATCCAAATAGACCTACACCAAGACACTTAATAATCAGATTATCAAATGTCAAAGACAAAGAATTCTGAAAACAGCAAGAGAACAGTGATCCATCACATACAAAAGAAACATGATAAAATTATGTGTGGATTTATCAGTAGAAACCATGGAAATGAGATGGCAGTGGCATGATATATTTAAGATACTGAAAGAGAAAAACTGCCAACCAAGAATTCTATATCCAGCAAAACAGTCCTTCAAAAATGAGGGAGAGTTTAAAATATTTTCAGACAGACACTGAGAGTTTGTGAACAAGAGACCTGCTCTATAAGAAATAGAAAAGGGAGCACTACAGGCAGATGGGAAAAGGCAGCAGAGAGAGTGGATACTCTATGGACTCACTAATAAGAACTAACACTAATGAGCAAAATTTGAGAGTTAAAGTTGAGAACACAGGTTGTCAGGAGATAAAAAGAAGTTAACAAATGGGAATTTGATGCCGAAGGAGTACATAAGGCTCAACAGTATTGTTGTATAGACCCAGAAATGGACAGCATAATACTGTGTGATTGTAGCACAACATTTAAATACTCTGAACAAAGATGGTTAAAAGCTGAAAGCTAGGGGCATGTATGACACCAGAAGGAAACATAGAAGATGAAGAACAGGAATTGTATGACTTAGTGAAACCTAGAGTGGTCAGTGATGGCAATTAAATATACAAATATAAGAATGTTGTTAAAAGAGGTAGAACAAATGAATGTCAACAAGGTTTTGAAAAGTGGATGGTATAAGGAAAAATATACAATTAATGCAAACTAGTCTACAGTTAATGGTAACATTGTAAGATGCTCCCATTAACTGTAACAAAGGCAATATACCAAAGCTAAATGTCTATAAGAGGGAGGTAAAAGGGAGTGATACGGGATTCTTGGTGGTGGTGGTTTTGTCTGACATTTTCATTGTATTTTATTATATTTTTATTTTTATTCTGTTTCTTTTTTTTTAATATTTTTATTGTTCATTTTTTCCCTCCTTTTCCTCTTTCTTTGGGGAAGAAATGGAAATGTCTTCATATAGATTGTGGTGGTGAATACATAATTATGTGATAATACTGGGAATCATTGATTTTTATTTAGAATGGATTGTATGCTGCATGAATAAAACTGTTTAAAAAATAAACAGAGGGATACAAGTGCTGGAGAAAATGTGGAGAGAGGGATGTACCTATTCCCTGTTGGTAGGGAAGTAGAATGGTGCAGCCAATCTGGAGGGCAGTGTGGTAGTTTCACAGGAAGCTAAGTAGGGGTTGCCACATGGTCCTGCAAATCTCTTATTGGGTATACTCTTGGAAGTACTGAGAGCAGGGACATGAATGGCCATTGAACACTGGTGTTTATGGAGGCAGTATTCATGGTTCATGATGGATAGAGGTGACTTAAGGGTACATCAACCAATAAACAGAATGGTGAACTGTGGTGTATACATACAATGGAATATTGAGCAGCAACAAGAAGAAATGAAATTGCAAGGTATGCAACTAGATGAATGGACATTGAGGACAGTATATTGAGTGAAATAAGCAAGAATCGAAAAGACAAACATTATAACACCTCACTAATATGGGCTAACTATAATGTGCAAACTCTGATAATTGAATCTGAGAGCATAGGTTATCAGGGGAAAGCTTATGGTAAAGGTTCCTAGACTGTAAACCCCTAGAGCAGTCACATCTATTCATGAGTTGTAGCGGTTACTTCTAAATTTTGAGATGATGAGCTGTTTGTGTATAACTGGTCAGTCCCTGGAACTTTGGGGTCTGTGAGCCACCTGAGACTCAGAACCAGAGTTCAGTAGGTAAGAATGTCAGCATTACCCCATACAGCAAATGTTAAAGAGGCTGAAAAAGAGATCAAACTTTAATTAGACATATGAACAAAATGGACTTGGTTAGGACTAAGATAAGCCAGACTAAAGGGAAAAGGATGATATTGGCTGTGTTTTAAAACTTCAACTTCTGTGAGAGACCAAAGGAAGAGATGTGTACTTGGTGGAAAATTTATATTTTCTATAGCATGCTATATAATGTAACTTGTATGGTCAGTTTACTCAAACACCATAATTACATGGAACCTTAAATACGCGGTGAGATCTAGTTGGTTTGTACAGGTTAGCATGAAACCCCTACATCCCAGAGTAATTTGGGCAGAGAATGAAATGTTTTTGCAAAGCCCCCTTGAGGGACTGGAGAAAAACTGGAAATATTAAACTACCCACCTGGGGAATTCCTGATATTCTCACAAGCACTGGGGACTACCATTGTAGTAGGCTAATCCTTCAATCTTGAGGCTTGCCCTTATGAAGCTTGTTACTGCAAAGGAGAGGCTAAGCTTACTTATAATTGTGCCTAAGAGTCACCCCCAGAGAACTTGTTTTGTTGCACAGATGTGGCCTCTATCTCTAAGTCAACAATGCAGGTAAATTCACTGCCCTCCCCCCTACATGGGGCATGACTCCCAGGGGTATAAATCTCCCTGGCAACATGAAACATGACTCTCAGGAATGAGCCTGGACCTGGCATCGTGGGATTGAGAAAGCCTTCTTGACTAAAAAGGGGAAGAGAAATGAAACAAAATAAAGTTTCAGTGGCTAAGAGATTTCAAATGGAGTTAAGAGGTCATTCTGGAGGTTATTCTTATGCATTATATAGATATCACTTTTTAGGTTTTAGTGTATTAGAATACCTAGCAGGAAATACCTGAAACTGTTGAACTGCAACCCAGTAGCCTTGATTCATGAAGACGATCATGTAACTATATATCTTACACTGTGTGACTATGTGATTGTGAAAACCTTGTGGGTCACACTCCCTTTATCCAGTACATGCACAGGTGAGGAGAGAAATGGGGACAAAAAGTAAATGAATAATGGTGGGGGGGGAGTGGGAGATGCTTTGGGTGTTCTTTTTAACTTTTTTTATTTTTATTTTTATTTTTATTTCTTGGAGTAATGAAAATGTTCAAAAAATCGATTGTGGTGAAGAATTCACAACTGTATGATGATACTGTAAACAACTGTACACTTTGGATGATTTTATGGTATGTGAATATATCTCCATATAATCGCATTAAAAAAGATTATATGTGGACCTATAACATTTCAGCACAATTGAACACAATGCTGCATTACTGCAACATGTTCTTAAGTTTTGAGCACATCTATGTTATAGCTTTCACAGCCTGGCAAAGGACTGAGCAACACCCATTAAATGAGATGAGAAATAGAACAGAAGGAGCCAGGATCTGGAAAAGATTTAGCAACTGATGTGGAGTAGGCTTGGGGATGGGACAGCAGTACAAGAGATGACAGAATCAGAGCTCTGACAAATGAATTATGTGGTCTGGCAACCATTAATTGAAACAGCACCATAAAAGTTCCCTGTCATTCAGGTATGTTGTAGTTGACATGGGCAGATATGAAATAGCATATAGCCCAATGGGGAGAGAATTCAGTGGCAGCAGCATTCTAAAATAGAAACAGACAGATGAGAGCAAAATTTGTAAGCATGTATCAGACAATCAACCTGAAAGGCCACAATGAAGGAGGTCTTAGGGTTCCCAGGTACTAGACACACTGATGAAATAGGGGCTCAGGCATGGGGAGCACATTTCCTAAAAATAAGATGCAACGTAGAAGGGGGATCACAGTCCATTATTAATTTTTTAACTTTCATAAACAGGATACGTTAGCTCTTCCTTCGTGGCTCTTTTTTTTTTTTTTTTTGCTATATTGAGGTGTAACTGACATGCAATTAGATACACATAATTAAAATACAAAGGTTGATGAACTTTAACATACGTAAACAGCCTTGGATTCATCACCACCATCAAGTTAACGATCATAACCATCAGCTGTCAGAAGTTGCCTTCTGCCCTTTGGTAATCTCTTTCCTCCTCTACTCCACCCCTCACTTCCTAGGCAACCACTAATCTGCATTTGGTCAATAAAGTTTGTTTGCATTTGCTAGAACTTCATAAAATGGAATCATACTATATGTATTCTTCTTTGTGGAGCTTCTTTCTCTTGGTGTGATTATTTGCAATCCTACCATGTTGTTGTGCGTATTGATAGCTTATTCTTTGTTATTGCTGAGTAATGCACAAACATTTATATTGTGTTTGGATATTTCACAAATTGTTTACCCACTGAACTTCTGATGAACATTTGGAACTTCACAAATAAAGCTGGTATGAATATCTAAAAAGCCAAGCCAGGAGGATACCTGGAATGTCTGCACACTGCTAGAAACAAACATACTTACCTAACCACACAAGTAGGATGGCTGAGATAAGTTTAACCAGTTAACTTCGAGTTATCCTGGCAAAACGCGATAGACTTTTCCTTTCTATTCTCTGGAGCTCATAATAATGCTGTACTCATTGCCCATGAATGCTCCTTACCCACTCAATCATTCCCCAGGTTCAGCTTTCATAACTACGAGATTTGTCCTCGTCAACAACTCAAATCAGTAATTTACTAATTGAGCAACCAATAAGGAAGGCTTGTTAGATTTCCAATGTCAGGGTATACTTTCATTGCTTTAAAAATAAATAAGAATATCAAAAAAGGAAATGAAGCTATGGCCATTTTCCTAAAAGCATTAGAACAAATCTGGCTCCAAAAAAAAAGTTGAAATTGACTTGGCTGGGACTCTGCTGAACACAGTGTGAGACAATAAAGCAGCTATAGAGTCTGAGTTCAAGTGGTCACTTCTCCATAGTTTCCAGAGAAGGTCATTTCAGGCAGAGTTTGTCATCCAACAGAAGCCCTCAACAGGGCACAGGGCTAGAGGATGGGAGGCATGGAAAATTACTGTGGCTAAGAGAGCCCGAATGGAAAAACAAACTTCACTCAACTGGGTATGGAAATTGGTAGAAGGGATCTTAATCTTGCAGGAATGTGGCCCCTTCAGTTGGCCAGGATCGAGCCATCTTGGGGTCTGATCCACTTGGCTTTATAGATATTGCACTGTTAAACTGGGCTTTAATTCAGAAGGGATAAAAATAATCACCACAAGAATGTTGCAGAGATTTTATGATGTAGAAATGGCCATGTTAGTAAGGGAGAGAACTCTTCATGGAAAGCTTAAAGCCAGAGTTCGGTGCCTCTTTGTGTCTGCCTGTTTATTGATATCAGAAGTTTTTATGCACATCTTTTCAAGTGTACTTAAAAATATGGACTTCAATGACAAGCAGGTGTCTTCATTCCCAATTCAGATGGCAGAAATGATGCACAAAGTTGACAAAGTTGCCGCACAGGACCTTGCTAAGCTAATAAAATCACCTTCCCATCATCAACTCTGGGCTAATGTAATATTATTGAAAACAAACCTCAATGTGTATTGTAGTTCCATCCATAGTCTACGAATTCAAGGCAAAAACAAATTAAGTAGCAGGGAGTAGTAGGAAAATGAAGAAGCATGCATTCAAAAAGTGGCCATTCAACCTGTTTCACATGTCATTTCATCAAAGTTTTCACTAAGAATGTATGTTGGTGACAGGTGTTTAAAATGTATTAGTGCATGTGGTATTTCCAAGACTAGCAGGTAGCGGCATCTTCTCTCACCTCCAGGCTTTAGAGAGGTAGCATGATGAAGTGCAAACAGATATTCTGGTTACAAATTCTGGTGTAGACACTTTCTGCCGTGGGAGCTAAGGCAAAGTACTTCTACCTCTCATCCTAAGTTTATTCATCTGTTAAATAGGTGTACTGTGCTAACATGAGATGTGGTAAGGATGAAGAAACATAACTTCTATGTACCATCCAGTGTGGCCCCAAAACACTTCAACAAACATGAATGCTCCTCTTTTCCCTCTCTCTCTATCATGACTGGTTCAATATAAATTGGACTAAAAATGTTCTTTGTGGGATGTCTACTATTGCCTACTACATAATATTGAGAAGGAATAAGTATGAAAGGGCAAACCCTATTAATTCACTATATCTACCTCTAGATTCTTCCCCAACACTCTTTTTTTGTTTCTCTGACTATGGAGCCTCTTTGCCCCCTGGATTTTAGACTTTGCTGTGGTCAGCCATTTGGAATTGAGAGGTAGTAATGCATTATGAGAGGGCATGGAAAATTGGCAGCGACCTCAAAATAGTAAGAGAACAGTAAATTGTAAATTGCCAAGTAAATTGTAAATATTTCAACTATTCTTGCCGTTATATGGATACATAGGTACATTGGAATTCTTTTCTTCTCATTGCAGTCTTGCTCTCACCTTCAAGTTAGTTCAATCAAACTTAATGTTAAGACATCTATACTCTCTGAGTTTACCAGAAATGGCATCAGGGAACTTTAACTGGTGCCATTTAAGACCTGAAGAAGAGACTGAATTTGCAGTGGTCATGAGTTTTGAGACTTGGGCCAACCAACATCAGTGAACACATACTATCTTGAGCTAGTCCAGTTTCTCAAAAAGCATTTTGAACCCTCAACCAGGCTACTCCAGGCTCCTGACATTTCTAGGGGTACCACTGAGTCACATACTGCCCTGGTTGACTGTCAGCTGGGCTCCCCATAACACAATCTAAATCTCCGAGACTCATAGCCCATAGCATCTCAACCATCAGTATCATATGGTAACTTGCCATTAAGATCTTTTAAAAAGAGAGAATTTTAGGGCTTGCAAAACAACAACAAAAAGTTAAGTCAACAATGTGGTATTTAAATATTGCCAGCAATCCCAAAGCTCTGCAACAGCTGAAAACAATTTGAAACATAAGATCAGCCAGGGAGAATGTCTAATTTAGATTAATGTAGGAGACTTTATTCAGCCCCTGCCATAGCTATGGAGGCAGCATTTGAGTTTTCAAGCGTGGTCCCAGCTAAACTTCATGAAAATTACTTCCTGGCATTGTTTCAAGTTCTTCATTCTGGAGTCAGGCTGTCTGGGTTCAACTCATAAATCAGCCACTAGCAGGAGAACTTTAGGCAAGATCCTTAATCTCTGCCTCTGTTTCTTCATCTGTAAAATGGGGGTAATAATAAAGCTACCTCCTTGTGGCTACTGGGATGATTAAATTAGAAATAACTAGGATAATTTCAGACACAAAGTAAGCATTCATTATAATTGTTATTATTTTTAATGGTATGTAAATGTTCAAAAAGAAATACATTTTTATATTTCCTTTATAGTACGCCAAACGATACCTTCAATTCACAATATGTGAGGCCCATGTTATTATTCCTTTACAAATGAAGATGCTGAGGCATTAGAAGTTGATTTATTGACACTACTCGATGAGCTGGTGGCTTAATCATGATTTCTATTGTGGTCCTTCTTCCCACTTCCATTAAATTGCAACGCCTCCAAAAGTTTTAGAGCTTCTCAGAAACAAAAATGAATGAAGTAATTGGCTGTAAGTGATTGTTAGAACAGAGAATACACTCTAAACAAGCCAAAATTCCACATTTGAAAGGAAGGCTAGGCAATTACATTGTCATTTCCAAGTGAACAATGCAGCCAAGTCTTTTGTTATTGGACAGAACTTCCAATCTGTGAAGTTCCATATAGAATTGAACCACATAAACCCTTTGCAGAGAGGACAAAGTGTTACAAAGATATTTTAAAAAAACAATCTAAGAAAACATTAGAGAGCTTTAATAACTTGGAGGACTGTACCAAAGGAAGGCATAGATTCATGTAAGGGGATAACTGAATTTAGTGCTAGTTTAAAGAAAAGGAAATAACAAAAGAGCAAATGACTCTCTGAAAGCAAACATCCACATAAGGAAATTTGGCAAGGTTGTGGTGAAAACTGTCTGACCCACATTGGCCTTGTTTATCACTTTGTCCACGAAAACCACTGATTATCAGACTGGGTCATCACCCCAGCTGGGAAGGGAAGAAGGTAAAGACCAAATCCCAGGAGTGCCAGGGATCTGCGTTTAGCTTGTTAGCTTCCAACATCTCTTGCTCTGCTCTTGCCCTGGATCCATCCAAAGGTGAGGCCCCCTGACCATGGGTGTCCTATCTCACAACCAGAGCACACCTGGATGGCAGGTGCCCCCTCCTTCCAGTGTGTGTGGCAGTGGAGATTTACTTCCTCATGAATACACAAGCTTTTTGAAATCTGAAAAGCAGCACAATGATGTCCTTTAATTTAGTTGATACTGAGTGACTCATTAAGGCTTCACGCTCCTTGTACATCTCTGAACCTCTGATGGGGCAAGTTTACCAGAACACTAAAATCCAGGGTCTGAAGACATCTTGAGACAGAGAGAGCATTCCTCAGGTAGACAAAGTAAGGACTCAGTGTTTTATCTCTTTGTTTCTTTCCCTCAATGAGGCACTGCCATTTGAACATGATTGGTATATAATTTCCCATATATGGGGCCCAAAAGGATTACTCTCTAACTCGTCACTGCAAATCATCAGCATAAAGAGCAAACTATCAATGAGGAAGTATTCAGACCCGGAAATTCCAGGCAGGCTCTTGTGGCCTGGCAAGTTCATTATCCCTGTTAATGAACGAAGGCAAAATCATCAAAACAATTTTTAATTCAAAAATCATTTGGTTGGGTTTTATAATGGAAGAAAACACTGTGTCAGACACATATGCTAGCACTAATTTTGGACACAGTTCCCCCTTGTATTTGCTAAGCCTCAACACGACCTCAGATCACATCCAAGAAGACACTGTTAATGGCAAAGGAACAGATAGACGACCCACTCACAGGTGAGTGTTTTCGATCAACACAGCCTTTCCTCCAAGGACCCCAAAGCCCTTTACATCAACTGCACAAACAGGAACCACTTCCTCTTCCTGGAGCACACCAGCCTTCATCTCCATCAACCTTGCATTGTAGAAAAGCAAATGCTACCTTCAAAGTCTCTGAGCTCAGCCTTCAATTCTTGTGCGATACGGAGTGAATTAGTTTCCTAGGGCTGCTATGATAAATCACTGCAAATTAGATGGCTTCAAATAACAGAAGGTTATTGTTGCACAGTTCTGGAGGCTAGAAGTCCAAACTCAAGGTGTTGGTGGGGCCATGTTCCTTCTGCATGCTCTAGAGGGGGATCCCTCCTTAACTCTTCTAGCTTCTGGTGATTCCTGGCAAACCTTGGAGTGCCTTGGTCCATGGCAGCATAACTCCACAATCTCAGCCTCTGTCTTCACTTGGCCTTCTCCCCTCTGCGCGCCTGTGTCTGTGTCCAAACTTCCCTCTTCTTAGAGGACTTGGGGCCCACTTTAGTGCAGTGAGACCTCATCTTAACTTTATTACATCTGCAAAGACCCTATGCCAAAGAGCGACACTATTCAACCCCAGACACAGGGGAGCCAAGCCTGGTTCACAGTTCCATAGTTAACATTTCTAAGAAGTTAAACCCATCTTCCACCCACTCTCCCAGCCCTGGCCACAGCACATGAGGTAAAGAGGAGAGCAAGGAGGCTTTCCCAATGTTATTTCATCCAAGGTCAGTCTCTTTCTGAAGCCGGCACGAGTTTTTTACAGACACTACATTGAGGTTGTGACCTACAAATCCAAGTATGGCACAGGGGACAAAGAGATTCCTGGCTACTTTTTGCTGACTCTTAAAAATCAGACTTCGTGCAACTCTTTAGCTAGGATTTAGCTGGTTCCTTTCTCCTAAAATATTGCAGCAAGGGAAAATGATGATGTTAGCTAGACCAATAATTCAAACACATCGAAAGAGAAGCAGCTCTGTGCAGAAGCCTGGGGATTGGGACGCTTGCTGCTAGAGAGTTCATTTAGATTTATAAAAGACGAGCTGCCTTTGTATGGTTCATAAAAAATTATTATGTGAAAAATTTGGCTGCTCACTGCATTATTCATTGCAGGCCTACTAAAACAAACAACCATTAAACACATGAAAGGGTTCGTGCATTAAGTGAGAAGAGTAAATGAAACCTGTTAAACAAATTATAACTGAGATGAGTGAAATGGCACTCTGGTCACAAGAAGAAAGGCAGAAAGTAAATACTCAGAGTTTTGCACTTAGTGTATTTAATTTAGATGCAACAGTTTTCCTTTTCTTAAATAAAGCCACAGAATCAGTTGACATGGTGGGCAAGTTGTCATGGTGGGATATAAGAACCTCAGCAGACTGGGAAGTGTGAGATGATCGCCCAGTGAAGACTCTGATATGGATTTCTCTGCCCCTCTGAAGTCTGTCTCAACCAGTCTTGTTCTAAGGGTGCAAAAGTTAACCAGGCTTGGTCCAGGGCATACACTTGAGTCTGGAGCAATGCAAACTGTCTCTTATTCAGAACCATCTGAAGGGCTCAGTTCGGTCTCACACAACTTAGGGGTTTGGGCTTGCGTTTAGGTTAGGAAGAGCAGGTTTGATGGATCACAAATTTTTCCTTTCCAAATGGCCCCAAATTCTTGGTGACTCCAACCACTCCCAGCATCTCAGAATCAGAAACCAAGTACTAGACTGAGCCTTGTCACACTCTATTTTTGAGACTAATTGATGCTTTTGTTCAAGCCCTAAAATCTGTGACCCTCCTGGAAACTGGCTCAGTGTGGTTCCCTTGGAGGATTATACATCCTGGCCACTTTCAAAATAGATTTGAGTGTTTTTCTTTATTCACTTTGCAACAAACAGAAAGCACTGGAAAAAATGCATAAGAAGCTGCCATCTTTCATGTCCTTAAAGGACATAAAAGCAGCATGGAGAAGTGGAAAGAGATCACGGGGCTAGAGTTGGGTTAGAATGTCTCTAAGACCCCTTCTAGCTATAGAATACCAATTGTTTTAACCTCCAGACCTGTTGAAATTATGAGTGTTGGAAGCACACCTCGTTGAAATACCACCTATGCCAGAGGCCACATTTACAAAAACTGGCGGGAAGACACTTAGGAGACGTGCCTGCTCCCTGAGGTAGACTGAAGTATAATACTCCAACATAGACATGTTCTCAGTCTTAACCCGCATTCCTGTAGGAGTGAACACACTGAAAATAGGAGCCCTTGAAGATGTTATTAAGGTGTGGCCCAAATTAATAATGGTGGGTCTTGAGAAGGCCTTATAAAGAGAAATATGAGAAGAACCAAAAGCCAGAAGTCAAAGAAAAATCTGGAAGAGCAGATGAAAGAAGAGAACATTGCCACACGAAAGGAGGCAGAGATGCGAGCCAAGGGACCCCAAGGATGCCAGCACCCAGCACCAGAATGCCTTAGACTCCGAGAGAAAGCCAGCCTTGCCAGTCTTGACGTGGCATTTTTTCTAGCCACAAAACGGTCAGCCAATCAATTCAGCCAACTCATTGTATGGTATTTGTCATAGCAGCCTGGAAATCTAAGATAACTACCAATCCCATGTTTCTGTTTGGAAGGAATTTCCATGCAACCCAAACTCCCAGCCTCCCTCTGCTTCCCCACATGCTCACTCCCAGGCAAGGAGGTAGGAATTAACGGATTGGCTTCAATACACGACATAGAATTCAAGCCCTTGAGTGTCTGAGGCCTCTATCTTGAATGTACCTGACTACAGGGTGAGTGTGCGTGGCCCTCCACTCTCAGCCTTGTGAAATGATTTTGAGGGGACTGATTCAACTCAACGAATCCATAAAACACTAACTGTGCTGTTTTGGAAGTATTATGTCCCCCCAAAATGCCATTTTCTTTGATGCAATCTTGTGGGGCAGACATATTAGTGTTGATTAGGTTGGAATCCTTTGAGTGTTTCCATGGAGATATGACTCAATCATCTGTGAGTGAAATGTTTGATTGGATGATTTCCATGGAGATATGGATCCTGCCCATTCAGAGTTGCTCTTAATTAAATCGCCGAGTCTTATATGAGAAGCTCAGACAGAAGGAGCTCGCTGCTATAGCTTATAGGGACATTTTGAAGATGGCCATTGAAAGCTGATCCTCACATTTTGGAGAACACCATATTGAAACGCAACTTGGGAGCAAGCAGATGCCAGCCACATGCCTTCCCAGCTACAGAGGTTTTCCAGATGCCATTGGACATCCTTCAGCGAAGGTGCCCTGTTGTTGATGCCTTAGCTTGGGCACTATTATGGCCTTAAGACTGCAACTTTGTAACTAAATAAACCCCCTTTATAAAAGTCAATCCATTTCTGGTGTTTTGCATTCTGGCAGCATTAGCACTAACATTTGGTGTCTTGGCCAGGAGCCCAAAAAACAGGCTGGCTTTCTGGAGGTACAATAACATATGAAGAGCATGGAGATTCTGTTGGGGGCTTGCCTTGAGTGGCTCAACCTCCGGAGGTATGCTAGCAAAGGCGACACAGGCCTTGGAAACACCAGCTGTGAGAGGCTTGGTAACCTTGGGTAGGCTGGTCCAGCTCTAGGATGTGAGATGGTACATCTTGATCTTAAACTACACAGGCTCTGCTTGCCCTGGGGATACAGGTAAGACTGAGGACAGAGAAGAAGGGCATATTAGCCCTCTAAGACTCCAGACAAACACTGACACACACAAAAAAAGTTCACTGAGTTACATCAAGAAATGCCATCAGAAGAAAATAAGCCCTTTTCTAAACATCCTAACATAATCATCTCTGCCTCAAATAGGGGTGAGGTTCTTCCATGGCCCACAGATGGGCAGACACAGCATGCAGCACAGAGCTCATGAGACAGCAAGAGCACTGGAATTCACCAACCCTGCACTCACAGCCTTCTGCCTCTCCCCAAACCCCAGCTTCCGGATCCTTCCATTCCTACTATTCACTGATCTAGTCTACTCAACAGACTCGAATCTGTAAATTATGAACAATAATGGCAACTGTTCGTGAGCAATGAAACATTTTCCATGTGCCAGGCAATGTTGCAGCTTTTACATATGTTATATTCTTATCCTTGCAATAATCCAAGATATAAGAATTTTCATCCCCATTCCATGGAATGAGAGACTGAGCTTTGTAGCTTTGTCCAGATTTTGAGACCAGACATCTGAGTCTGAAGCTCTAGCTCAGTCCTTTAGATATTTCTGGACACGAAGAATCAGAAGGATTTTGCAATTGGGGAATTTAAGAACAAATCCCAGTGCCAGGGGTGAACAAAAAAATACATAAGCCTTTCTCAATAATTATTCATGAAAGTGCTTCTCAGACATAGCAGATCCTCAGGGATCAAAACACACATAACCCTCCTTCCTGACAGCATCCTTCGAGGCTTATTTTCTGATTCAGTCAGACAGTGGAAAAGGAAATCTGGATTAGGGAGCCTTGGGTTACACAGCTCTGGCTACATTTTAATGTTGAGAGCAGTAAGATGGAGAGAGGCAGAGGAATGTTTTGATTCTTAATCTATTTTCTAGTATCAAAAATTTGGAAATATTACTTTCTACAGACACTGGTAGAATTTGCTGTTAATACACTAAAACTTCCCAGTGATCACCAAAATCGTTTCTGGAAATTACAACCAGATTGACATCAGACTCACAGCTTGCAAGGACCGGGTGTGCAAAGAGCTCACTAAGCTGTACTAGGATTTTGCGATAGGTCATCACTACCTGAGCCAGTTTGGATGTATTATGTTCCCCAAAACGCCATGTTCATTAATGCAATCTTGTGGGGGCAGACATATTAGTGTTGACTGGGTTGGAATCCTTTGATCATTTCCATGAAGATATGACTCAATCAACTGTGGGCAAAACATTTGATTGAATTATTTCCATGGAGCTATGGACTCCGTCCATTCAGGGTGGGTCTTGATTTAATCACTGGCGTCCTATAAAAGAGCTCAGACAGAAGGAGCCTGGTACTGCAGCCAAGAGAGACATTTTGAAGATGGCCATTGAAAGTAGACTTTTGCTACTCTAGAGTTTGCCTACAAGAAACTAAGGGAATGTCCCCAGATGCCTAGAGAGAAATGTCCTAGGAGAAAGCCATTTTGAAACACAACCTGGGAGCAAAGGAAGAAGATGCCAGCCACATGCCTTCCCAGAAAACAGAGGTGTTCCAGACGTCATTGGCTATTCTGCTGTGGGGGTACCCTCTAGTTGACACCTTAGCCTGAACACTTTTATGGCTTTAAGACTGTAACTTTGTAACTAAATAAACCTTGTTTATAAAAGCCAATCCATTTCTGGTGTTTTGCAAAATGGCAGCATTAGCAAACCAGGACACTGCCCTTGGGATAAAGTCTGAAGTCAGCCTGAATATAAGACATAGTATCATCCCACTTGACCATTTACCTCAAGCACTTAATGGTAAAACTGCACATTTGCTCCACAACAGCACTTATCCAACTTTACTTTGCAGACGAGTACCCAGAGAACTTCTTAGAATGCAGATCCTGATTCAGCAGGTCTGGAGTGGAGGGTTGTGCTGCTGCTGGTCCTTGATTCCACTTTGAGTAGCTGGGGCTAAGCGACCAAATGTCCATGAACTCCCTGGCACTTTCACATGTCTAAGCCCTTCCTCCAATATGGACACAACACTTCCTCCCACTTCCCACCAGCGGACTCCTTCTCGGTCAAAGCCTTGGTCAAATATCAGCTCCCCCGGGAAGACTCTGCAGATGCCCCTTCCCTAGATATGGTGATACTTTCCCCTGGGATCCACTGTGGTTTCCAAGTTCCTATTACAACACCTATCCTGTCAAACTGAATTATAGTTCCCCTTTATTTGTTCATCTTTGCCATAGATTGCACTACTGGAACACAAGGATGGCATTTAATGCTTCTTGTCCTTGACATGGTGCCTGACATATAGCATGTGATCAATTAGGTTAACTGAATGAATGAATCAGACTTAACAGGCTGTAGTTCCACAAGTTGACACTTTCCCATTTTTAAAAAATCAGGTAACTGATTTATTGCCAGTTCCTTCAGTCCCCTCAGTGGTGAGTGGCCCAGCCTTGTTAAGTTGTACTTATCTTAAAGGTTCCTTTTAAAATATGTCACCACTTCTTGTGCAATTTTAAATGATAGATCCCTACAGTGAAGAATGGAGTCCAGAATAAAACTGACTTAGTTCAAGACACACTGAGCTGCATGACCCTGGGCAAATTATTTATGCTGTCTGCCAAGTCCTGTTGGTTATAAGGATAGCACCTGTTTCATCAGTTGTTGGGTTAAATGGGTTAATATATGTAAAGCATGTAGAACCATGCTTGGTACAGCCAGCGCTATAGGGCAGTGAGCTGTGACTCTCATATCTCCTTACCACTGAAAAAATCAAAGACAAGTATCCGCGCTACTCTGTTTTCCCTCTGCATTACCATGTCATCTTGTGGAATTCCACTATCTTCCATCATTGCCCTTTGTTTTCTTTGACATGCCTCTTAATTAACTCTCTTACATAATTTCAAACAAAAAGCTTTCTTGTCATTTTCTGCTTTTTCATTCTTGTTTGTCTCAGCTCATTTGTGGCGTCCACCTTACTGATGATATTCTCAAAGATGTGCATGACTTTTCCCTTCATGTTATGTTTGGCGTTCCTTTCTTTTTACGTGGGATTTTAAAATGTGAGCTCATAAGCAATCCATTCACACAGGCTCCAATTTCTGATCATTGGAATCTGTCTCAAGCATATAATCAGAATTTCATTTTCTATATTTTTATTTTTGAACCTTTGACATCATTACTATTTCTAACTTCTGAGAGATCAAACTCTCCGCAAAGAGTGTCTGAATTTATCAGGTGCTCCTTACTAGCAAAAAGAGAACGAAAGCATCAGAGAAGCTAAAGCTGCCCATCCCTCTTGTATCTTGTCTCTCTGTCAAGATACAAGGCTGTGTTTGCAAAAATAACCATATCGGCTTCTTCTATCATAAAGAAAAAGCACTGATTCTAATTTCAAATATGTGGATTTCTGATTATAAAACATATATTTTACATTTTATCCCAACTTCTTTTATTAGATTTATTTCTTTTGGGAAAAACAAAAGTATATTTCATCCTTCTAAGTTTAAAGACATCAAAACTAAAAATCATCAAGGAAAAGCGGTTCGTTAATTTTTGCAAGAAACCAAACACCACCACGAGTAGCCACATATTCAAAGAAAAGATTTTAGCCCAACTTCAAAGACTGGACAATGGATGTACAATTACACATGTTGAATTGCAGGAAAACATTCACAGTATACATATTCATTTTTAAATGAATCCCTACTTTAATCTATTTCCTTTTTTGCATTAGCCAACCACAAATTAGCCCCTGTCACTATGAATCAGAAGTCTTCCACAGTCAATGCAATCAGAGAGCACAATTTCAAAATGGAAATACTACAGACATGACAAATAAATAATGACAAGATTTTATGAAAGAACAACTATATTAGGGACATTAATAGACTTCTGAAAAAAAATCACTCTACCCAGGTCCTCAGTAGGCCCATATTAAATGAACAAATAAGAATGAGTTTGACTTCAGTTCTGTCTGAGCGCATGTAATTGCAATCCTCGAGAGGAGTCCAGGGCCCCCAAGGGAAGGACATGGGGTGGTGGTGGTGGTGGTGGGGTGACATGGTATGTGTTAAGGTCAGAAATTGTGTCCTAGGGCTGTGCTTCTCAACTGGTGCACTGGATAGAATCGGAATCAGTATATTTTTAAAATTTCCAATCCCATACCAATATATTTGTCAAAATGAAGAGAAGAATAAATGTTAAACAGACATACAAAAATACACGCGCACTGCTCACCCATCTCAATGCTGCATTAATGTTAGATTGTTATAAAGACTTCTAATCACCTCCTCTCTCTTTCTGTACTTACCTTGCTGCAAACAAACAGCATAGGGACTGCCACTGATCACTCTTCGATGACCTCTCCTGTCTAATAAACTTCTAGAAAAAAAGTGTGGCTGTCAAAGGGTCAGCCCCACCCTGGTCCAAGGCACTGGGTTCTCTCACCTGGCCCAGAATGGACCCCTAAAGAGGTAACGGGATCCCCCCACTGCCCAGTCCCCAGGGCCACACAGCAGCCAGAGCAGGTCTGCCCTGCTCAAAATCCAAGAGGATCTCCCTTGCTCTAAGGGTACACGCCATATACTTCCCACGACCTGGAAGGTCCTCTGTGAACTGGCTCCTGCCTACTTCCCCAGCCTCATCAAGTCACTTCTCTCCTCTTACACTATGTTGCAAATATACCCAGGGCACCTCTCAGAAAAGCCCTAAGTGCCCTCCAGCCTAGGGTGTTCCCACATCTTACTCCCTCTTCATGGAAGCCTGCCCCATCCGTCCACGCTATGGATTGAAGGAAGCTACTAACATGTCCCAGGGAAGGGGTCGGGTCAGTGCAAACTGGAGAGGCTCTGTGACTGCTATGACAAACAGAAAAGGGCAGAAGAGATGCCACGCCGGTTTCTGAGCCCAGGCCTGGAGAAACTGGTGCTTTCCAATTCCTGTCTCTTGGAACACTCTTTGTGGAACGCTGAGCTGCCATGTAAGGATCCAATAACCCTGAGACAATCCTGGTGGGCGAATCTCACATGAGTTCTTCATTCAACAGGGCCTCTGGGCCCAGCCATCCAGCCATCCCAGGCAAGAGGACTGGCGCGCACTGTCGGCCCCCTCAACCAGCCTCCCCGCCTGGCAAATACCACAGTCCGTGCCCGTGGAGCTGAAGAATCACAGCAAATTCCTGCCCAAATTTCTGATTGAAAAAATTGTAATATCCAATACCATGGTTGCTATTTTAAGTAACTAAGTGTGGATGGCAGAATAATACCCTTCCACAGTCCTCCAGACATCCACATCCTCATCTCCAGAACCTATGGATATGTCCGCATACAGGGTAAAAGGAACTCTGCAGATGTGATTATGTCAAGGATCTTGAGATGGTGGATTATCCTGGATTATTCGGAGGTAACGTATTCAAAAAAGTTCCTGTAAGAGGGAGGCAGGAAGGCTGGAGTCAGAGAGAGATCTGAAGATGCTAAGCAACTGGCTTTGAAGATGGAGGAAGGGGCTGTGTGCTCAGGAGAGCACATGGCTGCTAGAAGCTAGAAAAGCCTCCACTAGAAACACAGCCTCTCCCACACCTTGATTTTAGTCTATAAGACTCATTTCAGACTTCTGACATCAATATTTGTGTTGTTTTAAGCCACTAAGTTTGTGATAATTTGTTATAGTGGCAATAGGAAACTAATACACGAAGTTTGGGAGTAATTTGTTAGACAATAACATATAACCAGAACACAACTTTTCCTCCTGTCCCACCTCCCCACACATGTAGGTTCACAAGCATATTTGCTATATTTGCTCATTCCTTTTCATCGTTCAGATCTCAGTTTAAACTTTTACCCCTTAGCATGCATTAAAGAATGTATTCTTAGCATGTAATTTATTTTTGCAATTATATAATATGTGTCCCCTGCAAGACAAAAAGTCCCAAAAGGTCAGGGTCTGTGTCGATTTGGCTCATCAGTGAATCCCCGTTACCCAAGCACGATGTATGACATTCAGGAAATATTTGGTGAGTGAGAACATGACTGAGTAAATGAATGCAGAATGAATAAGAACGTATGCAACGTATTGGAACCTTAGCTTGTATTTATACATAAAAGAGGGAAATTGTGTTGGAAGTATGTGTGTCTAATGGAAAAAAGTTTGAAGAATAAAAAAATCTTTAAAAAATAATTATTTGAAAAACTGTTAAAATTTAAGTCATCTCTGCATGGGTGGGTGCAGATATTTGAGTATCAGGGATGGGAAATGGCAAGGTTGATCCTTATCTGACAATCTTAACCAATAGGGACAAAAAATCCATTAACTGCATTTTTGGCCACATCACATTTAACATAATACCAAGTACAGCATCACATTCAACAAAATACCAAGTACAACTGGCCAAAGATGTATTTCCATACCTTAAAAAAGAACAACTTCAATTTTCCATGTTACATTTTCAAGGAAAAGTGGACAATATGGGAAAAGCAACCAAAATAAAAATAATCCATAATCCCACCATTCAGTGATAAACACTGATAACATCTTGAAATAAATCCTTCCTGTCTTTTTCTCTTCAAGTGTAATCCTATGCACAACTCTCATTACATAGGAAATGCTACTTCATAGCCTGCATTTTTAATAAATTTTTTCCCATGTCATTAAACATTGTTCTCCAATGTTTTTAATAGCTAAACAGGAATTCAATATACAGATGTCCAATAAAATATTATAGCAACTATTTTATGCTATAAAAATTAAGATGCATATATGTATAAAATAACTCCCAGTTTTAAAGGGAAATTCCTAGAGTAAAATTTCTATGTTGAAGCATGTACACATTTTTAAGGCTCTGGTTCACACATACTGGTGTTTCCTGGTTGGGAGACATAATCAAGTAAGTTTAAGAAATAAAATACACTATTTCCTCACTTGAAGATCAGCAACACACACTAATACATTAAAACCTCTGGCAAGTCCAGCAGTAAAAAAGAAACTGTGTTTAATTTTGTGTAGTGGGAAAACAAATGTATTTGACAACAGAGAGCTCTTCCTCTACCCCATCGGGCATACACTGCTCCACATATATGCTGGCAGTCTTCTTTAGCTTTATGATTTCTACCCTACTTGTCGTGCTTAACCAGCTTTTTTTCTACCTCAGGACTGTAAAACTAAACTATTTATTGACATTCAATATTAAAATTTAAATGTTTAATAAATCATTTATTTTGGCATGAGGAACATATTAGGACCTTACATTCATTTTTTTTAAATGCAAAGCTGGTTTTTCCATTGTGAGACACTGAACAAAGCCTCTCTCCATTACCCATTTATAATGCCATCTTTATTATACCTTGTCAGGGACGGAATCATGTCACCCACAAAACGTATGTTCGGGTCCCAACCCCTGGTCCTAGGGGTGTGAACCCACCTGTAAATAAGACCTTTGAAGATGTTATTAGTTAACATGCACCCAAACTGAATGAGGGTGGGGCTTCATCCAATATGGCTCAAGCCCTCCTAAGCATTGGAAATTGGACGTGGAAACAGAAGGCACAGGGAGCAGCCAGAAGTTGGAAGTCAACGGAACCCAGATGAGAGAGGATAAGAGGCTGCCATGTGCACTGTTACATGACGGAAAAGCCAAGGAACCCCAAAGATTGCCTGCCATCCAGAAGATACCGACCCCAGAAGGAAGCAAGCTTTCTAGCCTCTGAAACCATGAGTCAATCAATTCCTGTTGCTGAGCCAAACCATTGTACTGAAGTTGTATGAGCAGATAGGAAACCAAGACATACCAGTTCCAATATATGATGGAACCTACCACTGAGCTCTCTGCTCTGCTGCACTGGACTCTGACATACCTTACTTCCTAAATTCTTATAAATGTATACACTTAAATTTATACATTATATATATATATATTTATAATTTTTATACTTATATATTATAAGTATTGATATACTTATAAATGTATATATTTTCTTGACACTAAGGAAATGTTACCCTCATTTGTCATTTTCCTGGATATCTTCAGTGAACATGTATTCATTAAACAAATTACATATGTATGTATGTGTGTGTGTGTGTGCACATGTGTGTGTGTGTGTATTCAATATCCATATGTAGTAGGCACTTTTAGGTGCTGGATTTATTCTTCCAGGTAAAGACAATAGGATTTGGTCAAGTTTCAAAATTAAAACATCACTAGGATTTCGGCAGGAATTTATGCTGAATTTGTCTAAGGAAGCCTTTTCCATATGAAGTCTTCTGTCCCAGAATAAAGTGAAGACATGGAACACTGGGCTGGGCCTGAATTTGCACGGATTATCTACAGTAGCTGTGATTATGCTGATGAAGGTAAAACAGCTAATAAGTACAAGGAGAAGCACTATATATTATTTTTAAAATTTAATCCTCAAAACCAACACATGAGGTAGGTAATATGGTTATCACTGGTTTACAGAGAAGGAAATTAGGGCTAAATAACTTGTGTAAATTACACATAAATTGGGAATAAAATAAAATCACAAAATTTGCCTTCTTACAGATATTTTTCCTCATTTATATCATATGATGAATTCAATCCTCCTACTTTGTTTTCCAGATGTATCCTGTAACCAGAATTTAGTCATTTGTAAATTTCTGAAATGGGATGAATTCATTTCCCAATCCCTGCCCTGCCTACCTCCAAATCCAGCTAAATAATACACATGAGCTTTACAGTTTCATGGTTTCTAGGAAACAGAACACAGCTTGCAAAAAAGAATCTGAGATCAAGGTCAGTTCTAGGACATTTCTTTAAAAAACAAGGAAAAAACAATATTATTTTCTCCTTTAGGAATGCCTTTTTTTTTTTTTTAACATTTTCTCCATAACAAATCAGTGAACCTAAATACACACACACACACACACACACACACACACACACACACACAGAAACCCCAAGGATTATTAAATTAGCCAATTCAGCCAAATTTAATGCCAATAAAATGAGACTTATTCTCCAATTTCATCAGTTGAAGAACCTCAGGCTCTAATTGGTATTCTTAGATACCAGTTGACGAAAAACTGAAACAATTCAACTGTCTGAGGTTAAAAGAGATTGAAAAAGGACTTAATCAAGTTAAATGGTGAGGGGGAAAGAACACGTTTCCTCTGCCCTTAAAATTGGGGGAGGAGGGCTGAAGAGCCCTAGAATTTTAAATTTCTAAATTTATCCCATTTTGTGATTGAAAAACGTTTAAACATTTTCCTGGATAAACTGGTTATTTATAGAGCTAGTACCCATGGTGTTTTGGATTGAACTGTCCCCCACAAAATGATATATTCAAGTCCTCAGCCCCGTTCCATGAATGTGATCCTATCTGGAAATAGGATCTTGTGTTATTAGTCAAGATGAGGCCAGACTAGATTAGGGTGGGTCCTAATCCAATAAGACTGATGTCCTTATGAAGAGAGGAAGTGTGGACACAGGCAGAAGGGGTGGGAAGGGGAGAGAAATAGAGACAGGTGGGGCATGAGATTGAGCCAGAGATTGAGTTACATCACCAACTACCAGCCACCCACCGCCAGAACCCTACCAACTTCAGAAGGAGTGTGGCCCTGCCAATATCTTGATTTCAGACTTCTGGCTTCCAGAACTGGGAGACAATAAATTCCTACTCTTTTAAGGCAAACAGTCTATGGTGCATTGCTATGGTGGCCCGAGGAAACTAACACACACAGACCATCTAACAAACCTTTAGGTTTAAAAATACGAAAAATAAAAAAAAAAGGTAGAAACTTTAAATATTATCTTCTGTTCATCTGCCTTCCAACATGTCTATTCTACTTAAAGAGGTTGTTTGTTCCTTTAACACAAAAAACAATTAACAGCAAGTCACTGACAAATATTACAATGATATGCTTCCATGTTCCCTTAGCAGTAGCATTAATATTTTTTTTTCTTGGCAGTAACCATGGCTCTTATATATTACCTTGGTTTTGCATAGCTTTTGAGGTTATGGTCTTTATGAATAAAGTTGGAAAAGTTAATCAAAGGGGTTATTTCCTCTTAAAATCTTGAGGAAGAATGTTCTCATTCAATGAACACTTTCAAAATGTTAATCACATGTCAAATATTATGGCATTAGACGTTGGGCATATAAAGCTGGATAAAGCATGGATCCTTCATCAAAGAAGTTCAATCAAGTGCAGGAAAGAAACCATGGAGTTATCATTTGAAAGCAAACATAAAACTCTCATGCAGCAGATATCGTGACTTCATCTTAAATTACTGTCACTGCAATGGACTACGTGTGTCTGGGCATAATTGGGGAACTGGTGGCGCAGGCTCAGCAGAAGTTACTTGCTTGTTTGACAAGTAGCAGAAAGTCCTAGAAACTCCACACTATGAGAATAGTTGGCCACAGCTACACAATACTACAAATTGATAAAATCAGTGTGAACTGGTACCTTAGAAAAACACATTTTCTCCAGCTCTAACATTACTAAAAGTGAGTCCAGAGCACCTGGAGTTGTTTGCTCAATTCCTAGACATATGTCTTGAATTTACTTCTCCACTAAAAGGACCCAGAACTCTTTAGAGCATGAATGATCTGTATCTTGGGCAGGAAAAAAAAAAAAAATAGGATGCATCTGGAGCATTCTTTCATGGCCCAAAAGCAAGAGTGGTTTTACAGGTCTGAAAGGCAATGCTGGAAGAGCAAAGGAGCTGCTTAAAGATTTTCTAGAGAAGTTATAAAAAGTTACATCAAAAAGAGAATAATTATTAATAATTAGAACAATTTGAGTTCATAATTATACTCAAATTGGACACATTAATAAGAATTCTATGTTAATAAAAAGCATATGAAACACTTACATACAACAGAAGGTAAACTGCTTAAATCTGCAGAAATTATAGTAGTAAGGCAATGTGATTGATGGGTTCTTCAGAAGTTGACTTTAGTTGTATCTGGGTAAGTAAGGTGATTACAAAAAAGGGCAAATGAATAGTCTCAAAATTCAGCCCTTCACAGTTCCCACAAGAAATCCACTCCTACCAAGCATTCTGTGAGTTTAGTAGATTTACTAAAGATTTTCCTGGTTACAGGAAGGTGTCATCTTGAGGTTGTCACCCACTAACAGGTGGGAGAATAATCCCAGCTGCAAAATCCCTTCTTCTTCCTGTCCTCTCCCTGTTCCCCTTCCTGGGTATCCCTTGTGCCCCCTTTCTTTGAAGCTCAGATTTTATCAACTATATGGAGAAATTCATTTTCTCCAGCCCACATCCTCAAACTCCTACACCCCACTGTTCTAGTTTCCTAGACTGCTGAAAGCAGATACCAAGAAACGGATTGGATTACCAATGGGGATTTATCAGCTTACATTCTGAGAAAAATGTCCAGATCAAGGCATCATCAAGGCGATGCTTTCTTCCTGAAGACTGACTGCTGGTGATTCTCTCTCTCTCTCTCTCTCTCTCTCTCTCTCTCTCTGTCTCTTCATTCTGTTTATAAAGAACTCCAGTAAGAGGATTAAGACTCATCCTGAATGAGGTGGAACACATCCTAACTAAGTAGCTTCTTCAAAAGGTCCTACTTACAATGAGTTCACACCCACAGGAATGGGTTAAGTTTAAGAATATACTTTTCTGGGTACATACAGTTTCAGAAACACCCACAGACTATTATTCAAAAGAAAAAAATATCCTTCCGAGCACCAGGAAACTCATCTCTTCCTTGCAAGGCAGTCACAATTAGACAGCAGAAAGGTTCTTGTTTACATTTATAGTTACCAACTGCATTCCTATCTGCTTTCCACAGACAGCGTTCTTGTAACAATTCTTCGATCAACTTTAAATTTTTAAAAATAATTTCTAGATTACATGCATATGATTTCTTCCACAACTTGGATTTTTAAAGTTTTTTTAAGTCTATAGAATGTCCAAAAAATGCACTTTATAGCTCCAGAGCTTTTCTCTCATTATTTGTTAATCAGCCTAACAGCCTTGGGAAGTCAGGCACTTCCTGAGGAAGTTAGTTTATCCTCAGGACGTTACTTCCTAGTCAAAGAGGAAATAAACAGACTTGCTAACCTTATTTTTAAGGTCAGCCGGTGTCCAAGGCTGTAAAGGGCAAATGTTTCCAATGATATCTGGTTAATTTGTTCTAAAATTTTGGTCCTCAACCGACTCCATACTTCCTCGTTACTGGAGATGAGCTCGGAAGTCAGGCCCTTAGTTAAAACCTTGAAAGTAACCTACAGAAAGGCGGTTCAGCCCTTGGTGTGTGTAATGTCTTGGTGTTAAGCCTATTTGTCCCGGATGTCTCCCTTTATATGGGATGCACTGAAAAGCTAGCACAAAGAATATGCAGTCATTCAGTAACTAAATGCTTTAGGTTCAAACTATTTTCACAGAATTAAGTGAACCTTTTCAGTGTTGCCAGGGAAGATTCTGTGTAGAAGCCTCCACTTTTCCCCAGGTGAGCCAGATGGATTTTCCCAAGCTCTCCATACAGAAATCCATATATGACTTCCTCTCCACCCTTCACCTTCTACTCACACCACAAAAAGCTAATTCCCAAGCTTCTGGAAGGCCTTTCCCAATTCTTCCAAACCATGTATCTCTTTCTACTTCTCCAATTATAGAACTTCTTGAGGTCACTTGTTGGAATGTAATCACATACTGACCTGAATTATTGTTTAACTGCTTCATAAATTTTTATTTCCCCCACTAATTGCTGAGGTTCTGGAAATGACAGATCTTGCTATAAAATCAAATTCCTTCAGGAGCCAGCGGCTAACAGAAAAATTGCAAGGGATGCTTGGTTAAGACAATGGGAATGATGGGGTCTCTGAGGAGCTAAAGGAGGATGTGAGCCACCCAAATCATTTATATTAAACCCAAAATTATGTTTAAAACCTGTTAAAGAAGAAGAGCACACATCTGAAGGTAGAATCCCCTGTACTACCTGTTTGTGACTTCCTGACTGACATTTGTATCAAGTACCTAAATAAATTTATTTGAACTTAGGCTACATACTTTAAAAAATTCCCATTGAATTAAATTACTGATAAGATTTCTTAGGAATGATCCAAGCTGTCATTACCAATATACATAGCTGTAATTAGATGAAGCAGAATTTCTATGCTTGAAATATAGTGATTATTTATTAGAGTGTTTTCTTGCAAATGGCAAAAGATAAGTGAAGGAAATAAACCTGGACTAATTCTTGGAGATTGGACTAGAATATCAAAGATCTGATTTTTTTTTTCATTCCCTCATCTATATAAAGGCAGGGAAAGATTTTGGATAATCTCAGTTAGGCATTACTTTAAGATGTCCTAAGAAAAAATCACACACAGAAATATAATTTCCTTCTGAAACTACTATATGACATTCTGGCCATTCTGAGATGATCTACTTTGGAAGATAATTCCCTCAAGAAATTAAACTTGATTTTGCATCTGAGATGGTATTTAGGATTTCACTGTACATTTCTAGGCTTACATATCAATTTTTTGAATACCAAGCTGATGTGCTTTCTGCTGCTTAAACAATCTTCAGATGCAAATTTGACTTCTTTATTAAATTGGGCACACTGAATCCACAACATGCTCCAGTTGCCGGAAATAATTGGTGCAGTTTTTCAAAAGTTACCTAACTTCCAATTAGGCAGTAGCTTAAACAATAAAAGAAAGTTGGCGAGGAAGCAGAGGATTGCTAATTTAATTACCAAAACACATTAAGCTTCCAGGGATAAAGCCTTGCAAAGCTTTCCTAAATGATCCCGACATCTGCAGAGATAGCTAACTTTAAAATTTTATTTTTAAAGGCAAAGCAAATCTTTATAGTAATCAGTCATCAACCTCCTCATACACAGAATAAAATCTTGTAACATAGCACATTTCTGATTTCAGAGTCTGTCCCCACCACTAAACCCCTCTTCAAACCTTCCAATTAGGACAGGTGTCATTTTATAACTAAGAGATGTCTTCAAGTGTCATTTTCTTTCTCCGTTTTTTTTTGTTGTTGTTGTTTCTTTTTTTACCTTTTATTTCTCTACCTTTGTTTTATGTTTTTACACTATTTTTTCTTGCGTTATAATTTGAGTTTCATTAGATTATAATACATTGTGTCAAGGTACATTTCCAATGAACATGCTCTGAGATCAATATCCTCCAGTTACATTCATATCCAACTGAAGAATAATTCCATGGCTTACTTTCAAAGGGAAAACGAGGAACATAACTTTGCAGTACTTCCAGATTAAACACACTAACACTCCAAACCCTATATCATGATTAACTGAAATATCACTGCAGACATCAAGTGTGTCTGGTGCAGTTTGCTAAAGGTATGTTTTATGGCAACCTGCAAACTAACCCTCCAGCATTTCAGTGTAAAAGCAGCCTGGAATATTGACTTCTGCTTTATAACTAATGATTTAAAGTCAATTTCTAGACTATATAGGGATCACTAAAGTGTTTCCAAGCACAATACTGACAATCCAGACACTGAGTTGACATTTGAAAAAGGACTTCTCCAAAGTGCTTTCAAAATATCCTTTGATACAAACTTATTAAATGATTAGTATGAACTTTTCAGTAGCATTGTGTGCCAATTCTAAAACAAGCATTAAGAATAAATCTTGTTCAGAACATCAGGGTTTATAGCTCACCTTTGCCACTTAAAAATTTTACAACTTAAGGGTGGACTTACTCTTTCTGAGTTGTAGTGTTTGCATCTGCCAAATGAACCCATTAATGTCTACTTGTCAAGAGAAGTGTGATGATGAGACAAAGGTGAAAGCAATAATGTTCAGGAAAGCACTGGTAAGAGCCTGAAATAATAAGTGTCCCCAAAATGTTTAAGTTCTGTTGAATAGTCAAATATTATATCTAGAAAAGGCTTTTGGAGAAATGGAATCCACCTTGTAAAAGTTAAAAGAATCATCTGTCCTTTGCTGAGTGATTCATTTGAAGTCTGTTGGAGAAACACACTCAGGAAGGAGTAGAAAGAAAATAATATAAAGAAGGCAGAATGAAAACAAAGCCAGATGTCTGGGCATTTTCAAAATAACTCTAATTAGAATTGATCTAATTTTGGACATCGAAAACACAAAACTCATGGCTATATAAATAAACTGGTGATCTGGGGTTCCGTGGAAAGAATACCACCACAGATTCTGCATAAATCAACTCCTTTCACATGTGTCAAGTGAAGACTTTAAAAATGAACTAGTCTTCCTCACGCTTGTATCGTGCTTGGCTGTGAGGTGTTTCCTGGCCATGGCGATCAGTGCCGCCGCCCTGGCCGAGCCGGTGTTTATTTCAAGGACTGCGGTTGTGAGGTCGGAGTTATAAAGGAACTAAATGTGAGCCCGTGTTCCACTCAGCCCTGCCCACTGCACAAAGGACAGTCTTAGTATCAAAGTGACCTTCAGCAGCAAAATTCAGTTTCAAAATAGCACAGGCTTGGTGCATGGCATTGTTTGGTGCTGAAGTTCCTTTTATGATTCCTGAACCTGATGGTTCTAAGAGTGGAATAAGTGTCCCAGGTTAAAAGACCAGACCTATAACCTATGTGAATAAACTGCCGGTGAAGAGCAAACACCCCTCTGTTAAAGTGGTGGTGAAGAGGGAACTTCAGGATGACAAAAAAAGAAAAAAGTATCTTCTGCTGGAAAATCCCAATAGAGATCACCTCCTAGAGCTGTTTCATGCCAATGTATCTGTTTAGGAGATGGGAGGCCATGAGTGGGGCAGGGGAGGAGGTGGCAGAGAAGCAAGACTGAAGTTAAATTGGTGCCATAAGATGAAAGCAATGTCCAGATTACTGTTTTCTGCCTCTCAACCTCCCAAAGCATCTAAAACCCTGTTACCTGAGACCTCAGACCTGTTTTCCTTAGTATACCATTCAAAAAAGGTTGAAGGAAGGAGAGACAATGATACCCTAGGGCTAGGGATGGATTATCAGCTTCAGTGTTTTTTGCAGTTGGAATAGGGAGGGCCCAAGTAGATAGAACCTGAGGAGGCTGCTTAAAGATATCGGATAACTTGCCCTAGACTTGTCGGCCCTCACGGTGGAGGTGGCAGTCCAAACCACAAGTGCCTCATCTTCAAGTGCCTCACTGAGCTAACTGCATCTGGCCAACAAGTCTGCTGACCCTTGAGAGCATCTCCCAGTCCCACTGCTTCAACCATAGAAACTTCCTCTCATAGTATCCAGTGTTTCATTGAAGGCAAAGTGTCCTATGACAAATTCAACTCTGAACGGCCAGTTCTCTGGGTCCCCTTTTCTGTCTTAGGCGGCTTTATTAAATGCAACACTTGTTTAGCAGACGTTTGATTTTTTTAACAACATTAACGTGTGGCCTCTTTACGCACCAAGAAATGTGCCATTGAATAAAAATTTGTCAGCCATGTATTTGCCTTTAAAAAAAATGAACTACTTTCAGGCAGCTAATTAAACAGAAGAGTTCAGAAAGCAATATTAAGGGACTCCAATGAAAGACTATTTTTCGTGAACTGACTTAAAGGTAGTCTATTCATCTCCAGGTAAGAAGCTGACCTGCTAAAGTAGGTTATTTTTCTACCATTTGTATCACATCCTCTCCATCCAGTGGCAATCATGATCCATTTGGGCTCAACAACCTCTCTAAAACATTTCTAAACAGCCTGCTTCAGATCTGCAACCAACTCAGAACAGGCAGCTAGAAATCACGTACACAAAAGAAAATTAAATAGTTTCATGTTCAGAAGGCAACAGTTTTTTTCAAGGTTATGTTTTTTCTAACTTGAACATCTCTCACCAAAACAATGAGGTGTCAAGACCCAGCTCAGCAATTTAGAAGGTGTGTAATATTGAGCAAATCTTTTCATTTCTCTGTGCTGTGGGTATTTCCTTGTAAAATAAGTATAATAGATTAGGAAATTGCCAATGCCCTTTGTAGCTCTGAAGAGCCTACGGTTTCATGCTTGTCTGGCTTGACAACCCACATTTAGAAACCATCAATCACATCTATAAACTGTCTTGCCAATGAGCTCCAAATCTGATATGTTTAAGCAGCAGCTGAATGAAACGGACTCTTCATCAGCCAGTTAAACCTGACTATTGACAATCTGCTTCACCTCCCCCAGCTCCAGAGAGGGCTGAACTGATAAGATGCCTCCCCCTTAAAACCACAGTTCTGTGAAAGAAACCAACCCCCAACTTGCTTATTTCTAGAGATCTTCTCCATGACATAACCCAATCAAACAGATTGCACTCCCTCAAGATTGCCTGTTGTGTGCTCTATTCCAGCTATGGTTGGATGTGACTTTCATAGCTGAAGGTCAAAGGCCATTCTTTCCACTTCAGGAGAGAACACTCCATGGATGAAAAAGCCTGGTAAAAGTGGAAGAGAAAGAATAGCAACACAACTGGAAAAAATTAAGCTGTGTCTTACAGTGTTGGAATGCTGATTTTGTTGGAAAAAGAAAATGGAAAGTTTCCAGCCTTCTACACTTGAACCCAAACCCCCTGCAGTGTCAGGAAATCAGGAACTTAAACTGTCACAAGAAATATAATAGGCTTTAAAGAAAGCATATACCACTTTATCAGGGAGAAAGCACCGCTGGCTGCCAATTCCCTAAAAAGGGTTTGGCCTTGGAGTCACAAAATTAGATGCACAGAACTTTTGCAGGAGACTTTGGAAGGCAACTCCTCCACCAGGTCAAAACTGCCATTCTCTTAGAGACTCCAACAAACTTGTATTACCATCTGTCCCCACTGTGCCTAAGGAAACAGCCTGACGACCTTGAGTGGATTAGCTGGAACACTGAATAGACAGCAGCGACAGCAGTCCTTAGCAAAGAAATAGACGTCCTGGCCTGAGTACATGCTATGCCTCAACCAGTAGGACTGGGTGCTAGAATATGTAAAAATCTGATCCAAGGTTAGAGAATCCAGGAAAAACTAAGGAAGAAGAATAATGTTTGGTAAACCTATGGGTCTATTGTCTCTTGTGACTTCCAAAAATCACGAGAGAATCAGTGCTATGATGAATCCATTCCCAGTAAACACTCGCCCCAGGACTCATTTTGATTGCTTTCATTGCATCCCAGGAGAAGCTTCCAGGCCGGCAGCGCTGCACTGCACAGAGGCCCCACCTCCCCAGCTGAAGAGCTCTCCTACCACTGCTCAGTATCAGCTCCCAGAGTTGGGAGGCTGTGGTTTCAAAGAATAGTTTGCAATGACTTAGATACAAATCCGAAGGTCATGCAGCAGCAGCTCCCTAAAAAAAAGCAACACCCTTTTTTAATGCATAAAATTCACTTACTTTGGGTAAAATGTACTGAGTTCGGCAACTGCCACCACAATTGAAGTTCAGAACATTTTCATCTCCCCAATAAAATCCCTCCTGCCATTCACAGTTAATCCTCATTCCCAATCCCAGCCCCATGTTAGAGGCATGGAATGTTGAGTTTCATTTTCTTTTCTCTACTCCCAGGTCCTCAGTTTACTCTCCAGCTTGCATTGCATAGAGCAGTTATCTACATGTTTCCCAGGAAGGGACAATACCCACACCATTAGATAAGCTAGATTTTAGAAGTCGCGCGCGTGCACGCACGCACACACACACACACACACACACACACACAACCAAGGGGGCTGACAGAATGCCTTCCCCATCCATCCCCATCAGGGCAAAGTTCAACATTACTATGCTTGCAAAATGTTTCCAACCCAGCTATAACAGGTATGGCCATGGCTTTTGAAGCCCACAGGGAAAATGAATGTTATCCTTCACAATATATATCATTTTTCAGAAATCAGTATCCCTCACATCTTTAATCTTAAGGATCCCGCCTGGGTTTCTTGAAAGTGATATCCATAAATTCAGAGATGAACATTCATAAAAGGACCGGGAAACTGAAGAAAATAACCATCATCAAACAGCTTCCAGAAAGCCACTTACACCACTCACCCAATATTTTCTAAACATCAAAGGTTAAACATAGTTCTAGGAAACAGGGAGAAGAGCATTTTTAAATTTGTTTCTCTGTAGATCTGTAAGAAATGGGTGTTCATCTTCTGATTCTTTGCTAGGGTACTGTAAACAGTGGTTACCTAGGAATTTCCCCGTAGGAGGAAAGGCTCATTCCAACGCATAAATTCACCATGTGGAAGTCAGAGAATCCAATGCCCTAACTGCTTATCCTGACCCAGAAACCCCAGCTTTGTCGCCTGTGCACTGCAGACATTGGCACTGACTACTTTGGTCCCATTTTGCAAGCAGTAACCTGATAATATGACACCGATGATGCAGCAAAAATTCCAGAAATACATTTTCACATAATAATACCCACACCTAATTTATTTTGCACTATTTTAACTTTCATTGATTAAAAACATCGTAATAGCAATATAGATTCATACATATAGCCTTTCCAAATTATTTTTAGCAAAACTTAGCCCTTTTTTATTTTTAATTTTCAGATACAGAAGGAAGGGGATAACATCTTTAATAGAGATGGAATTCTTCCATATAAGAGCTGAAAAGAAATTCCATACTAATTTGGCCCACTTGCTAAAAATTCTGTTTCATGTGAACATCATATTTTCCCATTTTTTTCTCTCAATTCTACCCTCAGAATGACAGAAAATACATTGTGACAAAACATAAAAACATTGGCTGGGCCTGGGCCAAAAGAATCCTCCTAAGTAAAGGCAAAAAAAAATTTAAGTCCCCATAGAAGTTTTTTTTTGAGGAAAAAAAAAGCAGACATTTAAAATGCATGAAGTCCCACAGATCCCTCACCCTCACAATGGAGCTCATATAGTTTTGTATTTTCTATTTTTAAAAAGACCTGAAGTAATAAGGGAACATAAATCCAGGTAGGGAAAACAGAGGGATTATTTAACATATTTTTAACTTTCTATTTTCACAGCCACTCAAATTAGAGAAATCACTGTGATAGAAGTGACAGTTGGAAATTCTTCCATTTAAGAGCTAAAAAGAAATAAGAATGGTGGAAAGAAGGGATAATCTTGCAAAACACAGATCTATGATTCGAGAGATCTCTAATTAATTAATTGACGTGATTTCCACTCTGGGTCATGAGAATGGAAGCCTCCAAAGCAAACGTCTAGAATCAATTAACCGGATTTGCGTATTACCTTAACTGAATTTCAAAAATGATCTAATGTCCACATTTGAATTAACAGGCAGAAAATTAAAACTGGATTGCTACCTGATGCTTCACTGCACTGTAACACTCCGACCCATTTGCCTCACTAGGTTGGTGATTTACACTGAAAAGTACTCAGGCATTAAACACAAGAAAACATAAGCCAGTAGTAAAAGCTATTTATAAATCAATCTTGGGATAATTAATCCAGAGAAGGTAATTCTATGTCCCTTTTAAACATGTCAAATCAAAGAATAAATCAAAAACAAAGATCTCTACCATTATAAGTAAACCATCATCAACACATAAATGAAACAAAGGTCAAGAGAAATCAAACAACTGAGATGACCAGCATCAAGCCATGTGTGAGGGAGATTCTTGATATTAAAGCAGCAGAAATTTAGCCTCAGAACAAAGAATGAAAATGTGATCCACAACACTCTGTACCTTTCAGGAAAGTAGGAACTGTGCAACGTCATGAAAATCAGCCAAAACCTCAGATAGAACCTTTCTTTATAAACTCCATTGATGTCTCACACTGGAACTTCACTCAACAATTAGCTTCAAAAGAACTCTTCTTCAGAAGGAAATCATTTAATTGTGTTTAACATTAAAATAAAAGGAGCAGACTCCATAATTGGGTCAACTTTTCACTAAATAAATACCACAGAAACAAATATTTCCATGCTCAAACAAATATGCAGTAATCTGAAGCTTCTCAAGTATTGGGAAGCAATTGAATTCCAACATGAATTATTACTACATATAGTTAAATTCTTCACCAAGAATATCAGTGTGAGCAATCTTTGTCCTGAAAGGCAGAACTTTTCACTTATTCTCTAAATAATCAAACAATACTACTTTTCTATTCCCAAATATTGGAGATTAAGTCATGTTGGAGGAATTATATCACTATGGCCTTTCCACTGTCGCAATCCTATATTCCAGGCATGAACTGTGAAATGCGTCACAAGGATTTTACAATCATACTGCTTTCCAGGTTAAAACATAAGATATATAACATCATAAAAGTTTCCCATAAGTAAATCTATTATATTTTCACAAAATACCAGTATTTGCCTTAGATTTGAGAGACTTAAATCCCATCAAATCAACTATAATGGATAGTAACAGCAGTGCAACAAAAGGAAACTTGGAAGACCCTTTGCCTTCTCATTTTTAAGAATCTCACGTGCTCCCGCTCAGTAGAACAGAATAAACCCCACACATTTTATTTGTCTTCCAAAAATAGCCAGTGCCGTGCAGAGAAGGCGAGAAATAATGAAAACCAGATGCCTACCTTCACTGGTAGCCACATTCTTTTGTGCTTTGGTCGGCGTGTGATCTGTACTTGAACTCACGTCGGATGAGATGCTTGAGCTGCCTTTGCCTAGGGAAAACAGAAATGAGCAGCTTTTGAGTTTTATAATTTCAGAACTGGACCATGCCTTCCATTCTATCCCATACCAAGCCATATCTCCAAGAAAGGATCTCTAATGCAAAAACAGGGTTTATTAAGACTTTTGTCTTATGCATTAAGTTTCTTCTGGGAAATATCTGACCCATGTTACAGTAGAACAAAACTCTATTATAATAGGGCTTGTCTATAAACTCAGACAAGATTATAAAACCTAGTCAAATATGATAACCTAATCTCATTTTGGCATCCATGTGAACAAGAAAGTACATATGGGAAACACATCCACAGCAATACTTCTTTTTATCTGCATTTATAAACAATACATTTCTCAGTAAAGGAAATAGCAAATCTAATAAAGAGGCACCATCAGAGGAAAAAGAGCTCACTAGTTCCAGAGTCGTATCAACTTAGAAAACAATATCTCTGTTTTCAATAGGTCCTTCTTTAAAAAACGCTTCACTTTTCTAATGCAGTGGCTGTGAACCGTGGTGACGTTTCCCCCTGAGGGGACATTTAATAACATCTGGTGTCATTTTTGCTTGTTACAACTGTTGAGGGAATACTTGCTACTGGCATATTGCAGGTAGAGGCAAGGGATGTTGCTCAGCATCCTACAATGCACAGGAGAGCCCCCAAAACAAAGTATTAACTGGGCAAAAACATCACTGGTGCTGTGTTTGAGAAATGCTGATCTAAAGAATCTTAACTCAGTTGAGGGCTGAGTTTCCACTCTTCTAAATTTTAATATAATCTTATACTGCTTTAATATTGCTGGATATTCTCCAAATATCACATGAAAGTCTACAAATACAAACCGCACTCACTGCCCAGTAAGGGAGAGTTTCCTGGTGGGCCTGACCTAACTAGGTGAGCCCTTTAAAAGGTCTAGAGGAGGAAAGAGGCACTCCCCTGCTAACCTTGAAGAAGCCAGCCACCATGAGTGCTACAGCTTCAAGGAGATGAATTCTGCCACCACATTTACAGGGATTTGTTAGCAGCAGTAGGACAACTAATGCAATGGCCAACTATCACACAGATGAACTTCACAAGTTCTAACAGAAACTCTTAAATGGACCTGAGAAACACTTTGCCAGCAGCCTTCCCTGCATAGTGGTTCACTAGTCAGTAAGATGGAGTAAATGTATAGTCTGAACACATTCAGAGTAGAAAACCACACATCGGGTTAGATCGAAAGAGCTTCAGTGTTTTGTTACCTTTTGTTAAAGTTACTGAAGAATCCATGGTCATGGGAGCTATCACCTAAGAAAGGAACAAAAATGGCTACTGTTTCCTCCCACTGCTGCCCACTGTTCCTGAGACTTCTGGCTCTTCAACAAGCTTGATATTGCTCTCACCATTGCCATCCACTTCACATCCTCCTCCTTCAGATCTAGCCAAGATAAGGCAATAATTCTCCATCAGTTTGTGTTCAGACAGTCTCTGCGGCTTGGCTATGGGCCCTGCCGTGGTTCACCTTTGGAGGTGGGTGCCACGGTGGAGCAAGTACTGAGTGAGAACTATGTCCACCTGGTCTCAGATCTGTCTGCCCCTCCCAAATTCTTTGACCATGGGCACTTACTCCTCCTCCAGGAGGTTCAATTTCCACATCTGGTAGGGGAATATTTGGACTGAGTGATTCCTGGCAGCTCAAATATTCTGTGACTCTGAGTCCACTGCAGTACTCCTCCAACGTGAGGGACTCAATGAATCTCTTTAATGGGGCAAAAACCGTTGTGCACCACCAATATAGTATAGACTTAGATTATTTTTATTGTATTGTTACTTAGTGATGCACAAATGGGAAACAAGAAATAAACTCCATATGCTCTCACTCTGATTCAACAATAAAACCAAAACAAAATAACAAATTTAATGCAAAAAACAATGCAACCCATAAAATTCAAATTAACAGCATTAATTTAACAAGGCAGATGACGTTATTTTGCCAAGATTAAATTGCCTTTCAAAACGTAAATATAGTCCTAGCCAGGAAAGCCAACGCCCTCTTGATTTGGGCATGTCCGTGCTCTGCTGGCTGAGGGAGGCCCTGACAGTGACAGTGACGAGTCCTTCCACCCAGTGTAGGCTGGCATGTCACTCGGCCTCGCTGTCCTGACTATATCAATCACGTTTCTGAGTCTGCTTTCCTTTTACTCCTCATCAGCCCACAACAACTAAAGGTGAGTGTCTTCTTTAAAAGACAAGGGCAGAGTTGGGTAATGAAATTCCATGCCAGAACTCTGAAATAAAGGGGACCCAGTATATACTTATTTACATATTTTTAAGATTATCATCAAGAAAGCAAAAAATAAAATAAAATAAAAATTTCAGAGGAAATTCTTAGATACCCCTGAAAACATGTTTGTAGATCCCTCAGAGGCCACAAGCTTCAATTTAAGCAATACCAGTCTAGGAAGAAAGGAATAAAATTGGGGGAAATAATATTATTAATGAAGTTTAAAATAATAGCTAACATTGAGTGCATATGCTATTGTGTATGTGCTGAACTCTTGAGCTTCTACATCTTATTAAATCTTCACTGTGCCCTAAGACAGTGTTTCTGAATCTCATTTCCATTATTGCTCCCTAAGGAAACTTCGTAAGACATTTTTTTCCCTAATAGCATCCTCCCATGAAATTATAATAACCATAGATATTCTGTATATGTCTATACCTGTACGTGTATCTGTACTTTAAATATAAAAAGAATAAAATGTTTTGCATCCCCACCCCAGCACCAATTTTTGCCCCCTTAGAGGCAATATCCCCACTGAGAATGTATGACCGTTGCTAAACAAAACATTTTTTAAATGGCTGAGTATTTAAAGAATTAAGTAACTAAGGAAAGTGTGCTGCATTGGATATATTATGTCCCCCAGAAAAGCCATATTCTTTAATGCAATCTTGTAGGGGCAGACTGATTAGTCTGTTGATTAGGGTGGAACCTCTGAATTATTTTCATGGAGGTGTGGACCCTCCCCATTCAGGGTGGGTCTTAATTAGAGCACTGGAGTCCTTTAAAGAGAGCTCACACAGAGAGCAGAGAAGAAAAAACACCCCAAGAGAAGCTGAGAGAGACATTCTGAAGGCAGCCATTGAAAGCTAATGCATAGAGATTCTTGGAGATGCAGATAGAAGGATGTTTGGAGATGCTAAGCTAAGAGATAAAGCCCAGAGTTTGCCCCAGAAAAGCTAAGAGAGGACTCCTAGATGCTTAGAGAGAAAGCCACTGGAATCAGAAGCTGAAAGCAAAGCAACCTGGGAGCAAAGGACCAGCAGATGCCAGCCACGTGCCTTCCCAGCTGACAGAAGTGTTCTGGATGCCATCAGCTGTTCTTCAGTGAAGATCTCCTCTTGTTGATGCCTTAGTTTAGACATGTTTATGGCCTTAGGATTGTAAATTTATAAACAAATAAACCCCCTTTATAAAACTCAATCCATTTTGGGTATTTTACATAATGGCAGCATTAGCAAACCAGAACAGAAAGTGAGATAATAAGGAAATAAATACATAATCTCGTATTAAATATAGTCCTGCAGCTTGTCATCAAATCATATAGACTGGAATGGGGAAGAGTGCAGGATCTACAGGCATTTAGCTGGGTTTGAATCTGGATTTGCCACTTACTACGCTTAGGAAAATTATTAAATCTCTCCTTGCTTTAGTTTCTTTAGCTATAAAAAGAGGGGAAGAAAAACCAACTCCTGCCTCACAGTTTGGTTGCAAAGACTAAATAAAATTCTCCAGACACAGCACTTAGGATAAGCTCAGCATATCAGGCAAACATCCACTAAGTCTTAGCATTAATAGTCTGAGTACTATTCAAATGCTCCACTCTTCGGCCTTGCTTCTGGAGACAGGCCCATCTTCCCAGTGAGTACCGGGTTGCCAACCACTACAGTTGAGAGAGAGGGAAAAGTGGGCTTAGAAGAAGAAATGTCACAGAAGGAACATAGAGAGAAAGGACAAAGCGATATTCATTTCCTAATATTCAAAAACAGAAATGTGTAGCGTGAGGATGGCCTTGCAAGCCAAGCTATGGTCTTTGGAAGGTACTCCCTAAATTTCTTCCCTCCCTCCACTGATCAAGGGTCAGGACAACAAGTCAGACCCTGGAATTGGATATAAGGGAGGTCTAGACAAGAGGGAGGGGTTAGGGAGAGGACCTAGGAAACCCACCTTAGTGGAATAATAAAGACAAGGGGGAAGGGAGACAGGAGTAAACAACAGCCAGGTTAAATTCAGGTCTCTCCTTTCTGGGGTCCCTCTAAGAGAAGGGAAGGTGTGTCGGATAAATGCGGGTAACCCTGAGGACAGAGGGGTGCTGTCACCCTCACTCCCTAACTAGGAGGCAGGACAGCTGTCATCCTCAGGAGGCCTCCAGCACCAATGAAAAGCATGGCCACAGCAAGATGCTGGAGGCATGGCAGCCTCGGGGAGGTCCTGAGGTCCAGCTTCCTGGAGTCGTCTGGGTTCCCTTCTGACACTGGCTGAATCCCACAGAGAGGAGTATCTAGGAGGGGACTTACCTGAGAGACTCAACATAATACAGTGAGATGCTTCTATAGCCCCAGCAAGAGAGCAGACCGAGACTAGGCCATAAAGGGCAGACTTCCTCCTGCTCTTTCTCTAGAATCACACTCTCCCTGAAAACCATTCCAGGCTGCTCAGAGTCAGTGAGGAACTGAGGGCCCCTGCCAACAGCCAGATGAGTGAGCCACCTTGGAAGCAGATGTCCAGTCCCAGATGATGCAGCCCTGGCTTACCACCTGAATGCACTCACAAGAGTCCCCAGGCCAATTACCACCCAGCTAAGTCACTCCCAAATTCTTGCCCCACAGAAACTGTGTGAGATAATAAACGTGCATTGTTATCATAAGGTACTAGGCGTGGGGATGACTTGTTATGCAGCAGTAGAGAACGCAAACACGAAGTGAGGCAGTGTTGGCCAAGATGTCCCACTGGGCCCTGGCCCTGCCTGGAGAGACCAACTCACACCAATTTACCAGCTGCAGATCCCAGAAGTGAAGGCCAGCTCGGTAAGCAGCGCTTGGTGCACACGGTTCATCAGCCCAGAGACAAGAATCCTGTGCTTCCGAAGCCTGATATTTTCTTACCACCAGGAAGACAAACCATCCCAGGATGAGAAATAGAGGCAAGGGGAAGCTGCAAGTCTGAGCTCTTAACACTGCCTTCATACTAGGGAAGGTTAAATGGTGGAATCATCCAGGTTTAAACTTTATTGAATATTGCAGGTTACATATCAATCAAATAAATCACATTTCTTCTGCACCACTGAGTTGCAATGAGAAAGAAAATTTGGAAACTCATCAAACTAGTTGCTACTGTTTTTTTATTAACATTTTCATCATCATTGTCCTCATCAACATCATCTTCCATTTGATTAGAGAAGAAGGAACATACATATTTGCTATCAGTCCACAGGGTGAAATTTCAGGGGCATGGGTGGGATGGGAGAGAAAGGAGATTGAAAATAAGGGAAGAGCCATATGAAGAGAGAAGATAAACTAGAAATCATAAATAAGCCTGATGGTGCAGATGACCATCACAAGCAATGACTGTGCGAAGAAAAAGAGCAGAGAGTTCAGTCTGCTCTGTGCTTAATTCCGGTCTACGTAGGATGTGGCCACTGAGAAAAATCATCAGTGGTGGATGTGGGCAGTGGACATGGCCTTGGGAGCCACGAGAATAGCTTCCAACATCCTCTTATGGCTGAACCTTACTCGTGGGTGAATAACGTTCCTTTAGCAGGAAGCAGATCAGTGGTTCTCAAAGTAAAGTCCCCAGACAAGGCATGAGCATCACCTGGGAACCTGTTAGAAATGCACACTCTCAGGCCCAACCCCCAGACTACTGGATCAGATACTCTGTGAACGTGGCCCAGCAAGCCACAGTTTAACTCATCCTTCAGGTAATTTTGATCTGCAATCAAGTCTGAGAAGTATGCAGTAGAGAGAGTAGTTAGGGGTTATGGTTACTAATCCCTGGACCTCTTCATAAAGATGTGCTGAAAATAAGATGCAGATGAAGTCTCAGCTTGGTAACTACCAAACACACAGATGCTTAATAAGTTAGCCACTCTTTGCCCATTTCTCATGCCATTCCAATGATGGGGGAGTTGTGGTTCATAATGGTGAACAGCACAGGCTCTGGAGCGAGAAAGAGCTGGAATCAAATCCTAGCTCCACCATTTCCAAGCCACGTACGTACCCATGAGCAAACCTCTCAAGCTATACACCTCATTTTATCACCTGTAACATGGAAATGAAAACCTCTTTCATCTTCTGCCAGTGCGTACAATAGCACCATGCTTTGGTGTTAAAGTTTGAATTCCAACTCTACTACTTCCAAACTACTTGTCTATGAGAAAATCTCTCACATCTCTAAGCCTCATTGTCTTCATCCATAAAACAGAAATACAAGCAAACAAAAACAACTACCTATTTCCTCTACTGAAAATAGGGAGAACTGTACCCACCTCTCAAGGATGTGGGAGGTGCCATGAAGAATAAATTATCTCATGTACACAAAGCATTTCAGCATGTCCAGTTCCAACGAGAACCCACCATGTAATTAATATTGATTCATTGATCACAGTTTAGTTTTATCAGGAAACAAGAAATGGTAATTCAAACATTATTCTTTTACTATATGGGTATGTATTAGTAAATAAATATTATGTAGGTATAAATTAAATTAGACATACCTTATATATTCAGAAAAAGTCCTCAAGTATCAGCTAAATTGACAATTCTGTTATCTAACTGCTTCACAGACATGAAATTCGTTTATTGGTTTATTTGACCAATGGCTAAAACCCACATCAGGGTTGAGGCGCACAACAAAACTGTATCTGCTGGATTTAGTGAAGTAAATTTTGTGCTTTATTTAATTTTTCCCCAAATGGGCTAAAGGTTGAAATGAAGGCAATTGAATAAACAGATAATTAGGTATCCTATACAAATAGGCATCAAAGCAAGCAAAGACTCACTAATGTGCTGAGGCTGGAAAGCATCATCTGTCACAGGTTAACATGTACGCATGTAATTCTGAATTGCAGTGTGGCAGAATTAGTTGGAGAACTGATTATTTCAGTCACTTGGAGCACTCTTAAGACAAGAACATTAGAAAAAGAGTCTTTTATTCTGATCATGCATTCCATTGTGCTTTCTGTTAGCGTGCCAGGTTTTCAGAATATTTGAAGAAAAAGGGAATTTTCATTAAATGGGTAGCCTATTAAGAGAGGAATTTTAAGGTTTTTTTAATGGAAAAATTCCTATATGTAAAATGCAAAATTAAATTTCTCTCCTCTTCACATTCTTTGTGATTTGACAAATGCAGATATTTAAAACAAAAGAGCTAGACTTTTCCACTGTGCTTTATTAGAACATAAAGAAGGTAAAGGATATGATAGAAAAACATGAATCAATAAAAGACAAAATATGAATCAATGGATCTTATCATTTCCAATATTCCTAAACATTCTAAGAAATCACTTGCAAAACTGATTCACTCCACCAATTCCAGAACCTCATCAGTGATACACATTGAATTTGTCACGTGGATTTCAGCTGCAGACTTTGAACATGAAAGCCACAACCTGGCACGTGTACCCACATGGAGACAGGAGCCCCTTATTTCGTGCTTCTTTCCAAGTCTTTGTTTTCAAGCTGCTGCCAGTTCTCCATGAGAGTATGGTTTCATATGAAATGTCCACACCAAAGAAAAGAGGACTTTTCAATATTCCAAATTAGATAAAGGGAACTCTGGGTCAAATTTTTGTGTTGAATTCACTCTTATTTTCCTGACTTGTACCTTGAGATAGTTACTTATCTTCTTTGATCCACAGTTTAAACACCTGTACATAGGGAATAATAAAGTTAGTTATCTCAAAAAAGATCTGGCTTTATCCCTGGCCCAGGTGCATATTAGTCTTTGGAAAGAAACTGCACACATATTGTAAAAGCATATTAGCTCTTTCAGGCCAAGGGGGAGCGATTTAACAGATCACTTCTCCAGGGTTGTGGACCTTGAAGTTAGAATGGAATGGGAGGAATTGAAGCCCGAGCGCTCTGCTTTATTTTACTGTGAGTGAAAACCATGATGTGGGTCTTTTGTTTTGCTTATCCTATTCATTGTTCTGTCCTGGTGAGGACTGGAAGCAGGGGCTGCAGAGGACGAGTGAGAGCAGAAAATGAAAATCGAAGGGGAACTATTGGAGTTGTGTTTTTTAGTTCCAAACGATTTGCTATCCTAAGTGGGACTTTCCTTACCCCTGTTTGCCAAAGTACCAAATAAATGCCCCCAAGGGCCACTAAGCAGGATAGACAAGTCTGTAACTGGGAGGAGCTAAGAAATGAGATGTGTTAAATGAGCACTAACTTCGCGCCAAGGCAATGGGCTGGACATGAGAACTTAAAGTTGGCCAAGAGACCAGGGACCCTTCCCCTTAAGAAGCTTCCTGTGAGAAAACCTAAGATGGCGGCTAGGTGAGACGGGGCAAAAAAACACCTCCATGAAAAATACTAAATAAAAACCAGAAAGTGACCCAGAACACCAGTTTCAGCGATGCACCAGCTGGACAAGGTCTGCTAAAACCACAGGGACCATGCACTTGGTGAAACCAGGAGTCTGCATTCTGAAACAAGTCAGTAAGCCGGCTGAAAGTCCTGCGGCCATGCTGTGGTGTGGGGAAACCAGAGGTTGGTGTTTGGAGACGGACTAGCTCTTTAAAAAAAAAAAAAAAAACCCAGGAGAGGCTGCAGTTACAATGGTGAGAACCACGCAGTGAAGCACAGCAGGAGCGGGCCGTGCCGATCTCTCGGTGTCTGGTATGGAGGATAGACCGCTGCTGATTCCCTCAGGGCCAGGGGGCCAGGGCGGAGAGCCAAAAGGATAAAGAAACTATGCGCTTGCAGCTGGTTCCCTGGCAGGCTGGAGATACTCCTGCCCAGGGCTGAACCCACAGCCCAGAACCACACCAGGAAGCACATGACACAGTATTGGCCATGGACAGTGGCATACACAGCTAGTTGTCCCGGAGCTGGGAAGGTGGAGCTGTGCGAAAGGTGGGGGGGGGGGGGGCGGTTGAGATACCCTATTCAGCCATCTTTGCATCAGGCTGGGAGCACCCCTGCACAGCCCGGTGGCCCGGGGCTTCCCTTGTGGGATGGCGCACACTTGTGATGTAGCACAGCCTTCCCTCAGCAGAGGTCCTGGAAGATCACAGCTGAGAAAGGGGCCCGCTGGGAAAACCCAGGGACGCTATGTCAATGCCGGCAATTTGTGGGTCAGCGGCAGAGAAAATCTGGGGCAAAACCGAAATGAAGGTTTAGACTCTTGCAACAGCCTTGAATCTCCGAGAACACCTGGGAGGTTTGAATATTAAAGCTGCCCTGCCTCCCTAACCACCCAGACACACGCCCCAAATTCAGGGCGGACAGCTCCAAAAACACACCCAAACTGAGTTCACCAGTTGAACCCCACAAGAATCAGTTCCTCACACACCACAAAGAGAAAGTTGAGGAGAATAGGTGACTCGCAGATGCCATCTGCTGGTTAGTTAGAGAAAGTGTACGCCACCAAGTTGTAGTTCTGAAAAATTAGACTGGTATTTTTTACAACTTGAAAGAACCCTATCAAGCAAAGCAAATACCAAGAGGTCAAAAACAACAGAAAATCTTAAAGCATATGATAAAACCAGACAATATGGAGAACCCAATCCCAAACACCCAAATCAAAATATCAGAAGAGACACAGTACTTGGTACAATTAATCAAAGGACTACAATCAAAGAACAAGAGCATGGCACAGGATATAAAGGACATGAAGAACATGGCACAGGATATAAAGGACATAAAGAAGACCCTAGAAGAGTATAAAGAAGAAATTGCAAGAGTAAATTAAAAAAAGGAAGATCTTATGGAAATGAAAGAAACTATTGGCCAAATTAAAAAGACTCTGGATACTCATAATACAAGATTAGAGAAATTTGAACAAAGACTCAGTGTCCTAGAGGACCACAGAATGGAAAATGAAAGAACAAAAGAAAGAATGGAGAAAAAAATCTAAAAAATTGAAATGGATCTCAGGGATATGATAGATAAAATAAAACATCCAAACTTAAGACTCATTGGTGTCCCAGAAGGGGAAGAGAAGGGTAAAGGTCTAGAAAGAGTATTCAAAGAAATTGTTGGGGAAAACTTCCCAAACCTTCTACACAATATAAATACACAAAGCATAAATGCCCAGTGAATTCCAAATAGAATAAATCCAAATAAACCCACTCCAAGATATATGCTGATCAGACTGTCAAATACTGAAGAGAAGGAGCAAGCTCTGAAAGCAGCAAGAGAAAAGCAATTCACCACATACAAAGGAAAACAACATGAGACTTAGTGACTACTCAGCAGCCACCATGGAAGTGCGAAGGCAGTGGCATGACATATTTAAAATTCTGAGAGAGAAAAATTTCCAACCACGAATACTTAATCCAGCAAAACTCTCCTTCAAATTTGAGGGAGAGCTTAAATTTTGCACAAACAAATGCTGAGAGATTTTGCCAATAAAAGACCTGCCCTACTTCAGATACTAAAGGGAGCCCTACTGGCAGAGAAACAAAGAAGGGAGAGAGAGATATAGAGAATTTTAACAGACATATACAGAACCTTACATCCCAAATCTCCAGGACACACATTTTTCTCTAGTGATCATGGATCTTTCTCCAGAATTGACCATATGCTGGGACATAAAACAAGCCTCAATAAACTTAAAAAAAAATTTTGAATATATTCAAAGCACATTCTCTGACCACAATGGAATACAAATAGAAGTCAATAATTTTTGATTTGTAACTCCACTATTTACTTCCTACATGATACAAAATACACAAACTCTAATGCCAAAAAAAAAAAAAAAGCAGCAGCAGCAGCAGCTGCCTGTGCCTTTCTCCTAGGTTGTGTGTCCACTCCAGATTGAAGCCAAGGACACTTGTCAGCATTTGGCCCTTTACTAAGAGAAGCAGGTTGCTGGCTTTTGATGGCTTGTGTTCTCTAACTTCCAAGAGTTTAGTGCCCATTGTTTCCAGCTAAAGTCAGATACTGAGAGCTGCGACTGGAGCAAATCCATAAAGGACACCCCTGATGAGTTAGCAACTCCTGCAAGCTGTCTACACACTGCAGCAGCCCAAGGATAGGCAGACAACTAGGGGTTAAAGGCAATGGGCTGTAAAGGCATGATCCCAGGGTGTACTGCCTTACCACAGGCAACGCTGGATGGTGGGTCCTGCCAGCCAACTGCAGTGAATCCAGAACCACAAAATAGCAGCTGTCACAAATGGCGACTGAGCTGTCATAAAGAGCATTGGGATCCCACACACACCTGCTGCAAAGCTCAGGTAATCGGGGCCTGAAGGTGGGGGGATGCTGGGGGCTTCCAATATGGGGACTGGTCACCCCATAGGGGGACTCACCATGCTCTCTCCAGAAGAGGCAGGAGCTCTCTGGCTCCAGCTGGCTAGCACTGTAGGGCTGACCCCTCCAAAACCACACAAGTAAAACTGACTTTAAATATAAACTCATGACTTAACTGCACATGACCTTGAAGGACAGCTAATCATTTTAGTGGTGTTAAGTCAAAAGATAACCAGAAAAATAATTAATAGGAATAAAGTTGGTCAGCAGTTTTTATACATCCTACTGTGACTCTCTTTGTCTTGCTGAAGAAAGGTTAGACAAAATCTCAAAGTCAGTCTTTTTCTACACTATTCTTGGAGGCTATGATTACTAACAAGAAAAAGAAAATGACATGACTTCTACAAGGCCCTCTTAAAAAATCCATAAAAGGTAGCAGGATGGCTACAGGAGTGCAGAAATCACAGAGTGCCATGACAGGGGCTGTGGACCCCAAAGTCATTCTGGCTGCCCTTGAAACTTGGCTTTGCCACTAACTGGTTGAGCTTGAGGAAGTTCCTCACTTTTGTAATACCTCAGTTTATTCAGCTGTAAAATGGAATACCAGTAAACATAGCCTCATGGATGGCTAGGTGAATAAAAGAAGATCAGTGAGTATATTGCTTAGAACAGCACATAACATATAATAAATGCTTAATAAAGTTAGCTATTATGAATCATCCTCACTAACAATATTCTTAATCAATATTCAATTCAATTAAGCAAACAGATGCTAGATCTATTGCATGCAACGGATCATGATTAGCACTAGAAAAACAAGACACAGTCCATATTGGGTTGGGGAAATAAGACACCGACACAAGAGGAGAGTTAAATATAAACAGAGCAGAGTTAGGTTTCTAAAAGGGATCATTAAGTGCTATTCCCAAATACTGTCTGATTCACAAAGTATCATTCCTGTTTATTGTGACTGCTGTTTTTTATAACGATGATACAAATATTTAGGTTGACTGAAAACAACCATGTCTGTCTTCCTTACTTTACTGTAACTCCATGAGGGTAGGTTTTGTATCTGCTATTTTTGGGCTATGCTGGTTTGGATGTATTATGTCCTCCAAAATGCCATGTTCTTTGATGAAAACTTGTGGGGGCAGATGTATTAGTGTTGATTAGGTTGGAATCTTTGGATGAGGCTGTTTCCATGGAGATGTGACCCATCCAACTGTGAGTAATACCTTTGATGAGATTATTTCCATGGAGGTGTGGCCCTGCCTATTCAGTGTGGACACTAGAGTCCTTTAAAAAGAGCCATGCAGGCCAAGACACCTGGTGCAGCTTAGAGAGACACTTTGGAGATGGCCATTGAAAGCAAACTTTTGCTGACAATTTGGAGATACTAGCCCAGAGTTTGCTCCAGAGAAGCTAAGAGAAGACAAAACTCCTCAAAAACAACATTTTGAAGAATGACAGGAGCTGGAATGCAACCTGGGAGCAAGGAGACATCAGCCACGTGCCTTCCGAGCTAACAGAGGTTTTCCGGATGCCAATGGCCATCCTCAGTGAAGGTACCCTATTGTTGCCTTACCTTGGATACTTTATGGCCTTAAGACTGTAACTTTGTAATCAAATAAACCCCCTTTATGAAAGCCAATCTATTTCTGATGTTCTGCATAACAGCAGCATTAGCAAACAGGAACAGGCTGTAACTCCAGAACCAGGTACAGAGCTTGTCACATGGTTGGGATTGAATTCCGCCCCCCTCCGCCCCCCGTCTTAATCCACATTCTGTGGGTGTGAACCCATTCATAAACAGGACCTTTGAAGATATTATTAGTTAAGGTGTGGTTTAGATGAGGTCAAATTGGATCAGGGTGGGCCTTAATCCGTACAACCAGAGGCATTAGAAAGAGAGGAAATTTGGACGCAATCAGAAGAAGACAGAAGTCAGGAGAAGCTAGAAGAGAGACCGCCATGTGATGGAAAACTGCTGTCATCTGAATGCTACTGACCACAGGGAGGGAGGAGCAAGGCCTGGCCGATGTCTTGATGTTGAACTTCAAGCCTTCAAAACCATGAGACAATAAATGCTTCATTAAGCCAACCCATCATGAAGCTTTGGTAAACTAAGACCACATCAAAGGCATTCAGTACATATATGCTAAATGTGTTGACGTAAGTGTGAGTGAATGACTGATGGAGTGAATAAACTCATTCCCAATGGAACAGTCTTGTTCCCACCAAGTTTCCTAATCAGTGCCACCCCTTCGTTACAGGCATCACTCAAATCTATGTTACCCCATGACAGTTTGGATGTCTTATGTCCCCCAAAACACCATGTAATTTGATGCCATCTTGTGGGGACAGATGTGTTAGTATTGATTAGATTGGAATTCTTTGATTGAGTGTTTCCTTGGAGATGTGACTCAATCAACTATGGGCGAGAACTTTCATTGAATTATTTCTACGGAGGTGTTACCCCACCTATTCAGGGTGGGTCTTTATTGGATTACTGGAGTACTTTAAAAAAAGCCACACAGGCCCAGACGCAAAGCAGCTAAGAGTGACATTTTGGAGAGAAGCTGCAGCTTACAGAGACATTTTGAAAGCTGCCACTTTGGAGAACGCCATTTTGAAACTAGAACACCAGCCATGTGCCTTCCCAGCTAACAGAGGTTTTCTGGACACCACTGGTCATCCTCCAGTGAAGATACCCGATTTTTGTTGCCTTACCTTGGACACTTTATGGCCTTAAGACTGTATCTTTGTAACCAAATAAACCCCCTTTATAAAAGCCAATTCATTTCTGGTGTTTTGCATAATAGCAGCATTAGCAAACTGGAACAGATTTCGGTACCAGAGAAGTGGGGTGCTACTGAGCTTGCAAATACCAAACATGTTGGAGTGGCTTTATAAATGGATACAGGGAAGATTTTGGAAGAACTGTGAGGAGCCTGATGGAAAAGGCCTAGACTGCTTTGAAGAGACTGTTTGTGGAAATATGGACTCTAAAGATATTTCTGATGAGGCCTTAAGCAGAAATGAAGAATGTGCCATTGCCAACTGGAAGAAAGGTGATCCTTGTTTTAAAGTAGCAGAGAATTTCACAAAATTGAATCCTGGTGTCAGAAGGAAGGCAGAATTTGAAAGCCACAAGCTAGAATAGTTAGCTGAGGAGATTTTGAAACTAAGTATCAAAAGTATGGCCTGGCTTCTCCTTGCAGTTTACAGTAAAATGCAACAGGATAGAGAGAAGCTGAGAAATGAACTCTTGGGTATGAAGAAACTAGAAACTGACAATTTGGAAAATTCTAGGCTTCCAAGAAGTGTGACCCCAGAGGCTATAGCCCCATTTGAGGGTTTAACCAAACATGGAACCCGACCGCCATTTCAGTACAAGCCAGGATTGGAGATGGAGTTATCCAGAAAGGATGTGTGGAAAATCCTACTGTCTGATGGTTTTGACCCCTGTGTGCTTCACGCCAAGCCAATGAGATTTTTGAGAGAACTCTACAGCTGGAGCCATGGACGGTTTGGACTGGAGGGGACAGAGGAACAAATTGAAGGAAAAATTTCTTCAAGGACAGAATCATGGAAATTGAGGTCTGGAGTCAAGAAATCTCGGGCAAAAAGAGCAGAGCACCCCATGCACATGGAAAGGGTGAGTTTGCCCCGGGGTCGAGGGCAGGCCTTCCACCTCCATGCTCAGAAAGAGTGTTGCCACTCCAGGCCCCAGAGAGGGTGGAGCACATTCCCCAGGGACTGGGGAGAGCCTAGCTGCCACCCCACTGTTTGAAGAGGGGAGAGCATTTGCCCTGGAGAGGCAGAGTCCAGGTGGCACCCCGATGCTTGAAGAGGGTGGGGCTGAGAAGAAGGTGGTCTCCCCAGTGTATGAATATGTTGGAGCACTCACCGCAGCATTTGGAGAGAAAAGGGCTGCAGTTTAAGCCCTTGGAAAGGGTTGGACTCCAACTCTCAAGCCCCAAGGATAAAACATCATTCGGTGAATGACTCTCAGACTTTGAAATCCAATGGAGTTTGCCCTGAGGGTTTTAGGAATTGTTTTGGTCCCTTAAACCCTGTTTTTCTTTCAGTTTCTCCTTATGGCAACGGGAGTGTTTATCCTATGATTGTCCCTCCTTTGTTTACTGGAAGTACATAACTTGTTCTAAGTTTCACAGGTCCACAGCCAGAGGGGAATTTTGCTTTAGGACAAGAGCACACCTAAAACTGATTTTGATGGGATCTTGTACTTACCTATTGTTACTGAAATGATTTAAGTTTTTATAATATTGTGATGGGATGAATGTATCTTGTATATGGAAAGATCATGTCATTTTGGGGTCCAGGGGGTGGAATGTGCCAGTTTAAATGTATTATGTCCCCCAAAACACCATGTTCTTTTATGTAGTCTTGTGGGGACAGATGTATTAGTGTTGATTAGACTGGAATTCTTTGACTGTTACCATGGAGATGTGCCCCACCCAACTGTGGGTGATGATTCTGATTGGATAATTTCCATGGAGGTGTTACCCCACCCATTCAGGGTGGGTCTTTATTGGATCACTGGAGTACTTTAAAAAGAGCCACACAGGCCCAGATGCAGAGCAGCTAAGAGTGACCTTTCGGAGAGCAGCTAAGAGTGACATTTTGGAGAGAAGCGGCAGCTTACAGAGACATTTTGAAGACGGCCATTGAAAGCTGACATTTTGGAGAACACCATTTTGAAACTAGAACACCAGACCAGATGCCAGCCATGTGCTTCCCAGCTAACAGAGGTTTTCTAGACATCATTGGCCAAGCTCCAGTGAAGGTACCTGATTGTTGATGCCTTACCTTGGACACTTTATGGTCTTAAGATTGTAACTTTGTAACCAAATAAACCCCCTTTATTTCTGGTATTTTGCATAATGGCAGCATTAGCAAACCGGAACAACCCCCCAAAGAGAATTTCACACAATGGCTATGTGTTGAGCCTGCAAAACAGAATTTCCAAAAGTCATACCATTTCCCAGTGGTTGTACTGTATAGACCCCAAGACCACTCTCTATAGGACTGAAGCAGTATATCCCACCCTGAATTTCTCATAGGAGCGGTTGCTCAAGTTTCATTGCACAGAAGTATTATGGGTAGAAAGGAAAGCTTACCAAGTAGGATTTAATGCATCCTGGCATACAAGAAGTCCTAAAGGAATCTCCTACCTCGTGAAAAAGCAAGCACATGGAAAACCAGCATGGGTGGGTACGAGTTGAAAACGGCAGGCGATATTTCACTAAAGGCACCATGGCAACATCTGCTTCCAAGAGCCTCCACCCACCTCCCAGGCCTTCAGGCAATTCTGCAGGAGTTAACACAGATGTCAGCTGACACTGAGACAGATGCCACTGCTGCTAGCAGATGGCGTTGCACAGCTGGGCTTCTGAGCAGAGTAATGAGAGGATCAGAATCACAGACAGGCTAAAGGGGTATGCGCCTCAACCCAGGAATCTCCACTGTCGTATTTTAGGTCATTAGAAAGACAGTTTTATGCTAAAACAACATCATTACAGTTTGTACCAGTCATTTTCCCTCAGAGATCTGAAGGGCTACTTGTGGTCTCCAGGTCACAAGAAGACCACGCCTTGCTTAATCCAGCTGCAAGAAGAAAGACAAGAGATCCTTTTGAAGTTCAATGCTGTTTCAGCACAATCTGGGATCAACACCGCAGCCATGTGTTCATTTCCTGACATCAAGAACCTCTTTTGTGACTAAACACATAACTGACTCTTCCAGTTCACTCATTTATTCATTCTACATCCCAGGTGCCAGACACTGTGTTCTACAAAATTCCATGACTCAGCCCTCCTGGTGACAGGCATTATTTTACTGTAGGATTTTGAGGGGAGGGAATGACTAGAGTAAATGCCATCACCTTTCAATAGAGAGCACAGCAAAAGGACAGGAAGCATTATCCTTTGAGTCTTTGTGTCTTCACGTGGCTCAACCTCAGTCTAAAGTAAGATAGTTTCAGAGTTTTGAACTCTACTGCCGGTCATTGATTTCAGAGTTTTTATACAAAGTACATTTTCATGCATTTACTTCATCACCGATGATCAATCTAAACCAGTGGAAATTCTGAGTAATAAATTCTTATACCATACTTATTCTCTTGCTTTCAATGGTCATAGGAAAAGGGGGACTATATAGTAAAGAGTCTTATTAAATACTAAATAATCTTAGGATCCTAATGTTTCCCACCTCTTTTACCCCACATCTTTTTTTAACACTGTTTGTTTATTTAAGAGTCATGAGCAAAATTCTATGGTCAAAATTCTGTATAAGGAAACTGAAACAGATCCAAACAGTCCCATTTGGTAAAGCAGATTATAACAAGTTTTCCAAACACAGAGGAGGCACCGGCACCAAATACAGGGTAGAAAACACTTAAATGGAGAAATAGGAGTCCATGACTCTGACCCACAGTTTTCTACTGATTAACTGAGTGAACCTAAGTGTCTTGTTTTGCCAGGGCTGCCATAACAAATACCACAGACTGGACGGCTTAAACAACAGGAAGTTATTGTCTCACAGTTTGGGAGGCTAGAAGTCCACAAACAAGATTTCATCAGGACATGCTTTCTCTGAAGTTGGTGGCATTCCAGTGGTAGCTTGCCAGCAATCCTTAACTCAATCTCTGCCTCCTTCACATGGCGACCTGTCTCCTCCTGTCTCCTCAATCCTGTGTCCAAATTTCCTCTGCCTGTAGAGACTCTGGCCCTATTGCATTAAGCTCCACCCTCATTCAGTTTGGACACACCTTAACTAATAACTCTTCAAAGATCCTATTTACAAAAGAGATCACACCCACAGGACCAGGGGTGGGACTTGAACATGTTTTTGTGGGGGAATATGATTTGTGCCATTTTGGATATATTATGTCCCTCAAAAAGCCATGTTCTATAATGCAATCTTTTGGGGGCAGATTTATTAATCTTTTTGATTGAGGTCTGACATTTTGATTGAATGTTTCCACGGAGATTTGATCCCGCCCATTCAGGGTAGGTCTTGAGTAGTTTACTGGAGTCCTTTAAAGGGAGCTCACACAGAGATCAGCTGAGAAGGACATTTTGGGGAGAAGCTAAGAGCTGACACTGATGCTGATACTTGGAGATGCTTGGAGACATTTGGGGATGCTAGCCCAGAGTTTGCTCCAGAGAAGCTAAGAGAGACAAGCCCACAGACATTTTAGAGAAAGCCATTTTGAAACCAGAACCCCAGAGCAAAGGATCAACAGACACCAGCCACATGCTTTCCCAGCTAACAGAGATTTTCTGGATGCCATCAGCCATTCTTCATTGAAAGTATCCTCTTGCTGATGCCTTAATTTGGACATGTTCAAGGCCTTTGGACCATAAATCTGTAACCTAACAAACCTCCTTTCTAAAAGCCAATCCATTTCTGGTCTTTTGCATAATGGCAGCTCTAGCAAACTGGAACAGATTTGGTACCGGAGAAGTGGGGTGCTACTGAATTGCAAATAACAAACATGTTGAAATGGCATTTTAAATGGATAAAGGGAAGATTCTGGAAGAACTGTGAGGAGCTTGATGGAAAAGGCCTAGACTACTTTGAAGAGATTGTTGGTAGAAATATGGACTCTAAAGATACATCTAATGAGGACTCAAACAAATTATGAATGTGTCATTGACAACTGGAAGAAAGATGAACCTTGTTTTAAAGGGGCAGAGAATTAAATTGAGTCCTGGTGTTGGATGGAAGGCAGAATTTGAAAGCAATGAGCTAAGATATATAGCTGAAGAGATTTTTGAAACTAAATGTGAAAAATGCAGTCTGGCTTCTCCTTACAGCTTACAGTAAAATGCGAGAGGAAAGAGATAAGCTGAGAACTGAACTCTTGGGCTCAAAGAAACCATAAATCGATGGTCTGGAAAACTTTGGGCTTCCAGAAAGTGAAACCCCAGAGGTTACAGCCCCATGTGATGATTTAATGAAACCTGGAATCAGCCAGCCATTTCACTACAAGCAAGGATTGGAGATGGAGTTACCCAGAAAGGATATGTGGAAAGTCCTACTGTCTGATGGTTTTGACCCCTGTATGCTGCATGCCAAGCCAACAAATTTTTTGCAAGATCTGTATAGATGGAACCACTGCCAGTCTGGACTAAAAGGGAGAGAAAAGGGAAAAATTGAGAAAAGGATGACTTCAAAGGCAGAACCATGGAAGCCAAGGTCTGAAGCCAAGAAATCTTGGGCAAGGAGAGCAGAGCAACCCATGCACAAGGAAAGAGTGAGTTTTCGCCCCGGAGGCAGAAGGCGGGCCTGCTGTTTCAATAGTCAGGAAGAGTGCTGCCAACCCAGGCCTCAGAGAGAGTGGAACACATTCCCTGGGGATTGGAGAGAGCCTGGCTTCCACCCCACTGTTAAGGAGAGGGGAGAGCCTTTGCCCTGGAGAGGCAGAGTCTGGGTAGCAACCTGACGCTTGAGAAGGATGGGGCCAAGAAGAAGGTGGCCTCCCCAATGCGTGGATATGTTGGAACACTCACCCCAGCATTTGGAGAGTAACGGGATGCCATGAAGGCCCTTGGAAAGGGTTGGACTCCTGCTCTCTCAAGTCCCAAGGATAAAATGTCATTCTATAAATGACTCTCAGACTTTGAAATCTAATAAAGTATGCTCTGTGGGTTTTAGTAACTGTTTTGGTCCTGTGAACCCCATTTTCCTTTCAGTTTCTCCCTATGGCAATGGGAATATTTATCCTCTGTCTGTTCCTCCTTTGTAGATTGGCAGCAGATAACCTGTTCTGAGTTTCACAGGTTCACAGTCAGAGAAGAATTTTAGGATTTTGTACTCATCTATATTGTGATGGAATGAATGTATTTTTGAATTTGGAACGAACATGTCTTTTTGGGATCCAGGGGGTGGAATGTGCCAGTTTGGATATATTATGCCCCCCAAAAAGCCATGTTCTTTGATGCAATCTTGGGGGGCAGACTTATTAATCTTTATGATGAGGGTGTGACCTCTTGATAGAACGTTTCCATGGAGATTTGACCCCAACCATTCAGGGTAGATCTTGAGCAGTCTACTGGAATCCTTTAAAGGGAGCTCACACAGAGAGCAGCTGAGAAGGACATATTGGGGAGAAGCTAAGAGCTGACACTGACGCTGATACTTGGAGATGTTTGGAGACATTTGGAGATGTTAGCCCAGAGTTTGCTCCAGAGAAGCTAAGAGAGACAAGCCCAGAGACATTTTAGAGAAAGCCATTTTGAAACCAGAACCCCAGAGCAAAGGATCATCAGACACCAGACACATGCTTTCCTAGCTAACAGAGACTTTCTGGATGCCAACAGCCGTTCATTGAAGGTATCCTCTTGTTGATGCCTTAATTTGGACATTTTCATGGCCTTTGGACTGTAAATTTGTTACCTAATAAACCTCCTTTATAAAAGCCAATCCGTTTCTGGTATTTTGCTTAACGGGGGCACTAGCAAACTGGAACACAATTCAATGCAACACTGAGAAAGCAAATCAACACTTCTCAATATTAATGCCTGCACCTCTAAATGGGGGAGAGGAATATTGGAGAAGATCTTCAAGATCCCTTTCAGTTGTCCACCTCCCTTCCCCCACCAGTCTTTGCTCCCCACCCCTCAAAAGTATCCACCCCTTAACAAAACTATAAGAGCATTCTAATCAACAACCAAGATCCAAAAAGACCTACAAGATATAGAGTTGGTAGCCAACTTCCTCCTTCCCCCACTGAATATATATATATATATATATATATATATATAAAATGTATTTTTTTTTTCTATTTAAGTCTCTGAACCTCAGCTGGTTTTCACTGCTGTGTCTTCCCTTCAGGCATGAGACATTTGACCTTGCTAGTCCAGCGTGATCTTCTCAATCCTCAAATAAGTGTCCCAATGTTATTATCTACCACGCCCCCTAAGATTACTGATCTTCTTCATCTCTTCCACTTCCCTTGGGACCACAGTGGGAAGCTACAATTCCATTTCATAGAGGAGAAGTTTCACCTCTGCCAACGGCCATCTCCAAGTACGGGGAAACCAGGAAAATATACATGGCAGCACGAGAGTGCTGCACAGATGGTCAGGATGTCACATAATAATTCAAAGGAGACGCTAAGGCAGTAAGTTAAGGGCAGTGATTATTCCCACCCAACAATCAATTCCATTCTCCTGATTTTGTGTAGCTGTTCCATTGTTGGGTGAGATCAACCTCACCTCTAGAACCAGCAGGGAGCTCTGTCTGTCCTAAGTCTACTAACACAGGCCCATTCTAATTGCCCATGTTTGACTGAGGGTCAGAAAAAAGGACAAAATTATTCATTGGGAGGGAAAGAGATGCTGTCTCTCTCTGGATTTGGCCAAGAGAGATCAACAAGTTGTTAGTATCTTGTATGGGAAAGAAGAGTCCACCATAGCATGAAGATGCACAAGGCAAAACAGAAAGACAAAGAAATCCGGTAAGTTCATCCCTGACTTACCATATCAAATGGATCCCGAAGCTATTACTAGACTTCTCAGTTACATAAACCAACAAAGAGCAAAGAAAGAGGTCTGTCTACCATGCCTGGTGGTGAATATTGGAAGTATACCAGTTCTATACTTGTCAAAGTTGTGGCAGAGAATTCAGGAAAGAAAAAAATCTTCACCCTAATGCTAAGATATTTCATTCCATGTGAAAGCAACATTTGCTTACTTTATAGACTCACTCTATGGAAAGCAGAATATGAGTAAAGTAGTAACTTTAATAAATGTTAAGTTGTAAATGTTTTAAACAAGCACAACCAAGTAAAAATGAGAGGCAGCATACACAGCTACAAGATGAATCTAGTAAGGCTTCCAGATTCTAGGAGATAAGTTTAATTTGTTCTAGGTAATGAACAGATGACTCAGTACATCTTTCTTCTTTTAAAAACTTTAATTCAGCTTCCACCTATTATCTATGTCATATTTTTCAAAGCTCTTTGCATTTAAAAAACTCATTCTCCCTAAATTTTGCAGTTACAGCCCTTTTAACTATAAATTGCAGCCATAATCTAAGTTAAGGTTTGCAGGGCCCAGCGAAGGGGGGAGTCTGGCTTCCATAAAAAAAGATACATTAAGCAAAATAAATCTTGCCTGCAAGTGGAATAGTTCTCAAACATAGCAACTTAGGAGCTAATGTCTCCCCTCTTTTGAAAATACAAGAGCTTTGCCTTTTTGCCAAAATGGATCAAATACTCCAGGGATAGCTGTTTTCCTTTTCTCATTTCTTGATGTACTGATAGTTGGCCAATAACTGTAAAATTCCCTAGAATTCTTTTCCCAAACTACTTTAGTACAAAGCATTCCATCCCTAAAGGTGACAGGGACATTCACACTAGTTTTCCACTAAGTTTGAAAGGATAACAGGGTCCAGGGCTTTAAAGTTTTGACCTCCACATTAACGTCTCCCTTCGCTCCAGGCTGTCTTCATTTGCTTTCTTGTAAAACTTACCATCATCATCCTAAAAAGTAAGCTTCATTAGACTTACACATTTCGTGCAGCCCAGATAGAAATTCCAGAATGTGTTTATGTTGTGAGTTATGTTCATAAAGACTTTGTTGGAATTCGATTTATAGAGCCTAACTCATTTAAATAAAAAGTAAGAATTGCAAGCAAATGTGATCTGTTTTTTTTCTCAATATGATACTATCCAGAGAGATGTTTGCAAATGTATGGTTTTGGACAGGCAAAATAACCCAGCATCAAGTTTTACAAAGAGAGATAAAATGTCTCTAAAAACGAAATAGAATCAAATATATTGACCTAAGTGCTTTCTCTCCTGCCTCTCTTACTTCTTTTTCCAACCCTCATACCAGTATCACCAGAGCATGTCACCAGTCCTATTTAAAACCCCATAACAATCTCCCATTGGGTTCTGGTTAAAACCCAAACTCTGTGCCATAGCTACCAGACTCTGTGTGAGAAGCAGTGGCTGAACCCTCTCTGGCCTTGTCCCCCCAACCCCCAGAGAAGGACCCTCACCCATCTGGACCAATACTATATCCACCGTGCAGGGAACTTTGCAGGCACTCGATAACTATCTGTTGAATGAATTAGGTAATAGTAATCATCCAAATATTTATCTTTTTTTATTTTTAAATTTATTTTAAATTTATCAAATTACAAAGCTAACAAGTTTTTAAAATACAAAAAAAAATTCTAATAAAGAAAAACAATTCATATTGATCAATATAAAGCACACATTATTAGTGGAGTCTGAACAGTGGACACTCAAATGGAATGTCATTTGTATAACTTTAAACTCATCAAAAAACTACTTGAAGTCATTCATTTTTTAGGTAGAAAACATGATAGGGTCTAAGGGAAGAATAAACACATAAGAATAGATCAGAAAATCAATTAGGTGGAAATGGGGGGAGGGATACTGAGTAACCAGCATGACTCCATTTGTATAATATAAAGTTATCCTAATTAAGTCTGTGTGATACACACACATGCCAATGGAATAAGAGTAGAAACCCAAAAAATAAATACATATCTAAATGGTGAAGGTATAACACCACATATCTGTGAAGACAGAAGATTTAAAAACTGGTACTGGGACAATTAGATATCTCTTAAAGTAAAATGTATATCCCCATCTGTTCTAGATTGCTAATGCTGCCAGAATGCAAAACACCAGAAACGGATTGGCTTTTATAAAAGGGGGTTTATCTGGTTACACAGTTAGAGTCTTAAGGCCATAAAATATCCAAGGTAACACATCAGCAATCGGGTACCTTCACTGGAGGATGGCCAATGGTGTCCAGAAAACCTCTGTTAGCTGGGAAGGCACGTGGCTGGCATCTGCTCCAAAGTTCTGGTTTCAAAATGGCTTTCTCCCAGGACATTCCTCTCTAGGCTGCAGTTCCACAAAAATGTCACTCTTAGTTGCTCTTGGGGCTTTTTTCCTCTCACAGCTTCTCCGGAGCAAAAGTCTGCTTTCAAACTGTCTTCAAACTGTCCCATCATCTGCAGCTCCTCTCTCAGTTCCTGTGCATTCTTCAAAGTGTCCCTCTTGGCTGTAGCTCCTCTTCAAAACATCACTCACAGCTGCACTGAGTTCCCTCTGCCCATCAGCTCATTTATATGGCTCCACCGATCAAGGCTCACCCAATGGGCGGGCCAACACTCCATGGAAATTATCCAATTAGAGTCATCACCCTCAGTTGGGTGGGGCGCATATCCACAGAAACACTCAAAGAATTACAATCTGATCAACACTGATACGTCTCCCACACAAGATTACATCAAAGATAATGGTGTTTGGGGGACACAATATATTCAAACTGCCACACCATCTTACACAAAAATAAATTACACCCAGATTAAAGTACAAAACAAAATATAAAAATCCAGAAAACAGAAATAAATATTTACCAAATCTCTGGAAGGCAGAAGTCTTTTTTTACCTAAAACCAAGGGAAAGAAAAGAAAAGGAATCTAGAGATTCAACACTAGAAAAATTTAAAACTTCTGCATGTCAAAATTCAATAAGCAGCAACAAATACAACTGAAGCCAAACAACCCACTGGCAAAAAAAAAGAAAGTAACAATGGGCATAAATGTCTTCCTTGCCCAAAGAACTGATGAAAATCAATGGAAAAAACTCTAAGACTAACATGGAAGTCAGGAAGGGACAACAGGAGGCAATTCATCAAAGAAGAAATGCAAATGGTGCAATGAGCATTTGAATACATACCTTAACTCACTAATGAAGAGATGCAAAACAAAACAATAAGATACCACTTTTAGTCCACGCTTTTGCAAAGTTTTTGTGTGTTCATTTGTTTGTTTCTATGGAAATATCCATTGCACTGCTGGGAAAATAAATGGATAGAAGTACTTTAAAGAAGTCTGGCAGGATGCACATCAAAAGTCTTCAGCCGGATTAAGCCCCTTTATCCAGCAATTCCACTTAAGTTAACACAAGCAGTCTGCTACTTTCTTACCTGACATTCTGGAACTTGTCTTTGAAAGCAAACAAGTATGAGACAACATTGTTAGGGGGCAGGAGAGGCAACATAATTTGTGGGGTGCAGTGCAAAATGAAAATGCCATCGCCCCTTGTTAAAATACGATTACAAAACTCAAGAGAACAGGGCCCTGTGTAACTGCACAGGTCATATCCACCAAGAAGCCAGCCCCGTTAGGGAATATTCTGGACCCTGATCGCTGGAAAAATAATAAATGCCTTTTCTGGTCCATATAGACACTGCCTTTCTTATCCTGCTTGGTGGATAAGAGTTCTGGAATGGGCTAGCGGTGCAAGAGGAAGTGTTCACTCCTCCCTGGGAAGAGGGAAAGTAGATCCCATCCCTGAGGATGAGCCATCCAACTAGCTACTGGTAGAAAAGCCTGGGCACTTTCCAGCGCAGCCCGTAGCACTTTGAGTCACATCTGGAACAGAAGTCAGGTCTCTCTTCCTTCCGCTGCACTGAAACAGAAGACAGAGAAGAGCCTGGCCAGAACCGACTCTCTTCTTTGCATCTTGGAAAAGTTCTTGATTGCAATGGAATGGCTGCATCCCTCCCCTAGTTCTCTGGGTCCTTCCCCATTGCTAACTTGAGGTACCTTGCTGTGCTCCTCTCTGCATCTGTGCACGCTGATGTAGGAGTGTAGCCAATCTCTGCATTTTAAAATAGACCTGGACGTCCAACCACTGTACGGGAAGAGGGGTCAGGACAGTGAGGGGATGTCCTGCTCCCGGAGCCTGATTTCTTAGTGTCTCTGAAATCAAAAAGAGCCACCCAAAAGGGACGTCCCCTTAGACTGGGCTGGTGTCACTGATCTCGAGATAATGGATAATTATCAAGCCTGAAGTATGTTGTAGAATAAATTCAGTATACAAAAGGTTGTTTAGAAATAGCAATATATAATATAGAGAATTTTGAGAGTATTTGAAAGTTGACATCTTTATTCTAATACAGGGGAATAAAGCCATATAAAAATGGAGAAGGGAAAATCAACCAGTTCTGAGCCACTAGTTGCCTATTTAGAAACAAAACACACTCTCTTAATACATACATTCACACACAAACACACACATCCTCATATTACACAAAAGTAAATACTACCATAATTTGTCCAACTTAAAGTAGTAGAAGTTACTTTTAATATGCCTTCTCCTAGCTATTTTCAAAAGCAAACCTCAGCCCAATTTTGGCATAGCTATACATTCTGATTCAGCATGCTCTAGTGACAAACTCTTAATCTTATAAAGACAGAAGTGCTTCCTTCTAATCTGTACTGACTTCTCTAAATGTCCATTTTTTTCCTTCTTAGGGCTGAGATGTCCCCTGAACTCTCATAGCAGCCAACCCCTACTGTGCACTTTTTGGGATTTTGTGATTTCAGTCAATCCTCAAGGCCACCCCATGAGATAAGAATCCCATTACTATCCCCATAGATTACATAACCTCCCCAAATCATGTAAATGAAAGTGCTAGACGTCAGAAGTCTCGGCCACCACACATCATCATCTCTTTAGACTTTTATCATAACTTCATGGTAAAAAACTGGATGCCAGAGTCAGTGCACTTGGATTTGAATCCTTTCTCACCCTGTGATACCCTTGGAAAGATGCTTAGTTCTCTGCCTCAGTATCCTTATTTGTAAGTTGGGTTAGCAGTTCCCATCAGCTGGAGTGGTAGGTTTTCAGTGGGTTGACTCCATGGGAAGCACTAGTTCCATGCTTGTCAGTAAGTGCTCAATAAATGTCACCTACAATTACTCCTCTAGAGGAGGTCTGAATTAATACAGTTGCATATTACTTGAAAATTAAATCCTAGATCAGCACTGTCGTCTCAACAATTTATCCTGATGAATCACTGGATAAAAACACATAGTCCAAGTTCCTCTTCCCAGCAGGTTCTTTTGTCCCTGTACATCCGCTGATCTGGTCTGCTTGTTATTCCCGAATTCACCGCCTGCAGTGCTGCCTCCTGCCCTCCTGGGTCCTCTTCTGCTAGCTTGGAGTGACATCTCTTCCTCTCCTAAACAGGATTCGAAGCAATTTTCACCTCTTCCACAAAAGCCTTTCTTGGGTCTCCTTACTCTCAATATTGGTACCTCTTACAGTTATTTGGCACTTTACATAATAAGAATCCAACTGACATTTATAGCACTCTTGGGAACAGAGCAATTTGTTTTTATGTATGTTTTCTCACTGCCTTGGCATTCCTGTCTTCTTACAGGCCCAGAGAGGAAGCACAGTCTCATATACATTAGCAACTGGCAGAGAAACTACACCCTGGAGCCCTCGGGCAAAGTTTGCTGTAAGACAATGTTCTGGATAATGGGAAATGAGAATTGGAAAGTAATGGTGAACCTCTTTCCACATCCAGGTCTGTTTTTAAAATGCAGAGATTGGCTACACTCCTACATCAGCGTGCACAGATGCAGAGAGGAACACAGCAAGGGACCTTAAGTTAGCAATGGGGATGGACCCAGAGAACTAGGGGAGAGATGCAGCCATTCCATTGCAATCAAGAACTTTTCCAAGATGCAAAGAAGAGAGTCGGTTCTGGCATATTTGTCAGCAGCAGCTGGATATTACAGTTATCATGGAAAAGGCCACCCTAATATTGAAAACCTGAATTAGGGAAGACTTCCAAGATTACTGACAAGTGTCTATTTTGTACCTGCCCCGTCTCTAGCATCGGCTTCCTCAGGTCCCTTATGCCCATCTTCAGCGCCATCATCCAAAGCAAAGTTCTCAGAACATCGCCCCATCCACCTCCATCTGCAGTGTGAGCTGGAAATAGCCATTTATGTTCCTGTTGCCATCCCCAGATCACCTACATCAGGAATTTAGACTGTGTGATGAGTGGCTACTAGGTGCTCCCAAACACACCATTTCAAGGAGTGGTTACGGTTACTGGACTAGCCCCCCAAGATCAGAACAGATACATTCTTAACCTTTGAAACTATTTACTTTTCAAATGCTTTACCGAATTCTTGACCTCCTTGACCCGCCATATGTCCTCCCTTTACGTAGAATAAAAAGTCTGGACAACCAAGACATTCAACCTCCTGTTTGCCTTCTTGGCATCATTCAAAAGGAAATATATTACTTTCATTGGACTGCATAGAGGTGCAGGCAAATGTCTCAAAAATCTACCAAATTCATATCACTAAAATCAGCTATGGGTCTACTATTCCAGCAACAAAAAATTATTAGTGCCTAATGTATATAAACATATTGTGGGTTTTGGACAAAGAACCAAAAGTAATTTAATGTAAGTTAAGAAATGAATGGAATGGATCTTTTATATTACTTTGAATCATACAAAATTGCCATTTTCATTAAGTATAAAATGGTCAAGATCAATAATTCTACATGGTTCAACCTAATTATAACCATATCTTTGGGATTAGTTTTGGGTAAAGGGTAACTAAACATTGGATGGGACCAGTGCTGAATTCCTTTTTATTAGCCTCTAGTGTCATACTGAGTTACAATTTACATATTTAGAGAAATAACGCACGTTCAGCGTGACAGAGCAAATTCACCAACCTCCACTAAAAAGGAAGGAAAAAACAAATAAAAAACACACACTTTATATGTTCAAGTTCAATGCTATTTAACTTCTTAAAACAACTCTTGGGGATGATCAGCTTATTAATTTCTAATCTCAATCTCGACACCAGCAAAAGGAAGAATTTCACAAGAAATCCTTATTGAGCAGAGAAAGGCCTGTTTATCGCCAAAGAGGAGGCAAGTGGCAGAGAGAAGACAGAATCTGGAGGGCAGGAGAGAGAGAGAGAGAGAGAACAGAACACAAAAAGAAACGAGATGGACAAGCAAAGGTTTACCAGCCATATTGCAGTGCCAGGAACTGGCCTTTGGTCAGTCAGTTTTCATTTCATAGGCTCCAAAATTTTCAAGTGTCTGCAGTCACTGTAGTTATAGACTGCCTCCCCTTAAATACTTCCCAATATCCAACCCAATGCACAATCACGCACGAGCACAGGGTGAGGCACGCTCCCTTGTGTTGGAAGATGCATATTTTGCCCTGGAATCTTACAGTCTTTCATCCTTCCTCTCTTTTTATTCTTTTTTATTCATTTACAAATACAAGCAAAATTTTAACTCTAAGCTAAAATCTGAGGGGAGCATAGCATCAGTCCTAAACTTGCCCAAATAATGAAAATAATCTCTCCCTATTAAAACATCTTTTCTCTCTATGTGGCTAAGCTGGCTAAATGTTAGGATTGAAAAGTCTGTTTTTGAATCTATATAGAAAATAAACATGCAAAAGCTAAGGACTTAGATCAGATGGGTAGATAGATGTCCTCCTCCTTCCAGTGCTTGAGGTCTCCAAATAACACTCCAGGATGAATGACATGACATTCCCTTGAAGTTTTCAGGGGTACCCACACTTTAAATGAGCAGCTTGAACTCAAAGGGTAAATAGTTTGGCTTTAAAGCATTCCAAACAGAAGAGGAAAGTCAGAATTTGTGACAGTGGCAGGCATTACACTAAGCACTTTAAATACATAGTCTAACTTTAATCTTCACAATGATCTGGTAAGGCTTTTTTCCCCCATTTTCAACGGAAGAGCATTCCAGTCCCGAAGTTTACCTTACTCAGGGTCACAATGGACTGCATCTCAGAGCGGAACCAAGTCCATATAATGCTGACACACCCCTCCTTTATGTTGCACCACCATAAACTAAAAGGACAGCTCTCAATTTTAGGGGAGGTAGAATATCAAGTTTGGGGCAGAGGATAGACCAACAGAAGATCTAAATTCCAGTCCAAGTTCTATGATTCTCTAGCTAAGGGTTCAACATCTCTGAGCTTCAATTTCCTGACAGCACGGACATGGCAGATGTTCAATGAGCACTGGCAGAGCCCAGAGATGTCTCTGAGATGCTTGCTGTGCAGCGGCCTTTAGGGTGGCCTTATTAGTCACGGTTCTCTAGGGAAACAGAACTGACAGGAGAGATCCGTAAATATCATGAGAATTTTTAAAATAGGAATTGGCTCACATGACTGTGAGGATGGGAAAGTCCAAATTCCATAGGGCAGGCTGCAAGCTGGGATGTCCAGTGAAGGTTTTCAATGAATTCCCCAGGAGAAGCTGGCTGGCTGAAGAAGAGATGGGAATTCTCCCTTCTGCCTGCTGAAATCATCACTTCTCCTTTTAAGGACTTCAACTGACTGGATGAGACATCACTCATTGTTGAAGACAACCTCCTCAGTTGACTGTAGATGAAATCAACCCTAGATACAATGAACTTACTGATGATTTAAGTCCACGAAATGTCCTCACAGTAAATTAGGCAAGTGCTTGCTTGACCAAACAGCTGGACACCATCACATAGCCAAGTTGACACAGGAGTTTAACCATCACAGTGCACTTTCAATCCAGGAGATAGATGCCACAAGGTGGGGCCTAACTTATTCCTCACAAATTTAAGACACATCACAAGATCTGGGGCAGAGAGGACTGATGTCCTTGAGTTCATAGCCCTGCCAAGTGAAAGAGAAATAGAAGCTGGTCCTCTGACCAGATCAAGGTTTGGTCTCCTCTTACCCTCTACCCCCAGCCTTCCCTTTGTCGTAGCCCTTAAAAAGAAAAGCATTTCCATTTTATAAGGTGCAATTTTCACTTTAATGCCTAGTCCCATGGCCTATAAAATTCTCCACTCTTAAATGGTGAAGTGTCACAATCTGCTACTACCTCTGGGTAAAATGGTGTTGCAATCACTCAGGGATGAGGAGATGCTAAGCCTGAGACAACCAGATTTGAGCTTTTTAAATGCTAAGAGAACAAAAAGGGCAACCCTGTGATCCTTGTACTCCAAGACTTGCTCACACAATGAAAAACATGCCTTCTTTTATAGAAGAAAATGGAAGGTAAAGATGCTATAAAGATAGAATAGAGTTAATCAATAATACAGCTATTAGTTTAATTAGAACATTTAGCCAAACAAAACTATGTGACTCATTAGTTTATGCAACAAATATTGATCTGGCTCCCGCTTTAATGATCAGGCCTCAGGAACTGGAAACATAAGGATGACATCATCTCTGCTCTTAAGATATTTACAGTCCAGGAGAGGACTAATCCAATAAGCATCTAATCTCTACAAGTGCTAGAAAAACAAGGCAATGGTCTCCAGAGTTCATGGTAGGTCCACCTTGACTTGGCTGGATGGGCAAAATGATCTGTAAAGTTAGATATGGGTAGAGCATGTATTCCAAGAAGAGTGAAGAGCCAAGAAGCAAGCAAAAGAATGAGCATTCAGGGAACCTCAGACAATTTACTGGGGCTAAAGAAGAAGAATAAAGAAGGGAAAGAGGTGGAGGGGGGTGGTATTGAACCTTGAAGTCTCACAACCTCATGGTAAGGAATTTGGATTGTATCCAGAGAGCAGTGAAGAACTTTTGAAAGAATTTAACAAACAGACTGGCATATCAGATTTGCACAGCAGAAAGCAAGGTTGAGTGGCAGTGCAGAGAATGGACTGGAGAAGGGTAAAATTGGAGGCAGTGAAGCTGGTTAGAAAGTTATTACTGGAAGTAGCAGCAGTGGGTAGAGAGAAACTAAATAGTTTTGAGAAAAGTGAATTCAGTAGAAACACCAGGAATTTGTCATTGGACAGAAGAGGTGAGGCAGGCAGAGTTACAGATGGACACCAAGGATGATTTTCTCAAGTGTTTCAAGGAGCCAGTGTCGGCCAGCCTGCCATCGGTGAGGTTCTCTGTATCACGCCTGCACTCAGACACAACCCGAGGACTGACTCTGGTCCCTTCCACCGAAGCCCATGTTCCTCTTCTCACTCCCCCATGCCCAATTCTCACCCAACTACACATCAACCCAACTAGGACTCAGTAGCTCTTCTTCCTTCCACTCCCCTCTTCCAAGCATATCTTTGCATCACTACTGGCTCTGAAGGTCAAATATATCTAAAGACAGGTTGCAAAGAAAGCTCATTATTCTAAGAAAAACATGGTATAAATAAGTACCAATCTTGGTTGTCTTTTAAAACACAGAGGATTTGGAACTTTGAATAGGAAGTGAGATCTGGTAAGTCTGTACAGGTTAGTGTGAAATAGTGATAATCCCAAAGTAATCTGGGCAGAGAACAGAAATATACATGCAGGGCCCCCTTGAAGAGCTGCGGGAAAATGCAGAAATGTTGGACATCCCCACTGATATTCTCACAAACATTGAGGACTGGCAATTTGGTATGCCAAGCCTTAGATCTTGGGGCTTACCCTTATGAAGCTTGTTATTGCAAAGGAGAGGCTAAGCCTACTTATAATTGTGCCTAAGAGTGTCCCCCCTGAGTACCTCTGTTGCTCAGATGTGGCCTCTCTCTCTAGCTAAGTCAACTCAGCAGGTGAACTCACTGCCCTCCCCTCTACGTGGGACCTGACTCTCAGGGGTATAAATCTCCCTGGCAAAGCAGGATATGACTCCCAGGAATGAGCCTGGACCCAGCATCATGAGATTGAGAAAATCCTGAAATGAAACAAAAAAACATTTCAGTGGCTCAGAGATTTCAAATGGGGTTGAGAGGTCACTCTAGTGGGCATTATTATGCACTATATAGATATCCCTTTTCAGGTTTTAGTGTATTGGAATACTAGAAGGAAATACATGAAACTATCTAACTGCAACCCAGTAGCCGTGATTCTTGAAGATGACTATATAATTATGTAGCTTACATGGGGTTACAATGTGATTGTGAAAACCTTGTGGCTCATACTCCCTTTATCCAGTGTATGGATGGATGAGTAGAAAAACTGGGACAAAAACTAAATGAAAAATAGGGTGGGATGTGGGGGATGGTGTGGGTGTTCTTTTTTACTTTTTTTTAATTCTTATTTTTATTCTTTATGGTGTAAGGAAAATGTTCAAAAATAGATTGGGGTGATGAACGCACAACTATATGATGGTACTGTGAACAGTTGATTGTACACCATGGATGATTGTGTCAGATGTGAATGTATCTCAATAAAACTGAATTGAAAAAAAAGCAGAGGATCCAGTTTTAGCCAATTATTCACAGCAATGTTCACTAGCTTCAGAGTACGTGGAGAAGCCATTGAAACATGTGGATCCAGTGTCTCTAGCCAATGTCCATATCTCACCTGAGCATCGTCACCTCTGATAATGACAGAGTCGTGGCTGAGCCCATGGCTGGCATGAGAAACCCAACAGGTGAGGTTCAGAAAACAAAAGCAGCAACTGCCCACACACTGGCCTGATGTGACCACCGGAAGGCACCCTCTTTTTCAGGCTTCCTAAAGGATGGTTTCCAAAGCCATTCCTTCTCATTTAAAGCATTAGTTAAGAAAATGAGCAATGCAGTTAAGGCTCTTTAAGCACTAATCAGATTTATAGCATGATCCTACCCTAACCGCATCCACGATGTCCTTGCAGGAGCACAGGTGTGAAATGGTTTTTCCCAGTGTTTCTACTGGATTCCTATTTCTCAAAACCATTCATTTCTTCCCACACACAGCTGCTACTTGTAGTAACAGTGGTATCCAGTGGTACAGGATGCTCAGTTCAGAAATTTGCAGTTTCTTGTACCTTCCTCTTGTATATTTGTCCTTCTTTCTCACTAAATGTACTCTGCAGGGGAGTCCTTTAGTTACAACAAGAAACCTTCTGAAATGTCTTAGGAAATGGACTTTTGTAATCCACACCAGCTCACTGATTTCCTTATGATGAATCAAGCAACAACAGAGCAACAGTTTCAAAAGAAACAGAGAAATAACTTAGTTGAGTTTAAAAAAAAGAGAATTAACTTTGTTCAAAGTTCAAAAAAAGCATGGTTTTAATTGCATTTGCCTTCAAAAACTCTTACTTTAGTAATATTCCACAATTTGTATGGAAACAGAACATGTATAGACCTCAGAGATATGTTTTACAACTGGGAAGAAAATCAGATGTATAAATTCCAGTTTACACATAAACTGGTTATGGAGTCGACATTATAACTTTGCTTTTGCCGTGTACTACAATTGTTCTGTGTCATGACCCCAATGATTTACACATCAATACTTTAAAAAGTGTAGTAAAATCAGGCCTAAAATATTTCTTAGAGTGATAACTTAATTTGGAATAATAGCATTCACTTTTAAAACATGACCACTGAGTCCTGACAGTAAATAAATCATGCAACAGTCTGTCAGCAATCAACCAACATTGAACAATAAATCTTTGAATTCAACTTCAGACCAGACATAGTGCTGTAAAGTAAAAATCTAGTTTTAACTCAGTGACCTCAGTTTTGCCTCTGCTGGACAGTAAATCTGATGCAAAATGAGCAAATATGGGTGGCTGAGTTTCAACCTGGCATAACAGTGAGGCTTTGTCAAGGATCCCAGAATTTAGAGAGTTTTTAGGAACAAAAAAAAGTCTGAAAAACAAAAACATATGCTAAACAGTTGGGGAATGGGGAATTAAAGGAAGAGAAGAGCTTTCAACTTAGCTAGAAAAACATTCTATTTAATGACTTTTTCTTTTAGTTAGCCCAATCCATGATTTTCCTTTTTAGTCTCTAAAACTATTATCTCTAGAAGGCAAATTTTAGATGAATAAAAATCCATTCATTCATTCACTCATTCATTCATGAATGCTCAACAAATAGCGCTTTCATCTTTTACAACTGGTTAACTTGTCTGTACTTCAGTTTCTTCATCTGTAAAATGGGGGCACTACTCTTCCCTGATTCATAGGACCCTTTAACTATAACCCTGCCTAGTCTGAACCAAAGACCAGACTAAAGCTGAGATCCCTGCCTTTAGGGAAGTGAGGACATAATTAGAAAACAAAAGTAAATAAGCACAGAATTTCAAATTCCACCAAGTTTCTAGAGAAAATGCATAGGATACTGCTGAATAAAAGGATACTACTTAAATGAAAGGGTCATGGAAGGCTTTGATAAGTCAGGGACCTGTGAGCTGAAATCTAAAGGAAGAGGAGCCATTTATGAAAAGAAAAGAGGCAAACACATCCAGGCCAAGGGTTTGGACTGTACAAAGACCCAGGAATCAGCCTGGTATGTTCCAGGAACTGGGGAGAGACAGGAAATGGGCAAATCGTGCAGGGGCCCAAAAAGCAGTGATAAGGAGTTTGGCTGTAGTCTATTTGATTAGGAAGTCACTGGATGGTTTTGAGAGATGATTCGAGATCCTGAGTAGTGAATGGACTGGTGAGGTCTAGAAGGAAAGCCTCAGGGAGGTTACTGACGTCATTCTAGTCTAAAGGGCAATGATGATGGCTTGCAATAGGCAGTGGCAATGGCGATGGAAAGAACCACCTGAGATACATCCTGAAATCTCACAAAATGTCTGCCTTGGCAATCTCTTCATAGGCGTAAACACTGATGAGATCAGTGGCTAAAAAGAAACTATTTGAAGCGTCCCTTATTTTATGAAGTTTCTCCAATGGCGCTCCCTATGGAAGCCAGTGGCCAGGGAATTTTTTGAAATATTCTTACCAAAATAATTCACAGCCACGAAGTGATCTGACAGTTTGGGCTGACTTCTCTGTAGTTTGGACTGAGAGCTCTAAGATCCAATTACTTAGAAAATAAAATCAAGATGTATAATCTTGGGTCCCAGATCCAAGCTGTCGATAATTCTTCATTGTTTTCACTTTCAATCATGATCTTTGAAACATGAGGTAGAGGTTTGTCGCATGGACGTGGATGTGGAACCCAATAAGCCAGAGCTTCTTAGTAGCTTGTTTTTAGTTTACCATCCAGAGTCTAAAGCAGGGAATAATTCATGAAAATTATGTGCTTCCATTCCAACCTATCACTTGTGCTTTAGGAAGGAAAGGGAAGGAGGGAGAGGGATATTAAGAGCAAGACAGAGTGAGAGAACAAGAGAGTGAGGGAGAGAAAGACAAAGAGAGAATAAAAAAGGGAGGGAGCTAGGGCATGATCTGTCATCACTCAGAAGTGCTAACTATGGCTCCCAAACCTCAAGCTCTGATTCCCTCATCAATCTTAATACCCCCCAGATTCTGCGTAGAGCAAACATGGAGAGAAAAGAAGGCTCTTAGCCAAATATTGGAGTTCAGCTTGGAAAAATGAGCTTTGCAATGACAGCACATATTTTTAAGAGCTTATTGGGTTCTAACTGAGAAACTGGCTCCAGGCCTTGCAAGTTCACATATTTTCTTGATTCCTAAGTTAATCATTTTTACATCATCCACTTTAAAATAAGCCAAAAGGAAGCTTCCTCCAGGAAAAGCCAAGCATTGGCATTTAACAATTAAAAATAAGATTACATTTTTGTGACCAGCATTGAACAAGAATTTGATTTAGATTTAATATGATACATACTCATGTGAAATGCATACCAATGAGTTGGAGAAGAAATATTTAATATGCACAACTGTAGCATAAAACTACACAGTTCCAACAACTCATCAAGGTATATTAGGTGCCACTTAAGCAATTTGATGGAGTGACAGTTAATGGCATCTGAGTCTTTGATGGAAGAAAAATTAGTACAAAATTTCCCTCTCCCTATCAATACATCTTAAGCATACGAGCCATGCTCTTCTCGATTAATAACACCCCAACAAAAGCAAGATTGAAAATCGAATTTATATTGGAAAATGTAGTTACTATATATTGAAAATCTAATATACATTTATAGCATTGTTCACAATGATTTGGTTAACAATGACAATTAGTATCTTTGAAATTTAACTTTTAACTTCGAATATTTTATTCCCTTTTATGCACAAAATATGTTCCAGGTGTTTCAAGAGTGTGAAGCCTCCATGGAAACAGGTGGCTCCTTTATTCCTGGAAAAATCACATCAAGTAAGAAGAGTATTTCTAAATCTTATCATTTACATAACTCACTTAATCGGTCTCACCTCTCTCTACAAAGACGATGAGTGACCACATGATACAAACTGGTTACTCATTTGGTCTCAGCATACTTTTCAATCTTTCCTTTTATCTAACGTAATGACAAAGTGCCTCCCTTCCTCTCAGTACCTGTTGGAGGTTGTCAACAAATCTCATATAAAGCAACATTGTCTCCTCGACCCCATTGCTTTAAATTAAGGGGAGAAATCATAATACTAATTAATTATAAATTATAGAATATTTTTAATGTAATTTTTTTGGTACCCTATAGTAGAGAAACTGAAAGGGATTCCAACTGGAAGCTTTGCTACACCTGTATGAATGGTGCCACAGACGAACATGTGATGGCAGGCAAACAAGACTGCCTCTTCTGCTAAAAGAAGTATTTTTCTCAAGGGCATTAAACATGCTCCCAGGACCCTCCCTTTCCCTCTGGATTTTTTTAATGAAATGGTTCCAGGCCATCACATTTTGGACCCAGGATAAAGTCAGGATCTTCTGATGATCTTTCTTTCTTTTCCCCAGGAAAACAGAAAGACCAGGAAGTTTACCACTTCAGGCCAGGGTCCAGCAATCAGCAATCATTAAACCTATCACAAAATTCAGGCAACAGGATGGAGACCCTCAAGAACTGGTGAGCATCAGGCAAGACTAGATGAACTGACACTGGTCATCCCCACATGCTACAACCTGCCCATCACAGGCATCAGGGACCACATGAAACCTGATTACTCCAACTGACCCAAGAGGCAGAATAAGAGCAGAAATTGTTGACTCTGACCCAGACTTTGAAATCAAAGGGGTTCAAGGTCCAGGAAAACCTTATCACAAATAATGTCTTCAGAGATATCCCAAAGATAAATTGTAAACCAGTTTATCTCACCATCTTTTATACATGCTGAGGTAATAATACCTAAGACCCAAAGAGGAGTAGTAGAGACAGACTGACCAACCATCCATCCATCCATCCACTTTATTCATTTGTCATCCAAGAAATATCTATTAAATGCCAACCAGGTGGGTGCAGAGGGCATAGAAATGTAAGCAAAACCAAGCATAGTTCCTGATAGTGTGGTTTTCAGCCAAGTAAGGGGGGGGGGGTCTGTCAGACAGAGGGAGCAGCGTATGACAGAACGAGTGCGATTGTGCAAAAAGGAGTGTGATGTGTTAAAGGAGCTAAGGAAGGGTCACGTGCCTGGGCATGCTGAAGGCAGTGACAAGATTTCAGGGGTAGACAGAAGGAAACCCATGCAGGATCACAAGCCACATAAAGGACAGAGGTCTCTGTCCCAAAAGAATGTGAAAATACCCAAGTGCTTAAAAAATAAACCAAGTTACATGGAAATTCACTCCATTGTTAAGAGTGACATTTCCAATCAATAGGAGGAAAGATGGATGAATACTAATTATTCAAGCCTAATGGCCAGCAATTTAGGAACAAAACCTAAGGCTAGATCTTACCCCACTCCTTGCACTAAAATATATCCAGGTAGACGAAAATTGAAATACATAAACTGAAAATTGAAGAAGTACAAGAAGAACATAAATCAAAAATTTTTATCTACTCCAGGTTAGAGACATCTGTTTAATTATATTAGGAAAAGCCAATATCAAACAGGAATTAATGAATAAATATGCCTAATAATAATAAAACTCCTTTTTGTAGCATAGAAAGAGCAAGGGAAACTCAGAATGAAACGCAGTGAGAAGAAACAAAATTAAGGAAAAAGAAAATCATCCAAAAACCTACTATATTGAAAGCTGAAAGACAAACAATGTGATGGTTAGGTTCATGTGTCAACTTGGTGAGGTGATGGTACCCAGGTGTCTGGTCAAGCAAGCACTGGCCTAACGGTTACTGCAAGGACATTTGTGGCTGGTTAGTAAACCAGAAGGCTGGTTTATTAAATCATCAGTCAACTGGCTGCAGCTGTGACTGATTACATCAATGAAGGGCGTGTCTTCCACAATGAGAGAATGCAATCAGCTGGATTTAATTCAGTCAGTTGAATACTCTTAAGGGAGACAGACAGAGGACCTTCACTCCTCCTTCGGCTGCCCAGCAAACCGTTTCCGGAGGAGTTCACTGAAATTGCCAGTTTCCTGCCTGAGGAGTTCATCGAACACCTTCATTGGAGTTGCCAGTCTGCTGCCTGCCCTACTGAATTTGGACTCATCCATACCCACAGTTGTGTGAGACACTTTTATAATTATATTGATAGATAGCTCTTATTGATTCTGTTTCCCTAGAGAACCCTAACTAATACAAACACCAAACCGCAGAAAATATTCATCGTATTTGATAGACAAAGAACAGTTACTACTCAATACCAGAGATACAAGTCCCAACATAAAAAACGAGCAAAGGACGGGATTAGGCAATTCATCAAATAAAACATGGAAGCAGTCAGTGAACATGTACAAATGTTCAATGAGAATAATAAATGAAAATAAAATTAAGAGGAAAACTTTTTTTTTCAGTTAGTGAGATGGTAGAAGATTGTAAAACGTTGGTCACACCCACATTAGCAGGGTGTGGGGCAATAGGCCCTCTCCAGCACCCAGTAGGAATGGAAACTGGTCTACTTTTGTGGAGGGCAATCTGACAATACATATCAAAGTTTAAAATGAGCATGGTCTTTGACCCAACAAGACTTCTCAGAATTTAGCCTAAGAAAATTATTGCACACGATCAGAAGGTTTATAGCCAAGGACAGGTAGGTCTGGGGCAGTACTGGAGTGACTGGGGAATACTCTGGGGTGAGAAGGGATGGGGTAGAGGATGCGGGTTACTTGAATTGGGTCCCTTGTGCAGCTTCCAGCTCATGAAAAGGAATTCCTTTTAAATTAAGGTAATTTATAGGAATTACACAATAAAGAATAACTAGCAAATTTGCCAGGAGGAGAGCTGCTGATGCTGATCATTAAAAGTAACACTTGCTATGCCTAATGTTGTAATGAGAATGTGTAAAGGTCAAGCTGACCAACGTGAACAGGATTTGTGAGTACTTTTCAAATATGACGCCCATTAAAGGGTAAATTTAGTTAAAATGTGAGGAACCAAGTGGGCTGTGTCCATCAACTACTTTCATTCGGTCCCTGGGGGCTGGAACTGTTCAATCATGACTAGCGGTTGGTGTTAACTCCTAACCCCACAATCTAGAGCGATGGCTTTGCTAGGTCACCTTGCCAGTTCAGAGAGGATCTACCACAGGACTCTGGTCCACCATCTGCCATATCTCATCTCCTTCTAACTATGCATTTCTTCTGCCGCTGTATCCATACCTGTCCCCTGGACCACTCTGATAGACCATGAGCAGCCAGGAGATGTCTTCATGGCCTCGAGAGACACACACAGGGAGGGCAGTTGGTGAGATCCTTTGGTATCATTCCCTCTTCTTACTGTTCTAGCACTTCCAATGCTCCCTGGCCCCATAAGTTTATTTTCATGCTGTTTTCCAAATTTTCCCAACGACCAGCGTGACCTGGGGATCACCCAATATCTCCAATGCCCTGTGCTCACTAGACCCTGCCAAATCACTCTCCCCTTGAATCCAGGTGGGCTCATGACTTACTTTTAACCGATAAAATGCACACAAGTGACAACGCCTGACCTTCGAGGCTAGGACATAGACGGCAAGGCTGCTTCCACCTACTTTGCTGGAAAAACAGTCCTTAAAGACTTCATCTGCCCTGTGGACGCCATTCTGTGAGGAAGCCCAGTCTAGCCCATGTGAAGAGATGGAATGAAGAAGCCTTGAGAGAAAGATGCCAGCCCCACGCGGAGCTGCTGCATCTCTTATACTCCAGTTTCAGCCGCCATCACAATGTCCCAGAACCACTCTGCCCAAATGCCTGAATTCCAAGAGATGATCAAACAATGGCTGTAGTTTTAAGCTGCTAAGTTTTAAGGCGATTTGCTGGATGCAGCCACAGAGACTAGAACAAACTGTGACACAGTAACAATGAGACAAGAATCAGCTTATTTTGAAATATGATTTCTTGCACTTTTGTGAAGCAGTGTTGTTTAGCTTAAGGAAGCATCTGTGTCTTATAACTTCCATTAGTTCCCTTCAGACATGTCGTTCTGGATAAGGAATTATGGGCTGTATTCTAAAGCCATATACAAATGGACAAATTATGGCCTGTGGAGACGCGGCATCCCCAGATCCTACAGTCTCTCTAGGGTGCCAATTATTCACGGAGCCCAACAGTAAAATATTCAAATTCCCCTGAAGAAATCTCCTTCCCTTCCCCAAGCATTGCTTATGGCCAAATCCTGCCTGGCGGAGCGAGTCTTAACTTAAATGTGCTTCCACATAAGTAATGAGGTATAAAACCTCTTCCTAAATGTTTACATGGAAGGTGAAGAATTTCACCACTTTCCACGCTCATATTATCAACTTCCCACATGCAGTTAGGGATCAGTAAGCCTACAGGCACTAAGACTAAAAAATATGAAAAGAATAAAATGCCAAAGAATATTTCACTATTTAATCTCACCAAAATAATAAATTACAGTCCTCCAAAAAGCCATGCACTTTTTGGCAGCAGTTATATATATTTCTATATGTATCTATATGATGACAAACACACAGACATTTGGAAACACTGCATGACTAAAACAGCTGAATAATCTACTTTTCACCAAGATGTTCTATGTTATATATGACATAGCCGTATGTAAACATTTAGCCGATCCAAAAACATTCCATCTCAAGTTAATTTAATCACCAACCATCTTTGTTGTTGTTGGAGAGGGGTGGAATGGGACAAATAAAGTTTAACATTTTTGCTTTGCAGAACTAGTACACCTGTGTTTGTTTCATATGGAATTGGAATTGTATCAATTTTGCTTTTAAACACATGGTGATTGTGCTATTTCCTGCTTAAATCATGAAAGTATTTTTGAATCTCTTGTAGCATCATTGGGGGAAAATCTCATGTGGGGTCCAATGCTAAAATCATCGGATGGTGTGACATTTAGTGTACTTCAAACTTTCCAGAACTACGGCTGAGGTCATAGCTATAGGTTAGTTTGTTTAGACTTTGCCTAAGAAAATACAACAATTCCTAAGTCCACTGGGCTTACACAAAACCACCCAAAGACTGCCCAGTAAGACTCACTGATGTCCTTTTGATATCTAGTACCATGCTAGGAACAACACTGTTTTCATTTGAGATCAATACTCTTCCTGTTGGGAATTTCATTCTTATTGCCCACAAGGGATTTTTTTCAATTCATGTTGTGTTTCATTTGAAGAAATTCATTAGTTATTTCAAAACATAACCCATATGTTGTCTTCCACACCTCTCTCTTATATAAGGATTTTTTCTTTGGTAGAAAGGTCCAGAAATTGCTCTATTCTCACAAGAATATCTCTAGACATTTTCCCAGCATAAGAAAGAAGCTTTTTATGTATTGGTGATGGCCAGTAAGTGTTTGTGTCTCTCATATCAGCCAAAGGATGCACCTGTATACGCCATGTTCCGGTATTACATCCATGATCGCACATCCAATAAGCAGGGAATCATCATCCAAAGAACAAAAACCACAGGTGCTGCAGAGAAACAGTTCCATATAAATCTGAAGTATGCAGCAATCTCTCCAACACAAACAAGATTATAACAATATAATTACAGCTAAGAAACATAGACATCAACCCCAATAACCCATAATTATTTTTATAATGGATGTGGTTTGGACTCCAACACCCCCACAGATTAAAGCACTAAGAAGTTCCTTGGAGACATATGTTGACTGACAAATACAACAGACTGTATTTGTAAAATATTTAGCTAGACCTTCTGGCTTCTTTCTCTGAACAACTTTAAAATACAAATTTGAGCAAAGGGTGTATTTAGACCTTAAAGCCTTTAAACTAGAAAGAATCTTACTTCTCTATCCGTTAATCTATAAATACACATGCGAACATATAATGATTTCTCTATTTTAAATAGTTTCCTTATATGAATCAGGACAAAACCCAAAACAACTAGAACAAATGTTAATTGATTTGAAAATGATTACGTCCCTCAGAACATTTGTCTTTCAGAAGTGTCACTGAATGAAGATGCAAGGCAGCTAATTATGGTAAACCATTTGCTTCCTGTAACATGGTGCACAAATATCTTCCATATTAGCTGACTTTCCTAAGAGACTTATAGGAAAAGCGCATGCCCACAGGAAGCTCCTACTTACAAGGGGGAAGAAAGGGACACCCCCATGTCACCACCAAGGACAATGGGAGCCAGTCTTTGGAAGAACCCAGATACTATGATGGAGACCATAAATGTCACGTGAGATGACACCATCAGAGACCACGTTAAATTAAGCCAAAGGATCGGGATGTACTACCTGAACTGTAATAGCATGAGGAAACAAGCCACACTTGTTAGTAGTTTCAGGGTAAGCAGATTAAACTGAAACAAAGCTCCTAGAAAGCACAGCCATCAAAGCTGTTCCTCAAAAGGTTTTATATAAAATCCTGTAACTTTTGAGTCTTTATTTTTAATAAGACCTTTATGGTGAAGAAACCGATAGGGTTTTCTTTCAGCTCAGCTCAAAGTTTACTTTTTAAAAAAAATGCTCTAATGTTTGCTGCATTCATGACACTGTATTAGAGAATGCCCAGGACACAAAGATGACCAGAAAAAGTTCCCTGCCCTTAGGGCCCTTGCAAAATAAAGAGAAAGAAAGACAGCTAAACAGATAATCGGAGCATTAGAAAGATTTGTGATGACAGTTGTAATGAGATGTACACGATGATTCAAACCGATGACCCAAAGTAGCCAACTACTTCATCCAAACTTTATGTTTCCAACAAGCTATTAAGGACAAAAAAGGCAATCTTTTTTAAGGTATCTTAAAAGTCAGTGATCCACACCAGCCGTTATGTTAAGCAAGACCTTTATATCAACTGTTTCTCTGCCTGGTGAATTTTGCCATACACCTAGAGCTAACAGCATAAATATTATTCTGACTTTCAAAGACAGAACTTCTTGCACATTTATAAAGTCTAGCTACTTAAACGTTATCATTCTACTATGAAACTCTGAGATTCAGAAAGCATCATCTTTCATATTGCCGTGAAAGTGGTTAGCTATAAACCTAGTTTGATGCCTAGAAGATACAATATTAAGAATATCTCTGACAACCACTATTTTCAACACTATTTAATGAATCACTAAACCTAGTCTCTATTTAAAAATATAAATCAAACACAAAACATCATAGTGCAGACTAAAGCAGGGAATAGAGAATATATCATCAAGGACCAGAGACGTCAGGTACCAATAATTTAACTTCAGGTTTTTAGGTCTCATTTTGTTCTTTTCTAGAAGACTGCAGCTCTTTGCTCCCTAGACTAATATACAATGAGACAGACATATTGTGCTAAGACAAAAAAGGAATAAGTAGCTATAGATTATACCATATTCCCCAATAGACATAAACAGACACTTAACACATTTCTTTCAACTTATGTTATTGCATGCTGGCTTGCAAATAATTGATGTGCATAAGACATAAGAAAAAGACAGCTACAGCCATTCTTCACAGAAAATGAAATGTTTCTGCTAGGCAGTCCAAATCTAGGGACAAACAAAGAAACAAGAGCTATTTTTCAAAGTAAAGCAACCCTCAGTCACAGACTTAGAATATGAAATCACCAAAGGAAGAAGCATTTTATTTAAATAATATGGCCAACCAGTTACGTATCCTATACAAAGGATTCTTGGTGATCAGTCTTTTCCAATCACTAAAAACAGAAAAGCTGTCGTAATTGAAAAAAGTTAAGAAAACACAAAGAAGATAATAGTCCTTCATGTGATTTTCAATTTCCTTGTGTGGTTCATCCAAGAATCAAACACGAGATTTCTTTTATATTTCAAGGAAAAGGTAAGGCACACAAACAAAGTGAAGAAAAGTAAATAAATAAGTGCAAGAAGGGAGATAAATAGATAGAAAACACAGCTCCATGTGAGAATAAGTTAGAGGCAAGACTGGAATACTCCATAACTCAGGTTGAGAGAAACTTAAAATGCGATTTTGGGGTGCCAACTTCTACTAATCTAAGGTTTCTCTCAATCTTGGCACTACTGATATTTGCAGCTGGATAAATCTTTGTTGCTGGGGACTGTCCTGTGCATTTTAGGATGTTTAGAGCATCCCAGGAGTGTACCCACTAGATGCCAGTAGCAACGTCTCCAGTTGGTGATAGCCAGAAATGTCTCCAGACATCCAAATGTCTCCTGGGGGGCAAAACTGGCCCCAGTTGAGAACTGCTCTAATCCGGTGTTGACAAGGTGAATCCCTTTCAGACAAGGTAATGTTCAACTGTTGATTGGCCCTAAATGCACATAGCCTAACCCTGTGCTGACATGAACCCACTATGTTCTCTGCTTAAGACACAGGGTCGTGGCCAACACAAAGAGAGGAAAACCCCCTAAAACCTTACACCTTCTCAGAAGTGGTTCTGAAACACCTCCTCTTCTAAAAGTGGCATTTTCCATGTGGACACTGGGATTTAACAGGGCTACACATGTAAGCAAAACCTACTTGCCACATGTAGAGATGATCTACATATCTAAGAATATTTAGAAACAAGGAATAGAAAGGGAAGGAGCAAAAAAACATTTCATGGTCACCAAAAATAATCAGGAAACTAAAGGATCCAAGAAATACTGGGAGAAAGAGCAACAAGATGCCTAAGATTTTTTAAGAATAAATTATCAATTCATGCAAGAAATATGCATTGGACACCTACCATGGTGGAAGGCATGGCAAACAAAGATAAAATAGAATTGGGTGCCTCCATTTTAAGGGGATTGGGGACCCACTGGGATGTAAGACACATAGACCAGTAGTAGCTCTTAAACCTGCACGCACATTCAAATCACCTAAGGAACTTGTGTTTTTTCCCATATTTTTTATTAGAGCAGTTGCAGGTTTACAGAAAAATCATGCAGAAAGTACAGAGTTCCCATATTACTCCCTTTCACACACACAGTTTTCCTTATTATTAACATTTTGCATTAGTGCAGTATCTTTGCTACAATAGATGAAACAATATTTTAATAATTACACAGTCCATAGTTTACATTAGGGTTCACTCCTTATGTTGAACAATTCTGTTTTGTTTTGTTTTTTTCTAGAAATATAAATATACAACTGAAAATTTCCCATTTTAACCACTTTCAAATACACAATTTAGTGATATGCATTACATTCACAGTGTTCTTTATAGTACCAATGGCCTGATCCCAGGTCAAATATGTATGCATCCAAACTCGACAGTTTATTAAAGTCTTTGAGCTAGACCAGGAAGACTGGCTAGGACTTGGACACAGATGGGGACAGAAAGGGGATGGCATTTCTAGGAAAGGAAACTGATGAGAAAGCCCACCACGGTGGAACATCAAAGCATAGGAAGGAAAAAATAAGTGGTTCAGTTGTCTCCGTTCACAAGGTCTTAGAAGGTCAGTAAAAGAGAATATGAAAAGTATGAGAAAGCCAGAACCTGGAGAGTGGTAAACTTGAATGTGTAGATAATGAACCACTGAGTGCTTCTGAGACGAAAATAAAAGTATTCTTTAAAAAAGTTAGTCTTCCAAAAACTTATAGCTAGAGCATCCAGGGAAGGGAGAAAGGCAGGAAGTTGAGTTACAGATCTAAAGCAACAGGCCCGGACTAAAGCATTGGCTTCCCTCCATTTCCTTGACCACAGATCTCCTGGTTGACTCCTCTTCATGCTTATTCACCACTCACAGCCAGTGTGTGTTCAACTCCTTCAAGGGTCAAGGTTAGACTCTGCTATCTTCTTATTCTATTTTTCCCCCTATGCAATCTCATGTTTGCCCATTCAACACTTAGCTGTATGCACATGGTTTGAAAATCCTCCACCTAGACATCACTTGGAGCTTCAAGTGGAAGCATGAATTGTCTACTTAACATTTCCCCTAGGATCTGTTGAAGGAACCTCAAATTCATCAAGTCCAGAATGAACTTCACTCATGGCATTCCTCCCAGAGCTTGGAGCTCTTTCTGTTCCTTGACTCAGCAACTGATATACATTCTAGCCAGTCACACAGGCCAGATACTTGCACGTCATTCTTCACCCCTTTATCCATGCTACCACCAGACCCTGTTGCGGTAATATCTCAGATTCCTCTTCTCTCCATCTCTACCAGCCCCTCTCTAGCCCAACCCGCCATTGTCCTTCACTTGACTGTTTCCAAAAGAGTCTAGACTACCTGAATCAAGTATAAGCCTGCCTTCTTACCAACATCTGAGTCATTAGTTCAATTTCCAAAATTAGCCATGTCACCTGCTTTACTTAAATTTCTTCAACAGCTTCCCATTCATCAAGTCCCATCATCTCAAATCAATCACAAGGACATCCTTTAGTCCTGTATCTCTACATGCTTGTTCCCACAACAGGGCACTGCCTGAGCTGTACTATCTGCCTGGAGCATGGTCTCCTCTTCAATTTGACTATTGAACACTTACCCATCCTTCAGATGCCAGCAAATCATCACTTCTTCCAGGAAGCCTTGCCTAATCTCCCCGCCTTGTAGCAGGTCTCAGAGCACAGATATATTTCCTTTTACAGCATTTGACTTTGGTGCAATTCTACATTTGACGGACTTACATTTCATAAAAGTATTTGACTCAAACTTGTCCCCCCACTAGTCTTACCACTCTAGCATCCCAGCACAGGGCTGGCATATATATATGAAAGAGTATGAAGGAGATAGGTACCAGATTCAAGAGACCTTCAGACACAGATTTAAAAATTAAGGGAAACATGGGACATGACTTCCAGGGGTGTAAATCTCTCTGGCAACATGGGACAAGATTTCCAGGGATGAGCCTGGCCCTGGCAACATGGGATTGAGAAAGCCTTCTTGACCAAAAGGGGAAAAGAAATGTAACAAAATAAAGTTTCAGTGGCTAAGAGATTTCAAATAGAATCAAGAGGTCATTCTGGAGGTTATTCTTATGCATTATAAAGATAATCCTTTTTAGTTTCTAGTATGTTAGAATAGCTAGAAGGAAATACCTGAAACTTGAACTGTAATGCAGTCACCTTGATTCTCAATGATGACTGTATAATTTTATAGCTTTAATCATGTAACCATGTGATTGTGAAAACCTTGTGACTGATACTCCCTGGATCGAATGTATGGGCAGATGAGTAATAAAATAAAGACCAAAAAATAGATAAATAATAGGGGGGATAAGCAGTATGGGATGTTTTGGTTGTTCATGTTCTTATTTTAATTTATTTTTATTATTTTGGGGGAGAGTAATGAAAGTGTTCTAAAATTGGTTGTGGTGATAAATACACAACCATATTATGACACTGTGAGCCACTGATTGTATACTTTGGATGGATTATATGGTATGTGAATATATCTCAAGAAAATTGCATTTTAAGAAAAAAATGAAGAATCAAAGATAACCAGAAAGATTTCAAGTTAGTATGACTAAGAGATATGAGTAACTAGTTTAGTAACCAAAGTGGTTCTAATGGATCAATTTCATTTTTAGGTTGCTTTTGTTTTTACTTTCCACCATCCAGTTTCCACCTCAAAAAGCCCTGGTATTTTATTTACAGCAAATGACCTAAGGTTGGCTGCCATTAGAACACTCCAGTGAAAAGCCCAAATGCAATCATTAGTATTAGTACAGGCTTATCAGCACTCCACAAAGTCAAGCTCACTCTTTCACTCTCCCTAGTATTAAATATTAAGCACCAACATATAGTGAAACTTTTCTTTGGAACAAACAAAATTTTCCTCATTTAGAAATGCCCAGCACATGCATGAGTAATGAAGTTCCCGGCTTACTTCCATCCTTCATATTTTAGTTTTAGTCTTACTCTAATTTCCATAGTCCAGAAATATTAACACATAATGTCGTGATGTCCACATATCACTATGCACTTCTACATAAAATAATGGAATGCAACATCCAAAGCCTACTAGGATTTAAATTTCTTTTTCCCTAAAAAACAAAACAAAACAAAACAAAACCCTTTAACTCTTAGGCTGATAAACTAGGTTGAATCTGAATTATTTTATGGAACCTGGTAAGTTCCTGCTCAGTAAGTAGTTGTTAAATCATATTTTATCCATGTGCATTTTCATATTGGAGGCATTAATGTTTATTTTTAAGCCAAAGCTGTTATATTCCAAACCATTCTGTAAATTGCACGGTTTATGCATTTCATAAAATGTGACTAAATTTTAAAAGACATATATCATTATGGACTTATTGCACCTACAGTAATTGACAAACATTGGCAATGTTTTTGAAATAATAAGTAAAGATGAATATAGACAAGAAAAGCTACCAAAAGCTTTCTGGGAAAATAAATTGCATTCAAAAATCTTAAAGGGTTTCCTGGAAGTAAAGAAATTATGGGCTTCATTCTGTCTCAGCAAGATATCTGATGTAAGGACAATATTCAATTCGATATATCAGCTTCATGATAGGTCTAAGTGGCTTAAAAGTTTCCAACTATATTATTTTTCCTCAGTGGGGGAGTTGAGAGACATGGCACAAATGTTTGTTAGCACTTATCTACATTAACAATACCATAAATCAAGGACATATGTGTTAGTCCATAGCTGCAAAAACCAATATCATGCAATGGGATGGTTTAAACAACAGAATTTAACTGGCTCACAGTTTTGAGGCTAGGAGAAGTCCAAAGTCAAGGAGTGGTAAAGTTAATGCTTTCTCCCTGAAGACTGTGGCATTCTGGGGCTGGCTACTGATGATCTATCTTTGATCCTTGACTTTTGTGTCACATGGCAATGCACATGGTGGCACCTTCTCCTTTCTCTTCTGGAAGGGTTCTGTTGACTTACAGCTTCTGGCTGCTCCCTGTGGCTTTCCCTCCCTCTGAGTCTGAATTTCACTCTGCTTATAAAGGACTCCAGCAATGCAGACTGGAGCCCAATGTGACTCAGTTGGGCCACACTTTAATGAAGTAATAGCTTAAAGAGATCCTATTTACAATGGGTCCACAGCCACCAGAACGTGGACCAAGACCAAGAACATGTCCAAACTGGGTACACAAATTCAGTCCACCACAAATCATAAACCATTAATTTAGATGAATGACCTTACAGTCACAGTCCACAGAGATCCGAGGCCCACTGACATTACTCACGGCTGCTGACTGGCTGCAGCAGGACATCAGTGAGGTCAACGGGGCCTCCTCCAACAACAGAAACTGATTCATGTTGGCTTATACAAGACCATCCTGTTTCTGGAAGAATCAAAGAACATTCCAGAGTGCAACAAAACAATGTCCTCCTTTGTAGTACTGAGTGATCTCCACTATAGGACGGTAGAAGTCCACCTCAGCCATCACCTTCATTCAAAAAAACCTGTCATAGCTGCCCTCTTCTCTTCTTCTACTGAGCAAACTAAACCTACCATTTCACTGTAATTCAAAAGTTCATAAAAACGGAACTTTTTTTTCTTCTGAGCAAGGCTGACCATCTTACTGGCAATATCATCCATGTACTGGCAGAATTGAGAAGCCTTCCTTGAAACTTTGTACTATTCCTCTCTACCCCCTACTCCGACCTCTCTATTTAGAGCAAATGAAAATGTACATTCTTTTGTAAACACATTATTCTTTTGTAAACACAAAATGTATACATTCTCCAGAGACTCAAAGATGGGTAGGGCTTTGAGTCATTCCATTCAATTGAGCAAACATTTATTGAACTACTGTATTGCTCACTCACTGGGCCTTAGAACTAAAAATAAATAACAACTGAGCTGTCTCCCTTCAAAGATTTCAGTCTGTTGTGAAAGACAAGCATCTGCCATAAACAAAAATGTTAAATAGAGGCATGGCTAGGATGTAAGATGGCTGGGGTGGGGATGGAGTTCAATTTGGCCTGAATGGATCTGGGAGGGCTTTTTTCTTCTTCTTCTTCTTTTTTTTTTTAGGATCCTGAGTGAGACACATTCTCTGCCTCCCTTCCTGATCCTGCCCTTAAAGAAAAATCCTAAGCTCACATGGGTAAAACAGAGCTAATCTAAATCAAGAGAGGTCTTCCTTCCTTAACAGTGAAAAAGTAGTCACAAAGGGCAAGGAGTAAACTGAGGTACACTGGAGTATCGGGTGTGGTGTGGGAGGGGGGATCCGCACCACTTTGCCTTAAGCGTGAAGGGAGAAAGTAAATTATAGATTTCCAGTCTCCATGCCCTCACCCCATTCTTCCTTAAGCTATCTGCTTTCTGAGTCAATATTCAACAATATAAGGTCAGCAGAATAGGAGCCAAAAAAAAACCAGGAACAGGATCCAACACCCCAAATTCCCACAACCAAAGGACGTATCTTCCCTTAAATCTGGCTCTCCAGAATCTAGACATACATTGCTTTTTTAAAGTCAAAAGCGACCCCTATGAACAGAAATGCTGGTCACTGGCCATGGCTAGATATTCCACTAGAAGCACTAGGTTGGCTCCAGCTCACTGGGGCCTGGTTCACCGTTAGCCAGTGGGATACGCCTGGAAAGCAGCTGGCACAAGCTGGGGCCACTATTGGTGACTCTGCTGAAGTCTGTCTGCATTTCAGCATTTTTTGTCCTTGCCTGGAATACTTTAAAGCTGCTAAAAAACGTTGTAATTACAAATTGTTTTCATTTTCCCTCGATGATTTTATCTTCATTCATTTTTAAAGCAGGCATTATTATTTCAACTTTAAAGGTTAAAAACTAAGCTTCAGAAAGATTAAATTACTGTGTCAAATTTATTCAAATAATTAATATTTTAAACATTCGGATGGGTCCAGGAGTCCTGACCCCCAAGATCAAATCCCATGAGTCACATCATTTTCAGTTTGGCCCATGATGTATTTTTATTTTTAATTAAATATTTAAAAGTTAGGATATCTCACATAAAAATACAAATCTCCAAAATCTCTTGAAAAAATTGGATTTGGAAGCTCTGGGAATTCAGGGCTAAAAATGGGCAAATAATAGGCTAAAGAGATGTGTTGGCAGGCGAATTTGCCACCGTCTGAACCACCCACCCCAGACATATCCACTCATTTAGTTGCCTGGCCAGTGAGGGTGCTTGAGTCTGTCACCCACTGCTAAAGCCAGGTTCAACAGTGAGGGGGTGGGGTGGGGAAAGCACTTCTGATGGGAAGGCAGGAGATCTACAAGGACAGAAGGTACTTCATCCCACAGGCTCCACGCGGTTTCGGTTATGTCAATAAGGTGGTCCCAGGGCGATTCCAGACCCACCCACCCCCAACTTCCTCTAAGTGTCATCTCCTAAACAATGCCATGCTACCAACTCAGATGTATTTAGGCAGTGAAAGAAGAAAAGGAAAAAGGAAAATACTGCCTGAAAACATCTTGACTATACCCTGGTAAAGCATTTCGTTGGTATAAATTGTTTACATCTGAAAAGCTATTGGATTCAAATCACCTTCTGTATCCCTATTTCCACTTTTCCTATTTTAAAACAAGAGCCTTATTGTCTGGCATCCTACACCTGTTCATTTTCCACTGACTCAAGGATGGGAAAAGGTTTACAGATCTTGGAAGATTCCCAAAAATGTCACTTGAATTGTTGCCACTATGATTTTAAAGAAATGATGGCCCAGCTAGAGTGCAGTTCCTACTTGGTTATTTAAAAGCAGCATTTTGGAAGGAAAGATTTTTTTTTTTTTTTTTCCACAGTGTCATTGATCAAAGGGGCAGAATCAAACTCTCAGTTAGGTTTTATGATTTCAATTCCATTTTGGGATCAGAATCCCTTGTGGAAAGCAGATGTTTAGCTGCTAAAACAATGACATTTTAAGTTTCATTTCATAAAAACTAAAGCACAGCTATAAACCAGGAGCAGCAGCCAGCACACACAGAGCCTGATGAGTGACAACTGGCCTCCCAAGTCTAGGCTTTAGGAGAGTGTGGAGCTGTCAAAAAGGGGCACACACCTTGAAACCTGACACTGGGAAGCACTGTCTAGAAAGCTGGGGAGCCACATAAGAGTGGCCTGGAGGGAGAGGTCAAGGATCCCTGACCTTGAGCAGGCTGCATGAGCTCACTCTGGCTGCCTTTCTCTTGGACTGTACAATTCATAACAGCAGCAAAGATACAGGCTTAAAGAATGGGAAATGAGCTCACAGCCAAAGTCACTTAGAACTCCAAGTAACAGCTGCTAATTGCTGACCTGCAAGGCAGACACATTTTCTAATTATTAATTCAATGCAACCAACAGAATTATTATGAAGGAAAATGAAGGGAAGGGATTAAAGATATGCAGGATTTTAAAAATATGTTTAAGTTTCGTATTAGTAAAATTTATGAACTAAGTAGAAATCTAGAAATATGGCAGTCAATAATTATCCATAGACTCAAAGAATTGGAGCGGAAGGAAAATTAGTGAGAACTAAATTAAGTCCCTTCATCTTACACACCAGGAAACAGAGGCCAGGGAAGATTATGTGGTTTGCCCAAATATCAATGATATACTTATGTCTAAAAATGTCCCTTGGTCTGCAGGGGGAAAAAAAGGTCTAGCAGGTTAATGAGCTGCTGAAGTTGTTAAAATTAAGTGTGCTGATGCCCTCACAGTACAAGTTCAAAATTGTTGCATGTAGCAATACTGTATAACGCAGATCAGCAGTAAATGCATGTCACTTAGATAAAAATAACTGTTCTCACAAATGCCCCCACTGGTAAACCATCTATGATTCAATATTTAACTTGAGGGAAAAAAATAGTTCTGCAATAAACCTTCAAGACAACCTTTCTGCATTTATAAATAAAACATTTATTGCAAAAGTGATTTGCAAGTTTCAGGGAGAAAGGCAAGTCACCACAAATAGGTCAAGAAAGTCAAGAAGTACAACAAAGGACCCTGTATTTCAAACAACTGATGCTAAGAGGACTGCCCCCTTCAAATCCCTTTTGGAGACTGCAGGAAAGTGGCAATTAGCTTTTCCAAAGGCTTGTACTATTTATCCATTTCCAATAAAATATGATCCCCAAAAATGTACTTCTTGTGCAAAACTTCTAATCTATGGGGTTGGAACCAGTGTCCAGGTCCCAAAATTCATTTCCCATTTAGAAAGACCAGGTCCTTTTTTCCCCCAGAATGTTTGCTCTGAGTCACATCTCATAGAACCACACCTCACTCAGTGCAGTGCCCACGGTAGTTACTCAAGTTTGCCAAATTGAATTAAATGCTTTACAGACTCCCCTTGGGGAAAATTACTCAACTTTTGTTTGGTATTCCTAAATCAGCTTGCCTAAATAAAACAAGAGAAGCCAGTGCCTCTTTGCCAACTGATCTTAGAATTGAATTGCTAGGTTGTGCGTTTTTATACTTAGGCTCCAATAAAAAAAGGTATTGGAGCAGAAGTTCTGGGAAAGGCTGCATAATTTATGTCTTACTTACATCCAAATTCTCTTTCAATTCAGTGGTGAGCCTGGACCCTAGACTATCTTGTCACTAAAACCTAAAAGTGTCTACATCCTGAAGCATTTAGCTCCATCTTCAATCTGTTTTCAGAACAGGACATAAAAGAGACATAATATTTTCAGCAGAGATTCCTGTCCATTTCTTTAGACTTCTGTCTTCTGTTTTTCTCTTCCTATCCATTCAAAAACATCTCTGAATGGATACATGAAAGGTCTCTAACAAAGATATTTTTTCCCCTTTTCTCCTTTTACAATATTTATAACCAAACCTTGAACTAGTTTGGCTAAATGAAGATACAGGCTTCCTTCCATTTGAGTAATAACTTTGTTCAGTTTCACATTTTTACTGTGAAAACACGCTATCATATTAGAAACAGTCTAGGTTTCAATGGATATTTCTTTTGTGGAGACTTTTCTAAAACTTTTTCTAAGCACAAGCTAATCATATTTTTATGGCATGGAAAAATTATATCAGAAAAAGAGGAAAAAGCAGCCAACTGCTTTTCACTTTAATGGAAAAGAGTCTTTTTCCCCTCTAAATTAGGAAAATCTACTCTTTTTATTACTGTTATTTTAATAGCAGCATACTGGAAATATCTATAAATGCATAGTTTTATTTACTTTTCCAAAGTTTTATCTTTATTTGAAAAAGAAAACACACATACATATCATAACATTTTTCTTATGTGTTGAAAGATTTAAAATGCTTACTTTTTTTCCTTTATAAAGAATGTGTAACTGTTACTGGACCTTTTAGAATCAGTACAGCACATCATTAGCTCAGGGGCCAAAAAAGCATACCTCATAATATTTTGGAAGTATTTCAGGCATATTGTACACCAGATCGTATATCCACCCATACAACTCTCGCTAAATAGATTTCTGCGGACCTAATATTGGAAAACTTTCTGAAAGTCATTCATGTTTGAAATGAGAAAGAAGAGAGTGACTTTGTGACTCATAGAGCAGTCAGTTGAAAATTATGAATAAGGGAATTCTTTAATGAACTGCAAGACAGTTTTTTTTTTTTAAATTCCTTTCATTTTTCGCTATTACTGATATTATGAGTGTTATATGTGTTCATTGTTTATTTGTAGTCAATACATCTCACACAAGCTGGCAATCACTTTCAATGTCTTCTTCAAGAAAAACTAAACTAAGATTTATTAAAAATAATGTATACACACATGCATGCATACACAGTTATTCTTGGTGTAACTGTTCCACTAGATTGAGGGTAGAAATTATTTAAAACAGCTAAAGCCAAGGTTTAAGAATGACTTTATGCTAAAGTGGTATTAAAAAAAAACAAAACAGTTCCGTTGTTTTTCATTAATTTGACAACAACGCACATTATGACTTTTTTTATATATGCAGGAAAGGGGAAGTGGGCAGAAATCTCATAAACATAGAAGCTAAGAACCCTTTAATAGGAAGAATATTTTATCCCAACTTTTAATAAGGAAAATTTAGCTGATAACTAAATGGTTCAATAGATAGCAGAGAGAATGCGGAGAACAGAACATTCACAAGTCATCTGTTAAATTTGTTGATTAGGAAGAATGGTTTCCAATGGTTCTATCTAAAAGGACTTCATAGGAAATGAACTTAGTTTAAATGCTGAGACTGGACATTTTAAAACATGAAACACTCCTACACAGAGTGACTGGAAAAAGCCACCCATTTTTATTTTAAATACTTAGAAAGTAAAGGCATAACTTGACATATTCCGATAGCATTTCCACCGAAAAATTGCATTTTACAAGGCATCAAGCCTTTCGCAGCCCAAATAATCCCCCAGGTACCCTACATTCACTTCCCACAAGCAAGGAAGGCTCAGTTTTAAAGTGCAGCATTCTGCTTGCCAAAACATCAGCCCAACAGGAATGCTCAAAGGCCAAGCTCAAGTGGAGATTCCTGACTCCATACAGGAAACTGGAGAGCACCCACTTCACAGAATAATGGAGGGGTGACGCCCTACAAAGAGAACTTGGCTTCTCTGAGGATTGTTTCAAACCAGGGAGTGAGAAATATTTGCAATAAACAGCTAGAACCCACTTGCAGCATTTCTTTACTAAGTTACAAGGCTTTAGCAATTCCAACACTTACAGCCAACATGAACTCAGCAAATGTCGGAAGGAATTACCCGAGTAGTTTAGCACAGAAAATAAATGCTAGACTGGTTTCAGCTTGCTGTGCAAGTGTCTGATGCATAAACAGCTGAGCACAAATAACCCAATGAAGCAGGTTTAAAGAGTCTGCCTTTTGCTCTTGTTTTTACAGTGAAGTTCTTCTTGGAGAAGCATTTAGCCCAGCTCTGTGCTAAGCACTGTGCTAGGCAGGTACCAAGGATACAAAGACAAATACAACTTGGCATTTTCTAGAAAATCCAGCAATTCCACCCCTAGAAATATGTACTTTGGAGATACTTCTGCATTCATGCAGCAGGAGGCAGGTACAACCATTGCCCAAATAGCCTCAAAAGGGAAACAACAAATGTCCACCAGCAGGAGACTAGATTAAAAAGTTGTGACATGTCCCCTAAGCATCTTTTTTAATTTTGAAAATCAACCCTGCATTCCACGCTACCCAAATGCTTTCATGCTTTATTTTTCCAAATAGCAATTATTAGCATCTAACATGCAAATATTATAATATATTATTCTGTTTAGCATCTGTCTCTCTACCTGGAACTTAAGTTCCATGAAGGCATAGAATTTTTTTTTTAGATTGTTTTATTTGCTGCTGCATCTGTCTGCAGAGCTTGGTCTGGCACATGGAAAGAACTCAATAAACAAATGTGGAAAGAAGGAAGGAAGGAAGAGAGAGAGGGAGGGAGGGAAAAAGGGAAGTAGGGAAAGAGGGAGGGAAGAAGGAAGGCAAGAGATTGCTAAAAGCAGTGAAAATGAAAAAATTCTAGCTACAGGCTTCAACATGGATAATTCTCATACATGTATTGCTCACTGAAAAAAAGCAAGTTATAAAAGAACACATACAGTATGATTCCACTTACATCCAATTCCAAACACGCAAAATTAATATTTTGATACATAACTGAATAAACGGTAAAGAAAATAAAAAAGAACTGATAAACACAAAATCAAGATGGTGATGATGTGGGGTGGGGGGGTTGGAGGCGGGTAGCAATGGAATTCCAGCAGGCCCAGTGAGATTCTGTCCCTTAAGTTGGGTGGCAGGTGCACAGGTTTGCATTCCATTATTATTTCTCATACTTAACGTGTAATAATTATGCTTAAGATTGTCAGAATTAATACAAAAGCATCAAAGTGCCTACTATCCAGCAAGGAAGTTAGGTCTGACAATAGATAAATTCAGCAAGGGGTGATAATGACCAGGGAGCACCCATGGGCGACGGAGCTCCCAAAAGGCTGACCAGACTGGAGTCCTTCATCATTTTAAATGCTTTTACCCTTTTACAGTGGTGGAGGGAACTGGTCTCCAATCTTCACTTGATTTATGTATTTTTAAATCTAGAGTTTATTGACTACTGTCAATATCAAGACAAGCATTATAAATAATTGTTAATTACATTTTAAAGAGGAACTCTCACCCTACATAAGCAGACTTTGCAAGATTGAAGAAAGAACCAGAGGAACCATTTTATTAGATATTTATAATAAGTTCATTTGGTTAGCTGCTAGTAAGAATCAACTGTCTATAGCTACATGGACTGATCTGTTCTAAAAGTTTGCTCACTGTTTATGCATGTATTATTCACCCAGAAACTATTAGTTGGTGTAGTAATATACAAGATATTTGCTAGGTCCAAAGGAAGCTACAGATATCTGTAAACCCTCACTGAGCTCAAATGTCAGCGTTAAGACATGTACGTAGCAATCAAATCGTACATGCAAGAATGAGGGCTATACTCAAAAATGGAAGTGTCTGTGTGAGACTGGGTTTTGTGTAAAGTTGCAATAAAAAAAAATAATAACAGTGCTTAGTGCGCACTGAATTGTGTCCTGCTTTATGCTATTCCCTATCAGTTCTAATTCCTAACATAAATGCAAATAGTAATCATTCATGCCTCCAAAGTGGTGTTTTATTGGCAAAGCAATATCGTGTATGTTACAAATCTGCCTAACTCCAACAATCTTCTTTCTTTAAGGTGGGGGCATGAGGGGAGCAGAGGTTTTGCTTTGTCCTACATCAGACACATTCTGACCTCTTAGGAACTTGGCAAAATAACTTTTTATCCTTGTTCACTAGATGTGTACAAAACTATCCTATAGAATAATGAAAATGGGCTTCTATGAGAGATTTCTGGATCACTTTTAGCAAATATTACTTATAGTCAGTTAAGTTCTCTGATCCTATTTCTTCATTTATAAATCAAGGAAGATTAACTACATGTCCAGGAACCTCTTTATATGGGGGGAAAATGCATGCAAACACGCACGTTCATACATGCGCCTAAAGCTGTGAAATTTTATCACACCGTCATCTTTCTTTGTTAGCCCTGTGAGTGCGTACTCTTCACATTATTATGTTACTACATATGACTTATGCCCCTTTAATAACATCAAAAATTAAACTAAATGGTAATTGTTTGAAGTGTTCTTAGCAGTTTCAGATGCGGGTCTCTTCACAACAATCTCTAGAAAATACTCAAGCCTTCCTGCTATATTCTTAATTTCCATCTTTTACTTTATCTTCCTGGGTGCCTTCTCCACCAAAACACAATGTGCTCCTTATAAAATGTTCAAATAAACTTATTAGTACTTGTGGTGGTTAAAAACGTGTTTTTAAACTTAATCCATTCCTGCGGGTATGAACCCGTTGTAAGTAGAATCTTTCATTGAGGTCACTTCAGTTAAGGTGTGGTCCAACTCAATCAGAGGAGACTTAATCCTATTAATGGAGTCCTTTATATTGGAATGAAATTCAGACAGAGAGAGAGAAAGTCACAGGGGGAGCAGCCAAAAGCTGAACATCAACGGAACCCAGAAGAAAAGGGAGAGGCCAGGAGAGGCCGCCATGTGCATTGCCATGTGACACAGGAGCCAAGGATCACCAGCAGCCAGGCCCAGAACACCAGTCTTCAGGAAGAAAGTATCGCCCTGATGATGCCTTGATTTGGACTTCCTAACCTCAAAACCATGAACTCATAAACCCCCAACCCACTGCATGGCATCTGCTTGAGCAGCCCAGGAAATGAAAACACTACTACTAAGACGACTGACACTGACAAAACTGCCTCACACTGACTGAGCATCCAGCACTTACCAGGACTGAGCACTCTATCTCATTTAATTCATTCAACCCCATAGAACAACCCTCTGAGGGCTGGCGATTTCCCAATGAGGCGATTACCTTCAGGGAGTTAAACTTCCTGTCCCGATCACCTGGATCCTCAATGGAGGAACTGAGATCGAATCCAGGAAGCCCAGCTCCCAAGAGCAACCATCTAACTTGGCACAGTAACTGCCAGAATGATGGATGCCTTCACACACACACATGTGATTTATGTCTGAAGTGCTAAAGAATAAAAAATAGTAACCTCAGTATAAGAGGGGTGAAAATAATTCTCTTAAATGGATCTGACTTGGACTCCAGTCAACATGGGTTTAATTCCATATACCCAAAAGTCCTCTCATGCACCCTCACCTCCCAGGAGGTGCCATTGCTTGGATCCTGGCTAGCAGCTCCAGTTTGTTTAAGAGCCTTGGGTTTATTTTTAGAATCCGGAGGCAGAGAACAGTCTATTTCCATATTTAAATCCCTGGGGCACAGCGAGCCGCGTACTTGGAAACCACATCTGCCATTTAAAGTCAAACCCAGCCTGGCACCTGGGTGAGTTCCTTGGCCGGCTCCCCTTGGCCTGGGCAATAAATAACAGGGCGTGAGCCAGAATCTGTGATCTACGTTCTGAAGAGGCGAAAGAAAACTTGGGCTTGAGCAATGCTTCTTTCTGCCTATCGGAGAAAGGGAAGTGAAGATTTATCCTCTTGGAAAACAAAGGAAAAATCAGTTCAGACTCCCTCCGGTTACTCAGTCCAGAAAGGAGCAGCTGAGACCCTGCTGCCTGCTGATGGCTGCTAAGAAGTTCTACGTTGTGTAACATATTCCACTGTGTTTTGCTCTTCGCTATTTTAAGATCTTATGTCAATCTCTTCTTAGCACGCTTAGCTACAAGCACTAGACAGTGGATGACGAGGGCCTCTGCAATTCCAGTGATTCCACATGGAAAGCAGCCCGAAGACCTCCTCAGCTAGATGGAAAATGAGTCTCTCTTGCAACTTCTCTTTATGTCTCTCTACAGCCTTCAGGCCACCTTCCTTTGCAAAGATGGAGGAGCATACCTGAATCTTGTGCCCAAAGCTCCAATGGAGTAGATAATGTAAAGTAAATAAGTTTCTTCTCTTATGAGAAGACACACGGAGCTTCATTTTAAAACCTTCACAAGCCTTAATTCATCTTATTTTTAGAAGCCCATATTCCATAGCTTATCAACAGCTCACATGGAGTATCACGTATGTGTAATTCTAGTTGAACTGCAAATGATGAGTAGATATGACAGCTTTTGGGGACTCTGAACTAAACATTTGCTGATTATAATTGTACAGACTTGTTTCTGTATTTGACGTTTTTCAGACCTTAGGATTGATGTTGATAAAGCCTAAGAAATAAAGGGTTCTTGCATGTGAATGACCAGGCTTCTATCTCAGGTTGAGTCTTCTTTAGTCACTTCTCATTTTGATTTTTGGTTCTTACTTTAAAACTCCACCTAAACTCTGGTTCTAAACAAAAGAGATGCTGGCTGTTCCCAGACATCAGCAAGATCAAGGAAAATTCAAAAACAAGATCAGTGCATATACCTAATTTCCTTATTGATTTGCCACAGCGAAACAGGTGTCAATATGCTGAGCTCAGAAATTATTAGGATTTTTCTTGAACCAGGCACAGTGTTAAATGCAGAAGGTAGAGAGGAGTATAAACATTTGATGAGTTAAACACAAAAGAATTCTCTCCTGAGTATTCAGATCTACATGTGTTAACCAAAACAACAACAGCAGCAGCATTTATTATGAATTCTTTCCTACCAGTCTCAATTCCTTTCAATCCCAGAGAATATACTGTATTTTTATAAGTCAAGAGGCAGCCAACCTGCTGTGGGTCACTGTGGTATGTCCACCCATCTCCCTTTTCTGCTACTGAATCTTCAATTTTGTTAGGTAGCAGGTAGAGAGCCCAAATCCCAGGGTGTGTCAGGTCTGACACACCGTAATGGATGTCAGTGGGGAGTAAGAGTTTTCTTGGAATAATGCTTTCTTCCTGATGTAAGGGGCACAAGAAGACACTTCCTTTCTGTCTGCCTCCTATACACAACTGTGTGAAGCTGGGAGTTGCTACACCAACTTATGTCTATGGGAAGGGAAGGAAACCATGGAAACCCTATCCCCTCATCGAGGCATCATTGTGCAGCTAAACCAATACCAGAAACTGCCCTCCTTGGGACTTCTGATGAGGTCCTAAATAAGCCTCTGCATGTTAAAGATCCTGCAGGTCATGCTGCTTCTTGCAGATGAAGATGTCCTAACTGTTATATAGCAGCCAGCTTTGATTTTCTTCCCACATGGCACACTATTAGATGTTGGTCTTTTACTACATGGCCAGGCCTACAACACAGCCTTTCAATTTCCAAGACACACAGGAGGCCTCAGTAGCAGAAGGGAAAATTTGGTTTCCTGCTTTAACTGGGTGTTTTGTGGTATGTGTGTGTGTATTTGAGTGCACATACGAGAGTGTGTGTTAAACTTTAAGAAGAATTAATAGAAAAGTTGGTTGGTATAAATTAACTCTGCATGAATGGAAACTTTTTCCTTGTCAATATCCCCTAGTAGTGGCGCCCTCAAAAGCAAGACTATGGGGAGTACATATTTGGAAATGCCTACACTGCCCAATCATTTTGGATCCTAGTTTACTTAAGGGAAAGGAGTAAATGATATTCATTTTCACTACTTATCTCAGTGAGACTCTGTGTTTTTCTCTGAAAGTAAACTTCCCTTTTAAGAATTCTTACCAGGCACTAGACATGTTCACATGTATTTGCTCATAGACCCTCATAATCACCGTCCTACACACGAGCAAATGGGGACCCGTCATGGCAGATGCCTTCCACAGTCAGACTCTTACCAAGAACAAAATTAGAATCTGATCCTAGCAGTTCTAAACCAAGGCTCTTACACCCTGACTATGTATACAGATCACCTGGGGATCTGTTCTGATCCAGTTGGTCTGGGATGGGACCTGGGGTTCTTCATTTCTGACAAGCTCCCAGGTGAGGCTGCTAATGTTGGCCTGAGGGTCCCACCTTGAGAGAGAATCTAAGTGGATGTTAGCAGGACAAAGAGGGAAGAGAACAGCATTCTAAGCAAAGAGAGCCTCAGCTGAGAACCTCCTGGATGGAAGGAACACGGTACATATCAGGAACTGAGAAAATGTCAGAGCACAGGGAGCCTGCAGAGAGAACAAGGGAAACCATGATATGAGATAGAGCTGGGCAGGAGGGCTGGCTCAAACTGCCTCCCAGCAGCTTAGGGTTGCTTGGGCCATGATAACTATTTTCATTTTCATTCCACGGGACTTATTCCAAGATCAATGAGGCTGACCAGCCTTTGAAAATGTTCTGCTGGCTGCATGTGGAGAATGGATTGGAGGAGGCAGGAATGGAGGTGGGTGGACCAGGTTGGAGTCTGCAGCAATGATCCAGAGAAGAGGACCAGGCACCGGGGCAAACATCATGTCTTTGATTTAGGATGTCTTGAGCAGAGGTGTCTTCGAAACATCCAAAAGGAAATGTCAAAGGCTACTGAGGACATGCCAGTAGACCCTGGAGGGGAGGGTCTAGACCAGAGACATAAATTTGTGAGTCAACAAAATCTATACTCTTAATGGAAGACATGAGCATAGGTGAGTTTACCAAGACAAATGTGAAAAGGAGAGGGTCTGGAGGGCATCCCATGGTTAGCCACTGCATAGAGGAGAATGCTGGAGGCTTAGGAAAGACAGAGACCCCTATGTCATGGGCTGGGTGTGATGGTTAGGTTCATGGTCAACTTAGCCACGTGATGGTGTCCAAGTGTCTGGTCAAGCAAGCACCGGCCTAACGGTTACTGCAAGGACATTTGTGGCTGGTTAATAAATGAGAAGGCTGGCTTATTAAGCCATCAGTCAGCTGGCTGCAGCTGTGACTGATTACATTAACGAAGGGTGTGTCTTCCACAATGAGAGGATTCAATCAGCTGGATTTAATCCAATCAGTTGAAGACTTTAAAGCAAGGAAGTTACAGGACCTACAATTCTTCTTTGGCTGATCAGCAAAGCATTTCCTGAGGAGTTCCTCAAAGTTGCCAGTTCGTTTCCTGAGGAGTTCATCAAACACCTTCATTGGAGTTGCCAGTTTGCTGCCTGCCCTACACAATTTGGACTTGTGCATCCCTACAGTTGTGTGAGACACTTTTATAAAATCTTATATTTATAGATATCTCTTGTTGATTCTGTTTCCCTAGAGAACCCTCACTACAACACCAGGGGTGAAAGAGTTTCCACTAGGAGGAAGCACTCAAATGAGATGAACATTAACGGAATGGAATTAAATTAAATAATAGGCAAAAAAAAGTCCAGGAAAATGTAGAGTCTACTGTACACCCTGAAAAAATGGTTATAGCCATTATTAACACTGCACAGGTTTTTGTGAGCATTCAACAAGACAATTCATCTGTCAGAGGGCCTGACAAGTGGCTTTCAATACACGAAGTACCAAAATAGATGAGTTATTTTATGTCTAGACATTCCACCAAGACTACGGGATAGAATGAAATAGCCAAGAGAATATGAGAATGAGAAGAAAACGGAAGAGAGAGATTCTTCAGACTAAAAGAAATAAGGGATATACACTGGAGATGTAGGCCAAGGACAAACTTGACTTTCATGCTTCCCCCAGTGTCAGCCAATGACAACAGCTGAGGTCTAAAGTGCAGCACCCTGCACACGTACCCGATCATACACACACAAAAAAAAGATCACCACCTTCTTATCTAGAAAAGCAATGAATAGATATAAAATTAACTTCTTTAGAAAAATCCTTCATATTGCTTTTTTCAAAAATTGCAAAACATTTATCCCATAGAAACAAATAAGCTAAAAAATATATAAAGAAATAGATAGATCAGTAGAAGGCGTAGCCCCGAGCAGCCATCTCCCTTCTGCTGCTAACAAGCTGCATGAACCTGGGCAATCATCTACGTCTTTGGACACTGGTCTACTCTCAACGCTCACCAAGATCCTCTCCAATTCTGAAAGAGTAAAATTCTCACTCTTGATAATACCCCACAAAATACAATAAAGGATGGATGCCTCGTGTGACTACCAGTTGGATAATTATGCAGAAATAATACACCGTCCCCACCCTTTGTAGAGAGCTCCCTGAGCACGGAGACTTTCTGCCTTGAAAGGAAAACTATTCAAGCGTTAGTGCCTAACAGCTAAAGAAGGGGGTCCCATGGCAACATCCATGCTCCCAGGTCAAGTACATGTTCAGAGAAAGCAAAGGACATGCAAATGAGCACAACACATGGACCAAAGCTTATGCTGGTGGTGTTTATTCTCATCAAGCCCTTGTCGCACCGCAACGTGACCACTCTGTGGCAGTGCTGAGGACGATGCAAACATCCAGGGAGCAAAGAGAGGGACTTCCTAGTCAGAGGTTTTGTGCCTCGTTCTCACACTGCAGAAAAAGTAGACACTCATCTTCCTTAATGTTGGCAGAAAGAGAGTAACTCCCACCCTGTTTTGCATGGCCAAAAGCCCAGATTTACATTTGAACATTTACTCATATGCTACCGTCGAAGTGAAGTCTTGCACTCTTTCAACTGTGGAAAGGGGAGGTCGGGAATGGTGGGTGGGCGAGCTGGTGGCCCAGGGGGTGCCGCTGGAGTCAGGATGGAGGTGGGGTGTCAGGTGATGGCAGTCCAATTAACTCTGAGCAGTCCCTGGAATGGAGGGCGAAGCACTTTCAGCAAAGGACCCAGGAGAGTGTGGGTCACCACAAAGAGATCGGAACTTATTTTAAATGTTTAAACAAGTTTTGGAAACAGAAAGGTTTAAAGCAGTTTGATGACAAAGTAAATAAGGGAGCAAGCAGAGAAGTATGGGTCTACCTCTGGCCACTCACCAGGTTGGGCAAGAACTTATGCAAGTTCTCTAAGGCCTCCTCTTTGCACCTGTGCCAGGAAAGGAGCTGGGATGGCCTGAAGTTCTCTCTGGTTCCTGTCAGGCCTAAATAATGGGGGTCTTGGCCACGCCCCGCCCCCTCCCCCGAATTCCAGCCTTCGGGTCTATTTTTATTAGGCGAAGTCAAAATCACTGTGGGCTCCTCGCCACCAGTCACACCACCTCGGCTACCAGGGCCCATTAAATGATCCCAGAAGCCACTTGTGAGACGATTCTCACTCCAGACACCAGCTATCTCCCAACAGCTTAGAGGTATAAAGGAACTTTCCAAGTGTACAAGAGGAAATAAAAACACCTCAAGTTATGCTGGAGAAGTCTGGCCAAGCTTCTAGGCTTACCTCTGTTGAGGGAATTTTTCTCTAGAGCACCCCTGAGAGGCAGAAAGAAAATGTCATCTGGGAGACTGTTCCAGCTTTGACAAATGTAGCCCAAAATCCCTAGTAGAGCAGACATTCACATGCACCCTCAGCCTTTTTCTTCAGAAAGCTCCTCTGGACACCAATTTTTGCCGAAATCACTGCAGATACGTCGCAGGAACCACCACTGGGATGGTTCACAGCCCTACTTTGGTAGACATCCTCCTCCACGACCTTGACTATCAGGTTTCTGTCTCCTGCACCCAATTTATAACAACCAGCTCTCCAGTTTTCAAAACTCTCTCCCCCAGGGGCCACCCTAGTATCTATTAGAAATGGAGGCAACACACAGAGCAGTTAGGCAGGGACTGGCAAGCTTGTTCCGAACAGAGCCAGATAGTATTTTAGGCTTGTGGGCCAAGCAGCAAAATCAAGGATATCATGTAGCTACTTACACAGCAAGAAAACAAATTTCTCTATTTGTATTGACAAAATTTAGAAAATAATAATAATATTGTTTGGAACACAGGTCTACTAATTGGAAGAATGGCATCCTTTGAACCCCAATTCTTCACTGGGGTTCAAAGTCGGTGTTCCCTGTCACTGACTGATTAGTGTTCACCTGGAAAAACTATTTTTAGCAGGTAGCTGGCCAAATCTGGTCCACAGGTCATAATTTAGCAACTGGTTGATTAGAGGAGAAACTTGAGATTTTGACTAAGCTTGGGTTGAATACTGGTTCTATTTTCCACGTTCTGACCTCGTATCTCCAAAATATAATGTTCTCTTCTTTATAAAGAGGCCAAGAAGATGACCGTAAGGGTTTCATGAATGAATGACTAACATTTGTTAAGCTCCTACCATGTGGGGGAAATGGTGGTCTATGTGCTCTTTATGTATTAACTCATTCCATCATCAATATATTCCTACAAAGTCAGTACCATTTTTACCCCCATTTTATAGACGAGAAGACTGAGGACAAAAGAGGTTAAAGAAAATGTCCAGTTACCCAGACAGGTAGTGAAAGAGGCCAGTTTAGAAGCAGGCCAGATGGAGCGCACCTGTTTACTACCCAGAACCTGCATTCAGAGATTGATAAATGTCCGTGATTATCATTTTTATTCTTATTAATGAGGTTTGTCGATGAAGTAGTCAGGATGAATTTTTAATGCACATTCCAGAAAACAGATATCAAACTGAGCTTTGTCTGTCGAAGGGGTTCACTTTGGGAGGCTTTACACTTTGCAAATAAAGCACTGTTGTTCAAAATGTTATGAGTTTTCCCCCTTCTAGCAGAGTTTATTAACTCAATGGGGCAGTATGCCATTGCTTCCTAATTTTTCTTTCTAAATGTTAAGCTAATACATCAGCTCATGAAATATTGGATCACCGCATAAGGTAGTCTGTTGTTAACATAGGAAAAGAGCTTCTAGCACTGCAGGCTTCAAAAGGAAACCAAAATGCCATCTAGGACGTCTCCCAGTTGGCCCGTGTCTGCCACCCTGTTCCCTCACGCGGACCTCCCTACACCCTTCCTCCAGCAGCGTTAGGCACCCAGGGTCAGGGAACCAACTGCACCTAAAGACAGGAGCAACCCGCACTGCCTGACTTTGCCCAGCACTTGCTCTTGCAGATCAGTATCTTCACTGTCGCTCGTGGGCTCCTGCGCATCGCACCTGTCACAGGTGGCTGCCGGGCTTTCCTCTCCAACACCAGTTTATTCCCGGCTGGTTCTTAAGAGCGAATATGCAAGGCAAAATTTCCTGAGAGAACATGAATTTTCATCACTTTCTTTAAATGTTTGTGGTGTACTCCAGTGTGCAAGCATCAGACACAGGAAAGGAAGCACAGGGTACGCAGATGCAGGCTCCCTGGGAAGGAGCTCACCAAACAGGTCCCAGACGTCCACTCCAAGGCCTCCAGCAACCTCAGATAGTCTTGGGATTTAACTATGAAACAGTGTCTCCCAAATCCACATATCCGACCCTGCTCTCTCGGAGTCTGAGGCATGTCTATTCTGCTACGTCATGACCCACTGGAAATATCCACCTGGTGTTCCCACGGTTCCAACACACTCAGTGTGTCAAATACATGTGCTCATCCATTCTCGTGTCCACTTCCCCTGCTCCTCCATCCCGTCTAACTGTGATCCCTCCTAGTTATATATCTACAGAGAGATGTAGCTCTACAAGACTTAGGGATATATTTAAGTCAGCATTGTCCAACAGAAATATGATATGAGCTATAAATGCAAGTGTGATGGTTTGAAGGTTTTATGGACTCCAGAACAGATCATGTTCTTAAATTTGGTCCATTCCTGTGGGTGTGGACCCATTGTAGGTAGGATCTTTTGTGACTAGGATCTTAAGTTGAGATGTGACCCATCTCATTCAGGGTGGGTCTTGATCCTCTTATTGGAGTCCTTTATAAGAGGATAAAAGACACAGAGACGCCCACAGAAAAATGCCCCAGAGAAGCTAAGAGAGACAGAAGGTAAATAGAGAAACACAGAGAAGCTCAGAGAGAAGCCACAGAAGCCAAAAGCTGGAAGCAACAAAACCCAGGAGAGAAGCGAGAGACCAGCAGACATCACCAAGAGCCTTCCTATGTGACAGAGGAGCCCCAGATCGCCAGCAGCCTTTCTTCAGGAAGAAGGTATCGTCCTGATGAAGTCTTGATTTGGACATTTTTATGGCCGCAGAATTGTAAACTTGTAAGTTAATGAATCCCCATTGTAAAAGCCAACCCACTTCTGGTACATTGCATTTTGTCAGCATTAGCAAACTAAAACAGCAAGCCTCATGTGTAATTTCAAATTTTCTAGAAGTCCTATTAAGAATAAGTGAAATTAACTTTAATATATTTTAATGCAATACATCCAAAATATTATTATTTCAACATGTAATCACTATAAAAGTATCAGTGAGATATTGTACATGGTCTTTTGTCATACTAGGTCTTTATAATCCAGTGTGTTTTACACTTATGACACATCTTGATTCAAATCAACCATACTTCAAATGCTCTATAGCCACACGCGGCTACTGTAATGGACGGTACAGATCTAAATTCTCCCAGTGCTAGAGGATCTGCTCAATTCTCTCCACTCTGCACTCTAGCTTCCACAGCCCTCACTTATCTCTCCTTCTCTGAATCGCCACCACACTGATAACCAATACACACTTGCTGGGTGCCTCACTACTGTCCAGGTGTTTCATTACTATAAGTTTGTTCACAACCAGTCTCCAATAGATTAAGAAAAAGGCCTATTTCATTCCTAGACTATCCATCATAACGTCAGACATACTCATTCAAAAAATACCCACGGACTTGTTGATGACACATCAACAAATCAATAAATTACAAATCAGCAGTAAAGAAAGAAGTAAATAGAGGGTGAAATCATTAAAAATGGAAAAAAGCAAAACAGTGGCATTCAGTTGAAGACAGGGACAATCCATATGAAAATATATCACTTTCCCTTCCATATCATTCTTATTCCATTTAATCTGTATCCTTTTTGTAAGTTTCAAATGTCAGCATATTAAAACTGCACCTGCAGTTCCCTCACCAATATGAGGGGATATTTCTAGAGACAAACTAGAGATGATAACATAAATAGCAAAGACACTCTGGACCAAAGCTCTTTCTCACAGCGTTTTTTTGTTTGGTGATTGCTTGGTGAAACCAACCACCAGGCTCTAGTGTCCAGGAGGGACTGTCTTGTTCCATGTTGAACCCCCAGCCCCTGGTGATGCACTTGACACAGACCCGGTACTCCTGGTTTGTTGACTGAATTTACCAGATAGGATGGATACTTGAACCAATCATGGGGAGAAGCAGCACAGCATGTGTAATGAGATATCTGGAACCCGTGGGGCCAGAGAGGATAGTGGGAGGAGAAAGAAACTTAAGCCTCCCTAATTGTTCTAACAATACTCACTCCGGTGGATCAGAAACTGTAAGACAGGGCCAGCAGAGTAGACAGGCTGTGTCTCTAGAAAGTTCCTTTTCTTTCTTCTTCTGGGTATAGAGAATACCAGTAATCCTTCAGAGAGATCTTACGTTGGTACACTGAAGGAGATACATGATGACCTCCTGAACCCCAAACTCAACAAGAAAGAAATAAGAATGGGGTCAGAGGATGGCAAAGTTCACATGACACATGGAGGAAGCCAGATTTAACTGGGTACTTTTAGGACATTGTGTTGTGCTCTTAAGCAATAAAAGGGCTGTTTCTAGGCTGGAAATCACCTCCTGGAGCTACTGACTTCCCCTACTCACAAACAGAGTATTCATATGCCACTCTTAATTGTGAACATAAGCATAGGCCCAAAACTTCTAATAAATATAAAGTTATCTTTTCTTTTTTGCTATCTATTTTTGGTGGTATTTAAGGTATGTGTGGAGGGATGGTGTGTGTGTTACACACACACATGCAATGGTGACAGGTTACATCAAAAATTGTTTGAATCTGCATAATCAGATGTCTAAATGACCTAGTAAAGGCAACTGTAAAATCAAATCAGCCAATGATAAACAGTCATTGTCACATGGTCTTACAGAATAGTTAATTCTTAAAAGGATGATTTTCACTGTCACAAAAAACAACTGAATGTACTTCCACTGAGTGCTAAAATGGGCAAGGGCAATCTAACTGCTGACGGAGGACAGAGCAAATGCAAATTTGGCAGATCAGGTACATTCATTTCCTGGGCCTATTTAGTTTTGAGAACCGTTTCAAAATAATTAGAAGACTTTAAAGAAAAATACATCACTTCTACCACTCAATAGCCCAATAACCATCATTACCCAATGACCTTCCCACCAAGGTTTCCTTGACTTCACTTTTTACTAGGCATGAGAGTGAGAACTAGAAGTTGACCTGTCAAATTCCTGTGCACCCACCAGGGGTTTCTCCCTGTATTTTTTCAGTTTCATGAAGATACAAATTTGAGTGAATTATTTACTCTGTGCTGGACTAATTTTCAGGAAAAGGGAATGTGCTTTATTCATGACTATATCCCCAGTGCCTAATGCAAAGCCTGTTTTATAATGAAAACTATGAATGGCTGTTGAAGCAAGTTGAGGTTGCTGATTTTCTTTTGAAAACACTGGAAGAAAATGACTCTCTTCCAAGGCCAGCACTCCCCTGCATTACTCACAACGAACACCCATTAAACTTATATTTAAGATATTTCCTTTCAGCACTGAGAAAGGATCTAGTAGATCCCCCACTTTCCCTGCCCTGATCCTTCTACCATGTTTCTATCTCAGGAAACCAGCCCTTTCATATTCTGAGAGCAAAAGACCATTCACTCCTGTTTGCATAAAAATCACAGAGCATCCTTGTTCATGTTTTAGTGGACATTAGGATTTAAAAAGCAGAAAACGAGTTGCCATTGGGAAGTTTCAGATTTGTCTCAATCAAAACACATAAAATGTCTTGTATATTCTGGAGTTTATCTCTGCTCCATTTCCACAAACTTTGCAAAGGAATTATTTATGATGTAGGGGATAAACGAGGAGTTTGAAATTTCAGCTGTTCACAAATGTTGAAATTATGACATAGAAATAATGATATTTATTCCAAGTATACGATATATAAGATCATATGCCCCATAGCAAGTACTTGAAGAAATCATATTGGGAAAAAAAATTAAATTATGGAATATGCAATCATTTGGGATGAAAAATCATTTGTTGGTGCAGGACAGCAGAAGAATGCTCTTAAGCAAGTCTGATGGGTGACAATGGAAGAGTCTCCTCTACCTTCTGGATGTTCTATCATTCATCATTTAAAATAGGATACCAGAAGATGGCGGCTAGGAGAGACAGGGCAAAAAAACACCTCCATGAAAAATACAAGATAAAAGCCAGAAAGTGACCCAGAACACCAGTTCCAGTGATGCATGAGCTGGACAAGGTCTGCTAAATCCACAGGGACCGTGCACTTGATAAAACCAGGAGTCTGCATTCTGAAAAGACTGAGTCAGCCTGCGGAATATCCAGTGGCCATGCTGAGTTGTGGGGAAACTGTGGCTTGGCGTTTGGAGACAGACTAGTTCTTTTTTAAAAAACCCAAAAGCGGCAGCAGATATGGCAGCAAGAACTGCTCAGTGAGGCATGGTAGGAATAGGCTGTGCGAACACCTCAATATCTGGCATGGAGGATAGCCTTTCACGCACCTGCTGCTAATTGTCTCAGAGCAAGGACGGCAGAGGTGAGCCAAAAGGGGAAAATAACCACGCCCCTTGCAGCCATCTTCCCAGCAAGCAGGGAACACTCCTGCCCAGCACCGGCACCACAGCCCAGAGCCATGCCAAAAAACCCAGTGTGACAGGAAGTGTTTCCAGCAACACACACACACACCATAATATCAGGCATGGATGATAGCTTTCGCACACCCACAGCTAATTGTCCCGGAGCTGGGAAGACGAAGCTGTGCGAAAAGGGGGAAATTAACACACCCCACTCAGCCATCCTTACAGGAGGCAGGTAAAGCACCTACACGGCCCAGCAGCCCAGAACTTCCCTTGAGGGACGGCGCGCAAGTGTGACACAGCACAGCCTACCCTCAACAGAGGCCATAGAAGGGCACGGCTTAGAAGAGGGACCCACTCGGAAATCCCAGGGACCGTACGCCAATACCAAGGACTTGTGGGTCAGCGGCAGAGACAATCTGTGGTGAGACTGAAATGAAGGTTTAGACTCTTGCAACAGTCTTCAATCTCCAAGAACACCTGGGAGGTTTGATTATTAAAGCTGCCCTCCCTCCCTAACCGCTCAGACACATGCCCCACATTCAGGACAGACAGCACCAACAACATACCCAAACTTGGTGCACCAACTGGACACAAGAATTAGACCCCCATACACCACAAAGACAAGGTGGGGGAAGACTGGCTTGAGGGGAATAGGTGACTCGCAGACGCCACCAGCTGGTTAGTTAGAGGAAGTGTATGCCACCAAGCTGTAGATCTAACAAACTAGAGAGAAGTATTTGAATTAGCACACATATCCTAAAAGAACCCTATCAAGTTAAGCAAATGCCAAGAGGCCAAAAACAACAGAAAATTTTAAAGCATATGAAAAAAAGACAATATGGATAACCCAAATCCAAACACCAAAATCAAAAGATCAGAGGAGACACAGTACTTGGAGCAATTAATCAAAGAACTAAAGACAAACAATGAGACCATGGTACAGGATATAAAGGATATGAAGAAGAGCATGGCACAGGATATAAAAGACATGAAGAAGAGCCTAGAAGAGCATAAAGAAGAAATTGCTAGAGTAAATAAAAAAAATAGAAGATCTTATGGAAATAAAAGAAACTGTTGACCAAATTAAAAAGATTCCGGATACTTATAGTACAAGACTAGTGGAAGCTGAACAATGAATCAGTGACCTTGAGGACCACAGAATGGAAAATGAAAGAACAAAAGAAAGAATGGGGAAAAAAATCGAAAAAATCGAAACGGACTTCAAGGATATGACAGATGAAATAAAACTTCCAAATATAAGGCTCACTGGTGTCCCAGAAGGGGAAGAGAAGGGTAAAGATCTAGAAAGAGTTTTCAAAGAAATTGTTGGGGAAAATTCCCAAACCTTCTACACAACACAAAGCATAAATGCCCAGCAAACTCCAAATAAAATAAATGCAAATAAACCCACTCCAAGACATATTCTGATCAGACTGTCAAATATTGAAGAGAAGGAGCAAGTTCTGAAAGCAGCAAGAGAAAAGCAATTCACCACATACAAAGGAAACAGCATAAGACTAAGTAGTGACTACTCAACGGCCATCATGGAGGTGAGAAGGCAGTGGCATGACATATTTAAAATTCTGAGAGAGAAAAATTTCCAACCAAGAATACTTCATCCAGCAAAGCTCTCCTTCAAATTTGAGAGAGAGCTAAAATTTTTCACAAACAAACAAATGCTGAGAGATTTTGCTAATAAAAGACCTGCCCTACTTCATATACTAAAGGGAGCCCTACTGACAGAGAAACAAAGAAAGGAGAGAGAGAGATGGAGAAAGGTTCAGTACTAAAGAGATTCAATATTGGTTCATTAAAGGACAATAAGAGAGAGAGGAAAAAAATATATCTGACAAACATAAACCAAAGGATAAGATGGCTGATTCAAGAAACGCCTTCATAGTAATAACATCGAATGTAAATGCATTAAACTCCCCAATTTACAGACTGGCAGAATGGATCAAAAAATATGAACCATCAATATGTTGCATACAAGAGACTCATCTTAGACACAGGGACAAAAAGAATTTGAAAGTGAAAGGATGGAAAAAATATTTCATGCAAGCTACAGCCAAAAGAAAGCAGGAGTAGCTATATTAATCTCAGATAAAATAGACTTTAAATGCAAGGATGTTATGAGAGACAAAGAAGGCCACTACATACTAATAAAAGGGGCAATTCAACAAGAAGAAATAACAATCATAAATGTTTATGTATCCAATCATGGTGCCACAAAATACAGGAGACAAACACTGGCAAAACTAAAGGAAGCAATGAATGTTTCCACAATAATTGTGGGAGACTTCAACACATCACTCTCTCCTATAGACAGATCAACCAGACAGAAGACCAATAAAGAAACTGAAAACCTAAACGATTGGATAAATGAATTTGATTTAACAGACATATATAGAACATTACATCCCAAATCACCAGGAAGGACATTCTTCTCTAATGATCACAGAACTTTCTCCAGAATAAACCATATGCTGGCACATAAAACAAGCCTCAATAAATTTTTTTAAAAAATCGAAATTATTCCAAGCACATTCTCTGACCACAATGGAATACAATTAGAAGTCAATAACCATCAGAGACTTAGAAAATTCACAAACAACTGAAGGTTAAACAACATACTCCTAAAATAAATGGTTTATAATGTAGAATGTAGGGGAACTAGCAATAGAGAGCAGTTAATGAAGAGGGAATGATAACCCAATAAGAACAGATAAGCTATCATGAGTAAATTTAACGTTCTGGGAATGCCCAGGAAGGACTATGGTTTGTTAATTTCTGATGAGTGTGGTAGGAAAAGTTCACAGAAATGTTGCTATATTAGATTATTTTCTTGGGGTAGAGTAGGAATATGTTGGACTCCCTTATGGTTTGTTTGAAATGTTTTTTTATTGCATGTTTTTTTAAATTTTTTTTATAGAGTTGATTTTAAAAAAAAGATTTAATTAAAAAAATAAAAACATTGAAAAAAATATGCAGAGCGCCCTTAAGGAGCTGATGGAGAATGCAAGGGTGTTGGGCTCCCCCACCTCGATGGTTGCTGATGTGCTCAAAGACATAGGGACTGGTGGTTTGATGGGCTGAGCCCTCTACCACGGGACTTGCCCTTGGGAAGACTGTTGCTGCAAAGGAGAGGCTAGGCCTCCCTATAATTATGCCTAAGAGCCTCCTCCTGAATGCCTCTTTGTTGCTCAGATGTGGCCCTCTCTCTCTAGCTAAGCAAACTTGGCAGGTGAAATCACTGCCCTCCCCCCACATGGGATCTGACACCCAGCGGAGTGAATCCCCCTGGCAATGTGGAGTATGACTCCCAGGGAGGAATCTAGACCTGGCATCGTGGGATGGAGAACGTCTTCTTGACCAAAAGAGGGATGTGAATGGAAATTAAATAAGCTTTAGTGGCAGAGAGATTCCAAAAGGAGCCAAGAGGTCACTCTGGTGGGCACTCTTACAGACAATATAGACAACCCTTTTTAGGTTCTAATGAATTGGAATGGCTAGCAGTAACTACCTGAAACTATCAAACTACAACCCAGAACCCATGAATCTTGAAGACAATTATATAAAAATGTAGCTTATGAGGGGTGACAATGTGACTGGGAAAGCCATATGAACCACACTCCCCTTTGTCTCGTTTATGGATGGATGAGTAGAAAAATGGGGGAAGGAAAAAAAAAAAGGCACCCGGTGTTCTTTTTTACTTTAATTGTACTTTTTCACTTTAATTTTTATTATTATTTTTGTGTGTGTGGTAACGAAAATGTCAAAAATTAATTTTGGCGATAATGCACAACTATATAATAGCATTGTAAACAACTGAATGTATGCTTTGTTTTGTATGACTGCATGGTATGTGAATATATCTCAATAAATATGAATTAAAAAAAAATAGGATACCAAATATCTTGCACAAAAGTTGTACAAAAAGCAAATAAAAACCTGCATGAAAGTTACTTGGAAATGTATATAGAATCATGCAGCTCTGGAGATTAACTTTTTAGATGATTGCTATTTTTTCCAAAAAAAATTAAGTTTCTGAAGACTAAACTCAGTGAGTGAAACTTTTATAGAGTCTAAGATAGGGACCTAGGTGTTCTTTAGGGTTTCGGGACTACTGCTGACTTGGACTTATCATACGGTGGCCATTTGGGATATCTAGCTGAAGCTTGATATCCAGGACAGCCTCTTGACTCTATTTGAAATCTCTTAGCCACTGAAACCTTATTTTGTTGCCTTTCTTTTCCCCCATTTGGTCAAAAAGGCATTCTTAGTCCCTCAATGCCAGGGTCAAGCTCATTTTTGGAATCCATGTCCCACGTCACCAGGGAGACTCATTCAAATGGGGGATCCTGCCCCATGTTGGGGGGGGGGTGAATTTATTTGCAGAGTTGGGGTTAGAGAAAGAAAGTGCACATTTGAGCAACAAAAGAGGGTCTCTGGAAGTGACTGCTAAGCAAAATTGTAGGTGGGCTTAGCCTCCCCTTTACAGCCATAAGTTTCACAAGAGCAAGCCTCAAGATCAAGGGCTTGACTTACAAAGTAGGGGGTTCCTAATTTTACATAGCGTATGTTCTGCCCATGATAATCAATCAATATATCATATTATCATCACTTAGTTGTACAATCCTCATGCCTCTCCATTTTAAACAATTCTCATGATCCAAAACACCCCATAGCTCTTTTCAGCCCTTAATTATCTGTCCCTAGTATTTGTGTGGTACTAGTAAGATATTCCTTTTAATTATAGTCCCTAGTACACAATAGGTAGATTTTTCCCATATTCCACTCTTTTGTCAACTCTCTGTACCAGTGTTGTCATACCTTAGAAGTATATCATGCAAGCACCTATCCATATTTGTAGTACTGATCTGCAGGATTTATGCCTTTAAAGAACCCCTTTCAATCCTGTTCACCTTCAATGCAGCTCTGATACTTATAATTCCATCAACAAGTAATCATCACCACTATCCATTCCATACCTTTAAATTCACCCTCATTAACATATCTTAACATATTACGTTATCATTACCTTTTCATTAGCTTCTATCTCTAGGTCCCCAATATTTTACATTATCAGACATTCATTTTGCATTGTTCAGAGTTTATAGTAGTGGTAACATACAATATCTCTCCTTTTGTCTCTGACTTGTTTCAGGCAGCAGTATATCTTCAAGTTTCATCCATGTTGCCATATGTTTCAGAACCTTGTTCCTTCTTACTGCTGCATAGTTTTCCATTGTATGTTTATTCCACATATTTGTTTATCCACTCATCTGTTGAAGGACACTTGGATTCTTTCCATCTCTTGGCAATTGTGAACAATGCCTCTATGAACATTGGTGTTCATGTCACTGCTTTCAGATCTTCCGGGTACATACTGAGAAGTGGAACTGCCAGGTCAGAGCGTAGTTTGGTATCTAGCTTTCTGAGGAACTGCCAAACTGTCTTCCACAGCAGCAGTACCATTATACATTCCCTCCAACAATGAGTAAAAGTTCCAATTTCTCCACATCCTCTCCAGAATAGAATGTGCTTATTCTTAAGAGATTCACACTGGAGTATCTGGGAGTTAGGCATCATTATATCTGCAGCTTATATGCAAATATTTTGACCAAAAGAAAATGTATAGGCACGTGCACACACATTCCCAGGCACACACATATATGGAGAGGGAAGAAGAGACGGATAAAATAAATGAAGCAAAATTTAAACTTAATGAAACTAAGTGAAGGTTAACAAAAAACATTTCACCTTCATTCTTCTTCTCCTGCCACTAACACAATTTTACTCAGAGCCTGGGAGCTGCTACGGAATAGAGGCCACAAGCTGCTAGAGGCTGGCTGGCCTCATTTGTAGAGAATGGAGGGGATTAAAGAGGCAGGAGAATACACCTTGGGAGATGAGACTGAGTTATGGAGACTTTAAATCTAGATCCTCCAAGGATGGAAAAAAAAAAAAAAAAAAAAAAAAAAATTTGAACAAATCTTCCTGCAGCTCAGATCCCTAGAAGTAAAACTGCTTGGTAAAAGAAATGTAAATTTAAAAATTTTATTGCCCTACAAAAGGACTACATAATCAATCAGTGAAATGTATCTGGGGAAATTTATTTTTAAAAGGGTTCATTCATATTATTCAGCCATAAAAGGGAATGAAGTTCTGGTACGTGCTGCAAAACGGATGAACCTTGAAGACATCATGTTGAGTGATATAAGCCAGACACAAAAGGACAAATATTGCATGGCTTCTCTTACATGAAATACCTCGAATAAGCAAAATCATAAAGACAGAAAGTAGATTACAGGTTACCAGGGGCTGGGAAAAGCAGAGGACTGAGGAGTTATTGCTCAAAGGAGTTATTGCTCAAAAGAGTTTCTGTTTGGGATGATGGACAAGTTTTGGTAATGGATGGTGGTGATGGTGGTAAATACAGTGAATGTAACTGAGACCACTGAATTGTACACATATATGTGGTTAAAATGTGTGCTGCATTACCACAAGAATTTTTAAAGGGGGGCCTTCAGTGAAACAAATATTTGATTAGAAGCATGAGAAAAGAAGGTTAACACTGGCCAGAATTCATGAGTTTGTTAATGATATTGCCCTTGTCAATTAAGACAAATGTTTCTTATCTCCCTAAGACCACTTCTGCATATAACACGGTCCACTCCAGTGGGCACTATAAAAGCAGTAGATTACAATCTGCCTCTTTACCTGTGAAAAAAGATAATCAGTCCCTTTTGTAAAAGCTATTATAATGAAATGATGATAAATACCAGCTTAGGAAATCAGACTTTCACCCAACTTGGAATCTGCCAAAAATCTAGAAATAGTAAAATGCAGAATCTTTATAAGAAATTATGTTAAGTATTACAAAATAACTTTGTTATATACAGAACAAAACCATTTTATAAAACAATCAAAATATTATTTACAAATAAGAGCCTTCAATTAGCTTTTGCTAATTTCTATCAAAAGCCAAGGAGATATAGCAGCCTCCTTTTACAGATGTGCCATGTCAGGGTTGCCACTAAGAAGCCCAGGGCCCCTCAACAATGCACACTATATGAGGAACATCTGCCCAGAAACCCCTAAATAATTTTACAAAGAATCCTGAAAAACCTTATGAGACCCAGAGATGTCTGTCTCCTTCACCAACAGAAGCTTCTACTGAAGATGAACCAAGCTAAAAAGAGTCACAGCCCAAGTCTGAAACTCACCCAATGACTCACAATCAACTTAAAAACAAGGAGAAAATAAACTAAGGAACGTGTGGACTAGCAAGAATAACCCAGTTTAGGCAAGCCCCCGTGTGAAATCCAAGGAGATTTCCTGACATCCTTGTCCTGAGCTTTTAGATTTGTGAGTAGGTGAGAAGAAGCTTGAAAGCCAAGTACCGTTTTAAAATCTGTGCTCCTTTCCTTTGGATCCCTATTTGCACTGTTACTCATCCAGATGTCCTTTCAGATGGGGCTGCTGTCAGTCAAGCCACAGCCCTGTCCCACAAACCAAAGGAGGACACCCAATAATGAGGTGATGCTGTTGCATTTTTACTGCCATTAGAATAAACTGTTCACAAGAGAAGGATGCCTCAGCTATCAAATAAGTGAGGGCAAAAAAAACCCAGGTATATAAGTACATTTTATGTGAAACACTCAGCCGACCACCTGCAAATCATTTTAGCTCTGTAAGCTAATAAAAAGTGCAGGCACTTTTTCCTCCTGTTGATTCTCTAGAATATTTTTCTTCTGTCTACCACTCATAAGAATGAATTTGTATCTTCTTACTCAACATTTTTTCACTGGCTCCTCTAAAATACGCCATCTCTAAAGCTGTAGGGCAGAATTGCTGAAGATGCTTTCTGAGATTCCATAAACTAAAAGTAAAAGAACAAACCCATTTCCCCCCACACTTTAGCTGGAATCACACCAACACAATCCCACTGACCCACCAGTAGTCCCCCTACCCCCTCAATCACCACTACCTCAATCACCACTGTGAGGGGCCTTTTGCAATCAGAGTAGATGCATTTAAATAGATGTAAATAGAAGGCACTGCCAGGAAGCATGTAAGAGAGTATTGGGTTCCCTGAGCACATTTGTCCTTAATATTTCAAACTCTCAAGTGCCAGCAATTTCTTGAAAATTTGACTTTCAATGTCAACTTGAATCTTTTGATTTCTGTCCTGTGATTTAGCAAAAACCAATTATTCTACCTCCTCCAATCCTATCCTACCAATACAATTATGATGTACGTAGTGGGGTTGCTGGAATCTCCTGTTCATCCCCTGCAGATATTCATCTTCCCTTGAATTTTCCAATAACAAACCCATTGCAAAGCACAATTTGGCCTATTTCCACCCTCTCTCTGTAGATGAAGGATTGTAGAATATGCGACTTGTTCCTAAAAGAAAATCAAATGGGATCAAAATTATTTCTTGTAGATAGTTAAGACCTGCAAACATTTTCCCTCCTTGTGCCTCCCTTTCAATGTGTAACTGGCACATTGAATAAGCAGGGCCCATACAGTACAACTAAAAAAGCAAAATTATTCTAGTCCTCCAATACCACTTTAGAATGCACTCAATAGGGGAAAAATTCTCCCCTGCCCCACGATAAAAACTCAGAGAAGTAAGCTCGACAGAGAGGAGAAACCAGATGAGCAGAAAGGATCTCACTGATTGGCACTGTCAACATCTGGGTCTGGCTAACACTAAGGCACTTTCCTGGATTCCTCGGGGGTCCTCCTGCTCCCCATAGCTCACTACCTCTCACTGGCAGTTTTTTTGATGCAGTCAAGGCACTTTTTTCTAGCTGGCTGCTTATTCCTTCTACAATCCAAGAATCCAACATTGCCTCCAGTTTCCCTTAGCTGAGAGAGAGCAGACCCCAGGATAATCTTATTTTTCTTCTCTTTTTTTTATTGCGGTAAAATATGCATAACTTAAAACTTACCATTTTAACTATTTTTAAGTGAACAATTCAGTGTCATTAAATACATTCACAATGATGCACAACTGTCACCACTGGGGCCCAAATATTTACATTGCCCCAAAAAGAAACTCCATACTCATTAAGCAAAAGTTCCCCATTTCTTCCCTTTCTTTAGCCTCTGTCAACCTCTAATCTTTCTCATCTCCATAAATTTGCTTATTCTAGATCCCATGGATAAGTGAAACGACACAGTAATTTTTGTCTTGTATCTGGCTTATTTCACTCAGCATGATGTCTTCAAGGTTGATCCACATTGTCACACGTACCAGCACTTCACTCCTTTTTAGGCTGAGTAGTATTCCGTCGTGCAGATATAAGGGGACCCTATTTGGACCCTATTTGGCAGCATCTAATACGATCTGGGCTCGTGTAAGACTTCCATCAGATCCTTGGGAAATACTCAGGCATCCTTCACCCATAAACTCTCCCATAAACTCTCTCCTTTGCTCTGCGCCCTGAAGAAGCTAGCCAGGAAAGAGACTTTCCAGGAGAGAGAAAGACCCCATATTTCTGCCCACCCCATCCTCAAGGAGAAATAAAAATTGTCCCCTTGAAGCCTCCTCAATAGCCTGAGGGAAGGGACAGATGTCACTCCAGTGTCCTTTGGGTTGGGGAAAGAGGCCTGCACCAAACCAGCAGCTCTTAAAGATCCACTTTCCTACCTTCTCTCACAGTCTTCAATAGCCCAACCTCATCCTTAGCCCGAATGCAGTGAGTGGTTTAAGGGTTCTGTAACTATTTTTTGTTTGTTTTTAGCTAAGTGGAAGGTTTACAAAAAATCATGCAGAAAACATCGAGTTCCCATGCCTCCGTAACCCCATTATTAACATGCTATGTTAGTGTGGTTACTTTGTTGCAACTGATGAAAGACTATTATTACAATTGTACTATCAACTACAGTCCATAGTTTACAATAGGGTTCACCGTTTGTGTTGTACAGCCCTATGTTTTCTTTTCATTTTTATTCTAGTAATATACATACATACACATGTAAGTATACATATAACTGGTTTTAGAAATTTCATTTGAAAATTTATATTTAGTCTGGGGTCTTGGGCGTGTCCCATCTAACTGTGCATTAATGCCTAAACGAAAACTTGAAATTAATGTTCTATTAGAAATGCTGCTTCTACATTAAGTAACTAGGAATGTTTGGAATATTCTCAAAAGCACCTTCCTTGCCTTATTATCTATGGTATACAAGAAAGGGAATATTCAGGCTGAAGAAACAGCCAGATTTTGGAAATAACCCCTAATCATCACCACATTCCTTGGCCTTCCAAGATTATCCACATCTAGAATTAATCCTATTTTGGCCTTTGATTCTGCCAAGCTATGCTATGAAACTTGTGACCCCAAATTCCTCCAATATCGTACATCATTGGCACAGGGAGGAAAAGCAGGGCCCAGAAAAACTGGGATCCCTCTGTCTTTAGACGATGTTTCTGGATTTCTGAGTTATTCTGACATGAGCTTTGTTCCCTTGATTTGCCTCCAGGATAACTGGCATTAATTTGACAAGTATCTTAAAAAAAAAAAAAAAATTAAGAATCATGACTCTTTGAGAATTTGATGAAAAGTATGGCTCCTTTACCAATTTCTGTATATAATTTAAAGTCTCTGTGGGCTCTCTGAAACTCATTCATAAATCCCCTTGGCTCCCTACATGTAAACAATGCTTAATATCCCTCATAACCACACATCATGCCCTCTTCAAACTACCACAAAAATGTGTTGTCCTTTCTATGGAGCCCAAATGAGAAAACAATTTATCCCCGTGAGCCAATCAGCTTTTCATCATTTTCACCAAATGTTTATGGAGCAGCCACAATATACAAAGCATTAAGGGAAGCATGTGGGTTGCACAGGACACACAGTGAGATTCTCTAAGAAATGTTGTCCTTGGCCAATACTGTCCACACTGGTGTCTTTCAACCATAAGGTGCTGCTCCCCAATCTCTCCCATGCAGGTTTCTCCCCAAGCTTCAGATTCAAATGTTCACTGGGCCTCCCTACTTGGATACCCCATAGTCAGCCCAAACTCCACAGGTCCAGAACACACTGTTCTGCCCCTGAGCCTTCCTCCTCTCTGCTGAGTTGACTCTTTCTAGAGGAATGGCACTCCCATTTAACAAGTCACCCATAGGGGACACGCCGGAGACATTCTGGACCCTTCCTCTTCTTTATCCTAATAAATCAATCAGCCAAGTTCTGCCAATGTGAAGGTCTGTGTGGTTTTTTGTAATCCACCCACCTCTCCCATCACTGCCTGGCTACAGGGTCATAACACTGATGTGACGCTTTTCTTGTACTCTGGGATTCCTCCCCTCTAAAGGCATGGGAAGCCAACCTTCTTGTTCACTGGCGAGAAATCTACAAGGAACAGCCAAAGGTTCAACCTCAGTGCATGTTCTGGCGAACGATGCTAGAAATGGAGCCCCTTAAAGAAGATGTTGGTCACTGACATTTTTATCTGTAGCCACAGAGCAGTTTTTGTCCAAGATGATCAGCCAAGTTTTTGAAAGCTTGGTTCTTATTCAGCCAGAAGTTCTTTCACTTTCAGTTTGGTCAAGGAAATGTCTGACTGACACAAGAATAATTTGTCCATCAGAATAATTATCTTGGAATTATCTTAGAAGTTTGATCTTGATCCAACTTTCAGATCCAGAAAAAAATAGCAGATGTTGAAGAAGCTTTCAGTCACTGCTTCTGCCCCTCAACAAACCAAACTAGTATCTGAGCCAGATCATTCAAAAATTGATAATTAACTCATACTTGAAAATATTTTTAAATGGCAGAGGGCAATATTATTTAGTGCTAAAATAGGTAACTCTATTAATATGCTAAGAATTTTCAGGAGACCAAGTCTCTACATTGATTTATTAGAAACAGACACCACAAAAAGATGTATCTGACTAGTGAACACTGAATAGACTCACTCACCAAAAGTGTATTCAGGCACACATGGTTTAACTTTAATAACAGGGAATAACTTTTATGAAGCACTCACTATATACCAAGCACTATGTTAACACTTTACACATAGCCTGTGACATCATCATATAAGCCTATGCTACTCTTACTAAAATAATCTCCATTTATAGTTGAAAACACTAAGGCTTAGAAAGCTTAGCCATTTATTGACAATCAATCACACACTAAACCCCTGAGCCAACAATATCGACAAAGAGTTTCTTTGAACATAATACCATATTGTAGAAGAATCAGGAAAAGAGGAGGCACATAAATTAAACTTGATATATTTCACAGCCTAGCAAAGCACAGGAGTGGAAAAACAGCAGTGTATAAAGAGTAAGTTAGTGCTAGGAACACATCAGGCTTCAATAAGCTATGACTGACTGAATTGAATGTGTAAGTAATTAAGGAAAGTGGGTGAGAAGAGTTAAAATCTTGGGCATAACTTTTTTAAAAATGAAGATAAAAAATACATTAGAATAGAGCACCCCGAGTAAATAAGATGTACTGATACGTGATCACCTGTGTCTCCCATGAGCTCCTTCTGACCCCAGTCAACCTGCACCCATCCCAGTTAGCCAGTTCCATACAACCATCCCATAAAACCAGTCCACTCCTGAAAATAGGCAGTGCTTGTGTCACAGTGGTTCTACTAGCAAACCTTTAAACTGCATTTTTATAGTTGCATTTCATGTCACTATAAAGTCTCTATATCATCCTAAATTACATTCATTCATCTTTTTTATTCACCTAAGGAATTAAGGTGGCGGCAGCAGCTCCTTCTGCTTCTGCTTCTGCTTCTGCTTCTTTTTTAATTACTGATGCCTGGTCGCCATGCCACAGACACCAAATAAGGATTCCTAAGAGTGAGGCCCAAGCATCTTTACTTTCAAAGCTCTCTATTTAATTCTAAGCTACAGCCAGGACTGAGGGCTGCTAACTCAGAATGTTTTAAAGCAGGAGCACCCAAAACTGAGAAACAGCTTAAATTACTAACAAAATCGGCAGCTTATCTAGCAATCTCTAGCGCCAAGAGAATTCATCCAAGTTAACATAACAGCTGCAAATTTGAAACAGAGTCAGGGATGTAGGAGACGCTGCTATGAGGATGGCATCTGGAACACGGTGCTCTACAATCATGTGTAGATAGAGGACTGAGGATCCATGATGGCGACAATGGGCACGGCATCATCTACAGTTCTGATGGGGGGGTGGGGGTGGGGGGGAGACAGCAAAGTGAGAAACGAGTAAGTAAGAGAAGAAGGGGTTTCAAGGGATGCTTCAACAATGCTGAAGGATGGTGGAGATGTTAATTATGGTGAGAACTGAAAAACAAGCATTGCATTTGGCAACCAAGAGGTCACTGGGGGGCTTGGCAAGGCATATTCCAAGGAAGCAGTGGGTGTGGAAGCCAACAACTAGAGTGGGGTAAAAAGAAAAGGGGATGCAAAAGAGGTGAATCATAGACAGCTCTTCCACAAGTTGTGTTGTGAAGGAGCAGGGAAATGAGGAGGTAGGAAGGTGACACAGATTCATGGTACAGTTGGGTTGTTTTCTTTTTTAACATGTAAGATACCAAGGGGGATCCAAGATGATGGATTAGGAGAGAAAGAAGAAAATTCTCCTCCATGAAAAACACTAGATAAAAGAAAGAAAGTGCTCCAGAATACAGGTTCCAGGGTCCCAGCAGCTGGGCAAGGACTTATATATCCATAGCAGTTGGAGAAGCCAAGAGCCTACAATCGGAATCGTGTAAGTCTTTGATCCGGAGAGCCGCTGGGAAAACAGATGGTAGCTCGGACTCACACTGCAGTTGGAGGTGGGTCAGAGTAGCACCTGGGGAGTGGCCAGGCAGATGGCAGCGGGAGCTGCAGTCGAGAGCGGTGGGGAGTGCCTTCCACACCCCAGGCACACGCCTCGGTAACTGACATGGGTGACAGCCCTTTGCACACCAGCAGCTGAAGGCCCCCGAGTCCAGCACAAGCCACTGCAGCAAGCAGATGACTTCAAAACCATCTTTGAAGCAGGCTGGGAGCCACCCCTTTGCAGCGCTGCAGCCAGGAGCCTCCTCAAGGGAGCTCAGGATTCAGCTGGCTTGTGACAGCACAGCTCATCCTGTGCAGAAGCCCATGGGATACATAGCCAAGAAGCAGGGGAGCTGCACAGAAATGACAGGAGCCCTACACCAAGCCCAGGGACTTGTGGGTCCACAGCAGAGAGGGACTGAGGGGAGACTGAGACGGGGTAGACACCTGCCGCAGCCGCAGGGTGTCACAGCCACAACCCTAGGAACAGCTGGGAGTACTGGGTCTTAAAGCCCTCTTCCTGCCAAACTGCACAGGGAACAACCCCCAATGACAGGGCTAGTGGTCCCCACTGTACACAGAAAACCGATGCACTGATTGGACATCCACATGGTTTGGACCCCCGCTCACAGTATAAATGAAGTTGGGGAGATCTGGATTGAAGATAAGAGGTGGCTCAGGGGCACCATCTGCCAGTAGGTCAGGGAAAGTGCACTGCATCAAGCTGTAGCTCTGGCAAATTATAGAAAATTGTTAAAATACGCCTGCATATCCTAAAAGAACCCTACCAAGATAAACAAATGCTAAGAGGCCAAAAAGAACAAAAAATTATAGAGCACATGAAGAAACCAGAAGATATGGATAACCCAAATGCCCAAATTACAAAATCAGAGGAGATACAGAACATGGAGAAATTAATCAAAGAAGTAATCACAAACACCAATACCATGGTTTAGGAAATACTTCAAGAAGACCCTAAAAGAGCATAAAGAAGAATTTATAACAGTAAATTAAAAAAAATAAGCATCTTATGGAAATAAAAGAAACTGTTGATCAAATTAAAAATATTCTTGATACACACAGTACTAGATTCGAGGAAGCTGAGGAAAGAATAAGCAAACTGGAAGAGTTCAGGTTGGAAAGTGAAAGTACAAAAGAAAGAATGGAGAAAAAAATCAAAAAATTCGAAATGGATCTCAGGGATCTGATGAACAACATGAAGTGCACAAATATGTTCCAGAAGGGGAAGAGAAGGGTAAAGGTCTAGGAAGAGTATTCAAAGGCATTGTTGGAGAGAACTTCCCAACCCTTCTAAATGACATAAATACACAACTCATAGATGCCCAATGAACTCCAAACGGAATAAATCCAATTAACCCCACTCTAAGACATATTCTGATCAGAATGTCAAATGCTGAAGAGAAGGAGCAAGTTATGAAAGCAGCAAGAGAGAAGCAATTCACCATATACAAGGGAAACAACATAAGACTAAGTAGTGACTACTCACTGACCACCATGGAGGTGAGAAGGCAGTGGCATGACATATTTAAAATTCTGAAAGAGAAAAATTGTCAACCAAGAATTCTTTATCCAGCAAAGCTCTCCTTCAAATTTCGAGAGAGAGTTTAAAATCTTCACAGACAAACAAATGCTGAGAGAATTGGCTAACAAGAGACCTCTCCTACAAGAAATACTAAAGGGAGCCCTACCAGCTAAGAAAAAAAGAAAGGAAAGAGAGGTATGGAGAAGGGTGTAGAACTGAAGAGTTTTAGTAAGGATACATTAAATGAAATAAAGAGAGGGGAAAAAACATATCTGACAAATAAAAACCAAAGGATATGATGGCTGATTAAAGAACTGCCTTCACATAATAACACTGAATGTGAATGGATTAAATTCCCCAATTAAAAGATACAGATTGGCAGAATGGATTAAAAAATATGAACCATCAATATGTTGCTTACAAGAGACTCATCTTAGACCCAGAGACACAAAGAAATTTATAGTGAAAGGATGGAAAAAAATATTCCATGCAAGCTACAGCCAAAAGAAAGCAGGAGTTGCAATATCAAGCTCAGATAAAATACACCTTAAATGTAAGGATGACATAAGAGACAAAGAAGGACACTATATACTAATAAAAGGGACAATTCAACAAGAAGAAACAACAATCATAAATGTCTATGCACCCAATCAAGGTTGCCCAAAAGTACATGAGACTAACATTGGCAAAACTGAAGGAAGCAATAGATGCTTCCACAGTAACTGTGGGAGACTTCAATACATCACTCTCTCCTATAGATAGATCAACCACACTGAGGAACAATAAGGAAATTGAAAAACTAAATTTGATAAATGATTTTGACTTAACAGAGCATTACATCCCAAATCACCAGGTGTTCTAGTTTGCTAATGCTGCCAGAATGCAAAACACCAGAAATGGATTGGCTTTTATAAAAGGGGTTTATTTGGTTACACAGTTACAGTCTTAAGGCCATAAAGTGTCCAAGGTAAGGCATCAACAATCTGGTATCTTCACTGGAGGGTGTCCAATGGTGTCTGGAAAACCTCTGTTAGCTGGAAAGGCATGTGGCTGGTGTCTGCTCCAAGTTCTGGTTTCAAAATGGCTTTCACCCAGGAGGTTCCTCTCTAGGCTGCAGCGCCTCTTCAAAATGTCACTCTCAGTTACTCTTGGGGCATTTGTCCTCTCTTAGCTCCCCTGAAGCAACAGCCTCCTTTCAAAGGCCATCTCCAAAATGGCTCTGTAAGCTGAAGCTCCTCTTTCAGCTCCTGTGCATTTTTCAAAGTGTCCCTCTTGGCTATAGCAAACTCACTCCTTCTGTCTGAGCTTTTATAGGGCTCCAGTGAATTAATCAAGGCTGAATGGGTGGAGCCACACCTCCATGGAAATTATCTAATCAGAGTCATCAACTACAGTTGGGTGGGTCACATCCCCATGGAGAAACTCAATCAAAGAATTACAGTCCAATCAACATTAAAACGTCTGCCCACACAAGACTGCATCAAAGATAATGGTGTTTTGGGGGATATAATACATTCAGACTGGCATACCAGGATATAGATTCTTCTCCAGTACCCATGGAACTTTCTCTGGAATAGATCATATACTGGGCCACAAAATAAGCCTCGATAAATTTTAAAAAACTGAAATTATTCAAGACACATTCTCTGATCACAATGGAATACAACTAGAAGTCAATAACCATCAAAGATTTAGAACATTCACAAATATCTGTAGGTTAAAAAACACATTCCTAAACAATCAGTGGGTTAAAGAAGAAATAGCAAGAGAAATTGCTAAATATCTAGAGATGAATGAAAACAAGAGCACAACATATCAAAACTTATGGGATGCAGAGAAGGTGGCATTGAGGGGGAAATTTATAGCTCTAAATGCATTCATTAAAAAGGAAGAAAGAAGTAAAATCAGAGAACTAATGGAACAACTAGAAAAGAAGAAGCTAGAAGAAGCTAGAAAATGAACAGCAAACCAATCCTAAACCAAGAAAAAGAAAAGAAATAACAAAGATTAAAGCAGAAATAAATGACATAAAGAACAAAAAAACAACGGAGAGGATAAATAAAACCAAAAGTTGGTTCTTTGAGAAGATCAACGAGATTGATAAGCCCTTAGTTAGAATGACAAAATCAAAAAAGAGAAGACCCAAATAAACAAAATAATAAATGAGAAAGGGGAAGGTACTCTGGATCCCGAAGAAATTTTAAAAATCATGAGATGATACTATGAACAACTGTATGCCAACAAACAAGATAATGTAGAGGAAATGGACAATTTCTTGGAAACATATGAACAACCTAGACTGCGCAGAGAAGAAATAGAAGACCTCAACAAACCAATCACAAGCAAAGAGATCCAATCAGTCATCAAAGTTTCCCACAAATAAATGCCCAGAGCCAGATGGCTTCACAGGGGAATTCTACCAAACTTTCCAAAAAGAACTGACACCAATCTTACTCAAACTCTTTCAAAAAACTGACGAAAAGGGAACACTACCTAACTCATTTTATGAAGCTAACAACACTCTAATACCAAAACCAGATAAAGATGCTACAAGAAAGGAAAACTACAGGCCAATCTCCCTCATGAATATAGATGCAAAAATCCTCAACAAAATGCTTGCAAATCGAATCCAAAGACACATTAAAAAAATCATACACCATGACCAAGTGGGGTTCATTCCAGGCATGCAAGGATGGTTCAACATAAGAAAATCAATCAATGTAATACAACACACTAAAAAATCAAAAGGGAAAAATCCAATGGTCATCTCAATAGATGCTGAAAAGGCATTAGACAAAATCCAGCATCCTTTTTTTCATAAAAACACTTCAAAAAGTAGGAATTGAAGGAAACTTTCTCAATATGATAAAGAGCATATATGAAAAACCCACAGCCAGCATAGTACTCAATGATGAGAGACTGAAAGCCTTCCCTCTGAGATCAGAAACGAGACAAGGATGCCTGCTGTCACCACTACTATTTAACATTGTGCTAGAAGTGCCAGCTGGAGCAATCCGGCAAAACAAAGAAATAAAAGACATCCAAATTGGAAAGGAAGAAGTAAAACTGTCATTATTGCAGATGATATGATCTATATTTGGAATCAACGATACAGCTACTTGAGCTAATAAACAAATTTAGCAAAGTAGCGGGATACAAAATTAATGCATGTAAGTCATGTAACGTTCCTATATACTAGAAATGACCTAATTGAAGAGACACTTGAGAAAAAGGTTCCTTTCTCAATAGCAACTAAAAAAATCAAGTACTTAGGAATAAACTTTACCAAAGATGTAAAAGACCTATACATAGAAAATTACATAACTTCACTAAAAGAAATAGAAGGGGACCTAAAAAGATGTAAAAAATGTTCTGTGTTCATGGATAGGAAGGCTAAATGTCATTAAGATACCAATTCTACCCAAACTCATCTACAAATTCAATGCAATTTCAATCAAAATTCCAACAACCTACCTTGCAGACTTGGAAAAGCTAGTTATCAAATTTACTCGGAAGGGAAAGATGCCTCAAATTGCTAAAAACATTCTAAAAAAATAAAAGGGGGAGGACTTACACTTCCTGACTTTGAAGCTTACTATAAAGCCACAGCAGTCAAAACAGCAAGGTACTGGCACAAAGATAAACATATTAATCAATGGAATAGAATTGAGAATTCGGAGATAGACCCCCAGATCTACGGTTGACTGATCTTTGATAAGGCTCCCAAAAGCACTGATCTGGGACATAACAGTCTCTTCAACAAATGGGGCTGGGAGGACTGAATATCCATATCCAAAAGAATGAAAGAGGACCCCTAACTCACACCCTATACAAAAATTAACTCAAAGTGGATTGAAGACCTCAATATAAGAGACATCATCATAAAACTCCTAGAAGATAATGTAAGGAATCATCTTCAAGACCTTGTATTAGGAAGTTACTTCTTAGACCTTACACCCAAAGCACAAGCAACAAAAGAAAAAATAGATAAATGGGAACTCCTCAAACTTAAAACCTTCTATAACTCAAACGAATTTGTCACAAAAGTGAAGAAGCAGCCAAGTCAATGGGAAAAAAATATTTGGAAACCATGAATCTGACAAAAGAATAATATCTTGAATATATAAAGAAATCCTACAACTCAACAACAATAGTACAGACAGTTCAATTATAAAATGGGCAAAAGATATGAAAAGACAGTTCTCTGAAGAGGAAATACAAATGGCCAAAAAACACATGAAAAAAAATGTTCATTTTCACTAGCTATTAGGGAGATGCAAATTAAGACCACAATGAGATATCATCTCACACAAATTAGAATGGCTGCCATTAAACAAACAGGAAACTACAAATGCTGGAAAGGATGCGGAGAAATTAGAACTCTTACTCATTGTTGATGGGACTGTATAATGGTACAGCTACTCTAGAAGATAGTCTGGTGGTTCCTTAGAAAACTAGATATCAAGTTACCCTTCAATCCAGCAATTTCACTTCTCAGTATATACCCAGAAGATCTGAATGACACAAACAGATACTTGCACACTGATGTTCACTGCGGCATTATTCACAATTGCCAAGAAACAGAAACAATCCAAATGCCCTTCAACTGATGAGAGGATAAACAAAATGTGGTATATATATACACGATGGAATACGGCAGTAAGAAGGAACCAGGTCATGAAACATATGACAACATGGATGAAACTTGAAGACATAATAGTGAGGGAAATAAGCCAGGCATTAAAAGAGAGATATTGTATGTTACTACTAATGTGAACTCTGTGAAAAGTGTAAAATAAATATTTTATATTGTAGAATGTAGGGGACATAGAGATAGACAGTAACTAGTGAAAGGGGAATGATAATCTAACAAGAACAGATAAGCTATTGAAGGTAATCTCAATGTTATGGAAATGCTCAGGAATGATTATGGCTTGCAAACTTTCTTGGATAGGGTAGGATCACATTGGAAGCAATGTAGTTATTTTAGGTTATTTGATTTTCTTATTCCTTTGTTTTGTTAAGGTTTGTTAATTTTCTTGGGGTATGGTAGGGACATGTTGGAAACAATACAATTATTTTAGGATATTTGTTTTTCTTATTCCCTTGTTTTGTTTTGTTTGAATTTTTTTAATTTTTTGATAAAGTAAAAAAAAGCCATTGAACTAAAAAATCAGCTTCAATGTAGTTATTGTAAGTTATTTAGTTTTTCTCATACCTTTGATAATTTTTGTTAATTTTTGGGGGGTATGGTAGAAACATGTTGGAAGCAATGTAGTTATTTTAGATTATTTGTTTTTCTTATTCCTTTGAATATGGTTTATTAATTTTCTCGGGGCATGGTAGGGACATATTGGAAACAAAGTTATTTTACGTTATTTATTTTTCTTAATCCTTTGCTTTGTATTGTTTGAAACATTATGTTTTTTGTTGTTTGTTTTAATTTTTCAATAAAGTTATAAAATTTTTTTAAAAAGTAAGCAAACAAATTCAGTAGTACATTATAAGAATTATACATCATAACCAAATGAGAATCATTCCCATGAAGTGACGTTGGCTCAGTATTTTGGAAAATAATTATATTTTTCTCTATAATAATAGCTCAAAGGAAAAAAATAAATGAAGACAAAGTAAACCCCAATAAAGATGGTGCAGTGAACAATTCAGGGCTCTGTCTCACCACAGAATCTTTGAACAAACAGTAAGAACAGGCAGAAACAACTTTCTCAAAGCTCCAGAAAAGTTAAAGAACTGCAGATGGTATCTAAATAAGAGAAATAAAGTAAATCTCAAGCATATAAGAAAAGAAAACAGAAGAATTCAGTAAGTTTATCATTCACCAAGTTATGTAACAAAAGTCAATACTTTCCTACACAGGAAGAAAAATGTAGTTTGAAAATACAATATAAAATATAGTAATAATGATTCGAAATTTTTTAAATTAGAAATTTATTTTAAAAATTTTGATAATGTAAAGAAAAATATATATTGACAATGGAACAAAATATTTAAATGTTTGGAAAAAAATACTTAGCAGGAAATGTACAGAATCTATTCAATGAAAACCATAAAATAGTTCAGAAGCATATAAAAGGAGAGACATGTTTTGTTGGTGAAAAGACCATTATCAAGAGGCAGGGCAAGATGGCAGAGTGGTGAGGAGCAGAATTTCGTCTCTCCCCTAGAGCAGCTGGCAGTTACCCAAGAACTATATGAAACAGCGTTTTCGGGGTCTCCAGTAACCAGTCACACATTGGACTCAAGTTTGGAATTGGAGGAAAAGCTGAGATCGCAGCGAACATTGTAAGTTCCCCGGACCAGGGGTCTGGCGCCCCTCCCCACCCAGACCTCACAGACAGTCTTGCTGCCGGCTTCCTGAAAGGGGGGGAAAAAGAACCAAAAAACAGCAATCTGCTGAGGGCAAGAAGGGAGGCTCAACCCAGCCTCAACTGCAGAATTAATTAACAAATTAATTAACTAACTTTGGGAGCTGGGGTGCTAAAGAAGGGCTGGGCTCCAAGAAGTGGGGGCACGTAAAAGCGGGCACCCATTCCCAGACTCCAAAAAAAGCCATTTTTTTTTCCCTTACATTTTGTCCCTTCTGGCTTCTCACTGATCCCTTATCTCTTTGCATTTCAATAGCCCCTGGCAGGGGTGGAAATGAAGCAGTTGGAGAGTAATTATCAGACAATAGCCCAAAGCATATCTTTAAATGCTCTATTCTGACACTGACAAAACTTCCAGGCTGGGGAAAGACGTTTAAAAGAGACTCTTTTTTTTCCCCTTTTTTCTTTTTCTTGATTTCTTTTCTACTTTTTTTTTTAATCTACAAGTAATATATGTGGTTATTTTCTATTGGAAAGCCCAGGTTGAGGGACTAGGCTGGGCTTGAGGGGAGACAAGAGTACCCACAGTGTCTTTGAATTCCGTATTCACTACTGAAGGCCTCCAGCCCCATCTTTAATTGGTAACTCAGGCTGACCATGGAATCTACCTTGAGAGGCCCCAAAGAGGAGAGAGGAGAAGGGAATAGTGCCCCTGAGAGACAACTGGAGGTCTGAGGATTGGGAGAGTGGAGGGAGGCCCAGCTCAACTGGCAGTCCTCCTTCTGGGAATTCAGACCCCAGGGGCTGGAATTCAGATTCCAGCTTCAGTCAGCCACGCCCCTGACAGGCTCAGAGTCACCAGGAGAACTAAAGTCTCCACACCTCCTTACACTGGTGGGGGAGCTGCGGGCTGGCCAGCGCCACCTGCTGGACAGGAGAGGAAAAGCACCAATTCTAAAGGCCTCATAGGAGGGTCTCATTCTCAGGAAAACTCCATACCCTCCCAATGAGACCTGGGCCTCACTAGACTGGGAAAATCTGACTAGGATCGACCATATCCAAGGAGACCCACTCACAAAAAGGTTACATAGAGGCAGAGCAAGAAACAGAAAAAACAAGAGGGGAAAAATTCTGATCAACTAAATAGAACCTAAGTTAGAGGTCTAGAATAAGTTGAACTGAATAACAGAGGCCAGAGAACAAAGCCAACCAACAAGAAAACCACTAGGTAAAAGACAGAAAACAAGCTCCAAAATAAACTAATCAAGAGAATCAGATGCCTAGACAACTTAAGATAACAAGCCATACCAGGAAACACGAAAACATGCACCAGCCAAAGGAACAAACTAATAGCTCAGCTGAGACACAGGAGTGGAGGCAACTAATGCTAAATAAATTTGATGAAATGAAGGAAGATATAGCAAAAGAGCTGAAGGATATAAAGAAGACACTGGCTGACCATAAAGAAGAATTCATAAACTTAAAAAAACAAATGGCAGAACTCATGGGAATGAACGCCACAATGGAGGAGATGAAAAACACAATGGAGGGACACAACAGTAGATCTGAACAGGCAGAAGAAAGGATCAGTGAACTGGAAGACAGGTCATTCGAATTCATACACACAAAAGAACAGCTGGTGAAAAAAATGGAAAAATATGAGCAGGGTCTTAGGGAGCTGAGTGACAACATGAAACGCACAAATATACGTGTTATGGGTATCCCAGAAGGAGAAGAGAAGGGAAAAGGGGCAGAAAGAGTAATAGAAGATATATTCACTGAAAATTTCCCAACTCTTATAAAAGACAGAAAATTAGAGATTCAAGAAGTACAACGTACCCCAAATAGAATAGATCCCAATAGACCTACTCCAAGACACTTACTGGTCAGATTGTCCAATGTCAAAGACAAAGAGAGGATTCTGAAAGCAGCAAGAGAAAAGCAATCCATCACATACAAGGGAAAGTCAATAAGACTATGTACAGATTTCTCTGCAGAAACCATGGAGGCAAGAAGACAGTGGCATGATATATTTAAGATACTGAAAGAGAAAAACTGCCAACCAAGAATTCTATATCCAGCAAAACTTTCCTTCAAAAATGAGGGAGAGATTAAAACATTTTCAGACAAACAGACACTGAGAGAGTTTGTGAATAAGAGACCAGCACTACAAGAAATACTAAAGGGAGTGCTACAGGCTGATAGGAAAAGACAGGAGAGAGAGAGTTGGAGAAGAGTGCAGAAATGAAGATTATCAGGAAAGGTAAAAAGAGAGGAAAAAATAAGATATGACATATAAATTCCAAAAAACAAAATGGTAGTAGAAAGTACTGCCCTTACAGTAATAACACTAAATGTAAATGGATTAAACTCCCCAATAAAAAGACACAGACTGGCAGAATGGATTAAAAAACAGGACCCATCTATATGCTGTCTACAAGAAACTCACTTTAGACACAAGGACAAACATAGACTGAAAGTGAAAGGTTGGAAAAAGATATTTCATGCAAACAACAACCAGAAAAAAGCGGGAGTAGCTATATTAATATCAGACAAGTTAGACTTCAAAAGGGAAACAATTAAAAGAGACAAAGAAGGACACTATATATTAATAAAAGGGTCAATTCATCAAGAAAACATAACAGTCATAAATATTTATGCACCAAACCAGAATGCCCCAAAATTCATGAGGCAAACACTGCAATCACTGAAAGGAGAAATAGATACCTCTACAATAATAGTTGGAGACTTCAATACACCACTCTCATCAATGGATAGAACATCTAGACAGAGGATCACTAAAGAAACAGAGATGTTGAATTGTATGATAAATGAACTAGACTTGACAGACATTTATAGAACACTACATCCAACAACAGCAGGATACACTTTTTTCTCAAGTGCTCATGGAACATTCTCTAGGATAGACCACATGTTGGGTCACAAAGCAAGTCTCAACAAATTTAAAAATATTGATATTATACAAAACACTTTCTCAGACCACAATGGAATGAAGTTGGAAATAAATAAAAGGCAGAAGGTCATAAAATTCACAAACATATGGAGGCTAAACAACAGCCTCTTAGAAAACCAGTGGGTAAAGGAAGAAATTACAAGAGAAATTAGTAAATACCTCGAGGCAAATGACAATGAAAACACAACTTATCAAAACTTATGGGATGCAGCAAAGGCAGTGCTGAGGGGGAAATTTATTGCCCTAAATGCCTATATTAAAAGAGAAGAGAGAGCAAAAATTGAAGAGTTAACTGCTCACCTGGAGGAATTAGAGAAAGAACAGCAAACTAAACCCAAAGCAAGCAGAAGGGAAGAAATAACAAAGATTAGAGCAGAAATAAATGCAATTGAGAACAGGAAAACAATAGAGAGAATCAACAAAACCAGAAGTTGGTTCTTTGAGAAAATCAATAAAATCGATGGACCACTGGCTAGGCTAACAAAAAAAAAAGAGAGAGCAGATGCAAATAAATGCAATCAGAAATGGTAAAGGAAATATAACTACCGACCCTGCAGAAATTAAGGAGATAATGAGAAGATACTATGAGCAACTATATGCTAATAAACTAGACAACTTAGATGAAATGGACAACTTCCTAGAAAAGCATAAACAACCAACATTAACTCAAGAAGAAATAGATGACCTCAACAAACCAATCACAAGTAAAGAGATTGAGTCAGTCATCAAAAAGCTCCCAAAAAGGAAAAGCCCAGGACCAGATGGTTTCACATGTGAATTCTACCAAGCATTCAAGAACGAATTAGCACCAATCCTGCTCAATCTCTTCAAAAAAATTGAAGAAGAGGGAAAGCTACCTAACTCTTTCTATGAAGCCAACATCACCCTAATACCAAAACCAGGCAAAGATACTACAAAAAAAAGAAAATTATAGACCAATTTCTTTAATGAATATAGACGCAAAAATCCTCAACAAAATACTCGCAAATCGAATCCAGCAGCACATTAAAAGAATTATACACCACGACCAGGTGGGATTTATTCCAGGTATGCAAGGCTGGTTCAACACAAGAAAATCAATTAATGTAATACACCACATCAATAAATCAAAGCAGAAGAATGACATGATCATCTCGATTGATGCAGAAAAGGCATTTGACAAAATTCAACATCCTTTCCTGATGAAAACACTTCAAAGGATAGGAATAGAAGGGAACTTTTTCAACATGATAAAGGCAATATATGAAAAACCCACAGCTAACATCACACTCAATGGGGAGAGACTGAAAGCTTTTCCTCTAAGAACAGGAACAAGACAGGGATGCCCACTATCACCATTGCTATTCAACATTGTGCTGGAAGTTCTAGCTAGAGCAATTAGGCAAGAAAAAGAAATAAAAGGCATCCAAATTGGAGAGGAAGAAGTAAAACTTTCACTATTTGCAGATGACATGATTCTATATGTAGGAAATCCGGAAAAATCTACAGCAAAGCTACTACAACTAGTTAATGAATACAGCAAAGTAGCAGGCTACAAGATCAACACGCAAAAATCTGTAGTGTTCCTATACACAAGTAATGTGCAACAAGAGGAGGAAATCAAGAAAAAAATCCCATTTACAATAGCAACCAAAAGAATCAAGTATTTAGGAATAAACTTAACCAAGGACACAAAAGACCTTTACATTGAAAACTATAAGAAACTGCTAAAAGAAATTGAACAAGACCTGAAAAAATGGAAGAACATACCATGTTCATGGATTGGAAGACTAAATATAGTTACGATGGCAATTTTACCTAAACTGATTTACAGATTCAATGCAATACCAATTCAAATCCCAACAACTTACTTTACAGAAATAGAAAAACCAATAACTAAATTTATTTGGAAGGGTAAGGTGCCCCGAATAGCCAAAAATGTCTTGAGAAAGAGGAATGAAGTGGGAGGTCTCACACTACCTGACTTTGAAGCATATTACAAAGCTACAGTGCTCAAAGCAGCATGGTACTGGCATAAGGACAGATATACTGATCAATGGAATCGAATTGAGTGTTCAGAAGTAGACCCTCACATCTATGGACAACTGATCTTTGATAAGGCAGTGAAGCCAAAGCAACTGGGAAAGAGCAGCCTGTTCAATAAATGGTGTTTGGAGAACTGGATATCCATTTCCAAAAGAATGAAAGAGGATGTCCATCTCACACCTTATTCCAAAATTAACTCAAAGTGGATCAAAGACCTAAACATTAGCACCAAGACCATAAAACTCTTAGAAGAAAATGTAGGGCAGTACCTTAGAGATCTTGTGAAAGGAGGTGGTTTCTTAGACCTCACACCCAAGGCACGAGCAACCAAAGAACAAATAGACAAATGGGATCTCCTCAAAATTAAACACTTTTGTACATCAAAGGACTTTGTCAGAAAAGTCAAAAGGCAACCTACACAATGGGAGATGATATTTGGAAACCACATATCAGATAAGGGTTTAATATCCCGAATATATAAAGCAATCCTGCATCTCAATAACAGAAAGACAAACAATCCAATTAAAAAATGGGCAAAAGACATGAACAGACATTTTTCTGAAGAGGAAATACAAATGGCTCAAAAGCATATGAAAAAATGCTCAACTTCACTGGCTATTAAGGAAATGCAAATCAAAACCACAATGAGATATCATCTCACACCTACCAGAATGGCCATTATCCAAAAAAACAGAAAATGACAAGTGCTGGAGAGGATGTGGAGAAAGAGGCACACTTATTCATTGTTGGTGGGAATGTAGAATGGTGCAACCACTCTGGAAGACAGTATGGAGGTTCCTCAGGAAGCCAAATATAGATTTGCCATATGACCCAGCTATTCCATTGCTGGGTATATACTCAGAGGAACTGAAACTTAAGACACAGACAGACATTTGTAAACCAATGTTTATTGCAGCATTATTCACAATTGCCAAGAGATGGAAACAGCCCAAATGTCCATCAAAGGACGAGTGGATAAACAAACTGTGGTATATACACATGATGGAATATTATGCAGCTGTAAGACAGAACAAAGACATGGATCATGTAATAATGTGGCTGAACCTTGAGGACATTATGTTGAGTGAAGTTAGCCAGAAACAAAAGGACAGATTCTGTATGGTCTCACTAATATGAACAGACATTAATGAACAAACTTTGGGAGTTAAAAGCTGACAAACAGGCGACCAGGAGATAGAAAGAGGGCAGAGATCAGCCATTTGATGCTGAAGGACTACAGAATGTTTAGGATTGATCGCATAGATCCAGAAATAGATAGCATAATGCTGTGTGATGGTAGCACGGTATTGTAAGTACACTGAACAAAGATGTCTGTGAGTAAAGCTGAAAGAGGTGGGATAGGAGAATGTATGACACCAGAGGTAACGATAGATGATAAAGACTGGGACTGTATAACGTGGCAAAAACTGGAGTGGCCAATGACTGTTACTAAATATACAAATATAAAAATGTTTTTTGCATGTGGGAAAGCAAATGAATGTCAACCATGTAGAAATTTGAAAAAGGGATGGTATTCAGGAAAAAACATAATCAAAGCAAACTGGAGTCTATGGTCAACAGTAACATTGTAATATACCTCCATTAAATGTAACAAAGGCAATATGCCATTGCTAAATGTATATGAGAAAGGGATATAGGGGAGTAATATGTTATTCTTGGTAGTGGTGTTATTTGCTGTCCTTAGTAATATATTGTATTGTATGACATGTTATTTTTCTTTTTAACATTTTTTCTTATTGCTAAAAAAAAAAAAAAAAAAAAAAAAAAAATTTTCTTGTAGTAATCAGTATGTTCAAATGCTGATTGTAGTGATAAATGTACAACTTTATGATGATACCATGAACAACTGATTGTACACTGTGGATAAATGTATGGTATGTGAATATAAGTCTATAAAATTGTAGGAAAATATATATATAGGAGTAAAAGTGTTGGAGAAAACATGGTGAGAGCAATGATGCCTCACCAATATGGACTAACTACAATGTGTAAACTCAGAATTGAATCTTAGAACATAGCCTAATGTGGACACAATAATTGTAATAGTCCCTAGATTGTAAGCTCTTACAGCAGTTAACTCTATCCCTGAATTGTAAGGCCTATCTCTAAACTTTGAGATGCTGATCCCCTAGCGTATGTTGTCACAAACATTGGGACTGGTGGTTTGATGTGCTGAGCCCTTGAGCATGGGACCTTGCCCTTATGAAGCTCATTACCACAAAGGAGAGTCTAAAGTTGTATGTAATGGTGCCTAAGAGTCTCCCCCTGAGTACCTCTTTGTTGCTCAGATGTGGCCCTCTCTCTCTCTAACTGAGCCATCTCGACAGGTGAACTCGCTGCCCTCCCCCCTACGTGGGACCCAACTCCCAGGGGTGTAAATCTCCCTGGCAACGCAGAGTATGACTCCCGGGGATGAATGTAGACCCGGCATCGTGGGACTGAGAGTATCTTCTTGACCAAAAGGGGGATGCAAAATGAGACGAAATGGTTTCAGTGGCTGAGAGATTCCAAATGGAGTTGAGAGGTCACTCTGGTGGACATTCTTATGCACTATATAGATAACACCTCTTAGGCTTTAATGTATTGGAATAGCTAGAAGTAAATACCTGACACTACCAAACTCCAACCCAGCAGTCTGGACTCCTGAAGACAATTATATAATAATGTAGATTACAAGGGGTGACAGTGTGATTTTGAAGACCTTGTGGATCACACCCCCTTTATCTAGTGTATGGATGAGTGGAGGAATGGGGATAAAAACTAAAGGACAAATGGGGTGGGATGGGGGGATGATTTGGGTGTTTTTTTTTTCACTTTTATTTTTTATTCTTGTTCTGGTTCTTTCTGATGTAAGGAAAATGTTCAGGGATAGATTGTGGTGATGAACGCATAACTATGTTATCATACTGTGGACAGTGGATTGCATATCATGGATGATTGTATGGTGTGTGAATGTATTTCAATAAAACTGAATTAAAAAAAAAAAAAAAAAAAGACCATTATCAATATTTCAGTTCTTCCTGAATTAAATCTATAAACTCAATGTCATCCTAAATAAAAATCTCAATAAGTTTTAAAAAAAAACAAACATGTGAGATACCAGAGCATGACTGCATAAGGGCCGAAATGACCCAGTGTGGGGAAACCAATTAGTTGAGAGTGAACAATAAAGCAGTGGCATTATTCTGGAGATGGGAAGAGGGGATGGGATCCACAACACAAGCAGAAGGCATGCCTCAGAGAACAGTGGAGACAAGAGGTCACCAAACTATGCCTGCAGACCAAATCTCACCCGCCACCTGTTTTTGTACAGCCCACAAGCTAAGAACGGTTTTACATTTTTAAATGATTTTAAAAATCAAAAGAAGAATAATATTTTGTGCCACCTGAAACTTACATGAAATTCAAATTTCAGATCCATAAATAAAGTTTTATTAGAGCAGAGTCACGCTCATTTGTTAACAGCACTGCCTGTGGTTGCTTTCATGCTACAGCAGAGTTGAGTCATAGCAGAGGAGATCCTATAGCCTGCAAAGCCTAAAATTTTACTATGATTCTTAAAATAAAAAGTTTACCAACCCCTACTGTTGACGAGTCCATTTTTTTTCTTTCTTCAATAACAAATGCCTTGTTTATTTTTTTTATTAAAGAAGTTGTGGGTTTACAGAACAGTCAGGCATAAAATATAGGATTCCCATATAACACCCGATCATTAACACCTTGAATTGATGTGGGACATTTGTTACAAGGCAACTGAATTTTAATAGGAAAGAGAAAAGAGTACAAACTTGAGAATCAAAACCAATAGTTTACTGTCTACATTAACAGGACTTGAATATTCCACTGTCTGTATCAACATAACTTGATGATCCCAGGAATCTGTTGCTTAGAAAGATAAAAGTTATAAATAACATCATTGTTTTTCCAGGATCTTTTGCTAGAAAGCACCAAACGGAAGTTTATATTCTAAGACTCTTCCAGCCCAACACCTCAAAGTCCTCATGCTATGTCCGCTACAGAGTATGATATAGACTTGATATGGACTATTGATATCAAGATCTTTACCCATTCCTAACCAAATCCCTGACGAGTCATAAACCAGACTTCAAAATCTCAATAAATATTGCAACGGTGCCCTCCCCCCTCTGGGAAACTGCTAAGAATACTGAGATAGCACACTTCCTCACCACAGGAAGCAATAAACTCATCTTTGTCAAAGGACTGTTGTGTGATATTTTGGGGAGCCCACATACAACAGAATTTGTGGTAGGCAGTGAAAGGGGTCCTACCTATTTTCTCAATAAAGAATAGGGTAATGTCATTAGCTAAGAGTGAAAGAGGTGGAGAAAATAGAAAGGGGATTTAGAAGGAAAAGAAACTGAGTGTTAAGAAGGAAGGTAATATAAAACATAGAACAGAAATAATATTTTCGCCACTTCGCTTAAAAAACTAAAAGAAGCCGGGTGGAAAACATTGAACCTTTGACTCCTATCCATTCTGTTTGCAATGTGAGAGCCAAGACGTGAGGAGGGGTAACAGAGTCAGGACACAGATGTCCTGCTGGGTCCCGAAACTCTGCCCGAAAGATATTCTGGGAGAAACTAAATCAAAAAGACACTGAACCCTGAGCAGATGAGCTGAAGAGAAACTCCTCGGTCCATACAGGGTTTTCCCCCATAGGTAATCAGAGCATATGCCAGTTTGGATATGTTATGTCCCCCAAAACACCATGTTCTTTAATGCAATCTTGTGGGGGCAGACGTATTAGTGTTGATTAGGTTGGAATCCTTTGATTAAGTGTTTCCATGGAAATGTGACTCAATCAACTGTGGGTAAAACATTTGATTAAATTATTTCCATGGAGTTATGGACCCTGCCCATTCAGGGTGGGTCTTGATTTAATCACTGGAGTCCTATAAAAGAGCTCACAAACAGTAGGATCTGAGAACAGCTGAGAGACTCATTTTGGAGATGGCCGTTGAAAGCAGACTTTTGCTAATGCTTCGGAGATGCTAGTCCAGAGTTTGCACTGGCGAAGCTAAGAGGAAAAAACACCCCAAGAGCAACATTTTGAAGAATGCACAAGAGCTGAGAGAGAAGCTGGAACACAACCTGGGATCAGCAGATACTAGCCATTTGCCTTCCCAGCTAACAGAGGTTTTCCAAACACCATTAGCCTTCCTTCGGTGAAAATATACTTGTGTTGATGCCTTAATTTGGACATTTTTATGGCCTTGCAACCGTAAATTTGTAACCAAATAAATGCCCTTTATAAAAGTCAATCCATTTCTGGTATTTTGCATAATGACAGCATTAGCAAACTGGAACAGAGCGTGTTAGGGAAGGTTCCCAAAGCTTTCCCTATCCAATGTCTGCCACAAGTTCTAGGGCTTCAAAACCATGAGAAGGAGACAAGAATAAACAGGAGGAGAGGCAAACACCCAAAGAAGGCACAAAGTAGAAACTTGAAATGTGAATTCAAATATTTAAAACTTGTAGGGTAGAAAAACTATACGCACGTCAGGTGTTGTTTCTGAAGGTACACAAGTAAAATTTACAAGAAAACAGTTTTCTTGTCTCAGTGAAGAATACTTGAAGGATTGGCACTATTCCATCCTAAAAGATCCAAGCTGATGGATGACACATCTTGAAACACTAGAAATATGAGAGTCAAGAAATTAGATCCACATCAGGTAAGATGTAGATCCATATCATTCAAGGAAGACATTTCTTCTTGGACAAGAGGCTGTACCACATGATCTAGGGTTACTTGCAACTCTAGATTCTAAATGCTCTGTTTTAATATGTCCTAAAAACACATTCTGTGAATAAATTTTATAAACCATATAATTGGGATGAAATGGATTAAAATGTTAACAGTGATTATGTCTGGGTAGTGAGATTATGGTGATTGTAATTCTGGTTACCTATATCCTCCAAATGCTTCACAATGAACATTTTAGAATATTTTTTGAGAAAATGGTAACAGGTAGAGCAAAGCTAAAGGGAAAAATTCTGTCTACATAAACTTGACCAATTGGCAATGGAAAAACCACTAGTATTTAAAACCATATTTAGCTTTAATTTCTGATGACTTGAATTAAGTAATCATCATCACAAAAAAACACTGAAAGAGTAATTTCTGGTATCTATTAACTAATAGAGACAAATATTTTATCACTGGACAAGTCAACACTAAGAAAAAATAACTGTCATAGATACTTTATTTTCTTCCTCAGTTGACTTTTTTTCAGCCGCTTTAAATTTAATTTAGACACTGTGATACTAACATATAAAAATTAAAGGCTGAGCAGTGAAGAAACCTAACAGTTTATTATACCTTAGAGAAATGATGAGTGTTTATTTTCTAAGAATCTCACCTCAGTTTTAACCGCAGAGCAGTTTAAAAGAAAAAAAGAAAAGCAAAGTGCTTTGCAAAACCTGAAAATGGGAAAACGGAAAAAAGCAAAAAGTGAATAAAGTGCATTTTTTCTATTCTAAGTGTACCTGATCTAAAAGGACAATTCAACATGTGTTAAGGTCAATAAATCAACAAAACTACCTCAAGGTGAAGTTAGCCAGATCTAGCACAGCTCCACCCAACTTTGAAAGAGTGGCTCCTCATTCTGAAACAAACCCAAGAATGACACTGAGAGCTCCAGGAAGTTTACAACAGCTTCAAGTACTTTCCAGGAAGGCTAAAATCCCTCCTTGGCAAAGGTCACCTCAGTCACCAGAAAGCAACTGGCTGTGCATAAATTTTTACACGCCTTAATTCTCATCGCCTAGATTTGATTATGAAGTTTTGCGTTCCCAATGATGGACTGCTCACATTCTCTTCATCTCTTTGGAGCTTGATTTTATGCAGGAATGTTTCACTTCTATTTGTGGACTGATTTTCAGCAGGCTTCCCTCTAGTGGGAACAATGGCAAGCTCCTGCTTTGTTCTTGGAATGTCCCAAGTCTGTTTTGAATAAACGCTCTAATTGTTTTGAGATTCTGACATGAGATGATTAAATGGCTTCTTGATCATTCCTCCAAAACTTTAAGGGCAACCAAAGATGCCTTTGGAATTCTTGCTCACACAAACAGGCATTCTGCTTTTCTCCCCAAGACAAGGTATGTGTCTGAGCTACCATAACAAATTATCCTCAGGCGAGTTATCGCTGGTAAGTAGTCGGGCTGATGTGGGTGGGCTACCCTTCTTATGAGCTGTTTGCAGGGCATCACTGCTCCAGCCCCCCAAACCCACCTGCCATTCCCTATGCCTAGAACTTACTCTCACCTCTTCTATCACACATGCCATCACGCTGGCTGCAAATGCTGCCCATCCACTCTGCCAAGCAAAGGTCCCTTTGTCCCTACACTTGAACTCAAAATCCAGGTTCCTTTTGCAAGATTTCCTCCCTCACCCCAGCCGTGGTAGATTACCTCATTGATTCTCCAGTGTCTTTCATCACTTCCATATCATTTTCAACAAGCAAGCCCAAGTGTATGGTGTACTTTCTGGTGGGTGACTTCATGATCCTAACTAGCCACTGTGTTTGTGTATGTGCGTGTCCTCTCCTTTACAAAAGAGGAAGCCCCTCACCAGAAGCAGGCATGTGTTCTCAAGGTTTTATAATACTTCAAATAATCTTGTGCAATACTTTGGAGGGATGAGGCTGCTTTTTTTCAGAGCTGAGTCAGAGAGATGCCAAGAGGTTAGAATCATTACTGTGGGATCCAGACTGGAACAACTCATACTGCCCAATAGTCTCTTTACACCACATTCTGTGGACACCTCATACATGTATGGATATTGTGATTTTTTTTGTCCTCTCTATCCTCCCCTTATACAATGGAGCCATCGTCTATATAGCAATGTATGCACACGCACACACACACACGTGCATGCATTAACACACATTAAGAGCAATGCAGGTATATAGAGCAAAAAGTCCTTACTAACCCTGCACTAGTGTGTAAAGAGCTGCACTTCTCCAGCTTCAACTTTCTCATTTGCAAAATAGAAAGACATGATTAGGACACTCTCTATGGTGGAGTCTAGTTCTAAAGTACCATGAAATATGAAAGGAAAGCATTGGGGTGAATTTTTAAAAATGGATGGGGTTGGAATCATTCATTAGTAAATATATGAATAAGAAAAAGGTTTTAAGATAGGTGCCTTCTCCAGGATTCTCTAACACAGACAGTTCCTCTACTTTCCTACATAAAAATGTACCTGAGTAGAACAAATATAGAGAACAGCTAACACATCTATAGAGCTTGCAATAAGCCAGGAACTTTCCGTTCATTTTAGGAATTTTTAAGTCATTTAAAATCTCACAATTTCCCTATGAGGTAGGTACTATTACTGAGGCACCAGGAGGTTATTTCCTGGGTCAGGGTCACATAGCTCATAAGGGGCAGAGTCAGCATTCAAACTATATGATAACAGACATACATGCAATTGGGAGAGGCTTCTGGGGAGAGCTAAATGATATTAGAAATCCATGATACTAGAGGGAATTCTTAAGCCAGTAGTGCAGGTGATAAACGTCCTAAGTTCTGGGAGCAGGGGTAGCCATCAACACTGGGTCCACCCATCAACTCATCCAGATGTCTCCCCTTTCCATATGCCTGAGGCCATCCCCTGCCCCTTCCCTTTGGAATAAGACCTAAATTATAGGGGACCCGAGGAGCTCCCTTGGCTTACAAGGGGTTGGGAACATCTATGCCCAATATACAATGCAGGGAGACTAACATATGCACATTATAAGGTCACCTACAGGATAATTTAGTCTCCTCTAATAAACTGATAAACGTAGTCTAACACACCATCTGAAAAGACATAAAATTCAATATGGTAATAGCAATAAGAAAAAGAGGGAATTTAATGACTTACAGCAATTAATGCAATTGCATGATTTATTGATCCAAGCTATAACCAACTGATAATAACATCAATATCCACAAAATATTTTCTAACACTTCCCAATCCTACCAGGCTTGTGTTACATGAGGGAGGTGTCAACAGCAGCGAGTAGTCAAGAAGTCACACAAACAAACACACCAAGGGAGTTACCAGTTTGATTCTAAAAGAAACAATAAAAGTAAAATGTCATTCCACTAATTCAGAAAGAATTTCTTAGGTTTTTCAGAAGTGGTTTCTCTGCTCATTGTAGAAACGAGTCCTTTTATCTCCCCAGAAGGGCTCATTCACATACTCACACTAATGGACCATAAAAATCCATTCCTTTAAAGTATATTTGATTGCACTAGTCAAAACTTTGTCTTAGGGTAGCAACAAGAGTCAACGTCTTCAATACCAAAACCCACCTAACACTGGAAAACGTCCAGGAGAGTCACTACTGTGTAGTTCCACACGCAAACCAAAGCCAAGCCACATCACATGCTCAGGTTTCTAAGTGGAATTGAAGAAAAAGGATCAGGTGCATATTATGCTCTACTTTAGTTGAATGGAATTTTATATTCATAGATACATGAACAGATGGCAGATGACAACATAATAAAAGTTGAGAGCCAGCACTATCTAAATTAAACCCGTATATCATCTCTCCTAACCCCCAAATTAACTATGGCAAATAAACTGTCACCTTACATATCATATCTCTATATTAAGTATTAGCTCATATGGTAAAAATTGCTAATTGTCTCCCCAAATCCATTCTCCTGTACTTCCCCAATTTAACCACAGGCTACCTTTCCAGCCTCACTTGCAGCTAGGTGTGCATATGTGACTCCTTTGGGCCAACAGGAAGTAAAAGGAAGTGACATATGCAATGCAGGGGCCCTTTTCAACTTATAAGAGAGCTGCTGGCCCTGGAGTTCTCTTCGTTCTTCCTGTAAGCTGGAACACACATGTGCAGTTCATGTCTTGGAGGATGATGGACCAAAAAGATGGAAAGAATCAGGGTCCCTTTATGACTTTTTGGAAAAGAGCCTCAACTTCCAAATCTGGACTGCTTACCTCCTGGCTATTACCAGAAATTTTTAAAAAAATAATTTTAAAAAGCCATGGTCTTTTGATTTACTGTATTTTTGTCTTCTCTGTAAAAGCAGCTTAGTTTTATCCTAACTAATAAACTCAGTGAAATCTACTAGTCAGCACCATGTACCCTAATTTAAATCCTCTGTAACAGAGCTGTCCAAAAGAACTTTCTCCAATGAGGGAACATTCTATATCTGCACTGCCCAATATGGCAGCCACATGTAGTGCTGAAGGACTTGAAATGTGGCTACTAAGCCTGAAGAACTGAATTTTATTTTAATTTAATGGTAGTTAACTTAGATCTATAAAGTCACATGTGGCTAGTTGTGAGTCGCTGCTTTCTTAAGGACAGCATAACATCCAGTGCTGTTACATATAAAATTGCAAAGGTGCAACAATTAGGAAGATAATCAAGTGTCAGAGAAAGACCTATATCTTAAGTCTTAGAGTTTTTGCCAGAATGTTACAGAGCAATAGAAGGCCTCAGACCACAGTTTCCTCAAAGTAGAAATGGACTCTGGTCTGAGACTAAACCATGAAGTTTTTAGGGTTATACTGTTTTTTAAAGCTGACATTGGCTTATAGCTCAACATGAAGAACACATGAAATTTTTTTATACCATCATCAGTGTTCGTCTTCCATAAAACTAAACCCAGTGGGTTATTTCTGTTGAAGAGATAAATGCAAAGCAGTTAGCAACAACCAGGCAAACAAGTAAGTGACTATTTCTATTCCATCACACAAAGGCCAGGGAATAAAACCTAATTTAAGGATATTTGGAATGACCTCTGATCAATCTGAGTACTCACTTTGCAAAACTTCACTTTGGAGAGGTCAAGTTTGCCATAATATTTTAGAAAACTTACAAAATTCCAGGAAAACACTCGTGTTATAAAGAAGACAAATGCCATTTGAAACATTCACCTGAAACATGTAATTGAAGCTCTGAATACAATTATGAGAAATAAATAAGCCAAACCTGGCAAACTGCCCAAAGCAACCATCAAATATCAACTTTGGAGAGAAACAGAGAGAGAGAAGTGATGACGGAAAGTACAAGAAGAGAACAAAAGAGAGGATAATGCAATAGAGAAGGGGAAACTGTTGGTGAAGGAGAAGACGACGCAGAAAAGGAGGGACACAGAGAGAACAGGAGAACTCAAACTAGAGTAGGAAAAATTTTTAAATCTAATGAAAGAGCAAATCAAACAGAAAAATCTTGCTCAAAGAAGTAAATGCATTCACAAAGCCCTCATATGGGCATTCCCAGGAGAGATTTGCACAGACTTATATAAAATTCACATGCCTTTTGTCCCAGAGTGAGTTCATTTAGTAATCTTAACAAATGTACACTCCAGCCTCCATTTTTGGATGAACTTCAACAGCAACAAAAACAATATTTTATAATTACTAGTAAGAATTTTAGATATATCAAATCTTTGCTCAGTACAAAGAAATTTACCATTGTGTAAAGATTGAACTCATCCAACATAAAGCAATAACTAATGGGGGGAAATACATGCAGCTCCATCATCTCCTATTATCCCATAAGAGTGGCAGGAAAAGAGGAGGCTCGTTCCTTCAGGGGGATTTGCGAGTTTATTTATACTCTTTGTTCCAATAAGATAGAAGCAGGGCACTTACTCATCTTTCAAGACTTGGAACTACAAAAGCTAAATGTGTCAATAGTTTTAAGTCAAATGACATAGCCCAAAGAGGAGCAGGCTATTGGTTCTCAGGATAAACAGCTAGTAATTTTATTTCCCAAAGAGACAGTATCTGAAACAGTAGTTAGGAAACACCACCCAGATGCACAACCGAGAATAATGGGCCCAGGAACTGCAGGTTCTAGTTCTGGCTCTGCCATGAACCAGCTAAATAATAACAATAAAAAGAAAAACATCCTCCTTCACTGATTCTAAGCCCCTCCTCTTCTCCCTATCATTTAACACCTACCTCTTACAAGCAATATTATCTTAAAATTGCTGTGGCAATTGTGCTAAAATCGTGTGAAACCCTCCTATTATATAATCAAGAAATGAACAAATATAGGTAACAGAAGATACATCTATAGCATTTATTATGTGCAGGCATGATAACTTTACACCTCCTAACTAAACCCAACCCCTGACATCCCTTGGAGGATAGAGCTGTTACTGACTTCATTTTATAGATGCAAAAATTGAGGCACAGAGAGGTTGGGTAACTTGCACAATATCACACAGCTAGTAACTGGCAGAGCCAGGTGTGAAACCCAGGCAATTTGGCTCCCAAGTTGATGCTCTTAAGCACCCCACTTGATGCTGTACCTCTTACAGGACTTTCAAGCATTCTGTATCTGAGTTTCTCTTTAGTGCTTAAATGAGCCCAGAGGACTCAACTCTAGGGTCCTATTTATGCACCAAATTGTGTCCCTCAAAAAGACATGTTCAAGTCTAACTCCCAGTTCTGTGCATATGACCTTACTTGTAAATAGGATCTTTAAAGATAATACTAGTTAAGATGAGGCCGAGCTGGGTTAGGATGGGCCTAATCCAATGTAACTGGAGTCCTTGTAAGTAAAGGAAACTTGGACACAGAAAATGAGACAGGGGCAGAGACAGAGCTAGAGATGGCAATGTGAAGGCAGCAGACATTGAATTATGCCACCAAATGCCAAGGACACCATGGATTGCTGGTCACCCAACAGAAGACAGGGAAGAGGCAAAAAACAGTTTCTCCCCTTTAGGAGGAAGCATGTCACTGCTGACACCTTGATTTCAGGCTTCCACCATCCAGAACTATGAGACAATAAATTTCTATTGTTTTAAGCCAACTAGCTGGTGGTACTTTGTTACAGCATCCCTGGCATACTAAGACAGTTTTAAATTGGGATTATGTGATGTAAATGAGAGTGCATCATGGTCCCATGCAGGACAATCAAAACCTGAGCACTTTAGTTCTTGCTTAAATGAAGGTATCGTTAAATAAAACAAATACAGCAAATGTCACCCTTTACGAAACATCATCACTACTTTTGTACCATCTTCTGTCTAATTCGGCATCTTTTTCAATTTCTGTCATGGTGGACATCTGAAGACAACTTAAAATCATAGAAAGGAGGCATCTAATTTGATCTCATCACTGCTGAAATAGGAGTAAAACACCTCATACATATACACCAGACATGCACACACTTGCATACACACACAATCTGTGTGCGTCCATATAGCATTTCATGTTGAACTGGAGACTCCTGGAACATTGAAATGTTCCCCACCCATTTTAGAACCACTCAAAGGTCCATTATTGTACAAAACAGCCTAGAAAACTACAAATCAGAGTGTGTTAATGCCCTTTAATATGAGGTCTGTCTTCAAATCATACAAGCACCCTGCTTCTCCACCTCCTAGAAATGTCTAGATTTCTCATTCAAAAAAATATACATATATAGCTCCAACTGTTTTTCAGATCCTTCAAGCAATTCAACAGTGAAAATTTCAAGAAAAGTAAACCACATTCTAACTTCCTTCCAGCAAGTGCTTCTCTGAAGGGATTGTCCAAAAGGGGGGAGAAACAGAGCATAACTTGTGTTGCTCACGTGACAGCATTTTGTAGCTATAGACAGGAATTTCCTGTTTCAAAACTGAATTCCAAAAACAAATTTTTTCCATTTTCCATGTCTCTGGCAGAATTTATTCAAAGCCAACTCACTGGTCTACTATACCAAAGCAAAATAATTTTAAAATAATGTGAAGTAAGCATTTGAGGTAGATGCAGACTTAGCAACCTTAAAAATGAGAACCCAATGATGCTGTCCATCCAGTAAGAAACAGGACGCAGATTCTAACTCAAGCTATTTGACTCCAAAGCCACATAACCCGTACCCACTAGCCTAAGCTTCTGTGGCTCCCTCACCAGACTCCAAGTTCCTTGAGGAGAAAGAAACAGGTATTCATCATTGCATTTCATGGGTAAGCCAAGGAGGCTGCTGACACATAGAAAGAGATTAACAAATATCTCTTAGATAAACGAATGAATAAAGGAATGAATGATGTAGATGTGCAAATGCTCCAATGTATGAGTTCCCGAAAAATTCCATCAGATCCTAGGTAGTGATGATTAAAGGAGAGATTAAAGGACAGATTCACTGTCCTGGCCTCAACCATCAACGGAAATTCAGGTTGATCTGAAAGTTCAAGTATGTGAACTACGGTGGAACCTGGCCACCTAAGCCAAAGGCAGGAGCCATTCTAGAGTCTTCCAGCTCACTCATCCCTTCAGCCAATTAGTCACCAAGTCCTGTTGCTTTCACCTTCTTTTCATCTCTGAAATCCACACCCTCCTCTCCATAGTTGTACCCCTGCCCTAATTCAGGCTCTCACCAGCCCTCAACCCTTCCCATTGAGCTTCTCTTCCTGCCTCCCACCGCAAATTAGTGCTGGGGTCTTGATGGGGCTCAATGAATTCAACCCCTCTTCTCCCCCTCAGGTTCAAAGCAAACTGAAGGAAAACATAAAATGGAGTGGCAGGTGAAGAGCAAAATGGCACTGGCAGGTGAAGAGCAAAATGGCACCTTTATTTTGATAATAGGGAGGACGTAGCTTTGGTTCTAGAGCCAAGTGGTCTTGCTAATATGGAAACTTAAGTGAAGGCAGCACCAGCCCAGCGTTGGTCTCCCCACGGGTGGAAGAGCTTCCCTCAGAGAAGCCACTTCCTGAAGGCAGCTCCCGCCCAAGAGGAAAACAGGATGAGGATGATGCTGAGTCCTCCCACCTTTACCAACCAGGTGAGAATCCCAGGACAAGAGTTACATAAACGGTGCTCCCTTCACATGGAAGCAAAAGTAAGGACTGAAGAAGATTCCTCCACAAACCCTATAATCCACATGCCCCTCCCGCCATCTTCCTAAATCTACCCAGGGCTGTCCTTAGTAAAACTCTTCCCTGACTCACTCCCACCATCCAAGAGCCTCCTACTGTTTTCATGGTCATGTGAACAGGGCCCCACCTGCCCCTCCAGCTGTGAGGCTCAACAGGGATCACCCCTCTCTCCCCTCCCAGGCCATAGACTTGTTGCTGCCTCCTTGCCTGTCTTCCCACTGCTCCCGCTCCCTCCTTCCCAGCAACACTGGCACGCCCTCAGTCATCTTGCCCAACTCAATTCAAGGTCACTTCAGATAAGAAGACCTCATGAACCTCTGCAGCTAAAACTCACTGTGGTGGTTAATTTTGAGTGTCAACTTGGCTAGGTTATGATGTCCAGTTGTTTGGTCAAACACTTGACTACCAGTCTCTTGGAGATATGTCACAGATGGGATTAGCATCTACAATCAGACGACTGTAAGGAAAGGAGATTTACCCTTGGAAATGTGGATGGGCCTCTTCCCATCCAATCAGCCGAAGGCCATTAGAGCAAGAACTGTGGTTTCCAGAAGAAGAAGAAAATCTGGTCAAAAATACACCATCTACTCCCTCTGAGTTTCCATCCTACTGGCCTCCCCTAAGGATTTCAGACTCCAGACTAAAATTTCACTCTTACCAGAACTTCTGGCCTGCTGGCCTGCCCTACCGATCTCGAACTTGCCCGCCTCTACAACTGTGTGAGCCAACTCCTTAAAAGAAATCTCTTCATATGTTCTACACATATATCCTGTTGGTTCTGTTTCTCTGGAGAACCTGACGGGTACATTCACCACTTGCAGGTTAGAGGCTCCTCATGCATGCTTTACTTGGCTACCTGTGGCTCCTCCATTACATAAAATTATTATATTCCACCCACTAGACTGTAGGCCCTGTAAGTCAAGAACGATTTCTTAAATTATGTACCTTGCTAAAATCGGGCACAGATTCTGGCAAATAGATACCTACTAATATGCACTGGATTAAAGACATGCAAGTAGCTAAATGCAAAGTAGAACATAAACATTCCATAGTAATTAATCAAAGGCCACGGAGGTTCAGAGTAAAGAGCAAGCAAATCCAGCTGGGAGCACCTGACATCTTTGGTCAAGCTAAAGTGTTAAATATCACAAACAAAGATAAATTTTACTTTTTAAAAATTAACATTGAATTGGACTTGAAGGAAACAGGATTTGAATGGAAGTCACATGGAAAGAATATTCCAGAAACAAAACAACATGAAGAAAGATACAAATCTAGGAAAACAAAAGACATGCTTGGGAAACAATGAGATTCTCAGTTTGACCGGGGTATAAAGAAGAGTAACTGAGAGAAAGCTTGGAGAGGTGATGTGGCTACCAAGGACAAAGGGCCCTGAATAACAGCTAAAATAAATTTAAACTTAATTTACAGACAATAGGAGTCAAAGATTGTTTTCGAAAGGAACAGCTGGTTAATTATGCCAGCAAAATGATACAATTTCTGGATTCTTGTAGTAGTGATAATAACAAACCAAAAATTTATCTCTCAATTACTTCCAAATTTCTCAGGATCACAGTGACTCTGAGTTTAGAATAGCTGGTAATCTCAGTGGACCACTATTTTAGCATAATAAAATGACTAATAAACTATTTAGTATGATCATGAGACTACATATTAATTGGTACTCATTTTCCATTTTGCTTATGATTCTTTCAGCTCTCTCCTGCATGTTGCATCAATTTAATGAATCTGCACTTGCTACTGGTCCATCAGGTAATAAGAAGAGCCAACGTCCCAATTCTCTTAATAGCCAGTAACACGAAATGCCAATTTCAGGCAGTAACAACTATGACCATCTGCTTCTTCCTCACTAGTTCTTAACTATTCTGCTGCCAACTATGGTGAGTTTCAGAGCTCACTCATCAAAGAGTAGTAGATCAGGAAAACTGATCCATGAAGGATAAGGTGCCTGATTCCAGCACTAGAGTTGAGCAAATGGGTCAGACAGATAAATGGTCTCTAAACCTATGAGCAGTCAAGTCTGAGTTATAGCAGCAGAGCAACTCTGAGAAAAGTACATAATGGCTCTTCAAAAACAGCGCCAATAGCAGTGGCCTGGAACTACCAGCTTAGTTTTGCTCCTCTGCCAGCTAGTTATGTGTTCTTGATAGTCTCATCTTTGGGACTTGATTTCCTGATCTATAAAACAAAAAGATTAAACTGGGTCCACAAGCAGAGAGCCTGAACTGTCAGCTGAAGTCTCCCTTTTAAGGTCGGTTGGGGTTACCAAGAAGACGATGTGCCCAGCAGTGGCATGCTGCCCTTGACCAGTGCCAGAGCCTGCATCCTATTTCAACTTCTCCATTGTCTTAGGTTGGGTTCCCCAGTAAACAGCCTTTGAGACAGAGACGTGAGTGCAGACAGTTTAATGGAGCGCTCCTTTGGGATCAACACAAGCAAAAAGCATGGGGAGAAAGCAGACTGGGCAGAAGGAGACGTGGGGCTTTAATTCAATTACAATGTAGGACTCAGCCAACCCCCTGGGGGTCTCTGGACCCAGGATGGCCTTTCAGAGTTGCCCCAGTTTGAGGCAAGGAGCCACGTCTCTGTGCCCCTGAATCAATGAGTCACTGGAAGTGGGTGTCCGCCCCTTGGCTGGGGATAATTTCTGGAGTTGCACTGAGTCCTGAGCATCAGTGGCCAACACTAGTCAGCTGGGGGAGTGAGCCTGTTGGTCCTCAAAGGACAATGTGGGCAGCAAACTAGAGGGGTCACCACATTCACTTCCAGTCTTTGGAAAATAAGAAAAAAAGGAGAAACATGGCACAGAAGCAAGAAATGGATTAAAAGGAAGCAGCTGGATTAAGGAAACCAATTTTAGTATTCCAAAGCCCTGCTACCTGTGTGACTTTGGCAGAGTTTTCATTTCTTTGTGCTTAGATCTTCTTCTCTGTGAGGTGATCTGAGGTCACTTTCACCGCTACATATCCATGATTCTATTTCATATTTCATTCTTGGTCGATGCCCAAATCTCTTGTTATCTACCTCAAAGCTTATGGACATTCTTAAAGAGGGGTGGGGAGGATATCAAAAATCTCCAGCAGGATTTGAAGTCCACTTTCCCTAAGTATGAAAAGATGATCTTCATCAGTAGTCAATTCAAATCTGCACACTACAGTGGGCACACAGCTCTCCCTGGATTAAATTAGATTTGCAGGCAGCAGCCTGGGAATTTTGACATTAGATTGAATTTAATTACTCAATTAGCTGTACCTTTCTTATCTACACTCCCCCTTGTGAAGTGATTTTCCTTACTGGAAGTAAAGCAACCTCAACCAAAGCATTTAAAAATGATCATTCTCCAGATTTATTAGCCAGTATCAAAGATGTGACTTTATGAAGCACGAGTAAAGGGAGGGAATTGGTTTTTTATTGCTCAGTCGATGTTGTTACGGCTTCAGGAGTGGAGAAAGACTCCCCAAGGAAATATCACCATACTGTCTCTCCAAACATGCTTACAAGGTAATCGATAGGAGAGGCCTTTAAAGATAGACAGGGAAAATAAAGAAAATGATTAAATATAATTAAAGAAGCTAAGTGGATGCAACATAAAATGTCAAATGCAACCTGCTCAGGAAAGAAGTGTCACAACCTGAAATGTACTTTCATAGTAGCATGCACAGTCACCGTTATCCAAGGTGGGCTACATACATCCTTTCAACCCACAGAGCAGCTGTTCATCTTCTAAAAAAAATGCTAAAAACAAAATGAGCATAGGAATATCTGTTATGAATCTCAATTTACACCCTGGCACTTCAAAACAAATGTCCACCAGGCTGTATCCTACAGAGCAAATATCCCTCCATTTATGAGATATTACATCCATTCACCCGATCTGAACACACATCAGGTAAACAAATGAAAACATGCAGCTCCAAATGGCATCATGTCACAGAACAGTTCTTTTAACTTGACCATTTCAAGTCCTTTGTTCATGAGACCCATGCATCACCTCTGCCCCAATTCCATCCGATCCTTTTCTAAAGCTGCTCCTCTGAGAGGTCCTTATATATACTATAAATTATCAAAGAAAAAATGATCTTTAATATTAATTGTATTTCTTAAATTCTTTACAGAAGGATACAGAGGGGAAAAAGATGAAGAATCACGCTTTTTCCTTAATTTACAGGAAAGTGTCGTTTTACATTTACATACATGTATATGTATACGTCCACACACACAACAGCTCAACAGTGTTTTGCTTTTTTCCTTATATTGATTACTGAACTTCTGACTTTAGAAATGTCAAACAGAGGCAGATCTACTAGAAACCATTCCATTCACACTAGATGCAATTAGATAATAACTTTTTTATTTTTTGGTAAAACAAAAAGGAAAAAAAAAAAGATTAGGAGCCCCTAAAGTTGACATGTGTGTATATGTGAATTTAAAAGGATTTCATAAGCCTATGACTCATTAAATCCAGAACACAAGAGCCAAAGGAATGTGTTTTATTAAACAGCAAATTTATAAAATGCTTTCTAGATTAATGATTTACCTAAATTGCCATATGGATCCAATTTTCCGAGTCAGTTGAAGCAAATATTACAAAACAACAGGATTTCCAGTTTAAAAATATACAATAGTATTCTAATCAACACTAATCAGTGAAAAGAGTTAAGTCAACAATACTGTAAATCTACGAGGATCAAGTTAGAGTTATTGTCTTCAGCAATGCGAAAAACTACTTATTTCATTTTTCCTTAAATATACAAGTTAAACTATTCTCACCACTAAAAAACTGTAATTACATTGCTAAAAATCAAATTCCAAGTTAGAATATCCTGAGAAGAAAAGGTATGTCCAGAAAGATGTTTGTTTTGTTTGTCTGATTGATTGTTTATTTGTCTTGGGGTGAGTATAAATATCCAAGTCTAAGAAAGTCTCACTGAAAATATGATTAGAGCTGGTCATATGCCCTTTTTAGACCCAATAAAGATCATAGCTGTAGATTCCTTTCTCATTTATTTATTTGTATATAAATGAATAGTGAATATAACCTACTCTGTAAGTTATATTCACTTTAGGGTTATATTCATTTTAGGGTAAGTGGATAGCAAGATAAGCAATGAGTAAATACAAAGGAACAAAAAACAGAAAAAAAAAAAAAAAAAGAGTAACTGACAGTGAATGGAAAGTAAAGCAATTAACAATCAAATGAACTGGATGGATTTCCATCACAATTCCATTCGACAGCAGTGACTCAGTATCAACTCATCCTGGAGGGCTTGCCCCAGAACCTAAAGACTTCCAACAACCTCTGCAAAAGAATATAGGCAGAATAAAGAGAATCAGGGCTCCAGTGGTGTTGAGGGTCTCCAATTTTACAGCTGCTTCTCCGATCTTCCCCGGCAGTAAAATAACTTTATCTGAGGGTCCCAATCAGAGGTTCCACGGAAGAGGGAAACAGCCCTCCAAATTGTGGCTGAGCTTCATCAAGCGGCAAGTGCACGCTAACAAACAATATCATTTTGTCATGAACCTAACCATCACAAACATTGATCTAATCATGATTTGCTCTATGTTCTTACTGTAATGAAATTATCACGCAGCTGCTCCTCCGCCCCAGGCTTAGCGCCCTGTTGAGATGGTGAACTGGGAGCCTAGCCCTGGTAGAACTACAAAGGAGATTAAAGGGTGTACACTTACAGATCCCCTTTTTATCCTTAGTTGCAAACAAGGTAAAATATTGCCAAGAATTCCTGGTGATAATATGCTACCATGATTATATTCTTTTTTTTTTTTTTCTTGTAGCACTCAAGGGAGAGCCATGGTATAATGGAAAGTGTACTAAATTTAGAGTCAGAATGACTCCACCTAATCTTCACAGTAAAATCAAGGCAAGTCATTTCATCTGCCAAGGGCTCAGTGTTCTTACCTATAAAGTGGGGATAATGATAGTCACCCCTCTCAAAGTCCCAGCAATGTAAGTGAGATTAATTTCTGAAAGGCCTTATAGTTTACAAAGCACTTTCACAGACATAACCGTAGGGTAGACTCACAGAGGCTGGCAAACAGAAAGACAAATTCTCAAGTCTATATTGCAATAATTCCCCATATCCACTGCTGGTTTTCAAATCCACAGTTCTGTAACTGGAAGAAGATAAAAGATATATATTATAAATCATTTGGAGGGGAAAGAAAATGTAATTATCTTTCTCAGCCCTGTAGGAGCTTTTACAAGCAAATGCAAAGGCTATCCCAGCACAAAAGTCAACTAAAGAATTAAGAAGGTTCAGGAGATTTTGGAGGGCTGTGTGGACTCCTCTCTACTCTGATAGGTGGTCTATAAATTAGATGTTAATTGTTTTATGCACTGAAGTTATTCTAGACACTAGGTAGCCTGCCAATTTGTCAGCAGATGACTACTTAATGAGCAGCTAATTTGTCCTTTGAACAGCCAGGTGAAGTAAGTTTAAAGTTTTCTTAAAAGATGTGTTTCACTTTTGATTGCTTAGGCTACTACCACTCGTTCTTTTCTAAGGCTTCTTCTCTGTCACTGCAATTCTTGGAAACACCCAAGCAAAGCAAAGATTAGGAACAATTTTGATGGCAACTAAAATGACAAGGAGGGAGGACAGTGGAGAGGGACGTGGGCTCCAGCAGCCATGGGAATATCAGGCTTGGCTCTGCCACTCTCCAGCTGGGGGCCCACGGGCAGGGTGTCGGCTGCTAAGCATCCGTGTCGGCAACCGTAAAATGGAATAATCGGTGCCTTCCTCACTGCTTGTTGTGAGGACGATGTGAATGAGTGTGTATAAAGTACGGAGAGAAACAAGTGGCACCTCGTCAGTGCTCAAGAGCTATTAGCTACTATTATTAAAATGGCCGAAAATAAAATACATTTGCCACAACCCAACTCACTATTATGGGTTGAACTGCATCCCCCCAAAAGATATGTGTAACTCCTACCTTCCTGTACCTTGAATGTAACCTTATATGGAAATTCAGTCTTTGCAGACGTAATCAAGATGAGGTCATACTGGATTAGAGTGGGTCCTAATTCAATAGGACCGGTAGCCTTTTAAGAAGAGAGATATTTGGACAAAGAGATGGACAGATAAAGAGAGGAGAAGGCCATGAGAAGATGGAGGCTGAGGTTGGAGAGATGCATCTGTAAGCCAAGGAACACCAAGGATCACCTACACCCACCAGAAGCCAGGAGAGAAGCATGCAAGAGACTCTTCTTGAAACTCCAGAGGGAGCACGGCCCTGCTGACACTGATTTCAGATTTCTAATATCCAGAAATGTGAGAGAATAAATTTCTGTTGTTTTAAGCCACCCAGTGTGTCGATCTGTTAGGAAACTAATAGGCTCACCAAATACCCAGCAATTATCATTTTTATTCCACGAGTTAAGATATTTTAATAAAAGGGAGTCAGTTAATTAGAACATTGATTCGATTCGTAACATTAGAGGGCAATCAACGCTCTAATTGCCATTCTTCCTAAACTTGTTGTTCTCTTCCCCTCTCTGCTTGTACTTACGTTCTTTCTTCCTCCCCACCCTCAGTCTTACACCTGATCTTCCTCTTCCAGGAGTCTGAGATATCACTGACATTTGTAAAATGTTAGCCTTGGACTTGGTGTTGGACTTAACCCGGACGCTTCCACGATTTAAGTACCTAGTTGGGCCAAAAAGTTCAAGTGCACGTATAAGTATTTTCCTGACTTCACCACCCTGCCAAAAAGTGGCTTTCTTGCAACAAGGTCAACCAACAAATATAAGAGAAATGCCTGAAATGTTTCTCTAGAAATATTGGTTCTCTTTCCACAGCTACATCTGCTTGGAAAATGCAGCAAAGGAATTTACCACAGAAAGGGTAGCAAACAAAAAATGTTTTAATAACATTTCTACACATTGCCCAAGGCTTCTAGAGTTACAATTATGAGTTCACGCAGTGTTAACAACTGTTTTTCATTTTGTTACCGGTTTAAGAATTTAAATGGGAGTTGGTAGAATGAGCACATCTAATCCACAACTTAGGGAGATTTACAGCTCCAGAAACAGTCTGTACTTCTTCGACCACAGAATGGGGGAAATTTTGAGTATGTGTTCAGATTTCAATACTGAGGAACAATTCAGAATTGGTCAATGGTGATTTATATCAGAAGTTTTTAAAGTTGCGTGGCTTTGAGACATCAACTAGCACACTTTTGAGCATACCTGTTCTCAGCCTTCCATTCACCTTCATTGCAATGTGCAGGTGTAAGGATACCCAGGTTGGTCAGGAATTTCTTTTTTTTATATATATACAATGACTGTGCTGGTTTGTATATATTATGTCCCCCAGAAAAAGCCATATTCTTTAATGCAATCTTGTGGGGGCAGATTGATTAATCTTTCTGATTAGGGTGTGACCTCTTGATTGAATGTTTCCATGGAGATCTGACCATACCCATTCAGAGTAGGTCTCGATTAGTTTACTGAAGTCCTTTAAAAAAAACCACACAGGCCCAGATGCTGGCTGACACATCTGGCTAGCCTTGAAATGTTAGCCAAGAGTTTGCTTCGGAGAAGCTAAGAGAGGACCCTGATGCACAAGAGCTGAAAAAGCTAAGAGAGACCCAGAGACATTTTGGAGAAAGCCACTTTGAAATGCAACCTGAGAGCAAAGGAACAGCAGACACCAGCCACATGCCTTCCCAGGTGACAGAGGTGTTCCGGATGCCATTGGCCGTTCTTCAGTGAAGGTATCGTCTTCTTGATGCCTTAGTTTGGACACTTTTATGGCCTCAGAACTGTAAATTTGTAACCAAATAAACCCCCTTTATAAAAGCCAATCCATTTCTGGTATTTTGCATAATGGCAGCATTAGAAAACCAGAACAAGGATGTTATAAGAGAAATATGTATGGGATATATGGATGCTCAATGCAGAAATGGTTAAGCCTATCATGGAAAGATGGAGTCTGGACTATGTTTCAGATGAACTAGTAAAATACAGCCTCTTAGTTAGCCATAACTAGTAAACAATTCCAAATCCAATGTTGTCCTCCTATCTATTCTTTACTCTGCTGTCCTACACTTGGTTTGCACTAAAACCTAGACTTTGTAGGTGTTTTTTGTCCTACACTTATTTGCAATAAAATGTTGTATTAAAAATAATATTTTAAAGCAAAATAAATAAGATCAGAGATGGTGGGATGGGAGGAATGTGAGGGAGAGAGATCACTGGAATAGAATAAGACAGACGAGGCAGGAGAAAAGTTAGAGGCCCTGGTAATAACCCAGAAGAGAATGATTAATGATTAGCCACTGCCATGATGAGCCATGGGTAAGACAGAGATAGGCCAAGTCAACATACTTTAGGGACAAATGGACCCAGATACCTAGGGAGAGGTATTTAAGTTAAAAAGGAAGGACAAGAATGACTTCCAGGTCTCTGTTTTGGTAACTAGATAGATGTCAAGTCACCAACAGAAGGAAAACTGTAGGAGGAGTCACAAATGTTGGGGAGGAGGGAGGGAGGAAAAAAGAACAAGAGAGAGGGAGGGAGGGAGGAGGGAAGGAGAGTAGACAGAGAAAGAGAAGATAATGAGAGTTCCAATTTAGACATATTAAGTTCCCTGTGGATGGAGGGAGGAAGGGGAGTGGATTGTAAGTCCAGATTTAGACATTTCTGAGTTCCTTGCATGTCATCAAAGTTGGATATGAAAGTCTAGGATTCAAAAAAGAGATCTAGGCTTGAGGAATAGATTTAAAAACCATTAAATAAATGATAGCTAAAGCCATGAGTATGGATTGTATCATGCAAGTTGACTCTACAGCCTCAGAAAGTCAACTGGTCAAAAGAAGAATCTGGGGGAACTCTCCAGAGGCTGGAAGAGCCCATGAAGAACTCACTGAGAAGGATGGTTCGTGAGAGTCAGGAGAAAATGAAGGATAGAGCAGTGTGCTGGTTTGTATATATTATGTCCTCCAGAAAAAGCCACATTCTTTAACGCATTCTTGTGGGGGCAGATGTATTAGTGTGGATTGGGTTGGAACCTATTGGTTCAGTGTCCACGGAGATATGACCCACCCAACTGTAGGTGATAACTGATGGATAATTTCCATGGAGGCGTGGCCTCGCCCATTCAGCGTGGGCCTTTTTTTAGTTTACTAGAGCACTATATAAGCTCAGACAGAAGGAGCTCATAGCTAGCTGGAGCTGAGACACATTCTGAAGAAGCCCATTGGAAACTGATGCAGACATTTTGGAGAATGCCATTTTGAAATGCAACCTGGAAGCAAGCAGATGCCAGCCACGTGCCTTCCCAGCTAAAAGAGGTATTCCAGATACCAATGGCCTTTCTCCAGTAAAGGTACCCTTTGTTGATGGACACTTTATGGCCTTTAGACTGCAACCATGTAACCAAATAAACCCCCTTTATAAAAGCCAGTCCATTTCTGGTGTTTTGCATTCTGGCAGCATCAGCAAACTAGAACAAGCAGTATCATTCACCAATGGAAAAGCCAGAGAGAGACTTCAAGATGAAGAAATGTCTGTGGTAGACTCTCAATAAATAAATAATGTTTAGTGGAAGAGAGTCAACGTATTAATCCAGTAAAGAACTTGAGTAAAATGAAAACTGAAAAGTATTCATTGATTTGACATTCAAGTAATCATGATCACCTCAGCAAAACAAAGTTATCTTTCTCTAGGAAAGAGGTCAAAGGTTTCATTCAAATAGTTACCAAGTAATTGTAAACATTAATGTGTTGTTAACAATGAATGTTAAGTCCTCAACAAATGGAGTTGCCCTCAATGAAATGCCCTGGGGCTCAATGTCCTGAGGCTAAAGTTTCCACAAATGATTTTTTTCTTTAGTAGGCAACCTTGTCTAATGCCTAGGCAAAGAATCAACTGATTGCCAAGATAAGTAGCAGAGACAAAGATCTGAAAACCCAGGTTCATGGCATCCATGCAGATTCCATTTCAGATACAGGGACTTTGTTGCTATTACATCACTATCTACAGAGTGAGCAGTCTCCGATCGTAACCTGTTTTAACACAGGTGGGGCACAACACATGAAAGGAATGGATGTTTGAAGAGGACTTCTAGGCCAATGTTCGTCCAAGAACAAGAATGAAGCATTCTCAAACACCAAGAATGTCTTTAGAGTAGATTTGAGGCACTGCAAAAGTTCAGAAGTACCTCTTATTTATTTTCAGCCCATGTTCCAGGATGGCCACGTACAGTCAATAAGAGTTTCAGCACTTATATGACCAGGCAACCTAACACCTTCATGGTAAATGAACCATATGATACTCCAAAGAAGGGGTTTCATAAGACCTCATTATTCCTGGCAAAAAAAAAAAAAAAGGCAGCCCATTTTTATCTCTTTTGAATTTAAGATATGCAGTCACCACTTTACTCTGTATCTTCATTACTAGATTATTCATCTACATATGCTTCTTATGGTTAACAAACTGGAAAAGAGAAGAAACTTCTACCAAACAGTTCTACTGAAACAACACATCTGTGGTTTTAAGAGCTATTATCCCTCTGAGCATGCCTTCCCTCCTGATTTTCTGTTATCTTTCCTGGGACACTGAACTAAAAGAAATTAGAACAGGTATGCCCATTTTGAAGTAAGTGCTCAAAAAATACATAATATATAATCAGAAGTCTTGCTACACTAAAATGCATGCTCCTTAGGCATTCTAACCAAATGATTAAAATACCAACACAATTGTCTAATAAAGTCTGATGGTGATAACGATGTTTTTGATGCTTTTATGATGATGATGATGATGAAGGAGGAGGAGGAGGAGACAGCAGCAGCAGCAGAGGAGAAGGAAATGACAGAAATGAGCATGGCACTAAGAATACCTTGAAGCCAGTTCTAGAGAAATTCTAAACAATGAGAAGGAACAATAACAAAAAGAATAGGAAAGCAAAGAACATCAACCCCACTATTTGAGATGGCCGCAAACCACTGTCCTGAATAGTCACAGTTCATAGAGTATACATTTAACCAACAACTAGGGTTTGGCCTGCAAGTACAGAATGTGGGCTGTGTATTTATGAGAATATAGAACTTGAAGAAAATCCTCTTGAGAAAGTACTGAGACACATTTTCCTTAACTTCTATGAACACACAATCTACTCAAGCTATTTTCTCTGTTTTTTAAACTAGCTACTCATTCTTCTATTGATTTTATTAAGGTATGCATTTCCTCAGGCTCAACCTTCAACTCGCCACTCTTTTTCTCTACAGTTTTCCTAGCAGACCTCAGGATGTTCCCAATTCCAGCTCTTTTCTCTGTACAGAGGCATCTGAACACTTACACAGCTTTGATTTTTCTTTATGGTCAGATTCACATCTCCAACTAGTATCTAAGTATTTTTTCATTTAAAGGTCTCTCTGTTTTATCAAAATATTTCAAAAGACAAAAGTCTCATCTTGCCCAACAAACCTGCTTCCCCTCCAGCTTCCTATCTTCTTGATGCCTTGTCCCTCTTCAGTGCTGACTCCATCTGGCTGCTCTGATCACAGTCAAACTCTTCCAAGAGTTGTCTGTACCTGCTGTCATCAATTCCACACTTACCATTCTTTCCTCAACCCACTTCAGATTAGTCTCTTGCTAACACCACACCACTGAAGTGGCCTATGACTTGCTAGGATCAACAATTTTCATTTTCCTTGATCTCTCATCATTCTTTCCTTCTTGCAAGACTGACTTCTTGGATCTAAAATTCCACACTCTCCAATGTCTCTGTCCACCATTATAACCTTTTTCAGCTTCTTTTGTTGAGTTTTCCTCTCTAAGATCATTACCTGGTGAGAGCCCCACGGCCCTGACTTGGCCCTTTCCACCATTCCAACTACACTCTATGAACCCCATTACTTTACATATCATATATATGCTGTGGATGCTCAAAAGTTTACCTCTAAAACTAGGTTTCCTTTGATCACCAGATGGTCAGGAATTTGTGTCCCTTAGCTGAAATGTATCAAGGTCCTCACTTTCCATGAACTAAACCATGAAAAACAAAACATGGAGATTTTCAAGAACAACTAGGGAGAACCTCTAAACAAAATATTTAGATTCTCCCACACACCTAAGCTATTCCTTCTCCAAGTAACCTGGTTTTTACAAAGATGCACATCTTTTCAACATTTCAGGAATTGCAAACATTGTCCAGAGCTGTCAGTATTTAGAGTACATAGTTCAGTTCTTATTCGCAGTTCCACTTATCACTGACATTCGCTCTCAGCACACTGGGGAAGTGGGCTCCTCCTGTGAATTAGCACTATTTGTCCTGAAATCAACTGTCTCCTTGCTAGCTATCAATTAGATGGTGAGCATCCTAAGAGTAGAAGTCTTTTTCAATCTGGAGATTAATGCAGTGAGTAGAAGGAGGAAGAGGACTGAACTTCCGCAACCAGTACATTCTGAGGAAGTTCAGCTGATAATGACTTTATTTCCCCGTGGAAATACACAGACACTGTGCCATACAAAAGCATTTCCAAACCTCTTGAGGAAGATGCTGTCTCTAAATTTGTAGGCTTCTGATCAACTATGGTTCACCAAAAATACCAATTCAAAGCATGATACAAAGTTAAAACATTGATTGAAGATATGCAACATAAGCAAAATTAAAGACCTTTGTTCAAGTTTAGTAGATCTGCCTGTTTTAGGGTACTAAAACAGTAACAACTCTAGGCATAGCCAAGATCAACAACTGCACTGAAAGGACAAGTCATTCATCAAACCCAATTTTGGGGGCAGGAAGTAATGCCCCATAAAAGGCATGGAAATAAATGAAATCAGTAGATTTGCCAATTAACATCTAAATATATTTAGAAAGATATAAACACATACACATAACACACACAGAATTCACCCATGGTGGGTACATTTTAACAACTAAAATGAAAGAGATGTATTAAGGGAAAAATAAAGTAGCAATATGAGTTAGGAAAAAACAACAACCCTTAAGCAAACATAATCACACACAATGTCTGTGTTAGGGAACTTGGCTTAGGGTCATGCAGTTGATCCCCTCATTCAATGCAAAACTGTCTAGTACAACATCCTTTACTGTGGTCACTTGCTTCCCATGTTGGAAGACTTACCATTTCATTTGGACAGCTCTAATCATTAGACAGGACTTCCTCAGATGGAGCTAAATCTACCTCTTGTAATTTACATACATTGGTCTCTGTTCAGCACTCTGAAATTGAATTTTCATCATGACATTTCTTTACATATGATTGTTCCTATGATTTACTGCCTTCTTCATTCATTCAGAAAAATGTAAGCTCTGTAGATTTTATCCCAGATGCAGTCACATATTTTAATACACCCCTAAGGCCATCATAAAATGCATGAAGGCTCCACCAAACAGCCAAGCAAAGGTATCTGGGTAGCTTCCAGAGACACCAACAGATATGGTCCAAGGGCAAAGGTGATCACTAATTACTCAAAATCAACCCAGAATTCATTCTGTTTCCAAGGGCAGAGGGAGTTAAGGCAAGATATATATGAGAAGTGGAATGAACATTTGCCTCTCTCTTTTTAAACATGAAAAAAAATATATTCCCCAAATCTCTGAAAATACCTTCTTATTGTCAGACCAAAGATGGTATTATTAGTTGCAATAAGGCTCTCATTTGACCCAAACAGTGGGATCAGTATTGTTTACCTTCTGATTTTCATCAGTATGAAATTCTTTTCTGGAGGCAAAAGATGAAGACCTATTTTTATCTCGGAATTACCATGATCTTGGGGGGTAACTTCAGGCCAATATTCACATATCCAGTTAGGTAACATTTGGAGTCACAGCAGTTACAGAATGCTACATTTGATGAGCGTGCCTGGGTCCTCCTCTGCTCTTCTCCCAAAGAGCAGTTTCACAAATTATCTGATATAATATAATTGGGTAAAACATATGAGCAAGGAATCTAGACAAAAAAAAAAAAAAAATTATGCCCAGTGGCTAGACTGACCATGTTCCAATGTAGCTATTCACAGAAGGGTGATAGTCATGCATTGCATAAACTAATGATCTATGCCCTCAAGTATCAAGACACTTCATATTGGTCTAACAGTGTTTAAAAGTAACAGCCAACAGGCCACCCAGACTCTCCAAGCACTGTCCTTCTCCTCCTTTAAGCCTTGGTCAAATGCCAACTTTTCGACAAGCCCCAATAACTACTCTAATTAAAATTGTAACACCCTCCTTCCACACTCCCAATCCCCCTTAGCCTACCAGTTTTCTTTTTTCAGAGACCTTAGCCCCTTTTCTAACGTATCTCCTGCTTTGCAGATGTATTATATGTGTGTGTGTTTGTGCATTTGTTGTCCCATTTCTCCTCCCTCCCCCCCACACACACAAACACAACACACAAATATAAGTTTGACAAAGACAAGTATCTTTATCTGTTTCTGATGTACACCCCCTCCCCCTCCCAAAAAAAAAAAAAAAAAAAATCCAGAACAGTTGCTGGTGGCACGTAGAAAGAAACAGGAAGTCAACAAGTATGTGTTCAGTGAATGAATAAATGACCCTGGGATTAGAAAAACTCCAGTCCTGGGTCCCAGCTTGGACTAGACTAGCTGTGTGACCTTGGGAGAAATAATCACCCTCTCTATTCCTGCTCTGGTAAAATGGGGAATGTCATGAGCCTCAAGTAAGTCTGTATATGTCAAGTACTGAGAATCATACCTGGACATAGTAAGCTTTCAATAAACGGTAGCTGCCATTGCTATTATTATTTCAAGATACGTTTTCTGAGGTGGTGATGGATTTGTGATGATTTACACTCTCAGGCAACTGGCTCTTCTCATACCTGACAGTGCAAATCTAAGATGGTGAAAGGGACCCAAGACCCCTGCAGAAAGCAGCAGGGCTAGCTCAGGGCCAACCCCATCTAAGGCCTCCTCAGCTCCAATTAAACAACATATTGCACTTTGCAAAGGAGCTGTTAACAGTGTTAAGTGCTACCGCCTCTGACCTGCTGAAGTAGAATAAACATAACAGTGAAACCACTGAGTAAGTGATGGTGAGGCTCAGAAACCTTAAAAGGCAGGGAAAGCAGCTCCTCTCTTCCTACTTGAACAGAGATTTGTTTATTTGGCTTAACTGGAGTCAAAGCTAATGGTTCCAATGGCTTTGAACCACCCTCAACTCATTCTCCAGATTTCTATACACGGGCTGTAATTTACACTAAATGAAAAAGTTATAAAGAGAAAGCACAACCCTACATAAAAGAATTTACCAGAACATACTAATCATTTAGACATTTACTTATGTTTCCAGAAAGCTAAAGATCAGGAATGGGATAGTAACATTTTTACTGAAGCAAGATCCAAGTCTGTCTAAAGGCAGGAGGGGGCAAGGTTGCAAATGAAATCATCAAACCAAGTATTGACTAACGATTTAGAACAAGAAAACACTTTGGTAATACCTATTATTTATGTACATATACCCTTTATCTAGGGGGGAAAGTAGGGAGTTCAGGACCAATTGAGTTAGGAGGGAAGATGGTAATGAATGAGGAAAACAGAGGCAAAATGTAGAAGGGGATGACAAAAAAAAATTTTAACTTCCCTATTTACTATACTAGAGAAGCCTAATCTCCATTAAGCGTTTGTTTAATGCATTGTAAGTGGAAAATAAAATGAAGGACTTCGTGCTCAAGGAATAACTAATGACAAATAACAATAAGGAATTTCTCTTCTCACTTTAGAGAAGAAAGATGAGTTCAAGGGACTTGAGCAAAGTCACAGTAGCTAAGTCAAAGTTGGAAACAAACATCCAGACTCCCAGTTCAGTGCTCTGTCCTCTAAATCAGAACTTCCCAAAAATTAACGTGCATGTGAATCACCTGGGAAGCATGTTAAATAATTCACTAGATCCAGGAGGAAGCCAAGTTCTGCTTTTCTGAGAAGGTCCCAGGTGGGGGCTGATGCTGCTGGTCCCTGGACCACCTGGACTTGGAGGACTCTCCCTCACTACACCTGCAAAGGTGAACTTCATGTTTCATTTTTTTTAAATAGAAAAGGTGTTTTCCAGGAGCCAATGAAATAATGAAGGAAGTTTAAAAATTCTACTAATTCAACAATATTTGCGGTATTTTAAGTGACATTTACATGGTGTTGTCAACTGCAATTAGTGAGCAAAATATACTTAAACACTGACATTTAAAGTATACAAAACACCAATTATAAATTGAGCTGTGACTGCATTCTATTGATATGAAATAAGTTCTCCCTTATGTTTGAAATTTGACGTATCTAAGTCACGCTAAATCTATAAAAATGTCTTAATTCTCCATCTCCTTTGATATAGAGATACCATGTCTTATGGATGCTTTCACTGTCTCTGAAATTTGACATTTCAGATGAGAAAGATAGCACTGACACAACAAATCCCAAAAGGCACATTTGCACAGATTTTACAGTCCAATAACACAATGTAACCAAGTTGACCATACCAAATTACATATTTTATATCCCTATTTAGGAGGGCCCACAGTGCAACTGAGTGGGGAGTGGAGGGGGGGAGAAAAGAATAAAAAGTTCATGATATTTCTATGCCTCTATTTTTTTCTTGCCTATCACAAAGGAATCTGGGAACATTTGAAGAGAGTTGATGAAAACTGAAAACAATGTGTCCCTGCAGCCAAAACTCACAGTTAACTCCCAAAGCTTCCCATTGGCCGCCTCAAATCAGCTGAGTACAAGAGGTTTTTCCTATAAAAAGTCCACAGTGCATCTAAATCTGATCCCAGTAAAATTTCACTTCAGCTGGAGTGAAAATGCAGAGGTAGCATTTACGGATAACAGCTGGAGAACATTAGTTCCCTGTCTCTCCTTTACTCTCCCAAGGGTTGAAAATTCTGCTGTTCAGACAGGAAGTCGTCATATACCACACACTGTACAATTGGAGAATGCTGGGATAGAAGAACGAGCTGATGCATTAGGAGTGTGGAGGAGTTATATTCAAGAACCCACAGCAGTGCCTCACTCCAAAGACCTCTTGGGCTGTCCCTTTGACCCACAGCCAGTGTTCAAGAAGCATCCTGCACACATACTGGAACTGGCAAGCACACACTTCAGTCACTGAAAGCTCTCTTAATAACTAGGAGTAAGAGAGCTTCATCCTTCTTTTTCAACAATTTTTTAAATTCAGCTTTAAGAAGTATGGGGGCATATCCAAGATTCTCCAACAATCTTTATGGCATACTCTCACATTTACTATCTAAAAAGGCAAACTTGGATTTACCTTTAAATGAAATTGCAAAAAAAAAAAGGAAAAAAAAAATCTGACATAACTGCTCCAGGATAAATAAGGAAATTGATCCTCTCCAAGTACCCAGCTTGTGTAACTTCCATACATGTAAGGAATTCAAAACATAACGATCTGAAAAAGAATGATTTAAACAAAAGGTTCTTGAGGATATAGTTTGGTAGGGTCGCTTTCTGCTCTAAATTTCACCTGGCTGGTGAAAATTAGACACAGACACAAAGCCAGGGAGACACCCAAATTCTGTGGCCATAGCTCAAAGTTTTGAACAGGGAGATAGGACTTTCCCTGACACCAAAGCCTGAAGAGCTATTCTGCATTCCTGCCAGTTTGCAGGCGCTAACCCCCCACCCCTTGTCTGTAACCGCCCATCCCCTGGGGGCGGGCAGGAAAAGCGACCCTGCTTCTTCCACTCCCCTGCAGCCAAGTTCACCAGAGACAAACTTTCCCGTCTTCTGAACTGCAGAAATGCCTTTGCCCTATGAAAATCTGGGTATGCTGCTAATCAATAGGGTTATAACACTATGGTTTTATGCAAAGAGTGGAAGGCGGGACGAAGGGGAAGCCAGCCCACACATTCATCTTTCTTAGTAGGTGGAGTTTAAAGTTTCCCCCCAACTTCCAAGTTCCCACTTGACAGGCAATATTTCTGTGCAATTTCCAGCCCCACGAAACAGATGGTCCTTTGCCGGTCGTGGGCCCGGAGAGAGCCAAGACAAAGGGTCCCGCCAGCCACTCCTCGCCTCGCGGGGCCAGTAGGTGGTCAGTTTCACGAAGCTGTCAGCCTAGGGCCAGTTAGCAGAGAACGGAAACTGAACGTCTCCTTCCAGAAGTTTTTCCTGCTACGAGAGAGTCCAGAGGACTGGAGCACAAAGGCCTGGGCAAGTTTTCACAGCGTTATTTTTCAAAACCATCTTCCACCATCTGCCAAACCATCATCCTAAACCCAGATGCCCGGGAAAATTGAGGCGCAAGGAATGCGTGGAGAAACAGAGATGCAACTTGAGTAGTCCCAAAGACAACCTAGGACGTTGTTTAAAGAGCCCCCCCCACCCCCACGGTGGGAAGGCAGCCTCGGGGTTCCTGACCCTCTCACTGATCACTCAGTACCGATGGAGAAGGTGATGGCCCGAACGGGGTGCCAAGGGGGGTGCGCCACGGCACCGCGCGAGAACCTTCCTTCCCGGACCGGAGGGCGAGAGATGGGGGAGGGGGCGCGCGATCCGGGCGTCCGAGGACGGGCGGCCCACTCACCCTCGCTGCCGTACTGTTTGCCATTGTTCGCGCCCATCCTGCCGCCGTCATGCCCGCCGTCTCCCGGGACACTCCATAGCTGGGGCGCACCGCCTGCGCGCTCCGGAGAGGAAAGCCCGTCCGACGGGACCGTTAGCTGCACATACCCCACGCTCCGCAGCCGATCTCCCGCCGGGGGCGGCCCCGGCACTCCGGTGGGAGGGGGTGCTCAGTCCCCTTGCTTGCACCCCCGGATTCCGCGGGGCGGGGTCGGGGACAGCCACAGCACTTAGAATCCGCGCTCGGGGCGGGCGGGCACAGCGCCGCGGAGAGCCCGCGCCCCGGGGCCGCCCAGAGGCTCGCCGCGCCGCCGCCGCCGGGTCCCCATCCGCCCGCCGCGATCCCCCCAACCTCCCTGCGGTGGCTGTCGGGGCGGCCGGGGCTCCCCGGGCTCGGCCGCCTTCTCCGGGCGCCCCTGCGCTCCCACTGCTTCCCCGGGGAGGGCGCGGCGGCCACTTGTTGCGGACGCCCAGAGCGAGCGGAGACTCACGGCCCGGCGCTGCTCGCCCGCGGGCCGGACTTTTGTTAGCGCCAGGCGCCTCCTCCCGCCGCCCAGCGTCAATCACAGCTGGAGCCCCGGGGAGGCAGGCCGGCCCGGAGATGCGCGGCCTTTTAAAGGGGCAGCGCGCCTTTTCGGGGCGCCGGCTCCCGCTCCAGCCTCGGCGCGGGGTCTGCGGGGCCGCTGGCCGGCCGGTGGGAGGGAAGGCAAGAGTTGCTGCTTCTGTTTTTACCATTGTTCTTTTACCAGCTTGCTCCTCAGTTTGCAAAATGAGTCTCCAGGCGTCTGTAATCTCTTGGGTTTGCCTGCAAATATGGCATAGTTTAAATGTGCAGGCATTTAAAATAGACGCGCGTCCGTGTCTGATCCTGCTGGACACATTTCAGGTATATATGTTTATATATATATATGTATACAGACATTCTCCTGTACTTCTCATGTTTTGGGGACTGAGACGAGAGGGTGGAGGAGAGAGGGAGGGAAAACTTTTCCGGGAAACTTAGCAGGGAGTCACTGGAGAGCCAGAGACCTCCCCACTCCCGCCCCGGTGAAGGAGGTTTCCTGACTCAGAACTTTTCAACAGCTTCCGAGCCAGGAAGTGCATTTGTTTCCCCCTTGTTTCTATGATTTTTTTTCCTTGTGGTTACTGTTATCCTTTGTTTAATACATTGCAAACTATTTGGACATTTATATGGCACTTCTCGGGCCTTAAATGGGCCCTTTGCTACGATGTTTCTGTTTGCTCACTTATGTGGGGCTCCTCACTCCGACGGGCTGGTGGAAGACATTGTCAGATGCTGTCACTGTGATCACTGGGTGGGGTGCTTCCAAAAAGAAGGAAAGGAGGAAAGATTGGGAAATGGAACCGTATTGAGTAGGGCATTATGCATACTTTAAAAATCCTGTTAATTGGGAGAATGAAAAAAAAAAAATGAGAAATAAAGAATGTATATAATCAAATCCAGTCTCCAAATAGCAACTTTCTTAGCTTTAAAAAAGAACAGATCCATTTAGAGTGTCATAGTAACCAGAAAGTTTCACTTGCATCCTCATTTATTTTGCTTTATGCTTTATGATTTAGTAGTTTATATAATTCCAAAACCTTAATTATCACTTATTTGTAGATAAATCCCAAATTTCCGTCTCCAGACCATACTTCTGCCCTGAATTCTAGACCTGAATTCTAGATCCCACATGATTGTCATCTAGGCATCAGGAATCAAACACATTAAAAATTAAAATAACTAAAAAGGGGATAGGGCACCTTGGTGTTGCCCCCATTAAATGGTAAAGGAAATTCTTCTTAATATTTCATTCCCAAAAGGAAACATGTAAAGGAAACATGTAAATGCCTAGAATTTTATAACATTACTTCTTAGTAAAGATTCTGACATTTGCAGTGCACACAGATAACACACTTTCTCCTTACAGCTATGTTTTAGATGCCTCACATTAATTTAAACTTATGTAATGATATATATACATATATATGTATCCAAAGTTTATAATGATATTTAGATGAATGGATAACCAGAGTTTTTTGTAATTAGGTATTTCATAAAAGGCTTGCAACCACATGCAGAAAAATATTAATAGTTTCACTTATAGATTCTACTTGGGTAATTTCCTTTAATTTGTTAGAATATTCTCTCTTAAGGAAAAGATAAAACATCATGTTTCAAAATGTAAAAATCCAGATTTATTGTGCAGGAGGCATGATGTATTTAAAGAGAAGTCATAAATTTATCTGTTTTAGAAGAAAGGATTAAATAGTTTTGCATGATACTGATAACATTTCCAATGATTGTACTTTAATTCAACTTTTCAGACTTAGAATAGGCCAATATGTGCTTCACAAATGTTGAGTTGAATTAAAAACCTGTGTTACAGGACCAAAATAGTAGATAAAGAAGTCAAAAATTCAGAAGAGAAAATGGGCTTTCAGAGACTTGACCTGAAAGCATAAACCTAGTCTAGAAATGAACTGATGTTACATATCTTCATCAAGAAGTGGGGTTTCTGCTCCCCTGGTACATGTAGTGATTTTCCGTCACCATTTAGGGAATATCCCATAACTGATCATTTCAGAGACTTGGTTAAAGCAGTAGGAAAAAGAAAGCTGACAATGGTACTTGATGTAGACTGGAAAACTCGCTTTTTTAAATGCTATTATTGCCCTTATATTCTCCGTCTCTCTTTTGAGGTCTGCAAATCAGGAAACTGACAGGGGAAGGAACTGAGGTTCAAAGAGTTTAAATGTCTAGATTTACCCAGGTAGTAAGTGGCTGATAAATTCAGGTTCTCAGGTCCTCTTCTCCCCACTCCCTTGCCTCTCTTGGCCGTTATTCTATTCGGACCCACTTTCTTCCCTTTCCAATTGGGTCACCTTACAGGGTCTTCAATATGAAAGTAAAGCTAAAGGTGAAAAAGCAATCAACTATATTTATCATTTTGTAAATTAGTCTCTAAATATTTTCAAGACTCTTTTGCCTGACATAATGAGAGATAGAGATAATCTAGTTCATGAAATTTCAGTTTAAAATAAGAGAAAAAAAAATTTGATTCCTTAATATCATTCTGCTAATGAAAGTTCATATAAATGCATGTTGGCATAGTCATTGTAAAACTTTGAGAAAAAAATCACCCATAAACTACTACCTATAGATAAGCGCTATTGCTGCTAAAAATTAAGATGTATTCACATTTACATATTTTTTTAATTTTTAAAATTTAGATATTGCACAAATATATGATTTTAACCAAAAGCTCTAATCTTATTACCCAGCTTACAAACCTAACCCCCCAACTTTCAATGCAGATTCATAAGCTCTTTGAGACAAAGATGATGTGTTTTTCACCAATGTGTTCCTAATAACTAGCATAGCTCCTAACACAGAAGTCACTTAACAAATACTTACAGAATGAATGTTGAGGAGACAAAAATTATTTTTCTCTCTGCCATTTTTAAAGGACCACAATCCCTGAAAAGACTTTTAAAAGTCACCTAAAACTTGAACAATAATGTATTAGACATCTAGTTTTTCTCCATGCAGTGGCTTTTCTCCCTTCTTTTAGTAGAACCAGTTCCTGTCCTTTGGAAAACTGTTTCACCCAAATTTCAGCTGTGAGCTTCTAGTGTGAGCTGTGAATTCCGGTAGTCAGCTTCCTGGCCAAGTGAAGGCTTATGATCAGGCTGCCCAGTCAGACAGCCCATATCTTTTCCAGACATGGACATTGGCCTAAAGATATTTATGTAATGCAAACAGGGCTAATAAGAGTATGGCCTAAAGATATTTATGTAATGCAAACAGGGCTAATAAGAGTACTTCTCTGAACTTTTCCTGGACACATCAGTTAAAACTCTTAGCTGATTTGTGGCATGTTCCGCACTCTGAATAAAGCCTGCAGAAGGGGAAAAAACAACACCAACATGCAGAGCAAGGCAGAGTAGAAATAAGAGAGTAAGAAATATCTGAAGCTTTTCAATTCCCAGCTCCACAGACTCCTTTCCAGGTGGGACAATAAACACTATTTGGTTCAAACAAGATTGATTTGATTTTCAATTGCATGACACTTGAATCCTCACTGATAGAATCAACCTCAGTGATCGAGAAATACCCCCAAATCGGATATTCTAAATGTTTACTAAAATAATGCCAGATAAAAAGAAATCATTTTACTTCCACCTCTGGGAAAATAAAGTTCTAAGTCCTTTTCCCTGCTCCTCCCACTAAGTACAACTAAAACACTGGACTTTATGTATAAAACAGACATAAGAAGACTTTGATAGGTGAAGAAAAGAAGGCAGGTCATTAGGAAGTTCAGGACACAAGGAATCACACAGTGTTGAGCTCTGTGGGTTGTCTTTTTGCCTTGTATATCCCAGACTTGTAGCTGAATAAGCTGGCAACCTTGAAACACCAAGAGGTACAGACAAAAAAAAAAAAATCCCAAGTTAAAGTCTACTCTGCTCTCTCTAACCAAAGGACAGGAAAGGGACAGACTAGCAAGACAGCGAACTTTTGGACTATAACCCATTTACTCCCACCAAACACCACGGAGAAAACTGTGGCCCCATCTATACCCACACCAGCAAAGGCTGGGTGAAAATCCTAGATTTTCACTGTTGGAAAGCTCTAATGAGCCTCCCCTATGCCCTCACCAGTGTCAGAAAAGGCAGAGAATGAAGCTAGAATTTTCAACCCTTATTGCCGGGAAGGAGCTTCCCCACATCTACAGAGTCACTGGAAACCACGTGGAAGACTGAACTTCCTCCACCACCCAACAGCACAGAAGTGCCTCTCCCTTCCCTCGTTCCCCTCCTTCCCCCAACTAGGGTGCTGTCCGTGAAGGTCAGGTGGAGAGTCAGTCCTTTCATCTTCATCCAGCCAGCCATAAAGAAGCCAGTCCCAGCACAGTGTCAGCGGGGACCACATGGGAGCCCGAACTCCCATCCCCACCCGGCAGTAAGGAGGAACCCCCTTCCTTTTCTCAGGTGTCAGTGGAGGCCAGGTAAGGAAACTGGGATTCCACCTCCACCTGGGAGTCTTGGTGCCCCCTCCTTCCTTTCCTGGAGAAGTGTCAGAAAAATCCGGTTAAAAGAGAAAGTCTAAATAAGATTCAGAGCCTGATAACATAATATGAAAATGTCCAGGTTTCAATTAAAAATCACATGTCATACCTAAAACAAGGAAGATTTCAAACTGAGTGAAAAAAAGACAATACCACACCAAGGTGATACAGATGTCAGAATTATCTTACAAAGACTGTAAAGCAGCTGTGATTAAAAAAATACTTCAGAGCAATTATAATCACACTTGTAACAATTGAAAATATAGTTTCAGCAAAGAATAAAAAATATGGAGAATCAGATGGAAACTTTAGAACTGAAAAAGACAACAACTGAAATGAAAAGCTCACGATGGACTGAACAGCAGAACAGAGGGGAAAGAGGAAAGAATCAGTGAAACGGAAGAGACAACAATAGATTTTACCTGATCTGAAAAACAAGGGGAAAAGACCGTATAGGGCCTCAGGGACCTGTGAGATTATAGTAAAAGATGTAACATTTGCATCATCAAAGTCCTGAAAGGAGAGGAAAGAGAGTGGGGCTGAAAAGGTAAGTGAAGAAATAATGGCTGAAAATTCCCCACATTCTTAAAAATGACACAATTCTTGAAATGGAGAACAGACTGGTGGTTGTCATGGGTCAAGGAGGGAGTTGGATGCGGCTATAAAAGGACAACCTCAGGGATCCTTGTGGTGATGGAAATATTCTATAACTTGACTGCATCAATGTCAATATGATGGTTGTAATATTGTAGTACAGTTTTGCAAGATGTTATCATTTGGAGAAATTGGGCAAAAGGCACACGGGATCTCTGTATTATTTCTTACAACTACATATGGATCCACAATTTTCACAAAATAAAATAATTTGTCACCACTAGATCTACTACCAGATATACTACTTCTATGTATTCTTTCTGAACTATCATTTACAACCCTTCCCACTTCCTCTTCAAACACATACATTCACGTGGGATAGGAAAGGTTCAAATGGTAACTGATTTCTGATGTTAATCAGATTTACATCTGGCTCCATTCACCACTGAGTGATTTCAGGTAAGGAGGCAGCCTGAAAGAATTGTGCAGACCCCAAACCTTGAACCTTGAGTTATCTGAATTAACGGACTCCATTGGCAAAAGGAACTTGTCCATTGCTAAATAGCATCAATTTACTTTGTCCTCTGTAAACCTGATGCAAAAAGAAAAAAAAACAAAATTAAAGGTAGAAAACTATGTTTTAATTCTCATTCACATTTTCATTTCTATTTTTCAGTGGCTAACTCAATGGCCTTTCCGCTGCTTTATTAAATATGTCAACACTCTGAGTACTAAGAATGTTCCTTTCCAGTAGCATTTTTTTAGACTATTGTATTCAAGAGCCAGTTTGATTTATAACACGTTAGGACCCCATTTTCTCTGGAGGAGGAGCCACCAAGGTTTAGGTTAATCTTCTGCACTTGGTTCTGCTGATGGAAGCTAATCAGTGTTAGCTGCTAGCCCTGCAAAGAAGCACACCATTAACCGCCAGCTTCCTTGGGAATACTGTAGACATAATAGACTCTCTCATGAAACCCATTTTAGGAAACATTCAAAGCAGGAATCCCTGATTTACAATAAAATACTATAAATGATCATAAACATATTAGTTTCCAGAAGGAAAAAATGAGCCAAACTGTGATACGATATGAGCTCTGCTTTTAGTTTTTACACATTTATTTTTTTTCCCTTTGAGTACACCAGGTTGCCTTTAAAGTCTTTTTAGAGTCTCGTTAGATTTGCCCATTTTTTCCTGTAATTACGGTGTAAATTGGCAACTCAGTTCTAGAGTAGATTTAGGTTTAAATGTATGTATTATCTTTAAAGAAAAATGTAGTTTGTTAATCAATGTATATTTATTATCAAAAAGTTAGGTTCTTGGCAAAACTTACATTTGTATCAATTCGAACATGAGAGTATAAATAGTATTACTCTTTCCCCTAAACATTGAGTATATTATTAACTAATCTGTAAAAGTAGAGGAGGAATATAAAAGGACATGGACTAATTTTATTTCATTATTGTCTCTGTTTTGCATGACTCATTTGATTCTTGTGACTTTATCAGGCAGAGCTTCTAGCTTTATTTTATGGATAAGGATAGTGAGGCTCAGAGATGTTGAGTAACTCCTAAAATGATGCACAGCAAGATTGAAGCCAAGCTCTCTTTGTAAAGTCTCTGGTAAGTCTCACTGCTTATTGCCACCAATGTCATGTCATCACATGCTACCCTTGTTTTAGCAATGGACCAAATCTAGCTTTCAGCTTAATTTTATAAAGAGTGAGACATCTCTTGGCACTTGTGAAATTGATTTAGATTTTTTTAAAAATATTCCTTGTATTATATAACATGAGCTTTTGTATTTGACTGAATTTCATCAGAAGTTACTTTAGATATTTTAATAAAGATTAGATATTTTAATAAAATGGGCACTTTATATAGAACTCGTGATCCTCATCTCCTCACAAAAGTTCCCTTCCCATGTCTGTGAAAACAAAGCAGTAATTTGCTCTAATTCAAAATCTTACACTATTCAAACACTGACAAACAGTTGAACCTCACCTTTGTATCTACATTTAATACTTAATTCCACAACTCTTTGTCACTGGTCCTTTATCAGGCAACTATCTAGGATCATGGAGTAAGCCACCTAAGACCCCACAATTAGCCCAAGCCAGCATCACAAAGTTCGTGCTCTTAGCTCAGAGTACAATAGCATTCCTTCAGAATCCTACCAGACTTCATCTGGTTTTTAGAATGTAGAAAATTAGAGCAAAGCATTAGGAGGAGGATTGCTCAAGGTGTTTGAGAAGGTGCAAAAAGTTCAGCTGGTTGCCCAGTGAGGGAGAAGAAAAAAATGTCTTAAAAATGAAAAAAAAAAATGGAATAAGGAAAAACAGGAATAAAACAAAAAATCAGGTGTGATATAGGAAGTGAGATATGGTACATTTGTATAGGTTAGAGTGAAATAGTGACACATCCCAAAGTATTTTGGGCAGAGAATAAAAATATATTTGCAGGGTCCCCCTGAGGAGCTGGAGGAAAATGTGAAAGTGTTGGACTTCCTCGCCTGTATTGTCGCTGATGTTCTCACAAACATTGAGGACTGACGGTTTGGTATGCCGAGCCCTCTATCTTGGGGCTTGCCCTTATGAAGCTCATTTCTGCAAAGGAGAAGCTAAACCTGCTTTTAACTGTGCCTAAGAGTCTCCCCCTGAGTGCCTCTTTGTTGCTCAGATGTGGCCTCTCTCTCTCTAGCTGAGCCATCTCAACAGGTGAACTCACTGCTCTCCTCCGCTATGTGGGACCTGACTCCCAGGGGTGTAAATTTCCCTGGCAATGCAGGATATGACTCCCAGGGTGAATCTGGACCCGGCATTGTGGATTAAGAACATCTTCTTGACCAAAAGGGGGATGCCAAATGAAACAAAATAAAGTTTCACTGGCTGAGAGATCTCAAATGGAGTTGAGAGGTCACTCTGGTGGACATTCTTACACACTATACAGATAACACTTTTTAGGTTTTAATGTATTGGAATAGCTAGAAGTAAACACCTAAAACTATCAAACTCTAACCCAGTATCCTTACTCTTGAAGACGATTGTATGACAATGTAGCTTACAAGGGGTGACAGTATGATTTTGTGGATTGCACTCCCTTCATCCAGTGTATGGATGGATGAGTAGAAAAATAGGGAAACAGCTAAATGAAAATTAGGGTGGGATGGGGGGGATGATTTGGATGTTATTTTTTACTTTTATTTTTTATTCTTATACTTAATCTTTCTGGTTGTGGGAACCCCAGGCCCCCAAGTGTCTTGATTGCACACAGCTATTTGTTTGACCTAGAACAGTTAATGTTAGACCTACTTCTCCTTGTAAAATCAGGCCGCCATGCTAAACGTAATCTATAGCTACCTCCTCCCTGAGACTCCCTGAGATACTGTTATCTACAAGATAATCTATAATCCTCCCCTCCTCCCTGTTGATTCAATCATTCCCTCCCTACATTGCAAGCCCACCTTATACTCTCATACCCACTGGAATGTTGAGCCCTTATAACCAGCTTATTCAGCCCCCTCAAAGAGCAGAGTATCTTCACGTTGAGCTCTGAGCCTGCCGCCATTCAGAGCAGCTCCTAAATCCATTCAGAGAAGCTCCTGAATTCAGGATAATATGACTCAACTTCCCACCCTGTAGGTAAGCCCTATAATAAAAGCTCATGTCTCAGAACGTGTCCGGTGCTTTCTTTAGTCCTTTGGCTACAAAAGCCCTCTTGGGCCAAGACACTGATGTAAGGAAAATGTTCAAAAATAGATTGGGGTGATGAATGCATAACTATATGATGGTACTATGAACAGTTGACTGTACACTATGGATGATTGTGTGGTATGTTAATATAACTCAATAAAAATGAATTAATTAAAAAAAATTGGGGTGATATAAGTATGGAGTGCTTGCTTAGATGAGTTAATGCTAGCTTTTAAAGCATGTAGTCCCCTCAAATTTAGTGACCTGACTTAACACAATAGAAATCTACTTCTGGCTCCTAAAAGACTCCAAGCACATGTAACTAGTCAGCTGGAGGTCATTCTCCACACAGTGATTCAGGGTTCCAGGCTTTTTCCATCTTGTAGCCCCACCAACCACAACGTCATCCACATATTGCTGACAGACAGCCCAAGGAGTGAGTGGAAGCTCATACCACATCATTTCCACTCACAGTCCCCTACTGGGAACAAGTTACGTGGCCATGTCTAGGTTTAAGGGGGTCTGGAAAATGTGTCTCTGGCCAGCTCTCTGTCTCCCAGCAATGAGGACACTAGTGGGGGGGGGGGGAACGGGGAGGCAGAGGCAGTAATATTGGTGGAGAGATATGAAGCTTAACATTCTTGCATATCCTCTTTTTCAGTGATTAATACACATAGCTATTGCACATCAGATAACCATTGGCTGGCAGACAATTCTCCCTTTCTTTCTCTCTTGCTTTCCTCTAATCTCCAGGTCGGAAAAACTTTCCCAGCTTCCCCAAGTAATTAGGAATGGTCATGTGACAAAGTCCTGGCCGGTGAAATGTAGACAAAATTCACTAGGGGTGCCCAGAATAGATTTTGGCATTGAAATTAAATTCAGCAATAGTTCTGCTGCTATTTCTTTCCCCCTTTTCCTATCTTCATTGCAACTGCTGCTTGAAACTGTGGTGACCATCTTGTGAACTCATAGGAAAGACCAAGAGAATTGTAATTTGAGCCACCTGGAGCCCTGAGAACACTAAGCCACTGAAGCAACACCAACAACCTACCTCCAGATTCCTTATGATGGAAGAATAAAGACTATGTTCAGGCTACTGTCAGCCGGGTTTTCTATTATTTAAAGTCAACTACATGCTTAAGAGAAACACATTATGTTTAGTGTATCTTCCCGCTAAAAGGGAAGAAAAAATAGACACTATATTATGATAATATTTCCATTCATAATGGTTAAATTATTTTTAAATACATCAGTGCTTAAATTGGAGCTCATAAATTATGTAGAAAGTATGTCTACACAAAATATCCAATTCACAATTATACTGGCTCCTTAAAATGTCATTCTACTCACTTTCCATCACATCTAAATATACTTATACCATTGTATTATACTAATGTATATATGACTACTACACTTTACTCAACTGAAGAAACAGTATTTTCAATGTCTTTATCAAGACTCAGCCTGTATATAAAACCAAAATCTTATGTCACGTAGGAAAGATGTAAAATTATGTAAGGTATAGAAAGGCATATTTTCCTTCTTAACTAGGGATAATATAAAACTTTACTGGAATTCAGTGTGACTTTCTTCAATTTAAAAAAAATGTTTGAAAAGAGTTTGTGACTTTTTTAAAAATTGAAGTGCATGAATTTATTTTCTTGTAAAAGTGAATTAATTCCCTGACATTAAAAGTTTTCACCTATGTGCTACCTGTCTCTGAAGATCTCAAAGGACTTTCTTGTACGGGACCAACTACTCTCACTTCCAGCTGTTAATGGGCCTCTGGGGCATGACTGGGAAAGCCTTCGTGACTTCAGCCTTCTGGTTTTGAGAATCATGAAAACTGGGAGCAAAGCCAACGGTTCTTACAACGGGTGACTGCAGCTCAGCTACACACAAGGCTCCGGGACAAGTCCAGCACACACCCCAGAATGCATTCATCCACTCTCCACGTTCTAATCCCTGAGGATATAGTAGTGAATGAGATGAACATAGTCCCCAGGCTTCTGGAGTTAGTATCGTCATGGGTAGAGACAGCTAATAACCAAGGTCACGTATAAATGGATACTTTCAGATAGTGAAACTGGCAATGAAAAAAATAAAGGAAAATAATGCTCTACAGGAAATGATTTTTGAGGCAGTAGCTGGTTTATATGGATGATAGAGATTGTGCTTCCGTGGATGTGACATTTGTGCCGAGATTTGAATAATGAAAAGGATATAGCCATGCAAAGGTCACTAGAAAGAGACATGGGTCAAAAGAAGATCACCAAATACATCCATCTTGCCAAACCTTCTGGATCACTTCTCTCACCCTCCTTAGACCCTCCATTTCTGAAAATCACATTATTAGACAATCACACCCACTGCCCTTCCTTGGTGTGGCCATTTGCAGGCCCCAGAGGTCACTCCTGCTTGTCTGTTACTTTTCCACTCTCCAGACTCATTCTTGTTAATATTCTCAGTGATTTCAATATACAATAGATGAACCTTCTAACCAATTTACCTCTTAATCACTTAATCTCCTTTACCCAATGAGCATGTTTTCTACCCTACCTCAACCATTCATGTCCATCAACATCCCCAAGACTTTGCCATTATCTAGTACTTAGACCTGCTATAACCTCAATTTCACGATCACATTTCTAGTAATTGCATCCTATCTTTCCAGTTCACTGCCTCTATTACCATGACTCATCAGGGTTATTCCCACATCGCCCCACTGGAATAGCCCTTATAATGCCCCCCACACCCACCCCAGGAGGACACACAGTCCAGTGATCTGACCAACTCGACACTATCCTTCACTGACCTCATATCCACGCATCCTCTTCACATAGATTAGTTCCCATCCTTCATCATTAAAAATCATTTTCAACTTCTGGGCCCCAGTCTGTGTCATTGCATTTAACTGACAAAACCCCAGCCCAGAAAACCAACTCTCTTGTCTATTTAAAGGCTGTGCTTTCTTCAGCTGAATGGTGGCTGAGAAAAACACACAACCATGCCACTAGCTCCTATAAGACTCCACTAACCTGAAATGGGCCCTTTGACATAGTATCTTCTGTAACTTGGGTTGTCTGTAGCCACCCTCTTCCTTTGTACGTTTTCCGACTTCTCCAAATTTAGCCAGTGCTTAGTTTTTGACGTTTGCATGCCAGCCCCAATTCCATGTTACTACACTCCTGATTTACTTTGTCCCTCTGCTACCAAGGTTACTCTTCCTTTTTACTCTGAGTTTACTCTGGTTATACCTAGGGGAAGAAGGTGTGTAAACAATCTATATGCCCAAGGAATATCAACCAAATTGCAAGGAAGTTGTATTTATTTGATCGCTGATCACATCTTCCTACTGATCTGCAAACTCCAAAGGCATAATAGCTCATGGTTCTTCATTATATCTACAAGTTTGAAAGAGAGAAGAAATTTCTCAGGAAACCCCTTAAACTTGCAAAGGGTTTTGGGTTCCAAAGAACTGGAAGTTGCTGCCTTCATTCTCCAGTGCTCCAGAAATTTATTCCCAGGCTCTTGGCTTGATTGTCCTGCCCAATCACTTGTGATTATCCTTGTAAATTACTAAATCGGTTATTTAGCATGTATGTGATAATTTACAAAGCCTGTGACTGAACCTCATAGTTTAATCGATTGCATTTGTCCCTTCTGCAGAAGCTCCCCAGCTTTGGCAGTTTGCCTACATGAACTCTTTAGCTAAGTATTTTTTGTAACATATACAAGGCAAGCTTGATTGAAAATCTCTTAATATCTTCAAGTACGTGTAAGACCTGAAGAGTGAGTGCAGTCAGCCACTGTTTTCAAACTGCAAAAGCATTCCCATTTTCACATCAATTCTGTTCCCACCCATCCCACCATCATTTGTTGCTATTTTAAAATATATGATACACAAACATTTGCTTTTTGTAAACAAATTTATAAAGCCCCAATAAATGTTTCAGTGTAGTCTGGCTCCATTGTAGCAGCAGGTTCAAATTCAGCAAGACTATAAAATAAAGATTAATTCTGGTGAACTAACATATTTGTTAAAAGAAGATACTACTTGCATTGGGGGAGGTAACTTCTAGTTTTATAGAAACACCATTTTCTATGACATAAAGAGATTTTGCTTTATGCCCTCCCATCTTTGCTCATGAGCCCATAACATGAAGAACAAGGATTAAGGCATGTCAGAAGGATTTGAAGGCTGTTTGGGGTTGAACTGTGTCCCCCAAAAAGGTACGTTGAACTCCTAACCCCTGTTACCTGTGAATGTGATCTTATTTGGAAATAGAGTCTTGGCAAATGTAATCAAGTTAAGATGAGATCGTTCTAAATTAGGGTGCGGCCTAATTCAATATGACCGGGACCCTTACAAGAAGAAACAAGACCAAGACAGAGACGCAGAAGGAAAATGGCCATGTGAAGATGGAGATAGAGATTGGAGTGATCCTGACCCAACCAAGGAATGCCTTGCACTACCAGAGACTAGAAGAGGTAAGGATGGGCTCCCTACAGACTTCAGGGCAGCCTGGCCTTGCTGAGAATAAGAAAACAATAAGAATAGTGAGAACACATTCCTCTTCTTTTAAGCCTCCCAGTTTATGATTCTTTCGTATGGCAGCCCTAGGAAACTAAAGCAGGGGTAAAGAAGAATTGGTACTATTAGAAAAGAATCACTTCTATTGTTTCCATTTTTATCTAATAATACAGTTTAGATTAGGAAAAAGTGTGGATCACAACCAAAGAACAGCATTCTATCTTCCCCTGGCCTCACTCCTACCCTCTAAATATATACAAATCCATATACATTTTTTTTCAGTTGAAGAATTTCTTCTTATCTTTAAAGGAACAGCTCCAATATTTTCTCATCCCTGTCCCACCCAGCTGCTTATTTCTCTGCTCACATTGTATTTTATATATATATCACTACTTATCATTTTACTTCATTGTTGACAAATGTTTATTCTATACTCTGAGAGTCTCAAGGGGAAAGTCCAGGTTTTTCTTTGATATTCAGTGCATTATATTCAATATATAATAATTGATGAAAAAGTTGGTGACAGACCAAGTAAGTGAAGTAGGTTTCATTACCTAATGAACAGGAAAAGAAATAGAATTGATTAAGGAGAAAATAGGCATTGAGATATAATGGATAGCTAAAGCAATTTGCTTTGGGGTAAAGGGGAAATGCTACATTAATTCTATCCTCCTAAGATATATTTGTGTTCCCCTGAATGTAAAGAGGCTCAGTGGCCAAAATGTAAAACATCAACATTATAACCTCTTTCTGAGAAGATCCTATCTCATAAGCGTCTTGATTTTCACCCAGACAAGTGGAAGGAAATCTGACACAAGTCAACAGAGAATTTAGATGGAGTCATTTCTTTCATTCTCAGTAAGAAAAGCCATCCTTGGGCTCTACAAAGACACTGTCAACATTAAAATGGAGGAAAAGGAAGGGGTAAGGTGGAACTGAAGTAGACTCTCCACGGAAGTCTCTCCATATGGTGATCCTTGAGGAAAGGAGGTTGCTACCATCCAAGAGGGCAGGAGATGGACTAGTGTTGAAAGTCAAGATGGGGACCTGGCCACCAACACATGCTGACTTTTAGTGTTGGCTTTCAACAGTCGATGAGAAATGAAACCCATACTTCCAGAAGAATTAGAGCCACTCATAGGAAATAGCCAGAGAACAGCTTCAAGATGGTTATACAAAAGCAGAAGATCTGGGACCCATCAGGAGGGACATGAGTTCTCTAAGGTCCAAGGGGGGAGATAAAATAGACTGAATAGAACCACTGTTTTCCAAAGGGTGTTCTACAGTGCATGATCCAGTAAGGAGTGCCACGGATACGGGTTCCTGGGTCAAGCAAACACAGCAGGCACTGCACAATGCTTCCTCCACAGGTCTGCAGTCGCACTGAATCTTTCTAAATAATTTCTCATTATCAAGACATAAAATAGGAAAAGAAACATGATATCTAATCCCGCTATAACTATTGGTTCTCCAGCTGAACAAAGGTGTGCCTTTCTTGGCCCTGGGCTTTCCCTTGACTAGCCTAAGTCATTCTGTATTCTCTCTGATATGATTTTCTTGATTCTCCAGGAGAAAACTAGCTCCTGGCCAATGGAAGGAAAAGTATTTCCTTTCTGAACCCACTGACTCAGACTATCCATTATAGATTGAATTGTGTCCCCCCAAAAGACACGTTCAAGCTTTAACCCCTGGTCCTGAATGTGACTTTATTTGGAAATAGGACCTTTGAAGATCTTGTTAGTTAAGATGGGGCCAAACTAGGTAGGAGACCTTATAAGAAGGGGAGAATTGGGCACAGACTTGGAGAGACACAGGGGATACCACCATGAAAGATGGAAATGAGAAAGAAGGCCATGTGGAGATGGAAGCAAAGAAGCATCTGCAAGTCAAGGAATGGAAAGGGTTGCTGCTTAACATCAGCATATGGAAGAAGCAAGGAAATAGTCTCTCCTGCAGGCTTCAGACGGAACATGGCCATGCCAACTCCTTGATTTCAGACACCATTCTCGAGAACTGTAAGACAATTCGTATCTGTTGTTTGAAGCCATCCAGTTTGTGGTACTTTGTTATGCAGCCCTAGCAAACTAAGACATTAATGTTATAATCTTAAGGTGACTGCTTGGTTAATAGCTAGAACTTACCTTGCTTCTTATCTCAATAAACGCCATTCAAGCATTTTCCAAAATGAATCCCATGAGATATTAATGGGTCCTTGAGTGGACAAAAGGGGTCCCAGTAAAACAATATTCTAGGGTTCATATTGGATTATAAGACTTCAGCTTTATAGAGTTTCTCAGCTGCTTTAATGTGCTCTGTCATTCCTCAAGTGCCATACTGACCCCCTTCACCACTGTCATTGACTTTCATTTATTCCCACCATGTAGCAACTAAATCAAATGGTAAAACAGACATCTCTTAGATGTATTCTATTTAGCAGGGCCCCAAAGGCCTCATTCGGTTCATCAGAAATCCACTTAAGAGCATCTACCAAGGTGGAAACTCATCCTCCACTAGCAGATTATAGCCAACCCTGGAGCTGACCCCACCCACTACTTCTGGGGATGCAAGTTATGGAAAACAGAAACCTCCAAAATATAAAACATTATAAGGCTGCCAAGTCATATGGACATTTGAAACCAAAGTTCTTGGAAATCCAGTTGTTCTTGGACCCCTGGATTGTTTGGTATCAGTCAAGCTAAGAATCCGGAAGATTTGCTTGGTTTTCTTGGTCAGGGGAGACTAGCAGCCCTAACTTTGAACTCATTCTCTTTGTTTCCCCAACCTAACATATTTACACCTATAGTTCTTGAGAAGAATTTGAACCAGCTCATACATTTGTTTTGCTAACTCGTTCACAGGACATTACTCAGTTTAAAATTAGAAACATAAATTTTCAGGATTGGCAGTCCCCTTAGAGCTTATCTTTTCAATCATTTCCTTTCTGAAAATAAGAAAAGTGATGCCCACTGAAGTTTGGGACTTACTCCAGAACCCCTAGCTATAAACGATATTGAAAATCACTAGACTAGATAATGTAATTTGAAGGAAAAATAATGTAACATCTAAATCTTTTGAGGAAAAATGTCGGTCTACTTTCAATTTGTAATGTATCTTCTATTACAAACAGGAAAGTAGATGCCAATAACCAAGTTAAAGAGTTAATGAGAATCTCTAATATAAAATTTGCCCCTCTAAAAATTGCCTTTGGCTCAAAAAGTAATTTTACATTTAAATGTGTTTTTGTTTAAAAAATGATATTCTAAATAGGAAATTAAGTGTATTAATACTAAGTCACATAAAAATGGTTAAGATTTACATGAAAGGCAAAGTTCTCTTTTAGAATTACCAACATATAAAATTTGTAATTCTTGAGAGATGAAGCACAGATTGATCAGGCATTGCTGTCACAGGGTGATTTTATTATCTGAAAGGACAATCTGAACATTGGTTCTATCATCTCCCAAATATCTCCTAAATCTAAATCCTGAAGTTTCTCTCCATTTAATTCATCCCTTTGGATCACACAAAAAGGAGGAGAATCATTGAGTCCAGAACACTGCCATGTTCTCATCCACATCTTCTCACCCACAAAACCACGTGCACGTCCCTCTTTTTGGACTCTTGTCACTTGTTTGTCTCCCTTCAGTTCTAAGCTCCTTGAGACCAGGGACTGAGAGCCATCTGGTACCATCCTTGGCACACAGAAGAGAATCTACAAGTATTTGGCAAAGAAATGAGGGTGGTTAGTGGCTAAAGAAATCACAATACAGTAATACCATGTGATGACCACAATGCAACCATTAAAAATATCAGTTTCAAAGAGGTCCATATGGGTGGAGAAGGATCAGGATATTCTTTAGTTTACTAGAAATGCCATGATAAAGTAACACCAGCTGGATGGCTTAAAACAACAGAAATGTATTGTCTCACAGTTCTAGCAGAAGCAAGTTTAAAGAAGTAAGATTGCTAACAATAAGGATAGACTATGTTTTAGGACAAGCATGACCTGACTAAAGAGCGAAACGCCAGGCTCTTGTAGCTCCACTTGGTTAACAGACGCTGGATGGCATGTGCAAGTGAATAAGTACATATAAGTGTGAATCGTATCTTGCTTATGTTAACTACTTAGTAAATTATATGTGTTTCTCATTCTATTGTTTGGTGTCAGGCTTTTTGCATACTTTTCCTTGCTTTTATGGAGTTTAAAGTTAAAGAACCCCTCTGTCGCTATGCTTGCGCATAGCTGACTCAGGTGCACCTCAAATGCCAGTTTCACACCAGGTTCTAGGGTTAAGAGCAGACATAATAGCTGGGAAGAACCCTTTAGGGGTGTAGTTCCAATGCTGTTTATTCTTGTTTTGTGAGCTGCACGTTACATGAGTCCATTCATGATCCAGGCAAAATGAGGTCTTCAGAATTGAAAAGAGGAAGGCACAATGGAGAAGAAGAAAATTATCTATCAGTGAGCATTAAATATTATTTTTCCCTCTCTAGTGTCTCAGGAGAGAGCTTGAAAGTATCTGGTTTTCTATTAAAAAGAAAAAATCTTTGGATAATATAGACCATAATTTCATATTTACCTCCACATTTGCAGCAACAGAAATGCAGGAACTACGTGATTGAGCACTTCAATACAACTGCCTCCATTCTTCATCCAAGAAAGTCTCAAAAATATGACTTGTGTGGCAAATAACAGCCATGGACAATGACAGTTTCTGTATTGTAACAGTTCAACGAGATTCTAGAAGATTCTGGACTTCAAGCAAGGGAATCTACCAATATTGGTCTCTGTGCCTTTGTCTAACATTCACTCCCAAGGTTTCATGGCATTTTCTTTGGTTGTTTATAAAATTATTTCTGCCCCATTGAAGAGTAGAATTAGGGATTTTGCTACAGGGAAGTTGCACTATAAATATTTACAGTGGATAATTGTTAGCTTTTGCCTGAGAACAGCATGGAAGTTTCCAGTGAATGGAGACTTTAAACAATTATTTGAGCTTAAGTCTTTGTTTGCAACCTGAATATATACAGAAGAAGAGCATTCCTGTCTTCTTTCCCTCTTTTACTGGCTCTTACTGTCTTCCTTTCTTTCCAGAACCTTCCTTTGGCTCTTTCAGAGATCATTCTTAGAGAGAAATCTAGACTCTGGATTTCTTGACTCTGTCCTCTCTCTAGTGCTGCCTTAGATACTTCTGTCAGTGATACGAACAGCACAATTTCTATGGACCTGTATGTCCACTTCTTCACTGGCTGCTGCTTAGACTAGAAGGCTCTTCAGCCAATAGCACAAAAATTTCTTAAGAAATTCTTCTTAAGAGAGAAAAAGAAGGAAAATGATTTTTGAAACGTAAAATGACAGCTTGATTTAGTATTGTTTTGCTTACAAACTATTTTTTATTCTAAATTAGCCTCAATTTTAATGGTGTTTAACTTTATTCTCTTCTTAAGAGCAGTTGTTCTACATATCTCAAAGCTATACTGACCTCCATGAACTTTTGCTTGAGTTTCTCTTCTCTCACATAAATGGGCCTTTCTCTGAACAAAGTGTGGTAAATTCTGATTGTTACTTTGAAACCTTTCCCTTTTATCACCCTCATTGCCTAAATTACCTCAGCTAACTCTGACTACTCTCAGAATCCAATAGTATTACATAAATGTCTAAATTATTACACATCCTTCTTGACATGTTATTACTGTAATAATGTTCTTCTTGTCAACTTTTAGCTATGGTGAAAGGGAGTATAATCCAAAAGAGTGTCTGTCATGTTAATTGCTCATAAATCTGAAAAACATGTGTTTGATCAAGTCCATCTTTCCCCTTTGTCTAATTCTGTTTTTAACATCAGCAAGTTCTTCTGAAATTCATGATCTTCTCTCTGAGAGCTCTAAATAACCAGCATTGATTTCAAAACAGGCACTGGCCAATACTTTGCTATTTATAGTAAAACCCTGGTTGGCATTTGCCTTGATAATCAATTGTTGTTTGTTGCTTAAACCATTCAAAGTTCCTCTGATATATATGAGTTCACTGAGTAGAAGAGAGTGCGTGCTATATTACAGAAAGCAGCTGTCAGAACACATTTTTGTTCCAGCAGCAGAGAAGAAATTAATCTCACAGTGGCTTCAATTTTAATTGGTATGATATTCCAGTAATAAATTCCCTGCTCAGATGGAATCATTTTCTTTATCACAAGTATTTTAAAACACTTGATCTCTATTAAAGTTGCATAGGACTGAAACTGATTTTAGATATTTTAAATATTTTAAATTGCGTCCCAAACAGAAATAGCATTTTGGTTATATAGAATCCATTTTTTTTATAAATACTATCAAGTTTTACAGAAGTTTCTCTTAGATTATTTAACCAAAATAAATTATTTAACCAAAATAAATGCTTATCAAATGCTAATTTTTTCTGAGTATGAGTACCAAAAGAAAACACACCTTTGTACTCTTTATTAAATATATTTATATCATGTTTTAATGAACATTAGTCATTCCTTTAATATTGAAAAAATTTCTGGAAATAGCTATTAATCTTTTCCTTTGTTTAAGGGCTGATTAGAATTGTACTGCCAATTGTTTTTTTTATTTGCCTTTTAAAACAATCAGTTTCTTCATAATGTTAAAATAAAGGTTTTCGTAGTAAGAAATCTCTACTGTCACATACAGAAAACATCTAACTCCCCTTTAATGATCTCAATATGTTCAGGATTGTGACCTTAAGGGGAGCAGGCATTGGCTTCATCAGACCAATGGGTAGAAGCCAATTCCAGAGCTGAATGCAATCGGTTAGGAATTGCCAGCTTGCAGGAGGGAAAATCCAGGACCTGTTGGCTTGTATCAACCATCAACATGATGTGGAAAGAGAGAGGCTATCTTCAGAATTGCCAAAATTCAAATCCCATGTGCTTTTACAGTTTGACATCATCCCTTAAATTGTATCTGGAAGTAAACTGCAAAGTGGTCTGATTAGCCTGATGTATTCAGTGTATTACATAACTAAACAGGCAATCCAGAAATCAATGAGAGTTTTCAGGCACTAGCAGATGTTTTGAACTATCTGGAAAAATAATCAATTCCATGCATAAACCAGGAAGTATTCTAATGAACCTGATTTATAAGTTTGTCCTTGTTTGATGGTCTGTGGTCTAATGCCTTCTCAGACGTGGGCCCCGACACTTCTGAAAGACTGAGAAGGCATGGTTGCCTTTCTCCAAGCCTCTACATCACTGGACATGCAGTGCATTCTCAGCAGATGCTATGCCTTAGCTCAAAGGAGCAATGGGGCGGGATGGCACCCCATGATCAAAATGTTCATGAAGTCCTCCAGTTTCAGGTAGTGCTGGAACTTCAGAGACCATGCTGTCATCGGCTGGCTGGAGATTTACTCTAGAAATCAGGGGACCAAATCTTTTAGGAAGAACATGGTAATCAGCAAGGAAAGAAAAAGTGATTTCGGGAAGAAAAATCCGATCATGAAAAAAGAAAGCCAAATATAGTTTAAAAATTAGAAGTAGAATTGCTGGCTGTAGACCTACACAATAGTTTCCACCAAAGTTTGAGAGGCATGTAAGAACAAAAAATGAAGCAAGCCACTGTATATGTCAAAATAGCAATAGTTTATTAGGGAACTTACAGACCGGAAAGCTGGTCCTGGGTGGCTGCAGGATGTTCAGAGTGCTGCTCCACACTGCCCAGGGGGTTACAGAGGGTCATAGGGGATTCAATGGTGTAAGAACAAGGACAGCATGGAGCCAAGTCAGGATCTGTAAGATCATAAATATGTTTCTTTGAAGTTACTGATATGTAGCAGGAGTAGTTTAGTAGAGAGCTACCATGCTTAGGAATGTGCCTGAGCATTTTATGATGCACTTACAGAAAGTTTTTGTTGTTGTTGTTGTCTTGTCTAAGAATTTATTATTCCTCTGGTTTATGGCCTCACAAGAATTAAAAATGAAACCAAGACTATTGTTATTTTAGAGTCTAAATAAAGCTGTATTTTCTTCATTGTCATTGAAATTAATTCAAACAATGAGTCAGTGCCATCCAAGATTTAGTATGATTTTTTTTTTCATTTTAGTAAAATGACTGGCTGCTTATTTCTTGAAATTGATAGTTGTTGTCATGTTATCCATACATAGCTTGTGGTGGTTTGAAGCTGCGTGTACCCCAGAAAAACATGTTCTTCAATCTAATCCATTCCTGTGGCTGTAAACCTGCTGTGAGTAGGAGCTTCTGATGAGGTTACTTCAGTTCAAGTGTGTCCCACCTCGATCAGGGTGGCTCTTAATACTATTACTGGGGTCTTTTATAAAATAATGGAAGAGAGAGAGAGAGAGAGAATTCATGGAAACAAGAAGGTGAGATCAACAAAACCTGGAAGAGAAGGGAGAGACCAGCAGACGTTGCCATGTGCCTTGCCATGTGGCAGAGGAGCCAAGGATCGTCACTAGCCAGTCTTCAGAAAAAAAGAATCACCTGGATGATGCCTTGATTTGGACATTTTCTCCACCTCAAAACTGTAAGCTAATACATTCCTGTTGTTCAAGCCAACCCATTTCATAGTATTCCTAGGCTGGAGCAGCCTAGAAAACTAAATATAGTTTATGTCACAATACAGAAGAAATATAGGCAGAAAAAGGTAAAGGGGTGATCTGTTTTATGTCAGTCTACGTCTCATCAGCAGAAAGAAAACATCTAAGGCTGCATTCTCTCCTAGACAAATGCATATTTATCATACTGTAAAGCATCTTCAGAAAGGGGTAAGGAATTGCACAACCCATTGCAGTAGACTCTTTCTAACACAGAATTTACAAGGGAACTGATGTACATTTTCTTATGCTGTCCACTCAGAATGGATAGTCATCCTCTTGTTTGTAATAACCTTTATATGTCAACTAGAAATAGAGATCACTTCTCTATTTCATCCTTAACTTAACTGTGAAATTCCCTGAGCAAGTTAGTGATAATGCCAAGAAAATTATAAATCTCACCAATATTGGGTATAAAACTTCAGAAAATTTACATGCCCCAAATCCCCAATTACTCTTAACCATATATATTTTCTAGATGAAAGAAAATCCACATTGCTTCAAGATAGAAGCCTCTTGGATAGCCTGGGGAGACCGTTTAATTTAATTTTGAAAGCTCAGGTTGATAACTGTAGGTTGACCATAAGATACTTCCAGTTTAATATCTGGTGCTGTCCTCAGGTGGGATAGATAGACACTTTGGTGTTGCCCACTAACCATAGTCCATAAATATCTTTGGTATCAGAGAAATACAAAAGTGAATGTCAAGAATCAACTTAAAAGGAGAATCAAATGTAAGATATACAGAAATGCTCTTCACATCCCAATAGAGATTTGCAGAAGAAGAGAAGAATCTTAATGATTGCAGAATGTAAGCATAAGAGGAACTGTTCTTACTCTTACCTTACAGAAAAGGAAACTGAGATCCAGAGCCATAAGGTAACTTTTCCAAAGTAAATAAAGCAGTTAATGGCAGGGTTGGGACAGTAATGCTCAATGTCTTACAAAGAGTTCATAAGGGCATACTTCTCCATGCTTTTTACAATTCTAGGTAGCCAGTCCTAGCATGCTGATTCCTCTTCCTTAATTGTTACCTCTCCAGTCACCCCAGCCACATGTCTCCTAGCAGCACATAATCACGCAGGTCTATGGAAACTACTCCATTTGTATTGTTTAGTTTCCCTAGAATGCAGAACAAGAATTAAGCATTTTAAGATACCCTGCTTCCCCTCTTGCCATCACTAGAGTAGATCTGCTTCTCATCTAGACCACCTGGAGATTAGTGGCCCCCTCAGAAGCATCATGGTTTCATCTTTCTTCCAAACTGATACCCTGAAATCTTCTAGGTGATGGCAGTAGAAACACACACACCCTTTAAGTGCGTATATTAGGAAATCCCTCTAGACCGTGATTCTCAATCTTAGGGGGCATGCAGATCTGGACTTTTTAGTTCACCATGTCCTTCAAATGCTGAATTTAGAGACATTTGATGGGACCACCATAGCCATATGACACTTGGGTTAGTCAAATAAAGACTTTCTCTGAAGTTGAATGTTCCTATCCTCCCAGCCACTGCTGATGCTCCTTCTACTGAAATTTGGCAAGTTTGATCACTGAAGAAGATATCAGAAGCTAAACAGTAGAGTTCAAATTCTAAATTAAATCTTGAAAGAATAGCCCCAAGATGAGAACATGTGAACTCTGCCAGGCTAAAGCAAGGAGAAATGGACAAGGATTTACCAAACAATTTTCCATACTGTGGATTAAAAACAAATTGATATTTCATTTGCTGATTCAGTTTGTTTATCTCTGCATCTCAGATTACAGGGCATTCATCTGCAGAATCGAGGGCTGGAAGATGCAGCCAATTTTGGAAAACAATACCAGATTTCTTAAAAATCTGAGTCAAAGTTCTGTGTTTTTCAGATTGTGAAAATGAAAAACAGAGAACTATTAGAAAGTGTTTACTCTGTCAGAGAAATTTACTTGTATAGAACCTATATCAGTGTGATATGTACCAATATTTAAATACTTTAGACAGTTGGAGAGAGGGTGGCTGGATTTCTGGATCATAGTATTTGCTTTGATATTGGATGGATTAGGCCAAAGTGCTTTACCTCTGTGTGATTTGATTTCCTAATCTGGAAACAAGGATCTATTCATGTATTTATCCAACATCTATCATGGGGCACAGATTACCTACCTGTCTTTTATATACCACAGAGTAGTGTGAGGGTGAAAGGAGGTGATTTGCAGGAAAACTGTTTAAGAATCATTATATAAATATGTTATTATAATGGCATATCCTAGGATAAAATGATCCCCAGAGGAGAGAAACCCTAAATGTAGGCAGATCATATAGATATCAAAAGTGAAGTCCTCAAATAATAGACTTACAAATAAATATAAAAGTTTACAGAAACTTGAATAGTGTTTGGTCTTCAAAGCCAAACTTCAAAACTTGTGGTTATTCTTCACTGAGTAATAGTAAATGTTGTCGTTTCTTGATAGTCTGTTGTTTCCCAGATAAGAGCTAAGTCCTCTCTCTATATTATCATATTTAAACTTTAATTCTCAGCATAAGCCTTTTAGGTAGGCATTATTTTCAATTACAGATGAAGCTAGTGAGGCACAGAAATTAAGCCTGGGGTTATACCCCTAGTAAGTAGCAGAGCCAGGATTTGAACCTGCGACAGTCAGACTATGAGACATACTGTGTCTACTATGTTACACAGCACTAAGCTGAGAAGAGACGACTGTGCTGGAATCGCTATTATTTTAAGGGTCAGTATGGGACCCTTGATAGAAAGGACTCTGTTAGTTAGAGATCAATAATTCATAGAAAAGGTCTTCTATTTTATCCCTCCCTATTGCTTTTGTGTATCTGGGGGATAATAAATCAGTATTTACATCCGTGTTTTGCTCAGAAGTTAGTGTTGCCCAAGTCCAAGAGAACCCTACTTTAAACTTTCTACCACTTTCTACAAGAATAAATGTTTCCTAGGTCAAACATTATCACAGATTGCAACTTGACAGTGGACATCTTAAAACTCTGCACAGCAATATCTGAAAGGAAGCCAAATTTATGGAAAAAGCCTAATGAAGGCAATTTGTCATCAATTTCACGCATCATTTGCCCACAACCTTTGAACAGAAGATTTCCCATTTTACCTTTTCCCCATGTGAACTTCTGATCATATACATTCTAGTGATTCATTAATCATAGTCTTCCCTAGAAACTGAGATTCAGGGAAAACATAATATAAGAGACTTGTGGAAATACATTTTATGCAATAACGCTTATTGTTCTTGGCTTTTTACTTTGCGTAATGCCAGGGAAACATACGTGGAAGAGGGTGGTCTGAGACATGGAGGAAATCTGCCATACAAAAGGTTAGAACAACCTAATACACCTTAAAATATCTAGATCTTACACTTCTAAAAATTCTGTAGAGAGATAGAAGAGAGAAACAGTTGTGGGCAAGCGAATATGAAAACACAGGCGAAGCAAAGCCTCCCCACGACATCTATTTTTTAAATAATTGTCAAGAAACTCTTAACAAGACTACTTATCAAATAACTAACTTACAAACATTATTGTTGATTGTCAGCATGTTTTTGCAACCAAAATGCCTGGGGGATAAGTTGATGGAAAGTAATTCATAAGACCAAGAATGAGGTTTACTGCATGTAACTGATACTGTTTGCAAATCTGGGACTCATAAAGTGTTGTACTGATCGAAGAAGGAGACACACGTTTCTGCTATTTTACCAAAGGGGAAAAGTGTAAGACCACACCGACCAACAAAGAAGGGGCTGCAAAACATTTGGAGCTGTAACACTTACCACGGAAACTATTTTCTGCTACATTTTTAATGTAAGGTGCAGCTTCTCTATTGCATACTTGGGAAGTCCACATATGGGACTCAGTTGTGGCGTAAACACTGGCACAAAAGGGCTCTTTTATAAGACAGGGAGAAGTGTAGAGTTTACCCAGATGGATAGATAATTCAGAAAGAAAAAATTGGAACTGGAAAAAATGGGGAAATTGATGGAGGATTTCAAAACATGTTGGAAGAAATCATCTGAATGATTTTCACCCTTAAATTCACTTTCTCAGTTTAAAGAAGAATCGTGTTTACTGAACTATTTGGACCATAATCATTCAAAATCCTAATGGTAGAATTTGGTTGTGTGGGTTTGTGTGTCTTTGTGCATGTATTTGTATCCCAGTGTGCTGGTTTGAAAGTATTATGTCCCCCAAAACGCCATTATCTTTGGTGTTATCTTGTGTGGGCAGACATATCAGTGTTGATAGACTGTAATTCTTTGAGTGTTTCCGTGGAGATGTGCCCCACCCAACTGTGGGTGATGACTCTGATTGGATAATTTCCATGGAGGTGTTACCCCACCCATTCAGGGTGGGTCTAAATTAAATCACTGGAGCCATATAAATGAGCTGACAAACAGAAAGAACTCAGTGCAGCTGAGAGGGACATTCTGAAGAGGAGCTACAGCCAAAAGGGACACTTTGAAGAACACACTGGAACTGAGAGAGGAGCTCAGAGACATTTTGGAGATGGGCTTTGAAAGCAGACTTTTGCTCCAGAGAAGCTAAGAGAGGACAAATGCCCCAAGAGCAATTAAGAATGACATTTTTGAGGAACTGCAGCTGAGAGAGGAATGTCCTGGGAGAAAGCCATTTTGAAACCAGAACTTGCATTAGACGCCGGCCCTGTGCCTTCCTAGCTAACAGAGGTTTTCTGGACACCACTGGCCATCCTCCAGTGAAGTTACTCGATTGTTGATGCATTACCTTGGACACTTTATGGCCTCAAGACTGTAACTGTGTAACTAAATAAACCTCCTTTTATAAAAGCCAATCCATCTCTGGTATTTTGCATTCCGGCAGCATTAGCAAACTAGAACACCCAGTGAGTGCTTTCTTAGAAAGAAATGTTTGGACTGCACTTATTTTAATTAATTTTACCAGGTATTTACTGAAATCATCAAAGATCTCAATTTAGAGATAACTTGTCATTATTATTAAAATGCAGATAGATGTGAAAAAATACACTGGTGTTGTGGCAGTCAGACCATAGGGTAGCTCCTATTTTCATACCCTGGATAACCCATTCCTCTCGAGTATGGGAGGGACTTGCTTCTAATGAATTGAATATAGCAAACATGATGGGACATCACACCCATGATTACATTTGTGTGTGTGTGTGTCTATGTCTGTGTGTCTGTGTATAAAATGCATATATATGGCTCTAATGACATGAAACTGCTGGCAGGCTTTAAGAATTATAGGCAGCCTCTAGGACCTCAATGGTGGCCCCTAGGCTATGACCAGCAAAAGACTGGGATTCTCAGTCCCACAGCGACAAGGATTGAATTCTTCCAACAACTTGAAAGAGCTTGAAGAAGATTCTTCCTCGGTTGAGCCTCCAGATGAAAACCCAGCCTGGCCAGCTCCTTGATTGCAGCTTTCTGAGGTGCTAAGCCGAGATCTCTGCTAAGATGTGCCTGGACTCCTAACCAATGGAACCTAAGATAATAAATACATGTATTGTTTTAGCTGCTAAATTTGTGGTTATGCAATAATAGGAAATGAACCAGGTGTCATTAGGCCACGTCTTTTCCATTTTGTTTTGTTTTGTTTGATAAAAATATTAACAAAAATGCTTAAATACTAATTGAGATATGCCACCAGGATGCACTTAGATGAAACATTGGTATCTTTGATAATAAGTGGAGGATTTATGCCATTATTTATAGAGGTTCAGGCTTAGCTTTCTAAATTTTTATTTCCAATAGCTTAATAAATTCATATCTAATTAAACTGGGAGACATTTCCAAGGTTGAACACTTTAAAAAGAAAAAAATCAATTGTCTGAACTCAGTTTTGTGTTTGGATAATTCATTTGACTTCTGTCCTCTGTACCCTCCTTCTTTTCGTCCTTAGCATGGTGGAGAGAAGCAAATCAGTCAAAGCATAATTGGTAGATTAAATCACCGAAGGGTTCAACCAAATCAACTTCATTTTAACCCCAGGATCCCCATATACTACTGTACTATTAACATTGGTGTGGTACATGTGTTACAATTGAAGAAAACACTTGTTTATAGTTGCACTATTGACTATAGTCCATGGTTTAACTTAGGGTTCACAGTTTGTGTTATGCAGTTTCATGGATTTTTTTTTTTTAACTTTATCATGGCACCAAATATACAACCTAACCACTCCAAAGGAACCCTGCATGACACCCAACCATGCTTCCTCTAGCATGTATAACCTTCTATCCTAAACTGGCATAAGCCTTTTAGCATCAAGGGCATATCCTTTTCTAGGTCTTTCTAAGGCTTTCTCACTGCCACATGAGTGCATGTAGCAGAACCAGCTCACTCAATTTCTACAGTTGTGGGACTGAGAATCGTGGCCACTGGTCAGTCCTGAGTTGATAACCAGTGCCACGATGCCCCGGAGGGGACAGGTATAATAGCCCTGTTGAAGTGACACTGTTCTGGAGGAGGGCAGCCACAGCTGAACAACACAGTGACCTTGCACGGCCCATCCACATGTGAGAGCTTGTACCACACAGCAATTGTCCTCTCGAAGAGGCAGAAATCCACCTTTTTCCAGTGACACAATTTTAAGCAAAGACTAACAATTGGGTCAAAAATGAGGTACAATGGAATACAAAATTTATGCTTTTTTACACTGAAAGTATAAGTGAAGATTGCCAAAATACTTCTGAGACTCTGATCCATAAGTATCTCAGCATGACTGACTTCTGGTTTTAAGAAAGAGGTATATTGAGAAAAGCAAAAGCAATATGATTAGCTAATAACCAAGCATAGGGCACTCATGCTGGTTTGCATCAACTTTCAACCTGACCTGAAGGTAACGAAATGAGACAATGACATATCATATAAGGTTCTTGTCAGAAAATTCCTCAAATCCACCTCATGTAATTAGCGATTCATTTTCAGGATGAATAGGGTGAGATGGTCCCTGAGTTACATAGACATAATTGGCAGAGAGACTGGTCATCAAACTCAAAACAGATTTAAGATCACTTTGAGTAATTCTGAGTAGTCACTCATGATAAAGAAACATTTTCTACCCCTTGGGTGGTCACATATATTCACTAGAGTCTTGACCAAGACTTTGTATTTGTTTCCCAGAAACACATGGATAGCATTGGTGTTTACTAGTGTTTTTCCAATCTAGGGGGAAACCTGTGCACCTAAGAACTGAGTGAAAGAGCTAGCACTGTCTACATGGTGCCATAATTAAGAGTGTGGTTCTGCTTTCATAAAATGGTTTCAAAAGAAGATTGCATTCAATACTAAAAGATCCCAACATAGAGGAAAATTTGGAAGACTTCAATTTTTGTGATAAGAGCCTTCAAACAGGCAATCTACTAATACAGCTCCAAAAGCATTCTACCATTTTCAACACCAGTTTTTATTGTATGGTTAAGCATTACTCTAAAATCTCAAGAGGAAGAGGCAGTCATAAGAAACAAGAATTTTGTTTACAGCAATATTTCACTGTAGGCTTGGGAAGCAACACTTTTTGACAGTAACTGAAAGACCATCAAGTTGACAAGTCCATTGCTTTAGGCTACCTTTTTCTAACTGTAGTGAAGAAACTCATCAATGGCTGTGGGAAAAACAAGGACATTTGGGAACCTCAGACAGTATTGTTGTTGTGATTGTTATTTTGAGCTAGTACATTATGATTTGGGCGCACCATAGCTTATTGAGTAAATACCAATAGCTGAAAGTATATGGGTCTTCTTAAATCTTCTAGGAATTAATTACTTATTATACTCTAGATCCTAGCTAGCAAGTTGTTCATGAAGCATAGGAAAATTCTGAATAGAAAGAGATGACCTTGAGCTGACTATCCATCTGCAACATTACTGACACATTTCTGTTGATAGGCCAGGAAAGGGAAGGTCTTGTCAAGAATAAATTGCATGTGATTGTAGACATTGCTTTATTCATAGAGGCACTTAAAGTTTCCAGAAGGGACAACCTTATTTAAGAGCTGGTGCAAGGAGTACCCTTAGGGATTAACAGTTACAGACAATTGGATAAGATACATCTTTCCTGATTTCTTGCTCTTTTTCTGTTTTTATTTTACTCAGAGGAAAATACTTCATTTTTGCTTTCAAGTAAGCTGATCAATAACTAGAGGTAGACACTGGTCCTCTCCATAAATGTCCAGGTCCCTGGGGAAGCTTGCAGATGGCTTCTTCTAGGTGACTGTGCTTACACTAAGAATAATTTAATTAGTGGGTACTAGTGGTCAGAAACATTTTCATTCTTTTAGAACCATGAATGAATTTCTCCATCATTTTCCAGGACCATGTGGCATTGGTGAGAATTCAGATGTCATTCTGATTTTCTCTTTCATTAATGGCTTTCAAATTCCACCACAGTGTGTCTACAGGTGGATATTATGTCATTCAAGCTACTTGGCATACAGATGGTCCCTTCAATGTGAAAACTCGTGGGTTTTTTTTCCATTAATCTTTGAGTAGCTCTTCTTCTCCGTTTGCATTTGTTTTCTTCCACCAGAACTCTGACTAGACAGCTAATGGAATTTCCGGATCTATCTTCCAAGTCTCTCAATGTTTTCTTTTCTTTTTTCAATTTCTTTGCTATTTTATACTATATTCTGTAAAGATTCACAACTTCATGCTTTATCTTCTGAATTTAGCCTTTAGTTTCATCCATTGTTAGTCCAGTCCACCTGTTTAGTTTTTTATTTTGATGATCATATTCTTCCATTTCAAAAATCTCTAACAGCTTATTTTATTTAACAGCCTGCTCCTGATGTATTCTCTCCTATCTTTCTGAGGTTAATAATGACACTTTAATTTTTTGTTGTTATTGAAAAAGTGATTCGTTCATGCACACGGTGAAAGCAAAAACGAACAGCATTAATGAGAAACATTGAAAACTAAGTCTTCCTCCCTTCTCGGGACACTAGAGCCCTCTGAGAAGCAACTCTGCCAACACTTTCTTTTTTGTGGGTATATAATTTCAGAAATTTTCTCTATAGATACAAGCATATATTTGTATGTGGGTGTATGAAACAACTTTTTTCAACAAAAGAGTTGCCATAATATATATACACCTGAATTTTGTCTGTTTCTTTTTTGTTTGTTTCTTTTCATTATTTCATTTATAAAATTTTGGAGATAATTCCATATTCACACACACAGAATTATATTTCTAAAAATACACTTTCTCATAATTCATTGTATGGATGCACCAAAAATTACCTATTTACCATCCTGTTGATAAAGATTTAGCTCATTTCTGATTTTGCCATCACAAACAATGCTACAGTAAACATCTCAATACGTAAGTAGGATGGATTCCTAGAAATGGAATTACTGAGTCAAAATATATATACATTTAAAATGTCTATGAATATACCTGTAGCAACTTGTGGCCTGAGCAAAACAGGCCTGCAGATCTTTGGTGCATAGCAGTCTGCATGACCTAGGCAGCTAAATGTTTAACCTATTGTCTTTCTAAGCCAGTAAAGAGAAAAAGGGTAAATTGACCTTAAAATGTAACTTTATGCAAGCAGGCAGGAAGTGAGAGGCTCCTAGTCTCAAAAAAAGAGCAAAATGTAATTGTTCAAGTGCTATTCTAGTCCTTCCTGCACCACCCCCCAGGTCAGAATGACCTATTCCTGCATCTATGCTCCCCCCACCCTTAGGAAGGCCTTTATCTTAAACCCTTATAAAAGGCTTTCTGCCCTTTTTGCATCGCTCAGTTGTCTTCCCTGTGAACACGATGCCTGCCTGGCCTGAGAGAGCCATCATGATGTCTCCACGACTTCTCACCCTGTAAGTAAGCCCTGAATAAAAGTTCTTGTATCAATAAATGCTCATTGTCTTCTTTGGCCTTTGGACTGGCATGGCCCTCTCGGGCTGCGACAATTGGTGAGTCAGCCAGTAGAATTAAAGAGCCACCAGCCGGAGACTAAGGAGATCCTGGGCACTGATGACATGAACTTGGGGAGGGGAAAGGAGAAGGCCCCAGGTGGGATACTGGGGAGGCCTGTGATGTCTATTTGGGAAGGGCTGCCTACCCTCCCAGTGGAATGGATGTCTGTGTGGGGAGGGGTGGCTACCCTCCTAGATGAGCGGAATCTGCTGAGGGAGTATGGAAATGTTTATAACTCTCTGGGTGGACAAATAGCCATCCTGTATCAGGCCACAGGACCACTGGAGATTCAGAAAGATAAAAAGGGCTGCCATATTGCAGCTGCAGTGGGCTGGCCATTGTTAGAGGCGGTATGTGCTGCTAGTGAGGAAGTTTTAGCAGCAAAAGTGATCGTAAGCCACCTTGGAGGTAAATTAAAGCTAGAAAAAGATATGAAGCTAGCACAAGCGGGATTGAAAGATGTTCTGGATAAATGTTTAGAAATATTGGCATACTAGCACACTAGAGTAAGGGCAAATTAGGCATATCCTGGCTTCCCCTGACTGGAACTGTAAAGTGTGGGACCCTGTTGATTCCTCATGAAAAGATGATGAGCCCCTGTCTGGGAAATTGATACTAAGGAAAGTAGGCCTACTCAGCCTCTGTTCCAACAAAGGGTTAAAGCAGAGGAAGTTCAGCACCCTGATTCCCCATGGAAGGAAGAAGTTGGGCCCGTAGCAGCAGCTTCTAATCAGAAGGTGCTCATTTCATCTTGGGAGTTTTTTTCCCCAGCCGAATTAAGAAATATTAGTAACCAATATTGACAAAAATCTAAACAGCCATTAGCAAACTGGTTGCTCCTGTTTTGTTTTCTGTTAAACTTTGCTAATATGTTATTTAGAGTATTTTTAGATTTTTTCCAGTCAACCTGTGTTGACTTCATGTGGGGAAAACAACAGTGGACATTTGCTGTGCTTCCACAAGGATACCTACAAATGTGAAAATCTCCAGAAGAGCCTGACTACTCTATCAAGTTCTTGCATATTGTCTGGTTGTGTAAAACTAAGGCTATTCCTTCAGCTGTTGTCAAAATGTAAAGTTATCCCACATTGCCTACTTCTGAACAGTTGATGGCTTTTCTTGGTTTGTTAAGTTATTGGAAAGTGTTTATACTCTATGTAGTATGAATTTTAAAACCTAATTAGAAAAGGAAAGTGTGGGAATGGGATTTTCCACAGCAGTCTGTGTTTAAAAAGACTAAGTGAACTGTTATGCAAGCACAGAATTTAAGGGGGGTGGAAACCCGATATACCCTGTGATTTGGATGTGGCCAGTGCCAATATTGGCTTTGGGTGGGGTTTGTGGCAAAGGCAACAAGCTAAATGTGTACCTGTTAGATTCTGGTCCCAACTATGGAAGGGCACAGGACTCAGATATAGCCCTTTAAAAGAGCAATTGTGCACAGTTTGTAATCCTCTGTTGTGAGTGTTGAAGGTCTAACTCAGGTGCCCAGTGACCTTACAGAAGACCATACCCACATAGATATGCAGATATGGGACACTATAAATGAGCCCCATTTGGGGAATGCTCAGGTGAGCACACTGACAGAGTGGAAAGTCTACCTCCCATGATGTGGCAATTTTAACAATGGCTCTTTAAGTACAGAGATACATGAAATTTTAGGACCAGCCTCCTATGTGAAAGAGCAGCATGCCCTGTTTCCTTATGATCTCCTGAGGTGGCTCCTCCCATGCCCTCTGTTGATGGACAAGGAAGTACACCTGACTCTGCATGGACTGGCACATGGGCAATCTGCTACCTGGACAGCTGTGACTGTCCAGCCCAGCACTGACACCATCTGGTGGGAAGACATCTGGACTGCTTGCCACAAATGTAAGGTAACCATTTGTCGTATCTCTGCCCACAACATCAATTCATTACCAGGTAACATAGAAGTGGATGCCCTAGCGAAATTCCACAGCCTAACGCCAACACATGAAGTGGCTGAATGGCTGTGCCGAAAGACTGGGCACTGAGGACACCAGATTCCTGTCACCTGGTGGCAAGTAAACTATACTAGCCCCTTCCCTCTGTCCAAAGGGACAAAATATGCCTTCACCACTGTGGATACGGCTGAACACTTAAAGGATGGTAGAAATGATGGAGTCAAGGACTGTATCAGCATTAACTTCAGATAAAGGGGCTGGCTGCCTTCAAGCCACAATGGGGCAATGATAATAACTCTCTCTTGCCTGTGCCACAAACACTAGAAATTGGGGAAAATAAGGTCAATTGGCTCTGGTTCTGGCCCATGCAGCCATGCTGGTTGAGAATCCTAAGCCCATGGGTATTAGAATTACATGGGAAACTAACTGTAGATCTGACACTGAAGGGCTCCCTGCAGGGGGAGAAAACATGGTATGTAAAACCCCCTCACCTGAAAATCTTCTATCTACTATGAAGACTCAGTTTATATATATTGTTAAACCACTCACTGTCCAATTTGATGCTTACATGTGTTGTTAATAATACATTGACTAAAATGTTTTCAGTATTTAGCCTTCCAACAAGTGTAATGTTATTGGTAATAATCTGTTGTGAAATGCTTAAGAACAGTTTCCAAAATTATTTTGATAACTTGAACGTAGAGGGTATGAGGGATGTCTTTTTTTTTTATTATTGAAGGAAAAGGAAGTCATTTTTTCCTAAATGACTGGTTGTATCAGAATAAAAAATAGGGGATATGGAACAAAACCTGAATGAATATAAAAAGTTGCTGAAAGTTGGTAGAAAGGGAAATTCATTTCTGTGATCAAGGTTAAGAAAATGTAAAAATTAGATATAGAATAAAGCAGAATACCTGGTAGTGTTATCCTTTAGCTATTTTAGCCCAGGCAGTACTTGTGCTAAATAGTAAAACTCATTAACCTGGCCATAGCACCACTTGCTAATAGGTTTATTATCTCTCTGTACCAGTGTATTATTACTATGGTGTTTATTGTATTGTTGTGAATTATAGATGTAAAGTCTGTCCTATGGTCAATGCAAACTGTTGTGCAGGGGTGGATTGTAGCAACCCATGGCCTGAGCAAAACAGGCCTGCAGATCTTTGGTGCACAGCAGTCTGCATGACCTAGGCAGCTAAATGTTTAACCTATTGTCTTTATAAGCCAGTAAAGAGAAAAAGGGTAAATCGACCTTAAAATGTAACTTTATGGGAAGCAAGCAGGAAGTGAGAGGCTCTTAGTCTCAAAAAAAGAGCAAAATGTAATTGTTCAAGTGTTATTCTAGTCCTTCCTGCACCACCCCGCAGGTCAGAATGACCTATTCCTGCATCTATGCTCCCCCCACCCTTAGGACGGCCTTTATCTTAAACCCTTATAAAAGGCTTTCTGCCCTTTTTGCATCGCTCAGTCGTCTTTCCTGTGAACGCAATGCCTGCCCGGCCTGAGAGAGCTGTCATGATCTCTCCACGACTTCTCACCCTGTAAGTATGCCCTGAATAAAAGTTCATGTATCAGAAAATGCTCGTTGTCTTCTTTGGCCTTTGGACTGGCATGGCCCTCTTGGGCTGTGACAATACCAAATTATCCTCCAAAGTGTTTGCACCAAGAGTGTATAAGAGCACCTATTTGTAGGTAAATTTAACAGAAGTGTGTACTACAAAATTTTCTGATCTTTATCATTCTGAGAGTTAGAAATAGTATCTCATTGTTTTGCTTTTCTGTAATTTGAGTGAGGACTTTTAATTTTATGGGCAATATTTTCATATGTTTATAAGTCATTTGTATATCTCAATGTATTTTTATTGTATTTTTTCTATTAATTGCCTGTATATATTCTCTGCTCATATTTCTATTGTAGTAATAGTAAGTATCATTAATTTGTAAGATCACATTATGTGTTAGAGTGATTAGTTCTCTGCCATTTGTGTTGTAAAATTTCCCCTTTTTCATTTCTTTTCACTTTTTTTAATTTTATTTCAATACAATTATTTAATACTTCTCTTTATAGTTTCTAGGATTTTGTCATTCTTACAGAATGTCTTTCTCATACCAAAACTGAAAAAATAGTTAATCATCTTTTATATGAAATTGATTTCTGATATAATGAGAAAACAAACCAAATAATGTTTTCATGTTTAATGAGTATTCCATCTATTTCTCACTAAAATTGAATGCATCTTTATCATATGCTAAATCATCATGTGGTTGTATTTCTTTTATGTCTCCTTCTATTTATTAACAACTTATTTGCTTCTTTAGGTGTTAGTTCTTCCTTTGCTGAGTTTGCTATCCTAAATATTTGGTGATTCTTGGTTCTTTGCTCTGTGTTTGAGTTTCTCTGAGCTGTCTGTGGATGTGCTTGGGAACTACTGCTAGCATTTGTTATGGAAGGAGCAGAATCTCATCCTGCAAGCGTGTGTCATGCCTTGTCTTCTGATGCGGGGGCCCTCTCTTTCCTTGTGGGTATCATCAGACATCTTGGGCACTGCTCTGTTTCTCTGGATTTAGTACCCTCATACACTGCTTCAGTCTGGGTATAAATAGCCCCGTTCTGTCTACATACCACTAGATACACGTTGGAAGAATGGGCGCCCAACTTCTTAGCTGCTGCTGTGGTTTGCCAAGCAAATCAGCCAGGCAATTAGCAGCAGCAGCCAGTCTTCCTGCTCCCTGTGCCTGCTGCCGCTGAAGGCCCCTCCTGCACATGCTCTTGGCTGTTGTACGTTAAACTTGTCTGCCTTTTGTTAATCAAGAATTCCTCCAAACTTTTGATCCATCGAGGGCACTCTTGTTTTCTGCTACTGTTCTAGATATAAATGCCAAACCTCTTTTCTGTTCTTTCTGGTCATTTTGTGTGGGAATGGCAAGCAGTCGTGAGCAGCTGGCATGCCATTTCGAGCCAAACTATGAACCTCTTCCTTCATAATAATACTGTGTACTGTTTCCATTGATGAAAAGTGGAATATTTTCCGTGAAATAGAGTCCAGGACCATCTGTTTGTCATGCAGCTTTTGGCAGCATCAACTGTATGATCCTTCCAATTTTAAAGAGTACTATCTTAGCCTGAGGTCCCTAAAGCAGAGCTTGAGAAAAGAATTTATGTGCAGGTAATTAATTCCCAGGAATCAGGAGTGAGGGTAAGGGGAGAAGGAGACAGAGTGCAGACACTACTTCTACAATTTCACCTGATTGCAGTAGAAACTGAGTGCTTTACATGGTTCCATGTTAATCAAAATGGATGCACACTGAAATCAAGTCCCTTGCTTTGGACAGTACTGGTCTTGTGGTAACTGAGATTTAATTTGCATTAGCACTGAAAAAAGTGAGGACATGGTTCTGACATTCACACATTTCAGTTAACATGGTATTGATCAAGGCTAGGACTCCTTGTATATGATTTAACTCAGAAATGGTCAGAATTACAGAATAATTATTTGGCTCGGTATCTCCAGCTTTTTGTTTCAATCTGGAAAGTCTTGCATCACAGGAGTTTTAGGACCAGGTTTACTGACTGACATTATACGCTATAATCATTTGTGATCCATCTCTTTAGGCACAGGTTCTCTTCAAATTGCTGCAGAGAGGAAATACTCAGCTGCCTGCAGAAGCACTTGAAAGATTTGTACCAACTGCTATATTCACTTTTTAAAAATTAGGTTGCATCCGTTAGGTTGTATTGCCAGAAAATCTCAGTTTGAAGTAGTAACAAAAACAGGCAAAGGAAAAGTATTCTTTCAATAGCAATCCAGTATAGAGACCACAGCTACTTTGGTCCAGTCCCATCCCAAATTGCGCAGCCCATGACCACAAAGTCGTAAAAGGAAGACTGTCATTCATTGATCTTTAATGACACTAATATGATATTTCTGTGGTTAATGAGGGGTGTATTTCATGGCAGAAGTCTAAATTTCAGTTAGAAAAACTTTAAACATGGCAAATATGCTTGGGAAATTCTAGAATTAGAACAAAATGAGCACTTATTTTAAAGTATGTTTATCAAGCATTTACTTATTGAGTTTCAGTTTCTGCTCCTGTGTATTGTTTGTGGCATTGCTAATTGCCATCTCTACTTGCCAGTACTATTCTCTCAGCTTTTAGAAATTTTCAGTTCCCCAAATACAATGGCTCAACATTAGACTCATCTTGTTGCAAGTATACAAGAACAATTCAATTTAAAACTGGAAGGACTTATTAACAAAATCAACTAATCCAATTCCTTCACTTTAAATATAAGGAAACTCATGCCCAAGATTTTAAGTGATGCAGCCAATGTCTCATAACTTTAAAGAATCACAGTTGAGTTTCTCTTCTAAAGCTTCCCTTCTGGGAAATAGTGTTAGAACTGCATTGCCAACATATAGATAATTCTTGGGAGGAAATATGGAAAATAAAGAATTGCTGTCTTAGGCAGATCTCTAGGTAATTTCCCCCATTTTTATTTATTTTATTGTTATTACAATATGCTGTTACAATGAATAAAAATATGGGGAAAAATTAAAAAGAAACAAATTGCAAACAGTTAGAAGATAGCATATTTAATATGTGTTTCTCCAGATGAAACCAGCCTGGAGGAAAAACAGTTTTGAAATAACAGCAACAAGAAGTATTTTTCTAACTCAAGACCTGCCCACAGGATTGCAAGAAATGTAGCCTCCCTTAAATTCTTCCCCACTAGTTCAGAAAGCCATCAGATGGAATATTTGTCATGATCCCATGTTCTCATGTGTCTAGCTTCCATGTTAACCCTAATTCTTACTCAGTGCTTTGCTGCTTCCCCTCTTTTCTAGTGTGGTGGGGTATACTGAAATCTATTCTTCTATCAGGAGAGAAACTTGGGAATCAGAATGAATCTATGGAGATGATGCTTCGCATCCTGGGTGGCTATGTCAGGGTCACTGTCTGCTAATATGGCTGCCCTCTTTGTGAAAGTGACCGTATGAAGGAAAGCGTCACTTGCTCCTTAGCAGAGTAGGCATTTGTGAAAATTCCCTGAGAAGTAGGGTTAGAGCCCTAGTAGTGACAAGATTTTCCTCTACATGGTTTCAATTAAGTCTTTAGGTGAAAAAATAACTTGAGTAGGCAATGTTTGCTTATAAATTATTTGGGCCCAGCTGACTCCATTCTATGTTGGCAGTGAGACCCAAGAGAATGCCAAGTATCACCTTCTTCAGTTTAAGTACCAGAGACCTTGCCTGTTTCTCTTGGAGCAACAATGGCCTAGGCTGAAGAAAGCATCTAGCTACCACCTGAAGTATGAGAGTTTGCAAATCCCACGCCGGGGAAAGTGGCCAGATCTCCTTTGCAGATTTTTGAAGGACTCACCCCAGACAGGGTGAGGGGGTTGGAGTGCAAATGTAGGATGAAGAGAGAGACTGAAGGGATAGAGGGGCCTTGGGAGTGAGAGAGTTCATCTGGAACATTCTCTGAAGACTTATGCTGTGAGACATGTCCCTTCCTGATGGCCTATAGGGGGGAAAGAGCATCAGCAAGGATGAGCTGAGGGAGGAGAAGCCCTTCCCTGGTGAAGTAATTGATGGAAGAAAGAGAAGATGACCACACAGCAGACAACTTGAGTACCTCTGCACAAAAGGCCATTTTCTCTGCCTTTTGTCCCCCTGAGCGGCCAGAGGGGCAGCTACACTGCGTACTTCACATCAGGGGGAGCACCATTCATCTCAGATTCCGTGTGGATGATACCCCCTGGAGTATGAGATGTGGACTAGCGGGTGCTGCTGTTGTAACAAATTATCACAAGTTTAGTGGCTTAAAACAATGCAAATTTATTATCTTACAGTTCTTGTCAGTGGGCTAAAATGAAGGTGCTGGCAGGCCCACGTTTCTTCTGGAGGCTCTAGAGGAGAATCCATTTTCTTGTCTTTTCCAGCTTCTAAAGCTGCCTGCATTTCTTGGCTCATGGCTCCTTCTTCCATCTCATAGCCTCTTCTCTTCTCTCTCTCTTCTTCTCTTGCTGACTCTGATTCTCCTGCTTCCCTCTTGTAAAGATCCTTGTGATTACATTGGGCCCATTTGGACGATCCAGGATAATGTCCCCAACTCACTGTCCTTAATTTAATCACTCTGCAAGGTCTCTTTTACCTTGTCAGGAAATAAGAGTCACAGGATTAGGACGTGACTATCTTGAGAGTGCCATTACTCAGCCTACCACCAGGTGCACATGTGGAGACCTGGTTGGGACCCCTTCACCCACGTTGGAGCAGAGATGGGGGCAAGCCTGGCTCTGGACTCAGCCTTGCTCCCAGGGTCAGCGTATTCTGAACTGAGGGCTACATTCTCTCCCCAGTTGTGGCATACCATTCTTGGATCCCAGAAGAGTGTACTTTCCACTGTGTCCTGAAGAATCTGAATGGGATAGTCAAATCATCTTTTCCCTCCTATCACTAATCTATCCTTTATGGACAAATCTCCTACTCCTTTACTTTATCTTTCTGTAGAATGACTTTTTCCCCTGGACTCTCCTTCCTGTAGAAAAGAGAATCATTTAAGGTCAGCCTCATAAGACATGTAAGAAAGTTTATGTGTGTCTCAGTCTTCAGGCTCTGAGGTACAGATTAGGCTCTTGAACTAGGATCTTGCTGCCATCAGGATGCAAAGAAAAAAGTTCTTACCCTGAAAATATGCACGGATAAAACAATCTGTTGCTATGTTTTTCAGCAAAGTAATGAATAACTTTAGGGGGGAAAGGTAAACAAAATATACTTGGTACCGATAGTAATAAGTTATTTATCTTAAACTATGCAATTTGGAAAAATTATGTTTGATATTATGTAAACACAGTCTTTTTCAATACCATAAAGAATTTATTCTATTAAAAATTTATCACTTTAAGATAAATAGAAAGCAGATTTGTCAAGAACAATCAATGTTAATTCTGATACTAATTATAAATAATAATAAAATCCTCACATAAATATTGAATGTTTACACTCCAGGCTCACATCCCTTCTGGTTCATGCACAAACCAGGAATGCTAAGTGCAGGACACATCTATCCTTTATTATTTGGAGTTAGGATGAAGTGACTTATTAATTGATATAACAGCTCTCAGGGGGTTGCATGAATCATACATCCATTTCAAGTTTGGACTCCCAGGAGAAAGGTGCTTTGTGCCAATCCCCTATTTCAACACACACACATGTGCACACACTGGTGCAAACACAAAGACACACACACAAACACACCATCATTACAGGGCTTAGGAGAGCCCTGGTTTTGCAAAGAGGACACATCTTATAGAGATGAGAGACTGTTTTAGTTTGCTAAAGCTGATGAAATGCAATATAACAGAAATGGATTAGCTTTTACAATGGAGATTTATTAACTTACAAGTTTACAATTCTAAGGCCATGAAAAATGTCCAAATTAAGGTATCAATAGAACAATACCTTCTTCTTGAACAAGCTACTGGTGATCCTCAACTCCTGTGTCACGCGTTCAGGCACAGGGCAGCATCTGCTGGTCTCTCCCTTCTCTCTTGGGTTTTGTTGCTTCCAGCTTCTGGCTTCAGTGGCTTCTGCTCTGAGCTTCTGTGTGCTTCTCTCTCTTAGCTTCTGTCTCTCTGAGCTTCTCTGCAGCTTCTTTTTGTGTCTTCTCTCTTTCTTTTATCCTCTTCTAAAGGACTCCAGCAAGAGGATTAAGACCCACCTGGGGAATGTTTCAACTGAAATAACCTAATCAGAAGATCCTAGCCACATAGGTCTACACTACAGTATATGGATTAAAAGAACATAACCTTTTCTGGGGTACACACAGCTTCAAACCATTACAGAGACACACAGAAAACTCAGGGTAAAGAAACAGCTTGGGCTCATAAGTCTGAGGTTAAAAAGAAAAGACCAAAAAATCACTCTGATTAGTAATAAATAAGGATTCATCTCTCTGTGATGACCAGGCTTTAAGGGACAAAAGGAGGTGGACCACTCAGAAGCAAATAGAACTAGACAGGGTCAACTAGACAGGAGTGACATCCTTTCATCTTTCACATGAGGAAACTTAGACTGATATATCCTGTAGAGTCTCCTAAATGTAACTAGTTCTCATTCTGGAGTGATGTCCAGTTACATATAATGAAAGTAATGCAAGTAGCCACATGATCATGAGGGCCAATATTTTTAGTTCCATGAATTCAATCCATCAGCCTGACTCAAAAGAATCCCAGGCATCCTTCAGGGTTCCACTTATCCATGAGGCCCTAAGCAGTCCTGAAGTAGCTGGGTCCCCAAAAGAACTTCCTCAGGCTGTGATCCCCATTCTGGGTCACTTGATGATGTATGAACTGGTCCTCCATATCTTCATCTGAAGTGGGTCTTGAATAACCACCTTCTAGTTTAGGCCTTCCTGGAGCCCATGGAGCCAGCCTTCCCTGGTGACATCTGTCCCAATCACGGCCTTGTGGGAGCCTGAACAAGACTTCCCAGGCAGTAATGCACAGACACACACAAGTACTCATGCAACTACCTCCATGCAATGTCCTGCCACCTCCCAGTCTCTGTTTTTGCCCTGAGTACCATCCTTTTTCACTCCAGTATTCCAGATCCTATAACACCAGGCACACATCTGTCTCTAGGATGACCCAGTCTAATTCCTTTTACTGGCCTGAAACACCAACAGTTAACTTTACCCTGGAGCATGAGTGTCCGTCTTGGCTGCTTTTCCTGTGTGGAACAAGGAAAAAAACTGCCTCTACATTATTTTGTTCATAAATCCAGAGAAGAAAATAAAGATAAGGCATCAAGTAGTTTTTCAGTGCTTACCCTGTTACTTTCTGAAATTTTATGTATAAAGACTATTCTGGGTGTTATTATAGAAGGCTCACTGAATCAGGTAGAATTTTCCCACCTATTTGATCCTTGATTATTGTGTCCAAAGTAGGGAAAGCCAAGGAAGTAGCATCTCTTATGGAATTCTATCCTATAGAGCTGATTTTTGACACAATAGACATGAGTTGGAGTGTATATGCTACTGGAATTGACAGCATTAGTTATCTTCTCTCTAGATAGGAGGAAAGCCCTGGGTTGATATCACTTTGAGCTATATTGCTTTGCATGACAAAATGAAAGGAGATGAGTTTCCTGGGTTCCCTTAAATGTTGGGATCCAGGAAAATGGAGAGAAGGGGAAAATGTGAGGGGAGTTTGGAGTGAGAGGAGGAACTAAGCAACACGGTAATATGAACACTTTCCATCTGCATGTGGGGATTTAAATGCTACACATTTAAATGGCTGCTATGTTTTTATTGGGGCGAGGGAACTCGCAGAAAATGAGTGATGTTCCATGTTTAAGTCATTGTGGAGCGGAAAAAAAAGTAAAATGCTGGGAGGTGAGAACAAAAGTTTGGTAGGATCCAAGAGTGAGCAGGAGAACATGAGCCCCTGGGAAGTAACAAATTTAGGGCAGCTTTGGACTTCCCATATCCTGTGGGTTAAAGCCAGTTTGTATTTTTCCAATTCAAGCAATCAGATGGCCTCAGCAGATCAGGGTATTCTCTCCTGGTAAGGAAGTTAATCTCTGCCTTTTAAGAAAGAGGATTTGATAAACCTCATGAGGCAAAATGCAAGTTACAAATCCACTGCACAATTTTATCAACAACAATACAATAGTACTGGTGTTTATAATTTCTTTTTAACAAGAGATTGTTATTTCTTTATGTCATTTCCATCCACTGTTGAGTTTCCTTTCCTTTCAGTCTAAAGAACTTCTGTAGGGCAGATACTAGTGGTGACAAACTTCCTCAGCTTTTATTTGTCTGGGAATGGCTTAGTTTCTCCCTCATTTTTGAAAGGCAGTTTTGCCAGATGTAAAATTCTTGGTTGGCAATTATTGTCTTTCAACATCTTAAGTATTTTGTCCCACTGCCTTCTTGCCTCCATGTTTCTGATGAGAAATTAATATTTTATCTTATTGGGGGCTCCCTTGTACATAACACATTGCTGTTGTCTCGCATCTTACAGCACACAGTCCTTATCCTTGACATTCAGTATTTCTCCGGTCATGATTATCCTTGAGTTTATCCTGTTTGTTTTTTTCAGGGAGATTCTTGAATGTGGTTTATTCATATATTTCATTAAATTTGGGAAGTTTATGCCATTATTTCTTTGAATATACCTTCTGTCCTTCCTTTTATTTCTTCTTTCGGGACTCCTATCATGCATGTATCAGTATGATGGTGTCCCAGAGGTCTCCTAGGCTGCGTTCACTTTTTTCATTCTTTTCCTTTGTTCCTTAGCCTGAATGATTTCAATGGTCTTATCTTTTAGTACACTGATTCTTTCTTCTGCCAGCTCTAATCTGCTATTGAAACCTTCTAAGGAATTTTTCAGCTATTGTGGTCTTCAACTCCAGTATTTCTGTACTTTCTCTTTTTAAAATTGCTATCTCTTTTTTGAGGTTCTTATATTTGTCATTAATAATTTCCCTCCTATCCTTTAGTTTTTTCTCTTTATTTTTCTTTATCCCTTTGGTCATATTGAAGATCATTTTTAAAAAGCTTTGGTATGTCCAAGGTCTGATATTCTTCACTGATGGTTTTCTGAAGTTTTATCTTTTTCCTTTGGATGGGCCAGTATTTCCTGTTTCTTTGTTTGCCTTGTAATCTTTTGTTGCACACTTTTTATTTTAATATGTTAGTGTTTTAACTCTGAGAATTGTTCTCCAAGCTTTCTGAGCTTTCTATTCCTTAAGTTTGTATCCAGCTAGTGATATGACAGGGATTTCCTGGAGTGCCAGGAACTAACAAAAACAAACAAAAGCAAAAAATAAAAAAAACACTAACAAACCACCTCTACAGTTCTTTGCAAATTGGCTCTGCATTGGTTGTTGCTCTTCTTCAGAGTTTATCCTTCCTAGTAAGAAGATCAGCCTGAGGTGATAGTGTGACTTGTCCTCAGCTTGCGTTCATTCATGACCATATGAATTCCCCTATTTAAAGCCCTCTACTCCCCAGTGAAATAGACTTTTTCTCCCTCCTGGGTACTCTATCATATGTCTCAAAGCCAGTAATCCTATGCTCCAAGCTGCTTTGATTCATTTGTTTCTTATACTTCTTTAGTTGTACACAAGCTGTTTCTGACTGCAGAGTAAGTTCTGGGAGGTTGAGCCAGAGACAAGTGTCCTGACACCACCCTATTGATTGGTACCGACATATGGGTACCCCAGGATGCTAATAATGTTACTCTGCTCCCTCTGGAACAGGGCCAGGGACCCAGAATGGGAGTGCAGGCTGACTCCACACCATGCCATGTTTTCTAAGTTGCATTTTCTTTTTCTGACACCTGTCCAGTTACTGTAAGCTTTAAACTTTTTTTCTGAAGTTTTGAGGAAAATGTCTTTTCCAGTTTTTGCTGTTTGGTTAAAGATTCTGTTAGGGCTCAGACCCCCTGACGATCTTATATAGTCATCTTGGTCAATCAGAAGACCCAACCCACACTGTGTAGGGTAATATCTTCTACTTAAAGTCAATTGATTGTAGATACTAATCCTATCTAGAAAATACCTCCACAGGAACATCTAGACAGTATACGACCAAATGACTGGACACTATAACCTAGTCAAGTTGACACAAAATTAACCAGTAATCTCGCTAAAATTACAATATTTAGAAAAGTGAAAGAATTGTTCAGACATATTTAGCTAACTTTTCATAGGAAAACTGTCAGTGAATCCAGTAAGTTTCAGTCTTCTGCATAAAAAAATCATATCTAGCAAATTAACACAACTAGCCAATATAATTACATTACAATGAGAGAAATTGATGTACTCTTTGTTGAGGAAAAGCACTGCCACTCCAAGCTGTATTAAAACAATCACAAAAAAGTCATTTTAAACTGCTCTTTCTAATGGGAGGTAAACTTGTGTCAGGAGGATATAATATTTTAAGAGCCTTTAAAATACCTGTATAGCCAGTCAAATAAACGATAATATGTCCTCTTGATTAACTGGCCCTTTTATGATTATGAAATATTCATAATAATGTTCTTTGTCCTGAAATCTACTGTCTGATATTAATATGGGCATTTCAACTTTTCTTTTGATTACTGTTTGCATAGATCATCTTTTCCCGTATTTTACTTTAAAAAATCATCCATATTGAGGTTATATCCACATACAAAATATTCATGAATTTTAAGGGTACAATTTGAGGAGTTTTGACCAATGCATATGGCCACTTAACCACTAGCACATGATGATATAGAACATTTCCATCACCCCATAAATTTCTTTCATGCCTCTTTTGATCAACCACCTCCCCTTGCCCCTGAACACTGTCAACCACTGAAATGTCCTTTATCTCTGTCATTTTACTTTCTCTAGAATTTCATGTAAATTGAATCATAGAGAATGAAGTCCTTTTGTCCGATGTCTTTCATTTAACACAATGCTTTTAATGTTCATCTATTTGAAGAAATTATTATATGGGTACTAGTTTATTTCCTTTTAATACTGTGTTATATACCACTGTAAGGCTAAACCACAAATTGTTTTTCCAGTCATCAGTGGATGGTCATTTAAGATCTTTCTGGTTTGGAGCTATAATGAATAAAGCTGCTATGGATATTCTAGTGCAAATCTTTGTGTGGCTGTATTTCCTAGGTTACATAACTAGGAATGGAAATTCTGGGTCAATGGAAGATGTATGTTTAACTTTATAAAAGATTGTCAGATTGTTTTCCCAAGTAGCTAAACCATTTTGCATCCCCTCAAACAATGTATGAGTTCTACTTATTCCACATTCTCAGCAACACTAGTTCCTTTTAATTTTAGTCATTCTAGTCATTTTGCCATTACTCCTCTTATTTTAGCTAATCCAGTGGGTCCATAACCATATCTCATTGTGGCTTTAATTTATATTTTTTATCTGCTTACTAAACATTTGTTTATATTCACTGTCAGTCAATACAGGTCTTATTTTCAATTTTTTCATTGGATTATAAAACTTCATTATATATATTTGGTTTACAAGTCCAGATATATGTTTTGCAAATATTTTATCCTGGTCTATGATTTGACTTAATTTTATCAGCAGTATTTTTTGTAGAAGAAATGCTTTTAATTTTGACAATTTAATTTTTTATTTTCTTTTATAGTTCTTGCTTTTTCTGTCCTATTGAAAAATGTTTCCTTAACCTGAGGTCACCAATTTTTCTCATAGATTTTCTTATAGAATTTTGAAGTCTCCCACAATCATTGTGGAAACATCAATTGCTTCCTTTAGTTTTGCCAGTATTTCTCTCATGTATTTTGTGGCACCTTGATTGGGTGCATAGACATTTGTGATTGTTATTTTTTCTTGTTGAATTGCCCCTTTTATTAGTATGCAGTGGCCTTCTTTGTCTCTCAAAACATCCCTGCATTTAAAGTCTACTTTATCTGAGATTAATATTGCTACACCTGCTTTCTTTTGGCTGTAGCTGGCATGAAATATTTTTTTCCATCCTTTCACTTTAAATTTCTTTGTGTCCCTGTGTCTAAGATGAGTCTCTTGTATGCAGCATATTGATGGTTCATTTTTTTTTTATCCATTCTGTGAATCTATATCTTTTAAATGGGGAGTTTAATCCATTTACATTCAACATTATAACTGTGAAGGTATTTCTTGAATCAGCCATCTTATCCTTTGGTTTATGTTTGTCATATATATTTTTCCCTCTCTCTATTAATATCCTTTACTGTACCCATACTGAATCTCTTTAGTGCTGAAACTTTCTCCATGTCTCTCTCTCCTTTCTTTGTTTCTCTGTCTGTAGGGCTCCCTTTAGTATCTGAAGTAGGGCAAGTCTCCTGTTAGCAAATTCTGTCAGCATTTGTTTGTCTGTGAAAAATTTAAGCTCTCCCTCAAATTTGAAGGAGAGCTTTGCTGGATAAAGTATTCTTGGTTGGAAACTTTTCTCACTCAGAATTTTAAATATGTTGTGCCACTGCCTTCTCGCCTCCATGGTGGCTGCTGAGTAGTCACTAATTAGTCTTATGTTGTTTCCTTTGTATGTGGTGAATTGCTTGTCTCTTGCTGCTTTCAGAACTTGCTCCTTCTCTTCCGTATTTGACAGTGTGATCAGAATATGTCTCAGTATGGGTTTATTTGGATTTATTCTATTTGGAGTTTGCTGGGCATTTATGATTTGTGTATTTATGTTGTTTAGAAAATTTGGGAAGTTTTCCCCAACAATTTCTTTGAATACTCTTCCTAGACCTTTACCCTTTTCTTCCCCTTCTGGAACACCAATGAGTCTTATATTTGGATGTTTTATATTATCTGTCATATCCCTGAGGTCCATTTCAATATTTTTTATTTTTTTTCCCCATTCTTTCTTTTGTGCTTTCATTTTCTGTTCTGTCATCTTCCAGGTCACTGATTCATTGTTCAACTTCCTCTAGTCTTGTACTATGAGTATCCAGAATCTTTTTAATTTGGTCAACAGTTTCTTTAATTTCCATAAGATCATCTATTTTTTAATTTAGTCTTGCAATGTCTTCTTTATGCTCTTCTAGGGTCTTCTTGATGTCCTTTATATCCTGTGCCATGCTCTTCTTCATGTCCTTTATATCCCGTGTCATGGTCTCATCGTTCATCTTTAGTTCTTTGATTAGTTGCTCTAGGTACTGTGTCCCCTCTGATCTTTTGATTTGGGTGCTTGGGCTTCGGTTATCCATATCGTCTGGTTTTTTCATATGCTTTAAAATTTTCTGTTGTTTTTGGCCTCTTGGTATTTGCTTAACTTGATAGGGTTCTTTTAGGATTTGCAGAACAATTGAATTCCTTATCTCTAATTTGTCAGATCTACAGCTTCATGGAGTACACTTTCTCTAACTAACCATCAGGTGGCAGCCATGAGCCACCTGTTCCCCTCAAGCCAGTTCTCCCCCGCTTTGCCTTTGTGGTGAGTGGGGGAGTGAGTCTTGTGAGGTCCAATTGGTGTACCAAGCTTGCGTGTGTAGTTGGTGTTGCCCACCCTGTATATGGGGCGTGTATCTGGGTGGTCAGGGAGGGACGGCGGTTCTAACAATCAAATCTCCCTGGTGTTCCTGGAGTTTTAAAGCTGCTGCAATAGTCTAATCCTTCAGTTCAGTCCTCCCACAGTTTGTTTCTGCCACTGAACCACAAGTCCTTGGTATTGGCATATGGCCCCTGAGACTTGCAAGTGGGTCCCTCTTCCAGGCCGTGCACCCCCTGGTCCTCTGTTGAGGGATGACTGTGCTATGTCACAGGTGAGTGCCATCCCCCCAGGACGGTTCTGGGCTGCAGGGCTGTTTAGGGAAGCTCCCAGTCTGCTGAAATGATGGCTGAATGGGGCTTGTTAATTCATACTGTTCCACCTTCCCAACTCTGGGACAACCAGCTGAGGGTGCAGGGAAGGCTAATGTCCATGCCCAAATTTGTGGTGTGTGCGTGTTATTGGAAGCACTTCTGTCATACTCAGTTGTCTGGAGCAGCTCTGGGCTATGGGGCCGGAGAGGGGCAGGAATGTTTCCTATTCACCAGGATGATGGCTGTGAGCAGATGCCCCCCTTTTCTGGGGAAATTGTGGTGTTTAGTGAATTTTCTCAGCCACTGGATTATTGCCTTTTGTCTCAGAGCTCTCTTAGTTCTGTTCTTGTCTTGACCTGCTCAAATTGCAAGTCTTTGAAGCTTTCTGTATTGGGCTTCTTAGAGTAATTGTTTTAGAAAAAGAAAAAAAAGATTAAAAAAAAAAAAAAGGGCCCTCCTCACAGATCTAATGGGTTATTGAAATGCTAAGAGACAAGACAATTAGGGCCATTAAGGAAAGATCCAGGGGACAGAGAGATCAGTTTTCCTTCAGGATTTGCATATGAGCCTCAGGGCCTGAGCTCTGCCCTTCCCCTTTCTATGTTCACCAGAACTTCAAAAAGCCTCTGCTTTTCTTTTTTCTTTTTCTTTTTTCTTTTTTTTTTTTTTTTTTTTTGGTGTTTTTTGCTATGCCTATCTCCTCTCTGCTGGGCTGGCTGCTCTCAGATTCTCTGGTGTCTGGTCTCAGTCTATCTATGGTTGGAGTTTGGATCAGTAGAATGAGTTTCCGATAAGAGCCGCCACTGCAGTTCTCCCTTCTCCTTCCCGGTGCTGACGGCCCCTCCTCCCACAGGACTGAGCCTGGCAGGGAGGGGCGCGGGTCCCCTGGTCACAAAAACTTACATATTTCGCTGATCTCAACAGTTCCACTTGTTCATGAGTGTTATATGAAGTATGACCAAAGTCAAATTGTCCAGTCCACGCAGTTCCCGGCTTTCTACCTACTTCCCTGGAGGAGTAACAAACATACACCTCACCAATCCGCCATCTTGCCTCTTATAGAATTTTAATACCTTTGTTTCTTACATTTAGATCCATGATCTACTTCCACTCAATTTTTATATGTGGTGTGAGTTAAAACTATATATGGTTTGACATTCATTTTCTTTTTTCTTTATTTCCTTTTTTTTTTTTTTTTTTTTTAAGATATGGACATCTGATGTTTCCAGCACCATTTGTGGAAAAGATTATCTTTCCTCATCGAATTGTCTTGGCATCTTTGTAAAAAAAAATCAATTGAATATTTATGTGGGCCTATTTCTTTTCTGTCTGCTGATCAGTAACACCACAGTATCTTCATTATTGTAGCTTTATAGTAAGACTTGAAATCAGGTCATGTAAATCTTCCAACTTTGTTGTTTTTCAAAGTTGTTTTCACTCAACTAGGTTCTATGAATTTCCATATAGGTAAACTTTTCATTGTCTGCAAAATAAGCTTTTTAGTGTCAACAAAAAAGCCTGGTGGAATTTTGACAGAATTGTGTTGAAAATATAGTTCAGTGTGGGAAGAATTGATACGTTAATGATATTAAGTCTTCTGATTCAAGAACATGGTGTATTTTTCCATTTAATTCTATTTATTTTGGTCTCATTTAAATTCTCTCAGAGATGTTTTGAAATTATCAGTGCATGAGTGTTGCACAATTTTTGTTAATTTCATACCTAAATATTTCATATTATTGATGCTTTTGTAAATGGCATTTAAAAATATTTTAATTTGCAATTGTTTGCTCCTACTGTGTACAAATACAATTAATTTTTGTATATTGACTTTGAGTTCTGTGAACTTGCTAAACTTATTTATTAGTTTTAGCAGCTTTTTAAATTTCCATACTATTTTCTACATAGATGATGTGGTAGAATTATGGGTGGGAATCCATTTGGAAATAGAATCCTTTGAAGTTGTATTATCTGTTAAGGTATGGACTCATTTGTGAATAGGATCTTCTAAGATCCTAGTTAGATGTGGCCAAACTGAATCAGAGTTGGCTTTGATCCATGTTACTGGAGTCTTTATAAAGAGAAGCCAAAAGTCAGAAAAAGACTCAGGAGCAGACCAAAGTCATTGCCACAGGATGGGGGACTGCCATCACCAGAATGCTACCAACTTTGGGGAGAAAGAAAGTCCTGCCAATACCCTGATGTTTGATTTCTAGCCTCCAAAACCATGAGACGATAAATTCATGTTGTTTAAACCAGTTCAATATATGGTATTTGTCATAGCAGCTTTGGCAAACTAAGACAGGCAAACAGTTGTCTGTGAATAAAGACAATTTTACTTCAAATTTACAATTTGGGTGCCTTTTATTTTTTGCCTCACTTCACTTGATAGACTCTCCAGTATAATGTTGAATAGGAGAGTTGAAAGTGCACATCTTTGTTTTGTTCCCAGTTTTAAGTGGAAAACATCCAGTCTTTCACAACATACATTAGCTTAGATTTCCCATAGCTGCACTTAATTAGGTGAGGATGTTCCCTTATATTTTTAGCTTGGTGAAAATTTTTATCATGAATGAATGTTGAATTTTTTCAAATTTTTTTTTGCCTCTACCAAGATGATTTTTGAAAGTTAAACAAATCTTGCAATTTTTGGGAAAAACCTCATTGGTAATGATGTATTATCCTTTAGATATATTCCTGGATTCAGTTTTCTAACATATTGTTATGGAATTGCATTTATGCTCTTGTAGATACTGGTGTGTTATACCCTTTTTTGTAAAGCCGTATCTGTTTTTTTAGTGTAAAGCTTGCTTCATAAAATAAGTTGGGAAGTCTTCCCTTCTTTTCTATTTTTCTGGTACATTTTATGCAAAATTCCTCTTATTTGTTCCTTAAATGTTTGGTAGAAATCACCAGTGAAGCCACCTGCTACTGTAAATTTTCTTTGTGGGCCGGTTTGTACTATGATGAGTCTATTCAGAGTATTTATTTTTTTTTGCATTTTAAAGGAATTTGTCCTTTTAGGTAAAATTGCCATATTTATTGATGTAAAGTTGTTCATAATATTCCATTAGTAGCCTTGTAATGTTTGTGTGACTGTGATGCCCCTATTTTATCCCTGATATTAGTAATTTGGCTGTCTTTTAAAATTTTTTGATCTATCTGGATAGAATTTTATGTAATTTATTGATGATATTTATAGATTCAGCTATTGATTTCCTTGATTGTCTCTATCATGTTCTGTTTTATCTTTCATTGATTCCTGCTCTCCTCTCTATTAATTATTTTCTTCCAGTTGCTGTGAGTTTAATTACTCTTCTTTTGGGGTTTCTTAAAGTGTAATCTTAGATAATTGGTTTGAGACTTTCTTATTTTCTATTATGAATATTTAGTCTATGCTTTTCTCTCAAAGCACTACTCTAGCTGCATAAAAATCTCACAAATTTAGATGAGTTGTGTTTTTATTTTCCTTTAGCTCAAAATATTGCTAATTACCCTTTTTGCTGCCTCTTTTGCCCATTGGTTATTTAGAAGTGTATGTTTTAAATTCCATATATTTGGACATTTTCCAGATAGCCATTTTTATTATTGATTTCTAGTTTCATTTCACCGTGGCCAGAAAACATACTTAGCACGTTCCTTTTAAATTTGAGAGATTTTTTTTTTACTGGCCCAGAAGTTTGTCTACTTCTGTGAATCTTCTGTGTACACTTGAAAATAGTGCATGTCATGCTTTCTTTAAGTTTTAGAAAGGTCAGTTAGGTCAAGTTAAAGTCTTATATGTGCTTACTGATTCTGCTACTTGTTCTTATCAATTATTTAGAGGAATGTTGAAGTAACTATAACTCTAGATTTTTCTGGTTTACCTTTTAGTTTTATCAATTTTTAAAAGTATTTTGAAGTTATGTTATAAATTGAATTCTCATTTAAGATTATTATGTTCCCCTGATACAGTGATCCTTTTTTTCATTATGGAAAGTCTCTATTTTTTTATAAAATATGCCTTGTTCTTTAAATTTACTTTGATACTGACAGAGCATCTCCAGATTTATTTGGATTACTGTTTTCATGATAGATCTTTTTCCATCCTTTTATGTTTTGTCTACCTACATCTTTAGAGTTAAGAGCAGAATATAGTTCTTTTTAAAAAAAAAAATCTGATAATGTCTCCCTTTTAATTGGAGGTTTAGATCATTTGCATTTAATGTTATTATTGATAGGGTTAGATTTAAACCTACCATCTTACTATTTTTTCCCTTTTGTCCCATCTGTTCTTTACTCCTTTTTTCACTTTTCCTGAATTATTTTCATTAATTATTTTTAATGATTGAATTTTATTGCTACTTCCAACTTATCTATAATTCATTGTTTTATTTTTTGTGGACACTTTAAGTTTGCAATATACATCCTCATCATATAAGATGCTACCTTCAAATACTATTATATAACTCTTCACATACTGAATGATTCTCATAACAGTAATCTTCCATTTCTCCCTCTGATCCTTTGTGTTAGTTTTCCCATGCAGATTATTTCTGCCCATATTTTGGATCCCACAATGCATTGTTTTTATTTTTGTTTTAAAAAAATCTTCTAAAAAGATTAAAATGGTAAAAATATCTTTTATATTTATTTATATTCTGCCTTTTCTGAGTATCTTCATTCCTTTGTGTAAATTCAGATTTACATCTGATATTATTTTCCTCCTACCTAAAATCTTCTCTCAGTTCTTATAGTGCAGGTATGCTGGCAATAAATTCTTTAACTTTGATTTGTTTGGAAAAGTTTTAAATTCATCTTTATTTCTGAAAGATAGTTTTGCTGAGTAGAGAATTTAGGTTCACATTATTTTTCTCTCAGTTTGTTAAAGATGTTGCTCCATTGTTTTGGGCATATACGGTTTCTGACAAGAAATTTGTCATTCTCACATTTGTGATCCTTTTAAGATTATCCTTTATTCACTGGATTCCAGGAATTTGATTATGGTATGCTTTGGCATGATTTTCTTTACATTTCAGCTGACAGGGTCTTTTTTTGAGCTTCTTGAATCTGAGAGTTTCATCAAATTTGTAAAATTTTGGCTATTTTTGCAAATTATTTTTCTGTTTCCCTCTGCTCCTTCCAGCACTCCAATTACCTATTTATTAGAATGTTTGATATTGTCACTTGGGTCAGGGATTCAATGTTAATTACTCTCTGTGATTGAATTTGGGTAGTTTTTATTTCTGTATCTTCAAGGTAACTGATTTTTTTTTCCTTCAGGGTCTGCTCCATCTAATTCCACTCCAGTGTAATATCATTTTAGAGATTCTATTTCTGCATTCCTTAAGTTCTATTTTGATATTTAAAAAAAAAAATCTTTCACTCTTTTCTTCATCATAATCATGTTTTACTCTATGTTCTTGACCATATGGTGAATATTTATAATAGCTCTTTTAATGCTTTCTCTGTGAGTTCCATAATCCCTATAATTTTCAGGTTTGTTTATATTGAAGCAAGATTGCTTGGCTCTGTTTGGGTTCCTCTCCCCACAGTACAGCTTAGAACTGCATCCAGAGAGTACACTGAGTGCAATCGTAGGGCTACCTCATATCACTTGTTTTCCTTTTCTCAAGAATCAGAGTCCTACATTGCTAGTCCAGTGTCTGAAAACTGCTGTTTCATATATTTTGTCTGTTTTCCTAGTTGTTTACGAGAGATCATGGGCAGGAGCAGAGATCTGTTCGAAGAGCTTTGAGGAAAGCTGTTAGGGTCTTAGATTTCATCCCAGATGTGAAGGTAAATCACTGGAAAATATTAAGAAAGAGCATGGCATAATCAAAGTGAAATGAGAAGAGACAGTTTGGGATCTAGAACTGTCCTGGTATTTATATATTCTTTAAGAAGAGGCAGAGCTTGGCAGCAGTCTCAGGGAAGGAGCTCTGATGCAGTAAATAAAAACAAACAACCACACTGAATTTAGAGTCAGACTGCTGAAGGTGACTGAGTCCCAGTTCTGCTAGATAATGATTATGTTTCCTTGGAAAGTTTAATTAATTAGTTACCAAGTAAGTGACATTAGTCAATAAGCTTATTTCCTCACCTAAAAATGGTGATTAAAACAACCTGTCGCTCCAGGTTACAGGGAGAAGCAGCTGAACATAAGAAGTATTAGATGTGTAGGAGTCCAGAGATGAGAGTTCTAATTCCAGCTCAGCCAATAATGTGCTGTGCCAACTACAACTGTAAAATGGTAACCATTAGAAGGGATCATATAATTAATAAACTAAATACCTTTAATTTGTATGTACAAATTAAGACCCTGAACTTTTCCAGATGATTTATAAGTTTTTTTATTATTATTATTAAAATTATTCCAGGATTCTAGGGTTTGGAAATTAAAACATTTTCTAGGCTTGAAGTTTTGATATACAGAAATGTAAAGTTTTATTACTATTTGGAAGTTTGTCAAGAAGGTAAAAGGGAGGGTCTTAGTACCAGGTAGGAGTTCATTGAAAATGAATTGTCAGTGTGACCCTAAATTCTTTTCCTTTTGAATGTGGGTGATAAATTTGGGAACTGGCAAGGAATGTGGGAAGGATGGCAAATAACTCTCTTTCCTCCAGAGAAAATATGAATTGGTGATAAGAAATACAGTGTTAAATATTTTTCATATCCTGTATCACAATTTGGAATTAATTAATTCAAGTATCATAAAATAAATAAACAGCTACTATAAAACATTTAAAATATTTATAAGGAGGAGAATTTGAAATGGGAGTTCAGTGGAATACAATGTTAAAAAAAATGTTTAAAGAAGAATTACACAATCTTTTAAGAAAGTAGAAGAAGGAACGCTGTGAAGAAACAAAAGTACTGATAGACAGTGTGGATCAACAAATCCACAATTTTAGTTGGAAACTTTAACTCCACTCTCAACAGTTGTTAGAATAACTAGACAGAAAATCAGCAAGGTTATAGAGGAACTCAACAACGCCATCAACCAGTAGTCTCTAATTAAAATTTTAGGATAAAACAGCAGAATACACATTCTTTGAACATATACCAAGATAGAATACATCCTAGGCCATAAACAAGCCTCGACACATTTAAAAGAATTGAAATCATATAGAGTGTGTTCTCTAACCACAATGGGATCAAACCAGAAATCTATTACAGAAAGATAGTACGAGAAACTCAAAATCTTAGAAACAAACAACATACATCTGAACAATCCATTGGTGCAAGAGGAAGTCTCAAGGGAAATAAAAAAATACATGAAACTGAATGAAATGAAACTATAACAGGCTAAAAGTTGTAGAACACAGCTAAAGCAGTGCAGAGGGAAATTTATAGTACTAAAATGCATATATTGGAAAAGAGGAGATGTCTCATATCAATAATATAATCTCCTACCTCAAGAACCTAGGAAAAAGAAGAGTAAAATAAAACTAAAGCAAGCAGAAGGAAGGAAATAAAGATTAGAGCAGAAATCAATGAAATTGCAAATAGCAAAACAATAGAGAAACTCAGTAAAAATAGAGCTGTTTTTTAGAAATTGTTGTTAAAATTGTGAAACTTCTAGCAAGACTGACAAAGAGAAAGAGAGAAAACACTAATTACCAAAATCAGGCATGAAACATGGGATATAATTACAGACCCTGCAGACATCAAAAGGATAATAAGCAAATACTATGAACAACACTACACACATAAATTTGACAACTTAGATGAAATGGACCAATTCGTTGAAAAACACAAACTGATACAACACACTCAACACGAAATAGATAATTAGAATAGATTAATAACTATTAAGAAAGGAACTTGTAATTTAAAACTATCCCCCTCCCCCCAAAATAAATCTCTAGATCCAAATGGGTTCACTGGAGAATTCTATGAAATGTTTAAGGAAGAATTAACACCAATTCTACACAATCTCTTCCAGAAAACAGAAGAAGAAGGAACATTTCTCGACTTATTTTTTTGAAGCTAGTATTACTCTGATACCAAACCAGACAAACGCAGTACCTCTGTCAAAAATATCTGTCAAAAATACAGATGCAATAATCCTTAACAAATATTAGCAAATAGAATTCAGCAATATATCAAAAGAACTATACACCATGACAAAGTTCAGTTTATCCCCAGGATACCAAGCTGGTTCTACATTCAAAAATAAATCAATATAATCCACCATATTAACATGTTAAAGAAGAAAAATCACATGATAATATTAATCAATGCAGAAATAGCATTTGAACAAATTTAACACCATTCATAATAAAAACTCTCAGGAAAAAGAATAGATGGGAAATTTCTCAACTTGATAAGAAGCATATACAAAAACCCACAGCAAATATTATATTTAACAGGGAAGCACTGTTCCCCGAGGTTGGAAACAAGGCAAGGATGCCTACTCTCACCACTCTTACTCAACATTGTGCTAGAAGCTAGTCAGTGTCATAAGTCAAGAAAAGGAAATAAAAGGCATACAGATCCAAAAGAAAGAAATGAAAGTGTCCCTATTTGCAGATGGCATGATTGTCTACCTATAAATCCCAGGGGACCTACCAAAAGACTTTCCAGAACTGAGTGAGTTCAGCAAAGTTTCATGACAGAAGAAAAGCCTAAAAAAAATTGTATTTCTATTTAGTACCAGTAAACATGTGCATGCCAAGATTAAAATTATAATAAAATCAAATATTAAAAATTTATCATTGCTCATAAAAATGTAATTCTTAGGTATAAATCGAATAAATGTGTACAGGACTTGTATGCTGAAAACTACAGAACACTGATAAAAGAAATCAAAGAAGATCTAAATAAATGGGGAGACATACAGTATTCGTGGATTGGAAAACTCCTAATAAAAGATGTCATTTCTCCTCAAATTGATGTACAGGCTTAACACACTTCCTATCAAAATCCTTCCAATATATTTTTGTACATATGGGCCAGATTATTCTGAAATTACTGTGGAAAAGCAAAGATACTTTAATAACTAAAACTATTTTGAAAAAGGAGAATAAAGTAGTGCCATTACTCAGCCTACCTTCCAAAACCTCAATATACTCAATTTCAAGACTTACAAGCTACTGTAATTAAGACTGGGTGGTCAGAAGGTCAGACACATAGATGAGTGGAACAGAACAAAGAACCCTGAAATAGATTATATAAATATGCCAACTGATTTTTGGCAAAGATACAAAGCTATTCCAATGGAGTGAAAGGCTGTCCAACAAATGGTGCTAGAGCAATTGGACATACATAGGCAAACAAACAAAAAACACAAAAATTCCTCAACCTAAGTCCCACACATTATCTGAAATTTAACTGAAAATGGATCATAGACTTAAATGTAAAACATAAAAATATAAAACTGTTAGGAAAATATGTAAGAGAAAATCTTAGGGAGTTAGGGTAGAAAAAGTGTTTTAGATTTTTCACTAATACCACAATACATACAAGAAAAAAATGATCAATTAGAATTCATTAAAATTGGAAGTATTTGTTCCCGTTTGGAGGATAAAGATTGGGAGAAAAATATTTGCAAGCCATATGTTTGACAAAGGACTAATCTGTCGATTATATAAAGATCTTTCAAAACTCAACAGTAAAAAATACAAATAATTAGAAGATGGACAAAAGACATAAAGAGATATTTCATCAAAGAGGATATCCAGATGGCAAATAAACATTTAAAAAAGTGTTCAACATCATTAGCCATTAGCTAAATGTAAATTAAAACCACAATGTGATATCACTACACACCTATCAGAATGGCTCAAATAAAAAAATAGTGACAACACTTAGTGATGGTGAGGATGCTGAGAAACCAGATCACTCATAAATTGCTGGTGGAGAAGTAAAATGGTACAGATACTCTGGAAAACAGTTTGGCAGTTTCTTAAAAAACAAAACATGCAGCTACCATATGATCCAGCAAGTGCACACTTTGGCATTTATCCCAGAGAAATGAAAACGTTATGTTCACACAAAAAACCTATACATAAATGTTTACAGCAGCTTTATCTGTAAAAGCTAAAATTTGGAAATAAGCCAAATGTCTTTCAATGGATGAATGGTTAAACAAATTGTGGTATATCCATTCTGTGCAATACTATTCAGCAATGAAAGGGAATGAACTATTAATACATGCAACGACCTGGATGAGTTTCCAAAAACTTATGCTGAGTGGTAAGAGCCAGTCCCAAAAGATTACACACTGTAATTTATGTAATATTCTGGAAATGACAAAATTTTAGAGATGGAGAACATATTAGCTGTCATCAGGGATTAAGGAGGGAATAGAAGTGGGAGGGAAGTGGGTGTGGCTATAAAAGGGCAGCATGAGGGAATCTTGTGATGATGGAAATGGTCTCTATTTTGACTGTATCAATGCCAGTATTCCTAGTTGTGATATTTTGTTACAGTGTTGCAAGATGTTACCACTGGAGCAATCTGGGGAAAGTGTACCCCTGGGATTGCTCTGTGTTATTTATACTTCATATAATCCACAATTATCTCAAAATAAAAAGTTTAACTTAAAAGTCAATTTTACATAAATATTACAAAATTAATCCTGTTTGAAACTGTTTTTTGGAATGTCTTAATATGCCATAAGATAATACCTTCCATTCAAATGGTACTTTACCTTTTTCAAGGAGTTTCACTCATCTCTCACCAGAACTTTGTCATCTCTTGGGAAGCCATGGTTGCCTTTTAGAGATGAGGAAACTGAAACATCTAGAGGTAAGCTAGCTTGAATATAGTTGCACAACTTAATAAGAGCTCAAGGATTTTGACACCTCTGTAGAGGTAATTCACCAAGCCTCGCTTGATAATTACATGCTTGCCTAGCCATAGAAGAGAGTGAATTGCCTCTGCATCCTTAAGGGTAAAATGAAAATCACTATAGACATCACATAATAATATATTAGGTCAGGCTGATAAATGTCAGGAGCAGTGTGGCTCTCCATCTCTTGAGGAGGAGTTGAACTTGGGTCGATCAGCTGGTGGTTGAGGCACATCTCCACAACATAGCCCTGAGATGGTCCAGGAGGTGGCAGGTCCAAGGACTTTGTGAGCAGCACAAGGGTTAATTTCCAGTTATTCTATCTCCAACACAACAGATGAGGCTTTTCTGTGCACGCCCTCTGAATACAGAACTTGTAGGAAAAACTGTCTCCAAAGCATACGTTCAAATATAAATATGTAAAGAATGTATGGGGGAAAGTAGTGATTCTTTGTTTGCTTTTCATTAGGAATGGATTCCTGATATTCACTGTCCCAAGCAGAAAACCAAGGCCAGCTCCTAAAAACCAAGTGTCTTTCCTTTGAGGGCCTCTGCCAGGTTTACATAAAACATTATTCAATGCAAAAATACTGGCGCTGGGCTATGTGTTCTCGCACTCCAGCTGCTTTCTCTGCATTGGGAATCAAATGGCAGGTCCACTTTTCAGCCTGCAGTCCAAAGTTTTATTTTTCATCCGAGAATTCAGAACAGAAAGAACTTCTTGGGAAGTTATTATTCTGTTAAAATACACAGTAAGCTAAATTTGCTGAAACAAGAGCTCACTTGAATTTGGAGACTGTGTGTGTCTGTGTGACCAGTCATGGCGTTAGGTTTACTGTTATTACTTTAATTTCCTTTTTCAGAATATAAACTACCAAGTGCTTTGGCAAGAGGCTTGATAAATGTAGAATGGAATTAAGTTATTCCCCATGGTGAACACAACTATGGGAAGAAAAATTTAGCTTTCAGGTTGTCTGATGGCTCACTTGGATCTTTCATAGAACTGAAAGACAAAGTAATCAGATCTCCCCAATGTTAACCTGACTGTTTTACTGGATAGAAGTGCAACAAGTCACAGTGAACACATCACTGAACTCTTGGCATATCATGTGGCACTCCGGTTGACATAGCCTTTGCCCAGGTCTACTACCGGGACCTTCAAATCTAATGTCATCATGACTACACTTCAAAAAGCTGTGTGGATGGAGGAGAGTAACTTTGCTCAGGGAATTTACATCACCTGGACCTGGTAGTTTCTTAAGTAGTCCATAATAATAGTAGCTGCTGATTATTAAATTGAAGTATGTGCCAGGCACTGAGTTGGGTGTTTATCCGCATGAGAATTAGAGGTGGATCAGATCAGCACTGTATTACAGATGAGGAAACTGGGCAGGTAAGTTGTTGAGTCTGGGGCTGAACACAAGTCTGGCTGTCAAAGCCCATGTTCTTTTCTACATTCAATATGATCCCATTTCACTAACATCCTTCAGGAGCCAAATCCTTGAGGGATCCAAACATTGTAGAGTTAGAATAGAGTGTCAGAATATTGAAATCTGGTGCTTTATCCCCAAAGCCTGTAAAACCTTAAAAGCTTTTCTATGCCTCATATGTAGCAAATGAGGACTTCATTATGCCAATATAAGTGTCTTTGAGACATTTTTTGGTTGGTGAAATTTCATCTCTCCTTTTTTAGGCTAAGTTCTTGACATTTGGGTGGTCAATACTTAGTGCCTTCTGGAACCCAGTGTGTTTGGATGGCAGGAGCCTGGGGCTGTATGAGTCAGGAGACATGGGCTAAAGTCCTCTTTTTATGCTAATTTTGCAGTTATGACACTGGACAAGCCAGTTCAACAATCATTGGTACAGTTTTCTTATGTTTCAAAGGGGCATAATATCTGCATTATTTTATCAGTATTTTTTCAGATGCAAATAACAGAATATATGAGTTATGGTTGCTAAAATATAAGAATATTTACTATTTACTTAATAAAAAGTTTGGAAGTAGGAAGGAGATTTAAGGGTAGATCAGCAAGTCAATGATAGTGTCAAGGACCTTTGCTTTTTCTATGATTCTACTCACTGCTGGCTGTTGTTTCATCCTTGTGCTCATTGTCATTGGATTTAAAAATAGCTGCTGCAGCTCCAGCATCACATCCACACTCAATGAAGGAAGTATGAAGAAGGAACAGAATCAATAAGTTTTCCTTTGCCCCTATTCTTCTCATCAAAAAGTGATGCTCAGAAATCCCACGGTCCACTTACCAGTATAGTTTCACTGCCTAAAATTGGCTTCCCTGATCGCCTACCCATAACTGAAACAGAGGCCAAGAAAGCAAGTGTTTGATGTTTCAGCCTCGATAATAAAAGTCAGAAAGAAAGGAGAGGGTCCAGAGCTGCTTTGCAATCACAAATGCCTGCCACATGCACAAACCTTAAAGGATTTACATCATCCATTCAAACTTTCCTCCTTCGTCCCTCTCCATCCAAAATCATCTGTAACTAGTATTTCAGACATTGTGTAAATCCAACCATCTTTTTCTGTGTAATGTCTCATCGATGTAACATACAAAAATGCAAAGTGAACATCATAGCTATTCAAGAACTGAAATTATTTCAATGCAGAAAATGCCCACCTGTGATCTAATGCCTAGTAATACTTTGTGTCATTTGAAGTCACCTCCTATCTTTGTGTTTTTTTTTTTCCTGTTTCAATGGACTGTAAACTGGACATGAGCTATGGGTAAATAGTGCCTGAACATCTGGATGAAAAAAATCAATTATCTGGATGTTTTGTCTACATAACATCAAAACATCTAGCATTGTGGAAACAAAACATCTAGATGATTGAATATTTTACTTTTTGTCCAAACATTTCATTGTCATGTGGACAGAAAGCACTGCCAAGTTAGGGACATAAGAGAAAAAATAGAGGACAGCAAAACTTGCCTGATTTGTGAATGCTAGAATTTTTGCTAAGTTGGATATGGGAAAGGAGAATAATTAACAAATTAATCTTCAAAAATTCTAGGCCATTTTGGAAGAAACCTCTTCCTAAAGGTTCATAGTGATAATAATAGATGGTGATTCCATTACAATCCACTTGATAGGAAACACATACACCACTTTTTAGTAGACACTGTTTATTTTACAGATGAAGCAACACATTCACAGAAAAGAAGCATGATTACTAAATTATTCCTTTGCGGCTTGGCAAAATAAATACAGAAACTAATTCTAGTTGTCTAATCATAAAGTCAAGTTATTGGCCCAGATTCAGCGCTGAATTTAGGTGCTGTCTGGTCACTTTTTCATACATGGGCTCTCATTTAATTTATTCTACAGCAATTCTTTGGAGGTAGCCATTGTTATTCCCATTTTATAAATGAGAAATGCCTTAAAGATGAAAAATTTCCAAAATCAGATAGTGTGGTTATTTCCATAAAGAATGTGATAATTGAAAATAACCTCTTTTTTTTTTCATTTAGCATGTCTTATTTTATGAAAAGGAAATTGGGCAGGTTATCAGGATTCCAAATTTCCAAAGTTTAGATGCCACGATTCCCCAGATCTGGGAATTATGGCTAAGTGCTTATGTCATGCTATTTTATTTCATCCATTGTTATCAATACTTTCCATGTTCTGAATTCAGTGTACCTAATTCATTGGGAAGTAAACTTGACAAAGAAGGATATTAATATTCAAAGAGATCTTTATTTGATCCTCGAACTTTATCAAGTTCTTTAAATACTATCTGAAGGGCCTCAATGAGATAACATATTAGGTTTTGTGATTCAGTATTCCCATTCCTGTTTTGGTGGACAGTTCCAAATTCATTACCAGAGGTCACAAGGGGAAAAGTCTGTCTTCAAAGTCTGCCTTATGTAGTCTCTCATTTTTCTGGCAGTAACTTAGCTGGATGAAGTAGTCATAAGTGCAAAGCAGAAGAACAGTGCTTTGAGCCAAAATTGCATGATCAGGATCCAATGCTCTGGATTTGCCAGGTCAAAAAACTGTCAAAATATAATCAGTAGGGGATGGGTTTGAGTGGAAAAGCAGTAAAGTGTTCAACTTGGGCCACAGTGTGCATTACTTGCACAGAGAAACTTGTCTTTGTGATAACCCCTGTCCTAGTTTGTTAATGCTGCAGAATGCAAAACACCAGAGATGGATAGGCTTTTATAAAACGGGAGTTTATTTCACTACACAGTTACAGTATTAAGACCACAAAGCGTCCAAGGTAACACCTCAGCAATTGGGTACCTTCACCGGAGGATGGCCAACGGCGTCCGGAAAACCTCTGTTAGCTAGGAAGGCAGCTGGCATCTGCTCCAAAGCTCCGGCCTCAAAACAGCTTTCTCCCAGGACGTTCCTCTCTAGCAAGCTTGCTCCTCTTCAAAACATCACTCCCAGCTGCACTCTATTTCCTCCCCCTGAGTCAGCTCATTTATATAGCTCTGCCGATCAAGGCCCACCCCGAATGGGCGGGGCCACGCCTCCATGGGAACATCACATCAGAATCATTACCCACAGCTGGGTGGGGCACATTCCAAGCAAATCCAACCAGCACAAAAACTTCTGCCCCACACAAGACTACAAAGATAATGGCATTTGGGGGACACAATACATTCAAACCGGCACAACCCCTGAGCCCATGAACACTTTGTTAAATACAGAATTGGTCTGATTTATGACTGTGGTATTACAGCTAGAACAAGTCTTTTGTTTACCGCAAAAACACATCAGGTTGTAGACCACAAGCTTCAAGATGACACCCAATATGCAGCTCGTTCCTATATTTCCTACTGCTAAAATTCTACATCTTTTCTTTAATGCACTGTACTTTAAAACTGTATTGGGTGAGGCATGCAACTAGGTGAATGAATCTTGAGGATATTATGTTGAGTGAAATAAGCCAGAAATGAAAGGACAAATCTTGTAAGGCTTCACTAATATAACTATAATGAACAAACACTGAGACTGAATTGGAGAGCATAGGTTATCTGAGGATAGAACGGGGGCAGAGATTGGGCAATAAATGATTAAGGAGTACAGAATGTTCAATAAGGCTTATTGTGAAGGTTCCTAGATTATAAGCTCTTACAACAGTCACATCTATTCCTGAGTTTTGACAGTTATTTCTAAATTCTGTGATCTGAGTTCTTTGTGTATAACCTGGTAGTTCCCTGGAAATTTGGTTATCTGTGTGACACTTGAGACTCAGAATTAGAGTTCTGCAGCTCTGAAAGTCAGCATTACTCCATACAGCAACTGTTAAAGAAGCTGAAAAAGAGACCAGACTGCAATTAGAGACATGAATGAAATGGCCTTGGTTAGGACTGAGGTAAATTAGAATACATGGTAAAGGATGATACTGACTGTATTTGAAGACTCCAACTTCTCAGTGATACCAAAGTAAAAGAGGTTTCTTTGGTAGAAAATTTATATTTCCTGTAGCACACTACCAAATTTAACCTGTCTGCTCAGTTTACTCAAACAACGTAATTACATGGAACCTAAAATAGGGAATGAGACCTTGTTATTCTGTACAGGCTAATGTAATACCCCAATACATCCCAGAATATTTTGGGAAGAAAATAAAAAAGTACTTGCGAAGTCCCCTTGAGGGACTGTGGAAAATTGTAGAATTATTAAATCTCCCTGTCTGGGGAATTCCTGCTATTCTCTTAAGAAATAGGGGCTCCCAATTTAATAAGCCAAGCCCTCAATCTAGAGGCTTACCCTTATGAAACTTATCTCTCCAATGGCGAAGCTGAGCCTACTTATAACTATGACTAAGAGTAACCCCCAGAGAACCTCTTTTGCTGCTCAGATGTGACCTCTCTCTCCAAGCCAACTCTGCAAATCAACTCACACCCTCTACCACATGTGGGACATAACTCCCAGGGATGAGACTGACCCTGTCATTGTGGGATAGAGAATGCCTTCTTGACCAAAAGGAGGGAAAGAAATGTAACAAAATAAAACTTCAGTGGCTAACAGGTTTCAAATAGAGTCAAGAGGTCATTCTGGAGGTTATTCTTATGCATTATATAGATATTCCTATAATTTTCTAGTGTATTAGAATAGCTAGAAGCAAATACCTAAAACTTTTGAACTGTAATGCAATAGACTTGATTCTTGATGATGCTGAATAGCTATATAGCTTTTATTATGTGACCATGTGATTGTGAAAACCTTGTGACTGACACTGCCTGGATCCAGTCTATGGGCAGATAAGTAATAAAATAACCATATATATATATATATATATATACACATGCATGTATGTATGTATAAATGGGGGGGTAAGGGTTTTGGGATATTTTGGGTGTTCTTTTTTATTTTTTTAATTTTTATTTTTTTGGAGTAATGAAACTGTTCAAAAATTCAGTGTGGTGATGAATGCACAACTATATGATGACACTGTGAGCTACTGATTGTATACTTTGGATGCATTATATGGTGTGTGAACATATCTTAATAAAATTGCATTAAAAAACTCTATTGGATTCTGGAAGTAGACAGTGGTGATGGTTGTATAACTTTGTGAATATACTAAAGAACATTCAATTTAAACATTTTATGGTATGTGTTCTGGTTTGCTAAAGCTGTCATTATGCAAAATCCCAGAAATAGATTGGCTTTTATAAAGGGAATTTATTAGGTTACAAATTTACAGCTGTAAGGTCATAAAAACATTCAAGCTAAGGCATCAACAAGAGGATGACTTTACTGAAGAAAAGCCAATGGCACCCAGAATACCTGCCAGCTGGGAAGGCAGATGGCCAACATCTGCTGGTCCTTTGCTCCCAGGTTCTGGGTTCAAAATGGATTTCTCCAAAATGTCTCTGGACTTCTGTTTCTCTTAGCTTCTCTCTCTCAGCTCCTGTGCATCCTTGCTTGTTCTCCCAGGATGTTTCTCTCTAAGCATCTGGAGGTCCTCTCTTAGCTTCTTTGGGGCAAACTCTGGGCCTCATCTCTTAGCTTAGCATCTCTAAATGTCTTTCTCACTGCATCTCCAAGCATCTAGGTCTGTGTCAGCCCCTGAGCTCTCTTAAAGACTCTAGTAAACTAATCAAGTCCCACCTTGAATGGGTGGGGTCACACATCCATGGAAATAATCTAATCAAAAGGTCCTACCCACAGTTGGGTGGGTCACATCTCCATGGAAACAACCTAATCAAAAGATTCCACCCAACAATAGGTTTGCCCCAGCAAGAGTGGATTAAATACCGTGGCTTTTGTGGGGGATATAATAGATTCAAACCAGCACAGTATGTGAATTATATCTCACTAAAAATCATATTAGACTAATTCAAATGTCTTCTTGCACATCAAATAGATCTTACAAAGCAATATTTGGTGATTTAAGTGAAAATGAACCAGAAACCTATGGAGTAAATTTCTTCAGAATTGCACTATTTCAAAAATTAAGGGGGAAACATTCTCAGCAAAACCTAGTTGAGTTTTACCTAATCCCAAATATTTGAACAGTAAAATGAGATATTTTATAAACCAAACACAGCTGGTTTCTCCATCCATTATATATTTCCTAGGCACAGTCCTTCTCACTAGGAACATTTATTTCTACTTCTATTGGAAGGTACAGGGCAGTTCAGGTACCCAAGTACAAAATAATGAATTTTTAGTGCATTTAGAGCCTAAAGCAAAGTCATTTAGGTGGAATTTTGCTACAGCATATTAAATACTATTTTCAAGCAAATATTCCTTACTGAAACAATTAGAGGAGAAAGCCTATCAAACAGCCTCTGAGTTAAGTCCAAGAGCACAGAATAAATGAAATCAGACTGTTCTCCAGAATCTATCTCATCTCCATTAAATGTTAACAATCTCTGGGCATATAAATACAAGTTCTGTTTTACTGAAAGTGCAATCATCTATACGGCTCTGTTAAACCTAGTCACAAAATGTAAATATTTACACATATATCAAATTTTTGAGGTTGTCACACAAAACCTCCAGATCACCTTTAGCTCATACATCTATATATTTTCCCCTTTCTCTTCTGTTTTTCTCTATGTTATAAGCTCCTAAGCAGGAACAGTGAGTGCCCTTTAAATCATTGATTCCCAATGTGTAATGCATCCTTCATACCCACAAAGACATGTTGAACAAATGTTCCTGATGGACCACTGTCTTAACTTCCCTCACTGCTGCTGAAGTGTCAGCTGCTCAAAGGAACCTTCCATGGACACCTTATAAAAAACAGTACCACTCTGCTAAATTTTCTTTACCTTACTTCCTAACTTGCATCATGACTGCATTTTATTATGTATCTTTACTGCCTGACTCTCCCAGTGGAATATAAACTCTATGAAGCCAGGCACTTACTCTTGCTCACTGCTCTCTGAATTTATCAGAAGATACAGAGAAGCCAGAGCTTGAAACAATCATTAAATGGACAGAAGAGGAAATATTAATGGAGCTCTCCACATCTCACAGGTTCCCATTTCTCAGTAACTGAAATCTGAGCTTACAAACGGGAAACATCAGATAGGACTCCTAGGTCTGGTTTATGAGTCTCCACAGATTCACACGGCCACAGCCCTCCCAAGGGCCTTGGCAACTTGCCTGGCCTCCTGGCACATATGAAGCCAGCAATAATTAATATTCCTCCCATGATAGCAAAGCCTCTGCCACTGCGGCTATCATATCTCTTAACACCATTGTTTTTAACAGTCTTTACCAGGTATAGGGCTCCTGGAAGTGGAAACTGCAGGAGCCCTGGTATCTAGCTCCTTCCCAACTGCTTCCACAGCAGTTATGCACACAGGCTGGATAATACAACCTGGAATAGTAGAGACATCAATGCCCCCATGGGAACAACCGTTGAACAACCAGAGATGGGGAGAAGTGGGAAGACACTTTCTTTGTTCAACCTTTCTTCCTCTCCAACAAAATGTTCTGAAATAGTTCCATATATACTCACTGGGGACATTCCATGCATCCAAAAACAAGCTGTCTTCTCTTGTGAAACTTGTGGCCAACTTGGCAAGACACAATCCTGGATTTGTTTTCCTCCTCTCCTGCCTTCTCCTTTTCTTTCATTCTGGCTTCCTTGAATTAGAATGTAAATTGTGCTCCACACTGCATTCTAGGTACTTAGGCTAAGACAACTGGTCGTAGAAAGCAGCCTCTTGGGATGGGATTTGGGAGTTAGACTTCCCACCTGTCTGGAGGTTATAGGGATGACAAGTGCTGCCGCCTTGGCATGCAGTGTTGCCATGATTGCTAAGGCTCTTGCCTATTGGGAATTGAGATGTGATGCAGGTAGGAAGCAGGGCATTGGGAAACAAAGTGGCTGTTAGTCTTTTTTTTTTTTAAAAAAAAAAAGAAACTACAAAGGTTTTATTAACTCACAATTCTCCAGGCCAGGAATTTGGATAGAGATAGGCTGTGTAGTTCTTCTGCTCCAGGTGGCATTGACTGGGGTCTCTAATGAAGTTGCAGTCAGATGGTGGCTGGGGCTGGAATATCCAAGATTGCTTCACTCACATGTCTGATGCCTTGGAAGGGATGGCTAGAAAATTGGAAACTCTGTCTCTCTCTACAGGGTTTTCTTCACACAGCCAGTTTGGGCTTTCTTTAATAGTGACTCAACCCCAAGAGAGAGTGGAGAGGGTGTTCCAAGCAGCAAATGAAGAATCTGCAGATCTCTTAAATCCCAGTCTTGGAAATTACAAAGTGTTATTTCTACCACATTCTATTAGGCAAAATAGGTCACAGGGCCAGACCAGACTCAAGAGGAGAAGAAACAGAATCTACAGAAGCTACACAAGATTTTTAATGGACCATTACATTCTTAAATTTATATGGAAGTGTAGAGGCCAAAAACGGCCAAGACAGTGTCTTAGAATAGCACTTGCTCTACCAGATATCAAGATTTATTACAAAGCTAAAGTAATAGGTAATAGAACAGAAAGTCCAGGATTCATTATGTAAACTAGATACATGACAGAGGGTAAGGATGGACTATTTAATTAATGTGCTGGGACAAATTTTTATTTATATGGAAAAAAATAAAATAAAATTGGATTCCTATCTCATTCCATATGCAAAAATCAATAAAGGATAAGTGTAAAAACTTTAAATTCTCTGAAGAAAATATAAGAAAAAATATTTTTAACCTCAGGAATTGAATAGATTTCTTAGACAACATGCAAAGAAACACAGATCATGAAGAAATTAGGAACATCCATTCATTAAAACAAAACTAAACATAAAAAGAATGAAAAGGTAAGTCGTGTGTGTGTGTGTGTGTTTTGGTATAAATCAACAAATTGACTTTAAACTTAACATGGAAATGCAAGGCAGCCCTAGAACAGCTAAAACAATCTGTAAAAGAAGAACAAAGCCAAAAGACTTTGCTTGATTTCAAGTCTCACTATAAAGCTTCAGTAATCAAGATAGTGTGGTATTGGCATAAGGATAGACACACTGTATAGGTTAACAGAACAAAGTCTGGAAAATATATATCTATATATTTATATACACAGTTCTCAATTGATTTTTTTTAAAGACACAGAACAAGAAATTTTATTATATCAAATGCTGGTGCATAATGAATAACAAGCTTTAATTAGAATAGGAGAAGAGGGACATAGATACTGAAGTGGATTTCTGGGCAAGTTTAAAACCACCTTTAAAGTTAATGGCAAAATTGTTCATAAAGTCTCTTTTTTTTAATAGTTCAAGATGTATAGCTTTCCTTTTACTGACAAATTTTCACTAACAGTTCTCATAATATAAAATTCAACTAGTCTTTTGCCTGAGAAGTTAAATGAAAAATAGAGAGGAAGCAAAACAGAAAATTTCCCTAATATATAAGAGTGTTAGAAATAGTTTGTTTTCTTTGTATTTTCACCTATATTTTAGTGTTTACATCTGAAACATTATTAAGGGCATCTTAATTTTAGTTGTTCCTAATTTTTAAAATGGTCATGACAATGGATTCTTTTGAATTATAGATCATATTAGCTTTATAAACTATCAAGATACATGTACAAACAAAATTTCAGATGCTCTTGGAAACACATTTTAAGATATAGCATATGTGCTACATATATTTTGAGAAGGTTTGTTCATCTTGTTGGGATACTGAAAACTCTATCTTACACAAAAAATTTAACCGTTGATAACTATAGCTTCAATGGATCACAAAGCTGGAATTTTCAAAGTTTTCTCAATAGGCTTTCAGTCCAAATAACTAAAAGACTTCTTAAGATGGACATTTTGCTTATTTTTTTTTCTCAATGCACAGTTAACATCAGCGGGCTCTTTGTGGGCAGTTTGTCTTGGTCATGACTTACTCTTGCAAAACCATTCATTACTGTGAAGCAGGTAGTAAGATCTTCCCCAATGCAAGGAAAATAATCTGGATCAATAACAAAGTCAAAGGCATAGGTGTTTCGGGACATTCTGTAAAAGAGGTTTCAATAGCCCACAGATTCTTTTTCCTTTTCTTCCCACTGTGCAGTTACTGCCCTATTCTCTTCTGTCACACTCACATCCATCCCTGTTGGATTCGTCGGTGTCACTGCCGCAGACTACGCTTTGGGACATGACCAGGTAAGGACATACTGGGAAGGAGTGGTGGGTGCCTGGGCACGGAGACACGTGGCTGTTACTCTTAATTGGTATGGGATATGGTAATAAGAAAGGTTGTGATGGAGAGTGGATACTTTCGTTAGCAGTAGAGGACTTGCCAAAAGAAAACTGTAGGTGTAGGACAGCAAATTGCCAACTTAAATCACGCACTGAAACCCTGAGTTCCTCTATGTGAGACTTAAGATAAAAGTTCATTTCCTTCAGACACAGGGAAGACTGCTGAAACTCAGGCCGAGGATCTGATTATCAGGATTATTGCAAAGGAGACCAAATGCACAACATAGGAAGTCTTTGATGAAGTTGAGGCCCTGATGAGAAAAGAGCTTGAACAGGGAAATTTAGGTGGACCAGTCTGACAATCTTGACACCCTCCCCCCTTCCCAATTCTACAGAACCCTATTGGCCAGAAAAAGAAGTCCCTTCATTGCAGAAGAGGATAAACTCCCCTGGCCTGAAGCAGGTGTCTCTCAATATGACTCATCTTTTCTCCTCTAGGTCAGTGTCCACCACCCCACATTGCCTCCAGGCCAGGTGGCAGCACTTTACTGTCCAGGCAAAGTAGACACAATTACTGTAACAAAGCAATGCTGGAGTGAGAGTCGTGATCAGAGTGGTGGTGTTTTTTTTCCCATGTTTATTGGTTATTTTTATTTCTTTTTATTTGCATTTTTAGTTAGAGAAGTAGGTTTACAGAAAAATCATGCATTAAAGAGAGTTTCCATATATCATCTTAATACTGACACCTTGTCTTAGTGTGGTACATTTGTTACAATTCATGAAAGAATATTATTATAATTGTATTAAATAACATATGATCCACAGGGATTCTATGGCAAAATTGTTTGGAGAGGACAGAGATGTTTAGCTGACTATGGTATTGCTTGATTTTGGTAATTGAAAAATATAAATGTCTGAAAAGTTGAAGGATGACATCACTCTGTTTCCAGATCCAAGTCAATTCACAGGTCCAGAGACATCTGACTGAAAGGGAGGCTAAGAAGTGGAGGGAAGTAAATGGAGTAGATGTTTCCCTGGTTATTTCCCAAAGGCACCTGAGCGAATTCCCGGGGCAACCATACATTGGGGAAGGAACTCCCAGATGTGTGAGATGGTTAGGTGGAGTCTAAGCTTACAGTGATATAATTGGGTCCAAAACGCCATCATGATCTTGTGGTTAGGTTGGAAACTGTAAGGAAATTGGAGGAAAAGGGAAGAAAAATAGAAAGCTTCTAAGAATGAGCGTAAGGATAGGATGGAATGCATAGAATAACTTGAAACCAGAGTACAAGGGTAGGTGAAGACATTGATTATACCTGTTTAGAGAAGTTAGCAAAAGGATAAGTAGATGGCAAGATGGAAGTGAAGAGAGGAAAGAATTTCAAATAGGAAATGGCTGGTCAGTAAACACTCTCTAGCAAGATCTCAATCTGTCTGAGTGCTTATCCCCATTGCAGAGCAGCAGAAGGCAAGACCTGCCCTTATCTGCTCAGGAGGGAAAGGCAGTTCTTCTCCTTCGTTTTTCCTTCTTCCTTTTTCCTTTTTTATTGGTTCCAAGGGAGAGGGAAGTGAGTCTTCTTGGAATGGGGCTAGGACAGGGCAAAAAGGATGCATGAGGTAAAGCTTTGGGCAGTAATGGAGAGACACTGGTTTGGAATCTGTTTGTGTTCTAGCAGGGTGACTTTGGGCAAATGGATTAACCCTGGAGAGAGTCTTGGGAGTCATCGAACAGAAAAGGGATTTTGGAGACTGTCTAAGCCTGGGTTCCCTAGAAAACAGAGCCAGGAGCAAAGTTTGCAGCCAACACTTTATATAAATTGTGTAATCCCATGCATGACGGGGAGGAAAAGGGAGTGACTCAGAGTAGAAAAGAGAGAGGAAATACCAGCTGGTGGATTACTGGGCTGACCACCTTTTCACAAGGATACACAACTGTTCACCTGGTCAAATAAGTTTATAAATTATTAAAAATAAAACGTGACTATATCAAGGTTAATACAAATAAATTAATTTCTATATACCAGCAGCAAACAATTAAAAAAATAAAATGATAAAGGTTGATACCATTTACAATAGCCTCAAAAAACATCAAATACCTAAGAATACATCTAATCCAAGTTGGATAAAACCTCTATAAAGAAAGCTAAAACAAATACTACTGAGAAAAAGTAAAGAATAACTAAATATGCAAAGGACTATGCAATTTTCATGAATTAAATGACCAATATTATTAAGATGTCAATATTTCCAAATTAATCTATAAACACAATGTAATCCCAATCAAAGTCTCTGCATATTTTAATGAAATTGACTAGCTGATTCTAAAATTTATGCCGAAAGGCAAAGGGTCAAGAAAAGCCAAAACAATTTTGAAGAAGAGACACAAAGTAAGGGAAATTATTCTATGGGATATAAATTCTTTCTGTAGAGCCAGAATTATTAAGATGTGGTATTGGTACAAAGACAGAATGGTGCAGGCTAATGGAAGAGACCAAAATTCAGAAAGAGATTCCCATATATGTCGACACGATTTCTGCAGAAATAGCACTGAAGATGTGTGGAAAAAGGGGGGCTTTGTCAATAAGTGATGCAGGTCTACTGGACAGTCCTATGGAAAGAAAGGAAAATTGACTGCTGTCTCACATGGAATTGATTTTAACCAATTCTAGGTCAATTGTAATTCTAAATTTGGAAGGCAAAACAATGACACTTTCTGATATACAACTTAGAGTAATATTTTTGTGACTTGGGATGGCCAAAAACTTCTTAAATAGGACAAAAAACACTAAACCATAAAGAAAATAATCTGTAAATAGGAATTCACTAAAATTAGGAATTTTATAAGGTCACTATTAATGGAGTAAAGGGGCAAGCCACAGTATGAAAGAAGATAAAGAACTCATTCAGAATACTTTTTAAGTCATAAAAATCAATTAGGAAAAATAGACAACCCAATTATTAAAAAGAGCAAGAGAACTGAACATGCATGTCATTTTAAAAACCCAAATAACCACTAAACATATTAAAAGGTGCTTGATCTCTGGAGTAATGAGAGGAATGCAAAACAAAATAAAATGACAAACCTACAGTCTGATACCCTTGCACATACTCTGGATTGTCTAAAATTTAAAAGACTGATAATAACTAAGTTTTGGCAAAGATACAGAGCAACTGGGACTCTCATTCAACTGCTGGTGGAAGTACAAATTGGTGCAACCACTTTGAAATATTATTAGGAGTATCTGATGGAGTTGAACATTATATATATTTCTGTGATCAAGAAATTTTATTTCTAATAGACATGCATACATATATTCCCTAAATGATGTACTCTTGAAAGTTTATAGCAGCATTATTTGTAATAGCCCCAAATTGAAAACAGTTCAACTGCTTCTCAGCAATATGAATGAATAAATAAATTGTGGTACATTAATATAATGAAATAGCAAAGAAAATGAATGAACAAATTCCAAGTATACACTACAATATAGATGAATCTTACCAACCCAATGAGAACTGTTTGATTCCCACTTACAAAAAGTTCTAAAATGGGCAAAAATTAATCTCTACTGAGCCAGATCAGGACAGTGGTGACAACTGGGGAGGACATACAAGGTAATGATTGAGAGGAGGCAGGAGGAAGGCTTCTGGGAGGCTGGTAATGTCCTATTTCTTCGCCTGGGTTGTGAGCATAAGATATTGTTCACCTTGTGATAGTTCATGGAGCTGTACACTTACAGTCTGTGCATTTTTTTCTTAGTTCTTTTATTTGTTAATAAAAAACTTTGTACATTGAAAAATACGTAACTAATATTAAAACAATTTAAAACTGCGTAAATATCAAGAGCAGTCTGGTGGCTGGTGGTAATAAGCTGAAGGATAAATCATTTAGTGTTACTGCATCATGTGCACATTCTTCTGATCCCCACTGCTTTGAAAGCTCTCAACATGCTCTTAGAGACACACACATGGTTCCATTTGAAGGCAAAATCCTTTTGGGATAATTTTTATTTTTTGATTTTTTAAAACTAGAAATCAATACTGCCTTAAATGATGTGAAGCACAAGATACTTTCAGGTATCTGTAGAGGTTTACACACCACATGTTTGGAATAAGGCTTACTAAGAAGTCCCATGTACTAGGTGTGCACTGTTTTATGGCTTGAGGGATAAAAGCAGCCACCAACAGTATCCCAAATTATAATTCATGACATTATATCTGCCCAAAGTAGCAGGAAGTTTAGTCTTTCCATCCATGGTCCTTCTTCCATGGTAGGAGCAAGAATCTCCATAGGATACTTACTTCCAGAGGGTCTTCTTTGCCACCAGCGATATTCATGTCTTGGTAATGGAGGAGTCTATAACTCCTACAGCTACTGGCTGCTTGCAAACACTGATGTTGCTATAGCCAAGACCGGAGGTATTGAAAACTGTGCTGTCTCCAGGCATTTTAATCACCTGCCATCAGATTCAGAAAATGTTTCTGCTGATATCCAATTTCTGCCTCTCTCTCGAGAGAAAGACATGAGCCCCACAGGGTCAAACCTTGATGTCGCTACCATCCCCTTACTATTGCTGCCAATGCCAAAGTAGGAGCCCATCTCTGACCCTTCCTAGAGTGCCAGCGTTGTGAATACATGTGGCTGGGGCTTTCTGTGGAGTTGGCTGGGGTTACCAAGAGGTATTATAATAGTAACTAACATCTATTGAGTGCTCTTTATTCACAAGGTGGGACTCCCAATACTCAACCCTAAATAACTCAATATAATCCTCATGATAGCTAGTCAAGGTATGAGAGAAGACCCTTCTACCACCTGGTTACATGCAGCTAAAGGCGGCCAGGATGTCAGTGCTACAGATCCTTAGATGCACCTCTGTGTTCCAGGGGGCTGGTTGGGCCAGCTGTGGCCAAACACAGCATCCAAATTAATATTGTATAACAAGAAAGGGAACTTCAGATGAATGTTCCAGCATCCCAAGATGCTGTTCCACAAGTATCTTGCCCTTCCTTCCTTCCTTCCTTCTTTCCTTCCTTCCTTCCTTCCTTCCTCCCTCCCTCCCTCCCTCCCTCCCTTCCTTCCTTCCTTCCTTCCTTCCTTCCTTCCTTCCTTCCTTCTAATATTCATGATTTAGGAAGCACTAGCAGAGCTGATAGCCACATGTTGTGATGCATGAGTCAATGGACATTCCAATTAGTCAAGATCCAGTTCAGAATGGCCAACGGCTGGCTCAGATTGGTGTTAACCATTTTAGTGTATCACCGTCAAATTATCTCTGCAACTTGTGCTTGACAACAGCACCCAACACATTATAGCCATGGAATAAAATTGTGTGAAGTGAATGAATGAGCTATGCTTTGAGCCATTCCAGAAAATAGGTAATTATTTATTAACTAAAACTTACTTTGGACCCAAAACATTATTTCTAAAGTGGATTTTATTCACCACTTTGGGTATTCCCAAAATTAAACCTGCAGACAAATCTGAGGATATTAAGAGTGTGACACAAACTTTAAGGGCAATTTCAGTTTCCAAGGAGAGGTTCTAGAAATGGGCTGAGAAATGGAGTGTCTCCAGAAGCAGCACATGGGCTTTCTAGGTGTGAGTAATATCACAGAGGATGAATGAGCCTCAGTCTACCTGTTCAGCAAACCAGGTCTTAGCATTAATGCTGTAGAGGTAGTTCTTTTACTCAGACTTGTATTGGGTTGTCATTCTCCAAGCATGAGTTTTTACTGCAGGACTCCTCTATAGACAGAAATCATGTCTTCCAGCATGTTCAGAATCCTCCATAAGTTCAGGGTAGTTCTAGGAATATCAAAAAATTGTAATATACGTATGTTGACATATTCACTTTTTACATTTCTTTGTCTATTTTCAGATCTAAAAAATTATCAAAAATTAATTGGCTTTGATCTGATCAAACAGATTGTTGCTTTGAAAATAGACACATCTTTGCCAGTGGAATTAGCATTGGAGGTTATTTTAGAAATAACCAGGAGGATCTAAGATGGCAGCATAGAGAGGAGTGGATGGTAACTAGTCCCCCTGGAACAACTTGAAAAAAAAACAGAAAGCTAGTAAGTAAGCTGGAATAACTGCAGGGGGACAAAAGCGACTGTTCACTCATCATACACCAACCTGAATTGGGAGGAATGCCTGAGATCACAGCATAAAATCTGTAAGTAAAAACTGGATCTGGACCTCCGGAAGATGGCAGTTAGGAGAGACAGAGCGAAAAAACACCGCCATGAAAAATACTAGGTAAAACCCAGAAAGTCATCCAGAACACCAGTTCCAGTGATGAACTAGCTGGACAAAGTCTGCTAAATCCACAGCGACTGTGCACTTGGTGAAACCAGGAGTCTGTGTTCTGAAACAAGTAAGTCTGCTGAATATCTGGCAGCCACACTGCAGTGTGAGAAACCATGGGTTGGCATTTGGTGTCGGACTAGTTCTTTTTAAAATCCCAAAAGCGGCTGTGGATACGGCAGCAAGAATTGCACAGGAAGTGTGGCAGGAACAGCATCTCCACAACCTGTGAGTACTCCTCAGTATCTGGCCTGGACGATAGCCTTTTGTGCACCCGCTGCTAACTGTCTCAGAGTGAGGCAGGCAGAGGTTAGCCAAAAGGGGGAAAATTCCACGTCCCTTATAGCCATCTTCCTGGTGGGCTGGGAACACTCCTTCCCAGTGCCAGCGCCACAGCCCAGAGCTGCGCCAAAAAAAACCCAGTGTGATGGGAAATCTTTCCAGCAATGCGCACACGTGCTACAATATCTGGCATGGACAATAGCCTTTTGCGCACCTGCAGCTAATTGTCCCGGAGCTAGGAAGGCAGTGCAGTGTGAAAAGGGGTAAATTAATATGTCCCATTCAGCCATCCTTTCAGCAGGCTGGGAACACCCCTACACGGCCCTATGGCCCAGAACTTCCCTTGAGGGTTGGCGCACACTTGTGATGTAGCACAGTCTTCCCTCAGCAGAGGCCTTAGAAGGGCATGGCTTGGAAGAGGGACTCATTCGGAAATCCTAGGGGCCATACGCCAATACCAAGGACTTGTGGGTCAGTGGCAGAGACAATCTGTGGTGAGACCGAACTGAAGGTTTAGACTCTTGGAACAGCCTTAAAGCTCCAGGAACACCTGGGAGGTTTGATTTTTAAAGCTGCCCTCCTCCCTAACTGCTCAGACACACGACCCACATTCAGGGTGGACAGCACCAACTACACATGCAAAATTGGTGCACCAGTTGGACCCCACAAGAATCAGACCCCAACACACAACAAAGACAAAGTTGGGGAGAACTGGCTTGAGTGGAATAGGTGGCTCGCAGATGCCACCTGCTGGTTAGTTAGAGAAAGTGTATGCCACCAAGCTGTAGATCTGACAAATTAGAGATTAGTCTTTGAATTAGCCTACATATCCTAAAAGAACCCTATCAAGTTAAGCAAATGCCAAGAGGCCAAAAACAACAGAAAATTCTAAAGCATATGAAAAAACCAGACGATATGGATAACCCAAACCCAAACACCCAAATCAAAAGATCAGAGGAGACGCAGTACTTGGAGCAATTAATCAAAGAAATAAAGACAAACAATGAGACCATGGCACAGGATATAAAAGACATGAAGAGCATGGCACAGGATATAAAAGAAATGAAGAAGACCCTGAAAAGCATAAAGAAGAGTTTGCAAGAGTAAAAAAAAAATAGATGATCTTATGGAAATAAAAGAAACTGTCAACCAAATCAAAAAGATTCTGGATACTCATAGTACAAGATTAGAGGAAGCTGAACAACAAATCAGTGACCTGGAGTATGACAAAATGGAAAATGAAAGAACAAAAGAAAGAATGGGGAAAAAAATTTTAAAAATCAGAATGGATCTCAGGGACATGATAGATAACATAAAACATCCAACTATAAACTCATTGATGCCCCAAAAGGGGAAGAAAAGGGTAAAGGTCTAGAAAGAGTTTTCCAAGAAATTGTTGGGGAAAATTTCCCAAACTTTCTACACAACATAAAAGCACAAAGCATAAATGCCCAGAGAACTCCAAATAGAATAAATCCAAATAAACACACTCCGAGACATATTCTGATCAGACTCTCAAATACTGAAGAGAAGGAGCAAGTTTTGAAAGCAGCAAGAGAAAAGCAGTTCACCACATACAAAGGAAAAAACATAAGACTAAGTAGTGACTACTCTGCAGCCACCACGGAGGTGAGAAGGCAGTGGCACAACATATCTAAAATTCCGAGAGAGAAAAATTTCCAACCAAGAATTCTTTATCCAGCAAAGCTCTCCTTCAAATTTGAGGGAGAGCTTAAATTTTCCACAGACAAACAAATGCTGAGAGATTTTGCTAATAAAAGACCTACCCTACTTGAGATACTAAAGAGAGCCCTACCGACAGAGAAACAAAGAAAGGAGAGAGAGATATGGGGAAAGGTTCCATAATATTAGATGAAGATGCATTTTTTAAGCCATGTGTTGATCAGTGAATATAAGTTTGGCTTTATTATCATCATAGTCATCATAAGACACAACCCTATATTAAATCATTTTTAATTACTTATTTCAGAGAGGAATAAACAGACATTGCAGAATGGTGACATTATGAAGGAGAAAACATACATGGTATCACATCCTAATCCATACTACCATTTCTTTCACTCTATTTCAAATGGATAACTCAGGTTTATGGTATGGCATTCTTTCTGAAACACTAGAAGTCAGAAGATGAAGATACATGCCTCACTTTTCTGACTTGCTGATTGTAAATGTGGTCATCTCACTTAACTTGTAAGATGACTCTTAGTTTCCTAATTGATAAAACAGGAATTAGACTAAGAATAATTAAAAACTATTAAATTTAAGTCTGAAAATATAGACTTCTTTTGAAAATCCAAAGGAATACTCTTATACTTTTTGATACCATTGAAAAATGTGTATTCTCAAGTATGTTTTATCAGTTGGTGTAGATGAGATGCCATTGTCTGGAGATAGCATGGGATATACAGAGCAAAGGCATATAGGGAGCAGTGTAGGTGGAAATGTCTATTTATATATGGAGAGACATCTATTATTGTAGTCATTGAACCACTAAATTTAAGTGGCAATTATTAACTTCTATTTTATACACTGAAACAAAAGAACATTAATTGTGAAACCAAGATTTGCTATTTATTGCATAGTTAATGGAAAACACTGAATGATTTTAGCTTCTGAGTTCAGATAGAGGGTTTGGCAAAAAAAAAAAAAAATTCTATTTACTCTCTGATCCTGAAGCTTGTATAGTTTACAATGAGAATTCCTATAAATAAAATAAAATTATCTCAATGCATTTAGTTCCTTGGTTCAGATAAAAATAATTTGAATAGCAAGGGTTATGCGCAGGCATGTTTGTAAATATACAAAGGAGGAAGAAGGGGAAGTATTGATCTGCATTGAGATTTATTCTTCAACCTAGATATGGTGAGAATAGTGCAACAATATCCTCATCTATAAAATTGATAACACAGCCACTATTTTGTGATATCAAAAAAGATGACTATAAATATCTGAAAATTAAATACTATTCTGAAACTTTAAAAAAATAATAGAGGGGCATATAGGGAAAAAATATACCTACTGCAAACTAATTACAGTTAGCAATATTTTAACATTCTTTCATCAACAGTAACAAATGTACTATACCAATACTACGAGTCAACAATGAAGAGGGGGTAGTTAGAAGTATGGGAGGATTTGAGTTTTCTTTTTTTGTCTGTATTTGTTTTCTGGAGTAATGAAAATGTTCTAAAAATTGAAAAAAAATTAATTGTGTTGATGGATGCACAGCTGTGTGATGGTACTGGGGGAAACTGATTGTTTGATTGTACACTTTGGATCTTTGGATAATTGTATGGTATGTGAATAATCTCAATAAATAAAAAAAATTTAAAATTAAAAAAATGTTTTGAGAATAAACTGAAATAGGAAAAAAAAAAAAGAAAAAAGAAATAACCAATATGAATTCTTTTTAAACCATAAAAACAAAAAATGTAGGAAAAAAGTTTTATAGATAGAGTCTTCCTATTTGTTTGTGTATCTTTAGCCACTTTTATTTACTATACTGCATGGTTAGAAGTTGATATGCCTTAGGTAAAAGATACCCTGAAGAAATTTTTAAAACTCTGTTAAGTAGAACTCTGTCAGTTTATAAAATGCCAGTCATAAAAGTCTAGATTACAATTGATATTCCTTGGCTCCAAACACATTAAAAAGGAACCCAACAGAAGAGAATCTAAGATGGCGGCATAGAGAAGAGTGGAAGGTAAGTAGTCCCCCTGGAACAACTGAAAAAAAGCCAGAAACAACTAGTAAATAATCCGGAATAACTGCAGGGGGACAAATGTGACCATCCACTCATCATACACTAACCTGAACTGGGAGGAATGCCCGAGATCGCAGCATAAAATCTGTAAGTAAAAACTGCAGACCCAAATCAGGAGACCCCTCCCCCACAGCCGGAGCTGCAAAGCCTTGTGGTGCCAGAGAGCAGCTTTCTCCCAGCAAGCTAATATAGCTCAGCTGAGCACCAACTGGGGTTTTAATTAGCGAATGTGAACTGCTCACTACGAGGTATGAATCCCCAAAAAACAGACAGACGCTTGGGGTGATGACTGACTTCGGAGAGCCAGAGGGTCACCTTGGACTAGCTCTGTTCCTTTTTCAACTCAGTGGAGAAAGCCTCAGCCATTTTCAGTTCCCAGTTCTGTGACCCAGACAAGGGTATAGCACAGGCAGAGAGAGACCATTGAAATGCTAATAACCTCTGCGTAGGGGATCTATCTTCTCTAAGAGGAAAGGGGTGTGGCCCAGCTCTACTACCTGCCTTTCATTCAGAACTTGGGGAAAAAGAGCCACACCTCCTTACACCAGTCAAGAATTATAGGCTAACAGGCGCCACCTGCTGGGCAGAAAAGCACAGGGACCGGAGGCATCAGAGGGTGTAGCAATTTTCTAAGACACACCCTCAAGGAAACCAGATACTGAATATTTCTTCCTTCTGGGACCTGAGCCCATTCTCGTCTGGGGAGGCCTGATTGGGGTAACCAAGGAAACCATGTCTAGACAACAGAAAACTACAACCTACACCAAGAGAAATGAGGTTATGGCCCGGTCAGGGGAACAAACTTGCACTTCAACTGTGATGCAGGAATTGAAACAACTAATAATAAGTCAATTCAAAAAGTTTAGAAAAGATATGGTGAAAGAGCTGAACCATGTAATGAAAACACAGGACGTACATAAGGTAGAAATTTAAAGTTCAAAAAACCAACTGGCGGAATCTATGGAAATGAAAGGCACAGCACAAGAGATGAAAGACACAATGGAAACATACAACAGCAGATCTCTAGAGGCAGAAGAAAACACTCAGGAACTGGAGAAAAAGGTCCCTGAAAGCCTACACAAAAAAGAACAGATAGAGAAAAGAATGGAAAAATACAAGCAACGTCTCCGGGAACTTAAAGACAAAACAAAAAGCAAGAATTTACATGTCATTGGTGTCCCAGAAGGAGAAGAGAAGGAAAAAGGGGCAGAAGCAATAATAGAGGAAATAATCAATGAAAATTTCCCATCTCTTATGAAAGACATAAAATTACAGATCCAAGAAGTGCAGCATGCCCCAAACAGAATAGATCTGAATAGGCCTATGCCAAGACACTTAATAATCAGATTATCAAACATCAAAGGTAAAGAGAGAATCCTGAAAGCAGCAAGAGAGAAGCAATCTATCACATACAAAGGAAGCTTGATAAGACTATGTGTGGATGGATTTCTCAATAGAAACCATGGAGGCAAAAAGGAAGTGGGGTGATATATTTAAGATACTTAAACAGAAAAACCACCAACCAAAATCCTATATCCGGCAAAACTATCCTTCAGATATGAGGGAAAGCTTAAAATATTCTCTGACAAACAGACAATGAGAGAGTTTGTGAACAAGATACCTGCTCTACAGGAAACACTAAAGGAAGCACTGCAGACAGAAAGGAAAAGACAGAAGTGAGAGGTATGGAAAACAATTTTGGGAGACAGTAGCACAGCAATGTAAGTACACTGAACAAAGATGACCGTGAGTATGGTTGAAAGAGGAAGGCTGGGATCATGTGGGACACCAGAACAAAAGACAAATGATAAAGACTGGGACTGTGTAACTCGGGGAAACCTAGGATGCTCAACGATTGTAATAAAAGGTACAAATATGTTTTTACATGAGGTAGAACAAATGAATGTCAACATTGCAAGGTGTTAAAAATAGGGTGGGATTGGGGGGAAAATACAATCAATGCAAACTAGAGGCTAGAACTAACAGAAACATTGTATTATGCTTCCTTTAATGTAACAAAAGCAATATACCAAAGCTAAATGCATATGGAGGGGTGGGGAATAGGGGAAGGGTATGAGACTCCTGGCATTGGTAATGTTGTCTGACTCTTACTCTACTTTAGGTTAATGCTATCTTTCCTTTCATCACCTTATAGCTATCAAGTTTTTTTTGTTTGTTTGTTTGTTTTTCTCTCTTTCTCTTGCCTTTTTCTTTTGCCTGTCTGCCTTCTTTGACTCTTCCTCTGTCTTTGTGGAAGAAATGTCCTTATATAGAGAGTGGCGATGGTGCTCAGTACATAAATATGTGACTATATGGGGAACCGATTTTGTTTACTTAGGATGGAATGTATAGTGTTTGAACAAAACTGTCTTAAAAGAAATGGGTTGATGACGAAACCTTGAGGGCACTATATGGAGTGAAATAAGACAGACACATAAAGGCAAATATTGCAGGGTCTCACTGATATGAACTCATTATAATATGTAAACTCACAGACATGAAATATAAGTTACCAGGATATAGAATGACGCTGAAGAATGGGGAGCAGTTGCTTATTATGAACAGAATGTTCAACTGGGGTGAACTTAAATATTTGGAAATGGACACGGGTGATGGTAGCATGTAATGAGAATAACTAACAGTGCTAAAAGGTGTGTGAAGGTGGTGGAAAGGGTAAGCTCAGAGTCACACATGTCACCAGAAGGAAAGTTGGAGGTTAAAAGATGGGAATGTATAAAACAGTGAATCTTGTGGTGGACAATGTCCGTGATAAACTATACAATATTAGAAATGTCTCTCACGAACTAGATCAAATGTATGACACTATAACTAGAAGTTAATAATAGAGAGGCATATAGGGAAAAAATATATACCTATTGCAAACTATATACTACAGTTAGTAGTATTTTAACATTCTTTCATCAACAGTAACAAATGTACTATACCAAAACTACGAATCAGTAATGGAGGGGGGGCGTGGTTAGGGGTATGGGAAAATCTGAGTTTCCTTTTTTTGTCTTTATTTCTTTTCTGGAGTAGTGAAAATGTTCTAAAAATTGAAAAAAAAAATAATTATGTTGATAGATGCACAGCTGTATGGTGGTGCCGTGGGCAGCTGATTGTACACTTTGGATCTTTGGATAGTTGTATGGTATCTGAACAATCTCAATAAAATATACATATATAAAAGTTAAAAAAAAAAAAAAAAAAAGGAACCCAACACAAGCCCAAAGAACTGGAAAGAAAAAATATACTTGAAAATGCATTAATTTAATACCACAATTAACACATATTTATGGCATTATATAATCCAGTTATAAACAGTGAGAATAAAATTTTCAATATTCATCCAAATGTATATTATTTTTAGCATCAGGTGGACATTCCTTCTATACCATTTGGGAATTTCAGGCACTCGCCAGGGACATGCTATTGATCCATACACCTAAAAATATCTATTTTGCACTGCTAACTTGATGCAAAACACTATACTAGTTTGTGAAACCTGGTTTAGTCTGGGAAAGACTGAATAGTCTTTAATGCATCTTCATCATCTAAGAGTTTATGATTTGAAATGGGCCCAAGACCAAATAAAATTCTATCTAAATGAATTAAAGTAGAATGTTTAAAATAAAAAGTTACTGAGCAGCTACTTTGTGCCATGCTCAGTGTGGTAACTATCGTTAAATGATCTTTTTACAGCGGATGTCATGGGAAACTGCCCAGATGCCCCTTTGGGACCAGTGCACCCCTTCCTCCAGCTGGGAGCCTTGGCAGCTGTGCTGGCAGCAGCCCCCTTCCCCAGAAATTGCCCTTGACCAGAGGGGCTTGCTTCTTCCTGGAAGATCTGCATCCAAGGGCTGGACAACAACCTGCCCACTTAGCCTTAGATGGGATAACTGATGGGCAATATTACCTTCCTAGGGCTTTATCAATTACTAACACTTGATGGCTTAAAACAACAGAAATTATTTTCTCACAGTTCTGGAAGCCAGAAGTTTGAAATCAAGGTGTCATCAGGACCATGTTCCCTCCAAAGGCTTAAGGGAGAATCCTTTGCCTCGTCCAGCGTCTGTGGCTCCAGACATTCCTCGTCTTGTGTCTGCATAACTCCAATCCCTACCTCTGTTTCACGGTCATCATCTCTGTGTGTCTTCTTCTCTCTGTCACTAATAAGGACAACTGTCATTGGATTTAGGACACACCTGGGTAATCTAGGATAACCTCATCACAAGATCCTTAACTTAATTACACCTGTAAAGACACTTTTTTTACAACGTCACATTCAAGTTTCCAAAATTAGGACATGGATGTAGCTTTTTGGGCCTGCATTCGACCCACTACAAGGGCCCTGCCAGCTCTTACAGAACCTCCTGCGGGGTCTACTGGGGCCTGTTTGCATCTCAGTTCAGCATCTCCCTCCGTTCCATGCTGACTCCCTCAATCCCTTACCAGTGTTGTTGCTGGAGTGCTCCTCAATAACCCCCTGCACCCAAACTTGCCCTCTGTCCATTTCCAGGGAACCTAACCTAAGATTCTCATTAAAAGTTAACCATAATATGTATTGTCTTATGGCTTTTAGGCATTTTTTTTTTTTTTTAGTTGTTGGGGCAAAATAGCAAAGTTAAGACTTTAGCAGGAAGAAGGGTTTCAAGGAGAGTTTGCTAAAGCTCCCCGGGCAGTGAAAATAAAGTTTTTGAACTGCATCACCCTGAGGATGAGTGAACAGTGCTCTAAAGGTCCACGGGACCAGATGGGCCCCCATTTGGCTCCAACCCTGTTCGAAAGTGACTCCTCCTTCCAAAAGGAATCGAGATGGATGGAGCTCTCCAGCCCTCAGAGGAACAGCAGAATATGGAGTTCTAGAAAGAGAACTCAGAGCTGAAAAATTCAAGACCATCCAAAGAGAAGGTACTAGAAGACATTTCCACACAAACAGTTAAGCGGTGGTCCATACTTTGCAGAAGCAAAGCCTCCAGAACATGAGAGAGACAACAGATATTACGATAACAGTGAGGCTTTCAGTAATTGTACAAGTAGGGACTGGGAATAGGGGCAATTAGGCAAGATCGGGGCCCTAGAGTGGTGTGAGCACAAACTGCTTGGGGTGTAGAAAACCAGAATCCCTTCCCTAAACCAAGGCAGAGACAATCCTGCCAAATCCACCCTTACCTGAGGGTTTCTCTGCTCCTTCGAAAGGAAGTATTTGGCACTATTATTACACAGAACCCAGCTTTATATATATATTCACTAAGCTAGAGATTATCTTCATTTATAATGGCATTTGGTCATTCTCCATTCATCTTTCTGTTGCCTAAAAAGACCCTTGTCAAAGAACCTTTCTAGACATTTTTCTAGAGAGATATTCATAACCATATGGACTTCACCAAGATTCTGGTGCGTAGAGTGACTCAGCCAGGGGCATTTTAAATAGAGTTGCTTTTCACGGAGGTTTCTGCTGCATGGGCTTGCTGCACATTGCCTTTTTTTTTTTTTTTTTTTTAATTTTATTGAGATTGTTCACATAACATACAATTATCCAAAGATCCAAACTGTACAATCAATTGCCCCTGGAACCCTCATACAGCTGTACATTCATTACCACAGTTAATTTTTGTTCAATTTTTAGAACATTTTTGTTACTCCAGACAAGAAATAAAGACAAAGATGAGGAAAAAAAAAAAAAGACAAGAAAAGGAAACTCAAATCCTCCCATATCCCTAACCAGCCCCCCTCCATTGTTGACTCATAGTATTGTTACTGTTTATGAAAGAACATTGAAATACTATTAACTGTAGTACATAGCTTGCAATAGGTATATATTTTCTCCCTATATGCCCCTCTATTATTAACTTCTAGTTGTATTGTCATACATATGTTCTGGTTCATGAAAGAGATTTCTAATATTTGTACAGTTAATCACAGACATTGCCCACCACAGGATTCAGTTTTATACATTCCCATCTTTTGACCTCCAACTTTCCTTCTGGTGACGTGCATGACTCTGAGCTTCCCCTTTCCACCACATTCACGCACCATTCAGCGCTGTTATTTATTCTCACAACGTGCTACCATCACCTTTGTTCATTTCCAAACATTTAAGTTCATCCTAGTTGAACATTCTGCTCATACTAAGCAACCACTCCCCATTCTTTAGCCTCATTCTATATCTTGGTAACTTATATTTCATGTCTATGAGTTTGCATATTATAATTAGTTCCTATCAGTGAGACCCAGCAATATTTGTCTTATGTGTCAGGCTTATTTCACTTAGTATATTGCCCTCAAGTTTTCATCATCAACCCATTTTTTTTTAAAGATGGTTTTGCTCATATGCCATACATTCCATCCTAAGTAAACAATCGATGGTTCCCTGGATAGTCACGTATTTATGTATTCACCACCCTCACCACTATCTATATGAGGACATCTACATTTCTTCCACAATGCAGGAGGAAGAGTCAAAGCAAGTAGAGAGGCAAAAGAAAAAGAAGGAAGAGGGGAACAACAAAAAGATGACAGCTAGGAAGCAGCAAAATGAAAGATAACCTTAAATCAAAGTAGAATAAAGAGTCAGACAACATCACCAATGCCAAGTGTCTCATACCCCTCCCATATGCCCCCTTCTTATCTGCATTTACCTCGGCATATTGCCTTTGTTACATTAAAGGAAGCATAATACAATGATTCTGTTAGCTATAGTCTCTAGTTTACATTGATTGTATTTTTCCTACAATGCCTCCCTATTTTTAACACCTTGCAAGGTTGACATTCATTTGTTCTCCCTAGTGAAAAAACATATTTGTACATTTTATCACAATTGTTGAACACTCTAGGTTTCACTTAGTTACACAGTCCCAGTCTTCATCTGTCCTCTTTTCTTCTGGTGTCCCACATGCTCCTAACCTTCCTCTTTCAACCATACTCACAGTCATCTTTGTTCAGTGTACTTACATTACTGTGCTACCATCACCCAAAATTGTGTTCCAAACCTCTCACTCCTGTCTTCCCTGGTCAGTCTGTAGTGCTCCCTTTAGTACTTCCTGTAGGGCAGGTGTGTTGTTCACAAAGTCTCTCATTGTCTGTCAGAGAATATTTTGAACTCTCCCTCATATTTGAAGAACAGTTTTGCCAGATATACGATTCTTGGTTGGTGGTTTTTCTCTTTCAGTGTCTTAAATATATCACCCACTTCCTTCTTGCCTCCATGGTTTCTGTTGAGAAATCCACACATAGTCTTATTAAGCTTCCTTTGTATGTGATGGATTGCTGTTCTCTTGCTGCTTTCGGGATTCTCTCGTTGTCTTTGACATTTGACAATCTGATTATTAAATGTCTTGGGATAGGCCTATTCAGATCTATTCTATTTGGGGTATGCTGCACTTATTGTATCTGTAATTTTATGTCTTTCATAAAAGATGGGAAAGTTTCATTGATTATTTCCTCTATTATTGCTTCTGCCCCTTTTCCCTTCTCTTCTCCTTCTGGGACACCAATGATATGTACATTCTTGTATTTCGTTTCGTCCTTAAGTTCCTGGAGATGTTGCTCATATTTTTTCATTCTTTTCTCCATCTGCTCCTTTGTGTGTAGGCTTTCAAGTGTTTTGTTCTCCAGTTCCTGAGTGTTTTCTTCTGCCTCTTGAGATATGCTGTTGTATGTTTCCATTGTGTCTTTTGTTTCTTGTGTTGTGCCTTTCATTTCCATAGATTCTGCCAGTTGTTTTTTTGAACGTTCAGTTTCTGCCTTATGTATGCCCAGTGTTTTCTTTATAGCCTTTATCTCTTTTGCCATATCTTCTCTAAAGTTTTTGGATTGATTTAGCATTAGTTGTTTAAATTCCTGTATCTCAGTTGAAGTATAAGTTTGTTCCTTTGACTGGGCCATAATTTTGTTTTTCTTAGTGTAGGTTGTAGTTTTCTGTTGTCTATGCATCTGACCTCCTAGGCCACCCCAATCAGGTTTTCCCAGATGAGAAAAAGCTCAGGTCGCAGAAGAAGGAAATATTCAGTATCCAGTTTCCCTGATGGTGTGTTAGAGGATTGACATGCCCTGTGCTTTTCTGCCCAGCAGGTGGTGCTTGTCAGCCTGTCAAGCCTGTCACTCCAGGCTCTCCTCCCCAAGGCTCTGGGGTCTTGTTCTGAATGTAAGGCAGGTAGTAGAGCTGAGCCTCTCCTCTTACCTCTTGGGAAGCTATGCCCCCTACAGAGAGGTCATCTGCATATAAATAAATTCTTTGTTTCTCTGACTCTGCTACCTCCACTCTTGTCTGATCAGAGTGCTGCAAGTTTAAAATGGCTGAGGCTTTCTCTACTGCAAAGCACTGCAAGCTGAAAACAGCTGAGGCTTTCTCCACTGAGCCACCCAGGTTGAGAAAGAGAGAAAGGGACAGAAAGTCCCCAGATTCACCTGTTGGCCAGAGACAGCACACAATCCTTTGGGCTCCCTGTCCTGAGACAGACACATCCCTTGACTCTCCCAAGGTCAGTCATCACCAAAACCCTCTATCTGCTTGTTGGAGATTCACTGTCTCTATTGAGCAGTTAACATTAAAAATCCAGTTGGAGCTGGGCTGAGGTACACTCACTTGTTCAGAGAGTGCTGCTCTCTAGCACTGGGAGGCTTCCATGAGGGAGGGGTTCTCCACTCGGATCTGCAGTTTTTACTTACAGATTTTATGCTGTGATCTCGGGCATTCCTCCCAATTCACGTTGGTGTGTGATGAGTCGACAGTCACCTTTGTCTCCCCATAGTAATTCCAGGTTATTTACTAATTTTTCTGTTGACTATGAATTGTTCCAGGGGGACTAAGTAACTTCCACTCCTCTCTATGCTGCCATCTTAGCTCCTCCCCCCACATTGCCTTTTAAGAGCTGTTTTTTCTTCTTTGTTGGAGTATTACCTCCTACTGTGCAGCAGGCATGAGAAGGCACCGGAAGACAGAACTTAGCTCTGCTTCTCGTGCCCCCACTGACCTGCATATCAAGAAACTCCAATTCCAAGATCCAATTTCCTTATATGTATCTGTATAATCTAGAACAGTGTGGGCCAATAAATCTCTCTGCAATGATGGAAATGTTCTATATTCCATGCTGTCCAATACAGTAGCAACAAGCCATAACCAGATATTGAACACTTGAGATGCAGCTAATGTAACTAAGGAACTCAATATTCAATTTTATTTTATTTTAATAAATTTTTGTTTAAATGTAGATAGCCACATGAGGCTAGCAGCTACCTTAATGGATATGCAGATGTAGGTTGAAGTTAAGGTTTCAAAATTCTATATTGCTCTTATTCCAAGAAGTTTGGGAATTCTGCCATTGGTACAAAGGGCTATAAAATTTTGTGGCTTTACTGCAAACAAACATTGACCATCTCATTTATTCTTGATCTGATTTTCCTAACAATTAAGTTCCCTCTGTCCCAGAACAGAAGTTGGCAAACTGGAGCCCTTAGATCAAATCCAGTCTGCTTCCTGCTTTTGCAAAAAAGTTGTATTGCGACATCATGACACCCATTCTTTATATATAGTCTGTCCACAACTGCTTCAGTGCTACAACAGCAGGATTCAACTGCTGTGACAGAGATTCATGGCTGGCAAAGCTGAAAATATTATCAGGCCCTTTACAGATCGCCTGCCCTTGATTGAGACTAAATTAAAGTTGCTCTTTCATTACAGATAGTAAACAACTGTTTATCCTTTCTGTAACATTTTACTCTATTTTAGAGGATAAGGCTTTTGCATCTGAATGTTGGGTGCCTTTTCATTTTCAATGTTGACTCATTAGCATCAGAGGGTTAGAACTTCTTATCTTCTTTTAAATTTCCACCATCTAATGATCTGTCTCTGGCAGTGGTTGTTCTAGTAAGTGGTCCAGATTGGACTCACCTGTTTGTGATTCTAAAATTCTTCCAGAGGACTTTAACATCCTCCCAGACAATTCTCTTAATTTGTAATAATATCAAATTCATTTCATAATTTTGTTACTGTGCCAGTTTGAATGTATGTCCCCCAAAACGCCATTATCTTTGATGTAATCTTGTATGGGCAGACGTGTCAGTGTTGATTAGATTGTAATTCTTTGAGTGTTTCCATGGAGATGTGCCCCACCCAACTGTGGGTGATGACTCTGATTGGATAATTTCCATGGAGGTGTTTCCCCACCCATTCAGGGTGGATCTAAATTAAATCACTGGAGCCATATAAATGAGCTGACAAACAGAAGGAACTCAGTGCAGCTGAGAGTGACATTTTGAAGAGCAACTGAGAATGACATTTTGAAGAGGAGCTACAGCCAAGAGGGACACTTTGAAGAATGCACTGGAACTGAGAGAGGAGCTTCAGCTTAAGGAAACATTTTGGAGATGGCCTTTGAAAGCAGACTTTTGCTCTGGAGAAGCTAAGAGAGGACAAACACCCCAAGAGCGAATAAGAGTGACATTTTTGAGGAGCTGAAGCCTAGAGAGGAAAGTCCTGGGAGGAAGACATTTTGAAACCAGAATTTTGGAGCAGACACCAGCCACGTGCATTACCAGCTAACAGAGGTTTTCCGGATACCACTGGCCATCTTCCAGTGAAGGTACCCAATTATTGATGCGTTACCTTGGATACTTTATGGCCTTAAGACTGTAACTCTGTAACCAAATAAACCCCCTTTTATAAAAGCCAATCCATTTCTGGTGTTTTGCATTCTGGCAGCATTAGCAAACCAGAACAATTACCAGGTTCCTGATTTTCAGAACTCTTTGGAATGGGTTCATTCCCAGATTCTTGCTTTGAAAGTAGACACAGAGCAAACTGTATAAATTATAACTTGAAATACAACCATGGACTTCAATTTCTCTTTAGTAGCAAGGTTAGGATCTGCTTGAGAACTTTCAACTAAATCTTTGGATGCTTTTATTTATCTACCCAGGAATCAGCGTGCTTATTAACCCAGTCATAATGTCTGGTGGCTACTTCTGGGTTGGTGATTATTCACACATCAATCAATCAAATAATATCTAAGTTATTTTTAAATGTTGGGGAAATGTCTGTTAATATTTTAGTTCTCACTTTATGACTGCAGTTCTTGTTTGATATTCAAAAAGCATTGAAAGATCAGTAATCGATTTTGGAACAAGTGAGTCAATATGCCTGTGACTGAGCTTTCTGTTGGACTGAACACGCATGGCTCACTCCCGGTGGAGATGTTAGCCTCCAACAAAAGTAAAGAGAAAACCATGCACAAAGTTCTAAATAATGGGCAACGCAAATGGTCCTCTAATTCGTTGATGGTAAGTTCTTATAATTGACTTTAATGCCTTCATTCTGGATCACACTGATGTCTCCTGCTTACTTTTGAAACTGTAGGATTCTCCTCTTAAAAAAGTACAAAACAGTACAAAAAATACGTTTCAATTCTGAGCTCCTTGGCTTTCACAAGGAACATGCTGTGATGAGAATTTGGTCCCTCAAATGTCCTAATTTCAGCTCCAGTCAAATCTGATAGTATCTTTTTTAAAAAAATTCAAACCATGATGAATTTTTATTTTCTCATTTAATTAAAAAATTTCCATTTCAGTTTCCAAAATGTATAACTGGGAAGTAAACAAGAGAAAGGGGAATTTGAATGTGCATTTGTGGTGAAACAATTTGTACTCTCATGAAAGAAGAAAAATCCTTACTGATGTCAGTGTAAGGCTCGTGTCACTCTATAGTCTAGAATTAAAAATGCCATGAGGTTTATGGTGTATATTTATGTAGATGTGTGTGCAACATTGTGCTCTTTTAAATGCAATTTTATTGTGCTATATTCACATACCAATCATCCAAAGTGTACAATTTTCATAGTATCATCACATAGTTGTGCATCCATCACCACAGTTTTTGAATATTTTCATTACTCTAAAATAAAAATAAAAATAAAAGTAAAAAAGAATACCCAAAACATCTCATATCATTCCTCCCCCCATTATTCATTTTGTCCCCATTTTTCTACTCATCTGTCCATAAAGTGGATAAAGGAAGTGTGAGTCACAAGGTTTTCACAACCACACAGTCATGCCGTATAAGCTCTATAGTTAATACAAATGTCTTCAATAAACAAGGATACTGAGTTGCAGTTCAACATTTTCAGGTTTTCCTTTCAGCTATTCTAATACACTAAAAACTAAAAAGGGATAGCTATAAAAAAACATGAGAATAACCTCCAGAATGACTTCTTGACTTCATTTGAAATCTCTCAGCTGCTGAAACTTTATTTGGTTTCATTTCTCTTTCCCATTTTGTCCAAGAAGCCTTTTTTCTTTTTCTTTTTTCTTAAGATTTAGTCACACACCATACAATCATCCAAAATATGCAATCAATTGAGCACATTACCATCATGTAGTTGTTCATTTATCACCCCGATCTATTTTTTAACATTTTCCTTGTACCAGAAAAGGTGATAATAAGAATTAAAAAAAATAGTGAAAAAAGGACACCCATATCGTCCCCCACCCACGCTATTTTTCCTTTAGTTTTTTTTGCCCCCATTTTTCTACTCATCCATCCATATACTGGATAAAGGGAGTGTAATCCACAAGGTTTTCAAAATCACACTGTCACTTGTAAGCTACATTGTCATATGATTGTCTTCAAGAATCAAGGTCACTGGGTTGGGGTTTGATAGTTTCAGGTATTTACTTCCAGCTATTCCAATACATTAAAACCTAAAAAGTGTTATCTATGAAGTGAGTAAGAATGTCCCCCAGAGTGACCTCTCGACTCCATTTGGAATCTCTCAGCCACTGAAGCTTTATTTCATTTCATTTCGCATCCCCCTTTTGATCAAGATGTTCTCAATCCCACGATGTCAGGTCCAGATTCATCCCTGAGAGTCATACCCTGCATTGCTAGGGATTTACACCCCTGGGAGTCAGGTCCCATATAGGGGGGAGGGCAGTGAGAGCACCTGCCAAGGTGGCTTAGTTAGAGAGAGAGGGCCACATCTGAGCAACAAAGAGGGATTCAGGGGGAGATTCAGGCACAATTATAAGCAGGCTTAGCTTCTCCTTTGCAGTTACAGCCTTCTTAAAGGCAAGTCCCATGATAGAGGGTTTGGCACATCAACTCACCAGTCCTTAGTGTTTGTGAGAACATCAGCAACCATCTCAAGAAGGGTTTTTCAATCTTATGATGCTGGGTCCAGGTGCATCCCTGGAAGTCATGTCCCTCTTTGCCTGGGAGATTTACACCCCTGGGAGTCACATCCCACTTAGAGAGAGAGGCCACATCTGAACAAGAAAAGAAGTTCTCAGCTTCTTTAATACTTGCTGTATGGGATAATACTGACATCCATAGCTGCTGAACTCTTGCTCTTAGTCTTAGGTCACACAGATACCCAAAGTTCCAGGGACCAATCAGGTTATACATAAACAGCTCAGCACCTCAAAATTTAGAAATAACTGTTACAACTCATGAACAGACATGACTGCTGTGGGAGCTTACAATCTAGGAACCTTTACTATAAGCCTTCCCCTGATAACCTATGCTCTCAGAGTCAATTCCCAGAGTTTGCACATTATAGTTAGTCCATATTAGTGAGGCATTATAATGCTTGTCTTTTCGATTCTGGCTTATTTCACTCAACATAGTGTCCTCAAGGTCCATTCACCTAGTTGCATACCTCACAACTTCATTCCTTTTTGCCTCCACTCAGTATTCTATTGTATGTATACACTACAGTTTCTTATTCCATTTATCAGTCAGTGTACCCTTAGGCCACCTTCATCCGTTGAAATTCATGAGTACTGCTACCATAATCACCAGTGTGCAAATGTCCATTAGCATCCTTGATCTCAGTTCTTCCAAGTATATAGCCAATAACAGGGCTGCAGGACCATATGGCAACCCCATAGTTAGCTTCCTGTGGACCCACCACACTGCCCTCCTGATGGGCTGCACCATTCTACTTCCCTACCAACGGTGAATGGGTACATCCCTCTCTCCACATTTTCTCCAGCACTTGTATCCCTCTGTTTATTTTTTAAACAGTTTTATTCATACACCACACAATGCATCCTAAGGAAACAAACAATGATTCCTGGTATAATAACATAGTTATGCATTCAGCACCACAGTCTAACTGAGGACATTTCCATTTCTTCTGCAAAGAAATAGGAAGAGGAGAAAAAAATGAAGAATAAAGAAATAAAAGACAGAATAAAAATAAAAATAAAATAATATAAAATGAAAAGGTCAGGCAACAGCAATACCACCAAGAATCCCATACTACTCCCTTATATCCCCCTCTTACAGATATTTAGCTTTGGTATATTGCCTTTGTTACAATTAATGGAAGCATCTTACAATGTTCCTGTTAACTGTAGACTTTAGTTTGCATTGACTGTATTTTTCCCCTAAACCATCCAGTTTTCAACACCTTGCAATGTTGACATTCATTTGTTCTCCCTTATGTAAAAACATTTTTTATATTTGTACATTTAATCTCCATCATTGACTACTTTAGGTTTCTCTATGTTAAATAATCCCAGTCTTATCTTCTGTCTTTTCTTCTGGTGTCATACATGCCCCCAGCCTTCCTCTTTCAACCATACTCACACTCATCTTTGTTCAGAGTACTTACAATATTGTGCTACCATAACACAGTATTGTGTTATCAATTTCTGGATCTATACAATCAATCCTGTTTACCCTTGTGTACTTCTTCAGCATCAAATGTCTGATCTCCAACCTCTTTCTGTCCCCTGATAACCTGTGTTCCCAACCTAAAATCTCAAAGTTCACTCATCAATGTTAGTTCATGCAGTATCCATCCTTTTGTTTCTGACTCATTTCACTCAGCATAATGTCTAAACCATTTTGTCTTTTTGATTTTATATGACATGTCGTATTTTATTCTTTTTCTATCTCTCTCTCTTTACCCTTACTGATAGTCTTCATTTCTACAGTCTTCTCCAAACCTCTCTCTCCTTGCTTTTCCTATCTGCCTGTACTTTTCCCTTTATTATTTCTTGTAGAGCAGATATCTTGTTCATAAACTCTCTCAGTGCCTGTTTGTCTGAAAATATTTTAAACTCACCCTCATTTTTGAAGGACAGTTTTGCCAGATACAGAATTCTTGGTTGGCAGTTTTTCTCTTTCAGTATCTTAAATATTCCATGCCACTGCCTTCTTGTCTCCATGGTTTCTACTGAAAAATCTGCACATAGTCTTATCAAGCTTCCTTTGTATGTGATGGATCACTTTTCTCTTGCTTCCTTCAGAATTCTCTCTGTCTTTGACATTTGATAATCTGATTATAAGGTATCTTGGAGTAGGTCTACTCAGATCTATTCTGTTTGGTGTATGCTGTGCTTCTGGGATCTGTATTTTATGTCTTTCATTAGAGATGGGAAATTTTCAGTGATTGTATGCTCCATTATTCTTTCTGCCCCTTTCCCTTCTCTTTTCCTTCTAGGACAACCATGACACATATATTTGTGTGCTTCATGTTGTCATTCAATTCCCTGAGACCCTGCTAATGTTTTTCTATTCATTTCCCTATCTGTTCTTTTGTGTGTAGGATTTCAGATGTTCTGTCTTCTAGTTCATGAATTCTTTCTGCCTCTTCAAGTATACTGTTTAATGCCTTCCTTGTGTTTTTCATCTCTTCTATTGTGCCTTTCATACCCATAAGTTTTGCCAATTGTTTTGTCAAACATTCAAGTCCTTCCTCATGTTTGCCCAATGTTTTCCTTATATCCTTCATCTTTTTTTTGCCATCTGAGCTCAGCTCATTGATTTGATTTTTGAATTGGTTCAGCATATTTGTTTGAATATTTATACTTAGCTGTTTCAGCTCCTGTATCTCATTTGAAGTGTAAGTTTGTTTCTTTAACTGGGCCATATCTTCATTTTTCCTAGCGTGACTCATAATTTTTTGTTGTCTAGATCTGGTTTCCTTGATTACCCCAATCAGATTTTCCCAGACAGATGGGTCCAGGTCTCAGGGGGGAGGGTATAATCTGTATCAAGTTTCCCTCAGGGTGAGACCCAGCAGATTGTCAGACTTTGCTGTCAGGCCTGTTGACTCTGTGTTTTTCCTATCCTGCCCAACAGGTGGTGCTTGTCAGCCTGCAGCCACCACCAGCATAAAAAGGCGAGATAACTTTAATTCTAAGCAGACCCTGTCCCTGCCAGAGGCTGTGAGTAAGAAGCCAAACTTAAGGTGTTCCTGTGCCCCCCCCCCTCAGGCCCTGGGGTCTGAATCCTTTGATGGAGGGCAGCCGCTTGAGTTGGGCCCTGCTCCCCCCTTTTCTTAGGAAAGAGAAGCTCTTTAGTAATTATCTCCTTCACTTGACTTCTTCCTTTGTCTCTCTATCTTAACTCCACCCTTGCCTGGGTCAGCAATGATAATTGAAAATGCCTGAGCCTTTCTCTAATGAACTACTTAGAATGATTGGAAAAAAAAAAAGAGAAAAGAAAGAAATCCACCTTTCAGACCCAGTCTCCAGCCCCCCAGTTTTGCCAGTCATGACCTGGAGTTGGTACCTGACTCTATGTGCCACTTTTCTTGGGACACAGCCCTTTTCCAGTATTCTGAGTGCAGTCAACTCCAAAAGCCTCTGTTTTTATTTATTTGTTATTATTTTTTCCATCAGCCCTGCCAGCTCTCTGCTGTGAGAGACCTCAGGGTTCCTGTCGTGCTTGCTCTGGGTTTATCTGTGCTCGTGGCTAGCATTCAGTAGTCCAAATTTGTTAATTAAAACTGCAATTGGAGCTTGGTTAAGCTACCTTCCTTTTCTCCTACTAGAGACTGCTTCTTTTTCCCACACAGAATTGTCCCAACTCAGCCTGCCATGCTAGTGGGGGCAGTTCTATGCTGAATTCTCAGCCATTCCACCCATTCCAGATGGTGTACAAAGTGTGTCTGGTCATGGATGTCCCCCGAACAGTTGTTCCAGACTATTCACTGGTTGTTCCTGGCTATTTACTAGTTGTTCTAGAGTACCAACTAAATTCCACACCTCTCTATTCCACCAACTTGCCCCACCTCCCTTACTGAAATCTGTAAATATTTTAAAGGATAAGCATAATTCTCATTACATCTTCCACGGTGTTCAACATCTGTCATAATGACAATTTTGTACCCTAACTTTTGACACTCAAGTAACCTGTAATGAAGTTGGAACCTTGGGTGTAGACAGGGTTCTCCTAATGTTTCTGTGTTTTCCATATGAATAGGCTGCACTGCATACAGCCTGAGGCCTACAATGTGGGTAATAATCTATTTGATGTTTTAATGGCTCTTCAACAAAATACCTTATATATTTCTAAGGTGTTCCTGTTTGTTAATGCTGCCATTACACAAAATAGCAGAAATGGATTGACTTTTATAAAGGGGGTTTATTTGGTTACAGAGCTACAGTCTTAAGTCCATAAAGTGTTCAAGGTAAGGAATCAACAATAGGGTACCTTCACTGGAGAAAGGCCATTGGCATCCAGAAAACGTCTGTAAGCTGAGAAGGCACATGGCTGGCATCTGCTGATCCTGGATTGTGTTCCAGCTTCTCTCTCAGCTTCTGTGAATTCTTCAATATGTTGCTTTTGGGCTGTTTTGTCCTCTCTTAGCTTCAACGGCCATCTTCAAAATGTTTCTCTAAGTTGCAGCGCCTAGATTCTTCTGTTTCTGAGCCCTTTTATTAGACTCCAGTGAACTAATCAAGGTCCACGCTGAATGGGTGGGGCCACACCTCCATGGAAACATTCAATCAGAGGTCACACCCTAACCAAAGGTGTCACTCACAGTTGGGTGGGTCCCATCTCCATGGGAAGACTCAATCAGAAGTTTCCAACCTAACCAACACTAATACCTCTGCCCCTACAAGACTGCATTAAAGAATATGGCTTTTTCTGGGGGACATAATATATACAAACTGGCACATTCCATGCCCTGGGCTCCAGAAAAACATATTCTTTCCAAATACAAAATACATTCATCCCATCACATTATCACAGAAACTTAAATCATTTCAGTAACAATAGATAAGTACAAGATCTCATCAAAATCAGTCACAGGCATGGTCTGTCCAACAGCAAAATTCCCCTCTGGCTTTGGACCTGTGAAACTTAGAACAAGTTATCTGCTTCCAATATACAAAGGAGCGACAATCATAGGACAAACATTCCCATTTTCATAAGGAGAACTTAAAGGAAAACAGGGTTCAAGGGACCAAAACAGTTCCTAAAACCCACAGGGCAAACTCCATTAGATTTCCAAGTCTGAGAGTCATTTATAGAATGATACTTTATCCTTGGAGCTTGAGAGAGCGAGAGTGCAACCCTTCCTAAGTGCCTTTGCAGCAGCCCTTTTCTCTCCAAACACTGGGGTGAATGCATCAACATATCCACGCATTGGGGAAACCACTTCTCAGCCCCACCGTCCTCAAACATCAGGGTGACATCTGGACTCTGCCTCTCCAGGGCAAAGTCTCTCCCTTCTCTGAACAGTGGGGTGGCAGCCAGGCTCTCTCCCTAATCCCCAGGTAATGTACTCCACCGTCTCTGGGGTCTGGGGTGGCAGCACTCTTCCTGAGCATTGAGACAGAAGGTCTGCACTCTGTCTCTGGGGCAAACTCACCCTTTCCACGTGCATGGGGCACTGCATTCTCCCTGCCTGAGATCTCTTGACTCCAGACCTCAATCTCCATGGCTCTGTCTTTGAAGAAACTTTTCCTTCAATTTGTTCTTCTGTGTCCCATCCAGTCCAGACTGGCAATGATTCCATTTATATATATATATATATATATATATATATATATATCACAAAATTCTGTAGGCTTGGCATGAAGTTTACAGGGGTCAAAATCATCAGACAATAAGGTTTTCCACAGATCCTTTCTGGATAACTCCATCTCCAATCCTGGCTTGTACTGAAATGGTAGGCGGGTTCCATGTTTGGTTAAATCCTCACATGGGGCTATAGCCTCTGGGATCTAACTTTCTGGAAGCCCAGAATTTTCCAAACTATTAGTTTCTGGTTTCTTCATACCCAAGAGTTCATTTCTCAGCTTATCTCTGTACTGTTGCATTTTACTATAAGCTACAAGTATCCTCCACACACAGTCTGCAGATCTCCTCAGCTAAGTATCCCTGTTCATCACTTTCAAATTCTGCCTTCCATCTGTCACAAAGACACAATTTTGCCAAATTCTCTGCCACTTTAAAGCAAGGATCACCTTTCTTCCAGTGGCAATGAAACATTCATCATTTCTGCTCAAGGCTTTATCAGAAGTATCTTTAGCGTTCATATTTTCACAAACAGTCTCTTCAAAGCAGTCTGGGCCTTTTCTATCAAGTTCCTCACAATTCTTCCAGAATCTTTCCCTTATCCATTTAAAAAGCTGTTCCAACATGTTTGGTATTTGCAAACTCAGCAGCACCCCACTTCTCTGATAACAAAATCTGTTCCAGTTTGCTAATGCTGCCATTATGCAAAATAGCAGAAATGGATTGACTTTTATAAAGGGGTGTTATTTGGTTAAAGAGTTACAGTCTTAAGTCCATAAAGTGTTCAGGCTAAGGCATCAACAGTAGGGTACCTTCACTGGAGAAAGGCCATTGGCATCTGGAAAACTTCTATAAGTTGAGAAGGCACATGACTGGCATCTGCTGATCCTGGATTGTGTTCCAGCTTCTCTCTCAGCTTCTCTGCATTCATCAATATGTTGCTCTTGGGGCGTTTTGTCCTCTCTTAGCTTCTCCAGAGCAAAAGTCTGCTTTCAGTGGCTGCCTTCAAAATATCACTAAGTTGCAGCTCCAAGATTCTTCTGTTTGTGAGCCCCTTTATTAGACTCCAGTGAACTAATCAAGGTCCACATTGAATGGGCGGGGCCACACCTCCATGGAAACATTCAATCAGAGGTCACACCTTAACCAAAGGTGTCACTCACAATTGGGTGGGTCACATATCCATGGAAACACTCAATCAGAAGGTTCCAACTTAATCAACACTAACACCTCTGTCCCTACAAGATTGCATTAAAGAATATGGCTTTTTTCTGGGGGACATAATATATACAAACCAGCACATAAGGCATTCTGCAAGAATATGAATTCTTACATTACTATTATTCTTCATTTTCTATAAACATAGCCATGATCATTGCAGTTGAAGATCTTGGTCCATGGAGACCCTTTGCGATGCATCTCGGAAAACACCAAGACCTTAACCCCGCAAGCAAAACCGAAGAACTATTTATCAAATGGTAAAACAAACATTTGAAAATGTTTTATGGTTTAAACTTGAGGCAAACTCATATCTATTAATTATCTAAGAAACATTAGCACTCAGTGCTTTCTGATGCATAGTCAACATAGAAACTGGTCAGCAATAAATTCTTCCAAGTGTTCCTTAAGCTCTTTGCCCATAACACTTGCTTAAGCTTACCTCATTGCACTGCAGTTAGTGTGCTGAGCCCTGGAGCTGTTTGTATGTGCAAAACTTAAAGATCATTCTCTCCCACTACGGCAGGTGGGAAATTGACTGCAGAGGCATCGCTTCGATCAGGGTGGGGTTTCTCTGTGAGAAGAACCGTACAAATAATTGATCACCTGATGTAGTTCACTAGGAAAAGCGCCCTGTAATGCCCTCTGCAAGTCCACTTTCAACTTCCTAGTAATTTGGCTGTGCTGAAACACCACACTGAAGACTTAGGCTAACACTATAATGGCTTCTCTGTATTATTTCATTTTTTCAACTTTCACTTTGCTTCTCATTTAAGTCTTAATTACTGTTAAAGACTTCCTTTTCCCCAATTTTAAAAATCCTTTCTAAAGGTAACTGTTCCAGTTTGCTAATGCTGCCATTATGTAAAATACCAGAAATGGATTGGCTTTTATGAAGAGAGCTTATTTGGCTGCTATGACCACACAATGGATTGGCTTAACAAGATCATTTGTTGCCCCATAATCTGGCATTGTTACCTCTTCTTTGCCCAATATTCTTCAGCTGCATTGTACTTTCTCAATATCCCCAAGATCCTTCTTACATCAGGGCCTTCATCCATATGCCTTCCATTTGGAGCACTTCTCCCAGTTCCCCACTATTTTTCTCTGGATGAATCTTACTTACCCTTCATGTTTCATTTTCAGTGGCCTTTCCTAAGGAAAACATACTATGACCCCAAGATGAAATTGGGGTCTTGCTGTTAATAATATGCAAACTTAGAAACCTGCACTTCTCCTTTTTAGGACCTATCATTATAATAATTATTTACTCATTGGCATCTTTAGCTTAGTCACAACAGTTATTGCATCACTTATCACAGTGCCTGACAGGTAATGAAGCCTAATAAAGAGTTGTTTATTGATTGAATAAACACTATCTTATCAACTAAAAGGTCTACACATAATTCTTTAATTCACCTCTTTTTTATGCTAAGGAGCCTAAAATTTCCAAATAGACCTGAAGGATGAAAAGAGATTTTTTAAGTAGCAAAAATTTTATCACCTCCTTTTTTTTTTTTTTTTTAATCTCTGGCTCCTTGAAAATGCACTAGTTCACAGTTCCATATTTCTGTGATGTTCTGTAATTTCAAGAAAATTAGAGAATATACTAAGACTATCATGGTGAAAATTGCCTGCATTTCCAGAGAAACATGAAAGGATTGTCTAAATAATTTTCCTCTGACTATTATATGAACTGGACCATTTAAGGTATTTTAAGATAAATAACTACCCAATTTCCAGTGGGCCTACAAAATTTGGGTTCAGAAGAAACAACTTTAATGCTGGGTAACCAGTTAACCGGGAAATGCTGGCATAGAAGTCAGGACATTTTGGTCCAGTCTCAAAGTTTGAAAAGATTAGAGGAGGAAAAAAAACACAATAATACGTTCTATAGTTCTTTAGGTAAAGATCAATCAAATCTCCTGGCCTCTCAATTGTTTCATCAATGAAATGGAAACTTTATTCATTCATTTAATAAGTATCTATTTTAAACCTTTTAAATAACAGCACTGTGCTAGGTGATAAGGAAGATGCAAAAGAAAAGAAATATATGAATAAGTACCTAAATTAGCCACGGGGCTAATAAGTACATTAAGGAAAAGCTGGAATCAATATACACTGGAGCAGCAGTTGCCTGGTAATGTTTTATGGATTTCAAGTCTTTTAGTGTGCTCCTAAAAGGATTTCTATGTTCAGGAAATTTAGGGGAATGGTTTTTTCAGTTCCCTAGGCTGCTTAAAGCAAATGCCATGAAATGGCTTGGCTTGAACAATGGGACTTTATTAGCCTACAGTTTTGAGGCTAAGGAAATGTCCAAATCAAGGTATCAGAGCAATGTTTTCTTGCTGCCAAGGCACGTGGCAGCATCTGCTGGTTTCTCCCTTCTTTTCAGGGTTCCACTGATTTTAGCTTCTTGCTTCTGTCTCTCTCTCTCTCTCTCTCTCTCTCTCTCTCTCACCCTCTCTCAGTCTTGCTATTGCACTGTCTCTGTATTCATTCTGTTTATGAGGATGTCAGTAATAGGAATAAGACCGATTCTGAATGAGGTGGGCCAAACCTTAACTGAAGTAGCCTCATCAAGATGTCCTGCTGACAATGGGTTCACACCCAGATGAGTGGATTCTATTTAAGAACATGTTTTTCTGGGGTACATTCAGCTTCACTCCACCACGAGGGTACACACCAAATTTCCTCCCTAGAGAGACACAATGCAGGGTAGCATATAAAATTTCAGAGAATCCTCCAAATCACTAAAATTATTTCATTTTATTTAATACAACATTTTCCCAGATCTTTTAACCACAGGCTCTGTCTTTAACCAACAAAACTAATAGTTTCTAGTGTTAAAAGAGGATTTTCATGCATTCCAAGGAAATGCTGCATTCAAATCCTGGGGAAAAGCCTAGATTTGAACTCATAAGTTCATGGAATATTCAGAATCATTGGAATTGCTTACCTGGAATTCCTGATAAGGCAGAGGATGAGATTGGTCAGGTGGGGTAGAGACAGATTCTGAATATCTCTCTAACGTTACAACAAGGAACTTGAAGATTATTGGTAGGCAAACAGTTGCCTCTGGCACTTCCTGAGCTGTGGGGAGGGGAGGCAGGAGGAGACTTTGATGAGGTTAGTGTGTTTGGTATTTGGTTTAGATTGGGTGACAAATAGAGGCATAGAGAAGATTCTGGAACCTTCTATTCCAGATATTCAGGGGTGATTTCCTTGGTTAGGAACAGGGTTAGCAACATCTCAAAGGAGAAACTGACTAATCTTGAGAAGTGATTGTGGAAAGAGGGTAAAAAGTAGATGTGGTTTCATGGTTTTGCTCCCTAAGGACTATATGTTGGTTAGTGCCAGTGACCCCATATGGTATCTGGAGGAGTCCTTGTTCCAAGTTGGGGGAGTTGTGCAAGATGGAACTCATGTGACAGCAATGCAAGAAATAAACATAGGAGCCACAGCTGAAGTTGGATAGAAGAGTGAGGAGAGAGAAAGCAAGAGCCAGAACCAACCCCGGTGATGATTGGGGAAAGAAGAAAAGGGTAAAGACATTCAAATCAACATGTATTCATCAAACAATAACAATTTGGGGCATTTTGTTAGCTGCTGTGTAAACAAAGTAAGACACAAATACTGTTTTCAAATATCTCATAATTTAATGAGAGAGAAGTACCTATAGTCTCCAAATATGGCCCTGAGAAAAGAGATAAATACAAAATGGAGTTACCATGGCTAAGAGATTTAAAATGCAGTCAGGAGACCATTTAGGAAGTTACTCTTATGCACATCTCAGCCAAATATCACAAATTTCCAAGGTATGCAAAACCAAAAGCAACAATGTTTCTGAGGACATCTGGATGCCATGAACCAACTACAAGATAAAGAAATCAGGAAGCTGTCTAACTTGAAGGACATTTGGAAAGCCCTAAATATCCACCAATTCTTTACAAACCACTTATGTAATCTTTTTCTTTAAAAACCCTTGCTTGGAAGCCCCAAGACAGGATACAGTTTGGGTTGCTACCTGAATCTATGCTCTCCAAACTGCAATTCTCAGAACTCAAATAAACATTTTTGTTGCCTTGCAGCTCAGCCTATAATTTCTCTGTCAGCATCCCCTAGTGAATTACACTTCCTGGTATATTCATGCTCTTGTGTTGTCCTCACCACAGTGGATCTGGGATGGCCCTGTGACTCACTTTGACTGATATAATATGGTGAAAGTGAAGCTGTGAAACTTCCAGGCTGTACTCTAGGAGATTTTTAGCTTTACCTACTGACACTTGGAACTTACCCTCTTGGAAACCATCCTCCATGTTCTGAGGAGCCCAAGCTTTTTGAAGAGGACTTATGGAGGATGACTAAAGCTCTCCAGTTGACATCCTCATCAGAGCTTCCAAGTGAAAGAAAGCATCAATGGCTGGCCATTTGAGTGAACGGTGTTGGGTGTCTCAGCCCAGTTGAGCTCCCAGATGACTGCAATACTCCTCAACATCATGTGAGGCAGAAGAACCACCCAGCTGAGCACTGTCAACCCAAAGAACCATGAGAGATCACTAAATTGCTGTTATCCCAACAAAGTTTGGGGATGGTTTGTTATGTAGTTATAAATAAGTGAAACAATAACTAATTGTACTACATAATGTAACCAGTTGTATAGAGGAATGCAGGAAGTGACTATGCAAGGTTGGGTCAGGGAAACTTTGAATAAGCAATTATATTGGAGACTAACTTAAAGAACCAGCGGATATTTTCCAGAAAGACAAGAGGGGAAGGCATTCCAGAAAATGGCAGCATTTCAAAACTTTAAATTTTCAAAAGAAAAGCAAAAGCCATGTGCATTTGGGGAATTGCATAGGGTAGAGGTCATTTGTGTATGGAAGATGAACAAGAGTTGACTGTAGAAAGTTGTTGAATGTAATTTCATGAAAGTGATATATGTAATAGGTCTCAAGTTGATAATGTAGATTAAAAAGTCCTAAGAAAAAATGTAGCAGACATTAAATATTACATATTTATTCAACAAACATTCATTGAGCAGCTATTATGTAACTGATGATGTAGTAGATGCTAAGGATAGATAAAATGATAATCACAAATAGGCATGATTTATTACCTTATCAAATCTGCAGTGTAGTCATAGAGATAGACAGAGATCAAATAATTATAAAAGTAATGCAAAATTACAAATTGCAGTGGATGCTATGACAAAAAGGATTATTATGATGTGAAAGCACAAACTGCTGAATTTAACATATTACTTATACTTACTGGCTTGCACATAAATACTTAATAAGTGGTGGTAGTAGTATGGCTGGTGTATTGTAGAGAAAAAGAACTATTGGAAGCAAAAAGAACAGTTGACAAAATATTGACAAAATTCAGGAAAATAATGATGAGGACCAGAGGTAGAGAGTGATAACAGAAATGAAATGATTGGAAAGCAACCTTGGAGGAGCAGAATTGGCAATTCGGAAAAGCCGATTTGACATCCAGATGAAAGCAAATGGAACACTGAGGACTATTCCAGTTTTCATCTTGAATAAAAGAATAAACATGGATTTTATTAACTGAAGTAGAAAACACACTGAGAGGCTCACATACGGAAAGTAAAATAATGAATTTGGGTGTGAGGGTTGAGTTAGAAGTACTTCCAAGAGGAAAATTCCCATTGAGAGTTGGAAATACATTCTTGAAACTCAAGAGGAAAATGGGTCTGGAGATACAGATTTTGGAGTCATGAGTATAGGTAAAAATTGGAGCTGTGAAAGTAAATCAAGCAAGTTATAGAATAGAGTAACTCAGCTGGAGGCCCTGGCATTGCTTCTATTTAATATATGAAAATGGGCTGGGAAAAAGTAATCAGTATGGGCAGACTCAGAGGGTTTTTTTTCCACAAAAATTAAGGAAATATATTCAGGAAAGAAGAATTATTCATGCACATCCAATTTGACAATAAAGATTTTCTAATATGTTGCCTTTTCCTTATTCAATTGTAGAAATTCTTCATGTATCCTAGATTTTTTTTTTTTTTTTTTTTTTTGTCACTTATGGATTTCAAATATCTTCTTCTGCTCTGTGGTTTGGAGTTTCACTCCCTGAACAATATCCCCATAACAGGATATGAAGAAAGTCTCCATAAATTTCAAAGGACTGAAACCATTCACAATATGTTCTCTGATTGGTGTAATCAAGCTTAAAATGAGGCACAACAATGTCAAAACCTAGAAAGCCCTGAACTACACAGAAATTAAACAACATACTCCTAAATAATTCATGGATCTAGGAAAAACCATTAAGGAAATATTATTTTGAAGTGAGTGATAATAAAGAGGAAGTATTTTAAAGTGGGTTACAGTTAAAGCAATACTTAGAAATTCATGGTCTTAAAATATCTATGTATTAGAAATGAAGCAGGGATAAAATGAAACCATCTGTGCTTCCATCTCAAGAATCTAAACACACAAGTAAACAGGCAAATCAAATCAAACTTAAAAAAGGAAGAATGGAAATAATAATGATTATTTCAGCTATCAATGGAAAGAAAAAATTTACATTAGAGAAAATTAATGAATCCAAATCCCAAATTGGTTCATAAAAAAATTAATAAAATCAATAAAGTCTATCAAGACAGATCAAGAAAAAGGAATGAAAAACACAAATTATCAATATCAGGAAAGAAAAAGATGGCATTAATATAGATCCTATATATATTAAAAGTGATAAGCAGGTAGTGTGAACCAATTTACATCAACGAATCTGAAAACTTGGATGAAATTTTTTTTAAATCCTCTAAAGACACAACTTAGCAAAAACCTGAATATCCAATATCTGTTAAGGAAATTGAATCCATTACTGAAGAGCAAAGAAAACCTTAGGCCCAGATTGCTTTTCCGGCAATTTTCTCAAAATCTTTTAAGAAGAGATAATAACAAAATTACACAAACTCTTCCAGAGGATAGATAAAAAGAAAACACTTTACAACTGTTTTTATGAGGCCAGCAAATTGTGTTTTAAGAAAGTAATTTTAAGAAAGAAAAATAACAGGCTAAACTCTTTCATGAATAGAAGATGCCTAAACAACATATTTACAAATCAAATTCACAAATGTTTACCTAATGATAGATAATGACATGGTGACTACAGGAATGCAAGAGTTATTTATTACTCAAAAATCAGTATCATCTGCCACATTAACATTAAAAAGGAGGAAAAATCTGATCAACTTAATAGATTGAGAAAAAAATAGTTACAAAGTTTCAGTAATCCTTTAATATTAAAAAAAACTCTTGGCAAACAAGGAATCAAAGAAAACTTCTTTGATCTGATAACAGCATTTAAAAAAATATTTAGAACAGATATTGTATTTAATGACGATGAACTTGGGAATGAGACAAAAATGCCCAATATCACTACGTTTTCAATAGTTTACAAGCTTTCCCAACCTGTGCAAGAAGGCAAGAAAAAAATGAAAAGCATACGAATTGGAATTATATGCAAATAACATGACTGTATGTGTAGAGAATTCAAAAGAATTTATAGACAAACTATTAGAATTAGTAAGAAAGTCTAGCACAGTTGCTGAATACAAGCTCAACATAGAAAATAATAGATAAACCATTTACGATAGCATAAATGTAGATATAAGAATAAATCTAAAAATGTGCAATATGTCAACACTTAAAACTGCAACACTTTTTAAGACAAATGTATTATAAAGCTTATTATTGCAAAAAATGTCAATTTTCCAGAAAGTGACCTGTAAACTCAATACAATGCTATAAAAATATATGAAAGAAATTTTCTGGAAATTGATGGATAAGTCGAGTCTGATAATCTACATGTAAATGCAAAGGGCCATGAAGACTTACACTAGCAGCTGTTAGGATCTATAATACAGCCATGGTAATTGAGACAGTGTGCTATTGTCAGGACAGACCAATGAAATGGGACAGAGAATTCAGAAAAGTCACAAATGTCACTTGATTTATGAAAAAGTAGCCCTTCAGTATCGGGGAGAAAACCCTGGCTTAAAGGGCTCACTATGGATCTGAAACTCTCCACACCCTCAGACAACCTACTCTGATGGCCCAGCAGGCTGAAAGCTCTTTAGTCCCCTGTGCCGTCCCGCTCTACCTGTTGAGGATTTTACTTACCAAGATTGGATCTCTTCATGGACAAACCTATTTATGCCACTTGTAGTTTTATCGCAATTACCAAATGTAATATCTCGTGAACTGATGGAATCTGATTATGGGGAAAGGAAGTTGCTTATGTGCAAACTAATTTAAATACTTTGGAAAGATGAGATGAGGATGAAATTGATTAATAAGGTTGCTGTTGGATTAAGTACGGGTGTGACAAATGTTAAAAGAAAATGTCAAAAATATTCTCAGGATTGCTAAGTACCTTTACCTTTAAATTCTTATTCAAATTTAAGGAAATGAGAACAAGATTATAGATGACTGTATCTCCAATCTCAAGGTTTCCATCACCATCCATCCAAGACTCCTCTAACGGGTAATCGTTGCTCTGCAGCTTTCCATAAGCCTGCACTTGCTCAGAGCTGCCCTACATCTGAGGCTTTTACTTTCCAATCCTTGTTTCTCCTCTTTCTACTTCCACAGGGATCAGAGCTGCATCAAAATCTGACGGGACAGCTCTACCTGTCTACTTGTGTTCCCCCTTCCCATTGCCCTTTACAGGTGACCCCTCAATAGTTCTCTTGCAACTCTAGTTCTGTGTTGGTATCTGCTTGACAAGGACCTGAATTGACATTTCATCCAAGATCTCCCTTTCACATGGTATAAAAATGTCTTATATTAAGCACCAAGCTTGTAAGGGCACAAGCTTGGTACCTGATGAGCACAATACTTGATTGACCTCTTTAGGTTATCAATGACTTAGGCAAGTGTTTATAACTGAAGGCTTGTACCAATTACAATGATGTATAAAAAATATGACTAAAAATGCTGCATCAGACTTCCCTTTCTGATCAAGATGGATTATCCTGTACCAGATTTACCCTCCCACCTGGAAGAAATTTTTTAAATTAGACAAAATTTATAAAACAACGGTTTTCCAGACTTTGGACATCAGGCAATAAAGGACAGTAATCCCTGAGAAACAGGAAACAGAAGAGTGAGTCCTATGACTGTTCTAGCATAAAACTTTGGAGAGTTTCTAGTCCACAGCAACCCAGACAGAGCCTGATGGACCTCCGAGGGGAGATGAAAGAGAAAAGTGCTCGGGAGCTCAATACAACTGGAGTCTGCAGGGCAGATATGCTGGTTTGGATATATTATGTCCCTCCAAAAAATACCTTTTAATCCAATCTTGTAGGATATTTGGATTAGTTTGTTTCCATGAGGATGTGACTCATCCAACTGTAGGTGATATTTTTAAGTAGATTATTTCCCTGGAGGTGTGGCCCCACTCCTTCAGCGTGGGTCTTAATTAAATCACTGGAGCCCTATAAGAGCTCAGACAGAAGGAGCTCAGGGCCGTAGCTGAGAGAGACGTTTTGGAAATGGCCGCTGAAAGCAGCCTTTTGCAAGCCCAGAATTTGCCTCTGATTAACTAAGAGAACACTCCCAGATGCTTAGAGAGAAATGTCCTGGGAGAAAGCCAGTTTGAAACCAGAACCCCAGAGCAGATGCCAGCCACGTGCCTTCCCAGCCGACAGAAGTTTTCCAGATGCCATTGGTGTCCTTCAGTGAAGGTGCCCTATTGTTGGTGCCGTTGCTTGGACACTTTATGGCCTTAGTACTGTAACTCTGTAACCTAATAAACCCCTTTTATAAAAGCCAATCCCATTTCTGATATTTTGCATAACGGCAGCATTAGCAAACCAGAACAGCGGAGTACCAGAGAGGACAAAGCTGCACAGAAAGAACTCCAGAAACCTGCCGAACGAAACCTTGATTGTTCAGCAAAGTACTCAGCAGCACATGCCATGAAAAGGATTATCTGAAAGAATTAGAAGAAACTCACAAAAGGGCTCACCCAGGAGCAAGAACAGTGCCTGTTCCCGTCAGTAAGACTAGAAATCTCATAATTCATAAGGCATTGGGTAGAGTAGTCAGAAGGGACTTGTCTTAGGGGTGGGAAAAAATTAGCCCCACACTAAATGCTGCTCTGGTACCATCTGTGCCGGTTTGAATGTATTGTGTCCCCCAAATGCCATTGTCTTTGTAGTCTTGTGAGGCAGGCATTTTGGTGATGGTTGGATTTGCTTGGAATGTGCTGTCGGTAATGATTCTGATGAGATGTTCCCATGGAGGCATGGCCCCGCCCATTCAGGGTGGGCCTTGATCAGTGGAGCTATACCTTGGACGCTTTGTGGCCTTAAGACTGTAACTGTGTAGCGAAATAAACCCCCGTTTTATAAAAGCCTATCCATCTCTGGTGTTTTGCGTTCTGCAGCATTAGCAAACTAGGACACCATCTAACAAATATTAAGAGACAAGACTTTCAAGGATAAAACTATTTTGAAATAACTTATATGTAATTCCCAGAAAAGTTCAGAAATATTTTTGGAAATGTAAAAACATACACCAACCAACAAGGTAAAAGTCACATTGTGTGATATGCAATTAAAAGAGGCTTCACAGGCATGTGACTTGTGCAATCAAACAGGGTCCCATTTCAGAAGGCTCTGTGCTCAGAAAAGTCTCACACTTGATTTAATGTTCTGCTGTTGCCATCCTGACATGCTTAATAATTTGGAACAAGAGCCTTGCATTTTCATTTTGCATTGAGAATTACAAATTATGCAGCAACTTCTGATTAAAAGTTACAAAGGCATGCAAGGAAGTAGGAAACTATGACCCATAATGAGGAAAAATTCGATTAATCAGAACTGACAAATAGAACTTACAGATATGTTAGAATTAGCAGACAAGACCATTAAAGCAGTTACTGTAGCTGTATTCCATGTGTTCAAAAAGCTGTAGGAAATATTGAACATATTAGAGACATGGAAGAAATTAAAAAGACCCAAATAGAACATCTAGATATGAAAAGTACTATGTGTGAGTTGAAAAATACACTGTATGTGATTAGCAGCAGATTGTACATTGCAAAAGAAAAATATTGGTTAGATATAGCAATAGAACCTATCCAAAATTAAACACACAGAGAATAAAGACTAAAAGGAGCAGCAGCAGAAGAGAATATTAGTGAGACATAGGATGACTTTAAAAGTATAATATCCATGAAACTAGAGTCCCCAAAGAAAAAGAGAGAGAAAGGGAGGAGAGAGTAAATATATTTGAAGCAATGAAGATCCAAGAAACCCAACAAACTCCAAGTGAGGAAACATAAAGGATTCTACAATAAGGCACATCACTTGAAATCTTGAAAAGATCCTGTTCCGGTTTGCTAATGCTGCCCTTTTGTAAAATACCAGAAATGGATTGACTTTTATTGAGGGGGTTTATTTGGTTACAAAGTTACAGTCTTAAGGCCATAAGGTGTCCAAGATAAGGTGTCAACAATCAAGTACCTTCACTGGAGGATGGCCAATGGTGTCTGGAGAACCTCTGTTAGCTGGGAAGGCACGTGGCTGGCATCTGCTCCAGACCTCTGGTTTCAAAATGGCTTTCTCCCAGGATGTTCCTCTCTTAGCTTCTCTGGAGCAAAAGTCTGCTTTCAAAGGCTGTCTCCAAAATGTCTCTGTAAGCTGCAGCTCCTCTCTTAGCTCCTGTGATTCTTCAAAATATCCCTCTTGGCTGTAGCAAGCTCGCTCCTTTTGTCTGAGCTTATATAGTGCTTTAGTAAACTAATCAAGGCCCACACTGAGCAGGGCCGCACCTCCATGGAAATTATCCTACAGTTGGGTAGGTCACATCTCCATGGAAACAATCAAAGATTTACAATCTAATCAACACTAATATGTCTGTCCACACAAGATTGCATCAAAGGTAATGGTGTTTTGGGGGACATAATACATTCAAACTGGCAAACATCCAGAGAAAAACAGAGGTGTTATATACAGAGTAACAGAGATACAGGTGACATTGGATTTCTCAATAGAAACATGCAAATGAGGTAATAGGGCAGCAACTTCTTTGAAGTACTGAAAAAAAAAAGGCAAGCTAGGAATCTATACAAAATATCTTTCAAAATAAAGATATTTCCAGACATTCAAATCTGCACAAATTCAATAGCAGCTGACATGTGCTACTAAAAAATATTAAAGGAAGACCTTTAGGCAGACGGAATGTAAAATGAATGGAAATATGGATCTAAATAGCAGAATGAAGAGTACTGGAAACGGGAACTAGGTAGGCAAATATTTTACATACTGTTTATATTACTATTGAAATGTCTTGAAAAGATATTTGACTATATAAAAGGAACAATGTAATGTGGGTTTATAAATATGTACACATACAATGTATGGCAACACTAGCAAAAAGTCCTGATGGGAGCATAGAAGGCTAAGTATACTTGCTAGTAGAACACTTGCTAAAACATAGTATGCTAATACTAACCAAAAAGAAACTGGACTGGCAATACTAATACAAAAAAAAAAAAAAAAAAAGTAGATTGTACTAAATAATTAATATAACTAGTAGAGAGAAAATCAGTATGGATTTAGAAGACTTGAACAACCCTATCAACCAACTTGACCAAAAACTGATGTTTGTAAAATATTTTATACAAATATAGCACGTTCTTTTCCAGTGCACATGGAACATTTTCCAAGATAGAGCATATTCTGTCATAGAATAAGGCTCAATAAATTTTAAATAATTCAAGTCATACAAAGTGTGTCCTTTGACCGCAATGGAATTAAATTAGAAGTCAATCATGAAAGTTCTCTGGAAAACCTGCAAATATTTGAAAACTAATTTATACACTTCTATATCACACAGCGGCCAAAGAAGAACTCAAAACAGATTTAGAAAATATTTAAAATTGTATGAAAATGAAAACACAACATATAAAAATCAGTGGGATGCTGAAATGCAGTACTTAATAAGCAATGTATAGCTCTAAAACCCTATATTGGAAAAGAAGAAAATTCTCGAATCAGTGACCTTTGTTTCTGCCTTAAGAAACAAGAAAAAAAGAGAAAATTAAATCCAAAGCAAGACAGAAAAAGAGATACTAAAGATCAAAGAATCACTGAGCTCTAGCTGCCATCTTGCGTCCCCGCGTGTGTGCGCCTGGTCTCAGCTGGTCTGCCTGAGACCCCCTGAGTGCCAACCCTAGTCCCCCGCGCGGCCCCATTTGCGCTCCAACAAGATGAAAGAAACTATCATGAACCAAGAGAAACTCGCCAAACTGCAGGCACAAGTCCGCATTGGTGGGAAAGGAACTGCTCGCAGAAAGAAGAAGGTCATTCATAGAACAGCTACTGCAGATGATAAAAAACTTCAGTTCTCCTTAAAGAAATTAGGGGTAAACAATATCTCTGGTATTGAAGAGGTTACTATGTTTACAAACCAAGGAACAGTGATCCACTTTAACAACCCTAAAGTTCGGGCATCTCTGGCAGCGAACACTTTCACCATTACAGGCCATGCTGAGACCAAGCAGCTGACAGAAATGCTACCCAGCATCTTAAACCAGCTTGGTGCAGACAGTCTGACTAGTTTAAGGAGACTGGCTGAAGCTCTGCCCAAACAATCGGTCGATGGAAAAGCACCACTTGCTACTGGAGAGGATGATGATGATGAAGTTCCAGATCTTGTGGAGAATTTTGATGAGGCTTCCAAGAATGAGGCAAACTGAATTGAGTCACCTTCTGAAGAAGATAGAACTTGAAGTTACTTGGAGCTGCTATTTTATATTATGACTGCTTTTTAAAGTTGTTTTGTTTATGGATCTAATAAAATCTAGATCTCTAATATTTTTAAGCTCAAGCCCCTTGGACACTGCAGCTCTTTTCAGTTTTTTGCTTATACAGTTTCATTCTTTGCAGCTAATGAAGCTGAAAAAAGCCTAGGAATAAAGTTTAAAAACAAAGATTAATAAAGTTCTTTGCCTAGTAAAAAAAAAAAAAAAAAAAAAGAATCACTGAAGTATGAAACAGAAAAACAATAGAGAAAAATAATGAAACCAGAAGAATCTTTGAACAGACTGATAAAATGACAAACCTCTAGACTTACCAGACTAAAAGAAAAGGAAAAAAAAAAAAAAAAGCAGGGGAGAGGGGAGAAGAGAGACACAAGTTAGCAATATCGAGCATGAAATAGATGCCTGCTCTTACCATTTCTATTCAACATTATCCAAGCTGTACCGATTGGAAAGGAAGAAGTAAAACTGCCCTTACTTACAGATGACATGATCAACTATATATAAGATCAGGGAAACTATGACAAAGCCACTGGAATGAATAAGGGACTGTAGCTAGGTGGCAGGATTCAAGATCAATATACAAAAATCAATTGTATTTCTAAATAGTAGCAACAAATAATTCGACATTGAAATTTTAAAAAGAGTGTTTACAATGGGATCAAAATTAAAAATCTGACAAAATACAAGTGATACCTATGCATTGGAAATCACAAAATATTGATGATAAAATAAAGACCATCCAAATACATGGAGAGATATACTGTGATGTTAGAAGCCAATACTAAGTTATCAGTTTTCCCCAAATTGATCTATGATTCAAAACAATCTTGATCAAAATTCTGCAAGTATTTTTCCAGAATTTCATTAGTTTATTCTATAATTCATATGGAAATGCAAATAATCTAGAATAGACTCAACAACTTTGAAGGAAAATGAACAATGTTGGAGCAGAAATATTATTTCATTTCAATACCATTATAAAGTTATAGGAATCAAACCAGGGTATTATTGGCATAAAGAGAGACAAATGGATCAATGGAACAGAATAGAGTCTAGAAATAGACCCAAATACATATGGATAATTAATTCTCAAAATAGTGCAAAGGAAATTCAGTGACATAAAGGTAGTCTTGTTTTGTATAAAACAAAAAACAAAAAATTAACTTACACCTATATCCCACTCTATATACAAAAATTAACTCAGATTATAGATCTGAATGTAGAATATAAAACTTCAGGAAAACAGTACATTTTTGTAAGCTCTAGTTGAGCAGAAATATTTTAGCTAAAACATGAAAAACACAATCTGTAAAGGACAAATTTGATAAATTGGATTTGATCATAATGAAGAATTTCTACTCTTTGAAAGACACTGTTAAGAGAATGAAAAGGCAGTCCACAGAGAAAAGTCATTTGCCAACCATATATCTGACAAAGGACTTGTTTCCAGAATGTGTAAAGAAAGCCCTAAAGCCAACAATAAGAAAACAAATAACCCAATAAGAAATGGGTAAAAGTTTTGAACAGACACTTCACTAAGGAGAATATATGGATGCCAAATAAGCACATGAAAAGAAGCTCAACATCATTAGTTGCTAAGAAAATGCAAATTAAAAGCACAATGAGATACCACTATACAACCCTTAGAATAACTAACATTTAAATTGTGAGAATGTGGAGGACCTAGACTTTCAAACACTGCTGATGGGAAAGTAAAAAGGTACAACTACTTTGGAAAACAGTTTGGCAGTTTCTTAAAAACAATAACGTACCTTATCATGTGACCCGTCCATTTATTCCTCAGTATTTAACCAAGAGAAACAAAAACATATATGCAGGTAGATTCTTGTATGGAAATTGTTCTGGTTTGCTAATGCTGCCGGAATGCAAAACACCGGAAATGGATTGGCTTTTATAAAGGGGGTTTATGTGGTTACAAAGTTATAGTCTTAAGGCCATAAAGTGTCCAACAACAGAGTACCTTCACTGGAGGATGGACAATGGCATCCAGAAAACCTCTGTTAGCTGGGAAAGCACGTGGCTGGCGTCTGCTCCAAGTTCTGGTTTCAAAATGGTTTCCTACCAGGACATTCCTCTGTAGGCTGCAGTTCCTCAAAGATGTCTCTTTTAGTTGCTCTTGGGGCATTTTTCCTTTCTTAGCTTCTCTGGAGCAAAAGTCTGCTTTCACCAGAGGTCTTCAAGGTGTCTCTCACCTGCAGCTCCTCTTTCAGCTTCTGTGCATTCTTCAAAGTGTCCCTCTCGGCTGTAGCAAGCTCACTCCTTCTGTCTGAATTTATATAGAGCTCCAGTAAGCTAATCAAGGCCCATGCTGAATGGGCAGGGCCACACCTCTATGGAAATTATCCAATGAAAGATCTCGCCCACAGTTGAGTGATCACATCTCCACGGAAACATTCAATCAAAAGTCTCCAACCCAATCAACACCAATACGTTTCCTGCCCACACAAGACTGCATCAAAGATAATGGCATTTGTGGGGACATAATGCATCCAAACCAGCACGGGAATGTTGATAGCAAGATTATTTGCAATCACCAAAACCTGAAGACAACTCAAATATCCATTTATAGGTGAATGGATAAGCAAACTACACATCTGTTCAACGGAATGATATTCAGGAATAAAAAGGGTTGAATTATTGATACATGCAAAACATGGATGCATCTCAAACGAATTATGCTGAGTGAAAAAAGCCAGAAAGAAAGAGCTCATACTGTATTATTTAATTTATATAAAATTCTAGTAAATGCAAACTCATCTTTAGTGACAGAAAACATATCTGTGGTTACCTGGGAAAAGGTTTTAAAGTGTGGGGAGGGGCTCGATGAAAAGATTATACAGGGTTACTTGGACACTTAGCGGTGATGGGTATGTTTATCTTGATTGTGGTGATGATTTCATGCATGTATGCATACTCCAAAACCTAACAACTTGTACATTTTAAATACATGTAGTTTATTTTATGTTAATTTTAGATCAATGAAGCTGCCTTTTTTTTTTTTTTTCCTGTAGAAAAATGTCTGTTTCTTTAATTATTCTTGTAGTACTTCACTTAAGAACAGAGACATTCTCTTATGTATTCACAGGAACATTACCACAAACATTAAAACTACCTGCTTGTGGTACAAACATCTCATACAGAGGCCTGGTCCCCACCTCAACAATTACCCAATCATGTCCTATAGACCATTCAAAATGTTACTTGTAATGATAGAAATGTAGAAAAGCACAAAACATATATAATGTCCAGTCTCATGTCAAACATTGCATTTCTTTTTTTTAGGTATAATTATTCTCTTTCATCTTTTTTTTGTTGTTGTTGTTGCTCTGTCTTTTTTTTTTAATTATTAAATTCAGTTTTATTGAAATACATTCACACACCATACAATCATCCATGATAGACAATCCACTGTCCACAGTATGATAACATAGTTATGCGTTCATCACCACAATCTACCTCTGAACATTTTCCTTACATCAGAAAGAACCAGAACAAGAATAAAAAATAAAAGTGAAAAAAGAACACCCAAATCATCCCCCCATCCCATCCCATTTGTCCTTTAGTTTTTATCCCCATTTTTCTACTCATCCATACACTAGATAAAGGGGGTGTGATCCACAAGGTCTTCACAATCACACGGTCACCCCTTGTAATCTACATTATTATATAATTGTCTTCAGGAGTCCAGACTGCTGGGTTGGAGTTTGGTAGTTTCAGTTATTTACTTCTAGCTATTCCAATACATTAAAACCTAAGAGGTGTTATCTATATAATGCATAAGAATGTCCACCAGAGTGACCTCTCGACTCCATTTGAAATCTCTCAGCCACTGAAACTATTTCATCTCATTTTGCATCCCCCTTTTGGTCAAGAAGATACTCTCAGTCCCACAATGCTGGGTCCACATTCATCCCTGGGAGTCATATTCTGCATTGCCAGGGAGATTTGCAACCCTGGGAGTCGGGTCCCACGTAGTGGGGAGGGCAGCAAGTTCACCTGTCGAGATGGCTCAGTTAGAGAGAGAGAGGGCCACATCTGAGCAACAAAGAGGTACTCAGGGGGAGACTCTTAGGCACAATTATATGCAAGTTTAGCCTCTCCTTTGCGGTAACGAGCTTCATAAGGGCAAGTCCCATGATCGAGGGCTCAGCACATCAAACTGCCAGTCCCAATGTTTGTGACAACATCAACACCAGTCCAGGTGAGGATGTCCAACACATCCGCACCTTCCCCCAGATCCTCGGGGCTGGGGAGGGGGAGGCTGTAAATATATTTTTTATTATCTGCCCAAATTACTCTGGGATGTGTCACTATTTCATTCCAGCCTATACTAACCTACCGTATCTCACTTCCTATTCAAAGTTCCATGCAATTGTGGTGTTTGAACAAATTGACTGTAGAGTTGTACCGTTTAGAAAATTTAGATCCTGTACCAAATAGATACCTCTTCCCTTGGTCTCATATGGAAGTTGAAGTTTTAAAACAGTCAGTTTCAACCTTTACCCTTTGGCCTGGCTTGCCCTGGTCTTAACCAGACCTGAATGAAGCTGCCTTTTAAAAAATGAAATGCTGCACAAAAAGAAAATTCTAAGAGCAGCCCCAAACCACTTGCTCGATTTGGATAAAAAGAGATGAAAAAGAGCTTTAATTCTCTGTGTTGTACAAAATAACTTACTGCTTGAGTTAACAAGGAAAGGAAACACATGCTTTTTACTGAAGGAGAAATCCTAACATTTACCCTGAGACAAAGGTAGCAAGATTGGATATTAGTGATATTTATTTGAGCTAGTCAGAATTGGAGGAAAATCGAAAAGAAATGTGTTAGAAATAATATTTTCAGAAGAAGGGAAACAGGTTAAAACAAGGGTGATGACAAATTGAGAAATACAAAAATGTCCCAGAAAAGCAACCTTCACAGAGAAAAATCACTGCTTAGTGAGAAACTAGACAGAAAAATTAAAAAAAAAAAAATCACTAAAGAAATACATACATACACAAAAACAAAAACAGAAAATGAGTTAAGCAAGTTAGCGATTCCTGTTCTTTATGAGTGTTGGCATGGCCTGGGGAAAAATCATCATATAAAGTGAAAACAGAACAACACTGAAGAAGGAAGAGCAGAAAGGGAAGGAAATCTAGTGAATAAAATGTAGGAACAATAGAAAATTAAATGCTATAGTTACATAAGACTAAACTAATAATTTTGGAATAAAATAGTTTGGGACCTTTGAATCCTCTCTTTTTATGCAAGGCCAATCTCAAAATTCATTTATTTGTTTATATAAAAAATATTGTTGAAAGCTTACCATGTGCCAGATACCCTTCTCAGTGCCAAAGATACACTGGTAAATAAAACATATTAAGTACTTACTCTTATGGAACTCTTGCCTATTTTTATTGATAAATATTAAATTGATTAATGATATAATTTGAACATATTGAAATAGTGTCTTTCTTATTTGATTAATGATATAACTTGAACACATTGAAATAGTGTCTTTCTTATTTGAACAAGATAGGAAACTTTAACATAATGCTGTTTTCAAAATTCTCTGCCTTTTCTAATGAATGCATTCTAAGAGTAGTGATGTCAGTAGAAGTTAATAAAAACTATTTTTATTTAATTTGAATAAAAAGGACTGGGAGCTATCTTTTTTCCATATGCTTTCAAGAGAATAAAGCTCACATATAAGCGCTTCCTAAAAATAAAATGTTACCATCGTTCCTTTTCATCCTCTGACACTGCTATAGGTTTGTATCATTTTTGGGTTTCTCTGGTTGAAAAGAGAATTGAAAATCTTCTGCCAGATGCATAGTTCAAAAGTCAAGATTGTAATATCATTGCCTAAAGAATTCCCAGCACCAGGGAATCTCCTAAAGAATGCTGAAGCCCATGGTTTTTTCATAGCTCCTGCAGTGCTAGGCAGGCAATAGCCCTGTTGGAATTTGAGCTGCCAATAGAAACCCGAAAATAAGAAATTATCTGTTGCAAACAACACAATCATCCTTATTGGGGGTTATCTTATAAAAAATCTGAATATACAGCTCAGATAACCCCTTCAGTTTTGGAAAAAAAAAAACCCAACATAAATACACTTTCCTTCATTGATGCCTGTTTGGAATTTGGCTACACTACCAAGAAAAACAGTCTTTTCTTTAAAAAGCAAAAGCATTCTAGACTAACAATATATGGAAACACTCAAAGTGTTTTTCTTTGGGAATAAACTATTTCATCTCCTTATGCAATGTTGCCTCTTCCAGAGTTGGATTTGAATTGGCATGAAAACAGCAAAGAATTGACGCAATTCTTGTATTTAGAGAAAGTTGGAAATGTATTATTCTCTTACGACCCTCCCCTAAGCAAGGAGTATAATCCTTCTTTAATTTTCTAACTCGTTTATTATAAATAAAATAGTATGACCTTCCTTTACCTTCTCCCTTATCCCAAACAAAAATCTTCCCTACCTAAGAGAAAGTTTAATTGCTTTTCTTATTTGATCCAAATCACTAAAAACCCCATGGCATATCAGATTATACATGAAAACTGATTATTCTGCTATTAAACTAGAAGAAATCACCTACTTCAGTCCTGATGGAATGCATCTCAATTGCAGATGTTATGTAAAATCCTCTAAGGGTATTTCACAGCCGTTACCCCTTCCATACCATCTGAACCTCCAAAGGCAAAGAAATGCTATTTCAAGATCAGTTTAAGTTCCCAATTTGGTTTTTCTAAAAGTAAAATCTTATTTTTGTGAAATTTAGTTTATTGGCCCTTAAAATTAAAGTTAGTGCTTCCTTGGTGTTATGGTTGCCAAATCAAGAAAATCTCTTGGTGGGGCTATTTATATGTAATCTAGAGAGAAAGAAGAAAAGTATTGGGACTATTTGGCCTTGTATGCTGTATCTGTGAAAAATCATTCAATTCTCCCTTTATTTCTGAAGACTGGTGACACATATCTCACAATGAAAGTAGGTTTCAAATATTCTTAAATACAGAGAAGTAGAAAGCATAATTGTGAATTCATCTAAAGAGAAAAAACCATTATAAGGCAGAGCTTGAAGCCAATGCAAGAAGGCCAAAGGATATTTGGATTGTCACTTTTTGTGAAGTGTTAGCAAGGAAAAGTGTAAAACTCTCAAAGGGTAAAAAAAAAAAACCCCTCTCTTTAGATGTCTTACAGCCTGAATTTTTCTGACATGAGGTTATGGAATATGAATGTTCTTGAACAAATCTTTTAATAACTAGAGCCTGCGTGTTGCCTTTAAAAAATATTGATTTGCCTTCTGGAAGAGAACTCCAAAACCGTAATTGTCTGACTTTATTTAGCTTGGGCTAAAAGGCAAATCTTATACATATGAATGTGCCAATGCCCCCCAAAACAACATTAGCCAAACCAGTTTCTCTTCTCCAGAAATACAAATGAGCACAAAGCTGTTTTAATTTTCCAGCGTTCAAGGGACATAAAACAAAGGCGTTTGTTAAAATCCCATTGGGTTGCTCACTGGGAAGCCATCTGTCTGAGGTGCAAGACCAGTTTAGGGAAATAAGAATTCCCATTCTCAGCACAGGCTACCCTCAGTTCTCTGAGGAAAAGTAAACTGAGCTCTCTGAATCATTTACTCTCATGAAAAGCCAGTGTCCTCATCCATTTTGGTTTGCTTTCTTTATTTTTAATATTTTTAATGTCCTAAAAAGCTAAAAAAGTGTAAAGAAATACGAAAGGTCTTCTCTTTGTTTTGTTCAATAGTCAGTAAAAGGGGTCTAAAGTGAGGGGAGCTTGTTTTGCGAGACAATAACTCTGATTAGCAGTTTTACTTCCAGTTCTTGCAGGAACTCGACCTGACCAGCTATCTCCATTCCTTGGCATCAGTCGTTGAGAGGCACCCAGTATCTGCACCTTTAGAGAAATAGTTAGATACTACCACCGTTTTTAGTGATTCATTGTAGACACATTGAAGTGGGAATTCTACAAGGCTGAGGCTATTTTGAGCTCTCTCCATTGGTTAAAAGCAAACAAACTTGAAAGTCAGTTTATTATAAGAACAAAACAATAATAAATCTTCCTCAAAGGAAAACATACAAGGCAAAAGAGAGGAGTCCTGAATTTACTTTGTATTAAATACATGACAAGAACAGTTGTAAACTCATCTCTCTACCCAAATGATTCAGTATCTTTTCAAACTGCCAAAATGCTAGTCTTACCTAAAATCCTCATCTCCTCCAAAAGGTGTGCTTGGATTGCATTTCCTTTACAAATGAAAATGAATCGAATTGGATGATGCTTTCAAAATTTGTCTTAAGGTCCTACAAAATCAGAGATGTCCTGAAACTTAAATTGAAATGAAAGCCAGTATTGCGAATCACTGTCTGAAATTCCAGCTCTACTTGTGTAAAATTCATCTTACGTTTCCTACATCATTCCAGAAGGAATGAAGTCTGAGTGGTTGTAAGGTGGGTTCTCACTCCAGGAGCTTACAAGAGGCTCAGCAGGCTCTGTAAATGGAAATTGCATTGAAGGCCTGACATCCCCTGTTCCAAACTGACCAACTTTGACCAAACCTGAAATGAACATGAACTCCTCTAGCTACACCCAAGTTTAACATGCAGAGCAAACATGATGGATTTTATCCTGTGTATGCTCCAGATGCTCACCAGATGTGTGCGTGTCACAGCCCACTGGCCTGTTTGGGGATGTCTGGACATTTGCACTAGAGTCAACCTCTGGTTTAGTATAATTAAAAGGCAATTTGCTTAAAACAGAAATTACTGAATGTAATTATTGTCACTTGAAAATGGCCATGCTGTCACATGTCATCACCTCTCCTTTGACTCTTTGGTTCTCTCATATTACTTCCCACTTTTAAATGAATTAGCACTCTCTAATCATTCTTTAAGATCCAGCTTGCACAGTCAGTGCCTCCAGGAAGGCTTGCTCTTTCCCCTTGGTTGACACGGTCACGCCTCTCTTGAGTTTCCACAGCGCTGATCTGTTTTTCCTGCAAACCAGCTTCCGCGCTCTCCTCCAGGAGGATCCCTGCCTTTGACTGCTCAAATTTACCCCCATTTCAGCTGAAGGCTTTGCCCCCTAATTCACTGACAGAGCAGAGCTCTGTGAGCAGGAACTGTGGTGCCAACTTTTAATGAACTGTTCTACAATCTTCTTTATATGGCCCACAAGCTTTACATTTTTAAATGATTGGAAAAATAACAAAAAGAAGACTTCTTGACATGGGAAGATTATATGAAATTCCAATTTTGGTGTCCATAAATAAAGTCTTATTGGAACACATGCTTGCTCATTCCTTGACTTAATTGTCTGTTGCCTAGTTATGGTACTGTCGGAATGGCCAGCAAAGTCCAAAATAGTTACAGAAAGTCAGCCAACCCCTGCTCCAGACCAGTCTCCTTCCTTCCTTCCTCCTGCCTTTGTAAGCTCCTAGCTGAACTTAGCCTTTGAGTCCCAGGCTCTTCCCAGCTGCACTTCTGCTGACACTGCACAACTAACTTTATTCCCATATTTCTGCTCCATCACTTTCAGCCTTACTGCGTGTTCTTCTTCTTTCTCTTCAACTGTTGGAATTCCTCAGGAACCCACCTAGGTTCTTTTCTTCCCCTCTTCACCCTCTCGTGTTGGGTAACCTCAATTACCATGACTTTAAATAATATTTCCAGTTTTATCTTCAGCCGCAACGTCTCCTCCAAGCCACGGTGCTGTGTGTCCAAATGTTAACCTGGTATCCACAATTTTCTCCATTTTAACATGTCCTGAATTGAATTTTGATTTTTCCTCTTACAACTTTGCTTTTCCAGGCCTTTCTCAGCTACCCAGTGCCTGAATGAAGCCTTGGGGTACGTCTTGGCCCTGCTTTCTCCATCACCCTCCATAGCCATTAAGTCTTGCTGATTCTGCTTCCAAGATATGTCCTGACTTTGTTTCTTGGATACCTTGATGCAAGCAAGCACCAGCATCCTTCCCTGGACTGCAGCTGACTTCTAACAGGCATCCCTTCTCACTCTCCTGCACCCCTACAATCCATTCAGCAGTCACAGATAGTCCACCCCCTCCCCCAAATATTCTCTTTATTATGTGTTTGGTCCAAAGGAGAAACTAAGTGCAGGAGGGTGGGGAGGGGCCACCTGGAGGGACACTGAAGCCACTCGTCTCCACTGCAGGAGCCCAGCCAACCCCTCCCGGCCACTGGGCTGTTCCACCAGGCAAGAGGGCAGAGGGGACAGAGGGGGAGCTCGTGGCCTTTGCCGAGTCCATGGCTGGGGACATCGGCATGAGGGTTGAGACTGGTGAGGCCCCTTCCTGGTACCCAAAGGCTGAACTTGCCTCTGAGCCTGGGCTGGGAGCTCAGCTGGGGCAGAGTCCTCATAAATCAAAAGAATGAAATAATAAAATAAAACCCATCATCATCAAAAATGCACAACTCAGGCGAGGGTGGGGCAGCCACTGTGCGCCACACCCTCCAGCAATTTCTTAGGAACAGAAACAGCAGAGAAAAAAAAGGAAGGGCTATAGCAGCAGCCCCTAGTCAAACTGCCCACAGCCACCCACTGCCACACCAGGTGCACAAGTGAAGCAGGTGGGGACCACTTGGTCCTCTCTATTCCCTACCCCACGGAGGAGTCACAGTGTCAAGAAGAGAAAACAAGGTCCAGAGAGGAGGCCCTACGATGGGGTGGGGGATGTGCCTGCCCAGATTGAAGCAGATGAAGGGGAAGCAGTGGGGTCAGGACTGGCAGGAGAAGGGGAGTTGCTTTCAAAGACTCTCCCAGTGTCCTGGGCAGGCAAGCAGCCAAGCTCCTCTCCCATCCCAGCCCTAGGGCAGCCCCACTTACCCAGGAGAGGGGTGTGACAATGGTACCCACTTTGGGGAGGGTATACCAGTACTCCACATTAGCTTGTGGCAGGGAATACCCACCTCTGGGCAAGGAGGGTGGGCAACCACCTCTGGAAATTTGCCTGGAGGGAAAGAGGGGAAGGGGGGGAGGGGGGAAGGTCAAAGTGGGCCTGGTTGAGGGACTGACAGGGAACTCACCACTGTTTCCTGAGAGCACTGCAGCCCGGAGCCAACCTCCTGGGAAGCTCCCTGAATCCAGTCTCGACTCTCCCAATGGATGAGGCAGGAATGGTGGCCCAGGGGTTTTATTTTTGTTTTGGCAATAACCAATGCCTTAGTTTAGGAGGCATACTCTGTGCAACTGGATAAGGTTGGGCCTTCTGCTGGAGGAGGGGCCAGGGGAGTTTCTGGGCAGCAGGGGTAGGGGGCCTGGCCAAGGCTGGCCCTCTGCCAAAACAGGGAATTCTGGCCTCCACCTTTGCTGGTTGAGAGGACGCTATTCCCGCCGTCTCCTCTCCAGCAGGGCAGGGGCTGGCTGGCACTTTGGCAGTGATGCTTGGCCTTCTGGCCTAACTCCCAGCCTTCCTCAGGTGGCTTGCTTTTTGCATTGTTCGCATCATTTTAGTGCAGGAATTCATGTTGGGAATGGCAGCAGTGGCCTGATCATTGGAGCTGCTGCTTGGGTTTGGCAGACTTGCTGAGCTGTACCTTGTGGGGTAGAGAAGGAGCTATTGGTCAGATCAGCTGCAGGTCAGGTCCTCACAGTCATGTGTCTCATGTCTCCCAAGAGCAGAGCAGTGGCCAGCACCTCGTGGTTCCCCTGGCCCACCAGCAAGGCATGGGTCTCTTCCCCTGTGTAACCCACCAACACCATCAACTCTTTCTACAGGGGTCCTTGTAGTTAAGGAGCGGCTCCATGTAAGTCAAGTGGCTCCTTGACTACACCATCATCTTCACCATCTTCAGGACCCACGTGATTTGCTCTGAGGTACCTCTCTTGCTAGGACTGAGAATGAGACATTTCCTGTGCAGGTTTTCACAGTATTTCCCCCTCAGTACTTGCTCCTGCAGCTCCATGAGGGTCTGAGCACCAACAAGCAGGGATCTGCCAACCAGTGTGTGTGGAGGACTCCCAGGCTCCACCCATCTATCTGCCTTTGGGTCCATTGTGTTTTTTTGTCCTGGAAGAGTTCTGGAGCAGCATTAGGGAGACTGCCCCCATAAGGTCTTCAACTTGTTGCCAAAGATGAGTTTGTTGCTGAATCCAAAATCTGCCATTTTGATCTTCGTGTCAGCCTCCAAGCACAGTCTTGTAGTACGAATGGTCATTTAATTGCTTCACTTACTACTACATTGCCTAAAGTAATTGGCATTTACTTTGATATCTGATAACATATTGATAGAGTTGACTGTTATACTAAACAAACAGAAGAAACTATGTGCATAGAGAATCCAAGTAGGATAGGAATAAGTGCAAACAATAATTTAAGCTGGGGAATACAGCAACCTGCAATAGTTCAACACTGACTTGGTGTCTTGAAATTGAAAAGCAAAATGCACGTATTTTAGTGTTCCTGTTTCCCACTGATTGCCCAAACTCATTGCTATTCATTAGCCCAAAGAGTGATCATTTATCTTTTGATGCGTTGGATTTAGCACAGAAGAATATTTTACTAAACTGTAGCAGCTACTTCAAGTCATGTGAGAATAACAATAATACAGTTACTATTCCTATCATTTTCCATGTTCTTTAACATATTGAATGTATGCTTTTCCTACTAGATCTGCTTTGAAAATAATTTACAGAGAGAAATTAATCAATATAACTTTTCAGAAAGTAAAGTCCCTTTGAAGATATCTCTGTGTTCATTCAGCTATAAACATTTTATTGAACTCCTACATATCCCTTGCCATATGCTCGGAAAAGGGCCACAGCATTCAGCAAAAACATTCAAAGTCCCTACTATCACATGACTTACCTTCCTTGACTATATAGATATATACTACTATATACCAAAAGTGATGAAGGGAATATTTTTATCTCAAATTTCAAATACCATAGGGGTTGCTTTAAGAAGTAGATGAATTTCAAACTGTCTATGGGCTGAGAAACCCTCTTAATAGGCAAACTAAATAAAGAAAAGCTAAAAGGTGAAAGTGGCACGTGGACTAGGAACAGGAAACAGATTTTAGCCCAAACCACCCCCACCCCATCAACTGTCATAAAGTAATGGACAAGGCATCTGACTTCATCGATGATCTGTTCTCTCCTGTGGCTGGTCTACAATGATCTGACTCCTGATCGACCATCGGTCTCTATCCCAGTGCATTACTGTTTCTTAGTGCCCTCTGCTGAATTCGAGCACTGAAGTCTATACTCTGGATGGGGCAGCCTGCTGGAGCATGGACATCTGCAGATGAAAAACCATGGTTCCTCAGCAAAACCTACCCTGAGGAGCTCTCAGGGTGTGGTGGAAGTGATCATCCCTTCCTTGACCCATGCACAAAAAAGAGGAAAATAATACATAAGTACAGATGGCTATGTGCTCCACACATGACATTAAAAAGTCTCTGGCTTTTGCATTTGTGGCTGTTTTCCTTTGTTCTTCATCACTGTGGGGTCTGCTGTGCATCACCCACCATCACCATCACCTTGGGGTCTGCGGTGCATCACCCACCATCACCATCACCATGGGGTCTGCTGTGTGTCACTATGCTGGTTTGGATACATTACGTCCCCCAGGAAAAGCCATATTCTTTAATGCAATCTTGTGGTGGCAAATTGATTAATCTTTTTGATTAGGGTGTGATCTCTTGATTAAATGTTTCCATGGAGATTTGGCCCTGCCCATTCAGGGTGTGTCTTGATTAGTTCACTGGAGTCCTTTAAAAAGAGCCACACAGGCCCAGATGCTGGCTGACACTGACGTTTAGAGATACTTTGCATACAGTAAGACGTTTAGCTAAGAGATGAAGCCCAGAGTTTGCCCCAAGATATGCTAAGACAGGACCCCACATTCACACAGGAGCTGAGAGAGGAGCTGGACCACAACCTGGGATCAGCAGACTCCAGCCATGTGCCTTCCAAGCTAACAGAGGTTTTCAAGACGCCATTGGCCTTTCTTCAGAGAAGGTATCATCTGTTGATGCCTTAGTTTGGACAGTTTTATGGCCTTAGGACTGTAACTTTGTAAACAAATAAAGCCCCCTTTATAAAAGCCAATCCACTTCTGGTATTTTGCATATTGGCAGCATTAGCAAACCGGAACAGTCACCCACTCCACATTCTCATTGTTTTCATTAACTCCACTGCCACACTATGGGTACCACCCATCATTTTCTTCTCTTCTACTATGTGATCTACTTCTTACTTCCTTTCTGTCTCTGGTCAGTTCTATGTGTCTTGGCTTTTGTCAAAAAGCAGACGTTTTTCATCAATCTTTCATTAATTCAGGTGCTTAGGGCCCATGAAAGTTACCATGTGGCCCTGTCAGGGGCTACGTGGGGAACTAGACCTAAGACTGTATGTGCCATCAGTCTCCTGGTGCCTGTTTCTGCTCCTTATAATTCTTCACTCCCCAAATCTCCTGTTTGTTAGTGCAAAGACCACCTCAGCAGCCTGGAATGACTTGCCTTCCCCATCCAGGACTCCAGGCTCCTGTCAGCTCTCTGACTTTCTCCTCAAACCAAACTTCTCTGCCCTTTTGTCTCAGGCCTTTGTTGGTGTGACAGATTTAACTCAAAAGACATCCTTCCCCATTTCACCCTGTGGAAGATGTCCTTTGCACTTGTCCATGAAACAAGAAGACACATCTGTCTCTCTCACAACAGTCTGACCTAGTGGTACAGGATTACTACCAGAAAAAATTCTATGAATTGATTTACTCTTTGCAAGTCAAACTCTGTTCAATCCTAAACTGGAAAGAGAGAAAAATAACTGTGGGTGCCCAAAGTCTGAAATATAACTACCATTTGGGAATCGTACCAAGAATTGCTGAACAAAGAAAGAAAGCTGGCACATTCCCCCCGAGTCTGTAGAACTGTTGGCTGACTATCACCGATTTGAAGCAAAATGGTATAGAACACACACTGTGTTATAACAGCTCCATCATCTTTTTTTTCTGGACTTCAGTCTCAGCTCTCTCCACCCCAGATGAATCTACCAAAAATGGAGGAAGAATTCCAGATGCTTTTGTACTATTGCTCAGTAAAAATGATCCTTTCATCTGGTCTATGTTATTTGGTATCCATTTTTAAATATAAATAAGCATCTTATTTGTTCTTTTGATGACTGTTGAGCACTTGGCAGCTGCTAGCCGTGTTCTGCACACAGTAATTCTTACAACACCCTTGCTTGATAGAACCCAGAATTTCAGGTCCCGACAAAGTTCATGGGAAAATCAAACTAGTTTGCTGGTAAAGCATGGAATACTCAATCCAAGCAAACTTTTATTTATCATATAATGCAAATCACCTAGTCCCTCTGAGTCTATACCCTTGTGTATTTTTTTAAGTATTAATGATGTTAAGAATTCAAACCTATTGATTGCTGATTGTATGCTTACCAATTCACATAAATATGATTCTGCAAATAGTTTGAGTCAATTGATGTTTGTCATATTCCAACTTTGGAACCAGCTACACATTAAACCCCTGTTAGCAATGACAAGATACTGACACATTTCTCTTTTTCCACCATCACCAAAACAAAAATGTTTGGAGCCTCTGTATAGTAAATGACACTGACTTATTTATCTTTCCCAGCAACCCCATTTGGTAAAGGGCTAGTGGATCATAACATTAAGAGGAGAAGATTATATAAGAGAAGCATTGGTTTTTATTACAAAAAGGTTCAGCTTCTTTTTGTTTTCCCTTGTCACACTACACCAGCTAAACAATGGAAATTTCTGGATGCCTGGTTTCTCAGTCAGAGCCCTTTAAATGGAAACAGCAACAATGAGCTATGAGAATTGGTTTCCCATATCCAAGAGAAGTTGTGGCTTTTGGAGTCAAAGCACAGAAGGCCTTTGTGCAAGCTAGAACCTCTGCAGAAGCGAGTAGAGCTGCAGGCTGCATGGAGAGTCTCCAAGTCTTTTTACTATTTTCTTTCCTGGTGGCAGTCTCTTCCCTCTTCTTGTCAGATTCTGATCAAGTGAGTTGGACTATGGACAAAAAAAAGAAGGTGGTAAAAAGAGACAAGCCTGAAATTGCCAGACAGATAACCACTGATGTAGTAGCATCCAGGGGCATTCTTCATTAATGCTTTTCTTTTGGAGACCATTGAGCCCTGACTTTACACCTTCCTGCTGAAGGCGTGCTGGGGTATAAATGAGAAGTATTTCCAGAATCAGCTACTGCAGTCCTGCTCTTCAGAGTGGCCCATGTAATGGAGAATTAGCTCCTGGTTCGGCCTCTTGCCTGCAAGTTCTAAGTTCTGTAATTCAGTAGTTCTGCAGCTGTGTCAGTTATCCCCATTTTTCCTTTTAGACCGATTATTAAGTCATCATTCATTAATATTTTTAGGACAAGTGTTCCCTTTTTTCTAGAAATAGTCTGGAATCATGGAATTTCAGAGCTGGATGGGGCTTAGAGATCAGGGTTCAACTTCTGTTCTTCACAGATGAATAATCTGAGATCAAGAGGGACTAAATTATGTAAATAAGCATCTCAGGGGCAACAGTGATTTAATTTGTGTTTTTGTTCTTTCTTCTTCAGCAAGGAAGGTGCCAGAAAGGCACATTGGATACACAGAGAACAGCTCTCCTGCTGTCACCTTATCAGCATGTACCAGCCCAGCTTGGAAGGATAGAGACAGGGTGAGTAGGCCATTACCCGAGGAGAAGGATACCTACCACCAGACCCTTTGCGTTCTGAAGATTTAATGGGAATGCTTCAGTGGTGCCCAGGAGGGTTGCCAGGGAAAGCAAAGGGAGGTGATTCTGGGTCTATGGGTGGCATGCTACAAGAGGGTGTTGTCTTGGTGGGAGATACAGAAAAGCTGTCCCAGCATTTACCACAGGGCTCTGCTCCCATCTGAAGGGTCAGCAGTGCCCCCTTGTCATGGGCACTGCAAGAGACCAAAGGTCCCAACCCCTCTGCCCACCGCAGGGTTGGGGAGAACATTACACATAAGACAAACTCATCAACATAGAGCCAGCTAGGCTGCTGGCACCTTTCCCATGGTTATCCCAGAGAGTTAAGCTAGAACTAGGCTAGACTCTGCCTCAAGGCACTCAGAAACCCCAGAAAATCCCTGGTGGGGGTAATGGTGTTGGGGTTCTGCTGCTAGAATTTGCAGGCGAGGCCTCAGGCATGCCTGCTCTGGTCCTGGGTTGAAGCAAATCCACTGAGCTCTGAGGGGAGAGGGAAACACCTTGCTTTTTTACAAGGTGGCATGATTAGACTTCCAGGGCTGTGTTCTCTTTCCCACAACAAGATAATATCATGCTTGAGACATTCCTATGAAATAAGACATAGAACTTGATTCTCCGTGAATGAAGGATTATCACCACTAATGAGTGCTGATTTCTGGAATGTTCCTTTCATCCCATCATTTGCTCCTTTCCAATGGCCCTAAGATGACTCCTTTCCCAATGCTGCCTGAAGATAGTGCTGAGCTTAGGATCTAGGCTTTGATGTCTCTTCATTTATTCATCTATCGTTTCTATGTGCAAGGCTCGGAGCTAGGCCCTGGGAATACAAAGATACTGTGATATCTGCCTCTGTCTCCAAGCTGTGACTCAACAGACTATAGTATTACCATGCAGAGGGGAGACAAATGACTTTCAGCCATTCTGTTTTAACCAGCTTTTCAAATGTCCTTACGGAAATTTCAATGGCCCAGCCCTTGAGTGAATAAGGATTACTTAACTCAATATGCATCCTGTTGCTACTAAACTGCTCTGTACCTCTGATCCATTATATTGGAGCTAACCTTGGAAGCCTGAACTCTTCCTTTCCAGGGCATGAGTTATTCCCCACAGGGCTCCCTCTCTGTAGGTCTCCTTACCCAATGGGAGCCATTTGGTGGGTGAAATATTCAGTCAACCAAAGTGCATTTGGTATTAATTCATTTACACCTTACATGACTATTGGTTCTTCCAAGAACTTCAAAGAAGTCCTTTGGATATGCTGACCATATGAGAGATCCAGTGCTACCTTCCAACTTGACAGTGTCCCAGTGAGAGCAAAGTTTATCTGTGAAGTCCTAGAATGGTAGATAGATGCACAATCCCATTTAGACCTCTTGAAACATGGAAAATAAAGCCTAGGCCAACATTACTGACTTTCTCAGCTTCCGGAGGATGGAGATCTCAGGTTAAAGACATCATCCTGTGACTTCTGTGATATAGGAATGTCTTATCCCTGAGAGAACGGAAACTCTGCTTTCTCTTTAAAGAGTGGATGTTGTTACCTATTAGGTGTTTACACTGTTTTCTAACTTGGGTTTCATTTAAGTTGCATTTTATTAGAAGTCTCTGTCATGGAGTACACAAGAAAACTCATGTGTACTCAGCATGTGGGGTGCTGTCTGGCAGGGAGTGGATAACCAATAAATGTTGTTAAACCAACGTTGGTTGTGTCTTCATCTGAATCTATTTTCAGTATCTCCACACACAATTCACACATCCCTCATCTGTTACATGAGGCTATGGCTGTTCCTTCTCTTCTAAATCAAGAGTTCTCAAACGGGCACAAAGTACTGTGAGAATTTTAGAAGAGAAAGAAATTCCTTCTGCCTGTGGAGAGCTTTCTGAGCACTCTATTTTTCTTTCATGTCTCTGAATGAACTCTGTTTTGTATTATGATCCAAGATGTGTGTGTGTGTATATATGTGTTTGCACATGCTGGTCTTACAAATTCCTGAGGACCAGGATTGTGTTTCACATGCATGTTCATAACCACCACCCCCAGCACCCACCAAAGTCCCTTCCACATAGCAGAGGCTGAAAGATTCTTTGCCAAGTGAAATCTTCCAGATTGTTCTGATCTTCAATCCTAGACAGGGTTCAAGAGGGCTTTCGCTGCCAGCTGGAGGTAGTGGTGGATGTTACAGGGAATAAAGGACGCAAAAAAATAACTGTGGCCACATCATGTTACATTTTTCTTCAGAAAATATCATGTGTCTCAGTATTCTTTTTGGAAGCTTTCCTTCTCCATGGCTTGAAAACCAAGGGGTAACTGCTTTACCTGGCTTCTCCTTGAACCATTTGTGATCTCCTCTCCCAAGAGCAAACAGGAAAAGCTGGATTTTGTCTGTTTGGTCCCAACTGTAAATGTATTTAAACCCACCTTCCTGTAGTTTTTGTTTCTCAGCTGGCCCAGTCTGTGAGAGGCAAGCCCCTGAGTATTCCTGCTCTGTATTCAGTCTCACCTGCATGTATGTTTAGCAATTGGACTTATTATTTAGAGGTTGAATCAGTCTATGTCAGGAATGAGTAATTTTCAGCTATGATTGGAATATATTGCTTTGGGTAATTTGGGGGAGCAGCGTACTGTTTATATATGTTCATTTTTATATTGCTGCTTTGCTCCTGTCTTTTGAAATAGTTTTGTCAACTTCTGAAAAAAGTTTTTGATTTGTTTGGTTTTTCGGTCTTTCTTAGATTTCATTCCATCACATTTTATTCCAGGATTTTTCTGAGATTGCTTTACTCTTTTATCCTCAAGCAGTGCTGGTGGTGATAATATGTGCTATGAGGTTATTTTGTGAGAAAGCTCAAAAACTGGCCTCTGAGGGTGTACAAAATTTACACACCATATGTCATGTGACTGTGTCTTTCTACATAAATTATTTATGGTGGTTGAACTACATAGCAAATGCTTCATTCATTTTTTATGTGTGCCCAAATCATTTGTGAACACTGCAATTGGAAAAGAAGAAATGAGAAATGTCTAATTAAACCATTAGATGGTTTTGGAGAAGCCTGCCCCATACATGCAATAGGAGGTACACATTGAATTTGGTTGAAATCTTGGCTTCCCAGCTTTAAAAGCCTGTGGCTGTACTTATAATTGTGCCTAACAGTCACCCTCAAAGAATCTCTTTTGCTGCTCAGATGTGGCCTCTCTCTCTAAGCCAACTCTGCAGGTAAACTCACTGCCCTCCCCCTATGTAGGACATGACTCCCAGGGGCATAAATCTCCCTGGCAACATGGGTCATGACTCTTGAGGATGAGCCTGGCCCTGGCATCATGGGATTGAGAAAGACTTCTTGACCAAAAATGGGAAGAGAAATGAAACAAAATAAAGTTTCAGTGGCTGAGAGATTTCAAATGGAGTTGAGAGGTCATTCTGAAGGTAACTCTTATGCATTATATAGAGATTCTTTTTTAGTTTTCCGTGTATTGGAATAGCTAGGAGGAAATACTTGAAGCTGTTGAACTGCAGACCAGTAGCCTTGATTGTTGAAGACATTTGTATAAATATGTAGCTTACAGGTGTGACTGTGTGACTGTGAAAACCTGTGGCTCACACTCCCTTTATTGTGTGTATGGACAGATGAGTAGAAAAATGGGAACAAAAAGTAAATGAATAATGGGGGGATGGGGATGGGATGTTTTGGGTGTTCTTCTTTACTTGTATTTTTATTCTTATTTTTATTTTATTTTATTTTATTTTTTGGAGTAATGAAAATGTTCAAAAACTGATTTTAGTGATGAATGCACACCTATATGATGGTACTGTGAATAACTGATTGCACACTCTGCCTGATGGTAGGGTATGTGAATATATCTCCATAAAACTGAATTTAAAAAATGCCTGTATCTGGGGAAAGGCAGTGGAGAGAAGCAAATGCAGAGTCTGGGTGAATCACTGCTGTGATCAACCTAAAACAAATTGAGAAAAGACAAAGAAATAAAACACGTTTTTTACTTCTGAATGCTCAATAGATATCTATTCAATGTGATTAAATAAATGAGGAATTAGGAATTTAAATATTACTTAAACAAAGCAAAATAAGTTTCCCAATCTTTCTTTATTTTTAGAGGAGATGACAAATGCACATTTAAGTCATGCATAAGAAAAGCGTTTTAAGCGACACTCTGGTTTAAATGTTTGTACCTTGCAAACATTGCGTTACCCTGAAGTGACCAAGATTCAGCATTTTATTACAGCCCCCGAAGAGAACCCTAAATCCAAGAAGCTATTTATGAGTAATGAAGATGCTACTAAGGATTTCATGGGACAACAGATGTCACGTGGTGTGATGGTTAATTTCATGTGTCAACTTTGCTGGTTTATGGTGTCTGGTGTTTGGTCAAACAAGCACTAGTCTGATTGTTACTGTGAGGGTTTTTCTTTTAATGTGAGGGTATTTCATAGATGGAATTAAATTGTTAGTCAGGTGATTGCATCTACAATCAACAAAGAGATTGCCCTCAGCATTGAGAGAAGTATCATCATCCAACCAGTGGAGGCCTTAATAAAACAAGCACTAAGGGCTTCAGCAGTGAGAAAAAAGAATTTCTTCTACTTCAGCCAGCCAGGTTTTCCTAGGGAATTCAAGGTCACCTTCATTAAGTTGCCAACTTGAGGCCTGCCCTACAGAATTCAAACTTGCCAATCCCCAAGGATGCATGAGCCAATTCCTATAATAAATTTCTAGAGAACCCTGACTAATACACATAGCAAATCTTGAACTGATTCCCACTGGGTCTTCTACAGAAAGATCCATCCCCACAGACTTTTCATGCCCCCTCTTCTCTTTTTGGTCCTTCCACATGCTACACCCTAGTCTGCTCTAGAACATTCCAGAAAGGAGATGAAGTTTTTGTTAGCCCTTTGGTTAGAGGGTGAGGTCCTGAAGGGGAAATCCAATAGGGCTATTCACTAAGAGCTATTTTATACTGAGCTGCATAAATAATCATTGACCTAGACCTAAATTTTGTAGGGCATGGAGCAGATTTTGCAGACTTTGTGGTGAAAGAATTAGAAGGTGGGTTTTGGGGGTGAGTGTGTAGGTCTGGGCATGACTCACCAAGAAGCCAGCCTTGGTCTATGCACAGCTGAGATGTCTATCAACCAGAAGGCCCTTGCCTTCTCTCCAGGGCACCTCTAACAGGCCCAGCAGTGTCAGACTTTGCACCTGGAATTTTCCCAGGCACCTCTGCAGCTAACTCTAGAATGTGTAACTCTCTTTTCAAGGTAGTGATCCTCGTGTAGAGGGACTTCACCTCTGCAGGGCTCTGACCCCAGCATGGATTTCCCAGGCTGAGAGTTTTTGATAATCCATGGAAGAACCGAGGGTGAGTTCCTTCCTTGAGCATAAACACACTGATTTGAAGAGTTAGTTAAGTCCAGCACAGCGAGTTGGTCTGCAGCATGAGCCTCTAGCTTCCTCTCTTCATAATCGTTTTCAGAGCAAGACCCCAAATAAGAGGGTAGAGATGGGGCCCTGACTCCTGTGGTGGGATGTGGGATCAGCTGTGAAGCTCACCTTGAATTCACACTGAGGTTGTCCAGCCTAAGGGCAGACAGTGTGGGTAGGGCCGGCCTCTCTTACTGCCACGCTGTCATCACATGGTGGGCATCCTGGTCTCTTTCACCCTGTGTTAGTTTCATAGGAGCTGTACAAATGACCACAAACTTAGTGTCCTAAAACAAATACGTGTTTATTAACTCCCTGTTCTGGAGGTCAGAAGTCTTCAATGGGTCAGCAGGGCTGCATTCCTTGTAGAGGCTCTGAGGGGAGAATCCCTTGCCTTGCCTTTTCCAGTTCCAAAAGGCTGCTTGCATCCCTTGACTTGTGGCCCCACATTCCAACCTCTGCTTCTGTTGCCACATCTCCTTCTCTGACTCTGACCCTCCTGCCTCCCGCTTATAAGGACCCTTGTGATTACACCGGGCAGACTGAATAATGCAGGTAGTCTCCCCATCGCAAGATCCTCCACTCGATCACATCTGCAAAGTCCCCTTTGTCATGTAAGGTAACAGACAGATTCTGGGAATTAGGACATGGACATGTTTGGGGAGGCTTTGTTCAGCCTGCCATACATCCCTGCTTCAGCTTCCGAGGGACCCTCAAATTTGCTGAGCCTAATCATCTGCAAAAGCAAAGCATCTCTGCTTTAGCCCCTCCCAACTCTCAAAGTTTATAGGCCCACCTTAGCTTTTCCATCATTAGCACTGGGGTGTCCTCCATGCAGGCTACAAGAAAATATCCTTCTTCTTTGGAAGCAAAATAAGAAGATGGGTATTTTTGCTTCCCTAAATCCCATGAGCTACATCAGAAATACTTCCGTGTTCCAGTTCTAAAGCTGCCATTATGCAAAATACCTGAAACGGATTGGCTTTTATAAAGGGGATTCATTTAGTTACAAATTTACAATTCTAAGGCCATAACAGTGTCCAAACTAAGGCATCAATGAGAGAATACCTTCACTGAAGAAAGGCCTGTGGTATCTGGAACACCTCCGTCAGCTGGGAAGGCACGTGGTTGGCATCTGCTGGTCTTTTGCTCCTGAGTTGCACTGCTTTCAGCTTCTGATTCCAGTGGGTTTCTCTCTAAGCATCTGGGCATCCTCTCAGCTTCTTTGGGGCAAACTCTGGGCTTCATCTCTTAGTTTAGCATCTGCAAACATCCTTCTGTCTGCCTCTCCAAGCATTTCTAAGCATCTCTGTTGGTTCCCGCTTCTGTCTCCCTTCCTGAGCCTATTAAAGGACTCCACTGACCTAATTAAGACCTACCCTGAATAGGTGGGGCCACACTTCCATGGAAATAATCTAATCAATAGGTCACACCCTAATCAAAAGAATAGTGTGTTTGCCCCCACAAGATTGCATTAAAGAACATGGCTTTTCTGGGGGACGTAACAGATCCAAATCGGCACGCTTCCCTTTCATGACTGAGCTGTGTCTGCTAATTACTAAAATCCTTTTGCAGTTCATGACTGAACAAGGCTCAGAGCTGCTAAGTCTTGGTCAAGTTGTAGATAATTCTTTCATTTTGGAAAAGCTCAGGAGCTAGTCTTGCTGCCTAAGCTTGCTCAACACCCTTTAATTAGGAGTAGCAGTCCAGTAACAAATAATCTGTACCCTGCCTTGTAAGGGCAGCATTTTCTAAAATATTCTGGAGTCAAGCAATTGAGAGGTTATGGCCTTCTTTCCCATTCTCTGATAATTCTTAAAATACTTAGCCAGCATTTTATGTGACTCAAGCTATGTAGGTATTTCCTATCTTGAGAAATTTGGTGACCTCCAGTGTAAACCGTTTAAATGTTCCACTAGCCACTATCATATCTCTCATTCCACTCACCGCCACTCTTGCAGCATTTCTGTCAGTGTGGGCCAGCCAAGGTTCAAATGTCTTTTCTTCCTGGGTTGAAATTTTATTACTTGAAAACACCTTCAGTTTCTGGTGCATAATTATCTCTTGTACAGACAGCATGACTTTCCTATCTCTTGCAGTGGTAGGTTAGCCACATTTCTGATGGACATTACAGGCTTTGAATGATGGTCCAAGATAAAGGTGTTAAAAATAATCCTCTATGCATTCTTCTTCTCCACTATCTTCTAAAAGGGTTCGTGGTCATAGAGAAATTATTTTCAATATCTCAAGTGAGCTCTTTGTCCCTTTCTTCCAACCACATTTTATCTTCCAAGGAATTGCATCACTCATTCTCACCATCATCCAGTGGTGTTCAAAAATCTACACCAGCCATCAAAAATGCTCACAGCCATCATTTCAAAACCAAGTGGCTCTCACTCCTTAGATTTTAATTAGTCCATGGTAGAGATCTATACTACGTGAAGATCCCTAAACACAGGTCTTGGTCTCTAACATGGAACTTCCACAAACTGCCCTCCAAATTCTGCTACAAATACATTTCCTCTCTTTCAGTTTTCCAATTAAATTCTCAGCACTCTTTTGTCTCAATAGCAGGAAAGCACGTATACCCCTTTTGCCACCACACAAACACACTTATGCAGCCCCATGGTGGATGGGGAGTCAGCCAAGTTTCTAGGCCTAAGCCAGGGGAGAACCAAAAACTGATTAGCTCACCAAGCTTGTTTTGCCTCAAGAGTTCTTTCACTCAATCAATAAGTATCAATTGAGTATACTTCCCTACCACCAATTTGCAAAGCTAAGTGGAGAGGTGAATTGAGAGGTAAATAAATAAATCATTGTCATCTCTTAAGCTTTTCTTTTCACAAGCAGCTTATTCTAGATGAGGCAAAACACTTACTTATAAAACATTAAATGACTGTACAGGAAAGTAAATGTTATGTAATTGATGGATCGCTATAGGTAGGATCGCAAAGAACAGCTGCATAGAAGAGGAGAAAATTCAGTGAGCTCTAAAGGACTAGGATGAATCACATAAGGAGGTTGGATATATCAGGATATCATGTGGATGGGATAAACAGGTACCAAGCAAGCAAATGGGTGCTGTCTTTTTCGTTTGGTTTTATTTTGCAACAACTTAGTTAAAATGCTACATTTTTCTATCATATTATCCTGCTGAAAAAAAAAACTGCGTGAAAAATTTTAACTTAATTTATTTTTTGTTCTATGAATACTGATGAATGTCTATGAAGATTTCTTTTTTTCCCTAGCTTTGCTTTAAAGAGCATCTGTTCTCCAAACAGAAGCTGTCTGTTTGGTTATCATTGGAATAGGTTCTCATATCCTTTATTTTTAGTACCTTCCCCAGCCTTGCAGAGAAAGAAAAATATTTAGGAAACACAGAAATTATAATCTAAAAGATAGTTCTTTGAAATCTAAAATAATTATGGACCACACCAAAGAAAAGATCATCTTCAAACACTCTATTTGACAGACAAGTCCATTGAACATTGGACCTTAATAAAAGAGGCTTATGCAGAAAACAACGAAGTTGAAACACTAAGATAGATTTACCTAAAAGACAAAGATAGAGTTGGCACTCAATAAAAAAGGATTCTGTGCTTATTCACGAGACACAATAATGCTTTGAAGGGAACCAGAGTTGATCTCATACCTCCATCAGCGAAGTTCCTTTTATTTTTGAATTGCATGCTTTCTTTGCTCTTGATATCTAAATTATTTAACAACTTGGTAGTGCATCCTATTCTGACCACTAGAGCTGTCAACAACTAAGGGAACCTTTTGCAACATACTTGTTTTTCTACTCTCCTTTCCTCCTTCCCCTCTCCCTGCTGTGTGGGCAGCTTCCCAAGTGTCCTGTGTCTCCTTCAACATCCTCCAACTGCATGCCAATACAAAATCCTGGAACAGCTTCCCAATTAATGTACAGCAACTTTCTCCACCCCCAGTTCCCTTTAGACAGTCTCTTCAGGGGGGGAATTGCTCTGCAAAGCATTCCAGACCCCACAGCCTTGCATCGGAGCCAATTTTTTTGGACTGGGTGATGCTGTGAGGTTGAAGTGATCAGGGAGGCATGCATAATTCCTTTTTCTCGGATGCCCTTGGAATGCTGAAGGTGCCATGTAATTCATGCAAAATCGCCATGGGAGACGTCTCTTCTGAGCTGTTTTGTCCTGTACCCCTGGGGCCGTATCTGTCCTAAGAATGTTCCTCTGCCCCCAAATTCCACCAACAGTTCTCCCTTTGGATGTACCTGCTTTATCAACTTTTCCCAAACTGGTATATTCTTATTCTTTTCTCCCTCAAGTACAATTTGCAAGCGCAGAGAAGTTACTGGTAGGAGCCAGCAGTTGATGTTGGAGGGCTTCTCCCTGAGCGGCATCCATACACAAAGTCTCTGTGGGCATGAATGAGACGACTGCATGCCTGGCCATTATTTCAAGATTTAAACCTTTTGTAAGGTTTGGCCTGCTGAACTTGGGTTTTAAATTTCCCCCTCAAACCCAAATTGAATCCACACCGTGCTGGCAATTACCACACCATCTTTTACCATTGTCGGAAAGGTTTCAAGGAGAATAAAATGTATAGAACAAATTCTCAGTGTCTTAATTAGAAGGGTAGGGCCGTTCATGTTTTTCTTATCCAGGATGTGTGACTTGAAAACCAAAAAATACTTGCTCTATTCCACAGCGCAGTAACTTTTCAGTTTAAGTCACCTGAGAACCTGTTGTGATCTTGTGATTTTGTACTGTGAGCCTGGAAATGTTTTATAAGTGAATTCCAAACAATTAAATGATATATGAAGTGTTCCTATACTCTGTTGGACCATTTTCCCCTCTGGACAGGGATCACTTCGTGCCAGTCAGTCTGCACAAAAGGATCAGTCATGGACATGGGGGAAGAATTAGGGTTGTTGTTTCTCTAGTTGCAGTGGTCTCTTCCAGATAGTTATTCTTACACTTTCTTTTTTTTTTTTTTTTTTTTTTTTTTATCATCATTTTATTGAGATATATTCACATACCACGCAGTCATACAAAACAAATTGTACTTTCGATTGTTTACAGTACCATTACATAGTTGTACATTCATCACCTAAATCAATCCCTGACACCTTCATTAGCACACACACAAAAATAACAAGAATAATAATTAGAGTGAAAAAGAGCAATTGAAGTAAAAAAGAACACTAGGTACCTTTGTCTGTTTGTTTGCTTCCCCTACTTTTCTACACATCCATCCATAAACTAGACAAAGTGGAGTTTGGTCCTTATGGCATTCCCAATCCCACTGTCACCCCTCATAAGCTACATTTTTATACAACTGTCTTCGAGATTCATGGGTTCTGGGTTGTAGTTTAATAGTTTCAGGTATCCACCACCAGCTACCCCAATTCTTTAGAACCTAAAAAAGGTTGCCTAAAGTGTGCGTAAGAGTGCCCACCAGAGTGATCTCTCGGCTCGTTTTGGAATCTCTCTGCCACTGAAGCTTATTTCATTTCCTTTCACATCCCCCTTTTGGTCAAGAAGATGTTCTCCATCCCACGATGCCGGGTCTACATTCCTCCCCGGGAGTCATATTCCACGTTGCCAGGGAGATTCACTTCCCTGGGTGTCTGATCCCACGTAGGGGGGAGGGCAGTGATTTCACCTTTCAAGTTGGCTTAGCCAGAGAGAGAGGGCCACATCTGAGCAACAAAGAGGCATTCAGGAGGAGACACTTAGGCACAAATACAGGGAGGCCTAGCCTCTCCTTTGCAGCAACCGTCTTCCCAAGGGTAAAACTTATGGTAGAGGGCTCAACCCATCAAACCACCAGTCCCCTATGTCTGTGGTCATGTTAGCAACCATGGAGTTGGGGTAGGCGAATACCCCTGCATTCTCCACAGGCTCCTCAAGGGGGCACTACATCTTTTTTTTTTTTTTTCCTTGTTTGTCTTTTTTCTTTTTTTTTTTTTTAACTTTCCCTTCTTTTTTCAAATCAACTGTATGAAAAAAAAAGTTAAAGAGAAAACAAACATACAATAAAAGAACATTTCAAAGAGACCATAGCAAGGGAGTAAGAAAAAGACAACTAACCTAAGATAACTGCTTAACTTCCAACATGTTCCTACTTTACCCCAAGAAAGTTAGATAATATACCAACATTTCAGTGAACTTGTTCCTACTATATCCATCAGAAATTAACAGACCATAGTCATTTCTGGGCATCCCCAGAACGTTAAATAGCTTATCTGTTCTTCTTGGGTTATTGTTCCCCCTTCCTTAATTGCTCTCTACTGATAGTTCCCCTACAGTCTACATTATAAACCATTTGTTTTACATTTTTCAAAGTTCACATTAGTGGTAGCATATAATATTTCTCTTTTTGTGCCTGGCTTATTTCGCTCAGCATTATGTCTTAAAGGTTCATCCATGTTGTCATATGTTTCACCAGATCGTTCCTTCTTACTGCCGCGTAGTATTCCATCGTGTGTATATACCACATTTTATTTATCCACTCATCTGTTGAAGGACATTTGGGTTGTTTCCATCTCTTGGCAATTGTGAATAATGCTACTATGAACATTGGCGTGCAGATATCTGTTCGTGTCACTGCTTTCCGATCTTCCGGGTATATACCGAGAAGTGCAATCGCTGGATCGAATGGTAGCTCTATATCTAGTTTTCTAAGGAACTGCCAGACTGACTTCCAGAGTGGCTGAACCATTATACAGTCCCACCAACAATGAATAAGAGTTCCAATTTCTCCACATCCCCTCCAGCATTTGTAGTTTCCTGTTTGTTTAATGGCAGCCATTCTAACCGGTGTTAGATGGTATCTCATTGTGGTCTTAATTTGCATCTCTCTAATAGCTAGTGAAGCTGAACATTTTTTCATGTGTTTCTTGGCCATTTGTATTTCCTCTTCAGAGAACTGTCTTTTCATATCTTTTGCCCATTTTATAATTGGGCTGTCTGTACTATTGTCATTGAGTTGTAGGATTTCTTTGTATATGCAAGATATCAGTCTTTTGTCAGATACATGGTTTCCAAAAATTTTTTCCCATTGAGTTGGCTGCCTCTTTACCTTTTTGAGAAATTCCTTTGAGGTGCAGAAACTTCTAAGCTTGAGGAGTTCCCATTTATCTATTTTCTCTTTTGCTGCTTGTGCTTTGGGTGTAAAGTCTAGGAAGTGGCCTCCTAATACAAGGTCTTGAAGATGTTTTCCTACATTATCTTCTAGGAGTTTTATGGTACTTTCTTTTATATTGAGATCTTTGGTCCATTTTGAGTTAATTTTAGTGTAGGGGGTGAAGTAGGGGTCCTCTTTCATTCTTTTGGATATGGATATCCAACTCTCCCAGCCCCATTTGTTGAAAAGACCATTATGGCTCAGTTCGGTGACTTTGGGGGCCTTATCAAAGATCAGTCAGCCATAGATCTGAGGGTCTATCTCTGAATTCTCAATTCGATTCCATTGATCTATATGTCTATCTTTGTGCCAGTACCATGCTGTTTTGGCAACTGTGGCTTTATAATAAGCTTCAAAGTCAGGGAGTGTAAGTCCTCCCACTTCGTTTTTCTTTTTTAGAGTGTCTTTAGCAATTCGAGGCATCTTCCCTTTCCAAATAAATTTGATAACTAGCTTTTCCAAGTCTGCAAAGTAGGTTGTTGGAATTTTGATTGGGATTGCATTGAATCTGTAGATGAGTTTGGGTAGAATTGACATCTTAATGACATTTAGCCTTCCTATCCATGAACATGGAATATTTTTCCATCTTTTAAGGTCCCCTTCTATTTCTTTTAGTAGAGTTATGTAGTTTTCTTTGTATAGGTCTTTTACATCTTTGGTTAAGTTTATTCCTAGGTACTTGATTTTTTTAGTTGCTATTGAAAATGGTATCTTTTTCTTGAGTGTCTCTTCAGTTTGTTCATTTCTAGCATATAGAAACATTACTGACTTATGTGCATTAATCTTGTATCCCGCTACTTTGCTAAATTTGTTTATTAGCTCTAGTAGGTGTATCGTTGATTTCTCAGGGTTTTCTAGATATAAGATCATATCATCTGCAAACAATGACAGTTTTACTTCTTCTTTTCCAATTTGGATGCCTTTTATTTCTTTGTCTTGCCGGATTGCCCTGGCTAGCACTTCCAGCACAATGTTGAATAACAGTGGTGACAGCGGGCATCCTTGTCTTGTTCCTGATCTTAGAGGGAAGGCTTTCAGTCTCTCACCATTGAGTACTATGCTGGCTGTGGGTTTTTCATATATGCTCTTTATCATGTTGAGGAAGTTTCCTTCAATTCCTACCTTTTGAAGTGTTTTTATCAAAAAGGGATGTTGGATTTTGTCAAATGCTTTTTCAGCATCTATTGAGATGATCAATTGATTTTTCCCTTTCGAGTTTTTAATGTGTTGTAATACATTGATTGTTTTTCTTATGTTGAACCATCCTTGCATGCCTGGAATGAACCCCACTTGGTCTTGGTGTATGATTTTTTTAATGTGTCTTTGGATTCGATTTGCAAGTATTTTGTTGAGGATTTTTGCATCTATATTCATTAGGGAGATTGGCCGGTAGTTTTCCTTTTTTGTAGCATCTTTGCCTGGTTTTGGTATTAGATTGATGTTAGCTTCATAAAATGAGTTAGGTAGTGTTCCATTTTTTTCAATGTTTTGAAAGAGTTTGAGTAAGATTGGTGTCAGTTCTTTCTGGAAAGTTTGGTAGAATTCCCCTGTGAAGCCATCTGGCCCTGGGCATTTATTTGTGGGAAGATTTTTGATGACTGATTGGATCTCTTTGCTTGTGATGGGTTGGTTGAGGTCTTCTATTTCTTCTCTGGTCAGTCTAGGTTGTTCATATGTTTCCAGGAAATTGTCCATTTCTTCTACATTATCCAGTTTGTTGCCATACAGTTGTTCATAATATCCTCTTATAATTTTTTTAATTTCTTCAGGATCTGCAGTTATGTCACCTTTTTCATTCATTATTTTGTTTATATGGGTCTTCTCTCTTTTTGATTTTGTCAGTCTAGCTAGGGGCTTGTCAATCTTGTTGATCTTCTCAAAGAACCAACTTTTGGTGATATTTATACTTTCTATTGTTTTTTTGTTCTCTATGTCATTTATTTCTGCTTTAATCCTTGTTATTTCTTTTCTTGTACTTGGTTTAGGATTGGTTTGCTGTTCATTTTCTAGCTTCTTCAGTTGATCCATTAGTTCTTTGATTTTGGCTCTTTCTTCCTTTTTAATATATGCGTTTAGTGCTATAAATTTCCCCCTTAGCACTGCTTTTGCTGCATCCCATAGGTTTTGGTATGTTGTGTTCTCATTTTCATTCGTCTCTATATATTTAGCAATTTCTCTTTCTATTTCTTCTTTAACCCACTGATTGTTTAGGAGTGTGTTGTTTAACCTCCAGGTATTTGTGATTTTTCTAAGTCTCTGATGGTTATTGACTTCTAATTGTATTCCATTGTGGTCAGAGAATGTGCTTTGAATAATTTCAATCTTTTTAAATTTATTGAGGCTTGTTTTATGTCCCAGCATATGATCTATTCTGGATAAAGTTCCGTGAGCACTAGAAAAGTATGTGTATCCTGGTGATTTGGGATGTAATGTCCTGTAGATGTCTGTTAAATCTAATTCATTTATCAGATTGTTTAGGTTTTCAATTTCCTTATTGGTCTTCTGTCTGGTTGATCTATCTATAGGAGAGAGTGATGTGTTGAAGTCTCCCACAATTATTGTGGAAACATCAATTGCTTCCTTTAGTTTTGCCAATGTTTCTCTCATGTATTTTGTGGCACCTTGATTGGGTGCATAGACATTTACGATTGTTATTTCTTCTTGCTGAATTGCCCCTTTTATTAGTATGTAGTGGCCTTCTTTGTCTCTCAAAACATCCCTGCATTTGAAGTCTATTTTATCTGAGATTAATATTGCTACACCTGCTTTCTTTTGGCTGTAGCTTGCATGAAATATTTTTTTCCATCCTTTCACTTTCAGTTTCTTTGTGTCCCTGTGTCTAAGATGAGTCTCTTGTATGCAACATATTGATGGTTCATTTTTTTTGATCCATTCTGCGAATCTATATCTTTTAATTGGGGAGTTTAATCCATTTACATTCAACGTTAAAACCGTGAAGGCATTTCTTGAATCGGCCATCTTATCCTTTGGATTATGTTTGCCATATTTTTCCCTCTCTCTATTAATATCCTTTATTGTACCCATACCGAATCTCTTTAGTACTGAACCTTTCTCCAAGTCTCTCTGTCCTGTCTTTGTTTCTCTGTCTGTAGGGCTCCCTTTAGTATCTCCAGTAGGGCAGGTCTCTTGTTAGCAAATTCTCTCAGCATTTCTTTGTCTGTGAAAAATTTAAGCTCTCCCTCAAATTTGAAGGAGAGCTTTGCTGGATAAAGTATTCTTGGCTGGAAATTCCTCTCACTCAGAATTTTAAATATATCGTGCCACTGCCTTCTCGCCTCCATGGTGGCTGCTGAGTAGTCACTACTTAGTCTTATGCTGTTTCCTTTGTATGTGGTGAATTGCTTTTCTCTTGCTGCTTTCAGAACTTGCTCCTTCTCTTCTATGTTTGACAGTGTGATCAGTATATGTCTCGGAGTGGGTTTTTTTGGATTTATTCTATTTGGAGTTCGCTGAGCATTTATGATTTGTGTATTTATGTTGTTTAGAAGATTTGGGAAGTTTTCCCCAACAATTTCTTTGAATACTCTTCCTAGACCTTTACCCTTTTCTTCCCCTTCTGGGACACCAATGAGTCTTATATTCGGACGTTTCATATTATCTATCATATCCCTGAGGTCCATTTCGAGTTTTTCAATTTTTTTCCCCATTCTTTCTTTTATGCTTTCATTTTCCATTCTGTCATCTTCCAGGTCACTGATTCGTTGTTCAACTTCCTCTAGTCTTGTACTATGAGTGTCCAGAATCTTTTTAATTTGGTCAACAGTTTCTTTAATTTCCATAAGATCATCCATTTTTTTATTTAGTCTTGCAATGTCTTCTTTATGCTCTTCTAGGGTCTTCTTGATTTCCTTCATATCCCGTACTATGGTCTCATTGTTCATCTTTAGTTCTTTGAGTAGCTGCTCTAGGTGCTGTGTCTCTTCTGGTCTTTTGATTTGGGTGCTTGGGCTTGGGTTATCCATATCGTCTGGTTTTTTCATATGCTTTATAATTTTCTGTTGTTTTTGGCCTCGTGGCATTTGCTGAACTTGATAGGGTTCTTTTAGGGTTTGTAGACCAGTTGAAGTCCTTATCTCTAATTTATCAGATCTACAGCTTCGTGGAGTACACTTTCTCTAACTAACCAGCAGGTGGCGTCCACGAGCCACCTGTTCTCCACATGCCAGATCTCCCCTGCTTAGCCTTTTTGGTGAGTGGGGGAGTGAGTCTTGTGGGGCCCAATTGGTGTACCAAGCTTGCGTGTGTAGTTGGTGTTGCCTGCCCTGTATGTGGGGTGTGTTTCTGGGCAGTCGGGGAGGGGGGGTGGCCCTAACAATCAAATCTCCCTGATGATCGTAGAGTTTTAAAGCTACTGCAATAGTCTAATTCTTCAGTTCAGTCCTGCCACAGTTTGTCTCTGCCACTGACCCACAAGTCTTTGGTATTGGCGTATGGCTCCTGAGACTTGCAAGTGGGCCCCTCTTCCAGGCTGTGCACCCCGGGTCCTCTGTTGAGGGATGATTGTGCTATGTCACAGGTGAGTGCCGTCCCCCCAGGGCAGTTCTGGGCTGCTGGGCTGTGTTGGGAGGCTCCCAGTCTGCTCAAATGATGGCTGAATGGGGCTCTGTTAATTCACACTGCTCCCCCTTCCCAGCTCTGGGACATTCAGCTGAGGTTGCAGGGAAGGCTAATGTCCACGCCCAGTTTTGTGGTGTGTGCCTGTTATTTGAAGCACTTCCGTCACACTGGGTTGTCTGGGGCAGCTCTGGGCTATGGGGCTGGCGATGGGCAGGAGTGTTTCCTGTCCACCAGGATGGTGGCTGTGAGCGGACACCCCCCTTTTCTTGGGAAGTTGTGTTGTTTAGTGAATTTTCTCAGCCACTGGATTATTGCCTTTTGTCTCAGAGCTCTCTTAGTTCTGCTCTTGACTTGACGTGCCCAAATTTCAATTCTTTGAAGCTTTCTGAATTGAGCTTCTTAGAGTAATTGTTTTAGAAAAAGCAAAAAGGATTTAAAAAAAAACAAAAAAAAAAACGGCCCTCCTCAGAGATCTAATGGGTTATTGAAATGCTAATAGACAAAGCAACCAGGGCCATTAAGGAAAGGTGCACAGGGCAGAGAGATCAGCCTTGCTTCGGGATTTGCATATGCGCCTCAAGGCCTGATCTCCGCCCTTCCCCTTTCTGTGTTCACCAGAACTCCAAAAATCCTCTGCTTTTATTTTGGAGTTTTTCGTGTTGTTTTTTTTCTATGCCTGTCTCCTCTCTGCTGGGCTGGCTGCTCTCAGAGTATCTGGTGTCTGGTCTCAGTCTATCTATGGTTGGAGTTTGAGTCAGTAGAATGAGTTTCCGATAAGAGCAGCCACTGCAATTCTCCCTTCTCCTTCCTGGAGCTGACAGCCCCTCCTCCCCCGGGACTGAGCCTGGCAGGGAGGGGCGCGGGTCCCCTGGCCGCAAAAACTTACAGATTTCGCTGATCTCAGCAGTTCCACGTTTTCATGAGTGTTGTATGAAGTATGCCCAAAGACAGATTGCTCTGTGGTGTCCAGTCCACGCAGTTCCTGGCTTTTTACCTACTTTCCTGGAGGAGTAACTAAAACATACAGCTCACCAGTCTGCCCTCTTCTGGAGATCTTCTCTTACACTTTCATTCAAAGGCTCCTGCTCCTTTGAAGTTCAGGTCATCCAGCTACAACTACCCTCTAAGCTTCATCATCACTGTCATATACTGACATCCTGGTCAATTCTATTTATTCATGGAATACTTTAAGTTCTTACCCACTGTCTTCCTCTCTGCCTCTCTTCCTACCCTTGAATAACATTATCATATAGACAATGCTTCTAGAAATCTAGCCTTGTCTCCTGTTACAGTTTGCTAATGCTACTGTTATGCAAAACACCAGAAATGGATTGGCTTTTATAAAGGGAGTTTATTTGGTTACAAAGTTACAGTATTAAGGCCATAAAGTGTCCAAGGTAAAACATAAACAATGGGGTACCTTCACTGAAGGATGGCCATTGGCATCTGGAAAACCTTTGTTAGCTCGGAAGGCACGTGGCTGGCATCCACTTGCTCCTAGGATATGTTTCAAAATGGTGCTCTCCAAAACGTTGCTCTTGGGGTGTTTTGTCCTCTCTTAGCTGCAGCTCCTCTTCAAAATGTCACTCTCAGTTGCTCTTGGGGCATTTGTCCTCTCTTACCTTCTCCGGAGCAACAGTCTGCTTTCAACGGCTGTCTTCAAACTGTCTCTCATCTGTAGCTCCTCTCTCAGCTCCTGTGCATTCTTCAAAGTGTCCCTCTTGGCTGTAGCAAGCTTGCTCCTTCTGTCTGAGCTTATATAGGGCTCTAGTAAACTAACCAAGGCCCGTGCTTAATGGGCGGGGCCACACCTCCATGGAAATTATCTAATCAGAGTTATCACCTACAGTTGGGTGGGGCGCCTTTCCATGGAAACAACCTAATCCAAACATGCGTACTTAATCAACACTAATACATCTGCCCCCACAAAATTATATCAAAGATAATGGTGTTTTGGGGGACATAATACATTCAGACTGGCACATCTCCTTAATTCCAATGACTTTATTTTCCACTCTCTCACTCACCATTCTTAGGATCACATCCCAGATCTGGTTATCAGCAAATGGAGTATTTTCCTTAATCTATAAGTATTTGAAGATCCTCTCATCTTAAAAATAAAATCCCTACCTTGATTCTCTAGCTATTATTCTGTCTTTACTTTGCATCTGAACCCCTGTAAGTAATATTCTCCACTTGTTATGTCCATTCCATTGCTGCCCATTCATTCCTAGATCCCCTGTGTTATTTCATCCATCTCCACTACTCTGCTGAAAATGTACTCACGGGAGTCACCCAATGGCTTGATTCACAAAGCCGGTGGAATTTTGTTTTTGACTGTTCTACAGCAAGCACTTTGCACTGCAGAACACTTTCTCCTTCTCTTGCATACATGACAGCTTATTTGTTTTTCTAGATATCTTTCTCAACCACTTTCCTTTGCCTCCTTCATGGACTCCTCTTATATGTTGGTTTACTTGGAATTTTATCAGATTTTCTCCCTTTTACTTTTAGCCATCCTCTTTCTGTATCAGCTACTTTTTATATGTCAGTTACTCCCAAATCTATATTCCTAGCCTCTTCTCCAAGTTTCAGATGCCTAATGAATATAACTATCTTCTGTGTATCTCTGCCTTGTAAACATTGGTGCCACCAAAGCCTCAAGGTCAACATGTTCAGGACAGAACTCAATATCTTCCCTCAAAATGTCCCTCATCCTCCTGCATGCTCTCCTGGATCAAGGGTGGTCCCCAGTGACAATAGCTAGAACAAGGTTTTCTTGACTTCCCCCTCTTCTTCATTACAAGAAATACAAAGTTCTGAGCATAGTGCTTGGTTCATAGTAAGTGCGCAATAAAATGTATCAGTTGATAATGAAAACAATTTCTAATTTAGACTTTTGAAAGGATACAACATTAATTTGGAGAGCTTAAATATAAACCTATGCCATGTTTACTAAATAATTAAGTCAATCATAAATTTATTTAGAGCAAATAGCAAATAATATATATAGTACTAACTAGTAACTAAATCCTTGCTGTCTAGGGAGGTAGTAAAACCCTGTATTTCTAAAAAGATTTGATTTCTGCAAAAGGTGTCCTCTGTTTTGTTGTCTAGAATTGGCTTCAGACTATCTGTGCTATGCTGTACTAGTTTTATATCTCTTTTTGTCCTGTAAGGTCTTTGCCAACCTGTGATGGTGAGGAGGGAGGGTCTTATATCCTGTTTGGCTCTCCTACTGGATAAAAAAAAGAAATTAAGGCTGAGCATGGCTGTTTGTAGTCTGAAAGAGCTTCTTCATCATGTGCAAGTTGTGGACTCCATATGTTTCCTATGCCTGCTGTCAGCATTCCCACTGGTTGTAGATGCATGGAGAGAAGAGGGATGCTATGAATTGGATATATGATACCTAACCATCCTCTCTTAACTTTCAAATCTTTTGAAGTCTTTTTTTAACCCTTTCCAAATCATAAGATTAAATTACAAGATCTATAGAGACAGTACTCTAGGATTATACATTAATACATTTGCACATTGCACACTGCACATTTAAGGAATAAAAAAGCAACTAACCTGGAAGCCCCAACTTTAATTGGCTCTGTCCAGTAATATTTTATAGGTATTTTCCCATCTTGAGGAAAACTCTCCTCCTCAGCATTTTCACACAGATTGGCAAGGGCTCAGTGGTTTCCACTGCACCTGATAATGACAGAGTATCAGACTGCTCAGCTTCTGTGCCAGGGATCATTTCCTGATTAGTGGTTTTGGTATGAAATTTTTACCTAGTTCTATGGAAGACTAGACTACTTCTATATCTACATTTTTTTTTTTTTTGACTCAATGAATGTGAATCTATACAGTATCCTAACTTGACCCCCTTCAGGGCTGACCCCCAGCTGGTAAGCACTAGTATGCTGCCCAGTGTTCACTCCCATTGGCCTTTGTGGTTGCTCTATTAGTTTTCGCATTTGAAGTATCACCCCTGACCATCTCCACTTTTCATCTGAACCTTGGCCATTAGCAAACTGCCATGTCACTGCTCTATGCCAATATATCTTTGACCCACATCCAGTAGTTGGAAACTACCTCCCATGGGCTGATTTAGTGGTTGAAACTCTACCACAAGATTCTATATTTTCAACATACAAGTTTCTTTACCCGGCCCCTGACATTAAGCCATTTTGGCCCTTCAAGTATCTTCTAAAAGTATATGGTCCAGCTTAAGTCCCGGGTGTTAGGGTGGTAGAGGTGCTGCTAACCTGCCCACAAACATGTCCACTTTGAGCACCTGATTGTGCCTACAATTTTATGTCTGCCATGTGCTGGTTACATGGCAAAGTGTGAGCGAATTGAAAACAAATGAAAGGATTGCCAAGGAAAGGTGGGGCTCAGAGGAGAGGCAACGTGAATCAGTGATGGAACCATCAGCCAGGTGCCTGGTTTATTCCCATCTGTTGTCAACCAGCAGAGTGTTGAGAGAAGGGAGAAGCATGCTTTTTCCAGAGCTGGGGGTGGACGAGGCAATTAGAGTAAACAAAATAAGGACTTAAAATTTAATATATAAAGATTAGTCATGCATTTGGCACCATTTAGAGTTAACAGATCACAAAGCCCATCTTGCTAAAATCTCTACGGAATTCAAATGAAGAAACTGAGGCCCAGAGAGGTTCTAAGCCTTGAGAGGTCCCACTGCCAGACCATCTGGGTCTTAGTCTCCTTAGACCTGGTCCAGAGTTCTGTCCAGATGTGCCTGCAGGTGAGAGAATCCCCGGGAAATGGGACTTCCAGTCTTAAAACCAGGGGAGTCATTGGCAAACCAGGGGGAGTGTCTCACCTTATTTCCAGTATGGCACAATATTAGATGAGTGCAAAAAAAGAAGACATTCCTCAAAGAATATTAAATCCCCAAATGCACTTGAATTGTGACTAAGTGTTGCAGTGGTGTGAAAAAGAGTGCTGTGTCTTTATAAAATATTCCTCTGCAGAGACTGGCAAGTTCCAATTTTCTAAACAAGTTTCCCCTACACATGGGGCTTATTAGAGGCCCTGCATTTCCCTTGGCACAGAGATAGGTCTTATTTAAATACTAATACGAGCTGCTTTTCTTAATGTATGCAGAGTGGGCCTTTCCCATGTGTTGGAATGACTTCACCCATCCCCAGACCTGGGCTGCAGAGGTCCGGAATCACTGCATGCCAGAAAGATTAAAAGGAGTAGGGTTGTTATATGTCAGGGAAAAAAAAAAACAAAAACAGAGGAACTTATCCATTTCAGCTAACAGATTGTGCATTTGCCTTAAATTGAGTGGAGTATGAGAAAATCTCTCCTCTTAGCTCCAGTATTTATCTCTGCCTTATTTTCAATAGACACGGAGAGGAAGTGCTCAGAAATATATCCTTCATTTGCACTTTAAATGGGTTCCAGGGCAATGCCATAATTACTAAAGGCCTGCTACTGTGTGGATCTGCTCAGGGACCCCAAAATGTGTACAACCCTGGAAACAGACTAATATTTTTTAAAAAATGTAAGTAATGGGTTATCCCTTTGGCTCTGCCTAAGTGTGCCTTCACACTGAAGTTGTACAAAAGAAGCAAGAGCCATTTTCCCAGTGCTACAAAATAGTGTTAGGAATCTTAGCATCCTAGAAGCTTAGGGGTGGAAGGGACCAGACAGTTGGACATTTTCTTCTGAGCTGTTTCCAGACACAAAACCTTCCCCATAGAACCCAAATCTTCTAGCTGATAAGAAGAGACATGCTTTTCTTAAAATAATGGTTTAGCATTGTGACATCTCAACATTTAAAAAATATCTTTTCCAAGGTGTCTGCATTTCTTTGGATTGGTAACTTTCAGTCGTTTTCTTTTTTTGGATTCTGATTGGCTGATCTTGATGCCTGTCCACATGCAACTGGAAGCCAAGGGCCTGAAATTCTTGCCGACAGAGAAGAAGATAAATTGGACCAGCTACTGTCTTTCTCTCTGTGAGAAATATTTATGGAAAAAATATCAGGGTTGATGAAACAAATAGATGCATTCTTCTTGCTTGAATACATTCCATGCCGTTAAGGCAAAGGAAAGAATTTCACAGGATTTCTAACAGGGATGGAAGAGGATGTAGGATTTTTCGTTTACTCAGTCTGGAAGGAGCAACCTATTTATGGTTGGAAAAATGGTTCAAAATTGAGTCTAAGAGTTGTTGGTTGTATGACTTGTGCAAGCTACTTCACCTCTCAGGCACACAGTTTTCTCACCTGGTTCAGTGGAACGAGAATATTGGATCATTGTCTAGTCCCTCCCACCACTAAGCTTCTGTGATGCTAGGATTCCTAACACTATTTTGTAGCACTGGCACAATGGCTTTTGCTTCTTTTGTACAACTCCAGTGTGAAGGCACACTTAGGCAGACCAGAAGGGATAATCCATTCCTTATATTTTTTAAAAAATATTAAAGTCTCCCTCACCACACTCATAATGTTGGTTCCAAAGGTTAGATTCAGGCTTTGTCTGGACACATGCCAATTCTATATTATTAATACTTTGGATTCACTTCTTTTAAGAAAATTCTTAAAAATAAGACTTTCCTGCACTTCTAAGAGGTCATTAACTCTTCTTAAAAAGTGAGCTAAACAACTTGAAAGGTGAAATCACTGCCCTCCCCCCTACATGGGATCAGACACCCAGGGGAGTGAATCTCCCTGGCAACGTGGAATATGACTCCCGGGGAGGAATGTAGACCCGGCATCGTGGGATGGAGAATATCTTCTTGACCAAAAGGGGGATGTGAAAGGAAATGAAATAAGCTTCAGTGGCAGAGAGATTCCAAAAGGAGCCGAGAGGTCACTCTGGTGGGCACTCTTACGCACACTTTAGACAACCCTTTCTAGGTTCTAATGAATTGGGGTAGCTGGTGGTGGATACCTGAAACTATCAAACTACAACCCAGAACCCATGAATCTTGAAGACAATTGTATAAAAATGTAGCTTATGAGGAGTGACAATGGGATTGGGAAAGCCATAAGGAAAAATAGGGGAAGGAAACAAACAAACAGACAAAGGTACCCAGTGTTCTTTTTTACTTCAATTGCTCTTTTTCACTTTAATTATTAGTCTTGTTATTTTTGTGTGTGTGCTAATGAAGGTGTCAGGGATTGATTTAGGTGATGAATGTACAACTATGTAATGGTACTGTGAACAATCGAATGTACGATTTGTTTTGTATGACTGCATGGTATGTGAATATATCTTAATAAAATGAAGATTAAAAAAAAAAAAAGAGTGAGCTTAAGCTCTCCATATCCAACAACTATAGGTTACAAGAAGAGGGCCCCTGTTCTGGTTTGCTAATGCTGCCATTTTGCAAAACACTAGAAATGGATTCGCTTTTATAAAGGGGGGTTATTTGGTTACAAAGTTACAGTCTGAAAGCCATGGAAATGCCCAAATGAAGGCACCAACTCAAGTATATCTTTACCGAATGACAGCCAATGGCATCCAGAAAACCTCTGTTAGCTGGGAAAGCATGTGGCTGGCGTCTGCTGATCCCAGGTTGTGTTCCACTCCTCTCTCAGCTCCTGTGCATTCTTCAAAGTGTCCCTCTTGGCTGTAGCTGCATCTGGGCCTGTGTGGCTCTTTTAAAAGTACTCCAGGAGGAGGCGGGGCAAGATGGCAGACTGGTGAGCTGTATGTTTTAGTTACTCCTCCAGGAAAGTAGGTAAAAAGCCAGGAACTGCGTGGACTGGACACCACAGAGCAATCTGTCTTTGGGCATACTTCATACAACACCCATGAAAACGTGGAACTGCTGACAGCGAAATCTGTAAGTTTTTGCGGCCAGGGGACCCGCGCCCCTCCCTGCCAGGCTCAGTCCCGGGGGAGGAGGGGCTGTCAGCTCCAGGAAGGAGAAGGGAGAATTGCAGTGGCTGCTCTTACCGGAAACTCATTCTACTGATTCAAACTCCAACCATAGATAGACTGAGACCAGACACCAGAGACTCTGAGAGCAGCCAGCCCAGCAGAGAGGAGACAGGCATAGAAAAAAAGCAACAAGAAAAACTCCAAAATAAAAGCAGAGGATTTTTGGAGTTCTGGTGAACACAGAAAGGGGAAGGGCGGAGATCAGGCCTTGAGGCGCATATGCAAATCCCGAAGCAAGGCTGATCTCTCTGCCCTGTGCACCTTTCCTTAATGGCCCTGGTTGCTTTGTCTATTAGCATTTCAATAACCCATTAGATCTCTGAGGAGGGCCGTTTTTTTTTTTTTTTTTTTTTTTTAAATCCTTTTTGCTTTTTCTAAAACAATTACTCTAAGAAGCTCAATACAGAAAGCTTCAAAGAATTGAAATTTGGGCACGTCAAGTCAAGAGCAGAACTAAGAGAGCTCTGAGACAAAAGGCAATAATCCAGTGGCTGAGAAAATTCACTAAACAACACAACTTCCCAAGAAAAGGGGGGTGTCCGCTCACAGCCACCATCCTGGTGGACAGGAAACACTCCTGCCCATCACCAGCCCCATAGCCCAGAGCTGCCCCAGACAACCCAGTGTGACGGAAGTGCTTCAAATAACAGGCACACACCACAAAACTGGGCGTGGACATTAGCCTTCCCTGCAACCTCAGCTGAATGTCCCAGAGCTGGGAAGGGGGAGCAGTGTGAATTAACAGAGCCCCATTCAGCCATCATTTGAGCAGACTGGGAGCCTCCCAACACAGCCCAGCAGCCCAGAACTGCCCTGGGGGACGGCACTCACCTGTGACATAGCACAGTCATCCCTCAACAGAGGACCCGGGGTGCACAGCCTGGAAGAGGGGCCCACTTGCAAGTCTCAGGAGCCATACGCCAATACCAAAGACTTGTGGGTCAGTGGCAGAGACAAACTGTGGCAGGACTGAACTGAAGGATTAGACTATTGCAGTAGCTTTAAAACTCTAGGATCATCAGGGAGATTTGATTGTTAGGGCCACCCCCCCTCCCCGACTGCCCAGAAACACGCCCCACATACAGGGCAGGCAACACCAACTACACACGCAAGCTTGGTACACCAATTGGGCCCCACAAGACTCACTCCCCCACTCACCAAAAAGGCTAAGCAGGGGAGATCTGGCTTGTGGAGAACAGGTGGCTCGTGGACGCCACCTGCTGGTTAGTTAGAGAAAGTCTACTCCACGAAGCTGTAGATCTGATAAATTAGAGATAAGGACTTCAACTAGTCTACAAACCCTAAAAGAACCCTATCAAGTTCAGCAAATGCCACGAGGCCAAAAACAACAGAAAATTATAAAGCATATGAAAAAACCAGACGATATGGATAACCCAAGCCCAAGCACCCAAATCAAAAGACCAGAAGAGACACACCTAGAGCAGCTACTCAAAGAACTAAAGATGAACAATGAGACCCTAGTACGGGATATGAAGGAAATCAAGAAGACCCTAGAAGAGCATAAAGAAGACATTGCAAGACTAAATAAAAAAATGGATGATCTTATGGAAATTAAAGAAACTGTTGACCAAATTAAAAAGATTCTGGACACTCATAGTACAAGACTAGAGGAAGTTGAACAACGAATCAGTGACCTGGAAGATGACAGAATGGAAAATGAAAGCATAAAAGAAAGAATGGGGAAAAAAATTGAAAAACTCGAAATGGACCTCAGGGATATGATAGATAATATGAAACGTCCGAATATAAGACTCATTGGTGTCCCAGAAGGGGAAGAAAAGGGTAAAGGTCTAGGAAGAGTATTCAAAGAAATTGTTGGGGAAAACTTCCCAAATCTTCTAAACAACATAAATACACAAATCATAAATGCTCAGCGAACTCCAAATAGAATAAATCCAAAAAAACCCACTCCGAGACATATACTGATCACACTGTCAAACATAGAAGAGAAGGAGCAAGTTCTGAAAGCAGCAAGAGAAAAGCAATTCACCACATACAAAGGAAACAGCATAAGACTAAGTAGTGACTACTCAGCAGCCACCATGGAGGCGAGAAGGCAGTGGCACGATATATTTAAAATTCTGAGTGAGAGGAATTTCCAGCCAAGAATACTTTATCCAGCAAAGCTCTCCTTCAAATTTGAGGGAGAGCTTAAATTTTTCACAGACAAAGAAATGCTGAGAGAATTTGCTAACAAGAGACCTGCCCTACTGGAGATACTAAAGGGAGCCCTACAGACAGAGAAACAAAGACAGGACAGAGAGACTTGGAGAAAGGTTCAGTACTAAAGAGATTCGGTATGGGTACAATAAAGGATATTAATAGAGAGAGGGAAAAATATGGCAAACATAATCCAAAGGATAAGATGGCCGATTCAAGAAATGCCTTCACGGTTTTAACGTTGAATGTAAATGGATTAAACTCCCCAATTAAAAGATATAGATTCGCAGAATGGATCAAAAAAAATGAACCATCAATATGTTGCATACAAGAGACTCATCTTAGACACAGGGACACAAAGAAACTGAAAGTGAAAGGATGGAAAAAAATATTTCATGCAAGCCACAGCCAAAAGAAAGCAGGTGTAGCAATATTAATCTCAGATAAAATAGACTTCAAATGCAGGGATGTTTTGAGAGACAAAGAAGGCCACTACATACTAATAAAAGGGGCAATTCAGCAAGAAGAAATAACAATCGTAAATGTCTATGCACCCAGTCAAGGTGCCACAAAATACATGAGAGAAACATTGGCAAAACTAAAGGAAGCAATTGATGTTTCCACAATAATTGTGGGAGACTTCAACACATCACTCTCTCCTATAGATAGATCAACCAGACAGAAGACCAATAAGGAAATTGAAAACCTAAACAATCTGATAAATGAATTAGATTTAACAGACATCTACAGGACATTACATCCCAAATCACCAGGATACACATACTTTTCTAGTGCTCACGGAACTTTCTCCAGAATAGATCATATGCTGGGACATAAAACAAGCCTCAATAAATTTAAAAAGATTGAAATTATTCAAAGCACATTCTCTGACCACAATGGAATACAATTAGAAGTCAATAACCATCAGAGACTTAGAAAATTCACAAATACCTGGAGGTTAAACAACACACTCCTAAACAATCAGTGGGTTAAAGAAGAAATAGAAAGAGAAATTGCTAAATATATAGAGACGAATGAAAATGAGAACACAACATACCAAACCTATGGGATACAGCAAAAGCAGTGCTAAGGGGGAAATTTATAGCACTAAACGCATATATTAAAAAGGAAGAAAGAGCCAAAATCAAAGAACTAATGGATCAACTGAAGAAGCTAGAAAATGAACAGCAAACCAATCCTAAACCAAGTACAAGAAAAGAAATAACAAGGATTAAAGCAGAAATAAATGACATAGAGAACAAAAAAACAATAGAAAGTATAAATATCACCAAAAGTTGGTTCTTTGAGAAGATCAACAAGATTGACAAGCCCCTAGCTAGACTGACAAAATCAAAAAGAGAGAAGACCCATATAAACAAAATAATGAATGAAAAAGGTGACATAACTGCAGATCCTGAAGAAATTAAAAAAATTATAAGAGGATATTATGAACAACTGTATGGCAACAAACTGGATAATGTAGAAGAAATGGACAATTTCCTGGAAACATATGAACAACCTAGACTGACCAGAGAAGAAATAGAAGACCTCAACCAACCCATCACAAGCAAAGAGATCCAATCAGTCATCAAAAATCTTCCCACAAATAAATGCCCAGGGCCAGATGGCTTCACAGGGGAATTCTACCAAACTTTCCAGAAAGAACTGACACCAATCTTACTCAAACTCTTTCAAAACATTGAAAAAAATGGAACACTACCTAACTCATTTTATGAAGCTAACATCAATCTAATACCAAAACCAGGCAAAGATGCTACAAAACAGGAAAACTACCGGCCAATCTCCCTAATGAATATAGATGCAAAAATCCTCAACAAAATACTTGCAAATCGAATCCAAAGACACATTAAAAAATCATACACCATGACCAAGTGGGGTTCATTCCAGGCATGCAAGGATGGTTCAACATAAGAAAAACAATCAATGTATTACAACACATTAAAAACTCGAAAGGGAAAAATCAATTGATCATCTCAATAGATGCTGAAAAAGCATTTGACAAAATCCAACATCCCTTTTTGATAAAAACACTTCAAAAGGTAGGAATTGAAGGAAACTTCCTCAACATAATAAAGAGCATATATGAAAAACCCACAGCCAGCATAGTACTCAATGGTGAGAGACTGAAAGCCTTCCCTCTAAGATCAGGAACAAGACAAGGATGCCCGCTGTCACCACTGTTATTCAACATTGTGCTGGAAGTGCTAGCCAGGGCAATCCGGCAAGACAAAGAAATAAAAGGCATCCAAATTGGAAAAGAAGAAGTAAAACTGTCATTGTTTGCAGATGATATGATCTTATATCTAGAAAACCCTGAGAAATCAACGATACACCTACTAGAGCTAATAAACAAATTTAGCAAAGTAGCGGGATACAAGATTAATGCACATAAGTCAGTAATGTTTCTATATGCTAGAAATGAACAAACTGAAGAGACACTCAAGAAAAAGATACCATTTTCAATAGCAACTAAAAAAATCAAGTACCTAGGAATAAACTTAACCAAAGATGTAAAAGACCTATACAAAGAAAACTACATAACTCTACTAAAAGAAATAGAAGGGGACCTTAAAAGATGGAAAAATATTCCATGTTCATGGATAGGAAGGCTAAATGTCATTAAGATGTCAATTCTACCCAAACTCATCTACAGATTCAATGCAATCCCAATCAAAATTCCAACAACCTACTTTGCAGACTTGGAAAAGCTAGTTATCAAATTTATTTGGAAAGGGAAGATGCCTCGAATTGCTAAAGACACTCTAAAAAAGAAAAACGAAGTGGGAGGACTTACACTCCCTGACTTTGAAGCCTATTATAAAGCCACAGTTGCCAAAACAGCATGGTACTGGCACAAAGATAGACATATAGATCAATGGAATCGAATTGAGAATTCAGAGATAGACCCTCAGATCTATGGCCGACTGATCTTTGATAAGGCCCCCAAAGTCACCGAACTGAGCCATAATGGTCTTTTCAACAAATGGGGCTGGGAGAGTTGGATATCCATATCCAAAAGAATGAAAGAGGACCCCTACCTCACCCCCTACACAAAAATTAACTCAAAATGGACCAAAGATCTCAATATAAAAGAAAGTACCATAAAACTCCTAGAAGATAATGTAGGAAAACATCTTCAAGACCTTGTATTAGGAGGCCACTTCCTAGACTTTACACCCAAAGCACAAGCAACAAAAGAGAAAATAGATAAATGGGAACTCCTCAAGCTTAGAAGTTTCTGCACCTCAAAGGAATTTCTCAAAAAGGCAAAGAGGCAGCCAACTCAATGGGAAAAAATTTTTGGAAACCATGTATCTGACAAAAGACTGATATCTTGCATATACAAAGAAATCCTACAACTCAATGACAATAGTACAGACAGCCCAATTATAAAATGGGCAAAAGATATGAAAAGACAGTTCTCTGAAGGGGAAATACAAATGGCCAAGAAACACATGAAAAAATGTTCAGCTTCACTAGCTATTAGAGAGATGCAAATTAAGACCACAATGAGATACCATCTAACACCGGTTAGAATGGCTGCCATTAAACAAACAGGAAACTACAAATGCTGGAGGGGATGTGGAGAAATTGGAACTCTTATTCATTGTTGGTGGGACTGTATAATGGTTCAGCCACTCTGGAAGTCAGTCTGGCAGTTCCTTAGAAAACTAGATATAGAGCTACCATTCGATCCAGCGATTGCACTTCTCGGTATATACCCGGAAGATCGGAAAGCAGTGACACGAACATATATCTGCACGCCAATGTTCATAGCAGCATTATTCACAATTGCCAAGAGATGGAAACAACCCAAATGTCCTTCAACAGATGAGTGGATAAATAAAATGTGGTATATACACACGATGGAATACTACGCGGCAGTAAGAAGGAACGATCTGGTGAAACATATGACAACATGGATGAACCTTGAAGACATAATGCTGAGCGAAATAAGCCAGGCACAAAAAGAGAAATATTATATGCTACCACTAATGTGAACTTTGAAAAATGTAAAACAAATGGTTTATAATGTAGAATGTAGGGGAACTAGCAGTAGAGAGCAATTAAGGAAGGGGGAACAATAATCCAAGAAGAACAGATAAGCTATTTTACGTTCTGGGGATGCCCAGAAATGACTATGGTCTGTTAATTTCTGATGGATGTAGTAGGAACAAGTTCACTGAAATGTTGCTTTATTATGTAACTTTCTTGGGGTAAAGTAGGAACATGTTGGAAGTTAAGCAGTTATCTTAGGTTAATTGTCTTTTTCTTACTCCCTTGCTATGGTCTCTTTGAAATGTTCTTTTATTGTATGTTTGTTTTCTTTTTAACTTTTTTTTTCATACAGTTGATTTGAAAAAAGAAGGGAAAGTTAAAAAAAAAAAAAAAAAAGAAAAAAGACAAACAAGGAAAAAAAAAAAAAAAAGATGTAGTGCCCACTTGAGGAGCCTGTGGAGAATGCAGGGGTATTCGCCTACCCCACCTCCATGGTTGCTAACATGACCACAGACATAGGGGACTGGTGGTTTGATGGGTTGAGCCCTCTACCATAAGTTTTACCCTTGGGAAGACGGTTGCTGCAAAGGAGAGGCTAGGCCTCCCTGTATTTGTGCCTAAGAGTCTCCTCCTGAATGCCTCTTTGTTGCTCAGATGTGGCCCTCTCTCTCTGGCTAAGCCAACTTGAAAGGTGAAATCACTGCCCTCCCCCCTACGTGGGATCAGACACCCAGGGAAGTGAATCTCGCTGGCAACGTGGAATATGACTCCCGGGGAGGAATGTAGACCCGGCATCGTGGGATGGAGAACATCTTCTTGACCAAAAGGGGGATGTGAAAGGAAATGAAATAAGCTTCAGTGGCAGAGAGATTCCAAAACGAGCCGAGAGATCACTCTGGTGGGCACTCTTACGCACACTTTAGACAACCTTTTTTAGGTTCTAAAGAATTGGGGTAGCTGGTGGTGGATACCTGAAACTATTAAACTACAACCCAGAACCCATGAATCTCGAAGACAGTTGTATAAAAATGTAGCTTATGAGGGGTGACAGTGGGATTGGGAATGCCATAAGGACCAAACTCCACTTTGTCTAGTTTATGGATGGATGTGTAGAAAAGTAGGGGAAGCAAACAAACAGACAAAGGTACCTAGTGTTCTTTTTTACTTCAATTGCTCTTTTTCACTCTAATTATTATTCTTGTTATTTGTGTGTGTGTGCTAATGAAGGTGTCAGGGATTGATTTAGGTGATGAATGTACAACTATGTAACGGTACTGTAAACAATCGAAAGTACAATTTGTTTTGTATGACTGCGTGGTATGTGAATATATCTCAATAAAATAATGATTAAAAAAAAAAAAAAAAAAAAAAAAAAAAAAGTACTCCAGTGATCCGTAAAAACCCATCCTGAATGGGGGGGCAACACCTCCATGGAAATCATCCAATGAAACGTGTCACTCACAGTTGATTGAGTCACATCTCCATGAAAACACTGAACCAATAGGTTCCAACCCAATCAACACTAATACATCTGGCCCCACAAGATTGCATCAAAGAATATGGCTTTTTCTGGGGGACATAATATATACAAACTGTCACAGTCCCCAAGGTGTCCTTGACCACCTTCTCAAATATAAGCATCTTTTGCTACGTCTGTATCTCTCCCTTCAAGTGGCACATCCATCTCCATCTTATCCCCTGGAGACCCATTCCTGAGCCTGGTGTCAGGAGCCATCCACCTCCGTCTGCTTCCCTTGTGGCCTTCTTTAGTGCCTCCTCTTACTACTTCATGTGAATCTCTTGTTGCAGAGGTGGTCCCAGGTTTCTTGGTTCATATAAATGCTTCTATGGTTTGCTAATGCTGCCGTTTTGCAAAACACCAGAAATGGATTGGCTTTTATAAAGGGGGTTATTTGGTTATGAAGTTACAGTCTGAAAGCCATGAAAATGTCCAAATGAAGGCACCAACACAAGTATATTTTCACCGAAGGACAGCCAAAGGCATCCGGAAAACCTCTGTTAGCATTTTTGCACTCAGAAAATCCAGACCCAATTCTCTCTCGTGGTCCAGTTTACTGCCATATGCTAGCTTCTCGACCGTGCCCCATTTTAATTGAGGTCTTTGGTATTTGGCATTTCATTTTCCTTTCAACGCCGAGAGCCACCAGCATCCCATGTGACTGCAATATCTAATTCATTCCCCTTTTAGTATCTAATATCAACTTCTTTCCACTTTAGTAAACCATTTCCAGGGCTAAGTCCTGGACTAGGCTGCTATGTAAAATGACTGTCTTTGAAGTCATAAATCCCTTAGCCCATCAACCCCACATGGCTTATTAAAAACTCCAGTAGTAGATTACTCTAAATAGCTGAGTTTTTGTTCCTCAACTAAGCTGCTGAAAACTGCTGGAAATCCTGTGCCTGAATGACAAGAAAATTCCATTATGAATTCACTTCCTCAAACTGGGCTTGCCTCTTAAATCTGCCCAATAACCCTTCATGTGTCCTTAGTCACCAATCTCTCCTTGGCTTCTCAAGCCTTACTTCACATGTCCATCTCTCTCCTTACCGCCTCACCTTTATCCTGACCTGCAGCAGCTGTCTTCACTTCTTGCAGTCATTTCTTGTGGCCTCCATGTCTTCTTTCCCCATTTCTCTCCTCCATCTGCTGCCACTTGGTCTTGATGTCCCAACTCCACTGAAGCCACTCCCATTTTGTCAACAGTAATCACTGCAGTGCCAAACCCAAGGACAGTGTTCTGTATTCACCTTACTGGATGTTTCAATAGCACTTTTTTTGGCTTTTACAATGGGGATTTATTAATTTAAAACTTACAAGTTCTCAGGCTGTGAAAGTGTCCAACTCAAGTCATCAACAGGATGATACCTGGACTAAAGACAGGCAGTCAACATCCAGAACACCTCTATCACATGGAAAGGCACGTGGCCAGCATCTCCTGGTCCTTCTCTCCCAAGTTTCATTACTTTCAGCTTCTGGCTTCAGTGACTTCCTCTCTGTTTTCTGTTGTTCCTCTCTTGCCTTTCAGCTTCTCTGGCACTTTTCCCATAAGCTTCTCTGGGTTTTCTGTGTGTCCTTAATCCTCTTATAAAGGACTCCAGTGAGAGGATTAAGACCTATCTTGAATGAGGTGGGTCACATCTCAAATGAAATAACCTAATCGAAAGTTCCCACCCACAATAGGTCTACGACCACAGGAATGGATTAAAAGATCATGCTTCTTTCTGGGATACATGCAGACTCCAAACTACCACAAAGGCCTGAAGAAGCATCCCTTGCCTCTGCTCACCCTTTACCCCCAGTTGTTACAACAAAAAACATCTCTAAACATGGTTGAGTGTCCCCTGGGGCTCAAGATTGACTTATTGGAGGTGCTCTTGAACCCAGAGGTGATATCCATGGCCCTGTAGACAGCTGCCCAAATATTTGAGGCTAGAGAAATCTTGCCTCTTTAGAATTATTCCTTCTGTACTAGCTTGACAAACAGCTGGAGTGCATTGAAATATGCAGAGGATTTGAAGTTGGGATCACTCAGGGCCATCAAACTTGAAAAGCAGCTGTAAATCTGAAGAGCACAGTTCTGCATGATCAGAGCAAACATCTAATGTTAGGCACACTTTTCATGTGACAAAGCAAGGCCCTTATCCTGGGAGAGGATGGGAAGTGCTCTTTGGAAGCACAGGAGACTAACAGGGTATTTGGCATAAGAGCCAAGACAGCTTCTCTCCTCAAAGAAAGCAGAGCTCCAGGGGAGACTTTTGGCTTGGTGCTGTTAGGCATTGGGGAATTCAATGGTGTTCTCTACCCTTAAATTCTTTTCCCTCTTTTTTCATTCTTCTCACACTTCATTGGCTTGTTACTCCAGAAGCAACCAAAAAAGAAGAGAGAGAGACAGATGTGATTTGAAAGTTATATTTATTTCTGCTGCTGTGAAAGAAGTGAAGATAACAATTGCCTGGACAATCCAAAAATGAAGTAAAGCTAGACATTCTGGGAGGAGCTTGCAGGCTTTGACATATGTGTTTTCATTACTATCACTGAGATCACATTTTGAAAGTACCAACAGCAGCACATGGGCAAAGACAATCTTTGGATCCTAGTGTGGATGGTGTAGTTTATAGTCACGGTGACATCTTTGAACCCAAGCATGTGGTTCTTCCAAGAAGTGTTCAACAGTTTGGTTGTAAGAGTAGATAGAACTGATGATTAGATCTTTCTGAAATGGAGATTTATAGGTTATGTATGACTGATGGATTCTGGGGAAAAAAAAAGAAACTCAAAACCTAAAACAATGTTTGCAGAAGTGCTTATTATACATGTTTGGCTACCCTCCTTAAAAAAAAAAAAAAAAAAAAAAAGTAGACCTTATTTGCCTGATCATAGCCAACATCCATTTTACTACTTCTGTGCCAGGTAAGTAGGGTGAGAGAGGAAATATGAGGAGATTTTAACTTATTTAATAGTAAATTAGATGGGAAAGAGAGCCTCAGAAAAAAATCAGCTACTGGAGAAACTGCCAATGTAAATTCTAACAACTTTAAGAAAGTTGGAAATTTCAGAAGTTATTTTCTGAGAAAGGGGGAAATTTGCACAATTAGTAGTCAGTCCCCTGTCCCAAATATGGAAAACATAATGTCACTTAATTTTAGATTCCAAGGTGATGGTTTCTAACATCTAGCATGAGAGGGAGAAGAATTAAAATCATCAGCTCTGGACTCAGTCATTTTGGGTTTCACATCCTGCCTCTAACTCTTACTGGCTGTGTGAGCCTAGCTGAGACACGTAAATCCCTTTGCTCAGTGTCCTCATCTGCTGAGTGGAGATACCTGTAGTACCTATGTTCTAGTCTGCTAATGCTGCCAGAATGCAAAACACCAGAGATGGGTTGGCTTTTATAAAAGGGGGTTTATTTAGTTACAGTTACAGTTTTAAGGCCATAAAGTGTCCAAGGTAACACATCAGCAATCGGGTACCTTCCCTGGAGGATGGCCAATGGTGTCCGGAAAACCTCTGTCAGCTGGGAAGGCATGTGGCTGGCGTCTACTCTGGAGTTCTGGTTTCAAAATGGCTTTCTCCTAGGACGTTCCTCTCTAGGCTTCAGCTTCTCTCCAAAATGCCACTCTTAGTTGCTCTTGGGGCATTTGTCCTCTCTTACTTCTCCGGAGCAAAAGTCTGCTTTCAACAGCCATCTCCAAAATGTCTCTGTAAGCTGAAGCTCCTCTCTCAGTTCCAGTGTGTTCTTCAAAGTGTCCCTCTTGGCTGTAGCTCTTCTTCAAAATGTCACTCACAGCTGCACCTAGTTTCTTCTGTTTGTCAGCTCATTTATATAGCTCCAGTGATTTAATTTAGACCCACCCTGAATGGGTGTTGGGAACACCTCCACAGAAACCATCCAATCAGAGTTATCACCCACAGTTGGCTGGGGCACATCTCCATGGAAACACTTAAAGAATTACAATCTAATCAACACTGATACATTTGCCCACACAAGATTACATCAAAGATAATGGCATTTTGGGGGACATAATACATTCAAACCAGTACAACCTACTTCACAGAGTTGTCATGAGGATTAACTGAGTGAGTATATGTAGAAATACTTGAAACAGCAACAACTAGCCTATGATGAGTAATAGCAATGTTACTATCACACATTGACTGGCACACTTGTGAAGGTTGTTAAAAGATAATTTTCAAAAAAAATGATAAAAGATATATAAAATATAAAATGAACATGTGTTAAAGATTTTATTTAACCTATTAATTCAATGAATGAACGAGAACGATGTGATAACCACTTCAGAGGAGAGACAGCACCAGCACACAGTTACCTGGAGGAAAGAAATGCTCTAATGAATGTGTAAATGGAGGCAAATCCTGCTTCTTCCACAAGGAGGACAGAAGTCAGAATTTTCATGACAAGAATCATTTTGCATCCCTATCAGTTACAAATTGCAGAGTTACAAAATCGCTTCCGTAGGTTCTGGAGAGCTGTCACTGTGGGTTTGGGCCAGACATGGTTGTCCACTGAAGAGCAAATTTTTCCTTTAAAAGTGAGCATTTCCTTGGTCTACAGTTACCATCCAATATGGTAAATATGAGCTTGGGCCCATGGTTCTTAACAACTGTGTATAAGAAAATTGTAAGCCATATAGTAGGTTTGGGGAACACCAGGTTTCTTAGGAAATGTTACCAAAACTATTGATACATATTGTTAGCTGTTGTGCTGGTCATTATTTCTAGTTGTTGTCTGAAGGTTCTATACATTTAACATTGCTTAGAAACACTAGGGCATCCTTTTGTATCCAACTTCCTGGGACTTTGAAACGATGGGACAAGAGCGACTTGCATTTGGAGTTGCCTGAATCTAAAGTTGCTGCAGGGGGTACTTTGTTTCCAGCGTGATGTTATTCATGGAGAGATACTGCTCCAATCAGTGCCCACTTTCCTGAGACCCCAGGAGACCTCTGGTGGGACTGAGAAGTCTAAGAAAAACTTAGGGAGAGGAGAAATACTCACAAATATATGTATAAATATATCTGTTGGAACTAGAATTTGAAATGAAAGTGGAAGAAATATTTTAGTGTCTGATTTTAATTCTTGACCACACACAGTGGATCCAGTGCTGCTGATGTTGAGGGCTTTACTCCATGTTGGTACCTATTAAATAAAAGTCTGATGAATACAGGTGGACTGCAGTGCTTAGGGTAATTTTTGATAAGAATGAGAATTTAGGGTACTTACTAGCCCAGTGCATTACAGCAATACTCATGGCACAGACATTTTGCGTTGTCCTGGGTTACAGAGAAACCTGGGACTGCAGCCCTAAAGCTAAGCAGCTTTCCCTTTCATGCCACCACCACTGGCCCTTTGGTTTCAGGGAGCTTATGAGCCTTCTGGGGCACAGGAAAGGAGTATTTAGGAGGAACTCAGCCAAGTCATAGGCACAGATACATGTCATTCCTGCTTGATAGTCTACAGGTAAATGCAGACAGCTGCCCATGGGATGTCCTCACTAGGTAACAATGAAAGGCAATAATGAAGTTTCTCCATGAAGATGATTGTGCCTCTTGGTGCTGGTAAAGGACCCTTCTCACTTGATCAAAGGCTGAGCATGGTCTTTGTGTTAGTGTGCTCCTTTCCACACCAAAAAGGCTCCACTGGCCTTCCCTCTCATGCCCTTTTTTCTCTCCACACTCTGGCCATCATAGACAACCCTAATCTCCTTCTCCAGGTGGGGTGGTCCAATCTCCAGTTCATAGGTAAACCTTACTCTCTGGTTCTTTTCTTCTTCTTCTGGGCTTTGATTTCTGATTCTCAAAATTTTGTTGGTGTTGTTTTAGCTGAAAATATTTTGGCTTTCACAGCTGATGCCTGGGAAATGGTCTCGGAGCAGCTCTTTGGGAAACCAACAATGGTTCTTCCTTTTAATATAAATTCCTGTTTTAACAATCCTCATTCTCCCTAAGGCAATGGATGCCCTTGAATAAATAAAGGGTCATTTGTGTGAATGTAAAAAAGGAAAAGCACACAGATTAATAGTTCAAGTATCATCTTGCAATAATAATATGTAATATTTATGAAGCATGCATTAGAATAAGAGAGAGAGAGAGAGAGAGAGAGAGAGAGGAAAGAGGGAGAGAGAGAGAGAAGCCATCCAAAAAGAAGAATAAAATGGAGATGTGGAAACTATTACCCTGTAGCCACAAGCCTCCTTTTCTCAGTCTACTCTACAACTGAAGCGAGTTCTTATTTATGTTCATGGTGTTTAAGGGTGACTAAAAGTTCTTCCATCTACATGGGGTGCCCTGTTAAACTTGAATCTCTTCTTCTTTCTGGATGCTCATTTGTGGCTTGCTTCTTTCTTTCATTTGTCTGCTTCTGCAGCTGTAGTGTAAGAGGAGGCACTGATAAGAAGAGGCATCTCTCTGACTTTTAAGGGCAAATGCTACAATCAAGGCAGATGAGCCACAGTGTGTATAGCTTAGGTCTGCTGGTCTGCCTTAAATCTGGAGAAAGGGAGTCTTGTGTCTAACACAAGGTTCAGCCCAGTTTGACAAGGAGCTTCGCAGGTGTTTGGGGCCAAAACTATATGTTTATGGTATTCATTTTCCAAGGTATTGAGCAAAAAAGTCTGGCCAAACAGAGATGCTAGGTCAATCAAATTATCACCCTTGGCAAATACAGTTGTGAAACAGAGAGCAAAGCAGGCAGTTATCAGTAAGAGTTGAGACTTAAAAAATATCTAAAGAGAGCAGCAATGAGCTCAAATAGTGATTATTAAGAATGAGGTACAATCTTTAGCTAGAAGGAAGCAAAAATGATGGGTAAGCAGAGTTACAGGGGAGAAGAAAGACGCAGGTTAGAAGAGAGTGGAGGCAGGAAGCAGGCCTAGTGTTCACAGGAATGGCTGAGAGCAAGAGGGAAAATCTGTGGGTGCCTCTCCCAAGGGCCCTGGACAGTCCCTGGGCCCAGCCTCCGAGTCTGATGGCTGCTGCTGGACCTCAGATTGCTGTGAAGACTCTTTCTCCACCACTACCTCTCTGTTTTACAACATTTATCTCTCCAATTTCATTTCCTAATATTCTCCTTCATGTTCAACCTACTCTAGAAATACAATGTCCCTCTAAGAAACAGGATTGAATGAATTAATCTTTGCACCCTTAGAATAACTTCCCCATCACCCTAGCCAAAAGTCTGAGGTTTGAGGGATTCTCTGTCTCTGATAATCCAAAATAACCCAAAACTTTAAAACTCGGATTTTAATAAATAATTTTATTGTAAGAACTGCTGCTTCCAGCTGGCATATCTATATGTAGGTTGCTGTGAACAAAGAAATTTCAGTCTGCTTTTTAATTAATTTTTCTGCTTTTTAAAAGTTGTTGCTGTCACTTATTCTTAGTGACCTTAAGCATCGCATCCTATGAATGAAAGCAAGAGGCAGCACGTGGGGTACACTATCAATTGACTAAAGGGTCCTTCAAGGCCAACTGTCCACTGCAAATGTGAAGGCATTTCCCGTCAGCAAATACAAATATTTATCAGTCAGGAACCTGCCAGGAAATAGATTGCACACTCAGATAAGGACAATTTGATGCTTTAAGTGCAGTCATCCTTTCAAGAGTAGGGCAACCCTTACAAACAGTTCTCTGACTCCAGAACTTGAGAGCACATGCAGCCAGACAAGAAGGCAGATAGGTGCAGAAAAAAGTAAGTATGAGCAAGAAGTGCATTCTCCTGGCTTCTATCTCTTAGGATAATTATCTTGAGATGACAATAGTTTACCTCTTGTCTTGTCTTTCAGGCAGATAGATGCCTGATCATCTTATTCTCTCATCCCAGTGCAAGGCATCTATTTACAACTGCCTAAAGGACATTTTCACTTAGATATTTTGAAAATATCTCAAACTCTACATCTAAAAAACAAACAAAAAAAAAACACCTGTTTTCCCACCCTCCTGCCTCAGCCTTACTTTCACTTCCTGCTTCTTAATTCTAACATTTTTTTCCATTACACAGTTAAAAAAATATTGATAGAATAGTTAAATTATTCCCTTTTCACATACCCCATATTGATATACTCATATTGGTTTATTTTTCCTTTAAATTAGTTTTCTTATTATTTCTTTCATCTCCACTCCATTTCTTAATAAGTATCTATCATTTACACATGTATTTTACTCCTATTTCTTAATAAGTATCAGACATTTACACAGACTTCTTAATGCATGATGGCCACATGGGAGAGCACGTTGTTTTTAAAAATAACAGAAGAGAAATTTCCAGAGCTAAAACAAGATGAGAGTTTTTAGAATGCATGGGTCACCTGAAAGTCCAGCAAAATGAAAGGAAAATTCCTCAGATATAAATAAATCATAACAAAATTTCATAACACCAAGTATATACAGAGGCCCCTCAAAGTTCTCAGAAAGGAAAAAAAAAAGTCATCTACAAAGTAATGTGAATCAGATTGGCATTTGGCTTTCCACTATCAACACCAACTGTTTGAAGGCAGTGAACCAATGCTTCTGAAAGGTGTTTGAGAAAAAAAAATTGTTTTTCATCTAGAATTTCATTCCCAGCCTAACTCTTACTCATTAATTATTCTTTGAGGACAGATTAGAGATATTCTCATGACGTTACCTCCTACATACTCGCTTTGAGAATGTGTTCTATCAAGGAAATCATCAAAAGAGAAGAGATGGGAGATGGAAGAAATGCATTTAACTCAGGAGGGCAGTGAAAGAAGCCCCAGCTCAACTTCTATGCTGACAACTTACCCAGATTAGTCTATTTTGGAGAAAGAAAAGGGAGAGAGAAGGAACCAGGAAAATAATAAAGGATTCCAGATGTTTGATATTTTCATGAGAAACCAGATATATTTAAGCTATGAATAGAAAACTATACACACAGACATACACTCACACAGGGAAAGGCAATTAGAAACTCCTGGAAAAAAAGTTTTACTAGAAAAATAGAATTCTTGGCTCTGCAGTGTACAATAACTATATCATTGTTATAATGTAAAAACATGATATTATTTCACCTTTTATAAGCAACACACAAGCAAAGAATGGAAAAATTAATTATAGTGTGTAGAAAGTATATAGATGCTTTCAACCTTGTAAAAATCCAGAAGACAGAGACTGGGAAGTAGAAGAGAGGAGAAGAGGTAGAAGAAGGAACAAGACACTAATATTTTCACTTTAAAATGGAGAGCGGTGTGTGTGTGTTAAAATAAATGGCCTGTAATTGATAAAATAAGAAACAAAGACTATAGTATATTGCTTTATTTATAAAGGTTACTAATAGAGAGGCTTAAATGGAGGGGGAAGGAATGGTATTAAATCTTTACCTATTTCAATAATAAATAAACCGACATTGTCTAAGATTTGCAAATCAAGAAATAATGGTATATGCATAATATTTGGAGATATGGAGAGGACCATAAAAGGAAAGAAAACCAGAGACAGTTTTTAAGAATCGGGTTCCTTGCACAGTTAGTATTAAGTGGCATGAGTGCATTACAAGCACCTCTGTACAATTTTTTAGCCCTTTGTTATATTTTATCTCATTCATTCATTCAACAAATATGTAAGTGTCTACCACGGCAAGGTACTCTACTAGTCCTAGAGATAGACCAATGAGCAAAACAAACAAAACTCCCTTCCCTTGTGAGGCTAATTCTCTAATGGAATAACTTAGATCAACATTTGAAATATATCAAAAAATATCTACATATGTGACCTTTAAAGTGAACAGCCACAGGATTCAGAGTCTGATGGAACTGGGTAGAATCTTGATCTTACACTGTATTAGCTGAAAAAAAATAAGTTGACTGAACTTTGTTTTTTGGGTCTCATTTTCTATAAAAAAGAGGGTGATGATATCTGTGTGATGCTGTAAATATTAATGATAATAAAGCTTCTGGAATATTAAGTGCTCAGTAAATGGTATCTATTATACATGACATTTCCTGTCCTCTGTTCCACACTAATCCCGTTCAAGCTTTTTGTTTCTGTGTCCCATTTCTCTAAGTCTCTGTTCTAAGTTTTTCAAGGTGGCAGCTAAACAATGAAGACACAAAACCAGCTGATGGGCCTGGCGAGTGTGAAGACAAGCGTGTTCTCTAAGAGGCAGCGTGGTGTCGTCCTGGAGACAAATGCTATCCCAGAAGTTCTTGATTCTTGTCCTAGTTTGCACAAAGTGGCCTGAGTAACTCACTTTCCTCTCTGAGCCTCAGTTTCTAGGCTGGAAATAAAAGTACGTGAATGTATCTTGTAAACTACAAAAATAACATTCCTGCACCCATGGGTAAGGGTTTATTAATTATAAAGGGCTATTAAATATTGATTGCTCTAATTATTCTTTTCTGATACTATTCACATTTTAGCAGAAACATACCTTTTCCAGGTGATAAATCTCCTTAGATAAAAAGAGCAATTATAATGGTGCAATTTCAGGCACTGGAGTGGGTCAGCCCAAAGGAAATTTTGGGCAAGTGGACAACAATTTCAGAGCACCCAACCATACCTCAATTGCTAATCACTCTTGATCATCTACCTAGGTTCAACTAGAAATGTGCAAAAAGGTGTTTAGAATTGAGCTATAGTAACAGTCTGTTGAAGGTCACAAACTACTTTCCAAATGTTTGTGGTTCAGTAAAATTCCAGATGTATTTGGCCCTGAGCAATTTTATTTTATTTTTGAACTTATGTGTGTTTTAAAGAAAATTTTATCCATATGTTTTTGATTCATTTACACTTGAATCATTAAAAATTGGTGGTTTATTTCTTAGTTATCTAATGTCAAAAAAAGTTTTTTATGTAAATGTACTTTCCTTAAAAAAAAAGTCACTCGAAAGGAAAGGCCAAGTAACAGGAAGCTGTGGTTTGCCAAGAGTAAATAAATTTTAAGCACCTAAAGTTTCCATTTTGAATCCAAACTCCAAACCTGTCATCTATCTGTTGAGTCTAAAGCAACCTTAACAAAACAAGTTCTACTGTCCAAAATAAGCATAAAAGTGCCAGGTGAATACAGACTGATAATTAGTGAAATGCATAGTACCCAAATCCGTAATTGCAAACATCTACCAGTTGATTTGTAAATAGATATGGACATATTGGGTAAGTTATTTAATCTAACAGAGCCTCAATTTCCCCCTTAAGAATATGGAGCCAATAAGATCTGCCCTGCATATACTGAAGTGTTGAAGACAGTGTCAACTAAGGTACAGTATTCTACTTTGAAAAATATGAAGAGCTATACAATTGCATTGTATCTAAAGAATGGTATAATAATTACTGTTGAAAAAATTTTTATAAAAATGTCAACTTTCGGTAATTACAATGGAATATTATTAGTGAAAAAAATAAACAAATTCAAATGTTTTATTTCTTTAATTTATGATCACCACTTTTTATGATGCTGTGGCATTTATTCATCCTTATTTTTTACTGGTCCAGATGTATTCAAGAAGAAGTTTTAAGAATTTCAAAATTACAGGGTTGTAGTAAATACCCATTAAATATTTACAATGTGCTGGTCCCTTTGCTGTACATTATCTTATTTAATCCTGACTTAATCCTTTTAAATAGTTAGCATGTTCCTCAATTTACAGGTGCAGAAATTAAAAGAAACTTGTTCAAGTTCACAGTAAGTGGGAAAAGCAGTACTCAAGAAAATGTAGCTTTCTGACTCCAGAGATATTTATTTCTTTTAGTGAAGTTGTTTCCAAATTCTCAAAATATAAACAAAAAACTTTTAGTTTTTGAAAATAGTAGTACTCTTCTTTCTGGAAATACTAAGGTAATAAAACTAACCAAAACAACCATTTTTAATGCTTTCTTGGCTCAACCTATACTCGCCTTGGCAAGGGGCTATTTACAAGGTATCTTTAAGTGTTAAATTTGACTCTGCAGCCACTTATTAAAAAGGGAAATTTCATTCCTTCTATAATGTTGGGATTTATGCCCCTTCATTATACTGAGAATACATATGCTCTTTTATATTCTTCATTTCCATAATATGCCATTTTCCTGTTTAGTATTTCTTGCAAACCGCTGCCAAAACAAAACAAAACAATAAAAACAAAACAAAAACCTCTCACAGCCTTTTCTGAAGCAGATGGGCCACCTGAAGAAATATTTTTAACGGAGTCTGGAGTATAAAAGCCTGGTTCTCAGGTTCCTGTGTTTACCAAATGGCTGTGGTGTCTCTAGTCCTCACATGTTTTCTGGCTTCTCCAACCCACCAGGTTGCTGCGTTAGTTGGCTTTCGCTGCATAATAAACCAACACACAACTCAGTGGCTTGACTCCATGGCTCAGCTGAGTGATGCTTCTGATCTGGGCTGTCTTGGCTGATCTCAACCTGGAAGCTACATGTGTATGCAATCAGGTGATCGGTGGCTGGATGATCCAGGAAGGCTTCCTAAGATGTGCGGCAGCTGACATGGTATGTTTCCGTGTGACGGGGGTCACCGGGCTGTGTCTGTCATCATCTCGCAGGCTAGCCCAGGCTTCTTCCCATGGAGATCTCAGGGCTCCAAAAGAGGAAGCTGAGAGGCTACTCAGAGCCTTGGCTTGGTACAATCTTACTTGTACTGCCTGTTGGTTACAGTAGGCACAGATTTAGTGAGTCAAGAAACAGAAACCACTTTTTGCTGGGAGGAGGCGATGAAAAAAGTGGCTATTTCTGCTGGTGATAAATTGTCACAAGTTTCTCACCCGTTTCCCAATCCCATGACTAGGCTCCAAAACTTGCCAGAAGTGCATATAAAGGAAAACATGATGGAGACAATCACTCTAAATGCTAAACCATCTTTGGGATTTTGTTCTCTAAACAAATGAACAAAAATCTTATACACAAATTCTGCCATTTGATTCTGAGTTACTGATTCAGGTTACTTAAAGAAAAGTGGGAAAACAAACCTTTGAATTTGTTTTTGTTTTGATTCCCAATATCTGATAACTAAGTTCCAGTTCAGTGCTCCAGTGATGCAGATGAGAAATGCTAGCCTTTTGGAAGTTGGGGAAAGTTGAGATGGAAGGTGGGAAGTTCAGGAATTCAGGGTTGAGAAAGAGCTTCTGGATTTTCTCCTCACCAGGGGACACTTTCTTTAGCCTTTCCTGCTGTAGGCGACTCCTGAGCACATTTTGGGACCTTATTGATTTCACCAACTCATGCAAAATACACATATAATTCCAACTTCAGATTCTAAGAAGTAAAGGGTTCCACCTATACTATTTTAAAAGTAAACTGTAATTATTGTTTCATACTCTTATCATAGTAATTTTAAGAAATGGACACTTAATCATCCTTTAATATGATACATCTTTATGTCCATCCATAAGCTTATTTCATAGAGCACAAATGTAAATTTCCTAAAGCATATTCCAGGATTCAAAAAACACCAGTGTTTCAAAATTTACTTTATTATTTGTTATTCTCTAAATGGCCTCTGTGTCAATGTCTGATTAGGTATAATGCATTACAGAGCTTCTTGTCTGAATTTCAAATTAAACCTCTTTGGCAGTGAGCAGAAATCTCATTTGTAGTAATAGTTTCTTAATACTGGGAAGAATGCTCACAATACATTATTTGATAAATGTCCTGTACCCAGACTATATTAAAAAAAAACTTCCATAAATCAATAATAAAATAATAAACCCTGTTAAAAAGTGAACAAAAGATGAGAAAAGATACTTCACAAAAGAATATACATGAATACAGAATAGACCCATGAAAATGTGCTCAGTATAGTAAGAATTCCCTGTGTATGTCCATTGTCAACTCTCATTTTTTGTAAAGTGAGTTCCATGATCAGATTGAACACTGTGTAATTATGATGATGATGAATAAGGCTTCGGTGGGGCACCAGACAATGGTTCGGACAGAGCACTGCAGGCAGGGAAGGCAGATATTGCTATTCAGAGTTGGTATCTATAATAGAGAGGACAAAGTGCTGTCCTTTTCACGATGGAAGCGGTCCAATAGAATCGACCTGTCACCTGGTATCTGACTGATGCCCCTGGGGAATGGTGCCACTGGTGGCTTAGTGTCATCTCCATTGGTGGCAAGTGGGACGTGTGGTCATGGCTAGCATGAGATTAGCCTTGGTGAGTGGAAATACAGCTTGCTGATCCCATGAATGACTTTCATTCTTGCTGCCATGGACATGTTGCTTATGCACCCATTGGGCAAAGACAGAGGTGGCTGGGGAAAGAGGCTGATTGATGTCCACAGAAAAATTCATCTTGTCTACCTAATTATTAAAATCTAACTCTCCTATGGTTGCTCTTTGTTGAGCACTCATATGTGACAGAGATATCTACTCATCTTCTTTCCAAACCCCTGATCATTCAGCCAAACCATTAGCCACTGCCCATGAACCAATGTAGATCTGACTCTCTGGTCATCTCTCTTTCAAGGTAAAATGAATACTGCTTGAAGTTTTGCTCACTGGGAGGATTTTTTTTTATGACTGTTCTTCAAGTTAAATGTTGTAGCCATCCTCATTCAATCAATGCCTGCCTATTATTGGGAGACAATTTTCTATGTGTCCCTTGCATTTCTGCATGTGTTGTTAACAGAGACACCAATGGCCTACGTTTTGGACTATTTTTTCAAAGGTACATGTATAATGGACATCCTTGGAAGCGAGAGATAACATCTCCAGAGAGAGCAGAAGTAATACTTAAGGGTTTGAGATTTTATTAAACATGCTAACAAGTTTATCTGCAATAGTTTCATATAAAGTCAGGATACCACTAAGCTTGGGTATTCTTGAATGTACCATTTCCATTTGATAAATGGAGTTTGTTGGACTCCTCCCACCTTATTAGTCATTAAGTCCAAGTTAACCCACTTCAAAATGGAAATACCAGGGTCAGGTGTTCAGTTTTAACAAGAAGATAGTGGTTAAGCTAATAACTACTTTTCAGGAAGGATATATGGTAGCCATGCCAAGGATGTAATGAGCCCCAAATCCCAAGAGGTACCTATGGGTAGAATCTGCCTCCCTTTGGTTAGAGGTTCCAGTTGGTAGAATCATCAGCCAAAGAGACTTGTGCCTCAAAGGTGTCATTAGGGTTGTGAGGTGCCGAAGGTAAAGAGCATGCCATCACTTGCTGGACAGCTTCCTCTACAGCCTGTTGGTTTGGGTGCCACTCAAAGCATGCCGATTTGGAGTACGGCAGAGGACTAAGCAGAATGCCCAAGTGAGGCACACAGAACCCAATATCTAAAGGATCAAAGAAGGTGCTGTACCTCTCTTTTGGTTCTGGGGGATTGAAGACACAGCAGTTTTCCCTTGACTGTCGGAGGGATTGCGTGTTGTGCATTCATCCACATAGTTCCAAGACATTTAACTTGACAAGAAGGACCGACTTTTGTCAGGGTTTACCTGAAACCCCAACCAGTAAGTGTTATGATATCACAGTCTGGTTATGTAGTCTAATTACTGACTTGCCAGAAATCAGACATCATCTATATGGTAAAAGCTTTGGACATCAGAGAATAGAGTCACTCCTGCTAAATCCTAACCTATCCACTGGTGGTAAAGGGAAGGGAAATTTGTCTCACTGGTATTTGCCCACATATGTCTCTTCCTGATCAGGAGAATTCCCTCTAGCATTTATGTGAGTTTTCCTTTTATAATGGGAAGGTTGCATATTGCCTTCAGTCTCCTTTGGAAACAAAGAGTCCTCAGCCCCACCCTTAATCTTCTTTCTTTTTAAGGCATTTGAGGTTAGGGAGGGAGGAGAGGAGGGTTCAAGGGGCACAAAGAGAGTAAGGGTACATCTATGCCAATAAGCAAGACACATTTATTTTCTGTTTTGTGTGACCTGGATGCTGCTTGTGGCTCAACTAAATTAACTTCTAATGTTTTTGATCCACCCAAAGCTCCATATTCACATTGTTGACACCATTTATTTCAGCCTTGGAGACTTCTGACTCAGAAACTACAATCACAGATTGCCTTTGGTCTGGGGTCTTGGGGCTTACTGCCTTAATGATAAATATCCCTTCCTTCTCAGCCCAGAAAACGAAAGCCCCATTTGAGCAGCTTGTTTCCATTCCACCTCATGTGCCCATTATAGAAATCATCATCGCCTTTTCTTTGGTACATAAGTGCTGCCCCCCAGGACTCCTTTATTCCCGCTGAATTTAGGGAGCCTACTTTGCTAACAGCAGTTCTCACTGCCATTTTTGGCCAAGAAATAATAGAGGCTACAGAGCTCTTCAATGATGCCAAGTGCTACAACCCAACTCAACCCCAAGACCAAAGAACATGCCAGGCAAAAAGTTACCCATGAGTTTTAATTAGGGACTTACATACAGGAGGATTTTTTCCCAGTGGTGGCTGGTTGGGAAATGGAAGTCAATGATCTGCGCAAACAAGAGGAAGAGGAGTGCTTTATATAGCTCTGCAGAGCATCAAGAGATTTGGTTAAAAAGAAGCCTCAGATGAGTCTTGTGAAAGTTGATACCAACAGTGATTCGGCTCAATGACTTTCAATGTCTGTGCTCTGGTCATGCAGGCCACTGTGTGCTCGAGTCTCCACCCTTTTCCCTAATGGGGGGTTTCCAACCCCTGAGCTGCCACGCCAAGTCTCCCACATGAATATATTTCTATAGCCTTGTTAAACGGAATGTCCTCTGGACCTTCCCAGGGAAAATATTTAGGGGTTCAGTAAACAGGTCTTATACTTTCATATTATGTTGAGAATAACTTATTAAAGCATTGACGGATGACTTTTTACCAGCTAAAATGCAACAACAAATTATAAAATTGGAGATGGACTGAAAAATATCAGCCAATAATTGACTAGAGAAATACAACAGAATTTTCTGGCAGTGCCTGTTAGAGTTTTGTGTCATAAATTTTAAGCTATGTCAGGCTTTAAAACTAAGTAACAGCATGAGCTGAACTTAGAATAAGTCCTTCAAATTACTATAATCAAAGTGTTAAACTAGTGTCATCAAAAGTATTATGAAAGCAAAATTTTCTACTTTTGTATATGTTTTACAAGGTACAGGATATATGAGTGTAATTGTACATGTACGTACTTTGTAAATACATATATAACTTGTGGAAACCACTGCCCTAGATGTTGTCATTCCTGAGCTGCTCCATCTCTGAAAGCTCTGTCATAAACATTGTTCTGTCTTATCATGTCCTCCTAACCTTTCCTTGTTCTGGCATTCCTACCACCAAAATATTCAACTTATCTACTTCAACTTCAACCCAGAGACCTATCACTTTTTCATCACCCATCAGGACTGTGGGGGCTGGCAAGTCCTAGTTGTATAGGGCAGGCTGGAGGCTGTAAACTCTGGTAAGAGTGATGTTGAAGTCTTGAGTCTGAACTCCTTAGGCTAGAAACTCAGGAAAGAGTGGAGGGTGTAGACTTGAACTAGGATTCCTTCTTATTCTGGAACCATCAGTTCTTTGCATCTAATGTCTCCAGCTGATTGGATGAGGCTCACCCACATTATTGAGGGAATCTCCTTCTCTTAAAGTCAAATGATTGTAAATGCAAATTGCATCTACGAAATTTCTCCACAGTGACATGTAGACCAGCGTTTGACCAAACCATGGCCTTGCCAAGTTGACATATAAAACTTAACTAGCACGAGGATGCTTATGGATTTATCTCCCTCCTTATTCAGCATGCTCTAAAATTATAACCACCCTCTTACAAAAATGCCTTTCTCCCTTTTACGCTTAACACATAATACAGATCTATTTTTTAAAACCACTATCCTCTTTCTCAGCCCCTGCATCTGAGTAGGTAAATGTTGCTAGGAAAAAAAATGTCAAAATCAAATTTACTGTACCTCAAGTTATGACCACAGTTCTCAAATGGGCACTCTTAGATAATCCTGCTACATTAGCCTGGTCAATTTTCTTTCACACATTCTGAGCTATTTTATCCCTTCTCCTCTTTCCTTGAACCTCCACCACTACCCCATCTCTCAGCTGATGACCTAGCTTCTTATTTCACTGCTAAGATGAAGCAATCAGAAGAAACCTTCTTCATCTTTGTAAAACCACATTTACCAACATATCTGCCGCTGTTTCCTTGTATGCAGAATTCCAACCTGTTGAGATGGATAAGTTTTCAGTGCTTTAATCTAAGACCAACTTGTGCAACTGACCCAATCTCCTCTCATAATCACCTCTGCAATTATACTTACACCTTCTTCATCAATTTTACTCTCTCCTCTGTATCATTCCCAATCAACATGCAAACGTTAAAAACCACTCCCTTTATCTCATATCTCCCTCCACCTGTTACCTCATTTTCTTCCTTCCGTTCACAGCAAAGACCTTTAAAATAACCATCTAGGCTTTCTGTCTTACGTCTTCAGATCTTCTTCTCTCCTCCATTCACTCTTCACTCCAGTCAAGTTTTCCCCCTCAATTCTTCACTAAAACAGCTCTTATCTAGGACTTCACTAACTGATGTATCTTGACAAACAATGAAAATATTCAACTTTTTCTAGCACTTTAATCTGTAGACCTATCACTTTTTCATTACCCACAAGGGCCCTTATGGATTTATTTCCCTCCTTATTCTACATGCTCTAAAATTATAGCCATGCTCTTGCAAAAATGTCTTTATCCATCTCTCCCTTTAATACACTTAAATGACAGATCCCATATCTATTTAAACCTACTATCCTCTTACACAGACCTATAGTTGAGTAGATAACTATTGATGGAAAAAATGGCAAAATCAAATTTACTGGAAATACTTCAAATTGATGATCATGAATTGCAAATGCATGCAACTCCCTGTACTTACCATATTTGAACTTTCAGCAGCAATGGATATTGCAGGCCTCCCCTCTTTAAAACGTGCTCTTCTTTAATCATATCTCTGGACTCACACATTCAGCTGTCTACTCAAATTCTACACTTGAATGTCTAAATGACATCTCAAATTTAACTTTCAAAAAAAAAAAAAACCAAAGCAACAAAACCGTTATTTACACTCTCACTCAAATCTTCCTCTATCCCAGTAATGAACACCACCATCAACCCATTGTTCCAGCCCCATACGTAGGAATCATCCTTGGTTCTTCTCTTTCTCAAGCAACCCATTACTAAATAGTTCAGTAAATGATAATGCTCTATCTCTAAAACAGTCCAAATTTGGTCGTCTCTCAAATTCCTGCCTGCCCTAGTCTAACCCAACATCATCTCTTGTAAAGACCCATGCAAGGGCATCTTGACACAGACATGGCAGGCTGCTGTACATAAAGCAAGGAGAGTTTTATTTTCAAAAGTCAGGACTCAATCTGTTCTTTTTTTTTTTTTTTAATTCCTTCTCCCAGGAAAATAAAGGCCTGAGTCCCTGAATCCCAGAAGACTTAAAGGGTATTGTCATCAGATTCACCCATCCCCTTTGTAGTATTTTATATCTCTTACCTGTAATAGCTTATTAAATATAGAATTACATCATCTCAAAAAGTTGGGTATGACTTTAAAAATAATTTAACTATTACCTAGCCTCTCAGATTATGTTGTGTTTAAGGGTCGCAGAGCTAGTTAAAACTAGAGCTAAAGCTAGATACCATATCTCAAGGTCCTCAGTTGGATGGTCTTTCTAGATATCCAAAAGTGATGCTGCCGCTATGTGTGTGAGTACATGATTTATGGTCATGATAAATGCTTTTACTAAGTACCCTGAACTAACTGCTATGGCTCTTTTGTCAGGTGTACTTTTTGTGTGAAAATAATGTAAAATGAAAAGCCACTATTTTAGGAACCATTTAATATAAATATTTCTGGTTACATTCTTTCTTCCTTCACAATATATTTAGAGGTGTGTTCTGAGATTTTAGAACTTCATGTAAGGACATTCTCATCATGAAAGAAATCCTTTAGCTTCCCTTACACAAGATCCAGCTACCAATCAATTGAATTCCAAACTGTCAAGCCACCCTTCATTTAGTCATTTGGAGATACTCCCCAAATGGTTGGCAATATGTTTTAAAAGTATTTCAATCAGGCCCCTGCAACTCCAGGCCTCTTTCTCATTTCTGTGATGTTGATGTTTCTTGCTGCTTTCTTATTTTATCCCTACATAAGGGCTACACCTTGCTTTAAATATGTAATTTGAATCACCTTTTCTGCACAGCAGCTTGTCAAGAGGTTGGCCACCTGTAGGGGCCTAAAGGGATTACATGCTGAAAATACTGAGCTCTCTGCCAATCCCAACTTCTGCTCTTCAGTTTGGGGCTGGGTAATCCCATAACTCAACATTTCAACAAATATTTATTGGCTATGTGAAAGGAGCTGTGTTACTCTGGGGGATACAAAGATGAATTTTTACGTGTATCCTCCAGAGGTTCACCATCTGGTAAACACGTATGTATTTGATACAACACAAGACTGACTGTGATACAAGCTGATGTAGGATCTCCATCTGAGGGGTGGGACTTGGGTGAGGTCCTGGAAGACCGGTGGCATGTCAAATGTAATAATGGGGCTGGGGGATTGCAGGATGTGTTAGAGGAATGGTAGAACTACCAAGGTTACTGAAGTGAAGGTTTTCGTGTGTGTTCAAGTGGGTGCAAGGCCAGAAAAAGGTACTTAGGGAATGAGTCACAAAGTGCTTTGAATTTTAGCCTTAGAATGTGGCTCCTTTTCTGATTGCAGTGGTGACTCCTCCAAGCTTTTAGCAGGAGCGTGAATCTCCAGGCCTGTATTTGGGAGGATGGGCACATGGGTGGGGGGTGGTGTATAATTTAAAGTAGAGAAAGCCTGGAGACAGGAATGTTAGCCCATTAGTATTGAGAATATCTGTTTTCTTTCACCTTCAGCATATCACCAAGCTCTGATAACCCCTTTTTTGATACCAGTTCCTTCATTTCCCCTTGGGGAAAATGGACTTCTCCCAAAGGATGCACTTCAAGTGGCACTGACTTCACTCTTTGTTCCAGAGGGCACATGCCTTAAGTGGGGTCAATCAAAGCAGTGTGCTCCTCTGACAGCAACGATTGGTTCCATAGTGGGCCTGTTGGGGTTTCTAAAGGAGGCATAAAAGCATTTATTCCTATTGGAATTGTATCTGGAAACTAGAATTGACTAAAACTGGGACAGACAAGGGGAAACCGAGACCTGGTGACATTGATCAAGCCCTGAATCAAGCCTTACTTAAAGCTATCTTTCCTCTAAGACTACTGTCAATGAAAGAGTCATAACTCATTCAGTAGAATATTATAAACCACCAAGAAGGATGTGTCTAATCCAGGAATCTAGTTTCAAACAAGAGTCCACTTGTATCTGTCAGCTACTCCCACAATAATGCTGTGTAACAAACCACCCCAAAACAAAGTGGCTTAAAATAATAATTTATTCTTGTTCACACATCTATGAGTTGGCCAGAGGACAGCAGAAATAGACTGGGATCAGCAGTGCAATTTGGCTTCAGTTTATATGTCTCCCTGTTCCATATTCCTCACTGTGGACTTCACTCAGTTCTGCTCTATATTTGTTTATTCTGGGGCCCATAATCAGGTAGCAACTACACAGGAGAAGCACTCTTCACAAGGATGGCAGAAATGCAAAATGACAAACATAAACCTACATGTTTACTTCAAGCTTCTGTTGCTGTTGCAACTGCTAACTTCCTTTTGGCCAAAGGTAAGATTCATGGCTGAAATCAAAGTCATGGAGCATGGAAGGACATTCCACCCTTAGAAGACCAAGAGCTCAGATGAATAGGAACTCAGAAAAGGCCATCCTTTATATCTAATAAGTAGGTATTAATGTCCTTAAAGAGAAAAACTATGTAGCCAATTGGGAGGGAGTATATGGTATATATAATTTGTGCTTTTGGAATTTATTCTTATTAAGATTTTATTTTTCCAGTAATATATGAAAAAATTTTGTAACTGTCTTAGGTAGATAAATATCCTGCAGGATAAAAAATTTCACCCATGTTTATCTGTTTCACTTTCTGAATAATATTATTTAAAACCTCCATTCTTATTTATTTAGACTCTTTTGAAATTCTTTAGCAACTCTTCTGTTTCTAGCAATGTTTCCTTGTGATCCTGATATATTTTGATTTTTATATTCTGATGCTATATTTCCAAATTTCTATTGATTTCTAACTATTATGTCTTTTGATTCATTTTGTTAATCACTATAAACAACCCTTTTTGAGCTACTTAATGAGTTTCACTTTGACTTCTACTTTGAAATTAATATTGCTCTCCCTGATTTCTTCTTATTGTCCTTGCCTGGTTGTGCCCAACACTGTGGATTGCCTTTTGCAGTGCCCACTCAATCTCTTTCTAGCATGCCTTGCTGACCTGCAGAGCCTGGAGAGTTATAAGCTACATTTTGCAGACTCCCTTGCAGCTAGGACTCTGGATATGCCTAGTATTGCTAAGGGAACCACTTTTGTTATACTTGGAAATTGGAAATGAATCACATGAGGTTCCAGCTGTATGGGAAGTTGGTTCTTCTGACATGAATGGTGTGGAAGAGTTTTATTCTTCTGGCGAGCTATGGGGGTGGTCTGCAGTTTCTTAGAAACAACCAGTGTGGAGTAGCTGCACCCTGCGAAGTGGCTACTGGAAGAGTCTCCTGAACAAAAGGCTGATGGGTATAAAATTAATAAGTCACGCTTGCTTCTTCCAGTTCTCTGTAGATGGTGGTCCACCATCCTTGATATTCAGAGTTGCCAGAGAGAAAGATTAGCCAGACTGCTTTTTATGCCTTTTTAAGTAAGTAAGGTATTTCAGGGTGAGTGGTTAGCTGGCTGTTCACAGGATGCTTTGTCTTTATTTTGAATAGTGTTTCTATGGGTTGCAAGAAAGGGTGGTGAAAGCGAGACACCCACTGTCACAAACTGGAATCCTACTATTTTTTTTTTTTTAAGGGAAGTTTCATTTTCCATGCAGTCCATAAGGTTTGTCTCATTGTATATAGGAAAAGTATTAGCCTTAGAAAATTCATTTCAGAATGTGAAATTGCATGTTTATTATCACACAATGTCCATATACTTCCTCTTGCCTTTCCTCATGATCCTAAAGATTTTTTACACCTATTATTTTCATCAAAAGAGAGTGATATGGGTTTTGTCTTCTGGATACAGGATATGGGTTTTATCAGGGACATCAAGCAGAGTGAGAAGATTTTTTCCTCAGGTAAAATAAATTGCTATTTTGTGAACTAGAATTTTTCCCCAGGTGGTACTTCCATGTGAAATAAATTTTTACTCTACTCTAGAGCTAAGCTACAACAGTGGGTAAATTAACTCTTGACTCTTTTTTTCCCTGCAGGTAAGTGTTTGGTGCATTATTCAATGGTATTATAGGAAGTATATATCTGCCCACCTGCCTCCTTCTAGTTACATACCAAGGTCCTGGAGAGAACAAAAGCAGAGTTAGAATCTGAAGCCTCCCCATTCCCATTCCCTCACCTCCCCCAGGTCCTTATACGTGTCCCCAGTTTGGTGACTTCCCTCAGACACTTTCATTCTTCAAATTCAACAAATTATGAAGGGCATCTATAGGCTGCCAGGCTCTGCAGGGCTCTGGGGACAGAAAACGACTTAAGAGGCATGCAGTCCCTGTCCCTCCTGGAGCTTTCATTCTACAAAATTTAAAAAAATCATTTAGTCAGAGGAGAACATGCTAATGAAGTGACATGTATGTTGACATGGCCAGGCAGATTAAAGTCAGTGGGCTCTGTAATTGTGTCCTTTCACTACAGTTAGAAATGGTAATTCTTGAATGGCAGGATTTACGGTAATGCCAGATACCCCCACAGTTAGCAGGATTTACGGTCTCAGCCAGATATCCCCACGGTTAGTACTGATGCTCATGGAGAGAAATTGACTGCTTAAGAGTCGTAGGTGGGAAGAGATGATTGGCCATGTATGAGCAAAGCCTGGGATAAAATGAAGTTACTTCTAACACTGAGAAAGTCTTAATTCCATCATTCTTTTATAGATGCTAATCGTGAAATAGTTCTACATTGATTGGGCCTTGGGGCTGAATGACTCTAAGGTCTTTTTCAAGCCTAAAATTCGACAGTTCTATAGGAAGAATAGAAATGGACACCAGTCAGAGGAATTAATGAGTAATAGCCCTTAACATTTTATAGTTAACAGATACGGATCATTTGAACTTTCTAATAATCTTGTGGATCAGTATTATTATCTACGTATTATTGATATGAAAATTAAGGTTCAATGAATTGAATGACCTAACAAAATTATGAGTTGGGAGTGGCAGAATAAAAACTTGAACCTACATTCTTTGATTCAACATGTGCTTCCTGTTATTATATAGTCACCTGATCTCACTGGCTCCATGAAATGAAAGATGTCACCTTTGGGTCCTTGACTTGCTTGATGGTAAAAAAAACAAGCAAACAAACTAAACCCATGAAACCATCCATTATTCATTGCCTGACAAAGGAAAGGCATCCAAACACTTTGCAGAGACCTATGTTTCCTCAGGAACTAAATTAAAGAACAGATAGGTCCCTTTTTAAGGGACACCAGATGATATAATAGTATCTTTAAAGTAAGTATTTACAAAAAATGCAAAACTCAAGAAATTCATCCTCTGAATTTTTCATATTCACAGGCTTAGAGCATACTATGTAGCTTTTACTCAGTAAAAGCATCAATTGAGGAGTCTAAGATAATATAATCTGCATGTTTTGCCTTAGATGATTTATCAGAATGCAGGGATGGCACTTGGGTGATCTGGAAAAACAACTTCCTCAAATATCAGATTTGTTATTTGAGCAACTTGTAGGTCTTGGTCAATCAAATTGTGGTCAATTTTCTAGCAAGTATTTATATCATCTTTGTGGTTAGTGAAAGTGAGAATATTCTGTGCTTTAGACATCAGAGATAGGTGGAGTAGAGTTTCCGTAGCTCTGAAGATATAAGTGCTGGGCATGTATTTTCATTAACCCACATCAGCAAAAGTATTAGCTCCTGATATAACGTGTAAGCCAATTGAAATTTAGACTCACAAGGCAAAACATAGCATTAGCAGATCTTGGTTCATGGCAAAACTACTCCTCCTTTCATTTGCTGCCTAAAGTAAAAAAACTGAAAGTAAATTCTTTTTTTCTCTCACAAAAAAAGAAGACATTTTTACTAGTCTTCTAAGATGCCATCAGGAAAAGCCTCTTTGGAAAGATACATTAACTTTGGCAGTCTTAACATTTCTAATTCAAATGAAGAGTTTTGCATAGGGCAATCTTACTCATATGTTGAAATGTTTTCTAAACATCAAGTGTGACTATATTGATTTGACATTTTTTTAGCAATATGTTTAACATTATATACATGTGAAAGAAATTTTTTAAGTCAATTCACATAAGTTATGTCACTAATAACATTTTCCAGCATTTAACATGTCTGGAGATTATCCATTCCAACATACTTTGTTGACTGAAATAAAACTTACCTCATTATAGTGATGTTATAGTAACTAAATATTTTGCCTCTTGTTTGTTTATATTGCATTATGCTTACTTTCTTACAGTTTGGGAATTGTTTTCCCTCAAATGAGCCAACCTGCCTGGATCATTTTACTGTCTCTTTATTCTCAAATTTCCAACTTCTTGCATTAGAGTTACATTCTTTAAAATTCTTAAATAGACGTGTGTCTTTCAGATATCTCCTCTTGTGTACAAAGGTGAGACCAGTTTTGCCTAATCCTAGATTTACACAAGAGAGTAGTTCTTGATTCAATGGCACCATCCATTATAACATTCTTATATGGTATTTAGTACCTAATCATATACTGTTTTGGGTTCTGTCCCACATATAACACTGTATAGATAAGATAAAGCTAAAAGTTTTTTTGTTGCTGTTGTTGAAGTGATTAATAAATTGGATAAACAACTAGCAAAACTGATCAGTAGAAATGAAAGAAAACAAACTAAAAAGAGCAAGAATGAAAGCAGAAATATCATTACAGATTCTAGGGATATTAATAGTAAAATGGAGGAATATTATAAAAACTTAATGCCATTAAATTTGATAAATAGATGAAATTATTAAATTACTTGAAACACAACTTACAAAAACTAACACATGAAGAAGTAGAAAATTAGAAGTATTGAAGTGATTAAATGTGTAATCAAATCCTTCCCACAAATTTCTAGTAACAGATGGTGGGAAGTTGATGGCATTGCAACATTGTGAATGTGATTAATCCCACTAAATGGAATGCTTGGGAGGGGTTGGAATGGGAAGATTTATGCTGTATGTATGTTTCCACAATTGAAAAAAAAGATAGTCTAAATAGATAATGATAATTAAATGCCATAGATGATCCTGGATGAGATTAAGAATAGAGGAGAAAAGGCTCAAAAGGACACAATTGGGACATAAGAAAAAAATGAAATATAGAATGTAAGCTTTATATCAATGTTAAATTTCTTGAATTTCTTAACTACATTTAACATGAATATATAAATGAAAATTCTTGTTCATAGGAAATGTATATGTGAATTATATTATTTGTTCAAGGATGTGTGCAACTTGCTCTCATATGTTCGAAGACAGAGCAATAGATGATAGATGATAGATAGGCAGGGAGGGAGGGAGGGAGGGAAAGAAAGAAATGGTAAAGTGACAAAATGTTAAAGTTGGTAGATCTGGGTATTGGTGGAGGGGGGTTGGGGTAGGCTGGAGTTCTGTGAATGGGGTTTGCATTATTTTTGCAACTGTCCTGTCTGTTTGAATTTCAAAATAAAAAGTAAAAAAAAAAAAAAAAAATCCTTCCCACAAAGAAAATTCTAGGCCCAGACGGTTTTACATGTGAGTTTTATCAAATATTTAAGGAAGGAATATTAATCTTATAGCAACTCTTTCAAAAATATATAGAAAGAGGGAACACTTCCAACTCATTTTATGGGGATAACATAACCTTATTCCCAAAACCTAACAGAAATATTAAAAGAAAATGAACACAGACACCAATATCTTTCATGAACTTGGGATAAGTAAACCATACATAGTATACGGAATGCAGCATTATATCATAAAGAAAATACACCATGGCCAATTGGAATTTAGCCCAAGAATATATGGTTGTTTCATTATTCCAAATCAATTAATATAATTTTCTATATTAACAGATAAAATGTAGAAAATCATCCAATAAACTCAATAGAAGCAATCGACAAAATTCAAAATCCATCCCTGGTAATAATTATTAGCAAAGCAGGAATAGAATTGAAGTTCTGCAATCTGATAAAGAGCATCTATGGATAACCTACAATTTACACCATAATTAATGGTAAAACACTGAAATTTTCTTCCAAACATTAGGAACAAAACAAAAAAATATTTACTTGACCACTTTTATTCAACATTATAGTGGAGATCTTAGCTAGTACAAAATGACAAAAACAAAAACAAAAAACCCAAACAAACAAACAAAAAACTACAGATGAGAAAAGAAAACTTAAAGCTGTTTTTATTCCCAGGCACCTGATGATTTATGTAAAAATCATAAGGATATGAAAAAATAACTACTAGAAATAAAATTTAACAAGGTCACAGGATAGAAGGTTAATACACAGATATTAACTGCGTTTCAAGATGTTAGCAACCAATAATAGGAAAATTAAAATCTAGAATACCACTTAAAAGAGCACTGAAAAGATTTTCCAAGAATGCCACATGGAGTGCATAGCTCCATGGATATGGTACGTTCTCAGGGGCAGCCAGCCATCCCTGCTGCTTCCCACAGATCAGGTGGAGTTTAGAGGCAAGTGGTGCAATCTGTCAGTGTGCAGCCAGCAAGGAAAACTTACTCTTGGACTATTCTAGGTAGGTCATATACATGGATATCTTTTCAAACCACAGGGCCAGCTTTATTTCTCCCTGTTTTGCACCATTACAAGACTCAGACTGCCCAGAAGCAAAAAGACCAGAAATAGCAAAGGTCAGGCCTTTGCAGAGTTCCAGTTTGAAGATGTTGCCAAGACAATTGCTGAAACAATAAACAGCTACTGTTTTGGCAAAAGAATCTTAAAGTATCAGTTTAGGCCATCTGAAAAAGTACATGAAGAACTTTTCAAACACTAGGATATTCTGTTTTCAAGAACACTAAATGCCAACAGTAAAATGGTATAATAAGAAATGGGTGCTTAAGAATGAAGAAGTATTTTTAAAACAAAGAAAATTTGCTTAGGAAGAAAATAGCTAAAAGAGAACAGATTGTCATTTTCCTTCATTGGTTTTATGGAAAAAGAAAAAAAGAAAAATGTTTCAAGCACTGATCTTCATAACTGTATGAATGATCTTCAGAATTTTGTGAATAGCCAGGTTTTACCTAAGGAAAAAAAAGAGATTTTATACACTCTAGCACTCCTAAGAACACTGTGGTCAGCCAGAGCCGCGCACTGGTTAAACACCAACATTTTTGGAAAAGTGAAAAATTCAAGTGGCTAAAATGAATGGTGATGATGAAAACGATGAAATGATTTTCAAACAGCCCATATCTGATGTAAAAGAAGAAATACAAGAGACTCAAACACTTACATGTTCAGGGGAACAAAAGATGAAAAAAAAGCTGTCAATATATATTGCTATGTATTTTGAATATATTTTGAGTACATACTGTATTTCTTCCGAAAATAGTGGCGGCTTTTTATCAGGACTAATTCTCCAAATTTTACCAGGTGCAATGAAATGCAACAATTGTAAAGATTTTTGGACCAGAAATATACTCTGGTTTGCATAAATTATGGAAGTGAAAAGAAATTTTAGCTTGCCCACCCTTGCTGAAATACAAGGACACATACCAAGTCACAGTGGCTGGGCTCACACTGCCTCTTTGTCCTGTTGGTCCCCTTTAGTTTCCTTTGTATTTTTCATAGCTGTCCTTAATTACTCCACCTAGACAGAAGGGTCATACTGTTATCTGCCAATCCTGCTTGCCATCTATATATCATGTGCTAGACCTAATTAAGCAGAGCACGTTTACCCAATAAGGATACTAAAAAGTTCAACATCAAATGGTTAAAATTGGAAAGCTAAATTAAACTGGATAGTGAAAAGGTAGTTCAAGTATTAATACAGATTCATTTATCTGTATATGACTCATTTTTTTTTTAAATTCAGTTTTATTGAGATGTAGTCACATACCATACAATCATCCATGGTGTACAATCAGCTAGATGTTCACAGTACCATACTATACTTGTGCATTCATCACCCAAATCTATTTTTGAACATTTTCCTTACACCAGAAAGAATCAGAATAAGAATAAAAAATGAAAATAAAACAAGAACACCCAAATCATTCCCTGCCCATCCTATTCTACTTTTCATTTAGGTTTTGTCTCTATTTTCTACTCATGCATCCATACACTGGATAAAGGGAGTGCGATCCACAGGGTTTTCACAATCACACTGTCACCCCTTGTAAGCTACATTGTCATACAATCGTCTTCAAGAGTCAAGGCTACTGGGCTGGGGTTTGGTAGTTTCAGGTATTTACTTCTAGCTATTCCACTATATTAAAACCAAAAAAGTGTTGTCTATATAGTGCATAAGAATGTCCACCAGAGTGACCTCATGACTCCATTTGAAATCTCTCAGCCACTGAAGGTTTATTTTGTTTCATTTTGCATCCCCCTTTTGGTCAAGAAGATGTTCTCAATCCCACGATGACAGGTCCAGATTCATCCCCAGGAGTCATATCTTGCGTTGCCAGAGAGATTTACACCCCTGGGAGTAAGGTCCCACGTAGGGGGGAGGGCAGTGAGATCACCTGCCAAGGCGGCTTAGTTAGAGAGAGAGGAAGGGCCACATCTGAGAAACAAAGAGGGATTCTTTGGGAGACTCTTAGGCACAATCACAAGCAGGTTTAGCCTCTCCTTGCAGCAACAAGCTTCATAGGGGCCAGCCCCAAGACAGGGGGCCCAGCATATCAAGCCATATGACTCATTTTTACCAATAATGTCAAATTCCTTTTTGATGAGCTAGCACAAAATAATTACCACCATTTTGTACTAATTGCATCAGTGTAAAATTACATTCCAAGGTTTAAACAGTGACCAACAAAAAAAAACTTTTTTATTCAGTTTATTTGAACAAGTGGGAGTTAAAAATCTTGAAGTAAAATAGTAAGTTTCTGTCTTTTCACTAGTCTTAGTTTCTGGGCTGCTATGACAAATACCACACAATGAGCTGCCTTACCAGTAGGAATTTATTGGTTCATGGTTTCAGAGGCTGGAAGGCTTGTTTCTCCCCAAGACTCAGCAGCATTCTGGCTGGCTGGAAATCCTTAGGTTCCTTGGAATTCCTGTCACATGGTGATGGTTTCTCCTTTCTCTTTCAGATTCTTTTGACTTTCTGCTTCCTGCTCCTTCTTGTAAATTTTTCCCTGTGGCCTTCTGATTAAGGCCTCCAGGCATAGATTTTAAGGCCCTTTAAACAGATTTAAGATTCAGTTGACCACACCTTATCTAAAAATAACATCTTCAAAAGGTCCTATTTACAATGGGTTCACAACCACAGGAATAGATTAAGAACTGCTTTTTCTGGAGTACATAATTCAACCTGCCACATCAACTTAAAAAATAGCATCAAAAATGTAATACTTAGAAATAACTTTAACAAAAAATGCATAATCTTTTCACTGGAAACTATAAAACATTGCTGAGAAATTAAAGAAGACTTAAATGAATGGAGAGAAAAATCCATGTTCATTGATTGGAAAATTTAATATTAAGATGTGTATTCTCCCCCAAATATATTTATAGATTCAATGAATAGCTTTTTATAAATTGACAACCAGATTCGAAAATTTAAATGGAAATACAAAGGACCTAGAGTATTAAAAACTGTTTTGAAAGAGAACACAGCTGTGGGAATTTTGCCCTCTGATTTCAAGACTCACCATTAAGCTGCAACAATCAAGACAATAGGTGTAGCAAGATGACAGACAAAGAGATGAATGAAACAAAATAGAGTCCAGAAATAGACCCATACATATGTGGTGAAATTATTTTCAAGAGAAATATAAAACCTACTTGATGTGAAAATAAAGCCTGCTTGACAAATAATAATGGAACAACTGGATAAATACATAGAAAAACAATTAAGATCAAGTCATGGCTCATACCATTCATAAAAATTAATTTGAGATGAATTCTAGGCCTAAATTTTAAAGTAAAATCATAAAACTTCTCAGAGACAGCATCAGAAAATATCTTCATGATCTTGGGTTAGGTAAAGATTTCTTAGGACTCAAAAAGCATGAACCATAGAAGAGAAAGTACAGATAAATTGAATTTCATAAAAATTTACAACGTCTACTCTTCAAAAGATACCCAAGATGATGAAAAGGCAAGTCACATTCCAGGAGTAAATATTTAATCGATTGATCGATCGATCCATCCATCCATCCATCCATCCATCCATCCAGAATTTATAAAGAACGCTTACAACGCAAAAATAAAAAATCAAATATGGCTATAAAATATGGAATCTGTACCCAATATAGATTCTAGAGTACTTGGTATGTAAGTAATTTCCACAGTTTTGTGTGTTTATGTAAGTGGTGAAATGCTAGATGGGATAGGAGCCAGCTGAGAGACCAGAAGGCTACTGTAGCTATTTCAATGCCCTGAAGTTATAAGTACTTGTCTTCAATTATTTTCAAAGTGTGAATGATGTCCCCAAGGGTGTTAAAAATACTACAGAGAAAATATTTAGAAAACGAAACACAACCCCTCCCAGTAAAATTCCAAATTAGCCAGGAACAAAGCAGTAGAAAGAGCTCTGAGTGGAAAGCCATAATGTCTGTGTTTTGGGGCCAATCATGCTACTACTTCACTATAAATTTGACTGAAACAAAGCTTCCCTGGGCCTCAGTTTCCTTTTGAAAAACATGGAAGGTGGACAACAAAACCCCTAAAATTCCTTCCAAATCCAAAATCCTATGATGTATTCACCTATCCATGTATTTCATTTATTTATTAAACATTTGTTGGTATCTACTATCTATATTTACTAAGCATTGTTGATACATAGATATATAAGATGAACACTAAATTTATTGAACTCAATCCAGTTGAAGAGACACATACAAACAGCTAAAGACATTTATAAAATGCTGAAGAAATTCAGATCCAAGGATTGCTCAAGCAGAAGTTTAAAGTCCATTGTCTATCCAGGAAAAATATCCACTGAGCAAGTAGTCCCATGTGGAATCTCTGTAGCGTGTGCCAATAAGAGGGGTAGTGGGCAGCAAGCGGAGGGCAGGAATGGGACAGAGGTTAACCTGCTGGGTTAATGAACTTGGACTTCATAAAGGTTTTTGGGATCCACCGATATTTGCCTTTTTTTTTTTTTTTAAAGCAAACTTCTGTTTTAGAAAAGTTCATCTAGAAATAGACTGAGTTGATTATAAATTATTTGGTAGTATTTTTTTAACCAATATATTTTTAAATGCTATTATTTCTCTTTCTTTAATGAATCTATCATGAATCTACCTTATTCCAAGAGCTATATTTCACAATAAACAATACATTTACATAAACTGCATTTATGGGCTGTCTTTGTATTTTTAAACAATGCTGTAGATAAATACTTATTTAGGTATGCATTTTGAGGTATTTTATTAGCATAAATTTTCAACATGCGCATCACGCAATCTTACAAAGTCTTCATAGCCAATGGCCAAATATGCAGTCTATGTATGGGTGAGGATTTGGTCAGAGAATCAGATACCATGCTAGGTGTTTTGATCAGGAAGTGGTATAATACAGAGAAGTAAAGGCTTACACAAGCTGCAAATAGTATCAAAAAATCAGAAAGTAAAGGAACCCCAACAAACCTCCACCAATGACCCAAGCTGCCTACGACATTGCAGGAGGACACCTGAAAGCCACTGGCAAAACCCCTCACCTTCCATCTGCAGACACCCAGCTGCTCCTGGGAAACAATGGCTTCTCTCCCTCTTCCACCCTCCAAATCTCACACAATTTCATTGGCACAATTTAGACCAAATCCCTACTGGCCAGTAAATCTGGTCAATGTAGCATCCAAACTGTCATGCTCCATGTTACAGGATAGAGTTTAGAGGAGCAGGGATCTCACTGCCTACCAAGACACAATATGTAGTTTAATCCACCATACACATATATGTAAATTTCCAAACAACAATGCCATGCTTCTGACTAACCTGTTGTGATTAGTCTTCAATCTGATGAAGATGTGCTCACGTACTCTCTCAAAAGACAAGACATAAACACTCAAATGTCTCTGGGTGTTCATTATTTTTCTAGCTCAGTCACAATCCCTATTTGATATCCTATAATTTATAGACTGAATTATAAGTTTAAGCACACCAACAGTCTTCCTATAAACTAGTAGGAAAAGAGGAGGGCAATGGGAAGAATTTGGCTAATAGAAACATAATATAGCAAAGAAAATACAAGCATGGATGCTATTAGTCCTCCTTTCTGCAAATGATCATAAAACTATAATTGGTTTAGAACTTACTTATGCTATTGTCCATTCCGTACACACTTTGTCCTCAGCCAGCACCTCAGGGAGATGTGGGCTTTTGTTTCGCAGAGTAACCCAGAGCTTCAATCCTGAATGATCAAAGCCATTAGTAGTCTTGCCTGTATTGGGTAACAATGATTTTCCGTTAACATATTGGAAGTATTAAAAGGCACACCCAGACAAACCCCTGCATTCTAGGCATGCTTTTCTGTCCCTGTTGATAGTATCCATGCTATTTCCTCTTGATAATCAGGATTAGTCACCCCAGTCAGCATAGTACCCCCGTTCTTTCTTTGTTATTTCAGTGACATTGGGAGTCCAATGTGGCCAAGTTGCAATGTGAACTTCAAGTTCAATGTGCCCCCTGGTGGAATTTTTCCTTTCTTGGAAACCAAAGATCTCAAAATCTGCAGAGCCCACAGTTATGAGGACAGGAAACACATCTTTTGAACATGGTTTCATAAGCAATATGAATGGGAAAAGTCATGCCCAGCTTCTGCTCCTCGTTGCTCAGACCTGTGATTTTTTACTATGGGAGAAAGAGTACCATATCACGTTCACAGCCTTAGGCATTTGGTTTAGCTTCTGCAAGGTATTGTCTCCCAGACAGAACAAAACTGATTCTTCAAAAGGCTATTCTATTTTCCTATCAGGCCAGCTTGCATTGCTGTGAAATTAATCCCTTAATAGTGGGTGGTGAATTCACTATAACCATGATAGTGAATAAGGATCATCTCATACATGGGTGCTAATCCAAGGAGAAACTGAGAGCATGGAAGGCTTAATCCATACCAAGAAGTAACATCTATTCAAATGAGGACACATCACTACCCTTTCCATGGTAAAAGAGTTCCAATGTAGCCAACCTAAAATTAGAATGTTGATTAGTTGCTCTGGAAAATGGTGTCATATCAGGGGCTCAAAGTTGGTCTCTGCTGCTTGCACGTTGGAAACTCTGAAATGGCAGTGGCCAGATTATCACTGGTGAAAGGAAGCTCATGTTTCTGAGTCCAGTCATAACATCCATCATACTGCCATGGTCACTTAGTTCATGAGCCCAAAGAGCAAGTGCTGAAGTGGCTGATTGACACACACAGTGAGTGATCTTTGGTTAGCAGTCACACAGAAAATGAATATTTTCATATTCTCTGTGTGTTCTGAGAACTCCATCCTTTTACCTTCCTATCACCTATCCTTTAGGGTAATTCTTTCCAAAACCCTAACCATCTTTCCAATTTGTTAGCTACTGCCCATGAATTGATGTACATCTTTATCTCTGGCCACTCTCCTTCCATGCAAAATGAAAAATCCAGATGCTTGATGTTCTCTCCACTGAGAGGATCTCTAACGCTGCCCTTCAAGACATCCCCTGTGGGGGCTCTGAAGCTGCAGAAGTCCACATGTGGTGTCAGCATATCATGTGGAACCAACAAGAGCAATTCTTTTCTTCCTCGGTCAACTGGTCAGAGAAAACTCCCCATGAAGACACAATGTGAATTGAAGGATAGGTGGCAATATGTTGGGAATAGGGTTCATGAGAGCCTGAGTCACTTGAACATTAGATCTGCTTGTGTCTTCAGAACCTGCTTAGGCAGATCTTACATGTATGCCATTTCCACGTGAAGAAAAGTGTTTCCATAGCTGCCTATCATCCTGACTCAATTGATCAGATACAGTCATTTCATGGTCATGTGATCACTTCATGTCTCATGTTTGGGCAGTTACTGCCAACCAGGACCCAGAAGGAAACCAGGAGCTGTTTTGAAAAGGACAAAATTATGTGCAGAAGATGTTATGGCTTTTTTCTAAAACTCTAGGGGCCTGCATAGTGAATCTCTTACAGGAGCAATCCTGTGATTTCATATAACATTCCTACCGGTGCTATAGATGATTCAGGTCTCACTGGATCTATGGTCGCACGGTGCAGTTGGCAGAGTGACCTGCTCTGCAGCCTAGAAAGTTAGCAGCCTTAAAGCATGCTTATAAAATGCGCCAGACAGCACACTCAAATATAATACAGGATGCCTCCAAATTTGAGAAGGCTTCCAAGCATTTTACTTCTTTCTTAGAAATAGGGTATAAAAGGGGCAGTAACTTGTCTCTCACATTGAAGGAGATATCTCATCAAACTCTAGAATACTAGAAAGTTCACTGATTTTTAATGGGGTTATGCTTTATCATTTATTAGATGCAAGGCATCTAGTGAATTTTCTGTATCCTGCTCAACCAGATTTTATCAGCATGAAATCATCAATATAGGGTAATATCCTACTTTCCTGTTGGATAGTGAGACAATTAAGGTCATGTTGGTGAAATAATAATAGATAACTAGAAAATTGGCAAAGCTCTGGGATTAAGCTGTACTGCTGCTTCTATAAGTGAAAGCAAATTGCTTTTAGTGCTCTTTATTAATTAATATATATATAAAGGCATTTTCTAGATCAATAGATGACTACCAACTGCCAGAAATTGCTTCAGAGTGACTATCCATATAAGTTTATAATATTCCACTCATTTTCCTAGATCCAGCTGACTTTTCTTTTCTTTTGTTAAATTAGATGAATTTAACAGAACTCAACTCCCTGGCATATTTTAATGCTTTGATGGTGATATTAATCTCTTCACTTCCCCCAAGGATGTGTTATTGAGTTTTTTTCCACTTGTCTTTTCCTTCCATGATGGCCCTGCCTCCATGTGGGAATTTCACCAGTTGCTAACTATGTCTAATTCAAGTACACTTTCAGAAACAGGGAAAATGACCACTGTGATTGTGCAGATCCACTGGGATCACTGTGAGATAGAGTTGGGCCAAAACTCCGTCAACCTCTTGGACTGATGAAACAGGGTGGCATTTCAGTTTTCTAACAAGTAACATCAGTTCAGAGGCAGTACACAATAAATCTCTAAATGGCTATATAATTCCCTTTCTCCAGTGCAAGATCACAGTGACCATGATAAATAACCAAGCTTCTTGTTGGGAAGACTAGAATGCAGATTCACCATACTTATTTGTGGCTGTGTCACATGGTCTTCTCTCAAGAGAACATAACTTCTCTTCAGTCAAAGCACCCTTGATCCTTAAATTGGTTCAAGTCTTGGAATTGGATGGGGACATACATCACTATCCACTGTCCTGAATTAAGACCTAGACATTTTGGGTTTATACAGTTCAAGTAATACTTTAGAAGGCTGCTCATCTTTTTTAACCATTTTCCAACCATGATCAGTTAGCCACTGCCAAAAATATCTGCAAATCAAACCATTCTGATTACCCCTCCAACTCTGCTGTCCATTTCAACAGCTGCACCTAACTTATTTCTGGTGCATAAGTGCTACCAGTTGGTTTCTGTGGAATATTCCATGATGTCCTTTTCCCTTTTTTAAAATATGGGAGACCATTTATTTGATGGTATCTCCCAACATCATTGCTGACCTCAGAGAGTGGTCACCACAAAATCTTTAAGGATGCTTTTGTTGTCTTCATGAATCAAATTTTTCAAAGTCTATGCAAATACTGCCCTCCAGATCCTCCTGGGGCACATGGTAAGTGGCTGATGAGTTGATTGCACTTGATAAAGGCATTCCAACATTTTTATCTCTTCAAGCCTTCCTTCATTATGCCAAGGAATTTCTTGTATTTCAACTTCATTTGTATAGAACAACTTTGAGTCCAGGTTTTAATCAACAAACCAATGCTACTCTTAGAGTAAGTCTTAGCTGCTTGAGCTACTACATCAAATCCAAAAACTAGTGTAACTATATCAATACATTTGACCTATTTCAATGTTTGAAATCCATTCATCACACATATTCCCTGAGTTCCTCTCAACAGAGAATAGCAAAAATCTTACAGGTCTTTTGGTGTGTATGTTATCTCCTGTTGGGTCTGCATTTGAACTTAAATCACTGCCTTTAGGCTCCAATTATGGGCCAGACGCAGGAAGATATATTGTGAGTGGGCTGTGAAGATCATAAGCATCTCCTTGCAAGCCATGATCTCAGGTGAAGCCATGGGATGATCAAGCAGGAGGAGGATTGATTCCTCAGAGGCTGAGCAGTGACTGCTGCTTCTGAAAAGGAAGGCTCATGGATACTAGGAGATTAAATACTCAAAGCCATTGGAATCCATCCCAAAGCTACCATGCCAATCCTCAGGATCTCACACTTTCCCAATCCCTAATGTTCACATAAAAGATCTGGTGATACTGTGAGCTCAGCTAGTGTTTTTATTCTACAACCTACAAGATCAAACTCGGTGTGTGGTCTTTGGATAACTTGGTTCTATAGTTATAACAGCTAAGAGATTTTTTTTTAGGGCAGTTATACTCTGAACCATAAACTTTCCATTACCTCACTCCAAGCTCTCCATTGCAACAAGAAGTAGCCCTTCTATTCCAAAGTGTGTATAAACTTCATTTCCACTCTAACATTGCATTGGAATAGTCCACGTGGTCTTCCAGAATCTTTCCTTTCAATAGTCAGTTTTAAGCATCTTCAGGTGATAATTTAAGCAACTGTTTTGTCTCTGTTTGCTGTGAACTACCAATATTTCATTTTTTCATTGGCAATGAACTCATTACTGCCTTCAAATCTAACCCAGTCAGATAATCTTCCCAGATACCTATCCATGAGGTTTTGTATCTATACTGAATTCTGATACAAAATTCAATATCTGAGAGGTTTAGATAGGAAATTGGAAACCCCTGTTGATAAATCTAGACATTAGATGTTTGCACAGCTATTGAGAAGGCTAGAGGAATGAAAATCAGGGGAGCTGCTAGTGGTGACAGGAAATCGGAAGTCCTAGGATCCCAAAACAGGCAATGGTTGAGCTCAGATGCCCATAGCACTGCAGTTGGAAATTCTAAGAGGTCACAAGGAAGTCACCGGCCACACCCCATAGCCATCTGCCACTAGAGAACAGCAGCTTCTTCTCTGCCTGGTAAAGCTCAAACAGCACAATCTAAATGGGACACTGCTGGCAAGGAAGTCTGGTAGAAGAAGCTTGCAGCTTTCAGTCCCTTTAATACGGGGAGGGGCTCAGAAGGCAGGGATGGTACTGAGTTTCAGTCGAGTATCTGAGACAATGGTCAGGGCGAGAAAATAAAGTCTCAAGATCTGGACTTCTTTTCAGACGTCCCAAACCAAATGAACTTCCTAATTCTAATCAAATGTAAATTCAATGCTGTCATTTCTAGCTGGGTGAATTTGGGCAAGGTTCTTAATCCCTTTAAAACTTTCATTTCCTCCTCTATAATTGGAAATAATTGTAATGCCTTTTCTTAATTTTGTTGAGAAGATTTAACATGCATACAAAGAGCCAGAAACAAAAGCAATTAATCATTACATGAATGTTTTATTTCTAAATGCATTTCTGTGCACTTTTTTTGGTGTCTTAATAAAGAAACAAAATTTTGGAGCTAGAAATAACTTTATTTTAATGCTATAGGCAGAAAAACTAACCTACAAACAAGAAAACTCCAAATACAGAGAGATTAAATATCATATCTGTAACAACGTAGCTGATCTCAAGGCCATCTGCCTTGCAATAACTTATTTTATTTATAAATATGGATTTCATGATAATATCAGCTCTATATTTGTGTACCTAGTTGTATCTATTCCTGACTAAAATAAAATAATTAGTTCTGAATACTTTGTCTTAAAAAAAATGATACTGTATGACTCATGAAAACAAGATTTATGTTAGTTTTAAAGACAGAGATTAAGAACATTAACTTTGGTGACTCTAACTGTAAGTCTGATACTTATTCCAATTTAAATCTCTTAAAAGCTTAATTTTAGAGTTAAACAGGCAAATCATATAGTATACTCAAGGTTTGTTGTCAAAATGAAGATTGATAGGCAAAATTTTATACTTTCCACCTCTGTATGGAAGGCTTTATTTGGCTGTTCAATGATTTGCTTTATTGAGAAATGGCTCATTTCATTTGCTATCTGATAATCTGAATGACTCATCAGTGAGTTGTTAGCAGCAGAAGTAAATGTTTTATAACTTTGTTCTCTTTTTATGGTATTTCATGTTTAACTAATTATAATCATACTCTAGAATGAAAAATGAGCAAAAGTGTTTATGTAACTAATTGCATGGTAAATTTTACAGTCAGCTATTTAATTGTTCCCCTTTCCGATTTTAAGCTTATTAACTCTAGTTACATGCTCCAAAAGCTGCTTAAGGAAACTATTTTACTGGGTAATGGATTTTTTTAATTTTTCTTTTTTTAGGAAAGAGACAGCAAAAACATAAGATATTTGTTGATTCCTGAAGGTGACATTTTTTGGTGGAGGTGATTTTACTTATTGGTGCATAGGTGTTTATGTTATTCTACTTCACAAATATTGTATTCTTACTCCAAGAGAACCACAGTATGTACTGGATGGGTATATTTCAATTAGAAACACCAGATCACGCTGTACAGAGATAAAGATTTAATTCTATAATTAGATCTCCCAAGAACAAATATGATGTCTGGAAATTATGTTCTCAATAAGTTTAGAAGGGGCATATTCTCTTAGAAGAGAAGAGTGCAGTGCTAACAATGGATAGATTAAACTATTTACCACCGCAAAAAAAAGCAACCCCTAAGAAGGTTAGAATCCTTGTCCTTACACAACATAAATAGAAAATTAACCATATGGATGTGTTTTGAAATAGGGAGGGGCCTTGTGGCATTGATGGTGACTTCTCCAATGATTACAAGGTGATTGTCTTGTTTCTCCAATTAGACCACATGCTCTGAAAGGAGAGATTTCATTGCTTTTTCTCCTTGGTTTAGCCTAAAATCAGAGCTGTTCTTGCGCTATAGGAGAGGCTACTGGGGCAGTACACATTTGCTCACCCTTGACCCTATGATTTTAAAGTGAGCATAAAAGGCAGACTCCAAGGGGCACAAATAATTATGAAAGGACCTTCTGAAAAGTTTTCCCCGAAGACAGGGGAGGCAGTTCTAATCTACTCACCTCAGTGATGACAGAGGCCTGGAGCTTGTATTTGCCAAAGTAATAAACCCCAACTGACCCAACAGACAAGGCAGGTAGCTTTGGAAACACATGAAAGGTTTAGTTCTTGCTTGCAGGGCCCTGTGGCCCTCCTCCATCCCATCCCTTTGCCACATGGATCTTTCCAAGTCGCCCTGGTCAGGTAAGAGGGAGCTGGAGAACCTTGAGGGATGTATTTAGGGGCCAGATCTGGAAGTGGCTTATAGAACATCTGCCCACACCCCAAGGGCCAGAACCAAATGTAACTGCAAGGGAGGCTTGGAAATGTGGATGGGTGAAGAGATATTTTGCAAATTACCAAAAAATTACCAAAAAACCCACAACAGATGTCAATTTTCCATGTACAAATGTTGTTATAACTAGTGCAAGCTCTCTCTCTCTTTCTCTCTCTCTCTCCAGGGTGTAGGTCTTAGTTTTCAAAGTACTACAAACTGGGCGGTTTAAACAACAAGAATTTATTCTCTCATAGTTCTGGAGGCTGGAAGTCTGGAATCAATGTGTCAACAGGTCCACACTCCGTCTGAAATTCGAAGGGGAGAATGTGTCCTTGCCCTTTCTAATTTCCGGTGTTTACCAGCATTACTTGGTGTTCACTGGCTTGTAGATACATCAGTCCAGTCTCTGCCTCCTCCAACTTCCCATGGCTGGCTCTCCCCAGTGCCCATCTGTGTCCTGCTCCTCTTCTACTAAGAACACACGACATTGGGTTAAGGTCTACCCTAACCCAGTTTGGCCTCCTCTTAACTAATATCATTTCCAAAGGCCCTATTTCTAAATAAGTTCACAGTCTGAGGTTCAGGGGATAAAGACTTTAATATATTTGGGGGACAGGAGATACAACACAACCCATACCATGACCAGATAGTGGTAAACCGATTCGATATGGAGTCACCCTTGGGTACTTCCACACCCACTAAACCCTTTCTTCCCACTCAGAGAACGTAGGTGAGTGGCCTCCCTCAGGTTTCTCAATTACCAAATGTTTTCTGGGCCTTTGCATGCCTGGCCGCTGCCAGAGATGTCCTCCTACCACCATCTTCTTAGTCTGGCAGTAACGTCACTGGCTCGCCAGTGCTGCTGACATAGTCTACGCAACTCCATTTCTCACAGCTGCTGAAATGTTGCCATTTCTTCAAGATGTCTGTGTGTCTGTCAATGAAACTGAGCTACAGGGGCACTTGCCCCCTTTTTCTTCCATGGCGATGGTGCAAGACTGTGTCTCACCATAGCTCTGGGACACTTAAATGGATCCCTAATTTCAGATCCCAAAGCTGAGTAGGACTAGAGAATAAATTCAGTTCTCTTCCTTCCTTCCCTCTATGGTATAGAGATATGACACCACCTTTCTCTCATAAGCCAATCCTCTCTGTCTCTTCCCATTCTTAAAAGTCAACTACTTTCTTAAAGAACCTAGTATTTCTCATGTTCACTAATTAACAACAACCTCTTACAGAATTCGACTGCAAATTTATCTCAAGTTTCATGGGTATTTTCTAGGGAATTTGCTACAATGGCTACAAAAATTAAGTGCTTACTAAACTTGTACAATGGCTTAGACCTTTTATTTTACATTTGCTTAAAGCCATTAATTTCTCCCATATTAAGAAGAGGTTTTTTTTTCCAGAAAAGAGACTCTGGGTGATGCTCAGAATGCTCTCCACTTCCTTTATTTTAGCATCATCTAGTTCCATGCAGACTAATTGCACAGAAGTGAGTAGGATGGAAGGAGGCCAACTTGGAAACATTTGTCTCACAAAGAACCCACCTGCAGGGTTGAGCTTGAGTTCTTAGTCTATCACTGTTACCTTGACATGGGTCAGTCACTTTCACTAGATGGTGAAGTCTGGAAGGGTATGAACCATGCTTTCTTTATCTTCTTATGACCCAACAGAACTTAGGAGTAGTCTGTGAAAATAATGGAAACCCAATAAAAGTCATAGAGATCATTGGAAAAATAATTTCCCAACTGTTGACTATCGTTTTGCCTTTTGAAATCATAAGAGACCTAGTAACGTTGTATGTGACAGAAAATAAAGTTTTCTGATACTGGCAGCAGAGATTTTTGTTCTCTTGTTACTTTTGTATCTCTATCACTCATACTAGTTCCTGCCACATCTATAAACTCTCAGTGGTGGAATTAACAAATAAAAGGGAAACATTCATAACTGACTCAAAGTGTTATTTAAAATGTTCTTAGTTGAAGGATGTATTAACATTGCACTTGGCCGTTTGCCTTTCTTTGAGTCATGCTGTATATAGTATCTTGATTTACATTTTTTTTTAAAATGGAATAATATGCAAGCTTAAATATTAGTGTAATTGTTTTAATTTGGTTTTTAGGAGAATATAATTATTGATATATGATCTTTCTGCTTTTTTATGATTTCTATTTTCAGAGAAACTACTTCTAAATTTGTGTTTATTTTAGACCTAAAAGTGTGTTAGCAAAGGTGTTGGGCTTCACCACCTTTAACAGGAGTAGGAAATCATTCCATCTTCCTTACTGGAATAATAGGGATCGTGCTCAAGAAAATAAGTAAGCAACTTTTCACAAAGCAGATCTTATATTTATGAATCTAGTGTGCAATAGCAAATATCACACACTTTATTTTTATTTCACATGTGGAGAAAGAAGAGCACAAGAAATTTCTGCAACTTACTCTGGCTCATTCTCCAGACTTCCAGACTCATTTCTTAACTCTGAGCTGGCAATTACATTGAACAATCCTTTGGCCACCTATGTGGTCCAGCGCAGCACCTCCCATGGGGCACTGCATTTTCAAAGTCCCTTATTCGTCTAGGAACGGCACAGCACCCTCCAGAGCCTTACATGGGATAAGGACTCAGTAAACGCTTTTTACTTGAATTGTGCCCTGTGATTACCAGATCCTTAATGTTATAGAATAACTGCACCTTCCTTGATTTCCCTTTCTCCCACACTTTTTACAAGGAAAGAATCAAGGGAGATTGTTCATTCCACCCAGAGAAATATGTGTACGGATCATACATATTTTCAAAAAATTAAATAACATGGAGGAAGGAGAACGCATTCATTTTTCATCATTCAGGGTTTTTTTTTTCAAGTATAGTGTTTCATATTATAATGAATAACAGAATTGATCCCAAGTGGAATTAAAATGGTTTAGATTTCAAGGAGACGAAATAGTTCTCAAGTTATTTTTCTTCTGGCCATGTCAATCAACTGTAGTCCATTTTATCCCTCCACAGTTAATTTTTTAAATCAGGAGAGTAAGAAAGTGTAGATTCAGAAGTTATCTTAAACTTTTCGCTCTCCCTAACCCAGCTATCTAATCAGTCCCCAAGCCCTGTAAATCCTACTCCTTAATAACTCTTAAACCCTTTCCCACTGCCACTGCCTTAATTCAGAACTTTTTCACATCTCAGTTGCCTCCCAAATCCTCTCCCTGAATCCAGTTTCACCTCCATCCAATTCAGCCTCAGCTCTACTTCCGAAGTGATTTCTCTAGAATCGGAATCAATCGTGTCCCTCTTCCCTTAAAATTCTTCATTGCCCCAACCCCAAAGAAACTGTCCTGGTAAGATGCTGTGTCATATAGGATTCCATGCCTGTGGATCAGGTGTTTCATAAGCCCTGGAGAGCAATGCTGGCAGAGGCTCTGCCGGCAGGAAAGACCAGCCCTAGTCAGAATAGGCATCTATCCCTGCAAGGCTGAACTGCAGGTCCCTTCTGGATGGAAAGGGTCCCATGTAGTTGACTTGTCACTGAGTGGCTGATTTGTCTCCTTGAAAAACTGTGATATCCAAGTCTTGGCATTGTTCTCTGGTGACGGCAGGTTGGAGATTCAGAGGCAGTAGTAGATGAGTCTTGGTAATTAGAAGTTCATGTTGTTGGGTCTATGCATGTCTATTTTCTGCCATCATGGCTACTCCCTTGATAATCCCCTCATACTAGTTCTAGGGTGGCTGTTGACAAAAGCTGGTTAATATCAACTCATCTGGTCATTTTGTCCACTTGGTTGTTCAGACCCATTTCCACGGTAGATGCTCTCTGACAGTCAGTAATGGGTGATACAAAACTCTTCTTTATGTGCCCACTCCCGTATGCCCATCTACATGCCTCTACCCCAGATATCCTTGGCTCTGATCTTCTAGGACTTTTCCTACGAGAGCCCTGACCATCCAGCCAGGCCATTGGACACTGCTCAGAATCTCTGCGTGTTCTCACTCCAGGTCACTTGTTTCAAGTACTCTGCTTGCAGTTCTGCCCATTGGGAAGATTTTCCTCCCCACTGACTTTTAAGGATGCCCCTGAGTGGTTTTATTTTTATCTTTTACCAAATAAACCAAGCTGATTCATCTCTTAAGATCAGGCTTTTTCCTCCATCTTTGGTTGGACATTAGGGTCTTCATATGGGCATAGTATAAGCTGGGGAAGGGGCCTGGAACAGAAAAGGGCTCTTTAGCAGGTCTAGGCTATGGTACAGCAATCCTGGGTCATATGATCCAGCAGACTCTTGAGTATTGATAGTGCCAGTGGTGAGAAAATATAGAGTGTGGAGTTTACACCAAGTTTATACCAAGTTCCAGCTGGTACAGCTGTGGTGGGTGACATGGAGGGGTGAGTTACCTCCCCTTGCAGCTTCCTCATGCCCTCTGGTCTTGCATGGCCTTGATCTCAGATGCACTGTTTCCATCTAACCATGGATTATCGCTGGTCCATTGGACTTTATGACTTGGTGAGTCTAGCAGAACTCAGCTCATGATAGACAATTGTCAGTTCTGGAAACATGATATTTAGTGTCCCATGGTCTTCTGTTCTGCCACTACTAGGGTCTGGTAAATAAACTTGGAGGCATTTTTAGAAACAAGTATCATTTTCCACTGAATATGACATGACTTTGCTCCACAACCCTTAGAAACTTGAGTTGTGATTCACCTCCTGGAACTTGGTATAAACTCCACACTCTATATTTTCCCACCACTAGCACCTTCGAAAACCACGAGTCTGCTGGATCATATGACCCAAAGGGCAGGATTGCTGTACCATAGCTTACATCTGCTGAAGAGCCCTTTTCTGTACTGGGCCCCATTCACAGCTAGCGATCATCCACATTATTGTTATTATTCCTCGATATGGAATATGCTACCTGCAGGACTTGAAGTGGTCCTCCAAACATTGTGCTTTCTTCTCTATAGTAGGGGATGCAAAATGCCACAAACTTTGAAGTGAAAAAGATGTTCTGTCCTCCCCCTGGTCACCAGATCACTAAAAAGTTTATTGAACTGTCAGGTACCTGAATCCTTTATAGGTCTTATCTTTCATCCTCTGGAACATGTGTATTTTACCAAGCCCTCCAGTGCGATAGCCATCTGTTGTCTGCCCTGCTCGATCCACATGATTCTATTGTATGATGAATCAATGCAATCTGTGAGATGAATGTCTACACAGTCCAGATCTCTTTGGACTATATTCTGAATGAGGGGAGGAGAGTTAACATAGCCTTGGGTAAAACTATAAATGAATATTGTTGTCTAGTCTACATGAATACAAATTGTATCTGATCTTTCTTCCTGATTAGGAATAGAAAGGGACATATTCACCAAGCCAGTGTCCACCTAGCATGGACTTGAGGTCTTATTACCTGCTCCAGCAATGATGCTGTAGCCAGATCAGCAGCTGTCATGGGGACTCCTGCTTGGTTGACCTTGGGGAAGCCTACAGTCATTCTCCATCATCCATCTGGTTTCTGCAGGGGACAGATTGGTGAATTAAAAGGGGCATAACAGAGGCCACACCCTTGCTTGACTTCGCTATCCCCTTTCCCCCACCGGCCAGGATGCAATGTTAGTTTTGGTTTTCTATCTAGACTGGGAATGGAGGAGAGGCAGGTTCAGAGGCTTCCTCTTGTCCTTCACTCCTCAAGCCAAGAACACAGTGTGGGGCTTACTCCAACCTCCACACATGTCAATCCAATTAAACACTCAGTGACCTGGGAAACGATCACTTGTAGGGCAGACCATTTCATGGTGTTTTGGATGTTATGCGAAGGTTCTTTGGGTGATGAGTTACAAACACAGATAGCCAAACAGTCAAGAATACATGAAAGGGCATCTTTATTAGATCAAAGAGCCTGGAGCAGAGGAGAGAATGAGGGCGGTGGAAGGGCCCTGTCTTACCTAACCTAGGCTCCTACAAGGGTCTGTGGGGGAGGCGGAGAAAAGGATGTATGGGTGCTGGGCTCCTGCCTTTATTGTAACCCAGAGAGGAGAGGTAGGATTTTCACATGGGCCCTGGGTTTAGAGGTTTCAAACTATAGGGCATGGAAAGAAGAAGAGACAAGAGTCTTTTGGAGAAGCTGAGGGCAGCTTCCTTTCATCCAAACCTTACTGGAATACCTGCCCTGCTAGTAAATTATGTGGCATGAAAGGGCAGAAAGGCAGAGGCCTTTCAGGAGAAGGGGCAGGGGCCTTTATCATCCCAAACCATGCAGATGTACAGGCCCTGCTGACTTAGCTTATGCTCAGGGCAGGGCTAGCTGGGATGGTTGCTTAGAAGGGAAACTTATGACTAGGCCAGGCAAGAGGACCAGGCACCAAATGTCATTTCTTTCTGCTATTACTCATGGCTATGAATAAGTTTTGCTCTGTAACTTACTTTCTTCCATCATCCTGGCCCAGACAAGAGCCACCACTGAACTTCTTGGTGCCCCTTTCTCCAGAGCATTCCAGAGGGCCTTGGTGATTGCTGGGTCCTTCAACATCCCATGGAACATAATCCTCTGTTGGGTTTTCTGGCCTGTATTAGTTAGGGTTCTCTAGGGCAACAGAACCAACAGGAGGTATCTGTAAATATGAGATTTTATTGAAGTGTCTCATGCAACTTTGGGGGCCCATGAGTCCAAATTCTGTAGGGCAGGCAGTGAGCTGGCAACTCCAGTGAAGGTCTTTGATGAACTCCCCAAGAGAGGCTGGCTGGCTGAAAAAGAAATGAATGTTCTCTCTCTTCTCCCATAAAAGTCTTCAACTGATTGGATTAAATCCAGCTGACTGAATTCTCTCATTGTGGAAGACATTCCCTTTGTTGATGTAATCAGCCACAGAAGCAATCAATTGACTGATGATTTAATAAACCAGCCTTCTGGTTTATTAACTAGCCACAAATGTCCCTGCAGTAATGGTTAGGCCAGTGCTTGCTTGAGCAGACACCTGGACACCATCACCTGGCCAAGTTGACACATGAACCCAACCATCACATGGCCTCACATAATATCTCCAAACCAGAATGCCCCTCCTTAAGCCTTTTTATCTCTGCTTCTCTCTTCCTCATGCCAACTCAGGAATCTCTGCTTCCTGTTTTCCAGGTTTTTAAAAGACCCTTTGGCAGCTAGTTTATACTTTTCCCCTGGGTTTCTGCCAAGGTGTTAATTTCTGTGTTCCAAGAAAGTACCCCCAGATGTTGCCCCTTTCCTAAGATTCTGAGTTTGAAGTCCACTCCCTCCCTTTTTCTTAAGGATAAAGGTTAATTAGCAAGTGTTAAAGAGGCATGAAAGATACATCAGCATCAAACTGGAACTTTTTCTTGGCAAAGAATGACTGAAAGAGAACCGGAGCTATATAATTGTATTACTATGTTAATTGGAGTTATTTCAACCTTGTCCATGTGTCACCTAAATGCCACTTAGACAGGCAGGTGTCCTGTAATGTCAGAAACACTGGCAAAAGAAATAAACCTTGTGGTGGGATTGAAGGTGGAGATGGAGGGATCCTTTTGTTAGTTTCCCCAGAGCTTTCAAAGTCCAAACTCCTTAATTTAGCACGTAACATACTTAATGGGCTGGTGCCCAATTTCCTAACTAGGCTCAGCTCTTCTTTCTGTTCCCATAAATCTTCCCAGGCACCATCCACAAACAGGTTGGTAAAAGTCAGCCTGGTAATACCCCAGACTATATGATGCAGCCATTTGGCTGCTGACTCGTCACTCCTCTTTTTGGCTCCAATTACTGGCTGTGGAGTCTGGGTTCGAATTTCAGTTTTAGCAAACTCTTCCTACACCTGCTTTTGTGATTAACTTCTGGCTCCTGTTTTGCGTCGGATTTTGAGGTTCCCTAAATTTTCAGCTGAGACTCACCCATTGTCAGCCTAACTCCTGGAACCCTACCTTCCAGGATTCCTGCTCCCTCCAATTCTCCAGGGAAAGAGGGAATGGGCAACGTGCTGGGGGCATAGAGAACCAGCTGCTTTATGATTTCTACTGTTTCATGCCTCAAGACCTCTATTCTGGTGGTTCTCTCTTCCTGCAAACAGTTTATGCTTCTTCTCTATTCTTATCTCTCAGCCATCAAACCAAGATTCAGCTCCTCCAAATGGATTCCTTGTTTCCCAACCCACAAGTTGATGTTCATCCTTCTTCTTTTGGCTCCCAGGGACCTAAGCATCCCTCAGTTGCAGATGTTATCTTCTATCATAGTAGTTTGAGAACTCCTTGATGGAACCACATCCCCAGCTCCTCCCATGGTCCTAGAAGAGATGCTTGATATTTGTGGATTGAATATATTTTGCTGTATCAAAATCTCATCAATCATTTATGGGTAATATTGTTTGTTGGTCACGTTAGGTTTTCTGCAGCAATTAAATGAGATGATTACACGAAATAAAATGTACTTTGCATCATCTGATTTTAAAAATCAAATACTTTGATTGTTCAACTGCAGAAATGTAGAGAAATTACTTGATTGACATCATAGTTCTTAATCTGTATAAAGTAAGAAGTTGATGTATATTTATTAAGTGCCTTTTTTCATAAGAAACTATGTTTTTCATTCATTTAGAACTCAACCTAATCCTAATTTGGTTATTAGAATTTTACTGAATGATAATATATTTATTACTGTTAAGCCCTTGATTTCCTACAGTCACTGAGAATGATTACTGACACTTTTAAGAATTGAATTTAAAGGACTCAATCTCTCTGATACTATTAATTTAAATTCTGTCATGATCATACTGACCCCTTATTTTTTAATTGCCACAATATATGTGTCTAATTGAGCTCATTAAACAGCTTAAAGGCAAAGTGCTTATTCTTATTTTTCTGGGTAACCCAACACTCAGCATTTTCTACAAGACTCCCTGACCCCTTCCTGCTATTTCTTTATAACAAGAATTAATTGACTAATGTAGCTTGTTCTAGAAGAACTGTAAAAGCAGCAGAATATGTAAAGCAGACATTGTCCTGTACCATCTTTAAGTGTTAAAAGGATATTTAGAGATTATGCATAATTTTCTAGCATATGTCATTAAAATATGATATTCTAAAAGCACTCAATTAATTTACAAGTAGGGGATTTTTTTTCAATGGTAAGTAGTGCCATCATTGAGTAGGAGAATAAAATTAATTTATTTGAGTAGATTTTGAGTATGAATACCTCAATCACCCTTTGATGCTTATTCAAATCCCTGTCTTTCCTTGTGGCTTCCAGGATACCCCCAATCTCTCGGTTCTCTAAACCAAAGGTCTTCAAAATGGGCTCTCTGACCCCTCTCCAATAGCATGTTCTAAGACATTCCAGACAAAGGTGGTGTTAAGTGAATTATTTTTCAGTTTCATCTTAGAATTCTCAAGGGCTTTTTAAGGATTCATCCTTCATGAGGTACAAGTTCACGTGTGTAACCTCCCATTGCTTTTCTCCCACTTTCCTTAAGAAGATTCCATCTGAAGAAGGAGCTTTGACAAGGCTATGAAACCTGCTGGAGCACTAAACAAATGGATAATTCAAAACGGTGGTGTAGGAGTTCTTAGAGTGGTAGGTTGGTTTCCAACTATGTATAAATACAGACTAAATTAAAGGAGGCACTACATTAAAAAAAGTATTAATGGTCACAATGTGATTTTTGGCACATAAATTAGAAGGAGCTCAAGGAATTGAGAACAATGCAATAATAAAACACTGTGTATTACCATCTACCTATAGGAGACTTTTATCATAATCTGTGTCTATAATTTTTAAAAAAGTATTGCATTGCTGATTCTAAAGTTTGTCTCATTCAAGAAATATGTAATTTTCACTCATAGATCCATGAACTAATTTCTAAAAAGGATTCTCACCCTACCAATGAAGAGGTGCATTCCTGATAAAATTTTATTGCTTAAGTTTTATAATTATTAGTCAGTTTGTAATATATTTATATTGCTTTGATCATTTATAAATTATTAATACTTGTAATACAATCATGAAGAAATTTTATTATTTTTAGGAACACTAACAAGAAATAAAAGTGTTTCAAATTTTAAATTTACAACCATAATTTCCTTGCAGAGCAGTAGGATAGGGTGCTCAAATTTAAAACATAAAAAATATTGTGGTGGAAGGAAATTCTGTAGGGAAGCAAAATGAAAAAAATGCAAATTGAAGGAGAAAAATATGTAAATTTTCAGATTCTTCAAGAAGAACTCATTCATGTTTTGTTAAAATGCATGATATGGGTATCCAGTCAATATAATGTTTAGATTCTTGGGGGACATCTAAAAGAGTGATATAATTACTTTAAATTAAAATGTCAATATTTACAATGCACTGGAAATTATACCCTTTGCAAGCAGTTAAGCATCTAACTAAACTTTGCAGCTTTTAAGTTAAAAAATATGTCAGGGTACATAGTTTTACAAAGTTCTTTTGAAGATATGTGGATAAAAATTTAAAAATTTTCAACTCTAAAGTCCTATGGCATATATTATGGGCACCACTCATTTCAGATTTGAAAGGTCTTGAATCATATTGTCGTTCATTTTATTGTGTGTATAATACCCCCTTGCTGCATTTTAAACTCAGATGGCAGGACAAAGTTTTGTACCTTCCTATTTTAGTCATGGTCTGAGGGCTGAGGGTGGGTAGCACAGTGATGTAAGTTTTTAGGAGAAACAAAATGGAGGCTTTGGGTCAAGTGGGGGATTTGCCCAGTAAGACATCCTTACAGCTCCTGTGTGCTTTCCTGTTCCTCTTAGTTTTGGTGGCTTTTGCAACTTCCAAGCATTGCCCTGGAATTGTGATCAGCTGCTCATCTATAGTTTCCAGTGTTTGGGTCCTTTTAACATCTTTCTGGCATTTCATCCTCTGCTTGGTGAATTTCTGGCATAACTAATACCACTCCCACTCAGCACGGACAACATTGATCAAAAACAACACTCTTCCTGATGACCACGGGTGCAGTTTTATAATCTCTGGGGGAGTTAACATTTGAGTTGATACTTGTTTGCCTTCCCAGGGTGTAGCTTGTGCCGATTCTCCACCTTATGTCCACAAACTGCCCCGATTCTCTATTATTATTTTTCCCTTACATGAGTTGGTGCTACTTACATTAACACCTGCTGCTGAGTCCTGACTAAAGCTCTTTCCAGCTGGAATGTGTCTGTCCATCATTAAATTTGGGATATCTGCCTCTTCTAATATTATCAGGGAGGTTTTCTGTTTTGCCAGCTAAAGGATATGACCACCACAATAATACAAGAGAAGATTTTAATCTTTAGAATTGCTGTGTCATTCAAAAGACTAACTTTCTAAGCCTAGCTGAAGGAGAAAGAGCAGTCATCTGTGAGCTGCACATTGCTGCATGTAAAATCCTAACAATTGCCTCTATTTAAGGTCCCAAAACACTGAATGCTTGACTACCTGGATTTGGGTACTTGAAAAAAAGTTCAGATTTCCTTGATTAGGGCCAAGTTCCTGGATTTTATTTATTTTTTTAATTTAGGTGATGGAAGTAATACATCCCACATAAAAACGCTGTGAGGATTAAATTTGTTGATGCATGTAAAGTGTCCACTTTCTTGTTCCTTGCTTAGAACAGAATGGACATCAAATAAATAAAAGTGCTCCTTTCCTTGATTTTCAAATTGTCACTACACATGAAAGCACCAGAGCAATAAAAACACTAATAATGCTGAAAGATAAGGGATTAGCTAAGTAAATTTTCTAGGGTACTAGGCTGTCATTAAATTCTTTATATCATTGAACATCTAATGATGTATGGAAATGTTCATTATATAATCTTATGAGAAAAAGCAGGTTGCACCTTCAAATTACTTTTAAATCAAATTTATGCACCAGAGAACATGCAACTTGGTAATATGATACAGGTTTTTGGGAGAGGAGGAAGCTCAAATTTCTGGGTTGAACACCTGGGTCATTAGAGGTACTATTTTGTTGAGAAAGAAAAGAGAGGAAGAAGAAATTTCTAAGGAAAACGTTAAGTTCTATTACAGAAGTCCTAACAGTTCCTTTAATACTTTGAAGTAGATAACAGAGGAGACCACAGCTTATGATACTTCCCTTCAAAGGAAGCGTGCTATTCGAAGGCTTAAAGCCACCGACACCTTCCAGCCATAAAAGCTGCAGAGAAGTCAGAGAACCTGAACCAGATTGCGTGAGAATGAATGTTCACCACCTGGCACCGACTCTTCTTAGCTTCATCAACCAGCCTGAACCTCGTCTTCTTCATCTGTCCAGTGCAGGTGATAATAACAGTATCTTCTCAAAGAATCGCTGTTACAAAGCACTCAGACCAGTGGTTCTCAGCTGGAGGTGATTTTGCCCCTTAGAAGACATTTGGCAATGTCTAGAGACATTTTTTAATGGTCTTAATTTGGGAGGAGGGAAAACTAGCATTTAGTGGGTAGAGGCCAGGGTTGCTGCTAAATATCCTACAATGCACAGAGCAGTCTTCCACCATAAAGAATTATCCAGCCCAAAATGTCCGTAGAACTCAGGTTAAGAAATCCTGGTTTAGATGGAATCTATTACATAATAAACTCAAAGAATGTTAGCTATTATTTTGTGTCCTCAGCCCATGTACTTCTGGATTTTCTTTTCTTTTATACATTGTCCAAAAAGAGTTCCTTGACATGGTGCCTATCTTCTGTCAGCAAATCATCTATTCTTTTTCCTACACGTATAATGCACTTACTGCCACCCTCCAGGGAGATGACAGAGAATCCCATCCTGTCACTTTATGCAGCTGAGCACCTAGGATCTGTGGGTGATGTGCAACCCTACCTGTGGTGGTTTGAACCTGTATATACGTGTCTTAAATCTAATCTATTCCTGTGGTTGTGAACCCATTGTATGTAGGACATTTTGATGAGGCTCCTTCGGTTAAGGTGTGGCACCTTCAGGATGGGTATTAATCTTCTTACTGGAGTCCTTTATAAACAGGATGAATATAGAGAGGGGGTGGGAGGAAAGAGAGAGAGAGAAAGCCAAGGAAGCAAGAAGCTGAAAGCAACAGAACCCGGAAGAGAAGTGAGAGACCAGCAGACGCCTCCAGGTGCCTTGAAATATGGCAGAGGAGCCCAGGATCACCAGCAGCTCGTCTTCAGAATAAAAGCAACACTTTGATGATTCCTTGATTTAGACATTTTTCTCAGCCTCCAAACTGTAAGCTTGTAAGCTAATAAATGCTGATTGCTTAAGCTGAACCCGTGTCATCATATAGCTTTGAGGAGCCTAGCAAAATAAAATGCCTCTCATCAGTCATACCCAGATGTGGCACTAACTGACCTGTCAGCCTATGGCCTGCCTCCCCACACCACACACCCCAAACCTGGAACATGATATGGTGCTTTTTCGGCTGTCTGTGAGGAAAGACGAGGTTTGTCTATTTGTTTTTCCCCAATCCATCATGGACTGATACTTTTAAAAATGTAATAAAAATGAATCACTGAGAAATAAGCCAGAAATGAAAAACAAACATTAAACCCCTCACTAATACAGAATTATTGTAATGAGAAAACTCTGAGAATTGAACCTGAGAGCATAGGTTATCAGGGGAAGGCTTATGGTAAAGGTCCTTAGATTGTAAGCTCTTACAGCAGTCACATCTATTCATGAGTTATAATGGCTATCTCCAAACCCTGTGTTGCTGATCCCTTTGTGTATAACCAGATTGGTCTCTGGAATGTTGGGTATCTGTGTGACACCTGAGTCTCAGAGCTAGAGCTTGGTGGATATGAATGTTAGTATTAACACATACAGTAACTTTCTAAAACAAAAAACAAAAAACAAAAAAGCTGAAAAAGAGCCTAGACTTCAATTAGAGATATGAATGAAGCAGATCTGGTTAAGACTAGGGCAAATCAGGCTAAAGGGTAAAGGTCAAAACTGATTGTGTTTTAAAACTTCAACTTCTGTGTGAGACCAAAGGAAGAGAGGTTTATTTGGGCAAAGCCTATATTTTCTCTAGCATACTATATAATTTAACTCATATGGTCAGTTTATTCAAGCACCACAATTACATGGAACTTTGAACAGGGAGTGAGATCTGGCTGGTTTGTAGAGGTTAGTGTGGAGCCCCAGTACATCCGAAAGTAATTTGGGCAGAGAATAAAAACACATTTGCAAAGCCTCCTTGAGGGACTAGGGGAAAATGTGGAAATATTAAACTTCCCCACCTGGGGAATTATTGATAGTCTCACAAGCATTGAACTACCAATTTAGAAGGCCAAGCCCTTGATCTTGGGTCTTGCCCTTAGGAAGCTTGTTACTGCAAAGGAGTGTCTAAGCCTACTTATAATTGGGCCTAAGAGTCACCCTCAGATAACCTCTTTTGTTGCTCAGATGTGGCCACTTTCTCTAAGCCAACTCATTAGGTAAACTCACTGCCGCTCCACCCTACGCCACATGGGACATGACTCCCAGAGGTATAAATCTCTCTGGCAATGTGGGACATGATTCCCAGGGATGAGCCTGAATCTGTCATCATTAGATTGAGAAAGCCTTCTTGACCAAAATGGGGAAGAGAAATGAATAAAACTAAGTTTCAATAATTGAGAGATTTCAAATGGAGCTGAGAGGTCATTCTGGAGACTATTCTTATGCATTACATAAATATCCCTTTTTAGTTTTCAGTGTATTAGAATAGCTAGAAGGAAATACCTGAAACTGGTGAACTGCAACCCAGTAGCCTTGACTCTTGAAGATGATTATATTACCGTATAGCTTACATAGCGTGACCATGTGATTGCGAAAACCTTGTGGCTCACATTCCTTTAGCTGATGTATGAACAGATGTGTAGAAAAATGGGAACAAAAATTAAATGAATAATGGGGGGGGTCAGGGAATGGGATGTTTTGGGTGTTCTTTTTTACTTTTATTTTTATTCCTATTTTAATTTTTTTGGAGTAATGAAAATGTTCAAAAATTTACTGTGGTGATGAATGCACAACTATATGATGATATGTGAACAATTGATTGTACACTGTTTTGCTAGTTTGGATATATTATGTCCCACCAAAAGCCATATTCTTTAATGCAATGTTGTGGGAGCAGATGTATTAGTGTCGATTAGGTTGGACTTCTTTGATTGAATGTTTCCTTGGAGATGTGACTCAATAACTCTGAGCAAAGCATTTGATTGGATTATTCCCATGGAGATGTGACCCTGTGCATTCAGGGTGGGTCTTGATTTAATCATTGGAGTCCTATAAAAGAGCTCACAAACATAAGGACCTCAGAGCAGTGGAGAGAGGAGCTGGAACACAACTTGAAATCAGAAGATGCCAGCCACATGCCTTCCTAACTTACAGAAGTTTTCCAGATGCCATTGGCCTTCTTTCATTGAAGGTATACTGGTGTTAATGCCTTAATTTGGACATTTTCATGGCCTTCAGACTGTAAATTTGTAACCAAATGTGCTGGTTTGAATGTATTATGCCCCCCAGAAAAAGCCATATTCTTTGATGCAGTCTTGTGGGGCATATGTTTTGGTGCTGATTAGATTTCCATGGAGATGTGACCCACCCAACTATAGGTGATAACTCTGATGAGATATTTCCAGGGAGGCATGGCCCCATCCATTCAGGGTGAGTCTTGATCAGTGGAGCAATATAAATGAGCTGATGGGCAGAGGGAACTCAGTGCAGCTCTGAGTGACATTTTGAAGAGGAGCCACAGCCAAGAGGGACACTTTGAAGAAAGCACAGGAGCTGCAGATGAGAGACATTTTGAAGACAGTTGCTGAAAGCAGACTCTTGCTCCAGAGAAGCTAAGTGAGGACAAAGGTCCCAAGAGCAACTAATAGTGACATTTTTGAGGAACTGCAGCCTAGAAAGGAACATCCTGGGAGAAAGCCATTTTGAAACCAGAACTTTGGAGCAGATGCCAGCCACGTGCCTTCCCAGCTAACACAGGTTTTCTGGACACCTTTGGCCATTCTCCAGTGAAGGTACCCAATTGCTGATGTGTTACCTTGGACACTTTATGACCTTAAGACTGTAACTGTGTAACCAAATAAACCCCCTTTAATAAAAGCCAATCCATCTCTGGTGTTTTGCATTCTGGCAGCATTAGCAAACTAGAACACCAAATAACCCCCTTTTATAAAAGCCAATCCATTTCTGTATTTTGCATAATGGCAGCATTAGCAAACCAGAACATCTGTGGATGATTGTATGTATGTGAATATATCTCAATAAAACTGAGTAAAAAATTGAATCACTGAAATAATAAATTTTTTAAAAAGATATACAAAATATGAATCTTGATCTTTCAATATTACTATTCAACAATCATAAAATTGCATTTCAATAAATTTAATGATAAACAGCACACAGAAAAGGAGACACAAAATTACACACACTTTTCATTGGAAAATTAATATAGATTAATTATTATAACACTGGTTATGAGTAAAACAGGGTTTCTATATTATACACCTTTGTGTAAACTTTGAACACAGTGTATATTAATAAAGCCTTTAATATGAAAAATGCATTTGTATCTGGTTTGTTAATTTACCTTACTCTAGGTTGAATGGAGAACAGCACCACTGAGGGGACAGTGTATATCTACATTGTTTCTATGTTTTGTTTTAACAGTCCTCATGGTAGGGAAATCAGTTTCACAGTGGTACATTGATAGGAGCAGGAGAAATTTTAAAGCATCTTCAGCTCAAGATTCTTAATTTTAACTTTTGTCCAAAGCAAAACAAGAGATGTCATATTTGCAAAAATTCATCGTCCATTCTTCATCTGTAGTCCATTCCAAGACTTTATCCTCTAAAGGCATAATATGATTTAAATCATCTTTCCATGAAAGAAATGCATTTTCTATGTATGTGTTTTCTTGTGATGTAAAACAAAATTCAAAATGTCTTATTCCTTTTGCTATCTTCATTATGTGGCCTCCAAAGTCATGAGGATAGAGGAAAAAAGGGAAGGATAATGGTGTAGAAGGTTGATGGGACAGGTTTGCAAATGTCGAGCAAGAATGGCTCACATTTTATTGGCCAGAACTAACCACAAAGGCCCGCCTAGATATGCACTGCTATAAAGGTGGTTACGGGCCCACAGTTACAAGCACTGTGATGCGAGGGAGCCCCAGGCCTATAGGAACCACTAACCCAAATCAAAACAAGAGATGGGGGAACACTTCCGAAGAAGGTCACATCTCCAGTGATTAGTCACAGGTCAGGCGAAGGAAATGGGCAGGGGAAAGGTGGGGTGTAGGGTGAGTACCCCCCACAGAGGTTCCCATGACTTTGAGCAATGACGGAATCTCTCTGAGATTCAGGTTCCACGGTCACAAATGTCCTCTGAGAACCAAATGAGAAAATGTATATAAGAGTTCTCAGGAAGTAGAAGATCTAACATTTAAGGATTATTAATAGAACATAATGACCCATATTATCACATATGAAAACAGCATTCTGACTCTCATTGTACCACAAAGCAAACTTTCTATTTTTTGCCCATGGGATAAAGGTGGCTGGCAGCTGCAAATGTAGACAACTAACTTGTTGTCTACAGATGCTGCTTGATTCTAAAATTGAGCACATTCTCATTGGAAAGTGTCCACGCATTCAGGTCAAATGTCATTAAGTCAGTGTCCTGACTGGGGGGCCTAGGCCTGCAGAAAAGATTAAAGCTTTTGTCTTTTATTTAAGATTTTTATAAAGCTTTGCAGGTACAAATCTTTAAGCTGCCTTTCATCAGCAGCCCATGGTTTATTGGGTTATTTGGCAGTTTTTCCTCAAGGAGGTAAGAGCTGACCATTAACCATATCAAGATAAATTGCATGTCTGTCAACTCTTTTGGAACTTAGTGAGCAGACTCAATAAGTCTAAACTGCATTTGACATCTGTTGCCTTTGAATTTCACCAAGGTTTCTATTCGCTTTCTTTTCTAACATGATTTCTGGCTCTAGAAACCACTTTCTCTTAAGTGAATTTATAAGAAGAATGAGAAAACCTTGCAAAAGCGATTTGAACTAGGTCTGGGAAACCCCTAAATGCTTCTGCTCTTTGAAACAAAGGTTATTTTATTCAAATAGAATAAAATAGAGTTTTCTGGAAGTGATATAATTTTGGTCACTATTTTAAAGTCATGCTCATCAAGAAGTGAATAAGTGGTTGCAAATTTCAGCAGCTAATGCTTTAGTGAAACATAGACTTAATACCAAGTTTTTAGCATTCAGATTCACTGCTTAATTGAGCCACTTAAAAGAGCTAGATATGATAATTGATAATAGCTAAGGAAATGCAAATCAAAACCACAATGAGATACCACTCCACACCACTAGAATGGCTATTAAAAAACAAAAAACAGAAAACAAGTGTTGATGAGAATGTGGAGAAATTGAAATCTTTATATATTGTAAGTGAGCCTGTAAGTAGTGCACCTTCTGTGGAAAACAATCCTCCAAAAGTTAAACATAAAACTACCATACGACCTGGCAATTCCATTTCTAGGTATATGTTCCCAAAAATTGAAAGCAGGGACCTAAATAGATGCTTGTACATCGATGTTCAGAGCAGCATTATTCACAAAAATGAAGAGGTAGAAACAGCTCAAGTGTCCATCAACAAATGAATGGATAAGCAAAATGTGTTATATACATAAAATGGAATATTATACAGCTTAAAAAGGAATGGAGTTCTGTTACATGCTATGATGTGCATGAACACTGTAAACAATATGCTGAGTGAAATAAGCCAGACACAAAAAGACAAATATTGTATGATTCCATTTATATGAAATATATAGAATAACCAAATTCATTGAGACAGAAAATAAATTAGAGGTTACCAGTGGCTGGTATGTGCGTGTCTCTGTGTACATGCACAAGCATGTGTGTGGAGAATTGAGAGTTATTGTTTAATGGGTACAAACAACCAGGAACAACTAGTAAATAATCCAGAATAACTGCAGGGGGACAAATGTGACCATCCGCTCATCATTTGAATTGGGAGGAACGCCCGAGATTGCAGCATAAAATGTAAGTCAAAACTGCAGATCCAAGCCAGGAACTCCGTCCCCCCATGGCCCAAGCTGCAAAGCCTCATGGTGCTAGAGAGCAGCTCCCTCCAAGCAAGTGAATACAGCTCAGCTGAGCTCCACCTGGGGTTTTAATTAACAAGTGTGGACTGCTTGATACAAGCTATGAATCCCCAAGGAGCAGGCAGAGGCTTTGGGTGAAGACTGACTTTGGAGAGTGGCTGCAGACTGGCCCTGAAGGGGGCTTTCTGTCCCTGTTTTGACTCAGTGGAGAAAGCCTCAGCCATTTTCAGCTCCCAGCACTCTGACACAGACAAGGGTGGAGACAGCACAAGCAGAGAAAGAGAGTATTCAAAAGCTAATGACCTCTCCCTAGGGGTTCTGTCTTTCCTCAGAGGAAAGAGGTGGGGCCTAGCTCTACTACCCACCTTCCATTCAGAACCAGATCCCAGAGCCTGGGGGAAAACAGCCATGGGCCACACCTCCCTACACCAGTCTGGAGTTACAGGCTGACAGGCGCTACCTGCTGGGCAGAAAAGCACAGTGACTCGAGGCCTCACAGGGTGTACCAATTGTCTAAGACACACCCTCAGGGAAACCAGATACTGAATAGTTCTTCCTTTTGGGACTGGAGTCTGTTTTGGTCTGAGAAAACCTGATTGGGGTAACCAAGGAAATCATGCCTAGACAACAGAAAACTACAAATTACACTAAGAAAAACAAAGTTATGGCCAGTCAAAGGAACAAACTTACTCTTCAACTGAGATACAGGAATTGAAACAACTACTACTAAGTCAATTCAAAAAGTTTAGGGAAGATATGGCAAAAGAGATGAACCATATAATGAAAACACTGCGCGTACATAAAATAGAAATCAAAAGTTCAGATAACCAACTGGCAGAATCTATGGAAATGAAAGGCACAACACAAGAGATGAAAGACACAATGGAAACATACAACAGCAAATCCTAAGAGGCAGAAGAAAACGCTCAGGAACTGGAGAACAAGGCATCTGAAAGCCTACACACAAAAGAACAGATAGAGAAAAGAATGGAAAAATACAAGCAATGTCTCCAGGAACTTAAGGACAAAATGAAAAGCAGGAATGTACATGTCACTGGTGTCCCTAAAGGAGAAGAGAAGGGAAAAGAGGAAGAAGCAATAATAGAGAAAATAATGAAAATTTCCCATCTCTTAGGAAAGATGTAAAATTACAGATCCAAGAAGCACCACATATCCCAAACAGAATAGATCTGAATAGGCCTACACCAAGATACTTAATAATCACATTATCAAAAGTCAAAGATAAAGAGAGAATCCTGAAAGCAGCAAAAGAAAGGCAATCCATCACACACAAAGGAAGCTTGACAAGACCATTTGCAGATTTCTCAATAGAAACCATGGAGGCAAGAAGGAAGTGGGGCGATATATTTAAGACACTGAAAGAGAAAAACCACCAACCAAGAATCCTATATACGGCAAAGCTGTCCTTCAAATATGAGGGAGAGCTTAAAATATTCTCTGACAAACAAACAATGACCGAGTTTGTGAAAAAGAAACCTGCTCTACAGGAAACACTAAAGGAAGCACTGCAGACAGAAAGGAAAAGACAGGAGTGAGAAGTTTGGAAAACAATTTTGGGAGATAGTAGCACAGCAATGTAAGTACACTGAACAAAGATAACTGTGAGTATGGTTGTAAGAGGAAGGTTGGGACCATGTGGGATACCAGAACAAAAGACGAACAATAAAGACCAGGACTGTGTAACTCAGGGGAACCTAGGATGTTCAATGATTGTAATAAAAGGTACAAATATGTTTTTACATGAGGTAGAACAAATGAATGTCAATATTGAAAGGTGTTAATAACAGTGTGGGATTGGGGGGAAAATACAATCAATGCAAACTAGAGACTATAATTAATGGAAACATTTTATTATGCTTCCTTTAACATAACAAAGGCAATATACCAAAGCTAAATGCATATGGGGTGGGGAATAGGGGAAGGGTATGGGACTCCTGGCATTGGTGATGTTGTCTGAGTCTTTATCCTACTTTAGGTTAACATTATCTTTCCTTTTGTTGCTTTCTAGCTGTCATGGTTTTTTTTCCTCTCTCTCTTTCTCTTTTGTTTTTCTTTTGTCTCTCTGCCTTCTTTGACTCTTCCTCTTTCTCTGTGGAAGAAATGGAGATGTACTTATATTGATAGTAGTGATGGTGCTGAATACATAAATATGTGACTATACAGGGAACCAATGATTGTTTACTTAGGACAGAATGTATGATGAGTGAACAAAACCATCTTAAAAGAAATGGGCTGATGAAGAAAACTTGAGGGCACAATACTGAGTGAAATAAGGCAGACACATAAAGGCAAATATTGCAGATTCTCACTGATACGAACTAATTATAATATGTAAACTCATAGACATGAAATATAAGTTACCAGGATATAGAATGAGGCTAAAGAATGGGGAGCAGTTGCTTATTATGAGCAGAATGTTCAACTAGGGTGAACATAAACATTTGGAAATGGACAAGGGTGATGGTAGCACACTGTGAGAATAGCTAACAGTGCTGAATGGTGTGTGAGGGTGGTGGAAAGGGTAACTTCAGAGTCATGTATGTCCCCAGAAGGAAAGTTGGAGGTTAAAAGATGGGAATGTATAAAACAGTGAGTCTTGTGGTGGACAATGTTTGTGATTAACTACACAAATATTAGAAATCTCTCTCACAAACTAGAGCAAATGTATGATACTATAACTAGAAGCTAATAGAGAGGCATATAAGAAAAAATATATACCTATATCTACTACAGTTAGTAGTATTTTAACATTCTTTCATCAACAGTTAGTAGTATTTTAACATCCTTTCATCAACAGTAACAAATGTAATATATCAAAACTATGAATCAATAATGGAGGATGGGTTGGATAGGAGTATGGGAGGATTTGAGTTTTCCTTTTTTGTCTTTCTTTCTTTTCTGGAGTAATGAAAATGTTCTAAAAATTGAGAAAAATTAATTGTGGTGATGGATGCACAGCTATATGATGGTACCATGAGCAACTGATTGTATACTTTGTATCTTTGGATAGTTGTATGGTATGTGAACAATCTCAATAAAGTGTGTGTATATATATATGTGTGTGTGTGTGTGTATATATATAAAGAGTTAGATATGTTTAACTGTGTATAGATTGTGGAAACTTTTACAATTTAAGATTGAAGTTTCTATTGTTATTTCTGAGTAATTCAGTTTAGAGCTGATTTCCAAAAACTGTATTTGATTAGATTTAGATATTAGATACTTAGCAAAGTAGGCCTCAGACTGTGCCCATGAACCTGTATCAAATATAGCTTCCCAAGATAGAACTCTACAAAGAATACTGCTTTTGTTGTTATATTGCTTACTGTGTAAACACAAGAATCTTAATGCTAATAGAATCCACCAAAACCAGGAATATTTATATTAATAATACTACATAGGTTGCTTAGAACTTCATAGAACTTCATGAAGATTAAAAATAGAGAGTTCACTGAAAATGACCAAACTCAAATTCTGTGGAAGCTGTAATCAGTTTATTAAAAAAGTTTTGTGACATGATGACATTTTGAAATATTACATGTTGTTAGTTGCTGATATTTCCTTCCTTTCCTTGGCCCATCTTACATTCAGAAAGGTAGGCATCCTGCATCAGTACCCCACAGAAGGGTTGCTGCAGCAGAAAGCAGGAGAATCAGAGACTCTGTCCTTGGTTATGGAAGCTCGAAGCCCAGAGAAAATGCATCAACAGCAGATTTGGGAGAATGTCACCAGTTGAGGAAAAGAACATCTACTCCATGCACTCACCTCACCCCTTTCTATAAACTAGGAGAAAAAATCTTCCTAATTCTTGGAGACAGGAAGAGTCAGAGGGACAACAAGACACTTCTGGATCTGTAGGAAGTAGTGTGGGCTCTACTCATTCTTCACTCATCTGGGGCAGATAGCGACCTAACCTGGCCATTCCCAGAGAGTTCTGAGGAGGTGGTAAGACCCCACACCAACAATGGCTTTAGGGGCAGCTAAGCAAATGGGGCTACAAACAAGGACATGGTGTCCATGGCCCACGAGGGAGCAGAAACAGCCAAAGTATTCCCAAGGGGGTTCTGGAAGTAGCCTCAGAAGATATCCAATGCTCTAATGTTCCAAGGTATGGCCCTGAAATTACAAAAAATGCTGGCACTGAGAAACATGGTGTCTGTCTTGAGGAGTGAGTCACCAGCAACCTTGTACTAATATCCAAGGACCATGAAACAGACCAATAGGATGCAGCAGATACCAGGGCAGCCAGATAAATGGAAAACCAGTTCTTTTCCCCCAACCTTACATAGAATACAACATGCAGTTTGCAGACTTAAATTTGTGGAAAAAGAGGTAGGGAGATAAGCTTGAATTGTCTGAAATTAAGTTTCACTTATCTGATGGAATAAGGGCTCCAGAAATAATTAAATTTCTTTTTTTTTTTAATAATTGAAACCCACAATACTAAAAAAGAGCAAAGTTGGAGAACTGGCACTAGCCAACTTCAAGATTTACTCTAAAGACTGATCAAGACTGTGTGATATCAGTGAAAGGGTGGACAAATAGACCAATGGAACAGAATAGATAGCCCAGAAATAGTCCCTCACAAATATAATCATCTGATGTTTGAGAAGGGAGTGAAGGCAATTCAAATAGTGCTGGAACAACTGGACAGCCACATGCAGAAACAAAAAGCAAAACAAAATAAAAACAAAAAAAAACAAAAAAGATACTAGACACAGACTTTACAACTTTCACAAGAACTAACACAAGATAGGTGACGTCATCAACATGGCAATGTAACAGCTACTGAAAACTTCTCTCCAGAGATTTGACTAAATAAAGGACAATTCTGAATTGTTTTAAACTCTGGAGGAGGCTATAGAATGGAAAAGGACCCTGCAAATGATGAATGGAAGAAAGAGAGGAAATATCAGGCAGGAATTTTCCATCCTCGACCAGCTGATCCTCTCCCCTCCCTCTCACTTGTTCCTAGCATGGGTAAGGCAAAGAATCAGCAGATAGGACCCCTCCCACCAGGAATACAGATTATAAAATCTTTTACATCAGTGAGACATACTCCCACCATTTGAAGACCTGGGGGACATGGGAGGACATTTCAAGTCCCAGGTCAGTGAAGGACAAAGAGACTGAGAAAATGTGAACAGAGACTGTGTTTCCAGTCTTGGGTCTGAAAGCCCTTCCCCCACCCTTGAGGGAAGCAGCAGCCAGCAGCCCTTTCCTTGCCTTGGGGACAGCTGGAGTTCTTTGCAACTGGTGGAGCCCCCCATCGAGCCAGATTTTGGCTTGCAATGTGAGGGCATAGGAATCCGCAGTTCCAGCTCACCTGTTTAGACACAGCCTGTGCTTGGAGGCAAAGCAGCTTCTGAAGATGATTAAGTTACTGAATAGCGCCATCTGCTGGACAGCCCAGAAGGTGCAAGGGAATTGAAATACTTTTAAAAAGATGCTCCAGACCCTTTCTTAGGACCACATGACCTGGTCTACATGCCATGTGTGGAAATCCAGCCCTGTTTTGGCTGAGAAATACAGAAGACCCAACTGTTAAAGCAGGGCTCTAAAACAAACCCATGTCTTGCTGGCTGGTGGAAAACAGAGCACCACTGGAAGCCAGATTTGTATTACCACACACAGTAAACTTGCTAGAGTGCCTGGTGCTTACCTCCCATCCCTGTGGCAGGCCACTGTGGGTGCCTGATTTTGGGGGTATGACTGGGGGACATAGCCCAACTGACAACTCTCTCCCAGTGAGAGAAACAAAGAAAAGATAGAGGTCAAAGACAACCAACAAGAAAATTCAAGAAAAAGAGAGAAAACAACCTCCAGAATAAACTAATCAAGAAAATCACATGCCTAGACAGCAGAAAATAGCGAGCCACACCAGGAAACATGAACATATGGCCTAGTCAAAGGAACAAACTAACACTTCAACTGAGATTCAGGAGTTGAAACAACAAATTAAAGATGTTCAAACAAATCTTCTAAATCAACTTAATGAGTTGAAAGAAAATGTGACAAAAGAGTTGAAGGAAATAAAGAAGATACTTGGTGACCATAAGGAAGGCTTGATAAAACAAATGGCAGAACTTAAGGGAATGAAAGACACAATAGAAGAGAAGAAAAACACAATGGAGACATACAACAGCAGACTTGAGGGGGGCAGAGGAAAGGATTAGTCAACTAGAGGACAAAACATCTGAAAACTTATGCACAATGAACAGATAGGGAAAAGAATGGAAAAATATGAGCAGGGTCTCAGAATAACAACAGGAAGCACATGAATATACATATTATAGGTACCCCAGAAGGAGAAGAGAAGGGAAAAAGGGGAAGAAAATTAATAGAGGAAACAATCCATGAAAATTTCTCAACTCTTATGAAAGACAAAATTATAGGTCCAATAAGTGCAGCATAGCCAAACAGAATTGAACCAAATAGACCTACTCCAAGACACTTACTAATCAGATTTTCAAATGTCAAAGACAAAGATAAAATTCTGAAAGCTGTAGAGAAAAGCAATCTACCACATACAAGGGAAGCGCAATAAGACTAAATATAGATCTCTCAGCAGAAACCATGGAGGCAAGAAGGCAGTGGTATGATATTTTCAAGATCCTGAAAAAGAAAAATCTGCCAACAAAGAATCCTATATCCCGCAAAACCATCCTTCAAAAATGAGGGAGAGTTTAAAATATTGAGGGAGTTCATGAACAGGAGACCTCCTCTACAAGAAGAACTAAAGGGAATGCTACAGACAGATGGGAAAAGATAGGAGAGAGACTTTGGAAAAGAGTGTAGAAATGAAGATATTAGGAGATAAAAAGAGGGGAGAGATTAGGCATTTGATGCTGAAGAACTATAGAATGTTTAAGAGGATTGATTGTACAGAACCAGAAATGGATAGCACAATATTGTGTGATGTTAGCACAATATTGTAAGTACACTGAACAAAGATCACTATGAGTATGGTTGAAGGAGGAAGGTTAGAGGTCTGTATGACACCAGAAGGAAAGATAGAAGATAAAGACTAGGACTGTATAACTTAGTGAAACATAGAGTGGCCAAAAATGGTGAATAAATGTACAAATATAAGAATACTTTTACATGAGGGAGAACAAATGCATCTCAACTTTTCAAGGTGCTGAAAATGGGCTGTTATAGGGCAAAAATACAATCAATGCAAACTAGAGTCTATAGTTAACAGTAACATTGTAATATGCTTCCATTAATTGTAACAAAGACAATATACCAAAGCTAAATGTCTACAAGAGGAGGACATAAGGGAGGGGTATGGGATTCTTGGCATTGGTGTTTTTGTCTGACCTTTTTATTGTATTTTATTTTTATCTATCTATTTTTAGCTGTCATTTTTTTTTCTTTTTTTCTTTTTTCTTTCTTCTCCTCTTCCTCTTTCATTATGGAAGAAATGGAAATGTTCTCATAAACAGTTGTGGTGAATGCATAACTATGTGATTATACTGCTGTGCTGGTTTGGATGTATTATGTCCCCCAAAATGCACATTCTTTAATGCAATCTTGTGGGGGCAGATGTATTAGGTATTAGTGTTGATTAGGTTAGAATCCTTTGATTGAGTGTTTCCATGGAGATGTGACATGTGCATGAAACATTTGATTGGCTAATTTCCATGGAGGTGTTACCCCGCCCATTCAAGGTGGGTGTTAATTTGATCACTGGAGTCATATCAAGTAGTTCACAGACAAGGACCTCAGAGCAGCTATGAGTGACATTTTTAAGAGCATTGCAGCTAAGCGAGCACAAAACGCCCCAAGAGCAATGCTTTGAAGAATGCCATTTTGAAATGCAACCTGGCAGCAAGCACATGCCAGCCATGTTCCTTCCCAGCTAACAGAGGTTTTCCAGATGCTAATGGCCTTTCTTCAGTGAAGGACCCTTTGTTGATGCCTTACCTTGGACACTTTATGGCCTTAAGACTGTAACTTAGTAACCAAAGAAACCCCCTTTATAAAAGCCAATCCATTTCTGGTATTCTGCTTAACAGCAGCATTAGCAATCTAGAACACATAATTTTGCATTTGTCAAAACCTATAAAATTATGCAACACAAAGAGTAAACCCTAAAGTATATGTGGATGTTGGTTAATGATAATGTAACGATATTAATTCATCAATTGTAAGAAATGCAAGATGTTACTAACAGGAAACTGGGGGGATATAGGGGAGACAGGGGTATAGGGAAACTGTCTATATTTTCTGTGCAATTTTTCTGCATAATTACAACTGCTCTAAACTCTATTAAGAATTTTTTAAAAAATGAATGGAAGTTATATTATACAGCACTTGAGTTGGTGACCTGAATTCATATCCACCTACTTAAGAAAGCATTAAATCTTATGAAGTCCATCTGCAGTTCCTCCCCTTGAAGTTGCATAGCATTACTTTTATCTGGGTTAAAGAAACAGCTTTGATTGTGTTTGCTTCCTATTCTTAGTACCACTCATGAGATGGTATGGGACGGTCATAAGGAGCTCTGAGACTGTGTTACTACATCTTAGTAAATACATCCGGTTGGTTTCTATGGAAGGCTTTGCTTCCACCCAACATTCTATGCAGAATGCTGGTGCTGGCTGTGTTTCCTCATTGCATTTCTCTCTGACCTCAGGGTTCTGTGTCAATCAGCAGCCACATTCAGTCTCTTTGTGGGAACCAATGCTTTCCCTCTCTGGCAGTTGCATTCTGTTTGTAGGATCATCAGTCTTATGCAAGTTGTGGTGACAGGATGGATTTTGAAACTCTTTTGCAGAAGGAGTCACTTCCTGCTTGGAAAGAAAGATGAAAATGGATTCCATAACTGCAGAAATGTGAACAATGTGATGCTTCCTGCACAGTCCTATGAAGTCGTCCCCACTCTGCCATGGTCACTCAGAACTTAACTGCCTGGTCCCTTCTTGACCTGAGCTGTAAGAGCTACATCCATCTCCCAGATGGTGTCACATCCCTTCTAGGTAAGGTTATTTCCAAATATGAAAATATGAATAAGGACCATGAGCAGTTCTGTTGGGAAACTTACATTTTTTACTTAAAAAGCAATTTCAGGTGGATCTGTATGTGGATTTCTACAATATTAGGCAAGTCATGAATGTTATCTTGAAAAATTGTACAAATTCAGCATGTTTGGATATGTGGCTGTCAGCTTAATCTCCCTAAAGGTTCAGAGACTTACTGCATTTCCCATTATTATCTACATACTTTTTCATATAAGACACCCTCAGCAATTTAAATGTGTGCATCATATATGAAAAAAATAACTGCCATCAAATCTTTATGAAAACCATTCCCTGTGCCAAAATAGTGCCAAAATAGGTGATACGTTATCGGTGCTGGTTATTGGAATTCAAATCGGGACACCTGCATTCCTGATTCCTTTCCATGACTTGACTTTAGGTCATGGCATGGGAACATCTCAGAATTTGTTTCCTCTTCTCTGCATACATAGAAAGAGGCTGTGGAAGATCTTTGGCATGGTCCAAACACAGAAAGCAGACTGAGCTTACGGCTGCTGAAGGAGTCCTAGAGAGAAGCAAGGACAGCTAAGTCACATCCCAGGGCCACCCACACAGATGACAAAGACAGGCAACTCTCTTTCTCACACTTTCTCATATTTGCCTGCTGCCCCACAAGGATTTGTGAGCTGTCAGTAAACGTTTTCATTTCTTTGGGCACCTTTATTCCATTGCTCTCTCTTACTCATCACCTCATCACTCTAAAGTGGCACGGTGGCTGCTACCCAGGAAGGGGTCAACAGCTGTCTGGAAACATAATTAAATTGGTAGAGCCTCTTTTCCTCTGCTGAGGCCTCAGTGGAGAGCCTGGGCTTGCAGGGAGCACCAGCTCTCTTAATTCAAAGAGAAGATACTTTGACAGAGGGAAGAAACCGAGAGGTGAGTCATCAGACCTCTTACCATGGGCATAAGTTGTGTCTCTGATGGCGAGAACACCCCACGTCACTGGACAGCAGTCTCCCACCGCCACTGGTCAGGTTGCTCATTGTTCCCTGATCCTGCCATTCCTCAGTAAGATTCCTTGGTGACCTAAGAGGGCTGGAAAAACAGACTTGCGACCCCCAGATGGAACACTACAGAAGAGCACAAACAGCTTGTTTCCACTGAGCGCAGTCCCTACATTTAGATTCAGTTCACTTCTGAGGCTCCCAGCCTAAACCAGGTGACTTGATTATAAGAGGGACTGTATGGATGAAACTTCAGCCAGATTCAGAGGCAGCCATGCAGGCAGATGCTAGAGCCATAAATCTAAAAGAAATGTAATCAGTTGGGTTGAAAAAATACCTACTGAATCCTTCTCAGATAGTATGAGAAAATAAGCAATATGTAGCTAGTCTTTTGTGCTAGTTCCAGTCCACTGCAGAGATTTTGTCTTGCCGTGTGGGGCATACAAGTTTGGGACCAACGGTGACTTGGTCTGGACCCTAAAAGAGAGATTGGGAGCAGCTATCACCTTCCTTCTTCCCCCGTGGAGCATGTGGCCTTGCTGCAATGAAATGCAAACTTTAAAAAAATAATGTGCTTAAAAGGCACCAGTTTTTAAACTGTTTGAGATTCCAAGTGTCCAGCCTGCCCAGGTTACACACATCCCTGCCATAACCTCACAGTTCCTGTCTTTATTTAAAGTTCAGATATTTTGTTTATCATGGAATTTTCTGCACTGATTTTGATTTTTTAAAAGTTTGTATCAAAATATTGTTTATGTGGATTACTGAGTTCTCTTGATGCCTTCATAAGGACCTCATTTGCCTCCCCTTGGTACTGGCCCTGCCACAAAGTGTCTCTACTCAATTCTGGCTCATCATTAGAGGAGCACAGCTGATATGTATTAGTTTTCTAAAGCTACTGTAATAATTTACTACAAGCGGGTGGCTTAAAACAACAGAAATTTAATTTTTTCACACTTCTGGAGGATGGAAGTCTGAAACCAAGGTGTTGGCAGGGCCATGTTCTCTCCACAGAGTCTATGGAAGGCTCTTTCCCGGCCTCTTCTGGCTTCTGGTAATTGCCGGCAATCCTTGGCGATTCTTGGCTTGTGTGAGCATCGCTCCCATATCTGCTCCCATGTCACACAGATTCTCTCCTCTGTGTCTGTGTCCAAATTTCCCTCTTCTTGGAAGGAGACCAGTCATTGGACTTAGGGCCCACCCTAATCCCCTACGAGCTCATCTTACCTTACTTTCCTCTGCAAAGACTTTTCCCAAATGAGGACACATTCACAGGTTCAGGGTAGACTTGAATTTGTGGAGGAGACAATTCAACCCAGTACCTGGTCCTTTTAGGTAGTGTGGGATGAGTGGATGGGACAGCGCAAAACAGTGAACGGCAGCTCTGAAAAGAGTGGGGACTTCCTGAGGCCCATCCCATCCATGCAGATAGCGTGCGGCAAAGAAGAGAGAACGGATGTTTTTCTACATTGAAGATTTTCAAGAGGTCTTGAAGACAATCTGTAGGGGAAGTCACCAAAATTATCATTACAACAACTTACCTTTAGGTTTTTGTGTCACATCATTTTTTTTTGTCCCTTGACTTACTTTCCTCCAATATTTGCTTTATTTTTATGTATATAAAAACATCTTTTGATTTTTTTTAAAACCACAGCTGCATGACTGTTGTAAACTGAAATTCTTCAAGCATTATCTTCTTCCCATGATCGTGGGAAAGAGAAAGCTACTTTAAAAACACACATGCACACACACTTCTTGAAGCCATATGGAGTTTTATTCATGCAAATGAGGGTTGGTTTTCTCCCATTTTCCCACGAGACACTCACTAGCATCAGGATACTCTACTAGGATGGGACCCTATTAGGATGCTATCTCTTCAACTAAAAGTCCAAGTCCACCTCTTTCTCCTTGGCTTTTAAGTTTGCACATCTCTCATTACCACGACAATGGTAATATGAAAATATGAATAAGGACCATGAGCAGTTCTGTTGAGAAACTTACATTTTTTACTTAAAATACAATTTCAGGTGGATCTGTATGTGGATTTCTATAACATTAGACAAGTCATGAATGTGTTATCTTGAAAAACTGTACAAATTCAGCATGTTTGGGAAAACTGTGCATATTTAATACATTTTAAAAATTGACATCACATGAGCAAATTATTTGCAGATTGCCAGACAGGGCAAATTATCTGACACCATATGGAGACTGTTTAGGAACCACAGCAATTTCCACACTGTTGCTCGTGTGTAAGATAAACAATGTAACTGAAGTGAATTACTACTTTTTCATTATTTGCTTGGTCTATTACATTTAATGTTTAAATTGGGAGAAGCAGTTTTTTGAGAGATTCTTTTATGCACTTCTCACTTTTCATTAGTTAAGGTGGAGTTATTTGTGTTTGCTCTTTTGTGACTGCAGATAAACCATGTTTGCTTGCCTCTTCCTGAGTGCCAGCTGACATTGCATACAGAGGAGGGTTAAATAACAGAACTGTAGGGAAATAACTTTTACTCATGTAATGTAAGTCTTAGAGAACTCATTGTAAGGGAAAAGACTGTTGGTCAGAGGCTGCACAAGAACGGGTGGGTAGGTGGGAGGTACTTACTGAAAACAAGGATTCTGGTTTTTGCCTGAAACCTTTCACTCAAAGGCTCCTTGCCTCTTAGAACTCACTGCAGAGTCAGTCCTTGCCACAGCAAATGACCCCAGGGGTGGGCGGTCCAGGGTGCACATCTCAGGAAGGGGGTCGCTGGGAAAAAGGAGGCCTGTCTTTTGTTAATTGCTCCCCGCCCCAGTGCAGGCACAATAAACACCAAGAAAGGTTTATTGAATGGGCAAAGGTTTTCAGACTACTGAAGAGCAAGGTAGGGCCTTCTGGAAGGCTTTGAATGTCCCAAGGAGGGTGTTCTGGTTTGCTAATGCTGCCATTTTGCAAAACAACCAGAAATGGATTGGCTTTTATGAAGGGGGGTTGTTTGATTACAAAGCTACAGTCTTAAGGCCATAAAGTGGCCAAGGTAAGTCATCAACAATAGGGTACCTTCACTGGAGAAAGACCATTGTCATCTGGAAAACCTCTGTTAGCTAGGAAGGCACGTGGCTGGCGTCTGCTCCAGGGTTCTGGTTTCAAAATGGCTTTCTCCTCTCTTAGCTGCAGTCACAAGCTCCTTCTGTCTGAGCTTATATAGGGCTGTAGTAAACTAATCAAGGCCTAAACTGAATGGGCAGGGCCACACCTCCATGGAAAGTATCCAATCAGAGTTATCACCTACATTTGGGTGGGTCACATCTCCATGGAGACAGCCTAATCTAAAGGTTCCAACCAAATCAACACTAATACATCAACCCCCACAAGACTACATTACATGGCTTTTGGTGGGACATGATATATCCAAACTAACACAGATGGGTTCTGAGTTACCACAGAAAGAATTACTACGTGATCCAGCTGCATCTTGACACAAATCCTTTCAAAGGTTTCAAGAGCACCTCTGCTCAGAGACGGCTGCAGCGGGAATCCAGGGCTGTGCAGGAAGAGCCCCCAACATCGGCCATCCCCTCACCCCCAGCTCTGTCTCAGTTCCACAGTCACGAGGGCCTCCTGGCTTCTTGATTTCTTTATGTTAATAATGCAGCTGTCACCTCAGAGCACTTAAAGCTATACATAGCAAAAAAATTAGACTATGAATGAAGAGAAGGCTCACTTTAAACAATTTTAAGAAACCTGGTAGAAACCCATAAGATGGAGTGGATATTTGGACTGGCGCTGCCAAGCAGCCTTTGGAAATGGGCTCAGTTTGCAGCAATGTTGTCGCGAGCTGGTCATCGATGGACCAACTGACATCTACCACTCAGCACTTGGTGAGGACAGGAAGGGCAGGGAAGGTCAAGGAGTCCACTGCCAGAGCTCAGGGCCCAGGAGATAATGATTTTGTGGTCTGTGAAATAAGCTTTCACGTCAGCATTAGAAAAACACACCCACTAGTGACCTTGGCACTCATTATGGATTGAACACCCGATAGAGCACAAATGTTTAAACCAGTGCATACCCAAAAGGATTCCATGCAACTACAAGAAGATAAGGCAAAATTTCCCAGGATTACACGATATACTACAAAATCCTTAAATGATATTTTAGTGATTTAAATGCAATTTTATAAACAGCTAAAACAGGACAGGATTATTGAGGCCATTTTAAAGTTCGAGATCCATGTTTACTCTTAAAAATGAATGTGAGCTCTTCCTCCGTGGCCGTCAGAATGGAAACATCTCTTCCACGTGCCAGAAGCAACCTGACAGCGGTGCCTACAGGGCACCTTGTCGCAGGCTTCCACGCGGAGCCTGTGAGGGTGTCCTCGCCAGACGAGCTTGCCGAAATGGCTGGGTCCAGTCAAGGAAACTTTGAGGGAAATTTTGACTCACTGGACCTTGCGGAATCAGCTAAGCAGCAGTCATGGTGGAGCAAGCTCCTGGGGCAGGAATCTGGGCCCTCTGCCGAAAAGTATAGCGTGGCAACCCAGCTGTTAATTGGAGGCATTACTGGATGGTCCACAGGTTTCATATTCCAGAAAGTTGGAAAGTTGGCTGCAACAGCTGTGGAAGGTCGATTTTTTTCTCTTTCAGCTTGCAAACCATACTGGGTACATCAGAGCTGACTGGCAGCAAGTAGAGAAGGATATGAAGAAAGCCAACAAGCAGATGAAAATCCGTAAGAGCAACCAGAAACCTACTGAAGTCAGAAGCAAAGCTGAGGAGGTGGTATCATTTGTGAAGAAAAATGTTCTCGTGACAGGGGGATTTTTTGGAGGCTTTCTGCTTGGCATGGCATCCTAAAGAGGATGACTTCATTTGCATTTTTCCTACTTTTTGTTTTTCTTCCATCATTCATCAGAAAGTGTCAGTTGTGTTTTTGCAGCCAGCAGCCTCTACACTCTGTCATAGGACATCGAGTACCCTCCTCCTTCTCTTCTCTCACACCTTCCTCCCTGCAGTGGCTGGACTGAATGGTTTGCTGTAGGCATCTTTCAGTACAACTTAACTATTGGCCCTAACTTGAGCTTTATGGTGATGGAAGAGACATTACTCTACACTCCCTACTTGGCTAATTTGTAGGTCAGCAAGAATGTTTCTTTCCTCCCTGTATAAGATACTTATCAGAACACATCACAAAATGGCTCACCGTGGAGGATGAATGGATCCTGAAAGGTTGTCCCAAACTGTTGATTTGGAAAAAGAAATAGCAAGCACATAGATACCTTGTTGTTATGGGTTGCTTGGAAAGAAACTGAATACATTTGCTTTTAAGCATGAAAAAAAAAAAGAATGTGAAACATGAAAAAGGTGACTAATGGATAGAGTGCCCTTATAATCTATTGTTCAGACTGGAATTTGTGGCTTGTAAATTTCGTTAGAGCATTGCAAAATGTTGACCCTCTACCTGACCTCTGTGATCCCAGGATGCAGTGATGTTTAAGAAAACCCCCACCATTCATTTGCTCTCTAAAATCTCTCATCCGTTTGCATTCTGAGAAAGGACTAATCACTAAGTCCACTCTGCCCTTGCACATTCCAAGATAAGACCCACCTCCACCCTTCCTCAGTAACTCTGGTTTCCCTGCCCTATTAAATGCCAGGCTGCTTTCTTTTTCTTTAAGACAATCCTCATTAATGAACGTTTTCTCTATTGCAATAGCCTGAATAAGATCATCTCCTTATCTCTGTCTCTCACAGTTTTGGTGCTGAGACTTAGATGAGACCAGACCTAAGCTTCATATCCCCCTTTTTATTCCACCCAGGTAAGGAGGCCCCTGACCTGTGAGGTCAGAGGTGACTGAGGTCAAAGGACCCAGCAGTGAGGCCAGCTCCTGATTCTGAGCTCTGGACTCTTGTCCATTGGTGGCACAGTAAAGCTTTTATTTTGATTCTTTTTCAGCCCTTGTTAGATTTTTGGTGCCAGCTTCTTTTGGTTTCTTGGTTTGACCATTTGGGTTATAAAGATCTTGTATCTGTTGAGTGCCAGATGGCAGAGAATCTGATTTGTTGGTCTTTTCTGTTCGTCTATTTTGATCTCAAATCAATTGAGAATATCATGCCCATAGAGAAGAGGATATATGAACTGGAGCATTTTATATTTCTGTGTTTATGCTTGACCCAAGGCTGAAATTGTATAATTGAAGCTATAAGCTTTATCTCTCTGTGTGTCTGTATGCTTATATGTCTGTCACTCAGAAAAGCCTTTACCTCTTATTGTGTGAGGGTATAGTTTTTCTACCTCCAGATGGTATTAATAAATTAGATTATAAAATTTAAGTTAAAGGAAATCTATTCTGATTGGCTTACAGATAAATAAGTACTTATATAAACTGATATTCCTTAAATTCCCAGAAATGGAAACTAACTCAGAAATGTTTTTTAAGAATTCAAGTTCATAAAATTTTGGTAAATCTTTTGCAAATGAAACTATGTTAATATTTTTGGTTTAATAAATAAAGCTGTCTTCTCTGACTTATAGGTGTTAAGGATAATATATGCATAAGGTTTTATTCTGCTTTGGTATGTTCTTCCTAAACTTATGTGGTTTACTGATTGAATAAGATAGCATTACTTCTACTTAATGTTTAAATTTATGAAAAATGCAAATTTGCATTTTACCAGCTTTAATAATTATTCTGACAAATTTTATTTCAACAGTAATTATGTCAGGTAGAAGATAATTTCCAAGATCATTAGATAACTTAAAGCCTTGGACTGATACTAAATTGAATTAATAAATTTTCATTAGAAACCTAGATCATTTCTGGGTAATACAGAATACTCAAACATAATATAAATTTATATACTTTTGTTTCTTATTTTTATATACTATGGAGAGGTGAGGCTATATATATTTGAATCTATTAATGAACATTCATTTTTGCCATTTTGAGAACTAGTACTGTAAGGGAAATAAAAGGATATAGAAAATTACAGAAGGTTCACAGAAAGGGAATTTTATTTGTTGTGGTCAAAGTTGGCTAGAGTTTGATGGGTTTATTTATAAGATACTATACTAAGAAAAACAAGCATTCAGTTTTCTCTCTGTTAAAATTACAAAATTTTATTGAATTATTGTTTCTACTTTTAATAAGAGGTTGAAAAAGGTTATTCTTTACCTTCTGTATTAGCTATCATTAGAACAAAGATTCTGTATTTTACCAGAAAAATCTGTGGTTTCTTACTTAAGACTGTAAAGTTCTCTCCAATCATGTTGCCTCCTGTATTTACTTCTAAAATCTTTATTGTCACTTTTATTAAACAGTAGCAAAATATTGTTTCTCAATAACCCATGATCCTACCTTAATCATTGTTCAAATCTCATGAAATTTTTGATATTTTACCTTCCAAAAATCAAATCCTATGTGATATAGTTTGTACCTAAAACTGTCTTTGAGATGTCCCTGAGGTCCCCTAGAAAATCACATAGGATTTGCCCTTTCACTTTGTAAAATGAGAGGTGCTGGAAATAATTATATTTATTTTACATATTAATATTGGTGAGTTGCATGGGAAGAGTGGTTGAATCAGAAGAGATGCTTAGATTCCCCAGATTAAATTTGTTTGGGTAAAATGTTATAATTTCAGAAATTCTATGCAGTATGGGAAGTTCCAAGTGAGTTAGCAACACCCTTGCTGTCCATTACTGGTTTCTATTTATGAAAATCCTGTTGTCACTTTGCCTGATGTTAGACAACAGCCATACAGTGTTGTCATTCATAATGTCAGCAACATTTTTTAATGTTAACTTGTTTTCAACTTTAATATATATCTAGCATCTTCTAGATTGGTGGTTTTCAAATGAGAATTCATATTACTTACCTACAGAGTTTTAATATACGGTTGTTTATAACCGACTGCGGACTTACAGAATCTCTTTACTTGATATTCTTGATAAGTTCCTTGCATATTCTAAGTACATGCTTGGTATATTCATAATATTCTTATAGCAGGATTATTGTATGTTATATCCAGTACTTTTTTCCCTGTAAAGGTTAAGCTCATCCATTTTTACAAATCAGATGTAACATCTACTCTGAAAATAGGATTATCTGTGTGGTTTTTTTGGATTGACTTTTTTCTTGCTTTGCAAGCCACAGAAACAACCAAATTTCCTTGTCAGTTGCATTATTCTTCTAGTGAACTCTAATCACATATTTCACTTTTGAAAAGTATTAGCTAAAAGTTAGCCACAGACATTTTATGTCTTTCGTTATCTACAGATGGTGTTTTGCTTTACTCTGATGTTTCTTGTAAGCACTTGGAATCAGCCATTGGCCAGAGAACTTTGCTTCAACAAAGGCCTGTCTCCTTGCCCCATGGAAAGCAACTGTGCTAGGTGCTTAGGGGTACAGGTTTCTGATGGCCTCATTTAAACAACTTTGAGACCATGTCAGTGGACTGAGTCAGGATTTCCAGAACCTAGTTAAGAAGCAGATGGGTTCTTGGGACTGCTCACCCAATATCCAGTGGGATAATAATTACAGGAGACTGAAAGAACTGATCAGGGATGATTGTGGGTTTCATTTGGAAGACTGCTGAAGTTTTAATGTCATATCTTCTGGACATAAAAGGAAGACCTTTCTCTTTCTTCTTAAGCTATCTGTAACTCATAACAATTTGCTAGAGTATGCTTCTTGTGGTAGTTTGAAGTTGCTATGTAACCAGAAAAGGCCATGTCCTTTTAATCCATTCATGTGGGTGCAGACCTGTTGTAGATGGGATTTTTGATTAGGTTATTTTAGTTGAGGGTTGCCCAAGGGTGGTTCTTAATCTTTTTTCTGGAGTCCATTTTGAGAGGATAAAAGAGACAAAGTCCAGAGAAGCTAAGAGATGAAATTAAAAGTTTAGAGAAAATCCCCAGAGAAGCTAAGAGAAGAGCCACAGAAAACAGAGGAAGCCACTGAAGCCAGAAGCTGGAAGCAATGAAACCTGGGAAGGAAGGACCACAGAGGTGTTCTGGATGCCAGCAGCCTGTCTTCAGAGTCCGGGTATCATCCTGTTGATGCCTTCAGTTGGACAGTTCAAGGCCTAAGAACTATAATGGTAAGTTAATAAATCCTCCAGAAGTCAGAGACTCTTACTGAGTATCTCATTTTCCTGGTAATATAATTCTTTGCATACATTCAATAAAGAATCTGTCTTCCTCGTTACCAGGACATAATTTGAAACATTGATTATGTAACCAAGACCTACCTGACATGTCATATCTGAGAATGATGCTCATTATCTGGTAGATATGGCCAGACATTTTTAAGGAAGTAAGGCTTATGGAACTAATGCTTGCAAGGTCCCTCGGGAAGATTAGCCCGGAACCTGGTTGACACGGTTTGCAGGGTTCCCAGCCTTACAGGTGATTCAGGAAGGCCACTTCCTGTCTCTTTCAGGCCCAGGAAACTTTAGAATATTTGAGGAACCTCAAGAAGAGAGGAATTCACCCAAAATGTATAGGTCCTGCGGGTGAAATCTGATGGTGAGTTCCTTGTGTGGCTTCCTAGCCCCAAGCGGCTTTTAAAACTCTAATCTGAGATTCCTTATGAAAAATTTCAGAAAAACAAACTTAAGAAGGTAAATTATGGTAAATTATTATTCTTGCTGAACTTATTGAAATGATCAGGTGATATCTAATGAAACTAGCCTCATTTTATGATCAAGAATGATCTTTCTTTGACATTACTTTTGATCAGAAAAGGATTGACTGTAGAGAGGAATTTTGTGTTTCAGTGGAAACTATAGCACACTATTCCAAATTATCATATTGAAACTTGTTAGTTGTCTTAAGCTAGTTTACATCTCTTTGTAAATTGTGATAACTGATGGATATGTAAACTCTGCCTTGACCAGTACAGACTTAACTGACTTCATCCCCACCTTGAGAACAGCAGTTTTGGTACCCAGGACTGGATCCTGTTACCTTGCCTGTGATAGTCTGGAGGTTGTCTGTACCCTAGAAAAGGTCATATTCTTTTAATCCATTCCTGTGGGTGTAGACCTATTGGTCGTGGAATCTTTCGATTAGGTTATTTCAATTGAGATGTGACCCACCTCATTCAAGGTGGGTGTTAATCTTCTTACTGGAGTCCTTTATAAGAGGATAAAACACAAACAGAAGGTAAGAGGTAAAATTAAGAGAAGTTCACAGAAAAATCCCCAGAGAAGCTGAGAGGAAGCTACTGAAGCCAGAAGCTAGAAGCAACGAAAACCAGGAGAGAAGGATCATCAGATGTCACCATGTGCCTTGCTATCTGACAGACGAGCCCAAGCTCACCAGTTGCCAGTCTTTAGAGTCCAGGTATTGTCCTGTTGATACCTTAATTAGGACATTTTCACAGCCCTAGAACTGTAAACTTGTAGGCTAATAAATCCCCATTGTTAAAAGCCACTCTATTTCTGGTATATTACATTTCATCACGTTTAGCAAACCAAAACATTGCCCAAATTGTCAGTCCTTACCAGATTTTCAACACTTTCAGTTTTCTTCAGTATCTGTCTACAATCCTTCAAACTAATTTTCCCAATTTTTCTCCCTTCCCTCAATCTGGCGTCATTGAGAACTAAATCCTGACTGCTCAGATCACTATCCAACCCTCGGTGCCTTGCAGAATATGAAGAAGCCATGTAAGCTGAAGCCCATTGACTTGATATAAACCTTGGATTCAGCCCTGCAGCAAACCATGCACAGGCCAGAGTTCTCTCTGTGCAAGCCATTCTCTGGACCACTAAAGATGTCTAACGACATGCTCAGTTCACCCATCCTTATATGAGAGATAACCAGGACCATGGAAAGCATCACCAAGAGCATCAACATCCCAGGTCAATATCTTCAAGAAACTCCACAAGCCCAAAGATTTTCTTCCACCAACCTCTTGGAACCCATTGGACTGGTTATTCTTGGTGTTCAACCCCTGGTTCTTTGCTATAATATAACTTTTTATATTAACATTTCTCCTTTTCATTTTAAGATGCTTGCTCTCCCAGACTGTAAAACAACTGACCTTGCCATCACCTCTTAACAGATGATTTAACTGGTTTTACAGCATCCTGTAATTCTTTAAAAAGAATCCTCTAGAGACTGCTCAAATCAGGAGGTTTATGATTACATCTGAGTGGTTCAGCCATGAAAGATATTCAACTTGAACGAAAGGAGGGACTGAAAATATTGAGCTCTACCTGAGCCCTGTGTTCCCAGAAGACAGCGATGTTTAAGAAATCACCCCCCCTCCAATTCCTTTTGTGTTCTGAGGCATGACTAACCTCAAAGAACCATCTGCCCACACATATTCCAAGATGAAATCCATCTCCATCCTTCCACAGGATTCCCATAAACTCACAGATGACAAAGATGTCTCCCTTGTCTGCCTGCCCTATATAACCCCAGCCCCCTTCTTTTTCTTTGAAACATTCCTCATTAATAAACATGGTCCCTACTGCAATAGCATGAATAAAATCACCTCCTTGATTATCTGGTACATTTTGTCTTTCACAATATCATACAGAAAATTATATAAATCTATGTAAGTAAGTTTTCACAAAGTGAAACCTTCTGGGTGACCAGCACCTAGCCTGAGAAAAAGAAGATGACCAGAATACCTCAAATCCCCTCTTGCCCTTTCTAGTCACTACTCACCTTCTGAAAGGGTAACCATTGTAACACCATGGCATTGCCTCTTTTTTTGTAAACTTGGTGTGAATGGAAACATACAGAATACAATCTTTTTGTGCCTGGCTTTATTTTCATAGAAAATAAATTTCTGAGATTTATCCCTGTGGTTGCATATGGTTGTAGTGGTTGTGGTTTACTCATTCTTACTGGTGTATAATATTCTGTTGCATGATTACAGCATACTTTATCCATACTTCATTGATGGGCATTTAAGTAGTTTTCATTTTGGGCTCTTAAGAATATGCTGTTTGTTTTTGTACAAATCGTTTACTGCAAATATAAATGCATTTCTATTGGGTATATATATCTAGAAGTGGAACTTTCTGGGTGTATTTATCTTTGGTCAATAGTGCCAAACAGTTTTCTAAAGTGGTTGTGCAAATTTCTACTGCCATTGGTGGCATGTGTATTAGATGTATTAAATCCTCTCAAACACTTCCTATTGTTTCTTCTGATAGTAGTCATTTTGGTAGGTGTGTGCTGGTATCTCATTGTGGGTTTAATTCATATGACCCTAATGACTAATGAATTTGGTTACCTTCCTTACGTTTAGTGATCATTTCAATATTCTCCTTTGTGGAAGGCCTTTCAAGTCTTTCACCAAGTTTAAATTGCATTGTGTATGTTTTTTGTTGTTAGTGATTTGTATGATTTCTTTACATATTTTGCATATGAAACCTTTGTCAGATACATGTGTTGCAAAAACCTTCCTTTACTCTGTGACTTGACTTTTCACTCTCTCTTACTAGTGTCTTTTGATGAACAGAGGTTGTTAATTTTAATGTGGACCAATTTGCCCTTTTTTTTTCTTTCTGGTTAGTGCTTTCTATGTCTATTACAAGAAATATTTTCCTATCCCAAGGTCATAAGGATGATCATATATCTTCTTTTAAAAGCTTTACTGTTTTACAATCTCACATTAATATCTGTGATCCTTCTGGAATTTACTTTTATGCATGTTTGAGGTAGGAATCATGATAAACTTTTCACATAAGGAAATCCAATGGACCCAGTACCATTGTTTAAAAGACCATTCTTTCCTACCCATTTTTTAATGTATAAATGATGTATATCTAGTCTTTTCCTAACTAAGCAATTAAAATAATATTTGAATAATAGTTTAGAATTTACAAAATGTGTTATTTTAAAAATGGCTATATACTCACATCTATATAATTTTAAAAGCACGTGTAATACTAACATAAATTGATAAATAACAGAAGTTATTTAACCCTGTTACACTTATCTCATTTATTTTAATGGTTGTAGACTACTCCACTGTATGGAAGTATCATAATTTGTCAAACCATCCCTCTGTTGATGGGCATTCAGTTTTTTGCCCCTATGAGCAATGCCTCCACAATCATCCAAACTCCTTTATGTTTCTTATGGCTTCTTTATTTCTATGAGTTAGGTATCAAAAAGTAGATTACTCAGTCAAAATCAAATGTATTTTTCATTGAAATTGAAGTTCTTAGATTATTTTCCAAACAGGCTGTGATGAATCACATTTCCACCAATATACATTAGCAAATGGGATGGGTCTGCTTTAAGATCTTTGTGTGTATTCCCTCATTTCCTTCAAATGCATTAACTCTTTAACAGGTGACCATGCTCCTACCAGCAAAGGCGCTTTCAAGTTTTTAAATATATTTTGCCAGCTTGCTAAAGTGATATTTAATCATTACTTTAAATTGCATTTCATTGAGTTAGGGAATATTTTTCCCATTTGTCACGCATTTCAGTTTTCTTTTTCTAAATTGCCTATTCATTTCTCTTCCTTATTTTTATATTGAGCTATTTTCTATTTCTTATCCGTTCTTAATAGCTTATTGTATATAAAACTTCTGTCTGCTTCCTCACTGCAAATATGATTCCTGTTAGGGAAATCACAGTTATCTGTTAAGCAGCCATGGCCCAGACCTCACCTATCCCACCTCTTTACTGGGGAAGTCACTAACACACCCTAAGAGGCCATCCTCTGGCCTTCTGCTATGCCACCTCCTTCTCTATTGTGTGCTATTCCACAACCTGGGGGAGTCTAATGAAAAGAACTTACACCTAGAAACTGAGAACAAGCAGCTCCAAATGCTTATCAGAACAGGAATTCTCAGTGATGGGGCCCTATCCCCTCAAGGTGGATAAAAATCACAAACAGTATAGTCTTGCATGAGGTGGGGTGTGCAGTGCTATCACCTACTGACCCCAAGTCAGAGCAGTTTGCAGCACCCTGGGAGACTGGCCCCGATGGGACTTCTTCCCCTGCTCTTTAAGGCTCTTTGTGCTGTGTAAGTGACAAGGAAATTTGTTCCAGTTTGCTGATGTTGCCATTATGCAAAATACCTGAAATGGATTGGCTTCTATAAAGCGGATTTATTAAGCTACAAATTTACAGTTCTAAGGCCATATAAGTGTCCAAAATATAGCATCAAGAGGATACCTTCACTGAAGAAAGGCTGATGGTATCGGAACACCCCTGTCATCTGGGAAGGCACATGGGTGGTGTCTGCTGGTCCTTTGCTCCCAGGTTGCTTTTCAAAACGGTGTTCTTCAAAATGTCTCTGGGCTTGTCTCTCTTAGCTTCTCTGGAACAAACTCTGGCTAGCATCTCTTGGCATCTCTAGGCATCAACGTCAGCAAGCGTCTGGGCCTGTGTGGCTCTTTTTAAAGGACTCCAGTAAACTACTCAAGACCCACACTGAATGGGCGGGGTCAAATCCCCATGGAAACATTCATTCAAGAGGTTACACCCTAATCAGAAAGATTAACAAATCTGCCCTCACAAGATTTCATTAAAGAATATGGCTTCTGGGTGGACATAATATATCCAAACTGGCTCAAAATTATTTGCCCTTTCTGGACTCTATTCTGTGTAATAAAGTGATCATTTGCTGAAAGTTTCTGTTGTACCCTTAAACCTGTGTTCTTAATAGCTTATTGTCTGTGTTCCCATGATGTACCATTGTAGTAACTCACTTCACAATTCTAATTCTACTTATTTATGTGTTGATTTGTTTCCCCATACTCTCAGCACCCCCTTTATTATGAACAAGTTAGGGTGCTCACTGCCTAGACACCTTGAAGATGTAAAAAAGAGATTAAAGGATAGCAACAGACAAGATAAGATTTAACAAAGGTCTATGAATGCTGAAACTTAATATAATTTTATATGTATATATATATATGAAGCTGGGGTGTTGGAATGGCTGGAAGGAGGTAAATGACATGGTGGAGCTGTAGCCTATAGCATCCTTTGGGATTTGCTGTATAACTGCCTGTTGAATTGTGCCTTGAAGGTCTTCGCCTTTCTGTATATACCTTGTATTGCATAATAGGGAAGGAGCTGAGACTGTAGAGCTGTAACCTTAACAATTTTTGAAATTACCAATATAGCTGCTTGTTGAGCTGTACGTTGAAAGTTGACACCTTTCTGTATGTATGTTGTATTTTACACTAATGGAAATGGCTGAAGTTGTGAAACTGTGACCCATGACATTATTTGAAATTTGCTAACAACTTGTAAAATTGCACTTTGAAAGTTATCACTGTCATGTATATATGTTACAGTTCACAATAAAAAATAAATAAAGAAAAATTTTGTCCATCTGGAAGGATCTTTAGCTTCCTCAGCTGCTCAAAGCAGACACTGTGAAATGCATTGGCTTTAACAATAGGAATTTTTAGCTTACAAGCTTACAGTTTTGAGGCTGAGAAAAATGTCCAAATCAAGGAATCATTAAGGTGATGCTTTCTTCCTGAAGACTGGCTGCTGGAGATCCTTGGCTACTCTGCCACAGGGCCAGGCACACGGTGGCATTTGCTTTCAGCTTCTTGCTTCTGTGGCTTTCTCTCTCTGTATTCATCCTGTTGATAAAGGACTCCAGTAAAAAGATTAAGACCCATCCTGCGTGAGGTTGGTCACACCTTAACTGAAGTAGTCTCATCAAAAGATCCTACTTACAATGGGTCTACACCCACAGGAATGGATTAACTTTAAGAACACATTTTCTCCCTGGGGTACATACAGATTCAAACTACCACAGGTATCATCTTAATTTTTTCAGAGATCTTGACAGAGGACATCCTGGCTCTGCCCTTGTTTGGGTCTACACCACCAGGTTGTATCTTAACAGCATGCATCAGTCTATACCTTAATATGACAATCTTTCACTTGAGAGAGAAGCTAGAGATGAGAAACAATTTTATTTTCCACCTAGCAAGGCCCCAGTTACCAGTTGTCTGGGGTGGGGCAGTGGGGAAACTGGATGGAGATGAAGGAGGGCTGATAAAGATAGACTTTACAGACTTTACATTTTACCCCTAAGGACATCTTTGTTTAAACATTCTCTTAAACATGAGGCCATGGAATGTAGGCCACCATTAGAATTCTGCATGTGGGACATCTATCCTATCTTCAGCTCACTATGACTATCATAACTAAAGGAGGTTTTAGTTGTCTCTCAAAGAGTGACAGGTAGAGGGATCCAATTTCTGAAATGATAAAGGAGAAAAATGTCATTTATTTATAGCAACAACTTACATACATTAGCCCAGCATAAACCCAAAACTGAGTAATGGGCTGTGTTATAGACGGTAGCTTTCTGACATTTACAAAAAGAGGCAGTGTGATGTAATGGAAAGAGGAATAAACTCTGAGGTAGAAAACCTTGGATCCAGTCCCAGGTTTTCCAGTAGTTCATTGTGTGAACCTGGGCAGTGTATCATTTTTTGAGACATTCTATTTGCTGGGAAAATCAGAGGATAGATTAGATCTCTTAGGTCTGTTAAATGCTGAAATTTCATGGGTAATTCAAAAACTCATGTTCAAACTCCACACAAACTCTTGAGTGCAGTATGGGCATTCAACGAATGTTGAAAGAATTGGAGCAAGTCATGAGCCTTTATTTTTAATAGAACTTTATTTATTTGTAGTTAAAATAGCATTTACTGTTGGTCCACATCATCATAATCAAGGCACAGGTGGAGATAGCTGCTCATCCTAAAACACCACATCAAACAAAACACCTCCTCACCCCAACCCATTTCCTTCTGACTTCCCTCTCTGGCCTTCCATAAAATTCTTTCCTTTAACTAACTAAAATAAAGATAATGTTAACTGAAACTAAAAAAAAAATGGGTACAAGGTTTAGCTTTGCACCAGAGAGGCCTGCAATTAAATCTGGAATTTTCATAACATATATTGAACTCTTTCAACTCTTTCAGAGACTTACCCAAAATTTAGCATCTCACAAATGCTTTATTGATTTTCTTAAATATGTATTTGAAAAGGATTTTAAGTGACAAATTGCTCTCTCAATAGACAACAAAAAAATTCAATATTGGTTGGTTGAGCCCCTGTAAGTTGCAGGTATTGATATAAGAACTGAAGACTCAAAGATGAATTAAGACATAGCTTCTGTATTTAAGGAGCTTACAGGATTTTTAATAAGAAATTTACTTACTGCAGGAAATTCTCCAAATCTCCTGTCATTCTCACATAGTCAAACAGGGTCCTGTACAAGAAGAGAGAAAATTGGATGTGATAAAAAGGAAGCTGTTCTGAACAGAAAGTGTAATTAAGGAGGCCTGGAAGGCAGGGATCGGACAAGGCTGAGAGTTTCTAGGACATGGATAAGAGACAGGAGTTAAACCAGGCTACCTGTCCCAGCTTGAAGGTCCAGGCAGGCAGGTAGGATGCATTGCCCTTCTTACTTCTCTGAGCCCTCCTTTACACGAGTTTCTTTTTTAGGATAAGAGACACTTTGAACACTTCATTGGCTCTACATCTCTGAGACCCTTAAAATCAGACTTGGAGTTTAATCCTCACCAAATCTGCCCCTGAGTCTGCAGAAGATGGGGGGCTACTTAAAAGCTACCATCAGGGCCTTCTGGTTCTCCTTGCATGTTCCTAAGTGAATGTATCTGGTTCATAATTTCTCTTTTTACTTACGTAGTACAATAATAAGGCATATATAGTAGTCAGTAGTCCGCTAATGCCAAGTAACAACCTACCCCAAACTCAATAGCTTATGACAGAGTGTTTATTTTTCTCAATCACATGTCTGAAGATTAACTAAGGTGGCTTTGCTTCAGACTGCAGGTCAACTGGGTTTGGTCTCAGAACAGGTCTCTATCTATCCCATTCATCTCATTCTGAGAATCAGTTTCAAGGATTAGCAGCTAGCAGAGCATGCTCCTCTAACAGTGACCATGGGAGCACAAGAAGCCAACTACAGTGCACGAACATAGTTAGTACCTCTGCTTACATCACATCTGCTCACGTCCCACTGGCCAAAGCAAGATACATGACCAAGCCCAAAGTCATTGGAAATAGGACATATACTCCATCCCAGTGGGAGGTGAAGGTTGGGGAATAGGTATTGAACAGCATCCATTCCATCATAGTAGGTGCATCTGCAGCCTTCGTAATTACTATGGCTGCCATAGTGACCAAGGGCCATAACCTATGCTCTGCCCCACACATGCACCTGATCCCATGCCACCACCATTGGTGATAATTCTAAATGTCATGAGACTACTGCATGTCTTAGATTGTCCGTGTCCTGGTTCCCCTGCAACAAGTTTATTCAAGCCCCCACCCAATATTTTGAGAAATCCAATCCCAGAAACATATTTTAAGGGCCTGTTTCCTGAAAGTACTCCTGGAAACAATTATGCTGTCAGACACAGAAAATGATGTTACACCTGGTATATATTCATAATGCTTTATTAGAGATCAAACAGAATATCCAGATTTTATACAGCCTCTCAGTATGAGAGAATTGATATCTAAAAATAAGATGAACCTAGGTTTCTATGAGTATTACTACTCAAAACATTGCATACCTAAAAATTGCTTGGTATTATTCTTCTCTTAGGGTCTTTGTAACAAATATTGAATATCCCAAGAATGTTTAGAGTTTTAAAGACACAGGCTTACATTGCACAAATTGTATAGATTTAAGGCTATGTAAAAAGTGTGTCCAGTGATGGAACTTCAAAATGCAATATAATATAAATGTATAGTAATAATTAAGAGAACTGGTCTATTAATGTCAGTTGTAATGGGGACTCACAAATCTCTCAGTAAATGCTGCAATATATAATCTTTCTATACTGAAGCAAACAGAAGATAACTGGAGCCTTTGCCAGTGAGAATGAGGCTTTAGAAAGGAGATCTGCAAATCCTCAAACAGGCATCCTAATCACTCTTTTCTTTGGGAAGCAAAAGAGAGAACAAAATCTAGGTTTAAAACAGCCTTTGGATTGTCAACCAATGTTTATTTTATGTCATATCTTAGATTTTTTTTTAAGTGCAAAATAAAGTTTTCCTATCTATAAAATTGAAGCATAAAAATCCCTGAAAAGTCAGCTTTATCACTGTTAATCAGATGTATTTGTTTCTTACCCAAAATGCTGTATTGGGAGTGACAACTGAGATTATTTGCTGATGAAAATCTGATTACCACATTTTGGTGATGAGGAGACATCTGTATCCACCACCTTTAATCCACCATCTGCTCAGCAGACTGGACTTCTTAAAGGTCTTTTAAAAAATGGACACATGAAAACAAAAGGCATTATGTTAACATTATGTTATCAACCGTGTGGGATAAACTCATTGTTTGCACCTGGCACTGAGCTGGCATTGAGACAGCTTCAGGGAAGGGAGTTAGTGGGCTGATGGCAAGGGGCGTGGAAGACTTCCGCTCACATAGCCACACTCTCACTTCATCTTGGAGGGTCTGGAGGCTTCTTGATGGTCCTGTTCTACCCTAACTTACCTTTCTATGAGGTTGGAAGCACTTATATCACCCTGAAGACTGCAGGGCTGGTCAGGTGAGATAGGAGTCCTGATAAATGTGGAGATGCCACCTGGTAAGGGTGTCAGGAGTATAGACCAGGGCTGGGGTGACCAGGTGACCCACTGGCCCATTTGCAACTTGCCTCCCAGCTTTTCCTTTCTCCTCTGTTATGGCTTGAACTGTGCCACCCTCTCCCCCGACCGTCACCACCAAAAATGTATATATTTGTTGAAATCCTAACCTCAGTATCTTATTTGGAAATAGGGTCATTTCTGATGGAATTAGTAACATTAAGGGGACGTTGAAAAAAGAGGTAAAACAAAATGGAGTTATCATGGCTAAGAGATTTAAAATGCAGTTGGGAGGCCATTCAGGAGGTTATCCTCAGCCAGTTATCACAAATTGTCAAGGTATGCCAAATCAAAAGCAACCATGTTTCTGAGGACATATGGACTCCATGAAACAGCTACAAGATAAAGAAATCAGTCAACTGTTTAATTTAAAGGACATTTGGAAAGCCTCAAACATCCACCAATCATAATTCTTTTCAAACAATTTCATTCTGTAATCTTTTTCTTTTTAAAAAAAACCTTACTTGGAAACCCCAAGATCGGACACAGTTTGGATTGCTGCCTGAATTACAATTCTGAGACCCCAAAAAATGCTTTTGTTGCTTTACAGCTCAGTTTGTTATTTCTCCATCGACAAAGTCATACTGGAGAAGAGCAGGCCCCTAATCCAATGTGGCCACTGTCTTTAGAAGAAGAGAAGACAAAGCCAAGACATGAGAGAGAAGTCGGCCATGTAAACAGGGAGGCAGAGATGGGAGTTACACAACCACAAACCAGGGAATGCCAAGGATTGCTTGCCACCATCAAAAACAGGAGAGAGGCATGGGACAGATTCTTTCTTACAGACTTCAGAAGGGGCATGACCATGCCATCATCTCACATTTGGACTTCTAGCCTCCAGAACTCTGAGAGAATAAATTTCTGTTGCTTTAAGCCACCCAGGGTTTGTTAAGGAAGCCCTAGGAAATGAATATACCTTCCCAACAAATATTTCTCCCTTGGGATTAGCTGTAAAACCCTCAGAAGGAAAATGGATTGTGTAGCAGTATACATACTCTGCACAAATATTATTCTCAGTATCTCAACTCGATATCTATTTTGAATCTCTGTTCAGCAGAATGGCAGGAAACAAGCCAGTCTTTCTTAGGGTTAGCCAGAGGTGGTTTGCCTGGGACAGTCCTAGCTTATCTTTGCTGTCCCAGCATAATTATAAATACTCTCAACTGTGTCCCAGTTTCCATATTTGGTCACCCTGGTTAGACACCTCCCCAACCTCCATGTCATCTCAAAGTTCCAAGAGGCTTACATGCTCTGGTGTTGGAGGAGGGGACAGTGGTCTGATCACCAGGTCACACAGGTTGCCTCAGAAATGTCCATCATTTTGGCCTGTGTAAACAACCAGGTCTGGGGGCTGGGGCTTTCTGCTACCTCTATGCCATGCTTGGGGAGTAGCATCTTTCCAAGCCTGTCTATGTCCTGATGCAGAGATGCTGACCTCCCCTTCTAGGGCCTGGCTGCTTCCCTGTACAATGATACGAAGTTGAACCTTGATCCACTTGGGAGGCAGCCTCTAAAGCTTCCTGCTTTTAGTATTCCCCTTGAGAGTGGGATAGACCTAGTGACTTGATTCTAATAAAAATAATATGGCAAAAGTGATGGGATATCACTTCTGATGTTAGGTTACCAAAAGATTCTGTCTTCCACCTTGCTCCTCCTCTTCTCTTGCTCTGTTGCTTGCTCCCTCTGAGAGAAGTTATCCACCATGTTGTGAGCTATCTTTGGAAAGGCCCACATGGCAAGCAACAGTCATCGAAGAACTGAGGTCCTCAGCCAGCAATCTCATGAGTAAGCTTGGAAGAAGCTCCTCCCCTAGTCAAGATGGAGATGATGACAGCCTTGACCAATACTGATGGCATCCTTGTGAGATCCTGAGCAGAGGAACCAGCTAGGCTGAGCTGGGATACCTGACCCATGGGAACTGTGAGACAATAAATCTCTTTTGGGCCTTACTGATGCAAAGAATCAGGGAGCAAATTCCTCCTCATTTCTTCCTCCTGCCAATCAGAGGCATCTTTTCTAGCTTTGGAGGTTTAGACAGAAACTCCACTTTCCTTCCTGCTTCTGATCAAAACATTTCATTTGAATACTTTATCCTTCTTGTTCCAAAAAAAAAAATGCCTTTGATTATAAAAGTAGAAGAATCACAAAAAGATGCATTCTAAATGGGTGTGGAGATGTGTTTTTCTGTCCCCCCATCCCCAGTAAATTTCTATTGAGTAATTCATTTAATAGAAGCCTTCCTGAAAACCATAGCCTATGTGGTAACATTTGTTTATCACGTGGGTCACTAAACAGGAAGGCTTTGATACCTTATGTTGAAAGTAGAGGCCAGTTAATCCCATGAGTGTGAACATGGCATAATATGCAACTTACTCTTAGAGGAAAGCTGCCAGGATCCAAATACTGTTTTCTAAATAAAATATGTAGTTATCTGACTTGAAAAAAATGCACATTGCTTTAATTAATGAAAATGAACTGAAAATTCCATTTTCTGTCCTCATGTTTCCTCTAAAGAAAACCTGGGCATAACTTTACTTCATAAGAGTAGAAATTCTGCTTCTGAATCCAATGCAGAGAGCTGCTTGCCCACTTGACTCAGGCCCTGTATTAGTCAGGGTATGATGGGTTATGCTTCAGTAACAAACAATTCCAAACTCTTAATGACTCAAAGCAAACAAACAAAACATTGTTTATTTCTCACTTACTCAATATGTCCCAGTAGTGTTCTGCTCAACAAAATCACTCAGTGATCTAGTCTGATGGAACAGCCACATTTCATATGTGGTTGGTTGCTATCACAGAGAGAAAGAACATTCTGGAGAATCTTGAACCTGCAAGACAATACTCCATTCCACAACTCATTGGCCAGTTCTCATCAGACAGCTGCAATGAAGCATGACAGGGGAAGAAATGCAATCTTCCATGAGTCCAGAGGAGAGAAGAACCAGATTTGGGGGAGTTGTCCCAATGACTACCACAGGTCCCTTTACGAAAACCAACTTTAACCACACAAATGCACACCAGGCCCTGCTGTATTACCTGTGGTGTGGATTCCACAGCCCTACAAAGGTTCCAGGCCACCCCCCTTTTTTTTATACCCGCCAGTTAACCCTTAATTCCTCTTTTCGTTATTTTAGAATCCTCTCTTTAAATAGTAAATTTTGGATGCTGCTACCTATGGTTGTTATTACACATGGCTGTACATTATAATCACCTCAAGAACTTTTTACAAATACAATAGCCAGCCCCTTCCCCTCAAACCAATTGAATCAGAACCTTTGGGATATGGGAGCAGTACCCTGGTATTAGTATTTTTTTAAATCTCCCCAGGTGAGTCAATATGGAACAGAGTTGACAGCCACTGCCTAATCCCTTGAATTAATGAACCTATCATGGACCTTCTCTCTATCTCAGCATCAACCCTTGGAGGCATCGAGGGTAGGACACCAAGTCACTGGACTCAGGCCTTACACATTTGAGCAACAGAAATTCTGCCCTCAAACCCCACAGTGCATGGTCCAGCTGAGGGAGAGCACACATGATGAATTCCATCAGATGAAGGCATTTGCCCTTTTCCCTACCATGACACCAAATTGTTGGAAAATGTTATTTCTAGAAATGAGCAAAGACACAGAGCCAATTCCTGGAATGAAGAAACTGGGAGGCATCCTGTTCCAGTTACCTGTTGTTGTATCAAAAATCACCCCAAAATGTAGAGGTTTAAAATAACAAACACCCACTGATTTTGCCAACAAACCCGGAGACGACTCTGCTGTATGTGGTGTTGACTGGAGCTACAGTAACCACCTCTGAGATGGTGCAATCACACGGCTCACACATTGGTGTTGGCATCAGTTCCTCTCCATGTAGGCATCTCCACTGGGTGGCTTTGTGCTTGCTCATGGTGTGGGGGCTGGGTTCCAAAAGCAAGAACCCCAAGGGAGAGAATCCCAAGAGAATGAGGCTGAAGCCAGATGGCTTTTTAGGATCTAGCCTGGTGTCACTCACCATAGTCACAAGTCTATTCAACATAGATCCCTTCTCTCAATAGGATGAGTTTCAAGGCCACATTGTAAGAAAAGCTTATGGATGTGAGATATTATGGCCATTTTGGAAAAGTACATTGTGTCACATATTTTTGATCATCCTCCAAATGAGAGGCAGAGATCCAGAATGAAAACACTGGCCCACAGACAAAATGTATAGGCTCTTCTTTTTAGCAGAGGTATAAACTTGGTTGAGCTTCTTACTCACCAGCCCTCCATGGCTTAATTTTCATTTGTAAATTGGGGATGAATATAGATAATAAGAGCAGTACCTGTCTCAAATGCAAGATTATCCTGGCTCCTTGTTTGCCTGTTATATTTCCATTTGTGCATATTGTTTTGGCATCCTATATGGTTTAGCATTTTCCTTGGTGTTTCATGTTGTAATTAAATTTTATTATTAATATTTATATTGAAATAATCCAGGATGTGTTTAATAGACTGCCACGACGTACTTTCAACTTCTGCTATGGTCTTGTCTCTTGGTGTGTGAAACACATATAATGAATAGCATTCTCACTATAATGTGTGGTTACATCTGTAGGCTGACTACCAATATCCCATCTCTTTTTCCTAAACTTATTCTATAACTAAAGCCTCTCTTTCAAGTACAGCATGTAGGTGTGGTATGCAGAATAAAGACCCCTCAAAGATGTCCATTTCCTAATCCCCAGAGCCTGTGAATATGTTATGTTACATACAACAAAGGTGAATTAAGGTGGCTGATAAAGTTAAAGTACTAAAATACAGGGACACTATCCTGGATTATACAGCTGGACCCAATGTAATAAAAAATGTCCTTAAAAACAGGAACAGAAGCAGAAGAGGAGTCTGTGTCAGAGTGATATGGTGTGAGAAAGACTACATGAGCTACTGTCAGCTTTGGAAATGGAAGTTGGCTGCCAGGAGCCAAGGAATGTGAGCAGCCTCAAGAAACTGGAAAAGTCAAGGAAACAGATTCTTCTCTAGAACTCCAGAAGGAACACAGCCTGCCAGCATCTTGATTTTAGCTCCATAAGACGTCTTGGACTTCTGATCTCCAAAACTATAAGATAATAAATTTGTGTTAAGCCAACACATTTGTGGTAATTTGTTAGACTAACAATAGAAAACCAATGCAGTAGTTTACTTTTGAAATTCTATAGATGAGCATTAGAATCTCATTTTGGACTTTTCATGTTTTGATGGAGCTCTTATTTTTAATGGGATAAGTATTCTGTACCAGTGTAGAGTAAAATTGAGAAGGCCTATGATTTTGCAGCATCTATGTTTAGTGAAGCATTGAAAAAACTCATACAGAAAATTTATTTGACGTGTTTTGCCTGATGAAAACATTTGTCAAGAAATGGTACCTCGAATGGTAGTAAAATGACAGAAGTCATGAAAATATTTGGGCTGAAATATTTATATACCTTAATATGAAAAATTAACAATTGAGAATTCCTACTTTTAGCAACTTTGTCTGAATTACCAGACACTTTGACATCTGAAGGGAGAGTGTTTTCTTAATTAACAACTGTGGTCATTTTCAAGCAGACATGCAAAGAGTTTGGAAGTCATCACTCTCATCCTCACACAAGAAAAAGCTGAAAAACTGAAAATCAACAACTCTTCTTTTCAGTCCATCAGAGTTGAGGATATCTTAGTTTGTCTGAGCTGTTATCACAAATACCACAAACTGGATTGGCTTAAGCAACAAGCATCTATTGTCTCATGGTTTCAGAGGCCGGAAGTCCAAATCAAGGCATTGGCAAGACCATGCTTTTTCCCACAGGGCCAGTAGTGTTCTGGGGCAGGCTGCTGGAAATCCTTGGGGTTCTGTGGCTTTTAATCCTGCCTTCCATCACATAGTGATGTTCTCTCCTTTCTCTTCTGTGTTCTGCTAACTTCTATTCCAGCTCCTTCCATGGCCTTCTCCCACTATGTCTGAATGTCTTCTGCTTATAAAGAACTCCAGCAATACACATTAAGGCCCATTCAGGCTCACTTGGGCCAAACATTAACTAAAATAACATCTTCAAGAGGTCCTAGGTAGAATGGGTTCTCACCCACTGGAATGCAGATTAATATTAAGAACATGTCTAAACTGGGGTACAAAATTCAATCTACCACACAAGGGCAAACTACTTCCCTGAAAACTAGAGTGACAGATACAGAAAATAACAGTTTACCAGGAGTAGAAACTACAGGTGGAAACAACATCAGGTAGCAATACTTAAAGAGTAATTGAATAATTGCTGGAGATTGTGCACAGACTAGCTTGAGCAATAAAACACAAAACTTCTGGAGGTCTGACTTTCATGTCAGCAGCCCCACCATGTTCTCACTGTGAAGATCAGAGAAAAATCCCCCTTTTCTTCCTGCAGTGAGAGGGGAAAAGTAACCAGACTGAAATATGCTTAGAACATTCTGTTCTCCTTAAAACAGATTTGCTATTTTACCAGAGTCTAACCTTTGTGGAGGAAGGGAAATACTCAACTCCTCCCCTCTAGTCCTCTTCTCTCACTAAGCAGTGGGTAAAAAGGTTAGAAGCATGAGTGAAGGTAAAAGCCCAGGGGTACAGTCTCACTAGAAGACTGAGTACAAATCACAGGATTATAGAATGCTTCCCTTACTCCATATCTCACTGCCACCTCAGCAGGGCTTGTGTATAATAACAGGGGGTTATGGCTGAAAATAACTGCAAGATTCAGACCCTATTTAAGAAGGAGTCTCTAGGGAAACCCAAAGACTACAGGGAAAACAAAAACAAGGACATCAGAGGAAATTTTAGCCTCATGTCTACAGCTACAGCTAACAGTAAACTCAGCCTGACTCCTAGTTAGATAAACATAAAACCACAACTAAAGGCCTGCTTACTTCAGTTCTTTTCACTGGATACATCCAGCTTTTGACAAAAAGTTTGAGGAGACAGGGCAAAGGCCAGAAGCAGATTCATATATGGCAGAGAGTTTGGAATTATCAAATGGGGAATTTAATATAACTATGTGTTCCAGTTTGCTAATGCTGCCATTATGCAAAACACCAGAAATGGATTGGCTTTTAAAAAGGGGGTTTATTTGGTTACAAAGTTATAGACCTAAGGCCAGAAACGTGTCCAAACCAAGGCATAAACATAAGTATACCTTCACTGGAGAAGGCCATTGGCATCTGGAAAAACTCTGTTAGCTCAGAAGGCATGTCGTTGGTGTCTGCTTGCTCCCAGGTTGTGTTTCAAAATAGTGTTCTCCAAAATGTCTCTAGGCTTAGCTTCTCAGGGCAAACTCTGGGCTAGTATCTCCAAAGCATCAGCAAAAGTCTGCTTTCAATGACCATCTCCAAAATGTGTCTCTCAGCTGCAGCAGTGAGCTCCTTCTGTCTGAGCTCTTATTGGGTTCCAGTGAATTAATTAAGACCCATAGTGAATGGGTGGAGCCACACCTCCATGTAAATAAAGTAATCAAAGGTATTACCCACAGTTGGGTAGATCAAATTTCCATGGAAACAACCTAATCCAAAGATTCCAACTGAATCAACACTAATATGTCTGCCTCCACAAGATTTCATTAAAGAACATGGCATTTTGGGGGAAATAACACACCCAAACTGGCACACCATGATTAATATGCTAATTGCTCTAATAGAAAAAAATGGATAAAATGAAATAACATATGGGTAATGTAATCAGAGAGATGTAAACTCTAAGAAAGAATAAAAGGAAATACTAGAAATCAAAAACACTGTAGCAGAAATGAAGAATGCCTTTCACGGACTCATCACAAGACTGGACATGGCTGAGAAAGAATCAGTGAGCTTGAAGGTATGTCAATAAAATCTTCACAAATTGAAATACAAAGAGAAAAAGGAATGGGGGAAAGAAGAACAGAATATCCAAGAACTGTGGACAATTACAAAAGGTATAACATGCATGTAATGAGAATATCAGAAAGAGAAAAGAGAGATAAAGGAGAAGAAGGGACATTTGTAGTAACAATGGCTGGAAATTTTCCAAAATTATTTATTAACAGACATCAAACCAAAGATCCAGGAAACTCAGAAAAGATGAAGCAGGATAAACACCAAAAATTATACACCTAGGCTTATCATTTTCAAACTGCAGAAAATCAAAACAATATTATGGCCTACAGAGAAGAATCAACCAAATGTGTGAACATTTTCATATTTATTAGCCAAAAAATCCAACTTTAAAGAACAGTGTATGAAATTTTATGAAAACAATACTTTGCTGAAATTAAATATTCTTCAGAAAAATACACAAGGCTTGGTATTAGAGACAGAAATGCCTAAGACACTGAGGTGTAGGAATGGTTGTCAGGAACAATTATTCTGCTCATGTTATTTTAAATCTTCAGATGTTCGGTATAAAGAAATTTTCTTTTAATAGATTGCAAATGGTTATATGTTACTTTTATTCTTTGACTAAATTTACTTAAAATAGTTTTTGAGTTCCACCAATCTAATAAAACCAATTTGTAGCTCAATAAATAAATACTTCAAAAAGTTTTATGATTTAAATTATTTTAGTAACCTCTTTAACTGTCAAAATTGTCTTTGTTTGGAGGATAAATTGCATGGTTAAGTAGTTAGTAGTTAGCAATTATAATTTCTTGTTATATTATTCAATTAGTGCCCAGACCCTGTCAATTGGAATTGACTGTGGTACATACATAATTCATAATTGCCAAATGAGCAATACTTTTCTACCATTCAAAATGGAAGCTGTGGTTGCCAACACTTATAAATGTTTTACATTTGCACAGCTGAGAAGCTGAACTACCAGGATATTTCTTCTCTAGTCAAAAAATCTCATTTTCTTCTGTTGGGTTTTTAAATTGAGAAGAGAAGAGATAAAAACTTGATCAAAAGTTTTATTGTCTGGCCATGCACAGGCGGGCTGAAGCCTAAGAAAATGGTGGCAGCCCCCAGCCAAGGGAACAGTGGGGCTCATAAAGGATGGTTGGTGGGAAGTTCTCTGTCCAGGGACAGGGAGGATGGTAGGTTTAGTTATGCAGTTTCTCAGTGGCTACTTTGGGGAAAAAAGGTAGCTGGCAAGTATCCATTGGCCGGTATGGAAGCGGGGCTTGGGAGTGGGAAAGCTTAACATTTTAGTATTCAGGATTCCTAAGGGAGGGGGTGGTGGCTTATTGCAGATCTGCAGGGCTCCTAGGTGGGGTGAGAGGCAGTGGCTCTATTGCAAAATTCCTAAGGGCGGGGGTGGGGTGAAGGCCCAGGGCCTAAACCTAACATTTTCTTTTACCTGATTTCAGATTCTATCCTCTCTCACCTGAACAGAAACTCTGCCTCTCAAGTCTCAGGATTTTAAACGTCAGGCTCAGGACACATTCCAATCACCTACCATATTTGCAAAAATGCAGATTCCTGGGCCCCATCCCAAAGGATTCTGATTCAGCAAGTCTGGCTTGGAACCCAGGGGTTTCTGTACTGTTCACGGTCCCCTTAGGTTATTCTGATGCAATCCTGATAGTGCAATTCTCCAAACTGTGGAGAGCAATGCACTATAATTTGAGGAACGTGACTTCAGTATCACACCCAGTTCCCACTTGGCTGCTGGAGCAAGTCTTCCAAAATGAAAATTGGAGAGAGACAGAAACAGAATCACAGTTTACCAGAAGCACTAACCAGAAAGAAAAAAAAAGGGCAAATTGGTCCACATTAAAAGCAGAAAGTACAGGTGGAGCCAGCACCTCCATTTGCCAGGGATGTGTGGCTAAGTGGCCTGGACCTCTTGTTCTCCACTAGGCATGCACACAGCCTCTGACAACCCCAGGGTGCAGGAGTGTTTATTCAAACCCCCTAGGCTGTCTGATTTTCTGGAACTCCCTGCTAAATTCCTGGCTGATCTGACCCAAGATCATTTGCCCCAAACGATCTCACAACCTTGGGGGGATCCGAGCTGCTGACCCTCCCTGTTTGCCTGCCATCAAGCTTCCCCTTTACCTGACAACACTCCAAATCAAGTGAACCCCTTTGGCAGGAACAATTAAGCTGTAAGGTTTTTTGGCTGCCTTTCCCATCCTAGTAGAATGACCACACCAAAAGTGCTGGGGGGACTGGGAACAGTCCCTGGGAATAAAGCTACAGACGCCTGCCATTCTAAAACCAAGGTTTGGTAATTTTCATGAATAAAACCTACTCTGTTTGTTGTATGCTTTTGATCAAACTCTTGCATGATGAATGGCTGTTTCTGACCATTTTGTCCAGTTCTAGAGTTGCTTTTGGGAGAAAGGATTTGTCAACTTCCAGAGTCAAGAACCACTTCCATAGAAGATTTTAAACCTCCATGAGCTCTTCAAAATAGTTTTTACACACACACACACACACTGATCTCCCTTCTATATATATAAAATTATCTATCACCAGTGAAGCATATGTTTGGAATTAATGTTTCCCCTGGTAGTGGGGATGGGTTGCAGAAAAACATTCACCCTCTTTTCCTCCTTGCCACCACCAGAACACATTTGCAGGGGGGGCTGGCCAAGGTTAGAAGAATCTTCTCTCAAGGCATCTAATTTTTCATACAAAATTTAAAAGCCCCTTGCCCTTCAACCTCATATAATTAATAACACATTCTGTGTGCCTGAGCTAAGGAGTGCCCACAGCTCACATAGGACTTTAAGGGCATTAAAATTGTGCCTACTCAAAGTGTAACAGAGTCCTTGAACCACTAGCAGAGCCTCTAGGAAGCTTCCAAATACTCTCCCTCCAAAGAGTTTCACGAGCTCACACTGAAAACATTTTGAGAAAGCTTTAACAAAATAAGGGTAAAGGGTTGTTTAGATATAAAATACTCAAACCTTTTCATGTATTGTCTAATCTGATCTGACTAGCTCTTGAGAATGACTAAAAACATTTGGCAGAATTTAGCAAGTTCTCTAACATAAGTAGAGCTGGAAAAGAGAAAGAAAAACTGCATACAGCTGGTACGAGGCTGGGCAATGCTGTACAGATCTGACAGCAGCTGTTTGCATGCCAAATAGTTCCAGCAATTTCTAATTAAATCAGCTCAGGGGAAGTTTTATGATCGTTATCACATGAGTTCTGTCTGTATCTGGGATGCTTTCCTCCCCATCCTTCTGAAAGCCCTTCTAGCTAAGTCTGCCTATTTTCTTAATCTTAAAGAGCTAATTAATCCGGAGGCAAAAATATTTTATTCTCTGAGATTAGAACACCACGGGATTGGGCTGCCAACGTTTTGAGAAAGGGGGATTCTCAATCTCTTAACTCTAAAAATGAGCAATGGTATGAACTGGTTGAGAGCCATATACCCCTTCACGGGACGTCCCCGTTGTGTCTCTGCTTCTGCTAACTGAATGGCTAACTGAATGGCTCTTGCTTTTGCAACTTTGATTCATAACTCCCTAACTAATAATCATAAGTGAATCATAATAGTACATTGGGATAACACTCTACAAAGCACAGTCATGCATTTATCTCGTTTATGACTTAAAACAGTCATCCGAAGGGGGCTGGGCAGATATTATTATCCCCATTTCAAAAACGAGCACACTGAACTCTCAAAGACAAAGCGATTATTGATCAATGTTAAAGACATATAGCTAGTAATTGTCAGAAAAGGCTTGACAGAAGACTTTCTAGCCCCAAGACCATTGCTGCTTTCACTTAACACCCTCCTTCCCTCGCCTCGTGAGCCAGACAGGGATATTCATATGTTCCTAGATCTAAATGGGGCCATTTTGCCCAAGAGACTCTATTCTGCAGTAAAATTCTCCATATATTTTTACTACTTGTATGGGATTCATATTACATTTTTCCACTCATCTGATGGAAATGCACAATATAGATTTGTTCTAGGTGACACCGACTGGTATGGAAGCGTGGGACACCTCTGAGTAGGCTCTAGTAGTGAGTGCTCAGTAGTAGTGAGTGAATACTTAAAATTCTCATCTCTCTGGGATGCAATTCCCACAAGTCAACCTATAGCGTACATTTGCAAAATCCCTGAGGCCAAAGATCAAAATGAATTCAAAGCATGACAAAATAGAAATCTGACTGTGAATACAATTCTCAGTAAAATCAGCAAAATAACAACCCGTGGCCCTTTTACACATTTTATCTGGTCTAGAAATACGTGTTTCCATGTAATACCACATTCCTAGAGTATTGGTAAGTGTGTGAGGGGACAGTGAACACTTTGGCCTCATTATTAATGAGATCAACCAACGTGAAAATATTCAGTGGGACAAAATTTGACAGGAAGTAATTGTTTCTGAGCTTAGTAGTCAAGGTAATTAATACTAGTTGTTGCAACAGATAAACCCCTAAATCTCATTGATATGATACAAAAAAAAAAGTCTATTCTCACTCATACAAAGGGTCAAAGGGTGACAGATGTTTAAATGCCAGGCCTGGAAGTAGCATCCATCACTTCTATCTACATTATGTTGCCAGAGCTCCAACACCACAGCAAGAGGGCCTGAGGAATGTAGTTTTCCAGTATTACAATGAAAAGAAATGGTATGGGAAACACGTAGCATTGCCTCCACCACCCTGATGGAGAAATTCTATTCAATGGGCTTGTGGTAGGCTGATGATGTCCCCCAGAAAAAACGTTTTCTTGATCTTAATCCATTCCTATGGGTGTGATTCCACTGTAAATAGGAACTTTTAAATGTGTTATTTTTTGTTAAAGTGTGGCCCAGCAGAATGAAGTTAAGCTTTAATCCAATTACTGAAGGCGTTATGAGGAGAAAGCCACATGGAGGAGCAGAAGCTGCAAGTCAAGGGAACTCAGAAGAGAAAGAAGAGGACACTGCTCTCTTCATTTCCATGTAGTGGAAAAACCAAGAACCCAAGGATTGCCAGCAGCCATCTCCAGAAGGCCACATTCTTCAGGGAGAAAGCATCATCTTGCTAATGCCTTAATTTTGAACTTCTCCTAGCCCGAAAACCTCAAGCCATTAAATTCCTGGTGTTTAAGTCATCGTATGATATTTGTTTTAGCAGATGGGAAACTAAGGCAGAGGCTTTCTCTGCAACCATTTTGTGATGGCTGGGTTATGGTGTCCAGTTGTTTGATCAAGCAGGCATTGGCCTGATTGTTACAGCTAATTGCATCTATGATCAACAATGGAGATTGCCTTCAATAATGAGAGGAGGCTCCTCAACCAATCAGTTGGACGTTGTAAAGCCAGAACTGAGGATTTCAGAAGTCAGAAGGAAGAATTCCTGCCTCTATTTCAGCCAGCCAGCTTCTCTTGGGTATTCCAATTTCACCTTCACTGGAGTTTCCAACTTTCGGCCTGCACTATGGAATTCAGATTTGCCAATCTCCACAGTTGTGTAAGCCAATTTCTATAATAAATCTCTTAATATATATGCATTTGTAGATATCCTGTCAATTCTTTTTCTCTGGAGAACTGTGATGAATAAACATATCATTCAAAAGCACAAAATACTCTATTTTGGGGAAAAAGAATAAAGAAGAGGAACTTTGTAACCCTTGTCAACAGGACGAGTTACTAACTTTAGAGGGATTTTTCTGGTGAAGGGTTAGCTCAGCCTCAAAACTACCTGCTGATACTGGAAAGAGGGAGGAGATGTGCTATGGGAAGGGGATATTGAGGATCAGAGGTGGAGCTGGAGACAGGTTTAGCTATCCAGGCTTGTCATTTCAATTCTATAATCCAATACAGATTTTCTGCCAAAGGTCTTCATATATAAATGTTTTAATTAAGTATTTTTGCTGAGCTGACCAGGGAAGCCCTGCCATATAATTTGGATGACCACCCTGGAATCATAATTGTCTAGAGAACTTTGGATTCCCTCAAAGGACTTTGTTCAATAGCATCCAAGGACATCAAGTGGTCCAAGAAACCACCTCCTTCATAGTGCTGTCCAAGTTTTTTTGTAAGGCAGTGACAATGGATGCACTCACACTCTGAAGTCATTTGGAGACTGACATCTTTAACTTCTTAGATGCCTTTACTTAATGTCTACAAGGTCATCATTCTGTAGACATCAGAATCCATGATCTTAGAAATTGATTTTTTTTTTTCAATGCTTAGTAAAGCAAGCAGCATAGATCGGTTCCAGACATTATACAGCCTTTTAACTTCCTTCTTGAAGAGAAAACATCAGGCTCATCCATCCATATCCTGCATGGTGTTATTCCCATTTTCATAAAGAAAAACTGAAGCCTAAAATAATTTTTCCAACATGCCAGAACATACCTAAGAACAGAGTATGGATAAAACATGTAACACTGAATTCCCACTCTGACATATCATTCTATTTTGCAGTTTAGCTAGTCAACTTTTAAAATTTGGGTGCATCCGACTCTTTAGGGGCCCAGTATGCATTTAGATTTTGAAATAAATTTAATGAAGCCTGTCAGTTCTCCAAAGCTCTGTTCATGTACTTACTATACATACATCTTTCCCCAGAGTCCAAACAAGGTATGTGAACTAATAGAAACAGGATTTTGATTTCTTATAAAATGTAGTCCATACCATGTTGACACAGATGATATCATATTTTCTCTCATCTCAAAAACATTTCATATTCTGTGGCATGTAAGCATGTCAAGGCAATTTTCTGCCAATGCCAGAGGGATGTACATTTCATGTTCAAAGTAGAATTAGTTCAATATGAAGCCAATGCAGTGTGTCATGGCAAATTTGGAATTTATCTCAAGCAAAATGAAAATGGTGAATAAAGAGGGTGCATGTATCTATTTCCCCATTTTCCAAAGAGGGAGAGTATCTTTTTGGCTTAGAAATGTATATGTAGAAACTGAAGAACCCTGTTAAGTCATTTAACCCCTCCTCATACATTTTCACATATTTTAAAGGAGATTGTATAATTTAAAGAAATGAAACAAACTCTTACAAGAAGAGAAAGGAAATGACATCCAAATTTCTCTGTTTTAGTTCTTTTTCATGATTGTACAATTTAATTGAGAGATTATTAAGTAAATTAGCTACCTTATTATTAATATAGGATAGGGCAGTATTTTCTAAGCCATTTCTGTGGGACACTTATTACCAGTAGAAACAAATCCCACTGTCAAAATATCTGAAAATGTTTGAATAAATGAAATCAGATGGATTTCTTTTATTGAAAGGCGTTACAGAGCCCTTAGAAGGCTAATATACGTTAAGACTCTCTAAGACGTATGAGCTCCAAGATGCTACATTTCCTAAATTTACTTGTCCACCATTAGCTTTTTCTGGCAAACTTCTATTAAGATCTTGAGTCATACTAGTGTTCTGCAGAACAGAGTTTGGAAAAGTCACAGTAGAGACAAAAGCCCCCACTTGTGTTTTCTAGAGAGGGGACAGTGCTGAAGCAATTCAGCAGCTAACTGGAAAAAAATCAGAACCAATTAGTTCAATCTGCAGAAGAGCTGTGCATACACAGCTCAAGTTTCTTGAGTTAGTGTGATGAGGTATGAGTGCTGTATATTTGAAAATAAGTACCTGATCTAGAAAACAATTTATTTGAGACATAGTTGAAACTTTAAAAGGTAACAAAATGGCTACATGCAAATTAAACTTCAATTGCTCATGCACATCTTTCATTTACTCACTTTACAAATCATGAGGGGGGTCTCCTCTTGGGCCGGACCTCCTGCTAGGCACCAAGAGCAGAGCAGTGAGCTGGATACACACAGTCCCCACCACATCCGTGCAAAGGTTTTGTAGAATCCTAGTGAGCAGTGCCATTCAGCCCTTTTTTGTATCTTCTCACCTAGTTACCTGTATCAGAGTCTTTCTTGAGATTTACCACAATAGAGAGGCAATTATAACTCCCTACAAAAGGTGAAAACCAGAAATGTGTTAAAACTGGACGTTTCCCACTAAAATGTTAGAGATATAATTTAGTATACAGATAATTAAAACTTTATTCTTAAATCTTTAAAATACATAGGGTACTCTCTAAGCAATTATTGCAATTAGAGCCAAAAATGACACTTTCTCTCAAGATTTTGCTGAGTTTACAAAACAACTTTTTGCAGGTTTCCTCCAGACACTTTCCATTAGAGAAACCATGAGGCTATTATGTTTAGGAAATGTCACAATGTTCCTCCCACACCACAAAGAAACTGCACGGCTATACTATCTCCAGGCATAGAAATTCCAAACAAAGCATGAGCTAATCTGAAAGTCTTTTTTCAATATGTAAACTTTCCATTTTTTCCGTGCTTGCCAGTTTAGAGATGGGGCCAAGCAGATTATAACATAATGGAATGTTACGTTTATATTATTGGAAACTTCCATCCTCTTCATCAGGTTCCTAAGAGCAGGCAGGAGAACGTGGGGAAAGGAGAGGAAAATGAATTGGGTTCTTTATTTTTTTCCAATTTGAACCACTCCACTCTGCCTTCTGCTTCTGGTTTTGGCATGAGGGAAAGGAGGGGGAAGGGAGAGCTGCAGTGGTGATGGAGAAAATGTGAGTGTGTCTGAGAGCACAGGGCACACACACGTCGAAAAGCAGAGGCTTTAGAATATGAAGCATGACATTGAATTTCTTCTGGTTTCTAACGATGACTTTGTTTACAGCAACCAACAAAATCCACTGTTAGAGCAAGAACTAAATCAGATAGTTCATAGTCTACTGAACCCTGTCCATGTGTCCTTATCTATGTTTGCCTTCCTGGTTCAGAGTGGTATGCTAAGGTGACACATGTATCCTTTCTGCTCCTTGACTAATCTCCACCATTTCCAATTCTAACCCCTCTCCTCCAGGTTTGCAATCCAGTGGTCCATGGGCCACATCTGGCATGCTGATTGATATTTGCTTGGCTTGACTCTCTCATTCCCCTTAAATATGGACCAAAATAAAAATCAGGATATTTCACATAAAATCTAATCTTCTGGCTTCTCTAAGAAAAGTGGAAGATCTCACAATCACAGCCTCAATATTCCTATATCGTACAACTAACTTGAGCTGAGGGACCTGAGCACTCCAATTCCATCCAAGTCCCACCACTTACACAACATCTGCAGAATCACTTAGGGCAGGTCAGCTTCATTCATGGAAGCCACCTGCTCGACCCCTGTGGGCAGTAACCACCCAGTCAGTGAAACTGAAACTCACATGGAGACCAACTAATCAAGAAAATTCTCCCATCCCTGCTGACTTATCTCTTCTCATCTCCTCTTCAAGGCTCATCCACCCACAAGTGTCCTGGTTCTCATCTGCCCAGCAGCCTCTGGGACCTAGATCCATCAGTTACTTCTTTCCTGTTTTGCACCATTTTCCTCTCCATTGATTCTTTCCTATCCACATGTAAAAGGAGTTTTGACCATCTTAAAAGAAATAAAGCACTTTCCTTGATACTTTGTCTCCCCCAAGCTATTGCCTTTCTTTTTACAGCAAAAATCTTTGAAAGAATAATTTTATCTTGCTCTTTGCAGTTCTTCACCTACAATTCAGGTTTCAAGCACTGAAATCTAGCCCAAGCAGATTTCACTGAAAAGACTTTCACCAAAGTCACCAATAGCCTCTTATACTTCAATCCAACATATGGTTTTCACTCTTCACTATACTAACCTTGCTACAGTATCTGGCATGGTTGACTACTGACTTCTGTTTTGAAATTCTGTTCTTAGATTCCACAGCAGGGCTGTCTCCTTGTTTTTATTCTCATCTTTAAACTCTTATTTCAGACTTCATTAAAAACTCAAAATATATATTAAAAATTGAACATAAAATGCCAAATGCTTTCTAGACTTGATACATATTTCACTAAATTTTTCAACATCCCCTTGCATAAGCTCTTATAACGTTATCCCAATTTTTGCTATGAGAGAATATCCTTAAGGAGCTTCAATAACTTTTAAAAGTTTGTTTATCTAGCTAGACACAGTGTTCGAACTCAAATCCAGGTCTTTCTTGGCAACAAGCCCTGCACACTTAGGCGCCGCTCTGTCCTACCTCTCCTTTCTCAAGTTTGTTGGCTAATTCTCATATTAATCAGGATTAATTGGGGTTCTCCAGAGAAAGAGAACCATTTATTAGCATATTATGTAATGAAGAATGCATTCCTGTGATTTGGGGAACTGACAAGACTACAATCAGTACTGCAGCTCAGAAGCTGGAAATTCTGGAAGGAGTAAAAGCGAAGTCTTTAGTCTGAGTCTGTAGGGGAAACCAAGGAGGAATGGAGGGTATAGTCTCAGGCAGAATTCCTTCTGATTCTTGAAACCCTCAGTTCTCACTTTTAAGACCTCCAAAAGATTGAATGAGGCCCACCCACATTGCTGTGGGTCATCTCCTTTACTCAAAGTCAACTGATTGTAGACGCTAATCCCATCTCTGAAATACTTCCACAGAAACAACCAGGCCACTGCTTGACCAACAAACTAGACACCATAACCTAGCCAAGTCAACACCCAAAGTTAACCATCACACTGGGGTTTGAACAAGAGCTCTCTTCTCATGTTGCATGTTTACCTGGGTGCGCCAGTTTGAGTGAATTATGTCTCCCAAAATGCCATTATCTTTTATGTAATCCTGTGTGGACAGATGTATCACTGTTGATTAAATTGTGATTCTTTGAGTATTTCCATGGAGATATGACCCACCCAACTGTGGGTGATGACTCTGATTGGATACTTTCCATGGAGGTGTGGCCCTGCGCATTCAGCATGGGCCTTGATTAGTTTACTAGGGCACTATATAAGCTCAGACAGAATGAGCAAGCTTGCTACAGCCAAGAGGGTCACTTTGAAGAATGCACAGGAGCTGCAGATGAGAGACAGTTTGAAGACGGCGATTGAAAGCAGACTTTTGCTCCAGAGAAGTTAAGAGAGGAAAAACACCCCAAGAGCAAGTGAGAATGACATTTTTGAGGAACTGCAGCCTAGAGAGAAACGTCCTGGGGATAAAGCTATTTTTAAACCAGAACTCTGGAGCAAACACCAGCCATGTGCCTTCCCAGCCAACAGAGGTTTTCCAGACACCATTGGCTATCTTCCAGTAAAGGTACCTGATTGTTGATGACTTACCTTGGACACTTTATGGAACTTAAGACTGTAACTTTGTAACCAAATAAACCCCCTTTATAAAAGCCAATCCATTTCTGGTATTTTGCATTCCAGCAGCATTAGCAAACTAGAACACTGGGCAATCTCAATGATGTCCATGGGTTCACAAATCAAACCTATGTACCTGCATTCCAGGCTTAGCTTCTGAGAACTGAATTCATATGTCATCTCCCAAGTCCTGTATTTAACTATCTGGATATATATATGGTTTTGTTTGGCTTACAGAATATATGACTGCTCTCTTATGGGACAATAAAACCCTTAAATCCCCTCTTCCCAGCCAGTGCCTGGCCGATAGGTGTTTAAGGAATGTTGAATAACGAACAGGACATCTAATGGCTGTCTAAACATCTCTAGTTAGATTCACCCACATTTCTCACTCCTGCCTTGTCTGTATTTAAACTCAGTATGTTTCAAACTGAACTCTTGTTCATTTACCCAATCTCTGGCTCTGTCCCCTAAATTCTCTATTTTAGAAAATGGTACTGATATCCACCCAGACATCTTAAGACAAAAATCTGAGAATTGAGTCATTTCCTCCCTCTTTCCCCACATCCAATTGATCAAAATATACAGTTAATTTGCTTCCTATGTGTCTCTCCAGCCCAGCCACACACACACACACAGACACACACAGTTATGGTCATGCTGCCCATTCTTGATATGGCCCATTTTTCCTCTTTAGTTTTTTGCTCCTTACTCATTTTTTTCTGCCTGTAATGAAGATGCAATGCTCAGAGGCATGGTTGCCATCTTGAAATAATGAGAAAAAAAAAAACACTTCTTGCTAATTAACATTGGCAGAAAAGAAAGGTAGAAGGAGCCTGGATCCTTGGTGACGTATGTAAACAGTTATGCCATCCCTGAATTGATCAATTTTGGATGTGATATAATAATCTAATTTTTAAGCGACCAAATTGGGTTTTCTGTATTTGCAGATGAAATCATTTCTGATACAAATGTTCTAATGAAGGGATGCTCTTACTCTCTACAACTGAATAGAAGAGGATAAATTTCAGAATTTGTCATGGAGTTGTCTACTTTTGGCTGCTTTGGAAAACAAACTAGTAGAACTGAAGGAACCTAAAGAATCATTGAATCATCCTCTTCATTTTAGAATTTTTAGGAAATTAGAATCCAGAATGGTTTACATATTTGTTCAAGACCACTCTGCCATTAAAGGTTGACCAAATGGTCCTGGTATTCTGAATTCCACACTGTTGTGCCTCTCTGCATGCTTGTAAGCAAGCATACACTACACCTGTGCATGAGAATTAGAGACCTGCACCAGCTCGTCATTAATATACCCCAACAGATTCAAAGTTATAGAGAAGATGTTAAGAGCCCAAGGAGGAAAATAAGAATTATTAAGGGATGGAAAATCAAGCACATAAGGAAAATTGTAGTTAATCTCCATATTTTTAAAAAGGGAAAAGGGAAGCAGGACTTACTCATCTAAAATGGAAGATGAGTTCCATTAGAGCATGGGCTTTCTATGTCTTGTTTGCTTCTCCATTCCTGCTAGTACCTAGAACAATTCCAGGTATATACATGATATCCAATAAATGATTATTAAATGAAGTAATTATTAAAGGGATGGTGAATAACCATCTTAATATATTTTTTAAAGAATAGGAGTATAGAAAATATCTTTTCTACCACATAAAAGATTTTAAATTAATTGTAAAGGAATGGATTTGTGACATTTAGTGATTTTATATATTGACTACAAGAGGATCTGGAATCAAAAAGTCGGAGAGGAAAGGAGAAATTAATTTAAAAGATGCAATAATTAAACAGACAGCTGATTTATCAGCAGTAACAATGGAAAATAGAGTACAATGGGTAATTATCTTCAAATTCTATGAGAAAATAACCATTAATTAAGAATTCCATACATGATGTTTCAGTTTCTCAGGCTGCTGCAGCAAATACAATGAAGTGGTTTGGCTTAAACAATAGAATTTATTAGCCTACAATTTTGAGTCTGGGAAAATGTCCAAATCATGGCATCATCTAGGCATTGCTTTCCTCCCAAAGACCAGCTGCTAGTTTGCTTTTACAATGGGGATTCTTTAGTTTACAAATTTACAGTCATAAGACCATGAAAATGTTCAAATTAAGGCATCAACAGGATGATACCTTCTCTGAAGAAAGGCCACTGGCATCTGGGGTTCCTCTGTCAGATAGCAGGGCACGTGGCTGGTGTTTGCTGGTCCTTCTCTCCTAGTTATCATTGTTTTCAGCTCCTGGATTCAGAGGCTCTCTCACCTCCTCTGGGGGCTTTCCTCTAAGCTTCTCTGGGTGTTTCTCTCTCTGAGCTGTCTGGCTTTTTTCTGTCCTTTATCTTCTCATAAAGGACTCCAGTCCATTCTGTATTTATTCCATGCATAAAGTACTCCAGTAATAGGATTAAGACCCATCCTGAATGAAGTGGGTCACACCTTAACTGAAATAACCTCATCAAAATGTCCTACTCACAATGGGTTCACACCCACAGAAATGGAATTGGGTGAGTCACATCTCATTTGAACTAACCTAAAAAAGTTCCCACTCACAATAGGTCTACATCCATTGTAATGGATTAAAAGAGCATGATCTTTTCTGTGGTTCATAACAGCTTCAAACCAACACACTCCTCTGGAATCCCAAAAACATGCTCTTTACATATATAACATACAGTCATTCCATCACAATATCACAAAAGCCTTGAACCATTTCAATAACAATATTAAGCACAAAGTCTCATCAAAATCAGTTTACAGGCATGGTCTGTCCTAAGGCAAAATTCCTCTCTGACTGTGGACCTGTGGAACTTAGAACAAGTTATCTGCTTCCAATATGTAAAGGAGGGACCATCATAGAGAGAATGTTCCCATTTCCATAGGGAGAAATTGGGAGGAAAATTGGAAGAAGTTGGAGGTCAAAGGTCTCAAACAGTTCCAAATCTGCTGGGCAAACTTCATTAGATTTCCAGGTCTGAAAGTCATCTATAGAATGGTGTTTTATGCTCTGTGTTTGAAAGAGTGGCAGTCTAACCCTTTCCAAGGGCTTGCACAGCACCCTGCTCTCTCCAAACACTGGGGTGAGGACTCCAACATTGCCAAGCATTGGGGAGACCACCATGTTCTCTGTTTCACTCTCTTCAAGCATCAGGGTGACAGCCAGATTCTCTGCCAACTCCAGGGCACAGGCTCTCCCCTCTCCTAATAGTGAAGTCATGGCCAGGCTCTCCTCAATCCCCAGGGAATGTGCTCCAACCTTTCTGAGGCCTGGGGTGACAGCATTCTTACTGAACAACAGGGAAGCCAAGCTCCCCTCAGTTTCCCAGGCATCTGAGAGCCCTGGGTGGTAACACTCTTCCTGAACAGTGAGTTGGAAGGTCCACCCTCTGTAAACACCAGGGCAAATTCACCCTTTCCAAATGCATAGGTGGGTCTGTTCTCCTGGCCCAAGGTTTCTTGGCTCCAGATCTTAGCTTCCATGGTTCTGCCTTTGGAGTCATTTTTTCTTCAATCTGTCCCTTTTCTGTCCCTTTTAGTCCATGCTGGCAGTGGTTCCATTCATACAGATCTTGCAAATAAATTGTTGGGATCTCATGCAGCATACAGGAACCCTAACCTTCAGAAAATAGGACTTTCCACAAATCCTTTCTGGATAACTTCATCTCTAATCCTGTCTTGTATGGAAATGCCTGACTGGTTCTTCCATGTTCAGTTAAATCCTTATATGGGACAATAGCCTCTGGAGTCTTAACTTTCTGGAAGCCCAGAATTTTCTAAACCATCAATTTCTGGTTTCTTTGTTCACAAGAATTCACTTCTCAGCTTATCCCTTTCCTCTTGTATTTTACTATTAGCTGCAAAGAGGAGCCAGGCTGCATTTTCCACATTTAGTTTGAAAATTTCTTCAGCTAAGTATCCAGGCTCATTGCTTTCAAATTCTGCCTTCCACCAACATCAGGACTCACTTTTGCCAAATTGTCACCTTAGAGCAAGGATCACCTTCCTTAGAATTGGCAATGACATATTCATCATTTCTGTCTCAGGCCTCATTGAAATATGGATGCCATGAAAACCTGTGGCATCCATATTTCTACCAACAGTCTCTTCAAAGCAATCTAGGCCTTTTCTATCAAGCGTCTCACAGTTCTTTCACAATCTTCCCCTTATCCATTTATGAAGCATTCCAGCATTTTTGGTATTTGCAAATCACAGCACCCCACTCTTCTGGTATGCATTCACATTAATCTATACACAGGTTGAAGATAACAGATGAGGAAAAGATACGCTAGGCAAAAATCAACCAAAAGAGAGCTAATATAACTACATTAGTAACAGACAAAATAAACTTTAAGCCATGAAGCATTGTTAGTAATAAAGATATCCATGGAGATAAAGTATACATGTAAACACACATATGTATACAGTTATACATACACACATATATATTTTTATACATATGCTAAATATACATACATTTATATATATATACACATATGCTATTTGTGATGCTTAATTTCATGTGTCAGCTTAGCTAGGTGTCCAGTTGTTTGGAAAGCAAACACTGGCCTCATCGTTAATATGAAGGCATTTCATAGATGAATTTGCATCTACAGTCAGTTGATTGCATCTATGGCTGATTGAATCTATAATCAACAAAGGAGCTTGCCCTCAGCAATGAGGAGAGTCTCCTCATCCAATCTGTTGGATACCTTAAAAACAAGAACTGATGATTTCAGAAGTCAGAAAGAAAAATTTCTGCCTCTACTTTAGTCAGAAGGAATTCAACTTTACCTTCATCAGAATTTCCAACTTGCAGGCTGCCCTACAGAATTCGAACTTGCCAATGTCCACAGTCATGTGAGCCATTTCTAATAGCAGATCCTGTTGGTCCTGTTTCTCTGGAGAACTCTGAAGACCAATACACTATTATATTAATTTAAGGATGTAAGCTACATAATTAACACTTGAGAGACTCATAAGGAAAAACTAATACCAGCACAGTGAGAGAATTTAGCACCTGGTCAGTAATTAATAGATGAGATAGAAATGAAAATAGGTATAGACAAAGGGAACAATGCAAGGAATAAGCAATATAAGGAAAAGCTTGAACTAAAGGACAGCCCCTATTGGAGAATGTGTATGCTTCTCAAGTACACACGGAACTTTCTTGATAACTGACCAGGTATTCAGCCATAACTCAAGTGTTCCAAAACATAAATTTTATACTGACACAATCCCAGATAATGATAAAATTAAATTAGAAATTGGCATTAAACATAAAATTTATTTAACCTTTCCTCCATATTTGAAAAAATTTTAAAGCACAATTCGAAAGGACACATGACTCAAAATAAAAAACACAGTGGAAAGATAAGGTATTTTAAACTGTGTAATAACGAATATACAGCACAACAAACTTGTGGGACAAGACTAAAGTGTTAAGTAAAAGATATATTCTTAAATGCCGATAGTAGAAAAGAAAAAGAGTGAAATAAGAAGCTAAGCTTTCACAACTCAGAAATGTTAAAAAAAGGATAGAAAGCATTCAAGGACCTTAGAAAAAAGAATATTTAAAAATAGGAGAAATCTTTGTAATAGTAAATAAAAATTTCATACAGATAATCAATAAAGCCAATTTGGGTTCTCTGAGAAGACTAATAAATAGCCAATCTCTGATAAGATTGGTACGAAAAAGAGAGATGTTAAAGATAATATTTTCAAATAAAAAGTGGTATATAACTACTGAACAGCATAGTTTAAAAATAGAAAATATTATGAATGCATATTAGCCTATACATTTGAAGATTTGATAAAATATATAAATTCTTGGGGAAAATATAACTTATCAAAACTGAATCAAAAAAGAAAGAAAGAAACCCCAGTGACCTTATAATCTTTAAATCAGTCAAATCAATAGTTAGAAATACACCTGTCAAAATACCTCCAGACCCAGAAGAAAGCAAGTTCAATCAAATATTCAAAGAGAAGACAATTTCAGGCTTACATAAAATCTTCCAGAGAACAGAAAATGAGAGAACACTCCCAACTTATTTAATGAGGCATGTATAACCTTGATACCAAAACTGGATAAGGAAAATATAAGCTAAAAAATTTCAGATTAAAATCAAAATCATGAATAAATATTAGAGCTGTATCTGGCAATATGTTACAAATAAATGCTGCTATTCTATAACCAAGGCAATCCAGGAAAGCAGAGAGCCAAGACTTTTGCCTGTGTCTGGGGGAAGTATATATGATAGAAAAACCTGAGTGAGGTGGGCACAGGAACCCCAAAGTCACTTCCATGTGTTTTATCTCTAACTACCCCTTGGGATGGGTATCCTCACTCCTACTTCACAAATAAGGAAACTGGGACTCAGAAATGTGAAATATTTCACAAAAGAGTTGCAATTATAGTGTTTTCACACCCACTGGACATTTGTTGTGACAATGCCATTCTTCATTTCTAAGAAATGTAATATTATTTCCTATATATCTCAACTAGTTGATGGCCTCTGAGACTCATGGTCTAGTGTATTGGTCTGTTCAATTTCTCAAAGGTTTTTCTTAGCAGTTTATGAAAAGAGGCAAAGGAAATAAGAGTGTGCAACTAGGCTGCAGCAGGTAAAAGGAAGTGTTTATTGGATTCAACTTATTCGATAACTTTTCTCAACATCACTCCAAAACAATGAGGGCTTTTTTCATAGAGGTGGCCCACACTGACTTTTCCATGGGGTTTTGGGGTACATCTCCATTTGTCAACCTTCATAGTTAATAAGTGGTCTTTAGGTGTCCAGTTCTGAGCACACCCTCTTGAATATGAGCCAACTGAACTCACATTGTGATGATTCGATGGAGACTTCTTGGCTTCATTAGGCATCTTTCTGGGTGAAGGCTGCAAAATGGGGTTTCCTACTTGGAAACATACTGCAATAACTCTAGCTCAAAGGGCTCAGTGGTATTTCAAGACATATGCTAAGTTTCAGAGCCAACACCTCTCCATTGTACATCTATGGATAGAGATCAGATGTGAAAATCACACTGGGTTCCAGAAACCCCTAGATTGTGCTATTCAAGGTGGGAGGATTTGCTTCTTTAGTAAGCAGGGCAAAGATTCTCCATGGATTAAGACCTTTAGTTTCTCTTAAAGGATGAATGGATATTATAAGTCTTGAGAATTCAATAAAACCTTTATAGCTTTAGTACAGCACAGCGTCCATCAGCCAGTTCTGTGATTTTACTGTGTTTGTCTTTTGCAGAAATCCATGTGAAACCTCAAATGTTCCTTTTACGAGTTCTTTTGTTACACACACATGTTTTTGGTTAAATTAGTGGTGGTACAATCTGGAAAAGATATCTGTAATTAGAGTCTGACTTTTGAAGTTTGAAAAAGAAGATTTAGCACATTTCCTATCAACTTTTCCTCACAAACAACTTGCTCTAACTTTAAGGACTACAGCCAACACAATGGCTCTGACGATACCACAGAAGGAAAACTTTCACCTACAACCATTTTGTTAGAAAAAGAGGAGACTTCTTAAAAGTTTGAAAGAACTTTGTTTCTCTCCTCAAAACTCAAATGGGTATTTATTAAATAATTAATTAAATTAAATAAACATTCACATCATTTTTATGCTGCTTTTGTATTATCCTCAAACCAATAGTTTCACTTAGGTGGGAATAAGTATTATCATCTCATTTTTTTGAATGACAAAAAAGGACTAGAAATGCTATGTGCCTTGCTTTTTGCCAAACTAAGAGGGATAGGTAAAAAATCACCTCCTGTTACAGAAAACTAATTCCTGTTTCTTTTATCGGTCTGATCCCAGTGATAAAGGATGCACCATGACAATGTCTTAACAGGCAGATAGCAGAAATATCACAAGTGTGGCATTCCCTGAAATAAGGCACATGACTGCGTAGGACAAATCAAGACTCAAGCTGCTTTACAGGCTGTTCCACGTCCTTAGTAACAGAGAAAAGTGATAGAGAAGAAGGGGAAGAATAAGGATAAATACTTTTTTAGTTTAAGAGTCTTACCACAGTTTCTTCTCAGATTCCCAACCTTACTATCCCATCACTTTCTCCCACTTACCATCGCCTGGTTAAGATTGATGAGGCAGTAAATGGATATCTTTGGTCTTAAGCAAAAATAAAGACTATTATTCCCTACCTTATTTCTCCTTGACATGTTCTTTAAATTTAATTCCTCAATTGCCAAATAATATTTAAATAATAAAAAATGAAATACACACATGAGAACATTTTATTCAATGATTATATTTATGGAAGGTATACACTGTTATGAACATTGACAATACCTTTTAAAAAACATACACATAGTTGGGATCTATTTGCTATTTTTATGAAATATTAAACCAACTTTTTAAAGCAAGTGAAATATTGCTCTATTGAACTTACTCTGTAAGTTGAGATGAGCTATGAAGTTAATAAAAATTCACAGCAGGCTTAAAAAAAAAACTTAAGAAAAGTTCTCAAAGCAATTCTTGATTTCTGAAATCTCCAAGGTAACACGCTGGACTTACTTAAGTGATATTTATTTCATATTCCTGGTTATTATTGTAGTAAAATACTATATAGGCTGAGGTAGTAGATACTCTTGAGGATAATCACTTTGGTTTCAAGCAGTGTTTCTCACCCAGCACTATTAATATTTGGGCTAGATAATTCTTTGCTGTGGGGGTGTCTTGTGCTCTGCAGGATGTTTAGCAGCATCCTTGGCCTCTACTCATTATTTACCAGTAGCACCCCCTACCCCCCAATATGGCAATGGAAAATGTCTCCAGATATTACCAAATGCCCCTGTTGGGCAAAATCACCCCTAATTGAGAACCACTGGTTCTCAGAATAAATGTAGTAGTTGTGTACTTGGAGTTACATATTACATTCAAAAAATCTTAAATAAGTTTCTCATATATTCTCAGCACTCAAGAAGAGTGTGACATTGCCCCCAGTCCCAAGAATGTGTAATCCAGTAGTCAAGAAGAGTTGAGTAAACAATGTCAACAAGAGCAAAAATTGAGTACATAACATAAACATATGTTTTTTCCTTCCGTTCTACAAAAGTGAAGTACTGCTCATGCCTAGAAAGAGAATAGTCCACATAAAGAAAATGCTCAATAATAATAGGAAGAATGTGGGTTACAAGAAGTGATGAACAGGAGAGAGTTTGGGAGTGGAAACATTCAAAGTCCCAGTTTGCTTTCTCACTGACTTATCTACGCTATTGTATTAGTCAGGGCTCTCTAGGAAAACAGAACTGACAGAAGATATTTGTAAATATTATGAGATTTTAATAAAAAGTGTCTCATGTGACTGTGGGGATGCACAAGTCCAAATTCCACAGGGGAGGTCGCAAGCTGGGAACTTGGATGAAGGTTTTTGATGAATTCCCCAGGAGAAGCTGGCTGGCTGAAGTACAGATGGAAATTCTCTCTTCTGACTGCTGAAATCATCACTTCTCCTTTTAAAGCCTTCAACTGATCAGATGAGATGGCTCTCATTGTAGAAGGTAGTCTCCTCAGTTTGATTGTAGATATAATCAGTCATAAATGCAATCAACATACTGATGATTTAAGTTCACAAAATATCCTTATAGTAACAATCAGGCCAGTGCTTGTCTGACCAAACAACTGGACACAATCCCCTGGGCCAAGTTGACACATGAACCTAATCATTACAACTATATATCTCAAGAAGAGTAGTAAAAAATTTGAAACATATGACTATATTAAAAAATATTACTATGCATTCTTCTGGTAGAGAAAGAACTACTCTTTTATATTTACAAAGTTCATAATATTAGCATGAAATAGCATATATAAATGAATAAAACAAGGTGCAGAATAAAACCCCTGGACCAAATCTATTTTAGACTCACTTAGATACAAAACGTCTTATAGTTGTAAGATTGGGCAATTTGGTCAGAAATATGTTCATGCTAGTGGAGAAATAGAGAGTCAATTTAGAAGGCAAGAAAGAATAATGGAGTGTTAGCATCTCCCACAGACATCTTACTAAAATCTGTATCCTCTTCCCTGATTCTGAACATGGTGCCAAAGTTAGTTTGGATTTTGGAAGGAGGAAAGGAGAAGAGGAGAAGGGAAGGAAGAAAAAGGGTAGCTGAAGAGTTGTTTGCAACTAGGTACTATTCTCATACTAGCAATATGGATGTCAGAAATCCTCCAAAACCAAAGCTTGAAAGCCCAAAGGAACTGAAATACACAAACCAGAAAAGCAATAGGCAAAGACATTGACCTGGATCCAACTATTTTCATATCATAGAAATGAAACAATAATATCACAATAGCAATAGCTAACTTATATTGAGTGCTTACCTGATACTGTTTACTATTCTGAGTGCTTTAGGTTTAGCTCATTGAATCTTCAGAATAACTCAATGAGGTAGGTACTATTATGGTATTTATTTTATAGATGAAAAAACTGAAACACAAATATATTACATAACGTGCTCCAGACCACAAAATAAGCAAGTATCGGAGATAATTTCAAACTCAGGCAGTTGTGGCTAGAGCTTGTCCTATTAAAATGATGCCACATTGTGTCTCATATAGAATATGCTAATGCACTCATAGTGATGACATTAAGACCAATATTTGGCTCCAGGCCTCTATCCAGCTCCAGTTTTTAAAAGGAAGGGGTCTGAAGTTCTTTCTTTGGCATGGGGGAGGATGGGAAGAGGGAGAAAGAAAGAGGAGGAAAGATGGAGAGGGGAGGGCAAAATCTGTCAAGGAACAGTAGTTGACCCATGTCAGGAAGCAAGAAATAAAAGGGTGAGCCTCCATGTCCACAGTATTCTCTTTTCCTAATAACCATCAGTCAGACTGATGAAATGGGCACCAACTAACCACAGGATCCGTGGAATCATTGCAGCTGGATTGAAAGCCCTAACCAGTCACAAGATTCATAATTTTCCCTATCAATTGGACAGCTATCAGCAGATGATACCCACCTGCCAGCTGTGCAGGCTTGCCTCAGCCACTTCATTAACCTCACAACAGGATCCTCTTTTCATGAGATTAAATTTTTCTGGACACCTGTTATCATGTTCTGATGGGGTTGTATCATATATGTATTAATCTAAACTTTCAGGTAAAGACACGTTTAGAGTCTTATCTTAATAAATAGCAGTAATGATTCCATTATCTGGGGCAGTGTATACGCAGGAGGAGACACAGGTTTGGTGAGGAGAGGGACAGTAGAAGATTAGTTCAGAACCTGTTCGGTATAAGGTGCCTGAGGGATGAGCCAGTTGAGATTTACATTGGAAAAATAGAGATGTGGGTCTTGAGCTCATAGGAGGAGCCTGGAGTGGAAAGAGCAATTGGGAATCAAAGCATAAGTGAACTAGTTGAGGCGTGAGAGTGGATACCTATGGATCCTGGAGAATTCTATCCAGGATGAGGCTGGGATAGAAAAAGGAGCTAGGAAAGGAGACTGAGAAGAAACAGGTGGAGAGCCATAAGGCCCCGGTGTAAGGAAATTGGTTGGGGGAGGGGGTGGAAGTAAGGGGTGAAGAGGTGTCCAGAAAAAGATAGGGTTTAAGAGCATGAAAAAATGCAGAGATGCCAAGTAAAATGAGATCTGAGAATAAGTCATCAGATTATCACTTTTCTTTTCACTGTCTCTCTGTCGAGCTTTGCCAAAGAAACATGAGCTTCTTCCATAAAATTGTGTTGTGTTTTTGCAAAACAGTTGGTCAAAGCCCAAGCTGTGAAATTTTCTTAATTTTTTAGATGCTGCTTTCTCCTTTTTCAAAAAAGTAAAAAAGATGAATACACACTTTCACCTTAACTTGACATCAGTGGGTAGGCAATTGTCCAAAATGTAAAATTAATGAGTCACTAAGATGAATTCATCAATCCTAGAGGGAAATTAAATTTGAAAAAAAAATTTAAAGACTTCTTTTTTTATTTTTGGTATTGTTTTTTCCAGAAAATAACGTGTCACTGGAAGGGTGATAGTAGAAGTCAGAATGAAATGGGTTGAGATTGAACAGGGGATGAGGAAGTAGACAGTTTTGAAGAATTTTGAGAATAAAAGAAAGGAGCAATAATAAAAGTCAGTAGCTATAGAAAATGGCAGACTAGACTGACGTACACTTGTTTAGGCAAGGATAAAAAGTGGCAGAATTATATAAATGGTTATGCCCCAAAAGAACCTTCTTAGAAACAGAAGTATCTCTAATAAGCCTCACAGTTCATAGTTCAGAGTGTCCCCCTGTCAATTCTGGCTCTGTTCATATATAACTTTACTACATTTGCTGATCCGCTTAGATGAGTTGTTTCCACCTTATAAGTCATCCAACAACAAAAAGTTTGACCAACTTCTGTTTTCTTCACTTGGTATTATTTAAAAGAAAATACTCTATTTAAGGGATTTTTGTTTGTGTAAACCTTTTAAACCATTTGGATTGAGCTGTAATCTGGAGAAGTATAATAAATAGAATCCCTAAGGCTACTGAGTACTCTAGAAAAGATTGTTGCTTTTCCTAGTATGTGTAAATTAAGTAGCTTTTTAAATGGGTTTCAATGTTCTTCTCCAAAAAGATAGGGATAATATTTTCGCCAAGTCACAAACAGAACAGTGTTGAGGAAAAAAGACACTTTAGCTTATAAAACAAAAATGCTTCTCTGAGGAATAATAAAGGGAAATTTGGGCTTAAGATGAGTAAATATATGAATCTAACAAACCCACTGAGAATAGTGGAGCTTGACATCTTCTGCTTACTTATTCAGAGTCCCTTGCTTGCTTACTCTTTGGTTTTTGGTTTACATTTGAGGGCTTCTGGAAGTTTTCATAAAGCCCATCACTGGTATGTGTCAGTTTTTTTTGCATGTATGTGTGTGTGTGTGTGTGTGTGTGTGTGTGTGTGTGAGTGACAGAGAGAGAGAGACTTCCTTTCTATTGTACCATTAAATTGGCTCCAAGTCTCAAAATTCAAAACCACATCTGCCTATGGCTTCTCTATTTTTTTACTCATATAATATAGAAGATTAAAGACAAAACCTGTGGGAAATGTGAAAATTAACCTAACTTGGAAAACAGTGATTTATTAAAAAAAAAAAAAAAACAAACAAACCTCTGCTGAGCATTTCTAATGTGCTGAAGTTTCTCTAGAACAATGAAACACAGTAGAAGGAATTGAACCCTTGAGATATGTGAGTGATGTAATAAAAAATAGCTAAAAATAGATGGGGGATAGAAATTGAATAGTCAAACAGAGCTCAACCTTCTGTCAAAGCATTCTGAATTCATTGTGTCCCAACATAATGGACAGCAGTTTATGGTCTGTTGCCTTTTAAAATTTTATTATGTGAAATACATTCAACAAGCATCAGTTGAGTACCCACCAAACATACTCCACTTACTTTGGGGAATTCAAAATTATGTCTTTTACTTTCACAAATCTTCCAAGAAAAAGACACACCTTTCAGGCTGAATCTGCTTTTCTCTTTCCCCCTTGATCTGCTGTGTTAATTCGTCCAGAGTTAAGTGTGTATTTAAAATGATTTCATTGTTGTTTATATGCATATTATAGTAAATCATTCATTAACAAACTTACTAGACATGGGGTTTCTCAAAAGCAGGATAGGATGGTCTTTACTCTATCCATAGGTATAGAATGAAAGGTGTGTTTAATGAATACATGAAAAAATGAATGCATGAACAAGCAAATGAGCATGGTATACAATGTATTGTGGGAAATTTGAAGACCAATCAAAAACTGATCATAGGAATTCTAAAACTGAAGTTAAACAATTAAGCAATGTTTTCACCAGTGAAAGAAATTTGACTTGGAAAATATAATTATACTACCAACATCTTCCTTGAATACTTATATTCCCCCCCACACATATGTATATGTATATTGCCCTATGCAACCATGTAGGGGTTCCCCCATTCCCCATAGCACACATTTTCTTGTGAGGATGAATTCCATAGTAGCAAAATCAGCAGGGCCATTAATGTATTCAAAAGATAGTAACCAAAACTGGTTTCCATAGAAGGAGTGACATCATCAACATGGCAATATAAGGCATCCCTTGTAAAAGTCTCCCCTCAGAATTAGCTAGTAAAAGGACAAATCCCACTTGCTTAGAACTCTGGAGGATGATAGAGAGTAGAGAAAGACCCTGAAAATGCTGAATTGAAGAAAAAGAAAAATAATCTCCTAGATCAGCCAGGAAATTTCCATCCTGGACCCACCAGTCTGGATCCCTCCTGGTCACTTGGTCTTGTACAGCCTGGGAATCACACAGAGGCAGCATGGCCAGGGTTGCTCCAGCTGTGGATGTAGACTGTAGGGACACTCACAACAGTGAATTAGAACCTCACACATATCCAAGCACAGGGATCGAAGTCTGCAGAGACCCAAGTCTGAACACCAGCCTCTGAGTCATGCTGCATACAAAGGGAAACTTGGGCTGGGGGCATGGCAGAACTGTTGGTAAAAGCGGTGTGCACTCAGTGCAGTTTCTGTTGCCTGGACAACCTAAATACAAAATGGACTTTTATGAATTAACCAACCTTTCTGTATTGACCCCACCTGGCTCTCCAGTGGAGGATACCCTAATGAGGAAGAAACTTAAGGTAGAAAAGCCTTACAAAAAAGGGGGGACTGAACTGCTGTAAGACATGATAGGTCCCAGAACTGAAAAGTTTAAGGAAAAGGGGGCAATGAGGGAGGGAGAAAATTTAAGCAAATCACAGGAGCTGGAGAGGAACTTCTACATGAAAACAACCAGAACAGATCAAGATTCCTAGAGAAGGAACAGAGAAAATGAAAATTTCTCCTGGAGGCAAAAAGTTGTATCACATATCCAGGGCACAGATAAAATTAAGAAGAGCTGAGAAAATCTGAATAGTTATACAGGAGCTACTCTAAATGTCCAGAATAAATTGAGCCAAGCATCAAAAAAAGAGAATTAGTGCAAAGCCATTCAGCAATAAAACCATACACAAGAGAGAGAAACAGACTGCAAGGGTTAACTCATCAAAATAACCAGATACCCAGGCACTAGCAAAAAATTACAATCCATGCTAAGAAACAAGAAGATATGGTTCAGTCAAGGGAACAAATTAAAACTTCAGAGGAGACACAGAATTTGGAATAACTAACCAAAGAAGTTAAAAAAAATTCTCCTAAATCAATTCAAGGAAATGAAGAAAATATGGATAGAAAGCTGAAGGGTATTAGAGAACAATGTATGAGTATAAAGAAGAATTTGAAAGTATAAAAAGAAACAACAGAAATTGTGTGGCATTGAAAATCATGGCATTAGAGATTAAAAACACTAGAGGCGTAAAACAGCAACCTTGAGCAGACAGAAGAAAGAACAAGCAAACTAGAAGACAAGACAATCAAAATCAGTCAGAAAAACAGAGAAAATAGAAAAAAAATTGAGCAGTGTCTCAGGGACTTGAGTGATAGCACGAAGTGCACAAACGTACACATTATAGGTGTCTCAGAGGAGAAGAGTAGGGAAAAGAGGCAGAAAGAATATTTGAGCAAATAATGACCCCAAATTTCCAACTCTTATGAAATAAATAAATATACATGTCTAAGAAGCACAATGTACTCTAAGCAGAATAAATCCTAACAGGCCTACTCTGAGACACATACTAATTAGAATGTCAAATGCCAAAGATAGAGAATTCCGAAAGCAGCAAGAGAAAAGTGATTCATCACATATAACGGATCCTCAATAAGACTAACTGCTGATTTCTCATCAGAAAGCATGGAGGTGAGAAAGCAGTGGTATGATATATTTACGGTACTGAAAGAAGAAAACTGCCAGCCCAAAATACTTTATTTGGCAAAACTGTCCTTCAAAAGTGAACGAAATTTTAAAATATTCACAGATGAACAGAAAATGAAAGAGTTCATCAGCAAAAGACCTGCTCTACAAGAATTCCTAAAGGAAGTTCTGTAGGTTGAAGGGAAAAGACAGGAGATAGTGGCTTGGAATAGTGCAAAGAAATTAAGATTTTCAGAAAGGATAACTAAAAGGACAAATGCAAAGTCCAATATTACTGTATCCTTAATATACAACTCTATTTCATTACTATAAGAGTCAACACTAGTAAAAGGCATATTTCCTCATAATGGACATACAACATATGAAGAGGTAAAGTAGAACAAAAACAACATAAAGAAGGGAAACAGACAGATGTGGTAGCCAAGAACATGTATGCTATTGAAGCTAAGTTGTTATCTTTTCAAGTTGGTGGCTTATAGATGTAGGTTGTATAATATAAACCCCAGGGTAACCACAAAAAAAGTGTCTTAAAAATATGCAGAAACAGAAATGAGAAAGAGATTGGTCATATTCATAACAAAAAATCAACTATAGAGAAAAGGAGGTTTCAATAAAGGAAAAAAGAGACAAAAATATAGATATGACATATAAAAACCAAAGGACAAAATGGATGAAGTAAGTAGAGCATTTACAGTAATAACACTGAATGTTAATGGATTACACTACCTGATCAAAAGATACAGATTGGAAAAATGGACCAAAAAAGCATGATCCAACTATCTGTTGTTTACAAGAGACTCACCTTAGACCCAAAGACACAAATATTTTGAAAGTGAAAGGATGGAAAAAGATATTCCATGCAAATAGTAATCAAGAAAGAACTGGGGTAGCTATACTAATATCAGACAGAATAGACTTTAAGTCAAAAGCTGTTATAAGAGACAAAGAAGTACAGTATATATTAATGAAAGGGGAAATCAACAAAGAAGAAATAATAATCATAAATATTTATGCACCTAACCAGGGTGCCCCAAAATACATGAGGCAAACACTGGCAAAGTGGAGGAAGAAATAGACATCTCTACAATAATAGCTGGAAACTTCAATACACCACTCTCATCAAAAGATTTAGTATCTAGACAGAAGATCAATAAGGAAACAGAAATTGAATAGTATGATAGATGAACTAGACCTAGCAGGCATATACAGAACATTGCACCTCAAAAGAACAAGATATTCATTCTTTTCAAGAGCATGTGGATCACTCACCAGGATAAACCAAATGTTGGGTCACACAAAAAAGTCTCAATAAATTTTAAAAGATTGAAATTACACAAAGTATCTTCTATGACCATAATGGAATGAAGCTGGAAATCACTAATAGGCAGAGGAATGGAAAATCCACAAATAAATGAAAGTTAAATAACACACTCTTAAACAATCAGAGGAGAAATTGCAAAGGAAATCAGTCAATATCTTGAGACAAATGAAAATGAGATCACAACATATTTAAACATATGGGAAGCAGTGAAGGCAGTGCTGAGAAGGAAATCTGTAGCCTAAGCACTTACATTAAAAAAGAAGAAAGAGCTAAAATCAAAGACCTAACTGCACACCTGGACAACTAGAAAAAGAACAGCAAACTAATCCCAAAGCAAGCAGAAGGAAAGAAATAAAAAAGATTAAAGTAGAAGTAAATGAAATTTAAAACAACAAAAAAATTGAATTAACAAAACCAAAAGTTGGTTCTTTGAAAAGATCAACAAAGTTGACAAATCCTTAGCCAGAATGACAAAGAAAACAGAGAAAAGATGCAAATAAATAAAATCAGAAATGAGATGGGGGATTATTACTAACCCCAAAGAAATAAAACAGATCACAAGAGATACTAGGAAGAACTGTATGCAAACAAATTAGGCAACATGGATGAAAGGAACAAATTACTAGAAACACATGAACAACCTATCTTTCCAGAAGAAACTGAAGATCTCAACAGGCCAAGTACAAGCAAAGAAATTGAATCTGTCACCAAAACCTCTCAACAAAAAACCATATGGTTTCAAAGGTGAATTCAACCAATTATTCCAAAGGAATTATTACCAATCCTATTCAAACTCTTCCAAAAAGTTGAAGAAGAGGGAAAACTAATATGAACACTAATATGGCCTTTGTGAAGCCACATAACTCTAATACCAAAACCCCCAAGATACTATAAGAAAAGAAAATTAAAGACATTTTCTGTTATGAATATGCATGCAAAAATTCTCAAGAAAATACTTGCAAACAGAGTCCAACAGCATATTAAAAGAATAATACACCATGATTGAATGGGCTTTATCCCAAGTATAAAAGGGTGGTTCAACACAAGAATATCAATTGATATAATCGATTAATACCACATTAACAAAATTAAGTGAAAAATAACACGTGATCATCTCAATAGACTTAGAAGAGACATTTGACAAAATCCAGCATCATTTCTTGATATAAACACTTAGAAAAATAGGAATAGAAGGAAATTTCCTCAACATGAAAAAGGGCATATATGAAAACTTCACAGGTAATGTCATATTCAATGGTGAAATACTGAAAGCTTTCCCCCTAAAATATGGAAAAAGACAGGGATTCTCTCTGTCACTACTATTATTCAACATTGTACTGGAAGTTTTAGCCAGAGCATTTAGACAAGAAAAAGAAATAAAAGTCATCCAAATTGGAAAGGAAAAATAAAACTTTCACTATTTGCAGATGAAATGATCTTATGCATAGGAAGTCCCAGCAAATCTACACCTAAGCTACTAGAGCTAATAAACAGCTTCAGCAAAGTAGTGGGGTAAATGATCAATGCAAAAAAGTCAGTAGGTTTTCTACATACCAGTAACGAGCAGTTTGAGGAAGTAATCAAGAAAAAAAATCCATTTACAATAGCAACTAAAAGAATCAAATATCTAGGAATAAATTTAATCAAAGATGTAAAGCACTTTTACACAAAAAACTACAAAACATTGCTAAAAGAAATTAAAGAAGAACAAAATAAATGGAAGGGCATTCTGTGTTCATAGATGGGGAGACTAAATAAAATACCATTAAGATGTCAATTTTAATTTTTTGTTTCTAGTTTGTCTTCTGGAACAACTAGCATATTGCCTGGAACAACTAGTAAGTACTCTGGAACAACTGTTGTGTGGCATCTGTGACAGGGCACACATTGTACACTAGTCTGGAGTGGGTGGAACAGCTGAGATTGCAGCATAAGAGCTGTAAGTAAAGCTCCCCAAACTACAGAGCTGGTGTCCCTCCCCAACTGGCACAGCAGGCTGAGCTGAAATACATCCCCATGGGAAAAAGAAGCAATCTACTAGGAGGAAGGGAAGATAGCCCAACTAAGCTCTAACTGCAGTTTTAACTAACAAATTTAGGCTACTGAATACAAGCTATGAGCCCAGATAAATCTGGAGCAAGCAGGAAAGGAACCCAGAGGTTTTTCCCAGCAAAGAAGAGGTGGGGATGATGGGAAAAAATACATAAATAAATAAAAAAAGAGGCTTTTGGAATCAGCTGAGCTCAGAATACCAAAAAAGGGCTGTGTGTCATGAAAAGGGGCACATAGAACCAGGCACCATCTCTGGTTCATGGCTGATCCCTGTGGGGCTGGAGAATGGCTCTGAAAAGGAGATTTCTTCTTTCCCCCCCCCCTTTTTCTCTCATTCTAAGTAGCTCATTAGAGAAAGTCTCAGTAATTGTCAATTGTCAGCATTGACCCAGTAAGGGTGGAGTTAAAGATAGAGAGACAAAGGAAGAAGTCAAATGTGGGAGATAAATCCCTAAAGGGCTTAACTTCCCTAAGAAAAGGGGAACATGGGGCCCAGCTCAAGTGGCTGCCCTCCCTCAGAGAACTCAGATGGTAGGGCCTGGGGAAAAAAAAAAAACAGAAACAACTTAAGTTTGGCTTCTGGTACTCTCAGTGCCTGGCAGAGACAGGATCTACTGAGAATTCGAGGCACCATACCATTTTATGCTGGTGGGGAGCTGTGGGGTGACAAGAACCAGAGGCTGGGCAGGAATAGGTGAGAACAAAGAGGCTTCACAGGATCACATCCCCAGGGAAACTTGATATTGATTAGACCCTCTTATTGAGTCCTGGGCTTGTCTTGTTTGGGAAAATCTGATTGGTGTCTATCCTATCTGGGGAGACCCTCCTCAAAAAAAAGATTTTCATACAGGCAGGGAAAGAACCAGAAAAACAAGAGCTGAAAAAATTCTGATCAGCTAAACAGAAGCTATGCTAGAGGTCTAGAATTGGTTGAACTGAATGTCAAAGAAAAGATAGAGAACAAAGCCAACCAACAAGAAAACACCAGGTAAAAGAGAGAAAGCATCCTCCAGATTAAAGAAATCAAGGAAATCAGATGCCTAGACACCAGCAAAAAGTCATGAGTCATACCAGGAAGCACAAAGATATGGCTCAGTCAGAGGAACAAACCAACATTCCAAATGAGATACAAGATTTGGAACAATTAATTAAAGATGTTCAAACAAATATTCTAAAGCAAATCAATGAGTTGAAGGGAAATGTGGAAAAAGAGATGAAGGATATAAAGACACATAGTGACAATACATAAGAACTCAAAAGCTGGAAAAACAAATGGCAGCACTTATGGGAATGAAATGCATAATAAAAGTGATGAAAAAACACAATGGAGACCTACAAGAGCAGATTTGAAGAGGCAGAAGAAATGATTAGTGAACTAGAGGACATGCCAACTGAATCATATACACAAAAGAACTGACAGGGAAAAGAATGGAAAAATTTGAACACAGTCTCAGGGAACTGAATGACAACATGAAATGCACAAATGTACAAGTCATGGGTATCCCAGAAGGAGAAGAGATGAGAAAGGGGCAGAAAACACAGTGGAGTAATAATCACTGAAAATTTCCCAACTTTTAAGAAAGACATGGAATTACAGATCCAAGAAGTGCAGTGTACCCCAGATAGAATAGACCCAAATAGACCTATGCCAAGACACTAAATCAGATTGTCAAATTTCAAAGATAGAGAGACAATTCTGAAAGCAGCAAGAGAAAAGTGATCTATCACATACAAGGGGAGCTCAATAAGATTCTCAGCAGAAATTTCTCAGCAGAAATCATGGAAGCAAGAAGGCAGTGGTATGACATATTTAAGATACTGAAAGAGAAAAACTGCCAACCAAGAATTCTATATCCAGCAAAACTGTCCTTCAAAAGTGAGGGAGAGTTTAAAACATCTTCAGACAAGCAGACACTGAGAGAGTCTGTGAACAAGAGTCCAGTTCTACAAGAAATTCTAAAGGGAGTGTTACGGGCAGATTGGAAAAGACAGGAAAGAGAGTCTTTGAGAAAAGTGTAGGAATAAAGATTATCAGTAAGGGGTAAAAATAGAGTAAAAAATAAAACATGATATATAAAAGACAAAAGACAAAATGGTAGAAGAAAGTACTGGTTTTACAGTAATAACTTTAAATGTTAATGAATTAAATTTGATAACCAAAAGACACAGACTGGCACAATGGATTATCTATATACTATCTACAAGAGACACACTTTAAACCCAAAGACAAAAATAGGTTGAAACTGAAAGGCTATAAAGAGATATTTCATGCAAACAACAACTAGAAAAGAGGAGGGGTAGCTATTTTAATATCAGACCAATTGAACTTCAAATGTAAAGCAATTAAAATATACAAAGAAGGACACTATTATTAATAAAAGGGATAATTCCTCAGGAAGACATATCAATCATAAATATTTATGCACCAAGCCAGAGTGCCCCCAAATTTGAGGCAAACACTGACAACACTGAAGGGAGAAGTAGATATCTCTATAACAGGAGTTGGAGATTTCATTACACCACTCTCATCAATGGATAGAACATCTAGACAGAGGATCAATAACGAAATGGAGATTTTGAATAGCATGATAAATAAGCCAGACTTAACAGACATTTACATAGCATTGCACCCTGAAACAGCAGGATGTACTATTTCTCAAGTGCTCATGGATCATTCTTAAGGATAGATCACATGTTGGGTCACAAAGCAAGTTCCAGGAAATTTAAAATGATTGAAATTATAAAAAACACTTTCTTGGATCATAATGGAATGAAGTTGGAAATCAGTAACAGGAAGAAGGCTGGAAAATTCACATATATATGAAGACTAAACAACACACTCAAACAACAAATGGGACAAGAAAGAAATTACAAGAGAAATTGGTAAATATCTTGAGGCAAATGAAAATGAGAGTGTGATAGGTGATAGGTTTATGTGTCAAATTGGCCAGCTGATGGTGTCCAGGTGTCTGGTCAAGCAAGCACTGGCCTAACCATTACTGCAAGGACATTTGTGACTGGTTAATAAACAGAAGGCTGGTTTATTAAATTAACAGTAAATTGGCTACAGTTGTGACTGACTACATCAATGAAGGGCATGTCTTCTGCTATGAGAGAATTCAGTCAGCTGGATTTAATCCAATCAGTTGAATACTTTTAAGCAAGAAAGATAGAGGACCTTCACTACTTCTTCAGCTAGCTGATGAAGCATTTTCTGGGGAGTTCATCAAACACCTTCATCAGAGTTGCCAGTTCACTGCTTGCCCTATGGAATTTGTACTCATGCATCCTACCTTACAGAATTTGGACTTGTGCATCCTGCCCTATGGAATTTGGACTCATGCATCCCCACACTTTGCATGACACACTTTTATAAAATCTTATATTTATAGATATTTCTTGTTGATTCTGTTTCCCTAGAGAACCCTAACTAATACAGAGAGCACAACATATCAAAACTTACGGGATGCAGCAAAGGCAGTGCTGAGAGGAAAATTTGTTGCCCTAAACACTTAACACCTATATTAACCAAAGATAGAAAGCAAAAATAGAGGACCTAACTGCTCACCTGGGGGAACTAGGAAAGAAAAGCAAACTAACCCCAAAGCAAACAGAAGGAAAGAAATAGCAAGATTAGAGCAGAAATAAATTAAATTAAATTGAAAACATGAATACAATAGAGGGAATCAACAAAACCAGAAGTAAATCAAAATCAGTAAAATAAATGGACACTTAGGCTGACAAACTAAAAAAGAGAGGAGAAGCAAATAAATAAAATCAGAAATGGGAGGGGGCATACCTACTGACCCCATAGAGATAAAGGAGATAATAAGAGGATACTATGAGCAATTATATGCTTATAAACTAGATGATTTTGATGAAATGGAAAACTTCTAGGAAAACATGAACAACAAAATTGACTAGAGAAGAATTAGAAGACCTCAACAAACCAATCACAAGTTAAGAGATTAAATCAGTCATCAAAAAAACTCCCCAAAAAGAAAATCCCAGACCAGATGGCTTCAGATGTGAATTCTATCAAGCATTCAAGAAAGAATTAGTATCAATGCTGCTCAAAGTCTTCAAAAAAATTAAGGAGGAAGGAATATTTCTTAACTCCTCCTATGAAGCCAACATCACCCTAATACCAAAGTGAGACAAAGATACTAAAAGAAAAGAAAATTAAAGACCAATTTGTTTAATGAATATAGATGCAAAAAGTGCAAAAATCCTCAACAAAATGCTTGCAAATTGAATCCAGCAGCACATTAAAAGAATTACACACCAGGACCAAGTGGGTTTTATTCCAGGTGTGAAAGAGTGGTTCAACACAAGAAAATCAATCAATATAATATACCACATCAGTAAATGAAAGGGGAAAAAACACATGATCATCTTAATTGATACAGAAAAGAAATTTGACAAAATTCAACATCCTTCCTTGATGAAAACAATTCAAAGGATAGGAATAGAAGGAAATGTCCTCAATATGATAAACAGAATATATGAAAAACCCATGTTTAACATTATACTCCATAGGGAAAGACTGAAACCTTTCCCTCCAAGGTAGGAAAAAGAAAAGAATACCCATTGTCACCACTGTTATTCAGCATTGTGCTGGAAGTTCTAGCTAGAGCAGTTACGCAAGAAAAAGAAATAAAAGGCATTCAAATAGGAAAGGAAGTAGCAGAATTTCACTATGCGCTGATCACATGATCCTTAATTTGTAGAAAATCTGGAATGTATACAGTACTTTTCTGGATTTTCTAGAAAATGAGTACATCAAAGTGGCAGGATATAAGATCAGCATGCAAAACTCAGTAGTGTTTCTGTACACCAGTAAGGAGCAATCTGAGGAGGAAATCAAGGGAAAAATTCCATTTACAGTAGCAATGAAAATAATCAAATATTTAGAAATAAATTTAACCAAGGACATAAAAGACCTATACAAAGAAAACTACAAAAAAATTGCTAAAAGAAATCAAGGAAGACCTAAATAAATGGGACATACCATGTTCATGGATTGGAAGACTAAATATAGCTGTCAGTTCTACCTAAATAGATTTAAGATTCAGTGCAATACCAATTAAAATCCCAACAGCTTACTTTGCAGAAATAGAAAAACTTATTTGCAAGGGCAGTGTGCTCCAAATAGCTAAACATACCTTGAGAAAGAAAAATGAAGTGGGAGGTCTCACACTACATGACTTTAAAGCATATTACAAATCTACAGTGTTCAAAACAGCATGGTAGTGGCATAAAGATAGGTATACTGACCAATGGAATTGAATTGAGGGTTTTCAGAAATAGATGTTCTCATCTATGGACAATTGATCTTTGATGAGGAAATAAAGTCAACTCAACTGGGGTAGAGCAGCCTGGACAACAAATGGTGCTTGGAGAACTGGATAGCCATATCCAGAAGAATGAAAGAGCCTCTCTCTTACACTTTATACAAAAATTAACTAAAAATTGATCAAAGACCTAAACATTAGAGTGAACACCATAAAACATTTTGAAGAAAATGTAGGGAAATATCTTAAGGATCTTGTGGTAGGAGGTGGTTTCCTAGACCTTACACCTAAAGCACAAACAATGAAAGAAGAAATAGATAAAAGGGATCTCCTGAAAATTGAAAACTTTTGTGCACAAAGGACTTTTTCAGGAAAATGAAAAGGCAGACCACACAATGGGAGACAATATTTGGAAACCACATATCAGAAAAGGGTTTAATATCCAGAATATATAAAGAGATCCTACAACAACAAAAAGACAAATAACTCAATTAAAAATTGATAAAAGGTGAATTCCCCTTGATGGACTGAGGAAAATGTTGAAACATTAAGCTTCCCCACCTGGGGAATTCCTGATATTCTCACAAGCATTAGGGAATCCCAATTGAATAAGTCAAGCCCTCGATCTTGGGGTCTGCCCTTATGAAATGTATTCCTGCAAAGGTGAAGCTAAGCCTGCTTATAATTTTGCCTAAGAGTCACCCCCAGAGACACTCTTTTGTTGCTCAGATGTGGCTTCTCTCTCAGCCAACTCTGCAAATAAACTCACTGCCTTCTCCACTGCATGAGACATGACTCCCAGGGGTGTAAGTCTCCCTGGCAACATGGGACATGACTCCCAAGGATGTGTCTGGCCCTGGCATCATGGGATTGATAATGCCTTCTTAACCAAAAAGGGGAAAAGAAATGAAACAAAATAAAGTTTCAGTGGCTAACAGATTTCAAATAGATTCGAGAGGTCATTCTGGAGGTTATTCTTATGCATTGTATAGCTATTCCTTTTTATTTTCTAGTGTACTAGAGTAGCTAGAAGGAAATAACTGAATCTGTTGAACTTTAATCCAGTAGACTTTATTCTTAATGATGATTGTGTAACTATATAGATTTTATTTTGTGACCATGTGATTGTGAAAACCTGGTGACTGATACTCCATTTACCCAGTATATGGGCAGATGAGTAATAAAATAAAGATAAAAAACATAAATAAAAAAATGTAAAAATATATAAATAGTAGAGATAAGGAGTATGGGATGTTTTCAGTGTTCTTTTTTATTTTTATTTTTATTTTTTTCTCTATTTTGGAGTAATTCCAATGTTCTAAAACTTATTGTGATGATGAATGCATAACTATACGAGGGTACTGTAAGCCATTGATTATGTACTTTGCATGGACTACATGGTGTGTAATATATCCCAATGTAATTGCATTAAAATGATTAACTTGCACAGATTTTCTATTTAGATTGATTTTAAGTTTTGGAAATGGATGGTGATGATGGTAGCACAATAGTGTGAGTGTAATTTACAGCACTGAATTGAATACGTGAATGTGCTAAAAGGGGAAATTTTAGGTCATACATATTGTATACAATAAAAATTAAAAGATAAAACATAGGACTGGTATAACACACTGAATCTTTTTATAAATGGCAGAGTGTAGTTAATATTCTTTCATTAATTCTAACAAATGTACCACACTAATCAAGGTGTTAATAAGGGTTATGGGCAAACAATACATCTAATGTAAACTATGGACTATAGTTAATTGCACTATTTTAAATTCTTTCATCAGTTGTAACAAAGGTACCACACTAATGCAATGTGCCAACAATAGGGAAGTATATGGGAATGCTGTATTTTCTACATGATTTTTCTGTAAGCCTACAACTTCTCTAATTAAAAAAAAAGTTACATAAATTAAAATGGAGTCCGGTGGAAAATGATTCTGTAGGAACTTTTAGCATATCAACTCAACTGAAGAGTTCTCTACTCCCCTTTTGTATCTACACAAAACTTTCTACAGTAGCATTATCCAATAGAAATATAATGGGAACCACATATATAATTTTATATTTTGTAGTAACCACATTTTTAAAAAGTAAAAAATACATGAGTGAAATTTTAACAATATATTTTATTTAACCCTAATATATTCAAAATAGTATCATTTCAGCAGGTAATCAATATAAAATTTATTAATGCAATATTGTTTTCTCCTACTGAAAAAACTGCAGTGGTACAGGGCTTTATTTTGAAAATTCTGGTAAAACTACTAACTTACACAAAGACACTAAAGAGAAACCATCTTCTATTTCCGGGAGATCACTCATCTTGATGTAAAGTGACCATCTTACTTTCCAGTCCCCGATTTCCTTAACTTTTCTGGGACTGGAAATAGTCCAGAATTCTCCTCTTTCCTCTGGGGCAGGATCTGTGTCCCAATAACTGCCTCAGGTCACAACACTGAGAAAGTTTGCTCCAGGTGAACCAAATATAGATAAGAACTAAAGGTACTGCTTGACTTAATGTAAAAAAAAAATTCCCTGGCATTATTTTGTGTAATTTTATGTAACTCTGGTTATTACATTTCAGTGATAGATTCTTAAGGTGAGTTTGGGTTTTACAAATGGATATGAAGGTAGATGTACAAACAGACCAATAAGTACTCTGCAACCTTTTCAAAGCCTTAAATGACTAGAGTAGTTTAAACAAATTTAATTTTTTATTACTATCAAGTACATTTAATATTTCTAATATTACCATTCTTTCCCTCTGTAGAAACTCAACAGAGCTCTGGGGCTTTGTTCATCTTGGTCTGAATTTCCTGCAGAAAACAGACTCCAGACTAGGAGTATTGAAAGCTCATTAGAGTGTAGAGACAAGGGGTCAGAAAGCTGGGTCTGAGCTTTCTAGACTTTTCAGACTTCATTCCTAGATCTCAATCCCAGACCTAAAGCAAAACTCCTAAGTCTGCTTCCTGCTCCTGCACACATTTGCACATGCACACAAACACAAACACACACACACATCTCCTCGAGGGGCCAAGGAAACCACAGGTATAAAAATAGTCCTATGGCTGAGAACACAGCTGGGTCAGCAGGAGCTGGGAGCAGCCGCTCCTCATGGCAAGGAGTGAGATCAAAGACCATGCAACATCCAAGCAAAGGCTCCCACCAGGGGCTTTCCTGCACATAACCTTTTTGTTTTAAAATAACTCACCTGGGACCTGTAAAATAACGTTGACCTCCCTACGCTGTTTCCCTGGCTCTGAGAAGCAAAGCAAAACAGAACTTCAAAGAGAGAAACAATTAAGATTTTCAGGGAAGATGGATCTCTGAGTATTGGTAGAAAACTAGGAAAGTTTATTGATGAAAGATAATTTCCCCTTAACAGAGACTTTTGGGAGTTAACCCCATTTAAACAAGAGTTGTCCAGGTTAATTGGCGCCTCTGCTGTGTCTGCCCTCGGGGTGGGTATCATTCAGAGGGGTGGTTGGTGCTGTGGAGCTGGATGGGAGACTCGAGGTCTCTGGCTCAAACCTGCCTGCATGTGGGCTCTCAAGCAATGGGGGTGTCCTGTGGCCCCCAGGAGCACAGCTGACAACCCTCCTACCCCACCAGAGCTGAAGATCCCTGTCAATGCTAATGTGTTCTTAGCCATGAACTCTACTGCCAACTATGACTTTGAGAAACAGACCTTCACCCAGGGGGCAAAGGTCAAGCATGAGCCAGCTCAACCCTTCAGCACATGAAGCAGAAGGGACTCAAGATTGCCAAGGCCATCTTCTAACCAGCCCATGGCACCAGCCAGCCACAGGGCAACCCTTCCCAGGGTCTGGCTGTCCAGGTAGCTTAGCCCTTACAGATTCCTATGGGCCAGGCCAGGAGGATTCCACCCTCTCTGCCAACCAACCTAGGCCCCTCCCAGGCTTGTTTTGCCCCTGAATCTCTCCTGCTACCAGGCATGATGCCTGCCTGTGCACAGGCTGACCTGGGCTCCCGTGGACCACCTGCTGCCTCAGGTGCCTTCTGTTCTGCGGGAACCCGAGGATTCGCTGACTTTTGTCCAGGAGTGCTGCCAACTGGTGTGGTGCTCTGTCCACTGCCGGGCACTGCCCTCACCACCCTTCCCTCATGCCTTCCCGAGTGCAGATCACTGCCACCTGTGCCCCGGGGCACTCCAGAGCAACCTCTCACCTGCCAGGTCTGCCCACTACAGTTTCTCCTCGGGCCTGAGGGTGTTTGCCTGTGACATTCCCAGGGGTCCCAGCCCCCCAACCCCCACTCTAGCCCTTCTCAGGCTGCACCAAAGATTCCACCGTCAGGGCCCACCATGAGTGAGGGAGTCTCCACCTACCTCCACCCCAGTCTCCCACCCCAGGGGGAGAAGAGAGAGACCCTCTTCTCAGAACCTGCTCTTCACCCAGTGAGTGAGGAGGAGCCCAGCTGGGTCCCACCCGTGTCAATCTCATCCACTGCTTCCTGGGCTTTATGAGACCATGCAAGATGGGGGTTAGTGGGAGGGAGGATTGGGGGGAGATGGGTGGGTGACTGAATTTTTTTACAAAAAGCAAAAAAAAAAAAAAAAAGTGTATCAATTGGAGAGGGGCAATATTTATTTGTTGGAAATACCAAATGCTAGACTTGAATATTACATTAAACCCTGTTTCTACTGCACCCTGGTGTGTTTGGTTCTTTGATTTACTCTGTTAATTTTAAATGAGATACAGCCTTTCACCTTCCTCATTCAAATAAGAAATCATTGTAGGGTCATCAGTTTATTTTATAATGGAGAAGTGTAAAGAGCCAGCCACCCTTCCCTGGCTTACAGAAGGAAACACTCATGTCCCCCTTTCATAGAGCAAATGTGCATTTCAGTATCAGTGGATCAGGCAGGGAGCCCAGACCGACTGTCAGAGCTCCTGGGATTTAGAGGTGGAAGGTGCTTCCGTGGGCAAAGCAATCACCTCTGATTTGGGTATCTTTAAAAATAACATTTGCAAGGACCATTTCCTGACTCAGAACAGGACAGGGGCCAACTTTTCTACAGCTTTGGAGGAAGAAGGAACATTTTCTGCTTCTCTAGCTGCGGTTTCCTTGGACCACCAATTAGGAATTTATAGATTTCAAGGGCAAACCTTGGAATTACAGCACTAAGTGGGGAAAAATTTTTGATCAAAACTTACAATGTAGAAAAGAAAAGGACAGAGGAAGATTATTCGCAAATGGACAAAGGGCAGCAAGGCTTTGCATCTGAATCTGTCTCTAAGGGGCCCTTGGGTCTATCACAGATTTGATCCTTTGGGATCCTTATCCTTGACACCAGAATTCCTTGTCCTGCTTGTTTGCATCTGAGGAGAAAGACTTCTGAGGCAGTTTTTAAGTCTCCAGCTGGGCCTCATTTCATAAATACTATGGCTCCCTGTGAAGCAGTGTTTCCCACACCTCTGCCATTCCTTGTCCAATTTCATAACCCAGCAACCCCCGTCAGGCCCCCCGCCTCTGAGTTGGGCACCTGGTGGCCACTCTGCCCTAGCTGGGGCCTGAGGAATCACAGGTGAGCTCTGGGTGCCAAGAAAAAGGTACTTATTCTTTGCCAGCAAGCAACTCCACACGCTCTTTCCTGTGGGCCAAGGTGAAGCCTGGGGCTGTGGGGTTTGAGGTCCACCATCTCGGGGATCATCAGTTCACAGTCTCAGTCAGGTCATCACCGATTTGTCCTCAGGGGGAGTTGGGCCCCAATCCCTTAGAGTTTGCAGCTCCCTGGGTCTGCTGTGTCTATTGTCCAAACTTGTGCTTTGATTATGTCATGCACCCGTGAACCGCTGCTGTGGTGATGGGTGGGAGACAGGGCATGATGGGAGTGGCGGTAGGGAGTGCCACCAGGACTGACGGCCCAAGGGCTTGCATGGACACCCCTCCCCACAAATCAGCCCTGGCCCAGCACTGAGCCCTGGGACCCTGCCCAGACTCTGGCCTGCACCTGTCACATATTGTGAACATCTTCCCTGGAAACCCCCCGTGAAGTCAAGAGCCAGATCAATTGAGCATTATCCCCCCTCATCCATGACAGCTACACAAAGCTGGTCTCTCCTCAGCCAGGGAGACCTTTCCAGGGCAGCCTTGGCTGGGTGCACAGCCAGGCTCTTGACAACCCCAGGTCTTGGCTGACATGGCACAGCTGTCCCAAGGACATGATTTGCAAAATGAAAGACTTTTGCCAAATGGAAGCTTCCCACCCCACCTCACCCCCCAAGAGAAAGAGAAGTGCCAGGGCCCAGACCTCATCTCAGGTTGGGAGGAAGGCATGGGTGCCTGGGGATTTGCTCCCGCATGCCTGGGAGGCTCCTGAGAGCAGATGCAGCAGGTAGACACATTGAGTAAGTCTTGTGCACACCAATACAAGTGATTGAGGAGGGCTCATGTCACCCTTTGGGCTTCCATGAGCCGAGAGTGCAGGGACAGTGCCTAGAAGAGGCCCGCGTCTGCAGCAAGGCTCCATCTCACTCTGTCAGGGTGCTATTTGCAATGGGTCTTGGGTCCTGAGCTGTGGGAAGTATGGACGTGTCAGTCTGGTTTCTGCCAGAACTTGGGCGATTGATTTTCCCTTCCTTTCGACTTCTATTCTGATAGCCCCCTCTCTAGTTATCTGTTCTCCCATCTGCTCATAAAGGGCCCAAATAGAACTGTGTTCACAGAGCTGGGGATTGGAGGCCCTTTCTTCTTTGGCTGCTTCTGACTGGTGGTCACTGAGTTACCCAGTCACCCGGGCTCTCTCCACCCTCCTGACGACGCTCACACGGTCCCTGAAAATCCCATGATCCACACTTGCATCAAATCAACCTGCACATGAGGGAGAAAAGACCCCCAGGGGAAGGGAAGCACCTTCTTAGGCCTCTGCCCTCTGAGGGACTGACCAGTGGGGCAGCTCTTTGGTGTTCAGTAACTCCAGAAGGATCTGTAGCATTATAATCACGCTTAGGAAATCCTAGAATCCTCTTGTGATTCACTTGTGCCTTTTCACGGGTTACCCAAACAAGGGTGGCGAGCACTTCTCTGCTGCTATGTGGCACATCACAGTGCTGTTTGTATGTTTAATGACAAAGATCTTCAAATTCTGTTTAATTTTAAAAGTCTTCTGGAATCATACGTTTTTTTCAACCTCTGTGGAAGACAATAAACATTTATCTTTCCAGAAATCAAGATGTTAATTTTTTTTTAATCATCATTTTATTGAGATATATTCACATACCACGCAGTCATACAAAACAAATTGTACTTTCGATTGTTTACAGTACCATTACATAGTTGTACATTCATCACCTAAATCAATCCCTGACACCTTCATTAGCACACACACAAAAATAACAAGAATAATAATTAGAGTGAAAAAGAGCAATTGAAGTAAAAAAGAACACTGGGTATCTTTGTCTGTTTGTTTCCTTCCCCTACTTTTCTACACAATCATCCATAAACTAGACAAAGTGGAGTTTGGTCCTTATGGCTTTCCCAATCCCATTGTCACCCCTCATAAGCTACATTTTTATACAACTGTCTTCGAGATTCATGGGTTCTGGGTTGTAGTTTGATAGTTTCAGGTATCCACCACCAGCTACCCCAATTCTTTAGAACCTAAAAAGGGTTGTCTAAAGTGTGCGTAAGAGTACCCACCAGAGTGATCTCTCGGCTCGTTTAGGAATCTCTCTGCCACTGAAGCTTATTTCATTTCCTTTCACATCCACCTTTTGGTCAAGAAGATGTTCTCTGTCCCACGATGCCAGGTCTATATTCCTCCCCGGGAGTCATATTCCACGTTGCCAGGGAGATTCACTCCCCTGGGTGTCTGATCCCACGTAGGGGGGAGGGCAGTGATTTCACCTTTCAAGTTGGCTTAGCCAGAGAGAGAGGGCCACATCTGAGCAACAAAGAGGCATTCAGGAGGAGACTCTTAGGCACAAATATAGGGAGGCCTAGCCTCTCCTTTGCAGCAACCGTCTTCCCAAGGGTAAAACTTATGGTAGAGGGCTCAACCCATCAAACCACCAGTCCCCTATGTCTGTGGTCATGTTAGCAACCATGGAGGTGGGGTAGGCGAATACCCCTGCATTCTCCACAAGCTCCTCAAGGGGGCACTACATCTTTTTTTTTTTTCCTTGTTTTTCTTTTTTTTTTTTTTTAACTTTTTTTTTTAAAAAAAAACTTCTTTTTTAAATCAACTGTATGAAAAAAAAAGTTAAAAAGAAAACAAACATACAATAAAAGAACATTTCAAAGAGACCATAACAAGGGGGTAAGAAAAAGACAACTAACCTAAGATAACTGCTTAACTTCCAACATGTTCCTACTTTACCCCAAGAAAGTTACATAATATAGCAACATTTCTGTGTACTTGTTCCTACTATATCCATCAGAAATTAACAGACCATAGTCATTTCTGGGCATCCCCAGAACGTTAGCTTATCTGTTCTTCTTGGATTATTGTTCCTCCTTCCTTAATTGCTCTCTACTGCTAGTTCCCCTACATTCTACACTATAAACCATTTGTTTTACATTTTTCAAAGTTCACATTAGTGGTAGCATATAATATATCTCTTTTTGTGCCTGGCTTATTTCGCTCAGCATTATGTCTTCAAGGTTCATCCATGTTGTCATATGTTTCACGAGATCGTTCCTTCTTACTGCCGCGTAGTATTCCATCGTGTGTATATACCACATTTTATTTATCCACTCATCTGTTGAAGGACATTTGGGTTGTTTCCATCTCTTGGCAATTGTGAATAATGCTGCTATGAACATTGGCGTGCAGATATCTGTTCCTGTCACTGCTTTCCGATCTTACGGGTATATACCGAGAAGTGCAATCGCTGGATCGAATGGTAGCTCTATATCTAGTTTTCTAAGGAACTGCCAGACTGACTTCCAGAGTGGCTGAACCAATATACAGTCCCACCAACAATGAATAAGAGTCCCAATTTCTCCACATCCCCTCCAGCATTTGTAGTTTCCTGTTTGTTTAATGGCAGCCATTCTAACCGGTGTTAGATGGTATCCCATTGTGGTCTTAATTTGCATCTCTCTAATAGCTAGTGAAGCTGAACATTTTTTCATGTGTTTCTTGGCCATTTGTATTTCCTCTTCAGAGAACTGTCTTTTCATATCTTTTGCCCATTTTATAATTGGGCTGTCTGTACTATTGTCATTGAGTTGTAGGATTTCTTTGTATATGCAAGATATCAGTCTTTTGTCAGATACATGGTTTCCAAAAATTTTTTCCCATTGAGTTGGCTGCCTCTTTACAAAACTTTTTGAGAAATTCCTTTCAGGTGCAGAAACTTCTAAGCTTGAGGAGTTCCCATTTATCTATTTTCTCTTTTGTTGCTTGTGCTTTGGGTGTAAAGTCTAGGAAGTGGCCGCCTAATACAAGGTCTGGAAGATGTTTTCCTACATTATCTTCTAGGAGTTTTATGGTACTTTCTTTTATATTGAGATCTTTGGTCCATTTTGAGTTAATTTTTGTGTAGGGGGTGAGGTAGGGGTCCTCTTTCATTCTTTTGGATATGGATATCCAACTCTCCCAGTCCCATTTGTTGAAAAGACCATTATGACTCAGTTCAGTGACTTTGGGGGCCTTATCAAAGATCAGTCGGCCATAGATCTGAGGGTCTATCTCCGAATTCTCAATTCGATTCCATTGATCTATATGTCTATCTTTGTGCCAGTACCATGCTGTTTTGGCAACTGTGGCTTTATAATAAGCTTCAAAGTCAGGGAGTGTAAGTCCTCCCACTTCGTTTTTCTTTTTTAGAGTGTCTTTAGCAATTCGAGGCATCTTCCCTTTCCAAATAAATTTGATAACTAGCTTTTCCAAGTCTGCAAAGTAGGTTGTTGGGATTTTGATTGGGATTGCATTGAATCTGTAGATGAGTTTGGGTAGAATTGACATCTTAATGACATTTAGCCTTCCTCTCCATGAACATGGAATATTTTTCCATCTTTTAAGGTCCCCTTCTATTTCTTTTAGTAGAGTTATGTAGTTTTCTTTGTATAGGTCTTTGACATCTTTGGTTAAGTTTATTCCTAGGTACTTGATTTTTTTAGTTGCTATTGAAAATGGTATCTTTTTCTTGAGTGTCTCTTCAGTTTGCTCATTTCTAGCATATAGAAACATTACTGACTTATGTGCATTAATCTTGTATCCCGCTACTTTGCTAAATTTGTTTATTAGCTCTAGTAGCTGTATCGTCGATTTCTCAGGGTTTTCTAGATATAAGATCATATCATCTGCAAACAATGACAGTTTTACTTCTTCTTTTCCAATTTGGATGCCTTTTATTTCTTTGTCTTGCCGGATTGCCCTGGCTAGCACTTCCAGCACAATGTTGAATAACAGTGGTGACAGCGGGCATCCTTGTCTTGTTCCTGATCTTAGAGGGAAGGCTTTCAGTCTCTCACCATTGAGTACTATGCTGGCTGTGGGTTTTTCATATATGCTCTTTATCATGTTGAGGAAGTTTCCTTCAATTCCTACCTTTTGAAGTGTTGTTATCAAAAAGGGATGTTGGATTTTGTCAAATGCTTTTTCAGCATCTATTGAGATGATCAATTGATTTTTCCCTTTTGACTTGTTAATGTGTTGTAATACATTGATTGTTTTTCTTATGTTGAACCATCCTTGCATGCCTGGAATGAACCCCACTTGGTCATGGTGTATGATTTTTTTAATGTGTCTTTGGATTCGATTTGCAAGTATTTTGTTGAGGATTTTTGCATCTATATTCATTCGGGAGATTGGCCGGTAGTTTTCCTTTTTTGTAGCATCTTTACCTGGTTTTGGTATTAGATTGATGTTAGCTTCATAAAATGAGTTAGGTAGTGTTCCATTTTTTTCAATGTTTTGAAAGAGTTTGAGTAAGATTGGTGTCAGTTCTTTCTGGAAAGTTTGGCAGAATTCCCCTGTGAAGCCATCTGGCCCTGGGCATTTATTTGTGGGAAGATTTTTGATGACTGATTGGATCTCTTTGCTTGTGATGGGTTGGTTGAGGTCTTCTATTTCTTCTCTGGTCAGTCTAGGTTGTTCATATGTTTCCAGGAAATTGTCCATTTCTTCTACATTGTCCAGTTTGTTGCCATACAGTTGTTCATAATATCCTCTTATAATTTTTTTAATTTCTTCAGGATCTGCAGTTATGTCACCTTTTTCATTCATTATTTTGTTTATATGGGTCTTCTCTCTTCTTGATTTTGTCAGTCTAGCTAGGGGCTTGTCAATCTTGTTGATCTTCTCAAAGAACCAACTTTTGGTGATATTTATCCTCTCTATTGTTTTTTTGTTCTCTATGTCATTTATTTCTGCTTTAATCCTTGTGATTTCTTTTCTTCTACTTGGTTTAGGATTGGTTTGCTGTTCATTTTCTAGCTTCTTCAGTTGATCCATTAGTTCTTTGATTTTGGCTCTTTCTTCCTTTTTAATATATGCGTTTAGTGCTATAAATTTCCCCCTTAGCACTGCTTTTGCTGCATCCCATAGGTTTTGGTATGTTGTGTTCTCATTTTCATTCGTCTCTATATATTTAGCAATTTCTCTTGCTATTTCTTCTTTAACCCACTGATTGTTTAGGAGTGTGTTGTTTAACCTCCAGGTATTTGTGAATTTTCTAAGTCTCTGATGGTTATTGACTTCTAATTGTATTCCATTGTGGTCAGAGAATGTGCTTTGAATAATTTCAATCTTTTTAAATTTATTGAGGCTTGTTTTATGTCCCAGCATATGATCTATTCTGGAGAAAGTTCCATGAGCACTAGAAAAGTATGTGTATCCTGGTGATTTGGGATGTAATGTCCTGTATATGTCTGTTAAATCTAATTCATTTATCAGATTGTTTAGGTTTTCAATTTCCTTATTGGTCTTCTGTCTGGTTGATCTATCTATAGGAGAGAGTGATGTGTTGAAGTCTCCCACAATTATTGTGGAAACATCAATTGCTTCCTTTAGTTTTGCCAGTGTTTCTCTCATGTATTTTGTGGCACCTTGATTGGGTGCATAGACATTTACGATTGTTATTTCTTTTTGCTGAATTGCCCCTTTTATTAGTATGTAGTGGCCTTCTTTGTCTCTCAAAACATCCCTGCATTTGAAGTCTATTTTATCTGAGATTAATATTGCTACACCTGCTTTCTTTTGGCTGTGGCTTCCATGAAATATTTTTTTCCATCCTTTCACTTTCAGTTTCTTTGTGTCCCTGTGTCTAAGATGAGTCTCTTGTATGCAACATATTGATGGTTCATTTTTTTTTGATCCATTCTGCGAATCTATATCTTTTAATTGGAGAGTTTAATCCATTTACATTCAACGTTAAAACCGTGAAGGCATTTCTTGAATCGGCCATCTTATCCTTTGGTTTATGTTTGCCATATTTTTCCCTCTCTCTATTAATATCCTTTATTGTACCCATACCGAATCTCTTTAGTACTGAACCTTTCTCCAAGTCTCTCTGTCCTGTCTTTGTTTCTCTGTCTGTAGGGCTCCCTTTAGTATCTCCAGTAGGGCAGGTCTCTTGTTAGCAAATTCTCTCAGCATTTCTTTGTCTGTGAAAAATTTAAGCTCTCCCTCAAATTTGAAGGAGAGCTTTGCTGGATAAAGTATTCTTGGCTGGAAATTTTTCTCACTCAGAATTTTAGATATATCGTGCCACTGCCTTCTCGCCTCCATGGTGGCTGCTGAGTAGTCACTACTTAGTCTTATGCTGTTTCCTTTGTATGTGGTGAATTGCTTTTCTCTTGCTGCTTTCAGAACTTGCTCCTTCTCTTCTGTGTTTGACAGTGTGATCAGTATATGTCTCGGAGTGGGTTTTTTTGGATTTATTCTATTTGGAGTTCGCTGAGCATTTATGATTTGTGTATTTATGTTGTTTAGAAGATTTGGGAAGTTTTCCCCAACAATTTCTTTGAATACTCTTCCTAGACCTTTACCCTTTTCTTCCCCTTCTGGGACACCAATGAGTCTTATATTTGGATGTTTCATATTATCTATCATATCCCTGAGGTCCATTTCGATTTTTTCAATTTTTTTCCCCATTCTTTCTTTTATGCTTTCATTTTCCCTTCTGTCATCTTCCAGGTCACTGATTCATTGTTCAACTTCCTCTAGTCTTGTACTATGAGTGTCCAGAATCTTTTTAATTTGGTCAACAGTTTCTTTAATTTCCATAAGATCATCCATTTTTTTATTTAGTCTTGCAATGTCTTCTTTATGCTCTTCTAGAGTCTTCTTGATTTCCTTCATATCCCGTACTATGGTCTCATTGTTCATCTTTAGTTCTTTGAGTAGCTGCTCTAGGTGCTGTGTCTCTTCTGGTCTTTTGATTTGGGTGCTTGGGCTTGGGTTATCCATATCGTCTGGTTTTTTCATATGCTTTATAATTTTCTGTTGTTTTTGGCCTCGTGGCATTTGCTGAACTTGATAGGGTTCTTTTAGGGTTTGTAGACCTATTGAGGTCCTTATCTCTAATTTATCAGATCTACAGCTTCGTGGAGTACACTTTCTCTAACTAACCAGCAGGTGGCGTCCACGAGCCACCTGTTCTCCACAAGCCAGTTCTCCCCTGCTTAGCCTTTTTTTTGGTGAGTGGGGGAGTGAGTCTTGTGGGGCCCAATTGGTGTACCAAGCTTGCGTGTGTAGTTGGTGTTGCCTGCCCTGTATGTGGGGCGTGTTTCTGGGTAGTCGGGGAGGGGGGGTGTCCCTAACAATCAAATCTCCCTGATGATTCTAGAGTTTTAAAGCTGCTGCAATAGTCTAATCCTTCAGTTCAGTCCTGCCACAGTTTGTCTCTGCCACTGACCCACAAGTCTTTGGTATTGGCGTATGGCTCCTGAGACTTGCAAGTGGGCCCCTCTTCCAGGCCGTGCACCCCGGGTCCTCTGTTGAGGGATGACTGTGCTATGTCACAGGTGAGTGCCGTCCCCCCAGGGCAGTTCTGGGCTGCTGGGCTGTGTAGGGAGGCTCCCAGTCTGCTCAAATGATGGCTGAATGGGGCTTTGTTAATTCACACTGCTCCACCTTCCCAGCTCTGGGACAATCAGCTGAGGTTGCAGGGAAGGCTAATGTCCACGCCCAGTTTTGTGGTGTGTGCCTGTTATTTGAAGCACTTCCGTCACACTGGGTTGTCTGGGGCAGCTCTGGGCTATGGGGCTGGCGATGGGCAGGAGTGTTTCCTGTCCACTAGGATGGTGGCTGTGAGCGGACACCCCCGTTTTCTTGGGAAGTTGTAGTGTTTAGTGAATTTTCTCAGCCACTGCATTATTGCCTTTTGTCTCAGAGCTCTCTTAGTTCTGCCCTTGACTTGACGTGCCCAAATTGCAATTCTTTGAAGCTTTCTGTATTGGGCTTCTTAGAGTAATTGTTTTAGAAAAAGAAAAAAGGATTAAAAAAAAAAAAAAAAAAAAAAGAGCCCTCCTCAGAGATCTAATGGGTTATTGAAATGCTAATAGGCAAAGCAACCAGGGCCATTAAGGAAAGGTCCACAGGGCAGAGAGATCAGCTTTTCTTCGGGATTTGCATATGCGCCTCAAGACCTGAGCTCCGGCCTTCCCCTTTCTGTGTTCACCAGAACTCCAAAAATCCTCTGCTTTTATTTTGGAGTTTTTCGTGTTATTTTTTTTTTTTTCTATGCCTGTCTCCTCTCTGCTGGGCTGGCAGCTCTCAGATTCTCTGGTGTCTGGTCTCAGTCTATCTATGGTTGGAGTTTGAATCAGTAGAATGAGTTTCCGAGAAGGACTACCACTGCAGTTCTCCCTTCTCCTTCCTGGAGCTGGCAGCCCCTCCTCCCACGGGACTGAGCCTGGCAGGGAGGGGCGCGGGTCCCCTGGCCGCAAAAACTTACAGATTTCGCTGATCTCAGCAGTTCGACATTTTCATGAGTGTTGTATGAAGTATGCCCAAAGACAGATTGCTCTGTGGTGTCCAGTCCACGCAGTTCCTGGCTTTTTACCTACTTTCCTGGAGGAGTAACTAAAACTTACAGCTCACCAGTCTGCCATCTTGCCCCGCCTCTGAAGATGTTAATTTAAAAACTATTCCCACGGCTTCTAGGTAGCAGTTAAGACAACTAGTTGGAATGATGGTGAGCTGGAAGGCTGAAGACTTTCTTCTGAGGTCATAACCACCTCCTGGAAGTCCAGGTGTCACCCAGGACTCCTTTCCTAGGAATGATGTTGACAAGGACCATTTAATTAGACAGAATAGAACCTACTTCCCTGTAGCTATGGGAAAAAAAGAGTATTTTCTCATCTTGCTGAGATTCTTAAACCAACAAGGCCAAGTGCTGGAATCCCTTAGCCATAAAGGAGTCCCAAGCCCCCCAAACTTACCATATGGGAGGAAAAGGCAGAATAGGATAATTAAGAAATGATTATGGTGCTGCTTCCATTTGCTAAAGCTGCTGGAATGCAATATACCCGAAGTAGACTGGCTTTTTCAATGGGAATTTATTAGGTTGCAAGCTTACAGTTTTAAGATCAAGAAAATGTCCAAATTAAGGCATCAAGTAGATACCTTCTCTGAGGAAAAGCTGCTGGCATCCAGGGTTCCTCTGACACATGGGAAGGCATGTGACCTCCTCTCCCAGGTTTAGCTTCTGGTTTCAGTGGCTTTCTATTAACTGTTTCTGGGCTTCTGTCTGACAGTTCCTATGGGTCCTTGCTTGCTTCTCCAAGGGGCACACTTGGATTACATCTCTTGGCTTCTCTGAGATCTCTTCAAAAATTTTCTGCCTTTTATCCTCTCATAGAGGACTCCAGTAAAGATAACCAAGACCCACCTTGAATGGATGGGTCCAGGGAAACCTATTTCCATGGGAACAACCTAATCAAAAGTTCCCACCCACAAAAGGTCTGCCCCCACAAGATTGGATTAAAAGGACATAGGCTTTTCTGGGGTACAAAACAGATCCAAACCAGCACAGAACTTAAAACTTAGCATTTGTATCTGCAAATTCCACTGGGAGAGTGGCCCAGCCGGTCCTCAGGGTGCTGATGTCTCCCCCAAGACAGAGCTGTCTCAGGAGTCTAGAATCTTCCCTTGCCTCTTTCATCAGCCTACACCCCACACCCCACCCACACCCCCTGTCTGTTTAGAGGGTGGGACTGAGATGGGGAGAAGAAACGAAATTTGAGAGTGCTTGCCTTGGAGTCCCAGAGCTGGATGTGAGTCCGTGCTCTGAGTGTCCTTGGGCATGTGACTCCTCTCTCAGGACCTCACCTCCTTCTAAGTATCTATGAATCCCCAACACGGGCCCGTTAGTGCCTGCCCCATGTGGTTCCAGTGAGGTCAGCCTTGTCCAGCGCTAGGCTCAGTGCCCCAGCACACAAGGCACAGAGATGGGGTCAGGTCCTGCCTCTTTCCTCTGTCACCTGCCCCCCTGGACTCTGCCAGAGAAATCAGGCACCCAATGCATGGCCAGGGGACCACAGCACCCAATACCCTGCCAGGGACACCCTTGGCTTCTGAAATTCCATCTGTTTTCTTATTTTCTCTTTGACTTGTTTTCAGCTGTACCAGCAGAATCCATTTCTTTTCCTTAGTTGGGTCCCCCAACATGTCAGAACACAGAGGTCACCCTCACCCTCCCCACAGAGGGCTTTGGGGGTGACTGGGTCCCACTGGCTCTACAGGAGGCCACCACCTCCCAGAGCCCAGTCCTTCAGGGCCAGCAGCTGGGTGCAGCGGTGGAGGTCAGGCTTTGGAGTGAACGGTGCCTGAATCCCAATCCTGAGTCTTCCACTTAACTTGTCCAAACTGTTTCCTCCTCTCCAAATTGAGGATAGCAATATCGACATACAGGGAGCTTGAGGACTGACTGAAATCATGGTGTCATGTCTTGGGTCTAGCACTGAGGGTTCCATCACTGACGGCCCCTCCTACCTCCAGCTGGGACTTAGGAGCAAAGAAAGACGCCAAACAGAAGGTTCAGGCTTTATTCAGAAAGAGCTAGGAGGGAAGGTGGGCCCCGTGAGGTCCTCACCTTTGTGGTCTCTTGAAGCCAAGGCTCGTGGAACATTTGAAGCAAACCACTGTGAGCATCTGAACCCCTTGGAGTCATCCACAAAGGTTTCGGGAGGTGGCCTCTCCATCGATCACTTTGGGTTGTGCCTAGTAGGTCAGGACCCAGTACCGAGTGTAGTCGGTCCTCAGGTGCTGCTTCATGGAACTGCTGTCAGTCTTCTTGGTGATCTCCAGGTAGTTGCTGATTTCCAGGGTGGAGGGATCCCAGTGTGTGGGAATGGCCAAGTGGCCCACATTAGGGTCCCTGCAGGGTGGGGAGAGGTTGGGCGGGGACTGCGGGCACATAGGAAGCTGGAGACCAGCACCCCCCAGGCTCTGCCCCCAGCATGCCCTCTGGGCAATTCTCCCCGCTCTGAGTTAATTCTTAATAATGCCACCTCCCTGTATACCAGGCAGACACCAGGACCCAAAAGACAGTGGGTTCAGCCAGGGAATCACAATCCTCATTTGATAGATGGGGACAATGAGGCTCAGGGAGGTTAAGTGACTTGCCCAAAGTCTCCCAGCTGGTAAGTAATAGAATGGGGAGTGGAACCCAGGACAACACGGCCCAGGTGGCAGAAGGTCCTTGTGTCTGCTGCCCATGCCTTACCCAGTTCTAGCAAAGTTGTCCAGTAGGCAATCCTGGCCTTGGAGACAGTCCTGTCTTGATGCCAGTAGCCCAACGGGGTGGTGACAGGTTTCCCAAAGACATACTGGAGGTCATCTGCATGGTCGGCTCCTACCCTGTTGGGGTAGATGGGCATCTGGGAAGGTGGGAGAACAGGTAGGTATAGCAGTATAAACTAATACATAGTAGGGGAACTTCAAGGTCAATAGCTTAATTTTTAATTTCTTAGATGTTCTATTTGTCAACAAAACCCAATGCTTTCTTCCCTTTCTGACATTCTCTAGCAGACTTATGGCATTCTCAGTTCTCTGTCACAAAAGCACATTTAATTAGTGTCTATCCTTCCCTGCGTCTTTACTTTCCATCATTAGAGGTTGAGAAAAGAGTCCTGAACCTAAGCATCCCTAGTGAATTGACATGAAGAGAAATTGGTCATTAAAAGCCAATTTCTTGGGGCAGAAGGTCTCCGCTAAAACAGCTTCCTTTTCTGGGTTACAGCAATTGGAAGTTAATTCCTCTGCAATAGACCTAGCAGGCAATAATCCATTCTGGTTTGTAAATTGATGTAAATCTGAACTGATGGTCCTACTTCCTGCATTCAGAAAAAGGTCAGGGGTAAGTTGAAACGGCAGCCAACTTTGTCTAATCTTTCCATTTTGGCAGGAACTCTGCAGTAAATGTTAATTGGGAAAATATAAAGCCTGACAAAGGAGGTCTTCTTGAGATTGGCTGCCTCTACCCCTCCAGCTCTCAAAGATCCTATGGGAAAGCAAAGTAACAATTCAAAGCTGGAATTGCAATGTCCCACTGATGTGCTGAGCATCCATCCCAGTTCAGATGTATTCCTAGCCCAGCTGAGGGCTCACTTTGGCAAGAACATATATCCATACATCAGAGCCCTGATATTACATGTTTTGGTCCAAGTCCCCATCATGTAAAAAACAAAACAGAAAAAAAACCAAGAGGGGGTTGCATGATGTTGTTAACTTATTATTACTCCAGTACTCAAATCTAGCACAGAATAGTTTTCCATTTTCCTCCCTTTTAATTCCCTGGCATAAAAAAATAGGTAGCCTTTATAAGTAGGTAGCCTGTCTACCTGGTTCATCATGCCTGTATATAGTAAGCATTCGATAAACATTTGAATAAATAAGATTTGAAGCATATGTTAAAAAATTTATCCAATAATAAATGTTTGCACTTCATCTCATTCATAAATTCTACATGATGGAAAACACAGATATTACTAAATTCTATAGGTAGATAATCAAATAAGCAACATAAAATGCATATTCTTTTTACTCTAAAATGATCTCTTTCTAGGGGAAGAGAGCACACAGCTCTCTATATGTAAAAGTAATGAAATGAATTTCCTACTTTTTTAAAATAAGTAATTCAAGTCTGTCCCTAATTACTCCATGCTTTTCCACATTTTCAAAGTACCTCAGGACTGATGTGAAAGAAAACTCTAAATGAATTCAACATTAAAAAAACTCTGGACTTTCACTTCCAAATGTGATGGAGAAACTGGTACTAGATCAGCAGTCCCCCAGCCATAAAAAACCATAAACTGGGACTAAATACATGACACAACTGTTGTTGGCTGTTGGATAACAGGCAGCACTAGACTGAAATGACTGAGAGAAGAGAAAATCATAAATGAACTCCATAATTGCCCCAGCTTTGCATGGGGATAACTTCCCAACCTTGGTACAGAGAGACAGAATCCCAAAATAGCACAGTAATCCTTGAAGCAAGGAAGCAGAAATGAGGGGCAGCTAACTTAGATCAAATCTACAGAGCAGGGCATGGGAGAAAAGAGAGCTGTGCAGGGTGGATGGACCACAAAAAGTCCATGTGGGCATCCCCACAAGTCCTTGGTGGAGAATTGAGAAGCACCTAGGCAGGGCAATCATGTGAGATTTATCAAAAAGTGGCTGCTACAAGGTTGAAAGAGGAACACAGTCACTACAGCTGAAGCACTACAAGAGCTATTGAAGTTCTGACCCAGCTAGAGTGGAGTCGCCTGGTCAACCCATACTGAACTCAAAGGGCATCCAGCTTAGACACCAAAGAGATTATGCTTCAGGAGTAAGGACCAAGCTCTAGAAGGAAGTAAACTGCAGACCAATCCAAACAAGGTCTAGAGTCAAACCCTAACATAATTTTCAAAGAGAGTAGTAAGAGTTTGGAATTTGGGTCCCATCAAGTTAGAGGGACTCAGAAAATACTTATAGTTTTCCATAGATCTTCCCTAATAAAGCATATACCAAAGCCTATCCAAGTACAAAGTCAACTGATCAGTAATTTTTCCAAACAAGAGAACAAAAATCAATGCTCTTTAGAGGATGATAATGAACTTTAAAGTGCCTTTAAAATGCAGCATCCACAATGTCCACCATACAATAAAAATTACTAGATACGACAAAAAAAATGTGACCCATAGTCAAGAAAAAAAAGTCAACAGAAAAAAATGCAAAAATGACCCAGATTATGGACTTAGCAGACAAAAACGCGAAAGTGACTATTATAAGTACGTTTAAATAATTAAAAGAAAATATGTTCAAAGACTTGAAAAAGATATGGTCTTAATGAGTCAACAAATAAAGAATCTCAGCAAATAAATGGAAATTATGAAAAAGAATCAAATAGAAATTCTAGAACAAAGAAGCAAAAGAAATAAAAGTTAAAAATTTAATGGATGGGCTCAATAGCAGGTTAGAGATAGCAGAGGTATCAATAAAGCTAAGGACAGACAAGTAGAAATTATCCAATCTGAAGGTGAAAGAAGGCTGAAGAAAATAAGCAGCACTTCAGGAAACTGTGGGTCAATATCTCTGATAGGCAAAGATGTCCCACCCAGATCCCATTTCAAGGAAGGACTGTGGTACAGTTTCCAGTGATATTGTTGGCATATAGCCTCCTGCTATCAGCTCCTTCAGGACTTACCTTATCTACAAAAAGCTGCTTTGCTTGAAGACATGGGGTGGCAACTAGCAACAATGTAGTGAAGGAGATATTCAGAGAGGGTCTTTCAAATGTTTTGTTAAGTTAAATGCAAAATAAATCCCTTCTTGCTTAGTCCTAAAAAATATGCAGCAAAATCTATATTAATAATAAAAGACTTCAAAGTTGATTTGTGGGGTTTTATTGTTAATGAGCAAAAGTGAAAGATACTATAAGGCAGGCCCTGAGAAATGAAAAACTCTGCCCTCAGGAAGTGTATGGACATTTAGAGAATAAGTCAGAAACCTAACTATTTGCCAATTATTATCCCTTTATAAGAGCTGTTTAGGGCTACCACTGCAGTGCAAATAATCACAGCTTCAGCTCCTCTGTTCAATTCCCCTCTCTCTGGCCACCCCTTCTGGATTAGGATGGCTTTCTCTTGCTCTGACCCCATTCAGCACCCTCTGGCAGAAGCACCTTCTCTAAATGATCTGAGCAAAGACCTCCCATGTTTTATCACTTGCAACCTAAGGCATCCTTCTGTCTCCTCTTGTCATTTTTTTTTTCATTCTCTATGGTTTATCAAGGCTCTGTTAGACAGTTTTTTGTTTGTTTTTTTTCCTACTTTTTGAAATATCAACACCCAACTGGTTAGATGGGGCTGATCCTAACCCTTCCTGTGTAATTTCAGTTGTGGGCACGTGACCTGTGCTCATCCAGTCATAAAATTCCACCTCAAGACCACAGAGATTGGTTAAGGTTTGACCCAAGCCAGGACAAGTAGAGTGAACCCTAGGACTCATGCTGGAACTCTGGGGAATGGAGACTTTCCTCCCTTCTAGGAGGTTGCTCCACTGACAGATTATAAACCTGCCGCTGCTGGGATTCATCTTTTCCACCTTGAGGAAAAGGGATGTCTGAGAATGAAGCCAAGACCAGAAAAGCAGACTAGAAGATTCAGAGAGATGGGTTCCAGATGTCATTGTATGAGCACCTGTGTCAGGCCTTGCCTTACATTCTCTACCCCAGACTTGATGTTGTGTGAGCCAACAAATTCTCTTCAGCAATTACAGTGCACTGAGTTAAATTTCTTTCACTTACAACTCAAAAATTTCCAGCTAAAGCAGGACCCTGAGTCTTGTCCTATTATGTAAATATTTGAATGCTTTCATACTGTCTCGACAAGTGTCAACATGTTATTTAAACATGTGTAGCAATTACCTGGCTTTAAGTAAAAAGTTTGTTTAGAAACACACTAAACTTAAATTTTTTGAATCCCTCATGTAATATCAAGTGTTTTGCCTAAACCCAGAGGTATGGTGATCCTATTCGTGGAAGCTCGGCCACATTCCACAGGGGAGGTGAGCCTTCGTGGGGCCCGTTTTCCCAGAGATCACGTGTCAGAGTTCATCAGCCTCCTGCATCACCTTCCTTCCAGTTGCTTCCTCTGTGAGGTGTGCAAAAGGGCAGTGCTGCTCAGTTTTCTCAAAGGAAATCACAAAGACCCGCGGAGCTAACACTGCAAAACAAAACCATCATCATTTCTCTCTTATTAGTTACTGAATCAGCCAGATGTTACTTCTTAATAATGTGATGATACCCCTTTTCTTATTTTGAGAAAGAGATTTCATTTTGGATTGTCTTGAAACAAAAAAAGGGATATATTTTCAGTAAAATGTTTCATGATGGCAATTGGATTTTTTTCTCCTGCTCCTTCTCTCGATCTTTGAGAGGAGAACTCATCAAAGGAAGAAACTTTCTCAGGAAAGTTTCCTGAGGAAAACCAGGAAACTAGGGGTGCATGACACCATGAAGTCAACCAAAGAAGGCATTTCAAGAGCCGTTGTGTGGCCAACTGTGATGAATATTGCTGAGATGTTAAGTAAAATGGGGACAGATAACAGACCACTGGATTTGGCTACATTGAGGAACTATCTAGTAACAAGGGGAAAAATGACCGGGAAGAGAGAGAATTACTGCAGGACTAAAGCCCCTGAGAAGGTGGGAGATGATGGGATCCCTGGCATAAATGGAGGGGTTGGCCTTAGATACAGTGGGGACCTTCCGTCACTGTAACGAGGTCTGGGGCTAAGGCTGTGATGGCTGGAATCTCCCGATGCCTGGGCTGGCAGCCAGGGAGATGGCTGCAAGGCTCTGCCACGAACTGATCTCTTAGGCAGCCAAGATCGTGAAACTAATGGGACTTCTTGCTCCTGCAGAAAGTAGTGTCACACTCCATGGAGTGACTGTCTCACTAGGACTAAGAGGCTTTGAAATGGCCTCTTCTCTCCTCTTCCTCAGTGTGTGTCCAGAGCTCCAGGCGATACAGATTACTGACAAATCTTGAGAGATCTGAACCGTTGGAAGACAGAGCTTCACTCGCTCCAGATCACAGTGTTTCCTGGGAGCCCCCTCCTCCAGGTTACCCTGGCTCAATCTCATTTTAGGAACCCCTGAGTAATATCACTCTCCTAGACCCCCTAAAACATGGGCCTCTTCAACTGAGTTTATTTAGATTTTAATCTCTTTCAGACAGAGGTTGTGTCTGTTTTGTCTGCCATAGCAGGGCCGCGGTAAATCATTCTTCACTCAAGGCCAATAAGAATCAGTGAAAGAACACGTTAAAAAAAAAAAAAAAGGAGAGGCCCAGTAAGCCAGGAAGATATCTCAGGGTGGAGAATTCCTTCCTCTGCCTGGGAAGAATTAAGGAAATGTTAACGAAAGGGAAATGACAAAAGCCCTGGAGCTGATGTGCAGCTGCAGGCACATGGCTGGGGTGCCTAATCACACAGCCCTGGGGCGCTTGGCCAAGTGGCAGAGCTGGGCAAACTGTCTTCCGCATGTTAGCCGGATAGGAAAATCTTATACTGTCACGTGTGTATCAAGAGGCCACGTCCCTGAACTCCGAGTGTGTTCCTGAATCTCTCAGTCCTTGAGTTCCCTGCGCTTTGTCAGAAGCCTGACCATCCCTGCAAGTGTTTCTGATTAGAAAAGCTTTAAAATAACAATCATTTCTAATTTGTGTAATGCATGGATCGCTGGCGTGGGGGGCAGGCCATTCCTCAGTCTCAGTCCTCCTAAAAGTTAGGCAAGGGACTTAGAGAAAGACACTTCACCTTGCTGGCCTCGGTCTCCTCGTGGAGAAGATGAGAGGCTCAAGTTCTTTCTGGTCTAAACTAAGAGGAGAGAGCAGGTTGTGTAACGTCCCTCTTAGCAAGGAAAATTACACTCTACTGGTAATTGAGGAAATGAAAATTTAAAAGCAATAGGGATTCCATTTTTACTCATTGAGATAGTAAAGGTAAAATGCATGGGAATGTCTGGTGCTGTTCTGAGTGCAGAAAAATAGACCCTCAGGGATGGCTGGTGAGGGTGCAGAGTGGTAGATGAGGTTGCAAAGCAATTTAACAATAGCATCAAGAAATTTTAAAGCACATGCCCCTTTGCCCAGCAATTCAACCCCTGAAGTACTTGCTCATGTTTTCCATATTTTCTATAACATATACTTACCGATTAATTCTAAGGAGGGAAAAAGAACACGGAGGAAGGGAGGAGGATGTGGAGGTGGGGAAGAAGGAAGGGAGGGAGGGAGGGAGGGAGGCAGTGAGTGAGTGAGTGAGTGAGTTCTGGACCCCAGGCACTACGCATCTTGCCACTTCCTGAGTACTTAAGCACCCCACATGGCCACACATTCACCCTCCCATTTTAACATAAAAATCAGGGTATTTCTCCCCATTTAGTCCACAGTCATCACCTACCTTAACTTCTAAACTTTCTGCTATATGGTTTCCAGCTTTCCACCCTCACCTGTAAATCTGCTCTTACCAAACACCCTATTTTAGCTCCACGGCTCCTTAAACAAATACCACACAATGGGTTGGCTTGACAAGGGGAATTCATTGGCTCACAGTTTCAGAGTCTAGAAGGCTGGCTTGTCCCCAGGGTCAGTAGCTTCTCATTGGTCAACAATCTTTGGGGGCCCTTGGCTTTTCCGTCACATGGCAATGCACATGGCACATTTTCTCCTTTCTCTTCCAGGTTCTGTTGACTTCTAGCTTCTGGCTGCTCCCTGTGGCTTCTCTTTCCACATCCAGTTTCCTTTGCTTATAAAGACTTCAGCCCCGTTGGATTAAGGCCCAACCTCATTCATTTTGGGCTCACCTTAACTAATATTGTCTTCAAAGGTCCTATTTACAAATAGGTTCACATCCACAAGACCGGGGTTGGGAATGAATGTACCTTTTGTGGGGACCATGATTCAATCCCCAACACCTTGCATGGCCTCCTAAGAGAGAAACCTTCCGCTGATTGGACACCAGTTTCTCTATAGTGTTCAACACTCCTGAAAAGACCTTCCTTTGGAAGCTCTCATTACTCCCCCATCCACTACCTCCAGCCCTACTCCCGCATTTCTTTTTTTCCTTGGACCCTTCTTCTCAAACTCCTCTGCAGATTCTTATCCTCCTCACTGCCTATTTAAAGTTAGTTTCTCCCCGGACCCATCTTTGGCTCTCTTCTCCTCTCTATGTGCTTTTTCTGGGAAATGTCCTTGATACCCATGATTTCAATATCAATAAATTGCTGACAATTCCCAAATCCATACTTTCAGCCCAGAACTCACTCCAAAACTTTAGTTTCCTATATTGAACTTTCTATTAGAAATCTCCTTTTATATGTCTCATCTTCATTTTAAACTCTGCATGCATAAAACCAAACTCTTCATCTTCCTTGCAAAATGGCTCCATCTTCAGGATTTCATCTCTCTGAATGGTACTAGTATTCAACAAGCTGTCCCTTCTAGATCATTCCTTCTTCCTGGACTCCACAGCCAGTCAGCTGCTATGGCTGCTACTACCGCTACAATATAACAACCAGTGTTTGCTGAACACTTACTTTGTGTTACACATTTAATAAGCACCTTACATGTATTGACTCATAATAAACCCATGCAGTGGTACTATTATTATTTCTATTTTACAGATAAGGAAACAAAGGAAGAGAGTGGTTAAGTAAATTGGTCAAATTCATACAAGCTAGAATTCAAACTGATGTTTGACTCCAAAGTCTCTGCTCTTAATACAGAGCTTCTTGTAGCTTCCTAATATCTTGCATATGATCTTTACTTTCCATACCCAATATAACTACTTTTAGTTTGAGCCCTGTTTTACTTTCCTAGGCTGCTCAAAGCAGACACCATGCAATGAGTTGACTTCAAACAACGGGAATTTATTAGCTTACAGTTTGAGGCTGTGGGAATGTCCAAATCAAGGCATCATCAAAGCAGTACGTTCTTCCCAAAGGCTGGCTGCTGGCAATCCTTGGTTTCTCTGCCTTATGGCAAGTCACATGGTGGTGTCTCCTGGTCTCTCCCTTCTCTTCCAGGTTTCATTGTGTTGGAAATAATGCTGTAATAAATGCTCACACGATTGTGGAGGAGAAAGAATTAATTCACAATCTTGCAAGAATGGACACATAGCCAGAAACGTGGCAGGCACGCTGAACAAAAAAAAAAAACAACACAGCACTATTTATCCTAAGCCTAACACGCAAGTCCCTCCCCCGTTTCTCCATTGGCTGGATACTCCAGAGGGTACAGACTATCCGAGAAAGCAAACTAGTCTGCCTTTGAGATTTTAAATTGTACAGCCTATCCAAGAGCGCTAACTAGTTGCCTTTGGGATTATGAATTGTACAAGCCTATCGGAGAGAGTTAACTAGTTTAAATTTCTCACTGAGAGTTCCCACCTTTGATTATAGCCCACATCCCTTTACATTCCAGTAACCCTGGTTATTTTTCCCATATAAGGAGCTGGCCCTGATTCTAGGCTTACATCATGGCTCTCTCTCTCTCCTTCCCTTTACCATGAAGCCAGTTTAGGCCAGTTCTGCCACCGAATCTCCATTTTCCCTATTCCATGTTGCCTTTATGTGAAAGCTAAACTTAACCCTTTCTTACAACTGCTTTCAGCTTCTTGCTTCCACGGCTTTTCTCTCTCTTTGTCTGAATTTCATTCTTTTATAAAGGACTCCACTAAGAGGATTAAGACTCACCCTGGGCAATACCTTAACCGAAGTAACCTCATCAAAAGGCCCTACTTACAATAGGTTTTCACCCAGAGGAATGGATGAGCTTTAAGAACATGATTTACAGGGGTACACACAGCTTCAAACCACCACAGGCCCTAATCACATCTCACCTGGATTATCATGCTATCCTCTAATCTCATCCGTTTTCCCCTAAATCCATACTCTCTTTTGCTACCAGAATGATCTTCTCTATAATGTGTTCTTTCTGTAATGTGATGTGTCCTAGTTTGCTAATGCTGCAGAATGCAAAACACCAGAGATGGATAGGCTTTTATAAAACGGGGGTTTATTTCACCACACAGTTACAGTCTTAAGGCCACAAAGAGTCCAAGGTAACACCTCAGCAATCGGGTACCTTCACTGGAGGATGGCCAATGGCATCTGGAAAACCTCTGCTAGCTAGGAAGGCAGCTGGCGTCTGCTTCAAAGCCCCGGCCTCAAAACGGCTTTCTCCCAGGACGTTCCTCTCTAGCAAGCTTGCTCCTCTTCAAAACATCGCTTCCAGCTGCACTCCGTTTCCTCTCCTTGAGCCAGCTCATTTATATGGCTCCACTAATCAAGGCCCACCCCGAATGGGTGGGGCCACACCTCCATGGGACTCCCACCAGAGTCACTTCCCACAGCTGGGTGGGGCACATCTCCATGCAAACAACCTAATCCAAACATTCCAACTTAATCCCCACTATTATGTCTGCCCCACAAGACTGCATGAAAGAATATGGCTTTTTCTGGGGGACATAATACATTCAAACCGGCACATGATGTAAAAATCAAGAAGTAATTCCTCATTAACTTTTGGGATGAAAGGCAAGCTCCTTAGCACAGAGACACCTACCTTTCCACCCAACTTCTTCTCTTTTTCCTCCCCATCTGACACTACTCTAAGCTTCCATCACATGGGGCAAATGTGTCACCTCCCCTCTGTGACTTTGCACATGCTGTCCCTTCTGTTAGACCCACTCCTACTCATTCAGATTTAAGATTCACCTGAAAAGTTTCCCTTTCCTGAAAGTCTTCCTAGAAAAATATTCCCGCCCTGCCCCCCTCCAGCCCTAGATGTTCAATTTCATTAGGTGCCCTTCCTCTGCACCTATAAAGTCTCCTGAACATAGCCCTATCAGAGCACTCATCAAACTGAAGAGTAATATTTGCTTATTTTCTGTCTCTCCACAAACTTCAGATCCTTCACAGTAGAGAGTGTTTGCCTTATTCCTGTAGTCCAGCACACTGCCTGATAACGGGTAGCCAGCTAATGCTTTCTTAAGTGAATTAATGATTCGGATGAATGAATACCAATGAATGAATGAATGAGTACTCCATTTTTCACATATTTCCTAGCCTTCTCCTGCTCCATTCTTCCTACCCCATTAAAATAATAATAATCTGAGGTCCGTACCCTCAGTACCTCAATGTGACTTGATAGATCAATTTGTCTGAAGATGTAAATGAGTGATAATGGCTTCAGACATTTTAATCTGTTGCCCAAAAAGAACAAGAAGGGTTATCATCAACAATTTTGTGGTGCTCTTTTTTTTTTCCACTTGCTTTTTATTGTTACACAGAATATAATTTATTCTCATTAAAAAAATCAAAACAAGATAAAAACAAACAAGAGAAAAAGAAAACCTCTCTTATCCCTCCTTACCCCACACAAACAAACAGGCTTCATCCCAACTCTTTCCACCAAGGAACAGTCACCCAGCATCTGGTGTGTGATCTTTTCTCTTGGGTTCACTTCCATGGATTGTCATCAGCCTTTGGTTACCTACAGGTTTTGGGCTCTTTCATTCAAGGGCTGTGAATCTTCATTTTCACCTGAAAACATCAATGAAATCAAAGTTACACTAACATTGAAACATTTCAATCAAAAAGGTATTTTCTGGATGAACTCCATATACACATATAAAATTCCATCTATCTATCTATCTATCTATCTATCTATCTATCTATCTACATAGCATTCTAGTTATCAAAACAGCCACAAACGCATCCAAATTCAAGGTAACAAGATAAGCCAGATTTCTTGATTAGAAGGATTGTTAAATAATTTGAGGCCATATTTTAAAATCACCGCTGTACTTGTCCTCATTCTTCTAGTGGAATAGACTAACAACAAATAAACACAAAATATATCCATAGCTTCTCATTTCCAATAATCCTATGATTCCCATTTTACGGGTGAAGAAACTGGGTTCAGAGAGGTTAAGTAATATGTTCAAGGTCACAAGGCCTATAATTGAAAGCTAACGTCATTCTGTTTCTCGAAAAGGGGAATGTATGTCAGGACAATTCAAACCAACTTAGGCATAAAGAGGAATTTGTTGGCTTATGTCACTGGGAAAGGGCACACAGAGCTCCAGACAGCTGGAAAGAAGGATTTGGGGGCTGTTGTCACTTAAGAGTAAAGGCCACTCATCTGGAAAATCCTAAGGAAACTGGCCCTGCTCAGGCCGTGCACCCTCCCTTCTGTCCCTGGCAGAGGAGGGGGTGATCTGCAGATGGGTACTGTGGCCAATGAGCAGCTCCCCTAAAAGAGCTGAGTTGTCCTCAAAAGGTAGAGGTGCTGGGAAATCCAACAACATGTGGGCACTTCAAAAGGAAAAAGTTAGAAGTGGTTTCATCATATGTCATATGGCCATTCTCTAGTCCCCTCTACAGATGCTACACCATAAGCTGCTCCCGCAAAATTTCCTTGTAAGTATCTTAGAACTTTGCATTTGAAGGTTTCTCTTTTGCTACTTCTCCCATCATCATGTCAGAGAACTTTTGAAATTAAGTTAAATATTTTTGCTACATATGGGTCTTTTCACTGAAAATAAAAATACTTGCATAAGGCATAGAATGTATTAATAGTTGCAGTAGTGTTTGAAATCTTTTATGGGTGGCAAAGAGCTTAGTGGTTAGTGGCAGAGATGGCATTAATTACATATTTTCTCTCAACTCTGGTGTTTATTGGCATGTGGAAAGTGTTTAGAACCTTGTACAATTGCCACACTTTTTTTTTTTCCTGTAATAGGCTCTTAGTATCATGAAAATTGAATCTGGTTTCTTTTGCTCATTTGTTTCAGACTCTGGCAAATTTCATTCTGAGGTGCCAGGAGGCTGGATTTTTAAGGCCATGAGTCCCTGGGAACCCACCTTCCCCACCAAAGAGTTCTCCTTTTGCTTTTCAGAATTAAATAAACCTTATTACTCTGATCATAAATGAGATTCCTGTGCTTCAACATTCCCTGAGGCATATAGCCTCCTGGAAATAAATCTCCATCACAGCAAAGCCGTTTGAAGCCTTTTTCTCTCTTTGAAGAAAAATTTCAGTCTCCTTAGGACATACCATGGCCCTCTGGAAATTAATTCAGAATTATATATTGGAACTTCTGTTCATCTAAAATTTGAATAACAGCGAAATCAAATTACAAATGACTGAGTTCCATACATGGTACCTTGCAATGATTACTATTGCAACGTAAGGAGCTTTAGGAAATCACAGGATCCTGCGGATGGAGAGAAACTGATTAAATGATGTTATTTTGTTTTGATTTGTGCCTTGTCAATACATAATCCTCAAATAGCAAAAAGATTGGTTTACCAGAGAGCCCAATTTTAATATTCCGGAGAAGGGAAAGTTTTCTATACTTTTATTTAAATACAGTTAATACCATTCATTTTGTGATAGGTATTACATTAACAGTTAAAGGAATGTTAGTACATCCAAGAAAATGCCTTGTCATGGACCATAATGATGGAAGTATTTGCATAGAACAGAGAGTGTAATGTCTTCTCAAAAGACTCTTAATTGGACAATCCTGAGTGAGATGCACATTTGACCCTACAGATCAGCAACGGAAGATTTCTCAGAGATAGTCCAAATGGTTGAGAACACCATCATTAATTCAATTCCATCCATCTGACATTTCTGGAGTTTCTACTATGAGCACTCAATTCATTCCTTTTTTTGTCTTATTGGGTCATTCATCCTAATTTTTTTCCAAGGAGTACCTCTTTTTCTTGACTAAGGGATTGTGTCAATGCAGACTCAAAACAGGGCTCTGCTGTCAGTCTCTAGTCTCCTACTCAGGACCTCATGTCTAAGTCTAAGAAAAAAATTAAATCAGTATCTTGAATCACTCAGATATGATCTTCTCGTGCTTATTCTGAAGCATTTATAACTTTGTAAGATCACCACTAAAACATGTCCTTGGCAAAATAAAGAAAAGACATCAATCAGGCAAAATTGTTCCAATTATCCATTTTATGTTAGCTTTGAGGGGCTGGTCTTGGTGGTTATGGCACACCTTCCTCTGTGTCTTGCGTTTGATTCCTGTCCCATCCTAACAGCCAAATTCTCTCTTTTTTTAGATTTTGGACACCTGTTTCATTTCCTGGCCCTGGGCAGTGATCCACCCTGGGCTCACTTCTCCAGCACCTCCCTCTGAGCACGTGACTATACTCCAGGTGTCATTTAAAGACCTTGGTCTCTTCCAATGTTTGGTGTTTCCCCAGCACTGTCTCCAATTACTTTCCCTGCCAATGTGCCTATTTGTTCCCTCTTAGAATCCAAGTACTGACACAATCCTAATTATTTTCAGATGATCTGTAATGATGTCACTTCATTTGAGTACATGGCAAAGTATAAAAGTGAACCATTGTATATCCATGCTTGAAATGGGTACCCAATGTGAATAAATTCCTGAATCCTTTTAACAACAAATTATATGTTGTATTTACTGCTACTTTTGATGGTACTAACTTTCTATTATGTCCTTTGCCCTCAGGAACTAGCTTTCCACTGTTCTTCGCCCTCCTTTGCCTTTTGGAAAGGCCCACATTTCCAAAAGTGGTAGAGCCATGTTTGAGTGAGTCCAAAGTTCCCTGGAATGAATCATTTAACCACGTCATGTATTAGATATTTCAGGTCCTGAGACCATGCCTTTGTGAAGACACTAGTGTCCTGTGGAAATCAGTTGTTTCCTACTCATGATGAGTTTTCTTTCAAAGAAGGGGTTTGCCTTGGAATTATGGTTTCAGCAACATATCTACAGCCCTTTATTCCATAAGATCTAACCCAGAACAAAACAATTGAGGTATTAAATCATTAATAGATTAAGTTTCATCAGACTTGTACTGCTGGCTATAAAAATTTAAGTCTTTTAACAATATCATTTAACATTGTCATGTTTCTGGCCAATGTACTAAGGCAAGGGGAAAAAAGTATTGCTCTTGGAAATTCATGATTATTTGAAAATATGATTTATCTATCTAGGAAATCCAGAAAAATAATGACAGCTGTTAGAATCTATAAGATCTATTAAATAGCACATGTTATATGTAAGATAAATATAACAGTAGATCTCTTTTATGTTAGCAATTATCAGTTAGATGATATAATGAAAAGAAACCCACTAACAGTAGCAACAACTTAATAAAATAGGTAGAAAATTAGCTTTATGAGAAATATGCAAGCTTGATGTAAAGAAAAAAATTTAACTTTATTGAAGGTCTTTGGTCAGCTGCTGGGTCAACTGGGGTTAGCTGGTTTAGGATGGCCTCACATGGGATGACTGGGAAGATGGAAGCCCTCCTACTTGTGGACTCTCATTTCCCAGCAAGCAGCAGGGTGCCAAGAGAGGAAGCAGGAAAAGCCTCTTGAGGTTCAAGCTTGAGACTTGCACATTGTCATTTCCACCACATCCTATTGGCCAATGCAAAGCACACAGCTGGCCTAGAGTGATGGAGTAAAGAAATAGACTTTGCCTCTTGATGAAGGAAACTGCAAGAAATTGTGGTCACTTTTACAATCTGCCGCATATACCAACCTTGAACTTCCTGACATCTCTACTTCTTACTATATAACAAAAAATAGACCCCTTGTCTTGTTTAAGTCATAGTTTTCTTTGGACTCTCTTACCAGCAGAGTTAGCATAATTCCTATGATACAAACACACTAAGAAGCAGTCAGGTGTTTGATCTTCCTCAAGTGGAGAGTTGTAGCCTCTTAACAGAGGAAATTAGATTGAACTGACTTGAAGAAATGCTTTATTCCAGGTTGAAAAAAATTCACACATTGAAGGCAAAAGGCAAATCAAGAAATGCTGTTACCGATTTGATGTGTTAAAATTTCAAGAAAGAAACAAATACAGTCAACTCTTGTTGTTTGCAATAATTATGTTCTATAAAGTTGCTGCAAACACTAAGTTAGTGAATACCAAACCATTGCTCCTGGGGAAAATACAGTGTTGGGTTCCTGCAAGTCTAACATCTTTGTCAACTGAGGAATACCTTGTTTTATGCATGTTTCTATTTAAAGACAACTTTATATATATATAAATATATATATATATATATATATATAGTTTTTCCATTAACATTAACATTAACATATATATATATATATATATATATATAACATTAACATATATATATATATAGTTTTTCCATTAACATTGAACTCATGGCCAACAGAACTATGTCCAAATGAAGTTTGTCTAACATATATTTTCTCTGTAAGGCACATCACAGCCTTCTTGAGTTTAGAAACACTAGACAGCATTTCAAAATTATTCTTCAGGGCCATTTTAGTCAGCAAAATCACCAGCAAAAAATGCAAAAATAATGTGACTGTAAATACACCTCAAAATATTTGTTTACAGTGTGAGAGCTGAAACAAGAAGGCAGAGCCTTGCCTTGTTCAGCCTTAGCTGGGAACGTGTATTTTGAACAACTCTGATTTTTTGCCACTCCGCACATGTCCATCAACGACTGCAAAAGTGCTGGGAGTATTGATTTTGTGGTTACAGATAAATTTTAGCCAGTAGGCAAATTCGTAAACATGGAATCCGCATAGAATGAGGATGTACTGTACTGATCTTTCATACCACCCCACTACAAGTGATATTTAATAAAAAAAAAAAGAAAGAAAGAAAAAAATGCAAAAAAAAAGTCAAACTCTCTTCTGTGGAACAGAATCCATAGACTTTTTATTGTGTCCATCAGTCAGGGTTCAGGCAGGAAGGAAATGGCCCACTCAAATGAGAGTAATCTGAAGAGAATTTAATAAACAGACTAACTTAAAAGATGTGGACAGAGTGAAAGGAAACAACAAAGGATCTTGAAGTACTTCGGACCACGGGGCTGGATAGGGAGATGCTTCCTTATCATCTTTAGGCCTGAAGACAGGAAGGGAGCAGGTGCTGACCAGAACTGTAGAAGCAGATCTGGGTAGACAGAACCACATGCCAAGAACTGGAACCTTCCTTTACAGGCTGCAACCAGCCCATGGTGGGTGACCCTGCAGGCAAATAAATGTCCCGATCACCCTCCTGTGTCTCTCTCCCATCTCCTTGGTGGTCTCATTGGCCAAATCCAGTGTGTGAGGGAGCTCGTTAGTGCAGTCTATACAAGTCAGCATCTGGGGGCACCAGCAGGGTGGGCAGGTGGGGAGTGGTCCTGGAGAGACAAACAGAAAGCATCCATAGGGTGAGGAAACAGCCATCATCTCTTGATGGGAAGAGTGCAACAATTGCGGCCATTTTTGCAATCCAACCATGCCAACCTTATATTCCTTTCTTAAATAAGCACTTTTTCTTACATTCCTTAAAAGTTAAAGTCTTATATTACTTTATGTTCTATATTTCTGTTTCCTTCAGTGGCTTTGAAACTGTAAGGCTCCTTTATTGTCTGTGGCTAGTCAATGTAATTCTGAAAAGATAAGGAAGGTCTCCTTGTGAAGAAGCAATAAGGGTATGGAATTCTGAACAGTAAAAGCATTTCACACAACCTGTTTGAAAGTTTAAAACTGAAAATCTTTACAAGAATAAAATTCTGCTTGGCATTTAATAACCAGGAAAGCATCCTAGCTAAGTTATCAAAGAAGTCCCCTTGAAATCATCTGGACTTTCTAATGGTTTGATGTTATTTCCTTTGGCAGTTGACCCTCCATCTCAAAGCATTATGTGATAATTAAAAGCTGTATTCAAATTGGCAGCTATAATTCCAAAAGTTATAAAAAGTTTGGTTTGGTTTCTTTTATTTAACCCAAGAGTCTCAAAATGTTTCTTTTTCCTTTTGATAAAGCAAAAAGCAGTAAGTGGAAGATGCAGGTAGATTTCTTAACTTAAAACACGCATATAAAAGATTTTGTTTATTCCTTTGCTGACTTGTGACTTGGATAAAAGCACTCCATGGTGGAGAGAGGTGTAAGAACCAGTGCCCTTGGGCCAGCAAAATGCTTCTCTGCCCTGCAGCTTCTCCGTAACAGTGCTCCTGCATCTCAAGGAAAGGATTTCTTTACCTGCATTCCAAGTAAGGAATTTCCTTCCTATTAATGTCCTTTTCTCTCCTGTGAGCCAAGACTTTTCAGCTAGTGGTGATGGAGTCTCTCTTGCACCCTGGGAGTAAGCAGGAAGATGTGGATCCTTGCCTAACTTACCCAGGACCGTCCCAATTCCAACTGGTCCAGCCTGGATGGGTTCACAACAGGTGCTTTAAAATTTCTCATTTTTCCTGCTGTTTGAATGTGTGACATTTTACTTTGCTTCGTAAGCAAGAATTCCTGAGTTGGTAGCCTTAAAGAGACTCCCATAAAAAAATTATCAATTTGTCAAAATTCATGAGCAAACTATAAAGGCGCCACTTCTAAAGATTTAAATTTAATTCCTCCCCAAGCAGGGAAAAAATGATCTCACAAAAGCAACCACGCATATTCTAGGCTCAATATAGAATCCAGACTGTGTGTTACATACATAAACATACGTGTATATATTCATATATCACTTATAGGCATACCTCATTTTATTGTGCTTCACTTTATTGTGCGTCACAGTTATTGTGTTTTTTTACAAATCAAAGGTTTGTGGCAACCCTGAATCAAGCAATTCTATCCATTTTCCCAAAAGCATGTGCTTACTTCATGTCTCTGTATCATATTTTAATTAAAGTATGTACATTTTTTTAAACAGTTATTGCACACTTAATAGACTACAGTATAGTGTAAACATAACTTTTATATGCACTGGAAAACCAAAAAATTTGTGTGACTCATTTTATTGTGATACTCACTTTACTGCAGTGGTCTGAGCTAAAAGCCGCAATCACTCTGAGGTATGCCTGTGTATGTATATGAACCTATGTATTCATATAGCATATATATAAATCTTTAAGAAAGAGCTGGATAGTATCAAGAAATGTTATATCTAAACACAGCAGATCTTTAATAACTTAAAACATGCCAAAGTAAACTCATAGATTTTCCAGAAAAGTTAGATTTCCATTAACCCCGTCTCCTCTCATAGCTGATTTTCATAGATTGCACAGTTTTTCTCAATAGAAGGCTGTTATTTAAACTTGGCAATTGGTATAAATATATTAAATATAGTAGGAATCATAACACCTAATACTAAAATGATTTTCTACTTATAAACTGTGTCTTCTAAGTGAAAAATTAAATAACTCAATTGGACAAAGAAACATTTATTTAACAAGTAAATACTACAAATGCATGAAGTTGCCAGATGCACTGGCCATAACTTTGATGAACTTGAGATCATCAGCAAACAAGTCTGGGATTCTTCCCACATAAAATATTAATGGGTAGTTTGATAAGAGTCTCTGTTATTACCCATGACCTTGAATGGCAGGATATTACTATATTGCATAAAGTTGGTTTAAAATTATTTTAAAGCAATATTGAAGTGTACTAAAGACTAGGTTCACCTTTTACATTAATTAATTCATTTTATTCCACATCTGCTATATAAAATGCACTGCGCTTGGGGAACCAAAAATAAATACATAAATAAATAAAACACAATGATCCTTGCCCTTTTGGAGTTTATAATCAAGAACTAAAATTAAAAAAATAAACAGATAAATAAATTATATAGTACAGTAGAAGATAACAAATACTATGAAAAAAATGTAACTATCAATGCCACACAAGGAGCTACCAGGAGTGTGGAGTGGGTAGAGAGAATCAGGTTGCAATTTAAAATAAGTAATCATTCAGAAGGTGACATTAAAGCAAAAACTTAGAGAAGGTAAGATCATCAACCACATGGATATCTGTGACATGGGCACTGATGGAGTTTGTCAAAGAAATGTCACCTGGACCTCACTACCAGAGACCTTACAAAAACCCACTGACTGCTAGTGCTGCCGGCAAATGTCCAGGCCCTGCACTCTGGGTCTGGGCTCCCGACTGTAAGAAAACATGGTCCTCAGCCATTTAACATCTCAGCTCTTAGATTCAGGAGCTGATGATCCCCTCTTATGCCAGTTCACAGGAACACCTTGCAGTCCCCAAACCACACCAATCCAGCTGACAGATCTTCCACTTCACCTATTATTTGTAGACAATAAAGTCTCACTCCAGATTCAAGAGTTTTCCATCAACATCTTGGGCTGCACCACGCTTAGCCCCGTGATTCTGTATTTGTTAACCTTCAAAGGATCAGTCCTCCAGCTGACCTTTGTCAAGAAGAAAATGTTATAACTTTAATTATTTTGTTTCCATCTAAGTTTGAGTTTACTTATACGTTAAAGGTAGACAGTTGCTCTTAAAGCAATTTTCAGTATGGACTGTCTTTCAATAAGATCCCGAGAGAGCAAATTTTAGAGACAGAATGAATGTACTGATACTCTATTCTCTGCAGGAACTGATTTAAACACTTTTCTCAATGGATAATCCATCCCTACTCCAAGTTATCACACCCCTATTGCTAGCCATTGTCACAGAGCCATTACTAGTCTTCTCTCACCCATTAAAGAAATCAGTCACCGAGGACAATATGTGGATCAGTGAGCAAACACCTCACTCGTAGCTCAACATCCTTCTCTTCCTTCTGAACTCTCCTATGTGGTCACAGGTCTCAACCCAAGGGTGAAGAGGATTCATTGTCATGGATGAATTAATATTGACCCCAGTTGAAAATTATGTGCCTGCCCTTTTTCTGCTACTATATTTTGTCTATTGGAAGTGAAGGACCTAAGAACAATATAGTTATTCGTCCCTCATTTCAATACTTAAATGTTTTCTAAAGACTTAAATGTTTCTAAGTGCTGGGTTTTCTTTCATATGCCATACAATAGTGAAGGGATATCATTTCTCTTGAATTGAAATGTGTAGCAATTAGACATTGTGGCAGATTGAGTTATGTACCCCCAAAAGAAAACATAGTCTTAATCTAATCCCATACCTGTGTGTGAACCCATTGTAAACAGGACCATTTGAAGATGTTATTTTAGTAGAGTGTGACCAGCTGAATCAGCATGAGTCTTAATCCTTATTGGAGACCTTATAAAGAGAAAGCCATGGGGAGGAGCCAGATGCCAGAAGTCAGCTGGAACCCAGAAGAGAAAGGAAAGGACACCACCACGTGACAGGAAAGCCAAGGAATCCCAAGGATTGCCAGCCAGCCAGAATACCAAACCTGGGAGGAAACAAGCTTCTAGCCTCCGAAAACCAAAAGTCAATAAATTCCTCTTATTAAGACAATCCATTGTATGGTGTTTGTCACAGCCAGGAAGCCAGCAAGGAGTGAAAATCTTTTTGACTACATATGGCAGTAACCTTACCTTAACAAATTGGTATTTCCCCACACTCACACATGGGAAAAACAGAGGCACTGACCCTTTACTTAGCCACTGAAGCCTCTGAATTATGAATGATAATGCTATGTCAATAATGATACCGGGATGTTAGAAACCTATACCTTGAGCTGTGCTCAAGAGTAACATTTACAAGATTTAAGATCACTCTGCTTGAGGTGGGGGTGGGAGGGCAGGAATACAGCTTTACGAAGTATGGTATATAGGGATGGTACTTATTGTGAAACCAAAAGACATAAGTTGCTTAAGATATTTTGATAATTCTGAGAATAAAAATTTTGTTAGATATAAAAGTAAGGATGATAAATGATGTTAAATTTGTACCTTTTGAAAAATGGCAGCAATCTCTCATAAGATGTTAAACAAAAAGTATGCATGCATATTAAGAAAAAAGATGTTTTAATCAAAAAGTGGATTTTATACAGATCCAATTTGAAATAATACAGCCAAAAGAGGCATCAATAAGGGACAACTGTAGAAGAACATTAACTCCCAAATTCTTTTCTTAAAAACCAATTAATTCCTAAATTATTTTGCTGAGTCTCAGGTTCCTTTAGACACTGTGTTTCTAATTCATTCTTACCAAATGAAATCCTGCATATAGCCACAAATATGCAGACTGTGCTAATTAGCCATGTAAATGTAACATGAAGTCTGAAAATCTGGGGTGGGCTGTTTAAGTAGATACAAGAAAAAGAACTCCAAAGAGTGAAACCATGAAGAAGAAATTTGTTAGATAAAGTTGAAAGCTGAAAATAATCACTAGAATTAAATTCTTTTCAGGGTTTAACAACCAAGAAGGCATTCTTTTAAGATTGTCTGTAAAAATCTCCCTTGGAACCAGATGGATTTCAAAGGTTTAATATTATCTACCATGGAATGTAAAAATATTACGTTAATCAATCGTCATAGTACTTGCATGGAAATTGACATCTGTAACTCCAAAAAGTTGGGATTGGCAGAAGAGCCCAGACACATTCCATCTCATCTCCCTTTGCCTGCAGGAAAAGTTGACAAATCAGTGACTCTGGAAAGATACCTAACTCAAAACAAGACAGAACTAGACAACAAGAAGTGGCTCAGAATGTACACTTGTGGATCGAGGACTATAATATGAAACTCCCAAGTCCCAATCTCAAATCTCTGATTAATAAGGTCCCAAACCTTTGATTATCAGAATAATCCCCATATACCTGAAATCACTCTCCATATTTGCTGGGAAAGAGACATCATTGGCCCCCAATATCCAGTCTCCCTTTATTCCTTTAGTAATAGGACTTCTAGAGAGAACATTCTCAACCTCTTTGCAGATTTCCTTGGAGTGAGCTGTTAATAACAGATCATTTTCAGGCCAATGGATGAGCTTGGAAATGATGGGAACAAATGCTTAAAGACACAGTATTTACCCTTCTTAAGATAAATATTTTTTTTTATTAAGTCAAAGATTATGCATGCTTATATATTGCAATGTCTTCTAAAATGTGGGAACCAGCAGCCCCAGATGCTTACCAGAACAAGAATTCTTGGTGGCAGGGTCCCCATCACAATCAAACAATATAGGCTGGTCTCTCTTCTCTGTGCGAAGTGGGGTGTGTGGAGCTGCCCTCTGTGGAGCCCAACCCAGGGCAGTTTCTGGCCACCCCAGGAGACCAGCTGTGATGAAACTTCTTCCCCTGTTCTATTGAACTCTTTCTGCTATGTAATTGAGGAGGAGCTCATTTGTCCTTTCTGGACTCTTATTCTGTGCAATAAAGAAGATCATTTACAGAAAGTTTCTGTCATAACCTGAACCTGTGTTTCCACAATGCACTGTTGTAGCAACTTGCTCCACGATGGACATTCTGAGAATTATGTTATCATCTCTCTATAAATCTAGTTCTCCCACTCTTTAGACCATCAGACTAAGAGCAAGAAGAAAAAAGAAGGAATGAAATACAGAGAAGAAAAGCAAAAAAAAAAAAAAAAAAAAAAAAATTAAGCACACTGACTCTCCAAATCTCTTATTTTGTTCCTGTAGGAGATCAGAAGCTGCTGCTTTCAGGGCAGAAACCTTGACCTCAGGGATCCACCAAACTCACAGATATAAAACAGAGAAACAAAAACAGAGCAAAAGAAAAAAAAAAGCAAAGATAAAGAGAAAGAGTTGCAAGAGCTCTTTACGTCCCTGCAGATGCTGGTTTAAGGCCAGAAGATGCTGCAGATGAGAGAAACTGAGTCTAGCGTCTGTGCTGGGCCCTCAGGGATTCCCCCAGACCAAACACCACCAGAAAGAGGAAAAAGAAACCCAACTAATGAAAACGGGCACTGGGTCTTTAAGTCCTGGTAGATGCTGGTGTCAGGCCAGAAGCCAGAGATCGCTGAAACCAAAGCCTGAGTCTATGCTGTGCCCTCTGGGTTCCACCAGAATAGGTAAAGCCCACACAAAGAAAGGGAAAAAAACAAAATAAAATAAAAACGCACTAGCTCTTTATGTCCAGGTAGATGCCGGTGGGAGGCGGCGAAAACTGAGGGGTCCCTCATCGATCCCCCAGACCAACTTCAACTCCAACCCCAAATTTCAGAGGAAGAGGTTGCCCTGGGGTCCCAGCTGCCCGCTTCTGGAATCCAGCCCACATGTCCGGCTGCCACCATTTCCACAGCCCCTGCCGCAGGGCTGCGCAATGGGGCTGCGCAATGGGGCTGCGCACTGCTTCCCGCTTTTACTTAAAAAAGCTGAACTCTCAGCAGCCTCTCGCTTGCTCTGGCATTCCTGTAGTTGTTGTAAATGTCCATTCTGGTTCCAGAGTTACCATCTAATTAATTCCAGTGTCTTCTACAGCGCTTTCATTTGTCTACTGCAGGGAATGATTTGTAAAACTTCCTACTTCGCCATTTTGCCCCTGCACTCTAATGTATTTATCCTTAAAGGAAAAGTGGTTTCCCCACTACTTATTCTCCTCCTTTTTGCTGGCTGGGAAATGGCAGCAACTGGAAGCAGAAATGGAAGCCCCAAATTGAAGATGGCAGAGTCCAGCATTCTATCTGGGGCCCTCCGTGATCTCATGGAGCACCATTCTACATTGCCCAGGCCTGTATGGGTTATATAGGTGTTAGAGAAATAAGCTATATTTTATTTGCCACTCTATTTGGGGTGTCTTTTTGTTTCAGTGGTTTATTCTGCACCCTAAATATAGGGGGGAAGAGATGTTACAACCTCAATTTGTTTATCCATTCATCTATTGATAGGCAGTTGGGTTGTTTCCACTCTGACTACTAGGAATAAAGCTGCTATGAAAATTCTTGTACAAGTCTTTTTGTGAACATATGGGTTTTCTCCCCCTTTTGGTAAATACATGAGAGTGGAATTGTTGGCCATAGAAACTTCGAAGAAGTTGAAAAGAGTTCTTCAAAGTGTTTATACAGTTTTACAATCTCATCTGCAATGTGTGAGAGTTCCGTTCATTTCATTTCCTTCTCAATATTCGGCATTGTAAGTGTTTTTGATTTTCACCGTTATCATCCACAAGGATGGCTATTATTAAAAGAACAGATGACAAGTGTTGGAGAGGCATAGAAATTGGAACTCAAGTGCAATGTTGGTGGAAATGTAAATTGTGATTCTAGTGGGTATGAAATAGTATCTCATTTTTGGTTATGATTTGTATTTCCCTAATAACTAGTGATGTTGAATATCTTTTCATGTGCTCTTTTGCCATTTGTGTATCCTCTTTGGAGAAATGTCTATTCAAGTCTTTTGCCCATTTTCTATTTGGGTCGATTGTCATTTTATTGATGAGTTATAGAATTTCTTTTTATATTCTGGATATTAAATCCTTATCAGATATGTGTTTTCCAAATATTTTCTCCATTGTATAAGTTGTCTTCTTACTTTCATGATAAAGTCCTTTGAGGCATAACAGTTTTTATCTTTGGTGAGGTCCCATTTATCTAAATTTTCTTTTGTTACATTTTTCTTAGCATTGTTTTTGATGAGCAGAAATTTTTAACTTTGATGAAATCCAATTTATCAATTTTACTTTTATGGTTAATGCTCTTTATGTCTTGTTTAAGAATAATTTGCCTACCCCAATGTAGCAAAATTCTCCTATGTTTTATTCTGGACAGTGTTTAGTTTAGTTTCCTGCTTTCACTTATAATTTATTTGAATCGATTTTTGTATATGGTATGAAGCAGAAGTTGAAGTTTATTTTTTCCATACAGAAAACCAGTTGTTGTTCCAGATCCATTAGTCATAAAAACTTCCCTTCCATATTGAATTATGCTGGTATTTTTATTTTAGAAAATGAATATACACAAGTTAATCTATTTCTGGAGTGCTTTGTTATATTCTGTTGATCTATATATTTATATCTTTAGGCCAATATCACACTGTCTTGATTATTGTAGCTTTATAGTAAGTCCTAAAATCGGATAGCATAAATCTTCTGAATCTCTTTTTTCACTCTTCTTGTTCTTTTTGTTTTGTATTTCCAAAAAATTTTTGAAATCTGTTCCTTAAGTTTTGCACACACACATACACACACACACAACACTGAGGTGTATTTTTACTGGAATTGCATTATGTCTATTGAGGCAACACCTGGGTTGGGGTGAACTGCTAGCTATGTAACATTTACATGATCATATTCTATGAATAGTTTTTTCCCAATGTATATTATAAAAGCTTAAAATGCACAGCAATGTTGAAAATTTTAATAGCAAATACCATATAACCAATACTTATATTCTACCATTAAAATTTTACTCTACTTGCTTTATCACCTATCTAATCATCTATCCATTCCTTTACCTACAATTAGGGTTTTATTTCTTCATTTCTAATCCTTATACTTTTTTTTTTTCTTGCCTTTTTGTACTGGCTAGAACCTCCAGTGCAATACCAAATAGAAGTGATGAGAGCAAACATCCTTGCACTTTCTCACCTTTTCACTACTACATATAACATATTTGTATATGTATTATGTATAATGTATGTACTGTGAATAATATCAGCTATAGATTTCACATATGGCCAATTTATTGGACTTAAATAGTTCCATTCAATTCCTACATTACTGAGAAGTTTTTTAAATCAGGAATGTGTGTTGAATTTTGACAAATTTTCACCACTTATATGGGCATTATTGTAGGGTTTTTCCCATTATTATTAATATGGTAAATTGCATTGATTGATTTTTCACATGTTAAACTTACCATACATTCCTAGGATAAACCTCATTTGGTCATCCTGCTTTTTCCTTTTTGCTGGATTTTATTTGTAACTTTGCTGAGGATTTTGAGTATAAGTTCAAGGAAGATATTGATCCATAATTTGCTTTTCCTATAATGTCCCTTATCAGGTTTTGGTAACAGGATTACAGTGGCCTCATAAAAGAAGTATTATTTTCTTCTCTATTTTCTGAAATAATTTAGGTAATAAAAGTATGATTTTTTTCCCCCTAAATGTTTGCTAAAATTCATTAGTGAAATGATCTGGTCCTGGCAATTTCACAGTAGAAATACTTTTAATTAGAAATTCAGTATCTTTAATAGACATAGGCTAAAAAGATTTTCTCTTTTTTCTTGAATTTGTTTTGGAAATTTTCCCATTTCATTTGTACATTTATTGCATTTTTTGTACACAGTTGTTGCATTTGTTCATAAAAAGTTGGTCATAAGCCTCCTTTACTACTATTTTAATGTTTGTAGGCTTGTAAATAAGGTACTCTCTTTCATTCCTCTTATTGGTAATGTGTGTTTTCTCTCTTAGGTTATTAGTATTATTATTAAACCAGAAGATTGTAACTTTTATTATATTTTTATGTCAAATTTATTGATTTTCTTTATTGTTTTCTCTTTTGTTTATTTCTACTTTTGCATTTATTTCTTTTCTTCTATAACTTTGGGTTTCATTTCCCCTTCTCTTTGTAGCTTCTTAATATTAGCATTTAAAACTGTTGAATTTTCCTCTAAGCACTACTTTAACTGCATACCACTAATTTTGATATGTTGCTTTTTCATATCATTCAGTTCAAAATATTTCCTAATTCATCCTGTGATTTAGTCTTTAACGCGTTAGTTATCTTGAGGTGTATTGCTTAATTTCCCAATACTTAGGGATTTCCTGGATATATTTTTATTACTAATTCCTAATTTAGATCTCATGTTCAGGAAAGCATACTCTATATTTCAATCCTTTGAAATTTATCAAGATACTTTATGATCTATCCTGATAAGTGTTCTCTTAGCATTTGAAAAAAAAAAATGTCTATTCTGCAATTGTTGGGTATTATGTTCCAGATGGTTGTGCTGTTGAATGTTAGAGGTGTTAAGTTACTCTTTGTATATGTGTTCTGTTTATTATTGAGAGTGGAGTGTTAAGTCTCCAACTATTATTAGGAATTTTTCTCTTCTGTCAATTTTTACTTCCTGTACTTTGAAGTTCCACTATAACACGTGTATAAATTTAGTATTGTTTCATATTCCTGATGAATCAACCCTTTTGTCACAATGAAATGACCCTCCAGTATTACACCTTGCTTTGACATCTACTTTGTCTAATGATTTGTGGCCATGTGAGCTTTCATGCATAGAAATTCTGTGGTATATCATCTTGCATCCTTTTACTTCCAATCTGTTTGTTTATATTTTCTGTGCATCTCTTACAAAAAGCATATAATTGGGTATTGGTTTTTTTATCCAGTCTGACAATCTGCCTTATATGTAGTTTTTAAAACACAGATTTAACACAATTGTTGCTACAGTTTTGTTCAATTCTACCATCTTGCTATATGTTTTCTACTCATTTGTTCTGTTGTCATCATTTTGATCCTCATCCCTATTTTTTAATTCATCAAGCACACTTTTTAGTATACCACTCTATCTCCTCTGTTGGCTTTTTAGTGACAACCACTTGTATCGTTTTTTCTGGTGACTGCTCTAGGGATGATATTATACATTTTTGACTTCTCACAGTCAGCCTTGAATTAGTATATACTACTTCATATATAATGCAAGAATCTTACACAAGTATAATTTCATCTATACCCTCTCCCATCCTTGTGCTATTATTGTTGGGTATTTTATTCCACAGATATCATCTACCCATACATTGTTATCGTTTTGCTTTAAAAAGTAAATTGAGTTTAAAGTATGTAAGAGAAAAATGTGGGGATATTTTAAATCATCTGTGGTGAACATATTAGGAGAAAACAAATATTCTTTTGCTAAGTGGGATTTCCTTTGTGCAATCATTCTGTAATGGGCTACTTTAATAATAGAGTTTTTATCCTATTATTCAGTTAAAACTTTTTTCTCTTTCAATAAACAAAGTCTTATTCAAGAAGGTAGTAAAGGTAGGCAGGGAGTTATCCTAAGAATCACTCGCTTGTAGATTCACGTCGTATCTTTCCAACATTTGGACTGTCGCACGAGTCAGTCCTTAGGGTCTTGTTTTTACTTTAGTGTTAAAGTTCATACTGATCGTGGAGACATATTCTATCCCTAAAATATGACTTTAATGCACCTAGATGAATAATTCCCTAATTGTGTTAATATTATAATATTCAGTAAGATACAGAAATTCACAATGCAAATAATTTTGTAAGGATATCCTTATTGAATCATGTAGTGAGAGACACTGAACCTGCCTTATCTGCCATGACATTTGGAGATTTGGCCCCATTTCAGTGCACCCTGTACACGCAAGAGGACAGAGTTAAACTAGCGGTGGCAGCACAGGAATGGGGCTTTCTGGTATGCAGATAATTCAGAGTCCATATTTGATTTAGTCACAGCTATTTATCATGTAGAGTGTTTTTCCTTTCCATTGAAACATATGTGTCCATCAAAGATAGTCTTGTTAATGAGATGATGGCTGTATCTAAGAAATAAAAGGTCGGTGTTTACAGGGCCATGCTTCTCTAATGTTTCTCATTTAAAAAGTATGTAAATCTACTTCACCATTCTTGGTCTCTGAGAAGAATGAGTGGAAAATGAAATATAGTGGTTTTCGTAATAAACAACTAAAGAAGATGCGGATTCTGGTTCTTTTCTGTCTAAAGAAGAATAAAATTCAAAAGAGAACAAGACTTCAGTGTAAGCTTGAGAGATGCAATCAGAACCAAGTACGCCTATGTTTCTGTTTCCCAAAGGCAAAATTCTTCACGTATCTCCTGTCTTCTTCCAACAGGTGTTTTGTACAGGAGGGATTGTTCCTTTCACAGGCGTCTGACCCGCCTGAAGCGTTCAGTGTCTGAGTACAGAGGCTCTAGAGAAGACTTGACTCCCTGCTTGGAAGTATGCTTCTCTCACCTGTGAAAGAGGTAAATCTATCTTACCAGGTAGAAAGCATTTCCTTCAATATTTACTGCGAAGACTTAAAACACAAAGAACCCTGGGAGAAATATTTCTCTGGCTTTAATTCACATAAAGTAAAATTGGCTGAAATCAAATCCTTTCCTGAGCCCCAGTTTCGATAAGGCTGAGTGGGAAGGAGAGGCTAAGAGGATAGAAGGTTCCATCTGCCAAAGGGGAGTTATGGGGAAACCAGCAAAATGGGAAACAAGCCCAGAAATAGAAAGGGGCTGATGCCAAGGACACATTTTACTCACATCATAATTTTACCTTGGGAACAACCTAATAAACAGCCAGCTTCACCTGTCATTTATTTCAGGCTTCCTTTTAGAAAAAGATATTTTCTTGAAAATTGATATAGAAATCTGATGTGTCAGATGATTCACATGATTAAAAAAAAATAAAACTGATACTTACTCCTCTTAGGTACCAGTAACCTGATTTACAAAGTGATTATTTTTTTAAAAAATTATGAAGAAGGTAGTACATAAAAAAATGTAATGATGATATCACTGAAGACTATAAATATACAAAAGTATGTCATGCTATGTCCTGTATTTTTAAATTTTAGATGTGTTTCCTTTGTTCAATTAAAATAACATTTCCATAAGGGTAATAATCTCAAAATAGTTAATATTCTACTACCAACGCAGGGGAGCTATTAGAAGGTAAGCCTCATAATTCTGTGTTGTGGGTAGGAGAGCTAAAAATCAGCGGTACCTTTAACTGATGGAATAAATGAGGCATAATTGAAGAAAGTGCCTGGAGAAAATTAGAACAGAACTGAAAAAACAAGTGTTATGGTTCCTGGCTTCTAATTATCCACTACTTAACGAAGACCATTTCCTGTCCAATTTTTGTATTCTAAAATGCAACCATAAGGAAAAGTTTCACAATTACCATATTCTTTCAGAAGGTTTAATTTTAACATTTTCTAAAATCTCTCCAACTGCTTAAAGAAAGCAAGTCGATTAGACTTGTCAGTGTGCCAGGAAAACTGCATTAATGGGTGCTTTTGCTAATTATTTTAGGAAGGTCTCATTTCATATGGAGTAATTTATTGGGTCACATTCTTCAGACTTTTAAGATTTGGCATTTAGTAGCATCTTTTTCTTATGTATCACAACAAGCTTCTCTGCATTAATTATTTCAACTAACAACCATACTAACACTGAGATTGAAGATATATGTAGACATGGCACTTGAAGATGCAGTGATACACACAGGACAAGGAAATAGGCAATCATAAAAAAAAAATTCTGGCTCACTTTCAGGGCCTTTGCACCAACAATTCTCATTTAATCCCCATAGATGTCGCCACCATGTGGTAAGCAGGAAAAGATTACGATCTCATTTTACAATGAGAAAACTGAGGCTTGAAGATCACGGACTTGTGTGAAATTATAGGGTCAGAGGAAGAGCTAAAGCCTCAGCCAATATTTTCTGACTTTGTTATAAAAAGTACTACTACTACTTACTAACATTAATTAAGCTCTTACTGTGTGCCAAGCACTATTCTAAGCTCTTTACAGGTGTTATTTCATTTAATCCTAAAGGCAACCCCCCACAAGGTAGATTTTATGTTGATCCCCATTTTACAGAAGAGGAAATAGAAGCTTGGGGGTTTAACATGTTAAGTGGTGAGGAGGGTTTTACTTCCTGTGTTTTGGTCACTCAGCTCCTTGAAAAACACTTACTCCCACATACTGATGAGAGTTTGTCTTCTCCTTCATCCACTTTTCTGATTTTCTGTTCTCAAAAATCTAGACTATCCATGAAATGTTCAGGGTTATCAGCCCTGGGCGTTGGTTTACCTTCCTTTTCTCTTTTCTCAGTTCTCTCATACAGGGAATAGATCCCCAGTTTTGGGAATCAGGAGGCTGGTTTACAGTTCTGGCTTCTCTTTGACTGGCTGTGTTACCTCGGTAGGCCATTCAAACTCCTTCAGGTCTTAGTTTTCTCACCTCTAAGATGAAGATGTTAGAACTGGTGATTTATAAAGTCTCTCCATTCTAAAATTCTGGGAGCTATGCTTTTGGAATCTACCCTTTCTAGTTTTGGAAGAAAGGTGTCTTTTTTTATAATTATTACAGTGTGCAACTTTTAAAGCTACACAATTACTGTACTAAACAGGAATGTGAAATGTATTTGATTCAAGAAAACTTCATTGTGCACCTAACTAAAAATATTTTAGAAAAACAATTACATAAGATAATATGCAATCAACCAGCCATAAGTTATCCATTCCAAAAATGGGAATAGGAAGAACATCAATAAGATGCCATCAGATAAGATTTTCAAAGTATAATTTCATTTTAATTAAGTCCAGAATTAGGTCTGTAACTAATGAAGTTTATTTGGATTGTCTCAAGTGCAGACTCATTAACTGAAGTTAAATATACGTATGAGGTGACTTTGTAAGCTATTATGGAAGGTCAGGGGGAAAAAGTCATATGTCAATAAATTAACTGAAAACTGGATTCTTTTTAGTTATTATATCTTCCAAATGGGTAAAGTAGGAAATGGAACAAGTTAGAATCAGTTTGCATTGATCAAACCCTTCCTATTATGGAAATTCTTGCATAGGAGACATCAACATTTATTAGACACAAGAAAAAATTTGGACACAGAAGGACTGGTTTGACATCCTGGCATTGTTTCTTATTACTTGCCTTTGAGCAAGTCCTTTAATTTTTCTGAACCTTGGTTTTCTAGTTGCCATACATAATACCTGTCTTGCTACCTCACAGGGCCCAATCCTGGACTCACTTCTGTTATCTTATATAGTTGGTACCTGTGGGATCTGACTGAGTGCCATGTTTTTAAATGCCATGAGTATGATAACATTTTAAAAAATTATTCTCCCATCTGGACTTCTCCCTGTCCTTTAAATGCACACAACTGATTCCATGTTTCACATCTCCATTCTGATATCTACTAGCCATCTCAAACTCAAAAACCAAATTCTGGAATCACACCTCCCCCTACTCCTAGAATATTCCTTATTTCAGAAAATAGCAACTCCAGTTGCTCAGGCCAAAACCTTGGAGTCATCCTCAATGCCTGTGTCCTCATCCCATATCCATCCATAAGCAAATCCTGTTGGTTCTATCTTCAAAATGCATACGGAATCCAACCACTTCTCACCAGTTCTATTTCTAACACTATGGTTTGGGACACAAACACCAACATGACCCTCCTGGTTAGTCTCCCTGCTTTCATTTTTGTCAACCTTTAGAATATTCTCAATTCAGCAGTCAGAGTGACCCTTTGAAACCTAAGTTGGACATTTCATCACTCTGTTCATAATCTTTCCATGGTGCCACTACCTCGCTCAGTGCAAACAACAAAATGCTCACAATGACCATCAAGGCCATAAATGAGCTGCGGCTCCCACATCTCTCAGGCACAGACCCTACTCCTCTCCCCTTGTATTTTTTACCCAGCCATACTGGGTCCTTGCTGTTTCTCAGAAGTGCTGTTTCCCACCCTAGGTAGGAGCCCTTGTTCTTGCAGCATGTTGGCCTGAAGCTCTCAACTCCAAAGCATTGTCAGTTCTCATTATTCATGGTAGTTATGGTCCATAAAGTCATTGCAAACACTGGTTTAGCAATTACTGAACCATCCTCTGGTCACAACATCTTCATCAACCAATCAATGCATAATCTTGTGTTATGTATATTTCTGTTTAAAGACACTATGTTTTATATATACTGTTGATCTATTAACATTGAACTTGCAGCCAACAGTACTATAACTCATGTCTGAATAAAGCTTATCTAACACATGTATTTTCTCCATAAGGAATATCACAGCCTTCTTGCACTTACCAACACTAGACATCACTTCAGCTCTACACTTGGGAACTATTTTAAACAGCAAAATCACCAAAAAAAAGAAAAAAGAAAAAAAGAAAAAAAAAAAGTGACACTAAATATACCATGAAATGGACACTTATTTACAGTACAAAAGCTGAAACAAGAAGCTGGGGTTGTTGACCTCTGCTTGGCATGTGGGCAATGGGAGACAATTTTTTTTCAGCTCTGCACATGTCTGCCATGACTACAAAAGCATGGCAGATATTGATTTGGGGATTGCAAATATATTTACTTAACAGGGTAGTTCCCAAATACAGCATCATGAACAATAAAGAGAGGATGGGCTACACCTGCAGTGCTGGCTCTCACTTCCTTCAGTAAGTATTTGTCAAACGAATGAAAGAATGAATGATGAACAAGAATAAAGTGAGAACGAAAAAAGTTCCCTGACTTAGGAAATACCAGTTACTCTGTAGCCACGATAATTCATAACCATCAGAACCATTTTTACACCTCTTCAATTGATCAAGGGCAACTTGCCTTTCTAAGCACACTTTTTCAAATCAACATCGCTGTAAGCCCCTCCCTTTTGAAAGTTAGCCAATCAGAGTATAGACTCATTCCAATAACCACGCCCCCAAGTGACTAGGACTCAAGTTTCACCTGAGTAATAGCACTGCTTCCGATGACGTCAGCCCACTTCCGCCTCTGAAAGTCCACTCGTCCCTGCACGCCCCACCCCAAAAACCTTAAGACCGTAAGTCTGCTCAGTGATGGTGCGCTGACCAGCTGAGCTCTCTCTTCCTACTATAAGTATTATGTCTTTTTACTTCAGATATTGAGTGATGGTCTTATCATCCTTTCATAAATACATGTAGGAACAAACAGGAGAAACCTTTGGGAAACTACAGTGTTTTATAAATGTAATTTACTAATATTTAGCATTATCTAATATTGTGCCTAATGAAGTGTTGAGAAAATGTAGACATCTTTTCTATGTATTAAATTTTACTGAAATTACACTTTAAGCCATCTTATTTTATTTACTAGTTAATTTATTATTATTAATAACAAAGCTAGTTATTATTAATATAATAATAGCTATTATAAATAACAAAGCTAGTTATTCATGTGCTTGTTTCTTCATGTATTATACTACTGCAACTCACAGTAGTAATTAGTATCTGTCTCATTTTCCACAAAATGGGCATCACTGAGAGCCATGCACCTGAGAAGCATTTATTTTTTAAATGCTACAGTTATTAAGTGACTGCTGGGTACCAGGTGCTGTGCTTGGCCATGGGTAAACATAGTCTATAGGCACAGGGAGTGCACTGCCTAGTGGGGGAGACAGACAGACATAATGGCGGGACACTTCTGCAGGTCATACTGTGTGCTGAGTACGCTAGGAGACGAGTGTCGAGTGTTGTGAGCGCGCGTCGGAAGCCTGCACCGAGTCGGTGGGGAAGCCGCCCTGAGGCTGGGACACGTAGGTGAGGACGGAGGGGGAGAGTCGCCAGATGAAGAGTATCTTGAAGTTATCAGAGTATTTGAAAGTAGAGTATGTATTTTGATATCCTGAATATCAAGGGCAAATTATCTCATTTTAAAGGTAGTTGAGGCTAAGAAAAGTTAACAATTATGTTAAAGGAAAGCAGCTAGTAAATAGTAGATACTGAAGTAGTTTTGACTAATCCAGTGTTTCCTCTGTGGTGTCGATTACAGTGAGTGCTGTCTATATAAACTAAAAGTCAATGTACTTTACTCACAACCTGGGACCATCTCAAAGTTTTGATTGCCCATATGCATTCCCTCAAAACTCAAAATGTTGCTTATACTCCACGTATTATGTGAATAAAAGATACATATACAAATGTATATGGGTTTATACTTGTTTCCTCAAGTAATCTCAACACATTTCAAATTGGCAGTAACCATCTATTCCAAATTGATGTATGTGGACTCACTTTTCCTTCTGTGTTTCTTGACAGAAAGCCAGAACTTCACTACCACTAATACTAATACCACTACTGTGAATAAAAAGAATGTATCTATTAGGCAGCTACTCTGTAGAAGAAGTCTTGTAAGCTCTTTACATATTTTACTTCATTTAAGCCTCACAACAATGCTATGGATTATGTGCTCTTATCAAGTCAGGTTTTGCAGATAATTAGACTGAAGCTCAATTGAATTGCCCAAGGTTGCACAGTTAGGTATGTGATAGAGATGGCAATTGAATCCAGATTTTAATCCAACCTTTTTCTGTTACACCACTGTGCCTCTTCAGAAAGGGATCAACAGTTTAATTCCTTCCATTATTTTTCACCAATGTTGGGGATGGGACCTGTCCTGATGTACAACTACTTAATCTCTCTCTCTCTCTCTGTCTCTCTCTCTCTCTCTCTGTCTCTCTCTCTCTCTCTCTCTCTCTCTCCCTCCTACCCTTCTCTCCCCTCCCCTCTCTCTCTTTGTCTGCCTCTCATTTCCCGTCACTCCTTTGGATTATGGCCAGTTGGGGGAAACTGTATCCCCTGACACTCTTTCCAGTTGAAATATTTAGCACTCCAATCACAAGAAGTTGGGAGTCTTGATACAATCCAAAACTTCTGGGTCCCTGAAGGGCTCCAGGTTGGGTGTTGTAGAGGAGATTTCCTGGAAGAAATGCTGCATCCATTATTTTCAGTTTTAGCTTTTGGAAAGGTTCCCTGGAGAATGTCACTGAACACCAAATTTAACCTTTCAGTGATATTTGATATGAGAATAAATGAAACAGTCTGTAAAGCTTGGACCTCCTTAAAATAAAGATGTTAAATAAATCCAGCTAATGTGCTATTTGGGAGTTTTCATGACCAACTTAATGGTTGGAGGCAAAGTTTTCAACTGTTCCAACTGCTACAATTCTCTGCTATGATACAGTTCTTGAACTTGTGGATGGAATAAATCTGGTTAAAGAGTGGTTGGAAAGAGTTTCAAGTGACTTAAAAATGATCCTTGACCTTAAGTGAGTTGACATAACATAGCCTGGGAACTCTTACCCTGCCTTCAGGAATCAGCTGAAGTGTGACTTCCAGAAAACCTTACCTGACCCCTCTTCACTCCCAACTCAAGGATGAGTTATGAGTCTCTTCTTGGGGCTATTAACATTGTTTTGAAATATTCTGTTCTTTGGTCAGTCTTCCCAAAAGACTTCAAGTTTCTCCAGAAAGGGGTGATTGCACATCTTTGCACACCAAGTGCCTAACTCAGTATCACTGTGGGACTTTTGTTAAGAGGTGTTGTTCATGCAGCTCTTTTATATACACCATTGACAAGACTTGTCTTAGAAGTAAGCAGAGTAGAGAGCTCCTTGGAATAAATTGTGCCTTCACAATCCTTCCCTGTTTGGAGAGGAGAAAAGGAGTGACAGTGGGGAGTGGTGAGCTCAACTTTTGAGACTTCCTCAACATCTATGTGATGACGGCCCCAACAGATAACCCCTTTTGCCTTGATGATTCTACAGCTCATCTGCTGCCATGAAGTGGGCCTTAACTGGGCAGCATTTTTGAAATGATGGAGGGAGCGTTTGATTATGGCAACCTTTGATGGGAGAGGATGCTACCAGCAGTGATGCTAGATGTCCTGCAGCTCAAGGGATAATCCTGCTCAACAAAGAATTATCCTGAATCCCACCTGATTTTTTGAAAGTCCCACCAGACCTTCATGGGGCAAAATTACTGTTTATTTTGGTAACAAGTCCAATTCACCTACAAACAAAATGTTTTTGCACAGTTTTAATTTATGCTGAATTTTTCAGAAATGTAGAAACTGTGAAAACCAAGTTGGCTTGGAACTTTACAAAAAGATCATTGATATTTTGGAAATCATGTTGCAGAAGGCAACACTGCTAATGATACTTGAGTCACTAGAGAAACAACCAATAACACTTTGCATTTGTAGCTATGTCATTCACATAATTCTCTGAACAGGTGCAGGCAAGTATTTCTGTTGTAGCTGTAAACAGGAATTTATATATTGAAATACATAGAATTTAATTATAAAATCAGTGCCATTTCATGTTAATCAGTATCTCTATTCTACCTCCCTAAAATCAAAACCAGAAAGCACAATTTATCTAGTTACTCTCTGCCTGCCTTCTTATTTTTATTTTCTATATAACAGTTTTCCATCCCCTTTTAAACACAAAAATTAGTCATTTCTACAGTCAAAACTTAATTAAGTTTTCCTAAAGTCTTGTGCTCACAGATCCTTGTTTTGTTTTGCATCCCACTTCTTTTCTGAGTTACCTTCTGCCTTTAATTACCTCTTCTGGTGAGGAATGATGGCAATCAGCTCTTTGCATCCTTAGAAACTCCATTTACTACACAGACATAAATCATATTTTAACCTAGTCTGGAATTCCAAATCAAAACGTATTTTCCCTCAACCCTCTAAGGATGTTATTCTACTATCGTTTATTGTATATTTTTATTGTTAAGAAAATTGCTGTCTGCCTATTGTTCATTTGTAGGTATTCTGAATTTCCTGTCTGGTAAGTTTTAAAATTTTTTTTCCTTTGCTTACTTTCGAGATTTTCTCCCATCTGTGGTATCATTTTGATGTGTCCAATGTGGGTACTCAGTGCTCAGTTTGCACTTTGAATCTAAGAGCTCATGTTCTTTCTTCTGGAAGATTCTCTGACATTTTATCTTCTAACAGTGATTCTTCACTGCGCCTGCCATTTGTGTCTTCTCTCTCTCTCTCTCTCTCTCTCTCTCTCTGGTTTGGTTTTGTTGGAACACCAGTTGGCTTCATGGTACACCCACTCTATCCATCATCCAAACCTATTAATTACTTTAATCTCCCTGTGCTACATTATGAGAGAATTCCTACGTATTACCTGTCAATTCTCTGTCTTTCTCTTTGCATGTATCCAGTCTAGAATTTATCCCCACCCTTTGATTTTTTTTTTTAAGTATTTCAAAACTATTTTTCATTAATGGACTTGAGATTCTTTTTTATATTCTTCTGTTCTTACTAAATTTATGCCTGTGTCATTTTGATAATTTCTTGCTCTTTTCGGATGGGATTCATTCCTTTATCTCTTTGAGAACTGGAAGCATAAACATTAAATTTTGGCAGATTGACTCATGGTGCTATTTTGTTTGATTTCATCTCCCAACTGTAATTTCATTGTCTCTCAACATTTGTTTTGTTCCAATATTTGAGAAGGTTGGTCATCATGTTCCATTTAAGAAGGAGTATGTTTACTTCTGAGTTTGCTTTTCTTCCCAGCTCTGAGTTCACATTTGCCTATCCAGCAGTTTAGCATTTGCCTTCTACCATCTACTCAAGGTTCTGTCCCAAGGTGATGTTAAGGAGACTGTTGCTCCTGTCCCTGAGCCAGAGGGCAACTTGGCCAGGTCCCAATGGGGAGACAGAGTGAGCCTCTTCCTGCTTCTCTAAAATGGGGGCCCAGGCAGAAATTGGTCGTAGCTCTTTATTTCATCTCCTCTTAAAGTGGTAAAGCTAAATACATTCCTGCACCTGACACAGAGCAGTTTATGCACTATTAATTCACAGGAGTAGAATGTCCAGGCACCTCTGTCCTTTTTCTTCTTGAAGCCAATAGCTCCATCCCTTTTAGAGTTCTTGTGTCAGTTAAGTTTAGTTTAGTTCAGGTTTAGTTCTAGAAATGTTGGTTTTAGATTGAGGCTATGACATTCAGTTTTTCTCTAAATCCCATTGCTACACACACACATGTTCAATATATCATTGCTATTATTTCAAAAAGGAAAGGATCTCAAAATATAAATCTACTGTTCCACCTTGACTCATTTTTATAACAAATTTATTAACATGAAAATTTAATTGCTGCCTATTTTGTCTATTTTGCATCAGAGCTTTTGCAATCAATTATTACAAAACAGAAACACATTTTTCTTAAGGTGATGAGAGTTTATTCGAAGCATAGGTGAGCAATTTAAGATGAAAAACAGATACAACAACTTCCGGGAAGATGGCAGAATAGGAGAGGCAGAGCTAACCCTCCACCATGGAGTGAGTAGAGAAAAGGCAGAAAAGGACCGGAACAGCAATTACTACTGAAAGGAGCAGGAGAGTTGGATCCCAGCCGCCTCCGGGGCTGGCTGCTGCATGCAGCTGGAGCACGTCAGGGAGGAGCTGCATACTCCCACACTTCCGTCTCTGCAGCCAGCTCAGGAGTGCACACTTCCCAGTCCCAAAACCAGGAGTCCCCCTGTAGGAACTCGGGAACCAACAGCCCGGATTTAGCCAACACAGAGACCTTGCTGTGGTGCACAGTGCCTATCCCCCAAACCTGAGGCAGGGGCTGTGGAAACCTGGTATTGGAGAAGACTGGGGGGCCCTCTACTCAGGAGGAAAGTGGACACAGAGCAGAGCAAGTCTGATGGGTAGCAGGCGAAAGAGACACTCTCTGTTCTGTAGCCTGCATCCTTTCTCCACAGAGGCCTGCGACACTCATGGCATCCATTGGCAGAGAGGTGGGGGCAAGGGAAAGAGTAATACAGAAGCACCAAGAGCTCCCCCCACACACCAGAGGCCTGTGAGTGCACAGCAGGCAGGGATCTCTCAAGCCAGTGAATAGCAGGGCACCTCTGAGCTGACTGAGAGCTGGGAAAGGTGAAATTCTCAACCCCACAGTCTGGAGATTTTCTTCTTGGAAGCTGAAAATCACCCGACCCAGCAGGCCCTCAAACAGATTCTCCACTGAGGTGCACAGCCCACCCTCCACCACCAGGGCTGGTGTTCTCCAGCATCTACAGAGACCTGAGGCATTGTCTGGATTTTCACCTGCTCTGGACACCGCCCAGTGTGCAGCAAGTCTGGGAAAAGCAGGCTTGAGGGGAAAGGTGGCACAAGAGTGCCATCTGCTGAGAAGACAGGCAAACTGCACTCTGGCATATTACTCCTGCCAAATCCTCTGCAGGTGTCCAAATAGATTTGATTCTTCTGTAGGAGGTCTTGGCCCTGGTCTGGCAAGGAATTCCTGATAAACCAAGTGCCAAAGGAGGTCTTCAATGAAACCCAAGCAACTGTAAAATCTTAGGTGAGCAAGGGAAATCAACTTTCAAAATAACCTGACGAAGATAATCAAATGTCAAAAAGTGGCAGAAAGTCCTAAAGCACATGAAGATGCAAGAAGATATGGCAAAACCAAATGAACAAATTAAGAAACCAAAGGAGACACAGAATTTGGAACAACTAATCAAAGAAGTACATACAAATCTCCAAAATAACTTCAGTGGGTTAGCTAAAGACATAAAGGATATCAAGAGGAACTGGAAGAGCATAAAGAAGAATTTGAAAGGGTAAAGAGAAAACCAGCAGGTCTTACGGAAATGAAAGATACTGTAGATCAAATTAAAAATATACTAGGTAGACCCTCTCATCTATGGGCAATTGATCTTTGATAAGGTGGTCAAGTGGACTCAACTGGGACAGAGCAGCCTCTACAACAAATGATGCTTGGAGAACAGGATATACATATCTAGAAGAATGAAAGAGGACCCTGATCTCACACCTTATACAAAAATTAACTTGAAATGGATCAAAGACCTAAACATTAGAGGTAAGACCATAAAACTTTTAGAAGAAAATGTAGAGAAACATCCTAAAGATCTTGTGATAGGAATTGGTTTCCTAGGCCTTACACCCATACTTTGGATGGATTATATGGTGTGCAAATGTATGTCAACAAAATTGCATTAAATATATATGTATACTATAGATACACAACAGCAGATTTGAAGAGGCAGAAGAAAGAATAAGTGAACTAGAGAGCAGGGTAATTGAATGGGAATGCGCAAAAGAACAAATGGTGAAAATGAGGGATACATTTGAACTGAATATCAGGGAAATCATGGACAACATGAAGCACACAAATATAATAATCATTGGTGTCCCAGAAGAAGAGAAGGGTAAAGGGCTAGGAAGAGTATTTGAGGAGATAATTGTGGCAGATTTCCCAATGCTCATAAAAGACATAAATATGCAAATCAAAGAAGCCCAGTGAACTCCAAATAGAATAAATCTGAATGGATAAATACTAATCATAGTGTCAAATGTTGAAGAGAAGGAGAAAGACCTGAAAGCAGCAAGGGAAAAGCAATTCACCACATACAAGGGAAGTCACATGAGACCAAGAAGTGACTACTCAATAGGAACTGTGGAGGTGAGAAGGCAATGTTATGACATATTTAAGATGCTGAAAGAGAAAAATTGCCATCCAAGAATTCTGAATCCAGCAAATCTGTCCTTCACAATTGAGGGAGAGTTTAAAATTTTCACAGACAAACTAATGCTGAGAGAATTGGTTAATATGAGACCTGCCCTACAAGAAATACTAAAGGGAGTTATGTTGGCTGAAAAAAAAAGACAGGAGAGAGAGGTCTGGAGAAGGGCACAGAATTGAAGAGTATTAGTAAGGGTAATTTAAAGGATAAAAAAAGAGAGAGGGAAAAATAGATCTGACAAATAAAAAACAAAGGATAAGATGGTTGGTTCAAGTACTGTCTTTACAGTGATAACTTTGTATGTGAAAGGACTAAACTCTCCAATTAAAAGATACAGATAGGCAGAATGGATTGAAAAGTATGATCCATCTATATGCTGTTTACCAGAGACTCATTTTAGACCCAAGGATACAAATAGATCGAAAGTGAAAGGATGAAAAAAATTCCATGCAAACTGTAGCCAAAAGAAAGTAGGAGTAGCTATACTAATATCAGATAAAATAGACTTTAAGCGCAGAAATGTCAAAAGAGATGAGGAAGGACACTACAGATTAATAAAAGGGACAGTTCACCACGAAGAAATAACAATCATAAATGTTTCTGAACCACAGAGCTCCAAAGTTTGTGAGAAAAACATTGACAAAACTGAAGAGACCAATAGATGTTTCTACAATAATAGTGGGAGATGTCAATATACCACTCTCTTCTATATATGGAACAACAAGACAGAGGATCAATAAGGGAATAGAGAACCTAAACAATGTGATAAATTAATTAGACCTAACAGACATATATAGATTCTTGCATTCCAAAACACCAGGATATACATTCTTCTCTAGTGCTCATAGAGCCTTCTCCAGGATGCAGCATATGCTGGAGCAAAAACAGGTATCAATAAATTTTAAAATATTGAAACTATTCAAAGCTCTTTTTCTGACCATAATGGAATGAAGTTAGAAATCAATAACCACCAAAGAACTAGAGCTTTCACAAACATATGGAGACTAAATAACACACCCTTAAATAATCAGTGGATCAAAGAAGATATGGCAAGAGAAATTGGTAAATATCTGAAGACAAATTAAAATGAGAATACAACATATCAAAACCTATGGGACACAGCGAAAGTGGTGCTGACAGGGAAAGTTATAGATAAATGAATACTCTGAAAAGGAAGAAAGAGCTAAATCCAAAGATCTAACCGAACAATGAGGAAGCTAGAGAAAGAACAGCAAACTAACACTGAAGCAAGTAGAAGAAAAGAAATAGCAAAGATTAAAGTGGAAATAAATGAACTGGAGGAAAATAAAACAATAGAGAGAATCAATAAAACCGAAAGTTGGTTCTTTGAAAAGATCAACAAGCTTGACAAACCCTTAGCTAGACCAACAAAGGTAAAAAGAGAGAAGATGCAATTAAACAAAATCAGAAACAAGAGGGGACATTACCATGGATTCCAAAGAAATAAAAAAAAAATCATAAAAGCATACTATTAACAACACACCAATAAACTAGGCAACTTAGAGGAAATGGACAGTTTCCTAAAAACGCATGAACAAGCCATACTGACTCGAGAAGAAATAGAAGACCTCAACAAACCACTCACAAGTAAATAGATTCAATCAGTCATCAAAAACCTTCCCACAAAGAAAAGTTCAGGGTCAGATGGCTTCATAGGGAAATTTTACCATACATTCCAAAAAGAATTAACATCATTCCTGTTCAAACTCTTTCAAAAAATTGAATAAGAAGGAATACTACATAACTCATTTTATGACACTAACAACACCCTAATACCAAAATCAGATAAAGATACTACAAGAAAGGAAAACTGCAGGCCAATCTCCCTAATGAATATACATACAAAAATTCTCAACAAAATACTTGCAAATTGAATCCAAAGGCATATTAAAAGAATCACACAGCATGAACAAGTGGGTTCATTCCAAGCATGCCAGGGTGGTTCAACATAAAAAAATCAATCAGTTTAATACAACATATTAACAAATTGAATGGGAAAAATCACCGATCATCTCAACTGATGGTGAAAAAGCATTTGACAAAATTCAGCATCCTTTTCTGATAAACACACTTCAAAATGTAGGAATTGAAGGTTGCTTCCTCAATATGATAAAGGGCATATATGAAAAACCCACAGCCAACATAGTACTCAACAGTAGCTGAAAACCTTCCCCCTAAAATTGGAAATGAGAAAAGGATGCCCAGTGTCACCACTATCATTCAACATTGTGCTAGACATTTTAGCTGTAGCAATTAGACCAGAAAAAGAAATAAAAGGCATCCAAATTAGAAAGGAAGTAGTAAAACTTTCATTATTTGCAGATGACATGATCCTACATTTGGAAAATCCTGAGAAATCTATGACCAAGCTACTTGAGATAATAAACAAATTTAGCAAAGTGGTGGGATACAAGATTAATGTGCAAAAATCAGTAATGATTCTGTACACTAGTAATTACCTAATTGAGGAGGCAATTAGAAAAAAATTCTATTCACAATAGCAACTAAAAGGATCATGTATCTGGGAATAAACTTAACCAAGGATATAAAGGACCTCTACACTGAAAATTACAATACTTTGCTAAAAGAAATCAAAGATGACCTAAAAATATTGAAAGATATTCTGTGTTCATGGATAGGAAGGCTAAATGTGGTTAAGATGTCAATTCCACCTAAATTGATCCACAGATTCAATGCAAAACCAATCAAAATTCCAACAACCTACTTTGGAGATTTGGAAAAGCTAGTTATCAAATTTATTTGGAAGGGAAAGGAACTTGAATTGCCAAAAACATACTTTAAAAAGAATGAAGGGAGGACTTACACTTCCTGACTTTAAAGCTTATTATAAAGCCACTGTGGTCAAAACAGCAAGGTATTGTCAAAAAATAGACACATTGATCAATGGAATCAAATTGACAGTTCAGAAATAGACCCCAGATCTATGGTCAATTGATTTTTGGCAAGGCCCTCAAATTCACAGAACTGAGACAGAATAGTCTCTTCAACATATGGATATCCAGATCCAACAGAATGAAAAGGACCACTACCTCACACTCTATACAAAAATTAACTCAAAGTGGATCAAAGACATAAATATAAGAGCCAGTACCATAAAACTCCTAGAAGAAAATATAGGGAAACATCTTCAAGAACCTAGTAATAGGAGGTACCTTCTTATATCATATACCCAAAGCAGAAGCAAAGAAAAAAATAGGTAAATCAGAACTCCTCAAAAGCCAATGCTTCTGTGCCTCAAAGGACTTTGTCAAAAGGTGAAGAGGCAGCCAACTCAATGGGAGAAAATATTTGGAAATCATATCTGACAAGGGTTTGCTATCCATATATATAAGGAAATCCTACAACTCAACAATAAAGGAACAAACAACCCAATTATAAAATGGGCAAAAGATATGAACAGACATTTACTGAAGAGTAAATACAAATGGTTAAAAATCACATGACACAGATATTCATCTTCATTAGTTATTAGGCAAATGCAAATCAAAACCACAATGAGATTTCATCTCACACCTCTAAGAATGGCTGCCATTAAACAACAGGAGACTACACATATTGGAGAGGATGTCAAGAAATTGGAACACTTATTCACTGCCTTGGGAATGTATAATGGTGTCACTGTAGAAGACAGTTTGGTGGTTCCTCAGAAACTAAGTATCGAGTTGCCCTACAACCCGGCAATTCTGCCACCCAGTATATACCGAGAAGATCTGAAAGCAGTGACATGAACAGACATTTGCACACTGATGTTCATAGTGTATTATTCACAATTGTCAAAAGATGGAAACAATCTAAATGCCCATCAACAGACAAGTGGATAAACAAAATGTGGTACATACATACAATGGAATATTATGCAGCAGTAAGAAGGAATGAACCTTGAGGACATAATGCTGGGTGAAATAAGTCAGACACAAAAGACAGATATTTATGATCTCACTAATATAAACCCCCTAAAATTGTAAAATTAGTTTCTTAAAATGTAGAATATAAGGGACCTAGAGATAGACAGAAGTTAGAGAAAGAGGAGCAGTTACATAATATATACAGACTTGTTAATAAGGTTGCACTTAAATATATGGGATGGATAGAGGTGATGGCCATTAGTGGGATTATAAGTAATAATGCCATATTGGAGGTGAACATGATTGAAAGGGGTTGTTGAAAGTCATGTATCTCACCAATAGCACTACAATATAAATAAGCTCTTGCATGAACTATTTCAAAATATGACTCTTGTACAAAGAGTTAATAATAGAGTGGTATATGGGAAAAACTATCTATTGCATGCTATGGACTATGTTAAACAGGAATACCTCAGTAGTACCACACCAATACTAGGGGTAAATAGAGGGGAAAAGAGTTACAGGGTGTTTTGGGTTTTCTTTTTGGTATGGCTGTGTCCATCTGTTATTTTTCTCTTTGGAGCAATGAAAATTGTCTAAAATTGAGAGTGATGATGATTGTACAACTAAGTGATGATACTGTGAGATACTGATTATTTTGGATAGAATATATGTTATGTGAATATATCTCAACAAAATCTGCAGCTTCAAAATAAATAAATAAATAGAAAGATTCAAGTGCCAGAGAAAATGTGGGGAGAGAGATATACCTATCCACTGCTGGTAGGGTAGCAGAATGGTGCAGCCTCTCCAGAAGTTAATGTAGCGGATCCAGACAAGGCTAAGTATGGGGTCATCATATGATTAGATAATCCATTACTAGGAATATACCCAGAAGAACAGAAAGCAGGGACTCAAAAAGACACTCACACACTAATGTTTATGCTGACATTATTCACAATAGCTAACAGATGGAGAAGGCCAAAGGGTACATCAACAAGGGCAGAAGGACAAACTGTGGTGTATATATATGATGGGATATTGTTGCAGCTACAGAAAGGAATGAAGTCTGAAGCAGGCAATGAGGTGAATGAACTGTGAAGACATTATGTTGCACAAACTAAGCCAGAAACAGAAGGGCAAATATCGTATAGTCTTGTTTAGAAAATATTATAAGAAAATTAGAGTCTAGATTATGAGCTCTTACAGCAGTCACATTTATACCTGAGTTTTAAATGTTATTTCTAAATTACGAGATGCTGTGCCCTATGTGTATAACCTGGTATTTCCCTGAAACTTTGGGTAACTGTGTGACACCTAAGACTTAGAGTGCTGCAGATCTAAAAGTCAGCATTACTCCTTACAGCAACTCTTAAAGAAGCCAAAAAAGAGATCAGACAATTAGAGACATGAAAGAAGCTGTGCAGATTGGGACCAAGGTAAATCAGAATACAGGGTAAAGGATGATAATGTCTATATTTTAAAACTTCACCTCCTGTGTGAGACCAAAGGAAGAGATGTACAAAATTTAAACTTTTTGTAGCACACAATCTAACTTAACCTGTCTGGCCAGTTCATTTAAACAACCTAAACACATGAAGCCTAGAACAGGGAATGAAATCTTGTAATTCTATATAACTTAATGTAATACCCTGATATATTCCTGAGTATGTTGGGCAGATAATAAAAAAGTCCTTTGAGGGACTGGAGAAAAAAGAGGGAACTATTAAATTTCCCCACCTGGGAAATTCCTGATACTCTCTCAATCATTAGGGCCTCCCAATTTCATAAGGCAGGCCCTCAATCTTGAAGTCTGCTCTTAAGAAACTTATTTCTGTAAGAGGAAGCTAAGCCTACCTATAATTATGCCAAAGAGTCACTTCCAGAGAACCTCTTTTGTTGCTCAGATGTGACCTCTCTCCTTAAGCCCAACTCTGCAAATAAACTCATTACCCTCCCTGCTACATGGGTCACAACTTCCAAGTGTGTAAGTCCCTGGCAACATGGGGCATGACTGCCAGGGATGAGCCTAGCCCTGGCAATGTGGGATTGACAATGCTTTCTTGACCAAAAGGGGGAAAAGAAATATAACAAGATATGGTTTTAGTGGTTAAGAGATTTCAAATAGAGTTGAGAGTCTATTGTGGAGGTTACCTTTATACAAGCTTCAGCAAGATTTGCAAATTGCCACAGTATGCCAAGCCCCAACCAACAGTATTCCTGAAAGCCCTGAAGAATGCTCAAGGCTCTGAGACTCTATAGAAGTTCCACTCACTAAGTTTACTTTTCAGAAACTTAAAACCTCCATAGTGTTCCTATGCTAGATAAGCCCTGAAACTCAGAGATAACCAGACTTTCCAAGAACATCAACCAGTTGCATCCCTGTACCCCCTAATGTCAACACCCCTTTTCAAAATGAAGAAGTTAGAATGTTATTGTTCAAATATCCCTGATGTTTGAGAGAATGATCAAATGAGAGGGAGGAGTTGTAACAGAGAAGGTAGGATTTAACAATTGATTATGACTGCTGAATCATTATATAGATATTTCTCTTTAGTCTCTAATGTTTTGGAATAGCTGGAAGGAAACACCTGAAATTGTGGAACTGAAACCCATACCATAATTTAAAATATTCTCTATAACTACATGTTAAACTGTACTTTGAAATTTATCACTTTTCTTCATATATATTCTATTCCACAATAAAGAAAGTTAAAAAAAAATGATACAACAAGAAAGTCACCATCACGGAGAGCTGGGATGCTGTTAATTAGACCAAGCAAGATCAAAATCCCCAAAACAACACTATTAGCCACAGCCATCTGTCTCAGCTTCCCCTTTTCCCTGTTTCCTGCAGCCACTCTAAATTGCTTCCTTCTCCCTGCCACTCTACCTCACAGTTTCTGCCTATTAATAGCTTCTACTCCCTTTTCTGATTGGAACAGAGTTTTTCTGTATCTCTTGGATTCTGTTTTATTGTGCCATTGGTTCCATTCTTTCTTACCTTACACTGAAACTTCTCAAAAGGGAGATCTTATTAATTTGTTAAAATTATCGCCAGTAAGAGCAGGATGACCCTGGTGGGGAGCTCTCAAGCAGGACCACAGCCCAAGGGGTACAGTTTTCTCAGGCCCAGACTTTAAGGCAAGCATCATCCCTGGTCCATCAGTAGCCATGTCTACAGGGTTTTGTGACACAAAGCATGGAAAGGTAGATGCAAAACAGCCTATTCCTTCTTTGCTCAGAAAAAAAGGATAAACTGTGCTGCACAGAGCTGGTCTAAGTGGTTTATGTCCCTAGCCCAAAGTATCTACAATTATGTTCATGGTAAATGAGGTTTCTTCTCAAATGCCATTACAGGAGTCCTTTTAATTATTAGTAAATCCTGAATTTGTGGGTAGATTTCTTGTTACGAAATTATACCCTTGGAAACTGCTGTGTATTTCTTAAGTCTGCAAAATGCGCATAAGCATTCCTCAAACTCATAAAGAATGACTCCAGAATGAGATGCACAATTTTGAAAAAAGATGAAAAATGGTAAAGCAAAAGTGTGCCTGGATATTTCTTCAAATACTTTTTAAACATTTATATTCTACAGCAATCTCATCTTTCTTTATGTAATCATTTAATTTTCTTGTTTAATGGAAATTCTGGATGGGTTTGAATTTAACAAAGATAAAGTCCACCTAACAAGCCATCTGTCTTTTTAATAAATCATCCTACCACAAGTGAATAGCTGCCTTAGACAGCATTTGGAAACCATGTTCCAGCAAATGAACAAATGGCCACAGGCGGGGCACAATTTTTTCAGTCCCTAATCAAAAGCCAAAGACTATTGTATGCTATTCATATTTAATCAGAAATCTGGATTTCTGATTAAATGTACCATGTGTAAGAAACAAAGGCAGCATAATGTTGGTTACTCTGCTAAAAACTTCTTCAATTTCCAATATTATTTTTGCTAATTCCACTCTCTTCCTGGTGCAGTGGTGATAGAAGCAGATCCCATCTGTTCTCCCTCATAGGCCTAGGGAACCTCTAGCCCATATTCCATGTCTTCCTTTGGCTTAATTTCACATCTGTAAAATCCATGTGGAACAAGGCACAAAGGTCCTAAATGGTACCTGGAAGCCTTTAGAAGGCCTGACTGTGCCACACATTGTAACAGGCATTGCTAGTGTTAGACTAGCATTAGACCAGGTTTTCTCACTTAAAAAGAAATAGAAATACTGTTACAAACAAAAAAAAAATGCATCTTCCTAAAAGTGTCGATGAGCTACATGACAGTGAGGAAGTCTGAGGTCAAAATCTAAGTGAAAGCTGAAAGCTAGAACAGGAACCAAGCAATGTAGCCTGAGGGCATTTGCCAAAGCAGCAACTTAAGTTATGATTTTCAAGTTCTCATAAGGGCATGTAGAACAGAAGACAAATGGGTGGTCTAATTAAAGGCGTTTCCCCCGTGAAGCTGGTACCCTAAAGGGTTCCACTTACAGTTTATGTATTAAATGGAAGAAAATTTATCACCCCCCTTACCCAAGACTCCAAGGAAAATTGCTTAGCTGATTTGGAATGAAGTGGAGAAGAGGCAAAGAAGTAAAAAAAGAAAGAGAATTCATAACCGCAAGCTGACTTTTATGCAGAGTTTCTGCCCAAATTCACATTAACAAATTCAAGCAGTGTACTTAGTTTAAACAATGCTTAGACTGGGATGGCTCCCAGGCACCTGGCAAAAGAAGAGCCTAATCCTACCTGGAGAAACCTAAAAATACTTGCCCCAATTACTTCTCCAAGACATAGGAACCATAAACAATACCCAACATTTCAGAGCAAAAATTAAAAGCCAGACCTGAAAATATCCACAAAGTAAAAACTATAAAAACTACAAACTATGAAGAATGACCATGTACACTGTACAGGAAGCAAATGAAATTTCCAGAAATGAAAAATATAATTGAAAATGAAAAGTCAATGGGCAGATTTAATAGCATATTAGACACATCTGAGGAGACATAGTTTATAATGAGTACATCTGGAAAAACTCCAGCCATTATCACTTTAAATATTTCCTGTGTTCCATTCTCTCTCCTTCCCTGGAACTCTGATAAATAAAAAGAAATTGACACCTAAATACAACAGAATGAAACTCCAGAGCATCAAAGACAAAGTATACTCTTATTAGAAGCACAAAGACAAAGTAAGAGGATCTTAAAAGGAACATCAGTTGGAATTACAGATGACTTATGAATAGCAACAATGGAAGCAAGCATAGAGTGGTATGATATCCTGATATAATCTAATCAATCCCACAATGGTGGGACAGGCATAGGCTAACCCTTTAGACATTCCTGTTGAAAGATGGTAAAGGAAGCGGTCCACAGCAGTCATTGATGCATAGCAATTCTGAAATCCACCTGGATGCATGTTGCCACTTGCTTGATTAATGCTAAATTCTATTCCTTGGAAATATCCTCCAAAGTTCTTGACTGTTCTTTCTGAATCATATTTCTCTTTCTGTTATAAGTAGTCCATGTTTGAAGTATAATCTGCCACAGTCCTCAAAGACAAAATATATATCTTAACAGCAGCCCAAAGTAAAATATGTATTATTTTAAAAGGAGCAATGTGTACATTAGACTTACAGATGACTTCTGAAGAGCAACAATGAAAGCTAGAGCAGAGTAGAATAGCATCTTACTATAATGGTCAATCATTACAATGTCTCCTTTTTCTCAACCCTCAGCTCCTTTATTACCCTTTCACTTGATATAACCACTTAGGTAAACCCCAACCCTCATTAAATCCAAATCTCTACCTGTTCCAGGCCTGTAACCACAGCTGCTTCCACACAAATGGAGAAAAACACATAATTGGGCTTACTGGCCTCACTTTCAACTCATGATCACTGTATCATGTTTCAGACTAAGCTTCTATCACAAAGAAACACAACAATCATTTCTTTAAAGATCATAGAAACTTATTCTTTCATATATAATAGTCCAGTTCACCATTGCCTGTTTTAGTCATGCAGGTATTCAACTACCTCTGTCTTGTTCTGACACTCCCTCTGGTATTCTTGTTGTCTGTGTGGACAAAGCTGGGAAATTTTCACGTCCACAGTCCACCCATAAGATATGGCAAAAAGAACATGGAGGAGTCCATGTCCAATGTTTTTAGGTATAGATCTGGTTGTGACACACATTTCTTCTCATAGTTTATTTAGTAATACCTAGTAAAATGACCACATAAAACCTCTAAGAGTTCTGTGAAGGGAAAATTGTCTGGGTAAGCAAGTGCTCAGTTGAAACTCCACTGCTTTGGGGGATGAGAGTGCTTTAGTTTCCTAGGCTGCTTAAAGAAGACACCATGAAATGGGTTGGCTTTTAACAATGGGAATTTATTAGCTTACAAGTGTACAGCTTACAGCTTTTGAGGCTGTAAAAAGGTCCAAATCAAAGCATCATCAAGACGATGCTTTCTTCCTGAAGACTGGCAGCCAGTGATCCTGGACCCCTCTGCCACATGGCAAGACACAAGGAGGTATCTACTGGTCTTTCCCTTGTCTTCCAGGTTTCCTTACTTTCAGCTTCTTGCTTCCCTGGCTTTCTTCTCTTTTTCTGTATTCATCCCATTTATTAAGGATTGCAGTAAGGGGATTAACCCCACCCCCCCTCTAAAGAGGAGGGTCATACCTTAACTGAAGAAGCCCCATCAGAAGGTCCTACTTACAGTGGGTCCACACTCACAGGAATGGATTAACTTCAAGAATATGCTTTTCTGGCAGTACATACGGTTTCAAGTCACCAAAGGGAGAATGGATTTTTACTGACAATTAGCAGTCATTGCAATAAACATTTTAACCTCACCTGGCTCCTTAATGCTTCCCAGAAATCCTAACACACATCCTTAGTCTATCCTCTCTCCCGCTTTTTTTGGACTATTATATCAAACCTTTATCCTCTTACTGTAAATGGACAGCTCACTCTCGACTCAAGGGCTTGCTTCCTGTTTTACTGAGAAATTTGAAGCAACCAGAAGGGAACTTCCTGAGGCTTCCACCACTGCATTTGCTCATTTGTCCTCATTTCAGCCTTCAGTCACTAACTGCCTGAACAGTCTGTATTCCCAAATAATGCTAACTGCCCCACTCTTCCAAGAGATCACAGACCCTTTCATCTACTCAAGGATGTTAGTCCATCAAAGTTCCCATCTCTCTCCTCCATATCATCAATGTCACTCTCTACTAGATCATTACCAAACCATGCTGTTATCTCCTCCACCATATCAACCTTCTCTTGAGCCCACTTTCCTCTTCCAACTACCACCCTATTTTTGCCCTTCCTTTTATAGCAAAAAAAAAAGTATCGATATTTAATATGACCAATTTCTCTCTTATCATTTGAATCAAATCATGTCTGACTTTCTCACCTATAAGTCACAAAATTTGCTCTTCTCAGGATCACTGAGGAATCCTATGCTATTAAATTCACAGTCAGTTCTCAATCCTGATCTTACTTGGCCATTAGCATTCTTTGATCTAGCAGTTAAGTCATTTCTCTGCAAAAACATGGTGTGAACTTGACTTCCAGATCTCTAAACTCATTTTATTTTGCTGCTCTCAGGCCACTTCTCAGTCTCCTTTTTAAAAGGTTGAGTCCTTTACCCTTTCTCATTTCCATATACTCTCAGCACCTTGAGATCTCTTCCAATTTCATAGAATTAGGCATCATCTATATGCAAAAACTTTCTAATCTGTATCTCTAGCCCAGAATTCTGTTGATTTCTTGATTCATGTATCTACCTGCTTACCTAAACTCCACTTGCACATCGATAAGCATTCCAGTCTTTATCTTTTAAAAACCAAGCTCTTAATGTTTCCCCTAAACTTGCTCTTCTACTCTCTCTACCTTGTCAGTAAATGGCAACTCCATTCTTCTATTTATTCGGGCCAAGAAATATTGAGTTATCATTGCTTATTCTATTTCAAGAAATCCTGCTGAATCTACCTTCAAAATAAAACTGATTTATTCAGATTCAGATTTCATCATGGATCTGATCACTTCTCATTACCTCCATTGCTACCACTCAAGTTTAAGCCACCATGATCTCTTGCTTAAAGTATTGCAGTATGATTGAACTTCTGCTTTCACTCTTGACCTGCTACAGTCTCTTCTCAGTTTAGCATCCAGAGTGTCCCTATTGAAATGAGAGTTCAATCATGTCATACCTCTGTTCAAATCTTGCCTGTGGCTTCCTATTCCATTCAGAGCAAAAGCCAAAGTGGTTTTAATGACCATTTAGACTCAGTGGGATCTGGGCCCTGTACCTCTTCAGCCACACCTTCTATCACATACCCGCAGCCATTTCACTTTTCCCACGCAACATTCTCCTTTATCCTTAAACCCATTTGCCTCAGGATTTTGTACTCACCATTTCTTCTGTCTGGAATACTCTTTCCAAATATATCTGCATGGATGCCCCATCCCTTCCTTTAGGTTTTACTTATTTCTTTATTATTTTCTTAGTGAGGACTTCCTAGACATCATATCTAAAATGAGATAAAACAATACCAGAAAAACAACTTGACCATCTTATCCTCCTTCCCTGCTTTATTTTTTACCCAGCACTTAACAACTGCACACTATAGATCAGTGCCTCTCAAACATGTATGTGCCCACAAATCACCTGGGTGTCTTGTTAAAATGCAGATTATGACTTAGTATATCTGGGTGGGGACATAGATTCTGTATTTCTGACAAGTTCCCAGGTGATGTTGATGCTGCTAGGACATAGACCACATACTGAGTAGCCAGGCTAGAGTCTTGACCGATACTTCCCAGAGAAATATAATGCAAGCTAACAATGCAAGTCACTTAGCTAAGTTCAAATTTCCTATTAGCCACAATAAAAGAAGTACAAATAAATAAGTGAAATTAATTTTAATAGTATTTTAATTACCTCCATGAATCCAAATTATCATTCCAACATATTATCAATATAAACATTGTTAATGAAATATTTTACATTACTTTTTCATAGTTCGTCTCTGAAATCTAGTGTGTACTTTAAATTTACAACACCTCCCGACTTGGTCTAGCCACATTTCAAGCCACATGTGGCTAAAGGCTGCCATATTGGATAGCACCAGTCTAGACTTTGCTTGTTCATCCTGCTTATTGCCTTTCTCTCTAGAATGAAAGCTACTTGAGGGAATAAACTTTTGTTTGCTTTATTCAGTGATGTGTCCCTCCTCTCCCACCCTGTGCCTGGTAGAGCATCTGGCCTTAGTGGCACCCAAAAATATTTTTTGAACAAATTGGGTGATGACTATTTTTAGTATACTAAGACAAAACCCTGGATTAGCTCTGTTTTCTGCCATTTTTCAGAGAAGGTAGGCTGCAGTCACCCATGCTGGTAGATAGATTGTCTTTAGTGGCCCTCATCTCTGCTCCATGCCTCCACTCCCTTCCCAAATAAACTGCCTGCAATAAGAATCCTTCTCTCAGCATCTGCTTTGGGGGAAACTCAAACTAACACATTAACCTCAACCTCTCCATTCCTCCTGAACAAAGCCAGATGGGGACCCTCTCTCTTAGCTTCCCTCCATGGCTAGACAAGGGCCATAACTCATCTGCAGAAGAGACCTAAGACCAAGTTTAGTGCTCAGCATAGTTCCTCATCACCAGTTGGTATTTCCATATTTTCCACTTCCACCCACCACTGGATTCAAAGAAAGCAATTTGTTAGATAGGAATCACCAAAACATTACCCAAGGCCTACTAACATGCCTGGAAAAGTTAAATGTGAGCTGCATCCCAGAAATTTCTGAGGCCTGACAAGGCTTTCTTTATATTTTGCCAGGGTGTTGACAGCAGAGAGAAAATGCACATAAAATACTCCTTGCGATAATTCAGCCAAAGACTAGGGAGGGTGGTACAGTGCTATTTCATCCTAAGTGACAGAAACAAAAAAGCCTTTTCTTTAGGATTGCTTCTCCAAAATCAGCATTTTTGAAACGGTGCCCACTCTCATAGCCTCCTTCTCTGAAGCATAAACATTTTAACTGCCTCTTTGGATCTTAAGAGGGTCTGGGTACAAATACCGGGATCCAGTATTAAAGGCTAGATCAGCTATCGGCCGTAATCGCTGGATTCATTTAGTATAGTAGAGCTGTCTGAAGGAGAAACTTGTTTTTTTTTTTTCTTTTTCTCAAACATAGCAAATTCTGAAGCCCTGAAATCCCACGTTCTGGATCAGGTTTGTTTTGATAATGCATACCTCTGTTTCTCTAGAGAAAGTTCTGTCTAAGTCGTGAAATGATGGCTTCAATTAGACTTGGCTGCACCCATCAAAGACTGGGATTGTGAGTCAATGGACTGTCGATGTTTTATTCCACCACCTTTGACATAAATTATTTTCTGTCTGTGGCCCAGCTCCAGCTCTGCTGCACAGAAGCCATCCATGAGGGTAAAATGTGCCCCTCACACAATAGCTCCATTGATGCTTTCTCATGCAGGGAAACATGCCCACATCTTACTCTCTACCTGCAGAGCATCCCCTCTGGAAAGAGAGCCCTTCATCTCACTTTCTCCCTACAAAAGTAAATCCCTGTGTATTTTCAGCATGCCAAGACAAGGCAAGTGTTGCAGAAACCCTAAGAAAAGGCAGGTGCAGCCCTGCTTCCATGAGGGTACCTGAAATAATTGGGAAAGCTCAGAACCAGATGGAACACTGAACTTTAAAAATGTAAGCAATGGGTATCATTTCTCTTCTATTCTTCCAGAAACAGGAAAGCCACCCTCTTTGGAAGATATTGAGATAAAAATATGTTTCAATTCACAAGAAAGATTCCTCTACTCATTTTATCATTGAAAAGCACCTCTTCCTCACTTCAGGTCTCCTCAAATGTTATCCTCTCAGTGAGATCCGCACTGAGCATTCGATTTAAAATTGCAAAACCAATTCCCCACTCCTCACTGTGTTCTCTCTTTTGCCACAGTATTTATCACCTTCTAATATTCTATATAATTTACTTATTTAAAATGTGTACTAATTATTCTATATCATTTACTTATGTTAATGCCAGCTTATGTTTTACATAATGTATTGTGTATATTTATATTTGTTATTGTTTATTACACTTAAAGTAAGCTCCACAAGGGCAGGAATCTACATTAGTTTGTTCAAGTGCATGGAATAGTGCCAGGCAAAAGTTGGCACTCACTACATATTTTTGCCTGATTGTATAAATGAATTAGTGAATCGAGGGGTTACAACATAGCAACCGCTGATCAAGGTCCTGGAGAGACTAGAATAACATCACATTATATAATTCTGGATCAGGGACTGCAAACTCAAATGGCTTCAGGAACAAGGAAAATAACTACATGAGTGAGGTGGGCCAGGTATAAAACAATAGAAGGTGGTTGGATTTGGGGAAACTGGAGAATAACCACCCTTACAAAAGGCATGCAAATTCAATTGAAAAAAATTCTCTGCCAAACAAAATACATCTGCAGAGCATATGGGTGGCCACATTGTGATATCTATAATTCTAAGTATTTTTCAATATATGCATATTTTCTATTTCTGCTCTTAATTCTTTCTAAACTTCCTATCTGGAAAAGTCAAAATACTCTAAAATCAGACTTGAATCTATAATAAAATTGATGTTCCCTTTAAAGTTATCCCATTTCTGGTTCTAATTAAGAAGAGTTACGACCAAGTATTATTCAAGAGATTTGAAATCAATTTCATATGTAAGAAACAATAGTCACCTCCCAGTATGTGCATTATTTACAAAAGAGGTAAGTATGGAGGCCTGGAATAGTCTGATTCATTTTTCTAGTTGTTTCTAATTGGCTCTGTGATCTGGAACCTTTCCTTTTACCTTTTTAGATGCCAGTTTACTCCTCTGTATAAGAAATACTGTGTCCTTCTAATTTTATGATTCAATCTGGATTTCATTTCCCATGCTTGCCCTCAAAATATAAAACCTAATACCTTTTAGTTTATGATGTTGAAGAATGCTACATGAATCATTTGCATTGTATCAGTCAGCTATTGCTGTGTAAGAAAAACACCTCAGAGGTACACACTCAGGACTCAGCAGGTTGGCGGGGTGGCTCTGCTCCTCCATAGGTCTTAAACTGGAGCTCCAGTTGGAGGGGCAGTGGCTCCTGAGGGGTGGTAATGGTGGCAGCATCAGATGGCAAGCCCACTGAGCAGACACTTTGCAAGCCTCTGCCTACATCAGCTCTAGTAACATACCATTGCCCAGGAAGGCACCATTCAGACATCCTGCTGCAGGAACTTACTTACCTGAGGGTGCCAGCTATTGCTGTTCTGCACCCAGACCCACGTTCATGCTGAAGCCACACTTCCCGTAGGCTGCTCCCAGACACTGACTGTATGGTGGGTACTAATGCAGATTCGTTTCTGCAAAACCCAGGACTCTTTAATTGTGTGACTTTGACCTGAGGACTTCCTATAAGCCTGGCCCAAATTCTCCTAGAGCTGCACTGCTGTCTGCACTCCTTCCCAATATTTTTCCTTCCTCCTCTCCTGCACAGGTGTCAGGCCTGCCTCTAGGTCTGAAAACTCATCCTGCCTTCTCTGACTCCATCCCTTTATCCTTCACAGGCATGAAGGATTAATAAATCTTTTGCACATCTAATCTCGTCCTGCTATCTGCTTCTCAAAGGACCGAAACTAACAGACTGGACAAAGCAAGTTACATGGCCAGTCCCAAAACCAAGGTGTGGGGAATTACCACCTGTCCACCAGGAGGCCATGGCATGAAAATGTATAATACTTCCACATGGGAGTGACAAATTGGACCCAATTTTCAATTTATCACTGTCATAAAGTAGAAAAGAATTTATGAAGAAGGTGCAACTTGAAAAAATAAAAGTAAAAGCCAAACTATAAAGAAGTGTGGTAGGTAAAAATCCTAAGTGACACCCAAGATTTCTGCCCCATGGTATACACCCCCTACATAATCCCCTCTCATTAAGTTTGGTCAGAGCTTTTGAAAATGATGGGATTTCACTCCCAGGATTAGGTTACTGGTCCATTGACTGAATTCATCAAAAGAGCAATTATACTGGGTGGAGGAAGTTCAGAGAGCTTCTCCAGCTGGCTTTGAAGAACTAAGACACAGTGTTGGGAGAGTGCCACATGGCAACAACTTGAGGGTGACTTCTAAGAGCTGAGAACAGTTCTCAGCTAAGAGCTAGCTAAGAGCTAGCATGAAAACAGGGACTTCAGCCCTACAACCAAAAAGAACTGAATTCTGCCAACAACCAGTGGGCTTGGAAGAGAATTGTTAGCCCCAGATGTGAACCATAGTCCCAGCCAACACTCAAAGTTCAGCTGGGTAGGAGCCTGAGCACAGGACCCAGCTAACCTGCACCCAAATTCCTGACACAGAAACTGTGAGATGATAATGCGTGTTGCTTTAAGCTGCTATGTGTGTGGTAATTTGTTATACAGCAATGGAAAACTAATACAAAAAAGAGAGAATGAAATACTGTGGTAAGCTCAATGGAGATGACATGGCAATACTTTAAGTTTACCAAAATTAATAAAGAAGCTCTTCAAAAAATAGCCAGTGCTTAGTATCATAAAGTACTTTGACACAAAAGAATACATTTCTTGATAAGTTGCACCTTTGATCTCCTGTCTCCATCGGGCCCTGCTGTGAGCTGTGATTCTCTTTTTCTCTGTTTGGTGCCCCATCATCATCTTTAGCAGCTCCCCTTCTCAAACATGGTCAAACCACATCCTCTTTGGTCTCAAGTGACAGCACCACTTAGTTTCAGCCACATGGAACCATAAATTCCATTTGTATTTGTGCCTGTTTAATCTAGGTTTTCTGTTTCTTGGAATAAAAGATTCCTAATGAGCAGATCCATCACCAGCTATCATACTTTTGCCTTCATAGCCAAATGTCTTCAAAATTTTGTTACATTTTCTTACCCATCATATATCATATATTCTTAAATCATGGGAATCTGGCTCCATCCCCGCCACTCCAGAAGAACCACTGCTGTCAAATTCCCTGATGACCTGTGTTGTTAATGCAAAGGTCACTTACCAAAGCTTTCTTTGCTTGATGTTTTGGCAACACTTAGCAATGCTGTCCACTCCTTCCTCTGCAAAAAAATTTCCTTGGCTTCTGTTTTTCCTTATTTTTCTCCTACCTCTGTGAAAATTCCTGTTAGTAAAGCTTTGGGACTTGTCACCTGCTGCTCTTTCCCAAAATGAAGATATTTTGAGGTGATATCGGTAAATGACTTGGGCCAGAAACCTGGAAGATATGTTTGACCTTATCTTCTTCCTCATTCCTTAAAAATAGTCATCTATCAAGTTCTATGAAGTCTACTTCCAAAATATCTCCTGAACCAGTCCACTGCTATCTCAAATGCCACCACTGTCATCCACACTGACACCACTGCCATCCATGTGGCCACCGCCACTGCCAACCACACCACCACCACCATCCATGCCACCACCACCACCATCCACACCACCACCATCCCCACCACCCTTGCCAACCACACCACCACCACCATCCATGCCACCACCACCATCATCGACATCACCACCGTCATCGACACCATCACCATCCATGCCACCACCATCTCTGGCATATATTCACACAGCAATCCTCTCTCTGACCTTCCTGCTTCTGTCCTCACCTCACACCATCCATTATTCTCACCTCAGATAGAACCGTCTTTCTAAAATGCAAATCTGGCCTGAAATACTTCAGTGGCTCCCACTGCTCTCAAAAGAAACTTAATGCAAACTGTCAGGGTCACTGATGATCCTTCACCCCTTTCCCTTCCAGCCTCACTCCCGGCCGTCTCACAGTCTACACAGCAGCCATTATTGGGTTTCCAGAACATGTCATTCTGTCTCCTGTCCTTGTTTCCTCTGTCCATATTTTCTCCCCACCACTCCCTTCCTCCAGGAATTTCCTCCTGATCCTACACTTCGAGCAGGTGCCCTGTGTATATGTACCTAACATCTGGATAGACTGTCCTGGCACTTCCCACACTCCTTAACCAAGGAGGCACCAGGAGTGTCTTGCCCACCATTTTATCCCCATCACCCGTCACATAACCTGGCAGTTAATAGATGCTCAAGAATTCATTGTTCAGTAAACACTGCAGGAGTGAATCCGTGCTATGTGAGTTGGACACATTTTGCTTCTTCTGAGTACCTGGATTTTTAATTCCGAAAACAGGTCCTGCATGTCATATGGCATATTCATTTCCTAGGGCTGCCATAATAAATTACCACAAACTGTGTGGTTAAAACAACAGAAATGAATTGTCTCATGGTTCTGGAGGTTGGGAGTCCAAATTCAAGGTGCTGGCAAGGCCACGCTCCCTCTGAAGGCTCCGGGGAAGATCCTTCCTTGCCTCTCCCAGCTGCTCATGTCTCCCTGCCATCCTCGGCACTCCTTGGTTTGTCAATGCACCACTCCAATTCCTGCCTCCGTCTTCACAGGGCCTTCCTCCCTGTTCATCTCTGAGTGTCCTCTCCTCTTCCTACGAGGTCACCAATCACTAGATTTAGAGCCCACCCTAAATCGAGAATCATTTCACCTCAAGATCCATAAGCAATGACATTAGCAAAGTCCAAATAAGTGGCATTCTGAGGTTCCAGGTGAACATGGATTTGGGGGAAGGGGAGACAGTTCCACCCCCTACATGTGGTGAGGGATCGTCCGTAGGCACCAGCTGGGCGCCTGCCACTCAGCTGGAGGGCGCCAAGGCTGTGCTCACTCCACAGAGGCAGGGCAAGCTCCAGATGGTGCCGGAACCTGTAATGCCAGCCTCTGTCATCCCTCAGGATACAGGGGCTGAGCTCTTCACCCAGCTTCTATCATCTATAAATTAGCTTTGCATCCTGCTCCTTGATCAAGGGTCTTTAACTAGAGTCTGCAGACCTGAGGAATTCAGGGGCTTTATGAACCTGAACTTGAGTAGATTTTTATTAACACTAACTTCTAACTGGGATTGTTAAATTTCAGTTGTTCATTTTAGACATTTGTTTTTTAAGTACATATATATAGATAGATTTACATGCATATATAATCTGCACACAAATTTAAAATATATATAATATCAGGTATATATTATTTATATACATCCAAACATAACTAAATTATCCCAGACATGTACATTTTACCATTTAAGAATATACTGTCTAACTGGAATTTAATATATCCTATAATATCAGTGCAGGCAATAAAACACAGTAATATTAGCAGAATCTGTGATATTGTTACCAAAACAAATCACATATATTTTCATATCACATTACAGATGTTGCAGATATCTCAAAGTATCATTTATGGTCATCACTGCTTTGCAGTAATGACGTCAGTAGAGCCGTCACTAGATCTTGTTATCTAATGCATTAATAAAGAAGCATTGTATTATTCTATGAGAAATTTGTCATTCCTTACTATTTTGGTAGCTGTATTTCAAGAAAATTTGTTTTCTTCATAAAGGATGAATTCTGTTTTATGCTTTTAAAAGCATTATTCTGAGAAGTCGCCCAGGGGTTTTGCCAGACTGCTGAAGAGGTGCATGGCACAAAAAAAAGGTTAAAAACTCCTGCTTTATTTTCTATAAATAAAACAAAACAAACAAAACACTTAACATCCCCTTTAAAAATGCAAGTTTTACAACTATTATCTCTGAAATGGACTCAACAGCCCATTTTTATTAAGATTAACCCTCTCCCCTTGCATTTTTGCTCTAGCAAGTGTAACTCTCCCCTGTGGAATGGAGGTCTATGAATGAATTGGGAGAGAATCAGGTATAACAAAGCATGTAAAAGAAAAATGTGCCAGATAGCACCACAAAATATTATTCCCCTAAAATCTTCAGTGAAGAAGGATAAGAAGGAAACTGGGAGCACAGAATGTATCCCAAAAGACTGGCTCTTCCTGCGACCTGCTCTTTCTCCCAGTCTGGGATGCAAAGCAACTGGGTGGCAGAATGTGGTTAAGCAGGAACAGAAAAGATTCTGTCAGCTTTAGAAAGTGGCAGGGATCCACGAACTTGTGTGGACACTCACCAATACATCCTCAAGCATTTTCCCAGTGGAACTCATCTACCAGTGACCCCGCTTCTGCAGTCAGCACTGTGATGCAAACCACGTCAGCTGAGAGCTTTCCCCTCCTGACTTCACTATCCATCCAGCCACTTCCCAAAGCTCAAGCTTCTCACCGATGGCCGTGGTCAGGCAAAAGACACCGAGCAGTTACATGAATGACAGCCTGGCATTAGGTTTTAGTAGGAAATGCCTGAGCCACCAGAGTGCTATGTCCTTCCAACCCATTTTACTTTTCAGTATTCTCTCTTTGTATTATCTCCCATTTAAATGTCTGCAATCATCTTAGAAACTCATGAATGTATGTATGATACTGTTAGTGTTTGGAAAAGCAAGCACTTCTCTTCCCAGATGTCATTTTGTGGAAAGCTTTTTCTTCCTCTGTACCAGTTCAAATAAACCAAGTCATGGGTCTGATTTGAATGAAGGCACAGACCTCACTCTGTCACACACCAGCTGTTGTGAATAAATATTATGACAGCCCAGATGCACAATGTGCCTTGATGCTGGTAGGGACGAGGCAGGCTTCTGTCCAAGCAGGCAGCACAGACCTTGGTGATAGCAAACTGCCTGGCTCTTCCCCCCACATTCTGTCAAACCATTTGGAGGAAACACCACCATTTTATTTGCAATCCATCCCAGGACTTTAGAATCAAAGGGTTGCTGTAAATACTCATGAGTATACATTATTGCTTAATTCAAAACTCTGAGACATACCAAAAGTGCACACAACATGCCCCAGGGATTATCATTTGACCTCAGAAGCCTAAGTAGGGTACTCTGGTCCCTGGAATCACAGGTTGGGAGCTTGGCCTTCAGGATTCATCTTAAAAGTAGAAAAACCTTAACATGAAGAAATAAGTTGATGGGAGTATAATCCAAGGAGCACATGGGGAGATATTTTCCTTCAGATCTTCTCTACTGCTCCTTATATTACAAAATAGAGTCCAAAGGCTACTTCTTATGCTTAAAAGAGCTACTCCATCCTGCAACATAAATGTGACCCAATTTGTGGCAATTACTCAGGACCCATGAAGGTTGGACCTCAGCATCCACCTTAACACCAAGCTCCCAGCAGCCCCTGCTTTGCTTCAGAGCTGGCATGAGACAATAAATGTGGCTTGCCTTCTCTGCATTGGGATTTCACAAGGGAGAAGAAACTGGAAGTGGAGGTCAGTGAAAGAAACCTTTTGCCCACCATCATCTAACAAAGTTCTGATGGTACAAAGACCATCTCAATATCTGTTCTTAAAACTTTAAAGTTTTTATTCAGGTCCTCCATTCTAAAACTCTCAGTCTTTGAATCTGTGATGCTGTGTAGTGTTTGGCTCATGCCATTCATTTGTATGTATACAACACAGTGATTTGTAGCATATTCTGTGAGCACTCCTATTATCTTCCCTGCTTTTTTATTCTCTCAGTCCAACTTTTTTTGGAGCAATTATTACATGCCAGGCTCTGAAGGTACAGGACAAAAATCCATCCCCTCAAGTTGCTCACAAGCATAAACTAATTATCATAAAATGACTAAAGGGAAATAATATGGTGCTTAATTTATCCATATCTTTATATTCCAATAACTATATATAATGAAATAATATAGAAAGATTTAAATTTTAAATCAGAACTAGAGAAAATATGTATTAAAATGGTGTGATCAAGACATGGAGAATGTGGGGTTGGGCATAAAACAAATATATATAATTCCACATTAAAAGCACCTGGGTTAGGGCTACAGTGAAAAGAGACTCAAACAGCAAGAAAATGTGTGAAGATTATATACCATGGGTAATGCAGCACCACGGAGAATTTTTCAGGTATAGAGTTAGAAGTATCACCTTTTGTTTCAAAGACAATTTTGGTAGCAGTTTGTAAATTCCTTGTAGGCAGACTGTGACTGACTCATTTTCCATTTACCTGCCACAGTGATTTGCACTTAGTAAGTGTTCAATAAATGTACAAGGGTGTAGCCTGAATGCTAAATGAATCTGAAGAATGTGAGTCCTAGGAACAACAACAAAATCCATGTCATACTTTTGCCTCAGTTCCATCCTTTTGGGAATACTGTGAGATGAAGAGGTAGACACGATCAATTATTAAGAACTGTGCCAACTGTGAGATTTGGAAAGTCCTCAGACAATGGACTGGCCTGATATGGTGTCTTTTCAGACTCCACATCCACAAGAACAGCACCTTCCACAGGTTATAGCATAGCGTGTTTGAGTCAAGATGAAAGTCTTCCAGAGCCCATGCATATAGATTTGTTTTTCCTTAAGGAGGAATTGCAAACTGTAAGGAAAAGAAAACATGCATCTCTTCTCAGATGTCATAACATCATACATAGGCCAGTGTTACAATTTCATATAAAGAAGAATACAATCAGTAAAATTAATTTAAAAAACATTAAAATCCATTTGCTCAAGTGACCACTATTTGGGATAACTATTAATTTAAAGTCTCAAACAAGAGACCATCACATCTTAAACTCTCAAACTCCCATGTTGAAGTATTCAGGTTTGAGAAATGGAAGAAATGAAGTCATGAACAAATTCCCTCAAATCATTTATCAGGATACTTTACAATCACTAAAATTAAACAATAAGAAATTATTTCCAGTGTTCTATCCACATTAACCTATTAATAATGGGTACTGTTTAATACATTTTTACCTAATAGTAATAACTGTTTCTACATACCATTCTCTTCTTTTTAAGAATTCAGTGTCCTACCCTCTCCCATACTTTCAAATTTTGATAGCAAATTTTCCTGGCTTTATTGCAGTAGCATGACCACTAAAGCAACATTTTCTCTTTGGTTTGCCCACACAATGATGAAGACTTTCCAATTCCATGATACTGAACTGTTGAGGGGATCTTCTGTGTCCCATTATTGTCCCTAAAAAGAAACTTAGATATTAGACATGGAAAAATGATTGAGTGACGTAAGTTAGCCAACAAAGTGTTGTTGAGTAGGTTTCTCTTAACTTCCCTCCCCAGGGCACATAGCATTAGTTCCTCCTATGGTGACTTCATTCCAGAACCCAGAGCATCTGACATGGGTCCTCAGATGCTAACTTCAGCTCCCTCCTCCTGGGCCACCACTCTCAGCCTACTTCCTAGGATGGCTTCCTTGGAGAACAGAAGCCCCTAGGGCTTTCCTCAGCTCCTTCCTCCTGGATCCCAGCACCAAGGCCACTCACTGCTCACTTTCCTTCAGCTCCCTTTATATTTATAATTATATTTATATCTCTATAGCTACATCTGTATCTGCATTTATATTCGTAAAAGGTTTATTTTAAGAAATTGACTGCCATAATTGTGTGGGTTGGCAAGTGTGAATCTGTAGGGTAGATTTTCAGCAGGATGGAAATTTGGAATTTGATTTTGTAGGCTTGAGACAGAATTTCTTCTCCAGGAAACATGAAGTTTTCCTCTTAAGATCTTCAACTGATTGGATGAGGCCCACCCATATTATGAACAATACTTTCCTTTATTTAAATTTAACCAGTTGTAGATGCTAATCCCATCTACAAAATACTTTCACTTAGATTTGTGTTCAGTTAAATAACTGGGTACTACAGCCTAGCCAAGTTGACACCTAAAACTAACCCTCACAACCCCTTTTCCTATTCAAAACCCTACCTTCTCTTTTTTATTTAGTTATCCCCAATAGAAGTTAATGGTAATTTCCATCAAATGGACTAGATACCCTCACGGTTGAAGACAATTAAGAGTTTTTAAGTCATAAATATGCCCATGTCAGAATTTCACATAAAGAGGGCTCTGTTGGATATTTTCCTTTTGGCCTGTCATATGTACCCCCTGTCCTTCTCCGTCCTGCTCTGAGCCTCTATGTATAGGTCCACATGGATCTCTGTGGAGTGCAGCAATTGGGCTTCCCTGGCCTATGCAAGACATTAGCAGGAAATCAGAGAGCAGGAGACAAGAGATATTGGGACATTTATTCCCCGGCTCCCTCCCTCCTAGGTGGTGGTTTGCCAAGGGTGTTTTCTTCCACCTAAGGCCACTGCTCCTGCCAGGTAGAGCTCTCCGAGGGATAAACCTCTCTCCAATCAACAACCTGCTCTTCTCCCTGCCCCTTCCTGCATGGGGAGGTAAAGCTCCCCCAATGCTAGGCTCGGGGTACTTCACCATCCCTTATTTGTTGACCGTCACCCTTCCTGCATCCTGCAAATAGCCCCTACATTGAACTCTCCTCAATCAACCCTTTTGACTGTGCCATCTCTTTCCACCAGGACACCGAGAGAAGAATTTGCATTTGAGAAAGATGTCTCCAAACCGACCCAAATGTGTGAATTTTCACTGAGTAGAAGGTCTATTCAACAGAGAAACACATTCTGAACAGAAGTGGAACCTGGAGCACAATCCATGGTTTACTCCCTCCTGACTTTGACTTTAATAGTTCTATAATCTCAGAAATAATTCATCTTAATTATTATAAACGAAAGCACGCTTTGTTTCAGCAATTTGAATCTTAAGCCAGACTAAGGTACACTATAACCTGTCTGCTTCTGATCGAGGTAAACAATTTAATTGGATTAAAATGAATACATATGCAAGCAGAATCTTGATTGAGGGATATGTTAACTCTTCCTGATACAGAAATTTGCTAGAAATTGATATGTAATTGCACTGCCTGTATTTCACATTACGTTTTTCTTTTATACTTTCCTTCTGGTTTATAATTAGTACTTTAATACATCATGAAAAAAATAGTGTTTTCTTTTACCAGCCTATTTTCTAACCCAAGTTTGAATTGAACATTCAGATTAGAATTTGAATCTGCTCATGAACAAGATAAGCTTTAATTCCTTTGTTCAAACTTTTTGACAGTGCTTCACATCACAACCTAGACACACAGATATTTAAACACAGACCTATACATGAGTAACTATAATAAAACTTTTATTGAACAGTAACTATACTGCATGTAATAATCCAAATATTTAATATCCTTTTCTATTTAGAAAAATACACCTGCAATCACTCATTAAATGAGTTTATGAACTACTAGTGAGTATGAAAACATAGATTCAAATTAATTGCCAGGTAAGCAGAAAGAAAAGGCATCAAGTGAAGGCAAACAGATAACAAAATTCTGAAGTTAAAGTTAAAAAAATTAAATAAAGTCAACATTTAATTAAACTTTCTAAAATCTATTTAAAGGAAATTAAATAAAAATATGTTTATATTAATGTCTAATGATAAATAATTTCATGAGCACTAGGGCAATACTTTCTTTAACTGAAATAATCATCATTAGTATTACTTTCATTTTAACCTACATGACAAAGCACATTTCAACACAGAAACACTGAACTTGCTCGTAGACCATTTTCTTCTTAGAAGAAAACATCAATGCACTCTGCCAAACTCTTAAGATAAATCTAAATAAAGTGGAAAATTTTCCAGTTATGAAAATGACTTTCTCTGATCAGTTACTCTATTATCTGTGAACAAGCCATCATTAGCATTTTTAACTTAAGACTTTAAGGCATTTATTGATAATTCATGTTTCTAAAAAATGCATTAGAAAAAAAGAGAGAGAATAAGAATTAAATATGCACAACCAAGACTCACTAGCCCCTAGAGGACAGAGTGCCTGCAAATGTTTTTCCTTAGAATTAATGTCTGAGCTTCCTCACTCATTCTAGAGTCCCATATCTGCTTACCTTTTACAGGGCAAAGGAAACTTCATGTATAAGATCACAGCAACTTTAAAGCTGTTTGATGCTAATGGTCTGAATATTCCGGTTTGCAACTCTGAGAGATCATATCACACAAACATTATCAAATCCAAACTCCCAGCTAACATTCACTGTCATTGTTCTTTGAAATTGAAACTTGCTTGTGGTAAGGAGGGACAATGCATGTCCTCCAAGTGTCCCAAATCTCTCACTTCCAACAGTAACACATTCTACAGAGATAAACAAATAAGTAAAAACTTTGGTGAAAATTAAATTGATTTTTTTATGGATTGTAAGTATAGAAAAGAGTGTGATATCCATGGAGGCTTTTCAGAAATATCTTGGCTCTCTCCTTTTGGGCACCAGCTCCACTTAAGGTGGAACCTTAGGATGTGGAATCTGAGCAGAAGAACCAGTGCCTGTTTCTCCCCATATTTCCTTCCCTCTGCTTTAATGAACTGCAAGTCCAGTCTGGGTCCTAGAGAGAAGTTGATGGCAAGATAGTGCAGAACCCCACCTAGTCAGCCCTCAGTGGGGAAAGGAATAAACCTTTGTTATTTTAAGCCATTGAGATTTGAGGTGACCTTTTTATCTCTGCATAACCAGACTCACATAGTTATCAATAGATGTTATCTAGAAACATTTTATGAAAACATTTCATCTCTCCAGCAACTCAGAATAAATTTTCCCTTTTCCAAAGTGTTTAAACTAAAAGAATTCAATAAAGGACCTTTAAAAACAGGTATTTCCACTTAGCCCATCCAAAAAATATACAGAAATTCTCTTCAAGAAGAGAGCATCTTATCTTACAGTTTAATTTTCATTAAGGAATAAAACATATATCAGAATTTCCCACTTGGGTTTCATACAACAAGACTCTCTAACCTGGAAGCGATCAAGCAGTCCACTGTTCATCAAGAGAAAAAAAGATTGGACCATCTTGGGTCACGTGGACTGACTGGATGAATGTTTCTTGGTCTCATATTAACTGGCCCACGGTTCACACACTGCTCTTCTGCCTGGGAAAGCTGAGGTTCCTTGGTTTGCATGGGGACTTACCAGATTAAATATGTACCGTGCCATATCATATTTAAAGAGTATTTTTTTAAGTGCATTCTTTAAATGATTCCACTCCAAACCAAATATCATCTTGCAAGTAAAGTTTACAGAGTCAAAACAATTTTAAAGTACCACCACATTAAAAGTTTCATTTAAATAAATGATCTCATCCTAAAGCTAGGAAATGTAATTAGCATTTTGCCTTTCCTAGCAGTGAAGAAACCACCCTCTTGATTCTGAACAATGTAAAACCTCCAATGGACATTTAAAAAAAATTTTCGACTGTCTATGCTAGACAACTCTTTCCATCAATTCAAGGACATACTAAGAATGACCATAAAGATGTGATCTATTCCACAAGCCACATACCAAAAATTTGTGTCAATTCCTTATAAGTATACTGTTTATTGCCCAACTGTTTTCTGAAGTAGCTGTGTCTACTCTAAGAGTAAACGCCTTGAAGTGGTAAGGGCTTTGAAATCTTGACCAGTGTGAACGCTGACAAAATTGAGGAGAAATCTGTCATATATACTCATAATCAAAGACATAGGTGGTGACTGGGTTCTGGGCAAACAGAAGACCTTCCTCACGTTCCTTCTTCAAAAGGAAAAGTAGAGATGATTTGGCACCTCACAAAGTTGTCTAAACCAGTGATACATCTCACCCATATAAAATGTGTAAGCTTCTCCACACACACAAGCTAGGGGTCATAATTGTGTTATTCTTATAACATCCAAGACTAAGCTCTTTCATCCTGGAGATATGGTGATGTCTTCATAAAAAGGAAGCAAATTATCTTGATTACTTAACATGCTACCTGGCCTTGCTCTATACAAAGGCTTGTACAGCCTTCCTAAGAACATCTCAAGCTACATGCATGTATCATTTGTAATTACAAAGAGCTCACTCAGAACCAAAAAACCTGGTTGAATCTGAGGATATTGAAAAGCATCTCCAGTGCCTTTCCGAAGGTCTTGGCTCCCACAAAACCCCAAGTGCAATTGCCCAACCACTTTCACCCTTAAATTTCAAGCTCATGTGTATTTTAAGGGAAATTCAATCCATATGTTTCTGAATCATGGACACTAAACACATTAAGGTTTTTGTTTGGTAAGAGCTTTCTAAATCCCAAGATGACTTATGAGACTTTTTATAGCCTGTTTATTTTGAAGCAAAGAAGCACGTTTTGCTGAAAGTAAACAAGATTTATAAGTAAGAAGCTTTGAGGTGTACATAAAACTAGGGTTCAAGAAAGTTTATGCACATCCAACCTGTGCAAAACTCATTAGCTGGTTCTTCCAATTTGTTCTTTCCAAAGTAGAAATAATGGCACCTTGGGCCAATAAATAGTTATTTTTATAAACATAGTCTACAATATTTTAGAACAACATACCTCTCTTGCTTGAGGCAGTAGTTAGTCATTTGATAGAATTGCATATATATTCTTTTTTTAATGTGGACATTTTCAAAAGTGGGTGTGGCTGATTTTTAAGTTATAATGTGTGACTTGATTTCAGTTTTTATGTGTGTAAATTCTGAACAGGCTCTTGGCAAAAAAAAAAACTGCTTAATTCACAAGCTGTTAATTTCGAATTTATAGTTTGGGTTAAAGTTTACTCACAATTCAACTATCAAAAAGAGTTTGGAAACAAATTGACATAGTAAGCAAGAGTAGGGTGGAGGCTTATTTCATCTATTTATGATAACAAACTGCTTTAAAGTATTTAATAAGCACCCCATTTTCACACAAACATCTACTCATTATAAATAGCTTTCTTTATTGAAGAACATTACTAAAATAATTTAGTTGTTAAAATTTAATAGATCCAGTTTATATATATATCTATACTTTAATGTATCTAGTTGTGTGTGCTTAATAGTAACAAAATGTAATTTATATAATTACTCTATCATTTGTTTTGGCAAGTCCTCCCTAATTTGCCTGAATTAGTGATTTGTATAGCCCTGGTGTCAGAAATTTCTTAATTCAAACAGATTCTGAGATTCAAAGCTGTACCACTTTGTGATTCAACCACATTAATTCCAACTATTCTGGTTCAGAATACCTTAACAAACACACTAGAAGCCACCCCAACCATATTTTCTCAAATGCTTAGAGTTTCAAAATTTTAATGGCATAGAGACTCTATTAACAATGTTTTGAAATGAATCAATAAATGAAGACAATAAATATGTGTTAGGCATCTATTGTGTGCAAGGCACTATGCTAGATCCTCAGAAATTTTCCACATCAATAAGAGACTGCAATTCTATTGCAGGAGAAACTGGGAGACATGCAAGTCCAAGCATGGGCTGAGTGTGGTAAGCACTTTAAGAAATGCACTAAAGTGTGCAAGGGTAAAACTGGGACTGGGAAAAGCATCTAAGAATGTGAATTGGGCCCTAAAGAAAGAATCAGTCTGTGTCAACTGAAAGGGAGGCAGATACTGGGATCATTCCAGACAGAGGAAGGGAACATCATAAACAAAGGAAGAGGGAGATGGGAAAGCTGAGCAGGCATTGGGCAGCCCAAGTAATTTGACATGACTAAAGCCCAGGTAGTAAGAAAAGCTTAGCCTAAAAACTAAGCTGGGATTGCATTAAACACAGAGTGGGACATTACAGGAAAATCCTATGATGAATATTGGAGGCACAGGGGATAGCTACAAAATTTACCCAATATTCTATTGTGAAAGGATAATGGCACAGGAAAAAATAAGTGTTCTGATGAGTGAGAAAACTTACCAGCTACGGTACAGTAAGGAGATTATTTCCGTCCCTCCAGTCAAGAGAGTTTAAGAAAGGAAAGAAGAGAGGGAGAGAAAAACAGAAACAGAAAGATAAAAATTGAGGGGGAGGAAAAGGAGGAAAAGAAGAAGAAAAAGAATTTTTTTATGATAAAGGCTAAGCCATGAATATAAAATACTATTTTATTTTTGTGGAAATATCTTTTAACTGGACATTGAGAGAATAAAATATCAAATAAATGTGTCGTTCGCAACAAAGGGGATGAAATAAATTCCTTTGCCAATATTAAATCTCTGTCACAAACTAACTTTTGACAATATCGAGGTTCAGGGCCTCCACATACTTAAAGAAAACAATTAGGGAAAATCTAACTGAAATATACTCAGAGGGCACGGACTCCAGCAGTGGATGTTGTCCCATTTTCATCTAACAAATTAACAAAACCCACAGCATTATCTCATTTGTAATCCCTGAGCAAAAAAACAATGGAGGTCACACTCATAACTAAAATATTCTGTAAACTTTCCACATCCTACACAAAAAGTACCCATATACCCAGTTATCTGTTGTTTTTGATGCTGTTTTATATGACATCATTTTAAATGATTTTCTCATTGTTGCTGATGTATCAAATTAATTGACGTTTGTGTACAGCCCCGTATTCAGTGAGCTTGCTAAATCCACTTATTAATTCTAATAGCTTGTCTGTACATTCTTTAGGATCTTCTACATATACAATCATGTCATCCGGGGAAAATGGCAGCTTTGCTTCCTCCTTTCCAATTCTAGGACCAGCACAGGAAGACATAAAGGTAACAGAAAAAAATCATACAAGATAACAGATAACAGAAAACTTAAAACATATTCAAAAGTAACACATTTTTGTGTTCCTTATGAAATTAGCATCTGTTCCTGTTTCCTAATGCTGCCAGAATGCAAAATACCAGAAATGGATTGGCTTTTATAAAGGGAGTTTATTTGGTTACACAGTTATAGTCTTAAGGTCACAAAGTGTCCAAAGTAAGTCATCTACAATCGGGTACCTTCACTGAAGGACGGCCAGTGATGTCTGGAAAACCTCTGTTAGCTCAGAAGTCATGTGGCTGGAGTCTGCTTGCTCCCAGGTTGTGTTTCAAAATGGCATTCTCCAAAATGTTGCTCTTGGGGCGTTTTGTCCTCTCCTAGCTGCAGCTCCTCTTCAAAATGTCACTCTCAGTTGCTCTGAGGTCCTTCTGTCTGTGAATTCCAATTAACCCGTCCGAATGGGCGAGGTAACACCTCCATGGAAATTATCCAATCAGAGGATTCCAATCTAATCAACACTGATACTTTTGCCCCCACAAGACTGCATCAAAGAACATGGTGGTTGGGGGGACATAATACATCCAAACTGGCACAGCACCCTAAAGTGACACCGTGATATTGCTTCCTGAAAGCAAAGTGTTTTTCTTGGCTAGTCAAGCTTCTTTTGTGTTGTAATTCAGCACTCCCTCCCCCCCAACCTTGCATCATCGCAGCATCCAGCGTGTCACAGGAGCGCCACAGTGACTTAGAAACACTTGCTCCTTGCAAATCTTCTGTGAATTAATACAAATAAATCAACAGACCTAGAAGTGAGTACATGCAAAAAAGGGGCAGCTACATAGTGATATTTGAGAAGCACCAAGAAGGTTACATGGGATGTGGGGGGGAGAGCATCAGGTGTGTTAGAACCCCACGTTTTCCTGCATCTGTGCCTTTGCCTGTGCTCCTCTGGATATCCTTCCCTACAGCAAACATCATTCCTAAGCAAGCAGGGAACTGAGAAATGGATAGTTTGAAGAAGGCAATATATTCTTTCTGAGCAAGCGGACTGCTTTAATCTTTTGAACAGTATCTTTCTTTGAATATGCTATAGTCATTTCTATCTCATATCATCTTTCTACTTCTCTATAAGAAATGAATCTGACCTATAGCAAAAGCCCAAAGACGCAGATGATTTTATTTCTATGTGGCAATAAAACAAGAGCCGAAAAGAATAAACAAATAATTTCTTTTGTAGTTCCTGTGTATACACACTGGAGTCTCAGAAGGTGGCCTTGCTGGAAGCAAATATTTGAGATTGGTTTCTACTCATCACAGTATGTATTTTATGCCTTGGCTGTGTGTAGGAAAGTCTCACATCCATACCCTGACATAGTTAGGCCCACTGGGTTACAGGGATACAGGGATGGAGGTATGGGAGCAAGGTCGGAGACCCTAGCAAAGAAAGAGGTGTTTAGGAGACTAAGCACGAATACCTCTTAGGTGAGACTCCCCTCAAAGCAGTCCCTGAGGAAAGGATTTTGAAGCAAGTCGTTTATTTGGGAGGAAATCTTGGGAACTCAGTGGTGTGGGTGTGCCAGTTTGAATATATCATGTCCCTCTAAAAGCCATATTCTTTAATGCAATCTTGTGGGGGCAGATTGATTAATCTTTCTGATTAGGGTGTGACCTCTTGATTGAATGTTTCCATGGAGATTTGACACTGCCCACTCAGGGTAGGTCTTGATTAGATTACTGGAGTCTTTTAAAAGGAGCTTACACAGAGAGCAGAGAGATGAAAATGCCCAGGATATGCTAAGCCAGGAGACCCAGACACTTGCGGACACTTTGAGATGCTAGCCCAGAGTTTGCTCTGGAGAAGCTAAGAGAGGACAAATGCCCCAAGAACAGCTGATGCTTAGAGACACTTAGAGATACTTGGATTTGGAGATAGAAGGATGTTTGGGGATGCTAACCTAAGGGATGAAACCCAGAGATTGCCCTGGAGAAGCACAGACACCAGCCACAAGCATTCCCAGCTGGCAGGGGTATTCCAGACACCATTGGCCTTTCTTCAGTGAAGGTATCATCTTGTTGATGTCTTAGTTTGGACACTTTTATGGCCTTATGACTATAGATTTGTAACCAAATAAACCCCCTTTATAAAAGCCAATCCATTTCTGGTATTTTGCATAACAGCAGCTCTAGTAAACCAGAACAGTGAGAAAGGGAGGCAGGGAAGGGAGGAACGCCTGCGGGGGGGTATATTAACAAGTGGGTTATCGTAATGGACAGCTGGTCCTCAAGCCCACTGGGGACTCCCTGAGAAAGGGTATTCTTGCACTGCCCAACACAATGCTATTTAAATTCAATTTAAATGAACTAACATTAAATATTCAGTTCTTCATTTGAACTAACCACATTTCACATGCTCAATGGGGACATGTGGCTAGCAGCTGCCATATTGTTTAAGGCAGATAAGGAACAGTTCCACCATCACAGAAAGTTTTATTGGACCATGGTGGTGTAGGGCCTGTGTTCTGGTTTGCTAATGATGCCCTTTTGCAAAACACCAGAAATGGATTGGCTTTATAAAAGGGGGGTTATTTGGTTACACAGTTATAGTCTGAAGACCATAAAGTGTCCAAGGTAACACATCAACAATCAGGTACCTTCACTGGAGAATGGCCAGTGGCGTCCAAAAACTTCTGTTAGCTGGGAGGGCATGTGGCTGGCATCTGCTCCAGAGTTCTGGTTTCAAAATGGCTTTCTCCAAGGACATTCTTCTTTAGGCTGCAGTTCCTCTTCAAAATGTCACTCTCAGTCACTCTTGGGGCATTTGTCCTCTCTTAGCTTCTCAGGAGCAAAAGACTGCTTTCAAAGGCCATCTCCAAAGACTGCTTTCAAAGGCCATTTCTGTAAGCTGTAGCTCTTCTCTCAGCTCCTGTGCATTATTCAAAGTGTCCTTCTTGGCTGCAGCAAGAGTCTGGGCCTGTGTGGCTCTTTTTAAAGTACTCCAGTGATCCAATTAACACCCACCCTGAACGGGCAGTTACACCTCCATGGAAATTATCCAATCAAACATTTCTCTCACAGTTGATTGAGTCACATCTCCATGGAAACACTCAGTCAAAGGATTCCAGTCTAATCAACACTAAATAAATCTGCCACCACAAGATTGTATCAAAGAACTTGGTGTTTTGGGGGACATAATACATCCAAACCAGAACAGCCTGTCACAGAATGGGACCATCCCAGGGGCAAGGAAGCTGGGCTAATTATCTACCAATTCCCATGCCTTAGTGGATACCAGTCATTTGTGGAGCATTAACTACACCTCTTTTGGTCTGCTCCCTTCCACAGAGATCCCCCCAACAGAGTGTCCAGGTACCACCTGCAGGTGACTTCTGGAATGGTTGAAGGGATATAGATGGGTCATCAGGTAACTTCCTCAGTTTGCATGATGAACAGATGGGATACAGAAATCACGAGCGATGCAAAGAAAAAGATCAAAACGAAAAGTCTATATTAAAAAGAAGAAAGGAGGGAAGGGAGGGAGGGACAGAGGGAGGGAGATAGAGAGGGAGAGAAAGAAAGAAAGAAAGGGGGGAGAAAGAGGAAGGAAGGAAGGAAGGGAGGAAGAAGAGGAAAGAAGGAAGGAAGGAGGAAAGGAGGGAAGGAAGGAGGGAAGGAAGGAAGGAGGGAAGGAAGGAAGCCATCTCAAAAAAAACAACCACATGCAAAGTACAGTACAGTACATGCCTAGTCAAAGCAACAAGGAAACTGTCCCATCCCCAAAGAAAGATGTTGGGAGAACATCTGCATTAATTTTCCTGCTGGGAAATCCTACCCTGCACCCATAGACTCCCAGCCTGTTACTCCCTTAAATGGAAATTTGGCCTCACTTAGATCTAGCCCCAGGTCATGGTTTACTTTTTTTTTTTTTAAGAGTATCACAAACAGATTAGAGGCCCGTGTCAGCACTTACTGCCTGGAAGTGAAGGCAGCAGCTTAGCTAGAATGGTTTCGAAGGCTCTAGAAAGACAATACAGTCCTTCCAGTGGCCCCTGCCTCTTCCTGCCCACCTCTTAGCCCAGGAAAAGATGAAACTTCCTGCCCACCTTTCCACCCGGCTTCCTGATGACTGAGATAATTTTAACAAGAGACAAAGTCATGTCTTTTATGATTCCATCATTAGCGATAATTTGGTTCTAAACATGTCTGGAGAGGAAGCAATCCTTCAGTGTTTTCTCGGTTGACTATAACTCTCTCAAATCTTTTCTGGAGAGACCTACATTAAGGTGAGACACAGAATCACGAGAAAAGAAACCTCAGACAAACGCAACTTGAGGGACATTCTACAAAATACCTGGACCATGAGGGTCATGAAAAACAAGGAAAGACCTAGAAACTGCCACAGACCAGAGGAGAGTAATAAGCCATGACAACTACATATAATATGATATCCTGGGAGAGAAAATGGACATCAGTGGAAAAATTAGTGCAATCTGAATGACATCTGGAGTTGGGTTAATAGGAATCAATATGTACCAAAGTCAATTTCTTAGTTTTGACAAATGTTCTGTGACTACGTCAGAAGTTAGCAATAGGACAAACTGAGCGAAGGGTATACAGGAACTCTTTGCAATCTAAAATCATTCCAAAATAAAAAGCATATTTAAAACAAACAAACAAAGGCTGCATAACCAAAGACCAATTGCATAATTCTGCCTCAGGCTAGCCCTATGATGGAAGAAGGGATAATTGAGGGAAACAAAGTGAAAATGATGATACTTACACATTAGCAATATTGGGGGTAATAAGTAGGTGCTTTACAGGGAAATATGAAGGATGGAAGAAAAAATACTGGGTGTTTGCTTACCTTAAACTTTTTCAGCTATTAAAAATTCCAAGTAAAGGTAAAGGTTCCATTTGCCAAAAGATGCAGAATAAGTTAACATATTGAAATAAGGTTATGTTGGCAAAATGTAATATAAATAGCTGCATCCAGACAAGTGATGAGGAAATTAACCGTGCTGAATGTGTCCGAGCCAAACAGATTGGTCTCAAATCCAGTGGAAACAGACGGCACGCAGAAATTAAGTCCATCCTAAAGCTGTTCAGATAAGTCAGTTAAAATTAAGGGAAACAAAAATGTTGAAATGTGTATGTTTTTAATATGTAAGGAGTACGTGCTGGCCTACTGACAGAACAACAAATTGCAGTTTGATTTACCCCAACCAACAAAGATTCTAAGTTAGGGAATTTCTTTGTAATTATTTTAACTTACTCTCATTAAACAGACAGAGACAAGCACACACAAAACACACACACAAACACCACTCCCCCACCCTTCCCCCCTCCCAACCACATTTTTATGACAAATAACTGAATTGTTAACAGTTCCAAGACTCAACAACTTCAACAAGGGTTCTATAAATGGAAAAAATGTTCCAAAGCCACTAACAATGTAACTGGAAATATGGAAAAGTTTACCAAGTTTACAAAAGAAATCCCTGAATCAATATGAACTAAACAAATAAAGAACCCAAACTGCTGACTTAGCATCGGGGGTTTAGGAGGGTGCAGATTAAGACGTGGTAGGAAAAGCAATTAAGAAAAGATGGGAAAACGACATGCAACCAAGACACAAAGGGAAAAGTAAACTGAAAATAAGACTTCTACAAATGTCAGTGTGATGGCATCAGATTTAACTTCTGCTCACCCTGAAACTCATTCCATCTGATCTAATTAGCGTTAAACGTTTGCCACCTCGTCTTTTCCTTTCATTCATTTTTCATCCATTTTCTGTCTCACTATTGTATTATTTATAACCTTATGGTGGAAGTTTATGTAACAGCCTGCTAAATGTGACTTTTCTTGATCTCAGCAGATGTTCCTAAGCACATTTTGCAGTTGTTGCCCATCTAAGAGGCTCTCCATCAGGACCTCTCAAATTTTAATGTGCAAGCAAATCACCTGGGGTTCTTTTTATAATGCAGGTTCTGATTCAGTAGATGTGGGGCAGAGTTCCATGTTCTGCATACCTAACAAGCTCCCAGGTGAAGCCAAAGCCTCTGGGCTACACTTTGAATCACAGGAGTCTAGAGCATCCGTGAGGGACCCACCAAGAGACAATGAAGCAGCTTTGCAGGTGTGGCCCCTTCATTTCCCTCCAGGCTACAGAACAGAAGACAAAGCATTCCCTAGGTTTTGAAGAGTCCAGTCCTGGGATCTTCTTTGCAGATAGTGCTCTGATTTGCTCCAGTTGTTTTCCCTTTCCTGTAAACCAAGTGAGGGCATTTCAGAGAACTCCTTGGATAGCCTGACTGTACCTCCTAGAATTGGGAGACAGAGGACAGATAACTGACTCCCACCTGTCTAAGGTGAGAAGGTGGGACTGTGCTGGGAATAGCTTGAACTTCAGACTTTGCAGGGAAACGGATGCCTACATGTTTCAAGAGAAAGAAGCAGCATTTGGAAGATACCACACCAGGTGGAACCAACACCAGATGACAACTCTACCAAGGAAGTAAAACCTTCCATACCATTCCTTCTCACCTCTCCTCCCCCTGGAGCCCAAACCAGGAAGGGCTCAAAACAGCAGCCAGTGAGTAGGGAAAGGTGTGGAGTGACGAAAGAGAGAAACAACCAGTGCTAATGAGGCACTCCCCCCACCTCCCACTACACCCAGCAGAGACATCTGAGTCTGAGCCAGGGGAGGGGAGAAGCTTTAAAGTAGAATTGAGAACATGGCACCACGTGATTTTTCAGCTAGAGTAGACCTTTACAAGTCAAGAAAGATCAGAAATGCCAAGATGCCCAAGAGTTGATCCAGAGTAGAAAAAAAACTTTTCCATAAGTTAAGTTTAATGGTGAGTGGTGAGAAAGTATCAAGTTGCTTTCTCTTTGCAGTTCAGGAGCCCAACTGGTTCTATATTTGAGCTTCTCAGTTATGCTCTTTGCTGGAAAAAATTCATAGATCACATAGATATGTATAAGGTAGATCACTTCACCTGGGCTTTGACAAATGGAAAGTTTTAACAAGAATAAGCACACTTATATTAAATAAAAAAGAATAATCCTTTAGCAAATGCATAAATGATGTTCTGCTTTATATAAGTTTACAATTTGAGAGGTAGAGCCAGGTCAGAAGCCAAGGCCTCTGACCCCTAATGCACTGCTCTCTCTGATAAACCAGGATGGCATGCAAATAATTTCAAATAAGCAATGTACCCAAAATAGCTAACAGAGTTGTATGTCTGCTGGGTAGGGAGGGAAAACCCCATGCTACAAACATTATAAATTTAATATGAATTTGCTTCAAAGTGATGTGAAAAAAAACTTCAGCAAGGGCTTCTTTGGCCATGTTTTCTTTCCAAAGCCAGTGCGTCCACAGTTTAAGGTAGGAGTGACAATCCGTTTCCTTTTCATGGGCCGCCTCTGATGGACTGCTTCAGCAGCCCCCGTGGAGGATTCTGAGATCCCTCTGGACTTGGGGGACAGAATGGGGTGAACTCTGGGATGTCTGTGTGGCATTAGCAGGATGGGGGCAGGGCTTGCATGCCAATTATATGCCACCCCTGCTTTATGGTAACCACTGTCACCACAGTGTTATTCTTCTAATCAAAGGAAGTACTTGGAATGGATTTGCTGAGGACTTCCCACTGTAGGAACAGCAATCAAGACTTCACCACCATGAACTTCTCACTCCTCTGGTTAAAGAGATAGTGGGAGAGGGCAGCAAAATAACATTTAGACCTTAGATCAACCGTTTTGGTTCCTTCTGACCAAAAACTGCCAAGAAAATACAAGTGCAAATCATACATCCTATTTGTCCGTCATTGTACCGAGTTTGGTCAATCTTCTGGGTATGAACAAGTAAGGAGAATTGCTGGGTCTCAGAGGCTACCTGGAATAGGGTAGACCCGGAATGACTCTAACCCCCGGAGAAGCAAACTCTTCAGCCTTTAACTGACTGCAGCCTTTAGTTGCTGCAACACCAGAGATCAAAAGACCGATGGAGAACTTTTGGGAAAAGCTTTGTGAAAAGGTTAAACTCTACTGCAGTCATCACTAAATTTTTTTGAAAGCTATAATTTGGTGAATTGGTTTTCTATAACCATTTATGATTACTGTAAATAATAAGCATGTATGCATTCTTTATGTGCTTGTACACACATCCCTTGGGCAGAGGGAATTCAGAATCACAAAGCGTCACACGAGCAACACGGAAATGAGAGGCTGTCAGGATGAGCTTTCAGAATGCATTCAGGTCAAAAGACTTGTGGATTATTCATTCCAGAGTCCCAAATATCAGGAAAATAAATTGGCAATAATCGTCAAAGAATCCAAAAGTAGGCATGACTTTGGAGCCTTGTGCCATCACAGCTAAGGAAATTATCAAAGCTTTGATCAGAGATTTAACTTTGAAGGTGTTCATGGTAACGTTATTTACAAATTGGAAACAACGTCAACATCAACCAAAATGGGACAAAAACTGACATCTGCTGGAACAAGAAACCTCAATAAAATTTATTTTTTCATGAAAATATTTAAGGCCCAAGGAAAGTGGTCATCTGATATTGACATGTGAGAAAAACAAAATCGATCAAGAGATGATACTAATGTCTAGATGGAAAAACAGGGGAGAGCCACAGACAGAAGGAGAAAGAGGCAGGGACAGAGACAGACAGAGTCAACGAGAAACAGAGAAAGCCTGAAAAGAAATACAATGAATCATAAATAGTGGCTATCTCTGATGAGATTGTTGGTAGTTGTCTTTGGGCATACTTTTCAACATTTTGCACATTGCAACAAGCAGGTCTATCTTACATAATCAGATTTTGTATATTCAGAATATATATATAAGTAATGTCAAAGGATAGTGTAATTTGCAGTTCAAATAGTTACAGTTCAAATATAGGATGCCGTAGTAATAACTATTTCTCCTCTTCAGTTCAATTCAAACTACTAAACTATGGGGTCTGAACTACTAAACTATGGGGTCTGAACTACATCCAAGAAGCTACAAAGAATAAGGTATTGTCCCTCCCCCCTGCCCAAAACTCCCTAGGTTAAATATATCCTAACATACCAAAAACAAATTTTAAAAGCATCTTAAAATTTTACAACACTCTCCCAACCATAAAAATTTGAAAAGTAAAACGAATGGCATGCCAACAATTTAATTAGGGAAACAAAAATTTTGCTACAGTCTTTGTGGACCAGGGTTGGGGGAAGAAATGGGGGTTCTACTCAGAATTCAGGACCAGATTATGAATTATGAAGTTAGAAACACGGGGTCCAATAAATAGGTATCAAATTTTCAGTTTTCATACTGATTAACAATGACACGGGCATGCTCAGTAACTTCTCCCAAATTCTTTAGATGCCTTTAGTAAGGATGGAGGAAGGAGGCAGGGTTACTCTAATGGAAGTTCTTTTCATGTGGAAACTAAGAAAGGGAAAGGAGTTACAAAAGGCACCTTCTCAGACTCTGCGCCAGCCATTTAGAAGCTCTGCAACTGCTAAGTGAAGGGCAGTCCAGCCTTTTAATCTTTGGGAACATCATTTATGTGAAGAAACAATAGTCCACCTACTTGTTTCACAGGGCTGTTTTGAAGATGCAAAAATGATGTGCACGAAAGTGCATTATGAACTACAATAGCGCTACACAAATTGCATTTTGCCAGTTTCAAAACACATAAATGCTGAGGCTTCCCAAGTCTGCTAAGTGCATCATAGGAAAGAATATCTTAGATTTTATTTCCCTTATTCAGACAAAGTGAGTAAGCCCTTATTTGCTCTTACATCGCTATGTTTAAAACTGCTCCTCTTACCAACATCTGCCTTTACCAGAATGTTTCCTTCTGGAACGCCAGCCAGGAAACTTCCAAGCAAATTGGATGGTCCTCATCCAGGTGACCTGAAATCCAAAACAAAGCAACATGGGCAAGTCTGAGTCACAACCCACAGCCCGCATGCTGCCTCCTTACTGAAAGTGCTACTGTAGCTTAAGTGATAAATCATCAGCTAGAGAAACATAAACACTGATTACACAAACAAATTCAATTTGAGAGTCTCCTAACGAACCGTCAATGAGTTACATGTGGATTGCAAAGTTCTCACAGGCTGCTTCAACGTGTCTGCTTTTGGAAAAAAAATTAAAAATGCATCAGTTCTCCCTCATCCTATGACTCATCTCATGAGCCAAATGCAATGGAGACAACCGACTTTTGAATTAAAATGCTATTTCCAAAGGAGCGGGGATGCATCTGTCATTGATAAAGCAAAGAACAAACTGAGAAAATGTTACTCACTGGATTAGGGCAGAAAGGAACAAAAAACTGATATGTTTGTTATGATGAGCGATGATTTATGAAAATGTCGGAACTTTCCATTTTCCTCACATGGTGCCATAATCAAAGAGGCCTGTTTCCTTTTTTCACTTAGAATTTTAATATGATAGAGTTTTCCTCCTCAAACTTTTTCTATATTTGCTGAGACTTACACACACACACACACACACACACACACACACACACACACAAAAGCATTTCACTTGGGAGGGAAAAGATAAGGGTTTAGATTTTACCTAGTGAAAAACTAGATAACAGAACACTGTGAAATCTATGGTTTTTCCACAGTGACCCACATCTACCCACAGCATCACCCTTCACTGCTAATGGGAGGCACGAGTCAAAACAGATGGGTAGTGTGAGCAGTAAGGATGGAGCTTTATCAAAACCTTACCACATGGTGCAAATTCCTCCAAAGTCATGGCACTTCACACTGTCAGTGAAAAACACTGGTGTCCATTTCTTCTGTGATGTCCTTACACAGGGCACTTATGTGCTTCACGTACCAAGGACTCTGACCTCAGAGAGATTAGCTGGAGGCCAGCTCTACCCTGAGGGGGCCGAGTAGCGAGCAAATGGCCCACCCATGAGGCGTCATGAAGGGCTGCCTGGATGGAGATCGTCTCCAAGGCATGACGTTGTCCTGGGGAAACGCCACTCCCCGGGAATGAGGGCATGTCACACCCTGAGAAGGGTCTATTATTTGCTGACATGACTTCACTTTGTGGGAAGCCTTCACTGTTTGTGTGAGGAAGGAAGGAAGGAAGGAAAAGAAGGAAGGAAGGAAGAAGGAAGGAAGGAAACAAAAATCTCAATAGGAGACTAAGAACAAAGTTTCCCGGATCAGGTGCTTCACGTCCCTACCTATAAGGAGCTTTCCACCCATCCTGTGCCTCTTTTTTCTTCACTCTGGTTTGAAACTCCCAGGTGATATTTTCCAACGCATTAGTCGGTATGGGTTTGCCGTCTTCAGAAGATCAGCATTAAAGTATATGCGGACTTGTAGGCATTTCAGCAGATCTTCCCTGGGCAAAGCAACCTTGGTCTTTGTTGTCTCAGTCTCTCCATCTACAAAATGGTTTAATCATATTGCCTATGTACTAGGGTTCTGAAGATGTGAGTAGTTAACATAAGTTGTCATTAGAATAGTGCCTAGCACACAGTGAGCACTAGATAATAGTTATTATGGTTCAGACATCTGTGCATTCATCAAAAAGAAATTTTCAGCAGGTGTTTTATGTTAGGCAAAGCTTCTGATGCCAACACACTAACAATAATCACTGGTATTTATTGAGCAGCTACTACACACATGACACTTTGCATTTATCTCAATTGAGGCTAGGAGTGGTGTCTTTGTTTTCTAGGGCTGTCACAACAAAGTACCACAAACTGGTGGCTTAAAACAACAGAAATGTATTGTCTCCCAGCTGTGGAGGCTGGAAGAGGCTAAGGTGTCGGCAATGCTCCTTCTGAGAATCCTTCCTTGCTCTTCTAGTTTCTGGTGTTTGCTGGTAATCCTTGGTGTTCACTGACCTGTGGATGCATCACTCCAATCTCTGCCTCTTCTGTCAACCCAGGGCCTTCTCCCTTGTGTGACTGAGTGTCCTTGTCTCTCCTGCAAAGACACCAGTCATATTGGATTAAGGGCCCACCCTAGTTCTACTCTCCTTGCACCTCTGACCATCATGAAGCATTGCATTCGGAGAAGGTTCTCTGCTAACATCTCTTCCCTCTGCAGAGGTATTGAGGGCTGCCTTGGATCGCAAAGGATTGTTCTTATAAGAGGTGGTATAATTGAAAGCATCATTTTAAGGGATATAAACAGAGGTATCTTGTTGTGGGGAGGGCAAAGAATTCTGTCTTCTCACAAAGTCCTTCTGAGAATAGAGTTGATTGCCTGCATGTTGAAGAATGCTATATACATGGATTTTAATAAATTTATGCTTTAACCCAGGAAAAAAAAAAAACTTAACTAGCTCCATCTACAATGACTAAATTTCCAAATAAGTTTACATTCACAGGTACTGGAAATTAGAACTTCAACATATCTTTTTAGGGGGACACAATTGAACCCACAACAGGGGGTGAAAAGAAATAGTTTGTACTGATTGACTCCCATGCAGGTCTACTTATCTGCATCCTAGAGGGGAGAAAACAAAGCAGTTGCCCACAGTCACACAGCTAGTAAATGCCCCCGTACCCACCCACACATCAGAGAAGAAAACAGTTGTACACAGCTATCAAGTTCATGTACCCCATTGAGTTCCTTCATATACTCTTCATATATACATGGAGAATCGCCTTTCTATAGCATGAAAACCTAAGCACACCAATGCTTTTCTCAAAAAAAGTGCCTAATACAGAATAGGATATTTTTGGAAGGAGAAAACATAGCCATGCCTCTAAGACAAAGGGCTCAGATGACCTCCTGCTGAGGGGCTTTTTTGGCTATTTTTAAGTATGTCTGCAGGGTCTTTTAAAAGGCAAAGTACCTAGGGTGCCATTGTTTCGTCAGAGTTCCAGAAACTTAGCACCTCACATTTATATTAACTGCCAGCCTGCCACAGACATTTGAATTTGGTCCCCTATGTTTCTGAGAAAACAAATGGGGAAAGTTTCCAATTATTTCTGGAATTTTTTTCAGTCTTTTTTAGACACAAGCTAAACGTTTCATTGGTTTACAGAATAACTATGTAATTCTTTGTGTTTTTTTGTTTGTTTGTTTGTTTTTGCCATGCCCTGAGCCAAGGAGATAGTCTGAAATTTGAACTATGGAAACGAGCAACCGCATCTCACAGTCAATTTTATCTTTTTCATTTGGGAACTGGCATCCCATTGGCCACTAGGTCTTGGATGGAAGTGAAATCATTGCAGCTGCCTTTGAGTGTTAGGAAGAATTGTTTTATTATCTGCTCTCTGCCTCATGCATCTTTTGGGCACAAGGTTCAGAAATGACTGCAGCTGTAGGAAAGAAGTTAGGGAGCTTGAAATGAAACTATATAATATAGTTTCATTTCTCTATCCATTTCTCATTGATAGGATTGATGAGAAAATTGGATTTCCCATTTGCTCTCAAAAAAAGGAAGAATGGGTAAAAGGTGCCAGGCCCAACCTCTGACAGACTTTACAGCCTTACAACCCCAACTGTATGCTAGAATCACCTGGGGGGCTTTGTAAGAAGAGAAATGCCCAACCCACCTCAAGAGATTCTGATTTCATTGGTCTGGTGAGCTCCTGGGCAGGCATTTGCACTTTTTTATAGCTTCCCAAGAAGCTCAAATGCACACTCAGTGGAGAACCACCAGCTGATCTGAAGGCTCCTGATTCTCAGGGTGAATGCCTTGGTCAATCTCTCTTTGTCACCGTGAGGCGAAACTCCATCTGGGATTCCTTCCCCTGCTTGTTCTTCAGTGTTACCCATTGTGGTGGTTTGAAGCTGAATGCATCCCTGAAAAACATATTCTTAAAGTTCATCCATTCCCATGGGTGTTGACCCATTTTAAGTAGGACCTTTTGATGAGGCTCCATCAGTTAAAGTGTGGCTCATTCAGGATGAATCTTAATCCTCTTACTGGAGTACTTCATAAACAGAATGAATAAACAGAGAGAGAAAAAAGGCCATGGAAGCAAGAAGCTGGAATAAACAGAACCTGGAAGAGAAGGCAGAGACCAGCAGACACCGCCATGCGCCTGGCTATGTGGCAGAGGAGCCCAGGATCACCGGCAGCCAGTCTTCAGGAAGAAAGCCCATTGCCTTGATGATGCCTTGATCTGGACATTTTCACAGGCTCAAAACTGCAAGCGTGTAAGCTAATAAATTCCCACTGTTTAAGCTGGACCATTTCATGGTATCTACTTTAAGCAGCCTAGGAAACTAAAGCACCCATGGCTTCACTCTGCAGAGCCACTTTAGCAAGAGTTTGTTGGGACTGGGTGTTTGTTTATTTCTCAGCACTGCCTTTCCCCACGACTGTCACCAGCTTTATCCTTCTAATCCTGGACCTGTGAAGAAGAGTAAGATGCAAAAAGGCCTCTTGTCTCAAGCTTTGCAATGATGGAGGGTCTCAAACGTAAACTCTTACTCCATCAACAAACAAGTGTATGCATGCAGACAGAAAGATATGCTGACAGGTTTGAAGGGATATTTTCATCTGAGGACATTAAACACAAGTCCTATTAATAAAGCATGTCACCTTCAATGTGCTATGAATTCATGTTTTTATAAATCTTAAAATTCGTTTGTAAATAACACACTCAGATTGTATTTGGAAGTATGCTAGAAGCACTAATTAGTTAAACTGCAAGCATTTTAAACTTGCCACAAATTTTGCAACTCTGCTTTAGCTTTTTATTATAAATATCTTGGGAGTGGGAGAGCCCTCCCACCATCGAGGTGTGGTGTCACAGGTCTCCACTTACCCACTAGGAGAGTACAGGCAGAGAACAAGGGGAGCGATTACTCCCTCCCCAGCTGCCACCCATGGGAGACTCCACAACAGAGCAGAGCTAGAGTGAAGGGGACAGGCACCTAGGAGACAATATTTAAGGAGGCACTCATATTCAGGGGCCAACCCTGCATTTGCATGACCCTGAGAGGTAGTGCCTCCTTAAATTTTTGCACCCTGGTGCTTCTCAAGGCTCATACTCTTCCAGCACACCTGACCCTGCTGAGCTACTCAGACACTTTCCTGCCAGCACATTTGTGCACAATTATTCATGCACGAGCTTGTGCACACACACACATGCACATACTTGCACATACATGCATACTCATGGATTAAAAATCCTGCCCCCCCCCCAAAAAAAAAAAACCATGTTCAAGTCCTAACCAGAGGTCCCATGAATGTGACCTTTTTTGGAAATAGGGTCTTTGAAGATGTGATTAGTTAAGAGGCCAAACTGAATCAGGGTGGGCCCTTATCCAAGATAACTGGAGTCCTATAAACAGAGGAAATTTGGACACGGGGTGAGGGAGAGATGGGAGGAGACAGATGGCCCTTGACAGACGCAGAGATTGCCTCATTGATGGCCAGCAGTCACCACCAGAACCCTACAGGCTTCAGAGAAAGCACGGCCCGTGGGATTTTGGAGTTCTGGCCGCCAGAATTTTGAGACAATAAATTCCTGTTGTTTAAGCCAATTTGTCTGTGGTACTTGTTACAGCAGCCCTGGAAAACCAAGACATGCACACATGCAAGTCAAGTCATCTCAGGGCAGTGGACTGCTCTAAACCCAGCACGATGGTGAAAATCCTGATGGAAAACAGCCCACTGAAATGCCACGTCCTCAATATAGGTTTTGCATGTAAGCGATTTATTTGACCCATTGATCATCTGGCATAATAATGAAACTTAAGAAAGAAAACTTTGCTATTGGATATTAGTAACCCTACACTGATTATAAGGTACATGGAGAACAAGAGGAAGTGGAAAAATGGGTCAAAAAGGCTGAGTGACAGGCAGGGCCTATCGTAGGTTCATAAGCAAGACGAGGGGCCTCTTGGCAGCAAAGCTGCCGAGACTGTTCAATTACTACTTTTGTTTTCATTAAGGGGAGTTTTTTCCACAAGTTGAAATAAAGTGTGTTCTGTGAAATGGTGGAGACAAATAGGACAAAGGCCAAGTCTAATCTGGCCAAGTTGAAGGCTATGTTTGCAAAGACTTGAATGACATGCCTACGGTTAATCTTTAAGCAGTTTTCAGGGGAAAATAAGAGCTGCAAGGAAGCATCATTCTGTACTTCCTGAAAAACAAAGCAGAAAAGGTTCATTTGTTTATGTTGGTTTTCCTTTGTTGTTCTGGTTCATTGCAAGTTCAAGTTAGTTTTCTGTTTTGAAACCTCTCTTGCCATCACTATCTATACACATTCAGGAACACACATACACACCACTGATGACGTGGCCCGCTTGAACTCAACAACACTTACTCATTCTAGCAGCTCTCTGAAGAGAGAACTATTTCTTTCTCAAAGAAAGAGTAATGTTCCTTAAGAAGATGCCAAAGGAGAACCCCTTATCCCTCTATTGAATCCCATATACAAGTCTCTTCTAGAAGGCCTGTTTCTTACCCACAATTTCTTGATTCTGTCTCACTATCAACTGATCCTTGTCCAATAAAGAGCTTAAAGGATAAATCAGTGCACAGGGGAGGGGAGAAAGCAAGAGCAGATGTTTCCCGTGAGTTGACAAATGTCATCTCCAGGCCTATGACTGCCATTTTGCTGAAGACTGATATGATCGAAAAATAAACGGAATTCTAGAGCTCACTTCTCTGCCCTAGCATGAAGAAAATCTCTCCCCACCCCAATCTCCCCCCCCCCCCACAAAAAATCAGCATTCTACTAAAGTTTAGAACTGACATCACGAGAAAAAGAATACATTGTGGGAAAAGTTTGCTTATATGACTTGCTGGTTCTTTAATACTATTAGTAATTTATGAATGAACAACCAGTGGGATCAAGGTTGGGATGTAGTGTAGCTTAATAGTTGATGTCGTTCACTACCAATAGTATCTGACTCCCTGAATTCAGATTCAGACTTAGCCACTTACTTCCTTTCTGTCACTGAGTGAGCTGATTGGCCTCTCTGACCCTCAAGTTCTTCATCTGTAAAACTGAGACAATAAAAACCCCTAGCTTCAACTCTTGTAGTGACATTAATGCTTACCAATTGCTTTTCACAGTGCCTGGCTTCAAACAAGGGCTCAAAATAGTCATTATAATTATATGTAATATATTATTATGAAGATTACTTAAATAATTGTTAAGGATGCAAGATCCTCTAAGGAAGTCTTTTTACAAGATCTTTTTCAAAACCATCAGCCTATTTTAGAAGGTAACATCAGCCCTTTGGGAAGAAGTTGAGAAAGTCCAATTCATTAATAAAGAATTTATCAGCAGAAGTTATTATTCATGCGGAGCCTAGATTCCAATTACACTAAAAGCTTGTCGTTTCTTTTTCTTTTTTTTTAACTCTGAGCCTTCAGTTGCTGTTAATTGTGAAGTTACGTGTTTCCCTGGTAAATGACCTGTGTTGCCACAAGCAAACAGTGTGAACCCATCCTGCAGGGCTTGGAGACAAACGTCACTCTTTTCAAAGGGAACGTATTCCTCAGAAAAAAAGAGGAAAACAAACTCTTGAGAAACAAAGATGCTGTTTTCATATAAATATCCCTGAAGAGAAAAAGAAAAATGAGCAGTAAAGCCAAAGGGGAGATGACACAAAGGGAATTTGTTCTGCAAAATTAGTGCATTGGGTAAGCCCAGCTAGGAAAGTGGAGTCTCTGGAGATCACCATTCCACTCTTGGATGGACAATTGTTTCCCGTGGTGCTCTTGGATGAGCAACTTCTGCCTCTCTCTTCTTCAATAAAACCATAGACATTTCCAACATTAACTTAAACGTCATCCTATCCCTGAAGTAAAGTGAAACCCTGAGCAGAAGCGAGGACTGAGAAGTGAACTGAGAACTGTTGGATACTGCTTGTCTTTTGCTCGTGAGAATTGTGCTCCTCTCTGGCTAACTCTCCATCTGCAGGGAGAAAGGAACTTTCTGAACTGATTGGATAAGAAAAACTGCAATGCAGTGGGGCCGTTACTCCTAGAGGTCTCTGTGGTAATACATATGGACTCCTCATAAGCTATTACATTAGCCATTTCAGATCATTGGCTGCAGGAAAAAGAACCTGAAATCTAGGTCCTGTTTCTAGCATCTCTGAATTTTCCTGTCCCTTATATAGATATTTTTACATTACCAACCCAAGAGAAGTGCTGAGTATGTTGATGTCACATTTCTGTAAATCATAGCTATGTGACTTTCCCTTTGAGTTACTGGGTGGCGACAATGTTGAATTTTACCTGAACCCTGTGATCCTGGAAACAGCGTAGGTCACGGAATCCCCCATCCTTTGTGTTTCTGACCAAGAAGGCCTTAATGTCTCCTTACCCTGACTAAACTTTAGACAGCCTTCTTCCTGATTCTAGGCCCTGACCTCTCTCTCCTGGAACTTACAGAATCCAGATGGAATATGTTTCATCTGCTTCACGACTGAACTCAGGAGAGAACATCACGTGATGGACACTCCCTATTGCTCGACCTCCCCTCCAGTCCTCTTCCAGTAGCTCATCCCTGCCCTTCAGAACTCTCCTGCCCTCGGCTTCCGTGGAGTTGAGCCCTCTCTCTCTCTCCCCAATTGTGACAGCCTTCTTGTCGCTATCACAATAGCCTTCTGGTTTCTTCTCTGTTGCATATAACTTTGAATAAAGTCATCCTTGCCTGTTTCACATTGTCTGGTGAAATTTTTTCTTTGACTGTAGAAAGGTAACATGATAATTCTGATGGGTATTGTGTCATTGTTGTCATGATTATCACTGATTTCTAGGTTCCACCTGCCTCTTAGCCGGATTCAGGGAGAAATTGAATCAAACATGGCTGGCCCTAGTCACTAAGCCTTTAGTTTACCATGCCTTCTGGGTGACTGCTGTGTTGTTTCTGCATCACTGACAAGCAGTGTTGACATGATTGACACAGTCTCTTCCACAGCAAAAGACCCAGTTGTGCTACTGATAAGACTACTTCCTGCAGTCACTCGTGACCATGAGCTTGGTGCTCCCGTCCAGCAGGCCTGGATTACAAGCTTTGCTCCATCACTTAGTGGTTGCCTGAGTCCTGGGACAAGATGCAAGCCGTCCTGCCTCTCTGGGCAGAGAAATAACTAGCAATTAGGGCTATGGCAAGGCTTAACAGCCCTTAGAATAAGCACGGCTTTCAATAGACACTCAACAAATGTGACTTTTCTTCCAGCTAGAATCATTCTATGGAGACCCCACTAAAACCACCTGCCAACAAACCTCAATTATATGGTTTCTTAACTTTCCATGACATGAGGCCCACCCAGAAATTCTTTAAGCTGCTCTTCTTAGACTATTGCTGCTGTAAGCTTGGTGAGAGGCAGCCCTTTTCCAGTTCATTGTGCATTAACTGGATTAATGTCATGGCACTTTCTATTTTTTTCCATGACTGACTCAAGAAAGGTATAGAAATTATTAGTATCAAATTTATATAAATAATTGGGCTTCATGTCTTCCCCTAATGCTTCCCAATGAGTTAATTGGTAAAAAAGTCCTTTATACATCCGGGATATGTCATCATTGTATTGTTATGATTATATCGATTTCCTTAAGAATGTAAATTTAATAAATTGAGAAACCACAATAACATCACAATTCAGTTATGAACAAGAACCTATATCATAAAAATTTCTAGCTTGAGAGAGGCCTCTTCTAGCCAAAGTATCTTGTGAATGCAAAACTTGGCAAGGGAACAAGCTGGGTTGTTACGTGTACTTAATAAACCCCATTCAGAAAGTTCCCAAACTGAATGAGATGTCATTTTCATTCTATTCTGGTCTTCAGGTATTTTCTAGAAACATTAAAGCTTTGGGCTAAATATAAGTTGTTACCTTTGGATTTAAAAAAAAAAAAAGTGTAGGGGAAGAGAGCTATGTCACAGTTATCATGAGGAATAGACTTAAGAGCTTTTCCAAACAGGGTGATGTCACTTCCAGCAAACTGATACCTGGGCACAGGTGCCATGTGTTTAGAATGAGGGACATGGCATCCTCCCTCACTGTGCCCAGTGAGACCTAACCAGGAGTTCGGAGCAAAGTGTTGTTTCTCTTTGCTAAAGCTGCCAGCATGAGGTATACCAGAAATGGACTGGCTTTTACAATGGGAATTTATTAGCTTACAAATTTGTAATTTTAAGGCCATGAAAATGTCCCTATTAATGCATCAACAGGACAATACCTTCTCTGAAGAAAAGCCGATAGCATCCAAGGTTCCTCTGTCATATGGGAAGCCACATGGCTGGTGTCTGCAGATTCTTCTCTTCCAGGTTTCATTGCTTTCAGGTTCTGGTTTCAGCAGCTCTCTCAGCTCCTTTGGGTGCTTTTTCTCTAAGCTATCTGGGTGTTTCTCAGCTCTCGGGGTTTTTTTTTTCCTATCTTTTATTCTCTCACAAAGGACTCCAGTAAAAGATTAAGCCCACCTTGAGTGGGCTGGGTCATATCTCAATTGAAACAACCTAATCAGTAGGTCCCACCCATAATAGGTCTGCACCCACAAGAATGGATTAAAAGAACATGGCCTTTCCTGGGGTGCATAACAGTTTCAAACCAGCACCTGTGTGAATAATTGATTTCACTTGTTTACCAAAGCCAGTTACCATTCATTTGGCAAGATCGCTTGCGTCTGCCCCTATTATCATCCCCACCTGTTTGAGTCCCTCTCGCCTCTGCCTGCCACACAATAAGTGCCTTTAATTACTGGCTATTAAAGTAGGTTCCATGTCCCTCCCTTTTTCAAATGCTGCCAATGCCTGTTTCAGTTTGCCAGGGCTGCTGTAACCAAGTGCCATGGTCTAGCTGGCTTAAGGCTAAGAATCCAAAATCAAGATGCTGTCAGGGCCAGGCTTCCCCTCAAAGGGGGAAAAGCTGTTCCCTGCCGCTGCCCTGGCTTTGGTGGGTGGCAGCCATCCGTGGTCCCGTGGCTTGTGACAGCCGAGGACAGTCTCTGCCGCCATGCTCCAGCCGTCTCTCTGTCTGTCTCTCTCTCACTGCCTGTGTCCAAATTCCTCCGCTTGGAAGGATATGGGTCAAATTAGATTAGGGCCCACCCTGGCTCAGTTTGGCCTCATCTTAATTAATAACATCCACAACGATCCTATTTCCAAATAAGTCCACCTACATAGGACCAGTGGTTAGGACGGGAACATACCTTTTTTGCGGGGATACAATTCAACCGGCAGCAGCCTCCTAGTGCTTAAAGACTGGAGCTCGAACCCCTCACCCCGACACCCTGGGCCATCCTTGCTGCAACCTTAACCTGACTTCCTAGGTATTCATTGCATCATATGCTTCAAACACACAATGCACCGTAATTCACATACATCATTTTCCCTGGAATTAATCAAAACATGCCACACAATTTTGCATCTCCTCGTTTAGGCTCTTACTACCACCCCTGATGGAAAACCAGCCCTCCCCAAAGCACCGTTTAATATCCTGCTTACCCTTCAAGGCTGGATCAAATGATTTGCCATCCAGACACCTACTCCTGGAAACCCCATTTGGAAAAATTATCTCATCCACTGTGTTTTCCCGGAACTTAGTGGCTCAATTACAGCCACAGTCACTCTTACACTTGTATTAGCAGAGTTGTTTTTTTTTCCTTTTTTTTGGAGGGGGGGCAGTATGAATAGGGATAAGTCCTCCAAAACGCCCCATTCACACTCTGTGTGATGCTTCTGCTCCTACAGGGAAATGCACGAGGATTTACCTCTTTTAAATATGGAGAGTAAAAGAAGGAAAAAGAAGGTGACCCATAAGTTACCCTGCATGCTGAGACCTAAAGTGGCTAATGTCCTGGAAAGAGAAGCAGGTGGTAACATATGAGATAGCTGTGGGGACCCACAGCTGGGACGCTGGGAGGAAGGAGCAACCAGGTCGGAATCATTCAAGTCTCTGACACTAATCAAATCTGAGAGATTTAGTTTGGAACTTCTACTTAAATGGAAGCTGTTTCATTCAATATTTACACCATCTTATATTTTACATTCTCTGTGCCATAAAAGAGTACATCTTCTCACTTAATCTATGGTCTCGACATCTTTCATTCTGATATCATAGTTACCACCAGCTATGGTTTAATGTTGATATCTGTAAATCTTGCAGGACACTGGAACCACTTTAAAAGCAAAACAGGATGCCCCAGCCAGTTTCTCTCCTAAAGATCTACTATGGTACAATTTTCTAGTATATTGAAAGAAAAACAATAAAAGCTCTGACAATTTTATGGAACCAGTCAGGAAACAACTGGCTTAGTGCATTTCTAAATTATACTGGTCCTTTCCTGATTTGGAAGTTTTATAAACAGTTGGAAAAGATAGGATCTATTATAAAAACTTTAATTCTAATCATTATTTTATAGGGTGATAACATGTTCCAATCTGAGGGAAAAGATTATATGGCAAAATGTAAAAAGTTGGTGGATCTGGGTTTCTGGGTCCCCGGGGGTATGTTGGAGTTCTCTATATGGGTTTGAATACTTTTTACAGCAGATAATAATAAATTAAAAATAATAAATAAAAATAAAATGTTTTTAAAAATTATCTACAATTAATGCAACTCTTAGGTGATGTGGGGGGCAAAGTACTGACTCTGGTGTTTGTAGACAAAGCACAAACCCCACAATAATTCAGCCACAGACCCCAATTAATCCCCTGGATTTTTAGAAAATAAGAAACATAAGCTAATCCATAATTTCAGAGTAGCAAAACAAACTCTAACCACCTAAAGCAGACTATGATTATTTGGTCCCTAGGTCTTAGTCCAGGCATGAGTTTTCCCATGTACACCACTGCATGCTTACATGGTGGGAAGCCATTTTGTCAGCTGATCTGATAAATGAGCTGGGGATTAATTCAGTTTGTGGGTTCACCAAGTGAAAGACAAACATTTGCACTACATTCAGCTTTGGATAATCCAAAGGTTATACTGTTCGCAAAAGATAATCCATTAAACATAGTTACTCAAGTTTCTGTCTATTGGGGGAAGAATTTATCAGGTTGCTGTCAGAGGAAAAGAACCCAAATGATGCTTTTCCAGACACCAAATACACCCTGCAGCTTTGAGAAGTCCCCCTGCCAAAGACCCCACACCAAAGACAAGTCTACAGGCAGATTTATAGGGCAAGGAGACCACACTAGCTGAGGGCATCCCACAGCAGCCTCCTCACCTCTTCACAGGCTTTGGGTTTTGCTTCATCAACACTGAATTCTCCCGGACGTTTCCAGTGATCTATAGCCTCAGTTTGAACCTCATCCAAAGATAACTACAGAGCCAACAAGTTTTATTTCTATTAGACAGCTCTGGAATTTACTGAGTCTACACTCGATTTTGGACAAAAATGACCTTGGTCCCCTTTGTCACAGGAGCATCAGAGTCATACATTTCAGTCATTGGGTATTTGCAGGCCATGGAAGCCCAATATTAAAGATAATTGATTTTAAATGAGAAACATTTTCTTCTTTGATTTTGAAGGGTAATGGAAGGGTCATGGAAACACTCACAAATGCATAATTCTATGGATAGGTCAAGACAGGAAGAATATTCATTAGTAGCAGTCTTTAGAATTCACAGCACAGATAGAGAGTTGAATGTAGTTTGCATTTCTTAAATCAGTCAGTTCAGCAGTTCATTGGCTGGCAAGGAGAAGTGCTAGGTGAAGACCGTGCCTAAAACCATGACAATATAGGCAGCTGAAGGAAAAAGGCAGACAGTGTTGGGGCAGACAAAGAAATGCTTCAGTGAGTTCCAACTCCTTCCTACACATGACCCCAACAATATTCTCAGTGGGATTATTGCTATATAAACTGGTTGAGCCTTAGACAAAGAATGTAACAAGGACAACTGGCCATTTTCAAAACATCTCTCCCAAGTCTTTGTCTCAGACCTTTTGGGTGATGAACACAGCACCAAGATCTGCCAACCATCAGCCATTGACGCCCGCGTCTGCTCTTCAGCTACACCATCTCACACCTTCCTTCCAAGTAGAACATGTTCTGAAACGCTGCCATCTTCTGGCAGCTCCCAGAGAGAGCACAGGCACTCCGTGCCTTCAAACATCATCATTCAAGAGAGGAAACTTGGAGATCCAGTCATCGCAAATGGGTGTTTCATGGATGGGAGCATTAACAACTCCCAAAGTATCAAGTAACTGGCTCAAGGTCATTCATCTGACACGTGGCATTTATTAAAATATAATTTCATTTAAAAAATTATAACCATATTTCCTGAGTGGTCAGTGTGTACTAAGCCAAGACAGTACCCTGCGTAAAACAAAGTAGAAATAATGAACAAGTAGAGCATGTCTCAAAAAGACCCCAGAACCATCTGAATACGGCAGAAACTCAGAAAACAGTTGCTGATCTTTGAGATGAATTCTTCACTTGGCATTCCAGAAAAGAAGTGCCGTCTTAGGTACCATTTTCCCACAACTTTTTATTTGGAAAATGTTCAAACCTTTGAAAAAGTTAAATTAAGAGTACCATGAAATACCCGAGTGCTCTTCCCTTACATTCTCCAATTGCCTTTATCTATTTCTATCTACATTTGTGTGTGTGTGTGTGTTTTGGCTGAATGATTTGACAGCAAGTTGCAGACATCATGAGATCTCACCCTGAAATATTTTCGCATTCATTTCCCAAGAATAAAGACATTCTTCTCAGTAACCACAATATCAATATCACACTTAAGAAAAACAAGTCAATAACATTATGTAACAGACAGTCCATATTTAAATTACTTTCAATTATCCCCCAAAATGTTTTTTACAACTGTTCTGTTTTGCTTGATCCAGGGCCCACTCAAGATAAACACATGGCATTTGGTTATGTCTTTTTGGAGGTTGATCTATCTATTAGTTTATTTCTTAGTGTCTGGATATTTTCAACTGTTTTATATGTCACAGTTATTTGAAATAACTGTATCAAGATATAATCCACATATCATATAATTTACCCCTTTAAAGTGTATATAGACTTCAATGGTTTTTCATATATTCACAGATATGTGCAACCATCACCACAGTCAATTTTGGAGCATTTCCATCACCTCAAAAAGAAAGAAAACCTGCACCCAGTAGCTATCATTCTTGCCACCATCATCCCCCAGCTCTAAGTAATCACCAATCTACTTTCTGCCTCCTTAGGTTTGCCTATTCTGGACTTTGAGACAGCATGTGGACTTGTGTGACTGGCTTTCTTTCAGTTAGTATACTGTTTTCAAGGTCCATCCAAGTTTTCGCATGTGATAGTATCTCATTCTGTTTTTAAATCTGAATAATACTCCAATGTATAGATATGCCACATTGTGTTCATCCATCATCCATTGACAGACGTTTGGTTTGTTTTCACCTTTTGGCTATTATGAATAGTGCTGCTATGAACATTCATGTACAATTTTTTTGTGGCCATATATTTTCATTTCTCTTGAGTATATACCTAAAAGTGGAGTTGCTGAGTCATCTGTAGCACTATGTTTAAGTTTTTGAAGAACTGCCAGACTATTTTCCAAAGCAGCTGTGCCATTTTACATTCCCACCAGCAGCCTATGAGGGTTCCAATTTCTCCACATCCTCACCCACACTTGTTATTATCTAAGTTGCTGTGCCTTTTTGGTCTCTTTAAATCTAAAATAACCCATGGCTATCATTTTCAATTTTCATGACACTGATGTTCCAGAAAGTACAGACAGTTATCTATATCATTCCCCACATCCTGGATTTGTTTGTGCATTTTGACTCCAGAGGACAATGCTAGCTGATACCAACCTCTCCCATATTCTCTTTCATTTTTATTAAATATGAAACTATTTTTGCTATGAGTTTCTAGGATGAGGAAATGAGGTATCTCTTTAAACAACTTTTCTGTTTATGTGAAATCTCAAGGGAAAAACACAGGGGTCCTGGGATTTTCCAGGGGAAGCAGAGGGTGATGGGGAGACGGTTCTGCAAATGGTTGGCATTTACTATCAAAGATAGGCCCGCTTCTCTTCTGACCTGTGTCCATACAGGCAGAAATCAAATGCTTATCCCCCCATTTTCAATTGCCTGTTCTCAAATAGTTTGATCAAAACTTGCCTTAAGGAAAAGTATGGTAAGATGTTCAAAAAATGCTAAAATATTCTGAAATCTATCAAACTGAAAAGTGAGCCTGCCCTGTTTTATATCCCATCTATCTTCCCGGTCATGATCATTTGCATGTAAGAAGGACAGTTATTTGTTGCAGAGGGCAGTCATATTTCCCATCATTGTTAATGTGTGTATCTGCCATCGTCTTGGTGAGCTCTGATTCTGGAGTCAAATAGACCTGTAATTCCAGCTTTTCCAATTTCCAAGTGGGTAAACTTGAGAATGTTAGTCGTCTCTCTGAATTGCAGCTTTCTCATCATCAAAAGAGAATAAGGATATTATGTACCTTACAGGATGCTTATAAAGCTTAGTGAAATAATGCATATAAAATGCTTTCTTTTTCAGAGTCTTTCAAGTATCCCAACATGCCTGGTATTTTCATTCCAATGTGTATCAGTCATTGCTAAGATGATTCATAAGATTTCTTAGAGTTCATTTCTTAACAAGTTACTATTGGGGAGGATAAGTAAGTAGTAGGATAAGACAAGACTAAAGTTGAAGGAAGTGGTGAAAAAATTCTTCAAGAACAACAAAAACTGTTATTTCCTGATAAAAATAAAAGGCTTATAGTAAAGGATATTGCAGACACCTTGTTCAGGATCATTCAAAAAAATGCCTTTGCCCAGGAAAGGGAAATTTGAGGCAACAAGTTCCACTGCACAGAATGAAGTTCTGTTTGGCCAGCAGATGCAGGATTTCCTAACTGTGCTGATAGAAGCAGGCACACCTATGTCCTGGCCAAAATGAGACAGATGAACTCTCTCTCTCTCTCTCTGAACACTTCCAGAAGCAGTGAATTTGACTTTGAACAGCAGGACTGTGTGCGTGAATTTGCAGTAAGCAAGGAAAGGCAAAAATGAAGTACACATGCAGCTCCCACAGCCCCTGGGCCCAGGGCAAGCATTGCTCAGCCCTGCCCTCTCTTCCCCTAAGTCCTCAAGCCCTCACCTCCTCCTCAACTTGTCCTTTCAAGCAGTCTCTACCAACTAATTGGAGAGGGTAAACCAGTCAACATTCCATCGCCTGGTATCTCTCATTCTGGGTGTTGGAGAATCCCATTAATTCATTGGGATTGGACTCACTTCAGAAGTTAATCCCTGTGAAGCTTGTGTGTTTTTTCAGCATGTTAATTAAATTAATTCTTTTATTATTCATTTCACCTTTACTTTATTCATTATAAAAGAACTAGAATAAGAACACAATTATTTAACAAATAAGCTTAGGTCCCAGAGACTGTCTAAATGCTTGATATATTGAATTATTTAACCCTCATAACGCTAAGAGATAGGTAGCATTATCATCCACATTATTTATACGTGTGTGTGTGTGTGTGTGTGTGTGTGTGTGTGTGTGTATGGAAAGGCCCAGAGCAGTTAAGAAATTTTCTCAAGGTCACACAGCTAGGAAGTGGCAAAGCTAGGATTTGAATCAGATAGTGGAGTCTGTGTAAGTAAACACTACCATATACTGTTTCCAGCAGGCAGTCACTCACTCCAAGCATATCTGTCATCTAAGACTGTATACACAGGCTATATAAATTCTACTCCAGCCATATGGATTTGATTTATAATGCCTGCCACAGCACTTTATTATGAGATTGAACATGAGTGTATTTCCCACCTATCATATTTTAAGATTATGAAAATTCCATTATTCCCTTTTCCTTTCAACTTTAAATGCCTACACTCAGCAGTAATAGACAGTTTAATTGTTCATCTTCTTCCAGAAGTATTAGACTAAAGCCTCTTTAACTCTTTGCTGTAAATTTGCCTAAATTACTAAATGTAGGGAATGTTTTATGGTTTCCTTTCAATGAAGGCTGAGAAAACTCTATCCAAAATATAAGAATATCCATTTCAAAAATCATCACGTACATTCAAATGTCACAATTTTTGACCTTCTCAAAGAGAAGAGCCATTGACATGTTTGTCCTCTTGTTTACAAGAAATAAATGTCTACACATTGGCAGTAGGCAGAGAGACAAAGAGAAAATTATGCTTTTTTCTTTAGAAAGGGGGGGGATAGGTCAAGGTATTAGGATGATATAATAATCCATATATGTTATTAGAGCAGAAGCTCCATATATTGAAATAAAACAAGTGTGTTTATGCCACTGATGACAGAATCAAAAAAATGAAAATTGGGTATTTATTTAAAATTACTCCGTATTTAAGAAAAGTTACCAAAAACTGTGCTTGTTGCAATGGTTGTAAATCATGTTTTCAAAAAGAAAATGTGGGGAACATTTTTTCATATGCTGCTTGTGGGTACAAAATTAATCCAAATTAGCAGTAAATTAATAGTAGTAGTTTCTATAATCACCAAAGAGAGGCATATCCCACAGATTTTATTTTCCAATTAGTTTCTTAAAATATTGCTCTATCAAGTCCTTCTATTATACATATATACCCCAAAGTGTACTTGTCATAAGCACTCTAGACTCATAAACATTGGTCTAATACTCTAAAAGTTTAAATTTATTGACCAATATTTTTAAAAGTCTGTTCTGTACGTACCCCTTACATTCCAGCCCTTTTGTGATGTGTGCTATAAATTAGCAAGCTAGATAATGATTCTCTAACAACAGCACAGCCACCAAAATAAGTTCCAAGAAACTAAAAAGTCAGCCTACTAGCTATTTAAAAGTTCAGCTCAGTGAGGAAGTTCAAAATCCAGATCCACAAGTTGGGTAACCTTGGGGAAGTTACCTAACCTTCCTGAAAGCCTCAGTAGCCTCCTCTATATAACAGAGACACAAATAGAACCTGTCTCATAGCATCGAGGTGAGGATGAAATAAGATAATCCAAGCACTTCGCACAGTGCTTGGCACATGGATAACATCCAATATTGTCAACCATCATCATCATCATCACTCATTGTCATCATCATCACCATTATCATCATTTGAAGATAAAATATGTTCTTCTGTTGCTGTGTCCTCAAAATGGCTCATCTGCTCTAATCTTGTGGCATGTAAGTAAAAAAGGTAGAAAATTAAAACTTGAGAGATTAAAAAATTTAGGAACAGTTGCTATTTGGCCAAAAGTTTCAGTCAGAAGAGGGTATAGCCATGGAAGTGACTTTCCTAAGCCACCTCCATCCTGAGCTCTTGGCATTCTCTTTCAACCTTACAACCACCCCGGTGAGGTATGGTTATCATCTCCTACGCAGGGCCAGCGTTAGTTACATTCCAGAGATTCCCAAGCACAAGAGTGATGTCCTGCTGGCCACATGACCTTGTCCTTCTAGCTCCAGCTAGATTAGACCAAGGATGGAGATCTCAACCAATGGCAAGTATTCTTACAAATCTGTCCAACAGGGACACCAGCATAGGCTGGAAGGAGACTGGCTAATGGGATTAGATCTTCCCTGATGTGCCAGCTTGGATATATTATGTCCCCCCCAAAATGCCATTATCTTTGATGCAGTTTTGTGGGGGCAGACATATTAGTGTTGATTAGGTTGGAATCTTTGATAGAGTGTTTTCATGGAGATGTGACTCAATCAACTTCCTGAGACCTTAGATTGGATAATCTCCATGGAGGTGTTACCCCACCCATTCAGGGTGTGTCTTAATTAAATCACTGGAGCCATATAAAACAGCTGACAGGCAGAAGGACTTCAGAGAAGCTGCAGCCACGAGGGACACTTTGAAGAATGCACAGGTGCTGATAGAGGAGCTGAAACGCAACCTAGGAGCAAGCAGACACCAGCCATGTGCCTTCCCAGCTAACAGAGGTTTTCCGGATGTCAATAGCGTTTCTCCAGTGAAGGTATCCAATTGCTGATGCCTTATGTCAGACACTTAATGGCCTTAAGACTGTAACTGTGTAAGCAAATAAACCCCCTTTAAAAAAGCCAATCCATTTCTTGTATTTTACAAATGGCAGCATTAGCAAATCAGAACACAAGGGGAATTCGAACTGAAGACATTCAGATGGCGAGTTGGTCAACAGGTGGCAGTAGGAACAGAAGAAACCAAGAGGACAATGGCTGAGTTACCAGAAAAATGATCAAATGTCTTTGCTGCTGAGGAGGGAAGAGATAACCTATCATTTCCTAGATGGCCTTTTCCTAGATCCTTCTTGTTCCCAAATACGGACCAGTTCTCAATGCCCGTTTGTGCTGCTGTTCCTCCGTCGAAGGGCATCTGGTCATTGAGATCCCCACCTTCCTTAGTTCCATGTGTATCTTTACAAAAACCCTTCAGCACTTAAGTTACCCTGAGCATGTCTCTGTTTCTTGCAACCACAAGGAACCTGTATGTATCCATTTTATAGATAAGAAAACTGGGCTCAGAAAGATTAAGTGATTTGCCAAGGCCACATAGCCAACTACCAGAAAGATCTTTTACCTCTCTTATTGTTGGATGAGGAGTTTGGAATGAAGCATCTTTAAAAGCTGAGATACGTAATGTTAATTCTTCTAAATAAATTCTTTAATCAGTACCAAAAAAAAAAAAACAAAACCTCAACCATATAGCTAATAACTGGAACATCCAATGTTCAATCTAGATAAGAAAGCATGTTATAAATATTTTAAAAAAGCAAAAACTGATGGTAATGCCTGGTAGAAAGGCTTCTAAGAGGACAGGACATCAGGATTAGGGAATGGTGTTGAAATAGGAGTTGAAAGCTAAGAGCTGAAATGACAGGGAAAGCAGGAGTAAGAGCATCTTGTCAGCAGAATTCCTTGTGGCAAGCAATGGAACACGATTCTATAATGTTTATTCCACAAAATTTTAGAAGGGGTTTGAGGAGCCACCTCAGGCTATGCCACTAGGGAAAATTCTCAAAATGTTGCTGTAGAACCCATTATTGCTGCAGCCAAGCACAGCACAGGCAGCTTGAACATCTGACATTGCTAGTGCTGGGTTCCTTGTGGTCCCCAGTTTCTTGCCTCACTAATTCTTTTTTTCAAGCAGTTTTATTCACATGTCATACAATCCATCCTAAGTGTATAATCAATGGCTCCTGGTATAATCACATAATTATGTATTCACCACCACTGTCTATATAAGAACATTACCATTTCCCCCAAAAAGAAAGAAAAAAAATCCCATACCCCTCCCTTATATCCTCCTATTACTGACATTTAGCCTTGGTATAGTACCTTTGTTACAATTAATGAAAAAATATTACAATGTTACTGTTAACTATAGACCTTAGTTTGCATTCACTGTATTTTTCCCATAGGCCACCCCATTACTAACACCTTATAATGGTGACTTACATTTGTTCTAGTTCATGAAATATGGGCCTGGGAAGATAATGGTGACTGGAATGTGGATACTAGTTAGGTGCCGGTTCACTCACATATTCAGCGGTGCTGATTAACCACCTACTATAGGCCACACAGGCTGATGCTGGGTCTTGGGAATACAATAATGAAAGATGCAAGCTCTACCCTCAAGACACTTGCAATACAGTGGGATAGACAAATAGGCCAATAAGCAATTGTGATACACGGTGACCAGGCCCAGGATGGGGGAGACACCACTGAGCAGAGGGTTGTGGAACAGAGGCAGAGGGTTTGGCCCAGCCTCGAAAAACAAGATCCAACTCCCTGGAGATGGTGATGTCCAAGGTGAGTCCTAAGAAATCTTACCCAACAATGAGGTGAAGGTTTTCAAAGCAGAAGGAGAAAGATACGAAAACAACCAGAATGAAACTGCACGGTGCCTTCGGGGATCTCACCAGCAGAGGGTCCAGAGTGGGCAATGAAGAGAAGAGGGCTGAGTCTGCAGCTCTGAGGAGTGGAGGACACTTAGCAGGCTGCCGGGGTGGGAAGAGGAGCCTGTAAAACAAAGTGGGATGGCCAAGGAAATGTTATGCCTATGAGAAGACACCATTAAAACCCAGGGAGCAGGTGCTCCTAGAGGGAGCGGAGGGCCGTGCTGCCGTCTGCCAAGGGGCCGGGTGAAGGGGCCTTGGACGGAGGCTCAAGAGGGCACCCAGGCCTTTGGGGAGAAGAGCGTCCATGGAGCAGAGAGTCAGAGGCCAAATGGCAATGGGATGAGGAACAAATGAGAGGTGAGCAGGCAAGGAGGAGAATATAAAGAGTTTAAGATGCTTGCCTATGGGCAGAAGGTGAAAGAAAGTTAGCTAGAGGAAGGTGGGGGGTTGGAAGAGTTTTGTTTGTAAAGTACAGGTTTAAATGCTGAAGGAAAAAGTCATTTGGGAGAGAAAGGGTCAGAGAGCTGGAGAAAGGGGGGTGGGGCAAGAGGAGGAAGGATGGACCCCAAGCTTCTGGTGACATCCTGGATAGGGAACAGAGAATGACCACAGAGCAGGACTGAGGACCGTTCCAAGTCTGGACCCCATGAGGCTGTTTTGATGATCTAGGTGAGGGATGCTGAGGATAAAGGTATTAAATGCCAGATTTGGGAACCCTGAACTGAGTCCAAAGAGAAGGGATTTCAAAAAAAAAAGAAGAAAGAAAAATAAATACCAGGGTATAATTTTGTTATCCTTTCAGACTATTTTCTCAGGACTGAAAGCAGCTACAAATCCTTTATCTTTGCAGAAAAAGCCAAGCTGACATTTTTCTGCCGTCTGTTCACCACATATTCCTCAGTGCCAACAAGAGTCCAGTTTACAGAGACAGTGATGAAATTCCAGCAAATTGATTCATCAACTGCCACAGTCCAACTGTTTTCCAGTTGCTTTTACAATGAAGTATGTTGCTTTCCAGTGTGGCTGCTGGGGAGGGGGGTGATATTTTCTAAGAGTGTTCATCTCTCTTCCCATGGCTTTCCTGGCTCATCCAAAGAGTTTGATCCTGGACATTTACCTCAAGCTTGTTTTTCTTGTTTTCCTCCATTTCATGCTTGTTTTTCTCTCTAAAGAAAGAAGCAGCAAATATATACATATATATGTATAATGTATTTCCCTATATATATATCTCCTATATTTCCTTATATATATATATATGTATATATCCACAAATATAGATATATGTGTGCCTATGTGTGCATAATTTATTATATATCAGGTCACTAGAACTTTGACTTAACTTTTAATGGGAATTACCTAAAATGTTTGAAACAGACATCAAGGTAATAGCATATTTATGGCCCAGATTCCAGTCTAGGAGTTTTAACTTGTAAATATCACCAGCCCATGCATTTCTGTCCTAATGCTCTTTATCATGTTAAATATCATTTATATGAGCATTTGATGAACATTCATCAACTCTCTGACTCTCAAATAAAAACACGGCTATTTCAGCTCATTCCTTTTGAATATCTGATCTAGATGGCACAAGAACTGTGGAGTTGCATGACTGCTTATCAGATCGGTTTCTTTTTGAAGATTGCCAACAGGGCTTTAGAAGGACATGCTACATGAGGATGCAGGCAAGCTGCTAGATTTCCTTCAAATTCTGAATTCATGCCAGCATGTGGTAGAGTTCTTGACTTAGCAAAGAAGGGCACCAAGGCTAATAAAATGGTCTGTTTGTTGAATCTCAAAAGTTATGATGATTTGCATTTTAGATACACCACTAAGCCACTGCATTTCAGATAGTGCCTGGGAGAAGTAGTCTTCCACGAGGAGCATATCATTTTCCCTAATTACTGTCCTAGAAATTCAAATCAGCCACTATAGAGAATACTGTTAAAATTCCTCCATTATTCACAATTTCAAGGAGACAGGTGGTTGAAAGTGCTCAAAACCAACAATTGTCAATGTTTAATGTAACTTAATAAAATACTGACCTGCTTTGATAAAGCACTTGACATATCCTCTAGTGAAATAGAACATTTAAGGTTCTTAATTATTCCATGGATAATCGAAGGTAAAGTAGGCAGTGAGTCAAAATAGAAATATGATGAATGAGGAAGATTTTGGAATACCAAGTAGACAACATAACAATGTTGCACTATAGCCACATCACGTAGAGTTTAAATATGCTACCTCTTCTGTACACAAAGCCACCCACCTTGGAATCAGACTGTTTCTTTCAAGAGTTGAAAACCAAGTAATTACCACTCCTACTCACAATGTCCAAATTTCTTAATTCCAGAGTAATTGCAGCTTTTCACAGTGGCCAGTGTAGCATCGATTTTAACAATCAACATAATCGATAGTATATTACCCAGAGATAATTATTTGGTTCCTAATTTCTATGTAAATTTTTCACTGGCCTCAGCTTTTTTGTTTCGTAGCCTAATTTTTCATCTTCTAGGCTAATTTACCACCATTTTCACAACTGCCAATTCTCTTTTCCTTACAGATAAATTGGATTTACCATTCTACTCACAAGTTTCATGGCATACTCAGACCACTTATCTCTTCTTCTTCTTTTACTTTCTTCTTCATGCTGTAATTTTGTGGGGGCAGGGGTGGTGGTTGGGAGCGGGGAGAGAGAGAGAGAGAGAGAGAGAGAGAGAGTCTAGCTTACTTGTCCTCAATACCTAGGCTAACTACTGGCAAGCTAGTACTCACCAAAGGGGGCAAACAAAATCATGCTTTCCCCAATACCTTCAAAATAACTTTCTGGAAACTACTTAAGGGACAGGGGTAAATGTCTGGACCAGTAATGACAGTTGAGATGTCTTTTGACAGGGTCTAAAACACAAAGTTTAAGTTAAACTATCTCATTAGTATCACATCCCTCCTTTCATGTGGTCACATGGCCCTGTGGCATCCCTGTATCAGAGGCAGCAGAGACATGCTTGGTTCACAGAATCTTAGATTCTATTGGCTTCACAATGTCTGGGACACTTTGGGAGAGGGTTGGGACTTACCTTAAGCCTGGCTTAAGGAAGAAACATGTTACCAGGTTCTGTAGATAAGATTGCCCATCCCAGCCCAATATTGTAATATTACCTGCAGCAATTTCATTCCCTTCCTCATAACCATAGCAGCCCATACCCATAAGAAAAAATCCATGCTCATAGGAAGCTTTTGATATCTCTTTGTGACCTTATCTTCCTTCTACACCCATGGTCTAAAATGCACCTATTTAGTCCTGGTTTCCAACCGTTCCATATTTCCATGATACTACTCAAGCTTGTGCTTTGAAGATCATGTTTTATCTGAATTTTACATTTCAGATCAGGGGAATTTGTGCTTCTGAGGAAGACATTTAAAGTGCTACCTCAGAAACTCTGGAAAGCTATGGTTCTCAATCTTGACTGCACGAAAGCTCTTAAAAGTTCCAGTGCTCCAGCTGCACCTGTGAGACCCAAGCTTCAGCAGTTTTTGTAAGTTCACCCTGCAGCCAAGATGAAGAACTCTGCTGTAAAGTAATCCAAAGCTTCTTTTCCCTCCTTCTTCTTCAGCCTTATACACCCCCACTCATGGATGGCCCTCATCCTCCTGTTCCCACATAAAGGCAAAGAGACAAGTTCAATCCTCACCATAGAAAGCACTTGACTCCCCCTCCCCCCAGGCCATGAGTCACCCTATGCGAAGAAGGTCCTAGATCAGCAGGTTTTGAGCGTTCAGGGTTTTCATTTATGTATCTTTCCTTTAGGCACATATGGAGTACAGTTTTCCTTTAGGTGATGGGCTAAACTTTGGGTTCCTAACATTCAGATTTGGTGGCAATAATGGGTGTGTGCCTAATTTACCTAGTTAACAGTTGAAAAGAGATAAGTCCTGTAACTGTGAGTCTCTGAACAAAAATTAACACTAAGGAAGAGAAGGAGATCCTCCCATCTGTATCCAAACCTGGCAAGCATTTTGGTAAGTAGGGCTCCAGGGCATCAAAGAAAGGCCCAGGGAGTGCCAGTCCTGAAGCATCAAAAAGGTGCTCTGTGGTTGCAGTATAACCCTGTGGGTTTAACACCGTGAATCAGTGGCAAACACACTTTCAGTCTGCAGGAACCTGGACAGCCAGTGTAGGACAGAGAAGAAACGGCAGTCTCTGCCTGGAATGGGGAAGGACCATTCCTGGGTACTTCAAAAAACCCTCATGAGCTTCATGGAAGATGTTCTGGTTTGCTAATGCTGCTATTATGCAAAATACCAGAAATGGATTGGTTTTTATAAAAGGAGTTTATTTGGTTACAAAGTTATAGTCTTAAGGCCTTAAAAGTGTCCAAACGAGGTCATCAACAATAGGGTTCCTTCACTAAAGAGCACCAATGGTGTCCAGAAAACCTCTGTCGTCTGGGAAGGCACAGGCTGGCGTTTGCTCCGGGGTTCTGGTTTCAAAATGGCTTTCTCCCAGGATGTTTCTCCCTAGGTGTCTGGGGATGTTCTCTTAGTTTCTCCCAGGCAAACTCTGGGCTAGCAGAAGTCTGCTTTCAACAGCCATCTCCAAAATGTCTCTCTTGGCTGCAGCAGCACTGTGTCTGAGCTCTTACAGGGCTCCAGCAAACTAATCAAGACCCATGCTGAATAGGTGGGGCCACACCTCCATGGAAATAATCTAATTAAAAGATATTACCCACAGTTTGGTGGGTCACATCTCCATGGAAACAATCCATCTGAAGATTCTAACCTAATCAACACTAATACATCTGCTCCCACAAGACTGCATAAAAGAACATGGTATTTTGGGGGATATAATACATCCAAACCAGCACAGAAGAAATAGATGAAACCGTGGGAAACTAGAGATATTGTAATAGCAACTGAGAGTGAGAGTCAAAAAACACATTAACATGCTTCAACCTTGTCTCCCAGGATGAAGTATGGGAAATAGGGAGGTTACATCAGGAACAAATGTGTTTTGGACCCAGTCTCTTCCTATATGGTTTAATTCTGGGAGGGGAAGAAAGAAAGAAAATTTTATTTGCCTCCTGGCCATCCATTTTCCTGTTATAGCCATCAACCCTCTTTCCTCCTCCTTCTGTGCATTTCCCCAGGCTATTGCATTCTTTCCCAAGGCTTCATCTACTGTGATGACTCCCAAATACGTAAGTGTGGCCCAGAACTTCCTTCTGAGCATCAGAGTCAAGCACCCTCATGTTCATTCATCATCTCTACTTGAAAGCCCCACCAGCATCTCAGTCTTGGCCAATTTGGGTGCTGGGAGCACTGTTGTAGGATCAAGGAACTGAGGATTTCCTTTCTCATTTCCCTTGCCTGCCCCCACCCCAGTCTTACCATTCACTGGGTAGTGGGAGCAGAAATTTGCAGTATCGAGCTGCTGGAACAGCATCTTTGGAGTGGGGAGGCAACAACAGTGGGGAGGTGTTATGGGTTGAATTGTGTCCCCCAAAAAGATGTGTGGAAGTCCTAACCCCCGTTACCTATGAATATGACCCTATTTGGAATTAGGGTCTTTGTAGGTATATTCAAGCTAAGCTGAGGCCATACTTAATTAGGGTGGACCTTTATCACATATCACTGGGTCCTTTGAAGAAGAGGAGAGACACATGGGGGTGAAAGCCATGTGACAATGGAGGCAAAGACTGGACTGATGCATCTACAAGGCATGGAACACCAGGCATTGATAGTCACACCAGAAGCCAGGAAGAGGCAAAGAAGGACCCTCCCCTAGAGCCATCAGAGTGAGCATGGCCCTGCCAAGACCTTACTTTCTGACTTCTGGCCCCCAGAACCATGAGAGAATAAACTTCTGTTGTTTTAAGCCACCTAATAGGTGGTGATTTGTTATAAGCTCCAGGAAATTAGATAGGTGGTGTTTAGGGTAGAGGTTGAGTGAGGAGTGGAAAATGCTGGTAGAGTCAGACTTGGTCGAGTGGGATTTTTCTTGATGGGGAGAACATTGGGAACCCAGGGGGATAAAAGGCAGAAGCAAGTCCAGGTAGTATGGTGTGAGCTGCTGTAAGGACTCGGTCTTCCTAGCTATAATGCTGAAGGGAGGCCCTTAAACCAAGTCCTCCGTTTCTAGTTTTCCACTTTTTCTGGCTCACTATGGAATATATTCTTACACTTCATGCTTTATGCTTCTGATAATTGGTCCCCTAAATCAAGCACAGAGTTCTCTTGAGATTTTCTAAAGGTTGGGTATTTGTGCATTTATTCAACAAAATATTAATTAAACATCTCCTGTGTGCAAGACACTATGCTAGGTGCTGTAGATACAATGGTGAACAAAAAACAGATAAAATAGAAATGGGTCCTTTATGGAGCTTAAAAAATACTGTGGAATGCTAGACAACAATAGATATCAGAATTTTAAAAGCACACACACACAAAATAATTATAGTAGTCACAAACTCTGTGGCAAATAAGTAGGATGCCCTGACTGTGAATAATGGGGGAAGCTACGTTAGATCAAGCAGCAGGAGAGGGCTCCCGGGCACTTCAGCTGTGAATGTGAAGGGCAGGTGGAGAGTGATCCAGACAGAGGACCATCGCTGCCAAGTCCCGTAGGTGAGAAGGGGCTTGTGCGTTGGAAAAAACTGAAGAAGGCCGGAGGCTGAAGCATCCTGAGCAGGAGGAGAGATGAGATGCAGCTGTAGAAAACCGCACTGAGCTACACAGGCTACATTCTGTAATCTGGGTGAGCAAAGCATCCAAGAGCTTTATGCAGGGGCCTGGGAAAATCCGACTTACATTTTTAAAATGTTCTCTAGCTGCTGAATGGAGAATGGGTGGGTTGTGACAGAAAAGAAGTCAGGGAGGCCAAGGAGGCTATTGACAGAGATGATGGTTCAGGCTGTGAACATGGAGAAAACTGGAAAAAATGCAAAGAACACCACAGGACACAGAATCAATAGCACTGGTGGATGGATTCTTCATAGGGTTGGAGAGAAGGAGAAATCAAGGTTGACACATTTTGCCTAGAGCCTTGGATCAGTGGGAAAGTGGAGGTGGGAGAGGTTTGGTTGGGGGTGGGGCTTGAAATCAAGTGTCTTTTCTCAAGTGTGAAGATGAGATGCCTGTGGGACTTTGAAGGAGAGTTCAGTGGACATGTGGGCACCTGACTGTGAGGCTCAGAGGAGAGTTCTGGGCCAAATGTATATATTTGTGAGATGTCACAATAGATGAAGCCATTGGAAAGGATGAGATCACTTGGGCTTCCTCACAGCATGGTGGGCTCAGGATAGTCAGGCCTCTTACATGGCAGTAGCTTCTCCCAGAGCAAGGCTTTCCAAAAGATTCAGGCAGGCATGGCAAGGTTTCTTAGGACCTAGTCACGGAAGTCAGAACCTTCCCTTCCATTGCGTTTGCCTAAATCCCCATCCTGCATAGATGCCATCCTGTGTGCACAGGCCGCAGACTCACTTTCAAATTGGGATCAGGTTGGACAATGTGGTGAGAACACTTGGAAGTATGTCTACAATAAGTACACAACAAAACAGAAAGGTTCCCACACTATCTTGTCACAGCCCAGAGCTTTGGCCATCAGTGTCTACTTATCTGGTGCAGAGAGTGGAATTAATAAGTGAGAATTTTGCCAACTAGGCCAAAATAATTTTATGACAAACCCCATTGTTTTCATATTCAATTGGTCAAAATATTTGCTCAGAAGCCCAGAGTCAAAGGAGCAGAGGATAGACTCTACCTCTTGGTGGGGGGATGGCTTGCATATACTGAGAGAGAAGGAATTAACAGTGGCCATCTGAGAATCTGGCCACCTCACGGGGCCTCACTTTATTCCATCCATTCGACACACAAGCCCAGGTATCCCTACTATATGACTCTACTCTTGGATTTGCTTTTTCCCAAGTTCCACTCTTCAGGCTACCTACCTAAGTCCGATGTTTCTATACTCCAGGTTGAAGCTGGGATTGTTTCCTTACTGAGTCCGTGTTTAAACCACACTCTGAATTTTGACATTTTTATTTGAAAACACATTAATAAGCTAAAAACCTAAATAAAGAGCATAATTACCAAGATCCCCTTCTTACAAGGGCAGCAGACAAGGCTACACTAAAATCATGAGATGACAAATAGGGAAGGGAAAAGTCATTTTTCAAAATGTCTGTGTTATTTATCACCAAACGCAAAAATCTAATATGGACCCAATTCCCAGCCTGAGTTAGAGAATAATCCCTAAAAGTGGTTTCACAAGTAGAAAGCATCTAACCACATTCTTTATCCCTCTCTTTTACCCAGTATCTCATTTCTAAAATAGGCATTCTCTGTTTCCTGCTTCATATACTCATTCTTCTCCTAACCACATCTTTGACAAGACACCAGAGCCATACAATATTTTTCCTCTTTTAGGGCTTTTTAAAAAAAGTTCTCTAATTAAATCCCAGATCAAGATATTCTACCAGTCTGTCTAGACAGCCACTAAAATTTGATTGAAATAGTTGTGCACATAATTTTATCAGGAAACTGTTAGGTTTATATTGGGACTATAGTATTTAATTATGTAAGCTTTTTTATAATTAACATTTTTTCATCCTGAACTTCTGGCCCTTGTCCTAATGATGCCTTGGGAAATGTGTCTCATGATTTCTATATTGATTTTTATTTTTATTCCAAGGAATTTATTTAATGCTACATTGGCTGGAGTTAAGGCATATTGTTTTCTTTTCAAATAGTATCTAAATACCAAATGCCGTGAGTTAAATATTGAGTGGGGAGATTGCATTTCAGGGACCACTAGGGAGCCCAGAGCAAGCTCACAGAGGGCTAACTTGGGGTGACTCCCTCTTTTTAGCTTCTGTACTCCTCCTACTAGTGCAGCAGCTTGATGTTTTTAATAAATAACAGATGAAATGCATCCCTGAGAAAGGGCAAATCAAGACACATCATTTTTTAAAATAGGGAGAAATTATTTATTCAAAAGCAGAGGGAATAAAACAACCTTGACCTTCTCTCAGTTTGGAAGAGAAAATATTTGAAATCATCTGAACTACTGAAATATCAAAGTTCACCAGCATCCGTGTTGTTTGAAATGAGACGTACTATGGATGTTTATTGAGTCTTCTAGAGTTCTGTAGAAGATTGATAACACATGTTTGAAAACTTCTATGCTAAATTTTCATGGTCATACACTTGGGCAGAAATCATAAATTGGATGTTCACAGGCCAAATCCAGCCCTTAGATGAATTTTGTTTGACCTAAATCATGTTAGAAAATAATTGAGAGATTTCATCCATCCAAAATTATTTATTTATGTACTCAGCAAATATTTAGTGAGTACCACCATTACATGCCAAACTCAGTACCAGATACTATAAATATATAAATACTACAATGAAAAGAGGTGTAATCACCCCCTTATGCAGTTTACAGTCAAGAAAGAAAGATAGATAATTAAACAAGCAGAAAAATTATAGTGTTATGGGAGGCGGGGCAAGATGGCAGACTGGTGAGCTGTATGTTTTAGTTACTCCTCCAGGAAAGTAGGTAGAAAGCCAGGAACTGCGTGGACTGGACACCACAGAGCAATCTGTCTTTGGGCATACTTCATACAACACTCATGAAAATGTCAAACTGCTGAGATCAGCGAAATCTGTAAGTTTTTGCAGCCAGGGGACCCGCGCCCCTCCCTGCCAGGCTCAGTCCCGTGGGAGGAGGGGCTGTCAGCTCCGGGAAGGAGAAGGGTGAACTGCAGTGGCAGCCCTTATCGGAAACTCATTCTACTGATCCAAACTCCAACCATAGATAGACTGAGACCAGACACCAGAGAATCTGAGAGCAGCCAGCCCAGCAGAGAGGAGACAGGCATAGAAAAAAAAAAAAAACAACACGAAAAACTCGAAAATAAAAGCAGAGGATTTTTGGAGTTTTGGTGAACACAGAAAGGGGAAGGGCGGAGCTCAGGCCTTGAGGCACATATGCAAATCCCGAAGAAAAGCTGATCTCTCTGCCCTGTGGACCTTTCCTTAATGGCCCTGGTTGCTTTGTCTATTAGCATTTCAATAACCCATTAGATCTCTGAGGAGGGCCCTTTTTTTTTCTTTTTTTTTTTTTAATCCTTTTTTCTTTTTCTAAAACAATTACTCTAAGAAGCCCAATACAGAAAGCTTCAAAGACTTTCAATTTGGGCACGTCAAGTCAAGAGCAGAACTAAGAGAGCTCTGAGACAAAAGGCAATAATCCAGTGGCTGAGAAAATTCACTAAACACCACAACTTCCCAAGAAAAGGGGGGTGTCCACTCACAGCCACCATCCTGGTGAACAGGAAACACTCCTGCCCATCACCAGCCCCATAGCCCAGAGCTGCCCCAGACAACCCAGTGTGACGGAAGTGCTTCAAATAACAGGCACACACCACAAAACTGGGCGTGGACATTAGCCTTCCCTGCAACCTCAGCTGATTGTCCCAGAGTTGGGAAGGTGGAGCAGTGTGAATTAACAAAGCGCCACTCAGCCATCATTTGAGCAGACTGGGAGCCTCCCTACACAGCCCAGCAGCCCAGAACTGCCCTGGGGGGACGGCACTCACCTGTGACATAGCACAGTCATCCCTCAACAGAGGACCCGGGGTGCACAGCCTGGAAGAGGGGCCCACTTGCAAGTCTCAGGAGCCATACGCCAATACCAAGGACGTGTGGGTCAGTGGCAGAGACAAACTGTGGCAGGACTGAACTGAAGGATTAGACTATTGCAGCAGCTTTAAAACTCTAGGATCACCAGGGAGATTTGATTGTTAGGGCCACCCCCCCTCCCCGACTGCCCAGAAACACACCCCACATACAGGGCAGGCAACACCAACTACACACGCAAGCTTGGTACACCAATTGGGCCCCACAAGACTCACTCCCCCACTCACCAAAAAGGCTAAGCAGGGGAGAACTGGCTTGTGGAGAACAGGTGGCTCGTGGATGCCACCTGCTGGTTAGTTAGAGAAAGTGTACTCCACGAAGCTGTAGATCTGATAAATTAGAGATAAGGACTTCAATAGGTCTACAAACCCTAAAAGAACCCTATCAAGTTCAGCAAATGCCACGAGGCCAAAAACAACAGAAAATTATAAAGCATATGAAAAAACCAGACGATATGGATAACTCAAGCCCAAGCACCCAAATCAAAATACCAGAAGAGACACAGCACCTAGAGCAGCTACTCAAAGAACTAAAGATGAACAATGAGACCATAGTACGGGATATAAAGGAAATCAAGAAGACTCTAGAAGAGCATAAAGAAGACATTGCAAGACTAAATAAAAAAATGGATGATCTTATGGAAATTAAAGAAACTGTTGACCAAATTAAAAGACTCTGGACACTCATAGTACAAGACTAGAGGAAGTTGAACAACGAATCAGTGGCCTGGAAGATGACAGAATGGAAAATGAAAGCATAAAAGAAAGAATGGGGAAAAAAATTGAAAAAATCGAAATGGACCTCAGGGATATGATAAATAATATGAAACGTCCAAATATAGACTCATTGGTGTCCCAGAAGGGGAAGAAAAGGGTAAAGGTCTAGGAAGAGTATTCAAAGAAATTGTTGGGGAAAACTTCCCAAATCTTCTAAACAACATAAATACACAAATCATAAATGCTCAGCGAACTCCAAATAGAATAAATCCAAATAAACCCACTCCGAGACATATACTGATCACACTGTCAAACACAGAAGAGAAGGAGCAAGTTTTGAAAGCAGCAAGAGAAAAGCAATTCACCACATAGAAAGGAAACAGCATAAGACTAAGTAGTGACTACTCAGCAGCCACCATGGAGGCAAGGAGGCAGTGGCACGATATATTTAAAATTCTGAGTGAGAAAAATTTCCAGCCAAGAATACTTTATCCAGCAAAGCTCTCCTTCAAATTTGAGGGAGAGCTTAAATTTTTCACAGACAAACAAATGCTGAGAGAATTTGCTAACAAGAGACCTGCCCTACTGGAGATACTCAAGGGAGCCCTACAGACAGAGAAACAAAGAAAGGACAGAGAGACTTGGAGAAAGGTTCAGTACTAAAGAGATTCGGTATGGGTACAATAAAGGATATTAATAGAGAGAGGGAAAAATATGGCAAAAAGAAACCAAAGGATAAGATGGCCGATTCAAGAAATGCCTTCACGGTTATAATGTTGAATGTAAATGGATTAAACTCCCCAGTTAAAAGATATAGATTCGCAGAATGGATCAAAAAAATGAACCATCAATATGTTGCATACAAGAGACTCATCTTAGACACAGGGACACAAAGAAACTGAAAGTGAAAGGATGGAAAAAAATATTTCACGCAAGCTACAGCCAAAAGAAAGCAGGTGTAGCAATATTAATCTCAGATAAAACAGACTTCAAATGCAGGGATTTTTTGAGAGACAAAGAAGGCCACTACATACTAATAAATGGGGCAATTCAGCAAGAAGAAATAACAATCGTAAATGTCTATGCACCCAATCAAGGTGCCACAAAATACATGAGAGAAACGCTGGCAAAACTAAAGGAAGCAATTGATGTTTCCACAGTAATTGTGGGAGACTTCAACACATCACTCTCTCCTATAGATAGATCAACCAGACAGAAGACCAATAAGGAAATTGAAAACCTAAACAATCTGATAAATGAATTAGATTTAACAGACATATACAGGACATTACATCCCAAATCACCAGGATACACATACTTTTCTAGTGCTCACGGAACCTTCTCCAGAATAGATCATATGCTGGGACATAAAACAAGCCTCAATAAATTTAAAAAGATTGAAATTATTCAAAGCACATTCTCTGACCACAATGGAATACAATTAGAAGTCAATAACCATCAGAGACTTAGAAAATTCACAAATACCTGGAGGTTAAACAACACACTCCTAAACAATCAGTGGGTTAAAGAAGAAATAGCAAGAGAAATTGCTAAATATATAGAGACAAATGAAAATGAGAACACAACATACCAAAATCTACGGGATGCAGCAAAAGCAGTGCTAAGGGGGAAATTTATAGCACTAAACGCATATATTAAAAAGGAAGAAAGAGCCAAAATCAAAGAACTAATGGATCAACTGAAGAAGCTAGAAAATGAACAGCAAACCAATCCTAAACCAAGTAGAAGAAAAGAAATAACAAGGATTAAAGCAGAAATAAATGACATAGAGAACAAAAAAACAATAGAGAGGATAAATATCACCAAAAGTTGGTTCTTTGAGAAGATCAACAAGATTGACAAGCCCCTAGCTAGACTGACAAAATCAAAAAGAGAGAAGACCCATATAAACAAAATAATGAATGAAAAAGGTGACATAACTGCAGATCCTGAAGAAATTAAAAAAATTATAAGAGGATACTATGAACAACTGTATGGCAACAAACTGGACAATGTAGAGGAAATGGACAATTTCCTGGAAACATGTGAACAACCTAGACTGACCAGAGAAGAAATAGAAGACCTCAACCAACCCATCACAAGCAAAGAGATCCAATCAGTCATCAAAAATCTTCCCACAAATAAATGCCCAGGGCCAGATGGCTTCACAGGGGAATTCTACCAAACTTTCCAGAAAGAACTGACACCAATCTTACTCAAACTCTTTCAAAACATTGAAGAAAAGGGAACACTACCTAACTCATTTTATGAAGCTAACATCAATCTAATACCAAAACCAGGCAAAGATGCTACAAAAAAGGAAAACTACCGGCCAATCTCCCTAATGAATATAGATGCAAAAATCCTCAACAAAATACTTGCAAATCGAATCCAAAACACATTAAAAAAATCATACACCATGACCAAGTGGGGTTCATTCTAGGCATGCAAGGATGGTTCAACATAAGGAAAACAATCAATGTATTACAACACATTAAAAACTCGAAAGGGAAAAATCAATTGATCATCTCAATAGATGCTGAAAAAGCATTTGACAAAATCCAACATCCCTTTTTGATAAAAACACTTCAAAAGGTAGGAATTGAAGGAAACTTCCTCAACATGATAAAGAGCATATATGAAAAACCCACAGCCAGCATAGTACTCAATGGCGAGAGACTGAAAGCCTTCCCTCTAAGATCAGGAACAAGACAAGGATGCCCGCTGTCACCACTGTTATTCAACATTGTGCTGGAAGTGCTAGCCAGGGCAATCCGGCAAGACAAAGAAATAAAAGGCATCCAAATTGGAAAAGAAGAAGTAAAACTGTCATTGTTTGCAGATGATATGATCTTATATCTAGAAAACCCTGAGAAATCGACGAGACAGCTACTAGAGCTAATAAACAAATTTAGCAAAGTAGCGGTATACAAGATTAATGCACATAAGTCAGTAATGTTTCTATATGCTAGAAATGAACAAACTGAAGAGACACTCAAGAAAAAGATACCATTTTCAATAGCAACTAAAAAAATCAAGTACCTAGGAATAAACTTAACCAAAGATGTAAAAGACCTATACAAAGAAAACTACATAACTCTACTAAAAGAAATAGAAGGGGACCTTAAAAGATGGAAAAATATTCCATGTTCATGGATAGGAAGGCTAAATGTCATTAAGATGTCAATTCTACCCAAACTCATCTACAGATTCAATGCAATCCCAATCAAAATTCCAACAAGCTACTTTGCAGACTTGGAAAAGCTAGTTATCAAATTTATTTGGAAAGGGAAGATGCCTCGAATTGCTAAAGACACTCTAAAAAAGAAAAACAAAGTCGGAGGACTTACACTCCCTGACTTTGAAGCTTATTATAAAGCCACAGTTGCCAAAACAGCATGGTACTGGCACAAAGATAGACATATAGATCAATGGAATCGAATTGAGAATTCAGAGATAGACCCTCAGATCTATGGCCGACTGATCTTTGATAAGGCCCCCAAAGTCACTGAACTGAGCCATAATGTTCTTTTCAACAAATGGGGCTGGGAGAGTTGGATATCCATATCCAAAAGAATGAAAGAGGACCCCTACCTCACCCCCTACACAAAAATTAACTCAAAATGGACCAAAGATCTCAATATAAAAGAAAGTACCATAAAACTCCTAGAAGATAATGTAGGAAAACATCTTCAAGACCTTGTATTAGGCGGCCACTTCCTAGACTTTACACCCAAAGCACAAGCAACAAAAGAGAAAATAGATAAATGGGAACTCCTCAAGCTTAGAAGTTTCTGCACCTCAAAGGAATTTCTCAAAAAGGTAAAGAGGCAGCCAACTCAATGGGGAAAAATTTTTGGAAACCATGTATCTGACAAAAGACTGATATCTTGCATATACAAAGAAATCCTACAACTCAATGACAATAGTACAGACAGCCCAATTATAAAATAGGCAAAAGATATGAAAAGACAGTTCTCTGAAGAGGAAATACAAATGGCCAAGAAACACATGAAAAAATGTTCAGCTTCACTAGCTATTAGAGAGATGCAAATTAAAACCACAATGAGATACCATCTAACACCAGTTAGAATGGCTGCCATTAAACAAACAGGAAACTACAAATGCTGGAGGGGATGTGGAGAAATTGGAACTCTTATTCATTGTTGGTGGGACTGTATAATGGTTCAGCCACTCTGGAAGTCAGTCTGGCAGTTCCTTAGAAAACTAGATATAGAGCTACCATTCGATCCAGCGATTGCACTTCTCGGTATATACCCGGAAGATCGGAAAGCAGTGACACGAACAGATATCTGCACGCCAATGTTCATAGCAGCATTATTCACAATTGCCAAGAGATGGAAACAACCCAAATGTCCTTCAACAGATGAGTGGATAAATAAAATGTGATATATCCACACAATGGAATACTACGCGGCAGTAAGAAGGAATGATCTCGTGAAACATATGACAACATGGATGAACCTTGAAGACATAATGCTGAGCGAAATAAGCCAGGCACAAAAAGAGAAATATTATATGCTACCACTAATGTGAACTTTGAAAAATGTAAAACAAATGGTTTATAATGTAGAATGAAGGGGAACTAGCAGTAGAGAGCAATTAAGGAAGGGGGAACAATAATCCAAGAAGAACAGATAAGCTATTTAACGTTCTGGGGATGCCCAGGAATGACTATGGTCTGTTAAATTCTGATGGATATAGTAGGAACAAGTTCACAGAAATGTTGCTATATTATGTAACTTTCTTGGGGTAAAGTAGGAACATGTTGGAAGTTAAGCAGTTATCTTAGGTTAGTTGTCTTTTTCTTACTCCCTTGTTATGGTCTCTTTGAAATGTTCTTTTATTGTATGTTTGTTTTCTTTTTAACTTTTTTTTTCATACAGTTAATTTAAAAAAGAAGGAAAAGTTAAAAAAAAAAAAAGAAAGAAAGAAAAACAAGGGGAAAAAAAAAGATGTAGTGCCCCCTTGAGGAGCCTGTGGAGAGTGCAGGGGTATTCGCCTAACCCACCTGCATGGTTGCTAACATGACCACAGACATAGGGGACTAGTGGTTTGATGGGTTGAGCCCTCTACCATAAATTTTACCCTTGGGAAGACGGTTGCTGCAAAGGAGAGGCTAGGCCTCCCTATTTTTGTGCCTAAGAGTCTCCTCCTGAATGCCTCTTTGTTGCTCAGATGTGGCCCTCTCTCTCTGGCTAAGCCAACTTGAAAGGTGAAATCACTGCCCTCCCCCCTACATGGGATCAGACACCCAGGGGAGTGAATCTCCCTGGCAACGTAGAATATGACTCCCGGGGAGGAATGTAGACCCGGCATCGTGGGACGGAGAACATCTTCTTGACCAAAAGGGGGATGTGAAAGGAAATGAAATAAGCTTCAGTGGCAGAGAGATTCCAAAAGGAGCCGAGAGGTCACTCTGGAGGGCACTCTTATGCACACTTTAGACAACCCTTTTTAGGTTCTGAAGAATTGGGGTAGCTGGTGGTGGATACCTGAAACTATCAAACTACAACCCAGAACCCATGAATCTCGAAGACAGTTGTATAAAAATGTAGCTTATGAGGGGTGACAATGGGATTGGGAAAGCCATAAGGACCACACTCCACTTTGTCTAGTTTATGGATGGATGAGTAGAAAAATAGGGGAAGGAAACAAACAGACAAAGGTACCCAGTGTTCTTTTTTACTTCAATTGCTCTTTTTCACTCTAATTATTATTCTTGTTATTTTTATGTATGTGCTAATGAAGGTGTCAGGGATTGATTTAGGTGATGAATGTACAACTATGTAATGGTACTGTAAACAATCAAAAGTACGATTTGTTTTGTATGACTGCGTGGTATGTGAATATATCTCAATAAAATAATGATTAAAAAAAATTATAGTGTTATGATAAAGTGGAGGGTACCACTTTTGCATGTATAATAGTATTTATGGAATATTTGCTATACGCTGAGAATTGTACAAATGCTTTACAATTCTATCATCACAATCCTATGAAGTAAGTACTACCCTTATCATTCTCTTTTGCATTCGGTATTTTGGTTTGTCTTTTTATTTATCCATGAAATATCTTCTGAAATCATTTATTTCAAGAAAGGTACACTAATAAGTAGTTTTATAGCATCAACTAATAATATTCTATTGAGGCTGCTAAACTATTTTGTGCTGTATTTTTTTTTTTTATTTTAATCCATGAATGCAGTGTTTTTGGTATAATGGTGAATACAGACTTTGAACAAATTAGACCTCATTTAGCCCCCTGTATCGGGCACTTTCTAGATTTGTGACTGTGGTAGGCAGAAATTTGACCCACATGACCTTTGCCCTCTTGTGTAGCTCCCATGATTATGCTACATTACATGGAAAAGGGGACTTTGTGGATGCAGTTAAATTCCTAAGTCAGCTGACCTTAAGATTTGGAGATTATCTGGGTAGGCTTAACACAGTTACATACAAGCCATTAAAAGCTGAGAGGTTTCTCTCGGTGGGAGCAGAAGAGATGTGGCAGAGGAGAATTCAGAGAGATTGAAGCATGAGAAGGACCCAATGTGTCATTACTGGCTTTGACGGTGGAGAGGGCCATAAGCCAAGAAATGTAGGCAGCCTTTCAAGACTGAGAACAACCTCAGCTGACAGCCAGCAGAGAGACAGGCTTCAGTCCTGCATGAAACTGAACTCTGCCAGCAACCTGAAGGCTCAGAAGAGGATTCATCCTCAAACCCTCCAGAGCCAATACCTCGATTTCAGCCCAATGAGATCCATGTCAGACTTTTGACCTCAGACCTGTAAGATAATAAATGGAAGTTCAACTTCCAGTTGACAACGATAGTGGTGTAAAATGTTCCAGGGCTCAGATCCCCCACAAAATCTTTGAACAATTAGCAAAAATTGGCTAAACATCTTCCTCAAAACTCTGGAAAATAAAGGTTTGCAGTAACAGGGTAAGTGCCAAATCGAGAATACAGCTTTAGAAATGGTAGGAGGAGCACATGGTACCCTTGATGGCCACTCCCTTGCCCCATCCCTGGCATGGTGTGGAGCTGGCCAGCATTCCCACTGTAGGTCCTTGGCCCTCTTCCAGAAGCAACAGAGAATCCCTATGAGCATACTGGGGTGCCTGCATATCAGTGCCAGTCTATTGAGAGGCAGCCTGAAAGTGTGAACCAGGAAAATTATTTCTGGCTTGCTGTGCACCCTCTGTAAGAACTTTCTCAGCAGACAAGAGCAGCTTGCAGCCAACTAAAGCAGTGTAAGAAATGAGTAAAAGTGGTCTGGGGCAAAGTATAACCAATTTTAAAACACACAACTGAGCACCTGAAGTGGGGTAAAGTCTATTTCATAGAGATTAGGGAGGGGTCATTTGGATTCCTATAAATAGGAGAAATCCTAAAGCCACTAGCAAGCACAAGCCCATGACTAGACTGGGCTCAGAAAAGACAGAGAAAACACTGCACTCCACTTTTGCCTCCGGCTGATCATCTTAATAGGAAGACTAAACGCTGAAGGAGAGCACCAGTGAAGATTCAGCCAATTTGAAAAGTCTATGAAAGATTTTTGTTTTTGCATTACTTTGTTTGTCTCTCTTAACTCCTGACCACTCAAGGAAATCTCTGTCATATCACTATCTGGATATAAATTTAAGGAACAGATAGCTTAGGAACCACATCCTAGAGTTAATGCTTTAAAATATTAAAATGTGCCATGTGCAAGAAAAGATTACATGACAAACAAAGGAACAGGAAATGATGTTCCATCCAAAGGAGCAAGATAGAACTCCAGAATCCATCAACAAAGATGATCAGACTTTGAACATACCAGACAAAGACTTTTTAAAATGATCCTCAGTATGCTCAAGAAGATAAAGGAAAACATGGAGAAAGAACTAAAGGAAATCAGGAAAGCAATGAATGAATATGAGAATTTCAGTAAAGAAATGGAAATTTTTAAAAGGAACCTAAGAGAACTACTGGAGTTGAAGACCACAATAATTGAAAAGAAAAATTCCCTAGATGGTTTCAACAGCAAATTGAAGCTGGCAGAAGAAAGAATCAGTGATCTCAAAGACAAGACAATTGAAATAATTCAGGCTGAGGATCGGAAGACAAAAAAGAATAGGATAAAGCCAACAGAGCCTGAGAGACCTGTAGGACAACATTATACATACCAATATACACATTATAGGAATCCAAGAAGGAGAAGAGAGAAAGGGGCCTAAAGAATATTCAAAGAAATAATGGCAGAAAATTTCCCAAATTTAACAAAAGACATAAATATACATGTTCATGAATCACAAAGAACTCCAGTCAGGATAAACTCAAAACCACACCCAGAAACATGGTAATCAAACTGCTCAATGGCAAGGACAAGAAAAGAGTTCTTAAAGCAGCAAGAGGAAAGCAATGAGTATGTACAAGGGAATTCCAATAAGATTAAATTCCAATTTCTTATCAGAAACCATGGAGACAATAAGGCAATTGGAAAAAAATTTTAAGTGCTGAAAGTAAACAATTGCCAACCAAGAATTTTATAACTGGCAAGACTTTCTTTCAAAAATGAGGGTGTGATTAAGACATTTCCAGATAAACAAAAATTGAGGGTGTTTGTCTCCACAAATGCTGCCCTACAAGCAGTGCTCAAGAAAGTTCTTCACACAGAAAGGAAAGAACATTAGACAGTGGAACGAAGCAGCATAAATAAATGAAGACCTCCAGTAAAGATAATCATATGGGTAATTATAAATGCCAATGCTATTGCATTGCATTTTTGGTATGTATCTCTACTTTTTACTTCTGACAGGTTCCAAAATGCAAATGCAAATGCATAAAATGTAATGATAAATCAGTGGTTTCTGAAATATACTTTAAAAAGATATAGTTTGTAACAAGTACAGCAAAAGAGGGATCATAGGGCCATAGGAACAGTTTAGTCATATGCAAGTGAAGTTAAGCTGGTATCAAATCAAACATCACTGTTATAGATTTAGGATGTTAAATATAAGTCCCATGGTAAACACAAAGAAAATATCTGAAAAATATTTACAGAATGGAATGAGAAGGAACTCTAAATGGTACACTACAAAACATCAACAAGACATAACAATTATGAATATATATATATGCACTTACTTGCAGAGCTCCAGTATTAATGAAGCAAATATCAACAGATTTGAAGGGAAAAATAGACAGCTCTACATTAACAATAGGAGACTTCAATACAACATTTTCAAAAATGGATAGAACATCTAGACAGAAGATCAATAAAGACATAGAAGACTTCAGTGATAATATCAAACACCTAGATCTGACAGACATATATAGAACACTTCAACCAACAGGAAAGAAAACACATTCTTCTCTAATGCATATGTTCATTCTCCAAGAAAGGCCATATGTCAGATCACAAAAAACTTATCAATCAATACTCTTAAAAATATTGAAATCATATCACGTATCTTCTCCAACCACAATGGAATGAAGCTAGAAATCAATAAAAAAAGGAGAGCTGGAAAATGTATAAGTATGTGGAAATTAAACAATATACTCTTTAAAAACCAATGGGTCAAATAAGAAATCACAATGAAAATTAGAAAATATCTTGAGGTGAATGAAAATGAAAACACAACATACCAAAACTTATGGGATGCAGCAAAGACAGGATTGAGAGGGAAATTTATAACTATAACCTGCTTATGTTAAAAAAGAGGAATGATCTCAAATCAGAGACCTACCCTCAAACCTAACATCACACCTCTTCTAGAAAAAGAAAAGCAAACTAAACCCAAAGTAAGTAGAAGCAAGGAAATAACAAAGATTAGAGTGGACACAAATGAAATAGAGAATAAAAATCAATATAAAGAATCAGTGAAAATAAAAGTTGGTTCATTGAAAAGATTAATAAAATTGACAAACATTTAGCTAGACTGACAAAGAAAAGAAGAGTAAAGACAGAAATACCTAAAATCAGAAATGAAAGGGGGGACATTAATACTGATCCCCAGAAATAAAATGGATTATAAAAATTGTCCATCAACAAATTAGAAAACCTAAATGCAATGGACAAATTCCTAGAAACACACAAACTACCCATATTGACTCAGGAAGAAATAGAAGATCTCAGCAGACGAATAGCAGGCAAGGAGATTGAATCACTAATCAAAAACGTCCCAACAAAGAAAAGCCCAGGACCAGATGGCTTCAATGGCAAATTTTACCAAACATTCCAAGAACTAATTCCAATCCTGTTCAAACTGTTCCCAAAAATTTTAAGGAGGGAATACTTCATATCTCATTATATGAGGCCAACATTACCCTCATACCAAAGCCAGAAGAAGCTAGCAGAAGAAAAGAAAATTGCAGATCAATATCCCTTATGAATACAGATGCAAAAATCCCTCAACATAATATTAGCAAACCAAATCCATCAACACATTTAAAGAGTTACACACCATGATCCAATGGGATTTTCCCAAGGTATGCAAGGGTGGTTCAACTTAAAAAAATCAATTAAAGTAATACGCCACATTAATGGAACAAACTAAAAACACCATATGGTCATCTCATTTAACACAGAAATGGCATTTGATAAAATCCAGCACCACTTCTTGATAACAGCACTTGCAAAACTAGAAATAGAAGGAACCTTCATCAATATGAAAAGGGTATATATGAAAAATCCACAGTTAATTTCATACTAAATGGTGAAAAACTGAAAACTTTCCTTCTAAGATCAGGAACAGCAAAGATGTCCACTATCACCAATGTAATTCAACATTGTACCTGAATTTCTAGCCAGAGCAATTAGGCAGAAAAAGGAAATGAATTGCATTGAAATTAGAAAGGAAGAATAAAACTTTTCCTACTTGTCAATGACATTATATATAGCAAATCCTGGAAAACTCACAACAAAGTTAATAAAAAAATTCAGGAAAGTAGCAGGGTACAAGATCAATATGCAAAAATAAATACTGCGTCTATACACAAGTAATGAACAATCTGAAGAGGAAATGAAGAAAAAATTCCATTTACATTAGCAGCTAAAAGATTCAAATTTCTAGGAGTAAATTTAATTAATGATTTAAAGTATTTGTACATGGAAAATTAAAAAATATTGCTGATAGATATCAAAGAAAATCTAAACAAATGGAAACCATTCTCTGTTCATGGATTGGAAGACTAACTATTCTTAAGATGTCACTTCTATCCAAAGCGATGTATAAATCTAACATCTTCCCAATCAAAATTCTAAGAGCTTTCTTTACAGAAATGTAAAAGCCAGTCATCAAATTTATATTTGAATTTGTAATGGAATGCCAAGGTGTCCTGAATAGCCAGTAGCATCTTGGAAAAAGATGAATGAAGTGGAGGATGAACACTTTTGGATTTTAAAACTCATTATAAAGCTATAGTAATCAAAACAGCATGGTATTGGAGGATGGAAGATGACAGCACAGAGAGGAGTGGAAGTTAGTTAGTTCCCCTGGAGCAACTAATAAACAACAGGAAAAACTAGTAAATGATATGGAATAACTGCTGGGAGACAACCGTGACTGTCACACATTGGAACTGTCCACCAACCTGAATTGGGAAGAAAGCCTGAGATTGCAGCATGGAGTCTGTGAGTAGAAACTGCCGAACTAAGTCAGGATCTCCCTCCCCATTGCAGCCTGAACTGCACAGCCTTGCTGTGATAGAGAGCAGCACTCTAGGCACAAGTGAATATACCTCAGTCCAGCTCCACCTGGGGTTTTAATTGGCAAACATGGACTAATCAATGCAAGCCGAAAATTCCCAACAGGGTCAGTGACAGGTCAGTGACAACTGACCTTGAAGAGCCAGGGAACTTCTCTGTCTCAGGAGGGGGAGCCCAGAGGACCAGGTGCTATCTCTGTCCGAGGGTGAAACTGGGGGCCATGGACTGACCCTGAAAGGGGGCTTTCTGTCCCTTTTTCTCTATCTCAACCTGGGCAGCTCAGTGGAGAAAGCCTCAGCCATTTTTAGCTCACAGTGCTCTGACCCAGACAAGGGTGGAGACAGCAGAGTCAAAGAGAAAAACAACCTATTTATATGCAAATGAAAACTCCTTAGCGGGCATAGCTTCCCTAAGAGGAAGAAGGTGGTGCCAAGCTCTACTACCTGCCTTCCATTCAGAACCAGACACCAGAGCCTGGGGGAAAAAAAGCCACAGGCCAAACTTCCTTACACCAGTCTGGAGTGACAGGCTGACAGGTGCCACCTGCTGGACAGAAAAGCACATGGTGTGACAATTCTCTAAGACACACCATCAGGGAAACTGGATACTGAATATTTCTTCCTTCTGGGACCCGAGTCTGTTCTGGTCTGGGGAAACCTGATTGGGGTAACCAAGGAAACCAGATGCCTAGACAACAGAAAACTACAACCTACACTAAGAAAAACAAAGTTATGGCCCAGTCAAAGGAACAAACTTACACTTCAACTGAGATACAGGAATTGAAACAACTAATGCTAAATCAGTTCAAAAAGTTTAGAGAAGATATGGCAAAAGAGATAAAGGCTATAAAGAAAACACTGGGCGTACATAAGGCACAACATAAGAGACAAAAGACACAATGGAAACATGCAATAGCAGATCTCAAGAGGCAGAAGAAAACCCTCAGGAATGGGAGAACAAGACACTTGAAAGCCTACACACGAAAGAACAGACAGAGAAAAGAATGGAAAAATATGAGCAATGTCTCCAGGAATTGAATGACAACATGGGATGCAGAAATGTACATATCATGGGTGTCCCAGAAGGAGAAGAGAAGGGTAAAGGGGCAGAAACAATAATGGAGGATATAATCAATGAAAATTTCCCATCTCTTATGAAATACATGAAATGACAGACCCAAGAAGAGTAGTGTACTCCAAACAGAATAGATCTGAATAGGCCTATGCCAAGACAGTTAATAATCAGGTTATCAAAAGTCAAAGGTAAAGAGAGAATCCTGAAAGCAGCAAGAGAAAAGCAATCCATCACATATGAAGGAAGCTTGATAAGACTATGTGTGGATTTCTCAGCAGAAACCATGGAGGCAAGAAGGAAGTGGGGTGATATATTTTAGATACTGAAAGAGAAAAACTGCCAACCAAGAATCCTATATCTGGCAAGACTGTCCTTCAAATATGAGGGAAAGTTCAAAATATTCTCTGACAAACAGACAATGAGAGTTTGTGAACAAGATACCTGCTCTACAGGAAATTCTAAAGGGAGCACTACAGACAGATAAGAAAAGACAGGAGTGAGAGGTTTGGAACACAATTTTGGATGATGGTAGCACAGCAATGTAAGTACACTGAACAAAGATAACTATGAATATGGTTGAAAGGGGAAGATTAGGAGCATGTAGGACACCAGACAGAAAGAGGAAAGGTAAAGACTGGGACTGTATAACTCAGTGAAACCTAGAGTGTTCAACAATTGTGATAAAATGTAAAAATTTGTTTTTTCATGAGGGAGAGTAAATGAATGTCAACCTTCCAAGGTGTTAAAAATAGGGAGGTATTGGGGAGAAAATACAATCAATGTAAACTAGAGACTATAATTAACAGAAACATTGTATTATGCTTCCTTTAATGTAACAAAGGGACTATACCAAGGTTAAATGCATATAAGAGCGGGGCATAAGGGAGGGGTATGGGACTTTTGGCATTGGTAATGTTGTCTGACTCTTCATTCTACTTTAATGTTGTCTTTCCTTTTGTTGCTGCTAGCTGTCATTTTTTTTCTCTCTTTCTTTTTTCTTTTTCTTTTGTCTCTCTACCTTCTTTGACTCTTCCTTCTGCTTTGTGGAAGAAATGGAGATGTCCTTATATAGATAGTGGTGACGGTAGAGAACACATAAATACGTGCCTTTACAGGGAACCATCCATTGTTTACTTAGGATGGAATGTATGGCGTTTGAACAAAACCCCCTTAAAAAAAATGAGTTGATGATGAAAACTTGAGGGCAATATACTGAGTGAAATAAGCCAGACACATAAGGACAAATATTGCAGGATCTCACTGACATGAACTAATTATAACATGTAAACTCGTAGACATGAAATACAAGTTACCAGGATACAGAACAAGGTTAAAGAATGGGGAGCAGTTGCTTATTTGAGTTTCCTTTTTTGTGTCTTTATTTCTCCTCTGGAGTAATGAAAATGTTCTAAAAATTTTTTAAAAAATTAATTGTGATGGATGCAGAGCTGTATGATGGTACCGGAGGCAATTGATTGTACACTTTGAATCTTTGGATAATTGTATGGTATGTGAACAATCTCAATAAAAACAATCACTTCAACACTGTTAACATTAAAAAAACAAAAAAACAAAACAAAATTTTAAAAAAAAGCATGGTACTGGCATAAGGATAGACATATAGACCAATGACATCTAATTGAGAGTTCAGAAATGAAACCTCATATCTACGGACAATTTGCTTTTGACAAGGGTGCAAAGTTTAAACAATGGGGAAAGAATAGTCTCTTCAATAAATGGGGCTGGGAAAACTGGTCATACATATGCAAAATAATGAAGATGGCCCCCTATCTCACACCATGTACAAAAATCAACTCAGAATGGATCAAAGACCTAAATATAAGAACCAATACTACAAAACTCCCAGAAGAAAACATAGGGAAGCATCTTCAGGAACTTGTATCAGGCAATGGTTTATTAGACTTTACACCAAAAGCACAAGTAACAAAAGAGAAATTCGATAAATGGGACTTCATCAAACCTAAAAATCTTTGGGCATCAAAGGACTTTGTCATGAAAATAAAAAGGCAACATACAGAATGGGAGAAAATATTTGGAAACCACATATCAAATAAAGGTTTAGTATCCAGAATATGTAAAGGAATCCTACAACTCAACAACAAAAGACACCCCAATTTAAAAATGGGCAAAAAATTTAAGTAGATGTTTCTCCAAAGAAGATATACAAATGGCCAAAATGTACATGAAAAGATGCTCAACATCTGTTCTAGTTTGCTAATGCTGCTGGAATGCAAAACACCAGAGATGGATTGGCTTTTATAAAAGGGGGTTTATTGGGTTACACAGTTACAGTCTTAAGGCCATAAAGTGTCCAAGGTAAGGCATCAGCAATTGGGTACCTTCACTGGAGGATGGCCAATGGCATCCGGAAAACCTCTGTTAGCTGGGAAGGCACATGGCTGGCATCTGCTCTGGAGTGCTGGTTTCAAAATGGCTTTCTCCCTGGATGTTCCTCTCTAGGCTTCAGCTTCTCTCCAAAATGTCACTCTCAGTTGCTCTTGGGGCATTTGTCCTCTCTTAGGTTCTACAGAGCAGAAGTCGGCTCTCAAAGGCCATCTCCAAAATGTCTCTGTAAGCTGAAGCTCCTCTCTCAGTTCCAGTGCATTCTTCAAAGTGTCCCTCTTGGCTGTAGCTCCTCTTCAAACATCACTCACAGCTGCACTGAGTTCCTTCTGTTATGTCAGCTCATTTATATGGCTCCACTGATCAACTTAGACCCACCCCAAATGGGTGGAACAACACCTCCATGGAAATTATCCAATCAGAGTCATCACCCACAGCTGGTTGGGGTGCAGTCCATGCAAACACTCAAAGAATTACAGTCTAATCAACATTGATAGTGCTTGCCCACACAAGATTACAGCAAAGATAATGGCATTTAGGGGACACAAATATATTCAAACTGGCACAACGTCATTAGCCATTAGGGAAATGCAAATCAACACCACAATGAGATACCATTTCACACCCTCTAGAATGGCTACTATATCTAAAAATGGAAAATAACATGTATTGGAGAGGATGTGGAGAAATAGGAACACTCAGTCATTGTTGGTGAGAATATAAAATGTTGCAGTTACTTTGGAAGACAGTTTGGTGTTTCCTCAGAAAGTTAAGTATAGAATTACCATATTCCCACTTCTAGGCACATACACAAAAGAATTAAAGGCAGGGATTCAAACAGATATGTGACATTATTCACAATTTCCAAAAGATGGAAGAAACCCAGTTTCATCAACAGATGAATGGATGAACAAAATGTAGTATATACATACAATGGAATATTATTCAGCAGTAAAAAGGAATGAATTTCTGATAATGATATGCAACAACATGGATGAAACTTGAAGACATCATGTTGAATGAAATAAGGCAGACACAAAGAGACATTTTATGACCTCACTGGTATGAAATAATTAGAATAAGCAAATTCATAGATCCAGAGACTAGAATACAGATTACCCTGGACAGGGGTAAAAAAATGGGGAATTAATGCTTAGTTGGTACAAATTTTCTGTTTGAGGTGATGGAAAGGTTTTGGTAATGGATGGTGGTGATGGTAGCACAACATTGTGAATGCAATTAATGCCACTGAGTTATATATTTGAATGTGGTTAAAAAGGAAAATTTTTAGGTGGTGTATATGTTACTAGAAAAAAAAATTTAAGAAACCATGGGACTGTACAACACAACCAGTGAATCCTAACTTAACTATTGACTATATTTTACAGTATAATTATGATAATATTGTTTCATAAATTGTAACAAAGTTACCATGCTAATGCAAATGTCAATAACAGGGAAAACTGTGGAGGGGGTGGAATATGGGAGCCCTGTATTTTCTGCATGATTTTTCTATAAACCTACAACTTCTCTGATTAAAAAAACAAAGGTAGGTGTGGGGCAGAACATGATGTGATGATTCTTGGACCTGAACAGGAAGAGAATGTACCTGAGTACTATGAAGAATCCTCACCTGAAAAGATAATGGTAATAATAAATGGATGTTGTTTTAAACAACTAAGTTGGTAGTAATTTGTTATGTAGCAATAGAAAACTAATACAGTGGCTTTAATCATTTAATTCCTGAGTTTCCAATTCCTAATCTATAAAATGATCCCCATAATACCTATCTCATAGACTTGTTTGAAGATTAGAAAGAACTAAGCTCATAAAATGCCTATCACAGGGATGGTATATGGTTGGTGATCATCCATTCTGCAAATATTTGAGTGCCTCACATATGTCACCAAGTATTCCAGACATTCAATAGATATGGAATTTGTTTTTAATTAAATCTTAGTGAGGAAGGCACTTTAATAAGGCCAAGATGCTTTCAAATAATACTATAAAAATTTAAGTCTTACAGTCATATTTTTATGTTCATTGCCCAATACCTAAAAGGACCCAGTCATAATATCCATCATCCAACCCCAAAGGCTTTGTGGTCAACATCTTATTTCTTTAGTTACAGAAAATTTTCCATTATGGCTTGTTCTTACTCTGAAGACATTTTTTGCACATCTCCGAAATGATGTGTTATAAATTGATCTGTAGTGTTCATGTGCAATATTATCAGCACCAAAAAAGCACCAGCCATGTATACTTACATTTTGCTTGTGATTTAGCAGTAAATTGCTTCTAATCCTTCTGGGCAAAGGCAGAGTATAAATCAATCATCAATTAACTTTCCATTCTCCACTAAAAAAAAATTGTGCGAGTAGAAATAGGAATTTTAAATACCAATAGGTCTGTTAGAACAGGACATCTACCAAGCTAGAAAATAGCCTGTGCTTTAAGTAATGTGTTGTTGTCAGTGAACTTAATACTTTAGTATGCTTACTGTAAAACTTCATCAGTAGATCATCTACTGAAAAGTTGGCTGGCCATAAATTGAATTTTGAAATTGAATTTTATTGTTTAAGTAATTTTTATTTAAAGTAAAATGCATGTTTTAATTTTAATTGTATTGGAAGTTCAAAATACATGAATGGCTTTTTTTTTCTTATTCCGGTGCACATTGGCAAGGCAACTTCAGGAGGAAAATTCAAACTGCTTTATGGTTTCTTCCATCTTTCCATCTTTTCTGTCCATCCATCCATCCATCATATATACATGGATATTAGATAGATATTGTATAGGTCACCTCCAAAGGTTGAGTGATGGATCACCGCATCCTCAAGTAAGGTCTGAAAGAAAACTCTAGATGCAACAGTGCAAGTGGAAAGAGGACCAGAATGGGAGGCCTCATCATTCATCCCTTCAGTGACTGCAGGCAAGTGACTCTCCCTCTCTGGGCTCTGGTTCTTCAGAAAACAAGGAGAGCTCTCTAGGTAAAACAGGAGAGGTCATATCTTGCTCCAAGACCCTCACAGTGTGCCCACATGGTCCTCACCCAACTGAAGGGTCAAAAGCAAGAAAGGAGAACTGAAAAACTCAGGGGAAGCCTGGCTTCAGACCTTGTCTCCAACTGAGGTGCAGGAAATTGAGAGGTTTGCAAATGAGAAAATACAATGTGGAGACTTCAGGCTCCTCAGTAACAATGCAAAAATGAAAATCCAGACTTTCTTGATTTCCAGGTCTATGGGCACATGAATTCAGGGCAAAAGTAACCTGAATCTTATCTTGACTTCCAAACAAATCACCCAACATCTGGCATAGCTAGTAACTGTGCTTACCAGAATGTATCAGGCTGTATGCTTCTGATGCGTTACTCTACCTCTTACTCCGTGTTACTGTGTCTCACCTTTAATAAGGAGAAACTATGTCTACATAGAACTAGAATTCAAGGTCAGTGACTTTCTTACCCCTTTCCTAAAGCTATGAGTTGCCTCCTACACCTATAGTGTGTGATTCAAGCTTCTAAAACATAAAAACATTAGGTGGCTTTTTATGTTTAAATAAAATAACTGTTAAGGAGCCTTTAACATTTTTTGTTAATTACTCATCTTAATCCCTCTGAAACAATCCATCAATCCTAAAATTGGGAGCAACTGAAAAGCAAGGACTAAGGGCTTCCAATAAACTGGCAGTACCCAGATATCAATAGCATTGCTGCCATGTACAAAGGGGATAGGAATGTGAGCTCTAAAGTAAGACTGCGTGGGGCTTATTTCTGGCTCCACAAATTCCTTATTACATGAGCTGAGACAAATTACTTTTCCTTCCTCTGCTTTAATTTACTCATCTGTAAAATGGGGATAATAACACCTGCCTGAATTAGCTATCTGTTGCCATATAACAAATAACCCAAAACTTAGCAGCTTAAAATAACAAATATGTATTATTTCGGATGCTTTCTAAGGATCGGGATTCCAGGAGTGGCTTAGCTGGGTGGCTTTGGCTTAGGGTCTCATAATTTTGCTGTCAAGCTGCCCACAGGGCTGCTGTCATCTTGAGGCTCGACTGATTCTGGGGAATCTCCTTCCAAGGCCATTCATGTTGTTATTGGCAGGTTCATGGCTGTAGGCTGGAGATTTCCCTCACCATGTGGCCTCTCCACGGGGCTGTCTGCATTTACTCCAGATATGGCACCTGGTTTCTCCTAGAGTGAGTGGGGGGAGGAAGGGAGAGAGAGAGAGAGAGAGAGAGAGAGAGAGAAAGAGAGAAACCAAGATGGAAGTCACAGTGAATTTTTATGACCTGGTCTCTAAAGTTGCAGCTGTCATTTTTGTTTTATTCTCTTCATTAGAAACAAGTCATGGGGTCCAAGCCACATAAAGAGAGGGGTATTAGACTCAGACTCCACCTCTTGAAGGGAGGAGTCTCAAAGAATTTGTGATCGTATTTTTAAAAGCACCACACTGCCTAACAGACTTATGGTCAAAGGTAAATGTATCAATAAATATAGAACACTTAGAACAAAGCTGTACATGCAATGAGAGCTTGATGAAAGCTAGTACCTATATCTGTTTCTATTATTCGTTGTATGTTTACTATATGCCAGGCACTGGGATCTGTTAGGAAGAGGCAGAGCCAGAACAGAACTTAGGACAGTCTGAGTCTGGAGCCAGCATCCTGAACCTCTCTACTCCTCCACCTCTACCTACAAAGGAACATCTGGCCAAGGAGCTTCAAACATTCTAATTAGTAAGAAAGGGTCCCTAATTATATCAAGCTGTCATATATAACAAGAACATGACAATATATACTCTTTAGGGTATCACTGGGATTGTCTCCTCGTCAAAATTTTTACCTCTTCCCCTGTAGCAGCCACATTATCGGGGTGGGTCCCCAGCTCAAGGGCTGGTCGCTGATTGGTTGAGGACTGGGCATGTCGCCCAAACTGGGCCACTCAATCAGGAGGGAACATTTGCTGAAAGTGCCTAATAAAGCTTCCCCTGTTCTTAAGAGAGAACCATGAAAAGGACATTGTTTATTCCTCCGGGCTTTGTCAGGCACATATGGGGGACCTAGGGCTGCTGCCACCTTGTGTCACCAGACTGAAGAGTGAGTGACACACAGATGAGAAGAAAGAATAGCAGCAAAGACAGAGAAGGTCTGGGTTTAGTCAACACTGCATCCCACCCTCCAGCCTTGCCTCATTGCCTGAGTCAATTCAAGTTGGTGGCTGCCATTGTTTGCATCCAAAAGTATCCTCACTGATAAAACCTTAAACATTCATTGTCATATTTTACATGTTTGTTTAATTGGTGATGTAAACAACTATGACTAGATGGTCCTTTTGAGTTAACTGAAGGCTTCCGGTGAAATTTATTCAGTTTGTCCACACTTCAAGATACCTGCATTTAAGGCATCCATTCCAAGCATCTGATGGTTCCTTTTTTTCTTGGAGATTCAATTTAAGTGCAAATCAAGTATCGTCATGTGGAAGTATGCTATTATCACTGTATAATATTAGTTTCATCATTGAAGAGTTAGAAAATATCAGTCAAAAAATGGAATATAGTAGCTCCTAGCTAACTATGCTCCTTAAACATATTTTCATTTCTTTGAGGATATTTAGTTTGGAAAAGAGAAGGAACCACAGAATTTTTTAATAAATTAAGACAGATTCCTACATGGAGTTTTAGTTAATTATGGGAACTCACACACTGCTAATTCCTAGCCATTTGTCTTTAGCCAGACTTTAAATTTCTTACTGGAGTCAAGATATTTTCTTTGGTTTGACATTAGTGATAGCCAAAAATTAATTTTTCCCCACAGGAAATATTAGTCTCTCATCTGAGAGTCGATAATATTATTTTTCTCAGATAAATCATCAGCAAGTCAGCCAGCTCTAAAACTCAAGATTCATATATCATAGAATCATTAAGTTGAAGGGATTTGAGGATCTTTAAGCCCTGTCCTTACACGGGTAAGGAAACCAAATCCTGGAAAGGGGAAAAGCATTATCTTCAGTCACAGAAATTGGAAGCAGGCAGGTCCAAACCCCAGGACCCTTATTTTTCAACTGCATTATTGCTGGAATTAAAGATTGCTTCCAATTCTTATTATAAAGAAATGTAATTATGAATTAAATTGCAATTATTAATCACCAATCAGAATATAAGAAGCTATGTTCCTTCCCTGTGTTTCTAACATTTGACCTCTCCATTTGACCTGTGACCACCTTGAGTTTTTCTTGAAGCCCTGGGTTTTTCTTTCTTGGGAAGGATTCTTCTCTTTTTACCTTCCTGGGGGTTGCAAGTTGTAAGTTAGAAAAGGTCTTTAGTTTGCAAATCAAGCGTTTAATTAACCATCAGGTTTGCCCAAAGTGAGCTGTGTTTTATTACTTGGCCCTCCTCAATTTGTTTCCTCCCCACCAAAAGACAGTCAGTTTCTCCTTTGGTTGACTGCAACTCAAACACATTTGAAGACAACAGAGGATTTTGTGGCCTCATTCCATGTTCTTCACACTGTGGATCTGCCCAGGAAACCCCATGAACAGCACTTATTAATCTTGCTGAAAGAATTTTGGCTTTGAGTTTGTAATGTATGCTTCAGGGAAAATCAGCTTTCACGTCTGTGCATCCTTCTCAGTATTTCACACACCATCATAAAAAAGGGAGGGTTTCTCTTACAAAGAAAGGTGATTTTCTTGTTTCATCAGCTTATTAAGTTTCTCTCTGGAAATTGTTGCCCAAATATTTCACATTAGTTGATTCCCATTTCTCTGTTAATCATAAAGTCAACAGAGCCTCAAGTGTAATTTTTCATACGTTGATGTGTCTTAAACTTTCTAGAGCAGAGACTCATTTGTATACCTTGGAGATAATTCTTGTAATTAAAGAATATTGCATTTCCACAAAGACATCACCAAATGGTAGTCATGCTGATACTGGGCTGTCTATGCCCTGTGGCTATTTAAATGTGAAATTGATCTGACCCTATTTCAGAATGTCACTTGAAGTTAAATAGGAAGTATGCACTAGGTAGGTTCTTCAAGGAGGGGAGGAAAGGATGTTCACAGAAAGCAAACATTGTCTTGGAGAATGTAATGACTAAGGTTCTGGGCAAAACAAAAGAAATGTCATCTACTTGCCAAATCTCCATGTATGGAAGCATCATTCAGAAGTGAAGATGTTAGAGTTGTTCTTTTTCACAGGTACTGTCTACCCCATCATACTCAAAACATGAGACGGTGAATGGGGGGGTGGGAGGTGGGATTGGATATGCACTTCCTAAACAAGGGAAGCAGGAATGCATTTTACTTTGTCTCATTCAAGTGCAAGACATATCACATCACTTTCCTAAGACAAATTAAACCTCACTCCAAACCCCAATTTACTAGAGTGACTAGAAATTCAATTCAATCTCATTCATATTTTGCAGTTGTATGGGAATCTAAGGGTGCCAGGAAACGTAGGAAAGAAACTCTAGTCTTCATATCTATGGTCCAGTCAAATAATGGTGGTGCAAAAGGTGGAGGCAACCCAAGTGTGTATCAACAGATGAATGGACAAATAAAATGTGGTATATACAGGCAATGAAATATTATTCAACCCTAAGAAGGAACAGAGTTCTGATATATGCAACAACATGGATGGACCTTGAAAACATCATGTTGAGTGAAATAAGCCAGGAACAAAAGGACAGATATTGCATGATCTCACTTATGAGAAATAGTTAGAATAAGCAAATTCATAGAATCATAAATTAGAATACAAGTGACCAGGGGCAGGTCTGTGGGTAGGGAATGGGGGTCGGTATTTAATTGGTATAGAGTTTTCTGTTTAGCATGATGGAAAAATTTTGGCAGTGGATGATAGTGATGGTACCACAACACTGTGATTGTAATTAACACCACTAAATTGTATGCTTTCATTGTAATTTTCTTGGCTATTCAAGAAAATACCATGCAATGGTTGGCTTAAAGCATTGGAAATTTATTAGCTCACTGTTTTGATTCTAGGAGAAGACCAAATCAAGTCATCATCTAGGTGACACTTTCTTCCTGAAGACTGGCATTCTGGGGCTGGCTGCCAGTGATCCTTGGCTCTTGGCTCCTCTGTCACATGGCAATGCATATGTCAGCCCCTTCTGGCCTCTCCCTGCTCTTCCAGACTCCACTGAGCTTCAACTTCTTGCTTTCTTCTGCTTATAAAGACCTCCAGTAATAGGATTAGACCCGTCCTGATTGAGTTGCACTGCACCTTAACTGAAGTCCCACTAACAATGGGTTCATACCCACTGGAATGGATTAAGTGTAAGAACACATTTTTCTGGGATACATAACTCCAAACTACCAAAACTTTAAAGTAGCTAAAATGGGAAATTTTATATTGCATATATGCTACCAAAATGAAAATTTAGAAAAAAAAAATAGAACTGTACAATACAGAGTGAACCTTAATGTAAACTGTGGACTATGGTTAATAATATAATAATATTATTTCATCAATTGTAACAAAGTTACCAAACTAAATTGAAAAATGTTTATAAAAGGGAATACTGTAAAGGGGGTATAGTAAAAAGGGAACTTTGTACTTTTTGCATGATTTTTCTGTAAACCCACAACAGCTCTAAAATATTTGTATTTATATAAATGTAATATATGATGAGAGACCACACAAATACAGTGATTTTTAAAACTGGGATATTGACACAAAAACAGACAAATGTACAATAGAATAGAATAGAACACTCAGAGATAGAATTAAGATGAAGATAATGCCACAAATCAATGGAGGAAAAATTTATTGATTAGTCAATATTGTTGGAGAAATTGGTTCACCATTTGGAAAAGTGCAAACCTTGAATGCCTACCTAAAACACACAAATACGGACCCCATATCAATTAAAGACCTAAAAGGAAAAGAAAAAATTATATTTTGTGACCTGTGGGGCAAAGTTATAACTCATTGGCCAAAAATTCCATTCATTTATTACACCAATATTAAGAAATGTTGTTCAATGAAGATTACTCTGGATAAAGAGAACAAAGAAAAAACAGCTCGAAAGATTTTTACAATATCTGCAACCAACAAAGGATGAACACAAATAGGAGCTTTTGCAAATCAACCTCAAAATGACAGGAGACCCAATGGGAAAACAAATGGGCAAAAGTTTCACAGATCCACAGCCAGAGGGGAATTTTGCCCCAGGACAGACCACACCTGTAACTGATTTTGATGAGACTTTATACTTAATGTTGTTACTGAAATGATTTAAGGCTTTTGTAATATCATGATGGAATGAATGTATTTTGCATATGGAAAGAACATGTCTTTTTGGAGTCCAGAGGGTGGGGAGTGGTGGTTTAGAGCTGTTCTGTACCCCAGAAAAGGCTGTATTCTTTTTTTTTTTCTTTATCATTTTTTTTAATAAATTTTATTTTGAAATAAGTTCAATCTTACAGAAACAGTTGTAAAAACAGTACAAACCCCCTACATAGAATTCCATCATACCCTGACCCCCCGATCCATCACCTTTAAAATCCTGTCACACCACTCTTTCTTTCCCTCCCTTTCTCCGTTCCTCCCTCCCTCCCTAACACCCATCATCTATTGCTCTATCTTCTGAACATATGGGAGCAAGCTGCACATATCTTTGAACAAACAATATAATTCACATATACCTTTCCCATGGACAAGAACATTATTTTATGCAATCTCATTAAACGCAGCTGAGAAGTTCAAGAAATTCAACATTGATATAAAGCTTACATTCTATATTTCCTTTTTTTTTTTTTTTTTTTTCTCTTGTGTCCCAGCTGTGTTCCTTTGAGCCTCCTCTTCTCCGGCCTCAGATCCCATCCAGGATCATCCTTGGCATTTAATTGTTGTCTATTTAGACTGTCATTTTTTTTTTTCAATTTTGGAAAGATATATATAGCCTAAATCTTCCTATTCCACCCCTCTCTAGCATTCCCTTAGTGGGATTAATCACATTTAGAATGTTGCAATGCTATCACCTTCCGACCATCCGTTTCTAGAAGTTTCCCTTCACCTCAAACAAAAACCCCTACTCTCATTTCTTAACTCCCCATTGCCCCTTCCCCCACTTCTTGGAACCCCTACTCTACTTTTCATCTCTCTGGTCATATTCTTTGATACTTTCTTTGTGTTTACCATGGGGCTTAAATTTAACCTCTTAAATCTGTAACAATCTTGTTTTTCTTTGAAACCAACTTAACTTCAATAGGACATGTAAACTGTGTTCCTATACTCCTCCATTCCCCCACCTTTATGTAGTTCTTGTCAAGAATTGCATATCTTACATTGAGTCCAAAACCACCGATTTATCATAACAGTTTATGTATTTTAGATCCTGTAGGAAGTAAATAGTGGAGTTATAAATCAACCATACAGTAGTATTGGTCTTTATATCTACCATGTGATCTTTACTGGAAATCTTTATTTCTTCATGTGGTTTCAGTCAATTGTTTAGTGTCCCTTCCTTTCAGCCTGCTTAGGACTGATCTACTGGTGATGAAGTTCCTCAGCTTTTGATTGTCCAGCAATGTTTTCATCTCCCCCTCATTTTTATCCTTCGGGTGTTTGTGAATTCTCCAAGTCTCTGATGGTTATTGACTTCTATTTGTATTCCGTTGTGGGCAGAGAATGTTCTTTGAACAAATTCATTTTTATATTTTTTATTTTATTGAGGCTTGTTTTTATGTCCCCACATACAGTCCATTCTGGAGAAAGATCCGTGATCACTAGTGAAGAACGTGTGTCCCAGTGACTGGGATGTAATATTCTATATATGTCTGTTAAAAGTCTCTATATCTCTCTTTCATTTCTTTGTTTCTCTGTTGGTAGGGCTCGCTTTAGTATCTGAAATAGGGCAGGTCTTTTATTAGCAAACTCTCTCAGCATTTGTTTGTCTGTGAAAAATTTAAGCTCTCCCTCAAATATGAAGGAGAGTTTTGCTGGATAAAGTATTCTTGGTTGGAAATTTTCCTCTCTCAGAATTTTAAATATGTCATACCACTGCCTTCTCACTTCCCCAGGTGGCTGCTGAGTAGTCATTATTTAGTCTTATGTTGTTTCCTTTGTATGTGGTGAATTGCTTTTCTCTTGCTGCTTTCAGAACTTGCTCCTTCTCTTCAGTATTTGACAGTCTGATCAGAATATGCCTTGGAGTGGGTTTGTTTGAATTTATTCTATTTGGAGTTCGCTGGGCATTTATGCTTTGTGTATTTATATTGTGTAGAAGGTTTGGGAAGTTTTCCCCAACAATTTCTTTGAATACTCTTTCTAGACCTTTACCCTTCTCTTCCCCTTCTGGGACACCAATGAGTCTTAAATTTGGATGTTTTATTTTATCTATCATATCCCTGAGATCCATTTTGATTTTTTCAATTTTTTTCCCCATTCTTTCTTTTGTTCTTTCATTTTCTGTTCTGTGCTCCTCAAGGAGGCTGAGTTGTTGTTCAGCTTCCTCTAATCTTGTATTATGAGTATCCAGAGTCTTTTTAATTTGGCCTACAGTTTCTTTAATTTCCATAAGATCTTCTATTTTTTTATTTACTCTTGCAATATCTTCTTTATGCTCTTCTAGGGTCTTTTTTATGTCTTTTATATTCTGTGCCATGCTCTTCTTCAAGTCTTTTATATCCCGTGCCATGCTCTCTTTGCCTGTCTGTAGTTCTTTGATTAATTCTGCCAGGAACTGTGTGTCTTGAGATCTTTTGATTTGAGTGTTTAGGTTCGGGTTCTCCATGTCATCTGGTTTTATCATATGCTTTAAGATTTTCTGTTGTTTTTGGCCTCTTGGCATTTGCTTTACTTGATCTTCAATTTGTTAGAATTGCAGTTTGGTGACATACACTTTCTCTAACTAACCAGCAGATGGAGTCCATAAGTCACTTATTCCCCTTAAGTCAGTTCTCCCCAACTTTGTGTTATGTGGGGATCTGATTCTTTTGGGGTCCAATTGGTGCACTTAATTTGGGTGTGTTGTCAGTGCTGTCTGCCCTCAGTGAGGGGCGTGTTCCTGAGTGGTTAGGGAGGAAGGGCATAGGGAGGAAGGGCAGGTTTAACAATCAAACCTCCCAGGTGTTCCTGGAGATTTAAGGCTGTTCTCTGCCACTGACACAAAAGTCCTTGGTATTGGCGTAGGTTCCCTGGGATTTCCGAGTGGTTCCCCCCTCCCTGCTGTGCTCTTCCAGGACCTCTGCTGAGGAGGGGAGGGCCGTGCCATGTCACAAGTGAGCACCAGCCTCCAGGGAAGCCCTGGGCCGCTGGGCTGTGTAGGGGCGTTCCCAGCCCGCTTCAAAGATGGTTGAATGGGACGCGTTAACTTCCCCCTTTCTGCACAGCTCCGCTCTCCCAGCTCCAGGACAATCAGCTGTGGGTGTACTCAAGGCCTCTGTCCACGGCCGATATTGTGTCGTGTGAGCGGTGCTGCAGGAAAGACTCCCTGTCAGGCTGGGTTTCTTGTCTCGGTTCTGTGCTGTGTGTTTGGCCCTGGGCAGGAGCAGCCCCGCCCGCTTGGGTGAAGGCTGTGAGGCTAGGCCTCTCTGCTTGGCTCTGTGCTGTGTGCTCAGCCCCAGGCAGGAACAGCCCCGCCCGCTGCGGTGACGGCCGCAAGGCTGGGCCTCTCGGCTCGGCTCAGCTCTGCGCTGCGTGCTCAGCCCCAGGCAGGAGCAGCCCCACCCGCTGGGGCGATGGCTGTGAGGCTGGGCCTGTCTGCTTGGCTCTGTGCTGTGTGCTCGGCCCGGGGTAGGAACAGCCCCGCCCGCTGAGGAGACAGCTGCAAGTCATGTGTCTCCCCTTTGTTTCCCTGGACCCAAGACAATCTGCAGTGGGTGTGGGAAGGGGTATCCTGGACTAACCCGAGGCGTTAGTCCAGACCGCTCCCGTCTTATCTGCAACTGTTCCCGGCTTCTCTCTTTTTTAATAAAAAAAAAACGCCAGCCCAGCATCTCCCCCCACTGCAGCATGGCCGACGGATCAGCCCACTCACTCACTTGTTTCAGAATGCAGACTCCTGGTTTCACCAAACACACGTTCCCTGTGGCTTTAGCAGAACTTGTCTGGCTGGTGCTACTTTGGAAGTGGTGTTCTGGGTCCTTTCTGGTCTTTTATCTAGTGTTTTCCACGGAGGTGTTTTTTTCTCTGTCTCACCTAGTCGCCATCTTAGGTTCCTCCTCCTGTATTCTTTTAATCTATTCCTGTGGGTGTAGACCTATTGTGGGTGAGACCTTTTGATTAGGTTATTTCAACTGAGATGTGACCCAGCCATTTACGGTGGCTCTTAATCCTTTTACTGGAGTCCTTTATGAGAGGATAAAAGTGAAATGAAACCAAGAGAGCTTAGAAAAACAGCTCCCAGAAGATCTGAGAGAAGAAATCACTGAAGTCAGAAGCTGGAAGCAATGAAACTCGGGAGAGAAGGACCGGTGGATGCCATCATGTGCCTTCCCAGGTGACAGAGGTGTCCCAGATGTTGGTAGCCTGTCTTCAGAGAAGGTGTTACCCTGTTGATGCCTTAATTTGGACATTTTCATGGCCTTAGAACTGCACATTTTTAGGCCAATAAAATCCCTATTGTAAAAGCCAACCCATTTCTGGCATATTGCATTCCAGGAGCTTTAGCAAACCAAAACACCCCTCAACCTAATTTCCTACAACTGCCCCCTTCATTCTTCCGATTTTAGCCATGCTGACTTTCTTGTTGCTCCTTTGACATGACAAGAACATCCCTGCCTTAAGTTCTCTGCTTGTTGGTGCCCTGCCTGCACTTTCCCCTGAGAGTGCTGCAGGTCTGCCTGTTTTTCATCATTCAAGTCTCGGTTCAAACGTCACCTCCTCAAAGAATTCTCCCATGAACACTTTATCTGAAGAAGCACCTTCTTGCCCAGCATTATCCAATTAAATGATTATATTTTCATCAAAGTAGTTATCATTATCTGAAATTACCAAAAAAGTAAATTAAAAAAATTTAGTTTTTGGCTTATGGAATGTCAACATCACTAGAACATAAGGTCACTGGGAGCAGAGAGCTTCTCTGTCTCATTCTCCACCCTTGTCCAAGACCTAGAATAGTGCCTGATATTTGATAGATGCTTACTAAGTTATTTATTGACAGAGTATAATCGGCTCAGACATCTTTTCCACGTGATTCTCAAGTGAAATTTACATAGATTTGGGGGAGTAAATAGTATATCTTCCCAACATGGTTGTGAAACTTCCCTAGACTACAGAAAATAGCACCCTTTCTCCCTTTGTGTTTTAAAACAAATCAATTGTTACATTGTATTTATGCTTTCTGTACAGGCAAGCAAGTTCTTTTTAGTGCATGTCCACCTTAAAAAATAGTAACTACAAAAGATGAATGATCTTTTGGTTATTACCGTAATTTTTTCTAGAATGATGAACTTTCTCCAGGCATTCCATAGAAAATGTTTATTAACTCAGTGGTGGTTAGTTTTTTCTTTTAGTAAATCTCCCATCAAATAAATGTCAGCAGTTGTAGCTTTGACAAATAGAGATGACTATGAACTGTCACAGAAAGCCAAAGAGCACTCATTTATAGCAGGGATCTTTCTTAAAGGACTTTTCCTATTAGTTCAATGCCAAGCCCAACATTGTCAAATAAAAGGGTTAGAGTCTCCAGGACTCTCTTTTTCAAACTATAGAATGTTGAATAGCTATTAAAATCCCAAGTTTGCCCTTTGCTTTTGGCTGCCTGTGGATTTTAAGATATTTCCCCTGAGATCAATTACCAGTGGAAAATCAATGCTGACATTTTCATGAGTTAGTAGTGACATGTCTCATACATTATACTTTTTGTATTGAGCAATAGAATAAGTACGTAATAATCAGATAGTTTCTTCCACAAGTCAGTATAAAGCAATCTCCTGTCCTTACCCTCTCAAAAGAAGTACCTTTGTATGTACACATCTTCTTTCATTTCACCATCCGTCACTATGAATTCATCGGAGGGAATGCCATTTATCAGAATTCAGTGCGTAATGAAATAATAAGCCATCAATATCCAACAGGAATTGAGTTGAGATGTTTTCCAACCTCCTTCTATTCCTTTTGCCTAATTCACCATTTCCTATTCTTAACATGGTTCTTCATCCTGATTGCCAATCTCTTGCTTCCTTCACTGTTATTGAAGCCACTGTCCGTAAGGAAATGCCTCCTTCCAGTCCTGTCCTGTCCTCTTCTCTCCTCTCCTTTCCAGCATCACCTCCACATGCCTCAGTCACACGGCTTTGTCTCCTGTCCACCTGCATAACCCTTTGCTGGTTTCCTCTTCTCCACGTGTGGAGTCCCTGATCCTGCAATAGCAAATACAGTAAGCCCCCAGTTACACAAACCCTTCCCTCATGGCCCCAGGTTTCCACTCTTTATATACAGCCTCGCCTCTTACTTTAATGAAAAACATTAAGGCTGTCTGAGTAACAGTATCACCTACCTCCTCTGAACCACTTCCCCACTGTTCATCACTTACCACATGTGTTTTACACTGTTATACAATTTTACATATATATTTTGTCTCACAAATATATGTATCTTAAATCTGTCTGTAACTTCAACATCCTGAACAGAGAAATGAAAATTATTACTAAGGTGGAAATATTAGTGTTAGGACCCAACTACATTAGAGTTTTGGCCCAGTCACTTACTAACTGTAAGACTTTGAAGATGGTTATTAACTTCTCTGAGCATCTCTGACACCTCACCTTTCTATCTTTGAGCAACTAGAACTATATTTCCACTCTACAAATAGTCAAGCAAGAGATTGGCAATCAGGATGAAGAACCATGTTAAGAATAGGAAATGGTGAATTAGGCAAAAGGAATAGAAGGAGGTTGGAAAAACAAAAACTTGATAACGTGCTATGGGTTTTTGATTAAAGAGACAGAAATTCTAGATATAAAATACTTCCAATGGTATTAATTTTATATGAAATGGCTCTTTGTCTTTGCTAAGTGGAGCAAAATTTTTGCTTGTAAGTTTCAGTTAAGCCAAAGAAAATAAATAATTCCAAATCATGTTTGTCAGAATTTTAATGACCAGTACTTATCAAGAAGGGAATGTGGGATCTCTAACCAGGAATAAATTATTCATTGAAATCATGGAATGGAAATGGAGAGTAAACCTTGTAGGAGGTTCTCTGTGTGGTAAGGCGTATATAGGAATCCAGTGTATGCTGTGCTTGCTCAGAAAAATAGAAGAATTAGCTAAACATGTTTTGATCAGCAAGGAGAAAGTGTCTTGGGAAATAAGATACTTGGAACCACGGGCAGGAGGCAGAGTGATAAAGAGGAAGACTTTGTACAATTCGGCACTCGTGGTACTGCAAGAAAGAGGGAGGAGCAGGGTGAAATTTGGGAGGAGTGTGTGCAGAGGACAGGGCCAGAGATTGCACTGGCAAGGCTTGAGTAGTGGATTTAGAGTTCTCTTGAGGCTGCCATTTACAGATCTCTCTGAGTCCCTGCTTGCTGTCCTAAATCTTACTGATGGAGTTATAGCCAGCATAAATAATCCAATCTACATTGCTGTCCCTATCCTCTCTGGTGCATTATGGCTGGACAGTGATTAGGAACTTAGACTCTGACACCTGGGTTCAAATCCTGGCTCACATTTGCCAGCTGCACGACCTCTGTGGAGTCATCATCCTCTCTGTGGTCAAGTTCCTCATCTACAAACTGGTGGTAATCACAGTGCCGACTTCCCAGGGCTGCCGTGGGCTTTAATTTAAGGAACATTGGTTGAGTGCTCAGGGTAGTGCTTGCACACAGTACTGTTCTATAATGTTAGCTATTTTCATTGTGCATTACGCACAATCCAGAGGTTGAGGCAAATGTGGTGTGTTCTAATGTAACCTGTAACTGACTCAAATTCTTTAATGCCTCTATTAGAAAATTATACTTATCTAGATTATATTAATTATACTATATTTCTTATTATACAATGTTAACAGAAGAACTTCAATTAGGAACAACTCAAATTCTTGGACTAATCATGAAATTTTCCTTCATAAACCATTTTCTATGTATGCTTTAATTGTACTTTGTAAGCCTTCAAATATTACACTCATGTGTTAAAAACCCAGTTATACCACACTCACTAGGATGGCTATTATTATTTAAAAAAAAAAACAGAAAATAACAAGTGTTGACAAGGGTACGGAGAAATCAGAAAACTTATACATCGTTGGTGGGAATATGAAATGGTTCAGCTGCTGTGAAAATCAGTTTGGCCATTTGTCAGAGAGTAATTTAGAATTATCTACAACCTAACAATCCCTCTTCTAGGTAGATACCCAAATAACTGAAAGCCTCAACTCAAACAGATATTTGTACATTAATGTTTATAGAAGCATTATTCAGAATATCCAGAAGGTGGAAGTAACTCAAGTATCCATCAGCTGATGAATGGGTAAGCAAAATGTGGCATATACACACGATGGACTATTATTCAGTCATAAAAAAGGAGTGCATATTCAGTGAAATAAGCTAGAGACACAAAGACAATTATTGTATGATATCACTTATATGAAATACCCAGAAGTAAATCTCGCAGAGACATATAGGAGTTTACAGGTTACCAGGGGCTGGAATGGTGCTTTGGAGTGATGTACCCCAGAAAAACATGTTCTTAAACTTAATCCATTTCTATGGGTGTGAACCCATTATAAGTAGGACCTTTTTGATAAAGTTTCCTCAATGAAGTTGTGGCCCAGAATGAGTCTTAATCCATTTATGGAGTCCTTTATAAGTGGAATGAAATTCAGATTGAGAGAGAAAAAGCCACAGAGGGAGCAGCCAGAAGCAGAAATCAGCATAACCTAGAGGAGCTGCCACTTACACTGCCATGTGACAGAGGATCCCCGGATGAAGGATCACCAGCGGCCAGCCCCAGAATGCCACAGTCTTCGGGGAAAAAGCATCATCTTGATGATGCCTTGATTTGAACTTTCTCCTAGCCACAGACTGTGGGCCAATAAATTCTTCATTGTTTAAGCCAAACCATTACATGGTATCTACTTGAGCAACCAAGGAAATGAAATAACTGGGAAGAGAAGGCAAGAGGGAGTTATTGCTTAATGGGTACATGGTCTCTGTTTGAGGTGATAAAAATGTTGGGATAATGGATATTGGTGATAGTAGCACAGTATTGGGAATCAAATTAATATCACTGAATTGTACATTTGGAAGAGGTTAAAATGAGAAACTTTGAGTTGTATACATGTTACTAAAATAAAAATTTAACATTAACTCGGTTATGTGTTATATTTTTATTCAACTTTAATAAATGGCAGTATTTTATCTGTTATGCAAAGAAGTTAGTGTATATTTGTTTTACCCAGTAACTAATCAAGAGCATCTACAATAAGCAAGGTACACCTCCAAATTCTGGAGATGATGAAAAAAGAGTTGTTGCTTGTGAGAGGCTCAGGATCTAATGGGGAGGCATAAGACAAGAATACAAATTATATAATACAAGGGAGAATAGTATTGTCATAAAAGAGATGCTAAAAAAAATGATGTTGTGGCTTATGTTTGATCCCTCAGATTTGATTTTATAAAACACACTGAGTCACATATAGTAAAAATACTGAAAATAAAGACAAGGACAACATCTTTTAGGTAGCTTTGTTTTTTAGATTTTTTTTAACATTGTTTATTCTGAAATATAACATATATACAGAAAAGTGATAATTTCAAAGTATGGTTCAACAAGTAGTTATAGAGAACATTTCAAAACATGGTATAGGTTACAGTTCCACAATTTCAGTTATTTCCTTCTAGCTGTTCTAATACACTAGAGACTAAAAAGAAATATCTGTATAATGACCCAGTAGTCATAATCCTTTGTTAAATCCTATCTTTTCTGTTGCTTAAGTAGCTAGTTTTAAAATATAGTATCATCAAAGGAGCAATAATAAAGGCTGACATCTGATTATTCAACCATAACGATAAAAAACAAAAAATGAAGCTGAAAGAAAATAACTCCAGCATAGAATAACTTGAACCAATTCTAGTCTCAGAAAAAAAATAGTCTTTCAAAAATGAAGGCAAAATTCTATTTGAGGAAAACAATTGAAAAAAGGGGATTTTTTTATACAGAAAGAAAAAGATACCAGATAGGAGCACAAAAATGCAGGAAGGAATAAAGAGCAATGAAAGGGTAAAATGTTGGTAAGTTTAAATAAATATGACTGCATAAAATTGTCTTATGGGGTTTAAAATATATGTAGAATTAAAATATATTACAATTACACAGAAGGCAAGAGAGTTGAAGTGTTTTAGGGTTTATATTTGAGTTTAATAAGTCAGAGTTCCCCATTAAAATCTATAGGGTAATCAGTATAGGAATAATGATACAATGTTAAAATATCATGCTCATAGAAGGAGGAAATAGAATAATAAATCTTTATTAAACAAAAGAATGCAAGAAGTGGGGAGAAAAAAAACATAAATCAGATGTGTCAAATAGAAAACAAATGGTAAGGTGATACATATAAATTATATCCATTATAATTATACTAATACATAGCTTATTACATTAAATATAAAAAGGACTAATACAATTAAAAGACAATGATCAAAAGATTTGATTGAAAAGGAAAACAAAATCCAAGTATATGCTACTACATGGGATGTGCCTTAAATATAAGGATTCAGACAGGGTAAAAGTAAAAAGATGGAAAACGATATATCATGCAAACACTATTTAAAATAAAGCTGATATAGCTACACTAATACCAAACAATATAGGCTTCAGGAAAAAAAAAAAAAAAAAGGTAGACATTTCATAAGGATCAAACCACCGGGAAGCTATAACAATTCAAAATTTGAAGGTACCTGATACTGTAGATTCAAAATACATAAACCAAAAATTGATGGCACTGAAGAGACAAATAGATAATTCTACAATCATATTGGGAGACTTTAACACATTTCTTCCATAAGTGATGTGATAGAAAAATCAGACATACAAGGTCAGTAAGAATAAAGATTTAACTAACTGATTAACAAATTTGACCGTTTTGAAGAATAATATTAGCATCAATGGGAAACTCCACCTAACAACTGCTAAACATGTTTTTTCCAAAAATACCAAAATTGGCAATAAGCTGTACCATAAATTGAGTCTCAATAAGTTTCAAAAAATTGAAGTCATTCAAAATATGTTCTCTGTTCAAGGTGTAATTAATCTAGAAATTCATAACAAAAAAAGTAATGGAAAATTCCTCAAATGTTTAGAATACTATTTGGTAAATATAGCTATCACTATTTATCAGTAGTACTAAGTCAATTGTAAAGCAATAAAGATTTCATGTTTGAAAGAATGTGATTTTAAGCTTCTTGCCTTTATCTAGTAAATCTAGTTCTATCTCTATGGCATCTTACCTCAATATTCCTAATTATCTATAGTACTGACTCAATACTACAAAGAGAAATAAAAATTTAATATTAAGAAGGATGTGTTTGTCCACTGCTCTGGACAAACTGGAGTTAACCAGTTTTTTGAAATACATGTAGTAAGCTAGTTACCTAGGCAAACGTTACATTTTATGGCAATGAAAATGCCACATATCAAAACTTATGAAATAAAGCTAAAGCTGTACTTACAGAAATTTCATATACTTACATGTGTATTAGAAAAGGAAAGAAAAAAAGATGAAAAAATTATCTAAGCTTCCATCTCAGCAAGCTAGAAAAATAAAACAGTAAAGTAAACCCTAAGAAGTAGAAGGAAGAAAACAATATATTTAAGATGAGAATTAATGAAACAGAAAACAAAGATAACGTAGAGAAAATCAACAGTACCCAAACTGGTTCTTCAAAAAGACAAATAAAATGGAAAAATCTTTGGCAAGATTGATCAAGGAAGAAAGAAAGAAAGAAGGAACAAATTATGAATATCCAAAAAAAAAGGGGGGGGGGGAGTATCACCCCACTTCTATAAAAATTTTTAAAAAGAGGCTATCAGTAACAACTTTATGTCAATAAATTTGAAAATTCAGATGGAATGGTTAAATTACTTAGTAAGCACAACTTAACAGAACTGACAAATAAATAGGAATTTGTATAATACTAAATGTATTAAAGAAATTAAATCCCACAAAGATAACTCCAGGTGTAAGTGAATTATTCCAAATATTTAAGGAATAGGCTATATCAAAAATGACCAATGAGCACAGAAATAGGTAAAGCTCTTCATCAGTCATCAGGAGGGTTCAAATTAAAATCACATTGCATCATCCCTCCATACTTACCAGAGTGGCTAACAATAAAAGGACATAATACTTAAATGTTGGTGAAGTTGGGAAGCAACTGGAACTTTCATACACTGCTGATGGGAATGTAAATTGATATATAACTCTTTTGTAAAACCCTTTCAGCATTATCTTCTAAAACTGATTATACCCTATGATCTAGTAATTCCACTTTCAGGCATATAACCAACAGAATATGTGTATACGTGCACCAAAAGAAAAGTGCAAGAATGTTTATAATAGCACTATTCAATGTAGTCAAAAATGGTAAACAACCAAAATGTCCATGTACAGAAGAATGGATAAATAAATTGCAGTATATTTGTACAATAAATCTAAAGCAACAAAATATGCAGCAATGAAAATGAACTGCTACTATAACAAGAGTGAGGGGGAATCTCAGAAACATAATATTTAGTGAAGCAAGGCACAAAAAGGATAGTGCTTGATTCCTTTTAAATAAATTTCAAAACCAGGAAATTTACATATGGCATTAGAAGTCAGGAGCAACTTCAGGGAGTGAAGAGGCAGTGACGTGGGAGGGGGTGTAAGTAGAGGTTACATGGTTGTGTTAACTTCGTGATGATTCATTGTGCTTTACACTTATGATTAAGGGTGGGTGCTTGTGATTTTTTTGAGCAAAATAGGTAAGCTCATAGAGCTGTTTAAAAATGTGTCTGTGTGTGTGTAGAGAAAAAATGTGTGTCTCCTTTACATCAGTGTATATTCACATTTTGTTTTACTTTTGATTTCATAAAGGAGGAAAATTGGCTCCATAAATCAGTTTCTCTTCATTCTGAATTTCATTCAATCATTTCAATTATGCATGAGACTATTTCTCACAAGTTACGTGATAACACAAAGCTACTAAAAATTCTTGGTTTTTGATTTTAGGTTGCTCTCCATCTGCTTTTTCCTATTTTGAAAAAAAAAATTAAATATCTCAATGTGAACAACATCAAGTTCAATCCTTGAACTAGAAATGACTGAAAAATATGTAAGATGATGAAGGAAGCTCAGAATAATCTGAAATCTTCATGGCTGCAGAGATGGTCACAATCCTGAGGTTCACGGCGAGGAATTCAGCAGCAAAGGCAGAGGCAGTGCCTGGGTCACAACTGATGAGTCAAGAGCACCATAGTCAATCTTAAACCTGAATGCCTATTTAATATCAGAGATTTTGTACTGTGGTATAGGCAAATGATACTAATCTTAACGCCATATAAGAAATGCTGTGAACAATAAATATATGAAAGATTTTTTGCAGCAACATTTAAATCAATCATAAAAAGTTGTTAGAGATAACCAAAATTGTAGGCAACTCAAAAGAAAGCAATCTTTGCTATGGTGCATACATACAAACAAAAAAAATAAATACTGTGCAATAAAAACTGTGCAACACCACCTCAAGGCCAGCATTAGCAATGCATTAAAAGGTGAACCAGAGGAAATAAAGAGATTTGATAAAGCCCTTTGATGTAGATATTTTCAGATCTGTCTCAGATCCAAAAGAGAGAACAAAGGTGAAAATGCCCTTAGCAAATTTAAACCTTCAGATGGCCTGATTTAATATGCTCCAAAAATATATGGGAGGGGAGAGGCGGGGCAAGATGGAAGACTGGTGAGCTGTATGTTTTAGTTACTCCTCCAGGAAAGTAGGTAGAAAGCCAGGAACTGCGTGGACTGGACACCACAGAGCAATCTGTCTTTGGGCATACTTCATACAACACTCATGAAAATGTCGAGCTGCTGAGATCAGCGAAATCTGTAAGTTTTTGCGGCCAGGGGACCCGCGCCCCTCCCTGCCAGGCTCAGTCCCGTGGGAGGAGGGGCTGTCAGCTCCGGGAAGGAGAAGGGAGAACTGCAGTGGCAGCCCTTATCGGAAACTCATTCTACTGATCCAGACTCCAACCATAGATGGACAGAGACCAGACACCAGAGAATCTGTGAGCAGCCAGCCCAGCAGAGAGGAGACAGGCATAGAAAAAAAAAAAAACAACACAAAAAACTCCAAAATAAAAGCAGAGGAGTTTTAGAGTTCTGGTGAACACAGAAAGGGGAAGGGCGGAGCTCAGGCCCTAAGGCGCATATGCAAATCCCGAAGAAAAGCTGATCTCTCTGCCCTGTGGACCTTTCCTTAATGGCCCTGGTTGCTTTGTCTCTTAGCATTTCAATAACCCATTAGATCTCTGAGGAGGACCCTTTTTTTTTTTTTTTTTTTTTTTTAATCCTTTTTTCTTTTTCTAAAACAATTAATCTAAGAAGCCCAATACAGAAAGCTTCAAAGACTTTCAATTTGGGCACGTCAAGTCAAGAGCAGAACTAAGAGAGCTCTGAGACAAAAGGCAATAATTCAGTGGCTGAGAAAATTCACTAAACACCACAACTTCCCAAGAAAACGGGGGTGTCCGCTCACAGCCACCATCCTGGTGGACAGGAAACACTCCTGCCCATCGCCAGCCCCATAGCCCAGAGCTGCCCCAGACAACCCAGTGTGACAGAAGTGCTTCAAATAACAGGCACACACCACAAAACTGGGCGTGGACATTAGCCTTCCCTGAAACCTCAGCTGATTGTCCCAGAGTTGGGAAGGTGGAGCAGTGTGAATTAACAAAGCCCCATTCAGCCATCATTTGAGCAGACTGGGAGCCTCCCTACACAGCCCAGCAGCCCAGAACTGCCCTGAGGGGACGGCACTCACCTGTGACATAGCACAGTCACCCCTCAACAGAGGACCCGGGGTGCACAGCCTGGAAGAGGGGCCCACTTGCAAGTCTCAGGAGCCATACGCCAATACCAAGGACTTGTGGGTCAGTGGCAGAGACAAACTGTGGCAGGACTGAACTGAAGGATTAGACTATTGCACCAGCTTTAAAACTCTAGGATCACCAGGGAGATTTGATTGTTAGGGCCACCCCCCACTCCCCGACTGCCCAGAAACACGCCCCACATACAGGGCAGGCAACACCAACTACACACGCAAGCTTGGTACACCAATTGGGCCCCACAAGACTCACTCCCCCACTCACCAAAAAGGCTAAACAGGGGAGAACTGGCTTGTGGAGAACAGGTGGCTCGTGGACGCCACCTGCTGGTTAGTTAGAGAAAGTGTACTCCACGAAGCTGTAGATCTGATAAATTAGAGATAAGGACTTCAATAGGTCTACAAATCCTAAAAGAACCCTATCAAGTTCAGCAAATGCCACGAGGCCAAAAACAACAGAAAATTATAAAGCATATGAAAAAACCAGACGATATGGATAACCCAAGCCCAAGCACCCAAATCAAAAGATCAGAAGAGACACAGCACCTAGAGCAGCTACTCAAAGAACTAAAGATGAACAATGAGACCATAGTACGGGATATGAAGGAAATCAAGAAGACTCTAGAAGAGCATAAAGAAGACATTGCAAGACTAAATAAAAAAATGGATGATCTTATGGAAATTAAAGAAACTGTTGACCAAATTAAAAAGATTCTGGACACTCATAGTACAAGACTAGAGGAAGTTGAACAACGAATCAGTGACCTGGAAGATGACAGAATGGAAAATGAAAGCATAAAAGAAAGAATGGGGAAAAAAATTGAAAAAATCTAAATGGACCTCAGGGATATGATAGATGATATGAAACATCCAAATATAAGACTCATTGGTGTCCCAGAAGGGGAAGAAAAGGGTAAAGGTCTAGGAAGAGTATTCAAAGAAATTGTTGGGGAAAACTTCCCAAATCTTCTAAACAACATAAATACACAAATCATAAATGCTCAGCGAACTCCAAATAGAATAAATCCAAATAAACCCACTCCGAGACATATACTGATCACACTGTCAAACACAGAAGAGAAGGAGCAAGTTCTGAAAGCAGCAAGAGAAAAGCAATTCACCACATACAAAGGAAACAGCATAAGACTAAGTAGTGACTACTCAGCAGCCACCATGGAGGCGAGAAGGCAGTGGCACGATATATTTAAAATTCTGAGTGAGAAAAATTTCCAGCCAAGAATACTTTATCCAGCAAAGCTCTCCTTCAAATTTGAGGGAGAGCTTAAATTTTTCACAGACAAACAAATGCTGAGAGAATTTGCTAACAAGAGACCTGCCCTACTGGAGATACTAAAGGGAGCCCTACAGACAGAGAAACAAAGACAGGACACAGAGACTTGGAGAAAGGTTCAGTACTAAAGAGATTCGGTATGGGTACATTAAAGGATATTAATAGAGAGAGGGGAAAAATATGGCAAACATAAACCAAAGGATAAGATGGCTGATTCAAGAAATGCCTTCACGGTTATAACGTTGAATGTAAATGGATTAAACTCCCCAATTAAAAGATATAGATTCGCAGAATGGATCAAAAAAAATGAACCATCAATATGTTGCATACAAGAGACTCATCTTAGACATAGGGACACAAAGAAACTGAAAGTGAAAGGATGGAAAAAAATATTTCATGCAAGCTACAGCCAAAAGAAAGCAGGTGTAGCAATACTAATCTCAGATAAAATAGACTTCAAATGCAGGGATGTTTTGAGAGACAAAGAAGGCCACTACATACTAATAAAAGGGGCAATTCAGCAAGAAGAAATAACAATCGTAAATGTCTATGCACCCAATCAAGGTGCCACAAAATACATGAGAGAAACACTGGCAAAACTAAAGGAAACAATTGATGTTTCCCCAATAATTGTGGGAGACTTCAACACATCACTCTCTCCTATAGATAGATCAACCAGACAGAAGACCAATAAGGAAATTGAAAACCTAAACAATCTGATAAATGAATTAGATTTAACAGACATCTACAGGACATTACATCCCAAATCACCAGGATACACATACTTTTCTAGTGCTCATGGAACTTTCTCCAGAATAGATCATATGCTGGGACATAAAACAAGCCTCAATAAATTTAAAAAGATTGAAATTATTCAAAGCACATTCTCTGACCACAATGGAATACAATTAGAAGTCAATAACCATCAGAGACTTAGAAAATTCACAAATACCTGGAGGTTAAACAACACACTCCTAAACAATCAGTGGGTTAAAGAAGAAATAGCAAGAGAAATTGCTAAATATATAGAGACGAATGAAAATGAGAACACAACATACCAAAACCTATGGGATGCAGCAAAAGCAGTGCTAAGGGGGAAATTTATAGCACTAAACGCATATATTAAAAAGGAAGAAAGAGCCAAAATCAAAGAACTAATGGATCAACTGAAGAAGCTAGAAAATGAACAGCAAACCAATCCTAAACCAAGTACAAGAAAAGAAATAACAAGGATTAAAGCAGAAATAAATGACATAGAGAACAAAAAAACAATAGAAAGGATAAATATCACCAAAAGTTGGTTCTTTGAGAAGATCAACAAGATTGACAAGCCCCTAGCTAGACTGACAAAATCAAAAAGAGAGAAGACCCATATAAACAAAATAATGAATGAAAAAGGTGACATAACTGCAGATCCTGAAGAAATTAAAAAAATTATAAGAGGATATTATGAACAACTGTATGGCAACAAACTGGATAATGTAGAAGAAATGGACAATTTCCTGGAAACATATGAACAACCTAGACTGACCAGAGAAGAAATAGAAGACCTCAACCAACCCATCACAAGCAAAGAGATCCAATCAGTCATCAAAAATCTTCCCACAAATAAATGCCCAGGGCCAGATGGCTTCACAGGGGAATTCTACCAAACTTTCCAGAAAGAACTGACACCAATCTTACTCAAACTCTTTCAAAACATTGAAGAAAATGGAACACTACCTAACTCATTTTATGAAGCTAACATCAATCTAATACCAAAACCAGGCAAAGATGCTACAAAAAAGGAAAACTACCGGCCAATCTCCCTAATGAATATAGATGCAAAAATCCTCAACAAAATACTTGCAATTCGAATCCAAAGACACATTAAAAAAATCATACACCATGACCAAGTGGGGTTCATTCCAGGCATGCAAGGATGGTTCAACATAAGAAAAACAATCAATGTATTACAACACATTAAAAACTCAAAAGGGAAAAATCAATTGATCATCTCAATAGATGCTGAAAAAGCATTTGACAAAATCCAACATCCGTTTTTGATAAAAACACTTCAAAAGGTAGGAATTGAAGGAAACTTCCTCAACATGATAAAGAGCATATATGAAAAACCCACAGCCAGCATAGTACTCAATGGTGAGAGACTGAAAGCCTTCCCTCTAAGATCAGGAACAAGACAAGGATGCCCGCTGTCACCACTGTTATTCAACATTGTGCTGGAAGTGCTAGCCAGGGCAATCCGGCAAGACAAAGAAATAAAAGGCATCCAAATTGGAAAAGAAGAAGTAAAACTGTCATTGTTTGCAGACGATATGATCTTATATCTAGAAAACCCTGAGAAATCGACGATACAGCTACTAGAGCTAATAAACAAATTTAGCAAATTAGCGGGATACAAGATTAATGCACATAAGTCAGTAATGTTTCTATATGCTAGAAATGAACAAACTGAAGAGACACTCAAGAAAAAGATACCATTTTCAATAGCAACTAAAAAAATCAAGTACCTAGGAATAAACTTAACCAAAGATGTAAAAGACCTATACAAAGAAAACTACATAACTCTACTAAAAGAAATAGAAGGGGACCTTAAAAGATGGAAAAATATTCCATGTTCATGGATAGGAAGGCTAAATGTCATTAAGATGTCAAGTCTACCCAAACTCATCTACAGATTCAATGCAATCCCAATCAAAATTCCAACAACCTACTTTGCAGACTTGGAAAAGCTAGTTATCAAATTTATTTGGAAAGGGAAGATGCCTCGAATTGCTAAAGACACCCTAAAAAAGAAAAACGAAGTGGGAGGACTTACACTCCCTGACTTTGAAGCTTATTATAAAGCCACAGTTGCCAAAACAGCATGGTACTGGCACAAAGATAGACATATAGATCAATGGAATCGAATTGAGAATTCAGAGATAGACCCTCAGATCTATGGCCGACTGATCTTTGATAAGGCCCCCAAAGTCACTGAACTGAGCCATAATGGTCTTTTCAACAAATGGGGCTGGGAGAGTTGGATATCCATATCCAAAAGAATGAAAGAGGACCCCTACCTCACCCCCTACACAAAAATTAACTCAAAATGGACCAAATATCTCAATATAAAAGAAAGTACCATAAAACTCCTAGAAGATAATGTAGGAAAACATCTTCAAGACCTTGTATTAGGCGGCCACTTCCTAGACTTTACACCCAAAGCACAAGCAACAAAAGAGAAAATAGATAAATGGGAACTCCTCAAGCTTAGAAGTTTCTGCACCTCAAAGGAATTTGTCAAAAAGGTAAAGTGGCAGCCAACTCAATGGGAAAAAATTTTTGGAAACCATGTATCTGACAAAAGACTGATATCTTGCATATACAAAGAAATCCTACAACTCAATGACAAGAGTACAGACCGCCCAATTATAAAATGGGCAAAAGATATGAAAAGACAGTTGTCTGAAGAGGAAATACAAATGGCCAAGAAACACATGAAAAAATGTTCAGCTTCACTAGCTATTAGAGAGATGCAAATTAAGACCACAATGAGATACCATCTAACACCGGTTAGAATGGCTGCCATTAAACAAACAGGAAACTACAAATGCTGGAGGGGATGTGGAGAAATTGGAACTCTTACTCATTGTTGGTGGGACTGTATAATGGTTCAGCCACTCTGGAAGTCAGTCTGGTAGTTCCTTAGAAAACTAGATAAAGAGCTACCATTCGATCCGGCGATTGCACTTCTTGGTATATACCCGGAAGATCGGAAAGCAGTGACACGAACAGATATCTGCACGCCAATGTTCATAGCAGCATTATTCACAATTGCCAAGAGATGGAAACAACCCAATTGTCCTTCAACAGATGAGTGGATAAATAAAATGTGGTATATACACACGATGGAATACTACACGGCAGTAAGAAGGAGCGATCTCGTGAAACATATGACAACATGGATGAACCTTGAAGACATAATGCTGAGTGAAATAAGCCAGGCACAAAAAGAGAAATATTATATGCTACCACTAATGTGAACTTTCAAAAATGTAAAACAAATGGTTTATAATGCAGAATGTAGGGGAACTAGTAGTAGAGAGTAATTAAGGAAGGGGGAACAATAATCCAAGAAGAACAGATAAGCTTTTTAACGTTCTGGGGATGCCCAGGAATGACTATGGTCTGTTAATTTCTGATGGATATAGTAGGAACAAGTTCACAGAAATGTTGCTATATTATGTAACTTTCTTGGGGTAAAGTAGGAACATGTTGGAAGTTAAGCAGTTATCTTACGTTAGTTGTCTTTTTCTTACTCCCTTGTTATGGTCTCTTTGAAATGTTCTTTTATTGTATGTTTGTTTTCTTTTTAACTTTTTTTTCATACAGTTGATTTAAAAAAGAAGGGAAAGTTAAAAAAAAAAAAAAGAAAGAAAGAAAAACAAGGAAAAAAAAATGATGTAGTGCCCCCTTGAGGAGCCTGTGGAGAATGCAGGGGTATTCGCCTACCCCACCTCCATGGTTGCTAACATGACCATAGACATAGGGGACTGGTGGTTTGATGGGTTGAGCCCTCTACCATAAGTTTTACCCTTGGGAGGACGGTTGCTGCAAAGGAGAGGCTAGGCCTCCCTGTATTTGTGCCTAAGAGTCTCCTCCTGAATGCCTCTTTGTTGCTCAGATGTGGCCCTCTCTCTCTGGCTAAGCCAACTTGAAAGGTGAAATCACTGCCCTCCCCCCTACGTGGGATCAGACACCCAGGGGAGTGAATCTCCCTGGCAACGTGGAGATCTCCCTGGCAACGTGGAATATGACTCCCGGGGAGGAATGTAGACCCGGCATCGTGGGACGGAGAACATCTTCTTGACCAAAAGGGGGATGTGAAAGGAAATGAAATAAGCTTCAGTGGCAGAGAGATTCCAAAACGAGCCGAGAGGTCACTCTGGTGGGCACTCTTACGCACAATATAGACAACCCTTTTTAGGTTCTAAAGAATTGGGGTAGCTGGTGGTGGATACCTGAAACTATCAAACTACAACCCAGAACCCATGAATCTCGAAGACAGTTGTATAAAAATGTAGCTTATGAGGGGTGACAAGGGAATTGGGAAAGCCATAAGGACCACACTCCACTTTGTCTAGTTTATGGATGGATGAGTAGAAAAATAGGGGAAGGAAACAAACAGACAAAGGTACCCAGTGTTCTTTTTTACTTCAATTGCTCTTTTTCACTCTAATTATTATTCTTGTTATTTTTGTGTGTGTGCTAATGAAGGTGTCAGGGATTGATTTAGGTGATGAATGTACAACTATGTAATGGTACTGTAAACAATCGAAAGTACGATTTGTTTTGTATGACTGCGTGGTATGTGAATATATCTCAATAAAATGATTAAAAAAAAATATATATGGGAAACTGAGAAATTAGGGTTGTCTATTTTACAGTTGGCTAAAAGAACAAATGTTCAATATTGAATCATTTTCATGGTGCTCTTCTGTGAAAACATGTCAATTAGCTGGTGAGGAAAATTTTAAAAATATATCAGTGAGCATTTTCATGGCTATAGGGCCATCTGGAAAAATTGAACAGAAAAGCAAGTGTGGAGCCAAATCAATGAAAGCACAACTGCTGGATCAGTAGTTAGACTCCAGGCCAGCAGGAACAATGGATACATCAGTATTCATCTCATCATCCACTGAAATTAAAGAGTTTGTTTCTTGATTTTCTCATCGTATTGGATAGGGTGGCAAAAAGGCAATTTGGTAGAACAAAACAAGATAACAAAAAAAAAAAAAAAAAAATTAGTCTTAGACACAACTTCCATGAAATGGAAAGTAACTTTGGAAACGTATTGAGAAATGCCAACTGATTAGGATGAGCTGTGAAACTGCAGCAAGCATACACATAAATGAGGCTGTGGAAAGGAGAAAGAGGTGATCTAAAACTCCAGTCTTGGAGGAGTGATAGTGTTGGAAGGCATGAGGGAAAAGAGGGTCTGAAAACAAGCAGGTTGATTGAAAGTCTTTATGGGGAATACTCATTTCCTCTCCTCCCATCCTACCCCCCAACTAGAGGGGAGCAAAAGGATGGAGAGTTCCAGAAATATTTCATACTGTCTGTGGACGTTGTCATTATCCACTTTTTCCAGATGTGAGGCATTTCACCAACCAGGAGCCCCTTATATGAAAGGGTGTACACAGACTTCCAGGAAGGCAGTTATCACACTTTACCCCAGCTCATGCCAAGACACCCACATCATTGACCAGGATGAATTGCTCTGCTGGAGTCAGTCCTCATCTTCTTCTGTCAGCCCTCCCAGCCTGGGACAAGGGACCATTCTGCCATTGAGAGGAGAGTCATTTGACCGAGAGCGCCACCTGCCGCACCCCGAAATCCACCGTCACAGTCACATCCTGGCCACATCTCCAGGGGCTGCTCCCAGCCAATGGCTGAGCACAGCAGGGGTGTTTTAGCCACATGCATATGTTCTTCTGATAAAAGTTACATGATTCTCCGTAAGGACATAAACATGTAAAGAGAAAATTAAATTTGAGGGTTGTGCAAAAAGTGGATCGTGGGAATGACCAGTTAAGACTGCTGGTGCATTTTAATATGATTAAAATCATCAGTGGTAAAATAAAAGATCAAAAACATCAACTTTCTTCTGAAAATGTCCTCTGAGGAGCATTTTCTTGAGGCAATAGAAGAGATCCTCCTACTCATAAGTCAGAGATGCTTCCAGTCCTCATATTATTCAACTCTCACTTTCTCAGTGAGGTATTTTTATCAAAATGTCCACCAGGAGCACCCCGAAATCAGAACAGCTCACCACCTGGGTGGCAGCACTCTGGGCCTCTCTATCAAGTAATTACCCTGATGAAACTCCTATCACAGTGAAGGATAAATGTTATTTATATTTACGTATTTGTTTTAGTCTCGGTTATCGAAATATTGTGACACCAAAAAGCAGCAGAGAAATAGCCTAAATGCCAAGTCTAATGCAAATCCATTTTATCACTCTTCAGCCTAATTTTCTGAAACTGATAAATTCTAAAATCAGTAAATTCAATATAATAATCATAATGAAGCAAGGATTCAGGCAGGAAACATTTTTTTCAATGACTATTTTTTCCTGATAAGCATTTTAAAACATTATTTTTATAATCAGAAAGATGCAGAACTATTTGAACATGACATTCACAAGTGAATTTTTAACATTGAACATAAGACTTCTAAAGAGTGTACTGCTTGTAGCAGTCAGCTTCAAGCCACTCCCCAGGCTTCCCAGGGTCAAGTTCATGTCTCCATCCTTAGGTATGCTTCAGCGGACAATTGTGAGAAGTAAATATTTATGACCTTGATCTTGATTTTGTAAGCAGTGAAGAGCTACTTAAGGTTCAAAATAGAAGAATTATGTCAGTCTACTAGGAGAATAAACTAGGGGAGAGAAATATTGGAGCAGCAAAGCCAGTGTGGACCTTACTGCAATGATTTGGTTTAAGATGAGATTCCTTACATGAGGGCATGTTCAGTGAAGATAAAGGAAGAAATGAATCCTCCACTCTATTAAAATTTCCAATCATCTCCTTTCTACCCTATGTCCACTACACTGATACCATCATCTCTTACAAGCTCTTATCCCTCTCCACTCCATCAATCCTTTTCTACTAACCTCTCTTTAAACATAACACTTAAATTCTTCAAACTCATTACAAAAAAAGAGCATCAGATTATGAAAAGGGAACGCAGGGCTCAACGGTTCCAAACATGTTTTCCTTCCTTATGTCATTATACTGCAGAGCACCAAGTATTAGCAAAGACAGAAGGACCTAGAAAGCATTGCTTTCAAATCTTGAATCAGGGGAAGCACAATGGTTTCTAGAGAGCATATGATTTCAATCTTTGGAATGAATTTCCAGTTACCGTTAACACTGATTTGTTCTAATGAGGTGTCAAAAAATAAACAAGTAGGTTGCTTACACTTCTTTATGCCCATTCAAAAAATATTTTCCTCCTTGGAAGAAAGTATGGTAATCTTATCTCTGCAATTCACAGAAAAACTTTCATCATGTTCTTTCTGTTCACCAGGGCATCACATCCTCCCATCCTACACACATGTATTGCAAACTGTCCTTAAAAATAATACACACACACACACACACACACATATTAACCAGGATTGGAGGAAAATGTGGATAAATAGCATGCATACTTTACTTAGGGTAAAATCGAATTGTTTGCATTTTCAATCCTTCTGTATTATTTAACATTAAACAATTCTTTAGGTTCTCTTGGAATTATGGTGTCCAATAGATTAGTCAACAGCTACACTTGGCTATTTAAATTTAAATTAATTAAAATTATTTAAAATAAAAATTCACTTCCTGTCACACAAGCCACATTTCAAATTTTGAATACCCTGTGTGTCTAGTGACTACCAAATACGATCATGAAGATATAGAACATCTTTATCACCACAGATATTTGGAACAGCCACTGTCTTGGAATTTTTTTTCACCCACGTACACATTTCTGTCATTAAAAGAAAGCTTAATTGCACATTCAAGGGCCGAACCATTCTTTTCTAAAAAGAAAAATTGTTCTCCTCAAACTCACACAGAAACTCTAGAGATGTTTTACAGATCTATGTTGAAGCAACAGGAGGTTGGATCATAGAAACCAGAGTTCAAGTCCTCTACGCTTCAAATTCAAGATTTTATCCTATAACCATTGAATCTCAGTGTTGAAATCAACTTGAGAGATCATCTGATCCAGTCATCCTTTCCTTATTTGCCATCACTCGTTCAAGAACTTTACCAAATCACCTGGCAACACTTTGTAATGTTATTGTATTTCTTGTGATGCTTGAAAATCTTCAATAAAATTTAGCCATGCCTCCAGGATAAACCCAAACTCAGAGAAAATGCCCAATCTCAGGTGTTATTAAATCAACAACTAACCATAGAATCACAGATCCTACTCTGCTTGTGATTTTGTTAAATTGCCGCCCTGTCTAGGGGAGTAAGACTCTTCCTTTAGGATTTCTGTAAAAGAAGAATAATATCTCTTCCCAAAGCATCCTTTGACAGCCCTTTTAAATAGTTTCCTCATTGCTAAAGCAAATCCATGCAATAGGTTTGCTTAAACAATGGGAATTTATTGGCTTATGGTTTTGAGGCTAGAAGTCCAAAATCAAGGTATCTTCAAGTCAATGCTTTCTTCCAGAAGACTGTGGCCTTCTGGGGCTGGCTGCTGGTGATCCTTGATCCTCCACTGTTCTGTCATATGGCAATGCACATGGCAGCCTCTCCTGGCTTCTAATTCCATTGACTTCCAGCTCTGGCTTCTTCCTCCATGGCTTTCTCTCTCTCTCCATGACCTTCCCTGTAAGACCTTCAGTAATAGGATTAAGGTCCATTCTGATTAAGCTGGGCCACACCTTAACTTAAGTAACTTCAACAAAAGTTCCTACCTACAATGGGTTCACACCCACAGGAATGGATTAAGTTCAAGAACATGTTTTTCTGGGGTGCATATCTCCAAACCACCACACATAGTTTGCTTTTCATAAAGAACTTTTGTTTTGACAAAGTGTTTGCTTATTCAACAAAATACTGCAATCATTTTGCTAACCCTTCACATAGCACATGGTCAAGATCCTACTCTGTACTCTGTACCCTAATTCCAGGCACTTCTTACTTTGAATGAGAGCAAATACTGTTTGGACACATGCAGCAGAAGTCTTCTTTTCTCCCAGGTCCATTATTGCATTTTTTTCATGACCCACTGGAAGGAACATGGCCATGTTGAATAATGAGGACTAAACTTTACTTGCTAATGATGCCCTCATAAGTAAGAAAACCAATGAAGTATTCTCAGAAGGGAGTTGAACAAGGTTTGAGATATTATTAAACAGGGTAATGTCATTTTGCCCTTTTGTGTTTAGAAAGTCCCAGCCATTATAAAGACACTATCACATTTTCCTAATGGAATTGTCATGGTTTCATTATTTCGTGCCAGTAAGTCTGCATATACCTTGGCATAGCCATCCAGAAGATTTCTAGTTAAGTGAAAAGTAGAACTAAGCCTATTCTGCAGTTCATACATCATAATTAGTATTTATAAGCCTACTAATAAAATCCAAATAGTTTCTTCAAACAAAAAGTCAAAAATTGGTTGAATAATACAATCTATTTTCCACAAGGTAGACATGATGATCCTTTTAAAACTTCCTGTCACCCCTCTGCTCAAAGCCGTCTCACTAGAAAATGAAAGTCAAAGTCCTTTTCATGGCTTATGACATTCTATGTGATTTGGTCCCAGCTATGACTTCAGTTGTATTCTTGCCTGTTTTTCCCCTTCCCCCCTACACCTGCCTCCTTGATGGACTCCTTGTTGTTCCTCAAATAAGCCAAGCCCACTCCTGCTTCAGGATGTTGTATTTGCTGATCCCTCTGCCTGGAAGGCTTCTACCCCAATATTCATTCACAGGCTCACCTGGTCAGAGACGCCTTCCCTGACCATACAGTAGCCCCCCCTCCCATCACTTTCCTGCCCCTTCCCCTGCTTCCTTCATGGGGCTTACTCACACCTGAAAACACTTTGTAATGTTATTGTGTTTCTTGTTTTAATATCAACTCCATGGGGTAGAGATGTTGTTTTCTTCACTGCTGTACCCTGGTACCCAGATCAGAGCTTGGCACATAGTAGGTGTTCAATGCATATGTTTCAGTGAGTGAATGAATGGGCACCCCATTACGATGCTTCTCTCTCTGATAGGAATATCCAGTACTTTCCCTTTACAACACTCATAACCCTTTCAATTATTTGACGTTTTTATTCTCTGCTCGATTATGGATGTTTCATTAACCACCCTAAACCCCCAATGTCTTTCAAAGTACTCCTCAAATATGTGCTGAGTAAAAATGAATGAATGAACTGTCTACTTTGATTACCCATGGGATCCATCATAATGACAGATTTGGCCCTCATTTCCAGGCAATAAAAGTAGGAAAGCAAAAGTTAGTATTGTCATAATTGCTAGCTACAAGGACTGAAACTGCTGTAATCAATGGCCAGATCAAGTCAGAAGAAAACAGAGCTGGATCAGAAGGGGCAGCCTTGTCATGTCCTGGAAGAGTGATCAGCATACCCTACGGTTCTGGAGACAAGTGGCCCTTCTGAATGTCAGCCCACTGAAGTGTGGAGCAGACTGCACCAGCAGACAGGCTCAGAAAGAATTGTTCATGCCATATACCAATCTAGAATATATTCTTTTCCCATATTCTTCATCTGGGGAATGTAAGTGATGCTTGGAATATGTTGGGAAATAAGAGGACTGAACATGTCCCTTGAGAGGTTCATCATCCTCCAATCTCTTCCTACTGTAGGTTGAAAGGTCCCTGCCTAGGAGACATTGCTTGGAATAGGTGTGAGTGTTTGACCCAAGACAGGCCAGAGACCAAGGTGGTGGCTTCATGTAAAGGTAACCAGGACAATGGTAATTAACCAAGTCAACTGACTGGTGTCCTTTGTATTTTTCATTATAAGTTAGGGGGAGGATTAGCTAGTGGATGGCAGAAGGAATACAGAGCTGATTCATAGAGTGAAGCAAACACTCCACAAGAAGGAGAGATCATGTGGACCATAAGAGAGATGAATAGACTAGATAAATAGAACTGGGAAGGTTCCAGTTCCTGATGAGTTCCCCATTCCAACTTGAGCCCACTCATATCCTTAAAATAAACAACCTTTTGTTAAGGCAGCCTGTGTGTGTTCTTTTAGTTCCTTAAGACACAAAAAAGAGGACCAAGATGCAGACTGTAAAAAGCAACTCCTCAAGAGGATATAGAATGAGCATTATCACTTGAAATGCATGAAGGATGGTGAGGTCCTCCCCATTACAACATAAAAAGCAAGCAGTCTACACGTTATCCTTCAGAGCAATAGATAGCTGTTGGTATCATAAAGACCACTCAAGGGGAATAAGAAATACAAGGTGAGCAGGGCTAGAAGAAAGCTTCTCCCAGCATCAGCTATCCTGCAAAGATAAGACCTCTGACTGATCCCAGGTTGCCCACAGGGGAAGCAGATAATGACACATGATTATCCTTTGTTCACCTCTATTTCAGGAAACACTTTTCTGCTCAGCTGGACAACCTTGGGAGGCAAATCAGGGCCAAAGGCTGATGACAAGTGCTCCTGGTGGCTGCCAAATTCTTGAATTCACAGATGTCCAGGATTTCAGTTAATTTAAATATTCTAACTGGTAAATACTAAGATTTGAGAAGTCAGAATGGGAGGATCGCAAACCCTGGGATCTTCAGACATTTCCCATTAGTCAGCAAGTGGGTTAATTTGTCTTATTGTGATTCAGACCTGCTCAATAGGACAAGACCACAGCATAAGGCTTAGGAATATATATGCAATATATAAAAATATATTATACTATATATAATATAATATATAATTACTATATTATCTATAATAATATATATTGAGTAATATAAATTTATTATATATTACATATAGTTTATGTATAAATATAAACATATAATAAATAATATATAATTTATATATAATTTATACCTATTAATTTTATTAATTTATACATGTTAATTTATACATATTATTATATATATAATTTATACACATAACGAGATAGAGAAGAACTACACTAAGAAGAAATTGTAGGCATTGGGTAGAGAGGATTGTTGAATACCAGAGAGAGAATATGTTGCTAAAAAATTTACAGGTACTCATCCAAAGAAGACAAAGTACATTTTTTGGTTTCCAACTAAATTCATTGCAATTGAGAGAATTCACTTAAGATGCACATTTAGTGTCTGGAGGCTGAATCAAACCTTGGCTGAGGGTTTGATACTGATGGCTGTCATCAGTATCTTTGATATAATGAAGAAGACAGCCAGCCCTGCCACCCATTCTTCTTCCCAACATAAAGAGACTATGGACAAGAAGGCACCCTACGGACTTGATTTGGAATAAAACAATAGCAGAAAGTAACCAAAATGGGATTACTGATAATGCTGGAGATGGCTGATGTTGGAGCTGACAGATCCAAAGGGCCAAATATAAAAATCAAAGGAGAGATGAAGACAAGGCTTCAGCCCAAAATAAATACATACATGCATATGTACAAGAAGGCATTCAGGTGAGATGGAAATCCCCATGATGCCTGAAGAGGTCCATCCAAGTACATGAGTTTTGTGAGAATGAGATAGCTATTCAGAGCACCAAGAGTCTGCTTAATTTATGTATTGATTTGCTATTTCTGCAAAATTCAGTGGCTTAAAACAAGAATCATTCTATATCACTCTCCCATCTCCCTGTCAGCTCAGATCCTGTTGCTCTAAGCTGGGCTTGGCTAAATGGCTCTGCTTCAGGCTTTAACAGCTGCAATAACTCTGCTTTATATATTTTCATCCCCCTTCGGCCAGCAGACTAGCCTGGGCATGTTATTCTCACAGTAGTGACAGAGGTGCAAGATGGCAAGTGGGAGTGGGCAAGGCTTCTTGAGGCCTCTCCTCAGAAATAGCCCACTTTCATTTCTACCCACATGCCGTTGACAAAAGAAAATCACATGGACAAGTCCAAAGCCAAAGGGCACAACACTTCCAGGATGAATCGTCCTGCAAATGTTAGTCATTTTCCTTCCTCAGTCTGTTCCCATCTGACAGACTCATGAACAAAGAAGCCATGGTAGCACAGTGGACTTTGCATGGCCCTGTTAATAATTGTGCTGGTTTGAAATTGTTATGGACACCAGAAGAGCCATCATCTTTTAATCCAATCTTGTTGGGTGGAAACTTTTGATTGAATGTTTCCATGAAGATGTGACCCACTCAACTATAGGTGAGATCTTCTGATTAGATCATTTCCATTGAGGTGTGATCCCATCCATTCAGGGTGGGTCTTAATTAGGTCACTGGAGTCCTTAAGAGAAGTTGAGAGAGACATTTTGGAGAGAAGCAAAGATATGTAATCCCAAGTTTGCCTCCAGAAGTTAAGAGCAGTAACAGACCCAGACACTTGGAGATACAGACAGAAGGACATTTGGAGATGCTAAGCTAAGAGATGAAGCCAAGACTGCCCCCAGAAAAGCTAAGAGAGGACTCCCAGATGCTTACAGAGAAATGCCCCGGAAGAATCAAGCAGAGAGCTGAGAGAAGCTAAGAGAGACAGAAACCCAGATATTTTTTTGGAGAAAGCCATTTTGAAATGCAACCTGAGAGCAAAGGACCAGCAGATGCCAGCCACATGCCTTCCCAGCTGACAGAAGTCTTCTAGACACCACTGGCCTTTCTTCAGTGAAGGTATCCTCTTGTTGATGCCTTAGTCTGGACACTTTTATGGCCTTAGAACTATAAATGTGGAACCTAATAAATCCCCTTTATAAAAGCCAATCCATTTCTGGTATTTTGAATAGTGGTAGCTCTAGCAAACCGAACAATAACAATAATGATAAAAAATTTCTTCTTAAACACAACCTGGCTTTTACCACTGCAAGTTCCTGATTCTCCAGCAACAGACACCCCCCCAAGCATGTGACATGAGATCATATTTCAAGGGGATGAGTTCTCACAGAAGGTCAAACAAATAGAATTTTCTCTGCTGTGGATAGTAGAGCCATTTGGATCTATCTTCTGTGCCATGGTATCATCATCTGAGACCTTACTGAGCCTTAGTAAACCATATGGCATTCCACACAATGTTGTCTCTGACCAAGGCACTCACCACAAAGCCAAGGAAATGAAGTTGTGTGTGTTAACACACGAGAGATTTGCAGGCTTTGATCTCCATCTTCCAAATGTAAATAGTGTCACTGAAAGCAACAACAATGACCAGGACTGAGGTGTTTCAAATAATTACTGGATAAGTTATTTGGACTAATTCTCCTATGGAAACAAAAACAAAAATATCTAGCTAAAACATAAAACACCAACTACACAATTATCAGGCAAACTCTGGAGGAAGTCTGAAACCTGTGATGAATATTGGAGCATTAAAGCAAAATTTGCCCTGGGGACATATGTCAATACCACCCACTTAGGCTTCAGTTCTAAAGACTCAGGAGCAAGAGGGACAAAGTCAAGGCTCATGACTTGTTCAAGGCAGGGAGTCTTGGAGGATACCCTCTCTGCATTAAGCTAGAACCATAACAATGTTGTACTCTAAGAGTAAGAAGGAACTAGGATTAAACCTGCCCCCACTATGCCCTGAGGAAAGTATAAAAAATTCTGCCTTGGCACCAAGCACAGCAAGAAAAGAAAAAGGGAGGGAATATCTTCTTGAGAAGTTGTTGCCACATAGCTAGTCCCTGTGTGATTTTACCTGAATGAGCCAGAATCTTCAAGCCATAGACTTAGTTTGAGGGGGGTCCCAAAGTGTGAATTCTCTCAGATACCTGGTGAAAGAAAGCAAAAACCTTTCTTGAGGCGGACATATTGCTCTAATGCCTCTGGAAATCCCCAAAAATAATTTTTCAAGGATAACGAACAGCATGCTGTTAAAAACAACTAAGCACACAAGGTAACATAAATAAGTACTAGCAGGGGAAAAGAAGAAAGGAGAAATAGATTCATTAAGAGATTTTTTTCAAAGGCAGCTGAAATAGATTCTCACAAACATCAGATATTGAAATTATCAAGCACAGATTCAAAAATACCTATGCTTACTATAAACAAATCACAAGACTGAAAATGTCTGCAGGGAACAGGAAATGGGAAAAGTGATATAACAGAATTGATAAAGAACAAAATAGAAATTGTAGAAATAGAAGAATACAATAACCAAAATTAAAATGCAATGGATATATTTGGCAGCAGACTGAACACAGCAGAACAAAGAATTAATGAATTTGAAGATCGATCAGAACAAATTATGTAGAATGTAGCACCAAGAAAGAAAAGGAAATGCAGAAGAAAGGGTAAGCGATATGGAACATTTAGTAACAATGTCTAATCCACATTTGATCATAATCTCAGAAGGAAAAGTAAGAGAGGGTGGGGAAATAAAATATTTGAAGAAACAACAGCGGAGAATCAGAATTGATAAAAGGCATTAACCCCAAGATGGAAGAGGCCCAACAAATCCCAAGCAAAATAAATAAGAAGAAATCTACATTTAGACATGTTTGAGTAAAACTATAGAAAACCAAGGACAAATAGAAAATCTTAAAAGCAACCAGAGAGAAAAATAAATAGGGATTATAAAACTATATATCAGCCTATAGACAACTGGGCTTGTGCAGGAGCTAAGCACACCACACTGGCATGTCCTGGGGCTGTATTGCAGGTGGTGGTTTACCCCCTGAATCAATGACCAGTATTTGGTGCTTATTCTCCATTAAACTTAGTTTATTAGTGGAAGTGGTGCCTTTCAGATGCCTGGGAAATTGACCCTAATTACTAAGATTATGAGAGCCAGGAACAGTGAGAAAGCAACCTGGCCCTCACCTCCTCACCATCACCCCCAGGATGATTCCTCGTACTATCATATGTGGCGGTTAAGGTTAAGCCTCTACAGCCCTACCCAGAAAGTACCATGGGAGGTCAACCATTCGGGAATAAATGATCAGGACCATCCACTGGGCTAGCTGAGGTAATGAGAGGGGATCTCAACACCACCAGATACGGGATCATAATCATCTTCAGAATCAGAGCTAGTATATGCCACCAGTATTTTGTGAATATGGTAGTTGTTTTTAGTGAATTATTGAATTCCTTCCTCCACTATTTATATAAGGTTTCCTGGAGGCAGATATATTTATCTTACAGTCAATTGGTTGGAAAATGAAGGGAAGTTACACAATGTGGTTGGCTGAATAATGACCCCACAAAGATGTCCACATTCTAATCCTCAGCACCTATGAACATTCAGCTTACATGGTAAAAAGGACTTTTCAGATGTGATTAAGTAAAGGATACTGAGGCAAGGAATTTATTCTGGATTATCTGGATGGATCCAATGTAATTACAAGGTTCCTTATAAGAGGAGGCCAGCAGAGCAGAGTCAGTGGGGGTGTGACAACAGAAACAGAGATCCGAGTGATAATGCCACATGCTGAGGAATGCAGGCCAACTCTAGAATCTGGAAAAGGCAAGGAAATGGATTTTTCCCAAATCTTCCAGAAGGAATGTAGCTCTGCTCATAAGACTCATTTTGAATGTCTGACCTTCAGAACTGTAAAATAATAAATTTGCATTGTTTTAAGCCACTAAATTGGTAGTAATTTGTTACACAAAAAGCAAAATAGGAAACTAATATACATAGGAATGGGATCAATACAGAACTAAATAGATATGACTTGGTGATCTGGACTCTTAGGAAAAACAAAAAGCCATTAATGTGACCACATAACATCACATATCACCTCTGTGTCTAGCAGCAGCTTGGAATTTTGGGGGAGGCTGTGAGTGTTTGCAGTTAGGTGTGTGTGATGGAATAAATTAAATGCAGGCATCCTTAGAATTGGATAATTAGGAACAAAGGCACCCATGCATGATGATCAAGGAATAGAATGTACTAGACTTTTGTTAGGGTTCTTTCAACAATTCCCCTAAATCACCCACATATTGTCCCCTATTCAGGGAAATTGCACAAGGGTATTTGTGCAGAAGTGCCTCTAATTAGACTATTGCATGTGACAAAAGCAATCCATTTAGACTCGAGGTTAAACAGCTGCCCATCATATAGCCTAGTATAAGGAGAAAAGTGAGACAAGGAAAGAAGGTAAAACAATAAACTCATATATTCTCACTCATTGCAGTAATACGCCCTGAGTAGTATGAAAAATAGGTCTTGACATTTCACCATGTCATGTGACAGACACTAGTAAACACAAGGTAAAAGGTTTAATACTTTCTCACTCCATCACCATCTTAAAAATGAAGTTAAAAAATTGTCAGAGTTTATAGTTGCCCCTTAAAAGGGATTTTAGTTCTTCATGGTCATTACCTAAAAATATTTCCTCCTAGAGAACTGCCCCATTATATGGCATTAAAATAGCTCATATCTAGACAACGGGGGAAAAAAGGAATGCCCAAACCTCACTTTCACTACTTCCAACAATACCCTAAAGCTGCTAGAGAAACATCAAAATTCAAAACAAGAGAATAGTTGTCAGGTAAGTGTATTTTTCCGTTGCGTCCACGCTCTTTTCATGAGCTGACAAAGTCTTAATTTATAGATTCAGCTATTTGAATATACTGTAACATGCACACTCTTTTAGAAAATAATAACTGCTCAAAAAATAATTAAGTTAACCCAATAAAACCCTTCTTAGAAAATATTCAGTGAGTTACTAAACTGTTACTGTGTTATGAAGGCCTAGGAGCTCAAAGTTAGCATTTCCTTCACCATACAAGCTGTGAATTCACTTAGTGACACTCAATGTGGGAAAGTGAACTCCATTTAGAAAGATTTCAGAGGGATCCTGAGATGCAAACATGCACACATACAGCACTGAAAATGAAAAAATAGAGAGAGAGAACTGAGTTAAAAAGTGGTTCCTTTGTGAGGACTTACAAAGGTATCCCTTGTCCAGCAGTATTCCACACTGCTATGATAAATACCACTCAGCCGCATTGGCTTAATACACAACTTACTGACTGATAGTTTCAGAGGCTGGAAGTCCAGAAATCAAGACATTAGCATGGCCTTGCTTTTTCCCCAAAGACTGTAGCGTTCTGGTGCTGGTTTGCCACAGTCCTTGGGGCTCCTTGGCTTGCAGCACTGCCTCCCGTCACGTGCCATCTCCTCTTCTTTTGTCTGCCTCTTCTGGTTTCTGCTGATGGATGGCTCTCCTTACTGTGTGGCCTTGCCTGACTGTCTAAATTTCTTCTGCTTATAAAGGACTCCAGTGATATGGATTAAGGTCCACCCTGATTCTATTGGGCCACACCTTAAGTAAAAATTACATCTTCAAAATGTCCTATTTATGAATGGGTTCACACCCAAAGGAATGGAATGCAGATTAAGATTAAGAGCATGTCCCTCTGAGGGGCACATGACTCAAGCTACCACACCACTACACTGTTGAATTGGTACCAGACCACAGTTAGTGCTTTGTGAGGCCATATCATGCCAAGCACTAATCTAGGTGTTTTATTTTTTTTTCCATTCATTTTTTATTGAGACACATTCACATCAATCAGCCACAGTGTATAATAGTTCAGCAGTACCATCATATAGTTGTGTATTCAGCAGCTAAATCAATTTTTGAACATCTTCATTACTCCAAAATATAAAAAATAACAATATAAATACAAATAAGACAAATACCCAAAACATCCCATAACTCCTGTGCTGATTTGACTCTATTATGTCCCCCACAAAAGGGATGTTCTTTGAAGATGGCAGCATAGAGACATGTGAATTTAGTTAGTCCTCTAGAGCAAATAGTAAATAGCCAGGACCAACTATTAAATAGTCTGGAACAAACTGCTGGGGGACAACCATGACTGTCCACACATCGTACGCCAGCCTAGAATGGCTGGAATGGCTGAGATCACAGCATAAAAGCTGTAAGTAAAAACAGCAGAACTGTGCCGGGAGCCCCCCCCACCCACCCACCCATGGCAGGCTGAGCTGCAAAACCTCTCTGTGGGACAAAACAGCAGTCCCTGCCAGGAGCAAGAGAATACAGCTCAACCTAGCTCCAACTGGGTTTTTTTTTTCTTAATAATAAATTTTATTTTGAAATAAATTCAATCTTACAGGAACAGTTGTAAAAACAGTACAAACCCCCTACATAGAACTCCATCATACCCCGACCCCCCTCCCCCGATACCCCGATCCATCACCTTTAAGATCCTGTCACACCACCGTCTCTTTCTTTCCCTCCCTCTCCCCCTCCCTCCCTCCCTCCCTAACACCCATCATCTATTGCTCTGTCCCTCTGAACATATGGGAGCAAGCTGCACATATCTTTGAACAAACAATATAATTCACATATACCTTTCCCATGGACAAGAACATTATTTTATGCAATCTCATTAAACGCAGCTAAGAAGTTCAAGAAATTCAAAATTGATATAAAGCTTACATTCTATATTTCCTTTTTTTTTTTTTCTTGTGTCCCATCTGTGTCCCTTCGAGCCTCCTCTCCTCCACCCTCAGATCCCATCCAGGATCGTCCTTGGCATTTAATTGTCATCTATTTAGACTTTTTTTTTTTTTTCAATTTTTGGAAAGATATATATAGGCCTAGTCTTTCTATTCCACCCCTCCCTAGCATTCCCTTAGTGGGATTAATCACATTTAGAATGTTGCAATGCTATCACCTTCCGATCATCCATTTCTAGAAGTTTCCCCTTGACCCCAAACCAAAACCCCTACTCTCATTTCTTAACTCCCCATTGCCCCTTCCCCCACTTCTGGAAACCCTACTCTACTTTTTCATCTCTTTGGTCATATTCTCCTGCTACTTTCTTTGTGTTCACCATTGGGGCTTAAATTTAACCTCTTAAATCTCTAACAATCTTGTTTTTCTTTGATACCAACTTAACTTCAATAGGACATGTAAACTGTGTCCCTATACTCCCTCCATTTCCCCCCACCTTTATGTAGTTCTTGCCAAGAATACATATTTTACATTGAGTCCCAAAACCCACCGATTTATCATTACAGTTTATGCATTTTAGATTCTGTGGAAGTAAATAGTGGCGTTATAAATCAACAATACAGTAGTATTGGTCTTTAGATTTACCATGTGATCTTTACTGGAAATCTTTATTTCTTCATGAGGTTTCAGTCAATTGTTTAGTGTCCCTTCTTTCAGCCTTGCTTTAGGACTGATCTTACTGGTGATGAAGTTCCTCAGCTTTTGATGTCCGGGAATGTTTTCATCTCCCCCTCATTTTTATCATTCGGGTGTTTGTGAATTCTCCAAGTCTCTGATGGTTATTGACTTCTATTTGTATTCCATTGTGGTCAGAGAATGTGCTTTGAATAAATTCATTTTTTTTTTATTTTTATTTATTGAGGCCTTGTTTTTATGTCCCCGCATTACAGTTCATTCTGGAGAAAGATCCATGATCACTAAGAAGGATGTGCATCCCAGTGACCTGGGATGTAATATTCTATATATGTCTGTTAAAAGTCTCTGATCTCTCTTTATTTCTTTGTTTCTCTGTCAGTAGGGCTGGCTTAGTATCTGAAGTAGGGCAGGTCTTTTATTAGCAAACTCTCTTAGCATTTGTTTGTCTGTGAAAAATTTAAGCTCTCCCTCAAATTTGAAGGAGAGTTTGCTGGATAAAGTACTTCTTGGTTGGAAATTTTCCTCTCTCAGAATTTTCAATGTGTCATGCCACTGCCTTCTCGCCCCATGGTGGCTGCTGAGTAGTCATTACTTAGTCTTATGTTGTTTCCTTTGTATGTGGTGAATTGCTTTTCTCCTTCCTGCTTTCAGAACTTGCTCCTTCTCTTCAGTATTTGACAGTCTGATCAGAATATGTCTTGGAGTGGGTTGTTTGAATTTATTCTATTTGGAGTTCACTGGGCATTTATGCTTTGTGTATTTATATTGTTGTAGAAGGTTTGGAAGTTTTCCCCAACCATTTCTTTGAATACTTTTCTAGAACTTCACCCTTCTCTTCCCCTTCTGGGACACCAACTGAGTCTTAAATTTGGATGTTTTATTGTATCTATCATATCCCTGAGATCCATTTGATTTTTTCAATTTTTTTCCCCATTCTTTCTTTTGTTCTTTCATTTTCTGTTCTATGCTCCTTGAGGAGGCTGAGTTGTTGTTCAGCTTCCTCTAATCTTGTATTATGAGTATCCAGAGTCTTTTTTAATTTGGCTACAGTTTCTTTAATTTCCATAAGATCTTCTATTTTTTATTTACTCTTGCAATATCTTCTTAATGCTCCTCTAGGGTCTTCTTTATGTCTTTTATATTCTGTGCCATGCTCTTCCTCAAGCCTTTTATATCTCGTGCCATGCTCTCATTGCTGTCTATAGTTCTGTGATAATTCTGCCAGGAACTGTGTGTCTTCAGATCTTTTGATTTGAGTGTTGGGTTCGTGTTCTCCATGTCGTCTGGTTTTTATCATATGCTTTAAGATTTCTGTTGTTTTTGGCCTCTTGGCATTTGCTTTACTTGATCTTTAATTTGTTAGAATTGCAGTTTGGTGACATACACTTTCTCTAACTAACCAGCAGATGGCGTCCATGAGTCACTTATTCCCCTCAAGTCAGTTCTCCCCAACTTTGTGGTATGTGGGGTTCTGATTCTTTTGGGGTCCAATTGGTGCACTTAATTTGGGTGTGTTGTCAGTGCCGTCTGCCCTCAATGAGGGGTGTGTGCCTGAGTGGTTAGGGAGGAAGGGCAGGTTTAACAATAAAACCTCCCAGGTGTTCCCAGAGATTAAGGCTGTTATCTGCTGCTGACACAAGTCCTTGGTATTGGCATAGGTTCCCTGGGATTTCCGAGTGGTTCCCCCCTCCCTAGCTGTGCTTTTCCCAGGACCTCTGCTGAGGGGGAGAAGGCTGTGCCACGTCCCAAGTGAGCACTGCCTCCAGGGAAGCCCTGGGCTGCCAAGCTGTGTAGGGGTGTTCCCAGCCCGCTTCAAAGATGGTTGAATGGGACACGTTAACTTCCCCCTTCCACACAGCTCCACTTTCCCAGCTCCGGGACGATCAGCCCTTGGGTGTATTCAAGGCCACTGTCCACAGCTGATATTGTGTTGTGTGAGTGGTGCTGTGGGAAAGACTCCCTGTCAGGCTGGGTTTCTTGGCTCAGCTCTGTGCTCTGTGTTCGGCCCTGGGCAGGAGTAGCCCCGCCCACTGGGGGACACAGCTGCTAGGCTGGGTTTCTTGGCTCAGCTCTGTGCTGTGTGTTCGGTCCCGGGCAGGAGTAGCTCCGCCCGCTGGGGTGATGGCTGCAAGTCGTGCATCTCCCCTTTGCTTCCCTGGACCCAAGACAATCAGCATTGGGTGTGGGAAGGGGTATCCTCCACCCCAGACACCGAAGCATTAGTCCAACCGCTCCTGTCTTAGCTGCAGCTGTTCCCGGGCTTCTTTTTTTTTTTTTAAAAAAAAAAAAAGCCAACCCACCATTTCCCCACACCGCAGAGTGGCCGAGGGATTCAGCCTATTCACTCACTCATTTTAGAATACAGACTCCTGGTTTCACCAGACGCACGTTCTCTGTGGCTTTAGCAGAACTTGTCCAGCGGGTGCTACTCTGGAAGTGGTGTTCTAGGTCCTTTCTGGTTTTTTATCTAGTGTTTTCCATGGAGGTGTTTTTTTCTCTGTCTCACCTAGTCACCATCTTAGGTTCCTCCTACGACTGCTGCCTTTTTATTACTGTTCCGTGATTAGGCTTTTCTAACTGTCGGCATTTGGGGGGAAGAGCTCCTGCCCTTGTAAGTCAAGATAACCCTAATTTTCAGTGCTCTCTCCCCTATTAAGTACCCTTCTAATCATCTTGAATGTTCTCCAAGAGAGTATGGATGAATAGGCCAGGGTGACTATGCTCCTAAGTGCAAATAGCAGCCATCTTAGCAATCCCCAACTAGGGTTTTAATTAACAATGTGGGCTGCTGAATACAAGGGTACAAACACAGACAAACCTCTAACAAGCAGCAAAGTACCCTGAGGTCATTCCCAGTGGAAAGGAGGTGGGGCTGATGGGGGAAAAATACAGAGGTTTTGGAGATGGCTGTGCTTAGAATACTGGAAAAAGCCTGTGTCCCAAGAAAAGGAGCACAAAAGGCAAGGTACTATCTCTGGCCAACAGGCAAAATTTGGGGGCCAAAGACTGGCTCTGAAAAGGGGCTTTCTTTCCCCTTTTTTTCTCTCTCAATCTGAGTGGCTCAGTGGAAAAAGCCTCAGGCATTTTCAGTCTCAGTACTCTGACCCAGGCAGGGGTGAAGTTAACAGAGTCAGAGAGACAAAGGAGTAATTCAAGGGCATACAATAACTCCTAGGGGTGTATCTTCCCTAAGAGGAGGGAGGTGGGGCCCAGCTCAAGTGCCTGCCCTCTCTTCAGAACTCACACCCCAGGGCCTGGGGGAAAACAATCAAACCAGAAACAACTTAAGCTGAGAATTAAAGGGGCCACACCTCTTTACAACAGTGGGGAACAACAGGCTGACAAGCACCACCTGCTGGACAGGTTAGGAAAGCAGAGCAGCTACAGGCCTCACAGGAAACTCTGTCAATCTTCTAAGACCCACCCTCAGGGAGACCTGATACTGAATATAGCCCTCTTCTGAGACCTGAGCCTGTTCTCGTCTGGGAAAATCTGATTCGGGTAATCAAGGAAACCACATGCCTAGACAACAGAAACTAAAAATCACACTATGAAAAACAAAGACATGGTCCAGTCAAGGAACAAACTTACACTTCAACTGAGATACAGGAATTGAAGCAACTAATGCTAAATCAATTCAACAAGTTTAGGGAAGATATGGCAAAAGAGATGAAGGATATAAAGAAAACATTTGGAGAACGTAAGAAAGAACTTGAAAGTTTGAGAAAACAACTGGCAGAACCTAGGGAAATGAAAAACACAACACAAGAGATGAAAAACACAATGGAGACATACAACAGCAGATTTCAAGAGGCAGAAAAAAACATTCAGGATTTGGAGAACAAGACACCTGAAATCCTACACACTAAAGAACAGGGAAAAGAATGGAAAAATATGAGCAATGTCTCAGGGAATTGAATGACAACATGCAGCACATGAATGTAAATGTCATGGGTGTCCCAGAAGGAGAAGAGAAGGGAAAGGGGGCAGAAGCAATAATGGAGGAAATAATCACTGAAAATTTCCCTTCTCTTATGAAAGACATAAAATTACAGATCCAAGAAGTGCAGCATACTACAAACAGAATAGATCTGAATAGGCCTACACCAAGGCAATTATTAATCAGATTATCAAATGTCAAAGATAAAGAGAGAATCCTGAAAGTGCAAGAGAAAAGCAATCCATCACATACAATGGAAGCTTGATAAGACTATGTGCAGATTTCTCAGTAGAAACCATGGAGGCAAGAAGGAAGTGGTGTGATATATTTAAGAGACTGAAAGAGTAAAACCACCAACCAAGAATCTTATACCCAACAAAACTGTCCTTCAAATGTGAGGGAGAGTTTAAAATATTCTCTGACAAACAGACAATGAGAGTTTGTGAACAAGATAACTGCTCTAAGGAAAATACTAAAGGGAGCACTACAGACAGATAAGAAAAGACAGGAGTGAGAGGTTTGGAACACAATTTTGGGTGACAGTAGCCCAGCAATGTAAGTACACTGAAAAAGATTACTGTGAGTATGGTTGAAAGAGGAAGGTTAAGGGCATGTGAGACACTAAAAAGAAAGAGGGAAGATAAAGACTGGGACTGTATAACTCAGTGAAACCTAGAGTGGTCAATGATTGTGATAAAATGTACAAATATGTTTTTACATGAGGGAGAACAAATGAATGTCAACCTTGCAAGTTATTAAAAATAGGGTGGTATTGGGGAAAAAATACAATCAATGCAAACTAGAGTCTATAGTTAACAGCAACATTGTATTATGCTTCCTTTAATGTAACAAAGGCAATATACCAAAGCTAAATGCCTATAAGAGGGGGATATAAGGAAGTGGTATGGGATTCTTGTTATTGGTGATGTTTTCTGACTCTTTTACTGTACTTTATTTTAATTTTATCTTTCTTTTGTTGCTTTTTAACTATCATTTTTTTCTTTCTTTTTTTTTTCTGTTGTCTCTCTACCTTTTTTGACTCTTCTTCTTTCTTTGTGGAAGAAATGGAAATGTCCTTATATAGATAGTGGTGATGGTGGTGAATGCATAACTACATGATTATACAGGGAACCATCAATTGTTTACTTCAGATGGGATGTATGGTGCATGAGCAAAACTGCTTAAAAAAAAACAGGTTGATGGATGAATCCTGAGGACATTATATTGAGTGAAATAAGTCAGACACAAAAGGACAAGTATTGTATGATCTTCCTGATAGGAACTAATTATAATATGTAAACTCACAGACATGAAATATAGGTTACCAGGATATAGAATGAGGCTGAAGAATGGGGAGCTGTTGCTTATTATGAGCAGAATGTTTAACTAGGTTGAACTTAAGCATTTGGAAATGGACAGAGGTGACAGTAGCACATTATTATGAGAATAACGAACAGTGCTGAATAGTGTGTGAATGTGGTGGAAAGGGGAAGCTCAGAGTCATGTATGTCACCAGAAGGAAGGACGGAGATTAAAAGATGGGAATGTATAAAATAGTGAACCCTGTGGTGGGCAATGTCAGTGATTAACTGTACAAATATCAGAAATTTCTTTCATGAACTAGAAAAAATGTATGACACTTTAACTAGAAGTTTATAATAGAGGGGTATATAGGGGAAAATGTACCTATTGCCAACTATGTACTACACTTAGGGATATTTTGACATTCTTACATCAACAGTAAAAAATGTACTATATCAATATTATGAGTCAATAATGGAGGGGGGCTTATGGGTATGGGAGGATTTGAGTTTTCTTTTTTATTTTTATTTCTTTTCTGGAGTAATGGAAATGTTCTAAAATTGAAAAAAAATTAATTGTGGTGATGAATGCACAACTATATAATGGTACTGTGAGTAATTTGATTGTACACTTTGGATGATTGTATGGTATGTGAATAATCTCAATAAAATTGAATTTAAAAAAGCAGACAAGTTAACAGAAATAAAAAGTATAATACCAGGAGATAAAATGAGGGTAATGAATGGGAAACTGTTGCTTAATTTGTGCAGGATTTTTAATAAAGTTGATTGTAAATATTTAGAAATGGATAGAGGTGATAGTAATACATTACTGCAAGTGTAATTAATAGTGCTGAATTATGAGTGTGATTATCGTTGAGAAGGAAAGTTTAGGGAAGTCTAGGAGAAAAGCTAGGGGATGAAAATGGGACTGTATGACATAGTGAACCATACTGTGGTCAATGACTGTGGTTAATTTTACAAATATACGAATGTTCCTCCATGAACTAGAACAAATGTCACACTTTTACAAGATGTTAATAGGATGGTATATGGGGAAAATATAACTAATGCAAACTATGAATAAAAATAAAGAATAAAAAAAGCCCTGTTCTTTAATGCAATCTTGTGGGGGCAGACTTATTAGTCTTTTGATTAGGGTGGAAACTTTTGATTGAGTGTTTCCATGGACACGTGACTCACCCAACTGTGAGTGAGAGCTTTGATTAAATTATTTCCATGGAGGTGTGGACTCTGCCCATTCAGGGTGGATCTTGATGCATTCACTGGAGTACTTAAGAGAACTCAAGAGCCCACACAGACACTGATGCTTGGAGATGCTTGGAGATGCAGTCAGAAGGACATTTGGAGATGCTAAGCTAAGAGGTGAAGCCCAGAGTTTGCCCCAAAAGAAGCTAAGGGATGATCCCCACATGCTTAGAGAGAAATGCCCTGGGAGAAAGAAGCAAGGATGCACAGGGGCTGAGAGAGAGGAGTGAAGACAGAGGCCTGAGACATTTTTGAGAAAGCCATTTTGAAACACAACCCAAGAGCAAAGGACCAGTAGATGCCAGTCATGTACCTTCCCAGCTGACAGAGGTGTTCTGGACGTCAACGGCCTTTCTTCAGTGAAGGTATTCTGTTGTTGATGCCTTCATTTGGACATTTTTATGGCCTTAGAACTTTAAACTTGTAACCTAATAAATCCCTTTTATAAAAGCCAGTCCATTTCTGGTATTTTGCATACTAGCAGCTCTAGCAAACCAGAATACCCTCCATCCCCCCTATTATTCATTTAATTTTTTTGAGTTTTCTCATTTTTTTACTCATCTGTCCAGACACTGGGTAAAGAGAATGTGAGCCACAGTGTTTTCACAATCACACAGTCACAATGTGTAAGCTACATAGTTATATAATCATCTTCAAGAATCAAGGCTACTGGGTCACAGTTCAACAGTTTCAGGTATTTCCTTCTAGCTATTCCAATACACTAAAAACTAAAATGGGATATCTATAGAATGCTGAGACTAACCTCCAGAATGACCTCTTGACTCCATTTGAAATCTCTCAGCCTCTGAAACTTTATTTTGTTTCATTTCTTTTCCCCCTTTTGGTCAAGAAGCCTTTCTCAATCCCATGATGCCAGGTCCAGGTTCAACCCTGGGAGTCATGCCCCACATTGCCAAGGAGATTTACACGCCTGGGAGTCATGTCCCACATAGGGGTGAGGGTAGTGAGTTTACCTGCTGAGTTGGCTTTGAGAGAGAGGCCACATCTGAGCAACAAAAGACGTTCTCTTAAGCTGGGTGTTTTAATGCAACCTTTCCTTCATGTTCACAGCAACTCTTCCACGTCTCTTCATGTGATGCCAACTTCTGCTCATCCCCCTTCCTTCCTCTTTGCCATCCTAAAGAAGGAAGAATTTCCATAGTGATGGCTCAGAGCCCAGGGTATTCACAGGGACATGTTTCTCTAGCAGCGCCATGGTCTTTCCCCTCTCTTGTTCTCCTTCTACTCCACAACATGGACCTGACAGCTAAGTCAAAGCTGGGGATCTCTTTTCTCACAGAAACATCTAAATGTATATGCAGATCCCAAAACGTAGATTTTAGGGGCATGTAAGAGGCCAGACTTCAGACTAAAGCATTGCATGCACTGACTCAAACTTTTACCATTTCTTTGTTGAAATGCTTTGTTGAAATCCTGAAGTGAATTAACTGGTGAGTGGAACCCCAGTCTGCTCCTGTTCCAGGTGTTTGTAAACTCATCGAAAATGTTGTGGGTAAGAGACGATCCCAAGAAGAGCAGAATTCAGCATCCTAGATCCATGACTTTAATACTATTTAATTGCATCAAAACCTTCCCTTTAAATACTAACAATCCTATGAGGTAATAAATGATATTATCCCCAATTTCCAAAAAGAACCTGAGGATTAGGTAAAGTATTTGAGAGTTGCAGTTTGTTCATAGTACAGCAGAGCTTCAAGCTCATTTCAGTCTTACTCCAAAGTCCATGCTCTTAACTACTGAAAAATTTAATCATAAAACCCTAGTTTCTATGACCTCAAGGGGAAAAATATTACTCTTTTGAAAATCAAAGTAAATAACATGCTTCAAAGACTTATTCTATACCAGTATGTATGAAAGTTTAAATCATTCCTATTATCCCTACTGAAAATAATGACACAATTCATAAAATACACTCAGATCAATTTCTCCACTCCATACATCTTCATATTACAATTGTTTATTTATAATATGCTTATTGCAGGCCCACTTAATAAGCTTTTTTATTTAAGCATAAAATAAAAAGGCTTCTTATAATAACGGGTAAAATGTGTGATGTATGGAATGCCAACTCTAAATACTGGCAGGTGATGAAAGGAGAAGAAAATTTTGCCAACTATGACCGTCAGCAAACATTCATTATAAACTTAATTCCAATGCAGAAATAGTAGCCATGGTATTTATATAGTCAATATAAAACCAAAGAAGCATCAGAAGAGAGGAAAGGGCAGTGGACCTGTGTTCAGAATTCAAGGTCCCACTCTAATTGGTATTATGGCACCACACAGGGCTCAACCTCTCTTAAGCTCAGACTTTTCATCTGTAAGATATCACAGAAATCATCAACCTTGCCAACTGCAAGGCAAACCTGTTTTGAGACTCAAAGAAAAGAATGCAAATGGAAAAATCTTTAAATGGGACATACTGAAAATACCAAGAAAATACTGAGAAGACTAGATGCTGGGGATGGCAGAAAAATGAAAGCAAGCTCTGGGATTCTCTTCCAGCCAATAAATCCCTCCTACCCTCCTTTGCCCAAGCTCTGGATTCTTCTGCTCCTTCAGAACCAGGGAAGAAATAGGAGACAATTCAGGATTGCTCTCAAGCTAAGTTTACTTTTCTGGAGCCCTTTGGGATGCGGATGATGTGGCTCTCCTCTGCAATGAGGTTATGCTTTCTCGCATTAATCTAAGGATCTTAAGATGACACGCTAATTCTGGGTTATCTGTGTGGGCCCTAAATCCAGTGAGTAGTGTCCTTATAAGAGAGAGGCATTATGAACAACTGTATGGCAACAAACTGGATAATGTAGAAGAAATGGACAATTTCCTGGAAACATATGAACAACCTAGACTGACCAGAGAAGAAATAGAAGACCTCAACCAACCCATCACAAGCAAAGAGATCCAATCAGTCATCAAAAATCTTCCCACAAATAAATGCCCAGGGCCAGATGGCTTCACAGGGGAATTCTACCAAACTTTCCAGAAAGAACTGACACCAATCTTACTCAAACTCTTTCAAAACATTGAAAAAAATGGAACACTACCTAACTCATTTTATGAAGCTAACATCAATCTAATACCAAAACCAGGCAAAGATGCTACAAAAAAGGAAAACTACCGGCCAATCTCTCTAATGAATATAGATGCAAAAATCCTCAACAAAATACTTGCAAATCGAATCCAAAGACACATTAAAAAAATCATACACCATGACCAAGTGGGGTTCATTCCAGGCATGCAAGGATGGTTCAACATAAGAAAAACAATCAATGTATTACAACACATTAAAAACTCGAAAGGGAAAAATCAATTGATCATCTCAATAGATGCTGAAAAAGCATTTGACAAAATCCAACATCCCTTTTGATAAAAACACTTCAAAAGGTAGGAATTGAAGGAAACTTCCTCAACATGATAAAGAGCATATATGAAAAACCCACAGCCAGCATAGTACTCAATGGTGAGAGACTGAAAGCCTTCCCTCTAAGATCAGGAACAAGACAAGGATGCCCGCTGTCACCACTGTTATTCAACATTGTGCTGGAAGTGCTAGCCAGGGCAATCCGGCAAGACAAAGAAATAAAAGGCATCCAAATTGGAAAAGAAGAAGTAAAACTGTCATTGTTTGCAGATGATATGATCTTATATCTAGAAAACCCTGAGAAATCAACGATACACCTACTAGAGCTAATAAACAAATTTAGCAAAGTAGCGGGATACAAGATTAATGCACATAAGTCAGTCATGTTTCTATATGCTAGAAATGAACAAACTGAAGAGACACTCAAGAAAAAGATGCCATTTTCAATAGCAACTAAAAAAATCAAGTACCTAGGAATCAACTTAACCAAAGATGTAAAAGACCTATACAAAGAAAACTACATAACTCTACTAAAAGAAATAGAAGGGGACCTTAAAAGATGGAAAAATATTCCATGTTCATGGATAGGAAGGCTAAATGTCATTAAGATGTCAATTCTACCCAAACTCATCTACAGATTCAATGCAATCCCAATCAAAATTCCAACAACCTACTTTGCAGACTTGGAAAAGCTAGTTATCAAATTTATTTGGAAAGGGAAGATGCCTCGAATTTCTAAAGACACTCTAAAAAAGAAAAACGAAGTGGGAGGACTTACACTCCCTGACTTTGAAGCTTATTATAAAGCCACAGTTGCCAAAACAGCATGGTACTGGCACAAAGATAGACATATAGATCAATGGAATCGAATTGAGAATTCAGAGATAGACCCTCAGATCTATGGCCGACTGATCTTTGATAAGGCCCCCAAAGTCACCGAACTGAGCCATAATGGTCTTTTCAACAAATGGGGCTGGGAGAGTTGGATATCCATATCCAAAAGAATGAAAGAGGACCCCTACCTCACCCCCTACACAAAAATTAACTCAAAATGAACCAAAGATCTCAATATAAAAGAAAGTACCATAAAACTCCTAGAAGATAATGTAGGAAAACATCTTCAAGACCTTGTATTAGGAGGCCACTTCCTAGACTTTACACCCAAAGCACAAGCAACAAAAGAGAAAATAGATAAATGGGAACTCCTCAAGCTTAGAAGTTTCTGCACCTCAAAGGAATTTCTCAAAAAGGTAAAGAGGCAGCCAACTCAATGGGAAAAAATTTTTGGAAACCATGTATCTGACAAAAGACTGATATCTTGCATATACAAAGAAATCCTACAACTCAATGACAATAGTACAGACAGCCCAATTATAAAATGGGCAAAAGATATGAAAAGACAGTTCTCTGAAGAGGAAATACAAATGGCCAAGAAACACATGAAAAAATGTTCAGCTTCACTAGCTATTAGAGAGATGCAAATTAAGACCACAATGAGATACCATCTAACACCGGTTAGAATGGCTGCCATTAAACAAACAGGAAACTACAAATGCTGGAGGGGATGTGGAGAAATTGGAACTCTTATTCATTGTTGGTGGGACTGTATAATGGTTCAGCCACTCTGGAAGTCAGTCTGGCAGTTCCTTAGAAAACTAGATATAGAGCTACCATTCGATCCAGCGATTGCACTTCTCGGTATATACCCGGAAGATCGGAAAGCAGTGACACGAACAGATATCTGCACGCCAATGTTCATAGCAGCATTATTCACAATTGCCAAGAGATGGAAACAACCCAAATGTCCTTCAACAGATGAGTGGATAAATAAAATGTGGTATATACACACGATGGAATACTACGCGGCAGTAAGAAGGAACGATCTGGTGAAACATATGACAACATGGATGAACCTTGAAGACATAATGCTGAGCGAAATAAGCCAGGCACAAAAAGAGAAATATTATATGCTACCACTAATGTGAACTTTGAAAAATGTAAAACAAATGGTTTATAATATAGAATGTAGGGGAACTAGCAGTAGAGAGCAATTAAGGAAGGGGGAACAATAATCCAAGAAGAACAGATAAGCTATTTAACGTTCTGGGGATGCCCAGAAATGACTATGGTCTGTTAATTTCTGATGGATATAGTAGGAACAAGTTCACTGAAATGTTGCTATATTATGTAACTTTCTTGGGGTAAAGTAGGAACATGTTGGAAGTTAAGCAGTTATCTTAGGTTAGTTGTCTTTTTCTTACTCCCTTGCTATGGTCTCTTTGAAATGTTCTTTTATTGTATGTTTGTTTTCTTTTTAACTTTTTTTTTCATACAGTTGATTTGAAAAAAGAAGGGAAAGTTAAAAAAAAAAAAAAAAAAAAAAAAAAAAAAAAAAAAAAAAAAAAAAAAAAAGATGTAGTGCCCCCTTGAGGAGCCTGTGGAGCATGCAGGGGTATTCGCCTGCCCCGCCTCCATGGTTGCTAGCATGACCACAGACATGGGGGACTGGTGGTTTGGTGGGTTGAGCCCTCTACCATGGGTTTTACCCTTGGGAAGACGGTTGCTGCAAAGGAGAGGCTAGGCCTCCCTGTATCTGTGCCTAAGAGTCTCCTCCTGAATGCCTCTTTGTTGCTCAGATGTGGCCCTCTCTCTCTGGCTAAGCCAACTTGAAAGGTGAAATCACTGCCCTCCCCCCTACGTGGGATCAGACACCCAGGGAAGTGAATCTCCCTGGCAACGTGGAATATGACTCCCGGGGAGGAATGTAGACCTGGCATCGTGGGACGGAGAACATCTTCTTGACCAAAAGGGGGATGTAAAAGAAAATGAAATAAGCTTCAGTGGCAGAGAGATTCCAAAATGAGCTGAGAGATCACTCTGGTGGGCACTCTTACGCACACTTTAGACAACCTTTTTTAGGTTCTAAAGAATTGGGGTAGCTGGTGGTGGATACCTGAAACTATTAAACTACAACCCAGAACCCATGAATCTCGAAGACAGTTGTATAAAAATGTAGCTTATGAGGGGTGACAGTGGGATTGGGAATGCCATAAGGACCAAACTCCACTTTGTCTAGTTTATGGATGGATGTGTAGAAAAGTAGGGGAAGCAAACAAACAGACAAAGGTACCTAGTGTTCTTTTTTACTTCAATTGCTCTTTTTCACTCTAATTATTATTCTTGTTATTTTTGTGTGTGTGCTAATGAAGGTGTCAGGGATTGATTTAGGTGATGAATGTACAACTATGTAATGGTACTGTAAACAATCGAAAGTACGATTTGTTTTGTATGACTGCGTGGTATGTGAATATATCTCAATAAAATGATGATAAAAAAAAAAAAAAAGAGAGAGAGGCAGAGGGAGATTTGAAACAGCTGGAGGAGGACACAACACAGACACACAAAGAAGGCTGTGTGAAGATGGAGGCAAAGATTGGAGTGAAGAGTGGTCACAAAACCCAGGGCTGCCGGGCAGCTCCCAGAAGCTACAGGAAGAAAGGAAGTCTTTTCCCAGGCCGCCAGAGGGAGGAAGCTGGATTTTGGACTTCTGGCCTCCAGAACCGAGAGAGGATACATTTTTGTTGTTTTAAACAATGCAGCTTGTGTTAATTTGTTGCAGCAGCCATAGGAAGCTAATACAATATTGTTTAAAACATTGAGACTGGGTGAAATCACCAAGAAAGTGAATATAGATAAAGAAGAAAAGAAGACCTAGAACTGAAGCCCTCCAACAGCAAAAAGATGGGGAAAGGGAAAGATCCAGAAGAGGGCAGTGACACAGAGGAAGCCAGGGGAGGAAGTGCCCGGAAATGTGTGAAGAAGGAGGGCTTAGATGACATGTCAAATGCTGCTGCCAGGTCCAGTAGGATGAGCAACAAGAACGGACCAGGGAATTAGCAACGCGGTCATTGGAGACCGGTCTTGGATTGCCAGGGCTGCTGTAAGCAGACTGTAAACAACCAGGATTTAGTGTCTCACAGTTTTGGAGGTGAGTCCAAAATCAAGGTGTTGGCAGGATCGCAGGTTCTGTGAAGACTGTAGTGTTCGGTGGTAGCTTGCCAGCAACCCACACTCCATCTCTGCCCCGGTCACGGGGCCGTCTATCGCCTTCTGAGATGTCTCCTTCTCCCCTACCGTGTCAAATTTCCTCTGTTTATAAGGCTTCCAGTATTGGATTAAGGCCCACCTCCATTCAGTTTGGCTTCACCTTGAGGAACAACATCCTCAAGATCCTATTTGCAAATGAGTTCACATCCAGAGGACTGGGGTTAGGATTTCAACATGCCTTTGTAGGGGGTCATGATTCCATCCAGAGTAGAGACCCTTGACCAGGGTTGGTTCAGTGAATCAAAGACCTGATTCGGGTTGATTTAAAACAGAACTGGAGAGAGAAATTGAAAACCGCAAGTATATGAACAACTATTTCAAGGAGTTTTGCTGTACAAGGGAGCAGAGAAATGGGACAATGTACAGGAAATGAGGTTGAGACAAGATTTGTAAGATGGGAAGATCTCCAAGTGCAAGCTTACATGCTGATAGGAATGAGTCAAAAAGTACAGAAACATTAATTACATAAGAGAGAGAGGGAAAAATTGCTGAAGAGAAGTATAAAAATTTTCTAAATTTTGCCCAAGAGATCTCCATCATGCCAAGACAACTGTTTAGTGTATTTCCTTAAAATTGTTTATTCTATGCCTTTCTTTACATGGTTGAGACTATAGATGACAGCATGCATACATAGATTTTTAAGGATAGTTAACTCAGTAATACTCAGAGCTCCATAATGGAATATTATTTGAACAAATATTTGGTAACTAAAAATATCTGCCACTTGGTGGTAAAAAAAGAAAGAAAAAAAGAAAGTCAATCCATTTGATATAAGAAGCCAAAATTATTAAATTCCTTGGTAATTTAATGGCTGTGATGGTTTGAAGCTGTATGTACCCCAGACAAAATCATGTTCTTAAAGCTAATCCATTCCCATGGGTGTGGACCCATTATAAGAAGGATCTTTTTGGTGAGTAGGATCTTAAATTGAGATGTGACCCACATCATCCAGGATGGGACGTAATCCTCTTACAGGAGTCCTTGATAAGAGGATAAAAGACAGATAAAACCCCAGAGAACCTCAGAGAGAAAAGGCAGAGAAGCTGGGAGAGGACATACAGGAAACAGAGAGGAAGCCACCAAAGTCAGGAGCTGGAAGCAACGAAACCGGGAGAGAAGGGAAAGACCAGCAGACACTGCCATGTGCCTGGCCATGGGACAGAGAAGCTGAGGATCACCGGTAGCCAGTTGTGCCGGTTTGAGTGTATTGTGTCCCCCAAATGCCATTATCTTTGTGGTTTTGTGGGGCAGAAGTTTTGGTGCTGGTTGGATTTGCTTGGAATGTGCCCCACCCAGCTGTGCGTAATGAATTCTGATGAGATGTTCCCATGGAGGCGTGGCCCCGCCCATTCAGGGTGGGCCTTGATCAGTGGAGCTATATAAATGAGCTGACTCAGGGGGAGGAAAGGAGTGCAGCTGGGAGTGATGTTTTGAAGAGGAGCAAGCTTGCTAGAGAGGAACGTCCTGGGAGAAAGCCGTTTTGAGGCCGGAGCTTTGGAGCAGACGCCAGCTCCCTTCCTAGCTAGCAGAGGTTTCCCGGACGCCATTGGCCATCCTCCGGTGAAGGTACCCGATTGCTGAGGTGTTACCTTGGATGCTTTGTGGCCTTAAGACTGTAACTGTGCAGCAAAATAAACCCCCATTTATAAAAGCCTATCCATCTCTGGTGTTTTGCATTCTGCAGCATTAGCAAACTAGAACACCAGTCTTCGGGAAGAAAGCATGGCCTCTAGACACATGATTTTGACATTTTCGTGGCCTCAACTGTAAGTTGTAAGTTAATAAATCCCCAGTATAAAAACCAGTCCGTTTCTGGTTTTTTTGTCAGCTTTAGCAAAATAAAACAATGGCCATTGAAGAGTTCTAAGCAACTTTGTGTTTGATAGAGAGAGAAAAAAATCCTTTTGTTTAACAATTGTACGTTTTGCTCTGCAGTATTATTAGTTGGTGCCTTTTTACCAACTGTTGGAAACTGAAAAGCATCATAAATTTTTGTGTAGTTATCAAAGACGTCATAAAGTGTATCCAAATAATGGGGTGAAAGATGTGCAGTGGGGGACACATTTCCAGATATAGAAAAAGAAGCAAAGGAAAACTAATGCGAAGGCAACAAAGTCTCTAGTTTCACCAATGTCCTCCAGAATCAATAAGATGGAAAATAATACAGAGGGTTCCTGATTTAACGTTTGCATTTTCAATTTAGGAATATATGATATCCACATTCTTGAGTCCGTAATTTATATTCTGAGACCTTGCATACTTAATAATTCTGTTGCCTTTCCTATGAAAAACAATTTCTCTATGTATAAAACTGTTTGATCACACAGTTTTCACTTCATACTCTAGATTTCTCTCCATTGCTTTTTCATCTTGAGTTTCTGCAGAAGAGTAATATTTTCCTGTTGGAATGCTTGGGTAATTTTTTTTTTTATTACCCCAGTTCAAAATTTTAAACAGGAGTGCTCAGGGTATGTATTTCTCTTTGGTTATTTTACCTGAAATAGAGAATGTTTAATGAGCGCAATCAATCCATTGTTTCTATCTTATATGGAAACTATGTTCTGGTTATTCTTATTTTCATCTATAATTTTTATGTTTGATGTCTGTATTTATAACTTTCCATGTCATTATTTTGTCAGCCTGGTCCTTTTCCTTAAGGGCTTCTCAAATTTCTTTTGTACAGTCATTTTATATCAATTTGAATTTTAATTCTGATATATGTTTAGTTCCTTAAAATGTTCTTCTCTGATATTTCTATATTCATATTATCCTGTTGTTTTGTTAATCTCAGACTTTTTTCTTCTTACAGTTACTACCTCTGTTATATACAGATGAATTCTTCCAACATACTTTTGGAGAGAGTTTTTTAAAGGATTTTCTAACACCTTTTTACTGATTCTTATAATAAGCAACTTTCAAGTATTGCTTCTTCCTTGATGTGGTTTTTTAATACACTTTTTTCTATTTATTCTTTATCCATTTTTAAGTGGTAAACTAGACTTAATTAAAATTCAAAACTTCTGCTCATCATTGTTCTGATGATACTGTATCCATATAATGTAACATAACATGGTCTTAGTAATTACGATGTACATATTTTTTGGCCCAAGAAGATATCTTCAGTCCAGACGTCAGATTCCATGGTCCTGCCTTTGAAGTCATTTTCCCTACAGTCTGCCCCTTTTAGTCCAGGCTGGCAGTGGTTCTCTTCATATAGATCTCAGAAAAAAACTGGTCAGTTTTGCATGTGGCACAAACAGGTGGCAACCATCAGACAGTAGGACTGTCCACAGCTCTTTCCTGGATAAATACATTTCCAATCCTGACTTGCACTGAAATGGTGTCTGGTTCCATGTTCAGTTAGATTCTCACATGGGGCACTACTCTCTGGGGACTTGTTTTCTGGAAGCTCAGAATTTTCCAAACCATCAATTTCTGATTTCTTTGTGCCCAGGAGTTCAGTTCTCAGCTTATCCGTTTTCTCTCACATTTTACTATAAGCTGCAAGGAGAAGCCAGGGTGCATTCCACATTTAATTTGGAAATCTCCTCAGCTAAATATCCAAGTTCATCACTTCAAATTCTGCCTTCCATCTGACATCAAGACTCAATTTTGCCAAATTCTTCGCCACTTTAAAACAAGGCTCACCTTTCTTCCCGTTTGCAATGATACATTCTTCACTTCTGTTTAGGGCCTCATTGAAAGTATCTTCAGAATCCATATTTCTAACAGTCTCTTTAAAGCAATCAAGGCCCTCTCAATTCTTCCAGAATCTACTCCTTACCAATTTACAAAGTCATTCCCACATTTTTGATACTTGCAATAGCAGTGCCCACTTCTCTGGTACCAAACTCTATTTTCATTTGGTAAACTTTTGAAATACAGATACCAGGAAATAGACTGGCTTTTAACAATGGGCATTTATTAACTTACAAGCTTACAGTTTTGAAGCTGAGAAAAATGTCCAAATCAAGGCATCATCAGGCAAAGCTTTCTCCCTGAAGACCGGCTGCTGGTGATCCTTGGCTCCTCTGCCACCTGGAAAGGCACATGGTGGCGTCTGTTGGTCTCTCCCTTCCAAGTTTTGTTGCTTTCACCTTCTTGCTTCTGTGACTTTTTTTTTCCTTTGTCTGAATTTCATCCTCTTATAAAGGACTCCAGTAGGAGGATTAAGACCCACCCTGCAAGAGATGGGTCACATCTTAACTTCAGATCCTACTCACCAAATGATCCTCCTTGCAATGGATTAACTTGGAGAACATACTTTTCTGGGGTCCATACAGCTTCAAACCATCACAGCACTGATCCTGAAAGTGACAGGAATTCAGCAAAGAAAGAGACCAAGAAGGAGAGAAACCGTCATGGAGAAGGGACCTGATCTGGACCAGAAATAAGATGCTGGTGTTACAAATGTCACCCCTGGAAATCTACAGAGAGTTGGTGGCCTTGGAAATATTTATGTGTATATACCTTTTCCAAGTTCCCCAGTTGGTGATGCAAGTGAAAGAAATAATCATTTCTGCCAAATCTTTTATGTATCTATTTTTTATCATTTTGTTCAAATCAGTGAGAGGAAAGAGATCTAATATTAATCACATTTTATATGAGGACATTGAGGAATAGAGATGTTAAGTAATTAGCCCAAGGCAATATCCAAATGTGTGTTTTTGTATGCACATGCACGCACGCACACACACACACACACACACACACACACACCAGAGCTAAGACTAGAGTTTCTGAACCTATTCCTTCCTTCAGGCATCTATGCATATAGTTTAGGATTTTCAGTCAGGAAATGTCTTGAGATCATATTAGAAGGCATATTTCTATCTATGATTTTTTTACATTATAAAAATAGGTAGTATTAACTGCCTTCAAGTGCCAGACACTCTGAGTGGAGAAAATAAAGTCTGTGAGACTTCTATTTTGCCAGTTGTTTTGTCCCCCGTGCCTAGCTGTGGCATATATTTAACTGATTATTTAACTGGATATTAAATATTTAACTTGATGTTTGTTGCTCTGTATGTCCCACCTTTTCCCTGGCAGAAACATTTTGTGGGTGGGCAGTAGATTCAAAATAAGAGTGGACTCTTGGACTCTTCTTATAGTATAATTGATTGACTGAGAGCCCCAATTCCCCCACTGTCCTTCAGAGGAGCTGCTTGGGTTTCATGCAGAGCCCAGAGACCCTCCCTCAAAGCACGACTCCTAGAGATAGATGCTGATCTTGGGGCTTCTCAGGCATGCCCAGACCTCCTTTCTTTCAGTGGGTTCTTCCTCATTTAGCACATGGGATTGGCCAGATACATCCACCTCCCTCTTGTACTGAATTCTGCTCTTTGACCAAAATCAGAGCTGCCTCATTATCTCCATTCTTTATGGGGCTTAGAACAATACACCTCTTGCATGTGATTTGCTTTCTACTGAAACCTTTTGCTCTCCAGAATCTAGCACATGTTCTGATCAGAAAAGAGGGTTGAACCAAGAAATTATTTAAGAATCAAGAACTCACAATTGTCCCATCCTCTGATTTGTTTCAGCTGCCCCCAGACAAAACGTGGACACCTAGACTTCCTCTATTTCCAAGGCAAATGTCTTCCCAGCAGCTACCCTACCTGAAGCAGACACAGCAATGAGCTGCTGAGATGGCCCTTCATGGAAGGACTTTCTGTGCAATTGCAGGGTTACAGTCAGCAGACAGACTCCAGCTTTCAGCTCCTTCAGGTTCTGCCTCAGCTGCTGAGATCCATCTTGCCCTGGACCAAGTCCTTTTCAGGGCAGCCCACCCCCAGCTACTGAGAGATGCAGAGCAGGAAGTCTCTGCCATTTGGGCCTGACAAAACAACTCCGATGGGTGTGCTCCCCCACCGCCCTGCAGGGCTGGCCAAGATTTCTCAGGCTTACATCACAGTTTCCCTGCTATCTCATCCTGTCCTCACCCTTCCTTTCACAGATGTTGATGCCTAATAAAATCTTGCACTCCAGGCTCCATCTTCACCCCCAATTCTAGAAAACCCAACCTGGGACTCTACCTCAGAGTCTGTCTGCTATTGGCTCTGGGATCTTAGCCCTACAGATATCTGGTCAGCATAAATATGAAGATACTCTTGATTCACAGCTTCACCCCTCATTTCTTTAACTTGAGTCTGTATGTAAACACACACACACACACACACACAGTCACAAGCACAAGTCCAATCATTGTGATAAACCTGTTCTTTGATTAATCATGTGCATAGACAAGACATAGACAAGCTTGTTCCACTGATAAGAAAGGATCTAATTTGAACCCAGAGAAGAGGCCATTCATCTCTTCTCTATGGGAGTAATGGGGTAGCTGGGTGCTATCATAGCTCCCCCTTGCCCCTTAATTGGAGATTTGAGTGAAGCACTGAAACCAAGATAGTCTGGTTAAAATAGAGTAGAAAAATAGAAGAGTGGAACATTCGATAGACAAAGGAAGAAGGTTGAATTTATGAAGGTTGTCCCTTTGAGTCATTCCTGATTTACAGTTTAACCACCCCCACTGCACCCCACCCCCAGCTTAGATTCTCAGTCCAGAGCAGGAATTTACTGCAAATCGTCTAAGCCCTGAGCTGGAGTGGGAGCTGGCTGTCTGGGCCTCAGGAAGTACGAGCGTGAAAGCTGTGGCTCCAGACAGCTAGTGAATTAAGGAGAAAACTGTTTCATCAATGCTAAATTAAACATGATCCAAATTCTCACATGCCTAATATTTTGTACTGTTTTCCCATCAAAGGGTGATTTATTGTGTAGAGGAAATGGACACTGGGAGCAAATGGCAAAGCCAGTGAGCATGAGTATGAAGAAGGAGGAAAATACACTGATTCAGCCTCCCTTTGCTGGTGAATCACCCCCTATAGAATTATCACTGACAATGAGAAAACACATCCATCAGGCAGAGAGTGTGCTCGAGTCTGTGAACACAAGAAAAGGAACCAGCCACTGCCTCCTGTTTTTCCAATGTGAAATTAATCCAAAGTCCAGAGAGCAAAGAAGTCCCCCAGCTGTTCATATTACCCTCAAATGAAACCTCATTATTATGAGTCATTATGTTCCAGTAGCTTTATCTCTAGCGCCGTTAAGCTGTATGACTGTGAATATCACTTCTGGTTTGAGGCATTAGAGAATCACAAAGGTGACCTAAATCATTTAAAGACCATCAGATAAAATTAGATTGAGATGGCAGGCTGAGAACATAGCTTCCTCTCCAGCCCCAGGTCCCCAAAAATACAGGAAAATGGGAAAGCATGTGTGGGTGTGTACAAAACAATAATTATTTACCAGCATTAGAAAATAAGAACTATCCATGGTCCAGAAATTTGGCTAATTCCCATAAGACAAAAGGCAAATGAGATTGGATTGGGTGGTAGATAAGAGTCCAACACTTGGCCTAAGAGAGGAAAATTTTAAAAAAAGGAAGAGAGCCGGGCTGGATATGAACTAAGCCCAGAGGTGGCAGTTGCAGGAATTGGAGAAGCCATCAGGGTAATGGAACCACATTTGTAGCCACTTAGAACAGCCTGGTGGGTTGACCTCTCCGTGCTCCCACCATCCCCTTCACTCCACACCTCTACTTCAATCTGAAGACAGCAAAGGCATTTTCCCCTGGTCTGTAGTTCAAATGCTTGAGTTGGAAGGGCTGGGTTGGCTGAATAGTACCTTCCGACAACCAGGAGAAACAAGAAAGCCTCATGCCCAAAAGATAAAATACTCAAATTCTCTTCCAGGAAGCACATCCCACCCTCTTCTCCAAAATCACTGAAGGCAGGTTGCAGGGAATAGAAGACAATCATACACATGTAAACAGGAAAATCTCAAAATTTGAAAGTGAGGACTAAGCAACAAACACAAGACACTTTTTTTAAAAATTAACACTTTGGCAGAGAGGCCCGAAAGACAGCAAATAGAAAACCTGATGCCTAATAAAATTAATCTAACAGTGCAACCAAGAGGCGATTTAAATAAAGTATAATTAAAAGCCTCAGAGTTAGAACAAAGGCTATCTCACCTATGAAATAAGAACAAGCTCTTATGAAAAAGACACAATTAAAGATCCCGGAATTGAAAGACATGATTGTCTTAGTTTCCTGGCTGCTATGAATACCACACAGTGGGTTGGCTTAAACTACAGGAATTTATTCTCACAGTATCAGAAGCTGGAAGGCTCGCTTCCTCCCAGGTTTGGTGGTGTTCTGGCTGGCTGGCAATTCTTGGGGTTTCTTGGCTTCTCCATCACATGGCCATGTCCTCTTCTTTCTGTTCTGGAGTATACTGTCCTCCAGTTTCTGACTCCTCCTGGTGGCTTTCTCTTTCGTAAGGCCTCTAGTAAGTAGGAGTAAGACCCATCCCAATTCAGTTGGCTACACCTTAACTAAAAATAGCATCTTCAAAAAATAACATCTATTTACAATGAGCTTACACCCTCAGGAACAGGATTAAGATTAAGAGCATGTTTTTTTTTCTGGGGTACATAAGTCAACCTACCACAATGATTATCAAAACAAAAATTTCTAAGAGACCACTGAAGAATAAATTACTAAGCTGGAGGACAGAGCTGAGAAATTCTCTCATAATTCTATCCAGAAGGACAAAAATGACAGTATAAAATAAAAGTCCATAAATATAAAGGCTACTTGCAAAGAATCCAAAATACTTTGACTCAGAGAAATTCAGTGCAAACCAAATTAAAATTTCAACGGAACTTTTATTGAATTTGACAAGTCAATTGTAAAATGGAAGAGAAAATGTAGAATAAAAAAGTATGATGAGGGTTTCTTGACCTACCAAATACAGACATACCTCAGAAATACTGCAGGTTCCATTTCAGACCTCTGCAATAAAGCAAATATTGCAATAAGGCAACTCACATGAATTTTTTGGTTTCCCAGTACATATAAAAATTCTCTTAACACTATACTGTAATTAAGTGTGCAATAGCATTATGTCTAAAAAAACAATGTACAGGAGAACCTAAGATGGTGGCTAGGTGAGACAGGGCAAAAAAACACCTCCATGAAATATACTAGATAAAAACCAGAAAGTGACCCAGAACACCACTCCCAACATAGCACCAACCAGACAAGATCTGCTAAATCTACAGGGAATGTGCATTTGGTCAAATCAGGAGCCTGCATTCTGAAACGAGTGAGTAAGCCAGCTGAAAGTCCCGCAGCCACACTGTGGTGTGGGGAAACGGTGGGCTGGCGTTTGGAGACAGACTAGTTCTTTAAAAAAAAAAAAAGCTCAGGAGTGGCTGCAGATACGATGGGGAGAGCCGCGCAGTGAAGCATGCTGGGAGAGGGCTGGGCTAACGCCTCAGTGTCTGGCGTGGAGGATACCCCTTCCCACACCTGCTGCTCATTGTCTTGAGACCAGAGGAGCAGAGGGGAGACAAAAGGAGAAAAAAAACTGCATTCCTTGCAGCCATCTCCCCAGCAGGTGGGAGACGCTCCTGCCCAGGGCCAGACCCATAGCCCAGAGCCACACCAAGAAACCCAGTGCCATGGAGAATCTTTCCTGCAGCACTACACACATGCCACAATATCGGCCATGGACAGTGGCCTTTAATATACCCACGGCTGATTGTCCCAGAGCTGGGAGGGCGGAGCCGTGTGAAAAGGGGGAAGTTAACGTGTCCCGTTCAACCATCTTTGAAGTGGGCTGGGAGTGTCCCTGCACGGCCCAGTCACCCAGGGCTTCCCTGTCAGGCCAGCGCACACTAGTGACATGGCACAGCCCTCCCTCAGCAGATGTCCTGGAAGAGCACAGCTGGGAAGGGGAACTGCTCGGAAATCCCAGGGACCCTACGTGAATACCAAGGACTTGTGGGTCAGCAGCAGAGACTATCAGTGGAAAGACTGAAATGAAGGCTTAGGCTCCTGCAACAGCCTTAAATCTCCAAGAACACCTGGGAGGTTTGATTATTAAAGCTTCCCTGCCTGCCCCACATTCAGGGCAGACAGCACCAGCAACACACCCAAACTTGGTGCACCAATTGAACCCCACAAGAATCAGACCCCGACACACCACAAAGACAAAGTGGGGGAAAACTGACTTGAGGGGAACAGGTGACTCACGGACGCCATCTGCTGGTTAGTTAGAGAAAGTGTATGCCACCAAGCTGCAGATCTGTCAAATTAGGGATCAAGTAAAGCAAATGCCAAGAGGCCAAAAACAACAGAAAATCTTAATGCATATGATAAAACCAGATGATATGGAGAACCCAAACCAAAACACCCAAATCAAAAGATCAGAAGACACACAGTACTTGGCACAATTAATCAAAGAATTACAGACAGGCAACAAGAGCATAGCTCAGGATATAAAGGACATGAAGAAGAGCATGGCACAGGATATAAAGGATGTAAAGAAGACCCTAGAAGAGCATAAAGAAGAATTTGCAAGGGTAAATAAAAAAATAGAAGATCTTATGGAAATAAAAGAAACTGTTGGTCAAATTAAAAAGACTCTGGATGCTCATAATACAAGATTGGAGGAAGCTGAACAACAACTCAGCCTCCTCGAGGACTACAGGACAGAAAATGAAAGAATAAAAGAAAGAATGGGGAAAAAAATTGAAAAAATTGAAATGAATCTCAGGGGTATGATAGATAAAATAAAACATCCAAATTTAAGACTCATTGGTGTCCCCAAAGGGGAAGAGAAGGGTAAAGGTCTAGAAAGAGTATTCAAAGAAATTGTTGGGGAAAACTTCCCAAACCTTCTACACAATATAAATACACAGAGCATAAATGCCCAGCGAACTCCAAATAGAATAAATCCAAATAAACCCACTCCGAGACATATTCTGATCAGACTCTCAAATACTGAAGAGAAGGAGCAAGTTCTGAAAGCAGGAAGAGGAAAGCAATTCACCATATACAAAGGAAACAACATAATACTAAGTAGTGACTACTCAGCGGCCACCATGGAGGCGAGAAGGCAGTGGCATGACATATTTAAAATTCTGAGAGAGAAAAATTTCCAACCAAGAATACTTTATCCAGCAAAACTCTCCTTCAAATTTGACGGAGAACTTAAATTTTTCACAAACAAACAAATGCTGAGAGATTTTGCTAATAAAAGACCTGCCCTACTTCAGATACTAAAGGGAGCCCTATTGACAGAGAAAAAAGCTGAGGGACTTCACCACCAGTAGGTCAGTCCTATAAGAAATGCTAAAGGGAGTTGACAGGCTGAAAGGAAGGGACACTAAACAATTGATTGAAACTACATGAAGAAATAAAGGGTACCACTAAAGATCACATGGTAAGTATAAATACCAATACTACCATATTTTTGATTTGTAACTCCGCTATTTACTTCCTGTAGGATCTAAAATACATAAACTGTAATGATAAATCAGTGGTTTTGGACTCAATGTAAAATATGGAATTTTTGACAAGAACTACATAAAAGTGGGGGAATGAGGGAGTATAGGAACATAGTTTATGTGTCATATTGAAGTTAAGTTGGTATCAAAGAAAAACAAGATTGTTATAGACTTAAGATGTTAAATTTAAGCCCCACAGTAAACATAAAGAAAGTATCAGAGAATATGACCATAGAGATGAAAAGTAGAGAAGGGGTTACGATAAGTGGGGGAAGGGGTAATGGGGAGTTAAGAAATGAGTGTAGGGTTTCTGCTTGGGGTGAAGGGAAACTTCTAGAAAGGGATGGTGGGAAGGTAATAGCATTGCAACATTCTAAATGTGATTAATCCCACTAATGGAATGCTAGGGAGGGGGTGGAATGGGAAGATTTAGGCTGTATATATGTTTCCACAATTGAAAAAAAAAAAAAAAAAAAGACAGTCTAAATAGATGACAATTAAATGCCAAGGATAATCCTGGATGGGATCTGAGGATGGAGGAGAGGAGGCTCAAAGGACACAAGAAAAAAAAAAAAAAGGAAATATAGAATGTAAGCTTTGTATCAAGGTTGAATTTCTTGAACTTCTTAGCTGCGTTTAATGGGATTGCATAAAAGAATGTTCTTGTTCATGGGAAATGTATATGCGAATTATACTGTTTTTTCAAGGATGTGTGCAGCTTGCTCTCATATGTTCAGAAGACAGAGCAATAGATGATGGATGATACATAGGGAGGGAGGGAGGGGGGAGGGAAAGAAAGAAATGGTGGTGTGACAGGATGTTAAAGGTGGTGGATCGGGGTATCGGGGGAGGGGGGTCAGGGTATGCTGGGGTTCTATGTATGGGGTTTGTACTGTTTTGCAACTGTTCCTGTAAGTCTGAATTTATCTTAAAATAAAATTTCTTATTGAAAAAAAAAAAAAAAAGAAGGTAGGCCAGGCTTCTCTCTTGAGCTAAGCCAACTAGGCAGGTGAACTCACTGCCCTCCCCCCTTCTTGGGATCAGACACCCAGGGGAGTGAATCTCCCTGGCAACATGGAATATGACTACTGGGGAGGAATGTAGACTTGGCATCATGGGATGGAGAACATCTTCTTGACCAAAAGGGGGATGAGAAAGGAAATGAAATAAGCTACAGTGGCAGAGAGATTCCAAAAGGAGCCGAGAGGTCACTCTGGTGGGCACTCTTATGCACAATATAGACAACCCTTTTTAGGTTCTAGTGAATTGGAGTAGCTAGCAGTAAATACCTGAAACTATCAAACTACAACCCAGAACCCATGAATCTTGAAGATGATTATATAAATATGTAGCTTATGAGGGGTGACAATGTGATTGGGAAAGCCACATGGACCACACTCCTCTTTGTCTAGTTTATGGATGGATGTGTAGAAAAATGGGGGAAGGAGACAAACAAACAAACAAACAAAGGCACCCAGTGTTCTTTTTTACTTCAATTGCTCTTTTTCACTTTAATTATTATTCTTGTTATTTGTGTGTGTGTGGTAATGAAGGTGTCAGGGATCGGTTTTGGTGATGAATGCACAACTATGTAATGGTACTGTGAACAATCGAACGTAAGCTTTGTTTTGTATGACTGCGTGGTATGTGAATATATCTCAGTAAAATGAATTTTTTAAAAAATGTACATACCTTAATTAAAATGTGACACAGAGACACAATGTGAGCACATGCAGTTGGAAAAATGGCACTGATAAACTTGCTCAACACAGGGTTGCCAGAAACCTTCAATTTGTTAAAAATGCAATACCTGTGAAGCACAATAAAGCAAAGTGCAATGAAACCAGGTATGCTTGTATCAAAACAAACTATAAAGTTACTGTAGCAGTATTGTATTATATATTCTTGGTACATAAAGCAAACATATGAGATAAGTTGAAAAAATAAAATTAAAAGCCCGTAAACAAATACTTTATATACGGAGAGAGGTTGTGATCAGTCAGGGATTTAAACTCTTCTCCTTTTGAGAAACATCTTCTGGCTTGTTACCTGGCCTTGGTAAAGACTGAAGACCTAACCATGGGACATCAGATGACCATGGACCCTGAGTTTCCCACTTTAAACCAAGTGTCATTGGACCTCCCTAGCCTACAGATTGGATGTATGCAGCAGCAACCCATAGTCAAATGGAAATGTTATTGAGATGGCTTTACAACTTGTCAACTTGACCAGGCTGAACTACATTTCCCAGAATTCCCTTTCTGGTTATGGTGGGTAACAAGGAAGATACTTGAGACATTTGTAAGATAGGAAGGAAGAAGCAGATATTTTGTAATTCACACACATGTGCTGCTGTGTTAACTTACCTTGTTTGCATAAAGCAGCATCTGGGCCTGCAAATACTCTAATTCTGTATCATCACTTAGCTTTTCTGAGTCCTGGGCCAGGTGTGTGTTTTTACCTCCATGATAAAAGGTGACCACGGTCGGAGGCTATTGGGGATTGAATCATGTCCAGAGACAGAAATGCCAGCCAAGGAACCCCAAGGGCTGCAGCAAGCCAGCACCAGAAGCTACAGACTCCAGGAGAAACTACACCCTGGTCAAGACCTTGATTTGGGACTTCAAGCCTCCAAAATCATGAGACAATCAATTCCTGTTCTTTAAGCCAGCCCAGTGTATAGTATCTGTCATAGCAGCTCTGGCAAACTATAACACAGAAAACAAAAATGGACATGAGTTTTAGGCTTCTGCATCAGACATGGAGACAACAACCTGAACAGACTGCTTAACTAGCCCCAAAATTGCATAAGCCAATTCCCCGCTACAAGTCCTATTGTGTGTGTGTTTGTGTGTATGTGTGTGTGTGTGTGTAAAATCCTACTGGTTCTTTTCTTTGATTGAATCTTGATTGGTACAGGAATATAAAAGGCCGAGTTCAGGCAAGTCTAGAAGGTACAAATAATTTACATTAGCAGGAATCTCAGGCTCCAACAACAAGGGAGAGTAAATGCCCATTTCGTGATCCTTGCCATTGCCATTTCCATTGATGTTGCTGTTTTGCCTTCCCCACAAGATTGCCACAAAAGTTGGGACCTTGTTTACCACTGATACAACTGCTTGGTGCCTAACAGACAAGCAACGACTTCCCCAAGGGTTATATACCCCAGTTTAGACATGTTGTTAATCTTAATCCTCATTCCTATGAGCGTGAACCCGTTGTACATAGGACCTCTTGAAGATGTTATTTTCAGTTAAGATGTGGTCATCTGAATCAGGATGGGTCTTAATCTGGATGACTGGAGGCCTTATAAAGAGAAGAAACTGGAAGCCAGAGTCAGCGAAGGCCACAGGAAGAAGCTGGAAGTCAGTGGAAATTGGAGGAGCAGACAAAAGAAGAGGACATTGCCATGCAACAGGAGGCAGAGACACAAGCTAAGGAACACCAAGGATTTCCAGCAGCCAGCACCAGCACATACAGACTGTTCCAGTGTGCTAATGCTGCCGTTTTTCAAAACACCAGAAATGGATTGGCTTTTAAAAGGGAGATTATTTGGTTACAAAGTTATAGTCTTAAGGCTGTAAAGTGTCCAAGGTAAGGCATCAACACAGGTATACCTTCACTGGAGGAAGGCTGCTGGCATCCGGAAAACCTCTGTTAGCTGGGAAGGCATGTGGCGTCTGCTTGCTCCCAGGATGCATTTCAAAATGGTGTTCTCCAAAATGTCAGTGTCAGCTTTCAACGGCCACCTTCAAAATGTGTCTCTTAGCTGCAGCAGCTCGCTCCTTCTGTCTGAACTCTTGTATAGTGCTCTAGTAAACTAATCAAGGCCTATGCTGAATGGGCAGGGCCACACCTCCATGGAAATTATCCAATCAGAGTTACCACCTACAGTTGGGTGGGTCACATATCCATGGAAACAACCTAATCCAAAGGTTGCAACCTAATCAACACTAATGTGTCTGCCCCCACAAGACTGCATTAAAGAACATGACTTTTTCTGGGGGACATAAAATGTCCAAACCAGCACATAGACTCTGGAAGAAAGCAAAATCTTGCCAGTAGTTTGATTTGGGACTTCTTCTAATCTCAAAACCATGAGCCACTATATACCTGTCATTAAGCCAAAATCCATTGTGTGGTATTTGTCATAGCAGCCTGGCAAACTAAAACACCCCCAAAATGTCACCAGACATTGCCAAATGCCCCCTAGAATCTGGAGACAAAATCACTCCAGCTGAGAATGACAGTGGTGAAGACAGCAGAACACAGATGACAGGAAGCACAGATGCTGATATCTCTTTAAAGTAGACACACTTTTCTTCTGTTTTGTTTCTGCTGTGGCTTCAAAAATAATATTAAAAGAATTACTTGCACAGGTCCAGCGATGCAATGCAACCTGTCCACCATGTTGCGAGAGTCATTTTAGACCAAGACAACTGTCTGAAGGGCTCCATAAAACTACAGAAGAGGAAAAGGTATGGAAAAATGTGTTTTATCTGGAGCCTCTCACTGCTCTTGGATATGAACCTAAATTCCATTCCTTTGAAACAAGTCACTGGGAAGGGCTGCTTACATTATTTTCCTCACTTACCAGAAATTATTTGTGGTAGATAAGGTCTTATTTGCACTATTACATTCAAAATGTCTCAAACAGCAGCCTGATCCCCAGGCACCCCTGAGCTGGGAACCCTTGCATTTGTTTCTGCAGTACTAAGCAGATGTGCTGACAGTCTGGGGGTCTTAGGGGGCATCTGAATCTGGTCATTAATGAGATTGGGGCTGACCCAAGGGGAAGTTACTCACTCACTGAACCTCAAGACTTGACCTCCCTTCCTATGGAGCCAGTAAAGTCCTATCAATAGTTTATTCATTCAATTCCAACTGGAAGCATTTTGTGGAAAATATTTGTGTCCCAAAATTCTAAAAGTAAAACTAAAACCCAATTATGAGAACAGTTCGAAAGAACCTCTGTCCAGTCCACCAAAATCACTTTCCCCTACAGGAGCTCCATTTTCTCATTACCCAAGAGTGTATGAGTCCTGGTTTATTTTACCTTGTCCCCAGGTTCCTTGATGTGCTGTTTCTATTTTTAGATTTTATTTAAAGCCAGAAGAACCGAAGCATAAGGAATCTGCCTTATGGATGTGGAGGGGAGGAACAGAGAGGATAATTTATGGCAGAAGTGTGAGAGCCTCCCTGCAGTAAATGGGTTCTCCTGGTTCCCTGTGCTCTTCTATTTGCCTTTTCCCATGAAAATATTTTTTACCTTGTAATCTAAAAAACAAAACTGTCAGTCATGGGATCAATGAAATCCTAATTCCAAAGAAATTACTGTAATGGTTTCTGCAAGCAAAGGCTACAGTACGGCTAAGTTGGTTAATCACACAGTGCATGTTTTAGACATATTTTTCTAGAAAATCCTACTTTTTAAAAGGCTATTGAGCCTACTCCATTAAAATCATCTGAAGATTACTCTCGTGCTATACCTTGTTTTCCATAAAACTCAAATGATGCATACCTTTTATTTTACATGTATTTTCTATATCACCATCAGATGTTGGGGAACTGACATTGTTTTCTTACATGTATTTACAGAAGGGGAAACTTTTAAATAAAAGGCTTCAGACAACAGCATGATTCCAACTAGATCATAGTCAACTCTCTTCTCCCAGGATTCTCTTCACTTGATTTACACTCCCTGTCTGCTACTCTCAGTGATGTTATGTCACCATTATGAACCATAGCAGGTGTTTTCTGAATGGCTCTATTTTCAAAATGAAGAGCATACATTTGAAACAAGGACTCAAGGATTATTCTTTCATGAAGCTAACAAAAGTTCATCAATGTAAATCTTAGTCTAAAGGAAGCACTTAATGTTCAATAGGAAAAACACTCAAGGCAAATTACTTTATCTACTGTCCAATAAGTGGAATAAATATAGTTTGTTTAGTTAAAATATGTGATTAAACAAAGAAAACTGGTGAAGATTAAATGTAATTTCTCCATGAAAGTCTTACAAAATCTATTTAATGGAAAATGCCATAACTGGATTATGTGAGACCCCAGAAAAAATAGTAGATTAAAACTGTCTTAATCTACCCATCTGAAGGGTCTGGCTTTTGCAAGGGACTTTATTAGTGCATCAGATATAGTGCAGAGATATAAACATGGACAAGCAATCAGCAGGGACATGCAAGGTGGAAAACAAAACAAAGCCTCAACAGGGTAGGGCAGAATTCTTTCTGGGCAAGAATAGGGGCTATTTGAGTAATTCTGAAATCAGGCAAACAATACATAGAGATTTAATTGGCTTTATCCTCTTCAACTCAACTGGACACATGCAGTGATTCCACCCATGAACAATGCTGAAATTATCACATTGCCTTTCAAGTCAGTGGAAGTGAAGATGCTCTTATGTTTTTATTGTTACTATTTTCCTCTTCAGATGTTGGGAACTCACAAGAGCCACAGATACTCTACATGCTTGGAATTCCAAAAGTTAGAGACAGTAAAACATCAATCACAAGACATTATCCTCAAAACGGAATGTCAGTGAGGTCACCACATCGTTTGTCTCTAAACCGATGTGGCTCAAAACAGAAAATATTTCCTCTCATGTCTTTCATTCCCAAAGTCCTGACTTCAGAATGTTGAAGAAGAAGCTGTTGACTCAAACACTGGTAGAAATACCTTTCAAGACCAAGTCAATCAAAGTCAAGGGAGAAACTTGGAAAATAATACATGACATTTTTGAAAACCTAGAGAAGTGTCTAAGAATATGCAAACAATATGATTTACAAAACATATAGAAAACCCTAGCTAAAAAACAAAGTAGAATGATGATAAAAAGGAGCTGTCAAATGGCTAATAGATTTATTTCATTTTCCCCTTGCCTTCCTCAGTGAACTAGGCTCTGAGAACTGTGGTGGTAATTCCTTCTGACCTCACTCAGACAACAGTTATAGGTTGGTTTGTTTTTTTAATGATAAGATGACTGGGTTTTCCTTTCCACAGCTTCTTTAGCTTCTGAGAAACAGCCAGTGCAAGGTAAGGCCAAAGTCAAAACGTTCATGAAAATTACCCCTACTTCCCTCAACAAAATCTGAGTCCAATGAAAGATGCAGGTCTAGAAACAGCCACAGCATGGTATAGTAGATTAAATCATGAGCCCCAGTTTAGATATGTTCTTAATCTTCATCCAAATTACTGATGGCCTTATAAAGAGAACCAGAAAGTCACAAAAGCTAGGAAGGAGAGGGCATCTCCTTGTGATGGGAAGTGGAGATATAAGCCAAGGAACCCCAAGGGTTGCCAGGAGAAAGCATGGCTTACCAAGGCCTTGATGGACGTCTGGCCTCAGAAAATGTGAGCCAATGAATACTTGTTCTTGAAGTCAAACCACTGTGTGGATTTGTGATAGCAGCTCAGCAACCTAACTCTGTGATTGGTACTGAAAGTGGAGTGTTGCTATTGCAATACCTAAGAATGTGGAAACAGCTTTGGGATTGGGCAATGGGTAGAGGCTGAAAGAACTATGAGGTCTTTGACAGAAAAAGCCTAGCTTGCTTTAAAGAGACTCTCAGTAGAGATGGGTGTTAAAGCCATTTCTGGTGAGAGCTCAGAAATAAGCGAGAGCTGGAAAGCAAGTTTGTCTTGTCTTAGAGAATACACAATTCATTGTGAGTGGAATGCTAATGGAAACATGGATGTTTTAGGTACTTATGGTGAGGGCTTAGAAGGAAATGACTAATGTGTTACTGGAAACTGGAAGAAAGGCAATCCTTGTTATAAAGTGCAACCAACTTGCTGAAGTTGTGTTCTGATGTTGGATGGAAGGCAGAACTTGTAAGCAATAAACTTGGATATTTAGCTGAGCAGATTTCCAAGCTAAGTGTGAAAAGTGTGACCTGTTTTTTTCCTTTCTGCTTATAATAAAATGTGAGAGGAAAGGGATAAAGTGAGAACTGAACTGTTAAGCACAAAGAAACCAGCATTTGATGATTTGGAAGATGCTCAGCTATCCAGATAACACGCTCTGAGATGAGGGCTAGAAGCAGCTGTATCAAGGCCCTCACCGAGCCCAGGAGATGAATTCCCAGAGAACAGGCCTCCTTACCAGAGTGTGGCTAAACAATTTGCTAAAGAGTATGTGGCTGACATGGATCCAGTCAGGAAGTCAGGATTGGAAATGAGCCCTCTAAGAAGTTTCTGTAGAAAATCCTTTTGTCTGATGGTTTAGAAGCCCTTGAAATTTATGGAAAACCAACAACATTTTTAGAATTTTGTACAAACAGAAGCACCACCAGCCTAGACTGAAAGGGACACAGCTAGGACAAATTGAAGGAAAAGTGGCCTCAAAGGCAGAACCATGGAAGCCGAGGTGAGGACTGAAAAAGGCTCCTCAGGCTGAGAGAGAGAGGGCTGAACCATGCATGCAGAACGTGGGGAGTCCACCCCTGAGCTTGGAGGGGGCAGGTCATCTGCCTGGGGCCTGGAGGGGATGGGGCTTCTACTACATCCAGGAGAAGCTCAGCTGCCACTTCAAAGCTTGGAGAAAGTGGGTTCTATGCCCAGGTATTCAGGGAGAGTTCAGTCCCACCCCAGTGCTTAGGGCAGAGTCTGCAACCCAGTTTTTGAGCAAAGAGGCTGTTACTCCAGAGGCTGGGAGAGCAGGAGGCTTATACCCCAGCATTTGGGGGAACATGATTGCTGCACCTGTTCTTGGAGGGGTTGGGGCTGCCGATCTAGCAGGCCTAAGGGGCAAGGCATCAATCCACAGATGATGCTCAGAGCTTAAGATCTAATGGTGTTTTGCCCTGCTGAGTTTTGGATTTGTTTGGGACCTGTAATGCCTGTTTTCCTTTCAATTTCTTCCTTCTGGAATGGGAATATCTATCCTATGCCTGACCTGCCATTGTATTTTGGAAGAGGATTACTTGTTTTCTAATTTCTGCAGGTCCACAGATGGAAAGGAATTTTACCCTGGAATGGACCACACCCATAACTGATTTTGATGAGGCTTTATATGTAGAGTTGTTGCTGAAATAACTTAAGGATTTGGGGATGCTGGGATGGGACAAATATATTTTACATGTGAGAAGAACATGTTTTGGGGGGTCCAAATGGTGGACTGTGGTAGATTGAATTATGTCCCCCAATTTCAACATCTTCTTGATTCAGATTAATGGAGGCCTTATAAAGAGAACTGAGAAGTCACAGAAGCTGGAAAGGAGAGGACATCACCATACGATGGGAATCAGGGATTTGGGCCAAGGAACCTCAAGGATTGCAGGCAGCCAGCACCAGAACGCTACCAATTCTGGGAGAATGCATGGTTTTGTCAATGCCTCAATTTGGAATTCTGGCGTCTGAAACTTCGAATCAATAAATGCTTGTCGTTTAAGCCAACCTATCGGTTGGTATTTGTGATGGCAGCTCAGGCAAACAAAGCATTGGGCAGAACCAGATGTTCTTTCAAGCCTGGGTCTTTGACCTACTGGTGATCACTTAGAGTGTATAAAGTCATTTGTAGATGCAGAAAGGGAAGAGCCTAACTGAAAGGAAGAAAATCTGGAAGAACACAAATCTGGGGCCAACATCATTGGCATGCAACCAGTGTAGGTGCTGAGGCCCATCGCTTGGGGTTCCATTCTCTGTGCTTACTATCTCAAAATTCTTAACAACATTATTTTTGAATTTGCATCTTGTAACTGAAGTTCAATTGGACAGTAGAGCATGCAGTGGGGGCTTGGAGGCTCAGTCTTTGGGCAGTCCCACCTCCTACCACCTCACTTCCTCCCCAGGACAGGTCCTCACCTGCCCATTCCCCTTATTTCTGGTGTCCTGGCCCTGCCCCTGACCGACAATTGCCTGCCCTCTATTCCCAGGGGGACCTGGGCTCAGGAGTGGGAGACTCAGGGTTGGGTCCCTGAGCCCCACAGCATCTCAGGGAGGGCAGAGGAGGGTGTGGGTGGCTGTCCTCACCCAACACTGGCAGCAGCATGTGCATTATGCAGCCTCTCACCCACCCCAATAGTGATATTGAGCACATCTCAGCATGGAGATTATAATCCTTTAGGTGTGGCTCATCTACCGTGTGTTGGGGTGATGGGTCTGGGGGGAAAGGAGAGTGACCTCCTCCCTCCATGCCAGGGCATGGCCTGTTGGGTGAGTGGTTGACAGCTGGTGGGAGAAGGAATCTGGCAACTCACAGGCTGGGCCCTGGGCACCTATGACGGTCTGGACTCAGCATTAAATATAAAATAAAAAACATCATGAAAGGTGGAGAAACTCTGGAAAAAAAGGAAAAAGCCTTATACATATTCAATACTTTTAATGGCACCTTTTTCATGCTTTTTGAACAAGGGGCTCCATATTTTCATTTTGCACTGAACCCCAAAATTATGTAGCCGGTCTACCCTAGGGTACCCAAAAGCTAAAGATCAGCCACAGGCAGTGAACAGAGTATTCAAGGAAATTTCTGGGAGCTGGGGGAATTTTCTATTCACAAAGCTAGAAGGAACCCAATATTAGATTCATTGCCCTCCTGGAGATTGAATCTTGAAATATAGCAATGAAGACAAAATTCTGATTTTATATTCCACACAGTAGACATGAAGCAAACTGCAAATCCCTAGGTGAAATCCTCATAGTATTGTTTGAGCACCTAGATCAAGGTAACCCCAAAATGATATTTACTCTAGACTCTTTGCTCAAACCAGTAAATTCCCTTTGTTGCTTAGCAAATTTGCGTTGTGCTCCTATAACTCTCAGATGAAAGAGTCCTGAGCAATGTAAAGAGTCACTGAGGTTGGTGTTGCAAGAAAGGGTCACTTCCAATCACAGTCCTCACCATGCTGGAGTTCCCAAGAGCTCCAAGAATAAGGCTTGGTAAGACAGACACGTTACCTGGGATCAGGTCGATACCACCTTTTCAGCCCCCATCCCACATTGACTGAAAAACATACTGTTTTAGCCTCATTTCATTCTCGAGCAAATGCCATGAAATGGGTCAGATTACACAATGGGAATTTATTCTCTAATGGTTTGAGGATGATAAAAAGTAAAAATCAAGGGTCGTCTAGGTGATGCATCCTTCCCGAACACTGGCACTCTGGGGCTGGCTGCTGGTGATCCTTGGTCATTAGCGTGTCACACAGCAAAGCACATGGCAGTGTTTCCTGGTCTATCCTTTCTCTTCCAGATTTCACGTGTTCAGCTTCTTGATTCCTGGGGCTTTCTTTCACTCTGTCTGAATTTTATTCTGCTTATAAAGAACTCTAGTAACAAGATTAAGACCCATCTTGATTGGGCTGGGTCACACCTTAACTGAAGTAACCTCATCAAAAGGTCCTACTTACAAAGGATTCACACCCACAGGAATGGATTAGGTTTAAGAACACGTTTTTCTGGGGTATGTACAGCTTCAAACTATCATACAAACCCAAAGAAAAATTTAAGTAATTGAAAGATTTTTCCAAAGCTTATTATGAGAAAAAAAATTAGGCAAGAAATGGGATCAACTTTAATGGGAAGATAATTCAAAACAATAGATAAACTAGAAATTTACAGGCAAAAGAAATTTCTAAAGAGTCAGGAAAATGAATAATATTCACAAGGAAGAAGAGATCTACTCTTATAGAAGGGTTTATTACAAATTATATAAATGATTCACAACTGTTGGCAGGAGTTTTGAGGCAATTCTTGAAGGGCTAGAAAAGAATGAGGTGCTTGTTTCAGATAATAAAAATGATACCTACTTTGTCTGCAAGAGATAGAAAGAGAGTCTGTAGTTTGGGTTATGGAATTTGCTTGGACATTTAGAATGGCTATTCATATTGTTACTGAAAATAATTCCAATGGAAAACATTGATTCTAATTTTACCCAGGAGTACCTTTTTATTTGTTAGCAAATTCACTATTACAAAGGGTCTGTAGTGTGTTTTTAATGTCATGTTCCCCTTCGTCAATGGTTAAGAGGTACTGAACTTTCATTGTGCCTGGCACTGTGCTAAATGCTTTATATGCTTTATCCCATTTAATCCTCATATCTGTAGGAGGTAAATATGTCAGTTAGGATTCTCCAGAGAAACAGAACGGTGGTGGGGGTGGGGAGAGATTTGTTATAAGGAATTGCCACACGATTGTGGAGCTGGCAAGTACAAATTCCATAGGGCAGGCCACAAGCAGATTGGAAATTCCAGTAGAGGTGTTAGTGGAAGTCTTTAGTACAAGTAGGAGCTTGCAGACTGGAAATTCCAGTAACAGGTGATGTTTAAGTCTTGAGGCAGAAATTATTCTGACTTCTGGAACCCCTAATTCTTGCAGTTAAGATCTCCAACCAATTGGATGAGTCCCACCTACATCATAGAGAGTAATCACCTCTATTCAAGATCAATCGATTGTTGATGCTAATCCCATCTATGAAATAATTCTACAGTAACATCTAAGCCGGAATTTGGTCAAACAACTGAGCACCATAACCTAGCTAAACTGACATATAAAATTAACTATCATGGTAAGTTATACTATTGTTCCCATTTTACAGAGCTTGTAATTCAGAGAGATTAGACATCTTGCCCAATATCTCAACAAAACATGACCAATCCAAGACTCATCCAGGTATGTCTGGCTGCCAATGGTGTGAACTTTGTGTTACACAAATTCTCACAAGCCAGAGAGAACTAGGCTGAACTACCACTGCAGACCAACCCTACCTGAATGGTGCCAGGTTATATGATTCATAAGGACTTTTTCTTCAGTTTATAAATGGAGAATAATATTACCATCCTTCCTTTGGTCTCCTTAATCTACTTCCCAAAAGATCTTATCCTAGAGAGTTCAAAACAAAACCTTATTTGTTCATACTTATAGCAAGATGAGAATGAACAAGGGTGAGAAAGTATTACAAAAGTAAATTTGCTTGGGAAGAATGGTTTTAATGAAGCCAAAATCTAAACTGTCCATATTGAGTATAAAATCTTGCCTTGTGGAGGCGGGGCAAGATGGCGGACTGGTGAGCTGTATGTTTTAGTTACTCCTCCAGGAAAGTAGGTAGAAAGCCAGGAACTGCGTGGACTGGACACCACAGAGCAATCTGACTCTGGGCATAATTCATACAACACTCATGAAAACGTCGAACTGCTGAGATCAGTGAAATCTGTAAGTTTTTGCAGCCAGGGGACCCGCGCCCCTCACTGCCAGGCTCAGTCCCGTGGGAGGAGGGGCTGTCAGCTCCGGGAAGGAGAAGGGAGAACTGCAGTGGCAGCCCTTATCGGAAACTCATTCTACTGATCCAAACTCCAACCATAGATAGACTGAGACCAGACACTAGAGAATCTGAGAGCAGCCAGCCCAGCAGAGAGGAGACAGGCATAGAAAAAAAACAACACGAAAAACTCCAAAATAAAAGCGGAGGATTTTTGGAGTTCTGGTGAACATAGAAAGGGGAAGGGCAGAGCTCAGGCCCTGAGGCGCATATGCAAATCCCGAAGAAAAGCTGATCTCTCTGCCCTGTGGGCCTTTCCTTAATGGCCCTGGTTGCTTTGTCTATTAGCATTTCAATAACCCATTAGATCTCTGAGAAGGGCCCTTTTTTTTTTTTAATCCTTTTTTCTTTTTCTAAAACAATTACTCTAAGAAGCCCAATACAGAAAGCTTCAAAGACTTGCAATTTGAGCAGGTCAAGTCAAGAGCAGAACTAAGAGAGCTCTGAGACAAAAGGCAATAATCCAGTGGCTGAGAAAATTCACTAAACACCACAACTTCCCAAGAAAAGGGGGGTGTCCGCTCACAGCCATCATCCTGGTGGACAGGAAACACTCCTGCCCATCGCCAGCCCCATAGCCCAGAGCTGCCCCAGACAACCCAGTGTGACGAAAGTGCTTCAAATAACAGGCACACACCACAAAACTGGGCGTGGACATTAGCCTTCCCTGCAAACTCAGCTGATTGTCCCAGAGTTGGGAAGGTGGAGCAGTGTGAATTAACAAAGCCCCATTCAGCCATCATTTCAGCAGACCGGGAGCCTCCCTACACAGCCCAGCAGCCCAGAACTGCCCTGGGGGGATGACATCACCTGTGACATAGCACAGTCATCCCTCAACAGAGGACCCGGGGTGCACAGCCTGGAAGAGGGGCCCACTTGCAAGTCTCAGGAGCCATACGCCAATACCAAGGACTTGTGGGTCAGTGGCAGAGACAAACTGTGGCAGGACTGAACTGAAGGATTAGACTATTGCAGCAGCTTTAAAACTCCAGGATCACCAGGGAGATTTGATTGTTAGGGCCACCCCCCCTCCCTGACTGCCCAGAAACACGCCCCATATACAGCGCAGGCAACACCAACTACACACGCAAGCTTGGTACACCAATTGGACCCCACAAGACTCACTCCCTCACTCACCAAAAAGGCTAAGCAGGGGAGAACTGGCTTGTGGAGAACAGGTGGCTCGTGGACGCCACCTGCTGGTTAGTTAGAGAAAGTGTACTCCACGAAGCTGTAGACCTGATAAATTAGAGATAAGGACTTCAATTGGTCTACAAATCCTAAAAGAACCCTATCAAGTTCAGCAAATGCCATGAGGCCAAAAACAACAGAAAATTATAAAGCATATGAAAAAACCAGACGATATGGATAACCCAAGCCCAAGCACCCAAATCAAAACATCAGAAGAGACACAGCACCTAGAGCAGCTACTCAAAGAACTAGAGATGAAAAATGAGACCATAGTACGGGATACAAAGGAAATCAAGAAGACCCTAGAAGAGCATAAAGAAGACATTGCAAGACTAAATAAAAAAATGGATGATCTTATGGAAATTAAAGAAACTGTTGACCAAATTAAAAAGATTCTGGACACTCATAGTACAAGACTAGAGGAAGTTGAACAACGAATCAGTGACCTGGAAGATGACAGAATGGAAAATGAAAGCATAAAAGAAAGAATGGGGAAAAAAATTGAAAAAATTGAAACGGACCTCAGGGATATGATAGATAATATGAAACGTCTGAATATAAGACTCATTGGTGTCCCAGAAGGGGAAGAAAAGGGTAAAGGTCTAGGAAGAGTATTCAAAGAAATTGTTGGGGAAAACTTCCCAAATCTTCTAAACAACATAAATACACAAATCATAAATGCTCAGCAAACTCCAAATAGAATAAATCCAAATAAACCCACTCCGAGACATATACTGATCACACTGTCAAACACAGAAGAGAAGGAGCAAGTTCTGAAAGCAGCAAGAGAAAAGCAATTCACCACATACAAAGGAAACAGCATAAGACTTAGTAGTGACTACTCATCAGCCACCATGGAGGCAAGAAGGCAGTGGCACGATATATTTAAAATTCTGAGTGAGAAAAATTTCCAGCCAAGAATACTTTATCCAGCAAAGCTCTCCTTCAAATTTGAGGGAGAGCTTAAATTTTTCACAGACAAACAAATGCTGAGAGAATTTGCTAACAAGAGACCTGCCCTACTAGAGATACTCAAGGGAGCCCTACAGACAGAGAAACAAAGAAAGGACAGAGAGACTTGGAGAAAGGTTCAGTACTAAAGAGATTCGGTATGGGTACAATAAAGGATATTAATAGAGAGAGGGGAAAAATATGGCAAACATAAACCAAAGGATAAGATGGCCGATTCAAGAAATGCCTTCACGGTTCTAACGTTGAATGTAAATGGATTAAACTCCCCAATTAAAAGATATAGATTCACAGAATGGATCAAAAAAAAATGAACCATCAATATGTTGCATACAAGAGACTCATCTTAGACACAGGGACACAAAGAAACTGAAAGTGAAATGATGGAAAAAAATATTTCATGCAAGCTACAGCCAAAAGCAAGCAGGTGTAGCAATATTAATCTCAGATAAAATAGACTTTAAATGCAGGGATGTTTTGAGAGACAAAGAAGGCCACCACATACTAATAAAAGGGGCAATTCAGCAAGAAGAAATAACAATCGTAAATGTCTATGCACCCAATCAAGGTGCCACAAAATACATGAGAGAAACACTGGCAAAACTAAAGGAAGCAATTGATGTTTCCACAATAATTGTGGGAGACTTCAACACATCACTCTCTCCTATAGATAGATCAACCAGACAGAAGACCAATAAGGAAATTGAAAACCTAAACAATCTGATAAATGAATTAGATTTAACAGACATATACAGGACATTACATCCCAAATCACCAGGATACACATACTTTTCTAGTGCTCACGGAACTTTATCCAGAATAGATCATATGCTGGGACATAAAACAAGCCTCAATAAATTTAAAAAGATTGAAATTATTCAAAGCACATTCTCTGACCACAGTGGAATACAATTAGAAGTCATTAACCATCAGAGACTTAGAAAATTCACAAATACCTGGAGGTTAAACAACACACTCCTAAACAATCAGTGGGTTCAAGAAGAAATAGCAAGAGAAATTGCTAAATATATAGAGACGAATGAAAATGAGAACACAACATACCAAAACCTATGGGATGCAGCAAAAGCAGTGCTAAGGGGGAAATTTATAGCACTAAACGCATATATTAAAAAGGAAGAAAGAGCCAAAATCAAAGAACTAATGGATCAACTGAAGAAGCTAGAAAATGAACAGCAAACCAATCCTAAACCAAGTAGAAGAAAAGAAATAACAAGGATTAAAGCAGAAATAAATGACATAGAGAACAAAAAACAATAGAGAGGATAAATATCACCAAAAGTTGGTTCTTTGAGAAGATCAACAAGATTGACAAGCCCCTAGCTAGACTGACAAAATCAAAAAGAGAGAAGACCCATATAAACAAAATAATGAATGAAAAAGGTGACATAACTGCAGATCCTGAAGAAATTTAAAAAATTATAAGAAGATATTATGAACAACTGTATGGCAACAAACTGGATAATGTAGAAGAAATGGACAATTTCCTGGAAACATATGAACAACCTAGACTGACCAGAGAAGAAATAGAAGACCTCAACCAACCCATCACAAGCAAAGAGATCCAATCAGTCATCAAAAATCTTCCCACAAATAAATGCCCAGGGCCAGATGGCTTCACAGGGGAATTCTACCAAACTTTCCAGAAAGAACTGACACCAATCTTACTCAAAGTCTTTCAAAACATTGAAGAAAATGGAACACTACCGAACTCATTTTATGAAGCTAACATCAATCTAATACCAAAACCAGGCAAAGATGTTACAAAAAAGGAAAACTACCGGCCAATCTCCCTAATGAATATAGATGCAAAAATCCCCAACAAAATACTTGCAAATCGAATCCAAAGACACATTAAAAAAATCATACACCATGACCAAGTGGGGTTCATTCCAGGCATGCAAGGATGGTTCAACATAAGAAAATCAGTCAATGTATTACAACACATTAACAAGTCAAAAGGGAAAAATCAATTGATCATCTCAATAGATGCTGAAAAAGCATTTGACAGAATCCAACATCCCTTTTTGATAAAAACACTTCAAAAGGTAGGAATTGAAGGAAACTTCCTCAACATGATAAAGAGCATATATGAAAAACCCACAGCCAGCATAGTACTCAATGGTGAGAGACTGAAAACCTTCCCTCTAAGATCAGGAACAAGACAAGGATGCCCGCTGTCACCACTGTTATTCAACATTGTGCTGGAAGTGCTAGCCAAGGCAATCCGGCAAGACAAAGAAATAAAAGGCATCCAAATTGGACAAGAAGAAGTAAAACTGTCATTGTTTGCAGATGATATGATCTTATATCTAGAAAACCCTGAGAAATCGACGATACAACTACTAGAGCTAATAAACAAATTTAGCAAAGTAGCGGGATACAAGATTAATGCACATAAGTCAGTAATGTTTCTATATGCTAGAAATGAACAAACTGAAGAGACACTCAAGAAAAAGATACCATTTTCAATAGCAACTAAAAAAATCAAGTACCTAGGAATAAACTTAACCAAAGATGTAAAAGACCTATACAAAGAAAACTACATAACTCTACTAAAAGAAATAGAAGGGGACCTTAAAAGATGGAAAAATATTCCATGTTCATGGATAGGAAGGCTAAATGTCATTAAGATGTCAATACTACCCAAACTCATCTACAGATTCAATGCAATCCCAATCAAAATTCCAACAACCTACTTTGCAGACTTGGAAAAGCTAGTTATCAAATTTATTTGGAAAGGGAAGATGCCTCGAATTGCTAAAGACACTCTAAAAAAGAAAAACGAAGTGGGAGGACTTACACTCCCTGACTTTGAAGCTTATTATACAGTTGCCAAAATAGCATGGTACTGGCACAAAGATAGACATATAGATCAATGGAATCAAATTGAGAATTCAGAGATAGACCCTCAGATCTATGGCCGACTGATCTTTGATAAGGCCCCCAAAGTCACTGAACTGAGTCATAATGGTCTTTTCAACAAATGGGGCTGGGAGAGTTGGATATCCATATCCAAAAGAATGAAAGAGGACCCCTACCTCACCCCCTACACAAAAATTAACTCAAAATGAATCAAAGATCTCAATATAAAAGAAAGTACCATAAAACTCCTAGAAGATAATGTAGGAAAACATCTTCAAGACCTTGTATTAGGCGGCCACTTCCTAGACTTTACACCCAAAGCACAAGCAACAAAAGAGAAAATAGATAAATGGGAACTCCTCAAGCTTAGAAGTTTCTGCACCTCAAAGGAATTTCTCAAAAAGGTAAAGAGGCAGCCAACTCAATGGGAAAAAATTTTTGGAAACCATGTATCTGACAAAAGACTGATATCTTGCATATATAAAGAAATCCTACAACTCAATGACAATAGTAGAGACAGCCCAAGTATAAAATGCGCAAAAGATATGAAAAGACAGTTCTCTGAAGAGGAAATACAAATGGCCAAGAAACACATGAAAAAATGTTCAGCTTCACTAGCTATTAGAGAGATGCAAATTAAGACCACAATGAGATACCATCTAACACCGGTTAGAATGGCTGCCATTAAACAAACAGGAAACTACAAATGCTGGAGGGGATGTGGAGAAATTGGAACTCTTATTCACTGTTGGTGGGACTGTATAATGGTTCAGCCACTCTGGAAGTCAGTCTGGCAGTTCCTTAGAAAACTAGATATAGAGTTACCATTCGATCCAGCAATTGCACTTCTCGGTATATACCCGGAAGATCGGAAAGCAGTGACACGAACAGATATCTGCATGCCAATGTTCATAGCAGCATTATTCACAATTGCCAAGAGATGGAAACAACCCAAATGTCCTTCAACAGATAAGTGGATAAACAAAATGTGGTATATACACACGATGGAATACTACGCGGCAGTAAGAAGGAACGATCTCGTGAAACATATGACAACATGGATGAACCTTGAAGACATAATGCTGAGTGAAATAAGCCAGGCACAAAAAGAGAAATATTATATGCTACCACTAATGTGAACTTTGAAAAATGTAAAACAAATGGTTTATAATGTAGAATGTAGGGGAACTAGCAGTAGAGAGCAATTAAGGAAGGGGGAACAATAATCCAAGAAGAACAGATAAGCTATTTAACGTTCTGGGGATGCCCAGGAATGACTATGGTCTGTTAATTTTTGATGGATATAGTAGGAACAAGTTCACAGAAATGTTGCTATATTATGTAACTTTCTTGGGGTAAAGTAGGAACATGTTGGAAGTTAAGCAGTTATCTTAGGTTAGTTGTCTTTTTCTTACTCCCTTGTTATGGTCTCTTTGAAATGTTCTTTTATTGTATGTTTGTTTTCTTTTTAACTTTTTTTTCATACAGTTGATTTAAAAAAGAAGGGAAAGTTAAAAAAAAAAAAAAAGAAAGAAAAAGGACAAACAAGGAAAAAAAAAAAAAAAAAGATGTAGTGCCCCCTTGAGAAGCCTGTGGAGAATGCAGGGGTATTCGCCTACCCCACCTCCATGGTTGCTAACATGACCACAGACATAGGGGACTGGTGGTTTGATGGGTTGAGCCCTCTACCATAAGTTTTACCCTTGGGAAGACGGTTGCTGCAAAGGAGAGGCTAGGCCTCCCTGTATTTGTGCCTAAGAGTCTCCTCCTGAATGCCTCTTTGTTGCTCAGATGTGGCCCTCTCTCTCTGGCTAAGCCAACTTGAAAGGTGAAATCACTGCCCTCCCCCCTACGTGGGATCAGACACCCAGGGAAGTGAATCTCCCTGGCAACGTGGAATATGACTCCCAGGGAGGAATGTAGACCCGGCATCGTGGGATGGAGAACATCTTCTTGACCAAAAGGGGGATGTGAAAGGAAATGAAATAAGCTTCAGTGGCAGAGAGATTCCAAAACGAGCCAAGAGATCACTCTGGTGGGCACTCTTACGCACACTTTAGACAACCTTTTTTAGGTTCTAAAGAATTGGGGTAGCAGGTGGTGGATACCTGAAACTATTAAACTACAACCCAGAACCCATGAATCTCGAAGACAGTTGTATAAAAATGTAGCTTATGAGGGGTGACAATGGGATTGGGAAAGCCATAAGGACCACACTCCACTTTGTCTAGTTTATGGATGGATGAGTAGAAAAGTAGGGGAAGGAAACAAACAGACAAAGGTACCCAGTGTTCTTTTTTACTTCAATTGCTCTTTTTCACTCTAATTATTATTCTTGTTATTTTTGTGTGTGTGCTAATGAAGGTGTCAGGGATTGATTTAGGTGATGAATGTACAACTATGTAATGGTACTGTAAACAATCGAAAGTACAATTTGTTTTGTATGACTGCGTGGTATGTGAATATATCTCAATAAAATGATGATTAAAAAAAAAAAAAAAGGCAATGTGGACACAGACAGACAGACAGATAACAGCGGGAGAACGCCAGGTGACGACTGAGGCACAGGAGGCCCGGGATTGCCGGCCACAACCAGAAGCCAGGGATAGTTTCCTCCCTAGAGCCTCTGGAGAGAGCAGGGACTGCTGACACCTGGAATTTGGACTTCCAGCTTCCAGAGCTGTGAGCTGTAAGTTTCTGCCATTTTAAGGCACCGGTCTGTGGTGCTTTGTGACGGAGGCTGCAGAATGCTCAGACAGGGTGACTCGGAGGTGGCCTTGCCAGGTCCCTGCCTTGGCCATCTTCTCATAGCTGCACTGCAGGCTTCTAAGAAGGTTCTCTAAGCTCTGCTCCCACTGAACACCCAGGCTGTGGCTGACCCCAGGGCCTCTGACCTGGCTCTTCTCTCTACCTAGACACTCTTCCCCGGGTGTCTGAGGCTCACCCCCTGGCCTTCTTCAGCATGTCCACTGCTTTATCAACCAGCACCTCCTGCAGGGCACCCCTGGCCTTCCCATCTCCCTTCCCTCACGAGCTTTTCTCCTTGGCAGGTATCTGCTGTCCCCGACAGACGAGCCCATATTAACTTGCTTGTTATCAGCTCCAGGAGGGTGTAACTCTATTTTGGCCACCGATGACAGCCCCGTGCCTAGAACAAGGCCAGTATACAGCAGGCGCTCATTACTATTCGGTGTGGAATGACTGAACGGCTGATGGACTTGGGGATATGGGGCGGGATGAGGCCTGGCCTTGGCACTTGATGTTCCCTCTGACCCGGGCCCTGCCCCAACTGTCAGCCTCCTTCCTCTGGGCTCCAGGGCCAAGATCTATTCAGACAGCACCCTCACGGGGACCCCATAAAAGAAAAAAAAAAAAAAAAAAGAAGGGAAAGTTAAAAAAAAGAAAAAAAAAGAAAAACAAGGGAAAGAAAAGATGTAGTGCCCCCTTGAGGAGCCTGTGGAGAATGCAGGGGTATTCGCCTACCCCACCTCCATGGTTGCTAACATGACCACAGACATAGGGGACTGGTGGTTTGATGGGTTGAGCCCTCTACCATAAGTTTTACCCTTGGGAAGACGGTTGCTGCAAAGGAGAGGCTAGGCCTCCCTATATTTGTGCCTAAGTGTCTCCTCCTGAATGCCTCTTTGTTGCTCAGATGTGGCCCTCTCTCTCTGGCTAAGCCAACTTGAAAGGTGAAATCACTGCCCTCCCCTCTACGTGGGATCAGACACCCAGGGGAGTGAATCTCCCTGGCAACGTAGAATATGACTCCCGGGGAGGAATGTAGACCCGGCATCGTGGGACGGAGAACATCTTCTTGACCAAAAGGGGGATGTGAAAGGAAATGAAATAAGCTTCAGTGGCAGAGAGATTCCAAAAGGAGCCGAGAGGTCACTCTGGTGGGCACTCTTACGCACACTTTAGACAACCCTTTTTTGGTTCTAAAGAATTGGGGTAGCTGGTGGTGGATACCTGAAACTATCAAACTACAACCCAGAACCCATGAATCTCGAAGACAGTTATATAAAAATGTAGCTTATGAGGGGTGACAATGGGATTGGGAAAGCCATAAGGACCACACTCCACTTTGTCTAGTTTATGGATGGATGAGTAGAAAAATAGGGGAAGGAAACAAACAGACAAAGGTACCCAGTGTTCTTTTTTACTTCAATTGCTCTTTTTCACTCTAATTATTATTCTTGTTATTTTTGTGTGTGTGCTAATGAAGGTGTCAGGGATTGATTTAGGTGATGAATGTACAACTATGTAATGGTACTGTAAACAATCGGAAGTACGATTTGTTTTGTATGACTGCGTGGTATGTGAATATATCTCAATAAAATGAAGATAAAAAAAATCTTGCCTTGTATAAAATAAATTTTTATTGAACTATCAAACGCATCTGCAGCAAAACAGAGAGAAGTAAAATATTTGAAGTGAAGAGAAATTTAACACATCTATATGAGAATTATTGACAAAGTTTCAGTAGCGTGCCTTTTTTTGGTGAATCGCTCATGATTTACCAAAGATACTAGTCAACCTGCCCTGAATTCATTTATACTTATGTTCAGAATCAACAGTCTCCCAACTGCAATTAGCATCTTTTTCTTGCACCAAATTTAACTGCCAGCATCATTGAGTTTTTCATCAACCCTTTGAAGTACTATGTGAGATTGAACCAGCCCAGGGGAACCCTGAACATTTTACAAATGCCTGAAGATAGTGCAAACTGTGCAAGAAAGGACTTAGGTTGGCTGTGACTGCATATCAAGGATAAGCTAGGAACACGAGCTTTCAGATAGTTGTTCAAAATGTTCTCTGTTCTGGTCTCTTCTCAATTAATGGATTATTTAGAATAACCACAAGAAAGCACTAGTATATTTTCACCTCTGTGCAAATTGAAAGGCTGACTTACAAAAATGCCTCAGAGACCCATTGTAACAAGCTAGAAAGGACTTTGTAGCACAAACACCGGCCCCCTCTCCAACCTTCCCATAACAAAATAGAAATAAACTTGAACACTAGAGGGCAACATTGTTCCTCAAATATATAATCAAAAGAAGAACTGGGGATGTATAAAATTCCTCAATATTTGTTTCTTCCCTTGAAACTCCCTTTTGGAAAAATACTCCAATTTTCTAATGACAGTGGGAAATAGTGCTTCATCTTCTATATATGCCACCTCAAAGTCAACATGACCAAAACCAGCCCTGCCCATCTTTTCTGTCTTCTGGGTTCTCTGCCTTGGCTGGTAGTTCCAGCAGATACCCAGGAAATAAATCTGGAAGGCTTGCCACCATCATCGTGCTTTTCGCACTTCATTTTCAATGTGTGTCTGGCTGTGCTTCATCCTTACCCAACTAGCTAAATCTGGTAGGAACCAGATTTGTCTTACCCACCATTGAGGACTCAAAGTCCAACACCACATCTGTCATGAGGTATGAGTTGAATAAATGTTTCTTCTCAGTGTCACTGAACAGATTCCAGACCCCTCCTTTTCTCTCATTGTCAGCTTTGCCTTAGTCACCCACCCCTGATTCTCTTCTGGAAGTTCTAATTCAGCCCTCCGCAACATCCCCACCAATTGTGCATGCCTTTCTCATTCCTCACATTAATCCTGGCAACAGCCCACGGCCTAGACTCAGCCCACACCCATTCCTCCTCCCCCACCCCAGCAGCCCTTCCTAAATGCTCTACATGCTTTAAAGAATCCCCCTTGCCCACCGCCCCAGGTCTAAGTGCCTTGGCAAGGTCTGAAGCCTCTTCAGGTCCTGGATGCTGCCAGCCCACCTCTCCCCCAACACCCCACTTCTCCAGCTAGGCCAAAGTGCTCATGGTTCCCAGACTGGGGCAGACCCTGTCCTGCCCCCACAGCCTCACCTGTTCCGGTGCCTGTGGCTGGATCACTCCCGCTCACCTCTCCTTGCCAGCTCCATTAACTCCTACTCATTTTTCCACGGCTCTGGGAAATACCCCCAGGACAGCCCTCATCCCAAAAGCGAGAATCCTTTGCTTGTCTTCCTTCCCTACCTGTGCCTTGAGGGCAGGGATTCTGGATGATGCTTGTTTAAATCTGTTTTAGTTTTCCTTTGGCTGCTCAAGAAAATTCCATGCAGTGAGATGGCTTAAACAATGGGAAATTGTTCGCTCACGGTTTTGAGGCTAAGAGAAGGTCCAAATCAAGGTGTCATCAAATCGATGCTTTCTCCCCAAACACTGCAGCGTTCTGGGGCTGGCTGCCATGACCCTTGGTCCTTGGCTTGTCACCTGGCAAGGCACATGGCAGCCTCTTCTGGCCTCTCCCTTCCCTTCTGGGTTCTGTTAATGTCAGCTTCTGGCTGCTCGCTCTGTGCCTTTCTCTCTGCATGTCTGAATTTCATTCTCTTATAACGGGTACAGTAATTGGATTAAGACCCATCCTGAGCAAGGTGGGTCACACCTTAACTGAAGTAACCTCATCAAAAGGTCCTACTTACAAGAATTCATACCCACAGGGATGGTTTCCACTTAAGAACATGTTTTCTGGGTACATACGGTTCCAAACCACCCCCATATCCAGGAGCCTCACAGGGTGCCTCAGCAAGGACAGGCCCTTGGTAAATATTTGCCAACAGGTAGTTTATGAGCACATCTCATTAATGACAGTGTCTTCCCTCCACATCTAGTTTTTATTTCCTTCCTTACTCTGTATTTAATGCTTCTGCGTTTTTCTTTTGGTCATGACTTTCAAGAAATCTTTGTTTGCAAAATACATGTGAAAATTGTATTGTGGTAACTAGGTTAGGAAAATTGAAGTTCAGGCATTGACTGAATTTTCGGTTTACCAAGTCATGAGGTTTTCCAGGTTCTTTGACTAGATGGGGTTTGGACATGGTGAGCTCCCCTTGTCCAGAGTCACACAGCCCCACAGATGGCCCTGCCCACAGACCCCATCACAGGGTCAACTGGCCCCCGTGCTTCTACCTGAAGATGCTGAAGGGCCCACTATGAAATAGGAAAGAAGCACTGGCAAGTGGAAATCAGCTCAAGTTGTATTTTCCAATTGGCCAATGACTTCTCAATCGTATGTGCACCTAAAAATTGTCACTTCAGACTTCAGAGACCTCCTTTGGACATAGGGATTTTGGTCACTAGAGAAAGTCTTGTATCTTTTGAAATACATGACCACTCAGAGTAACCAGGCTGAAAGTAGTGCCTTAGTTTGCCATATCTGCTATGACAAATACCATGTGATGCACTGGCTTAAAGACCAGAATTTATTGGCTCACATTTTTGAAGCTAGAAGAAGTCAGAAATGAAGATATCAGCAAGACTTTCTCTCTCCCGCAGTCTGTACATTCTGGTGCTGGCTGCCAACAATCCTTGGGGTTCTTTGGTTTGTATCTCTGCCTCTCTAAGTTCATTGTACATACGTGAAAGCAGACCTGCATAATGAAATCTCATTTCTGTCTTTTTCCTGTGGTTTTTCCAGATAGAACTCCCTCAGGACCAACTGGCAGAGAATATAGAAACAGTCCAAGGAGAAACCTGAGGTGTTTAGCAAACCAGCCTGATCTACACTTCCTTCAACCTCACCAGTGAGAAATAAACACTACTGATGTTTTTGTGTCTGTCTTCCATACTGTACTTTTCACTGCAGTGAAATCTTACCATGCTGACTCTTTCACAATGGCTTTTTTCATGCAACAAACAATAAGTGAGTATCTTTCCATGCCAAGCACTTTTAATGGCTCAATTACCATTCGGGATGTAACAAAGCACTATAAAGTTATTTCTTAAAGGGACTTTGACTTTTCTTTCTGGGACATTTCAAAACACACTTGAAGACAGCAGAATCATTTTGAAAAGTACTCTGTGGGGACCTCATACCCATCATCCCACCTCCACATTTCACTTTTGGGGTTAGGAAGGGAGAGAAGATAAAAGGGTCTGTCCCAAACACCCTGAGCCTTCTGCATACTTCTCCCCTGTGCCTTATCTTTCCCCCTCACCCCAGCTCCATGTCAGTTATGGAGAATTGATGATTCCTCATCTTCACGGGAGGCACATATATCTAAACTTTTCAAATGCTGTAGGTGGCAAATTTCAAACAATATGGAAGTCCAGTGACAGGCACACAACATAAAAAGGAGCTTCTATTGTTAAATATTCTGGAAAGAAATGTCACAGTCCAAGAAGTAACATGGAACTCCTCTGGGGTTGGCTTGTAAATAAAAAGGCAGTGTGGCATATTCTAGCAATATTGCTCTTATGTGCATCAGTTGTCTTAAATTTGGATTTGTTTCCTAAATTAGGGTGAAAACATCTTATAGACATATTCATAGTTTGCCAGGACTGCTATAACAAATACAACTGTTGACTTGAAAACCAGGAATTTATTGTCTCATGGTATTCCGGTTTGCTAATGCTGCCATTTTGCAAAATACCAGAAATGGATTGGCTTTTATAAAGGGGGGTTATTTGGTTACAAAGTTACAGTCTTAAGGCCATAAAGTGTCCAAGGTAAGTCATCAACAATCAGGTACCTTCACTGGAGGATGGCCTGTGGTGTCCAGAAAACCTCTGATAGCTGGGAAGGCACGTGGCTGGCATCTGCTTGCTCCCAGGTTGTGTTTCAAAATGGCATTCTCCAAAATGTTGCTCTTCAGGCATTCTGTCCTCTCTTAGCTGCAGCAATTCTTCAAAACGTCACTCTCAGTTGCTCTGAGGTCCTTCTGCCTCTGAATTCCTTTATAGAACTCCAGTGATCCGACTAACACCCACCAATCAAACATTTCACTCACAGTTGATTGAGTCACATGTCCATGGAAACAATCAAAGAATTCCAATGTAATCAACACTAATACATCTGCCCCCACAAGATTGCATCAAAGAACATGGCATTTGAGGGGACATAATACATCCAATCTGACACACATGGTTTTGGAAGTTAGAAGTGCAAAATCAAGTCCTCAACAGGTTGTGCTTTCTCCCAGAGCCTGTAACATTCTGATGATGACTTGCCACATTCCTTGGGGTTCCTTGGCTTGCATCACTGCCTCAAAACATGGCGAGCTGTCTCTTTGGCTTCTCTTACTTCTGGCTTCTACTTCCGTGTCCAATTTCTTTGCTTATGAGGCCATTAGCCATTTTGGATTAAGGCCCACCCTCATTCAGTTTGCCTTAAATAGTAATAGCATCTTCGAAAATCCTACTTACAGGTGGGTTCACCCTTCCAGGACTAGGAATTAGGACACGAACATGTCTCTCGTGGGGTACATGATTCGGTGCCCAGCAGACGTGGCTCATGCCTCACATGAGTCTTTGTTTGTGGGACATGAGATTGGATTGGTTAAGAACTCCCTCCAGCTTTAGCAGCTGCCAATCAACCAACAAGCATGACACCTGGGCCAGTCTCTTGACCTTTCTGAGTCTGTTTTCACGTCTGGACGTCCGTAACATGAGACTAGCACTACCTCTCTAGGGCTGTTGTAAAAAATACATGAATATAAATTATTAGTGTGGTACCTGGCACACAGTAGATGTTAGCAAAAAAAAAAAAGAAAAGAAAAAGTTACTATATTCCCTATGCCATATGAGCCTTCTATAAGGAACATTCTGAATAAAAGAATACTATCTCATTGGGTAATATTCTGTTCTACTCTTTGTTGGTGATCGGTGAGAAGAGTGTGACCTAAAAAACAAAGCTTTTAAAAAGCAAGCTATAGTATGAGCATGGAAATTATTAACTTATTTACTGTTTCAATGAGAATGTGTCAATGGATGCTCTTTAAAATTTCTTTTCTACTCAAAATATACCTTTATTAGCTGCTTCTATTCAGTGTTCTTTATCTACTTGATAAATCGCACAGAGTTTTAGAGGACAGAGGGGCACAGAGTTACAAAGCCTGATGTTTTAGGGTTGAGGCCATGGAAACTTAATTGCCACAGATAAAGCCTCTCTCCCTCATCATTACTAATGGGTCTATTTTGTGTTAAGAGTAGGCCTTTCCACCTCAGTTAGGTAAAGTTATGCATTTCTGTTTAGTTCATGGGAACCACAATTTTAAATAAAGGCACTCTCCTCTCACAAATGTTTATCTTAGTATTTTAATAATTGGAATAATCTTAATGCATGATTGTAATATAAGACAGCCCTAGTACCTGGCTCATTTGAGCTTTCTTTGGAAAAAAATCATTGCTCACACATCCCACCTTTGCTCAAGAAACCAAGTAATCTTTGTTGCTTTTATACTTTGTTAGTTACACCTCTTTTCCTAGGTCCATACAGTGGCTTTGAAGGATTCCGTCCTTTTCTTCTGTCCCTGATAAAAGCACTTTTGACTATGTCAAGTGCCTGTGTCTTACCCACAATCCCCCTAACCCACCTGCTGGTATGCTTGCTTGGTCTAAACATCCAGTCCGTAACTCAGACTCCTCAAATGCATCTGCCCCCAAAAATCAAAGGCCACCTGGGCCTTGAGCCAAGACAGCCTTTCCTCTAAAATCACATCAAACCAGAATAATTCTTGACCATCTCTGTTAAGTGATTTTCTATATTCTTTTCCTCTTACAATGTGATTTAGGGAGTGAAATGTTGAAGTAGCATTTTCTTTTAAAGGTAGGGGAAAAAAGGCCCTTGAACAATATAGCCTTTTATTGTTGAGAAATTACTTTGGGCTTCACTCCATCCCTCCCTCCTGCCTACCCACATCACTGCAGCCGGCAACTGTAAGAATCCAGTTGGGCCAAAATACACTGGCTGCATGGAACCACCGTGCTTCCTGACATGCAGAAGAGCCAGCCTTGGATGATGCAAGCTAGTGGTACAAGTTAGTCATGCACAAACAAGAGTGGCCCTTGACTAGCTTTATTTGCTTAGGATTCCAAGTGTTGCTACCCGCGCAGGACCAAGCCTAGGATGGCTATGACAGTATTCATTTGTTTGTTCATTTATACAGCAATCATTTATTGAACAACACTGTGCTAGGTACAGCAAGAGCAAGGATGAATGAGGTAGCATCCTTGGCCCTGAGTAATTCACAATCTAATGGGGAAAGGGACAAATTTCAAACAATATGGAAGTCCAGTGACAGGCACACAACATAAAAAGGAGCTTCTAACCCAGAGGGTGAGAGGAAGACTTCCTGGAAAAGGTAATGCTGGACCTGAATCTTGTACTTAAATCTCTGAGCTCTAGAGCAATCAAAATATTCTTGCACTCTTTGGAAAGTTTCCAAGGAGATTACCTTTTAAGCCAACTTGCTCCACAAACACCCTCAATTCCCCTTGGAAAATGGGCTCCAGAGCCATGATTTCTTTGTGGAATTAAAGTTTGTCCATTTGTTTCACTTCTTCTTATAGGAATGAAACCATAAATCCTGTTCACAAAACAGGTATTTCTCTACTTTCAAAACTTTGGTACAGAAAACATCCATTTCCTGCTCAGTTAAATAAGGTTTTTGCAGATGCTGGGTTTTACCCTTCTGCCAAAGCTATTATACACATGGGCTGTGGTGTTTGGACAGACTTTAAATAGGAGCATTGACTCCCAATGGGAGTGTCCTGATGTGATAATTGCTTTTGGGACAGGTTATTGTGCACAGCTTCCAGTCTGAGATGTTCAACTTAAAATATGTTTTGCATATCGTGCAAATCACTTGGAAAAAAAATCCTTAGTGAACTGTCTATAAAATTCCTAGAACAAGCTAAGCCATATCCTCAAGTATTTCATTTTTCCATCGGACTCAACATGTCTAGAGCTTTAAGAAAAATAGAGACGTTAATTAAGGGCAAATTTTATTACTGTCATTTGAAGGATGGAGAAACTGAGACACTAACATAAAATGAATCATCCAGAGCTGCAGAAAGAGTTAGAAACAAAATCTACTGGTAATGCTACTTTGGATGTCTATTCACTAGCTGTTACTACTTCTTACATTCCCTTTCAGTAAGACTTTGTCCATGTTTGAGATATAATGCAACAAACCTGTAGACGTGAATGCAGAGAAGAAAATGCCAACTACTGAGATGGACCTCAGGATTGTCCTTTCATTGTGTTTTAATTATATAGTGCATTACTTATGAAAACTATATATTTAATTTTTTAACCTTCTAAAGATATTCTATTCCATCCAAAACAGCATACTGGGGGCATAAATTAAATCCATTTCTGGTCTCTATAAAGCACATTCTAGGGTTATATTGATACTATCTGGTTTCTCTCCTTCAAATGTATTGGCCTATGTGGCTGTTTGATGTATTATGTACCCCAAAATGCCATTATCTTTGACACAATCTTGTGTGGGCAGACATATGAGTGTTGATTAGATTTTGGAATCCTGTGGGTGTTTCCATGGAGATGTGATTCAATCAACTGTGGACAAGACCTTTGGTTGGATAATTTCCATGGAGGTGTTGCCCCACCCATTCAGGCTCGGTCTGAATTAAATTACTAGAGCACTATATAAGCTCGGACAGAAGGAGCAAGGTTTCTACCACCAAGAAGGACACTTTGAAGAATGCACAGAAGCTGAGAGAGTAGCTACAGATGAGAGACAGTTTGAAGACGGCTGTTGAAAGCAGACTCTTGCTCCAGAGAAGCTAAGAGAAGACAAACACCCCAAGAGCAACTAAGAGTAACATTTCTGAGGAACTGCAGCCTAGAGAGGAACATCCTGGGAGAAAGCCATTTTGAAACCAGAACTTGGAGCAGACACCAGCCACGTGCCTTCCCAGCCTACAGAGGTTTTCCGGACACCATTGGCCATCCTCCAGTGAAGGTACCTGATTGCTGATGTCTTACCTTGGACACTTTATGGCCTTAAGATTGTAACTGCTTAACCAAATAAACCCCCTTTTATAAAAGCCAATCCATCTCTGGTGTTTTGCATTCCGGCAACATTAGCAAACTAGAATAGTCTATTAGCTTATTTTTTTATTTTATTGTCTTCAGCAGTGAATATTCACCAAGAAATACACTAAAAGCACTCAACAGCCAAAGGGGATTCCATTGCTAACATTCAACAGTCAAAGGGGAATATCCTTTGACTATTGAGTGTTGACAATGTATTTGTTGGTAAATACTGACTGCTAAAGACAAGGAAAAAGATAGCACATAGGCTGTATTTTTTGGGGAGAGCAGCCCGGTGGTCAAATGTAACCTTTGGTAAGGCTTGTCCTTGCCATGGCCAGGCAACAGATGCATCCTCAAAGCCAGGGAAATGTTCTTCACAGGTGATGCACTTGAGGTTACCGCTTCATAGAACTGGTACATGGCTTCACCATTTGGGTTCATGAGTCTGAGCCAGATGATCAAACTACAGCTTCCCATCCTTTGGAAAGTGTCAGCTGATGGTGGTGGGCAGAGTGATAAATCCAAATAAGGCTTTCATTTTTTCTACAGTTATTTATTGGGCATCTCCTGAGTGCCAGGCTCTGTGCTACACAATAGGAATTCAGAAGTAAACTAAATAGACATACCCCTTTCCCCCTTATTGCTTACAGTCTAGTGAAGGAGGCAATCAATAAAACAGGAAACAGCCGGGACAATATGAGAACATGTAAGGAGGGAATCCAAACTAGACTGGGAAATTAGGCATCTATGAAGAGAAAAAAATTAGGTTAAGAACTGGTTTGCCAACTTGCCTACACATTGACCTCACCTGGTGAGTTTTAAAAATCCCTGAGGCTTGGATTCCACCTCCAGCGACTCTGATTTTACTCATCCGGGGTAAAGCCCCAGGATTTTTAAAAGCTACCTAATGTGCAGCTAAGTTTGAAAACCACTGGTCTAAGGATAAGTAAGAGTGAATCTGGGGAAGATTGTCCAAGAGGAAGGAACAGCACGTACAAAGGCACGGAAATCAGAGGAGCTTGGTGCATTCTGGAACAAAGCATCTGGAGTATAAGGAGGAGGCTGGGAGGAGCAGGAGACAAGGCTGAAGATGAATATGGAGAAGGTGGGAGCTAGATCTCACATGGCTCTGGTAGGTCAAGTGACAGATTTCATGTTTTTTTAAATGTCAAGAGCAATGAGAAGCCACTGTATGACTTTAGGCAAGGAAGTGACATTATCAGACTTGCATTTGTAAAAGGCATCTCTGACTGCTGAGCAGAGCGTGGGTTAGAGGTGATATGACATCATGATATTAACCAGAGGCACACTTTGTATTCAAGGAGATCAGGGCTGTAGAAAAAGCAGATGATAAAACAGGAACAGGACTGGAGTCATGCCAAGAAAAGCAGGAAGAAGTCAGGCTCTCTGTTTTAGTTTGCTCATGCTGCAGAATGCAAAACACCAGAGATGGATAGGCTTTTATAAAACGGGGGTTTATTTCACTACACAGTTACAGTCTTAAGGCCACAAAACGTCCAAGGTAACACGTCAGCAATCGGGTACCTTCACTGGAGGATGGCCAATGGCGTCCGGAAAACCTCTGTTAGCTGGGAAGTCACGTGGCTGGCGTCTGCTCCAAAGTTCTGGTTTCAAAATGGCTTTCTCCCAGGACGTTCCTCTCTAGCAAGCTTGCTCTTCTTCAAAACGTCACTCACAGCTGCACTCTCCCTTCAGTCTCTTTGAGTCAGCATGTTTTATATGGCTCCACTGATCAAGGCCCACCCTGAATGGGTGGGGTCACACCTCCATGGGAGTATCCCACCAAAGTCACCACCCACAGCTGGGTGGGGCACATTCCAAGCAAATCTAACCAGCACTAAAACGTCTGTCCCACAAGACCACAAAGATAATGGCATTTGGGGGACACAATACATTCAAACCGGCACACTCTCTCAGCTGATCCTAAGAAGTAGAAAGGGACTGATTTTCTGTTAGATCAGCCATGCTGAGGCCAACTCCCTCCCATTACACAGGCTACCTGTCCTCCAATCTCAGGGTCTAGATCCCCCTGACCCACCTGATCATCTCAGCCTTTCCAGCAGCAAACCCAGACCATGCTGAATGAGCAGATACAAGAGCAAAAGTAGAGAAAGAAGAGTTCCAAGGAAGAGACTTCTCTGCTGACCTCACCATGGTCCCCACCATGGTCCCCACCTGCAGTGCCCTGAGACTAAAACATGAAAGTCATGTACCTTCCACAAGGAATGGAGGGTGCATCCTTGCAAAAAGAGAGTGGCTGCTCCCAGATCTCCACCAACTGCAGCCTGTGCAGGGGCAGGAAGAGGCCACCTGACCACCATGTGAGTTTCCTTTGGGCTCCAAATGGGGCAAGACTTGCTGATGGACAGAAACACCACATGGCTGTGAATGAGCCACTCTTTCCTTCCACAATGAGTGACAAATTAGGAATGGGTTACATTACTCCCTCCACCACCCACCCAGATTTGTTACTGAACCCTAAAAAAATATCTGTTCTGTTCCAATTTTCCATCCCCACTGACTGGCTTGTGACTTGAACCCAGTTCCCATCTGACTCCAAAGAGTCCAGTCTCAGTCGATGTCATCTCACTGCTTCCCCACCTGCTGATTATCTTCTCAGTGGGTGAAACACTCCTGAGCTCCACCTGCTCCATAGCATCCCAACAACACATTTTGGCACCAACCTGAAAACCGTGAAAATTCGGTATCCATGAGGTTTTAGTCCTCTAAATACCGGTTGCATAACCTGGGCAAGATACTTGAGCTCTCTGTGCCTCAGTTTCTTTGCCTGTGAAATGGGATATGAAGAATGTCTCCCTCAGAGTCTTGTGAGGGCTGAATGCAATTACAAAAAGCATTTATTACAAAGTCTATCATTTAGTGAGTGCTCAATAAATAGCAGTGATTATTATTCTCGCTATTATTACTATTATTACAATATGTTTGCACACTTCTCCATCCTTTCTACCCCAATTGTGCAGTGCCCTTAACTTCCAAAGTGCAAAGTGGCAACAATAAAAGACTGCAAATAATTGTTCAGTCAGCTGTACTTTGGCTGTCATTCGTTTGACAGAGGTGGGGGCGTGAGCTGCCCATCACCACAAGATGGCGCTAAAATATTACAACCCACCCACAATGCTTTTCATATAAATGTCACAATAAAAAATGTGCTGAATGGTTGGCAGACACAGCAGCATTATTTTCTAAATGTCATCTATTATTCTACTTCTGGCACAAAGGCTTTACAGTACTCCTTACATTAGGCTTGCTCTGCTCCAAGGAAAAGACAGGGTTTTTATCTCAATTTCTTTATTTTAGATGAAAGACAACTAACCAGTTGTCTTTTGATGTAATAATTAGGGCCACACACTAAACAAAAGAAATCTGTAATTTTTATACTGAAACTAAATTTAAAGTGTAATGAATTATTACTATTAAAAGGTCCCTTCAGAGAGATTCCAAAAGGAGCCGAGAGGTCACTCTGGTGGGCACTTTTACGCACAATATAGACAACCCTTTTTAGGTTCTAATGAATTGGGGTAGCTGGTGGTGGATACCTGTAACTATCAAACTACAACCCAGAACCCATGAATCTTGAAGACAATTGTATAAAAATGTGGCTTATGAGGGGGGACAGTGGGATTGGGGGGGCCATAGGGATCACACTCCCGTTTGTCTAGTTTGTGGATGCATGAGTGGAAAGGTGGGGGAAGGAAACAAACAAACAAACAGACAAGGGCGCCCAGTGTTCTTTTTTACTTTAGCTGCTCTTTTTCACTTTAATTATTATTCTGGTTATTTTTGTGTGTGTGGTAATGAGGGTGTTGGGGATTGATTTTGGTAATGAATGTACAACTATGTAATGTACCGTGAACAATCAAATGTATGATTTGTTTTGTATGACTGCATGGTATGTGACTATATCTCAATAAAATGAATAAAAAAAAATAAAAAAAAAAGGTTAAAAAAAAAAAAAAGGTCCCTTGATGCGAACAGAGATTGGCAAAAAGAAATTTTTGATCTTCAGAGTTTTACGGTTAGTTATTTCCTCAATTAAGAAAATCACTTAGTGTCCTGGAATTAAAATGTCCTCATAGACTACAATTTAACAATAGGTGTGGTAAATTTTTCCTGCCGAATTCCAGAAGTGAATCCCTGCCTTTTCTCAAGTTTCCCGTGTCAACAATACCCAATTTTGTCCTCAGGGAACAATTTGAGGCTTGGTTCCATAAAAGGGGCATCCAAGGATTCCTGCCAGTTGCCACATTGCCTCAGTGATGAAATGCTATTGTCACTGCCTCTTCCTGCAAATCCACAGGTGAGAAGGATTTTTTGGCATTCTCTGTCCAGGTCAACAGAGGACTCAGTTTCCCCAAATTGAATGCCTTGCTCTATCAAATGGAAAAGATCTTCCTTCACAACCCATTATCAGAAGATTTCACACAAGGTGTTCAGATACCTCTCACTCACACTTTTCACTCAATGAGGCAAGGAGCTACTTGCCAAAGGGAAAATATCATGTTATTTTCTGTTCTCAAAGCCAAAACTAATTTCAAAGGGAGCCTATTTTTAATTCCCTATTTTAATTTCCATTTGGACACTCTAACTAGCCCTTTAAAGCTATATAATTAGAGATTCTAAATACAAAGGAGTAAGGTTTGTCTGGACAGCCCTGGTGCCAGTCAGACACCTCCCCTATTTCATCTTCCAGCTCATGCCCTTTTATATACATTTTCTCATTTGGTCTCCACACCAATCCTATTTGGAGACAAGGCAGGTCATTGCTCCAGCTACCCCGTTGCTGCATGGGATCTGATTTGCCCAATATTGAAGGTTAACTAGTGGATTAGTTAGAACTCAACCCAAAGTCTTCGGGCAGGACCAACGTTCCCATGGTTTTCATCACCGCACCATCACACACTGCTCGTTAATCAACCCTGCTCATTTGGTACTCATTTTCAAGTGTCTTTAGCTCTACATGGGTGTATGCATTCTCTGTCCAACTAAATTTTTACTTTAAAGACAATGACTATGTCTAATAAAACTGCCACTCCCACAAAACCTTAATACCCAATAAATATTTATTGGTGAGGTCTTGATTGGGTGGAGAATGAGAGCAATAAAGATATTTTATTCAAATACCCTTATATCTAAATAAAACCGAATGCTTAGATTCACTCCCCTTTTGTATGATGGGAAAAACTGTCAGTACTGAAAATTTGGCAATTTTTTCAAATTCATTTTAAATGGATGAAGTATGTCGGATTCAGGGCAGACTCATTTCCTATTCTATATCTAATGTGGGTTTAGGTTATAATTTTCGATGACAGCAAAGAGACTGGGGGTGTTTTGCTGTTTTCTTTTGCTAAATGACATGATTTGAGTACAAGTAAATTTGTGTTTCTGTGGGTTTGCCTCCATATTTACTCTCTGCTTGACTCCCTTTTTCCAGGTTTTCATAGTCTGGAAAGGAAGTGTGGTCTAGTGGTCAGAAAAACAGTTTAGGAGACTAGAGTTGTGGTTTCCATTCCTGTCTCACTCCCTGACTCATTATAAGATCTTGGGAGCATCACTTAAACATTGTAACTGTGAGCCTCAGTTTATCCGTTTTCTTTTTCATGTCCAGAAACATTGCTCAGAAATAATCAGATCATCTGACAATGTAAAATTTAAAATGAGGGTGGTCCTAAAAAGAAACAATACCCTATGAATATGGAGCTTCATTAATGGTTACTAATGGCTATAGAAGAATAATAGGATTCTCTAATTAATTTTACTAACTGAAGGGAGTCATCAAAAGACTTTTCTAGTGTTTGTTAAGCTGGTTAATGGCTACCAACTGAATAGTACCTGGAAAACAATTTATGATGGGAAGAAAATCAAAGGAGTCAAGAATCTAGGGAAAACGCGAGTCAGGAATTCTGGATCTTGCTCCTGGCCTCCAGAAGGAAATAAAACTGGGCATAAGCACTCTAATTTCACTTGGGGTTCACACTTCTAGGCTTACCAAGAAAACTTGAGAGCTTCCATCTGGTCAGGCTACAAATTCAAGATCTACTTGAGATCCTGGCTTGTCTTTACCCGTCATTGTCTCATACTTAGTTACCCTTGCTCAAGAAGAAAAGTTATAGTGGTTGTTATCTGTTGAGTTAAATGGGGAGAATGACTCGGCAAAATGAAAATTAAAACCTCCTATAAAATACTGTCACATAGAGAATCATTTTAATTCTATCACATGATCTGTTGGTTGGTTGATGGATCAAGGCATTCCCAGCCACCAAGAACCAACCCAGAAGAACAGACAGGGCCACCTTCAGAGACTGTCTCTTGGTTCTGTGACAAGTGTCACTCTGTTAGGGGTTATTCTCACCTTTCTATGACAATTCCTTAAGAATCTATAGTTCACTAAAATTCTGACACTAAAACTAATAATAATAGCTATTATGATGATAAAAATAACAACTATTTATTAAGTACACACTAATTGCCAGGCACAATGCTAAGCGTATTCTACACGTGACCTCATTGAACACTCTCTCAAATCCAATAACGTAGGAATTGTTCTACTCGGTTTACAAACAGGAGACTTAGACTTGGTGGTAAAGTCACTTGCCTGAGGCTACAAAGCGAGGAATGAAACCTAAAGCCACCTGTCTCCAAGGACAAGGTTTTTGACCACTGAGATGCTCTGCCTCCCTCCAACCTGAACAGGTCAAAAGGAGCTTGCTCCAGGAGATGTCAGGAGAGAAGCAAAGGTCTGAAACTCAGCATCCTTCTGTTCCAAGAAGAAGAGAAGCAGACGACTGTTTCCATGGCCTGCGGGGATTGTGCCAGGTTGCTTTTCCTGCCGGAGGCCACCAGTTGGCCAAACCGGTCTCCCTTCTTGAAGAGTAGGTGAGAAGATGGGAGAGTCCTGTCTGCAGACCTGCTCGTCGCACCCAACAAAGAGTTCCTGCACAAAATAAAGACAATAATATTTCAGGATATAAATATTCTTGGGATACAGATTGGTGAAAAGGAAGAGGAAGAGGAGAAGACACTAAGAACTAGCTCACCTAGACAGCAACTGCAGCCTGTCCTCCCACAGACAGTGAATTAGGACCTGCTGAGAATGAGCCACAACTACACACCCTGCGTGAAACAATCGGAGGAACCAGCACATTGAAACTAAGGGGTCAACGAACCCTAGAGGAAAAGACACATCAGGTTGGGTGACACACTCCAGCCATATGTGGATTTCGCATAGTCAGGAGCACATTAATAGAACCAGAGCTGGAAGTGCTGGTCTGGAAATTACAGAATCTTGGTCATAGATGTTTTTATCTGATTTCCAATTTAGGATTTGGACTTTGAAAGAGAATACAGAATGTGGGAAGGAAAATCTGATACGGTAGTCACATACTTTGTAGTCCAAACTAGCACACTTTTAAGAATAAAGGGGGATGGTATTATTGATTACCCCAGGGGCAACAGGTAAAAGTAAATTATGACCATCCCAGCAAGCTGGACATACAATCAGTCTAGCCTTTGGAGAAGTCTGCAAATACAAGAATAAAATTATAGGAGAGAAATCTGGGTAATGGTAAAAAAAAAAAAAAATGTGTGTGTGTATATATATGTACATATATATTCACATAAATTCACATATATATGTATGCATAATCTACAAAGAAAGGAACAAAGGAGATACTATAACATAACGAGAATATGTTGGAGACATTGGTTAATGTATTCTTGACACTGCTCGTAAAATTGGCACATTATCTGAATAAGGAGAAACTTCAGTTACTCAGAAATGCTGGAAATTGCAATCTGAAAATCAGGTCATCTGATAAATTTCTGGATTGAACTTGCCTTGCTTATGATTTCATTTCTCAGGAAGTAAAGGAAGTGGCTTTGGACCTACTTCTGACTAACAAGGAGGAATTCTAGGAAGCATGAGATCTGATGCAATTCTAGATTTGGGTCCTGCTGCAGATCCCAAAAGAAGGAGAGGAGGGATCTACAGACTTGAGATGGCACAAGGGGGAGGAAAACTTGTGAAAATGAAAATCGGACCACATAGCCACAAACTATCTCTGCAAGATACAAGGGGCACAATACTAAAGAGACCTGCAAAATAGAGCCAGAGATGATAAAGCCAAGGTGGGGAAAGGATGCAGGAAAAGTCTGAAGCAATGAAGACCTTCTTTGGAGTAAGATGGAAGACATTCTTGGATATGTCCTCCCCTTAGACGGTCCTTGTCACACTGACTACCCACAGTAAGTGGAAGGGTTGGGAGGTGGCAGAAGGGTAGTAGCTCAATTTCTACTTTGCTCCCATATTCTGTTTCAGGAGAGGTACTGTATTGGGAACTGGAAGGAGTGATCATCCTGATATGTTTCAAGCTGTGTCTCCAATATAAAATTTAAACCTTGAGAAAAAAGTGATAAACTGAAATTTGTCCCGGGGTGGAGAGGCAATGGGATTAATGAAATGTGCCTCAGCTCAGGCTATTTAGCCCAAGGAAGAAACTGGGAGGGTGGGAATGATTCCTGCTTTCCAATGTTTGGAAAACCATTCTGATGGGTAAGGACTACTTTGAGGGCTCCAGAGAATGAAATTAGAAGACCATATTTTGACTTTATAAACATTCACACATTCTAAAGACTAACATTGCCCTCAAAGTGGAATGGTGAGCACTGGGAGAGTGTAGTCCCTTCTCAGCAGGTATCCACAAAGCTGAAAAACCACTTGGTCGAGATGTAAGTTGCCTCAAATCTTCTTGAGACTGGGGATATAAATTAAGGTGTAGTGAAGGTACTTTGAAACAGGTTGAAGCATTTATTGAGCAGTTAATTTTGATGACCTAAAAGTTCCTTTTCAACTCTCAGCTTCTGTATTCTTACCATCTTATCATCAAAGTCAGCAATTCACCCTGCCTATACTAAGGCACTTTCTTTCTTGGATTTATGGGAGGTGGTCCAGTATAGTGGTCAAGAACCTGGACACAACAATTATCTCATGGGGTAAATCCTAGCTTTACATCTTACTAGCTTTGTGACCTTGGACAATGGATTTGACCTCTCTACATTTTGGTATTCTCATCTTTAAAATGTGAAAGATCATAATAGTACCCCTCTCACGGCATTGTTATGAGAATTAAGTGTGATAACATTATATAAAGAGCATCAATGTCTATCATGTAATAAGTACACAATAAATTTTCACTACTAGTATTGGGTAAATCCAAAACTGATTTCACTTTTTACACATTGTCTATAAGTTGTCAATATGGAAGGACAAAAGAGTCTGGGCCCCTGGAAACAGTTCGCAACCATATGTCTGGAAACACAACGGATGATGCCCAGGTGCCTTGAGCCTCAGTTGGGATAACTAAGGCATGTTCCATGCTGCTTCCCAGAGTTCTCCAGAGGAACTGGGCTCCAGTTGCCTGTAGTGGAAACTGGTTTGATAACATATCCTTTGGTAGTTTCATACCCTTTCCCATCTCACTACCATCTCACTCGTTTACCTGGGACTATCTTCCAGAAAAACTACTTGCACTCAAATCCTCATCTCAGTCTGCCATGGGGAACCCAGTCCAAGACGTATGATAATCTCAAAGCTGTCACAAGAGTCACAATTGAGACGATGTGATAACAAAGCCACAACCAATACGATGATACCTGAAGTATGATATCATATGACTTAGAGACACATTCACTGCTCACAAGGCAAGGCAACCACAATCACACAACCCCAGGACCCCACATTAAGGACAAATCCACAGGCTGATTCCTTTGTGATCCCCTGAAGCTGCTAGAAGAGAGCTCCCAACAGTGCCTGGCATGTGACATGTCCTCAAAATTTAGTTGTTCAGTGAATGAATGTACAAACTTTTATCATCATCCTGATAGCAATGCAAAACCATTGTGAGTTTTTGAGCAATGAAAGAGCAATGTGTTTCTGAGAAATTAACCTGATGTTGGCATAGAGGATGGAATAAAAGGGAGATCTAGGTAAATGAGGGGATGAAGCATTTATTTAGATATTTTAATCTAAATATATGCAGTAGTATTACCAAAAGGGAGAGGCCAAGTTCTACATAGAGAGAGGAGAGAGTCACCAAGTCCTCTAGTAGGCAGAGTAAAGACATGCACGCACCACCCCCCACCCCACCCCTACCAAGAGCTGCTGGTTGTTAGACCCACGCCAGGTACATAAACCTATGGAACAAAGATCCAGTCAGAAGAGGGCCAGTGGGGACAATGAGTTCAGCATTCACAGGCTGCCAATCACGCACACAGTAGCAGAGAGCATCCTGTACGAGTGGGAAACCACGGCAGGAAGCAGCCTCTGTCTTTATGCCTAAGATATTTATACACTCCACTGTGGCCAGCAAACAAAACTCATGTAACTTGGATGAAATTTTAATTATACAGGATTTTAATGATTTCAGTTGCTGCGGGTGGAGAAGGGAAGCCAATAAAGAAGGAGCAAAGGTTCACCCAAGTACAGCCACCCATTTCCCCTCACCCTGTGGAGAAACCAGCAATTCCAGGCGAAGGTCCCAGGGTTCACTGTTTAAGGTAGGAGGGAGCCACATAATTCTAGGCAGCAGCCATGTGCGTGGCTTTGTCAATACTCAGTCTCGCCACAAACTGTCAACAGGATGCAGATCTCGGAACTGATAATCTTGCTATAAAAAGGATTATGGAGAACATCATCATCTTCATAGTTCCCATTCTTTACCCACCTTTTCTCCCAGGCTTCTCTCCATTTCTGCTTTATTCTCCTGGGTTAGCCTTTCCACACTCCTCTCTGCTGCCAAGAGCTGCAGCAGGAGAGCACCCTGTTCTGCCCAGAATGTGCTCCTCATTATCCTGCAAATAGTAAAAAGAAGTTTGGTTGGATTGGCCTCCATGTGGAGCTATAGACGTGTTCTCCATGAGCCTCTCACCTACAGTCACCTGGCTGGCCCAGGTAGGAAAGAGGTCAGCACCTGCTCCAGTGACACTTACCAGGAAGCTCCTTTGTATTATTATTACATGCCTTACTCAGTATATCAACAACATTGGACTGCCTTGGGGGGACTTGCAAGATGGCTGAGCCGTAAAGTATGTGTTTTCACATATTCATTAGGCCATTTCCTAGGAACTACTACTGAGCTGGGTGCTGAAAGGGCTACAATGATGAACAAGACAGGGGGTCGATCCTCTAGTGCTGACAGTTTGGCAGGAGACAAGACATAAGTGCAAACAACAGAACATAGCAAAGCACCTCGACAGAGAAGGTGAGGAAAGGTGGCTGTCAGCTGGAGACGGGAGCTCAGGAAGCACCTCCCAGACAGCGTTTGAACTTGGCCGTGAAGGATGGGTAGGATTTCCATATAGAAAGACAAAGGAGTCCAGGTGAAATTAACATTAGGTGAGAATGAGCAGGTAACCTGAACAGAGGTACGAATGTGCAAGGTGGGGATGGAGCATTTTGGAAGAAGTGTTTCCTTTTGCTATACTAGTTAAGGCTAAAAGAGATAGATGGAGACTAGAATTTTAGTCTCTAGACAGTGAGGAGACAATGAATGTCAGGGTAACTGGGTCGACCCCTTACTTCAAAGATTAGAGTCCCACTGCTAGGGGAGGTTACCAATCTTTCCCAAGACCCCATAGCAAGTCAGAGCTCTCTTTGGGAAGAAAGCCTGGGGCTCTGGTTCTCAGTCCAGGGCCCCCTCCCTGTGTATTGCTATTTCACAACCAGAACTGTGCCTTGGGACAAATATTCGGGCAGCAGAGTTTTTTTTAAAAGATGACAGTGGTACAAAACTGCTGATACAGGAACTGTGAAGAGGGCTTTACAGGTTCCAGGAGGGGACTGCTGGGGACCTGGACCGAGCCGTTGGCGGTGGGAATGAGAAGGAAGTCTTGAGTCCAAGAGTAATTGTGGAGGGAGAATTTACAGGACAAGATGACTGTTTGGATGTGTGGGCTGTGGAAGAGGGAGGCAGAAGAGCTGATTCCAAGGTTTCAAGCCCAGTGACTAGAAGTGACTTTTATGGAAAAAAGGAAATCACTCATCGCTTCCTCAGCCCTGGCATGCACTTTTCTCTCTGCCCTCTGCTGTGAGGAGCACTCCCTCAGATGTTTTCCTGGCCCCTAAGACAACCATTCTGCAACAGAGCCCTTGCTCTTCCACACTGATGCCATTAGCTACCCCTCCTTTTTGTTACTCTCCTCCTTCTTGGGTTGCTTGTCTCTGTAGACTTCTATTACTTACTCTTTGATTTTTATTAAATGGAATTGTTTTCCAAGTTTATATTGTTTTCTCTTTTTTACTTGAGTTAGATAAGACAGAAACCCAATTCAAAGGAAATATTTTGGTTCTTGAAATTGAAAAGTTTGGAAGTATGACTGGAGCCTGGGAATAAATTATGTCATCAGTCTCCTTCTCACCCACACACAGTTCTGCTTTTGTTTCTGTTGATTTTGCTTTCAGGCAGACAGCACCGGTAAGATGGCAATCAGCAGCCTCATGGCCTCCCAACTAGCTGCTCAGTGGAAGGAGAACCTACAATGGCTCCAACCAAAGTGCTGAGATTTAGTTCTATTAGACTCAATTTGGTCAGGTGACCTCCCTAGACCAATTGCTGTGACCAGAGGGGCAGACTGTACTGATGGGTCAGCCTGGGGGGGCAAGTGTAGCTGGGATTGGCCTCACCCAAATCACATGAACTCTGAGTTGGAAAGGAGGGTCCACAGAAGGAAACCACATAATTGTTGTTACTAGAGAAGGGAGTGGATGCTGGCTAGGGGAAAATATGTTTCGTTGGTGTTGCTTTCATCTATTTACACTTATTCACAAATTAAATATCATGTCTGCAGACCTGGTGTGTCTTTAGATGTTTGGACCACTTACTGGATATATTCTCCTAAACATCCCACCCAAGTTCAAATTCGATACAATCAAAGGTGATTTTTGCTTTGTTCCTCCTACTCTAGTTTTTATATATCTATATGATGTCACCATATTCTAGGTCACCTGGGACGATGACTTTGGAGTCACTTTTGATTCTTCCTTCTGTCTTACACCTGACACCAGCCCCATGCCTCCAAACGCATGCACTTGCGCGTGCATACAAGCACACACATCCGAAGCCCTCTACTTCCTTCTCAGCTTGATCCCTCAACATCAGCCATCGCACCCTATGTGGTAGATTGCAGAAATGGCCAAATCTCTCACTCTTCCCCATCCATATCCCTTCCAATGTGATTTCGCACCTCCTCCCATTAGGAGGTAGAGTTGATTTCTGCACTCAGTCTGTCTGATTTGGACTTACAAGGTATTTTTTGTTGCTGTTGTTGTTTTGTTTTTGCTTTTTGATTTGGTTGATCTGAGCTGGCCTTTGTGACTTTGCTTGTGACTTTCTCTTCAGTCTTAACCATGAAACCATGCTCAAAGCACAAAGCAAGCCACACCAGATGGGCCCACACTACACTCTCCAGGCCTCGGATGATCTAGCAGCTGTCCTCAGATACTGGAGAGAACAGAACCAGAAGCAGAAAAACTGCCCACTGAGCCTAGCCCAACTGGATGACCCATAGAACCATGAGCTAAATAAACAGCTGTAATTTTTAACCCTCTAAAATCTGGGTTGATTTGTTAGGCAGCAAAGGCTAACTGATACACCTTCCTTTTTACTGACCCTGACCTAATTTATGCTCTCACTTAGTTGGAAAGTTGACCTTTGTGCTGGCCTTAGAATGAATAGTAAGTAAATTATTTCTAACACTTACAAAGTGCTTATTCTTTTCCAGACATCATTCTAAGCATCTACATATAATAACTTATTAAAAGTTTGGCAGCAGGAAACTATCAATGTGCATTGTGCACAGACTCCAGAGTCCATGGCATGTGACAAAGAATCATTGGAAAACACTCTTCAGCCTGGAAAGAGAAGCCAAACACTCAAATGATACTTGGTCACCCAGCAGGCAACTTGGCCTTCCATGATGAATTTCATCTGTCATATACTATCTCTCTCCAGCACAGAATCTCCAGACCAAGAATGCAATTTTCTTGTAAACAACCACATTAAACCATCCATCACTCTCAAAAATACTGGAGAATTCCACACAAATCAATAGGGTTTGTACATGCATCTCTGAAGACTGAATTGCTTTTTATTGATTAAAAACCCCACTCAAATAAAATAGTACACTACTGAAGGAAGGATTGCATTACCATATCCTCTTGCAATGTTTATCAAAGCTATTGAATTTAACAGACTTAATCAAGCATATTATCTACTATTTAAGGATTGCAGTACTAAATAAATATTGTTTCAGCCATGCTTCACTCTCCCATTGTCCTGAAAATAACTAATATCTAAAGTGAATCCTATGATTACTCTTCCATGGAAAGGTCTCTAATAGAAAGGAATTTCTCAGGAAGAAAAAGTATTTTAGAAAAACACAGCATTTTTTAAAATTAAGGATTATGTTTGGGGACTATTTAAGACTCTTAGACATTTTAAGGCTAGACTCAGAAGCTTTTTTATTATTTTTTAGTTAGTCCAATATTTCCAGTAGCTATTCCGTTTGTTGGTTTTTATTCCAATTATTCCAAGCATACGGAAGGAAGTGCTGGTTCCTTCTATTAACAGGTGGGGTTGGAAGTTAAAATGTTATAGTCAGTAATGAAAATGAGCCAAGTTAAGAATTTAATTTTTGTTGCAAAAACAAGATTGGTTGAGGTCTGCCTTAACAAGATCAAAAAGCTGGGGAAAGCAGCAGAATAAGCCCGGTCCTGATTCCTAGCACAAAACACGCTTTGAGCTCTAGGGGATAAGATGACAGCCGGCAGGTGTCTGCGGAGAAATAACAACCAAAGCTGCAGGGCCACAAAGGTGTTTATTGGGGGTCTTAGAATTGCAATTCTGGAAGACAGATTCAGGTAGCAACCCAGATAGCGTCCTGTCTTGGTGCTTCCAGGCAAAGGTTTTCAAAGAAACTGAAGATGACTTAAGTTGTTTGTGATTGGTGGGTGTTCGGGGCACTCTAGATGTTCTTCTGGTTAGATAGTTTGCTGAGTTCTTTATCTTGTGGCTTGTTTCGGGTATCCAGATGTCTTCAGGGTTTTGAGAAACGTTGTTTGAGGCTTGCATGCGTTGGCAGTTTGTGATATCTGGCTGAGATTTGAAGTGTAACCTCCAGAATGACTGCCTGACTCTATTTTAAATCTTAGCCATAGTAACTCTGTTTTGTTTTATTTCTTTTCACACAGGCTTTCTGTGCCCTGGAAAACATTATTCCAATTTTGTTTTTGGAGCCTGAAAGAAAACAAAAAAGAAGCTACTCTAAATTGGGAACTATTATCTTTTTTTGTCACTGTTAGCATAAATGCAAACATTCCATAAACATAAATGAGTACAAGGAATGATGAGGAAGTGAAACAGGGCAAAGATGACCAATTTTGAAGGTATAAAATACAACCTGAAATGGTCTAAAGTCACAAAACCATCAAATATATGCCATGCTACCTATCATGCATGTAATCATTTATTATCTGGTAGAGATGTCTTTGTTATATGGTTTATTAACAAATTGACATTTCATTTCCTATTATTAGTAATTGCAAATTTCAAGAAGGAGAAAAAGGTTTTCATTAACAGCTAGAATATTTTTTAAAATGACAGAAAGGAAAATCTCCTAGATCAGATGAGAGAAAGTGATGATGGTCATGTTGTTTTATTGCTTACCCAGAGAAAATGAGAAATGCTGCAAATAGACACGATCTATTCTGTTTTACTATAGAATATCTTCAAAGAACAGACCAGAAAAAAAAATGCAATACTGCTCAAAGTTTTCTACTTTATTGCTGAGCATCTTACGGTCACAAAATGCAAATCTGGGGTAATTTATTAACCTTTTTTCAATCTCTCTTTCTTAAAGCAAACCTAAAAAAAAATTGAGCTTTAAAAGGTCCATAGAAACTTCTTTCATCTTATAGTACATTATGACTATACACAATTAGAGGAATCTAATCAAAAGCTTGTCTCCAGTAACAGCGCTGTGATTTCCTCTTCAGAATGGTGCCACTCTGTGACCATTTCATAGTGTTTAAAAACGTATTGTTCCAATCTACAAAGATAATACTTGATGGATAGACTAGTATTGTGCAATCACTGAGAAGACAGTCAGAATATCAAAGTCTAACAATCCCTCCATCCCCAATTTTTCCTGTGGGCCAGGGAGTTCATAGCTACTTTGAGTTTCCTTCTGTGCATAAAAACATTGTGCTATCGTTTTCCTCATACAATGGTAGAACTAGTCTTGGACAAGGCCTCAGAGACCATCAATAATCATTTCATAAATGATGAAATGGGAACCTGAAGGAAAAATAAGATTTCCCCATGGTCACATACCCAACCAATTGCCAAGCAAGGATGAGAAACGGGGTCTCCTGACTTTCCGCTGAGTGCCCTTTCCACTGATGAGAATAAGTGACCTTAAAGCTTTTGAAATAAGCAGGGGTTTTCTTGTACCAAAGCTGCTGGCGATAAAGCGATGGAAACAGATAAGTGGCTTGAGAATTCTGCTTTCCAAGCAGATCAGAACAACATGTGACACAGTTTTGTGATCTTCTTAAAACGAGCATCATTGAAAGTCATTGTGAGCTTATAAAAATTTTACAGCCTCTTTCTTCAAAGGATATTCTGATAAGGGAAATCATGGGCTCCATAAAGTTTAGGCCCCCTAACAACAATGATCACATTTTAAAATTGCTTTATAAAGTATTATAAATGATCAGTGAATATTGTTATGACTGCTAGACGTTCTTTTATGTCATTTATAAGCTCTAGGGGAATCACCACCCTTGAGCTCCATGTAACTTGCCTGTGCTTTGAATGCCATTTCACTTGAGAAGTTATCACAGAGTGAAAATGTCTATGTGCAGTATAATAGCTCCTAGTTTCCCCTTTATTTCTCCCTTCTTTACTTTGTTGGTCTAGTTAAGGGTTTTTGTTACATAAGCAACAAAAGAAAAAATAAATAAATGGGACATCATCAAAATTAAAAAGATGCATCAAAGGACTTCAACATGAAAATAAAAAGACAACCTACAGAATAGGAGAGAATATTTGGAGACCACATATCTGATAAAGGTTTAACATCCAGAATACCTAAAGAAAACTTACAACTCATCAACAAAAAGACAAACAACCCAATTAAAAAATGGGCAAAAGACTCAAGTTGACATTACTCCAAAGCAGATCTACAAATGGCCAAAAAGTACATGTAAAGTTGTTCAATGTCATTAGCCATTAGGGAAATGTAAACCAAAATGACAATGAGATACACTACACATCCACCAGAATGGCTACTATTTTAAGAAAAAAAAAAAAAAAGCAGAAAATTACCAGTGTTGGAGAGGATGCAGAGAAATAGGAACCCTCATTCATTTTTGGTGGGAATATAAAATATTTCTGTGGCTGTGGAACAATTTGATGGTCCCTCGGAAAGTTAGGTATAGAATCACGGTATGACCCAGCAATTCCTTTTCTAGGTATATACACAAGAGAATTGAAAGTAGGGACTCAAACATTTGCATACTGATGTGCATACCAGCATTATTCCCAATTTCCTAAAGGTGAAAGCAACCCAAGTGTTCTTCAACAGATGAATGTGGTATATACATACAATGGAATATTATTCAGCCACAAAAGGAGTGAAGTTCTGATACATTTGACAACTTGAATTAAACTTGAAGACATATTGAGTGAAACTAGCCAGACACAAAAGGACAAATATTGCATGATTCTCACTGATGTAAAATAATTAGAATGGCAAATTCATAGAGTCAGAAACTAGAATACCGGTTACCAGGAAACAGGGTGGGAACGGTTGGTAGAGAGTTTCTATGTGGGCCTATGGAAAAGTTCTGTAATGGACAGTGGTGATGGTAGCACAACATTGTGAATGTAATGAACACCACTGAATTATAAACTTGAAAGTGGTTAAAAGGGGAAAATTTTTGGTCGTATATTTGTTGCTAGAATAACAATTTTTTAAAAAAGCCATAGGACTGTACAACACAAACAGTGAAACTAATGTAAACTATGGACTACAGTTAATAGTATAACTATGATAATATTATTTCCTCAATTATAACAAAGGTACTACACTAGTTCAAAGTTTTAATAATAAAGATGATAACTGTGTGCATGTGAGGGGAAGTACACAGGAACTTTATCTTCAGCATGATTTTTCTGTAAATCTACAACTTCTCTAATAAGAAAAATTTTTTAAAGTACTCTGGGCTTGCAGTCTATAAAAATCTATGTAAAATACTACAGGGCAAATAACCAGTTACTTCAACAAGTGAATTTCCAGGAAATTAAAAAAAGATGGAGTGGCTTTCCATAGATCAAAGGAGACTTAAGAACCATAACAACAAAATATGGTAGCATATGGACCATTTTTGGATTGTGATTCAAACAAGCCAACCGTGTAAAAATTGTGAGATAATCAGAGTAATTTGTTGTAGATTCAGAATGTTAAACTTAATCTCTATGGTAACTACAAAAAAAAATACTGAAGAATATGGAAGCTCATAGAGACAAAAATTAGAGAATAGGTTTCCTGGGGTGGGTGAACAGGGGTAACAGGAGTTAATGCAAAATGGATATAGGATTTCTGTTTTGAGAGATGTGAAAATTTTAGTAATGGAAGGTGGTGAGGTTACCGCAGTGTTGTAGATGTGGTCAATCCCACTGAATTGTATACTTGGTAGGAGGTTGAGACAGGAAAATTTATGTTGTATATATTTTTTTAAAAAAAAAGGCAACTGAAGAGACAACAACAAATAAATGCAATATATGATCCTGTATGAGATATAACGATGAAGGAGTAAAGGTTCATAGGGACATTATTGGGACATATAAAAAAATTGGAGTATAGACTATAAGCTTTATATTGATGTTAATTTTCTTAAATTTGATAACTGTGGTTACACACTGAATATCCTTGTTCTTAGGAAATGTACATGGCAGTATTGAGTGTTCAAGGAGCATTATATATATAACCTACACTCAAATGTTCAGAAAATGGATTGATAAATATATAGATTAGATAGACAGATAGATAGATAGATAGATAGATAGATAGATAGATAGATAGATAACAGACAGATAGATAAGGCAAATGTGGCAAAACGTTAATATTGGCAGATCTGGGTATCAGGGCTGGTAGGGGGATGTTGGAATTCTCGGTGTGGAATCTGTATTATTTTTGTAACTGTCCTGTAAGTTTGAAAGTATTTCAAACCAAAAAGAAAAAAAAAAAAAAAAAAAAAAAGATAGCAACAGTGAAGTAAAGAATGCCAGTGCAGAAGTGTAAATACTTTGTGCTAGTGAAAAACTTTAAGTTGGCCACAAGTGATCAGCATTGTTATATATGCAGCAAATGTGTAAGAATGATGAGTGATATTATTAGTAAAACTGTTTGTCATCAAAGATGGTGGAGCACCAAGTGACAACAAGATTTAGGGGTATGACAGAAGGTTTCATATTTGAAGGATACATATAGTCCTTGTATTTAAAAGTACCTAGACATACCAGAAATTAATATCCATGTCTTTCCTCCTTCTAAAAGTAGTATGAACTACTTTTATACTCTCTACCTTAGCTTGCCAGACCACCATGACAAATGCCATGCAAATGGATTGGCTTAAACATGGAGCTTTGATTGGCTCACTGTTTTGAAGTCCAAAATCAAAATACCAGTATGTCTTGCTTTCTCCTGGAGTCTGCAGCATCCTCTCACTGGCTACCCACAATCCTTGGCTTGCATCTCTACTTCCCATCACATGGCCATCTCGTGCTCCTAGTGTCTGCTCTTCCAGTTTCCACTGACTTCCAGCTTCTTCCAGTGGCCTTCTTTGACTCCGGCTTCTGCTTTTGTCTCTTTATAAGGCCTCAAGTAATATGGATTAAGACCCACCCTGAATAGCTGGCTACACCTTAACTAAAAATAATATCTTCAAAAAGTCCTATTTACAAAAAATTCACACCCACAGGGACACAGAGTAAGATTAAGAACATGTGTTCGTTGAGATACATAATTCAAACTACCACAGTCTCCCAGACTGGAAACAGAGTTAACAGTTAGCAATGTGTTTCAGTAATAGCAGCAAACATTGATGAACTAAAGTATCAGCAACAGAAAATGAAATAAGGAGGATATGAGATATCTTGATGATGATTTGGATGTAAGGATTAAGGCTGAAGGGGAAAGAATAAGGCTGGTGCCCAGATTTCTGGCTCAGGTGAAATGAGTATTGTTCATGGAGAAAGAATAACAAGAGGGGGGCATCTGAGGGGAAAAATAATAAATTCATTTGGGGACATGTTTAACTTCAAATGTCTGTGAATACACAGATATGGAGCTCAGAAGAGAGCCTGTGGTCAAGGAGTTGATTTGGGGCTTACTGGCTTGACCGTCAAAGCTGAAAGCCTGGGTGAGCCTTCCAGGAAGAACATAGAATGAGGAGAGCAAGGGCCAGGACAGAGCTCTGAGGAAGACTGAAATGCATAATGAATGGGAGCACCCAGAGAGGAAGGAGACAATTGAGGAGAGTGGGGCCACAGAAGCCAAAGAGGACAGACAGAAATTGTGTGGATGACCGATGACACAAAAGGTTTGAGTAAAACAGAACAGGGAGTGCCCTCAGGAATGGGCACTTGGAGGTCAGTGTGGATGGGTTGCAGTGGGTTGGGCAGCAGAAGGGAAAAGAGCAAGTAAAGCCAATGAATGTGGACTGCCCTTTAGAGTAGTGGTTCTCAAAGTGGGTGCATCACCTGGGAACCTGTTAGGAATGCACATTCTTGGACCCTATGCCAGACCTACTAAATCAGAAACTCACCCCTTGGTGAATCCCAGAAATCTGTGCTTTAAGAAATCCCTAGGTGATTCTGACGCACACCAAAATTTGAGAACCACTGATCTAGAGATATTTATACCTGGAAAAAAGAAAACTTTGGCAGAAGGAAAGAGAAGGCAATCAAAGAAGGGTTTTGTTTTGCAACATAAGAGAGATTTTTAACATATTTGCATGCTATGGGGAAAGAACCAGTATTGAAACACAGAGACTGGAGATATAGGTAAGAAGAGGTAAATGTTGGAGCAGACTCTTGGAGCAACCAGCAATTAGATGGGGTCTAATTTAAGATATAAAGAGAGAGAAGCCAACTAAGAATTATGCCCCAGTGTAGGTGCTCATCTATACATTAGGCAAAGCAATGATGACAAGATACTGTTGTTATGACAGTCTTCTAACACTTCAACACCTGCCTCCTTCAAGAATCTCTGTATTTCACAGAAATAGGAACCCTTGCACATTGTTGGTGGTAATGTAAAATGGTGCAGCCATTCTGAAAAACAGTTTGGTGGTTCCTTAGAAAGTTAAGTATAGAATTATACAACCCAGCAATCCCACATCTAGGTATATACCCAAAAGAACTGAAAGCAGGGACTAGAACAGAGATTTGTACACCAATGCTCATAGCGAGCTTATTCACAATAACCACGAGGTGGAGGCAGCCCAGGTGTCCATCAGCAGATGAATGGATGGACAAGATGTGCTAGAAACATGCAACCGAGTGTTGTTCAGTTGTAGGTAGGAGTGAGGTTCTGGTGCATGCTGCAAAATGGATGAACCCTGAGGATGTTATTTGGGTGGGATTGGCCAAACACAAGAGGATAGATACTGCGTGATTTCACTTATATAAAATAACTGGTTTCGGTTAATTCATAGACACAGAAAGTAGGTTACAGGTAGGGGGAAATCTCTGTCTTTTAATTGTGTGAATCATAGCTCCAGGGTTTCATCTGACCTTCAAAGTCTAGGCAGCCCCACTGCAAATTAGCAGTTCACCTGGACCGGGTTGCTGGGCTCTTTGCAGCCCGCCTGTGCTCCTCCTCCACTGAGGTCGGGCGGGCTGGAGAAGGCACTGGGCTCCACAGTGGGTCTCCTCCATACTTGGGCCACGAGGGCTACAGCTGGGTAGAGCTGTGACCCAGAGAAAGCAGGAAGAGCAGTATTTACAGAGGGCTGGGGCAATGAGGAACAAATGTCTGGGACTTTTTCCAGAGAGGGTAGGAAGAAGCAGCCTGCCCAGAAACTTCGACAAAAACACCATCCCACCTTCTAGGGTGATTCAGATGTCAAATTAAGACAAAATTTTAAAGGAGGGAAAAAGAGGTTTGTCTGGTAGGAAAAAAAAAAAAAAAAAAAAAGGAGGCTGCCATTTTACGACAGCCAAGAGGGTAATGTTTACTTTGTTTTTCCTCTGGTAGAACTTGACTGTGAAGACCTGGCTCACCCAAGCAAGAGACAGTTTCAAAACAAGTGACTGTACTGGAGACGTACAGGGAAAGTCAAAGATTTTTCTTTTTCATGAACCCAAATCGTGATTTCTTTTTCTTAAAAACAGTGCTAAATCGTTGTGGCCCACACTCTAGGTTGACAGCCTTTAATAAAGATGTCCAGACACTGAAAAACCAAAAATAAACAGAGCTATGGACCAAGTCACATTCTCCTGTGAAAGTTGCTTTTGAAAACCCAAGGGAGCACCATTAGCATCACAGAAAACACAGGCAATTAATTTCCTTTCCGGAGGCTTTTAGAAGGCCTACCACAATTGACCATGGAGAACAAATGAATGGCACATTGCAGCATCGATCCCGATCTCCAGTTAGTCCACTCAGAGTCCTCTTTGACAGTAACTTGGATGAGGTATGAGAGGCCAAAAAGAGTCCCTATTCCTGGCACCAATCCATGCCCTGTCCAGTTTCAACTCACGGTGATTTGCTTCCTTTCCATCCAAATTGGATTTGGGGAATATGATGCTAAAAAATTATACAACCCAATGTATATCCGTATTATACTGAAATAGCACACCCTTATCTGTTCTCTTTGTCCTCACCTTGGGAGGAGAAGAGCTGGGCGTTGTCAGAAATCAGCACATCTGTAGGCAGCAGATGGTTCAGTATGAAAGAAATTCTTCCACGGCCAGTGCTCGCAAGGGTACAGTGCCACTGCCTTTATAGAGTCACTGTTTCTTTACCAAACATTCGAGTATCATAAAATCAATTTAATGAGTCACAACTAACATTTTGTATACAGAACAGGATAGGATGGGAAGGATAGGGTAGGTTAGGATAGGATAGTGATACGGGCTAACCTGTGTCCCCTCCGCAAAGAAAGGTTGAAGCGTTAACCCCTGGAATCTGTGACCTTATTTGGAAATGGGGCCTGTGCAGATGCAATCAAGTTAAGATGAGGTCATACTGCATTGGGGGGTCTTTAATCCAATAGGATTGGTGTCCTTGTAAGAAGAGGAGAAGAGACACAGACATGCAGACACATCGGGGGAAAGCCATAGAAAGACAGAGGCAGGGATCTGGTTGGTGCATCTACGAGCTAAGGAAGTGCCAAGGATGGCCAGCAAAAGCCTGAAGCTAGAAGAGGCAAGGAAGGACTCTCCCCTACACGTTTTAGAGGGAACACAGCCCTGCCAACAACTTGATTTCTGACTTCTAGACTCCAGAACTGTAAGACAATACATTTCTGCTGCTTTAAGCCACCTGGTTAGTGGGTATTTTGTTGTGGAAGCCATAGGAAACTAATACAAATTTTGTAGGATGGGATGGGAAGGGGTGGGATGGAATAGGGTGGGGTGGGGTCTAGTGAGATGGGGTAAGGTGGGTAGCGTTGGGTGGGTTGGGATGGGATGGGATGAGATGGGATAGAAAATATCAGAGTGAATTATAGGAGAGAACTAGTTCATGAAACTTTTGTTTACGTTTTCTGTGCATGTGTGCACACAAATACAAGTGCAGATGTGTTCTGAGACACAACATAAAACAGATTTCTCATAGTCAAAATGTTCAAAAGCTACTGTCATAGAAATGAGACTTTCCTACCAGAACTCCAGGTATTGAGCAGAGCCAACTGACGAGTGCATGCCGTCCCTGTCTACAGAGGCCTCTCTGACACTGAATCTCTGAGGTGTGACCTCCCTGGTGTACTGTGGAGCCAGTGGTCTGGAGCTGACAGGAGGTGAAAGCAGAAAAATCACGGAGCTTATTTTCAAGACTTCTCAGAAATGCCTCCATCCATCCCCATACCTCACTCACTCCCACAGAGGCAAACACCAAACACCAGCCTTAGTCCAGCCCATGAAGACCACCCATGGGCAAACTAATGAGTCCCACAGCTTGCCTTTCCAATTCCAAGTGACGTTTTAGAAAAAAACACTGAAGGGTTATCTTCCAAGAAAATGGCCACGAGAAGCTCAAACACAGACACTCCCGTTTGTCTTTCATCTTCAATCAAGATGAAAGGGAGCCTTGTATAAAAACTTTCCTCTCTACGCAGGAAGTTCCCACTCTGGATTCTACTGTCCCAAGTTGAAAGGATGCCCTCACTCTCCCAGGCTGCTTTCCCCATAAGGGCAGTGTTCCCTGTGGGTCCTGCTCTCCGTCAGCTCACTGGATGAGCCCTGTCAGCACCAGGAGTCACTTCCTATTGGGACACAGTGTGGACAATGTTGCTTTTTATTCAGGCAGTAACATTGCAGAGCTGATTGTTTATTTTTTCTTAAACTCTCTCAAGATAATTTTATTGTGAAAATAAAAATCAAAATATTTAAATTTTCCTTTCCCTCTTCATGTACTGTAATAGAACTTGAAAGACTTAAAAAAAAAAAAAAGTGTTTTCCAAGAAATAAATCATTAGAGAACATTAAATCACCTTAGTACATAGTAAATATGCTCATATCAGCAGAACATATATTTTAAAGTTATATTTGATAAAATGCAGGCTACACAAGAGAAAAGATCATCAAAGGTTTTGGTGGAAAGAGAATTTCTTCAATACCATTGGACAAACTACAGTTAACAAATAAATTAGATAATTAGTCACTGTTTTAGTTTCCTAGCTGCCAAAACAAATACCATACAAAGGATTGGCTTAAAACAACATAAATTTATTGGCTCGTGGTTTTGAAGCTAGAAGTCCAAAATCAAGGTGCCATCAAATGGATGCTCTCCCTTAGAAGACTGGTGTTTTAGGGCTGGCTGTCAGCGGTCCTTTGTCTTTGGCTTTTCTGTCACATGGGAATACATATGTCGTCTTCTCCTGGCTTCTCTTTTCTCTCCCAGTTTCTGTTGACTTCCAGCTTCTGGTTGCTCCTGATAGCTTTCTATTTCTGTGTCTGAATGTCATTCTGCTTTTAAAGGGCTCCAGTAATAGGATTAAAATCCATCCTGATTGAGATGGGACATACCTTAACTGGAGTAACCACATCAAAAAGTCCCACTCACAATGGGTTCACACCCACAGGGATGGATTAAGACCATATTTTTCTGGGGTACATACTTCCAAGCTACCACAGCCACCATCCTTTTTTCAGGTCAAAATCTAGTGGCCAAAGAATAGAATCCAGATCTAAGTTGAAAGTTATTTTCCTTTCTAATTGAATGTGTATTATATTCATTCCCATTCATTCATTTTGTACATATCAGTATAACATACACTTGAAATTATAAACTTACTAAACGCATTAAAGCAGCTTTACTGAGTTCCATTTAACATCACTCCAGGTTTAAAAAAATATGAAGCAACTACGAGAGTTTCTTTGGAAAATATCAGTGGGACAAGTGAATATTTTACAGTTTTTTGAATATATTCTTTTATCACATTCTCTTTGTTCTAAAAGAAAACATTACCCATAAGTAAAGAAGCTATGCTTAGAGAAATTGTATTCATTTTGGTATATTCTCAATTAAGCATCCTTCAGAACTAAACACAGATTAGAAATTCTCAATGGCCTTTTCCAGCATCCCATTCTCCAGAAGCAAAATATCCATAGAGATATGGATATTCATTCTATGCCACTTTTGTAAAAAGAAAGAAAGAAAGTTCTCTTTTAAGGTATATTTTCCTGAGTTCATGTCCCCTATCAAGGTATTACGAAGTGTGAGAACAAGACCATGCAATCTGGGCCTTCTCCATAGCCAGTCAGTCTTGGATGCTATCAATTTAAGTTCATCTAGAAATAAAGGTCCTCATTGTACACTAACTTGTAGATGGTTGCCAAATCCTAAAACTTCGGTTTAATAAGCTATAGAGCACAGAATTGAAGCCTTGATAATTATTTGTTACTTTGCCCTTAAGCAACATGTGGATGCATGTTGGTAAGAACACTCGACTGCACAGCTAGTTAATCACAATTCCCATCAAGTTTAAAATAAACTTGCAATTGCCACTTGCACCAGTTGGAAGTTTTCCATTATTGTTAAATGGCTTCAGCCTTTCAAGGCAGAAGGGAACACATATGGAAGATGTTTCTGAAACGCTACCAAAACCAAAGTCATCTAAAATAAGTATAACTTGATGAATGTTAAAATGAAGTTGAAATGGGTTTCAGCCTATTTCCTAAATTGCAGCTGTTCAGATAATTCCACCTTACCAGCCTTATTTCAGTGTTTTTCTGTAGGGCTTTTTTTTTTCACAACTAAAAGGGAATTTGTATTCTAAAATTTTCACACAAACTATCACTGAGGAATCTTAACAAAATTGTCTTCCTGTTACATTCCTTGTTAGCCAAAATAGGCCTCTAAGGCTGAGTGGATTTATTTTGTTCCATCGCAAGAGAGTAAAATATAAGCTTGTCACGAAAAAAGACAGCAGTGAAAGATGAATTAAAAGTGGCACCAATTAGTGTATTTATAGAACACTGTACACAAGCAGTCAACAGATGAGAAAAGAATATTTAAACACAAAATTATGCTATAGTAACAGGAATTAACTTGGCAGAAGGGCTACTGCCCTGACTAATTGTTAATAAGAGAAAATTCCAAAGATCAAAGGAGCATAAAATGGGGACATTTTTCCTACCACCTGGCTTCCCCTGGGCCTTTCTAGGGGTAAAGGCAATCAGAAAATGCATTGGCTAACATCCTCTCAATTACTCATGTACTCCAGGTGCCTGGTGGGAGAGAAAGTAACACCCCCTCAATTACCCACGTACTGTGGGATGCCGGGTGGGAGAGAAATGGTGTCAGAGACACCTGGACCTTTTGATTATTGTAGCAATGGAAGGATCTACAGCCTCTGTCCTCCAGACACTGCGAGAGGCTTGACCATAAAGCTGACAAACTGCTCTCTTTTCTACCTCTTACTGTGATGGTTTGAATCTATTATGTCCCCACAAAAGCCATATTCTTTTACTCCAGTCTTGTGGGTGCAGACTTATTATGGGTAGGATCTTTTGATTAGTTTGTTTCCATGGAGATGTGACCCACCCAACCGTGGATGAGACCTTTTGATTAGATTATTTCCACGAAGGTGTGACCTCGTCCATTCAAGATGGGTCTTGATTAGAGCTCAGGGGCCGACGCAGACCCAGACGCTTGGAGATGCAGACAGGAAAACGTTTGGAGATGCTCAGCTAAGAGATGAAGCCCAGAGTTTTCCCCTGAGAAGCTAAGAAAGGACCCCCAGAGGCTTAGAGAGAAACACCTTGGGAGAACAAGCAAGGATGCACAGGAGCTGAGAGAGAGAAGCTAAGAGAGACAGAAGCCCAGAAACATTTTAGAGAAAGCCATTTTGAAACCAGAGCCCAGGAGCAAAGGACCAGCAGACATCAGCCACGTGCCTTCCCAGCTGACAGAGCTGTCCTGGACACCATCACCAACCTCTCCTTAGTGAAGGTATCCTCTTGTTGATGCCTTAGTTTGGACACTTTTATGGCCTTAGAACTAAATGTGTAACCTAATAAACCCCTTTATAAAAGCCAATCCATTTCTGGTATTTTGCATAATGGCAGCTTTAGCAAACTGGAACACTTAAATAGCATCACTCTCCCCATTCCCCATTCCTGCTTTTATGGTAGGATCAGATAGCTGCCCTTCACCAGAGTTAGTTAGTGTCATATCCTTGGCTCTCAGAGTTTTGAGAAGTTCAGTCTTCCCCTAGCTGCAGAATTTGTTCCTTACGGAAGAGATTTCTGGTGTCAGGAGCAATCTAGGATGGAGGAGGGTAAGAAGGCATTTTAAGGCTGGAGGGCCCTCCCAGGATCTGAATAACACATTTCAAACGGTCACCCCCTTCACTACTCGTGTCACTTGGGAGCTGCAGCAGAGGTGAGATATGACTTCATGTAAAGTGAGGTGTTCTCTCTCTACACCGTAGGCCAACTCAGAAGAAAGAGGGTCTAGAGGTGTTCATGCGCTCACTGGGACAAGGCGATCTCTCTATCACATCTCTCCATATGTAGACTCACAATACTAGTTGGTCTCTTAAATGACCCAAGGCGTCCCATGTGCCAGAGAATATAGCGTTAAACATATAATCATAGGACTTCTGATTTTGGCTATGATGGAGTAGCTTAAAGAAAACTGAAGTAAAACTAAAAATAATAGATATAATCTTCAAAAATTGTGTAAAGGCATGGGAGAGCTGCCAAGGCAGCCAGGCTTTGGGCACCAGATCTCAGAAAGAAGGGAAGCTTATAAAGATGAGCACAACTTTCCACTTTCCAATTTCACCTTCAGGCCATGTGCCGATTCTTGGCACTGGGCTACACACTGACAAGCTAGGCAGAAAGCAACTGCTATGAGACAGAGAAGCCACCAGGGCTTTAAGCAATCTTATAGAGCTAGTAAGGCAAAAAATGAGATTGAATTCTGCAAAAGTGATCAGATCCTTAGAGGCCAGGATACCAAAGAGAAAGTAGGCACGAAGAAGGGCCCAACATGCAGCAATGGCTTCTCCAAAGCATCAGGCAGGAGATCACAGCACAAAAATACATGCAAGGATAATGAGCAATACTATGAGTAAATTTGCATCAATCTAAGTGAATATTAATTGCACAAAACTTAATAATAATGTCTTGAAAAGTTTAAATATATGTAGAATTAAACTGCATGATAAAAATAACAAAAAAAACAAGAAGGCATTACATAGAATTAAGATGTTCTAAGGCCTTACCATTGTCCTAGAAGTAGTAAAAAAAAATACTCATTTATATTGGACTCGAAGTCAAGAATGATTTTTTTTAATCTCTTGGATAATGTTACACCTTACATAAAAATGAACTTCAGATGGATTGTGGTTTTAAAAGTAAAGCAATAATAATTTCAGGGAAAAAAAACCAGGAGAATATCTTCATAACTAAGGAAAGGCAAAAATTTCTTAAAGAAGACACACCAGCACTAACCGTAAATGAAACAATGAATAAATTGGACTACATTAAAAATAAGAATTTCAGTTCACCAAAAAGGCACCAAGAAGACTCAGAAAAGGCAAACAATAGACTAGGAGAAAACAAAAGACTCATACCCAGAATATATAAAGAACTCCCAAAAGTCAATGAGAAAAAGACAGACCATTCAATAGAAACACAGACAAAAGGTTTGAACGGGCACTTTACAAAAAGGATATCCACATGGCCTATGAAATGGTGCTCAACATCAGTAGTCACCAGGAAATGCAAATTAAAACCACAATGAAATGCCACTATACACCCTCTAGAGTGACTAAAACATAAAAGACCAGCAACACCGATTTCGTGCTAGGACACCGAGTAATTGGATTTTTCATAGACTGCTGTTGGGAATGCAAGGTAGCACAACCGGTCAGAACCGTTCGGCCTTATCCACTAAAGTTGAATACGTGACCAGTAATTCCACTCCTAAGTATACATCCAAAAGGAAATGAGTACATGTGCGTACCAAAAAACATGTACAGGAATGCTCCTAGAAGCACTCTCCAGAGTAACCAGAAACTGGAAACAACTCAAAAGTCCATCATCATATGATGGATGATAGGGAAGGAGGGAGGGAGGGAAGGAAAGAGAAATGGTGTGACAGGATGTTAAAGTTGGTGGATCGGGGTATCAGGGGAGGGGGGTCAAGGTATGCTGGAGTTCTGTGTATGGGGTTTGTATTGTTTTGCAACTGTTCCTATAACCTTGAATTTATTTCAAAATAAAATGAAAAAAAATGAAAAAAAAAAGTCTATCATCATAATTGGATAAATTGAGATCAATTCATATAATGAAATTTTATATGACAATGAGAATGCGCATTTATAACAACATAAATGAAATATTGCACAAAAGAAACCAGACACCAAAGAGTACCTTCTGTGTGATTTCATTTACATAAATTTCAAAACTTAATAATCAGTGATTGAAGTCAGGATATTGGTTACCTTTAGGGGTGGAAGGGGGCCCTGAGAATGACTTTTGAGTTGCAGATAATGGTCTGTATCTTGGCCACAACTGACCAATTTTTTCATTTGTGTTCACCTTGTGAAAACTCATCATATGCTTTATGTTATGCTTTAATAAAAAGTTCACTTTTTAATATACTAAAATGTATATTTACAACTGTATAAAAATGATAGTCAATGTGGAAGAGGGGCAGTTATTTCCTCAAAAATATATGAGCGTGGGACTACGTAAGGAGTTGATTTTGCCTGGGATTCTAACTGGGAGCTTTAGAAGGCTAGAGGACTGTACAGAAGCTCAAATTACTTCCAAAGACATTATATACACTCTTTGAGCACTTACAGTGACCTTTTGTTGGTTTATTTCTCATTCCATTCTTTCCACTCAATTTTCTAAATGCCCTAAAGGAATCGACATCATACAATGAAAACTCTGCTGTTTCTTTGTTCCTGTCCCATCAAGGCCTGAGCAAACAGAATTAAAATCTGAAACACACATCTCCTTCTCCTAACTGTATCAGCGCCACCCAAAGCACCACAATTGCCCTGAAATGGAAGCGAGTGGCCTGACCATTTCCCCGTGGCCCTCCACAAAGGCTCTTTGTGGTACTGCAAAGGGCAAAGCTTCCAGGGCAAAATCCCTCAACAGGAAGAATTTTGCCTCACCCTGGCAGCTCCAACACAGCCTGTGAAAAATCATTACAGAAACAATTTCTTCCTAGTTTAGATTCCGGATAAATAACTTTCCAGAGAAGAGAGTGAAGAAGGAAACAGAAAACAGTATAGTAGGAAAAGGATACTGAATTTGAATTCTGGCTGTTTCTATCTGGTTGTTTGGGGCTGGAGCTCATGGAAGCCTGTTGATCATTTAGTGTCCTTGTCCATAAAAGGAGGCATTTTCCCAGATGATCAATAAGCCCCTTTCCAGGGCAAACATTCTTTAATACTCGGGTAAACACTTGGCAGTGGTGTTTTTCAACCCTGCCTTAGTATCTGGAGTTCAAAAATGGTGCTGTGTGCTGGCGCCCTCTGTTGGACGACATGGGCCAATGCTTTTGTATCAGACGAATATCAACTGAGCAGGCTGAAAAGCAGCCCTTCTTCATTTGTTCCCTGCAGGGGAACTTGTGTTCTGAGGACCCAAGATTGTGTTCCCTCTGCTAGAGCTTCAACCAGAGAATCATGCTGTTTAAATCCATGACTTCCAGTGCTTTGTTTTTCCCATGTCACTGAATATAACAGTGCATAGTAGCAAAGATAATTATTAAATGGAGCCAAAACACAGTGCAACTCTTTTAATCCAATGGGTCAGACTGTCACCAATAGGAAGGAAATTTTTACTTCTATTTTCCCAAATGTTTGGACAGGATGCAATTTCCAATGAGAGGCATTTTAAATTGTCCTGAGCAAAAGTGAAAATCTGCATCCAATTAGTGTGGTATAGAAATTGAAATCTCCCTCTACTTCTCACTTTTCATACACATGAGGAGGCTTCTGAACTTAATCATTCTGAACATGATATTCCCAGAGTGGTTACAAGTTCCCAGTTACTCACCACCAGGTACAAATGCCTCGTCTCCTAGACTTGGGTTCACAAACCAGCACTTTCAACATCTTTGGCCTTCTCAAAATAACCAAAGGGAATTCATTGAGAAAAAGCTCTTGACTTCATGGAGATAACATTCTAGAACCATCGAAGAATGTATAGGATAACCAGAAGTTCCCCTCAACTAAGTGAAAGCCCTTCATACATTTTCAGTTTTAAACAGTTCCCATTAATTTTGCATAAAAGTGGGAATGACTTGAGGGGAAAGGTGATTTCAAGGTTCTTTATTATTTAAGGTTGGTCTATACATTCATGAAATGGTGCCTGCCCCCCAATATTTGAAGACTTCCTTTGAAAAAGCTCAATATACAGCAGAAAAACAATCTGATGTAAATTATTAGTGGTCTCAGTTTGACTGCTAACTAAGTAATGTTTATTAAGTTTAGTAACCCTATTAAATTTTCTGGAGAAAATATGTAAATGGAAGCTTGAGCTCTGTGTCACCACCATAAGTGGGTGAAACATGGGAGGTAGAACTGCAGGAAAGCAACCTGTGAAATTTAAGAAAGCTAAGACATTTAGAACAACCAAATTCAGAAGATAGTTTGATTGAGGAGAAGAGTTATCTTGGATCCTTGATTTGGGCTGAGTTGTAGGGAAAGGGTTACTTTAGTTCCCAGCAAGTGTTTGCTCCTAGAGACCATAGGAGTCCAGAGAGAGGACTGGTTTGCCCACAGTCTCCTGCATAGTCAACTACAGTGGCAAAGAAAGCAGGGTAAGGCTGGGTGAAGGCCAGTGGGTGATGCGGGGAAGGAGGCGGGGGAGAGAACCAGAGGCAGAACTGTCAGTATAAGTAAGTGGTGAGTCATTTGCTTGTGTGGGCAATGCAGCCTCGGAAGGGAAGTCCAAGAAAGGTCTTAGAATTGGAACAAATACAATGCCCACTTTAAGGATGGCTACATGTGTTATTATTATTTAAAAATCAGCCCCATGATTTAAGTCATCTATTTCTCTAACCATAAACAACACAAGAGAAAACTGCTCTGATGACAGTTGTACTTTTTTTTAAAGGCAAAGTGCTGGATTTTGGAGCTGGGCAGAAGGACTTGCCTTGGACACTTTGGGGGCTGCCTACCTTAAAGCCAGTCATCATTTAAATAGAGTGGTTGGAGGAGGAGTTGACTTTTGGAAGAACCAACAACCTCATGAGAGATCAAAAGAGAAATAATTCTGCAAAAGTAACAGACATGGTTTGTGTAAAAAGAGGTGAAAGCAAATGGTCGTGGCAGCTTGAAAAATCAGATACCTGAGAAATTTTCCTCAAAAAGGAACTCCATGACCCTGGGGTATCTATCTGTTCATTCATTCGATGGATTGTTACAGCAACATAAGGCAGGCTGTGTGAAGATAATTTTGAATAATGCATTCATTATACTATATTATTCTAAATGTAACTTTATATGATGGTTACAGGGTTATGGGGTTTAATTAATCCACATGTGTTTCAGGCTATACTGCTTCTATTTGGGTATATCATTCATAGTTGATTAAATAGAGTGACTGGCCATTTCTATGAAAAATTGAGCATCAACGCATTTCTATCTCATGCCAACATTTCAAAGTGCAAATCGTTTCAGTTAATCATCCCTTTCCTGAAATGTAACCCCAAAAAGTGGTGTATGTGTATATTGGTAAACACTCACGTAGGTCCTAAAAAAGAATTCATTATCTTGAGTGGATTTTAGGAGTCTATTAAAATAGATTATCCTGTCATTCTCCCCTACCTACTCTTTTGTGTGAGGATTTGAAAAATGTCACATTGGTGAGTAAGGTAAAGAGACCAAGCTATACTTAATGTGACAGATGTAAGGAGCTGTCAGGTTTGGGATTTGAAGACAGATAAGCCTTTTACTCCTGACTCTATGGATACCTATTGATTGTGTCACTCTTGACACCAGGAATTTGGAAGAAAAGAATTTTATGCATACAAGGATTTTGGTTTGTAATGTCAAATAGACTTCAGGTTTTGGGTTTCATATTAATTACTGTTTATTTTTACTTTTATTTGGTGCTCACTGGGATTAAAATGTTGAACAAAAATATATCAAATGACCTTGTTCTCAAATCCTGCTTGTTAAATAGGAACAAGATAATGAATTCAGAAGGTTATTTTTTGAACTAGCTGATTTCACAGTTTCTATCCTGCTGAGCCATCATTTATGCTTAGAAGCAAAAAGATAACCAAAAAAAAAAAGTCTAACATAAAAAGTACATTTGATTTGATGGAATGGGGTAGGTTTGTTTTCCATGGCGAATGAGGAAAATGCATTCCTGGGTTCTTGAGCTCTGGTTCTGTAAGTACAGAAGGAAGTATTTTTAGCTAAACGCAGTCTCTCATCTATCCGCTAGGTCCCCATTTCAGGATATTACACCAGGTAGTTCACTTCCTTGCTACCTTCAAACTAAAATGTGCTTTGTGAGGAATTAATTTGGCCTCGGCACTAAAAATAAAGCTCAAGAGATGACTGCAGTCAATGAAAAAACTATCTACCATATCTATCTTTTTTCTTTCCAAAGCCTAATGGAAGAACAGTTTCTATCAGAGATCTCTGCCTTCTCTAACTGTATCGAAGACAAAAATAAAAGGCACAAAACATGCCCTGAAAATGAATTTTCAGAAAATATTTTCACAAAAGGATATGCTATAGCTGCTGTTCCCAGCAGCAGGATAAAAGCTAATGGTTTTGATGACTTGAGTTAGGAATATTTAAAAATAATAGTTTTTTAACTAATTTGTTCAATCTTAAGCTTATTATTTTCATTTCTTTATACCAAAATGTTTCTAAGGAGAGGGCTTTTGAAAAGGACATAATCCAGTGTATATAAAAGGGTTCTTGCTAAGCATTTTGCAATCAAGGGGTAAAAGAATCTGAAAAAGAAACAAGGAAAAAACGATTCAACCATCGCTGCTGGGAAACACCACACATTTTTTCCTATGAACCTCATGGAGTCATTACCCTTAATTCCATTTAAATAACTATTAATCATGGTCCATGGTTACATGAGCAGTAGATACTTTTCTAGACAGGTTTTGTGCTTTGTCGTAGCATAATGAGGTTCTTGCCACAAAATCAAATGTTCCTCTACATGTAAGAAAAGGGACAGAAGTCAATAAAAGAGAAAGCCAGAGATTGAATACTTACCTCTAATTTAGCTGGAAGTGATGTTTTCCATGGATTCCAACCATCCAGGGAAACAAGTTAGAGAATAGTTTAGGTAGGTTGTTCAGACTGGAAACTTACCAGAAGATTATTTCAATTGATATTGGAAGTTTTGAGTTCTCAAATATTTCCTTCAGGGGATTGAGCAATGGAAAGGGTTCCTCTTGCTGGTATGGCTTTAATTATAACCATAATAAACAGCTGCCATCATGGATTTGTGGATGAAGACACAAAGTAAATAGATATTTGTCTTAGTCCAACAAGCTTTCATCAGAAAGAACATTTTCCATTGCATCAAAAAAAATACGTAACTTCTTACTAATTATTTCTTTTTAATGAGATGAGAAGTGTTTTCTCCATCAAGGAACAGATAGAGATGGCTCCTAATTAGTTAGTTGTCCTTTTGACACTGGGCACTAGTGTTCCAGTCTGGATTGACTGCAGGCTGGTAGAAGGGTGGCAGCTCGAACAGTGTCAACAAGCTGCCCAGAAAAGAGATTCAGGGTTTCAGAGGTGCCACTTCTCCTTTGCCAAGACCTTGAGGTTCATTTTTTCTGGAAAAGTCATTATAAGTTTACAACCAGTCCCCTTTTGCAATAATACTTCAGCTGGAGTTTCCCCCTGCAAATTCAAATGGAGCAGGCCTTTTCTTTCATCTCAGTGTCTTCTATTGGAACCTGAAACTCAGTCTAATTGAAAAGCAGGGAGTGAGTGCATAGCCTAAACTATATTACTACAGTACTTTGTCTATCCTCAAACAAAAATAAGGCTTGCATGTCCTGATTCCATCTCACTTTCTGGTTCTTATTTCCCCAAGAAAATAGTAGCTTTTATAGTGACGTCTGCTAATTGACATTTTATCTCTCCAACCTCTGCCCCACTAATTCACAGTACACGAGTACATTGCTCTCGCACTGTGCTTTTTTTGTTCATGACTGCGCACCCATTGGTACACAGTAATAATAGTAGTAATAGTAGTACCAGTAACAAAAGGAATAATTAACATTTAATTGGCTGTTGTTAACATGCCAGTCACCAGGCAAAGCAGATTCCGTGCATCATGAAATTGAATCCTCACAACAACCATAGACTTGCTATTATTAAAGTTAAGTAATTTGCTCAAGGTCACACAGCTGGTAAATGATGGAACACCAGGATTTGAATCCAAGTAGACTCATTCCAAAATTTTAACAATTTTGATGCACTACTTTGAGCAAATTAATAAATGGAGAGAAATAAGAAACTACAAGATGCCATTTCAAGGTCTCCCTTGTTTTAATATCAATGTTCTTTGAATTTCCAGGATAAGAAAATTAACAAAATATTGCTAATACTAACACTAACATTAGATTTGTACATAAATTTCTGGAAGCCACCAGGTAAGTTCCCCAAAGGCCTACTTTGAAATCTGTGTGCCAAGTTATGGTAATGAATATATTTGCATCGGGGTGGGGTCTCCAGTTGGGTAAAACAGAAACTACACTCCATATTTTGCCTACCTCCCAAGAAAACCTACACAGAAATCTCAAATCAGTGTGGTAATGGAACATAGACTACACCATCAGTCTCTTCACACTGGTTGTTATCTCCCTGGCTGACAATGCATTCAAAATGGTGACTGTATTGTCATCAACTAAGCAGCCTGATGGAGAATCTACTCTGAAGAGCTTGCCTGGAAGTTACATAATATCCAAATGTCTCACTCCTTCCAATCTGCTGTATTATGGTGGTCTTGGTGATTGACTTCCTGTCTTCATTTTCTAGGGCTACCATGGCAAAGTGTCACAAACTAGGTGGCTTAAAATACAGAAAGGTTTTGTCTCACTGTTCTGGAGGCTAGAAATGCAAAATCAAGGTGTAGGGAGGGCCATGCTGCCTCCGAAATCTGTAGAAGAGACTCCTTCCTAGCCTCTTCTAGTTTTTAATGTTTGCCAGAAATCCTTGGCTTTCCTTGATTTGTCGATGCATCGCCCCTGTTTCTGCCTCCTTCTTTACATAACCTTCTGTCCTCCTCTTCTTCTGTCCTCCTCTTCTTCTAAGGACACCAGTCATAAAATCCAGTATAACCTCCTATCAACTTGAACACATAATGCAGATCCCATTTCAAATAATGTCACGTTCACAGGTACTGGGATGAACCTTGAACGTATCATTGGGTGGGTACACAACTCAATCTAACACTCCCCCAAATCCATTCCCCTTCAAATGGTTAGCCACAGTGATCCCATTCCTCTTGACAGTAATTGACTTAGAGATGGCACCTAATCCAGTACTGACCAAAAATATTTGGGGGAAATTTCTGTTTTTTCCTTTGAATGATATTCTAAATGATTCAACACCTGGAACTGCAATCATGAGGTCAACACATGGAGAAGGTTAGAGTAAATAGAATTGCCAGAAAGTAGAGCTAGAACTCTCCGATACTGCAGCAGGAGCTGCCTACATAAAAAATTCTTTTAAGTGAGATGATAAAGTGCCTTACATTTCCATATGTTTGAGATTTCTGTTGCTTGAAGCCAAAGTTATCCTAACAGCTACACTTAACATTTAAAATCTCAGGGATTTTTTAATATTTACTGAGGACAGTGGGAGGCATTCAGAATTGTGCTGAGCCATGTAAGAATTAGTAGTTGTAAACAACTAATAAAGTAGCCAGCCAAAGGCATTTCCATAGAAACTATTTTGAAAAATGTTTATGAGGACTGCCTTGGATAATAGAGAAAAAAGTAATTTTCTTTAGATCCTTTTTCTGTCTGTCTTTTGCACATGTAAAAACAGGAGAATGAAAGGTTAAAGGAATTTTTCTTAAAGATGGTGATACAAGTGTGATTGAGACAGAATCTTCTTCATAACTCTTTTCACAGTGCTTTAGACCATGAAAAGCATTTTTAAGGTATTTTCACTTTTGATCTTCACTACCACCCTTAGATTCAGGTAGAACCTGAACAAATGAGGAAACTATAATTCAGGGAGGTCAGAAGACTTGCCCTTATTAAAGACATAACTGACTAGGACCCAGGTCCCCTGATTTGTATGATGATGCTTTTTCCATTACCCATAATATCTGTGGATTAGGAGTCAGTACAGCAAAGCGGAAAAGGTATGAGCTTTTAATTTCAGCCCTGCTCCTAACTGCCAAGTTACTCAAGCAAACTATTTGTGTATATTACATAACAGATGCTCACAAATGACTTTCTTTACTTTCACCATTGTTCCACTAGCCATCCTTATCCACTATGCCTTTTTTTTCTTTTACTTTTTTATTATAAGAGATGTGATGGGTTTACAGAACAATCATGCATAAAATACAGTATACCTGTACACCACTCGATTATTAACACCTTTCCTTAGTGTGCTGTATTTGTTACATGATGAAAGCACATTTTTATAATTGTACTATTAGCTATAGTCCATAGTTTAACTTAGGGTTCACTGTATTGTGCAATTCCATAACTTTTTTTAAATTTTTATTCTAGCAATATATCTACAACCTAAATTTCCCCTTTTTAACCACATTCAAATATATAATTCAGTGCTGCTAATTATGTTGTGCTACCATCACCACCATCCGTTACCAAAACCTTTCCATCTTCCCAACTTATCCACTATGTCTTCATTGTCAGTATACTCACACTCACAATCATATTGGGGTGTGACTAGTAAATACAAGGTCTGGCGAAGTCAGACAAGTAATCTTTACAATGATTACCTAAACTAAATCTCTAATGATTCTTAACCATCATTACCTTTAGCCCTTTGAATCATAAATGACATCCACGTGATTAAGTATGTCCATATAGTAGCTTTTTTCATTTTAGTCATTGGAGCAAGTTGCTTTGCTGTGAAACTTGCTTATCAACCAAGCAGCCCAGTGGCATGGATACACTCAGTTCCTGCTAAAACCTGGAAACCAGAACACCCACAGCCAACTCTTAGGACTTTTCCCCATTCTGCGGGCACTGGTGAAATTCAGAGGGTTCCAGGCTGTTCCGTTGGTATGAAGTCAGAATGGGGCATAAGAATAGCTCGGATTTGGGCCAAAACCAGTTCCTCTTTGCTCCGGTCTTTGGGTGGATTAAATTCCCCAGTCAGCTCCTGGCCACACTCAATATCAAATAGACATAGGCTGACCTCGGGGCAGCCTCACGTGACCAGAATAACCCTGCCTAGAAAAAACATATAGGGAAACCAGAAAGGGCCACCACCCTAACAATGGACCCTCATCTCATTTTCCTCTCCACCGAAAAGCTGGTTTATAGCTCTGAAAAATAAAAATTTCTTGTATTGCAAGTTTTTTTCCCAGAGTAACTCTTTCAGTTTGCCAATGCTGCTGGAATGCAAAACACCAGAAATGGATTGGTTTTTATAAAAGGGGGTTCATTTGGTTACACAGTTAGAGTCTTAAGGCCATAAAGTGTCCAAGGTAAGGCATCAACAAAGGGTACGTTCACTGGAGGATGGCCAATGGGGTCCGGAAAACCTCTGTTAGCTGGGAAAGCGTGTGGCTGGTGTCTGCTCCAGAGCTCAGGTTTCAAAATGGCTTTCTCCCAAGACTTTCCTCTCTAGGCTGCAGTTCCTCAAAAATGTCACTCTTAGTTGCTCTTGGGGCGTTTTTCCTCTCTTAGCTTCTCCGAAGCACAAGTCTGCCTCCAACGGCTGTCTTCAAACTGTCTCTCACCTGCAGTTTTTCTCTCAGGTCCTGTGCATACTTTTTAGAGTCCCTCATGACTGTAGCAAGCTCGCTTCTTCTTTTTGAGCTTCTATAGTGCTCCAGTGAACTAACCAAGGCCCATGCTAAATGGGCGGGGCCACACCTCCATGGAAATTATCTAATCAAAGTTATCACCTACAGTTGGATGGGTTACATCTCCGTGGAAACACTCAATCAAAGAATTACAATCTAATCAACACTAATAGGTCTGCCCACACAAGATTGCATCAAAGATAATGGCATTTTGGGGGACATAATACATTCAAACTGGCACAGTAACTATAAGAAGAAAAATGATCAATCTGCATTCACAGGAACTCATCCATGTGTTTCACATTCTCTCCCTATCCCCTTCATCAGATACGTGTCAGAAGAACTCCATTTTAAAAGATTCTTTTATCATTTCACAAATCAACTAATTTTCCTGGGATTGACAAGGACTAAGATGTGCAATATAAATATAAAATCCATGAAATTGAAGCTTACAGAACTTCTTAAATGTATTGAATGGGGTCTTGGTTTCCTAGAGCTGTCATGGCAAAGAACCAATTAAGCATGTTCTGCACCATTTGAAATAGCAGATGAGAAACAACTTCAAAGCCCGTCAATAGGAGATCATCTAAGTCAAGTATGGTATATAATGGAATAGAAAAGCTATTACCAGTCTTCTTATTACTGTATTAGTAAAACTTTTATCTTAATATAGATAAATGGTAGCTTATAGCACCATTTTCCAAGCTCATTTGACCAAGGAACACTTAAAAACTAACAGGAATGAAGATAAAATGCTAGCTTGGGTTAAAACGAAGGGAAAATTTTTTATACAAAAAATGACCCCAACTTGAATGACGATTTATAAACTTTTTAATAGTGCAAAAAATATGTTTATGAATAAAATAATTTTTATTTTATTTTTAATAAGTCGCTAGAAGGAAGAATGATGTTGCTAAATCCAATTTTGATATAAGATTCAGTACCAGTAACAACTAATAAAAAGAGTTCATCTGCCGTGACCATTTACTATATGCCAGACAAAGCACTAAATATGTTACCTTCACCCTCAAAATAACACTTTGAGGTTTCCGCTCCTGATTTTCTCATACTATAAATGAGAAAACAAAAGCTTAGCAAGATTTAATAACTTGCTCAAAATCACAGTAAGTGACTGGAGACAGGATTTAAACTCATTTTATCATATGAAATCCCATGATCTAAACTACTCTGCTATATGCCATGTTCCCATATTTTGTTTTTACTGCAGTAAATTATGAAAATTCCTATTTCTTACAGACAGGTACAGTGTAGCAAAGGAAGAGACACAACCTGTTGATTTTATAATATTTGGGTAATTATGATTAGGCTGCTTTAAAACTTATTGTTTTATCTTGAATAATTTTTATAGAAACCAAAGACATTGATTATCAATATTCTTTTCAAGTATTCCTCTTTTGGCTCATTTAAACTAAACAGAGTTTGAGAATCCCAACATCTCACTTTTCTTTTTAATCTTCTTCTGTCAGCCATAGATCTGGGGAAATGAGTTCATGTAATATCACTGTTTAGTACCCTAGGTCAATGGAATAACATGACTAATACATACTCTGAAATTGAGACATAAAGCATGTAATATAGATTAATGATCTTCAAGGACAGCTATCATGTCAATTTGACAGTAAGCCTATAAAATGTTGTCTAGATATTGTCGATGGATGGACTGTCATTGTGTTCAGCAGTCTTCTTATGTCTAATTTTTTATTACAATTTAGAGGGGCTGGAATCTGCGGCTAGAAATTATTCCATGGAATAATCCATAGCATCTCATGGAACCCTTGGGGAAATTTTGAAATTAATTTCAATTAAAATTCACTTAGAATCCTGACAGTGAGTCTTTCCAGCAGAAGAAGCCATCAGCAAACAACATCGCTGAAAAGGGCATTTAGATGCTGCCTCCAGCTGAGTTTTCTTTACATCTTTCATTCAAAACATTATTATTAATTTTCACAATAAAAGCTCCATATTTCAAGAAATAACTTTATTTCATTCACTACCTGCTGGGCTCCTTCTGGTACAGTTTTCTTCGGAAGGCTCTAGGGTAAGAGATTAAAAGTGTAGCTTATTTTCTTATTTTTTGAAGTAAAGAAAAAAAAATACAGCAAAGTCATTTCTGTCCATTCGTAATTCAGATTGTTTATAAAGAGATTTAATTCCACCTAAATCCTTGTAGAGTTGTCACACTTTGACATGATCTAGAATTAGAAGTTAATTTTCCTTTGTTCAGGTAATGAAAATATTTCAGGACAAGAAAGGCTAAAAGGAGTTAAGCGGCAAATACAACTGGAAATCATTAATTATCCAAAGCCACCAATAATAATATTTTGTCTCTATGGACCAGCTCTCAGCCAAGAAGCTCAAGGCTGAATATAGTCAGAAAAACCACAGCCCACTGAGTGTACGTGAGATATACAGATTAGCATTTCAGGTGGTGAAAGCTGACGTTAGTTACTGCTATTGGGGCAGCTATGGATTAAGGAAAGCCACAGAATAAACAGTGAGCTAGGCAAACAGACAGCCTCCAGTTTGCCCCTTCACTCCTCTCCCAGGCTCTCAGCCAGTCATCCACAGCAGTGCCCCAAGCCCCAGAAGAAACCCTATCATTCATTCATTCAACAAAATTCCCATTTGCTCAGTCCCTTGACTTGTAGCCATCCTCAAGGCCAAGATGGGTGTCTGACAAATTTTACACTCAGATTGGTTAACAGAGGAAGAAAGCACTTCTCCAAAGGGCAGTAATCCAAAAGGATAGGTCTCTAGTAGGGAGAACTGTAGGTAAATAGTGGAGTGGGTCTGGTGAGGCAGAGAAGACACAGATCTGAAGGATAGGAAATCTGTATTCACTTGAGGCTTGATCACAAGACACTTGATCTGCCTGAGCCTGAATTCCATCATCAGCAAAGCAAGGCAATGACAGGACGGTTGCTAGGTTCTCTTCCAACTCTAGCTGGTCAAGACCCTGAGAGGATGGTGTTGCCTTCCCAAAACTGGTGAGCCAGGGAGCCAGTCCTGCCTGTGGGAAAAATAACAGAGAGACAGGGGATATGACTAGAGTAAAAGCCCAGGGTGAGTCAGCCTGGAGGTTAGGAAGGGCAGCTGTCCGGAACTCAGCCCACACTGGCAAGGCTGTGTGGGTGGTGGAGACGGTTCTCTCAACACAGCTGCCGGCATTTCACCTCCTGTGCCATCTCCAGAAATGCGATGCAATGAGCAGAAAAGTATTCGGAAGGCAAAGGTAGTGATTGAGCCCTATATTTACAAAGTTGCCTCTACCACTCTCCGTAGGCCATTAGCTTTACCTGGGGTTCAATGACTCTTTTATTTAAATCTCTTGACTCTGTGTTAAAGATTCATGACTTCCGACCAAAGTCAAATGACTGATGCAGGAAAGAGAATGTTGGGCCGGTGCTCAGGTCAGTCTGGTTCTACTTCCTGCAAAGAAGGAGAATTTTTAAAAAAGATCAGCCTCATCCATCAAACACTACAAATCATCCCTGTGATTGAACACCTGGGTTCAACATTAGCGAACCTCTACCCTCACACCTGGTTTTAAACTCAGAGTAAAAAACGTTATTATGTGCTTGTTTTTAATAGTCAGAAGTTTATGATAGTACATGTGTATGTTTCATAACTTTTGCTTATAATAGAGGTAAGAGACATTTAAAGCAGCATAACAGCCTAACAACCTCTCCTTCCTGTGGTTAAAATGATAGGAAGTGATTTATAAAACTATCATCATAGTTAACTCAGCTAAGCAATATTGGTTTTATTTCATTTAGTTAACATAATCTAAATCTTTTGGCAAACTAAAATTTTAAAAGTGTCATCTTCTTTTTTTAAATTCAGTTTTATTAAGATATATTCACATACCATACAATCATTCATGTTGTACAATCAACTTTTCACAGTACCATCATATAGTTGTGCATTCATCACCCCAATCTGTTTTTGAACATTTTTCTTACACCAGAAAGAATAAAAATAAGAATAAAAAATAAAAGTAAAGAAGAACACACAAATCATCCCCCCATCCCACCCTATTTTTCATTAAGTTTTTGTCTCCATTTTTCTACTCATCCATCCATACACTGGATAAAGGGAGTATGAGCCACAACATTTTCACCATCACACTGTCACCACATGTAAGCTACATATACAACCGTCTTCAAGAATCAAAGCTACTGGGTTGCAGTTTGATAGTTTTAGGTATTTCTAGCTATCCAATACACTAAAACCTAAAAAGGGAGATTCATATAGTGCATAAGAATGCCCACCAGAGTGACCTCTCGACTCCATCTGAAATCTCTCAGCCACTGAAACTTAATTTTGTTTCATTTCGCTTCCCCATTTTGGTCAAGATGTTCTCAATCCCTCGATGCCGGGTCCAGGCTCATCTTCGGGAGTCATATCCTGTGTTGCCAGGGAGATTTACACCCCTGGGAATCAGGTCCCATGTAGTGGGGAGGGCAGTGAGTTCACCTGCCAAATTGGCTTAGCTAGAGAGAGAGGGCCATATCTGAGCAACAAAGAGGTACTCAGGGGGAGACTCTAAGGCACAATTATAAGTAGGTTTAGCCTCTTGTTTGCAGTAATGAACTTCATACAGGCAAGCCCCAAAATAGAGAGCTCGGCATACCAAACCATCAGTCCTCAATGTTTGTGAGAACATCAGCAACAATCCAGGTGAGGAAGTCCAACACCTCTGCATTTCCCCCCAGCTCCTAAGGGGGGCCCTGAATATATGTTTTTATTCTCTGCTCAAATTACTTTGGGATGTATTGCTATTTCACACTAACCTGTACAAAGCCACCCGATCTCACTTCCTATTCAAAGATCCAAGTAATTATGCTGTTTGAATAAACTGACCATGCAAGTTAAATTATTTAGTGTACTACAGAAAATATAGATCCTGCACCAAATAAACATCTCTTTCCTTGATCTCACATGGAAGTTGAAATTTGAAAACACAGTCATTATCTTCCTTTACCCTTTGGCCTGATTTGCCTTAGTCCTAACCAGACCTGCTTCATTCATATATCTAATTGAAATCTAGAATCTTTTTCAGCTTTTTTTAACAGTTGCTATATGTGCTAATACTGACATTCGTATCTGCCAAGCTCTAGCTCTGAGTTTCAGGTGTCATACAGATACCCAAAATTCCAGAGACTGACCAGGTTATACACAAAGGGATCAGCATCTCAGAGTTTGAAAATAGCCATTACAATTCAGGAATAGATGGGACAGCTACAAGAGCTTACAATCTAGGGACCATTATAATAAGTGTTCCCCTGATGAGCTGTGCTCTAAGATTCAATTCTGAGTTTACACATCGTAGCTAGCCCATATTGGTGAGGCATTGCAATGTTTGTCTTTTCATTTCTGGTGTACTTCACTCCAAATGCTGTCTACAGTGTCCATTCACCTCGTTGCGTGTCTCACAGCTTCAAAAAGTGTCATCTTCTGAATCCATTGTCAAACAATGAGATTAATACTCAGAAATTCAAAAAATCAAGTGGAGGTTTAGATGTATAGCCTTTTTAACACTTTAGATGTATAACAAAGAGTTACTTTGATTTGGTATTGATGGTTTACAACTCAAATCTTTGGGGTATAACCAAATTGTTACAGAGACCAAGGAGAATTTGGCAATAAGAAACTGATGTTATTTTACTAACTTCTAAAAATTGGATATGGGCTACACCTGAATGCAAAATTCCATACGCAATAATTGCAATGAAAAATTTAGTTAACTGGAAAAACCTTATTGTCTTGAAAATTAAGCCAATTTTCCAACAATTGATTAATTCAAATGGAATTCTCCACCTTCTTGAGTTTGCCTATTTTATCCCTCTACAGAAATCTGCACAAGTTCTAAAAGAGTTGTGTGGCATATCAACAACTAAAGTGAAGCCTGTATCTTACATAGAGGAGATACTCAATATTTGATGTCCTACAATTTTACTGTGTATTACTCACTTTAAATAAGGAGTATAATCTTAGCCCTAGAATAAAATAACACATTTGAATGATCTTAGAAATAAGAAATAAGTGGATACAAATCTAGATGTTTTGATATCATCAGATTAATAAAAACTTAATTGTTAAACTGACTTGAAATATACAATCTATAATAAGTTGTTAAATGACAGTGACAAAATAGCTACCACCTCCAAAAATCAAGGAAAAAAAAAGCATTCAAAAATCTCATGGATGGATGAATGAACTATAATCTGACAACACCATAGAATGTTACACATTCATTAAAAGGAATGAATTGGAGCTTTTCCGGTTGACTTGGAAAGATTTCTAGGAGGTAGTAGTGAGTGCAAAGGAAGATGCAGAGACATTTTTTATAGTATGATCCCATCTTGGTAATCCAAAGAAATAAAACCTTATAAATGTATTTAGGTATGTATATGTGTAGATGTTTGTATATCTATATGATTTCTATGTGTTTATATATGTTCATATATATTTGTATATGGTCATTTAGAAAAAAGTACTAAAGGATACACACCAGGTTGCTAACACATTACCTGGGGAAGTGGAGAGTGGGGTAACTCAGGGAGACAAAAAAGGATAGAGGAAAGGGAAAAGGGATAAGGAGACAACTGAACCAATACAATGGGGAATTTTAGGTTTTATGTAAGATAACAGAATAAAATTTAAAAAAAAAAGTCATAGAACTGTACAACCCAGAATGAATCCTAATGTAAACTATGGACTATAGTTAATAGTCTAGTTATAAAAATACTGTTTCACCCATTGAAACAAGGTGACCACATTAATGCAAAATATTGATAATAGGGAAAACACTGTGTGTGTGTGTGTGTGTGTGTGTGTGTGTGTGTACACGCAGTGTAGAGGAGGGATTATTTGGAAACTCTGTACTTTCTGCATGATTTTTCCGTATACCTACAACTGCTCTAATAAATGTTTTCTCTAATTTTAAAAGGAGACTGAACCAAAAAGTATGATTCTATTTGTGCAAAACTATGTATTAAAGAAATTGGAATAAATAAGAGATGTGTGTCTATAGGCTTGTAGGAATGACTTTGGAATATGAGAAGAAAAGTTGCAGAATAATACATCTAGTATGATTCTCCTTTGGTTTTTATTTTTGAGGATAATTTCATTTTTATCTTTTAATAATATTAACACCTTCTCATTACAAAATATTTTATAAAATATAGAGAAGCAGAAGGTCAAAAGTAAAGATACCTATCATTCAAACCACCAATGACAACCATTATCAAGTTCCCAAAGCAGGTCTTTCTAGATTTTGTTGTTGAGGAAAATGTGATCAGGCATACTATACTAACTATAATCCTCCTTTATCAGGCCAAAATAAATTATTAGTCACTTCCAAAAGATGAACAAAAGAAGCATGAGACTTCCATGCACAGCATCTGCAGGGCTGTCGTGTGGGTCTTTGGCACGTGGAAAGCTTGGGGGCTCGGGATTGGTGGAGCCCTTCGGGGCATTAGGAGGTGAGGCCCGAGGATGCTGACTCAGTGTCCCCACCCCTCAAGTTACAACCAACCAAGAGGGCTCCTGAGAGCTGAGGGCTGAGAGCTGGGACCATGGAGCCATGGATGATCACGGCAGGGTTATTTATTTAATAAAATAAGAGTAAATTGGGAAAATCATTTGGGTGCTTTCTCTTTTGCACTTCTGGGTAAGTTATCATACCCCTGACCAGCCCAAGACATCCATCTGACTCATTGCTTTGGTGCCAGTTACATTACAAAGCAATTTAAGCAGAAAGGCCATTCCTGCCCTGCAAGAGAAAAAACAGAAGGTACCCGAGTAAGCAGGTACCCCCTTTACACAGACCCATGAACACAGTTTACATCTAAGAGGTGCAATCCAAGTAGTCAGGTTCATCAAATGAAATTTCTCAATTAAAAATTGGAGCTTTCAAAATTGATGAGGAGGCGGCGCAAGATGGCAGACTGGTGAGCTGTATGTTTTAGTTACTCCTCAAGGAAAGTAGGTAGAAAGCCAGGAACTGCGTGGACTGGACACCACAGAGCAATCTGAATTTGGGCATACTTCATACAACACTCATGAAAACGTGGAACTGCTGAGATCAGCGAAATCTGTAAGTTTTTGCGGCCAGGGGACCCGCGCCCCTCCCTGCCAGGCTCAGTCCCGGGGGAGGAGGGGCTGTCAGCTCCGGGAAGGAGAAGGGAGAACTGCAGTGGCAGCCCTTATCGGAAACTCATTCTACTGATTCAAACTCCAACCATAGATAGACTGAGACCAGACACCACAGAATCTGAGAGCAGCCAGCACAGCAGAGAGGAGACAGGCATAGAAAAAAAACAACAAGAAAAACTCCAAAATAAAAGCAGAGGATTTTTGGAGTTCTGGTGAACATAGAAAGGGGAAGGGCCCTGAGGCACATATGCAAATCCTGAAGAAGAGCTGATCTCTCTGCCCTGTGGACCTTTCCTTAATGGCCCTGGTTGCTTTGTCTCTTAGCATTTCAATAACCCATTAGATCTCTGAGGAGGGCCTTTTTTTTTTTTTTTTTTTTTAATCCTTTTTTCTTTTTCTAAAACAATTACTCTAAGAAGCCCAATACAGAAAGCTTCAAAGACTTGCTATTTAGGCAGGTCAAGTCAAGAGCAGAACTCGGAGAGCTCTGAGACAAAACGCAATAATCCAGTGGCTGAGAAAATTCACTAAACACCACAACTTCCCAAGAAAACAGGGGTGTCCGCTCACAGCCATCATCCTGGTTGACAGGAAACACTCCTGCCCATCGCCAGCCCCATAGCCCAGAACTGCCCCAGACAACCCAGTGTGACGGAAGTGCTTCAAATAACAGGCACACACCACAAAACTGGGCGTGGACATTAGCCTTCCCTGCAACCTCAGCTGATTGTCCCAGAGTTGGGAAGGTAGAGCAGTGTGAATTAACAAAGCCCCATTCAGCCATCATTTCAGCAGACTGGGAGCCTCCCTACACAGCCCAGCAGCCCAGAACTGCCCTGGGGGGACGGCACTCACCTGTGACATAGCACAGTCATCCCTCAACAGAGGACCCAGGGTGCACGGCCTGGAAGAGGGGCCCACTTGCAAGTCTCAGGAGCCATACGCCAATACCAAGGACTTGTGGGTCAGTGGCAGAGACAAACTGTGGCAGGACTGAACTGAAGGATTAGACTATTGCAGCAGCTTTAAAACTCTAGGATCACCAGGGAGATTTGATTGTTAGAGCCACCCCCCCCCCAACTGCCCAGAAACACGCCCCATATACAGGGCAGGCAACACCAACTACACACGCAAGCTTGGTACACCAATTGGACCCCACAAGACTCACTCCCCCACTCACCAAAAAGGCTAAGCAGGGGAGAACTGGCTTGTGGAGAACAGGTGGCTCGTGGATGCCACCTGCTGGTTAGTTAGAGAAAGTGTACTCCACGAAGCTGTAGATCTGATAAATTAGAGATAAGGACTTCAATTGGTCTACAAATCCTAAAAGAACCCTATCAAGTTCAGCAAATGCCACGAGGCCAAAAACAACAGAAAATTATAAAGCATATGAAAAAACCAGATGATATGGATAACCCAAGCCCAAGCACCCAAATCAAAAGTCCAGAAGAGACACAGCACCTAGAGCAACTACTCAAAGAACTAAAGATGAACAATGAGACCATAGTACGGGATATGAAGGAAATCAAGAAGACCCTAGAAGAGCATAAAGAAGACATTGCAAGACTAAATAAAAAAATGGATGATCTTATGGAAATTAAAGAAACTGTTGACCAAATTAAAAAGATTCTGGACACTCATAGTACAAGACTAGAGGAAGTTGAACAATGAATCAGTGACCTGGAAGATGACAGAATGGAAAATGAAAGCATAAAAGAAAGAATGGGGAAAAAAATTGAAAAAATCAAAATGGACCTCAGGGATATGATAGATAATATGAAACGACCAAATATAAGACTCATTGGTGTCCCAGAAGGGGAAGAAAAGGGTAAAGGTCTAGGAAGAGTATTCAAAGAAATTGTTGGGGAAAACTTCCCAAATCTTCTAAACAACATAAATACACAAATCATAAATGCTCAGAGAACTCCAAATAGAATAAATCCAAATAAACCTACTCCGAGACGTATACTGATCACACTATCAAACACAGAAGAGAAGGAGCAAGTTCTGAAAGCAGCAAGAGAAAAGCAATTCACCACATACAAAGGAAACAGCATAAGACTAAGTAGTGACTACTCAGCAGCCACCATGGAGGCAAGAAGGCAGTGGCACGATATATTTAAAATTCTGAGTGAGAAAAATTTCCAGCCAAGAATACTTTATCCAGCAAAGCTCTCCTTCAAATTTGAGGGAGAGCTTAAATTTTTCACAGACAAACAAATGCTGAGAGAATTTGCTAACAAGAGACCTGCCCTACTGGAGATACTCAAGGGAGCCCTACAGACAGAGAAACAAAGAAAGGACAGAGAGACTTGGAGAAACATTCAGTACTAAAGAGATTCGGTATGGGTACAATAAAGAATATTAATAGACAGAGGGGAAAAATATGACAAACATAAACCAAAGGATAAGATGGCTGATTCACGAAATGCCTTCACGATTATAACGTTGAATGTAAATGGATTAAACTCCCCAATTAAAAGATATAGATTCGCAGAATGGATCAAAAAAAATGAACCATCAATATGTTGCATACAAGAGACTCATCTTAGACACAGGAACACAAAGAAACTGAAAGTGAAAGGATGGAAAAAAATATTTCATGCAAGCTACAGCTAAAAGAAAGCAGGTGTAGCAATATTAATCTCAGATAAAATAGACTTCAAATGCAGGGATGTTTTGAGAGACAAAGAAGGCCACTACGTACTAATAAAAGGGGCAATTCAGCAAGAAGAAATAACAATCGTAAATGTCTATGCACCCAACCAAGGTGCCACAAGATACATGAGAGAAACACTGGCAAAACTAAAGGAAGCAATTGATGTTTCCACAATAATTGTGGGAGACTTCAACACATCACTCTCTCCTATAGATAGATCAACCAGACAGAAGACCAATAAGGAAATTGAAAACCTAAACAATCTGATAAATGAATTAGATTTAACAGACATATACAGGACATTACATCCCAAATCACCAGGATACACATACTTTTCTAGTGCTCATGGAACTTTCTCCAGAATAGATCATATGCTGGGACATAAAACAAGCCTCAATAAATTTAAAAAGATTGAAATTATTCAAAGCACATTCTCTGACCACAATGGAATACAATTAGAAGTCAATAACCATCAGAGACTTAGAAAATTCACAAATACCTGGAGGTTAAACAACACACTCCTAAACAATCAGTGGGTTAAAGAAGAAATAGCAAGAGAAATTGCTAAATATATAGAGACGAATGAAAATGAGAACACAACATACCAAAACCTATGGGATGCAGCAAAAGCAGTGCTAAGGGGGAAATTTATAGCACTAAACGCATATATTAAAAAGGAAGAAAGAACCAAAATCAAAGAACTAATGGATCAACTGAAGAAACTAGAAAATGAACAGCAAACCAATCCTAAACCAAGTAGAAGAAAAGAAATCACAAGGATTAAAGCAGAAATAAATGACATAGAGAACAAAAAAACAATAGAGAGGATAAATATCACCAAAAGTTGGTTCTTTGAGAAGATCAACAAGATTGACAAGCCCCTAGCTAGACTGACAAAATAAAAAAGACACAAGACCCATATAAACAAAATAATGAATGAAAAAGGTGACATAACTGCAGATCCTGAAGAAATTAAAAAAATTATAAGAGGATACTATGAACAACTGTATGGCAACAAACTGGAGAATGTAGAGGAAATGGACAATTTCCTGGAAACATATGAACAACCTAGACTGACCAGAGAAGAAATAGAAGACCTCAACCAACCCATCACAAGCAAACAGATCCAATCAGTCATCAAAAATCTTCCCACAAATAAATGCCCAGGGCCAGATGGCTTCACAGGGGAATTCTACCAAACTTTCCAGAAAGAACTGACACCAGTCTTACTCAAACTCTTTCAAAACATTGAAGAAAATGGAACACTACCTAACTCATTTTATGAAGCTAACATCAATCTAATACCAAAACCAGGCAAAGATGTTACAAAAAAGGAAAACTACCGGCCAATCTCCCTAATGAATATAGATGCAAAAATCCTCAACAAAATACTTGCAAATCGAATCCAAAGACACATTAAAAAAATCATACACCATGACCAAGTGGGGTTTATTCCAGGCATGCAAGGATGGTTCAACATAAGAAAATCAATCAATGTATTACAACACATTAACAAGTCAAAAGGGAAAAATCAATTGATCATCTCAATAGATGCTGAAAAAGCATTTGACAAAATCCAACATCCCTTTTTGATAAAAACACTTCAAAAGGTAGGAATTGAAGGAAACTTCCTCAATATAATAAAGAGCATATATGAAAAACCCACAGCCAGCATAGTACTCAATGGTGAGAGACTGAAAGCCTTCCCTCTAAGATCAGGAACAAGACAAGGATGCCCGCTGTCACCACTGTTATTCAACATTGTGCTGGAAGTGCTAGCCAGGGCAATCCGGCAAGACAAAGAAATAAAAGGCATCCAAATTGGAAAAGAAGAAGTAAAACTGTCATTGTTTGCAGATGATATGATCTTATATCTAGAAAACCCTGAGAAATCGACGATACAGCTACTAGAGCTAATAAACAAATTTAGCAAAGTAGCGGGATACAAGGTTAATGCACATAAGTCAGTAATGTTTCTATATGCTAGAAATGAACAAACTGAAGAGACACTCAAGAAAAAGATACCATTTTCAATAGCAACTAAAAAAATCAAGTACCTAGGAATAAACTTAACCAAAGATGTAAAAGACCTATACAAAGAAAACTACATAACTCTATTAAAAGAAATAGAAGGGGACCTTAAAAGATGGAAAAATATTCCATGTTCATGGATAGGAAGACTAAATGTCATTAAGATGTCAATTCTACCCAAACTCATCTACAGATTCAATGCAATCCCAATCAAAATTCCAACAACCTACTTTGCAGACTTGGAAAAGCTAGTTATCAAATTTATTTGGAAAGGGAAGATGCCTCGAATTGCTAAAGACACTCTAAAAAAGAAAAACGAAGTGGGAGGACTTACACTCCCTGACTTTGAAGCTTATTATAAAGCCACAGTTGCCAAAACAGCATGGTACTGGCACAAAGATAGACATATAGATCAATGGAATCGAATTGAGAATTCGGAGACAGACCCTCAGATCTATGGCCGACTGATCTTTGATAAGGCCCCCAAAGTCACTGAACTGAGTCATAATGGTCTTTTCAACAAATGGGGCTGGGAGAGTTGGATATCCATATCCAAAAGAATGAAAGAGGACCCCTACCTCACCCCCTACACAAAAATTAACTCAAAATGGACCAAAGATCTCAATATAAAAGAAAGTACCATAAAACTCCTAGAAGATAATGTAGGAAAACATCTTCAAGACCTTGTATTAGGCGGCCACTTCCTAGACTTTACACCCAAAGCACAAGCAACAAAAGAGAAAATAGATAAATGGGAACTCCTCAAGCTTAGAAGTTTCTGCACCTCAAAGGAATTTCTCAAAAAGGTGAAGAGGCAGCCAACTCAATGGGAAAAAATTTTTGGAAACCAGGTATCTGACAAAAGACTGATATCTTGCATATACAAAGAAATCCTACAACTCAATGCCAATAGTACAGACAGCCCAATTATAAAATGGGCAAAAGATATGAAAAGACAGTTCTCTGAAGAGGAAATACAAATGGCCAAGAAACACATGAAAAAATGTTCAGCTTCACTAGCTATTAGAGAGATGCAAATTAAGACCACAATGAGATACCATCTAACACCGGTTAGAATGGCTGCCATTAAACAAACAGGAAACTACAAATGCTGGAGGGGATGTGGAGAAATTGGAACTCTTATTCATTGTTGGTGGGACTGTATAATGGTTCAGCCACTCTGGAAGTCAGTCTGGCAGTTCCTTAGAAAACTAGATATAGAGCTACCATTCGATCCAGCGATTGCACTTCTCGGTATATACCCGGAAGATCGGAAAGCAGTGACACGAACAGATATCTGCACGCCAATGTTCATAGCAGCATTATTCACAATTGCCAAAAGATGGAAACAACCCAAATGTCCTTCAACAGATGAGTGGATAAATAAAATGTGGTATATACACACGATGGAATACTACGCGGCAGTAAGAAGGAACGATCCCGTGAAACATATGACAACATGGATGAACCTTGAGGACAAAATGCTAAGCGAAATAAGCCAGACACAAAAAGAGAAATATTATATGCTACCACTAATGTGAACTTTGAAAAATGTAAAACAAATGGCTTATAATGTAGAATGTAGGGGAACTAGCAATAGAGAGCAATTAAGGAAAGGGGAACAATAATCCAAGAAGAACAGATAAGCTATTTAACGTTCTGGGGATGCCCAGGAATGACTATGGTCTGTTAATTTCTGATGGATATAGTAGGAGCAAGTTCACAGAAATGTTGCTATATTAGGTAACTTTCTTGGGGTAAAGTAGGAACATGTTGGAAGTTAAGCAGTTATCTTAGGTTAGTTGTCTTTTTCTTACTCCCTTGTTATGGTCTCTTTGAAATGTTCTTTTATTGTATGTTTGTTTTCTTTTTAACTTTTTTTTCATACAGTTGATTTAAAAAAGAAGGGAAAGTTAGGAAAAAAAAAAAAAAAAAAAGAAAAACAAGGAAAAAAAAAAGATGTAGTGCCCCCTTGAGGAGCCTGTGGAGAATGCAGGGGTATTCGCCTACCCCACCTCCATGGTTGCTAACATGACCACAGACATAGGGGACTGGTGGTTTGATGGGTTGGGCCCTCTACCACAGGTTTTACCCTTGGGAAGACGGTTGCTGCAAAGGAGAGGCTAGGCCTCCCTATGGTTGTGCCTAAGAGCCTCCTCCCGAATGCCTCTTTGTTGCTCAGATGTGGCCCTGTCTCTCTAGCTAAGCCAACTTGAAAGGTGAAATCACTGCCCTCCCCCCTATGTGGGATCAGACACCCAGGGGAGTGAATCTCCCTGGCAACGTGGAATATGACTCCCGGGGAGGAATGTAGACCTGGCATCGTGGGACGGAGAACATCTTCTTGACCAAAAGGGGGATGTGAAAGGAAATGAAATAAGCTTCAGTGGCAGAGAGAATCCAAAAGGAGCCGAGAGGTCACTCTGGTGGGCACTCTTACGCACACTTTAGACAACCCTTTTTAGGTTCTAAAGAATTGGGGTAGCTGGTGGTGGATACCTGAAACTATCAAACTACAACCCAGAACCCATGAATCTCGAAGACAGTTGTATAAAAATGTAGCTTATGAGGGGTGACAAGGGGATTGGGAAAGCCATAAGGACCACACTCCACTTCGTCTAGTTTATGGATGGATGAGTAGAAAAATAGGGGAAGGAAACAAACAGACAAAGGTACCCAGTGTTCTTTTTTACTTCAATTGCTCTTTTTCACTCTAATTATTATTCTTGTTATTCTTGTGTGTGTGCTAATGAAGGTGTCAGGGATTGATTTGGGTGATGAATGTACAACTATGTAATGGTACTGTGAACAATCAAAAGTACGATTTGTTTTGTATGACTGCGTGGTATATGAATATATCTCAATAAAATGAAGATTAAAAAAAAAATTGATGAGTGATGGAAGAGATGGAACTGAGAGGGCTCAGGTACAAAGGCAGAATAACTGCAAAGTGTCTGCAAGGGGCACCCGACATAATGTGAGGAACCAGAGCTTAGTTTCCCTTTAGCCAGACTAGGTCAAGGGGGAACAGCCAGCCCAGTGGCTCCCACTGCCACTCACCGACATGGAGACCACAGGACAGGGCACTAGCAAGGTCAGAGCCTGGGGCTCCAGGCCAAGTTAGAGGGCGCAGAGAAGGTTCTGAGTCCTAGTTGGTAAGTTGGCACAAACCTCCAGGGAAGTTTCCGGGTTCTATTAAAAGCACAAAGGATTTCATGGAAGGACCAAAGGAACCAGTGAGAATCTGTCTTTAGAATGGTATGGATCCCTGACATCAGGCATGCCCTGTATCTTTCTGAGCCTCAGTCTCCTGCAAGCCTCTGGATTAGGGCAAGGGGCATCCTGGATGCATTTCAAGGGTGCCTCGGTGCTAAGGCAGGTGCCCCTGCAATGCATGAGATCGATCACAGCTAGAGAAGGGAAAGAGAGAGGGAGAAAGAGAAAGAGAAACTGCAAAGCTAAGTGAGTGGGAAAAGCTACAGTGACTTCACGGGTGCAAACATTCTGAACCCAAAGGCCATTCCAATAGGTCTTATTAAGGATAGAAAGAAATAAGCTGTAGAAGCAAACAGTACTCAGAAATTCGGAAACAATGAATATAGTGGCCATTCTAAAAAAGCCAGTTCCTGGCAATAGCTGGTGTCTGGCCAACATTCGCAGCTGGCAACTATAAACTTACTCTATTTAGGGACAAAAAATGCCTCAGGGCAGGATGTGAGGAGTCCAATAAGTGTCAACAATACAGATATTTCCAGAATATATCACCCCCAGGCCATTCTCATCACCTGGGTTGAATTCCAGCCCTCCTTGGTTCTTACCTGAATTACTAAAACAGCCTCCCAACCAGTCTTGCTCCACCCCCACCTGAGGTCTGTTCTCCAGAAGCAGGCCACAATGTACTTTTTGTTTAAAGCCTTGTTCTGGTTTGCTAATGCTGCCATTTTGCAAAACACCAGAAATGGATTGGCTTTTATAAAGGGGGTTTATTTGGTTACAAAGTTACAATCTTAAGGCCATAAAGTGTCCAAGGTAAGTCATCAACAATCAGGTACGTTCACTGGAGGATGGCCAATGGTGTCTGGAAAACCTCTGTTAACTCAGAAGGCACATGGCTGGCGTCCACTTGCTCCTAGGTTGCGTTTCAAAATGGCATTCTCCAAAATTTTGCTTCTGGGGCATTTTGTCCTCTCTTAGCTGTAGCTCCTCCTCTCTTAGCTGCAGTTGCTCTGAGTTCCTTCTGTTTGTCAGCTCATTTATATGGTTCCAGTGATTGAATTCAGACCCACCCTGAATGGGTGGGGTGACACCTCCATGGAAATTATCCAATCAAAGTCATCACCCACAGTTGAGTGGGTCATATCTCCATGGAAACATCCAATCAAAAGGTTCCAACCCAATCAACACTAATACATCGCCCCCCAAAAGATTGCATGAAAGATAATGGCATTTTGGGGGACATAACATGTCCAAAACAGCACAGGCCTCAAAAGCAACTTTGGCCCATGGAAACCAGGAACTGAGATGCAAGGGGTTTGCTCTCCTGGGTGTCCTGGAAGTCCTCTGAGTGGGAGGATCCTTTGTCCAGACTCTGAACTATATGCTGCCCCATGGAGATGAGAAGAAGGGGAAATGGGCAGAGTCTTTGTGGGAACCTGCCCAATTACATGCCCGTCTTTGTTCTCTCAGCCCCTGCTCTGCAGCTCACATTTGCCCCCAGCCTGAGGGACAATGAGTGGTATTCATTAAAGTTCCTCTCTGCCCTTCTTCTGCACACAAAACTATTATTTATCAATTCATCCCTCCTTCCTTCTTTCCCTTCCTCCACCCCTCCCTTCCTCCATCCATCCATCCCTCTCTTCATCCATCCTTCATCCATCCATCTAGCCAGCCAGCCAGCCTTCATCCAGCCCTCCATCCATCCTTTCATCCATCCATTCATTTAATAGATACTCAGTGAGCAGCAGGCACTGTTCTAGGAGCTGGGGGATAACATTTGTATAAGTTTCCTAGGCTGTTCAAAGAAAATACCATGAAATAGGTTGAGTTAGACAATGGGAATTTACTTGCTCATGGTTTTGAAGCTGGGAAAACGTCCAAACTAAGGCATCATCAAGGTGATGCTTTCTTCTTGAAGACTGGCTGCTGGTGATCCTTGGCTTCTCTATCACATGGCAATTCACATGGTGGCATCTGTTCATCTCTCCCTTTTCTGACGGGTTTCATTGATTTCTTCTTCCTTCATTGGCTTTCTATCTCTGTCTGAATGTCACTCTCTTTTAAATGACTCCAGCAGTAGGATTAAGACCCATCCTGATTGAGATGGGCCACCCCTTAACTGAAGCAATCTCATCAAAAGGCCCTACTTATAATGGTTTTGCATCCATGGGAATGGATTAGATTTAAGAACATGTTTTTCTGGGGAATATACAGCTTCAAAGCACCACAACACTGAACAAATTTTTAAAAGGCTGTGAATGCCTTTATCTTTGATGGCCCCTGCCACAACCCACAATATTTCTCAGTAGAGTAAACCCCTAAACACTTTAAAAACATGAATGATGGACCCAGAAAGGAAGAGTATTTCAAGATTCATCCACATCAAAGCCACATCTGCAGGATTCTCTTGAGAAGGCTTTTACATGGCTCTAGTTTTGAATCTTGACTTGTGCCTTTGGCATCTAAAACTCCTCCCTGGTTTCCCTTGGTCTAACTTTGGGTCCCTGGGAAGATGCAGGGCAAGGAGAGGAGGCATTCATTCCCCTCCACCAATCTGGGGTAGCTCTGGTATCATCTCATCCAGGGCATCCTTGTTTTCAGCACAAATTAACACCCCTGGGGACATCAGCTGAGCATCAATAGCTTTTACAACTGCTGCCCTGGGTCACTCTTTTTGCCCCCCAAAAAAAGAAAGAACTTTGGAGTTATACAGACTTACTAGATGTAGGACCTTCAACAAGTTGATTAATATCTCAGTTTCAAAAAAAAGAGAGAGATTTGTAAGAATTGTCACTAACATGTATACAGGGCACCCTGCAAAGCACTGTTCTAAGGACTTCACATACATTACCTAGAGACTCTACCTGACTCATAGTTCCCAACAACCCCATGAGGTGTGTGCACTTATGTCCATTTTACAGGTAAGGAAAGTGAGGCACAGTGGGGTAAGTAGTAGGGCCAGGATAGAAACCCAGGCAGTCTCTATCCACAGCCCATACTCTTAAAAATGCTACTACCTCCGACTTGCCAAATAGGCTCCAGGTAAGGCACCTCTAGAGGCCCACTCCTTCTCAGCCATGGCTCGCCATATCCACCAGACTAGCTGGAATTACCCTTTCGGTCCAGGTCACCTTCAGGATTTGAAACAGACTGACACAAATCTGAAGAGCGTAAAATATTGAAAACTAAGCCTTTCTTTTACCTTCTCATGCAAGAGATTGTTGCCTTGGTTATGGGACATGAAAAATAAAGATTGCCTTTTTACTACACCATGTGCAGCCTACTATATTGAGACAGGTCTTCAAAGTACATAAAAATTATTGCTTTCATTATAAGTGTTTCCTTCCAGCTCTGAAATTCCATGATTCGGTGCACTGCATTTTAAGTGATTGCCAGACAGAATGGCTTCCTACCATTTCCTCAGGTGAAAAGTTCAGTCATAGGATCTCACAGCTTAGTGACTACAGGCCATTAGCTTGAAGGATGGTCTCGAGGCTAATGTTGGGGCATTAGTGCTATTACAGTGAGTAATGGCACACAGTGATGCTTGAATCATAAGAATCAGTTCCACCTGGAGGGAAAACACAAAAAAGAGAAGCACTAGTTTCCATAGCCAGCTGGAAATTAACCACTTCAGGGCTGTCAAAATCATGAGGGCCCAGAAAAGCCAAGAAATTGTGAATTCTTGAATCTACACTTGACAGTCCTTGGAAAGGCAGGTGGACTAGTGACAAGTGGCACTTTGGAGTCAAACAGACCTGATTTCGAATCCAGGTTTTTCCCCTACCAGCCTGTTCCTTCATCTGTAAAACAGAGATAATAAAACTCACTGCCTTGGGTTGCCCTGAAGATTAAAGGAAATAGGTAAAGAAACCATAATAGTGTCTGGAACTTAGGAGACATTCAGATATTCCTGAGTTTATTTTAAAACTATAGAACCTTTGACAGGGTCATTTTCTTAGGTCTGTGTTTTATTAGTAACTAAGCAGAGTTCATAGGAGATTTTTATAGCAGACATTCAGGATTATTATACTCAAAGTATAGAAAATTCTGCTCTCTGGTATTCAATTTTCCACAGTTTCCACACATCTTTGCTACAATTATAATTGCTTGCTCATAACCCTGGCTCCTGAGACACTGTCATCTATTGAACTGTCTTCTGAATCATCAAAAAAATAGTTTGAATTATGTTTAAAAGGGCATTTGTTCAAAGGCATTTTATTGTTTTATTTTCTGGAAACACATTTGCCAAGGAAAAGATATTCTTTACCTGAAGACAGTGAAACACAATCTTTCCCCCTTTCTTGTGAATTCCTATGTAATTGATATGAAGACAAGAGTTAATGAAGTTGGCCTCACTCATCTACCTACTGAAGGTTGGAAAACACACCACTCTTCAAAGAAAGTTTTTTAGGGGCCAGAAGCCCAGCAGGAAATAGATGGCACATGCAAACTGGGAATGTTACCAAAGGGGTTGGCACTCCCAACTCATATTATTCCCGCTCTCAGATGCCTCCCATTGACTGAACCCAGCAGGCCAGAGGGCCAGAGAGCCGCTGTTCCAGTTTGCTAGACCTGCTGTTATGAAAAATACCAGAAATGGAATGGTTTTTACAAAGGGGATTTATTAGGTCATGAATTTACAGTTCAAAGGCCATAAAAGTGTCCAGCTAAGCGATCAACAATAGGATACCTTCAATGAAGAAAGGCCGATGGCGTCCGGAACACCTGTCAGCTGGGAAGGCGTATGGCTGGTGTCTTCTGGTCCCTTTGCTCCTGGGTTGCTGTTTCAAAATGGCTGTCTCCAAAATGTCTCTGGGCTTCTGTCTCTCTTAGCTTCCCTCAGCTCTCTGCTTGGTTCTCCTGGGGTGTCTCTCTCTAAACATCTGGGGGTCCTCTCTTAGCTTTTCCAGTGCAAACTTTGGGCTTCATCTCTTAGCTTAGCATCTCCAAATGTCTTTCTGTCTGCATCTCCTAGCATCTCCAAGAGTCTGGGTCTGTGTCAGCTCACAGCTTCTCCCAGGGGCAAACTCTGGATTACATATTTTAGCTTCTCTCCAAAATGTCTCTCTCAGGTACTCTGAGCTCCTTGTTTCCATGAGCTCTCTTAAAGGACTCCAGTGATCTAATTAAGACCCAGCTGGAAGGGGTGGGGTCACATCTCCGTGGAAATAATTAAATCAAAGCTCTCACCCACAGTTTGGTGAGTCGTACCTTCATGGAAACACTCAATCAAAAGGTTCCACCCAACAAGATTGGATTAAAAGATCATGGCTCTTCTGGGGGCCAGAACAGTTTCAAACCAGCACACCTGCTATTGCCGTATCCCCTTGACTCCAGCCTCCAGGGCACAGAGCACACTGGAGAAGGGTGGACAGTGGATTTGGAGGAGACAAGGAAAGATACTCAGCACCATACGTTTACCTCCTTATCCAGTGAGATGCTGCTGCAGTGGAAAAAGTTGTGTTTTTTGGTAATACGCTACATACTGAGGGTTTTTAATTCTCTTTGATGTAAACAGAAAGTTAAAAAATAATCATAGTACTATATGGATAAGTCATTTTCCATACCATTTTATTCATTTTATTCATTAAGTATTTATTTCAGTCTACTTGAAAAGAAATACAGGCAATTCTGCTAGACTATAACATATATATACCTGAGCAAGCCTCACCTTTTCAAAAATCACACAGTAAAATCACAGAGTTTATGAGAAAAATAGATTTGGGCAGACTACTAGAAAACTATGCAATTTGTAACCAAAATGCTAATGAAAACAGTAATTGGTTCCTGAGGAGATCACTTGGGAAGACCAGTAAGCTGAGCCTAAATGGAGCTGCAACTGAGCTACAAAAAATGCACAAGGACCCCACCCTGATCAAGACAGAGGACTGAGAAGCCTCAGGGCTCCAGCCCCCCGACAGAAGCCATGGACAACCAGCAAGAACTGGCAGGAACATCTCTCTCAAAGCTCCAGGAAACAGTTAAAGGACTGCAGCAGCAAGGTGAGCACCAAATCAAGAAGAAGGCTACTTAAAAGCAGTAGGACCATGTGCCACCTTGACTGGCCTCTCTCCCACCCCTCACCAGCTCGTCACGGAGCTGGCCCTTGCCCTCAGTATGGACCCCTGGTCCTGGTGTCAGAGCACAGGAACCCTTGTGCACGTACGGGGAGCACGTATGTCTGGCCTAATGTGTCTGGTGGTGACCTGAGCGACCTGCTATCCCAGAACTTGCCCTACGTGTGGAAGGGGGCTCACAGAGCTCTTCTTCAGAATGCTGTGGGAGAACAGTTAAGTGGCTGTAGGACACACAGTGCAGTGCCCGGGACTCTGTGAAAACTATTTCCTAGGGAAGAGGGGACATTCAGACTCATGTAAACAGGGGAATTCCTAGGGCCAAATGTGCATGCCTAAGATAAGGCACAAGCACAGAAAGGACAAGAGAGGTCCCTATGCTTTGGCCTGGAACTATTCTTTAAACTCATTGTATAGTTAAGCTCTGAAGGAGAGCACTTGCACAGAGCAATCTGCAAAGATGGGGAAAGATGTTTTCTTTTTCCCCTGTCTCTCTCTGTTTTTTTTTTTTGTTTTTTTTTTTGTATTATGTGTTAAAGGAGTAGGATGTGTGAAACATGCTTTCAAATGTTCAGAAAATAGTTGATTGATAGATGACAGATAGATGATAAAGATAGATATGGGTATGTAGATCTAGGTATAGATATGTGATGGATTGATAGATGGATAGATGAATGATGTGGCAAAATGTTAAAATTGGTAGATCAGGGTATCTGGGGAGTTGGGGATATGTTGAAGTGCTCTGTATGGGGTTTGTATTATTTTTGCAACTGTCCTGTAAGTTTGAAATTATTTCAAAATAAAAAGGTTTTTTTTGTTTTTTTAGTGCACAGAAAGAAACAACAGCTTGAAACGTTAGCAACACTTGAGTTGGAGCAGAGCTGGTGGGTGCTGAGCAGTGCAGATGGAATGGAGCGCTGAGCCGGTGGGCTTGCCACTAAGATGGGCTGGGAGCCAGTGATCCTGGCTCAGCCAAAAGCCACACCCAGCCACCCTGTGTCTCTCAAAATGTTCTAGCTACCTGAGCAGCAGCTAAGTTGAAGACTTTTTCCCTTCCTGTTGAAAGATCTAATTCTACTCCCATTATCTAATCTGGTTTCCCTTGGGTAGGAAAAAACATGTATGAATCCACATGACTTCCTTGTTACTATACTGTCATTGTCTTCACTCACTTCCCAAAAAACCCAGAGCCCTGAGGCAGAGCTCACTTTATTGGGGGGGCATGGAGAGGGGTAGGGTACAAGAGTGAAGGGAGGAGAACCCAAGATGGCGGCTAGGTGAGACAGGGCGAAAAAAACACCTCTGTGAAAAATACTAGATAAAAGCCAGAAAGTGACCCAGAACACCAGTTCCAGTGATACACCAGCCGGATAAGGCCTGCTAAATCCACAGGGAGCATGCATTTGGTGAAACTTGGAGTCTGCATTCTGAAACAAGTGAGTAAGCCGGCTGAAAGTCCCACGACCATGCTGCAGTGTGGGGAAATGCAGGTTGGCATTTGGAGATAGACTAGTTCTTTTAAAAAAAAAAACAAACCCGGGAGCGGCTACAGATATGGCAGTGAGAACCACGCAGTGAAGCAGTGCAGGAGTGGGCTGTAGCCAACGCCTCGGTGTCTGGTGTGGAGGATAGCCCTCCCCACACCCGCTGCTGATTGTCCCGGGGCCAGAGGGGAGAGCCAAAAGGAGAAAGAAACAGCACCCCTTACAGACATCTCCCCGGCGGCCTGGGGACGCTCCCGCCCGGGGCTGGACCCACAGCCCAGAGCCATGCCAAGAAACCCAGTGTGACAGGGCATCTTTCCTGCAGCACCACGCACACACCACAATATCAGCTGTGGACACCTTTAGTGCACCCACAGCTAATTGTCCTGGGGCTGGGAAAGCGGAGCTGTGCGAAAAGGGGGGAATTAACACAACCCATTCAATTATCTTTAAAGCAGGCTGGGAGCGCCCCTGCAAGGCCCAGTGGCCCAGGGCTTCCCTGGAGGCCGGCGTGCACTTGTGACATGCCACAGCCTTCCCTCAGCAGAGGTCCGGGAAGAGCAAGGCAGGGATAGGGGGACCTGCTTGGAAAACCCAGGGTCCCTATGCCAATACCAAGGACTTGTGGGTCAGCAGCAGAGACAATCTGTGGCAAGACTGAAATGAAGGCTTCAACTCATGTAACAGCCTTAAATCTCTGGGAACACCTGGGAGTTTTGATTATTAAAGCTGCCCTGCCCCCCTAACCACCCAGACACACGCCCCACATTCAAGGCGGACAGCACCAACAACACACCCAAACTTAGTGCACCAATTGAACCCCACAAGAATCAGATCCCTACACACCACAAAGACAAAGTCAGAGAGAACTGACTTGAGAGGAATAGGCAACCTGCGGACACCATCTGCTGGCTAGTTAGAGAAAGTTTAGAGATCGGTATTTTTTTATATCCACAAAGAACCCTATCAAGTAAAGCAAATGCCTAGAGGCCAAAAACAACAGAAAATCTTAAAGCATATGATAAAACCAGACAATATGGAGAATCCAACTCCAAACACCCAAATCGAAAGATCAGAAGAGACACAGTACTTGGCACAATTAATCAAAGACATAAAATCACACAATGAGAGCATGGCACAATACATAAAGGACATGAAGAAGAGCATGGCACAGGATATAAAGGACATAAAGAAGACCCTAGAAGAGCATAAAGAAGAAATTGCAAGAGTAAATAAAAAAATAGAAGAACTTATGGAAATAAAAGAAACTGTTGGCCAAATTAAAAAGACTTTGGATACTCATAACACAAGATTAGAGGAAGCTGAACAATGACTCAGCGTCCTTGATGACCACAGAACGGAAAATGAAAGAACAAAAGAAAGAATGGGGAAAAAATTGAAAAAATCGAAATGGATCTCAGGGATACGATAGATAAAATAAAATGTCCAAACTTAAGACTCATTGGTGTCCCAGAAGGGGAAGAGAAGGGTAAAGGTCTAGAAAGCGTATTCAAAGAAATTGTTGGGGAAAACTTCCCAAACCTTCTACACAATACAAATACACAAAGCATAAATGCCCAGCAAACTCCAAATAGAATAAATCCAAATAAACCCACTCCAAGACATATTCTTATCAGACTCTCAAATAGTGAAGAGAAGGAGCAAGTTCTGAAAACAGCAAGAGAAAAGCAATTCACCACATACAAAGGAAACAACATAAGACTAAGTAGTGACTACTCAGCGGCCATCATGGAGGTGAGAAGGCAGTGGCATGACATATTTAAAATTCTGAGAGAGAAAAATTTCCAACCAAGAATACTTTATCCAGCAAAACTCTCTTTCAAATTTGAGGGAGAGCTTAAATTTTTCACAGACAGACAAATGCCGAGAGATTTTGCTAATAAAAGACCTGCCCTACTTCAGGTACTAAAGGGAGCCCTACCAACAGAGAAACAAAGAAAAGAGAGAGAGATCTAGAGAATTTTAACAGACATATATGGAATATTACATCCCAAATCACCAGGACACACGCTTTTCTCTAGTGATCACAGATCTTTCTCCAGAATACACCATATGCTGGGACATAAAACAAGCCTCAATAAATTAAAAAAAAAAAAAAAAAAAAAACTGAATATATTCAAAGCACATTCTCTGACCACAATGGAATACAAATAGAAGTCAATAATTTTTTATTTGTAACTCCACTATTTACTTCCTACAGGATATAAAATACATAAACTCTAATGACAAATCAGTGGTTTTGGACTCAATGAAAATATGTAATTTTTGATAAGAACTATATAAAGGTGGGGGAATGGAGGAGTATAGGAACATAGTTTACATGTCCTATTGAAGTTAAGTTGGTATCAAAGAAAAACAAGATTGTTATGGATTTAAGAGGTTAAATTTAAGTCCCACAGTAAACACAAAGAAATTATCAGAGAATATGACCATAGAGATGAAAAGGAGAGTATGGGTTATGAGAAGTGGGGGAAGGGGCAATGGGGAGTTAAGAAATGAATGTAGGGTTTCTGTTTGGGGTGAAGGGAAATTTCTAGTAATGAATGGTGGGAAGGTGATAGCATTACAACATTCTAAATGTGATTAATCCCACTAATGGAATGCTAGAGAGGGGTTGGAACAGGAAGATTTAGGCCATATATATGTTTCCACAATTGAAAAAGAAAAAAAAAGAAAAGAAAAAGACACTCTAAATAGGCAATGACAATTAAATGCCAAGGATGAGCCTGGATGGGATCTGCGGATGGAGGAGAGAGACTCAAAGGGACACAGTGGGGACATAAGAAAAAAAAAAAAAGGAAATACAGAATATAAGCTTTGTATCAATGTTGAATTTCTTGAACTTCTTAGTTGTGCTTAATGGGATTGCATAAAAGAATGTTCTTGTTCATGGGAATTGTATATGTGAATCACATTGTTTGTTCAAGGATGTGTGCAGCTTGCTCTCATATGTTCAGAAGACAGAGCAATAGATGATGGATGATACATAGGGAGGGAGGGAGGGAGGGAAAGAAAGAAATGGTAGAGTGACAGGATGTTAAAGTTGGTGGATCGGGGTATCGGGGAGGGGGGTTGGGGCATGCTGGAGTTCTGTGTATGGGTTTTGTATTGTTTTTGCAACTGTTCCTGTAACTTTGAATTTATTTCAAAATAAAATTAAAAAAAAAAAAGTGAAGGGAAAAGGGGAATGAAGCAGGGAAGGAGGGAACAAAGTCAAGTTTGTGTGTCACCAAGATGGCCAAAGCTTTGCCAGAAATGCCCTGCATTCTGGGTAACATGGGACATTTCCAAAGATGTCATAGAGAACCCCTGTATCTCAAGAAAGACCATGGAGGAGGTAAAGGGTAGAAGAAGGGTGAGAAATATTTCTGCCAGCTTCTCATCTCCTGTACTTCACTGGTCAAGTTTACCTCACCAGTCATGGACTTCACTCACTTCCAGGTGTGCCACCCCACCCAGGTAGCAGCTGGGGAAGCCAGAGCCCTGGAGGGCCCAGTCGAGCAGCTGCCACAGCCCCTAAAGCCCAACCGCCACACCAGAGGGAGGCTGGAGCAGAATTCCAGGTAGCAGCCGGAGGCAGCCCCAAGAATGATATGTCTTCACTGAGGCTGCTCTGTCCAGGAAGGGGTGGGGCTGGAAGGGCTGAGCAGATTTGGGGAAGTGCCAAAATGGGGCTGGACACTGATATTATTCCCTTATTTAAAAATTGCATGTGTGCTCATTCGTTTTCTAGAAACCCACATTAGAGCAAAACATACTGGACTGAAAACAAGTATGTGTACCTGCCCATTGGATGCTATCACCTTATTAAATACATAAAATAGGCACCCACAAAAAACACAATTACATTTCCAGGCAGGAGGTGATGAGTATTAAAGGAAGCCTACTGATTTTCCCTCCTGAACGTTTCTTGGGTACATCACCTTCTTTTCAACCCTGCTACCAAGACTTTTTTTTCATCTGAATTATCATAACAACCTCCACCCACTAATCTGTGCTTCAGTGGATATCAGAATTATTTTTAATGTGTATCTATTCATGCCACTCCCTACCTGGAAGGCTTCTGTGCCTTTCCAGGTCTTCATGACGAGTAAATTCCGTGCTCCATAATTTCACACACAGGTAATCTTTCCAGTGATTGTCATTTTCAAGACATCTTTTCCAAAACAAAGCCTGGCAACCTCAACTATCTGCTCCCCATTTTTCTATGTGCCATGTGACTCTCTCCTTTGCCCACTTCTAGCGTTGAGGACCCAGGATGATGACCCAGGTTGGGAAAAAGAGAAAGGGGGTAAAACAAGGATGACATGCATGGCAAAAGGATTACATTCTCAGTATGACAATTATCTGTGGATTAACTGTAAAAACTTAGCATTTGTTCTCATATAAAGTTATGCACTTTTACAGTTGCCTGTGACCCACCCAGGATTTTCACATACCTGAGTGTAGACTTCAGGAAATATTTACCAAACAATGTGGCATTTCATGCCTTTCTGCACTCAGACACTTACTCATCAAGTTTTCCAGGATGATGGGGTTAACAACATTTCATTATTCCCTTGAGTTAAAAAGAAACCATAAGTCTATTAATGTGCAAGTGGAAACAAAATTGTGGCTATGTTGTTTCCTTTTACTTATGATTCCCTTTCTTTCCATGTCTTTCTCTGATGCTGACTTTGTGTGAGGGCTGATGATAATCATAAGTGTACCCAGTGTTTCACATCTTACCAGTTACCTGTGGAATCTCATGGAGGGCCCTTCTGTATACACTGGGTTGGCAGCAGCTCTCTCCACTACTGTCCTTATTTGCTCAACTTGGCTTTTCATCAGGTAATGAAGCAAAAACGGCAGTAGGATGCCTCTCCTGTGATCTGTGTAGACATTACTATGTATGTCTATGATTTTGTGGGTGCTTGCTCCCATCCCCATCTCTGCACCTCAGTTCCCATTCACGGATACCATTCTTTAGCCGACAGAGCTGACAGTAAGCATCCAACAAGTCAAATGGGTAAGTACCCATCTGGGCTACTAGGGTCAGTTAATGAAGCTGATGTCATCAATTTAAACCCCATGTGAGCCACTTGATTAAACAAGACACCATTCCATAGACCATGTTTTACCTGATTGTGTTCCTCTACGTAAATATTGATCTTCAACAAGATGATAATTTTTCAGAGAAAGAAAAAAAAAAAAAGGTATGTGGTGGGGGAGTGTCCATGAGCAAATAAACTTGAGAAATTTGGAGTTATACAAATACAAAAAGGCATCTTGATTGCAAGACTTTTCAGAGACTTTATGTAATTGTGTATTGTGAATCTCTCTCCATAAGGGGATGATAACATACAATGTTCCCCACTTTTCTGGCTAAGAAAATCCTTTTTTCACCAAACAACTGTTAATGTTTTGTGAGAAACTAGAATTTCAAGAAAAATAATTGGTTTGAGAAATGCCACCACAGCCTTCTAGAAGGTCCATCATCTCACAAATGCAGAATGTTGGTAAGCAAGGGATCTGAAGAAGGTAAAGAAACCTAGAGCAATAACCAGCTTTCATATTATTGGGTTCATGAATAATTTTCTATGACTGAATAGCTGCTCATTCATTCTTATACCTCAAAAAAATAAATTATAACACAAGTATAAACGATCTCAGGGACCTTTACAAGATTTTTCAAAACTATACCTATACTCCATTATACATGTATCATGGATTTCTTTGAGCATGAATTTGTAGGAGTAGCAATAGCACCATCTGTGATGCAAGTAATGCTGATAGACACTCCACTTCAGTGGAGGAAATCTGGCCTGCTTTGGAGGGTGAATGTGCACTGAACTCCTACTTTGTGTGCTGAAAGACAACTTGCAAAGGAGCATTAATGTCCTTCTTACCCACTAGCAACTAATAATCTACTGGGTGGGGCAAAATGTATACCAGTTGGGCAAAAATAGTAGAATAATATGATGTCTTTGCTAAAATGTATGATAAAAACATAAAGGACTCCAGGCATTTCAGTGACACAATTACCATGAACTTTATTGCAATCGTGAGCAAATAACTTTCATTGCTATAGCTGGGGGGAAACATTCCCTATCTTCGGTAACAGATTGTTTCAAGCCCTGAAATCTTAGGAATAAAATTACTATGTAAGCCTAAAATGATGTTGTCATTAATACGCAGGCAGTCCTTCCCCTAGGGAATAAATGAAAAATTAAACACTAATTTGTCAGTTATTTAGTAAATGATGTTGGTTCTATATGTGTCTATTTTTGCTAGAGCAAGCAAGTTGTTATGGAGATTCTTTTTCTAACTATACAAATGACATTCACATAGACCATGCAGTTTCCTCTTTTTGCATATAAGACTAAAAAATTACCTGCTAAAAAACACTTTCATGTATTTCAAATAAAAGATGCTGAAATCCTACAAGGTATTATTTTGAGTGATGATAGTGTTTTAGACAGGCTAGAGGGGTAGGTACCGCGCAAGGCTATGTAAGCCTTCAGTTCTCCCCCAAGGTTGGCAACACCAATGGATTAAGCAGATCCATGAGCAGACTGTTCTGGAACTCTTCAAAGATGGGCTTTGCAATCTAGGGGGGAAGGGTTGAGATGCAATACTCTGCCTGTGATTCTGTGAGATCCACCCTAAAACTGAGGTCTTTCATGTAAGTGTAAGAAAAAGGTCAATGAAAAAAAATGGCTTTGGGAAACATTATCCCACAAAGTTGGTCTAAAGGAGGATACCTCGCAGATAAGATTGAAAGCCTGACCATACTTTCTGCAGGTCATTAGGCATCAGATGATGCTCTTCAAAGAATGGAATGCCCACTTCCAGCCAGAGTGATTATTCAGCATTTCTAAAAGAGCACCGCACTATTATTAAGATACAGGATTCTTTCTTTTCTTATTACACTGGATTTTATTAATATGGCAGCAAGGTATTAAAATCATCACTGTGTATCACCCTTTCTCATTTTACAATGGCAGAAATGGTCCTTGAATAGGAGTTTAAAATAGTTTTTCAAGTATTTTGAGTCTCCAAGAATGAAAGTAACTACATAATGAGAAATGCATTATTTCAATCGCGAATCTTTTATGGGAAAGTGATGGGTTTAGAAAATTCTTAAGGCAAATAACTCTATTCTGATTAAAAAAAAAAAAAAATCACATGGCTCAGAAAGAGCCAGAGAGTGACATTTCTTATTGAACAGCTTCTACTTAAGAAAGAGGATAGTCATTCTCCAAAGCTTGATCAGAGGTTCTTAACCTGCTGATTTCTGTCAGTGACTATTTAAAATAATGCAAGAAAAATTACACTCAGGAGTACGCTGCCCTAAAACCTCTTGTCCTGGTACCGTTCTGTGGTTTACTCAGGTAGCCAGCACTGTTGGGGGGGTGGGGGGAACTTCCGACAGATGAACCTTGTCCCCAGCACTGGGGACTGGCTCATCGTTACCAGGAGGTAGGTGTGATATGGAATATGCAAAGACAGGGCGATCTTTCAGATGATGTGACTGTCATTGAAAACCAGGCTATTTTGGCAGTGCCTGAAAATGAAAGGGATAAAGCAGAGAAGGAGAAAAATAAAAATGATTTTTTACTGAATAGCTTATGACAGATGAACTACTTGTCTTGTCACCTGCTGCAGAAATGGGGATTTTTTTATAAGGGATCTACATAGACAGAAAAACACCTAAAACCAACTTAAGCTCACTACTAAATTCAAACTTGTGGATAACCTTTATCCTAAGAGCATATGCTGTGCACATTATTTTTATTTACTTCATGTCTTTGAGGTAGGTAAGAGTTGTCTTTTTTCTTTCAGCTGGAGAAGCGGATAGTGAGAGGAGTAAATAATTTACTTGTTAGATCAAATCATGTCTCCCACAAAAACATGTACAAGTTCTAATCCCCCGTCCTGTGGGTGTGAACTCATTTGTACCTAGGACCTTCAAAGATCCTGTTTGGATCAGGCCAAACCCAGGGTGGACCTTAATCCAATAGGGCTGAAGTCCTTATAAAGAGGAAATTCAGTGACTGTATTAGTTAGGGTTCTCTAGGAAAACAGAATCAATGAGAGGTATCTATGACTATAAATTTATAAAAGTGACTCATGCAACTGTGGGTATGCATGAGTCCAAATTCTGTAGGGCAGTCAGCAAATTGTCAACTCCAAGAAAGATGTCTGATGAACTCCTCAGGAAATGAACCGGCAACTTTGATGAACTCCTCAGGAAACACTTGGCTGGACAGCCGAAGAAGAAGTGAAGGTCCTCTATCTGTTCGTTTATAAATCTTCAATTGATTAATTGGATTAAATCCAGCCAATTGCATTCTCTCATTGTGGAAGACATGCCCTTTGGTGAGTCATCAGTCACAGCTGCAGTCAATTGACTGATGATTTAATAAACCAGCCTGTTGGTTTATTAACCAGCTACAACGTCCTCGCAGTAATTGTTAGGCCAGTGCTTGCTTGACCAGACAGCTGGGTTCTTATCACCTGGCCAAGTTGACACATGAACCTAACCATCACAGGGCTGACATCCTTATAAGCAGAGGAAATTTGGGCACAGTCAGCAGAAGGCATGGGTCAGAGGTCAAGAAGCCAAGGAATGTCAAGGATTGCTGGAAAGCTATCCCCACACCAGAATGCCAGACTCCAAGAGAAAGCAAGCACTGCCCACAGCCTGATTTTGGACTTCTAGCCTCCAAACTGTGAGTCAATAAATTTCCATGGTTTGAGCCAACTAGTCTGTGGTATTTTGTTACAGCAGCCCTGGGAAACAAAGACATTACTCAAGATCACCAAGTCGGTCAACCACAGATGGAAGTTGGAACCCTCAGCCCCTGACCCCTCCGCCTCTTCTAATGTTTATGGGAATTTCCTTTTATTTATTTTTTTAACTGCCATTCTGACTCTTTGACAATTAAAAGAAATCTGAACTCATCTATCAAGAAGTAAAATATTATTTACTTTATTGTTCAATTCCTGTTTGCACTTGAAAACACATCTGCCACAAGGTAAAGATAAGTGTATACTTTGGTCACTGAAAAAGAAAAGCAATTGGATTTTGAAATTATATCCACACACCATTTTAAAATGGTCAAAAAGATCATTTCTTTCAAAAGAACATCTAAAACTCAAGGGATCCATAAAACACAATATGGAAAACTCAATGGCTATGTTGCTTACCAAATTATTTCATTAGGGAACCCTAAAACACCTTGAATTTCCATTTCCAGGTAGGTCATTAGCTTAGAATAATTCTCTATTACACATCTTTTCTTGAAAGCAGGCAGAATCAGCCCAGTTCCTAAGGACAAGGATGTTCAGTAGCCACTCCAAGCCCCAGCAATTGCACCTGAGGAGAGAGAAGGTCCTGGGACAGGCATGGCCTCGTCCATTGGGCACCTAAATCCAGGACACGGAGCCAGAGCTGATCCCATCTTCCACTCTCCTGGCTTTTATATCCAAATCCAAGTCAGGATTTACCACCCACCTTTTTTACAACAATGCCCCAGAGCTGATTTTAAAATGTAATTTTGGACAAATGCACAAATGGACTAATCTCCAAAAAGCATAATCTGACGGCACATACAGCCCGCCTCTGCCCTTCCGAGAAAATCAAAGCCCTTTGCATAGTTAAATTAGCTCAAAGGAAGAATACACAAAAGAAGAAATGGCTATTGCAAGAGAAAGATCCCTTCACTAGGTACATTTTTTTCTTTCCCAGATTTCATTTAGGGTGACAAATAATAGATGCCTTATAACTGCCTTTTGGAGCCTGACTTGAAATCCTATCCAAGATCCTTTGGAAGTTTCTATAACCAAAAGGTAATTGACTCACTCTAGGTCTACTGTAAGTACACTATTGCAATATAAAGTTCAACAAGGCAGAGTCCTGCTTTCAAGACATTTACAGTCTGGAAGGGAAACCAGCTTTGTGCATGCTTCACTGTATTCCACATTAGAAAAATGGACTCTAGTGCAGTAGGATCAGCCAAAACAGTGTGCTAAGGGAGGTCAGAGGTGAGAGAGATGATTCCAGTGGAGGACACTGAGATTAGAACCTGGACCAGGTGCAGAGTCAGGGGCAAAGAATTTATGATGAGTCCTACTACTATCACTACTATCATTTTACATTAAAGGGGATGACTTGTTTCCAGGAAGTGGGAGAACCAGGAGCCAAGGCCGAGAGGTGGGATGTCCCAAAGCCTTCCACAATCAGGAGTTCAGGGCAGCAACACATAGAGTTGAGGGAGAAGCAAGGCTGCCAAACTATAAGGGGGCCTGCCAGTCAAAAGCTTGTGCTCCAGACAAACCAAGAGGTTCCACTTTGTTCTCTATACGTGCCTTACATTGCTAGGGCTGCCGAAGCAAAGTACCACAGACTCGTAGGCTTAAAACAAGAGAAATTTGTTCTCTTACATTCTGGAGGCTAGAAGTCCAAAATCAAGGTGCTAGCAGGGCCTCGCCTCCTCTGCAGGCTCCAGGGGAGAACGCTTCCCTGCCTCTTCCAGCCTTCCAGCTTCTAGTGGGTTCCATCTCTATTTCAGTCGTCCACAGCGTTCTCCTCTGTAGTGGGTCAGTGGGTGTCCAGTTCTCCCCTTCTTATTGACACTAGTCCTATGGGATCAGGAACCCCCTAATCCAGGGTGGCCTCATCTTAACTAATAACATTTTTCCAAGCCTCTATTTCCAAATACGGTCACATTCTCTGGGCTGGAGGTTAGAGCTTGAACATGTCTTTTGGGGGACACGCTTCAACCCAGAACAATATAATAATAAGAACAATACTTTCCAAGGCTATCAGCCTTTTCAGCTTAGCCAGACACTTGACAAGAGTTAAGAAGAAGAAGAATCCCGGTGACAGCACCTTACTCACTTGTATGGAATTGAATTATGTTGGGTGGATTGTAAGAGGTAACGTCCGGAGGCCAGCTGGAAACTAGTTGGGAGGCGAATGCATTAGGATGGGCAAGGAGTAATGAAGACCTGGGTGAGGCGGTGGCACTGGGACTTACTCGGCAATGATTGCTTCTAATGAGCATGCTCCAATGTTATTTCATGAAGACACAGAAAAGACAACGATAACATCCTGGCCTCAACAGAGAGACAGCAAATACAGGACCGGCAAGCAGGGAACTTTTCTTTCCTTTTAGAAAAGAAGCTGGAGACTGAGTGCAAGCCCAGATCCCACCCTTGTGGCTTCTTTCCTTTTAACTCAAGACTGAGCTGGGAGCAGGGGCCCAAGGGCTTTGGTCTCGATGGCTCACATTCTCAGGTAGCCTACAGTATTGACACACATCATGTGTTCACTGTGTTTTACTAAACGCTAGGGGAGGGGAGAGAGCATTTATTAAGATACAGAAGATAGGGGCTTTTAAATGTAATTGGGGATATACAACCCACAGCTAAAACAACATAATCCTTTCAAAGTAAAAGGATGGTAATAATAGTTCTAGAACTAATAATAGGTACCATTTTTATTGAGCACTTACTGCATGCCAGCCACTTAGCAAAACACATTAACAGGCATTAATCTCTTAATGTTTTAATGACCATCCTTTGTGGTAAGTACTGCCAAATTTTGTTTAAATTCTAAGATGCTCATTTATAAACATGTTAACATTTCTGGGAATTGGGTCTGTTTTACAATTAATATATATCTTTAATGTGGCAGCAATAGGGATTGTTATTAAATGGATGGTCATCTTAAAGTCTGTAGTGGCTTTGGGTAAAGGAAATGTAAAAATATCTCCATTTTCAAATAAGGAGACTGAGGCACAGACAATAAGCTGCGCAAGGTCTCATAACTAATAAGTGGGAAAGTAGGATGAGAAAATCTGTCCATTTATCTTCAAAGCCTCTACTATTAATGGTACTCATATGGCATAAAAATAATTCATCATTTTGCAAGGAAATTGCATATCCAAATACTCAGCCACTGCAGAAACACAACAAAGCCACCAGCCATGACATGTCAGTATTCTCAATTCATTTGACAAACAATGATTCAGTACCTGTTGGCCTGGCATGTGCTGGCAGCCAGCTGACAGTGGTAAGAAAACAACCCCGTCCCTTCCTTCATGGAGCTCACAGGCCAGTAGGAGAGACAGACTTTAACCAAGGGTGACACAGATAAACACAGAATTATAAAGTAAAAAGCATCACAAGCAAAATCACAAGGTATCATGATAACATGCATTGGAGGGACCAGTGTACTTGGGGGCACCAGGGAGAGTTTTCCAGAAGACAGGATTGTTGAGCAGCACATCTGAAGGGCTCTGGTAAGAGCCTTTGGGACTCTGGGCCAAGGAGGGTGCTGGGATGTGAGCTTCCAGAGAGAGAGCAATTTCCAGGAGGAAGGAGAGTATTCCAGGCAATGGAAATAGCATGTGCAAAGGCCCTGAGGCCAGAGGGAACACGCTGTGTTTGAGGACTTGAAAGTGGAACACAAAGGTGCGAGTAGACAGGCTGGTGGGTCTTTTACTTTATAAATGTTGGATGGGTGGACATCTTAGGGTAATAGTTGGGTGTGCTAATAATTCTCATTTTATATAAATTTGTGTTTAAAAATCAATTTAGTGTCATGAGATGGAATGTTCTTTCAAAATGGTTGGGGCTTATGTCTACAAACACCCTAGAAGTAAATGTGTGTGTTATAACAAATACATGTTACATGTAAATTAACAGGCTAGGACTAAACCATTTGTTCTTTTCCTGAACCATTCAACACTCATCAACTTCCCCTTAACTAGAAGCAATTTCAGATAAGAAGAGGTGTTCTTCTTGGAAGGGATTTTTGCCAGTCACAGTGAACATAAGGGCTGGATTTTCATGTTTAGAACAGGATGGCCTCAAGGTGAAACTGTATTTTTGCTGAGAGTATCGTCCCTGGCTGCCCGTTGATGGGAGATGACAACAACTACGAAATAGCTCAGTTGGCCTTGTTCTAGGCAGTAGGCTGCAGTACATGTTTTAGCCACAGAGTAGGAGGAGACGGGGAGCGGCAGTAAGACTGGCCTTCAACCAAATGGCTGGAAGTGACTCCTGTCTGAATTCATCTGAGGGAGTTGGCTCTGACGTTCTCACAGGAGCAAATATTAAGGAAACCACCCACCCAGCCTGTCCTGCATCCAGAAGCCATTCCCTTCCTGAGGCCTGAACGAACGCCAGGGGAAATCCAAAGAAACAGTCTTGGAGGACCAGGAAAAACAAGTTAGCAGTTGAGGTAGGCTGATCTTACAAGTCCTAATAGCCAATTAAAGGACCTTAAGATCAACAAGTATCTCACACACTGCTGGTGGGAGTGTAAATTGGTCCAACGTATCAGAAAACCAATTTGGCAATAGCCTTAAAAATACCCATACATTTTGAACCCATAATTCTATTCCTAGAAATTTATCTTAGGGGAATAACCAGAAATATCAATGTTCACAGCCCCATTATTTATACTAGCTGAAAGTTGGGAATGGTTTATGTATTCATCTATATAAAAAAAAAAAAAGACTGAATAAATTTTAGTATGTGTATAAGATGAACTGTTTTGCAGCCACTAAAAATCATGTTCTTAAAGAATATTTGATAACAAGGAGAATATGGAATATAATACATACATTAAGTTTTAAAGGCATCTTATAAAACCATATATACAGTACAATTTCAAGTACACACCTACAGCCACATAGTCACAGACCAAGATGATGCTAGTGATTATATTTGAGTGCTAGTTATTTGCTTTTCATACTTTTTTATTTTCTAATTTTTCTACAGTGGGCATTAAAAGTTTAAAATAAGGAAGGTAGGAGAGGAAGCACAGAAAGTACTGGACCATCCCATCACCATCACCCAGAAAAATGGCTGTTCTTTCTTTAGATATTTAATAAAAGGAATAGAAAGTCGTAGATGAAGTTGAGTCTCCTTAGATCCTAGTCCCATTCCCCTCTCTTTCTGAGTGTGCATCCATTTATTCTGTGTTTGTAGCCTTTTCTATGCATATATGCTTTCATAAATTTCCTATAGTATTGCTTTCTCTTCTTCAAATTTTTCATAAATTTTATCACACTACAATTCACTTTTTTCGGTAAACACTAGCTTTTTGAGAGCCTCCCATCTTGCAGAATATTGAACCAATTTATTATTTTAATGGCTGTAGAGTACTCCATCAAACCAACTTACCATAATTAATTTAGCTATTCCCTTACTGACAGATATTTAGGTTATTTCTGATTTTTAGCAATTACAAATAATGTTGCAATGCAGTGCGTTGGTAATTGGGGAGAAAAAAAAAATCTATGCAGACGGTCCCAGGGCCCAGAGGTCCTTCACCAAGCATCCTCTTTGTCTTTGCACCCATACCTGCCCCTGCTTGATGCCTACCTACATCTGGAGCATTTTCCCTGACAAGAATCTTCCCCAAAGTAGCAAACATTTGGATAGTGTGCCAGGAGCACAAACACCTTATCAGCTAGTTTATTCCTCCTGGCAACCCTATGACTTAATACCATTGTCATCCCCATTTTACACTTGGGAAAATAGGACACAGAGAGTTTAAGTAACTTGCTCAAGATCACACAACTAGTAAGAGGTGAAGCTGGGATTTAAACCCCGGCCACTTGACTCCAAAGTTCAAGCTCTTAACCCCTGTACTCTACTGTCTCCCGTGATCCTTGCCTGACCCATGCTTTATCTCCTTTCCTTTTTTATGGCCTTGCCTCTCCCCTGCTTCAGTGGAGAGAAGAAAGTCTACCTGCTCCCCTGCGTCTGGACTCTGGTGCCTCTCCTTAGCCTTGAATCACACTGCTTTGACCCCTCCACCCCCACCTGCTCACCCTCAAAGCCTTTGTATTTATACATCTAATCTTATTGTCACTCATATATTTCTTGAGCCACTCAAATCCTTTTTCCCTTCTTCCTCCTCTAGCACTAATTTCATACCACCAAAGCACTGGGAATAGAAAACAAGGTGAGAAATTTGCAAGCCACTCCTGCTCTCTTCTTACATAAGTCTTTGTAACCAGTATGAGAAGGAATCTTAGTAAGTAAGTAAATAACCTTTCCACACTTAGAGAGACACCACGTGCCACAAATATCTGTCAGTGGGGTGGAGTGATTTTTCTGCAATGTTTTTGCATCAGCGAGGCCAAGTTAGTAAATCGCATAGCTCAAATTTTTTATGTATTTTTTTTCCTGCTTATTCTGTCAGTTGCTGAGACAGGTGTGTTATCATCTGTAACTATGATACGGATTGTTTATTTCTCCTTTTAGTTATGCTAATTTTTACTTAACATAACTTAAATGTGTTTTATTTAGGTGTATCCAATTTAGGATTGTTATGTGTTCATGTTGAATAGCATATTTTATCAGTAAGAAATGTTCCTCTTATCCTCTAGTAAAACCCAAGTTAAAGTCTACTTGGTCTGATACTAAATAGCCCCAGCAGCTTTCTGTCAACTAGTGTTTGCAGAGTATATTTTTCTCCATCCTTTTACATTCAACCAATAAGTCTTTATTTAAAGTGTCTCTTACAAACAGCATATAAGTTGCTTTTTATCCAGTATCATGGTTATTGTCTTTTAATTGCAATATTTAGTCCATTCATATTTAACATAATTACTTATACTGTTGTAGAAAAAAAAATCCCTCCCAACTGCACAAGTCGAAGCACTTAGTGAAAGCCTTTTGGCTGGCTAATTTCCTTGGTATTACAGAACATGATTAGCCCTTTAGTTCTGTGCTGGAATTAAGTATCTTACTGGAATGTAGCAAATCAAAATAAATGTGTTGCTATCACTTGGGTATAGTCAGGATGTTTATGCCTTTTTAGTATTTTGTAAAATGATTTTTGTATGGCACTCTTTTTATGGCATAGAAATAACTCAAACAAACAACATTCATCTAGAAGGTTGTCAGGTGAACCCAGTCTTATTGCTAGTACCTTATTGGCCTTCATTTTGTCTTTTAGGCTGCCGTTTGTCCTTCCACCCTCCTTCCTACCACCTCCACTCTTTCCAGGCTTGTCCTTATAAAGGATAAATCTGCGCATGCCCCATTCCTCTGTTCAAATACCTACGCAAGCACTTTATAGCCCCAACAACCTATAAAGTACAAAATTTATGATCACTGTGGCTCTGTTAGCAAAGAAAAAAGGGAATAATATCTGCTGGTTAGGCAAACAATGGTATCTGTCTGTAATAATCATATATAGAATAAAAACCAAACTCTTTGACCTGGTTTTCAAAGCTCTCCACCCTCTCGGCCCCTCCAGCCTTACATCCTAACTCCCCACTACACATCACTGTGAACCCTGCATTCCAACAGCCCTGGATTGCTCCATGGAAAAAGCCCAGTGCTTTCACATTCATGCTGTTCCATCTTCCAGGAATGTGCTTCTGTTCTGGTTTGCTAAAGCTGCTGAAATGCAATATACCAGAAACGGGTTGGCTTTTATGAGGCAGATTTATAAACTTACAATTTACAGTTCTGAGGCCATGAAAATGTCCAACTCAAGGCATCCACAGGATGATATCTGGACTCTGAAGACAGGCTGCTGACATCCGGGACGCTTCTGTCACATGGGAAAGCACATGGCCAGCGTCTGCTGGTCCTTCTCTCCCAGGTCTCACTGCTTTCAGTTTCTGGCTTCAGTGGCTTCCTCTCTGAGCTTCTGCGGGTCCTCTCTTAACTTTTCCAGAGCTTTTCTCTGAGCTCTCTGGGCCTCTTCTGTGCATCCTATATTCTCTTATAAAGGACTCCAGTAAGGGGATTAAGATCCACTTTCAATGGGGTGGGTCACATCTCAATTGAAATAACCTAATCAGAAGGTCCTACACACAATAGGTCTGCACCCACGGGAATGGACTAAAAGAACATGGACCTTTCTGTGGAACATAACAGCATCAAACCCACACAGCTTCCCTACAGCTTGGTGTATCCTAATTTTAATTATCAAAATTTCAAATGTTTTAAGGTTCTCTTCCTGAACCTCATCCCTGAAGGTTCAGTGCAAACACCACCTGTTCCATAAAACTGTCCTCCGTGCCTCAGCTGGGAGAAATTGCTCCTTTCCAACTTCCTCTGTACTTCTCTCCAGCACTTTATCATTTTCTACCATTAATTAGAGTTATGCACATATATATCTTATATCCTTTCTAGACCATAAGCACCTTTAGAATGGGGGCTCCATCTTGCTCATCATCACATTATCAAATCTCAAGTGCTTTCCTCAGACATAGACACCAAAGGCATTTACTTGTTAACTTGAGCTGAGAGATCCATCTATATATTAAAGTCTTTCCCTCCCTCACAAATCAATAAAGACATTACTATAAACTTAGGCTCAATCCTTAGGTCTGGTCTCTCAGAGTAAAGAAATATTCCTGAATCATCAGCTCAAAGTCCTTGACTCCTTATAATTATTAAAATTTACAGATGCAAAATACCACCAGATTTAATACTTGATCATTGCTAATTTTGACATTATCTGGTTCAGAACAAACAATTATACAACAGACACAATAAATCCATTACATGGCAAGATAGTTCCAGTTGCTATAATCGCATACAATCTTTCTGTTGTTCTAGTGCTCATTACCTCATAAAGTTGGCTTTTTAACTTTGAGCAACTTAGCAATGGGGGTGGGGAGTGAATACTGCTTGTCTAGAAAGTATGTCAAGAGTTTATTGGGTGCAGTGACTCCTGACCCTACCAGGAGATGATAAAGTTTGAAGGTCAGCCACACCCCAAGCCCTTTCTGGGCTCATACTGCTTGTATAATTGTGCATTAAATTTTGTGATCACCTGCTTCATACAAGGATATTATTTTTTTAAGTCATGGATATCAGATTAATTCTGCTGTGTGGGACTGAGTGTTGTGAAATATGGGTAAGGAAAGGCTTGCAGTTACCTGTATTTATCCCGTCAGTCATTCTAATCACCAGACAGTGATACAGAATATAGTGAGAAAGAGATCTGTGTGACTCTTACATTCTTGAATTAAGAATTCCATGAGCTCATCTGCCACTTCCGTGGGGAAACTGAACCATTTCTGATAATATCATGGGAGTCTGTATTTTGTTTTGGCTGGTTTGGTTTGGTTTGTGCTTTGAGGTAGATCAGCTGGTAAAATCGAACTTCCCAATCCTTTCATCATCTGTCTGTCTGTATCTGTACTCTTGCTCAGTGTTACTCCAGGTAGCCTTACTATCTAAACCTGCTCTCACTAATCTTGTTCCTTCAGGTAAATACTCCTGGCCTTCCTGGGCAGGAACCCCATCTGTGCCGTTCCTGCTCCCCATATTTATACCACCCCAAAATTCTAGCTGCCCTGCTCTAATCCTTGAGAAATGTATGTTCTCCAAGTAAGATTTTTCTGCCTTTTCCCAAAAAATTAAAAATAAGTAGCTTGTGCTAAATGGAGAAAGGCATACGTCATCAGTGTCCTCTCCCAGCAGGACCCATCCTTGCAGATTGTGCATTTTTATAGAACTCTTGAAAGCCCTCAACCATTTTTCTCAAATCAAAGGGATGTTTCTTTTGTAGATTTGGGGTCCTATTATCCAGGGCTTCTCAGAGTAAGCTGGGCATGGTGGGAAGGAAGGTATTTATGAGAAGGAATTTTATAGGTAGCCTCAAAATCATCCATTAAAGTAACCTGCCTTTTTGCCCTCAAATACTTTCTCTAGACCAGTTACCCCTAGGCTTTGGGATTTTATAGACATCTGAAAAGAAAGGAGAAAAAAAGAACTCCACCCAACATCCACCTCAGTATATTCAATTGATTTTGCCAAGTAAGGATATTTGAAACACAAAAACAGCAAACAAACAAAAACCTTCCAATAGCTATTGCCATTGTTTCATTAAGGAAAGTCACTTGAATATATATATATTAAAAAAAAAAAAAAAAAAGAATAGGCATGATCCCATAGTGCAGGCTGTTCTTCAATTGAATAAATTTAATTTTATGTTCTTGTTTCCCTCATTTCAGAAGACGAGTGACTCCTTGGTCCTGAATTGGCGCTAGCCCATGGACCAGCATTTGGAAACCATTGTGGTGGATATCAGCACATTGGGTCACAGCATAAAATTCACTTGTGGGAGCCTTTATTGACTCAGTCATTCCAAAGTGGTCTGGAAAAGCTCAGCCCACACAGTCGGACACACCTGCACCCATAACCCAGCTCCAACGTTTGGCAGTTGTGCGGCCTCTGGCAAGCCGCTCACCCCTTTACGCATCCGTGCCTTGTTACAAAATGGAGGGACAGAAAAGAACTGAGTTGTCGTGAGAATTAAATGAGGATTAGCAAAGTTACAACAAACAGGTAATTTGTAACTATGACTATTTCTCTAACTAGAGTGTGAAAAAGTCAAAAGTCACCATCTTTTCCTTCAAGGCGCTCATGGTCTAATAGAGGAGACCTGCTAAAGGACAAACGCAATAGTGTGACACCAGTGTTAAGACAGAGGAAAGTGCTGCATCCCATGGGAACTTGCAGAGGATCAAGAGTCAGGGGGAAAGAAAAAAGTAAAGGAGTGTCTTCTGGGGGTGGAGTTAGGATCTCTGCAAAATCCTAAGGGTTATAAAATTAAATCAAAACAAAATAAGCATTACCAATTAGAACACTTTGGGATGAGAATTAGACTGAGTAATAGTGTGCTACCTAAAATGTACAGATTAAAAACCAGCAGACTGAACTCTCTCCTGTTATCCTGGGTCAACATGCTTATTGAATGAAGAAATAGCTTTCATCAAAGCAGTAATTTTCATTCTATTTGGATTGCCCTAAGAAAATGCTTCTCTGCCAATTATGACCTGAAGAAGACAAGTTTTCCATGAGAAAAGAAAGAGAAGCTATCCTGAGCATAGAAATTGTGCAGAAACTGGAGTATTTAGGTGAGTGAATTCCAGGGTGTTAATTCACCCCTCACTGCTCAAAATGGGGTCCTTCAACCAGTGTTATCAGCATCACCTGGGAGCCAGCTAGAAATGCAGAATTTTGGGCCCTGAATGAAAGTCTGCCTTTTCACAAGATCCCCAGAGAGAAGCACTATCCTAGCCTGATTTTTGTTGAACCAAACTCAACTGAACTGGAAGAGGGTAGAATCAAAATCCTCCATATTGACTTGGATTAACTTTACCTGCATTTGATAGCATTCCTTCCTTATCTACATGCATTAAAGGGTAATGGTTATGGAACAGAGAAGGGCTCTGGCCTCTGTGGCTGCCCAATTATATTATGAACAAAAGAACGATGGGGCTTAATAAAATTGACTTGCATGTATAGTCATGGTCTTATTTATTATTCCAAACAACCTTGAACAGTATGCACTATTATTTCTGTTTTTCACAGATGAGAAAACTGTAGCTCAGAAAGCTCAGGTGACTGGCTGGGTTCACACCTGGGTCCTCAAACTCTAAGTCCAGGCCTCCTTCATTACATCATCTCTCCCGCTGAGAAGATGGGCCTACCTAGAATGCTTGGGTTCCTCACTGCCCAGGCCCAATCAATCCTGTTGTTCTTGTCTGCAGACCCTTAATTTCCATTTGCATTACCAGCAGCCCTGTTCAGTCCATGGTTCTTGAACGGCCAGACAAACCTAGACCTCATGGCTCTTGATTATTTGCCCTTAGAACCCAGTTCATGGATAGCCACCAGAAGCCCCACTCTGGGTTCCCTCATTAGGTAGCTCAGAAACATTTGAAGTGGACACCAGGGTCTCAGTCCCCTAAAACTATTGGAGTCATCTTTGTATTGCTCAACAGCCCACTTGGGCCTTGTGGCGGTGAATTGAGTAGCCGAGACTACTCAGTGAGTCTCAGTTAACTATCAGGGGGCCCAACGAACAGAGGAGAAAAGGTACCCCAGTCTCTACGCAAGAGGAAAAAGGAGTCGAAGAGGAAGAACTGAGTGGGTGGATTGGAAGCATCCTGTGGGAACAGAGATCCTTACCAGGCAGATGAGCTGACAAAGGTAAGATGCGAGAACCAGACCAGGACCCCTGCTTCCTCCCATAGCTGAGGAGCTCCGAGGATAAAAAGGGAGTGTTAGAAAAGGATTACAGGCATCCTGGCAAGGCACCAAGAGAAGGGAGGACACTGGCTTTACAGAAGCATCTAGAGATTGTGCCAGGTGCGTTACACTGGGGCCCTCTTTTGATCTTCCAGGTGACACTCGGAGGTCAGTGTTATTCTTCAGATTTCACAGATGAAGAGACTGAGGCTAAGTTAAGTAATTGCCAAGGTCAACGGCCCATGGCTCGCATAGTCAGTTTCAATCCACGTGTCCGACTCCAGCACTCATTCTCTTCCACCCTGAAGGACAACGGGACTAGAAGTGAGTACATTCCAGATCCTTCGTGTCGACATGGATTGATTCAAGCCCTGGGACTTAGACATCTGCAACAGAGGGACCGCAAAATGAGCCATCTCGTCCTCTCTCGCTCTCATTTGTTTCTGTAAAAGACCCATGCACATTTATGTTCTCTTGCGTGTGGTGTTGTCCACAAACACTTGCAGCAGTGTGAGCATCAGAGAGAAGACATGCCCTAGGCCTCTAATTCCTTCCCACCACTTTAGGGTATCACGTTGTATAACGTGTTGAATGGTGGCCCCCGAAAAGACATGCCCACATCTTAACACCCGGAACATGTGAATGTGACCTTACTTGGAAGAAGTGTCTATGCAGATGTAATCATGTTACATAAAGGATCTTGTGATGAGCTCATTTCAGTGGGCCTGAAGCCAGTGACGGCGTCCCAGCAAAGAGAAAGACAGCAGCAGATTTGACAGACAGACAGATGGGGGAGAAGGCCAAGGGAAGACGAGGCAGAGATTGTGGTTTTGCTGTCTGGAGCCTCCGGAAGCTGAAAGAGACAAGGAAGTGCACTCCCATGGAGCCTCTGGAGACAGGACAGCCCTGCTGGCACCCTGATTTGGACTTCTGGCCTCCTGAATTGTCAGAGAATAAATCTTTGTCCTTTTAGGTCACCCCCTTTGCGTTGCTTTGTTATGGCAGCTCTAGGTAACTAATACACACTGAAATTGTGGATCTTTCATTTTGTAACTATCATCTAAAAACTGCACTGGCAGCAAGAACCTAGAAAACCTGCTTACTCTGAGTCCATTTGACTCTGGATTCGGAAACCCAGAACTCTGAAGACAATCAGTCTTGAGAAATTTCAAGAATATGCAGACAAAAAATAATATATAAAGTAGGGCTGTGCATTAGCTACTTTTTTCTCAAGAAAAGGAAAAGTCTTTTCATGCAGAACATTTTACAGTGACTAGATAACATTATTTAGGGATGAGGATTACTTATGCTATTCCTGTAGCATCCTAATTGGCTTTTCGTTAATGTGCATTAAGCATGAAAGAGAAGAAATGAAAAAGAACAAACACAAAGAGCTTAGATTTCACCCACCATTCTGTTCTGTAGCCTGCAATCTGTCAGAAAAACTTGCAAACCTCCCACTTTTTTTTTGTATTAACAATTTTTATTTTGAGCCTCTTTTTCCTCTTTCTCATGCTAATAAGAAATTTTTTAAGCAACCAGGAGCTGAAACTGAAGATGAGTGGTAAGTCAGGATTCTCTTAGATGCTTTGCATGATCTTCCCTCTGTCTACACCTGGCACTGGTCTCTGAGAAGCCACTGCAAAATTGTTATCCTCCAAATGGAATGGAGACAAGCTTTTTCTCTGGAACATTCTTGCTATTACCTGGGAGGGGAGGTAGAAAACCCCAGGACTCATAAACTGGAACTAGGAAGGGAAATGTGTGTTTCAAGAGTAGCCCTGGTCATGGAGAAGGAAGGAGCTGGTGTCAGACAGCCTGGGATTGGATCCTGGCTCCATTGCTTCCTGTGTGGCCCAGGCAGGTGACAGAATCATCTCTGGGGCTTGGTTTCCTCCACTATACAATGTGCATGGCAATTGTGCCTCTGATCAACCTTATGGCTTCATGAGGTTCTGAGAGGAAGTTGTTGCTGGTAACCGTGGTCAGTTCTCAGTCTTCATCCTACTCAACTTGTTAGTGCGTTTGAACGTTTGGTCACTTTCTTCATTTGCCTTCAAATCAGCACTCTCCTGGCTTTCCTCTTATCTCCTTGTACTCCCAGCAGTGTTGGTCTCTTTCTTTAGTGCCCAGGATCCGTCCCAGTACCCCTTGACTTCTGAATCCCTTGGTGATGTCATCTGGGCCCGTGACCTCAAATTTCATCTTTCCAGACAAGTTGACCCATGCTGCCCATGTCAGTAAATAGTACCATTAGCTCAGGCTCAAGACCAAATCCTAGATGTCACCTGTGCTTCCTGTTTTACTCTCATACTATGTTCAAACCCATCAGCAAATACTGCCATATATAACTTCAGAGCATATTCAGAACCTACTACTTCTCACCTCCTCCAATTTTAGCTCCTGGCTTCAACCACCACCATCTTCCTCCAAAACTATTGCAGTAGCCTCCTACATGACTTTCTGTTTCCACCCTTACCACCCCTCCCCGACCCCAGTTTTTTCTCCCTTTCTGGAAGAAGAGCGATTCCTTTGAAACCTATGTTGGAGCCTGTCCTTCCTCAATAATCTCCAATGGCTTCCCCATTTCATGCATATCCCTAACTAATCCCGATCTCATCCCCTAGCGCTTTTCCTCTACCTTGCTTGCTCCTTCAACATGCTACGTCTGTCCCAGGCCCAGGGCCCTGCTTTTCTTCTACCTGGAAAGCAGATGGACCTGACTCAACAGGGCAACTTGCCTGGCCGCCCTCTCTCCCTCCCCTTCCCCATGCTCGATTTATTTTTCTTCCTAGCACTTACCTATTTCATATCATGTATGTATTTTTGTAGTGTCTGTTTCCCTACTAGAACACCCACTCCATGAGAGCAGGGACTTTGTTTCATTTGCTGCTGTATCCTCAACACCTAGAACACTGCTCGACCCTTTAATAACTGTTGAATAATTGAATGAGTGAATGAGGTCATCCATGTAAAGCACCGAGCAGAGTACAGCACATAGTATGTAATTGAAAAGTATTACCTGCTGCTGTGCTGGTTCTTATTGTCATCATTAATTACCATTTGTCCATGGGCTCTACACAGCTGCCTTTCCTCCAAGCCCCTCAACTTTTCAGACTGCCTACTGCCATGCCCAGCCCCTCCACTGTGACCCCAAGAACACTAAGGAAAGAAAGAGGGGTTACTCTGGCAAGAAAGGATGCCCCTGGCTAACTCTCCTGTTTGAATGTATTATGCCCCCTAAACACCATTATTTTTTATGCAATCTTGTGTGGGCAGACATATTGGTGTTGATTAGATTGTAATTCTTTGAGTGCTTCCACGGAGATGCAACCCACCCAGCTGTAGGTGATAACTCCAGTTGGATAATTTCCATGGAGGTGTGGTCCCACCCATTCAGCATGGGCCTTGATCAGTTTACCGGAGCCCTATATAAGCTCAGACAGAAGGAGTGAGCTTGCTACAGCCAAGAGGGACACTTTGAAGAATGCACAGAAGCTGAGAGAGGAGCTTCAGCTTACAGAGACAGCCTTTGAAAGCAGACTTTTGCTCGGAGAAGTTAAGAGAGGACAGATGCCCCAAGAGGAACTAAGAGTGATATTTTTAAGGAGCCGAAGCCTAGGAGGAACGTCCTGGGAGAAAGCCATTTTGAAACCAGAACTCTGGAGCAGACACCAGCCACGTGCCTTCCCAGCTAACAGAGGTTTTCCAGACACCATTGGCCATCCTCCAGGGAAGGTACCCGATTACTGATGTGTTACCTTGGACACTTTATGGCCTTAAGACTGTAACTGTGTAACCAAATAAACCGCCTTTATAAAAGCCAATCCATCTCTGGTGTTTTGCATAATGGGAAGCATTAGCAAACAGGAACACCTCCTTTGTTGTCAGAGTTTGGCTCTGCCAGATACACACATGAGGATGATAGTTGGACTAGACTGTCTTAAAGTATAGCCAGAAAATTCCTTGATGGTTTTTTGTTTGTTTGTTTTGTTTTGGACAGTCTCAATTCAAAAAATGTGTTCTGTCATGCTTATAGACCACTTCTACAAGTTGGCATTCTCCAGAGAAACAAAGCCAATAGGATACATACATATATATATATATAATATATATACATATATATATATATATTTTAAGGAGTTGGCTCCTCATGTGACTGGGGGTGGGGGTGGGCTGGCAAGTCCAAATCCCATAGGGCAGGGCAGTTGGTAGCCTGGAAACACAGGCAATAGTTGACATTGCAGTACTGAGGCAGAATTTCTTCTTCCTCTGAAAACCTCAGTTTTTGCTCTCAAGCCCTCCAACTGCCTGGATGAGGCTCAGCCCCACCATCAAGGGCAGTCTCCTTTACTAGAAATCAACTGATTATAGATATTAGCCACATCTAAAAATACCTCCACAACACCCAGATTAGTGTCAAGTAAATAACTGGGTACTCTAGCCTAGCTGATTTGACACATACAACTAACCTTCACACCCCCCAAAACTCCAATATTTCTGTTTTCAAACTCCATCTCCCATGCTGACTTTGAAAAGTAGCCCAAAATTGTATCTTTGGTTCAGAAAACATAATTAATCTTTCCTTTATTTATTATTCTGCTGTTTTAGAGAGTATACAAATTTAAATACCTGGAATATTATAGGAAAAAGTTAGGGAAACATTGGGAAAAGCAAACCAAATAAACTTGCACTGTCATTTGCATTGGAGACTGTTAAACAATAGATTTCAATCAAGTCTAACTTGTTATTGGTCTACACATTTTTTAAGCTTTGGGCTATAATTTCTGTAAAGACATACCAAGGAGACGTTGGTGCAGACTAAACACATACATTGTTAACAAACTTTAAGTCCACTTAGGAGAGTCCTTGGGAAACATGGGGGCAAGGACAAGATGCTTTTCTTTGCTTCTGGGATGTGGCCCCAGCAGACATTTCCCCGGCCTGGTGGGCCATCACACCACCCCAAGATAAGGTCTGTCATTCAGCACCGTTCCTGACACCAGCCATGTGTAGATTATCAGGTGACTGGAGCCCATGGGTTCAGTATCAGTTCAGCCCTGTGGCCCCAGAGCTGGGAAGGAACTGGAAAGTCACCGGAAGGCTCAGAGGACTCCGTCTGGGTCCGGAGTTACCCCTGCCCCCATCCACCCTAAGAGCAAAACATATTTTTAGAGACAAACTGGCAGGGTTCTTAGACAGAAGGGGACAAAATCACTGACTCAGGGAAACCAGACCCTCTCTGGAGGGGTTTAGCCTTTTAAGACACGACTGGAACATTCTTGGGTGGGGCACTCCACCGAAAAACAAACAGTTTAGCAGTTCATCTCCATCCAGAACAAGTCTCTGTGAGGAGCCCCAGCCATTACCTCAGACTGGCCTGGCCATATACCCTCCCCTGAGTGCTCTGGGCTTTACCTTGGCCACGTGGACCACACCCCGGTTGCCCCAGTTCCTGACCTGCCCCTGGGCCCGCCCCTTGCTGCCTGCTGCCCTTCCTCTATCCTATTTGAGGTTGCCCTCCTACACAAGCCTATCACAGTCCGCTGCAGACAGCACCCCTGGCTCAAACTCTGCATGGATGTAGTCAAGCCAGAAGGAGCAGAAGAGTATGTTAGCTGGGAGCACTGGCTTTGGAGTCAGGCCTAAAATCCAACTTCAACCATTTTCAGTGGTGGGGACGAGCAGGCTTGCCCGATGAAGGGCTAAGGGGCTGTATTGGTTTACCCATGCCTGCCGTAACAAAGAGCCACAGACCGGGTCGCTTAAAATAACAGAAATTCATTCTCTCACAGATCCGACGGCCTGATATCTGAAATTAAGGTGTCAGCAGGGTTGGTTCTCCAGGAGTTCCTGGGGGAGAATCCATTCCATGCCTGTCTTTTAGTTTCTGGCGGCTGTGGAAATTCTTGGCGTTCCATGACATTCCTTGGCTAAGAGAAGCATCATTTCAGTCTCTGCCTCCACCTCTTATCACCTTTTCCTCTTTGTGACCTTTCCCCTTCTCTTCTAAGGACACCTGTCACTGAATTTGGGGTCCACTCTAATCTGGGATGATTTCTTCTCAAGATCCTTACCTTAATTGTATCTGCAAAGACCCTTGTCAAGATAAGGTCACATCACAAGTTCTGGGTAGACGTATCTTTTGGAGGAGCACTATTCAACCCAGGACAATTAGTTTGCTGGGTTTCCTGGCAACAAGGTAATGGGAGAATGAAGGACTTAGTCCTTCTGGGACATCCCTTCCCCATAATCTTCCCAACCCCCACATCCTCACTCCCTCAACTAGCAGATGAAGGGACTGCTCCTGAATTCAACTTCTCATGGGACAAGGGGTGTCCAAGATCTCCAGGTACCAAACAGCTGCCCCCTAAGCTCAAGATCCAGGCATCTGAGGCCAGGATGTTCATTCTTCTGGGAAAAGCCACCCTTTCCCTATGAAAAGGGAGAGTGCCAGGGAGGCAGGATCTCTCTGCTGGAGCATGACCCCATGGTGTGCACAGCTGTGCTCCAGCCCAAGAACTTCTCTCCATAGATGCAGAGAGAACTGGGAACCTGTGCACACACACTGGACTTTGTAGGAAAAAGGAGTGCAAACTATCTCACTCATATTTTTTCATTGATTACATGTTGAAATAGTACAATTTGGATTATGTTAGGTTTAATAAAAGACACTATTAAAATTAATTTACCTGTTTTGTTTTACATATTTAAGGAAGCTACTGGTGGTAGGCTGAATAATGGCAACCAAAGATACCTACTGCCTAATCCCTGCCTTACCTTATGTGGCAAAAGGGTGAATATTGCCTTATAGGACAACAGATGAGTTTCTCTAGGAAGAATAGTGCCAGGGCTTCAATTCTGAATACAGTGCTTATTGAAATGCAGCTCCCCAGGAACTACTCCTGTTCTTCAGTCTAAATCAGAATCTCCAACTAGGGACTGAGACTCTGCATTTTAGGCACATTAAAGTTTAAGAAGCCCTGGCACGGTGAGGAATGTCCTTTAAGTCACACGTATCTGGGTTGGAGCACCATCGTTGATGCTCATTGCTGGTGAGGACTTGGACAACTTGCTTAACCTTCTTCTTTATGCTTCACTTTCTTCACAGGAAAAAAGGTAACAATATTGGCAAATTTGAGAGCTATTTTGAGAATTAAATGAGATGAGGCACATAAAATACAATATGATTTAAAAAATAAAAAATATAAATAAATAAATAAATAAATTAATTAATTAATTAAAGTACATAGTACAGTGTCTGGCATACAGTAAGTATTCAATATACCTTAGCCATTATTAGTAATTTAACAATGGAAGACTATGTATCAAATTCCAAAGCAAACTGACTGGGTTTATTTTATATCCAAACAGATTGCAATAACTGTTCATTATTATAACCCAGCACATATCTCCATGCTTGGGTCACAACATGCACTCAGAAAGGGTTGCTAAATGAATTGAAACAAAGTTAATTGAACTAGATGGAGATAAAAATGACACGGGTTTCATCAGCGCCTGTTGGGAATTGAGTCATGTCCCCCACAAAAGGCATGCTAGGGTCCCAATACTTGGTCATGTGGACGTGGACCTATTTGTAAATAGGATCTCTGATGGTGTTATTAGTTAACGTGGGTCCAAACTGAAATGAGGGTGGGCCTTAATCTAACATGGTTGAAGTTTTCATAAGCAAAAAATAACTGGACCCAGGAAGGGCAAGAACCAGAACTGGAGAAAGGAGAAAACATTGCCATATGCACTGCCCCATGAGAGAAAAGCCAAGGACCAAGGATTACCAGCAGCCAGCCCCAGAGAGCCACATTCTTCAGGGAGAAAGCATCTCTTTGCCAGGGCCTTGACTTTGGGTTTCTCCTAGCCTCAAACCATGAGTCGATAAATTCCCATTGTTAAAGTCAACCCATTTTATGGTATTTTATTTTAGCAGCTGGGAAACTAAAATAATGCCTTTGCTAACCAACCAATCTATTGAATCAAAAGTAACATCAGGTAATAAGGAGATGGATAAAATTTTGAATTCTGAAACAATTTCCAATATGAAAATGCTCTGGAGGGGGTATAGGAATTTAGGGATAAGCTATGCACTGAAGGTAAAGGTGAAATTTCACTGCTTGTTTGTCTGATGGATTGATACACATTCCAATCTTATTAGTAATACTTTGGAAAGGGAAAATAAATTCAATTAAAACACAGTTAACAATTAAAAGAATCAGTGTTTGCCATTTTTTTCTCTTGGATAGTGAAGCCCGATAAGCTGGAGAATCTGATTTCCATATTATCAAAACACTAAGACTGTCCAACCAATATTAACTGTATCATGGAGATAAAACACAAAAATATATATTTTTTAAAGTAAGGAAAACACAATTCAAAAAGTATTATTAGTGTCTATTACTGTCTGAGAGGTAGTAGTGATAAAGAGAGATGTAATAGTATTTGAAATAGTTCCTGACCTCAGGAAATTTAATGTTTTGTGTTTAGATACCAGATTTGCGCACTAGAAATAGAGATCATGGCTGCACTGAGTCTGACTGCCAAAATCTAAAAAGGAAGAGACATGATCAAAGCGAACTAGAATTACACAGGAAATTTTTATGAAAGACACAGCATTTTTAAAGAGGCTTTAAAAAGTAAATAGGCCTTGGATAGATAGAAAGAATGACAATTTGATCTTAATTAAGTATTTTTAATTTTAGACATTTTATATAATACTCATCATTTAAACAAAATAAGCAAAAGCAGAAGTTGAAGGAAGAGAAGAAAAGAAAAACAGAAAGTAGCAGGAACATTTTAATCTCAGTTACATCTCTCTACTGCATACTATTCATTAAGAATTACCAGACCTGACATTATGTGGATCCAGGATGAATTATATATTTACTTAATACATATGTTTCACTATAATGAGCCAAATATATCAGCAAATCATTAAATGTGCTCATCTATATAAAGTGCATTACTCCTAAAAATCCTGAAAGTCAATTAGTGTTGGTGACATTGTTTTTGGTCACATAGGCAGAATTCATCCCAAAATTTACTTTTGTTTTTTAGGCAATTGGGCATGTAGTTCATGCTTCAGAAGTAAGACTGACTTAATACTTACTGTTTTAGTTTGCCAGGCTGCTATGACAAACACCACATGATGGGTTGGCTTACCAACAGAAGTTGACTGAATCCCAGTTTGGAAGGTGTATTACTCAAGGTTCTCTAGGGAAATAGAACCAACAGGAGATACTTGTACATATTATGAGATTTTCATAAGAATTGTCTCACATGACTGCGGGAATGCACAAGTCCAAATCTGTAAGGCAGGCTGCAAGGTGGGAATGCTGATTAAAGTTTTCTATGAATTCCCCAGGAGAAGCTGGCTGGCTGAAGGAAAATGGAAAGGCTTTCTTCTGACTGTTGAAATCATCACTTCTCCTTTTAAAGACTTCAACAGATTGCATGAGACTTCTCTTGGTTGACTGTAGATGTAATCAGCCACAGATGCAATCAACTTACTAATGATTTAAGACCACAAAATGTCCTCACAGTAACATCAGGTGAGTGCTTATTTGACTAAACAACTGAACAACAAAACCTGGACAAGCTGACACATGAACTTCACCTTCACAGTCCACGCCTTATCAATCTGGCAGACAGACACAGCTTCTCAAACCATACTTAATGTCTAAATAAAAACAATAACAGTCATGTTTTTGCTTAAAAATATTCAACTGTCCTGTATACAACTGGAAATGCACTAACTCTTCTCAGGATAGGGTACAAATCCTTGGGTAACATTCACCCTTAAACTTCATGTCCTATAATTTAAATACTACAACATGAAGCTAATACAATTTCTGTCATACTATAAGGGATTAAGATAGGGAAGAAAAGAAAGATATTTGCTTTATGTACATATACAAACATATGCATAACAAAACAAGGAAGAAATATTCATAACCATTACAGTCCTTGTTGATGTAACTGTTTTCGTGGTTGTAGTTCATATTATAACTACCTTCTCCCACTGCCCATTCTATATTCCTTTCACCTTCAGCAAGCACCTCAGTTGGCCATGGCTCTTCGCCTGGTGGGATGATCCAAACCTTCATTCCTGAAGTTTCTGAGCTACTGGTAATCCTGCTTGGATTAGGCTGTTGCAGTTTTCCATTGACTTTAATCACAAGGCATGGTAGTACTGGGAGAAGCTCTAGGGGATCTCCTGTATTCCAGGCAACTCTTCTTTACCTCCATTGTGTAGTTGCAGTCCTATTTCCTCTTGATAGTCAAGATCAATCCCCCCAGCCCGTACAGTAATTCCCTTCTTTGCCTGTTGATTCAGAGGCTTGAGAAGCCCAAAGTAGCTAGGAGGCAGTCTTAATTTCCAGTTCACTGTGTTTCCTGGTGGAAGCACTCCTCCTTTTGGAACTAAGACCTGTAGACCAGCAGAGCTCAAAGTTGCAGGAACAGGAAGCAAAAATCTTTCTAGTGGATCATCAGGGATAATAGTAAGTGCTGCCATTCCCATTTCCACTGCTTGATTCCTGGACCTGTAAATCCTGGCTAAGGGAGAAACAGCACCATAGAGTGGATGCTGATTCAGAGACCACTGCCTCAGCTCTGCAAGTTATTGCCACCTAGTTGGTGCCGAAACTGAGTCTTCAAAAGGCCATTCCTCCATTCTACCAATCCAGCTGCTTCAAGATGGTGGAGAACATGGTAAGGCCAGAGAATTCCATGAGCAGGTCCCACACTTCATTTGCTGTGAAGTGGGCTCCTTGATAAGAAGCAATGTTGTGTGTAATAATACCATGATGGTGGATAAGGCATTCTGTAACTCCATGGGTGGTAGTTTTGGCAGAAGAATTGCATGCAGGGAAGGCATCCCCTCCTCTGTCATACAAATGCCTTACCAATAAGTCTAGTGTAGTTGCCACTTCTTGCTCTCTAGGTCCAATCAGCATTATATCCTCAATATAATGGAGCAGCATGACGTCTTGTGGGAGGGAGAGATGATCAAGGTCCCTGCAGACCAGATGATTACATAGGTCTGGAAAGATGATATATCCCTGAGATAGCACAGTGAAGTTATATTGCTGGCCTTGCCAGCTGAAAGCAAACTGTTTCTGGTGGTCTCTACTAATAGCAATTGAGAAAAAAAGCATTTGCCATATCAATAGCTGTATACCAGGCACCAGGGGTTATGTTGATTTGCTCAAGCAATGATACCACATCTGGAACAACAGGTGCAATTGAAGTCACCACCTGGTTAGGTTTACAATAATCCACTGTCATCCTCCAGCATCCATCACTTTTCTGCACAGGCCAAACAGGAGAGCTGAGTGGTTATGTGGTGGGAATCTTCACCCCTACATTCTTCAAGTCCCTGATGGTGGCACTAATCTCAGCAATGCCTCCAGGAATCCAGTATTGCTTTTGATTTACTATTTTGCTAGGTAGGAACAGTTCTAGTAGCTTCTACTTAGCCTTTTATACCATAGTAGCCCCCAATCTACAAGTCAGGGAACCAAGGTGGGAATTCTGGCAGTTGCTGAATATGTCTGTTCTAATTACGCATTCTGAAATAACCACAGAATTGGTCCAGGGACCCACTGAATAGGTCCAGGGACCCAGTGGGCCCACTGTGAGATGGACCTGATCTAAAACTCCATTAGTCACCTGAGCTCCATTAAGTCCCTACTCTGACTGGTGGACCACAGTGACATTTTGAGTCTACTAGAATTAATGTCACTTCTGAGCCAGTGTGTAACAATCCCCTAAATGTCTGATCATTTCCTTTTCCCCAATGCACAGTGACCCCGGCAAAAGGCCATAGGACTCTGGGGAAGGCTGGAAGATTAACAGTATAAATTTTTGGCCATGTAACGGCCCTTCCCCAAGAGGACCTGTCCTTTCCTTCAATCAAGGGGCTCTGGGTCTATAATCTGTCTCAAGTCTGAGAATTGATTAAGGAGCCATAACTCTCTGGTTTCTAATTCAAGTTAGACTTTTGTTCACTTGACCTAGAACTCTTCTGCTTATACAGGTCAAGTAAGAGTTTAGTAGACTGCCTATCTATTTTACTTCTAGGCACCCCATGATTTACTGATCAATGCCATAGGTCTCTGTGAGTCCATTACTTCTACTGCTGTTTTGAGTCTGCCTTCTGTTGTAGTAGCCATGCCCATCTTGTCTTTGGTGATTAAGAGGTCCCACTTGGCTTCTGCCAACCCAGAATCTGATCATTCTCATTGTGTTTAAAGATCCAAGTGTGGTGACAGCAGTTCCCACAGTAATATCTGACCTGTAGAAAAGAGCAATCACAGAACTCTTCAGGGAAGATTGAGTCAGTCTCACAAATTTACTCCTCACAATCCTGGTGAAAGGTGTGTCCTCTGGACATTCCTGGGGTACATGAGCAGATCTTAAATGATAAATCTACTCTAATGTTCCAATATCTCTAAGCCTTTGGATCCCTTCATCTACATGATACCAGGGCAGTTCTGGCACTTTGACTCCAAGTAATGTCAGCCACCTTTTTGACCCATGTTTCAGCCAACCACCCAAAGAAATGGTTAACACCCTATCTAACCCCTTGAGCTGCAACACTGAAGTCAGAATCTCTGCTTAGTGGGCAATAAATTCAGCCTGATCCAACTTTATATTTCTTCCACCATTAGCCCACATCCTCAATATACATTCCCACACATATTCCCCTACTTCTCCCTATATAATTTGGAAAAAAAAAATCATGCAGTTCTTTTGGAGGGTAGTGCACCTCTCATGGGTCACACATTGTACCTCACCTCTTGGCTCCTGTTGGAACTTCAGTCTAGTTATAGGTCTAGAAGAAAAGAGGGGTGGTGGGGGTGGATAAGGAGAAGAATTTACAGTGTCTTGCAAGCCAACTACCTCAGGGCATTCCATTGCCATCTCATCAGGTAAAACAGGATTAATCTCTTCAGACCGAGGTGTGAGGACTGTTTGTTTCAGGGAGGTGGTTACAGGTTTATCAGGCACAGCAGGGTTCATCACTTCAGGTGGAGGATGGATGGCAGATTCCTCAGGGCAGACTAGAGGTGGGGAGGCTGGTTTCTCAGGGCAGACCATTGCTGGTTTATCTTGCAAAGACTCTGCAGAATCTAAGGTTTCAATGGCCCCACCACTGCTATTACCAACTACATGTCCCCATTCCAATTTTCGAGATCCCATTTCTTTCCAATTAATGTCGTTATTTTAACAGCAGGCACACTGAAAGTTTGGGAAATAGGTTTATGTTGTAATTCAGCCATTTATACAATGAGACTCTGGGTTTGGTTTTCAGAAATCTCAAGTCTGCGGCTACATGAAATAAGATTTTCTTTCACTACACACATGGACATTTTCACATCTTTCGTGCAGCACTTAAGTTGCTAATTTGAATCCTTGAGCTCATCCCTTTCTTTTACAACTATATCCATCATATTTAGGAATAACCAGTCAAAAATCATTGCGCCTTTTAACTCAACATAATTCTGTTAAGGTGTCAAAAACACTGTATTGCCTCATATAAGAATATGATTAGCAGAATCAAATGGTGATATTTTGTGTATCTCCATTGCCAACTCATGCCATGGACTGTCAGTGCCATCTTGATTATTGGAAATACAGTCATTTAGTGTTATGTTCCGGTTCTGGGCCCTCACCCCACCCCACCCTTAGGAATTTTGCGATAGAGCACCACCCCTCACCCCACCCTAGGAACCCTGCAGATCTGCAATAAGCCATCAGCCCCACCCGTAGGAATCCTGAACTTTACATTTTACACTCTCCCTCTCCCAAGCCCCTGTTTTCAAACCGGCTAAAAGGAATACTTGCCAGCTACCCCTTTTTCCCAAAGTGGCCGCTGAGAAACTGCATACCTAGACCTGCCAGCCTCCCTTTCCCTGGACAAAAAACTTCCCACCAACCATCCTTTATGAGCGCCACTGTTCCCTTGGTTCAGGGCTATTGCCATTTTCTTAGGCTTCAGCCCTCGTATGCATGGCTGGACAATAAAACTCTTTTTGATCAAGTTTGCATCTCTTCTCTTCTCAATTAAAAAACCTAACAATTAGTGCCTTTGAGTCTAATCAGAGTAGAAAACCAATTGCAAAAACCCCAGAACCAGTTCAGATTCTGTTTCAAAGACCACTCCCAGTACCGAAACTGTATTAGTCAGAGTTCTCTAAGGAAACAGAACCGACAGAACCGACATAATATCTGTAAATATTATGAGACTTTTATAAGAATTGTCTCACACACATGCAACTGTGGGAATGCACAAGTCTAAATTCCATAGCACAGGCTGCAAGCTGGGAATGCTGATTAAAGTTTTCAAAGAATTCCCCAGGAGAAGCTGGCTGGCTGAAGGAGACATGGAAATTCTCTCTTCTGACTGTTCAAATCATCACTTCTCCTTTTAAAGACTTCAACAGATTGCATGAGACTTCTCTTGGTTGATTGTAGATGTAATCAGCTATAGTTGCAAACAACTTACTGATGATTTAAGACCACAAAATGTCCTCACAGTAACAATTTGACCAGTGCTTGCTTGACCAAACAACTGGACACCAAAACCTGGCTGAGGTGACACACGAACTTAACCATCACAGAAGGCTAGAAGTCCAAAATCAAGGTTTTGTCAGGGCTTGCTTTCTCCCTGAAGTCTTTAGCATGCTGGCTTGCATCTCTTCCAGTTTCTGCTAAGTACCAGCTTTTTTCTGATTTCTGGCTTCCAGTTTCTTCTAAGACCTCCAGTATTACAGATTAAGGCCCACTCTGATTCAGTTGGCCACACCTCAACTAAGAAGAACATCTTCAAAAGATCCTATTTACAAACGGTTTCACACCCACAGGATTAAGATTAACAACATGTCTTTAGTTGGGGTACATAATTCAACCTACCACTGTTACCAATAAACAATGCCATCAGGTAACATAATTGAACTGGCAAGAGGCTCCTAGAATGTTTAATTCTCTAGCAATTATAGAAAAACCAAAATTTATAAAAGTTCATAAGACATACATCTGTGTTCTGATTGAAGCTGCCTCAAATCTTTTTCTCAGGGTAAAAGGAGAAAAGATAAAAAATAAAATTGCATGACATTTCAATATCTCTGTAACTTTTTCTTTTTTGTTTCATTTTATTTTTTCAATATGCAAACTATGAATGTTTCCAAGGCTCAAATTAGATAATAAGGTATATTCGTAGAAACCTTGCTTCCATCCCTACCCCATCCACCCTGTTTCCTCCTTCCCCATGGATAAACATTTTGATTAACTTTTGGTTTATCCTTCCAGGGTGTCTTTTTGCAAATATAAGCAAACACACACACACACATGCACACACAAACACATATTCATACTTTCCCCTTTTAATCCAAAAAAGGTGACATACCATTTCACTTTTTGGCACCTTGCTTCTTTTCACTAAGAAAGTATTCTGTAAATCACTCCATATCAGTATATAGAAATCGTCCCCATTCCTTTTTACTTCACAACATTTAACATGATCCATGTAGTCCTTTCAAAAATATTATTAAAGGAGACATTAAAAGTAAGAACTATAACTCTTGGCAGAACTTAACTTGCTAATTCTGTTTTATCTATAAGCAAATATTCAACTTTGGGATAATTCACCCATGCCTCTCACCTCCTACCTCCAACTGTTTGGATGTACTGAGACTATGAAAACTGGACTTGATGATTAGCCCAAGGAAATTACAACGAAGTTTGGGGCTGGAATGACTCAGATGGAAAAACCAAAACTTGCAGCTGGGGGAAAAGAAACAGCTTCCCTTTTTCTCCCCAGAAACTGGGCTGAACATGACTTTTCCAATAGACCAATGTGCTTATACAAACTCAAAGAGGCTACAAACTGAGATTTCCCCTCCCCACATCCCCAAAGGACCACATAGCAAAACTGATGTAGGCTCAATGTAGAATTGTAAGGCTTGAATTTATATCTGGTCAATTCTATTTGGGGGGACTTAATATTCATTTCAAAACTAGGCACAATCTCCAGGATTAGGTTTCCCATCAAAACTATCTATTTAAGAAGTTGTTTACACTAAATTACACTAAATACTGTTAGGCTTAGGCCCTGGGCCCTCACCCCACCCCCACCCCTAGGAATTCTGATAAAGCCACCCCCCACCCTCCACCCTAGGAACCCTGTAGAACAGTAATAAGCCACTGTCCCCACCCTCAGGAATTCTGCAAGCCTGTGATAACGTTTAAAATTTTAAACTTTCCTGATCCCAAGCTCATGCTCTCAAACCAGCCAGTGGAAACTTGCCAGCTAACCCCCTCCCCAAGGTAGCCACTGAGGAACTGCCAACCTGGACCTGCCAGCCTCCCTGTCCTTGGAGAAGGAACTTCCCACCAACCATCTTTTATAAGCCCTACTGTTCCCTTGGCTCGGGGCTGTCACCATCTTAGGCTTCAGCCTGCCCGTGCAAGGCCGGACAATAAAACTCCATTTGATCGAGTTTTCATCTTGTCTCTTCTCGATCGAAAAACCTAACAAATACCTGATGTAGGATAATCATACATGATCAATATAGACAACTCTACAGGGTCAACCTTACACAAATCTTTATGGCATCTGTTTTCTGACCATGGTCCTTGCTACAATCCCTATCTGAAACCATTGGGTTCCTTGTGTAATGGAAGCCTGAGTTAATGGAGTTCTAGAACTAGGTGAACTTGAACATGATGTTTTATTCTGCCCTTTGTGGCAGGTGCTCCTTGTGGACAACTTGAACATATTCATTTAAGAACAATTCCAGAAAAAAAGTAAATCAGACATATATGCAACTTTCAGTCTTTCTTTTTTGTATTAGCTGCTTCAAAATTGGAGTTACAATTTTCAGCATTAAAATAATAGCATATCACTGGTCATTTATGAAATTGTCTTTGATAGAGTAATTTTTCCATTCTGTGAAATCACATGCTCTTCCAATTAAATTTGGTAAACAGTTTTTAAAATCCTTTCTTTTTATAAACTTTTGTATGCCCATTGTTTTAAAGATAGAAATTACAAAAGGACAGTACTAATCAATCACCCATATTCACACCACTGCTAGTAGTGAGCATATTTTCTTCCAGCAGTTTCCCCTATATATACATACTCTCTTCTTACATTGTTGACTGTAAAGTCTGTAAATCTTGGATTGATCTTTGATCAAAAGCCATCCAATCTAATCTAAAGACATTGTAAATAGAAGATAAAGCTGCACCCTCCAAAAGATAACACCTCTGAATCTAATTAAAATGGCTTTGTGATCTCTTCTTGGCAAATGGGTAATTTAGAAAACTCCTACTCATTATCAATGCTAGGTTAACTTTTCAAACCACTTACCAAATTAAAAAAAAAAAAAGACACCCCCAATTCCCTTTGAAATCTATTATCTGATTGATACTCTGACAGAAGAAATAATTATTAAATGTCTCATTCACTTCCATGAAGCCATAGTGGTATTGGAATTCATAGGCCTTTAAAATCTAAAAAGAGTTGTTTCCATAATCAAAGATGACACTATTCAATCACTCATTAAAGAATACAGTTTTAGAATACTTAAAATAAGATTGGTGAACTTTCATTGATTCACTAGGATTTGCATCAGCCATCAGCTGGGATGTGGCCTTCGTTGTTCAGGGACAACGGAAAGCAAACTGGACTTGATGATGATCGATTTGGGACCTCATCAAGCCACATTCTAGCCCAGGGCCAGTGTCATGAGACTGCTTTAGGGAAAATGAGCCTACGAAAACCTAGAATAACAGAATATATAAACCAGGAGGTGACATTTGCTTTAGAAAAGAACTCTTTCCCAGAGAATTCCTTTAAATAACAAGCTCCTTCAGCATATTTAAAGTAAGAATCAACTCTACAAAATCACATCTTCTAGGGACTTGCTATTGAGGAGAATCCTGTACACAAGAACCTCCTGTTTCGCTGGGAAATCTTTTTAAATATGACTATTTGATGCGTTTGACACAATAAATTACCCACATTGCATTTTAATTACAGGGGATGTAATTTGAGGTTACATCACAGCTATAAGGTAAATCAGCCTTCTATTTCTCAAGGCTTTGTTCAGACTGTGTGGAATTAAAAAGGTATCTGAAAAGGGCATAAAATATGAAAACAATTAATAGTTTCAAAATAATTGTGAAATACCTTAATCCAAGACATTGAGGTCATAAATTCACTAGTAGTATAAATATAAGGTAATAGGCTCATCCCTAGATGCAAAATACTCTGTTACTTTTAAAAACAAATTACTATGTTTATTAAACTTAAAAAGATGTGGGGAGGAGGAATGCAAAATGATATGAGCAGGATGGGCCATGTAATTTGCTGAGCCAGAACCAAATGAAAATGCAGGTTCCCATGTCAAAACGTGTTAAGAATTTCAAGAGGGCCACAGCAGAGCATTAAACCAAGCATGGACCCTTCTAAGTGGCCGCCCTGTGAGACTGTCCAGTTTGCACACATGACACTGGCCTGCACCTGAGGCCTGTTTCCTTCACCAGGTCCCTCCTGTAACAGAGTGCTGGGTGCCGGGATGGAGGATGGTTTTGTCATCCCACTGTTCTTAAGCATTAGGTAAACCTCTCGACGCAGCGATTAATTACCCTGAACTCACTGGGGCACGGTATTATAAAATAAAACAGAATTTCCTTTTATAGAACAGGCTTTTCGTGTTGATTTTGACAAGAGCAGCGCTAGGAGGAGAATTTCGCTCACTGCTGGCAAACCCTCTGCTGGAGGCAGGTCTGGGGACCAGCCTAGGAGCCTGCAGGGACCGGTCCCTCGGGTCCTCAGGGCACCCCCTCCCCCCACGCGGGCCGCCGTTGTCCCTGGAAACCCAAGAGATGCTCCCTTGGCGGCGACCTTCCCTCCTCCTGTCTCGCCGGTCCAGAGAGGCTCCTCCATCTCTCCCGGGGCCCCAGTTCCCAAGCTGGGCCCGCAGCAGGCCCCAGCACCCGCCGGGCAGCAGCCTCCGCCGCGCGTCCCCGCCTGCCTCGAGGCCGGGCGCCGGGGGACGAGGCCTTCTCCCTCGCCGCCCTCGCGAGCTCGGGACCCTCCTCGCGCGTGGGCTCCCATGACGCCTGCCCAGACTGCCGGGTCTTCCCGGCGCCCCTGCCCCTCAGGGGATCTCAGGCCTCGGCCCTGCGGGGCTCGGGTGACAGGCCCGGCGGAGGAACAAAGGGCGGCCCCGGGACCCCGAAATCACCCGGGCCGCCCTCTCTCGGCTACCCCTCAGAACTCTGCGCCCCCACGGGTCCCGGGGCCTGCGGAGCTCCCCAGGCACTGCCACAACCCCAGGCCCCGCCGACCTCCCGCACCAAGCAGCCCGAGCCCTGCGCCTCCCCCTGGGTCCTGTTCCCCTTCAGGCCAGCCCCCACCCCGGCCTGCCGCCCCTTGGCTGGCGGAGGGCCGCGGCGAGTCCCACCCGCGCCTCCCGGCCTCGGCAGCGGCGGCGACGGCAATGACCCGGGCGCCCCGCGGCCTACGCTTCGCAGCGCCCCCCGCGGCCGAGCCGAGAGGAGGCGGCAGCGGAGGGAAGGAAGGAGCGGCCCGCCCGGCCCCCTCCCCAGCCCGCCGGGGCCGCCAGCGGTGTCCGCGCCCGCCCCTGATTTCCTCCGCGCGGTGGCGGTGGCGGCGGCAGCGGTAGCAGCGGCGCCTCGTGCGCGCGGTTATTTATTTATTTCCGGGCCCCAGAGCGCTTATAATGGAGCCGCTGTCAGCAGTGCCTTCTGCTGCCGCCGCCGCCGTCGCCGCCGCCGGCCCTCCTCTTTTTTTTCCCGGCAGATCTTTGTTGTGTGGGAGGGCAGCAGGGATGGACTTAAGCTTGCGGATCGCTTGCTAGAGCAGCCGCGCTTCGAGAGGGCGCCGCCGCCGCCAGGAGGAGCCGCTGCCGCCACCGCCGCCGCCGCCCCGAGGCCCCGCCGGCCGCGGCCTCCGTCCGCTCGCGCCCCCGGCTCGCCGCGGTCGCCCCTCGCCTCCCTGCAGAGTCCCCTCGCGGCGGCAGATGTGTGTGGGGTCAGCCCACGGCGGGGACTATGGTGAAATTCCCGGCGCTCACGCACTACTGGCCCCTGATCCGGTTCCTGGTGCCCCTGGGCATCACCAACATAGCCATCGACTTCGGGGAGCAGGTAAGCCCCGGCCCGCGCCCCGCACCCTGCGCCCCTCTCGCTCCGCCTCGGCCTCGGCCGCGCGGGCGGCGGGGGAATGGGGGCAGAGGAGAGTCACCTGCTCCGAGTCCCTTTTTATCCTGGAATATCGGGTTGGGTTTGCAGCTTGCCCGAGTGACTTTTCCAGCCAGCACCCTATTCTTTTCCCCCGAGCTTTACCTCAGTTATTCAGCAGACTCTTCTAGTTCTCTCCGGAAAATGTGGAAATACCAGTGAGTTGGAGCTTCACCTTTAGAGGGGTTTTTAGTGCACGGGAGAGTATTATGCAATTTGTGATTATGTAAACCTCGGGTCTGTAATTAAAATGTAGTTTTTGTAGCTCAAGCTGGGTGTTTAATAATCCAGGGTTGCTGGTGATGGTTTGGGGCATGGGAGATTCTGTATTATAGTGTATCCAAGTTGATTTCCCAGGTACTTCTAAATTCTTAAAAATTGCTCTGTAGCCCAGGTGTGGACTAGGCGTGTCCCAAACCTGTGCTGATAAGCCGACCATTGGCCAGCTCTTCTTTGGCATTTCCTTTTTTCTTCTTCTTTTTTTTATTTATTTTATTTTATTATTTTAGTTTTCTTGGACCACTAAAAGCACATTTTTGTTTGGTGTTGCCTCTTCGTCCTTGTTTCTTTTTTTTCCATGTTTTTCTTCATTTCTCTCCATGTGGCGTCATTGCAAATGTAGCGCTGCAGGCTCTCCAGCAGCGGGGCACAGGCACCCTGCTCTGCCTGTGGGGACCGTTTTCATAGGGCTGCCGCCGGGATGCAGTTGCATTGTAAGGCCTGGGGGAGGATTTATGGGGACAGTGGCATGCAACCTTGATGGGCAAACGTCTGACCTGGCCAGGGCCATGCCAGGAGCAACCCTCCTGGTGTAGGGCTGCCTTCTCCCTCTTTTCCCTTTATGTTAAGAATCTTTATATGAAAATACACCTATTTTGTTGCACTTAAAAAAAGAAAAGCAGTTTTTCAGTAGGCATTATAAGTCAGAGATTTATCCTCTTCCTCCATTTGAGAAATATCTGCTTGCGTTTGTCTCTCTGTGCGCAGAACTTTTGATTGATTGCAACTGCAATAAGCTCCCAGCTTCCTGATATGTACCCCCCACTGTGAGCTACTTTTTACCTTGAATTCCATTGCTGATAGGTGTTCACAGTTGCAGGTATTCTTGAGAGATCTTTGTCTAGTAAGCCGACTAATTTCATTGATGAAATGTATTTTTCTGTTGAAAACTTGCTGCTGCTGACTGTGCTTGTTTGCCTATACACTGCCCTGGCTGAACATCCCAAGGAATACTCCAGGGGTTGGTTTCTCCTCTGCTGCTCCCCCTTTTTTCCTCCCCCTTCCCTTCTTTCATGATTAACTGGTGACTTTGAGCATTTCATATAGTTTGTGGGAAAGGTTTTAGATTTGAATTTACTACATTGCACATTTTCAGATGAATTAAGTGCTGAACACTTTACTATTATAAGGTTTAGCTTCTTGGCGCTGGCCCCAAAGGTTTGTCAGAAAGCCCAGGCCACTCACCTGATCACTTCTCCCTGAGCTGGAGAGAGGGGGGGAAAGAGAAATATTCTTGTGGGAATAACTGGAGAAAACAAGAGTGGTCTTTGCCATAGTTAAATCACCTGAAGCTAACCATAGTATTGCCTCACGTTTGCCTTGATTTAACGTAAGGCTGATACAGCCAAGGGCGTGTTTATAGTATAACGAAAGACCTCCTGAGGTCACAACAGAGAGGCCACACATAAGAGACAAGCATACAGATGGTTTATCCTAGAAGGACTAAAATTCAAACTCATCCTCCAAATATTGCTCACCCCATTATCAGAGCAGACGTAGGCCAAGTACTAGGAGAGCTGTCTTTTTGCACAGAAATTTTATCAACAAGTTTGGCTGGAGGTCCTTATCCCTTAAAAGCAAGCTTTATTTATTAGGTTACAGGCTACCTCATGGAGGAGATATTTTATCAGAGTCAGGGGTGTAGACATAGAGGGAAGAAACGGATTGGTTTCCAAAACCTTGCTTTGCCTTCTGGTGTCATATGATAATTGTTTTGTAAGATGGCACTGGCTAAGAAGAACTGGAGTGACTTTGTCTTTCTTAGTATTCTACTGCAGGGAAATTGTTACAGTGGGAGCCTAAGAGTGGCCTGGTCATATGTGGATAACGAATAGAAAAGCATTTTACCCCAGGTCCTTGAAGCACGGTAAAGAGGAGTGGATTAAACCTATTTGCAAAAGAAGATCTATGTAGACTTCTGAAATACGTAGCTCCGAACATGAGTTTTCATCAAGTTCTAGACAGATGGACACACACAGGTGTCCACCATTCTTCTTTCAGAGTGCACAGGTGTATTACACCTTGCTGTGAGTGACTGCTGATTTGTATTTCAGGAATTTATTAATCCTGAAGGGGGAGGTGACACTGGAGTACAAAGGTAAAGGTGGCCTCTGGCTTGCATGCCTTGAGGATGATCAAACACTGCAAGATTGAAAAATAAAACATCTCATCAGCACTGAAGTCCCTGACTTGTGAAGAACACAGGGAGAGTAAAATCATGCCTATATTTCTTAGATGAGGTTTTATGATTATAAACATCTCAGTTTGTTGTTTCTTTAAAAAAACGTGGACAGAACTTTTAAAATGGAGATCCAGGTCTAAACGAGAGTCCACTGAAATTTGAATAGGCTGTATATATATACGTGCCTGGGTAAAGGAATTGCACATTAATTATCCCAGTGCTGTCAGTTGGGGTGGAGGACGGGGGTGGAAATAGTGAAGAAGAAGCATTTTACAATCCATGCCGAGCCTCCTAATAGTCTCCATGAACATTATCTACTGTATATAGATTCCTCTGTCATTTTATAGCTCACTCAGGGAGAAAACCCAGACATTGTGGGGTATTTGTTCTAACAAGACTAGCAAAACCCATTTTCACATTTTTTTCAATTTTGGTGGTGGTGGTAATTTATGAGGGGTAGGAGGAAGAGGAGTTGAATTCTACAATGAAAAAAGCTATATGGAATAGAATGACCTTCTTTTTAATATTTAACCCTGGCACCATAGAAGAGAACGAGAACACATCTATTATTGCAGAAACTAGAATAGTGTTTATGAACCATGGAATGTTGATAGAATGTTTATCAAAATGCTTTATGATAATTATGGTATATCTAGAACCATTTTTATCTCCATTTTTACAGATGGAGAATCAAAAGTATTAATAGCATCTATTCATTGAGCATGTGCTCTGTCTGCTTACAATATCTCAGCATATTTTGTATATGAGGAAAGAATCCGAGGCCTAGACATGCTACACCAATTGCCCAAGACCACACAGGTATAAATGGCAGAGCTCAAGTTCAAGTTCACGTCCGCTTGGCTCTTAACCATTCTGTTATGTGCCTGCTCCAGTGAGGCTTATTCACTGAGATCTGCCCAGGAGCTCTTAAGAACTTCGAAATAAGTTTTAGCTTTTCTGATTCCCAGCCTAGTTCTACATTCAATCTGTGCCGGTTTGAATGTATTGTGTCCCCCAAATGCAATTATCTTTGTGGTCTTGTTGGACAGACGTTTTTGGTGCTGGTTAGATTTGCTTGGAATGTGCCCCACTCAGCTGTGGGTAATAATTTTGATGAGCTGTTCCCATGGAGGTGTGGCCCCGCCCATTCGTGGTGGGCCTTGATCAGTGGAGCCATATAAATGAACTGACTTGAGAGAGAGAAAACTCAGTGAGTGCAGCTGGGAGTGATGTTTTGAAGAGGAGCAAGCTTGCTAGAGAGGAACGTCCTGGGAGAAAGCCATTTTGAGGCCGGAGCTTTGGAGCAGATGCCAGCTGCCTTCCTAGCTAGCAGAGGTTTTCCAGACACCATTGGCCGTCCTCCGGTGAAGGTACCCGATTGCTGTTGTGTTACCTTGGACGCTTTGTGGCCTTAAGACTGTAACTGTGTAGCAAAATAAACCCCCGTTTTATAAAAGCCTATCCATCTCTGGTGTTTTGCATTCTGCAGCATTAGCAAACTAGGACACAATCTTAGCTGTCATATTTTTAAATTTTAAGGCTTCAGAAGACATGGGATACTCATGAGGAGCCCTACCCTCCACTTACATGACCAGGAAGTTCATGTGAGAAGAGCGGAATTATCCAGAATGCTAATCAACCCCAAATCTTATTTTCACAAGGGTGGCAGAGAAAAGATAGAAAGAAATGACACCTCACAATAAAGTTATTTAGAAACAATTAGTCTTAGTCTTTATCATTAGAGTACAGACTAAATAAGGAGGACACTAAGATATATTTTGAACAAATGTATTTCTTTAAAAATATCTGCAAGTGTTCATTTGATCCTACCTTGTTCAAAGGACTATTATTTCTGTTTAAAACTAAATTTGGTACAAAGTCCCCAAATTCTTTAAAAGCTAAGTTCACCAAATTACGTAGAATAAATCAGTGAATTTTTTTGTAAGATGCTTAATTACACTTAAAAGATAAAGTACAACTTTGCTGTGAAGAATTTTAAGAGAAAAGAAAGTTGAAGTTCTCAGTTAAAAAGAAATGTGTACTGCTTAGTGCCCGATAATCTACCCTTTCACTCTAAATAATAACTTTAGTTATTTCAAATTGCCCTAAATGATTCTCTGAATTTGGTTGGGTTGAATAATTTAGACACAGCTCCACCCTCCCCCCACCCTTTTTATCTGTAAATGAAGAATTTTGCATATGGATTGCTACAATTACTAGAGTGAGATGTGCAATAGGAACTCCAAGGTGTCACAACCCCCACCCCCACCCCGAGGCCCTTTCTAACTTGGGGCCTGGAGTTGGAGTTCCACAGTATAAAAGGGGTCTCAAATTATTCAGAGCACAAAATGGGAAAAAGAGAGAGAACAGGGAAAATAGATTAACAGATAAAAGACTGATTGTCTTTCTGGTATGATGAGTAGAGACACACACACACATCTGAAATAAGTTTTACATTGGATCAGGAGATACAGGAATAAAACAGTGGGGGGCGTAGTATACGGTACTGACCACTGCTGGGTGGACCTCTTCATCCGAGGTCACTGCGATTGGAAGAGAGCTGCCAGGCAGAGCTTGTTTTAATTAATAATATGAGTGTTTGTTGTATGGTCCACTTTCCAAAGTACCCATAGACAGAAATGTAAATCCCAAAGCTAAATTTCTAAATAACTGTTGCTTGTAGAATAGGGAATTATTATTTCCAGGTAAGACGTTTTTCCTCTAATCTGTTCTGTATTAGTGAAATAAATTTCAAATTAATATTGGCTTTTTCTAATTGTAAAACAGCATATGCTAATTTTTTAAGGTTTGGGAATTATTTTAAAAAATAAGGGAAAAAACCCCCTCTATTTGCATTCTGAAGAGAAAATGCCTTTACATTTGGGAGTATCTCCTTCCAGTCTTAATTTGTTTTTTTAACATAATTGAGGCCATATACACAAACAGCTTTGTATCTTGATTTTTTTTCACAGAACACAAATATTTTTCCTATATCTTTTAAAAGTGTGTGAATTCAAATGCTGTAATTTCCTTTGCTGTGTGTTCCCGTATTGTTAAATGTTGAGGTTTTTTGTTTGTTTTTGCAATGTAAGGTTTCAGTGAACATCTTTGTGTAATAAGGAGATGATATGTTTTCTCTGACTGCTTTGGCCGTTATGCCTGTCATAATTTGGTGCCCATTTCAGCTTCCCGTTCATACATAGAAAATGAGGTCACGCTTTTCTTGCAGCCCAAATTTAGTCAAGGACACTGTGAACTCCTTAGTCCAATTGATACTGACTTCTCTACAGCGTTTCCCCATTCTCTTTAGATGTACCTATAGGTGAGCAATTGATTCTAGAGCCACGAAGGCATAATCCTGCCATGGGTTTGTTTAGTCCTTTGTTTATTTATTGGTTTGAAGTGGTTTGAAGACCAGCTTAAATATGACTTAGTCATTGTACTTTTTTCCAAGCATGTCCTTTAAGAGAGAATCAGACGCTTCATACAGTGAGACAGTGTCTGAATCTCTAAGAATAGATCAGACTCTTTACAAAGCAGGTTTTAAAGTGAACAGTGTAATAATGTTCACAGTACTATAACACCTTTTAGTTGTGGAAGCTCGGTTGTGTACCAGTGGTAAGTAATTTGGTTTCCATGTCTTTTCTCTCCTCTTTGATATGGGGCAGTGGGGCAGTGGGGCAGTTACGTTGAGGAAAGAAAGAGATCAGGGATGGAGAATCGTTCCTTCACTGTACCACGTGGGTCCGAATCAGCAGTGTTCCATGCCAGCGTGAATTGGGTGGTGTCTACATTAAAAACAAATCAATCAGGGATTTTCTGAACACCCCTGACTATTAGTTGCTGTGGACAGGCAATTGAGATACAGAAAACCCTCTATTACGCAGCAGCTGGATATGAGCTTGCCCATGTGAGTGAATTTTCTTAATAACTGAAGCTTACCCTTTTAAGTACAGATCATCTTTTTCCCCTCCCTTTTTAGGATGAATACTCTTGTTCCAATCTAACCTGTAGTACACATTTCTCTACCTTAGTAAATAAATATAGTATGTAAACCATAATTTAACACTGTTTGGTGGCTTGTGAATGTCCATGGTTGTCCTGGGAATTCAGGGATACCCGCTGACAGGAGGTATTCAAAATCCATAACAAACAGTTTGGCACTAACCAGTCAGAACCATTTCAGGCCAGCCTTTCCGAGCCCTGCGGACTGCTGGTCCCAGTCCTGTGAGTTTCTTGGCATTCTTAGATGTGTAGCAGGTTTTTTGTTTTTGCTTTTGTTATTGGTTAATATATCTGCTTGTCCTTGTTTTTCCTAACTAGTGGCTGACTCTCAGTTCCCTCTTACTGCTGATCGGTGTGCCTACTCAACCACTTCAATAATAGTGACAAAAACAACAATAAAAATGGCTGTTATATATTGAGCACCTTTTAATTTTCTGCTTCAGATCTGCTCTGGGCCCAGGAAACTAAAATTCATTACAAGTCTATGGAAAATTAAGAGTAAGTAATTCTGGAGGTCCCCTCTGGGAAAAGCATATGCATTCTTGGACACTTGTTTCACTACCCTGCACTAATCATGTTTCTGTTGTAGCAAGCTAGCTTCTAGAGCTAATGTCAGTAAAGTGACTTTTGAGCAAGAGAAGCATTGCAGTATTTGACATGGCCCCTGCCCGCAAGTTGCTTAGATCCTAGTTAAGAAAACATACATGAAACACTTTGCATTCAGGGCCTCACCAAGTGAAATGCCTAATTGTCTAGTGCAGTTTATTGTAACACACGATGAGGTGTTCAGCAATTGCAGTAGTAAGGCTGTGGTCACAGCGGCAAAACAGCAAGATGTTCAGACGTACTTCTTTTTATCTGGATGTCATAGCCCCATTTCTCCCTCTCTAAGTGCTTCTGTGATCAAAGTGGGCATATAAAGACTACAAAAACTTCAGTTGCTAACTGCAAATCCTGCAGTAACTGAATTCAAATCAATTCTGACTTAACTCCCCAGAGTCTGGCCAGATCCCACAGGTAAAGGATGATGCCCTGTAAGAGGGCCCTGCAGGCACCGGGCACAAGTTCGGGGCCCAGGCCACCTGCATGTCTGACCACCTGGCCACAAAGCTGAGGTTCTCACCACACTCCCCACCCCAGCCCAGGTTCTATAATTTGCTGTAATGACTCACAGGGCTCACTGGAAGCACTATACTTATGATTATACTTTTATTATAGTAAAAGGATACACAATTAAGCAGAAGCCAAAACCAAAAGCAAGCTTCCATAACTTCCCCACATGGAGTCAAGACGCAGCACCCTCCTGACTCAGCAACGCATCTTTTCAGTCCTGGAGGTTCCTTATGCAGGCCCTGTTGATGGAATCCATGCCCAGGTGGTTGAACTCTTTCTCCAGCCCCTTCCCCTTACAGAGGTCAGGGAGGTCAGTCTGACATGAGGTGCCTGAGAGCCCCAGCCCCCCACGCTCAGGCTGCAGGTGTGGCCGGCCCTCTGTGTCTTCTCCTTAGCTTTTGAACTTCTGGTGAGGTCCTGGGCCCACCAAAGATAACAAAAGACGCTCCTATCACAGGAGAGTCCAAGGACAACATCCCCAGGAGCTGGGGACAAAGACCAGCCAAGTTTGTCATTACTCTCCAGGATAGAACCAATCTGCAAAGGTGAAGATAGTCCCAAAATGGGTAAATCAGCAAACTTCATATTAAGCCATACAGCTGAGGGCTTGTTTTGCTGTTCTTATTTTTTTGTTTTGTTTTTTGTTTGTTTTTGCTATTTCCATGGCTTTGGGATCATTTATGTTTCAGTGACCCAAATCCACTGATGATACTGTGAGAACAGATGAGCTTAAAATCACAAAACAACAGTTAGGAGCTGTCTCAGTCAACTAGAAGGTTTGTGCATCACAACTTCCTGTTTCTGTTTTGTGATTGATTCGTCACACCAAAAATGCTTTTAAAGTCCATCCTGGGAAGGAAAATAACCTGGTTATTTGTCAGAGAACTGGGTTATTTATTCCCCTAGATTATGAGCTATCAAAAACCAACTGTACACCTGGTCCAGGAAATGACATAGAGTCCCCAAGAACAGATTGACCAGCTTAGATTCTAGTTGAGGGAGTACATTTTGGTTTGCTAGCTCACAGGTCAGAGCTGATTTTTGATTATTTCTGGTATTTTGATATATGGTTGGTTTGGCAAGGCTTTTGATGATTCTGACGTGTTTGGCACTGCTAGAGGATTGCCTGTCCGTATGCTCACAGATGAGTGTGGCCGGTAGGAAGCTGCAGTCCTCTCGCTAGCATGGGCCTACCTCTCTGTCCCCAGCCGTGGGTGAGGAGGGACTGCGTGGGGAAGCTCCATCTCAGGGAGAGTTGGGGGTGAGAAGCAGGGGCCACACATCTCCAAGGCTGCCATCGCCTGCCATGTGCCTCCCGCACTCCCTCCCTGCAGTTTGCCGTTCATCCCTCCCGGACAGACTGCAGCTGCTAGGGAGGACTCCTGTCTCTAGGCTTGGAGAGAGTTGAAAGAGAGAATGTGAACCCCTGGGTTGGAAGCTTCAAAGGTGACTTGAAAAGTGAGACCAGGTCTCCTTGGGACATGTAGTTGGCATTAAATGGCTGAAAACCAGAATGTCGACTGGTAGGCAAATGAGAGTTTTTTCATGGGTGAGTTGAGCTAAGAACTAGGAGGAGCAGAAGTCAGCTTTGTGACTATAATCTTCCTCGGATGTAAGAATTAAAAAGGAGACCTGAAGAGGAATATTTTGGATCAGAAAGTTTTCACTCCCAGTCCTGGGTGGGCATTTATGCTGTGAGCGCTGATTGCTCCAGGTTATTCTCTTCTGCTGAGATTATGGTTAGTCCATGTCAATAAGCTTTTCAGAATCCCTGCCCAGTCTTAACATAATGTAACTAAAAATAAGGAAGACTTTTGCGTTCCTGACTATCATTTGATAATTTGCCTCTGGCTTAGGTATGGCCATTTTCGTTGACAGTGTGGAATTTTACCTGAACCCTGTGATCCTGGAAGACTGCATGGGTTAAGCAGTTCCCCATCCGGGGTGTTAACTGACCCCTAAGCTTGACTGAACTTCAGACAGGCTTCTCCTCTACTGTTGGCCCCTGACCTACCTCACCTCATCCAGACAGAACACCTTCCACCTGGCTTCGACAGTAAACCTGGAGATCATACGATGTAATGGACACACCGCGTTGCTTGACCTTTCCCTCCAGTACCTTCCACTCGCTCATCTCAGTCCTCCAAAACTCCTGCCCTCTGAGGAATTGAGCTGCCTGCCCTGCCCTATTGTGATAGTCTAATCTCTCTCTCTGTCTCTCTCTCTGTCTCTCTCTGTCTCTCTGTCTTTCTCACTCTCTCACTCATACACACACACACACACACACACACACACACACACACGCACACAATAGCCTTCTGGTCTCTATCACAGTGGCTTTCTGGTGTCTTTATCACTGTGGACTTCTGGGCTCTCTCTTCCCTGTTGTATATAGCTTTGAATAAAGTCATCCTTGCTTGTTTGACCTTGTCTGGTGAATTTTTTCTTTGACAAAGTTGTGAAAGCTGCTTTTAAGAAGATAAGAAGTTTGTATATTCTTTAAGGCTGCTCCATAAACCATCCAGAGTTCTGTTGACAACTGTATCATGCATTTTAATGGAGGGGAATAGAAGTGTGGAGAATCTAAAGTAGCAGATTTCAAAAAAAAATTCTCTGACTTCTGAGTGCTTTCAATGGTTTGGCAGAGGTTTAACTGTGGCTAGGACACCGAGGCCTCATACTGTGTGTGGCCTAAACTTGACATTTTATAAAGACAGACTGCGTGTAGGAGACTAACAAATAACCACGCATAATAAGAAAGAGATAACATTCGCCTCTTGGTGGTTCTAGCCAAGTACAACACCACAGCAGTTGGAAAGGCAGCTTGCAACCAGCCTGATCCAAAATCAAAGGCCATCACTGTCTTCAAGTTCAGGCTGCACATTTGTACGTGGCTTCCTCAAGGCCTGGCCGAGCCCCCTTGTTCGTGTTCTTTCTGTGGGATGGTTATGAGTAGCATCCCCTCGGATGCAGAGTTCATCACCTGGGAGGACACCTGCCCTGGACCTGTCGTACAAGTAGGGCGTGCCTCTTTCTACTGCCACACAGAGGCGCACCTCCGTGAGGTGTTAGGCCACCTGGGGCTCACACCTGTTGGGCTGTTCACTGAATGAGGGCAGGGCATTGGCCACGTTGGTAGCGAGCCCCCCCAGGTGTTACCAGATTCTCCTAGACAAGCCAGCATTTCCACAGTGAGCATAAAGCTCTCACCTCTGAGGACGATAGAGATCCTCTGAAGGGTCGAAAGGCAGTTCCTAGTTGACAGCAGTGGGCATCAGTAGCCACAAAGCAGATTCAACTTTGTTTTTCTAAAATTCTTATTTACTCCAATTTCTTTTAGGCTTAAGCTGTCTTTTTCAGAGATGAGACTGGTGAGTCTGTTTTTCTTTCCTTTTAAAAAATTGAGGCATCATATTCATAGAAATGCACACATCTTTAGTGTACAGGTCCATGAGCTTTGACAAATGGCAAATGCATACCTTTGTGTAGTGCACACTCCGGTGAAGAGTTAGAACGTCTCCATCAGCCCCGAAGGTTCCCTGGTGACCCTTTGAAGCCATCTGTCCCCTCCTCCTCCTCAGCAACTACTGGTCTGACTTCTGTGATGAGGCTTTTTTAATTGCTTACACAAAAGGACAAACATGCATTTGTCCTGGATAACTGAGTTTGGGGCCACTCGTTATTTCAGTATATAGCACTCTTATTCCTTCCTGTTGCAAAATACGGCTTGATATTGAGTATTTCAGTGGCTTGCAAACAGGTGAAGAGTTTGATTTTCTGTGTAACACTACTTGTTCCTTAATTTGTACTATTTGATATTTTTTATTTCCAATGATATACATCCTTGGGTTTTATGAACTGCTAGTCATTTTGATGTTCAGGCATACTTAAAATCTATTTAAAAAGTTAACTGCTGTGAAACTTGTGGTTTTTAAATGGGACCTCCCCCAAAGAGCATTTACTCTTTTATTCTAATTATAAATATAATCCATTTTCATTGTTACAAAGAGGAAAGTAAGGGAATCAGGAAGAAAATAAGAATCATATACAACCCCACCACCCAGATAACTGTTGTTATTTACGGTAGATTCTTCCTGTCTCTTTTCTGTGCACACATTTAAAAATAAAATTGTAACCTCCTTACTTTCACTTGATATCATAGGCAGTTTCCTTTGGTTTAAAAATATTCATCTAAAATGTGGTTATTAATGGCTCCATAGCATTTCATCATATGGATATACCATGATATATTTAATTGATTCTCTGTGGTTAGATGTCCAAGTTATTTCTGTTTCTTTCCTATTAGAATGAGTGCTCCACAGCATTTTTGTACAGAAGTCTTTGTACACATCTAACTTATTTCTTTGCATTAATCCGTAGAAATACCTTTTGCCGGTAGGTACCTTTTCAAGGCTTTGCTCTGTAGGACCACACTTCTCTTTGGAAAGTCGTTTCAGCTTACCCTGGAGGTGCAGGGTTTGGAAGTGTCCCTTTCCAAGCCCCCAGCCCCTCAGTGGCATTTCCTCTCTTTCAGTTTTACTTTACTGCCCTGTGACCTTTACCACTGAGAATCTGAATTTTAGTTTTCTTGAAAACCACAAAGTGATAACGTCCTTCAAATAATTTCTTTTATTAGAGGCATTTTTATGCTGAGAGATCAATTAACTTGTTCATAATGTGTGATACCTTTAAACTATTTCTGGACTTTGATTCTTTTCAACAAGTGAGTCTTAGACCAAATGGGGTTGGGCATGAGCGTGGGGAGGGGAAGGATTGTATCACTGTTACTGGCATATATCTGGGGAGGTATCTGCCCTGCAGATTTCAAGCAGAGAAAAGTGCCTTCTTTCACTGAGTTCACTGGTGCTCAACAAGTTTGCCTTCCCTGTAAACATGCGGTTAGGGGAAGAGAAAGGATGGTCTGTCCACTCCAATGTGCCAGGCCCTGCTGTGGGCACAGGCATGCCCAGTGGGCGTCACCCTCTCTAACTTCAAGGTGAGGAGCCTAGGACGGAGTGATCGGCTAGCTTGTGTCATCAAGGCCATGCTTTCTCCCAGAAGACTGAAATTCTGGGGCTGGCGGCCGGTGATCCTTGGTCCTGGGCTTTTCTGTCATATCTCACTGCACGTGGCTACCTCTCCAGGCTTCTTGATTTCTTGGCAGACATTCAGTTTCTGGCTTTTCTCTCTGTGGCCCTCCCAGTAATAGGATTAAGATCCACCCAGATTGGAGGGGGCCACACCTTAATTGAAGACACCTCCTCAAAAATCCTGTTTACAGTGGGTTCACACACACAGAAATGGATTAATTTAAGAACATGTGTTTCTGGGGCACATAGCTCCAACCCACCACACACAACAAGGTTTTCTGAAACAGTGGTGGCTGACAAATGACCTGAAAGTTGTAACTCAACTGTTTAATACACTGTGCTTAAGAGTGTTTTTAGAATTAAATAATGGGGACTATGGAATGCCGAGGACAAGTGTGTTTTCACGAATTTATCCATTCAACAGACATGTCTTGGTCACCTGTATGTTCCAAGCACAGTGCTGGTCATTACAGAGACCAGCAAAAAGGACCGAGTCAGGCCTTGCCTTCCCAGTGATTACATCTGGTAAGGGAAACAGACAGGTGGGCACTTACCAGGAATGTGATTAGTGCCAAGATAGGGGAAGAGCAGGGTGTTTGCTCTCAATCCTGAGAAGGGACCCCTTAACCCTTCCTAAGGGCCCAGGAAGCTTTCTTAACAAGCTGGGACCTAAACAGAATAGTTTTTCCCCATTCTGGAAAGCAAGAGAGTTCCACTTGAGGAATGAGTGATACTTGGTGTGATTGGAGCCAAGTAACAGGCAAGTGGCAGGAGATGAGCATGGGAGGTGTATTAGTTAGAGTTCTCTAGGGAAACATAATCAACAAGAGATATCTATAAATACAAGATTTTATAAAAGTGTCTCACGTAACTGTGGGTATGCACGAGTCCAAATTCCATAAGGCAGGCAGCAAACTGGCAACTCCAATGAAGATATTCAATGAACTCCTCAGGAACGAACTGGCAACTTCTATGAACTCGTCAGGAAACGCTTCAGCTGAAGAAGTGAAGGTCCTCTGTCTGTCTTGCTTAAAACTCTTCAACTGATAGGATTAAATCCAGCTGATTGAATTCTCTCATTGTGGAAGACACGCCCTTCATTGATGTAATCAGTCATAGCTGTAGACAATTGACTGATGATTTAATGAACCAGCCTTCTGGTTTATTAACCAGCCACAAATATCCTTGCAGTAATGGTTAGGCCAGTGCTTGCTTGACCAGACACCTGGGCACCATCACATGGCCAAGTTGACACAGGAACCTAACCATCACAGGAAGGTAAGCAGAACACAGATTGGGAAGAGCCTTGTCAATCAAGTAAGGTATTTGGACTTGATCCTGAGAACATTGGGGAACTTTAAAGGGTTCTTCACAGGAGTGTGATGTGCTGTATTTGCATATTTGAAAGATAACTTTGGTTTCAGCATGGCTGAGGAATCAGTGGGAGGTAAGAGTAGAGGCAAAGAAACCAATTAAGAGGCTGTTGCGGTCGGTGATCTTCTAGAAAGATGGTGGTGGCCTGGATTAGGGTAGTAGGGCTTTGGATTAGGGTAGAGGGGACTGAAAGAGAAGAGCATATAGAATGAAATGGACTTGGCCGCTGACTGGATGGGTGGGAGAGGAGGACAATGCCACCAAACTTTAAAAGAGTAGGTTTGAAGGAAAAGAGTGAGTTCTGTTTCAGTTAATTTGTTACTAGATTTAGGAAGATATTTTTAATTGTTTGCCTAAGAGAGAATACAAATTACGAATAAGGCATAGAAACTACCATAAATACTTGGTATCTGGATCTCTCTCACGTGCTCTCTTTTTGCAGCATCCTTAGTACATTCTCTGTAAATGGAAACTTCTAGAGAGTTCATTTTTACCTAAATGCAAATGCTAGAAATATTTATTTATTCCTTTAACATCTCATCCTCAACAGTGTTTATGTTAAAAAAAAAAAAGCTTTATTATAATATAGTCCTCAGTCATTTATTTGCTTTAATGAAATAGTGATATGGGAAATTTTAAAAAAATTATGAGTATTTGGCTTTGGAATATCTTAGGACTTTGGGGAAAGCCAGTTTATCTGCATCCTCATCATTCTTTGCTAAGACACCATTACAGTTGGACCAGGTGCCTAATAACTATAGAGAACCACCATCTGGAATTAAATTTGACGAGGCTCCTTGGCTAGCTCTGTCTTTCTGTGTAGTAAATGTTTACTGTGTAGTGAGTTTAGAGGTTGCCTTTTATGGTTTGGGTTTGTTTGCTCTTAGTGTTGTCTACAGCTTACAGACTGTAATTCAAAAATTCATTTAGAATTTATTTTCCTACAGAAATAATATAAATTATGGTTATGTTTCCAGGCCACTCCTCCAGAGTTATATAACTCATAATGTTATTAAAATATTATCTATTTTCAATGAGAAGTTGTAGAAACACATTGTTAAAATAGTAATAATTGGGAAAAGTAGTGCTGTTGAAAAATATTGTCTTGGTTTCTGGTACTTTAAGAACTGTTGGCTAAATTATCATGTAGGGCAGGTGATGGTAGTTTGGAGTAGAGGTTGGGGACTGGTGCCAAAGGCCTCAGAGATTGGGTTAATTTTAAATCAAAATGTCTTCTGGGTGCATGTGGCTCATCAGCTGTGATTACAGTAATTTGAAATTTCATAAGTAGGAGATGAACGGGACACAGACTCCCAGGTGAAAATTTGACAAGACTAAGAAGGAAAGAGGATGGATGTGAAACAGGTCTCCTGGGGTGGATTTGACGATCCTGGGAGACCAAGGGCCAGGGAGCCTGGGGCTGGACCCCTCTGCAGGGGTGCGTTAGGACTCTGTTCCCCACGGGTGCCCGGTACCCAGGGCCACTGAGGGTGGTGAGTGGGGAAAGAGGAAGATAAGGTGCATTCAGCCATTTGCATGTAAGGACAAGTCAGCAGGCACAGTTAGTTGCTCGGACTTAAACAGTCATGTCCCCTGTCCTGTAGTTTATTGGGAGCCAGTCATGTTCTATGGACCTCTCTGGGTTCAGAGGGCCATGCCACTTCATCTGGTGGTCTCTTTTCCCCAATTACCCCTTAAGTTCATTAGAATTCTATTTTTAAGTATTTTATTTCTGTTTTCTAGTGGGAGTAAAATTTTAAAACATCCGTATTTATTGATTTAGGCTTACGTGTGCTGGCTCTTGAAAAATAATGCAAATAGTAGTATTTAATAGGAGACCTATAAGCTATTAGGAAATTCAGTATTTAAATGAGAATTTTGGAAAGTTAAAATACTTTCTATAATTGGGTCATATTCCTATTGTAAAAGGAATCTTTCTAATTACATATTTTCCAACCACTTACATTCTTTTTTTTTTCTTTTTTTAAATGTTAATTTTAATTTATTTTTATTTTTGCAAATAAGTGCTCCCCCTTTCTCCTCCCCTACCAGCCCTTCTCTGGTAACTCTAGTCTTTCTATATCTGAGAATTTCCTATTTCTGGTCATCTAAGTGGTATCATACAATTTTTATCCTTATGTATCTTGCTTATTTCACTGAGTGTAACCATGAGGCAGCATGTCTCAGCTTCATTTTATCTTATGGCCAAATAATTTTCCATTGTTATGTATGTACCACATTTGTTTATCCATTCATTTGTTGTTGGACACTTGTATTGTTTCCAGCTTTTGGCTATTGTGAATGATGCTGCTATAAACATTGGTGTACAAGTATCTGTTTTCACTCTCCGTGGGTATATTCCTGGAAACAGAATCACCATGTCAAATGGTAATTCTATATTTAAATTTTTGAAGAACCCCCATATTACTTTCCACAGTGGTTGTGCCATTTTACATTCTCACCAACCGTGTACTATATATAGTTCAATTTCTCTGCATCCTCTCCAACTCCTGTCATTTTCCATTCGTTAAATAATAGGCATCTTTGTGGGTGTGAAGTGGTATCTCATTGTGGTTTTAATTTGCGTTTCTCTAATGCGTAATGATGTGGAGCATCTTTTCATATTTTATTGGCCATTTGTATATCTTCTTGGAGAAATGTCTATTCATGTCCTTTGCCCATTTTTTTAAATGGATGTTTGTCTTTTTGTTGCTGCATTGTAAAAGTCCTTTATGTAATCTGGATATTAAACCCTTATCTGATGTGGTTTAAAAATATTTTCTCCCATTCTCTAAGTTGTCTTTTCACTTTATTTTAATGCCCGAAAGTTTTTAATTTTGATGAAATCAAATTTATCTGTTGTTTCTTTTGTGCTTGTGCTTTTGCTGTTGTGTCTAAGAACCCGATGCTGAATCCCGGTCATCAAGATTTACCCCATGTTAGTTTCTAAGGGTTTTATAGTTTTCACTATTATGTTTAGGTCCCTTATCTATTTTGAGTTGATTTGTGTATATAGTATGAGGTAGGGGTCTAACTTCACTGTTCTTTGTGAATATTCAGTTTTTCCAAAACCATTTATTGGAAAGACTGTTCTTTCCCCACTGCATGTACTTAGCATCTTTGTCAAAAATCAATTGGCCATAGATGTATGGGTCTATTTCTGGACTTTCAGTTCTGTTCCACTGATCTTTTTGTCTGTCTTTTTGCCAGTAACACACTTTAATACACTTTATAATACAATTTAAAATTGGAAAGTGTGAGTCCTCCAACCCTGTTCTTTTTCAAAATTGTTTTGGCTATTCAGACCCCAGGCAGTTCCATAAACATTTGAGAATTGTTTTTTTTTTTTTCCGTTTCTGCATAAAAGGCTGCTGGAATTTAAATAGGGATTACATTGAATTTGTATGTTGCTTTGGGTGATATTAGCATATTGTTTCAGTTTGCCAAAGCTGCCAGAATGTGATTTACCAGTGATGGATTGGCTTTTGTAAGGGGGATTTATTAGGTTACAAATTTACAGTTCTAAGGCCATTAAAGTGTATGAACTAAGGCATCAACAAGAAGATACCTTAACTGAAGAAACGCTGATGGTATCCGGAACACCTCTGTCAGCTGGGAAGGCATGTGGCTGCTGTCTGCTGGTCCTTTGCTCCCGGGTTGCATTGCTTTCAGCTTCCGATTCCAGTGGCTTTCTCCAAAATACCTCTGGCTCCTGTGTCAGCTTCTGTGGGTCCTTGCTTGCTTCTCCTGGGGGCAAACTCTGGATAATATGTCTTAGCTTCTTTCTTAAATGTCTCTCTCTGCTTCTCTAAGCATCTGGGTCTGTGTTGGCTCTGAGCTCTCTCTCTCCCTGAGCTCTCTTAGTAAACTTAATTAGTAAACTCATTAAGACCCACCTTGAATGGGCAGAGTCACATCTCCATGGAAATAATCTAATCAAAAGGTGCCACCCACAATCGGATGGGTCACATCTCCATGGAAACACCCTAATCAAAAGGTCCCACCCATAATAGGTCTGCCGAAAGTGGATTAAAAGAGCATAGTCTTTCATGGGTGCATAACAGATTCAAAACCAGCAAACATATTAACAATGTTAACACTTCCAATCCATGAACATGGTATGTCTTGCCATTTATTTAGGTCTTCTTTAATTTCTTTCAGTAGTGTTTTGTAGTTTTCAGTATACAGGTATTTTGTATCCTTAATTTAATTTTTTCCTAGATATTTTATTATTTTAGATTCTATTTTACTTTAGCATCTTTTAGATGCTATTGTAAATGAAATTGTTTTCATTATTTCCTCATTGCTAGTGTATAGGAACACAGTTATTTTTTGCATGTTAATCTTATATCCTGGCACTTTGCTGAATTCATTTATTAGCTTTAATAGTTTTCTTAGGTCTTAGGGATCTTAGGGAAATAGGTCTGTAATTTTCTTTTGTTGTGATGTCTTTACCAGGCTTTGATTTCAGAATAATGCTGGCTTCCTAGAATGACTTAAGAAGTGTTCCCATCTCTTGAATTCTCTGGAAGAGCTTGAGAAGGATTGGTATTAATTCTTCTTTGAATGTTTGATGGAATTCACCAGTGAAGCTCTGGTCCTGGACTTTTCTTTGGTGGACAGTTTTTGATTATCGATTCAATCTCTCTGCTTGTTATAGGTTTGTTGATGTTTTCTGTTTCTTCTTGAGTCAATTTGGGTAATTGATGTATATCTAGGAATTTTTCCATTTCTTCTGTATTACCTAGTTTGCTGGCATACAGTTGTTCATAATATTCCCTTATAATCCTTTCCTGTTTATCAGTAGTGTTGTCTCTGTTTTCTTTTCTAATTTAATTATTTGCTTCTTTTCTTTTTTTTTTTTTTTTCTTTCACAGTGTAGCTAAAGGTTTGGCAATTTTATTGATTTTTTTTCAAAGAACCAACTTTTTGTTTTGTTTCTTCTTTCAGTTGTTTTCCTCTTCTCTTTTTCATTTATTTCTGCTCTAATCTTAATTAGTTCCTTTCTTCTGCTAATGTTGCTTTTGTTTTTCTAGTTCTTCAAGATGTAAGAGATTTTTCTTCTTTTTTAATATAAGCATTCATAGGTATAAATTTCCCTCTTAGCACTGCCTTCACTGTATATACCCTAAATTTTGTATATTGTATCTTTGTTTTCATTTGTCTATAAGTATTTCCTAATTCCTCTTGTAATTTCTTCAATTCACTAGTTTTTTAAGAGTATACTGTTTAATTTTCACGTATTTGTAAATTTCCCCATTTTCCTTCTATTATTGATTTCTGGCTTCATTCCATGTGGTCAGAGAGCTTACTTTTAGTTTTAAATTTATTGAGAGTTCTCATGTGCCCTAACGTATGGTCTGTCCTAGAGAATGATCTATATGCACTTGAAAAGAATGTGTAATCTGCTGTTGTTGTTGTGCAGTGTTTGTGTAAGTTGGTTAGATCTCGTTGGTTTATAGTGTTGTTCAGAGCCTCTGTTTCCTTACTGATCTTCTCTTTAGATGTTCTATTTAGTATTGAAAGTGGTGTATTGAAATCTCCAACTATTATTGTATATCTCTATTTCTCCCTTCAACTCTGTCAGTGTTTGCTTCATATATTTTGGTGCTCAGCTGTTTATAATTGTTAAATCTTATTGAATTGACCTTTTCATCAATCTATAATTCTTCTTCATCCCTTGTAACAGTTTTTGACTTACAGCCTCTCACTACCTCTGGCACTCCTGTAGTAGTTGCTCTGAGTATCCATTCTGGTTCCACGTCACCACCTGGTTAATTCCAGTCTCTTTCTCCAGTTCTTTCATTTGTCTAGGGGAAGCTGCCATTTGTAAAACTTCCTACTCCAGCATTTTTTCATTATTTTATTTTCTTTTTAGTTCAGCAGAGGCCGACAGTCTTAAATAGTAGAAGAACAGCTGATTCCAGGATGCAGAAAAATGAGCATTACCCTTTCTGTGGCCTGGTGCACATGTCACATTTCTAGAGTACTTCCCAGTTTATGAAATATAATCTCCTTAAGTGTAATTGTTGCCCTGCCATCCATGGCATGTAAGGGGGTGCTGCTCGAGTAGCGAGGCGGCTGCCAGCAGACCTGGGTCAAGGCTGCACCCAGGCGTGAGAGTGCATGGGCCCCTGGCTGTGCTCATTCTCCCCTCCTCTGAGATGAGCACTCCGGATGGGCTTCTTGGAGCAAGGAGGAGTGTGGAATCCAATCTTGGTAGTATAGAAAGTCGAATGGGGAAAACAGAGAGTCGGTGAGGCTCAGAGATGCTGATAGCCTAAGATTGGGCTCAGGTCCAAGGGTCAAAGCCAATGATCACTCTGCCCTTTCTCTGGGTGATTCTGGCCCCACACTCCCCTTCCCTCCCTTTTTTTTTTTTTTTTTTTTTAATCATCATTTTATTGAGATATATTCACATACCACGCAGTCATACAAAACAAATTGTACTTTCGATTGTTTACAGTACCATTACATAGTTGTACATTCATCACCTAAATCAATCCCTGACACCTTCATTAGCACACACACAAAAATAACAAGAATAATAATTAGAGTGAAAAAGAGCAATTGAAGTAAAAAAGAACACTAGGTACCTTTGTCTGTTTGTTTGCTTCCCCTACTTTTCTACACATCGATCCATAAACTAGACAAAGTGGAGTTTGGTCCTTATGGCATTCCCAATCCCACTGTCACCCCTCATAAGCTACATTTTTATACAACTGTCTTCGAGATTCATGGGTTCTGGGTTGTAGTTTAATAGTTTCAGGTATCCACGACCAGCTACCCCAATTCTTTAGAACCTAAAAAAGGTTGTCTAAAGTGTGCGTAAGAGTGCCCACCAGAGTGATCTCTCGGCTCGTTTTGGAATCTCTCTGCTACTGAAGCTTATTTCATTTCCTTTCACATCCCCCTTTTGGTCAAGAAGATGTTCTCCATCCCACGATGCCGGGTCTACATTCCTCCCCGGGAGTCATATTCCACGTTGCCAGGGAGATTCACTTCCCTGGGTGTCTGATCCCACGTAGGGGGGAGGGCAGTGATTTCACCTTTCAAGTTGGCTTAGCCAGAGAGAGAGGGCCACATCTGAGCAACAAAGAGGCATTCAGGAGGAGACCCTTAGGCACAAATACAGGGAGGCCTAGCCTCTCCTTTGCAGCAACCGTCTTCCCAAGGGTGAAACTTATGGTAGAGGGCTCAACCCATCAAACCACCAGTCCCCTATGTCTGTGGTCATGTTAGCAACCATGGAGGTGGGGTAGGCGAATACCCCTGCATTCTCCACAGGCTCCTCAAGGGGGCACTACATCGTTTTTTTTTTTTGTTTTTTTTTTTTTCCTTGTTTGTCTTTTTTCTTTTTTTTTTTTTAACTTTCCCTTCTTTTTTCAAATCAACTGTATGAAAAAAAAAGTTAAAAAGAAAACAAACATACAATAAAAGAACATTTCAAAGAGACCATAGCAAGGGAGTAAGAAAAAGACAACTAACCTAAGATAACTGCTTAACTTCCAACATGTTCCTACTTTACCCCAAGAAAGTTACATACTATAGCAACATTTCAGTGAACTTGTTCCTACTACATCCATCAGAAATTAACAGACCATAGTCATTTCTGGGCATCCCCAGAACGTTAAATAGCTTATCTGTTCTTCTTGGATTATTGTTCCCCCTTCCTTAATTGCTCTCTACTGCTAGATCCCCTACATTCTACATTATAAACCATTTGTTTTACATTTTTCAAAGTTCACATTAGTGGTAGCATATAATATTTCTCTTTTTGTGCCTGGCTTATTTCGCTCAGCATTATGTCTTCAAGGTTCATCCATGTTGTCATATGTTTCACCAGATCGTTCCTTCTTACTGCCGCGTAGTATTCCATCGTGTGTATATACCACATTTTATTTATCCACTCATCTGTTGATGGACATTTGGGTTGTTTCCATCTCTTGGCAATTGTGAATAATGCTGCTATGAACATTGGCGTGCAGATATCTGTTCGTGTCACTGCTTTCCGATCTTCCGGGTATATCCCGAGAAGTGCAATCGCTGGATCGAATGGTAGCTCTATCTCTAGTTTTCTAAGGAACTGCCAGACTGACTTCCAGAGTGGCTGAACCATTATACAGTCCCACCAACAATGAATAAGAGTTCCAATTTCTCCACATCCCCTCCAGCATTTGTAGTTTCCTGTTTGTTTAATGGCAGCCATTCTAACCGGTGTTAGATGGTATCTCATTGTGGTCTTAATTTGCATCTCTCTAATAGCTAGTGAAGCTGAACATTTTTTCATGTGTTTCTTGGCCATTTGTATTTCCTCTTCAGAGAACTGTCTTTTCATATCTTTTGCCCATTTTATAATTGGGCTGTCTGTACTATTGTCATTGAGTTGTAGGATTTCTTTGTATATGCAAGATATCAGTCTTTTGTCAGATACATGGTTTCCAAAAATTTTTTCCCATTGAGTTGGCTGCCTCTTTACCTTTTTGAGAAATTCCTTTGAGGTGCAGAAACTTCTAAGCTTGAGGAGTTCCCATTTATCTATTTTCTCTTTTGTTGCTTGTGCTTTGGGTGTAAAGTCTAGGAAGTGGCCTCCTAATACAAGGTCTTGAAGATGTTTTCCTACATTATCTTCTAGGAGTTTAATGGTACTTTCTTTTATATTGAGATCTTTCGTCCATTTTGAGTTAATTTTTGTGTAGGGGGTGAGGTAGGGGTCCTCTTTCATTCTTTTGGATATGGATATCCAACTCTCCCAGCCCCATTTGTTGAAAAGACCATTATGGCTCAGTTCGGTGACTTTGGGGGCCTTATCAAAGATCAGTCGGCCATAGATCTGAGGGTCTATCTCTGAATTCTCAATTCGATTCCATTGATCTATATGTCTATCTTTGTGCCAGTACCATGCTGTTTTGGCAACTGTGGCTTTATAATAAGCTTCAAAGTCAGGGAGTGTAAGTCCTCCCACTTCGTTTTTCTTTTTTACAGTGTCTTTAGCAATTCGAGGCATCTTCCCTTTCCAAATAAATTTGATAACTAGCTTTTCCAAGTCTGCAAAGTAGGTTGTTGGAATTTTGATTGGGATTGCATTGAATCTGTAGATGAGTTTGGGTAGAATTGACATCTTAATGACATTTAGCCTTCCTATCCATGAACATGGAATATTTTTCCATCTTTTAAGGTCCCCTTCTATTTCTTTTAGTAGAGTTATGTAGTTTTCTTTGTATAGGTCTTTTACATCTTTGGTTAAGTTTATTCCTAGGTACTTGATTTTTTTAGTTGCTATTGAAAATGGTATCTTTTTCTTGAGTGTCTCTTCAGTTTGTTCATTTCTAGCATATAGAAACATTACTGACTTATGTGCATTAATCTTGTATCCCGCTACTTTGCTAAATTTGTTTATTAGCTCTAGTAGGTGTATCGTTGATTTCTCAGGGTTTTCTAGATATAAGATCATATCATCTGCAAACAATGACAGTTTTACTTCTTCTTTTCCAATTTGGATGCCTTTTATTTCTTTGTCTTGCCGGATTGCCCTGGCTAGCACTTCCAGCACAATGTTGAATAACAGTGGTGACAGCGGGCATCCTTGTCTTGTTCCTGATCTTAGAGGGAAGGCTTTCAGTCTCTCACCATTGAGTACTATGCTGGCTGTGGGTTTTTCATATATGCTCTTTATCATGTTGAGGAAGTTTCCTTCAATTCCTACCTTTTGAAGTGTTTTTATCAAAAAGGGATGTTGGATTTTGTCAAATGCTTTTTCAGCATCTATTGAGATGATCAATTGATTTTTCACTTTCGAGTTTTTAATGTGTTGTAATACATTGATTGTTTTTCTTATGTTGAACCATCCTTGCATGCCTGGAATGAACCCCACTTGGTCATGGTGTATGATTTTTTTAATGTGTCTTTGGATTCGATTTGCAAGTATTTTGTTGAGGATTTTTGCATCTATATTCATTAGGGAGATTGGCCGGTAGTTTTCCTTTTTTGTAGCATCTTTGCCTGGTTTTGGTATTAGATTGATGTTAGCTTCATAAAATGAATTAGGTAGTGTTCCATTTTTTTCAATGTTTTGAAAGAGTTTGAGTAAGATTGGTGTCAGTTCTTTCTGGAAAGTTTGGTAGAATTCCCCTGTGAAGCCATCTGGCCCTGGGCATTTATTTGTGGGAAGATTTTTGATGACTGATTGGATCTCTTTGCTTGTGATGGGTTGGTTGAGGTCTTCTATTTCTTCTCTGATCAGTCTAGGTTGTTCATATGTTTCCAGGAAATTGTCCATTTCTTCTACATTATCCAGTTTGTTGCCATACAGTTGTTCATAATATCCTCTTATAATTTTTTTAATTTCTTCAGGATCTGCAGTTATGTCACCTTTTTCATTCATTATTTTGTTTATATGGGTCTTCTCTCTTTTTGATTTTGTCAGTCTAGCTAGGGGCTTGTCAATCTTGTTGATCTTCTCAAAGAACCAACTTTTGGTGATATTTATCCTTTCTATTGTTTTTTTGTTCTCTATGTCATTTATTTCTGCTTTAATCCTTGTTATTTCTTTTCTTGTACTTGGTTTAGGATTGGTTTGCTGTTCATTTTCTAGCTTCTTCAGTTGATCCATTAGTTCTTTGATTTTGGCTCTTTCTTCCTTTTTAATATATGCGTTTAGTGCTATAAATTTCCCCCTTAGCACTGCTTTTGCTGCATCCCATAGGTTTTGGTATGTTGTGTTCTCATTTTCATTCGTCTCTATATATTTAGCAATTTCTCTTGCTATTTCTTCTTTAACCCACTGATTGTTTAGGAGTGTGTTGTTTAACCTCCAGGTATTTGTGAATTTTCTAAGTCTCTGATGGTTATTGACTTCTAATTGTATTCCATTGTGGTCAGAGAATGTGCTTTGAATAATTTCAATCTTTTTAAATTTATTGAGGCTTGTTTTATGTCCCAGCATATGATCTATTCTGGAGAAAGTTCCGTGAGCACTAGAAAAGTATGTGTATCCTGTTGATTTGGGATGTAATGTCCTGTAGATGTCTGTTAAATCTAATTCATTTATCAGATTGTTTAGGTTTTCAATTTCCTTATTGGTCTTCTGTCTGGTTGATCTATCTATAGGAGAGAGTGATGTGTTGAAGTCTCCCACAATTATTGTGGAAACATCAATTGCTTCCTTTAGTTTTGCCAGTGTTTCTCTCATGTATTTTGTGGCACCTTGATTGGGTGCATAGACATTTACGATTGTTATTTCTTCTTGCTGAATTGCCCCTTTTATTAGTATGTAGTGGCCTTCTTTGTCTCTCAAAACATCCCTGCATTTGAAGTCTATTTTATCTGAGATTAATATTGCTACACCTGCTTTCTTTTGGCTGTAGCTTGCATGAAATATTTTTTTCCATCCTTTCACTTTCAGTTTCTTTGTGTCCCTGTGTCTAAGATGAGTCTCTTGTATGCAACATATTGATGGTTCATTTTTTTTGATCCATTCTGCGAATCTATATCTTTTAATTGGGGAGTTTAATCCATTTACATTCAACGTTAAAACCGTGAAGGCATTTCTTGAATCGGCCATCTTATCCTTTGGATTATGTTTGCCATATTTTTCCCTCTCTCTATTAATATCCTTTATTGTACCCATACCGAATCTCTTTAGTACTGAACCTTTCTCCAGGTCTCTCTGTCCTGTCTTTGTTTGTCTGTCTGTAGGGCTCCCTTTAGTATCTCCAGTAGGGCAGGTCTCTTGTTAGCAAATTCTCTCAGCATTTCTTTGTCTGTGAAAAATTTAAGCTCTCCCTCAAATTTGAAGGAGAGCTTTGCTGGATAAAGTATTCTTGGCTGGAAATTCCTCTCACTCAGAATTTTAAATATATCGTGCCACTGCCTTCTCGCCTCCATGGTGGTTGCTGAGTAGTCACTACTTAGTCTTATGCTGTTTCCTTTGTATGTGGTGAATTGCTTTTCTCTTGCTGCTTTCAGAACTTGCTCCTTCTCTTCTATGTTTGACAGTGTGATCAGTATATGTCTCGGAGTGGGTTTTTTTGGATTTATTCTATTTGGAGTTCGCTGAGCATTTATGATTTGTGTATTTATGTTGTTTAGAAGATTTGGGAAGTTTTCCCCAACAATTTCTTTGAATACTCTTCCTAGACCTTTACCCTTTTCTTCCCCTTCTGGGACACCAATGAGTCTTATATTCGGACGTTTCATATTATCTATCATATCCCTGAGGTCCATTTCGAGTTTTTCAATTTTTTTCCCCATTCTTTCTTTTATGTTTTCATTTTCCATTCTGTCATCTTCCAGGTCACTGATTCGTTGTTCAACTTCCTCTAGTCTTGTACTGTGAGTGTCCAGAATCTTTTTAATTTGGTCAACAGTTTCTTTAATTTCCATAAGATCATCCATTTTTTTATTTAGTCTTGCAATGTCTTCTTTATGCTCTTCTAGGGTCTTCTTGATTTCCTTCATATCCCGTACTAGGGTCTCATTGTTCATCTTTAGTTCTTTGAGTAGCTGCTCTAGGTGTGTCTCTTCTGGTCTTTTGATTTGGGTGCTTGGGCTTGGGTTATCCATATCGTCTGGTTTTTTCATATGCTTTATAATTTTCTGTTGTTTTTGGCCTCGTGGCATTTGCTGACCTTGATAGGGTTCTTTTAGGGTTTGTAGACCAGTTGAAGTCCTTATCTCTAATTTATCAGATCTACAGCTTCGTGGAGTACACTTTCTCTAACTAACCAGCAGGTGGCGTCCACGAGCCACCTGTTCTCCACAAGCCAGATCTCCCCTGCTTAGCCTTTTTGGTGAGTGGGGGAGTGAGTCTTGTGGGGCCCAATTGGTGTCCCAAGCTTGCGTGTGTAGTTGGTGTTGCCTGCCCTGTATGTGGGGCGTGTTTCTGGGCAGTCGGGGAGGGGGGGTGGCCCTAACAATCAAATCTCCCTGATGATCCTAGAGTTTTAAAGCTACTGCAATAGTCTAATCCTTCAGTTCAGTCCTGCCACAGTTTGTCTCTGCCACTGACCCACAAGTCTTTGGTATTGGCGTATGGCTCCTGAGACTTGCAAGTGGGCCCCTCTTCCAGGCTGTGCACCTCGGGTCCTCTGTTGAGGGATGACTGTGCTATGTCGCAGGTGAGTGCCGTCCCCCCAGGGCAGTTCTGGGCTGCTGGGCTGTGTTGGGAGGCTCCCAGTCTGCTCAAATGATGGCTGAATGGGGCTCTGTTAATTCACACTGCTCCCCCTTCCCAGCTCTGGGACATTCAGCTGAGGTTGCAGGGAAGGCTAATGTCCACGCCCAGTTTTGTGGTGTGTGCCTGTTATTTGAAGCACTTCCGTCACACTGGGTTGTCTGGGGCAGCTCTGGGCTATGGGGCTGGCGATGGGCAGGAGTGTTTCCTGTCCACCAGGATGGTGGCTGTGAGCGGACACCCCCCTTTTCTTGGGAAGTTGTGTTGTTTAGTGAATTTTCTCAGCCACTGGATTATTGCCTTTTGTCTCAGAGCTCTCTTAGTTCTGCTCTTGACTTGACGTGCCCAAATTTCAATTCTTTGAAGCTTTCTGTATTGAGCTTCTTAGAGTAATTGTTTTAGAAAAAGCAAAAAGGATTTAAAAAAAAAAAAAAAAAAAAAAAAAAAAAAAAAAAAACGGCCCTCCTCAGAGATCTAATGGGTTATTGAAATGCTAATAGACAAAGCAACCAGGGCCATTAAGGAAAAGTGCCCAGGGCAGAGAGATCAGCCTTGCTTCGGGATTTGCATATGCGCCTCAAGGCCTGATCTCCGCCCTTCCCCTTTCTGTGTTCACCAGAACTCCAAAAATCCTCTGCTTTTATTTTGGAGTTTTTCGTGTTGTTTTTTTTCTATGCCTGTCTCCTCTCTGCTGGGCTGGCTGCTCTCAGAGTCTCTGGTGTCTGGCCTCAGTCTATCTATGGTTGGAGTTTGAATCAGTAGAATGAGTTTCCGGTAAGAGCAGCCACTGCAATTCTCCCTTCTCCTTCCTGGAGCTGACAGCCCCTCCTCCCCCGGGACTGAGCCTGGCAGGGAGGGGCGCGGGTCCCCTGGCCGCAAAAACTTACAGATTTCGCTGATCTCAGCAGTTCCACGTTTTCATGAGTGTTGTATGAAGTATGCCCAAAGACAGATTGCTCTGTGGTGTCCAGTCCACGCAGTTCCTGGCTTTTTACCTACTTTCCTGGAGGAGTAACTAAAACATACAGCTCACCAGTCTGCCATCTTGCCCCGCCTCTCCCCTCCCTTTTTGAGGGTCATTCAGTTTTGAGGAGGATACGGAGGGACCCCCTTACAGGTCCACCCCAGTCTTCCTGGAATTCGGTTCTTATATACATAGCTGTTCTCAAACATTCATTACAGATGGCTGTGACTTCCGCAATGCCCGGTCAGGTTTCACTTGCCTCTTCCTGCCCCACTCTCTGCCCTCCTTTAAACTAAAGTGAGTACTCGCAGTTCCTTCTCCTTTACATACCTGCAGATTATTACTTAAGGTTTTAATCATCAGATGAAAAAAACATTACTCAACGTGGGCTCTTTGAGCTTTCTTTGGCTGTGCCTTCAAGCACACCTTACAGATTCCGTTGCTTTTCAGCACCTTTTCATAAACCCAGCGTCTTTCAAGCATTCCTTGGTTTCAGATTAAGTTGCCCAGATTGCTGCTCTGATGAGTTCTTACCTTTTCATGCAGCCAGTTCCAGAACGGGCAGGGTGGCATTCCGCCCGCCCCTCGCCGGGCACCCAGGGCCGCTCCCCGCCGAACAGGCTCGCCATGCCACGTCGCATTTGGAGGATCCACCGGCATGCCTGTTGCCCCCATTTTACCCTGAGCTCTGGAGGGCAGGCCTGCCGTGTTCTTCCACTGTCCCTGTCTCCTGGCTTCCCTTTCCTACCATACTCAGCACCCTATAGAAACCTGTGAGGTGTCTGAATGGAGTACACGGATGATGTGAATGAATGCCTGAAGATACAAGCTACCAAGTGTGATTTGCTCACGGTTAGTGCAGCTATCCCCTTATCTTCTGCCACCTAAAGCGCATATCTAAACGGAGAGTCCACAAACTGAGTTTATTAGGTTCCTTCCTAAAACAGTCCTGGTCGATGAGTTTAGCTCTGTATACGTGGCAGAGAAGAGGAGATGTGTTGATGTGCAGCCGTAACAGCCTCCCCTGCCTTGCCCACCCTGTGAGGAGAGTGGCTCTTCTCAGAGGCCGCGTCTGGACCCGGGACAGAGCAGGCAGTGGTGGCCTGGACTTGCTCTTTGGGTTTGTCGACTGGTCGTAATGTCGCCGTAAGTGAGACCAGCTACCTTGAAACACTGTTATTCTTGGGTTTGGGTGAGAAATCATTTTCTGGCTAAAGAAAACAGGCAAAAACATGCCTTTCATGTGAGGTGATTTCACCTAAGGGGAAAATGGTTCTTCTGAGTCCTACACAGAAGCTCGCAGGTTAGGGGGAGGTCTTCACCCTGGAGGGTACAAGGTGGTCGCTCGCTGCCCAAAGCACTGGGGAGGCGAGGGTGGAGGAGGGAAAGGGTGCAGGGATGGGTCCCCCGGCTGCCCGGTTGGCAGCCTCAGTTCCGAGAGCGTGCAAAGAGGACCACTCCCTGGGACCAGTCCGAGCAGGCCGCGACCCGAGAAGCACGTCTCAGTGGAGCGCTGCTCGCTTTCTTGAGCAGGATGGGTCTTCAGCCAGGGCGGAGCAGTCCTCCTGCACAACCTCGGCTGGAATTAGACTGACTGGACCACAAAGTGAAGAGCACCGTCAGTGAGAAGGTTTCTCTGTTAGCTGTCATCTCCTGCAGAGAGTGTTCTGCGCTTGGCACATTTTGTCATCAGAGTGGGCTGAAGCCAAACCAAAGACCTTTTAAAAACGTGTCATATTATATGTCATATTATATTGTATGTCATACCAATGGGACCTGAACTGAGAATAACACTAAAGTTATGGTAATCTAGTAACTAGCCAACAGTATTACTTTTTACCCACCCTCTCTCTCCCCTCCCCTCCCTCCCTCCCTCTCTCCCTTCCTCTCTTTCTCTCATCCGATGTATAGCTGAATAAAGAACCTGTAGTAATTTTCTGTGGAAATAATGTTAGCAGTCATAGTTTATGGCGTATCTATATATTTAGCATTTTAAGGTTAAAAACACCCTTTGCTTTAGGGATTCTGACTTCATTACATCACTTACCGTTACACAGAGGGAGAAAATGTGGTCCAGAAAAAGAGATAGAACTCTTTCCCTCCCCAAGATCCAAATGAGAAGGAAAAGAAAATATTTCCCTCCCCAAGATCCAAATGAGAAGGAAAAGAAAATATATCTGGGGCTTACCTGCCACCCAAAGCTTACAAAGAAGAAATCTGAACTCTAGAATATACCAGTCCCTTAGCAGCTGAGGTTGAGTTCCAAAGGGAAAAAGATAGAAACGAGCTGTGTGTTTCTAAAACATGGCACTGTTTTGCAAACCAAAACACTGCCCCCCTTAACCTAGAGCATTGATGCATACTTGTTTGGGATTATTTTTATATCAGATGTTTCTCGTTTGAGCTTATTAAGTCATTGATTACATAACTTTTGCAACATTTTTATAGTTTTCTGTTTTTTGAGGCTTCCCTTGGCATGATATAAAATATTTACTGTTTGCTTGAAATAAGCCAGATTTTTTTTTAAAAAAATATGAGATGGTTTTCTATTTAGAAATAAAACGACAACAACAACAAATAAAAACCTTAAAAAGAAAGCATGGACTTGCCACAAAACTGATAACAAGGCTTCTAAAATAAAGTTTTCAATACAAACAAGATGAAAATACAATACAATTAATTTTCTAGTGATTGTAGTCTATGTAGTCAGCATATCATTGTGATTTCCCAAAAATGTAGAAATAGCCTTTTATGCTGGCCAGAAATGGTAGCATTTTTCTTCCTTTATCTCTGCAGGGTTTTTTTTTTTGGGGGGGGGGAGGGTTAGGGGGGTAGAGTTTGGGGGGGGGGATGAATGGCAGTGGGAGAATGCAGAGGGTTAAATTTTTTTTTTCAACAGATCATTAAAAATAATTTATAACTTACTTCTCCCCATAATAAAATATTCTCTTCCTAAGAATTATTATTGCTTTATTGCAGAAAGGTTCAGTAATGACACTTAAAGTTTGTCTTCTTCATGAAGCATAAATTTTTTTTTTAAATTAAAAATCTTTCTTGAATTTCCTACTGTCATTTTCATGGGATCCCATAATGAGCAGTGATTATCTGAGAGGTTATGGTCCTCCCATATTGAGTAGGAGAAAATCTCTTTATCCTAAGATTGCCAGAGATACTTGAGTCTATACGTGCACCAAACAAATAGATTCTTACACTACAGCCCCTATGCTTTGGCAGCTGAAGCAGTAGGTTATCACTCAGCTGACTTAGCCCTAAGCCTCCATGGAGATCCAAAGGACAGCTAAAATGAAAGAACCAGCCTGTGTAACTTGGTTCACAGGAACACAGAAGCAGTCCCTGATACATCCATCGTTGTTGATTAGGAGCCTTTTGTTGACTCAGCAGCCTGTGAACTTGCTCCTTCTCTTTGCTGAAGCTGTCAAGTCCCCGAAGGATGACAGTGCACCTTCCTTTCTTCTACTGTCAAGGCAGCCTGGGGCACCCCTGTCATCCAGAGCTCCACATCCTCAGCCCCCACAGCAAGGGGAGTTTTATTTCACACTTTCTCTACTGGCTGCATAATCATTTCAGTTTGCCTACTCTTGCCTCTTTCTTTCCCCCAGTATGGATGGAGGTAATAAAATAAAGATTTTGCTTCTCACCAACTAGCACAATTCTTTTAGTGATTTATTGCCTCCCCTGATGAAGCACCCTTCACCTTACAACTTGTAAGACTAGAGTTTGCAAATTGCCCAGCTTAAGATTCCTCTTTGCAGCACTTCTCACAGTGTCAATTCTGTGTGCTCTCTCATAAATGAATTGTATTAGATGACGTAAAATACGACTCTGGTAGAAACAGACCAAGAAATAATGATCGGTTGCTTATCTATAACTTTGCCATTTACTCTTTAACTATCATTCACTTACCCACATATGAAATAATTTTAAAAGAAATCCTTTAAAAAGCTGAATGACTAAAATTCACGTAAAACTGACTTAATTAACGTGAGTGGCCCATTTCTTCTCATGGTTCAAACTCCGCTGTTAAGCTTTACACAGGTAAATGTTGTAAGCCCTGATATTTCCCCCTCCCCTGGGTGAGGAGCCTCCTGGTGTGTTCGTGGGATGGGAAATTAAAATGGTGTTAATGCTGTCGTAAACACTCTAATAATGTAAAGTCTTGGACACTTTGATAGCGGTCTTTAAACATGTTCCATCATAGCCACTGCCTAGCAGGGTTACGTGCTGCTTAAGTGTGGTTTACCAAGAGACCAGCAAGGTTAGAATTTGGCTTTGTCAACATAAGAATTTTCCTGGTCTGTCTTAGATGGTGGAAGGTGAGGCATCTGTGGTGGCCACGGTTTGCGGCACTGTGGTAATAATCTGATACCTTGCCAGGTAGACGCACCCTTGGTTGCCTTGCACCTGTGGTCATTGACCAGCATGGTAGGACATTAAAAGCACCTTCGGAGCCCACTATAGGGAGAGGCAGATTCGGCTCTGCCTGGTTCCCTCTGTGGACTGGAACCCCGTAAAGACTCCAGCACCCTCCCTGTCACTTCTCCTTGGTCTGGATCCAGAGTGACTTCTTCTCAAGTCACTTCCTTGCCCCACTGTCAATCTGTGTACTTGGGTAGGGGCTCAGAAGGTAAGGCAGGAGGTGTTTTTATGTCCCCATATGGTCAGGCAAATGCGCTAAGATCTTACAAAAAGCTGCCAAAGAGAGTTCGCTCTTTCTGGACACTGCCCTCCCCACCCCACCCCCAAACATACATGCCATTTTGTTTGGTTAACTCTTCTTAATGACACTAGAGGGTCAGGAAAAAATCCTCTCAAAATAACGCCAGATTTTCGTCTCTCAGCCTCTTCAATCTTCAGTATGGTTGTTTCAGGCACGAAACACATGGAAGGAAGATAGCTCTGGACTTGTTTATTCATTAAAACTAGACTCTCACCATATTCACTAATTAGATTTAGATAACAGGTAAAATTAGACTTACTTTTCTTTTTTGCCCAAATAATAAAATGGAGAAAGTTACTGGAAAGCCATGTTTCTGTTAGCACCATTAATCAGGATGTTGAGTGGTCCAATATCTTCGCAAAATCTTCTTTGAAAGTTCAGTTGTAGACAAAGGCCTTTTTTTTAAAATCTTGCATGCTTAGGTAGATAGCAAGAAAGTAGATAGAGAAGCCAGAAGAATTGGCAATATGATATGTTGGTAAGTAATTTATCCTCCTGGGGGAAACATTTTTAAGTAGAAAGTTGATACCAACCCTTATGGCTGAAATCCTACCCGGAAAACAATCCAGGAAGCACCAGGTTTCTCTGGGACCGAGACAAAGAGCTTGTTATATATACAGACAAGGAAAAAGAAAAACAAAGAACATTAGAAAGAAGTAACTTTCAAACTCTAAACAAACATGAAAAATCCTTAAAGCGTGAGGAGTGTGCCAACAAAGAAATCCCCAATCTGCAACTTTTCTTGTGCCCCGTAAAGAAGAGATGGTACAGCTGTGCAAGGGACTGAGTTTTACAGACATCTCCATCCAGATGGCATGGATTCCATTTGTGATTGGAATTACAGAAAATAGGATGTTTTCTTTGGCCTTCTACTTCTTCTCCAGATCTCTGATTGAAGCTAGGGCAAACATAATCTAAACAGCCTCAAGTGAAAGCTTAGCGAAGTGTGAGCAAGTCTGAAGAGTTCAGAGGCTGTAATTTAGGTGGAACCAACATTAATGTCTTCCTTTATGTTTAGGACTTCTTCTAAATGATAGTTTGACTGTTTCTTTTGAGCTGGAAGCCAGGAAATTTAGTGACATCGCCAAAATACCATCTGTAGCTATAAACACCTTAGGCCAACAGTAAGGTAAGGGAAAGTTGGCAAATGAAACATAATTGTGCTCTTAGAAAACAAGCAAGCCTGTTTGCTTCTGTTGCAGAATAAGAGTGGACTGTCAGAGAGGCACATAAAGATATCAAAATTGTCCCTAGACTGCCAACATCAGGGATATTTTTTAAAAAGGCTTTATATTATACCCAAGTTCAGGGGAACCAAGACATGAGGCAAATCATTTTATTTTATTTATTTATTTATTTATTTATTTATTATTTTTTTTAATCTTCATTTTATTGAGATACATTCACATACCATGCAGTCATACAAAACAAATCGTACTTTCGATTGTTCACAGTACCATTACATAGTTGTATATTCATCACCTAAATCAATCCCTGACACCTTCATTAGCACACACACAAAAATAACAAGAATAATAATTAGAGTGAAAAAGAGCAATTGAAGTAAAAAAGAACACTGGGTACCTTTGTCTGTTTCCTTCCCCTATTTTTCTACTTATCCATCCATAAACTAGACAAAGTGGAGTGTGGTCCTTATGGCTTTCCCAATCCCATTGTCACCCCTCATAAGCTACATTTTTATACAACTGTCTTCGAGATTCATGGGTTCTGGGTTGTAGTTTGATAGTTTCAGGTATCCACCACCAGCTACCCCAATTCTCTAGAACCTAAAAAGGGTTGTCTGAAGTGTGCATAAGAGTGCCCACCAGAGTGACCTCTTGGCTCCTTTTGGAATCTCTCTGCCACTGAAGCTTATTTCATTTCCTTTCACATCCCCCTTTTGGTCAAGAAGATGTTCTCCGTCCCACGATGCCAGGTCTACATTCCTCCCCGGGAGTCATATTCCACGTTGCCAGGGAGATTCACTCCCCTGGGTGTCTGATCCCACGTAGGAGGGAGGGCAGTGATTTCACCTTTCAAGTTGGCTTAGCCAGAGAGAGAGGGCCACATCTGAGCAACAAAGAGGCATTCGGGAGGAGGCTCTTAGGCACAACCATAGGGAGGCCTAGCCTCTCCTTTGCAGCAACCGTCTTCCCAAGGGTAAAACCTATGGTAGAGGGCTCAACCCATCAAACCACCAGACCCCTATGTCTGTGGTCATGTTAGCAACCATCGAGATGGGGTAGGCCAATACCCCTGCATTCTCCACAGGCTCCTCAAGGGGGCACTACATCTTTTTTTCCTGAGGCAAATCATTTTAGCCCAGCTATTAAGGTGGTTCTGCTCTGCAACCAAGGTGCTCCTTTGCTCTACTGTGAAGGTGAACTTGACCTCAGGTCAGAACCTTGTGGATGACTCAAGAGCACTCAATTTTCTTCTTCATCCCCACTTTTGAATTTACAGGAGGAAGAGAAAGTGTATGATGTCCATTATAAAAGGGTCTCAAATAGGTCTAAAATAAGTCATGGTTACGGCCACATATGTGAATATGCAAAATGTGTCCCCACTGTGTTTGAATAGTGCTGCCTAGTCAGTTTTGAGGCTGAGATTTCATGATTGTAACCTTTGAGGTGATATGTATTGCATTTCTAATATAGTTTTCCTTGAGTAGCCTCGCCCACCCAGAGTATAAACCAAGAGCCAGGGTCCATTGAGGCAGTGACTGGAGGGTTGTGAGGACAAGGCTATAGGAGAAGAACCCACATTATAACGAGTTTCTTCCAGGCGCCAGTTCCTCCGACTCAGCCTTCTGACCCAGGCCCGTTGGTCTGCTCCTATCCCACCTGATGCCCGATTCGTCGGTTCTGCTGTCAGATGGGACGTTGGTTTTCCGTTTTTATTTTTTACCAACCCCTGATGGATGTTTGGGAGGGGCCCTCACTCGTCAGGGTTTTAGTGTGTTACGGAGAATGAGAACCCACTAACTCTGCAGAGGCCCCTTTGTTGGGGAGCTCACGGGCCCCAGATATCGGGATCTGCTGCTGAGGTGTAGCCGGTTACCGTACCCCAGAAGCAATGTCTGTGAGACTTCTAACCACTCCAGGGCGCTGGCCACCTCTTAGAGGCCCCTCTTACACTAAAGCTCTCAAAACAGACCTCACTACCCTACAGCAGAATCACACTAAGAACAGAAGATGCCGAATCTAGGAGATGGTTGTATCGAACAGGTTTTCTATCTAGGAATCTCATGTTTCAGATTCCGTGTTCTGCCTTGCAATGTCCAGAACATTCTGCACTAGGTGTTATTACTGAGAGGAGGAAGGGAGGAAAATCACTTTCTGTGGGTGATATGATTGCTCAGTCATGGCTCACGAGAACTTAGTGAACAGGGGACACAGTTCCGCATTTGTCATCCATACTGGAGCTAGACAGAAGAGAACTACCCCTGCAAGCCTGATCTGTTCCAAGTCCAGCCCGAGAAACTGAGTCAAATATTTTCTCAGGATGCAGTGAATTGAAGGCTTTGGCACTCTGCAGGCCTGGACAGCGCAGTTCATTTTAGTTTCCTTGTGTCTTATGCAGAGCAAGACGTAAGGAAGGCTATGGAAAAGGCTGAGCCATTTGTATGTCTTAGAGACTGAGCATCCATCCCAGGACTCCATAAGACATTGCTGGATGGCTTGGACCCTCCAGGCCAGTCCCCTTGGGGTGTTGCTGGGTCAGAGCTGGCCTTTGTCCTTGGCCGTTACATCTGTTGGAGAGCTGTGCCTTTGATGTGTATCACTTCTCCTTGAAACACAGCAGCAGTCTGGCTTGGCAGGTGCCAAAATGATTGGCAAGGCTGTCAGCTGAGGAAGAAACCACACCCCTCACCAAATGGCTCTCAGGTGTTATCAGTTTTATAGAGGTCACTAATAGCTGTTTACCATCTCTACCTTAACCAAAGGAGGCTAAAGTGATGCTGTATTACAGTTCTCTACATATATATCTATCTATATATATATAATGTAAATATTATGAGATTTATTTTAGGAATTGGCTCACATGACTGTGGGGATGGACAAGTATGAATTCCATAGAGCAGGCCACAAGCTGGGAACTCCGATGAAGGTTCTTAGTGAATTCCCCAGGAGAAGCTGGCTGGCTGAAGAAAAGATGGAAATTCTCTCTTCTGACTGCTGAAATCATCACTTCTCCTTTTAAAGCCTCAACTGATTGGATGAGACTTCTCTCATTGTTGAAGGCAGTCTCCTCAGTTGACTGTAAACATCATCAGCTTTAGATGCAGTCAACTTACCAATGAGTTGAATCCACGAAGTATCCTCGCAGTAACAATGAGGCCAGTGCTTGCTTGACCAAACAACTGGACATCATCACCTAGCCAAGTTGACACATGGATTGAACCATCACAGATGCCTTTAAAATTTGCTCACAGTGTACAGCCTCCCATGTATCTGTTAACCTAGAAATTGACCTAATTTTAGTGAAAGTATTTATCTATTTAGCCTTTACTACCTTCTGGGTATATTTTGCCCAAAGATTATCATCGCTTTGTAAAGTATTATTCCATTTTATTTGACATAAAACTAAGCTTTGGAATTGTCACCTAACTCTGAAATTTGGTGAACTAAATCATCACATATGCTTTAATTTCTTTCCCTTGGAGCCTTTGTTTGTCCAGATTGAAGAGGCCTCGTCGTTTGTTTTTTACAAAACTTTGTTAGCTCTGATGGTGGTTTGAAGCTATATGTACCCCAGAGGAACATGTTCTTAAATTTAATCCATTTTAATAGGTGTGAACCCGTTGTAAGTAGGACCCTTTTATGAGGTTATTTCAGTTAAGATGTGACCCACTTCATTCAGGATGGGTCTTAATCCTATTACTGGAGTCCTTTATAAAGGGAATGAATTCAGATACGAAGGAGAGAGCTACAGAGGAAGCAGCCAGAGATGAAACCAACAGAACCCATAAGTAAAGGTAGAGACCAGGAGACACCATGTGCCTTGCATTGTGACAAACTAAGGGCCAAGAATCTCTGGCAGCCTGTCTCAGAATGCCACAGTCTTTGGGGAGAAAGCATCACCTTGATGACGCCTTGTTTTGGGCTTGCTTTTAGCCTCAAAACCGTAAGCTAATAAAGCCCCATTGTTTAAGCCAACCCATTGTACAGGACTTGCTTAAGCGGCCTAGGAAACCAAAACAGCTCTTCAGCTCTCTAAACATTTTGTTTGCCAAATTCTATCTACTGAGTATGAAACCTTGCCTCATCAGCAGAGGCAGATCCTCTTGCATGTTAGTCTCAGACATTCCCCCTCAAAACTTTTAAGACAGTTCTAGACACATGCTATAGGACAGAGAAGGAAAAATCATAACTTACGAACACTAGCCTGCCAAGTTATGTAAAACCAGAAAGCGTGCTAGTTTGGGGCACCTGCAATTTCTTTTTCTTAAGCACCACGAAACAGGAACTGCGTCGGTCTCCATTCATTTTCCATGTTCATGGAGGCCCTCAGGGTCAGCTGCTGGGATTGACTTTGGCCGTCCCTCTCCATCAAACCACTTTCTGGTTGGCTGGCTTTGAGTGGGGCTGCTTGGCATTAATAAAATACCGTTAGGAGTTCATTTGAACTGATAAATCAGTAGGATTTGAGGCAAATATTTTGAAAATGCAGTACCTACCAAATCAAATTTGTGATGTGTAGAACCCATCTTGTAAAACAAATTCATGAGAATCTACTTTGGTCATGAAAAAAAGCAAGCCTGAAGCCAGCAGTGGAACACACCATTAGGTTAACCATCACAAATCAAGAAAACACGGAACTCAATTTACCTTGGATCCCATATCTTATATGATTAAAAACAAATTAGAAAAATCAAAATTTGGTGGGAGCTCTGAATCTAGAAGAGAAAAATCCAAGTTTGTGGTTTTTCATCTTCAGCAGTCACTTTTCCCTCTTGCAAGAAAAAGAAAGACCTATTATTTGAAATTGAGGGAAAAATTCCTTACCATGTCCAGACACACCATTTTCTGACCACCTATACAAGGGTATTAGGAGTCTTTTCATCAGCAAGCCTGGTGTTTATTGAAGGTGTTTGTAAGGATGAAAGCAAAATGTTGGCACCTTATTGTCAAGAACCCCCCTTTTAAAGAATTTAAGAACTTCTCATATATTCTTTTGCTCATTCTCAGAAGAATTCAGTAAAGTTTGTAAAGGGTGTGGCTAAATGTCTTGGACAAGGCTGCCCTGGACATTTATTATGTTAGACCACAAAAAGGCCAGCTATTTGTAATTCTCTGTGGTTCCACCTGCTGTTAGATAGTGCTCTGACAGTCAAAGCAGAGTTTCTACCTCTGACGGGGAATTTCTTCTGTCTTTATATTCCTTCACAAATAACAGCAAATGCTGGGTCCTGCAGACATCCATGACATCTGTAAAGTGTCTCATTTATGGTGCACAATTAGAATATGAAGAATGAAAGAATTACAACAAATAAGTGCCATTCAAACTTCCATTCTGTTTTCCTGTGTCTTGTAGTTTCTTCGAAGAAAAAGAAAATCTAGGGCTTGGCATTTCTTGTCTTGATTTCATCCTGAAGGTAATATGAGTTTGGAGACTGATCAAAATCTAGTCAGCCTTGACAACAAAATAAAACAAAAAGCCCTTTTTATACTAAAGGGTAAAAAGTGGAGTCTCTTTGGTTTTTGTTCTTAACTGATAAAACTCTAAGAGTTGAGACTAGATGCTTGACCTTGGCAGGATATGCCAGCATGCTGTTGTTTAAGAGGACCGAATCACAAAGTAAACTAAAACCTGTGCAGGAGGTTGTTGTTTTGTTTTGTTTTTTTCCCCAAGTTGCAAAGTTTTAACTTACCTGTGTTAGCATTCTTTCAACCTGTCTTCACTACACTCTAGATTAAGGTTTGGAAAGAAATAACTTAATCTTTCCTTTCCCAGAAATGAAATGCAGGTCTATACGTTTCCAAATTCAGCACTTAGACTTAAACCTAAGTTTCAAGTCAGGAAGTGAAAAATGTGAGCACTGTGGTCCCCATGGCAACCCCCTCATACATCTCAAGTCTTCCTTTCAAAACCTCTTCCTCTGTTAAACTAACATAACACTAGGCTTAATTTACAAAAAGTGAAATAAAGATCTATTTGGGTAACTAGGTCAAAATCCCTTTAAGGCTCTTTGCTAAGATTTTTATGAAGATTTTTTCACTTGGGTTGTTGTTCAAAGAGATTTGGATGCTGTTTACAAACACCTAGTTCCCTGGTGCTCGGTGCCTTGGCGTTCTTGCTTTCATGTGGACAGTGACCCTATTCCTGGACCAACATTCGCACACCTTGGGGGCAGGAAGGGACTTGGCAGAGTTCTGCCTGGACACACCTGCAGTTTGTATACCCTGGCAGAAAAATCTGTTATGCTCATTAAGTGATTTATGGAAAAAATAAATGGCTTTTATCAGAAAGTGTTTAAAGAGTCATCTGCCAAATAAAATATTCCAGTTAGAATTAAGCAAACAGACCCTTGGGGACCAGTTGTTTGTGCTGAAATATCTCCCTTCCTCTGTCTCCTTGCCCTTCTCGGCAGAGGAGGGGTCTCCAGCAGAGGGGTGGTCCCACAGCCACTGCAGTTCCACTTCCCACCGCAGGGCTTTCTGATGTGCAGCCTGCATGCAGGGGGAGCGTGCCTCTCGCCTCACAAGTAAATGACACTTGTGGCTTGGTGATGTGCATGGGACTGCCCCCAGTGTGATTCTGCCTGGAGACAGAGAGGGTGACGAGTTAAGCAGAAAGACAAACGGGAAGTCATTAGCAACCAACAAGGGCCTCAGCCAGAATCTCAAAGCCAGAAAGGCACAGAGTCACAGTGTCAGCCTTTCCAAATACTCCCCAGGCTTGAAATTGGATGAGGGTGAGCAGAAGGCAAAGCCTGTCAGCTATTAGGGGAGCCTGCGGGACTCACGCTGCCTTGGACGCCAGACTACACCAAGGTTCAGAAGGACTCATGGCCTGGCTGTAAAGTACAGTTCTCCGAGTAAACAGTGCTGGGCTCAGGGAGCGTTTTGGCATGCACTGGATTGGCTGTGGGCACAGGCGGGCAGGTTCTTCCACGGTGTCCTTTACAATGGGACACATTCTTCCAAGTGACAGGTTATTCTAATGATTAACCAGGGGTGCAGCATCAGTCTCTTTTGGTAACAGAATTAAAATATGTATGTGGAAGTGCTGCAAAATGTAACAAGCTCTGTACAAATCTGGAATTACATTTACAAAAAAAAAAGCTCTGTAAAGATTTTATTACCATAAAAATTAAAATTTTTTTTTAATTTTGGTACCAAGAAATAATGATTAGTCTTGTTTGATTCATTAAAGTTAGTGAAATAGCCCTTTCTTTCCTATTTTGGCTATCTTATTTGAAAACAGCGGTTTTCTTTATCTTAACGATGATAATAATAGTTACATAGCCCTGACTGTGTTCCAGGTGACTGTCCTAAGTGCTTTATGTATATTAACTCGTTCATCCTCTGAGTGACCCTATGAAGTGGCTACCTTTTTTATCCTCTTTCTCCAAATGAGGAAAGCCAGGCACAGGGAGGATCAGTGACTTGCCCACGATCACACTTAGATCTTATTTTCTAAGACTCTCAAGAAATTCCTAAATAAACCAGCAGTATATATGAGGCCCCCCCCCCAAAATTTACTGTAATCAGCAATAGTAATAAAAATATCCATAGCCATTTATGGATGTGTGCGTTTATGTGCACACTGACTAAGCATTTTAAACTGACACATTCCCCCATGATGCAGGCACTGCTCTTATCTTCATTTCACAGACGAGGAAACGCAGGTTCAAGGCATTAGGTAGCTTGACCTGAGTCAAAGAGCAGAGCCATTATCTGTGCTGAGACCTAACGGTACAGCTCATGTTCTTTAAGACTTCTTTAGTCCTTCTCTCCTGGTACTTCTTAATTTTAAATGAAACCACAGCAAGCTGCCTCTGTGCCTTAAAGACACTCGTGACTTGCGTGGAAGACAAGCCGTGTTCTGAGCCTCAGCCAGGCAAGTTGTTGACTGAATGTGTGTGGCAGCCAACCCTAATGCAGGCTGTGTCCCTGAAAAAAGTTTCAATATAAGAGAGATGGTAAAGCAAAGCAGTGTTGGAGGACAGCGGAGCTCCTAACAGGGCCTCCACACACAAGTGTTTATGTTCCAGGAATAAAGGAAGAATCCATAAGGGGCTAGAGTTATACATGAAATAGGTTGCTACTTTGCAAAACATTGCAAGTGAGGCAGGCCCTCGTGTCCACGTGTTCGTTTCCCTCAGGCCCAACATAGGCCCGTCCAGAAAGGATGACATCTGGGCTGCTTTGAAAGGTCTCTGGCAGATAGCACTTGCCCTTAAGGTCGCGCAGCAGCCTTTTCAATCCTGAATGTTTAATATAATATTCATCTTTTTTCATCCTTATTCATCAATCCTGCAGCTGTTTACCCAGGCTGGGTAAAGCGCAAGCAAGAATCTTGTTTCCACCTCCCTTGCTCCAAATGTTAGAAAGATTGGTAATTCTGGCAGCCCCAAAGCTGCCTGGTAATAGAGGGGAGCTGTCATAGCCTGCGACATCCTCGTGTGAGATAAAGACCTTGGAGAACCGGTGGTGTTACTGTATCAAGGCAGAGATGTCACTTTTAATGAGCATGTTGAGCCAATTCTCTTCAGAACTTGGTAGAACTTCCAAACTATCTGGCTACACTATGATTTAAGAATGAGATGAGTATTTACTTGCCTCTGGGACATCTGTGGAAGATGTAATCCACCATAAACTTCACCCTGAGAGGAAGGGAAACCCGTGAGCATCTGAGACAATAAAGGATAATAATGCAAGTTTCGGCATCTCCCCAGAGGGGCACCAGGATTGCCTCGAGTGATTGAAAACCACTCTGGCCACTCACTCATTCAGTTGTGGCCAGAAATGTTTTAATTGTTGGAAGATAGGCTGGAAACCATTTTTGTGGACTCAGTTTCTCCTTTTCAGAATGATTAGATGTTAGTATACTTTAAAATAGCTCAATGGCTATGTCCTTTCCAAAATTTTCCTTTCTTTCATAGTGGGAAAAGATATCTTTATCTTGTCCCCATTTTAAGACTGGGAAACTAAATCATAATAGTAATTGAAACTTACTTTAATCTTTGTTGGAAATTTACCTCTTCCAACTCTTCAACACCTTTGAATAAATCTGTTGGAATTTGTTTTTAATCCTCATACTATGTTCTGTGAATGACTTGAACAGGTCTATTAATCTGCCTATTGACAGAATGTGATCTGTTTATTTTTTTATTTTTTTTTTTAATCTTCATTTTATTGAGATATATTCACATACCATGCAGTCATACAAAACAAATCGTACATTCGATTGTTCACAGTACCATTACATAGTTGTACATTCATCACCTAAATCAATCCCTGACACCTTCATTAGCACACACACAAAAATAACAAGAATAATAATTAAAGTGAAAAAGAGCAATTGGAGTAAAAAAGAACACTGGGTACCTTTGTCTGTTTGTTTGTTTGTTTCCTTCCCCTATTTTTCTACTCATCCATCCATAAACTAGACGAAGTGGAATGTGGTCCTTATGGCTTTCCCAATCCCACTGTCACCCTCATAAGCTACATTTTTATACAATTGTCTTTGAGATTCATGGGTTCTGGGTTGTAGTTTGATAGTTTCAGGTATCCACCACCAGCTACCCCAATTCTTTAGATCCTAAAAAGGGTTGTCTGAAGTGTGCATAAGAGTGCCCACCAGAGTGACCTCTTGGCTCCTTTTCAAATCTCTCTGCCACTGAAGCTTATTTCATTTTCTTTTACATCCCCCTTTTGGTCAAGAAGATGTTCTCCGTCCCACGATGCCAGGTCTACATTCCTCCCCGGGAGTCATATTCCACGTTGCCAGGGAGATTCACTCCCCTGGGTGTCTGATCCCACGTAGGGGGGAGGGCAGTGATTTCACCTTTCAAGTTGGCTTAGCTAGAGAGAGAGGGCCACATCTGAGCAACAAAGAGGCATTTGGGAGGAGCCTCTTAGGCGCAATTATAGGGAGGCCTAGCCTCTCCTTTGCAGCAACCGTCTTCCCAAGGGTAAAACCTATGGTAGAGGGCTCAACCCATCAAACCACCAGTCCCCTATGTCTGTGGTCATGTTAGCAACCATTCAGGTGGGGTAGGCCAATACCCCTGCATTCTCCACAGGCTCCTCAAGGGGGCACTACATATTTTTTTCCTTGTATTTCTTTTTTTTTTTTTAACTTTCCTTTCTTTTTTAAATCAACTGTATGAAAAAAAATAAAAAAATAAAAAAAATACAATAAAAGAGCATTTCAAAGAGACCATAACAAGGGAGTAAGAAAAAGACAACTAACCTAAGATAACTGCTTTACTTCCAACCTGTTCCTACTTTACCCCAAGAAAGTTACCTAATATAGCAACATTTCTGTGAGCTTGTTCCTACTATATCCATCAGAAATTAACAGACCATAGTCATTCCTGGGCATCCCCAGAACATTAAATAGCTTATCTGTTCTTCTTGGATTATTGTTCCCCCTTCCTTAATTGCTCTCTATTGCTAGTTCCCCTACATTCTACATTATAAACCATTTGTTTTACATTTTTCAAAGTTCACATTAGTGGTAGCATATAATATTTCTCTTTTTGTGCCTGGCTTATTTCGCTCAGCATTATGTCTTCAAGGTTCATCCATGTTGTCATATGTTTCACAACATCGTTCCTTCTTACTGCCGTGTAGTATTCCATCGTGTGTATATACCACATTTTATTTATCCACTTATCTGTTGAAGGACATTTGGGTTGTTTCCATCTCTTGGCAATTGTGAATAATGCTGCTATGAACAGTGGCGTGCAGATATCTGTTCGTGTCACTGCTTTCCGATCTTCCGGGTATATACCGAAAAGTGCAATCGCTGGATCGAATGGTAACTCTATATCTAGTTTTCTAAGGAACTGCCAGACTGACTTCCAGAGTGGCTGAACCATTATATAGTCCCACCAACAATGAATAAGAGTTCCAATTTCTCCACATCCCCTCCAGCATTTGTAGTTTCCTGTTTGTTTAATGGCAGCCATTCTAACCGGTGTTAGATGGTATCTCATTGTGGTCTTAATTTGCATCTCTCTAATAGCTAGTGAAGCTGAACATTTTTTCATGTGTTTCTTGGCCATTTGTATTTCCTCTTCAGAGAACTGTCTTTTCATATCTTTTGCGCATTTTATAATTGGGGTGTCTGTACTATTGTCATTGAGTTGTAGGATTTCTTTATATATGCAAGATATCAGTCTTTTGTCAGATACATGGTTTCCAAAAATTTTTTCCCATTGTGTTGGCTGCCTCTTTACCTTTTTGAGAAATTCCTTTGAGGTGCGGAAACTTCTAAGCTTCAGGAGTTCCCATTTATCTATTTTTTCTTTTGTTGCTTGTGCTTTGGGTGTAAAGTCTAGGAAGTGGCCGCCTAATACAAGTTCTTGAAGATGTTTTCCTACATTATCTTCTAGGAGTTTTATGGTACTTTCTTTTATATTGAGATCTTTGATCCATTTTGAGTTAATTTTTGTGTAGGGGGTGAGGTAGGGGTCCTCTTTCATTCTTTTGGATATGGATATCCAACTCTCCCAGCCCCATTTGTTGAAAAGACCATTATGACTCAGTTCAGTGACTTTGGGGACCTTATCAAAAATCAGTCGGCCATAGATCTGAGGGTCTATCTCTGAATTCTCAATTTGATTCCATTGATCTATATGTCTATCTTTGTGCCAGTACCATGCTGTTTTGACAACTGTGGCTTTGTAATAAGCTTCAAAGTCAGGGAGTGTAAGTCCTCCCACTTCGTTTTTCTTTTTTAGAGTGTCTTTAGCAATTCGAGGCATCTTCCCTTTCCAAATAAATTTGATAACTAGCTTTTCCAAGTCTGCAAAGTAGGTTGTTGGAATTTTGATTGGGATTGCATTGAATCTGTAGATGAGTTTGGGTAGAATTGACATCTTAATGACATTTAGCCTTCCTATCCATGAACATGGAATATTTTTCCATCTTTTAAGATCCCCTTCTATTTCTTTTAGTAGAGTTATGTAGTTTTCTTTGTATAGGTTTTTTACATCTTTGGTTAAGTTTATTCCTAGGTACTTGATTTTTTTAGTTGCTATTGAAAATGGTATCTTTTTCTTGAGTGTCTCTTCAGTTTGTTCATTTCTAGCATATAGAAACATTACTGACATATGTGCATTAATCTTGTATCCCGCTACTTTGCTAAATTTGTTTATTAGCTCCAGTAGCTGTATCGTCGATTTCTCAGGGTTTTCCAGATATAAGATCATATCATCTGCAAACAATGACAGTTTTACTTCTTCTTTTCCAATTTGGATGCCTTTTATTTCTTTGTCTTGCCGGATTGCCCTGGCTAGCACTTCCAGCACAATGTTGAATAACAGTGGTGACAGCGGGCATCCTTGTCTTGTTCCTGATCTTAGAGGGAAGGTTTTCAGTCTCTCACCATTGAGTACTATGCTGGCTGTGGGTTTTTCATATATGCTCTTTATCATATTGAGGAAGTTTCCTTCAATTCCTACCTTTTGAAGTGTTTTCATCAAAAATGGATGTTGGATTTTGTCAAATGCTTTTTCAGCATCTATTGAGATGATCATTTGATTTTTCCCTTTCGAATTGTTAATGTGTTGTAATACATTGATTGATTTTCTTATGTTGAACCATCCTTGCATGCCTGGAATGAACCCCACTTGGTCATGGTGTATGATTTTTTTAATGTGTCTTTGGATTCGATTTGCAAGTATTTTGTTGAGGATTTTTGCATCAATATTCATTAGGGAGATTGGCCGGTAGTTTTCCTTTTTTGTAGCATCTTTGCCTGGTTTTGGTATTAGATTGATGTTAGCTTCATAAAATGAGTTAGGTAGTGTTCCATTTTCTTCAATGTTTTGAAAGAGTTTGAGTAAGATTGGTGTCAGTTCTTTCTGGAAAGTTTGGTAGAAATCCCCTGTGAAGCCATCTGGCCCTGGGCATTTATTTGTGGGAAGATTTTTGATGACTGATTGGATCTCTTTGCTTGTGATGGGTTGGTTGAGGTCTTCTGTTTCTTCTCTGGTCAGTCTAGGTTGTTCATATGTTTCCAGGAAATTGTCCATTTCCTCTACATTGTCCAGTTTGTTGCCATACAGTTGTTCATAGTATCCTCTTATAATTTTTTTAATTTCTTCGGGATCTGCAGTTATGTCACCTTTTTCATTCATTATTTTGTTTATAAGGGTCTTCTCTCTTTTTGATTTTGTCAGTGTAGCTAGGGGCTTGTCAATCTTGTTGATCTTCTCAAAGAACCAACTTTTGGTGATATTTATCCTCTCTATTGTTTTTTTGTTCTCTCTGTCATTTATTTCTGCTTTAATCCTTGGTATTTCTTTTCTTCTACTTGGTTTAGGATTGGTTTGCTGTTCATTTTCTAGCTTCTTCAGTTGATCCATTAGTTCTTTGATTTTGGCTCTTTCTTCCTTTTTAATATATGCGTTTAGTGCTATAAATTTCCCCCTTAGCACTGCTTTTGCTGCATCCCATAGGTTTTGGTATGTTGTGTTCTCATTTTCATTCGTCTCTATATATTTAGCAATTTCTCTTGCTATTTCTTCGTTAACCCACTGATTGTTTAGGAGTGCGTTGTTTAACCTCCAGGTATTTGTGAATTTTCTAAGTCTCTGATGGTTATTGACTTTTAATTGTATTCCATTGTGGTCAGAGAATGTGCTTTGAATAATTTCAATCTTTTTAAATTTATTGAGCCTTGTTTTATGTCCCAGCATATGATCTATTCTGGAGAAAGTTCCGTGAGCACTAGAAAAGTATGTGTATCCTGGTGATTTGGGATGTAATATCCTGTATATGTCTGTTAAATCTAATTCATTTATCAGATTGTTTAGGTTTTCAATTTCCTTATTGGTCTTCTGTCTGGTTGATCTATCTATGGGAGAGAGTGATGTGTTGAAGTCTCCCACAATTATTGTGGAAACATCAATTGCTTCCTTTAGTTTTGCCAGTGTTTCTCTCATGTATTTTGTGGCACCTTGGTTGGGTGCATAGACATTTACGATTGTTATTTCTTCTTGTTGAATTGCCCCTTTTATTAGTATGTAGTGGCCTTCTTTGTCTCTCAAAACATCCCTACATTTAAAGTCTGTTTTATCTGAGATTAATATTGCTAATCCTGCTTTCTTTTGGCTGTAGCTTGCATGAAATATTTTTTTCCATCCTTTCACTTTCAGTTTCTTTGTGTCCCTGTGTCTAAGATGAGTCTCTTGTATGCAACATATTGATGGTTCATTTTTTTTGATCCTCTCTGCGAATCTATATCTTTTAATTGGGGAGTTTAATCCATTTACATTCAACGTTATAACCGTGAAGGCATTTCTTGAATCAGCCATCTTATCCTTTGGTTTATGTTTGTCATATTTTTCCCCTCTCTCTATTAATATCCTTAATTGTACCCATACTGAATCTCTTTAGTACTGAACCTTTTTCCAAGTCTCTCTGTCCTTTCTTTGTTTCTCTTGTCTGTAGGGCTCCCTTTAGTATCTCCAGTAGGGCAGGTCTCTTGTTAGCAAATTCTCTCAGCATTTGTTTGTCTGTGAAAAATTTAAGCTCTCCCTCAAATTTGAAGGAGAGCTTTGCTGTATAAAGTATTCTTGGTTGGAAATTTTTCTCACTCAGAATTTTAAATATATCGTGCCACTGCCTTCTCGCCTCCATGGTGGCTGCTGAGTAGTCACTACTTAGTCTTATGCTGTTTCCTTTGTATGTGGTGAATTGCTTTTCTCTTGCTGCTTTCAGAACTTGCTTCTTCTCTTCCGTGTTTGACAGTGTGATCAGAATATGTCTCGGAGTGGGTTTATTTGGATTTATTCTATTTGGAGTTCGCTGAGCATTTATGATTTGTGTATTTATGTTGTTTAGAAGATTTGGGAAGTTTTCCCCAACAATTTCTTTCAATACTCTTCCTGGACCTTTACCCTTTTCTTCCCTTTCTGGAACACCAATGAGTCTTATATTTGGACGTTTTATATTATCTATCATATCCCTGAGGTCCGGTTCGATTTTTTCAATTTTTTTCCCCGTTCTTTCTTTTATGCTTTCATTTTCCCTTCTGTCATCTTCCAGGTCACTGATTCATTGTTCAGCTTCCTCTAGTCTTGTACTATGAGTGTCCAGAATCTTTTTAATTTGGTCAACAGTTTCTTTAATTTCCATAAGATCATCTAGTTTTTTATTTAGTCTTGCAATGTCTTCTTTATGCTCTTCTAGGGTCTTCTTGATATCCTTTGTATCCCGTACTATGGTCTCATTGTTCATCTTTAGTTCTTTGAGTAGCTGCTCTAGGTGCTGTGTCTCTTCTGGTCTTTTGATTTGGGTGCTTGGGCTCGGGTTGTCCATGTCTGGTTTTTTCATGTGCTTTATAATTTTCTGTTGTTTTTGGCCTCTTGGCATTTGCTGAACTTGATAGGGTTCTTTTAGGATTTGTAGACCAATTGAAGTCCTTATCTCTAATTTATCAGATCTACAGCTTCGTGGAGCATACTTTCTCTAACTAACCAGCAGGTGGCGTCCACAAGCCACCTGTTCTCCACAAGCCAGCTCTCCCCTGCTTAGCCTTTGTGATGAGTGGGGGAGTGAGTCTTGTGGGGTCCAACTGGTGTACCAAGCTTGCGTGTGTCGTTGGTGTTGCCCGTCCTGTATATGGGGCGTGTGTCTGGGCGGTCGGGGGGGGGGGTGGCTCTAACAATCAAATATCCCTGGTGATCCTGGAGTTTTAAAGCTGCTACAATAGTCTAATCCTTCAGTTCAGTCCTGCCACAGTTTGTCTCTGCCACTGACCCACAAGTCCTTGGAATTGGCGTATGGCTCCTGTGACTTACAAGTGGGCCCCTCTTCCAGACCGTGCACCCCCTGGTCCTCTGTTGAGGGATGACTGTGCTATGTCACAGGTGAGTACCATCCCCCCCAGGGCAGTTCTGGGCTGCTGGGCTGTGTAGGGAGGCTCCCAGTCTGCTGAAATGATGGCTGAATGGGGCTTTGTTAATTCACACTGCTCCACCTTCCCAACTCTGGGACAACCAGCTGAGGTTGCAGGGAAGGCTAATGTCCACGCCCAGTTTTGTGGTGTGTGTGTGTTATTTGAAGCACTTCCGTCACACTGGGTTGTCTGGGGCAGCTCTGGGCTACGGGGCTGGCGATGGGCGGGAGTGTTTCCTGTCCACCAGGATGATGGCTGTGAGCGGACACCCCCCTTTTCTTGGGAAGTTGTGGTGTTTAGTGAATTTTCTCAGCCACTGGATTATTGTCTTTTGTCTCAGAGCTCTCTTAGTTCTGCTCTTGTCTTGACCTGCCCAAATTGCAAGTCTTTGAAGCTTTCTGTATTGGGCTTAGATTTCGCTGATTTCAGCAGTTCGACGTTTTCATGAGTGTTGTATGAAGTATGCCCAAAGTCAGATTGCTCTGTGGTGTCCAGTCCACACAGTTCCTGGCTTTCTACCTACTTTCCTCTACAATAATAGTTGGAGACTTCAATACACTGCTCTCATCAATGGATACAACATTCAGCACAAAGAGTCCAAAAGAGCAGAGGATGAAATCCCATCATGGTCAGTCTCTGGGGGTGGCCAGAACTGCTCGGGTTGAAGTCAGTACATGGCAGCTCCAATCCCACTTCTCTGAGGAAAAGGCCGACGGCGTCCGGAACACCTCTTTCAGCTGGCAAGGCACGTGGCTGGCATCTTGCTCCCAGGTTGCGCTGCTTCCAGCTTCTGATTCCAGTGGCTTTCTCTTTAAGCATCTGTGAGTTCTCACTTAGCTTCTCTGAGGCAAACTCATCCCTTAGCTTAGCATCTCCAAACGTCTGGGTCTACGTCAGCTCTGGGCATTTTCTAAGAGTCTCTCAGCCGATCTGTTTATTTTTACTTTTCTCCCTGTGTATAACCATCCTGAGGACCATTAAGTAGCAATTTGATAATTAACTTTGATGATAGAATTTTTTGGAAAAGATACCACATGTTTATAATCTAGAATTATTTTCCTCACCCTTGCAGCTGTTTTGGGGCCTTATAATAAATGATGATGGTGGAAATAACATTTATTTACACATGGAAAGTTGTCAAAATGTCCACTGAGATAGTAAAATTTATGTCTGTGGCAGCAACCTTTTTTTTTCTCCTCCTCTATTATTTTTAATTCAGTTTTATTGAGATATATTCATATACCCTATAGTCATACACAGTGTATAATCAGTTGTTCATAGTACCATCATATAGTTGTGCATTCATCACCAAAATCAATTTTTGAACCTTTTCATTACTCCAAAAATAAATAAATAAAATAAAAATTTTAAAAAGGTAAAAAATAAAAAGAATAAAAATACAAGTAAAGAAGAACACTTAAAACATCCCATTCCCCCCAGTTCCCCTATTATTCATTTAATTTTTGTTCCCATTTTTCTACTTATCTGTCCATACGCTGGATAAAGGGAGTGTGAGCCACAAGGTTTTCACAATTACACAGTCACACTGTGTAAGCTACATAGTTATACAATCATCTTCAAGAATCAAGGCTACTTCCCCCCTACGTGGGACCCGACCCCCAGGGGTGTAAATCTCCCTGGCAATGCAGAGTATGACTCCCGGGGATGAATGTGGACCCGACATCGTGGGACTGAGAGTATCTTCTTGACCAAAAGGGGGATGCAAAATGAGGCGAAATAGTTTCAGTGGCTGAGAGATTCCAAATGGAGTCGAGAGGTCACTATGGTGGACATTCTTATGCACTATATAGATAACACCTCTTAGGCTTTAATGTATTGAAATAGCTAGAAGTAAATACCTGAAGCTACCAAACTCCAACCCAGCAGTCTGGACTCCTGAAGACAATTATATAATAATGTAGATTACAAGGGGTGACAGTGTGATTGTGAAGACCTTGTGGATCACACCCCCTTTATCTAGTGTATGGATGAGTGGAGGAATGGGGATAAAAACTAAAGGACAAACGGGGTGGGATGGGGGGATGATTTGGGTGTTCTTTTTTCACTGTTATTTTTTATTCTTGTTCTGGTTCTTTCTGATGTAAGGAAAATGTTCAGAGATAGATTGTGATGATGAACGCATAACTATGTTATCATACTGTGGACAGTGGATTGTATATCATGGATGATTGTATGGTGTGTGAATGTATTTCAATAAAACTGAATTTAATAAAAAAAAAAAAAGAATCAAGGCTACTGAGTTGCAGTTTAACAGTTTCAGGTATTTCCTTCTAGCTATTCCAATACACTAAAACCTAAAAATGCATATCTATATAAGGCATAAGAATAACATCCAAAATGACTGATTGACCCAATTTGAAATCTCTCAGCCACTGAAACTTCATTTTGTTTCATTTCTCTTCTCCCATTTTGGTCAAGAATACTTTCTTAATCCCACGATGCTGGGTCCAGGTTCATCCCCAGAGTCATGTCCCACGTTGCCAGGGATATTTATACCCCTGGGTGTTATGTCCCATGTAGGTGGAGGGCAGTGAGTTTACCTGCCTAGTTGGCTTAGTGAAAGAGACCACATCTGAGCATCAAAAGAGGTTCCCTGGGGATAACTCTTAGGCACAAGTATAAGTAAGCTTAGCCTCTCCTTTGCAGTAACAAGCTTCGTAAGGGCAAGCCCCAAGATTGAGGGCTTGGCCTTCTAAACTGGTAGTCCCCAATGCTTGTGAGAATATCAGAAATTCCCCAGGTGGGGAAGTTTAATATTTCTGCATTTCCCCCCAGTCCTTCAGAGGGGCTTTGCAGATATACTTTTATTCCCTGCCCAAATTACTTTGGGATGTATTGGGGTTTCACAGTCACCTGTACAAACCATCTAGATCTCACTCCCTTTTCAAAGTTCTGTATAATTATGCTGTTTGAGTAAACTGACTGTAAAAGTTAAATTATCTGGTGTGCTACAGAAAATACAGATTTTGCCCCAAATATTTCTTCCTTTGGTCTCACACAAAATTTGAAGTTTTAAAACACAGTCAATATTGTCCTTTACCCTTTAGTCTGGCTTGCCTTAGTCCTAACCAGATCCACTTCATTTTGTGTCTCATATTGAATTCTGAACTCTTTTTCAGCTTTTTTTTTTAAACAGTTGCTGTATGGGATAATACTGGCATTCACAGCCAAACTCTAGCCCCGAATCTCATGTGTCACACAGATACTCGAAGTTCTAGGGACAGACCAGGTTATACACAAAGAGATCAGCATCTCAGAATTTAGAGATAACCATTACAACTTAGGAATAGATGTGACTGTTGTTAAGAGTTGACAATCTAGGGACTTTTACAATAAGCCTTCTCCTAAAACCTGTGCTCCAAGATTCAATTCTCAGAGTTTGACCATTATAGTTAGTCCATATTAGCGAGGTGTTATAATGTTTATCTTTTCATTTCTGGCTTATTTCACTCAAAATATTGTCCTCAAAATCCATCCACCTAGTTGCATGCCTCACAACTTAATTCCTTCTTGCAGTTTGGCAGCAACCTTTTAATAACTTTTTTGTATTTTTTATGTGTTTTTAGTTTTTGAATTATGGTCTATTTTGGAAAGTAATTACTTAAAGACCAATTCTTTGGTATAAATTTCAGACCAGAAAATATTTTTTAAAAACCTATATTTGGAGGTTACTGGTTTAAAAATTGCTTGTCCTGGAAGGGGGCTAACAGAGAATTTCAGTGTAATTTTGAGTAGATCTGTGCCCTGTTCATATTATGAGCATTTGAGAAATAGTGGGAGTGAATTGGATATTTCTCTGGGCAAGAGTATTTGTGGTCTGTTTTGTTTTGTTTTGTTTCAAATTTGGGGGCAAAGTTGAAAAAGCAAAATTCTTTCATAAATTATTAAGCTTGTGTTTCTTAAAGGTTATTCCCCCCTCCTATCTTTTTTAAAAATTTAATTTGGTGATGAAAAAGACTAATCTCTGGGAAATAGCCCATGGTTTGGTAACTGCTTTGCCTCAATTAGTTGAGGAAAAGATATTGTTTGTTTTCAATTCTGTGAATACTTTAGTTGAGCAAGTTTCCTGAAATATGCTGCAGAATAATTTCAAAGTCTCAGGTGAAAATTGGAACCTGTGATCTAGTAAGTTTGGGTGATATTGGGTTGACTCCACAAAAAATGGTCTCCTGGAAGCTTTCTCTGGAGAGGAGGGTGTGCATGGCACCCCAGGGTATTTGACTGTGAACCCCTTTTGCACTGTGGTAATCATTCTGTCATTATTATAAAAGCTTTCTGCAAGGGAAAGGGGGATCAGGAAAACGTCAAGTATCTTTCTAGGACCTTGAGTCGCAGTGATTCCAGAGATATGAGAAGCAAAAAAAAGTCTTATTAGACATATAGCGACTTAAGAGAGCAAACAAATAATACTAATAGCAAATAGGGGGATCTTGAGGCAGCTTTTCATTTAAGTTACTAATAAAAGCATACATGATTGAAAATATATTGAAACTTCAAAATTCCTCCGATTAGAAATGCTGCTTAATAGGGTTTTGGTTCTGTGTAATTTTCACGCCCTTCCGTTTGGGGCTCCCTTTATCTTCCCAAGGTCTCCTCTGTAGCCTCATTTGTAGCCCAGCCAGGGACTGGCCAGTGGGAACTGTCTCTCCAGAGGAAGCATCACCTGCTAAACTTCAGGTGCCGAATGACACTTTGGAATTGAAGCATTTTCCAAGGTTTTGTTTGTTTTGCCTGATCCCTGACCTTTGCAAACAGTTACCACGTACTTAAATTATCCATTGAAACAAATGGGCTCTCTGACTTTTTTCAAAATCAGCAAATAATCAGTAACAAAACTCAGCTGTACCCTGTGTCTCCAGAATCCCTGGAAGAGTAAATTCAGTGAAAGGACGCCATCAGGCAGGTGGCCTGGGTGACAGAGGGCACTACGGGACAACGAAGTGCCCGATGAAGTGGCCCAGGCGTTCACTGTAACGTGGGCCAAAGCTCATTCATGCCAGGGTGGGGAAGTCAACGTGGGCCTTACCCGCATCCTCTGCCATTTTCCTCCCGCTCTGCCGGAGACCTTGATTTATCCTAGCTCATCTGCCTCTTCCTTGAAAGAGCAACTGAAGAAAGCAAATTTGGGAATTTAGCCTTTCATAAAGGAGACTGGAGAAAGGATGGTTTTGTTACAGATTGAATTTTCCCCCAAAAAGGCATATGCAAGTCCTAAGCCCTAGTTCCATGGATGTGACCCTGTTTGAACAAAAGATCTTCAAAGATGTGATTAGTTCAGATGAGGCCAAGCCAATGTGACTAGTGTTCTTGTCAGAAGAGGAAAATTGGAGACAGTCAGCAGGAGACAGAAGACGGCCATGTGACTGAGTTATGCTGTGGGTCGTTGCCGGCAAGCCACCACGGGGACCTGGCACACTTAGAGGCAGCACGGCCCTACTGACACTTTGATTTCAGACTTCTAGGCTCCAGAACTGTGAGACAATAAATTGCTGTTTTGTTTGGCTTTGTTTTTTTAAGCCACCCGGTTTGTGGTACCTTGTTACAGCAGCCCCAGCAAACTAACACAGTTTTAAGGTGTTGGTAAGTGAGGATTGGGGATTGCCATGGGCTTTTTGAGCTGCCTTGTCTCCAGCTGGGGGCTGACGACCACATGGACCCTCTGTTCTGGGTGCCGTAGCTTCCCGAGGCCATGATTCCATGGGAGGCGTTCTCTCAGATCATAATTGTGTACAACTTGGTGCAAATCTGAGTTGAATGAATATTGTTTTTAGAGGTACCATCAATAGTACTATTAAATAGTACATTTTAATGTAAGCAGAATTATCAGAGGTTGCCTTTGTATGACTTTAAGGACGGCTTTAAATGCATTTGGATTTGTCACCATATGTGTGGACCAGCACACATATGGAAAGTTATTGTTTTCCTTTGAATTATATTCTATTTATAAGAAGACAATTACATCACCTAACAATGTGTCCTTAAGAAAAAAGGCAGTGGCGAGAGAGAACAATTTTAACCACCTCTGTGTGAAGGCACAGTGAGGAAAGGATTCAATGTTGGCGACTTTTGGAGTAGCCAGGTGACCTGGGACGTGGAACGGACAGTAATAGAGTCGGGGAGTCCCAGGCAACCCTGGATGGTGGGTGCTTGGCAAAGCCAGTGCCAGGCCAGGCGAGGAGGAATCGGTGGTGAATCAAATTCTGCACTTTACGACACATCCCAAAGGAATTTGGGCAGAGAATAAAAATATATATGCAGGGCCCTCCTGAAGAGCTGAGGGAAAATGCAGAGGTATTGGGCTTCCTCACCTGGATTGTTGCTGATGTTCTCACAAACATTGAGGATTGGTGTGGTTCGATGTGCTAAGCCCTCTATCATGGGACTTGCCCTTATGAAGCTCGTCACTGCAAAGGAGAGGCTAAACCTGCTTATGATTGTGCCTAAGAGTCTCCCCCTGAATCCCTCTTTGTTGCTCAGATGTGGCCCTCTCTCTCTAGCTAAGCCAACTCGGCAGGTGAACTCACTGCCCTCCCCACTACGTGGGACCTGACTCCCAGGGGTGTAAATCTCCCCGGCAACGTGGGATATGATTCCTGGGGATGAGCCTGGACCTGGCATCGTGGGATTGAGAACATCTTCTTGACCAAAAGGGGGAAACTAAATGAAACAAAATAAAGTTTTAGTGGCTGAGAGGTTTCAAATGGAGTCAAGAGGTCACTCTGGTGGACATTCTTACGCGCTGTATAGATAACCCTTTTTAGGTTTTAGTGTATTGGAATGGCTAAAAGTAAATACCTGAAACTATCAAACTGCAGCCTTGACTCTTGAAGATGATTGTATAATAATGTAGCTTACAAGGGGTGACAGTGTGGTTGTAAAAACCTTGTGGATCGTACTCCCTTTATCCAGTGTATGGATGGATGAGTAGAAAAATGGGGACAAAAACTAAATGAAAAATAGGGTGGGATGCAGGAGATGATTTGGGTGCTCTTTTTTACTTTTATTTTTTATTCTTATTTCTATTCTTTCTGGTGTAAGGAAAATGTTCAAAAATAGATTGCGGGTGATGAATACACAACTATACGATGGTACTGTGAACAGCTGATTGTACACCATGGATGATTGCATGGTATGTGAATATAGCTCAATAAAACTGAATTAAAAAAAAAAATTCTGTGCTTTACTAACAGGGCTGACCCCAGCCCTTTCTGGGGTGGGGCTGGGGACATGGTCGCTGGAGAGGCAGTTGGTGGAAACAGGCCTTAAGACCCTGAGCTCTGGTATGGCCCTTTGCTAACTTGTTTGGATTTGTTGTGGCTGTTATCTTTCTGTTATGACCAAATTACTTTTCCAAGTTAGCTGTGTTGCTTTTTATCCCTGGAACCAGCCCCGTCCCACATCATTTAAATATCCCAGGCCCTCAGGGCCTGTTTCCAGCCACTTCCTCTCCTCCGCAGCCCGGTGGTTTGTTTGGTTTGGCGCAGGGGCAGAGCTTTCCTCGCTTTCCTACTCGTGTCACTTCCCTCTCTGGTTGTTCCAGCCTGTGTGGGTGTGGGTGGGGGGCAGCGCCAACGTGGGGGCCACCGCAGAGGATGTGTTCTGTGTGAGCGGGGCAGCCCCGTAAGCCGGGTCTGAAAGAGGAGAGTTTAGAAGGGTGGCCACAGAGGCTCGGGGAAGCTGTGTGTAACCCTTAGCTTGCTCCCCACATCTTAAATAGCATGCACGGTAGTTGTCATTCTGCATGGTAACTTCAGTGTGCTATTTAATGAGCTGCTTTTTAACTTAAAACGCCATATCTTCCTGACATTCATTTATCCCTTCATCTATCTTACAGATAAAGAATAGACGACAGCTGAGTGACTTTTTCCCCAAAACTGCAAAAAGTCAGAGATAGCGTATTGGTTATTCCCTAACTTGTATGAGCAATAATGAGAAGGATCATTTTAGAGACTGAGTTGATATTTTCCTGGCTACAATTATTCAGTTATGAGATAGTTGGTGGACTTTTATGAAAACATGGAACTTACATCATCTGTGTATCAGATCTTCTATTTATTCTAGGATGGGGAGTACAGCTTCTATTTGTCTCAGGTCCTGCCTAAAACACAGGAAATGTGCAACAACTCTTTTCATTTGATTTGTGATTCATAAGACACATACAGTGTATAATGAGGGGGCAGCTATAGCCTGCCAGAAGTGAATTCTCAATCATGTCAGGTGTTCTGTGTTGATTTGCTGCACAAGAACCGCCGGCTTGACTAAGCACATTCTTCCTAAGCATTGGGTAGTTTATTTATAAAGTAGGGATTTGGCATTTTTTCTTCCTTCATCTCAAAGAGAAGGCAGTAGTAAATGTAGAACTTTGACAATTTCCAGTAGAAGCTGATTTCTTACTGTATAGTATGTTCAGCTTTTGACTGTTTGGATTGTTTCTGGAGATCTGACCACCAAATTAAGGAAGGAGAACAGAGGAAGCTTAGGCATCTGTAGAATAAAGTCCTTGTTTCTAGTTATACACAGTATGGTAGTGGTTAAAAAAAAAAAAAAAAAATACTGGAATTGGCCCTGAGTTCAGGTTCAGACTTTGTCACTTACTAATGATGTGACCTTGGGCAAGTCACTTCTCCCAAGCCACTTCCTTCTCTGCAAAGTGGAGATGATGATAAAACATATTTATAGGGTTGTGAATGCCTGATAAGATAAAATATGTGGCATGCTTAACACAGAGCCTGATACCAAATGAGTCTTCTGGATTCTTTTGTTTCCCTTGATTAGAAAGGACAATGAGAGTCATCAGCCAGAACTGTGATAAAGGCCCATGCTTTGAAATTGCTTCTTCTGCTCTATAAGGAATTCTCTTGAGTGGTTCAAGCCCTAAAGATATGTACATTGGACTTGGACATTTACCAGCTTATTCTTTTACCTCTGATTTGGATACAGTACAAGGGGATGTGCCTTATTTTAATAGGCTGCCATTTTACTATAGCACATCTAGAGTCTGGGCCAGGAAACATTTCACAAGTCGATTTTCCATCTAATGAGATCCTTTAATTATGACCAGGAGGGCAGTAGAAGGCATATTATTGATGGTTTGATTCCATGGTATGGGCCCAAAGAACTGAATGATGGTACATATCAGCTTGCATTTAATGGTGGAATGTATCCTTGGGTGGTGTCCCAGCAGACCTGTCATGTACTGCTTTGTGTCTAATTGTGTGGTGAGATTACCATGGTTGCTTTGTCTAAGTGGCATAAAGTAGACGGTGGTACTTAAAGTAGGACGTTGCAGCAATAGGCTAGAAACAAGGCGATGCGTTCTGTTTGTCGGTGGTAAATGAGCTTTATCCTAAGCTAGGTGCTCGTGAGGTATGATCTGAGGAGTGCCAAAGATTCCTCTGGATCCAAACAAAAGTCGCTCCTACACCTCCCCAGGGATCCTGGAAACTGTGGGCCATCGAATTAACATTGCAGATTCTGGCATTGTCCCCTGAAGGCCCACAGGGAAATGAGAAAGAGAACCTGAGAGGAGCAGAACCTTGGCATAATGCATCAGATTGCCAAGAGGGCAGCTCTCAGGGAGCAGGGTCCCAGGAAAAATAGGGTTTAGGACAGAGCAGTTTTGATGTAAGTAAAGATACAACCAAAGGCCGCGTGCTGCCCAGGGAGGACCTTTAAGAGGAGCCCCAGGAAGCCAAAGAATGGATGAGACCCCGGGTAAGAGGGGAAATAGGATATAGGCTAAAGGGTGGTCTGGGGATCCGTTAGTGGCAACCAGCATTTTTCCCAACTGTGCCTCAACTGGCCCTATGTCACACTGAGGGGACTAATCCCAGAGTCGTGTGTTTATAAACACACATTGCGTGATTATTTTGCAAAGGTGGTATAGGCCAGTGGTTGAGAGTCTGTGGTCTATACTAGTTGATTTGAGATAGACCAACTGTCTGTTGACTGGTCTATACCAGCTGATTCGAGAGCCAGACTGGAGTTGCCACCCCAGCAGCTCCTCAACTTCCCTTGGCTGTATACCTTGAGCAAATCACTTAAGCTCTTTGTGCTTCAGTTTCCTTATCTGTGAAATGAAGATAAAAATACCCAGGTCAGGGTTGCTGAGAGAATTAAATCAGATAATGTATGTAAAGCATTTAGAACAGTGTCGGGCAGCTGGTAAAAGTAGTAGCTGTTATTACTAAATATGTCACATATTATTACTAAAATATGTTAGAGTCTTGCCTGAAGGAAGGAAAACCCTTCAGGCATATTAGCGTAGGCTAACTGCCGGAGCAAACCCCACTGACACCTCAGCTACTTGGCGTAATTAAGGTTTCTTGTTTGCTTGGGCCACAGGGCAGGTCAGCGGGGTGGCTCTGCTCCATGGAGACGTCCAGTGATCCACGTTCTGCCATGTTCTAGGGCCTCTGAGTTCTTCACTGGATTTTCAGCATCCAGCTAGCAGGTGAGGGGAGAGGGATTTGGTCAGGAACTCTTAGGGGCCAGACCTGGCAGTGCTCTCATCACTTCTCCCACATTCCCCTGGCCAGAACTGGTGATGTGGCCTCACCCAACTGGAAGAAAACTGGGGGGTGGGGCTCAGCTGTGTGCCCAGGAAGCAGAGGAGAACATGGATACCTGAAGTACTAGTATGTTGTAAAGCAGCAGCAAATTAATGATTTTGACTTAGGTTTAAGGCTTCATTATGAAGCGTAGGCATCTTAAGTTTAATTTTAAGAATTAATATACAGATCAACGCTCTTGTTCAGCATGCAATACTCAAATTCTAATGTTCACGTGAAAATTCATATATTTATCATTTCTGAATAAAATAATAATAAAAGCTAACATTTATGGAACATTTAATATGTACCAAAATGCTAAGTACTTTACATGCTTACTTGATCTTTTTTAACTAAGAGTAAATTAGTTTGTTTAATCCCTATACCAAAATTATCCTCATTTGATGGATGAAGAAAACTGAATTACAGAGAAGTTGTTAATCCAAGTGAACAAATAGGATTTGAAGAAGAATCACAAAAGGATTAACAAGACTGCTTTCTTCTATCGCTTTAATCCATAACCTGACAAAACTTGGCAGAGAGAGAATTTATAGTCATTAACTGTTTTCTATTTAAGAAGACCAAATCCGGAGATAGTGCAAAAGGGGCTTAGCTCACTACTCATGCTCATGTACTTGATACAGCATCCATTAATTTGTCATGAGCTGGGTGGTTTGTCAAGAAAACCTAATACACTGATAAATGAAAAAACACATCAGGGTGTACTTAATCCTTTGGTTTACTTTAATTTATTTACTCAGCTAAATATGCTGTGCTTGTCCGTAGGTTAACCATACATACATTGCATTAGTCTGGCAAAGTAGTTTTAGTGTCTTAACTTCTGATGTCTGTTTAGAAATTTCTTGAAAAATCAAAATTAGGTCCCTTTCTTATTAATATGTTAATTATAGAGATTCAGAAAATTGATGTCCTTTGATTTGTACATGAATCTTTTTTTTTTTTTTTTTGAGTATAGCATCATAGAGGAAAAAGATAAAGGTATTATTCTGTGAGTCCCTAGAGATGGGCGGGGTCAAGACTGATCTTTGAATATAGCACTTATTTTCTTAATTGATTCTGCAGGATCGGTTAAGATGGGCAGGTCATTACCATCTTTATTAATTCCTTAGATTTCAAGTTGCACTATGGAATTAAGTAAGACATGTTTGTGAAAGCCGTGGAAGTTGAGTTTAAATAGCTGTCAGATGGAAGCAGCAGCAGATGTGTAGAAGTACAGACAGTTTTGATAGAATAGCTGAGTAATTAGAATTTCTGTGTGCCAGGGTATCTACTTAAACACTTTGCCTAAGCCACAAGATGGTTGGACATTTATTTACCCAGTCATTTGTGTCCTCATGTGACTTCTGAAAAAATTCAGTAATGGTAGCAGAAAGAGGAAAACATCCATGAGGGGAGCACCTATGAGGAGAGCACCTGTGAGGAGAATACCTATGACAGGAGCATCTGCAAGGAAAACATCTATGAGGGGAAGATCTATGAGGGGAGCATCTGTGAGGGGAGCACCTGGGAAGGGAGCACCTGTGAGGGGAGCATCTGTGGGAGAGTATCTGTGAGGAGACCGTCTGTGAGGGGAGTACCTATGAGGGGAGCATCTGTGGGGGAGCATCTGTGAAGGGAGCACCTGTGGAGGAGCACCTGTGAGGGGAGCATCTATTTCTGAATATTTGGCTCTCTGGCCATTTGTCATTTTATGCCTTTACTGCTTTGTTTTGGTTTTATAAATACATGAGGAAAAATTAGGCTGACCTTCTGATCTGTTCACGTCTAACAGGTGATAATCCCATACCTTTCCTCTCTTCTCAGCATTTTCCACTCTACAAAGTTATAATTCTCCTTATCACATTTAGTCTTCAAGGCAATTTTCATTGAGCTCAGAATGTGACCTTGCTCATGTGTAACTGTGGAGCCGTGAGGTTAGCTCTGACAGGCCACACTCCAGCCAGGGGCCAGGCGGAAAACAGAGGAGCCACCACCTTGTGCTGTGGCATTGGCAATTTCCTAGGGACTCTGGATCTGGGGACCCTTTTATAACACATCAGGAACTGGAGCATCCTCAATCACTCGTATCAGCTGACTGAATGATCTCACAAGCTGCAGGAGTTTTAATTACATTAATTGCTGGCATTGGTTGGAAATGACAGTTTGATTTTATTGTGATTAATTTAACATGGTTATTCTCATTCCATGAGCTAATATTGAGGGTATCGTGTGGTTCTATGGCAAAATGGACTGTTGTGTTTTTTATTTCATGACTATGGACATGCTTATCATTCCTGCCTAATTCAACTGCTTCTTCATTTTAGAATACAAAAAGAAAAAGACCACTTTTTAATATCTTTATTCTTGAAAACAATCACTGTCGTTACTGCACTGTAGGGTTCTAGTCTCGTTTTGGTTGTGATTTCCAAACAAGAGTAGGTTGCATGCAGGAGACAAATCATTTCTAAGCCTTATTTAAAAAATTGACTCTTATTTAAAAAATTTTTCCTTTTCGTTTTTCCTTTTCTTATTTCTTCAGAGCCTACTTTCCCCTCTTTCAAGGAAGGATGGTTCTGCTGGGAACAGACCGTTTCAGTTTTTGTATTTGTGGAGACAAAATGTAATGGATATATATTTTTTTTCAGTCAAGGCTGCCTGAGGATTCTGCAGACTCCTCATCAGTATAAGATATTCTTGCATGCCACCTACTCTTTCAGTGGGTTTCTGTCTGCTGCCTGTTTATCTGGGCAGAGGCTCCACAGGAAGAAAGGAAGTTTCAAATGTGGAAATGACTTCATATGCATCAGAGGCTGTGAACTCGAAAGGCATTTGCTAGTTTTGATTTCTGGTTTGCTTGAAAATAACTCACTATTTCTCTCTCCGTCTCCCAATTATTGAATTATTTGTAGGAGGGTCACCCATTCAAACGTCGTACTATGATTTTCTTGCCATATAGTGTTGTCAATTGCTAATTTCCACAGCAAATTGTTGATTTTATAAACAGAATCTCTTTTTATTTTTAGTTATTATGATTTTTCTTTAGGATTTTTATTCCTGACATCCTGTGAGATAGAGACACTGATATTTAAGTGAATCACAATTCAGAGCACTGAGGACCAATATAACTAAATTATTTTATTAAAATATATATGAAATTGTAACAATCAGCTTTCTGACTGCCCACGCAATTGTTACCAATAATCTCTGCAGTCCATGCTTTGCCCTTTGGAACAAATTTAGCCAATGTCGGTTGTGTTGTGAAATGTTTGGGTTTATTTGGTATGGTAAATTATATAGTGGTATACTTAATGTCAGCAAGCCTAGATAACCTCAAATTAATACAGTATGAGTAGTATTTATTGATGGGTACTTAAGGCACAAGAATAGGCAAAAGTGGTTTTCACATGTTTCTTGGATTTGAAGAGCTTAGGCCATGAAATTTCTGTTTATTGGCAGCCTTTTTACTATTGTGGTTATCGTTGCTTCTGAATTCATGCTTTATGTCATGAAAAGTGAATTTCACCACCTTTCTGTATGCAGTAAAACGATTATATAACAGCATTAAATCATTGTCTGAGCAGATGCATCCATTGTAGGGTCATTATGTGATTCTCTGCTGGTGTGCTATTTTTGAAGTGTGAAATATCTGTTCTGTTCAGATGGCTAAGAAAAATAACCTCCCCCAAAGAACTCTCGAACGCAGCGCTGTCAAGCAGAAATGTAATATGAGCCACATATGTAATTTAAATTTTTCTGGTAGTGACATTAAAAAAATAAAAATAAACAGGTGAAATTAATATGAGCAATACATTTTATTTAACCCAGTATATCCAAAATATGATCATTTCAACAAGCAATAAAAATAAAAGTATTGATGAGATGTTTATCCTTTTTTTGTACTAAGTCTTTGACTTGGAGTGTATGTTTTAAACTTAGAGCACCTGTCAATTCAGACGAGCATCATTTTAAATGGTCAGTAGATACAATTGTCCGATGGCTGCGCATTGGACAGCAGAGGTCAAAGTTTTCACACAGGCTATCAATGGTTTGGTTTCAGCTTCACGTAGGAGAAAGAAAGGGATCACGTGAAACTTCTGTGCATTTGCAGATAAACTAAGTAACAATTCTGGAAAAGGAAAATGTTGACAGGGACTTCCTGGAAAACATAACTATTTCAGAATTGTTTATTCATACAGGTCAAATGCCATTCCATAGCAGAATTCACTTTATTTTTATGAAAAAACACTGGCCTTAGTCTTTTACTCAAAGAAATTAAAAGTCAATATCAGATAGCTTTAATATGAAGGCTTCCTTTTTTCACTCATTTATCTGGGTCTGTGATTGCCATAGGTTGATGGATATGGATGGACTACAGTAAAAATTAAAGATTACTTTTCAAGTAAAGGTTGTTTTTTATATCGGGCTTTTTTCCTCCCTGAAAATGTGGAAGTTTTACTTAGAGAATGTTCATGTTTTGCTTTAAAATGGTCAGTGGGAAAATGATGCTTTATGCCATGCCAAATGCATTGAAGCATTTATATTTACTCATTTACAGCAAGTATAAGCGATAATTACCAAAAGCGAGTAGTGTTAACTCATAATCTGAACACATCACAGAGTCTCTGTCTGTGGTGATTTCCCTCCCCTCCCTTGGTGCTTTCTCTAGAATACAGGCTATTTTATGTCATTCCATTTGCAGAGTTAAAGAGCTGTTACTGTAACTCTGAGTGAGATGGTACCGTGCTCTGCCTTGGTGGCCAGTGTAAAGTGTTGTTGCCAACCAGATGGCTCTCATTTGGAAGAAGCGATGACCTTTGAATTTATTACTGTTGATTGGAGATGGAGCGTTGGTTAGATTTACTCTCAGGGGATTAGTAATAGAGGCATGTGCTCCAGATTAACCTGGAATCTATCTGTGAGCCCACAGATCTTTCAGTTTTATGATGTCTGGCTCTCATCAAGTCTTTGCCTGTGTTTGAAGTTTAATAATTTAAATTTTTGTATGATAGAAATTTTCAATAAGTGACATAGAAAGCCCATTTACTAAAACTTTGGGACAATTGTATTATCAAAAGATATGCGGTAAATTCTTATTTCATCCCATTTGAGACACTAGAAAGCACTGCCTTAGGGAGTATATTCTGTGGTTAGAATTGAAGTTCACACTTACTTAGAAAGAAAGTTTACTGTTTATTTCTATTATGTAAATAGCTCATTATACTTACCACTGACGTATAAAAACTGGCCTAAAACTTTGTAAAGAGCTTATCTATGAAATATTTGATTTCCCTAGTTATAACTGTTTGTTTAGAAGTAAGTGTTCTTAATTTATATCATAGTGTTTGGCCCAAAATAAGTGGGCCAATTCAAAGATTGTTAGGGTAAAGCTTACCATATTCTAACCCACTTCCAGGAAGTCAGTAGGAGTTTGCATGGAACATGGCTTTCTGAATGAGAAAAATAGGCATATGGAACTGAAGGCAATAGAGTTGCACTGCAATCTCAATTGAGCCCCTTTCCTTGCAAAGAGGGCTTCTTTCATTAAAGAACCAGGCCCACGTGGCAGGCTTTCGTGATAACACGTTACAGCAATCTCATCCTCATGTTAGATTCGGCTGCATAGACCTGGGTGACCGTCTACTTCTGCTGAAATGCCTTTCCATGGTGTTTGTTTTACAAATTATGCAAAAGAAAGAGAGAGATTGAGACAGCCGAGTAATGTGTCATTCCAGTACTACATTTTTCTGAAGATAATTATGGAAATGCCCTGGAGAGTTACTTTCCAGGACTGGGCTCAGCTCTTTTGTGACTCAGGTCCATGTACCCGCTGATGCCAGGCAAGGGGCAGCTCGGGCCTGTGGCTGGATCATCAGTTCCTTCTCCAAAGTTGAGCCTCTGGCACTGTATAGTGAAGTCACTTTCTATCTCTTAGTTAAAAAGTCAATAAATTTTTTGTTTAGTTGTTTTAGGAATAGGCTATTTCTTGATTTTTAAAAAATTCTTCCAGAAGTAGATCTTCAGAAGCCATTAATACAGGTTCTTTCCTCTCCCAAGTGTTCATTGGATGCGTAGCACTGATAAGTCATAGACCAGAATGATAGTGTTTCACCAAGGTTTTTTATTTCTTAGTTCAAGAAACCAGGGCAGAATTGCTGCATGTCCATTAGAGTAGTGTCCGCCGTGGGACCACCAGCATGCAGAGATGCACTTATGTGAGTGTGATTCTGTTTCTGCTTCTGCCCTATTGGAAAAAAAAAAAAAAAAAAAAAAAAAAAAAAAAAAAGCAGAACAGATGGAGCAGCTCATGGAGAGGGAGATGAGAGAAGTCTAAAGACTTAAATATGGAGGATGGGTGGATCCTGGGCTTCCTTGCGGAATAAAGTGGGTGAGAGAAAAGAGCTAAATGTTTCATGAGGGTGCATAATGACTCATAAAAGTTACAGGCAGACCAATGAGGAAGGTGGCAAATTGTACTTAGCTATCAGTTTCTTTAAATCTTGCGCTTTTTGCATGCACTTTTAAATTTAAAATTTTACTGCTACTATTAGTAAATGAATTTTCTTTCACATTGAAAGTGTGTGTCGGCACCTCTACCCAGGTAAATCTTCTGCTGAATGCTAGTATTTTAGGTTGCGTAGCATGTATGAGACAAGGCCACTACCTGATCCCAGTTCTGTAGACAAAATACCCTCAGGAAATAAGCAACCCTTTGGTTCTTCACCCTTGTTAACCAATGGCAGGTGTCACATTTTTTAAAGCCAGTTCTGTCTTAATCGGTTCTATGTAGGCTAAATGAAGTGGGAGAGTAGAGGAGCAAGGAGCAAGGTGTTTAGATGGTCTTGGGTGAAAATAGGGGTATGATGGGGGCAGATTAATTCAACACCGCAAGTGTATTCCGTCTCTTAGTGTTTCAGAATACCTAGGTTCCCTCTCTCATTTGTTTGTGCTCTTAGTTTTCTCTTTTGCTTCTCTTTGCTCTTCTTATTTTCATGTCCATCTCACACATTTCCACCCATGTTTGTTTCCATCATTTTCCTCCCTCCTGTTTTAGCATCATACATGGAAGGCTGCTCCCATCAACGAGCATTGTGTGTAGTCAGTCAGACAGCCTGTGACACATCTAACACCAGGCTGCCAGAACACACTACCAAGAGCCAAACAGAATCAGTGTGCTTTGATTCGTCATTTCTACCCAGTGTCCAATGCTAGACTCTTTGACGATGCATCCTTTCCATCTGTCTGCTTGGCAAAAACAACAGAAAATGAGAGTCCATGTCTAAAGGAATTGAAGCATTTTATCCAGTGAAACACCGAATTTAGAAAATACATTACATGCCACAGAATCATCAAAGAAGGTATTATTATTATTATTATTATTTGCTATCCAACAGAAGTTCATGGCACTCTATGTAAGAAAGTGAGATGCATAGAATCACATAAAAACACTCCTTCTCAGCCAGTGGCCCTTTCTTTCTTCACATCCCAAATGAGTGTTTTTCTTTTTCCTGTGGGAGAGGCTGTTTTGCCATCACATTGCATACCGGCCAGAGCTCGTGGCTTAGAGTGTTGATCTCCCTGCCTCTTGCTTGGGTGAATTTTTGAGATGCTTTTCTTGGTGCGGGACCAAGCCGTTACAGAGACTCCACTGAGGAACAGACTGGTGTACTTGACATAAATGTTCCAGGAAAGAGGGCCGACATGCTTGGGTCTCCTGAAAATGCCGGCACCTGAATAAAAACCTTTTTTGAGGAAAAAGATCCAGAGAAACGAGTCATCAATAAGGCTTTTACATCTCCTTTATAAGACAGTCATGATTTATTTTCACAATTCCTAAGCAAGAACTCTTCCTCACATGCTGGATCCTTTTCATTTCCTGTGCCCAAAATCATTCTGTGGTGCTAAATCAGACAGGAGTAAAAGCATTTTGAAAAACAATGCAGACAGGAGTAAAAGCATTTTGAAAAACATTGTGAATGCCACTGTTTGAGGTTTAGGAGAAATTAAACTTAGACCAGTTTCAAGTAGCCCATCTCTCTTTTCTTACCATTTTTAGACCAACCTTCTTTCTTTTTTTTCTCTCTGATTCTTTTTAAAATTTATTTTTATAGTAGTTTTCTATTGATATTGTAATTTAATAGAGTTTACGAAATTGCCTTTCTTCACACTGAGTATGAGTATTTTCTCTGATCTATTGACTAACAATATTGGTAAGTTTTTTTTAAAATGCAATTTTATTGAGATGTATTGACACACCATATAATCCATCCAAAGTACACAGTCAGTGGCTCACAGTATCATCATATAGTTGTGCATTCATCATCACAGTAAATTTTCCAGCATTTTCATTACTCCTGCTGAAAATAATAAAAATTTAAAAAATTAAATAAAAGAACACCCAAAACATCCCATATCCCTTATCCCCCTATTATTTATATATATTTTTGTCTTTATTACTCACCTGCCCATACACTGGGTAAAGTCCAGTCCTTTTATTTTCTTTATGAGGAAACTGAGGCCCAGAGAGGTTATTAGCACGCTCAGATGTGGCACATCCAGAAGTAAAATCTCCTTTCCCAAGATAACCTCCCCCTTCCTTCAACTAGTTTAGGTCAAGAAAGTAAAATGCTTTTAGATTTGGAAAGAAAGAAATTGCGCGAACTCTGCTCTCCACATTAGAATATCAACCAGGGGTGTTTGGGAGGTCAGGAATACTTCCGGCACACTTTCATACACATTTGTCTTCAGGGCTTTGGAAACTGATATGCCAGAAATACCTTAAGCTGTAAGCCGAGACTGGGCAGCCTCGTGAATGGGATGTGCAAACAGGAAAACATAGGGGCCGGAATTCGAAATAGGCCATTCTTAAAATCAGCCCGTCCACCTCGGCCTGCAGCTGATGTGCTTGCCAGAGCCCTTGATGTTTACCTTAAGAGTCTGAGCAAACTGGCTTTAGAGTGCCTAGACTCAACCAGCCAAAATTCGGAATTCTTTCCAACTTGTGTTTAGCAGTATTTGGTCTGTGTGTTTGTCAGCGCCTCTGTGCTCTTTAGCCCTTCCGGTGATTGTTTCTGTTGGCCTGTGGCCCCCGTGTCTGCATGTGCATTTCATATTCCTTTATCTCATTGTCTGGAAATGGCCTGGCCATGACTGTTGGGTTAGAAATAAATACACCTTGCTAGGGGCTAACGAGTATTTTGTCATCCATGAGAACTAACTTAGGCACAAGAAACAAAGAACTGGCACATCTCTAGGGAAATGTAGAGATGGTGGACATCAAGACCTTTCATGGTTTTACAGTGATCTACAGGAGAAAGTCCATGGTGGAGTAGCTAAGTCTGCCAATGACACGGTGCGCTTCTGGATAACAGTGTGATAAAGCCATAGAGACTAACTACTAGTGAGAACCATCAAGGCTTTGGCTGCGGCTATGTCCTTGACAAGCACACACATGCTTGCACACACAGCCCACACACACATACACATGAGCTCCAGCCTGAACCTACATTAACTAGTGAATTTATTGGGGAAGGGGGATCCCTGTGATTACAGCACAACCCAGGAGCCTTGTAGTCTCTCTTGAAGACATCAGCCCAGAGGCCCAGCTCTGGTCGGTATCGTTAGGTGGAGGATATTGAAAATGAAACCAAAAATATTCCCTTACTTCTCTAGAAAGACACAGACCTAGAATATTGTACGTAGTCTGTCTATGTGGACTTCTAAAGAGGGCCAAATGAAATGTTCAAAAGGACAGAGATAAGATGCTGGGGTATAAAAACATACTTCACAGATTAGAACTCTTCAGACTTGAAGACTAAAGCTCTATTTAAAATTCCAAATCTATGTTTAAGTGTATTGATGGAGTAAAAATGGCCTTGTTTACTAAATATTGGCTTTCTGGAATTAGGAATCCCCCCTCCCCCCACCATGAAATTTGAAGCAAGGAAATATTTATTCAGAACAGAGAGAAAGAAAGAATGAGAACTGGATTGGGTATCTGTGATTGAATTTTATTACCCCAGGAGGTATTCCAGGTTGAAAGTATAAAGGTTGAGCTGTTAGATAAATTCATAGATGGATAGGTCAAAGGTACATGCTTGAGCCTGAGCCAAAGAAGGCTGTAAAATGCACCTTGGTGTTGGAAACAGACGATTGAGGTGAAAAAGAAAAATAAGGATCTGACCTAAACTGTCCACTTCGGTGGCCATTCATTTGCATTTTTCGATACCTGATATGTGCCAGAAGCTGGGCTAGTACATTGTCTGAAAGATTTAAACCCCTCTCCCCACCCCTTACACACATGTGCGCACACACCCATTCACACAGCTAACTTCATAACGCTGTGTGTGAATGAAATAAATGCCATGCAGGGGATAAAACCATTGTCTATGAGAGCAGCAGTGATAAAGGATGATTAATTCTGATTTGAGAGATGAAGACCATGTCTCAAGGACCTTAGCACCCGTGTTTAACCTTGAAGGATGAGTGGAACTAAGAAGTGGCATATCTGTCCATGTTTAAGAAGCTGGAGAAGCGACTGGAGAGCTGAGGGGTAGAACTGGAGTGGCTGGGCTGTGGCAGGAATACTGATGGGGGGCAAGTCCCAGTGCAGCTCAGCCTCCGAGAGAAGCCCCCAGGGGTCCGTGGGGAGGATGCAGGCATCGGTGGTCGGGGTAGGACACGTGAATCCTGGCTCCTCTCACCTTGGGGGTTTCCAGAATGACCCCGAACTCTGTGATCACCTTGATGCTACGGAGCTGAGGAGACTCTTACAACATCTCAACTTGTTTTTCTTCTTGTCACTCTTCTGAATTTACCTTTTGCCCAAAATATCTCTTTAATAACCATGCGATCTTAACATTTCCTGGGGGAATTCAGGTGATGATTTAAATTACTCATCTGCTCAGTATTTTTACCCAAATTCATACTCTTGGAGTATCTTTAGACATATTTTTAACAGCACCGTCCTGTAACATCCTAAAACCTTTACATGCAGTGAAAAATGGCTTATGCTGATAAGAACCTATTCAGCAGTTTAAAAATACAACAAAGACAATGACACAGAATAAAATGAAAGCACAGCGCTTTGCTGGCCTGCACGCAGGTTGTACTGCAGCTCTCTTTCCCTGCCTAGACAGTAAATTTCTTGAGAGCAAAAACTGTTCTTTATTCATCTTTTTATTGTCCCCCGACATGCCTGAGAACTACATGTTCAGTGTACAAGGCTGGAAAGCATGTGGTGTGGTCCGTGTGGTGGCGGGAGTTTCCGGAATGCCCTCTGCGGTCTGTTTCCAGACAGGACAGCAGCATCAGACACCATGTGATGGTCAAGGTGGTCAAGGCGGCGGTCAGCACGGCAGCATGAGCAGAGCAAAGGCAGTTTCAGAGCGCTCTTCAAAGATCAGAGGCCTCTGCCCCGAATTTGACTACTCAATTTATTTACATTTTGAAACAAAATTACTTTTTGGTTTTGGTTTTAATTTGAGAAAGCATTAACCCTTAAAGGAAAATCTGTTTTCCACTGGTAGTTTTCAGACTTCTTGGGGACCATTCTATTTGGCTTATTTTTTTTTTAATTTTATTAACTTTGTCAAAAAATGTTTGATATTTGGCTTATTTTAAGAAGAAAAACAGTCTTAAAAACTACTACATTTGAGATCACGTGTTTAAAAGTATCTAATCAAGTATTGTGTATGGCTCTGCTAAATATATAGAGGGAAGGAAGAGGGTCAATGGACCAATGCATAAAACTAAGAAACCATATTATTTTCTGTATTTGCAAAAGGGCTTCTGATGAGCTCCAGTGGTGCCACTGATTTTTCCTGTTGGTCCTCAGATCTTGAAGGATTAAGAATAGAAGAATAGATTGAATAAGATGGTAATATGAAGCCTGGACTTTTTCATGAAAAAGGGAAGGAGTGTTTGTTTAGTTGGGAAAAGGGTTAATAGCTGTCCAGAATTTGTTAACAGAAAACAGGAAGTTAGTAGAAAGAAGTTCCTCTTTGAGTTGGACCCCAGGACCACATCTGAAATAGAAATGTGTTAAAATTTTAGTAAACTAAAAACTTCAGCACTTTGGAAATTGAAGTTTCTCTGAGTATTCTTTTGTTGTCATTGTATCACACAAGTTTAATTGTTGCTTGTATTTGGAGACAATGTGTAACATAAGCAGAATGCTCTTTAGCTGTTAGTTCCAACAGCACACACCCACAAGGCAATTCAAAAGGACCTACAGTATACTGGAGTTCTTATGAGCTGAAGTGGCAATCCAGCCTCCCACTAATATCGTGCAGTTGTACACGGGAGCCTCGTCTGGAAAGTCGAGAGCATCCAGGTGGCCAGTGGAGAAGACTCATGGCCCCTAAGACCACAGGCTCCTCTTCTTTTTCCCTCCCGTCTCTCTGTGCTGTGGTTAGTGGTCAGCCCTGTCTTTTTTCACATATGATCACAGACATAAAGCATCTGAGTTTGTTTCATTGGCAGAACCCAGACTCTGCTAAAAGCCAGAGTGACTGCTTTCTTACCAGCCGAAGTAAAATGTTCAGACAGCAGTATGCTGCTCAGGTCAGAGAGGTTAACTCACTTAGGAGGCTGTGTGGGCAGCTCTGGAGGGATCCTGAGCTGTCCTTATGTAACACAATTTATCTTTTGCTTTTTATAGTCCATTTATTTCCCACCTACCTTCTTCACCCCACTGTGCCCTCATGAAATCATAATTCTCTGTAAAATGGCATTTTGTCACTATGGAAATGAGAGCATTGACTCTGGAATTTATGAATGCACTGTAAGAGCCAATAGTCTAGGTGTAGAAGAAGTAAAAAATGACCTTGACACACACATGAGGTTTGTAGAAACACTAAGTGTTCCTTTTCTTTTGCAGATTTTTTTTTACTTAGAAAAAGTTCATCCTGGAATAATAAGTCAGTGAACCAAAAACAAGTGGTAGTGGCTTCTGAGGGTACAGAAAGTAGAAGTAAACATGCAGTTGTACCTTTAGTTTCTTGGTGTTGCAAAGCGATTCCTGAAACCTGCAAATGTTGACTAAATGGTCAGGTGCTGAATTCATGGTTAATCTAATTAGTCATGTCCCTTGTGTACTTTAAACTCAAAATCAATAGAAATTAATCCTGGGATGACTTATCAGAGCAAACATGGACACATATCATCATCGTTATTCTGTTTTACATTTTAGAAGTTAATAATTTTCACATGTGCATAATCATTATCCACCTCTCTCCTGAAATTCGGAATTGCTTCTTGCCTCTTCCCTCCCTTAGATGGGATTCAGAAGCTGTTGGTGGTACACAGCACCCGAGAAGGCAGCAGACAGGCTCCGAGGCAAGTGGAGAGTGAAAACAGCTGGGGTCTGCGTCGGTAGTTGGAATTCAGTTGGCATCCCAAAGCTAACTTCCCGTTTGGGTTCCTTTGTGAGCAAAATCTTGGTTTCAGATCTTGATTCTGTCTTGGCCTGGGGAGCCCGATGCCCACCCTGTGGTCACACCGAGACGGGGCTGACTCAGAGGAAGGATCCCTCCTGTTGAGTCATCCACCCTCTTCCTGCGGGCCCCAGTTTTCTTTGGAGGCCTCCCATTCGAGTGGTCTCTGGCCCCAGCCTGAAAAATCAGAAAAACTCCGGGAGATGAGAAGTGAACTTCTGCAGCTTATCTCTTACTTCTGTGTTTCACAGCTATAGAAAGGCATCATTTCATCCCAGGAACAGTTTATACCAATGAGAAATAGAAAACTGGGGAGAAAAAAACAGAGCTTGATGTTGTTTATATAAACATCTCATCCAAGCATTTAAACACTCCCCCTGCATGTGCTGTTTTGCTGGCATATAGATTACTCCAGGGAGACGCAATACTTGCCTTTTAGAGACTAATAATCTTTAAGGCAGGTGACACTGGTGCAGATACTTATAAAGATGTGCATACAAGAATTGAATTTATTTTAATAGGCTTACCTGTTTCACAACTGCTTCAGGGTAAGGGCTGGTACCAAAGGAAACAGCGTCTCAAAAAATATAATCTCTGCATCCCCATGTGTTCATTGCTTTGACTCAACAGCATGAAGGACTGTCACAGTGAGTCGTGTAGAATAACAAGCTGTGACATTTTCTGGTAATTGGTTAAATTCTGGGCTAGTAAGAAGTAGGCACAAGAAACAGTTCGTCCCATGGAATAAAGAAATAAAATATTAATTTTAAAAAGTAGAACTATATTTTCTGAATTCACAGCTGAAAATATTCAAAATGTGGTTAATTCGTGTTGTATCTGAAATAACATGGGCTCTCTAAAGTGAAGAATTCTCCAGTGCAGAGGTACTGCCTGTTTCTCTCTGTGTGGTGGTTTGAAGCTGTTATGTACCCCAGAAAAGGCCATGATCTTTTAATCCATTCCTGTGGGTGGAGACCTTTTAATTAGGTTATTTCCACAGAGATGTGACCCACCCCTTTGAAGGTGGGTCTTAATCCCCTTACTGGAGTCCTTTATAAGAGGATAAAGGACACACAGAAAAAAGCCCAGAGAGCTCAGAGAAGCCCCAGAGAAGCTAAGAGATGAAATTAAGAGAAGCTCACAGAAGAAGCCTCAGAGAAAGCTGAGAGGAAGCTACTGAAACCAGAAGCTGGAGGCAAAGAAACCTGGGAGGGAAGAACCGGCAGACATCACCATGTGCCTTGTGATCTGGCAAAGGAGCCCAGGCTCACTGGTAGCCGGTTTTCAGAGTCCAGGTATCATCCTGTTGAAGCCTTAATTAGGACATTTTCACAGCCTTAGAACTGTAAACTTGTAGGCTATTAAATCCCCATTGTCAAAAGCCAGTCTTGTTTCTGGTATATCACATTTCCTCAGCTTTAACAAACCAAAGCCCTCTCCTTTGCTAGTTTCTCTCTCCTTTGCTAGTTTCTCTCTCCTTTGCTAGTTTTTCAAGTATCAGTTCAGAGACTCCTGCCTATTCTGGCCTCTCCTTTCCACACTTGCAAGAGGTCACAAGGGGACAGTCAAAACTGATGATGCCAGGGCTGGATACGTTTGATAGAAGAGCTGCCACGGCCCATGCCCATCAGAAGAGCCTCCAAGAGCAGCACACACAGGGACGCCCCTTGCTGTGCTCCTAGTGGGTCCCCAGAGTCGCCCCTGCCCTTCTGGCTGAAGGAGGGTGACGCTCTGCAGCCGCCACAGCAGGCACTCCCTTGACTCCTGAGAAAAGGGTCCGTAGTGTGAATAATAATAAAATAGCTAACACACGCCAGAGACCACAATAAGGGGAGTGTTCCGTTGGACTCCAAGATAATTATTAAATGGGAATTAAAAATTGTGGTGAACATTTCACTTAAAATGTTCAAGTCCCTTGTTTAAATCCTGAATAAGCAGTTGGCTTGTGTAGGTTGCTTGTTTCCCCACCCAAAGACAGTTTTAAGATGGGATGTTTAGGGACCTTTGTTTTGTTTTGTTTTGTTTCAGTAAGGGTGGGAAGAGATGCTGCATGGGAGACAATTCACTTTAACTAGTTAGTATTTTTATTTTGTTTAATAACCGTTGAATTAGGTAGCCTGTGCTTTTAGTGTTTTCAAAAGATAAATGTGTTGAAATAGAAGGGGGGAAGAATCTAAAATTGTGGTCACAAAGCTCACACAAGTTGCATATAACCACATGTCTACTTGTATTATGTAAGTTTTGTAAGTTTATCTTGGCTCCCACCTAGATTGTGAACACACACAAGTTGCATATAACCACATGTCTACTTGTATTATGTAAGTTTTGTAAGTTTATCTTGGCTCCCACCTAGATTGTGAACAAGTCAGAAATTACCTATTCATTTTATGTGCATCTTCTCGAAACACCTGGCTCTCTGCTAAGCCCAGAGTACTTAGAAAGCACAGGATGCTGGAGCTAGAAGAGCATCTGAGACCTGTTGAGCCTCACCTGCCTCTACAGGGTGTGGGTTTTACCTTGGTAAATGATGGGCAGCACATGCTATCCAGTGACAGTGTTGTCTTAGCTTCACGTGGGAAGTGAAGGTGATATTTCTGCAGTCAGCTGGACCCATCTACATGGTTCTTATACATCCAGCTTTGACCACCTTATGCCAGCTAATCAATATAAGCCACTGTCTCGTACAGAAATGTGTGGATCGAGTCTGTAGAAGATGTCAAGGCAATTAAGAAAGGTCAGCCAAATTCCAAACACGATAACTTGGAATAAATACTTAAAGCGTGAAGGAGCTGAATTCACTTTCAAAAGACTGTCTCCAGGGAGTCAGACTTTGCTAATTGACAGCTGCTTCATGCTATCCGACAAATATATTGTGAATCACAGAACTGGAGGACCTCAAGGGGCATCAGAATCACACAAGGTGACCCAGTGACGTCCCTGATATCTCAGAGCCAGCTGTGCCAGAAAAGGGGCTTGATCCCAAGCCTGTTGCTTCTCCATCAGCAGTGTCAGCCTGTGGGAGCCATCAGTGAGCACCAGGAATGAATCAGCCTCCTTCTTGTTGGCCAAGAAATATTTAAGTGTCCATTTCTTCTACTTGTGTGTGTACAACTAGCAGGAGTGTATCTAGCTGATTTTATTTGGAAAAGTCAGCTGTAGTTTCCAAGATTTACTTTCACAAGATTTTATCTTAATCTTCATGTGTTCCCATGAGGTTCCAAAACAATGATCGGTCCATTACTGACAATCACATTGTTTTTATTGAAGACACAAAGTAAACCAAAGTAGACACATATCTCCCTCTAGCTAGCTCCTTCTCTGCTGCTTACGTGCCAATCAATAGTGAATATAAGGGTAGATGGCATCTCTGAATTCATGGAACTTTGAGTCCAGGGCATGTAATAAGCACCAATTACAGAGTGATTTGAGAACCGCTTTGATGAGGGAGGGACAGAGTTAAGGGGGCGACATTGCAGAAATATGATACAGACATTAGACCAGGATCAAACTGGCTAGCTGTGTTATCTAGGTGAGTACTTAAATTCTCTGTGCTTCAGTTGCTTAATCTGTGTAAAATAGGAGGAATAGTAGGCTCTAGTTCATAAGACTATTGTAGGACCAGATGATAAAGCTATACTCTTGATAGTTGTAGACTCATCGAGATAGAGGTGTAAGGAGCTCAGGAGAGGGCTCTCAGCTGGATAGGGGATCAATTTGAAAATCGCCACTATCACAGAGTAAATTGAAGCCTTGATTCCTCTAAGATCAAGGGAGCATGAGTAAGAAGTGGTACAGAACACAAAAGTTTAAGGCAGAAGAAAAGAAACCTGAAAAGGAGACTGAGACTGAGGATTTTAGAGGACATAAAATCCAGGGCCTTCAGCCTGCACTTAGGAGACAGATCCAGAAGCCGGGGTTTCAAACTCTTCGACTGCCTGACATGGGAAGAAATGCATCTTACATTGCAGCCCAGAATGCACAGACTCACACATCAACCACTAAAAGATTTTTAATGCTGAATGTGACCTCCTATGGATTGCAGTTCACAGTATAGAAATCGCTGATCTAGATTAATTATGGTATTTACCCAATATTGCTCTGCACATTAGTTTCAAAGCCAGCAAGTTTGATAATCCAACACTACTACTTGAAGATGAGTGAGAGTCATTCCCTCTTTCAAAAAATATTTATTGAGCACCTGCTAAGTGCCAGGTAATTCAGTAAGCTGTGATCAGTATCATGATGGGCCTAGTGCTTAGAGAAAGCCTTCCAGAGAAGTGACATTTAAGACAAAGGATGTGTAGGAGTAGCCAGAGGAAAGCAGGCAGGAGGAAGAGTGGGGAGGTGTAAGTGAGAGGGAAGCACCTGGAACTCTGAAGGAAATGCCCCGTGTCTGAAATATAGAATGAGGAGGGGCCAGATCTTGGAGGGCCTCGAACGCCAAATTGAGGAGATTGGGCTTTGGCCTAGAGATGATGGGGAGCTGGGGAAGGAGTGGCAGAGACAGATGTGCTTCGGCAGAACATCCCTCCAGCTGCTAAACAGAAAATGATTGGAAAGGAGCAAGCCTGGAAGCAGAGAGAGATCATGTAGTAGAGCTTCTGCAAACTACATGAGGAACCATGCCAGTCTGCAGAAGGCCATGGGATGGGAGGAGGGGGTGGGTTGATTGACTGGAAATGGGAGACTACAGGGGAGGAAAGCGTCAAGACTGACACATGAGAAAGGCACATTGAAGGGCTTTGGGGAGCAGTGAGGTGCCTGCCAGTCACCTGAGTAGAGCTACCTGGTGGGTAGTAGACTGTGTCCACCTGCGGCTCAGGAGAGAGGTCCCAAGTAGAACCAGGGTTGGGCACTGTCAACACGGAGATGAGACTTGAAGCTGTGCGAGTAGATGAGCTCCCTGGGGAAATAGCTGCTAGACGGGACAGCAGCCCACAGTAAGAAATTCACTCTGCACTGTGACCGTGACCCAGCGTGCACACCCATGTATGTGCACGCACACATACCAAAAAACCACTTAGCCTCACTCATGCATGCATGCTGATATTTTTCTTTGTGTTTTATCAAACTACAAATGCTGGTCCTCGTGTTCTAAATTGTTTTCCAGACACCCTACTGTCTTAGGGAATATGCAGAATGAGAAGAGAAAGCATAGGCCCAAGCTTTTGAGGACTGGCATAGACATTCTGTGTCCTTACGCCCCAGTCTAATCCACCTCCCCCATCCTGCTCTACTTCCCAGCAGAGGTGAAGTAGGAGCAGCATTGCTCACAGTGTCCCATGGAGGACGCTGCGATACAAACCTCAAAAATGAGGCTCTGTGGGCAAGAACAGCTGAGAAACTCTCTAATGCCAGGATCACCCTTGGAGGTTTGTAGCACACACTGGCATTTTACAGTCTCTGAGAAGTTCTGTAGTTTAAAAAAAAAAAAGTTTAACTTTTTTTCTAACATTATTTGATGAGTAGATAAACTGTGGTATATACACATGATGGAATACTATGTAGCAGTAAGAAGGAACAAGGTTGTGAAACATATGACAACATGGATGAACCTTGAAGACAATGCTGAGCGAAATAAGCCAGGCACAAAAGGAGAGATATTGTATGTAACCACTAATGTGAACTCTGTGAAAAATGTAAAGTAAGTGTCTTATATTGTAGAATATAGGGGACCTAGAGATAGACAGCAGCTAGTGAAGGGGGAATGATAATCTAATAAGAACAGACAAGATATTGAGGGTGATTTTAATGATATGGGAATGCTCAGATGTGACTGTGGTTCATTAATTTTCTTTTGGTATGGTAGGAGCATATTGGAAGGAATTAAATTATTTCAGGATATTTGTCTTTCCCATTGCTTTACTTGATTTATCATATTAAAAATATTTCCAAATAAAATAAATTAAAAAAAAATTTTTAATGAAGTTATTTGAATGCCTAATGCTCTTTTCCATGTAACACCCACTAACATCAGGACAAAGTCATATTCTGTAGAACATACTTTCATAACACTGCATTAGGTCATTGATTTCTAGACCTAGGGTTTCTCAGAATAAGTGTTGGTAATCACCAGGTTGTGTGTGGTTGAATTTGTTTTCAGGAAGGCCATAGAGAATTTGGAACTTAATAGGGTTCTAGCTAAAGGTCGGAGGTAAATGAAATGACCTGCTCACAGACCTTTTAGTCCAATGACTCTGTTAGATATTCTAAAATATGTATAGTAGATTATACTGAAAAGACTCAAAAATATATTTCTTTGTAAAAATACCACATTAAAAAGACAGGATTTTTCAGTTGAGATCCACTCCGACAATCCAGAAGGAAAAGGTGTCTGATATAATTTTAATTATAAAAGCATCCAAGGAACAGAACTCTAATGAGGTGTCACTTTGCAAAAGGAATAATTAACCAGTCCTATGGTCTCTAGGCTCATTTCAGGGTCTTTGCTTTTATGTGTTCAGACCACAGCTTGCTTCTGTAGCATTCCTTGTGCAGTTCCACTTTGAAAAGCGTAGCCTTTCCTAAGTGGTGCTGGTGGGTGTGAAAAAAGGCTTTGCTTAAAGAGTCCAGCATTTTCTTTCTCGGTTTTGTCATATCTGGTTTATCGATTTCATAGGATTTTGGAATTATTTTCACTTCAAATGAGTTTAAGAGCCTTAAAGTATTGTTAGGGGAAATCCTTGAGTTCAAGAGCAAAGGCACATTTACTTTTTTCCCCAAATGCAGAACATGCTGCTTGGTCAAACAGTGAACACAAGTGTAGAGTCTGTTGTGATTAGATAGTACTGTCGCTGTTGGAGTTTGAATATTTCCGTCCTATTGTTGCTGACTACATTTCAATAATGTTTGGGGTTAATGGCTCCAAATCTCATGTTGCATTAGCGTGCCACAAAGAAGAGAGAAAATGTTTCTGTGAAAAAGCATGAAGAGTCCAGCTTCAGGAAAGAGCAGTAGCTTGCAGTGACATGCGATGGGTGAGCTGCACTGCAGCGGTGGATGTACACAGGAGCAGACTTTCTGTGTTACTCAGACAAGTAGTAAATGCACACGTTGTTTCTGTGCATGGCCTTCTAGTTCCATTAACTCAGAAAATGTCCAGGGCAGCAAAGGGAAACCCAGGAGCATGCCTTCCAAAGTACAAAAGGAATTCTGTCTGACTCTATTGGTTCACCTGGTGCCAAAGCAAACGTAGTATGTGTTTCTTCGAAGTCCTAGGACAGTGTAGTGCGACACTAATGTAATTCCAAGAAAAGAAAGCTGGTCAGTTCCAAACCTAGGCTATGTCACTGGAAAAGCAAGCTTATTATATGATTTGTACCAAGCCCTGTCATTTGCTTATTATATTTATCACTTCCATGGGGTAAAAAAGGAATTCAACTGTACCTTAAGAAGTGATGCACCTATGGGTGCCAGCTTTTAACCACAGAACATTTCCAAATGAGAGCTGTTAGTAGACCCATCACAGGACAGGAAGATTATCTCAAAAGTGTGATTTAAGCTGAGAATCATTAATTAAGTAAGAAGGAAGAAAGGAGGGGAGAGAAGAAGACAATTTAATTGGAAACACTACATTCTCCCTCCATTGCTTGAGAGAACAGGACCAACCAAGTCAACATCTTATAACAGATGCCAGTTCTACTTCTGTTTAGTGCAACGAAAGTTCGTCATCAGTTAAGTGTTAGCTTAGCAAACACACTTGCTTTGCCGACCTGAATGGATCATTGGTTAGCATAATTTCTTCCACTTAGAGAAAAACATATTTTCCCCAGTGGGTGGTTGCCCTGTTCATTGTTCAACAGTCAGCAAAAAAGGAACTGACAAAAGTAAATAAAGAGGGAGAAGATTTGCTGTCCCACTGAAGAGTGCATGGGTCAGGGAACTGCTTCTGCCTGGCTTTGCTTGCTGCCCTCCCAGGGCCACCTGGCCAGCTGGTTGTCACCTGCAAACTTGCAGGACCAACTCGTGTGGGCTGAGGCTTCCCCAGAGCAAGAGGAGATGAGGCAGTGAAGGTGGGAGGGGAGCAACAAGGGCCCTTCTGGCCAGTAACCTGCTCTGCCATCTTACTCTGGCTCCCTGATTCCTGTAAATCTCCCAGTTCTGCTGCTTCATCCTCTGCCTGTTTATTCTGCCTCTTTGTTCCCGGTGCATCTCTGGTTATTTAGTCTAAGACTATCCTTGGCCCCACTGTTCTTTGTCCTCTCCCATCCTTACCACACTACCAGTGCATGGATACAATCCCACTGAGGTTGGGGGAAATTCCCATGAATTACTGGGAAAGCCACCAGAGGGAAGGGGCATTTAGGGGTTAAGTCCTTGATCTACAGGGCCTGGGATCAGTGGGATCCTGTAAGCTATCACTGCTTGCGTGACATGGCCAGTCCTGCTCAGTGTCAAATAAATATGCAACGCATTGACACGAATTCCAGAAGATTCCTGGACCGGCCGAGGCTCTTCAGAACTCACATTCAGTCTGCCCTCAACCAGAACTTCACCCTGAGGTTCTTACTTGGGGGAGGAAGAAGGAAGTGAGTGTTTGCCTTCATTGATGCTAAGCACTTTCACACACATCACCTCTGTCAATACTGAAATCTGTCCTACAGGAAATGGATTTGGGTGAGCATTCCTATTTTACTGATGATACTGGATCTCAGAGAGGTTCATTCATGTGCCCAAGATCACACAGCTAGTACGTGGGGAAACTCAGATAAAACCTGAGGTTCCACATGCATTCCTTTGCTGGGTTTAAAGGCCAAAGTCCCAGTTCTGCTGCTCAATAGCTTTATGACCTTGGGTGAATTGTTTTCCATGATGCCCCTCAGTCTCCCCTTCTTCCACAAGAGCTTAGGACCCCCACCTTGCTGGGTTATCAGGAGGATTAAGTGAAATGTGATAACTCCTGAGAAAATGCCAGCCCAGACTGCACACACTTAGGAGGCACTTGGAAACAGTCGGGTCTTCATACAGCTCTGTTAATTTGTACAGGAATAGACATGAAAATAAGTTAAGATTTCTACCTAGCAGTTCCTTTAAAATATATTAAGAAGAGAAAGAAAAGAACCAGTAAATAAGTGGACCTGAGTTTCATTCCAGATAGTATTTTAAGGTTCTATCCTTTTCAAAATTTATAGCCAATGTCAACAAATACTTAGTTTGTCTAATCTTGTTGTGGTTTACATAGAAGGTGGATTGGGTGTTTTTCAAGGTTGAGACTTCCTGTTTTTCCCTGATCACTGTTTTTCTCTTTGAATTCTTCAGTTTTTGCATCAGCCAAGAAAACATGCAATACTAGTCATATGAGATTAGTCTTAAGTTCCATGTATGTTTGAAAGAATTAAAAATTAGGTGATATAATAGTTTAGGTCATAGTTTATTTATCTGTTTAGTGCACTTTTGTCTTCACATGGAAGTAAGTAATTATAGAGAAATGTGTTTTGCTCTGTAGTTTTAGAAAGACCCGGGGGGAAATCTTAATGGCTTTTAATTTGTGAGGAAACATCATATGTTGGGGAACTGAAAGATACCATAAAACTTACTTTAAAGCAGACTAAACTATACTGTCAGGGTTATAAATTTTATACAATGAAAAAATCTTACTTCTCAAAGAGCAAAATTATTATTTTTATCCTTAAAGTGCAATTTTAAAAGTCTACATTTTGCCATTTTGAAACTTAAATAACCTTGGGAGATTCCCATTTATTCTCATTAAAAAAGGAAGAGCTGTTTATTTTAGTTTATTCCTTAGTGTTAAGGAGAAATTACCAAGTCAAAAAAATGAACACAGCATAGAAAAGGAGCTTAGCTTTTCCATCCCCTCCACTCTGGCAGCACAATGTGAGTTTAGAGTCATTGAACTGGCCCTAAATGTGGTATGAAGATATTACATTTGCTTTCAAAAAAAAAAAAAAAAATGCATTTAAGCCATAAGCCAACTAGAGTGAGACTTGGTAAAATAGTCCTAACATTGAGATTGGAACAATTCTTAAATTCATGTATAAATGGCTGTTACATCTGACAAATGAGTTTGGATCTAGTTATGTCCAAAGAGTCCAAGTTATACCATGACATGAAAAAATATGCACACATGTATTTGCATATATATGTAATATATATGTACATGTATATGTTTGTACACCTACCTAGGGCCCATTCCATATACCCTTGTTCTAAAGTTCCCTTTTCACTCATTTTTATCAGTTAGTGATACCATATTCGGTGCAACCTTTATAACTATACCACTGGATCATGTCTTGACATTATTATGGTTTCAGGTGATAGATACTCCCTCTGTGTGTCTTCTTCTCCCTTCATTCCCTCCATTCAAAGACAGCTCCTTGAGTCTGTCCTCCTTGTCATCGAAAGATGCTTATGACAATGAATCAGTCAGTAACTATCACATACAAGCCCCTAATTCTAAGGTCTGGGAGGGATATAGAGAAATACTTCTTCCCATGTAAAGTTCATGGTCTGCTTGGCCACCAGCTCACGTGCATTGATCAGTAAAGAGCACGGTGCCAGGCACACACGTCAGACTCGGTAAGTGAATGCGAATGAAGGAAACGGTCCCATGGAGAGTTAAAAGATGAAGATGATACCTGGGAAGGGGCAGCCATGTGAGTCCGAGGGGTGAGAGAGCATTTCCTGCAGGAGGATAGGCCTCACCTTGTTCTGAAAGGATGGGCAGTCACTGGCATTTCAGCTGGGATGAAGTGATGGCACCACAAGGAAATGCAAAGATAGGAGACTTGCAAAAATCTACAGGTCACAAGGGCAACATTGGGAGTCCTAAGTTTTTAGGACTATCAAGAAGCCTTCCCTAACCCCACAGACAGGGTTAAACGCCCTTATGCTCTAATCGGATGTTCCAGTTTGGCAATGCTGCCGTTAGGCAAAATACCAGAAATGGATTGGCTTTTATAGAGGGGGTTTATTTGGTTACAAAGTTATAGCCTTAAGGCCATAAAGTGTCCAAGGTAAGGCATCAACAATAGGGTACCTTCACTGGAGAAAGGCCATTGGCATCTGGAAAACGTCTGTTAGCTGGGAAGGCACATGGCTGCCATGTGCTTGCTTCCAGGTTGAGTTTCAAAATGGCATCCTCCAAAATGTTGGCATCAGCTTTCAATGGCTGTCTTCAAAATGTCTCTTTAAGCTGCAGCCCTGAGCTCCTTCTGTCTGAGCTCTTATAGGGCTCCAGTGATTTAATTAAGACCTACACTGAATGGGCGGGGCCACACCTGCATGGAAATAATGCAATCAGAGTTATCACCTACAGTTGGGTGGGTCACATCTCCATGGAAACAACCCAGTCCAAAGGTTCCAACCTTAACAAGACTAAATACCTCTGCCCCCACAAGATTGCATCAAAGAACATGGTGTTTTGGGGGACAATACAGCTAAACCAGCACATTGGACTGTTATCATTGTTTTACTTATTTGTAAACAAATCATGATTTAAGTGCTGAAGGCTAAAAAGGTGGACGTAAGTCATGGAGGGCTTAAACAAGTGGCAGCAGACAAGTAAGTTAGACAGAGAGAAGATTGCTCTTTTCTCACACCCAGTATCATCACAGGGTGATCACTAAAAACTGTGTTAATAGCATGTGAATATTTGCTTTATGCGGTACTTATCTGGCTTTGTATTCTAGGATTTAGGCATTTCATTTATTTTATGAGGATTGATAAGGTTGCTTTTAATTTTTTTTTTCACTTTAAACTATAAAAGTAACATATGCTCTTTGAGATAAGTAAAATGACACAGATGTGTGTAAAGAAGTTAATCATTTCCCACTTACCGTCCGCCTTAATCCCACATCTCCTAAATAACCATGATGTTTGGTATATGTCACTCTACAACTTTCTCTCTGCTCATACAAATATATTTACACAGTTTTGAGGGTCCTTTTTTTTAATAGAGTGAGAATATACTATATATCTTAAGCTACAACTTACTTCCACTTAACACTGTATCTTGAGTTTTGTTGAATACGTTTAATTCCACTTCATACTTTGTAATTGTTATATAACATTCCCCCATATGGGTGTACCGTAATTATTTAACCTTCTCTGCATTGATGGTCTAATGGATTTTTCTCAGCTTTCTGCCATTACAAAGAGTGTTTTAGTGAACAACTTGTATGCCTGTCATTATGTCTAGTACTTGTATTTGGATAGGTTTCTAAGGGGGGATTACTGGATCAAGGAGCTGGTACACTTTTAGTTTTAATACCTCTTGACATATTCTTTCTCCACAAGATTAAAGCCAACACTATGAAATTTTCCATTATTCCTTAAGTCTTAGTTTCCTTGCTGCTAAAACCAATACCATATAATTGGTCAGCTTAACCACAGGAATTTATTGGCTCTTGGTTTCGGAGGCTGGAAGCTGGCCTCCTCCCAGGTTGGTATCTTCTGGCTGGCCAGCAATCTGTGGAGTTCCTTGGCTTTTCTATCACATGGCGGTGTGCACAGCAGCCTCTTCTTTCTCTTCCAGGTTTCGTTAACTTCCAGCTTCTGACTGATCCGCATGGCTTCTCCTTCCATGTCCAGTTTCCTTTGCTTATAAGGAATAAAGCCCTATCTGGACTAAGGCCCACCCTCACTAAGTTTGGGCACCTTAACCAGTAACATTTTCAAAGGTCCTATTTACAAATGGGTTCACACCCACAGGGACAGGGTTTGGGACCTGAACTTGCCTTCTGTGGGGACATGATTCAACCCTAACACCATATCTTCACCAGCACTGGATTTTACCAGTCATTTTAATTTTTTAATCTGATAGCAATCTCATTGGTACCATTTGTATTTCCCTGACTACTGTTGAGATAGCATCATCTTTTCATATATATGTTCCTCGTTTGCATTTCTTCTTCCATGAGTTGCCTTTTCTATAGACAGTTTTAATATCCGGGAAGGCAAGCTCCTCTGCACTGATCCTTATCAAATTCCTCTGGGTTATTCTTCCATATGAAGTTTAAATCCTTTTGCCCAGGTCCAAATGAAAACCCAAATCACTGGAATTCTGATGGAAACTCCATTAAACGTAAGATGAACTCAAGACAGAGTTCTGACATAATTACAACATTGTCTTCTCATCAAGGATGTAGTTACCTCTCCATCTATTCAGGTCTTATTTTATGATGTTTAATAAAACCCTGTGGTTTTCTTCAGTTAGGAACTACACTTCTTGTTGAATTTATTCCTAAGAATTTTATAGTTTTGTCTCTTTTATAATGGGAAAGAGGCAATTCAAACACTTTGGTCTCATAAGAGACAGACGGTGCCATCAGTAACAAAGAAAATAGGTTTTTCTTTTTTCCTCTTTCTCTTGATACAGATTCCTTTTAAATGATAAATGTATACTAAGGAGTTTTATTAGAAGAAGACCAAGAGAGTTGTTATTCTCTTAATACACAGTTATATTACTATTTTCCTAAATGATGCTTTAAAATAATTTCAATTTCAACTAGTAAGATTTAGTACATCAACTGCTTATTAGTGGTTGGTCCTTTTTACATCCGAGGTCTTTACTCCACGCGGAGGTCTTAGGGGTCGGACAAAGGCCTGAATAACGCCATTTGGGCAGCTGGTGATGTTTGTGAGCGTCACTGTCTGTCTCAGTGTGAAGGGTCACATTAACCTTCTGCTGTCTGAAATGTGAACAAAGACCACAGCAAAGCCCCACGGCCAGCGCGTGCATTGGGTCTCACGACAGTGGCCTCTGGGAGAGCCCTGGGCGTGGCCTCTGGCCCTCCGTGGCATCCGGAGGCCTGGAGCTCCCGTCCACTGGCCGTGGAGCCCACCCGGGCAGCCCGTCCTCGGCTCTGCCGCCACTGGGGTCCCGGCGGGCGTTGGACCGACCCTCACAGGTCCCTGCTCCAGTGACCCCCTCACCCATCCTGGGTGAGGCAGAATTAGAAGGGGGAGCAGAGTGGCCTGCTCTTGAGGCATCTTGGCTTTTCTTTGTGGACCTCCCCGGTAGCTTCTGTCCAGGGAGCTGTACGGAGCAGCTTCTCTCCTGGACCTTCTCTGCCCCGGCCGCGCGTCGCAGGCAGCAGCACCTTCAGATGGTGGCAGCCGGCCCTGGACTCCTCACCCTGGGAAAAGCCTCTAGGGAACTTGAACCCAGCCTAACGTACATTTGTTTGTGAGAGCCCTCCAATTCCCCAAACTAGATGGCCACTCCAGAAAACTCACAACGTTTCACAGTGGTTATTATTTTTGATACTTCCTAAATGTCTGCGCAGGTAAGGACACGGAGAGTGGAGGGGTGTGCCCCTGGCCACCGCCCCTGGCTTCTGGTGTGGCTGCACCAGGGCAGGCGCACTCGGAGATCTCGGGTTCCGTTCCAGGCCACCGCAATAAAGCAGATAATGCAATAAAGCAAGGCATATGGAGTTTTTGGTTTCCCAGTGCATATGAAAGCTATGCTTACACTATGCTGTGGTCGATGAAGTGTGCAATAGCATTATATCTTTAAAAAACACAATGTAAGTGCCTTAATAAAAACATGACACGGAGACACAAAGTGAGCACGTGCAATTGGAAAAATGGCACCAACAGACTTGCTCGCCACAGGGTTGCCACGAACCTTCAGTTTGTAGAAAAGGCAGTATCTGCAAAGTGCAATAAAATAAGATATGCCTGAATGAACCAAGTAACCTTGGGCAAATCATGGAATCTCTGTGCATCTTTGTTTCCTTATCTGCAAAATGGAAGCTTTCGGTCTTTACCCTGTTGCTATGGTGTTGTTAGATCAATCTCTAACTGGTGAAGGCATGACCAGCAGAGCGCAGTGCTTCAAGGGAGAGGCCGTTGCCCTGCTCGAGCTCCGTTAGTGCTCAGCCAGTGAATGATTCTACCCCACCAACAAATGTGCCGTCTCTGGCTGCAGCACCGTGCTGGGCTCTCAGAGCCAAGTGGAGAAGGAAGCAGATGCTGCTTCTCACCAGGTCCCCTTCATCCCTTCGTCTGTGTAGGTGACAGGGCTGGAGAGGCAGCTCTTCAGGCTACTCCGAGTTTCAAATACACAAAGCCTGCATCACAGTGAAATTGGATTTACAGAATGAAGCTCAGCATGTGCATTTTCTAGGCCATGTATTGTATGTGTGAAATCAGTAGTGACAAAAGTGTATCCATTTTTCTATCTTTAGAAATTATCCACATGATTCTATGGCTAAATAACGTATCATGTTTCTAGGAGAAAAATCTTAGGCATAAATCATGGCTATTTAAATGCAGGATATAATTCTTAAATCCCTGCTTCAACTAATGATACCATTTGACTCTTTCCTAGAGTCCTTTGATTGTTCCACAGTGACACCCTTTATCCTTTCTTGTATGTGTTCTGAATAGCTTAATTGACTGCAATGATTTTACTTACCCTAGAATACCATGAGTCAGGACAATAATTTTAAGGCGTTGTCACTGATTCCCAACAAACCAGACTCCATAAAGCTAGTTGTGGGCTGGATGGACAAACTTACTTAATGACTGATTTTAACTCCTTCTCACTCACCTCCTTAAAACCATCAGATCAAAAGCCCCAGACCCTTGGAAATCCTGCACAAACACTTTGTGAGTGCCAGTCACTGAAGTTCCAACAGTGAGTCACAGCTGAACCCCACACGGAAAGAAATAATGCCTTAGCAAAGAAGCAAATAAGAGTGTTGGGCAAGTTAAAGATGCTGGTGCTGGGATGAGCATTAGCAAACCAGAACAGGGGACACAGTTCAACCCATAACATGCAATCTGTAGCACGGTGGTCAGGTCAACCAGTTAGGTACGTGCATAGATTCCTGGACAATTTCTAATCGTAATCCGCCCTTCATCTGAGCTTCAGAGGATGCTATTGCTAATCAAGCAGCATTGCAGGGCAACCCTGCCAGAAAGACCAAGAGCAAGCTGAGGCACACCAGTAGAAAGCCTGAGGGGCAGCAGCAAGAGGAACTGTTCTAGCTCCCATGCAGCTAAAATGCATTGCATGGCTCTTCCAGTTTGTAATACAGATACATATACTTCCATTCTGGTCGGCAAATGCTGATGCTCCAGGCCCCCTGAGTATCCCTCTGCTGCAGTAGCTTCCCCAGCCCCTCCCTCTCAGATCACCCAGACATCATCACCCCACCTCCCCACCACCATTATTAGATGAATCAAGGGTACATATCTGGCACAGGAGGGGACTCTAGGCCTATACCAGGGGACCAGCTTCACTCCTTTCTGATTGGTTAGTGCAGGTCATTAAATATTTGGGCTATAAACCCTAGATGGGCTCATTTACAGAAGAAAGGCTGGGACTGATCAGAAATTAGATATGGGAAGTTTGCCCCTGTAATGTAGCACTATGTGATGCCATAAATTTCTAGAAATGGTAAAAAATAAAATAAAATAATAAACTAACCCCACCCTGTAGGTGCATCTTAAAGCACACATGCACATTCCTAAGCATGATAGCTATCTGTACTAAACTACTCCTGCTATATATCAATAACTTCAAAGAAATATGTTCAAGATGTTGCAAATCCCAGTTTGGCTCTGTGCCTTCCTTGTTCTTGCCCATATAACCCCTTGCAACCTCCCAGGTGGCGCAGAGGCTACTCCGAACCTCCTGCGGCTGCCCAGGATCCAGCTTCTGGTTTGTAAGTTCCCTAATAAACTGTTACTGTTTTGCTAAAAAAAAAAAAAAAAAAAAAAGATGCTGGGATGATGCATTCTGCTAGGTACAAAAGCAGCCCATAAACATTCTTGTCTGCGTCTTTAGAAGGCCACTGCAGAGAGTGCCTTATGTGCCCCGCTCCCCCCCACCCTACCCCACCTCGCCCAGGGGATGGTTGAACAGGCACCTGAGCTATGCAGGACCACCTCGTGCTGTAGTCCCAGGGTTCCTGCTTTCCGCCACGCTGCAGGGTGCCGATTGCAGAACACAGTTGATTTCTTTTATCCTCATTTTCTTGGCAAGTCTCTGATACACGATGTCTTTAGTCTCAATCAGTTTGTTCTCCACGTTTACGCTGTAGTGCCTGCTATACCTTATGGTAAAAAATTTAAAAGTTAAAAAAAGAATCTCTACTTTCAGTGTCTTAAGCCAAAAGTCGTCTTTGATCTGATCAGCTAGTAGTCCTCCCAGTTTAAAGAAAATTTGCTATTAGCCAGCAATTGGCACCAACTACAATGGCTAGTTGAAAGGGAAAGGAGGGCTTGGTTTCACTTTCATGCAGTGAAGGTTAGAGTCATAGACTCTGAGGTCAAGACATCTGGATTCTTCTCCCAGCTCAGTGGAACGATGGGCAAACGAGTTAGTCTCTCCATGCACCGGTTTCCTCACCAGTAAACTGGGAAATTGTCAGGAGAAGTAACAACTTTAGAATAGTGGCTGTCGCACTGCAAGCGCTCAGGAAATGTGAGCTGCTAGAATATTTTCCTCATCATCATCACTGCAGCCGTTGAATTTCATAAGGCCCAAATGCAAATGAACATTCACTTTTTATTCATTTAGAATAAGTGTATCTGTAAATGTCGATGGGAGACAACAGATGATATGCCTGAATGTTAAGTCAGAAAAAGAAAGGGAGCTTCTGAGGTGCTTGTCAAGCCACAAAGTTAAGATGCCAGCGTAATGAAGAAAACTGTGTATTACTAAGCAGAGGGTTGTATATAGCCCAAAGACTCCCAGGATCCTGGAGTTAATCTATTATTCTAGACTGTTGCTTGTGGGGGGTTGTTTTGTTTTGTTTTTAATAGAAAAGTATGTTTAAAAAATATTCAGTTCTGAAGTGCCATCAGCATAATCTTGAATATTCACTAAGAAATATCTGCCATTTGGGGACCATAAGGCTTTGTAAGTATAAAAAAAAATCAGTAGGAAAGATGGGAATTTTGTGCTGTAAAGATGTGTTTGTCATCAAGGTGAGGAATGGGTGCAGGTTCTTAAATAACATGTGAAGGTTGGGTATTTTAAAGACACTAGAATTTTCAGGGGGTGTTTCTTCCTTGTCAGACCTCCCAGCGCCTGATAATTAAATTTAGCTATATTAGTAAGCTTCATGTTTAAATGAAAGATCAGGAGGATTTGAGGAGGACCCATTGACACTAAAAGATATCCTTTAATGAACTATCATATTTTCAGATTAAGAGGTCATGAAGCCAAATGCCTTTTTATATCCCCTGAAATATTGAAGAAGCCAACAAGAGAAGACTGAATTAGCCCAACTTAGTACCCCGTTTGGCCGTTTGTCTGTGTGCTTTACAGAAGTCCTTTCCAGGTAGAGGGAGGGCTGCCCTGGGGTTTTCAGGATGCTCTGAGTGTGGGCGGTTCTGCACGGAGCAGTGACTTTGGTGAGTAAAGAGACCGTATTTCATTTGATTGCTGCCCCCTCTAAACCACAAGCTCATGTGTGGGTGTCCAGTTCTTGGCTAGCACTCCAGCTAAACAGAGTGCGGGTGGTATGGATCCCTGAGAAAATAAAGCATGGCTGGAAAACTACCGGGAAGACAAATGATCTAATATAACCCAAACCGCTTTTTAAAATACAGACAAACAGAACAATAACAGTGGAAAATTACAGGGACCTGGCTCCTTGGGATGATTGAAATCCAAAGGTGGTAATCAAGTGGAAGAAGCTGGTGCCCACAGGTAGCTATGCCTATATATGTACTTCTGGATTCTCCACATTTCCACAGTTGTAAATTTTCTAAGGATCTTGGGTTTGAGAAGGATTTTTTCACCAGTGTTTCATCTGCTACAATCACCAGTTAACTTTATGTCATAATAGATGTAACAGGATTGTTGAAGCTGTAGACAGAGGGTCATCTTTTATCAAAGGGATTAGATTATAGTCTAGGCTGTTTCCTAGGAAGACAAAAGTATTGCCTCGTCCTTTCCTTCCTTCAGGTCTCCAACTAGGCTAAGGCGAGTGAAGGCTGTATTCATCTTACTGAAAGTGAAAAATGGGACTCTTGGTACTTCATCTCTTCCTCTTTTAGGGAACAATAGCAATTTCTAACTCGATACCTTTCTGTGGAAGAATTTGAAAAACCATTCTCCAAATGAGCAGCGTGCTCCTTTTTCACTTGCAGCCGTGAGTGTCACTTGAACGTTCAGAGTCTGGCAGCCCTTGGCACTTCCTGAGTTGCGTGGCCATCTCCCTTGGAAGCATCCATTTTTGAGAATCTGGAGCTCACCGCCCTGGTTAGCTGTCAGTGGCACACTTAGCTCCTAACGGGGTTCTCTCGGCTTCCCCAGGGTCTGGTCCAAGAAGATTATCTAATACCTACTGGGTGCAGAATGTGGCAAGGACAAATATCAGGGGAAGTTCCTGGCTGTCTGTTGAGAAAATAATAGAACTACAGCATATACAGTGTTACTGTCATCACTTTACGTATTTTAAGTGCAGAGATTCTACCAAGAATAGGTTTATATACCCAGAAAACTAACCTGCAGTTGGAGGATTTTGATTATGAATTACCAGAGGTGAACTGTATATTCCAGTTAACACATTAATGTGTTCATGTATTGAGTTTCAGTTATGTGACAGGCATTGTGCTAAGCCAATGCAGGAAATCCTGTGACAAATAAGCCTAATCCGTGCCTCAAGGAGTTAGCAGTCCGGTAAGATGGGCAGCCAAGTAAGCAGCAACCACAACGCATCCTGCTGAGGTCAAGAATGAGGTCAGTGCAGGGTGCTCGGAACACTGAGGAGGGGCTAGCCATAGCAGAAGGCTCCCCCAACATGGGGTTTCTAAACAGGTGACTGGGGTGGGGAGAGGGGTAGAGGTGATTCCATGTAGAGAAAAGAACTTAAGCAGAAACCCGTAGATGAGAAACAGTAGAGTATGTCCAGAAAACTGCAAATAATTTAGATCTTCTAGAACATACAGTGGAAGGGGAAGTACAGAGAGTTGAGACCAAAGAGGTGAGAGAGGTCAGATCATGAAGAGCCTTTGTAACCATTCACTCATTCCACAACTATTTATTGGATGCCAGGCATGGTTACAGACACTTAGAACAATGGTGGTGGATCCCATGGTCTATAAACAAGGGGTGCAGTCCTGAAGGGCTTTGGATGCCACTTTCAGGAATTTGTGTCTTCTCCTGAGAGCATCGGGGAACCATCAAAGGACTTTGGGCAAGAGAGTGACCTCATTGGGTTTTTGTGTTCTGACCACAGTGTGGAGAGTTGGAAGAGGCCATGAGGGTAGGACGATCACTTGTGACCTCACCCAAGGCCTGATAATGGTGCTAGAGAGAACTGGGCAGATTCCCAAGTGGCCAAGGAAGGAGTATGAATGGGACCAGGAAATCTGTGGATGTGAGGGATAATAAGGCATGTAGGAAGATCCTCAGGTTTCTGAGTGGGAAGGCCACCATGCATTCACTCAAACTGGGAACCCAAGGGGAAGGCCAGGTTCATAGGAATCCAAGCAGCTACTATAAGGCAAATTCAGTTTTGGAAATGTAGAATGGGAAATTCCAGTAGGATGTTCAGATAAAGATAGGTGGGTTTGGAGCTTCAGAGCAATCTGAACTGGAAGGCTGAATGTAGGAATCCTGAGCAGATGGAAGTAATTGGAGTTGTGGGGGTGAATGGGATCACTCATTGAGAGTGTAGAGTAAGAAGAGGGTCCCAGATGGAGAAGATTAACGTGTAAGAGACAAAGAAAGAGAAAACCTCAAGGAAAAAGAGCTGACTCAGAAGAAATAAGAGGAAGACCTGGAGACTTCAGTGTCATTGAAGCCAAAGGAGAGCAAAAGTGTTTGAAAGAGGGAGTGGGCCTTCAGGGTCAGATCTGCTGAGGGGTCAAAAGATAAATCTGGAAAGTACCTATCTGTTGCAGCAGAAAGTGCAAGTGCAGGGTAGGGGAAGGCAGAAGCCAGAATTCAGTGAGTTCATTCAACAGACCATTCTTTGTTAACCACTTGTTATATGGCCAGAGCATGTTACAAATTCTGGGTATTCAGTCCAGGTCCCTGCTCTATGGAACTGCTATTCTAACAGGTTGAAGAGTAAATAGAAAGGACAGAAAAGGAAATAATGGGAACAGACCAGACTTTGTCAAAGTTAGCTATGAAAAAAAAAAAAAAAAAGATGAGAAAGAGGGAGTTAACTAAGAGGGAAGTATGGAGCCAAGAGAAGGTTTCTTTTTAAGATGGAAGTGATGTGCCTGTGTATCAATGCTGATGGGAAAGAGCCAGTCCAGGAGGAGAGGGTGGACAGGCAGGAAAGAGGAGGATCGTGGATGTGAACAAGGCTCCCGGAAAGCGCAGAGGGGCGTAATGCCCTGGGGGCACTGTTCTTCCCATTGCAGCAGGAGAGAGGAGGCAAGGAGGGGTTTGGGGCAGATGGGTTTTGCTGACGTTTGTTGTTCTAGGGAGAGAAACACAGGAAATTTAGTTCCTATTGATGGATTCCATATTCCAGATGAAGTAAGAGGTGAGAGTATCTGCTAAGTAAGAAAGAGTGAGATGGACTAGGAATCCTGAGAGAACAGGATGGGAAAGAGAGACACCAGGGAAGCCCAGAAGGGCGCCTGGGAGGCTAACAGCCCAGTCGAGGTTGGAGAACCAGGAGGGGGTAGTGGCAGCTTATATTGTTGTGTATTTGATTCTAGCAGTTCTCCAATCCCAAACAGAAGTAGAAATGAGAAGTGTCTTTACCTGGGAAAGGCAAATTACTTGTCTAATCCAGTAGGAAGTTTCAGACAATGAGTTGTGGATATTGGTACATCACGGCTGAAGTGACGACCGTGAAATCTAAGCCAGAGCAGTGAGGAAGGGAAGACAGGAGGAGCCAAATGCATGGCAAGTGTAATGAGGTTTAGAATAGGTGGAATGGGAGAAACGGGGGGAGCTAAAATAGCAGAAGATTGTGGTCAGAGGGTTGGATTTTAACTGAAAATTTAGGGGTAGAACAACTCTGGACAGTGGGGTCCAAGGTATGTCCAAAGGAGTGGGTGTCGTTGGCAAGGAAGTCATTGGCAAGAAGGAGCTCAAAGAACTGAGGGGGTGTTGGGTGGCTTGTCTGTATGGATGTTGAAACCTTTCCCTGAAGCTGAGGTATAGAGGAGCTTAGGAGCCAGATGGCAGGAACCTCAGTGAAAATCAGAGAACCAGAAGGCCAGTGGGAGACAGGTTTGGAGCGGAGCCTGGCTCAGTGGTGTGCATCTCAAAGGAGCGAGGAGTTTGCAAAAAGCAGGGCAGTAAGGGCTGGAAGCAACCTTGGGGGGCAGAGGATGCTCATCCCACCTCCAGAGCTAGAGGAACAGGGTTAACGACAAACAAGTGCAACTGCCAGTTCCTCACCCTCATGCCAACTGCCCCCCTTTTGCCTGGCTCCGGCAAGCTCTTCAGAGCATTTCAGGGATTTTATCTGGTAGATGGACATCAGCAGCCAAAGGCTGTACAGGTCACTCTTGGCTGGACAGGTTGGCCCAGGCAGGGAATGTGACTTATTTGAGCAGGACCCCAAGGCTCTTGCTCGGGGAAGATGACAAAAGAGCGTTTTTCTGGACCCAGAGGAGTCAGACCAGGGTTGACTCCCCACCATGGTGGCCAGGGTTGTGGTTTGATGGTACAGTTTTTGTACTGAGCCCCAGAAATGATCCCTTTACATGAGTGCCTCCCCAATGTCCCAGACAGGAGCTGAGCTGTGCGACGTGTGCACCAGCCTTACCCTCAGGATGGCACAGCTGCCTCCTCCCCTCCTTCCCCAAGGGATGCAGTGTTTTCCCAGTGAGCAATGAGTGCTTGTTCTCAGTACTGGCATAAAAAGATTGGCAGGATTTGGGGTGAGAAGGTGCCTCTTGGCCTGAAGAATTTCCATCTGAAATACAGAGATTTTTCTGGCCTCTGTATCCCAAGTTTAAAATGCCAGGATCTCCTTTAGGATTTAATGATCTATGACAGTTCATACCTGGGAACTCACCTCTGAGATTTGAGAGCCATTTCCCTGGAGGTGTTTTCTTATTATTCTGTTTTGTTTTTTAAACATTCTCCATTTTTGCTAACTCCCTAGGAGGAACAAAAAGTCATGTAACAGAACACCATGAATCTGTTTCTTAAAAACACCAGAACTTTCCCACAGGCCTTTGCTTTCCTCCAGCACTTCATACAATGGATTCATTTTCATTCGTTGGGTCTCTGCTCAAATATCACCTCCGTAGAGGGACTTCCTTGTCTAGTCTCATCTAGAGAAGCCCCTCCAAGGAGTTTTCAGCTCATTAGCAAGTTGCTTGTCTTTAGTGTTTTATACAGTGAATGTTTACACTGTGTGCGTACATTTTACTTCATTCTTTTCCAATATATATTCATCACCTACCATGTGGTTCCCTACCATGTCATAGGTCTGGGGATGTGGGTGTGAACCAAAGTTGTACGCTCCCTGGAGCGTCCCTTCTCAGAGAGGAGACAGATGATGAAACAGAGAACAAAGAAATAGATGGTGTAACACCAGGTAGTGCACATGCTATGAGGAAAAGCAGGCAGAGCACATTGAGACCCAGGTGAATGAGACAATAGGTGACTGAAGGACATACAAGAACTTTATGAATCATCGGAAAATGCCACGAGGAAATGGATGGATGATTTACTCAATAAATGGTTTTGAAGAAGTAAACTATTTGAGGAAAATTAATTTTAATACATATCTCACACCCTAAGTTCTCAGATGATTATAAAAAGTAAACATGCAAATAAAACTAAAACTAGCTCACACATCTGTGACTGGGTAAGAATGGCAAAGGCAAAAGAATGGAAACAAACTCCAAGAAAAATTACTAATAGACTACATAATATTTCTGGTATCAAAAGAAAATCATGAAATTAAGAAGCTAACAAATTGGTGGGAATACTTGCCACAAATGGGAATAATAAAGTTAATGACATCAATATAGCAAATGTCCTCAATTCTAAAGCTCTTTTTTTCTTGCATTTTAATGTTTCTTGAAATCAAGATATGTTTTTCAGTCAATGTGTACATTTAATTTAGTTAGTCATTAAAAACATTAAATCAATGGTAAATCTTACAAGCAATAACATCATATGATCAAATGTATTTTTTTAGAGTTCATAAAAATTAGTATGAACATTAAGTTTCCTGTAGAAAATAGCATTATGCTAATTCACTCATTCATTTAACAAATGTTTGCTTGTTTACTTTGTACCTAGATGGTAGGTGTACAGTGGTTAGCAAAATAGACAAAAATATTTGTTTCATGTGCCTTTTCTAGGCCAGTCACTGCCTGGTGCCCTGAAGCTAGTTATATCCAATCAAATATGGGTTAGGACAGATCAGCACCACAAATATAGATAGGTGCTTGCATGATATACTTACAAGGTATGACAGTAGCACGGAGTTGACAACAGAAGGGTATATGGGAAAAATCTACGTATTACATACTAGGGACTATAATTAATAGGAATACTATGCTAGTATTACACAAATACTAGGGACAAATAATTAAGGGCTGACGAGCTACAAGATGTTTTGGGTCATGAGAATTGTTTACAGTGGAGAGTGATGAGGATGATACAACTAAGTGATGAAAATGTGAGATATGGATGGATTGTCATGGACATAGCATATGCTATGTGAATTAGGAACCCCGTACTTTATAAGTCAAGCCCTTGATATTGAGGCTTGCTTGGGTGAAACTTATGGTTATCAAGGGGAAGCTGAGCCCACCCATAATTATGCCTAGGAGTCCCTCCAGAGAACCTCTTGTGTTACTCAAACGTGAACTTTCTCTCGCTAAGCCTAACTATGCAAATAAATTCATCACACCCCTCCCCCCGCAACGTGGGACCGGACCCCCAAGATGAATGAGCCTTCCTGGTGATATGGGACATGGATTCTGGGAATGAGCCTGGGATTGAGGGATTTGAGGGATTGAGAATGCCTTTTTGACCATAAGGGGGGAAAGAAAGGCAACAAAATAAGGTTTTGGTGGCTAAGACAACACAAATAGAGTCAAGAGGCTGTCCTGGAGGTTATTCCTATGCAAGCTTCACTTAGAAATGCCAAATGACCACAGAATGATAAGCCGAAGTCAACAGTAGTCCGGGAAACCTTGAAGAATACCCGGATCCCTGTCTGAGAGTCTGTAAAAGTTTACTCACTGAGTGTGTTCTTCAGAAGCTTAAATCCTCGAGAGAGCTCCTATGCCCGCCAAGTCCCGAAACCCAGAGGCAACACCCTCTTCGTGAACATCAACTGGATGTGTCCCCTTTGCTCATAAAGTTGACACCCCTTTTCAACATGAACACCCAAGGGTGGTCGCTGCCTAGATACCCTGAAGATCAGGAAAGTGATTGAATTAGAGGAAGGGGTAGCAATAGACAAGATGGAATTTAACAAAGGATTATGAATACTGAATCTTTATATAATTTTCTCTTTTCTTAGTTGCTAGTGTATTAGAATAGCTAGAAGGAAGGAATTGAAGTGGTGGAACTGTAACCCATAGCATCCTTTGAAATTTGTTCTATAGCTACTTGTTAAATTGTAATTTGAAAGCTATACCTTTTTGTATATATGTTGTATTTCACAATAAGGAAGTAACTGAAACTATGGTACTATAACTCATAACAACTTTGGAAATTTCCTGTATATCTACTTGTTAACATACTTTGAAAGATATTACCTTTTTGTATATATTATATAATAAGGAAATAACTGAAACTGTGGAACTGTAACTATAATATTCTTTGAAATTTGCTAACTACTTGTTAAATTGCACTTGGAAAGTTATCACTTCTATGTATATATGTTACATTCTACAATTAAAAAAAAGATTTAAAAAAAAAAAAAAAAAAGACAAGTTAGGGTTGTTCCAGAGATAATAGATACCTTTGCCAAGGCCACTCAGCAGTTAAATGATAGAAGTGGATTCCAACTCAAGTCTGCCTCACTCTAAAACCTGTGATTTTTCCTCAAATTGGCATAGTTGTTGCGCTAAATGAACTTTTCACACTCACTCTCACTGACAAAGTTGTCGTGGCCTGTGTCCCGTTCTTCTCACCTGCCTCAGCACTGGGTTTGGGGCTAAGGGAAAGAGCCATTGGTGAAAACGTGGTGCAGTGGATGCCCCAGCTGGGGCCGATGTCATTTTAGCACAGAAAAAATAAAGTTTTGTCTACAAGATACATAGAAAGTCTAGTCATAGGTTATTCAGGTGTCTTGTTATATGCTTTTTAAACTTGTACTAAATAATGTACTTATTTATGATTTAGCAAACATTTTAGCAATAAAAACAAGGAAACTTACAATCATAGATTTTGGGAAGCATGGGAAGGAAAAAAAGCAAAGCGTACACTTTTCTCAGTGTCTGAGAGAAACGCAGTTAGAAGTTGTCATAAGTTGGGTTCCCTGGAAGCAGAACCAGAGTTGGGGATTCAGTGAGCTAGTGCTCGCGGGAGAGAGGGAGGGAGGGAAGCAGGACAGGGCGGTGGACAGAGCTGAGCAAGGACGTTCTGGAGCGTGAACTGTACTGGGGCGGCCCCACACTGAGGCGAGGGAGCTGACGTTTCCAGCTGCTGTGTCAGTCAGCCTTTGGCTGTGTGCTACCTGCACGGGGATGGAAGTGGGGGGGGGGCCTGAACCCAGAGGGAACAAAACTCCTGAGCAGTCAACTGTGAGCCTTTAGTGGCCAGACACCCCCGGCAACCAAAGACGAGGGCACCGCTCTATAAAGGGCATCTGAGTGGGGCGCCAGCCAGGTCCACCACAAAAGTACAGCACGAAACTCATTTGGCAGATTATCAAGTTTGGGTCTGGCACACAGCAGGAGGCCTCTGACTAGATTCACCCGTGAAGGCAGGATTTATCATCAAAGAGCTTCTTGGTTTTTATGTTTGTTTTCGGGTGTTAAGGTATTAGGTCAGCTTTGATGGAAGGGAAATTTATTTCTAAGGCATCATGGCAGGTGTCTGCTCTGCAAAGGTTAAGAAGGTTCTGGTGGAAGGTTTTAAGTTACTAGTGGGGAGAAAAAAAAGAAAATTAGAGATATAATTGGAAATAATTCTCAGAAACTAACTCATAAAGTACCAACTTAGCCTAGAATGATACTGAATACCTACAGCTGTCATGCATTCTTATTCTAGATTTTACTAAGGTCATTTTTACACATTGGTACTTCCTGTAAATATCTTTTCTCCTAGCAGTGCTTTGTACAGAATGCTCAACTCTACCATTTTTCATTTGTCAGCCAGGTGTGGCTCCTCAAGTGAAGGGAATGAAACATCCCAGCAGAGAACTTGAAGCCCCTTGGGTTGTGCTGACCAGTTCTCCCTGTGCCCATGCCGAGAGCAGGCTGACACTGTAGTACCTGTAGGGCCCCAACCGAGATCAGCCTTTGAAACCAAGGACTAGCCTGACGTGCAAAATGCAGTAACTACTTCACAGATTCTAAGGGCCAGTTTTTTCACATTTTAGATCTCGGAAGTATGCGCGTATCTTATAATCAATGGCATTTTACAAGAATAATTGGGAACATTTTTTTTTCTTTCTCAGTAGGATATAAACTAATAATATACCTTACAATTGATAGTCTTAGATTCAGTGAAACACAAAAGATTTTGTTTACTTTGTCTTGTTATAATGATGATGCAGTATGATTCTGACATACTGTGTGTGCTTGAAGGTTAATTTGTGATTTTTGTTTTTTGTTTTGTTTTTTGGTGCATTTGGGTTTCCTCCTTCAAGCACCCATGGGCTCACTTACTGTTGTTCACAGTGGCTCTAGCCAGTACTAGCAGGTCACACTCAGACTGGGGACTATAACCACATGACTGTAGAATTACAAAAAGCGAGAGTCGACAAGAAAATACATTTCTTTCATTTCTCCTACTTTGAGTTGATGAGTCGGAGACTTGAGTGTTGGATTTATGAATATTACTGTATCTCCGTTGTATGCATGGCAGTGGCAGGCAAAGGCTTTAGCATGTCATTTTAAAAAACATGGTGACACAGAAATCTGATTTTCCTGCTTAGTCCATCCCCTGTTTCTAAAGACGGGGTGATGTTCTAGCAACATTTTAGTAAGAAAGTTCTTAAGTCTGCTTGGACATCCCTTTCAGCCATTTCAGATGCAGTTTATTTGTCTGGAAGATGGAAAATTTAAGTTTGGGGGTACCATCTGGATGAGGCCCCAGCCCCTCGGAGAGTCTCGTACAAAGGATGGTAAAAGGAGCAAGAATCTCCCACTGCTGTGTCTTCCTGAAGCAAGTGTTATTGGAAAACATTGTATTTGCTCTAAAGGTTTTCTTTTCATATTTGCACAGAGATCAAAACTGTGTTTTCAAGTTAAAGTGCAGTAAGAATCAGGTGAATAGTATTCATTGATGCCCAGTTGATAAGTTTGGAGTCAATACCTGTTGTCATAGCCTAGAACTCACTCCCATACAATGTAAACATACATTACACGTGCACAGTAGTTAAGGCCACACACACACACACACACACACACACACACACACACACACACACACACCAGTTTAAAGAAAAAAGAAACCATTACCCACCCCATATATATTGGTTCATGTATTTCCTGTTGCTATATAGAGATTCAGCCTAAATAAACATGCTAGGTTTTTTAAATCCATTTTTAACCCAAACCTTTTAGAATTACTTTCTGATATTAACATAAAATATTTGTTGGGATTTTTTCTATTTAACCCTAATGGATAGGTATCTCCCTCCAAAAAGATATTTAAAATTGAAGCTAATATGGATGAAAATGAAAACTAATAACCTTTGTCAAATCACAGTGAGCTTTGCCTTCAGAAACGTGCTCTGCTGAGTTTGGGTTTGGAAGTGGGATTCCCCTGAGACGAGACGACGTGTCTAATGCTGCTTGTGGGTTGTCTTTTCCTCCTCCACAGGCCTTGAACCGAGGCATTGCGGCTGTAAAGGAAGATGCGGTGGAAATGCTGGCCAGCTATGGGCTGGCCTATTCCCTAATGAAGTTCTTCACGGGCCCCATGAGTGACTTCAAAAACGTGGGCCTGGTGTTCGTGAACAGCAAGCGGGACCGGACCAAAGCCGTGCTGTGCATGGTGGTGGCCGGAGCCGTCGCCGCTGTGTTTCACACTCTCATAGGTAAGGAGTCCCCCTGAGGAGGTGTCTGCTTCATGTGTATTTAATTGGGTATGTTTATGGCAATCAGTGACTTTTGTAATTATGTTTCCTGTGAAAACTTCAGGGAATGGAAGGAATGGAGTTTGTGCTCCTAGCTCAAGAAAATAAATTCTCTTTTCTCTAGGAAGCTGTGCTTTTGCATCCCTGATTCCTGAACCATGTGTCAGGGAGGGAGTTAATTTTGTTACCGGATGATCATATCCAGGACTAGCATTCAGTGACGTCCACAATGTGTTGGCTTTGTTAGATAATGGCATTATTATATAGACTTGTTAAATTTTAACAATAAAATATAGTGATTGTTATTGAAAATGCTTACTGTTAATGAGAACAATGGACAGATCTTTTATTTATTAAAATTAGTGAGCTAGAGGGCTTCATTATGTATTATTTGAAGATCAAACTAAGTACTCTTGATATAACGCTCTTTCCGTCAAACAACAAGAAAGCTGCATCACACATACAGTGATTGACCCACAGGTTAACCAAGATCTTGGAAAAGCACATTCCTTTAGGGTGGGAGTTCTGCTTCTGCTGCCTTCTTGCTGGTGATAAAACCCCAGGGACGTGACTTTGGAACTTTGTGGCCTTAGAACAGCTTTGCTTATCCAGCACAAAAACTGAATATTAAATCTGATGAACTCAGTTGCGTAAAGCTCTGTGAACAACACTTACAAACTCATCGTGTGGCCTAAAATCTGCCCTGGCTGTAGGGAAACTGTCAATGTCAGTGGGGAAAGAAGGAGCCAGAAGGTCAACCCAAAGCATTTGCACTTTATTTGGAAGAGAGCTCATGTTTGCCCACATAACTGAATCTACAAGTAAATATCTTCTATTTGAAGAAAATTGCTGCAGCTAGATTTGTTCTTGGCCGTTTTCAAAGATGATATACATATTTGATAAAATTCCACACTTTTTCTGTTTTGAAAGATGGGACTTACATAAATAGGTGACAATTACTTTTGTTACTATTCTTTTTTACTTGGCATTCCAAATAAATCTGCCATCCCTGGTTTAGCTGTGGTGTAGTGAGACTTTGGGACTAATAGCTAATTACTAGCTGTTAATAACTATGGAAGAGAAAAGCTGAGGGTACTGTGTTTTTTAAACCATAGTGAGGAAAATGCCGTCACTGAAGTAATAGTCATCGTCACTTTACAAATTAATCTTAATTTTTACATTTAAAAACATAATTGTAAAATTTTAAATTCAAACCAGAAGAGTTCTGCATCCCAACTAGATTTAATAATAGTGTTTATCACAATTAGTATTTTTATAATTACAGCTTTTCTTCCTTCTACTAAACAGATATTTTCTACAGTTGCAAAGAAAGCTCATAGCCGTTTCTTTTGAACACTGAAAGCGCAACTTTTACTGGTTTTCCCTTTTCTCGTGTGATTGGCCCGTTTCAATTTTCCACCTTACTCTTGAATTGCTCTCTCACGTTGATATTTCTGGGGTCTGCTCTATCATCTATCTCTGCTCACCTTGCTCCTTCATCTTCTGTTAGTCCTGCTAGCTTCTCTATACCCAGATCCTGTCCATCCTTTGCTTCCATAATCCTGACCGCATGCTCCTTGATAGGATGTAACTCTCTCTCCCTCCCCATCTCCACCTCCATCAGCTCTTGGATAACTATGCTTGTGACAGGGGAGTGGTGACACAGATAAAACAGAAAAAGCAAATACTCCAAATACATTTGGCTCAAGAAGTCATCATATGATCTCAGGCAGTCTTTCTAATTATATTTGCTTCTGCTTATACTGAAATGAATATAAATTCCCTCCCTGCATCAACAGCTCCTGAGTAAGACCTAGAATGAGGACAAGAATCCATGCTTACTTCACAGAATGGGAAGGGAACCAAAGTAATCTAAGTTTGAAACAATTTATCCTTTTGTTCTGGCGAAACTAGTATAATTGCCTAAAACTTTCCTTTGTAGGTGCTTCACCTGAATCAATTGATTTCCTTTTATCAAGATCTCTAATTTTAGAGGGGCAGTGATATAAAGGCCTCATGGAGTGGGTCAAGGCTTAATTACTCTGAAAGGATGAGCTGCCCTGCAGTGCAACCCTCCTAATTTTTTCTTTATGTTTGGTACAAAGATGGAGTCAAAAATTTGACCCCCTCTCTAAATTAATATTTTGCTATATATCCATATAAAATTCCATACGGTGACTCTCCTTGCCTGTTGGTTGATGTTAATTCAGTCCGGTATCAGGCTCTCTTGATTTGAGCAACACTGTGGCAGTATGCATTTTTTTTTTTTTTCATTTAATGGCTTTGCTTCCTGCTCTACCTGTTTATTCTTTTATCCTTCAAGATATTAATTGCTTTTCCCAGCATGTTGCTTCTTATGCATTTCACAAATATAATTCCCTCTTCTCATCTTCCTGAACACTGATAAACTCCATTCATTTCCCATCTAGAGGCTGTTGATGCGAGTGTGAGCTATTTTAACTGTAAAAAGGTAAACCTTTAGCATGAAAGGAGCTTCTCCTCCTGCTTTGAATACTGGAGGCTTTTATTCTGTAAGTTATCCTTCCCAAGACTAAGGAAGAGGCAGAAGAACAATTACCCTTTATTTCACTCACTTTTTAAATGATCCAACTCCCACCTGTCGCATCAGTGGTCATATCATTCCAGGGTGCCCAATGATCAAAAATTGGAATAGAAGGGATATGGGTACCAAAGATACGGTGGCCAACACACCCTGCTCCTTAAGCACACACATAGCTCACAGGGAAGTGTGTGCTTCCAGAACTGATGCTGGAGAGAGCTGTTTTCAGCTAGTCAGAGCTCTTGAGGGGCAGCAGAAGTAAACCAAAGTCAAAGTAGGGGGAGTTCAAAACCACCCCTGGACTGAAGAGAGCCTCGTGATAGCAAGAAAACAGAAGAAAAAGCACCTCTGAAGAAAAGATGTGGAAAGCAGACAGTACAGTACATTTGGAGCCTGAGATTGTAGAAGAGCTCACGCTGTCATCTCTACCCTCCAGTTAATGGATCACAATCGGACGTATTAAATAGGCTCGGGTCAGAGAGCCCCAAAAGCTCTTGTATTGTCATCTGTTATTAATTGTGTTTGCTTCTAATAAAAGAGAGAAGCTTTTCTGGGTCCTTCTCATATTTGCTGTAGTTAGAGGATTGTTTTTCATTGTGTTTCTTATTCTTTTTCTTTCCTTTTTTTTCCTTTTGGACCCCACTGCTGAGATAGGCCGTTGGCATCCTTGAGACATTTGCACATGGTTGTGGGTTTCTCCAGACAGGGCTGGAGTGGACTAACTGACAGCACAGGCCCTTCCCCAGGAATGCTTGGTAACAATGTCAGGGAAAGATAGTTCCAGAAATTGCACCCAGCACCCTCCTCCTGCACACACAACCATGTGTTAAGCAAGTGATGGAGACTTGGGGTTGTGTTTGACTGACAGGCCAGACATCCAGAAGATCCAGCAGCCCTAAAGCCCCGGCCAGGTTACGCACACCCACAGCCTGGCGCCAAAGATCCAAACTGCTGGAGTCTCGGAGTATTTCTGGCTCTGTTTTTCTTGGCCTATGCTGGGCAACTGTCAGTAAGTGTCCCATTTTAAGCTTAATTGTGGCTGTGGGCTCCTGTCACGGACTTATCCATGAGACACCATTTTTTAAAACTGCAGGGTGTAGGGTTTACCACCATCAGACCTTAATTTAGGTTCACAGTCCAGGTGTGGGTGTTATATTTCTTCCACTTCATCCATAAAAGGGAGGAAAACTCACTGACCTTGGATTTGGTTTCATTTGGAGCCAAGTTAATTTCTCCTGCATGGAAATTAATATTGCCCAACCTCCTGATTCTTGTGGATGTAGAAACCATTGCTGTGGATTTGAGATTTCTTTCTGTGTTTCCATGCAGCATTGACCTACCTGCAAGGCCCCTTCCATGTTCTGGAGCAGGTCGGGCCATCTGCAGAGCTCAGGGGAACACAATCCTTGTGGGCTCTTGCACTCCTACAGTGAGCAATTGAAGTAATTCCTGGAGAGGTTCTGTCAACAAACTTTTCCATTTGGATTGTAAACCAGCTCTTTACAGGGTGACTAGGTAACACTTGACATAATTTAAACCAATATGATTGCAAGGAATAAACAGGCTATTTCAGTATAAGACGTCTCACGATTTATTCCTGTGTAGCAAACCATCCCGATAGGCAGTCAAAACAACATGCATTAATTTTTGTTCCCCAATCATGAGTCAGCCGAGCGGTTCTTTTGGGCTGGGCTGGGCTTATGCCTCTGTGGTCAGTTGGGGGTCTGGAGGTGGCTGTGCTGATCTTGGCAGGTTCACTGAGGCCGTCAGGTGACTGGAGGCTGGTCTAGATGGCTTCTGCTAGGACAGCCGAGCTCTCTTCCACGTAGCCTCTCGTCCTCCACAAGCAAAGCCTGAGCCTTTTTAGATGGCCATGCAGGCCTCCGAGAGAGAGGCTGGGGGCGCACGAGATCTGCCAAGGCCAAGGGTCAGAGCTGGCACTCCAGCACTTCCACCACCCACTCTCAACCGAAACAAATCACTGGCCAACCCGGGTTCAAGGGGTAGGGAAAATAGCCTCAACTATTCACATTAGGGGCTGCAAAATTACAAAGAGTGGGGATTTATGGTATCTCTCTGAGGCTTATGCCATGTTTGCAACTCCTGTTCCCCATAATTTTCCAGGTCAATGTTGCACCGTGCAGATTGTAGATAGTTACATCTACTATACATACATACATATATATATATATATATATATATATATATATATATATATATATCTCATATGCCCATGCCCCAGCCCTCAGGCAGGAAGCTGCCCCATTCACTGCTGGGTTCGTGGCACAGCCCCTGATGCAGCCAAATCATTCAGCACATCCTTGTTGAAGCAAATTAAATGTGGCCTCAGCCATATAAATACACACACTTTAGAAGTGACACATTAGAAACCGGGTATGAAATTACCTGCCGCGGTAGAAAGCCTAGTATATAGAACATACTGGACGAGTCCACTGTACTTGTAAGACTTCCAGGCAATGAGAAGTTGGGGATTGGAATTAGAACAAGGGCTGTTAAATTTGTCTTTTTGAAAGATTCATGTTCTGTAACTACACCGGTGGTGGGGGGGGGGGTGTTCCTTTTTCCTCAGTCTCCAAGGGAAAATATGTGTATACAGAATTGTCTCAATTAGTATAATATTTCATTTTGCTTCTAGTGCTAGTAACTCGAGATGAACACATTAGAGAAACCCCGATTCAGTCGTCCGTTTGTCTGAGGCCGGAAGCGCTCGTCTCGCATCGGCCCTTTGTCTTTGTCCTTGTGTGGACAAAGCAGCCGACCTGTTACAGCCCGAGTCAGCACCCTGGTGCCTCGCACGTCATGAAATCCATTTACATCTGTCCAGAAGCCTCACTTAGTCTCTTTTTACCTTCTTCGTAAGGAATACCAGCTGTTTCAGAGCAGTCTTGGTAAGGCAGTTTGAAGGTTACTAACTGTTCCTGAGGCAGCCAGCCTGGTAATTATGGACTATACACAAAGCCTCTAAACAGATTACCCCCAGCCAAGAGCTCTGGCTGGAAATAGCTCCGGGGCATGGAGGGGGAGGCTGGTGACAGAGAGACTGGGTGCAAATCAGTTGCTGGGCTTTCACCCTCCCAGCTCACAGCCCGGGAACGTCCTCTCGTGAGATTCTTCCTCTTCCACCATGAGTGAGCAAGAGAAGTAAGAAAAACTAAGTGCAAAAGCTGCTTCTTCCCTTAGCCCCCCAGGTTTTCTTCTGGTAGCTGAGAGAGGAAGAGTCTAAACTGAAAAGAAATGAAAAGAAGCAAAAGCTGCCTTTGGCCCGTGTGGCCCAAGCTGCCCTGAAACCAGGCGAGCCGGAAGGAGCCCAGCCCCCAGCTGCAGGCAGGAAACAGCCAGGGGAGCTCCCGGTTCCCCCGGGTCAGGACACGGGGCTGGTTCATCCCCAGGAGAAAGGATCGAGAACAGGCAGCTGTCCTGCAGGCTGTTCAACTTTAAATGTTCCTCTGAATACCATAGATAAAGGCACTGTTTGTGATGTTTTAGTTAAAATATTCTAGTAAGTAGACATATTTACAAAGGGCAGCGAAGCTCCCTTGTGTTGGCCACTGTGCTCCTGGGCAACACAAGCAAACTGCATGTCCTGCTCTCAGCTGCTTCACCTCACATCCCACCCCTTCTCACCACTACCCAAGAGTCTAACCCCAAAACAGATCCCTCCCTCTCTCTCTCTCCACCTGCCCCTTCCCTCTCTGTCTCTCTCTTTTCATATCTCTCTCTCTCCTCTCTTCCCCTCCCTTCCCTTCCTTTTCCTCTCCTCCACCCTTCTGGATCTCAGCCTTTCACCAGCTTCGTGCTCCCTAGCCCTGGCCATTATGGTCAGGTGTCCCGGCTGCCGTTTTATGTCGACTCTAACCTACCTGGGCACTGGGGCATTTGGGCTCTCGAGCTGTCCTTAGCCAGCCCGGCACCCTTGCTCTGGGCACTGGCTGGCTGCCTTCATCCCTGCCCCCACCAGGACGGGACGGGCATCGACCTGCAGGTGACCATGCAGTGACCGCTCGTCAACCAGTGACATGAAACAGTGGGGGAAACCAAACAAATGAATAGCAAGCAGTGATACACTTTGGAGACAAAATGCCCAAGCTACGGCACCCAGAGTGGACAGTTCAGTGTGTGTGATTAACATTTTCATTCTAGCTCTGGGTTGAAGGCAGCTGAGCTCTTACCTCGCTGCCCAGTCAGACTGGATCCTTCCACCCCTGGCATCCAGCGTAAGTCAAGCCTTCTCGAATCTGTTTTCCTCTCTGTGTGGCTTCTGATCAAAACGAAGGGTCGTCGCAGCTGCTTCCTCCCTATCTTGTCCCCCACAGTAGCCAATCCCATCCTCCCAAGGCTTTTCTTTACCTGTCGTGTGGTATGTTTTCCCTGGATTTCTCTTCTGCTGCCTCAGTGGCACTGATCTCCCTGCCACCCTGTACCCATTGCGCCTCACTGCACACCTGGTACCTCACTGCACACCTGGTGCTACACTGCTCACCTGGTGCCTCACTGCTCACCTGGTGCCACACTGCACACCTGGTACCACACAGCATACCTGGTACCACACTGCACACCTGGTGCCACACTACTCACCTGGTGCCTCACTGGACACCTGGTGCCACACTGCACACCTGGTACCACACAGCATACCTGGTGCCTCCCTGCATACCTGGTACCACACTGCACACCTGGCACCTCCCTGCACGCCTGGTGCCACGCTGCACACCTGGTGCCACACTGCTCACCTGGTGCCTCACTGCACACCTGGTGCCACACTGCATACCTGGTACCACACAGCATACCTGGTGCCTCTCTGCATACCTGGTACCACACTGCACACCTGGCACCTCCCTGCACACCTGGTGCCACACTGCTCACCAGATATCTCAGCCCCCCAGCAGCACACCTTTTGGGTTTCACTTCGGTCCCTTCTTGGAGGACTTGGACCACTCCTCCTGACTTTGCCTGTGCTGCTCCCTACCCCCACCCCACCCCCAACACACACCTTGTTTTCTGGGTGTCTTACCCATTCCAGCCTCCCACCCCTTGAAATCATTTCTTGCACTTCTGCTACTGGAAATATCCTTGATGTCATCCCAAAGACCTCACATGATTCAAAATTCCCGTAATCCAAAATTAATCCCAACAAGAGATGGAGGGTTATTTTTTTTTACCACTTAACATGATAATGTTATCCCCCAAACTTTGAAATATTGTCATACTCCATGAATTTTTAACATGGTATTTTACCCAAAGTAAGGCTCTCGCTACACTCAATCTCTTTCTATTTTTAAAGCAGCTCCTGTAGTTTTCAAGTATATTAATATTCATATTTATCAAGGAATGAAAACAGTGGGAACACCTACTGTTAAAGCACTGTGTAAAGCACTGTGAAGAAATTGGAGATTATTACTTTCATATATAGTCAAATGTGGATCAATGAAGTGGAGCTTAGATACATTTTTATTTAATCTTTGCCAATAATATTTGTCCAAATGCATTGGGAAGACCTTTTCCTTTCTTCCTTCATATCTGTGAGGCACATGCACACTCATTCAGCTCGTATCGACGGAGTGTGTATTATGTTCCCATCACATGCTGGTAACATGTCCTCAGCTCTGGGGACTTCAGAGACAACTTTGAGTTGTTTTCCCTCAGGGTGGGACTACGCCCAAAATTCACCAGTTCTCCTCCCAAAGAAATGAAATAAAAGGAATGGTAGTTCATAAAAATCCTAGATTTAAAATTGTTACTGAAGGAGGCATGTTAACATCTAGGAATTTTCCCCTAATAAGTAACTAGAAATAACATGTCAGCACTTAGCTTCAAGCCTATCCTCAAGCATTTAAAAATAATATCAAATTAATGGAAAGAACCTAAATGTACAATCATAGGAGATGGAGTAAATTGATACTAAGTGAATCTCCAAAAAGGTAGTCTCTCCAGCCATTAAAATGTAGAACCATAGCATGAAGAGGAGTGACAAGAGAATACATATTATCTTATTTTTATGTCAGAACACGCCTACCTACTACCCCCATGTGCACACACATTCACACACATCCATAAAACAACTGGTCAACCAGAACCCCAAGGGTTAGCCATGACCCCCCTCTGAGAAGAGGGATGAGATTGTAGATGATTTCCTTCTACTTACGTAATTTTCTAGTTTTTCTACAACAAACATTACGTTGTTAAGTTTTTCTATTTTGAGATAAAAAGCACATAAAGATAGCTTCTTCTAAACATTGCCATGTGTGTTTTTTGATCCTTTGCAGCCTATAGTGATTTAGGCTACTACATTATCAATAAACTGCACCACGTGGATGAGTCAGTGGGAAACAAAACGAGAAGGGCCTTCCTGTATCTTGCTGCCTTCCCATTTATGGACGCGATGGTGAGTAGACTGTTTTCCAGATATCGTGATGATTTATTTTATAAGAGTTGTCTATGCTTACCACAAGCTCTGGCGAGTGGCAAGAGAGCCCATTTGAAAATTTTGATTCACATATGAAGTTCTGCTCTAATGTATTCAGGAGCAAGGAATCAGGCTAGTTTTTTCATACATTCATGTGTTGTATAAGCACCCAAAGCTTTCTAGAGTAAGAAATCCCTTTGAACATACTAATGGGATTTCATTACTTGAATAACCAGCCTTACTCTATTAGCTCAGGGTTGCTTACTTCCATGGATGATACCCAAGAGTTCTCAGATAATGCTCTTTTCTTTTCATCTGTGTTATAGATATAAAATAGTGTAAGCTAAGAAAAAAATTTCCAATCATGTCCAATGCTGGAAAATAAACCCTTTCTTTGGGCTCTATTTTAAATCACCCTTGGGAGGAGACTTAAAAATATGTATGCTCATCTGTACAGCATTTTACCACCCCGTAGCTCAAAGTTTTTATACATAAGGCATGTGAGGACATCAATATCAAGGTGAGGCAGCAGCCTCAAATCCTTCAAGGAATGAGGCAAGGTAAAAATACATATGGTCCATCATCTAAAATGTTACCATTACAGGCCTTAGTTTACCTATAGTTAGGTTACTGAGGAGCCCTCATTGAATCTTGGAAAACTTCCTAATGTTTTGCATGGTTGCCTTACCCATTAAACTATTTCAGTTATGGATCTGGTTCTAAATTGTCATTACGTCTCTTTAAGCAGGGGAAGTGGGCCCTCTGAACAGTTGAACCTGCGTTTTCTTTTTCTTGCTTATCATAGGATGCATTTACTCCAGTAGTTGATGCAGCCTTATGGTCCATAGAATCAAATACCCTATGATACCCAAATCGACTTATGGTGGTACCAGAGCACCTTTAAATCAGGTAGAGAGCTGAATGGTGTGTCCTTTCTCAGACCTGAAAAGTTAAAGCTTAACTTTCTAGACAGAGTCCACGATATTGCTTTAATGCCTCTGTCCCATCTGTAGTGAAAGTGTGGATGCCGTAAAGTCATAGAAGAATTACAGTTATAGAATGAATCCTGGGACTTCGGGACTACTAGTAAAAGTGGATGGTAGACTCTTAGGCACCATGTACTCCACTCCCCTTCAGCTGTATTTATTTGCCATGAGAGAGTTTCTAAAACTCAGTGTAACATGAGAACATTTGTGTGGTATTTGATTGGTATTCTTTCATCTTTCATCTATAAATCCCCCCATGGACCCCAATATAGAAGCAAGAGACTGCTAATAAAAACCAAACAAATGAAAACTTAGAGTAGGTCATCTCTGCTCTCCCCTCCTTCACCCCCAGCCCACCCTTGAAGTATTGGCTGGGGAGATAATGTTGGAAAACCACAAACTTTATCATCAGGTGGCTTTCAGGCAACAAAGACCGACCACAAGCCACTATTTGCAAATGTTCTCCATAGTTGATAGTTCATTTAACTTTTCGCACCTTGGGATCTATGAGTGAAGGAGGGAAGTCGATGTAGCAGCTGCTAGCTTGACACAGATCCAGGGAATAAATAACACTTGTCTGACTGTGTTTCGGTCAGACCAAAGGTAAGAAGCCTTTAAAGGTAAGAAGGATGATCCACAAACAAATCTTGTCATGAACTTCCTTGAACAAATCTTGTTGTGAACATGGAATCTTCCCCAAACCTGCCCTCCCCTGTGCTTTTCAATGTCCACACCCTTCCTAGACCTTCCTCCTGATTTCCCCCAAAGACACAAAGTGGCAGCTCAGATCCTGGCCACACTTGAAGCCAAGTAATTAGGAGAATCCTAATCAGTAAATGAGAACTGGTAATGACTGTAATAACTCAGAACCAAATTAGAGGCCTCATTAAAACATGCTTCACATGTGCACATAATGCTGTTTCTTTTGTGATTCCTAATGTTCAAAGAGAACGTGTTCAGAGTCCTGCCAGGCACACACACCTACCAGATACACAAGTTTGCGTCTAATTAGTACTAAGGAAATCCTGTGCGGTAACCCCATTCCACTTAAAAATCTAACGTCGATCTGGCCACCACCCCAAATCATGGTAATTTCTGACCCATGAAAAAACATCAGATCTGTGCTCTTAATGCATTGGGGGACATAAAATGTGTTTCAGCAACACCCAGTAAATGGTAAGGACAGAAACCATATAAACCTGAAGATGTGTCTCATACCAAATTCTTTCCTCTCTGGCAGGCGTGGACCCATGCTGGCATTCTCTTAAAACACAAATACAGTTTCCTGGTGGGATGTGCCTCAATCTCAGATGTCATAGCTCAGGTAAATGTGGCCCCGGGTGTCGGAGGCCGCAGCTGGGGGCCGTGTTTTCATTCATTCACTACGTGCTGCCCTCACGTTCAGCCTGACCTGGTCAGCACTTTACCCAAACAAAAGAGGACTTCGATGGATGTTGTTAAACGAATGAATCAATGAAACTCGCTGTGATAAAAGTGTGCATGATCTTGCTAGAACAAGGCTTGTAGGAATTTGGACCTAGTGTCTGAGGTTTTAAAGAGCCTGAAGTGGAATGACTGTAGACCACACTTCAGGTGGTCCGAGGCTCACCGTGCGCTTGGCCGAGCACCCTCTGCACAGCCCGACGTTCTAGAGTCCATCACTCCGTTCTAGAGAGACTGCTCTCGGAAATTCCTCTTAAATGTAGTTTCTTCGCCACGGTTGCCACGGTGCGCTGCCATTCAGACATCATTTCCCCGCTTAAAAGAACCGGAAGCAGTTTCCACGAGCCCGAGAGGAAAAGGGCCTCCCCTTCATTTCCTGTTGGGGCCGGGTCTGTGTGCGATACCTGCACCTGTCCTCTGTCGTCCTTTCTTTCCTCTCCCACCAAGGACACTGCCAAAGAAATCACAGAAGAAAATTTAGACTGAACCCCAGTTCTACCCTGTCCCATTAATCAGGAATTTGAGGGAAAGATTTCTTTATAGAGGAGGAGATTAGACTGTCTTTTCTAAGCTCCTCTCCCAATTCCCAATTCCATTCTCTGAATATCTCCATGCATTTCTTCCTTTTCTCCCCCCATTGTACACATTTGTGTTTTAGCCACCTTTTTGAAACTACTGTTCAACAATTAGTACCTTCCCAAAGTCAAGAACTACATGTCCGTATTAATTGTGTTTACTCCCTGGATCACCATCAAAAGTAATTTAAAATAATTCCTGCTAATGCTTTGTGCATGTGTCTGTGTACTAGCTAATATCATTCTCTGATACAACCTTGATAATTTTATTTGTAAGTAATTGAAGATTTTTGTTCTAGTCTTGCTTTTCATTCATCCCCTGAGAGATGAACTAAACTGCTTTACTGACCCTAATCACTTAAATTTGAAATTAAGGATGCACCTCTCGTTCCAAAAGTTGACATCACCAAATCAGCAGCTCAGTGAGCATTTGTAGATGTGTGCTTCTTAAAAGACCAAAAAAAAAGTTAACTTAGCCTAAGATAAATATCGTAAGTATTCAAGGGCGGAAGAAAAAACGTACCACTGAGAGGGCTTTGCCAATACGCCTACAGCCGTTTTCCTTCTCAGTTTTAAGCCTGATCTTGGGCCTTTGCCCGTTGAGGTTGGGCCCACAAGTTCAGACTACACAGATCTGGCTAACAGGAATGACGGAAGCTGAATTCAGATGCCATCTGGCCTCAGACTGTTGCTGGTGGTGGTTATTTTAAACCTCAGGGTTGGGGAAATAAGTTCTTTTTTTGTTCTTAAGTCGTTTCCCCCTAAGCTCTTCCTTTATTGATTCTATAATCACTGCTTGTGCATTTTTAAAATATAGTAACCAGTTTGGTGTTTTATCAGGGTCAGAATACCTTCGTTAGCCTCATTACTTGAAAGCACTTGCTAATTACCTAATTCGTTAATGAGTAAATACATCCTTTGAAAGTTACTTTGAAATATCACCTTGGCATAGATAGCGAGTAGTCACCAACAATAAAATGAAAATAGTTTATAATGTCTTGAATCTCAGAAGCAACTTTCAGGTTTTATTATTTTACTAATCTAATTGATTTCACACCTGAGTCAGCAGTACAAAAGGGCTCTTAGTTTGGTTCAAACGGGCAATGCCACTGTCACTGTATTAGTCATGTGTTCCAACCAGTCCTATTGCTAAGGGATTAATAGAAAATGTTGCTGCGTTTGTCTTATTTCGTAATCAACTGGACTTTCTTGACTTGCTCAATGTCCAAATAAAGATTCTTTTAGGTTGTTAGACCTCATCTCTGGCCTTGTGAATCCAGCTGAGATCCCAAGGACTATCAGTTACATCCACTTGTCACCTGCCTCTTCACCTCTACCTTCTGGCAAAACCCCAGTCCAGAATCAGCCCTAGGTTCTGCGCCAAGGCAGCAAATGCACCTGCAAAAGAGCTCCACGGTGGGGAAAGCAGATCAAACTTTGCACTCACAATATGACCACTCACCTCAGCTGACTTGTAGTAACTATTCCAGATCATCTCTACCTCTGTCCCACTTCCCAACAGATGACCTCATTTCCCACTTCACTGACAAAATTGAAGCAACCAAATTCTTCAGCTTCCAGTCCCCAAACCTACAAGCCTACCCTCGAATCCTTGCATCATCACCATATTCCCCTTGTTGGTGACGAGGTGTCCGCCCCGCCTCCTGTCTCGGGCCACTGACGCCACCCGTGCCTCGGCTCCTGCCCGGACTTCCTCTCTGGAACGCTCTTCGGTGATCAGTGGTCACTCCCTCTCCCCTGGGTCATTTCTCTTGGGATGTGCATATGCTTAGACATCCTCCATCTTGACCCCACAGCGTCTTGCGCTTCTCTGGGTCCCGTATACCTTTTCAGCTGCAATTCTCTATTACTTCACTGCCAAACTTCTTGGAAGGGTAGTTTTGTTTCACTTCTCTCTCATTCTTTCCCCCACTCTAGGCCAGCTTCCACCTGCATAAGTTCACCCACATAGCTCTTCCTGTTGACCTTCATGCCACTACACCCTATGGGCAGTCTCAGGTATCTTATTCGACCTCGCAGCAGCCCTTCCCTCCACCGCTTGCTCCCTCCTTCGTGAAGCTTCCATCTGCTCTCACAACCCCACAGCCCTGCTTTTTCTTCTACCTCTGGAGGCTCACTCCCCTCTATTGTAAATGTTCAAGTTCCTCCAGGCCCTGCTCTCTTCTCACTCTATTTTATTCATGAAGAATCTAATCTATGCCCTGGGTTTATACCATCTTTAATGTGATCGATGATCCCCAGATCTGAAGCCCAGTCCTCTCCTCTGAGCTCCAGACAAGGCTCCCAGCTGTTTCTGTGACGTGTCTCCTCAGATACTTCAAAGACGCCTTAAGCCTGAATTGATGAAATTCTCTACCAAGCTCTTTGTTCTTGAGTTCCCCACCTCAGTTAATCATTGGCACTACCATCCCGTCAGAAACGTAGGAGCCACCCTGGGAGCAGCTCTCCTCATCACCGAGCCTTCTCGATTTTAATCCTGGCCCGCTCTTTCACCTGCCACCTCTTCCCCTCCCTGCTGCCCTCCTCGGCTCCAGGGGATCACTTTGTCCACCCAGAGCCTCTGTCCTCTCTGACCCTCCCCTTCCATACCCCTGCAGCCAGAGTTAGCTTTTCACAGTGAAATAATGGCCACCCCACCCTCTGATTTAAACGTACCTTCTGGGGGTTCTTGAAGTTAGAAGCCAAATTCCCCTGGTCCTTCCTGAGGACCCGCAGGCCCTTCTCCCTCTCCAGGGACCCTCTCCCAGCAGCTCTTGCTCTCTGCACACAGGCCATCGCCTCCTGCCCGGCGCAGCCCCTCCCACTGGGCCCTGCAGGTGCTGCTCTTCCTGCCTGGGGCAAACGCTGTGCCCTAACTCCCCAGCTGCCCACCAGCTCCAACACTCCCTGTCGCTCCAGGACCCGCCCTGGGGCTCAGCTCAGACATCCTCTGTGTTCCCTCCAGTTGCTCTAACAAATTACCACACACTTGGTGGCTTAAAAGAGCATAAATTTCACAGTTCCGGAGCCTGAAGGTCAAAATCAAGGTGTCAGCAGGGTTGGTTCTTCTGGAAGCCCTGAGGGGTGTGCTCTAGGCCTCTCTCCCAGCTGTCAGTGGCTGCCAACAACCCTTGGTGTCCTTAGCTTGTGGCTGCATCAAGACAAAGACAGTGGCATCTGCCTCCATCTTCTCCCCTTTGGGGCCCCCATGGAACCCCCTGCCCCTCCACAAGCAGCCTCCGTCGCCCCGCTGCCTGGCTGCTACAGTGCCATCCTCTTCCCTTCCCAGGGTTCTTCCCAGTTTGTAAATGGACCCCCCCCCTCCCCCGGCATCATCGTTGGGTTCACACTTCTGCCTCCTCCACTAGACTGCCAGCCCCAGGGGAGCTGAGTCTGAAATGGCTTTATTTATCCCTGTAACCCCAGCACCTGGGCTTGGGCCTGCACCCAGGCTCTCATCGGGAGAATCCTCACCTCTGAGACCCCTCAGGAAAAAAAAAAAAGCTGACATATTTTTGACAGCAGTATCGCATCAAAATTTTAACTCCGGATTGAAATTCAGAAGACCCAAGTGTTATTTTAAATTGATACATGATACAGTCCACAGTGAGGGTGTGTGATCTGTCACCCTTTACCTGCTGGGCAGCACGTCATCTATCAGGTTACTATTAGAGACGCAGGGAGAAGGTGGCAGAATCTCACTTTGGTCTTGGGAGCACTGCTGGCCTGGCCTGTCCTCACACCCACCTCCCTTCCACTGTGGCCCCCTCTGCTCTGCAGGCCGTCTTCTGGTCGTCCCCACACTTAGTCCTTTCCTGCCGGTGTCTTCCTTTCCCTTCCTTCTATATCCTCCTCCTTGGTGCTTCTCGTCGGGCCTCTGCTCTGTCTTGCATAGCCCTCCTCTGATGCCGTCGCTCCAGGGAGCCTTCCTGGACTTGGTGGAGAAGTGTTGATCTTCATGAATTCAGTCTGTAAACATAATCATCTCAGCTTTCCACATGTGTTCTGTATGTGTTCCATGTTAAGCTTGCTGACCTATTGACTCGGGGCATGCAGACAAAAAGCAGAGTACCTAAGAGGCTTCAATTATTTAGGTAAATACATGGGCACCTTGGCCACATCACAAAAATCTCAGTCTTCTGTTTGCAAAACAACCATGCCCTTAGCAAGGCTTCCCCTGACTGGTCTTTGCATCTCTCAGTTGAGACATCACAGCTGTTCTGCTTGCAAGCAACAAGCAGGGACAGTCACGCACCTGTGTTTCCATCCTTGAGCCCTGCGTCCTCTGTGAGTGGGGGTCCCGCCTGATGGGGTCTGCTCACTTCACCTGTGCTGCAGGCAGCAAAGCAGCCCCCCGTCCTCCGCTCTCCCCCACGGACGCCGCCAACGCGGTCAGCCCCGTTTCCGGGCACCAGCATCACTGTGTGCTGTGAGCAAATCACCTTCCCTATCTCATACCTTTATTTCTCTCTTCCGTGCCCTGTGGGAATGGAATGTACCAATGCAGTGAATCCTGCTCACTCACCAGCTTCTTTTTAAACTTTTATCATCACTGATTCTTGATGGAATGATCAGAATAATCTTCCTTTAGTCAAGATCACCCCATGGTCTTACAGTCTGAATGCGACTCTTCTGTGGATATTCGGCCATTAACGTCGACCTGGCTCGGAATATTCTCCCCCATTACCTCGCCGTGGCACTGTGTGTGCCTCAGTGGTCAGACAGATGTGTAGCTCCCGGGAGGACTCTGGGCAGAGCCTGGGCTGGGTCTGCAATTTCCACAGGACTGGGAGTTAATACATTAAGTTTGCTTTACAGTCTATTGTTCAATCAATCAAGATTGGCACCTTATTAATATTTAAATCTCTCCTGACTCCAGTTATTTTAACCTATTCTACTTTTTTAGTTAGTGAATTCCACCTTATATATGTTAATGTCCATTTTTCTGTATCTTGTTATCGATCAGTACTGTGTTTTCTTTATGTAAGGCAACTTAAGTCTTCATGTGTGGATAGCATGTGCACCTCAGTTTACCAGCCTTGAGAGAGAAATGCTCTACTACATTTCTGGGGGGAGGCGAGAATTTCTAGATATGTTTTAGTAGTAACCTTAAGCAGATGTGCAGTCACCTTTAAACAATCTCAGTAGTGGATATATCAAAATGATCAGTTTTGCTCTTCCTATGAATCCCAAATGTCTGAACCTGAATTGTATGAGAGCAACACTGAGTCGTGGCCCAAGTTTTGGTTCTCTTTGCATCAAAGTTGAGGAGTTTGCTCAGCTATCTGTCTGATCTGGCCAGGACTGGGCTTCTGTTTGTTGGTCTATCTTCTCCTTGTTGACTTCTCTTCTTTCCCCATCGCAGGTCGTTTTTGTAGCCATTTTGCTTCACAGTCACCTGGAATGCAGAGAGCCTCTCCTCATTCCGATCCTTTCCTTGTACATGGGCGCACTCGTCCGCTGCACCACCCTGTGCCTGGGTTACTACCGGAACATTCACGGCATCATACCTGACAGAAGTGGACCGGAGCTGGGGGTACGTCTTGACGTCAGCCCGTCTGTATATTCACAGTGGAATAAAATTTTATTCTACTTCTAGGTAAAATGAAGAACCAGTATTATAAGCATATACTCTGGGATGTCATGCCAAGTAGTGTCCTCAGGGAAGGATGAGTGGAGAATTAATGAGTTGTAGACATGGAAGAGATCTTAGAGGTCTTTATCCAGCCTCCTTATCTTGATGCAAAGAGACCGAGGCACAGCAAATTGTGTGAGGCCAGGAATAGAAGCAACATTTATGTTCTCTCTCCTCTCAAGCATCAAAAGTAGTTATTCTGTAGTCAACAAAGAGGTTAGGACCCATGGTACCTTTGAATTCACGTTTTACATATTTTTAATTTCACAGCAGGGATCCAGGCTTAGTTTATACTTTCTATACTGGCCAGTCACAATCTCTTATACGGGTGCGCTCTGTGGGCCATGCAGAGCATTAGGGACCGTTGGAGAACGCAGAAAAATTAAGACATGGCCTCTACCTTCACACAGCTCTAAGTCCCATTTGGCAGACAAGTCCAAAACAGAAACAATATTTAGAAATGAATCCAAGACAGCACAGTAAGTGCAATGAGACTACAAGTGCTGCTAAAGTTGAGAGAAGGGAGATATTGATTTAGGCTGGAGTAGTCTAAGAAGCCTCACTGGAGGAGGTGGACTTTGACCTGGGACACAGAAGATAAATAGAGAGTCACAAGCAAGACATAATCTTACATAAGTGACCAAAGCATGCTTTTCATCCTAAATATAAACAATACCTGATTGACATGTCTGCTAATTTTGTCTACCAATAGATATTGATATCATATGGATTTATTTCTATCTAGCTATACAAAAGGTATGTATGATTATGTACAGCCCTAAATAATTCATCACACTCTACCCCTTGGTCCCACCTTGATTACATGTTACTCTCATCATGCCAATACAGTGATTGTATTGACCACTTACCTCAATCTGTGGTCAGACCATCAATAAAATCCTACCTGGTTGCTTCTGTCAACCAAGACGACCACATCAAATTCATACTGACAACAATCCATTTCTCATTTCTCAGCATTCAGCCAAAAGCAAAGGATAAAACCTAAAATGGCTGCAACGGTTCAATGGTATACTTCTTACTTTCATGAAGAATCAAAGCCAAAGTTGCATAAGTTCCAAGATTTAAAGATATCAAATTTTTATTGTAGAGTTCTTAAAAAATCACTTTTCCTTTACTGTGCTTTTATTTTGCATATGTTTCTGGACAGTTTCTGTGAGTTCTGTTAGAGCTTTGAGAGTTAAACCGCTGTATAGATTTACATATGCCCAAATAATGAGGCACATTTATGGGAGCTCAGTGATTCCCAAAATAAATTGTAGTATTTTTTTATTTCTAAGAGTTCCCTCTTACTGACATGGCTTCTAGCCAGTCTGATGATTTAAAGAAAGACTTAATTTCAAATCTATTTCTTAGGCCATGGAATTGAGTTCTGCCTTAGTTGGAGATGCTTTGCATGGAAAAATAGTGGTTTGGATCCATCAAGCTTAAATGTGTGTTTTGATTACACAGGAACTTGCCTACTATCTAAGCTAGTTTCTAATAAAAAGTGTATGTTTTATTTTAATTCAACTTGACTTGTTGTAGAAGCTTTCCTTACGTTATTTTTAAGCATAGTGAATTGAGTGGTGAGTGACAGAAAAAAGAAAGGCTTGGGCTCTGAATTTTTTTGCTATTCTGCTTCCAGCTTTTAGTGGACTTTTATCTCCATTTCTTGTTGCAGGGGGACGCAACAATCAGAAAGATGCTGAGCTTCTGGTGGCCCCTGGCCCTGATCTTGGCCACGCAGAGAATCAGTAGGCCTATCGTCAACCTCTTTGTTTCCCGTGACCTTGGCGGCAGCTCTGCAGCCACGGAGGTAGGGCGCTTCCTGGGATGGGGGCACTTGGAGTCTCTTTGAGAAGCTTGTGGCATGGGGGGAGGGAGGACGGAGCTTTAAAAATTTGTTTCAAATTCATCTGAGAGCTTAAGTCACTTCCACAATATTAAATTGTCCCATATTCACACTAGGAAGCCACAAGAATCTCATTCAGTGACCTATCATTTAATTTTAGATTGTGATTATGGAAGTAAACATCTAGTCCATCCTTCTCATTTACTGTATAGGACTCTGCGGAATGGGAAGATGTTGGAATCAAGAATTTCCAACTCCCACCCAATGGCCCCGCCATTTTCCCATGTGCTCAGCATGTCCACTTCCCCATCATTGCTGAGGACGATGGCCTTGGCCAGCTGTAGCAGATGAGTAGAAATATCCAGAGAGTGAAGGCCCATTTTGAGCCAGTTGACCCTCTTCTTTCTCCTGCATATACCACCCAACCAATCCTGGCCTCCTGTGCTCGTTAGCAATCTACTATCATCCAAATAAGGATATTCTCTTTAACCACTCAGAACTCAAGACATTTATTTGAAAACTGGCAGCTACGCCAAAGAAAGAGTGGAATGATTTTTCCCCACTTCAAGTGGGGTATGAACAAGTAGAATTACTTCATTTGTTTCCTCCTGCATGGCACTCTGGAGAACTGATCTGTCTCCGGAAATGCCGATCCTTAAGGATGGCTGGTGGCTGCTCCTTGTGCCCTTGTGTTTCCGCATTGCTTTCTGGGAGCCTGGGGTGCACTGTCAGCCTGTCTCCATGAGCACTGTCCTGCCAGTTGCCATGTCCCAGGAAGCAGTTCACGTTGGCTTGGAAGGAGAAGCATGAAAATCAAAGGCAGAGTGCTTATCCTTGCCTTGGTTTGTTCCTGGATTTCATTTATCCAATGATGAGTGTCATCTTGGGTGGCTTCCGTGGCACAGAGCTAATTTACTTGAAAACATCCATTAAAGCTGTCCAGTAAAAAGCATCTAACCCCCATCACCTGTGTGCTAGGACTCCCTCTTCCCTTCAAGTAGTATAAAAAAAGAAGAAACCTAGGCAGGATTATGTATTAGAGCCATTTCCAAATTGATCTCAAGGGCATAGACACACGTTATGTAGGATACAAGTGGCATTGATCGTGGACTTTTGTGGCAGGCATGTGGGTATATTTCGTTGACTCCCCAACAACCCTGGAGATGGAGTGTTCTAATTATTCTCACTGTCCCCTGAGGATGGGGGATCCTGGGAGGCCAGTGAGTGATGAAGGTCCAAGTCCAGCTCTGCCAGCTCCCAGGGCTCTTTTCTGTCCACCCCAGCGCAGCACCCCAGCAAGTTTCTTCCCACCACTGGGCACTTACCTCGTGTTCCTGGCACCGCTGGGCATGGCTGTTGTGTTAATTAAAAGACATGAAGGCTGCATTCCTCCTCTGCTAGCCAGGTAGAGAGTTGAACTCTGCCAAAATGTAGGTTTAGATACTGTGTTTCAGTTTTTCTTCTTCATGTGTATAAAGAAAAGAAGCTCTCATTTTCATGGAAAATCGTTGATAGTCTCCTGTGAGAAATATTTACTTTCCTTCAATTAAAAATCAAAACCGGTCTATACTGATTAAACTGGTTGGCAGTGAGTTGAGTTGCAAGGGGAGTACCACCAAGGCATGGAAAAATGGGTACCGTTACCCTCCGAGGCCGGAACGGAGGTGTGGGCACCGAGCGGAGGCCGTCCAAAGAGTGGGGGCGCCCGGAGTCTCACTTCCAGACTCAAGAATCAGGCTGCACAGGAGGGTTTGGTCTTGCTCAGTGGAAAGAGCAAAGATCTTGGAGTCAGGTGGACCTGGGTGTGAACGTTGGCTTCTTGAGGCAGCTCGCTGAGCCCGTTTCTCCTTGGCTAGCGTGAAACAAGACGCAGCCTCCTTTTCCCACCTCCCACTCCCAGCACCATGGCAGAGCACCTGCAGGCAGCCTAGGCCGGGCCTCGGAGCCCTGTCAGTCCCAGCCCCCGCCGGGCCCTCTGTGGCTGGCCCACACTTGTCACCAGAGTGGAGATCTGTTAGCTCGAGCACACCCGCGCAGTCACTCTGTGCATGGCGAACGGCAGCTCCTGGAGATTACTGCTGGTGTCTACGCTAACTCTGCCGACTCTTCCATTGCAGGCGGTGGCAATTTTGACAGCCACGTACCCTGTGGGTCACATGCCCTATGGCTGGTTGACGGAGATCCGCGCTGTCTATCCTGCTTTTGACAAGGTGAGAACCGTGTGACATCTAGAACACACTTTTTAAATTTTCTGTTTGACATACACAATCTCTTTGCAACACTTTATGAATTTCAATGCCACTTCCCTATTGTTAGGTTAATATGCTGCTGGGGAGGCTGATGATAATCGTGGAATATTTGCCTGAGAAAGTAACACAGGCCATTGTAATCCAACTTGATGCTGATCCTATAATTCATTTCCAAATTGATAGTCCTATTACCGCTTTTAGGTTAGTCCTTTTGAGATTGTGTTTGCAGGAAGGACGATGAACTCTCAAAAAGTTTTAAATGTATCAGATTTTGTTTCTGTGGTTTGATTTGGTAGTTAAACTACTCTTTTGTGCCCTCCCACCAGCTGGTGACGGTGCAAGGGCCCCCAGCAGTACAGACGCAAGGTCGGGTGCGTGAGCTCTCTGCTCACACGCGCACCCTGCCATGGCGTGTGCAGGGAGGCTTGGGCCCCATTTGTTTTGATGCCACGCTCACTCCAGCTGCAGCCTCTGCAGGCAGACTTCTGTGTCCCCCACACCACCCTCCTGACACAGCACCCTGGGGCGCGGAGCCCTGCCATTTCACAATTGTATGTTTAATCAGGTCTGAACTATTTGAGCCTGTAGCCTTTTTTTCCTAAACTGAACAACTGGCAGAGCACACCAAGCACAGATATCATACAATGTTCTACTCCCCAAAATAGGCAAGACGCAAACAACCTGCCACTTGTAGTATTAATAGCGATTCCTTTGCCTTGAACTTCTATAGAGCCAGCTCAGAGCAGTTCGGATATCACTTTATCTTCTCCCACCAAGAGCCCAGTGAGGTGAGGAGAGAAGCCTCTTCTTGGGGGTCCCCAGCAGACGGCTGAGAGAAGGGGCAATGTGGGGTTCCTTCCTCCTGGCCCCCAACTCCCCGTGGACCCTGGAAACCCTGGGAGAGGCTGCCCTAAGCCAGACCAGGCCACAGGCTGCAGGATAGGAGGGCTCTCCCCATACCCCGCCACGGGCATGTCTGGGAGGGAGCCCCGGGGAGGTTTCTGACTCCCCCCTCCCAGCTTCCCCGGACCCAACGGCATCCCCAGTCGCCACTGAGGGGCTGTGGTGGGGCTGGGGAATCGGGCCTGGAACCACACCCCTGACACTCAGCGCCCCCCTCCACTTTCTGTGGTCCCAGGCAGCATTTCCCTGTTAGTGCAAGCTCGTGTGAGTGTTCACACTCAGACACCCACGCACACACCACTGTGGTCACACATCACCTCCCTCCCCTGTCCCCACACCCCACTGCTCAGCTGTGGACACTAACGCTCCTCAGACACTCTCGGGGTCCCACTGTCTAGCCCAAGGTGAGCCGTCCTCTCCGCCTCTCGGTTAGGGCCCACGGGCGCTGCGGACAGCCAGTGGACAGTTGTCAGGATTCGGAGCCTCTCCTGGGCTTGATGCCTGCTTCCCAGACCTTTGAGCCTGAGTCACGTTCAGTAGAGAGCTGACGCTCTGTGTTTGAGTGGCTTTAATTCAGTCTACTCAGAGAAGCAATTGTTTTCCCCTTTTAAGGAGCATACCTATAGAAGAAAAGCCTAGAAAACTAAAATGCATGTAGGCCTTCTTGCTAAATGTCAGTTCCAACTCTTGGAGAATAAGATTAAGTAATAATGCTTGATGAGAATAGGAGATACTAAAGTGTTAGAACCTCCTGACTGTGGAAGTCTCACCTGAACTTGGTTTTGGCCACCACAAAATAATAAAACTTAATGCAACACTGTACAGTGTCAGTGGAAGCATCCAAGAAAAAACTTGTTTTATTCAGGATCACATAAGTTAGGAGTTATGAAAAAATCCCTTTAACTAGCAAGCTCCCAGCCAGCAACTCAGTTACTCAGACGCCTTGTAAACCCCACCCATTGTTTCCAGGCATTCCAGGGAGCTGCACCAAGCCATTATGTGAGTGCCAACCATTCACCAAAATTTTAGACACCTCTGTGTGGACTTCCAGAATTTGCTGCATTGACAGTTGAAATCCCTAGCCTCTTTGTGGGCTCCAGAATAGAAGATTTAAAATTTCTCGCATAACTTAGGGTGGTTCTAGCTAACTATGAACTGAGATAAGCTTCCACTAATGAAAGTTCTCTTTAATTTTCAGTTACCATCTGTGAGGGAGTTTATTTTTAAGCACATTGGGCAAACAAAATGAAACACAGACACTAATCTAATAATGCACTCTCATTTATTTCAACCATATTTACAGAAATATTTGTTTTTTTAAAAAAGTAGACTTGCCCCCGCAGGAGCTCTAGCACGTTTTCAACTCACCCAGGCAGTCTGACTCTCACTTCACCAGCAGCCTCACCTCTATCACGGATTCCCAGGGTGAGATGGAGATAAAGCTGTCCTGCCCCATGTGACTTTTCCTTTGCTGTGGCAGCTGTCTGTCATTGAGAAAAGCAGATAAGTTTCAGAGAGCAGAATGACGAAAACGTAAAATCACCCAGTGGTTGCATCAGTAAGGGGAAGGGATTTCCTTAGCCGCCACAGTGAAGGAAAATCAAATGCTGTTTTCCAAGTGGAACATATAATAGCTCTGTGTGTGCATCTTTCGTTAGGCTGGGTGTGGGACCAGGTGTTCTGGGTTTGTTTTTGTTTGTCAGCTCTGGGACTAATTGGACCCCTAATGAAGCCGGGGTATTTTTCTCGGCTGTTTTTCCTGGCTAAGAGGCCAGGCCCTCGTTCTGATTTGGGGCTAGCCTCCACAAGCCTCAGGTTTAGCAAAATTTAAGAGGACTTCCAGGCCATCTGCATTATTTGCTTAAAATTCAGTTTTACAAATGCTTTTGAGCACATTCTCTCCCTAAGAAAGATTGTGTGCGCCAAGTCCTGCGGGAGCTAAAGAGATGGGAATAAAAGACATTTATCTCAGAGGGCACAGCCTCGTGCAGCCCATGGGGGCTTTGGGCAGGAGCCCCACTGCCTGCAGGACAGAGCAGAGACCCCCCTGAAGAGAGGCCCAGGGTCTCCTGGTATTATAGGAAGGGGAGTCAGGAGTTGGTTTGTGGGTAAGAGATCAGAGAGGCTTTGAGGGACAGATAGGCCCTGAGACGGGTCTTAAAGGGAGGGGTGTTTTCGATAGTCAGAAGATCCTACAGGAGGAAGCAGGACCCAAAGCAGAGAAAAATGAAAACACAAGGAGGGTTAAGGGAAGAGCAAAAAGTTCCTTGTGGCAGGGCCTGGGATATGGATGAAGACATAACAGCCGGCAATGCGAGTCTGTGTCAGCTTGAAGGGAGAGGGCCCCCGAAGTTCCCTGAGCAGGGCTGTGGCATTGAAGGAGATGACCTGGTGGCCGGACACTGGACCTGCCAGGCGAGAGCCTGCCGTGGAGCAGGGCCCGGCCCAGGCACGGTGCGCAGCCCAGCCCTGATGGGAAGGGGCCGACTGCAGCTACCCTGTGGGTCCGTGTCCAGAACTCCCTCTTGTTAATGTTCACATACAGAAACCTGATCGCTGTCTGTGAGAGACTTTAAGTGGCAGTTGACCTCCAAGCTGTCATTTGAAATCCATACTTGAGCACAGCCTGAGACACTCAGGATGCGCACGTGGTCAGCCAGGGGTGAGCCAGAGCCTCGTCACCATGGTCCTTTTCTTCCCCCAGAATAATCCCAGCAATAAACTGGCAGGCACAAGCAACACAGTCACAGCCGCGCACATCAAGAAGTTCACCTTCGTCTGCATGGCCTTATCACTGACGGTAAGCAGAGAGCCTTTTGTGGGTCTCTTTTTTCTTCTGCTGGGAAGGGGGACTTGCCATCTTAAGGGGAGCCAACTTGTGCTAAATAATAGGATGCTATCATAGATTAATTATCAACCTCTTCCAAATATTTTCTTCCCGAAATATGAGCAATTGTTGTTCAAGGAGGTCAGTGAATTGAGAAGTAAAGGATCTACTTCTGGGGTTGCTCAGGACTTCCTAAACTCTGAAGAAAGGCAGACTTTGCCTTTAATTTTGTGAACACTTATGTCTTGTTGAATAATTTCCTGCCCATTTTTAAACCGCCAAAGTCAACTTTAAAACCATCCCTGTCCCTTTTCCAATTGCAGTTGCTGTTTTTTTCCATTTCCCCAGTAAAATGTTCCTTGCCTAATTACATTTATGCTGATGTATCCATCTTATTTATTCATCATTCAGCAAGTGCTTATCTAGTACCCAGTGGACCCCAAGCCTTGTGCCAGCTGCTGAGGATACAGCTGTGGACAGGCGTCGATGACAAGACTCGATGGGCAACCTTAAATAAACAATCTCTGCCCTTCCTTTATCAAATGCAGATGTATAAGACAATGTTCAGAAAAACATGGAGAAAGTATTTGCATGGTTTATGATCTAAAGGTATATAATACAAGATTATTTAAAACTAAAATTAAGCCCTACTACTTTTTTTTTTTTAAATCATCATTTTATTGAGATATATTCACATACCACGCAGTCATACAAAACAAATTGTACTTTCGATTGTTTACAGTAGCATTACATAGTTGTACATTCATCACCTAAATCAATCCCTGACACCTTCATTAGCACACACACAAAAATAACAAGAATAATAATTAGAGTGAAAAAGAGCAATTGAAGTAAAAAAGAACACTGGGTACCTTTGTCTGTTTGTTTGCTTCCCCTACTTTTCTACACATCCATCCATAAACTAGACAAAGTGGAGTTTGGTCCTTATGGCATTCCCAATCCCACTGTCACCCCTCATAAGCTACATTTTTATACAACTGTCTTCGAGATTCATGGGTTCTGGGTTGTAGTTTAATAGTTTCAGGTATCCACCACCAGCTACCCCAATTCTTTAGAACCTAAAAAAGGTTGTCTAAAGTGTGCGTAAGAGTGCCCACCAGAGTGATCTCTCGGCTCGTTTTGGAGTCTCTCTGCCACTGAAGCTTATTTCATTTCCTTTCACATCCCCCTTTTGGTCAAGAAGATGTTCTCCATCCCACGATGCCGGGTCTACATTCCTCCCCGGGAGTCATATTCCACGTTGCCAGGGAGATTCACTTCCCTGGGTGTCTGATCCCACGTAGGGGGGAGGGCAGTGATTTCACCTTTCAAGTTGGCTTAGCCAGAGAGAGAGGGCCACATCTGAGCAACAAAGAGGCATTCAGGAGGAGACTCTTAGGCACAAATACAGGGAGGCCTAGCCTCTCCTTTGCAGCAACCGTCTTCCCAAGGGTAAAACTTATGGTAGAGGGCTCAACCCATCAAACCACCAGTCCCCTATGTCTGTGGTCATGTTAGCAACCATGGAGGTGGAGTAGGCAAATACCCCTGCATTCTCCACAGGCTCCTCAAGGGGGCACTACATCTTTTTTTTTTTTTTTTTTAACTTTCCCTTCTTTTTTAAATCAACTGTATGAAAAAAAAAGTTAAAAAGAAAACAAACATACAATAAAAGAACATTTCAAAGAGACCATAACAAGGGAGTAAGAAAAAGACAACTAACCTAAGATAACTGCTTAACTTCCAACATGTTCCTACTTTACCCCAAGAAAGTTACATAATATAGCTACATTTCAGTGAACTTGTTCCTACTACATCCATCAGAAATTAACAGACCATAGTCATTTCTGGGCATCCCCAGAACGTTAAATAGCTTATCTGTTCTTCTTGGATTATTGTTCCCCCTTCCTTAATTGCTCTCTACTGCTAGTTCCCCTACATTCTACATTATAAACCATTTGTTTTACATTTTTCAAAGTTCACATTAGTGGTAGCATATAATATTTCTCTTTTTGTGCCTGGCTTATTTCGCTCAGCATTATGTCTTCAAGGTTCATCCATGTTGTCATATGTTTCACCAGATCGTTCCTTCTTACTGCCGCGTAGTATTCCATCGTGTGTATATACCACATTTTATTTATCCACTCATCTGTTGAAGGACATTTGGGTTGTTTCCATCTCTTGGCAATTGTGAATAATGCTGCTATGAACATTGGCGTGCAGATATCTGTTCGTGTCACTGCTTTCCGATCTTCCGGGTATATACCGAGAAGTGCAATCGCTGGATCGAATGGTAGCTCTATATCTAGTTTTCTAAGGAACTGCCAGACTGACTTCCAGAGTGGCTGAACCATTATACAGTCCCACCAACAATGAATATGAGTTCCAATTTCTCCACATCCCCTCCAGCATTTGTAGTTTCCTGTTTGTTTAATGGCAGCCATTCTAACCGGTGTTAGATGGTATCTCATTGTGGTCTTAATTTGCATCTCTCTAATAGCTAGTGAAGCTGAACATTTTTTCATGTGTTTCTTGGCCATTTGTATTTCCTCTTCAGAGAACTGTCTTTTCATATCTTTTGCCCATTTTATAATTGGGCTGTCTGTACTATTGTCATTGAGTTGTAGGATTTCTTTGTATATGCAAGATATCAGTCTTTTGTCAGATACATGGTTTCCAAAAATTTTTTCCCATTGAGTTGGCTGCCTCTTTACCTTTTTGAGAAATTCCTTTGAGGTGCAGAAACTTCTAAGCTTGAGGAGTTCCCATTTATCTATTTTCTCTTTTGTTGCTTGTGCTTTGGGTGTAAAGTCTAGGAAGTGGCCTCCTAATACAAGGTCTTGAAGATGTTTTCCTACATTATCTTCTAGGAGTTTTATGGTACTTTCTTTTATATTGAGATCTTTGGTCCATTTTGAGTTAATTTTTGTGTAGGGGGTGAGGTAGGGGTCCTCTTTCATTCTTTTGGATATGGATATCCAACTCTCCCAGCCCCATTTGTTGAAAAGACCATTATGGCTCAGTTCGGTGACTTTGGGGGCCTTATCAAAGATCAGTCGGCCATAGATCTGAGGGTCTATCTCTGAATTCTCAATTCGATTCCATTGATCTATATGTCTATCTTTGTGCCAGTACCATGCTGTTTTGGCAACTGTGGCTTTATAATAAGCTTCAAAGTCAGGGAGTGTAAGTCCTCCCACTTCGTTTTTCTTTTTAGAGTGTCTTTAGCAATTCGAGGCATCTTCCCTTTCCAAATAAATTTGATAACTAGCTTTTCCAAGTCTGCAAAGTAGGTTGTTGGAATTTTGATTGGGATTGCATTGAATCTGTAGATGAGTTTGGGTAGAATTGACATCTTAATGACATTTAGCCTTCCTATCCATGAACATGGAATATTTTTCCATCTTTTAAGGTCCCCTTCTATTTCTTTTAGTAGAGTTATGTAGTTTTCTTTGTATAGGTCTTTTACATCTTTGGTTAAGTTGATTCCTAGGTACTTGATTTTTTAGTTGCTATTGAAAATGGTATCTTTTTCTTGAGTGTCTCTTCAGTTTGTTCATTTCTAGCATATAGAAACATTACTGACTTATGTGCATTAATCTTGTATCCTGCTACTTTGCTAAATTTGTTTATTAGCTCTAGTAGGTGTATCGTCGATTTCTCAGGGTTTTCTAGATATAAGATCATATCATCTGCAAACAATGACAGTTTTACTTCTTCTTTTCCAATTTGGATGCCTTTTATTTCTTTGTCTTGCCGGATTGCCCTGGCTAGCACTTCCAGCACAATGTTGAATAACAGTGGTGACAGCGGGCATCCTTGTCTTGTTCCTGATCTTAGAGGGAAGGCTTTCAGTCTCTCACCATTGAGTACTATGCTGGCTGTGGGTTTTTCATATATGTTCTTTATCATGTTGAGGAAGTTTCCTTCAATTCCTACCTTTTGAAGTGTTTTTATCAAAAAGGGATGTTGGATTTTGTCAAATGCTTTTTCAGCATCTATTGAGATGATCAATTGATTTTTCCCTTTCGAGTTTTTAATGTGTTGTAATACATTGATTGTTTTCTTATGTTGAACCATCCTTGCATGCCTGGAATGAACCCCACTTGGTCATGGTGTATGATTTTTTAATGTGTCTTTGGATTCGATTTGCAAGTATTTTGTTGAGGATTTTTGCATCTATATTCATTAGGGAGATTGGCCGGTAGTTTTCCTTTTTGTAGCATCTTTGCCTGGTTTTGGTATTAGATTGATGTTAGCTTCATAAAATGAGTTAGGTAGTGTTCCATTTTTTCAATGTTTTGAAAGAGTTTGAGTAAGATTGGTGTCAGTTCTTTCTGGAAAGTTTGGTAGAATTCCCCTGTGAAGCCATCTGGCCCTGGGCATTTATTTGTGGGAAGATTTTTGATGACTGATTGGATCTCTTTGCTTGTGATGGGTTGGTTGAGGTCTTCTATTTCTTCTCTGGTCAGTCTAGGTTGTTCATATGTTTCCAGGAAATTGTCCATTTCTTCTACATTATCCAGTTTGTTGCCATACAGTTGTTCATAATATCCTCTTATAATTTTTTTAATTTCTTCAGGATCTGCAGTTATGTCACCTTTTTCATTCATTATTTTGTTTATATGGGTCTTCTCTCTTTTTGATTTTGTCAGTCTAGCTAGGGGCTTGTCAATCTTGTTGATCTTCTCAAAGAACCAACTTTTGGTGATGTTTATCCTTTCTATTGTTTTTTTGTTCTCTATGTCATTTATTTCTGCTTTAATCCTTGTTATTTCTTTTCTTGTACTTGGTTTAGGATTGGTTTGCTGTTCATTTTCTAGCTTCTTCAGTTGATCCATTAGTTCTTTGATTTTGGCTCTTTCTTCCTTTTTAATATATGCGTTTAGTGCTATAAATTTCCCCCTTAGCACTGCTTTTGCTGCATCCCATAGGTTTTGGTATGTTGTGTTCTCATTTTCATTCGTCTCTATATATTTAGCAATTTCTCTTGCTATTTCTTCTTTAACCCACTGATTGTTTAGGAGTGTGTTGTTTAACCTCCAGGTATTTGTGAATTTTCTAAGTCTCTGATGGTTATTGACTTCTAATTGTATTCCATTGTGGTCAGAGAATGTGCTTTGAATAATTTCAATCTTTTTAAATTTATTGAGGCTTGTTTTATGTCCCAGCATATGATCTATTCTGGAGAAAGTTCCGTGAGCACTAGAAAAGTATGTGTATCCTGGTGATTTGGGATGTAATGTCCTGTAGATGTCTGTTAAATCTAATTCATTTATCAGATTGTTTAGGTTTTCAATTTCCTTATTGGTCTTCTGTCTGGTTGATCTATCTATAGGAGAGAGTGATGTGTTGAAGTCTCCCACAATTATTGTGGAAACATCAATTGCTTCCTTTAGTTTTGCCAATGTTTCTCTCATGTATTTTGTGGCACCTTGATTGGGTGCATAGACATTTACGATTGTTATTTCTTCTTGCTGAATTGCCCCTTTTATTAGTATGTAGTGGCCTTCTTTGTCTCTCAAAACATCCCTGCATTTGAAGTCTATTTTATCTGAGATTAATATTGCTACAACCTGCTTTCTTTTGGCTGTAGCTTGCATGAAATATTTTTTTCCATCCTTTCACTTTCAGTTTCTTTGTGTCCCTGTGTCTAAGATGAGTCTCTTGTATGCAACATATTGATGGTTCATTTTTTTTGATCCATTCTGCGAATCTATATCTTTTGATTGGGGAGTTTAATCCATTTACATTCAACGTTAAAACCGTGAAGGCATTTCTTGAATCGGCCATCTTATCCTTTGGATTATGTTTGCCATATTTTTCCCTCTCTCTATTAATATCCTTTATTGTACCCATACCGAATCTCTTTAGTACTGAACCTTTCTCCAGGTCTCTCTGTCCTGTCTTTGTTTCTCTGTCTGTAGGGCTCCCTTTAGTATCTCCAGTAGGGCAGGTCTCTTGTTAGCAAATTCTCTCAGCATTTCTTTGTCTGTGAAAAATTTAAGCTCTCCCTCAAATTTGAAGGAGAGCTTTGCTGGATAAAGTATTCTTGGCTGGAAATTCCTCTCACTCAGAATTTTAAATATATCGTGCCACTGCCTTCTCGCCTCCATGGTGGCTGCTGAGTAGTCACTAGTTAGTCTTATGCTGTTTCCTTTGTATGTGGTGAATTGCTTTTCTCTTGCTGCTTTCAGAACTTGCTCCTTCTCTTCTATGTTTGACAGTGTGATCAGTATATGTCTCGGAGTGGGTTTTTTTGGATTTATTCTATTTGGAGTTCGCTGAGCATTTATGGTTTGTGTATTTATGTTGTTTAGAAGATTTGGGAAGTTTTCCCCAACAATTTCTTTGAATACTCTTCCTAGACCTTTACCCTTTTCTTCCCCTTCTGGGACACCAATGAGTCTTATATTCGGACGTTTCATATTATCTATCATATCCCTGAGGTCCATTTCGAGTTTTTCAATTTTTTTCCCCATTCTTTCTTTTATGCTTTCATTTTCCATTCTGTCATCTTCCAGGTCACTGATTCGTTGTTCAACTTCCTCTAGTCTTGTACTATGAGTGTCCAGAATCTTTTTAATTTGGTCAACAGTTTCTTTAATTTCCATAAGCTCATCCATTTTTTTATTTAGTCTTGCAATGTCTTCTTTATGCTCTTCTAGGGTCTTCTTGATTTCCTTCATATCCCGTACTATGGTCTCATTGTTCATCTTTAGTTCTTTGAGTAGCTGCTCTAGGTGGTGTGTCTCTTCTGGTCTTTTGATTTGGGTGCTTGGGCTTGGGTTATCCATATCGTCTGGTTTTTTCATATGCTTTATAATTTTCTGTTGTTTTTGGCCTCGTGGCATTTGCTGAACTTGATAGGGTTCTTTTAGGGTTTGTAGACCAGTTGAAGTCCTTATCTCTAATTTATCAGATCTACAGCTTCGTGGAGTACACTTTCTCTAACTAACCAGCAGGTGGCGTCCACGAGCCACCTGTTCTCCACAAGCCAGATCTCCCCTGCTTAGCCTTTTTGGTGAGTGGGGGAGTGAGTCTTGTGGGGCCCAATTGGTGTACCAAGCTTGCGTGTGTAGTTGGTGTTGCCTGCCCTGTATGTGGGGCGTGTTTCTGGGCAGTCGGGGAGGGGGGGTGGCCCTAACAATCAAATCTCCCTGATGATCCTAGAGTTTTAAAGCTGCTGCAATAGTCTAATCCTTCAGTTCAGTCCTGCCACAGTTTGTCTCTGCCACTGACCCACAAGTCTTTGGTACTGGCGTATGGCTCCTGAGACTTGCAAGTGGGCCCCTCTTCCAGGCTGTGCACCCCGGGTCCTCTGTTGAGGGGATGACTGTGCTATGTCACAGGTGAGTGCTGTCCCCCCAGGGCAGTTCTGGGCTGCTGGGCTGTGTTGGGAGGCTCCCAGTCTGCTCAAATGATGGCTGAATGGGGCTCTGTTAATTCACACTGCTCCCCCTTCCCAGCTCTGGGACATTCAGCTGAGGTTGCAGGGAAGGCTAATGTCCACGCCCAGTTTTGTGGTGTGTGCCTGTTATTTGAAGCACTTCCGTCACACTGGGTTGTCTGGGGCAGCTCTGGGCTATGGGGCTGGCGATGGGCAGGAGTGTTTCCTGTCCACCAGGATGGTGGCTGTGAGCGGACACCCCCCTTTTCTTGGGAAGTTGTGTTGTTTAGTGAATTTTCTCAGCCACTGGAATATTGCCTTTTGTCTCAGAGCTCTCTTAGTTCTGCTCTTGACTTGACGTGCCCAAATTTCAATTCTTTGAAGCTTTCTGTATTGAGCTTCTTAGAGTAATTGTTTTAGAAAAAGCAAAAAGGATTTAAAAAAAAAAAAAAAAAAAAAAAAACGGCCCTCCTCAGAGATCTAATGGGTTATTGAAATGCTAATAGACAAAGCAACCAGGGCCATTAAGGAAAGGTGCACAGGGCAGAGAGATCAGCTTTGCTTCGGGATTTGCATATGCGCCTCAAGGCCTGATCTCCGCCCTTCCCCTTTCTGTGTTCACCAGAACTCCAAAAATCCTCTGCTTTTATTTTGGAGTTTTTCGTGTTGTTTTTTTTCTATGTCTGTCTCCTCTCTGCTGGGCTGGCTGCTCTCAGAGTCTCTGGTGTCTGGTCTCAGTCTATCTATGGTTGGAGTTTGAATCAGTAGAATGAGTTTCCGATAAGAGCAGCCACTGCAATTCTCCCTTCTCCTTCCCGGAGCTGACAGCCCCTCCTCCCCCGGGACTGAGCCTGGCAGGGAGGGGCGCGGGTCCCCTGGCCGCAAAAACTTACAGATTTCGCTGATCTCAGCAGTTCCACGTTTTCATGAGTGTTGTATGAAGTATGCCCAAAGACAGATTGCTCTGTGGTGTCCAGTCCACGCAGTTCCTGGCTTTTTACCTACTTTCCTGGAGGAGTAACTAAAACATACAGCTCACCAGTCTGCCATCTTGCCCCGCCTCCCCCTACTACTTTTTAAACCTTTAGTGGACATTTTTTTTTTCAAAACCCAGAGCTCAATATTTGATCCATTGATCCAGCACCTGATGTAACAAGGGCAGTGCAAGACAACCCACTGCATGGCGTCACTCACACCACTGAGTCACGGCCCCGCGTCCTCACCCCCTGTCCCTCCCCAGCACAGTCCCTGTGCCAGCTGCCACTGTCACATTTGGGGGACGGGGAGTCGGCAAGTGGGGGGTCCCCATGTAGCTTACTGAGCAAGAGTCCCCCAAAGCAGGCCTGCCGGAGGGCGCACAGTTTACCCCAGGCCTCCCTGCTTCCTGGCCAGCAGGATTCCTCTCTCTGGTGTGCAAATTTTTCCATGGTTCCCTAAAACATTAACACATCACCAAACAACCGGGAAACTGTTTAAGGGAGTATTTTAGGAAAAACAGAGGGTTTCTCCTCCAGGAACAAACCTCAGCTCTTGGAGACTCTGTTAAATGACTGGCATCTCGAGTTGAATCCGAGGCCAGCCTGGGACCTCATGGGCATGCAGAGCCAGATGCTGTTCTTGTCGCAGGCTCTGTGGTCCAGATACCTGCTCTTCTGTCTTCTTCTGCCCTGTTCGAACATCTTCCCACAGCTAGAGTGGCATCCGCTTGGATGTCTAAGAATATTCCTTCCCTCCTTCAGTTCACTGGCAAGAATTCATACCTCTAATAAGTTGTTCTTCAGCAAGTACTTACGATCTGGTAAATGCTTTTTTACCCCATTTAGAGATTTTATTTTTTATTATTTTAATCCTATCTATAACTATCTATAACCCATCTGTAACTAGAAGTATCTTGGGGTAGATTTTCACCATAGCATTGGAGGCAGGGAATCTTCTGTTGGAAAAGAAGTTGTAGATGAACGAGATGAAGCCCATGCTTTTTTCAGAAGAGGGAATGACTCAGGGTAAGTGACTTGTCCAAGTGCTCGGTGACAGAAGTGGGTAGAACCCAGCTCTGGACTCGTTCTCCTGCGCCCTTTCCTCCGGGCTGCAGTGTGTCCAGAGAGTCAGGGAGATGTGGTGTCTACACCTCCAGATTGGGCAATGTGCCGCTGAGCTTGAGATGGTGGTTGCTTCAAAACATTAACAGTAATGAAATGTTTTGCATACATTATCTCTACGGGGATTCAAACAATTGGTCCACTATTTGGGCAAAAGGAATTGCTGTTAAAAGATGCGTGGGAAAAATTTAAGGGAATTTGTTTCAAAATTAAATATTAATCTCTCGGTATTATGCATGCCTACTTGTTGATAGCTCTTACTGTATTCATTTTTGCACCTCTCTCTCTCCTCCTGGGCTGTGAGCTTCATAGGCAGGGGTCTGGGATGTTGTCATATTTTGTCCCCAGAATCTGGCACACTGCCTGATGCATGGAAGGTGCACAGTGATGTTTACTCGGTATGTGAGTCAGCCGACTCACAGCCCTGAGATAAGGTCAGAAGGGTGCTGGGGGCACCCACCCCTGGTGAGTGACAGTCTCTGCATTTACAATTACTCAGTTTATCCTATTGCTGAAGTTTTTAAGAGGCCCTTTACTCTCAACTCTATTTGCGTTTTTTTTTTTTATTTAAAGCTTCTTGATGTTAGTAAATTAGCAGAACGAAGGTCATTGAAACATTCAAGAGCAGCAGACTTGCAGTCTATTGTGGTGGATGATCTTATGTACAAAGTACAGGCTTTAGAGTGATGCCGTGGCAGAGTGTGGGCTTTAGGGTGATGCCACGGCCTAGTACAAGCTTTAGGGCGATGCCGTGGCCAAGTGCAGGCTTTAGGGCGATCCCATGGCCGATTGCAGGCTTTAGGGCGATGCCACAGCCGAGTGCAGGCTTTAGGGCGATGCCGCGGCCGAGTGCAGGCTTGAGGGCGATGCCGCGGCCGAGTGCAGGCTTGAGGGTGATGCTGCAGCTGAGTGCAGGCTTTAGGGTGATGCCATGGCCGAGTGCAGGCTTCAGGGTGATACCACAGCCGAGTGCAGGCTTTAGGGCGATCCCGTGGCCGAGTGCAGGCTTTAGGGTGATACCACAGCCGAGTGCAGGCTTTAGGGTGATGCTGTGACCCAGTACAAGCTTTAGGGGGATGCCGCGGCCTACTGTGCTTTGCCTTTTCCAATGTTCTCCCTAAACTGTAAGGCTTCTCCAAGAATCTGAGAAGAGTTGACACCACAGATCCCACAGATGCTCACTGGTGCTGCTGCTTTTCAAATGAGAACTTTCACTGTCCAGAACACAGCATGCGTCGGTGAGAATGGGCTGGGTCCTTGGGTGCTGACATTTTCAGTTTAATAGGAACACTGCCTGTGAAAAATATGCCTCTATCGCTTTTGACAATTAATGAGAGACTAATATTTCTACATGCTGCAATGGCATATATTTATTTATTCCCTACCTCGGATTTTAGATTAAATTTAGATTTAAATGTTACCCTCCTCCAAAAGTCAGTTCTTCCCTCATACCCTCTTCCAAAGTTTTCTTGAACCACTGAGCTTCAAGAAAAGCAATAAACATCTTTTTTCCAATTGGAAAAGGAGGAGAATTTGGGAATGCAGAGCAGAAAAATAGGAGTATTTTCTATTCCCTTGGCATCTTGCTTTCAGTCTTTCTGAGCGGCCTTAAGCCCAGAAATCAGCAGGCGGCCACTGATTGATTTCTTTGAATGGAAGTGACGATGAGAAAAATGGTACCCTTAGAATAATAGATCTGTCAGCTCAAATGTAAAATCATAGAGTCAGAATCTGGAATATAGGTTACCAGGGGATGGGGTGGGGGTATAGAGTTAAGGCTTAAAATATCCACGATCCCTATTTGGAATAATGGAAATGTTTTGCTAATGGAAGGTGGTGATGGGAACACAACATTGTGAACGTGATTAGCAGCACTGAAATACATATCTGAATGTAGTTAAAAAGGGAATTGTTAGGTTGTATATATGGTAACGGAAGATTTTTTTTTAAAAAGTCCATGGAACTGCACTACAGAAACAGTGAGCCCTAAGTTAAAGCATGGACTATAGTTCATAGAACGGTTATGAAAATGTGCTTTCATTAATTTGTAACAAATGTAGCACTCTGCAGCAAGCTGTTGATAATAGGGTGGCATATGGGGATCCTCTATTTTATGCAACTTCTCTAATTTAAAAAGAAAGGAATCACCTCCGTAGCAACAAAGAAGTGGACATTTGCAAACCAAGGTTAGCCAGGTGACTGCAGATTGTGGTGAATTAAAACACAGCCTGAAAACAGACAGTTGAAAGCCATTTGGAGGAACAACTTCGAATAGTATGCTTTTGGGGTTTATGCTGCTTTTTATTACTGTGTTACTTGAATAATCCAGTGAGTCTCATCTAGGTTCTTGCAGAACATAGGACTAGCCTTCACTGAAAATCAGAATTTTTTTCCCAGTTTGCAGGAAACAAATTAAGTTGCTAGAATTTTGTCCAGTGGTGTTTATCCTCACAAATTGTCTCAACTCTGATCCCTTCTCCCGCTTCCCTGAGCTTGAACCTTATAAATGGTATCTGATATGGCACAAAACACAATTATTTTCCACCTGATGTGTCAGTATATGTGTGTTCTGTAGGGAACACTTGGGGGCCCCACCCCATGAATGCATTTGAGAACCGCTGGGAAAAAACTAGTTGTTCTGTGGAACCTGCTGAGGAGTCAGGGATACTAAGCCCCTCTGACTGCTTATGGGGGTGAAGCGTGGGCCTGTGGGTCCCTCTGGGAAAGCGTGCCTGGCCTGAGCCCCGCCTCAGACATGGTTTCCGGGCTCCCTGGCTGTCTCTGCCCCCAAGGCCCCTCACTGGTGTAAAAGCCGAGGTCTCTATTGTAGGGGAGATGTTGATGTTCCACGCAAATGGCAAGGAACCTCGGAGGGATTCATTAGTAGACTTTCAGGAATAATATTTGATGACTCTCTGTGGCTTTTTTTTTTTTTAATTCTTTTTTATTAGTCCCAGTTTAAGGCAAAAAAAAAGGTCCAACAGAGCTGATCGGTCTGGGTGACATTTTTCTCCTACCCCCGTGGACACACCTCAGTGTGCAGCACCCAGACATCAGCTGGAAGGGTGGCTGGGTCAGAGCCTCCCAAACACAGTTCACGGTAAGAGATTGTGGAGAAAACAGAGATCTGGAGATGGTGGCTTCCCAGTTTCCTGATTGAGCACCTGCTCAGACACTCCAACGTGCTTCAAACTGGGGCCTCTTTCTTGGTGGCCTGAAACCCTTGATGTACTTTTGATCTACTTTTCTACAGCATGTGGGACGTCCGGCAAAGCCCAAGTGTAAAAATAACGCAGCAAGTTGGGATTCGGGCATTTAAACACCAAATAGGCCCATTTACGTCGAGCAGTGTGTGAAGTGAGCACAGTGAGGACACAAAGCCCTGGTCGGGCATGCTAAATGGTCATTTTTTGTGTTTAATGAAGGGAGAGACTCTTTGAACAGGGAACAAAAGAAAGTGATCAGAAACTTCTGTCACTTCACCCGGTAATGGGGCAGCGAGCTCAGCCCTTTCCTTGTTTCCCGTCCTGAGGCTGTGCTGCCATGTAGCTGGAGCTTGTAAAAAGCAGCCCTGAAAAGTGACCTGGAAAGCAAAGCCGCTTTTAACTCGTATATGGCCTTTTTCTAGGTGGGCAGCCTGCTTATTCAGGCTCTTACCTCTTGTGACTTGGAACACCAATTGGCTCCCACCAAAAAAAGACATTTCTCTCCTCATCGTGGTGCACACCCTGGAGCCAGCACCCCTGCCATGAAACTGGAGACAGGGCAGATTTAGAGCTACACATCACAAAGTGACATCTCGGGGGCTCTCGGAACACTTGGCTGTCTTCTTGGTGTTTTTTGACTAAGAGAACACAATGGGAGAGCAGAGGGAGAGCACATTCACCCAAACATGAATTCAGGAGCTACGTAGCGTGGAGCTGTGAGCACAGAGAGAGAGAAATGCATCTGTTGAGCCATTTGACTGGATGTCTGCTAGACCTATAGACCCCAACCAAATAGGAGAAACACGAGTGAGGAAAGATTTCAAGGCACACGTAGGCCTATTAAGCACATCTGCATCTTGGACTCCACAGAGCAGCCCAGAGAGACCATCTTTGTGTACATGGGAAACTCTCACTCCCTGAAGCACTGTCTGGTCAACAAGGACCCCTTGATCACCTCTGTTCCCCGTGAGCATGTGATCACCTCGCGCTAGGCTGCCCCCACATCCTGTTGTCCCTCCCCATGCTTCTGCGTCTCACACAGACACTGACTGATGCAGGCAGTGGAGCAGAACTGTCGAGTGGAAATCGTTTATGCTGAGGGATTCTCTGTTTCATAGACCCAGAGAAAGACCTCATTCATTCATTCATTCATTCAGCAATGCTTGAGCCCCTACTAGGTGCCAGGCACTGGGATTACCATGAGATAAACACACCTGGTCTCCTTCCGTAGGGATCTGGTAACCTACTGGAGAAGACAGGCAGTCACCACGTAAGTGCATACCGTGATGTTGGGTCGTGTCTTAGTTTCCTGCGGCTGCCGTAACAAGTTACCACGAGCATGGTGGCGTAAAAGCCCAGAGGTCCAAATTCATTTCACTGGGCTGAAATCAAGGCATCAGCAGGCTGTGCCCCCTCTGGAGGCTTTATTTGTTTGTTTGTTTATTTATTTATTTATTTACATTTTTTTTCTTAATTAGAGAAGTTGTGGGTTTACAGAACAATCATGCATAAAATATAAGGTTCTCATATACCACCCTATTATTAACACCCTGCATTGGTGTGGAACATTTGTTACAACTGATGAAAGCACATTTTTATAATTGTACTATTAACTATGTATAGCCCATGGTTTAACTTGGGGTTCACTGTGTTGTACAATTCCATGGATTTTTTTTAATTTTTATTCTAGTAATATATATATACAACCTAAATTTCCCCCTTTTAATCACAGTCAAATATATATTTCTGTGCTGTTAATTATGTCCCCAGTGTTGTGCTACTGTCACCACCATCCGTTACCAAAGCGTGTCCGTCTTTCCAAACGGGAGCCCTCCTTCGGAGGCTTCCAGCGAGTTTCGGTTCCTGGCCTCTTCCAGCTCCTGGTGGCCGCCGGCTTCCCTCGGCTGCATCGCCCCCGTCTCTTCCTCTGTTGTCACACTGTCCCCCCTCTGTGTATCATGCCACATCTCCCCCGGCCCCTCTTCCATAAAGACGCTTCTGCTGGCATCGAGGTCCCACCCGGCAGCCCAGGATGGGCTCCTCATCCCAAGGTCCTTAACTCACCACACCTATCGCCGTGATGTTCCTTCCTTCCGGGGTTGGGAGGTGTCTGTCTCTTCGGGTGGCCATTACTCAGCCTGCTTCAGGTAGTGATAGCTGCCTGGGGAAGAAGAGAGAGAAAGGACAGAGGGCAGGGGAGCTGCTGTTTTGGATGGGTCTGGACTGGACGGTCAGGGAAGGCCCCTCGGGGGGAGCGTATAAAGGCAGACCGAGTGGCCCACAGCCCGTTTCCTCGGCGCCCTCCCTGGGAACGGCCTCCGCCTGCTGTTGGTAATACCGATGGTGACGGGGGGACTCGGTGTCTCAGTGTCTCCCTGTCTCTCAGGTACCGTCAGCCTCACCCGGTGGCTCCTTCCTGTCCAACTGAAATATGCTCGAGGATCCCAAGCTTAAAAAAAAACAACTAACAATCTCCTCTGTAGGCAGCAGCCACCCTGCATTTCTCTGGATTTGCTTGGCATCCAGACTTCTGGAAAGAATTACCTACATGCACCCTCACACCCACCCCCATCTCCCTGCTTACCCCACGGCCATCTGATTGTCCCCTGTGCCTCCTGTGTCAGGGCAGGCGGGGCCTCACTGCTGTCCTACACCGCTCTTTTCTTCCATGTTCTCGCCACCATTACCTTTCCTCGGCTTAGAGACTTCGCCGAAGCCGTGCCTGGCTCTGGGCTCCCAGTTGCAATGGGCACAGCCCCGTCCTCATCTCACACGTCCGATGCTGCCCTGCCCCATCCTTTGCTCACTGCCCTTGGCTTCGGTGTCACCGTCCTCTCATTCTCCTTCTTTCTCATTCTTCCTGTTCTTCCTTTATAGGCTCCCTGGAGGAAGGTCCGCTTCCTCACTAGTCCCTTAAACCCAGGTGCCCCTCTGAATCTGGCCCTAGGCTGCCTGCCCATCTCACTCCTCACACCCTCTCTGTGTAGTTTCGTGGCCTCCGTTGCCATCTTTGTCTGATTTCCGTATCAGTATCTTTGAACCAGATCACTGTCCCGAGCTTCAGGACCAAACATCGAACTACTAAACATCTGCTGACTGCGCAGATCCACTTCCAAATTGGAAGTGACGGTCTGCAACCCCCCAGCTGTTTCTTCTGCTCTGTTCTCTATTTCAGTGACCAGCACAGGTGCCCACCTGGTATTGCCAGAGCCATAACCTGGCTGTCACCTGCCCTTCTTCTCACCTGAAACCCAGTCATTAGCAAGGCTTGTCTCTTCTACCTCCTAAATGTCTCCCAAATCACTCGTTTCTCCATTCCCCCATCATATCCTTGTTTCAGATTTCCATAGTGGTCCCTGGGTCCACAGTTGGTGCCACAGCCTCCGAACGTGTCTCCATACCCCCCCTCCAGCCCACAGAGGGGCCCATGCCAATGTCAGCTACATCAGAGCCCTTCGCTGGCTCTCCAGTGCCCACAGGAGAAACTGTAACAAGGAGGATAAGGTTTGACCTCCTTGGCCTGCATCCTCCCCCTTCCAGCTGCCCTGCACGCTCCATCTAGCCGCCATGGGGACCATTCTGAGTGCTCTCACCCCAGGGCTCTGTCCCACTGTCGCTTCTGCCTGGGACTCTCACCCTGCCCCCCACACCCTCGTTTCGACTCACTCAGCTTATGCAACTCCAGCTTATTCTTCAGATAGCAACCTAGATCTTAGCCCGTTTCTCACCACCACCACCCCCCACCGGGTACCCAAAACACCGCATATTGATGTCTCGACACTCACGACACTCAGCACCCTGTCATGGTGGCTACAGAGCTCGGGGGGCAGACGTCGTCTTGGCCGCTGTTCTAGTTTGCTTATGCTGCCAGAATGCAAAACACCAGAAATGGATTTGCTTTTATAAAGGAGGTTTATTTGGTTACACAGTTACAGTATTAAGGCCATGAAGTGTCCAAGGTAAGTCATCAACAATCGGGTACCTTCACTGGAGGATGGCCAGTGGTGACCAGAAAACCTCTGTTAGCTGGGAAGGCACATGGCTGGCGTCTGCTCCAGAGTTCTGGTTTCAAAATGACTTTCTCCCAGGATGCTCCTCTCTAGGTTTCAGCTTCTCTCCAAAATGTCACTCTCAGTTGCTCTTGGGGCGTTTGTCCTCTGTTAGCTTCTCTGGAGCAAAAGTGTGCTTTCAAAGGCCATCTCCAAAATGTCTGCATAAACTGCAGTTCCTCTCTCTGCTCCTGTGCATTCTTCAGAGTGTCCCTCTTGGCTGTAGCAAGCTCGCTCCTTCTGTCTGAGCTTATATAGGGCCCCGGTAAACTGATCAAGGCCCATGCTGAATGGGCGGGGCCACACCTCCATGGAAATTATCCAGTCAGAGTCATCACCCAGAGTTGGGTGGAGTGCATTTCCATGGAAACAATCTAATCCAAATGTTCCAACGTAATCCCCACTAATATGTCTGCCCCTACAAGATTGCATCAAAGAACATGGCTTTTCTGGGGGACATAATATATACAAACCAGTACAGCCACATTCACTCTTGGCTGCCCAGCACGTAACGTGGCGCCTGGCACGCACTCTCTTCAATGTTATCGTGACCAGGCTAATAACCGGTGGCTACAGGAATGTCCGTAGGTCACCGGCTCATCAGAAATACAGAAGAAATTAAAATCCAACGACTGTGGAGGAGAGGAAGAGGCTGTCATAATAGTGTCATTTCCCATGATCCCGGGGACAGTGAGATGGTCATCCTTGCTGTTTGCTACTGAGGGAACCCCACCCCTCTTCCACGTGACGTCCCTTCAGACAGCTGAAGCTGGAGTTTGTTTTCACGACCTGTCTTCCAGACCCTTGAGTGTTGTCATTGCCCTGTGGCTTGTCAGGGCTTCTCTGGAGACATGGAACCCAAACTCCAAACCAGGCCTCGCCTGGGCCAAGTCCAACGGACCAGAATGGATGGTTTTTACTTCATTCTCTTCATCAGTGCAGCCAAAGCCTGCCTTAGCTTTTTCAGTGGCCACAGGCACTGTTGTTAGAGCAAACACAAGAGCCAGTGAGACCCAGTTGGCAGTGTTCTCACGGCCATCAGGGATGGGCCCCTTCTAGAACCCGTCTTCAGGATCCATGCCAACCTCCAGTCTCCTGGCATCTCCCCAGTTCTCTGCACTTCCTCAGACACCCCGGGAGTGTTTCACTCCTGCGTGATGATGGTCAGCTGAGCTGTCAACACATTTCAAGGTGTCGCAAAATGCTTCGTCCCCTCTCACTGGTTTTGGTCTTCAAATTCCTCTTAACCCTGTTTTCCCACCCACCTTGGTTTTACGATGACCCTCCTTCTTGGAGAAGACAGCTACAGAGGAGGGGTCCAGAACATGCCATTGGCCCTGGAAGTCCTTTCCTTTGTGCTCTTCTTACTTGGAGGTACTTTGCAAAAACTCTTCTTCTTGATTATTTTTGCCCTTTCAGCATGTTTGGGCTTCGCCTTCCTGGCACAGGTCCTGCAGGGCTCACAGCATTGTTTGGCTCCTCTGTGCTCTCCCTGCCTCGTTCCCTTTCTGCAGCAGACCTGGGCCCTCCAGAAAGGAGCTCCTCTGGCCCCTGCTCTGGAGGAGGAGGCAGCAGCCTTCCTTCTAAACCCACCTTTTCAGCACAGCACTTTCCCTTCCTGCTGCCTCCAGGCCCCTCGGGCCACCAGGTTCCCTCACTCTGTGCTTGGCCATGGGTGGCGGCCGCCCCTGCTGGCAGAGCTGCTTTATCCCCCACCCGCCTGCACCCTTCAGTCCCAGGTTCTCGCTTCCAAGCGCACTGCTCACATTATACGTCCACCCGTCTGTCTCCCCCACGGGATTGCAAGCCCTTGAAGGCAGCAATTCTTGGGCTTTCTTCTGGGCCTGTCATCCACTCGGTAAGGACTATGTGGGGGTGAAGGAGGCCGTGGAAGTGTGTGCTTTCCGTGGGCTCGTCCGTGGAGGCCTGGGCAGGGAGCTACAGTGCCACCTTCAGATGCCCCCATTTTCCTCCTCTCTGGCCACTTCTCTGGTTGTGTGGCTGGAATTTCTCTGTTGCGAGCATCCCAGCCATTCTTTTAGACTCCCTAGCCCTATTAGATCCTACTTGCTTTTCTCCCCACAAATTTTTTATGCAATTTTATTGAGATATATTCACATACTCCCCACAAATTTTAAAATCTGTTTTCCGTAATTTCCATTTTATTATTTCCGTGGTTATTATGAATTGGAGACGACACAGTCACGTTCTCCCAGATCGGCAGCCGTCTCCTCCGTGATGTTAGAATCATGCCCAAGGAGGCTGTCCCTCATCTTGCTTCCCCAATTCCTGCCATGGGAAACGGGGACTGGTCGGGAAGGGATGCGGCTGGAGCCTGCTGCCACGTGAAGAGAGTGACAGTCTGGGTCTGTGGGACTCCAGAGGGGAATTGCAATGCGGTGTGCGTAGCTCGGTGACGCCTTGTTGCCTGCCAGAGCCATCAAGACCTTCGTGACCCCAAGGCCAGGGGAGAATACGTGCCTTTGTGGAGTGGAGGCCACTGCAGAACTGAAGACTCAGATGTTTGGTATTTAAAACCTTTGGGACTACAGGGGGAAAGGAAGCACAAAGCTGCAGTCTCAGGGATGGAAACAGTCTGAAAAACCTGCGCCGCCAGGTTCCTTCCCTGTGACACAAGGAGATAATCTTTTTCACTGAGGTTCAGCTATTCTCAAAATACTTCTGCTGCTGCACTCCCAAGATGAGTCCTCAAGAAGCCCAAATCTCGAAGATCTAAGCAGAATTCCAGCTCTCCTTCTCCCCTTCCTGCTCCAGAGCCTGCCCCCACCTTTGAAGAGGCAGCAGGGTCACGGACGGATGGGGAAAGTGCTGAGGGAGCTCCTGGTGCTGCTCCTCGCGCCTGAGCAGCTCGTCTGAGGCGCTGCTGACGGGTAGAACCTTGGAGAACCGCGGACAGCAGTGGACAGCGCCCTTCCCCCAGTCAGAAGGCTGAGAGTCGGTCCAGCAGGGCCTATGAAGGCCTCAGTTTCCTCAATTAGAATATTTTTTTTCCTAATTTATGGGCCAGTTTTGCTTCTTGCACATTAGGATAAACTCCTCCACTCCCTTTATTATGTACTGTCCATTTAGTGGGGAGGGGTCTCTAGTGCTCACCTGCGTCACTGCTTTGTGGGATAGCATCTGTCAATGTCTGATAAACAGACCAAGAAGTCCTTATTCTCAGTGACAGCCGTTATTTGCAACCGCGTCTCAGTAAAGCATGTCAGTCCTGAGTGCCTTCAGCTGTGCGCTAGAAAGCTGCAAAATGTCAAGCTAGTTAGTAAAAACCGCAATCCAGCAGAACCTTGTCCCATCACCTCGGTTTTCAAACTTGGAAGTTGGGTTCATGAGAACAACCCAGCCTCACCTTCCTGTGGCCAAGCTCACCCCCAAACCTCTGCTGTCCTCGGCCACCCGGCGGCCACCCAGGCCTTGCTCCAGCCGTGGCACCGCGCTGACCCTTTGTCTCCGGACGAGGGCGGCCTGTGTGAGGCCCTGTCTCTGGTTGGGGCCCCCACCCCACGCCCGAGGCAGAGACTGCTGCCCCATTGTTCACACTGTCCACTGGAAGAAAAGGACTCACTTATGCATGGAGGAGGAGAAAAGGACCAAAGGTAAGTCACCAGGATGCAGAACTTCCTAATCCGGGACCCCTCACCGCACCCATGTCCGAGCATTTCGTCAGCTCGGGGCACCTGGCAATGTGGAGAGAGCAAGGCCTCGAGTCCTGCGGGGTCACACCGCCTCCCCAGGCCCTAGGCCCTCACCTGTACAAGAGTGAAAAATAACACCCAGGTCCAGATTGCTCTCAGGAGCCCCTGCCCGCCCACACGCTTCTCTCAGGAAGCCTCTGCATTCCCTTTTAAAGCTGTCGCCCGTCTTAGATTTCAGGGGCTGCTGGTTTGTTTGGGGGAAGTGGGGGTAACATAGGGATGGGAGGGTTAAAAACATTAAAACTAGGCCCTGAAGCTCTGTTTACCAAAGGCCTCATAATAAAACGCCCGTGCAAAGCGACAAGCATTCTTGGAAAGCAGTTAGCGAGAGAGCAAGCACTTGTGCTGCTATGAGCAGGTTCCAGTTTGACTGTTAGCATCCAAGGAAAAATGGGGGCTAAACAGAAGTTTGGAAGTGGAACTTTCTGGTGTGGAACTGTCTAAATATTCCTCAGATCAGGTAAGCATCTCCTCAGAGGATGAACTCAGTGCAAGCAGGACAAGTGAAACCCGCGGAGCCCTGGACGGGGGCCCCCCGCGGGCTGGTGCGTGGCGCCCCCTGCTGCCCAGTGTGTTTTTGTCTTGTAACTGACAGCTTGTACCTTCCCAGGAATGTGTGTGTTTGTTCCCCTGCATCTGAGAGATACTCTTCCTGCTCTCTTGAAGTGTGTGTGTTTGGCAGTTTCACTAAATCTAAGTGATAGCAGCAATGAGTTCGTTTTCATATTCTAAAAAGAAATGATTAAGTTTTACAATGAATTGTGTGATAACAGTATCAGCTCCCTTACAGAAGTATTCAAGATTGATGTATAACAATAATTACAGTCATCCACAAGACACTTTGAGAATTTGAGGTACTACAGAAACATAGCCTAATATACTTCCCCAAGCCCTTTAGCTCTACAGAAAACCAAGCTCTGTGTTTGTCAGTAATAGGTGTATCTTACTAGTCTATTTCATTCTACTAAAATTGTCGCTACTGTGACATTACATGAAAGGCCCCCTTCCGCTCTTCCCCGTATGGTGTTATACTCACATTGTCCTTCCGTTTAAGGGTCTCCCTCCCTACGATGCTCTCCCACCAAGCCAGCCGCCTGCACAGGGTGTCCTCTGCTGCCATCCTTTCACCTGAGGGCCCCTGTCCCTTCTGTGCCCATCCCTGTGGCCTTCCCTGGGTCATCCTTTGGAGGTCGGGCTCTTCTGGGGACAATGGCCACCACAGGTGCACTCCCTGGCCCCCTCTTTAATGCCCAGCACCAGAGAGCGGGCTCACCAGCCACTCCCACACTTTATGTCTGCTTCTAGGCATTTGATTTTTTTTTCTCTGCAAAATTGGGAGCTACCCTGGTTCTAAGAGTCGGTCCTGATGAAATGCTGTCATTCCACTTGGAAGGTAGTGACTTCTCAGAGATTCAGTGTTGGCACTGGGGCAGCTCTAGAGACAGCCCACAGTGGCTCCTTTGCCATCCAGCAGGCAAGAGTAAGGCTCTGTGGAGAGGCTAGGCCGAGGAGCTGGCGCAGGCACAGAGATGCCCCCTCTCACCCACTTGTCCCTGCTCCTCTCTGTCTCCACCACCACCATAGGCCCTTCAGTAAATCACCTTGGCTCCACCTTCAAAATACTGCCAGCTCCAGCCATTCCTCCCCTCCCCACCAGGCCAACCCCATGCTCTCACCTGCATGGACACGGCAGCCGCTGATAGGGCTCCCTGCTCCAGCACAGGGTCCCCACATCCCCATCTCACTCAGCACCAAGCAGACCTGTCAAGACGTCAGTCTGATGTCATTTCTCCTCTGCTTGGCACTTCCGGGGCTCCCATCTATTCCAGAGTGGAAGCCAGACTCATAACCATGGGCTGCCACATCCTCTGTGAACCGCCAAGTGCGCATGGCCAGGGCAATTTGGTGCTAAGAATTGGAGGCTAGTGGGGTCAGGTCTGTGTCAGCTGTCTGAACACTCACGCAAGGCGGGCATGTGTTATCTGATTGTGCCTTTCCTTGTTTGGGCCCATCCACCCCTAGGTAAACCAAATCAGTGTGCCTTCCTCATGGAATGATGTGGGACAGGATTTCCCAAGATGCTGGCTGTTAAAACCGAGCTGTAAGCCACCTTTAAGCTGTCCCACTTCTGAAAGAAGGCTGCCAGCATCTCTATCCTGCCCACATATTAAGACGAACTTTATCTATGAAGACAAATACTAGGAGCCCCTTATATTTGAAAATGTTTTTCTGATAGAGACAAAGAATACGTGTCCTTTGTAGAAAATATGGAAAAGTGCAGAAAGGAAGATAAAGTCAACCCGAATCTCATCAGCTTCTGAGGTCCACTGTTGGCATTTGATTGCAGCCCCAGGAGACCTTTTCCAGCAGCGGGAGCTGGCACTGACTGGTCACACACAGCATGGCCCGCATGGGTAGGAGCATTTTGGCACATGGCTGTGCTTCTCCACATGAGGTCTACGCCGGTGCTAGTGGTCCAGTTGGTTACCACCCACCCATGATGAGATGGGAGCTGGCACCAGAATGCAAATCAGCTGGTTCCTGAGCACACGCCATTAGGTTCTGCTGGCATCGTTTAGATAGCAAGGCTTTTTCAACTGATGTCACAGAACCACTTCTTTTTTTTTTTTTTTTTTTTTAATTCAGTTTTATTGGAATATATTCACAAACCATACAGTCATCCATGGTATACAATCAACTGTTCACAGTATGATCATATAGTTATGCGTTCATCACCACAATCTATTTCTGAACATTTTCCTGACATCAGAAAGAATCAGAATAAGAATAAAAAATAAAAGTGAAAAGAGAATACCCAAACCATCCCCCCATCCCACCCTATTTGTCATTTAGTTTTTACTCCCATTTTTCTACTGATTTTTTTTCAATTTTTTAACTTTGTTTATCAAAAAATTAAAAACAAACAGGCAAACAACAACCAAAAAAACCCCACAACATTTCAAACAAAGCAATGGATTAAGGAAAACAAATAACCTAAAATAACCACTTTGCTTCCAACATGTTCCTACCATACCCCAAGAAAATTAATAAACCACGTCCAAACAGAGGAGTAAGAAAAACAAATAATCTAAAACAACTACACTGCTTCCAACATGTTCCTACCATACCCCAAGAAAATCAACAACCCCTAAGAAAACAAAGGAATAAGAGAAAAAAAAAAACCAAAATAACTCTATTGCTTCCAACATGAGCCTACCATATCCAAGAAAGTTCACAAACCATAATCATTCCTGAGCATTCCCATAACATTGAGATTACCCTCCATAGTTTATCTGTTCTCATTAGATTATCATTCCCCCTCCACTAATTGGTATCTCTAGGTCCCCTACATTCTACAGTATAAAACATTGTACATTTTTCACAGAATTCACATTAGTGGTAACATACAATATCTCTCTTTTTGTGCCTGGCTTATTTTGCTCAGCATTATGTCTTTTTTTTTTTTTTTTTTTTTAATCTTCATTTTATTGAGATATATTCATATACCACGCAGTCATACAAAACAAATCGTACTTTCGATTGTTCACAGTACCATTACATAGTTGTACATTCATCACCCAAATCAATCCCTGACACCTTCATTAGCACACACACAAGAATAACAAGAATAATAATTAGAGTGAAAAATAGCAATTGATGTAAAAAAGAACACTGGGTACCTTTGTCTGTTTGTTTCCTTCCCCTATTTTTCTACTCATCCATCCATAAACTAGACAAAGTGGAGTGTGGTCCTTATGGCTTTCCCAATCCCCTTGTCACCCCTCATAAGCTACATTTTTATACAACTGTCTTCGAGATTCATGGGTTCTGGGTTGTAGTTTGATAGTTTCAGGTATCCACCACCAGCTACCCCAATTCTTTAGAACCTAAAAAGGGTTGTCTAAAGTGTGCGTAAGAGTGCCCACCAGAGTGACCTCTCGGCTCCTTTTGGAATCTCTCTCCCACTGAAGCTTATTTCATTTCCTTTCACATCCCCCTTTTGGTCAAGAAGATGTTCTCCGTCCCACGATGCCAGGTCTACATTCCTCCCCGGGAGTCATATTCCACGTTGCCAGGGAGATTCACTCCCCTGGGTGACAGAACCACTTTTACCTAAGTGCAGAATATCCAGCCAGTGGGCAGAGTGGCTCCATCCAGCGGCTCAGTCCCCCAGCAGCCTCCCCCCATGGACGATGAGGAAGCTGAGGCTCCAGACACTCAAGAACCTTCCAGAGTCCCAGCAGAGGGAAGCAGCAGGACCTCCAACACAGGCAGTCTGGCTCCAGAGCTGACTTCTAACCATCTCTTTGTACTCAGTACTGTTGAAGGTTAACCATTGGTCTACCCACTGGGGACTTAAACCCAATTAAATGTATACTGAAACTTACTTTCTGAGTAAAAGTTCCAAATAATAATGATGCCGAGGGCTGACTATTTTAATTTTAATCAGCTGCAGGTATTTACTTTTTCTATCTGCTGGGGTAAGAATCTCTCATTGACTACTAATCCTGATGATTCAGAGTAATGGAGAAAGCCTTGTGAGTGCCTCAAGTATGACCAGCAGCTCATGGAAGTTGGGTCAAAACCAGATTATTTGTCGACATTCCCTTGTGGAAAGGAACTCGCTAGGGACCTGCAGAATGGCCATCCCACTGTGGGGGTCTCTGTGTTCTCTGAGATTGAGTGCCGACAGAGACAACTGGATTCCTTGACTACCGATCTCAAATTCTTGGAGAAGAGCCTGGGACTGTCCCGGTGCAGTTCAGGGGCTACCTCTGTCCCTACGTGAAACACCACCAGGGCTCCACGGCCCAGCCCTGGGGGTGAGGAAGCAAGTTTTGGAGAGATGCCCCTTCCATCCCTTGGTTCTAGGCATTTTGATGCCAACTGGGGTGTCATAGACCCAGATGTGTTCTTGTCCTCAGGTTTGGGGCTTCTGTCATCATTCCTGCATTCTATAATCCTGTTGGGGATCTTAATATATGGCAAAACTTGTCACAACTTAGCTCATGATTATACAGATTTAGAAACGAAAGGTCAAATCACGTACCCAAAGCAGAACAACTGCCTACAGTTAAAGCCCGTTTAACTGATGGACTCTGATGAACACATTCAATTCCTTGTTGATTGCCCAACAAAACTATGTTTAGAAACTGCAACCATACCCATGTGTGGACTGGATGCTGTGTTTCAAGGTTGTGAAAAAAGGGGTTGTGGCACAGTGAAGGGTGAGCTTCTAAAGCAGCTAATACAGTTTTAGAAAAGAGGAAGCCTGGGCCGTTGGTCCCGAAGGCGAAAGTTTGTCTGGAGAATGAAAGAGGCGAGCAAGCTAGTCTACTGGACATGAATATGTCATCCAATAATAAACATTTCAAAACCTGGAGTAAACGTTGCATGTCAGTGCCTGCTGCTCAGAATAATTACAGTCTGTCAAATAAAGGAGAACTGTGTCATCGACCATCTTTTTTTTTTTTTAACTTGTAATTTTTATTTTAGAGTGGTTGTAGGTCTACAGGAATGCTGCAAAGGTGGTGCAGTTGCCATGTACCGCCACCCCTCCCTCACGTCGTACATTGCCCCAGAACATCTGTCACAGCTGAGGAACCAGTACTGAACTCCATCATGCATTTGGATCTCACCAGTTTTCCCTCACATCCTTTTTCTGTTCCAGGATCTCTTCCAAGATGCCACGTTGCGTTTAGTCATCCTGCCTCCATGGCCTCCTCTGGTCTGTGACACTTGCTCAGACTTTCCTTGTTTTTCTGGCCCTGACGGTTTTGAAGAGGGCTGACCAAGTAGTCTGTAGACTGCCCCTCGACTTGCGTTTGATGATTTTCTCATGGTTAGATGGGGGCTGAGGATTTAGGGTAGGAGGCTATAGAGATGAAGCCCCTTTCTCCTCACGTCTTAACAAGGGTACGTGCCATGAACAAGACTTAACCGCTGCTGATGTCGACCGTGATCACCTGGCTGAGGTGTCCCCACTGCACGGGTCCTCTTCCCCTCCCCATCCTGCCCTCGTGGGCAGACGTCACGATGGTCAGCTAATACTTAAGGAGCAGGGAGGTGTGCTCCACCTCCTCAAGAGTGATGTGGCCGTGTAAAATATTGGGAATTATACAAATAAATTATTTATTTATTTGTATCAGTGTGGACTCATGGATATTTGTTTTCTACTTTGGGTTATAATCCAACATTGCATTATTTATTTTGTTGTTCAGATGGTTCCAGCTTTGGCCACTGGGAGCTCCTTCTGCTAGACCCCTGTGCTCCTTGAACTGCCCCCACTGTTTTGGTTTTTTGAGCACTTCTTTACTTTCTGGTACTACAAATGCTCACGGCTCATCTTATGTCTTCCCTACCCAACGCTAGTGTCTGCCATTTCTCCAAAGAGCCCTGGTTCCTTTTATTGGCAAAAAAAATTGGAAAAAACAAAATCTCGGCATCAGGTGGGGTATTTCTCACAGCCACTCCCTAATGAGAGAATATTGACAGCAACTCTTCAGCAGAAAACCTAGCCCTGCAGCTGCTCAGAGGAACAAATTATGTTCATTGTCAATAGTTTATTAGGTTTGTGTTCTGGTTTGGAAAAGTCAACATCAGGCTCTGCAAATATTTGAAGAACCCAGCAGGTCATGTCAACTGGGAGGGCCTGTGGTGAGTCAGGCCTGCTCAGGGTGGGTTCATTAGAGAGACACTTTCCCTGAAATATTCTTTGCTAGGTTAATTTCCAAAGCTGTTTCTTTTCTCAAATGGACTGGTAGAATTTGGTCTGCTTACTATGCTAGTGCCCAATACTTTTCTTAGGGGAAGCTGACACTGATAGACACCATAGCTTTTAGCAAACACTGCAGCTGCTTCCAAATTGCAGACAATGCAGGAACTATTCACTTAAGAACTTGCTAGAGACAAAGGCAAAGAGTCAAACTCCGAAACTTCAGGGCGTGAGAACAAGGAAGGTCCAGTAATAAACATGGTGGGCCTTCCCCTCAAGAGTTTCCGGTGGTTGCACTGTTCCCAGAAGACCCTGTCAAGGCTCTAACTGTGAGTGGCTGAGAACTCGGAAAATGCAGGTCTGCGGCCTGGATTGGGGCATTTGGGGTGTGCTCAGCACACACAGAGATCAGATGAAGAACAGAGTGATTGAGTCGTGCCAAGTTAAATCCCACAGCTGCACTATGGAACATGGGGCCACCCCAGACGTCCTCTGAACCTTAATATGTTATTGCTTTCAAGGTACCAGCACGGTGGCCACCCCCCCATCCCAGGTTAGGCTTTGATGTTTATTCTGTAAATGGTTTAAGTGGTTTGGGCAGGCTCACTAATCGTGTCCGCACATTGGACTCCCTCCTCTCAAGGTTTGTGCACCTACTACGAGGCTGTCCAGCTCCAGGGGAACGTTGTCCACTCAGGCAGGCTGGACAGAGGAAATCCCCAGCTTTTTTGCAACAGACGTTTGTTCCCACCTTCCTTCTCTCTGACTTGCAGTTAATACCCTCCTTGTTCCTTGGTTTATCTAACTTAAAAGCTACCGTATAATGATTTTGCAAAGCACAGAAAAGATTGCAACATTTGTTTGAGGCATTATCTCACATTCAGATAATTGCTGACTTTAAAATCAAGCATGTTAACGATTCTCCTGGAAGCTTCCATTTTTACCAGCAGATGACCTAGTTATATAACTCACTCCAAGCCCTGGGAAACACAGGAGCTGCCCCTCCATTGGTCCCGAGGGCTTAGATCCAGTCCAGCCTCATTTATCTCTTTACCTCTTTGGAAAATATTTGGGGCCCATCGTAAAGCCAGGCTGGAGTGGGGGCTTATCCATCTTCTTGGTAGGATGGGATATCGGCAGGGAGATGAGTTGTGTCCCGACGCTGTGCACGGTGTCATTCCAAGGTTGTATGTGGAGCTGCCGCCTTTCCCGGGCTGTGGCTGTAAGTGACGTCTCCCCACCTCAGGTGGCAGCTTTGCACGGGAGCAGGTGACGGGGCCATCTGTCCAAGGACAGTGAAGTCCCTGAGTTCCAATTTGCTTAACCGAAGGAAGTATTTTTCCCTTCTTGTCAAAAGATGGGATGTGAGTACTGTCGTCAAGCAATAGGGTTAAATGATAGTACAGTTGTCATTTTTGAAAACCAATGGTTTACACTTGGTGTGGAAAAATATGTGATAGAAAAAAGAAATCCCAGTTGATTTTCTAAAGTGAAACGTGTTTATAATAGATTTCAGCGTGACCTAGTAAATCGGGCCAGCATAATTCCATGAAACTGAATTTACCCCAAGCCTAAAGGTTGTTTTATTCTAAAATTTCAGTGTTGTCATTTTACACAACTGCAATTTGTTTTATAATGCTTTCACTTTTATCATAGAGAGGAAATACTTGCACCTTAAAAAAGGGAGCGAAATATTTGATGGAACTGTCATGTTTTTAACATTATCTTCCAAAATTATAGCATTGCCTTGTTAAATACAGGTTTTTAAAATCAGATACATGCATGTTTAAGTAGTTTAAAGCCAGTTCTATAAAAATGGTTAACAAAAATAGCCGTTCCCTCATACCTCCCTTTTCCCTTTTCACACTCCCAGAAGCAAGCCCCTTCAACTCTTTTGATGGAACATGATGCTGGCGAACTCTGAGAACCGAGCCCCAACTGCCTTCCTATTTTAAAATACTTTCATTTTTTTCCTGAACTTAATAGTTGTGTGAAATTATAATTATCACCATCCAGGGATTCCCCTTGCCTTTTCCTTATGTTCGATCCCCTGTTCTCTGGATCCCCTGGCTTTCTCTTTCTTCTTTTGCAGCTCCCTTGTTTTGACAGAGCACACCCCTGCTAGCTGCTTTAAAAGGTGTGCATGGGCGGTGAAATTCTCGAGGCCTCGAATATTTGGAAATGCCCTTATTCTGCTTGCACAGTTGATGGGCACTTTGGTTTAGCGTCCCAGGAGAGACACCATCTTCCCTGGGCTTGTTGCAGCGCTCGGTGGCTCTCAGGACCGTCCCTCTGTCCCCCGAGTCGCTCAGTCTTGTGCCCTGGTGGGTCCGTCTCCAGTCCCTGCGCTGCCCCCACGTGTCCCCTTCGGCCTTGAGACTCGAGAGTTTTCCCCTCTCCTCTGGAGCTCCTGTTACCTGAATGTTGAACCTTCTGGGCTGGTCTTTTATTTATTTATTTTTAATCTATTCTTCTGTACTTCTCATATTTTTTTTCTTTCTGGTCTATGCTTATGATTTTTTTCAACTTTATCTTATGATTTGGTGAATTTTTCATTTCTGCATTCATCTTCTTAATTTCCGAAGATCCTTCTTATTATTTGAATGTCTTTTTTTTTTTTTTTCAATACCATTCTCATCCTGTTGTTCTTTCATGGATGCAGTATCTTCTCTCATCTCTCTGAGAATATCACTGGGTAAGTTTCTCCTCCTCCTCCTCCTCCTTCTCTCTCCCTCCCTCCCCCCCCTCCACATTTCTACTTCTTCCAACTGTTTTTCTTTGTTTGCCTTGGCCCCTTCATATCCAGACCTTCTTGTTGTCTGTCCGTTTATACGAGTGGCACTCTAGAAGTTGATCGGAAGCTGTTGAGCACGTGGGTGAGGTTTATCTTCCGTGTGGTCACTGATGGATGATCGGGGGTGGGGTGGGGGGCTGCTTCACTGGGAACCTCCAGTTTTCAGGAATTTTGGCTCTTCTCTCCTGGTCTCATCAGAGTCTTCAGAGACCACTCTGGGCCTCCTGCCTGGGGGGGGGCCTCAACTGGCTTCCAGTGTGCCAGGCGCCAACAGGGGAAAAGGCCGGGACATCAGTATGTTGTCCTTCTCTTAAGCCCCCCTTTTCTGTGTAGTAACTCTGCCCTCCACCGTGCCTGCCTGGTAACCTCCATTTCACTCTCTCCAAAAACTAACCTCCAATTTCTTGCCAATTTGGGGGCAGCACAGTCACCAGCTGTGCAAGAGGAAGTGTGGGCCTAACTGCTTACTAATTAGACTTCCAGGAGGACCCATCATCACTGTTCCTGGTGGTGGGGGGATGGGGGTCTCCACTAGCCCCTGTCACATTAGAAATCCGTGACTTTCAGTCTGTTAAATCCCCTTCCTTTTGCCCATCTGGTTTCCAAAGTTCCAAATTGTATTGTTGTCTCTTCTCTTAGTCTCATCACTAGAATTGAATAGTTCACAGGTTGAACAGTACAAATTGATCTAAATATGACTATTTCTTTTTCTTGTTCCGTGCGCAGATTCAGTGTGGTTATACACACATCCAGTGCTTTCAGGTCACATTTATTATTTTATTAAAGCTGTGAAAATTCTGTTAATAAACACATCCACCCTGAACTGTCTGAGCCATTTAGCACCCTCAGCTTCCCAAAAGAGCACACCGGCCTCCCCTCCAGCTCAGTTACCCACCACTGCCCACCCCACCGGATGTGCCACCCCTGCCTGCTCTAAGGTTCCTTTGGGGCAGTGGCAGGGGGTCTTCCCCGGGGCCTCCGTCAGTAGGCGAGGGCAGGCGGGCAGCTGGCAGCACCTCGAGGGCCAGGTAGTCCCTGACTTTCTCATTTCACTCGTCCGTGCCCTTTCCTTACAACCCTGTTACTGTCTGTCTCCCCCCAGCTCTGTTTTGTGATGTTTTGGACCCCCAACGTTTCTGAGAAGATCCTGATAGACATCATTGGAGTGGACTTCGCCTTCGCAGAGCTGTGTGTTGTTCCACTGCGTATCTTCTCTTTCTTTCCAGTTCCAGGTAGAGTGACCCTCATGCACCATTACATCTTCTTTCTTTAGAAATGTCTGCAATCATGTTACAAACAAAAATGTAAACTTTCATAGTGGATTAGAGATGTAGACATTAGCCAGTAGATTGAAAGTTCAAGAAGTGAATCAAACCAGAATGGTTGTGTTTTTTTTACGTTACAGAGGTTGCAGACACAGCAAAAAGAAAGTAGATCCAAAGGGGTCACCCAGGTTTTCTTAGGATTTGGGGGTGGGTGGGCAGCAGAACTGCTCCGTGTCATGTTGGTACTGCTGATTCCACAAACCTCTGCATGCAGTAAAATCCATAAAACTGTATACCAAAAAAAAGGTCAGTTTTACTGTATGGTAATTTTTAAAAACATACAGTAAAAAACTGCTAAAACCTAGAAGTGCCACAGAAGGCAAAGGGCTGCTGGAGAAAAGAAAATCCAGGGGCAAAGCTGAAGCTGACAGCAACGGCCAGAAATGAAAATGCCCAGAGCCAACAGGTAAGCCAGTTAGAAAATTCCAGACTGACATAGAGCTGCACAGAGTGAGGTCGTTCCTCTTGAACGAGAAAAGCAGGATGCAGGCTGGTTGTTTATATGCTGCCGCTTCTGTAGCAAGTGTGTAGCTTGTGTATGTGTGTCTGTCCATAATACGCGTATGGAAATGCTGGCTCATCTGCAGACCATTTCTAGAAGTAGCTCACCAGCTGGGAGGGTGGTTGCCCCTGGGAGCAGGACTGGGGCTTCGGAAGTCAGGAATGGGAGGGAAACCTTCCTTTTACTGATTCCCTTTGCACCGTTTAAATCCTGTACCAAGTGCCTGTAGTTACCTATTCAAAAAGTAATTGCAAAAAAAAAGCGAGAAGTCAGAGTGCACAAAGCAACTGTCGGGTTAAGAGAAGGAGCCGTGGGGTATGAGGCCGGGCTGACAGTGGGCCCATCTGCCACTCTGTCATGTCCCTTAGGCCCCAGGTGGACTCCAGAGCCCTCCAGAGTGGGGGTGTGCAGGTGTCCCCTCCAGGGCTGTCCCCTCAGCTGTCCCCTCCTGGGCTGTCCCCTCAGGTGTCCCCTCCTGGGCTGGCCCCGCATGTGTCACCTCCTGGGCTGTGGCAGAAGCAGACAAGCTAGGACCACAGCAGTGGGGCCATGTCTGGTCTTTGTTCCTAAGTCATTCTGGAAAGTGACACTGCCTGGGGGACGGTGCGTGTTGGAGATTATTTCCCACAGCCTGATCCAGCCCAATGAGAGCGGGCTGATGCCCCGAGAGCTCGGGCGGGACTGGCCTGCCTGGGTGCCCAATGGGCCTTTAGTCTCCTCACCTGGTGCTGCCTGGCCTCCAGCTCGCGGCGTGTGGTGGGGCTTTCTGTGCCTGTGGGGACAGGGTGCAGCATGTGGGTGCAGGGCTCTCACCCCTGGGAAGGCACATCCAAACAAACAAACAGACCCTGGAAACAAGCTTTTCTCCCCAGAAGGAGCACCTCCTCCTCCCCAAAGATGCCGGCTCCTTGTGGGGTAAAGGACCCCCCACCCTCCCTCCCGCCAGCCCCTCCTGCGGCTGAAGAAGCAACCCCTCCACTTTCTCCAGGCGCAGCCCCCAGGCCCTGAGCTTCACTTAACCCTTTCCAGGTTCAGGGCGCTCCTTACTGACAAGGCAGGTGGTGACCGTTCCCAGCCACAGCCCCGCAGTCCTTCGCTCGGTGACCACAGGGCCCCCTCCCCCCACTTTGCACCCAGACCCCAGTGGCCGTGGCAGGGCCGGAGCCCCTGCGCTCCTGGGGTTCTCCAGTCTGGATGGTGCGACGACACATTAGGAATGTGGTGCAGGGTCACTGCAAAACGTCAGAATGTCAGAACGAAGGGCAGGGGTCAGAGGTGTCAGGAGCGGGGGCGGCAGCAGTGGTGACTGGGTGCACTGGCTGGTGACGGGCGGTGGGCCATGGCTGATGGCCCTTTGCTCTCTCGCAGTCACCGTGAGGGCCCATCTCACCGGGTGGCTGATGACCCTGAAGAAGACCTTCGTGCTGGCCCCCAGCTCCGTGCTGCGGATCATCGTCCTCATCGCCAGCCTCGTGGTCCTGCCCTACCTGGGGTACGTGGCCAAGGTCCTTGGGGTGGTGGCCCCGGCACCTTAAGCACTCCTCCAGAGGTCCCATCGGCATCCCCGGCATGTCTCGATTAGAAGTGCAGCATGGGCGCCCTGCTGGTCTGCCCGGGCACCAGGGAGGCTGCTAAGATCCATTCTAGAAAAGTACTTTGGGGTCAGGTCTGTGTGCAGGTGACATTCATTGAGCACGGACAGTACAGCAGGCACCAGCAGGGCTCTGCACATCCACTGGGTACGCTGGTGGGCACATAAACACAGTGGGGAGGACAAGTCCTGGCCCTCAGGGGCTGCCCATCTCCCAAGGAAGAGGGGCATAAGTCAGAAAACTCCACCGAACAGCCGCCACCGAAGAGTGGGACATGCTGTGAGAGCAGGCATGTGGGGACGTGCCCAGTTGGCACGTGGCCGAGCTGGGACCCACAGCGGGTAGGAGCCAGCCGGGTCCCTCCCTGGGGGCCTGCCCAGCCCTGAGTTCACCAGGTGCAGCCCTCACCGAAGCCGGAGTCTGGAGAGTGCAGGTGGCCTCACCTCTCCACGGTGTCTGCACATTGCCTGGATTTGAGTGGTCGGGTGGGTTTGGGCATTGACTCTATCTGTGCCATGGCTTGGCTTTAACGGGTGAATCACCCTCGTGTTCTCATCCCCAGGGTGCATGGAGCCACCCTGGGAGTGGGCTCCCTCCTCGCGGGCTTTGTGGGAGAATCCACCATGGTCGCCATAGCAGCTTGCTATGTGTATCGGAAACAGGTAAGAGACAGTGGCGACAGAGCCACCCTCTGCTGCGGCTGTGGTGGGTGGAGGGTGGGTCCGCACACGGGGGTGGGAAGGTGGCGCTGCTTCATAAACGTCGCTTATGGTAGGTCACGCAGGTCTCCAGCTCCCCATCACACCGTGGCCTCTGCCTTGCGTGGGAAACCCCAGGGCCAAGGCTGTTTAGCCCCCCACCAGGCCTCAGTAACAAGATGGGGTCTTATTATTATGTAGGTTATTCTTTACACCCTGCCTTGTTTCAAAAGGCAGTTTTATTTCTCAGGATATATGTCTACAATCCTACATTCTAGTGTCACCTCTAGAGAATTAAAAAATGTAGAAACTAAATAATTGCTTTGATCCTGTAGGAGAATCCTGAAAGGTTGTTTGCAATTAAATTCCTCCCCTAAGTCCTTGTATATTCAGACTTTATTGCTAAGTGCCTCAGCTTGCCCGGCTGCTATGACAAGCACCACACCCTGTGAGTTTAACCAGCAGATTACTGGCCCATGGCTTGGAGGCAAGAAATCCAGCACCGAGGTGTTGGCAAGGCCAGGCTTCCTCCAAAGTCTATAGCATTCCAGATGTGGCCTTCTGGCATCCTCTGCCACAAAGCCATCTGTCTCTTCCCGTGTCCTCCTGTGGTTCCTGCTTCCACATCCTTTGCTTATAAGGACGGCAGCCACGTGGGATCAAGGCCCCGTCATTCAGCTTGGCCACCCCAAGTAGGACCCTGGAAGGTCCTGAGTACGGATGGGGTCACACCCCCAGGGCCGGGGTTGGCCTTGAGCCTGTCTTCCTGGGGGGCTGGAGCAGGGGACAGAGCCATCCTGAAGAAGCTGTTTGGAAGGAGGAGGGGCCGCTGTGTTGTGCTGCCTTGTCGAGTGAGGTGAAGGCTGGGACTGGATGAGTGAACTCGGCCACACAGAGGTCATCGGTGGCCTTGCCCCGGTCCCGGCCTGGCAGGGGTGGCAGCCTGAGGAGCTTTGTCTGAAGGGGCAGAGAAGCGTGGGTGTGCGTTTCCGGAAGCCGATGAAGAGGGGATGAGTGAGGGCATGCTGATGGCCTGGGGCTTACCGGGGAGGAGGAGGGCCGTGGTAGGGACCCCTCTGGTTCCCGCAGGAGTCGGCTGGGAGCTGGGCAGGGACGCCATCTCCTGGCAACGGCGTCTCCTGGCGACAGGGTCTAGGCACAGATGAGTGGCAGGAGGGAGCTTTTGTTAAGTGTTTTTCTGATGAAGTGGTGAGCTCAGTCACCAGCTGAGACATTGGAGTTCTGGAAAAGAGGGAGCGTGTGACATCGTGGGCCAGGAGAGGAGCACAGTGATGGGCAGGAGAGCAGGCAGGGGGCAGGACCTGAGGGCCCACACCCCTGTAGGGAGGAGAGCGTGGGCAGCCCGGGGTCCTTCCCAGCCATGGTGGCTGTGTGGGCACAGGCCAGAGTGGGCACAGGTTCACAACTCACCAAGGTCAGGGTTTGCCTGGCAAACATGGTCAAAGGCAAGAGGGGCAAGGAAGTGGCTCTAATTAACGGCCCCTTAATGTAAGCTGATTAAAGAGGAGAGAGGACATCCAGAATGCGCGTGGCACCCAAGGGCTGGAGGGGACCTGGGTTGTAGGAGCGGGGTCCTGAGGGAGGGGTCAGAAGGAGAGGCAGGTGTGTGTCGCTGACCCCGGAAGGAGGAGAGGCCCAGGCGTCCAGAGGGGGCAGCCTGGCCATGAAGTCACCAGGAATTGGGACAGGGGAGCTGGAGAGGCTGGCGGCAATCCCAGAGCCAACCCAAGGGGACCGAGGGTGGAAGAGGGGGGACGTGGGGAGAACATGAGCTCCCAAGCTGGGGGCTTTAGGGAGGAGAAGGGAAAATAGTCTGGAGTGGCCAGGAAGGGGAAGGAGGCGAACAGCCACCAGCTGAAAGGCTGCAGGGAGGCCAAACCCAGGGCCTTGCCAGAGGCTGCGGTGACTTCCAGAGGGTGTGGTGGGAGGGGGTTCGGGGAGGGGTGGCATCCCCCATAGTGCTCCCCACACAAAAGTAAGGCCAAGCAGAGATGCAGCAGCTGGATTTGGTGGCTTGATCAGGTCGACCCCGCATCACCCCCTCACACACACACATGCACCATAAACGAGCTCCAGGCCTGCACCCAGGGCCCCCGCCCCCTCTCCCTGCTCTTGGCTCTGCTGTGACCCATCCCTGCCCACAGCCCCTGGTTGACAAGTCGTCTTTGGCCTAGAAAAAGAAGATGGAGAACGAGTCTGCCACGGAAGGGGAAGACTCCGCCATGACCGACATACCCCCCGCAGAGGAAGTGACGGACACCGTGGAGATGAGGGAGGAGAACGAGTAGGGGCCCAGGATGTCATGCTCACCGTGGGGACAGTCGGGGCGACCCCTTGGCATGAGTTTTTCTCCCCTCGTTTTCCGTTCCTTCTTTCAGTTTGGTTTGGTTTGGGGCACTAGAGAGGCCTTGATTGAGAGGTTTTGTGTGACGTCTCCAGCACGCTGGGTAAGCTCACAGCCATGCAGGGGCCCAAGGAAAAGTCTTTGTTGTTGGTTTGTAAAAACAAAAAAAAGTTGAATTCGTTCCCCTGCTTCATGAAAACCGAGGCGTGGCTGCCTCCCAGTAGAAGCTGTGCCCTCCTCCACTGCCCTGTCACCTGGAACCAAAGGACTGCGTGGGCCCTGGCCACGGGCACCCCCACCCCGGCCCTTTCCGTTTCTCTTAGGAAGTCAGTGGGTGACTACTCGGCTTTCTCTGATTTGCGTGACAGTAAGTGGCTGTGCAGACAGGACGGGGCAGGGTGGGGCCTGTCACATTTCCCTTCAGCCATGGAGTTAGCAACTGCTGCCCACCCAAAGGCAGCGCGCCGAGCTGCGGGCTGCACCCTGGAGGAAGAGGTGCACACGGAGGATGCCACGGGAGCAGCGAACTGGCACGATCGAATGGTAGCATGCCATTTTGCATTTGTCTAGAGTCAAGGTGAGCTGTCAGTTTGCACACCCCACTGCGTATACACAAAAGCTAACATTTTAAAGGGGTCACGAAACCACATCTCCAAATTTCAGCCTCCCCTTGCCCGACCTTTCCTGAAGGCTTGGTTTTCACATACCTTTCCTGCAGGTGGCACTCGAGCGAGTTGGATGGAGCATGCTAATGTTACATTTTAGTTCTGAAGTGAACTGAGGCTTTGAGTCGTAATCTAGCCATCTAGCGCCAGGGTGCCACACTGCAGCATTCGAAGTAGATTCATTAGCTGGTTCCGCCGTCCTTCCTCTTAACTGTGCGGTACAAGGAATTCAGGGTGTCCCACGGTACTTCCCTCTCACACCACGCAATAAAGCAAGACATTCGATAGACAGTATCAAAGTCACTATGTGATATTCCCTGAATTGAAACATCTGAAATCCATTTAGTGCAGTATATTTTTCTAAGTTTTGGGAAGCAGGTTTTTTCTTTAAAGATTAGGAACACAAATTCTTGATTTAGCCAAAACTCTTAGACTGAAAGAACCTAAACAAACAAACAAAAAATATTTTAAAGATATAAATATATACTGTATATGTTATGTAATTTATTTTAGGCTATAATACATTTCCTATTTTCGCATTTTCAATAAAATGTCTCTAATACAATACGGTGATTGCTTGTGTGTTCGACATACCTGCAGTTGAAACGTATTGTATCAAGGAACATTGTACCTTGTTTGCAGCAGCTTTACAAAGTGTGTCATTTGTATATAAATGTAAGCGTTGGTAAATTATGAGAGAACTATTTTTCACTATGGGTAAAAGGGGTATAAATTTGTCAGCTGGTGTACAAATTTTGGAAATGGAAATATAAGCTGGAAGAGCAAAAAAAGGAAAAAAAAGAAGAAAGGAACAGGCAGGCCTTTTGTGTTAATTGTTTTCAGTACTCTGTAATCTTATTAGTCCTCAAAGAAAAAAAATAATTTAAGGATATAGTGGGCTGTGAACATAACAGGGCTGCGTTTCTGGAGCACCAGTTTCTGCCAGCTGTGCCTGCATCGGGTAACGTCTGTAAGAGCTTCCTCACAGCGATTTTTTCTCCATAGGAATGAATCCAGAAAATTAAGATGCATAGTTTTGGGGCGATCTAAGATTTCAGAGAGTAAAAAAAAAAATCTAATTGTGTTGATTTTTTTTAAAGCACATGACTAGAAAATTAAACAGTGGTTTTTTTTTTTTTAACATTTGTGACTATTTCATGCTTGTGGGATTGAAGTTTAAAGATCAAATTGAAAAAGCAAATTCTTCCCCCTAAATCGAAGAAAGATCAACTAGAAACTCTTTGCTGTGCAACCAGAACATGTCATGACTCCAGGGCCACCTGCCGTGATGAAGAGGGACGGGCTGTGATACTTTTTTAAGAATTTCCAAGGATATGCGGCAGCAACGCCAGTCCAGTCCGTGACTGCAGAGCTGGGATTGTGCAGGACTGGTTCACACTTTCACTTTGAAGCAATCTTCCATCCGTTCCCTTAGCCTGGGCTGCTGAGGTCCCAGCCTGACGTACACCTGGGATTCAGAAGTGACACTTGGAGCCTGCGTGGTCTTCTGCGTCTGTCCTAACCAGGAAGTCCATCATCCCGATTGACAGGGAGAGAGGTCTAACCAAGAGAGCGGGGCACTTCGCCATCCCACTTTTTAGAAATGTCAGGGTGATCCTTGGACTCTGCTGACCAAAGAAATGTGTTTTATTCTTTATTGGAAGTCATTCAGAAGGGCCTCCTATCAAGGGCAGGAAAAGACCAGGTGCAAACTTTCTCAACATTGATCAATTGCTCATAGACAAATAGAGTCTAAAACTATGAGGGCATAAGGGCAGTTCTGAATTTAATGCTGCCAAATGTGTTTGGGCAGCTCAAAGCATAGCTTTCTCTTGTGAGGATTTTCTCCAATCTGGGTAAGAGCATCTTCTTTTGTGGGGTCCTTTGATTTTTTTGAAGGGCACGTAGGTGGGATTTCAGCAGCACTGGTCATGAGAAAGACATCCAAAAACTGAGCAGAAAGAACTGCACTGGGCTTGCTCTAGGGAAGTGGTGCTAGGACTGGACCTGCTGGCCACAGGTCTCAGGGAGGGTCAGGATCGGCACATTGGCAGGAAACCATTGCCCGTTGTGGAGTCCCCAGTTTGGGCCTGGAGTGCCACTGGGTGAAGGCCAGTCAGCCCCTCACCACTCACATCAGGCTCTCTTGTGCCAGAGCTACTCTTCTCTTGGTTTTCCTTTTTTAGTGGTAGCAAGTAGTCTGCCTTTGGGAACGCCCACGGATGCCTTACCCTCAGAAATGGCAACTCCTAAGACTGGCTTGGATTTTTCTGAATGGGGTAGAGTAGAGCTTCCTCTCAATGGAAAAGCACTTCCACTTTCGGCTCTGCTTCCTCACAGTAACCTGGGGGGTGCACGTGAGGAGGGAGGCTGGCCACCCCACATCCCCATTAGTGGTGGAGCTGGGTAAGTTCCCCGGACTCCAGTGTCCCCAGTCGGGGAGTGCCCCATGGTCCTCACAGCCCACCTCTTCTAAATAAATAAGAAAAGTTATTTAATTGTATCTGCAGAGTAAGAAGTGAGAGACGTAAATAGCTCCCTGCCCTTGTAATTGTTCCCCATTTTGTAGTCTTGTGTTGCCTTCTGTTCTGGAGGGAAGAGAGAGAGGAACTTTTCATGCCATTTCTCTCTAGAAACATCGATTTTTTAAAGACTCCTTGACTAGATCTCTTTTTTTTCTCCTTCAATCTGAAGTGGGACGGGGGACGAGAGTAAGAATGTATGTTGCAAAACAGAAAGCATTTATATTGTCATGATTGTATTTTATTAACTTGCGAAATATTCTCTTTTATTTAAACATCTTTCTACTTCAGGAAATTTCTCAGCAGGCCAGTGGCCAGGACAGCCAGTGAGGTTTGTACCCGTGAGCCCCGCTCTCGGTTCTCACCACTCACAGGCCAGGTGAACAATGTCGAAACTTAGGCTGAAGCCTTTGTCCATCAAGCCAGTGCACAGGACAGGGGAAGGGGGTCTTTCATGCTCTAAACCCTGCCTTGTTTTATTCTGGAACCAAAACTGGGAGGCAGCTGGTGTCTAGGGCTTTGTAAGATATGGAGATTTGTGTGTGGAGCTGTTCACTCAGCACATCCAGCCAGCTCTCCCAAACCTGCTGCTCCCCCAAAACTGCCTTCCACAGCCAGCCACCTCCCACCAGGACCTCTATGCTACATTTGCAATCATCCAGGGTCTCTGATGCTCTTTATAGAAAGCATTTAAGCTGTAGAAAAGCATGTTTTTGAGCAACCTTTTGGGTAAACATTTGGGATACTCCTCTGTGTGGTTATTTTGAATCCCTATTTCTGCAGTTTGAAGCAGCAAAACATCATGTGACCCATCAGCTGATCTAACCACACATAAAACAGGATGTAGAGAAAATCTGAAGAAAAAACTAGAAAATGCCATGCTGCCTGCCTTTTCAAAGGCAAAACACCTAAAAATAACTCCACAAATGTTCCAAAAGGAGAGAAATTTTATTGTGTGATCAAAATAACCCTGCTCCACTCACAAGTCAGAAAAGGTATAACAAATTATAGAGTTTACTATCTGATCTCAAAAGGCAAAAATAATGAAGAGGGGATAGTGAGAGCTTGTTTTAGGTTATACTGTATTTTCTTCTCTGAGAGGTTAGAATTATTAGCTATTATAGATCTCTGCTAAAGATAGCACCAAAGGCAGACTTCCTGAATCATTAAAAAATAAAAATTCTCTTTACCAAGTCCAAGGGTTCCAGGAAAATTATAGCCAATACCCTCAGAAATATTTAATTTTATTGATAATTTTTTCTCTGCTACATTTGCAATCATCCAGCTTCTCTAAAAGACTGCATAAGCTATATGCACTTTTATAGATGACTGTCAACTATGTGTAGACTCAGCAAATGTTTTTCTTATGGGACCTCTTTTTAAGTTAGGTTATGTAACTTAAAGTGCACTTTACTAACAAGACTTGACATCAGCTCCTACAATACCTATATTTAAACAAAAGCGCACAAGAACTGGGGGGGAGGAGGGAGATGGGGGCAGACCAAGTAAAAATGATTTGTCCATTCACTGTACAACTGCGTGGAGATTCAGTGAAATGGAGATTGGTCTTTACTCTCAGATTTAAGAGGCACAAGTTCCCCAGTATGAACTGGGAAAAAGCAATGGTGCCTTCAGAGTCAAAAAACACTTCAGCCAGTTCAGCTCTCAGGGTCCCTGAAGCGGAGGGTGCTGGGAGCAGGCAGGGATCCACAGTGGGACCTGCCACTGAGAGCGAACTTCAGCCCACCCTCATGTAACAAAGGAGGTACCGGGTACACGTAACCGCGCTAGTAGCCCAGCACCCCACTGCACCCCACCAAGCAGGCCCATTCCCTGGAGGCCGCAGCCACAAGGCTCGTGGTGGTGGAGCCACTGCCCCTTGGCCGCCATGGCACACTGGCGTTTACTGAAGACAGACAGATAAGGCAGATCTCTAAAGCCGGTGTGACCCAGGGTGCGAGTCCTGGAACTTCAGAAAACTGGACAGAGCCACGCAGGAGAAATTCTGTTCCACAGCGACAAGCCTGCGCCCTGGCATTGAAAGAGCAGCTCCGAGCAGGTGGCCTCAGGGCCTCTGTCACCCAGCGCTCCGGCCTCACATGGTTCAACCACACATCAAGAGGAGCAGGCCATCCTTGCTAAGGCTCCTTCCTGGCCTGGCACGCCATGTGTGCTCCAGGACTTAGAGCATGGCACGGAATTCTACAAAGGAAGAGTAAAATTACCTCATTCCTCACTGCGGATCGGAACATTAGCAGAGATCCAGGATTCTAGTTTAACAAAATTAAGTCTACTGCGCGTCCTTTCTCCACATGTGCCGAGACTGTCAGTTTACAGACTTCTGTTTCACATCCCAACCGTGGGTTTCATTTAAACTGTTAAAACCAATTACACGGAGGTATGTGTGTGCAGCCTTTGATTAAACATGACCGCAAAGGTCCGTATAAAATGTATGTTGCGTTTAAAAAAGTGCTGTTTACGTATTTAATAGAGAGATGTAAGTTTTTGCATTAAGAGCATTTATATATGCTTTTCTTTTTCCTTTTTTGATCTGTGCTCATGTATTGTCAGATAGCTTTCATACTCTAATTTTACTTCAAGTAAAGCTTAAACAGTTGGCATACGATCAAGATTGCTCTTAGTTTCTTTTCTTATTCTATTTCAAATTCTGCCTTCCATCCGACACCAAGACTCAATATTGCCAAATTCCCTGCCACTTTAAAACAAGGATCACCTTCCTTCCAGATTGCAATGACACATTCATCATTTCTGCTCAAGGCCTCATCAGAAGTATCTTTAGAGTCCATATTTCTACGAACGGTCTCTTCAAAGCTGTCTAGGCCTTTTCTATCAAGCTCCTCACAGTCCTTCCAGAATCTTCCATTTAAAATGCAGTTCCAACAGGTTTGGTATTTGCAAACTCAGAAGCAGCAGCACCCTACTTCCCTAGTACCAAAAAAAGTTACTTGATTATCCTAATTCTGGCCACAATTTCCCTTTTTTTTTCAAACTTTCATGAAATGTTAAAATATCACCCTTTGCCTCAGTAGCTAAAACCTCCAGCCACTGGGATATTTCTCTAAACACCATGTCTTACTTAAATACAACCTATTTCTTCAGGTTTTATTCAGTATTAAAATGAATCTTTATTTTCCATAACTTTGGTTATACAGAAAGTATTTCCCCCAACCCCCTCCAGCTGCTCACCACTCCTAAAATGGGAATCCCAAAATTACACAAGCATTCGTGAAGTCTGAGGAGCTGTGCCAAATGTGCCCCCAAATCCCTCCTGCCCAGTGTCCTGCAGCTACAAGATGCTCATTCTTACCAACCTGTGAAAAGAATTCCTTTTTTAAAAAAGCAATGTCTAAACCACAGGATGATGGCTGTGAATTTTTTAGCCGCCTCTTAAGAGCTTATATAGAGTCTATAGAGCTGTAATCAATAAGGATATAAATACTCTGCTGACAATCTGCTTGAGCTTGCATATCTTCTTTGCTGCTCAATTGTCTTTTACTCAAAATCTCCCATCTCGGTTCTCCATATATTGTGCCTTCCTTTTATCAAGCCTAATACCGGCTGTGCTTTTGGAGACTGAGAAGTTGTCTTCTCTTCATCCCCAGTCATGGTGATGTGAGGTGTCTTCATGTCCCCAGCTATAACGTCAGGACTGTCTGGTTCCATGCTCTCTCCTGTGGGTGCAGTTCCCCCACAACAAATCTATGAATGTCGTCGGACTGCTTTCAACAAAAGAACACTACCAGAGCACTTACAGAACAAAGGCTAATCTTATGTTAGGCTCATAAACCCTTGACTCCAAAGAACAAAACAGAATTAAAAAATGCAAAAATTATTAAAAAACTTTACATTTGATTGTGCACCTAATATCGCATCAGCTCTTTCATGACTCTTGGAGAAAGCTCCCTTGCTCTAAACGACAGTGGTCTGGAGAGCCAGCCGTGGCCCCAGGAGAGCCCCTCCCTGACCCTATCAGGACAGGCCCAAGTTCATGCATAATCAGGTGAAAAAGCAATTGCTCCCCCATTCCCTGCAACTGCTCCACCATTCCCTAATTCCTGCTTCCTTCTGCCTTTCTTTCAAATGCTGCTGCTACCCCCATTTCAGCAGGCTTTCAGTGGGCAGCTGTTTCTCAATGCTGTTTAACTTCACCTGCTTTAGAAAAGAGCAAGAATGGCCCCAGGGCCCCAGCCCCAGAGGGGGTGCCAGTTCCCACCTTCCCAGGAATCCAGTTCTTCATGCCCCCAGGGGCCTTCCATGGGCCTGTCTTAGGCTCTAACTATATTATGGGGAATCCCAAAGTCTGCCCAGCCATGACGTGTTCCTGAACTTCAGGCCGGTGTGTCCGGGTCACCTCCCCGAGGTGCCCAGGGCCCAAGGCTCTCCCTGCACACTCCCCACCCACCCCCACCCCCTGCCACGCCGTCTCCCCATGTCCCTGTCTGGGTGACTCACACTCTCACCGGCCCAGAAACCCACTCCTTCTCCCACCCCTCCCTCATTCAAGTCACAAGCCTCATCAATTCCACCTCCCAGCAGCTCTCACATCCACCCTTTCCTCTCTGTCCTCCCCAGTCCTCCTCACTCAGGTGCTCCTGGTCACCTGGGCCCAGATGCCGCAGAAGCCTCCAGACAGCTTCCCTTCCCCGGGCTCGTGGGTCCCCTGGACTACAGTGTAAATGTCACTTCCTCATGTTCTCTGCACAACTGCACAACCCCTCCCGGCAGACTGACCCCACCACCTCACACTGCAGACAGACGGCTCTGGAATGCCCTGGCCTGAGAGCACCCTGCTTTGCCATGGCCCTGGCTCACGCTCCAGGCAGTGGCTTGCTGCAAGGCTGGCCCCAGGCTTACTTGAGCAGGCACCAGCCTTGGGCCGGGCTACAAGTAGGAAACAAGGGTCCAGCCAGCCAGGGGGACGAAGATGCTAAGTTCCCAGCGGTTCCCACAGGAACGCCTCCTGGCACCCTGGCCCTTAGCTCCTGGTGTCTTCACGCCTGGCCTCATTCCAAAACCTGCTCCCTGACTCGAGTCCCTCACCCATGATAACGGTATAAAAGGACCAAGAGTAGATATTTTAAAAGAGGAATTGTAATCATAGAGCTAGGTCTTCCTCAAAAGGTATGTGTATGCAGGATGTGGGAGCATTGGACCCCGCAAGCCTAGTACATGGGTCTTCAGGAGACAACTCAGAGAGCTCAAAATGAGCCCTCACGGTGACAGGGACCCCATGGACCAGTGTCTGACCCCCTGGAGAATCTGGCATGACAGTGGGTGACTGTTAAGACAGGAGCTGAGAGACAGGGGGCCCTGGGCCTGGCTGCCACACCGACTTTGACAGGCAAAGGGGGCAAATGTCTTTCTCATGGACTGGCCCCTGGCCACTCAGACAAAAATAAAGTTGCCTTGTGATTGCATTCCTGAGTCATGCTCGTTCAGCTCATCTGGTGTAAATGCATGCAGAGCTTTTTGAGAGATGGGGAGAGACGGGGAGGGACGGAGGAGGCCCGGGCTTGGCCCAGCTCATCCTTGCATAACCCCGGAGCTGGCACCGTGCCTGGCTGGGAGTGGGCACTCTTTGGGGAATGAATGAAGGCCTTCACTTTCCTCCCCCGAACATACTCTGACCCTAAGGTAGCAGCACATGACCTTCCTTCCACAGCCTTCTCGTCTTCAACCCCCTCTTCTTGGCCCTGAAGAAGGCCCAGCCCTCCATGAATTAAGATAAACTGAGCGAGTTCTTGTTACATCCAGAAAACCCCAACACTGACACATGATCTCCCTCAGTCTCCCTTTCCTTCTTGCTTTTCCCATCCCTGTAAAATCACTCTTCTGTGAAATACACATACACAAAAATCAAAACTATTCTCACAGAAAGGAGTCTAGTTAGAACATGCAAAGGACAGGAACAGATGGCTCCCAGAAAATGAAATGCAAATGGCTTATCCAAATGAAAACAGGCTCAACTCTACGCAAGTGAAGAATCACAAATTGAACTTGCAACTATTAGCTCAGCAAAGATCAAAAAGTTTGACAGAGCTCTTTGCTGGCAGGGGCCTATGGAAACTGGAAACTGGCACTCCTACTTCCAGGTGGAAAAGTAAATCAATGTAAATCAGTCGTTTCTCCTTAGAGGGCAGTTCGGTGAGATGTTTCAAGCACACAAGCAACCAGGGGAAGAGATTAATGCCGTGGGCAAAGAACATGAACAGGCAATTTCCAAAAGAAATACAAGTGACAAACATTTAGGAAAAAATGTTCTCCGTCACTAAATCAAAAGCCAATTTTTTTTCTTTTTTTTTTTTTTTTTTTTGAACGCTGTCAAAGTTGACAATTAAATTACAAAGGGACAATGAACCCGGCCCTCCAATACCTGCCTCTGAGGGTGAACATTCCTACAACTTTTTTGGAGGGCAGTCTCAAAGTATGTTTCAAGTTCAACTCCTAGAGATTCAGAAAAAGATTCATGAATAAGAATGCTCACTGCAGCACTACTTATAATTGTGAAACTGGAAATATTCAGTGATGTTAAATATATAATGCTTTTTAAAGATCTAAGAACACCTTGTATATCGTGCTCCTCAAGACCTAACACAATTCAAGTCCTGCCTGACTCGAAACAACCCCTTAGGAGAGAATGTAGACTAGGAGGATGTGTTCTCCACATACCTAAAACCACAACGACCCTAGCGCATGTCTGCTTTTTATTTTCTCAACATTCTGACACTCAGGCACGCCGTCTCCTAAACGAACAGCACGACACGTGGTGACAGTTGTCTGGACCTTTCCATAGCATTTTATCTCCCCAAAAAAGGCATTTTGTACAACATTGTCATAGGCTACAATAAATGTTTTGTTAAAATAACTGTCACCAAACCTCTCGCCCATCTTGAAAGGACAGCCGGCCAGGCAGTGAGCGGGGTTGTGCAGGAAGGAGCTAAAAATTCCTTCTTAAGTTCTAGGGAGCTGAGAGAGTAAAGCAAGTGTCACCCATGACTTTTTCCATGGCAAGGGCCAAATCAGTTCTGCCTCCCTGATACCAAGCAGGGGGCTGGAAGTCTGGAGTCAATCCTCCCAACCCAGAAAATCGGGAAAGCATTATTCCTAAGCCACTCACACCAAGCCCCGACAGGTAGGGGCATGGGGAGGTGGGGGTGGGGAGAGGAGACAAACCTTTCAGAGAAACCACAGAAGGTCCAGGTTTCCAACAAGACAGTCAGTGGACATGCATTCTGTAAGTACCCTCTTGTTGTAAACACACGTTAACAGAGTTGGGATTCTCGTCATCATTTAATGATGTAAAAACCTTCTTATGGGGGCCTCCACGGGACCACAGCCCACCTCCATTTTTCTCTACACTTCCTAGGGTGGAGGAAGGCTGCAAAAGGGGACCCAAAGGACACTACCCTTGGAGATGAGCACAGCACCATAATTCAGACAGGTGGAGGGAGAAAGTGTACTTATAGCCTGTTTTAAGTTTATTGACCCAAGTCAATGGGGCAGCAGAGGAGGAACCTCATGTTTTGTTTTGTTAATCACAGAGAGGTCTCTTGTCTTTTGACTGCCTGTCACCAACCTGGCACCCCATTCTGAAGGATGCCCAGCCAGCCCAATGGGTTCTTCAGAAGCCCAGCACCATGCTGCTAGCTGACTCCCAGACTAGGTAGTTCTAACAGGAAAGCAGGTCTCTGCTGGCTCACATTCCATTTACTAACCCAAGAATACCTCTGAACCCACTGCACACACACCCTTTAGATTTAGTTCTTTCAGTGACAGTGTGATGCAAAGCATACATTCAGAAGCTCTTGCTATCACCCTTCTAGGTGCATGTGCATCAGTGTAAATGGTCCATAAACCTGAGCACTGCATGCAGGGCAGGCCTCTCCTCAACAAACACCCTGCAAGGCTGGTCTGGAATGGGGCCGCAGCCCCGTCTGTACTCCTGGGGCTCTCCCTGTCAGCCTCTGGTACATGCTTACACCTCACTTCATCCTCACCACTCAGGACAGATTCTGCATGGCAGATGAAGAACCTGTGATTTCTTTTGGGAGGTTGAGTAACTTGCCCAAGCTCACCCTACTAGCAGGTGGTGGAACTGATACTGAATCCAGACCCAAGTCCAAATTATGCAACTAATTCGTGTCTGTGAGAGAGCATTTATTGTGGGTCAGGCACTGTGCCAAAATGCTTCATGTGCATCATCTCATTTAACTCTGCAGCACTACCCAATACCACCTCCCCAAATCCTTGATTCTTTGGGCACCAATGAAGCCAAGGGTCAGCCATCTGGACAAGATCGATCCTGGTGGAAAGTAAAGCATTGGACCAAAATCGGCCAGAGTCCTCAAATGCAGGCACTTCATCACAACCAAAAAGCCAGTTTTCGCTTCTGAGTTTAATTTTTTTTAGTCATTTATTTTGACAATCCTCAGCGGTTGGGTTTGCTAAAGGGATTCAATAGCAAAGCCTGAGTCAGTTCAGCCTCTGACAATAAGACCAGAGACACAACAGGTGACGGGAGACCTGGGGCCCCTGCGAGCCGGACGTCTGACCACATGTGCAGGTGGGAAGCAAAGCCCACAAGGGACTAGAGCCGCCGGGGCACGGTTTTCAGGGCAGGCAGAGTTTTCGACAAATGCAGATATTTTACAGAGTAAACAGAGGAGACGCTGCTGGACAAGTCTAAAGGAGGGCGGTCAGGTTCAGAGTGGGTGTCACCTGGATGCTCTCCCTTCACAGCCGAGCCCACAGGCAAGAGAAACAAAGTCTCCCCTTGCAAGAGTTCTAAAATCCGGTCATAATCCTCTCAATCACAATACAGAAAGTGGTCATCTGCCGAAATGCGGGTCACACCAAAACATTTTTATAAAATGAGAAAGTTGAAGGGAGCTCATTAAACACATTCATTTTGGCTTTGTTCCCACATGGAAATACCCAGGAGTAGCCAGCATTATTGTGGATTGCTGCAGTTTCTTAAAAGGAATGCAGGTAGCGTAATTTTAGGACCATTTACATGAAAATAGATCAAGGCAATTTTCAATATATAAATATATAAATGAAAGCCCCTAAAATTAAGTACAAAAATGATTTTGAAGTTCAGAATTATGCTCAACTGTCCATAATAGTAGGAAAGTGACAGCCAAGACTGATATTTCCAGCCCTTTGGTTTTTCCCGTTATTCCTTGTATTATTCATGTTTTGGCGATCTCATTCCTGACCCAAACGTACACCAAGAAATCAATGTGATTAACTGAGAGAAAACTCCAGTCAATGTTTCCCTCTATTAGTAGTTCTATTAGTCAGCATTTAACATTTTAATATACGTTAACCATAAGGTCTGGGAACAGAGGTATACATGATAAATGGTTTACTGATACTATGTTTCAGTTAATATGTTTCAACTTTATGACCACCTTGTATATTTTAATTATATAGACTAACCCATTCCACCATTCCCAGTAATTTCAATTTAACATGAAAAAAAAATACAATGAAATAGCACGGCTCACCTCCCTCCCGGAACGCTGCTCTATCCCACGCTGCAGGAACGCACGTGCATAAAGGAAAGACCGTAGGCTCAAATGCACCACAACTCCTGGGCCCACTCACGCCCACTTCAAGCCCACTGTTACTGACTTCCAGGAAAAGCCAAGGATGGCAGGGAACTGAACCAGTTTTGTTTTGTTTTGTTTCATGACTCCAAGTTATAAACTGAATTCTGCAAACATTGATGGTCAGGGGCCTGCTTTATCTGCACATTCACTAACCCGCGGCACAGCTGCACCAGCACCGGCTCTCTGTTCTCTCCAACCCCTTAGATCCAAATATTAGAAACCTGTTAAAATAGGGAACGTATGTTTTAGAAATATGAATTTGCAGAACACAAATGCAGCAGTCCTTCAACTCATTCAATTTTTATTCCTTTATAACTCAAGTACAGGAGATGTGTTGGCCATCTGTTGCTTGGGTTTGTAGTTTTTAAGTGACATATTTAACCTGAAATTAGTTCCTTCTTACTCAGGTCACTTCTTATAGTTCCTTAGATTATTTTTAAATTACTTGACATTATGCTCTACCTTTGCTAAACTATTTGGGCAATCTGCACTGCACACATATATTTTACCCCCACAAGTTGAGGGTTTCCTATTTCTTTACATGGACACGTATCTTAAATAAAGGCATTTATTTTTATGTACACCTACAAGTAAGAGTTCCTAATGGCTTATGCTTCCAAAAATACTTTCTGGCTTTCAAAGGGACATACCGTCAAAGTATTGCTTAAGAAAAACAGAAAAGGCTCAAATGATATTTTGCCTCAAAAGAAGACAGAGTCAGGAAGTGTAGGTCAGTCCTTTCTAAGTGCAAGAGATGACAAGAGGATGATTAAAACCGACATAGCACTTCACAGTCATTAGCTAGAAGAAGTAGACTAACTGTTACATAAAATAGCACCTTGGGACAAGGGAGAAGGAAGAGGGGGGGGAGTAACAAAGCCCTTAAAAAAATAAACCTACATGTTTCTTCCAACAGAGGTGTTGTTAGATGCATGTGGCCTGAGGTTTTACCTGATCAGCTCTAAAACTGGAAGGAAAAAATGAAAGGATACAAAGGCAATGTCTGTTTTCATTAACCACTGAAAAATTTTATCAGATATTATGCGAATATATAATAGTGTAATAAAAGTGTAGATGACTATCACATCTGCCATATTCTAAGGAAGAGAAACTGCAAACATTTCAGATCAAACCTCACATACGCCCAGATCACAAATTAAAGAGCATACACTGGATTCTTGTCTCAATGCCGCCATCACTGTTCCTTGTTTATGAGTGAAATCATGGATGCTGTATTGTATATGCAGAAATAGCTTAGGAGAGAAGGGGAACTTGACAACATTCTGAAGAAGCGATGTTAATTGGATGTTACATGTTACAAGGAAACAACATATTACTAGGAAATTCTTTGGGGTTTAAATGCACCTTAAGTGTGCTCAAAGGTGTAAGTCACGTGCCTGCTTAAAGTGTACATAATCTTTCTGCCAATACCACACAGTCCAAAAACCTCTGAATCTTGCACCAACCTTCTGGTATAGAAAGTAAGCAGTGTAGTTCCTACTACCTTCCCTCCTAGAACACCTTCACTTGAGAGATCCCTCTAAGAAGATTATCCTTCTGAATCCACTTTGGTCTCAATTCAATTTATACTTTGCTGATACACCCAACCAGCTCAAGACCAGAAATGAAAAATGGAATTAAAAGTTACATTTTTAAACAAGAAATGTTATTTTTAAAGCTGGCCAACCATTTATATTTCCTAAAGTATTGTTTCCTTGAAAACTTGTCTGCTCGCAAGCTATCATCCCACAAAGCCTGGATGACTGCTAGAAGCAGAGTCTGACAAGGCCTCAGGACAAGCAGCAGCATGAAATACACTTACCCTTCTGGACTGATACCAATGGGTAGTTAAGAGCACAGTTTCTTGTACACATTCTAACAATCCCATACAGAGAGAAGTGAAAAAGGTATGAAATGTAAACAATTACATTGTCAAGTTCAAGTAAAGATTAGAACATTTTTCAAAATGCAAAGCTAAGCGATCGTGAGTATTGTCAGAATTCAATAGTACCCATAAGCCAGTGGCCAGATTCAACGTGCCTGAGGAACCAGATCCCTTCTGTTACCTCACAAACGTTTAAAGCTGTGCTTTAAAAAATGTTCAAGAATGAGATGGTAAGCATTTCCTGCTGCACATTTACCAATGCCAAAATTAAGCACCAAAATCAATAAGAATTCATTATTACACTTTAATTTGGCTTGCAGGCACCTACTTACTCAAAGTACCACTGCATTTCACAGTCACAAAACAAAGCCTCTCCAACGCATTCACACACATTTTAGAGCTGAGTTTGAGTCAAACACTCCAATCAATAAGCATCTAGCAAAATGTGGTGAACATTATTGATGAGGTAATGGGAAAACGATAGCGGTCTGCATAGTTTTGTGTGTCCTCTGAGTTTTAACTAAGAATTTAATTAAGTAAAAGCAAAACTTAGTTTCAAAAAGCTTCCCCTTCCCCCCCATTGATTAGCTAGCTTATACACTATAATGAATTGGACCAAATAAAGATTTTAATTATAAAATAGAGTTTGATACTTCAGGGAAGCACCCTTCACAAACGATGAGCCAATTCAGATGCTGCTAACGCAGTCCTAAAGCATAACATATCTGGTTCCTGGAAACAGTGTCTGTGCTCCACGTGGACAGTTCGGGCCTTCGTGCAGATGTTGCTCAGCCAAGCTGTCTACCCCCACGCCACTATCCCTTCACCTGGACTGCAGAAGTAATCGTGGCCAGCAACGTTGCCTCAGCAGGCTTCCCAAACCAAAGCAAGGGCATATGCAACAAAGCCACAATTTTGATACATGCTTGTGCTTGAACTTATTCAAGAAAATCTTAGTCAATCTGCTATTACTCACCCCCTGCCACCAACTTGGTTACATGAACTTGATGACGGACGCGCCCTCAAAAACATGACCTGAAGAGGACCCAGGTAGACCTGAAGGCAGGCTTACCCCACCTCTAAACTTCTACCGAGTGACTGAATCTCTTGGCCTTGGTTTCCTCCTCTAAAAACACAGATGCATATGAACTTCCTTCCAAAGGTAAACTCATGAATCTTAGGAATTTAGATTAATGATTAGTCCCTGACACTAGACTGACCTGCACAGGGGTCCACAGTTTGAACAGCGTGCCACCTGCAGCAGCGCCCATGCCTGAGGGGATGCCAGGCACCGGACCTGCTCATGGAGAGCAACAAGGTCCATACTCCATCTCCACTCCCACCTGTGGATCCTTCTCCAGCCTTCCTAGCAGTCTTTCAATAACCCACTTTGGATGCAACTCTTCATCTTCTATGAGACAGCCTGCTTACGACAGCCTGAATTAATATGTAAATCCAAACCACTGCCCTTCCCTCAGCAGGAAGCAGGAGACAAACCATAAGAGGGATGTTATGGCTGTACCATTAACGGATTTGATTCCAGAAGTATACCAATTAAGCAGGTTGCATAGGAAGATCCCTAGGACCCATTACCACCTGAAAAAAAAAAAAACTACTGTCTTATAAAAGCCAGTTTACCATTAGAGGGAGTTTTGATTTGAGACATAAAAAACATACTCCTCTCCAAAATGAGTCTCCTCCGATACAAAGAGGAGACAAAAGTATTTGCTTTATGGAGAAGATGATGGAAAAGACCTGGTTAATTCCTATATCAAAGGCGGTCTTCAGAACACTCCAGTCCAACTCGGCTCAGAGGCCCAAGGTCTTTCATGGGTCATCCTAGGGGACGCTGAGTCCAAAGCCCAGGCCGAGGCCCTGCCCAGGTGCTATGCCAGGCCCACCAGGCTGTGCACTGTGGGCGCCTCACAGACTCGTCTCCTCACACACTCGGACGGGGATGTTATAGTGCCGGTCATCCTCAGCAATCAGGGTCACCACCGGCCAGTCCTCTGGGGGGTCGGAGGGGTAGACTGTGATAAACTCTTCAGTGTCATATTTGGAGAGCCGGTACACTTGGATGGTGTGGCACACAGCATAAGCGAGAAGAAACATTTCAACCTGGGAAGAAAAGAGCAACAGGTATCCGGTGGGATATGCAGCTTATCACTGTGCTCCATCCCAGTTTCCCCGGATATTGCAGAGCAAAAGATATTCCACACCTTTCCCCTCCCCTTTAGCCAAGCCCCAATCCTTCTTTTATATAGTCATTATAAAAATAAGCAGATGACCAGGAATGGATCCCATGTCTTGATAAGAGACTTGCATCCACAATATAGAAAGAAACCGTACAACTCAACAAAAAGACAAATAATCAATTTTTAAAATGGGCAAAGGAAATGAATACAAACTTCTCCAAACAAGATATACACAGACCTACAAATAAGCACATGAAAAGATGCTTAACATCGCTAGTCATTAGAGAACTACAACTCTAAACCACAATGAGATACTTCTTTACGCTTACTAAAATGGCTACAAGCAAAAAGACAGATGACAAGTGTTGGTGAGGATGCAGAGAAATTGGAGCTCTCATACACTGCTGGTGGGAATGTGAAATGGTTCAGGCATTTTAGAAAACAGTTTGGCAGTTCCTCAAACTGTTACACAAAGCATTACATATGACCCAGCAATTCCACTCCTAGGTATATACCCCAAAGAACTGAAAACACATGTCCTAAGAAAAAAATACACAGAGGATGTTCACAGCAGCATTTTTCATAACAGCCAAAAAGTGGGAACAATCCAAATGTCCATCAACTGAAGAATAGATGATAAAACATCGTCTATCCATACAATGGAATATTACTTAGCAATAAAAAAGAATGAAGTACTGATACATGCTGGAATGAATTACTGATACATGCTGCAACATGGATGAACCTTGAAAACATGCTAAGGGAAAGAATACAGACACAGAAGACCACATGCTGATTCCATTTATCTGAAATGCACGGAGCAGGGAAGTCCACAGAGAGAGGAAAGAGATGAATGAAGGTCTAGTGCTGGTGGGAAGGGAGAATGGCAAGCGACTGCTATGGGCACAGGGTTTCTTTTTGGGGTGACAAATTTGTTCTGAAACTAGACCATATTGATTGTAGCACAATTCTATGACTACACTAAAAACCACTGAATTGCACACTTTAAAGGGGAAATGGGAGAGCTTTATGGTGTGTGAATTATATCTCAATACAACTAGGAAAGGAGGGAGGACTCCTCATCAGAGACCTGTAGAAAGGACCGACTGCAGTCTGCTCTGCAGACCAGGCTCCACCAGGCTTTCTGCTGCAAGGTACTAGCTATGGTTCAGGAGGCACAAGTGACCTACATTAATGAGTACAGATAATTTTTAAAAACAATTATCTTCAATTCCACCTCATCCAGCAATGCTTTCTCCTACACATGGGGGCTAACAGGGACTTAGACATCTACCCTCAAGGTCAACTCACAGTTTACCCAACACAGCTCTCTATACCTTGCAATTATCTATCCTAGCACATGGCCTTTTCAGGTGGGAGGAAAAAGCAAGCACAAGAGTCATTTGTGAAGTAGGAAGGGAGCACTAGGATGACTTCAATGCTACTTCAGTGGTTGGCTATTCCACTTTTAAAAAAACCTGTTAAGACTTTTTAGGAAAACATAATGAATTTAAAGGAAAACACTAAAGGTAGATAGTGCTAGATGTGGTGATCCAGATGCTAGCCCACTCTGCTCTGGGTAAAGCTACAGACTTAGCATGTCTGTAAAGGATCCATGAGAAGGCTGAGCTCCACCGGCCAAGGTGACTCCATTTCTAGCTTTTAAGGACATGACCTAATGCAGCTACAGCTGCCAAGATGAAACAAGACCCTTCAACTGACTATTCCAAGTGCTTTGTTTATTTGTAGCCTGCTAGAGGTCAAGTGCGCTCATCCCATCCACCATCCCACAGAAGAAAGCCCAGACTGAGTTACCCTCATGGTGGTCATCAAATAGGTCCACAATTCTTTGACACACCTTCACCTGAAAAAGTCGTGCCTAATCTCCCTCCCGAGTACATGATGGACTGACCTGCTTCTAACAAAGAGAATATGGTGATGGTGTGTGACTTGCAAGACTAGGTCAGAAAGGGCATTGTGGTTTTCCTCTCTGCTCCTTCTTGGGTCCTCTCTCTGAAGGAAGTCAGCTGCCATGTTATAAGGACACTCAAGCAGCCTATGGAGACACCCAGATTACAACCACTGATGCAAACCATCAATGAAGAACTGAGGCCTCCTGCCATCAGCCATGTGCGTGAGCCATGTGGGAAGTTGTTCCTCCAGCCTCAGTCGAGCCTTCAGGTGACCACCACCTCGTGAGACCCTAAGCCGGAAGCACTCAGCTAAGCCAGTACTGAATTCCTTACCCACAGAAGCTTTGATACGGCTGCTATGTTTTGCGGTAACACACCTCCCCAAAAGCACAACTCACCTGTTCAAGGCCACCAGTGTGCCCCACCTGGTTTAGGTGGTTCCTCAGCAGCTGTCCAGGGTCATTCGATGTGTCCCGAGCAAACAGGAGCACAGAGAAAAATGGAACGTCCTTTCCCTTCTCTTTGTCATCGTATAGTTCAATGGCTCTGTTTAGCATGAGGAATTTTATAGCTTCATAGAGACTGTACTCCTCTTCTTCATTTGTGAACAGTTCATCACAAGCTGTCTGCCTTGCTTCTGCAGGTCTCATTTCAGCCAAGCTTGCCCACTACAATAACAAAGTTATAGAATAATTAGAAGTTTTGTTTTAAAAATCTCTGGTGTATTTCCATACTCTGAGAACAAATATTTTCAAAAGTAGGCAAACATGGGTCACGTACCAATGTCATGGACTCAAATATCCAGCTCAAACAATGGTACTCTGACATCACACACATTCCTTATTCATCTTTTCTCCCATTAATTTGAAATGATAGTGCAGTGCAGTAAGGAGAAACACTGGGGCCATGGAATGAAAATTTCAACTTTCCTAACTTCCCAGGCAATGAGATTTGAACCAGTCAATCACTTCCAGAAGAACTTAATGTGAGTGTGTGAGGCCTATGTGTGAAGCTCTGAAGGGGCGATGAAGTTCCTACTTCCCTTAAGGGACTTATGGGAGAAGTTACCACCCAGAAACACAGAGCCAACCATCAAAAATGAAGATGGGCAAGGAAGATTATGGGGTCTCCCGAATATTAGTTCACTGAATGAACATTAGTTCACTTGCAGTGAGAGCTGGAGCATGTTGCCTACATCTCACATGTTTCTAGATGCAGACCAAGTTGGCAGTCAAGCGTATGGCTCCAGAATCAGACAGCCCATCTCTCCCTCCCATTTCTTTATAGTGGAAGAAAGGTAAAACTACAGGGCTAGCTCTGACGGCATGCTTTCAAGTAAATATTTCTAATCTTTATAAATACAAACTAGGTTCCAGGAAGGCAGGGCCATTCCTTCCTTCATTCAATAAAAGATGACTGTTATGCGCCTGGCTCTGTGATACACTGGGTATAAAGAAATGAACGGGAAGGTCTCTCATGGAATTGAAAGTCCAACAGGGGATGCAGATCATAACCAAGGAAACAAAGAGACCACCAACTGGGGTGAGTGCTATGAAGGACAAGAGCAAATGCCCTTGAAAGGCCATGTCTGACATCTCCTTACCTGGATCTCCACCTCCTACAAAGCCTGAAGCAAGCAACAGGCTCACAATTCAGGGTTCCTGGTGAGCCAGTGTGAGAGCAGGACATATAACCCAGATGAGACAGTGGAATGCCATGGAAAGGGAATATTTTAAAAACCAAATCAATAGAAGACAGCAGGTCAAGTAGTTGTCCTTATAACTGTTTCAGAGAAACCCTCAGGACAGTTTTCAAAAGACAAGTTACTAAATCTTCACACTGGAAAATCATAAGGAAAGGAAACATGTCTAATAAATATAGACTGATTCTTAAGGCATAAACATATTTGGGAAGAATTTAATAAACATGAATTAGTATCACTTGATAATGTTATTAAGAAATACAAACTAAATGATATCCCTGAAACTTGTAAAGATGACTTAGAACAAAGACTACATTTGTGAAGGTTTCCTTTCTAGAAAGTCACACGTTTTATTATCTGATAAACTAATACCTATCATTTCCTCCAAGAATATATGACGCTGACATTTCTCCATTTTACCAAAGGCCTCATGGGAAGACTTTGTGTTCATTTAAAATTATTTTGCCTAATAAACAAGCCAAGAGCATTCGGTGGTTTGCTGAGTGGAGATGAGAAATGATCTACTGGGGCAATCGGGAGCAAGCACTTTGCCTGATCAGAGACAGGACATCACACAGTCCAAACCTTCTTCCTGAGCAGTGTGAGGGACTCTGTAATTTTACCAACAAGGTCCTCACTCTTCCCATCAAATTTCAGCCCGAGTTTCCACTGCTTGATCCAGCTGTACTTTCTGAACAGTTTTTCTGGTAACTAGAGTGTGAAGAAACAGAGAGATAAAAAAGTATTAATCTTCCAAGAAGCCCACCAGAGTATCTGAAATTTAAGAAACCAGAGGAGGAGTCTACAAATCCTACCCCCGTCTTCAGAATTAATTCATGAAGATCTGTCATCTGGGTTTAGGAGGGAGGAGCTGAATCTGGAAGTTGATAAATTCTGAAGGGGGCTGCTAGAGTGAAACGGTGGTTTGGGGTGGGAAGCAAAGGAACCATATACCCTGTTGGACTCCAAACACATCTAGGAACATTCCATAGCAATTTCTAAGGAGAAACTAAGGCCATGTCAACACGGCGTCTTTACATAAGCCACCTTCAGGCTATTGGGCACACTGGCAGCCTCCCCACCACAATTCATGACTCAGGAAGGTACTTTGGGGCATGTGAGATGGTCCAGGATAAAATAAAAACCTGTCCCTTCACTGATTAGGAAAATAAAAATTTAATTTCCGGTTAAAAAAAAAAAATGATCTACTTAAAAGAAAAAGGTCTTTTTGCTAAATAATATTAACACATACACTCAATACTTTAATATTCAATGCAACAATATCCAAGCTGGTTTAACTGCCTAACCATTAGGAAGGTGAAAAAAGTAACTGAGGAAAAAGAGCAGGGGTGGAGAGAGCTATGACCACCTAGCTCATGAAAGAAGTGACAGAAGAACTATGTTTTTAGTCTCCTTTTTTTCCCTAGAGATTTTGTTATTTTGTTTTTCCCCAAGTATCAATGAAATCTGGAGTTTGAAAGGCAAGCTGAGGCACAACTTGATCAATGTCAGCATGGGAATAGTCATAGATTCCCAACAGTCTTGGGTGTGTCAAGAGAAAACGCATATAATTAGGTTGGGCCCAGGCATGTTGCTTCACTGCTATAACATTCAGAAAGGAAAAAAAAAAACCTTCATCTTCAAGTTAAAAGACAGTAGGGGATTGACTCATGCCCTCCCCAAAAGCCCAACCCCTGGTGCTGTGGGTATGAACCCATTTGTAAATAGGACCTTTGAAGATGCTATTAGCTAAGGTGAGGTAAAAGTGAACGGGGTGGGCCTTAGTCCAGGTGAAGTCATTATAAGTGAAGGACACTCGACACAGAGGAGATGCCAAGGAAAGCAGCCAGAAGCTAGAAGTCAACAGAACCCAGAAGAAAAAGGAGATGCTTCCATGTGCTTTGCTTTGTTTCAGGAAAGCCAGGGAACCCCCAAAACTGCCAGCAGCCAGAAGATACCGACACTGGGAGAAAGCCAGCCTTCCAGCCTCTGAAATCATAAGCCAATAAATTCCTGTTGTTAAGCCAACCCACTATATGGTATTTGTTTTAGCAGCTGAGAAAGTAAAACAAAGACCATCAAGAAAATAATTAAATCCTACAAAATCCTCCATGAAACCTGAACTTACTTAGCTGCTACTACTACAGTTTTAAATGAGGACTTCAGTTCAGGTGTACTGGAACTAAGACTCTAAAGACCCTTTCATGAACGGTAATTCCAGCTTTACCCTCTCAATCTGTAGCAATCATGTGAGACTAAGATGGTGCCATCACTGCAAACAAAAACAGAACCACAACAGGGTTGCAAATGACTCTTCAGTTACCACAGGGCTGGCAATCCACAATCACACACTAAGGGGTGGGCGGTGACAGGTGGGTCATGTGTACTCATTTTATGATGATGATAGCAAATGACAACCTAGCCAAGCACCACAGGGTGAAACGCTGCACCAGCCCAATCGAGCCGGTGTACACACTGTCCTGCACTTCAGTAATGTGGACAGTTGTGCTGCAAAACCTTCAATTCAGGTTCTCAGGTTTATCACCATAAAATGCCCTCAAGTGGCAACAGGCTGAAATTACAACCGGACACAAAGAACCGCAATCGAGCAGAAAATACTGGCTATGCAGATGTGGACTGGGAAACAACAGGGTGGAGGGAAGCAGAGAAGAGAGCCTGCAGTTAGTTAGAAAGCTGGCCCAATCCTCTACTGAATTCCCTGGAGATCACAAGGATCCTAACTAGACACATGGAAACATAAAAACAGGTCTAGGCACTGGTCAAAGCTTTGCTAGAGTAGAAATTACACAGTTCAGGGTTGAACACTTCTAGGACATGTAGAGATCCTGGAAAAAGTAAAAAAAATAAGAAGTGAAAACCAGAAACTAATAGTAAAGAATATTGGAGTTGGAATTATTTATTCAGAAGAAAAAAACAAAGTAGCTTGAAATGTTTTCAGGGGTGAAAATAAATGGCAATACAAAATAGCTATTCTTTTCTCCTAAGCACAAAAAGACAGGACTTCTGTTAGAATAAGAAAGAATTAAGGCAAGAATTTCCTCAGGAAATATTTTAGAATATTGTAGGTAGTTAGCTTGGATATAATTTCATTTAGTAATGGCTAAGATAGCCTGTTTTCTCTAGCAAAAGCCCATAATTCTTGAAGTCATTGGCATGAGTAAAGGGATAGCAAATAGCAAAAAGGTGACATCCCCAAAACCCATAAGAAGAGCTTCAATGTACAGTCCATCCCACTTTAAGAAACACTGCCCAGGTCCCACCTGTCCAGAATATTTTAAAACTTCGCATACTTGGGACCAAGTCCTGCTCTAAAGGACACCTGCACACAGTAACTGAGGAGCTGGCTCAAGTTCAGGAACAGCCAAACCAAGCCACTTCAAGGCTGGAGTCAAAGTCAGATTATCCAACTGCAATCAAATACAGAGATCTGGATCTGGGCAGAAGCAAGAACAAGCAGGAAGCTGTGGCAGGAAGACAGCAGATGAGGAGGGTGAACTGTCAGGAGGGACAAGGAAGGACACAGCTCAACCATACGGGTGCACAAAGCAGGGCCCAAGAAGCTGACCAACAGCAGGAAAAGGAAAGTTGGCAGTCTCTCACACTGAGCTCAGATTAAGGGAAAGGTCTCTCTGTGTAGCCTTCCTGTTTCCCTTTAATGTCCTAAAACCAACTATGGATCTATGGAAGAGGAAAGATGGCAAATTGACAACCCTCAATCTGTAAATGGAAGCAGACAACTAGCAAAAGGGCATGTATCCATCAGTGACAAAACATGGCTGCTGTGGGATCTCCCAGTCCTCTTGATGAAATACAGAGGTCAAGGCGGGTTTTGCACAGTATATGGTCTACAGTCACAGGCCAAGGCTGGTTCCGGATTGAAAGATTCATGCACAAACTTAGCTTTCCCAGGACCTGTCCAACCACACGAGCTGAAGGTAGGTGGGTTCATGCAGAGCCAATCCAGTTCAGGAGACCTAATGGTATGCAAACTAGATCTTTCCAACCTGCCTGCTGACAGCAGCTCTTTTGTGGCACTGGAAGCAGCCACTGTTCCCAGGACTCATAAAGGCCAGTGGACACACAGTAATCAGAGGTGTTTGTGCCATGAACTGACCAGGACACATGACTATCACTGGACATTTCAGAAAGACCAAGGAACAGGGTAAACTAAGATCCATTTTCAAAAGGGTTTTGTGGGGTCTGGTGCAAGTATTTATAAACACTTATTTTCTGCCATATCTGGCTCCGCCCTGATTCCTTCCAGCCACATTCCACCAAGCACTTGCTCACTCCACTAGACCCTTCCCCAGGTGGACTGTCCAGGAAAGACCAGGTGAAGACCTTCCACCAATGTCAACTGGGTGGAAGGACCAGAAGGAGAACAGGGAATGGAACAGCATCCACAGGAGGATCAAGGGGCAACTGGGGCAGGTGAAGAGGGCTCGGTCAAGCACAGCCACATTATGTTTGTACATCGCTTCCTGCGCTGGCACTCAAATACGAATCTGTCCCCTGATCAAGCTTCCAAAGTGATTGTTCAGACCACATTAAATTGCTGGGGGCTGGAAAATCAAGAGGGTAAATCTTCTAGTCAGATGAGAGCAAGAAAAGAACCAAGTCATGCCTTCGGTTGACAATCAGCAGAACCAACGTTAGCAAGAAACTCACTGGCAGGTATGAGGTTTTCCCCTTTGATATGAGCTTCTTGGAGTTCAATAAAGAGGAGATAACAAAAATAATACCACTGTGGCCAACTAATTAGATTGTGTTTCAAGAGAAAAATTGTATTTGTTGGCTGATACAAATAGAAAAAGGAAGAAATCAGAAAAAGTGTTTAAGAAATTAAAATATATTTTCACAGGAAAACTACCTCAAAGCCCCATAGATCATGCACACAACATAATCTAATACTGATTCCAAAATCAAACACAATCTACGTAGACTATTTTTAACATGGCAAGTGATCTTACCCAAATGCATCCTGTTGGTAAAATAAAAGGGACATTGTGCTTTACTTTTTTTTTTTTTTTTTAATTAATAGTACTGTTTTAATATTCTTTCATCAGTTGTAACAAAGGTACCACACTAATGCAAAGTGTCAACAATAGGGGGGGTATATGGGAATGCTGTTTTTTTTTTTAATCATCATTTTATTGAGATATATTCACATACCACGCAGTCATACAAAACAAATTGTACTTTCGATTGTTTACAGTACCATTACATAGTTGTACATTCATCACCTAAATCAATCCCTGACACCTTCATTAGCACACACACAAAAATAAGAATAATAATAATTAGAGTGAAAAAGAGCAATTGAAGTAAAAAAGAACACTGGGTACCTTTGTCTGTTTGTTTCCTTCCCCTATTTTTCTACACATCCATCCATAAACTAGACAAAGTGGAGTTTGGTCCTTATGGCTTTCCCAATCCCATTGTCACCCCTCATAAGCTACATTTTTATACAACTGTCTTCGAGATTCATGGGTTCTGGGTTGTAGTTTGATAGTTTCAGGTATCCACCACCAGCTACCCCAATTCTTTAGAACCTAAAAAGGGTTGTCTAAAGTGTGCGTAAGAGTGCCCACCAGAGTGATCTCTCGGCTTGTTTTGGAATCTCTCTGCCACTGAGTGCTTTACTTTTATAAGACATATTTTATATATTTAGTTACTTAGGATGCTACTTGCACCACTATCTCTGGGAGAGTACAAAAATTCAAATTCAAATGTCAATTAAGTCCATAACTCTAAACCCCTTCAAAGTAAAGGCTCAAAGATAGCATGACATTGTGAATGTAATTAATATAACTGAATAGTACACTTAAAAATGGTTAAAATGGGAAATCTTAAGTTATGTATGTGTTAACACAATAAAAAAATTTTTAAATGGAAAGGCTCGAAATGAAAACTCAGCCTAAAATTGAAGAGGATTTTATGTCACAACCTATAAATTAAGTTATGGCTGCCAAGCACAGAAGTTAAAACATACAAAACAACAGGGCAATTGCCCCAAGCTTGCTTCCCTAGCAGTATCTCATATCCCCAGGCATAGTTTTGACAACTGACCAACAATTCTGAAATATTTCACTACCAATGAATGTCATGATTTACAAAGTCAAAAACAGTCTAGCATATCAAATTCCTTTGCCTCCCCACACACACACAAGTAAGTTAGTACTGAGAAATCTGCTGAAGATGACACAGAATCTTTACTCAGAAGAAAACTTTTGCAGACAAGTTTTGACAGTTTATACAGGGGTGCTGATTCTGTGCTGGTTTAAAAAATGGACAATCAGAGCAGAAAGAAGGTGGAATCTTCCACCCAAAGGTCGTGGTTTTGCCCTCCGGAGCCACATGATCCCTTGTCCACCTAAGAGACATCTAAACATCCTATCGAGCAACCAGCTTCCTCTAAAAGTTTTCTTTTACCTGGGAAATATGCTGAGCTCCTCCAACCACTGCCAACATGAGATGGATTATCTTGGTCACACTCTCAATGGCTACTGAGGACACAAGCACAGAGCTGAACTCAGTCCTCAAGACAGGATCTGGCCAGCCCAGTTTAAGGTGGGGCTGTTACTGCCTGTTTTTCACACATCATTGCTTTAGGAACACAGCCTGGGCTGCATTATCATGGCCAGACATCAGATTCCAGGCAGGCTCCTTTTGGCTTGCAAGCAATTAAAATCCTGAGGTCTCTCTTTTCTCTCTCTCTCTCTCTCTCTCTCTCTCTCTCTCTCTCTCTCTCTCTCTCTTCATAAACTGCTGTGAAGGCAGATTTCCCCATCAGCACTTTGGCCATTTATTTTTTTATTTAAGCAAAGGACTTTAGCTTTTCTTTCAATTAATGTCATATTGTCAGTTCTGAGCAATCACTCCTGTCCACCAAAATCTTTTGGGATGTTCTATCATCCAACTTATTATGTGACCTTGTCTGATCTGTCTTATGGATACACTAATACATGACTTCCAGTATCTCACCAAGTTGCAGATTTAAAACAATGACGAGGGCCAGCCTGGAACACAGCTCCTGAACCTCGCCTCCCTAGGAAGCCTCTCTCAGGCTTAATTATCTCTCTTCCATTGTTGCTGTTCAGCCACCTTCTAAGCCAATTCCAAAACTATGCAGAGGGTAACTACTTATTTTTTTATTTGCAACCAGAACTAAGGAAATGTATATTCTAAAACCCTAGCAGATTCTCAAATAGTAAAACACATGGCCCACTTGACATAAACACCAAAACTGAAGTCAACTGCTCCAAAGGACTTTTTACAGACTACTTTTTACAAACTCTAAACATTTGCTCTCTAATTCAACTGAACTGGTCAAGTAAGTTTTATCTTTTTTCTCATCAGGAAATACCAATTATTTTTGGCCACTTTACCATGTGAAATCATCCCAGGCACACAAAACTGAGTAAACCTATGTGCTGACATCATATTACAGATGATACCCACAAGCCGCATAGCAGAAAGGGAAAGCGATCTCATGAAAATCAGTCCAAACGCTGCGGGCTCAAACCTGCAGCAGCCGCGTACCAGCACGAGCTTGGGGTCCTGCAGCCAGGAGGGCAGCTTGGCCGGCTGGCTCATCGCCTGGAACAATGTGGCCCTCAGTGCACAGTAATTATCCCCGCGGACTCGCCTTATGGAAGTGAATCTCTGAGAAACCTCCTCGTAGCCCTGGGTGAAATACAAGAGTTCAAAATGATCATTACTGACTTCCAGTGGCACAGAGTTTTATTCTTGTAGAAAAAATTTTGCCCCAGATCACGGGAAAATGGAAAGAAGACTGCTGAACCCGTCATGGGAGATATTCAAATTCCTTATTTATTCATCAAGAGGATATCAAGTGCCAATACTGTATAAACTGTCAGCATTTGTAACTTATACAACAGCTTAGACATATAGAACAACAAACCAAGCATTACTGAAAATATCTGCCTTTCCCAAAGTGATACATCCCATTCTAAGCAACTGTCCCAACACTCACTTGATATAACAAACATTTTGAAGGGTTTACTCTGAGTTTAAGTTGACCCTAAATATTTTAATGAAAAGGTAGGAGGGAAGAGAGAGGAGCATTAAGTTTATATAACCACATTAAAGAGAAAATACAAAAATCTCAAATGTTCATGGTATGTTAAAAAAGTGTTCATGCTAGGACATATCTGGATTGATTATGGTAGACTTTTAAAAAGAAAAAGTAGATCGAAGTGTTATTCTTACTCAGTTTAGAAGTGAAAATGGGAAATGAAAACTTTCAATGACATGCTCAGTCACTCAAAACAGCCATCTAAATGGACAACTTTGAAGCAGACGCACAAAATGGCACTAGGCAATGCTAAGGACCCTGGTCCCCAGGCACCTGAGACAACCCCATTTCTCCAGCTGGACTGTGCTCAGATTCAAGTCATAAGCTGATGTTCTAAGTGAATATAACAGGACAACATTCCTTAAGTACTTCTTTCCAATAACAGCATATGGAGAGCAGTGTTTTTACTTAGCGGCCCAACTGCTGCAACATGAAGGGCCCATCTAGCAGGGATCACGTCTGCTGATAGGCAGCTCTTCTCTGTGATGGGCCCCAGATGACCCCAGGTACTTGTGACTGCCAATTCACCTGCACCTTTCCAAATGCACAAGTTACTCATGCTGTTACAGAGGTGAAACAAACTTTTTAAATTGGGATTTATACACACTTTCTTCTAAAAGAATACCCAAAATAAAAGATCTACGTATATTTTTAGACAACTGAGAAGTGAGATCAAAGCCGCTACCAAGTATCTGCAATGCTCTAATACTGTAGGTGGGTCCAGACATGGGGCTTTTGAAACTGGCAAAAAGGCTTTGATTATTTGATCACTAAAAGAGTCCAGCTGCAGGGTCAAATCTTTTCCTGGAATGAAACCCCTAAAGAAATCATTTTAGCACAAGTTCCTGAATATGGAATATTTGGGTAACTCAGTAGACATCATTAACTATAATCTTTAAGATGACCAATTGTTAGAACAGATCCTTTAAGAGGATAAAGTCATGAAACGAAATTACAAGTCAGTGAAATTACAGTCTATCGAAGATGAGAAAACAAGAGTTTAGATTCTTGGCTTCCTGGATATGTAATCTGACACAAGACCAGAGTCTGTAAAATCTAAAAAAGTGGCTGATTAGCATATTCAGCCAAATATAAAATGTTCTTCATCTCTAGCAGGAACTGAAAGTCCAAGAAGTTCATGATTAATTTCTCAAAGTGCCTGAGACACAAAAAGTCTACATGAGACTTGCAGGGAGCAGAGCTGGCATTTGCTCTCTGAGTTTTAAAAGCGGCAGCTCACATTCTGACTAAAGTCAGCCCATTTCAGCAGGCATGGGCAGGTCAAGTGCTGCTGAAAAATCCAACAGATTCTACAAAAATAAGCTCTAAAGAAAAGAATAAATGTATTCAAGAATTAAAATATGCAAAACTGAAAACAACTAAAAAAACTAAAAGTTAAAAATATTTCTATAAAGTATGGCAGGTCCGTATCTCCCATACTTCTCAAAAGAAGTGCAATTCTAATGCACAATATAAATAATCCCAATAGAAAAATGAGCAAAGGATATATAACCCAGAGACTACAAAAGGTGGTGGAAGTAGTAAGTTGAAACTGCCATTTTTGTAGATCAAAATGGTCAAATTAGTAGCAATTTAACATGGTTCTACCTAATAATAAGAAACACTGGATTCAGAATATATTTTGAAGGCATTAGAACCTATAGGTCTTGCTGCCCGACAAGGGTCAAGGTGCTTGACCTGAGCAACTAATACTTGTTCTATTTGAACTGAACCAAAGTCACAGCAGCCCTACAATGTGGGAATCCCAAGGTTGTCCTTCAGCCTTGGAGACTCCCTTAGGGTCACCAATCTGTGCAATGGAACTGGGAGGGGACAGCTCCTGGGACACCCTAAAGAAAGGGAGCAGGTGTCAGAGCCCTCTGCAGAGGGAGTCCAGTAGGGTTCTAGGCCCCAAGGACTGGAAGGTACAATGTAAACCCAAGATGGGTATAGAAGCAGCCAGTCTCACAAACGACCCCAGTCCCCAACCATGTGACTTTTACAACACCAGGCCAAAAGAGGCATTTCCAAATGACCCCAAGAGGAAAACCAATGGCTGGCCCAACTCTGAACAGCAAGTCATTTACACGTTTTTCAGAAACTTAAGTTAATGAAAACAGATGCCGATTCTATATTAATACTATGAGTCTAAACAAGTCTCTTATCTTTGGGGTCTATTTCCTCATCTCTAAAATTAGAACACCAATATTAACAAAGTCTAATAGCAGTTGCCAAAACTACCTTCTAAAAATATAAATGGCAGTATTAAATAATAACTAATGGTAGACTATTCAAAAGTCCTGAAATACGTGCACATAATATTTGACATACCTTTTTCATGCATATTGCTTTTTGTGTATTTCCCCTCCATTCTTTTTTGCAGTAGTCCATGATATCCATTTCAGGAGCTACACTTAATCTGGGTTCTGTTAAAAAATCAGGAAAATAAGGAAACAAAGCATAATAAGTATAGCAGTATTGCTTTACTTGGGGGTCACCTTTACTCGTCACTTTCTCTCTCACTTCTTCCAAAAAAATCTAGAATCCCACCACTGCCTCCCTGTCCATACCATCATGCTCTCGCTCGTAGATAACCACAGGAGAGAAGACCTCTCCCATGGGGTCCCTTGTCACCACTCCTTACAGACCATCACATGGTAGCCAAAGTGATCCAGTTAAACATTAGCCAAATGATATACATCACTCCTGGGCTCCAAGCTCTCCCACCGAGGAAAATGTCCTTATCTACAGGGCCCACACGACCTGGCCCCCACTGCGTCTTTAGCCTCCACTCCCACCACTTCCTGCACTGATGATCCTCCCACCCACCTGGAGCCTCCCCTATATGCCTCCAATACATACTCTGCCCCAGACACCTGCAGGGCTGCCCCCTCACTCCATGCAGGCCTCTGCTCAAACATCACCTGATATCTCTTATTAGCACAGTATCACAAACCTTTGCTCTATTCCCTGTGTGAGTGTTTGTTTTTCCTCCCAACACTTATCAACACCTGACATATTCATTCTCATGTCCTCCCCACACATACACCCTCACCCCCCAGAAAAACACAGTAAAACATAAGCTCTCTGAGGGCAGGGGCTTTGTTTTGTTTTCAGCTGCCTTCTCAGCCAAATGTACTAACATGCAGATGTCCGTGAATACTTTTCTTATCAAATGAAAGATGCAATAATTCAAGCTATGAGAAAATAAATGTCACAATTTGTAACTGTTTTCTTCACAATTTGTAATTAGTTTTCTTCATTCTTTATACAAAGAGATAACTCCTACAATAACAAAAATATGTCTTTATTTATTTATATCCTGCCTTGATTCCAAAAGACTGTAAGTGTCGATAATAAACCAGAAACTAACAGAGCTTTCAACATTAGTTGAACCACGGACTTCATCTGACTATAACGATACATCCACAGGATTAAAAACGTAACTTACAGTCAAACAAATACAGTTTAAAAAAAAAAAAAAAAAAAGGCTTTATATATCCCTTACTTATAATTTTTGGGGTTTGGTTTTGTGGAATATGTGAATGCTCACAAACATGTATGTTTGTCTGTATGTGTTTTAGGTAAGAAAATAAGCTAAATTCCCAGGAACAACTCAACTTCCTCTTTAAATAACTGAAGAAATAGATGTTAAGTGATGTAATTAGTATATATAAACACAGATGTAGCATACAACATATTTACCCGAGGCAGCTGTACATAAAATGGTAATCTTAAATTCAACTCAATTCAACAGCTATTTACTGAATGTCTAATATGTGCCAAGCATTGAGCCAGAAATGGGGAACAGGAGGATGACAAAGACACAGGCTCTGCTCTGAATGGGGTTTCTGACTACTGAAGAAGAAAAGACAATAGGCGATTACAACCAGGGTGTGATGCATGCTGGAATGACTATGCCACGGTGCTAGAGGAGCACACAGGAGGAACCCCGAAACACTCTCCTTGCAGTTTAGCTGTTTAGGTAAATGAAATCTTTTCTTTTTTTTTTTTTTAAGTAAACTGTAAGAACTGACTATATTCTAAAATCTCATTGTGAATCATTTTATAAAGTGAATAGAACTTTTATATAAAAGGGAAAATAACAGACAAATAACAGATACATTTATCTGTGGTGTAAGTCAGGATTGATTTAAAAGTAAAACAGACTCCTGAAGAATGTATAATATACCGAGACCACAAATACCAATGCTGCACAGCCAACCGTCAAATAAAGACCCTTCATTTCCTAAATTCAAGAAGTATTTTTTGAGTTATTTAATGGAGGCAAGTGTCCCCATGAATCTGCCTTTCCATCTCCCCACAAAGCATGAAGGAATGCAAATATCCAGAGTCCAGGTCATCTATGGGCCACATTTCTCCCACGAAGCATGGTATGAGCCTGAATGGAGAACACCATGTGGAAAATCTCCTGCTTCCAGCTCAGGAAGGGGCTCCCCGGGAAGGAAGCCCAGCCTCCCTGCTCCCCTCACTTGCATTACTCATTCCTGTGCACACCAAGATATGGCCCGATCCCACATCTCAGAACTGAGATGAAGAGGCAGGAGGCCTCACACAGGACAGGAGAACAAGCCACAGACTACAGTCTAGTATTGAATCAGAGGCCTGCGTGGGACAGCGAGGGCTGGGGACAGTAGGTATTTGCAAAGCTGTCATCAATGAAATGATTCTTAAATTCCCATTCTGCTACTGCTCCTTGGGAGAAAGACTCCAACAGCTACTACATGCCATGTGTGAGGCTAGGAGATGGGGGTACAGGACAAGGCAATTCCTGACCACAGGCAGCTGACAAGCCACAACAGTTCCCTTCTCTGTTTAATTGCAGAAAGCATAGACTCTGACTGCTGTTTCCAGAAAAGAAAGGCCACACACACACACAAAAAAAAGCTGAAAACCAGAATGGACTACAGGAGCTGAAATAATCAAGAGGTTTGGCCCTTAACCACCAAACGGCTGACAGAAATGAGGACTCAGACCCTCAGAAAGTGGGGAGTTAAAACTGAGACTTCTACAGAAAGCTAGGACTCTCAGAGAGGTTGGACTGGGGCAGGGAGAGGCAGACTTTTTCTGCAATAGGATAGATAGTAAATAATTTAAACTGTCAGGGCCATAAGGTCTCTCTCGCACCTACTCAGCTCTGCCAATGTAGTGCGAAAGCCACCACAGACCATATGTCAATGACTAAGTTTCAATAAAACCTTATTTACAAAACCAAGCAGTGGATGAGATCTGACCCATAAGCCAGAGTTTGCTGACCTCTGGCCTAGGTGAAAAAAAAAAAATCTCTTTACCAACAAAAAGAGAAGTTAAGAAACATTCTGTCTCATCTGGGCCCTGGCTTGGGGTGAATGGGAATCTCCCTAAGAATTCAGAAACAAGGCCAGCCTCCCTATGGGACAAGGCGTAATTTTAGACTACTTACAAGATCTCGGAAACTCAAGTCTAGAAATGAACATAAAGTAGCACACTCAAGCCAGGCTGCACAGGTTCACCCGGAAAACCAAAAGCAGAAAATGAGCTTACAACCCCAAATTTGAAGCAACAAGAAATCACGCAAAACTAGCAAATGGCACAATTAGAGATTCCCAGGGTTTTTAAGATAATGGAATTATCAGATACAGAAGAGTATGCTTAAAGAAATAAAAGGGAATAAAAATCAAGAGCAAAGAGCAACACTTTTTCAAAAAGAAACAAGGCAAATTTGGAAGGAAAACAACTCTTCCAAAAGAGAAAAAGGAAATAGATCTGAAGAAACTGCCCAGAATGCAACAGAGACAAAATACATGAAAGGATATGTGGCTAAGAGCCTTGGATGACTGAATGAGGACAAGTAACCATCTAGAGAGTTCTAGAGGGAGAAAATAGAATAGGAAAAAGGCAATATTCAAAATGATAATGACTAGGAAGTCTCCAGAATTGATTAAAACTATGCATTCTCAAGTCAAGAAAAAAATAAATCCCAAGCAATATACTAAAAAAAAAAAAAAAACAAAAAAAAAATCCATACCCATATCAAAGAGAAACTGCAGAACACTAAAGAGAAAGAGAAGGCAGAAAAGAGAGATTATCTGCCAAGGATTAGACTGACAGTAATATTTTCAATTACAAAAGAAACCAGAAAGTAATGAAATAAGATCTTCAAAACAATCAGAGAAAATAATTGCTCATCTGGAGTTATGCAAGGAAGAAGGTGAAATAAATAAATCTTCAGACAGTTTACCCTTATTGCAAAGACCTTCAAAGGATGTAATTCAGGAAAGACAATGAACCCAGAAGGACTGAGATTCAAGAAGCAATGTAAAGGGATCCAGTTAAAAATCAGAGTTACAAGTCTCACCAAAAAGCTAAAAACCTGCATAGGGCTACAAAGCTACACAACAGAGAAGCTACGGAATGAGAGAGAAAACAAGAGGTACCTCCACATACAGCAGTTAATAAACAACAGCTGAGTCAGCACTTTCTCCCTAGGACTATGACTAATGAAGACGCTGCATCCTAAGTGAACTCTGAGCAACTGCAGCAGTAGAGACCAAGCATCCTCGGAAGTTCCATGAAGGCAGGCAGGAACAGTGTGGCCCGGGGGACACACCCAGACCGGACCACTACAAAAAACATCTCCTTTGGCTATCATAATAAAGCGTTTCATCCATTCCTACTCAGGAAAACTCAGACGTTATTTTCCCTAATTACATGTATAATGCTTTCGTTAATCATAGAAGTAAACAAGCTAGTTCTCAAAACAAACCAAAACACATATACTACACAAGTAATGAGCAACAAAGCGCCATTTGTGAATTATCTATGGCGTATCCCCCAAATCAGGAACTCCATTCTACCCCTGCATGAGGCTAGAAGGATGTGCCTTGCCCCACACAGCCCTGCTGGCCATGCCTGCGGCGGAGGCGGCCAGCAGTAACCCCAGCAGCAACGGGTCCTGGTGAGGGTGAGAACAGGAGGTACGAAAGAGAACAAATATGGACATAAAATCAAGAAATGACGAAATTAGTGCCATCAATTCCAAGATGATTCTTTCTTGTAAGTCAACCTGACTCGCGTAGTCATCTGCATGCGAAGAAGCAGAGAGCCAGCTTCTCAACAAGTCCTTCAATTTGAAATGAAAAATGCACTTCCAATACAAACTCTCCCTCTAAGGATATAAGGAAATTAAGAAAGGAGAGATGAAGTGTCACGAGATTAAATAGGACATTCCTCACAGGAGCAAAAATGGTATGAATGGAAAGAACAGAGAAGGAATACTTGCATTAAAATTTTAAAACCTCAGGAAACATTCTTCCACCAACATACTTCAGCAAAATGAATAATCTGGTATAGATAAGACCATATACATAAAAGTATTTCCTAGGAAATACACCTCAATATTTTATTTTATGATAATGGATACAGCAATTTTACTGAATTCTCTACTAAAAACAGTAAGGATACTATGAATAAAACAATTTCAAACATACCTGATGACCCTCTTTCATGTATAAGTAATTCTTTCTCCTTTTCTATTTCATCCGCAGCACGATACATGTCCTCCTCACTGAAATCACACCAAATCAGACATTTCAAAAATTTGTTGCACTGACATTTTCCCTCTTATCACCATATACAGCTGTTTTTTAAAAATTTATAAGGACATAATAACCAGAACATAAAAGAACTTTTACAGTGCAAAAACAAAAAGACAAACAACCCAATTAAAAAATGGGCAAAGGACTTGAACAGACATTTCTCCAAATGATGCTTAACATCATGAGCCATTAGGAAAATGTTAAGCATCCAAAAAGATGCTTAACATCATGAGCCATTAGGAAAATGCAAATCAAAACCATGAGATATGACTTCCACCCACAAGGAGGGCTATTATTTTTAAAAATGGAACATAATTGTTGGAGAGGATGCAGAGAAATTGGAATTGTGGTGCACTGGTGGAAACATAAATTGGAGCAGCCACTGAGGAAAGCAGTATAGCCGTTCCTCAAAAAGTTACATAGAGAATTACCATATGACCTGACCATTCCAGTTTTACTTTCCAAAGAAAGTAAAAACAGGATCTCAAAGAGATACTTAGACACCAATGTTTATAAGCAGCATTATGTACAATACCCAAAAGATGAAAACAACCCCAAGTGTCCATCAACAAATGAATGGATAAACAAAATGTGGTACATATACACAAAGGAGTGTTACTCAGCCACAAAAAAGAAAGATGTTACGAGACATGCTGCAACATGGATGAACCCTGAAAAAATTATGTTCAGTGAAATAAGAAAGGCAAATAAGCACAAATATATATCACTTGCAAGAGATAACTAGAAATAGCAAATTTGCAAAGACAGAAAGAGATTAAAGGTTATCCAGGATGGGGATGGAGGGAAGGGGGAGGGCTTGTTAAAAAAATCCTAAGATACTAACATTTTAATGTATTTCACATATGGCTACAATCTGATAAAACACGTCAGTGTTTCTTACTTTAAATGAGACATTTTACATCATGCCATCTGATATGTGGTTGAAGCCATTTTAATTGTAAACTCTATTATGCCTCAACTATAGATCTAGACATCTTAGCCCATGGCTTCATTAGTGAAGCTTCTGAGATGGTTCTACCAAGTTCCAAGAACAGAAATAGTATCAATAAAAGCATTTAGATAGGGATGCAGGCCAATTGCCAACAAAGCTTTATAATATATCACAAGCAAATTTTATAATGCTCTAAAAACACTAACACTAAATACCCTAAAAAAAAAAAAAAAAAAAAAAAAAAAAACACAAAGGTAAGAGAGCATCAATTGCTCCAAGACCCCAAAGCTGAAAAGCTTCTGTAGGTTTCTCCTGCCCACAGCCACACATTCAATCAGCCACCCATTTTCTCCCACACCAGGTCCTTTCTTTTTAAATGCCACCACTACTATTCGTGATTTCTTACTCATTACAGAGCTTCCTAAAGAGTGTTAAGAGTCTCTAGTTTCATTCAATGACTTAACAAGAACTTACTTAGGTGCCAGAGAGGGAGAAAAGCCAACTAGGTGCTAGAAAAAGTTTAAGAATGGGACTTCCGGTTTTAAAATGTCCTCTTCTCCCCCAAGATTCACCCCAAAATGACAATGATGGAAGGAAACAGAAACACCAACCCTATCCTTGCTGAAACTAGAAGACATGTGAAACCACAAATAATCAGAAAGTGGACAAAGGAGTGGCAAATGACAAAGGAACGGGAAGCTTCAATGTCAGTGGAGAAAAATTTGCTAGAGGACAAACCAGTAAACCCAGCAATGCTCAGGAATTGGAGGCACCAAGTACTTCAGAGGTATGGATGACACACACAGCTGAAAACAAGGGGACTGACTGAGGTTCACATAAGTAATCAGACACCCAACTTCCTCCCTTCCTCACACCAGTAAGGAAGCTCCAGACACAATGAGGAGGTGCCAAGCTTAAAAAAAAGGAAGTCAAAGATTGAGATCCCACCATTCCCAATTTCTTTATCACCCCAGCTCCTAGAACATGGCCTTCTACAGCTGGGGAAAAGAGAAAGAGGGCAGATGAAGAGACAGAGAGAAGGGGGTGTTAAGAAAGGCAGATCAAGGTTAGAGTCTCACCCTCTCCTGCTGAAACCTTCAATGGCTCCCAAATCTACAGGAACTAAAGTGTAATCTGGACCTCAGCCACTGCTCTAGCCTTTACGCCATGTTTCCCCAAGCACAACCCAAAACCGTAGTCCAAACATTAGACCAATACTACCCTGCGCTTTTATACCCGTTGTACTGGTTTGTATATATATTGTCCCCCAGAAAAAGCCACATTCTGTAATGCAGTCTTGTGGGGCAGACGTATTAGTGTTGATTAGGTTGGAACCTTCTGACTGAGTGTTTCCATGGAGATGTGACTCAGCCAACTCTGAGTGACACCTTTCATTAGGGTGTGACCTCTTGATTGAATGTTTCCATGGAAATGCGGCCCCACCCATTCAGGGTGTGTCTTGATTAGTTCACTGGAGTCCTACAAAAAGAACCACACAGGACCAGAGCAGCTGCAGCTGAGACAGACATTTTGAAGACAGCCTTTGGAAGGTGATGCAGACATTTTAGAGAATGCCATTTTGAAACGCAACCTGGGAGCAAGCAGAACCAGCCACGTGCTTCCCAGATAACAGGTTTTCTGGATGCCAACAGCCTTTCTCCAGTGAAGGTACCCTATAGTTGATGCCTTACCTTGGACACTTTATGGCCTTAAGACTGTAACTTTGTAACCAAATAAATCCTCTTTATAAAAGCCAATCCATTTCTGGTATTTTGCATAACGGCAGCATTAGCAACCAGAACACCCGTGATTTGCTCTGGCTGTTACCTCTGTGTGAAAGGCTCACAAACCCTCCACCTGCCTCCTGCCTGACCTATCACTGGATGTGCTGTGTGGAGTTGGACTGCCTGGGCTTACCCACTCATCCCTCCAACTCATTACTAGTTAGATGTATGACATTAACTAAAGTAACTACATCTCTCAGTTTTCCCACCTATAAAAAGGACAGCAAGAGTAGTCACCTGATAGGACAGTTGTGAGGAATACCGTAAAATACTTAGCACTCCAAGTCAGCTATACTTTATCCACTGGTGCAGACCATTTCTTATTCCTTTTTGGTTCCTCACTAAAGGTGTGAGAATGTGCTAGTGCATGTGCATGTTGTTTTTTTAAATGTGGTGGGAGTAGGTGACATTAGGGAAAGGGTACCTTCCATGTGCTCCAACTCCAGGGAGATTTCAAGTTTAAGATGTGATGTCATCCTCCAAGTCCACGGCAGAGTTAAAAGCAAACAGAAACCAGATTCACAGAGACTATGTATCAAATACCTAACCTAAAAAATGACTAAATGTGACAGTTCTCTGGCTAATTTGATGACATCTTTTAGCCTCTTTCGTAGCTTTACCAAATTCTAATCCTGTAAAAGAGGCACGTACGTGGATCACATTTCATAATACAGTCAGAAGAATGTCTTTGAACAAGCCACTCCCCCAATCTTGACCTCAGTTTCCTCATCTTCAAAATAAGAGGACTGAACAAGATCTACAAGATCTACTTGGCCATTTTGTCTTTAAAAATCACACTTCAGGTGAATTCCATGGCTCTCTTGCATGTACATTTAACCCCACTGCTGTCCTCTTCCTTCTTAGTCTGCAAGATGACCCACATGCAGTAGCAACACCAGTGACCACGGAAGGTCATCTACATATCATTTCTCAGTACAAATGCCTGCAAAGGCCAACAGGAAGGCAAGAGCAAAGAAATGAACAGCAGAACTGAATGTGAAGGGAAGACAGAAGCAGAAAGGGGGATTATTGGAAATAAAAAGCAGTGATTCAGGATATGCAAAAGGAGCAAAGCAGAAACTGATGAATACCAGGCCCAGAGTATATTCAAATGACTTTAGCTACTACTGGACTTCACTCAAATCCTGTACAAGTGTATTCGCTAATTTCGATGGCCACCAAGAACATATGGAACCTGTAATATGGCCTTTACTAAAGGCCATTCTTAAAATGATTCCTCTTTGGAGAGAGGATAAGTTTTAAGTCTGAGCAATGAGGCACAATCAATATGATTAGAAAGGAAGACATTTAACAGCCAGAATAAAATAATTCATTCAGCTAATATAAGGACAACCAACTGCTCAAAAAACAAAAATGATAATTATTTTTTAAAATGCTTCATTTTCTAAAAAAATGTCAGAAGCTCCTACAATGATAAAAATTTCATAATATTACAGCTGAAAATAAAAACAATGAAATTACATTTAAAGTTGAGGATCTGAAACAGCTAGAAGTTTGGTTTGAATTTTTGTTATGGGAAGGAAAGACAATGAAACAATAAAAGGAAAGGGGATGTTACAAGGTAAGACAAAATCCAGAAAATTGGCAACCTTTTGGATGTAATGTCAAGTTGTAGGGGGGAGGCAGGGGTGTCCACTATGTGGCATGAAAGACTCCACAGAAGCCCAAGGACAGACAGACTCAGATAACCTCGACAGCAAAGGGAAAAACAGTTTCCTTCAAGAAAACCTAAAGACAGCTAGAGAAGTAAGAAAGAAATGTAAAAGTCTTAAATGTGACTGTATTTCTCTGGGATCCTACCATTTTGAAGCACACTCAATTACATGTTTGAGATAGATTTTAAATCTAAAATGCTAATATTCTTACTTACAAAATTCTTAAGTTAGTACCATAACACCACTTTAAAATGTATATTTTTCAAGTTCCCATTAAACAATTTTTAACCACTTTCTCTTTAGCTAGAGATGAAATATTTTATTCTTAGTAGTAAGATAGGCAATATACACCCAGGGAAGGCTTCACATGATGTTGCATACTAAATTATAACTGATACCTCTTGCTCCATTCAAAGACCCACATGACAAAAGATTTTTGAAAACTTGTTAAAAATACCCACTATATATAAACAAAATTATACTATTCCCAAGAACCAAGAATTGTAAGCTAAAAATATAGTTCAGTGAAGCTGAAGACATTTCTGTTAAGTTAATTTTTCAATTTCTAACTCAAGTAAACATGTAACAGAAAAAATTCAATTCTATGTAATGTGCAAAGTAAGAAGACAGAATTTTAATCCCTCACCATTATGAGCCTTTGTGCCAAGTTCCCCTTTATGTCTAAAGGAACTAAAATGGGTATGACTTTGTTCAGTTCTCTGGACTTCAACTCTGCAGTTCATGCTTAACTTGGTGTGTCCCACAAAGACCCCTGGCCCAGGCAGTGCTGGTGAGACAGTGTCAACCACTGTGACACCAGCACACCTTCCCACACAGGCACAGGAGAAACAAAGACCACTCCACTCAGCTTCTACCTACCACACGTTGCCTGTAGAAATGGGGGAACCACTCATCAAATGAAGGAAAGTACTGGCACCTAGGCCAAAATTCCACCCAGCTTCCACAAGTGGGCTTCCCACAACTGGCTCACACTCCCCTGAGTGACTTCCAGAGGTACCCTACCACCCTCAACAATGAGGTTTGATCCTCAGAGACATCCCAGCTCCAGAGGGGACCCTGAAGCAGACTCTAGAGCATGGTGGAGATAGGGGCACAAGGGAGTAGCTGCCACCCCCACATCAAACAATACCCTAACCCAACCCACAGGAGCTGGAAGGCATGAAGTGGGGCAGAAAACCTTCTGGCATCAGCATGTTTAGCAACACCCAAGCACAATGGTTTAACACTTTCTTTTTGCTCACAGCCCTTTGAGAATCCGCAGCTTTCAACAGAACCTTGACACCTCCAAACACAAAAACACATAAAGTTTTGCCTTTCATTTCAGAGAGGTTCAAGACAAATGACCCTTCACACACAAGCCATCCCAGGCCCCTAGATGCAAATTCTGTCCCACTATCAGGCAGACAGAAGGGCCATGGAGTAGGCTCACTTCTCAATTCACTAAGCATTTCTGGCCTGGCCACCAATCATGCCTTGGTCCTCAAGAAGTCAGTAAGGATTAGCCTAGCTGAGGGCAAGAAGTAGCCACAGAATAAGTATTGAATGTAGGGGACCGGTGTGGGGAGGGAATGGAGCACAGGAGACCTGCTGACAGGAGCAGTGAGGAAGCCTCAAGAAAAGTCAACTCAATCTGGGCTGACCTAAGACTTCTTCAAACAGGACTCCATCATCTTAAGAGTTATCCTTAGGGCTTGTTCAGGAGATGCCAGCCAACTACAGCTCTGAGATGAGCTGATTACAAAAAAAAATTAATGTAAGATTTATAGAGTAGCTTGTCAATGTAGTTTTTGTGTCTCTTTCCCACCAATTTAACCCCTCTTTAAATGTGAGCTTAGTTGAAAGGATCAGAGTACCCCATGTACTGCCCAGGAAATGAGCTATCCTTTCCCCAACCCATCACCATGCCTAGCAGAGTCACATTCCTAGTGTTTAATAGCTGCAAAGCTGGGCTATGATTTGTATTCATAATTACTGTCCACTGAATGTATTAAAAATGACTACAAACATTTTTGGGAGATCTCAAATTTATGCACTCACATGATATTTCGTATTTCCAGGTGCAAAGACTTTACTCAATTCCCATGCATGGCAAAACTCAACTCTCCATGAGGGAAGAAAGGCCTTGGCTCTAACAGCAGAAAACCATGAACATTAAAAAGTATTTTCAGTCCCAATTCAGGATTACATTGTTTAAATTTAAACCCAACAATCAGGCTGCATGCACCATCATGTAGGAAATGATTGCATATTCTATATTAAACAATGTTTATTTTGTAGTTTCTCTAGCCATGAGAAAACATCACAAGGCAAAGAGAAATAGCACCACTTCCTGTATACCACTGATCCAGAAAGATGGAAATAGGCTAGAAAGTCCAAAACTTAAAGTGTGATATTCAAAAGTCAACATCTGAAACTTACATGTACCTCCTTCCCTTATTTTGTCCATCTTAATAGAGTTAAAGGGGAATGAAATAAAGGCAACAAAGCAGGAAGAAAAAGAAATCACGCTGCTAAATAAACTGGAACATTGACTCTGGGAAAAAAAAAATTTGAAGTTTGCCAAGACTAAAATCATGCCCCTCTGCCTGGTTTTGCTGAGGAAGCACTTGACCCTGAAACCACCTGTGTCAACCAGGCCAAGCTGCACCTAATGAATCTGAGACTCAGTTTCCTAATGTATGAAACGAGACACCTAGGCTGGGGTTTTTAGATTCCTTTCAGTCTATAATTCTACTGACATTAGACAAAAGAGGCACCTCTGCCACAAAAGCTTGTCATCAGGAAAGGGCACTCCTTCTCCCACAGCCCATTTCTCCAGGCACTCAGACTCCAGGATCCATGTCCAACAAGAAAGCTTGCCAAGGAGCTCTGTCTATGGACTTTTGGGAACATGGTTCTGAGCTTCCAAGTTTCTGCATCACTCAGGGGCATGAAGTTGCTGAGACCAAGGCTGAGGTATAGTGTCTAACAGTAGGGCAAGGCATCTCACCAGGGGACATCTCTGACCAGCAGGGTGAGAGCACGGCAGCAGCAGTCAGGCCCGACAACATTACTTAGGACCAGCATGTGGTGGGCCCATGGAGGGTCAAAGGCAAGGAACTCCCTACTTAACCCTCTGCAAAAAGCCAACTGGCAGCCTCAGACCAGATCAGCTCACATATGAGCTTCCATAGTGTTTTCAATTAGAGAAATAAAATTAGGTGCCACTAACTAAAAATCAGATTACACATGAAAGTCAGACTATCTGGATTCTTTAAATACAGAAGATCTAGCAACTACAGGCCCCCAACAGGCATGGACACAAGCTCTACAGGTCTGTGGTCAACGTCTGGCCAACTTCTCTCACTTAGGTTAACTGCCTGCCTCCTGGGGGCAAGAGTTTGCGACCTCCTACTCTAAACCTCTCCCAGTGACCACCAGCCCATTAAGTGTGAATGGTATCATCCCCGAAGGGGTCTGGTGCTCAGTAAATGAGAACGTGGAACTCAAGGTAAAGCTCCATGCAATGAAGTTATTATTAAACAGTATTTGCATAAAGGACCCCTTTTTAGGAAATACCAGGAACAAAAAAGCTTTAAAGGTTTATTTTTAACACACCTTACAATTCAACTTTTGGGCCAATTAAAATACCAAACTGGTTGAGTGGTTTCTTCAATTTAGGAATTCCAAAGGCATTTAATTCATGCCTGGAACTTTAAAGTTTAGAAAGATTTCGCTCTTCAAGTTAATATTGTACTTCCACCCCCATGCACCTGCAGAATACTATACTAACACTTGAGCTTTATGCCTCTCTCTCCTTACAGTTCAGTGTAAAAGGGATTTTTAGCCAGCTACTTGGTCAATCCACTTCAAGGGTTAAAACAGCATTGGGTCACACTCCGTCCAAAGTCTGTGCAACAGGTGAGACGACCATCAAGCGAGCACAGACTTGCCTTCCAAGAACCAACAAGTCGCGTGGCTCATGTTCGTATGGCTGAGACAGAGACAACCTTATAGGAAGTTAGTTATAAAATAAAACGTTCCCCGGGTTTGCTTCCCAAGTTTCTGGGGCTTTCTTTGCTTAGACAGGGATATCTAAAGTTAAATTGTGAGCGGGGAACCCAGGAAAAACATTTGTACTCGGACTCTGGATAAAGGCTCTTCAAATTCCTCTTTGTCGCCGACCAACTTGGACTTGAGGATGCCGAAAGGCCCTCTGCGGACAACCCCCTCTCCAGCTGCCTTCTGGAGAGACCGAGCCCGGCACCCCGTCCGCTCCCGCCGCCCCGCGCCCAGGGCGCGCCGTCCCCTCCCGCCGGCCCCGGCCCGCGTTCCGGGTACTCACTGCTCTGCCGGACACTGCTTCGCGGGCCGCGGCTGCCCTGCGGCCACCGCCTTCCCGCCCTCCCGCGCCGCGGCTCTCGCTGGGCCCGGGGACGCGGCCCTCGCCTCCCGCGCCAGCTTCTCCGCGCATCTAGCGCCCGGCCACGATCCGGGCTGGGGCATGGCCCCCCGACTCATATGGCCGCCGGCGGCGGCGGCGACGCCAAAGGAATTTGGCCGGCTCGGAGCGACGCGCAATCCCTCCCGTGAGGGGCGCCGGGCCGTAGCCGCGGCCGCTCTGCCGCCCCGACGGCTTCCGAGGGGCCCCAGGATGCTTCCGCGCGCGTCACTGCGACCCGCCCCTCAGCCTCTGACCCGCGCGTCCAGGAGGCGCTGCCCGGGCCGGCTGGGAGCCGCGACTCGACAACTGGTCTGCGCCTGCGCGGGCCGAGAGGCCGGCGACCGAAACCGCCCGCGCGCCGCGGCCAGTGCGCATGCTCGGTACCGGTGCGCCGCAGGTTTGCCCTGCAGGTGTGGGACTCGCCTGCCTCCCCTCTGTGCCAGGTCAAGTCCCGACGTGACAGGGACTGAAAGGTCGGGACGCGGCGACGGGACGCGTCCTCGGTAGGGAGGAGGAAAATCGGCCTCGGACGTGAGGGAGCTAACGTATTTGAGCGCCTGGCCGTGCCATTCTCGACTTCCGAGCGTCGCCCTCCGCCGGAGCGGACTTCCTCAGCTGTAAAGTGAGGATGTGGGCAGACTGGGTGCTGTAGAGGCGTCCCCTGGCCTTCCCCTGTCGCAATTCCCACACCACACCTTCCCCCTCCCTGCCGCTTCCCCAGTCCCTCTCTTGGCCTTCGGTGTGACGTCGGAGTCGTCCCCACCCCTACCCCCGGACCCTGCAGTTTGGGAGTGGGGAACTGAAAGGTCGACCGGTTCTTTCGGACTCACTTGAGCATATACAGCACAGTACTTGGATTCTATTCTCTCAAATAGGAATTTTTATTTAAGAGAAACAAGAGCAAAGGGAAAATATTAACAGACTTCCAAGATCAGAAGGTGAAGTTTTTCATCTCAGGGTGGAGTTGAGGAGCGTAAGGGGCTCAGGAGCAAAGGGGGTAACGAACAGCAGGAACAACTCAGAAACCTGCAGGTAGTTCAGGGTGGTTCTGTTGAAAGACGGAACTGGAAGAGGGATGCTAGACATGAGGAGCCTTGCTACCCACATAAGGAGCTTGTGCTTGATACTCCTTGAAAGCTCTTAAGGAGGGGATTATTTTGAAATATCACTTTGTCTACAGTGAGAGCAAAGATGGGAGAATTTTCTGGGCAAGACTGGGAGACCAGGTTAGGGAGGCCGAGTAGCAATAGGGACCAAAGGGCAAGACTTTGAACAGAAGGAATGTTTGCAGTTTGGAGGTAAAGAACTTCAAGGTGATTTTGTTTTCTTTTCTTTTTTTCTTTGAAAAAGTAATAAATGCATGTGCTAAAAGAATTCTGAGTGTATAGAGGAGTATATGAGTTAGCGTTATAAATATTAGGGGTGTGGGATCAAGTTGGAAGAAATATAAAATTGTACCAAGACAAACTGATTAATATGGGCTCACTAAGAAGATTCTGGCTTCAATGCTTTATCTCAAAGGGTTAGAAAGAGCTAGACTGGTTGGGTGGTTGGTTGCTGAGTATGTCTATTCTCAATTATTCTTTCCAAAACTGGGCAAACAATGACAAGATGGGTTTGGGGACTAACTATGAAACAGACCTAAGCTAAAACTCCCCTGACACTTGACTTTCTTCTACCGAAAAGTGGCCTATACTAAATGAAGTTGAAATGCCGGAATTGCCTTGGTATATCATAAAGGAAGGTATCCAAAGTAGGGAGATTGGATTGTTAAAATGGATTTATCATGTAGGACCTGCCTACCCACCTCAGGAAGGTCCAGATGATACCCCTTTCACCGCAAGTGTGAGAAATAAGTTTCTGATGGGCATGCCATCATCCTTGAAGAGATCTGTGATCACTTTTCTCTGTAGGTCAGGAATTACAGTAGAAATTGCTTCCATCAAGTTGGGATTCCTAAATGCAGTGGTAATAATGGGATCCCAGGGTGGCATGGAAGGAGTGGTAGACCTTAGTTGCCAAAGGTGGGCAGTTTTAGTTTCCTTGGCTGCCAAAGCAAATACCATGCAATGATTCAGCTTAAACAATGGGAATTTATTAGCTCACAGTTTTGACTCCAGTATGCCTTGAAGACACAAGTAGGTTGCATGAGGAAGTGACCCAAATGCTTGTGGTCCATATGCCTGCTACATTACCTTTTATGTCTCAGCCTTCACCTATTACCTCATGGGGAGTTTCCCATGACCAGCTAACTGAGGAAGAGAAAACTTGGGCTTCATATACAGATGGTTCTGTATGATGTACAGGCATCACCCAAAAGTGGGCAGTTCCAGCAGTTTAGCCCTTTTATGGAACATTCCTGAAGGACAGTAGTGAAGGGAAATCATCCTGGTGGGCAGAACTTTTAGCAGTGTACCTGGTTGTTCATTTTGCTTGGAAGAAGGAATGGCCAGAGGTACAACTCAATTTTGATTCATCAACTGTGACCAATGGTTTGGCAGGATGGTCAGGGACTTGGAAACCCCAAAAGAAGCCTGCTATCTCTAGCCTGATGCCAGAAAAGGGGCACCCTACTAAGACAGAAAGCTTTTAGACAAGAAGCATTCTACGCTAGCTGAACACCACAGAAAAATCTGTTGTCCCTATCACCACCAAGCAAGGAAAGGCCAAGCCAGGAGCCTAGACCTTAAAAGAGAGCCACCATTGTAAGGTTGTAATGACATACTCCAACACCAATCCCCCTACCACCAGCCCCCAAGCCCAGGGTGGAGTCAGAGAAGGACAAGTAGAGTCAGAACTTTCATCCCAACCAGACAGTAACAACCATCCAGACATACCCCTCCAGGAATGCGGAGGCTCTTCCATTGCCCCCTGGGTGAGGTCAGAGGAGGCCTAGCAGAGAGTCAGGTCTTTCAACACTGTCCAACAGTTACAGGGTCACCCTAACCATGGTGTAAGTAGAGCCCATGTGGGGAGCCCACCCACCCACTACCAGCAATAAGGATGAATTCCCCCCCCTCAGGTGTCATTGGAGGCCTGGTGGGAGATCTGGACTTCTACCCCAACCTGGCAATAACAAGGTGGCACACCCCGTTCCTCTGCTGGAGCAGTGTCAAAGAATGTCAGTTAAAATAGAAGATTTAAATAAGATCCAGAAGGGGGAAAAAAAAAAAAAAAACCCTACAATCAAGAGATGCCAACACAGAGATGACAGAGATGTTAGAAATATCTATCAAAGATTTTTAGACAGCCACAACAAATATACTTAAATAAGACACTATGAAAATGCTTTAACAAATGAAAAAATAGAAACTTAACAAAAAAATACAGAATCTAAAGGAGAACCAAATGAAAATTTTTAAGGTAAAAAATAACCAAAATAAAAAGCTCAGTGGATGGGCTCAACAGCAGAATGGAGCGAGCAGTGGGAAGTACTAGTGAACTAGAAGTTAGAACATTAGAAATCTCCCAGTCTTAGCAACAAAGAGAAAATATACTTGGGTGTAGGGGGTGGGGAGGAGGAGGCCAGGGCCAAAGAGAACTCTAAAACTATAGCAAAAATCTAACATTTGTGTCTGAAAGGAGAGGGAGGGTGGGGCTGAAAAAGTATTCAAATAATGACTGAAAACTTCCCAAATTTGGCAAGATATGAACCTCCAGACATACCTTAAAAGAATGACTAAATAAAGTTTACTAAGCAGAAAAGAAAAGATGATAAGAAAGAATCTTAGAACATTAGGAAGAATGCATCAAGCAAAAAAAATTATGCATAAATACAATAGATTTTACTTCTTTTGAATTTTCCAAACTGTTTGACAGTTGAACAAAAATGATAACACTGTCTGATACGACCATAATATGTGTAGAGGAAATATTTAAGCCAGTTATAGGCAGGCAGGATAAAGGGACATAAAGGGAAGTAAGATTTTCTATACTTGACTGGAACTAGTACAAATGACCATATCAACATACTGCAATAGGTGTTATGTATACATGTGGTATGTATTACTTTTACAGAGTATAATACCAAAAAAAAAAAAAAAAAAAAAAAAACCTCTACAAAGAGGTAGACTCAAAAACACTATAGATAAATCAAAATGGAATTCTTAAAAAATGTTCAGGTATCCTTCAGGGAGGCTGGAAAATAGAAAAAAAAAGTGGTAGCCTTTAGCCCTAACATCATGTAAATGGTCTAAATATGCCAATTAAAAGACAGAGATTGGAAGTTGGATTAAAAAATAAGACTCAGTTACATACTGTCTACAAGAAACATTTCACATATGATAATTTAGGTAGATTGAAAATAAAAATATGGAAAAAATGTATCATGCAAACTTTAATCAAAGGAAAACAGGAGGGGCTATTAATATCTGACATTAATATCAGATAAAAGTAGACTTTGGAGCAAAGAAAATTTCCAGAGACAGAGGAATATTATATCGTGACAAAAAATTCAATCCACCAAGAAGATACAGCAATCCTAAATGTGTATGCACCAAACAACCAAGCTTCAAAATATGTGAAGCAAAAATTCATAGATTTAAAAGGAAAAATAGAAAAATCCAAAATTATAGGTGGACGCTTCAATGCCCCTCTTTTAATAATTAATAGAATTACTAGACAGAAAAATCAGCGAGTATGTAGATGAACTCAACAAAATTATTTATCAACAGCATCCAATCAACATTTATAGCACACTCCACCCAACAAGAGCAGAACACACATTCTTTTCAAGTGCCAACAGATTGTAGACCAAGATAGACTGTATCTTGGTCCGTAAAACAAGCCTCAACAACTTTTTTTAAATTGAGAAATCTATACAGTGTGTCCTCCAAACACAATGGGATCACACTAGAAATGAATAACAAAGATAAAAGGAAAATCTCCAAACACAGGGAAACTAAATAATACACTTCTGTTAATCCATGGGCCAAAGAGGCAGTCTCAAGGAAAATTAAAAAAAAAAAAATTACCTTGAACTGGATGAAAATGAAAATACAACATATCAAAACTTGTGGGACACAGTTAAAGTGGTAATGAGTTGGAAATTTATAACATTAATTGCTTACATTAGAAAAGAGGAAAAGTCTCCAATCAATAATCTGAGCTCTCATATCAAGAACCCAGAAAAAGAAGAGCAAAAACCCTCAAAGCAAGCAGATGGAAGGAAACAATAAAGAAAAGAGCAGAATCCAATGGAATTGAAACAGAATACCATAAGAAATCCATTGAAACAAACAGCTGTTTCTTTGAAATTATCAATAAAACTGCAAACTTCTAGTATGACTGACAAAGAAAAAAGAGAGAAGACCAAAAAATTACCAGTATCAGGAATGAAACAGACCCTGAAGACTTTAAAAGGAAATACTACACAAAGAACTCTGCACATAAATTTGACAACTTAGGTAAAATGGACCATTTCCTCAAAAAATACAAACTACCACAACTCACCCAATGTGAAATACATAATTTAAATATCCCTATAACTGTTAAGGGCATTGAATTTGATCTAGGGTTAGGCAACAAATTCTTAGACTTGACACCAAAAGCATGACCCATAAAATGAAGGATTGATTAATCAGACTTAATCACAGTTGAAAACTTCTGCTCTGTGAAAGTCCCTGTTAAGAAGATGAAAACAGAGTAGGGGAAAACATGTGCAAGCCACATATATAACAAAGCACTAGTATTTAGAACATGTAAGGGACTCTCAAAACTCAACAATAAACAAAACAATCCAGTTAGAAAATGGTGAAGAGACATTTCACCCAAGAGGATATAAGATGACAAACACCTGAGAAGATTTTTCAACATCATTAACCATTAGGAAAATGCCAATTAAAACCACAATAACATATCAGACCTATCAGAATGGCTAAAATAAAAAAATAGTCCCCAAATCCAATGCTTGACAGGATGTGGAGAAACTGGGTCAGTCATACATTGCTAATGAGAATGTAAAATGTATAGCCATTCTGGAAAACAGTTTGGCAGTTTCTTTTAAAGCTAAATGTGCAAGTACTATACAACCCAGCAATTGCACTCCTGGACATTTATCCCAGAGAAAGGAAACCTTATGTTCACGCAAAAATCTAAACGTGAATGTCTATAACAACTTTATTTGTAATATCCCCAAACTGGAAACAATCCAGATGTCCTTCAGCAGGTGCATGGTTATATTGTAGTACATTCATACCATGCATATATGTATGTATTTATCTCAAAATGAAATTTCAGTTTAAAAAGTCAAGACTCAAAACTTGAATAAAACTGTCTTTGTAGATGGCATGATTGTCTATATAGAAAATCCCGAAGAATTAACAACAACAACAAAAACTCCTAGAACTAATAAGTGATTATAGCAATGCCATAGGATATAAGGTTATATAGAAAAGTCAATTGCTTTCCTCTCTACTAGCAATGAACAGTTGGAATTTGAAGTAAAAAACACAATACCATCAATAATGGCACCAAAAAGATGAAATATTTAGGTATAAATCTAACAAAATATGTACAACATCTATATGAGGAAAACTACAAAACCAATTAAAGAAATCAAAGATCTGAATAAATGGAAAGATATTTCATGTTCATGAATTGGAAGACTAAATATTGTTAAGTATCAATTCTTCCCAATTTGATCTGCAGATTTAATGTAATCTCAATGAAGTTCTAGCAAGCTATTTTGTAGAGATTGACAAGCTGATTCTAAAGTTTATATGGAAAGACAAAAATCCAGAATAGCTGATACAATATTGAAAACGAAAAACAAAGTTGGAGGACTAACACTACCCAACTTCTAGACTTACCGTAAAACTACAGTAATCAAGACAGTGTGGTAATGGCAAAAGAAGAGACAAGCTGATCAATAGAACAGAATAGAGAGCTCAAAAATAGACCTACACAAATGTAGTCAACTAATCGTTGACAAAACAGCAAAGGTCATTCAATGGAGAAAGGACAGTCTTTTTAAGTAATAGTACTGGAAAAATGGGCATCCATGCAAAACGTGAATCTAGATACAAACCTTACACTATCACAAAAAAATTTCAAAATGAATCATACATCTAAGTGTAAAATAGAAAACTAAAACTTAGACGACAACAGGAGAAAAATCTAGATGACCTTGGGTTTAGCAATGAATTTTTAGGTACAACACCAAAAGCACAATCCATAAAAGACAAGGCTGATAAGGTAGACTATTAAAATTTAAAGTTCTGGGAAAGACACTGTTAAGAGAATGAAGCAGCAAGCTCCGGACTGGGAACACATACCTGATAAAGGACTTGTGTCCAAAATATACAAGGAACTCCTAAAATTCAACAATAAGAAAACAAAAACAAGCAAACAAACAAACAAAAAACAATTTAAAAAACAAGCAAAAGATCTGAACAGATATTTCATCAAGGAAGATATACAGAGGGCATGTAAGCATATGAAAAGATGCTCAACATCATTTGTCATTAGGGAATTGCAAATTAAAACAATGAAGTACCACTACACACCTATTAGAATGGCTAAAATCCACAAAATAGATAATACCAAATGCTGATGAGGAGGCAGAGAAACAGTAACTTTCATTCATGGCTCTTGGGAATGCAAAATGGTACAGCATTTTGGAAAACGGTTTGGTAGTTTCTTACAAAACTAAACATAGTCTTACTATATGATCAAGCAACTGTGCCCCTCGATATTTATCCAACTGATTTGAAAACATATGCCCACTTAAAAACCTGTGAACAAATGTTTATTTAGCAATTTTATTCATAATTGCCAAAAACTGGAAGCAACCAAGATGTTCCTCAATAGGTAAATGGATAAACTGTGGTATAGCTATACAATGGAATATTATTTAGCATTAAAAAGAAATGGATGCTCAAACCAGAAAAAAGACACAGCAGAACCTTAAATGTATATTGCTAAGTGAAAGAAGCCTGTGTGAAAAGGCTATGTACTTTATGATTCCAATTATATGACATTCTGGAGAAGGCAAAATTCTAGAGTGAGTAAACAGAGCAATAGTTGCCAGGGGCTCAAGGGGAGAGTTGAATAGATGAAGCCCAGGGATTTTTAAGGAGGTGAAACTATTCTGAATGGTTATGTAATGGTGAATACATGCCATTATAAATTTGTGAAACTCTATAGACCTTTATATCACAAAGAGTGAACCTTAATGTAGACATATTTTTAAAAAATCATGTAGGAGATGAGGGGATCCCAGGAAAGAATGCAGACTGTGACAGCAGATCTAATTGTATTACAAATGTATGAAACAACCTCACTGAAGGGCTAAGGGGGAAAAGTGCTGACCTAACTAACTTTGGAAGTGAGTGCCATCTGTAAGATTAAATGCAAAAGGAACTGCACATAAGCATTGTACTCTAGTTCATAAGTTGTTCCTCCTGGTTGTATGGGTTAACAATTCTGATACTGCTATACATGTATACTGGAATTGAACAATTACGTAAATGGATGGTGGATGGAGGAAGCCAGGTTTCTCATTGTTGGAGTGGGAACTTACAGAAAAGCAAGGGGAGGAGGCTAGAATGATCCAAGTGGAAATGGAGTAGTATTAGAGACAGCAACATGAACTCACATTTAGCTTAATAGGATACAGATGGTTACATAAACCGAAATATTTATAGATATGTATAACCCACATAAATGGGTTAGTATACACATATATTTCCTTGCTAAGAGGACCTAAAAGCAACAACACTTCAGTAGCATGAGCACACCTAATGCCCAGATCTTGGTTGCTAATACCATTCTCCAATACAAGGTCTCCTTGGAGAAATGGTTGATTCACTAAGGAAGTGTTCAAAAAAAAAAAAAAAAAAAAAAAAAGCTGATGGAGGTAGGTCATTGATGGAGGTGGGTCAAAGGGACACAGAAACCAATTGAAAGAGCTCCCAACAACCAAAGCTGGAGCAATTGATCAACAAAATAAATGAAGTAGTGTTGGATTATATTCAAAGTATAAAATACCACACATCCATACTGACATAAAAAAAACAATAGAATAAATAAATAGTGGAAGAGACATCTCCCAGAATTCCAAATAGTTTGGTAGATACTCTGCCTTCAAAGAGGGAGCATAAATCTCCACTGCATCATGTGGGCTGTGCCTAGTCACTTTCCTCCAAAAGAGTGCAGAATTGAAAGGGAAAAAAGTAGCTTTACAGTTTACAAACACTACCTCAACAGGTGAGCGAAGACAACATCAGCAGTGATAAGTCATATTGATAGTATGTAACCTTGATATGATATGATGAAAATGGCACTGAACTTTTGCAATCTTCCTCTCCAAAAACCTAGAAGCCTAATCTAATCATAAGAAAAACATCAGCCAGATTCCAATGGAGAGCCATCCTACAAAACACTTGACCAGTACTTTTGAGAATTGTCAAGGTCAAGAACTGACAGGTTTGAGAAACTACCACAGCTAAGAGGAGCCTAAAGAGAAATGAAAACTAAATGTAATGTGGCATCTTAGATGGGTTCCTGGAACAGGAAAAGGATATTAGATTAAATTAAGGAAATTTGAATAAGCTATGGATTTTAGTTAATGATAATATATCAATATTTGTTCATCAATTGTTAACAAATATACCATACTAAGCTGTTAATAGGGAAAACTTGGTGAGGGGTATATGGAAACTCTGTACTATTGTCTCAATTTTTCCATAAATCTAAAACTGTTCTAAAAAATAAAAGGCTATTGTATTTTACAGATCAAGAATCAAACTTAAATTACCAGGTCACAAAGTGCTAAACTAAGGCTTTGCAAAATAATGAAGAATATTCAGTCATATTGTTCTCATTATGTACCTCAATAAATAAGATTTAAAATGTAAATCTTTTTTCATATTTATCTCATCCTTTTAAAATTTATGGTGTGTATGTTTTATAATATACATAATATATAGATATAAAGGTGTGTGCATTTTCAATAAATACATATGTGCACATTGAAGATGTGCTAAAGTATTTTTTTAATGACAGTACAGAACTAAATTGTTAGAGAACCATGTAAGTGTTTTAAACTAAAATTAACTTCCATTAAAGTTTTTTAGATTCAGTCATGAGAACTAAGTCCATGAAGTGTGATATTGTAATTACAACAATTAGCTGATTTTTATGTCAAGATGAATAAACAATAACATCAAAAAATCTATAAACCTAAGTAAGTGCCCATATAATAACATTGCTAAAGACAAATCCAGGTAGGTTTTGGCTACCCTTAGAATCAAACATTCATAAACTTAATAACTAAAAGTAATACTACAATATTGTGATTTGTAAGTCTGTAAGTCCTTAGACTTTGTAACTTACATTTTGAATCACCTTGAATTAATGTTTACTTCTTCAGTGGCCTTGCCTAGAATAGTTAATGTCTGAGACACTCCAAGTTCCTTTTCTTTGACTACTCTAGCCTTACTTGTGATAACTGTTCACAAAGAACACTGCTGAGCCATTACAGTGTTTTTTGGATTTTTAAAAAAATTCCTTTTAAGGACTATAGTACAAGTTCGATGCATATTCCCCTTTGCAATGCCATATTTCACACAAAGTCAAAACACCCTATATTTCTACTCTATGGAATTTCCCAATGCCACAGCAAAAACAAAAAAAGAGAAAGAGAGAGAGAGAGAGAAATCTCAAGTATATCTGTACATCAGTATCTAAAGTATTTATTCACAAGAAAGGTACTTTCTAGTTTATTCTAGTTTCATAGGTTAATGTACTGTATTCAATTCAAGCTTGGAAGGAAGTATTGTTAGTTTCACTTACAAATTAACTACTCTAGAAATACCCAAGGATTAATTTAAAAGATCCTTTTCTCCAGAATGATTCTTAATTGTGGAATGTTCATTACTTTCAAGCAGGATTAGAAAAAAACAAACAAAAAAAAAATACTGTGACCTTGAAGTTCTGAGGGTAGATAAAAACAAAAATAGGGAAAATGATTCAGTAGAAAAAATATCTTGCAGCATTATTAGTTTATTTACCTGGAAACTCCCAAAAAAACTGTCCCCAAGAGTTTTTCTTGTGAGAAGTATGGGTCATAATGAAATTTATTTTATTATGAAAATGAAACCATTTCAAACATGAGATGAGAAAGAAGTATGCTGTTAATTGTATACACTTGAAGCTCTGGAAAGTATTAAACTGTTTTTCTTTAGCCTAACAAAATTTCATCCCAAAGAAAGTATCCTGGACAGATGATAATTTATTTGGAGAGCTTCTGAAATAGAATCCCATACCCTTAGTATCTTAGTGTCTCAAAGTACTTTCCTCCACTTACCTTTTAGGACAAGCATATAAGTTCCTTTCAAAAGAAAGGCCATCATTCATACTGGACACTGGAACCTTAGAAAGAGCTAAAGGGGAAAATCATAGATGTTTCCTAAGAAAATAAAGGTAAGGAAGAGATTTTCTGTTACTTTGGTTTCCATAACATAGGAAACCTTTCCCTCCTCTAGTAGTCTGGTGTTAGGTTGATGATTCCCGTATAATCCAATCTTTTCTCCAATAGAGTCAGAGGGGAAAGCATCACCCTACTATTCCCTTACCAGACACCCTCTACTTATGATAGCATAGGCTGTCAGCCTTATCCTAGAAAATCATACCAGGATATTGCTGGCAAAGTAACCATGGCTTTCTGGATCTTCTGTTAATATTTTTTGTCTCATGTATTTTTCTATTAATTTGGCCTGGAATTTTCTAAGGATAGTTGGCCAAGCTTTCAGAAGATAAGGATATATAATTTCATTTTAATTGCATCATTCCCAAAGAAATTGGCAACTAGAATCCACCTTAGAATAGTGATCTTCAAGCTGAGCTACCTCTCTCTCTTGGGGTACACCAGGGCCACTCTCTATAGATATGCAGCAGAGGTCCTGGGGTAGAAGGTAACTTTCAAAAGTGCATGAGAAGTTTGTTCCCCTGGAACAATTAACAAACAACCTGGAACAATTAGTAAATAATCTGGAATAACTGCAGGGGGACAAACATGACCGTTCACTCATCATACACCAACCTGACTTGGGAGGAATGCCCTAGATCGCAGCATAAAATATGTAAGTAAAAACTGCAGATCCGACCCAGGTGCCCCCTTCCCCCACAGCCCAAGCTGCAAAGCCTCATGGAGCTAGAGAGCAGCTCCCTCCAAGCAAGCGAATACAGCTCAGTTGAGCTCCAACTGGGGTTTTAATTAATAAATGTGGACTGCTCGATATCAGTCCCCAAAAAGCAGAGAGAGGCTTTGAGTGAAGACTGACCTTGGAGAGCCAGAAAGTGGCCATGGATTGGCCCTGAAGGGGGCTTTCTGTCCCTGTTTTGGCTCAGTGGAGAAAGCCTCAGCCATTTTCAGTTCCCAGTGCTCTGACTCAGACAAGGGTGGAGATAGCACATGCAGACAGAGACCATTCAAATGCTAATGACCTCCCCCTATGGGGTCTGTCTTCCCTAAGAGGAAAGAGGTGGGGCCCAGCTCTACTACCCACTTTGCATTCAGAACCAGACCCCAGAGCCTGGGGGAAAACAGTCACGGGCCACACCTCCTTACACCAGTCAGGAGCTACAGGCTGACAGGTGCCACCTGCTGGGCAGAAAAACACAGTGACCCGAGGCCTCACAGGGTGTACCAATTTTCTAAGACACACCCTCAGGGAAACCGGATACTAAATAGTTCTTCCTTCTGGGACCAGAGCCCATTTTGGTCTGGGAAAACCTGATTGGGGTAACCAAGGAAACCATGCCTAGACAACAGAAAACTACAACCTACACTAAGAAAAATGAAGTTATGGCTCAGTCACAGGAACAAACTTACACTTCAACTGAGATACAGGAATTTAAACAACTAATATTAAGTCAATTCAAAAAGTTTAGGGAAGATATGGCAAAAGAGATGAACCATATAACGAAAACACTAGGCATACATAAGGTAGAAATTGAAAGTTCAAAAAACCAACTGGCAGAATCTATGGAAATGAAAGGCACAACACAAGAGATGAAAGACACAATGGAAACATACAACAGCAGATCTCAAGAGGGAGAAGAAAACACTCAGGAACTGGAGAACAAGGCACCTGAAAGCCTACACACAAAAGAACAGATAGAGAAAAGAAGGAAAAAATATGAGCAATGTCTCCGGGAACTTAAGGACAAAAGAGAAGCAAGAATGTATGTGTCTTTGGTGTCCCAGAAGGAGAAGAGACAGGAAAAGGGACAGAAGCAATAATAGAGGAAATAATCAATGAAAATTTCCCATCTCTTGTGAAAGACATGAAATTACGGATCCAAGAAGCACAGCATACTCCAAACAGAATAGATCTGAATAGGCCTAATAATCAGATTATCAAACATCAAAACATAAAGAGAGAATCCTGAGAGCAGCAAGAGAAAAGTGATCCATCACATACAAAGGAAGCTTGATAAGACTATGTGTGGATTTCTCAATAGAAACCATGGAGGCAAGACGGAAGTGGGGTGATACATTTAAGATGCTGAAAGAGAGAAACCACCAACCAAGAATCCTATATCCAGCAAAACTGTCCTTCAAATATGAGGGAGAGCTTAAAATATTCTCAGACAAACAGACAATGACAGAGTTTGTGAACAAGATACCTGCTCTACAGGAAACACTAAAGGAAGCACTGTAGACAGAAAGGGAAAGACAGGAGTGAGAGGTTTGGAAAACAATTTTGGGAGATAGTAGCACAGCAATGTAAGTACACTGAACAAAGATGACTGTGAGTATGTTTGAAAGAGGAAGGCTGGGACCTTGTGGGACACCAGAACAAAAGACGAAGGATAAAGACTGTGACTGTGTAACTCAGGCAAAGCTGGTGTGCTCAACAATTGTCATGAAAGGTACAAATATGTTTTTACACGAGATAGAACAAATGAATGTCAACATTGCAAGGTGTTTAAAATAGGGTGGGATTGGGGGGAAAATACAATCAATGCAAACTAGAGACTATAATTAATGGAAACATTGTATTACGCTTCCTTTAATATAACAGAGGCAATATACCAAAGCTAAATGCATATGGGGGGGTGGAAAGGGGGAGGATATGGGACTCCTGGCATTGGTGATGTTGTCAGACTATTTATTCTACTTTAGGTTAATGCTATCTTTCCTTTTGTTGCTTTCTAACTGTCATGTTTTTGTTGTTGTTGCTTTTTTTTCTCTCTTTCCCTTTTCTTTTTCTTTTGTCTCTCTGCTTTCTTTGACTCTTCCTCCTTCTTTATGGAAGAAATGGAGATGTCCTTATATAGATAGTGGTGATGGTGCTGAATACATAAATACGTGACTATACAGGGAACTAACAATTGTTCACTTAGGACGGAATATATAGTGTGTGAACAAAACCATATTAAAAGAAAGGGGTTGATGAAGAAAACTTGAGGGCACTATATTGAGTGAAATAAGACAGACACATAAAGGCAAATATTGCAGGGTCTCACTGATACAAACTAATTATTGTATGTAAACTCATAGACATGAAATGTAAGTTTCCAGGATATAGAATGAGGCTAAAGAATGGGGAGCGGTTGCTTATTACGAGCAGAATGTTCAACTAGGGTGAACTTAAACATTTGGAAATGGACAGGGGTGATGGTAGAATGTTGTGAGAATAACTAACAGTGCTGAAAGGTGTGTGAAGGTGGTGGAAAGGGAAAGCTCAGAGTCATGTATGTCAGCTGAAGGAAAGTTGGAGGTTAAAAGTTGGGAATGTATGAAACAGTGAATCTTATGGTGGACAATGTCCATGATTAACTATACGAATATTAGAAATCTCTCTCACGAAGTAGAACAAATATAAGACACTATAACTAGAAGTTAATAATAGAAAGGCATATAGGAAAAAAATTATACCTATTACAAACTATATACTCCAGTTAACATTCTTTCATCAACAATAACAAATGTACTATACCAAAACTATAAATCAATAATGGGGGGGGGGGTGGGTAGGGGTATGGGAGGATTTGAGTTTCCTTTTTTTGTCTTTATTTCTTTTCTGGAGTAATGAAAATGTTCTAAAAATTGAAAAAAATTAAATTGTGGTGATGGATGCACAGTTTTATGATGTTATGGGCAACTGATTGTACATTTTGGATCTTTGGATAGTTGTATGGAATGTGAACAATCTCAATAAAAAATATACATTAAAAAAAAAGTGCATGAGGGCATGGGTAGGCCTGGCCCCTTTGTCATCTCTTTTTTCATGTTCAGCTTATTCCTACTTCACAAAAACAAAAGACTTATCTCTCATCCATCCCCAGTCTTACTACAGTGTGCCTCAAGAACTGCAGAGTAGCTCCTAGTCACATGGCTGTTGAGCACTTGAAATGTGGCTAGTCAGAATTAAGCTTTGCTGTAATTGTAAAACACACAGGATTTCAATGACTTATTACCAAAAAAAAGAAAAAAAGGAATGTAAAATATTTCGGTAATTTTTTATATTGATTACATGTTGAAATAATAATACTTTGAAAATACTGTTAAATGAAATACAAAAATTAATTTACTTGTTACTTTTTACTTTTTTAAACATGGCTACTAAAAAGTTTACAATTACATGTTATTGGGGATTGAATCATGCCCACTGTTCCAGTTTGCTAAAGCTGCCATTATGGATCATACCAGAAATGGATTGGCTTATATAAAGGGGATGTATTAAGTTACAAATTTACAGTTCTGAGGCCATTAAACTGTCCAAACTAAGGCATCAACAAGAGAATACCTTCACTGAAGAATGGCTGATGGCATCTGAAATACCTCTGTCATATGGGAAAATATGTGGCTGGCATCTCCTGGTCCTTTGCTCCTAGGTTCTGGTTTCAAAATGGCTTTCTCCAAAATGTCTCTGGGCTTTTGTTTCTTTAGCTTCTCTCTCTCAGTTCCTATGCATCCTTGCTTATTCTCCTGGGGAGTTTCTCTCTAGGCATCTGGGGGTCCTCTCTTAACCTTCTCTAGGGCAAACTCTGGACTTCATCTCTTATTTTAGCATCTCCAAACATCTTTCTCTCTGCATCTCTAAGCATCTGGGTCTGTGTCATCCCCTGAGCTCTCTTAAGGACTCCGGTAAACTAATCAAGACTGACCCTGAATGGGCAGGGTCATACCTCCATGGAAATAATCTCAAGGTCTCACTCACAGTTGAGTGGGTCACATCTCCATGGAAACAACCTAATCAAAAGATCCCACCCACAATAAGTCTGCACATACTAGATTCCTTTAAAGAACATAGTCTTTCCAGGGGTAGATAATTTCAAACCATCTTACCCCCCCAAAAAAGCATGTTGAGGTCCAAATCCCTGGTCCTGTAGGTTTGAACCCATTTGTAGAAAGGACCTTTCAAGACGTTATAGTCAAGATGAGACCAAACTGAATGAGGATTGGTCTTAATCCAATATGGCTGAAGTCCTTATAAGCAAAGGAAATTATACATGGAAGAAGAAACCATGGGAACAGCCAGAAGATGGAAGTCAACTGAACCCCAAAGAGACAGAATATGCCACCATGTGCATTATCATTTAACAGAAAAGCTAGAGAACCCCAAGGATCACCAGCAGCCAGCCCCAGAACACTACAGTTTTTGGGGAGAAAGCATCACCTCACTAATGCCTCAATTTTGGACTTCTCCTAGCCTCAAAACCATAAGCCAATAAATTCCTATTGTCTAAGGTAACCCATAATATCTATACAACCTATAGTATCTGTTTTAGCAGCTGGGAATCTAAAACACATATGTAGCTCACATTATGTTCCTATTGTACAGTGTTTCTCTAGAGCACCAAAATAAGGGACAATTTAAATACTGCTTTCAGAGAAGGCTTCAATAAGGCAACAAAAACTTACATTCATGCTTCATGTCTTTCCTTTTCTTAAGAGTAAGTATTTTGGTATTTAAATGGAGTATTTTGACTAATATGTGAATTCAGAAAAATAATAGAGTGGAGTGGTAAGGGTGATGATAATTTCACTCAAAGAAAACATTGCTCCTAAAAAAGAGTCTTAAGAAAACAAAGCACAAAGAATATCAGTAAGAAATACTGGTAGCATCTTCTCTTATCTAGGGTGACAAACTCATGGCAATGCTCTCTGCCCTAACTAGCACTGTCTTAGAATGAGGATTAAGTGAGGTGGTTATCTTATGGTACTTCCCAGAAACTGAGAAGGTGATTGCCTCTAATAACTGGATAATCATTTTTTTTTTTTTTGTAATTCAGGTAGTTTCTAATTCTTTGCTTTCAACAAATTCTAAGGAGAATCTCAAGTTGTTAGCTGATGACTAAAAATAATATTTGATGAGATTACTATGACACTTTCAGCATGAAATTCAGAAGTTCAAAGAACTGAATGATTTTATTATGACAAAGCTCTTTCCATTCTACTTATGAGAACAGTGTTTCTCAGGCTTACATCTACAAAAACCAAAAATAGGAACAGAATTAAGACTAAATCCTACCTGTTTCTAACAACAAACGTTCATCAATAGATTTTGAAAGAGAAGTAGCCAATAAAATTTTACTGATTATGTTTAATAATTATCAAAATTTATAATATATGTCTTGATAAAATTTTCACTGCTACTAATTATAATAATAAATAGAACTTTTAATAATTTTAAATTGTGAAAGTTTTCCAAACATAAAAATATATTGTATTAAATAAAATTCTGGGAATGGGGAATGAAATGGAAATAAGAACTTAAGGAGAAAAGAAATGGTGTAAAATGGCAGTGTATTTTTATGAATGATGCTGTATTTCTAATGTGTTATTTAAATTCTTTTGGAAACTTAAAAGACATGATATTTCATTTTAAAATGTCAATGTTTATTTTTAATACAAGGAAGTGACATCCTTTAAAACTAGATTTCTAACAGAAAATTTTAGATGTCAACTTTTAAACATGGGAACAGTTTCCCAGTTTTTCAAAACTCTTGGAGGACAGAAAGTAAGCAAAATTATTCAAAGACCAGCACCTGAACTGGCATCTAGTGAAAATCTCTTCACTTTATAGATGTGGCAGGTGTTCTTGAACCTGACCCCAAGGCCACATTCAGACACTGGCTCAGAAACTCCATTCCATCCTCTGCCCTGGGAAAAGCTGACATGGGTCTTTGAGAAAGTCCAGGTTTATTGGTGAGCACATATCTTAAATCAGGGGTCCTCTCTACGAAATGCATCTTGATTTGCACCTGCTGTCTGGACTCTGTGGTAGCTTGTCACTGCCAGTCTCACCCATTGGCAGGCTTTCTTCCTAAAGCAACCATTTTGGAATATTCATGCTTTGCTCATGCATCTATCTCAGCAAGTTGGATGGTAATTTATCTAACGGTCACTCTCCCTTTCCAAACTAGAAGCACCTCAAGGGAAGTAGATAGTCATTCATCTTTATAAACCCTGCTCCTAAACTGATGGGTCTTACACAGTGGTCTTAAATAAATTCTTGTTCAAATGATTTCATATTGATTCCTTGTATCAGTCATATAGTGGCAGCGTAGTATAGCAGAGAGAACACTAGCCAACTATGTGACCTAGGGCAAGTCATCTTTCTGAGCCTCAGTCTCTTCAGATATAAAGTGGGGTTAGTAACTCCTATCTGAAAGATTTGTTGTGAAGATTAGAAGGGAGATGTGTCAAGGGTCTGGAGTAGTGCTTGTGACCTAACAGCTCTGTCTAATACTTTGGCTCAGCACTTTATAGTTTTTGAAGCACCTTTGCATACATCATCTCATCACTTTATAGTTTATGAAACACCTTTGCATACATCATCCCATTGAGTCAAGACCTGAATTCCTCAGACACTTCCAGCACCAAGCTTAAGGATGTTTCCCCTATCCCAGTTGATCCAAGTAACAGACAAAATCCTATCTCTTTCTAACAATAAATAACATACATCAATAGATTTTGGAAGAGATGTATCCAGTAAAATTTTAATTGTTTATTTTTAATAACCTTAGACTTCACTAGGTCATACTTTCTGTTTTATCTAATGAAGTAATTCACTGAATTGGTCTGGTCCTCAGAGTAATCAAGAGGCCAAGTTAATGTGGTATATACATATGATGGAGTATTATGTAGCTGTAAGGAGGAATGATGTCCTGATGGTGATAAATTTGTAAAGAATGTTTAATAAAGCTGATTGTAAATGTTCAGAAAAGAATATCACAATACTATGTGATGGTAACACAATACTGCAAATGTAGCTAAGAATGTTGAGTGTGAGTATGGTTGAAAGGGGAAGGTTAGGGTCGTGTATGTCACTAGAAGGAAAGCTAGATGATGAAAAACTGTACAACAGCAAAATCTATGGTGGAAGATGACTGTGGTTAATTGTACAAGTATAAGAAAGTTCTTACATGAGCTAGAACAAATGTACATCACTATTACAAGGTGTTAATAATAGGGTGGTGTTTCAGTTTGCTCAAGCTGCCAGAATGCAATATACCTTTTACAATGGGCATTCATTAGTTTACAAATGTACAGTTCTAAGTACATGAAAATGTCCAAATTAAGGCATCAACAAGACAATACCTTCTCTGAAGAAAGGCTGCTGGCATCTGGGACACCTCTGTCACATGGGAAGGCAAATAGCCGATGGCTTTACAAATTAAGCATCATCTGCTCATTCTCTACCCTAGTCTATCTCCTGGAAACCTATATTCTAGATTTTAACTCCCAGAATTTGCTCATTATAATTAGTTCATATTAGTGAGACCATACAATATTTGCCCTTTTTTGTCTGGCTTATTTCGGTCAACATAATGTCCTTGAGGTTCATATCTGTTGGTCCTTCTCTCCTGGGTTTCGTTGTCTTAAGCTCTGGCTTCAGTGGCTTCCTCTCTCAGCTTCTGTGGGTGTGTTTTTGTCTCTCAGCTCCTCTGGGGCTTCTCTATCTTTTATCCTCTCATATAAAGGACTCCAGTAAAAGGATTAAGACCCACCTTGAAAGGGTTGTCTCAATTGAAATAACCTAACCAAAAAGTCCAACCCACAAAAGGTCTGCACCCGCAGGAATGGATTAAAAGAACATGGCCTTTTCTGGGGTCTTAAAAGCTTCAGACCACCATATTTTGGAAAAAAAAAAAAAAAAAAAATTAATGCAAACCAAGGACTATAGTTAACAGTGGCATTGTAATATTCTTTCCTCAGTTGTAACAAAGGCACTGTACCAAAGCTAAGCATCAATAATGGGGGAGGGGTGTATAAGGAATATTGGATTTTTTTTTTTTTTAGAAATGAGAATGTTCTCATATTGACTGTGGTGGTGAATGCATAACTATGTGACTATACCAAGAGCCATTGATTGTTCACTTTGGATGTATTGTATGGTGTGTGAAAAAAACTGTTTTTTTTTTAAAGAGGCCAGGTTAAGATATATGCCTGGGAGAAAGACAAAAATAGTAACTGTTTTAATAGTGGTTCTCTTTCAAAATTAACCAGTTTGCTTGCAATTTCCTTAAATAAATTATTTTTCAGAATATTTGTAGCCAAAGCTTTGCAGACAGTAGGTGGCGCCCAAAGGACCTTTCCTGGATGAGTACCTGACAGCCCAACAGCTCTTTTCCAAAATTTACAGTGTCAATATCTTCAGCAGAGTCTGGGGTTAGACAAAGTTAAAGAAAAATTTTCTCTTAGAGAAAGTCTATAAAAGCAATTTCCTTTCTAAGGGCCTGATTTCTTACTGTTAATAGAATGCGGAACAAGGCTCACATGAAAAACAGCCAGCAGTAGATCAAGCCGACGTGATCTCAGTCCCACTGCTGCCCTTCACAGCTGGTTGTCTTGGACAAAGTCTATTTTCTGCCCCATGTACATCTCACTGGATTGTTGGGAAGACCAAATGATGATGTATGAGAACTTCTAAGTGCTACAGTTAAAAACCAAGTTTCTCACCTTCTAAAGCCCTTTCTTCCTGGGAGGTTCCTGCTTTGCACCTGCTCTAGGCCCCCTGGCCTGCTCTCTATCAACTTAAGACCTCAAACATTCATGGAAGACTTCGGCACCAGTTCCAGTAATTTCAACATTCACTCAAACAAACCAAGTTTGTAAGGTCCTCCACACCAACTGGAGTTCTCTGCAGCAACTCAGTCAGGTAGCGACCTTAGACCTCCCTTAAAATCATCACCTTCACATCCCACTCTCTGACAAGTCACCACCCCTTTCACCTTGCCTGCTTGCTCATCAATTTCAGTGTGACTTCCAGCTCCTTCACTCCTTCATTTGCTCCATGTTTACCAGCCCCTCTTCTCTACATACATACTTCACCATTTTGCCTGTACTGCTCATGGGACCAGCTACCCTCTCAGCAACACCCAAACTCCCCCACCCCTGGTCATATGTGCCACCAGCCCTCAGGCCCCCGCCCTGGACCGGAATGGCCATTTGTTTGACACAATGCAGAACACAGTGGTGGAAGAGCCCAGGCATAGGTTGAATCTCTATTCTGACAATAAACAGCTATAACCCTGAGCACATTATTAATCCCTGTGAGCCTCAGTCATGGATATTTTAGGGGAGTGAATTTTTTTTTTCCTTTTTCAATTCAGCTCTATTGAGATACAGTCACATACCATACAATCATCCACAGTGCACAACCAACCGCCCACAGCACCATCACACAGCTGTGCACCCATCTCCCCAATCCACCTCCGAACATTTTCCTCACACCAGAAAGAACCAGAACCAGAACAAAAAATAAAAATAAAAAAGAACACCCAAATCATCCCCCCCCATCCTACCCCATTCTTCACCCAGTTCTTGTCCCCACTTCTCCACCCATGCATCCACACACTGGACAAAGGGTGTGCGATCCACAAGCTCCCCACAATCACACTGTCATCCCCTGCAATCCACATTGCCACACAATCGTCCCCAAGAGTCAAGGCCACGGGGCCGGAGCCTGGCAGCGCTAGGCATCCATTTCCAGCCATTCCAATACATTAAAACCTAAGAAGTGTTATCTATATAGTGCATAAGAATGTCCACCAGAGTGACCCCTCGACTCCACTTGAAATCTCTCAGCCACCGAAGCTCCACCTAGCTTCACCTCGCATCCCCTTCCTGGTCAAGAAGATGCCCTCAATCCTATGATGTCGGGTCCAGACTCATCCCCGGGAGTCACATCCTGCATTGCCAAGGAGATTTACACCCCTGGAAGTCAGGTCGCTCTTTGAGGGGAGGGAAGTGAGTTCACCTGCCAAGGTGTCCCAGACACAGAGAGAGGGCCACACCTAAGCAACAAAGAGGCACTCAGGGGGAGACTCCCAGGCACAACTACAAGCAGGCCCAGCCTCTCCCCTGCAGCAACAAGCCTCACAGGGGCAAGCCCTAAGACAGAGGGCCCAGCACATCAAGCCACCAGCCCCCAGTGCCGGCGAGAACAACAGCAACAATCCAGGTGAGGAAGTCCAACACCTCCACACCCTCCCCCAGCTTCCCCAGGGGAGCCCTGAGTACACATTTTTATTCTCCGCTCAAATCACTCTGAGAACTGCTGCCACTTCACTCCAATCCATACAGATCCACTACATCTCACTTCCTACCCAAAGTTCCATGCAATTGTTGTGTTTGAACAAACTTACTGCAGAAGTCACATTGTCCAGAAAATATAGATCCTACACCAAACAAACATCTCCTCCCTTGGTCCCACATGGAAGCCAAAGCTCTAACATACAGCCGGTCCCAACCCCCACCCTTTCACCCTACCTGCCCCAGTCCCAACCAGATCTGCTTCATCCACATCTCCAGTGGAAGCCTGAGCTCTTCCCAGCCTCCTTCTTTCTTCAACAGTTGGTGCATGCACCAACACTGACACATACCTGCCGAGCTCCAGCCCTGAGCCTCAGGCACCAGACACCCAATGCTCCAGAGACCAACCAGGCTACACACCAAAGGATCAACATCCCAGAGCCTGGAGACAGCCAGTACAATCCAAGAATAGATTTGGCTGCTGCAAGAGCCCACAATCATTTCCCTGCTAGGTCGCGCTCCAAGATTTAACCCTGAGTCCACACATTGCAGCTAGTCCACATCGGTGAGACACTACAGTGTCAGTCCGTTCCCAGCTTATCCCACTCAAAATGCTGTCCACAGGATCCACCCACCTCCCCGCACCCCCCACAACCCACTCCCTCTCGCAGTCACTCAATATTCCATTCATGCACACACCACAGTCCACTACTCTGCTCCTCAGTCAGTGCACCCCTAGGCCACCCCCACCCACCACAAACCAGGAACACTGCCCCCACAAACACCAGCGTGCAAATGTCCATCCATGCCTCTGCTCTAGGGAAGTAAATTTTTAAAGACCAATTCTCACAAGAGAATTTAGAGAGGTAACAGATGAAAAGAGGTTTGTAAAAAATACGTATTTTGATATTTTCATCTCTTACATCTCCCATATGTGTAGCCTTTTCCCCAGTGATCCAGAGATACCGATGTGGAGGGCAAGAGGACTAGAGCTGTTAGAATAAAAAGGCAAGTAGAGTCAGGCCATAAGTTATTGCTTCTAAAATACATATCTGAGACTCACAATTGAAGGCCCAAGGAAAGGAGGAGTTAGCGATTAGGCCAAAAAAAAAAAAATGGTTTGAAAAGAGAATGTATAGAGAGCCTTTTACCCACTTAACAAGATCAGAGAGGATCATGAGAGCCAAGGAAGAGGAGACTGAGTAGCATGACCTTGAAGGAAATGAGTGGGGAGAGGAGATGAGCTGGGCATGACCCTTTACAAGGGTCCAGCCTGCACCTAAGCCCATGAAAGAAGGTGGGGCCCTTGATCCTCGTAAGTGGGAGCCTGAAAGGAAAAGCTGCCACATAATTAAATAATTTAATCCTCAAAATAACTCCACCGAACAAACACCACAAGACTATCAGCCCCTTTTACTGATGAGGACAGTAAGTGACAGAGCTAGGATTCCTCCCCAGGCCAGTTGGCTCCCAAGGCCATGCTCTTAATCCCTGGATGTGCTGCTTCTTGGTAAGAATCAGGTCCCTAGACTCACCCCAGCCTGTTCTACATTAAATGCCAGGGGTAGGAACCACAATTAGGTCACTGTGAGTTCCATGCTATTCCTCATTTAAGGTCTAAACTCAGCTAGGCCTTCAGTTCTGCTCCGTCATCTTTGATTTGTTCTTGGTCCATTCCTTTCCCAGTTCCCTTCCCAGCTCCGGCAACAGACCTCCCAGTCACGGCCTGCCCTCCTCACCCCTAGCAAGGAATTTGTCAGCGCCTTTAGGGGTGAAATCTCTCAGCTTCTTTCTGTCACCTAACTAACCTCCCTTTCCAGTTTCTAAGGAAGAGATGTCTGGCTGTCCTTCTATTTGAGACCACTGCTGCCCTTTCCCTTTCCTCTCCTCCAGGATTTCCCTTGGGTGTCCCCTTTTCCACTATCCTCAAACTCCGCCTCTCTGCTAGGCTCTTTCCCCAGCATATAAATAAACCAAGTCTTTCCTTTCTTTCCCATCATCTCCATAATTGTCCCAGACATCAAGAATTCTCAAGCACCAGTGTCTGAACTCCTCCTAGGAGTGATGGAACTTTCGCTAATTCTGGAAAAATGGGAAAAAAAAGTTCACCTATTCTTTATATGCTGCCTTTCAGAAGTGGGAGGACTGAGGTCTCCCCATCCTCAGAGAAAGGAGAACCAATTCAGGCTTTGGTTTTAATGTGGCCTCAGATTCTCTTGAGAAAGAAAAGAAGGGAATAGGCCCTTTGTGTTGAAGGATGGGAACACCCAGGGCTTGGAGCAGGAAGCTTTGGAGGATTTCACCGCCAAGGGCAACTTACTGTCCTCCAAATGTCCCTCGCTGCCGCTGCGGCCTTGATCTGAGATGGAACGCCATGGGGCTGCCTCCAGGATTTTGCTTGTTTCTTGATTCTTAAGATTGAAAATTGAATTGGAATCCTTACGTAATGCAATAGGAGATGAATACTGCTAAGAAAGTGGTTCCCCCAAACTGTGGGATTAGCTACATCGTAATTGCCTGGGAGCTCATTTAATGTATAAATTCCCAGGCCCCATGCTAGGCCTGCCAAATCAGGTTTTACAGGAGGGAGACCTGGAATTTGTATTTTAACAAGCCCTCCCACCTTCCCAAGTGATTCTGTTGCACATCAGTTTTAAATATAACTGCTTTCAGCATTAAGGGAGGCAACTTTAACTGCCTCCAGACCATGCATCATCAAGCCTCATACAGACAGACACAACAAGCACTGAGGCTTCCTATCATCCTAAAATTAGTATCAGTGAAAAGGGTTCCTCGTTTTCTACTTCAGAAGTAAGTTTTACTTTCTCCAGCCAATGATCAGTAGAGGAAACAATTCCAAAGTATTCTTTACATCATTTTAAAATTTTAAAAAATGGTCAAATGGACTAAAACTATTTGACCTCCAAATAAGGAGTCACTTTTCCCTCCAAAAAAGGCTGAGTTTTGAATATAGGATATATTAAATATTTAATCATATTCTCAATAGATCTATTATTTTTTTCAATTTTTGGACATTTTCATTACTCCAAAAAAATAAAAATAAGAATAAAAATACAAGTAAAGAAGAATACCCAAAACATCCCAACTCCCCATCACCCCTATTATTCATTTAATTTTTGTTCCCATTTTTCTACTCAGCTGTCCATGCATTAGATAAAGGGAGTGTGAGCCACAAGGTTTTCACAATCCCAGTCACACCATGTAAGCTACATAGTTATACAATCGTCTTCAAGAATCAAGGCTACTGGGTTGCAGTTCAACAGTTTCAGGTATTTCCTTCTAGCTATTCTAATACACTAAAAACTAAAAAGGGATATCTATATAATGCATAAGAATAACCTCCAGAATGACCTCTCGACTCCATTTGAAATCTCTCAGCCACTGAAACTTTATTTTGTTTCATTTCTCTTCCCCCTTTTGGTCCAAGAAGACTTTCTCGATCCCATGATGCTGGGTCCAGGCTCATCCCCAGGAGTAATGTCCCCTATTGCCAGGGAGATTTGCATCCCTGGGAGTCATGTCCCACGTAAGGGGGAAGGCAGTGAGTTTACCTGCCAAGGGGGCTTAGAGAGAAGGATCTATTATTTAATTAATGTCTGCACCTCTTTAATGTTTGACTCTATCATCCACCTAGAAAGGTTCTCCTTCTGAGGACACCGGATTATATTTCCCCTTTGCAGTTCGAAAAGGACATATGACACATTCTAGCTAATAGGTTGTGAGCAGAAGGAAGTGATGTGTTACTGTCTTTGTTAGCCAGGTGTTCTAGTTTGCTAATGTTGCCAGAATGCAAAACACCAGAAATGGATTGGCTTTTATAAAAGGGGGTTTATTTGGTTACACAGTTACAGTCTTAAGGCCATAAAGTGTCCAAGGTAAGGCATCAACAACCCAGTACCTTCACTGGAGGATGGCCAATGGTGTCCAGAAAACCTCTCTTAGCTGGGAAGGCACATGGCTGGCATCTGCTCCAAAGTTCTGGGTTCAAAATGGCTTTCTCCCAGGATGTTCCTCTCTAAGCTGCAGTCCCTCAAAAATGTCACTCTCAGTTGCTCTTGGGGCGTTTGTCCTCTCTTAGCTTCTCTGGAGCAAAACAGCCATCTTCAAACTGTCTCTGATCTGCAGCTACTCTCTCAGCTTCTGTGCATTCTTCGAAGTGTCACTCTTGGCCATAGCAAGCTTGCTCCTTCAGTCTGAGCTTATGTAGTGCTCCAGTAATTTAATTCAGACCCACCCTGAATGGGTGGAGCAACACCTCCATGGAAATTATCCAATCAGAGTCATCACCCACAGTTAGATGGGTCACATTTCCATGGAAAAACTCAAAAAAATTACAATCTAATCAACACTGATACATCTGCCCACACAAGATTACATCAAAGATAATGGCATTTTGGGGGACATAATACATTCAAACCAGCACACCAGGGTTGCGATGGCAAAATCAAGATAACAGCATGTGTTGGGAGACAGAGATACAAGCCAAGGAACCCCAAGGATTACCTGCAGCCAGCTCCAGCAAGCTACAGACTTTGGGGAGAAGACATGGTCATGCTGATACCTTGATTTTGGACTTTCAAAGCCTCTGATACTGTGAGCCAATAAATTCCTTTTTTTAAGCCCACCTATTGTCAGTGGTAACTAAGACAGTCATTGGTACTAGAAAGTGAAGTGGTGCTATGACAAATACCTAAAAATAAGGAAGTGGTTTTGGAATTGGGTAGTGGATAGAGGCTGGAAGAATTTTGAGGGTCTTGACAGAAAAAGTCTAGATTGCTTTGAAGGGACTGTTGGTAGAAAGACTGTTTAATGGACATTAAAGGTGCTTCTGGTGAGATCTTAGAGGGGAACGATGAATGTGATATTAGAAACGGGATGAAAGGTGATCCTTGTTGTAAAGTGACAGAGAACTAGGCAAAATTGTGTTCTGATGTTGGATGGAAAGCAGAACTTCCAAGCAATGAACTTGGATATTTAGCTGAGGAAATTTTCAAGCTGAGTATGAAAAGTACACCCTGGTTTTTCCTTGCTGCTTATAGTAAAATGCAATAGGAAAGGAATAAACTGAGGATTGAATTGTTAAGTAAAAAGGAACCATCACCTGATAACTTGGAAAACCCTCAGCCTATGCAGAGAAAGTGCTCTGAGACTAGGGTCAGAAGCAGCTCTATCAGGTCCCTCCCTGAGCTCCTAGTAGTAAGTTCCCAGAGAACCTGGCTCTATGTGAAGGTGTAGCTGAACCTCCCTTCACTAAGGAGATTAGGCATATGACTCATGGATCCAGGCAACCATCTCAGAGGAAGTCAGAATTGGAAATGGGTTTGTCTAGGAAGGATCTGTGGTGTTTATCATAACTGCATGGCAAACTCAGACAGCATCTAATTGCTTTCTTTTTCCTGCCACAATAACAGAATAGACCACATGTTCAAGATGGTGCAGCTGCAGGAGGAAAAGCCTCCATGGCCTAGATAACCGGCTGATGCATGGAGGACAGTTGCTCTATTCTGCAGGAGACTTTGCTTGAGCAAGGAAAAAAACCTCTGCTGCATTAAGCCGTTGAGATGTGAGACTTACTTGTTACCATGCATAACCTAGTCCAGAATACCTCAGACTTTTTGCCTGAGAACCTCTTTACACTCTTAAACCTTAAGGACCTCAATGAGGTTTTGTTTATATGGGTTCTATATATTGCTATTTACTATATTCAATATTAAAATTGAAAACTTTAAAAAATATATACCTTATTCTTTAAAATAACAATAATAAACCTTCTACACATTAGCATAAATAACCCTTTCATGAAAAAACTGTAATTTCCAAAACAAAACAAAAAAATAGCATGAGGAGTAGAATTGTTTTAATTTTTGTAAATTTCTTTGGTGTCTGATTAAGCAGAACACAGCTGGACTTTCATGGCTGCTTCTGCTTTCAAATAGCCACAATGTCACACTGTGGAAAACTCCACAATGTATTCACGAGAGACTGATAGTGAAAAAGGCAAGTAGCATTTTAGTATTATTAATAAGCTGGTTTTGACCTCACAGCTCTACTGAAAGGGTCCCTAAACCACACTTAGAGAATGCTGACCTAGACTGCCTTGATCAATACAGACCTCTTTTGATCTAATCAGCTTGCACACTGAAAGGGAATTTATTGATCAAGACCATACATTAAGATTGTTCTCTCCAATTATTCTATGATCATAGTCTTAATGAAGGTCCACTAGAAAGCAGGGCACTGTACTTGACTTAGGAGGTAAAAGCTCAGGACAATGATTACGAGGGAAAAAAAGAATTGAGGCAAGGAAAGCGGTGAAGCAAAGTGATGTAATGTGTTACTATGCTGTCTACCACTTCATAAGAAATGTCAAAAAAACACAGCAGATCATTCACCCAGGTGTGCTCTTGGCACATAGGATTTCTCCAGAAGTGCTGCGAGGAATAGCTGCACCTGAGTGTTCCATGAGAGGGAGACTCTACCTGCCTGACTTCCTTCCATCACCTATTTCCTATTAGTTAAGTTTCACTTCATGGACAGCTAACTCACCCACATTCTGGGTAGTGTCCTCAAGCCTGTCAGCGGCCACGCAGGAAACCACATTCCATTCTGCATGGTGTGGCATTGCATCCAAGCCCAGAAGTGGGGGAGTGAGGCAGCACAGATGGGCTCAGCGGGTTGGGCATGCATGTCATCAGGGCTGGGCATCAACTCAGACTTCAGCCAGCCTGACGAGCTCAGCAAAGACAGTCGAGGTGGCACAGTCTGGGGAGAGGGCAGCTCCTTCAGAAGGAAGAAGGCAGTTGAGGCAGTTGAGGCAGTTGAGGTGTCTGATTCAGTAGTTTGTTTTTTTTTTATATTAAATTCAGTTTTATTGAAATACATTCGCACACCATACAATCATCCATGGTATACAATCCATGATTCAGTAGTTTTTAAACATTTGTAGAGGGTTTCAGAATTACTTCTGCCCTATGTAAGTGCAGATGTGCCTATCCTAAAGGGGAAACATTTCCTGAAAAGAGTAGAACCCACGAAGGACATTGGGAAAGTATATTTTAATAGTTATATAAGCAGTATTACATATATATATATATATATATACATACATATATATATTATATATATATATATATATATTTTAATTGAGATTGTTCATATACTATACAACTTCCAAAGATCCAAAGTATACAATCAATGGCCCATGGTACCATCATACAGCTGTGCATCCATCACCACAATTTTTTTTCAATTTTTAGAACATTTTCATTACTCCAGAAAAGAAATAAAGACAAAAAAGGGAAACTCAAATCCTCCCATACTCCTAACCACCACCCCCCTCCATTACTGATTCATAGTTTTGGTGTCGTACATTTGTTACTATTGATGAAAGAATGTTAAAATACTGCTAACTGTAGTATATAGTTTGCAATAGGTACATATTTTTTTCCTATATGCCCCTCTATTATTAACCTTTAGTTACAGTGTCATACATTTGTTCTAGTTCATGAGAGAGATTTCTTATATTTATACAGTTAACATGGATGTTGTCCACCACAAGATTCACTGTTTTATACATTCCCATCTTTTAACCTCCAACTTTCCTTCTGTTGCCATACATGACTCTGAGCTTACCCTTTCCACCACCTTCACACACCTTTCAGTGCTGTTAGTTATTCTCACAACATGCTACCATCACCCCTGTCCATTTCCAAACATTTAAATTCATCCTAGTTGAACATTCTACTCATCATAAGCAACCACTCCCCATTCTTTAGCCTCATTCTATATCCTGGTAACTTATATTTCATGTCTATGAGTTTACATCATATTATAATTAGTTCATATCAGTGAGACCCTGCAATATTTGCCTTTATGTGTCTGTCTTATTTCACTCAATATAGTGCCCTCAAGTTTTCTTCATCAGCCCCTTTCTTTTAAGATGGTTGTGTTCACACATCATACGTTCTGTCCTAAGTAAACAATTGCTGGTTCCCTGTATAGTCACATATTTATGTATTCAGCACCATCACCACTATCTATATAAGGACATCTCCATTTCTTCCACAAAGAAGGAAGAAGAGTCAAAGAAGGCAGAGAGACAAAAGAAAAGAGAGAGAGAGAAAAAAAAAACCAAAAGAACAAAACATGACAGCTAGAAAGCAACAAAAGGAAAGATAGCATTAACCTGAAGTAGAATAAAGAGTCAGACAACATCATCAATGCCAGGAGTCCCATACCCTTCCCTTATTCCACCCCCCCATATGCATTTGGCTTTGCTATAGTGCCTTTGTTATATTAAAGCAAGCATAATGCAATGTTTCTGTTAATTCTAGCCTCTAGTTTGCACTGATTGTATTTCCCCCCCAATCCCACCCCATTTTTAACACCTTGCAATGTTGACATTCATTTGTTCTACCTCATGTAAAAACATATTTGTACCTTTTATCACAATCGTTGAGCACCCTAGGTTTCCCTGAGTTATACAGTCCCAGTCTTTGTCTTTCTTCTTTGGTTCTGGTGTCTCACATGCTCCTAAACTTCCTCTTTCAACCATACTCACAGTCATATTTGTTCAGTGTACTCACATTGCTGTGCTACTATCTCCTAAAATTTTGTTCCAAACCTCTCACTCCTGTCTTTTCCTTTCTGTTTGTAGTGCTCCCTTTAGTGTTTCCTATAGAGCAGGTATCTTGTTCACAAATTGTGATTATCTGTTTGTCTGAGAATATTTTAAGATCTCCCTCATATATGAAGGACAGTTTTGCTGGATATAGGATTCTTGGTTGGCAGTTTTTCTCTTTCAGTATCTTAACTATATCACCCCACTTCCTTCTTGCCTCCATGGTGTCTATTGAGAAATCCACACATAGTCTTATCAAGCTTCCTTTGTATGTGACAGATCACTTTTGTTTGGCTGCTTTCAGGATTCTCTCTTTATGCTTGATGTTTGATAATCTGATTATTAAGTGTCTTGGCATAGGCCTATTCAGATTTATTCTGTTTGGGGTATGCTGCACTTCTTGGATCTGTAACTTTATATCTTTCATAAGAGATGGGAAATTTTCATTGATTATTTCCTTTATTATTGCTTCTGCCCCTTTTCCCTTCTCTTCTCCTTTGGGGACACCAATGACATGTACATTTCTGATTTTCATTTTGTCCTTATGTTCCCGGAGATGTTGCTCATATTTTTCCATTCTTTCCTCATCTGTTCTTTTGTGTGTAGGCTTTCAGGTGCCTTGTTCTCCAGTTCCTGAACGTTTTCTTCTGCCTCTTGAGATCCGCTGTTGTATGTTTCCATTGTGTCTTTCATCTCTTGTGTTGTGCCTTTCATTTCCATAGATTTTGCCAGTGTTTTTTCTAACTTTCAATTTCTATCTTATGTACACCTAGTGTTTTCATTATACGGTTCATCTCTTTTGCCATATCTTCCCTAAACTTTTTGAATTGACTTAGTATTAATTGTTTAAATTCCTATATCTCAGTTGAAGTGTAAGTTTGTTCCTTTGACTGGGCCATAACTTCATTTTTCCTATTGTAGGTTGTAGTTTACTGTTGTCTAGGCATGATTTCCTTGGTTACCCCAATCAGGTTTTCCCAGACCAAAACGGGCTCCAGTCCCAGAAGGAAGAACTATTCAGTATCTGATTTCCCTGAGGGTGTGTCTTAGAAAATTGGTACACTCTGTGAGGCCGCAGGTCACTGTGCTTTACTGCTCAGCAGGTGGTGTCTGTCAGCCTTTAACTCCAGACTGGTGTAAGGAGGTGTGGCTCATGGCTGTTTTCCCCCAGGCTCTGGGGTCTGGTTCTGAATAGAAAGTGGGTAGTAGAGCTGGACCCCACCTCTTTCCTCTTAGGGAAGATAGACCCCCTAGGGGGACATAATTAGCATTTGAATGGTCTCTCTCTGCATGTGCTATCTCCACCCTTGTCTGGGTCAGAACACTGGGAAGTGAAATGGCTGAGGCTTTCTCCACTGAGCCAAAACAGGGACAAAAAGCCCCCTTCAGGGCCAGTCCGCAGCCACCCTCTGCTCTCCAAGGTCAGTCTTCACCCAAAGCCTCTGTCTGCTTGTTGGGGATTCATAGCTTGTGTTGAGCAGTCCACGTTTGTTAATTAAAACCCCACTTGGAGCTCAGTTGAGCTGTGTTCACTTGCTCAGAGAGAGCTGCTCTCTAGCACCATGAGGCTTTGCAGCTTGTGCCATGGGGGGAGGGGGCTCCCAGCTTGTATCCGCAGTTTTTACTTAGAGATTTTATGCTGCTATCTTGGGCATTCCTCCAATTCAGGTTGGTGTATGATGAGTGGATGGTCAAGTTTGTCCCCCAACAGTTATTCTGGATTATTTACTAGTTGTTCCTGGTTGTTTATTAGTTTTTCCAGGGGGGCTAACTGGCTTCCATTCCTCTCTATGCCACTATCTTAGATCGCAATATCATTTCAAATAAAATGTAAAAAAAAAAAAAAAGATTTAATAACTGAATAACAGAATTCATCCAAACCTTAACCTTGAAAGCTGACTTATTTTGAGTCTTAGTTTATAACAAATACTATGTTTGATGTTTACTATATCCACTTCTCAGTGCTATTTAATACACAGTATCATTCAGATTCTGTATTAGTAAGGGTTCTATAGGGAAACAGAACCAACAGGAGAATGTGTAAATACTATGAGATTTTATAAAAATGCCTCACGCAACTGTGGGGATGCATGATTCCAAATTCCGTAGGGCAGGCTGCAAGCTGGCAACTCCGATGAAGGTTTTAGATGAATTCCCCAGGAGAAGCTGGCTGGCTGAAATAGTGATGAAAATTTCTCTTCTGACTGCTGAAGTCATCACTTCCCCTTTTAAAACCTTCAACTGATTGGAGGAAATGTCTCACATTGCTGAAGAAATTCTCCTTAGTTGATTGTGGATGTAATCAGGCATAAATGCAATCAACTTACTGATGATTTAAATCCATGAAATTTTCACACAGTAACAGGCCACTGCTTGTTTGATCAGACAGCGGGTACCATTACCAGCCCAAGTTGGCACATGAGCCTAACCATCACAGATTCCAAATTTGCATAAAAAACAGTTGCTATAGTATATTTTTGTAATGTAATGTGAAACTTATCAAATCACTGTGAAAAGAGTGAAATTCAAGATACATTCATAATGGCAGTCAAGTTGAAAGAGGGCATATCTCCTCCAGGTAATTTTTAAATAAGAGTGACATTGGGGAATGTCTTGAGAAGGGAGGTAGCACAGGTTTTGCTTATTACAAGGCTAAGCTGTCCTTGTTATTTTAAAGAAAGAAGTTTTATAACCTCTACTAATTGACATTCCATAACAAGGGATATTGTGACTACCTGCTTATAATCTTAAATATTGAACTGTGGACTTTTTGTTTCCATGGATCTTTCTTGAGATTACTTATTCCTGTTGTATTCATTGTTAGTTTCAAGGTTTATACAGGAATTATTGTGTATGTGTGTGTGTGTGCCTGTGTTTTGTTTAGAGTAGTTATTTCAAGTGTATTGTGGAAGAGCAGAAATGCTCAGCAGACTATATCAAAATTGTCCAAAGGATTGAATACTTATATATAGGTTGTCACCTCTGAAATCAACTGGATTCATTCAAAAAGTGGACAGGGATAGCTGGGAAAGTGTGCATTAGACAAAGCTGCAGAAGTAGCTTTCCCAGTGGCCTTAAGAGCTTTAGAGAATTACCCACAAATCCTATGAAGCAGAGGCAGATAAAGAAGACAGTTCTGATGGCCAGAAGTCCTAACATGTAACACCAAATGACCTGTCATGCCACCCTCTGAGATCTACACATGGTGTATCAAGTTCCTGTGATTAGAAAGTCATTCTTTTACCAACAACTAAGCACCCATGGCTTCCAAGTGTTAACCTCCAGCTCCACCCTTCTACCAAGTTCCATATATTTTCACACTGACACCTCAAAATCATCATGCCTCAAACTGAATCCATTTCCTAGTTTCCCAAATCTACCTTTCCTTCTATATTTCCTAGGTTGATGATATTGCAATCTACTTAAGTTAGCTATTTCATTCATCCCTTCAAAAATATTTTTGCATGTGTGTGTTAGGCCCCAGGGATACAATAGTAAACCTAGCAAAGTCCCTGCCTCATGTATCTTATATCCTAATAGTAAAATGAACAATCACATATGTGTGTTGTGTGTGGTAGGGACAAGTTTTTTTTGGAAAAAAAAAACAGAGCAGAATAATGGGATGGCAATGACAGAGACATAAGGTTACAGAGAAAGCCCAAGACATTTAAGAGTTATAGTAAGTTCACCTCCTATGTCCAACTGGTCCCTAAGCCCTTTTTTGGTTTCCCTGCCTCTAGTGTCAATCTTCTCTCTCATTCCATTTTCCATTGCTTCCATCTGAGTCATTCTTCCAAAATTCAAATGACTGTTTCAGGCCCCTTGCTCTCCACTGACTATAATTCATGTGACATCTCATTCACAATTGGGTCCAGCCTGCCTTTTACTGTACTATACCACTATATGGTTCCATACACTTACTATAACTTACTGTAACTACAAAAGTTACTACTATAACTCCTACTACTTTCCAGTTACCCAGGGAAGATTTAATTTCTCCAGCATCAGTGGTTCCAAATGTGACTATGTATACTATTACTTTATTATTTGTTTTCCTTTAGTCTCCTCATTATAATATGATCTTCTCTTGGGTAAGGACTTTAAAATTCTTCTTGGTGTGTCCACACACAACACAGTTACAGGCACCAAGTAAGTAATAAATAACTATTTGCTTGGTTCATTTGAAGTTAATAAAATGTAATGAAATTTAATTTTTTCCTTTAATGGAAGTTAGCTCCAGGAGAACTTCAGAATTCCTAACTATTACCTGAGTATCCAATGCTTTCTCACTCTTGTCCTGGGATATATCGTAGCAGAATTAGGTTATCTGGACCATCTGGTGATAGGAAATTTTGTTCCCCAGTTGTCATAATAACTCCCAGTAACCCTTTCCAAAAATTTAGCTTTGTGAAATTTAGGTGAACTTTATTAGTTCTGTGCCTTCTCTAAAATTTTTGATAAATACAAGAGGGTAGAGGTTGACACAGTCCACGCTTCTGTAATGCTCTTATCTTTATGGGATTATGTAGGGGAATGTCGAATATGGTCACGTGATTGAGGGGACCTTTAAACATGCATTTTTTTTTTTTTTAGGACCTCATTGCTTTATTGAGCGACTCATGAATTGGACAGCAGGCCATTAGGCCATTCAGAAAGTAGAAGGGATTTCATCCCAGGGCGTAGAAAGGGATGCTTGTACAGGGCAACCAGCGAAGCAAGTGAGGCACCAAAACTTGTTTATCACCAGGTATTGCTGATCTGCAGTTCTGTAGGGTGTGTCCCATTTTCTTGGAAAGCCCCTGCAGGTTATTTTCTTTTGTTATCTGGAAAAGCCTTTCTTGGAAAGGGAGTCCCTCCTGGCCATGCCCCACGCAGGTGGACATTTTATTTTACTTAACAGTAGCTATTTTTTTTTTTTTGCCCCCATTTTTCTACTCATCCATCCATACACTGGACAAAGGGGAGTGTGGTCCATATGGCTTTCCCAATCACATTATCACCCCTCATAAGCTACATTTTTATGCAATTGTCTTCAAGATTCAAGGGCTCTAGGTTGTGGTTTGATAATTTCAGGTATTTACTGCTAGCTATTCTAATTCATTAGAACCTAAAAAGGGTTGTCTATATTGTACATAAGAGTGCCCACCAGAGTGACCTCTCGGCTCCTTTTGGAATCTCTCTGCCACTGAAGCTTATTTCATTTCCTTTCACATCCCCCTTTTGGTCAAGAAGATGTTCTCCATCCCACGATGCCGGGTCTAGATTCCTCCCCAGGAATCGTTCTCCACACTGCAAGAGAGATTTACATCCCTGGGTTTCAGATCCCACATAGGGGGGAGTAGCTATTTTTTTTATACTTTACTCTTTTATATAAATAATAGTACTGTTTTTAAACTTCCAGGAAAAAACTGTTAGATTTTGGTTGGAATTTAATAATTTGTAATTAATTTGTGCAGAATTGGCATCCTTATGATGTTGGCTCTTCCTATTCATAGACATGTGTATAGTTCCATTTATTTACATCTTTTTCTGTCTTTCAACTGTTTTATAGTTTTCTCCAAAAAGGATTTCCACATATTTTGTTAGATTTATTGTTAGGGAAATGACAACTTTTTAAAAGCAAAATTTCTATTTATGACTGGTTTTAGTAGTGTGGTAGATTTTGTACATTGTTCTTCTCTTCAGCAAACCTGCTGATTACTTTTTATCTATAATATTGTTTCTACATATTCTCTGTCTTTTCTTTGTAGATGATTGTATCATCTATGAATCATGACAAGTTTCCTATGTCTTTTATTTCTTTTTCTTATCTTATTGAGCTGACATTGTGTAATATTGAATAGTGCTGTTGACAGTGTACATCTTGTATTTCTAATTGCATTCTAAGTTTTTATCATTAACATTTATGATAGGTTTTTTTTCATTATTTTATTGCAATTGTTCACATACCATACAATTATCCGAAGATCCAAAGTGTACAATCACTTGCCCATGGTACCATCATACAGCTGTGCATCCATCACCACAGTTAGGTTCTTTTTTTTTTTTTCAATTTTTAGAACATTTTCATTACTCCAGAAGAGAAATAAAGACACACAAAAAAAGGAAACTCAAATCCTCCCATACCCCTAACCACTCACCCCCTCCATTATTGATTCATAGTTTTGGTATAGCACATTTGTTACTGTTGATGAAAGAATGTTAAAACACTACTAATTGTACTATATAGTCTGCAATATGTACATTTTTTTTCCTATACGCCCCTCTATTATTAACTTCTAGTTATGGTGTCATACATTTGTTCTAGTTCGTGAGAGAGATTTCTCATAATTATACAGTTAATCATGGACATTGTCCACCACAAGATTCACTGTTTTATACATTCCCATCTAACCTCCAACTTTCCTTCTGGTGACATATATGACTCTGAGCTTACCCTTTCCACCACCCTCACACACCATTCAGCACTGTTAGTTATTCTCACAATGTGCTGCCATCACCTCTGTCCATTCCCAAACATTTAAGTTCACCCTAGTTGAACATTCTGCTCATAATAAGCAACAGCTCCCCATTCTTTAGCCACATTCTATATCCTGATAACTTACATTTCATGTCTATGAGTTTACATATTATAATTAGTTCATATCAGTGAGACCCTGAAATATTTGTGTCTGTCTTATTTCACACAATATAGTGCCCTCAAGGTTTCTTCATCAACCCATTTTTTTAAAGACGATTTTGTTCACACACCATACATTCCATCCTAAGTAAACAACTGACAGTTCCCTGTATAGTCATGTATTTACTTATTCAGCACCATCGCCACTATCTGTATAAGGATGTCTCCGTTTCTTCCACAAAGAAGGAGGAAGAGTCAAAGAAGGTAGAGAGACAGGAGAAAAAGGAAAAAAGAAAAAGAGAAAAAAAAAAAACCATGACAGCTAGGAAGCAACAAAAGGAAAGACAGCATTAAACTAAAGTAGAATAAAGAGTCAGACAACATCACCAATGCCAAGAGTCCCATACCCTTCCCCTATATCCCCCCCCTCCCATATGCATTTAGTTTTGGTATATTTCCTTTGTTATATTAAAGGAAGCATAATACAGTGTTTCAGTTAACTGTAGTCTCTGGTTTGCATTGATTGTATTTTTCCCCCAGTCCTACCCCATTTTTAACACCTTGCAATGTTGACATTCATTTGTTCTACTTCATGTAAAAACATATTTGTACCTTTTATCACAATCGTTGAGCACCCTAGGTTTCCCTGAGTTATACAGTCCCAGTCTTTATCTTTCCTCTTTGATTCTGATGTCCCACATGCTCCTAACCTTCCTCTTTCAACCATAACACAGTCATCTTTGTTCAATGTACTCACATTGCTGTGCTACTATCTCCCAAAATTTTGTTCCAAACCTCTCACTCCTGTCTTTTCCTTTCTGTTTGTAGTGCTCCCTTTAGTGTTTCCTGTAGAGCAGGTATCGTGTTCACAAACTGTCATTGTCTGTTTGTTGGAGAATATTTTAAGTTCTCCCTCATATATGAAGGACAGTTTTGCCGGATATAGGATTCTTGGTTGGTGGCTTTTCTCTTTCAGTATCTTAACTATATCACCCCACTTCCTTCTTGCCTCCATGGTTTCTATTGAGAAATCCACACATAGTCTTATCAAGCTTCCTTTGTATGTGATGGATCACTTTTCTCTTGCTGCTTTCAGGATTCTCTTTTTATCTTTGACGTTTGATAATCTGATTATTAAATGTTTTGGTGTAGGCCTATTCAGATCTCTTCTGTATGGGGTATGCTGTGCTTCTTGGATCTGTAATTTTATGTCTTTCATAAGACATGGGAAATTTTCATTGATTATTTCCTCTATTATTGCTTCTGCCCCTTTTCCCTTCTCTTCTCCTTCAGGGACACTGATGACATGTACATCCCTTCATTTCATTTTGTCCTTAAGTTTCCAGAGACATTGCTCATATTTCTCCATTCTTTTCTCTATCTGTTCTTTTGTGTATAGGCTTTCAGGTGCCTTGTTCTCCAATTCCTGAGTGTTTTCCTCTGCCTCTTGAGATCTGCTGCTGTATGTCTCCATTGTGTCCTTCATCTTGTGTGTTGTACCTTTCATTTCCATGCATTCTGTCAGTTGTTTTTTCAAACTTTCGATTTCTACCTTATGTACGACCAGTGTTTTCATTATATGTTTCATCTCTTTTACCATATCTTCCCTAAACTTTCTGAATTGATTCAGCACTAGTTGTTTAAATTCCTGTGTCTCAGTTGAAGTGTAAGTTTGTTCCTTTGACTGGGCCATAAGTTCACCCCTCCTAGTGTAGGTTGTAGTTTTCTATTGTCTAGGCATCCGGCCTCTTTGGTTACCCTAATCAGGTTTTCCCAGACCAGAACGGGCTCAGGTCTTGGAAGGAGACAGTAGTTTCAAGTCTCCCTGAGGATGTCTTAGAAGGTTGATGCACCCTGTGAGGCCTCAAATCACTGTGCTTTTCTGTCCAGCAGGTGGCACCTGTCAGCCTGTAGCTCCAGGCTGATCTAAGGAGGTGTGGCCAGTGGCTGTTTTCCCCCAGGCTCTGGGGTCTATTTCTGAATGGAAGGCAGGTAGTAGAGCTTGACACAGCCTCTTTCCTCTTAGGGAAGATTAACCCCCATAGGAAGAAGTCATTAGCACTTGAATAGTCTCTGATTCTGCTCTCTCCACCCTTGTCTGGGTCTGAGAGCTGGGAATTGAAAATGGCTGAGGCTTTCTCCACTGAGCCAAAAAAGGAACAGAAAGACCCCTTTCAGGGTCAGTCTGTGGCCCCCCTCAGTGTCACCTATTGGCCAGAGACAGCACCCAGTCCTCTGGGCTCCCCTTCCCTCCCAGAGAGGTCCTCCAGCTCTCCAAGGTCAGTCATCAAAAGCCTCTGTCTGCTTGTTGGGAATTCGTAGCTGGTATTGAGCATGTGCTAATTAAAACCCCAGTTGGAGCTCAGCTGAGTTATATTTGCCTGCTTGGAGAGTGCTGCTCTCCAGCACAGCGAGGGTTTGCAGTTTGGGAGAATGCTGCTCTCTAGCACCATGAGGCTTTGCAGTTCAGGCCCTCAAAGGAGGAGGCTCCCAGCTTGGGTCTGCAGTTTTTACTTACAGATTTTATGTTGCGATCTCAGGCATTCCTCCCAATTCAGGTTGGTGTATGATGAGTGGATAGTCTTGTTTGTCCCCCCACAGTTATCACAGATTATTTTCTAGTTGTTCCTGGCTGTTTATTAGTTGTTCCAGGGGGACTGACAAACTCCCTCTCTTCTCTATGCCACCATCTTCTTTCTGTATGATAGGTTTTTGACCACTATCCTTTATTAGGTTAAGGAAGCTCACTTCCATTTCTAGTTTTCTAAGTTTGTATGCATCCTCTTGTTTTTATTTTCTTTTTTAAATTCAGTTTTATTGAGATATAGTTACACACCACACATATATCCACGGTGTACAATCAACCACTCATAGCACCATCCAGCACCTCAATCAATCTTTGAACACTTTCCTCACTCCAAAAAGAATAAAAATTTTTAAAAAAGTGAAAAAGAACATCCAAAACATTCCATCCCCCCATACCACCGCACTTTTCATTTCGTTTTGTTCCCATCTTTCTACTCATCTATCCGCACAATGGACAAAGGGAGTGCAAGCCACAAGGCCCTCACAACCACACAGTCACACCATGCAAGCTACACAGTCATGCAATAGTCCTCAAGAATCAAGCCTACTGGGATGCATTTCGACAGCTCCAGGCACTTCCTTCTAGCCACTCCAATACACCAAAAACCGAAAAGGGATACCTACACAATTCACAAGCATGCCATCCAGAGCAACCCCTTGACTCCATTCGAAATTTCTCAGCCACTGAACCTTTCTTTTCTTTCATTTCACTTCCCCTTTTTGGTCAAGAAGATCTTCTCAAACCTACAATGTTGTGTCTAGGCTCATCCCCAGGAGTCATGTCCCATGTTACCAGGGAGGTTTATACCTCTGGGAGTCATGTCCCATGCAGGGGGGAGGGCAGTGAATTCATGTGCCATGTGGGCTTGAGAAAGAGGGAGAGGCCACATGTGAGCAACAAAGAGGTTCTCTGGGGGAGACTCTTAGGCACAATTATAAGTAGGCTCAGCCTTTGCTTTGCAGCAACAAGCTTCACAAGGGCATGCTCCAAGATTGAGGGCTCATTCTACCAAACTGTCAGTCCTCAATGTTTGCAAGAACACCAGTAACAACTCAGGTGTGGAAGTCCAACATTTCCTCTTTCTTCCCCAGTTCCCCAGAGGGGCCCTGCAAATATGTCTTCATTCTCTGCTCAAATTACTTTGGGGTGTATCATGATTTCACCCTAACCTGTACAAACCTACCAGATCTCACTTCTTATTCAAAGTTCCATGTAAATATAAACTTGCCTTTTCTTCACCCCAAGTTATATCAGGATTTTTGTTGTAAACTGACAGTTCTCCATAATCCAGTAGTTTATAATGGTCAGAAAAATATATATTAATTCTTGATTTAGTGTAATTCTGGTGATGCCACCAAGAAAAGTCCAAAGCTAGTTTTACTTAAACACTCATGTACCATCCTCAAGAAATGGAAAGTTAAAGCAGCAGTCCAATATCTTATCAAGATCACACTGACCTCTAAATTAGAACTCTTCTGACTTCCACTATGTATTAATTTTAAAAAAACAAGGTGCAAAGGAATTATTTGGATAAATATGGAAAGTACTTCAGATGATCCTATTATGACCTTAAGATGCCAGGGTGAAAGAATGAAAGACATTTAAAGCTTTATAATTTAAAAAGGAAATTTCAAATATTTGTAAATAAAAATGTTTCAAGAGCTATTATACCACTCTGTTTCTGTCCCATTGTGCCAGTTTGAATGTATTATGTCCCCCCAAACACCATTACCTTTTGATATAATCTTGTGTGGGCAGACCTATCAGTGTTACTTAGATTGTAATTCTTTAGTGTTTCCATGAAGATGTGCTCCACCCAACTGTGGGTGATGACTCTGATTGGATAATTACCATGGAGGTGTTGGCCCGCCCATTGGGTGGGTCTGAATTAAATTACTGGTGCACTATGTAAGATCAGACAGAAGGAGCAAGCTGCTACAGCCAAGAGGAACACTTTGAAGAAAGCACAGGAGCTGCAGATGAGAGAAATTTTGAAGACGGCCGTTGAAAGCAGACCCCTGCTCTGGAGAAGCTAAGAGAGGACAAATACCCCAAGTGCAACTAAGAGTGACATTTTTGAGGAACTGAAGCCTAGAGAGAAACATCCTGGGAGAAAGCCATTTGAAACCAGAACTTTGGAGCAGATGCCAGCCATGTGCCTTCCCAGCTAACAGAGGTTTTCCAGACACCATTGGCCATTCTCCAATGAAGGTACCCGATTGCTGACATCTTACCTTGGACACTTTATAGCCTCAAGACTGTAACTGAGTAACCAAATAAACCCCCTTTTATAAAAGCCAATCCATCTCTGGTGCTTTGCATTCCATCAGCATTAGCAAACTAGAACACCCATAAAACAAGCATGAAAAAAGAAGTATTAATGATATCATTACATTATGTTAACAACCCTTGGATGGTTGCTGTGGGAAGGATAGAGAAGAATCAGAGACAGATCACTGTGTTGAAAAATGGTCCTTCACACAACCAAGAAAGTGAAAAGACAATTCAAAGAATAGGAGAAAATGTTTGTAAATCATATCTTATAAGAGATTTTATCTGGAATATGAAAAGAACTCTTACAACTCAACAATAAAAACACAAATGTACCAATTTTTAAAAGGGACAAATGATTTGAATAGATATTTCTCTAAAAAAGATATATAAATGGCCAATAAACCTATGAAAAGGTGTTCAACCTCATTAGTCTTTAGGGAAATGCAAATCAAAACCATACTGAGATACACTTCTCACCTACTAGGATGGCTAAAATCAAGAAGATAGAAACTAACAAATGTTGGTGAGAATGTGGAGAAATTGAAACCTTCATACATTAATGGGAATATAAAATGGCACAATTGCTTTGAAAAAGAATTTGGCAGTTTCTGAAAATATTAAAGAGTTATCACATGACCCAGCAATTCTAATCCTAGGTATAAACCCAAGAGAAGTGAAAGCATATGTCCATGCACAAATTTTCATATAAACTTTCATAGCAGCATTTTTAATAAGTCAAAAATGGGAACAAACCAGATGTTCATCAATTAATGAATGCATGAATAAAATGTGGTATATCTATACAGTGGAATGTTATTTGGCAATAAAAGGGATGAAATACTGATACATATTACAACAAGGATGACCCTTCAAAACATTTTGCTAAGCAAAAGATGCCAGTCACAAAAGGCCACATATTGCATGATTCTTTTTATATGAAACATTCAGATTAAGGGAATCTATGAAGACGGAAAGGAGATTAATAGTTATCAGTGGCTGAGAAGAAAGGTAAGTGGGAGTGACTGCCTATAGTACAGCACTTAATTTTGGGGTGGTAAAATGTTCTAAAATTAGTGGTGATGGTTGCATAATTTTGTGAATATACTAAAACCCACTGAATTGCACAACTTAAAATGGTATCTTTTATGATATGTAAATTATAACTCAATAATGCCATTGTTTTAAAATAGCTCTTCAAATGCTTAAAAAGGAAAAAAATGATAAAAATAATTTTTATTAGTAGTGTTGTCATTGGTAATAGAAACCCAGAAGAAAATATGTACAAAAACGTTGAAGGTGATCTGACCAACCATCCCCAAAGAATGCCAGTGTCAGCACCACGGACAGTTCCCTCCAGTCCTTTCAAAGGTAGCACACAAAAGACTACCCAGGTCCTGAAAAGATTGCCTAGAAGTGATATTTCTATTGTGCTTTTCTTCATTTTAGCACTGCTAAATGTTGCAGCAATGTTGATGTTGCTTTTATATGTACATTTTTGTGAGCAGATGACTAGGAACACATCTGGTAACCAACTTCATCAATCCATTCCTTTAACAAATATATATTGATTGTTATGTACCAGCCAGTCACTAAACACAAGATCTTAGAAAAGTCGCTTGCCTCTGTTAACTTCATTTCCTCATCCAAAACTTGTAAATGATTAAACATGCTGGTAAACTAAGATAATATTTTTGGTTTCCATGTAAAATGGCAGAGTAGGGAGCTTCAAAATTCAGTGTGTGCTCAGGGCAGCTAGTAAACAGCCAGGAACTATCTAAAACAACTGTTTGCAGGCTTTGGAGACCAGAAGAACACTGTACACCATCCAGGGAAGGAAGAGACTGACGACTTGCAGTCAAGAGCTTTAAGTAAAACTCTCCATGCTGCAGAGGCTGGTGCCCATCCCTCACTCTTGTGACAGGCTGCCCTGGGAATCAGTCCCTAACTGGAAATAAAACTCCTATTCCCCAAGAATGGGGTTGGAGAGCACATAGCTGAGCACCAATCATGGCTTTGATTAGCAAATTTGGAATGCTAGGTCCAAACTCCAAGGATAGCTACAGTTTCAACCAGTCCAGGACAAAAAGCAGCTAGCAGTCTCCATTTCAACCCCACCCCTGACAGGGGTGGAAGTGGGTTGATTAGAGGCACAGTGCCTTCTTGGGGCTGTGGAGAACAGTTTGCTGAAAAGTGGCTCTTCCCCAAGAACAGAGAGAGCACAGCCAAGAACCTATCATGGCTTTTGATTAGTGAGTATGGAATGCTAGGTCCTGACTCTGAGGACAGCTACAGTTTCAACCTGCCCAGAACAAAAACAAGCTGGTAGCCTCTGTTTCAACCCTGCCCATGACAGGGATGGATGTGGGAGAATTTAAAGTCACAGTGCCTTCTTAGGGCTGCAAGGAACAGTTTTTTGAAGGGCGGCTCTTCCCTAAGAAAAGGTTGGCACAGAGGGACAGAGCCTACCACTGTTTGCAGGTTTTGATTTGTGAATTTAAATTGCTGGGTCCTGATTCTATGATAGGGTTTCAACCCACCCTGGAAAAAAACTGGCTGGCAGCCTCTGTTTCAACCCTGTTCCTGATAAGGGTGTAGTCAATTGAGACTTAAAGGCAAAATAACACCTTAGGACTGTGGGGAAGGGTTGTCTGAAGAGCACTATCTACTGGGCAGGCCAGGACAAAGAGAAGTTTGTCATCCTTCCAGGTGTCCACTCTAGGGCACTTTGGAACTGATCTATGCTCCCTTCATGGGTCTCTGGCCCTGTTTTGACTTGGAAATACTGACTTAGAATGTCCTCTTCAGGGTGACTCTCCTCCCAGGATTTGCCCTCCAGGCAAAAGCAGCTAGGGACAATGAAAGGAGTGTTAAAAAACTATAGAGGCAAATAAAAAAAAAAAATAGAACAGATCAAATTCCCAGACAAGAAAGAGGGGAAAGGAAGCTTTCTCCTGCAGGTGAAACAATTGCACAAGTAGTGCAATCTCAAAAATTGTATCGTATAACCAGGGCAAGAAAAGGATGAATAAGAGCTGAAAAATTATGATCAGTGAAACACAGGCTATTCTAAAAGTTTATAATAAGTTGAACCAAGTGTCAAAGAAGTGCCTTAGAACAAAGCCAATTAAAAATAAAACCATAGGTAATAGAGAAAAACTGACCTCCAGAGTAAACTCATCAAGATAATCAGATGCCTAGACACCAGAAAAAATTACAAGTCATACTAAGAAACAGGAAGATATGGCCCATTCAGGGGAACAAATTGAAACTTCTGAGGAGACACAGAATTTGGAAAAACTAATGAAAGATGTTCAAACAAGTCTCCTAAATCAATTCAAGGAGATGAAGGAAAATATAGCTAAGAGATAAATGATATTAAGAAGACACTGTGTGAGCACTAAGAATAATTTAAAAACATAAAAAGAAACATAACACAATTATGGGAATGAAATACACAATAGAAGGGATTAAAATACACTAACAGCATAAACCAGCAGATTTGAACAAGCAGAAGAAAGAATCAGTGAGCTAAAATTTCAATAGTGGATATTTTACAGACAGAACAGATAGAGAAAAGAATGCAGAAATTTTGAGCAGGGTTTCAGGGATTTGAAAGATAGCACAAAGCACACAAAAATATGCATAATGAGTTTCCCAGAAAGAGAAAAGAAGCAGAAAGAGGCAGAAAGAATATTTGAAGAAATAATGACCCAAAACTTCCCAACTCTTATGAATAAATTTTTTAAAGATTGAAATTACACAAAACACTCTCTCTGACCATAGTGAATGAAGCTGGAAACCAATAATAGGCAGAGAACCCAAAAATTCACAAATATATGGAGGCTAAGCAACACATTCTTAAACAATCAGTGGGTCAAAGAAGAAATTACAAGAGAAAAGAGTAAATATCTGGAGACAAATGAAAATGAGAAAACAACATATCAAACCTTATGGGATGCAGTGATGGCAGTGCTGAGAAGGAAATTTATAGCCCTATATGTTTACATTAAAAAAGCAGAAAGAACTGAAATAAAAAATGTAACTGCACACCTGGGGGAACCAGAAAACATCAAACTAATCCCAAAGCAAGCAGGAGGAAAGAAATAATAAAGATTAGAGAATAAATAGATGAAATTGATAATAAAAAAAACAATAGAGAGAATCAAGAAAACCAAAAGTTGGTTCATTGGGAAGATCAATACAATTGACAAACTCTTAGCTAGACTGACAAATAAAAAAAGAAGATGCAAATAAATAAAAAAGGATAAGAGGATATTTGACAAAAGTATGCCAAGAAATTAGACAATTTAGATGAAATGGAGAAATTCCTAGAAACACATGAACAACCTACATTGACTCTGAAAGAAATGGAAGACCTCAACAGACCAGTTACCAGTAAAGAGATTGAGTCATCAAAAACCTCCCAAAAAAGAAAAGCCCGGGACCAGATGAATTCAAGGTGAATTCTACCAATCATTCCAAGAAGAATTAACACCAATTCTGCTCAAACTCTGCCAAAAAATTGAAGAGTGAGGGTCACTACCTAAATCATAATCTGAAGCTAACATCACCTTAATACCAAAGCCAGATAAAGATACTACAAGAAAAGAAAATTATAGACCAATTTCTCTAATGAATATAGATGCAAAAATCCTCCACAAATACTTACAAATCAAATCGAACAGCATATTAAAAGAATTATATACCATGATCAAGTACGTTTTATCCAAGGTATGCAAGGATGGTTCAACACAAGAAAATCAATTAATGTGCTACAACACACTAACAAAATGAAGGGAGAAACCCACATGATCATCTTGATTGACTGAGAAAGTGTATTTGACAAAATCCAGCATCCTTTCTTGATAAAAACCCTTCAAAAGACAGGAATAGAAGGAAACTTCCTCATCATGATAAAGGGCATATATGAAAAACCCACAGCTAACATCTCATACTCAGTGGTGAAAGATTGAAAGCCTTCCCTCTAAGATTTGGAACAAGACAAGGATGTTCACTAACCACTGTTATTCAACATTGTGCTAGAAGTTCTGGCCAGAGCAGTTAGGTAAGAAAAAGAAATAAAAGGCATCCAAATTGGAAAGGAAGAAGTAAAACTTTCACTATTTGCAGATGACATGACCCTATATTTAGAAAGCCCTCAGAAAACTACCTCAAAACTACTAGAGCTAATACATGAGTTCAGCAAGTAGCAGGATACAAGATCAACCACAAAAATCTGTAGTGTTTCTATACACTAGTAATGAGAAATCTGAGAAGGAAATCAAGAAAAATTTCCATTTACAATAGCAACTAAAAGAATCAAATATCTAGGAATAAATTTAACAAAGGATGTAAAGGATCTGTGCACAGAAAACTACAAAACATTTCTAAAAGAAATCAAAGAAGACCTAAATAAATAGAAGGACATTCTGTGTTCATGGACTGGAAAACTAAATATAGTTAAGATGTTAATTCTACCCAAATTAATTTACAGGTTCAAAGCAATCCCAATCAAAATTCCAGCAGCTTACTTTGCAGAAATTGAAAAGCCAATTATCAAATTAATTTGGAAGGTAAGGAGCCCTGGAGAGCCAAAAACATCTTGAGAAAGAAGAACGAGGTTGGAGGATTTGCACTTCCTGACTTTAAGTCATTTTGCAAAGCTACAGTGGTCAAAACAGCATGGTACTGGCATAAGGATAAGCATATAAACTGATGGAACTGAACTGAGAGTTCAGAAATAGATCCTCACATCTATGGCCAACTGATTTTTTGACAAGGCTGCCAAGTCCACTCAACAGGGACAGAACAGTCTCTTCAACAAATGGTGCTGGGCGAACTGGATATCAATATGTAAAAGAATGAAGGGGGGTGGCGCAGTGCAAGGACAGGCAGGCGAGCGGAGAGGCCTGAGCGATGAAGATGGTTGCACTCTGGACTCAGTTGTACTCCTACAGCTGCTGTCTGTGCTGCCATGTCTGCACCGGCATCATCCTGCTCGGCATCTGGTGCCTGATCATCAATGCTGTGGTGCTTCTTATTTTATTGCATGCCCTGGCTGATCCAGATCAGTATCACTTTTCAGGTTCTGAACTAGGAGGTGACTTTGAGTTCATGGATGATGCTAACATGTGCATAGCGATTGCAATTTCCCTTCTTGTGATCCTGATATGTGCAATGGCTACTTATAAAGCATACAAGCAACATGCTGCCTGGATCATCCCCTTCTTCTGTTACCAGATCTTAGATTTTGCCCTGAACACCTTGGTGGCAGTCACTGTGCTTGTTTATCCAAACTCCATTCAGGAGTACATATGACAGCTGCCTCCTAATTTTCCCTATAAAGATGATATCGTGTCAGTGAATCCTGCCTGTTTGGTTCCTTATCATACTTCTGTTTATCAGCATCATCTTGACTTTTAAGGGTTACCTGATTAGCTGCGTGTGGAACTGCTACTCATGTATCAATGGCAGAAACTCCTCCGGTATCCTGGTTTATGTTTCCAGCAATGACACTATGGAGCTGTCACCCCCATTCAATGACGCTGCCGTGAATGGCATCGCTAAAGAGCCGCCGCCACCTTACGTGTCCGCCTGAGCCTAGAAGGGGGGCAGAGTCAAGAGCAACCTCTTGACTTTTCAGAACATCCGAGCAATAGTTTTTTAATTTCATTTCTGAGATTAGCTCTCTGAGATTATATGTTCTGAATTGCTACCATTTTTAAACTTAAATGTTGAGTTAACCTCTGTAGTTTTAAACATAAACATAATTTAGGTAGAACACTGTGATAGATTCATTGTAGGAGTGGGTTATAACGGACTTCACTAGCCTTCCCTACGCATTGAAACATCCAAAAAATATGAATAGACCTCAAGTTAGAGAAGTCTGGTTTTATACCGGGTGGCCCCTAAATTGGAGAATTAATCTCTATTCCTTCTGTCCCTTTTGAAAGTGCAAAACAAAGTCAAAATTAGGCAATGCTTTTCTTAAGCCATTCCATTGTATAGAACAAACCCTTATGAAAACAGGAATGTTCATTGTATAACCATTGCTTTAAGTAGGTAAATAGGAATCCATGTATATATATTGCAAGAATTTCCTTAAGATTCTTTATGACTTAAATTCAGTGACAAATTAATTTGCTGGTCAAGAATTTTCTCCTTGGACTAAATTAAGACCATTAGCCCCAGGGAATGGGAGCAGTAAATATCTGATGACTGTTCTTGTATTTCCTGTGTCTGGGTCATGGAGTGGTGGGCCTCGTCTGTGTTTAGAGGATATGAATTAATTTGGTTGGCACTGCATGCTCTCTGGTGTTCCCTTTCTCCTGATTCTCACTCCTGCCCAGACCCCCGCTTTTATTAAACGTTCTGCCCTAGCCTGATCCGAGGAGGAAATCCAACTCACTCTATCAAGTGGAACTGCCAATACGTATTTGCCTAATAATATGAAAAAAGGTTTTCCCCTTTCTCTGCAAGGTACATACTACTACTTTGAATTAATATGCCTAGTCATCCTTTAAAATGTAAAACAGTCTTCAGAAAACTGAGGAGGGTTGCTTTCCTTGTTGAATGCTCTTATCTTGACTGCCGGAATTTCGAGGGACTTTTATATGTTTATATCTTCGAATATCAGCAACTCTTCTGTTTATTCATTATTGAATGTGCTGTAAATGAAGCCTTCTGCAATTAAAGTGAGATTTGCCCACATCCAAGAAGATGAGCCTTTTCACGCTGTGGTTGTGCCTGGGGACCCTTCCCACCCAGATGTGGCCATGCAGATGCACCCTGTTCAGCATGAGGAGGCTTTGTGACTTCTTTCATGTATATGTGGTTTTTAATATTTCAATGCTGAAAGGATCTGAGCCTCTTAAGCTAGGAGAAACAGGAGACAGACACAGGCATCCAACATGTGCTCAGCTGTTATGCATAGGATTGCTCTATGTCCATAGTGTCCTTTTAATAGTAGCTAAGATTTTAGGAATTCCCAAAGAAGATTAAAATTAAAGGGGGAAGGGTTGATTTTTATCTCTGAGAATCAGCCTCAGTTACTTCTTTTGGTATATCTCATTAGTATTCTTTGCAAACACAACCTAAGAAATTCTGTTTCTCAAAGATTTATACCTTTAAGATTCACACAAAGTTAAACATGTTAACGGTTATTAGGGATGGAAAGGGCTGACCAGATACTTTCACTGATCCCTGTGGAAGGCACATAGGAAATCAGTTATTTGCATGTTGCTCCCACGGTTTTCCATCTTTTTTCCTAATTATTTCTGAATAAATTTATTTGAAAAAAATAAATCCCACACACAAAATAAATCACGTAGGTTAGTTAAAATTATTAAATCACCTTTTATGAAAATAATAAAATTACATGAAACTAGGATTATGCCAGCCAGTTAGGAAGCATGGCTGCACTATTCCCTACACATAATTCCCTCTTTCATCTAGAAGATGGGTTTCAAATTGACAATGGAGAATCTGATACTTCTCTGCTATATGGGGGAGAAAGTGTAACATTTTCCCCTTAATTTAACAAAATTCAGGGACCTGATTGGCAGAGATAATTTGGAAACTTTCTCCTTTCCCTGTGCCTATTGTGGATAGGGTTGGAGAGAAGAGGGGGTTAAGTGAAATGGACCACTCCCGAGAGGCCGAGGCATGTGGTGGACAGAATGTTGGACTAGCTGTCTATAGATCTGGGTTTTAGTTTGCTATTGTCTCACTGTGATCTTGGGAAAGTTGTGCTACTTTTTCATGCCTCAGTCATCTAATCAGTTAAATGGGGATAATAAATGCTGATTTTCTTTTGTTTGAAGATAAAAAGGGATAGAATAAAAACATTCTGGAAGGTAGCAAGCTCTGAAAATATAAGGTTGAATTACATAGCATGCTAATCCTCCAGCCTATGAAAATAAGGAAGCCAAAAGTTTCCAGCTTTTTTTTTTTTTTTTTTTTTTTCAGTATGAAAAATGATGCATGGTCAAATGAAGAGAAGTGATGATTTTGAGAATCTACAGCTCCTTGGAGCAGAACGAAGGCTGGTGATCTTGTTCACACAGCACCATAGACATCAGGATGTCACTTCATTCTCAGATCCCATGTGGTGCTGCTTTTTCTTGACTTGTAGCATATCCTAGGCTAAGCTCCAGAGCTGCCTCCATATGTACTCTTGAAGGTAAAGAATTGTCTTCTCCTTGTCTCCACTATGGGAAATTGTGATATTTGGATTAAAATGACCCTGTAGAGCACATTACATGACTCAGCAATTCACTGTATCAATCTCATTGCTAATCCAGATATATACCTCTTTTGAATGAATTTTAAATCCCAGTTTTTAAATGCAATTTTTATAATATTTTATAAATCAAACATATTAAGCATTCCCCATGCTTGTGTAAACTTTCATTACAGTATACAAATATACCATCTCTTTTTGAAGATAAAATAAAAAAGAATGAAAGAGGATCACTCTCTCACCCCTTATACAAAAATTCACTCAAAATGGATCGAAGACCTAAATATAAGAGCCAGAACCATACAACTTCTAGAAGAAATGCAGGAAAGTGTCTTCAAGATCTTGCTGGAGGCATTAGTTTCTTAAACTTTACACCCAAAGCACAAGCAATGACAGGAAAAAAACAGATAAATGGGACCTCCTCAAAATTAAATACTTTTGTGCTTTAAAGAACTTTGTCAAGAAAGTGAAAAGGCAGCCTACTCACTGGGAGAAAATATTTGGAAACCACGTATCCAATAAGGATTTAATATCCAGAATATAAAGAAATCCTACAACTCAACAATAAAAAGACAAACAACCCCATTAAAAAATGGGCAAAACTCCCCCCTACGTGGGATCAGACACCCAGGGAAGTGAATCTCCCTGGCAACGTGGAATATGACTCCCGGGGAGGAATGTAGACCCGGCATCGTGGGATGGAGAACATCTTCTTGACCAAAAGGGGGATGTGAAAGGAAATGAAATAAGCTTCAGTGGCAGAGAGATTCCAAAACGAGCCGAGAGATCACTCTGGTGGGCACTCTTACGCACACTTTAGACAACCTTTTTTAGGTTCTAAAGAATTGGGGTAGCTGGTGGTGGATACCTGAAACTATTAAACTACAACCCAGAACCCATGAATCTTGAAGACAGTTGTATAAAAATGTAGCTTATGAGGGGTGACAGTGGGATTGGGAATGCCATAAAGACCAAACTCCACTTTGTCTAGTTTATGGATGGATGTGTAGAAAAGTAGGGGAAGCAAACAAACAGACAAAGGTACCTAGTGTTCTTTTTTACTTCAATTGCTCTTTTTCACTCTAATTATTATTCTTGTTATTTTTGTGTGTGTGCTAATGAAGGTGTCAGGGATTGATTTAGGTGATGAATGTACAACTATGTAATGGTACTGTAAACAATCGAAAGTACAATTTGTTTTGTATGACTGCGTGGTATGTGAATAAATCTCAATAAAATGATGATTAAAAAAAAAAAATGGGCAAAAGACTTGAATAGACATTTTTCCAAAGAGAAAATACAAATGGCTAAAAAGCAGATGAAAAGATGTTCAACATCACTAGTAATTAGAGAAATGCAAATCAAAACCACAGTGCGATATCATTTCACACTCATTAAAATGGCCCCTATTAAAAAATCAGGAACTACAAATGTTGGAGAGGAAGTGGAGAAATAGGAACACTCATTCACTGCTGGTGGGAATGTAAAATGGTGCAGCCGCTGGTGAAGACAGCTGGCAGTTCCTCGGGAAGCTAAGTAGAGAATTACCATATGACCCAGCAATCCCGCTACTAGGTATATACCCAGAAGAACAGAAAGCAGGGACTCAAACAGACATTGGCACACTGACGTTCATGGCGCCATTATTCACAGTGGCCAAAAGATGGAAGCAACCCATGTCCATCAACCAATGAATGGATAAACAAAATGTCATATGTACATACAATGGAATATTATCCAGCTGTAAGAAGGAATTCCTGATGCGTGGGATAACGTGGATGAACCTTGAGGATATCATGTAGAGTGAAATAAACCGGATACAAAAGGACAAATATTGTGTGATCTCACTAATATGATCTAATTATGTTAAGCAAACTCATAGAATTAAAGTCTAGAATATGGGTTACTAGGAGATAGAATGAGGGTATAGAGAAAAGGGGGCTGATGCTTAATTTGTGCAGATTTTTATTTAGGTTGATTACAAAGGTTTGAAGATGGATGGAGGTGATAGTAGCACATTATTGTGAGTGTAATTAACTGCACTGAATTATGCATGTGATTGTGGTTGAAAGGGGAAATTTAGGGTCATGTGTGTCACTATAAGGAAAGCTAGACGATAAAACATGGGACTGTATAATATAATGAACCTTGTTGTGGATGTTGACTGTGGTTAATAGCACAAATGTAAGAATGTTCTTTCATGAACTAGAACAACTGTACATCACTATTACAAGCTGTTAACAATAGGGTGGTATATGGGGAAAATACACCTAATACAAACTGTGATATATAGTTAACAGTAATATTTTCATATTCTTTCATTGGTTGTTAACAAAGGTACCAAACCAATGTTAATGTTAATAGTAAGGGGGTATACAGAGCATGGGATTTTTCTTTTTGGAGTAATGAAAATGTTCTAAAATTGACTGTGGTGATGAATGCACAACTCTGAATATACTGTGAGCCACGGATTGTACACTTTGGATGGATTGTATGGTGTATAAATATATCTCAATAAATCTGCTTTTTTAAAAAGATAATATTTTAGAACTAACTTATAAGATTTGTATTCATGAAAGATATTTTAATCACTGAGCTTTTTGAACAAGTCATCCCATGAATGATCAAGAGACTTACCTAATTCTGGAAACATGGAACATCATGTGAAACTAGAAGCCCATATGGTATCCAGGATATATTCAGGCTTAAGTTAATTCTATCTGAAGCAAGAACGGCCTTCTTGAACATGAATTTCCAAGACAAAACTCCGGATCTGGCCTGGGAATAGGCACATTTCTAAAGACGTGTAAGATTAAAAGCTATGCATCTAATTCAGCCCAGTGATGGACTCTAGCACATAATTGCAGATCCATGTCACATACATATATTTCTATGTAATTCACCTGTAAAGTGGGTTAATTCTAACCTCCAAATAACAGTTATAAAGGAATTCCATAAGATTTAACACTTCAAAACACGAAATTTTAAAGAACCAGAAATTTTGAACTTGCGTCAAATTACCTAACCTCCCTGATCTTCATTTTTCATCTGTATGATTGAGATGGGGAAGGTGAAAAAAATGATCTACAAAGTCTAACTAAATCTCTAAGTTTTCATTTCACTGTTTTTAAAATTACTCTTATTCTTATTCAAATGATTCCATTTTATTTGCCATCTATTAATCTTGTTCATATTTTAACGTCAAATTAACCAGCAGAGGATGCTTACCCCTGCCAAATTCCATAAAGCTAGGTGCCATTTCCTCAGGAAGAAAAAAAAAGCAAAAACAATTATTGCTATTTAAAGGGGACAGGGTGGAAGGCACCATTTGACCCTTGAATGCCCATTATTTCCTTTGCTTTTTTAATTAATTAAGAATGTTGGGTAAGAGGTCAGAGTACATTTCCTTCGGGGCCCTGGAGATCATCAATACACAAGTAGTAGCTACTTCTCTTCTTGAGAAAAGTAAGTACACCATCCTGAGCAGGTAAAACAGGGACACTGAACATTTCGTGAAATTAAGAGATTGAACCTTGAATCCAATTGTTTCAGAAAGCAAAAACTTTTCATTTCCATTCCATTTGATTATTAAATTTATTCCTTACCTTTGCCTTCAATGATTAACTTATTACATTCTTCAACTCTAAGCCCATCTGAAAGATAGCTATTTTCCTTTTGTGGTACACAGAATCTCAAAAATCTGCTTCTTATCTTTAATGATGTCCCCATCTTGCCCATCTGGCTATATCCCTTTTAAGATTCAACATGCCATAACATTTCAGATTACTCAGTAGTATTTACTATATTTTGAACATTTGCTTTCTCAATTTTATTAATGTATTTTTCTTTCTGGCCAGTTTTCGGGTCCCATTATAAAAAAAGGATATTGTAATTAATATGTACTTTTTATTGCTCCTGAACATTATGGGTATAGTCAGGATGAGAGACTGAAAATGAAATATGCATTTATTCAAACAATTCACAAAATATCTATAAAGACCTATAAATAAGCCATCAATACAAACCACTATATCAATTTCCTTCAAGCTAAAGGCAAATCATATGTCCATGATATTGGGTTCCATAGCATAAATTCAACTCCCACAGATTGATGGCATAAAAGGATTTGCAAGCCCTGCCCTACTCAGTTTGGACCTCAGACTGAGGACTGCAGTTGAATCATGTATCATGGGTGGACTCTGTATTCTGGGTGTGACATTCAAACCTGTGCATACTCCTCTCTGTGGTTTTTCTTCTGCTTTTCAGTGCCAAGACAAGTGTGTTTTAGGAACTCAGTATCCATCCTTCCTTTCTAAGAGTACCCTGATTTCTTTTTTTGGCAAATAGCCTTTCTCCCTCTATGTGCATGCAGTCTTGGTGGAACTGTAGTTACAGCTAGCAGCTTCCCTGCTACTGAGGTCCTAAGGGGTCCTGAGAACCCCCAGTAGATCTCGATATAGCTAAAGAATGGGCACACGTTAAGTCAGGTCCTCTCCTCCAGGACTTGGACACTTGAGCCAGTGATGTAAGTTTGGAACCCTGGAACGTAGTCATTCCAGTGCAAGCACCCTGGCCAGACTATGGACCTTTCCTGGAAGTTCTTGCTTCCTACCTTCTGGACCTGTCTTGATTCCAAGGTTGGTTTTCTGGTTGACCCAATGATTTCCTTTCTTTCAATTCAGCCAAAATCAGTTCTGGCAGATTGCAATAAAAGAACACGGACTAATTCATTTCTCATTTCAGATGGAGTACCCTGCCACATTTAATGACCACTTAGACCAACAATTGGTTTGTTGTGTGCCAATACTGGCTAAAATTCTAAAGTATCTACAGGGCTGGAACACTGTCCTAGGAGAATAATTGCACAAAAGGTGTTTTCTTTCCACAAGCTAGAGATTTGTAATTTTATCTTCAAAGGTCATGTTTTTCTTTTGTTAATTTAATGTTGTTATAGAAACGATATTGAAGTTTCAGAATGTAAGATTAAAATTAACCACAATTGGCCTTGCAGATGCTGCTGCCTACCTCCGCAGTCACCCACCTGTTGTCATGGTCAACCCCACCGTGTTCTTCAGCATCACCATCAACAGCGAGTCCTTGGGTGGTGTCTTCTTCAAGATTTTTGCAGACAACTTTCATGCTCTGAGCACTGGGGAGAAAGGATTTGGTTATAAGGGTTCCTGCTTTCCTGGGTTTATGCGCCAGGGTGGTGACTTCACACGCCATATTAGCACTGGTGGCAAGTCCATCTATGGGGAGATGTTTGATGATGAGAACTCCATCCTGAAGCATACAGGTCCTGGGACATTATTCACGGCCAAGGCTGGACCCAACACAAGTGGTTCCCAGTTTTTCATCTGCACTGCCAAGACTGAGTGGTTGGAAGGAAGCACGTGGTCTTTGGCAAGGTGAAAGAGGGCATGGACACTGGAGAAGAGATGAAGTACTTTGGGTCCAGGGATAGAAAGACCAGCAAGAAGATCACCATTGCCGACTGTGGACAAATTTGATTTGTGTTTTGTCTTAACCACCAGACTATTCCTTCTGTAGCTCAGGAGAGCGTCCCACCTCCCCTGGTCTGCTCACAGTGTCCTTTCATTGCGCTCTCGCTGCAGTTCTTTTGGTTCTACGTTATCCTCCTCCTTCCAAGTCTAGCTGGATTGCAGAGTTAAGTTTATGATTATGAAATAAAAAGTTAAACAGCAACAACAAAAATTAACCACAATTGCATCCTAAAGTCAATTGAATGTTTTTGTTTGTTCATGTCACCTTCCAGTCCCGATTTATGTTCAGAACTCATTTTTACTTATTAACAATGTCATAAAAATAATATTTAACACTTCCTGTCAACATTTTCGCATGTATGTTTCCATTTTGCCAGTCTCCTTATATTTTTTCCTTCCATTTCCCTTCACACTCATATATAATCAATGTTAGTCCAATGTTTATTCTTCCATACTGTTCCAGTTTATTAATGCTGCCAGAATGCAAAATACCAGAAATGGATTGGCTTTTATAAAGGAGGTTTATTTGGTTACAAATTTACAGTCCGAAGGCCATAAAGTGTCCAAATTAAGGCATCAACACAAGTATACCTTCAGCAAAGGAAGGCCAATGGTGTCTGGAGAAACCTCTGTTAGCTGGGAAGGCACGTGGCTGGCGTCTGCTGATCCTGGGTTCCAGCTGTGTTCCAGCTCCTCTTTCAGCTCCTGTACATTCTTCAAAATGTTGCTCTTGGGGTATTTTTGTCCTTTCTTAGGTTCTCCAGAGCAAACTCTGGGCTAGCATCTCTGAAGCATTAGCAAAAGTCTGCTTTCAACAGCTGTCTCCAAAATGTCTCTGTAAGCCAGGCTACATCCTCCACACATAGTCTGGAGATTCCTCAGCTGAGTACCCCAGTTTGTCGCTTTCAAATTCTGCCTTCCATCTGACACCAGGAAACAATTTTGCCAAATTGTCTGCCACTTTAAAACAAGGATCGCCTTCCTTCCAGTTTGCCATGACACATTCAACATTCTGTCCAAGTCCTCAGAGCTATCTTTAGAGTCCATATTTCTAGCCATAGTCTCTTTGAAACATTCTATGCCATTTCTATCAAGCTCCTCACAATTCTTCCAGAATCTTCCCCTTATCCATTTAAAAAGCTATTTCAACATGTTTGGTATTTGCAAACTCAGCAGTAGCATCCCACTCTCAGTACCAAAATGTGTTAGTTAGGGTTCTCTAGGGAAACAGAACCAACAGGAGATATCTATAAATATGAGATTTTAAAAATGTCTCATGCAACTGTGGGGATGCACAAGTCCAAATTCCATAGGGCAGGCAGAAAACTGGCAACTCCAGTGAAGGTGTCTGATGAACTCCCCAAGAAATGAACAGGCAACTCCAATGAACTCCTCAGGAAACGCTTTGCTGGTCAGCCAAAGAAGTGAAGGTCCTCTCTCTTTCTCCCTTAAACATCTTCAACTGATTGAATTAAATACAGCTGACTGAATTCTCTCATTGCGGAAGACACGCCCTTCATTGATGTAATCAGTCACAGGTGCAGTCAATTGACTGAAGATTTAACAAACCAGCTTTCTGGTTTATTAACCAGCCACAAGTGTCCTTGCAGTAATGGTTAGGCCAGTGCTTGCTTGACCAGACACCTGGACACCATCACCTGGCCAAGTTGACACATGAACTTAACAATCACACATACTTTCTCCATTCTCAAACTGTCACGTATGTATATGTGTACATGTATATACACGTTTACATATATAGAGATACAGTGATAGAGATATGGTGAGATTTTACTTGCTACTTCCTAAAATTGAAGCAAAATTGAAGAATACTCTATACACAACTCTGCATGTTGCTTTTCTCACTTCACAATACATCATAAAATCTCCTCTAATCAGCTGGTATGAATGTAATTCAATCTTTTTACTTGGAGAGCTTATACATTTATGTTTAATGATATAGTTAGGATTAAATCTACCATCTTGCTACTTGTCTTCTATTCATCCCATCTGTTCTTTGTTCACGTTTTCCTTGTTTCCTGCCTTTATTATTATTTTTTTTTGATCAAGTATTTTTAAAGTATTTCACTTTATCTCCACTAGTAGTTTGTTAGCTATACTTCTTGATTGCACCAATGTTTATAATATACATCCTTAACTTATCAAGGATTATTACTTTAAATAATAATATTTGAATGTTACATATGAAGCTTATAACAGTATACTTCATTTTCCCTTTTCCTTCTTTGTGCTATCACATTCTATTTCTGCATATGGTTTGAACCCCATAATGTATTTGTTATTTTTGCTTTATATAGTCAATTCACTTTTTTTAATTCATTTTATAGAGATATATTCACATACCATGCAGTCATACAAAACAAATAATACATTTGTTTGTTCACAGTACCATTACATAGTTGTGCATTCATCATCAAAATCAATCCCTGACACCTTCATTACCGCACACACAAAAATAACAAGAATAATAATTAAAGTGAAAAAGAGCAATTAAAGTAAAAAACAACACTGGGTGCCTTTGTTTGTTTGTTTGTTTCCTTCCCCCATTTTTCTACTCATTCACCCATAAACTAGACAAAGGGGAGTGTGGTCCATATGGCTTTCCCAATCACATTGTCACCCCTCATAAGCTACATTTTTATACAATTGTCTTCAAGATTCATGAGTTCTGGGTTGTAGTTTGATAGCTTCAAGTATCTACCTCCAGTTACCCCAATTCATTAGAACCTAAAAAGGGTTGTCTATATTGTGCATAAGAGTGCCCACCAGAGTGACCTCTCGGCTCCTTTTGGAATCTCTCTGCCACTGAAGCTTATTTCATTTCCTTTCACATCCCTGTTTTGGTCAAGAAGATGTTCTTCATCTCACAATGCCAGGTCTACATTCCTCCCCGGGAGTCATATTCCACGTTGCCAGGGAGATTCACTCCACTGGGTGTCTGATCCATGGGGGCAGGGCAGTGATTGGCTTAGCCAGAGAGAGAGGGCCACATCTGAGCAACAAAGAGGCATTCGGGAGGAGGCTCTTAGGCACAATTATAGGGAGGCCTAGCCTCTCCTTTGCAGCAACAGTCTTCCCAAGGGCAAGTAGCGTGGTAGAGGGCTCAGCCCATCAAACTACCAGTCCCCTATGTCTGTGAACACATCAGCAACCATCGAGGTGGGGAAGCCCAATACCCCTGCATTCTCCACCAGCTCCTCAAGGGGGCTCTGCATATTTTTTCCTTTTTTTTTTTAAATCAAATATATAAAAAATAAAAAAAATTTAGAAAAACATACAATAAAAAAAATTTCAAACAGACCACAACAATGGAGTAAGAAAAAGACAACTAACCTAAGATAACTACTTTACTTCCAACATGTTCCTACTCTATCTCAAGAAAGTAACCTAATATAGCAACATTTCTGTGAACTTGTTCCTACTATACCTATCAGAAATTAACAGACCATAGTCATTCCTGGGCATTCCCAGAACAATAAATTTACCCACGATAGCTTATCTGTTCTTATTGGATTATCGTTCCCCCTTCCTTAACTGCTATCACTAGTTTCCCTACATTCTACATTATAAACCATTTGTTTTACATTTTTCAATGTTCACATTAGTGGCAGCATATAATATTTCTCTTTTTGTGCCTGGCTTATTTCGCTCAGCATTATGTCTTCAAGGTTCATCCATGTTGTCATATGTTTCACGACATCAATCCTTCTTACTGCTGCATACTATTCTATTGTGTGTATATACCACGTTTTATTTATCCACTCATCTGTTGAAGGACATTTGGGTTGTTTCCATCTCTTGGCAATTGTGAATAATGCTGCTATGAACATTGGCATGCAGATATTTGCTCGTGTCATTGCTTTCAGATCTTCAGGGCATATACCGAGAAGTGCAATCACTGGATCGAACGGTAACTCTGTATCTAATTTTCTAAGGAACTGTCAGACTGACTTCCAGAGTGGCTGAACCATTATACAGTCCCACCAACAATGACTAAGAGTTCCAATTTCTCCACATCCTCTCCAGCATTTGTAGTTTCCTGTTTGTTTAACAGCAGCCATTCTAATTGGTGTGAGATGGTATCTCATTGTGGTCTTAATTTGCATCTCTCTAATAGCTAGTGAAGCTGAACATTTTTTCATGTGTTTCTTGGCCGTTTGTATTTCCTCTTCAAAGAACTGTCTTTTCATATCTTTTGCCCATTTTATAATTGGGCTGTCTGTACTATCCTCATTGAGTTATAGGATTTCTTTATATATGCAAGGTATCAGTCTTTTGTCAGATAAATGGTTTCCAAAATTTTTTCCCATTGAGTTGGCTGCCTCTTTACCTTTTTGACAAATTCCTTTGAGGTACAGAAACTTCTAAGCTTGAGGAGTTCCCATTTATCTATTTTTTCTTTTGTTGCTTGTGCTTTGGGTATAAAGTCTAGGAAGTGGCTGCCTAACACAAGGTCTTGAAAATGTTTCCCTACATTATCTTCTAGGAGTTTTATGGTACTGTCTTTTATATTGAGATCTGTGATCCATTTTGAGTTAATTTTTGTGTAGGGTGTGAGGTAGGGATCCTCTTTCATTCTTTTGGATATGGATATCCAACTCTCCCTGCCCCATTTATTGAAAAGACTGTTATGAACCAGTTCAGTGACTTTGCGGGCCTTATCAAAGATCAGCCGGCCATAGATCTGGGGGTCTATCTCCAAATTCTCACTCCGATTCCATTCATCAATATGTTTATCTTTGAGCCAGTACTATGCTGATTTGACAACTGTGGCTTTATAATAAGCTTCAAAGTCAGGGAGTGTAAGTCCTCCCACTTCGTTTTTCTTTTTTAGAGTGTCTTTAGCAATTCAAGGCATCTTCCCCTTCCAAATAAATTTTATTACTATCTTTTCCAAGTCTGCAAAGTAGGTTGTTAGAATTTTGATTGGGATTGTATTGAATTTGTAGATGAGTTTGGGTAGAATTGACATCTTAATGACATTTAGCCTTCCTATCTGTGAACATGGAATATTTTTCCATCTTTTAAGGTCCCCTTCTTTTCTTTTAGTAGAGTTATGTAGTTTTCTTTGTATAGGTCTTTTACATCTTTGGTTAAGTTTATTCCTAGGTACTTGATTTTTTTAGTTGCTATTGAAAATGGTATCTTTTTCTTGAGTGTCTCTTCAATTTGTTCATTTCTAGCATATAGAAACATTACTGACTTATGTGTATTAATCTTGTATCCTACTACTTTTCTAAATTTGTTTATTAGCTCTAGTAGCTGTATCATTGATTTCTCAGGGCTTTCCAGATATAAGATCATATCATCTGCAAACAATGACAGTTTTACTTCTTCCTTTCCAATTTGGATGCCTTTTATTTCTTTGTCTTGCCGGATTGCCCTGGCTAACACTTCCAGCACAATATTGAATAACAGTGGTGACAGCGGGCATCCTTGTCTTGTTCCTGATCTTAGAGGGAAGGCTTTCAGTCTCTTACCACTGAGTACTATGCTGGCTGTGAGTTTTTCATATATGCTCTTTATCATATTGAGGAAGTTTCCTTCAATTCCTACCTTTTGAAGTGTTTTTATCAAAAAGGGATGTTGGATTTTATCAAATGCTTTTTCAGCATCTATTGAGATGATCATTTGATTTTTCTCTTTTGATTTGTTAATGTGTTGTAATACATTGATTGATTTTCTTATGCTGAACCTCCTTGCATGCCTGGAATGCACCCCACTTGGTCATGGTGTATGACTTTTTTAATGTGTCTTTGGATTCGATTTGCAAGTGTCTTGTTGAGGATTTTTGCATCTATATTCATTAGGGAGACAGGCCTGTAGTTTTCCTTTTTTGTAGCATCTTTGCCTGGTTTTGGTATTAGATTGATGTTAGCTTCATAAAATGAGTTAGGTAGTGTTCCTTTTTCTTCAACGTTTTGAAAGAGTTTACATAAGATTGGTGTCAGTTCTTTTTGGAAAGTTTGGTAGAATTCCCCTGTGAAGCCATCTGGCCCTGGGCATTTATTAGTGGGAAGCTTTTTTTTTTTTTTTTTTTAAATATTCATTTTATTAAGATATATTCACATACCACGCAGTCATATGAAACAAATCATACATTCAATTGTTCACAGTACCATTACATAGTTGTACATTCATCACCAAAATCAATCCCGACACTCTCATTACCACACACACAAAAATAGCCAGAATAATAATTAAAGTGAACAAGAGCAACTAAAGTAAAACAGAACACTGGGCGCTCTTGTCTGTTTGTTTGTTTGTTTGTCTCCTTCCCCACCTTTCCACTCATCCATCCACAAACTAGACAAAGGGGAGTGTGATCCCCATGGCCTCCCCAATCCCACTGTCCCCCCTTATAAGCCACATTTTTATACAATTGTCTTCAAGATTCATAGGTTCTGTGTTGTAGTTTGATAGTTACAGGTATCCACCACCAGCTACCCCAATTCATTAGAACCTAAAAAGGGTTGTCTATATTGTGCATAAGAGTGCCCACCAGAGTGACCTCTCGTCTCCTTTTGAAATCTCTCTGCCACTGAAGCTTATTTCATTTCCTTTCACATCCCCCTTTGGTCAAGAAGATGTTCTCCATCCCACGATGCGTCTACATTCCTCCTTGGGAGTCATATTCCACATTGCCAGGGAGATTCACTACCCTGGGTGTCTGATCTGTGGGAAGCTTTTTGATGACTGATTGGATCTCTTTGCTTGTGATTGGTTGGTTGAGGTCTTCCATTTGTTCTCTGGTCAGTCTAGGTTGTTCATATGTTTCCAGGAAATTGTCCATTTCCTCTAATTATCCAGTTTGTTGGCATACAGTTGTTCATAGTAGCCTCTTATAATTTTTTTAATTTCTTCAGGATCCGCAGTAATGTCACCTTTCTCATTCATTATTTTGTTCATAAGGGTCTTCTCTTTTTTTGATTTTGTCAATCTAGCTAAGGGCTTGTCAATCTTGTTGATCTTCTCAAAGAACCAACTTTTGGTGTTATTAATCCTCTCTATTGTTTTTTTTGTTCTCTTTTTCATTTATTTCTGCTTTAATCCTTGTTTTCTTTTCTTCTACTTGGTTTAGGATTGGTTTGCTTTTCATTTTCTAGCTTCTTCAGTTGATCCATTAGTTCTTTGGTTTTGGCTCTTTCTTCCTTTTTAATATATGCGTTTAGTGCTATAAATTTCCCCCTCAGAACTGCTTTTGCTGCATCCCATAGGTTTTGGTATGTTGTGTTCTCATTTTCATTCGTCTCTATATATTTAGCAATTTCTCTTGCTATTTCTTCTTTAACCCACTGATTGTTTAGGAGTGTGTTGTTTAACCTCCAGGTATTTGTGAATTTTCTAAGTCTCTGATGGTTATTGACTTCTAATTGTATTCCATTGTGGTCAGAGAATGTGCTTTGAATAATTTCAATTTTTTTAAATTTATTGAGGCTTGTTTTATGTCCCAGCATATGAACTATTCTGGAGAAAGTTCCATGAGCACTAGAGAAAAATGTGTATCCTGGTGATTTGGGATGTAATGTTCAATATATGTCTGTTAAATCAAATTCATTTATCAGATTGTTTAGGTTTTCAATTTCCTTATTGGTCTTCTGTCTGGTTGATCTATCTATAGGAGAGAGTGGTGTGTTGAAGTCTCCCACAATTATTGTGGAAACATCAATTGCTTCCTTTAGTTTTGCCAGTGTTTCTCGCATGTATTTTGTGGTATCTTGATTGGGGGCATAAACATTTATAATTGTTATTTCTTCTTGTTGAATTGCCCCTTTTATTAGTATGTAGTGGCCTTCTTTGTCTCTCATAACATCCTTGCATTTAAAGTCTATTTTATCTGAGATTGATATTGCTACTCCTGCTTTCTTTTCGCTGTAGCTTGCATGAAATATTTTTTCCATCCTTTCACTTTCTTTCTTTTTTTTTCCAATTCATGAAGATGTTTATTGCAGCATTAAGAAAAAATCATAGTAAACATTAAAAACAACCTAAGTAACAAAAACTAAGTGACCAACTAAGCAAAACATATTAGCTGGGATATTCTGCACCACTAAAATGCTTATGCAGTCAATAGAGATATGGAAAAATCTATATATAAAATTATAGAAATGGAAAAATGTATATGAATGAGAGGAAGATTGGACTAAACACTTCAGAATGTAATCCTATATCTATACTATCATTAGTCTTCATAAAAATTGTACATCCTTGTAAAAACTGAAGTAAATGGAAAAATTAAAACAGCACGTGTTAAGTGATCACTAGTGAGATTTTCTTCTTTAAAATATTTTTGTTGTTAAGTTTTCAGTGTTATAAAGATTTTGTATAGTTACTTCACCCTTTTACTGCTAAACCAAAGCAGGTAGAAATTTGTTGAGATTCAGCATTTGGCATCTAATTAGAAATAATAACCTTGAACTTGGTCTTGAACAGATCTGCTATTTTCCATCAATGTTTCAGACATTTCCGTGTTCAAGGTATAAATTGAGTGGTATAAATCAAATCAGCAGGCTACAAGGTCATTAACAGGAGATAAACAATATTTTATTCATCTCTGTTTTCTGCAGACCCAGCACAGTGCTTGGGACATGGTAGGTGCTGAATACCAATACTCCATAATCTGTTAAGCAACTATGTGGCCAAGGGATTCCTAAACAAGCTATCGCCGAAAGTTTCCAGCTCACTCATGGATTCCCGTCTGAATTACCAGACCTAAACTGAGCTAATGAGAGTCCTTATGCATGGAGGGTTTAGAGAGTTACTTTTGAATGAATGACCCTTGATGTAGTCATAGAATTTGGTCCTAAAATAGGTCCAGAGAGATAAAATACCTTTCAGTCTAATTTTTATGTAGCAAAGAATAAATATCTGAGATGGGCAAGGCTCTGGTCCACTAAAAATCTTGACTGATCAATTTTCTTAAGACTCAGCCTCCACTAAACTCCAAGAAACAGAGAAAGGTGAGCTTCCCAGTACTTGTGCTTACAGGAGTTTCAAATACGAAAATATTTGAGGAACCCAAAGTAAAGCAGACAGCAATCTGAGACTGGATAACAGACTGTTTGTATCAATGCATTAAACCCATGAGACAGGAAGCAGAGAACATGACAAGATTACAAACAATGCTGCATTTGGAAAAATGATTTTCAGTGTGAAAATCTTTCAGCACCAGCCCTTCCTCGGAGGCAATATTCAAGACGCATACTGGCTTATGGTGGAAAGTTAGATTTTAGGGATTGAGCTGGGTTAAATTTTTTTTTTAATTTAATAAATTTTATTTTGAAATAAATTCAATCCTACAGGAACAGCTGCAAAAACAGTACAAACCCCATACATAAAACTCCATCATACCCTGACCCCCCTCCCCCGATACCCCAATCCACCACCTTTAACATCCTGTCACACTACCGTTTCTTTCTTTCCCTCCCTCTCTCCCTCCCTCCCTCCCTATCTATTACTCTGTCCTCTGAACATATGAGAGCAAGCTGCACATATCTCTGAACAAACAATATAATTCACATATACCTTTCCCATGGACAAGAACATTCTTTTATGCAATCTCATTAAGCACAGCTAAGAAGTTCAAGAAATTCAACATTGATATAAAGCTTACATTCTGTATTTCCTTTTTTTTTTTTTCGTGTCCCATCTGTGTACCTTTGATCCTCCTCTCCTCCATCCTCAGATCCCATCCAGGATCATCCTTGGCATTTAATTGTCATCTATTTAGACTATCTTTTTTTTTTTCCAATTGTGGAAACACATATATAGCCTAAATCTTCCCATTCCACCCCCTCCCTAGCATTCCATTAGTGGGATTAATCACATTTAGAATGTTGTAATGCTACCACCTTCCCACCACCCGTCTCTAGAAGTTTCCCTTCACCCCAAACAAAAACCCTACTCTCATTTCTTAACTCCCCATTGCCCCTTCCCACACTTCTCAGAACCCCTACTCTACTTTTCATCTCTATGGTCATATTCTCTGATACTTTCTTTGTGTTTACCCTGGGGCTTAAATTTAACATCTTAAATCTATAACAATCTTGTTTTTCTTTGATACCAACTTAACTTCAATATGACACATAAACTATGTTCCTATACTCCATCATTCCCCCACCTTTATGTAGTTCTTGTCAAAAATTACATATTTTACATTGAGTCCAAAACCACTGATTTATCATTACAGTTTATGTATTTTAGATCCTGTAGGAGGTAAATAGTGGAGTTATAAACCAAAAATACAGTAGTATTGGTATTTATATTTACCATGTGGTCTTTACTGGAAATCTTTATTTCTTCATGTAGCTTCAGTCAATTGTTTAGTGTCCCTTCCTTTCAGCCTGCTCAACTCCCTTCAGCATTTCTTATAGGACTGATTACTGGTGATGAAGTCCCTCAGCTTTTGATTATCCAGGACACAATTTCTTTGTGTCCTTGTGTCTAAGATGAGTCTCTTGTATGCAACATATTGATGGTTCAAGTTTTTTGACCCATTCTGCCAATCTATATCTTTTTACTGGGGAGTTTAATCCATTTACATTCAACCTTATAACCATGAAGGCATTTCTTGAATCAGCCATCTTATCCTTTGGTTTGTGTTTGTCATATACATTTTTCCCCTCTCTCTATTAATGTCCTTTAATGTACCCATACTGAATCTCTTTAGTATTGAACCTTTCTCCATGTCTCTCTCTCCTTTCTTTGTTTCTCTGTCAGTAGGGCTCTCTTTAGTATCTCCATTAGGGCAGGACTCTTGTTAGCAAATTCTCTCAGCATTTGTTTGTCTGTGAAAAATTTAAGCTCTCCCTCAAATTTGAAGTGGAGCTTTGCTGGATAAAGAAATCTTGGTTGGCAATTTTTCTCACTCAGAATTTTAAATATGTCATGCCACTGCCTTCTCGCCTTCATGGTGGCTGCTGAGTAGTCACTACTTAGTCTTATGTTGTTTCCTTTGTATGTGGTGAATTGCTTTTCTCTTGCTGCTTTCAGAACTTGCTCCTTCTCTTCTGTATTTGACAGTGTGATCAGAATATGTCTCAGAGTGGGTTTATTTGGAATTATTCTATTTGGAGTTCGCTGGGCATTTATGATTTGTGTATTTATGGTGTTTAGAAGATTTGGGAAGTTTTCCCCAACAATTTCTTTGACTACTCTTCCTAGACCTTTACCCTTCTCTTCACCTTCTGGGACACCAATGATTCTTATATTTGGACGTTTTATATTATCTATCGTATCCCTGAGGTCCATTTCAATTTTTTTGATTTTTTTTCCCCATTCTTTATTTTGTTCTTTCATTTTCCATTCTGTCATCTTCCAGGTCACTGATTCATTGTTCAATTTCCTCTAGTCTTGTACTGTGAGTATCCAGAATCTTTTTAATTTCGTCAACAGTTTCTTTAATTTCCATAAGATCATCTATTTTTTTATTTACTCTTGCAATGTCTTCTTTGTGCTCTTCTAGGGTCTTCTTTATGTCCTTTATATCATGTACCATGCTCTTCGTCATGTCCTTTATATCCTGTGCCATGGTCTTGTTGTTTATCTTTAGTTCTTTGATAATTGCTCCAAGTACTGTCTCTCTCTGATCTTTTGATTTGGGTGCTTGGGCTTGGGTTATCCATATCATCTGGTTTTTTCACATGCTTTAAAATTTTATATTGTTTTTAGCCTCTTGGCATTTGCTTAACTTGATAGGGTTCTTTTAGGATTTGTAGACCAATTAAAACCCTTATCTCTAATTTGTCAGATCTACAGCTTTGTGGAGTACACTTTCTCTAACTAACCAGCAGGTGGTGTCCGCGAGCCACCTATTCCCCTCAAGCCAGTTCTCCCCCGCTTTGTCTTTGTGGTAAGTGGGGGTGTGATTCTTGTGGGGTCCAATTGGTGTACCAAGCTTGCATGTGTAGTTGGTGTTGCCCGCCGTGTATATGGGGCGTGTGTCTGGGTAGTCAGGGATGGGGGTGGCTCTAACAATCAAATCTCCCTGGTGTTCCTGGAGATTTAAAGCTGCTGCAGTAGTCTAATCCTTCAGTTCAGTCCTGCCATAGTTTGTCTCTGCCACTGACCCACAAGTCCTTGGTAGTGGCGTGTGGCCCCTGAGACTTGCGAGTGGGTCCCTCTTCCAGGCCATGCACCCCCAGGTCCTCTGTTGAGGGATGACTGTGCTATGTCACAGGTGAGTGCCGTCCCCTCAGGGCAGTTCTGGGCTGCAGGGCTGTGTAGGGAGGCTCCCAGTCTGCTGAAAGGATGGCTGAATGGGGCGTGTTAATTCACACTGCTCCACCTTCCCAACTCTGGGACAATCAGCTGAGGGTGCAGGGAAGGCTAATGTCCACGCCTGATTTTGTGGTGTGTGTGTGTGTTATTGGAACACTTCCCATCACACTGGTTTGTCTGGGGCAGTTCTGGGCTGTGGGGCCAGCGATGGGCAGGAGTGTTCCCTGTGCACTGGGAAGATGGCTGTGAGAGGACGCCCCCCCCTTTTCTTGGGAAGTTGTGGTGTTTAGTGAATTTTCTCAGCCACTGGACTTACTGCCTTGTGTCTCAGAGATCTCTTAGTGCTGCTCATGTCTTGACTTGCCCAAATTGCAAGTCTTTGAAGCTTTCTGTATTGGTCTTCTTAGAGTAATTGTTTTAGAAAAAGAGAAAAAGATAAAAAAAAAAAAAAAAAAAAAAAAAAGCGAAAGGCCCTCCTTGCAGATCTAATGGGCTATTGAAATGCTAAGAGACAAGGCAATTAGGGCCATTAAGGAAGGATCCAGGAGATGTAGAAACCGGTTTTTCTGCTGGATTTGCATATGAGCCTGACTCTGCCTGAGCTCTGCCCTTCCCCGTTCTATGTTCACCAGAACTCCAAAAAGCCTTCACTTTTATTTTTGGGTTTTTCTTGCTGTTTTTGCTATCCCTATCTCTTCTCCACTGGGCTGGCTGCTCCGTGATTCTCCAGTGTCTGGTCTCAGTCTATCTATGATTGGAGTTTGGATCAGTAGAATGAGTTTCTGATAAGAGCCACCACTGCAGTTCTCCCTCCTCATTCCCAGTGCTAATGACCCCTCTTTCCATGGGACTGAGCCTGGCAGGGAGCGGCACGGGTCCCCTGGCCATGAAAACTTACAGATTTTGCTGATCTCAGCAGTTCCACGTTTTCATGAGTGTTGTATGAAGTATGCCCAAAGTCAGATTGCTCTGCGGTGTCCGGTCCATGCAGTTCCTGGCTTTCTACCTACTGCCCTGGAGGAGTAACTAAAACGTACACCTCACCACTCCGCCATCTTGCCCCGCCCCAGAGAGTTCTTTTTATCAGCTGTCAATTCACTTTTAAAGAAATTTACAAATGAGAATAAAAGTATGTTATATTTACTCACATAGTTACCATTTCTTGTGCTCTGTATTCCTGTGTATAGATCCAAGTTTCCATCTCGCTGAATTTTATTTCTGTCTGAAGAACTTCCTTTAACTTTGCTTATAGTGCTCGGCTCTGCTCATGACAAAGTCTCAGTTTTTGTTTGCCTAAAAAAAGTCTTTATCTCACCCTCATTTTTAAAGGATATTTTTACTGGATATGTAATTCTAGATAACAGTATTTTTTTGTTGTTGTTCTGCAATTTAAGGACACCATTCTATTGTTTTTTGGACTTACATTGTTTCTGATAAGAAATGAGTTCTCATTTTTATCTTTTTTCCTCTGTCATATGTTTTTTTTTCAGGTTGATTTTAAGATTTTTTCTTTATCACTATTTTTCAGCAGTTTGATCATAATGTGCCTTGATATAATTTTTTTTGTTTTTGTTTTTATTCTGCTGGACATTCATTAGGATTCCTGGATCTGTGGGTTCATAGTGTTCATCACATTTGGAGTTTTTTTCAGCCATTATTTCTTCAATTTTTCCTCTCTCCACCTTCTCCCACCCACCTCCACTCACCCACTATAAACATAGTTTTCTCAGACTCCAATTACACATTAAATTGTTATGCCATGTCAATGAGGCCGTTTCTTTTTGTCCATCATTTTTCTCTCTGTGCTTCCATTTGAATAGTTTCTATTGCTACAAATTCAACTCATGGATTTTTTCTTTTTCCATGTCTGAACTTCAATTAACACCATCCAATGTATTTTTTATTTCATTTCTAGTAGTTCCATTTTGGTTCTTTTTCATATCTTTAATATCTCTTCCTTTCATGTTCATGCTATTTGAAACATCTTTGACCAACTTGGATACATTTCTATAGCTGTTTCAAAGTCTTTGCATACTAATTCCATCATCTCTGTCATTGGTGGGTCTTTTACTATTGACTTTTTTTTCCCTTCTGGTTAAGGGACATATTTTTCCTGCTTCTTGGCATGTTGAGTAAATTTTTATTGGGTGCAGAACATTGAGTTGTAAAGTTATTGAGTGTCTGAATTTTGCTATCTTCCTTTAAAGAGTGTGGCATTATTCTGGAAGGCAGTTAAGTTACTACTACTACTACTTTCATGACTTCTTTTTAAACTTTTTAAGGGTGGGTCTGGAATGCATTAGCATTACTGCCAAGGTATAACCATTCTGGAGTTGAGTCACTTTGCAAGCTTGTTCTCTTGAAGGGCTAAATCTGGAAGTTCCCTGGCTTGACCTTGACAAGAAATTCAGAAAATTCTCTCTCCACTATGGTAAAGCTTGAGACCGAAGGAGGGTTATAGAATGTGAGATGGTTGAAATTGTATTAGAAGGACCAGAAGTATGGAATGCTCCTACATAGAGAAATAGTTTTCAGACAATCATCAATCATAAAGTTAGTAACTCAGTGTGATACTCTATTCTCTCTCTACATAGAAGGATTTGATAGCCTTCTGGCCTGCCACATGTGAGATGCTAAACTTTCTGTTTGCTGTTGGGCTACAAGGTTACCAAATATTGCATTAACCCAACTATGCATCTCCTTAGGACCATGAGCCTACACATAGTAACTTTGAGGCATTGTTACAATTTCTAAGAGTTTGTTCCTCATTGTCATATGTCTTTGAAAACATTCTCAGTTTATAAACATCTTTAAGTGGCATTATGTGGAGAGGTTCCTTTCAGGTTCAGATTTGAAAAGCATTTTGTTTCATCCATTTGAAAATATTTTTGAATTCAGTTTTCATCCTTGTTTACAGTAATTGTAATTTCATTATCAAGAAGTGGTTTAGGAGTAAAGCAAGGAAGATGTTTGTGGAACAATTTGAAATTACTTCACCACATTTATTTGCTTCTTTTTACTGAGCTGGAGTAACTGGGTAAACATTAACATCTGTTCCGTACACTGCTTATTTCTTCCCACAAGAATATTACCACATGAGCTTAGTAGGATGAATCTTTGAGATGGACTGCTTGAGACGGACAGTCATTTTATAGCTTTGTTCAAAATATTTATCCATTCCACCAGGTCTTGTTGATCATTAATTTATAAAAATGTTTCCTCATCTGCATTCGTACGAAGCTTGTCCCTGGCTTACTTTAGTTGCATTGTTAACCTTTGAAATATAAGTAAGATTAATGGCTCTAACACAGGATGGCCCAGGAGTAGATTCTGTAGAGTATCCGTTTAGGATACCAAGCTATCTTTTCAAATATCCAGTATGATATATCCAAAGATATTTCCCACTCTTTTTAATTCCTTCAATGTTTAGAAACCATAAATACAATTATGATGATCCATGCAAGGCATTTCTGAGCTCAATCACTACAGTGCCCAACTAGTTCTCTGGGCAGGTGCCTGCAGCTGTCCCAGAGGCTTGCCCCAGCTGCCCAAGTGCCTCATGGGAGCTATGGTGAGAGCCCTCACCTTGATGCAGCCTTTTCTCTCCACCTCGTGCTCAGGCCAGCCCACGCCACCTCGATTAGTGCCTCCTACCCCGGAGAAATTGAGCTGTCTCAGCCCTGACTTCAGCAGGCCTTGGGCTGGAAAGGAATGTGCATTTTTAATTTCAACAGACTTGCCAGTTTGCTTTCTCATAAGGCTGTAGCAATTCACATTTTCTACCACAACAGAGAACACCCAGGTTTTCCCTGGCATCCTACCAGCAATGTCAACATGATGGATGAGAAGGGCATCACCTTGTCACTTGGATCTTTAATTACCTGGCAATTAGTGGCATTGAGCATCTTTTTCTATGTTCATTGGCCGTTTGGATTTGCTCTTCTGTGAATTGCATAATTATACCCTTACCTATTTACCTATTGGGATATAAGTCTTTCGCTTTTCAATTTGTAGACTCTTCTTGTGTATATAGATATTAATCCTTTATCTGTTATGTATATGGTAAATATTTTTTCCCAATCTTTCACTTCCCTCCTGTCATTTACCAAATGCCTATTGTTGTAGTTTCCAGGCTGCAAAGACAAGTACCACATGATGGGTTGGCTTAACAACAGGAATTTATTGGCTCATGGTTTGAGAGACTAGAAGGCTTGCTGCCTCCTGGGGTTGGTAGTGTTCTGGCCTGCCAGCAATCCTTGGGTTCCTTGGCCTTCCCATCACATGGTGATGTCCTCTCTTCTCCTCCAGCTTCTGTTGACTTTTGACTTCCAGCTCCTTCCCATGGCTCTCTCTTCATAAGACCTCCAGAGGATTAAGACCCATCCTGATTCAGCTGTCCACACCTTAACCAAAAATAACATCTTCTAAAGATCCTATTTACAATGAGTTCACACCCACAGGAATGTGGTTTAAGAATAAGAACATGTTTTTTTCTGGGGTTCATAATCTACCACACCTATTGTAACTAATATCTAACCCTAGATTCTTTTTGTTTCACTTCTCAACTTGTGTATTCCTATAAAAACAGCAGCTTTAGAGTATGTTTCAATATTTGGTAAACTGCTGCAATCAAATCAATATCGTATGGGAAAGAATAGAATTTCCAAAGCATGTTTTATAACAAAGGGAATAGCACACATCTCATATTTGTTCCTGATTTTAATGGAAATCATTTTAAAGGTTAATTGTTGGCATTTGGTACCACACGTGCTCCTTCTCTTGTCTTAGAATTTGGTTTAGCTATCAAAATTTTTGTGTGCTGCCTTGGCACCTATCTTACTTTGGCTAAGCCACTTGCCTCAATACTGACTTTTGGCCTCGTTTATTAAAAGAAGTTTCCAGCCCTGGGGCATAACTCCCCACCCCCCACCCCAAATCTGCATCAGCAGGTACCACCTACACGCCTCACACAAAACCCACAGTTGGCCGTAAATGATAAGCTCACCACCCCCACCGCCGTCAGACACCCATCCCTTCACCTGTTTGTGTGCCTTTTCTTTAAACTAACCATCCCTTGGCTCTTGAGGGAAATCTACTAACCTCCACCCTGGACCATTTAAGACACAAACCCACAGTCCCTCTCACTCTGCTCCCCACCCGTTGGTTGAGACCCAGGAGACAGTGGGACTTCCCATCGGCCCCTCACAGCATCCTCTCTCTCTGGGACCCGTGAGTAACGCTCTCTTTTCTCATGCATTATGGCCCCAGTTCCCCATTGTTCTCACCTGACCTCCACTCAGTCCCAAATTTAAAATCCAGCAACTCATTCAAAGCCAAGTTTTACTAGGCCTGGCTATTGAATTTCATCAAACGCCTTTCAGCATCTATTAACATAACCATCACATTTTGCTCCTTTCATGTGTTGCTATAATGAATTATGTTGGTAGATTTGCTCTCACTGTTCGCACTACTTGTTCGCAGTGATACATTGCTGAATTCATTTTGCCAGAGTTGTCTGCAGAATGCCTGCATCTATATCCTTAAATGATACATAGTAAACATTTTAGATGGATATTTTCTATCTGTTAATATAGCACTGGAATTTCCTATTATCTAAAGGTTATTCATAATTCAGCTGTTACACCTCTTTGCCTGATACCTCTTTTTTAAATGGTAGATGTTTAAACACCTTTCTGTTCTATATTACAGTAGTTGGTGCCTTCAAAATTTTCTATTACAGGTTTGCAAATTGTGTTGTCATAAAGTTGCATTTATTATTATTGTTAATATTTTAAAAATAACTTTCATACCTGTGGTTTTTTTTTTTTTCATTTGTAATTCTTTCTTCTTTAATAATAAAGACAATTATGAGAAAATATTTTCAAAATACATAGCTGATAAAGAACTTGTATCTGGAATATATAAATATCTCTAAAAACTCAATAAGAAAACTAATAATCCAATTAAAAATGGGGGCAAATGATTTAAGCAGATACTATACCATTACACACCTATCAGAGTGACTTTTTAAAAACTGACACGATCAAGTGCTGACAAGTTTTGGAGTAACTAGAATTTTCATCTATGGCTTGGGGTGGGGTGACTGCAAAATGGCATAGCTACTTTAAAAAAGCAGTTTGACAGTTTCTTATAAAGTTAAAAATATATCTACCCTATGCTCTAGCAATTTCATTCCTAGATATTTACCCAAGAAAACTGAAAGCTTACATTTACATAAAATCTTGTGCAAGAATATTTATAGCACCTTTATCCCTAATCACCAAAAATGGAAACCTAAATGTCATTCAGTTAGTGAATGGGTAGACTGTAGTTTGTTCATACAACAGACAACTACTCAGCAATAGAAATGAATGGACTACAGATACACAGTAAGATAGACGAATCGCAAATGCACAGCAGCCTGAACCAGTTTCCAAGGCTTGTCTTGCTCTGGGCCCCAGTGGAAACTAGCAGCCAGACATATTCGTAGTAAATGGATTGGAGCGGCACACTCAAAACAGTGTATTTGTTGCCTCTAAAATCCAAAGATTCTCACCTTTAGTATGTGCCCTTCTATTAATTATAGTAGTGAAGGTGCAGCAATTTGTCTCTCACTTTAGAGGGGATATTCTGGCATAATAAAGCAATTCACTGATGTGGCTGACAGACCTTTGGATTTTAACAGGTTTTCTCTCTCATTCCGTGGTATGCAGGTGTCTTACCAAGGCTACTGCTTGCTCGCCAGGCCCAGTTGGTATGATGCCAGCAATCCAGTGGACCAGCATGATGTTCTTGAGATGGATTGATGATCAAAGTCTCCAGGGACTCTATTATTATGGGGAGCCAGAGAATTGACATAAGTACTGCTCTTCCTGCTAGATGAAGCAAGCTGCTCCTGGAGAGCTTTACTAATCAGTACAGTGACAAATGCATTTGCCAGATCAATAGCCATCTGCCAGGGGCCAGGGACTGTGCTGTTTCATATAGCAAAAAAAAAACAAAAACAAAAACAAAAACACACCTGGAACAACAGCTGCAGTTGGACTCTCTCCAGATTTTACAATGATCTACCATCATTTGCCAAGGTTCTTTGCTTCTTATTATAGGTCAAACAGATGAGTTAAATGAGGATATGATAAAAATCACCACTCCTGCCAGTTTCAAGTCTTTGAAGGCAGCCCCGATCTCTGCAACTCTACTAGGAATGATATATAAATAGCTCTAAAGACTCTTCATGTAATATTTTGGTAAATGGAGGCTGGTCCATAGGTTTCAACTTGGTCATTCCTAACATAGTAGCCTCATTCATTAGATCAGGGAACGAATGCCACATTCTTCAGGTTTTTGCTAGCTTGGTGTACCACTTCTAGATACCAATTGCAGTTTCAGTTCATTGATTCTTAACAAACACCCCAAAACTTACTAGCTTAAAACAACAAATTATTATTTCTCACAGTTCTGTGGGTTAACTGGGGAGTTCTTTTGCTGATCTCACCTGGGCTCACTCATATGATTGCAGTCAGATGGCGGCTGAAATGTATTAATGGTTTAAGATGGCCTCAGTCTTGAGGCCTTGCTTGGAGATCTCACAGCACGACGGCTGCATTTCTCTTGCTCCAAATCGAGTCACTAGGCCAACCAGGTTCAAGGGATGGGAACAATAGATTCTATGTCTTGATGGAAGAAACAGTAAAGAATTTGTGACCAGTTTCAATCCATCATATCTTACATATAAAGAGGTGGTAAATAAATCCATAAAAGTTCAGAGTCTTCTACTGTGATGTCTAAGGGTCTGGGGTCTTGGGACTATAGGGGAATTTCTAAGGTGTGAGCCAAGCTGGTGGCTTTAGTGAACACTGGGTTTGCTGTTCTGACTGTTGCCTGAGTAATCAAGAACACACTGGTTTTAAGTGGGTCTTGGAGCAAGAGGAGGCTCTGCAATACAGCTAGGCTGAAGCATAAGCCATCCTGCCACTCGGGCCTCAAGACCCAGAAGATGCAAAGCTGCTCAAACCACCTGTGGCAGATGGGATGCTCTGTGAAGCTTCAAACAAGAACCGATAGGAGAATCGCAATGCAGACACTTAGGGTTGGGAACCAGTCATGCCTTCCTCTTCTGATTACCATTCTCCTATCGGGCTTTGGTAAAGTCTGACCATAGGACACCCAATAACTGTGAGGCCTGAACTCATTGTGAACTTGGTGCTATTTGCTTCACTATGTTGAGCACATGCCATCATCAATTCACCACCTAATTAAAACGGCATTTGTGCTTCCTGATGGAAGAATTCAATACGCAAATATAGTTTGTATTCAATACACAAAATGTAGTTTTCTCCAAGAAACTGAACCTGCCTATGATCAAGCCTCTGGCTCCACCTACCAGTTTACAGAATATGCAGGGAACAGAAAAACAGAGGTAGCTTAGAGACACCCACGTCCCAGTAGCTCGGTGTCTGAGAACTGACATCAACAAGGACAAGGACCAGCTCTACCTTTCTCAGAGTCTGGGAATCTGCTCTCTTCCCTGTCCCCAAGCTTGTCTTAATACAATATCCTGAAGAAGAAATAACAGGCATGGGGAAAACAGTATCTAATTACAGTTAACATAAAACTGGCCAGTGATAGACTGTTGGGAATTCTGTGCTCAAGTTTCCAAACAATCAGATTTGAACTTCGTGTTTACGCTTCAGAGTTCAGAAGTCAATTTCCTACTGCCGGGTAAGAATTTACTACCTATGGCACAAAGAGAACAACAAATTCAGGAAGTCGTCATGGAACCTGGAGGAAGCAGACAATGACAAATCCAACATATGCAACCTGAAAATCAAGCACTGGAGCCAAAACACTTTGCAAACAGAGCTGCCCAGCTGCAGGGTGAAAGTGTGGCTGAAAATGTACCCAGATAAGGTTTAGAGGACAAAAGAGAACTACAATGTATTTTATATCAGAACACTGCAGTTAAGCTCACCCGGCTTTTATCAGCATTTTAAAAATAGCACATATATATCTTTTCAGTTATTTATACAGAACAACTACAAATCTGCCCGTGAAGGGAATTATGCTGGGCAACTATAACTTTTTTTTCCCTTTTTCTCTTCCACCCTGACCACTGGAACACTACTTCACCAGGGCACCTGTGTGACCACTGCCCTAACACTTTCATGACACCCAGCATTTGTCTTCATTACTCTCAAATGAACCAATTAACATTTCTATCAGCGAGGATGCTAACTGGATGGATACTGACTTTAATTACGTGCTGATCTGAGCCAGATTCTCCTGCCAACCCTGAAGGTAACTCGTGTGCCCCTGAACTATGAATATCCCCAAGGGTATTCGATAGGATTTGAGCTACTTCCTGATCCTGTCCGCTTCCCAGAAACGCTGACTCCGGGCTGCAGGTTCCCCTCGCCCACGGCTGGCATCATCTGTGATGGACACAGGGTTCAAGGGTGGCATACAACGCTGAGCCCATCAGATCCTGCTTCTCAGGAATGTGGACTGGTGAATGCAACTTCTTTCCGTGGTAGTACTGCCTTAAGCGCCAGAGAAAGAGGCAAGGAATTGGCTAAGTAGTGAAAGGTGGGGATAGAGATGGAGAGAGACAGGGAAAGCCACAAAGAAAGAGAGAGGGAGGCAGGGCAAGAGAGAACATGCATAGAGCGAGGCAAAGAAGTCTTGAGCGAAGAGAGCACATGGACCATGCGAGACTTCCCGGGTCCCAGGTCTGCGGGCCGCCCTCCCCCACTCTCCTAAATTCTGGCCTCCCACCCAAAAGGGCTTGAGCAGAACTCAAAGTGCATGAGAAGTCCCTATTTCTTGCATTTCTAGCAGGACTGACCTAGGCTCAGGCAAGATTTCATACTACTCATAAAGCAGACTTAAGCTCACAGACATTTGTCATTCACAATGAAAATACAGAGATGGAAGTCATGGGTTGACTCTAATGCCTTTTGTGGCCATTTCATAAGGCATGCTGCCTTGATGAATGGTTCAGGGTATTACAAACTTCAGGAAGCTTCTCTCCCTGGACTATATTTAAAAACTTGCTCTCTTGAAGTCTTAGATCAATAAAAAGAAATTTCCAGGTAAAAGACTCACACTGTAGATTCTTTGTCTCCTTCAGAAGCCTTCTCCAAAGTCCCGTCTTACTGCAAATGTGCACATCTGTATCTGCTGGCTGATCTGAGGATCCCCTGCTAAACAGGCCCTTATGGAAATTAGGAAGTTACCCCCACTGGTGCAGGGCTAGACCAGAAAAGTGAGCCTTGGTTGGTAGACATCCCTCCTGGGGCATTCGAGACCCCTCCCTCAAGATCCCAGGGCTTAGAGAGCAGATTCCAGTCCCCATTCGCCTCCCTGGTCTGATACTGTGTCCTACAGGTGGCCATGGTTGGACCAAATAACCACAAACAACAACAACAACAAACCAAAACAAAAACAAAAACCAAAAACAAAAACAAAAAACACTGCCCTCCTCTTCTGGGCAAAATCTCAAACATCTAGGTGAGAACCGTGTATAAATAACATCTGAATCTGTTGATTTTTGCCTGATACTTAAAAATGTTCTCAGACCAATGCCATGTTGCAAACTCTTTGTGACCTGTCCACAGGTAGAGAAATTGAGAATGAACCCTGAGAAACTTTTATAGCAATTTGACCTTTCTGAAATATTTCCATTGTATTTCACAAAAGAATCAGTCTTCAAAGGATCAGAAAAGTTAAAAAACTTGTCCTTCACCAGGTATAGTTGGAAAAGCCCTGCTCTACCAAAATTTTTAAAAAGCCACTTTACTTCATGCTCTAAAAAGAGAATCCTGTGCTATCACCTTTTCCTGAATCGTACAGAGTATCTTGTCAGTTTGCTCACACTTATATTGGTACAAAGATAGACGGTACAAAAATGCAGTTACAAATATAACTAGTCTTACAAGCATATTGAAACATTCCATTACTACTTTGTGAAATATAAAGCAAATGGAAAAATTAAGTTTACTCATTTACCAGTTGATGATTAATGAATTAAGCAAAGATCAAATATATACCAATGCCAAGTTTTTCTTTTCATCTCTCCAGCATGTTTAACTATAAAGGGAGTATCTGATAAAAGAGATATGAATATTTGTCATTCTTAGCTACAGTGATACCAATATTTTATAACAAACATCTTTTTGCCATGCACCCCCTTCCATCTGCTCTTTTTTTAAGAGAGTTGTAAATGTATCTACTTGGAATCATATATTTTCTCTGAAATTTCCAGAACACTCAAGCAGCTTCTCAGGTCTCCACCCTAGTCATAACTCAGTTTGCACCCCATGTTTCTCTTCACCTCGCCCCTGAGGTCCTTTCCATGAAAAGCCCGGAACACAAAGGAAGTCAGTGTGCACGCTGAGCAGAGGAAAAAGTCAGAGACTTCAGAAATACTTCAAGTAGTTCCCCAGTTGCTTCCCAGATTTTGTCTTCAGGGATGGCTGTGATAACAAGAAATAGGGCCAGGAAAGCCTCAGGCTTCTGTATTTGCCCTAATAAATCTGCTGATGTATGATAAGGCACAATGGAGTCAAGTTATACACTGTCTAAAGCATCTGAGCATTACTGATGGTATGCCATTCCACCCTCCCACACTTATGGGTGAGAAAAACAAAATGTGGAGATGCTATGCTGATAGTAAGTTTTAACTACCAACCACTACTTATGTGTTCTGAGTTTTTATTCATTAGGAACAAGAAAATATTCTTTGTAAAATATATTATTTCAGCAGAAAAAAACATTTCTCTACTTCAAGAACACTTCTTAGAAATCCCTATTTTAAATCAACTACTTGTACAGAAATGGATTTTACAAGGCATCTAGGGTAAGATGAAAACACTTAAAGCAAGCGTTGTTTTTATGTTAGGAAATTCTCTGACTAAACTTTCCAAGAATCATTACTAAGAAGTAACACTCACTCACTGGTGGCAGCACAATGACTTAAATAACAATTCCAGACCTGACAACATGAATATATGGACTGAACAGATCAATTAAATTATACACAGGAAGCTGACTTTTTAGAGACACCAGCTAACGTAACTTTTAAAATTCTTCAGACAGTCCCGTCACCCAGCGCTTATCTTTGCTGGCTCTTGAACTGCACTGTCAGCTCTTTGCACCCAGAGGTCTTGTTTCCTCAAACACATTTTAAGACCTTCAAGCGCAGAGACATGGTGTCCACCTCCAGAGGCTCTCAGAGCACTTCAGTCGAGGGGCTGCTGAATATGCAAGTGATTTTTCCATTCACTTAAGAATCATGTTGATATCAGCAATAAATATAACCAAGAAAAACTTCAATTGTCTTAGCCTAAAGGAGTGTGACAGGATTAAAGCAAACGTGTATTAAGGCAAGTCCTAACTATTCTGAACAAATACTTTGGAGGCAATTCTGTAATTTGGACCCACTTAACTTTGTGAGTTGCTTTGAAACAGGTGTCATGGACAAAAGTAGGACTTGAAGGAAACTGAACTCCTACATAGAAAAGTATAGCTAAGTATGATCAATAAATACTTAAGGTGAACAATACTTAGCTGATGACAAATAATCCAATCAAAGGCAATTTAAATTTTAGATCCATGGACGTGAATATTATACACACACACACACACACGTGTGTGTGTGTGTGTGTATATAATTTCTTTACACAGTGTTTGATTTGCTAATGCTGCCATTATGCAAAATACCAGAAATGGATAGGCTTTTATAAAGGGGGTTTATTTGGTTACAAATTTACAGTCTGAAGGCCATGAAAATGTCCTAATTAAGGCATCAACATGAGTATACCTTCACCAAAGGAGGGCCAATAGCATTCGGAAAACCTCTGTTAGCTAGAAAGGCACATGGCTGGCATCTGCTGATCCCAGGTGTTTCAGCTCCTCTCTCCTCTCCTGTGCATTCTTAAAAAATGTTGTCCTTGGGGCGTTTTGTCCTCTCTTAGCTTCTCCGGAGCAAATACTGGGCTAGCATCTCCAAAGTGTCAGCAAAGATCAGCTTTCAACAGCTGTCTCCAAAATGTCTCCCTCAGCTGCTCTGAGGGCCTTCTGTTTGAGAGCTCTTTTATAGGGCACCAGTGATTAAATCAAGACCCACCCTGAATGGGCAGGGTCCATATCTCCATGGAAATAATTTAATCAAATGGTTTTTCAACAGTTGATTGAGTCACATCTCCATGGAAACACTCAAAGGATTCCAACCCAATCAATACATCTGCCCCCAGAAGACTGCATTAAAGAACATGGTGTTTTGGGGGACATAATACATCTAAATCAGCACACACAGTAACTAGCCTTATTAAGCAGTGTGAAATATATTCTTGTAAACTGAATCACACAGCTTTAGGAACTTTCTATTTAAGAGAAAACTGATGCTAATTCTGGACTTAGTAATCCTGCTATTGATATTTTGTATAAATTTTCTCATATCACGTTGTCAATTTAGAAACATTTACCTTCTCTGTTACAAAATTCTCAATATTTTCAGGGTATTCAGAAAAGTTAGATTTTTTTCCTCTCCAAGACCAGCTTGGACAGAATTAAAACATCTTCCTTTGGTCCCACTAAAACATGAGAAAATCATGTGATTCAGGACAAGAACATAAACCTTTCCAGCCAAAATGAATTTGTAGGAAGATCCTTGGAAAAATGACGGTGAATGCTACCTGGCCTGTTCGCCTTCTCTCCTGGAGGCTGGGCCGATCTACCCCAGTTCCTTCTAGGGATCCCGACAAGCTAGCGACGGGTCTGGGTTTTCACCTTGTTTCCCCGTGGGTAGTACAGCTCTGGTTCAAGACCATGGAGGCCCCACCCAAGAAACTCAAGTCACCAGGATGGCCCTGAATTATCATGGTTAATCTGGTGACCTTGACAGCGGCCCCAGGATGAAGCCAGAATTCACCTGCCATTCTTTCACCCCTACTCTGAAGATAAAGTCCAACATGTTTTGCCCAATCCATCTGCTCACCCACCCTCCCTTGAATTGGACTTCTCCACTGAGGATCTTTTAAGCCCTGGAGCAAATACTGAGATTAGAAGGGTGTGATATAACGATAGTGTGAAAAATAAAAGAAACCCACCTTTGGGGGGTGGGGAATTAAATTTGCCTCCTACAGAAAAAGTCAGCTTGTACTACTTAACTCTTTGTATAAGCCCTCCTTATAGACACACAAGGCCAAAATTTAAGAGAAACATTCTAAAATCAGAAAAGGACAATGGCAACTGTTTTCCTTTTTACTCTAGTTCTCTCATAATTGCCAAGATTTCAGTCTTGGCAACACACAGGAAGTGCATCTCTAATTTATTGTTGGCATTTAAAAGTTGTGCTAATTTATATGACATTCCTTCTGGCTAACTATTTTGTTACATTCATTACATAACTGAACAAAAAATTCAAAACAAAACAAAAAAATACCCAATACCTCCTACCTATGAGCTTTCTGTTTTGACATCTCAAAATAGAGCAACTATTTCAATGTTTTCTCTTTACTTTCATTGACTTGAAATATCCTTTTCTCACAATTTGGTTTTGACCCTTTTATTTAAAGAATTCTTGCCCCATTCCATACCACCCCACACACAGCTAAGGATAAGCCCAATGGGTTTATATGTCCTGTGACTGTCAATCTCCATGAAAGTTCTTCCTTTAAGTCCTGGGTTGATGTGAAAATGATGACAGGAGGTGAGGAGGTCCAGGGTTACTGCCACACGGGTACCCTGGCCGGCTCGATCAGAGCCAGGATTCCGAGCAGCGATTCCACTGAATCGGCCACAGAGGCCGCTGTGGGCTGTCATCCCAGCTCCTTGTGAACAGAAAGTCCGTGGCCACCTGGTCACAGCAATATGGTCGGGGGTGTGGCTTCTAATAGCCTCGACTAAACGGCAACGGCAGAGATCAGTTAAGAACTCCTGTTGTGTGCGGCTGTCAAGGTAAGGAAAAGCCACTTCATCTGATCTCATTATAATCAGAGAACAAAGCAGCAGTGAGCACAAAGCACTGTTGGACATCTGGCTTACCAATTATGGAATACTGATTAAGCCTCAGTGCAAAAAAGAATCTAACTGCTATTTTCATACACTGCAGCATTTAACATCCCCCATTTTATTTAGAGGAGAAGCAATATGAAAATGTGGGAAAACATTGGCACCAAACATGTCGTTTAGTGAGTCACTCAACAGGGGGTTGTGATGACTTTGAAGCAGTATGTCATTAGTAAGATTTTAAAAATTATTTTGTATTTATTGAAATTCAAAAGTGTAGCCAAGTACTTCCAAAATAAAGATGATCAAAAATTAGTTTGCTTAAGCCTACTTATAATTGTGCCTAAGACTCTCCCCCAGAGAATCTTTTTTGTTGCTCAGATGTAGCCTCTCTCTCTCTAAGCCAACTTGGCAGGTGAACTCACTGCCCTCCCTGGTCTGTGGGACATGATTCCCAGGGGTATAAATCTCCCTGGCAACGTGGAACATGACTCCCGGGGATGAGCCTGGACCTGGCATCGTGGGATTGAGAAAGCCCTGGCATCGTGGGATTGAGAAAGCCTTCTCGACCAAAAGGGGGAAGAGAAATGAATCAAAATAAAGCTTCAGTGTCTGAGAGATTTCAAATGGAGTCAAGAGGTCATTCTGGAGGCTATTCTTATGCATTATATAAATATCCCTTTTTAGTATATTAGAATAGCCAGAAGGAAATACCTGAAACTGTTGAACTGCAACCCAGTAGCCTTGGTTGTTGAAGACGAGTGTGTAACTATATAGTTTATATGGTATGACTGTGTGATTGTGGAAACCTTGTGGCTCACACTCCCTTTATCCAGTGTACGGACAGATGAGTGGAAAAATGGGGGGAAAAATTAAATGAATAATGGAGGGTGGGGTATCGGGGAATGAGATGTTTTGGGTGTTCTTTTTTACTTTTATTCTTATTTGTATTTTTTTGGAGTAATGAAACTGTTCAAAAATTGATTGTGGTGATGAATGCACAACTATATGATGGCACTGTGAACAACTGATTATACACTATGGGTGATTGTAGGGTATGTGAATATATCTCAATAAAACTGAATTTTTAAAAAACTTAGCCTGAGTATTAAGTTTTTTATTGCTGCCATAACACATGACCACAAACTTAGCAGCTTAAACAACACATTTTATTCTCTTACAGGTCTGCAGGTTAGAGGCCTGACCCGGTTTCACTGGGCTGATGTCAGGGGTCAGCAGAGCTGTGTTCCTTTCTGCAGGCTTGAGGGGAGGGTCCATTTTCTTTCCTTTTCCAGCTTCTAGAGGCCGCCCCATCTTGTGGCCCCTTCCTCCATCTTCAAAGCCAGCACTGTAGCACCTCTTCCTTATTTCACATCTTCCTCTTGACTCTCTCTTCGGGTTCCCTCTTCCACTTTTAAGGACCCTTGTGATTTTATCAGGGCCACCTGGAGAACCCAGGATACTCTCCCTATTGCAAGGTCACCGATTAATTACCTTAATTCCATCTGCAACCTTCATTTCTCTTGGCCATGTAACAACATATTTATAGACTCTGGGGATTAGCACACTTTTGTGGGACTATTATTCTGCCCACCATAGTGAGATTCCACATTAAACACACATATAAAGACATATTAAATACATCATAGTTTAATATTTTGGGGACAGTTCAGTCACTGTCATTCAGTGACCTTAATCTACAAATTTACCTTTTTTATTTATATAAAACACGTTAAACTAGCCAGACACAACAGTAACAAAAAAAAACAAAGAGATATAAAACCAACTGTACAACATTACAAAGTAGTGGTTATATGTATGTATGTATACTTATGTACGTATAAAACTATACATGTATACATATGCATGTACATATATATGTGCACGTTCACACACACATTTTAAAGTTAAATATGTGGATTGAGAAAATCAGTATACCACAGAGATTCTTGGAAAGATAATGCTTAAAAAAATAAGGCCATGTTGGCGCTGATTCAAAATCAGTCGATGAGATTCTTAATGAAGAACTTAAAGCTTGGAGATAAACATATTCTTTCTTTCCGCATCAGCCATTTTTCCCTAACTGTTCTCTTCTAGATTTTTTTCCCCATTGTTGTCCATATTAAACTTCCTCGCACTCTCAAAGGCCAGCCGTTGGATGTCGTGTCCAGAGGCCTGATGGATAAAGTCAAACCACCAACCCACCTGTGTCAATGCAGCTGCTTTGGAGGAAATCACTGAAAAAACGACAAGCCATCTGTGCACTGCCCCCTCCTGTGTACCTGAAACTCCAGAGAAAAAGTCCTACTTCCCTCAGCAGCTGAAACACTCACTTTGGCTTCCAACAACGGCTTTCCTTTCAGGTGTGGCTGCAGTCACTGGGGAACACTGCCACTCGCCCTCTGGCCTTAAAGGATGGGGATGTGGTACTGGCGGTCATTCTCCGTCAGCAAGCGGATCTCTGGCCACTCCCTGAGAGGCTCATCCGGATAGCAGACTTCAAAGTCGCTGGAATTGAACTTGAACAGTCTGAAGACTTTTATCTTTACTTCAAGGGAGTATCCAAGTATAAACATATCAATCTGGGGATGAGATGAAAGGAAGGTCACCAATACACGGTTTCAAATGCCTGCCCTCCCACCACAGTACAGGAAAAGCGTTCTTCTGCAGCTTCTGAACTAATCCACTCATTTATGACCACGTAAACCACTGAGTGGGCACAGGGTACAAACAGATGTCTATTACATGGAAGGAAGGGGGACAAGCTTAGGGACATCTCTCTAAACCGGCAAGAAGAAATCACAGGAAAAACTCTTGGGAAAAAAAAAAACAATGAAAAATAAAGGAATGCGCACAATAAAAATTACACTTTTTCCAGTTAGTTTTATATCATTTTAAAGCAATCTGCGTACAAATATTTAAGATAATTTTGCTCACTTCCTAGAAAAGCAAAACAAAACAAAAAAGAAACCTTTTTCTGAAGGGATAAAAGCATTTTCTGGATTTAAAAAAGCTTCAGGAATTTCTATTTATCTGCAGTAGTTAACCAAATGCTTTTCCCAATGGACTTTCTCCTGCTTAACCTGTTACAGGAGAGCCTGCTCTCATCAGAGAAGCAGCGTGGAAAGCCACCCAGGCCCCAGTCACAGGGCCAGGAGACACTCAGCCACCAGCACAGGGCAGTGGGGCTCTCTCTCTGCCTGTCCTCCTCTGAGGGTCCCAGACATCAACCAGCCGCCTCGCTGCAGAAATGTAAACCCCAAACTCCTCTGCATCCGAGTGTCACCAAGATCATCCTGAAGCAAAGGTACCTGAGGCTCTGCCCCAATTACCTGCTCTAATCCACAAGTGTCGCCGACAGAATTCAGGTGATTTATCATGAAGCTCAAAGGGTCAGCTGAGCTTTCCCTGGAAAACAGGAGTCTGAACAGACTGGGAACAACCTTTTTAGTCTTCATTTGTTCGTAAACTTCGGTAACTTGATACAGCATGATGAATTTTAAAGCTTCGTAAAGTTTATACTCCAGAATTGCATCAGAAAAAAGGATGTTGCACATACCGCCTCTCTTGTGGTAATCTTTAATTCCACTAAATTCAGTCCACTAGAAACACAGGTGTAAAAAGTGAAATTTAGGAGGGTAAAGGTGAGTGCATACATGACTGCCTAATTTTAAAAGTACGTATACATCAAGGATAAATAGGGGGGAGCGGAACTTTAACTTTTCACTTGGCATCCTTTGGCAGTGTTTGGTTTTTTTTAAAACCATATGTTACTTCCACAATGACAGACTGGTTTAAATGAAATACATATATTTTTTCGATGACAGCAAGCTAGTTTCCTAAAATTGCTAATACTTTTATTAAATATTAAGATAATTGGGTTACATGGAGGGTAGTGCAGTGACGAGTAGTGCCAGCATCCTGTAACACTCAATGGGGACCAGGCACAGCCTGACGCTCCCAAGATTTTTCACCTTGTTGGGCCTCACGGTCCTCATACAGGGTAGATCCTATTCGTCCTCCAGTTTTACAGAGAACAACAACTATGGCACAAAAAGTTACAGTGTTCCACAAGGCTAGTATGATAGGCTCAGGATTAATTCTAATAATCCAAAATGTGTCTGTATTCAACCTCTTAATCAAATTATTATATCTGTGCTGTTTCCAAGTTATTAATAGGGTATGTTCCCAAAGGGCACTTCTGGACACCTTGTCTGAAACCTGGGCCCCCTAGTTCTGGGGGAATAAAGGTACGTGATTGCTATGGTTTCTGGGCCAGCTCACAAAAACGACTTTAACCCCATCAGAGGCGTTGAATACAGACCCTAATTATCAGGTAGAGGAACGCTGCTCTCATCCACAGCTTGGTAGGAGAAAGAAGAACAAGGAAAGGGGATCAGTTTTTAGAAGCAGCGTTTTGGCCTGCGTTTTCCTGCTCACTAACGTGAAGTGATACGCCTTGCCTGAGAGAAAAGTGGTTACATTTGGGGCATGTGTTTTCATTCCCCAAAACACTCACCTGTGTTTTCAATAATTCTACGTATTTACGTAATTTTCCAAACACGTTTGAACCTGTGTATTTCTCAGGACCAAAACTGTATTGCTGGATCCAATTACAACCTTGTGAAAATAGCAGTTTTTCAGGAAGCTTGAAGAGGAAGTACAAGCAATAATAATTAGTACCTCAACATTTATTACACACCATTTTTGAATATGACACAGTGCATAATCTTATCTCCTTTAGCAGTCATCATCTAAAAGTAGTGTGCCAGTTAAGTAAAAAGCATACAGTCATTTTTTTTAGATTTGTGGATTCAATGATTTGTAAATCATATTCTTGCTTCACAGGTGATGAGAACCTAAATGTATTAAATAAGGTTATGTCTACAAAAACACTGTTTTAGTTAAAATACTTCCCTAACTGCCTATATATATTTCTTTAGAAATTATTTTTAACCAAACAGTTTTAGGGCTTCAGAGCACATCAGAAATGCTTGGAATTCACAATCATGTACTGCAGGGTTCAGAACTAGTTCAATCTGTCACCAGCTGGGAGACCTTGCCTGGCTTATTTCCCCTCCTAGCATCACCCTCAACTGTAAATTCACGGTGGTAATACTATCCATTTGACAGGGCTTTTTTTATTATTATTAAGTAAGATTATGGTATATGTAAGAATCTGGTCCATCATAGTATCTACTCCATTTTCCCAGCACTATACTTCCTGAGCCCAGGATCAAACTGTCTATGGCTACCTTTCTGAGATGGTTTATCTGCAAACTTACACATGAGACACAGGAATGGGTTAAATGACCCCCCAGAGTTCCTTCAACCTCAAAATTCCTGATACAAAGCAGCCCACAGGAGACCGGAGCATCTGCGCTACCGCTTCCCCTGTGTCTGCGTGGAGCCGTACCTTAACAATGTCTTTTTCCCTCATCCAGGATGGAAAAGGGAGGCCCTGGCTGAACACCTGGAACAGTACCGATCTCAGTGCATCGTAGTTATCTCGTTTTACTTGCCGAACACATTTAATATGATGCCGCCAGAACAGTTCCTCATAAGCCTATTGGCACAAAAAAGAAAAATATTTGTGTTTTAAGCCCATGGATCAAAAGAATAAAGAAAGCAAATTAGCTGTATTTTCCGTAAGGGGTTACTGCCAACTAACATGGACAACATAAACAAAACAGTGATCAGTTATGAACATGACTGCATGTAGCTTTAACATGACTCATGTGTGTAAAGTCTGTTATCGTGCTATCTTACATGCAAATTCCTGGAAGCTCAGGGCCAGGGAAGGTCGTTTTGGGGAGGCAATGGATGCAACTTGACTGTAGTGAAAAATACTGCATACTTTTCAGACCATGCTAAGGGGTACTTTAAATATGCCTTTTGTTTTTGCCTTTGCTAGTGACAAAGGCAATGCTGGGTAGCACTGCTGGGAATATTTACCAAGACTGGTCTGATGGAAAATTCTAAAAGTCCTCAAAATATTTTATGTCAAGGTACCTTATCCCTCCCAGGGCAGAAACCTTCACTGTGTTGCAGAAGTCTAAAAGGCCTGGGCAGGAGAGGGCTGAAAAGAGTAGCAAAGCTCACGTTTCCCAAAATTACAGCCCAATTTACATAAATCCTCGAAGGCAGGAGCTCTGGGTAAAAGGCCCCAAGCCAATGTCTACTAGCCATTTGGCTTTTCAACTAGAGCCACGATTGTTACATGTCTCACATTTGGTGTTAGCTGATCTTTGGATTTAGTAAAGGAGAATGGAATGTTTCTCTCCTGATTTTTTATGGACAAATTCTTTGTTCTTCCATAGCGTTTATAAACAGACACACCTTCCTCATCAGCTTGGCACGAGGTAGCTCTCCTTTCCATTCTCTTGCAGAGTAACTGAGTAAATCAACTTCCGCTTCCACACTGAGGTTCCCTGGATCAAGTCAAAAATAAAAGGTAGTTACTTTTCTCTTTCCTCTTCACATCTCCTTACGCCCTCTGCACATCTTAAAGATAAGGAAACATACACATGAAAATAATTACTTTTGAATTTTCTCTGCAGATATCCAATCCACCTGAAAGATAAAAGGAATAATGATATCAAAATTCTACTTTATATAGTAAGGGCAATTTTGAAATTTAAAGATGATGCAATGACCTACCATTTCAGTTGCTGCCCTAAATATAAATACAGCCTTCTGAAGTAGCAGAGGGAGGCCACCAGAAATGAAACTGCCAACATCATGGACCCCTTTGCAAATCTCCACGTGTTATCCAAGGCTTGACTTGTAACTAGTGTCCAGCAGCGAACTTTGTCATTTCCTAAGAAATTAAAAAAAAAAAAAAATGCACATCACAACTAGACAACAGTCTGCTTCATTTAAGGAAAAAGGGATACATTGGATCATTTACCTGCAAAATGTCTATCATTGATTTACATATTTTGAAAGCACTCAGAAGTTCAACCTGAAATAAGAAATACCTACTTGTTCTATAATCAGCATGTAACAAAATTAAAGAGGGAGAGTGTAACATAAGGAGTATGGGCTTCAGAATCAACCAAACCCAAATCCCAAACCTGCCTCTACCATTCTCTGGCACACAGTTGGTTCCTGTCGAATACTCACCGAATCCACGAATGATACAGAGATCCTCTCGGCACTGAGCACACAAGAGGCACCACGAGCAACCTCTCCCCCATCCACTCTGCCTGCATTAGGGTTCTGAATCATCTCATAAGCCAAACACGTGGCATCACTTTAACAACACAAGTGACTCAGATGGCAGGTACACTGACATCATTTCCAGAAAGAGGACCACTTACAAGAAAAGATGGCATGAGATGGGTTTAGATACACTGTCTGTTACACACACTATAATCCCTGATTTGGCAAATAAAAGATGAAATCAATAGGCCTACAGAGCTCACACTGTGTGCTTATAACAGTTTATTATGTTCAGTAAACTCCTAATTCTACTACATTTGAGCGTGTAAAATGCTGAAGTACAAATGAGGAAGAGGACGTCTTGACAACAGCCAGCATTCCTGGAGTTCACTGCAAAATAATTTCCTCTACAGCACATGCATTAGTAAAATTCCAGTCATTAACTGTATTAAAAACCTCATCCATTTGGAATCTACAATTTTAGCATTTTTGATCATCTGGATATTTGATGTGCACATTTACACTCCGAATAAAGAAAGAACTTACCAGCAAAAACAGAAAATAAGATTTCTGAGAAAATATTTACAACTATTTAAAAGAAAAATAAGTGTTATTTAGAACAGTTGAATAGTGATTCAAATCACTATATATTCACTCCCTCTTAGAAACTTTATAGAATTTTTTAAAAATGTAAAGCTATACTGTTTTTACATCTATAATTCATACTTTGATTAAGCCTGATTTTTCCAACTTTGAACTGACACTAAATCCTTAAACTCATGGAGTAGCTAGAATTTCATCTATTACAGAGTTTCTTTTATCCTAACCATAAACATTTTCTACAAAAACGGATTCTTTTCATGGTTTTTAAACACTATTTTACAGTGCTTTTCCTTCTTGATACAACTTGGCCATCTTTTCCTATCAATATAGACAGATCTACATTATTCTTTTTAAAGAATGAACAATATTTCAGCATAAAGACAGACTTAAGCAACTGTAGCCTTCGTGATAAACATCTGGATTCTTTCCCACATTTCACGTCCACAAACAACGCTGCGATAAACACTCTTTCCTAGCAGTCCTTGAGGACCCGTGGCAGTTTTCTGTAGGGTCATTCCAAGCAGAGGAAACTCTGGGTCAAAAGAAGTGCACATTTTTAATTTCGACAGATGCGCCTAAGTGCCCTCCCACACACACTGCCCACCAACACCCCCACAGCAGCGTGTGAGCACCAGCCCCCTAACTCCCAACGCCGGCCACTCCCGTGTCAGTCTGTGTTGGTCTGACAGGTGAAACGTGAGCTCTCACTTTGACCTGCGCTTCTGTAGCCTTAGATGAGGTTCCAGGTTCTCCAGATGTGCTGGCCATTCAAGCTGCTTTTGCAGGGAGGCTCTCAGAGCACCTGCCTCTGCCCCTGGGGGTGCCCACTTCTCCATGCAGGGCTCATGGCCACCAAGGCGGGGACAGCCGCGGCCCTTTCGAGGGGCCAGTGCTTCCCGGGCTGTCACGGATTCTTTAAGCTGCTGCCCTCGTTTCACTGAGCAGCCCGGCCCCTCCCGCAGCTGCCCGGGCATCCACCAAACACCCACGCGGATGACGGTTCTCCCACTCCTCCACACACACCCACTCAAACACTCACACTCACAGTTACCACATGCTCACTCTTACACTTACTCTTGCACACACACTGACACACACACTCTCTCACTTTCCCTAGCCCATTGCCCTTATCCTCGAAATTAAGCCCCACTCGCCACAAGAAACTGATGTGGTCACCTGGTCAGAAAAAACGTGGAGGGCACAGCACCCCGTCCCTGCACACCTGGCACACTGCCTGCACGCCCAGCCTCCCTCTGCCTCAGGCTCCCTGTTTCTGGATCAAGTAACTTCAGCCACCAAGGGAAGGGAGGATGATCCCAGGGGAGGGAGCTGCCGTCGGGAGGGGGTCTTGGTGGGACTCATGAAGTCACTGGGGCACCTGCTGCTTCTCTCCCCGCGGCCTGGCAGCTCTGACACGAGACCCTCCTTCTGTGGGGGCCTGACTGTAGCTGGAAGACGATTCTGAGCCATTCACTGATAAGGTGTCATCAGGATGGGGGTCCCCAGGTGGCGAGGGAAAGTCTGTTTTAGTCGGAAAGAGCAGGGCTTCCCTGAAAATCAGCTACACCGTGAGCCTCTGCTGTGTGCCAGCACCTATGCCAAGCATTTACACTAGGGCAAGATGCTCCGGGGTGAGGATGGTGGGTAACTCAGAGCCCCTGCAGTGGCCCCGGTGGTGCCGGCCTTCACCCCCTCCTGCAGCCCGGGGCAGGTCTGGCGCTCGGTGCGGGCAGCCCTGGGCCATCTCGCAGTGAGGACGCACATCCCAGCCAGCTCTCACAGGGGCCGAGGGCCAAGTGAAAGCCAGGAGCGCACCCAGCACACACCCACACACTCAGGAGCCCAGTAAATGCTGATTATCATTTTACTGCTACGATGCCAGGGACTCCAGCTCTGCAGGTGAGCAAACTGAGGGAAAGTTAGTTGAATAATTACCCAGTGAGACCCAGATATTAACTGTCAGAGCTAGAATTCAAAGACGGGCAGGCAGTGCCTTGCTAGAAAGCTGCACATCTTACCACCTGCCTCTCCTGCCTCTTGAAGTGTGGAGTCCAATAAATCTGCAAGTTGGTTTTGTTACAGCCAGTGGAATCAAGGCTCTTTAGAAAGAGAATTAGTAATAGTTTTCTCCTGCATGTGCAAATGGCTGGATTAATTACAGCTCAACAACAACAGATGCAGAAGGAAACAGCGTCGTGGGGCACCCAGCAAAACAGTGCCAGGATCACAACTTTTAGAGTCGATCTCCTGAGTCCAATCTCACCCCTCAGACGTGGCTGAGAGGGGAGAACGTTGTCAACGTCAGCATGCTCACCGCGGACCCCTCAGCCAGGCTGCCTGTGGAGGCTGCCATCGCCAGCCGACTTCAAGGCGCCCTGCCCGAGAAGCCCCTGCCTCACAGGGTCCTGCGTCAAGAAATGAAGAGGGAGGGTAGGTTCCCTCACCAGGAAGCCAGTCATTCTATGGAACAGAAAGAGGGGAGAGAACAGGGGCCAGAGACAGGTGGGGTGCACGTGGGGGAGGCTGGGCCACACACAGAGCCTCCAGAAGTGCAGTGCGCCAGAGGAGGCAGAAGGAAAACGAGTGAAGCGTTGCTGGAAATTATGGATTTAATCTTCCTAACGTCCTTCAAGAGACACAAAAATGAAATTTCTTCTTAATCCTTTCAGACCGAACCACTTGGGTGGTGGCTGAAATAAGGCCACTAGGAAGCACCGGGTACTTCTGTTCTATTGGAAAGTGTATTGATTAGCTCTCACACACGATCAGCAGCATTAAAGAATCTGGAGACACCAACCCATACCATCCAAAAAAAAATAACACTAAGTAGTAAAGATCTACTTGAGTAATTACACTAGAGCCTCCTGAGAGCAAAAATGTGAGTAACTAAAACTGAAATCTCATCTATGATCACTCAAACTATATGTGGCAGATGAGACCACGGACGAAAACCAGGAAAGAAAAAGCCGCCGTTTTTTGTGGTAAACTTCTACTTAGAAATTTTTTCCATCCTCTGAAGTGTACTTAAGCTGAAATAATTCAAACATTCAAACAGGAAACCAAAAAAAGAAAAGAAAAAAAAAAAAGTCTGAAAACAAAACTAGGAGACACTCAAGAGCCGGAAGCCACGTGACGCTGCAGGCTGCACTCCTAGCCAGGAGCGGGGGGCCCGGCGTCTCCCCGGGAAGCTCACTGGTTTCTGGTTTCTGGTTCCCCTCCGAAACCCCCCGTGGTGTTCTGGGTCCAGGACAGCCACCTCTTTCCCATCTGCGCTTCCCCACACCCACTTCCTCTCCCAGGCTGAGTCACAGCCAGCATCTGGGGGTTTGCTCCATGGCTCCACCTTAGCTGCACCCACCCTTCACCTTCCACAGCAGAGGCCACGAGCCAAGGGTACCAGGTGGCCAGGCCCAGCTAAAAGGACCAAAACCAGCATTTAATTTAGATGTTTCAGGAGGCAGAGGGAGTGAAGAAGGACACCGATCAATAAAATGGCCTTGATAAAAAAAAAAAATTTAGGGTAAAAACATGAATTTTAACTGAATAAAGACAACATATTTTTATCTGCTTCAGTGTCATGTTACAGTGAGCTAACAGGAGACGGAAGAAAGAGCGGGGAAGAGGGACGGCGGGAGGTGAGCTGGAAGAGCATCCGTGCAGGGTCAGCTGCACACGCTCTCACAGGTGGCCAGCTGAGGACGCGAGCACTGCCGAGGTACCAGGTAAACATCCCACATTTCTGAACTGTGTCACTTTGAAAAGCTGAGCGTGGCTTTCGGTCAATCCCAATCCGGGGTGACAAGTGCTGCCCAGAGGAGTGCACTGAAGCCAACTCTGCAGGGAAGGGCCTGGGAAGACCTCTCTCCCTCTGGTCCTTTCCCTGCCCACCCTCCTTGGTCACACTTCCTCTTCTCATCCTAGGGCTGGGGGCTGGAGGGAAAAGACCCACTCCTGCCTCAGGGAGCTCATGGTCTGGGGCCCTGAGACCCTCCCAGCAGCTGATGCAGGCAAAGAGCACCACAGCCTGTGCTCCCAGGGTTGGCACGTCCTGGGGGCAGGAGGCAGCCGGGACCAGGCTCTCCAGGCAGGACAGGGCAGGCAGAACCCCAGCCCCAGGACACCCCTCTCAGAGGGCTTGAGTTTCTCCTTGGGCCTCAGGGTGGCTCCAGGGAAAAGCTGGGAGCCTAATCGTGGGCAACAATTGCTTACTCCTGAGAAACGCAGAGGCTCAAGAACAAAGCAAAATATTGTACATTAGTCCAAACAAATAAACTAAGTATTACGCAAACAGAATGATAAAATACAGGCCAAATTCTGTTAGGTCATCACAGTTTTTAAGTCATTTGGAGCACCTGGAGACTATCGTGATTTTTAAAAGGTCAGCACAGCAGAGTGAATGAGGAGAGGGGAAATATCCAAAAAGGTATCCTCCTAATCAAACGATGGGGCCAACACACTTTCTAAACTTTTGAATTTGGGGTATTACTTCTGCTCAAGTAAGAAACTACTGTCTTTCCACTTAAAATACCATAACCAAAACAACTAGAAGATCAGTATCACTTTGGCAGAGAGCCACTAAGTGGCCAGTTTTTAATCTTGAAAGTCAAGACTATAGGAACTTGAAAGGTAGCCCTGTCATGCAACCCACCAAAGCCCCTAGCACCAGCCCCACGGGCTGGCCATGTGCCAGCCCAGGTCCCCAGTAAACGGAGCGTCAGTGAGCACAACAGGAAACTGCTCCTCGCCCAACACTGAGTATTTTGTGAACATGTTTTATTTTTAAATAATATCATAATCCAGAGTTCTTTCATTTTACCAGGCACATGTTATAGGAGTGTTACATGCAAGCCATCATTTTAAAGGAAAGATTAACTTTCTAATTACATGTTGTTTTTTTTTTTAAAACCTACCCAACTATAAAAACACCAAAGCTGCATGTGGGGCAGGCTACTGCTGAAGGGCAAGCTCCGATTCCTTCTCAATGAACTGTGGAATTTCAGGGCCGAAAGGAGCCTTGTGAAGACCATCTCATCAACCAGGGAGGCCTCTGTGGCCTGTGGGGGGCAGCCAGTCTGGTGGAACGAGCACTGGGCTGGGAGTCCGGAGTCTGGACTGCTGTCTTTACTCTGTCTTTTACTGGCTGCAGGACCTCAGACAAATCACTTGGCCTCAGTGAGCCTGAGAGTGTCCCCAAAGGCCACGGCGCGGTGACAACACAAGGGTGGAACAACAGTACATGCAGTAAGTCACGTGAAAGTGCTTCGTAATCACTAAAGCACCACCCAAATGGCACCTGCCACGATTTGCCATCTTATCATCCAACCAGGGCTCACGTACCCTGGGGTGGGAAGTCACCTATCTTGTAGGAGTCCTTTTCCTTTTTCTGGAATGTTCCTCCTTTTCTTGATCAAAAGCTATCATTATTCTATGAACACAGATTAAGCTCCTCCAGTGGGCCAGGCTCCGTGTGAAGTGGCGATGCTACAATTATGAACGCAACAGACCCGGCCTCCCCAGTGTAGATTTACAGATGGACCCTTGCAAATGAGAACGGAGTGCCAGTAAGGCAAAGCTCCAAAGGAAAGGAGCTTTGTGCTCAGATTCTGAGCACATCCACGAGACCAGGGCTGGGGAAGGCTTCCCCGAGGACTTGAGGCTGAGCTGAGAGCCAGAGGATGGGCAAGACAGTCCAGAAGGCGAGGAAGGCAAGGGGAGGCTGGGGAGGCCAGGGAGGCTCAAGTCAGCAGAGCCTGTGGGGCCCGTTACTGACATTGATGTTTAACTGAAGAGCAAGAGAAGCGCTGAAGGGCTGTGAGCGCAGGCTGACGTGATAAGAGCGGTAATCACAACTTCAATCATCACTGTTCTCGGTCAGGAAGAACCAGTCTGGCTCCCCTTCCACATGACAACCTTTTCAATATCTCACAGAGTTGAAGAACGCGCTGGGCTGCAGGGGCTGGCATCCTGCCTGTTCTCCAGGCCCAATTCAAAGTCCCCTCTGACAGGAGGCCCTCCCAGCCCCTTCCAGATGGAATTAATCTCTCCATCTGGTGCACCCTCAAAACTCCGTCCATGCTGCTGGTCGGTCTCGAGCACAGGCACAAACACGAGTGCACCAACGCACGCACACGTGCACAGGCACATTTCATCTCTGGGGTAAAGAAACTGAAGCCCAGAGAAAACGAGTAGGAGTCTGAACTTGAACCCACTTTTTCTGATGTAAAGTCCTTTGGACTCACTACACAATAGCCTTTCCCTAAGTAATCCTCTTCCAAAATGAAAACCCTCAACAGGCACTATACTTTGAATTAACTTTTATTTCCACTCTGCGTCTTTTTCTCCTTCGTGTTGAACGTGTCCAGCCTTCTCACCCGGTTCTCACACGACGCGGTTTGGGGTCTCACCAGCACAGTGGCCACTCCTCCAGGAACCCATTCCATGCTTACAGTGAGCTCCCAGATGTGACCCAACAAGGAGGGAACCTAACACGATGACCACTGTCTTCATTCTAGATCAGGGGTCGGCACATTTTCTACAAAAGGGCCAGAGAGTAAATATTTTACACCATCTCTGCTCCAACTACTCAACTCTGCCTCTGTAGAGTGAAGTCATCCATAGATGACACACCGCATGGCTTTGTTCCAATAAGACTTTATTTACAGACACTGAAATTTAAATTTCACATAAGTTTCATGTGTCATGAAATAGTATTCTTCTTTTGATTTCTTTTTTCAACCATGTAAAAATGTAAAAGCCATTCTTAGGTCATAAGTCATAAAAAAACAGACAGCAAGCCAGATTTGGCCTGCGGGCTGTATTTGTCAAATACTGGTTCTAGACATGCACTCACAGAAATGCAGCCTGTGATTGTATTAGTATTAAACAGATGCTATTAAAAAAAAAAAAAAAAAGCCATTGGGTCACTTTCAGCCTGCTGTCAACGTAAAGCTCTTTAGACCTGTTGGTGGGGTTTATCTCCCCATCTTCTAATGAGAGAAAGGGGACAGGTGCTTTAGCCCCACCACTCTGAGTTCCAGAAGGGGCTGTCCTGGAGATACAGTACTGGCTTCTCTCACTTTACTCCTTCAAGAGGGAGACTTAACAGGTTTAGAATGCCCACACAACTAAGACACGTGGATTTTCTCAGTCACTGAGCTAGCATTTTACGTCTACCTCTCAATTAGTGCAGAACGTGGAAAGGGAAGAGAAGGGTTAGAAAAATCATATGTGCAAGTTCTGTGCCAATTGGACCCAGGACCTTGGATTGATCCCTACTAAATTGCACATTACCGGATTTGGCTCATTGCCTCAACCTGCCAGGCCTTCTGTGGCACTCGCAATACCCAGGCCTTTAATTATTAGACTTGCTTCCACATCCTAGGACAAATCCTTCATGAACATGTTGGCCATGACAGAACTAAGGGCACCTCTGAGAGAACCACTGCTCGTTTCCCCTGGTGGTGGTTCTTCCTTTAATCGGTATCATTCAGGTGCTGCTGCTAATGGTTCCTCATCCTTCTAACTGGCCTCCCTACCCAATCCATTTTCCACACTGTAGCCTGAGTGATGTGTTGCTTTTTTTTTTTTTTAAACCCAATGGACTGTGTCATCTCCTATTTTAAAACTTTTAATGGCTTTTCTCACTCATAAGAAAAAGACTTGGATCCTGGCATCTCCTGCAGTGAGCTGGAAAGGCCCTTAAACAAGGTGTGAAAAGGTAAGAGCACATCACTTAATTCTAGCAGGAAGCCACAGGAAGCTGGTTCTTCCATTATTAAGAGTGCCAATCAATGCTTGTTGAAATGAGGTGGTGAAATAAAAGGTTATTAGTCCAACTGTGGAGATCTATTCAATGATATTATTCTTTGTAATGAAAGCAGTGTTTGTAGAACAAAAAGTCTTCCTACTCTCAGCAAGTTGGAAACCAGAGAGAAGTGCAGCAAGAATGGAATGGGACAAAAAAAAAAGGATCGCAGCAGCTGCTGCCAAATTCAGGCAAAGCAGGGTGAGGAAAAGAGCGGAAGCCAAGTCTGGCCTGCCTGCTGCCAGCCTGCGTGAAGTTTCAGGACTCTAGCTCGGAATTCATCTTCTCCTCCTCCCATAGAAATCAAACCTCTGACTTTCAGCTGGGCACATGATCCCTAGGAATAAAGGCTTGTTCCAGTCTCCCTGGGTGCTGGGCGGAGCCAAGAGAGTGAATTCTTGTCAAGAAGAGGTATATGCAACTTTCAGAAGAAGCCACTGAGAGGGGTGGATTCCTTGCCTTTCTTCCTCCCAGTTGGCTGGAATGTAAGCATGATGGCTGATGCTTCGGCAGCTATCCTGGAGCAAGAAGTGACTGTGGGAATGGAAGCTGTTAACAGCAGAGAAACAGAGGGAAGGAACCTTGGCTCTTGGGACCACGGAGGCGGTCCGGCCCAGGGGCACCACCTCTGAGCTTTCACAGGAGAGACACAAACTTGATTCCCTTATTTTGGGTTGTTCTGCTACTCCAATCAAACCTAATCCTAACTAATAGTCTGTAGTCTGGTGGTCCCTTCTGACTTTAAAACTGTGTCATTCGTCGGAAATAATGCACCCCCCACCCCTCACCAGTGTAATTTCCCTCCCCTTAACTACACCAACATAAACATAAAGCAGGAAGTGGGAGGTGGGGCACTCACCTCCCAGGCCAGGATGGTTTCAAGGCAGTGGGATGGAGCAGCAGCAGGCAGTCAGGAGCACGCAGAGCTGAGAGCCTCGGGACCCCAGCTTCCTCCCCTACGGCCACAAAGAAGGAGGCAGGGCCCCTGGCCTCCATTTCCCTCTGTTCTCCAAAGGCCTTGTTATTTCAACTGGTTTCAGAGTTATGTTGGAGGAACAGGGGCATGGGGTACGAGGCACAGGATTGTAAGTGGTTGTGAAATAATTGAAGTTCAACTAAACTCAAAATGTGACTCAACGCTTGCACCATAGGAACGATACCCTAGGCAGGTGGAGAAGATTCAGAGACCTTGACAAACACCAGCGAGTATGCCAACCAATAGAAGGTTGTGCTTGGTCCTAAAGATCTACTAAACCAGCTGACCTGAAAGCACTGTTTTGATAAACAGCCTTTTCCACAAGGGCTTCCATGGATGTGACCAGCATCCAAAAGACAGCAGGGAATTTTTTTTTTTTTTTTAAAAAAAGGAAGGTTGGGGAGACAGGGAAGGAGGGAGAGGAAGAACTGTATGTACCTTCATATGTTACAGGCTTAACTATTTGAATGGATCAATCAATGAGGTGTAAGTGGGAGAAGACACAAAGGAATATTAAAGCATGAAGCACAAACCAGTACAGGTAGGTCAACAAGCCCTGGCTGTACAAGTACTCCTCCGTGACAAGGAGCTAAGCATGCAAAAATGAGCTTAACATTAAAAAAAAATAATAATAATAATAAATAAATAAATAAAATAAAGGGCCACACCATGGAAGAAACTGATTTAATAAACCCTGTCCAAGTGATTTTCTTCTGCACTTCAGATTTCAGAGGAAAAGAAGGAACTGACACATCCATGTCTGCACCATCTCAGCTGCAAGACCACAGGACCAGACATTTCTATCAGTAATTCTGTTGGCTATGTTTCCATTTCAAGCTGAGTCACCAACCTAATCTTTAGCTACAAACTGAACTCCAAGTTCATTTTTTTTAATGCCAAGTACAGTGACAAAAAGCCATTGCATTGTGCTCATCTGCTGACCTCACTGCCACCCAGCCCTTGTTTTGAGATGGTGACTGATTACTCTCCCCGCTGCGCTGGCACTGACTGCCATCTCTCCCACCTCCCCTTTGGTAGCAGCAATTCTCCTTCCTCCACGGCACTTCAACCTGTCTGGGTGGTCAATTCGGAAGACATGGAGCACTCCAGCTTTCCTTGGACATCAGAGAGCTCACAGGTGAGTGGAGGCTTCCTGTCAGGGGTCAAAAGCCACATCCACGATATGCCGGGCATCATTCTAAGGATTCGGGAGCAATTCCATCACTGCCTGGCAAGAAGGGATTTGGTTCACTTCTCTTATGCCTGGGAGACTAAATCTTTCGGGAACACTCCATGCCCTGACCGGGAGGATGGACTCAAACTGCTCAAAGCTTGCTCCCTGATGCGCTCCCCCCCAGGCCATTGGGGAACTGGCTCATACCCACAGAGGCAGCAGGGAACTCATCTCCCAGGGGATGGGGACAGAAGTGGGGACCATGCTTCTCTTGTTTGACAGTGAACCCTTGAAGTTTAATGAGATCTCACTTCTCTCTGATTTGGGGAGGGGGAGCACCCTATTGAGAAATTGACTTCTAATTACTTTATTACTCCCCCAGCTAGAAGACTAGCCCTAATGTTCATTAAAAACCAACAACAAAAAAAAAAAAAAAAAAAAAAAAAAGGGAAAAAAAACAATACAGCAAGAGGACAAAGCACTAATAAGGTTATTTTAAATTACTGTCTGTCAACTGTTCCCACAATTCCATACACACTCAAAGCCATCTGTACCTGGTTCAAACAACAACAAAAGATTTACTATAAAATTCTTAATTTAGACATATATTGCTCATAGCACTTTATGTGCTAGGGTTTCTAGAGTTTATGGTTATTACCTATGAATCCCAGCAACAGAACTAACAGACAATGTTTCTGAGTCTCCTAGAAATGAAAGTAACATCTTAACACCCTCTCAATGTAAACATGATACCACCTGTCTATTTTGGCCACCAACTACCTGGGAAAATAGAAAAAACGCAATATGACAAGAACAAAAGATTAATGGAAAATAAAGAGCATTTACAAAAACTTTTCTGTTGATTTACTGTGATGTAACATTAAAATAGCCTTCCATTCAATTAATTACAGATCAAATCAAGGTATATACAACCTTGATGCTTAGTTATTTTGAAAACAGACTGTCCTGCTAAGAAATGGAACATTCACCAGAGTGCTCGAGTGGAGAAAAGGTAGGATTTGCTGCTGGTTCAGTAACTTCTCTAAAAGTTAAGGAGAAACTGTCATAGCCAGGTACAGGGTAGCTTTTTAGCTCAGCAGTGGTAATTTTTTCATGAAATCTCAACTCCTGTACCCCAGAGCTGGGAGAGAGATCTCAAACACCAACAATGGTTCAACAATGACAACCCAGCTTTAATTTAGAAAGCTTACATGTGATTTTCAGTAACCTTGGAAACTACAGCATGCTCTCAGGTTTAAACCTGACCTGTTTCAGGAGACAGTAACAGGTGGATGGATAAGAATTAGGCTAGGGATGGAGTCACACTGACAGGGTTTGAGTCCTGGCTACCACTCAGCAGATGGAAACCTTGAGCAAATTCCATAACCCATCCAAGCATCACGGAGATGGTGGTGGCACAGGATAGAGAGGGCCCTGTGTTCAGTGCCAGCACCACAATGAGAACTCGAGTGCCCGCTGTTAGTGGGAGAGGAACAAGCACTGGGTGCTCCAGGCACATGGGAAGGCACCCCAGCCCAACCCCTACTCCAGAGAGCCAGGAAAGGCCTCCCAGATAAAGCAACGTCTATGCCAGGACCTAGGCCAGGTAAAAGGCCATTTTCAAGTTAATAACTGCACCAATCGAGAACTTCCACTTATATGAAATACATGGTACCCTCTTTGTTGCTCAGATGAGGCCCTCTCTCTCCAGCTAGGCAACCTCGGCAGGTGAACTCACTGCCCTCCCCACTATGTGAGATCTGACTCCCAGGGGTGTAAATCTCCCTGGCAACGTGGAATATGACTCCCGGGGATGAATCTAGACCCGGCATTGTGGGATTGAGAACATCTTCTTGACCAAAAGGGGGATGCAAATTGAAACAAAATAAAGTTTCACTGGCTGAGAGATTTCAAATGGAGTCGAGAGGTCACTCTGGTGGACATTCTTATGCACAATACAGACAACCCTTTTTAGGTTTTAATGTACTGGAATAGCTAGAAGAAAATACCTGAAACTATCAAACTCCAACCCAGTAGCCCTGACTCTTGAAGACGATTATAAAAAGCTACGCCGTGACCATGTGAAAAGCCTTGTGAAAACCTTGTGGATTGTACTCCCTTTATCCAGTGTATGGATGTATGAGCAGAAAAACAGGGTGGGATGGGGAAGATGATTTGGGTGTTCTTTTTTACTTTTATTTTTTACTCTATTCTTTCTGGTGTAAGGAAAATGTTCAAAAATAGATTGGGGAGATGAATGTACAACTATACGATGGTACTGTGAACAGTTGATTATACACCACAGATGACTGTATGGTATGTGAATATATCTCAATAAAACTGAATTTAATAAAAAAAAATACATGGTACCAAAAAAAGTTACATTTGATTCAGTGTTCAATCACTTCATAGAAAAGTAAGGATAGAAGTACAAAAGTGGGGCAAACAGGCTGGCGAAAAACTACCAACTATGGACTATTTGTTTCTAAGCATCCTGTTGTGTGTGTGTGTGTGTGTGTGTGTGTGTGTGTTTAAATTCCAGTGTGTTTTCCCCCTATTTTTTAAAGTAGCAAAGTATTTCTCTTTGAGGTTACAGACAGCACAAGGAAAATCTGCAGCCACTCACTCCTTGCCACTTTGGCCCAACTGCCCTCTGCCAGCAGCCCCTCTGCTCTGTGTTCAGCTCTTTGAGGGGAAACCTGTGGGAACAGGCCAACAAGTGCTCAATAATCCCAAACATTATTTGGGTGGGTCAGAAACATCTGCTTCACACAGAAAGTCAGTCATTCATGAATGGCCCTGGAGTAACAGAACAATGATATTGAGGAATACACCTTCAAATCAGCTGAGAAGTCCACACGGGAGACCTGTGAGTCCCTCAACTTTGCTGTGACTCATAAAATAGGGATAAAAATAGCCTCGACCTCATAATATAAGATCATGACAATAATAATAATAAAACAAGAGAACATTTCAGTGCTTACCAGGGGCCATGCGTGGCACATGACGTGTAATAAATGAGCTAAGACAGAAGTAGCACAAAATAAATATTAGCCCTTACTGGTATCCAAACATTTTGCTTAGCATTAGATCCTTTCCCTGCCCCCCTAAAAAAAAAAAAATCTTACCCAGAAGAGCAGTATCAAAAGGAAAAACTACAAAGCAGTTTTGATTACAGCTAGAGTGGGGGGACCCACAAGGTCAGCCCCTGGTTGAAAGCTCGCAGTCTCAGCTCTCAGCTCTTTATTCGTAAACAAATGCAGAAGGATGGAAATGGCCAAGGCAGAGTCGGAATAAATGGGAACAGTTAACAACTCTGAGGCTCACAAAAAGAGGCAGGCACACTCCCTCTTCAAACACAGATGGCCACGGGTGGGCTGAGAACTGTGAGGTCACTCTGTCCTACCCCGGGGCCACCTCTGCCTTCCTGACATATCACAGTGTCTTCTCCAGGCTCCCGGGCCTTGGACAAAGTGGTCTTTGATGCCTCTTCCATATCTAATATTCTGATCCCGACAGCGGCTTTCCCAGATGTTTAGTCCACAAATCTCAATATCCAAGCACTTAAAGAGAAGTAGTGACTGGCTCCGCGTCCCAGTCACCGAGCGTCTGGCCCGTGCCTCCCCGCCAAGGTTTCAACAGACCTCACCAAAACGCCATCTCACATGGAACACGCCGTGGAAACTACGATGTTTACGTTTCACAAATTTGCTGGGGATAAAGGCTACTTAACCAAGGAGGACCTGAGAGTACTCATGGAAAAGGAGTTACCCAGATTTTTGGAAAATCAAAAAGACCCTCTGGCTGTGGACAAAATAATGAAGGATCCGGACCAGTGTCGAGGCGGCAAAGTGGGCTTCCAGAGCTTCCTTTTGCTAATCGCTGGGCTCACCATCGTGTGCGACGACTATTTTGTAGTACACATGAAACAGAAGGGAAAGAAGTAGGAAGAACTGAGGAACTAATTCCCCCAACCCTCATAAGAATTATCCCAAGAGTCACTTAAGAAATCTTCCCTACAGCTTCCCTCTGCATAAAGATTTCATAGCAGATCAGGATCCTTAGAAAACGTACAAATAAAATCCAATTCCCATTTGACAAGTAGTGGAAGAAAAGCCAATTAAATGCCAGATAAGCTTTTAATTTTTATATTGTTTGCATCCTCTTGCCCTCAATAAACAAATTTCTTTTTTAATAACTAAAAAAATATATATATATATTAAATGGCTACCAAAATTACTCCTTCCATCTCTACTTGCTCTGTAGGTTTTCTTCTATTGTTCTCCATTTGTTTTTATCATCAAGCGTTAACTTGGTATTATTTGCTATTATCTCAAAAGTGAATCTTGGTGTCTCTCTTACTAAAATAGGAGTAGGTATCCCTAGCTTTTGCAATTGATTTTAAAACTGTTTTTTTCCTCTCCCAAGCATAACCAGCAAAGAAGGGAAACTATGCTCCTAGGCCTCAGAGGTTTTGTTTTGGAGAAAAAAAAATTTCCATAACCTGATCCTGGAATCACATTCTTCCACTGTTGCACATCAACTGCAGGCACCCCCCAGGCTGGAGCAGGGGAAAGAATTCTCTGTCCAGGCTCACAGAGCAGGCACACCTTGCACTTGCTACTGACGGAGGAAAATTCCTGGCAATTACAGTAAGCCTAGAGTAAGCACCTAACCAGTTTTTTCCAGCTACGCCCCTACCTCCATTTCCAACTTTCCTTTCTCTGCCAAACGAAGGCAGGGAGAAAGAAAGAAAATAACATTAAAAAAAAAAAAAAAATCAAATGAACACACCCACGGAAATATTTGAACAGTTCTATAATAACCCTAGATGAGGAAAGGTTGCAACATGAGTTCATTCTACAAACTTTAGCAAGTGGGAGGCAAGTCAATCACAGGATTCCAGACTGGGAGGGGCCTCATGGATGGGCTAGCCCAACCCTCATCTTACTGATGAGGACACGGAAGTCCACAGTGGCTAACGCCTCGACCTCAGACCTGAGCCTTTTGCACCCTTCCAAAGAGCTTGCCCTCTGAATCAAAAGTTCCTGCCTGGAGGGAGCGCAGCAGTTAAAAGCATTCTAGCAGTTGCTAACTTTCCATCAACACTGCAGTACCCAGTCATGCTCCCAAAACTCACTGGTGGTCTCCCAGCCCTGGGGTGACCCCGGGACTACCAAGACGGGAATATGGCTCATTCAAACTGAGAAGCAGCTGGGCTTACCCTCCGCCTAGCTGGGAATCCAAGACTCGGCTGAAAGGATGGGAAGGAAAACACCCTGCACCTCTCAGGTCTTCAAGAGTCCGAGAGGAACCAGCTACCGACCCAGGAGGAGACGCCCAGAGAGAGGGGACGTGTCCCCCGACGGGAGGGAAGCGACTGCGGGCGTGGCCTGCTGCCACCCAGCTGCTGCTCTGGTCTTTGGTGCAACTCACAAGAAAGCAAGTGCTCTCTGTTCTTCGGCACATCTGAGTGCTGCGAGAAGGTGTGGGCCACATCCTCTGCCAGCGCGGCGGGAAACCATCAGCTTCCTTCAGACAACTCCGAGCTCCCAAGGTGGGACGTGGGTCGGGGTCCACGCGCCCCCTACCCGCCCCACCTCACGCCAACCCTGAGATGCTCTTTTCCTTTCCAAAAAACTGCCTTCCCCACCGTGGAAGGGCGTTCGCTGGCTCGACCCTGCAGCTCTGCTTCCCGCCGGCGTTAATATCTTTGTTCGAAAGCGACCACCGACGGCTGCCCAGACCCCGCGGGGCAGGAACGCGGCGCCCACCCCACGCCCCGCCCACCACACACCCGCCCCGGCCAGGGGCGCCCTCCGGCTCCCGCGGACGTTCCTTCTCCGAACCCGGGGGCGCGCCCTCGGCCCCCACAGGACTGAGCCGACCGCCGCGGAGGAGAGTGGTCCGCCCGGCCCGGGACCCACCTGCGATGGAGGCAGAAGGCCCCTTCCGCTCCCGCGTCTGCAGGGGACTCCTCCGCGCCGCCATGCCGGCCGCGCGCTGCAGGGCGCGGAGCCTGGGCCCGTGGGTCCCACAGACGCGGCGGCCCCGCGGCCCCGGGATCCCTTCCCTGCGGCGGACGCGCGCGGACGGGCAAGGGGCGGGGACGGCCCTCCGAGCCCCCGCCCCGGGCCACCCGCGCGCGGACTGACGCGCCAGGCCGCCAATCAGCGGCCTCCGCCGGGCGGGGCGGGGCTGGGTGGGGCTCGCGCGCCGTCGGGGCGGGGGCCGGAGGCTGCGCCGGGCTTGGCTGCGGGTCGTAGCCCGGGCTGCGGGACGGGAAGCTGCTTCTTGCACCCGGCCGTGGGTCCCGGGGCCGCTAAACCTGGGAACGAGCTGGGAATTCCAGCTGGATGGGTCCTGCGACCTTCCTGCATGTCGCATTCAGGGGGAAGCAAAGAAGCCTGGAGGGCGGGGTGATGGGGGCCCAGGGGCCGGCGCCGTGTACCTCTTCCCTGACGGGTCCCCGACAGCCGTGGTAGGTCACGGCCGGGAGAGGGAGTGACTGGAACCCACATGTAGCTGTGGGCCAAGGGCCTCTACCACAAGACTGCGCAAATTTTCCAATCTTTATTTCCTCCTGAGTCAGCAGAAGGGCGTTCTTAGAACTCACGGTTTACTTTGGGGGCGCAAATAGGCTAGTCATTGACGTAACTAACTCTCAGATAAAATGGTTTATCCATAGGAAAGAAAAATATGTGGGAGTCGTGAGCAGCAAAAATAAACAACCCAACAATAAAATGAGCTCAAAACAAGGTTCTTTTGCCTCTGGTTTCCTAGTCAGATGGACTTTTCTTTTTTTTTTTTTTTTTTTCCAGAAGAAAAAGGAAGAAAATAAAAATCCTAGTGAACGCTTCCTCTTTTGCCAACACACAATTCCAGAGACAAACAGACTTGCATTTGAAAATGGTTTGGCTTCTTTTGGAATAGAAATTCCATAGCTGAAGAAAGATGTGGCAAACACCCGGGGATTTTACAGGGTCCTTCGGCAATGTCTGCAAGTAATTGAATCTCTTTCCACCCAGTCTCATAACAAAGGATTAGAGGATCGCATGTCTTTGAGGACTCCAGTAAAATTCTGTATCAGAGGCAAAGGCAATTAATATAATGTCAGGCACTTAGGGCAGCTGACATCAGACCAGGCACTTTGTGCTGGAAGACAGGGACACAAGCTCAGCGGCCATCTCCCAGCTGGCCCTAGCCCCCTTCCTCTTCCACTGTGCAAGGATGTTTCAGTCTGTTTCCATTCCACATGCCCAAGGAGATGTTAGTTCTCATGAAAAGGCTGGACCAGACCTTAAACCCAGAAACAGCAGAAAAGCAGTTCCAGATGCTTATCAGGACAGGAATTCTCAGCGGCAGGGCCCTTGCCCCTGGGGTGGAAAAATTCTCAACCCTCAAACAGCACAGATTTGTCTCTCTCCTCCGACACCAAGTGGGGCACGCAGAGCTGCCGTCCACCAACCCCGACCCTAGCAGTTGGCTGCCCGGGAGATTTGCCATAGTGGGCTCTCTTCCCCTGCTCTTTTGTGCCCTTTGTATACACATTTGCTGAAAGTTTCTATTGTGCTGAGCCTGTGTCCCCAGGACGCACTGTGTGGCTGCTCACTCCTCACTTCGATAAGTCTTTTACATGTGTTATTTCATTTAATCCTCACAGTTGCCCATGAAGGAGGGACTATTATTATCGCCAGTTTACAAATGAGGAATGTGCTACGGCAGAGTTTGAACCTGGGTCAACCTCTAAACCACCCCACCTTTCTACAGCCCATGATTCACAGAAGATAATAAATATGTTCCCAAACTCTTCTACATGTTTAGGAAAAAAAAAATCCCTTTTATCCAAGTCAAATTTTAACGTCAAGGGGAGTTTTCTACAGTCGTAAACCATGACTTGCGTGTATAGAACCACATTACTCGCACAAAACAAATGACTTAAAATTGTTGCAGCCAGTTAAACCTAAACAAGTTATGAGCAGTAATGGGTACAAATTATCCATACTAGAAACTGAAAATAATAGGACTAATTTCTTATGGTCTAATTAAATGAAATTTACTTAGGTCCTTTAACCACAAAACAAATTAGCCAGTTCCCCTCTCCGTCTTCCCCGAGATAATATTTATGAACACAGCTGTTTATACTTGGCCTAAAATCCTTTGAATTAATTTGCATGTTCATTGTTACTCCAAAAGCTGAGTGGGAGGCCTCTTACTGTGGTATTTACAGACCCAGAACTTGAAGTCAGACTGCCTGGCTTGGCTGCTTAATAGCCATGTGGGCTTGCATAAATTATTTCACCTTTCTGTGCCTCGGTTTTCTCATCTGTAAAAGGGGGCTCATAATAGAACTGCATGAAGATTAAATGACTAAATATGTGCAAAACCTTTAGAAGAATGCTGGGCATATAATAAACATATAAATGTTGATCAACTAAAGGATGTGAATACACATAGAGATTTCTGATTGGCTTTCTGGTCTACCCTGTGTGACACCACCACCCCCTCTTTTTTTTACTATATGACATAACAATTATAGGGTTATTGATTTTTTTATACATATGTTGTACTTTGTGGGCAAGCAATCTGACTTAGAATCCCTAGTGTCTAGCACAGAGCTTGAATATTCATGAATGAGGGAATCGAGACGTTTTGTTTCCAGCTAACAACTATACTCAACGAAGACCTCTATAGCAACCATATTGGCTGAAACTTTGATGCAAATCATTGCATTTGGCTAACGATTGAACTTAAAACAAAACAACCAAAAACAAAGCCAATGCCTAACGTTGTGTCTAGAAACCACCTGGTTATGATGCTTACGAGTTCAGATCGAGTGACCAGGGCAACATCTACTCCAGTTGGTCATGTGGAGAGTCATGCATGATATGGCCCAAACCAAAAGAAAGAAAGAAAGAACTTCCAGCAAAGATTTTCTTAGAGTTTTGGTTTCTCATAGAGTTTTCTTGACCATTTGAGCTCTGGAAGTGGAATGCGAGTATCCATTGAATACATTACAAAAGGTATTCTCCATTGTTATCCCCAACCCTGGATTATATTCAAGAGTCACTCATTCACGTTCAGTTCAGCCTCAGGCTAGGACAAACTGAAAGTTGCTCTGAGGACAGTGGAACTGTTACACCTTATTCTGGGCAATAGACTCGCACTCTCCATTTCCTTTTGATACTGCTCTTCTGGGTAAGATTTTTTTTTTTTAGGGGGGCAGGGAAAGGATCTAATGCTAAGCAAAATGTTTGGATACCAGTAAGGGCTAATATTTATTTTGTGCTGCTTCTGTCTTAGCTCATTTATTACACGTCATGTGCCACGCATGGCCCCTGGTAAGCACTGAAATGTTCGCTTGTTTTATTATTATTATTGTCATGATCTTATATGACAATAACAATAATTTTCCTGGCTAGACTGACCTACAGTTAAACATCATCCTCTAATAGGGAGGTTACAAAGGGAGACTCTGGGTCAGTTGCTCTAATTCCTGCACCAAAAATGGCACATGGAAGGCCCTTGTTCAATAGTCGTTGCAAGAAAAGATGAGTGAATGAGTGACAGAAGGCAATGGCTGGGCTTCTTACTAAAAATCGGTGAAAATTTCCAGCCTGTACTCATTTCTATTCGTTCTTATCCAAATCCATTTTTTTTTAACTTTATGCCATTACTGTTGATATCCATAAAAATCAAAATTTGCGAAATCCTTTGCTTTCTTCTCCAGCTCTGCATTGTATCTGAGCATTGGTTGCTTCTTGTTTATATGAAGTCTCTCAATTACTATAAAAACTTCTATTCCAAAATCAGGTAGGGTCAGTTTTTCTAATAGAGGTCAATCAGTGACGATGATGGTAACGGTGAATGGTGATGATAATGGAGAGTTAGTTGATGATGATGGTGATGATGATTATGGCGATGATGATGGCAGAGTTTTATTGACCACTTACAAATTGCCAGCCTCTGTTACATGCCCTACATGTATTAATTCATCCAACCCTACAACTCCCATTAGATATAGGTACTATTATTATTCCCAATATACAGATAAAGAAACTGAGGCACAAAGGGGGTTAAGTGTATTATCCCAGGACATCCAACGAGCAAAAGGCAATCTAGAATTTGAACCCAGGTTACAGGGCCATATGGAAAGCTTCCCCTAATAAAAATCACTTCCCAGGAACACAGTGATTCCCAAAATTCAGGTCAGATCTTTCTCCTGGACAAGTGGGGGATAGGAGAAGCTTGGTTGACCCTGCACCATGCCAGTCTAGCATAAAGATGAGCAGATGTGGCAAGTGGCGAGCCCAGCGTGAGGCCAGTATTCTCACTGGCATTTCACAACCTAGGCTGAGAAATCCAAAGGGCAAGGCAGGATTGGGAATGCCAATGTGTGAAGCCTAAACAAGCAGGGAAGTCAGGAGAGTTCTCAGGAGAGGGTCCAACGTGGCAGGGACAGAGGCAAACCTAAAGAACCCTGAGTCTGACCAGTGGACGCTGATGAAGCTTCTATGACTCTCAAGCTGGAGCCTTTAAGCTGTGCAAGTGAGGGCCTCATGTTACAATTTAAAATGTATCCCTTGATCTAAGATTTTATCTACCATAAAAATAATATCAGTCAACTAAATTAGGACACTCTCCTATTAGTCATTTACACCTTAGTTAGTTTCAACAAGCCTTGGCTCTTTCTAAGAGCAGATGCTGACCAGGGGGGTGCAAGGAGAGCTTAAGAGCTGGCTAGAGTGATAAAGGGGACAGCTTAGAGCCATCAAGAGGAACTGAAAGATGAGGGGGTGGCATGTGTGGAGATTAACTTCATGATTCTATGTAGGTCCAGAGGAGACCTTAGCATTTCCTTAATTTTTTTTTTTTTTGTTCTTAGCAAATTAGATGGCTTCATTCTTTCCCAAATTCCTGATATATGTCCTGACATTCCCAAATTCCTGACAGGTGTGCTCACTCACCATCCCTGGCCTTTGAACCTGGTGTTTATCGCTGCATCAGACTCTGTGCAAGCCCGCCTTACCCAAGATGAGTTAGCACCCTGATCCTCTCCTGTGTACCCGCTATTCCCGCTGCATCTGATATGCTGCAAGGCCCTTGTCTGAGTCCCTGTCTCTGGTCTCTGTGCTTGACAGTGAGCTCGCAGGGGGAAGGGACAGAGATCTCAGTTTCCCTTGCGTCCTCCATGCAGTGTCTGATGGACACTTAACAAGTGCTTGCACAACCTAAGACTTATTCCTCTCTTCAAGGGCTCACAGTCTGCTTTCCTCCTCCTTGCCATGCTATTGGAGTCTGCAAATAGATTTCTTTCCTTCCTCTACAAATGGACCCTGAGTGGTCAGATGTCCTTGTTGACCAATTTGCCTTCCAACGGATGACACTTCCTCTTTCAGGCCTGGCAAGCTTTTTAAGATTTCAGGGGCAGCAGGAGCCTCACCCTGTGAACTATACAACGAAGAGACAATTTCATTGTATAATTTCACAATGAAATAAAAATAAAAGGACAGCCACAAACTCTAAAACCTTCTAGATACTGTACTGGTCTTACAGCATCTCTATATATTTTTAAAATCTACTTAAAGAGGAACCAACAATCAGCAGCCTCTGTGGCTTTGTCTCCCCCCACCCCACCCCATTTTTAAAAGTAAATCGAGGAGAGAGGAAGAAAACCAGACTGCTCTTTTTCTCTGACTCTTTTGAGGATCCCTGGGGCTGGCACACTACATTGGTTGATGGCTTTTCTACCTTGAAATTTGCTTGAGGGATGACATTTAATAGAGAGCAGCTGGTGGAGTGAACCTTGGAACCTTCCAGTTCTGGCTCCCTGCCATTAACTACCAGAACGACAATAGGAATTCATTTCTTGTTTTGGGGCCTCAATTTCCTTAACTGTAAAAGGAAAAGACTGTACTAGGAAATTTCTCAGACCCCGTCTCATCCTACAATCATGAATCTAAGCTGAGAATTTCCTCAAACTTTTTGGTTGAACAACTTGTGCATTTAAATGATTAAGTATCAGGTGGTGATTCAAACTCATAGTCTCAAAAATATTGAGTGACACTGGAAATACTCATATTTGTTTCATTTGGGGAAAAAATGTTCCCTCTTCTTTTCCCATTGAGATGGCTGCTGGGTGAAATTAGAGGTGTGATGGGGACAACTGCAGCTCTTTTTTCACTATGAGAGAAGAACCTGCCTGATGATGGGATATGTATGGAGAAAGTGGAAGCAAGAGACGGAGAAAGGGTCCTGGTACATCGTTAGAGCGCCTGGATCCAGCCGTGCCTGAAGTATCATTACCTTCTACCTTGCAGTTACATGAACCAAAAAAAAAAATCTCCCTCTACGTTTTAATTTTAGCTTAAGCATATTTAAGATAGGTTTTCCATCAGTTGCAACAGAAATAATACTAATATACTGTGTGCAGCCCAATTTTATAGAAAACAATATTTATGCATAGAAAATATGTTGAAAAAATAAACTTCCCAATATTACGGTGATGGAATTAAAGGTTATTTTAAAGGTCTTTTGCATACTTTTCAGTATATTCCAAACTTTCTAAAATGATTATGTATTGCTTGTACAGTTTTTATTGTTATTGCTAAAATATATTTTATTTTCTAAAGCAGTTTTAGATTTACAGAAAAATTGTGCAGAAATTAATGTGAGTTCCCATATACTCCCTCTTGTCCACAGTTTCTTCTGGGATGAACATCTTGTACTAGTGTGGGACATTTGTTACAACTGATAGACTAATGTTAATACATTATTATTAACTAAAATCCATAGTTTACATTGCGATTCACTCTTTATGTGTTACAGTTATATGGGTTTTGAGAAATATATAATGTCATTTATCCATCATTACAGCATAATACAGAATAGTTTCACTGCCCTAAAAATATCCTGTGTTCCACGTATGCATCCCTTCCTCCTTCGCCCGAACCCCTGTCAACCACTGATCTTTTCACCATCTCTATAGTTTTGCCTTTTCCAGAATGTCATATGGCTGGAATTATACAGTCTGTAACATTTACAGAATAGCTTCTTTGACTTAGCAATATACTTGTAAGTTTCCTCCACGTCTTTTCATGACTTGATAGCTTATTTCTTTTATTGCTGAATAATATCACATTGGACAGGTGTACCACAGTTTGTTTATCCATCTGTTGATGGACATCTTGATTGCCTCCAATTTTTGCCAATTATGGTTGCCAAATAAAGCTGACAATAAAGCTGCTATAAACTTTCATGTGCAATTTGTGTGCATCTGTGTGTGGACATTAAGTTTTCAACTCATTTGGATGGATACCCAGATTAAATGTTATTTTCAAACACTGTTGCCTAAGAAACTGTCATATAGAGGGACTGTCTCCTCTGGTTTGACCCTTTTATCTGAGTGACGGTTGAGATTTGATAGACTATTGATGTATCTTGTGGAAACAGATCCTTGCTCAGGTCCTAAGTTCTAGAAAAGGAGTCAGAAAACTTTTTGTAAAGGAACAGGTAGTAAATAGCTTAGGATTTGCAGGCCATACTGTCTCTTTGGCAACAGCTCAACTCTGCTGTTGTGGCGTGAAAACATGAATGAGCATGGCTGTGTTCTAATAAAACTTTATTTATGGACACAGAAATTAGAAGTTCATATAGTGTTCACCTGTCAAAAAATATTCTTCTTCTTTTGATGACTTTTAACCACTCAGAAATGTAAAATCAATTTATAGCTCGTAGGCCAGGATTTTCCTTTTACCAAGATGCTTAAAGGAATCTTTGTCAACTTTTATGTTAGAGTTCACATTCCTACACATCTGCTCCCGAGAGCAAGCATGTTGTGGTTCTTGGAGTTGTCAAGATTATATCTTAATTAATTAATTAATCCCATATTTTAGAATCTAAACTTGAAGCTGATTTTTTTTTTTTTTGTTAATAGCTGTCAGAGGGGCGTTCCACTCCATAATGACCCTAAATGAGAGTTTATCATTCTGTCAAAAATATTAAGTAAATGACCAGCCAATTGCAATTTAAATTTTTAAAAGATCATTCAACTTGGGAACATTTTTGAAGTTTCCTTTTAAGAAGGAAAGGAGAGTGAAAAGGGTCTAATTTGAGTGCAACCTTGGTGTGTCCATTAAGAATATCTTCAGCAATGACCAACAAGGAGCTTAAATTATGGTGGCTAAAACAAGTAAGGGTTATTTGTCATAGGTAACAGAAGTCTCTGCAGGCAGGAGTTTGCTGGTGTTGCTTCTGCTTCTCAACCTTGTTTTTCTTCCAACAGGGTCTTGAGATGGCCGTTGATGCTTTAAGCTCTGTGCTCAAGTTCAGAGAAGGAAGAAGGGGCCAAAGTAGCATGAGCTACATGGTTCTTTCTATCATAAAAAGCACATGCCCTCCCAGAAGTCCCAGCAGACAACTGCTTAAGTAACATTGTATTGAACAGTGCCATGACTACCCTTACTGCAGGGGAAGCTGTGAAAGCAAGAGCTTTTCCAGCCTGTGGGGGGCAGTGCCAACAGAGAAGGGAGTTAGGGACAGCTGTTGGGTTAGCATAATATTTATGTGTCACTGAATACGATTCCTGATGACAGGCAAAGCTGTTTTACTCTACATCAGTGGGAGGGGAGCACCCTGAAAGCAGAGACTTCATTTCTCTAGTAGACTGAAGTATCTCCAGCTCCCAGCACATTGCAACCACTCAATCTATATTTGCAGAATGAACAAAAGAATGAATGGGCCAATGCAAGAGCTCTTGGAAACTCATTATCTGAAATTACCAGACCATGGTACGATCTATGTTTCTTGGACGTGCCTCAAAGAATCCTTTGTTTCACTCACCACTGTCCTGCCTTCAACCATAGTTTAAATCTGCACTGTATGACAGGATGCCCTTACACAGTCACCAGCTGTCTCAGCCCTTAACTTAAACCCTGTTGAAGTTCTACCTTTTCACTGACTACTTTTGCCACCTTGCCCATTTGGGAATGATATTTATTTAATGGGCACTTGGAGCCAGGAATCGTGCTGTGCATGAAGATAATGTGACAAAAGTGTGGCTGTGGGAGGAGCATCACAAACCTCTCCCAGCAATTCCTTTTGCCAGACACCATGCTCCAGATTTCGCGTCACGCTTTACTAATGAGGAAGGGAAAGCTCACACAATAATATAAGCATTTTGGAAATACTATGAGTTAAGTAAACTGAGATGGAAAAGAAAAATTTTTAATAACTCAAAGTCAAAAACTGGTAGACAGTGGTTAATGATGGCAGAATAACTGAGTGCATTAACTCCTCTTCTACCTTAAGGTGACCTGAGGAATTGAAAAGAAGGACATGGAAAATCAGAGAAGAAACACCAGTAGGCAAAGGATTGTGACACATTTTTGGGGGTAGGCAGATGGAGGAGGTGTTATCAGGTTAGCAGAGAGAGAAGCTTCCCCCTAAAGTTCTGCTGCAGAGAAAACCAACATCAGCAAAAAATAACTAATAATAATATTGATAGTGTTTATTGTATGCTTATTAAATGCCTGGCACTTCTCAGTACTTTACGTTTGTTACCTTATCTAATCCTCGCAAAAACCTTATGACATAGGTAAGATTGTTATCCTCCATTTTACAGATGGGGAAACTGAGGCACAGAGCTGTACCAGGATGCTTTGAAATAATATCAGAGAACAAGAAGAGCTCTTAGAAATTAAAAATGTGATGACCCGAATAAAGCATTCAATAGTGTGTGCCCCATAGTCAAAGCTAAGGTCGCTATTATTTTTGACCATTTTGTCAAATGGTCCACTTTTATTTTCTGTTATTGTTTTATGATACACTCCTACATTCAAGTCAGTGCACCCTTTGTATTCCAAGCTCTTACTGTACAGAAGGCAAGATCTTAGAATCTTAGATTATATTACAGACTCTAATCCAGAGCTGTCTTTTGAAGGGAATGAACACCAAAGCAAAGAGAGACCACTCAGTTTTCTTAAGGTCACACAAGTTCTGAGTGGGTGCAAATAAGAGTAGAATCCTGGTCCCCTGACCCCCAAGCCAATGCCCCTCCGGTCTGTCTTCTCCTGGGTCAGCAGTGCAGGGGATTTGCAAGGTGGGTCTGCTCAGCCCCTTCCTTCGGGGAATGCCCACCCCTCCCCTACTCCATGTCATCTTTAAGGGGGTGCCAATCACAGGGCCACCAAAGCACCCCATCTCTCCTGGTCAAGAAGGGGCCAGTGACCCACACAAAGCCAACCAGAGCCTTCCCTGTGTTCAAATATGGACATTAGAAGAAAGAAGCCACTTCTCAAGAGGATTGCTAGGAAGGGAGGATCTGCGACTAGCGTGGCCAGTGGCCATCTTACTGTATGAAGTGTGAGGCCAAGAGGACTCAGGAGATGGACAGAGAGACACTTGTAACACCACAGAGAGAGGCAAAGACAAATCCTGGGATGACAGCTCTCAGCAAGGCTATAGGTCAGTCAGTCCAGACTGGGACAGAAGACTGGAGGGTTGGAGGGTTTTGGAAAGGAGGGCTCCAGGGAGAAAAATGGAATGGATTATTGAAATACCTGAGCATCTGGAAAATAATATCCATGGTAGTTTTGAGTTGAACGTACCCCCGAAAAGGTCATGTTCTTTTAATCCATTCCTGTGCGTCCAGACCTATTTTAAGTGGGACCTTCTGATTAGGTTACTTCATTGTGGGATGTGACCCAGGCCATTCAAGGTGAGTCTTAGTCTTCCTACTAGAGTCCTTTGTAAAAGGATAAAAAGAGACTAAGAGATGAAATTAAAAGAAGCTCCCAGAGAAGCTAAGAGAGGGCCCATAGAAAACAGTGAAAGCCACTGAAGCCAGAAGTTGAAAGCAACGAAACCCGGGAGAGAAGGACCAGCAGACACCAGCCATGTGTCTTTCCACATGACAGAAGTGTCCTGGATGCTACGGCCTCTCTTCAGAATCCAGGTATCATCCTGTTGATGCCTTGAGTTGGACACATTCATGGCCTAAGAACTGTAAATTGTAAGTTGATGAATCCCCATTGTAAAAGCCAACCCATTCCTGATATATTGCATTTTGACAGCTTTAGCAAACTGAAACAATACCATAGATACTTGGCAATTCTAATGAAGCACTTGGAAAAAGTTAAATATGGGTGCATAGAAAACCAAACAAGCCAAAAAGATGAGGCAACAAACTCCAGGAAAAACAAATAGTTACACAAGCAGGGGCCTGCATATTACATTACATATCTTGGCTCAGCAATGAACAATATTGACATAGTTATATAAGGCTAAAAATTGTGACACACTCTATTGGCAGGAGGGAGGAGATAAAAATGTGGGAGAGGAAGAGTAGCAGAGACAAATTTTCACCTCTATCACAACAGGAAGTCAAAAGATAATGTCTAAAACGATAAAGAGTAGAAAAAGTGTATTATTTAGAATTGTGAAAAGAAACACAACTAGAACTAGGTAAAAGAGTTGAAATTTTAGAGCAAGAAGCTTGAGGGTTTTGTTTTGACGAGACTTTTTAAAACTGTGGTTTTTAAAACCCTATGTATTACTGTGATAAATAACTAGCATATGTTAAAAAGAGAATTCACTCATTCAGTTAACCAGGAAGACCAAGGCGGGCTCCGGCTCCAAGAATGACCACTTCCCAAGAGGAGATTAACGATGCCACCATCCTCTCCCTACCCCCACTTCTCTCCCCCTCCTTCTCTTTCTCCCCCTCCCTCCTTCTCTCCCCCTCCTTTTCTCTCTCCCTCTCCTTCTCTCAATCTTTCACTCCCTTTCTGCCTCTCTCTCTTTCCCCCTCCTCTCTCTCCCCCTCCCTCCTTCTCTCCCTCTCCTTTTCTCTCTCCCCCTCCTCCTCTCCAGATCCAGGTACATACAATCATTAACACACACAATCTCAAAAGAAGATCCTCTCTCTCCCAGCAGCCATGGCAATTCCCAAGAATGGACTCTGGCCCCATATTAGACACACACACACACACACTCACACACACTCACACATATACACATGAACACTTATACACAAACACATACATACACCCACACGTACATACACACACGCACACAATCACACACACAACTACACATGCATGCTTACACACTCAGACAGTCCCATGCACATGTATGCAATACACACACGTGTACACATGCTCACATACACGTGTTACCCACACACACACCTGGACCAATCTCTGCATATATCATTGCATAAATCCACCCTGGACCCTCAGCCTGCTCCAGGGAGGAGCGAGGTGGTTTTAACAGCCCCCACCCCCCCCAGGTAGAGGTGTAACAGGCCAGTCTGTGAGCAGAAGGGGAGAGGAATCACGGATGGGCCCAAACTACAAAAGTCCATGTCCCTAAAAAATATCACTTAGGCCTAATCATGACTTAAGCATAATTACATATTTAATAGTTTTATTTCTTGTATTAATTACTAGTCACTTTTTAGCAGGGAATTAGTGAAACATGTTGCCAAGAACAAACCTCTATCCTGGGCCCGTTCTGATTTTCTCCTTTCCGCAGGCTTTGCCAACACCCTGCTAATTCTCATAAAATCTTATTCCAGGCCATTGACAGAGCTTTTTCTCCCACGAGCTCCGTGGCCTGAGATTTCTCAGCCTCCCTGTCTGCAATGGCCTAGAGGACATATCTGGGATTCATTAACTGCATTTCTGTAGCTCTAGCTGTACTTATTCTTGCAGCTTTCGGGAAGAACCATGCAAATGCTGGAATACAAGAAAGTGAGCTTTCTTTCGATTATTTTAATAAATTTTTGTCTTTTCTTTTTTTTCTTTTTGGTATTGAGGTCTTTGGTTTTCTTAGACTTAGAAGACAAGCAGATCCAGCAATTTCCCATTTAATTTCTTGCACTGATGATGATGGATTTCCAAAGATGGCCCAAACACGATTGCCCATCGCAATGCCACCGTCCCTCAGAGGTGGGGTCTAATTCCCCTCTTCTTGAATCTGGGTGGGCTGTGACTGTGCTGGCTAATAGAGGGTGGGGGGAGACATGCTATGTCAGAAAGGGGGTTGCGGTTTGCCTTTTGCTCTCTGGGGTACTTGCACTTGGCAGGTGCATTGCCAGCCACCAGGTAGGAAGTCTGACCAGCCCATGGCGGGTGGGCACCATGTTCCAGGGGTGCGCACACGTAAGCACGCTGGGCAGCCGACCTCAGTCTTTGTGTCCTCTGGGCCCAAGCCAGGTGCAAGGCATGAGCGAATCACCTTCCAATGAGTTCACCCCCAGTCTCTAAATCACCCCCAGCCTTTGCGTCGTCCCCTCCAAGTCCTTTTATATCGTGGAACAGAAGACGGTCCCTACTCTTCCTTTTCTGAATTCCTGGCTCACACAATCCATGGCCATAATAAAATAGTGGTGGCTTTAAATCAACCATGTATAGTGTGGGATCTCATACACCAATAAGAATTATAACTTCTGCCTGAACAAATCTGCCAAGTGGCAGACCCAGAACTCAGAACCCCACCATGAAATTGTCCCACAGATTCTGTTAAATCAAAAAGCAATAATTCCGGACAGTTGCCAGAGCCATAGATTGCAGAGGCATCGAATATTAGAGCAGAAGGGCCCTAGAAGTAATCTCGTTTTTCAGACAAAGAAACTGAAGTTGCGACCTTTGACATTATATCAAATAAGAACAGTTCCTTAGGGAGTAGTGTATAACCTAGAGATCTAAAAAAAAAAATGCCAATGGGGTTTGGCTGGCAGAGTATAAATCAGGGGGAGCTGCATTTCAGCCAATGCCTTCAGCAGGGAAAGACAACTCAAAAGTTCATTGACACCATATGTTCACGCTTCAAATCCTTGGGTTAAGAGCCAGTTTAGGCGATGTTCTGCACATGGGGCCACCTGAGCCCAGAGGACAAGGTGGTCTGTGGATAGGCCATTTGGATTCCTGGGTCCAAACATCAACAATTTACACACTGCAGGTTGGTTGTCTCAAAAATGGGCAGGGAGGCTTTGGTTAATTTGTGCCAGCTTTGTCATTAGGTCCTAGGGTGCCAGGTCAGATTCTCAGATGCGAACCCTGGCTCCACTACTAATGAGCCCTGCAACCTGGGCAAGCTCTGAGCCTTGTGAGGCCTCCTGGTCTCATCTGAAAAACCAGGATCCCCATAGTACCTCCCCTGTTGGGGTGTTAACAGGATTGAATGCAAAGAATTGAATGCAGTTAACCATGTTTTCATATAAAGAATGGTAATGTTGTAGCTAACAGAGCCGGGTCTTGAGCCAAGGGCATATGGGAACTCTGTACTAGTCTAACAACTTTTATGTGTCTAAAAGTATTTCTAAATAAGTACTTAAAAATGAAAGGAAAAAAAAACACAAGCACGAGAGCTAGGCTTTTAGATCCAGGGTGCCTGAGTTCGAATTCAGACTCTACCATTTAGTAGCAAGGTGACCTTGGACAAGTCACTTAACTTCTTTATTGCCTCAGCTTCCGACTCTGCAAAATGAGGATAAAATGAGTCCCTAATCATAAGTTGTTGTTCGTTAACATATATAAAGCCTCACACATGTGCCGGACACGTAATAATCACTCAATGAATGTCAGCTATTTTTGCTGTAAACGAGTCCTCGTATTTTACATTTTCAAGACCTCCCTGAGTCTCGACAGTTTGGATTTTGTTGCTACATCTAAAGGAACTGGCTTAAATTTAAAGCCAAAGATTTGGGTACTGAGGGTTTGAAGTCATAAGGCTCCAGAAACAGTTTCTCTCCTCTCAGATACTGTTGCTGAAATCTGCAAGCTCCTGGTCTGAACTCTTAGCTCCTTTGTGGACATTGTAACAGACTCAAAAATCATCATATGCATTCAATAATTTTGAAAAAATGATATATGCAGTAAAAATCTTTAAATTGGTGTTCTGTAAAGTCAGGTGCCAGGAACTCCAGAGCCCTGCTGCTGGATGGCTTCCTTCCTCCATGACCTCGTCCTGTTCCCATTTCCTCCACTCTCCAGTCACAGACGTGGCCTCCTGGCCCTCCTTCCCGTATTCCTCCTTTATCCTGCTGTGGCAGGCCGGATAATGGCCCCTAAAGACACCCAGTTCCAATCCCTGGAATTTGTGGATGTTGTCTTACATGGTAACAGGAGCTTTGCAGATGTGACAAAACTCAGGACCCCTGCGATGGGGAGAGTGTCCTGAATTTTCTTGTCAGAACCTAAAGGAAGTCACAATTGTCCTTGTAAGAGAGAAGAAGAGAGAGATTAGAAGACAGTTGGCAGAAGGTGCTTTGGTCATGGGAGCCGACAGGGATTTGTAGATCCTACTCCCAGCTTCGAAAATGGAGAAAGGGGCCATGAAGCTCGGAAAAGCAATGAACAGATTCCCCTGTGGAGTCCCTGGAGGGGCCGTGGCCCTGCTAGCACCTTGACATTAGCCCGGTGGTCCTGACTGCAGAATTCTGGCCTCCAGAGATGCGAGGGAATCAATTTCCGCTGTTGGAAGCCACCAGGTTTGTGGTGATTTGTTCCAGTGGCCCTGGGCAGCTGATACACCTGCCAAAGAACCAATGAGAAGCTGTGACCCTTAATTTGCTTTCCTGGCGCACCTAGAGGTCAGAATCCTGGTCACAGCTCATGCTTCATTGAGGACTAGGAGAGGAGACCTCAATCTCCTTTGGGGAGACTGGAAGGGCTGGCAACCTTCTTTGGGGATGCCATAGACTTTCCTAAATGAATTTTGAGTGAAGGGGTTGCAAAGCCTAAATTTTATGTGGTTTTACTCTCTCAGGTTGACAACACAAGCTTCTCCCTGCTGTAGATTCCGGATCACAGTTAGTTGACTCCTCATCTCGTCTCCTCTGCTGATGGGAGGCTGTGGTTCTGCTCTGGCCATCTGCTGTTTGCCAGGAGAGCAGTTTGGGCAAACAAAAGAGATGGGCAGGTGGAGCGGGAAAAGAGGCCTAATTGCTAGACTAGGAAACAGGCAAAGATGAAGCCCTTCAGGCTGGTGTGGGGGGGGTATGGGTGGGGGGCAAGTGGGAGGTGGCACAGGAGACGGGAGTCTCCCTAGACAGGGCCCACAGGAAACCAGAGAGGAACTGAGCTCACCGCACCAGCTCAGTGTTGGCACCAACTGGTTTGCTCTGAAGCAACATTTTATAAAATATTCCAGTAGTGACGAAAAGAGAAGAAAAGAATGGTGATCATAGAATAAGAATTACTGTTGCTGAAGGTCCTTATAGTTAAGCATGGAGATGGGCTTTCTTCCTTCTTCTTTCTTTCCTTCCTTTTTATTTAAAAAAAAAAAAAAATTAACAATGATTTACCACTGCCCATGGCCATAAAATTCAGCTTTGCTTGAAAAAAAGAAAAAACACAAACTTTTTATTTTGAAATAATTTCAAACTTTCAAGACAGTTGCAAAAATAATACAAACCCCATACAAGGAACCCCAACTACCCCCCACCCATCACTGGATCCAATGATTTTTAACATTTGGCACATTTGCATCATCATTCCATCTATCTGTCTATCTATCTATCTATCTATCTATCTATCTATCTATATATATATATATATATTTTCTAAACATTTGAGAATAGGTAGTATACATCAAGCTTCCTGAACATTTAATACTTTCATACACATTTCCTAAGAACAAGGATATTCATTTTTATCAAGTTCAAGAAATTAAACATTGATATAAAACTCACAGTCTATATTCCAGATTTTTCATATGTCCCAATAATATCCTTTTGGGAATTTTCTCCTCCTTTGTTAGATCCAGTTCAGGATCATGTATTGCATTTAATTGTCATTGTATCTTTAGTCCCTTTCTTTCCTAAATTGTGGAAACACATATACAACATAAACTTTCCCATCTCAGCCACTTCCAAGCATACAATTCTGTGGGATTACTCACACGTGTTTTGCTACCCTCACCACTATCCATAACCAGAACTTTCCCATCACCCCAAACAGAAACTCTGCATCCATTATGTGTTTAGTCCCATCTCCCACCCCTCCCCTACCCCTGGTAACAGGTACTCTCCTTTCTGTTTCTATGAATTTGATATTCTAACTATTTTGTATAAGTAAATCTTACAATATCTGTCCCTTTGTGTTTGACTTATTTCACTCAACATGATGTCTTCAAGGTTTGTCCATGTAGTAGCATGTGTCAGATTTCCTTTCCTTTTTAAGGCTGAATAATATTCCACTGTATAGATAGACCACATTTTATTATTCATCCATCCACTGATAGACATTTAGGTTGCTTCCACCTTTTGGCTATTGTGAATAATGCTGCTATGAAGATTGGTGCATGTTCCGGTTTGCTAATGCAAAACACTTGAGTGGATTGGCTTTTATCGGGGTTTATTTGGTTACAGAGTTACATAAGGCCATAAAGTGTCCAAGGTAAGTCATCAACAATCAGGTGCCTTCACTGGAGGATGGCCAGTGGTGTCCGGAAAACCTCTGTTAGCTGGGAAGGCACGTGGCTGGCATCTGTTCCAGAGTTCTGGTTTCAAAATGGCTTTCTCCTAGGACATTCCTCTCTCAGCTTCTGTGCATTCTTCAAAATGTCCCTCTTGGCTGTAGCAAGCTTGCTCCTTCTGTCTGAGCTTATATAGGCTCCAGTGAACTAATCAAGGCCCACACTGAATGGGCAGGGCCACGCCTCCATGGAAATTATCTGATCAGAGTTATCACCTAAAGTTGTGTGGGTCACATCTCCATGGAAACACTCAAAGAATTACAATCTAATCAACACTAACATGCCTGCCCACACAAGATTGCATCAAAGATAAAGACATTTTGGGGGACATAGTACATTCAAACTGGCACAGTGCACAAGTATCTGTCTGAGTTCCCAATTCTTTTTGGCATATATCTAGACATCAGCTTTGCTTTTCTGAATGATTGGGGCTTGTTTTGGCAAATTGGATACCCTCCCCTGAGCCACCCTTCTGCACCCCACCTCTTATGGTCAACTGGAGCTTTCTGTGTACAAAAACAAAACTGAAAACATCACCTTGCATAGGTAGAAAATGTATTATAAAGCCCTTTTTCCTTCCTGAGCATCCTTTTTTCCAAACCTCTATGAATGAAAGGGTTAGAACTCAAAACTACACTGAGTGTACTACATTTGAAAACTACAATTTGAGCATTTTCTGATGGAATTCACTTGTGCAATGTGGCGTGTCAGAAGCAAATGGGCAACTTCTGTAATTTACAGACCTTTTCCACATAATTGGGAGAGTCCGAGAAATGCACATTCCCCATGTGGTTCGAGTTTCCTGGGAGAGCCACACAGGCTGTCCACTTCAGCTAGAGAGGTCTTTGGTCTCTGCTGGTGAAGAAAGGCACAGAGAAGAAAGATTCAAGGTGCATATTGGGGACTGAATTGTGTCCCACACAGAAGACATGCTCGAGTCTTCATTCATGTTCCTATAGATGAGAAGCCCTTTGTAACTAGAACCTTGGAAGAGGTTGCACTTGTGAGTAGGATCTTTGAGGCCAAATTGCATCAGGGTGGGCTTCATCCATTTGGCTGGAGTAGTCTTTATGAGCAGAGGGAAATGGGATGCAGTCGGTAGAAGCCAGAAGTCAGAAGAAGCCAGAGAATCAAGGAGACAGATCCCCATATGAGGGAGGTAGAGATGCAAGTCGAGGAACCCTAAGGATTGCAGCAAGCCAGCACCAGAATGCTACAGACTTCAGGAGGAAACATACTCAGCTGAGACTTTGATTTTGGACTTCTAGCTTCAAAATCCATAGGCCAATAAATTCCTGTTGTTTAGGCCGCCCCATTGTGGTAGCTGCTATAGCGCCTCTGGCAAACTAAGACCGTGCATCCATCTAGAGAAGGGAGCAGGGTGGAGCCTTCGCATGTCCATGGCATTTCTTCCTCCTCTGAGCCAGATTTGTGAAAGTGCAGTTGGTCAAAATGTATTAAGTGGCTTAGAAGGGAAAAGCAAGCTTCAAAGGGTAAACTGAGGCTGTTGTATGGAAAGGGAGTGTTCCGGTTTGCTAATGCTGCCAGAATGCAAACCACCAGAAATGGATTGGCTTTTATAAATGGAGGTTTATTTGGTTACACAGTTACAGTCTTAAGGCCATAAAGTGTCCAAGGTAATGCATCGACAATAGGGTACCTTCACTGGAGGATGGCAAATGGTGTCCAGAAAACCTCTGTTAGCTGGGAAGGCACGTGGCTGGCATCTGCTCCAGAGTTCTGGTTTCAAACTGGATTTCTCCCAGATGTTTCTTTCTAGGCTGCAGTTCCTCAAAAAATGTCACTCTCCATTGCTCTTGGGGATGTTTGTCCTCTCTTAGCTTCTCTGGAGCAAAAGTCTGCTTTCAACGCTTCAAACTGTCTCTCATCTGCAGTCCCTCTCTCAGTTCCTGTGCATTCTTCAAAGTGTCCCTCTTGGCTATAGCAAGCTCGCTCCTTCTGTCTGAGCTTATGTGGTGCTTTAGTAAACTAATCAAGACCCACGCTGAATAGGCGGGGCCACACCTCCATGGAAACTATCCAACCAGAGTTATCACTTATAGTTGGGTGAGTCACATCTCCATGGAAACACTCAATCAAAGAATTTCAATCTAATCAACACCAACACGTCTGCCCACACAAGATTGCATCAAAGAATGTGGCTTTTTTCGGGGGGACATAATATATACAAACTGGCACAGGGAGTGAGGGACCAGGCCCCCCTTGGAAATGATGGGGTTTTGTGGGCTAATTTTGTCCCTAATCACCCCTGTTCTTTTATAGTATCTGCTTGGCTTCCTGCTCTACCTGCTGCCTCCTTGAATCATCAGAGGTGTAAAGGGACATGTGTGAAGGTTCTGTAGGGTTCTCCCCCGTGGGTGGTGCTTCCTTCCCTGTACCCTTGGGATGACTATGTTAATACCTCCTCGGCATTTCCAAGAACACCTGGACCTCTCCAAGCAAGCTCACTATTGAGTTCAATAGGAGGCAGATGGCAGTTAGCAGTTTCCCTTTGCAGCCAGACAGAAGTGGCTCCAGTTCAGGTTCCCTCACTCCCAGCTGCATGGCAGTGGGCAATTTGCTCACGTCTCTAAATCTCAGTTTTCTCATCAGCAGAATGGGGCAATAACAGTGCTACTTCACAGTGTTCCTGAGAAAATTAAATGAGATGGTGTGAGTAAAGTCTTTAGCTGTGTCCAGAGCCCAATTAGTGCCTAATGAATGTCAGCTCTAGAAATAACAATTAACTGCCAATTAGTATTGATAGTGAACTAATTCTTATTTAATAATGTAATGACCAATGATAGTTGATCACCAGCAAGTATTAAGTAATAAATATTGATAAATATTAGTTATAGATTATTAATAGTATTATATATACCTCAATGTGTATATCAGGAACTGTGAAGGGTCTGAGATTTTACTCTGCTTGTGAGCAAACAAGTCAGCCTGCCAAAGTTTCACGGATGCTGGCAGAAGACACGAGACTCCTGGGTCAGAGACAAAGGGCATTATTCCTCATAGTGTGGTGGGCAGTGTGAGCTTCTTGTTTGCACTGGTTCTTTTGGCTTCCTGAGTCCTATGGTGGTTATGCAGAGGTGGGGCCAGGTGAATGCTGCAATATAGTGGGTCTACACACAACTGAAGAACCCCGCGCTTAGGAAACCTCCAATCTTATAAGGGGACACTAGCAAAACTGCCCAACCTTTGCCCCAAAGGGAAGAATTATCTTTATTATCCTGGCCAGGAGACAAATCTGTCCTCTGACACAAAAGGAGACACTGTTCCGGTTTGCTAAAGCTACTGAAATGCAATATACCAGAAATGGATTGGCTTTTACAATGAGGGATTATTAGTTCACAAATTTATAGTTCTAAGGCCATGAAAATGTCCTGATTAAGGCATAAGAGTAAGATACCTTCTCTGAGGAAAGGCTCGTGGTGTCCGGGGCTCCTCTGTCACATGGGAAGGCACATGGCTGGAGTCTGCTGGTCCTCTCCTGAGTTTAGCTTCTGGTTTCTGTGGCTTTCTTCAAAATGCCTCTGGGCTCCTCTTAGCCTCTCTCGGCTCCCTGCTTGTTCCTCCTGGGGTGCTTCTGACTAAGTGTCTCTCTTAGCTTCTCTAGGCTCCTATGGGTCCTCCTTGCTTCTCCCAGGGCAAACTCTGGATTACATAGCTCAGCTTCTCTCCAAAATGTCCCTCTCAGCTTCTCTGAGCTCTCTCTCTCTGTGAGCTCACTTAGAGGACTCTAGTAGAAGATTAAGACCGCCTTGAATGGGTGGAGTCACATCTCCATGGAGATAATCTAATCAAAATGTCCCACCCACAGTAGGTCTGTCCCCACAAAGATTGGTTTAAAAGAACATGGCCTCTTATGGGGGTACTTAACAGATCCAAACCAGCACAGAGACTATCTCTATCTTTCCCTTAAAAAGATTATCCAGGATGAAAGCTGCCCCAAAACATGTGAGGCACCATGGAGCACAGTCCCCAACAATGTACAACAAGTGTTTGTCATCTTGATCTCAAGGGCACTGCCCTGGGCCTTGTGGTAAATGCAAAACAGTATGTAAAAAAGTATATATATAAATGCCCTGCCAGTGGAATGTGTTCCCCTTGTCACTAGTCTAGTCTCTTTATACTAACAACCTGATTGAGAATGATGAAACATTACTCACCCTTTAAATTCACCATATATGCTACCTCCTCCATGAAGACTTCCCTGATATCCCCACCCTAACCAGATGCTCCTTTCCTTCATTGCACCCTACATCACTTTGTATCTTTCTTTTGACTCTTACTTTGCATTGTACTGTGGTTGGTTTTCCACGTATCTTATGCTTCTTTGTCGTTACCCATTCCTTTAAGGATGGCAACATTGAAATTCTTTTGTTCCAGGTTTTATTCATTTGCCCCACAATATCACGGTTCTGGGTTGGTGTCTGCAATTCTTTTGGCTTTTTCTATACACTGGCAAGACAGCTTCTAGAGCTTTGGGTTTCAAGTCCTCCCATAACAGAACTCAGGCAGGAAGGGAGATGTAGAGATAAAAATGGTTCTTCCCATAACATTTATTTTATTATAGTGGAGAGTTTTCCCCCCAAACTGGTAACACTTTGCTTGACTCCAGTCTCTTCCTCTCACCTGCTACTCATCATTTTTAGAAACTATTTACCAGAGAACCGTTCTACTTTTCTTCAAAGCCCAGCAGTATTTAACAGTATTTAGCAAATTATCTGGTATTAGTAGGTGGCCAATAATAAAATTGCTGAATTGAGTTCATTTGCAGATAAAAAGTGTATATAAGGAGATATTTTTAAAAGTCATGGAGATTTCAAAGAGGGAGAGTTTGACATTGGTTGCAATGGTCGTTTGAGATATGCCTTGAGAAACCGAAGAATTCTGTTGGTTGCACCGAGGAAAACAGGCAGCCCTCCAGCAAAGAGGGAAAAGCATCAGTGCAGAGGGCTGGAGATGCAGTGCCTGAGCTGGGAATGGTGGGGAGAGGACACATGGTGTGGGTCTCTACCCTCCACTTCCTGTCCAGAATTTTCTAAGCAGTTGCCACACTCATGCCGACTTCATCATCTCCCATTTACTACTAGACCCACTGCACTACTCCAGGGACAATGCTTTTGGGGGGTTAAAATATGCTCATAAATTCTTTGACATCCCTCCCTTCAAGAATGGGAGCCTGATTCCCCTCCCCCAGAGTGTGGACCAGGCTTAGTGACTCTTAGTATCAGTATCTTAGCTCTGTCTTGCACCTTCTCATCCCTTGATACCATATCAGCCTCTGCTTGTTACCTTTGCCTCCAGCGTAGCATCCATCAGGATTGAGCCATGAAATATTGAGGAGGTATCAAGATTTGATGATTAATTAAAGATCGGCTGTGTCACTTTGCCAGGTTGCTATGAGAAATACCATAAAATGGGTTGGCTTAAGCAACAATAATTTATTGGCTCACAGTTTCAGAGGTCAGAAGTCTCAAAGTGTTGACAAGGCTATGATTTCTCCCTAAAGTCTGTGAGGTTCTGGTGCGGGCTTGCCACAATCCTTAGGGTTCCTTGGCTTGCATCTCTGCCTCCCATCATATAGCCATGTACTTGGTTCCTTCCCATGTTTCTCTTCCAGTTTCTGCTGACTTCCAGCTTTTTATAAGGCCTCCAGTAAAACAGATTAAGACATACCCTGATTTAGCCGGCCACACCCAAATAGGACCTTTGGAGATCCTGTGCACAAATGAGTCCACACCCTGACTCACCTTAGCATATTCAAAGATACTATGTACAGATAGTTTCACACCCACGGGAACATGGATTAAGATTAAGAACATGTCTTTTCTTGGTACATAATTCAATCTATCACAGGGTGCTGGAGAAAGAAACCAGGAACCAAAGGTGACTTGGGTTTCTCAGGTTGGGTGCTGCCAACTGATGGAGAAGATATCAGAGTCAGAAGTTGTGAAGTTTTTAGTGTGTGAGATGTTCGAACCATGTGTAACCAGCAGGTACTTGGATGTATGACTCTTGTGGGCTGGTGGGATGCGTAGAAGGCCAGCAGCATATAGGTGGTAGCTAGGAGTCTGAGAGGGACTGAGAACTGGACCCAGAGGGACACTAGCATATGAGGAGGAGTTGGAAGAAGGGACCCCGTGAGCAAGGTGGAGCAGGAACTCAACTAGACTGCAAGCTCCCCGAGGGCAGACTGTGTCCGTCCTGTTCACAATGCCCTGCGCAGAGCACTTGCTCAGTAAGTATCGAATGAAGGAAAGGAGAAAGAAGAGTTGGTGAGATTTCATTTATGGACGCCATGGTAATAGAGAGCATCCCCAAGGAAGGGATGATGAAGAGGGTCACATAGAGCAAAGAGGTCCAAAGAATGGAAACAGAGAATGCCCTTAGATTGGAGACTTGATGGCTACTGATGGTCTCATCAAGAGCAGTTGTGAACTGCTGCATAACAAATTACCCCCAAACTTAGTGCTGTCACCTGAATGCTCCAGGCTCTTTGTCACCTCAGGCCTTTGTCCCTATTGTTCACCAGGACTTCCTCCCCTATACCTGTCATGGCTCCCTGCTCCACCTCCGCTCAGACGTTACCTCAGAGAAACCTTCCTCCATCCTCCTATCTAAAATAGCAACCCTTCCCCTGCTTACACCCACCCACCTGAAATTATGTTTTAAGATATATTTGTTTATTGCCCTTCTCCATGCAAGGATGTGAGCCATAAGGGGGATAAGCCCTGTCTCTCTCATTCTGATCTCATACTTAAGTATTCAATGAATAAACACCAAATTAATGAAAGGTATCCGGGTTCTTCTCATTTAACATGCTCTCTGTGGGATTAACTCACTCTCTTTGGAGTAAATACTAAGTCAATTTAAAGGCCTAATTCTCTTTCAAGGCTGTTTCAAGATGGTGGGTTCAGGGAAGCTGTAACCACAAAGGAGTCTCTGGCCTGTGCAGTTTCCTCTCCTTCATGAGGGGTGATTTAGCTTGATGCCTGAGGGACCCCCTCATTTCCAGGCCTGCCTGAGGTCTTGGGGTGCAGTGCTGTGTGTATCTCTGGAGGCCACGCTCCCTGCCCCTTGCCTTGGGTTGGGCAGTCTCTGTATTCTGCAGCCTCCTTGTCCTGTTGGTTTGCTGGCCCACTGCTCCTGTCGGCACTTCTGTGTCCTCCCACTGTGACATGGGAGGTTAAAATCCGGGGCCCCATCTTTGGCCCTTCTATCTGGACACTTCCCTCTACTCTCCCACCCTCCCAGCACGGTCCTCGCACGCCACGTTGAATGCAGAGGGGTGGAGAGCACTGGCCGGGATGTGTTTGATTTCCCTCAGCCTGTCCACAAGAAGGGAGCTGCATGTCCCTCAAGCCCGTCCATCTAGGCACGGACAGCAGCCATCTCTAGTTTGGCTTCATCTGTACCAGTTGTGGCCTGATGCCCGAATGGGGCACCCACTGTGAGGCATCTGGTATTTTCAGGCTTCACAGGGTGGGGAAGCCAGGACCAAGCTTTCTGCTCAGGGCTTTGCTGCCCCACCTCTGACCGCCTCTGGTGTTTCTACTTGTCCTTACTCCACTGGGATTTTGACCTGAAGGAACAGTGAAGTCTCTTTCCCTCCACTTCCTGTGTGTTGGGACTTCCCTTACAGCAGCCCTTCCTTCCCTCTTTCAGCTTTGTGGAGGCTCTCAGTGGAGGACAGGCTACTGGTAGAAGGAAAAAGAAACCCAGAGAACCAGGAGGGAAAATCCATCAGTAGGCCTTTCAGAAACAGCTTCCTTGTTATATCATAAAGCTGGAAACTCTCCTGGCTGGGAAGGAGAGGTTGGCAAGCAGGAGAGAGGGGAGTCACAGATGCTTGTGGATCTTTCTCTCGCGGACCCAGAAAGCTTTGTGAGGAGGCCCCATCAGCCATTCTGATCACTGAGTAATCTGGGTGGCTACAGGCCTCCATACCCCACCTCCAGCCCTGGAAGAATCAGCCACGGGCCCCCTCTGCCCTCAGTATCATGAGTCCCAGAACAAGAAGTAGAGTTGCAACAAGATTTACCCCAGGGATTTAAATGGGGGGGTGGGGGCGGCAAGTCATTTATATCCAATGTTTTCTCTTTGGCCACTGATCAAAAATAGGTTTTGCAGGTGCTTCGAAAATTGTGAATAGTAAAGAAATCTTGCCCTGACCTCATCCTGCTCTGGACCCCTCTCCCCTGAGTAGAGGTCTCTGTGGCTTCTTCCTGTGTCCAGGGCAAGACGTCTTCCAGACTTTGTCAGCACTCCCCACCCACAGCCGCCTGGCAGTGTTCTGCCAAAGGAAAATTGAGAAGTAATTATGTAACATTGCCAAATTTCCTCTTTGAGGGGTGGCCTGTTGGTAAGCAGTTATAGTACAAGAAGGAGCTCAAGGTATTTTCAAAACTTTTTATGGCATTGTTCACACCATTTCAAGCACCCCTACCTGACGTTTAGACCCTGGAAAGTAGATGGGAATTTTGCTGGCTTGTGTTGTTTGGATCAGTTGTCGCTATTATGCCATAAATATCTGTAAGAGAGTTGAAGATGCGCAATTCCTAGCTATGGCAAAGCATTGTCAGGATGGTCATCCATAGTTAAGCGTTGTTTGTCAAATGCATCTGTGTGGGGAAAATGCACCTGTAATTTTATGTAATGCTAAAGCTCACGGAATACTGGGCACGTAGCAATGAAAGGTGAGCATCCGTGGCCCTGCCCCACGACCTGCTGTTGAAAGGATGTTTATGGTGTTATCCCGGATGTGAAGTGGAACAGCCCAATGGGGGGCCATCTTCTGTACACACGCTAAGGAGGAAGAGGCCCTGCAAACCGGGTGGTCTGTGGCACACAGAAGAAGGCACAGGCAGTACTAGAGCTTTACTTGGGCACATTGGTTGCCATCAGACCTCCAGTCTGGTTTATAATTCAAGCCACTGAATAACCTTTAAAAATTATTGTTTATGCATGTTTGTGAACTATGGAGGACTCTTGCAGCTGTGAGTGACAGAGACATAACTTAGACCAGCAGAAACAAAAAAGGGAATTTGGGCTCATGGCTGGCTATGGGTATTTAAGCTGCATCATCAGGTCTCTCTCTCTCTCTCTCCTCCTGTTACCGGATCCAAATTTCCTCTCCTTATAAGGACACCAGTCACCTTGGATTAAGACACAGGTAAGTTCATAGTCATAGCACTGAGGGTCAGGACTTGAACCTGTCTTTTTGGGGGACACGATTCAACACATAACAGACCTAAGTTATCCCTGTCAGCCTTGGTACTCAAGTCCCGAGGTAGACACCTGCCTGGCTTGGCTTAGACAATCGTCTCTCAAGGAATCCCTGTGGGTAGGGGATGGGATGCTCTGACTGGCTACACTGGGTCACGTGCCCACCCCCTCACCAGCAGGAGGAGAAGGCAGAGCCAGCCCTCGGAGTGGGTTTCCCACAGGAACGAAGGGTTCTGTTGCCAGAAGAGGCAGGGATGGGGTGCTGGGCAGACACAAACAAGAGATGTTCACTGCAAGTGTCCATAAAAAAAAGTACATGCATTTCTAATTTAAGATTCTGGGTTCAGATATTGTTACCCAATCCATTTTTTTTCATCCTCTTCATAATAAACCCATTTAGAAATTTGTATATGTTTTAGTTTGCTAATGCTGCCCTTAAGCAAAACACCAGAAATGGATTGGCTTTTATAAAGGAGGTTTATTTGGTTACAAAGTTACAGTCTTAAGGCCATAAAGTGTCCAAGGTAACACATCAACAATCCGGTACCTTCACTGGAGGATGGCCAATGGCATCTGGAAAACCTCTGTTAGCTGGGAAGGTACGTGGCTGGCGTGTGCTCTGGAGTTCTGGTTTCAAAATGGTTTTCTCCCAGGACATTCCTCTCTAGGCTTCAGTTTCTCCCCAAAATGCCACTGTCAGTTGCTCTTGGGGTGTTTGTCCTCTCTTAGCTTCTCTGAAGCAGAAGTCTACTTTCAAAGGCTGTCTCCAAAATGCCTCTGCAGTTCTTCTCTCAGCTCCTGTGCATTCTTCAAAGTGTCCCTCTTGTCTGTAGCAAGCTCGCTCCTTCTTTCTGAGCTTGTATAGTGCTCCGGTAAACTCATCAAGGTCCATGCTGAATGGGTGGGGCCACACCTCCATGGAAATTAGCCAATGAAAGATCTCACCCACAGTTGAGTGATCACATCTCCATGGAAACATCCAATCAAAAGTCTCCAACTCAATCAACACCAATACGTTTCCTGCTCAAACAAGACTACATCAAAGATAATGGTGTGTGGGGGACATAATACATCCAAACCAGCGCAATATATAAAAACACTTGGATCCTGTCTGATCAACATAGTCAAGATTCTGGGTGTGGACACAGGTGGATGTTAGAGGATATTAAGTGGAACTTTTAGTTGAGGGGCCCAGATAAACAGATACCAGATTCCAAAGTGAATGTGGGCGATACCAAGAGGCAGATTTTCCAAGGAAATATCTGAGAACTGGTTTCTTTGCTCTTGGATCCACACTCGGGGCATAAAAATGGCAGGGATGCTAGAGATTGAGAGAAGAGTTCTCGAGGAGGATTTCCTGGGAGTCTGATTCCCTCCCGCATGTGCAATCTAGCAGCTGATGGCTCTGACACAGGGAGGAGAGGGGGCTGCTTGGGGTGTGGCCGACATGCCAGCATTTATCAGGGCAAAGTGCACATGAGTGTTTCCCTCGGACCACATGTGAACCACACAGGAAAAAGAGCCAACCTGGGGCAATTTTTAAAAAAATAAACTTTTAATTGAAATATGGGTCCATTCCAAAAATAAATAAAGTGGGCCAAAAAAATCCCTGAGTGTACAACTTGATGAATTACTGCAAAGTGAACACACCCACTTCACCATCACCCAGCTCAAGAAAAGAAACATTACCATGCCCAAGAAGCCTCCCTAACACCTCTTTCTGGATACCAACCACCTTCTCCCAAAAAGAACTTCTATCCTGTCTTCGAATAACCAAGATTAGTTTAGTTTCTTTTAAATTTTTTATAAACGCACACAGCAGACGCTTTTTTGTGTGCAACTTTGTTCACTAACATAATGTTTTTAAGATTAATTCACATTGTTGCAGGGATCCAAAGTTCATTCTTTTTTATTTCTGAGTAATGTTCCATTTGACTATACTGTAATTAGCTTATCCATTCTACCATTGAATGACATTTAGATTGTTTCCAGTTTTTGGCAATTGTCAATAAGGCATCAATAGATATTATTTTACATGTCTTTTTGTGCATGTATGTGTTTCTGTTGGATAGATTCCTAGAAATGACATTGTTGAGTCATATGTTAGGCATATACACAACGTTAGTAGAGGCTGACAGCTTTCCAAAATTGTTGTACTGCAAATAATAAAGATAAGAAGTCCATAAAATTGACAACAGAAAAAAATCATTAGAGAAAAACCAGTGAAACCAGTACTCAGATCTTGGTTTCTAAATACCATTCTCCACAATAAGAACCACAGTTCTTTGGAGGAAAGGTTGATTCCAGGGTTGGCATATTGGAAGTACTGAATGAGCCCAGAGCATCTTGTAGTCCCCTGAAGTAAAGAAGTGCTCAAAATACAAAGAAATGTCAAAGGGACAATGGAGTTGGTACAGGAGAAAGAGCTCCCAGTGGCCAGAGCTGGAACAATTTGAGCAATGAAATAAACGCTATAGTATTTGATCATATCCCAAAGTATACAATAAATACATGAGTCCATACTGATACAAATAAACGATTGAATAAATAAACAAGTGGGGGAGAAGAGACAAATCTTCTGTCCAGAAGGTTTCCAAATACTACATAACATAATTCCCTCAACCCCGCCTTGCGGGTAGGCTTGGCTTTGTGACTCACTTCCAAAGAACTGAATGTGGAAAGGGAAGGATGGGAACATTCTGGTGGAGCACCCGGCAAACAGAAACTTATCCAGGTGAAGATGGCTCACCTCCTCAGGGATATGAGAACATCACGTATCCCTGATATGATGGGATGAGAAGGGGCTTCACCTCTGTGGGATTCTTCCCCAAAACTCATAACCCCAGTCTGATCATGAGACAAAGCTCAGACAAACCCAAACTGAGGGACATTCTACAAAATACCTGATTGGTACTCCTCAAAACTGTGAACTCTCAAAACTCTCACCATAAACAAGGAGAGAGACCAGACAGGAATAAGGAGACATGACAGCTAAGTGCACTGTGGTCCCCTGGAAGGGATCCTAGGACACAAAGAGGACATTAATGGAAAAGCGAGGGAAATCTGAAGAAAGCCTGGGGCTGTTAATAGTGGTGCAACATATCTTAGTATCAACAAATGTATCATGATCCTGTAAACTGTTAATAACAGGGGAAACTGGGTGAAGCATATGTGGGAACTTTCTGTACTCTTTGCAACTTTTCTGCAAATCTAAAATTACTCCAAAATTTAAAAAATATTTTTAAAAACCTGTTTAAAAAAAAACCCCAATGAGAGCAAAAGTGCCCATGTCTATAAGAGTCTCTGATCTCTTCCATTCACCTATTTGTCTTTCTTTTTATCAATACCCACTGTCAGAACTACCATAGCTTTATAGTTAAGTTTTGGAATCTTTTAATGTTCATCCTCCAATTTTGTTCATCTTCTTCAAGGTTGTCTTGACTCCTTACATTTTCTTATTAAGTAATCCTTCTTTGTGTTGTTTCTTCAATCAGTGACTTGTTTATCCCCCCCATGCATCTTGGCAAATTCTCAGTCACTTTTTAGATATTGCTTCTGCTCCACTCTTCTTTCCTCCCTTCTGAGACTTCAATTACTTGTATGTCAGAACTTTTAATGATTATCAGTAAGCTGAAGTTAATTAAAATTTTTTTTCAGTATTTTTCATCCTTTTTCCTCTGTTGCTCCAGTCTGAATATTTTCTACTGACCTATATTACAGTTCACTAATCCTCTCTTACCGTTTGTTGTTAAACTCATCTACTGAATTCTCAACTTGTTTTTGCAGTTCTTAGGTACAGAATTTCCATTTGATTGTTTTTTATAGATTCTGCTTCTTTGGTAAAATACTCAACTTGCCATCTATTTATCTGAATATGCTAATCAGAGTCATTTTTACTTCTGAACCTAATAAATCCATACCAGGATCACCTATGAGTATATTTCAATTTTCTATTCTTTTCTTATGCTTTTTCTTGGTTAATTTTATTTAGGCTATGGTATCCAGTTGTTTGGTCAAACACTAGCCTAGCCTAGATGTTTCTGTGAAGGTATTTTATAAATGTGATTAACACCAACAATCAGTTGACTTCAGATAAAGAAGATTACCCTTGATAATGTGGGTGACATCATCCAATCAGTTGAAGGCCTTAGGAGAAAAAAACTGAGGTTTCCCATAGACAAAGAAACTGTCTCAAGACTACACCATCTACTCTTGTCTGAGTTTCCAGTCTGCCTACCTCCCTTACAGATTTCAGACTTAAACCACAGCATCAGCTCTTGCTGGAATTTCCAGCCTGTCAGCCTGCTCTACAGATTTTGGACTTGCCAGCCCCCAAAATTGTGTGAGCAAATTCTTTAAAATAAATACCTATGTATGTGTGTGTGCATATGTATGTATGTATGTGTGTATGTATGTATGTATCTATGTATCTGTCTATCTATCTACCTATCTTTCTATTTAACCATCCATCCTTTTGGTTGTTTCTCTGGAGAACCTTGATTGATACACTTGGTAGACCCAGTTAATTTTGATTGAATAGTGATCATTGTGCATGAAAAGTTGTAGAGGATCTGTATTATGTTATCTTCTTTCAGAGAGACTTCACCCTATTTCCAACAGGCAGCACAGAGGCAGATCATGTCATTCCAGTCAGGGACTGAGCTGACCAGAGGCTGGGGTTGCATCTTTTATAAGCCTCAGTCCACATCTGCTTCATCTTCATTCCTAGGGTAGTAGTCCTGTGATCCTAAGAGTCTGAGGTGTTTACAAGGACTGGGCATTTTTCCCGTGTCCCCAGAACCAGAAGACCACCCAAATCTCTGATTTGTCTTTCAGCCACTTTCTCCTTGGTTCCTTAGCCTCTGGCCCTATGCAGCTTTAAGAATCAGTAAATGCTTCAAGGGGGACAACTGGTGCTAAATGGAAGACTCACTTCTCTCTGCAATCTTGGCCATTCATATTTAGGTGGCTTTGAAAGCCCTGGACTCTGATGTTTGTCTCCCCAGATTGAAGAGATTGTCAAAAGTTTTGATAGCTCCTCTGCTTCCTAGCAGTCACCTGCTTCTCTGCTTTGCAGTCTTTCTATCTGTTCCAAGAATCAGCAAATGCCCTGAGGGAAAAGTAGCCTGCAAAAAGTTGGGCTCATCTCAATGAATGAGCTTCCCCTCTGCTGGGGATTCTGGCTTCTCATGTCCTGGCTGTCTTGGCAAGCCATTCCATAGTAGACGGAAGCAGTCCATACATAAATTTTAGAGTCAGCTTCTCAATTTCTATACACAGGCACGCACATAAAATCTTTTCGAATCAATTTCCGAATACACACACACATTCATACATAAACCTTCTGGGACTTTAAATTTATAGATTAATTTGGGGAGAACTAGTATTTTACAGTATTGAACCTTCCAATTCAAGAACATTGTATATCTTCCCTGGGGCCATTTTGACTGCTCTGCCCAAGATCTCTGAAGAGTAAACAACTTGGAAACACAGCTCAGGGAATGAACATAGAGGTCACCAAAGGAAAAGAATGTATCCTTTATGTCACAGATATGACAATTATAGGAGCCCAATAATAGAGTCTATAAAGATCAGAAACATATCTGAAAGAGGAAAAAAATCAGCCCTGTATCAGGCCATATTACAACAGTTTCATTCAGTAGGAATTTTCTGCCCTCCCTCACCAGAATCCAATTCCAAAGGGGTAGAAAGAGGCAAGTGGGATGAGGTGAGTGAAAAAGAGTGAAGTTAATATCTATACACCACACCAAAGGGAGCTGGCTCATCTGAAACACTGCTAGAGCTGGGGGAGGAAAAGGAGAACTCTTTGAGTGAAGATTAGTGTGTGGATTAACATATTATAGTGGGCATTTCTAGTTACAGAATTGAGACTATGCATTTGTAACTTCATGGGATCACAAGACATTTTATTCCCTGAAAGTGAACACAAAATTCATGGGAATGCCTGAGCTTTTGTCCTGGAACATGCAAGAGAGAAACAGAGTTGCATTGACTATGCAATGTTCAATATCCTGGTTGTAGGGGTGAGCAGAATCCCTTAAAAATTGCGTATTAAAGGGACACATTTCTGCCTGGGTGCACTACTTGTTTCAAAATATTCATGATAACTTGCATGAAATAAATTTTGTACCAGTTTTCTTGACATTCACTAGGAGAGCCTGCTACTTAAGTTCTGAGATTGAGTATTTTCCTAAACTGAAGAATCACTTTGTGAAGGGGTAGTGGCTGGGTAAATTGGGACACTTTGGAAAAGTCACGTGATAATTTGAATCAAGTTATAAAAATGTTCATTCCCTTTACCCTTTAATTCTATTCTTGGTAATCTATCCTAAGAAATAGTCAAAATAGAAAAGCAAGTGCACAAAGATGCTCCTTTCTGTGTTATTTTTAAAAATGAAAAATGTGAAACAATATAAATGTTCAAAACTATGGAACAGTTAAGAAAATTAGGGCATGTTCAGTGGGCAATAAAATAAGCAGTCCCTATAGTTATAAGCATTAACTTTATAAAAAGCATGAAAACCATTTACATTGAGTGAAAAACTGGGACATCACATTATAAAATCCATCTGTACAAAATTTGTATATGATGAAGAATGAAAGGTCATAAACATCCAAAATATCAAGAATGGTCATGTAGATGGTAGAATTCCAGTTTCCATAATTTCATATCACTTCCATGTAATTTCAACTAATTTTTGTAAAGAATAACTTTATAATACTCACATACTAATTTATTTTAAAACTATAGATTTCCATGTATGAGATTTGCTTAAAGACTTGATTACCTACAACCTCTCTGTGTTTCAACCTTTAAAGTATAAATTATCTTGCTTCTATGTCACATGAAGAAACACGAGAAGGCTTCAGGGTCACCTCTGAAAACTGCAGCCACCGTTGTAATTACACTAATGGGTACTACTTCCATTTTGAGGGTAGAGTGTCATAAATAACCTTCTGTGGTGCAGATGTGAACATAATAGGAAATGCAGTGAGCTGCTGAATGGAGGCAGGTTCCTGAGGCTTGGGAATCAGAGCGTGATCATACACAGGAGACAAGTGTGGTCTGGGGGTCGCCAGGCAGATGAAGGAAATGTTCTCTTCAGCGTTTCACAATGAGAATTACCTTGTGGGTCGAATTGTGTCCCCCTGAGAAGTATGTTGAAATCTGAACCCCTGGTACCTGAGAATCTGATCCGACTTGGAAGTAGGGCTTCGAAGGTGTATTGGTTAAGATGGGGTCACATGGGATCAGGGTGGGCCCTAAGCCAATGTGACTCAGGGCTGTATAAGGAGGGGGAATTTGGACATCGACATAGAGGGGAAGGCCATGGGAAGATGGAGGCAGAGGCTGGAGTGACACGTCAATACGCCAGTGAACGCCGAGGATGGCCTACAACCACCGGAAGCCAGGGGAAGGTGTGGGACGGGTGTCCGTCAGAGCCTCCAGAAGGAGCCAACGTCCCTAAATCTTGACTTATGGCTTCCAGCCTCCAGAACCATGAGACAATGAGCTTCTGTTGTTTTAAGCCACCAAGTTTGTCACTAATTTGTTATGGTAGACCTAGGAAACAAATATAAAACATAACTCAGAGGTTTCCTTTTTCATGTCAAATGCCCAGAAATAAATGCCACCAAAAAATATCTTGATATTCTTGGGTGAGGGGAAATCAAGTCCTACCTGTGGACGTTATCTTAACAGGAACACATTGTAGATAATGTGAAACTTAGCTTTTAAAGCATCAGGACACCACAGGAAATGCAAACCAACATTTAAAAAGCCCATTGGGACAAATGAGGTGCACATTCCACCAGGGAAATCATGCTGTGAGAGCACTGGGATCCCAGGCTGCCCACAGGAGTCCATTCCTCCCACCAGGAGCTGCACCCAGGTGATGGAATGTCCTTGTCAAGGCAAAGACCAGCAAGGAAGGCAGAAAGACTCAATTTATAAGAACAGCACCAAAGCTGCAGTAGATGAAGGAACAGACATCATGAAATGAAACTTGAATAAAAAGAGTTGAAATCTACAAACAAAGAGATGGCAAAACATTACAGGTCCTTCGTATTCAATTCAATTAAACAATGATACGTTACCATTTTAGCTGATTTAATAGCAGTTGTTTAAAAGAAATAAACGACTGAATTTTTTTCATTTAAATAAAAAGTCACTTACCGGCTAGAGTAGCTACTCAAGGAAGATCAGAATACCTGCATTTAAAATAATAATGAGGATCTATAACATTTACTTATATATTATAAAATCCCAGTGGTACAAAAAGGACATCCGGTACAAAGTACCCCACACCCTTGTTCTCAGCCACCTTGTCTCCTCCCCAGTGTTTTGTATTCTTTTTTTTTTTTAAATTATATTGTTTACTGTGGAATATAACATATATATATATATATGTGATAACTTTCCAAGTGCAGTTTAACAAGTAAATGGAGATCAAATTTCAAAGAATCTTATGTTACAATTTCACAGTTTCAGTTATTTCCTTACCTTTCCAAGTGCAATTTAGCAAGTAAATAGAGATCAAATTTCAAAGAATATTTTAAGTTATAATTTCACAGTTTCAGTTATTTCCTTATTATGAAATATAACCTATATAGAAAAAGGTAATATCTTTCAAAGTATGATTTAACTGGTGGATATATAGGAAATTTCCAAAGTTATTATGAATTACAGTACCATAGTTTCAGTCATTTCCTTATTGTGATATCTAATATATACACAAAAAAAGGTATAACTTTCAAATTACAATTTAACAAGTAGCTATAGAACAAATTTCAAAGGATGTTATGGGTTACAGTTCCACCATTTCAATTTTTTCCTTCTAACTGTTCTAATACCCTAGTAACTAAGGAAAAGAAAATTATAGAAAGATTCAGTATTTATACCCCTTTGTTAAATTCTGTCTTGTCTGTTGCTATCCCTTCCTCTAGTTTAATCACTTTCCTGATCTTCAGGGATGTCTAAGCAGTGACCACCCTTATGTATTCTTTATGTCTTCTTCCCTTGGTCTCTGTACATGTAGCCAAGTAAGTGTATACAGTCTCCCCATCGCCCCCCCCTTTTTTTTCTTAATGAATAGGGGTCCTCTATACCCCATTCTATGCCTTGCTTTTTATTTTTCACTAAATAATATACCCTGGAGATCATCCCATATCATTGATGACAAATTTCCTCATGGAATGAAATTGTTGGAACAAATACAATGTCTGGGATGCTGGTGGGGCGGGGTGGAAAGCCCACTTGAAGCACTGGTTTTTCTAAAGACGCAGTAAAGAGTAAACATTTCTGGTGTATAACTAACTTGGGACAGCTCAGCAATGTCTCCCAGTGTTTGCTACTATTAAACCTGACCCAATAAAATGTGTTCATAAATAGTGACTCCATAAAAACATGGGGGATGCTTTGTTTGAGAGCAGAGCTTTAAAATAAAAATGGTTAAAATGTTTAGTCATGTGGTGTGAGGAGAAAAGAATAAAATAAAAATGAAGGAGGGCACTATGTGGGAAAGCCAAATGCTATGACCATTTTGGAAGACAGTCTGGAAATTTCTTACAAAGCTAAACTTAGGCTTCCCATACCACCCAGCAATCATGCACCCAGGTATTTACCCAAAGGAGTTGAAAACTCAGGTCCACACACAAACCTGCTCACGAATATTTATAGCAGTTCTAGTCACAATTGCCAAAAATCGGAAGCAACCAAGATGTCCTTCAATAGGTACGTCCATACAATGGAGCATTATTTAGCAATAAAAAGAAATGTGCTATCAAGGCACGAAAAGACACGGAGGAAGCTTAACTGCATATTGCTCGTTCAAAAAAGCCAGTCTGAAAAGGCCATAGACAGTGAGTCCAAGGATATGACATTGTGGAAAAGGCAAAACCAAAGAGACGGTTAAAAAAAAAATCAGTGGTTGCTGGGGGGTTTGAGGGGAAGGAAGGGGGATAAATAGGTGGAGCCCAGGGCATGGGGGGGCAGTGAGACAATTCCCTGTGATACTGTCCTGGTGGACGCATGGCGTTATACATTCGTCAAAACCCACTGAGCTGTACAACAAAGAATGAACCCTAATGTAAACTATAGACTTTGGTAAATTACATTGTTTACCAAAATTGTTCATCAATTGTAATGACTATCCCACACTAATGCAAGATGTTAGTAATAGAGGAAACTTGGGGGGAGTGGAGATGGGTGTATGGAACTTTGTACTTTCTGTGCAAGTTTTCTGTAAACCTAAAATGGCGTGAAAAATAAATTTTATCCTTGTAAAAGGGGGTGGGGGTGGGAGGCACTATGAAAGAGTCCATGGAAATCTTCCATGGGTCTCCTCAATTAAAAACAGGAAGCATTTTCAAGGATTTTTAAAAAAAGTCTTCTTTGCATAAAAGTGGGGTTTTAAAAACACCACCCCTGTTGGCAGTTTCCACCAGGGACCACGGGTCTCTGTTTGGGAAATGATCCTCCTGCTCTTTTCTCCTCCAAAGCTTGTGCTTCCAACAAGAGTCTGGCTAAGCTTGGCCGACTTGCAGACTTGGACTTGGCCAGTGTTCGTGGGGTGCCCGCTGTGTTCCAAGAACTGTGCTGGGTGCTGTTCTACATGTGCCACCAGAATCGCCAGCTGCGGGTTAGGAGGGTGACCAGTGGTCCTGGCGTGCCCCAGACTGAGGAGTTTCCCGGGGTGCAGGACTTGCAGTGCAAAAGCTGGACAAGGCCCAGGCAAACTCGGATGTACTGATCACTTCAATATGAAACAGAGACAAAATGACTTTCCACCATTTGCTGTCTTCTCCCGTATGACTTCATCATGAATACTCGGGGCCTTTTCGATGTCCTGCTTTCTCAAATTTTTGACTGTCTTAACTGCAACAAACTTCCTCAGCTAATCTCCACCTTGTGGCTAGTAGGGCTTGTGGCCAAACTAAAATGTAAAGCTAACATTCTAGTTTTATCTGGTTAAAAAAAAAAATTCTTTACAACTCAAACCGATGAATGAGATGTTTAAACATTAAATGTTTTAATTTGGTTAGGCATTGGGCTTTTCTTATCAAACATTTAATTGCAATTGTATCCCCAATTCAGTAGAAGAAGGGACAGCAAGAGAGAGGGCTGGGAACCATTTTGCTCTATTATTTTGGGCTACAAATGCCAGAATCTTACTTATTTTTCCTAAGACCCTGGCTCTCGGTATATTCTGGTGACTTATTTCTTGAGAGTCTTCTCCCAGCCAAAGGCCTACATTTCCTTCCAAGTTATTGCTGTAACTTTTGGATTAAAAGCACTTTCCTCCTGTCGGACATTGTTTGATGTGCTGTAGGGCTTTGTTTACAGTTGAAGACTAACAAAGCATGGCATGTTTACTGCTCTTGAAGAAACGTGGCTGCAAAGAGAAGACAGAGGGAGAGAGGCTCATGGGGCTTCCCTGACTCACTGCCGCTCCCACAAAACGACTCGGTTCCATTCCTACCCCTGCTTCAAAAAAAAAAAAAAAAAACTCCAGCTATTTATGCTGACATATACACACTGGGGATTCTTTATGTCAATCCTAGCCAGCTTCCCGCTCTTATCCTTGTCCTCTTGGAAACTCTCCACTGATGAGAGAGAAAGAAGACTTCGTCTTTGTTTCTGTGTTTTCAATAATAACGACCCAACCCCAAATCTTATCCAGTAGAGCAGTAGGAACGCCAAGGACGTTGCCATTCACCTGCACTTCTGTCCTGTTAAAATGCAGATTTTGATTCAGTAGGTCTGGAGCAGGGCCTAATGTTCTGCATTTCTGACCAGCTCTCTGCTGAGCTGCTAGTCCAGGGACCACATTTTGAGTAGCTGAGGAACACAGAAAGATGGTGCTCGGGATTGGGGGTCCAAGATGAAATTAACAGCTTTCATCATTCTTCAGCCCATGGATTCTAGGACTTTCAGCTTCTCTTGCTTTACTGATTAAATGGGATTAGTTATATGTGGTTATGAGGATTAAATAAAAAGAACATTTGAACTTCACTTCCATACATACTGTCTTGCACTGTATATTTAAAAAAAATTTAAACAATCTTTTGAAATCTGTACAGAGTAAGGCAGCTTATTTATTTAATAAAGACCATAGCATTTCATTGTTTGAATGCACCTTAATTTATTTAGCTGATCCTCTACCAAGAAACATTTGGTTTGTTTTAGATTTCTCTTTTGAGGTTTTCAGAATGCTTTGACTGTTGGCATTGTCTACTGCCCAGTAGACAACAGTTTAGGCCTTGTGTTCCCGGCTACCGGGATGATCTGCTGATCTGGTCTCACGTGTGGCATTTGAGTGATGGCCTAGTTTTAGGGGTCCCATGAATCAATGCAAATCTAACCAGTCACCCAAACCATATATTGTTTTCAACAGGAAGTTAATAAAGGGAACAGAAATGATACCACTTTCTGAATAATAAGTTTGTGGCTTCAGCCCTCTGTCTTCCTCACCTCCCACTCTCTCTGCTTCCTTTACTTAACAGGAAAGTTTTAACCACCCCTGGTTTCAATAGTCTGATAATTCTCTGATCTGGGGGTACAGGCTAGAACTTTCTCTTTTGGAGAAGTTCTGGAACCTTTTCCCAGGCATTGGGATCTCTTTGGATTCTGGCATAACCTAGAAAAATTGAAGACAAATTGGGCTCATAGGGATTTGGGCAATTTTAAAACTTCATTAAGCTGAATCACTCCAAAGGAAATTGAAGTAGGATGTCTCAAGTACATCTTAAAGGAGTATATTTTGGCCTTGGTTTATGAAGCATCCGGAAATCCATTCTCCTACCCTGAAAGGCAAGTGGGGAGGCTTTTCATGTCTGTCTTTTCCTGGGCCCTGTCTTCTTATCTCTCTTGGCAACAGCACTGCCAAGTTCAATTCTGGACATTTTGAACCATCCCCAAATGGTTAAGAGTGCTTTGCCACTTAAACTTGAGCAAGGTGTCTGGCCTCTAGAAGTCTGTTTTCTCACCCATAAAATGGGAATAATAATAATACTGGTAGGTTTGACGTGAGGAGTAAAGGTGGTTCACAGTGAGTGAGCTTTGAGTCAAATAAAGACAAGCCCTGTGAGTGGGGGTTTCCAAGGAGCTGCGGACAGATCGTATAATGAAATCTTCTGGGCATGGCGTTTTGGAGGGCTCCAGACCCATTTTACTCCCTCCAGGGGCTGCTGGTTTCATGGAGCTGCCATGATTGTGAAGTTGCTGGTTTTCAAGGCTACTGAAGAGCTGTGGAGAGGGGTACACAAACAGGGCAAGTCAAAGCGCCACAGAGCTCACTATTCTTACTGAGATTCAGCCACTTTTCCTGAATAAATACTCCTCAAATTGTTGCAATCCCTTGGTTAATTTACGGAGGAGTGGACTTTGAGAGGTCCTTTCTCTACTGTTTCAGAAGTGTTTCCACCCTTCCATTGGCTAAACTCTCTTTCTCTTTGTATTTTTTAGTGGTAGCTCTGGGGATTATAATGCACCTTTAACTTATCCCAGGTAACTTAGAGTTAATAGCAAATGGCTCCGGGAAAAATATAGGAAACTTGCAACACTGTATTTCCATTAGTTCTTAGTGATAGTATTGTCATATATACATCTATAAGTCCTGTAATTCCAACAGTATAGCATGAAAAATTTTGCTTTAAATAGTTACAACTGTTTAGTGTTTCATATGCACACACATAAATAGACACATATCTATTAACTACATACTCCTTTATGTTTACCTGCATAAATACCATTTTTGATGCTCTTTATTCCCTCCTGTAGATCTGACATGCTATCTGGTGATATGTCCCTTCAGCTTGAGGAACTCGTTTTAGCATTTTTTTTTTCGTAGTGCAGGTCTGCTGTTGACAAAATCTCTCAGCTTTTAATCTGCAAATGTCTTAATTTGCCTTCTGTTTTTGAAGGACGTAGAACTCTTTGATGAACAGATTTTCTCTTTTAGCACTCTTTATATCTCATTCCAATATCTTCGGGCCTCTATCATTTCTGATGAGAATTCAGCCGTTAACTAGGGAGTTTCTCCTCTTTGTTAAATGTAAATTCTCTCTGGCTGCTTTCAAGATTTTCTCTTTATTTTTGGCTCCCATCAAATTGACTCTGATGTGCTTAGGAGTGGTTTTCTTTGTGTTTATCTGTTTGGGGTTCATTGATCTGCTTGGATCTGTGATTTATTGGTTTTCTCCAAATTTGGGGAGTTTTCAATTACTAGTTCTTCAAAAATACTTTTTTTGAATTGGGTAAATGTTATTGATCTATCTTCTAAGTTCACAGACTCTTTCGGCTGCCATCTCTAACATGCTATTGAACTCATCTAGTAAATTTTTCATTTTAGTTTTTGTTGTTTTCAGCTTTAGAACTTGCATTCTATTATCAAACTTTTCATTTCTCTGTTGAGATTCACTATCTGTTCACATTTGATGCCATATTTTTTTAAATTCTTTGGGCATATTTATAGTAGTTGCTTTGAAGTTTTTTGTTTTTTGTTTTTTTTTTCTGTGAAATATGACATCTAGGCTCACTGAAAGTCAACCAGTGGAACTGCTTTTTCCCTGAGTATAGCTCACATTTTTTCTTTTTCTTTGCATGTCTTGTGATTTTTGCTTTAAAACAGGGCATTTTATACCAGTGGTTCTCAAACACTTTGGCCTGCCCACCGCCCTAACACTCTGCAGCTACATCCAGGACCTTCCTCATGCTTGGACGCAGGGCGTGATGATCCCCCGTGAGCCACCTCCCTCCTTGCTGCTCTTGCTAAAACCCACTCAAGAACCACATAAGGCACAGAAGCTGTCATCCTCCCTCCTCTTCCCACTGCCCCAAGCATAGATTCTGCAAGACCAGGAATGGGCCCTTCTAGTCTGGGATCTTCTCCAACCTGACACTTTGCAAGGGAATGGGACATGGGGTTTCTCCTTTGGGACATGTCAGCATCCAAATTTTAGTCACATCCCTCCAAATCTCTTTCCTGTTCTGTGGTGAAATGTGTTGGGTTTGGGGGAAGTGAGGCATGGAGGAAACTGCCTGACAGCATCGTGTCTTCTTTCCAGCTCTGTGATTCAATGTCCAGATGCCAGACCAACCCTGAGGACCCCAGTTTTTAGTTTGTGTATAGTGTGAGGTAGGAGTCAGGATATTGCTATATGGATATCCTATTGGCCTCATACCATTTACTTTAAGAGCCAATCTTTCCCCACTGCAGTGCAGTGCAGATTTATTTATACCTTTGAAATAAATCAGATGACAGTATATATGTGGATCTTCCTATTCTGTGCTATAGGTTTGTCTGTCCATCCTTGTGCCAATGCCACACTGTCGTGATGACTATAGATTGATCACATAAGTGCTCCAGCTTCATCACTCTTGATGTCACTTTGGTTGTTCATGGCCCTTTGCATTTCCATATGAATTTATAAACAGCTTGTCAATTTCCACAGAAACTCTTGCTAGGACTTTGATGGAGATTGTGCTGGATCTATAGATGAATTTATGGAGAATTGACATCTTTACAATATTGAGCTGTCCAGTTTATGAACACGGTATGTACTTATGTTTAATTAGCACTTCTTAAATTTCTCAGCAATGCTTTGTAATTTTCAGTGAAAAGGTCCAACACGGCTTTTGTTAGAGTTTTCCCAGGTATTTGATTTAAAAAAACATATTGATGAAGAGCCAGTTTTATAAAGTCCCCTGGATACAACCTCCAAACGCCTTGTCTTCATGACTATTAGTTCTATTGACTGTAAAAAATTTTAAACTCAAACTGAGCAATATTTTCATTGTTTTGGGCTTATTCACCCTCCATGAAACATGAGTGCCTTAGGGGATATTGGGAACTATTGATAGAGAAGATAGCATTTCAGAGTAACACCCCACTATAGAGGATTAGAGTTTACTGAGGAATCAAAGTAACAAAGAGGGGGGAAAAAGACACAAAAGTGTGGAAAAGAGCCCATTTGCAGAAGATAGACAAGGCAAGGGCAGGAAGATTCTGCTGGAAGAATGCACAAAAATTGCATCATTCTTGGCCCTCTCAGCTTCTCCAGTTTTTCTTAGAAAGTATTCTACAGAAACATTCTTAGATTTCCTGATATCCAAACTTGGGAACACTTTAGCATATGAGGAGCAAATGAGTCATAAGTGCTGTAGAATTGGAAATTCTTGCCTGGAATTGGACTTTAGAATCACTGTTTTCGAATTCAAGCCCAGAATCTGTCAGTTTTGATCATGGAGCAGAGGTGGTGAAATTCCCACAGCTGTTTCTGGTGTAGTGAGCAGACTTTCCTCCTGCAGGCGGACAGGACCAAGAGAAGAGAAGATGCAGCTGGACTTGTTGTAATGGATGGAAACCCATTTCAAGGTCTCTATGTAGAGACTGAAGCTATTTTCTCAAGAATTTTTCTTGTAATTACTTTGCTTATCTTCCAGGGACTGTTTTCATTCCTGATCTGGGTACCTGAGAAGAAATTACTGCCAACCTCCCTGGCAAAAGCCCACATGCCATCTAAAGTCAATACTAAGTCAGATTAGTTCTCCCTGATGTTATTTAAAAATGAAGGGCATTTAAAAGTAAAAGTCATTTTAAAGTGTTACGTACTAAAATGGTATATGGAACTTACTGCAAGGAGGTGGTCTTTCCCATTTAATATTATTTGTCTTAATGCTTTTGATTAATAAATCTATGCTCTTATTTTCCTGGTCTACCTATGCAGTGATGAATAGCTCTATGAAAAAAATTTTTTTCAAACACAGCGATTTTTTTAACAAACATTTAAGCATTTTACATTAATCATGGAAGCAAATAGTCTTACAAACACAAATCTGAAATTTAAAGTTGATACCCTCATTAAAAGCTTTTCAGAGCCACATATAATATGCAGTAGAAACTGACGACATTTGGCAGATGGGTTTAAGGAGGTTTACTGATGGGTTTATGTTGCTATAAGCAAGGCCAATAATTCTTTCTCCTCACACAACACAGCAGGTCCCAGCTTCTAAACTAGTTCCAAAAGAAACTGGTGGTTATAAAGAAAATTTCCTATACAGCAATGCCATAGGGGTTGCTGAGCTATTCAGGGCAGTCTACAGCCTGCTGTAAACAAAACTCCCTTTCCAATTAGCTAGGGGAAGGCAGATGTCTTCGTGAACTAGAGATGTGAACCCAAGCTTTAGATTCCTTTTCTATGAAGAAAGTGTGTCCTGGCTTTGCATCCCTGAGGTTGGGACTAGAGCAGGTCTCTGGGGTGTGAAGCACAAGGGGACGATGAAGAGATGGATGGTGTGCAGCCTGGGGCTGCGATTGATGTTCCTTAGCACAAGGGAGGAGGGGGCCTGTCATCCCTGAGGACCGAAAGCCCAGTGCTCCCTCCTGGTCCCCACACTGCTGACCCTCTCCTGGACTTGCACTGACCTAGGAGTGGAGTGATGGTTAATTTTTTTTTTATTAGAAAAGTGTGGGTTTACAAAAAATTATGTATAAAATACAGGATCCCCATACACCACCCCACCCCCAACCTTGCATTGGTGTGGAGCATTTGTTACAACTGATGATAGCATTTTAAAAGAATTGTACTGTTTTTTAACAGCAGTTACCTTTGTTACAATTGATGAAAGATTATTAATATTGTACTATTATCTGTCATCCATAATTTGCATTAGGTGTATATTCCCATATACTACCCTACTATTAATACCTTGTATTATATCATACATTTGTTATAATTCATGAAAGAACATTCTTATACTTGTACTATTAACTATAGTCCATTGTCTACAATAGGGTTCAATGTGTTGTACAGTCCTATGATTTATCTTTTAATTTTTATTCTAGTAATATACACATCCTAAAGTATCCTCTTTCAATTACATTCACCTCTATAGTTCATTGCTGTTGATTGCACTTATAATAACGTGCTACCATCACCAGCATCCATTGCCACACCTTTACCATCAACCTAATAGAAATTCTGTACAAGTTAAGCATCGATTCCCCATTCTCTAACCTCAATCTATCTCCTGGTAACCTATTTCTAGCTTCTAACTCTCTGAGTTTGCTTATTATAATTAGTTCATAAATTCCCTAGGAGAAGGTGGCTGGCTGATGTAGAGAAGAAAGTTCTCTCTTCTGACTGCTGAAGTCCTCACTACTCCTTTTAAAGCCTTCAACCGATTGGATGAAATGCCTCTCATTGCTGAAGAAACTCTCCTTAGTTGATTGTAGATGCATTCAGCCATAAATGCAATCAACTTACTGATGATTTAAGTATGTGAAATGTCCTCACAGTAACAGGCCAGTGCTTGCTTGACCAGACAACTGGGCACCATTACCTGGCCAAGTTGACACATGAACCCAACCATCACAGTTACCCTTATTGAAAAATCTTCATTTCTTTACACTACTCCAAGCCACTATCTCTTGTCTTTTCCTTTCAACCTGTAGAGCTCCCTTTAGTATTTATTTCTTGTTGGGCAGGTCTCTGGGTGATGAACTCTCTCAATTTTTGTGAGTATTTAAAACTCACTTTCGAAGCACAGTGTGCCAGTTTGGATGTATTATGTCCCCCGAAACACCATGTTCTTTGACGCAACCTTGTGGGGGCAGACATATTAGTGTTGAGGTTGGAATCCTTTCATTGAGTGTTTCCATGGAGATGTGACCCACCCAACTGTGGGTAATACCTTTGATTAGATTATTTCCATGGAGGTGTGGCCCCGCCCATTCAGTGTGGGTCTTGATTAGTTTACTGGAGCCCTATAAAAGCTCAGACAGAAGGAGCTCAGAGAAGCTGCTGCCAAGAGAGACATTTTGGATACAGCCATTGAAAGCAGACTTTTGCTGACGATTTGTTCCGGAGAATCTAAGAGAGGACAAAACACCCCAAGAGCAACATTTTGAAGACTGCACAGGAGCTAAGAGAGGAGCTGGAACACAACTCAGGATCAGAAGACTCCAGCCACGTGCCTTCCCAGCTGACAGGTTTTCCAGATGCCATTGGCCTTCCTTCGGTGAAGGTATACTTGTGTTGATGCCCTCATTTGGACATTTTCATGGCCTTCAGACTGTAACTCTGTAACCAAATAAACCCCCTTTATAAAAGACAATCCATTTCTGGTATTTTGCATAATGGCAGCATTAGCGAACCAGAATACACAGTTTTGCTGGATAAAGAATTTTGGGGTGGCAGTTATTTTCTTTCAGTACCTTAAATATATCATACAACTGCCTTTTCGCCTTCATGGTTTCTGATGAGAAATCGATACTTAGTCTTCTTGGGATCCCTTATATGTGATGAATTGCTTTTCTCTTGCTGCTTTCAGAATTCTCTATCTTTGGCATTTGACATTCTGATTAGTATGTGTCTAGGAGTAGGACCTTCAGGATTTATTCTGTTTGGAGTATGTTGTACTTCTTGTACATATGTATTTATGTCTTGCATAAGAGTTGGGAAATTTTCAGCCATTATCCTCAAATATTTTTCTGCCCCTTTTCCCTTATCTTCTCCTTCTTGGACACTCATGACAAGTATATTTGTGCGCTTTGTGCTGTCACTCAAATCCCTGAGACACTGCTCAATTTTTTCCATTCTTTCTCTATCTGTTATTCTGTCTGTAAGATTTTGAATGTGTTGTCTTTTAGTTCACTGATTCTTTTCTTCTGCATGTTCAAATCTGCTATTGTATGCCTCTAGTATTTTTAATCTCTTCTATTTTGCCTTTCATCCCTATCATTTCTGTTATGCTTCTTTTTATACTTTCAAATTCTTCTCTATGCTCACACATTGTCTTCTTAATATCTTTTATCTCTTGAGCCATATTTCCATCATCTCCTTGAATAGATTTAGGAGATTTGTTTGAACATTTTTGATTAGTTGTTCCAAAGTCTGTGCCTCCTCTGAAATTTCAATTTGATCCCTTGACTTGGCTGTATCTTCCCATTTCTTCGCATGGATTGTAATTTTTTCCTGATGTCTAGTTATCTGATTATCTTAATGAGTTTACTCTGAACATTAGTTTCTCTCTCTTGTCCAGGGCTTTATTGTTTATTGGCTTTATGTTAAGGCTTAGGGCCTTATTCTGTAACTTTAGAATAGCCCGTGCTAAACCAATCAGATTTTTTCAGCTCTTCTTCATCTAATTCTTGCTCTGGTTATTCAGTACAATTTTTAAGATTACCCTTTTTGTGCACTTGTTTCAATTCTAGGAGAAAGCTTCCTTTCCTCTGTTCCTTCTCTGGGAATCTTGATCTGTTCTGTTTGTTTTTGTTTTGTCTCTATATTGTTTTCACACTTCTTTGTTGTCTCTAACTGCTTTTGCCTAGAGGGCAAATTCTGGGAGGAGGGTCACCCTGAAGAGGACTTTCCCAAGTCAGTATTTTCAAGTCAAAACAGGGTCAGGGACTCACAAGGAGGGTATGGGCTGGCTCCAAAGTGCTCTGGGAAGGGGATCAGGAAGGGTACCAAAAGCCTTTTTCATGGCTCCTCAAATCTGTGCTTCTCTGCCTGCCCACCAAATGCAGCCCTTCAGCTAACTGTCCCTGGGAACCCCAAGGAAGCCCTGCATCTTTAAATCACCACTGCCTCCACCCATGTCCAGGGTGGGGTTGAAACAATGGCTGCATCTGCCTTTGTCCAGGACAAGTTGAAACACTAGCTCAGAACCAAGACCCAGTGATCTGAATTTGCTAATCAAAAGCTGTGATCAGTGATCTGCTGTGGCCACACCTGTTCTCAGGAAAGAGGACTTTTATGTCTCTTTCTGTCCCCAGCAAGCTAGCCAGGGACTGGACCCAAGGTGGCCTGCCATGGCAGTGGGGGATGGGCACTGACAGCTGCTGTGTGGAGTGTGCAACTCACCGTTCTTTACCGTATTTTATCTACCTCTTCCTCCTGTTCTTCCCTTGATGCTGTACAGTGATCTTCTGGCCTCTGGAGCCCCAGAACAATTGTTTCAGACAACTTCTGCTTTTTCAATAGCTGTTTTGGTGGAAGGACTGAGTTCTGGAGCTCCCTACTCTGCCATGTTCCCTGGATGTTCTCCCTGATGGTTAGTTTTATGTGTCAACTTGGCCAGCCTATAGTACTGTGTTATTCAATCAGCCACCAATCTAGGTGTTACTGTGAAGGTATTTTGCATATGTAGTTAACATCTATAATAGTTGGCTTTAAGTAAAGGAGATTACCCTTGGTAATGTGAGTGGCCTTATCCAATCAGTTGAAGGCCTTAAGAGCCAACACTGAGGTTTCCTGGAGAAGAAGCAATTCTGCCACAAGACTGCAGCATCAACCCCTGCCTGAGTTCCCAGCCTGCTGTCTGCCCTGCCTTACAAATTTGCTAGGCCCCACCATTGTGTGAGCTGGTTCCTTGAAATAAATCTCTGTCTATTTATCTGTCTGTCTGTCCGTCCATCCATCCATCCATCCTACTGTTTCTGTTTCTCTGTAGAACCACGGCTGATACAAATTGGAAGAGAGAAGAGGCAGGAACTGGAATTTGGGAAGGGCTGGCATGGGCTATGCAGGGAGCCCCTGTGGCAAGGGGAGGTACTTCCTAGGCTACAGAATCTGGAAGGGAAGGATATTCTTAGAGGCCCTGGTCTTGGCAGCTGCTTGTCTATGGGATGCTTATTAGGCGAGCAAAGCCTACTCCCCAGTAGTCTGCGGGAGGGAGAGAACTGGTCACACTCAGCGTGAGTCCTGGGCCAGCTCTGCCACTTGCTGGCTGTGAGGAGGATAGGCTTTTTTTTTTTTTTTTTTTTTTTTTTACTTTTGATATAACTATAGATCTTCTGAAAGTTGTGAAGCTAGTAAAGGATGGTCCTGAATACCTTTCACTCATTTCCCACCACTGGTGACATCCTATGTAACCATAATGCAACACCAACTCCAGAAAACTGACATTGGTACAGTGTGTGTGTACACTGCTATGGCATTTTTATCACATGTGCAGCTTTGTGCAACCATCACTGTAATCAAGAACTCTTCCATCACCCCTAATATCTCCTCTTGCTACCCCTTCATAGTCATACTTCCCTCTCCCCCCACCATTTCTAACCCCTAGCATCCACTCACCTGTTTTCCATCTCTGTAACTTCATCATTTTGAGAATGTATGTGCCTGTTGAGAATGGCTTTGTTTCCACTTGGCATAATGCCCTGAAGATCCATCCAAGGTTTTGAATATGTCAATAATTTGCTCTTCTTTACCACTGCATCATGTTCCAGGGTATGGATGGACCACAGTTTCCTTAACCATTCACCATTGCTGGACATTTTGGTGTCCAGGTTTTGCCTATTAAAGGTAAAGCCTCTACGAACATTGTGTACAGGTTTTTGTGTGAATATAAGTTTTCATTTCTTCGGGATAAATGTCTGGGAATTGATTGCTGGATTGTATGGTATGCTTAGATTTTTAAGAAACTGTTCAACCATTTTCCAGTGTCATGTACCTTTTTCTATTCCCACCAGTAATGTGTGAGTGATCCAGTTTCTCTGTGTCCTTGACAACATTTGGTGTTATCACTATTTTAAATTTTTGCTGTTGCCATAGGTGTACAGTGGTACCTCACTGTGATCTCACTTGGCTTTTCCCATTGCTAATTTCAGTGATGTTGAACGCCTCTTTGTGTGCCTACTGCCATGTGCGTTTCCTTTGGTGAGATGTCACTTCCTGCCTTTTGCCCATTTTTTTTCCCAGGGAGGCTCCTTTTCACCTCTTTGGACATCATCTCTCATCCAGGGAGGTTGGAATAGGTCAGGTATACACTCCTTTGGTTTTTGTGATTTTCTTTCTTCTGATGCTGGAGGGAGTGCAATGCTGTTAGTTGTCATGTGTGCTGTATTTTAAAGTCATATTTAAAAGCAATTTTCAAATTCCTAACTAGGCATCTGACTATGGTTTAGGCACAAGCTCCATGTTGCCTAAATGGAGGCCAAGTTGAGATACCACTTTGCATTCGCTGCACCCACTGAGCCCCCCGAGGCCTCAGGGAGACAAGGGTTCTCCGTGGAGTTACTCATTCCTATTAAGCACTCCCTCTAAAAAAATATCCCAGGGAAGAGAGTTAGGGGGCTGGTCTTCCCTTTGTTCGCTGGTTCCCCACTTGGAACAACTCAAACACATGTGTGGCTGCCTTGTGATAAAAGCTGCCCCAGGGACCAAGACAAACACGGCCCCAAATTGTATCCAAGTGAGAATGGCAGGCACAGAGGGGTCACGCCGTTCGGTAGGAAGTCCTGACTGTGTCGTGCAGAAGGTCTTGGCTCTGGATGGCCAGCTGCTAGTGCCCCCTGCCCTGCCATTTTCAAGAGTTAAAGCCTTCGTGCTTGCATCTTGTTTGCCCTCCCCTCCCTCTGCTGATGCTCCACAGATGAACTCTCCCCTCCTCTCCCTGCAGGAGAGTGAAGTGGATTTCCCTGGTTGGCTGCCAGCCTGGCTGCCTCCACCCCATGGAGGTCCCCACTCTTGTCAAGGGGCCCTTTCCAGAGGAGGGGCCAGTCCTGACTCTCCTTGCCCACGCCTCTCAATAACCTTTGGTCAAACTCTCGCTTCTCCTATTTGAGTGGGCATCTGTTTCCAACTGGACCCTAACTGGTATGTCACACCCTCTCCACCCCATAAGAAAGAATTTCTTTTTTTTAGTCATTAACTGGAAGGTACCTTCCTCTTTCAGGCACGTACACATTTTAAAACCTCATTCCAAACTGTGGAATTCATTCACTTATTCATACCAAGGGGAATGAAATGGATTTCCTGTGGGTAGCAGGGGATGTTCAGTATGTGTGTCAGGTTCTGGATGTGCCAGGGAGAGCAGCAAGCACTGTTTTAGAGGAGACAGGCATTTCTTCTGCCCTTGGTGGGCTCCAGCTTCCTCGCTCTGCTGAGTTCCCCAAGCCCCTCAAACACCATCTGCCGAGCAATCCTGACCACTAGAAAGAGTCACCCAAGGTTCCCCCAGCACCTGTGCCCGTCTCAAGACCCGGTGCCATGTTCCCTGGGTATGTGGCCTGACGTCCGCAGATATCCCCAGCAACTCAGTTCCTCCAGCTCGTCTCTTGCAGTCCCTGCCCTTTCATCCCACCCAGGTCAGAACCTCTTCATCTGCTTTCCTCCTTAGGAACAGAGCTCTGCTCATTTGTGTATGGAAACTCCCATCTACATAGATCACGGAAAAGGCCACTCCCAAGGTCTCCTCACGCCGAGACACCCTATCTTAGGCCTCTGGGTTACCATTATGCTGACCACACTTCATGAGGAAGTGAGCCACGCTGCCCCCCTGGAACCTGGGATAGCTCCACAGCAGGACTTCCCTCCCCACAGCGAGGAGGCTCCAGTGCAACGTCCCACACGGAGGCCACTAGCTACATGCCGCCACTTCCGTTTAAAGTAATTTAAGTTAAATAGAACTAAAATTCGTTCCTTAGTTGTGTTAGCCATGTTTCAAGCGTTCAATGCCAACCGTGGCTCGTGGCTACCTGGGGACAGCGCAGATATTGAATGTTTCCATCGGCGCAGAACGCTCTAGCGGACGGCACTCACCCAGAGGAAACTTCGTTGGGGGCCTGCAGAGCCTGACAGATCATGGGGAAGGAGCCCCTGACAGTCCAGCCTGGCTTCCCAGGTCTCTCTATTGAGCAGTTCTGAGTGTGCAGCCCTGACGCTGACTGGAGCTGGCGAATGATGCTCCACCTCAGGACCAAGGCCCCGGATGGGTCCTTGCTGAAGAGAGTGCTTTGCTTTGGCTGAAGTGAAACTTTCCTGTTTTTATTAAGAAAGTTCCTAAGCTTGAACCCTTGGAATTCTGAACGATGTTTCTCAGTCTTTCATCTCAACAAAACCATCGTGCGCCATCGCCCCTCTGGGCAGCAGAGAGGGGGCATGGAGTGGTTTGCATGCCACAGTGGGAGGTTGTCAAATAACTATTGATGAGCACAAAGCATGGGGACACAGGGCTGAGTGGGACGGACCGACTCCTGCCCCCACACAGCTCACCCTCCAGAAGCTGAGAGAAACGTGACACAAGTCCCCCAGTGATGCATCGTGTAATGTACAGAAGTGCAGTGCAGGGCACTGAAACAGCAGAAGCGCATCGCCTCACAGTTCTAGAGGTTAGAGTCTGAAATCAAGGAGGCAGCAGGGCCATGCTTCACTGAAGTCTGTCTGTAGAGAAGGGTCTGTTCCCGGCCTCCTCCAGCTTCTGGTGGCTGGATGGCAATTCACGGCACTCTCTGCCTCCATCCGCATGTCACCGTTCCCCTCTCCATCTGCCCGGACGTACCCGAATTTCCTCTCTTATAAGGACACCAGTCATATTAGATTGCCCCCCTCAAGTCCAGCTTGGTCTCATCTTAACTAATAACATCTTCAAAGACTCTATTTCCATAAGGATCATGTTCACAGAACAAGGCGTTAGGACTTGAACATGGCTTTTGGGGGAACCACAATTCAATAACAATAAGGGACTGAAAGAAGGCAGAAGTGGAAGTTGGGAGGTCTCTGTGGGATGCAGGAGGGCCTGGAAGAAGGTGGTGGAAAGAGGGAGAGACACAGAGGGGGCGTTCCTGAGGGTGGACCACCCGGGCCCCCAAGCTGGTGAGAGGCAGGAGGCAAGGAGAGGCGGAGAGGCAGGGCACCCCACGGCTCTGACATTTTGGGCCCAGGGTCTAGATAAATGGGAGCGGTTTGGGGCTTAGATGAGAGTTGAGTTTCGGACACCTGAATAGAGAGTTGGGTATGTGACAAGGAGGAAGAGGCTGCAGAGCAGACAGGAGAGTAGATAGAGAAGTAGAGGAAAGTAGATTTAACATGTGCAAAGTAACAATGTCTATTTTCATTTGCACTTCCTATTTTACCAACACAGTCATAAAACTGAAAATGAAAAGTGACCTCGCCCCACAAGAGGTGAGCCTGTTCCAAAGGCTCCTTGCTTGGTCACAGCTTAGCACCAGGAAGTAATTTTCATGTTTGCAAAAAATATCAATCCTTTGCATCTTTTCTCTTTTGGTGCAGACATTTAAAACTAAATATGGAAATCAAGTCACAACCACACAATAACAATCCAGCAGTGTCAGCAATTCCTGACTCATCAATAGGAGGTGACTCAAAAATCTATTTTTATGTCATTCTTCTGACAGTTTCTTTCCTGTATTAATATGTATTAATATGAGGCAAATTTCATCAGAAAAAAACAGATAGGTTGGGTAAAAAAGACAAAAGAGGTCCAAAATTGAGCTGAGATGAGTATGTTTTATATGAGCTGTAATTATAAGTGAGACTACCTTAGAGTATTTTTTTTTCCTTAAACTTTCACAAAATTCTTTGCCTTGCAAACTCTAAGTTTCCTAATCTATGGGAGGAGAAATCAAGAAACGTACCGGTAAACTCAGCAGTCCTGAAAACAAGCCCCTGAGCCAGGGTTTCAGTAGGATGAGAGCCACATACTGAAAGCTAAACCCATATAAAACTTTTGAACGGCAAATCAGAGATGGGCAATGGAAGAAAGAGATATCTGGGGAAGCAAATGTTGAGATGCTCCACGTGACACCAAAATCCTGCCGGGAGCCCTGGGCCACTTGGCTGCTGCACGGGCAACCTGAGACCGGACCCAACCCACGGTGCTTCCCGGAAACCCGTCCTTCCTGCAAGGCCCAGCACACGCTCTGTGCTGTCCCCTCAGAACGTCTGTCATTGTGTTCGCCTTCTAGAAGTTATGTGAGTCAGTACTTTCCTCCCCCTCCCACCAGATGCTGCTTAAAAGAAGAGCAGCCCCTGCCTCCCCTCCCACCGTGCCCTGTGCGGAGCCCGCCGAGCGGTTCGGTCCTGCCCAGGCCCGTCCTCGGCAGCCTGACCAATCCCACACATCCCATCTCTAACCATCCTTCCCTGGATATTCTGGACCTGGTTATGGGTGAATAGTAGTCAAATATTAGCGTGGGTAGTTAGGTTAGACTTGAACAGGAAATGAGTGAGTGAGGTGGTAAAATGTGTAAAGTACTTAAATTCTACAATTATTGTGTGTGTGGGTTCCCCTTAATTGGTCCCTTTTAAAAATAAAATGAGGCAACTGTTTTGTACTTATGCTAGGAGACCTATGCCAAATGATACTAAACTAACAGATAAAAAAGAGAAGCAATGACATTGGACTTCTGTTTTGGGGAAGATGAAGCAGACATACTTTTCCCAATTCCTCCCATTAAGTACAACCAAAAACCCTGGATGTTACATATAAAACAAACATAAGAAGACTCTGAAAGATGGAGAGAAGGCAGACTGGTGAGGGACCTTGGGGCCCCAGAATATGGGAATCCTCAAATTCCTTGGGATTCCTTTTAGTATCATACATTCCCATCTTGGAGCTGAAAACACCAGCAATGCAGAAATGCCAACAGATGTGGATAAAAATGTATAAAGCTCGAACAAAACCCTGCTCTTTCTAACCAGATGACCAGGAAAAGGGCTGCTTAGCAAGACAGGACCCTTTTAGGCAATAACTACTCCACCCAAACACCACAGAAGAGACTGTGATTCCACCCACCCCTCAACAGAACAGCTGAGTGGGGAGTCAAGACCTCCACCCTCGCCAGGCTGAGATGAGGCGCTCCGGACCCCAACAGGGTGGTATTAAAGAAGGCCAAGTAGGGAGCTAGGACTTTCATCTCTGCCGGGTGGTAACAACCCTCCCGACCCTGTGGGATCAGTGGAGACCATGTGGGGAGCCTGCACTTCTGCTCCCACCTTGTATGAGATGCTCCTCCCTCCCCCCGCTGGGGAGGTGTCACAGGAGACGAGGGTGAGTGGACAGTCAGGAGTTTTGTCATCACCCAGGGGTGAAGAGACCCCTCTCTGTGCTATCAGGGAAGGCCTGTGGAACTTACACCCCTGTTCAGCATAATGAGAAGTCCCTCCTTCCCTCGGATATCAGTGGGGGCTAATGGGGGACCCCAAGCTCTACCCCTACCTCGGAGAAATGAGGCATCCACCCCCATCCCTCTATTGGAGTGGCATCAGAGGGAGCCACCTAAAAGTGAAGGCTTAAATAACACCTAGAGTCTCATAACACAATGCCACCAATGTCCGGGTTTCAAATGAACATCACACCAAAACCCAGGAAAGTCTCAGCTTGAATGAAAAAAGACAATTGACTGATAACCACAGTATGAGGGGATGTAAGAATTATCTGTCAAAGATTTCAAAGCACCCATGAAGAAAATGCTTCAAAGAGCAATTATGAACATTCTTTAAACAAATGAAAAAATAGAAAGCCTCAGCAAGAAATAGAAAGTCTCAGCAAAGAAACAGGAAAAATAAAGAAAAACCTACAGAAAGTTTAGAGCTTGCAAATACAATAACTGGATAAAAAACTCAATGGATAGGCTCAACTGCAGAAATAAGGGGAAAGAAGAAAAAATCAGTGAATTTGAAGATAGGACAATGGAAATCACCCAATCTGAACAACAAAAATAAAATAGATTAAAAAAAACCAGACAGAGCCTTTTTTTTGGGATTATAACAAAAAGATCTAACATTTATGTCATTGGACATTGGAGCCCTGGAAGTAGAGGGGAAGGTAGGCAGGGCTGAAAAATCACTCAAAGAAATAATGGCTGAAAACTTCCCAAATTTGGCAAAAGACATAAACCTACAGATTTAAGAGTCTGAGTGAACTCTAAACAGATTACACCCAAAATATCCACATCAAGACATATCATAATCAGATTTCTTAAAGTAATAGACAAAGAAAAAAATCTGAAAGCAAGAGAGAAACAACACATTACTCAATAAGGGAAAAACAATTTGAATGACAGTGGTTTCTTTTCAAAACACATGGAGGCCAGAAGGATTTGGCACAGCATTTTTCAAATGCTGAACGAAAAGAACTGTCAACCCAGAATTCTATATCCAGTGAAAATATCCATTAGGAGTGGAGGAGAAATTAAGACATTCTCAGATGAACACCAAAAGGAATTTGTTGCCAGTAGATCTACCCTGAAAGAATGACTAAGGGAAGCTCTCTAAATAGAAAGGAAAAGATAAAAGAATAAAATACATTTTCCATCTCCTCCTTAATTTTATAAATTATTTTTATTGTTTGAATAAAAAATTAAAACATTTTTAAAAATAGTTCTAAATATAGGTAGAAAAAATATTTAGAATAATTATAAACTGGGGAGGGTAAAGAGACGTAAAGGGAAGTAAGACTTCTATACTTCATTCAAACTGGTAAAATGAGGATAGTAGTTGATTGTGATGATTTATGTATATATAGTCTAATACCTAGAGCAAACACTAAAACTATACAAAGACGAACACTCAAAAATAGTATAGATAAATCAAAATGAAGTTCTAAAATTTGTTCAAGCAACCTACAGGAAGGTGGAAAAAAGAAAGGAGAAGAGAGTAAACAAAAACTAAAACAGTAGACTTAAGCCTGAACTTATCAATAATTGCATGAAATACAAATGATCTAAATATACCAATTAAAAGACAGAGATGGGCAGAGTGAATTAAAAAATATGACCCAACTTACACTGTTTATAAAAAAACTCAGAGGAGTAAATACATTCTTTTCAAGAGTCTTCTACTACAAACAACTATACACATACACATTTGCCATCTTTAATGAATTTGATCAGTTGTTTGAAAAGCACAAACTATAACACTCAACATAAAATAGATAATTTGACCAGTTCTATAACAGTTAAGGAAACTGAATTAGCAAGTCAAAACACTTCACCAAACGAAACTACATGCCCAGTTGGTTTCACTGGAGAATTCTATTAATCGTTTAAAGAATAATCAGTATCAATTCTACACAATCTCTTCCAGAAAATAGAGGCAGTAAAACTTACTTCCCAATTCATTTTGTGAAGCTAGAATTGCCCTGACACCAAGAGCAAACAAAAACAGTACAAAAAAGAGGAAGTATAGACTAATAACCCTCACGAATACAGATACAAAAATGCTTAAAACTAGCAAACACAATTCAGAAATATGTAAAAATAATTACACAATATGACCAAGTAGTGTTCATTCCAGGATTCAAGGCTAGTTCAATATTTGAAAATCAATGTAACCCACCATTATTAACAGGCTAAAGAAGAAAAATCACACAATCATACTAATTGATGTAGAAAAAGCATTTGACAATATTCAACACCCACTCATGATAAAAACTCTCAGAAAAATAGGAATAGAGGAGAACTTCCTCAACTTGATAAAGAACATCTACAAAGAACCTACAACTAACAGTGTACTTAATGGTGAATTCTTTCACCATTTAAGACCAGATTTAAGAAAGACCATTTAAGATCTTTCACCATTTAAGGATGTCTGCTCTCACGACTTTCATTCAACATAATACTGGAAGATCTCACCAGTACAATAAGGCAAGAAAAGGGAATAAAAGACATACAAACTTAAAAGGAAGAAATGAACTCTTGCAATTTGCAGCTGACATGATTGTCTATATGGAAAATCCCAAGGAATCTATGAAAAATGCCTAGAACCAGTAAGTGAGTTCAGCATGGTTGCAAGATTCAAAATACACGTTCAAAAGTGAATTGTGTTTCTATATAGTAGCAATGAACACATGGCCACCAAAAAAAAAAAAACACCACAATACAATTTACAGTAGTGTGCACACCCACATGAGAAATGCTTAGGTGTCATTCTAACAAAGTAGGTACAAGAATTTGTAAAATTACAAAACACTGATGAAAAACCAAAGATCTAAATGAATGGAGGGACATAACACGTTAAGGACTGGAAAAATCAGCCTAGAAAAGATGTTAATTCTCCCCAAATTGATAAACAAGTTTAATGCAATTACTATCAAAATCCAAGCAAGAATTTTTGTAGATACAGACAAGATATTCTAAAATTTATATGGAAAGGCAAAGGAACTAGAATAGCTAAAATAATTTGGAATAAGAATAATAAAATGGGAAAAGCTATTATTCCTGATTTCAAGACTTATTATATAGCTACAGTAACCAAGACTGCTCAGGATTGGTGGAGGGGCAGACACATAACTCAAGGGAACAGAATAGAGAACCCAGGATAGACCTGCACAACTGATTTTTGATGAAATCAGAAAAGGGTGCTTTTCAACAAATGTCAAATGGAATAATTTCACAACCAACAGCAAAACAAATAAACAAAAACAAAAACCCCACCTTGACCTAAATCTCACACCTTATACAAAAATTAACTCAACATGAATCATGGACTTAAATGTTTAAAATCTAAGTCTCTAAAACTTTTAGGAAAAAAGGAGAAACGTTTTCATTCTAGGCTTGAGTGAAAAGTTCTTAGGCTTGACACCAAAAGCAGGAAAAACTGACAACTTTGGCTTTGTTAAAACTAAAAATTTTTTCTCTGTGAAAGACCCTGTTAACAAGATGAAAAGACACACTATGGAGGGGGAGAAAATATTCGTAAACCACATATCTGACAAAGGACTGGTATTCAGAATATATAAAGAACACTCAATACTGAAGAGTAAAAACAAACAAGCAATCCAATTAGAAAATGGTCAAAAGACATGAAGACACATTTCACCAAAGAGGACATGCAGATGGCAGATAAGCACATGAAAATATGTTCAACATCTTCAGCCACTAGGGAAATGCAAATTAAAGCCACAATGTGATATCACTATATGCGTCTCAGAATGGCCAAAATAAGCAGCTAGTGATGATACCAAATGCTGGCAAGCACGTGGAGACACTGGGTCACTCATCCATTGCTGATGGGAATGTAAAATGGCATGGACACTCTGGAGGTTTGGCAGTTTCTTAAAAAACTGTGTAACTACCATATGTCCCAGCAATTTTCTGCCATTTATCCCAGAGAAACAATGACTTATGTTCACACAAAAACCTGCATGTTCATAGAAGCTTTATCTTTAATAGCCAAAAGTTGAACACAACCCAGAGGGCCTTTAGTGAGAGAATAATTAAACAAATGGTGTGTACTGGTTTGTTATATATTATGTCTCCCAGAAAAAGCCATGTTCTTTGATGCCATCTTGTGGGGGCAGATGTATTAGTGTTTATTAAGTTGGGACCTTTGGATAGGTTGTTTCCATGGAGATGTGCCCCATCCAACTGTAGGTGATAACTCTCGATAATTTCCATGGCGGTGTGGCTCTGCCCATTCAGAGTGGGCCTTGATTAGTTTACTAGAGCACTATATAAGAGCTCAGACAGAAGGAGCTTGCTGCTGCAACTTACAGTGACATTTTGAAGATGGCCATTGAAAGCAGAGTTTTGCTGATGCTTTGGAGGTACTAAGCCAGAGTTTGGCCCAAGAAGCTGACACAGAGACATTTTGGAGAACGCCATTCTGAAACACAACCTGGGAGCAAGCAGACACCAGCCACGTGCCTTCCCAGCTAACAGAGGTTTTCTGGACACCAATGGCCTTTCTCCAGTGAAGGTACCCTATTGTGGATGCCTTACCTTGGACACTTTATGGCCTTAAGACTGTAACTTTGTAACCAAATAAACCCCCTTTGTAAAAACCAACCATTTCTGGTGTTTTGCATTCTGGCAGCATTAGCAAACCGGAATACTGTGGCACATCCATCTCATGGAATATATTCAGCCATGAAAATAAACGAACTACTGATACACACAACCTGGATGAGTCTCTAGAGAAAAAAAACAGCTCATCTCAAAAGCTTACACACTGTGTGATTCCATTTGTGTAACATTCTTGAAATGACCAAAGTAAAGAAATGGTGAACAGATCGGTGGTAGCCAGGGGTTAGGGAGAGGCGGCGGTGGGAGGGAAGGCACCGAGGGAGCCTTGTGGTGATGGACATCCTGGATTCTGACCGTACCCATGTCAATAGCTTGGTGGTGAGGTCATAACAGACAAGAGGTTACCATTAAGGAAAAGCCGGGCAAAGGCTACATGGAATCTCTTTGTATTATTTCATACAACTGCAGTGACTGTATGATGATCTCAGAATTAAGTCGGATATAATTTAAAAAGTGCATACTGCACGAGTCTACTTACAGGAAGTTCAAAGGCAAACTAATCTATGGATGCTGGAAATCAGAGCAGTGATTGCCTCTGGCAGGGAGATTGATGGGGAGGGGGCCTGAGACCTCCTGGGGAATGGAATGTGCTTTGGTGGTGCACTGGGTGGTGGTTCAGGCATAGGTGTAGACCTGGAGAAAAACTTACTGAGCTCTCTTCTGGTGATTTGTGTACTTAATGTATTTTATTTTCTATACATTAAATTTCTATGTTAAATTATTTTATTTAACTTATATTCTGTAAGACATCTTTCATTTTTATGATATATAAAATTTATATTTATAAGAAATAATGTATATTATAGTTTCATATAGAAAAAGAGAGGCATTCCATCAGTCCTATGAATTATTTTTGCCCCTACCATTTTATCACAGAGAAGTACAGCTGAAAGGATCTTTTCCTTCCAGTGGCCTACAGTGTGGTTTCATATCTTTTAGATTAATGCTTGCAAGATGAGGTTCATCACCTACCTCTGCTAAAATACCGACTTTTTTTTCCTTTAGGCCGACAGTGAACTCCTAGATTTGACAGGTTTCTAAGGAGCAACATACAGAATACACAACATCTTGGCATTTGAGAAAAATCATCTAAGAAGGAAGCATCATCAACCAAGCACTTCTGATGACTGAGGACTTTTCACTTGTGGGAATGTTCTGCTCATCTTACAGGAATAACTACTTCATTCAGCACATGTCTAATTAAAAGAAAAACACAAAACCCTCCCCCACCGCCCCCGCGCTGCTGAGTGTGGGTCTGCGGGTCGCACCGGCCTGCTGCGGGCAGTCAGAGCCACACCGAGACGTCCTGCTGCCTCCCAGGTCCACGGAGCCGCCGCTGCCCCGGACCCCCGAGACGGTGCACACAGCTGGGGTACGCCAGCTTCCCATGCTGCCCTTTCACACCGCCTCACACCCAGGATTTCAGTAAGCAAATGAAAAGCACATCATCTTCTCTATGGTGTGCCGAACAATGCAAGCCTCCGTCCCAGAAGGAAAGCAGAAACACAAGCAGGACCCTTGGTTTGTTCAGTAACGCCGGTTTCATGTCCCTTAATGCATCTGAAAAATGTTAATTTTGCTTTTCTGTGGCTGCCTGAAATGGCTCTTATTTGCTTGGATTCTATGCTTATCAAGACATATTCTTTTCCCTAGCCTCTGGGGCCTGGGGGCACCTCAGAAATTCTAACCAGGCCAAGGAAACGTCCCCCCTGTCAACAGCTGGTTGACATTATGGCTTATACATCAGTGTCTTTGGAGTCTGGTTACTGTGAGTCAGTCTGCAGGAGCTTGCCCAACTCTCATTTCTGGCTGTGTCTGGTGGACTCACAATCCAGACTGCTTTGCAACCCCCACCCCCAGAGAGGTCTCTGTTCACTATCTCCCTTGGCAATCTCTCTCCTTTTGATTCACTAGGTGACCAATTTAAATAAAAGAAGTAACACAAAAATCAGGCAAATATGTTTAATTTTTTAAAATAACTGATGGCAAAATAAAATATTTACATCACATCATACTGTGTAAACATGTAAGGTCTCTGTACAAAGAAATATACATGCAAAATAATGTAAAAATTTAACTGAAATAAAAGAAACAATACACAAATAAAAATTATGAGGTTACGAATACACATCCAGTTTTGAATCCAATTTCTTTTAAAAAGTTTCTGTACAATTTTACAAGAAGAAAGAAATAAACAAAAACCCAACAAAAGAATAAATAAAATACATTGAAGTTGCAAAGCTTAACTACGCCAGTTTATGGCTCAAGACCCAGGTGTCTGGCTGGCTCGGGAAGCAGGCTGGTCTCTTTCTTAGTGTATTTCACACGACAGAGATTAAAAAGACACCTAGAAAAATTCAAACGCATCCAGAAACCCAGCCTCTCTTGTCGACACAACTCCCCGTACCAGTGTTAGCTCTGCCACAGTGACTCAGGCATCGGATACCAGCCTTGGGGCAGCTGGTGCTTAATTGGCTTTTATTTCTTACCAAAAGCTCAAAATCCAGCCAATTTTTGTACAGAAAGTTGAATGTCAAAAAGTCTAAAAAGTAGTAAATGTCCAGACTGATTTTGGGGGAAAAAAAATAATACTTTGGCATTCTGAATAATAGCGTAATACATTTTAAAATATTACCCTATTATCCAGTTTTGTATTTAAGAGTATGAAACCACTTTTTACAGTCCTCAAAACTGACATGGTTCACGAAGAGCTGGATCTCCCGGAACGGATGGCACAGGGCTACGACCCCCACCCCACCCCCCACCCCACGCACAAAACCATAAAGCTCACCGAACAAAGTCTGTGCTTTTTCTATATATTTATTACAGGTACAACAGAGGTCTTCATAAATAGTTGCATAAAATGTTAAAGCCACAACATTGCACATGATATGAAATAAAACCAAAAAACCCCAGTGAGTGCATTTACAGTATTTTCACCTGACTGTTTACTGCTCAACAATCTGACTGAGAATTTTGGGGTGGGGAGGGACGGAGGCAGGGGTGGGCGGCGGGGCCCGGACTGACCCCACGTCCTCTTGGATGGGCAGAACCCTCTGATGCCTAAAGGAAGCCCCTGGTGGGGGGCAGGAGGGGAGGGTGGGCAGCCAATGGCAGACCGAAGGCAGAACAGTCTTATATACAAGTAAGGCCTACATTTCATCAGAGCAAAACGATTCATTCTATTTTTATGTAAAAGTTTGAGGTTGAATGCACGTTGCAGAAGCCCAGCCTGGTGTTGGTGAGACACGTGCAGACGAGGCAGCTGGGGCCGCTCAGAGCCGGTGGGGGGGGCCCCGGGAGCGGCCCCCACGTGGGTGAGGCTCCCCCAGAGATGTACAGTATCTTGGTTTTGTTCGTTAACACCAGTGGTTGAACATAGGCATTTCAATTCCTTGGATAAATCTGGAAAAGGTTAAATTTGCAAAATTCTATCCATGTTCATTTAAAAAAGAATCTTTTTATTTTTTGCAGAAACCTGAATAAAATACTGTGATACAGCAATGCCAGCTCTGCCCCTTGCAGAGCGTGACGAGAAGGTCCTCCACCCCGGTGCAGCTCGCAGCTCTGAGTCCAAGCGCTGCTTGGAATGCAATTTCACACGATGAACTTTCCGGCAGCTGATGAGTTACTTTTTCTTTTCTTTTCCTATTTTTTTTTTTTTTTTTTACCTCCCTCTTCAAAATCAGATTAACAGCTGATTGGCAGGTGAAAGAGAATGAGAAAGAACTTCAAGATAGGTCAAGCCCTAGGCAAAAGCCTGTTCTGCAAGAAGTTTTTAATGCTACGGATAGGTCGAACGTCGTTCTGGTGTCTGCGCCGCTCAATGAAGGCCGTCAGCCTCGACGTGTCGAGGGCGTCCGTGCCCTTGCCGTGGCCCGCCTGCAGCCAGTGCTCCTGGAGGGACAGTGCGGCCGAAGGACGCTTGGCAGGGTCCTCTTGGAGGAGGAAACACACGAAATCTTTGGCCTTCTGGCTCACTCCTTGGAAGTAGTCATCTGGGAAGCTGAAGTCCAAGCGGCAAATGTTCAGGCAGGTCTCTTCCACGCTGTCGTCCAGGAAGGGGGACACGCCGCTCAGCAGCACGTACGCGAGCACCCCCACGCTCCACGTGTCCGAGGTCAGGGAGACAGGGTTCCCGAGGATGATTTCGGGGGCTGCAAACTCTGGGTTCCCCAGCAGCTGGTGGATGTAGTAGGTGGTGCTGAGCTGGACAGCGTCTCCAAAGTCAGCCAGTTTGATTGTTGGCTTGGCTACACTCTGATCCACCAGGATGTTTTCAGGCTAGAAAACAGGATAAGAAAACTCATTTCTAGTCAAACCCTTTCTTTAAGCTTCCTCGGGATGGTGGCCAGGAATCTAAGGTGAGCTGGAGGGAATCTATGAGGTCAACGGGAGCCAACTGGTCTTGGTGGGGAAAGAACTCCCGGAGAACTGCTGGTGCAGCCGGCACACGCTGCCCTCTCAGGAGATCTGGGTATCAAGGAGCTGCGACAAACGAGGCCGGGGCCGGAGCTGGGTGTTTCGCACCTCCCCAGCACTTAACAGGAATACCCTTTTCCCTTCCTAAGCAGAATCCGTACTGTCCTAACCCAGCACAACTCATGGGGACTTTCAGAGAGCCTCATGGAATGTGTGAAGCTCTCCAATGTTGATCTAATATTTCATTCATTGCTTATATCACTTGAATGCAAACTCTGAAAAAGCAAGAGATTAGAAACCCAGTCTTCTGACCCCCCACCCCCTCCTATTTGCTCTTAGCTGCCAGGGCCCCTGGCCTGGCTTCAGAGGACGAGCCCATGGTGGGGGTGGGTGAGTGGGTGGGGGTGAGACGCCAGTGAGGAGGGCCTGGGCGCTCCACCAACCTTTAGGTCCAGGTGTGCGATCCTGCAGTTGTGCAGGTACCTGACGGCTTCCAGAACCTCCCCCAGGTACATCCTGATCTTGCCTTCAGTGAGGTCTCCCCACCGTACCACGTACTCCAGCAGGCGGCCCTGGTCAGCCCTGAGGAGGGAGGAGGGTGTGACCAAACGCCGCCGGGTCAGGTCAGAGACCTCTTCTTGGGATAAAAAACAATGAAAGCATGTCTCTCCCCCATCATTAATCCTGTATGGCATTTCAGGATTATAGCTCCACCTGAAGGCTCGGCTTAGGAAGAGGTGATTTTTTTGTTTTAAACTTCACTGTGAAACGCCAGTAGGGGACAGAGCATCTCATGAGTGAGAGGGAACTGGGTGGTAAGGCTGGCCTGGATTTCTGGATGTGAACCCTGCCTCTGTCAAGGCGGAGAGATGGCCAAGGGCAGGCTCCCGGGGCAGTGCCAGAGCATGGTGGGCATCCAGTGAGGTTTGCTGAACGAAGGAAAGAAGTTATGTCACCTCCCAGAGCCTCAGTTTTGTCATCTGTAAAATGGGCAATGTGAAAACTGAAGGAGATCATGCAAGTCATGAGCCAGAAAACTCAGCAGGTGTTTGTTGCTGGACTTAAAAGTCTTCCTCCTGTGAAATTATTATTCATATTTTAAAAACACTTACACAGCACTGCACACATGCTGAGGACTAAAAGCTTTCACTTATTTAATCCTCATGAGAACTCTCTGAGAAAAATGCGATTATCATTCCCATTTTACAGCTGAGAAAATGGAGGCACGGAGCAGGCACATAGCTTTCTGAGGCTCACACAGCTCGTGAGTGCAGGAGCTGGAAGGGACCAGGCGGTCTGCACCGGCCCCTCTGAACCACTGCTCTGTGCTGTCCTTTGTTTGCAAAATAGACATTTCTTGGAAGACCTGCCACTTGTCTAGTAACGGGGAGGAAATGAGTGAGAATGTGGTAGTAATTCTTCTGTTAGAAAATAAATCCTATTAACCAGGATGGCAGGGCCAAACCATTTCATTTAAGTTTTCCAGTGAAAAGAAAGGAGAGCTGAAAGGCATTTTAAACTAGAAATGGGGGCCCCTGAGGAAGATTTTTGACAGGGACCAGAGCAACAGTTCTTGTTACAAATCCCCGGGGAAGCTGAGCACAGAGTTCAGTCATTGAACCCCCAGGGCCAGAAAGGGCCCCCCCAGCTCCCCAGGACCCACGTGCCCACCTGTGCTTGGACGCTGGGTTTTTTACACAAATCTCCTCATTTTACCCAACAGACCTTCAAGGTGGCTGCGACCTAAAGGAGTCAGGGTTGGGAAATGAGCCCCAGAACGCACAGCTGACAGGAAGGAGAGCAGGGACTAAACCAGGGCCATGTCTGCCAGCTGCCTGAGTCCCCCCAACTCCCCCGGTGCACATGGGCGGTCCGGTGGAAGGCTGGAGGTGACCACGTGTACTGTCTTCCACCTTCTCTTATCCAGGGACAGGGGCTGGGAAACAAGCCCCTCAGTGCCCCAGCAGGAGGTTTCACTGTGCAGCCCTGGGCAGGCAGGGCCCCCTGGAACGTCCCCTCCATCCAAGGCCCTGGGGTGGAAGGTGGGGAGGCCGGATCTGGGGCTGCTGGCAGCCTTGCCCTACCTACCACGGGTGTGGGGTGGAAGTATTTAACATTTAAGAAAAAGAATATAACAAATAGACAATTCGGCACAGGCCTGGAAAGAGCCTATGGAAGTGGGGGGCCTTGGTATGTGAGCCACATGGTCAAGGTGTGTCTGTCCCTGGGGAATCCCATGGGGGTCCTTCTGAGACCCCTACTCTTCCACTTGCAAGCAGAGTAAGAATTTCCAAATGGTGGCAAAACGTTTTGCTTGTGTTAGTGGAAAAGGAGATGTCAATCTAAGAAAATGAATGAAACGGCCCCACCGAGAAGGAGGAATAGGAGTTTTTAACAAGCTTGATGCACAGCTGTTTCAGGGGTTTTAGAATGCAGGCGTATCAGGGTTTCACAATGCCACACCGACACTGGGGGACAGATACTTCTCTGGGGTGGGGCCTGTCCTGGCAGTGAGGCTGCCAAGCAACATCTGGAGCCCCCGGCCTCTGGATGCCAGCAGCACCCCTGGGCCCTGACAATCAAAACTGCAGACACTGCCAAGCGTCCCCTGGGGGCCACAACTGCCGCGGCTGGGAGCCACTGCTCTAGGGTCGCGGCTCCACACTTCCCACCGGCAGTGGCAGGATCCCCCAGCAGGGCCGGGGAACCTCCCAGACCCCTGGGAAGCAGCTCCAGCCGTTCCCGGTCACATGGCACGTACGGAAGCCTCTGTTTCTTTCTGCCGTGGCCGAAAGAGCGCACACTGTGGTCTCTAAGGTTCTGTGAATCCCACCCCCCCTCCTCAGGGAGTGCCTACAACCACGACAGGACGGCTCCTGAGCCGAGACGGAGGCTATAAAGGGCAGAGGTGGGTGCCACGCACATCTCCAGAACCAGGACGTAGCTGGTGGGGGTCTCAAAGGTGTCGAGGAGGCCCACGAGGAGGGGGTGCTGGAGGTTCTGCAGGATCCCAAGCTCATGGGTGACCTGGTCGCGCTTCATCAGCTTCTTGTTCACAAACTTGGTGGCCACAGCTCGCTTGGTTCCCTTCTGATCACATTTCTTGACGACAGAGAATCTGCCCCTGGAAAACACGTCAGCAAGGTTAATTCTCAGGACTCCGAGGCATGTCAGGGACAAAAGACTGCGAGCCTAGAGGGCTGCCTCCGGGTGGCCCCACTGGGGGCAAGCCAGGCCCTGCACTCAGCCCCTACGCTCCCCGGCCACCTCTGTGGAGAGGCTGGTCCCAGAGCCATGGCGCCGAGAAGGTCTGTGCCCCTCACCCCTGCAGCTGGGCAGGCACATGGCTCCCTGACTGCGGGAAGGCGGCAAAAGTGACAATCAAACATTCAAGGCTAGGGGTGCACGAGGCAGCTTGCACCCTCCCTCTCGTGGAAAACCATCATCACTGTGTGAAGCAGCTCGGGGCAGACTGCCAGGGGCCTCCTAACTGCCACCCATCCTGACCTGCTTTCTCAACAGGAATGTCTGCTGCAGCCACCCTGCCTCTGTCTCGCCATGTCTGACGAACCACACCACGGGGGCCTTATCTGCACCTGGGCTTGACTCAGATGACAAGCTCTGGAACCTCAGACCTGAGCCCACTGCCATATGGACACCATTTTGGGGGATGGAAGGGGTAAGTCTGTTGCATGTGGGAAGAATGTAAATAAATGTGTAGCCAGAGGGCAAACAGTGGCAAATTAAAGACAGCTGCACATTCTGCCCATCAAGAGGTCGGACTGGTCCCCTGTGCCGGTGATGGGCCTTGCCCACTAGAATTCGGAGGAAGTGTGGCTATGTAATTTCTGAGGCTGGGCATGAAGAGGCCTCGCAGCCTCTGCTCTCTTGTATCTGCCACCACGTGAAGAAGGCCCAGGGGGACGATGGCGTGCAGAGAGGCCAGCACCCCAGATGAGGCTGTGGCCTGTGAATAAGGTGGGTGTCTGCCAGTGGCCTGAGCTCAGGACAGACCAACAAAACCACTGCCCAACCACTCCACGGCCCTGTTTTATGACAGCAAGAACGGGGTGACTTGTGACGCAGCAAGAGGTAACTGATCTGGGGCCTCATCACCCACTTACGGACAAAGGGACATCAGTGATGCTGGGGGTGGGCTCTTGGGAAGCTTTTCAAAAGGGACAAGCTCAGCAGGCATGTCACCTGGACTTTCTCTTTTTGCCCAAAGGATGTGATGCCCAGAAACAGAACAGTGTGGGGTGCAGATGGCAGAGCCAGAAGTCAGAAGGAGCCTGGGTGGCTGAGGGCAGAGAGGAGCCACGACCCCAGCCCGGCGTCCCCAGGAGAGAAGGGCTCTGCTCTGCTGAAGCCAGCGTGAGCTAGGCGAGTGCGTGCACACGGCACTTTCTGCTAGTCCATCCTATCCTAACGGATACTCTGTCTAATTGCGCTGGAGTCTTTTAAATCTCCATGCACAGCTGAAATGTGAGGGACACACTCAGTCCTTCTCAACTGGGGTTCCACAAAGGAATGAGGCCAACAAAAAAACAGCTGGGGGAGGATTTTCTTACTTCTCCCAAAGGTGGTACCTGTTAGATCCCAGAAGAAGAAACTAACATGTAGAAGGAGTTTCGAATCCAGGGGCCCCACAGCTTATCTCACAGAAAACAGGTGCCCCGTGAACCGAAGAATGAGGCCGTTCAAAGCTGTTCAAGGCCATCCCAGTCACAGTAGCATCTCAAAGGCGGGTAAGGTAAGGTCAGATATGCCCATAAAATAAACAACCCAAAAGGCCTGCTCTCCCTAGCTAGATAACACAGCTGCTTTCCTAAAAAGAATATTGTCTCAGAATTCTACCATCCATTCAGCCCAAAACTAGATACGCACTCACCCAATCGAGGCACAGAACATCACAGCAGACACCCTACCCAACGTGGGTTCCTTTTTTCGTTAAAGAATGCTGCTCTCAGAGAGCGGGAGCCATTATCTTTTCATTCTTTTCTGCTGGCTCCCACCTGCTTTCTTCCTCTAATAAATCTTAAACTTTATACTTGAACTTTAACTTGCTGCATTGTGTGGATTCTTGAACGGCTCTGAACCTAACATATGGTGCCGAAACCCGGGATGGAGGTTTGACTGAGGTTTAAGTTTCCTGGCCCCTCAGGACAATGGGGCAGCTTCCCAGTCAACTCTGTTCCCCAAAGTGCAGCCGTTCAGGTTTCCATGCATTCAGTGGCTTGAGTCCATCAACTCAGACCACCTTGATGCAATGCCGGCTCACCCACACAGCTATCAAATATCTACAACTAATTCGGCCCTAGGGAGGTAAGTGACGTCTTTCTGCCCAGATCCCCCCTCGAGAGTTTTGTTCGGTGTCCCAGGGACACCCCAGTCCACCTCTGGGTGGTACCTCGGCTCGCTTTAACCCAATGCCCAGCTTCGTAAGCCTAGGAAAACCTGAGCGCTCAGTCAAAACTCTCCGACGCTCCAGGAGCGTCTTTCCCCATTGCAGCAGTCAAAGTAACTTGGGGGACGCCTTAGGCGAAAGACTGCACACATTTCCTGACCCCCAATGACAAACTGGGGACACCTGCTTTGTTGTTGTGGCGGCCGTGTGGGTCTAGGCTGTTAGACTCACTTGAGCAACGTTTTGGGTGGCCTCTGTAAGCCTCTAAAGGAGCAGGGGGACTGTGGGGGTCTCACGGGAGATCTCCATAAGCCTCTGATGAACAAAAGTCCCTACAGGGAAACCGTAAGCCTCTAAAGGAGCGGGAGGGGGGGGGGGGCTGTGAGTCTCCCACAGGCGATCTCCATAAGCCTCTGATGAGCATAGCCCCAATTCGTGTCAGTCTCATTCAGGGAGACTATAAGCCTCTAAAGGAGCAGGGGGACCGTGGGGGTCTCACGGGGGATCTCCATAAGCCTCTGATGAACAAAAGTCCCTACAGGGAAACCGTGAGCCTCTAAAGGAGCGGGTGGGCCGTAAGTCTCCCACAGGTGATCTCCGTAAGCCTCTGACGAGCAAAGTTCCCTAACAAACCTCAAGCCTTTCAAATTTCTTAAATAATCATGGGTAATATACAGTCACTTTTCAGTGTCTCCAAAACTGAATTTCCTCCTAAATCTACTCCCCTCAGATGTTTAATCTGCAATCTTAGTAAACTTCAATTAAAAGGGGAAATAAAAGCAAAAAAAAAACTCATCCACTTTTGTAATACAATTTGGCTGCAATATCCTTTAGAACAACAAAAACATTGGCCAGAAAATGGCACTTCTGATTGGCAAATTCTCACTGAACTTAATAATTTTATTCAGCACAATGACAAGTGGTCTGTAGCTTCTAATCTTAAACTGTTCCTTCCTGGCTATCTTTATGCCACTCTGTTGCCTCCTACCAAATCCTCCTCCTTCACTAAAAGCCTTCTAAGTCTTCCGCTTTCCTTTCTACAAAAGTTAGCCCTGAAAAGCCTTTAAACAGCTTCGGCTTCTTTAAGCTTGCAAACCATCCCCCTTGTAACTACACTCCCCCTCCCAATTCCTCTCCAACCCCTTCCACTCCCCTTCCCTCGCCTTATCCCCTTCCGCTCCCCTCTCCTTGTCCTTAACCCCTTCCCCTCCCTTCTCGTCCTGTTGCGGCCCGCCCCCCCCACCCTGCCTGCACGCAGTCCGCTCGCCGTCCGCGCGCCTCTCCCCCCATCTCCCACTCCAGCCCTCCTCTCCTGGGCAGGGGGCTGCAGCACAAGCTCCGAGTGCGCACCTGGCGCAACCAGAAGATAAATGAATAAGGTGAAAACTCCTCAAGTTACTGTCTCCTGCTGGTTTACTATTAACCCCTTCCTTTCCCAAGCCTACCCCCATCCCTAACAATGTTTAACCTCTGATTTACAAACATAAATTTACATCCCAGTAAGCTGCTTCAATATGTAAATAACCTCCTACTATGCCGCTCCCCTAAAACCTTACTGCAAAAATAGTCACTCCTCTTGACTACCTCCAACAGAAAGAATATAAAGTTTCCAAAAGTAAAAAACAATTTTCTAAGCCACAAGTCACTTACTTAGAAATTTCCCTCTCCCCTAACAAAAAAAAACAAAAACAAAAAACAAACAAAAAAAACAGTCCTTCTAATATAAAAGCATATTTAAAAAAATTTCACCCTAAAACACTAAAATACAATTTCCAAATAATAAAAAGTAAAAAGTTTTAATGTAATAACTAGGACAAATGATTCATATCCTCCAAGTTCTATATTAATAGTTTGTACTTCAAAAAAAAGCTAAATAGTTAAAAGCCATAAATATTTTCAAAAAAGCCAAAAGATTGTTTATTACTGTTTCAAAATGCACTAACTAAAATGTTTAAGAATATTTAGCATCATTCTAACAAGTTTAATTTTAGTGGTGATAGCATGTTATACAGAAGGTATAAAGAATGTTTTTCTAATTAAGGGGAAAAGGCAAGTAGCTTTGTCCTAAATGACTGATTGTTTAAGGATAGGAATGTGGGAAAAAGCTTAAATGAATACAGAAAGTTGTAGAAGGTTTGTAGAGTGGAAAATTTATTTCTGTAGTCAAGGTTGAAAGATAGGTACAGAAAGCTGTAAAAAGTTTGTGAAAACAATTATTTCTGTGGTCAAAGTTAAAAAATGGTAAAAACTAGTAATTACATTGCTTAAAAATAGAGCCTCACAACTTGAAGGAAAAAGTAGTTTTATAAAACAAAATAGCATTGAATATTTTGGCCACCACCCAAAGCAGTAATTAATATTCGATGTTGTGGGTATGTGCCTAAAAATTCATACAATATAAAACATTCCTCACTGTACTGCCAGATCCTCATGTTAAGGTCTCCTGCTGTTTTCATTAAAAACAAAAAAAAGTTTCCTTAAATTATTGAGGTGTTACTTCTTAATAAAAGGGTAGAAGTATTTTTCTAAGTAATCAATATAGGATGCAAAAAGTCTCTTTTATCAAAATAACTTCTTGCACTTTATGTTAACATTATTATGTCCTTGATTGTTTATTTAAATTCTTGTATTAAGCACTCTTTACTTTTAAATTATTGTCTGTCCCTATACTCTTATTTAAATGGCAGGTTACTTACTGAAGCCCAAACTAGCTAAACGACGATCTAATAAGGCTCAAGCCTTTTCTAATAAAAACCATAGGTTTAAAGTGTAACAAACAAACCTGTAACACTAACACAAATAAATCTTGTTTAGCCAATAAATAAAACTATGTTTAGTCATTTTATATTAAATAAAACTTTGCAAATGTATGAAAATATTATTTGTTTTCTAAGCTATCCATGCCTCAAATAAATATATCCATCAATTACTTAGTAATCACTATAATAAACATGGAATATACAAAGAAAACTTAGTATCTTCACCTCAACTTGTCATCAAACCTCAAATACTTAACAGTATTAAGTTAGCACACTACATTAAAAATAATAATAACACTTTGCCAAGTAATTAATTAAGTTAAAAAAATACATACTGCTTCAAACCTAATAACTTTCAACATTTTACTAACTCAAGGTCAAACCTTAAACAACATCTTTTTATTCCCAACAGTTACAAAGAATTTGTTCTTTCACCTTGGGAAAAAAAATATATAAACTACTAAAAATGATTAGATTCATATAATATGTTATAAGTTGCACAAGAAATGTTTAGACAATGTCATAAGAATTAAAAACTTCTAACTTTCTTCTAGTTACTGATGTGCATAACATCAAACAACAATATAGTAATGCTAATTATAATTTCAGTTATTTTTAAAGTGTTATCTGTCACAAAAACAGGCAAATGTCCTTGTAAATTACACTGTTTTACTCTAATTCTTCTCTAAAAGCACTTGCAGTTAGCTACAAGTCAAAGCTTCATCTTCAACTTTAACAAAGAAAAACTTTTAAAAGAAGCAAGGCAAGTATATAAGTTATGTTCTACCCATTATCTAACATAATCCTACAAAAATGTAAAGAAAAATTAGACCTCCATTTTAATTGAAGTGCTTGCATGTTTAAACCAAGCTCCTAGTACTGGGCCTGCATGCTCTCTCCCCATCAGAGTTATTGGTAAGACCCATTTCTGTGGTCCCTAAAGCTATAAGGGTGTCAACAGCATCACATGGATGTGCTCCAGAAGTAAATGGACACATGCTGTTATTGCAAACACCTTTTACTACAGGCACCTTTGCCTCTGCCTACCATAAAAGACTCACTTTGGCTTTTCAGTGAACACTGCCTCCAGACTGACTCTGCTGCATAGTGTCAGAGGGCAATATGAAACAGCCCAATGGAACCCTAAAGCCCACCGCCCTGTTTCCCAGAAGACCAACGATGCTGTGCTACAACAGCTGTACAAAGAAGATACCTCCTGAAGCTGTAATTGCCAGTGTGATGTGGTTAAAACCTAAAAACAATTAATAATTAACACCAAAGCCTGCTCCTATGAGGGGACAGCATGTATGGTACCGTAAACTCAACACCCAGTGCAGCTCAGGAAAAACTTAAGCATTAATTAGCATTAAGTGCTATACATATATACCAAATAAATATAATAAAGTCTCTTCAATATTAAATCATATGCAAAATAATGTTAAAATTATAATAAACTAAATACATTTTCTTAATTAATAAATTTACCATAAAATAGAAAATAGCCCTTATTACCATAATTTTTATTTTGCCTGTCATTTGCTTATCTTATTATTGCCTATATTCTATCTGTGAGTTTATGTCTAAAACATCTTCCAAATTAATATAAAAACCTCTTCACCCTTGCTCAGCAAAAAGCAGTTACAAGAAAAAAACCTCCGCCCACTTTCCCTTTTATAAGAGATGCTCACAAGATACCGTTTCTTAAAAATAAAAGTCTCATAAAAAAGGAAAATTTAAAAGCTAAATAAATACAAAATAATCAATATAATTCTTTAGCTAAAAATGGTTAATATAGTCCTCAACAGCCAATAGAGAAAAAGAAAAAATTGTTCATTAAAATTACTTCACTCAAGCAGCTTTATCATTCTAACCAGTTATTCTAACCATAAAAGGCCCTTGTTAACATAACTTGCTGTTGCTCTAATCTCAACAGCAAAAACTTATTCTCTACTCCCAAGAGCTTTCCCAGCATTGCCAATGGTAAAATATGAGGGATGTAACCATACAGTCTCATAATCAAAACCTTAAAAAGCAAGCCTAAATAAGAAAAACCTAAAAATAAGAAAATGCTAACCGAACAGCTTTCTCTCTTCTACCTAGTTAAAAAACTTTGTATCAAATTTTCTTTCATTCTTCTCCACGCCTGTACGAGCTATTCTACTCCCCCTTATTGGGCCATTAATTATCTTTATATTAATTTTTCTTTTTGCTCCTTGCCTCTTACAATGTCTAATTAAATTTATCAATAGGTCAATAGCAGCCATAACTTACCAGCAAAATTCCGAAAACATGCTCCAGCTACAACAAAAATTTGAAGGTCTGCTCCTACCATAAGAAGAGCCTCGCTACCAGCCAGTTCCAGCAGAAGATATCCAGACATAAATTAATAATGCTAAAGCTTAGTTCAAAGCAACTATCCCCAACTACGACCCCGCCCAGCCAGAAGCAGTCAAAGAGAAAAACGATGCCCCAGCCCCTGCAAAAAGTTGCCCTGAGCTAACTTAAAGCCTTAACCCTAATGCAGCCAGACCTGTGCCCATTTTTATCAAAAGCAAAAAGCAGGAATGTTAGATCCTAGAAGAAGAAACTAACATGTAGAAGGGGTTTCGAACCCAGGGGCCCCACAGCTTATCTCACAGAAAACAGGTGCCCCATAAACTAAAGAATGAGGCTGTTCAAAGCTAGTCAAGGCCGTCCCAGCCACAGTAGCGTCTCAAAGGCGGGTAAGGTAAGGTCAGATATGCCTATAAAATAAACAACCAAAAAGGTCTGCTCTCACTAGCTAGATAACACAGCTGCTTTCCTAAAAAGAATATTGTCTCAGAATTCTACCAACCAATCAGCCCAAAACTAGATACACACTCACCCAATCAAAGCACAGAACATCACAGCAGACACCCTACCCAACGTGGGTTCCTTTTTTCATTAAAAAATGCTGCTCTCAGATAGAGAGTGGGAGCCATTATCTTTTCCTTCTTTTCTGCTGGCTCCCACCTGCTTTCTTCCTCTAATAAATCTTAAAGTTTACACTTGAACTTTAACTTGCTGCATTGTGTGGATTCTTGAATGGTTCTGAACCTAATAGTACCTGGCTGGTTCGGCCCAAGACGCCCAGGAAAGAAGTGAATTCGTTACACACAACGGGTGCTCCTGGCCTTAAGATATTAAATATGGGGCAAGGAAAGGCAGTGACAGGCTCTGTTTCAGTGATGACCACATAACTCCCTGCTGCTGGTACATCGTGCCGCTCAGTGTTACTGATCTACTGTGGGGCGGCTGCTTCTCGCCGTCTGCCCTTCCCGAAGGCCCGGGGTTTCCATCGTACCTGCCGAGCTCGGCCACCTCACTGTAGATGGAGTCAAAGCTGTCCTTCCAGGCCACCACAATCCCGTCACCCCCTGGACCTGCAACGAGAGAGCATCCCCTCTGAGGCCGGTTCACGCGGCGCCCCACGGACCTGCGGGTCCCCTCCGAGGCCGGGGGCAGCTGCTGACAGGGGAGACGCAGCGGCTGAGGGGAGCCTGCTGGACCTGAAAAATGCACCCTGGATTCTAACACACAGTATTTAAAAAAGGAATGTAAAGTATCTTATTAATGATATTTTAATATTGGTTTCATGTTGGAAATAAAAATATTTTGGCTGTGTTGGGATAAACTAAATTTACTGGTAAAATTAACTTCACCTGTTTTGTTTTGTTTTTGAATATGGCTACTAGAAAAATTTTACAATTATGTACATGCCTTGCATTTTATTTCTATTGGATAGTGCTGCTGTAACAATTCCCTCTTAATGACCCGGCCACACTGATTTAAAGCTCGGCAGGTCGGTCATCATGATGTTTTCCTTCACAGCCATGAGAAATCAAGGCTGTGCTGTGTTAAATTAACTAACTTTCACGTGGTTTCACAGTTAATAAGCCATCACTGTGCTACAAACATGGACCACATTCTATGTATACAAGTGTCGCTTTTAAGTTACCTGTAATGAATGTAGCATTCTATATGTACCAAGGAAAACAAGGCAGTTCTTTCTCTCCTCTTCCTGTACAAGGAGTAATTAAGGCTGTTGTTCCAAATCAAACGAGCCAGCGGCCAGACACGCCCGGGCAGCGCAGCTTTGATCGTGTCCCCAACCTTCCATGGCCTTCCAGCTCTCAGGACCTCGCTGATCTGGCCTCTCCCTCCACTCATTTCTCCTTCGCCCTCTCGCCCACCCTCTGCTCTGGCCAAGGTAAACCATCTGCATAACCTGACACTTGGGCTGTGCTTTCTCATCTCTGCCCAGGTGGTCACCTGGATTGGCATTTCCTTAAGCCATGCCTGATGGGATTTGTCTTTCAAGGCTCTGTGGGGTGCCATCACCTACTGCACTAAGCCTCCCCTGATGCTCCTGTGGTTGCAACCATCTTCTCCCATGGCAGTCAGCACCTCCTGCAGCCCTGCGGGCATCTTGCCTAGCAGTAGTGCTATGAAAGCATCTCTCGTCTCTGCTCGACCGTAAACCAGGGTCAGAGCCACGTCTGATTCATCTGGGAGTCCCCCTAGGAGCCAGAATGGGGCCAGCACACACAAAGCACTAAATAAATTCTCACTGAAAGACACATACACAAAGCAGCAGATTTTGTTTTAATCTCTTAAACCAAGGACACCTTTTACTTTGTGCTCTTTTTTGTTCACGGGAGCCCATTTCTAAACGTCTTTCGAGTGTGTTTCAGACAGTAAGGCTAGTAGTTCTGATGTGTGCACCTAGAAGGCTTTCTGAATTCTGGCTCCCACCATCCAGATGAAGAATTATAGATAGAGTCTCATTTATAAAAATAAAGTTATTTCATGAAGAGATTTTGAAACATTTACCAAATCCCACTGAGAAATACGGGACTTCTGTCTACATGGAGATAATATTTTCCCTCTTTTTTTGTTGAAATGTTCTGTTTTTTAAAATTTTAAGGTAGTGCTTTTATTCAAGCATCATACACCCAAAGAAGGGGGCGCAGATGTGAACACCCCCCCCTTCACCATCAACCAGATGAAGAGCTGGAACATCAGTGTCCAGCAGCCTCCTTGGCCTCGTCTAAATTGCACCCCTCTTTTCTCCCCGAAGGCCCCACTACCCTGCCTTGTGACCCCACAGGGCTTCCTTTCCATGGAAGAATTACGGGGCCCTGTCCCTGTCCTCAGGCCGCAGAGCTCCCTCCCCGAGATTCGCGCTCCCTCCTGGGGCCCAGACGGCAGCCTTACGAGACACTGTCCGCCAGCTTCCCCGCCTGGCACAGGGAGGGATTTGGAACATGCCTTTTACTTCCCAAACATGTGAGAAGGTAACTGGGGGCTCTGGGAGGCACAAAGGGACAGAAAAAAGTAGGGGCTGTGGCTCCGGATGGCTTGGGGAAGGGGGCATGGCCTCCCTACAGACAGGGCAGCACGCTAGTATCCCGTGGCTCAACACGTACAAATAAAAGTGCAACCACCAAATTACTGATGACTGCACATAAAATGGGTTCTCAAGGAGGACAGTTTGAAAACAGTAAGGCCTTTTGGGGATGGCCTATGTGATAAGCTAAGAGGATATTCTTCCGAAGACCTTGAGGGGTTGTAGGGGATTTATGTGATCAAGGTGAACACACACTTTCTTTTCCATTATTTTCCCACTCACGTTTCCAGGGTATGAGTAGTCTTGTATCTCCTTAGACTTTCTTGGCTTTTGATAGTGATTCATTTTTTAAAAAGAATCACCTGTATAATCTCTGTGATACCCTTGTGTTGAAATTTTTAAAAAAATTTAAATAATGTGGTATGGTTTTAAAATAAGAAGATCATTGAACCTCAAATGCAAGATTTACTTTCCTTCTTGTGCCATAATCCCCAAATCAGAATTCTTTACCCCTATGGGTTAATGAGGTTAAAGTACCTGGGATAAGAGTTCAAAGGCAAATTCTGTTTATTTTGTACACACAGGGCTCCAGGACTCAATTTGCCTTTTATTCTGGATTTTTATTTCCCACACGTGGAGCAGCTGGGGGTGGGAGGAATGCTCTCAGCAGCCCGGCACTCCTAACTGGCCTGCCACAAAACGGCCGCTGGAAACGGGTCGGGAAGTGCTGTCTGCTGAGCACCTACCACATGTCAAGCCAGCAGCAGGGAATTACAAAGCCCTGAGATGTGGGCTCTGCCCTGAGGAGCTGAGGGCTGCTGGGCAGTGGAGCGCGGGGTTCTCTCTGCAGATGCCCTCCGAGCCGATGCTGTGGGCAAGCCTCTGAGGGACGGGAAGGAACCCGCCCGTGTGGGCAGCTGCTGGGGTTTGACATGCCTGCACAGAGCCCGCACGTGTTTCCCGTCACCTCACGTCACCTCCTTTTCCTTTCTGCATGTATGCTAAATGGGACCAACTTAGATCTGATTCTCTTGGAGCCAGTGTTGCCTGGATGATCTGCTAAGAGGATGGATGGGTTTTTAAGGACCAAGAGAGCAGAAGTCATCTTGGCGCCAACTAGAGGCTCGAGTGCCACACGGCGGACAGGCCGAGGCCCTCACCGTCCTCCTTCCCTATTCCTGGTCCTTCTCCCTGACCCCGTGAGGAGACTAGCCTCCAGCTCTTTCGGAAGAGCCCAGGAGGGACTTACTGCTGTTCACTTTGGCCCACGTGGAGTGGGGAGGTTCCTGAAGGAGCTGCCCTACGCCAGCCTGGCACACGTCACCTCCTCGCCCACGTGAGCTTACCTAAAACCCTGAGGCTGGCTGAGGACGAGGCTGAACCCATGTCGTTCACAGCGATGCACGTGTAGATGCCGTCGTCGTCTGGGGTCACGCCGACGATCCTCAGGGCAGCCTCTCCCAAGTCACTGCCCGTGGAGAGAACACACCAGTCAGAGGGCTCGGCTCCCCCGTCACCAGCCTCCTGTCGGGCCACGCCTGGCCCCCTCCTCCAGGTCACAGGTGGTTTGTGTGGCACACCTGGGAATGGATGCAGTCCCTCCTGGGGACGGGCTGAGTGCTGGGGGCAGCCGAGGACACCAGCGAACCCGACCGCGAGGGGCTCCCTCACCTGTAGGAGAGGCTGTAGTGGCCATTGTTGTTCAAGGTGTTGTGTTCGGGGCCCTTCCAGGTGATGGAGGCCCTGGGGCGGCCACAAACACGACATCTGAGAACAACGGTCTCCCCTGTCTCGCACGTGACCTCACCCAGAGGGATGACAAATTCTGGGGGAACTGCAAGAGATGAGCAAGGACAGGCCGGTCACCCCCGTCCCCTCCATGCCCACCGAGGCCGCCCGGACGAGGAGGACCCACAGCATCGCCCAAGCCCAGAGCGCCATGGAAAACCCACTTTCCCACATTGCCCTGCAGGGCCCTGGACCCTCCCACAGCTACAAGTACCAAGACTGGAAGGAAAGGAATGGGACTCACCATCGTAAATGTAGTTGGGATTGAGAAGCTGAAATGGGAAAAGCAAACAGGTGTCTATCAAAACGATGTGCTACTTGAAGATATATTGCTTTCACCCCAGGGCTATAGTTATTGTTGAAAGATGAAGAGAAATGTAATTTGGCCTGCCTGGGCATTAATCCAAATAGACCACATTTGTTTTTATGGCCTTAAAATGCACGCGGAGGCTTCCAGTCACATTAATTTGGGTGATTTTTCTTCCCATGCCCACCAAATGCTGCTCAGCGTGGAGATGTCTGTTTTTCTCCTCCCGTGGCAAGTCCTGCTGGTTCCTGTATCCCCCTCCTCCAGCTGAGTAGCCAGTTCCCTGACTGGAGATATCTGCTTATTCTCCAGGCCCTAACCCCCCACAGGTCAAAGGCAATCTGACTACAGAGGACTGAGGCCGATCAGAGAAGCCCCAAGCGAATCTGTCACCCAGTGGGTCTGCCTCCGCACCCATCCCTTGCTCTCCGGTGTGTGGCAGGCACCCGGGCCAGGAAGTCCGAGCCACGGCTTCTCTGCAGCCGTCCTGTTTCCGAGAATCACATCCCTGCTTCGCCTAGCACCTAATGACGCTCTTTGTAAGACAGGTGTGAACCTGCTGAAGTGTGTGCATGCTCACCTGGTGCCTTGTGGGCCAGGCACGTGTGGCACACTCCACTAGAGCACCTACGGGTGCCAGCCAGCCTGGTCCCCCAGGGGCCTCGGAGAGGACCAGGCAGGGCGCCGTGCACAGCGCAGAGGGGCCGGGGGAGGGAGCTGCCTGCTCTGCCGAGTGCCCCCCACCCCCGGCCCCTCTGCTCACTGGGGAGTCACACGGAGGCCCCTGGGGACCCCGTCCTCACCTTCACAGATACCTTGTTGCTGAGGCCTTCGCGTGATTTTCGATAACCGTTCTCTAACTTGCCTTCCCTTTTGCCGTCTTTGTCTTTTTTCTCAGATTTTTTCCTTAAACGGAGTGCTGTGTGCCAAGACGTTGACTTCCTAGGGGAAGAGTTAACATTGTTGGTGCCGTATCTTTCCAACATTCCACAAATGGCACCCGAGAGCACTAGCGAAGAAATGAACAGTGAACCTGGATGCACCGAGGGCGACCAAATATCCTTTAGGAACAGTGATCCTTGTGGAAGAAAACTTCCCGTGATTCTCACTGGCCAGGGGGCAAAACCACTAATTTCTTAAATCAAATTTTAGAATTAAAATACAAAAAGGCCTAAGATCATTTTTTGAGAGAATAGTATAAAATGGGATCTTTCAATGATATACGACAATAAAATATTTCTACGTTATTAAGGAGAAACAGGACAAATGAGTAACCAGGAGCAAAGCGCAGCAGCTTGAGCGCTGGCCACCGTCCCCCTCTGAGACGCGCGCTAAGCTGAGCTGGGAGCTGGTGCAGAACCCAGAACCCACCTGGCGCTGGCAGCCCCCGCTGAGCCCGGCACCTGTGCTGTCCCAGGACCTCCGGGTGAGCCTGGCTCCCAGAGCCAGCACCAAACCCGGAGTCTCCCGGAGCCTGGCGTGTGCACTGGGCCCGTGGCCTGGCTGAGCCTGGGGCCCGGGGAGTGTCGGGAGCCCCACCCAGTGGTGCTGAGACGCTGGGGCAGCCTCCACTGCAAATGTAGCCAAGGGCGCAACCACGCTCACTGAGCAAAACCCCGGAGTTAAGTCCCTCTGGGGCTGATCTTTTTGGCCGAAGCCTGTGGAGGCTTCAAAACTCATGGCCTCCTGTCTTGCTTCCCCTCCCAGAAACCGAGCAGGGAGGCACTCCCCCAGCCAGCCCTCTGCCGCAGCAGGGCATTTCATTTTCTCCCTTCTCCCTCTAAGAATAGTCTCAGGCAGGCTGCAGGCCTTTTAGAAAGGGCCTGCCCTATTCCCTTCTCTGCCCCTTCCAGAACCCTGGGGCCAGGCCCCTGAAGGCTGGGGTCCAGGGACGGAGGTGGGAGAGTTCTGCCTTGGACAGGTTCTATGAGATGGAATTCAATTTTCTTTAACATAATGCTTAGTGCAGCAGAGTTGGTTCCAAGTTCCTTAAGTGGCTCTTCCAGGACATACGAGGCTAAGCATGGGGGGCTGCCCACCTCTGACCTACAGTTTATGGAATGACTGCTCCTGAGGAGTTACGGGTCCTCAGAAAGTCCTCACCCCCCACCCAAGACTTCCAAGGACTAACTATTGCTGTGCCCCACTTCGTGACCTGAAAAAGGCCTGGGTGCCTAAACGCAGGCTGTGAAAGAACCTGTCTGAACACACCTGGAATATGGAGGGACCCCCCCCCCCACCTGGGGTTACACCCTTCGGTAAGACATGCACCTGCACGACTGAGGCAATGCCACTGTCTTCCAAAGGGACCCGTGTCCCTCCCTGGTCCTTGGGTCCCGGGCCCGCGGGGCCTCCTCCCCTCCCTGGCCACTCACTTGAGGGTCCCGTCAGGGTTCTCCACGATGACTGCACTGGTGTGGCCCAGGACGAAGCCCGGGATCCAGCCCTCGGCCGCAGGGCACTGCTCGGTGGCGGCTCGGAACACCAGGAACATGTTCTGTTGGTTGCTGGCTAGAATCTGAACGACCTCTCCTTGACAGACGTTTATCTCATCCTCCTTCACTGCCGTATAATCGTGTGTCACCAACATGGTGGAGATATTGCTACTGCTGCTACTTTCACTCTGTGCAGGGAAAGACGGGGGGAAAACCAACTGAAACGAGATGCTCGTGACCCGAGGGCCTTGTCCACTTGTACCACCACACGGCCCAGCTCAGGGCTTACCAGACTGACACGGAGGCACTTTTAACTGTTTCTTTGGATTCCCTCTAGCTCACTGTGTGTACCTTTTTCAATAATTGAAAAAATTAGCATTTCTCTAGAAAGCAATTTGGGAACAATTTTTTTAAAAAAACCACCTCAATGATGCTTGATTTTTGGAAGCCTGATTATTTTAGGATCTTTCTCACACCTTCAAAGCAACAGCTAATCCTTGCACTGATGTCAGGGTAGGTTATTCCTAACTCAAACACAAAAACGTGACTGTAAACGTGCTCATTTGAAACAAAGGCTTACTAAGTTTAACAGCTACAAAAAGTAGTTTTTGGTTCAGTGACAGATTATATGATGGAGATGTCCTCAAATCCACCAGAAAAAACATTTGTCAAGAAAGTATATTCCAGAACTATAAGTTGTTGACCCAACTAAACATTTCCAAATCTTTTTTCCTTCCCAAAAAAAGGATGTAGAATATCTGGAGAGTGAATCAACGGCTATTCTGTGTATTTGGCGAGCTGCTCTGTGGTCCTCCGGTGAGCTTGCATTAGGGCCAGAAGGAGCTGCTGCTGTGGGGACACGGGGCCCAGCATCAGTGTAGTGTGGCCCTGCTCCCCGTGACTCCGGTCACACAGGCTTCGGGAAACAGACACTGGCACGGGAAGCCTGTCCACCCTCGCCCCGCGGCCCTGCAGTGCAGATTCTCTCCGGAGCAGGACTCTACCTCTCACGTCCATCACAGTGACTGGCATATGGAGGGCACTCGATGAGTGCTCGATGACCCAGACAACGAGGTAAGATTGTAAAAGCAAAATCTTGATTTCTTAAGGCCACCTGCCTGGGCTCCCAAATGGGCGGTTTCAGCTGATGAGTTGAAGAAATACAAAGGCCAATATTTGTCCCAAGCTCTTGCTTAACAAATGACCTCTCGGTTCCAGGGGAGGAGAGAGCAGAGACCGCTGCCAAGTCCTGGGCCATCTCCTGCCCCGTGCCCTCTGTCAACTGTGTGGAGTGGCCCTGCTCCTTCAGCTGGTACTCAGGGGCTTCTCCTGAGGGGTCCAGCAGAGGGTCTGTGGATTCCCACGACTCCAGTGACGTCCTGGGTCACACTTGCCCTTCAGCCCAGTGTTACAGAACTGGCATCAGGACATGGCTGGAAGACACCTGACCTGAGCCAGGTGACGGGCTGGGGTTTCAGGTCTGCTCCTCCTCGCCACGAGCAGCAGACCCCTCCTCGCCCCTCCTCTGCTCTGTTCCTGTGAGGCAGCGGCTGGGAAAGCCAATGGGCCACGTACTGGGACGTTCGGGGACCAGGTCTGTCATTCTAGTTCCATGGTGGTGCTCCAACACTCCTGATCCTTGCATCTGCCGAGAAGTCTGCTTGTTCCACCTCTTGTGGATGTCAACTGTTTGCCTGCGGCCCCCGCAGCTCCAGGGATCCTGGCTCATGGCAGGACTTGGCCTGGGTACTCATTTCTATCATTTTATGTGGTCTCAGCCTGCACTTCAGTATTTTACTTCTATAGGAACACCTGTAGTTTTGACATTTCAAAAGCAACTTTGACATTTCAAAAACAAATTTTACAGAAAATTGAGACGAAAGCCTCTGTGGTGTAGCTGCTTTCCACAGTGTATTGTACAAGGCTGCTGAGTATTAAGTCTCATAATTTTGGTCTCATGGTTTTGAGTATTTTGCCACAATAATAAGACGTACGTACTAGGTGGTGTATTAGACGCTTAGAATTGGCCTCATGTAACTCTCGTAACCACTCGGCCAGTGGGTGTGACATGCAGGAGGTTTAGCCACTTGCCCAGGCTGCTGGGGCTGGGACGGGGCACTGTGAGGCTGCCCAGCGGGTGGGCCAAGAGGCCAGGCCAGAGCCACCCAAGTGCTGTGTGCCCTGACTCAGTTGCTGGCACAGCCACCATTCAGGCTGGTCTGCAGCCACTCCACTCCTGCTCAGCAGAAGTTTCTGCATGTCCATGTGAAGTGGGGGAGAAGGAGGGTGGGGGGTAGGCAGAGCTGCTTTGCTGTGAGTGTAGACAACGCGTGGCAGCGGTCAAGGGGGAAGGAGGCCCTGCTGACACTGGGTAGATAAGATGACCCAAGTGGGTGGGGGCAGGGAGAGCCTTTCTTGGAAACCCTTCAGCTTCCTGGTGACCTTTCCAAATCCCTGCTTTAGGCCTTCGGCAGTCTTCCCAGGTCCCTAGGGCAGTTCTGCAAGGCGTTTTGAGTGGTCTAAAACACCATGTGGCCATTTCTCTCCTAATACATCAGAAAAAGTGAGAGGCAGGAACATAAGACAAGCTTCACAGCCTAAAACTTGCAAGCACATGTTACTGCCTTTATCTTGGAGTGAATCCCCGAGGACAGAGCCAGCCTGCAGCCCTAGTTCCGCGTACGCTCCTGAACATTCAGAGAAGACGAGCATTGGCTATTTGGTTGGAGTATTTGTATGAATTCTGGAAAACAGACTCTGAAAACTCCTCTCTTTCTTAATGGAAATTGTTCCAGGCAGCACAAGCACAAGAGATGATACCAACAGACAGATTTCATCAGGGGTAGGGTGGCAGCCCAGGCGCTGCAGGATGGGGCTCTGCACTGGCTGTTGGTCTCTTTCCTTCTCAAATGGAAGCCTGTGCTGTGTTGCTTCCTGCCTACCTAACCATGTTTAAAATTCACTGTTCTGGAAGACACAGGGACACATAAATAATGACTCCACAAACGATGCCTGCCTTGGCCACTTATTTTGAGAATAAGACTCAAGTAAAAACAAATGTATCAGGACTCATTTCATGATTTCTTCAATTAAATATAAAGACTTAGTTTAACGAGATATATAACAAAAAAAAAAAAAAAAAAAAAAAGGAGGAAAGGGCAAGAATGAGTCAACCCAAACACGGCATTAGTAGAGGTCTAGAAGAACTAGAAATACATGCAAAAGCCAGATTTTTTTTTAATATATAGACACACAGACCCTTTCAGGGAAGTTTAAAAAGTTATAAAGAGATCAGAGATCCACTCACGAGAACAGCTCTGCTCACTCATGCATGCCTTCAGGTGAGTGTTACCGGCCAGGCCAGCCGCCAGGTAGGAAGCAGTTGGGGAGAAGAGTGAGGAAGACACAGAGTGAGGGAAACCCCACCGCAGCCCCCCTTCTGCAGGAGAACAAGGCGGGGGACGGCGAGCTCCGGCCTGCGCGGCGCCCCCTGCCGGACGGCTGCGGGAGGCTCCGGCTCCAGGGGCCCTAAAGTCTCTCTTCCCGAGTGAAACTTTGGGGGGAGCAAATATTTCCAGGGGATAGATTCCTTCCCCCCCATTTTGTCAGCTTAGTTTGCTTTGTGTTGCTGTTGAAAGTTTTCTCAAAGGATTTTTTTTTTCAGCAGGTGAGTAAAAAATGCTGCAAAGATAATTTAAGGCATAAAAGAGCAAAACGAAGCAATGAATGGAAAGTTTAAAGTGTACAGATTTTAATTTAAACGGGGCATAGGGAGCAGGGAAAACGACCCCTCCGGGGAAGGAGGGAGGTGGGTAAAAAAAACTGTGTGTGAAGAAGGCAGGAGCTGAAAAAGAAGTTCCGAGAGATTTTGCTGGCTGGTAAACCGGAGAGGCTTAGAGACGCGGCCTTCAGGAGGGCACCGATCTGCTCTTAGCGAGGAGACAGACAAGCAGGGAGCGTTAGTAGACGTCGGGCGGCAGGCGCCGGGTTAGGAGGCGCGCGCTCAGGCGCACTGGCGCTCGCACTGGCACTGGCACACGGCAGCCACGCGAGTGTGTATCGGTGAGTGCACGGAAGGCCCGGAGAGTGGCGCGTCGCAGCGCAGCCCGAGAGCCGGGAGTTAGTAGGAGGAGAGCGACGGCGACAGGAGGCTCAGAGCGGCCGGCGGGGCAGAGGCAGCAGGGCGCGCGGCGGGCGGCGCGGCGGCGCGCTTACCCCGTTGCTCTGGGTGGACTGCACCGACTGCTCGCTGGCCGAGGAGCAGGTGCTCATGCGGTCCGTGTCCTTGCCGGGGGCCGCGTGGCGCTGCGCCGGCCGCTGCAGGGAGTCGCTGTCCCCGGGGAAGGTGAAGGAGCCGGGCCGGCTGGCGGGGGAGGCGGGCATGGAGCTCCAGAAGGAGCCCCCTTTCTGCAGGGGGCTGCTGGGGGGCAGCGGCTCCTTGCCGAGAGAAGGGAACGTGGTGGAGAGCGGAGAGCCGAGAGGCGAGGTGGCCCCGGGCCGGGGCTTGCCCAGGGGCAGGGAGCCCAGGCTGCTCCGCGAGCGGCCGTCCTCGGGGGTCCCCCGCGCCTCCTTGGGGGCTCCGTCCTGGCTTGCCCCGGCGGCGCATTTCCGGGGACTCTCCAGCACCTTCATCTTGGGGATGGGCTCCGCTTCTCGCTCGGGACCTTCGCCTCCTCCACCGGGCTGGGGCCTGGCCGGCTGCCCGGGGCCGGCCTCCGGGGCCGGGCCGCTGCTGGGGGGAGGCAGCGAGGGGCTGGGGGTGCACGTACCTGACGGCTTGTCTGCCTCTGCCTGGCTCGCGGCTGCAGAGGAGACCAGCACTGGGGAGTGGTGTCGGACGGGCTGGGGGATCCGCGAGGGCCTGCTCCTGCTCGAGCTGGGGGTGCCGCTGCTGCTGCCGGGGCCGCCCCCGCCGTGGTTGCTGCCGCCGCCGGGGCCCCCGCCGCCGCCGCCGCCCCCAGCCCCGCCGCCGCCCCCGCCGCTGCTGCCGCCGCCGCCCCCGCTGTGGTTCCGCTGATACTCAATGGGCGACGTCAAGGCTGGAAAGGAGCAAGGCACAGAAGATGTTAGTTGGGGCACCAGGAACGGGAAAAGGGACATACGAAGCAGCAGGAAGCGCTGTATCCTGAAGGTCCCACAGTCAGGCCAGAGGGAAACTGAGGCAACTTCTAATCAAGATGATCTATCAATAGTCCAGCGTCCTAGAGCCAGCAGCTTCACACCATCCAGCCCTAAAGGAAAAGCAAGGGTCTTAACTGCTGCTTCCTGTTGATTAAAGAATTAAAATGGCCTGGGAGATGAAACCAGGGGTGTGAGCAAGGGGACAGTCATTTAAGGCAAGAACAGAGTGGGCGAGGACAGAGCCCACCAGGACTCCACCCAGGAGAGGGCAGCAGACCCTTGGCCCCTGCTCCCTGAGCCTAGCAAGGTGCCAGTGCCCAGGGAGGATGACAGAGCTGCTCCGGCAAGACCACTAGGCTCCCCCAGGCACCAGCAGGCTTTCATGGGGTGGGAAAGGCCAGTCTGGCTTCGGGAAATGTCTTCTTGAAACCAGAGAGCAGCTTAGGCAAAGCAGCAGCTGGCTGAGCGCAGAGAAGCATGCCAGCTGCCACGTGTGGAGGGGGCTTTGTAGACCACCTCTGCTTTGCAGATTGAACTAATTGGGAAGTTAAAAGAACTCCACAAGCTGTCCTGTTTCTCAACTTAGCGATTTAGTTTCTTTACATAATCACCTGCACGAAATCATAGGAAACTTGCCAGATAAAATACAGGGAACACCAACGCAGGAATTCTCACAGTGGTAAAACCTTGGAGAAACACCACAGCACTCCCGCCCGGGATGCACTGGCTAAGCGTAAGAAAGCATTTGGAGCCAAGTGACATTTTACAAACTCCATGCTGGCTGTGGAATAGGGGGAGAGAAAAGGGGGGGCTGCCACCACATTTGTGGCCTCATTTCACCCCCTGTGATGTGCATTACTCATGTTACCCAGACTAAGGAGGTGTCAAGGAAACGTTACCATCTCAGCCTGATCAAGCTGGCAATTTTGGGGGGCGTTCATTTTATTTTAAAGAATATGATAGAAGTTTAGATATTTCCCAATAGCTATATGCTATGGATTGGTAGTTAATGCTACCACTTAATAAAACTGTATTTAATGAGGTGTGCAGTCAGTCATAGCCACAGCAGCTAAAGCTTCTTCCACACAGACACCACTCCCCATCTCCACCCACTTTGCTTCCAAATGCATTCGAGTCTAACTGCAAGTGTGAAAACATGAGCAGCCTGGCACCCAGAGTCGACACCCAGGCAGCTGGTTCCATTTGGTCAGAAACACGGTGGGACCCTGATTTTTTCACGGGGTGCCTGTGTATCTGGTTCATGAAATGTTCTGCAACGGGGGTGGTGGTTTTATTGCGTGACAGAGAACATGGAAACATCCTATTGGACTGGGGGGCAGACACTGAACATGGATGCGATCACTAGATAAAAAGCAAAGTTGGGGTCCCAAAGAGAAGTGTGTAGTTTTAGGTCACAGATGTCAAGAGTCAAAGTAAGTATTTGCAACGTGAGGTTAGTATGGTCACCTTCTTGGCTGAGAAGTCACTGCCCCCACATTGTTTTGTAACTCCTCTGTAATCCCTCGTGTCCTGGAAGCCAGGAAGGATACAGCCACCTCATGTTTCTTAATGGAGGAGGAGGGGTGTGTGGGTTTGCAACACAATTCAGCACAAATTCTAAAGTAGCACTTGTGATGTCTCCAGCATCTTTGGCCAGTTCCATCTCCTGCCACACATCCTTCTCTTGCCAGGACAGGGGATTTGTAGGTCCTGGGACACACATGGCCATAGGGCTGTGTGGGTACAGGGGAAGAGGAGAGAGGCAGGGGGCATATAGCCGAGAACCAGGTGGCTTGTTCTGAATCCTGACTCTACCACGAACCACTTGTGGGACCTTGGGCAAATCAGCAATCACTCTGTGCCTCTGCATTCTCAGCTGTGAAATGGGAAGGACAGTAGAGGGCACAGATGATCACTGTGAAGGTGAAGTGAGGAAGCCACATGTGCAGTGCACAGAACAGGGCCTGACACAGCACGCTGTTCGTGTGCAACTGCAGAGAGAACAGAAACAGAAACGTGTACATTAGGGAAAGTGCACACACAGTGACAGAACATACGTTACCATTTAAAAAATTGCGCTGGTTTTCTAAAATTTGGTTGATTTCATGGATCCATGCTTGCCGGACACTCGGACTGGACGAATGCAAAATGAAGGTCTCTGCCACTTCACCTGTCCTTGAGGTCAGTGCAAATTTACAGGGATCGTTTTCCACATTATCCTCCAGGCAGAGACAGCTCACCTGGAAAGAAATTCCAGAACCTTGATTCTCACCGGTCAAATGCCAAGTAAATGTTCACCCAGTGTTTCAAGCTTGAAACAACCATGTTTTGGTTGAGCTGTCATTGCTGCTGCTTCAGGAACAGGTATCCTGAAGTCTCTTAATGCTTCTTTTAACTTAGACATGGGGGGGATCAGGAGTTTAAAGGGTAGCTTGAAGAACAATTCAGAAATGTGGGCCGGGACTACCTGTTTTCAAAACTCTTGTAAGGCGAGCCAGCATTTATTCCCTACTCCCTCCAAGAGTAAGCTGACACTATTGTAAAAACCTTGAATATAAACATAACACACATCATAAAATCGTATGTGATGTAACAAGTGAGATGTGTACAATGGATTCACAGAGGAAGCACATTACATAAAATAATGTGTAGAACAGACTTCTACGGCAATGGGGTGGTTTTCTGTTGAGACGGGATCAGGTAAAAAGCTGATGTGATGGCGATGCCGTGAGAACACACATGGGAGACCCGTCTGCTGCCTGTGCCCGACAGGGCCTGAGGTGGCCACAGGGCCAGGCGCTGCCGGTGGCCTGGACAGGGCTGGAGGAGGGTGAGGTGGGAGGGGGCGGGGAGGGGAAGAGTAGATGGAGGAGGACGGGGGCCATAAGACAGCCCACAGCCTCGCTTCCCCCTCAGACAGTCCCTCCCGTGGCACTACCTAGTGCTCCCCAGGACTGAAGGCCGTGCCCATGGACAGACCCGCCCAGGGCGATGCACACGGAGGCTGCTGGAGGGGCCCACAGAAGCTGGAGGGGGAGCCAAGTGGAAGAGGATGCAGAGCGCAAGGCCTGCGGGGCTGACACACAGGGACCGTCCGCTGGGGCCTTGGGACCCCCTGCTGCTGTTCTCAGCCCCACCCTTGGTTTGTCTCCTTCCCAGGACTTAGGGCCACTTGCAATGATCTTACATGTTTGTCTTTTATTTTTCTTTCTTCCACCCTGCAGCCCCCATGCCTAGCATGAGTACACAATAAATCCTTCCTGAATGGATGAATAAGGGCGCTGAATTAGGTTTTTTTCTCTAGTTGTGGAGAAATATTCCAAATCTGTGCCTCCAAATTTAAATCTGTTTCACATTGTCCTAGAGAGGGTGGGGCCCAGAGTTCAGCCAAGAGGAGGTTTTCTCATGCCTGGGAAGGAATGGCTATGCTCGGATGGAGACGTGTGGGAACCGGGCCACTGGGGGAACACAGATGGCAGGAAGAGATGAAGAGAGGGATGGGGCTGAATCTGAAGTTCTGAAATGCATTAGGAAATTCTCTAAGTAGGTAATAAACAAGGGATCAGGCTATTGTTACCAGGGCGACAGGAACACGAATGAGCACATGAGAGAGACACAGAACACGTTACCTTGATACTGTTCTTGAACAGGAATCCTGGCATGGAAAAGCCCTTCTTTTTATCAAGTGGTTCGCTGAAGATGACGATTTGCTCGAAGAGGAAAACCCGCCTCTCTTTGCAGCGAGGCAGAAGTCCCGCATCCTGGTCTGTGACCAAGAAGGTGTCCTGCAGGAGCAGCTTACCCTGGGCGACAATTTTACCCTAAAACAAGGAGAAGGGGGTGAAGGGAGAGGAGCAGAAAACGTAGCCGTGTAAGTTAAGGTAGCTCAAGTTTTGTTTCCCTTAGATTTCCTCCCACAGAACAATGGGTTTTTCTAGGAACATATAGAGCTTAAAATAAAACAAAACACAAAAAACCTTTTACCATAACGAATTCTTCACTCCAAATGGAACAATTATCTAAATAAAATTCTCGCCACCCTGCATGTCAATCACTGGCCTCCGTGACAATCTAAGTCTAGTGGGACCTTAAAGCGTCCCTTTCACTGTGGTGCATGAGCAGAGGTCCTCGGGGTGCAGGCCTGGACCCATAGTGTCAGCATCAGCCAGTGGGGCGGGCTCAGGAACCGCCACCCGGCAGCCCGCCAGGAGCTTCTGTCCTGTGTTCGAGTCTGAGAACCACAGCTTGACAATGTTAAACTCTTCTTCTCTAGCAAAAGAGCCCAACGAGCCGGCATCTCCTTATTCAGTAGTCAAATTAACAAAAACAAAACAAAACAAAACAAAAAAAATGGCTCTGATTATCTTTAGGGTAAGATGAGCAGTTTAGAGGCCCCTACGAACGTCTGTTGGACTAACAGTGAGCACTGTGCCCTGAAGTTGAGCTCTCGGGATGACAGATGGGGAGAAGCCTCCATCCAAAGCTACATCCAAAGCTAACAGGGTCTGAAATGCCAGGGAACAAAAGCTCAGCTCTGCCAAAGCTGAGGCCCGAGAGCCACGCCCCAGCCCTGCTCGCCTCTGTAATGAGGCCTTGGGCTCTGAGGCAGGGGAAGGTCCTAAATGGCAAATCAAGTGCACAGAAAAGAAATGGAAACAAAAATGTCAATCAGGTTAAAGGAAAAGTGAGAGAAGAAAGAAAACCAAGCCAAAAAGATCAGCTTTCTACATGTGGAGGAAAAGAACCCCAAACAAAAGAAAGTGATGGGAACCGAGGTGCAATTTCAAAGTGTCCGTATTACGTCGAATCCTTGCAGCCGGCCGACGTTCATCATGTCGTTGCACCGCTTGGGCACCGTGCACATGACCTCCACGGCTCTCTGCGGGGAAGCAGGGGTGTCAGCGGCCGCTGGGAAGGTCTTGGGGCCAATTCCTCCCCTCCCCAACCTCAAAGGTGCAGAGGGCCACCAAGAGGCACCCTAGAGACTCTGTCACCACCACCACCACCCAGGGACAGCCCAGAGCCTGAGACACAGAGCAGGGGCGGGTGGGCACAGTGCGGGGTCAAGTACCTCTAATTCCGACGTGTCCAGGCTAGCTTTTTTGGAATACTTGAGGAAGTCCTGCAAGGGAGAGGAGAGGAGAAGGGTGACGCTGACCGCCAGTCACCCAGGCCGGCTCTGGGCCCGGAACTTCAGCTCTCGCTTCTCATTTTTCCTCCCTGGAAAACAACTAAAAGGTGCTCTGACATGGATTTCAAACTGTGGCCCAGCAAAGGAAGCCCAAATCTGTCTAAGCAGGTGATGTTTCCTGCTTTTATTCTGAGATAAGCTCTAGTTGCTTTGTATCCAGGTTCTGAGTTTCAGAGATGAAGGAAAAGCAATATATTTAAATAGTCACTTTTTATCATGGAAATGTGTGATTCGCCTTTAGTTGTGCTTATGAATTTACATCAATCAGGAGCTACTGCAATGCCAACAGAGGAAAACGCAGGGATTAAGATTTTATCAATGACATCAAGAAGATGAGAAATTATTTAAGGTCGATGGAGTCAAAGAAAAATCATTAGTATTCAAAGTGCTGTGGTGGGGAAAAAAGTTTACTTTTATTGACATTTTTGATTCAGAACTTGACGTAAATGAAAAAGTACAAACACAGTATATTAACATTTTTAGAATTTTCTTTAAAATATTTAAAAATCAGAAGTGACAAGACAGCTTTATATTTTTTTATAAAAAATATTTCCCTCACTCTGCCTCATCAAGTCTTGTCTGCTCACCCAACGACCTCCTGCCACTAGAATTTACATCTCCCATTTCCTTACCTTCAGTAACAGCTGATATTTCATAATCCTCTGCACTGGTTTTATTAACAAATCTGTGAGTTGCAACCTGTGGCCAAGGCGTTGCTTTAAGTCCTGTGGTTTTAAAAGAGGAAAAAAAGATCTTAAGTCTTGTTTTTTAAAGGGCAAAGCTTTAGTCCTCCCAACTGTCAGAAAGGCTAACTATAGTGAAGTCAATAAAATAATAAGAACAGAAGTGTTTAAACTAAGTAGTGCATACTATTTCTCAGGATTTTCAAGGGTTATATTTTCACCTTTCTGAAATGCTTTTCAGAACAGTCTCTAAAGCTTATTTAAAGGCCTTCTTTCAATTGCTTTCTTTTACGCCTCATTGCAGACATATATTTTATTTCAATCTCCAATGAGGTTAAAAGTTCAGATCATGCGTTTTTCTGAATTTGTAAGGAGCCTCAAGTTTAAAATTGACAAAAACCCCTCAAGTTTAACAGTGACCCCAGTCTTAGAATGCCAAAGGATGGGACCACAGATTGTATTCAGAACTCTTGTCACTGAGGCTGATTTTCTGAGGATTGCTTAATGTCCTGAGAAACAAATGATATTTTAATTTCTGGAAATCAAACAAAAGGTTCAGAAACACTTTGTTTCTATCTTGTGTCTTACCTCAAAAAAGGTATCAATGTATTCTGAGACAATGTGCTCAGACTTTGGTTTATTTTGACAATAAACTATGTACATGTGCAACCTTCTCTCCTAGGAATGAAAAAGGCAGACAGTTGGGTTAGAACACTGGGAAGTCCAATTGGAAAATAAGAGCACAGACTCATTTCAGCACAGTAATAAAGAGAATTGTTGCAAAACAAAGCTGCACAGCAAAGGCTCCCGGAAGCACCCAAATCATGGCACCTGTCACCAATTGCAGCACGGCTCCATAAACAGCCCTTGGCCACAGCTCCCCGAGATATGCCAGCCCCCCACTTTACACAGCAAATAACAGAGGCAGTGAAAGAACACTCTGCACATTATTAAATGAAGAATTACCCCACCCTCCCTCAGTCCCACCAACAGCCCCAGTAAGGCTGCCTCATTAAAGAAAAATGTTCTTTAACATTAAATACCAGAGGTAGGAGAAAAAAAGGAGACAATGAGTAATTCCTTAAATCCAATAATACTCATGGAGGATTTTCAAGGCCCTTTAAAGGGATCCAAGAGGTCAAAACTATTTTCAAAATCATACTAAATCATACAAAATCATTTGCCTTTTCCACTGTGCTGACATTTACAATGGTGGGTGAAACTTCTGGCAGCACGCATTCTTCACCCACCAAACATTTATAGTAAAAACAAAACAAAACAACGACAACAAAAAACGCAAAAAGTCAGTTTCATTTAAGAATGTCCTTGAAAAAGTAATATAAAACTTTCATTTTATTAAATCTCAACCACTGAGTACATATCTTTTTAGTATTCTTGTGACAAAATGGGAAGTCTGCACACCACCTCAGATGACTAACGACACTTGTCTTGAGGAAAAGCACTTGTGTGACTCAGTTTTGGGCCGAACCAACTGCTATTTTCATGCAACACCATTTTTACTGGAAGGGACGATGGACGCCAACTATAATTATTCCCACTTGGGTATCTGGGAGACATTTTCTTAAAACTGAACAAAATAAGCCTGTCACTTAAACATAAACAGCGGCAGCGTTTGTTAATAAAGATGTGAGCTTTCAAGCAAAGCATTAGAATTCTGGAAAACATGTTCTGTCACTGTGAACTTGATAGCTTCCCAATATTTAAAAAGTGTTCTGATGAGACGTGGTGACACGGACAAATGTGGTTTTTGGTATTGTGTGATATGTGACAACATCTGGAAGATCTAAGTCAGTGAACCAGTAGTTTCCAAATGACCAATGCATGATGAAAACAAAACATGCTCTGGGGAAATATCCTTTCAAAGTGCAGAGAATCCAGTGGATTTTAATGTAACAGTGAGGGAAAAGTTCACTGCTAGGTTTTCAGGTTCCATGTGGCAACTAACCTTTAAGAAATTATCACTTGTGGAGTTTTGGCATAGTACCATAGAGAACCATTTACAATAATCTGAAAAGGCTATTAAAGTACTCCCCCCCTTTCCAAGTGTATATCTGTGTGAAACTGGACTTTCTTCACATGCTTCAACCAAAACAACATATCACAATACATTAAATGCAGAAGCATACATTCTCTTATCTATTGTTATATATAATGTCTTCTATTAAAGCCAGGAATTGAAGAGATCTGTAAAAATGCAAAAATTCTTGTCACTAGTTTTTTTCTGAAAATATAGGGATTTGCCCTAGGAAAAAGATCTTTAGTATTAGCACACTTATTTTAGATGCAGACATGCGTTACTATTACATTAAAGCCATGCATGTGTGTAGGCATATCGCCACCAAACACCTGTTCAGCCACAGCTATTCCCAAACGGTACAGCTTTGGGCCCGGTTCTGATTACCTTCTGACCAACCTATACTACTGTGGTTAACGAAATATCCAGCTGGGGCCGGGTGACTGGAAAAGCAGAGAATTTACATGCAGAAAAGCAAGAGGGGATTTTAATACCAACTCCTTGATACAGTCCAGTTTGGATTATTCTTAACACATGCACTTCTGTAAACTACAAGAAAATCTCCTTCAATCTGACAAACCAGTGACTAAGTATGATGATAACAGAACAGACTGTAAGTAATGCTATTGTACTTACGTGCTTAACAAAAAGGGATCCTAGTTTTTCTGGATCGTCAAGGCACTTCTCCAACTCTCCTAAAAAAAAGCTGAACATAAAGGGGGGAAATATTAGAACCATTTTTAACTTGGCCTTCTAATTTTAGATTTAGGGTTATGTTTTCAAAATTCTCTGTTTTGACATGAGCAATTAGGTAGCACAAAGTATATACCTAACGGATATAAGGTACATGGAAAACATTCTGTTAGGACATAGCCTCCTGGCCCATAAAGCAAAATGAGACACAGTTAAAAAAGATAGGATAGAACTAGAGCAATCCTTGGCTGGAAACATCACTTCCTTTGGAAAAATGACATTTTTGTCTCATGTTTTTTCAAGGAAATAAGCACTAATATACTTGATTGAACACTGAGTGAAAAATAAATATTTTAAAGCCAATGGCCATTTTTTATTCCTGAAAACTGGGTCCTTGTACCTATGAATTTCATATTCATTCCATGGTAATTTCTAAGAGACTCGAATTGGATAATTATATACACCATCCAAACGCTGGGGCAGATGGAAGCCAATCATTGCATAACAGTTTCTGGGTCTAGTCATCCCAGAAGTGTTGAGTCACTTTCCCCTTCCCTGTCACAGCCTAAGAAGTCAGCCCTGGGAGCAGAAGCCTAAATAATAGCATAAAATATCACTTTTTAAATTGCTTTCACTGAGGACTTTAAGTAAAGGCCATAAACTCAAGTGCTGCTTCTAAAGCTGGCAATTTATCTGACCAAGTGCATCAACTGTTATGGGGGATCTGAAAATAAACACCCTACACCTGGGGTTCAAGGGTCTTACATTCTGCTGGGAGAGAGAAGACAGACATAGAAATAATAAAACAAAACTCTATTTGATACATGCCATGACAATACCTCCCTACTGTTGAACAATATTTTAGAGTTTACAAAGCAATGCACACATGTGCTCTGTAACGAGAAGAGAGCATGACCGACCGTTCTGGTCTGATTTTGGGAGATGTGCGCATCGGCCTGGGCTTTGTACAGTGGGCAGGATCCTGGGGATGATGGCAGTGCCTCCGAGCAGCAGGAGCCGCGGTGCACACACAGGTGGGAAAGCAGGAGGACTGCCCCAGTCACAGGGAACAGAGCAGTGTGGCCGGAATGCTCCACTTAAACCTCAGGGACCAGAACTAAACAATCCACAGATGAGGTGTTTTAAAACCAAGAGCTCCACAAGGGACCAGATGTGTGAGGAGAGCTCTCCTGCACGGACCTCCTGCTTGATTAGGGCAACTTGAGCTTTCCCGGGAAGTCCTATCTAGTTTTTCCATTAAAACGGAGTTGGAAAAATGAGTATCTTCAAACTCCTCCAACAGTTTGTGTTTATGCCAAGGGTGGCTAACTTATTTAGCCAAGGGTGGCTGGAATGCTAACGTCAGTTCAAAACCTTTATTGAGGCTTACTCTATGCAGATATTGTCCTAAGTGCTTTACGTGTTAGTCCAGACACTCCTCACCCCAAAACCCATGAGCTGGGCGGCATTATGATCGGCGCTGGGTAGAGGAGTGGAGGCACCAAGAGGTGAAGCCAGGGGCTCAGAGTCAGGACTAGGTTGCCCCCCCCCCCCCCCAACGGGCAGGCGGGCGGGGGGCCAGTGCTTTCAGCCACCCCCATGGAGGAACCTGCACAAAGAGGAGACCGGGATCTGAGTGTGCTACAAAGCTACTCTGTGCCGCAATGTTTCCTTTGTATCCACTACCGGTCTGACACTACAAGGGTGATAAAATGAGATGCATCAATCAACATCCTCGCCTGTTTGACGTGATGCAGTTTAGCGAGTTACACGCTTTGCAGAATATTAGGCATAATAACTATTTTACGTACTCTCTGTGCCAGTCATAAATCTGATGGATGTTGCCAAACACAATCTTGTCCTTTCCTTTCATGTCATCAGGAACACCATCTTCTTTCATAAGTGCCATGTAGCCCTATAATTGGATATTTAAACATAAGTTTATTTCGTTGCATGTTTGAATTGAGTCGTTCTTTATGGTTTAACAGTCAAAAGGAGAAAACAGACACAAACGCTGTCTTGTAAGCAATTCTTTACTATAAACAAACAAAAACCCTCTATGAAAAATGTCATTAACTGGCACGTGAAATATACTTTTGGATTCCTGGCTGTAATTTTTTTCTCCCTCAACTTGTAGCATTCATAGATGAAAATTCTTATAAAAAACTGAAGGAGTTTAAATAAATGTAAATGGTTTCATAAAACAAATCATCTTAGCACTTTGTAAAAATTAAATCTTCAGTCAAAAATGTATTTCCTGGGCAGCATTTATATCATATAAATAGAAAATTTTCTTTTCATTTCAGATTTACATATCTGTTAAATAAGGATTTAACAATATTCTTTTTATAGATTGATTTTAACAATTGACTAAATAGGTTACTAAAATGTGATTTGAAACTTCTATTTAACTAAATGGAATTCAGTTGTACAAGAAGAACCTAAGTATTCAAGTTACTTATTTTCATGTTACATAATTAATTTTATGCCATTACTTTTAATGGGATATGTGCTCCAAACAATCGTAATATACTTATTTTCAAAGCCGAAAGAATATGTGATGGAGTTTAATATTATAAAGAAGCTTTCTGATGAGCTGAAATGAGTCACGTGATTATGACTTGCACTTAATGGCACGGATAAGCCTGTTGATGGCCCGTGATCCAATTCAAAAGACAGTGGTTTTGCGCTGACCATCTGGTGACCAGTCAAAATTGCAATGCATTTGATCTGAGCCCCCGGACCAAGCTCCCAACACAGGTGAATGAACTCAGGATGGAACTGAATCCACAGCTGGGCCACAATGACTGTTGTCAACCACTCTTGCAAAACAATTAAGGGCAAGATCCCCAAAAATTAATACATCAGTTGGATATCATAAATTTAAGAATTCAACTGAAAAAAAAATGATCACATTAATATGCATTGTACCAAAAAGAAGCATTTACAACTGAATACAGATTATTAAGAGGAGAAATTCTATTTTTCAGAAATACCTTGTGGGTTGCTTATTTTGGCCAAAAATGTTTTTAAAGCTTTTGAGAAGTATCAGTTTTAAACAGTCTAAAACGATACCTCTGTGGGCAGCTCGTGGGGTTGATACAAGGTTATTAAATCTTTGAAAACCTATACCTCAACCACGTAGCCCAGGTCCCGGACATAGTCGCGCTCTGTCTCCACTAATTCTTGCAAAACATAGCTGGAAGAGAGAGAAAACAGTGTTTACAACTCAAATGTTTGGTGTTTCTCCCAAATGAATTCTTTTGCACTTCTGTTCTGCCAGGACAGACCCCTATGGGACTGTGTAGTAATACACTGAACTGGCATAACTGGGCCTTGAATTCTTGTGTCTCAAGTGACCTAGCGGTTTGACAGGGTGACCCACGAGTGCTGCGGAGGCTGTGAGACACCGGGGTACATGCACATGTGCTGGGCTCTGACCAAATGCATGATGGCAATGAGGAGCTGAGACAAACTTGACCACAGAGGCATCACACCACAGGAAGCAACTCAGATGTTTAAACCTTGGGACGGATCACACCATTCAGAAGTGTTCATTTTTGTAAGGTTCAGTAACTGCTTAAGCCGCTCAGCTATTAGAAAACAGTTCCACAATCAGTTCCTCAACTGGCCTAAAAAGGATTGTCGTTTTGCTCATTTGCTTGTCTGTTCGTCCGACTGGTGCCGATAGGGCACCTCCTATGAGCCAAAGCCACCCTAAGTGCTGGAGGGATGGCTCTATATAAAATGAACTCCTCATCCTTGTGCACCTAACAGGGTTTCCTCCTCCAAAGGCAGGTTTAAACATTTTGTACGATTTTTCTCTTTTTTTCCACCATAAGCTGCTTTACTGGGACTAAGGGCCACTACCACTATGGTATGTTTGAAAGACAGTCACGTTTTGGGGACTGCTTCTAACTTGACGTGGCCTTGTTTTTCCTTCACGACTAAGAACACAATAGGAAGTTTAGCAATTCTTCACCAGAAGTGACAGATGACTTTTAAATATGAGTGATGGAAAGCAAGAATAAGACACCAATAAAACCACAGCAACTGCAGCTGCAGCCGACGGTGCCCTCAGAGTTTACAAAGGAGCAGGCAGTCACTCGGGGACCCTCGATTCCTCCTCCATGGACGTGCCCCACCCCCCTTCTCCAGGGGACAGACAGAAGGGCACGCGCCCCACAATGACCACAGGAACATGTCTGTCTTACTGCCGTCTTTTTAAAGAGCTGGATTTCCTTTCTTCCATCTCATCGATGGGCGAGGAGGAGGAGAGGAGCGAGTTGTCGGAAGGGTTGAAGGAGGGGCTGCTGCTGTCCCCCTGGTCCACGAGCAGAGAGCTGGGACGGTCCTCCAGGGCCTGGAGGAAAATCAGACGGTCAGTGCCTCCTGCTTCCAGCCTAGGGGAGGCGAGAATAAGGACAGGACACCTCCCAAGTCAGAAAATACTGGGCCTATGGGTGTAAAATAGTGAAATCATGTGTTTGTGAAATTACACAGCATTTGGCAGAAAAACAAAACAAAACCTACACTTAATTTAAAAACTGACTAAGAAGAGCTGGATAAAAGAGGCAAGTTAGAAGGAAAAGGATAATGGATTCATCTGCATTAACAAGTAGAAGTAATACAACTTGTTTATATCAGAGTGCTGTACCCATTTCTGGGTAAAATTTGCAGTTTAAGATCACATATTTCAAACCTTTTTTCTTTTTGATTTGTATTCCTGCCAAAGGAAAGCATGGCCACTTCAGAAGCAGGTGAACCGCCTCATCAAGCAAGTTCCCCCCCCCCCCCGAAAAATGGCATCCCTATTCTTCGTCGCTGGGCTATCAGCAATGCCTGCAATCTATATTTCAGTTTCAACAAATGTGGCTTGTTTCCTGATTGCACATGCAGCCTTGCTGCCTCCCTCCTACTCCAGTGCGCACAGCTCACCCAGCTAAAATTCACTTTACCTCTGGGACACCTGCAACTTCCTCTCTACCCCTTCTACAGGAAGAACCAGTCATGCGTGTACTGATGATTTATCCAGAACTCTCTCCCCACACTGGATTTTAGTTTCTGCAAGTAATTGTTTTCATAGTTGTATCCTTGTAGAACCTCACACAAAGATATGTGCTCAATAAATCTGTGACTAGAATGTGGATGATGCTCTCTCCCTGAATTAATGTGGCAATGACCAGCAATCGATTACTTTCTAGTTGGTACCACTTAGTTTTGTTTCTTGACCTGGAGTCAAAAGCTCCTTGGGGTAGTGGCTTATAATCCTTTTAAAATTTCCAAAGCACACAGCTGGACACAGCAATGATCCAGAGGTACTGGTGGACTGAACTGGAAAAATGGTGACTAACTTCTTTCCACAAAAAGCACAGTAAAAAACTGTAAGTACATTTAGTACGTCATAACAAATTCAAACTGCTATTGCTGATCCTATTTTCTCCCCATAAAGTAACAGACTGAATCAGTTTTTATTACTAAGAAGCACAGCTAGAGCTCTGAGAACAAATCTATACATTCAATCTTATTAAATGAAACCCACAGAGCTATAAAAACACACCAACTGCCGATAGCATTTATGAAAAGTAGGACACAAGTTAGTAGAGGAACTGAGTTTACTTTGAAGATCGTGCCATTTTAAATAAAGGTATCAACCTTTACTGGAAACAAATCGTTTTACTCTAAGAAGCAGAGCTTGATTCGTGCTCGTCAGATCACGTTGATCTTTGACAGGAGAACCGAAGCCTGGGAGATGAAGGGAAGGAAGCTTTGCACTGTACTCGTCTAGATGTGCTGGGAAAGAGCTGATGCTCATTAGATTTAGTTCTGTTCACTTAAACAGTGAGGAAAAAAAAGAAAAGAATCTCTGTATGAAAGTGATAGACAGTGAGGAGGGAAAGCCAGGGACCTCAGAGGTGTCCATGGGGACCCTTCTACCATGGGTGGAAACCACCGTCTTGGCTGCCTGTCCTCAGGTGTGACTCGCCTGGACCCAGGTGGGCATCCGAGAGGGTGCGGGCACAGTCTCACATTCACTCCCTCAACCCTGCCTATTCCTTTGCTCGCACAAACGGTGTGCAAGTGAAGAGGCCCCACAGCCCAAAGCTGCCTCCCAGCAGGAATTACTGGGACTTGACAGATTTGAATTTGTGAAACCCTCTGGGTTTGGCTGATTTTTGAAGGGAAGGTCCTTGGAAGTGTTCTCTATTTCTTATATGAAAATAGGTCTGTGTAGATATTCTATCTCTTATTCCATCTCTTCTGAGGTTTAGTTTTGGCAAATTGTATTTTCTAAGGAAAACTGCTCGTTTCATGCAGATTTCCCAGGGAGTTGAACCAAGTAATGTCTTACGATTATTTGAATTTCCTCAGTTTATACCCTCCTCCCTTAGATTTCTTAATTTGTTAACTTGTGTTTTCTATTATCTTGACGTTAGATGATGTCTATTTTTCTCTGACAAACTTTTGGTTTTATTTATTATTCTAACTTTTTTCTGTTTTCCAACTCACTAATTTCTCCTTTAATTCCTTATGAATTCCTTCCTTCTGCTTTCCTTTGGCTTATTTTGTTGTTCTTCTCACATCCTGAGTAAGAGGTGTCATTATTTCTTGTATCTCCTTTACATTTAAAACAATAAAGAGAAAGAAACCCCAGAGTCAAGATCAAACAGTCACTTTGGCTATGGCTACTATAACCCTATTACCAACACTCAGGAAAGATACACAACCTTTACAATATCCAGGTGGAACAAGAATGTGGAGGCTGGGGACATGAAAGGATTCCGAACAGTTTTCAGGGTGGTTTTAATTTTTCAGATTGAATCCCCAGGTTCTAGGTTTAGGAGGTTCAGTCCTTTGAACATCCTACTGCGTATCACCTGAATGCCATCTCCCCTCTCTTCCCCAATCGCATGAATTTAGTACATAGCTTCTGGGGGATAAACGATGTCATGTTCAAATCCAATTACAAAGGTGCCGTAGCCTTGGAGATCTCCCACAAGAAAACCAGCTTTGGCAGCTAAGGATCCATGGCACAAGGCGAGACACAAGAGGGCAACTCAGGGCCCCAGGGAGCAGGATAAGCTGAAGGATATTAACCTGACTCACTGAGTTTACAGTCATAAAAAGTAGTTCCTGTCTGACATCAGAGCATTTGTGACAGGAAATCAATGCATGCATTATGATTCCTTTGAACCACAAAAAGAGTGTAAAATCCAAGTTACATCCCATGGTAGAATGAAGGGATGAGTCCATCACTGTAAAGCAAAGGGGAAGGGAAGATACCAGCAAATGCCTACGTGGATGGAGCCTCAGCAGGGGTTTAGCAAACAGCAGTTTACAGCTGAGGGATGTAGGCTCCTAGCCTAAGGAACTTGCCCAGTGAACTCGGCTAATTTGTAGGAGGAGACTGAACCCAAGTCCTTCTGGCTCCCAAACCTACCCTCTTTCCACTACGCCAGTAGCTCTTTGCCTCTTAAGAAGAGACCTACTGTGAGTAGAAATAACTTAGTTTCACTGTTAGTTTAATTCCCTAGAATGAAAAGGGGGAATAAGCCAAAAAGAGACCACGAGAGAATCACAGCATACATCTCACTGTTTGAGGGAAGTTGGCTGAGATTAATTACAAGTAAATCACAGATCTCTTAAAATGGAATGCAATTTAAATACTTGCAGAATAATGACCCGGTTAACAATGTGTTGCCTCATAAAATTCTTTGGGAAAGCTATTTCAATTATCAGATAAGAATGACTTTAACGACCACATAATTGATGTGGATAAATGGCTGATTTTAAAGTGTTTTAAGGTGCTTGAAAGCTCACTGGATATGAGTTAAATAAACACCCTCAGTTTACACCATTAATGGAATAATAGAACTGTCTTTAAAGAGTGATCAAGGATGTGGCTGTAACTCAGCTCATTATGGAGTAATTCCAAATTCTTGTCAGTGAAGTCAGAGTCCTTGAGTTGTCCACCACATCCTAGTAACCTTCCCGCCTAACTTCACAGCCCACCGAGTCCTTTCCAGAACACAGCGTGACTGCTCAGGAAGAAATTCCCAACTATGACTGGGCAACACGTGTCCATCCGAATTGTTCTTTATAGAATTCCCATTTGACCTGGTCAATCAGTTTCATTGGAAGCTGTTCATAAAGAAATGGGAATGATATATCCACTACCTAATATTTGATGGAAGGAAGAGAAATTTCTAATGTTAAGGAAGTAAACTCTTTCAATGTAGCAATTCCAATTCTGGGCATTTACCCTACAGATACAATCTCACACACGTCATGAACATCATTGTTTACAATAGTGAAAAATGGGAAACAGGTTAGGTATATATCATAAGGGGGTCTGTTTAAATAAATTATTGTATAAGGATAGCTTTGCCACTTACTAGCTGGTCAAGTTTTAAAACCTTCCATGTGCCTGGGGTTTTGTATATGTAAAATGAGAAAACAATAGTGTGCCCCTACTACCTCTTAGGGCTGTTGTGAGGAATATAGAAATTAACACAACTTTGGCACTTAGCATAATGCCTGGTCTAGAGTAAGCCTTTGGTGGTATTATTATTATTATTCTTGCATCCACATATGTAACTTTATACAGTTATTAAAAGGAAAGAGGTAAATCTGTATATACTGATGTGGGAAGATCCTCAAGAAGCGTTAAGTATTAGATTCCTAAAATGGAATGAACCCATCTTGAAAGAAAAAAGTGTGTGCAGACACACTATATATGCAAAGAAAATGTTGGTGGAAAACATATCACACTGTTCCGTTACTTCTGGAGAATGGGTTGGTGGGAGAGGCTCAGGGCTTTTACTATGGAACCCTGAGCATGTCTTCAGAAAAGACTGCAACTGACCGCATCTGCTATGACAGTGCTGGGTCTGCAGTCACTATGTGCACAGTAAAGGGTTGGCGTTGCCCCAAAACAAGTTTAGCCTTTGCTCTTGGCTCTTGGGAGGTAACCCTGAAGCCCTTGGAATGTCCTACCTGTCTCTGTTTTCCTGGGTCCTTGGGCCACACCAGACGGTCTATGCTAACTATGTGATACATGGTAGGGGGCTCTGGGCCACACGGTATCTGTGATCTCTGGAGGCTGGAGACTAAGGGAAGCCACATGGGTGGTCAACCATGTGTATGTGACCATGCCCCAATAAAAATTCTGGACACCAAAAGCTCACTGCCGAAAGAGGCTAGTGCCATCTGTCCACCAGCACTGGGAGAGGACAACTAGAAGCTTGAGCCTGAAACTCTCTTGGACCTTGCCCTATACACCTCTTCCCTTGGCCGATTTTTAATCTGATCATTTTGCTGCAAAGACTCAAAGACTGAGTCTGTGAGTCCTTCTGGAAAATTATTGAACCTGAAGGTGATCTTTATGATCCCTGAACTTGCAGTGGGTATCAGTAGTGAGGGTGGTCTTGGAGATTCCCAAACTGTGCAACATGCCACAGTCACATCATGAAGACCAGAGCTATCCATGGAAAAGGGCAAATCCATGTGCAGGAGCACTTTAGAGCAGCTTCTCCATCTCACACTTTCCTTGGGAAGCCTTACCATCTTGCTTTTCACGAGTTCCTCAATTGCACTGACAAGCTCTGCTGCGCTCGGCGTTTCGGAGCTGGTGGGGCGGACTAATAAGCGAGAAGAGGCCTATGGAAGAAGTTAGGAAAAAGAAAGGGGTAGGGGGGAAGGCCTCGTGTTAGTAACTGGACAGACAATAAGTTCTCCTGTAAGCTCGATATCTTTTCGAAAGTAATTCCAGACCAAAAGACCACGAGTTTGTCTTTGTTTGCATTTATTTAAAGTCATCCATTTTAATTTACAATATTCTGACATGAAATGTTAACTAAAACCTGTTCTGGGATACATGTGGAAAGCAGACAAAGTCTGTTTTTAATCCGCAGTCATGTAACATCATGATGTTTTGCAAAGAGGGCACAGGAATATCCTAACTCTAACTTTTGCAAATGCTGGCTCGGCTGGGGTTAAGGAGAAAAAAATACAGAATCTGACCAATGGAAGAATGAAAAGCTTAAAGTCTTAAATAATCCAGAAAACAGGATAATAAAAATGGCTTTACTCTGTTTCTGGGGTTGAGGAAAGAAAGGAAAAAGAAAGAAAAGGGAAGGAGATGGGGCACTGACCAGACAGGGAAGAGAGGGGGGACAAGCTCACCATTTTCTGTGCCATCCATTTCCCCACTGATTAGTGCAGAGTACAGAAGATCTGTGGTCCCACAAGCTACCCGAGGCCATTTATGGCTGGGATCGAGGGTGCAAAGGAGTTGGCAGGAAAGGAGCCTGGCTGAGGGGCTACTAGATTCAAGTCTCAGTAATCCTCAAACAATGGCTGTTTGTGGATTACCTGTGTCGCCAATTAATTGGAAACTAGAATGCGGGGCATAATATGAACGTTGCTTCATATTAAGGCCAGTAGAGATGCATGCGGCCCAGGTCACTGCCCTAACGATGCATTTCTCACAGCAGATGGAGAGGGTCATACATTTACAACGAGGCTTTTATGTATGAGGGTCAAAATATGCACTTTGCAAAACAAACGTTGGTGTGGTCTAATGAAATTGGGAATATGGGGAGAAGAAAACAAAGAAAAATTCAAATGGAAAGGTAAGGAAACTGAGCCAAAACAGACATGGAACACAAATCAACATAATGCTGCCGTGAAAGTTTACAGAAAGAGAAAACAGAACAAAACCAAAAATTAGTGACAAGATAATAGACTGTCTGGGAACAATACTATAGCTTCTTTTTTAATGTATTGCTATTGATAATACTCAATGAAGTAACACAATAACCGAAAAATGATTCTATCAAACAGAAAAATATAGTGCAGTTCATTTTTGAATGGAGAAAAATACTATTAGAATAGGTTAGCAAGGCCTGGGACCTCGTGGTTGGGAGAGCCACCTGGATTCAAGCATTTCTTTCTCCTTTTAAAAAAGGTATAGCTTAGGAAGCTACAAAACAGCTTACGTACTATCAGAAAAGAGTGCAGCCCAGTCTCCTGGCTAGCTGCTTCTAGTGCACGCGGGGGCAGTGGGGCCCAGGCCCTTTGTTTCTGGGGCCCCCTGCCTTCTCACCTGCCACCCCGCAGGCACCAACACTAGGGCTCAAATCCAAACCAGAAGCTTCAGCTTCTGACCACCGCTCTGAGACCTGCACGTGCCCTCACTGTGGATGGAGTGTTAAAAAAGGGGGGAGGAAAAAGAGACTTCTGCAAAGGAGGGGCTGAAGAAATGTGTGGCTTTGGCCGAACCTAACGCCTGACAGGCCTCAGCCGTTATCCTTCAGCCACTCAACTGTGGCAGGTACCAGGTCAGCAAAACAGGGGCAGTCTAGCAAGTGACTGTGTTCGTCCTTGTGAGGACAAACAGGGAGGGAAAACAGGGGAAAGCATGGAGAAAAAGTGTGGAAAACATCTGTTTTATTCAGAAACGTATTTATTGCAAAAAAAAAAAAAAAAAAAAAAAAAAAATCACCTGTACTGCTCCATACCATGGTTTTCAACACCTGACAATTCTGAGGCACTCAATGGGGCCAAAATGTTAAGACAGGTTGTGCAAGTGACATTTTCCAGGTTTCCTTTTGGATATTTTGGTTTTAGGGTTCTGCAGTTGGGATGTACAAAACACTTTTAGATTGTAAAAACTCAAGAGAAGAAATGATTTACTTGGTTTGAAGCTCTGCATATACCCAAAGAAAAGATTCTGGATTTTCAACTTATCCCTACACTTTGAAAACTATCCTCACACTCCAACAGGTTGATCCCACAAACTGATGTTTGGCATGTTGGAAAAAGTAAATGGACAGCAATATGAACTCATGTTTAAACAAAAACCTCTACACAAAGACACTAACGGAGAGAATGAGATGGCCTAGGATTTATTTGGAGGCTCAACTGTGCAGACTGTATGTGATTTCTCTCAAGGACTTGAGTCAATATATCAAGAAAAATTAAAATTACTTTAAAAGTAACAAATACTGGAAGATCATTAAAAATGCATTGAATCCATTTATACACCCACATGTGTATGAAAAACTGCATGTTGCTGGCCTACTGCTGATTTTAAATGGACTTGATTATTCATACTTTTGGGGTGAAAACAGGCTGAATCTGCCTGGAAAAGCACCCCATTCCCAGGCATCTCTCACCTCCTGGAGGAGGCTGGCGTGCAGCCCTCCCTAGAGGCCAGGGGTGCGCCCCCGCAGCGCGGAGCCCCTAACGCGCCCCCCTGCGCCCCCGCGGCAGGTTACCTTGTCATCCTGCGAGTCTGGCTGCAGGAGGCTGTGCTGCTGGATGGCCATGGGCGGGGGGAGGGGCACGGCGTCCGCCCCCTCCTCGCCCTCCTCCTCTCCGCAGCTCTGCATCCCCGAGGATGAGGATTTGGAGAGGGTGCCGCTGCTCAGGCCCTCGTTTCGGCCTCTCTGAAATCAAATCCACATTTGCTCATTATGTTCTAGGCTGTGACTGTCGACATCGGTTCCCAGAACCTGAATCCTGCGGTCTGCAAGGGCAGACCCCGAGATGGCAGAAATCAGCAGTTTCCAACCTTGACGGTGACTATTTGTTCCCTTCCTTCCCGCCAAGCTGGAGTGGAAAAGGGACACTGAGCATGCCTTTTGAAGGGACTGCCGACGTTATCATTTAGGCTTTCAACCCATCTCATCTTTGTCAAGCCAATCAAAAAAAGGTTCTGCATTTCACCCCCAACACTCATGTCAATTCAGTCCCATTGCCTAATGTTATTTTTTGGTACCTAACTAGAGTAAAATTCACTGGAACAATGAAACAAGGGTACAGCGAAAAATATGATCCAAAATGCATGTTAAGGATCTGAATCATGTGGCACATTTGTTTTCCTCATTTCTTGCTTTTAGGAAAAAAATTCAGTTTTATTTCTGGTAAGATGACATAGATTCATAAAACAGGTACATAAATACATGATGAACTGTACACTCCAGTGAAAACCAATGGCAAAATAACGGCCAAGAAAAACAGAGCCCAAAACAGGTGTGTGCAAAGCAAATTAAATGGTACAAATGTTGTCCTTTCTCTCCCTCCAGCCTGAGGGGCCCGGGAGCCCAGGTTAGAAGCTCTGAGGGCCTCTCCCCAATGAGGCCCATGCTTCAAAGGCAAATACTGAGGATCATGAAGGAATTACTCTTTCTGCCAGTGTAAGTTAAACCCCCTGAACAAAAGGAGATACAAAAAAATTACTGCCTGACCTAAGTCCATTTATCTCAGGTGACGTGGGAATAATTGAGAGTCTACCACTGGGTGAGCAAAGTAAATTCATCATGTTTTCTACTCAGGACAAAGATGTAAGTACAGATACTGGGGAGAAGGAAACAGGAGGATGTGAACATCCCATATTCCTTCCCTGTGCAAAACTGGAGCTTTCCCGAGGAACCCTGCCAAGGTGTCCTGGCATGCTGTTTCGGCACGTTGGTGCACTGGGCACCCTCGATGGGCCCTGCTGGCTCTGCCTCGAGGGCGGAAGCCAAGGAAGGGGTGAGGCTCGTGCCCCTGGGTTCTTCATCAGAAGCCTGAGTGGGCCCTGCCGTCCCCGCACCTCCCCAGTCCTGTCCCCCAGAGTCCACGTCTGCCAGGCAGAGCACTCAGTGGGGACATACGGCACCGACATTTCCGGGTAAGTTCAGGAAAACGGAAGCAAACTGGTTTGCTCGGGAGACAAGCAGCTACCCCTACAGCCTTGGAAGGACTGAAGGGAAACGTGAGAAGGCTCTGGCCCTCGCCCGCCCCGGCGCGCGCTCACCTCCTCCAGGGTCTCGTCCTGCGGCGTGGCCGCGCTGTCGTCCGAGTCCTTCTGCGAGCCGGCGTCGGCGCTCTTGCGCACCTCGCGGCTCTTCTTGTGCTTGTGCGCCAGCTTCTTCACGTGCCCGTCGGCCTTGCCGCTGCTCAGGCGCCGCACGGGGCTCGTCAGCCACTTGCGCAGGGTGTTCCCGGGGCGCTTGGGGCCGGGGGAGCTCTGGGCGCCCATCATGTGGGGCTGGAGGGACGCCACGGAGGCCGGCGGGCTGGCATCGTTGCTGGAGACGGACAGCGAGTCTGACGGGAGAGGGAAGCGGAGACTTTTACCAGACTCGGCCCAGGTGCCCGGGGGGGTTGGGGAGGAGGGGTCCGCGCTCCCGGCGCCATCTGGCCAGCATGCCCTGGGCCTGCTCCTTGACGACGGGGTAGAAATGTAAGAGGACGGCTCCCCCTTCTCTCACACACACACTTGGTAAACACTATCAAACGTGAGTTCTGCTAGAAACGATCGTTCTCAAGACACACCCTCCTCTAAAAGAACCCAAAGCGCCAATTGTGAAGGCCGGTATCCTGACCACAGCTTCAAAATGCCATTCACCACTCAAAAAGGCTCAAAGACAGGGGAGGACAGAATTTTTCAATCATGTGCATGGATTTTCCTGACAAACAAAAGCCAAGAAAGAAGACTTGAAAGGAAATTAAACGAAATATCTTAGCTTCATAAATTGACATACTTACCATAAACTAATGCTGGAAGATAAGATAAAGGTGGTATTTTGACTCTCAGTGAATAGAAGCACATTCTATAATTTTACATATGGCCGTGTAGATGTGAATTGATTTGACCAGTCAGACTCTGTGACAAACTGTGCATTTGGAAAGTTGCTTCTTTCACTGTCAAGGATGAGGACAGTGACAAGAGCAACCACGTCCATGGAGAGCAAAGTGGACTGGTTTAGGGGGAGCCCAGCCATGGCCCTATTCTCACGGCCCAACTCCCCAGAACTCTACAAGCAGGAGGTGTCCTTGCTGTTGCCCACAGAAAAGTGACACATGGAGCAAATACCAGCAACAATTAAAACAATGGCACATTTTAAAAAGCAATGTGAGGAGGGGAAACCCTTCTCAAGTATCCAAGATGCTGCAGAGAAAATACATCCTAACGAATGTTGTCACTGGCTCTAAAAACTAATTACATAGTGACACATCCCCAAGTAATCTGGGCAGAGAATAAAAATATACATGCAGGGCCCCTCTGAGGAGCTGGGGGAAAATGCAGAGGTGTTGGACTTCCTCACCCGGGTTGTTGCTGATGCTCTCACCAACACTGAGGACTGATGGCTTGGTATGCTGAGCCCTCTATCATGGGACTTGCCCATGTGAAGCTTGTTATTACAAAGAAGAGGCTAAACTGCTTTTAATTGTGCCTACTAGTCTCCCCGAATGCCTCTTTGTTGCTCAGATGTGGCCCTCTCCATCTTGCTAAGCCACCTCGGCAGGTGAACTCACTGCCTTCTCCACTACATGGGCCCTGACTTCCAGGGGTGCAAATCTCCCTGGCAACACAGGATGTGACTCCCGGGGATGAATCTGGACCCAGAATTGTGGGATTGAGAATATCTTCTTGACCAAAAGGGGAATGCAAAATGAAACAAAGTTTCAGTGGCTGAGAAGATTCCAAAGGGAGTCAAGAGGTCACTCTGATGGACATTCTTACATACTATATAGATAAACCTTTTCAGGTTTTAGTGTATTGGAATAGCTAGAAGTAAGTACCTGAAAGTATCAAACTGCAATCCAGTAGCCCTGACTCTTGAAGACAGTTGTGTAACACTGTAGTTTATGATGGGTGACAGTGTGATTATGAAAACCTGTGGGTCGCACTCCCTTTATCCAGTGTATGGATGTATGAGTAGAAAAATGGGGAAAAAAACTAAATGAAAAATAGGGTGGGGTGGGGAGGGGTGGGGGCGAGGATGATTTGGGTGTTCTTTTTTACTTTTATTTTTTATTCTTATTTTTTCTGGTGTAAGGAAAATGTTCAAAAATAGATTGGGGTGATGAATGCATTAACTATATGAAGGTACTGTGAACAGTTGATTGACACCACGGATGATTGTATGGTATGTGAATATATCTCAATAAAACTGAATTTAATTAAAAAAAAGCTAATTATAGTCAACCCTGGGTTGATGATTTTTCAAGAGGAAAAGGGGGATACACACAATTTAGGTAACATCTGACAGCAAGTCTATAGCTATGCTGAGGCCTTACTTTACAAGGTGAAAACTGGTGACCTTGACCATGCCTGGCTCTTTCCTGAGCACCTGACTCCAGTTCTCCAAAACAGGAAGGGGATAAATGGAGCAAAGTGGTTTACTTGAGAAAATGCAATGATGAAAAAGAATAAACTCATCTGCTACACTTGTTATTTTCTTAAATCTTCTAAGCCTTAAAAGTAATCAAAATTAACCTTTGAAAATCTTCCTTTCTACAGATACCTGTCTTAGCTGTATTTCATGCTGTGGCACTGGAGACCATTGCATGCTGCAGTTAAAAAGCAAGCGAGTCAACTCCTCTCAATCTTGTGATTACAGGTAAGAACAGTTTCCCACTCCTGCTCCAGATGCCAGGAGTAGAAAGTTGAGCCCCGTCTAATTGCCACCCCATTCCTTCCTTGGCCCAACCCACGAATCTTCCATAAACAGATGATGCATTTTTGGCAGGATCACTCATTCTTAAAAATCTAGATTTTCTCAGAGGCACACGTTGGGTTACAACTCATCGACACAGAATTTCAGTTAAGAGGAATAACCTCTCTTCTCCTTTGTGTGTGTGTGTCTGTGTGTGCACGCATGCGCACAGACATATTTTTTTTTTTTTTCAAAGTTTCCATTTACTTTATTTATTTTTTTTAATCATCATTTTATTGAGATATATTCACATACCACGCAGTCATACAAAACAAATTGTACTTTCGATTGTTTACAGTACCATTACATAGTTGTACATTCATCACCTAAATCAATCCCTGACACCTTCATTAGCACACACACAAAAATAACAAGAATAATAATTAGAGTGAAAAAGAGCAATTGAAGTAAAAAAGAACACTAGGTACCTTTGTCTGTTTGTTTGCTTCCCCTACTTTTCTACACATCGATCCATAAACTAGACAAAGTGGAGTTTGGTCCTTATGGCATTCCCAATCCCACTGTCACCCCTCATAAGCTACATTTTTATACAACTGTCTTCGAGATTCATGGGTTCTGGGTTGTAGTTTAATAGTTTCAGGTATCCACCACCAGCTACCCCAATTCTTTAGAACCTAAAAAAGGTTGTCTAAAGTGTGCGTAAGAGTGCCCACCAGAGTGATCTCTCGGCTCGTTTTGGAATCTCTCTGCCACTGAAGCTTATTTCATTTCCTTTCACATCCCCCTTTTGGTCAAGAAGATGTTCTCCATCCCACGATGCCGGGTCTACATTCCTCCCCGGGAGTCATATTCCACGTTGCCAGGGAGATTCACTTCCCTGGGTGTCTGATCCCACGTAGGGGGGAGGGCAGTGATTTCACCTTTCAAGTTGGCTTAGCTAGAGAGAGAGGGCCACATCTGAGCAACAAAGAGGCATTCAGGAGGAGACTCTTAGGCACAAATACAGGGAGGCCTAGCCTCTCCTTTGCAGCAACCGCACAGACATATTTTTAATGGGAGTTACTAAAATGCTTCTGCATAGAGAAACGTCGCATTTTCCTTAGCTACCATCTGGAAGAGGTGGCAGAGAATGAAACCATTAAGTTAGCAACATTAAAGCCGTAAACATTTCCTGGGGACGTCATGGGTGCTGCTTTAGGATGAAGGACACCTCAGGAAGGCACAGTCCTGACCTCAGGAACTCCTAGTCGACAATGGAAAGCACACAAGAATGAGGAGGGTTTGGAGAATCCACATGCCAGATGATAATCTATTCACCTAATGTTTTTTTAAGCACCAACTATTATCAGGACTCTGTGCTGGGCTCAGAGGTGACACATTTCAGGGTCATTTACTGGGCTGTGACTCAGAGCCAAGGCCTATTCTTACCACTGGGACTACAGTCTCAACTCTTCACTTATGGGACCCCCGCATAGTATTTTCACTTAATTATCGTGAATGCTGGAATACAGCCTGTGCTATAGGAGCAGCGTGAACCCGGCTCATGGTTGAGAACAAGGGGAGACAGATGAGGGAGCAGGGAGGGCTGCGTGGATTTGGCAGTGATCTGGTCTTTAGGTATGGAATATAAGAGGCCTCAGCTGCCTTCTTTCCTGACGCCAGGGCCGTGTGGCACAATGGCTGGCCTGTGGGAAGTGCACATTAGGTACCCGCTGAATGGAAATGTTGGAAATCACCAGCCTGGAGAAACAGAGCAAGCTGCTTCACCGCCCACATTGAAGGACAGTCATTTCTTCAACATGTGTTCACTAGCTGAACATCTGCACCTGGCAAAGAACAAGAAAGGTAGCACCAAGGAGGAGGTGGAGATGCCCCAGGTGGGTGAGGATGTGACAAACTGCCACGGACAGAGGAGTGTGTTCCTCAGGTAAACTGAGGCTCACCTACTTCAACAAAACTAAATCAACTGTAGGTCTTTTTTTTTTTTCTTTTTTTTTTTCTTCAACTGTAGGTCTTAACAATCATAAGCAGACGCTTCTACATCACAAATAATGGGGAACACCACCCAGGCTTACAAATCAACATCACGCATGTTTCTATGCTTGCAAGTAGACATCTGGAGGATACAGCCTGGAAGCAATGATGAAAAGTGGGCGCCTGTGAGGAATTCTGACCTGGTCTGTCTGTCCAGCCCAAACGTCCAGGGTTACCAGGAAGTGGGAGAGCTCCTGGAGGAGGGGAGCGACTGTGGGCAGGGGGGCTGGCAATCTCCCTAAAGCAAAGCCCTCTCCACTGCTCAGCAGGCCCAGTGGGTCTCAGGAGGCTCGAAAAAATGCACTGCAGTCCAGTGATGCTCTCTGGGACCTAGCTGGGTGCACGCGGATGATTCTCTGTGCATTTTAAGCCTTGCCTGGGAAAGGCGCTGGTCATTATAAAAATGGTTCAAAAAGAAAAAGAAACGAGATACGTAATTTCCTAGTTTCTCTCTGTGAGGTTGGCTGCCTAGGATTTGGTTCTTGGCCCACTGAGAAGCTGGTTGAAATGAGGTTTCCTTCTCACCTGGCAGGTTGGTCATTATAGCTCGGCCTTGGTGTAACCGTCCCATCCTTGGCCAGGGAGGGGGCAGGGCTGCTCAAGGCTGCAGCCTGCCAGCCACCGACCAGATGCAAAGGATCTGTGGCACTGCTATTAGGAAGGGATAAGCAGCTTCTCTAAGATCAGCAGACATTTTGTTTAGTATGAACTTGATACACAAACCACAATGTTCGGTGATTAGCAATGAAAAAAGAAAATAACCAACTATCAAAGTAAAATAGATAAATAACACCTTCTCTTTCTACTTTAACAATAATGCTCAATTCTTCATGCTATTTGACACTTTCAGAAAACACAATAAATTAGATTTTTTTCTTCAATATAGAAACTCCTCTTGCCTAAATCAGTGGATTAGGTTGATCTGCTCTTTGTTGGCATGAGGCACAATGAACAAATCAGTAGCTTAAAAGGCTTAAGCATGATTTAAACTTAATAGATTCACTAATAGAATGAAACCAAGTACCTGCTATTATTTTTAGTTATTGTAAGAACAGACTCGGCCCACTTGACCAACTACTCTGTTGCAAATTCTGAATTAAAATCACAGGTCTCACTGGTCTCTCCAGTTGAAGTCAGGTCACCAAGGTGACTGGTCACAAGAACAACAGAAATAACACAACACATGGAGCTTTTACTTTCTTAGGCCTCCTTGAGAAGACCTAAATTACTGGGCTGTGCGCGGCTGCGGTTCCAGAAGAGCTCCCAACGCTCTTGGGCGCTGGGCCTGGGCCTGGGGACGGAGCCCAGGTGACCACGGTGGGACAGGGACCCGTCGGGGGCACCCCGTCCTGAGCACCTCCTTATCTCCCAACCAGACTTCGGCTCAGTCCAAAGAGCAAGGGCAATCCCAGGGGGAGAGAGCCCCGTGGTCGCAGCTTCACGTGACTGCGTGTGACAGCACGTCCTGAGGTGGGTGACTGCACTAGGAAGCCACCCCGGTGCTGTACTCTAAGCTTCAGGCGGACAGGGACCCTCCTGGCCTGCTCACAGCCACTGCTGGCAGCTCCTGGCACAGCCTTGGGGTGGAAGCAACGCACGGTGAATGAATGATGAGGGGTGACTGCGTGAACAGACTACCAGTTATCTGCAATTTTCCCAGTTTCCCTTTCCCAGCCTAAGCATGCTGACAGTTCAGGTCAACCCTTCCTGAATTAGCAGCATATCCTAATCCACTTTGAAGGCACCTCTAGGTAGCTTCTAATCTTAGTTATGTTCACGGGCTTGCGAATTCTTTATTTAAGAGATGATACTGTGGAGTAGATGCAGGCTCTCCTTCCAACACCTGTCTCTCGCTCACCTGTTACGCTACACTCCTCAGCACTGAAGAGCAAGCAAGGTGCTAGGAGCTGCTCGCGGCCTCGGTGAGCTTGCAGGTCAGGGGGTGGGTGTCAGCATCACCCTCACGTGTGGGGTGGGCGTGGGTGCTGACGGACTCAGCCCTGAACTGGCCCAGGGACCATGACTGGCTACTCAAGCCAATTACATCTGTTCTGTGTCCCACGTTTGGGTACTTGTCTCTCTCCCTCCCACCCCACCTTACCTTCTCGGAAGAAGTCAGGCCTCCTGCTTTTTTACCCCTCCCAACCACCACGTCTCTGAGAATGCAGCTTGTGTTGTGGCCTCGTTCCAGAATGCACTTTCCTCTTTTCCACTCGGGGAAATGCCCCTGGCTCAGGGTCCAGATCAAAGACCAGTTGTGGGTATCGGAGAGAACCCTGGACTCGTTAAAGGGCCTGGGTTAGAGCCTGGCAATCCCACTCAGCAGCTGAGGTCCCAGGCAAATCCTGTGGCACCTGAGTTTCCTCATCTCACCAGCTGTAAGGGATTAAATGAAATAACAGGAACGAAGGAGCTTTATAAACTGTAAAGTGAGGTTTGTAGATGCAGGAGGGTAGTAAAGAACATACTACACTGTATTTATGTAAACTGTCAGTACCTAGAAAGCAGGAATTAGGGCTGGATCATTTTTAAAATTGCAGGCCTAGTGTGGTGCCTAGAATGTACTAAAAACCATTCTTCATGTATAGGGCATGACTGAAGTAACCTGGACTATTTACGTCACTGTGTTCCTATTGTTTTAACGGCTTGTCCCTCACTAACAGGACAAAGGAAAACGTCAGCTAAGATACTCTTGGCACATCACAGTCATTTACAAAGATGCCTAAGTGTGTACATGAGGAAGCCATTTGTGATCTGCTTCAAGGGCCAAGAGAGAAAATCAGGTAAAGTTTATCTCCTCTCACTGTGAGGGAACAAAAAAATCCCACATGGATGGCTTCTCTGCTGAAGTCAGAGTTCATACAAAGTCCACGCTAGAATTCTTCCTAAAACAAAGGAGAAAAAGCTGAAGAAAAAAAGGGGAACGCAGGATTCGTGACCTTCAGCTCCACACAGGAAAGAGCTTCACCAAGTGAATATACACAATGCTCAACTGCTGGGAGAAGAGAAAGCCCTTTCTAGTCACAGCCTGTAAATCTGGACATCTGTGATTAATAAAGCACTTTTTTTTTTTAAATTTAAGAAAAAAAGCAAAGGACCATATCCTGCTAGCTGCAGCCTAAGAAGGAGCCCACTTTATTTTAACCCTTTCCTCATTTTCACAACAGCAAAAAGTCTTAAAGACGTCTATATGTGTTCTAGAGTAAAACTGGATTGCTGAGTGAGAGAGTAAACAAAATAAGAAACTCCAGACCCTGAGTTTGAAAACACTTCACAAAACCTATGCAATTCTTTTGCAGCACTCTGGATCTCTCCCATTTTAGTCTCGGCAGAAGATAAACTCCAGGAAGGCAGAGGTTTTGCTTAGAGCTTAAAGGCTGCCTGGCACATGCAGGTGTTCAATAAATATTAGACTAATGGACATTTAAAGGCAGTGGAGCTGTGGTTCAAACCCCATCACTGTTGCGTTCTGGCTGTGGGTATCTTACAGTCCTTGACCTTTCGCTTCGGTTTCCTGGTGGGTTTAATGGCAGTGATTCTTCCTTCTGCCTTACTGGGCTGCCGGGAGGGTTGGTTGTGCGTGTGTGTGTGTGTGTGTGTGTGCATGTGTGCTGTGGGTGCACAAAAAAGGCCTTTGTGAACTTAATGCCTACACAAATATGAGACAATACTCACATTTCTGCATAGAAAGAGAAGGAAATTGCAAAAGGCAAGGAAGCAGGATGATGTGCAGACGCGAGGTGGCCAGCGAGCACCTGACAGCTGTGCAGCCCTGGGACACCAGCAGAAGGCCCAGCGGACAGTGAAGGCGGCTCTCCTGGTGGCTGGTGCTGCGGGGCCTCGCCAGGCCATGGCGCATGCTCTGCCTGGCATCCCTCGCACGTGCACTGTCAGCCAGACCCACACATGGGCCAGTGCCAAGAGCTGGGTCACATCTGAGGCAGCACCGTCACCACACAGACAGATCCAGTGGATCCCACGGGATGTCCCTACCGGATGGGTCTCCTATTTCCGAATCTCCTCCCAAGATTTTCCCTGGTGGTTCTGGCTAGTTAGTTGTAAAGAAATATATCCTTATGTTTTGGCCCACTGTAGGTGTTCAACAATATTTGCCAAATGAACAATGCAATGATGTCTTGATAACTTCTCTAACCAGGATAAGCACAACTCAGGGGCAAACTTTCAAAGCCGAGTGCTGATCTAAAATTCTAATAAGGATGAACAGAAATGTTTGTTTAGCAGGCATTGCTATTTGCTAGAGAAAGAGAATTCAACGACACTTTGGGGCAGCTGCTTCTAATGTCAAAAACAACCCCTCAGACTATTTCAGAGCAGAGTGGACAGGCTCTAACCAGGTGCCCCGGCCTCCAGCAGCCCCCAAACCCCTGCCAGCTCATGACTGCTGACTACGTTGGTTCTAGTATTGTAGGGCAAATTTTTCTGAGTAAATGATTGCCATCGCTACACTTTTCAGTGCTGGATTTTAATTTCTTGCTTTAGGAATCGAGGTAAGATTTTTTGGAATTAAAAAAACACCATAACACACTGGAAATTCTCTTGCAAATCACATGAAAAAGTGAGCTAAGCTATAAATTACTCTTCCAGATGCACCTCCTAGGCATTGCAGCTTCAGTTTGTTTTCCACAGTGATTACTGACGTCCCCATAGGCCAGGTGCCTGGTGTGCCAAGGAAAGTCGATGATGAATGAGATGAAGCTGGGGTATTACTTGGGGAATTTTAGGTAACGAACAGAAAGCTGACCTGTCCAGTGAGTACGGTTACCCTTTTGATGGTTCAGAATACAGAAGCAAATATTTAAAAAAAAATTTTTTTTCCAAATTTCTATCTACGTTCTATTTGTGAGTAAGTACCTGGAAACTTTACTTGACTGACTTCTGGTTTTTCACACCAGCCACTTGCTCTTCGTACGCTTCACCCATCTCCCCTCTTTGAGAACGAATGATTCTTAATTTGTTCCTTAACAACAAAGACACACCTGGGGCTAACCCGTGGCCTTCAATGGGATGCCACATCCACCACCTACCCAGCCCCAGCTGTTCCCTTCTCTGCACACACCGGGGTTCTCCGGGCTGTATATGCTGTTAATGTCATGTCAGTATGGGAACTAGGCTTTAAAAAATTTAAAACTGTGCAGAGGCAGCGAGTGCTAGTCTGGGGGGTGGCAGTGACTGAAAAGTACGGCAAGAAAATATTAAAAGCAAGATTTACTATTTCACAATTGGGTGCAGAGTGGGTCCTTAATACAGCTTTCAAATATGACGGAAACATGGAAAACATGGAGGAAAACAATGAGCCACCCCCCATCCCTAGATGCTACCAGGGACCCTGCACAGCCATGGCTACACCATAATGAAGGACACATGGCCTTTGCTGCCTGAGAAAATGCAGATGAGCAAGCTGCCCCCCGTGCAGCCCCTTCCATATGCTCCCACGGGGGCAGCTGGCCTCGGGTGACCCTGAATGGCAGGACACAAAGGGATCCCCGGCACTGGTGGAAACCGACTCAGTGAGAAAGCTTCGCTCTACGATTTTCTTTGCAAAGACTGAAAGCACACGCATTCCCACACAGCAGTGACGGTGTTTTTCATTCTCTCGGCGGGTCGCGTGGCGAGAAGGCCTAGAGAGGCCAGGCTCGTGACTCCCCAGCCGAAGGGAACAAGCCCCCAAAGCCGCACACGCAGATCTGCTCTTTTGACTCCTAGAGAACATCCAAGTGCAATTTATTGTTAGTGTGGTTTCTGAAAACCCTCAAAACATTACATAAACATTGGAAAATGCGGCTACATCAATACATGCCAAACTTCAAGCACCATTTTTCCTCTCCAACTTATTCTTGAGAGGGGAATGCTAACCTGTCAATAATTCTAGTCTTGAAACCGTCTCATTTTAAAGATCTTTTCTTTTGCACCACCTGAATTGCCAATGAAGAAACATGAGGAAATTAAATAAAAATGGCAGCAGGTGGCATACTCCTTTGCTTGGCTAATCAGATGAACAGGATCTCACACATCGCCAAAGGAAAAGAGGAACTTGGTGACGGCTGTGCCCTGGGGGCTGGGAGGCTGGGGAGGATGGCTGTGGTGACGTGAGGCCAACGTAAAAATCCCTGTTCCAGGCAACGCAATCCCTCCTCCCCAGAACTTTCTCTGCTCGCCTGTACCTACCCCCAGTGGTTCAGATGGAGAGCTGAGCCTCATGGAGTGTCTCCCAGTGACAGGCCACGGAGGACCAGGGCTCAGACATCCCAGCACTGCCCAAAGCACACTGTTACAGGAAACGGCCATGCTGCAAGTAAGTTTTCCTTTTTTAAAACCCCACTTTTATGTTGGGACTTAGTTTTTAACGCGAGTCTTCCCTACGCTGGAAAAACACTGGCTTTGAGGGGAGTTTCTGTCTTCTTGGAATGATGGGGTCATTTTCTCTGCTTTTTATGTGAGTTAGTCCCTAAAATATAATTTTTGTGGGGATGAATGGCAGACTTTTTCTGCAACCAAAAATCTAAGCCATCACACAAGAAAAAATTCCTGAGGAGCTATCTTGCCAGTGATGATTGAGAGCGAACTTGGCCTCATTCCTGACTTGTACGAAAGGACAAAAGCAGATGTTTCAAAAAGTCCTTCCTGGAGAAAGAAAAGAGGCTTAACAAATTACATGTGAACGATCCTGGAAACACAGCAAACCCTGCCAGCTGAAGACGCCCTCCCCGCTGGCTCCGCAGTCCACGCACAGTCCACGGGCTCTTTGGCATCCGAAGGGTGAAAGCTCCCCAGCGTGCACCCTGAGCATGGCGACGCGCCATCCGGCAGTCCTGGCACCGGAAGTGGCTGTTCCCTGGGGCCCAGGAAGATTCCTGAAACCTCAGCCAGTTCCACTCTCTCCTCCCACTCCACTCATCAAGCCTAAGCCCGAGAACAGGCGGCTCGGAAGACAGCCTGCCCTTCTTGGGAGGCGGGAGTGGGTGCTAGGGCGCACACCCAGGCCACCTGCCACACAGGCACTTACTGACATCCTGCAGCACCGCTCTTGGCTCTGGGTTGTTTTAATGCTCAGAAACCAAGAAAACCGAATGCTCCTCTATTTGCTTGGCTTTTGCAGATGCTCGGATCCATTATGTTCCCGAAAAGTCAAATGGCTGTTCTTTATACAAAATTAATGATGAAAATCACTTGTACAAAGAAAGATTATTTCAAAAACAAATTCATTGTGTTTACCACATTACTTAGCATTTAAACTCTGATTTAGGGATCATACGATTCTGTTACAAAAGAATGGGTTCTTGATTTTGATTTTCTGTGTTTGGGAAATTGTTCCTCAAAGCAGTGTAGTATTTATTACTGTCCTGAACAGACAATCATCACTTACGGGGTGTTGGGGACTGAATCACATCCTGCACGCAAGGCATGTTTAGGTCCCACCCCACAAGTCCTGTGGTGCCAACCCGTTTGTAATTAGGACCCCTGAAGATGTTCATTAAGGTGCCCAAACTGAAGGTGGGTGAGCCTTAATCCAATAGGGCTGAGGATCTTAAAAGCCAAAGGAAATAGGACACAGGCAGAGAAGCCACGGGGAGCAGCCAGAAGGTGGAAGAAAGTCAACGGAACCCGGAAGAGAAAGGAGAAGACGCTGCTATGTTCACTGGCATGCAACAGAAAAGCCAAGGAACCCCAAAGACTGCCAGCCACCAGAAGATACCAACCTCGGGAGGGAGCCAACCTTCTAGCCTGTGACACCATGAGCCAATAAATTCCTGAGCCAACCCACTGTATGATATTTGTTTAGCACGCAGGAAACTAAGACACGGGAAAGAAAGTCAATTTGGAGAGGGGTAGACATTCACATGGTACCCACACAACACTCATCTTCTGCTTCTATAGTTCAGAGGTTCTAATACTGTTAGGAAACATGGAAACATGGATGTTCAACTCACAGGCATAATCAAAGTAAACACGAATAGTCAGGATTGAAAGATCTATTCTTATTTGAAAAAGGCTTACATTTAGAACTGTGGTCTTCACAATGAATATTTATACTTTTGGTTGTCTTTTTATTAGTTGTTGGAAAAAAAGAAATACCTTAGGCTATTTTCTTAAAAAGAAAACCAATGGTTTTTTTTTTTTTTTTTTTTTTTGAGGGGGAAATTTGTAGATTTTTTAAAGTTGAAAATGACTTTTAATGAAGCAGGGGACATACAAAGACCCTCCTGTACAAAGTGGTTTAAAAGAACAATTCTGCAGTTAGTGATTTAAACTCCACGGTTGATTTATTTCAGGCTGTGACAGATTTCTCTTCGTGTGTGTGTGTGTGTGTGTGTGTGTGTGTGTGTGTGTGTATACATATATATATATATATATATATATATTTTTTTTAATTAAGACCAGATTCAGAAGGTCAGCATGGAAAAGTTTTTTTAGCTACATTCTAGAAAATGTATGAATTGCATAAGACCACATATAACCAAAATATGCAAACTTGTAAATGTTTTCCTAGAGCCACATAACAACATACTCATTTTTATACAACATTCAGGAAAAAACTGGCCTTGGAATGTTCTGCAATGAGCCTGCCAAGCAGTATCACTCGTCACGTCATCTGGAGGGAAGGTTAGCTAACGTTTCAGAGTCTCAAGGGATGGAGTATTAATTTAGAAACCGTTACAGCTGTGGAGAACGAGGAAACTATGATTTTTCCCCAAACCACAAAGCAAATATCTTAGGAATATTTCTCATTAAAATATTTTGGCTTGAACTTTGGGGATATTTATGATACCACTGAGGGACTGCTGTGCCGTTATTCCCATTTCCCAGACAAAGAAATACTATATTCCAGGCTTTAGTTCAAAAACAAAGAAACTGAAAAGTCCTAACCAATTAGGAATTCCTTTTACAAGTATATTTTAGCAACATCTCTACCAAAAGCAAAACGCTGCTCTAACTAACTCTAAAGTGGGATTTAAGTGTTGGCCACACACCTGAGGAGTTAAAAAGACCAACCCAGGACAAGCCCCCTCTCCAGGCACAGAAGGGGTTCAGGGCCGTAACCCCAAAGCTGCATCTGGTTTCCGCTTAGGACCTCTTGTCTCCTCTACTCGCCTGTAAGCACTGGCTTACTAGAGTTTTTGTAAGAATAATTACTGTTTTGTAATTTCTTGAGGACGGTGGCCCCCCACTCCTTCCATAAAAGCCAAAGACAAAAGGAAAGAGGCTGGGACGATTGTCTGTGGAGTGACCCGTGGGTCCCCCAGCAGCAGGGATCTCTACAGCCTGTGCCTTGGGCCTTTGGGGTTGGGGGTGACTCGGCCCCCCTCTTCTCTCCTCCACACTTCTACTTCAGTCCAGCAGCTGAGAGTCCACAGCAGGAAGGGAGAGCCTGGAGTTACCCCAGGAAGAGAGAAGGCAGGCTGGGGGCACAGGGGAGCAAAGGCACCCGTCTCTGCCCCGACGAGGGTCCCAGTGACAGACTGCCAACCCCCGCAGGGAGCACCCACACAGCCTCGGTGATGTGCAGGGAGGAGCGGGGTGGGGACAAGTGCTGAGCACTGTTTGCTGTCTTTCTTTTCACTAGGGAGGGACAGAGGGAAAAACACTCCGTTTGGAGTCTGTACATCACAATAAGCACGTTGCCTTGCTGTTATTAAAGAAGCCCTTATTCAGCTCCATGTGTGCCTCCGGGCCGTGGGCTGCTGCTTCTGAGAATCCACCAGCTTTCAGGGATAAAAGAGACGGAGGAAGTTGCCTCAGGGTCAATATACTTTGTCCCGTAAACTTTTTCAATGGCCATGGCCTTAGATATGGGAATAACTCCAGTCTTTTCATACTGATAGATTCATCTTTACTACAGTACGAATTGCTATTAATTTTATCAAGATGTAACAACTTTTTTACAATTGTGTACCTGAGAAAATGGACAATAGATATGACTGAGATGATTTCTTATGGTCAGATTTTAAAAGTCTGTATAAAAGGTGCATCATTTTACATTTAAAGATATTAGAAGGAAACATGTCCATTGTCACCAGTGGTTGCCTGTGGGTTTGCTTCTCCCTCGGCTACCCCATATGTCTGTGAACTTCCCAAGTTATTTTACAATTAGCATGAAGTTCCAGAGAAAGAAATGAACACAAGTGCAATACTTAAGGGTGATAAACTCTGCTCACGTTTGTATGGTTTTATGTGAGGACAGCAGAAAAGTGAACAGGAGCATGATGGACGGCCGGGGATTGTGCTCCCTTCTCCCAGGCAAACTCAGCTGTGTTTACGGACTTGCTTCTTCACCCCAGGGGCCAACCTAGAGCACCTGGAGGAAATTCTTCAGCATAGAAGGCCATAAATTTATGTCCCCCCTGAACCAAGCTGCAGGGATGTATTAAGAAAGAGCACATGCCAGAGTGAGATCACAGCCAAAGATGATGAATCCTGGTACTTGCCTAGGAACAGGAAAGAATTTTGGAACCAGGAAAGGTCATTTTGTCTGAAGCCCCTAACCTGGGACCTTTAGGGGCACTTTGGGCGGTTTCAGTCTGTTCTTAACATTCTTTTCAAAAGTTCTTAATAGTTCAACATGGTGTATTCACCATAAGTAGGGCTATCATGTCAAATAAAATTGCATGTTTCTTTACTGGCTGGGATTATATAAAATCAGTAAGCAATGCTGGGCTTTTTTCAAAACTGCCACCATAAGCTTGGAGGGATAATTAAATACATCTTTGATTAGTGAAAAATGAGAAAACAGATTAAGATTACTTTTAAAATGCAGTTTGCTGAATATGGAAGAAAAAACATCTTTAATGTAGCTTTGGAGAACCCAACCCCAGCAGGGGCAGGCACCCTTGGGTGAGGGGCTGCAGCTCAGAGAGGAACAGGGATTCACCCAGCGCTTGCTGGGTGCCCCGTGGGAAACCAGCAGCCTCCAGAGCTGAGACAGTGTAACACTGGTGGGTGCTCACGGGAAACCACATGAAACTGCACAGCTTGTGTGTCGGCATCTTCAACTTTAACCAGGCAATGCTGGGACCCTACCTGGGTCCTTTCAGAACCGTTTCCCTATATTTAGTATTCTCCTACATTTAGTATTTGAAATGTTTTCCTTTAATTATAAAAACAAAAATTGCATTGATGAGACATTTGACCCGACTGAAAAGAAAAGAAAAGAAAAAGAGGAGAAAAGAAAAAAAAAGACAAAGAGAATTCGAGAAGTATAAATTACACAGTTGACTTTGTATATGGACCTGTTTAATGTCAGGAGAGTCACTACATTCTTTTTTCCTTTGTTTTAGTTGGGGGAATATGTACAGCACTCGAATAAATTCCATGTGTCCTATGAAAGGGGATACTTATTTCAGAATGAGAACAAATTCTGCATTTCTATTATTTTATCAGTATAACTGGACCCTCCCATTGGAAGCCTTCTAAGAGATAATTTACAGTTCTTGACCTTACTTTCTCATGCATTCTTCCCTGATAACTGCTCAGCAGTAAAACTCCTGGCTATGGCTGTGTAAGTTATGGGTGATGGTAACGTTTGCAAATAAAATAGGCTTCCAGGCAGATCACTCCAAGTGACCTGAATTCACATCTGGACAAGGAGAATGTCCCACTGAATATGCCATAAAGCAGAAAAACTGCCTTTTCCCCAAGGGACACAAGCAAATGAACTCCCAAGACTGCCTGCAGGTATTAAAAAAAGGCTTTGCAATCAGTCTTTATGATTTGCTGGGTAAAGTTACTCTGGGTTTATTTCTTGGATTTCACCCATAATCATTTTTCCTTTTCAAATCCGATGCATATATGTTCTCTCAAATCCATTTAATAAGTAGAACCAAAATGTATTAAAATGTCACTCTGAAATTACATGGTGCTCAGGGAATTGTCTTGAAATTTCTATGAAAAGAAATCAAACTGGATTTACTATGAAGTCGTCATTGAAAATTTTTAATGGAAATTGCACTGGTGGGCCATTTCCTTTCCAAATCCATGTTAACTTAAACATTTTGTGGTGACAGCTTGAATAACATCACCTAATAGTTTGCTAATAGTTTGGGAGTTAGCAGAACAAAAATATATCTAGAAGAAATCCAAAATATAACAGTGCAATTAAATGTCAGTATATTTAAAAGTTAAATAATGTCCCTTCGGAAGAATTCCTAAGGAACTAAAATATTGCCAGGATTCAAAATTCCATCTACCTAAAGAATGCTAAGCCTTTTCAAGATCCACTAGTCAGCAAGACTGCTCATTGAAATATTTTGGCCTAAACTTTGGGGATGTTTATGCTACCTTGAGTGGGGCACTGCACAGTCATTCCCATTTCACAAAGAAAATGAACAGAGAGATAAGACCACAGAGCTAGCTAGTGGCTGAGACTTTGAACCAGCCTCCCGATGTATCAATTGTTCTTTTTTACTGCACAGAAGTTAATTCTTTTCCCTAAGATCTCAGGGATCATCCTGTGCAGGAATGCCGGACCCCCGCTGTCACTAAGAGAATTACCCAGAGTGTTTATCTCCACTGATGGAGAGGCCACTATCTTGCGAAATGGAGCATTCTTGAACAATTTAAGTAACAGATACGTGATAAAAATTATGGCCAGTGAATTTAAAACATGTTTTTATAGCTCTGAGAATGAAAAATACAAAAAACATTATCAAATACTACTTGCATACCAACAAATTCACTATTCATACAGGCAAGGCTTAACTCATTAGGGGACCTTTAATCAAAGATAATTTTGTTTTTCTTTGGTGGTTAATGCACATACACACAGAGCTAAGCAGTGCCACTTCCCCTTCAGAGGCTGAGTGTGTATTTTCTCTGCCCCCATTTTCCTCCGACCCCTCTTCTCCGGTGGCAGCCTCCACCCCAACCCTTCTTGTTGAACTCACAATACACTGGAAGTGCCCAGAAGATCTCTGGGGACCACCCAGACCTTCCACAGCTCGCTGCCCACTTCCAAAGCGCATACGTGAATAATGGCTGGTGAGAAAGGGAAGGCAGATGTGAAAAGTGACCCAGGCCAGAAGCAAAATTCTGGTTGAAACCATTCCTGCTGCTGCTGTGCAGCTGATGGCCCTGGAAAAACTCCTTGTAATGGCTTGATGGTCTGCACAGATGTCAGAAGTTCTGATGCAAAGCTGTCCTCCTGCTGGAGTGGCACTCAGTGCAACCTGCAGGGATGTATGTGTTTCCTTCCCTCACCTTGTTCTTTGGCATTTCATTATCTTTTCCCAACAATTGAGCTTATCTACCTCTCAGATGGCCTCTGTGGGGATCTTTTCTTTTCTCCAGTTGTGTGTGTGCAGCCAGAGTCTGGCACACACACTCCCTTCACACGCAATGGTGTCTGTGTAAGTGCCTTATACTCTCTTCTCATATGGCTGCATTTCTTAAGAGAAGAAACCAGAAAATCTAAATAGAAATGCCAGCACAATTGCATTTTCTTGAGTAGTCTGCAAAACACCCCCAAAATTACACCCGAAACAGACATAAGACTAACTATAGCCCTAAGAAGGCAATTTGCAACACAGATTACTTTAGCCTGTTTGCCTGCTATTTACAAGAAAAGAGAGATCCTCCAATGCCAGCCCCAGCTCTCACAAGAGCCTCGCACCCCAGCAAGGAACCCACATGGGACCACTGTGCCAAGCACAGTGCTCAGGGGCCCCGACCAAACATCCCCGGCAGCCCCCTCCCACAAGGCGGCCAGCACACAGCGTGTTTCGGGACCAAAGCCCACGACAGTCGCTCGGGCAGCCACCCAGAGCAGACGGCCCCGGAGCCCCGGCAGGACGCTGTGTACCTAGGTCGAGGATCCAGTACTTGCAGGTGCCGTGCTGAGTGCTGCTGCAGTAGGGTGCGCTGACGGAGGCAAGCGAGTCGAGTGCGTCGATGGGCTTGATTCCGTTGGGCATGGTGAGTGGCAGCTGACTTGAGGCTGAAGGTTTAAAACCCCTGCCCTACCTGTCCCCAGTCTGCTGCCACATCAGAAAACGGTTCAAGAGGCAGTCAGAAACAGAGGGGCACCAGGCAGCTGTGGCAGGGTCAGCCCAGGGCCGGGCCCAGGCCCAGCTCCTCTTCCCGGGACCGCCGCTCCCTCTGACTCCAACTGGCTGCGGAGCCGGCTCTACAGTGGGGTTCACGTGTGGGAAGAGCCAGACGCAGCGGATCACATCCTACCACAGTGCCTCTAATTGGAGCTCAGGGAAATTCTTAAGGCATACTGTAAGCCAGATGTTTCTACTCTCCTGCACCAGCCAAGCTGCAATTTCCTGACCCAGTGAAATGCACAGTGACAGACGCCCACCCACTCCCAGCTTTCCAAACCGGGTCAGTGACTTTGGCTCTGGGTATGTTCGGATAGAGGTCCCTTCTGAGACAGACAGCAAACGGTGCCTCCTGATGTGATGATAAAAAAAAAACAAACTAACCAGAAATGTAATTTGGTCTAATAGCCAACTGGTTACATCACTGGGCTAAAATGCCACTCCTTACTTATTAAAAACAGATCTTCATTCTTCCTTCCAGGAAGCAGCCAGACAAGTGAAAATAAATATCCTTGTATGTGATTTGTAAAGTCGTTTTTAGTACAGCCAATCTTAAAAGCTCATTTTTGTCCTCTTTGGAAATTGGGTATTTTCTTTTGCCTCCATAAATCCTCACTCTTTATTTGAAAGTTTCCATGTCTTCTCTGCCATGCCTCACCCAGCACAAGGCTTCCTGGGTGAACATCCGCTGTCTGACTTTTCCTGTTAGGTGGTGGCTGTATGTACACTTCTGTTCCCCATCAGTTCTAGAGGACACAGGGGATTCTCCAAACTATCCTTTGCCGGCCCATCTTCTGCCTGATGTGCAAATCAACCTGGAAGACTTTCTACCTATCTGAAATTTCAATCTTGCTCTTTGTCACCAACAGATTTTGAGAATGCCCACGCTTATCTTAACCAAAACGCACTACCTTCCTGAGCTCTTCATATTAATAAACTTTCTCATTGCTGCTTTACCTAATCTGATAGCATAAAAGATTTTATTTGTGCTGTTTCACTGCTTTGCTAAGAATGTTGTCTTTTTACCTCCTTCATGAGTTAAAAAAAAAAAAAGAAGTTAAACTTTTGCCCCCACCCGTTTGCTGCAAAGTAAATTTCAAAAGTTCTTAAGGAAACAATGTGAAAGCCATAGAGAGTTCTGGTTGCTTTCTAAGTTTAAGACAACCAACAACCACAAATAAGACAACAAATTGAGGGTACCCAGAGAAAACTAGTTTGGGCACAGTAATGTCCCCCAGTGCAAATTCTTACAAAGTGGAACTTGGCATTTATGGGCCCACATTAAACCTCAGATTTCTTCTTAAAAAGACTAAAGCAAAGCATAAGGTTGTTTTTCCCTATAAATGGTCTGTGATGCACTGAGACCTGGTGTATTTAGGTCAGGACCTAGCAAGAGAGGCAGCATTCTGACACAAAGCACTTCTTATGCAAGAAAAGAAAAATTTATTACCAAATAACTAACTTCATTTGTTAGTAAAAAAAGCACTAAAAATTATGTCCCAAAGGAAATCAAATTAATTGACGTTCTAAGGTTTCACTTACTACAACCTTTATTAAATATTTTACTTTGTCCCTTTCCAAAAATACAGACTGCCAAGGAATGGCCGTTAATTTTCCCTTTTTAAAGGAAGCTGTCAGGGAAGTTAATTATGTTATGTGTAATATTAGTTCTCTACTAAAAAGGGAGGGAACTATGCTTAAAAATGAATAACATAATTTTTGCTAAAGATGTGTCGAATTTCCCCAGTGACTAAGCTCTTCAAATTTCAAGTTCACATTTTTCAGAGAAACGTAGCTTAGCAGGAATAAGGGCATAAAGGAAGGAAGCTTTCTTATTCCCTCCTTCCTTCTATTCATGGACGTTTGAGAAAATAGAGTACTTTATATGTAATGATATGGTACTTTATGTATTAAGTAAAGATAAATTTAGATCAATTAAAGGTACCACAATTCCTACCTTGAAGGAGCCATAATCTAATTGACTAGATTGTAACCATGTAACACAGAAAATGCTGAGGTTATTAAATGAAAGCGATGGGAAAGAGATTGGGACAAAAGAGAAAAGGAGAAAAGTTCAAACAACAGATGAAAGTGCCCCAAGAACAAGCCTCAAACGCCAATGTTATCTCCAGCATGGTGGCACGACAGGACTCTGTTCCAAGAGTTTGAACCAAAGCCCGGGAGAGAAGGACCCGGGTGACTTCAGAGGACCATGACCAGGACAGCCTGGTGGAACCTGGGGCTGGCGGTGGGGAGGAGAACAAGAGGTGGGAGCCGGGGCCGTGGCTTCAGGTAACTGGGAGGAATTTTACAGTAATGACATCACAGGACCGAAAGGGAAACTGGAAGCTTCTGAGAAGCTTGAGACTGGGAAGATGGGATGCCAGGTGCAGTGTGAGAATGCCAAGTGGGTGTCGGTGGTCAGGGAACCATGAGAAGGTCTGGTTTTAAATGACCAGGACCTAGAAAAGGGAAGTAGCAGTGAGCTCAGTCTAGAACTCAAAGAAAGGAAATGGACATGAAAACTGGCTAGATGGTGTGGGTTCAAGACAAACATTTTAGGCACTCGCAGGAACAGGAGATACATAACATGGAAATGAAAAACAGAAATTTGTGAAGGAAAACGAGATTCTCTCTTTTGGTATTTTTACATATTTTTGATATTTTAGTATGCACATATAATTAACAATGTCCCAAAGAGAACAGGCGATCCAGTGCCTAAGACAGTGCTCAGTGCTCGTTTAAGAGGACCAAAGGAAAGCAATGCTGGGAAGAGAAAAATGAACGTTCTCTATATGCAAGAAACTTGGGTGGTGACCCTTTGAACACATGGTTATCTTCACATACCCCCGAAATAAATAATCCAAATCAACCAGGACATGGGGGAGGGGTGCAACATGGAGTAGAAACAGCAACAAGTGAACTTGGCTGAATTACAAATGAAAGACATAACCACACTGAAGGGGCTAAGTAACAAAAGAACCAACCTAAGTAACTCTGAAAAAACAGTAGTTTCCATGCTGTAAAACTAAAGACAAAAAGAACTGTACATCTGCTTCTCACGCGGGTATGGTTTAACAATTCTGAAACTCCCATAGTGAGAACAGGTGAAGAAGATTTTTTTAAGAGTCGTTTTTAGAAAAGAAATTATTAAATTCCCAAAGAGGACAAAAATGTGCTTTTAAGACTAGTATTGAACAAATAATTAAATATGTTTTAGACAAGGAGATCCATGTGTCTTACTGACAGGGAAAGAGAACACAAATAAGGAAAGGGGTGGGTAGAATGAATCCTGTCTGTTAGATTGGAATTGGAGGTTTCAGTATGGACTCGTGTTTACTTATAAATCTATACATACACACCCACATAAAGACAGACAGACAGATGTAGAATATAAATACAGATGTGTGTGCACACATGGGTTGGTACACATACATGTCTGCCAAGTCATGACACCCACGTAACAACAAGCACATTTAGCACCCCGATCTTGGTTTCTAATACTGTTCTCCAATACGAGGAAACAGGCTTCTTGGAGAAATGGCTGGTTCCAGGACTGGGGAGGGGAAAACACATGGTGAGCCCTGAACATCCTGTGGTGCTAAAAGTCAGGAAGTGCTCAAAGGATGATGGGGCATGTCAAAAGTACACAGGAGCCAGCTGAAGGAGCTCCTGATGGCAAAGCTGGCACTAGCTGAGCCCCATCCATCACCCACGCAAATGACAGTACAGGATTATAAGCCACAGACTAAAATAAATATCCATGATTCCATACTGATATAAACAAACAACGGAATAAATAAATACATAAATAAGGCAGAGGGACTGCTCTTCTTTACAGAATCCCAATGAATGAATTTGGAAGGAATTAAGGAAATAGAAAAATTGCCATTAGGCAAACACCACAATAATCGATCCACAATTGCTGGCTGCTAAAATTAGTGGGCAAAGGAAGGATGAGAAACAATATTTGCATAGTTTCAGAGTATCTCCCCACAAGGTATTTATTAGGTACAAGGAGAAAGATGGGAACTTTGCAGGGGGCAAGTCTGCAAACACTACTTCACCTGCATCGTCAAGGTCACCAACACCAGCACTGCAGTCCTCCCGGACTCCCCAGGGGATAGACTGAGCTGGGCATGTCACGCCTGTGGTATTCTTGCCAGAAATGCATTAATAACCTCGATTTAATCATGAGACAACATCAGATGAACCCAAAGCGGAAGACATCCCACAAAATAAAGGACCAGTGCCTCAAAAGTGTCGAGGTCATAAAAGACGGAAAAAAAAAAAAAAAAAGACCGAGGAACTGCCACATTGGAGAAAACCAAGTATGATGTGGACCCTGGGCCAGAAAAGGACATTGGAACAAAATCTGTGACTAGTTAACAGGACTGTATCTGGATGAGCTTCCTGGTTTTGACCATTTGGGATGTTAACTAACACTGGGAAAGCTAGGGGAAAGGCACCGTGGGATTCTCTGTACCACTATTTTTGCCACTTTTCTGCAAGTCTAAAATTATTTCAAAAGAAAAAGTTTTAAGAAATAAAAGCGTGTTATTAAACTGCAAATAGCTAAACTGAGTGTGTAAAAAAGTTACCCAAAAAATGGACATAAGTCAGAGAAGAACTTTTGTAGAAAAAGAAACGTTTTCTTTTTGGCACCGGGCAAATTAAGAATCTATAAATAAAGGGATCTATAATTTATTATAAAAATATACTGAAGGAATTCAAAATTACTATTTCTCCACAGATCTATGGGGGAAGTGCAGGGGCAGAATTACAACAGCTGACCTTGGTCTCATGAAAATAGAGGTATTTTTATTTAGATTGGTTGAAAAGAAACTCTTTTCATCAAATATAAATCACTTTTCATGCAACCATCTCATGATAATTTTTAGAATATTTCTCAAACATTGAAAAATGTGGACCTTAATATTCAAGTGCCTGTTATTAATCTGCCCCCCTACCCCCCAAAAAATGAGACAAGGCATTTTTGCCAAAGGAGGTCTCAAAACAAAACCAGTAAAAGGGATCAATATAACAAGGACTAAAAAGTACTTAAAAGAAAGCCATTTATAAAACCTAAAGTAAGATGAGCCGAAGTACCTGAAGTCTTTCTATTAAGATCAGAGTACTTTTTGAAGGGGCAACAAACATCTATAATTAGGCAATTCATGTAGGATGAAAAGGTCCCCGAAATCTTGAAGCAAAAGGTTGGATATATGAAACAATACCAGCTAAATTTTGAGATGAAAACTTGAATGACATAACTTTGAGGAAAATTACTGGTAATTTTCTCTAAAAATCAGTAGTGTTTTCTTGAGACCCGAACATTATCAATAATGTTATCAACAAACTTCAAGTCAGTCCTTAAGCCCCAATCATTAGCTGTCGCAGCTGAGGGCCCTGGGCTTCTGCTCCGGTGAAGCAGCCATTCTGGCTTGTGTTAGGGCCCCGCTTTCTTGCCTTGGTGTTTCCTTTCTGCACAATGTGTCCACACAGCCGGCCCCGGGCACAGCTGCGGCCGCAGGATTGAGCTTCTCAGGTTCCAGGCACAAAGCCTCCCCTGTGCAGAGGAAGTTCTCTCCGGTTTCTTTACCCCACAGATAACGTCTCCCGCTCTGGAGGGTGCGAATGACTGCTTCTTAGGGCCCATTCAGTGCATTATTTCCTGCTGCTCCCCAGCACAGTTGCCAACCCACAAAAGCACCTTTATCGGGCATTCAAACACTTCTCTGGGTGCCAGAACTTTGATAGGCTCCTTTTTCATTGCCTTATTTACTATCTTTCTTACAAATGATGTGAGTTTCTCTCTTTCTGTAACAAACAAACATTCAACTGCTCCTTTCGACATTTCACTTCAACTCCCTGCATGGCAAAACCGTTTGCATCAGCTCTGTGGATTATTTGCAGAATTGCAATATGAGATAGTAACTTCACAAATGTGCCCTCGCCCCCATAACAATAATAGTGTTCAAAAAATTAGAGTGATGTAGCCAAACCCTGGCAGCCAAGAAGTGCTTTGCTGCTTCGATTCTGTTAAACTTCGACGAGCAGGTGATGTAGGTCTCAGAATCGCTTGGGAGGGGTCAGAGGTGAGACTGGCTTCCGACTGGGAGCCCTTTACCTAAGGAGGGTAGACCCGAGAAGAGGCCAGCACTGCCCAGCTCTTCCAAGGAACACCTAAGGAAGACTGAGCAAGCGATTTTTTCTTTTTCTTTTTAAAGGGATTGTGAAGCAAAAACTTACTCCTGGATACAAATTGTTAAAGAAAAATGTTGTGATTGGTTCTTCCATTCATTTTTGTCATTTAAAAAAAAATACTTTTGCAACTGGTTCTTCTATTCATTTACTCAATATATCCACTAAGCAAAGGTCTCTGCTTAACTGCTGGAGGAAGAGAAGAAAGAAACAGACAATAGAGAAGGCAAAAACAAACAAACAAACAAACAAAAAACCCTTTCCATTAGGGTGACTTCACTGAGCAGCAGAAGGCATCTGGAATTATTGTATTATAGTTCAAATCAGAAAGTTGGAAATGGTTCCTTTCCAGAGAAAGGGACTGCAGGAGGAGCTGTGGCCTCCGGGGAACTTGGGCACAGCCACAGAAGGCAAACAGCCCAAGTGCCTGCACGGGGGCCAGGACTTCCACGGCCAGCTCCTACACACACGATGTCGGGCCCTGGGCCACTCAGCTTCTTTCTTTCTAGTAAATTCAAAAGTCTAACGACTCAAGAAACGGGGCGGGGAAAGGCCAGGAAGCAGTTGTAATGCACCAGGCTACATTTCTTGACAATTAAAAATAACAAAGAATCCCAGTGCTGCCTTGCAATGCTGCCAAGACAATGAGCCTGTTTACTGTCATCATGAATGTCTGAAAAGGCCCTTCAAATAATAAACACCCTGGGTCCTCCGTCCTATGCGTGGCTAGAAAAGTTTTGGGAAAATGACGAGCCCTGCAGTAGTCAGCAATGTGGAACGGCCGAGCTGTCCGAAGTCCTCCAGCCACTGCTGGCCAGTTCACCATGTAACGAGCCCCGGATGATTCAGAGACGGCCCGGCTCTAACCCACCCTGGATGCCAGGAGGGAGTGGGAGCCCTCTTCCTAGACAGAACGGGCTGAGGGGGTTAAGAGAGAGTCCAAAGGTCAGCCTGCGGAGCCCTCTGGTTGACCTCTAGCCCTCCACACCCCTCCTCCACCCCCTCCAAAATCCTTCACCAGGAGGGAAGGAAATGACATTTCAGAGGTTTTAAAAATTTTGTTTTTAAAAATTCATTGTGAAATTTTAGTGATAAGAAACTTAATCCTTCATAAAGTACAGAGATTAAATGGAGGCTCTAAAGCCCAGGACGAAAGCACAGACAGCGCTGTGTCAGGAATGCATTCGTCGTGGGGGAGGATGTGATCTGGCTTCACAAACAGCTTTGCCTGGATGGAAGGCACCACACAAAGCTCTCTGTATATACACAACCAGGGAATTACTTGTTCTTTGGAAATCACCCCATTTACATTTATGTGGAGAATTCCCAATCTGTACCCCTTTGACTGAATCTTTAATAAAAAGGCAGAAATCAGTGAAGTATTATTTACCTGAATATTCCACTGCATGCTCCTGTACAGAATTCTGTGGGAAAATGTCCATTAAAGTCTCATCTTATAGTCGAGTCACATAGACTCACATATAACTTATTTAAATGATTTTAAAGAGTTCTCTTATTCAAAGGGGAATTTTTTTCTCAGCCGGTAAAATGAAATCTGAAAACTCAAAGGGGTTCACAGTGCAGCTCAAATGTCATGAGTTTTATCAAAATTAATATCTATACATAACATACACACATAAATAAAAGCAAATCATTAAATAACAAGCTTATTGTAATCTTTGCTGATACAGTTAATTTATGATTCCGGTGGTGGTTCTTCTTCAAAAGCTGGATTTCTCTAGATGCATTTACCCTTTAACCCATCACCCCCATTTCTAGAAACCTTTCGTATAGATTTCTGTGTCATGTAGTGTCCCCACACGCTGAGTGACATATATGCTAAGTTTTCTACTGTGGCACTGCTTACAATAGCCAAGGACTGTACATAAATAAACCAGGTGTGCTGGTTTGGATGCATTATGTCCCCCAAAATGCCATGTTCTTTAATGCAGTCTTGATTAGGTTGGAACCTTTGGATTAGGTGGTTTCCATGGAGATGTGACCCACACAACTGTAGGTGATAACTCCGATTAGATTATTTTCATGGAGGTGTGGCCCCGCCCATTCAGTGTGGGTCTTAATTAAATCACCCGAGCCCTATTAGAGCTCAGACAGAAGGAGCTAAGGGCTGTAGCCAAGAGAGACATTTTGAAGACAGCCATTGAAAGTAGACTTTTGCTATTTCAGAGTTTACCTGGGAGAAACTAAGAGAACACCCCCAGAGGCCTAGAGAGAAATGTCCTGGGAGAAAGCCATATTGAAACAACCTGGGAGGAAAGGAAGAAGATGCCAGCCACATGCCTTCCCAGACAACAGAGGTGTTGCAGATGCCATTGGCCATTCTTCTGTGAAGGTACCCTAATGTTGACACCTTAGCTTGGACACCTTTATGGCCTTAAGAGTGCAACTTTGTAACCAAATAAACCCCCTTTATAAAAGCCAATCCATTTCTGGTGTTTTGCAAAACGGTGGCATTAGCAAACTGGAGCACCAGGTGTCTATCGGTCATGGACTAGTTAATAAACTCTGCTACGTCCCACGCTCGAGGAGCTGTGCATCCTCAGAAAAGAATAAGGAAGGTCTCTGTGTACTGGTATGGAGTAATTTCTAGAAGGTTTGCTTCAGTGAAAAGAGCAAGGGACAAAATATGCTACTTTTTATGCAAATAAAGAGGGAGGTTAGTGGGAGAGTGAACACATATCCATTTGTTTGCATGTATATAACATGACACTGGGAGCGTAAGCTAGAAACTAAAAACAAAAACAAAAACAAAAACAAAACAAGGTGATCTAAACACGGCAAATGGGATTGACAGGATTCGGATTCCTCCATTTCTACCTTCTCATGGTTTTACTTCTGAACCGGTAAAAATGATAAATGAATGTAAACATTTGGGCTTTCTTCTCTTTAGAAAGTTCTTAATGTGGGGTCCCTGGAATTGTATGCCAATGTGTCGTACGTGTGCATTTTTCTGGAAACAGGCACCGTGGCTCTTCTAAGGAATGCGTGACTCAAAAACTTTCAAGGCCCACTGCTTCAGAACTAGTTGGAATCAAATGTTTAAGGTATTTTCCTCTCTCCCTGCATTTTTTCAGCTCAGCTATTGAGATTAAAGTGAAGCAACCTTCAGTTTGTCTGGCACATACTCTGGAAAGGTGCTTAGTAGCATCTTCATCAGGTGTTCTCAGACAAGTGAGGGGCTCAGCAGTTCCGGAAACAAGCCCAGACTCACTCGGACTGAAATAAATGGTTGTTTTCCTCCAAGGACAGCATTCATTCATTTGCAAAATACCTAACGAGAAAATAGCATACCGTACTTTTAAACAATCTCTTACCAAACACATCATCTCTAATTTTTCACAGCTTCTACAAACGCCAGTGTGAGTATATTTCAAAGGGAAACCTCGGTTTATTTCATAAATAGCAAAGTCTGCTACCGACTTTGTTACAAGGGAGGCAGTTTGAAAAGTACAGTGCACAGAACCTGCACCTGCAGCCCCGGCCTCGTCCGAGTCACCCTGGGCCCGGCTGCTTCCACTTTCTCTGCTGATGCTCTCTCTTCCCCTAAACATGTGTCACGGTCATTTAAAGCAAGTGGGGGAAAACAGCTTTCTCATTCATTGTTTATAACTTCGCTATATATATATAATATTGTGATCATCTAATGTGGATACTGTAAATACCTGTTCATGTTTTTTCCTATTTTAATAAACACTTTAATGTAAATTTGGAGTATAAAAATACCTCAGACATGAAGCACTCAAGAGAAAAAAAAGGCCCCCTTGAGTGGCTCCATAATTATGTGCCATGTGTTAGAAAACGTTCCTTAACCACAAGTCTCAGAATGAGCATTTGGTCTTGGAGACGCAGTGTTCAGGACAGGGACAATGTCTTGGTTTTTAATTCTTGGTGCAACCCCATGTTCCCGAGATTTTCTTCCCACAGGATTTACATTACTGGCTTTAATGTAGAATAAAAACTGTTCTTTTCCAAGCTAATGTAGAGAAATGTACTGAGATCCTCCACTATATTTTCTTAAGAATATGTGGGCAGAAAAGAAGCAGCTAAACCTGCTTATAATTGTGCCTGAGACTCTCTCTAGCTAAACCAACTCGGCAGGTGAACTCACTGCTCTCCCCGCTACATGGGATCTGGCTCCCAGGGGTGTACATCTCCCTCGCAACGCAGGATATGACTCCTGGGGATGAATGTGGACTTGGCATCGTGGGATTCAGAACATCTTCTTGACCAAAAGGGGGATGCAAAATGAAACGAAATAAGGCTTCAGTGGCTGAGAGATTTCAAATGGAGTCGAGAGGTCACTCTGTGGACATTCTTATGCACTATATGGATAACACTTTTTAGGTTTTAATGTATTGGAATAGCTAGAAGTAAATACCTGAAACTACCAAACTCCAACCCAGTACCCTTGACTCTTGAAGACGATTGTATAACAGTGTAGCTTACAAGAGGTGACAGTGTGATTGTGAAAACCTTGTGGACTGTACTCCCTTTATCCAGTGCATGGATGGATGAGTAGAAAAATGGGGACAAAAAAACAAATGAAAAATAGGGTGGGATGGGGAGGGGGGATGATTTGGGAGCTCTTTTTTATTTTTTTAATTCTTATTCTTTCTGGTGTAAGGAAAATGTTAAAAAATAAACTGGGGTGATGAATGCACAGCTATATGATGGTACTGTGAACAGCTGATTGTACCCATGGATGATTGTATGGTATGTGTATATCTCTCAATAAAGTAAATTTAATTAAAAAAAAAAGAAAGAAAGAAAGAAAAAAGAGTATGTGGGGAGAGCTGATTTGAAACGTCAGTGCCCTGGCATGCCTGGGGGATATTTTCTGATAACAGTGGCGAGCTGGTATTAAGCAAATGTTTAAATACATCAGAATCACAGTGTCATCAACTACACTTATAATGTCACCAAGGCCTTTGAATGCCCTGTAGTTTTTTGGAAAACTTACTAGGTTATTTAAAAGTCAAGAGCAGTTTCAGTCTCTTAAGAGGCAGGAGACTTGGATTCACCTTTGACGAAGACAGTGCCATGATCTGGGAAAGACCATATTTTGGCAGAACAGGTTCCATCCAAATGACCCCCAACATCCCGTGGAAAAGCAGGTGGCACAGATGGGGTTGGTGGCCACGTGGGCGCGCACTGTGGGTCTGCGGCATGAACCCACCTCCCACGGAGCAGGGGCCAAGGACGGGATGTGGACACCTCTGCTCAGCTCAGGGCCCTGGGAGGAAAGGCGAGGATGTGCACCGTCGTATCGGGGTGCTGCTGCCCTGGGAACTGGGAAAGAGCTTCGCGTGGGGGTGAGGGGGTTTCCAGCAGCAGCCCGTAATTTGTGGAGGGGAACTTGGTGTATCCCTGCCTGGGGTGAGCTGTCCCCTGACACGGCCTCAGGTGTCAGGTGTCCCCTGACAGTGCAGATGAGGAGGCACACCTGAGCACTTCTGAGTCACTCCCTCCCAGGGGTGTAAGCCTGTCACCTGGTCTCGACTGTGTGACACAGGGACAGAGGTGACATAAGAGCACAAGGGAGAGCCCTGGCCTCTCCCAGAGCCGGGGGCAGGGGAGGAGCTCCGGCCACCAGCAAACAGGCAGGCTGGGACCAGTCGGACATTTGGCCAGGGAGGAGCAGAGAGGGCCAGGTGAGGGCCACGGGCTCACACACACCCTGACTGGCGTGAATGGAAACACCCTCACTTCATAATCTCACCGGTCATCAATGAGAATCAGCAGAGCGCACGGCCTCCCAGGCTCATTCATTCATTCATTTAAGAAATTACAAGTGATTTGAGGATGAGGAGCCTTTAACATACACAGCATGTCCATCTCTCTGAACTTTGGGTAACGGCGTTGGTGAGTAAATCTATATAAAACATATGTCTTTAAAGTTAACAAACCCCCCACCCTGCCCAACAGAACTCGACAAGTAGGATGACGAATGAACTGGCCCCCATTTGCCCCGTTAACCTCCCTGCTGACAGTTCTCCAGCAGGGGAGCTGCTCCCTGGTTATGGCAGCCACAGGCCCCGGGGCTCCCCATTCAAGACCCCTTCCCCCTTGTGTGCTGCATGGGTGAGCGAGTTCCCAGCTTCCCCTCATCACTCCTGTACTTTGAAAACTGTGTGATGTGTGGCTCCTCTGTCACACTGGTAAGTTTTTCACCCTATCCACAACCATCACTTCGTCTAAAATCTGTTTTCAAGTAAGTACTTTCAGTGGGTTCCTTGCGGCTCCCTGGGGACCGTCATGCTTCCTGGGTGCATCTAACTGGCACTGCCCTTTCCAGTTCCCCTGATGTTGGCCTTGGTGTTGAGATGTTTGTAAACTGGACCAGGAAACTCCACAGACTCACTGGGTAAACTTGCTTTTCCTTTAAGATTTATCATTTCATATTTACTTGGTGAGATAGGGCAGGGACAGCAGGGGAGGGGTAAGTGGGTAGGGAGAGAAATCCTCCTCCGTTCCTCGGTGCCCGGTGCCCCCAGCAGAGTCCGTCTGTCCGTCCATCTGTCCATCCATCCAGTCGATCCTGGTTTTACACTCACATGCACTGGGGACACGCCAGGGAGGAAGAGCAACAAGGAACCTGCCCCCTTGGAGTTATCTGGCGAGGGGGAATGACGGGTAAGCAAAACACCTAAAACTGCTGGCTACTAGGGAATAACTCGGCAGCGTGCTCTGATGGGACCAGCTGGGAGGAAAAGAGACGCAGATGCAGGTGGGTGACCAGGGGAGCTCAGGTACAAAGTCCCCGAGGGGAAGGGACTTGCTTTGCCCCCAGAACTGAAGGAAGGCCAGGGGTGCTGGGGACTCAGTGGGGGAGGGGCGTGTGAGGCCACAAATGAGGCTGATGGGGTGTGCACGTGTGTGCGTGTGTGTAAGTGCACGTGGAAGACACAAGGCCTTGTAGGACACATCAGGCAACTTGGGTTTTAGTCTAGGACCAATGGGAAGTTGTTGGAGAAATGTATAGCAGGGGAGTAGTATGACCAGATTTGCGTTTCAGCTGCAAAGAGAGAGGGCAAGTGAGGTTGGGAGATCAGGGAGATAAGAGGTAATGGTGGAGCTGGACAGAGAGAACACATTTAGAACCTATTATAAAGAAAAAGCCAATAAGAACCAGTGGGCAATGAAGATAGCCTCGCTTGTACTGGATGTGCTTATGAGTGAGCAAGTGGGGGCTGTTTCAGCTTCTGGGGAGACGGCAGGAGAGTCTAGGTTTGAAAAAGCTGGTAAGACAAGTCGAGCTGAGAAGTCAAATATGCAGGTGGAGAGAGGAGGATGGACAAGAAAACCCTGGGAGTCTGGAGGGAGGCAAGGAGGAGGCCGAGGGGTGAACCCAGGGAAAAACCTAGATTTCAGGTAGTTTCTAAAGAAAACTTCCCTCTCCTGATTTTACCTTGGATTAAAGCAAATGAATATCATGCTTTTGTGAAATAGGGTTCCTGGGTCTTTTCTCTAAGGACTGCAGCCAATTTGGTCAAGATGGAGACCAGATTTTGATGGCACCCACTTTTCTTTCCCGTATGTGTTGTGTTCCTCTGGAAAGCATGGAGGGTAGTTTTTTCTTTTGCACTGTTTTCAGTAAAATGCCTTGTGCCAAATTAAAGCCCCTGGGTTTAGAGGCTCAAGTTGCCAGCATGTTTTGGTTCCCTTGTCTCATGAAGAATTCACTGCAAATAAACCGTGTTTTCAACTTCAAAATAAACTGCAGGAACTGAGCTACACATTACCGCAAGTAGAAAAAGGGGAAAAAAAACTTTATAATTAGAAACAACTTTTAAAGAGGTTAAGGCTAATTTTTCTAAGTGGGTGGTTTCTTCTAAATATATCAAAATGCTAGCAAAAAGACCAACTGCCATCTCATTTATTTGTCAGCACAAGGGGAAGGGGGAAGTTCTGAATTGCCCTTTATTCAGAAAGGCCAGGCAAGAAGCATAAAGCTAGAATGTCAGAGCTGGCAAGGAACTTGGAGATGGTCTGTTTCCATCATATCTCAGGCCTAGGGGTTCAGAGTCACCCCAAGCAGAGATGGACTTGCAGCCCGGGTCTCCGGACGTGGCCAGTTCAGCGTACTGTCTCTTCTATGAAGCTGCAACCCAAATGCCAATCTTGGTGCTCAGGTCTTCTCTTTAGGCCCCATTTTAGCAAAAAACAATTCAGTGGAGGCTGAAGGTGACATTCAAATTTGGCGTATTCAAACTGTGCAACCTCCGTGCCACGGAAGAACTGTGGGCAGAGGTGGGGGTCGGCTCGGGCACGCGGCAGCGTTTAGGGGGCCCCGGGCTGGGTTAGCAGATGGGGAGCCGAGTGTGGCTCTGCCCTGACTCCGGGAGGCTGATGACCGATTCTTGCCTGATCCTCAAAAAAAGCTGAGACAGGGAAGACTGATGCCACCAGGTCCTGCAGACCCGCACCCGGGGAGAACAAGCTATGCTGATTTGCCCACTCAATTGTTTACTGATCCTCCTTCAGTTCCTGTTGCCAGTGATCCTGGGCACTGCCCCTTGCCCAGTGCCCCCTGGAGCCTCCTCTCAAACACCATCACACAGGGTGGCCCTGGGTTGTGGAGAAAACTCAGACTGGGGTACCAGAAGGAAAAGGGGACGTTCTGAATCGGCCTCATTCGAAATCAAACTTTTCTGATAAACGCCAGTTTGCTCTCTGTGACCAAAACTAAGTAAACAAATAGATAAAGGTTATGACTTTTACAAGTGGAGACTGTGGGAAGAAAAAATCATTTGGATTTACCGAGAGATTAAAGATGATTACACGACACCGATTTCAGTGGTTAAGTCGACATGTTACCCACGAGGGAACGTCGGTGGTTCTCAGCCTCGGCCATGCCTTGGACTCGCGGGACACAGACAAAATCTCAGAGGCCAGGCCCTGAGCCCCAGAGGTTCTGATAAAATGGTTTATGGTACAAAACATAAACACAAATTAGAGTGCAAGAGCACAAGGATTTGACGACTCCCTGTTCTGTTGTAATGTGCTTGTTGTCTGATTTGTGACTAAGATGCTGGAAGAAAGGAAGAATGGCGGCCAGAGTAAGACAAGAATGAAACGACCTCGAGGCAGCCTGTCTGCAGGGTGCCTGCAGAGCAACCTTCCCAGACAAGCCCTTCCCACAAAACAGAAAGTGGTTTTTAATGGAATGATAGTCACATTTGAGTCTAGATTCAGACACGCAAATATCTCCTCGAAAGTCAAATTGTGCTATTAAATTTCTTGTTTGGTTTAAACACGTTTTATCCCTGTGTGCCAGTTTGAATGTATTGTGTCCCCCAAACGCCATTATCTTTGATGTGATCTTGTGTGGGCAAACGTTATCAGTTTTGATTAGATTTCTTTGAGTGTTTCTTTGGAGATGCGCCCCACCCAGCTGTGGGTGATGACTCTGATTGGATATTTCCGTAGAGGCATGGCCCCACCCATTTAGGGTGGGCCTTGATAAGTGGAGCCATAAAAATGAGCTGAGGGGCAGAGGGAACTCAGTGCAGCTGTGAGTGATGTTTTGGAGAGGAGCTACAGCCAAGAGGGACACTGAAGAAAGCACAGGAGCTACAGATGAGAGACATTTTGAAGATGGCCGTTGGAAGCAGACTCTTGCTCTGGAGAAGCTAAGAGAGGACAGATACCCCAAGTGCAACTAAGAGTGACATTTTTGAGGAACTGCAGCCTAGAGAGGAATGTCCTGGGAGAAAGCCATTTTGAAACCAGAACTTTAGAGCAGACACCAGCCACGTGCCTTCCCAGCTGACAGAGGTTTCCCGGACACCATTGGCCATCCTCCAGTGAAGGTACCCAATTGCTGATGTGTTACCTTGGATACTTTATGGCCTTAAGACTGTAACTGTGTAACCAAATAAACCCCTTTTTATAAAGGCCAATCCATCTCTGGTGTTTTGCATTCCGACAGCATTAGCAAACCAGAACACCTTGTAAGAAACCCTGTCCCATGAACTCCAAGAATTCTCATTGTCCAAGAGACTCTTCCAATTCCATCTGTTCTTTGAAGCCACCAAGTGAAGCAGGGCACAATTCGAGGGAGTACTGAGCCCTTCTGGGCTGAGCTGAGTATTTATGCTCTTAGTCACACTGCAATTCTTAAAATATCTTATAGCTCACCTCCAAATAAATGTGCTTTTTACATTTGAACTCTATGGAAACTCTCAAAACAGATTCCTTCCGACACTTTTTGATAATTCCCTGTGTCTCATTTGACTAGTTGTGTGGTTCCCAAAGTGTGTGCTCAGGAGCCTGGGGTGCCCCAGGAAATCTGGGGAGGCACCATGGGACTCACAGGGGTGTCAGCATCTTATGTTTCCAAGGGAAACACAGCAACATCTATTGGTCAGTGCGTGGCCTAATAGATTATGTTGCCTGGGCTGGGGTGCTGTGAAAAAGCTGTTGAGGCTCTAAGGTATCATGAACTGAGAAAATTCTGGAACCTTTGGCCTACAGATTAGTGGGTGCTCCTTCCTTCCGTCTGGAGGTCAAAGCAGTAAGGTATCAGAGACATATAAGAAACTACCTTTAGACATTAATAGGAAGTGACCAGAGACAAATGCATAATGACAGTTCCTTAATGTTCCTGAGTTTTAAAGTGTATGAAACACAAGATGCCTTGCCTTTATGATACTGCCAAGACGATCTAACGCAACCATGAGATGGACGGTTGTTAGTTTTTGGGAGAGGTGGGGCCATGTCTACCTTGCACGCTGCAAGCCTGGTGTGCTGGATAAGCGACGCCCGTGAATGACAGGTGATGACTGCCTGGCACACACTGACATGGTGAGAGCCAGATCGGCACACGCCACGCCGCCTTCCTGCACAGAGGGTGGGGAGAAAGGGAAGGGATGCTGCGGGCTGCATGGCGGTAGACCACGACCTCCTGCTTCCCAAGGGGCCCGGTGGCCTCTTGCTGCTGGCGTCTGCATTTCATTCTGGACCTTTTCTGCCCAGATTATATGATCTCGGGCTTTGGTCTCATAGGCAGAGACTGTGGTCAGGGCTGCCCAGTTCCCTGGCCTTGAACACGCAGGGGACTCTGTCAAAGAGCCTGAAGGTGGACTTCCCTCCATCCTGATGCTGTCCTGTCACTGCCCAAGTCCTAATACTGCAAGGGAACAGAAAATCTTAAGGGTTTCCCTGCATTAGTGGAGAAAGAAAAGGAGGAAAAGAAGTGAAAAATGGGGAGGGTCCAAAGCCCCTAACCACTAACTGGGTGCTGTTCCAGAACAGGTCTTAGTCATTGAACAAACACCTTCCTGGTAAAGAGAGTGTGAGAAGGTTTACGAGCAGCAGGGAGCGACTTTTAGGTGCTAGAATTTCACAGGATGTCAGAGAGAAAAAAGAACAAATTGTTACTTAAATTAAAAACAGGCTGAAAGCCCAAAGCTCCACAGAAGTTTCCAGCACAAAGCCAGTGTGATAAATACCATGCACAGTTCTTCCCTCTTGCCTAATCTACAATTGTGAACACCAGGAAGTAAGGAACACACCATGGGAGAAGCACACAGACAAAGAAATCTTCCAGAACAAGCGTTATTTCTAGCATACTTCAGTTCACCAGGACTCCTCTGCACAACAGAATTACTTGCAAAAAAAGTTGTACTTTATTTTCAATTGAAATCCAAGGATTTAAATATATTATGCAACTTTAGAAACACCCTGACGATGGGCTGAACGGCAGCACCACACAGATCTGTAGTTGAGCTCAAGGGCCACATTATGTGGAAGCCCAACGCGGCTCTAAGTATACAGACGGCTTCTCCAGAAAGGAAAGCGGATGCTCGGCTTTCAGACACAACCTGAAAACTCTCTACTTTCTCTTTGGATCTCTAGAGAAATAATAGCCTAATACTTCCTGTTTCTTGCTGAGGTCACAGTAAGTTCATATTTAGGCGCTGAGGGATCAGGAAGGCGGTTGGGCCTGTAATTAACGAGGTCACTGTGTCCAGAGCAGCGTCGTGTAGCTCAAGGGAAGACTAACACCTCAGCAGCCAGAGGACGGTCTCCACCATGTGTCGGGACACACAAAGAGAGCACACAGATGAACAATGGGGGAAGCCCTGGAGCGTCCAACACCAACAGAAAAGAAACAGAAAATGGCAGAGTATCCTTCTCTCAGGAAGGGAACACAAACTGCACATACCCCCAATCCGGAAGAATCACCACTTGCCAGTACTGCGGAGAAATGAGACCCTGTATGGGTCAAAGCACATAAACTATCCAATCTGTGCTTTTCTAGAAAATGTGAACCAGTGTTTCTCAGAAGGCCTTAAAGTTTCAGGTTAGTTTTTCACTAAGATGAATGATTAAACCAGCACTGCCCAATGTAAATATTCTTCATAATTTTTCATGTAGTCACATCTTAAAAAGTAAAAATAGGTGAAATTAATTTTAATAACATTTTATTTAACCCACTCCATCAAAAACATTACCATTTCATCGTGTAATGAGCATAAAATCATTACACATCTTTTCTCATACCAAGTCTAACACCCAGTGTGTGTGCCACCCTGTGGACACCTCAGTTCCGACCAGCTACACTCCAGTGCTCGATGTGTGCAGTGGCTGCCGAGTTAGGGACAGCAGGATAAAGAGCCTCTCATGCCACTCGCAGGAACCGGTTACTGAGCCCTCTGGATGCACACGCCATGGCACCCTGCACCAGTGACACCTGCCCCGAGGAGCCACCCAGGAATGCCGAGTGCTGCTTCGCTCCAACCCCGTTACTTCCATTTAAAAGCATCCCCCAAAGCTGCCTCTCTTGTCACAGGGGTCCCAGTCTCCCCCAACTTGGGGAGCCTGTGGAGTTTGGGGTGTCTCCTGGCACTCTACCTCCCACAGTTCAACGCAGGGCCTGCATCGCCATGCAGAAAAACGAGGACCAGCCTAAGTTTCCAGGATTTAACCCTACTTGAGATAATCCGCAAAAAAAAAAGCTGATTAAGAAGCTGCTAACTCTGGCCCCGCCCCCCTTCCGATTTTCCACATCACCCCAAGGGGACGCAGCTTCTCTTTCTTCTCTTTTAATGACTGACAGTGGCCCTCAGAGAGCGGCCCTTCTTCTCTACGCTGAGGCCGGATCTTATCAGCCCGTCGTGGACATGAAGCCATCACCTACTATTTCTGAACAGAAGGCGAGCTCCGCCCCGCTTCAGTGCCCTGGGATTAAAATCCCCAGCGCGCCGCGGCCACGCACCGAAGGCAGGACGGAGGCGCGGGGCGAGGCGGGGGTGCCCGCGGCAGGCGGCCCCGCGTCTCACAGGCACCCACCTTTGTGGTTGAAGATGCCCTCCATCTCCATGCTGCTCCGCGAGTGGGCGATGCACAGCGAGCCGCAGGGGACCAGGCCCTCGGCGGCGGGGCAGCGGTCGGTGGTCCGCACCAGGCACCAGTCGGGCTTGTCGTGCGGCCGCTCCAGGACCTCCACGGTCTGGCCGCGCCGGATGGTGAGCTCGTTGCTGTTGCAGGCCGTGAAGTCGTGGATCACCACGGTCAGCTCGCAGCCGCCGGACAGCTGCGGAGGCAGAGGGACACGTGAGCCACGCCCGCCACCGCGCCCCTCGCGGGCAGGGGTCCCCTGTGCAGGGGGCCGGGGGCTCTGAGGGCCGCCGCTCCCGATTCCCCGTCACATTCTAATGCATGGCTGTTACTTTCCGAGTGTCTCACTCTCAGAGTCAGACACTAATTTTCATAGGAGCTTCCAAACCTCTGTGAACTGGAAACATTTTATCTCCCTTCTGTTTTTAATGTATGGAAAAGGAAAAAGAACTCTGCTTGAAGATTACTTTGTTCAAAATGCACGTTCCCCACTGTTGCCGCACACCATCTCTTTCAAGCACTCAAGGACTGTGATTTGAAAGCACAAGCCAGAGGACCCTTTCCTCTCCAAATGCCCCAGGAGCGCCCACTCCTTCCCGGGGAACATTCCTGACTCACAGCCATCTGGTCTCGGGCCCCTCCAGGGCCTCCTCCCACCACATGGGGTCTGGGCATGGCCCCCCACACCTGCTCCTTCCACCTGAAACGTTCTCCCTTCTCCCCTTGCACTCCATGCGCACTCTCATTTGCTGTCTATTGAAACTCTACTAATTTTTAGGTCCTTTGAATTTGGTGCAACCATAAGTCCCATAAAGACACATATGGACCCCATGACCTCTGCTTGGAAGACAAGTGCAAGGCTGTCTAACTACTCCCTGCTTTGTACGGAGCCAGGGTTCATGCTCTCACTAATGTCTCTCCTACATCGGAAACTGGTGATCAGCTCCTCGTCCCCGGCCCTTCAGTCTCGGCAGCCCAGGTCCGTCCCTCTGTCCCTCCACCCCACCCTGGATGGGTGCTTCATTCCCACATGTGCACCCCGGTCGGCAGGCCCCCATGTCTCTGGGTGTCTGGGGGGCACCTCAGCGCCCCCCACACCTCCAATGCAGGAGACTAGGGCCTAGCTCAGTGTTTCAGCCTAGCCTCCCACAGGTTTTGCTTCCAGTGCTGTCCATCTTGGTAACAGTGTCACTGTAAGTCACCTGAGCTAAACAATCTTGTCTTTTCCACCCTCCAAACACTGCCCTGTGGCCTTCGGAGCATCCTCATCTTCCTTCTCTCCTCCACCCTCCCATGCCAACAGCTCGCTCCGACTGCTGCAAAGGCCTCCCACGTGGCTTCCCTGACTTGATTCCAGGTTCTCCTTCCCAGCCAGCTCTGCACTGCTGTCTGAGGAACCTTTTCGAAACCCGGGTCTGTGCAAGCCCTTCTCCTTTTCAGAAATCTTAGACACAGCTTCCCTGGCACAGGATTCAAGTTCTCCACAATCGGTCCAACCAGCCTTCCCAGGCGTGGCTGCTTCCCCTCACAGGCTTTACAGCCCAAAGTCACCACCTCCCCTTTCCTAGAGGGGTCCTGCGGAGAACCTCCTCCCCCCAAATTATCTGCACCAAGCCCCCCTCAAATCCCTCTGAGGAGTCTCTCCTGTACCGATCATCCCTAGCTGTTTGGTTTTAAACAAATTCTGTCACAATTCTGAAGGGAGCTGTGCCTTATTTCTATGAGTGTGTGTCTTTGTCATGAGAAAGCACAGTGTGTCACTCATCTGTGAACTGTGCATGCACCGTCTGTTAGGGCAAAGATCAGGCCACAGTCGCCGCGGAGCCCCCCAGAACCCAGCACTAGCGGGCACGCGGTTTGTACAAAAACACTGCTGCAAGGCAGAGTTTCTCTCGGCGCCCACCTTGCACACGGCCTGCATTCAGCAACTATTCAAACGCTGGTTGAACTAGAAAAGATAATGTTTGCTTTAAAAAGTGAAAGTCCCGCATTTGAAAGCAGAAAATGAATCATGGCTTTTATTCTCTGACTTCAGGGGCTGACTCTGTCTTGTCCTCAATTTCCAATTTGCAGTAAGTCTTCCACTGTCCCCTCAAGGGTGTCAGCAGAGAAACTGCAAGGACAGAGGAGAGAGCCAGCTGTGGCGAGTGGGGGAGCCAGCTCCGAGGAGGGGGAGGACGGGACGGTCCAGCCAGAGGCCCCCCTGCCCAAACCCACACTGACAGCAGGAGACGGGCCCCCACGGCTCCAGTCCCCAAGCAGTGCCCACGGGCTGCGTGCACAGGCCGGGACTCTGCTGCTAGGCCCTGTCGCGCTCCGTGCGAGTCGTCACCCTCCTGTCCTACCAGCCTGCTTTCCAAGAAAAAGTGGAGCGATTCAGAATAAGAACCAGATGTCCATCAGACAACCACAAAAACAAAACCCTTCCAGAATAGAGCACGACCACGGACTAAGCTATTCTTCTTTTCTAGGCCACAAAGGACGTTTTCCAGAAATGTTCATGCCCCTACTAAAATTTTACACATTTCTTGTGAAAAATCAAAGATGCTAGTGGAAAAAGGTTAAAGGTAGAGGCCAGCCTGAAAGGAATTTTCCTCATAAAATCCCACATCATTAAAATGGTTAATCCCTGAAACAAAAAGGAGGGATGTTGCCTGTTCCTGGGAAACTGTGAGCCGTCGCCAAGCCGCAAAGCAGAGAGCGGCCTGCACAGGCCCCCAGGCCCCCAGGCCCTGCTTCCTCTGGAGTCTTCTGTGCCTCCCTCGAAACACAAGAGTGCGCCCAGCAGAGTGGCCTTCCCAGGACCCCCAGCTGCCAGGCTCTTTGTGAGGCCCTGGACATGCAGGTGCAGAGCGTGCCACCCCGACAGAGCGGCCTTCCCAGGACCCCCAGCTGCCGGGCTCTTAGTGAGGCCCTGGACATGTGGGTGCAGAGCGTGTCACCCTGAGAGAGCGGCCTCCCCAGGGCCACCAGCTGCTGGGCTCTTTATGAGGCCCGGGGCATGTGGGTGCAGAGCGTGTCACCCCCCCCCCCAGCACGGAAAGACCCCCATGGCTGCCCACCCTACTCCCACTCCTGATCCTGGGAAGGGTAACTGCACAACATGCCACCTCGTCACCGGCCCGGGGCCTGCCTTGGCCTTGGGAGTTTTATTAATTTCCAGACGACTCGAAGCACATGACGGGTTTTGCGGATGGGGGAAGGGTGGGAAGGGGAGAATGAAGTAGACTTTATTTCTGGCACTGATATTTTAGCCCCTTGCAGAGTAATCACAAGAATTGGAAACATCTGTGCACTTGACAGAGCCTAAGAAATAAAAATCAGGCCTGTTCTCACAAAGAATCACATATTAAGTTAAAATTCTTTTTCAATGGCTGTAGAGAACTTGTTAACAAAAACCAGTTAACAAAACTTTCGAACAGTGCTAAAATTACCATTGAGAAAAGCCACCATCTATCCTGATCAATGGGCTTTCCTCGGAAGACTCGCCTGCATGTATTTTTAAGGGGAGAAGTAAATGGATGTCTTCTATCCCAGTGCCGTGTCCCGTGGATTTCTGTCTCAGTGTTCACATTTAAATACTTTAAGCTTCTTGTTACAAAACATCTCTTTAAAACCAAATTTGCTAATTAAAAAAAAAAAACCCACACACTTTCATATACAAGACTCATAATAACATTTCTGAGGCAGCAATGTAAAACACAATTGTCTTTAAGAGAATTAAAACTCCTCACGAGAAAAAGTTCAGATAACATATTGTATGTCGATTAGTATGGTTGATGTTTTACTCAATTTCAATGATACCTCTACATCCAGTGATGCAACTTCCTTACTATGTCAAAAGGGTTACCACTTCATTTGTTTACTTAAAAAATTTACTTTTCTCTTCCAACCATATTTTATGAGTTTTTACAATATCTTTTTCACTTACTGCATATGCTTATTGGGCTTCCTACTATGGGGTCCCAACCACATATTTATTTAGGATTATGTATTAAGAAAACTTCATTTTTAATGACTCACATTAACTCTTGTGGAACATTCACATCAGAAGACAGATTTTTACCTTTCAGCTTTTCACCTTCGAAACACAAATTTGGCAACTAAGAAGCATGTTAGTAAAAACGGCCTTAACTGAACCAGGGACCCCTCCCACGACCGCCTCCTCTGAAGACAACACTGAGGTTTTCCAACGTGGCTGCTGGGGACGCAAGGACATCCACAGAATCAAACCAGGGCGCCCTGGCCTGCCTTCTCTCCAGGCTAAAGAGGACATGCTCACTGTGTTCCATACCAAAGAACAAACTTCTCCCCTCTGGCTAGAGACACGCAGGCCTTCAACAACCGCCACACAGAACAGAATGGGAGGTCTTCTGGTTTTATTTCTGTGAAACCACGTGGCTCGTCGCTGTGCCTGACCCCGGTCAAGGAGAGCAGCTAACACTGACCTGTGGCTGGGGGCTTCTCCCCTGGGCCCGTCCCACCTGCCCTGGCACATTGCCGACCCCGGAGCAGCTGAGGCTGCATTGCATTCTGAGAACACACAGCTCTGGACCAACAAAAGCAAACACCAGGTCCGTACTCTGTGCTCTGGATGGTTCTGGCCGAGTTGTGCTGGAGGAGGCGAGGGGAGTGGATTCTAGGGGACCGGCGTGGCAGATGGGGCAGGTCTCGCTGTGCGGGACGCTACTCCAAGAATCCGGCATCAAATGCACTAATGATCAGTTGCAGGTGGGTGTCTGGCCCATTTTCTGAGAACAATTCAAAAGGAAATGGGGAATGTGGCCTAATAAAAGCTGTTTTCCCCTGAGGAACAAAGTGTGTCTGCTATTGTGTGAGGCCCCAACCTACGGCTCAGTCATTTGCAAACCTCACAAAAGGGTCTTGTGGTTTCTTGAAGGTTCCACAGTGAGTAGACCAAAAAACGATACTCGGTTAAAAGGGATTAGGGAGTGCAGATCCATTACCGGCAATGGCTATAAAAGAAGGGCAACATTAGCAGGCAGAACAATTCCCCAGCTGAAGGCTACTGCACCCCAGGGTCTGACCCACGCACACTTCCCTGCTGGCCACTTCGGGGGAGGCATGGGCTGACAGCAGGTGTCTCAGCAACGTAGAAAGCAGGGCCTCTTGGGTGCACAGCAACCCCGAGGTTAATATTTATGTGAGGCCAAGTTCAAAGCGGAAGGGCTGACTGAAATCTGCTTAGTGTTTAAAAGAGTACCACTATGATAGGCTCCTACACACTAGGGGACAGAAAATAAATTCATGAGAAAGATTTTGTCAAAACCAGTTTACGATGCCCAACATTTTATCGAGAAAAGAAATCATGATGCAGTATTCGGGGATATTGATTCTTCACTCTTTGCTAACACTATCGTACACTGGTTTTCTGATATGAAAATAATCCTTGGAAGGCCTTCTTGAGAGTTATACATTTGAGAAGTTAAGTTTAAAAAATATAACTGAACAGGCAAACTTTAAATGGAAAAGGTCAGGAGAATCAGAGAAGACAGCTCATGCTGACTGGATCGCAAGGGCCTGCAGAGGCTGACCTGGAACAGTCGAGTTATCCTTCACTTTAAACATTCTAGAAGGAAAAACACCCTGGATAGGGACTGCAGGCTGCACCACAGCATCTTAATTAGGAGCTCAGTTGGTTGTAAGGCGGAAAAAGAAATGAGAGTTGGGAAGAAGTAGATGGTTGAAAACCATGTGCATTGCTTTAAGTGCACTCACGAGCCCTGGAAAATAAGAAACTCCTCAAGACAATTGGACCCAAAGGAATCTGTTTGCTGCATGTCCTGAGTGACCAGATACTGTGGTTTGGAAGTGTAGGGACCCCAGCAAAGTATGTTCTTACAGCTAATCCATTTCTCGTGGGTGTAGACCTATTGCAAGTAGGACCTTTAGATTTAGTTAATTCAGTTAAGGTGTGGCCCAGGGCGCGTCTTCATCCTCTTACTGGAGTCCTTCCTAAACGTGGGATGACGAGAGAAAAGAGAAAGGGAGGGGGAGAGAGAGAGCATATGCGTCACAAAAGCAAGAAGCTGAAAGCACCGGAACCCGGAAGAGAAGGGAGAGACCAGCAGACGCCACCACGTGCCCGGCCATGTGGCAGAGGAGCCCAGGATCACCGGCAGCTGGTCCTCAGGAAGGAAGCATCGTCTTGATGATGGCTTGTTTTGGACATTTTTGTGGCTTCAAAACTAAGTTTGTAAGCCAACAAATTCCCAGAGTATTTCATGGTATCTGCATTGAGCAGCCTGGCAAACTAAAACACCAGGACCATCTATTACTCAGACAACTGAATTTGAAAACGCCTCTTTTTGCCTTTAATAGAGGGAAGCTGGCTTGAAGAGTGAGTGCCTAACAGTGAGTTGATGAGCTGGCTGGGTCCCTCCCCAGGAAGGACGAGAAACTAGAATAAACCACCAGTCTCAAGTCTGAATCAAAACTAGATCATCTTCAGTAGGAACTTTGATCACATAATGTAAAATGTACATTTAAAAGCACTTTTCAATGCTCTGCTAGCTTTATAAACACATCTGTTACATTTCTAGCTGAACTTCATTATTTTGTTTAACTGCTTTTTCTTAGAACTGAGGCTTTCTACTTTAGTTAGGGGAATTCTGTTTCCCAGATTGGGTAACGAAGGTTATTAAAAGACTACATTCATTTTGTGGTTTTATGAGAGCACTAAAAGAACTTATTTAAAAAATATTACAAAAAGCCATAGTCACTTAGAAAAACAGAAAACACAGACTAGTAAAAAGAAGGAAATTGACATCATGCACAATCCGTCACCCGGAGTGGCAAGGAGAGCAGGGATTTTTGTCTTCTTTGTTCTTAATATTCCCAAGTATCTGTAATCGGGACAGCATGCAGAAGGCGATCAGTGAATCGTCGTGAATGAATGAACTGACCCTGGCAAACATTATGAGGTCATTCCAGCAGTGTGGCCCAAATGCAACCAATTCACTAGGTTAAGATGAGCAGCTAAGTACCCATTCAGGACTTAGAGTTTTGCTGATGACTTGTCAAAATACCCAAGTCCAGGCACCAGAGCTGAGCAGTTTATTCTTAAGAGAGCTTCTAGCTCTTAGTGAACACAACCACGTAGCTCCTAAATCCATGGCAGTCAAGCGTGCCCAAATGAAGGGAGGGTGAGGCCACCCAGAGGGAAACGTGCCATCACGAGTGATGAGGGGGAGCAGCTCGACAGAGAGGGGAGGAACCAACACTGAAAATGAGGGCACCACAACAGAGAGTATTCACTCGTGCTCAGTACATGCCAGGCACCATTCTAAATCCATCACACACACAGGCCCATGAGGTGAGGGCTAAGATTATCCCCGAAGCCTGGCTTGGAGCCCCTCCATGTTCTTGACCATCCACTGTTTGATATGTTACAGACTCTACGTATCTGCTGTGTTACCCCCTGAGCAGAGAAGGGTAACTGATGTCTAGTATGTTCTGTGTGACGAGATAAAAACTATGTACAGCCCTCAGGAAGACTTCCGAATGAAATGGCTTGCTCTCCCGCTTACAAGGACACAAGCCTACATAAGACCCTCGGACACTCAGAGGCCAGCGGTCGAGTGTCCTCTCCTGGGCAAAGGTGCCCTCCTGCTTCCTTCCGGCAGCTTCCTCCAGAGGGGAGAGCGCGGAGCTCAGACTGCTGGGGCACAGGGACTGGAGGCTGAGTAAAGAGCCCAGTGTTCCTAAATCAGCCGGCTGCACGTGTTCTTAAAAGGATGGGTTTCCTTTTCCCAGAACACGAATTAAGACACATTTAAAGATGTGTTGGCATTAACTACTTTCTATTTCACCTCTACTCTGCAATTCATGCAAATCCAACCAATTCCCTGTAGTGTAGAATGTCCCATGACAGAAAAAATTGAGTGACTTTTCAAACTACATAAAATCTGGTGTCCCCAGCAGAGTGCTAAAGGTTCACCAAGAGTAATTTAGACCATTTATGTTTTTAAATATCCGGATACATTATATCCATACTATAAGCTTAGGGGCCATTCACGCCAAGTATCAGTGTCAACTGAATGTTTCATTCATTAATAATAAGAAATGTATTATCTAAGAACCAAGAGTCGCTCACCTGGTCCCCTGCTGGCTCTGGCCAGCTTACTCCCAGATGACTTCTCTTGCCTTGGTGACTTTTCATTCTGGCCTCAAGATGTTTTTTTAAATATGAAAGTATAGCTTTATTCCCATATTTTCTGTTTTACTGATACTATAAATTTTAATTATACAAATAAATCACAGACTAATAAGCACATAGAAGACAAAAGTATTTTGAAATGCTTCCTCAAAATACCGAACAAATTTAGCTCTGTATTCAGTTCTCATGTGAAACAATAAAGTTAGGCTTAGACAGATAATTGAATCCACATTCTCTTTCTGGCTATCGCCTCTACTTCTGCAAAGCCTGGGGTGGTCACCCATCCTGCCTCGGTTTCCTCAACGCCCCGAAGGCTGACTCAGCACTCTCCTCCCTCCCCCAGAGAGGTGTGCTCAGGAAATGTGAGATCAGAACCTGGCAAGGATTTGATTTCTTTGGAACCCAGACTGCATTTTCATAAGATCATTTTATCAGTGTAAGCATCATGAATATCGACACGAATCAGTGCTAAACTCGCTTTTGGCATGTTTTATAAATGATGTCTTCCAAGAAGGAAATGTGCTCGCGGGGCATGTGTTCTGCATCCATGACCAGTGCACGGGCCTGCTGACGGTGCTCCCTGGGAGAAGGGCGTCTCCGCAACAGATGCTTTTCCGAAAACTTCTTTTGCCTCCTCTGAGAATTACTAACAGCCTGGTCAGATAACTCTTTCCTTAAGAATTCTCCAAGAGGCTCAGTCAAAAACCATCTCCCACCCAGTTTCTGAAATGAACCAAATTCCATGATAACAAGTAACTCATAACAGACATCAGAAATTAAGCCCAACAGGCAGAGTATGGTGAAGCAATTTCCCCCGCCAGATCCATCTGCCGGGTCAGCAGAGGCTGATTAAGTTTGAAGTATGTGGGGTGAAAAGAACCTCAAGACACACGAAAAGTCACTGTCCTTGGAGTTAAGGGGGTTTCCTGGATAAGTCTAGTTCAGAGAAACATTGCATTTTATAAGCCAAATCAGGGCAAGCTGTAATGTCTAATTTTGAAAACAGTCTCCTGAATCATCTCTTCACCCTATTATGTTCCCCCAGAGAAGTACAAAAAGGGAGATGGCGGAGAGAGTACCTTCACAAAAGCAGGGACCACACAAATGCGGGTGTGTGTGGTGGTGAGTGCCCACCTTCCTTTTTATAAGGCCTAATGGGTACTTCTCCAAATGCCAAATTTTGACTTATCTTTATTTATTCTCATGCTATTTATTTTCCTCTCAAATGCAGATCCCAAGAACCAAAGATGATAATTCACTGCAGTTCTATTGCGCTTTTGAGCTATTGTAACCTATGATCACGGTGAGAACTACTAGAGGAAATGTATGTCATGTCATTAAAAAAAAAAAAGTTTTGGAGTGTCATTTCTTCAGGATGGTTAAGATTTATGAGACTGTTAAATACTGCTTAGCGAGAAGCTGTTTCATAAGCTTCATCTCACAAGATTCAGGAATCGCCAAGCCCAGGTGGATGAAGCAATGGCTGAACTCGCAGAAAGGACCCTTTAGGGATTTCTCAGCTAAGACTAAAGTTTAGAAATAACACTTTAGATGAGCTAAACAGAAACCAGTGAATTGTCTCCACAACTATAATATTTACTATGCAGTTCTTTTAAAGTTCTCATGTCCCAGTAGACTCCCAGGGTAAAATGATAAATTTCAGCAAATTTAAACTTTTCTGATAGTGATTTATTCTTCCTCTTTCATTGGGTATAAATAGAATTTTCTGCCTGTTTATAGCAACAGCCCCTGGTATAAGGCCTTATGTTTCTAAAGAAGCTGTGCACGGCTCAACTCCAAGTTCACATAAGCCCTATTACGCTATAACAGATCTGAAGTAGCACTGATTTCACTAACCCTAAGTCCGGGATAACAACAGCTGTATTTCTGTGGCAACACGGCTCTGAATGTCATGGCAATTTGGCCACGGCCACACGTCTCAGGGGCCGGAGCTGCACTGAGGGGTCAGGAGGCTGTGGGGGGAGACGGTGGAGAAGAAGCTCCAGGAATCAGTTTCTCACCAGAACAACTGTTAAACAGGCAGGAACTGCGGGATGCAACTATTTGGAAATTCTGGAGTCCAGCAGAACACGGTGCAGCATCCAGGGAAGAGTGGGAAGAAGAGGCTGGTGAATTACGGAGAGTCCCAGTAAACGGCTCTCTGCACGTGGTGGCTACTGGCACTGAGCTCCATTCGCACAGCAGGCAGCGGTGGGGTCTGGCCTGGGGCGTAACTCACTGGAGCCAGAAAGGACACTGAAATTCACTTCCCTGAGAGACTCGGGGTGGGCACGGGCTGGGGGCTGGCCACTGCTGCTGAGTAGCTGCTCTGGATCGCAGGGCTCCTGGCTCTGAGGGTGGCCACTGCTCCAGCCCTCCTCGGACGAGGGCAGTGGGGCAGACATAAGGTGCTTCCTAGAGCTGCGGAGGACGGTGAGAGGGCTGCACTGGCTGGGCGGGGGCTGAGTCAAGAAAATGCAGTTGTGGGGAGCCGTGGAAGAAGCCCCAGGTACCCTCCCTGGCGCCTCTTTCACCCCCTCTCCAGTGTTCCTTTTGTGGGTCCCTGGTCTTGTTCTGCCCCAAAAGACTGACTTGGGAAACTTCTCCCCAGCCTGCCCCACCTCCCAGGCAAAAGCAGCTTGAAACAATGAAAGCAGTCTAAGAAACAACTGAGGCGGATGGCTTGGGGCAAAGGATCACCTGCTGTAAGTCTGGCAGTACAACACCCAGGAGAGGGAGAGCTACCTCCTGGGAAGTAGAGGGGGCACTCAAACTCCTGTAAACAGGGGAACATCTAAGGCCACAAGTGCATCAGCTGGTTACAAATTCAAGAAACAGACTTCTTAGGGAATGAATCCCAGAGTTAACATTTTAAAATATTAAAGGGCACCACAGGCAATAAAAAAACATCATAAGACAGAGGAAGGAACAGGAAATGACAGCCCATCCAAAGGAAGAGGATAAAAATCCAGAAAACACCAACAAAGAAGACCAGACTACAGACATATTAGACAAAGACTTTCAAAAAATGATCTTCATTATGCTCAAGGAGACAACGGAAAATACAGGAAACTTAAAAAATATCAGAAAAACAATGAATGAACAATATGAGAATCTCGATAAAGAAACAGAAATTTTAAAAAGGAACCAAACAGAACTGGAGCTGAAGATCATAGTAACTGAAATGAAAAATTCCCAGGAGGGTTTCAGGGCAGATTGGAGTTGGCATAAGAAAGAATCAGCGAACTCGAAGATAGGATAATTGAAATGAGTCAGGCTGACGAGCAAAAAGAAAAGAGAATTATAAAAAGGAAAAATAGCCTAAGACCTCTGGGACACCATCAACGTACCAAAATATGCCTTTTGGGACTCCCAGAAGGAGAAGAAAAAGAGAAAAGGAGCAGAAAGAATGGTCAAAGAAATGACAGAGAACATCCCAAACTTAGCAAAAGATGTAAATATGCACATCCAAGAAGCTCAGAGGACACCAAACAGGATAAACATGGAGAAAAATATACCCTTGTCATACACGGATTACACCATCAGATGCAAAGGACAAGGAGAGAGCTCTGAAAGCTGCAAGAGAAAAGCAATGTGTTATGTTCAAGAGAGTTCCAATGAGACTGAATGACGATTTCTCTTCAGAAACCATGGAGGCAAGAAGGCACTGGGTGAAAATACTTAAAGTGCTGAAAGAAAAAAACTGCCAGTCAAGAATTTTATACCCACAGAGACATTCTTTCAGAAATGAGGGAAAGGTTAAGACATTCCCAGATAAGCATTAGCTGAAGGAGTTCATCACCACTAGACCTGTCCTACAAGCACTGCTAAAGGGAGTGCTTCATAAGGAAAGGACAGTGGGACAAAGTGGCATAAAGAAATAAAGACCTCTGGTAAAGGTAACCAATTGGGTAATTATAAATGCCAGTACTTCTGTACGGTATATTTTGTTACGTAACTCAACTTCATACTTCCCACAGGTGCTAAAATGCAAATGCATACAAAGGCAATGATATAGTGAGGTCATCAACATGGCGACATAAGAGATCCCTAGAAAAGTTTCCCCCAAGAACCAACTAATAAAAGGACAAATCCCACATGCTTACATCTCAGGAGGACAACAGAGACTGAAGGACTCCACAAGTTCTGAATCAAAGAAAAAGAGAAAGAATCGATAGGATCAGACGGGAGAATCCCCCCAACCCCGGACCTGCCAGTCTGGACTCCTCCCCCTCACTGGGTCCCCTGCAGCTTGGGGATCGCACAGGGCAGCAGGCCCAGGCCCGCCTGCTGGGGATGCAGACTATATATAGAGCTCCTCACAGCAAGTTAGAACCCCACACATACCCAGGCACAGGGACCGAATCCCCAGAGACCCAGGGCTGAACATAGCCTCCGAGGAGTGCTGCATGCCAAAGGGTTCCCGGGGGGAAAAAAAAGGGAAACCATGAGAACTGTTGGCAAGAGGTGCGCACAGTCAGTCTCTGCTCGCTGGACACCTAAACACAAAGCGGACCACTCTGGACTGACCCCGTCTGGATCCTAGGCGGGATACCCTAACAGGGAAGAAACTGGAGGCAGAAAAGATTCACAGAAACAAAAAAGGGGGGGAAATTAAACTGCTAAGGCGGATGGTCCCATAACTGAAAAGTGTAAGGAAAAGGAGGCACTGAGTGAGGGAGAGAAATCATAGGAGTTGGGGAGAAAACTCTGCACAAAACAAACAGAACAGATCAAGATTTCTGGAGAAGAGGAAAGGAAACTTTCTCCTGGAGGTGAAACAATTGCACAAAAAGTACAATCTTAAAAACTGTATTGCAGATTCCTATTTTGAACAGTATGATAAATGAACTAAACTAACAGACATATACAGAATGTTGCACCCCTAACGGCAGGATACACATTCTTCTCAATTGCAGAGGGATCACTCTCCAGGATAGAGCACATCTTGGGTCACAAAACACATCTCAACAAATTTAAAAAGACTGAAATTATAAGCATCTTCTCAGACCATAATGAAATGAAGGTGGAAATCATACCAGGCAGAGAACTGGAAAATTCACAAATATATGGAAGTTAAATAACAAACTCTTAAACAATCAGTAGGTCAAAGAAGAAATTACAAGGGAAATCAGTAAGTATCTTGAGATGAACAAAAATGAGAACAAAACATATCAAAACTTATGGGATGCAGTGAAGGTGGTGCTGAAAGGAAAATTACAGCCCTAAATGCTTAGATTAAATAAAGAAGAGGTAAAATCAAAGACCTAAATGCACACCTGAAGGAAGTAGAAAAAGAACAGCAAACTAAATACAAAGCAAGCAGAAGGAAAGCGGTAACAAAGATTAGAGCAGAAATAAATGAAATTGAGAACATGAAAACAATAGAGGGAATCAACAAAACCAAAATTTTCTTCTTTGAAAAGATCAATACAATTGACAAACCCTTAGCTGGGGTGACAAAGAAAAAAAGAAGATGCAAATAAATAATATCACAAATGGGAGGAGGGGATATTACTACAGATTCCACAGAAATAAAAAGGGCCAACTGGTTTTCAATAAGAGGGCAAAGACCACTCAATTGGGAAAGAATAGTTTCTTCAAAATATGGATGCTGGGAAAACTGGTGGATCCCTATCTCAGACTAAAACTCAACTCAAAATGGATCAAAGACTTTAACATAAGAGCCAGAACTATCAACCCCCTAGAAGAAAACATAGGAAAACATCTTCAGGGCCTTGTGTTAGGCAATGTTTCCATGGACTTTACGTTCAAAGCACAAGCAACCAATGAAAAAAACAAATAAATGGGACATCATCAAAAAACTTTTGTGCCTCAAAGGAGTTTATCATGAAAGTAAAATGACAACGTACAAAAGAGAGAAAATATTTGGAAACCACATATCCAATTTTAATATCCAGAAAATTTAAAGAAATGCTTCAACTCAAGAATAAAAAGACAAACAACCCAATTAAAAATGGTCAAAAAACTTGAAAAGACATTTCTCCAAAGATATACAGATGGCCAATAAGAATATGAAAAGATGGTCAACATCATTAGCCATCAGGGAAATGCAAATCAAAATCACTATGAGATACCATTTCACACCCACCAGAATGGCCACTTTTTAAAAAATAGAAAATGACAAGTGTTGGAGTGGACGTGGAGAAACAGGAACACTTGTTCATTGCTGGTGGCAATATAAAATGGCACACTCACCGTGGAAGACAGTTTGGCAGTGCCTCAGAATGTTAGGTATAGAATTACCATATATAACCCTGCAATCCCACATCCAGGTATATATCGAAAAGAACTGAAAGCAGAGACCTGAACAGACATTTGGACACTGATGTTCACAGTGGCTTTATTCACAATTGCCCAAAGATGGAAACAACCTGAGTGTCCATCAGCTGATGAATGGATAAACAAAACGTGGTATATACACATAATGGAATATTATTCAGCTGTAAAAAGAATGAAGTTCATCATGGATGAACCTTGAAGATATCATGTTGACTGAAATAAGCCAGGTACAAAAGGACAAATATTCTGTGACCTCACTAATATGAAATAATTAGAATAAGCAAATTCACAGAGTCAGAATCTAGAATATACGTTACCGGGGATGGGGTGGGGGTAGGGAATAGGGAGTTAAGGCTTAACATGTACAATTTCTATTTGGGATAATGGGCAAGTTTTGGTAATGGATGGTGGTGGTGAAGCACAACATTGTGAATAAATAAACAGCACTGATTATATATTTGACTGTAGTTAAAAGGGGAAATGTTAATTTGTATAAATGTTACTAGAATAAAAACAAACCAACAAACAAACCATGAAACTGCACAAAACAGTGAGTCCTAAGTTAAACCGTGGACTATAGTTAATACACAAGTATAAAAACCTGCTTTCATCAATCGTAACAAATATATTGCACTAATGCAAGGTATTAATAGTGGGGTAGTACACACAAACCCTGTATTTTATGCACAGCTGTTCTGTAAACCCGCAACTTCTCTAATTAAAAAAAAGAAAGAAAGAAAAAGAGAAAAGAGGAGATGGGGGCACTAGCAAACGGATTTTCTCCCTAGCCTAAGGCCCCCATGACACAGGGCTGCCCTATCGCCCAGTGGTGAGCGTGAGGCTACAGTGCCCCCTACTGGACAGAGGGGCATTCCCAGACTCCCACTGCCCCCCAGTTACAGAGAAACTACCTGAAGAAACTAAGTCACCCTTTCTTCTTTGACCAACCTCTAAAAAAGTCTTAACCCATTTTTAAAACTCTGTACTGTTACATTTATCTCTTTGGCAATACCATTCAAATAACTTATTTTTTTTTAAATAATCTTTTAAACTCATTCTAGGGTAAATCCAGACTGGATCAGTCTTGTAAACTGACTTTGGGGCTGACTGACCTACGGCTGGAGCGGTGGCTCTCAAGGACAGGCTGTGAAACGGTCTGATTAAAGGGGGCCACTTCCCTTCAGGCTTGACCAACTATGATTTCTGACTTTTCTTTCAGGTGGAAGTCTGATGTAACCTGATTATGTGGATAACTCAATCAACTCAATTACCTTTTCTTTCCAAAAGAAAATAATCAGCATTATTGTAATGAAATGTTCCCAAGTTCAAACCTTCTTTTCTTAACCAAATGGCCATGAGGTGGAGCCGCTGGGAGAAATGCTATTTGGCAGCAAATCCTTGAACTTGTCATTTATCTTTTCCTCAGTATTACTATTAACAAGAACCAGTTAGTGAATGCTATTACACTGGGTCCTGAACAACAAAAACATGTGACATTATTTTTATTCTACTGTCTTGTTAATCTAAGCATTCTAGGTTCTAGTATTCAGGAATTTAGGATTTAGTGATCTTGAAAAGTAGAGTGAGAAGAAATAATTACTCAATGTAGAAGGATCGGAAAATGAAATCACTATAGCAGAGCAATATTTTTAAATGCACTTCTTACTGGAAACTACAACATTAAGTTATTTAAGTTTTCTGCAAAACCAAGTGGAAAGAAGACCAAAGTCTGGGACTTATAAGACTTGCCATCTGAAATAACTCCCAAATATTAGACTTCATCTTCTGACAGTAAAAATTTCCAAATGACAGTGAGGTTGGGAAATTTTTCCTTCCAATCAATGAGCGGCCTGTGGAATTGCCGTGCAAAGAACAGACTTCCTTATCTCACATGATCAGGTCTGAAATCTCATGTAAGAACATACAGCTCGCCTCAGAGTGAGAAACTCAGGAATTCTAAATAAACACTGATGAACACTTTGTTTTTTAAAAAGAATTTGGTCTAGCATCCTATAAATAGAACAGGTACTCATCTGAGTAGAAACAGAAGATTTAATTGAGATAAATGTTCCCCCATCAGTTGTTACAGGGGACTCATTTCAGTTCATCATGTAAACCCAGGATTCCAAACTCTATTGTTGATTTATTTTGTAGGATTTTCGGATTCTATGAAGTCAGAATCATGGGATACAGAGGACCTTTCTGTAGAAGGTGCACAAATACATACAAACATGCTTTGATGAAGGTCAGATGGGCCCCCTCCCAGTGACTATTGCAGTGGCAGGCCTACTTTTGCAAACTGGGGTTCTGCGTACAATTTGATAAAAAATAATCAGTTCTTCAGAATAGTAATATAAAAAAGCTTAATGCACACAGCCCCAGGACACCCTGAGAGCAAACCCACGTGGCAGCCTCGGTGAGGGCAGAGCTGGCAGAGTCCAGTGGTTCTGCCTGAACCCTCAGGGTCAAGTCCTCCTAACTTGCCGTCCCACGCCTGGGCCTCTGCTATGGGGTTCTGGCACTACTCCTTGGCCCACCATGACTGTTTGTTAATGTTCACAACTAACAGCCGTTTATACACAGAAAGCGGTAGCCTCACATCAGGCTGGAGACCAGCTACGCTCACCTCCCCGGGGAAGGGGCCGCCGCAGCTCACCTTGTCACTGTCCAGTGTGTTCTGAGAGGTCCGCGAGGCGATTGAAATGGTGTCCGGCTGGCTGCTGCCGTCACCTTGGCTGTCCAGATCTTCTCCATCCCTGGAGACACAAAGAAACTTTTAATTTCTGGCACTACTGGGGTTTTGTCCAAGGCTGGTAAAGATCTTCTGTGACTCACTGGAGAAATAAGAGATTTGCTTAAAGAGCTACAAGTCTGCTGTGTGGCTGCCTGCCACCAGCACAGTGACGATGACAATCACTCTTTATGGCACACTGGCTTTTTGCCAGGCCCTGTGCTAGGTGTCTCATGTACGTCATTCCATTTAATCTGCCCAATAATAAAACAGAGCTGATAGGATGACTTCTATTTTATAAATAAGAAAACAAAAGCAGCCAGAGCCTTTATAACTTGCCCAAGGCCACATGATTAGGAGGCTACAGTAGGGGCTCTTAGCAAGTGGGCTGCAGAGTTTCCCAAGCAGCACCTAAGTTAAAACAACCCATGGCAAGTCCTGGTTGCAAATGACATATGTCAAATACACATGGACCATCCACAAGGAAAACCCCAGTGGAAAAGAATCTACAACCATCTGGGGGACATTACCATGGGAGACTGCTGCACATGTGTGACCTGAAGAACATTCGAGAAGGAAGGGGAAATGGTTAGGGACTTGCATACAGCCCTTCATTTACTTTAATCCAATGGTGGTTCTTGCCTTGACAAAGCAACTGCATGACTAAGAATGATGCTATACACGAACGGTGTTTTTAAAAACTTTCCTCAAGATATTTGAGGAAAAAAATGGTTTCTGAAAAACAGTAAGTAAATGCTGCCATTTTCCCTCTCTAATAGGTAAACTAACCCCAAGCAATTCCCAGGCACTAACCTCCTTCCCTTCTGCCGCGTTGCAGGAGCTGTCTTGGGAATATGGATCGGCTCCTTGAGGGCTCCTTTCAGATGGATAGTCCTTTCTTGAATTACTTCTCGAATGTGCTTTATCCAGTCCTGTTTGTTCTCTATACTGGAAGCCTTAAAAAGGTGTTAGAACCCATCAGGATACAGAACGCACTGTATTTCCAAAAGCTACACTGAATATACTCAGGTTTCTGCATTCCTGGAGGTTCCTGTTTTAAAACTTACTTTTCAGCAGAAAAGCAACGACATCCTATGTTTAATTTGCTACCAAATAAATTACCCTAATTTATTTTTTCATCAAAATCATTTTTACTTGAAAGCATGTTATTCCAGATCTAAGAATATTCTAATAATCAGTCATTCCCCAGCCTCAAGGCTGTGGGTAAACACAAGCATCCAGCAACCCCCAAACCCAAACTTCTTTGAGGTAATCTAGGCAGCAACCGTGTGCGGGTCAGGGGCTCGTGGCCAGCCAGCAGGGCCCGAACTAACACCAGGCACACATCCTGCCACCTTGTCCACTGGAAAGCGTTCCCAGGGCCTTCGGCCACCACCACTTCCCGTGTTCCCTATGGAGCAGAGGCCCTGCTATCCTCGGTGCAGCCATGAGGAACTGAGGCATGAACACGTTAAGAAATCCTCCCAGGGTCCTGCTGCTGCAGGTGGAGAAGCTGGAATTCCAGGGAGGCAGATGCCCGCGCACATCCTCCCACGTGCCGTCTTTAGCAAGTGCTCCTTACGCTGCCAGAGTGAACAGGTGGCGGAGCTCACCTCCTCGCCCCACTACAGCTCTGCACAACTGTTCTGAGAAAATGACCCACGGTCGACAGTCAGTTAGTATCTGTTGAATGAACACGTAGGGACATGAGGCATTACTTCTGATTTTTCTCCCTCGGCCTCAAAGGAGGTGTTTGTTGGGGCTTAGTAACATTTTTTAAAATTTCCTTATAGAGAATGTCAACCTCCTGTGATATAAGCCTAATTCCCTGTAAATGATTAAAACAATTTTCCAGGGAATTATCGATGAGATCATGGAGGAAAGGGAAGCTGGCATTTTCTCATTGTGTACCTTTTTTTAAAAATAGAAAAAGCTCATGATGGGAAAGAAAATTAAAATTGATAACCTTCTTTCTAAATAAAATATTTTCACTGGAGGATGTATCTTTAAAGTGATTTAGGGGCAGTAATGGGGAAATAGATGAAGGATAAAGCTAGCCCCTGTTCCCTGTTACCGGATCTGACACCAGGGTAGCCCCAGCCCAACATCGTCTGGGGCAGGAGGCAGGGGCCTAGGCACGGGGGTTTGTGTGTGAAGTAAAAGTGCCTCAGGAGGGAAAACTTTGAAAACTACAGACCTACTGGAATTTAAATGCCTGGTATAAGTGACTGGGAGGTAAAAGAAGAATCTGAGTTAGAACATTTGGTGGAGCTGGCAAACAATCTAGGTTCAGAAATGAAGAAAAGTCCTGTGATATAAAGAGAATGAACTGAAAGTTACAGATGTGGAAAGTGATTCTCCTAACCATATAGAAATTAAACAAGGAAAAAAAGTGCCAGTGTTTCAGAAATAGTAAGGAAGAAGAACCAGGCTAAAATACTAAGGAGAAGTCCCACTTGGCCAAGAGAAGGGAATAATTTGTTTCATACTCTTGTAGTTCCAATCTGTTTAAGACAGGACTTAGAAATAAAATCCTTTCCAGACTATGAAAGTAAAAAAGACCAAATTTTGTTTTACAATTTACTAGGCGATCACCACCATTGCCAACACCACCACCACCACCTCTGCCACTGTCTATACCACCATCACCACCATCACCTCCTTCAACACTGTCTATACCACCATCCTCACCACCACCACTACCACAACCACCACCTCCTCCACTGCCACCATCTATACCACCATCACCACCACTTTCTCTATCGCCACCATCTATACCATCACCACCACCACCTCCTCCATCGCCACCATCTATACCATCACCACCACCTCCTCCTCCACGCCACCATCTATACCATCACCACCACCACCTCCTCCATCGCCACCATCTATACCATCACCACCACCACCTCCGCCACTGTCTATACCACCATCACCACCATCACCTCCTTCAACACTGTCTATACCACCATCCTCACCACCACCTCCTCCACTGTCACCGTCTATACCACCACCACCACAACCACCACTTCCTCCACTGCCACCATCTATACCACCACAACCTCCACCACGGCTACCATCTATACCATCACCACCACCACCACCTCCTCCATCGCCATCGTCTATACCACCACCACCACCACCATCTATACCACCATCACCTCCACTGCCACTGTCTATACCACCATCACCACCACCACTTCCTCCACCGCCACTGTCTATACCACCATCACCTCCACTACCCTGATCACTGATACAGAGCACCACTACCAACACCACCACAAAGCAATCTCTGAAATTACTGAGGACATCATTTCCTTTAGTCCCTCCTTGTTGCCAGAAAAATCTTACCCAAAATTCCCTATAAAACTTTTCATCTGGTATAGCCTGCAGGAAGTCTGCTTCCTCAATTGTATGATGAACATTTTACTACATCCTGGATAAAAGCAGTCCACATCTGGCCCTCTTTCTTAGAAGCACCTTTTGGTATTTGCCACTGTAGATAACATGGATAACCATGTTATACAAGGTGGAAGTTTTAAGGGATAGGGTATACATTAAATATTTTATACATTATAAAAACTCAGCTATCTAATATTTAGCTATTGGTGCAATTTATTTCACAGGGCTTTATGCCACAATACAGTGGGCTGGTAATTATGTATTCGTGGCAAAACAATTCATCATTTTACATGTGAATAAACCTTAATAATGCATGTTTCCATAGTCAGCAGTCACTGAAGTACAGGCTCTAAAAGGTGGTGTACAGAAAAATAACTCAGTTCCCGGAAATACTGAAGAGAGGCTGAAAGGTATGTAAGAAACAGAAGAACCGACATGTGGAGTCCCATTAAGCTTTTGGCTCATCTCCCAATATTCTATAAATCTCCAGCTACATCTTTCCCCAAACATCTCGAAGCTGCTTATGGTCTCTCCAGCCAGCTCAGAATGACGGTTCCATCTGTATTTTCTCAAACACAGAAGGAGGGAGGTACACCAAGCACTTTTTACAGAGCTCTCTGCCATTCCTAAGAGAGGTTAGTATAATCAAAACCGAGTTCAAATCAAATACTCAAAGATACTTTTCTCCCCTGAAGACTGTAAACCCCAAGGCACCCCCAAGAGTTTTTGAGCACTACATCCTAACATTACAAAACAAGGCACCGGAATCATCCCTCTCTCTACCCTGCCCCCATGCTAGAAAGTCAGAGCCCAGAACCAGGAAGATTCTGGAACATTCAGCCACGACTTCCCATCAAAGCCAGCGCAAATTCGTCAGGTGCGTCTGCTCCTTTAAGCACTGAAGGTTGATTATGCTGTGAGAGTTGTTGCTCCTACCTGGTTCCTGGACCTCAACTTCCTGGGTCTCTTATAGAATAGCTAATTCTATCTACAACCAGAAGAATGAGAGAAATTAAAAAGCTCTCTCTCCATTTTATCTTAACAGTAGGCAGGTAAACGTTTAGCTCAAATTATTTCATCAGCAGAACAGCAACCTGAATCTATTCCACTATTCTTTTTGGGCTAGTCACCAATCCCAACAGAACAAATAAAATTACATGAAAGCTATTAAGCTTCAAAAGCAAGAAAAAGAGCATATACAACTATGAAAAACTTTCACACAACACATTCTTCAGCTTCAAAGGGACCTACCTTGAGGACAATTTTATTATCTGAAGTTGGTGTCCTCCCCACCCACAGTGCAAATTTGCAAGGATCTCCTTCCACGTGCTCCGTGACACCCAACTCTGAGGTCTGGAGAATAAGACAATTGGATAATTAGGCTAGAGTAAAACGCTGCTGGGAAATACATCAGAGACCAACAAAGCAGTTTTTGGTTACTTGTGTTCATGGCAGGTTATACAGCATAGTTCATTTTCATCCACAGGTAATCCTTAGACCTCCTTTTAGCTACCATGAGGAAATTTCTTTCTTAGGCTACACATGGTAAGTTTCATTTCTTTTCATTTTTTCTGAGCTCCTTTACCCGAGTATGGTCAAAGAGCAAATATCTAGAGAAAGGATCCCCAAGGATCTGAAAAACCTACTATACGGAAAATCAAGCTGACTATAAACAATAAAATGAGTCTTTCGTAGTTCTAAAGGGGCTGCCGCCTTGTATTTTCAGTCTTCATGAAGTAGCTTCAGAGAAGGCAATAAATGTTCATGTTTTAACAGCTCAGTTATTTTCCCATCTGTTTATCAATAGCTTTAACTTTAGTATTTCACCAATAATGTTCAGGGCTAAGAGAGAACTTCTCCTCTGCGATCCACAGGCAGCTGTTACGTGCTTAACTTGGGATAGTGTGGACAAAATCAAAATCCCCCCACGCTTCCCCCACACTCAAATCAACAGCTCTTGCGTTCTTTGGGAAAGGAAGTGATTCACAATCACCAGCTCCAGAGCTGGCCTCTCAGGGAATCTTCACATTGAAAAGATAAATTAAATGAAGATGTATCAGCTTCTAAAATGGACTAGCTTTGTCTCTGAGGACAGATTAAAGCCGCTAGTGAAATGACGAGTCAGCAACATTGCCTTTTTTCCTTTCCAGTTAGAATATGATCCAAAGTGATGTAAGGCAAGCTGTGCTCCAAAAGACAATCTCAAACAGGATATAAGCCAAAGAAAATGATAAGAACATCGTTAGTTTGAATTTGTGAATTCCAGGTTATTAAGATGAGTCATACGTACTCCGTAGTACTTTATTACTTTGGGGACTTGATTAGTACATATATACCATAAAAATGTATACTGCACAAATTGTTCAAACTCCAAACATCTACCAATATTTATGTTATCTGCCACAACTTGAGCAAAGAAGAAACCAAATTCTATTGCATTTTCTATTCTTCCTCTGATGCTTTATAAATTAGTTTTGTCCAATCCTACCCCTACTCCATTCTGCCCAGCAATTATGCATTGCTAGTTCTTGGGGAAATTACCCACTGAGGGAAGATGGAGATGAAGCTGACATGGAAGGCCACATCAGCCTCAAACTTTTCTGAGAGTAGACTTGTGCTTTTATAAAGAGGTCTGTTGGGCTTTTCACTAATTAAAAAAAAAATGGCACCATGTATGTTTCTCGCTAGGAAGTATACCAAGTTTAGTTAAGAATTAAATCCATCACTGTATCTAACAAGCAGCTAAGAGTGGGCTGTCTCTAGCTAGCTGGGGTTATGAACTTAAAACTTTATTTCTGCTTACATAAATTTTATCTAATAATTAGAGAAAAAAACTACAACTTTATTGTTAATAAGAAAAACTCTCATCAGTATGAAACTCCAGTGAGCCACCCGATATATTCAAGTGCTAATGAATGAAAAAGTAATTAGAATGATATAAGAACTTAGTTAATCACAATCTGATATGATCAATTCATTTACAAATCTAGTTAAGGCACCTAGGAGATCAATGAGAGAAGTTCACTTAAAAAGTGTCTTCTAACACTGCAGTTACACTCTATGGAATACAGAAAAAACAAGTTTCCTGTCTAGTGAAATTCAAGAGGGCCCTCTAGTGGGCTCTGGGGTGTCAGAATTTCACTGAAGATGAAAACCTAATGGTTTCAGACATTCACGTTACAGGACAGTTTGGGAGGACCAACTGAAGGCAGCAATCCTTTTTCTGTACCTACAAAAATGATGCGACTATGTTACATTTAAACGTATTGAACTCCTATACTTACAAACAATTTGCTTTTATAAAGGTACTTGCTTCTCCCACTGGAATCTTTCACTTCTTTACTAAATACTAAGGACATTTCAAAAAGGAAGAGATGCCGTTCTCGACCCTTTCGAATTAAGGTTTTGGGGTCCCACACTTGGAAGGATTCCTGCAGGATGAGTTCTCCCTGAGACTCGATATTTTCATCAAACCCTGCAACAGGAAGAAAAGTAGGCACAATCAATTTAAAAGAAAAAAATAATGCACATGCACTATTAGCATTTAAACATTCGCAAATGCCCATCAATTAAATCACGGAGCACTTACACATTTGTCTGCACCACATTTCAAAATGTGTCAAGTGCATGACCGACCTATCTACAAACACTTTCAGATCCATGTGATTTGGCAGACAGCACTCCTTTTATCCTGTTGTTCTCCCAACATCCAGCCAGTTATCGAGTCCTTCAATGATGTATGCAGATGATCTTGCTGTGTCCTGCCTGCTCACTCCTGCAAACAACCTATCTAGCTCTTGGCTGCCCTGCCCTTTGGCGTTTCCTACCAGGGCCCCTGGCTCCAGTCCCCCCACCTCGGATCCATCCTACAAGGGACAATTCTTCCTAAAATCCACTTTGCTAGTGCTCGCCTTTGTTCAAGAGTCCAATGATCCGTCTTTAAGTTCCATCTTCCTAGTTTGGTATTTACAATCTGCAATCTGGTGCAGCTACCAACTTGTTCTACCTCTTCACTCACAGCACTCCACCATGCAAACTCACCCTCTATCCAGATCCTCGGGCCACCACCAATGTTCTGAGCCCCCAACGGCTTCCTCAGCCTCAAACATCTTCCCCGGACATGCTGCCGAAGTCCTAGCCGTCCCTCCAGGCCCTGTTCTCATCTCCCTTCCTGACAACCTCCCTGGGCACAGATCCTTGGCAAGACCTCCCTCCGTTTAACCTCAACATTCTTCATAGGAGTCCATCACCCTCTGGCCACAGGCTAGTTTTCACCACTGCTCACCTCTTCATGGAAGTGGCCTGTTTTATCGCATGGACTCTAAGCTAAGAGGGCTTAGCAGAGCAGGCACCTGGGGCCCAGGCTGTGCGTCATCTCCCCTCACCCACTCTCCCCTTCTCTAAGCCCCCTCTGTGGATGCTCAAAATCAGTACTGGTTTCCCAGTGCTGGGGACTGAACCATGTCCCCCACACAAGGCGTGTTCACCTCCCAACCCCTGCCCTGGGGCTGTGGACCCAACTGTAAATAGGACCTTTGAAGATGCCATTAGTTAAGGTGAGGCCAAAGTGAAGGAGGGGGGCCTTAGTCCAGGAGGGCTGCAGTCCTCACAAGCAAAGGAAACTGGACACGGGAGGGAAGCCTCCAGAGAAGCAAGGAGCCAGAAGTCCACGGAACATGGAAGAGGAAGGAGAAGATGCTGCCACGTGCACTGCTATGAGATGGAAAAGCCAAGAAATCCCAAAGATTGCCAGCCAGCCAGAAGATACCAACCCCAGGAGGAAGCCGGCCTTTTAGCTTCTAAAACTGTGAGCCAATAAATTCCTGTCGTTCGGCCAACCAACTGTATGGTGTTTGTATTAGCAGCCGGGAAACTAAAACACTCAGCTTCCTTTGCAATGGGGGGCAGCCTGACTCACATCAGGGCAGTGAGAGTGATGTGTGGGACCTCTCGCTCTGCCCTCCCTTTCCCCTTTTCCCACTTCCTACTGGATGAAACACTAATGTGGTCTTGAAACTTCCTGGGCCTGGCCAGCCAGGGCAACATCCTGGGGTTAGAGAGAAACTAGCGAGAACATAGCCTGTGTCCTTGATGGTGTCACACAGAGCTGCCAGACCAGCTCAGGATTTTACAGGAGAGAAAAAATATCCGTCTTGCATGGCCTCTGATTTCTGGGTCTCCATCACACACTGCAGCACCTGTGCCCTGACACATACAGTGCTCAATGTTACCGATGCTGATGACACAGGCTAGCAAACGCATTTGGGGCAGGATTACTTATTGTAAATAGCTCTGTGTAACCTGATAATAAGAGTTAAGGTCGACAACAAAGAAATAGTTTTCTTACCAGAAGCATTTGTAGAAATTTTAACTGCTCTAATGATTTTTCTAACATAGACGTCTAATATGCTCTTTGCCATGCTACATACCAAATTCAACTGCACAGCAAGTATTTGGTATCTAGACTGTAAAATCCTGAAAAAGCTTGTTGTTCAGCGCTGTGGGCAAATGATGCAATGGACATGGAGAAGGGGAAAAAAAACAGCTTTTTCAGGATTTTACAATCTTGAGTGCTCACTCTATCCATTCATCCCTCTCATGCGGAGACCAGGAAGCCCAAGGCAAGTGCCACCAAGTGCCACTGGGTTCCTGTGGAGTGGCCATCCTCCAGGTGAGGGATTTTCCACACCCCTTACCATTTTACGTGGTCTTTAAGAGAAGCAATGAAACCAATTCTTTAAAAAAATAGGACATTCACATCTAAACTTGTAACCACTGAGTAAACACAGTGAGTTGTAGCCAAGGTGGCCATGGTGCAGGGAACCCATTCACAAACGGCCCCGAGGAGAAAGGGCAGTGTGCCCACACGGGAGATGGCGCCCGTTACCTTCCAGCATGCTGAGGTGCATGGCGTCGTTGGCGCGCTTTGGCACACTGAGCATCACCTCCAGGCCGTCTTTGATCTCCCCTTTTCCTTCCTCGCAGCACGTGAGCAGCTCCTGTGGAAGACAACACCTTGCAGCGGCCAAAGGCTGAGAAATGCTCCACCAGCAAATCATTGTAGAAATGAAGGAGCCGGTGCAAACCCATGCTTTCCAAGACAAAACCAGCTGCTGGTCAACTGGGCAAGGAGGAGTCCTGCCTCCTTTTCCAATGGACACAAGGGCTTGTCCTACTCAAATCAGGATATTTACTGACACTGGAGTATACCAGATGCAGTCCTATTTTAAGATGACATTAGTATACATGTTAACTACTAAGCCTCAAAAATGATAAAAATATTTAATTACTATAGTAAAAGCATACTACGCTCCTGGTTAAACCTGAAGGCCTGCCAGAGGCAAACCAGCCCGGATCTCCTTGCCACGTGCTCACTGTGCACCCTGAGCTCTTTGGAGCCATTAATGCAATGCCCCAGCTAACCTGTCAAAGCAAGGCAGCAGCTCAGTAATGTGGTTTGAGTATCTTTGTGCACAGGATGTTGCAAAAAGCTCTAACAACTGAATTATACCTCCCTGGGGAGAGCTACATGTGTAATTAACATTTCAGATGTACTTAGAGGAGTATCTATTATTACATGAATGATAGCAGGGACCACAAATTCCCATTCTGGGAGTCTCCAGGATATTTTATTAGCCAGTGTATTCATGGTTATTATTAGTAACAGTAACAACATTTTTTTGTTTTTTGTCCTCGTAGTCTAGGCACAGCAGTCAGCCTTGGTTTTAGACTGGATGGTTTGGAGCAACTCAGTTACCTAAAAAGCACTTTTACTCATGACCAGATGGTATCGATATGTTATTCTCAGCAGCTTGGCAAAAGTGCTTTAAAGATGTGATGTACTGCCACTAACATCATGGGCAGAAAACCTGCCTTGCTGGGGAGCTCCAAATAGCTTATTTCTGCTCCCTTGAAGAGCCCATGGACAGAGTGAGGTCAGGTCTATACACCAGGGCACCAGCTGAGGAGCGACTGACCAGAGGGAGAGCTCCACAAAAGGGATCATTAGCAGAACCACATTGAAAATCAAGCACTTCAATCTCGAGGACACCCAGAGGCCAACTGCCTTTGCAGAACGAGCAAAGGGCAAATTTAAATATAAACAACTTAGCCTCCTGACCTCTATTTCAGGTTTATAGAAACTACCTATTTCTGCAGCGATGGTCATAAAATCACTTAATAGGAATTTGATACAGATGTGCAGGGGAGATTTTCCAATAGGAAAGTCTCATAATAGGATCACTTTCACAGAAAGAATGTAGTCACTTGTTACTGCTTCTAGATTTTTCTTTTTAACAAAAAGAGCAGAGAGGCGTCTAAGGCACTGATAACCCAGCTGCTGTGCTTCTTACGTGTCTAGAAATGTCACATCCTAACCTCTTGTTGCAGTGCCTAGGACAGCACCTGGGACAAGGTAGGACCCATGAAATACTGATCCCAAGATGCATAGATGGTGTCTGCAGTCATAGGCTTAATAATAAAACTCACCAGCCAAGGAACAGTATGGTGACTGTTGCCAGGCAGAAGTTATAAATTATTTTTACATTATCAAGAAAAATGTGTATCAATTATATTATTGCATTCTGTGAGAGGAAGTTTTCTGTACCATTCCACTGTCAATGTTTTTTGTGTTTGTATTTCATAAGTTTGATTTTAATTAAGAAAAAATAAAAGTCAGTTTGAGTTAAATGCATGTGATTTGTATGAATTACATGCTCTAAAAAGGCTGTGTGCAATAAACAGCTAGAAAACAGGAAGGATGGGGTTCTTTGTGGATTTAATGCAGACTCTGGGCTTCATACAGATCTGGATTTAAGTCTGGCCCCAGATAAAGGGATCCAGCGATGACCCCAGACACATCCCTTAGCTGCTCAAGGGGCTGGTTTCCACACGTGCAGACCAACGTGTGACGAGCTTAAGGGGCCAAGTTCACGGCACAGCACCTGGTGCATGGCCAGCAGCCCACCACAAACTAACCAAGGGTACGAAGGTAACGAGGATGGCAGCTGTGCCCTCACTTCCCACTTTATGTTAGAGGCCAGGGGCTGTGAGTGCAGCGTAGGTGCACAATCAAGGAATACCCTCTTATGTAACTGCTGCAGTGAGAAATCAGGGCAACAAATGGCAATGACTACAAAACCAAATTAATCTGCTAGGTGTCATTTAAAAACTTCAGGGTATTACACACCGAGAGAAAAATGTCAAAATAGTAATGGATAATTCAGAAAAGTTCACTGCCTGAAGATGCTTCATACATACTTTTAAAAGGAGCTGATACTTTGTTATTCGCTGAACAGGTTTGATAAGGTAGGAAGAGATGGAATTGGCTAATCCATGCCGCTGCTGTATCTCCTGTATTAAAAAGATGTATACATATATTTTGAACATCACTGGATAAGTCAGACAGCATGCATGAAAAACATTTATTTAAATGGGTTTAGATGAACACACATGTAACACTATTTTTCTGTAAATATGAAGTGGAAATCACTACTGATTCCTTAAAACATCATACAAAAATAAGAAATCTCCATTAAGTTATTACCTTGAACATCAAAGATGGCAGGGTTTACTCTGCATTACTGGCTTCCATGTGCAAAGATACAAAACAGGCACGGCAACGACCCCATTAGCTGTCCCCACTGGGCCAGCTCAGGTTCATCACCACGGGTCCACCCTGTCTTCCAACACAGCCCCTGATGCTTTTGCTACGTTAACACCCTAACTGCAGACCACCCAGCCTGGCAAAACATCCCTTCCCACGACCCCGCTCTCTATATGAGAGGCTTCCGTCTAACAAACGTATGTCACAGCAGTGAATTGTTCTCTCCCATTTGCTCTCATGTTTCACTATCAGCCTATAGTTTCACATCAACCTACTTATATTTGCATTATCTTAGCTCTTAGCACTCTTCACAGAAATTTTTAAAAAGATTATCTTCTGACTTTCTATCTTCCAAATTAGATGCAGCACTCCCCCATCTTTGTGTTGTCAATCTGTTTGTCATTTGACTGAGCGCTCCGTGAGCCGTGAGTCAGACACGCCACAGCGAGCTGCACAGGGGGTCACCAAAGCGCTCGCTCCCCAAGAGTCAAGGAGATTAACTTAGACACTTGACAATTCTTCCGCTAGCTTCTGGAATCATGAATACAGTTTAAAATGCTTCTTTTCGAGATATATATTTGTTTAAACTGTGGGATTTATAATTTAATGATTATGATGCCCACATCTGTAAATTTAAATGACACCTAAAAGATTTTTTCACAGCCAGGATAATGCACAGATCTTAAGGATACAGGTAAAAATGAGTTCTGACAAACGTTAACACATTGTAACCAAATCCCAAACCAAGATACAGAATATTTCCAAGACCATGGACGTTCCCTCACACCCCTTTCCAATCAACCACCCCCGCAGCCCCCCATCTCCACCCCGAGGAGACAACCGTACTCCGATTTCACAGATTAGTTTTGCATGTTCTAACATTTCATATAAAAGGAATCATACAGATTATACTCTTTTTTAAACGTCTGGCTTCTTCCACTCAACCTAACGATTTTGAAACTGACCTATGTTGTTTCCTGTGTCAACAGTTCATTCCTTTTTATTGCTGAGCACTATCCATTTCATGAATACATCACAACACAGTTGGAAGACATTGTAATGTCTTTAACACTGCGTTTTAATAACATAAAGAAACGCATCTGAGAGATTTCTAAACACCCATCTCAGTGCTTCTGTTGGCATTCTTACTGTCTAATTTTAGGGTTAGCATTATTCAGATATGGCTGTAAAGTAACAGGACTTTTCTAAAATACCTGACAAGTGTTTAGTCTTGCTTAAATAGAAGTTTCCTTTTTCTAAAAGGCTGTTAGTTTCTGAAAGAAAACTTTCTTGCTTCTAAACTTTACTTTGGATGGGAGGGGGGCAGAAAGCTGGGGTCAAAAGGAAGCTCTTTATTGTTTGTCACTGGTATAACGCGATGTAACCTGTGGACCCTCTAAGTTAGACAGCCTGGCTTCCTTCACTCTTGAAGTATTTTTGGGCCACAAAGGCTTGTGAAATGGCTTTGGTTCCAAACAGTAAACGTGCTACACGCTCTCCCTGCTTAGGCCTTAAATCACTCTAACTCTGGACGCAGTCAAGGCTGTGGGCTTCAACAGGTGACAGAGACCGAGAGTCATGTGAAATATAAAAAAAAGAGGCTGTGCTGGGCTGGGAGCAGACCTCAGTTTTACCAAGGCAGTAGGTACAATTACTGGTCACAAGAAAGAACTACTAAAATAGGGGCTGAAGGAAGAAATGAAAGGCCATCTACAGGAAGGGTGCTTCAACTCTAGGGCAGAAATAAAACTTTACTCCAATTTCCCAGACTTTCAGAGAAAAGCAGGTTATCACACTCATCCACGCACAAGTGTAAAGACAGGAAATGAATCCAACGTTCTTTCTGCCTTATGCATCGAACTATGTGTAACCTTTGGAAGAACCCTATCTTCAAAATATATCTGGCACATATCTGACCAACTTCTAGAAACCCAAGAAGCATTCTGCAGACTGTATCATAAAACTCTGATCCCTTTTGTACTAAACAACCTCCCTGCAACAGCTTTCAAAAACTAGATAAACTACAGCTAAAATTTACTCCAATTAGAACGTAACTAAGGAATCTCCCAGCTGGTCCTGGTTGTTACAGTGTTTTTTGCAAAATTCTGTCAGACCACTTTTGGAAACTAATAACATAGTGAAATTAAAATAGAAAAAACAAATAATTAAAAATTCATATATAAGGTATTAGAGGTAAAAATTAATGATTGCATATAAATGCTAATTAGTGATATATATACACAGGCAAACACATATGCACATATTAAAATGTGAGTTTCTTTTACAGTAGCTGAAAAGGATCTTTAAAAAAACACCTCATTTTTTTAAAACAGAAGAAAATATAAGAACATGGATATAAATGTGATAGATAAAAATGGAAATAAACAATGTATCACTAATTAGGTGAGAGTTAGTAGTAATGATGTATTATATTTATGTTAAATAAAACTGTGAATTTCAATAGCTTTCTTGGTAAACTATTACTTACATCAAAATAGGATCCTGCATGCTCTAAGATTAGCTGAGTGGAGTCAGGCTTGTTTTTGCAGTAGGTGACATACATCTGAAACTTGTCTGCCTATAAACAAACAAACATTTCAACATCTCATTCAAACTGCAATAAGTCAAAGTGTGGGAGACTTTTATGTAGAAAAGACATTGTGCTTAAAAGGACACTGATGCCCCAAATAAAAGAAACTCTATTTCAAAAAGAAAACTATTACAATAAGAAGCACAAGCTGCTGACACTACATGTTCTGGAAGACCCGGCCTGGCCATCACCACTTCCAGCAGTCTTCCCTGACCCTGGCAAGTTGGGGACGGGCACCGTCCTCTCTTACCCCGCAGAGCTGTGTGCAAACGCGGCGGCCAGCCTGGGACTGCTCGACACTGCTTCATGTGTGTGCTTGCCCATCGCCTGGGGGGGGGATCCCCAGCAGGGCAGGCCCTCCTCTACCGGGGACCCCCCAGAGCCAGGCAGAGGACTGCCACACTGTGCGTTCTATTTCAAACCATCACTAAGCCAGGAAAAGGCCCATTGCACAATAGCAGCTAGCTGGAGACGTGATTCTTTAAGGAAAGGTCTGTTTCTCTGTGTGTAAGGAAAAGTATCCAGCAGACTATGAAGACTTAAACAAACAATGTTCCTTCTAGCTTCTTTCAATGTCACTAAATAATTGTGAGAGAACAAGCAGCTGAGGTTTCATTACCCAAGTAACAAAGCAATGTCCAACGTCCTCGGGCAACTGTTCATACTTTTCCAGCTCCTTTAGGAATATGCTGCAGAGAATAAAAACGGTATCATAAAAGAGAAATGATCATTATTACAGCGCTTCAGAACATCTCCCAGTGAGATGATATACCAGAAATTAGACCAAATAGACCATAACTTCAGGCGATGCCTGAGTTTCATCACTTTAAATCAAGTGAAGTGAAAAAATCCGTGTCTCCTAGACTTTAAGATTCCAGATTCCATGAAACGTGGCGCTCTTAACTAGGGTAAAGTATTACGACTACCAGCTAACCAGTTTAGCTTTCAACTGCTCCTAACAGATATTCTGACCTAGCAGCTTGCTTCTGGGTGAGTGCCAGCATTTAGCTGCCAGGGACATAACTGAGGGATATAAATGTCCGGTCTGAAGAAGGCATTCAGCACCAGGGACTCCTGCTGGGGTGGGGGGCTGGCGGAGAGACCCCCAGCTATGGCCCCAAGATCACCTTACCACAGGCAAGATGGCTGCAGAGACTCTGCCTAATGGAGTTTTTATTGCTGCTGCTTCTTTGTTTTAATCTTAAAAAAAAAAATCATGTGCCTCCTTGTGGCCAATGGAAAGTATATTTTATTTTGGTCAAACTACAAATCTGTTCCTTCTTTTTTACTATAAAAGAACAAACAACACTGGCCAACAGGCTCAGGGAGAACTCTTTTTACTTTTAATCCTAGAAGTAATTGATGATTCAGCTTTAGAGAAGTCAGGGTGGCCCCCAAAGCAGTTTTCAAAGTTTTCTTAAACTTATTTCTGCAGAAAATAAGTAAAAATGTAAAACTAAGTGTGTACTAAGTTTCTAGAATATCAAAGTCTTGTTGGGGAAAGACTGGTATACTTCATCTAAATAATAGCAACAAAATCATTGAACTCTATGCTTAGTTCAACTGTAAACTTTGATTTCTTGGTGTCAAATCCAGTGCAGCATCTGGAGGTTCAAGCGTAACAAGCTCCCCAAAGTTAAAGCCACTCACTTATTATGAAACTCGTAGATTTCCTGCATGTTTCCGAAGATAATGAGCTCTTTGTTTACAATGCCAGCGGGGATCTCCTCCACCCCGCTAGTCATTTCCCACAGGTAGGTCTGGCCAGGAGGAAACACAGGGATTATACAAAAATTACACCAACTTTTCAAGCAACAGCCATCACTGACAGCTGTAAATACATACTTGGAGCTAATGCGTAATTGAAAATATATCATAAGCATGGAACTTGTTACAAAACAAGGTGAAAGACTTCTTTTGAAAAGTCCCTCAGTCACTATTAACACTGGAGAAGAGTGGCTATATTTTACAACTCCAAACTTCTTCTCAGCATGAAATTTTGGATTTAACATACTCCACAAGATACAACAAGTACGCATTATACTACTATTGACCATTATTTGCTAATCACACTCACTAGGCACATGTCTCTGGAGTTGCTGCAAAATTCTATAGAAAAAGATTGCCGGCCAGGCCGTCATGTGATAAACAGAAAGAAAGAATTAATGCTGCATCATCTCTGCAACGTGTGAAAAACAAGCCTAGAATTTCACAGAAATGCGGAAACGTGGCTGGCTGCTCAAGTATACTCTAAATCACAAAAACAACCAAATAGTGTGATTATTCTAAGAACTACCAATGGATAAAAATACAATTGACAAGATTATACTTAATCTAAACAAACAAGCAAAAAAAACAAAACAAAACAAAAACTTACGTACATCCATACACTCCCGAAGGTCTCTTACGTAAGCCTTTTCAGTTTGAATTAGCTCAGCCATTATGAACCTTAAACAGAGTGAGATGGTAAATAAACAGGCTTGTTTTACTATTCACTTTTATGGATTTAAGAAATATAAAGTGGTTATAAAGCATCAGCCAGTGATGTGTTTTGGAGAATTAAATCAAGAATAGGTAGAACAATAATAGTATCTGGTTATCAGTTTATAGGGGAAAAAGAGATTTTGGAAAAGATGTTACTGAGGTACTTCTGGATCAGCGTTTTTCAATGGCTGTACTACTGACTGTTATTTTTGGCTGTATGATTCTCTTTTGTTGGGAGGGTGTCCTATGCACTATCAGATGTTTAACCCCCTCATCTGCCCAGTGTGACAACCAAAAATGTCTCTGGACATAGCCAAATGTCCCCTGCTGGGCAAAATTGCCCTGGTTTGGTACCACTGCTTCAGAACAAATCTCTTATCTTTATTAAAATCTAATAATCTAGCATAGTTTCCTAATCAGCAAATTTTAAGCACCTAAATTTGCATCATTCATTTTTTCTCCTTACTATTACTATTCATGACCTACTGACAAAAGATATTAAATTTGTAAATGACAAATGATATTAAAACAATCTGTCCACCCCATATGAAATGGGGGCACAGGGTTAAAAACAATAAGATGCTGTTTCTGAAACAGATGATAGGGGACAGTGGATATAGTGGATCTGTGCTGCCAAATCTAAGCACATTCAGAGCAACTAAAAACATCAATGCTGCTTGATTTCAAATGGCAGCTTCCTTATTCTTTGAATGACCCTGGTAGGTTCTGAAAGTCTAACTTACTCTTTCCTGCGGGCAGACTTCCGCTTTTCTTCATTCAGTTCATGAGCAGCATCCCGGAGTTTTACCTCTGACCCAGGGATGCTGGCTGGAATAATATCTAGCTGAAGACTTTTACTCTGTGGAGTCAGAGAGTCAATAAATGAACATAATTAAATCAATAAACAGGACATTAGGAAGAATACTATGGCTTATTCAGTTTGCACAAAGCAATTTACCGATTTGTTAGAATCTGAAGAAATCCCCAGAGCTTTCTCCAAAGAGGTCCTGTACTTCTCCATCCGCAGAGAGAAATCTCTGTACCTCTTATCCACAGCTGTGACACATTTTTTTATCTCTGCCGCATGGGCATGCCCTTTTTCACAAAAGCCATCAGCCAGCTGTATCAATAGCTTCACTCTCTCTTTGGTTTGCTGCAAAAACAGGAAAGTATTGTGGAGCAAATGAAACCAACTGCCAGAAACCAGTAAAGGGCAGCCACTGCCTACAAACCTTGGGCTCTGAACAGGGAAAAAAAAATGCAAGTGCTAGAAGCTATATGTTAAGACAAACTAAAACCCCAAGTCCATCTGATCGAGCTTCCTTATTCCAGACTAGACAGCTTTCCTCATCTCTTCCACAATGAATGACATTTTTATGACTTTGAAGAAATCTAGATATTCTTTCCACAGTGTTATGATTTGGTACATACTCTGTTCTCTGTCCAGTTCTTCTTGGATCACTGGATGTATTTGTTACACAGTAACTGTGCAAAGACCTCTCCTTGCTTTATGAATGTTTCTTTGAGGTACCCAGTTAGACTGAAAGCCCTGTTAGAGCAGCAGCCACGTCATTTTGGTTTTCATGAAGCACAGGCAGCGAGGGTTCCCCCAACCCCACCCCTGGTGGGACCTTAACCAAATCCCCACGAAGCCTCTCCCGCATCGCATGCTAACGTTTCCTTTTTCACTCTCAGCGGATACAGAAGAAAATTCACTAGTCAGGAAATTATCTTCGTAGAGGTATTTAAAATTTTGTTGCCTGCTTTAGAACCCTTTTTAGGGAAAGAATACTATTTCATTTTATATGTATGTAAAAAAGATCTTTTACTAAGTTAAGGATAACCATAAAGCAATGGTTAAATAAATGACAGCAACTTCACTCAACTTTGCCTTTTCAACAGATTTTAATCACTGCCATTTTATTTAATTGTAATTTCTCCAACTTTCCCATCAACATTTCGAATGAGCACGGTTACTCTTCAGCTACAGAACCCACTTTTTTGGGATTACACTCCAACTAGAAAATCTTTACAACCAACATTCAGGAGACTGATGGACAATCTCAAAAAGAAATCGGGTCAGAGCTGAGGATCCAGATTTGTTTGTAAAATAGAACTATGGAGCCAGAGTTCACCAGGCAACTTCTAAAGCCAGCTTTAAAGATACTTTGGACTCCAAGCGCACACCATGGGCAACCCACCCATCGCCCCTCCTGGTATCCCCCAGAACCTCCTGGCTCCTCACGGCTTTGCTCAGATGCAGGTCACCTGCTCGCCGGACCCCGCGTGCCTCAGTGACAGCCACAGCTGCCTCCCGGCCCTGCCCGGCTGACTCTTCACCTTCTAACAGACAATGGGTTTGGCTGATGTGCTGTGATGACTGTCTGTCCCCTCCAACAGAAGGAATAGTTGTTTGTTTTTCTTCCTGCTCTCTAAAGCACCTGCTGTGTGCCTGACACGTAGTAGGCTCTCAGCAAAGATTAACTGGAAGAATAAATCAGCATCAGGTTCTTCGTGCAAGGTGCACAGCATCTGCTTTTGTCAGGGGGAAGGGATTACCTTCCACAGGCATGAGTTTATACTTTTCAACAAAAAGTGTATCAACTCAAACTACATTAATATCTCTGAAAAAATAACCATTGAGGATTCTGTAAAAGCTTTTTATTGGGGAAAAGTCAGCAAAACTTAAATGTCAAAAACTTTTTAGGATCTCCTTCATCATGTGTGGAAATGAACTCAAGTGGAGTGACAGAAAAGGAAAATACCTGTCAAACAAACCTTTTGACTTGTCATCAATATGATACCTCTCTGGATATGTTAAGACAAGCCTAATTATAAAAGCAAGAGAATAAAATGTCAAAATTTCAGACTTGGAAGTATAAATTCTAAAAGGGATTTAACTTAGAAACACAGCTAAATTTTAATATTCGAGAGAATTAATATGACTAATGTAGGATTTTTTAATTAGGTTGCCATAAAAAGATTTCACTGCTGTGCCCCCAAAGCACATTAAAAGTTGTCCTTTATCGCTGTTCGAACACTTCTTTTTCATTGTTACATATGCTGTTAGTGGGCAAAACTACAAACTACATTCATCTTTAGCGGCTTAAGAAAGCTATTTATAGTGTTTTAAGTGCTGGTGACATAGGAATGAAGATTAAAGATAATGCAGTTTGCTTACATTAAAAACAGAAAACAAAAAACATCAAAAAACTACAGGAAGATTTTTGTATATGTATAGTATACATGGTAAAATATACCAGCTGTCAGCATGTAATACCAATAGGCTGATATTGATTATACGAAACTAATGAAACATAGAAGATCTCCTACAAGCAAAGCTTGGTAGGTTGATGAGTCTTAAACGTGGATAGACTTCATTTAAAGGATGTTTAAATGATAGTTACAAGACAGTTAACAAGATGGTTACAAGGCTTCTCGCTAAGGCTTTCCCTGGCCTCTTTATTGAAGACTGCAACCTGCCCCGCCCCATGCGGCACGCATTACTTCGCATCTCTATATATTTTCCCCACTTATCACGTGCTTGCCTGTTTCCCCAACCAGGATACGAGAGCCATGAGCCCAGCAGGCAGAACCGTTGCAGGTACATAGTAATAGGGGCTCAAATAAATACTTGTTGGATGAATGAATGTGTGACAAAATTATATAGAACGAACTGCTCATCCAAAGACCTTTTTAATCTTAATATATTTTTATTTTAATTGTAGTTTTAAATGCATTCATGGGAGTCAAAATTCAAAAGATAGAAAAGGATACCAAATGGGAAGTTTTCTCACCCTTCTCCCCCTGCCACCCAGTTCATCTTTTCAGAGGCTCCAAAGTTAGTAGTTTCTTATGTACCATTCCAGAGAAAGGAATGTACATATATTTTTTTCCCTCACATTTTTAACATAAATGCTAGCATACTATATATACTGCTCTGCACCTTATTTTTCACTTAACAAATCTTAGCTATCCTTCACTGCCAGGACACAAACAGCATCCTTACTAGTTTGTAGAGCTGCATAATATTCTCACCTCTGGATATTCCCTAAAGTTATCACATCACCACCGATGGACCTTTATGTTGTTTCCAACCCTTTCCCATTACAAACAACAAAGCACAACTAACCCTGACCAGCTGTGCACTGAGCAGACCTATGCAGCACAGCATTTCAGTGTGTGCAGTTGTAGGGGCAGACAGAACGTGTGTGGGGGGAGCTGAGAGGTGTTGCGGGCTATCCCACCCGGAGTCACGCTGGCTCACGGGCCCCAGCAGTGGGCACGAGGCTGTGCCCCAGGCCCCGCCGACACTGTGGGCAATTAAGCATTTGTGGAGGCAAATTTGCCAATCTTTTCTTTTATAATTTTGGGTGTTATGTCATGCTCACAGAACTTCCCCAGTATAAGGACAGGAAAAAAGAAAAAAAAAAAATCCAGTTTTTTTTCCTAGTGGTTTTAGGTCTATGTTGCTTACGTTTAAATCTTATATCCTTCTGGCATTTATCTTGGTATCAAGGTGAGATATGAAGCCAACTTAATCTTTTTGCAGAAGGCTACCCAACACCATTTTAAAAAAAACACCCACAAACAAGTCTAGGTCCTTTAATATGGTTTTTCATAAATTATATGGTTTTTCACCCTTATTCTATTTATCTCTAGAGACTGTTACAAAGTGGATTTTTATTTAAAAATTATGTACATAGTGTAATTTGAACAACCCTCTGTAGGCATAATCAAGGAAGCAGAGAAAAATAAAAGCAAGGTGAATTCTTAAATCCACATGCTCAAAAGCACTTTATTCATCATGTGCCCAGGTAATCAGAAAATCAGAATGGATGCATCTTGTATGGTCTCAGGTACTTTCTAGCAAAGTACGGCATTTGGGACACTGGTGATCAGGATGGAAGGGGGCTGCATGGGAGGAAGATTTGGATATCTGAAATGACTCAGGAAGGTGGCGGGTTTCAAACATCAGTGTGCATAAAAACCACCCAGTGAGCTGGTTACAAATGCCCATCCTCAGGCCACACTCCTCCTAGAAACTGAAAGTCAGTCTGTCCATCGTGAGGACAGAAATCTGCTTTTGGGTCATCACCCAGGAGCCAGCCGAATCTTAATAAGATAGTGATGAGAAATGTCTGGCTTATGGCTTTATTCCATCAGCACTAAAAATGCTATAATACTAATCACTAGAACAGGATTGGAAGACTGTCTGGTCAGAGGCAAGGATTCTCTGTGTAACAAAAGGAAAATGGTTTCTTAGAAGATACTAAGATATGGTGGCAAAAGGCAGCAAGAGTAGAAACCTCCTTTCAACATGAACAACTAAATGGTATCTCCACACACCAAAGCAGGATTCTTTCTGATTAAAAGAATGGCAGCCAGAAACTAAAGAAAAACAAAAATAGTGAAGACAAACAAAAACTGCGAAGAAAAACAAAAGCAAAGGGTGTTCTTTTCAAACTCTATCCGTTCATTCTAGCATAACTCATTCAATATAAACAGAGTTCTGCGTATTTCGGAAAAAGAAAGTTCATGTGTATGAGCATATTTCTTACATAAGGGCAAAAGTACATGCCTGCTAATGCCCGCCTGTCCACTAACCAGAGCCCAAGTCTAAGGAAAAGGGAAATTTAGGAATAATGGATAAAATTCTTTCTTACAAACTCTACTGGAGGAACGAGGCTGCTCAGCTCTCAGCTCTGGCTGGTAACAGCCACATCACTGTGTGCAGGGGCCTGGAGCTGTGCAGCCAATAGGCTCTCGGCCTGCAGAGTGGAGTATTAACTGCACTTTTAATGTCAGTGAGGAGGAGAACATCTCACATCTGCCTCTGAGTGATACAGGAGATATCTTCTTAATAATTAGGCACCCACCCCCCACCAACTAAGCTTGGTGTCCTCCCCTGAGCACCCCTTGTGCCTCCTGGGGGCCCTGAGCCTACCCCCTCCCCACTGCAATGCTCATGGCACCCCACTGAGTGCTGGGCCTTCTCCCAGGCCCTGGTGATCAGCCTATCTGCACCCCTACTCGACGGTGCATGCCCAGAACCCGGCACCTTGAGCACTGAATGGAAATAACAGCTTGCGGGGCAGGGGGCTGGGGAGGAGAAGAGCGGGCAGTCAGAAATTGTTGCAGAAAACATAGAAAGTATAAATAAACACAATACAAAATAACTGTCCTCACCTGAAATGATGCTCAAATTCCTCTTAGAGGCGATTTCAAAGTGAGGTAAAGGGCCACACAAGATAATCAATCTTGTTAATTATATAGGAACGTTTCTTTATAGACAAAAACGTTATCCAGCATGATCATTTATTTTCTACTCTCAAATCTGAATTTTCAGCTTTCTATAAAAGCTCAAATCTATCAAGAATAACAAAGGCACTTCTGAAAATAGGACGTATTCTCAAAAATTGGGGGAAAAAGAAACAAACAAAAAAACAACCACAGGATGAAAAAGTAATTGTAAAGGAGTCTCAACACTCTTCTGAGCTGAGAGAAAGAATATGCAGTACGTACTTTGGTTGGAAAAACATTCATGCCAATGTGTTAATTCCAATGTATTTGCTTAAAAAATTCATATTTGCTCAAATATACTACTTAGGCCATAAAGATGTATTTTATTCTATTTTGATTTTCAGCAGAAAAGTGAAAATGCCTCAAGTTTCTTAAACCTATGAACAACCATTAACAAAGTCCATTAACATAAACTCAGCCAACTACAAAACACAATTTCCTAACTGAACTGAGTGTAAGCAAACTAGTGTGATATTTTTCATGAACTAAAGACTCAGAAAGAAAGTATCAGCAAAATGTGTAAGTCAGTAACACCAGCGTTTGATAGAAATAGCAAGTACTAGTAAATACCTTGGAAAAAGAATATGAAAAGGACAAAGAAGGGGGGAAAAAGAAAGAGAGAAGGGAGATACAAAAAGCAGATCAACAAAAGGAAACGAGAAAAAGTTAGGAGAGGAGAGGAGGAGAAGTTAAAAAACAATGCCTGAGAAGGCAGGAAGGAGCATCACCTAAATTTAACAGAGAGCAATCTATTCGGCACTCGTCCTGTTTCTCCAACTTCATAAGGTGTTTCTCGAATGACGTTTGAAAAGGGCCTGACTTGGATGAGGATTTCTGGGCTGAGCCTTCCGGACGCCCCTCAGCAGCCGAGCCCTGCCGCCCCCACTCACCTTCGCGGTGATCTGGAACTCCTCGTGCTCCTTCAGGAGCTCCTGGGTGTGCTGGATGCTGGAGCCCGTGGAGGTGTGCGTGCTCAGGTAGAACTCCCCGCTGTCATGGATCCACTCTAGAGCCTACAGCGGGAGGAACGGAGAAGCTCATGGCCGGGCTTCCGAGACGGGAGTCTGTTTCTGAGCATCTCGTTTAAATGTGGAATCGCACGCCAAGGCTGGCATGCCTCAAGAAACATGCCCTCAAGGAGAGACAAGCTTCTGAGAAAAGTATCGTAATTCCAAAATAATAATTTAAAAAATGACATTCTAGAAAGTTACAATTGTGTCATGCATGCAACCAAAAGAAAAAGTTCAAGTTTCTCCTAACCAGGAACCTAAAGGCACAAAACCAGTCCCGTCAAAGAACTCAAGTGTGACTACCATCCCATATAAAGAAGACTGAAAAGATACAGGGGCAGGTGATCTGAGACCCTCATATAGCTAAGCCAACAGACAATCGTGTTACGGAAACTTCAGGGCACTACTGGGTGGGAGGTTTTAATTAAACAAAAAAAAAAAAAAATAGCAGATATGGATTCTCAGTCTCCAAATATGACCTTTCCTTCATCCTCCTGGGTCCAGGGGGAGTAGCCTGTGTGTAACCACTTTCCCTGCTTTGATGAGGCTCCTGAAAAGGCCCCTCCACCCTGCATCCCGTGTAGACACAGCTCCATGGAGACGCTCTCAGGGTAAGGGAGAAAATTATCCCCACAGGGGAGCAGGAGCCTGCTAGGCTCACACTGCAGTGGGAGAGCACAGCCCTAAGCCACACAGTCGCACGTGTCCTCAGGTGGAAGCTGTCATTCAAATTACATATTTATATATCTCCAGGGAAATCCTACTTATTTAAACATACTCATCTAAAAAGGCAATGCTGTGGAAAACAAGCATAAAAGAATAGAAAGCTTTTATATTTGTCCTTCAGAACCTCTAAGTCTCCATCCAACTCTTCACAGCATTTTTGGGAATTTTTATAGAAAAAACAAAAAAGGAAATCACGATCCCTAGGAATGTTCAGCTTCCTGGCTGAATATGCCTGAGCATGGCTATCCCATTTCTGAAGCAATGTGAATACTGACACTGAATCAAGGCAGAAACCCTTTTGGTGACTTATTCAGAAGCCCTTCGTTTACCCATTCCTACGGCAGACTGTCCCCGAGTGCCCACCTAGAGAGCCAGGCGCTGTGTGAGGTGCCAGGAAATAGGACAAGCTTAGAACCCAAACCCAAAACCAACCCCTCAACCCCAACCTGAACCTGAACCCCATCCCTAACCTACCCCTAGCCCCCTAACCTTACCCTCCCCGCCCTACCTTAACCCTGGCCCTACCCCTACCCCTGTGACCACGGAGGAGAAGACAGATTAAAACAAATACGCAGAAGACGGAGGGCAGCGAGCAGTGAGGGCGTGGGGACCCCGCTCGGGAAGGGAGGGGCGGAGGGCCGGCCAAGCAGGGACCTGAGGCTGAGCAGGGAGCGGCTGCGGGAAGAATGGGGGAGGCCTCTAGTCCGAGGAAGCACACACCACGCGCCTGAGCGGAGCACACGGGGGCTGCGGCCGGAGGGAGGGCCGGGAGGACAGCAGTGGTGAGGGAGGGACAGGCTGGAGGGCAAAGGGGCCCTGGATTTTCCTGAAGCAAACGTGGCTGCCATGTGGAAAAGGGATTGGAGGGGAGAGTGAGAGGACATAGTAAACCAGTCAGGACCCAGGAGCAGTGGTCTACGCGAGTGATGGAGGGGCTTACAGGGCACGGTGGCTCTGCAGATGAGAAGGGAGACAGGCCTGTGACTTGTGGAGGGCTGTACCTACGGGACAAGAGGGAGCGAAGATGTGGGGAGATGGGGGGCAGGCAGGAGTCCAGAAGGGCACGCCCCCGCCACTCCCGAGATTAGGAGGAGGGGGTGCAACGTGCTGCTGGAGGGACACCGGAGGGGGGCAGGGAATCACGAGTGCACCTGATGAGGCCAAAGTGCCGAGATGGCAGGGGTAGCTGCAGTTACAGATCTGGAGGGCAGAGCAGAAAGGGAGGTCAGGGCTGGGAGTGCCAACGGAGAGATAAGAGGAGAGGAAAGAGAAACAAGAGCCCGGCCGGACGTAGAGAAAGGCAGTATTCAGAGGGGGGATGAGGAGGAGGGGCCCATGAGACAGGAGGGACCTGGGGGGCGGCGCTAAGGAGGCCGAGGGGTCCCCTTGTCCCCGATCCCACCAGTGGTGTTGGTTTCCAGCCCATTGCACTCGGAGCAACACGCCGAAGACTAAAATCAGGAGAGGACGTCACGGGACGTTCTGCTGGTGGTGGCTGCTGTTCACCAGTGCCGTGCTCACCTGGCATCGTCAGTGAAGGCATGGACTTAATGGCTTTAGTTTGGGCAGATGAGCTGACTTTAGCAAAAAGGACACAACACATCCCATTATTTTTCTCAGTCAAGAGAACTATTTACAATTTTGCTTCTCTGTATCTGAACGATTCCTTATATTTCAACAGAGAAAGTTGAGTGACAAAAGAATATGCCACAGTCTCTAACTGGAAACAAAATGAGGTGCCCCATAATTGTGAAATAGGGATGAACTCTCTTTAAGTAAAATGTAAAGGAAATACAATTTAAACATGAAAAAGAAATACCCCTTGCCCCTCACTGCTGGGAATACGATTACCACAGCAGAAGATGGCAGCCGCGAGGAGAGGGGGGCTGGGACGGGCTGCCAGTTTCATGGACAATGACCTCTGGGTCATCAGCTCTGGGAACCGGGCAGCTCTGAGCACCACACCACCCACTGCAACCCCCTCAGCATGGGCCAAGATGGAACAAAATGTGGTCCCCAAGTAGGGAACCTGGGCTGAGTGAAGCTGACGTTTGCTTGGGTTGACGAGGCTTCCCGGAGGGCCTGCCGCGTGCTGGTGCACGTTAAGTGACCAGGTCGCTCCAGAAGCAGCCCAGGTCTGGGAGTCACCATCAGGACGTGGGTCACCACTGACCAGACACCTGGGGGGCCCCAGAGACTCGGAGATCAACGATGAGGATGACATGCGGTGACAACCACCAGGCGCCCGCCCGGGGCCTGGCACGCAGAGAGTGGACGTGAGCTCGCCCGATGTCCCGCTCACCGACTGAGCTCCAAACATCTCATGGACACTTACGCTACTGTGAAGGCCACAGAGGAACCACAAGTATCTTAATGCTCAAGGTCTGAGCTAAGCAGGCTTTATCTCAAAATGATCATCTTCAATGACTGAAGATATGGGCTGGAGTACCTTAACCTCAAAAGACCCAGCATTTTCTCTACTTAACCAAATGTATGAACATTTTTCAACTAAATATGAATTATTGGAAATGCTGTGACATTTTGCATTTTACTTTAGCTCAATTCACTTGAAGAACAGAAATTCATCTTGAAAACCTAAATATGCCAATATAAAAAGCCACCCACCACACTATTTACACACATAAACACTGCTGAACTAAGACTCCGCGGTAGCTTTAAAACAATCACCGTGTTATTGCTTGTAAGTCGCCATCTGAAGTATTCGGCAAACATGGGAGAGAAGGGTCGAGGGGCAGCTTTGGGGTCTGAGCGCCCAACTCAAGGAGTGGCACACTTGTTACAAGGTTGCGCGTTTTCTATTTACAGCTAACTGTTAATTAAAATCCGAGACTGTTTTGAATGCTAGAAAGCGTTTTTGAAAACGGCAGAAACGGCGGCAAGGGCCCATCCGGTCGCCGAGGCCTAGGGACACGGGGGCGCGGAGCCGGGGCGGCCGACCTGCTTGGCGCTCCGTTCGAAGACCACGTACTGCTGGCAGTGGTCCAGCCGCCGCTTCCTCATGGTCCAGTAGTGCAGCACCCTGTTCTCCCGCTGGAAGAGCTCATTCAAGATATCTGGGAGAGCAAAGAGAAAGGCAGCCTTTGGTGCTCACCGTCAAAGCCAAAACCCCCTGCCAAGCCCCGTCCATCTTTAAAGACGTTTATGCACATGCCACCGGGAGGCAGCGTGTTGAACCGAGAAGCCACTGCGTCCTCGTACGCGGTCTCCAGAGCACGTCTCCAGGCCCCCCTCGTCTTGCCCTAATTTACCATCGCACGACTGAGGTCCCAGGGAGCTGAGATCATGGGCTTGATCTCTAACGCCTTGGGAGAGTTGGGTTAGTGGCATAAGAATCCTTTCTCTCCTCTGGGGCAATTCAACAATCGTTAGAAAAAGCATCAGTATGAGATAATTTTCCTCAAGACTTTTAAAACCCTCGTATCAAAGGAGCAAAGGACTTTACATCTACTTGGTGATAAGAGATAGGGGAAAAAGGTAGTTTTTTTGTTGTTGTTGTTAACAAAAAGCTTAGAACAGGAAAAGACATGAGCTAATGAGCAAAGCACATAAACATGAAGTTTACGATTTTTAAAAAATGGCCAAGAGACACACAGGCACATGTTTACGCTCACTCAAACAATGAGACTGTCTTTCACTGTTTCCTGGCAACCACCGACAAAACTGGCACTGGAAAGGCTAAGGGAAACGGGCCGCCGCGATCATTTATTACAGAGGGAAAAAACCTGAGTTCAACCTTTGTGGAGGGCAGTTGAGCACCAGGCAGTAACACCGAGTGTGTGCCTACCTCTGATCCCAAATTTCCCTTCCTTTAGGTGTCCAGCACGGGGTACTCTCCACCCGCACTCAGCGCACCTCACTATTTTACCCAGATGCACGAACACTGAAACACTGTGTGCCACAATGGAAACCCAGAGAATCCACATGCCCACTAACAACGGCCCAGGTTAAATCCTTCGGGCTACGCACCAAAACACTACAGGGATTACGAAGGATGGAGCAGCTCATTAAATTCGGAGAATGAGATGCCTGAGATATTATTATGTGAAAGAAACAAATTGTAGACGAATATAATCTATTTTTTTAAAGTAAACAAGTTGGATGGGTGTGTGGCATATATACATCTATAACTACATGCATAGACAAGAAGCACCAAAAACTCTTGACTCTGGTTACCTCTGGTAAAGGAACTGGGTAACTATGTATATTTGTACACCTTTCAACTTTTTCACAGTAAGTCTGTTTGACTCTAAAAGGTTACAAAACAAACGGAAAACTTCAGAAAACAATTTCCAAGACTGAAATTGCAAAATATTAAATATTAAGTTCTCCACAAGTAATTAAGTCCCTAGCAGCCTGGGTACTTTGTGAGAAACAAGAAGAGAGGCATTTATGTATCACCTCAGTTTACATGCTTCTTAGCTCCCTGAAACAAATAAAGTCTCTGAAACTTGAATCAACTCAGAAAAAAATTACGATACACTTGAATGAAACTATCACACACACACACATTAATGTACACCAATGGCTCTTTTCCCGCCTCTCATTTTCAGTCTCTGCCCAAGCAGTATTGCATTTCGGCAAGTGCGCAGCCGGCAGAGTGTTAACCGCCAGGGGCTTCCTCAAGCTCTGCTCGTGAGGTCTGCCCCCCCGCCCCTTGCCTCAGCTCCCCTGGGTTACAGTCTCCTCTGCCCCCACGGCCCTCCCAGAGACTGACTGCACTGTCTCATGGAAAACTTCCCACCCCCAAGTAGACTGCTAGAGAAACAGCACAGAACACTTCATGTTTAATTCCCCACGACACCTAGTGTTACGATATTCAACAGCAAATGCATAATAAATATCTGGTGACTGAATAAATGAAACGTGCCCCCCCACCCCTGCACACACACACTGCACCTAAACACAAACTGATCTAACATGATCTTTGATCAGAGGAAACAGAATATGACCAACAAACAAAAGTAATAGCAAGAGATGACCACAGAGAAATCATGTTTATGCGACATGAGCCAAGTAAAGTAATACCAATGCTGATAACCATGAAAGTAACTTGCCGGCAATAAAGTCTTGTCCATACTGAAAAATGATTGCCCTTGTTACTCATTTTCCCAAGAGTAAAATCCACCAGTGAATACATATAAATCTCATCTGCAGAACTGAGAGGGTTGTGCTAGTATGATAGAAAACCATTCTATGACAACTAACCAATGAATCAGATGAACAGAGTAAAATGAAATGTAAAAAGTTTTTGCCAATCATGTTGTTTCTGTGCAAAGGGAGAGAAGACTCATTTGTTAACTGACTATTGAACTTTCTCCCTATGAAACGCAGCTCTACGAGTTGGGTGTGTTTGACCCTGGTCAAGGGAGTGAATGGCTCCGTGCCTGTTTCCACACGCATTTAGCACCCATCTCCTGGAGCTCACAGAATGGGTCTTAGTATCAAGGCTGTTTTAAACAACTCCCGATTTCTGATGGTCTATTTCCATGTCATTTCAACTAAACAGGTAAAAAATCTCCCGTTAAATTTAGATTTTACATTATATATTGAATAAATTCTCATTGTAAAATATTCAATCAGAATTTAGAGAGTAAAAATTGTGAGTATCCTTCACTTCCCAGTCTCACTGATCCTATTATTTATAGTTTATAGTATACATTTTCCAGACCCTTTTCTAGCATTTACATATACGTATGCATATATAAAGATGTAGTTTATAGATTTTTTATACTCAAGTGAAATCAAACTATATAATATTGTTTCACAACCTGTTTTTACTAATTACCAATGTCTTAGTATAGAAAATCCATAACTCTTTATATTTACAGCAATGATACAGGGACATAATTTCTTGATTTGAACTTTTAAAAGTAATTTGCCTAAAAAAAATTTGCCCATAGATAATTCTGGCTTTCATTCTTTTCCTTATTGATAATATTTTCACTTATTTTAACAACAAAAGCCAATGGCAACCAATATTCTGAATGCTTCATTTTCTTCCTGTTTATATTCTTCAATTTTATTCAATAAATTATCAACCAATTCAGTATCTTACCAACCTATTTACTTCATATATTTTATTAAACTAAGATAATTAGTGAGGACTTCATTAACATGAAATGTGAAATGTACATAACTTTAAAATGAAGCTCTAGAGCAACTTTCAGAATGCATCTTGATAAGCCCCTCGCCGTCACCTCCTAGACATCAGCTGGGACACACCCGGCCGCCTCCCGACTGTACTTACTTTTCACCTGCTGTTCAGGAGCTTTGATATGCGCCACCATGCCCGGCATGTTCACGCTGTTCCTGTGCAGGTATTTCAGGAAAACATCTGCATTCCTTCTAGCAAGAGTGCAAGCCTGACAAACAGTGGAAAGCAACGTGCTGTTAAATTTCACCTATACAAACACAGATTTCGAGTTTGCACGGAGGACAACATCCTGTGGCTCTAATGTACGTCTTTGCCGACAACTTATATCCAGCCAGCTTGAGGTTTGGAGAGTGCATAAGGTTAAATCCTATTCTGAGCTCCTCACTCTGTCCCGCAGATCTCGCTCTGCTGCAGCTGCCCTGAGGACGGACCCATGAGGCAGAGGACTGGAGTGGCCTCTGGCCTCAGCCCCAGAACAACTTGAGTCCTTCCACAGTCAAGCCCCAAGAAGCCTGCAGCCCTCGTGAGGTCCCTGAGCAAGAGGGACCACCTAACTGTGCCCATTTCTGTAAAGGGCAGACAGGAAATGTTTTCAGTGTGTACATCAGATGGTCTCCATACGCTGCAGCAACTACTCAGCCCAGTGTCAAGGAAAGCAGCTACAGAGAACACTAAATGAGGGGGTGGGGCCAGATTCAGCCTTTGGGCCATAATTTGTGACCTGTGGTTATGCTTTGGGGTGGTTTGTCATGTAGCATTATTGGGATAACAGATCACTGTTCTCACAAATTTGGGTGTGTTTATGTGGTAGCACAGAGCAAATACAATTTTGGTAATGTATTAAAAACAAAATTATTTATATATGAGAAAAGAATTATACATATAAGATTAAAACAGTTAAGAAAACCTCCCTAATTATATTTGAATTGGAAATATTAGTGGAGACTCATGGTGTAGTTTTCTCTTTAAAAAAAAAAAAAAAAAAAGAAAGGAAAAGTGTCTTTGCTTTCATCTACTAAAAAGGCCAAGAAACAATGACCAAACCAATAGTGAAGAACATCCTTAGGGCCCAAACTATGGTCTCTAAATACCAATTACCACCAGCAGGAGACAGTACTCCCTGAAGAACAGTTGACTTCCAGGTCTGGTGCAGGAAATGTACAAGATGAGTCTGAAATAAGCTGCCATACCTAACAGCAAGGAGACGACTGGGATTATGTCAAAAGGACATAGGAGCCAAGTTGACTTGAAGGGGCCCCCACTGATGGGACAGGCTGAATATTAAAAGATAAATGACTGCTACTGATTGATATACATAAATATACTAAAATCCATGATGATACTAGAAAAATAATTAGTCATATTTAGAGGTTGCTAAGGCAACTCATTCTGAAAATGGGAGGCGAAAGAATCAAGCATTTAGCCTGATTTTCCTGTACACATTATATTTCAGAATAGCCAAATAGCTGAGGAGGGAAAATTCTTTATAGACGAGTTCTAGCACATCAAGACAGAATGAATGAGAAAATTACAGTATCACCATTTTACAACTCCAAATCAAACAGTTTCACCACCGGCTACTAACCCCCTTTGGTGAAGGGCTGATGGGGAAGTTCACAATGGATGAAATGCACTCACTACTTCTGATAACCGTGATGGTGCCCAGACCAAGCAGAACCGATACTACGTGCTTCTGGGAGTGATGCAAAAGGCAGCACCTCCAACAAGGCATCCCAGGGGCCCAACCCACTCACAAGGCAAACCCGAATCTGGTCAAGGCTCTCACTCCACCAGGAACGCAGAGGAGGAGGGTGGTGCTGGAGGACACCGCAGGACGCAGTTACCGAAACGCAGAATGGGGGAAATTTCCAGTATGAGTAACCCGTTTCCCCAGTTAACAAATGGTAATCAAAGGGAGGGAGGAACAGTTCAGATTAAAAAGAAAGACTCAGGAGACAAACGTTGAGTCCTGGGAGAAAATCAAATTGAAACAGAAACACAGAAGCCTGAGGGAGGGACCCCCACAGAGGGCATGCAGGTGTCAGCCCAGTCGACTGGGTGTGTTTCACTACAGCTGCGTGGAGTGTGTTTGGCTCTTCATTCAAACCAAGTGTTTAACAGCATTTATGCAACAATCAGAGATATCTGAACACTTCGGGATTTTAGGTAACATTCAAGAATTACCATAACTTTTTATGATAATGGAACTCTGGTTACATTTTGGGAGAGCAAAAGCCAATGTTTACATGCATACTTAAGTATTCCAATAAAATGATATAACAGCAAGAATTTAAAATCACACCGGGGGTGCACGTGCCCACACGGGACGACTGCTGAGCTGGGCGTGGCCTGCCTAGGGCCCATCATTCTGTCCTCCATTTCTGCATTCATTTCTAAATCTCCATTATAAAAAGTAAAAAACTGTCCAATACAACATTCTTGCTGAACAAAGGAATCTGAACAGGCTTTCACTTACTTTTGTTCTGTAATTTTTCCTTTCTTTCTTAACTATATTAACGAAGAGGCATTTCATATGGCTTTATGCTAAATGGATACCAGAGAAATAGACCCAATAATTATATCATAATTAAAGTTGTAATGATTCCAGGGCTAGCATTAATAAACTTAAAATACCAGGGACAAGCTGGGGCAGGGGGCTTTAGGATCCCTTTTAAAATAGTTACAATTAATGGCTCTGGCCAACCTGCAAGTCTTTTCTCACTGGATTTGCTTTAAAAAAAAAAAAATCCACTTAAGTGGAAGTCCAAAATAAGTCAACAGATTTAATTTTCAAAGAACTACAACTTATTTTCCTAGACTAAACAATAGTGCTCTGTCAGGACAGAGGATCGCCTTCAGAAACGAAACAAAAGTTATTAAATGTACCAGGAAATGGTGTCAGAGGGGTCAGAACACTGAAGCGATGAGAAGAAATAAACTTCATAAAGCAGCAACGAACAGATTGCTGGAATCAGAATCTGTCACTGGACTCAAGCTGAAAGCAACGCAATCCGGGAGCAAAGGACCAGCAGACGCCAGCCACATGCCTTCCCAGCTGACAGAGGTGGTCCAGACACCACTGGCCTTGTCCTCAGAGAAGGTATCTACCTCTTGATGTCTTAATAGAGACATCTGCAAGGCTTTAGAACTGTAAATGTGTGAACTAATAAACCCCCATTGTAAAAGCCAACCCCTTTCTGGTATTTTGCGTAACAGCAGCTTTAGCAAACTGGAACGTATGGCAAAACAATTTTGGAAGACTGCTCACTCAAAGCTTCTCGGAGTTAAAATTTCCAGGGATCCGATTCTCCTGCAGGACACGTTTCCCTAATGTGCATTAGTCACTGATCCCATAACCTCTAAGAGGTGTTCTCGCTTCATGTCTACTCTCTCTGTACTGAGCACGTGTGCTCTGAGCTAGAGGCCTCATTCCTAAAAGCTGAATTTCTAGAGGAAGATTATGTTATGCTGGAGGCATTTTGTTTCACCAAATCAGTCTCTCTCTGTCTTCAGAATCTGTTGGTATTGTGAGTTCTAATAATTCCCAACCACTTCTTAACCACACAGATTTCTATTGCATTCTCTGTGGAAACTAAGAAATGTTGTACACCGCATGCTAGAATCTTCTTTCATCAACTAACTTGTCACCGATGTCACCCCAGTCACTCTTCCACACAATGTGAGAGCAGTGAGGTGTCAGTGGGAATCTCTGCCCGAGAGTGAGGACCAGGCAACGTGTGCCTGCCATGCAGAAGCACCTGCGGTTTGCAGCTGTGGCTTCTGGGCCACAGTTAAGACCCTCTCTATCAACTTTGAGTGAACCCTTTGTGATTTGTGCACAAGGCTTGGTGTGGCACCAGGACCCACAAAAACCAATCTTTACCTTCAGGAATGCTTCCTTTTGTTCAAGGTGCTTGCTAATCATTGGGGTGACGTGGTCCGTCTCGGAATTGGGACCCAGTTTGTCAGCTCCTCCACACCAGTCTTCTTCTCTCTTGTACTCTTGTTCCAGGCTTTCGAGGACACTGCAGACCTGTGAGCAGAAGAGAGACCACTAAGCATCTAACGTCTCAGGTAAGCATGTCTGGGCAGCATTTTCCATCAGGCTTTGGGGAGGAATGTGTGGGCCAAAGGACCAAGAACATAAGAAGCCTCAGTCTCTATTTTACTCAAGGACAAACGCACAAATCAAAGCAGGCAGCCCTTTCAGAGCAGTAAGAAAATAAAAGCTGAATTTCCTCTTCTCCTCTCTTTCTCTGGTGTCTTTCAGGTCAGACACTTAAACAAGAGGAAAAGAGGTGTCTTCTCAGCTACTTTCCCACCTCTTATTCTTTGGTACCTAACGTGAGCAAAAACAATTTTAACTCCAGAACGCTTCTTTTCCCTGCTTGACTTGGAACTGACTTGTTCAGAAAAACTGAGCTCCAAATGCAATGCTGGTTGGGGGCCCAAGGAAAGGGACCTGTCTACCTGCTCAGAAGTTTTGTAGAAGGCAACGGAAGCATTGACGAGCTTGAGGCGGTCCTCCATCTTGAGCATGAGCTGCTGCCAGTGGGAGGCCACCTTCTCCGCGCAGTCCCTGATGAGGTCCATGTCGTAGTGGTTGGCCTGCAGCATTGCCTCCGCCTTCTGCTGCACCTGCAGGGCACTCTGGTGGGTTTTCTAGAGCGCAGAGACAGAAATGTCAGGGCCTCGTTAACAGGGGGCTCGAGCATTTACCGGAGAAGAACTGGGATGGCTATGGGGTCCTCTGTTCTTCTCGATTTTACACAAGCTACTGCAGACCCTTCTAAAAACACTGTGGACAGTCCAGAAAAAAAAAGTTTTGATGCCTAGCAAACAAGTGAGCTTATACTGAAATCATCTAATGAAGGAGAAAATGCATTAAAACTTTCCCAAATGGGAATCAGTTGTGGGGTTTCCAGCATGAGAAAGAGCAGGAAAGGCCCCTAGCAACCAAAACTCTTCCAAAACCTTGTGAAGGATTCCAAGTTCACTCTGCCCATTGATCCTTCTTTTAACAGCTGCTGGCATCAAATGAACAATGGGAGAGAAAGGTCACCAGAATGCAAGCTCTTTATTTCATTTTTAACTTAAAATTTGGACTTGAGTGAAAAGTTCTCAAGAACTATTGATTTTAAAAAGAAAAGAAAAAAAATAATTAAAAGCTAAGGAATGAACCAACTATCTTCTCTGGAGGATCATGCCCTGTAGTAACTCCATCAACATAAAAATAACAAATCCATTAGGCATTTCTGCTCATTTACCCTTACTAGAAAATATAATGCGGGGACTGAGAAGTCAAAAGTTTCCTTCAGCAAAGAACTAGAACACTGGGGTGTGGCAGTCAGGGTTTATTATGGACATAAATATTTATTTTAAAACAACAGCAAGATCTTGCGTCTCACCAGAAAAAGTGTCAATGATTCCATAAAACATTGTACACAATATAATCCCATTGAAAGGCAGCATCCTTTACTCAAATACAGTGATTTACACTGACAATTTAATTATTGGAAATCATTTGACACAATGTATAATTTTCAAAGGACACCAAGAGTTTGAGCTTCAGGAAGAACTCGTGTGTCCACTGGCACTGAGTAGTGGAGAGTAAATTCATCGGTCATTTCTGTGGCTTTCTTCTCTGGCTGCTGTAAGCAGAGCAGGAAACAAGAAGTATTCTATAATCAATCAAATGCTTTTCTCCCTTGACTTTACCTTGACTGCCCATCATAATTACTAACAAAACAAAACAGTCCTAAGAATAATTAAGTCATGTGCTGTGGGCCTGAACTGGCCTGAGCTATGCTGCTGAAGCCCCTGCTGTCTGCGGGTTCCACTGCCAGCATTTTTATCGGTCACAGGGAATTCAGGACTGCCCCTGGTCTTGGGGAGACCCTGGAGGGGTCTGCTTTCCTTTGTCATTGAGGCTGGTTACACAGCAGGAGGATGCCTACCCAAGCAGTGAAATACAGAAACCTCGGCCGGGGCTCCACTCTGGGCCCCTGGTTCCATGGGGTTCCTGACTGCACCGAGTGCCTCCTGCCCGCACCCTCATGGCGGGTGGGCAGCAGGAGACGCCCCTGGCCCTCTGGCCACTCGGGCTCCTGGCGAGAGACACTTGGCTGGGAGGTGAGTCCTGCTCTGCACCCTTTTCCTGTAGTGGCCTGCAGGTTTGAGAACACTGTCATTCTGGACCTGCTTCACTGCCTGGGCACTGGCTGGCAGGATGCGGGGCCCTCACCTCGATGGCGTGCTGGAATTGCTCGTGCTCTCTCTGCAGCTGCTCGGCCTCCTGCAAGGAACTGGCTGTGATGAGCCCGGCGTTGAGCATGGACTCTCCATTGCGGATCCAGCCCAGCACCTGAAACAGGACACGAGGTGACTCCCAGGTGTCCCACCGACCACAGTGACCCGACATGTGTCCTCCCAGGGCCTGGCTCCTTGTGCCAGGCAGGAGGATCTGGCTGCTTATGATCCCACCGGCCACAGATGCAGATCCTACAATGGTATCTGATCATAGAGCTGTGTATTTAAATTAATGCTGCTATTTTTAGTAGCAAATGGGAGCTGGGAAGTTTGGAAGGTACAGCGGGTTATCAAAACAGTTTGAAGACCACTTACTAGAAAACCTACTGGTAATCAAGAAAAGTGTTTTAAATTCCCTTCCATCCTAACAGTCATGTAAGATGAGGGAACTATTTTATTCCACTAGCTTACTTTCCAATATAACATCAATGTTAAACGACATAGATACCAAAGAATAAATTAGGCGGTACTATAAATCTCACGGTCAAACCATGATTCTCAGTGTTGCACACAAACGTAAAGAGAAGTCAATTTTGATGCTGCAAAGCCACAGAAATTGTGGAAGGTCATTCAGGGCAGTTATTTGTGGCAGAGACTGCTAGCTGCCTATCCAATACCCATTCTCCTCTTTTTGCTTTGGCAGAAAACCCCAATTTTTGGCAGGAGCTTTGAAATTAACACTTCTCGGTCCCTTTTAGAGCTTGGTCACACAAACTTCACAATTCTGGCCTATGAGATCAAAGCAGAAGCCTAGGGAGGGAGTCTGTGAAAACATTTCTTTCCTGAGGAAGGATCTGTCTCTTTCTTGTTATCCTTTCCCCTTCCTGATGCCTGGAATGTGGAGGTGATGGCTGGGACTACAGCAGCCATTTGGCAACCATGAGGGAGAGACCACACATCACGAAGCTCTCAGCCGGACACCCCACAGAGCCCCTGGATGGACACCAGCAACCTCCTACCTCCTAACTCATTAAACAGGAAAATCAATTTTTAAGCCACTAATTTGGTCTCTGTTGTTTATGGCAAAGGCAATTCTCAAAGGATATATTAGGTTACTCCTTTATTTCTTAAATGAATTTTTTTTGGCTTTGGTGAAAAGGACCACTATATTTACTGGCCTTTAAGAGGCAGGCCACAACACTTCATTTCATGCACCAATGTAAAAATACCCGGGTGGAGACAAACTGTGGCAGGACTGAACTGAAGGATTAGACTATTGCAGCAGCTTTAAAACTCCAGGATCACCAGGGAGATTTGATTGTTAGAGCCACCCCCCTCCCTGACTGCCCAGAAACACGCCCCATATACAGGGTGGGCAACACCAACTACACACGCAAGCTTGGTACACCAATTGGACCCCACAAGACTCACTCCCCCACTCACCACAAAGGCTAAGCAGGGGAGAACTGGCTTGTGGAGAACAGGTGGCTCGTGGACGCCACCTGCTGGTTAGTTAGAGAAAGTGTACTCCACGAAGCTGTAGATCTGATAAATTAGAGATAAGGACTTCAATTGGTCTACACATCCTAAAAGAACCCTATCAAGTTCAGCAAATGCCAAGAGGCCGAAAACAACAGAAAATTATAAAGCATATGAAAAAACCAGACGATATGCATAACCCAAGCCCAAGTACCCAAATCAAAAGATCAGCAGAGACACAGCACCTGGAGCAGCTACTCAAAGAACTAAAGATGAACAATGAGACCATAGTACAGAATACAAAGGATATCAAGAAGACCTTAGAAGAGCATAAAGAAGACATTGCAAGACTAAATAAAAAAATAGATGATCTTATGGAAATTAAAGAAACTGTTGACCAAATTAAAAAGATTCTGGACACTCACAGTACAAGACCTAGAGGAAGTTGAATAACGAATCAGTGACCTGGAAGATGACAGAATGGAAAATGAAAGCATAAAAGAAAGAATGGGGAAAAAAATTGAAAAAATCGAAATGGACCTCAGGGATATGACAGATAATGTAAAAGGTCCGAATATAAGACTCATTGGTGTCCCAGAAGGGGAAGAAAAGGGTAAAGGTCTAGGAAGAGTATTCAAAGAAATTGTTGGGGAAAACTTCCCAAATCTTCTAAACAACATAAATACACAAATCATAAATGCTCAGCGAACTCCAAACAGAATAAATCCAAATAAACCCACTCCGAGACATATTCTGATCACACTGTCAAACACGGAAGAGAAGGAGCAAGTTCTGAAAGCAGCAAGAGAAAAGCAATTCACCACATACAAAGGAAACAGCATAAGACTAAGTAGTGACTACTCAGCAGCCACCATGGAGGCAAGAAGGCAGTGGCACGATATATTTAAAATTCTGAGTGAGAAAAATTTCCAGCCAAGAATACTTTATCCAGCAAAGCTCTCCTTCAAATTTGAGGGAGAGCTTAAATTTTTCACAGACAAACAAATGCTGAGAGAATTTGCTAACAAGAGACCTGCCCTACTGGAGATACTCAAGGGAGCCCTACAGACAGAGAAACAAAGAAAGGACAGAGAGACCTGGAGAAAGGTTCGGTACTAAAGAGATTCGGTATGAGTACAATAAAGGATATTAATAGAGAGAGGGGAAAAATATATATGACAAACATAAACCAAAGAATAAGATGGCTGATTCAAGAAATGCCTTCACGGTTATAACGTTGAATGTAAATGGATTAAACTCCCCAGTTAAAAGATACAGATTCACAGAATGGATCAAAAAAAATGAACCATCAATATGTTGCATACAAGAGACTCATCTTAGACACAGGGACACAAAGAAACTGAAAGTGAAAGGATGGAAAAAAATATTTCATGCAAGCTACAGCCAAAAGAAAGCAGGTGTAGCAATATTAATCTCAGATAAAATAGACTTTAAATGCAGGGATGTTTTGAGAGACAAAGAAGGCCACTACATACTAATAAAAGGGGCAATTCAACAAGAAGAAATAACAATCGTAAATGTCTATGCACCCAATCAAGGTGCCACAAAATACATGAGAGAAACACTGGCAAAACTAAAGGAAGCAATTGATGTTTCCACAATAATTCTGGGAGACTTCAACACATCACTCTCTCGTATAGATAGATCAACCAGACAGAGGACCAATAAGGAAATTGAAAACCTAAACAATCTGATAAATGAATTAGATTTAACAGACATATACAGGACATTACATCCCAAATCACCAGGACGCACATACTTTTCTAGTGCTCATAGAACTTTCTCCAGAATAGATCATATGCTGGGACATAAAACAAGCCTCAGTAACTTTAAAAAGATTGAAATTATTCAAAGCACATTCTCTGACCACAATGGAATACAATTAGAAGTCAATAACCATCAGAGACTTAGAAAATTCACAAATACCTGGAGGTTAAACAACACACTCCTAAACAATCAGTAGGTTAAAGAAGAAATAGCAAGAGAAATTGCTAAATATATAGAGACGAATGAAAATGAGAACACAACATACCAAAACCTATGGGATGCAGCAAAAGCAGTGCTGAGGGGGAAATTTATAGCACTAAACGCATATATTAAAAAGGAAGAAAGAGCCAAAATCAAAGAACTAATGGATCAACTGAAGAAGCTAGAAAATGAACAGCAAACCAATCCTAAACCGAGTACAAGAAAAGAAATAACAAGGATTAAAGCAGAAATAAATGACATAGAGAACAAAAAAACAATAGAGAGGATAAATATCACCAAAAGTTGGTTCTTTGAGAAGATCAACAAGATTGACAAGCCCCTAGCTAGACTGACAAAATCAAAAAGAGAGAAGACCCATATAAACAAAATAATGAATGAAAAAGGTGACATAACTGCAGATCCTGAAGAAATTTAAAAAATTATAAGAGGATACTATGAACAACTGTATGGCAACAAACTGGATAATGTAGAGGAAATGGACAATTTCCTGGAAACATATGAACAACCTAGACTGACCAGAGAAGAAATAGAAGACCTCAATCAACCCATCACAAGCAAAGAGATCCAATCAGTCATCAAAAATCTTCCCCCAAATAAATGCCCAGGGCCAGATGGCTTCACAGGGGAATTCTACCAAACTTTCCAGAAAGAACTGACACCAGTCTTACTCAAACTCTTTCAAAACATTGAAGAAAATGGAACACTACCTAACTCATTTTATGAAGCTAACATCAATCTAATACCAAAACCAGGCAAAGATGCTACAAAAAAAGGAAAACTACCGGCCAATCTCCCTAATGAATATAGATGCAAAAATCCTCAACAAAATACTTGCAAATCGAATCCAAAGACACATTAAAAAAATCATACACCATGACCAAGTGGGGTTCATTCCAGGCATGCAAGGATGGTTCAACATAAGAAAATCAATCAATGTATTACAACACATTAAAAATTCAAAAGGGAAAAATCAAATGATCATCTCAATAGATGATGAAAAAGCATTTGACAAAATCCAACATCCGTTTTTTTAAAAACACTTCAAAAGGTAGGAATTGAAGGAAACTTCCTCAATATGATAAAGAGCATATATGAAAAACCCACAGCCAGCATAGTACTCAATGGTGAGAGACTGAAAACCTTCCCTCTAAGATCAGGAACAAGACAAGGATGCCCGCTGTCACCACTGTTATTCAACATTGTGCTGGAAGTGCTAGCCAGGGCAATCCGGCAAGACAAAGAAATAAAAGGCATCCAAATTGGAAAAGAAGAAGTAAAACTGTCATTGTTTGCAGATGATATGATCTTATATCTGGAAAACCCTGAGAAATCGACGATACAGCTACTAGAGCTAATAAACAAATTTAGCAAAGTAGCCAGATACAAGATTAATGCACATAAGTCAGTAATGTTTCTATATGCTAGAAATGAACAAACTGAAGAGATACTCAAGAAAAAGATACCATTTTCGATAGCAACTAAAAAAATCAAGTACCTAGGAATAAACTTAACCAAAGATGTAAAAGACCTATACAAAAAAAACTACATAACTCTACTAAAAGAAATAGAAGGGGACCTTAAAAGATGGAAAAATATTCCATGTTCATGGTTAGGAAGGCTAAATGTCATTAAGATGTCAATTCTACCCAAACTCATCTACAGATTCAATGTAATCCCAATCAAAATTCCAACAACCTACTTTGCAGACTTGGAAAAGCTAGTTATCAAATTTATTTGGAAAGGAAAGATGCCTCGAATTGCTAAAGACACTCTAAAAAAGAAAAACGAAGTGGGAGGACTTATACTCCCTGACTTTCAAGCTTATTATAAAGCCACACTTGTCAAAACAGCATGGTACTGGTACAAAGATAGACATATAGATCAATGGAATCGAACTGAGAATTCAGAGATAGACCCTCAGATCTATGGCCAACTGATCTTTGATAAGGCCCCCAAAGTCACTGAACTGAGTCATAATGGTCTATTCAACAAATGGGGCTGGGAGAGTTGGCTATCCATATCCAAAAGAATGAAAGAGGACCCCTACCTCACACCCTACACAAAAATTAACTCAAAATGGATCAAAGATCTCAATATAAAAGAAACTACCAGAAAACTCCTAGAAGGTAATGTAGGAAAACATCTTCAAGACCTTGTATTAGGCGGCCACTTCCTAGACTTTACACCCAAAGCACAAGCAACAAAAGAAAAAATAGATGGGAACTCCTCAAGCTTAGAAGTTTCTGCACCTCAAAGGAATTTCTCAAAAAGGTGAAGAGGCAGCCAACTCAATGGGAAAAAAATTTTGGAAACCATGTATCAGCCAAAAAACTGATATCTTGCATATATAAAGAAATCCTACAACTCAATGACAATAGTACAGACGGCCCAATTATAAAATGGGCAAAAGATATGAAAAGACAGTTCTCTGAAGAGGAAATACAAATGGCCAAGAAACACATGAAAAAATGTTCAGCTTCACTAGCTATTAGAGAGATGCAAATTAAGACCACAATGAGATACCATCTAACACCTATTAGAGTGGCTGCCATTAAACAAACAGGAAACTACAAATGCTGGAGGGGATGTGGAGAAACTGGAACTCTTATTCATTGTTGGTGGGACTGTATAATGGTTCAGCCACTCTGGAAGTCAGTCTGGCAGTTCTTTAGAAAACTAGATATAGAGTTATCATTCGATCCAGCTTTTGCACTTCTCGGTACATACCCGGAAGATCGGAAAGCAGTGACACGAACAGATATCTGCACGCCAATGTTCATAGCAGCATTATTCACAATTGCTAAGAGATGGAAACAACCCAAATGTCCTTCAACAGATGAGTGGATAAATAAAATGTGGTATATACACACGATGGACTACTACATGGCAGTAAGAAGGAACGACCTCGTGAAATATATGACAACATGGATGAACCTTGAAGACATAATGCTGAGCGAAATAAGCCAGGCACAGAAAGAGAAATATTACATGCTACCACTAATGTGAACTTTGAAAAATGTAAAACGAATGGTTTATAATGTAGAATGTAGGGGAACTAGCAATAGAGAGCAATTAAGGAAGGGGGAACAGTAATCCAAGAAGAACAGATATGCTATTTAACGTTCTGGGGATGCCCAGGAATGACTATGGTCTGTTAATTTCTGATGGATATAGTAGGAGCAAGTTCACAGAAATGTTGCTATATTATGTAACTTCCTTGGGGTAAAGTAGGAACAGGTTGTAAGTAAGGCAGTTATCTTAGGTTAGTTGTCTTTTTCTTAAAAAAAAAAAAAAAAAAAAAAAAAAATACCCGGGTGACTGATGGCAGATGGGAGACCAACAGGTGCTCTGTTTTAAAAACCTGATTTAACAGCATTTAAATGTCACTTTAACGTCAGTGCCACCCACTTGGGCACCATGCTGTGACCTCCAAACAAACTCACATTTGCTTTTCTGTCCACCTGCCAGAATGTCACAGAGCTACTTTCCCTGCATCAAGTAAGCCAGTTTCCTCCATGGTTACCCTGCTGGCGAGAAAATGTCATCTACATGCTTAAGATACATATACCTGGAATCTCAATGGCATATAGACAAAAGCAATCCCTTCCAAATGTTTCCATTTTATTTTCCCAGGCCATTACGGGATGTGATATTACAGCTTCCTGACACCACAAGGAAGAACCCAGCCCCACACAGCCCGAGATCCCTGATCCTGTCCAGCTGGCCAGCAGGATATTTGGCAGTAAAACCCCAGTAATTTAGCCCAAGAAGCAATGTGTTTAAGGTTTCAAGAGGCCACCAATAACCAAACAAGCTGACCAGGAGGCTTCAGGGCCATGCTTCCCCTACCTGCGAAATGTGAAGCCTTTCCCAGCTCAAAGCAGATACAGTTGTCCCATATGCTGGCTCCAGTTTACCCAGGAGATGCGGCTGTGGTAGGTTAACATGTGTGTGCGCACGTGTGCATGTGGGTGTCACGTACCAGGACAGCTGGCCGCTGACCCTGCCCTTGCCTGCCCTGGGCTTACACATCTGAATGACCAGATCTCATATCCAGGGTCCGTGATTCTTGCTTTACCTGCAGCATTCTGTTTACCTGCTTCACTTCAGCCTGCAGATGGCGAAGCTGCACACACTGCTCCAGATGCTTCCGATGCTGCTCAGCTGCCAAGTCCAATTCCTGCTGTTTTTCATGAAGAAACTCCAGCAAGTCCTGGACCCGAGTTGCCATATCTACATCTCTGTCACAAAGCAGCTCAACGCCTGTGGACAGCAAAGAGAGGCCTTAAAACACAACCAGCACTGCAACCTCTGCTCTGAGCTGCTGGACGACATGCAAGCCCTTCTGTAAATTATTTGCCCAGCAGAGGGCCAAGTCTTTATTTTGAAGGTCAAGTCCAAAGAGGGCACAACCAAGCAGAGATGAGTTCACACCTGCCTCCGAGCATGTGCGTATGTCTGAGAGAATGCATGTGAAGGGTTTCAAATGCAAATATAATAGAGAGCTAATAAATAGCTGATGAAATTATCAAACCAAACTCATTTCGTATCAACCAACTTTTCCTACATTGACTACCAGCGAAAGTGTAACAAATGTGAGTTAATTTTGGTTTGCTTTTCTTATCCTCTATGCATTTTACTCTTCAGAAAGCATTTAATTTGAATTTGTTAAGTGAGTAATGTAGTATGCAGTTTGTTGCCAAGTAAGTGCTAATGCCACAATTATCTCTATGGTTTTGAGCTTACAGTGGTACCTGTTGGTAAAGTATAAACAAAGAAAATCTAGAATAAAGAAAATGAAACTATTTTCTTGGGATATGCATTTTCTTCATGGAGATACTGCAGTATCATATTTCGTAAAATAAAAGTTCATGTTACTTGAAATAATTTGTGAGAGAATTAAGAGTAAGTACACCAATAGAAATGTTAAATGTGAGCATATAATGTGAAAAAAATGCAAAATGTTTCCTTTTAAAGAACAGGTATCTATACTACCTATATTTATAGGGGCTAACTTAACTTTGTAGCCATCACCCTGAAACAAACAGGACAATTTCCTATGATGACAATGAGCAATTGAGGGAGAATGGAATGAACTTTCATACCAGAGGCCTGTACTTCATTGACATACTGCAAAAGATCTTGCCCTTGGTGGATGACATCAAAAGTCAGATTATTCATGGTCAAGGCCTTGTCTGCATGGTGCTGGAGGCGCTGCTCTGCCACTGTGAGGTCTTCTGTGTCGAAGTCATTCATCTGCTGAGAAAGCTCGTCATTCCAAGACTCGAGGTCTGAGATGATCTGACAGGGGAAAGGATTTGTTTGAGATCAAGGCTTAAAAAAATATCGATCTATCTCTCTATATAAAAATAGAGATAGAAAGGTATATTTATATTTACATATACATATATATCTGCTGGGATCTCTCACAGGGCCAGTAAGGAAGGAAGAGATTAATGCGAATGGGTCAAAAGCACACGGGGCTCTCAGTGACTAAAGAGGGGGCAACTAGATCATCGAAAAGAAAAAGGGACGCAATTGAATGAAACACACTAAATACATAAAATCTATTAATTCATTATAGTATTTAAAAAAGAAGAAAAAAAAGCTAAAAAGCCAAGGATAAAACAACTCATTGGGCCTGATTAGAAGACCCCAGGAACCAACCTTTTTTCTAGAAAATGGTAACAAAGGAAGAAAATGAATCATGTAAGCAAGTAATGATGAAGGAAAGTTCCTCTGAGAGATGAATGCAGCTATTAAGTTTAGACAGAATAACAAAAGCAGATAATCGGCTTGCTTTGCATTCTAATAAAAGGACTCTTTCAGGTGGTGGTCATGAGAAAGGCCGGGACTCAGCAACGGAAGCACCAGCTGCCGCTGCTGAAGGTGCGTCCTGGTCACTGGGACACTTGACCTGGTCACTTCGTCACGTCGTGGAAAAGGGAAAGAGAGGAGGGTGGAAGAGAGGATTCTAGACCAGCGGACGAGCCGTCAAGCACGAGTGGACCCTGTGTGCACCTCAACTGGGACACATGGAAAATCCAGTGTGGGGGGGACGCTCCAGCACTGCAGGAATGACCGCTGCTCCGTGCGCTGGTTAATGAAGTGTGGGAAGGCGAGACAGCCTCATGTTCTAGAGACGCTGACGTTAGTCTTTAGGGGTAAAATGACAGGCTGGCTAGGATTTTCTTTAAAACCCTTTAGTACAATAACCACAATAACCAGAGAGGGCATATTTGAAGGAAGTGTCACAAAATCTTGCTGAATTTAGGGAACAAGCATGTGGAAGTGCTCTCTACTCTCCTGTACTCTGGGGTAGTTTTGAAAACTTCCGTAATATAATTTTTAAAAATTAAGGCTAAAAGTTGTAAAATCCAGAAAGGGAAAAACACAGAAAGGGAAATACACTTCACTGGAAAGATATTTCCCATGGATCCTGCTACTTCATCCATGTGAGCAGTAACTGAGTTAGAACACAAATCTGAGACTTTTCCTATGACAAAGTAAGAGTTTACATCGATATCCAGCTAGGAGAAGGGAAACAATAAAAACTTCAGGCTGCCTAAAAACTCCTGTTCCACAAATCTTCCCAATGTATTTCTTTATAATTGTGGTTTGCATATAATATGTACAAGCTATATTAATTTATTAAATTAAAAAAATTAAATAAGGCCATGTTAGACACAAACCAAGAAGCCAATGAAGAAAAAGATTTTTAAAAAGAAAAAAATTAGCCTAACTTTAAACTTTATCTCCACTTAAAGGGGAATTTCCTTTCTTGTTTGTTTTACGACCCTGAGGGAGAGGACTGGGTGTGGTGGTGAGCAGACTCAGCAGTAACTTCTCATGGAGACACAGATCAATGTGCTAAAACCAGCGGGATTTGCAGATATTCACTGAGCATAAAGAAACCCTGGAGATGGCTATGATCAAAGGACAGTCGGCAAAAAACCCCGCCCCCGAGTTTATTAAAGCTTTTTGACATGAGCAAATGAGAGAGATCTGTGGCAATAACAAAGCTCCTTCTACAACATGGGAGTCATCTTTATGAACATTGATACTTTGGAGAAATAACTTCCAAAATGTTTTTAAAAATGTATCTCACAATTTGTAGAAAACTTAATCTTCCCATCTTAAATTTACACGTGACAGTTTTTCACGGTCAGATGGTCACAGGATGATGCGTTACTGCCTGTGTTGCTCTTTCTGGATGGATGGAGAGACTCGCTGAGGCCTGCGCCTCTTTCCTCCATGGAGCTCCACGTGGATCCATTAAGGTCCAGGCCCTGAGACCACCTGAGAAGGTTTTACCTGCAACCGGGGGAGGGTTTAACTGCTCTCTATTGTTAACCAGTGACGATGAGATGAGAGAAACACGCAGGCCTTTTCAAAGACTGTTCATGGGGGCTCGGACACAAGGTCGCCTACAGGGAGCTGGGAAGCTGGCCAGGCTCACCCGAGGCCCACGATGGGTAGGGGTTCCGCCCCCAGCAGAGGCAGACTTTGGGCAACCGAGGGCAGCTCAGACAAGGCCCCGCGACCCCCTCACCTGTGGGGCCTGGGGGCTGAGCTCCTGGAAGCACCTCTCACCCGTTTTAACCCCAGCACAAGTTACACGTGTGGAGAGGGTGTGCGCACCCAGGCTGGCAAGCCCAGGGCACTGGCCGCTCGGAATGGCCCAGATAGGGCACTGGGACAGTCTCCACTGTCAGCTGTAGGAGGCCGACAGGCTCGGAAACCGGCCTCCCCCAGACCAGTGAGTCTTGGTTCCCTTCATCGTGTTTCACAGATGGATTCAGTCTCCTGCGGTTACGTTTACTTCTGCTTGCACGTCATCAAGTTTGAAAAAAGATCTTTTTTAACCTGGAATTCAGTACCACCTTTTTTGTTGAGAAAGATAAAAGGCATCTGTACTTCTCTCTCCTATCCACATAAAAGGCACAAGAGTCTATTTTTTGTTAAGAATTATAGATAAAATGAGAACACCTCTGTGGAAAAAAATGAGTTTCTTATTCCCTACAATGCTATCCTCCCAGGTGAAGACCGTGCTCCCCCATGGGGGGAGGAGACTGGGGGGGGAGAGGGAGGGAGGGAGGTGGGAGATGGAAGGATTAGGGAATGGGGGGGAGAAGGAAGGCACAGGGGAAGAGAGGGAAAAGGGGAGAGGGAGGGAGAGAGAAGGAAGGAGAGAGAACAGCTGCCTTAAGTTTACGTCTCTGCTCAAGGAGACGGGAGTGCTATGCAGCAATCCAATCAACAAGACAAGGAGGTTATTTGTTTTTAAAAACCCTGCCTGTAATTCCACCCTCAAACTCTGCTTTCCCCTGTTCCTGCTGCTCCAGATTTCTCCCTCTGCTTTTCCCGCCTCCCTCAAAATTTGGGGTCCAGGCTGACGGACTCCCCTAATCTCCCAGGATGGTCTGTGGAAGAATTCAAATCACCCGCGACTCTTCTTTCCTGTTGTTCCACTTGCCCGGAGGTGGAGGGGAGTGGGACAGACACAGACGTCAACGGCGGGCGGGGGCAGGAGGAGGGCGAGTCGGGGGCCTGTAGGGACTTGGGGGCTTCAGCACAGCCCCCCCACACCAGCTGTGGGAACAGGGGCAGGCGCAGGCCTACTCACTTCGATGGCGTCCCGCTCAAATATGCGCAGCTGCAGGAAGAGCTCGAGCTTGATCTTGCGCTCCTGGAAGAGCTCCTCCATCTGGGACTGGGCCTCGTCCAGCTGCTGCAGCACCGTCTCGATGTGGCTGATGGAGCTGCTGTGCGGCGTCTTGTTACTGGAGATGGCCGAGTCCCTGCGCACCAGCAGAGGAGGGAAACGGGGACGTCAACCGGACAAACAGGAATCGGGCGAGAAAGTCTCACATTGTCAGATACCCAGGGCCAGATCCGGCAGCCAGCAGGCCAGGGGAAGAGCAGGCAGGAAGCTGACCTGCTCGTCTCAGAAACTGGAATAAGCTCAGGAAAACAATTCAGCTTCCTCCTCTGAGCAAGACTTCCAAACAGGAGGCCACAAGAAAGAATTTCTTTGGTCTTTCTAGCAGTAACTCTTAGAAGTCAAACCACTAAATAAAATCACTTCAGTACAGCTCTGTTTTTGGCCATTTTCCCCCATACACAGGGAGAATAAACGGTACCCATCTAGTGCAGCGAGCAGTCACATTGGCTATGGAGAGGCTCAACTTTGAGGCAGTCAGGTAAGCCTTTATTAATAAAGGAACTTTGGCCTGACTCTCAGCAAAGCAAAACTGGTAACGTAGGGTTATCGGTGAACAGTCAATGGCAAGTTCTCTGGGTGACGTGGGTGGGGGGTGTCACATTTATATAAATGGCCCCCACAGCCCCAACAAAAGAACTGCCTCCCAGCGAGAAGCCGCCCCACCCAGCACGTCCTGTGGCCTTTCTGACAGGAGCTGGGGGCTGGGAGCCTCCGGAGGCCACACCTGCCGGAGCCTGAGCTCAAGTCTGGACTGGGGGACGAGGCTCCAGCAGACTCCAGAAGGGCAGGTGGACGAGGCCCGGGGGGCGTGGCCCTGGAGAGTGTAAATCAACCCCGTTTACAGAGACATTTCAGGCATTACTAGGCAGGTGATAGAAAGGGGGGAAAAACTTCAGTAAAAACTGGATTCTAGGATGCTCTGTTAGCCAATTATGCAGGTAAAAATAACTGAAAGGGAGGGAGAAGGGAGAAACAGCAGAGAAGCCAAAAGGAAAGAGAGAGAAGAGACAGGTTGCTCACCTGTGCAATCACAGAAGTTACTTGCTCTCCACTTAGCTGGACAGAGCATGCTACTTTTTCAAAGAATTAAAAGGGGAGGGGAGCCCCTGGTGGGATTTTGGGCTCTGTTTCCAGGGGGCTGGGGCCCAGGGACCCACCGTAGCTGCTGGATGAGGTCTTCCCCCTCCTTGATCACGTTGACTGTCACTTGTAGGGTCGTCTGCTGCTGCTGCCCAAAGCGCTTGATGAGGTCCTGCACGGCCTCCACCGACTCGGCGTACACGTCGTCCAGCAGCTCCTTCTGCAGCTCCTCCAGCCACGTCCACAGCTGCGGGAAGAGGGGACGGGCAACTGGTGAGGGGAACTGCTCCCCAAGGGCGAGCCAGGCCTGCCAAGCATGAGGGGGTGTCCTGGGGCAGAGCCCCACTGGCAGACAGGCAGTGGCACACTGTTCCCCAAGAAATGGAAGGGAAGGGGGGAGGGAGAGCATCCCAAACAGTCCCGCTGCCAGTGGAACACATGCACAAAAAGAGCTTCAACACGCCGCGAGCAGTATGAGATCGCGGCGTGCCGAACAAATAAACAGGCAGGGGACTGTCACAAAAGAGCCAAAAGGAAAGGGAGGGGAAGTCACTCCCTCCGATTCTTCCAAGACTCAGTCCAGAGTGCAAAGGAAACCAGGGAAGACCTCTACAGACAACAGAAACATCTGTTCAACATATAAGAGACCTTCCTTAAGCATCTTCCTACTCTTATTCAGCAGATGGATCATTTTATTTTATTTTTTAGCAAAGGCATCACGAGTCATTCATTAATTTTTAGGCAGGGCTGACATCCCTCAGAAGAGAAGGAAGCATAGGGTGATGGGACAAATCCATCACAAGCTTGGTAAGAGTCTAGTGAGGCAAACACACCAACCAGGCCGTGCCCACCAGCCGACACTCCACCCCTCAGTGAAGAGAGCCCATGAACCGAACAGGCTTGGACACCGTCACTGCCACTGACTTCAACCCTCTCACTGAGGACTCGGAGGGCAAACACCACAAACAGCAGGGAGCACTTCTGGCAGGGACGCGCTCAAGGCTGGTAACTGCTAGCACAGGGTGCAGCGAGGAAAACACGGCGACAGGGGCACGTCTTAGGGGCAGGGTTTTTTTTTTTTTTTTTTTTGCATTAAAAACCCTTTATATTCATTTTGTGTTGGTCAGAAATCATAGAAACTAGGCAGAAAAAACACAAGGGGACGAATACAAAGGAGCAGCACAGTCTCCCCGAAGTTCTCTGCTCGCCTGGAGGTCTGGGGAGGAGGTGGGGTGCGGACGCACAGGGGCGCCCCTGGGCAGGGCTTTGTGGGTTCAGCTCTCGGCGTCCAGCTGGTCACTCCCGGGCCGGAAGAGCCTGGGCTGGGGGAGTGGAATGATTTGCCCACTTCCTGGAAGTACATTAACCTCTGGGGTACCATTCGGTGAACTGGAAAAAGTAATTAAAATTAAAGGGCTCCTGTGGGTCAGAAGTGGTTTGTCCTTGTGGATTGCACTCCCTTTATCCAGTGTATGGATAGATGAGTAGAAAAATAGGGGCAAAAACTAAAGGAAAAATAGGGTGTGTGTGCGTGGGGGGGGGGTGATATGGGTGTTCTTTTTCACTGTTTTTTTTTTAATTCTTAACACTTTTTCTGGTACAAGGAAAATGTAAAAAAATAGATCAGGGTGATCAATGAACAGCTACATGAGGGTAAGGTGATCAATTGATTGTATATTTTGGACGATTGTATGGTGTGTGAATAAATCTTAATTTAAAAAAAAGTAAAGAATTGGAAACAATAAATATGTCCATCAATGGATGACTGTTAAAAAAAAAAAAAAAAAGAAGTGGTTTGTGTGTGGAGAAAACATTTTCTGATTCCTCGGGGGTATCAGAAGGCCTCCAGGGCTTTTGTACCTTGTATTAAAGGCAGCTCTGAGCACTGCAGGGTCAGGTGGCAGCCAGCCAGGAGGTTTCCTTGCCACACTCGGTCCAGTGACAGCCTTAGGGCCAATGCATCAAAGCTGTACTTGCGAAACTATATTGTGTTTGTATTTGATCTTCTCTTTCTAAACTAAGCTTTTTTAAAAACAGCTTTATTGACGGTCATAACTTGAAATACATAATAAACTGCGTGAATTTAAAGTGTATGCTTTGATTAAGTTGTGACATGGATATACAACTGTTCCAGTTTGCTAATGCTGCCGTTAAGCAAAATAACAGTAATGGATTGACTTTTATGAAGGGGATTTATTATGTTACAAATTTCCAGTTCTCAGGCCATAAAAGTGTCCATACTAAGAGGATACTTTTACTGAAACAAGGCTGACAGTGTCTGGAACACCGCTGTCAGCTGGGAAGTCACATGGCTGGTGTCTGCTGGTCCTTTGCTCCGGGGTTGTGTCTCAAAATGGCTTTCTTCAAAATGTTCCCTCAGCTTCTCTCTTAGCTTGTCTCTCTCAGCTCCTGTGCATCTTTCCTTCTTTCTCCCAGGGCATTTCTCTCTAAGCATCTAGGAGCCCTCTCTTAGCTTCCCTGAAGCAAACTCTAGGCTTCATCTCTTAGCTTAGCATCTCCAAGCATCTCCAAGTGTCTCTGTCAGCTTCAGCTCTCCTCCTGAGCACCTCTTAAACGATGCCAGTGATCTAATTAAGACCCACGCTGACTGTGTGGGGCCACACCACCTCCATGGAAATAACCCAATCAAAGGTGTCACACCTTCATGCAAACACTCAAAATGTTCCACCCAACATGACTGGTTAAAAGGTCATGCGTCTTCCATGTTCTGGGGACCAAGCAGGTTATACACAAAGAGCTCAGCATATCAGAATTTAGAAATAACCACTAAAACTCAGGAAAGAAGCAACTGTTTTAAGAGCTTACAGTCTAGAAACCTTTACCATAAGCCTTCCCCTGATAACCTATGCTCTCAGATTAAATTCTCAGAGCTTGCACATTATATTAGTCCACATTAGTGAGGCATTATAATGCTTGCCTTTTCATTTTTGGTTTATTTCACTCAACATACTGTCCTCAAGGTCCATGTACCTAGTTCCATACCTCATTCCTTCTTGTAGATGCTCAATATTCCATTGTATGTATACACCACAGTTTGTATTCCGTTCATCAGTCGATGTACCCTTAGGCCACCTCTACCCATTAGGAATCGTGAGTACTGCTGCCATAAGTACCAGTGTGCAAATGTCCATTCGTGTCCCTGCTCTCAGTTCCTCCAAGTATGTACCCAATAACGGGGTTGCAGGACCATATGGCAACCCCACAGTTAGCTTCCTGTGGAACCAACACACTGCCCTCCATATGGGCTGCACCATTTCTACTTCCCCATGAACAGTGAATAGGTACATCCCTCTCTCCACACTTTCCCCAGCATTTGTATCCTTCTGTTTATTTTTTAAATGGTTTTATTCACACATTAGACATTCCCTCCTAAGTAAACAATCAACGGTTCCCTATATAATCAGTTATGTATTTACCACCACAATCTATATGAGGACATTTCCATTTCTTCCACAAAGAAAGAGGAAGAGGGGAAAAAAGAATAAAAAAAGAATAAAAATAATAAAAATTAAAAAAATAAATAAAATAAAATAAAATAAAATAAACAGTTCAGGCAACATCACTACCACCAAGAAACCCACGCTCCTCCCTTATCTATCTCCCTCTTATAGACATTTAGCTTTGGTATATTGCCTTTGTTGCAATGAATAGACACATATAACAACGTTACTGTTAACTACAGACTCTAGTTTGCATTGACTGTCTTTTTTCCTCAATACCATGCCATTTTCAACATCTTGCAAAGCTGACATTCATTGTTCTCCTCCTGTAAAAACATTCTTATATTTGTACATTTAATCACCATCATTGAACACTCTAGGTTTTCAGTCAGTTATACAGTCCCAGTCTTTATCATCTACCTTTCCTTCTGGTGTCATACATGTCCTTAGACCCCCCTCTTTCAACTTTACTAACAGACAGCTTTGTTAAGTGTTCTTAAAATACTGCAATCCCATCACACCGCATTGTGCTAACCATTTCTGAATCTATACAATCAATCCTGTTGAACATTCTATACTCCTTCAGGATCAAATGCTTGATCACTACCCTCTATCTCCTGATAACCTGTACCCTTTTATTTACCCTTACTGCTAATCTTAATTTCTATACTCTTCTCTAAACCTCTCTCTCCTGTCTTTTCCTGTGTGTCTGTAGCACTCCCATTAGTATTTCTTTTAGAGGAGGTCTCCTGTTCATGAACTCTCTCAGTGTCTATTTATCTATAAATATTTTAAATGCTCCCTCATTTTTGAAGGACAGTTTTCCTGGATATAGGAATCTTGGTTGGCAGTTTTTGTCTTCCAGTATCCTGAATATATCATACCACTGTCTTCTCGCTTCCATGGTTTCTGCTTGGTCTTATCAAGCTTCTCTTGTATGTCATGGATTGCTTTTCTCTTGCTGCTTTCAGAATTCTCTCTTTGTCTTTGGCATTTGACAATCTGATAAGTAAGTGTCTTGGAGTAGGTCTGTTTGGATCTATTCTGTTTGGGTTTGTTACACTTCTTGGACCTGTAATTTTATGTCTTTCAAAAGAGGTGGGAAATTTTCATCAATTATTTCCTCTATTATTTTTTCTGCCCCTTTTCCCTTCTCTTCTTCTGGGACATCTATATCACATATATCTGTGCACTTCATGTAGTCATTCAGTTCCCTGAGACCATGCCCATATTTTTCCATTTTTTTCCCTATCTGTTCTTTGTGTGTAGAATTTCAGATGTTCTGTCCTCTAGTTCAGTAATACTTTCTTCTTCCTCTCCAAGTTTCCTATTCTATGTTTCCATAATGTTTTTCATCTCTTTTATTGTGCCTTTCATTCCCATAAGTTCTATGTTGTTTTCTCAAGCTTATGAATTCTTCCTTATGGTCATCCACTGTCTTCCTTATAGCCTTCATCTCTTTTGTCATATTTTCTTTCAACTCACTGATTTGATTTAGAAGATGTGTTTGAACATCTTTAATTAGTTGTTTCAACTCTTGAATATCAGTCGAGGTGTTTTTTCCTTTGACTGGGCCGTATTTGTGTTTCCTTGTGTGGCTCCTAATTTTTTGCTGTCAAGGCATCTGATTTTCTTAATTAGTTTATTCTAGAAGTTGTTTTCTATTTTTCTAGGGTTTTCTTCTTGGTTTTCTCTGATCTCTGTCTTTTCTTTGTTTCACTTGCTGGCCAGTTGTCAAATTGGCTCTGCCCCCAAGTCTTCCCCCAAAATCAGGCACCCACCATGGTCTGTCACAGGGATAGAAGGCAGGTACTGGGGACCCCAGTAAGTTCACTGTGTGTGGTAATATAGATCTGCCGGCTTCCAGTGGTGCTCTATTTTCGGCTAGTCAGAAAGATCTGGGTTTGTTTTAAAGCCCTGCTATGATAGTTGGTTTGTCCGTATTTCTCAGCCAAAGCAGGGCTAGGTTTCCGTACAGGGCATGTAGACCAGCTCCTGTGGTCCTGAGAAAGGGTCTGGAGCATCTTGTTAAGTGTGTTTCAATTCCCTTGTTTCTTCCAGACTGTCCAGAAGATGGCACCGTTCAGTAACTTAATTGTCCTCAGACGCTGCTTTGCATCTAAAACGCAGGTTGCACCTACACAGGTGAGCTGGAACTGCGGATTCCTGTGCCCTCACTTTGCCAGCCAAACTCTGGCTCAATGTGGGGCTCCACCTGTGGCAGAGGACTCCCCCAGCTGACCTAGTACTCCAGCTGCCCCCAGGAAAGGAAATGACCAGCTGCTGCTTCCCTCAAGGGTGGGGAAGAGTTTTCAGACCCAGGGCTGGAAACACAGTCCCTGCCCACATTTTCTCGGTCTCTCTGTCCCTCACTGACGTGGGCCTTGAAATGACCTCCCCTGTCCCCAGAACTTCAAAATGTAGGGGTATGTCTCACTGCTGTGAGAGATTTTACAGTCTGTTTATTATATTGCACATGCAAAATATACTTACTGTTATCAGCTGGTCAACAGGTACATTTTAAACATAGCTGACAGATTTAAAAGTAAAACTGCTGGCAAAAGATTGATTTTTCACTCAGTTTACTCGGGTTTCTGAGAGTTAATTTTACTAAAAGATATTAAAGTAAATAAAACACATTAATTTCTTACATGATTTATCCTTTTTTGTGTATAAATTATTACCTTTCATACAATCCAAGAATTTTAGTAAAAGGAGTACTGGAGAGAGAGAACCTAAGATGGCGGCTAGGTGAGACAAGGCAAAAAAACACCTCCGTGAAAAATACTAGATAAAAGCCAGAAAGTGACCCAGAACACCAGTTCCAGCGATGCACCAGCTGGACAAGGTCTGCTAAATCCACAGGGACTGTGCATTTGGTGAAACCGGGAGTCTGCATTCTGAAACGAGTGAGCGAGCTGGCTGAAAGTCCGGCGGCTGTGCTGCGGTGTGGGGAAACCATGGGTTGGTGTTTGGAGACGGACTAGTTCTTTTTAAAAAAAAAAAAAACCCGGGAGTGGCTGCGGATACGGCGGTGAGAATCGCGCAATGAGTGGGCTGTGCCAAGGCCTCGGTGTCTGGCGTGGAGAACAGCCCATCCCACACCCACTGATTGTCTCAGGGCCAGGAGGGCAGACATGAGCCAAAAGGAGAAGGAAACCGTGCCCCTTGCAGCCATCTCCCCAGCAGGCTGGGGACGCTCCTGCCCGGGGCCAAAGCAATAGCTCAGAGCTGCGCCAAGGGTCCCAGTGTGATGGGGAGTGTTTCCCGTAGCAACCGTGCACACACCACTATATCGGCCGTGGACAGTGGCCTTTAGTGCACCCACAGCTAACTGTCCTGGAACTGGGAAGGCGGAGCTGTGCGAAAAGGGGGAAATTAACACACCTCATTCAACCATCTTTACAGCAGGCTGGGAACACCCCTGCACAGCCCTGCGGCCCAGGGCTTCCCTGGAGGGCCGGTGTGCACTTGTGACATGGCACAGCCTTCCCTCAGCAGAGGTCCTGGAAGAGCACAGCTGAGAAGGAGGACCCGCTTGGAAATTCCAGGGACCCTATGCCAATACCAAGGACTTGTGGGTCAGCAGCAGAAACAATCTGTGGCAAGACTGAAATGAAGGCTTAGACTCTTGCAACAGCCTTAAATCTCCGGGAACATCTGAGAGGTTTGATTATTAAAGCTGCCCTGCCTCTCTAACCACCCAGACACATGCCCCGCATTCAGGGCGGACAGCACCAGCAACACACCCAAACTTAGTGCACCAACTGAACTCCACAAGAATCAGATCCCTACGATCCCCACACACCACAAAGACAAAGTTGTGGAGAACTGACTTGGGAGAAATCGGTGACTCGTGGACGTCATCTGCTGGTTAGTTAAAGAAAGTCTACGCCACCAAGCTGTAGATCTGACAAATTAGATACTGGTATTTTTTATATCCTGAAAGAACCCTATCAAGTAAAGCAAATGCCAAGAGGCCAAAAACAACAGAAAATTTTAAAGCATTTGATAAAACCAGACGATATGAAGAACCCAAACCCAAATGCCCAAATCAAAAGATCAGAAGAGACACAGAACTTGGTGCAATTAATCAAAGAACTAAAGACAAACTATGAGAGCATGTCACAGGATATAAAGGACATCAAGAAGACCCTAGAAGAGCATAAAGAAGAAATTGCAAGAGTAAATAAAAAAACAGATGATCTTATGGAAATAAAAGAAACTGTTGGCCAAATTAAAAAGACTCTGGTTTCTCATAATACAAGATTAGAGGAAGTTGAACAACGACTCAGTGTCTTCGAAGACCACAGAACAGAAAATGAAAGAACAAAATAAAGAATGGGGAAAAAAAATTGAAAAAATCAAAATGGATCTCAGGGATATGATAGATAAAATAAAACATCCAAATATAAGACTAATTGGTCAGCCAGAAGGGGAAGAGAAGGATAAAGGCCTAGAAAGAATATTCAAAGAAATTGTTGGGGAAAACGTCCCAAACCTTCTACACAATATAAATACACAAAGCATAAATGCCCAGCAAACTCCAAATAGAATAAATCCAAATAAAGCCACTCCAAGACATAGTCTGATCAGACTGTCAAATACTGAAGAGAACGAGCAAGTTCTGAAAGCAGCAAGAGAAAAGTAATTCACTACATACAAAGGAAACAACGTAAGAGTAAGTAGTGACTACTAAGTGGCCACCATGGAGGCGAGAAGGCAGTGGCATGACATTATTTAAAATTCTGAGAGAGAAAAATTTCCAACCAAGAATACTTTATCCAGCAAAACTCTCCTTCAGATTTGACGGAAAGCTTACATTTTTTCACAGAAAAACAAATGCTGAGACATTTTGCTAATAAAAGACCTGCCCTACTTCAGATTCTAAAGGGAGCCTTACGGACAGAGAAACAAAGAAAGGAGAGAGATATAAATAAATTTAACAGACATATATAGAACATTACATCCCAAATCACCAGGACACAGATTATTCTCTAGTGATCATGGATCTTTCTCCAGAATAAACCATATGCTGGGACATAAAACAAGCCTAATAAATTAAAAAAAAAAATGAATTTATTCATAGCACATTCTCTGACCACAATGGAATACAAATAGAAGTCAATAACCATTAGAGATTTAGAAAATTCACAAACACCTGGAGGGTAAAAATGAGGGGGAGATGAAAACATTCCCGGATAATCAAAAGATGAGGGACTTCATCCCCAGTAGATCAGTCCTATAAGAAATGCTAAAGGGAACTGAGTAGACTGAAAGGAAGGGACACTAAATAATTGACTGAAACCACATGAAGAAATAAAGATTTCTAGTAAAGATCACATGGTAAATATAAATAGCAATACTATTGTATTTTTTATTTGTAACTCCACTATTTACTTCCTACAGGATCTAAAATACATAAACTGTAATGATAAATCAGTAGTTTTGGACTCAGTGTAAAATATGTAATTTTTGACAAGAACTACATAAAGGTGTGGGAATGGAGGAGTATAGGAACATAGTTTATGTATCCTATTGAAGTTAAGTTGGTATCAAAGAGAAACAAGATTGTTATAGATTTAAGATGTTAAATTTAAGCCCCACGGTAAACACAAAGAAAGTATCAGAGAATATGACCATAGAAATGAAAAGTAGAGTACAGGTTACAAGGAGTGGGGGAAGGGGGCAATGGGGAGTTAAGAAATGAGTGTAGGGTTTCTGTTTGGGGTGAAGGGAAATTTCTAGCAATGGATGGTGGGAAGGTGCTAGCATTGCAACATTCTAAATGTGATTAATCCCACTAATGGAATGGTAGGAAGGGGTTGGAATGGGAAGATTTAGGCTGTATATATGTTTCCACAAATGGAAAAAAAAAAAAAAAAAAGTCTAAATAGATAATGACAATTAAATGCCAAGGATGATCCTGGATGGGATTTGAGGATGGAGAAGAGGAGGCTCAAAGGGACACAACGGGGACATAAGAAAAAAAAAAAAAAGGAAATATAGAAGGTAAGCTTTGTATCAATGTTGAATTTCTTGAACTTCTTAGCCGCGATTAATGGGATTGCATAAAAGAATGTTCTTGTTCATGGGAAATGTATATGTGAATTATATTGTTTGTTCAAGGATGAACAATATTGCTTGAACATATTGCTTGCTCTCATATGTTCAGAAGAGAGAGCAATAGATGATGGGTGATAGGGAGGGAGGGAAAGAAAGAAATGATGGTGTGACAGGATGTTAAAGTTGGTGGATCGGGGTATTGGGGGAGGAGGGTTGGGGTATGCTGGAGTTCTGTGTATTGGCTTTGTATTGTTTTTGCAACTATTCCTGTAAGTTTGAATTTATTTCATAATAAAATTAAAAATAAAACAAAAGGTGTATTGGAGAGATGCTGGCTCAACTCTTTCATTTTATAGATTAAGGGTGAAGGGGCCTGCCCCACATCCCACCCTCAGAGGCAAAACCAGTATCATGTAAGAGGTCTCTAGATTTAGCCAGACTTCATTTCAAAGTGACTTCATTTTACTGAGTCACCAAACCAGAAGGCACTTCCACTATCTGCTCTGGATCACCTACAAAGGCTCTGTCCCACAATCAAGAAGATCATCTCTTGGTTTGTATTTTATTTTATTTTATTTTTACTTTCTTCTAAATTCTCACAAATGTGGTAACTGCATTCACAGATAATCAGAAGGGTGACAGCATTATGATAATCAATGACGAAGCTTCCAATCTGCTCTAATAGTTCCTATTATTTCCTATTAAAAGGCATTCGGATTTGCAGCAAGTCACACTGTATGGGAGAAAGAGTCTAATGAGACTTAGAGTAAGGCAATCTGGACTTAAGAACAGCTTCAACAAAGCAGTAGCTCCGTGATTTAGGAAATCGCTTAATTTCTCTGGGATTTGGTTTGCTAGAACAGAGATTGTGAGAATCCCAACAGCATCCTGTTGGTTACTCAGAGCACCACAAGGAAGAGGAGGCCTGAAAAGCACTGTGGAATGTCCTATGCAAATGTTAATTACCTGAATTATAATGATGGACTCAAATTAACAGAAGAGTCAGGATTTGCTGAAAGAAACCAAGTATGTGCCAATTGGGCTGCTCCAAGCAAAAATGGAACAGAACGAATATTGTACCAAAACAAGGCTGTAATACTTTATCAGAAGAGTCAAAATGTTTAACCAAAAGCACCTATGAATATTATCTATTAGATATTACCCCTAAAGTCCCCGGGACTTTCCCAGCTGAAACGATTTTGTCTGCTTTGTCATACCATAACTTGCCTCCCACTTGCCAGGCGGCTGGGGGGGGGGGAGCAGTCAGTGGCCAGTGGCCATCCCGAAGAGTCAGCTGTTTTGCTCCCCACGGGGAAACCCTTCCTGCAGCCTGTGGCCATTACAGCTCTGACAAAGTGGCCCTTTGCGGCTATTTTGCTGAAGAATAAAGTAAAGAACCACCCACTTCACTTCCTACCTTCTCTCAAAATCCCGATTCTTATTTTCTATCTTTGCACATTTACTACATTGCAGCTGCCCTCTACCCTTGCTGTGGTATAAGGGGACATGCTGAAAGCCTCAAAAGGAAAAAGAGTGCCCCTTGGGTGCACCTGCCTATGAATCAACCCCAGCTGATTCATGCATAACATATGGAGAACAATTAAAGAATTTATATAGCGACACTGCCTATTAAACACAGTGTCCTACTCCATTGCCAAGTCTCTAGAAATTGTGCTGCCCCAGCATTTTAGGCTCAAATAACCAGTGGGACTGAATGATTTAACCAAACGAACATCAAAAGAAAATTCTCAAAAAATACTTTATGTTCTTAAAATATCACTGCATATCTCTCTTCTTTCATTCTAATCTAAACAGCGGTGTTGATGAGAACGGTTAAGGAGCCAACTCTAGCATGAACCTGCGTTACAGTGGAAGGTGCTGGACACGCTGGAAAACAAGCTGGCGTTCTGGGGCCAGGAGCCAATGAGTCCACCGCGGCCTGCGACCAACGGCAGCCTCTGGTTCTCGCCGCACTACGCTTTTAAGAACTAGGCTCTTGCAAAACTAGTAAAAACTATATCTCTTTTAAATTTATTCAGAAAACACAAATGTAAGTTTTAATAAAGCCCATTAGCAAAGCACAACAAAATCAGCAAAACAGACAAATATTAGTGACGTCAGCTGGTAGAGGGTGTGCATGTCCTCGACGGGGCCTTACAGGGCACAGCTAGTAACAGATCCTTCCATACAGGTGTCCCCACTACCCTCCTGCCCCCGTTCCAACACCTCAGTCAAGTGTCCCCATGTCCTCTGCTCCTGAGCCCCCTCCCTGAACCCCCGGCCTTGAGTCAGCCCTGCCCGGGTCCCACGGACGCTGTCTGACCCGTGGGGCTGTGGATCAGCGGCCCCTCTCCCGAGTCAAGTGTGAGGCCCGACCTACGTGTCGGACGGCACAGAGGCTGGGTGCCAGGCTGGACGAAGACAGCAAATCTCTTCTCCAGCAAATACTACCATAAATGCCATTTAAATCACAAAACCATTCAAACAAGTCTCATTTCTATACACTGTGGAGAGAAGGACGGGAGATCAAACGGACGAGGCTCATCCTCCCCGCCCTGGCAGAAGAGTTCATGTCTCCTCCATAAACAGTAATTAAAACAAAACACTTCACACAGGAAACATTAGGAGTAATGATTAAGAATGGGTTTAAAGGTCTGGACATTTACTAGTGTGTGACCTTTTGGGCAAGTTACTTACTTGCTCCACATCTCGGTTTTCTCATCTGCAAAATGGGCCTGGCCCTATGAAAACTTACTTCAGAGTGTTACTGGCAAGACTAAAACAAGGTAATGAGTACAGAGTTGAGAAATAAGTAAATTTCTGCCTCTACTAGTGCTTTTGTTCTTGTAAGAAACAATCTTCCAAAATATGTCACTTAGTCTGGAACATAACACCGTCCCAGCTTAAATCTTTTTATACCTAAAAATAGTACGGTAGGAGGAAAAGCTGCTGGAATTAGTATTCTCTGGACACGACTTCCCCGTGGCTCCAAGGGAAGAGCTGGGAGTTCTTGTAGGTCAGCCTTTTCCCCGCCCCATGGTAATGTCTTTAGAAACGTGCTTATTCTCCACACCATCCTGGCCAGTTCAGCCTGGCTGTGTGGCGGATGTGCTCACGGCGCCCGGCTGGACTGTGAAACCAGCAGAGAGCTGCACTGCGGGAGAGCCACCAAAGAACTGATGCTGGGATGACACAGTTACAAAAAGGGAAACACAAATGGGTGGAAGGAGCTAGGCTACGTTTGCAATCAGGACGTCAAAATGCCTAACAGCCTTTCTCCTCTTGGGAATTTTTTTATCTGGCCCTACAGGAAATATTCTTATTTAATATGGGAAAAGAGAGTTTCAGACAAAGGTCAATCTTCAATGTCAATTGGGGATGAACTCACAATCCATTATAATTCAACACTATTCAGGCCAACTGTCCTTTTAGGCCTTTAAAATGGTACCTGTGATGCCTAAAATATTTATGAATAAAGGAGTGGAAAAAAAACCACTATGATGCCTGCAAAATTATTACTGTAAATTTCCTAGATGTGAAAAAATGGCACTTTTGCTGTGCAGGCCACAATAAAAAGATAAATCTCTGCCCAATGGGAAGAGCGGAGCTGTGTTCTGTGGGCTCTGGGCAGCATGGCTGCTGGCTCTGAGGCCCAGTGCGGGCCTGGCTGCTGCAGTGAGGGGCCCTGTGAGCCATGGCCGGCAGCCTCGAAGGTTCCGAGTTGCCCAGCCCAGGACTCTCTGGGAAGGGAACTTTAACTCAGCCCATAGCCAGGAACTGGGCTGTGGGTCCTTCCCCCAAGAGACGCCAACTCTGTGGCCTTGGGAAAATCCTAGCAGCCCTCCCTCCACCTCCAGGTTTCTCATCTGTGACCTGCCACCATTTCACTGTACATGGTCACGACAGCTGTGTGAAGGTGCTCAATTCCTATCAGCACCTGGCGAACAACTGTCGCCTGCGTCCCAACCCCCGGTTTTGACAGAGGCCACCCTCAGGAAGCAGTGGGGACGGTGAGCACTAGGCCGGCGTGGGAAGTGTGAGAGCCGCAGTCCCTGCGGGAGCGGTCAGCCAGGGGCAGAAGCAGGTAGTTTCCGTGGCCACTTGCAGGGGGACTTTCCGGGGACAACCACAGTGCACATAAAACAGGCTTCAGTGACGGATACAAGAAGCAGGGGTCAAAAGCGAACCCTTCCCACACTGACAGCCCAGCTGGAATCCTGGTGCACATATCTGTGTCCTGATTAAGGAAGAGCAGGGTTTCAGGAGTATCTTTTTATTCTTGGGTGGGGGGAATAAAGGACACCTTAATATGATAAAAGAGAATTTACAAAGGATTTATGCGGGGGTGGGGGCAGAAGGCAACTGAAGCTGTGTCATGAAATGATGTGACTGTGAGCATGCGTAGGAGACGCAGGAGCACCTCTGGGCAGCCCCAGATGGCGGGAAGGGTCACTGGGTGGGAACACCAGCACCAGAGAGGGAAACACTGCCGAGAGTGTCACGTGGCAGGGATGCCAGCCAGGGACAGAAGACGGACACACAACGGACAGAGACAAAGGTGCGGGGGCAGGGGGCAGTGGAGACCCAACTATCCCGATTATGAAGCCTAATGCATGAACAGGGCATCTGGGGATTCTGTCCTTGGTGACAATGTCATCCCTTGGATCAGAGATTTCCCATTTTCTTTCCATTCCCAACCTTGCTGAAGGAAAAGAGGGGCTGCCTGGAAGTGCCACATCAGGGGAAAAGCCTCCCCCTTTCCAGGCTGTTTTGTTTCCCTAAAATGGTTTTCAACTGGTCAAAGTGTAATTCCTTTTTCACACGACAACACTTCAAATACCCGAAGACAGCAGACCTGTTCCCAGCAAGCGTGCCTTCCTTTTTCCCCTATAACATGTTATTCTTTGAGCTCGACTAGCACCGTGTGCTCTGCAGCTCCTTCTCGGAATGGTCTCCCATGCAAAGTGGGGGCTGTGGGACCAAAGGCCACACCACGAGCAAGCAAGGTGACCGCTTCCCTAGTCATGATCTGCACGTTCCTTAATTACCGCCAAGATCACTACTTTGGGGCATGACATTACCGTTGGCTCTGACAATTAAAACTACAAAAGATTATATGACACGTGCTGTTGTCACCCAGGTAACCCTTATTCTGTACCTTCCCTTTTGCTGATTCAAAAGTGACTCATAGCAAAACCTATGAATGAAATTTCTGTGATAGACTTTGACTTATTACTGCTCAGATCTTTGGGGATCCTAATTCTATCATCCAACTACCTCTTCCCATCATCTAGATTTATTTTTCCTTTTATTTAGGAAGTTTTTTGTTTTGTTTTGTTTTGAGAGAAGTTGTGGGTTTACAAAACAATCATGCATAAAATACAGGATTCCCACATACTACTCTATTATTAACAGTTTGCATTGGTGTGGAACATTTGTTACAACTGATGAGAAAGCATTTTTATAATTATACCATTAACTAGAGTCCATGGTTTAACTAAGGGTTCACTGTGTTGTGCCGTTCCATGGATTTTTAAAAAAACTATTTATTCTAGTACCATATACACAAACTAACATTTCCCTTTTAACCACATTCAGATATACATTTCGGTGCCGTTAATGGTGTTCACAATGTCGTCATCCAGATTTTGATAAGCATGGCTTCCAGGCACTCCAACCACTGAAGTTTTCTGAGTGAGGGTGGAGGTCTACATCCTGACCCTGACCCTGGAAGCTCCCCCCGCCCGGCTGACGTCCTCCACCAGCCACCCCCACACCGACCTGCAAGGGTTTTTATGTAGTGCAGATCACATCTCTATGGACTAAGTCTGCACATTTTGTGGCAATTGCCCATTTTCAAAATGAACATCTCTCAACCAGCAGAGGAAGGTTTTCAGGATCCCTAATGAGCCCTCCCTCTTGGTGTCACAAAAACGCTGGCTAGGTTAGGTGGCATCAGTTCCAGGACATGGGTGTGTCGTCTGTGCCCCCGCAGAGGGTGGAGGCCACACTGTTCTTGCCTGCTGGCTCTCAGGTCCACTGCGACGACTTGTCGATCATCTCCCATCACTACATCTGGCAGCAAGTCTGATTCTACTGTGATCTGGGACCAAGAATCACTTCCATATTCATGCACTGGGTCCAAGCAATGTCTAACCTATCAGAAATTCTTTCTTCCTGGTACCTTCCACTTGGGGAGCAGGAGGGGAGAATGGGGAGTCTAGGGCTTATATCAACCGACACCTTCATTCTTGCTCAGACAACATCAGCTTTAACTAACTGTATTAACATGCAGCCCAAAGTCTTCTGCCTTATCTATAAATTAAATGTTGAAAGGCCGTCAAATGCCCACTAATTCTACCGCATGCCCTTCCTCAAACCTGAACTCAAGTAAAGAATGACATGTGATAACTTGCTCATTCATCTCTTCTTTTCCTGGCAGTTTACAAACTGTCCCTAGAATTCTGCTTGGGATTGGCCATGACCAGAGTAATATGTGAAATTTACCTTCTTAAAAAAGAATAGTACATTTTCAGCTTTTTGGCATCTCTTCCATTTCCCAAAGTTCCTTAAATTTTAATATATCCAATTTGATGATCTAATTATCAAGTTCTTTCAGTACCTGGAGATCTAATTTGTCCTGGAATAGAGACTTGGACTTATTTAGAAGAACAAAGTCTTTTCTTATAAAACCTTCATCCATTTTGGTCTTTAGCTTCCTCTAACCCATGTCTGAAAACTGCCCTCTTTGAAGTCAACAAGCAAACAAAGTGACAGTTGATGAAATCTACTTTCTACTTGTTCTCCCTCAACATCGTAACATCGGTCCCAAGCAGAAAGCCCATTCCTTCACCATCCTGTCCTGAATTTTGCACTTAAAAAAAAAAAAAAAAAAAAAAAAAAGAAGAGAAACCAACAACTACAAAACCAAAAAAAGCCTCATCACAGTCTCTACAAGTCTAGCTTTCTAGAGCTTTTAAGCTTTCCTGACAAAACTCTAGCTAATACATTGCAGGTGATCAATCTTTCTACCACCTATTCAAACAGCACAATTAGTAAAACCAACAGATATCAGAAATACATACGGATAGCTAACTTCTTTTCTCAATGACCCAAAGACTTATCATGACTGCTTGATAATAAAATATTTAGTTTATGAACCATAAGTTCAAAATATGAAATCAGGAATATTAAAATGCATTAAAAAATAAATCTAACAAGTAAACAAGACTACATATGTCATACATGCACTTTTAGTTGCACACTTTAAGACCTTTAACACTGCATTTCCTGACCTTGTTCTGAAGTGCCTCAGCTTTGTATTACATTAGTTGGGTCCTACCTACAAACAACTAATTAAAACTGACATTGGCCACTCTCAACAAGAATCTATCAAATATGAGATCAGTGCAAGGTTACATATTTTCAATCTCTGTTTCAACAATGAGTTACAAAGAAAGATAATGTAGTATACTGTTAATTAACTAATTCAGTAACCATTTACTAAGTGACTATATGTCAGTTATATCAGACTACACTAGAATTCTTTGCACTAAGTTCAGATTTCTCTGTTGGCATTAAAATTTCCTTTACCTGAAAATATTGGTCCAGTTTTAAGACACAGAAAACTCAAGAACTAATAGGAAACAATTAATGTTTTACATGAATTAAATTATTGTGACAAAAGGACTTCTCCTTTCTGATAGTATCACAGAATCGCTCTTGTCCCATTGGCCAACACAAATGCTTTATGTGTATTTATTTGGTGAAAAAAATATCATTATTTTATTCTGCTGCTTTGGCTTGGATCAAAAGTATTTAGTAACAGGTACAAAGTAAACTAAGCCAATACAAATGGAACCACAGCATAGATTCATCTCTAATAGCTACTCTGAGTCCTAAGGGACTGAAGCTAGAAAAAGAGGTGAAGTTGTGTACATCCCACGAAAGGCTTTTAATTTTAATATTAAGGAAAGGGTTGGAGTGAGGTGATTACTTTCATAAAGAGAACCAGAACTAGATTAAGCAGTAATTGTTAATCAAAGATTAGGGAGGATGATATCAGAGTGTACCTAGGTATTTATAACTTTACATCTTACATTTAAATCTTTTATCACTTTCTCTATATTAAGTAACTTTCCATGGGGGCAGGGAGGAAAAAAATGAACATTTATTGGAGGTTCTATGAGACAAGCTTGATGTTAAGGGTTTCACATACGTAATTTCATTTTATTGTTCCATGCCCCTGGGATGTTTTGTTATTCCCATTTTGTAGTTGAGAAAGCTGAGGCACTACAGAGTAACTTGTTCCAGATCAACCAGCCAGTGAAGGAAGGGATATGTTATTTTATATTTTCTTTATTAACTTAATAAATATTATGATTTTATAGAAATAAAACGTAAGTGATTGGGTTTGTTTTTGAGGATATTCCCACCCAAGGGAAAACCACCTATTTCTTTTTCTTAATCAACATGTCAAACCAGACTCCACAGTGTACATGAAGACAGTGCTGAACCAGAAGGCAGCACCGAAAGGCCCACAGTCAAATCTAACGCTAAGTCATAAAAAGGCTGTTGAAGTACTCAGCTGGTTCATTGAGGCCCTTAGTTTCCTCATGCTTTCACTGACTTACGGCCATTTATATGAAAGAAGTAAAAATTGTAGGAGTGTATATAGTCAGTTCGGCTAAGGAATTTAATGTCAAAAATACAGCACTGAGTATCTGATCACATAAAGTAAACTTTCTATTCTAAAATATCATGCACTAGATCATAACCTTAGCAACAGACAAATTTATCAAAGCAATTCTGGACTTCAGAGATGATAAAAAGCTGGGAACCGCACATACATTGCTGGTAGACGGGTAAAATGAGACAGCCACTCTGGAAAACACTTTGACAGTTTCTTTTAAAACTATAAATGCTTTACCATATGACACAGTGACTACACTCTTTGGCATTTGTTCCAGAGAAATGAAAACTTACATTCATGCAAAAACCTTACATTGTTCACAGCTTTTCTCTTTGCAGTCGTCAAAAACTCCAATGGGTGAATGGTTAAACAAACTATACACCTCCATACCATGGAATACTGCTCAGCAACAGAAAGGAAAGAACTGATACACGCTACAAAGTGGACGAATCTCCAGGGAATTATGTTGAGTGAAAAAATGCCAATCTCTATAGGACTCCATTTATATAATATTTTTGAAATAATAAAATTATAGAGATGGAAATCAGATTAGTGGTTGCCAGGGGTTAGAGATCGGGGTCAGGGTGGAGATGGCTATAAAGAGCACAAGGGGGCCCTTCCATGATGGACAGTGCCACATGCTGAAAGCTACGATGATTACACTATTTACATGTATGATAAACGTCACAGAACTAAACACAGACACAAGGAGGAACGAGGGCGTGTAAGCCTGGTGACATCTGTAGGAGCTCTGTGGATTGTCCTGAACTCAACCTTCTGGCTTGCCAGTGTACTGTGGCTCCACAAAATGTTACCACTGGGGGAGGCTGGGTGAAAGTTGAGCACGACCTCCCTGTATATACATATATTTTTGTTGTTGTTTTCCTTGCAACTTCCTAAGAATCTATAATTATTTCAAAATAAAAAGTTAAAAAAAAAAAAAAAGCTGAGGAACATTGTTTAAGGGTATCACATATACATTTGGGGCAATACATGAGAAGTAGAAATAGAAATCAAGGGGTAAAAAAGGAAGGCGTTGTGGAGAATACACACAGATGACTGGAAAGACCCCAGAGGAGGAGGTTAGGCCACAGTGACCAGGCTCAGCACTGGAACTACCAAGAATTAGAAGACTCGAATCATCAGACGGCAGCTGGTCCAAGCAGTGAGTGCCATGTACCCTGCCTGAGTTTTTCCTTCCTAGTTTAAGCACCCATTGCCCCGTTAGTTCTCTGGTTCCACAGCGGAAAGGAGGAAAGAAACCTGGGCCCGTAAAGCACTGGCTGAGAAAGTGCTGGAAACTCTTCAACATGCTCTCGGAGAAAACTCTGTGCGGACTACAGGAGAGGCAGCTCGGAGAGTGCGGCCCTCAGGCCCCGGAGGGATGACAGCCGCCGCTGCCAAGCAGCCCCCTGCAACTAAAGTGCCAGACCACGACGGCCTCTCCCGGCTCTCCCCACAGATGGCTGAGCATAAAGAAAGAAGTCTGCAAGCATCACTGCTAGGCATGGAAATGAAGCCAGAAAAACCCCAAACAAACAAACAAAAAAACTTCCAGGTGGTTGGGAGGCCTTCTTTTTGGCTTGTGAATAAAATGAAAGGTTCCTCTGTGCCCAAGCATTATCCAAAACAAAAACCTGACCCAGTTCAGTGTGTAAGTTTGCAGAAGCAGAACGAAGAGGTGTTTTTAACTCAACCCAGCAGGAATGACAGCCTAATTCAAATGGGAACGATCTTCCATTGGACACCATGGCTTCTGGGAAATCAAGTGAACAAAAACAAATGCAAGGCCACTGTTTCAGTTCCAGAAATAAACTGGCTGAGAACTCCATGCCACCACCTGGTTGCCTCAAATAACCTCCAAATTTCAGAGGTAACTGTCAGCCAACTTGAGACCTAATTTTGAGAGTGAGGTTGACTGAGTATGAATGGATAAAAATATTCATGGTTTTGTTGTAACTGAAAATGGAAATATTTCCCTCTATCATTAAATCCCAGAATGATGAACTAGAAATAGATAATATTTATTCCATGAACTTTTATTGAGTTCTGGCTAATTGCAAGAGGAAGGTCAACAATTGGGGATATAAAGATAAGGGAAACAGCATCCTGGTCTTCAAGGAAATTTAAGTCAAAATGTCCAAAATGGGTGCGACATGTAAAGGCTTTTTCCATTGGCCCTGCATTTTTGTATCACTCCGCTTGCATATCACAGTAGTTTGGAAAACACTTTGGAGTGAATGTGTGAATAAATGAGTGAATGAATGAATGAACAGTGAAAACATGCATTCAAAAGGAAAGGAGGAAAGGTAGCAAAAGACAAAAACTGGGAGAATTATAATCAAAATGGATGTGAATAAAAAGCTACAAATAATACTGAAGCAAATAAAGATTGAGCTGTGCAGGAAGACAAAATGCAGGAGGATTAAAAAAATCTCCCCAAACAAAATCCAAGTTTATGTTCGGCCAATCAGCATTCCTTTTAAATACTTATTTATTTTTTTAATAGGACACAACATCAGTCTTCAAGTCAGCATTTCATGAATTCTTAGAGCAAAAAAAAATGAGAAAAGGGCCCTGGACCGCTTCTATATCTGTATTCTGAGGGTGAAAAAAAGAGGCTGAAACCTCTGTCAACCACTTTCTGCATCCAGCCTCAGGTATGAAATCTTTGCCCTCTGTGTAAAAATATTTCCTCTTTTCTCTCTTCCCAGGAACAAGTGCACTAAATTCAGTTCTCTGGGGGTAAGAGATTAAAGGTCGAGAGGTCTCAGTTTGCAGCGAGACCTAAGCCACCAACATCCTTCAGGTATGATTCGTAAAGAGAATTCCTGATTAACACGGTACAGAAATCACCTTAACCTGGAACTGGAACCTTTTTAAAGTTAGTAGTGATGAGATCACTTTACATCACCTATTCATCAGAGAGCCAGAAATTTACTGGGAGAAACTGAGTTGATTAACTATGCTCTGGAGGAAGTGAGAAATAATTCTCCTGCAGAAACATCTGGGAGTGAAGGTGGTCAATTTCTGTGCTGGGAAAGCCTTTGACACCTAACTTTGAAAAAGGCTCCTGTGTTGGCCTAAATGAAAAAGGCTGCTGTTTCTAACTTCACCTACATAAGTTTAAATTGTATATATAAACTGCTTGGGAGGAACTAATTCAGATAATCTAAATCTTTTAGCGATTTTTCCTTCACCTGCTCTGTTTAAATAGTTAGCGACTTTTTGCAAACATACATCGAATTACCCTTATTTCCTCCTGTCCCTTGTCTCACTTTTAGTTTCATTTCCAACTAAATTTGTTCTACGCTAATCTGAGCTCTCACACAATAATCAGTTTCAAAACACGACGGCTGAAGAAACCATTCTTGCGGACATATTGTTGAACCAGCATTTCTTAGGACTTTATTTTAGGGCATTTGCTCAGCACAAAGAAAGGAAACTGAGGAAAATCCCAGGGCTGGTCAGGAAAAATAAATCTACCTAGAAAACAGCTGGGGCTAAAAGTGAAGTCCAGGCACATGGAGGGGAAGTGCTGGGGGGTGATCCGGACCATGGGCACCTTCCCTCCATCTGCCCTGAGGTACATGCACCTGCACATGTGTGTCCTGTCGATACTACCAGGCACCCACTGCCCTGCATCCTTCCGGGGTCACTGTGTCACTCTGGGTGCACACCTTTAGGGTAAGTGTGCCACTTTCTCTGTTACTGTGATAGCCTTTCATGGAAAGAGAAGAATGTGTGCACCGAAAACCCTCAAACTGTACAAGTGAACCACTTAATCTTTAAAGCAGATTTAAGGCCTCAGTCTACACACTCATACATACTAGAAGCTTCTAGGGTTTAAGCCAATTAAAGTAAAACGGACTTTCCACTTTTAAATAATTCCTAAGCCAACTGATGAGACAGACTCCATGGTTCGAATTGGGATGCTTTTACTGTAAGGTTTTTTCTTAGAAATGCTGCTGATATTACAAAAACAAATGAACCCAAAGTTGAGTGTCTCTGCAGAGCAGCTTTTGTAAAACACTTTCCTCCTGGTTTTCCTTTAGTGCCTGCTTTTTCAAAACCATAACTAAGTTGAAAAGGTGACCTAAATCATATACAGTGCTTCATGGAGACAGTCGTTTTTGTCCTGATGGAAAGTTAAATTTTTGCCTTCAACTGCTATATTGCTGAAGAGTATTTCTACATCCGTCACACAGGAAATTTCGCATTATTCATAAAGCCCTAGCTCTAGAATGTTCCACAGATTCAAGGGCCTGCTGCTCTCCACCCTTCCTCTCAGTTCCTCAATGCACCCTGCCCACACAGGCTGCCAGGCTCCCCTCCCCGCTGCCCAGGGCTTTGGTGCTCCTGCAGCATGGAATGAGGAACCGGCTGACTGGCAGTCTCGGCCCACCACATTCTCCACCCTCAGGAAAGTGCAGGCTCTGTGCTCCCCTCCTTTCTTCTGTCCCATGTTACTGCTTGATGAACTGGACTCAGGAACAATCTGCTTCTGCAGACAGATCACCTTTACACCCTTGTTTCACCCTCTCAGTGAGGAGGTGAAATGCACAAGATGAAGAGAAGCTAGCTTACTGATGGGAAACAGCAAGGCACAGTTACAAGGGGTCACAACAGGTACTGCAGCAGGTGCCTGTGACGAGAGCTCCAGAAAGCATGCGAGGAGAACAACGAACTCTTCAGCCAGGGGAGGTGAAGGGAAGCTGCACAGCTGAGACCCAGGAGTCGGGGAGCCAGAGACCCAGGGACACCATGTTGAGGGGCTTGGAGGAGGAGAATACAGTGCAAGAGGCAGCTGGAAGGACCAGCTCATGATGCTGAGGGCTTAAGGCCATGCCCCAGATACAAGAAGAATCACTGACAGCTCAAAAGCAGGAGTGTGACCTGGTCAAACTTACACTGCAGAAAAATAACTGTGGTAGCCGTCCTGCCAGGAAGCTGGGGAAAAGGAGTCGGCAAAGGGACCAGGTAGGTGGTCACTGCTGGACCCAAGGTGAGGGAGGAACTTAGAGTCTAGTGATCTGGAAACTGACTCCACGGTCTCCTTAGAAAAAATTACCCTCCCTGGAAATGTTTTAAGATCATCTTTAGTTGCAATGTTATTAAGAGCAGGGGAGGAAGTGTGTGGTGTTGCTTTTCTATTTCTATTTCTCAGGGTCACAAAGAACCATCCAAAAAACGGCAGCATGTTTGCCACTGGGCCAGAGGTGGTGCCGAACCAAAAACTCTCGGATCCCAGACCTGCTCAATATTCTCCGCGCCCCCTTTCCGCACCGGCAGAGTTGCAGAGTGGAAAGGGAGCGTGGTTTGCTCGTGGGCTAGACGTTCAAGTTCCCAAGGGTCTGCCTGAGTTGTAGCTGCCCAGGACCCCAGGACCGGCAGCAAGGCTCCTTTCCTTTAGATGGATTCAGGGTCCCCGCATCTTCGCTGCCTCTAAATGTGGAAAGCCGGATGCACCTTCCTTTCCCATATTTTCTCTCAGCACTTCTACCCTCCTTGGATCCTTCTTCCTGTCCCATTACGTACGTTTTCCCCCACTTCATCCTGAGTTCACCTTGAAGGGTCCCTCATTTCCAGTCTATAAAGAACTGTCCTCCAGTGCAGGTCCATTGTGAAGCAGAGAATTTTTTTTCCTTAGCATTGTCCAAGGCAGAAATAAGATGCAGTAGGCGGACACCCTCATTCAATTTGCAGTCATTCTGAAAATTGATTTTTTGTTATAGATCTTCTTTTGTTTATTTCTTAAAAGCTATATAACACTTTCTTTAATACAATTTTATATGGTTTCTACCAAGAATAACATATGTATGACTAGGTATAATTAGTACCTACTTTTCACACATCAAATAGCTCATTATCCCTGCTCAATGGCTACGTACTCAATTTATTAGCAAAAGTGCATCTCTCACGTTAGTGTTAACATTATGAAGACCACATTGCCTTGGGTAATTTTCTAGTCTGCACCTCCATCCAAATTTAACAGTACATAAAATTCAACGTTTTACTGTGATAAAATCAGAAGACAATCATGACTGCAGCCACAGGACAGGCTAACAACAGGCAGGAAACCCCACAGCCCGGCCACAGAGTGTGGGTCCTGCACTTTGGCTAAGATGGACAAGCTTGGTCTCTCCCGGGACGAAAGGGCTCTCCCTCGGTGTCCCTCGGACCCACTTGCCTCCCAGTCCACACCACCCTCCCAGCCCCAGCGAAGCCCAGCGCGGGGAGTCCCACATGCTGCGCCCACTCCGGACACTCGGTGCTGCTGGGCTACGCGGCCTCGCCGTTCCCTTCAGCCGCTTTCCCACACATCAGCCAATGCCTTACCTCCTTCACATGCGTGTGGAAGGACACCGACATGTCCAGCAAGATCTTCCGTTGCTCCACACGCCGCACGAAATCTTGTATCCGGTCTTCGAGCTGATGCGCGGCCTGATAAATCTCCTCAGGGTCACACTCCCCGGTCTGGGCCAGCTGCTCGGCCGCTTCTAGCAGTTTGTCGGCATTGGTGTATGTATTCTGCACGAGAAAGGACCAGAGGCGCAGGATGGTGAATAAAACACAAACCAGCTGGGCTATACATACTATACAGCAACCAGAGTAGATTTGTGATATTCCTCATCATTTCCATAAACCAAGCTGAAAAAATATGATGGAAGGGAAGACTTTAGGAGTTAAGTGGTTGCCTGACAAGCAGCCTATTTCATTACTGTGTTGCGAGCTGCTGAACTGGGGACCTCCTGCTGCTTGTCCTTGCCACGTTTTTTGCCAAGACGGCAGCATGGAGCCACAATGCCCCCGCTTCACTTTTTCTCCCAGTTTAATGACAGAGGGGAGAGTTTCAGTTTTGTGTCTTTCAGTATAAGTTTCTTTATGATAATCCCCAAAGTGCAAGTTAAAAGGCTAAGATCTAAACAAACATAAACTGCTGTCTCTTTTCACGTTTCTAATTATTGGCTCTGTGCTCTTCTTTTTTTAAAGTTAAGGGCACACATTTTTTGAGAACAAAGAAATTAATAACTATAATGGCTATAGAGCAGCCGGAGTTTTTAAAAGAGCTGAAGGTGAAGTGGAAATAAGTGACTAAAATACTCTGAAAGTTACGCTATTTTAATTCTTGATAAATGAGGCTGCCAATGAGTCCCCCCCCCCCCCAAACAAGCATGCAGAGAGCTGCTGCAGCAGAGGAAACTGCTGGGGCATTCACAGGATGGGGGGAAAGCAGGAGGCCTTGAATGGAGTAAGAAAGTGGGATTAAGGCCTCCTGAGAAGGCCCACAAAGGAAGCCTGAGGTTCTGCCTGAGAAACAGGTTGAGCCCTCCATCCCTCCCTTTCAACAACGCAGCCCTCAAGCTGGGTGGGGGGTGTCTCCTGTGTGACGCAGGGGGTGTGGGGATGGGGGGTGGAGCAGAGCCTGCGGGGGCAGCCTGGCACTGAGTCGGACCCTGAGGGGGACGAGGAGGGCGCCCCCAGTGGGGAGGGACAGGTACAGCCACCAAGCGGGGAGGCTGGTTACTTCCTGCCTAGTCCACGAGGTAAACGCACTGAGGGTGCAGGGAGCCGGGGATTCCAACTTCATTAACAAATACGGAAAAGGAGAAAACGTGAAAACATCTTGTATCACTGGAAGTACTGGTGTGACCTCATGGTGTTCGAGACAGCAGAGGGACATGTGAATGTGCATTAACACACACACACAAACTATCTGAAAGGAACCAGGGTTACTTGGAGAGCTGGCAGATGCCAGAGCTGGGGCAGCAACAGTCTAAGATGAGCCTGGGACATCTTACTGTGTCAAAAAGAAAGTGCCCAAGAACCACCTGGCCGTGCCAGGTCACAGGGCCACCTGTGAAAAAGTGAAGTGGGGGCATTGTGGCTCCATGCTGCCTTCTGACTACTCAGTGGCAAAAAACGTGGCAAGGACAAGCGGCAGGAGGTCCCAAGCTCAACAGCCTGCAAACTGCTGGCCAGCTCGGGGACAATCGGAGCATCCGAGTAAACAAGGATAGCGAAGAGCACAACCTGCTGACTACAACAGGAACCACGAAACCATACTCATACAAACAAACAAATCAGTCAAGGAACACGAGATTCCTGTCATTTCAAAGGTTCTGCACAAAGTGCATATGAATTACAAAGGGAAAAGAGTAACTTGACAGTGCAGCAGCCTGGCGGCCACCACCTCACTCCAAGGACATCAGACGTGGTGGGACAATTAAACTCAGGGGCCACAGAGAGAGTGTGATGAGAACCTGGACACCCCCTGTGATACTCCGGCCAAGCGTGCAAAACGTAAATTGAATCAGGAGGAAGCATCAGGAGGTGCACTGCCCAAAATAACGGGTCTGTAATCTTCCAAAGTGTCAGGTTGTAAAGTCAAGGCAAGACCAAGGAACTGTTCCAGGATCAAGGGGGCTGAAGAGATAAAACAACTAAATGCCATGTGATTCCCAAGTGGGTCCTTTTACTATACAGGACATTATGGAGTCTGAGGATTAGAAGATTATCATGCAGCAATCTTAAATTCCTGATTTTGACATTTGTATTACGGTTATATAGGAGAATGGCCTCTCTCTTTTTTTGGTAAGAAAAACATACTAATGTAAATGTTTCAGGGAAGGAAGAGTAAATTCTTTGTGCTGTACTTTCAAATTTTTCAAGTTTAAAGACAAACAAAAAAAAAATTTTAAGACAGATTTAACACCTGGAGTGAAAGACAGGAGGGGATCTCAATTATGACAATATTGATAACCATTTCCTGAGCAAGTGGCACCCCAAGCATCAAGGTGAGATGAAGTGGGAAAAGTCCATCCCAGGTACAGGCTCAATCAACAACAAAGGGTTTTTCAGAACTCTTTATCATAAACGAGTGAAGCGATAGCAAAGGAGACCTTCAAATGGACCGATCATGGCCAGACTAGAAAATGTTTATGTGTACATTTTACATATTCTTTGGAATAAAATTCTTTAAAATAAGTTCTCAATAGCACTGCAGAACTTAAAATATGATTGTGCTTAAAGGGTTTTACAAATACTCAAATATGACATATTTGGAAGCTAAATTACAATTCCTGCAGAGATCAGAAACAGCGAACTGCCCCTTCCACAGCGCTTTTTGTAACAACAAAATCGGGTATTGCAGGTGTCCGCTCGGATGCTCTAGGGGAGGCGCAATGCCCATCCACCCTGTGCAACTCTGCCACCCTGCACGTGAGGATTCTGAGACAAGAAGCCCCCAGCACTTGGAGGCCGTGATCTGGTTATCAACATCACTGTCAGAACACCTCAGACCTTCCCGGTGAGTGACGGAGAGGCTCTCAAACAGCCTGAGTGCCAGCGCTGGCTGCGTCACTGACTCCTGTGCCTCAGGGGTTCTGACCTCTGAGCCTCTCCCTGGAGCCAGTCGTTCCCCTCCCGGATGAACAGGGAGGAGTGAGAGCCCGGTGGGGTCAGGAAGAGAGTAGGCCCCTCTGCGGGGCGCCCTCCCTCTCCATTACCCTGGCATCAGGGACCCCAACAAAACACCTTCTTAAACTTAATCCCATCCCATCCGTACACAGGACCTTTTGAAGATGTCATTCATTAATTTGGGGACGAACTGAATCAGGGTGGGTCTCAACCCAGGTGCCCAGATGCCTTATAGTGAGAGAAAACTGGACGCAGCCCATCAGTAGAAACGGGAAACCAGAAGGCAGAGAAGTCAGAAGTCAGGGGAGGCCATGGGGGAGACCGAGGGTGCTGCCCTGGGATGGGGACAGACACGCCAGTCAAGGAACCCAGGGCCGCGGCAGGGCGGTGCCAGCACACCGGCCTCCAGGGAAAGCCAGGCCCTGCTGCCACCCTGACTTGGGACTTTTGGCCTCTCAAACCACAAGCCAGTAAATTCCCACTGGTGAAACCCACCCACCATGTGGTACCTGTCGCAGCAGCCCCGGCCAACCGAGACCCCCATACACTGTGAATGAGAATTCTAACAACGGGGTAAGGGTGAGGGGAAGGAAAAGGGTAAAAGATACAGAAACTGTGACAGCCACCAGGAGCCTGGGGGAAATGACAACAAAATGTAATGTGGTATCCTGGGCAGGATCCTGGATCGGGGAAAATCTGACTGAAGTACGGGCTTCAGTCAATAATCACACATCAATACTGGCTCATTAATTGTGACCATGTAGCACACTGATGTAAGATGCTCACAACAGGGGACGCTGGGTGCAGAGTATGTGGGAGCTGTCTGTACTATCCTCTCAGTTTTTCTGTAAATCTAAAACTGTTTTGAAGAATGACGTTTATGTGTGTGTATGTGATGGTGGGGGGCTGGCACGCCTGTCCCCTGGCACGGCACCTGGGCACGGTCGGTCCTCACTCTGACGGTCAGCTATCGGCACCAAGGACACTGCTGCGGAGGGTCTGGGCTTCCTTTGCCTACACAGGTGCCGTGGTCACCTGCAGCCACACTTTGAGACGACCTTTCCAGAGCTGATGGGGTTCCAGGGACCCATGTCCCCTCTCCCCGAGTCTCAGTAAGAATCAGGGTCTCATCCCTGAGACCCCAGCGCCGGGTAGAGCTAACAGTGCATCGTGCTTTATGCAGAACACACAGAGCACTGCATGTACACAGATTCTGAGAGCTGAATCCCACTTCCTAATCTTTATCACCACAGCTCTGATGGCGCTCACCTCCCATGTATGATGAGAGGATCTGATGACAGTGCCTCCCGAAAGCTATACAACCCTCCTGAAGGCTCTTCCACTGCCTTGCAACAGGTAAAGATACTTACAGAAATCAACTTCCCAGAAGAACATTGCATTTTGAACGTTCTCGTCTGGCACTTGAAGGAAACGCAAGAGCAAGCACACGAGACCTCTGGTTCGCGTGTCCCTGAACACTGGGCAAAGGCCACGCATCGACAGAGCACAGGCCTGGGTCCTTCAGCGGTGGGAGAGCACTGGTTTTCACGTGTTCACACACACACTGATCAGAAACGCTGGCTTCTCAGCAGGTCCTCAAGGCCATGTCCTCACAGCAGCCCTGTGTGGTGGACACTATTTCGTTCCCATTTCACAGGGGAGGAAACTGAGGGACGTAAGGGGCTGGCGAGCAGCAAAGCGGGGGCTGTTAAAAAACAAATGTCTGGGCCGGGCTCCTCTCATAAGGGAAAGCTGAGTCATCTGGCTTGTTCTTCTTCAAAGGCTGGGGGTGCTGGGTAGGATGGGGGGGCTGGGAGTGTGAGGAGACTGGACTTCTCTCTTCTTTCCTCTGTCCTGTCCCCGGAGGCAGCCCTCTCTGGGACCATTTCCTTACTTGTGGGAGATGATAATCCCCCTTTCGAGGGATTCACTGTGAGGATAAGAGGCAAGGGGAGGGTCAGGCCATGGTGGGGCCAAATAATTTGCTCTTTTTCTCGAAAAGGACATTAAAATTGCATCATTGGCAGGACTCCAGGGCACAAGAGCCACTGGGGGGCAAACACAGATGAGCCTTTGGCTCCTACAATCCTTAGCTACGATGCCACTTTCTCACCCAACATGGCCAGTGACCACATTTACAGCCCAGAGGAAAAGAGGAGAGTTTTGTTGATCATAGAACAGATAGAAAGGGAGGAAAACACAAACAATGCAGGGCCTGGATCCATCTCTTCCACTTATTTTCATTAAAAAGCAAAAGCAAAATAAACCAAAACCTGTACACAGAAAACTTTAGATATTTTACTACTATAGAAAGGCAATGAACAAGAATGATGAGCTAGTCCGTGAAAACCCCAGTTTCCCGGTGAGCATGCAGAAAGCACACGCATTCCCAGGGATCCTCTTTTCACCAACGAAAGGAAAACAGTACACCAGGAGGCGGGCCCACCACCCCACTCCAACACACGCACATGGCACAGGAAGTTGAAAGCTTTAGCTATAGCATGATAGAACAAAAAACACTGATAGCAGAACTGAAAAATTCCATATGCCGTATCTTTTAGGCCCAGCAAAATACTGACTACTATCTATCTATACCTGTTAAGCATCTTACCAGAGAAACATGTTTTGTTTCTTTTTTTTTTTTCGCATGGGGGGTGGTTAGTAGTGTTAAGATAAAAGGTAAACGCACTTTACAACATCATGGGGAGTTATCTCCAAATATTGCCTGGTAGTATTAAAATACGATACTAGTAACTGCCAAAATTGCTGGATAATCTGAATGATCTCATATTCTAGGACTGGTACTCTGAGCACCTGAGTATCAGTAGTTTTCTTTTCGTATTTGCATCATTGCAGCTCTGTGAGGGCACGTTTTAGTATCATTTTACAGCTAAGGAAACGGGCTGAGAGAGACTGAAAAACTTGCCCATGTTTAGACACACTGGAAAGCAGTGGGGCTTTCTGACTCAAACCCTTGTCTGTCTGTCCTGAGAGTGCCACTCTGCCCCTTATCCATGACCCCTGCCCCCACCCTCTGTGACTGCCGCTCACACCCGCCTCTCAGGACCAGGTGGCACATTTCCTCTCTGCACTGCTGCGTAATCCCCCCTCGACCACTCCTCTCACCCGCCCGCCATCAAGCCATCCATCTGGGGAAAACTGACAGTGGTAGAAGCCCAACACGATAAAGCCGCCATCCCCAGGGAGCACAGCGGCCTTCTCCTTCTCCCGCTTTCCTCGCCGTCTCTGAAGACGCTGGCTGGAAGGAGCCCCTCATCCTGGAGCTTCCGACACCGCAGGACTCTGCTTCTGCACTCCCTCTGCTGCTCTGCGGCTCCCCCCTTCCCCACCTTCGAGCACTCGGTCCTCGGCCCTCCACTCACTCTAGTCTGAGGACCCAGCAGCTGGCGGCAGCAGGAAGCCCCGACGCCCCTGCCTCGCCGGGGAGACCAAGGGCCGTGACTCTCCCTGCAGTGCACAAAGCAACAGTGTGTTTCGACGACATCTCAGATTCGGTGAAATATGGTAACCTTCACAACAACCCCAGGAAGTAGACACTGGAGTCATCGTTGGTGTTTCACAGATGAGGAAACTGAGGCACAAGCTGTTAAGAAACCTGACCATGAATGGACAGCCAGTAAACTGTGGAGCTGCTTTCTGGTCGAAACTGGCCTGGCTCCAGAACCTGACCTCTCAGCCCCTGACCATGGGCTCTCGAAGTCAGTCTCCTGCCCAGTGTGCCGTGACCGCGGTCTCTCCAGGTGCCCAGCACAGCCCCAAGCCTGGTGTGTCCGCAGCACACGGTTGAGGTCCTGGCTTCTCCACTTGAGCAGGGAGGTCCTCAGACGCCTCTGACAGCCGGGAAGCTCTGACTGCAAGCCTTGTAATTGGTGTTTCCTGGATCAGGGAGCCTGGAGAGAACGGCACCCCCAAATCCTTTATCCATCTAAAGGTATTCAAGAGGTGTGGCACCCTCGGAGATGCCAAATGATTGCCAAATGATTGAAGGACTATTTGTGTCATCTTGTCAAGGGAAAACTGACTTAACAATAAGCAACAAACTGGAACCCAGAGTAAAACTCTCCCATACACTATATCCATGAGTATGCACAGGACAAAACTGTTTAAAATGGCACCAAACCTACACCTTTATCCTAATCCTAAAGTACCTGTGGGTAAACATACTACTAAATTTTAGAAGGAAATAAAAGTGGGTGAGGAGATTAGATACATTATAAATAGATACCAACTTAAAGGAAATTCTTCATAGCAGATATCTGCCCTGAATTCTCCACTATTAATTTATTCCAAAAGATTAAAAACATGCCTTATATTGAGAATGAACTTTTGCAAAATGGCAGCCTATTGCGTCGAAGTACCGCGCCATTAACTGCAGCAAACCAGAGACTGATAGCATGCTATAGATATACTATCTTCCTTACAAAAGATGGGTGAGTTCAGTAGTTAAAGAATGGGCCTACTCATCTTCTGAACATCCACAATGAATTTAAGATCTTCTGCTTTCCTAACTGCCATCCTTTAATCCTGTGAGACAAGATAATTACATGGCACATATAAAAAGTTGTTGACAGAAATGGCTTTGTGGAGAACAACTTCGTGACAGATTAAGTCTGTATTTGAATCAAGTGAGGATAAGCAGAAAGGAGAAAGGTGGTTTAAAACTCGCAGAGTAGGTACTTGTGGAAAGTAGCCTGCCAGTGATTTACTAATCATATTAATGAAATCTTATGTGCTCTCAAAACCAGCTTCCTCCTAGAGCTGGAGTTTTCTTGGCTGTTGTTACTGGCTTTTTTAACCTTCAAAGGAATATCACTGTGGATCACGACCAAGGAGGTAAGAGAGAAGATTACTGCTAACGATCATCTTCCTTTCCAACAGTCAGGTGCAAGCAACATCACCCCAGCATTTTAAACTTCTTTCTTACACTCATGCAGGCAGATGCAGTCTGACTGTGCATGTCACTCTACAAAGTATCTGGCATGGACTCATTCAATAGGATAAATCTATGCACAATCGTTGAATAAAATAAAGAAGGAAAGGGTCTTCAGACTAGTCAAAAGGAAGTTCTTGGTTCTGCAAAAAGGAATGCAAAACTGATCTGAGGGCTTCCTGGTGGCTGCAGCGGTGTTTGAAGCAAACCCTGAAACTGGGGGCTCCTGCCCTGGAGAAGCTACGCTGGGCCGGGAGCACTGCTTCCACCAAGGAATCACAAGGTTCGATTTTCGGGTTCCTCCTTCCCAGAACACTTGAATTGTTCTATATAATAAGTTTATATTTAGTACATTTTAAATGAATTCAGCCACTTTCACCACTTCCTTTCTGAGTCTCTGTCATGTTACTCTATGCCACATCGCAGTATTTTAAAGAAGTGGAATGTAAGAAAAACGTTATGAAATAAATTGCTAAGTTAAGATCTCCACGATTCATTTGGAAACCATTTTATAAACGATGCTGCAAAATGCAATCCCAAGAAGGAAATCAATCTTAAACTTAACTGTAAAAAGCAAATTTCTTCTCCCTGAACCCCAAGAATTAGTTTTACCACTGTGACTGTTTCAGAAAATGGAGTCTCCTTAGTAAGCACTAAAGGTCCCTGTGCTCCCATTTTTAAAGTGCCTCCAGAGCCCATTTTGTCCATAAACACACATACGCCTCCGATGACTATCACAAGTACTTCCATACAATTTGTTTCGATCGAAAGCAGGCAAAGGCAGGGTGGGAGGGTAGAGAACGAAAGCTGGTGAAGTAACTCGCCTCAGTGGGCCTCATTCCCCCTGTGCTAAAGCAAAAGTGATGCCATGTGGTTGTCTGTGAAGAGCAGACAGCTTTCAGTGAATGAAGCTATAAATACAAAGTGTAATTTTGGATACAGAGGTCACTGTTTTTCTAGACCAAATCTACTCCACATGGTCTCAATAAAGCCAGGCTCCTTATCCAGCTCCCTAACAGCCATCTTCTCATCTGGCAAAATGCTCTCAAAAAACAGCAGCGCACTGCTCTCTGCATCCGACTGCACCTCATCTGTGGCTGGGCCTCTGGGGTAGGGCAGGGCCTCCATGTACAGTGCTCGATGGTACGCTCTGGAGGCAGAGCACATTCCTGTAAACTGGCCTGAAATGGCTCAGAGCATGTTTTCTGTGATTTCTAATAATAGCACATGCTAGAATCCTAGAGCTCCAGGAGGCAGGGCCACGTCCGTTTTGCTCTTTACCGTATCCTCAGCACGTGTCAGACAATACTCAATGCATATACATGGAAGGAACAAATCAGTGAGTGGACAGACCTCTGATATTTTCACTGTAAAGTGTGTGAGACAGAGAGAGAGAGAGAGAGAGAGAGAGAGGAGAGAGAGAGAGAGAGTGTGTGTGTGTGTGTGTGTGTGTGTAGGGTCAGGGTGGGGGTAGGGTGATGTGACCAGCTGGATCCCAGTTCATGACCAAGAACAACAGACTACCGAATACCTACTCTAAGCAACTGCCGAGTACCTGCTGTTTGCAGTTTCATTAGACAAAAGCCAGCACTGGAGACAGTGCACAATGAGCAGGTAGCACGAAAGGGGCAGAGCATGCTTCCCAAACCAACCGGATCTACAAAACATAGCACAATCAAGTGATGTGCTTCAAGATGGGGGAGAGACTGTAAACATTTAATGCCAGGAAGAAAAGAACTAAGATGGTGAGAAGTTGAAGGTGCCAGAAAAAGTTAAGCTGTAATTGAAGGAACCAAGTCCCAGCAGTGGGGTTGAAAGGCGCGTGCAGGTGGAGAGGAAGGGCTCAGGTGTGAGATGGCGAGAAGACAGGGCTGCCACCCTTTAGGTGGAGAGTTGAGGAGCCTGCGCCCAATGTGGGCTTGTGGCCACATCACCAAAGGCAACTGGAGAGAGGCCCACAGAGAGGAGAGGGCTGCAGTCTCCACGCGGCTCCCAGGGCCTCAAAGGCCCCCATCTCCTGCCTCTGCAACCTCACAGGCCACACCTGGGCCACCAGGCCAGGCTTCTCCTGTTGTCCCCAACGCTGGCCTCTGACTCTCTCCTTTCTCTGTCAACGGCTGAAGTTGAATTTTCCAGTCTTGGCTCAGACATCAAGCACAGCCACCAAACCCCTGGTGGCCAGCCTTGCCCAGTCATAGCTCTGGGGATCTGCGTCTGCCGATGCTGCCTGCTGGCACCAATGCCAGGCAGAGCTCCTCACGAGTGGTGGGAGAGGGGTACAGTGGGGGCAGATGTGTGCACAGTGATGAACAGGTGCTCACAGTTAAGTTTTCCTTCTTTCAGTTCAGATTTCAGCGTAAGAGCTTTTAAGTTGGGGAAGGGGGTGAGGCAATCTTTGGAATCCCAGGGACAGTAAGAAAGGACTGGGGCTCAGCTGCGTAGAAGGGACAGACAAGGAAGTGTCTTCCTCCCACAACCAGGGTAACTGCAGACCCCAGCTCCAAGTCCTACTCGAACCCTCTGCGCGTCCTGAAAGCATCTGTACCTCAGGCAGACGTTTTCTAGGAAGTTCTCTTGTTCTTGCTGCCCATGGGAACCTGTGTTAACAGTTTTGAAGACTGTCTCAGACTTGAGGAAAAAAGGTTACCAAGAAAAGACAGGGCAAGAATATTCACTGGAGACTTTTCCTTTAATTTAGAGTAAAGGAGCCACAGGAACTGGAGGTGAGGGTGACAGGAGGTACTGGACACACAGGAGAAAATCCAAAGGCTCAGGAAGGTGCGACGGGAGATGAGAGCAGCCCAGCCCACACGTGGGCGCCATGTTAATCAGGTGGCTTGGGGCCTGAGCCTCCATTTCTGGAGCCTGCCTGTCTGCAGTTCAGCCTCCTAGATTCTTCCGGTACCTGAAGTCTCAGCTCACATGATCAAAATTTCACATTCATCCTCAAACTGCAGTGGCTAAAGCAGTAGCTTATCTCACGGAAAAAAATTCAGGTGAGATAAGAGAACATTTTGCACATTTTTTCCCTGCAAAGGGAGAGCAAAATAATCCCCAGCAAGACAAGTAGGAAGACGACATTTGGTGTGGACAGAAGTGCTCCAAAGACAAAGCGTGCGATGAGGGTGCTGAAGATGCAGAAATTTCTACTCATTTCTTGAGAGCAATAGAGCGGAAAGGTTGGGACGGTCATTTTATACATGTATTAAAGTACTTTACAAGTATGAAAACATGTATAGAAGGTGACTTTTTAAAAGGCACACTATTTGAATAGGATTTAAATATAGCTTTTGTTATCCCATAATTCTATCCCACAATTGAGTTACCCTGCTCAGCTAGTATAACTGATCCTTTTGGGTCATGTAAAGTCTATTGACACACATATCCATATTTTAATCCTGTTTATTTTTATTTTATATATTTTGAGACTATATTGTTAGATATATATTGATAAACTGTTCCTTTTATAATTGAAGACCCTATCTCTTCAATAATGTGTTATGGCTTCAAGTCTATTTTGCCTAATATTAATATTAATATTCCTACATTGGTTTCCTTTTAGTTAATATTTGCCTAGTGGATATATTTCTAATCCTTTATATACTTCAAACTTTCCAGGTGCTTATGTTTTAGATGGGTCCTTTGAAAATAATAATTTGGGACTCTCTGCCTTTTAACAATTAAGTACGATCTGTTTGCATTTAGAAAACTTACATACATTTTGGGATGAATTGTTGTTCCAATTTGCTAATGCTGCCAGAAAGCAAAACACCACAACTGGATTGGCTTTTATAAAGGGGGTATATTTGGTTACAAATTTACAGTCCTAAGGCCATAAGAGTGTCCAAACTAAGACATCAGCAAGAGGATACCTTCATTGAAGGAAGGCCAATGGCGTCTGGAACACCTCTGTCAGCTGGGAAGGCATGTGGCTGGTGTCTGCTAGTCCTTCGCCCCATGATGCATTTCAAAGTGGGTTTCTCCACATGTCCCTGGGTTTCTCTTAGCTCCTCTCTCTCAGTTCTTGTGCATCCTTGCTTCTTTCTCCCAGGACATTTCCCTTCAAGCATCTAGGGGTCCTCTCTTAGCTTCTCTTAGCTTCTCCGAGGCATTTTTTAGTTCAACATCTCCAAATGTCCTTCTGTCAGCATCTCCAAGCATTACCAAGCATCAACGTCAGTGCCTGTTTGGCTCCAGACTCTCTTAAACAATCCAGTGAACTAATCAAGAGCCACTCTGAACGGGCAGGGTCCGCACCTCCATGGAAATAATTCAATCAGAGGTTCTACCCTAATCAACAGACTGATTAGTCTGCCCCCACAAGATTGCATTAAATAATTTGGCTTATCTGGGGGGCATAATGTATCCAAACTGGCATAATTACTGAATCTTATTTTGTGATTTCTACCATGATTTTTGCTGTTCTTGTTTGCTTTGTTTCCTGAGTTTTTCTCTTTTATTATTGGTGGTGTATATTTCCTTTCCCCTATATTTATTTGGGAGTGATGTTTTCTATCTCCATACAGTGGTCACTCAAAAATGTTAACACACACACTTGAACTAAAAAAATCAAAGTTAAACAATATACCTGTCTTCCTCCTTGGAATGCCCTCTACCTTCTGTGTCACAGTGTTCCAGTATGCCAGCCCCACTCACTGTCTTTTGTTGAAACAGTCAATGCCTTAATATCCAAACATGCGCCCAATTTCTTTGCTAATTACTCATCCCTGTCATTTCTTCTTATATTTATATTGCCTCTTAAGTCATTCAATTCATTTTTTTCAACAAATATTTACCGAATGCTTAACTATGCCCAGTGCTAGCCTAGGTGCTAGTGATAGAGACGGGAACAAAGCAGAGTCCCTGCTCTCACACTGTTTACATTATGTGGGTGCTTTCTTGTCTCACTAAGTATATACTTGAAGTTTGTCCAGCAAGTATCTGAATGGGAAACCCTCGCTGAATTCCGGCTTCAGAGGTACTTTCCCTTGGGACTCTATTCCAGTGTCTTCTGTAATCCATTGAGCACTGATGAGAAGTCCACTGTCATCATAATAGTCATTTTCACAGGTGTCTTTTTGCCATTTCTCTCTTGTTATTTTTACGATTTTCTCTTTAGTCTTTGATGTTCTTCAATTTTACCATAATGTTTCCAGGTTTGGATTTATCCTACTTGGACTTCATTCTACACAAGATTCATACGATACAGAAGATTCTTTTAATCTCTTTTTTATTTTATTTTATTTCCTTTTGGGGGGGTGGATCCCCCAGGGTAAACCCCTAGGCAGAAGGCTGGCTTCCTATGGCTTTTAGCCCCTTTTTCATGGAAGTAGCAGCTCTTTGAGGCTCCAGGATCCACACTCGGCTTTTAATTTCTAGCTATGTATTATCTTTTATTGTTATCTTTTATCCAGCATCTCTCTGTTTACAGCAGAAAGAGTTCCCTCGTCTGCCACACTATATAGTTTTTCAAATCTTATTTCATAAGGTTCTAATTCAAGTTGTCTGGTCCAGTTAAGTCAGTACCTAAAGCAAAACGCCCAGAAGGAAGAGGCTGGAGGTTTGAATCCTTGCCAAATCTTTCATTTGACAATATAGTTTCCTGCAACCACAGGCCATCCCTTTAGCACAACCAATCTACACATGTCCCAAAGGAATCTGTAGGACACCAGTGTTGGCATCTAGAAAATGGAAAGCCCTCAAGATTTCTAAATTAAACAAGAGTCCAAAACACTGACGAGGCCACACATCCCATTGGGGATGAGGTCTACATTCTGAAATATCGTTACGCAGAATAAGTCAAACACATTTCTTTGCATGTCTCTTCCATAAGGACAAATGGAAAAGGAAGAGAGTCCCGTGAAAGAGGCTCTGGCACCCTCCCCTTTTCTCCCTCTTCTTTCCATCTACACTCTGTCTGAAGGCTTCATATTTTGCACCCTGGGAAGGAGGCAGCTCTCACCACCAGCTTTGGTCTGAGGCTTCGGTACACAATGTGAGTAGGAAAAATGGGCATCCCACATGGGCCTACCTTCTAAGCCTCATCAACAATCAGGTGGTATTTTTCTCCCATTTGTAACTGTTCCAAGTACACACACCTCTTTCAAGGACCAAGAAGAAATGGGTGCAGGACCACCGTGTACATTTGTGCTGTTCAGATACCACATAACACACCGAATCTAAGGGGCCACGCTCATGACAGACATGAGTATCTAATGTGGCCATTTTCCTGCAGACAGCAGAGAAATCCTTGAAGGGTACTTTGTGAATCTGTACCAACGTACTCTCTGGCTAACGGCAGCCTCAGAGGGGGACTGTGGTTTGAAGCAGGCTGTATTACTAAGTTTTTGTGGCCCTAATATTATCAAATAGCACTCCACACCTACCTAAGGCATGCACGCATCAGTGTGTACTCTAGAGATGGACACTTGGCCAAAGGACGTCCTCTTGGGTACAAAGGCCATATCTTATCTCCTACAACTTAGCACAATGCTGGACATTCACAAAATATCAATAATACTTATCAGTTTATTTGCTGTTACACTATGAAATGAGACTATCCTACTATATGCTCAGCAAGTGACATGATTTTAGATTTTAATTAAATTTCTTCTACAAACAGTACATTTGTAATTAAAGATGATGCAATAATTGAGCTAAGAATTCAATTTCCCTTAGAGAAGACATTTGGGTGCTTTCAGTCACTTGACTTCTGATTCCATTTTGGTCTACCAGGTACAGGTCTTCAAGCAATCATTTCTGTCCAAGTACTAAAAATTAAGTAAACAAAACAGAATACATTGAATACTGTATAACAGCTGCTTTTATTCCTCTCTTCTCATGACTACAATTTGGAGACCAAATGTAGAATTCTACCTGTGCACAGAAGCCCTCTATTTGTGTTGAAGAAAGATGTTCTCTTTTTCTAACTTCTATATCGCTTTCCTACTTGGTATCTAACATACTATGCTTATTTGTGATTCCTCAGTTACTGATGACATGAACTTCTAACAGGATTTTACTGCAATACTTTCATTCATTCTTTCTACCTATTTTTGGCCTAAAAGGTCATTCTGGGGTCCTTGGGATGTTTTTTCTGGAAATCAAGTTAAGAATTCAGTTCACTTAAGTTAAAGCAATGGTTAAATCAATTTAGGGATAATGTTTAAAACATTGCTTACCTACTTATGGTTTCCTTATATATTTTTTGGCCAACTTATTGTTGTATCTCTCCCCTTCCCTCCTCTTTCTTTCAAAAAAACAAAACAAACAAAAAGCACATTTGCCAAACAACAGTAAACTGGGAGAAGGAACTGGGCTCTGTGTCTTATATGATGCTATCTCACCCAGTCCTCCTTCCTTCAGCCCCACAAGTCGTTGCTGCACCTATTTTTCAGGTAAGAAAGCCAACTGCAGTGAAGTCTCACAGCTAGTGAGTGCTACAGTTCAGTGCTACTTGAACTCCACAAATCCCAAGCCCTGAATCACTAGGCCCCCTGCCTCCCATACCGTAAGAATAAACAGTTAATGGGAATGGAAAAGGGACAAGAACTACATCCAAAATGCTGGGCCCATCATTACAGAAATGTGATAGGAACATTGTCCAAATATGAACTGAAATTTCACAAACGAGTCAGAAGATACTGGTACAAAAAACATGGCAAAATCATCCCAAGACATTTTTTTTTCCCAAGAATAACACATTTTACAAAAAGGGCCAACTGATTGTCTTTCTTCCTAGGCAATGACAAACTTAACTCTGAAATCTGAGCACTGTCTTGTCCAAATCACCTATTTAAGGCTACATCTCAGACGCAGTGAAAACTGTAATGCAAAACCAACCACACAGGTTATTACAGGAGAACACAGGAAAGCCACTGATTTACCTGGGCTACTTCTTCAAAGTCTTCATGGCGTTTCTGCAGAGCTCTGGCCCGATGGAGCGATTTCCCAACTCCGGTGTGCTTGCTCAGGAATGCTTCTCCGTGGTTCTCAATCCAGTCCAGCACCTGGAGTGAAACAGAAGCACGTATGCCATGAAAAATATGTCCTGCTGTGCAGTGACGACACACTCCTTGTCAGGTCCTATGGGAAATAAGAAGCAAAGAAGAAAAAAATTGAAAGAAGCAACTGGACACTAATCCAACATACTTGGTAATGACGCCTTATGCCATCTTTCTCAGCGGGATTTTAATCAGCTCTTACTCGGAAATTGTAAATGTTTAGGTATCAATGTCACATGCAATAATGATTGAATTAAATCTCACCTTCTTTTACATGTCTGAGCTGTTGATACTGACTGGCTTTTGTTTAAGGCAGTGGTCATGAAACCACAGAGGACCAGTTCAACCTAATATTTTCTTAAGGCTCAAAGCTGCACAACTCGGGCAATTCCAATGTAACTAAGGGGTTTATTTTCCTCTATCTTATCTTCAGAAGACCCAAAACATTAAAGTGAAACCTAAGAAAACAAAACACTTGTATTTCTTACTCCTGGTCTTTGAGGAAAATTTATTCTGTAAACTGAGAGGCTGTGAAAACTAAAATTCCATGAATGTAACTGCTTAAAAGTTCTTGCTAGTTAAATCCCCAACACTAAAGAAAAGGAGTAGAGGCAAAAACAGTGCAACCCTGATGTTTTCAAGTTCATTCCTGGGATTGAGTAGTTCACTGGCTCTTGCACCTGAGAAATCACAAAACACTGCAAAATCTAATAAAATAGTTTCACTGCATCGTTACTTCTTTGTCTCTTTCGGATGGAGAGGGGATAGACTGGCAAAAAAACCAAGTCTGTGAAGTCTTCAGCTAAAAACGAAGTGTTCTTAATTAAACAGCTAGGTAAAAGTGTTGATGTATTATTGTTATTGGTATGTATGTATGGTATATAACATACTTTGATGTTAGTTGTAAGCATCAGATCAAGACAATCTGGTACCACAGAAAACCAGGAGCCCGCCTGCTGGGACAGCAGGCTATAAAGAACCCAGAAGCAGACTAGCTATGGCACAACTCTACTGGCAAAATGAAAGGGGCCTTAATCTGTGGTTCCCTGCTCCAAAAAGGATCCTTGCCCTTTATTAACTGCAGGACAGAGGGATCAGCTGTGTTGACAGATACCTAGAAAAAGAGCTACCTGGTAAGGGCTTGTCCTCTCTTGCTCTACATCACTGTCCTTCAAGAACCCAAGGGTCCTTTCTGCATAGGGTTTAGCAAAGTTAAGTAAGTATTCATGCAAATAAAATGGTCTGTGAACGTCAGTAAAAGAATCTCTGATGGACCTCTGGAAAGACCCCTGCAGCCCAGCAGGTGCTGAGAGCAGAGGTGGGTGTGCATGCAGAGGTTGGGGGGCAACTCAGCAGCAGGTGCTCAGCCCAGAACTGCACTTTTACCCTCTTACCGTAGTTTCAGAACACTGGTTGTCAAAAACATACCATTCTGCTGCTCACCTGAGGTCATGCCAGCAGAGTAATTTTTTACTGAATGCGTTTGTATTCTGTCTGCCCACCTAGAATAATGAGTCACCAGGTCCTGTGGCTTCTCCCTTCCCCTTCTGACAGATCTGTCTCCACCCCCCTTTCCCTTCCAGTCCCCCTGCACACACAGAAGATGGAGCTCTGTGGCCTCACTGCAGCTGCTTATCCTTTCTGAGCCCCCGTTCCTGGTGGGCTCAATGGGGACAGTCACAGGTTTACGTTATGCAGCTCAGTGTCGGTGGCAAAAGCAGAACACGTGTGCTGACCCTGCTCCTGAGCCATAACCCTCGGTCGTCTGCCGTTGGATTCTAAGCTCCTTGATGGCAGAGACCATCTCTTCCACTTCTCCTTACCAGTGTACTTAGCACACCACTTTTCTTTCTTGATGTAAGAGTGAGACCTTTGGCACCACTGCCAGTGGGTTGCTACGTTTGTCACCTGACTTCGAGGCAGACATAGGGCCCCCCGTCTCCTGGTATGGTCCTAAAACACTGGCCTCTCTCCACTACTCAAGAAATGTCTAAATGACAACTTTCAGACCTCTCAGCCTCCAAGAATGGATACATTTAATGGCATGTGTCTCTAGGCAAAAGGCCAACACCATGAGGAAGACAAGTATCAAATATTTCAAACCTGGAAGGAATGTAACTGATCCTGTGCCCCAGCTCACCTACCTGAAAGGCTAGGGAGAGGGCTTTTTTTCTTTTTACTTTATAGTATGTTCTGTATATTCCTCAACCATTAAAAATAATAGTAACAAAAACTGAATCATTAGTAAGCAGCAAATCTTACGGTTTCTGGTAATAGAGACTTGAAACAAGGACATAACCACAAGTAAAAGCTGAATAGTATTTGGTAGAAAGGACTGGAAGAAGTAAAATAAAGTATTTTGAAAAAAAAACAAAAAATTTGTTTTTAAGCTTAAGGAGGAAGTATGATTTGGAAATAAAAGGCATTATGAACCAACTGTTCAGTCTATAATGGGGCATTTTTCTTTTATCAGTAGTTCCTTCAGACAGAAATGCAAATAGCAGGTGAAATTCTCTTTTAAACAAACATGAAAGTAATTCAGAAGAGAAGGTTCAAATCCCAATAACTGTGCTAAAATAACAGCAGACAGTGAGGAAAGCTAGCTAACACGAAAACCAAAGTCGCCACGAGGCTGTTCCTTCGTTGGCAAGTGTGAGTGCACCTCCCTGACTGCCGGGGATCCTGAATCAGTATACTCGTCCCAGCGACATTTTAAAGCCATGCTTGCGAAATCTTTCAATTTAAAGCATAGCAATGCTTGCAAACCAGAGGCTTCCTCAGCCTGGTCCAGCCAGCCACCTCCCGGACCTTAGCCAACAGCTGTCCCCTCTCCGCCGTGTCCTTGGCCCCAGCAGCAACAGGGCTGGCCCAGGATTTGCTGCTTTCCTCCCAGAATGGCGGAAAGGGCAGAAGCTCATCCCTTCCCAGCTGGTTCAGAAGCAGAAAGAGCAAAGCCGGGGCGGCCAGTGCACCCTTCCTCTCTGCCTGAGCAAGTAGAGAGAAGCAGAAGTGGGTGAGCTAATCCTCGGTCCGTCGGTGCCCTCCAATGGACACAGTGACAAAGCGAGACCCCTGCACTTCATGCAAACACCATCTCTGAGGAATCTCACAGATGGGTGGTGAAAAGGAAGTGGAAGGCCCAGGCCCAGGAAGTCTGCATCTCTGTATTGTGGCCCTTCTGTGAGACGGTCCAGCTGTCTACTCCAACTGCTGCTTTAAAGAGGCAATACGTAGTGAATAAATAATGGTGTTTCTGTCATATTAACGAGTGCCCTTTTAAGTCACCTCTTATGCACACACAAATTAAGAACACAAGTAGCTCATCTCATTCTATAGTCAACTTTTAAAAATACCATTACACAAAGCAAATGCAAAATAAAGATTGAAAACACACTGAATTTGGTGTGTTCTTTTTTTATATATAAAATCAGAGTTTTCCAGTTATGAAATACAAACTTCCTCCCACCCTCACCCTACATTCTGTATAAAACCAAAATTGACCTAGTTTCATTTGTTTTAGTTACCTCCTTCTTGAAGCACCATTAGCTTTGGTTTAAACGACTGGCGATACCAACCTAGAAACAGATTATTAGGTTTCTGGATTTGCTTTTAAATTAGTGCTCCTGAAAGAAGCATTTAGATCAGAGCTTTCTGTTTTTAATCAAATCATTGGTATTTCAGTGATATAACAAAGAAAGACCGACCAATTCCAGTTAAGCAATATAATTTCAAACATTTGTGGGTGACCAAAAAAAAGGCCTTTCACTTAGATAATGTTCATTATTATTAAAGGCTGGAGATTAGCAGCCTTTAATATTATCCAATATTACGCTATTCATGAAATTTCCCTAAGAATCTAAAATCACAAACGAAGGGATATTTGGAGTTTAAATTATTGGAATCCACATCCTCATCCCATCTTAGGATGCCTGACACTTTCTTCCCGAATGCTCAGAGTGTATTTTATTCCTGAAACCAAGGTCTCAATCATGTTCTTCCATGTCCAATGAAGACAAAGCTCAGCAAGACACTCCAAAAGTACTGTTCATTCATTCCCATATTGGCTGATCAACACAGAGAGGGAAACCATGACACGGCTGTGAAAGCAGGTGGGCAGCATGTCACTGCAGAGCCCCCCCACCCCCCACCCCGGCCTGTTTCCAGTTATCCACTTGTAAAGTGACTAAAGTCCAAACGGAAAACAAACCAAAAAATTCCTTACGTAGCCGTTTTCCTCCACAGTGACGGAAAGTGTGACTTCCACGGGAGGTCCCGGGGCCCCTCAAAGCACCACTTTAATGTTCATCGTTAAGTAATATGTTAATAATTTTACTCTTTCACTTGCTCAGAAGTGCAGCGTCCTCCTCCGATCAGGAGGGTGAAGTAACAAGAAACAACGGTGGCCTGCCTGGTGCTCGGCCCCGCTGCGGAGCCTTCCAGGGCTCGGTCCTATTACCTGGAAGATGAGGGTCTCGGCCGTGCGGGATTGTAAGGGGCTTGGGCTTAAACTCTACCACATATCTGGCATGACTTTTAAAGTGACATGAAAGTGACACGGACGTCACCAACCATCCATCTGTGGGCTTTGTGGGGACTGAGGGGAGAAGGGGAGCTTTTTGGGCCCAGCTGCCTGGCAATGATGCTCTCTCCCTCCTTCATTTCTCTTTCTCTCTCCACTGGAGCTGAGGACTCTCCATTACTTCATTCATTGTATTCCAAAATTAAAATTCAGTTTCCCCTTAAAAAAAAAATATTCTTAATATGGAAAGAGCTTTAAAAAACAGTTTCTAGAACATTCCAAAGAATATGAAGCCTAATTAATGTTTAACTGGGAAAAAGGAGTTATTTAAAAAACCTACCACAGGCAAGCTACACTGCACAGCACGAGCATGATAAAGAATAAAAATACCCTGCACTGCCAAAGCTGTGGTTAATAAGATTACTCTGACAGTCAAGGCTCAATTACTTCTACCTGATATAATTTGAGAGGCGGCTCTAAAGGCCACCAGGAAGATCAGCAGCCTGCCTCTATCTACTCCCAGCAAGTTCCCAATCCCAAACCCAACACTTGCCCTAGTTCTAATTGAGACACTCTTAGAATAAATGGCAATTCTGTAACCATTCTAATCAAGAGACAGGATCAGAACCTAAAGCAGAGCAGTGAGCACCAGAATGTAAACAGAAGAGAATGCTAAAGAGCTAAGAGGATAAATGGCTGTGATGACTGGGAGGAGAAAACCAGCCTCCTGAATTAAATTAAGGAGCAAAGGACAAGTGAGGTTGTCAGAGTTCAATCTAGAACCCCTGAGACAAGCATCACAGAGACAGCTTTTACTGCACAAGACGGTGGCCTGGAACCCAAGACACGGTGGAATAGCTTTGCTAGAGAACTGAAACCTGTTTCTCTGCAGGCATGTCCTGACTTCCCTCCCTCTGCTTTAAAGACCCTCATTTTGCATTTAAGGCAGCCAGATCTTCACTAGAGGGCTCACCACATTTCCCAAATCCCCATGCACTGAAATTATCCCTTCCTTCCCCAGCCACCCGTAACTCCCCAGCATCAATCACAGCCCCTATTTCTTCAAGCAGACCACCCCGTTAGGTTTCCCGAGTCCAGCAGAGGGCCTACCCTCCCTACTCCAGAACAAATAAAGGACTTTTCAACCCCAAAGAATCTTTAATTACCCGAAATGGGGAAATTCCTGAAATTAGTTCAGCTATTCATTCATTCAGCAAATACTGAGCTTCTACAACTTGCGAGACTATTCCAGACACCTGGGCTCTGCCCCTGGACCGTGAGCCCCTGCTGTCCTAGCCTCCCACACGGCTTGGCAGATGGCCACGGTGGACACCACACTCCCAGTCTTGTTCCCTCCAGTCTGTCCATCCGCCGCAACCAGGGCCATCTTTCCAATTCACTTCAGGGCACGCCACCCACTCCCCCTGCCTACAGCACCGAGCCACAAGGCTTGGCACACAGGGTGACGCTCCTTAAGAAACACCCATGCGCACAAGCCTGGGCAAGCACCGCAATGCGTGCTGATCCCACACACGTGTCCCTGATTTAATCCTCCCGGCCACTCGTGTTTCCCCAGGCTCTGGCTCTGAGTCAGTGGCCTTGAGTACAGGTCAGCCAGACCCTTCCACGGTGTCCCGCCGCTTCCAGAAAGCAGTCCCACACCTCCATCGGGGCAGCCACCTTCTCCCTGCCTGCCACGTGACCTTTCCCGCAGGTGAGCACCGTCCGCACCTCTCCACTCTGTCCAGGCCAGGCCACCGGCTGCTCCCTGGACAGCACCTGCCCTTTCGGTTCTCTGCTCCCCCCGCAATTCCCAGTATCCATTCCTCAACCGACTGAATTTCCCTCAGCCTTCAGAGTTCCGCTCTCACCCCACCCCTCCACAGGCTCTCCTGGTAGCCCTGATATAGCAAGGGCTGCCTGTTCCTCAATTACAGGACTTTTTCATTTTTTCTTGTGCAACAGACCCTTGACATTTGAGAATAATATAGACAGAGTTGTTCTGAATTCCCAAATGCACACAAATTGCTCAAGTGTGCATGTGCCTCTTAAAAAGCAGATGCAAGGCAAGCAGAGACCACAGATGGGGGCAGCTAGTTTCATTTATTCCCACACTGCTGGTGTCGCCTTGAGAGGCAGGATTCAAATTTCTGCCTTAGTAGGACAGACCTGAGAAAAACCAGAGATCCGAATGCCAAGCATGTAATGGTCTGAGTCATTAGATATTAGACTGTCTACTCCCACTAGATTATAAATTCCTAGAGAAAAGGGACTTGGTGCAATTCAATGTATTTATCTCTGCACCTCTTGGAGCGTCACACACTTAATTACAATATTTTGAAGAAAAAAAATGAATTGGCAAGAAGAATCCAGTGTGGACACAAGACTTGCTTAACAGTTATTTTTTAAGAATATTAGTTAGTGGCCCAATGTCAACCTGGAGGAGCTTTTCCATGAGACAGTCAGTGGGGGGTGGCACACACCTGTGAAGGGCTGCCAGGGAAAAATGGGAGGCTTTTTTGGAAGAAGGCCTCCCTGGCAGAGTAGTCAGCCTGCTTCATGAGAAGATTTAAGGATTCCACTGAGGACACGCCCATCAGTGTGGCAGAGACGCTCACTCACCTCACCTCACCTGACAGGTGGTGGCACCTCACACCCACTACCCCAGGGAAAGCCAGGTAAACTGAACAAGTGAGGTAGGAAAGCAAGTTTAGGAGCATCCTGCTGTGGATGTCTTCCAAAATGATCATCCCTTTTGAATGAGTACAGTAAAAAATGAATTATCTTATTATAAGAAATGAAAGCATACTCTAAACTAAAAAATACTGCTTAGCAGTAACACAGCCGTCAATTCATTAATACCACCAAGCATTCACTGGTTACTTGGAAGGTATAGGAAATGTGTCCAGTACTAGCTCATCAGGAAATGTGACGGGCAGATGGACTCTTATTTTAAGAGCCAACAGTGATGGAGGGTAATATTTATCAATGGCTACCATGTGTTTTGGGTAAGTCTTTGGCAAGTCTTCCCAAATACTTCACCAAAGCAGCTTCAACCTATCCCCTACTCTATACTTGTGGTATCTCTAATTGGCTTATTATCTTTTTGTGGATTTAGTTCAATTTTGTCTACAAATTTACCTTCTGCTGACACATCCTTCTGAAGAACTATTTTTTTCTATTTATTCTCAGCTTACTTCTACTCTATACTCAAAACGGAAAAACTTCCTTATGTGCTATTAATTTCTTGAGTTTCAGAAAAGCACTTTTGATTTTGATATTCTATCGACTCTTTCAAGAAAAAGAGTCTGCTTAGATTAATCTTATCAGCTTTGCTCCTTGTTTTGCAAGTCAAGCCTACATGGCAATTTCCTCCTAAAACTCAAATATTTTCTATGGAATAGTGATAGGACCATATGCATTACAGATATTGCAAAACACTTTCTCCTGTTGACGTCTAATCAATGTTCTGTTCTTGAGAAAAAAAGAAGCTAGCTAAAAGAGCTGGCCTCACAATGATCATAACTGCTTTTCTACAAGTAAAAATTAACGTTTGCTCTTTTCAAATTCAAGGACATTAATTACATGGTACCAAATTAGATGGCTTGTCACCCCAGCCTATTCCCAAAGGGTCCCTTCGTCCTGCCTTCCCCATTCCAAATGGTCCAGGGTTTTGCTCTTGAACCCAGGGTGTCCCAGTGAGCCCACGAGAACAGGGGAGGACCGAGCAGGGAGTCCCCCTCCCCCAGTGCTGCTCTTTACCTTTCAGGTAAGGAAATGGGCCCCTCTCAGTCCCAAGGCCAGGTGTCAGTCCACAGATGTGCAATACATGCTTGACCCAAAGGATGGACAGGGCGGAAAAACCCTTCAATATTATTTAAACTACTAACATTCCATGGTTTTGTACAAGTTTTAGGACAATTGAGAAAAACCCACATTCACGCTTTCCCCCATGTACTTCCAGAACACACACTGACTCCTGAGACATTACCCCACCCTCTTCTCCCCTCGCTCTAGATTCTTCCCCGGCAGTTATCGTCTTGTACTAAAGCAATGCTGTTAGAAAGCACGAGCAATGTCAAAATGATCATTTCTGAGGCACCTGTACACTTAACCTTCAGAGAACTCAAAAAACTGTGAGAATCAAAGCATACTACATGAAACTGAAGAATCACAGAACAATTAAATTAAAAGTATTTTGAACTTACCTGAGTCACAGTCAGTGAAGACCTATGATCGCTGACTCGAGGAGAAAGGTGTGAGTTAGAATACAGCGTGACGCTCCACCAGGCCAGGCCACTCAACAGAAAACCCACTCTCTACTACCCCTCAGATTACCTGTCTGAACATCACGTGCGTCCTCTTCAACGCCCAGGTAGAGCACAGTGGCTTGGTGCCTGACCGACCACCGTGGGTGAACGACAACCTGCTCAGATGCCCCAGGCTTCCACACACACCTCTGAGTTCCTCGCGCCCACAGCTGACACTGTGTCCAACCCTTGGGATCCTCTACTTAAGGGCAAGGACATAGCTATTATCTGATTGATCCCTAGAACTAGACAGTCTTTTCCAGGCTCCCACAGCTGTATCCTCCAAACCCCACAGCTGGGCAATACTTCTACTCCACAGTAACAAACAGTATCAAGAACTGGACTTACTATTATTTCCCTAACAACAGTAAGAAAAGAGGTAAGTCTCCTACTTGAAAAATGCAATCATAAAAGTCAAGTTTTCATTAATCAGACAATCATTTATTAAGTCCCCACTATGTGTCCCATGGATTGCACTGTCTTCCAAACAGGAAAAGCAGCATGAGTAGCTTATTGTTTAGGTATTCAGAAAGCAGGTTAATCTTAAGCAAATTGTAAAAACACACAGAATAAGCACCACTGGCATTATTCTCACAGATAAATATAACTGAGAATGATCTGCTTCGAGAACAAAATGCACAGAATCTCTAGTTCAGGCCCTGTGTTGTCGCGTGTGCTGGTAGCTGAGAGAGCAACCGATCATCATGCATGCTCCAAGCCCTACTCTCAGTCGTGGGTGACAAAGAAGCTACAGATGATACAGATAGAGACAGAGGAATATAGAAATAGAGATAGATATGTCTACACCCATACCTACACATATGTATGCATTTACACATATGTACACACACACACACACATTTATGCTTCCCTCCCACCTCTCCTACCCCTGCCCTTTCCTCACTCTGTAAGCACAGATACGCCAGGGGCCCCGTGCCAGTGGGAACTCCACGCAGCTCTTCCTGGCTGGGGTCAGGGATTGCATCATGTGGTCAAGTCCTCACCTCTGGTCGTGTGGGTGTGAAGCATCTGTAAATAGGACCTCTGAAGATGTTACTACTAGCTAAGGTGTGGACTTATCTGTGAACGTAAGGCCAAATCGAAACAGGGTGGGCCTTACTCAAATACGCTGCAGTCCCCAGGCAGAGGAACCGGACATGGAAGCAGAAGCCGGAAGTCAGGAGCAGCCGGGGGCAAGACGGCCATGTGACAGAGGACTGCCACATCGGAACCCCACAGACTGTGGAGAAAGCATGGCCTTGCCAACACCTTATTTTTGGACTCCTGGCCTCCAGAACTGCGAGATGACAAATTTTGTGTTCGTTAAGCCAACCCACTGGGTGGTATTTATCACAGCAGCCCTGACAAACTAAGACAGATGGTGTCAAGCAATCCCATTATCTTAACACACTTAATATTTAATACCCTTCTGACATCTCTACAGACCACTCTGCGTCTTGTGTGTACAGTCCCAGTCAACTGCCTGAAACACTTCCACCATGACCCAACACATCCCAAAGCGAACTCAGTACCTTCCCACTGAGCCCCCACTCCACGCCCATTCACTACCCTCCAGCTGTCAAGTGAAATCAGATCCAGAAAGCGATCTTCATAAGTCTCAAGAAATCCTCCATGCCTTTGGACAGCCTTCAAGATGAAGCCCACCTCTGCAGCCTGGTACACAAAATCCTCTGTGACCCAGCTCCTCTTTCTTTCTTTGAGTCATCTCTGCCTCCCCAGACACTCTCTGTAGTTTTCCCAAAGGGCCTCGGGGCTCACTCACCCCCCTGGGACACTGCACGACTGCTTTCTCTCCTGGAACACCCTCCTTGATGTGCTTCCTCTACTGGCCAAGATGTGGCTTTGGACTCACTTTCTCTGGGAAGCTTCCCAACCTCTTTCCCCATGTCAGGCTGGGCACAGATCCCGCCACCTCCCGTCGTACCTCTTGCCACGCTGGGCGCATCCCTGTAATGGCTCTCCTTATACTTAGAAGCGTAACTGCTGCTTGTGGTGCCTGTTTCCCCACCGGACTGGGGGCTCCACGAGGGCAGAGAACGTGTCTTATGGGGACGGCCCGGCCCTGAGCACTTCGCTGGGTACGTCTTTATCGAAACCTAGGTAAATATTTGTGGAGTGAACAAAGGAGGGCATCAAGTCAAGCTGACGCTGCCCTGGTGGTGGGGAGAGGCAGAAGGCAGCCCAGCCACGGAGAGGATTTGCCCTCATATTATAGGGGCACAGTTACCAATCCAGGGTGCTTATTTTCTCCATCCTTTCCACAGGGGAATCCAGTTCTGCACTGCACATAAATAAAGCCTGGTCCAAAGCTGTACAAGACAAGAGTTCCCAGACTTTTCCACAGTTCTGAGAGGACCGTTATGGCTCAGGAGTTCCTCTAAGTCTTCATCCAAATGCAGGAAATGATATTTTAATTGTATAAAAAAAAGTGCTCAACTGGTGTTCACATTTATTGTCTGTATCCCAAATCTTTATATCCTCTAGGTGTGCTAGATCCCAACAGCTAAGCATGGAGAAATCTTTAGGCATGGGTCATGGTATAATGTGTAAATTGCAAGGCAGCTTGTCCACCTCCTGGCAGGACACCTCTCAGCTCCATCCAAGCTCCATCCTGCCCACCCAAAAGGTTGGCCTCGAAGCCCTCTCATTCATCCTTCAACAGCTCCCTGGGAAAAGTCAACACTTGGACATAAGATGGTAATCAAGGGGCCAAGCAATTCCAGACACTGTTTCAAGCAAAACAGTATCTGGACCTCTAGAGCATCCCAAGTGGCCAACACATTGCCCAGAACATACAGAGACCAACAATATCCCTGCATCAGTGAAGCCAGAAGTCACGAACTTCACATTTAGGCAACATGCTGACATGCATCTGCATTCCTGTTCACTGAGTCAAGGACTTACTGGTTTCCAGCACTGCACGGCTTATACTGCCCTCGAGGCTGTGGATAATAAGCCAAATATGGCAGTACCTGACCTCAAAGAGTTTATCAGCTAGTCAACAACCAGAGCTGGTCACTGCCACATTTGTTACTTCAGCATTCACATCTGCCATCAGCCTTTTTTCAAAAAGACTGGACGAACACTGAGGTCTCGAACAACAATTTCCTGAAGGAACCACAACTGCAGGGCAATATGCTGACGTAACTGGCTCCTCCACTTGGTTCACTCTGACAAGACACACCATGAAGCGAGTGCATGGGGTCTGAGGATTCTCCTCCTAAATCCTGAACTCCATCAGGCTTCTGGGCCGAAGGATGGTACACTCTCCATTTAGTACAAGTCATGTCCCCCAGGAAGAAAAGCTCGAAGGAAAACTGACCTGCTGGACATCCTGCTGGAAGACACACAGCTGCAGCCTCTGGTGGAGCCGCACCTTGCGGTGCTGCCAGATGTTCTCGAGCTGCCGCTGATGGTGCAGCACCTCGTGGATGACATCCAGGACATGGTGCACAGCCTTGGAGTAGTTGGCAGAGGCCGTCAAGGAATCGGAACTGCCAGGAGTCAAGGGCCGCTGGAGCTTGTCGAGGAGGGACTTCCCGTCCTGGCTCACCTGCCCGGCAACAGAATCTAGTCATTATTGCAGATTTGCCACTTTGTCCACGCTACGCTACAGACCCTGTCCTCAGATGCACACACAGGCACACAGTCACACACATACACATACATTCTCACACACTCCCACACATACACTCAGTTCACAAGCACAAAGAGTCATACACGCATGTTCAGACACATCCATTCCCACATATATGTTCATATACAGATATAGTCACACGTATTTATACATACAAACACACAAAGGCATGATTTTAGTGAAAGGCGTATTTATAAAAATAAATAAACAAATTTAAAACAAACCTACCAGTTATCTATGGTATCAAGAAACCAAATATGAAAAACACTGAGCTAAATAAAAGAACACTGTCATTAAACATTGACTAAGTCATTGTAGTAGATGCTATTCTTAATAAACATACCATTTTGCCTTAAATGACATAAATCAGCTGACATAAAAATGCACTGCAAATTAACATTTAAAGTAAAAACTTTCTCTCAAGATATTACAAAGCAGAATACAACAAAAAGTCATCACAATGGACAAAAACTTCAATCCTAAATTGTGAAACCTCAGTTTTTAAAAAATCAGTACGTTAACACTAGGCAAAGAACAAGTACTTAAACTTTCTGATATAGCTGGAGAGCAATTTTACTCCAAAATAAAAAAGCAAGAAAATTAAAATAAGGATTTAAATAACACGGAAACATGACAATCTATTTTATTGGGTGCATTATTTTTAAAAAGTAATTTAAATTATAATGTCAGCATTTCCTAAAATAGGTTTCAATGTTACAGCAGTTAATTATCAAACCACCATTGAATGAAAGTATTCAGAACAAAGAAGAGCAGGTGAGGGAGGAACATGGCAAGAGTAGCGCTATGTATCTTGCACATTTAAAAGTGACTTGAGATTTATGAAAGGTGATGCCAGAGGTGATAGAAAGTTCACGATCAGCTCAGACAACCCGGAGGGCTGTGCCGTGCAGTGAAACAGGCTGTGTGATTCTGGGGGTTCCTTAGGGACAGCCTCTTCACCGTCACCTTGCTGCCTGGGTACTTCTGCGTATGAAAGCTTTCTTGGGTTTCTGTTCTGGAGAGGACCGATTAACAGCACACACACAGCTGAGAGGCACAGGAAGGGTAGGTGTGACTGGTCCAGGGTACTAGAGGAAGCTTCCAGCAACCATAAACTAGGAACAAGTGAGAAGCATGTAGAGTCCCCTAATCTTTCTTTAATCCTCTTATAACTTTAAGTAGTGCTGGAAGGTAGCAGCATGTTTGTTTATTTCTACAGTACCTGAATTTGAGATCTTTGTTGCAATCTACTCACTACAAAGGCTGACCACTGGCCTTCCTAGCTTAAAATTTACCTGTATGTCCTAGCAGAACTCAACAGGAAGCAAGCCAAGCTGACAGAACTAAAGATAACATGAACAGAAAGAAGCAAGTCAACCTCTGAGTTAGGAGCAGGCATGTGCTAAAACAAAGGCTGTGGGAATGTCAGTTTTCTGGAGCAGGTGCTCGCCGTCACCCCCACAAGTCATGGCAACCTGTGTGGGCAGTCTCGATGCAGTAATGTGAGGAGAGCGGGAGTGATGGCTGATCTGAGGGGAGCTGACTGTGATGGAATCAGAGAGGCTACCTGCCCTGAAGCGTGCAGGACATTAACACAATGAAAAAGCTGGCTATTTGACCTGGGCTCGATGTAACCCACAAACACCCTAAGGACGACATTCACCTGCTAAAAAAGGCCAAACAGAAAGACGAAAGGATCCAGAGACCCTCCCCACCCCCATATTACAGGGCCACCACGCTGACCCTGGAACACCCATCTCTGCACTTCTTTTACGCCGGAGGAAAGCAAAGCTCCATCTTGAGCCACCGATACAGAAGGACAAACCAGCCCTTGCCAGGTTTCCAAGGGTATCTATGTGGCACCATAAATATTCTACTATTTAGAATGGAACAAATAATCTGAGCAACAATATTCCAATGGACTGTTCTCTCCTTCACTGTCTTCACAATTGTTTAAAAAGATCTAGACAGCAGATCTCATCACTGGATTTAGAACAACAGACTCACTCAAGGGTGGAGGAGTGGTGGTAAGTGAATATGCAAATAACTTCAGACAACTCATTAAGAAAACCCCGCCTTCCAGGAAGTGTCCCACTGGCACCATCCCTGATGCTGTCATCTGGTGGTTGTGAGGGTGCAGCAGCAGGGGCAGTAAAGACCCTGGGCAGCAAAACACACATCCTGTGCCCTCAAAAAAGAGACAGCACAGAACTCCAAATACATGTTCATGAACAGCATGTCTCCAATAAACTTTTCCAGAAATAATTCCACTCTATTTCAACACATCTTTCATAGATTTGTTGATTTAAAAAAGTATTTATTTAAGCACAGAAAGGATATATGTTTAAGTAACTTTTATCAAAATGTCTTTTTGAGTACAAGAAAATAATGGAAAAGAAAAAGATATGCTAGATTTTTATGATGCCTACTGTTCTACTGTACAGAAATAAAGATTTGAAATGGTACAGAGTAGCCTAAATAAGATATTATTAATTACATACCAACCAAATAATTCAAACATAATTTAAGTACTAGAAGAATTACTCTAAGTTTATGGTATGTGACTGCAGTTCTGGATTTTACCAATTACAGAACCAGGTGAATGGATTTACTTAAGACATATGTTTTGTTTAAAAATGCATTTCTAGCTTCCATGCACTCAAACACTGTTTCACACAAGGAAAACAGGTGCAAAAAGAAAATCAACTTTTATTATCAAAAAGCAAGACTTGCCTTCTATAATTCTGAACAGATCAAATCAGCTCATTTTTTTCAGGTTCTACTCTTTTTGTGTTGTTGTTAATTGGAATGGAGTACTGGGGAACTGAAGGGCAATGGAGGCTACTTTTCACAAAGATTAACATCTTACAAGTATACGACCTAATTAGCTATAACACACCTAAATGAGTTAAGAAAAATGCAAAAACTCAATAAGCAAAAAAAAAAAATGATTAAAGAGAAGCTTAAAATTACCATTATCTAGAGCATGTTTGCTCCTAATTTTTAAGAGGAAAGTTAACTGTTTAAAATCTAGAACAACTGTCTGGTTCTTGAAAATTTACATTTAACTGCAACTGTATGTAGGATTTGTATCTTGGATTTCTACACAACTAAAAAAGTTCCACCAAATTTCAGAGACTTGTCTATCCTTACTTCTGGTCCTTGGATATCCACTTTTCCCATTAAACTGGATCAGAGCTAAGATGTCTCGAGCAAGAATGTTCCTTCACCTGTACAAATAAGAATGTTGCTGTAACTAAGAAAAGAAAATAGTGTCTGGAGTGTATTGTTTAATGTCGCCAAAGTAGCTACCACCCAATGTGACCTCCAGATATGCCAGCAAGGTCCAAGTGTGATGTTTTAGATCTGAAAGTGCTAGGGAGTGATATTCCCAAGGTATAACAAGGGCAAAAGCCATAAAATGCATGACAGTATGGTTAGAAATGACAACACTAGCCTGTCATAAAAGAACAGTGACCCTTCCTCAAAACTGTTATAAAATGAACTACACTATCTGCACCGACCCAAAGCCAACACTGGATGTTTTGATTCTTTGCAGGGCTTGGCTTTCTGTGGCCTGAGGGGCCTGGGAATGGTTTCACAGCTACCACCTTCCCCGGCAGCTCTTGCTGAAATAACTCCCGGATCAAGGTTCTCACAAAGCAGGAAAGAGGGCAGAAGAAGGGTCAGCACCTGATGACCCAGCTCATTTTGTAGCTATCGTTGACATTCCTGAGCCAAACAGGTGAACACGTTGCTTTTGGGTAAGGAGGCTAATCCTGGCTTCAGACAGCTACGCTATAAAGCTCCTCCCAGCAGCGGGCCAACTGCTCTGAAAGCTCATGTATCAGCAGTGATATTGTCCCGTGTCCCACTGCAGCCACCCAACACAGCAAAGCCTGGAGATTTTGGGGCTCCCCTCAGAGACAATGGTACTTTCTCCAGGCAAGTTGTTAGAATGGGCCCCCTACCAGATCTCTAATTTTTCTTTCAGATATTCCATTTCTTACTCAAAACCAGGTCACTCCAACCTAGTGTAGCTCTCTGGCACCCCTACCTGGGATAATCAGAAAGGAAAATCCAAAATAAGAGCAAAACAGGGAACAGCTGGAGCACCCCAGCTGGTGCGAGTCAGACGTGTGCGTGGAACACTCCGTCCTGCGGTGATTCCTCCCGGACACTCCTCCTCTAGATTTCAAGCCTTGGAAGGCCTGGAGCAGAGGTTTGGAGTAAGCAGAAAGCAGCCACCATAGAGTCCGGTGGCTCTGATGCTCTCTGCAAAGCCCCAGTGACGCTGCCACAATTAAAGCCACGTCAAAGCACTGCCTTGTGAAAGTCACCCTCAAGATAACTGAGCTTCCACACACACCATGGCTACAGGAGGTGAGTATCTTTTGACGGAGGTAACTCACTTTGCTATTTGTTTTTCTCTCGTGGCAACAACACTAATGGTGCTATCGCCCAATTATACAGTGCCTTAAAAAAGGAGCTCGACAAGCTCTGCTGGCAGCACGTCAGTCATTTCCACAGCTTTCTGTTGAGGCGTGCACTGAGCCAGCCACGTTTTTAAAACTGAGAAACTGCTGCAGAAACTAAATCCTGAAGTCACGCTGGATTGACATGGGCCAAAGCCGAGGTGTTCGCCTTTCTCCGGCTCTGAGAGCCACGGCTGAGGCTGTGGCAAGTCCGCAGGCACTGACCACAGAGCTTCATCTCACAGCTCAAATGCCTGGATTGAGGTTTATGAGATGGCACAGGCACACCGGATAAAAATCAGTTCTATGAATTTTGTTTGGTAGAAGTATGTTTCTGTACGTGAGTTTGCTTGCCTAAAATAAAAATGCTAAAAAATGGTTATTCTATATGCTGTTTGTAAAACTAGAGTTTATCCAAGACTTTTATACTACTTCCCTCTCCTGTGATCAAATACATGAGACAATACTAGACCCAAACCTAGCAAGCTGAAGCAAGCAGATGTTTAAGAGGCACAGGTATGCTCCTGTTGCTAAAGCACAAACAGCAGCAATATGGGGCAGGTCTAATTAAAACAGAATAAAGGAGGTGTTGGTGTTAAAAAAAAAAAAAAAAAAAGGTAGGTTTCCCACATCAGACTTATGTCATCAGAGGCTAGAAACTGAGGAAAGAAAGAACAAAGAAGAAGAGGAAGGTGGCAGAGGAAAGAGGGGAGAGGAAAAGAAGCCTATTAAAAATGGAGATTCACTCTCTCTGGAGATGGGGTATGGGAATCTACATTTTTAACCAGCACAGTCGAGTCTGAAAATGACAGACTTAGGAAAAATCACTTATGAAAGCAAATTCTTTCCTTGCCTTCCCGTTTTCCTTTCTTCTACCCTCCTGGCCTGAAGAAAATGATGCCCAGCATCCAGGGAAGTGGCAGCAAGGGGGTGAAGATGCTACACACAGGTGTCCGCACGTCAGGCTGTCAGAGGAAACGGGTGGTAAAAAGTGGGGTGCAGAGAAGCCAGCCAGAAGGGTTGGGAGGGTGATTACATTGAGCAAATATGCTAATTAATTAGGCAATTAAATTACTACACTGAGGATAATAGGAGCCAGGTTTTTCGCTGTCTGAGAAGGGATTTATAAACATGGAAAGGGGAAGGCTGGAAAGAACCTGAGGTATTGGATTGGAAAGGGAAATATTATGAACTCATGGGTTTTCATTACATACGTATATGAGAGAGACAGACAAATACTTTTAAATGTGTGTATATGTGTAAAGATAGATGAATAGATGGATGGACAGAAGATAGATGGAAAGAAGGGAGAGGAAGGAAAGGAAAGGAAAAGAAAATAAGAAAAGCAAGCCCTAAATGACCCTGCATCCAAGCTCAGAGCACAACATTCTTGGAAAAAAATGCCTCTTCTGTAGACCCACAACACGTTAGAACAAGGTAGATAAATGGATGCATGGGTGGGTGGGTGAGTGGGTGGATGGACAGAAGGGTGGATGGGTGAGTGGGTGGAGTGGATGGGTGGATGGATGGATGGATGGATGGATGGACGGACGGATGGACAGATGGGTGAGTGGGTGAATGGACGGATGGACAGACGGGTGGGTGGGTGGATGGACAGGTGGGTGGGTAGATGATAGATGTGCACATATATATGCACCTGTGTCTGCTCTGAGGGACTTGATGCACTGACATCTCACGAGCAACAAGCACTCTGAGCAACCAGAAATGAGTTTCTAGAAACTTACTACAAGGAACCAAGACTCCCTGGTGACATGGATGAGATACTGGCTGGCCCCAGGAGGTGCACAGGGAAAGTACAAGATGAACCTAGAACATCTTGATATGCCAGAAACTAAGGAATTGCTCAAATAATGATGATAACAGAAGCCAGATCAGAGGGGTTCCTGCTAGCCAAATCTGGACAATTTAGGCATCAAAGTAAAGAATGAGAGTACCAGATTACAACCCCGACTCTAACAGGATTCGGTGAGACCACACTCATATAAATGCACGAATAAATACAAAAATGGGAGAAAAGGGAAATAAAGCCCATCCAGGTGGCAGAAGGCCAACTAACAGACAGGGGAGAGAATGGAAGCACGATCACCGCAGGACAGTCGCCACAGCAGGTGCCGACGTGGGCAGGATGCGTCAGCAGGAGGGCGTCTGAGGAGAAGTGGACGCTGCTGTTGTCTCATGCATCTCCCCGACAAAATGCGAATTGAGGGCAAGTGTTTAAAATGGTGGCTTTACACTGGGGAAGCCGGCAGACACCAACTTGAGCACGTGACCAAGGTTAGTATCATGTGTGGTGAGACAGGACAATGCCACGTGCCCCCTACGAGGGCACTGAGAGGCTCACAGGACAATGCCATGCGCCTCAGTGAGGGCACCGAGCAGTGCACAGGACGCCATGCACCCCCCGCGAGGGCACTGAGCAGCGCCTAGGACAACACCATATGCCCCCCACGAGGGCACCAAGCAGTGCCCAGGACACCACCACATGCCCCCATGAGAGTGCCCAGCACCATCTCCGCGTCCACCTGCCAAGAACACGCAGCTGAGCCAGGCCCAGAGGAAAGACAGGCTGGACCCAGGAGGTTGTGTGTCATCCTCCGGAACGAAAGGCCTGAACTCTCAACCATCAGGCAGGCAAATGCCGAAGGAGGCCGACGAGACGTGAGGACCTGATGCGGCGTGTGCCGCAGGAGCTGGAACGTGTGGGGAGCTACGAGTGGGCTCTGGGGACTACATGGTTGTGTTGGGTTAATGCTGATTTACTGATCTGAGAGGGAGAGAGGGAGAGAGGATGGAAAAACTGTGGTAAAATGTCAGAAGTTGGGGATCCTGGGGGAAGGGAATGCAGGAGTTCTCTGCACTGCTCTCACCATTTTTCTGTAGGTTTGAAACCATTACCAAATTTTTTAAATTAAAAAGGCATAACAATTCATTCAGGCCTCGTCCTCGCAGTCCATCCAGCTCAAATTACTGTCTCCTGAGTTTATAGGTCATTTATTAACACATTCTGCTGCTAAAACTCATGGTTGGAGACCTCAGCCCGGAAAGCTATTTTAATTCCCATCTATTTATTTCAAATCATTAATACTAGCTTCAAATCTAATGAGACCATACCACAGGTGAACACACGTTCCCATGTACAGATGCCCTATTTTTATAGAATGTACTGGTAACAATCAGGGAATTCTGTACTCAGCTAGAAATGCCAAAGGCAGGAGGCAGGCGGGATGGGCCAACTCGGCCAGAGGATCACCTGGTCGGGTCAGGGTGATCCCGATGTGAGTCAGGCGTTTCCTCTGGGGTCCAACAGGCAAAGACGGTGACCCGGCTACAGCCAATCATCCCATGAATGAAGGCTAGTCTCTGCCACCAGGCTTGGCCAGGGCCAGACAGGCTGAACTCAAACCTACCACAACAGTCAAAAGCAGCTCCACAGGTCAGTGAGGTGGTTCCACAAGATATGTGGGGGCCATAAGGTCCTGCAGCCTCATTATGGGGTATGTACTTGGAAGATCTGAGAGCAGAGACATGAATGGACACTTGCACACTGGTGTTTATGGAGGCAGTATTCATGATTTGCAGTGGGTGGAGATGACCTAAGGGTACATCAACTGAGGAACAGAATGGTGAACTGTTATGTGTGCATACATTGGAATATTGAGCAACTACAAGAAGGAGTGAAGCTATGAGGCACACCACAAGGCGAATGGATCCTGCAGACAGCATTTTGAGCGAAGTGCGCCAGAAACAAAGGCAAACACTAAATGCCTCACGAATATGGATGAACGGACATTGTGTAAATGCAGAACTGAATCTTAGAGCACAGCCTATCAGGGGAATAATTATTGTAATGGTCCCTAGATTGTAGCTCTTACAGCAGTCACATCTATTCCTGAATTGCAATGGCTATCTCCAAACTCTGAGATGCTGATCCCTTTGTATATAACCTGACTGGTCTTGGAATGTTACGTATCTGTGTGACACTTGAAACTCACAGCGAGAGCTCAGCAGATATGAATGTCAGTATTAGCACAAACAGCAACTGTCCAAAAAAAAAAAAAAAGCTGAAAAAGAGCCCAGACTTCAATTAGAGATATGAATGAAGCAGATGTGGTTAAGACTAGGGCAAATCGGGCCAAAGGGTAAAGATCAAAACTGACTGTGTTTTAAAACTTCAACTTCCATGTGAGACCAAGGGAGGAGATGTTTATTTGCTGCAAGATCTGTATTTTCCGAACAGGATAACTTCTACAGTCAGTTTGTTCAAACACCATAATTACATGGAACTTTGAACAGGAAGTGAGACCTGGTACGTTTGTATAGGTTAGAGTGAAATAGTGACACATCCCAAAGTAATTTGGGCAGAGAATAAAAATATATGTGCAGGGCCCCCAAGGAACTGGGGGAAAATGCAGAAGTGTTGGACCTCGTCACCTGGACTGCTGCTGATATTCTCACAAACATTGAGGACTGACAGCTTGGTATGCCGGACACTCAATCCTGGGCTGTCCCTTATGAAGCTTGTTACTGCAAAGGAGAGACTAAGCCTACTTATAATTGTGCCTAGGAGTTTCCAGAGTGCCTCTTTTTTGCTAGATGTGGCCCTCTCTCTCTAGCTAAGCCAACTCGGCAGGTGAACTCACTGCCCTCCCACCTATGTGGGACCTGACTCCCAGGGGTGTAAATCTCCCCGGCAGTGAAGGATATGACTCCCGGGGATGAATCTGGACCTAGCATTGTGAGATTGAAAACATCTTCTTGACCAAAAGGGGGATATGAAATGAAACAAAATAAAGTTTCACTGGCTGAGAGATTCCAAATAGAGCTGAGAGGTCACTCTGGTGGACATTCTTACACACTATATAGATAACCTTTTTTAGGTTTTAATGTATTGGAATAGCTAGAAGTAAATACCTGAAACTATCAAACTCTACCCCAGTAGCCTTGACTCTTGAAGATGAGTATATAACAATATAGATTACAAGGGGTGACTGTGTGATTGTGAAAACCTTGTGGATCGCACTCCCCTGATCCAGAGTATGGATGGATGAGTAGAAAAATGGGGACAAAAACTAAATGAAAAATAGTGTGGGATGAGGGGGATGATTTGGGTGTTCTTTTTTACTTTCATTTTTTATTCTTATTCTTTTTGGTGTAAGGAAAATGTTCAATAATAGAATGGGGTGTGAATGCACGACTATATGATGGTCCTGTGAACAGCTGATTGTACACCATGGATGATTGTATGGTATGTGAATATATCTCAATAAAACTGAATTTAAAAAAAAAAGGCAGCTCCACAGAAAATCATTACGACATGTAGGTGAGCAATGCCTGTTTACATGCAATGGGTAACAGGGCATTTTGCTTTCTATATTGTAGGTCGAAAATGAGACAAAGCATAGAGATGGTACATGGGGAAAAGAACTCACATTATCCTCGTAAATCAACGTGATAAAAAACTACACATCTGTTCAATTTTCAGTTTTTCTCTCAAAAGGCTATTAATTAAACAGTTTCTAAATAAACTAAATAGCCAAATTACGAAATAAACATTGGATGAAAAATTAAACATAATACAGAACTGACTCTTTTTAAATTCCATGGTAAACAAGAAATAGCGCTAGGAGATAAAGGTTCTCATTAGGCCAAAAGAGGGTTAGAGACGCAAACATGCAGACATCACTTTAGGGCACGGCACACATTGGTTTAAGACCCATGAAACTAAGGGACCAGAAAACCAGGGCCCAAGGATGTGTGCGGCATGAAACAATGCCGCCCTGCAATCCAGGAACAACTGGCCACTCACCTCGGAATAAGCAAGGGTGATGTGCTCATATATGCCCTGGTGGTGATGAATGGCGTCTTCCAAATCCTGCAGCTCTGAGGGAAGGTCCACCTCACCGCAGGCTTTACACCACGAATCCACGTTGCTCATATACTTGGAAGTTTAAAAAAAAAAAAAGATTAATATCAATGGCAATTTCTATTGAAAAGTGGATTTCTTTTAACATGGTTGTGAAAAGGAGGATAGTTCAGAGAGAGCTGACTCTCCATCTCAAATGCTACTACTGCATTTCCAGGCCACAGTAGGTGAGTTCTCAAATCCTTCCGTTCAACGGCGGGTTTCTGGATCCCAGCCCCAGAGATTGTGCCCCAGCAGCACTGGGGTGGGGCCCAGGAACCTGCATTTTAAATGAGCCCCTATGTCACAGGCCTGGGATCACACCCTCAGGGACACTGCCCTGCATTCTTTGTTTGGGGTGTCCCAGTGATGTATTCCCCTCTAGGTTTGGTTCCATGATGTTTCTAACTTCCCCCACTCCTGGAAGTGGAGGCGTAAAGAAGACCCACAGCCTCGGCTAGGGCTGCACAGCAGGACCTGGGGCACTGCAGGGCTGTTTTTAGCCTTACTTCTTTCCTCTTGCATTAAAATGCTAATTGAAAAGCCCGAAGAATCTGAAATCATTTACCTAATGTTAACAAAAGCAGCCAGCCCATTTTTCTACCATTCCAAAAGCAAATAACCACAAGACTTAAAGGAGACTAAGAAAAGGAAGACTAAACTTCTCAGCTGTATGCCCTGAATCTCAGGAAAGGTTTGGCTGCCCGTAGAATCACTGAAGTCTTTCCCAATTTGCATGCAAATGGAAGCTTCTGAGCCAACGGCATTCAAGAGCTTAGGGCTTCGCTGGGCTGTCGTTCCCCCACACCCCACCCCAGGCCACTGATTGCCACTCCAGTCTCTCCACTGCCACCCCCACAGGCCCAGGATTCATCAATAGCTGATAAATCACAGCCAAATTGCCTGTGGAGATCCTATCAGAATCCATCACAGTCAAATGTCAGAGGCAGGCAGCAGAAGGCCCAATTAAAGAAGCTAATTCAATTAAGCCAACTAGACATTGACACATTTCCCTGGGTTTTAACCTTTTTTACTCCACTTCCTGGTACTTTTCTACACAGACCAGAGAAGGCAAAGGGTGACTATTTAAAATAGGATAACTGACCTGCTAGCCAGGAAATCTGCTACAATTACCTTAAAATATAATAAGATTTGGATGGTTTGTATGGTAGGTGACTACATCTCAATAAAATTGCATTAAAGAAAAAAAGAGAATAACCTGCCTACTTACTTAGGGACTTAAAAATAGACAAGTCATCCAAATAATAATAATTTATGAAAGCTCCTTTATTATTAACGTATTGACTCTGAAAAATATCTGCGTGTAAACAGGGCTAGAACCCGGTTCACATGGCCTTATGTCATCTGTCACCACGTGGTTTCTGATGGCTTCAATCATGACTAAAAGCAAAGCAAGCACAGAGCATGTTCATTACCATCATTTACGGAGCCTTACCATTATCATGGCAATCAAAGCTGTCATGACATTACTTTACACCTTTCCCTCTCCCACATACAGAACATATAAAATATGTGACTACCTAGGCAAATTTCTAAGGGATTTCTTAGGTGGGGTATTCTATAAATGTCAGTTGGGTCAGGTTGGTTGATTCTAAGTATACTTGATCTCTGTTCTCTTTTTTCTGTTTTTGCATTTAATAACAACTATTGAAGTGTGGTAAAACTTTTTCATATATGAATTGACTGAGGTTAACCACCATCATTAATAAATCATTAGGTCAAGGCAGCAGTTAACTGCTTCTGAACAATAAGTACTGCAAAATGTCTGAAGCAAAGCAAAGTCACAGCAAATTTTTCAGAAAAGGTAAAAGTGCTTCTGATACAGAGTGAAAAAAAGTTTTGATTCTACAAATTTCACAATTTAATGGGTGTCAGACTAATACATCATGGTATCAAAACAACTATTAAAGTGTATCCAGCCTCAGTTTTTTAAGTAAGCAGTAAAGAGAAACAATCAAGACGTTTTATGTGTCTGTAACTAAAGGTAACTTACAACTTTAGAAAGTATCAGACAGCATTGTTTATACTTTCATGAAAAAAAAGTAGCCAGGTTTTAAACACACAGGGAAAGCTGGCTTGCCAGGTAGAAACCTTCCATTCTGCACATCTAAATTCACTTGGTTAGAGCCCAATGAGAGAATCAATCCTTCCTTTGGTTGTATAGGGACTGTGCCAGTTTGTATATATTATATCCCCCAGAAAAGCCATATTCTTTAATGCATTCTTGTAGGAGCAGACATATTATTTAGTGTTAAGTTGGAACCTTTGGATTAGGTTGTGTCCCTGGAGATGTGACCCACCCAACTGTAGGTGATAACTCTGATTAGGTAATTTCCATGAAGGTGTGGCCCTGCCCATTCACCATGGGCCTTGATTAGTTCACTGGAGCACATATAAGCTCAGACAGAAGGAACTCACAGCGAGCGACAGCCAAGAGTGACACTTTGAAGAACGCACAGGAGCTGAGAGAGAAATGTCCTGGGAGAAAGCCATTTTGAAACCAGAACTCTGGAACAGATGCCAGCCACGTGCCTTCCCAGCCAACAGAAGTTTTCCGGACGCCACTGGCCATCCTCTAGTGAAGGTACCCTATGGTTGATGCCTTACCTTGGACACTTTAAGGCCTTAAGACTGTAACTGGGTAACTAAATAAAACCTCTTTTATAAAAGCCAATCCATTTCTGGTGTTTTGCATTCTGGCAGCATTAGCAAACTGGAACAGCGACTTCTGCACAAGCATCATTGTCCTGTGGCAACCCTAGAATCCAAAGTCGGACAGGCTCTACACGGGAATGCTCTGTGAAAGCATGAACACCCAAAGGGCCTGAACCCAATGCCACCCCCGCAGCCACTGCCCTTCAGAGATCCAAAGAAGAGGATGCTCACAGGTGTTCCACACACACACACACACACACACACACACACACACACACACAGGCCTGTGGTAAAGTCTGGCCTCAAAGGTCAATGGGTCTCCACAAGAGAGAACCTCCTAGAGCTTCTAATATGACAACATGGAGTGGGAATGTGGGAGGAGGGACTGTTACACCCCAAACTCACTGGCCCTCCGACCACACCCTCCCCACACAGACACACCTACCACCATCTTCGGAATCATAGTCTGGAACTGTGACACTGGGGGAAATGTGTCTCGCACAGTGGTGGACAGTAAACAAGGAAGACGAGGTGGCTACTGAGGTGACCTCCTCAGACCAGCCCATTTAGTATTTGGTGCTTTAAACGCTCAGTAGATGGAAATACGTGAACACAAAGCATCTGACTAGACTCCAAAGGATACTGAAAGAGAAGTAAATGCTACTCCAGGAATTCAAACTGGGGTTTCTGATGCTCTGCAGAAAGGTGATTTTGTTTTTCTTAATTGCTACTGACTATAACAGGAAAGGAGTCGGGTCAGTCAGTCTGTAAAACTAAGGAAAGCAGATGAGGGAAGAATGAGTCCTATATACAGCTTTAATGTGAACTTTAAAGGATTTTTAAAGTTATTTTTTTCCTCTTGGGAAAATTTTAGTTAAAACTTTGAGACTGGTTGAAAATAAATAAATACACACACACACACACACACACACACACACACACACACACACACACACACACACACACACACACACACACACACCAGAAAAATGCTCCTAAATCTAATCCATTCCTGTGGATGTGGACCCACCGTAAGAAGTACCTTTTGATGAGGCTCCTTCAGATAAGGTGTGGCCCACCTCATTCAGATGGGTCCTAACCCTCTTACTGGAGTCCTTTAAAAACAGGATGAATGCAGAGAGAGAAAGCCACAGAAGCAAGAAGCTGAAAGCAATGAAACCCAGAAGAGAAGGGAGAGACAAACAGACACCGCCTTGGGCCTTGCCATGTGACAGATGAGCCCAGGATCACTGGCAACTGGTCTTTGGGAAGAAAGAATCAGCTTGATGATGCCTTGATTTGGACATTTTCTCAGACTCAAAACTGCAAGCTAATGAATTCCCCTTGTTTAAGCCAAATCATTTCATGGTATTTGTTTTAAGCAGCCTAGGAAACTAAAACATAGAATATAGACATGAATTCAAACTTCAGAGTTCCTTTTTTCTTATTTCCAATTTCCTCATTTTGCTTTATTCCTAGAAAATACTACTCTATTTCTCCTTTCTTTTCCATCTTTTCCACTCCCATGAAGAGTAAGACCCAGTGCACTCCCTTTCCCAGTCCCCTTAAGGGAAATGTTCCCTTCTCAGGTGGCAGCCCAGGAAAATCATGGAGGGACAAGGCCTTACCACTTGTCAAGTCTGGCTCCAACATCTCCAACAGAGAGGACAGTTTCAGTTTGAACCAAAATATGCCAATGATTACTATAAGCACCTTAAACCTGTTTTCATCAATACCTTTTTTGACGTGTGTATGTCTCACTTCCTTTCTATTCCTTAAAAAGCTTGTTTTTGTTTGTTTATCTACAAGCCAAGAATTAGGCCAATGCTCTTAATAGTTATCACGAAAAAAGTAGATATACAAAGTGAGATCGCATTAAACTGGGTAGTTATATGAGTATTATTTGCCTTATAAATTCGAAATGGTATACTGAAGCATCATTCTTATTCTATTCCTCTGAATTCCTACCCAGACTTATGATAAAATTATCCAGACAGTAACTATTATCCTTAAGTTGTGTTTATAGTAAATGTTACTTGTGGAGGTTAATCTCAGTGTCAGCTTGGCCAGGTGATGGCGTCCAGTTGTTTAGTCAAGCAAGGACTGGCCTGATTGTTACTCTGAGGGCATTTCGTGGACTTAAATCATCAGTAAGTTGAACACATCTATGACCGATTACATCTGCAGTCAACGAGGAGACTGCCTTCAACGAGAGAAGTCTCATCCAATCGGTTGAGGCTTTAAAAGGGGAAGTGATGATTTCAGCAGTCAGAAGAGAGAATTTCCATCTCTACTTCAGCCAGCCAGCTTCTCCTGGGCAATTCATCAAAAACCTTCATCCAAGTTCCCAACATGTGGCCTGCCCTACAGAATTTGGACTTTCCCATGCCCACAGTCACATGAGACAATTCTTATAAATATCACATAATATTTACAGATATCTCCTATTGTTTCTGTTTCCCTAGAGAACCCTAATACATCACTTCTAAAATACCTTGTGGAAATTGGAATTCCATGAAAATACTAATGTAAGTACACCAAATAGCGTATTATGTCAGAACCTGAAAGACTTAAGAAAAGCCCCAGCTTTGAGAACATGGGCAAATCAGTTTCCAGAAAGGAAACAAGAATAAATAATGCCCTATCTACTCACTGGGTGACTCAAGATTGAAATGAGATTTTGTATGAAAAAGCTTTAATACAACTATACATACTGGTTGTATACAAACACTACGGTTGTTTTATTTTTGGCTTTTATCAAATTATAGAGGCCCTTAAAGTGACAGATAAAATGAGGTGACCAGAATTATGGTTCACCCTGAAGGCAAACCTCTATCAGCACTCTCAGAACTTTCTGAAATGATGGAAAAGTGTGCAACGTGCCAATCAGGAGCCACTAGCCACACAAGGTGAACCGAGTATCCGAAATGTAGACAGCATGACTAAGGATGTGAATTTTTAACTTAATTTTATTTTTAAAATTACTTTATTAACAAACTTTATTTAAGTAAATTCCAAATGTGGCTACCGTCCACCACATTGGACAGGGAAGCTCTAGATGGTCTTTTTTTCTTCAAGAGCAAAAATTAGACATCTGAAGGAGTAGTAAAATCAAGTCACTTTAATTCTTTGTTTTATAAAAATGTAATTCCATTAGTATTTGCAAGGCTTCTTAATATGAATGGACTGCCCAGTGGGTATACTGCATGACCAAGAAGTGAAGCCAGGTAATGTTTGTTCCTGTTTGGGAGCCCTAAATGATGTCTACTGGTAAAATCACTAACACAAGGCTCATGACTCCATACTTACAAACTGAAATTCTGATTCCAAACCTTCGCTGGGGATGAGGACATGAGAAATAATATAATGGCTGAGACATCCCTGGAAGGCATAACATTTACAAAATACCATTCACATCTAATTTTAACCTCAAGATCTTTGTCTATAAAATCATAAACACATATCAACCCAAGGACTCCACGGAGATGGAGCCAAGTGGCCAGGCAACTCAATGCAGCCATCTCCCGAGCTGGGAGCTATAACCCACATGGTAAGTTAAGACCATTAACCACAGCAGGTAACATATTTGGGCCCTATGCCCCCTAATCAGATTCAAATTCTTAATGAAAACTCTGAAAGTGGTTCAAAGAGGTGGCTATGATGGAAACTTTTAACTTGTGACAGCCAAGTTCCTGATCCTTTCCCTACCGAGCTTATGAAAATGGCTTACACACAAATGAAAGGTAAAGCATTAAAATGACTCCTCTCTTGGAAAGATGGAGAAACTACAGTGGATGTGATCTTTTTCCATGTATCAGAATTTCAAGGAACTGTTTTGTTCGGGAACGGAAGACGCGAAGGGGAGAAGAAACAGCCCGTTTTTCCTTGAGAGTGAGGAACCACTTCCTGAAGACATGCTAACGTCCATCTGCACATTTCGATTGCCTGCTTCAAACAAGGTCTTCTTCACTAGGTTACTCTGTCCCTACACTTCTATTTGGTTTCTTCTCTGCCACCTGCTATGCACTGAGACCTCAAGCACTGTCACAGGTAAGGCAGGACCCCATGAAATTCTGTTCAAGAATGCATTCCTATAGCTTAGTTTCCTTCAACTCTACAAATCACAGCCATTCATTTTATCCAACTAAAAACATTCCAGTTCTTTCCTCTCTGCTTCATGACTGAAATGTGGGGAGAAAAATGTCCCGTGGCATCCACGTTTCTAGATTATTTTCAGGCAGGTCAAAGAGGTAATTCATCTCCTGGGTTTATTTACAATTCTGAATCCCACCATGCTCATGAAAGAAATTCCTCCTGTGTGTTGTTATGCTTCAGACTGACACTCAAGCAGTGTATCCTGCTCTAATTTAGTCACACCATCTTAAAGTACCTTTCTGGGCACCCACTACTAATTCCCACACACCTGCTTCCCTGGGGTTGCTGCATTCCATATTCCATCAGCATTAGAGGTGGCCCATATGCATGGACACTCGCTCCTCTTTGTTGTCAAGAAAACAAAAGCACACTGTTACTCTGTACGACAGCATCACGAGTGGCCAAAGTGAGGAGGACATGGCTGTTTTAGGATGAAGGTTCCTGGTACTTTAAAAAATTGTTTGTGGGTGTGTGTTTTTATCATAAAGTTCATTAAATAATGCATAAGATTAGTGAGCAGAAAAACTCTTAGTATTGAAATCTGAAAGTCCTTACAGGTTTTACATGATGCTGCCATTAAGATGTTCCCCTCCATACACATATTCCACTCAGCTTTTCTTGCTTCGCACTTTAAAGGTTTCTAGAGCTGAGATCATTACTAACTGGTGCCTTGTGCAACTTTCTGACTGCCTTGCTGGAATCTCAGGCAAGCTGGGGCCTCTGTCTTACCTTTACTGACTTCACTCCTCAAGAGAGACTGTTTCCAGATTAGAGAGATACTATTGTTTTCTTGGAAGCACTAGTGCAAATGCCTACAAATGAAGTTTTTTCCCAAAAAAAAAAAAATTATCTTTGAGAAATCTGTATCAATATTTTGCAACCAATTTTCGACCAATTTGCCTTTTCCCCACATGTCCTTCTGGTGGCTACAAATTCCTGTGCTCTTTGTCCACGGCTTGAAGGGGTGGGTCACTGCCCAGCACACCTGCCACTAATCAAGTCTGAGCCACAAGCAAGCCACTTTCCCTTTGCTACTGTCGGAGTGTGCCTGCTCACGCATCTGCCCGAGGAGAGGACTGTGGGCATGTGGGGATGTTAAGGGCATTCATTACACGTCACCTCCGAAACAAGGCAGTGTGAAAAGCATGTCAGCAACTAAAGCCAATGTGAAGTCAGAATCCAAAAAAATACTGTAATAACCATGAAAGGTACTGTGAACTGCCAACCTGAAAGCCATTTTCTCACCCAGCCCCTGCCCAACACCGTGGAGGCTAAAAAGCTCGTGGACGTGCACCCCAGCCCTGTCAGCAGGAACTGAGGGGTGTGCTGGTGGTGCCTTCTGGAAAGGATGTTTCCCTGATAAAGGCTGAGGCGCGGGCACCCACGCCCATGCCTGCCTGTGCCGGCCCCGCTGTTAGGACTCGTGCTGGAGGCTTGAGATCATGAGGGGAGGCCGACCACACCGAGAAAAGTGGACCTGGCCCCGATGCTGCAGGACAGCAGGGTGGACCCTAGAACCACCCGCATCTTGTAAGTTCTTGTCGTGTGAGAAATGAGAGACGTCAACCCTGGCGTCTAAACCACTTACAGTCAGATATTCTGTTACCAGCTGCCAAAGCATCCTAACTGGGGTGGTAAAGACAGCAGGAGGAGGAGGAGGAGATGGGGGAGGAGGAGGAGATGGAGGAGGAAGAGGAGATGGAGGAGGAGGAGGAGGAGAAAAAGCACAGCCAGCTACATGTGTGAGGACTTACCACACACCAGGCACCGAGCAGCACCTAGAGAAACTATCACATTTCCGTGACAAAACAAGTCAGTCCTTTTATTCTCACTTTACAAATGAGAACACTAAGGGACAGAGAGGTTAAAGGACTTGCCTAAGGTTGCAAAGCAAGGAGTAGGAGAGCTGGGTTATACACTCACAGCTGAGTGCCCTCTGAGTTCACGTTCTTCAGCACAGGAAGACGCCCCCAAGGATGCAGCCACGAATGCCATGATTACTGGAGGGAGACGTGCTGGTTACCTTTTCCGCCTTCTGGTGGAAGACGGAGGACATGTCCAGCAAGGTGCTGCGCTCATCCAGGGCCGCGGCAAACGCCTTCCACTCCTGCTCCAGCTGGCTGGCGATCTGCTTGATCTGCTGGGAGGCGTAGTGGCCGGACTCCACCAGGCGGGTGGCCACAGACATGATGCGGTTTATGTTCACATACACGTTCTGCAAAGGGCAGAAAGAGAGGGCTCGTGGGGGGCAGGCAGGAGGTTCCTTCCAAGAAATCTGGGGAGTGCTTCTGAAACGCAGCCTACGACATTAGAAGGTGATCATGTTTCTAGCAGCAGAATTACCTGGTATCTAACACTATGCCTATTTGCCATCCAGATTTCCATAAACCCTAAGCATTGGTTTCAATTTCTATTTTTAAAACTGTGATGGTACAAATCAACCTGCTGAAAGGCACAAAGCAATCAAATGCATGTGTGGGTGCACACAGATAGATCACTCACTTGTTCACTTCAGATACAGAAAAAAGTCCAGATGGCAAGCCTGCTGATGAGCAGTCACCCAGAACTGAAGGAACCCAACATCAGTTTTTAACTAGAACCCAGAAGCTAAAAAATATGTACATGGCAACCCAAGGCAAGTAGTGGGAAAACAATCTCCCCTTTCTACATAAACCCAAGTCACTATTTTTTGTCAATAGACAATCTTCTGGAAGTAGAGCCATTTTTTTTTCCTAGGAATATAAATTGAAGTAGACACCCAATAATGTAGTTTTCAAATGTTAAGTAAAGCTTTTCCACTCTGTTGAAACTCCTGTCTTCAAGGCTGTCAGTTTACTGGAAACATAACGATAGGAGGCTTAAATTGAGAAAACACGAAGACACCTCTCCTGGCAAACTGAGTTCTCCATGTGGCCTCTCTCCTCCCACCTTCCATTCTGCTCTTTAAGGCTCAGCATCACATCAAAGGTGGAGGGGCCAGGGCATATTGACAAATAGCAGAGTCACCATCAAAAAACGGCATGTCTTCCTCAATGAGAGAATTCAATCAGTTGGATTTAATCCCATCAGCTGAAGACTTTTAAGGGAGAGAGAGAGAGGTCCTTCACTTCTTGGGCTAGCCAGCGTCCCCTGAGGAGTTCACTGAACACCTTCATTGGAGTTGCCAGTTTGCTGACTGCCCTAAGGAATTTTGATTCGTGCATCCCCACAGTTGCGTAAGACACTTTTATAAAATATTGTATTTACTGTATTTACAGATATGTCTTGTTGGTTCTGTTTCCCTAGAGAACACTAACTAATACACGAGGCTTGATGATTTAAACCAATTTGACACCAGAAACTCTCTTATCTCAAACTCTAGAACAGATATCAAACTTTTTGACAGCATTTATTACAAAATTTATATTGCTAAATGTGATCTTCCAAAACTACCTAAATTCTAGCACTTAGTTGGCCAAACTTTAATTACATGGCATCTTATTGAAGAAATTTAAACAAAGACCCCGTCTTCAAATCGCTTTAATGCTCTGTGTGATTATTTAGTAATAGGGCCTTTAAGTGGTTAATTCTCTCTTAAGGCTGACTCAGAGTCTATACAGAAGCTCCTTGTCCCTGAAGAGGAAATTTCTAGAAGCTTAACTATATGAAGAAGCAGCCACATACACTGTAGAACCACATAAAGTTTTATTTTAGTCACATTAACTTTGTAGTTATAAAGTTTTTATAAACTACATTTAATTTTTATAAATTGCAATAAAGTGCCTTTCAAAATTTATTTATTTATTTATTTTTAACGTCGTCCTAGAGTAAGCCCCATCTATCCGGTCTGTGGGACTATGGAGGAGTCACGACAGGCCAAAGGCATCAAATGCATCCAATTCAGAGAGAGCCAGGGTATTCCAGGCAAGGCTGGACCCCGGGCCCCAGAATTTCGCTTCACCTTGGAAAGAAATCTCATGCTTCAGGAGAAGTGGATATGTCGTGGTAAGCAGCAGGCTGGCTTGTTTCTACATCGTGAAACCGACAGCAGGTCTGTTCAGGAGATTCACGCTGCCCAGAGATGCTCCACCAGAGCCACTCCAGGCTCCCAGCAGGCAGAGTGCAGGGGCCGACCTCAAAACCATCCACGTGAACTAGCCAAGTCACTGGTTCAAGTTTCGCTGCTTTCTCTGTTTATTTTCCATTTCACTTGTTTAAAACTTAAAACAAGATTGTCACACACTGCCAATGCTGGAGAACATTCCACCCTGGGAGATCAGTGGCTATGATTAGAACAGCCACTCTGAAGCCCACCCCTGCCCCCTCGCCTCCCCTGAGAGTGCTGGGGTACAATCAGCTGAATTACTTCCCGTTTGCTAAATGACTTCCACATACCAGGATACACCCGTTCTGATAATGTCTTACCATACAATTCATAGCAAAGTGATTGTGCTGGGTCTGGAGCTCCATGGCGTGAGGATGGCTGGTCCCAATCTCGGTGTAGCTGTTCAGAAACAGACCCTTGTTGTGTGTGATCCAGTCAAACATCTGCCAGGATGAAAAACAACCTGGAATCACTCCAGAAAGAGGAACCAGCACAGGCTATGAATGGGCCCCCCACCAAGAAAGGGCACTTCTCTCTCCTGACAACCTCCCAGACATTTGAGAAGTCTTTGCTTCTGAGAGCAAGTCAGCAGTTCTGAACCTGCAGGATCTACAAGAAAATCTTAGCTGACAATGTTCCTTTTATAGATGAGGAGTTAAGAAGCAGAAAGGTAAACAGAGATATTTAAACCCCCCAGGCTAATTAAAAACTCTTTTCTCTTACTCTCAACCCAGCCTCCTTGCTATACTGAACTGCTTAACTTGCCACATTTAATCTTCAATTAAAGATCCTTACGATAAAATTTAGAGACTCATAGGTCTCTGGATGGGTTCTGATTACCCACAGGTTACTGACATCAATACCAGTGACTTCAATATTATACTATTTTGTGCCAAAAATACACAGAAATCTATGCAAATGAGAAAAATTACCACAAAAAGTAAGAAGGTCTTGGAAAACAATTTAATGACATCTCTCTTAAGACTCAATAGAGATGCTACTTTAAAAAGAATATCTTACTTAAGATGTCCCCGAAGAAAACCTTTAAGGAAACAGAAATGACTATCAATTTGCGTTGCTACCATGACCTGAACCAGGATCCCAGAGACACTGGCCTGTTTTTCTAATAATTGGAAGGAAAACTTTCTAGTGTCTTTAACAATACACTGCTTAAAACAAAAGCACACTGATAGATTTCTTAGAAGTCTGCCAAATAATTGTACTGGATCTTCATCTTTCAAAAGGTCCTTTTATATCAAAGATTCCTAATGTGGTTTTTACTTTTCTCTACAAAATATTCTCCTGTCCATGAAAAAATAAAATTGATGAACTTGAAGTAATAGTGATTAATTCATCCCTGCACATGCCTTACAACATATTTCAATAAATAAGCATCTTTTCACATTGCTAAGATTTAAGTTAGCCAGCAATTGATGAGAATTCACTTTCACCAGTTAGTCTTAAGCACAATAATAAAACAAGAATCCATAAGTAATTATTGTCTGTATTACTCAGAAACTATTATTTTCAGCTCATTACTCACCTTTTATTTTAAAAACATACTCAACAATAGATCTGAATGGTGTTTCATCATTGGCTTTGTATGAGTAGAAGAGAAGTTATTAGCAAAATACATAATTACTGCTTTCAATAACATAATCCTATAAATTTTTCACTGTTAATTGAAAACGTCATTCTCTTCTTCCAGGCATCCTAAACCTAAACCAGTAACAGCAGTTAATAATTTAAAATTTCTAAAACAGCACTGTATGGCTCAATGAATAAAACTGGCAAGCGGATTTAAATGACATCCTGAACTGCCCCTTGCTGGTCTGTAAGTGTGCAGGCTGACCATCCTACAGCCTCTTAACACTTTCATGGCACCTCACCAAACCAGCCTGGGCTGCCCAGACCCAGAGCCCCAGGAAGCTCCCCTCAGCCTCTCCGTTCAGCACGCATCGCGCCCCTCTTTTACCTTCTCAGCGTCCTGTTCGAACAGCCTCAGCTGAAAGCACTGGTCCAGCTTCAGCTTCCTCACGTGCCACATCTGATGCAGATGCTGCCGTGTGGAGTGCAGCCTGTCCAGCATGCTGGACACCTTGGGCAAGAGGGTCTGCAGGTCAGCGTTGCCTGACCCCGAGTTCTTTTTAGGGAAGCTATCACTGCTCTGGATCCTCTGGAGCAGCTTCTGTCCCTCTAAGTCCAAGTCCTCTATGGGGGCCTTAATCACCTTCTTCTTCAGCTGGGAATGTTCCTCAATCATATTTCGAGCCCCATCTAAATCCTGGGGCAACTCCTTCTTAGCCAGGATGTCCTGAAGCTCCTCCAGCCGAGAGAGCATGTGGGTGGCACTGCTGATGTAGTCTTCAAAAGCGACTCGGATCTCAATCCACTCCTCATGGTTGTATTCCAGGCAGCCGTCGAATTCAGGAGTTAACTGGGAAGGATCAACTACTTTGGTAAGGCCTTCGAGAGAGACCATATTTGTCTTAAGAGGAAAAAAAAATCATGTATGAGAAGTTGAACCAAATTTATATGGTTGCATCTTAATGTAATTTGAAATGCTTCCAAGTTTTCAAACTCAAAGCAAGTAGTCATCTATTTATAGAAAACCTGACACACCTTGTTCAGGCCCCATAAAAATGTAGATGAAAGAAGCATTATCGGTACAGTCAATGGAAGATAAATCCATTGGCATAACATATACCTGTTAGCTGGAACACCTAAAATTATAGAATCATATGCATTTCATGGAAGCTAAAGAAATTAGATTTCTTTCCAAGAATGTGGAAATTAACCCACTCTCTCAAGCACATTTAACAAGGAAATGTGTTAAACTGCAACTACAGAGCAGGCGATTCAGAAATTTCACTTTCATCAATTACTCCACCATCTCACTCAGACAGAAATCTCCAGAAGCTCCCAACCTGCTAGTGTCTTGCTGACAGGCTTCAAAAACCCTTTAAGTGCCACCTCCCTGGGAGGACAGTCATTCGCCTGCTGCTCCAGCCCACCTCCCTCACCGTGATCTTGGCCTGCTCCCACTTCATAGCAACAGCTGACAGGGAATGATGCCCTTTTAAAACTTCAGAAAATATACAAGGGTTAGCAAGGAAGCTGACATGGATCTTGCCTCAAAGCTGAAGACAGAGGGAATGCTTCATTCATTTTAATAATCTGCTGTGATTCTTAGTACAAGTGTTTTACATGAATACTCCGTACCGGTTCCAGTCAACACTGCCTTAGTCGATTACAATCTGAGCAAGAAACCGAAACCTCGCCCCATCTAGATGAAAAGGAGAGTTAATCTTAATCCCTCCCTCGAGGAAAGGGGTCAGTAAATGCAAACGCAAAGGGAAAGGGAAAAGATCTGTGGCCTGGAACACAGCCCACAGGAAGGTGAGACAGCGAAAGGCAGGCTTCACCCCTCCCATCACCCGTGTTGGTTGGCGTAAGACACAGCAAAAGGCCACACAGCCAGAAAGAGGGGCCCGCCTAAAGCAGCACTTTGTCTACCTGTTACTGCAGGTTGACTCCTGTCTCCTGTTTGCACAGGTATTTAATAACAACCACAGAGGCAAATGCTCAAAGAAAGAAGCTAGCAATGTGGAGACGACAAATTAAATAGAAAAACTGACATTTTGGGGTAACTTTAAAAGCCCACAGGGAAAGGTCCAAGTTAGACTAGTAAAATTTTTCATGAATTGTATTACCAAACCATTAATTTTCCTTAAAAAGAAAAGTGAAAAAAGTATATAATTAAGTACAACACACTTTAATTCTGCTTTAAGAAAATAACTAAGACCCAATAAGTGGGCCTCCAAAATCACTTCTTATTGTGTATGAAAATAAACACCTCCTGATTTCATCTTACCCCTCTAAATATCTTCAGTGAAGTTTCAAGATAAAATGAAATTTAGATTTCAGACTAGAAAATCAGTACTATGAAAAGAGATTTAAAATTGCAAGTAATACAAATGGGAAAAGATCTTGAAAAGTGTAAAATGTAACACAAAGCTTACTTTAATATTGTTCAATGTTTTTAATATTGTAATTGCTGTTTACCTTAAAATACGTGAATATACTCCTTGACACCTAATGGTTACAAGGGCAAAGGTGTAAAAGAAGCAATCTATTTGACCTCAGATTATTGTATTGATTATAAAACATTCAAATTCTTTTACAGAACAGGGAATTAATCAAATTTCAAGCTGGCCAGAATACTTTCTACCCATAATCATTTCATAAATTCACTGCATCACAAGCTTTTGTCAGACATTGTAGCTAAGAAGATGACGTGATGCTGAAAACAAAAGTAAGTTAGTGTGTTGAGGTTTTCTTATACTACTGTCTGAAAGACAGTGGCCATAAACACTGCATAGCTTTAAGAGGAATATTTCCATTTCCATAAACAAGAGACCTAACAAGTGACATAGTGGACTGGCCTCTGCATTATCAGTGCCAGGATGAAAACCCAGGCTCCTCCATATTTATCCTTCAGGAAATCTGAAACCTCGGCCTTTCTCCTAACAGTCCCCATGTCCCCAAGGCTAAGACAACAATAACGCTCACCTGAAGCCACATAAAGGCATTTGTGCTGAAGGGTTAGGTGGCTTGATCAAGTGATGGAAAAAGCCACAGACTTCTTTTCTTGGCAAATGCTGCACTCCTCAGCATCCCCCCCAAAAAACAAAAGAATTAACCTTAAAGCCCCCTTGAGTAAAATAATCCAATCGGATAACAATAACAAATGTAACATTATTAGACACAACAGCTAATTTTAGATATCATATGCGCATAAGCTGTGCGGTTCCTGTTAAGGCACGGCTTTAAAAATCTACTATCAGCCCAAAGTGAGAAAATGTCAGCTTTTAATCAATCACACTATAGGCTTAGTCGAGCTGCCTACCCTGGGGAAGTTACCTCAAATTCAAACTTGGAACTGCCGAAATTCGTCCTCTGCTTCTGCCAGAAGTTGTCCGGCTTGATGATGAGGGCCACGTGGATGCAGCAGGGGAAGGACTCCTGCAGGATCTTCAGCAGCGGCTTGATGGAGTCCCACTTGGAGCCACGCATGTCCACGATCACCGTGAAGCCACGCTTGCACACCTCCTCACTGGGGAGAGAAAGAACAAGCTGGAAACATGCACCTCTCCTCTGAGTCCACTGGGGGAGGCGGACGCTGCCCGATGTCAGGGGGAGTCTCTGCCGCCCCACTCTCGACTGAGGGGAACGCTGCAATTACTTGCTGGAAAGAGGCTGCAGCTTACCCATGCACTCCTCTCACCCTCCCCTTGCACCATAGAAGATCAGAAACTGACTACACATGCATCAAGGAACATGGGTGTTTTGAAACAGGTCTCAACTTCAAAAACCTTCAAAACTTTCATTTAACATTTCTGGTTTTGTGCTCTGTCTACTCATCTACTCATCAGGAAAAAACAATGGCCATGCTTACCATTTTGCTGGTCTTTTGTATATGCACTCATCACACGCTCAACAAGTACTCCAGGCAAAGACCTTGGTGAGCCCTAAAGGGGTGCCAGCCTCTGGGAGTGCCCCGGTCCCCACGGAGTAGCTGAGCCTTGCTGGGCGAGTCGTGGGGTGGGGGTGGGGGCGGAAAATGACCCTGACCCGTGAGGCTGGCAGTGGTGAAAGCTTTGTGATGCCCCGTTACGTTGTCTTTAACTTATTCCCGGCCCTTAAGTTACCTGGGTGGTTCTCAAAAAGTGTGGTCCACTAATCCCCTGGGGGAACCTCAGCACCCTTGTGGGGATCTGCAAGGTAAAGCTATTTTCATAATAATACTGAGACTTTATCTGCCTCTGTCACAAGGGCCACTGCTGGAACCTAAGCACAAATCTAGTCAGTGCTAGGAATTAGCACATTCTTCACGTTCTGGCAGTTATTAAAAAAGAAAAAAATGCCTTTGATAAGGCAATAATAATAATTAACTTGATTAACTCTCGACCCCTAGGCAGATGTCTTTCTAATGATCTGTGTGATGAAACAGGAGGACACATAAAGCACTTCTGCAGTGAAGAATCAACAAGGACTGCAATGTCCTTAAACACCAGCGGGAAGCAGTCATAACCCCAGGGTCACACGTGGAGGTGCCACCCTCACGTGCACACACGGGCCTCGCCAACAGCCCGGCTAGTGTGGAAACACACCTCCGACCTCATGAGTCCCCAAGAGAACTTCAGATTTCCACCCAACTTGAAAGTGCTGGGACCACAGGGAAGAGAATGGGCATCCTTCTGCCTCAGGGAGTCACCCTGAGAAATCGTCAAAATTAAAAACTCAAAAAACGAATTGCTAAGTCATGTTAAAAAGCACCCCAAAATTTAAAGTCAAAACTAAAGCCAGCTTCATGCTTCCTTTTGTTCGGGTTCACTCCCTTCCATTCTCTCTCTTACACACACACATGCACACACACCCATTCTCTCCCTTACTGTGGCTCGCACCACCACAGTACGTGACATTCCAAGTTTCACATAACTATGCTGGAACAAGAGGGCTTGTCCCAAAACTATTCTAAAGACATCCGTGGTGAAAGAGCTGCCTGGTGGCTGCTCACAGCACGGGAAGATGGGGTTAAAAGCTAGGAAAACACAGCCCAGAACAAGACCCCAGAACTGAGAACGGCTCAGGTGTCCTGCTCAGTCCCCACTGCCTCCTCCGTCTGGGTACACGTCAGCCAGTCACGGCGCTCACACTCCTCTGCTAGCCCTCCTTCCCACCCCACGCAGGTCGGGGCCACAATCTAGGCAACATCACCACAGACACCCCAGTGTGCGCTCTGCCCTCCTTCACAAAACTCTGAGGCCAAAGGGGCAACCAGAAATGTCTCCTAAAACCCCAGGTCACCGAAATAAAGCTCGCTGACTTCCTCAGGCTTTAGAGGGGTTCGCCACTCTGCACAATTCCGTTCGGTAGAGCTTTCGGGGCTGTGCACCCTCAGCGGGCGTTGATGTGGTGCTGCCACCCCGGGCACTCTGCAGGGAAGGTCTGGGCCCTGCAGGGCAGCATTCCACTCGAGATCCACACACCCAAGACACGAGGTGGGAACCCCGGGCAATGCACTGAGCTTGTTGTGTCGCTGCTGCTCGGTGCAACGCACTGTAAGCACCAGCCCTCACCATTTCACAGAAAATGCTCCTGCAGCGTTGCCTTTCTCCTAACACACACTTACACAGTGCATGCTTAAACGACAGAGCCCTGCCACCTGAAGGAGCTTAAAAGGAATCCCAAATAATTTCAGGCTTAAGGACAGGAACCTGTTGGAGAACAATAGAATGGAAAGGTGCCCTGAGCTTGCAGTTTGCAGAGGGGTTAACTATTCACAGGGTTCTGACTGTTACCATCCAGTGACTTCCCAGGTAATGAGAACAGTGCAAGAACTGGGCCCGGAGTGCCTGTCCTTCCCACACAACTGTGATCAAGTTAAACGCCGGTTCTTGTTAAGAGAGCAGTGAGGTGCAGACATCCCCAAACCCGGCTTCTATTTATGAGCAGCTCAGAACACACCCGCAGGCATCTGCTCTCGGCAAATGTGGCCTATTTGCCAGCTCTGTAGCCATTTTGGCTAACAGCCTTGTTCTACTTATGACATAAAGAAAATAGACAAAACAGAAGTCCTCTATCCATATAGTCCTCTCAAATAAGAGAAATTCCACTTTCTTTAGTTCTGGATGAAGAAAGTACCTTTTTGTATGAATGCTCATGAATGAATCAGTTATAAATCTTCACATTATTTCATTAGTGACAAAGGAGAGTCAGCATGGTTTATTCATCTTGCCACTATAAATCATTCTAAAGAAGGCAAACACCCTAGTGCATAATTAGTATGAAGTATACTGCAAGCATTGAGGGCAATACAGAAACATCCAGAGATGCACTAACTCTTTTCATCACTGAATGGAAGGCTGGATTCCAATTACACCACAAGTTCTGCTGCTGCTTGTTTCTCCTACACACATTTAATGGAAAGTTCCACCACAAAGGAAAATAGTGAGCATGAAAGCTGGCAATTATTATAATATCTCTGGGCAACCACCGCATGCCGGGCATTCTGCTCGGCAGGTACATAAATAAATGTAGTGAGTACTCATCATGATCCCAGGAAGACAGGTTATTATCTACATTCATAGCCCAGACAACCGATGAAAGTAATCAAGTAGCTCCTCCCAGGCCACAGTCTCCCGGTTCTGATGGCCAGGCTTTCCCCGAAGACCCAATTTTGCACATGTGGGAATGGGTAGCTGTGCTGGTTTGGATACACTATGTCCCCCAAAAGCCATATCCTTTAATGGCAATCTTGTGGGGGCAGATTTATTAATCTTTTTGATTAGGGTATGACCCCTTGATTGACTGTTTCCATGGAGATTTGACCATACCCATTCAAGGTGGGTCTTGCTTGGTTTACTGGAGTCCTTCAAAACAAGAGAGCTCCAGGCCCAGAGACTTTGCAGCCGAGAGAGACTTTTGGAGAGATGCTTGGGATCTGACTGCTTTGGAGATGCTAGCCCAGAGTTTGTTCCAGAGAAGGTGAGAGAGGAAAAAATGCCCCAAGAGCTGCAGCTGAGAGAGCCATTTTGGAGACGGCAGTTGAAAGCAGACTTTTGCAAGCCCAGAGTTTGCCTGGGATAAACTAAGAGAATACCCCCCAGATGCCTGGAGAGAAATGTCCTGAGAGAAAGCCATTTTGAAACCAGAACCCCAGAGCAGATGCCAGCCACGTGCCTTCCCAGCTGACAGAGGTTTTCCGGACGCCACTGGCCATTCTTCAGTGAAGGTACCTGTTCCAGTTTGCTAATGCTGCCATTATACAAAACACCAGAAATGGATAGGCTTTTATAAAGGGGGTTAATTTGGTTATAAAGTTACAGTCCAAAGGCCTTAAAAAGGTCCAAATTAAGGCATCAACATGAGTATACCTTCACAGAAGAATGGCTAATAGCATCTGGAACACCTCTGTTAACTGAGATGGCAGGTGGCTGGCATCTTCTTCCTTTGCTCCCAGGTTGTGTTTCAAAATGTTTTTCTCCCAGGATGTTTCTCACTAGGCATCTGGGGGCATTCTCTTAGTTTCTCCCAGGCAAACTCTGGAGGAGCAAAAGTCTACTTTCAATGCCGTCTTCGAAATGTCTCTTGGCTGCAGCCAATATCAGGGGTCTACAACTCCAAGCATGTGCAAGCATCAGTGTCAGCAAGCGTCTGGGCCTGTGTGGCTCTCTTTTGAAGTACTCCAGTGATTAAATCAAGACCCAGGTTGAATGGGCGGGGCTACACCTCCATGGAAATAATCTAATCAACGGTATTACCCACAGTTGGGTGAGTCACATCGCCATGGAAAAATTCCAAAACAATCAACACAGATATGTCTGCCCCCACAAGATTGCATTAAAGAACATGATGTTTTGGGGGACGTAATACATCCAAACCGACACAGTATCCTATTGTTGATGCCTTAGTTTGGACACATTTATGGCCTTAGGACTGTAACTTTGTAACCAAATAAACCTTCTTTATAAAAGCCAATCCACTTCTGGTTATTTTGCATAATGGTAGCATTAGCAAACTGTAACAGCAGCCCAGCCACTGGCGACTGAGGGACAGCAGGAGAGCTACGGGAATAATGGACAGGGAAAAAGACCTCATGAACTCCCAGGACATATATACATGTAGAAACTCCTCATGTTTATACCACTCTAAAACTGTAACACTTGGTAATTAGACTCACAAATTACATGCAAGCAAATCTACAAGTCCAAAAACATGCACACATTAGTTTTCTATTCTGCAGATGATGTTTATTGATCCTATTGTTTGGCTAAAACCAACCAGCGCTCCACCACTAAGCACTCCCTAGAGGCAGTGCTGGCTTTTGCTTTCTCAGTGCCAACAGGACCCCATGTGGGCAAAAAGAGGACTCCTCTGTGCCCGCTTCCCTCTATTTGGACCACTGTGAAATCCTTCTCCAGCATCAGTTGGCAAATGCATCATTTACATGTTAATGCCACATCTCCTGTTTCCTCTCTAACCAAGGATAAGCAGAATGGCATTTCCTGACGCTTGAACTTATAAATACAAAAGCAAATGTAGGGAGAGCAAGGCTGAACGCTGGAGGTCGAGGCAACACCACCAAACCTTGCCCAGAGCCAGACAGATAACCAGCTGGAGCGAGGGTGGCAGTAGCAGCGGCGGAACAGCCATGGTGCAAGGAGCAGTGACCAGAGGGAGTGCCAGGCATGGGGGACACTGGCTGCACAGACCCGGGGACAGCACGAGGGGCACCAGACTCTGACAGCAACTTCACACCACACCTGTTCTTGTTCTCAGCTCAAGAGGTGTTGGAAATCTGCTCTGACCATGCAGTTTGTTCAAGGAGTTTTTGTTGAAAAAATATGATCCTATGATAGATGATTCTTACTGAAAGCAAGCTGAGTAAATGCACAACAGTGTACGCTCGAAATCTTGGGTACTGCAGGAACAGGACAATTTACAGCAGTGAGACATACGTACAGGAACAATGGACAAAGCTTTGCACTGGTTTACTCCATCACAGCACAGTCCCCATTTAATGATTTACAAGATCTGAGAGAACAGATTCTTCGAGTAAAAGACATTGATAATGTCTCAATGATTCTGGTTGGTAATACATGTGACTTGGAGGATGAAAGAGTTGTAGGAAAGGAGAAAGGTCAAAATCTAGCAAGACAATGGAAAAACTGTGCATTCTTAGAACCTTCGGCAAAATCAAAACTAAACGTTAATGAGATCTTTTATGACCTAGCAAGGCAAATTAACAGAACTCCAGAGCCTGAGAGGACCCGCAAAAAGACATCATGTCGGCTGCTTTAATATACTGAAAGCACTGCAGCTCTGAGCCAGTTCTGAAGAACTGTTGTCCAATTCAGCAGTGCCAGCATTCCAACGTTGTCAAACCTGCCAACAGCTTAAAAGGACTTTCCCGTGGCAGGACCCTGTATAAGGCAGATGAAAGCTACCACATCAGTTTGCACATTCTAGTCACATTCCAGTATCACAAGAGAGACTTTTACTCCTCTAATAGTCCTGGAGCCTGCAACTGGCAAAAACAGAGGCTACATCCAGTAATTCTGCTTAAGAGACATTCTTCACCCACCAATGTTGTACAGGTACAAGAACAGTGTATGCAGACCTCAACACGCCCCAGAATCTTTGTATTGGGGAGTACAATAATGTAAATACTTAAAACACCTCTATATTAGCTTAACAAAAGAAAGTTCAAACAGCTCCTATATATAGATAACTCCAGATAACTTTGCTTCTTTGATACTTGTAGCTTATTTTAAGTTTTAAGTAATTCAAGGTCATTATCATTGCATTGTACAAAACAAACGCATTTGATAATGCAGCTATTTAGTTTTTTTAATTTTTGAAAAACCTGTGGCCTTTGACCTTGTCTTTAAATATGATAGTCCTTTCAGTACAATGTCTTCAAGACACTGACTTTAATATCTGTTGGGAGGGAAATGTGTAGACTTTTCGAATTTCTTATTATCTATCCTTTTTTGTTTACAGAGGGGACAATGTCTATACTCGTGCGTACAGTGGGGAGCTACAACAAGGACTGTAATTTTCAAACTTTTTTTAAAGGATTTAACAACTTTGGTACATCGTTTTAAGAAATCTGCAGCTGTAGATTCTCACTGTGAATCCCTTGCTGGCCCATGCATAAGTTCATTTGCAACACCAAATATACAGGTTTGGTATTTTTGCCTGTTGGTGATTGTTCCGCATGTGTAATAGTTCAGTTGAGACATTAAATGGTGGACATGGATGTGGCAGTGAGAAGTAATTTTAATCATGGGTAATTGGTATGAAGGCCCAGGTTGCAGTAACCATTGCTGTTTAACTTGGCAATGCCTTGTTGCTTTGTATGCATTAACATCCGGGTGTCTAACCAACAGGGAGACACAGTATTTAAACTGACCAGCCTAATGTTACAACTACTTTGAGGTAGCCAAATGTAAACAAAAAGCCTTAATTAAAGTGCTGCATGTTGTAGAACTTAGCATCAGTAGTTCAATAAATTTGGATTGCCATTAAGGGCTTGCATTATAATTACTTGTCACTTGAATGTTTGGGCAATGTTTAACAGTGCTAGTAAATAAATATGAGTTTGACTTCTTTTTAAATGTAATAGGTACATTTTACACAGTGTGCTTTCATAATTTAACCTTGGGGCAAGCCAGACTCATTCATCTGTTACAGGAATGATGAGTGAAAGATGTCAGACTTTTCTAATATTCCCTGAATATCCACATAACCACCTTTGAACTTTTCCTTGGCAAAGAATTTTATAAATCAAGCAATATTACTTATGACAAATACCTTCTGGGTAATTTTCAGAAGCTCTTTGGGGTGAAGAAGAAAGGACTAAGAATACCTTGGATGTTACAATGATGGGTTTTTTTTTTTTTAACGTAGGATAAAGTTATACTTAGAATATTATGGTAATAAAAATCTTCGAACAAAAAAACAGGCAAACAAAGGCAATGAAATGAAGTGATTGTTCACTAGTACAAAAGTCATCCTACACACTGAACTATGTATGTGTGAAAGGATTATGATTCTTGGGATTTGTTATAAAATGCTCCAGGAGAAAAAAATTAAAGAAAAACAAGACTGGCAAAATTTGATAAATGTTGAATCTGGGTGACAGGTGTTGGGGGGTTTACGACACCATTCTACTCTTCTATTTGCTCACAATTTTCCAAGACAATTTTTATTAGACTGAGTCATCCAGATGATTCAAAATGTACTTGGATCAATTTTTTGAAATGAGACATGTTGCCAAATATTATATACAATATTCCAATTATATAAATATTGTTGGATCACCTGGATGAATACCAAATTCAACTTTAGTGGTAATACTTTACTTAAGAAAAAAAACAAAAAACACCAAAACATGACAAATATCATTTGGGTGACATGGACTTGTTTTTTACATTATCCTTTGTATTTCTCTGTTTGTTTTCCTGTCATTAGCACAGTGCCTGGCACATAAGAACTCATGTAAGTGGTAGCTATTAATTATATTAGTATTTATAAATGACAGTGAGTAGTAAATAACTTCTAAAACTCTTTCTACCTCTATGATTTTAGCAGCTTAGCAGTCTGTTCTAGTTTGCTAATGCTGCTGGGATGCAAAATACCAGAAATGGATTGGCTTTTATAAAAGGGGTTTATTTGGTTACACAGTCACAATCTTAAGGCCATAAAGTGTCCATTGACGATCGGGTACCTTCACTGGAGGATGGTCAATGGCGTCCGGAAAACCTCTGTTAGCTGAGAAGGCATGTGGCTGGCGTCTGCTCCATAGTTCTGATGTCAAACAGCTTTCTCCCAGGACGTTCCTCTCTAGGCTTCAGCTCCTCGAAAATGTCACTCTTAGTTGCTCTTGGGGTGTTTGTCCTCTCTTAGCTTCTCTGGAGCAAGAGTCTGCTTTCAACAGCTGTCTTCAAACTATCTCTCATCACAGCTACTCTCTCAGCTTCTGCGCATTCTTCAAAGTGTCCTTCTTGGCTGTAGCAAGCCCGCTCCTTCTGTCTGAGCTTATATAGCGCCCCAGTAAACTAATCAAGATCCATGCCGAATGGGTGGGGCCACAACTCCATGGAAATTATCCAATCAGAATTATCACCCACAGTTGGGTGGGGCATATTTCCACAGAAACAACCTAATCCAAACGTTCCAACTTAATCCCCACTAATACGTCTGCCCCACAAGATTGCATCAAAGAATATGGCTTTTTCTAGGGGACATAATACATTCAAACTGACACATTCCACCCCCCGGACCTCAGAAAAACTTATTCTTTCCAAATACAAAATACATTCAACCCATCACAATATCACAAAAACTTAAATCATTTCAGTAACAGAAGGTAAGTACAAGATCCCATCAGAATCAGTTACAGGCACGGTCTGTCCTAATACAATCTTCCCCTCTCGTTCTGAATCTGTAAAACTTAGAACAAGTTATCTGCTTCCAATACAAAGGGGGGACATTCATAGGATAAACATTCCCATTGCCATAGGAGAAACTGAAAGGAAAACAGGGTTTAAGGGACCAAAACAGTTCCTAAAACCTGCAGGGCAAACTCCATTTGATTTCAAAGTCTGAGAGTCATTTACAGAACAACTTATATCCTTGGGACTTAAGAGAGTGGAAGTCTAACCCTTCCTAAGGGCCTTTGTGACAGCCCTTTCCTCTCTAATCACTGGGTTGAGTGCTCCAACATATGCCCACACTGGGGAGACCATCTTCTTGGCCCTCCTCAAACATCAGGGCAGCACCTGGATTCTCTTCCATCTCTGGGACACAACTCAACCCCTTCAGAACAGTGGGGTGGCAGCCAGGCTCTCCCCAGTCCCCTGGGAATGTGCTCCACTCTCTTTGAGGCCTGAAGAGTTAATACCTTTCCTGAACATTGAGGTGGAAGGCCGACCCTCCACCTCTGGGGCAAACTCACCCTTTCCATGTATGTGGGACACTCCGCTCTCCCAGCCTGAGACCTCTTGACTCCAGACCTTAACCTCCATGGCTCTGTCTTTGAAGAAATTTTTCCTTCACTTTGTTCCTTGTCTGTCTCCTCCGGTCCCAACCGGCAGCAGCTCTGTCTGTAAAGAACTCGCAAAAATTCTGCTAGCTTCATATGAAGCACACAGGGATCAAAGCCATCAGACAATAGGACTTTCCACAAATCCTTTCTACTTAACTCCTCAAATCTTGGCTTGTACTGAAATGGCGGCTGGGTTCGATGTTTGGTTACATCCTCACACTGGGCTGTAGCTTCTCGGGTGTCACCCCGTGGAAGCCAAGAGTTTTTCAGGCCATCAATTTCTGGTTTCTTTGAAACCAAGAGTTCATTTCTCACCTTATCTCTGTCCTCTTGCATTTTACTATAAGCTTCAAGTAAAAGCCAGACTACTACTTCTATATTTTGCTTGGAGATCTCATCAGCTAAATATTCCAGGTCATCACTTTCAAATTCTGCCTTCCATCCAATACCAGGACTCGATTTTGCCAAATTCTCTGCCACTTTAAAACAAGGATTGCCTTCCTTCCAGTTTGCAACAACACATTCATCATTTCTGGTCAAGACCTCATCAGAAGTATTTTTAGAGTCCGTATTTCCACAGTCTCTTCAAACTAGTTTAGGGCTTTTCTATGAAGCTCCTCACAATTCTTCCAGAATCTTCCCCTTATCCATTTAAAAAGCCGTTCCAACATGTTTGGTAGTTGCAAACTCAGCAGCACCCCACTTCTCTGGTAACCAAAATAAAGCAAGCACCGGCCTAACTGTTGCTGCGAGGATGTTTGTGGCTGGTTAATAAACCAACAGGCTAGTTTATTAAATCATCAGTCAACTGGCTGAAGCTGTGACTGATGACATCAACGAAGGGCGTATCTTCCACAATCAGAGAATGCAATTAGCTGGATTTAATCCACTTAATCAGTTGAAGACTTTTAAGCAAGAGAGATAGAGGACCTTCACATCTTCCTCAGCTGACCAGCGAAGCATTTCCTGAGGAGTTCGTCGAAGTTGCCAGTTCGTTTCCTGAGGAAATCACTGAACACCTTCATTGGAGTTGCCAGTTTGCTGCCTGCCCCGCAGAATTTGGACTCGTGCATACCCTCAGTTGAGTGAGTCACTTTCATAAATCTTATATTCATAGATATCTGTCATTGATTCTGTTTCCCCTAGAGAACCCTAACTAATTCACACATGAATAATGTGTTTCTGGAGCAGAAACAAAGATTCTAACTCCCTTACGTACACACACAGGCCAATTTCTATTGACTGAGTCATTCTAGGGCATTATGGAAAATGAAGTCTGCCTGGTCTTGGTGGTCATCAGTACACACATCCTAAAATCTCACATGTCTGGAAATGGGGGAGTGGACTTGGATTTTAAGGGAGTTCCCAAAATTGACAGCCTGGCATATTAGCAGGTAAAGATTTTTAATGCCTGTGGTGGTTTGAAACTGTATTTACCCCAGAGAATCATTTTCTTAAAGTTAATCCATTCCTGTGGGTATGAACCCATTGTATGTAGAATCTTTTGATAAGGCTACTTCTTAAGGTGTGACCCACCTCGTTCAGGATGGGTCTTAATCCTCTTACTGGAGTCCTTTGTACACAGAAGGAATTCAGAGAGAAAAGCCACAGAAGCAAGCCGAAAGCACCGAAACCCAGAAGAGAAGGAAGACACCAGCAGATGCTGCCATGTGCCCTTGCCATGTGGCAGAGGAGTCCAGGATGGCTGGCAGCCAGTCTTCAGGAAGAAAACATTGTCTTGAGGATGTCTTGATTTGGATATTCTCACAGCCTCAAATGTAAGCTAATAAATCCTCATTGTTTCAGCAGAATCATTTTATGGCACCTGCCTTCAGCTGCTTAGGAAACTACAACAATGCCCCACAACTTCATGCCACAAAGCAGCAAAATGCCTTTAAGGACTGAAGCTCTGTATGAAGACTTACAGGTATGACCAAAATAGCACTCAAATTTCTGATCATCCAGTGCACTGCGTCGCAGGACCAGAATTGTCAGTGGTGACTCTACTTCCACCTCAAGAGCCACATCCTAAAGCCAAGTAAGTGTCCCAAATCTACCTTCAACAGGCAAAGCTCTTCACCTCAAAACAAGTATAGGATCTTGAGGTCCCTGTACCCAGAATTGTTTTAAACAAGATAGTAAAGGTCACAAAATGGAAATAAGGAGGAAGATCATGGATTTTAATTGCACACTACTTTGTCTGCTTGGAAGGGTGAAGGAAACGACAAACCTCAAGCCACACAGAACTTACCTGGGGATGCAGGCCAGGTACGAGATGAGCCTCCTGAGGTCCTCCTGTCGTATTCTGTCGTGATTGCTGCGGGCTGGGAAGGTTAAGATGGGGCCTCCACGTTTGTCTCTGCCACCTAGAAAACAGACATTTGGACACACTTAGACAAAAACAAGACATGGCAGGACTCTGGACATGCTGCGGGAAGTCCAATGTCATCACTCATTCCCTCAAAAAAAGAAAGGAAGGACTCGGCAGGTGTAAGAGTCCTGGTTCTGTCCGAGATGTGGTGAGGCACTTGGTCTCCTCTCTGGACCTCTGAGGAAAAAGCCAGGGAGTTCTGCGACCCACATGGAAGATTTACAGGTGGCCTCGTCCTTTTCTTTCAATGTGTTTCTTCTTTTCTTCAGTTTTATTTTGGAGTGAAAGAAAGTTTGCGTGTATGTGTGCCTCACTCGCCTCAAGCAACCACCCCACTGGCACCCGCGGCCTCTCTCTCACCTCCCTCTCATTTTCACCCTCATGCCCTCCTCCCTTTCCCTCCCTGACATTCCAAGCTCTCACTTCGCTACCAGCAACACTGGGTTTTAACTCTTAAAAGAAAAAAAAGGGATGCTCCTCAACTTTATACTGATGACTGCTTTTTATAATCTGTGCCCCATGGTATCCTCCAATCTACAGGTCAGTACCTGGCCCCCAAGAGTCAAACATCACCAGTCTCCCAACACCACGCCCCCCACCACACACACAAGCTTGGCATGTAAGAATTTTAAAGCAGAACTAAATTAGTTTAAGGGCTTAAAAAAATTACATGACACACTAGAAGTATATACTCAGACTATTTGCCTATGAGAGGCAGCAATATATTCTCACTAACATACATCCAACCCTAATGAAGTCTGCTTGGGATCACTGAACATGTTTGGTGAAACTGCTGCATTTATTTCATTACTTCTATCAGGGTATTCAGTAAAGAAAGAAAATTCAACCTTCCCAAGTGGATCTTTCATTTAGTTTTACAATTCTGGTCATCTCTCTTCAGCAGTATATAATGAGATCTCAAAATTCAAGTTACAGTATGAAACTCTTATTTTTTTTTCTTTGTACCAAAAATCATCTGCAAAGGTAGCAGAGGTATCTTCCTTATATTTTCCTGTTTTTCACTTTCTTGCTCAGAAGTCAACCCTCTGTACCCCTATCTCCCATGAACTCTAACTCCCATCACTATGAATCTTTGTAAATCACTGGGACATCCTGTAGCAGCTGACAGCCCGAAGGACTGGGGCTCTCAACACACTTGCCCTAGTGGGACAGTACTGACTTCCTCCTGGGAGATGGCATCAAGCTCCGTGCAGAGCAGATCAGTAAATGCTGGCCCACTGATCGACCCAAGGGCTAGTTACATTAGGAAAAAAGGTAAAACCTTTTGTTTTATCCTTTGTCTCAAAACAAATACATACACATTTCAATAGAGTTTATATCTTTTACTGTCTATGAGACAAACCATAGTCATCAGCCTTCTTCTTTTGTTATGATACCTAATCTTTGCCCTCCCCAAGCCAAGACAGGTAACAGTTTCAGTGTTTTCTATTTCCCACCATTTTCCATTCTTTACAAAAACGAGTCTATCACCTTGATCAAGAATAAGTTCACTATGCATATGACAGAAACTTAAGCTTTTAAAAATATCGTATGTATAATTTGGGTAAAACATTTCTTTGTTGGTAAGAGAAGAACACCACCTAACATTTTTCCAGACACCATTGCGAATTTTTAAAATGTTTGTTTAAAATGCCAGTGACCCATTTTAGAGTCTCTTCCCTCTGTCGTCATGGCACCCAGCCATGCAAGCAAGGCATTCTCCGCCGTGGGTAAAAGAAGAATGCAAAATCTGCCAAAGAAAGTTATGTGAGAAGAATTCAGGTACGCACACCTCATGTGGCCACTCTGTTCATTCCGGAAATGAGGACTAAATGCAGCTAAGTGCAGAAGAACTGACCAACTCCACTGTACTCCTTTTCAACTTTCAACTGTAAACATTTCCCTCAAGTTAACAGCACTGACAAGGAGGTCCCTAAGACTTCCTAGCAAGTCACCCCACCAAACAGGCTGTCATTCATGCCCTAAGAAAAGCTTATTCACACCCAAAACTGAATTTTAACATGGGGTGGGGGAGGCACAGATCCCACTCTGTGTATTCTTTCTCCCACAAAACAATTCTGGAGAAATCACTAGGAGAGTTTTACAACTTCGTCAAAAGTCATTTATGAAGTGAAAAATGCACACTCTCTATTTAAATAATTCTAAGAATTTTCTCTCTTTCAAATGCTAACCTCTCTGCAACAGGATGCAGCCTTGAATCAAAGGCATGTCACAGTCAACAGCTCCGTTGACCTCTCCCAGTAAGGTCAAGAAAACATCTCAGAACAGACAAAATGTAGGGCTGACACAAAGGAACTTAACTCTAGAACCTCAAGGTTAAAATCAATTCCACAGGAGGCGGGGCAAGATGGCAGACTGGTGAGCTGTAAGTTTTAGTTACTCCTCCAGGAAAGTAGGTAAAAAGCCAGGAACTGCGTGGACTGGACACCACAGAGCAATCTGACTTTGGGCATACTTCATACAACACTCATGAAAACGTGGAACTGCTGAGATCAGCGAAATCTGTAAGTTTTTGCGGCCAGGGGACCCGCGCCCCTCCCTGCCAGGCTCAGTCCCCTGGGAGGAGGGGCTGTCAGCTCCGGGAAGGAGAAGGGAGAAGTGCAGTGGCTGCTCTTATCGGAAACTCATTCTACTGATTCAAACTCCAACCATAGATAGACTGAGACCAGACACCAGAGACTCTGAGAGCAGCCAGCCCAGCAGAGAGGAGACAGGCATAGAAAAAAAACAACACGAAAAACTCCAAAATAAAAGCGGAAGATTTTTGGAGTTCTGGTGAACATAGAAGGGGGAAGGGCAGAGCTCAAGCCCGAGCTCAGGCCCTGAGGCGCATATGCAAATCCCGAAGAAAAGCTGATCTCTCTGCCCTGTGGACCTTTCCTTAATGACCCTGGTTGCTTCGTCTATTAGCATTTCAATAACCCATTAGATCTCTGAGGAGGGCCGTTTTTTTTTTTTTTTTTTTTTTTAAATCCTTTTTTCTTTTTCTAAAACAATTACTCTAAGAAGCCCAATACAGAAAGCTTCAAAGAATTGCAATTTCGGCACGTCAAGTCAAGAGCAGAACTAAGAGAGCTCTGAGACAAAAGGCAATAATCCAGTGGCTGAGAAAATTCAATAAACAACACAACTTCCCAAGAAAAGGGGGGTGTCCGCTCACAGCCACCATCCTGGTGGACAGGAAACACTCCTGCCCATCGCCAGCCCCATAGCCCAGAGCTGCCCCAGACAACCCAGTGTGACGGAAGTGCTTCAAATAACAGGCACACACCACAAAACTGGGCGTGGACATTAGCCTTCCCTGCAACCTCAGCTGAATGTCCCAGAGCTGGGAAGGTGGAGCAGTGTGAATTAACAAAGCCCCATTCAGCCATCATTTGAGCAGACTGGGAGCCTCCCTACACAGCCCAGCAGCCCAGAACTGCCCTGGGGGGACGGCACTCACCTGTGACATAGCACAGTCATCCCTCAACAGAGGACCCGGGGTGCACAGCCTGGAAGAGGGGCCCACTTGCAAGTCTCAGGAGCCATACGCCAATACCAAAGACTTGTGGGTCAGTGGCAGAGACAAACTGTGGCAGGACTGAACTGAAGGATTAGACTATTGCAGCACCTTTAAAACTCTAGGATCATCAGGGAGATTTGATTGTTAGGGCCACCCCCCCTCTCCGACTGCCCAGAAACACGCCCCACATACAGGGCAGGCAACACCAACTACACACGCAAGCTTGGTACACCAATTGGGCCCCACAAGACTCACACCCCCACTCACCAAAAAGGCTAAGCAGGGGAGAACTGGCTTGTGGAGAACAGGTGGCTCGTGGACGCCACCTGCTGGTTAGTTAGAGAAAGTGTACTCCACGAAGCTGTAGATCTGATAAATTAGAGATAAGGACTTCAGTAGGTCTACAAGCCCTAAAAGAACCCTATCAAGTTCAGCAAATGCCACGAGGCCAAAAACAACAGAAAATTATAAAGCATATGAAAAAACCAGACGATATGGATAACCCAAGCCCAAGCACCCAAATCAAAAGACCAGAAGACACACAGCACCTAGAGCAGCTACTCAAAGAACTAAAGATGAACAATGAGACCATAGTACGGGATATGAAGGAAATCAAGAAGACCCTAGAAGAGCATAAAGAAGACATTGAAGACTAAATAAAAAAATGGATGATCTTATGGAAATTAAAGAAACTGTTGACCAAATTAAAAAGATTCTGGACACTCATAGTACAAGACCAGAGGAAGTTGAACAACGAATCAGTGACCTGGAAGATGACAGAATGGAAAATGAAAGCATAAAAGAAAGAATGGGGAAAAAAATTGAAAACATCGAAATGGACCTCAGGGATACGATAGATAATATGAAACGTCCAAATATAAGACTCATTGGTGTCCCAGAAGGGGAAGAAAAGGGTAAAGGTCTAGGAAGAGTATTGAAAGAAATTGTTGGGGAAAACTTCCCAAATCTTCTAAACAACATAAATACACAAATCATAAATGCTCAGCGAACTCCAAATAGAATAAATCCAAAAAAACCCACTCCGAGACATATACTGATCACACTGTCAAACATAGAAGAGAAGGAGCAAGTTCTGAAAGCAGCAAGAGAAAAGCAATTCACCACATACAAAGGAAACAGCATAAGACTAAGTAGTGACTACTCAGCAGCCACCATGGAGGCAAGAAGGCAGTGGCACGATATATTTAAAATTCTGAGTGAGAGGAATTTCCAGCCAAGAATACTTTATCCAGCAAAGCTCTCCTTCAAATTTGAGGGAGAGCTTAAATTTTTCACAGACAAAGAAATGCTGAGAGAATTTGCTAACAAGAGACCTGCCCTACTGGAGATACTAAAGGGAGCCCTACAGACAGAGAAACAAAGACAGGACAGAGAGACTTGGAGAAAGGTTCAGTACTAAAGAGATTCGGTATGGGTACAATAAAGGATATTAATAGAGAGAGGGAAAAATATGGCAAACATAAACCAAAGGATAAGATGGCCGATTCAAGAAATGCCTTCACGGTTTTAACGTTGAATGTAAATGGATTAAACTCCCCAATTAAAAGATATAGATTCGCAGAATGGATCAAAAAAAATGAACCATCAATATGTTGCATACAAGAGACTCATCTTAGACACAGGGACACAAAGAAACTGAAAGTGAAAGGATGGAAAAAAATATTTCATGCAAGCTACAGCCAAAAGAAAGCAGGTGTAGCAATATTAATCTCAGATAAAATAGACTTCAAATGCAGGGATGTTTTGAGAGACAAAGAAGGCCACTACATACTAATAAAAGGGGCAATTCAGCAAGAAGAAATAACAATCATAAATGTCTATGCACCCAATCAAGGTGCCACAAAATACATGAGAGAAACACTGGCAAAACTAAAGGAAGCAATTGATGTTTCCACAATAATTGTGGGAGACTTCAACACATCACTCTCTCCTATAGATAGATCAACCAGACAGAAGACCAATAAGGAAATTGAAAACCTAAACAATCTGATAAATGAATTAGATTTAACAGACATCTACAGGACATTACACCCCAAATCACCAGGATACACATACTTTTCTAGTGCTCACGGAACTTTCTCCAGAATAGATCATATGCTGGGACATAAAACAAGCCTCAATAAATTTAAAAAGATTGAAATTATTCAAAGCACATTCTCTGACCACAATGGAATACAATTAGAAGTCAATAACCATCAGAGACTTAGAAAATTCACAAATACCTGGAGGTTAAACAACACACTCCTAAACAATCAGTGGGTTAAAGAAGAAATAGCAAGAGAAATTGCTAAATATATAGAGAGGAATGAAAATGAGAACACAACATACCAAAACCTATGGGATGCAGCAAAAGCAGTGCTAAGGGGGAAATTTATAGCACTAAACGCATATATTAAAAAGGAAGAAAGAGCCAAAATCAAAGAACTAATGGATCAACTGAAGAAGCTAGAAAATGAACAGCAAACCAATCCCAAACCAAGTAGAAGAAAAGAAATAACAAGGATTAAAGCAGAAATAAATGACATAGAGAACAAAAAAACAATAGAGAGGATAAATATCACCAAAAGTTGGTTCTTTGAGAAGATCAACAAGATTGACAAGCCCCTAGCTAGACTGACAAAATCAAAAAGACAGAAGACCCATATAAACAAAATAATGAATGAAAAAGGTGACATAACTGCAGATCCTGAAGAAATTTAAAAAATTATAAGAGGATATTATGAACAACTGTATGGCAACAAACTGGATAATGTAGAAGAAATGGACAATTTCCTGGAAACATATGAACAACCTAGACTGACCAGAGAAGAAATAGAAGACCTCAACCAACCCATCACAAGCAAAGAGATCCAATCAGTCATCAAAAATCTTCCCACAAATAAATGCCCAGGGCCAGATGGCTTCACAGGGGAATTCTACCAAACTTTCCAGAAAGAACTGACACCAATCTTACTCAAACTCTTTCAAAACACTGAAAAAAATGGAACACTACCTAACTCATTTTATGAAGCTAACATCAATCTAATACCAAAACCAGGCAAAGATGCTACAAAAAAGGAAAACTACCGGCCAATCTCCCTAATGAATATAGATGCAAAAATCCTCAACAAAATACTTGCAAATCGAATCCAAAGACACATTAAAAAAATCATACACCATGACCAAGTGGGGTTCATTCCAGGCATGCAAGGATGGTTCAACATAAGAAAAACAATCAATGTATTACAACACATTAACAAGTCAAAAGGGAAAAATCAATTGATCATCGCAATAGATGCTGAAAAAGCATTTGACAAAATCCAACATCCCTTTTTGACAAAAACACTTCAAAAGGTAGGAATTGAAGGAAACTTCCTCAACATGATAAAGAGCATATATGAAAAACCCACAGCCAGCATAGTACTCAATGGTGAGAGACTGAAAGCCTTCCCTCTAAGATCAGGAACAAGACAAGGATGCCCGCTGTCACCACTGTTATTCAACATTGTGCTGGAAGTGCTAGCCAGGGCAATCTGGCAAGACAAAGAAATAAAAGGCATCCAAATTGGAAAAGAAGAAGTAAAACTGTCATTGTTTGCAGATGATATGATCTTATATCTAGAAAACCCTGAGAAATCAACGATACACCTACTAGAGCTAATAAACAAATTTAGCAAAGTAGCGGGATACAAGATTAATGCACATAAGTCAGTAATGTTTCTATATGCTAGAAATGAACAAACGGAAGTGACACTCAAGAAAAAGATACCATTTTCAATAGCAACTAAAAAAATCAAGTACCTAGGAATAAACTTAACCAAAGATGTAAAAGACCTATACAAAGAAAACTACATAACTCTACTAAAAGAAATAGAAGGGGACCTTAAAAGATGGAAAAATATTCCATGTTCATGGATAGGAAGGCTAAATGTCATTAAGATGTCAATTCTACCCAAACTCATCTACAGATTCAATGCAATCCCAATCAAAATCCCAACAACCTACTTTGCAGACTTGGAAAAGCTAGTTATCAAATTTATTTGGAAAGGGAAGATGCCTCGAATTGCTAAACACACTCTAAAAAAGAAAAACGAAGTGGGAGGACTTATACTCCCTGACTTTGAAGCTTATTATAAAGCCACAGTTGCCAAAACAGCATGGTACTGGCACAAAGATAGACATATAGATCAATGGAATCGAATTGAGAATTCAGAGATAGACCCTCAGATCTATGGCCGACTGATCTTTGATAAGGCCCCCAAAGCCACCGAACTGAGCCATAATGGTCTTTTCAACAAATGGGGCTGGGAGAGTTGGATATCCATATCCAAAAGAATGAAAGAGGACCCCTACCTCACCCCCTACACAAAAATTAACTCAAAATGGACCAAAGATCTCAATATAAAAGAAAGTACCATAAAACTCCTAGAAGATAATGTAGGAAAACATCTTCAAGACCTTGTATTAGGAGGCCACTTCCTAGACTTTACACCCAAAGCACAAGCAACAAAAGAGAAAATAGATAAATGGGAACTCCTCAAGCTTAGAAGTTTCTGCACCTCAAAGGAATTTCTCAAAAAGGTAAAGAGGCAGCCAACTCAATGGGAAAAAATTTTTGGAAACCATGTATCTGACAAAAGACTGATATCTTGCATATACAAAGAAATCCTACAACTCAATGACAATAGTACAGATGGCCCAATTATAAAATGGGCAAAAGATATGAAAAGACAGTTCTTTGAAGAGGAAATACAAATGGCCAAGAAACACATGAAAAAATGTTCAGCTTCACTAGCTATTAGAGAGATGCAAATTAAGACCACAATGAGATACCATCTAACACCGGTTAGAATGGCTGCCATTAAACAAACAGGAAACTACAAATGCTGGAGGGGATGTGGAGAAATTGGAACACTTATTCATTGTTGGTGGGACTGTATAATGGTTCAGCCACTCTGGAAGTCAGTCTGGCAGTTCCTTAGAAAACTAGATATAGAGCTACCATTCGATCCAGCGATTGCACTTCTCGGTATATACCCGGAAGATCGGAAAGCAGTGACACGAACAGATATCTGCACGCCAATGTTCATAGCAGCATTATTCACAATTGCCAAGAGATGGAAACAACCCAAATGTCCTTCAACAGATGAGTGGATAAATAAATGTGGTATATACACACGATGGAATACTACGCGGCAGTAAGAAGGAACGATCTGGTGAAACATATGACAACATGGATGAACCTTGAAGACATAATGCTGAGCGAAATAAGCCAGGCACAAAAAGAGAAATATTATATGCTACCACTAATGTGAACTTTGAAAAATGTAAAACAAATGGTTTATAATGTAGAATGTAGGGGAACTAGCAGTAGAGAGCAATTAAGGAAGGGGGAACAATAATCCAAGAAGAACAGATAAGCTATTTAACGTTCTGGGGATGCCCAGAAATGACTATGGTCTGTTAATTTCTGATGGATGTAGTAGGAACAAGTTCACTGAAATGTTGCTATATTAGGTAACTTTCTTGGGGTAAAGTAGGAACATGTTGGAAGTTAAGCAGTTATCTTAGGTTAGTTGTCATTTTCTTACTCCCTTGTTATGGTCTCTTTGAAATGTTCTTTTATTGTATGTTTGTTTTCTTTTTAACTTTTTTTTTCATACAGTTGATTTAAAAAAGAAGGGAAAGTTAAAAAAAAAAAAGAAAAAAGAAAAAAGACAAACAAGGAAAAAAAAAAAAAAAAGATTGTAGTGCCCCCTTGAGGAGCCTGTGGAGAATGCAGGGGTATTCGCCTACCCCACCTCCATGGTTGCTAACAAGACCACAGACATAGGGGACTGGTGGTTTGATGGGTTGAGCCCTCTACCATAAGTTTTACCCTTGGGAAGACGGTTGCTGCAAAGGAGAGGCTAGGCCTCCCTATATTTGTGCCTAAGAGTCTCCTCCTGAATGCCTCTTTGTCGCTCAGATGTGGCCCTCTCTCTCTGGCTAAGCCAACTTGAAAGGTGAAATCACTGCCCTCCCCCCTACGTGGGACCAGACACCCAGGGGAGTGAATCTCCCTGGCAACGTGGAATATGACTCCCGGGGAGGAATGTAGACCCGGCATCGTGGGATGGAGAACATCTTCTTGACCAAAAGGGGGATGTGAAAGGAAATGAAATAAGCTTCAGTGGCAGAGAGATTCCAAAACGAGCCGAGAGATCACTCTGGTGGGCACTCTTACGCACACTTTAGACAACCCTTTTTAGGTTCTAAAGAATTGGGGTAGCTGGTGGTGGATACCTGAAACTATTAAACTACAACCCAGAACCCATGAATCTCGAAGACAGTTGCATAAAAATGTAGCTTATGAGGGGTGACAATGGGATTGGGAATGCCATAAGGACCAAACTCCACTTTGTCTAGTTTATGGATGGATGTGTAGAAAAGTAGGGGAAGGAAACAAACAGAGAAAGGTACCCAGTGTTCTTTTTTACTTCAATTGCTCTTTTTCACTCTAATTATTATTCTTGTTATTTTTGTGTGTGGGCTAATGAAGGTGTCAGGGATTGATTTAGGTGATGAATGTACAACTATGTAATGGTACTGTAAACAATTGAAAGTACAATTTGTTTTGTATGACTGCGTGGTATGTGAATATATCTCAATAAAATGATGATTAAAAAAAAAAAAAAAAAAAGCTAGAAAAAAAAAAAAAAAATCAATTCCACAGACGTCTTTAAATGATATTCCCCAAGACTCAGGTGGGTTGCCAATGTCATAGAAGATACCCAAATGAAAATACCATCAGATTTATAATGCAGAAAAGTTACAAGCTCAAAGTTCCAGTCCCTGTTCCCCCACTAATGAAAACAGCAATGCGGCGGCTCAGCCGAAAGGTGCACACAGGTGCTCAAGATCAAACCACAGGCTGACGGGGAGGCAAGCGGGCATGCGACAGCCTGCAAACTCGGGGCCTTAGTGTGTGCACTGGCAAGAGCAGGCCAGGAAGTCCATTTCTTGCCCCTACCAACGACACAGGATAGAGATGTGATAACGTTCTGCAGTCTCCAGACTTGGACATGTCTGTAATCAAAGACCAATAGCATATGAAGGGTTATCTGTCTATCCAAAAAAACAAACAAAAAAGGACAGTTTTTATTCATGATGATGCTGTTTTATTTTCAATTCCTATGAAAACCACATCCTCTCGACTCTCCCATCCCCCATTTTATTTCTCCTTAAAGCACTGATCGCCGGCTAGTAAACTATATGATTTATACCTTCTTTGTGCGTGCCTGTCTCCCTCACTAGAGTACAAGCTCCACGTGGGCAGGCACTTTTGCCTGTTTTGTCCACTGCTAAGGAGTCAAGGTCTAGAACATGACTGGCATAGAACACGTGCTCAAGAAACACTTAGTGAATGAATGGATTCCTCTTCCACATTCCAGAGTTAACTAAAAATACCTACTCAGTTATTAAAGTAAGTTAAAAACTGAAATGTTTGGTGAATATTCCATAGAAACACAGATGCTAAGTGAACTTAGAACTAAGGTTTAATATAAGAAGGAAGGCTGAAAGCTCCTACATTAAAACTATAAATGCCTGTGTTTCCCCTTATGGCCCAGTGACACTTAATGTCCCTCTTGTAAACGGCAGAAATTCAGGAAGCTTGATCTCTTGAGCAGTGATGCCCAGAACGGCCGCAAAGGCCCCCGGGTTCTGAGTCACCCCCAGGGGAAGCTCTGCAGGCCCAGGGGCAGCTGGCAGCGCCCACCGAGATCCCATGCCAACCTCCCCGCCCTGGCTCCAGCCCTGAGCTGGAAACCTCCAGGGGCTCGTCCTCCGTTTTTCTCACCTTCAACTGTAGGTCCACAATACTGCTAATTCCTTTTTTTTTCCCCCTAACTAAACTTATCTCAAATCTAAAGCCCCTATTAGGGCTGCTTGAATGACAACAGCTGCCTCTTACACTGGCCTCCCAGCCTCTGCCCTCTTCCCCTCCCAATCTACCCTTCAGGCTGCCCCCAAACCCACCTGACAGGTCTATCAGATCACTCTTCTGCTTCAAAATCTGCAATGGCACCCAGTGCCTATAGCCTAAAAACAAATACCCCAGGATCTGGCCTTATCCCCCATTATTGCCTGCCTACACCCCCTCTCCCCAACTGTTTCTTTATCCTCCTAACACAAATTCTTTTCAACTTCTTCCTTGTACTATTCCCTTGCCTGAAATGCCTCACCAGCCCCTGAACTCCTCTTCACCCTGCAGGAACCCTGGAGGCAGCCCCCTCCCTCCCTCTTCTCTGCTCCCACGCCTGTTCCAAGGCTGTCATCACCAGACACCAAATGGGTGCCTGTCTGTCAGCCTCCCTCGCCACTGACTCATCTTAGCGTCCCCGTCTCCCAGTAGCGAAGAACTAACTGTCTCTGAAATGACCCACAGGGGGGCAGACTTTGAGAAGATGAATTGAATACAGAGAAGTTTCATTCATCACAAGTATTGGAAATACCCAGACAAGGTACCGAATGCCGTTCTTTGGAAAGGTGTTCATCAGTATTCCCACGACTGGTGTCTGGAGACGAGATAGTTTACTTTGCAAATGAGCATGACACATACAAGATGAAAAGATTTCAAATCTCTAAATCTAAGTTTTAAAATGTTTTCTTTAATGTATGTATAGTGTTTACAAGTTAAAACTTTTGCAGAACAAAGATAATAATCAGTAATAATGGAAGGGGTTAGTGTGCTCCTACTTCCCTGGAAAGTCACAAGGAGGTCAAAAAGCATCCCATACAAAGAACTGAAAGTAGGGACTCAGACATTTGCACACTGATGTTCACACAGCATTATTCACAATTGCCAAAAGGTGGAAACAACCCAAATGTCCACCAACAGATGAATGTATAAACAAATGAGGTATACATGTGCAATGGAGTATTATTCAGCGATAAAAAGGAATGAAGTTCTGATAACATGTTACAACATGGATGAACCTTGAAGACATACTAAATAAAATAAGCTAGACACAAACGGACAAATATGGAATGACTGCACCTACAAGAAATATCTAAAATAAGTAAATTTATAGAAACAAAGTAGATTAGAGGTTACCAAGAGCAGCGGGTGGGGGGATGGGACTTACTGCTTAATGGGTACAGAGGTTCTGTTTTGAGTGATGATAAAGTTTTGATATATGCCAGGGATTGAATCATGCTCCCTACAAAAGGCATGTTCAGATACAATCCCTGGTCCTGTGGGTGTGAACCCATTTATAGGACCTCTGTTAGCGGTATGTCCAAACTGAAGGAGGGTGGGCTTTAATCCAATAGGGCTGAGGTCTCAGAGGCAAAGGAAACTGGATGTGGCAGAGAAGCCACAAGAAGGCAGAAGCCGGAAGAGAAGGGAGAGGACATTGCCATTTGACGGGAAGCCAAGGAGCCCCACATATACGCCGGAGCCAGCCCCAGAACGCCACAGTCTTCAGGGAGAAAGCATCGCCTTGCTGACACCTTGATTTTGAACTTCTAGTATCAAAACTGTGAGCCCATAAATCCCCACTGTTTAAGCCAACCCACTGTACAGTATTTGTTTCAGAAGCTGGGAAACTAGAACAGTAAAGGATGGTGTTGATGGCAGCACAACACTGTAAAGGCAACTAATGCCACTGAGTTGTACACTTAAAAATGGTTAAAACAGCAGACTTTGTTTTACACACACACACACACACACACACAAAATTAAAAAAATATCCCACAGAGAACACATGAAAACTAGAAATGTGTCTAACACAACTTGAGGTTAAAGCTAATGAAAAGCCACCAGTGATCCAAATCAAATGTAAGCAGCAGTTCCTTTAAGAAAACTTAAGTTCCGATCTGCTTCCCTTTAAGGTGGAACCAAGTACATCCAACACAGTCGCTGTCCTCTCAGCTTAATGGTACAGAAGTGGCAATCCAGGGCCATTCCCCGTGCACCCTCAGCCGGCACTCCCCCACTCCTCTCCCGCACTAAGCCCTCCTCCTCCGCTTTCCCCTGGGCGGCTGTGCCCCCTCCCCAGGTGGTCTTTGCTGACACCAAAGCGGGGGCAGATCCCTGCCTCGGCGTTCCCGCCCCTCTGGGAACACTCGAGCCTCTCCCCAGGTGTAAACTCGGGTTCCATTTTTGTCTTCTCTGTGGCTCTAAGCCCCACGGGCAGGGGCCTTGTCCTCTTTCCTGGGTCCCACGAGACACTGGAATATCAGCTGAATTAGTGAGGACTGATGGCACCGCCCCAGCCTGCAAGGAGTTCAATCAGTTTACTGCACCAGCTTAAGGAACCAGCTATTCTCCAGAACCTTCAAAAGTGGTTCAAACTGGGAGTGATCTGAATTGAATAAGAGGCTTTCCGGCTGCTGGCATGTAGAGCAAAAAGCAAATTAGGTCCCTCTTTCCAGGTGACCGAGAAAAGGTATTCCCTAAAAAGTGATGACAGGGAACACAAAGCCATTTCACTTTTCACCACGTGCTGCTGCAGGGCACAGAGGTACTGGCTAACATGCTGACTCATGAAGTGGCAGACTTATTACACAGTCAAAGACAACACGTGGCACTCAACCCCTTTTCTTTAAATGAAGTAAAAACTCACCTTTCACCCAGTTAGAATGAACTTTTCTTGTAAGGAAGGCAAGCTCGTTTTGAGGTATATAATGTGAATTTCAATGACCCATCTATACTTTTCTTTCTCTGGTCCTCATTTCAATTTTTGGATTACAACATAAATGAAAAGTAGTCCTTACACTCACATCTAGATGCAAGCAACAGTCTAACTTACCCTGACCATAAAAAGCAGACTTTTACAAAGGAAATGCTCTGCAAGGGCCTAGTATGTAAAAGAGAGAAATTACAGCTGTCTAGAAGTCTGCACTCAGACAATACTCCCTGTTAAAGTAACTCCCCTGCTCTGAAGACCAATCCAGGCAAGCAGCCCTATCTATCCCTTGTGTGCTCGCCTCCTGCTGCCTGGTTCCAGAACCAGGAATTGGCTTGCTCGCCTCCTGCTGCCTGGTTCCAGAACCAGGAATTGGCTTACAGAGTATTTCTAATGAACAGTCAAAGGAGACTCTCTACCACATGCTTGGCAGCCCTCTGGCAGTACCTGCTTTCTCTAACTCCACCAGTTATTCCATTTATTTGATTTAACTCGGTCATTACTGCCGCCTCACTGTCCTAGATGCCAGCAGCGGACATTTAAGATGGGGAGGAGGTGGCCACTTCCCTTCCCAGAAAATGCAGAATCCTGTAAACTGGAACATAAAGAACTGAGTTCCTCTCAGCAACCCTAACTCATGGTCCTGTTAATACCCCAAATGCAAAGTGTGAATGTCCACACAACCCCAAATACAGAGACAATAAAAAAGTAAACCAAATGTCCATCGAAAGGCAACAGTCTGAATAAACTATGATATCTCTGCACAATGGAGTAAAAATGAATGTGGAATCCCTATTTGTACTGCTGTATAATGATCTCCAGTACATTTTGTGAAATGAAGCAAGGTGAAGAAAATGTGCATTATACACTACTGTTTAACCAAGAGGCATGGGATATGAAAATGGATGAATGGATGACTGAATATAGTTGCTCATATTTTAAAAGGGTAAGGAATAAACCAAACATTTAAGAAAGAATTTTAAAAGGCTTCCTCTGGGCTGTGAAAGCAAGTTTACCTTTCTAATTCACATGCTCTTGTTAAACTGCAGTTTTGAGTCATGTAAGAGCAAAACAGCAAGTAAGCATATTACCATAGCACACAGTAATAATATTCTAGTGTAGTGAGTTTTGGCTCTCGTGAATTTGGGGCATTTCTTCTCTGACCTCAGTTTCTGTGATCAAGAATATGAACAGTTGTTAGATGTTGTTAGTGATTCATCTTTGAAACAGAAATTTCTTGTGAACTCCTTTCAAAATCCTGGATGAGTTTCACTGAAGATGGAAAAAGAAAGAAAATGGTTTCCATTTGCAGCTACTCATCAGCACGCACCCAGTTTCTCCTTGGGCCTATGCAAAACAACACAGGAGTAAATCGCATCCTCCAAGATGACAGAAGCCTACAGTTGTCCAGCTTCTAATTTCAAAGTCAGCGCCGCTGGGCTTCATTGTGTTAACAATCTGACACCTTGGTCAGTAAGTATAAATGTGTTGCATAAAATAAAACTTAGCAAGTTAAAAAAAAAAAAAAGTTCCTGTGGGGAGGGAGGGGAGGGTAGAGGGGACAAGGACAGAAACCAGATTTCTTTGACTATTCCTTAATTTAAAATCTTGGCTCTGGAATGATATACAAATTTTATTTGACAATGAAGCAAAATCAGGTTGTTGTTTTCATAAACCTTAAAAACGTAAAGCAAAAAGAAACAAATGGTCCAAGTTGACAGCATATCCACAGGGAATGGAACTATTTCATGTGACTTTAAAGGATATATATTTAAACCATTTATTCTTTGGACAAAAGAACAACAAAAACATTAAATTACATTTGTTAATTATATTGTAATAACATCAGTACTACAAAGTAAATGGGTAATTATGTTGACGGAGGTAGGAATTAAGATTTTGAGAATAAGACCAAAGAGATACAAGTATATAGTCAAAGTAAAATATCTGTAGCCCTACTTTGAATTGGAAATTTTAGTATTAAGTCATGATGTCCTTTTTTCATTAAAAAACAAACAAACATGGATTTGTTCCCTGAAGGAGCATAAAAACAACAAGTAATCCAATAACAATGAGCATCCTAGAACTCAGATTGTGGTCTCTACATGCCATTTCTCCATCCAGTCGGAACTAGAGCTCTTTAGAGAAATGGCTGATTCCAGATTGAAAGCAGGAAACATAAAGAAGGGTCTGAGACATCTTGCCACATCAGCTAACAGGGAGGCTCTATTACTGTATGGTGCCAAAGGACCAGGAATCCACCTGAAGAGGCTGCTGGTGGTGGTTTACAGCTGATGTGCCCAGAAAAACAAGTATTTAAATTTAATCCATTCCTGTGGGTGTGAACTCATTGTAAGTAGGATCTTTTGATGAGGCTACTTCAGTTAAGGGGTGGCCCACCCCCATCAAGATGGGTCTTCAAACTATTACTGGAGTCTTTTATAAACAGAAAGAATACAGAGAGAGACAAAAGCCATGGGAGCAAGAAGCTGAAAGCAAAGAAACCCGGAAGAGAAGGGAGAGACCAGCCGACGCCTCGATGTGCCTTGCCATGTGACAGAGGAGCCCAGGACCATCGGCAGCTGGAATAAATTCCCATTGTTTAAGCCAAACAATTTCATGGTATCTGCTTTAAGCAGTCTAGGAAACTAAAACACTCCCACTGGCCAAAGACGGAACATTTTTAACTGCATAAGAGAAAAACATGCAACAAATTGAAACATCAAATAACTTCAAAATGATACTTAACAACAACAACAACACAGTAGTCACTTTTTATTAGTCTAAAAACTGGTAAATAAAGGACAAGTATCAATCATATATCCAGAAAGAAATGAGAAGGCACACAATATGGTACAAAACAAAAAAAGCACATAAATATAAAAGTAGGCATTCATGGAAGGGAGAAAAATGATTTAAGACTTACAAAGGCTAAACAGCAAAATAGTACAAGAAAGTCATATATTATCAGTAGTGACTTTAAATACAAAGGGATTAAACTCTCCAATCAAAAGGCAGAGATAGGCAGAAGGAATAAAAAAGGATGACCCAACTATATTTGTCTGCAACAGACTCACCTTAAAGTAAAACATACAAGTAGGTTGAGTGTGAAAGGATGGGAAAAAATGTACCATGCAAGTAGTAACCAAAAGAGAGCTGGGGCAGTTACACTAATAATGAATAAAATAGAGACGTTAAATTAAAAAGTTACGAGAGACAAAGATGATCATTATATTCTGATAAAGGGGGAAATTCAACAGGAAGAAGTAACAATTATAAATATATGTGCACCTAACAGCAAAGTTCCAAAATATAGGAAGCAAATAGTGACAGATCTGAAGAAAGAAACTGACAGTTCTGATTAATAGTAGGAGACTTCAAGGCACTACTTCTCCATAATGGATAGAACATCCAGTCAGAATATCAATAAGGGAGTATAGGATTTGAATGATACACTAAATCAACTACACCTAACAGACAAGATATAGAACACTGCAACCAATGAATACAGAATACACATTCTTCTCAAGTGCACATGGATCATTCTCCAGGATAGACCATATGCTGGGTCACAAAACAAGTCTCAATAAATTAAAAAAACACTGAAATCATTCTACATATATTCTCTGACCACAAAGGAATGAAGCTAAAATCAATAACAGAGTAAATAACAGAAAACTTACAACTATTTGGAAATTAAACAACATACTCGAACAATCAATGAGTTAAAGAGAAAATCAGAAGCAAAATTAGGAAATATCTTGAGGTAAATGAAAATAAAAATACAACATACCAAAACTTATGGGATGCAGCAAAGGCAGTGCTGAGAGGGAAATCTAGAGCTCTAGCCACTTACATTAAAAAGAAGGACTTCAAACTGGAAGAACTAGAAAAAGAAGAGCAAACTAAACCCATAGTGAGCAGAAGGAAGGAAATAAGAAAGATCAGAGCAGAGATAAACAAAATAGGAAACAAAAAAATATAAATAATAAAGACAAAAGTTGGTTCTTTGAAAAGGTCAACAGAATCAACAAACCTTTACCTAGACTGACAAAGAACAAAAGAGAGAGGATACAAATGACAAAAATCAGAAATGGAAAGGGGTATTTTACTACCAACCCTGCTAAAATCAAAAGGACTATAAGAGGATATTGGGAACAACTGTTTGCCAAGAAATTAGACAACCTAGATGAGACAAATTCTTAGAAACATACAAACTACCTAAAACAACTCAAGAAGAAACAGAAGATGCTAACAAACTAATTACAACCAATTAAAGAGACTGAATCAGTAATCAAAAACCTCCCAACAAAGAAAAGCCAAGGACCAGATGTATTCATAGGGGAAATCTACCAAACATTCCAAAAAGACTCAGTCCAATTCTACTCAAACCCTTCCAAGAAATGAAGAGCAGGGAACACTCCCTAACACATTCTACAAGGGCAACACCACCATCATACTGAAGCCAGATAAAGATATCACAAGAAAAGAAACTACAGACCAATATATCTTATGAATATAGACGTGAAAATCATCAACAAAATACTAGCAAACCAAATCCAACAGCATATTAAAAGAATTATACACATCATAATCAAGTGGGATTTATCCCTGCTGTGCATGGGTGGTTCAACACTATCACATTAACAGAATGAAAGAAAAACCCACATGATCAGAGCATCTCAACTGATGCAGAAAAGGCACTTGACAAAATACAGCATACTTTCTTTCAAAACGCTAAGAACCTAGGAATAGAAGGAAACTTTCTCAAAATGATAAAGGGTATATATGGAAAACCCACAGTTAAGAATCTACTTAATGATAAAAGATTGAAAGCTTTCCCTCTAAGATCAGGAACAAGACAAGGATGCCACTGTCACCACTCTTATTCAACACTGAACTAGAAGTTCTGGCCAGAGCAATCAGGCAAGAAAAAGAAATAAAGAGCATTCAAATTGGAGAGGAAGAAGTAAAACTTTCCCTATTCACAGATGATAGGATCCTATATACAGAAAATCCTGAAAAAATCACAACAAAGCTCCTAGAGCTAATAAAGGAGTTCAGCAAAGTGGTGGGCTGAGTAACACCCCCAAATCAGTAGTGTTTCTACATATAAGCAATGAACAATCAAAAGAAGAAATCACTAAAAAAAATTCTATTCACAACAGCAACTAAAAACCTAAATATCTAGGAATAAATTTAACCAAGGATATAAAGGACTCATACAAAGAAAACTACAAAACATTGCTAAAAGCAATCAAAAAAGGCCTAAATAAATGGAAGGACATTATGTGTTCATGAATTGGAAAACTAAATACCGTTAAGGTATCAATACTCCCAAAAGCAATTTATAGATTCAATACAATCCCAATTAAAATTCCAGCAACCTTCTTTGCAGAAATGGAAAAGCTAATCATCAAATTTATGTGGAATGGAAAGGGGCCCTGAATACCTAAAACCACCTTGAAAAAGAACAATGAAGTTGGAAGACTTACACTTCCCAATAAAACTACAAAGCCACAGTAATCAAAACAGCACGGTACTGGCACAAGGACAGACATAGAACAATGGAATAGAATTGAGAGCTCAGAAATCAACCCTCACATTAATGGCCAACTCATTTTTTGCAAAGTGGCAAAGATCATTCAATTGGGAAAGAATAGTCTCTTCAACAAATGGTGCTAGGAAAACTGGATATCCATTTACCAACAAAAGAAGGAGGACCCCTACCTCATACCATACACAAAAATCAACTCAAAATGAATTAAATACATTACTGTAAGAGCTGGACCTATCAAACTCATAGAAGAAATTATAGGGAAACATCTTCATGACCCTGTGTTAGGCTATGGTTTCTTAGACTTGATACCCAAAGCACAAGCAACAAAAAGAAAAAACAGATAAACAAAATATCAAAATTAAAACTTTTGTGCCTTGTCAAAGGGCTTTGTGATGAAAGTAAAATAACCTACACAGTGGGAGAAAATATTTGGAAACCACATATCTGATAAAGGATTAAAATATAAAAAGAAATCCTTCAGTGTAACAACAAAAAGATCAATAACCCAATTTAAAAATGTCCAAAGAACTTGAACAGACATCTCTCCAAAGAAGATACACAAATGTCCAGAAGGTACATGAAAAGATGCTCAACATCACTGGCCATCAGAGAAATGCAAATCAAAACCACCATGAGATATCATTTCACACCTACTAGAATGGCCATTATTAAACAAACAGGAAACTACAAGTGTTGGAGAGAATGTGGAGAAATTGGAGCACTTATTCACTGCTGGCAGGAATGCAAAATGGTACAGCCACTCTGGAAGACAGTCTGGCGGTTCCTCAGAAAGCTAAATATAGAACTACCATATGACCTGACAATCACCCTACTAGATACCCAAAAATTCGAAAGCAGGGACTCAAACAGACATTTGCACATCAACGTTCATAGCAACATTATTCACAACTGCCAAAAGACAGAAGCAACCCAAGTGTCTATCAGCTGTTGAATGGATAAACAAAACATGGTATATACATACAATGGAATATTATTCAGCCGTAAAAAGGAAGTCCTGATACATGCAACAACATGGATGAACCTTGAAGACATCATGTTGAGTGAAATAAGCCAGAAACAAAAGGACAAATATTGTATGATCTCACCGAGTTGAAACAATTAGAATAAGCCAACCCACAGAGTCAAAATCTAGATTACAGGTTACCAGGGGACAGGGTGTGTTTAGGGAATGGGAAGGTAAGGTTTACAGAACTGCTACTGAGAATAATGAAAATGGTTTGGTAATGGATGGTGGTAGTGGTAGCACAACATTGTGAATGCAATTAACAGCACTGAATATCTGAATGTGGTTAAAGGAGGAAATGTTAGGTTGTATATATGGTAACAGAAGAAATGTTTTTTTTTAAAAAAAATCCATGGAACTACACTAGACAAACAATAAACCTTAAGTTAAACCATGGGACTACACTAGACAAACAATGAACCTTAAGTTAATTAATATTACAATTATAAAAATGTGCTATCATCAATTGTAACAAATGTCCCACAGCAGTGCAGGGCATTGTGATGGGGTGGTTTATGGGAATCCTTTATTTTATGTATGACTGTTCTGTAAATTCACAACTTCTCTAATTTAAAAAAAAAAGGAAAAAAAAAAACCAAAGATGCATAATTTTATGCATAACTTTATGCATAAAGTTGCATAACTTTAATTAACCCTAAAGAAATTAAGGTGTTAGTAAGGATTTATGATAAAGTCCAAAAAACTGATTTTATTTCTTTCATTAGTTAAAAGGAATTCTATTCTAATAGACAGGTTAGGTAAAAATAAAGTCTGATAATTTATTCTGAATTACCTGTCTAATAAAAGACTGAATACAAATCATCAACCATAACTTCCCACTGTTCTTTACATGTCCATCTCCACTTGCTTAATGAAAAAAGGAAAGGTGAATAACAAGAGGTTTAGAAACACAAGAGAGGACAGAAGAACCAGATGGTCTCGTCATTGATGGAGACTTTATCAATGAAGAGCTAACAAATATGCAGGGTCAGCTTTCTTTAAGCCTCCCTTACTTAATTCTCCAATATTTTTAAGTAGAATCTTTTCTTTACATTAACTTTAAAATCTATCTGTAAACTACAAAACCAGGGAGTTCGCAAACTGGCAATGGTCCATATTATGCAGTTAGTCAGTAAATGATTAGAAAATAGCAAATGTTGCTTTTAAATCTCAGTGCATTAAAAGCTGCAAGTATTTTTTTTTTAATTTTTTAACATATATTCCCAACAATTTAAAGCACTCTCTTCTTTTCATTAGCTTCCTACACTCTCCTATAAACCTTCCAAATGCATTCTGAATTAGATTTACTTCTGCAAAGTCATCAACAGCAATGGAGCCAAAGAATACTATTGGGCCTGAAGCAAAACAAGATTAACAACGTCATCATAGGAAGCTGCATCCTAAGTGTACACCAATAAACATGTCAACAGGCACACAAAACACATAAAAGCAGCTAACCAGTGATATAAATTTAAAATAAACCATGTTCAAGGAGGAGCTGTCAGTCAATGCAGTATGCCTTCTGTTTGAGAAAGATAAAATTTTATCAAGTGAAACACATCCAGGAAGACTGCCTAAAAGCACGTGACAACCTACAGATTTACTTCCTGCTAAAGCAGAGCAGAAAAATCTTGCAAACCTTTGTTTTGTAACAAGTAAACTGGTGCCAAAAAGGCACAGCAGCCCATCCTGTTCTGGGCATGGAGGATGGGGTCCCCTAGGAAACAGCCAAAGCCCTACGCTACCCAGGACTCCTGGATCTAGAGAACTGTATCTCTGTTTTGTAGCCACAGAAATGTAGACGTAAGAAACTAAGGCCACATGTGCGCAGGGTCACCGTCCTACTTGTGCTCAGTTTTGCTTAACTGGCCTGTCGATTGGGGTAAAAACAGCCAAATGCTGAATGACAGACACATCTTTTAATTACCAGCAGTATCTGACTTCTAGCCAGCATAAAGTGCTAGGGCTCTAATTTGCCCTGAACATGCCATAAGAATAAAACAGTTGAAGTCCAGTGAAATGCCAGTGCTTTCATATGTTGTGGCCAGGGAGACAGTTCAGTGTTTTAGTCTCTGCAGTCACCAATGTTGTGTCAGAAGCAGTCAGAAGGAACAATACAGCAGATTAGGAAAGTTAAACTTTACCTGAAAGGTATGCAACTTTCTCCTTTAAAATTGGCAAAACATCCATAGCTTTCATTTCATCGTTTTTTCGAAACCCTGAAATACAGAAGGAAAAAATAAAATTACAAGGTGGCTTGACTGAAATTTAATTCCTTAACTATTTCTATCCAATACTAACAACAGAAGCTTTCCTCCCAGCATTAAACCAACTTCAGAAATATCTTTACTTGAAAACAACTGAATTCCACAAAGCATAGTTGTAGAACTATCTTCTACTTTAATATCCAATACTTTGCACACAGATTCAGAGGCTTGGGGATCAAGCAGGCTCTCGGCTGTTCCTAGCAATACAAATTCAACCTCCAAAAGGGCTGGATGTGAAATCAGTTCATTTACCAAGTCTTCATTTTAATCTTGCAGATTAATTTAGACACTGGTAAATTAAAAAGGCTATCCTGCTTTTTAAAAACTGCTATTTGTGGCACACTGAAACCTCTAGAGGGAGCTCCGGGCCTCATCGTGCCAGACTTCAGAGGTGGGTTAAAAATAACCAGTGGTAGGGAGGGGGGACAGGAGTATAAATAGAGGGAACAGGCCGGCCCTCTGGCTCTCTCCTTCTAGGCTTTCTGGGTCGCGGTCAGGGGCCCATCGGCTAAGTTAGTAAAATGGCCTGGTACCCCCACCCTGCTTCCGAGGAGGGTGAGACCAAGGCCCTTCTCCTCACTGCAAACCCACCCACCACCCAATATCTCAGAAAGCCAAGTGGAAATGTTGTGGGAAAGAGATCCGCAGCAGGCAAAAGAGGCCAAGTCAACACCCATCTTATCTAAGCAAAGGGAACTCCTGCCGTTCAAACAGGTCTGGCCCAGCAAACTACCACACGAGGATTTGGGGTCAAAAACGTTAACACTTGTGATAAAGCCTTGGGATGTTTCTACTGGTGATCTCTAACAGGAAATCTGTGATCAGGGATCCTGGCTCATCAAAATGAATGACTAGCCTTGTTAGCAGAACAATCTCTAGAAAAAATAAAGGATCGCTTCCCCATCCCCTTTTTTCTGCTCATTTATTTTTATCAAAATGGTGCAAGACGTTAGCCTGCTAACACATCCACTGCAAGATGTGGCCTTGGTATAAGAAATCAAGAAAAGCAGCCAAGGTAAATGAATGGGATGCACTTCTGCATAACTCAGTGGCACCTGTGGGATCCCATCTGTAAGAAAGCAACTCTCCAAAGCACTGGAGAGGGACCTGAAGCAGGAGACAGCGTGGGAAAGAGGCATGGACTGGGTGCACAGCCCCTGAGCAGGTCCTTTTAGACGGCCGGCTGCTATATAAGCTTAAAGAACTGGGAGGCAGCTCAGAGCAACCTCGGCAGCTGAAATTGATTGGCGACATCTTGGAAAGGCAAAAGAGAGCCCCAAATTCTGTTTATATAATTGGCCCAAATCTCTGGCTGCCCTGAGTCTTGCATGTGTGGGACAAACTCCAAGCAGCCTAGCTAGGGACAAAAGATCTGGACTCAGATTCCAACTGCTGTCTCCTATAGAGGAGACAGAGTTTGTGGCTCTAGTCCAGCAATTAGTTGCCTGCTACAGCAAGCAAATAACAACAACAAAATCAACACTTTCAGGAAGAATATAAGGGAATCTAGTCGCTACAATGTATCATTCACAGAAGAGTAAATTAAGGGTCTGATTATTTTCCGATTTGACAATTTTTTTAAAGTAAAGCTCTCCTGTCCATAAAATACTGATATGTATAGAAAGAAGCCAGTGTAACGGGATTTAACTACGACACTGAGTCACCCCAGACTTTGCCCAGAGACCGCAGAAACACATCCTGCGGAGGTCCCTGAGGTCCAGGGACTGAGGGCCATTACCCAGTCAGTTCCGGAAAGTTTGACACAGAACCCAGGCCTGCACGTCACCAGGCCACTTTTCTTTCCAATGCAGCATGCTCTGTGCTGGCATCTCACCAAGCTTCTAAAACAGTGGCTATTTGTAAAAGGTAACACATCCAAGCCAAGAGTACTGCAATTTAATCCTTCAGTTCCTTCAAAACTCTTGAATGGATGGAATCTAGTCTGTGCAGTTCACTGTCACCTGTTCAGTGATTCGCGGAACACGTCTACAAAGACTGATTCCACCCTGATTCCCTCTGAGGAGGGCATAGATGGCACTGGGGAAGAGGCAAGGAGGAGCAGTGGCCCTCAAGGAGCTTGTCAAGGAGACAAGTCTATAAATATCCACAAAACAAGGCAGATTATGGAAAGTTTCATAAGCAGCACAAAGTGTTATGGGACTCCGGCAAATTAGGAGACAGCAGATCACATGACAGAAACACCAGGCAGCCATTAAGGTGTACCTGTGGCTCACAATCTACAGGTGTTTGGAAGAGGCTCCCCCTTCCATTGCTACCAGATGAGGAAATGCATGCTTCCTACCATGCCCACACCACCCCTGGATGCTCCAGCTAGGACACAGTGGAAGTGACACAAGCAAGTACACTGCTGGGCTCCTACACTCCAGAAACAGGGGCCCCCTCTCACACAACCCTCAAGAAGAGAACTCATTAAGAACTGTGTGAGACTTAAACAACAATCCCAAAACATTCTTGACAAGGACTGCTGACTTCTGACTTAAGACTATATTCATTCCAAAATGAGGTACAGAAAACAAAGGTATTTAATTTTCCTATGTCCCACTGTGAGCCGCAGTGAGCCACAGACTCACTCCCATGTGACCTTATTCTTTAGTTTCCTAGAGCTGTGCTTGCATTAGCCTATCGGTTCCTCCCTGCCCCTCTACCCCAAAATTTATAAGACTCACAGTCTTTCCAGAGGAAGAAAGGTGCATGAATCAATGGCTAATCTGGTGTGGAAATGTGTGACACTTTTATTGTGGTAGACGTACACATCCAATTACAGAGATTAGAAGTTCAAACCCACTTTACTATTATAATATTATACTATATTTTAATTCCATTCATTTACATAAGTGTCGCAGTAAGAGATGCGAATTTTGTTAAAACTGTCAATTAAAAGCTTTTAAAACAAAAAAGAAAAAAAGGCAAAAATATAAAACTAACCATACATAAAGAAACTTAAGTTCATGTCTATTACAGTGATAGCATCTAAGTATCATTTTCAATTTTGTTTCCAGGTTTTTAAAGCACACCCAATAAGTAGAGGACTCAGGAAGTATGCATAAATGCTAAAACTCAATTATATCATGCAACTTTAAATAAATAGCAGGAAGAACTCAACCATGAATGTACCTCAGATCAAAAAGGCAGGTTCCGTTCCATGCCCTGAAGAGCTATTTAAATATAAACAGAGTGTGTTAGCATAAAACAATTTTTAACAAATGGCTTCTGTGCTATTCCAGTGATTCTAGATTACACTGCTAAGACTCCACTCACACTTCTTTCTTTCTTTCTTGGTGCACGAAAGGATCTACTGGAACAACAGTGAACACGTGCTGCACTAAATGGTCACTGGAAGCAGACACTCCTCCCACGTGCTCCAAGAGGGCAAGAAAAGGACAACACCATCCGGGAACGATGCTTCTGGGATCCCAAACCGCCCCAATGGTCTGCAGACAGCGCCGGCAACAGGTTTACGTCTAAGTGCCACCAAGAGGGTATGAAAAAACCTCTCAGGGAGGGGAGAGGGTACCGTGAGTGCTGGTGAAATTAAAAGAGGATGGAGAGAAAGGGTGAAAAAAGAAGAGCAAGTGAAAGGAGGAAACTAACAGAGGTAGAGAGCAAGAGGCCAAGGTCATGAGACATTGAGTTGACCTGATTTTTGCATCACAAAGACACTATACTAAAGTACGCATAAAGAATGAAAGACAAACCGTATTCTTGCTACAATTTAAAGTACATTTCACCAAGTGAGATTAAAGAAACCAACTCTGGATGTGAAGGAAATGCTAGCTTCAGGGACAGTGAACATAGCACAGGATGTAGTGACCGAAGCTTATCTGTAGGTGCAGAGGATGTCTCTCAGGGGAGTCGTAAAAGGCATTACTACAGTGCTCTTGTGAAACATGTCTAAGTGTATTTGTTCAAGATATTCATGGGATGATGCTTGCCATTAATGAAAATCTTTATGTTAATATTTGTTGAATGCCGCTGGGGGAAAAGGGTTTGAGTGAGGAATCAGGTATTATTGTTAACTAAATACAAAGACGTCATTAGTGTTTGGTGATTTTCTTTCCTAGCCCTTTCCAGGTTTCTAAAACAATGAAATTTGAATATTTACATTTTTTAATATATTCATTTTAAAAAAATCTCAACCGCAAGGTTAGGACTGTTATTTGCCAAAACTGATAACCTTTTAAATTGCTATTTGGCTCAGCAGAATGTCAATCTAAAGATAAATTTTAAACCCCTGCTCCCAAATAGCTCACATTTCTTAAAATGATAAACATTTATATTACCATCAATCATAAATTTTTCCCTTTCTCTCTCAATAAGCCAGTGTGGATGACTGGCTGGTATCTGGGTGCCTAGGACAGGGTCAGGCCCAGACTGGCCAATAAACATGGAAGGCTGGGTGGAGAGGTGAATGAATGAAATGAATGAACAAATGGATGAACAAGCACACTTCACCAGCTTCCTGCCCCTGAAACTCCATTTAAGGACACCACTGTTCCTTAGAACTGTCTATTTTAAGTTAGTGAAATCAGAGGGCCACTCCTATGGTATGATTTATATTTATAACAAGGAAAATTAACCTCTCTGCCCTAAGAGGAAACATTCCACAAGTTATCATTCACCAGTGGAAAATTTTTTAGTTGAATCAATGGTCTGAAATTTCAACTATTTAAAATACCCCACTGGCCGAATCTATTACATTTTTGCTTTCCACAGACTCTGAAGGAAGGAGCTGAATTGTTATCATTGATGAATACCTTTTGAAGCCAGTCACTGATGACCAAAATGCTCATTCACTTGCTCATTTCCTTGACATAAAAAAAAGAAAAAGAAAAAAAAGAGAGAAGGCACAACCCCCAAATCTATTTCATAATAGCAAATATTTTAACACTGAACAAAAGCTTTTATGCAATACATTATCCCAATGGCAGTTTTTTAAGTTCCTAAAAAAATAAAGAGAAATCAAATTTTAAATATTTTTAAATGAAGCACAGGTAAAAGGTTTGTTTTTTGTGGTTTGTTTTTTTTTTTTTTTTTTTTTTACCCCATACTTTCCTAGGATTACTGTAAGGGTAACAGTAATTTGCAGTTTTACTTAATACTCAAATTAAATCAGTCAAATGAGAGTTTCAATAAAAATAAAGTTAGAAAAACGATGGTTATTTCCTGATCATTTGAGCTGATGACCAAAATGAACTGGTGCCTCCTTCTGAACTGTGCGCCTCACATGCATTACTTGGAGTTGTCCTTAAAAGACAATCCACAAAACAAACTCATCCATTTTCAAAGGTCTCATTTGCCTGTCAGTAATACCACTTCAGTATTTACTGAAGAGGAAAACTATCAGCGGGAGATACTGAAAAAAAAAAAAAATAAATCCTATATTTATAAAAACATATGTTGTAGCAGTAATTAAAATGTATTTTTTAAAAGCACTATTTTGAAACAAACAAAAAAAACAACTTTGTATAGTAAGCTTGCAGCTTACTATTAGCACTCAGTCTTGGTGGTAATTATCGAATTCGTCTCATTAGTTTATTTCGGGGAAGCGCGCGCGCGCACTCACACAGTCTGAACACAAAGAGGCCGATAAATAGATGCAAGTGTCGGCGCCTGGGCCGCGCCTGCGCAGAGCGCTCCCTGGCGCCCTCCCCGGGCCCACGCGGGATGACGTCACCCTTTCCAGCCCGCAGTCGGGAGCCCTGGACTTTTCCCTGCAGCACCTGCGGGATAATTCGTACATCCCAGGCAGCAGCAGTGGAGGTGACGCACTGTTCGCGCTATTAAAGGTTTGAGTTGTGCGAGCATTTAGATTGCCGTTTAGATAAGCATTTGAACTAGCCAGGATTGTCTATGACATGTTTAAGGGGACAGATGCAGTATTATAAATCAAATAGTATAAAATATATTTACTAAGGTAAAATACAATGCTTATATTATTTTTACATAAATTTTGCATAAATACACAATTCACACATATAAAATATGCTTATAAAATGCATACAAAATGAATTCAGGATCAAGGACTATGGAAATGTACATAGATCACCGCACAAAATAGGGTGTTTCATAGTGCAGCATTATAAGTTTTATTCATAACCTTCACGTTTATAATAATGGTCAAACTTTGATTTATTCTAACATTTTAGAAGCAATAGCCTATAACATACCTTTAAGGAAGAAAAAGGCAGCATAACTGATTGATTCAAGGGAGTTAAGGGCATTTCAAGCTCTGGCTTTTAACATCTTTAGGACAAAACAGAGAGGACAAACCAAAATAATCAAAAAGACCCTATCAAAAAATTTGCATATTTTAATGTAAATGAAACAATCAGTGGGGTTTTTAACAACTGATGATTTAATTATGTATTAACTATGCATTGGAAGTTATAGTAATAGGAGGGAATATTTCAATAGTACAGAATGATGGCAAACTTGGCTGATCAGTCTCCTGGGTTCCCGGGAAAGCAACCTCTGAGTCTTTGGAATTTCCCATGCTAGGAGTCTTTTGTTCTTTGTGGTGAACCCAGGACCACACCTGAGAGATCAAATGCTAATGAGAGGGCAGGGAGGGGCCAACCGCAATGGCAGTCTCAGGGCAGGGGATGGCCACCCCAAACCAGACAAGTGATGGGGGCTGTGGCTTCAAGCCACATCCTATCAGCCCAGCTGCCCCAGCTCTGGGAGGGGAGAGGGGCTGCAGATTGAGCTCAACCAGGTGGACATTGATTCTATCCATCACGCCCACATAATGAGACCCCAGATAAACTCAGGACACACCAAGAAGCTTCCGTGATTGAGAAGATACATCTCTGTGCCAGGCTGGTGGTGCATTCTGACTCCACATGGACAGGACACCAGCGCTTGCGTTTGAGACCCTCCCAGACCCCGCACTATGCAGCTCTTCTTTTGGCTGCTGCTTATTTTTATTCCTTTACTATAATAAAGCTACAATTCTAAGTATTGTGCTTTCGAGGGGTTCTGTGAGTTGTTCTGATGAATTATTGAGCTGGGAACCCGCGAATTTGTAGCCAGTCAGAAGTGCAAGTGGTCTGGGCCCCCAAAATTGCCACTGGTGCCTGAAGAGCAAATCTTGTCATCGCCCTTGACCAATGAGGTCTGGCCTGACTCCGGGGAGCTGAGTCAGAAGTGGATTGTTATTGCAGTCTTTGCAGTTGCCATAAGAGGTTTGTGGTACCTAAACAAAGTTAAAAGAGTGGTAATATTATAAAATGGGGGTTCTACTGCCTTACAACCTCATGAATCAAGAAACAACCAAGTGGCCAGATATATCATCCATCTTTGCATTCCCAGCACAATGCTAAGCACAGGGAAACTTTATCCTCATGTTTGCCTAATGCAAGAATAAAGAATACATGCATATGTCTGTCTGTCTGTGCCTGTAAGAGTGTGCGCCTGTAAAGCCTGCCTGGGGATGCCTCAGTTAGGCTGGATTCTGAGACCCTCGTCCCTCTATAGGTCATGCCCTGACCTAAGCCCTACCCACAAACACACACACAGGGGCATGTATATGGCTTTATGATAGTGACCTACTCCAAAGCAGACTTGCTTTACATAAGGCATTTCTTAGGAAAGCTGTGTATTAACTGAGTTTGTATCAAATGAGCCACAATTTAAATTCACAGCCAAGTATGAGTAATAAAAGAAACCCTGTCTAATCATTACAACAAACATTTCATACATTCTAGCACCCTTGCCCTCTACCAAAAGAGAAAAGAAAAACTAATTGCTACATATATTTTTTTAATGCAGATCATAACCACAGTGTGTAAAAGGTTTTGAAAACTAAAGCTCTATTATAATTCTGCTTCTTTTCTTCTACATAAATATCATTTTGATTTTACATAAGGAATAATGGTGCAGAGAGGCTCAATTTACAGAGAAGTGCTATCAACTTATGATATAAAAACTTCGTTCACTTTTTTGGATTTGCCCTGCATGGGGATGGGGGAGAGGAGCAGGGAGGTTGTACATGGAGTATAATTTAGGGCTTGTTGAGGAACTCAATCGGTTTGGGAAAGCAATACGCATATTGCTGTGTGATATAGACACCTGGGACAGAAAGGCCAGGCCAAGGCTGACAGGACAGAACAGAATATGTGTCACGACTCAAGAGGGCTTTTGTAGCCAAAGGACTAAAGAAAGCACCAGACACGTTCTGAGACATGAGCTTTTATTACAGGGCTTACCTACAGGGTGGGGTAGTCTAGCCACATAGCCCTGAAATCAGGAGCTTCTCTAAGAGTTGCTCTGAATGGCGGCCAGTTCAGAACACAACATGGAAATAGGCCGCCCTTTGGGGGGCTGAATAAGCTGGTTATAAGGGCTCAACACTCCAATGGGTATGAAAGTGTAAGGCAGGGAGTGGGGTTGTGCAATGCAGGGAGGGGTTGATTGTCAACAGGGAGGAGGGGAGGATTATAGAGATAACAGTATCTCAGGGAGGAGGTAGTTTGGGGTATAGATTACAGTTAGCATCTGATATTACAAGGAGAATAGGTCAAACCTCAGCTGTCCTAGGTCAAGCAAACTGCTGTGTGCAGTTTTCAAGACACTTGGGGGCCAGGGGCTTCCACAATATGCTTCATGGAAGATGTAGCATTTGTGCAGTGCTTGGCAGAAGGCAGACTATGAGTAGGCAACTGGCAGAGAGCACTCCAGGCAGAGCAAACAGCAGTTAGCAGAGAAAAGGTAAGATACAACCTCATGGGAGAGAATAAAGAGATGGGGTGGGGGTGGAGGGGGTGATGAAATCCCAGTGCTTTGGCTGGTGGACAGGAGGCTGGCATCACTGGCATCATGAAGAAAGCCTGCATGCCAATCGAATGCCATCTCCATCTGAAGGTCTAACCTGGAACTCGTCTGTCCCCTCCTCCATGCCTGCTCCCTGTCACGTGGGTCCCAGTTGATACCTGTCCAGCCCACGGCCAAACCAGGAACCAGGAATCCTCACTGAGGCTGTAGACCCCATGCTCTCACTGAAAACACCCATGCCTCTCTGTCCCCGCTGGCCAGCATCGCCCTCCTGTGAGCTCTTCCAGCCACCTCCTAATCGAGGTTCATGCCTCTTCTAATGCACTCTGCTACTCTCCCCAGAATGCTCTTCCTAAAACAAACATCTAGGTGTTTTACTCCCCTAAAGGTCTTCAGCGGTTTCTCAGTGCTCTCAAAGTCCACACTCCCTGACACAGCACAAACTCCCCATGATGTCCACCCACCTCTCCAGCCTTGCTACGTCACCATTACACCTACGGGTAATCCGTACCCTCACTCTCCTGAAGTTGTACACATGCTGCTCCTGCTCCTTTACCTAAAACACCCCCTCCTCGCCTCCCTCTCAAAACGTCCTCCCCTCCCCAAGTCTTCCTTAAACACTCAGATCAGACCCTTCCCTTCTATGAAAACAAAACCAGCTTGTTCAAGCAGCTGGAAATTTAAAGCAGCAGTCCACAACGTGGAGTCAATATTCTACACCAACTCCTTCAAGTGGACTGTAATGACTGCATTAGTTCTTTGTCTAGTATATTCAGTGACTAAATTAATACATAAAATTATGTTCACATATCCTTAATCTATATTTTAAAGTAGAAAAAAGTTTTACTTTGGAATTTTTACAATGAAAATAAAAAGTTTCTCCTCCTGACACTGAAAAAAGGAAAAAAAAGAAAAGAAACTTCTCTTGATGGAAGAGTAGGCTGTGCTTGTGGAAAAGAAAATTTGGAGGCTTTTTATTCCACCACTTCAATAACCAAAAGGAATGCAAGATTTTAGGCAAGTGGTTTGTAAGCAGGAAGCATCAGATGCTGTTCTCTCTCTGTAGGTGGGAGTGTTTTCACCCAAGAATTTCAGGCTACACCAAAGTGCCTTTACTGTGAGATTTTGCAAAAAGACTAGGCATGACAGAATGAGCGAGCCAAGCAAACTCCACACCACTCAAAACGGAACTTCTTTCTTTTTGTATCTTCCAGCCCAGACTCTGCCTGCTCAAGTCCCTCAGTACCGGTCAGCTCCAACCAGCAGGCACCCCCATTCAAGGTCTTCACTGCCTCTATGTCACGTAGGACACGTGTGACACCCCAGAACTCACACATGGTTTCTCACACACAATCTTGCCTGCAGTATGAGGGGCACCAAATAGACAGCAGGTAGGCCAGGCCCAAGCTCTCCAGCCGGTCTATAAAGCTCCAGAAGATAATGGGACTTAATTCCCATCAATGAGCCAAGATTTCCATTTAAAATTCGATTCACTCCAGGTTATCTCCACATCAGTATCCCCTACCCCAGCCAGATAAGGTGTGTGTAGGTCAGGGGTAGGTAAGAGCACCTTGTCTCTGAAGCCACCATCCTCGCCCAGGGGCCTTCCTCCCGGTTCCACTGGGACCTGCACAAACATCAGTCCCTTAGTACCTTCAAGACATGGTGTTGATTAGCTTTTCATCCCTGCAGAAAACCTAAATCAAGGGTGAGTATCCTATTAAACTAATCAATTAATTTGAGTGACCAGTAATTCTATCTAAATTAAAACTGAGTATTTTGACTCATTAGCTTGGCAGGTATATATAAAATATCAGGGTTTCTCCCAATGTAGTCAGCAAAGTGGAGATACATAGATCCATTTCTGCTTCAAAAATCTTCAATGAATTCATTTACCCTTATTAATGTATCATACAAGGTAAATGCTACAAAGAAAAATTTTTAACTGAAGGACTGATAAGTATTTCCATTTCAATAAGCATGGATTGAATTCCAGCAAGAAACTCTCTAGAAAAATGTATCTTCAATAACATCAAAGAATTTGGCAGAACTCCCCACCAGCCAGTCCCCTGATGAAGATAAGAACTGTTTTTAAGCACCCGGCATTCATAAAGGACCTTGTTACACCATAGTGCTCTTCTAAGCCCTAGAGACTTTTCCCTTAAATGGTGTGTTCCTAATTTTAAGACGCTTATCATCTAAAAGAAAATAAAGCACACATTGGACCAAATAGTGGCCTTGACTATGTGTGTATGCCAAGCAAAGTCTAACCAACAAATAATGTCTTGCCAATACATGGACTGTTATTTTTTACAGACCTATACAGAGATGTAGATCCTTGTGGTGATTAACAACACAAATGCATTTGTAAGTGCTACTTTTGTTGCTGGCACTAAAACTATTACCAAGACCTTGGGATTCAAAAAAGATGCCATCAGCCGTTCTGGAAGGGTTGGAAACCCTTGCTGCAGGGATAAAGACACAAAGCACAGAAGTGCATTATAATGTAAATCACATGTTCAAACATTACTACTGTGATGTTTTAATCACAAGAAACCCACAGCATATGCGACGTACCACTGCTTTGCCGAAGTTCCTCCAGTTAATCTGCTTTGCTCTAACTAGTTCGTTCCCTGTTTTCTGAACGTAACTGGCGATGCATCCGACTCTGAGGCTACGGAGTCCTGTCCCACAGATGTTCCCAGACGAGGGGTGAGTGGGGAGCCCATAGCTCTGAGCAATCCCGTTAACGTTCTAGTAGGACCATTTGAAAGGTGGCGCTTTCTAACTTGTTTGCTTTCAAGCTGAATTCTGAAGGCAGCTCCAAACACGGTTAAGTTTGGAGTTTTCTTCTCCAGGAGCCTCCTTTGGGGAGTAGCAGGAGTGGATGAGACCCAGCTGCTGGCCTTGGCTAATGGCCTCTGTCTCCCAGGACTGCACCTATGAGGGAACCTAAGCCTCTAAGGACTCACCGACTCGCAAGGTTAAAATGATCTACTTTATTTCCATTTACTCAGGTGCTGGTATTTTCCTGCCCTACCCTCCAACCAAGCAGGAAAAAAAATTCTAGCAAATAAGCCCTGATCATTTGCCTTTTTATTGAATTACTAATGAGACATTTAAGGGACTATAAAAAGGGTCTAGAGAAGTAATGGGTATGCTAATGTAAAAGAAAAAAACAAAAAGAAATTCATTTCACTTCTCTAACTGCCTCTCCTCCCACCTCCTTCACCTCAAGTTCCCTTCTGCATGCACACAAAAGTAGGCTTATTATGGACCCACATTAAAAAATGTATCTATTAAGCCAAATAATTTAAATACACTGGTGGGAAAACAAATTTTGACGCAAAATTGGATTTCACATTTTAAAGGGGAGCTCACTCTGGGGCGAATGTTACCTGCCCCCACAATGGTGAATCAGTGGGGGGCACAGCTAACCCAGGTTATCACCAGAGGCTGCCACAGAACAAGCTCCGATTGTGGGACCGTGTAACTTATCAACGAGACAGGGCCCCTGCTAAAAAGAGAGGGGCTGCCGAGTTGTGAGCTGCAGTGCCTCTTCCAAGGGGTGGGACATGGGGGAAGATAGACAGACAGAGGATGACATCAAACTGTCCCACAGGTTTTAGTTCCTCAGAATTTTACCCCCAAGTAACCTATACTCGGAACCAACCAAGACTCTGCAAAGCTTTATGCAGGATGGGAATTTTCCTTTTTTCCAATCCTCTAATTGCTACATTCCTACAGGGAAAAGTCAATATCTTATCCACTAGGACACACAAGAAACATTTTTTCGCATTTTGTTCAGGATAGTAAAGCAGAAAGCAGTAAGCACACCTAAACAGGGCACGGTGAACTCACCCACCCTGAGCTCCCACAGTGCAGTGCGTTTTACAGGCCCGGCTAGGGGGAGCATGTCCCCGGCGGCTCCCAAAGTCCCTGGGGTCCAGCAGAGGGGGTGACACAGGACAAGGAGAAGATGACTCAGCACGAGGGGCTGCCACCCCACCCCCATGGGGGAGGGATTCAAGAGCAGGGGGTCCCCCAGGGCAGGACACGAAAGTGACAGTGCTGCAACTCAAAACAAAATTTTGTGCCAAGAGGCACTTCAGTAAACTAGCTAGGAGCCTGGCGCAGGAACCTGGGCTGGGTCTGCACCTCCCGGGGGTGGCCGGGGCAGGTGCTCAAGTCTCTCTGCACCTGGTTTTCTCATCTGCAAAATGGGGATCCTGAATAATATCACCTTGCAGAACTCATTAATAAACAGTCCCCAGAACAGTACATTTCATTATTATTTTATTAACATCTGAGTAAGAGGCTTATTCTTAGATGTACAATTTTGGGTAAATGCTTTAAATTACTGCATTTGGGAAATTTTTGCCTGTTTACCTACAATTACTGCATTCTATGAGGACAGGCATCTTTACTTAAAAGTAAAAAAGAATATGACTGAGACTTGCAGTAACTGTCAAAGCCACCCCAAAACAGACATATTTTTAAAAGCCAACAGTCATGGTGGATTAACCTTGGCAATTTCCTTCTTTCCTCCTCCGGGGAATGACTATAAATCTAAGGAACTGGAAGGCACTCCCCATTCGGAGTGCCTGCAGCAGCTCATCTCATCCCCTTCATCACACTCCTACCGCCCAGCCACTGGCACCGAGCATTCGGGGGCCCTGCCTCCCCTGATCCTGTGGAAGCGGCAAAGCGAATGCAATCAGAAGTAAAAGGGGGCGAGCCAAAAAAAAAAAAAATCATCTGAAGGGAAGAAAATTAATTTTTTTCAGAAGAGACCACCACGTCTCACTAAAAGGGTGCCAACAAAACTTTAATAACCAAGAGGGCCCTCCGCCTCCTTCCCGCTGCACACCCGCCACCATGGGCGCCTCCGTCTGCAGGGTGGAGGTGGAGGGATCACAGCCAGGGCCATCCCCAGCGGCTTCACCAGCTCGGGACTCGCCTAGCTCCTGAGCAGGAGGTCCCTGGGCCGGTGGGGTGAACCGGGGTGGTGCCCACGGGGAGGGGGCGGCCTGTGAGCCCAGGACGAGGCGCTCACCCCCTCTCTCCCCAGTGGCTTTGCTTCTTCAGCAGCCTCAGGCCAGAGTCGGCAAGGCAGGGACCAGGCACGCCTTCCACCTTGTCTTCCACCTCTGGCTTCCCTTTTTAGGAGCTGACCATCCTTCGTTCCAGTATGTGATGGAAGACAGGCAGAGCAGCCCGCGGCAGCCACGCCCTCCACCCAAGACTTTCATTCAGTGATGAAAAACCACGCTTAATTCTTCATTCCTTAACCAAAGCAAGACTTCATGGTTTTATGGAGGCTCACAGCATGATATCCATTCATCTCTGCAAGCCAAATACTTTACCGGGTCAAAAACCAGAAAGAGGAAAGACTGGTGCAGGCTGCTGTATTAAATAACTTCTAAGAGCGATTTTAAATAATCAATTCTTCATTTTAAAGCAAAACACAGAAGGCTTTTAAATCAATTCTGATCATTCTTTCAGCTACTAAAGTGAAAGCCTACGCAAAAGAGGCCCCAGACTTAAAAGGAAATCCCAGACCACGTGTATGTAGATGCGTGAGTGTATTCTGTATGTCTGTCTTAAATCACCACCCTGTCCAAGAACTAGAAGACAAGGCCTGAGAAGCTCCCTGCGCGTCCCTCCTTACCGCAGCCGGGGAATAATCACCACGTGCACTCTTAGGGTAGCCAGTCCCTCACTTTTCTTTAGTCTTGCCATCTATGAACCTGTCACTACACGATACATAGTTTCACTCGGCCCACTTCTGGGCTTTATATGAATGCAATCATACTTATACTCTGGGGTTCGCCTCCCTCGGCGGGGGTGCGAGGTCTCCCCACTGGGCACACACCGCACTGCAGCTGGTGCAAGTTCCCTGCTGCATCATGCCCACCCTGTGACTGCACCACCAGCTTGTTCATCCAGTCTTGTTAATGGGCACCCACTTTGTCTCTGCCTTCTGCTGAGGCTGCTGCCATCTCAGCCTCGGGCACATCTCAGGAAACATACTGTGCGGGGATCAAGGCCAAGAACACGCCCAGGGGTGAAACTGCAGGTCACAGTTTACCTGCCCCCCAACTTTACCAAATGGCTGCACCAGATTATACCCCCATGCATCCCACGATCTTCCTGTAGCCTGTAGTGTCCATCAGAAGGATCTGTGGATTTTTTTAAGGATGCAGACATTTGGGATCGTTCACAATAAACGACTTGAAGAGGAAAACGAGAACAAGCACAATGATGGGCTAGGAATCAGTCTGAGACTAATTTTGGTATCAAAAGTCTCAATTTTCATGTTTTGTTCTCAAAGTTTGAGACTGAAAGACACACCACCCACGAGGGACACCTCAGGGCTTGACAGCAGCCTCGGGGTTGCAGGAAAGCATGGAGCTGGGCTGCCCTGGATAAATGATTCCCTCCAGTTTAAAAATAAAGTAAAAACCACACCCTTGGTCCATCCACCAGTAACCCAATATTCATTTACTGCAAGTAATCCAGATCTGGAAAGGTCAGTTTAAGAAACACTGTTCAAGGAATGATTTTCCTAGTTCCTTAGACTCTCCTGCCATTTCTTCTCTTTTGAAGAGAGGTGCCATTGGCAAGTGGAGGGCACTACTGAAGGCTGTGCCCAGAACAGTTCCACGTCAAGAACAGCTGTGAAGCCCCTCAGCAGTACTGGGGAGACCCCTGAGGAACCCGAGTTCAGCCTTCCGGAGCATCTCTGTGGTTTGGGCCTTTTGTATCAGGGTAACTCTAGGGCCCGGCTCTCAAGAGGAACCTACCAGCAAATTGTTTAAGTAGCCACCCTGAAAAGCAGTGAGAAGAAGGCGAGCCCGAGGGCGGAGGGCTAGTGAGGTGGCAGCTGGCTGGATGGTGTCCAGAGCTGGTGAGGAAGGAATAGCTACAGAAAACAGGGGCGCAAAAACAGCATGATCTGTCATCTGTGATGTGTAAAGCAAAGGCCTTGACATATTGAAAACGTATCCAGAGACCCTTGCATTAAAGATGCTTAATTTTTAATGAGACAAAATCTTGAACAAGATGGAAAATTACCACAAGTGAGTACGCACAGCGGGGAAGTGACCTTTTCATTTTGTAAACAACTATAAAAAGGGCCAAACCAGTATTTTTATTTCAGTCATTATTTTACAGGATCTGGTGACGGCTAATATATAACGTGGGAAAGAAACGTTCTGCAGACTGACTCTTTCCAGGCACTTGGTAAGGCCTTGCTGCCACCTCACCAGGATCTTGCCAGGGGACGAGCCATCGCCAGGCATGAAACCACACACCAGCCAACGGACGAACGTGACCAGTGACCAGCCGCTGGGCACTGACCGCTGTGACTGCGGCCACCTCCCTGGCCTCCTCAACCCCGCCTCACCCCAAATCAAGGTTAAAGACCCTGACTGGCTCCTCAATTCACTTCCTTTCCACGCCCACTGTTAACACCTCCACTGCTAACTTTCCCTCCTCTTTTAGAGAAGGACAGAGTCTTTTCTAGAAAAATCCCTCCCTGATCCCATCTCGCCTTTTGGAACCTGCTTCATCCAGCCATTAGACTTCTCCCACAACCTCCCACCTTGTCCCCAGGAAGAACTCAAGCTCTCCCCACCGCTTCAGCTGCAGGAACAGCCCCGGCCCCACAGGGCAGCTGAGAAGATTCAAGGAGATGAGGAGCGTGACAGCACCAAAACCATGCCTCCCTCGTGGCAAGTGCTCCAGGATGTCAGCTCGATAAATAAAGAGGGCCCCCTCTTCTCCTCTACTACCCGGGGATGTGCCTGCCCTGTCCAAAGAAGCGAGGCCTTTCCGGAGGCTACCCAGTCACCGTGCAGCCTGCCAAGCTGCACCGGGCAGAGTCTGAGAGGCATCGTGGCCTGGGAAGGCAATGTCAAGGTGATGGCACTGACGGGACATAGCGAATGGAGGGGGGGGGGGGGACAGGTGCCGATCTTGTTCCTGGGTCCTGACTCGACCACAGAAGTGGGTGCTGGTGCTGCTCAGAGCTGATCTCTCGGATGTCCCAGGAGAACACCAGCACAGTGGGGCAGAGAGTTCAGGAAGGTGAATCCTGCTGTTTCCCTAAGGACCAGGAAGAAGGCACTCACTTAGTGAATTGAATGAAAGAATAAACGAGGGATTTGACCTCATCTTCCTCAACCACAGGGAGGCATCTGCCTGGGTGAGGGTCTGCCCTGCAGACTCTGCAAGGGTGGGCTGTCCCAAGACCAAGATGGGGGAAAGGGTGTGGCAAACAGCTCTGAAAATGTGGGTGTCATTTCAGCCTTGTTTTATCAGTAATAAAAGTTTACAAGGGGGACAGGGGAGACCCATTACTGAATCTGCTGTGCTCTTTATCAATTACACTCCAGAAACCAGGCAAGGACGAGGGCTGCTAGTAGCTGGTTCTTTCAGGGCCCCCAACAGTGCATTACCAAGACAGGAAACTCAGAAGAGGAAAAGGGTTTCGGTTCTCATTTAAGGGGAGGCAGGGGAGTGTTGGTGGAGAGTTCGGTTTCAGACACCTGGTTTGCAAGGTGCCCGAGGAACATCCAAGCAGAGCTGCCCGGTGCGCCCGTGAAAGGTGAGAACCTGGAGGCTGCAGCTACCTCGGCCCTCCGCAAACAGGAGACAACTCTGCAGGGCTCACCCTCTGCTGGGCAAAGAGAAGATGGGACTACTTGGCTCCTCTCAATCTACTCCAATCTACTCAACCCAAACTCCAAATCATGGGCACTTACAAACCTGGAATTAAGGTGCTATTAATTTTCATTATCTAGGAGCCATGCTCTGTCACCTTACATGCAGCTCAAGATGCTAATCAAAATTAGCACTGGTGTGACCTAAACAATAAGGTCACCAGTGCACCAGGCCCGAAGTCCATGCCATTTCATTATGTTTCTAAGAGGTTATTCTGGTAATGTAATAAAGACTAGTTCACTCCAGAAATCATCAACCATGAAATCAAGGAAACCTTATGATTTCTTAAATATTAGCAGGTAGCACCACCTAAACTCCTAAGAACTTCCCCAGGAAAGCCAGGCCTGGGAGTGCAAAGCTATTTTGGTGTCACTACCCTCAGGCTCCATGGTGAGGTGCCCCAGGCAGTGACCCCAGGGTGTGGTGAGGTGCCCCCGGCAGTGACCCCAGGGTGTGGTGAAGCGTCCCGGGCAGTGACCCCAGGGCGTGGTGAGGCGCCCCCGGCAGTGACCCCAGGGTGTGGTGAGGTGTCCCGGGCAGTGACCCCAGGGAGTGGTGAGGTGCCCCGGGCAGTGACCCCAGGGCCATGGTGAGGTGATCTGGGGCAGTGACCCCAGGGCCGTGGTGAGGCATCCCAGGCTGTGACCCCAGGGCGTGGTGAGGTGTCCCGGGCAGTGACCCCAGGGAGTGGTGAGGTGCCCCGGGCAGTGACCCCAGGGCCATGGTGAGGTGATCTGGGGCAGTGACCCCAGGGCCGTGGTGAGGCATCCCAGGCTGTGACCCCAGGGTGTGGTGAGGTGTCCCGGGCAGTGACCCCAGGGAGTGGTGAGGTGCCCCGGGCAGTGACCCCAGGGCCATGGTGAGGTGATCTGGGGCAGTGACCCCAGGGCCGTGGTGAGGCATCCCAGGCTGTGACCCCATGGCATGGTGAGGCGCCCCCGGCAGTGACCCCAGGACGTGGTGAGGTGCCCCCGGCAGTGACCCCAGGACGTGGTGAGGTGCCCCCGGCAGTGACCCCAGGACGTGGTGAGGTGTCCCGGGCAGTGACCCCAGGGTGTGGTGAGGTGTCCCCAGCAGTGACCCCAGGGCCGTGGTGAGGTGATCTGGGGCAGTGACCCCAGGGCTGTGGTGAGGTGATCTGGGGCAGTGACCCCAGGACGTTGTGAGGTGTCCCGGGCAGTGACCCCAGGGCCATGATGAGGTGTTCTGGGGCAGTGGCCTCTTAGGCCCCAGGACAATGTGCCTGTCGTTAAATGCCCCAGCTTTGGGGCTGGAGCCAAGTTAAAGATGGAAATAACCTGTTACCATCACAATTGCGGATTTGGATGCTGCTGCTGTAATCAGCTGTTTTGATGCATGGATGTAAACCTCAAAATTATAGGGAAGACCAGTATGAATTATGAAAAAGTTCAGTACTGTACAATTTAGTTATTTTCAAATGTAGCAATATATAGCTTTAAATTTACAGTTTTGTTAATTCTCTATTCTCTTGTGGCAAATTAATCACAAATTAGTCTTTTAAGCAATTCGTTTTTATAAGTTAACTCAGAAATCAAAGTTACTTTGAATGAACTGATCATTTGAACCTTGTTTTCCAAAGTTCACTCATTTTTCTGGTAATTTCCTAAAGGGCAAATATGTAAATTAAGAAATATTCACTCTAGATATGTAATATAAGAGTTTCCATTATATAAATTTAAATGTATCTTTATTTTGTTTTAAGACTTTACAATCCATTGCTTAGTGAGCACACCATTTTACAACAGAGGTTCACGAGTTGGAATCTATAGACTCACGTTTATTAACTAAAAAGAGGGGTTGTTGACTACCTTTTTGGCTTTATTTTTAGCTTACAATGTGTCGGAAATTTAAATGGATCTTGTACTTCATGGTATATTAGCAAATCACAGGTTTAGAAATTGATAATATACAAGTTAAAATTATCAGAAGTAGGTTTTGAAGGAATTGATGCATTTATGTTACAGCTTTCTTAAATTTTATTATTTTTTGGGGGGGAATTAGGAAGAAATAGAATGTCAAGCTTTTTAGGTGTTACAAAACAAAAATCCTATTAATCAAATGAGGAAATCTTATTAATTATTTATGACAGTTGCCACTGAGAAAAAGTGTGTTGAATGCACTTTAGTAATGTCATCCACATTGAGTGGATTAGGAAAGTAAGATAAATGGATTTGGACCCTGCATTCCTTTAATGGTTGATTCGTTGTTAACTGGGTAGGTTGATCTGCAGGGCAATGTTCGAGTCAGGCCCTGGGCCCCAAGTCCCCAGCAGCGTGGGGCTTGAGCTCCTGGGGTGGCCCCTGTCAGCACTGTCCAGGCCGGGGGCCGCCGGCGGGCGACTCGTTGTCAGGAACTGCTCTGCTGGGCTCTGGTTTGTAACAAATGTAACGAATGACTGTCATGGAAGCCATCATTTGTAGACACATCCCAGGCACCGTGCTGGATGCGTCACAGACTTTTCCTTCAGGTCCTAGAGCAACTCCAGAAATAAGAATCAGAACTTCTTATGCTGGGTTATAGAGGACAGCCTTGAGGCCCTAAGGAGTTTGTTAACTTGCAGGTGGTCTGCTGGGGGGTGACTCCAGGCCTGAAGGCTTCCCACCGTTCCGAACCCCTGGCCCAGGGAGGCATCAGGCTCAACGTGAGGTGGCCCAGGGCTAGAGACCTGGCACCCGACCCTGAGGCGCCCACACGTTGGGACTACGCAGCCGTGCTGTCAGTGCTGACCTTGACATCTCTGCTTCTAAACAGAAATATTTGTGAGGGGGCTTGGTCCAATCAGAAGAGGATTTGGGGCACTTTTGTCTTCAGTATGCACGAGGAAAAATAAAAGCCTCTGAATCGGAGGTAGGTGGGCCACTTTGCCATCATGAAATGAGAGAGGAAGAGATGGCGGCTGGTTGGTAAAGCAGACTTGGAAATGGGAAGGCTGGCCGTTGTTTCTGATTCAGTAGACTGCTGGGCTTTAGAGCCATCCTGAAACTCCGGGGAGAGTTGCTGACGTCCATTTGCTAACCACCCAGCTCACCAGGCAAAAGCCAGTTTCCAGTGGGGTGGGTGGAGATGAGGCCGACACCTGCAGCGTGGGAGGAAATTGCCAGGAGAGAATGTGTTTGTGTGATTCGAGCTTTGTGTATTCCTTGATGTAGGTTTAATTTGCATGTGTTGAGGTCAAGTGGCTGGAGGACCCTCAGGGCAATGCCTTCTCCCCAAAGATAGACAGTGAGGTTTAGAGCAGCCACTGGAGTGCAGGTGTGTTGGCAGGACATCTTTTGTGAACAGGTTTCTTGGTAATAACATCCTTCAGAGCTGACCCCTGGCTGGTGTGTGTAATAGAATCATCTGAAAATTAGCAGAACAGTCATGCCCTCAGTGGCAGTCTCTGTGAGAGGGCTTGTTTAAAATCCTGCAGGTTCCGGCACCTTCGTTTTATAGTGGCAGGGAAAATGGATACGAAGTATACCAGGATAAATCTCTCTGTACAGAATGGAAAGCTAAAATCCATCTGGAAATGAGAATGAGTGTGCTGCTGATTTTCTTACTTGGTTCATAGAAAGACCCATTTCTTTCCCTTCCCAGTTTTAGCAATCATCCTGTTAAGAAACCGTGTGCTTGATAAGGAACTGGGGAATGATGGATATGAATTTGTTTTGAGAAACCCAAGCTATTTCATTTTCTTATCTTTTCGGGCATGCTTTATTTTTAAGACAAAGAAAAATAAGGGCGATTTGCACCCAGGGAGGCTGCAGCCGTCTGCAGCACAGCTCTGCGTGGAGCCCCAACTGGGGAGCATTTGCTTCCCCTGCAGTTCATCTCTGCACAAAGGGGATGATGTAATCGTTTCGGCTGCCGGCCACGTGGCCAGCATGCTGTCACTGTCTTCACACGGATACCTCCGCGCTGCCAGTGCTTTATCAGTCCCGAATGACTGTGCGCTTGAAATTAAATTGTGTTCCTCTAGCAGAGCCTCATCCTTCTCCCCAGTGCAGCCCTTCACCCGCGTGCAATTGAGGGCAGTATGGCTTTGCGGTGCAGTAGCGGGGGTGATTTTATGCAGAAAAATGTCCAGGGTGGCATGTCCTAGAGAGCCACAGAGGCTCAGTGCGTGCCTGCAAATTTAAAATTGGGGGAGGGGCGCTGTGTTGCCATTAGCAACCACTGCCTCTGTATCAGAGGCGTGAAGTGCTGAGAGCTCCGGCTCTTCCCTCCTCCGCTGAGTTCTAACAGGGGATCACCTGAACCCGCACACTGTCGAGAGGGATGGACTAGAAGACTGTCCAGCTCCACATACACAGAAGCGCAGCCTTGTCTGCCAGAAATGAGCCCTGCTCCACAGGCCGCCTTTTGCTTGTCCTTCCATTCTGTCTGATTTAGGGCAGCAGTAGCGTCAGAACAGCTGACGTGGACTGTGCCCTTATTTTTTCAGCTCTGGATTAAACACTACATGCGTTTCCTCATTGAATTCTCCCAACAGCCCTCTGAAATTCGTGACATCTCGAAGAGGGCATGGGAGCCAGGAGAGGTTAAATGATTGATTCAGGTCCTGCTGTGTCAGAAAAGGACCCGCACAGAAGTCAGGGAGGGACTATGGGAACATTTCAAATTTTATTCCTGGTTATTTCTTTCTCTTTAAAGGAAACATTAGGCTTTGGAACATTGCTTTTTCTCAAGATCCTGTAATTCCTGGGTGTGTGAGCTGCCTGGGTTGCCCCTCACGTGACAAGCTAAGTTGCGGGGAAGGGGGAGGCGCAGAAGCAGGCACCCAGGACGAGGCAAGTGGACTTCAGCGGAGAGCCACCAAGTGGGGTGCTGCTCCGGGGGGACACTGCAAGGAAGTAGTGAAAGTCTCCTGGAGTGGGCACCACCCATGTCTAGGATTGACCCGGAGGGGACGGTGGGGTGCCTGAAGAACCCAGAGATGGGAAGGCAGAGTCAGAGTCAGGAAAAGACGACAAAGCCAAGATGGAAAGCCCAGTAACGACAGCCCCAGTCGTAAAAAGATGTCGCAATTGTCCTCCACCCTTTCTCCAGCCCTCTGCTCTGGAGGAGCCAAGAGAAACAGAGGGGGTGAGAGAGGTGGGTAGAGGTGGAAGTGGAGAGAGGAGAGCTGAAGAGTATACAGACCATCACCCCTTCCTTCGGCTTGTCTGCAGAAACGAGGGGCAGGCCTGAGCTGGGGAAGAAAACTGTTTTGAGTTGGATGAAAGAGAAGTTTTGATTTAGACTGGTTGGGGCTTTTAATACCCAGAGCTAAACTGCTCTACTACCCAGAAGAGATCTGACAGCCTGTGTAAGATGTCACCAAAAGGTGGAGATGGTGAGAAAAAGCGAAGCTGATTCTAGCTTGTACCTTCTGAGTTCTGACACTTCAACGAAGTGGCTATGTGACTGACAGCTTGAAATTTTTCATTAACAAAGACACTAAGTTCCTGAATGATATCAAACCTGAGAATTCCCACTTAGTTAATGCCTAGTAAGTCAAGTTTTAAATTTAAGAGAAATGAGGTATCCAAGCTGTAACAGTCAATCCTGTAATTACATTCTCTTATTTGAGTCCTCTATTTTAAAAAGGCATTCTGTTTATTTTGAACTTTCACCTTCTGATTTAAACTGTTTCAAACAATACAATGAAACAGTGTTTGTAACTATACTTATCAGATAAAAGAAACGGCTTAAGGTGAAAGGGAAAGGGAAATTTACAACGGATTTAAGTCCATGAGGGACTTGAAAATGGGTGTTTTTCTCATTATACCATTAACCAAGAGTTACTTTCCAGAACGATCAAGTGGTATTTAATATAAACTCTATATCTAGGTAGCTTCATTTTTTTTCCTGCTTGAAATAGACACCAAATTTATCCAGCACTCACAACAGCCGCCTAATTCCATTGCTTGTGCCATTTAAGTGGGATGAGAATCATTTAACGAATGGGGCTTTAGGAAGGTTAAACCCGGGCCTGGCAGGGGTGATGACAAAACCACTGGCCATAGTGAACCTGGATTCTGAAGCATTCAGCCAAAATATAAACTCCCTGCACAGTGGCTCTGCCCATTTGCTCTTCTAAATGACCTCTGCGACTGCCTGTCAGCCAGCCTCGGGTGAGCGCCTATGGCAGGCCGCACGGATCCGTGCACACAAGACAACTAACTCCAAGCAGAGGCATCTCCGATTCATTACAGTACAACTGTAACCAGTGTGTCCAACATATACTGTCGTTAACCAGTGACAAGCACAGCTCTTAAAAGATTTTTCATAGCAGCTGCCTCAAAAATAATATAAGCCTTTCTATTCTTAATTCAAAAGTGGAGAAGGGGGTAGAGAGAATCGTCAGACTCCCTGAATAAGAAACTTTGTTGTTGCAGCAAAGAGTGAACCATTTGAAAATTATACACTGATCCTACCACATGCACACACACTCAGAAAGAATGTCCTGTTGAAATAAGAAGCCTCAGTGAAAGAAGGGCTCAGGTTTTTGGGGTTTACTAATGTAGAAATTATGCCAGCACTTAACAGGTGCAAATGAGCTTTCACAATACCATAGTTTAAATTATATAGGCAAATGGATACACCAGGGAATGGTGAGGGAATGTTCAAGTTGAAAGCAGTAAAACAATTACATAGGACCATTATTAGAGATGCTTGACAATTCTTTTCACTGACTCAAAAGATACACTAGCTTTTTCAAACTTGTCTTTGAATACTCAGCTTACAACTGACCCCCGTCCACCTGTCCCAGACCCCTACTTCTGCGGCTGTCCCTCCTCCCTGCCACGGCCCTCCTACACCTGCTCCAAACTGCATTCCCCCTCTGCCCCCAGCTCCCTCTGTAATATCCTTCCTATAAATAATCCACCACCCACCCCTAACTGAACCCCCCCGACCCCATTAGGGATTGCACTCCCTGAGCTGGGAACAAGGAAGATGAATGCAGAGTTCCTGGGCCAGCGCAGAGGGCAAAGGGCGCTGCTTCTTGCCACATGGGCTGCAGAGGGGGGCAAATGTGGTCCCATTATCCCATGAGAACTCCAGCTCTATTCCAACAACGCCTCCTTTCCCTACTGTTCTTAGTACACTACAGTTCAGCTGATTCCTACAGGATGGCCTGGGAGCCTGGCCACTATGGTAACAATTCCACAGGAATACACACTCTAGAATGTAAATAATCCATTTAGGAAAGCTGTCTGTAAGCTGCTTATAAGTGTTCTATGTACTTACTGTGAAATCCCAGCATCTCTGATTGCCTTAGAAGAACGAGTCTAATTTCTAAATTCTCTAGAACTTCAGCGTGTGCCCTTCTGTGACATTTGCCCCATTTATAGCAGACATGGCCAAACCATAAACCAGAATCCAATGCATCTCTATCCTGAAGGCTAAAAATTAAAAAGGAAATCACCTCCAAAGTTCATTCCCAAAATTGACAACTTCAAAAGCAAGATATCACACATTATAACCATTTTTATGAAAAATGTTTAATGTATTGGGATCGATTTATATAAAAGGAACACCAACCCATGTTACAATGTTCTATCCAAAGACCTCAAAATTCTTCCACTATATTCTGTTTTCCTTATTTTAAATAATAGCCTGAAATATACGATGCTGAAGGGACTCCCTCTGCCAGACAGTGGCTGGGCAGTGAGGTCCACTGGGCCCTGGACGTTGCGGTCAGCGCCATCCTGCCTGCCACAGCCCTGCACGTGGTGGTGGTACCGTGCTGGTTTGCTGAACAGCAGATAGGCAGCTAATGGGAGGCGTTCTCTCCTTTTCGAGAAAGACACTAGAAGCTCTATACCAAAACTGATCCTATAAACCAAGAACAAATGAAAAAATGCATACAAGTAAGGAAAAATACTTCCAGCTCACAATGTCAGTATGGTCTTTTAATGCATCTACTTATTTTCATGGCATATGCTCTTCTTATTAATGCATGAGAGAAAAGCAAATGCTGGAAAAAACCTAGTTTGGCCTATATCCTCTTGTTTTTAAATCCAAAATACTACATTCATTATAAAACATCATCCCTATTTGAAGTGCATCTTTCCAAAAATTATTTTCTAATTAATTCAAAAGTCTCTCATAATAAAAGTGGCTGTTATGGCAGATGTATACATAACTTTCTTTTTTTAAATCAAATGCCACAAACATTATGCAGAACATACACACCTGACTAGCATTAAGGAATATACTCTCTCATCAAAAGTAAATTTAACTTTTATAAAAACACTTCATTTCTAAGGTAGGGGCTAAAACATCAAGGAAAGAGGAAGGATAAATGTGCACGAAGAGGAAAGGGAGAGCAACAGTGTCAGAGCCAGGCACAAATACATACATGCGCGCGGGCACATGGGGGCGGGCCCGCGCACGCACGCACGCGCGTGCGCACACACACACACACACACACACACACACGACTGAAGGGAACAGAGAAGGGCTTGGAAGAAAGCGCAACGGTGCTCCCAGTGTCTAGTGACAAGAGCACATGATGCCCTCTCTCAATACACTGACTTCAATCAATGAGGTAGACTAGAAGGTCCCCGTGTTACCACACCTCAGAATATTCACTGCGAAAGAGTGTGGATGCAAAATTAGAAACTCCTGTATACCTGGCAGATTTTACTTTCTTCTTGTAATGTTTCCCAAAGGAAAAATTATATCAAGTTTGATAATATTTTTAATCGCAAAAAGTGGTAAGACTTCAGAATTGCATAAGAATTATTCTCCCCTGTCTTCTATGTTAATAACCTTTTATCTATATTCAGATACGCAGACTAAGGAAAAATAAGATTTTGCATGTCTTTGTTACATACATATTATTCTAAGGCCATATTAAAGTAATGGAGAAAAGAATTTCCATTATTCAAATGAAAACATCAAGTAGACAGGCATTGTGTCTCGTGGTCAAGAGTAAAGCCACACAGCTTGGAGTGCACACCTGGTTTTGCTACTGATGAGCTCTGTGACCTTAAATAAGTTACTTACCTTCTCTGTACCTCAGTTTCACCATCTACCTGTAGCACTGCAGTGAGGATTAGTTAATACAGGTCAAAAGTTTAGACCAGTGCCTGACACACAGTAAGCACCATAAGTAACTGTGTTCAGTATTGTTACTAGACTGCTGTTGGAATGCCATAATTAATTTTCCAGTTGAGTAAAAATTATAGCACTCAAATATATTCAACTGCTACAAAAAATTTTTCAGAGCTTCCAGTGGAATATAATTTGTCCTATATCTTTGGTGCCAATAGCTCCCACTGCTAATATAACTGGCATATTCTAACATGTAAAACTGGAAGCAAATACAGTTATAGAGTTTCTAGGGGAAGAGATAGCAAATACATGTTTGAGTTGACCTTCTTCAAATCTGTACTATTTGAAACAATGAAAGAGAATGCAAAGAATCCTAAAATCAGTTTTAGAGCTAAACAAGTCTCTATATCCACAGTAATAGAAAAATCAGCCTATAACAGAAATCAGGTTTCAATTAAATAAAAGGTTTTAAGAACCTTTTCAAGTACATGTCTTAATTAAGTAGCTGATTCTATCCACTCCCTGTCAGACTGCAGCCATGGCATCCAATAAAACTGCCATTGCACATTCCCTCAAGCAAAACCCTAGTAGAGTAGCTTTACCTTTTTTACTACGTACAGATTTTATGATCACACTAAGCGACTGCTAAAAGATTACAAGAACTTCTTCCTGCTCTGCATTTTCTACCTGGTTTCCCTTATATCAATATCATTTAATTCCTTGTTACGATACATGGCAAATTTATGATGATCAAAAGATTAACTGCATACTAACTATGAATCCAACTATATGAGACAGGCCCCAAAAAGGACTATAGTTGTAGTTAAAAAAAAGAAAGATATTTGGAAAGTACTCTTCTTTGAATAAAACCCTCAAATTATTTTAGCAGTCTTCACCAAAAAACAAAGGTCACTAGGGGAAAAGAAAGTCTTAATTCTAACACTGATAACACAAAAGACAATCAAAGTGGCATATTCTTTTTTCAATTTACTGGAATGCAATCCTATTGCCCTACTAAAAAACTATCAACAGTATTTTAATCACTTAGCCACTCTAGGGTAGCAACTTTAAGAACTACTCTTAAAACCTTTGTTTCACAATTCACATGTTATATTCCAAGAATGGGTTTTGCCAACAGCTTTAATGAAATAGAAACTCTATCCTCAGTTGTAGAAAGGAAAAAAAAAAAAACAAGAAAGTAGCAAGGAAAACCAAACTAAATATCCTTTCAAATATAGGCTAATTAGTTAAATTTGCAGAACATCATCAGAGGTTAGCACTGGAGGTCTAGGTTTCCGTGACTGAGACGTTTTTACCTGTGAGAGCTCTAAGCAGCCTTTCTCTTTTGTCTGAAAGTACACAAAGAAAACGACCACCTCCAGAGGACCCCTGCACGCCAGAATGCCCCTGTATGGACGCACTGGGTCGCACTCCCTATAGCCTAAAGTGCTTTGGAAAATGTCTGGCTGGTTAACAGATGCTTGGCTTGGATTTCCTACCAAATATGTTTTTAATGCTGATAATGCTTAAAGGCAACTGTTCACAGCAAGGGAATGTGAGGGGCATAAATATCTGCTATTACGTAGTAGAAGGGAGGAAACAGATTAGCGAGAATTTCATGGTGATTTTCACATATATAAATATATCAGTTGTTCCCAATTTTTGTCCAAGAGCCCCTTTTTCCTCATTTATTCCCACTGTGATTTGAAAGCCTCCCTCCTAAATTGCATTTAGTGAGATAATAACTTATCTCAGTTTTAGAAATCATTTTATCTGTTAAACGGGTGTAATCACCTTTCACCTTATGTGTTCATAAAAACGTATGTGTTCATAAAAGCAAACTTCCAGCTTTGCTCAGCTTCTAAAGCCTTATCCCAAAAACCTAATTCCCATTAACTTTTTTATTATTATTTGAAAATTTATTCATCAGAGACTAAAAGACAAAATCCTGAAAATAGCAAAACTTGTGTTGCAACGGAAGGGAAGCTGGGGAAAAAGAGTTTAGGAAGAACATTTAGAGAGAGACAGGACAAGCTAGAGACCGTTCTAAATGAGAAAGATAGGGGGCCCTCAAACAGTTTCTAAATCATATGTGAATAACTTGAAAATCGAGAAAATATTCTTTCTGTACCAATCATTGCGACTCTTCCCCCCAAAGCACATGCCTTTTAAGGCGAGTCTTAAACTTCCATGAAGCCTTTCCTACTGATGGGGGGGACAGCCCTCCTTTCAGACTCTCTACAGTTGTAGCTGTTCTTCAGTGCTCATCAGAGGTGAATTTTCTACTTCCATTACTTATATCATTCTGTCATTTACATTCCCTCCCCACCCATGAAACCTGAAGGCAGACAATGGGGTAGACTTTTAGAGCTGGCTCTGTCTGCAACTCTTTAGCTGGGAGGAACAGCAGCTGTCCAGCTGTGGAGCCCCGATCTGTAAACCAGGGTGGGAGCACCTGACAAGGTATGCAAGGACTAAATATGGAGATCAGTTCACCAGCAAGCACCAGTTCACACAAGTCAGTCACACACTTATTCATTATGTGAGCACCATCCCTTCCCATTAAAAACTATCTCTAGGGATTTGGGGGTGCTAAACACAACTCCCCCCATGTTGCTGTGCTTCAGGGTTTCTTTTCAATAAAGAGTCCAAGGACCCAGACTTTGGATGCAAAAAAACTGACACTGCAGCTTGAATCACTGCATTAACTCTTATTCTGCACGTTTCAACTAAGTGTAAGAGGTCTAACTAGTCATATTCTGAAGAACACTCACACAAGCACTGGGAAAGTGAGTAAGTATGAACTGCTAGTTAGAACAGTAGACATCAGCTTCCCAAGATATCTTCAAGAAAATTATAAAACAGTTATTAGACATTCTATTAAAAAACAAATACATAATCATAATGTCAGGAGCCATTTATGTATCTAGAATTATTGATGGCCCTTCTGCTCCTACATCTCAAGTCTATGGCCAAACAAGTCCAGATTATGTGTAACATCTTACTATCTTACGTGGAAAATAAATCCAGCAACAAAAGCATCATTGTCATCAATCTCACCATTCACTGAAGTTGATACCATAAGCTGACAACTCTCACAATCCTACAAGTGCTTGTTATTATACCTACTTTACGTAGAAGACCAAGGATTAGAGAGGCTAATTAACTTGCACAGGTGACAAGGCAGCTGGTGTCCAAGAGCCATGGTTTGAAACCAGGTACATCTTAGCTCCACGCAGCACTATTCAGGATAGGGCAGAAAACATCTCAGTTGCACTCTAAGGTGCTTTACAACACTGTTTTCTATTTATAAAGAGCCATCCTGTAAGATCCTACACTGCAAGATTTTAATTTTATGGAATATTTAAAGAAAATAATGGTGTATAAAAAGTTACATGAAATAAAGAGGGCAAAAGCTGAATTCTCTCCGTAGTACAGTCCTGAGTTACGTGCACAGGGACGATAGAGAATGTGTCCCAGCTGGAGCCAGGAGACAAGCACCCACCCACCCTTCTCTCCTCCGGCTGCCCTGCACAAGCTGCGTGGTCGCCAGAGGCCGTGGGGGCTGGCAGAGGGCTGACAGCTCGCAGCCAGAGTCATGAGGATGGCTTCCAGTTTTAACTAACACTAGAGCATGCAATAGGGAAGAGACCCTACCTTTGACACGATAAACGGTTTAAAGTAATGAGCAAATAAGTGAACAAGTTCAAATCGGCTTCAAAGAAAATGCTGCAAGGCTTCTTTTCACCACCTGAAGAATCACCTCCTCCCTCCCAAATCCCTCCCCGTCCTGGGGTAATCTGTTCACATCCAGCACACTCCCCACCCCCTCAAAACAAAATCACTGTGCATTCGTGCAACTTTTATGCCTATTAAAATCTATTACTTGTCCATGATTTCAAGACATTTTACATGAGTTCTACTTTCTCATATATAAATTTCACTCTGGATCTCTCCCCTTGTCTGAACATTATAGTTGCTTTAAAATTCAAAAAACAAAACGGAAAATGTATCTTATGATAGCTCTTCCCACATACGGACGAGAGAAGCAGTGGCAATATTAACTGCTTATAGTAACATTTTTTAAGGTAAATTTGCCCAACAAATAATAATAGTGCTAATGCTAGAGGAAAGAAGAGAAATAATTTCAAAGAGTAGCAACCACTAAATTAAAACTAGGCTAACTGGTTTTGGTTCAGCTTGTAACCAGTTACCCTTTGCAACACCTGGCTATCAAATCCTGACCAAGAGTACTGGCCAACTAATTATCTCTCCATCAAAGGATCTACTTAAATGCAGGTGAAGTTGTTTATTAGTTTGGGCATTTTAAACACTACATTGGTCAATGAGTTCAGTGAGTAGGCGGGGAGTTTGATATATCACATTTAGCAGTGTCCATGTTCACACCCATCTGTCAGGGCTACAACTGTTGATTTCCACCCAACAACTGCTGCCACCAACAGGTGTGTGTGTACATAGGCACAAAAACATCCCAGTGTGTCTAAAAGCACACACATGCACACCTCCCAAGCCAGTCCGCCTTCACTAACGCACTCATTCTGACCCTCTGATTTTCAAAGCAACATGCAAGCCATTTCCCACCCACTCAAAACAAAAGGAAAGGCCATTGCATCACCCCTCAACATCAGCACACCTGGTACCTCGTAGCCACTGACAACCAAAACCAGTGCCAAATGCAATAAAACAGACACACGTTGTCGGGGGAAATCCTCTCAACTGCTGACAAGCAGACAGGCAGGGGGTCCGGATCCTGTCTCAAGGGCTTTATCAAGGTGCACTCGGCTATCACACAGGGCAGGAATGCAAACAAGAGAGAAGCCTAGAACTCCCCTGTGCATACCTTTCTCAGGCTATGAAAACAGGTTGTTCTATAGGCAAACACACACACAGAAACTACACGAGTGGCTGCCTGGCAGAGGATGGGGAGATCAAGGGGTGATAGCTAACGGATGCGGGGTGCTTTTGAGGGTGATGAAAATGTTCTACAACTGATTGTGGTGACAGTTGCACAACTCTGTGAATATACTAAAAACCATAGAATTGTACATTTAAATGGGTGAACTGTAGGTATTACATCTCAATAAAGCTGTTAAAAAAGTTTCTTTGGAAATGTTATTAAGGCATTGTGTATAAAACATTCTGTAATTAAGATTATTAGAAACATATAAATGAAATGGGGAAGCCTGATAAGACTAAGTATAATTTATCAGCAGGAACCATGGAGGCAAGAAAGCAGTGGTATGATACATTCAAGATACTGAAAGAGAGAAACTGCCAAGCAAGAATCCTATATCCGGCAAAACTGTCCTTCAAAAACAAGGGAGAGTTTAAAATAATAACAGATAAACAGACACTGATGAGAGAGTTCATGAACAGGAGACCTCCTCTACAAGAAATACTAAACGGAGTGCTACAGACACATAGGAAAAGACAGGAGAGAGAGGTTTGGAGAAGAGTGTAGAAATGAAGATATGAGGAGGCAGAAAGAGGGTATAGATTGGACATTTGATGCTGAAGGAGTATAGAATGTTCAAGAGGACTGACTGTATAGATGCAGAAATAGACAGCACAAAATTATGTGACAGTAGCACAATATTGTAAGTACCCTGAACAAAGATGAGTGTATGGCTGAAAGAGGAAGGTTAGGGGTAGGTGTGACACCAGAAGGAAAGATAGAAGATAAAGACTGGGACTGGATCATTTGGTGAAACCTCAAGTGGTCAGTGATTGTGATTAAATGTACAAATATAAGAATTGTTTTTACATGAGGGAGAACAAATGAATGTCAGCTTTGCAAGTGTTGAAAATGGGATGATATTGCAGAAAAAATACAATCAACGCAAACCAGAGTACACAGCAGTAACACTGTAATATGCTTCCATTAACTGTAATAAAGGCAACTATACCAAAGCTAAATGTCTATAAGATGGGGATTGAGGCAGAGGTATGGGATTTTTGGCCTTGTTGTTGTTATCTGAACTTTTTATTGTATTGTATTGTTTTGGTTTTTTTTTAGTCACAATTTTTTCTCTTTTTTTTTTCTTCTTTCTCTTTCTTTGCAGAAGAAATGGAAATGCCCTCATATAGACTGTGGTGGTGAATGCCTAATAATGTGATTATATGGGAATGGTATCTTAAAACTTCAACTTCTGTGTGAGACCAAAAGGAGAGATGCTTAGTTGGTATAAAATCTGTATTTTCTGTAGCACATTATATAACTGAACTTGTGTGGTCAGTTTATTCAAACACCATATTACATGGAACCTTGAATACATGATGAGATCTGGTTGGCTTGTACAGGTTAGTGTGAAGCCCAATACATCCCAGAGTAATCTGAGCAGAGAATAAAAATGTATTTGCAAAGCCCCCTAGAGGGACTGGGGGAAAACGTGGAAATATTAAACTTCCCCACCTGGGGAATTACCAATATTCACACAAGCATTGGGGATTACCAATTTAGAAGGCCGAGCCCTAGATCCTGGGGTTTGTCCTTATGAAGCCTGTTACTGCAAAGGAAAGGCTAAGCCTACTTATGATTGTGCCTGAGAGTCACCACCACAGACCCTCTTTTGTTGCTCAGATGTGGCCTCTCCCTCTAAGCCCACTCGGCAGGTAAACTCACTGCCCTCCCCCCTATATGGGGCATTACTCCCAGGGGTGTAAATCTAACAGGCAATGTGGGACAAGACTCCCATGGATGAACCTGGACTTGGCAACAAGGGATTAAGAAAACCTTCTGGACCAAATGGGGAAGAGAGAGATTTTAAATGGAGTCAAGAGGACACTCTGGAGGTTATTCTTTGCATTATATAGACACCTCTTTTTAGTTTTCAGTGTATAGGAATAGCTAGAAGGAAATGTCTGAAACTGTTGAACTGCAATCCAGTAGCCTTGATTCTTGAAGATGATCGTTTAACTATGTAGCTTACACTGTGTGACTGTGTGATTGTGAAAACCTTGTGGCTCACACTCCCTTTACCCAGTTTATGGACAGATGAGTAGAAAAACGGGGACAAAAAGTAAATGAATAATATGGAGGGATGGGGGGCATGGGACGTTTTGTGTCTTCTTTTTTACTTTAATTTTTATTCTTATTTTTTGTGGTAATAAAAATGTTCAAAAATTAATTGTGATGAATGCACAACTATATAATGGTACTGTGAACAACTGATTGTACACTTTGGATGATGGTATGGTATGTGAAATTATCTCAATAAAATTGAATTAAAAAAATCCTCACCCACACACACAAAAAAGTATAAATGCCTAAGATTTTATGATTAGGACAAATAATTTTTCCATAAAATATTTTGTCATTTTATTAAAAATGAAAACATTTTAACATTTTTAAATACATTTAGAGAAAATATTGCCATCAACATTAATAACCATTTGGTTTTAATTCAATCACCATTAATTTTTAGTTTCTGGGAATCTATGATGCTCTGGAAAACGAACGCTTTATTAAATGGCCTCCTTCAGGGCCAAAGCTAGGATGATTCCTTATCATTAGAACTTTCACTCTGAGAAGTAAACATGTCATAAAACTAGTTTGGTTCCTACTGTAAATAAAAAGTATTTGTTAAATCAATTAGGTTAATCAGTTGAACCTATTGTTTTATGTTTCATCACAAAGGTAAAGTTTCATAATTGAAGCCACAAAAACTTTATATCCCCTACTCAAAAGCTTCTGACAACTCTCTGAAGAACTCATTCCACAAACACATACTTGTAGATTAGAATGGGCATACATAAGTACTCAATTCCATCCATGGATTTTACATTTTGGCTCAGAAGGAAAAAAAAAATTTCCTTTTTCTAGAAGATTTCTAGTATGCATTCAAACTACCTTTAAACCCAGCTGAAAAACCACTGGCCGACATACCATCATGAATCTGGACCCAGCATCGTGGGACTGAGAGTGTCTTCTTGACCAAAAGGGGGATGTAAAATGAGACGAAATAGTTTCCGTGGCTGAGAGATTTCAAATGGAGTCGAGAGGTCACTCTGGTGGACATTCTCATCCACTATATAGATAACACCTCTTAGGTTTTAATGTATTGGAATAGCTAGAAGTAAATACCTGAAACTACCAAACTCCAACCCAGCAGTCTGGACTCCTGAAGACAATTATATAATAATGTAGATTATAAGGAGTGACAGTGTGATTGTGAAGACCTTGTGGATCACACCCCCTTTATCTAGTGTATGGATGAGTAGAAAAATGGGGATAAAAACTAAAGGACAAATGGGGTGGGATGGGGGGATGATTTGGGTATTCTTTTTTCACTTTTATTTTTTATTCTTGTTCTAGTTCTTTCTGACGTAAGGAAAATGTTCAGAGACAGATTGTGGTGATGAACGCATAACTATGTTATCATACTGTGGACAGTGGATTGTATACCATGGATGACTGTATGGAGTATTTCAATAAAACTGAATTTAAAAAAAAAAAACAAAAAACGGCTATTAATGCCAACATCCTATATGGCCCTTTGCAGTTTTCAAAGCATCTTCCCAAATCTAATGAATCATCTAATGCTTAAGCCCACCCTAAAAGATAGATAAATTTATGGTTTCACTTTAGAAACCAGGGTCACCCAAGGGTCAAAAATGAGACAATATGATTCACCAGAGGTAATACAGTCAGGAAGCAGCAGAGCCATAATCAAACCCTCATCTTCTAACTCTGTATTTTTTTGCTGTTCAACCCAGAGCCTGAAAGTTTCAAAAAATATATTTTATTTCTGGAATTTGTTAAGTTTGTATGGATGAATCAGACAGTATTATAAGATGCTTAAAATATACTTTTAAGGTATCAATAATTTGAAATGTTTTACAAGCACCAAAATACATATTTTGAATACGTTACATGAGACTAGATAACATTTTGTCTTTGCTTGGGTTTGTTTCTTAGAGATGCCATTATTATCTTAATCCCTTAACAGATCAGTGTTTCCTCAAAAAGAACAAGTGTTCTTAAAAGCTTTCATTAATAGTTTACATATATTAAGTTTTTCAAATTATTGGAATATAATTTAGGGGAAAGTAGAATCCCCTTCTTTTATATTACTGTAAGAAGAAAAATAATTATATTTTAACCTAAAGCAAAACAAACTTTTCTTATCCACATTTTGCATTACAGACATTCCTTGCAACAATTTATCTTTGTAGTTTAGGTCAGAAATAAAATTAGTCATTTCAGATCTATTTCTACAAATAAAGCAAGTTTTAAATGCTCCCATACCTGTTAAATGATCTGATACGACAATTCATACATTCCTTTAAATAGACATATCTGATTTATCAAATTGGCTAAATACCTTTGCATCCCATTCTGCAACATTATAATGCTTTGCTTTATTTGCAGACAAAATGTTATACTCAGAACAGAAATAACTCTCAGTTTTACTTCACTACACCAAATAGGATTTTTTTAGTATTGATTCTCTAAATACAGATCACATAATTTTTCTCCCTAAGTCATTGCAGTATAACTCTTCCCCAAAATAAAGATCTTGAAATTTAAAAACTGGCTCATGGGGCTACCTGTCTCTGGCAGGCATCAGACTTTGGGGCTGGTGCACTGGCAGTCACTCACAATACAGAAGGTCAAAAATGCCAGGGCAGCTACCAGCCTACACACAGAGAGCAAAAGAATAAGCACATCCCCAACCCACTGGTTTCGCCGAGAGCTTCTGAGGCCACAACTTCCTGGTACCCTTATCCATAGCCCACCTTGTCCAAATGCCAGCCATAAATTACAGTTTTCTTTTTTAATCCTCTGCTATTCATTTTTACCTCTCAAACTACCAGTATTTTTCCACAGCCTTAAAGTGGTCCAAGGAATCACCCTGTCATACGTTCTTTGTAAAGGAACCACATCAATGATAACGACAAGGAGTACATCTTTCGGTAGTGCCTGATACGGCATGGAAAATTTAACAAAAATTTTAAGAACAGAGGGGTGGAATAAATTGTACTTTATTTCTACTTAGACTCAGAGATAAGAGCAGGAAAAAAATATTTAAAGAATAAAAGGAGACAGTTGCTTGCTTCCTCTAGAACCTTCTACAACCCCCCATGATTCAAGATCCTAGAGTCTCACACCTTCATCTGCTACCAGGCTCAACTGCGGTTGCAGTTGATTCGTCTGGGGGTGGGAGGTGGCGGCCGGTTACCAAATCCTAGGCTCTCAGGATTGCTTGGAGGGTACCGGCGGCGGGGGCTCTTTCCCGGAGGCGAGGGCGAGGCGGGGGACTGGGCCCGGTCCCCGGCGTAGGCGTGCAAAGTATGGAGGGCGGCGAGAAAGGAACAAGCGGGACACGGTTCTTTTAGGGTGAAGAAGCCAAGAGAGTTTATTAGGGGAGAGTACAAGCTTATATCGGGCGTTTAGAGGGCGGGGTAGCTGTAGGGGTTAAAGGCTTGGATTGGTTCTGAGAGGGCGCGGAGGTTGATTGAAAAGGGGCGAGAGTTGCTCCGGTAACGGTGTCTGGCAACAATGTATGCGCACTGGTGGTGATGGGAGTTGCACTGGCAACGGGGAGTGTCCGGGCAAGATAAGGGGGTGGGGAAAAGGCGGTTCCCTCCGGCAAGCCTCCCCTAACAGTGGTATTTTGGGTGAGGAAATGGGGCCTGCCTCCGGCCTCACTATTCCCAGGCCCGGGGGGCTGCGGAGGGCGCTGTCGCCCGTGCCCACCACCCTCCCCAGGGGCTGATCAGGTCCCCCAGCCCAGGCCCGCCAAGTTGAAGCACGTAATCAGTGTCCCGCACTCAACCACAGCCACTGAGACCAGCCTTGCTTCCCACGCTCTCCTCAACCATCCTGCACTTCGCCTTCATGCCCCATCGCTCACCATTCCTGCCTGAGCCCAGACTCCCCACTTTGGACCAGGCTCTGGCCGTCACAGGGTCCGAGTCCACCAGCTTCGAGGCTTGGGTCAGTCACATCCCATTCCCACAGTGCCTGCCCCAGCTCCCCAGCCGCAGTGCGGTGGATACCCCACACCAGCGGAGCCCAGGGGATCCTCTGACATACAGAAAATAGAGAGAGGCCTCTATATACATTTCTTAACTTCTTCGTGCTTTTCAAAGTTCCAGTTTTGCGTACTTTTGCAATATATGCTACATATTTTTACATGTATATTAGGTAAACATAAACACACATGTTTTCTTACTGATTAAGGGTGCAATCTTTGAAAAGTTTGTGGTCCACAACTTGAAGGAGCCCCACCTCTCTTAGGGCATCTCTCAGTTTCCTCTTTGTGAGTACGTAGTACAGGACGTGGTGGATGCAAGTATGAATGTTCAACTCATTCATTTAATACGTATTTCTTGCCCCTCCACCATGTGCCATGTGCCATGGTAGGCAACGATGACACAGTCCCTACCCTCAAGGGCCTCAGAGTCCAGGAAAGCAGACACACACAAAACTACAAATACCACACATGCAATTAAGAATAAAGGTAGGAGTTCTGGAAAATTCTATCTCAGGGGGATCCAAAGTGGGTCTGAGAGTCAGGAAATGCCTGCTGCACCTCTAACACCCACGATGAAGCTTAAGTGATGGCTAGAACTTCTCGGGGGGAGGGGAGGGTGCAGAAGGCATAGCCACTGAGCCTGACGGGGCACGCAAGGAGCAGCCCACCTTCCAGGCACAGGGCACCCCAGCAGGGCAGCAACATGCAATCCAGAGGGGCAGAGGCAAAGCACAAACTCTGCCCCCACCAGCCGTGCGACCCAGGGCAGGCCTTGGCATCTCTTACCTTCAGTGGCTAGGTCTGTAAAACACACCCCCACAGGACCACGTGAAGAGTGAATGAGGTAACAGAGTGCTGTTCCCATCTTAATACCCATAAGGCCGGGATCTACCTGAATGATCTTGCACATGCAGATTCTCAACAAATACTTGCTTAGGAGAGGAACATATAACATTTGTTTTCTGGCCACGTGCCCTATGATAGCATGGAAATATAATTACAAAAAATCAGTCACTGGTGTATGCCTGAATGAGGCATATGTCCCCAAGTTCATGTTCCCAAGATCACAAAGAACTGCCTACTGAGAGTCTATAATGGAAACTGGCTGAGGACTGGATGCAGCCAATGGGCCCCACAGTGAAAAACACAGCTGTCCATTACTTTGCATAATACAAGTTTTAAGTAACTGTGACACAGTGGTACAGCCCATGCATGCACACTTTATGTTCTAACCAGATTATCAACTAAACCTCATTAAGGAAAGAGAACAAAGCTATTACCTCTATACCTTACTGCAGAGAAGACAAAAAGAAGTACCTAGAAAGTGACCTGCTCAGGGGAGCACAGTGGGCCCTGCAGCAGGTGTTAACAGACTTTCAACTTAACCCCAGAGAAAGGTTTCCCCAATCACCGAAAGTCTGTAGGGTCCACGAACAAAAGGCGTCTAACCTCTGGTGTAAGAAACTTAAGTAGTGATTATGACTCATTACTACTCAACTGTGAAATCCATAAAAGTCAACTGGCAACATCTGTTGAAAGCAGCCAAAACTGGGTCATAAAAGAGAACCTCGACTCTTGTTTCAGATGCAAGAGTAGTTAACACCCTCCCCTTCCAACATATGCTTTAATATTCATACCCACAGTCAAGAGTCTAGCCTATAGGGAGGTGCCGTTGTTTAAAAATAGAATTGTTCGTCAATACTAAGTATAATAGGTTCATAAACTAAGTGAAAGACTTGTTGAAGCAAAGTAAATTTCTAAACTTTTGGTCTGTTAAAATACCAAATTATAGTAAATATGGAAGACAACTGTATAGATAAATAGTTTATGTTAATGACTTTCTTTGTAACATCTACAACTTGAATTACTAAATGAATGGACTGGGCCTTGGCAAGCAATCTCCAAGCATTATCTTGTAAATTGAATCCTCACAACCCTGTGAGAAAGGCACTGGAGCAGCCCCACCTTGCAGAATTATGAAACCCATGAGCCATAACGCCACTTTTTCTCCAGCTCAAAAAAAAAAAAAAAAAAAAGATCAAAAAGCTAGTAAGATGTATTAGGCTAATCATGAATCTGTGTTAATTTATTTTTAAAAAGTGCATTTCAAATTCCAATGCTTTAATTACTGTTGGTAATAAATTATTTTCAACACACTTTACAAATGATGAAGACTCACCAGTATGTTGAAACGTCAAGATAAGAAACTTTGCCCAGAGAATGATATAAAAAAGAAATAACCAGGTAAAACAGAGCAATACTGCAGGGCTGGAAAGGAAAAGAAGGCAAAGGGAAACATCAAATCAAGAGAAGAAATGAGATGGGAGGGAAAACACTCACAAGTTCTGAGGAAGCTTATGTGTAGCGTTAACTGCTTTTATTACCTCCCGGCAGCTCATCTGCGCCGAGAGCTCCGCGAAGCATTGATCCTGACGTTCTAATTATGTGACTAACACTCCTCAGACATGCGCACCTACACACACCTTTGTTCCTTTTTACATCTGGAAATCTGTGGGGGCATTTGTGGCTGTCACAGTGAGAGGGCCAGGAATGCTGGGCAGACCTGTGCTGCATGTGACAGCCCCCCACAACACACACGAGTGCACACACAACAGCCCCCCACAACATACACATGGGTGCGCGCGCACACGCACAGCCCCCAACACACACATGGGTGCACACACACGACAGCCCCCCACCACACATGTGGGTGCACACACATACATGACAGCCCCCCACCACACATGTGGGTGCACACACATACATGACAGCCCCCCACAACACACACATGGGTGCACACACACGACAGCCCCCATAACACACATGTGGGTGCACGTGCACACACAACAGCCCCCATAACACACGTGGGTGCACACACACACAACAGCCCCCACAACACACACATGGGTGCACACACACGACAGCCCCCATAACACATGTGGGTGCACGTGCACACATAACAGCCCCCCACAACACACATGTGGCTGCACGTGCACACACAACAGCCCCCATAATACAATTGGGTGCACACACACACGACAGCCCCCATAACACACGTGAGTGCACACACAACAGCCCCCACAACACACACATGGGTGCAACACACACATGACAGCCCCCCACAACACACATGTGGGTGCACATACACATTACAGCCCCCAACACACACGTGGGTGCACACATGACAGCCCCCCACAACATACACATGGATGCGCGCGTGCGCACGCGCACGCACACACACACACACACACACACAGAGGCATCTTGCCTGACTTTCCAACGTCTTCCCTGACGTTCAAATAAGTGAAAAATCTGTTTATTCACGCTAGAAACTATTTTATGCATAAACAGAAACAATGTTTTAGCACAGTTTTTATGCACTGCATTTTTCAGGAGAACAACTATCATGTAAATGGAGGAAACCTCTACTTTGGTTTGGAAAGGCACCAAGAACAGGTCGGTCACCATTTCAGTAAATGAGGCGACCAGTGGCATCAGGGCTCACGATGTCCAAGTCACCAGTGCACACAGGCAGCAGTCTGCCTCCAGGGCGCATGCTCACGGAAGGTCTAGGGAAGCACGCATCTGGGGAAGTCACTGCGTCCTGTAGAGCAGTGCTGCCCAAGTGTCATCCGCGGACTGCTTGCAGGTCCACAAATGCGCTAGTACCACTCTGCACTGAGATAAGAGTTTGAATCTCCTTAATTCACCTGACATTTTTTTTCCATAGCAAGACTCCCAATGAAGGAAGCTGGGGAGTGATTTACATTCCAGTACCACTATTCTAGCGTATAAAAGCATATTCAAATAAATGTTTTTATAAGCTACATTCCTTTCATTTCTTCTTTGTTAAACTTGATTTCTTCTTTTTTTTTTACTGTGTGTTAATTACATTTCAGGTTGGTACACAGAACATCACACAGTATGTTATAAAAAGGGGGGCTGGTATGACAGAGTCAAGAATCACTAGTGTAAAGCAAGAGAAGAACCTCCTGGATCCAGCCTTAAAAACTGTCCTTCTAAATGTTTCAGGGAAACCTGGCAAAAGAGGCCATTATCATCTGGACCATTCTGAGGTGGTCAAAAGTACATCACTCCAAACCTAAATTAAACTCCTGGACTCCAATGTTTTACAGTTTCACTTCATTCAAAAGTAGTGAGAGAAAAAGGATACACAGATATACTTCCTTTACCCCCAAGCCTTATAAAGTACTGCAGAAAGGGGTTGCAGACTAGGGCCCGTGGCCACATCCAGTCCTCTGCAGTTTTTGTAAATACCGTTTCACTGGAATGCAGTCAGGTCTGTTCCTTGCTTATGGTCTGTAGCTGCTTTCATGCTAGAGGGACGGAGTTGAGGGCCTGCAGCAGGGACCACCTGGCCAGCAGAGCCCAAAATATTTACTCACCAGCCCATTACAGAAAAAATATGCCGACTTCTATGCGTCAACATAACTTGGTTTGCTTTATTTGTACCTTAAATCTATTTTTTAAATACATAAAATCTATACAGCAAAATCAATATTAAAAAGTGACCACTATGAGGGATGTCTCTAGTCAAATGATAATTTGAACTTCTTTCAATACCTCTTAATTTTTATGAACAGAATCTAAAATTCCCAATCCTGACTTTGATCTTTCACAGCCAACAATTAGAATGGTTTGACCCCTTCAATTACAACCCGATATATTTAAACAAACTTAATAAGAGAGAGGGGGAAGAAAAAAAACTTTTCCATGCAAGTAAATTCCTTTAAAATCAAAACAGTTTTGTAAGTAAAACTGGTGATAAAGCTGATACAAATTTCATTTCAAACAGCTTAGTGAAACTGATGTGATTTGTGTCCATGCAAATTACCTTTGTAAATCGCCATGCAACCAACGTGATACAACCTGCCAACCTGAAAAGTTCACGTGACTGTGATGGGATATAGTGACTGCTTTTCAGTAGGCACCAGCTCTGAGCCCAGGAAAGTCAGCCATGTGCCACTGCAGTTATGCTGTGCATTTTCTCTTGGACACTCCCCAGCCATTTGTCTTCTGATTCCCAACATACACCCTGAAACTCCTGGCATACTTTTGCCAATCACAGGCCAACATGTTATCTTGGCTGCAGATCATTTCATCGACTTCAAAAATAACTTCAGTTTACCAATGTGGCGTGGAACTTCATGGTGACCCATGTGGGAATACAGTCCAGAATTCTGGGCAGTTTGCTCATTGTCACAGCCATCAAGAAGGGATTTCTATCCCTGACACACCCCACATGACACATCAGAATCAAAATCCAAGGCACGGAAACAAGTGCACAATTTCCTCAAACCTAACCAGGCAGGATGAAAACCAACCCCTCCCTTTTCCCTTTTTGGGGATGGAGCTGGGTGGCGATGGGGTTTCCTCCACCAAGTAGGAGACCACCAGAAGCCCTGAGGGGGCCGGCTCTACTCAACCCCACAACAGCCCCACCCCTGAGGGAGCTTAGGGGGTCTCTATATGAAATACTTTGTTAAACAATAATAATAAACCGCACTCAATGTGAATTTTAAATATAACAAATATGACATTAGTTAAACTAGATCCCAATTTTATTCCTTAAAACACTTTCCCATTACCCAGAACTATCTTATACCACAACTTCTTGAATGTAGTTGAAGAACAAAACTAATGTTCTTCAACTACAAAGCTAATGTTTCCCTAAATTTCAAATCTAAATCAATAAACAATTTATTAGAATGCTTATCAAATGACTTAATACAAATCCCCCAAACACTTTTATCACATTAAATATGACATCATTTGCCTATGTGTACTCAGTGAAAGCCAAGATGAAGCTGTTGGCATCTCTTATAAGTGTGTGTGTGTGCGCGCGCGCACCTTCTTACCAAATTCCTCAAAAGATGATATCTCTGGTTTGTCTTGCCAATGGAGTATAGCAGAACGGTCCTGGGAACACAACAGATATGAAAAAAGTGCTTCTCGAATGATTGCATTAAATACAAAAAGCTTAGCAAAAAAAATCTCCAATTCAAAAACTGAGGTGAGGAAGCCCAACAGGTATCCTAGGACTACACTGCAACCAGCCAGCGACTGGAGGATTTCCAGATTCTTTTCACATGGTATAAAAGGATGTTCCAGTCCTTTATCACAAACGTCAAGCGTGTGCTCTTTCTCAACTTTCTCCTCTTGCTGTGATTTCTAAAACATCCTAGTTTTACCTTTCCAAGTGGCATCTTTTAACATTTATGACACAGTATGAGCTACAGGCAACACTGCCCTGCCTGAAAGTTATAAACAGTGGAATGATCAAAATATTTGACACCAACCTCAAGGACTGAGAGTTTAGATAAAACAAACCTGGCAGGCAAACCTTTTCTTAAAATAAGGCAGTTCTTAAAATGAGGCAGTATTTATGCCTGTTTTCCCCAAAGCTGTCTCATGTGCCTCAACTCTGCATATCACAGGTTGAGAGCTTCTGATTACCAGCTTTCCTATTATATTCTTCCCGGCTTTGAGGACACTTGCCTCTGTGGCTGTCTCCCCACCCTTCCCTAACTCCACCCCCCCTAAGCGCTGGGTACTGCAAATGCAGGCAGGGAGCAGAGCTACAGAAGCCCCTTTCCTCCCAGTTCTTCCGACTTCCCAAGCCTTTCGCTCACGCATTCTCCCCACCTCTCTGAACCCTGCAAGAAAATGTGGCAAACACCCCCAATGGCTTCTCTGCTTTCAAGTCTCAGCCTTCAGAACCCTGGATCACCACGACAACAGACACAACAGGTTAGTCATTTAAATGAAGATGTCATGCTTCGCCAAACTTCAGGAAGAGCGGAAAAATACGAAGCTTATTATTAGGAATTCCTTGTATTGGAGATATATCCTCTTGTATGTGCATAATTGGGAATAAAACATTGGGCAAAGATCTGCTACTGTAGACTCTTCCATCTCCAAACCCTTGGCCTCACAGATGATGTTCAGATCCCCGATTTACTAACTTGAGCCTCTGCAAGTGAAATCATTCTGCACACCCCAGCTCAGCCCCCACCGTGAGCATCAGGCAGCTGGCACCCCTTGGCTTTGCACCGCCACAGGGTCACCTTCCTGGAACACAAGAGCACGAGCTGATCAGGTTGAGAGTTTACAGGAGACGCGGCCCAAAGTTCCTTCTGCTACATTGGTGACAACAATCCAACAGGCGGCCCGGGCCACCATCAAATAACCTGCGTGGCTGGAGGAGCGGGGACTGTCCGTGAATGTCCCCCGGAGACGGCCACCAGGAGGCCTCCTCTGCACCCAGCACTGCGTCCGCCCCCACACAGGCCTCCCCGGAAAGCAGGAACCAGCCGCCCGAGCACGCACCTTGCCTGTCCCCGCCCTCCCACTCGGGGAGCCTATGGTGCAGAGGAGGAGGGAACGGGGCGCAAGCATCAGCTGGCGATCCAGGAACTCAAAGTCGGATTTTAGTTTATGTCCCTCTTTCCTTCCTTCCATTCATTAGTCCAACCAAGATGTCCTGAGCCCCGTGGGCGGCAGGATCCTGGGAGCCCTCTGCACCCGCCCCCTGCGCGGGGCAGGGCAGGCGGCCAGGCCCGGCCATCCCGAGGGAGGTGGGCCGGGGGCCTCCCCCAACCAGAGAGGCCGTCGGGAGCCGGCGGAGGCTGCACTGACCCAGGCCCGGGGCGCAAACTGCCACCTTGTGGACGAGGCGACACGGCGAGGAGCGGGGGCGGCCTGGAGGAGCCGAGGGCGATCCCGGCGTGGCCGCGGTGCTAGGCAGGGTGCTCGCCCGCAAGAAGCTAAATTCTGGCGGCAACCTGCACTCCGGGCTGCAGCCGAGAACGCAGTCGGACCCGGCCTTCCTTGCAGCCTGTGATCCTGAAGCAGAGGAGCCAGCTGTGTCCTGCCCAGACAAGGACCCACAGAAATGGCGGGATAATAAACGGGTGACATTTTAAATCGCTACGTTGATGGTAATTGTTAATATGGAGTAACAGAAAAACGAAAAGAAACAGCTAAAGCAGTTTTGGGTTCCACAGATTTAATTCCATTTGTTTTTTCTTCTTTTCTGTCTGCACCATCCACTGCATCCCCACCCACAAAAGGGCCAATTAACGCTTTGATCAGGGCAATATGCCAACACCTCTACACTGATTTTTATAATTCAAGTAAAAATTAAGGAAACTTGATGCTTTAGATAGCCTGTGGGGTTCTTCACAGAGAAGCATATAATTTCCATTAGGCTTTCAAATAAATAAATAAATAAATAAAAACTTCTCAGGAGTTCTACTGGAGATGTGGAGATACCATGATATAGCACAACCCCTTTCATTTTTAGAAATGAGGAAACCAAAGTTCAAAGAGTCTAAGCATTCAAAGACCAACAGACTTTCATTTTTATACATTAGTGCATGTTATGTATTTAACATAATATTACATTTCTTAATGTAATACACTGCATACATCTACACAATTCCTGATACAATTATGGCATCCTACCTTTTCTCTTTTATTTAAAAATTGGTGATATGTTCTATTTCTCAGTTCTTTATTCTTCTTCCATATTTACAACTTCTACTTCCATGACTAGACTCATTAGGGTCAGGCTCTCTGCCACATCTCCTCAACTAAGCTTGAAGCTCCAAAATAGCATACAAGTGATCAGCTCTTTTCCTCTTTAAAAATTATGAGAGAGATAAATCCTGGAATTTTTACTTGAAATAAAACAGGTTAACTTGAAAATGATGCAGGATTTTGGCTTCATGTACTTTCTGAAAACCAAAAACGTAAGTGTTTCTTCCATAAACAAAAACCAGGAAACCAAAAATCAACAAACATATTAATTTTAAACAAAATTGTAAACTCTCAAAATAAAGACATGATTTGGAGAGATATTTAAAGAAGAATATGGCTACAACCTATGCTTGAAAAATAACATTAGCCTCTATAAAATCTGATTTTCTGCCCTGTGTACGTAGGTACCCGCCAGGACATCAAGCAAAAGGAATAACAAATACAATCACTTACAGATCCAAGTCAAGGGCTTGGGATATCAGAACACCGAATATCCGTGAAATACTGTATCAAGAGGATGTTTACTGCTAGAATCTACCTTAGATTAAGACTAAAATTAGATGGGAATTTGAGCATGATAACATTTTAAAAAAGGAGGAAGCACTTGTGGGAAGAGAGAGGCAGGCTGGCAGGGAGGGAGAATAACCTTCAAATTAAAAGTAAACGGCCTCTTTCAAGCCACAAAAGGCTCAGCTGCACAACACCAGCCCCGCTTCCCGCTACGGGCAAGGAAATGTGACCGTTTCCTCTAGTTCCCACAAATCCCACAGCACAGAACTCTCTGCCCACAGTGCTATCAGAAGGGGTTGCCTACTTTCAACAGAAAAGTATTCTCCCGTTTTTTACATAAAAGGTTAACTTGTGGCTGTGCTGTCTTCGGGTAGCTGAGCCGGGTTACTCCCCCCTCCTTGTTCCGGAACCTTCTCCTGGTGAATACTAGACTGAGGAGGGGGCTCTCGAGCCAAAGCAGGGTCTGCTCAGGAGGAGCTCAAGACTGCTGGGTTCCAAGAACATCTGGAACTGAACTGCAGGGCGTCAGAATATGATTGTGTTTACCCCGTTTTCCCTGAGGTGCTCAAAAGATTCTCACACAGTTTGTTTAGCCTTTCAAGGCAACCAAGTCAAGGTAAGAGATAGCAAATACTATTTTTCCAAAAGAGAAAATCACAGAACTTGAAATCCAGAAGAGCCCTTAGAGACAGACGCTTCAGATTCCCAAGCTGGTGGCAGAACTAGGCCTAAAATTCTCCTGCAATGCCTCAGCGCAGTACCTCTTTACTCTCTTATCTCAGTTCCAATGAATCTCCCCACTCATGAGGGGGGAGCTCTAAAGGGCAGTCCCACAAGCACGAATATTGCTTCATGCCCAGTATTCACCCTAAAACTGTAATTTCATAACCCTCTTTTTTCCAATTGGGGAGGCTCTCTCAATCAGGAACCTGTATCTTTAATATCTCACACCATCTAATTTCCTCGAAGTAGAGAGTAAGTGAACAGCGGCTTCACAGGGACCTGGGTTTGAATTCAGGCACTCCCCTTAACTCTGTGATGGAAGTCACCTAATCTAATCAAGGTGGGCTCCAGTGTCCTTAATTGTAAAATGGGGGTGGAGGGGGGACACTTACACAATTGTTAGAAAGTTTAAACTATAACATGTAAAGTGCCTCTGCAAGGCAGGCCAGCATTTCTCAAAAGGTGGTCCCAAAAGCATCTGCATCAGAGCCAAGTGGGACTCTTGTTTAAAATGCAGATTACCAACCCCACCCCAAAAACGGAGACAGAAGGACTGGAGCAGGGTGCATTTTACTGAGCTCCCCAGGAGATTCCGATGCGCACCCAATTTGAGACCCACTAACAAAGGCTAAAGGCTCCCCACTTCTATTCTTGCTGTTCATCTCTTAGTAGGTGGTTTACTAGCTGGGGAGCAGCCTAAGGATTGCAAATGCAAAAGGACACTGTGATGAGAAGGAGCTTGGAGACATTCTTTACTCCTCCTAATGGCTTTCAAACTTAAGTGACCTTGATTTACAATAAGAAATACATTTTACAATGTGATCAAATACACAAACACAGGCAAAATATATTATACATACTGACTTTATAATTTCACAGAATAACTTAACCCTTAGCTCGTGCGATGCACTCTGATATTTTCTCTATTTTTCTAGCCTGTATTTTATAAGAAATGCAGGTCACAGCCTCCTGCTTGAAAAAGGCCGATGATCTATTCTACTCCCTCCAAAAGTGGTTCTTAAATTTGAGTTGAGTTTTCACATAGAGAGCCTCGTATTATGCAGAGGCCCCAACCCATCCCAAAGATTTTGATGCTTCAGGTGGAGGGGAGCTCAGTGCTCTGCATCTAAAAGTTTACCCCAGGTGATCCTGAGGCAGGTGGTCCTTCCCCATGGGGTGGGAAAGCCTGGCCCACTTCTATGCCAGAGTGCTCTTGGTAAGACTGCAGAGCCCAAAGGAGGTAGCTCACCTTCACAAGTGATGGATGGGAGCAGACGAGATTGAAGGCCTAAATCCACAAACCAAGGGGGTCTTCCAGGACCACAGCCTGACACAGCTTTGACAGAAGCATCCAGATATGAGGGACAGCATTCCCACGGGGGTTGGCAGGGCAGTTAGGGATGTTTCAGGACTAAGCGGATCTTTCTCCAGCACTCTAGCAGAGCATGCTGAGTAACGAAAGCACTGTGCACTGAGGCCAGAGCGTTCCTGTTCCGTGGGGCTGGGGGTGGGGGTGGGGGTGCTGGGCAGAGGGTGGGGTGGGGGTGGGCGTTGTCTGGTCGAATGAACAAAAACATATTACAGAAAAAAGAAAAATACTCACTCCTCATCCCTCCACACCCCACGTACACACACAAAGCACCTAGCCCTAAACTTGATTTTCATAGTCCCTCTGGCTCTGCTAAAATCTTAGTAGTACTTTTCCATTTCACAAACATTCCACAGTGTCATGTGGCCAAACTGGTGATGCCAGATTTCTACAAACTCTGGGCCACGTGGTTTTACCTTCACCTCTGACCTCATCAGAAACTGAGGCGCTTGGTTTTAAACCTTGCAAACTATACCAAGGCCCTCAAGCAACTAGCTAAAGCAGCTAATGAAATAAAAGGTTTTAAATCTCACCACAGAAGAATACACAAAGTTGCTGCTGATTCCACAAGGACAATTGTTTTTCTTGGAAAGTTCATTAGCTTTTGGAAATTACAGTTCGCAAAATTTCTCCAGAAGTCAGTGTTCTGTTTAACGCATAAAGCTGGTGCAAGGTCCAGGGAAAGGACAGTGGCCATGGAGTCCACACAGCATCTGGGTTTGAATCTTGGCTTGTACCAACTGTGCAAACTTTATACCCACAGCTGGGCTGGTGAGGATTACCTGAGATCATCGCTGGCAGGGGGTGGGAACTCAAGTGTAGCTGCAAGTACTGCTACACGCACCTGAAGCCACACCTCACACAGAGCAGACCCCAACTGCGGTACCTGCTTTCCCACTTCATCTCCTGCCCTTTAAAAGGTGACTGACATTGTATTTTCCCTTACAAACAACTCTTTTTTACTTTGTTTGTTTTGTGCTTCAGTATCAATTTTCTGGTACAGCTAGCTCAGGTCTCTGGATGTGAGTTTAATTATTGGGAAGTTAAGACTGTTTTCTAATTAAATGACATTACAGCAATGGAACAATGTTTCTTTTGTGCTCTTAATATCAGCCTTGCATGTGTATCATGGTTTCAGTGAATGATAATGAAAATCGCCTTAACGATGATTAGACGCTAGCTCTGTCCAGGTACCGTCTGAAGCTCTCCATGCAGACTGTCACTCAGTCATCCCAGCAGACTTCCAAGGTGGGTCAGCTACCATGTGGGCCCAGAGAAGGCAAGAGCTGGCCCCAGTCACACAGCAGGGCAGTGGGGGACCCAGACTCAACCCTTGCCACCCACCAATCGGGTTGGGGCCTGAAGTCAGAAAACCACCCAGACATCCTGATTGGGCCTTGGGCCACTCAGTGACAGGCTCCAACACCTGGGTTTCCTCACCTGCACTAAAAAGGAACCATTCAGAGCACCTCAGAGTGCCTAGGCCTTTACACACCTATCGATTAATTTACTCATCACAATAACCCTGTGAGATGAATCCTTTCATTTCACCTAACTCCTGTAAAAGGGCACTCCAGCTCATAGAAGTTAATCCTGGGACTCCAGGCTGGGCTGGGACACTGCACATCAGGCCTCTCAGCTTCATGTCCCTGTTCTTCCCCAAACACCTTCTTGGCAGAAAACAAACAAACAAAAAAAACACATAACATCTACACCGCCAAGTTATTGGTAAGGCTTGGTTAGTAAAAGTGTGTGTCTGAATATTTCACTGTGCTAAAAAGCTATTCAGGGGGAACTATCAAACTACAACCCAGAACCCATGAATCTCGAAGACAGTTGTATAAAAATGTAGCTTATGAGGGGTGACAATGGGATTGGGAAAGCCATAAGGACCACACTCCACTTTGTCTAGTTTATGGATGGATGAGTAGAAAAATAGGGGAAGGAAACAAACAGACAAAGGTACCCAGTGTTCTTTTTTACTTCAATTGCTCTTTTTCATTCTAATTGTTATTCTTGTTATTTTTGTGTGTGTGCTAATGAAGGTGTCAGGGATTGATTTAGGTGATGAATGTACAACTATGTAATGGTACTGTAAACAATCGAAAGTACGATTTGTTTTGTATGACTGCGTGGTATGTGAATATATCTCAATAAAATGATGATTAAAAAAAAAAAAAAAGCTATTCAGGGGGACAGAAGCATCATATCAGCAACTTACTTAAGCCCAACCATTAGTGAAATTGCAAATAAGGATTTGTAAACGCAGTTAAGATTGCACACGTCATGAATCATTGCATCACAGAATTGAAGAAATTGCATTTGATGGATGAAAAACCAAAGTTTATAGAAGTTGAATAATGTTCTCATATAAAGAACCAGGTCTGAATAAAGAAAACCAAGAAAAAGAAGTTTTCATCACCGACATATTCCCTAGTAAAATATAAAATTATAATAAAGTGTGTTACACTTCCAAATCAATCAAGATTTGTCATTATACACCAACAAACACTAACATGGTGCATCAGCAAATACTAATAACAAGTTCATTCCAGAAGAATGTTCATAAAAGAAATTTGGTAGAAACAAATGTAATTCAGCACTCTCTTAGCATCGTATAAAAATAAGGATGCTTCCAATGAAATTTGTTACAGTATTTTTTTTACTTGAAATAATTATAAAGGGGATTTGGAATCCCAAAACTAAAAGCCAGTAAGACTGATACCCAATCATCTTTTTTAAATGTAGAAATGTGGTAAACCTAAGCTATTTTATTTATCTAAATTTATTTCTTCAATCTTATGGAATGGGCATTCTAATTACATTTCTAAATTGCATTTGATAAAAATAAATATATAAAAGATTATCATGAAAAATAAGTTTCTCATCATTTTACTTTATTCCTCCACGTCGTTTAAGTCACTACATGTAATACAATTTCTTTCTTAATGTGAAAGGGAAAAAAAAAATCACTATATAACTGCTGATTTGAAATCAGTGACTGATATGAACTGATCTAAGAGAGAACACATTTCATTACCTAAGGTGTTTCCATCACCTTGGTCAGAATTAGAATATACTCTTGTCTATACATGTACACTGACTGATGTCACAGACAAATCAATGAGGTCCTAGAACATCAAACTGAAATGTAACATTCAGTTTAATTCATTCATTAAAAAATAATTAGGTGAAATAAGGTGACAGTGGGAATGATTTCTGGTTTACACTGTAACAGGTTTTCATCCCTTCTGCTGTATTCTTCCAGTTTCCGGTGTGCTACGATAGATGTTGATTTTAACTAATCGATTTTTTCCAAACATTTGCAAAAAATTGTTGGTTCAGATTAACCTGTATTTCCAAACTGAAATTATCCTACACCCTTTGAGAAAACAGAAGGTGTCAACAGAAGAGTCTGAGATTTTTAGTTTGGCCACATACCTGTGTGACTTTGGACACAGAGCCTCGGTTTCCCCACCTATGAAATGTTCTAACATGACTAACACCAAGAAGTCATTTTCAGCTTTTCTGACTGGCTGGTCCAACCCATGCTTCTCTATTTTTTTACACATGTGTAATTTAAAGAATAAGGAAACCAACCAATTTACAGTAGGAACAAACCGTAAGTTATAACCCAAGCAAAGCAGCACGTCCCTCTCAACACTATCAGCAGTAGTTTGGTCAGTTAATTCTTAACTATGTCAGTTAAGGCAGAAAGCCATTATAAAGAAAAGCCACACACATAAACTATTTTTACTCTTTCCCCCTGCTCAATGCAGGCATAATGCCAAGTCCCAAATTAACAGCCCTGTCCCTCGCTGTCAATCTTCTCATCTGGGGCAGAGCCAAGGTCGCTGCTTTGAGTGTGAATCCCTGGATGGGAATTCTTCACAGTCTTACTTACATAACCCTAATATGCCAAATCTGATATTCACCCCTAAGGTGGAGCTAGAATACAGACACTTGGGAAGAAATTTAAGGGCAGAATTTTTGCAGGTATTTTCAAAATTCCCCGACTCTTTACAACTGTCGCATTCACACTTCACTGGACAGCTTATTTTAAATATATTGCCTTTATTTCTCCACTCATATCTTAAACTGTTGGTAATATTTAATTACATTATATACTGATAGTAAAAGGACAACAGGCATAAACAGGTTTGGAAATAAACACAACTGCCTTATACCTAAGTGTACTTAGTGCTCACCTGGTGAGAACGGAGAACCCACGCATGCCAGAGTAGCCTGCTCTGCTCTGCCAGCAGCTAAAGTAATTATAAGATTTATATTTATTTTTTTAAAGGAGAGGCAGAGGAGAGGAAAGAAAGAAAAAGTAGGAGGCATGTAAGGGGAGGAGATAGTGAGTAAAAGAAGAGAAAGGAGGATGAGAGGCAAAAAAAAAATTATTTTTTCCTTCATTCCACTCAAAGTAATCTTTTTGCCCCAATTTAAATTACTGATATTTGTAAGTACAAAACAGACCTGTCCCATTCTCATCCTCAGTGTCTGTAAGAAGGTTACTTGCACAAAGCACACAAACCCCTGAGGGACAAACACCTCACCTGTTCGGAATCCCCCTAACACACATCCTCACGGCCACTCAAGGACACTCACATCCTGGCTGGTTATTAAACTTTTCTTAGCTGTGGAGCAGTCAACTCTAAATCGGTCCATCAGGCCACTAGACACACCAGCACTGTGTCCTTCATTCTGACATGGAGGCAACAAAGCCTACCCTACCTGGGAAATAAATGAACTAGTATGGGTGCTTTACAATTACAAGGCATTAGAATAACTTTCTTAAAATTTTCAACCCAAATCAAATTCAAATAAAATATGTAAATTACACAATAAAACAAGGAGGTGCCAACCCCCATCTTCCTGGCTACTACCAGCAGACTTAACATGCCCGGTGAACACGGCTCATTTGCTTTTACTCCCAATCCTTCGGAAAATAACACTAGCTCTTTCTTTTTTCTTCAATAAGGCAACAATGAGCCACGCGGCCCTGCCCCTCCTCGGGCACTCCTGCTATCTGCAACTGGCCCAGGTAGCAGCGCAGACTTTGGACAGCCTTTGCAAACAGCACACACCTGAGACATCCGAGACTCAACGAGAGGAGCATTTGCACATGTCTGAGCACGTGTATGCATATGGAGAGGAGAAGAAAACATCGTCTGTGGACCTCAGTGACTCACCTCTGGTTACTCGCCAAACTCTGCACACAAGCTCTCACCAAGAATGGCTGGTTTCCTTTCAAGGTGAAGACAAGACCCGGAATTTCTTTTTAAATAATTTAAAGAAGGGATGTCATCTTGTCTGATTTTCTTTATATTTAAAATGGTATTATGAACACATTAAAATAAGAAATAAGCAAGTAAAACATCATTTAAAACAAGCAACTAAAGCTGCTTTTATTTTTCAAATATTTAAAATTTTCATATTCTTTCTCAACATCAGGACTTTTAATCCAGAAAATCAGTTTGCTCCTCCTATGTAAGTAATTGATTTTTGCGCATTCCATTTTCAAATATTGGATTATGTCAGAAAGAACACACTGGAAGGAATTAAGGTTGCACCCAATTAGGGGGAAACGTTTTTTTTCCTTTTTTCCTGGACCACACTGATAATATCAGTTCTTAGAAAAGTAATACTATATTATTAATAATTTGTTTAACCATAGAGAAAAAGGTATCAAAAGCACCTTTGTATGCTTCCTGGTAGTTCTATTTTTATTTCCAGGAATCATGTATTAGACTCTTTTTTGCACATCCCAGGGTACCTAGCATTCAACAAACAATTTACAGGGAGCCTTTTAAGGGGAAAACACGTCTACAATAAAGCCTATACAACTCGACCCCCTTAGAAGATAGGTGTTCCGGTTTGCTAATACTGCTGTTATGCAAAACACCAGAAATGGACTGGCTTTTAAAAGGGGGTTTATTCGGTTACAAAGTTACAGTCTTATGGCCGTAAAAGTGTCCAAGCTAAGGCGTCAACAACAGGGTACCTTGAGAGAGGAATGGTCAATGGCGTCTGGAACCCTCTGTTGTCAGGCAAGGCTCGTGGCTGGCGCCTTCTTCCTTTGCTCCCAGGTTGTGTTTCAAAATCGCTTTCTTCCAGGATGTTTTTCTCTCTAGGCGTCTGGAGGTATTCTCTTAGTTTCTCCCAGGCAAACTCTGGAGTAGCAAAAGTCTACTTTCCATGGCCGTCTTCAAAATGTTTCTCTTGGCTTCAGCTCCTCTCCAAAATGTCACTCCTAGCTGCTCTAGCAAAATGTCACTGTTAGCTGCTCTGAGGTCCTTCTGTTTGTGAGCTATTTTATAGGACTCCAGTAATTAAATCAAGACCCAACCTGAATGGACGGGGTCCACACCTCCATGGAAATTATCCAATCAGACATTTCACCCACAGTTGATAGAGTCTCATCTCCACAGAAACACTCAAAGGATTCCAAACCTAATCAACACTAAAACGTCTGCCCCCACAAGACTGCATCAAAGAACATGGCATTTTGGGGGACATAATACATCTAAACTGGCAAATTAGGCAAGGAAGGTAAATGACAGGGGGGGTTTCAGCAGAGGCTTGGGGCGGAAGCAGGGTGCAGAGCAGCTGGCAAGGACTCTCTGAAAGTTCAGGAGAGGCCCAGGGTCGGCTGGGCTAGGGGTCGATCTTCTGGGGGAGCCTCAAGACCAGGCTCCAGTTGTCAGGGGTCCTGGGGGTCAAGCTGAATGCCTGGAATCGTGCATCCTCAGAATCCTGCCTGTTGGCCCTTGAATGGGTAAGAACTGGACCACACCAGTATCTCTAATTCCATCCTTTCTGGGTACTCAAAATAAGCATAAGTAATCTATTTTAACCAGTCTTAATTTTATCTAATATATTTCCTTTATGCTTTTTATTCCATTGAGAAATTTATACTCATTTGAGCAGAATACTAAAAAAAAAATCCATATTCTGCTTCTTAAGAACAAACGAGGTTTGCAAAGGTAAGTTTTACATATGCTTCATTTGTTAAATGCTTTGTTCTAATATTTTATAGTTTCAGTCACACATGGCAAAATATTCAGTTGTTTCATATTTTAAATGGCAGCATAAACAAATGTGTTCTATTATAGGTTAATTCACAGCAGGGATAAGTTTATAGTAACAATGATCGCTTATGTTAGTACATTTAAAGTTAGTTAACAGTAAACCATTTCAAAACATGGGTTTTATACCCCAACTGTTTTTGAGTAGGTCTAAATTACTTAATGATCATAGTAAGCACTTCGCAGGTCCAAAGTATTACACGTTAATTGCTGAGCTTTCCACACAAATCTTTTTGTGATAGTATAAACTCAGTTCTTTGACTCTCTTCCTTAGAGGAAATGATTTTGGTAGTTGTTAAAATCTGAATCATTGGTCTGACTACAAACTATGGTTCTCACTGGAAAGTTAAAACATAAAGTCAAAAGGTCAGCAAATAGTGTTAACGTGATTTTTTTCTGCAGTTCTAGGGAATCCTCAAAAGCTCTGCCTGTTCCCTTAGTGGCATGGCTACAAGTGGCTGGCAATAAACTTGAACAGTTCCCAAAAATGTCAAGGGAACAGATTCAAGTTTTTGGCCTAACGGCTCATGACAGACTTGTAAGGGCAGGAGTAGAGAGGGAGAAAGGAAGGGGGAGGAAGAGGGAGAAGAGGAGACAGGAAAGGGGATAAGGATGGAAGGGGGTTGATGGAAAGACAAAATAAGGACAGATTTATGCATGCATCATCCTCTGACAGCCACCTCATTTTTGCTGAATTCAAATTTCAACTTTAATCTAATCTACAACACTGGACAATATATAGGACTGAACAGAATAAGCTTTAAAACCATACCATCATCATAACTGATGAACAGGTAAGGGTGAGCTTTATGACTCAGGTTGAAATATAACTTTCATTATTTCCTTTCTTCTTCCATGGTTTCTCCTGGAACAATCATGCAACAAGAAAACATTGTTTCAAAAAACGCTCGAAAGGAAGGCTGGAAGAAACAAATCCTACAAAGTCACCTCCTCTAAACCGTCTACACCTTCTCCATGGATCTGAAAAAAATGAGACCACTTGGTAGGCTCTGCTAAATGCCTGCGTAAGTGAAAGCAGGTCCAGGAACCACTGTCGGACCAATTTACCACTGTCAGGTCAAAATACCTGACTCTGAACATGCTGGACCAGCAAGGAGGTCAGCAGCGAGGGGAACGGGCAGCCGTGGGAAGGCACATCCCTGTCCCAGTCCTGGCTCACCCAGCTGCCTCGGAGACTCTCCTTCCCTCCCAAATTTCTCTACCCCTAAGATCTGAGCCTGATAAAATCTCCTGACAATTGAACAACTTTAAAATACTGCCTTGGTGTCTGGCAAAGTATTTTTTAGAAGATCTTTCTTAAAAAATTTACAGCTTTGCTCCTAAGACACAAACTAATCACAAACATGAGCAAAACAAGCTGGGCATGATTACCAGAAACGCCTCTGTGTCTTAGGAATTCCTATTCTTGGACAGGTAGAACTACCAAGGACTGCGACTTCTGTGACATCTGTTAAACTTATTTTTGTAAGAGTACAGCTCTGCTACACACCCTCTCACACAAGAAAGAGTTCTAAGGCCATGGAATTCGATTTAAAGACAGCTGCTCCGGAGGACATGCACAATAAGAAAGAGCTCTTGTTGAGGCACCATTTGCAAAAGCAATATGTAGGAATCAACCTAAATGGCCAATGATCCAGGACTGGTTTACTACATATGGCATCCAATCATCTAAAAATAACAACATTACATTAAAGAATCTGCAGAAGTGACATAATGTCTGAGACTTGCTTCAAAGAAATCCAGGGGGGAGGGAATGGAGATGAAACGACAAACCACGAGATGATAATCATTGACGTTAAGTGCTGAGTACGTGGGTGGTCACTACCATTTCTATTTTTATCTATCCAAAATGTTGCGATATAAATGATTAAGAAATGAAGACAAATACTAGTCTGGATGTTGAATGATGTTCATAACATGCTCTTTAAAAAAAAAATTACTGAGGTATTTCTGAACTACCATAAAATTCACCTATTTTAAGTGAACTGTTCACTGTTGCTCGGTCACCATCAACACTACGATTTTAGAACACTCACATCACTCCAAAATGTTTCCTTGTGCCCATCTGCACTCAATTCCCTCTCCCACTCCCAGCCCCAGGCAACCACTGATCTGCTTTCTGTCTATATTTTGGCCTTTTCCAGAAATTTCGTGTAAGTCATATAAAATGTAGTCTTAGCATGTATCAAAGTTTACTCCTTTTTATTGCTCAGTAGTATTCCACGGCATGGATATATGACATCTGTCGATCCATTTGCCAGATGAAGGACATCTGGATTGTTCCCAGTTTTTGATTAGTATGTATAATGCTGCTGTGAACATTATCTGTGTGCACAGTTTTCAATTCTCTTGAGGCAGATAGGTAAGAGTGGAATTGCTGGTTCAATCAGTAAGAGTATGTTTAACTTTTAAATAAACTGCAAATCATTTTCTAAAGTGGCTGTACCATTTTATATCCCCACTAGTAATTTACAGGGTTCTAATTTCTCCAAACCCTCATCACCGCTTGGCAGTGCCCATCTTTTTTTATTATCATCACTCCAGTAAGTGTGTACTGGTATTTTATTGCAGTTTTAATTTAAATTTCTCTAATGACTAATGATTTTGAGCATCTTTTCATGCATTTATTTGCCATGGGTATATCTTCTTTTTTTGAAGTATCTTTTCAAATCTTGTGCCCATTTATTGTGTTCTTTCTTATTGAATTGTAAGAGTTCTTTACATACTCAGGATACAAGTCCTTTATTGGAAATATGACTTACAAATCTTTTCTCCCAGTCTGTGGCTTGTCTTTTCATTTTCTTAATGGTGTCTTTTGAAAAATAAAACTTTTACATTTTGATAAAAGTTCAATAAACTTTTTTTCTTTCATTTTTCATGCTTTTTACATCTTACTGAAGAAATTTTTGTTTAACCCATGGTACAAAGATTTTCTCCCATGCTTTTTTCTAGAAGTTTTATAGTTTCAGCTTTTACATTTAGGATGTGATCCAATTCCATAATATGTTCTTAGGTGGAGAAAAAACTGGTTAGAAAACTGTCTTGCAAAACTAGCCCCTTTTACAAATATGTAAAATAGGTGTATGCATGCATAAAAATATACAGAGAGATGCTGAAATGGTCAGATAACTAAAAAGAGCAGATAGGTGCTGATATTTTTAGGAAACTTATTTTCTTTTTTGGTAAAAAGCATGCATAACTTATAAAATAAAGGGATTTTAAAATGCTACACACCAAACTGTAGGCTCCACATCACCCAGACAATGAACATGTACTGTGATCATGCACATGTTATGCAAAGATATCACTGAAAGCAAATGACAAATGTCAGGAACTAGGCAGCCAACCATCAGGTTCTGGGAATGCCAGAACAGAACGGACAGCCTGAGACATCCTGGAGAAAGCAAGACATTAGCGAAAAGGAGCTGCTGAACCTCAGAGAGCCCAAGGAAAGAAAAAGAGTTGAGCTAAATTTCTGAAAATAAGAAACATCTGGGAGATGAATCTGGCTGCCAGTGTGAATTCAGAATATGCAAAGTTCTTAAAGAATCTGGATGAATTAAGCAATGTTTAAAAAAGCTTCTCTTTCCAAAGAGTACATTTTAAAACGAAAAAGTGGCTTGTTCTAGAAGATTAATAATTCTTATAGGCTGTGTTTTTTTAGGATTTAAAAAACCAACAAACAGCAACACAGTGGCCAGGTAATGAACATTAATGAGTTATTATGTAGTGTGGAATACAATTTTCCATGAATTAAATTTGAATATAACTCCAACTGCAAGGTGCCTATTTTTGCCAGCGGCTTCCTAGGCTGATGAACTTCAGGTATAAAATAGATACACATTTTGAACCAAATGCAATGACAGCATAGTATTTCCTTGGAAGGTTACTTCAGTCCAGAGGAGCTGCTCTTTACTGCTGGGGTAAGAACTAACTGAATGAACAGTCAGCTGCTTCATCATGTTGATTAATTCTTAATTCCTGTTTCTCTGTATCACATGTCCTATTTCCCAAAAATTCCTCATCCACAAAAGTAGCCAAGGAAGCATGCAATTGTGTGTAGTCACCTCCACCCACTCGGAGCGCAGTCCAGAAAGCAGACACTTCCTGCAGCTGCAGCTTACACAACAACATGCTATGGATTTTTCCGGCTATAGCTGATGACTTAGAACAACAAAATCCTGCGGGTTCTTACCTTTGCCCCACATATGCTGACTCTGTCTCTACTGTGCTAATAAAGACAGCAGAAAAGAAGCTGGGTGCTGAAAAATTCAGAGGGGAAGATACTACGTCTACTGGGTTTCTAATAACTCTTATTGATAAACACTTCTGATCAATATCATTAATAACACATATATTACATAACACACTTATATAGCACACATGACGTGCCAGGTCCTGTTCTAAGCACTTTACAAATATGAAGTCATTTAATGATCCTAACAAACCTACCAGGTGAGTCGTGCTATTATCCCAGTTCACAGGAGGAAACTGAGGCAAAGAGGAAGAGGGGTTAGCAACCTGCCCAGTCAGAGTCACAACTCAATCCAGGACACAAGGTTGGCTCTGCATGTCGTGCTAGATCCCATTATTTTACCTTTGGGCCTGAAAATATGAATGGTATTTTAAAGGGAGAAAGAGTTCATGACTTCATAGAATAATACAGCCTAGTCTTTTTTTCAGGCAACCTCCTCCCTAATGTTTTTCTCTGAAGTGGCCGCTGCTTCAGTCTTTCTCACTGTATGTGAGTGTACCTTCCGCATTCAGTGTGCAGCCCGACAAGGGCCACGCACTCCCAGGGGCCTGGAGCCACCGGCGACCACGGAGAACACACACCTTGGCAGAGAGCAGGAGCAAGGCCACCCTCTGCCTGTGCTCCCCATCTCTCAGGAGCACCCCAAGGCTGGCAGCACAGAATCCCACTCCCCTCATGCCCTCATGCAGTAAAAGGCAGGCTGATGGCTTCAAAGTCAGTATTTTACTGCGTAAGGTCAAGGAGAAATGAAGTAGCAGCACACCAGAGACACTTTTTTGGCTTATACTGAAGCATACGATTCCAAACAAGCATTTCCCACGAAATAAAAGGCATGAACAGCTTTAAAATAATCGATAGACACTGATGGTTTCTACTACTTCATCAAAGTGTAGGAACGTTCCAGACATCCATCAGGATCCTAGCAAGACGGCTGTAAATCTTCATCTATTGCTTTTACTTAGAACCACAAGACACTTTCCCAGTTGCGATGTAACAATAACAAAAAAACAAAAAGGAAAGGAGCCCCCAGTTTTACTGTCCAGTCAACCAGCCCTTGTTTTCCCCCTTGCATTTTCTGCACCACCCTTCCTGAACTTCTCCAATGGGCCTGCAGCCCACACCCTGCCCCTCTTCCCAGTCTGCTGAGAAAACCACTAGGCTTGGGTCAGCGTCAGCAGCAAGCCTGGAGCAGGTCACTCTGCCCAGAAGGCACAAATTGTCCAGCCACAGAGGCCCTCACACATGGCAGCGCCGGTCACTAAAGCCCTTCGTTACTCGATTCACATGCTTGCAAGTCATTCCGGACAGTTAACAAAAACAAAACAAAACAAAACCAAGACTGTTGTTTAGAATTCATGGCTTGGACTCTTGATAAAACTTACGGATGGACGTAAGATCTTTGTCTTCATAAGCTTAGACCATCATTAAACAGAAAACCAGAAATATCTGAGCAGAAAACACAATCTACAAAATATCACCTTTCTACCTCATTATAGAGAAAACTGCCTACTAAGATGATGTCTGCACAGAATTTGTAGCTGGGGGAAGGCGAGAGCATTTCTCAGAACAAAGAATGAACTTAGTTGGGTTTTTTTCCTTAAAATTTTTTTTTTAAATGAAGATACCAAAATGATGACTCTGGCCTGCTCAGCCTCACAGCAGCCCTGCTGGAATGCTGCAGACTCACTCCAACACGCATTTACAGCAGTGCTGCCCGTGGCTGCAGCCATCTGGAATCTGTTTTTCAATTGCCTATTATAGCCGGTGACATATTCTCTGGAAAATCCTTAATGCAGCAAACCGTTATCCTTTGAAAACAGATTAGAATGGGGGAACCAGTGAATTATTCAGTGCCGGGGTTAGGGGACCAGAACAGTCAGACTTGGTTACTTCGTTAAAAAAAAACAAACCGTTAAGATACCTGGTGCATCAGGTAACTGCTGCATAACCCACCTCCCCATAACCCAGTGGCTCGAAAGGATGATGAGTTCTTTCCCATGACCACGGGCTGGCTGGGCTGCTGGCCTCGTCGGGGATCCCTTGGGCGGCTGTAGTCAGTGGGCACCATGGCCAGAGGGTCTCGGAGGGGGCCCCCTGGGGCTGGCTGGCAGCAGGCCTCTTTCGTCACATGCTCCATCATCATTTGGTGGCATATGAAAGGCTCCCAATAAAAGTGGTAATCCCCGAAAGGCTAAGAGAATTAACACTTGCTCCACAATCAATTCAATCAGATTTATTCCATGTCTATTACACAGAAGACACCACCCAAGACAGGAAATGTACAGGACACTCTCCCGGCTCTCCATGACTTCCGAATCCAACAGGGGAGGAAGACAAATAGGGCCAGGCAGGATGGGTGAACCGAATGAACAATCCAGAAAAAGAGCTGTCAAAGACAAAGGCTGCGCCCCCGGATCAACCACCCTCCCTTTTGCGAGGGAGGGAAAGAAACAGTGCCTTGAAGCTGTAAATGACTAGAATGGAGACAGTTATTCACAGCAGGAGCCACTGGACTTAAAATGACTTCAACCTGAGCACAGGTTCTCAGCCAGAGCCTGGAAACACTATGCTGGCAACGTGACTTTCACTGATGAAAACAGGACTTTCTTTTTTTCTGGAACTGTCAAAGCAAAACAAACATAACTGCCATTTAAATTCTGGGTCCAGATTTTCAATCTCTTTTGTGTTTATGCTTTTCACCTAACTGTAGGTCTTGTGATATGCTGACAACTTGTATTTTTAAGGAAATGAACAATTTATTCAGTTAAGAAATGAGAATTCCTTAATACTTTCAAAGTAAATCTTACTAAATGAAGCAATAAAAAAAAAAAAAACAAAAAAAAACTCCCTTTGTCCAGGTAAGGGATCATCTTACAATTGTGGCTGCTCCTACCCATTAACAAAAGATTCTGTTATCAGGGCAGAAAAATTTCATCCTCAGAATTCACAAAATATGCTGCCAAACATTCTTAAAAACTGCAGAACATAACCTGAGCAAAATATTACACTGAAAGTGCAATATATTTACCTGTAATCAACAAGAAGTCCTACTTTAAAAAGTGTTTCAATTAAAATACAAAAACTGCTACTGGCTTATATTTTTTTTTCCAGTTCCATTTTATTGTGATATAGTCACATACCCTACAATCATCCATAGCGTACAATCAATTGTTCACAGTACCATCATACAGTTATGCATTCATCACCAAAATCAATTTTTGAACATTCTCATTACTCAAAAAAAAAAAATTAAAAGAATAAAAATTCAAGTAAAGAAGAACACCCAAAACATCCCATCCCTCCATTCCCCCCCCCATTATTCATTTAATTTTTGTTGCCATTTTTCTATTCATCTGTCCATACACTGGATAAAGGGAGTGTGAGCCACAAGGTTTTCACAATCACACAACACAGTCACCCCTTGTAAGCTACATAGTTATGCAATCATCTTCAAGAATCAAGGCTACTGGGTCGCAGTTCAATAGTTCAGGTATTTCCTTCCAGCTGTTCCAGTACACTAAAATCTAACAAAGGGTTATCTATATAATGCATAAAAATACCCTCCAGAATGACCTCTCGGATCCCATTTGAAATCTCTCAGCCACTGTAACTTTGTTTCAATTTCTCTTCCCCCTTTTGGTCCAGAGAGCTTTCTCAATCCCAAAATGCTAGGTTCAGGTTATTGAGGGAGGGCAGTGAGTTTACCTACAGAGTTGGCTTCGAGAAAGGTCACTTCTGAGCAACAAAAGAGGTTCTCTGGAGATGACACTTAGGCACAATTATAAGTAGGCTTAGCCTCTCCTTTGCAGTAACAAGCTTCATAACGGCAAGCCCCAAGATCGAAGGCTCAGCCTTCTAAACTGGTAGTCCCCAGTACTTGTGAGAATATCAGTAATTCCCCAGGTGGGGAATTAAATATTTCCACATTTTTCTCCAGTCCCTCAGGGTGCTTTGCAGGTACACTTTTATTCTCTGCCCGGGATGTATCAGGGTTTCACACTAATCTGTATAAACCTACCAGATCTCACTCCCTATTCAAAGTTCCATGTAATTATGGTGTTTGAATAAATGGATCATACAAGTTAAATTATTTAGTGTGCTACAGAAAATATAGATTTTGTACCAAATAAATATCTCTTCCTTTGGTCTCACACAGAAGATGAAGTTTTAAAACACAGTCAATATTGTCCTTTATCCTTTGGCCTGATTAGCCTTAGTCCTAACCAGATCCACTTCATTCATATCTCTGAGGTCTGAACTCTTTTTCAGCTTTTTTAACAGTTGCTGTATGGGGTAATACTGCCATTCATAGCTGCTGAGCTCTATCTCTGAATCTCAAGTGTCACACAGATACTCAAAGTTCCAGAGACAGACCAGGTTATACACAAGGAGCTCAGTGTCTCAGAGTTCAGAGAGAACCATTACAATTCAGGAACAGATGTGACTGCTGTAAGAACTTACAATCTAGAAACCTTTACGGCTGAAGTAATTTAACTCCTATTGTATTTTTGTTGTAAGGTAAAACAGGAAGCTGAATTTCCTTAAATTACTCTAAATATAGTGGATCAAAGATAAGATTTCCTTCCGGATACAATTATTTTTGAAACAATACTGATTTTCTAAAACACCATTTAAACATGGAAATCAAATTTTTAATTAACTTTGAAAAAAGCAAAATTCAGCTATTTAACAAGAGAAGAAGAAAAATTAACCCACTGAAGAAGTGATTTATGCCAGATATGCTGAAATTGAAATTATCTTCTAACATCAGTTGCTACATCAAAGCAGAAACTGAGAGGAGGAATACACATTTTGGATGAATAGCTTCATAATTCATTGTGAACAACAAAAAATATATTTTTAAATGAACAGCCCTCACCTCACTGCACTTACATCTGCCTTGCCCTTTAATCTCTCCTTGCAGGTCTGGCCCCCAATTTCTAAGTGTTAGAGGCCCAAGGGGGAAATGCTAAGCCCAATCAGTTCATTCAACAAATATTAACTGAGCACTTACCATGTGCCACCATGTATCAGGCCCTGGAAGTACAGACGTGAGTAGCAGACATGGACCCCCTGCCGCAAGAAGCAGGATTCCTTACAGGGCAGACCGAAATCCAACATGCCATCAGCACAGTAAGTACTGAACTCAAGCGACAAGTGCAATTAAAGATTACGTAGAGTAAGTAACTGCCCCCCTTCCCCATACTGTCGACACCCATTTTAATATGAACAAGTTAGGGTGCTCACTGCCTAGACACCCCTGAAGATGGAGAAAGAGATTAAGTGAGAGGAAGGAGTAGCAATAAACAAGATAAGTTTGAACAAAGGTCTACGAATACTGAAACTTTATATATTTATTTTCTTAAATGCTGGGGTGTTGGAATAGCTGGAAGCAGGTAAATGCCATGGTGGAACTGTAACCTATAAAATATCCTTTGAAATTTGCTCTATATCTACCTGTTGAATTGTGCTTTGACAGTCTTCACCTTTCTGTATATACCATATATTGCATAAGAAGGAAAGAACTGAAACTGAGAAACTGTAACCCATAACAATTTGTGAAATTACCTATATTACTGCTTGTTGAGCTGTACATCAGAAGTTAACATCTATCTGTAGGCATGTTATGTTTTACAGTAATGGAAATAGCTGAAGTTGTGGAACTGTGACCCACGATATTCTTTGAAATTTGCTCTTTACTTGTCAAACTGTACTTTGAAAGTTATCACTGTTATGTATACATGTTAAAGTTCATAATAAAAAAATGCATTTAAAAATAAGCATAAAAATATGCATTAAAAAAAGATTAAGGAATGTGTCTAGCAGGGAGTTACCTAATCTGAGGGGTCAGAGACGCCACCAAGCAGCAAGTGACACTTGGAAGGATGGGAAAGGGCAGGCAGGGCCCATGAACAGGACGAAGGCAACGATGGAGCTCAGTGAGGGAGGCGGCACTGGCAGGACCCCCTGAACGCCCGACCGCGATGCGCCTGGTACAGTGGGTGGCACCCGGGAGACTCGGCTGACATGGCTGGCTCTCCTGCCCTGCAAGGGACCGGAGCCGCGTGTGAACCGCTGTCGGGGCTGGCCCACTGCCATCGTGACCCTGCTGTGACTGATGCAGACCCACTTCGAGGGGGCCTCCTCTACCACTCTCTCCACGGCCAGCCCGACGCTGGCTACACTCTGCCTCAAGCCTGTCTTGACCCGCACCAGGAGGCCTGGCCTCTGTGTCTCAACACAGGTATGACACAACATCCAACCTGGGAGACCAAAGCCTGACGAGGGGATGGTCAGACATTCCATGATGTCGAATGAAAACTACCTTCTGCTCAAGACTGGCAATGCTTTGGTGGTAAACACGCCCTCACTCCACAAATCTGCCTGGCAGAAATAATTGGGGAATTGGGGCTGGTGAAAGGGCAGGGAACAGAAAAGGGAAAAAAATGCATAACAGGATTCCTTTGCAGATGTTAAGTGAGGACAAAGAATGCTCCTGCCCCCAAGGCTTCTCTGCCATCTTCTCACAGGCCAGTCAGCAGAAGGACCTGGGGTAGGACTAGCCTCGGAAACAGCATTCTTTCTACATAGTAAAAGAAGCTGGAGCGGATTTCACTCTTTGAAGACAGCACATTGTTATGATTTTCCAAGAATAAGCTTAAATCATTCAACAAAGAATAGTATTTTTGAGAAGCTAGTTAAGACAGTTTTGTGCCTTTCAAAAGAAAGAAACCACTGAAAAGAATATTTAGCAATTCTGCCTTAATAATCCAAAATCTAATAGTACTCAAATTTCAAAACCTGAAGGCAAATGCTATTAATTTAAATACCACAACTACCGACTTTAAGGGAATCTGAAAGTATGAATACTTAACACTCTGAGTTGCAGGTTTGGGGAGTACTTTCCAAGAAAAGGTTTTTCAATCAATTTTAATAAACTGAAAGAAAGCACATAGGTGGAAATAAATTATCTTGGCTACTATTCACAAAGACTTAAGTTTTTTGGAAGAAAAACTTCAAAACCAAACTCCTGTTTGGCAAGTACTTTCCAAGCCCCAGCATAGCCACCAGAGCCTCTGAGGTTGCAGGCCTAAGCGGAAGTGGCCCCTGGAGTTCAGCCCACTGCAGTCCACTAGGAGCTTGGCTGGACAAGATCAAGGTGGTTGAGAAATTCTAAGAACCAGACCTTAGGCTGCCCAAAGCAGAGGCGCTCAAACTCAGTACAATGCTAGGGGCAGAATCACCCGAGCAATGCAGCTCACCACCAACTTCTCAAAGTGCCCGAAATTCCGTTATAGTTCACACTGAGGTTGTGTTATTGCTTCCAGAAGGTCCCAATGAAATGTAAGCACGTTAAATGAGAATTAACACCTTAAATGAAAGGGTTGGGCCAGATGAAGTGAAATCTCTTCTCTTCAATCTCTAAAACTCTGATACTACTAAGTACCATTAAGTATTACAGAGAATAGGGCCCAAGAGAACAGAACACTGGGCAAAGATATCTCACCAGGTCAAGAGGATAAAAGGAACAGGGAGAAGGAAATGGGTACAAAATAGTATTGAATGAAAAAAAAACAAGCTACAAAGCAAAATGAATGGCATCATCCAATTTTTATGAAGTATATGCTATTTATATACATCTATGTTTATGGAGATAAAACACTAAAAGTAAAGATTTCAAAACTTTAACAGAGGTTATCTCAGAGTGGTATGACTGCAGTGAATTATTTTCTTCTCTTGTTTTCTCAACTTCCCCACAGGGCATATTGTTAGGAGACAATTCTCCACGGGTCTCTTGTGATTCTTCAAGTGCCATGCAGAGTATTTGTTTCAATTCAAGGATTTTTTTTATAGCAGACTAAGACGACGGCACAAAGGGCAGGTTTGCTCGCAATCTTGGAAGATACAGTCTGTCTCTTCAGCACAAGCATGCATGCTTACAGTCTGTAATAAAAGACTCAGGCTCCCTGAGATCAGAGTTTCTCTCCTGTAACAGGTGCTGGCTGGTCCTCTGTGCTTTGCCCTGTGGGAACTGGGACTTCGGGAACTTGGTAAGAAAATGTTGATACTTCGACAACCATTATTACTCTGGGTAATAAAAAGTCCTTCGTCTCTGACCCAAGAGTCTTGTTTCCTCTGCCAGCATCTATCCAACTGTGGCAGGCTGACCTTCTAGCTTGCAGGTAGGTCTAAGCTCAGACCCTTCCCAGTTCCCAACAAATATGCACTATTCTTATCACCTGAGATGCTTATACAGGTAAACTCTGAGATGTGCAGGTTTGGCTCCAGACCACTGCAATAAAGTGAATATCGCAACAAAGCAAGTCACACGAATTTTTTGGTTTCCCAGCACATATAAAAATTATGTTTACACTATTCTGTAGTATATTACATGTGTAACACCATTATGTTTAAAAGAAACAATTTACATACTTTAATTAAACTGGGACAGAGAGACAGGAAAGAGCACATGCTATTGGGAAAATGATGACAATAGACTTGCTTGATACAGTGTTCCCACAGACCTTCAATTTGTTTTAAAAAAAAAATCCAAAATATCTGCAAAGCACAACAAAATGAGATATGCCTGTAATTAGCTAGAGAAAGTTTCTATTGCTGGCAACCAGAAGGCCTGATTAATGATATACCTGCGTTAAGAATCGGATCTTAAAAATCAAAAGGAAAGGATAAGGATGCAGAGGAGCCCCACGGTTACAAGACAGTGTGTGACAGGGCAAAGGGCATTCTCATTGGCTCCAGCCCTGCTGTGGACACGGTGCTTCAGAGGGTAAGAGAGGGGATCAAAACAAGACCAGGGGGTCAGAGAAGGCCTCCTGAACATTCACAGATGTCACTTAGCAGCTTACAAGGAGACTTTTTCCTCCTAGTAAGCAAGATAATGGGTCTTCATTCCAGAGAAAGTTTACAAAGTTAAATAAATGGCACATTTACCAGGCCTCCATTCTTTCAATCCAACTCTGTTTTTACAATGAGCGAATAATAGTGGAACTTCGGGATGAGCACCAGGTAGTAACCGATCAGCATTCTGTGACTATGATCAACCAAGAAATCAATTTGGAGTCACTTGAGGTTGTTCATCATTAACCACAGCCAGATGGACTTTGATACGTTTTGGATATAAAACACTGGAATATTAGTCAAAGAATGGCATATGCAAATTGAAGCTTAAGGCTTATCTTTAATACTTGTGTACTGTACTTGTAGTTAGAAGGCTCTTAACAAAAACATATTAAGGTTATTCTAAGAATACTGGACTCAGAGCCAGAACATCTGCTCGATTCACACCACGAATTTGGGCAAGTCATTTAACCTCATCAGATGCCTCATCTGTCATAAGGAGGGGTTAGAGCACAGATTACAAGACTTCTTAATTTTTAAAGCCAGAACAATTACTTCAAGTCATCAGATTAGCATTTAAAGGTAGTGCTCCATTTCACATATAATGTGGCCTGAAAAACAAGAATGTTCGTCCACAAGTGCAAGCAGCTAACTCCCAAATGACAGACATAAAATGCATGATAATTTCAGTTAGGCTTCAAGGTGTGTGATTTCCCATCACAACAAATCTTTTCCCTCCTGACATAGGTAATATAGGTGCACTATTGCCAATATTGTTTTCAGAAAAAGATAACCAGTAATCCCACAACCCAAAGGCAATAGTCACGAACGTTTCAATAATGCTCATGTAGAGTTTTAAAAATTTATACAGACACACATATGTAGATATATTTAGATAAAATAGAGTAAAATTGTGATTCCATCCCCCCAACTAAAAACAGAACTGACAGCAAAGTAAGGAAGTACTCAGACAATGACAAAGGCCATGTCAGAGCTTGAACAGGCAACACTGGCCAGTCTGAAACAATATGAGCAATAAATAAATAATGGGAATAAAATAAGAATCCATGAGTCTATTCTGATATAAATGAATGAATGAGAAGGAAAAATTCTTTTTTACAGTAGGATTCCAACTAATAAAAGCAAAATAAATGAAAGAATTAGAAAATTACATTTGGCAATCACCACAGTAATAACTGAGACAAGAATCATCAATGGGTGCAGAATTAGTGGGTGAAAGTAAGATAAGAAATAAGATACTTATACATTCTCAGAGAAAATTCCCCCAAGATACTTACTCATTACAAAGAGAAAAATTATTAATTTGACAATGGAGATTGGCTGACACCAGCTCACCTACGTGATGAAAGCTAACGTCACCTACAATGGACAGGTGTGACAATACTGTGTCCCTCCTGATAAAACGCACAGAGAGGGAAGCACCATTACTGTGACCACGTTCCTACCCAAGAGCAAAACCGGGATCTAATCACGAGGAAACAGCACCCAAACCCACACTGAGGACACTACAAATCAACTGGCTTGTGTTCTTATACACTATCATGGTCCTGGCAGGCAAAGAAAGACTGAGGAACTCTTCCAGATTCAGGAAGACTAAAGAGACAAGGCAACTAACAGTGTGTGATCCTAGAACAGACTATACACCAGGTAAAGGGCATTACCAGGACAACCGGCTAACTTTGAATAAGACTTGTGAATTAAATTACAGTATGGGATCAATGTCATTTTCCTGATTTTGATAATTGTACTGTGGTTTGTAAGAAATGACCTTGGTTTTAGGAAATAAATGCTGAAATATTTAGCGGTAAAAGAGTCACAGGTCTGCTACTTTATTACAAGTGTTTCAGAAAAAAATGTTTATCCAGATGATAACAGATATAAAACTACAGAGAGAGAATATATTGAATGATAAAGCAAATATGGTAAAATATTAAATCTGAGTGAAAGCTATATAGGATTTTTACCACTACTTTTGTGAATTTTTTTAAGTCTGAAATTATTTCAAAATAAAAAGTTAAATGTATGTATGCATATATATATATATATGGACATCTTTCTATAAAAATAAATAGAAGTCTAAGCCATTATCTGTAAAGGCTACACAGTATTCCTCTATTGAATACACCATAAGGCATTTGCCATTGCCAGTTTTAACACTGGCAATGCCTAAATACTAAAGCATACACCTAAGCATATTATTTATTTCATATTATTTATGTTTAGAACATTCCTTCCTTGAAAAATGGATTTGATTGGATTTAAAAAAAAAAAAAGTTACTCTAACAACCTAATGTTTAATTTAAAAATTAATGAAAGGAAAATGTTCAAAAAATAGATTGGGGTGATGAACACACAACTATATGATGGTACTGTGAACAACTGATTGTTAACTTTGGATGACTGTATGGTATTTGAATATATCTCAATAAAACTGAATTTAAAAAAATTAAAAAAAAATCTATGTCACTATAGCTACTGCAATAAAACAACTGATTTAACTGTAAAAAAAAAAAAAAATAATGAATTCTTAAATACCTCCCTTCACTATCTTTCCACCTAGTGGGACATCTGTATAACAATGAAGAAAGCAAAATAATTATTATAATGCCTTTTATAGCCATCAAAAAGAGCTTTCATAATATGTGCCTTATTCAGTCGACTTCCATTCATAGACTTTAAAGAGACTGACGCTGGTATAAAAAAGAGAACAGAAATATGGGAAAAACCAACTACCCTCACCTGCTTATACATTCTTAGGGTCGTCAAACTGGATGGCAGAAACAATATGGATCAGATCAATTTACCAAATGCCATGAAGTAAAAGACAACTCGGCTTTTCCAGGAACTTCTCCCGGAGGAGAGGCACTTGGCAACACGCCTTGCTGGTTCCCACGACAAGGGGCACTGCGTGTCTGGGTGAAGAGCAGCTATGTGTGGTCCCGAACCCAGAGATGGCTGGCTGGACTGGGGTTTCGGCAAGCCTGGAGAATCACTGACTAACAAAATTTATTACTGAGAATCCTGGGAAACCATGGGGAAGGTAAGACGGGCTGGGGCACTTGGCCCGGAGAAGCAGCAGCTGAGGATATGGGGGTGGAGTCTGTGTTGGTTTGGATGTATTATATCCCCCAGAAAACGCCACATTCTTTGATGTAATCTTGTGGGGGCAGGTGTGTTAGTGTTGATTAGATTGGAATTCTTTGAGTGTTTCCATGGAGATGTGATGCAATCAACTGTGAGTGAAACATATGATTGGATACTTTCCACGAAGGTGTTACCCCGCCCATTCAGGATGGGTGTTAATTGGGTCACTGGAACCGTGTAAAGGAGTTCACAGACCGAAGGACCTCAGAGCAACTGAGAGTGACATTTTGAAGAGTAGCTGCAGCTAAGAGAGGACAAAACACCCCAGGAGCAACATTTTGGAGAACACCATTTTGAAACGCCACCTGGGAGCAAGCAGATGCCAGCCACGTGCCTTCCAAGCTAAGAGAGGTTTTCCCAAAGCCAGTGGCCTTTAGTGAACGTACACAATTGTTGATGCCTTGCCTTGGACACTTTATGGCCTTCAGACCGTAACTTTGTAACCAAATAAACCCCTTCTATAAAGGCCAATCTATTTCTGGTGTTTTGCTTAACAGCAGCATTAACAAACTGAAACAGAGCCTGTACTGGGCAGACAGTGAATGGTCGCTATTATTTCCACTATCATCAGCTTCCTCAGCATCATCCTCATCACCATCAGGTGTGGCTATCTGTGAAGGCTGCAAGGATGCACGCAAGTTTTATTCCCAGTTTGACATAAATTAGTCATATAAATGTATGTGAAAATAGTAAAATCGAGAAGCCCTTGTCAAATGAGACACACTCTGACGGCGGGTGCTGGAAGGAACTGGGGACAAAGATGGGTCTGAACTGTTAATACACATATGAACCACACAACTGCCAAACTGGGTACAAAGCATTGTTCTGACCACAATAATAAATGATCTGATCATTTGAAAATACTATATTGAATATATAGAATTAACCAGCTTCAGAATACAATCACTTTTATTAAAAGATAAAGGTTGATCTCTAATGTTGTCATATTTTCAAAGTTTATGTGAACAGAAAATCTATTAAAATAAATTTAAATTCCACTGATCTTCACATAAGCAACTAAATTTAGGAATATACCCTTCTAATATCCTTCTAATATTCTGTCTGTACAGGCATACCTCAGAGATATTACAGGTTTGGTTCCAGACCACCACAATAAATATCATAATAAAGCAAATAACACAATTTTTTTGGTTTCCCAGTAAATGTCAAGGTTGTGTTTACACTACATTGTAGACTATTAAATGTACAATAGCATTATGTCTAAAAAAAACTATGTACATACCTGAATTAACACGTGACACAGAGACACACAGTGAGCACACGCTGTTGGAAAAATGGCGCCAATAGACTTACTCAACACAGGGTTGCCACAAACCTTCAATTTGCAAAAAATGCAGCATCTGTGAAGTGCAATAAAGTGAAGCGCAATAAAACAAGGTATGCCTTTATATATGTGTGCCCATGGTTAAATGTGGAGGCAAATAATAACGCTGCTGTACAGCCTGCATGATTCACTCATACAGTGAACATCCCTCTGTCATGATACATTATTATCCTCTATTGCCTACATAATTTTAATGACTGTATGAAAAAATATTATAATCAAAAACACATATTAGACAATAAACATTAATTCAAAATTGTTACTAATAAAAGTTGCTTGGGAATGCAGTTTTTCAGACAAATTTTCCAAATCTGAACTCTCATCATTTTATAGCAATTATTGACACAGATTTCTCAGTTACCTCCCAGCAGGGCCTCTACTTTATTCTCCCCATCAGGAGAAAGCTTTCCAAAATATCCAGAGTTCTCAAAACCACATAAGCTGCTGGGAAAATAAAATTCCATATATGGCATTTTTCCTTAACGATAATCACTCCTGTACCTTCAAAGTAAATTATACCTTCCAAAATAATCACTTTAACTTGCAAATCTTCATAAAAATAAATCAATATCACACTAAAAATGAGAACTTTGATTATAAGGGCAGTCTAAATGCACCTCTGAAGTTGGGTAATGTCTATATAGCATTTCAGTTCAATAAATTCAAAAGCAAACCAGATAAAATCAATGAGCAGATCTACTCATTTTTTAAGTAGACGCCTTCCTCCCTCTCCTATTCTGGACCCACAAATGACTACATAAAGGGCAGGGGCACTAATTTAGAGGCTAAGGGGGATCCTGTAGTGTCCTTTTTATCAGTGCCTTACAGGGAGTGACCACTGCGCCATCTGCCCAAAACAGTCCTGATTTACTCTACTGCCCTAACAAAGTTTTCAACAGCACTCCCTTTCAATATTAAAAATATTCTGGTTTGGACAACAAATCAGGACTTAAGGCTTTGAGAAGTTGCTGGAAGTACCTTTTTATATTTAAACAAGATCAGGTATATATGGCACATAGAGTGCCTGACAGATTAAGCACTCAACAAATAAAAGTATTCTTTACTACTGTCATTATGATTAATAATGACAAAGCTAAATATGTTCCTCTCCTTTAAAGATTTCTAACACTTCAAGATCACCACTCAAGCACAAAATCTAACATGCTCCCATTGAGTTTCAGACTGTATTTGTTACATGTGCCTAGTATGTGCTGCCTCATTACATTAAAGTCACATGGATTGTCTTTTTTCTCTTTTCGTGTCTTTAGTGCAGATTGATGCGTCAATATTTACCTGCCAGACAAAAATGTCTGTCAGTAGTAAACTTCTATGCAAGTACATTTATTTAATCCATTATTCAAATTCTCGCTTATCTTTGGTGACAATGGCAGAAGCGTTTGTGTTTGCACCTGTGCATGTATATACACAGAAAAACAGTCTTTTTCACCTGCAGTAACACAGGTCCTGTACTTGCTCCACCAGTGCAGCAGAATACTCCCCGCAATGAATGTGTGCACAGGCATCCCCGCTTTGGGTAAGGCTCACAGTAAGCCTGTTTCACCCACAGTGGTCATAGCCTCTGCCATTATTTCCTGTTCCGATGAATGGTAAAGAGGTCCAAACATGAGGATGTGAGAAGTGCTACAAACTGCCCCATCTCACACTGCTCAGGGGCAGGTTTTACGACATCTCTGAACACCTTCCAGGAACTGGGCTTCTGAAGGGCCCCGTGGCCATCGCGGCACCTGGAGGAAGGAAGGGCCTGAGGATGGTGTGAAGAGTGGACGGGCGAAGAGCAGCCAGGCTTCGGGGAGTTGAAGAGCACAACGTGGGACTCGGGGACAGTCCCTGCAGAACCTGGCCTACTGCAGGGCTGCTTCCGGTTCTGTCACGCCCAGGACCAGTAATAAGCCTATGACAGACAATGGAGACACAGCTATGCCATCGCACTTAATCGTCGTGACAACCCCCAGAATGTCTAGTCTTCAGGAGGCAGGAATGTCATGAGCATTCCTGTTCTGCCAATGAGGACACGGACTCAGAGACCTCAAGGCCCACAGCTCCAAAGTGGGCTGCAATTTGCACCCAAGGCTGCCTGACTTGGTGTCGGCTCCATCCCATCCAACCTGGTACCTCCTGAAGACCAGGCGCCTCACTCTTCTGACTCCCTTGTGTTTGCTTCACATGAGGATGCATTAATACCTAATTCTAGCTTTTATTACTCCTTCTGAATTCCTTGTATTTTTTCACATCTTCAATATGCTAACCTCCCCTAAAGTGTTTAGTCTTAACAAAAAAAAAAAAAGTAAATGTTACAGGAAAAAATAAACAAGCTGTTTGGGGATGTTACTGAATTCAAAGAGGTTCATCAACACAACCTGGATTTCATAGTGAAGGAAGCAGGGCACCAGATTCAGACAGATGTATGAGAACCTCAAGAGTTCTCTTCTCTCCCAGCAACTATTTCTTTTTTAATCTGCAACTCTCCTGACTGTGGATATGAATAATAAAGCTTACTTCTACAAGTCTTGATTTCTGACTATTTTACAGACAGAATGAACTTCCCTACTCTTTCATTTCACCTATGACTTTAATTGGTTTCTAAGAACACTTATGAACTGTACTCTTGTCTGTTAATGATGAAACTAAATGGGTAGTTTGTTGCCCCCCACTTCTAAAGGCAGTGCTAAAAGAATATTAAATGTACTGCAAAGCTGACAAGTTATTTGTGGACAACAGCTTAATTAGGACTCATTCCTAGAAAAACCATTTAAATGCTTGGGCATGTAGGGTATACCCCAGCTTTGACCCACTAACCTCCAGTGACGGGAGTAGACCCAGCACGCAATGCACAAGGCCACTGGTGGCTGCACTGGCAGCACGTCCCTGTGTCCCTCCCACTGTCTGCTGCCAACGGAACAGAGACTCGGAGGAGGGTCACTGCCAGGCTGTCATCTTCCTCCTACCATCCCCTCTCTCCAGAATGGGCTGGGCTCGTTAATGAATTATATATGGGTCAATCTCGGGAAAAGGGTACTGTTACCTCATACATGAGGGAAATCCTAGAAGCGCTTGTGCAAATGCAAACCGATTAAATTCCTATGCACCAGCGTTATCTGGCGTTTTGTAAAAACCACAGGTGTCAGATGAAGGGGTGTGTATGTAAGTTTGTTCTGAGAGAACTCTGAGTAGAGACTAGGCCAGACACTCCTTTTTGAGGAGGATTTTTTTTTTTTTTTTTGAATTAGGGAACTCTCCTAATTGGCGAGCCAGGCATTTGCAAACGATTAGAAGCTGCACAAGTTACTGCCCCAGGCATCTGGGTTGGTCTTTAAATGAATAAATAAGGGGCAATAAAGCGAATTAAGGCAATATTTATACTGAAATTACTTGTGCCTGGATCATTTGAACAAGCAGAAACTGAGCGTGTGTGTCTGCTGGGAAGGATTCAAGCCCAAAGCTTCGAGAGACAACTCCTTTTCTCCCCAGACTGACTCAAAATTCTCATATGAACAGACAGAGCTTGCACACTCATGTTTCTTAAGTGCTCTCATATGAAACAAGAGGTAAACCAAAATTACTTTTCAAATATTTGTGTAAGTGGTGATGGGTGATGGCAGCCTAACACTGTGAATGTGATTAACTTAACATTGCATTATATATCTGTATGCAATTAAAAGGGAAATTTTAGGCTGTGTATGTTACTAGAATAAAAATTAAAACAAACAAACAAAAACACAGCATCATCAGCCTGTACAACACAAGCAGGAACCCTAACGTAAAACCTGGTCTACAGCTAACAGTAAAATTATGATATTATTTCATCAATTGTAAAAAAAATGTACCACACTAAGGTGGAGTGCTAATCATTGTGGTGGGGGGGTGTAAAATAGGAACTCTATTTTCTGCCCGATTTTTCTATAAACCTACAAGTCCTCTAACAGATAGACAGACAGACAGACAGATAGATAGAATAGATAGACAAATGTTTGTGTAAGTGGTTAATTTAATGGCTATACCCCCTTGTCTCTCTTTCTGGCTGTTTAAATTTGGTGACATAACCTTGGCCCTGAACTCGAGTCCCCTCCACACGGCCCTCCCGTCCACTGAGAACATCCAGGAGTCTGTCCTGTTCAGTCCTCACTCTGGCCGGGTACCCCAACAGAGACAGATGCCACAAGTAATACCTTTGGAAGAGATTCCACCACCACCACCTCCCAATCAAAATGAAAGCCACCTGTATTGATTGGGTCAAACCTGTAACTGAGAGCTATTCATTAGCTGCGTGTAAACCAGCTCTGTTGACTGAAACGGGCCAGGCACCTGTGGGGGACCTGAACAACCTGCTGACGACAGTCGGGGCAGCCGTGCCTCGGTGCCCGGCAATCCCCAGCAAGCGGGACGGTGTGATGCTGAGCACAGAGGCCTTCTGGAGAGCCGGAGAAGGCGCTCCACTCACGCATGGTTTATCCTGAGAACGACCCCGCACGCTCTCCAGGCCACACTCCTCCTTTAGGAGCAGGAGGATCAGCTGCTTCTGGGTTTTCAGGACCAACCCTTCCTCCCCAGCCCAAACCCATTCTACAGAAACACTAAGTGTTTCTGGAGGGGATAAAAATTTCAAAAGCATTCCACTTGTAGTTACACTAGTGACTTCAGCTCAAATTTCATAATTAGTACAGCATTTGGGTGCAGGCACACTATAGCATGGGGCAGCAACACTGGACATCTACACAGTGTTCAGAAGCAGAAAAATGCTGAGTGAGGGGCAGTCGTGGGTCAACAGTCTTGGTAAAGCCTAGGCTTAATGTACCATAATTTTACATATAGTGAACCTTTTGTAATATACTACAAAATTTTAAAATAACTTAAATACTAAGAATAGAAATAAACATAATTCAACAGTAATGTGATTTCATAACTCTTATACAAACTGGCAGTTTGTATGAGTTTTTCAGGGAAAACCAAAGTTAAACTTGTAACATCTGTAGTAAGAGCCCAAGACCAGCATTAAAGAATTATTCATGGAAAAACATTTTCATACCATGAGCCAAAACTCAACTGCTAAAAATTATTTAACAGGCACACAAGTGTATGGGCTTATTACAGTATTCATTTCGTAGTATTCTAGCTTGCACGACACATCATCTGATTCTCCCTAACCAGAAGTTCCCAGGCTAAAACATAGGAACATTTGATCCACAGGATGAGTCTGAAAACTGGTGAGAAAATACAGCTGAAAAGTGGAAAAGCACAAATGGGTAAAGGAGGAAGACTGACTACCAGAAGTCATCACTGAGCGGGAGGCTACTTCCCCGCCTTACCATCCTGATTTGTAGGAAACCAGCAATGGCACAGGGGGGAAATGATGACAATCAGAAAAATCAACATTCAAAAATAGGAAACATGTCTCATAACATGAGGCTCTTTGTAAGGAATGGAAAATAAAGTGATGGCTCTGATTTTACAAGCACATAAAAATAAGCTGTATTAATTTATACTCATGTCTACACTATTATTTAATTTAAAACACTTACAGCTAAGTGGTTAAGAACATGGACCAGGAACTGGGTTCAAATCACTCCACCCCTTAAATAACTCTATGTGGTGGGGAAGCTCCTTAACCAAGTTCTGTGTACCTCAGTCTTCTCATCTGTAACATGGGGATATTATATCTATGTCTCAAAGTTAGCAGTTAAGGAGTACACTTTACCATAGGCAATGCCCTGAGAACAATATGTGGCTGAGAATCGAGAAGGGTTGGTTAGCCATCAGGATTATTAAAAAATCACTCAAAAAACGTTAACTCCAAAACACCAAAACTCTAACAAGTGCACAATTTGTCCTCTCAGCCAGGGACTTTTCAGTGAAAACGTTTAAATTTTTCTTTAATTAGGGTTAATTGGCAGATGTCACAAAACACCAGTGACTTTATAAAACTCATTTTCACAAATCAAAAGGTACAGTTCGTCTTGAGGATGTTCCAGCCTAGTGTCTCAGCTGGCAAGGAGAAAAGTGAGGTTATAATAATGAAGAAGCTAAAGACAGATTCAGGCTTTCTAGCAGTGAATCTAAACAAGCAGAGCCTGCTCCCAAATTCATTAGGGACTTCACTGATACGTTTAGAAAAGTAGAACTGTGAAGGGAGAGGTTGAGATCCTCCCTCTTCACAGCCCCCTAGCAACCTAGGGAGGCAGCAGAAAGTAGCACACAGCCTTTTTTTTTTTTTTTTTTTTTTTTTTTAAGCATACCCCCACACATTCTCTGAAGAATCCAAGAAGAAAAGCAATTAAGGCCTTGGAGGTGAGCAGCTTGCAGTGAAGGTGGAGTAGGAAGAGAAAACACACCGAGTTTGTCTCCAGAGTTACTTCTCTCACTTCTAGCCTCTCACTCCAACAGCCTTCACCCCCTGGCACAGGGTCAGGGGTCAAAGGAGGGAGGGTGCCCAGGGGAAATGTGCCACAGGTACACCTGTGTATGGCTCAGGAAGGCGTGGCACAAGATCGTGAGCCAAGAAGTGGAGAGAGCGCAGGAAAAGCTTTCCATGGCAACAAGGGCTGGTGGGTAAGCCTGGAAAGGGGTTGTGAAGGTGGTTCTGGGGTGCAGATGGCTCCAGTTCTCATGGGGCAGCAGGAACATGGACATGGTGGCAAGCACTGCCGAGCACGCCTCGCGGCTCCACGCAGGGGCCACGGTGTCTGGCTGCATGCTGTTGCCGTCACGCGTGCACAGCCTTGCGAACTGTTCCTCCTCTGTGATCCCGGGGGCACGGGGGCTTGCAGCTGCCCTTAGGGACCCTGCTCTTCTCCCAGCACAGCTGCCTGCCAGGTTAGGTCCCTCCAGGGACATCCACACGGGTCACACCCTGCCACCTACACTCCACGCACAGCCCTTCAGTCGGCAGCAGAACAAATAAAATCTTCAACGACAAAATGCATTTCTCCCGTAAAAAAGGCAGGAGGCCTTTCTTTCATTATTTGAATCATTCCTTTCTCTCCCTCCTGCCTCATGCTGTCATTGTTTCATAAGCAAATACATCATTTTGGGTATCAGGACACTCCACAAAATGTAACACCTAAATAACAATAATCCCCTTAAAGCCCTCTATATAAAACAAACACATCCCCATAACACATGTCAAATCCCATAACATATGTTCATTTTTTCCATAAATTCAAAAACTTCAACAAAAGAAATTTTTTTTAGGTTAAGTAGGAATGACTATGTCTGCCATAAACACTCCTAGGTGCAATGATTTTCAAAAATAGATTCAAAGGCACACCCTTACTGACAGCCAATTATATGCTAGATACCATGCTAAGGACTATGGGGAATAAAAATGAATCAAACAAAGGGCATGACATGAGTGTCGACAATTTCGTGGTAATACAGAGGAAACGGCAATTCTCTTTATCTTTTAAAGACCCAATCACTAAACAAAAAAACAAAAAAAAAAAGCTGAAAAAACACCTGGTAACTTTTGCTTTTTCCTAAAATTCCTTGTTGTCCCTTTCAGCTGCTGGCTGGGCACTAGGTTTACAATCCTTTTTAACACTACATACTACATTATACTACATTTCAAAATGGTTAAAAAAGAATACATCAAATATACATCTCAGTTTTTATCAACTTATTGCATTTGATGCCATAATTAGACACATTAAGAAAGATACAAACTGACAGCCATAAAACTCTACCATTTCAAGTTCCTGGTCATCACTCTGGGCTGCTGTGGCCAAGGAACTTTCTCCAACTCACAGCGTTCCCAAGTTTACACATCTTGGTATTACCAAGCACTCATGCTCTGTCTACTCTGCCCAAACCTCTATTCATCAATCTAAAACTTTAAATAAACATGGATTTATCAGCCATGAAAACAGAGAATTGGTTCAAACGGCCATGACGAAACCATGAGGCATGATGCCCAAGTCTCAGTCGCTGGAAACTGGTATGGGTATCCCAATGAAGGCCACCGTTTCAGAGGTGAATGCAAGTACGCCCAGTGCCCCGTGCCCCCCTGCAAGCAGGCCCAGTGCCCGCATCCCCCTGCAAGCAAACCCAGTGCCCACATCCCCCTGCAAGCACGCCCAGCACCCGCACCCCCCTGCAAGCAAACCCAGTGCCCACATCCCCTGCAAGCACACCCAGTGCCTGCGCCCAGGGGGGCCCAACAGCCAGCCCACCAGGGCCAACTCAAAGGTGCAGCCACTTCCACTTCAACAGAGTCCAAATGTAGACTCTGCCCTGGAACAAAGTGCAAGACTATCTTGAAGCATGTTTTTATACTTCTCTAACTTCCACTGGATGACTCATAGTTATGTTTCATAGGTACTTTTATTTCTAAAAAAGGAATATGTTTGAGTACTGGGGAGGCCAGCCTACAGCTCTAAAACTTGGTGACTAGGCAAGAAAAACAAGGGAGAAGCTGGCTCATCTCCAGCTCAGGAAAAGTGGTTTTAAGGACCAATGGCTACTTTAAAACATCACAATTTAACACAACTTTGCAATTAATTTTCCAGGATAGTCTCATGAATCTAGTCAACATTTAAACACTACTCAGTGGTGCTAATTGGGTCTAGCTCTTAAAAGTCTGTTTAACAAGCTATTCAAAACACCCTGGTCCCAGGCTGCCTGAAAGAAACATTTGCAGACATTTACCAGGGCACAGCTAGGACTCGGTCCTTCCAGCTGTTCTCCAAAGGCTGAGGTATTCAGAACAGCAACCCTTCCTCTACTTGGAGGAAGGACAAACTGCACATCCACCTTCCAAGCCCTTCCCACCCTGTGTCAACCTCCCGTAACCTCCATTCCTGGGGAAGGCTTGGGAAGCGTCCATGAGTCACCCAGGAAGGAGTATGTGTCTACTTCACTTTACAAATGAGAGAAACGAACCTATTTGTAAAAGGAGCGAGAGAGAACTGCACGTTGCAGTTAGACAGTCTACAGGTGTCCACTGCAGAGTGCGGAATTACTCCCCACCTGTCCACAGTTTGGTTGACTCTCGCAGCATTTCAAATTCATTATGTCGAATGTAAATGTAATACCAACTCTCCCTCTGCTGAATCAAATTGCTTGTAGGAAAGCGCAATCTAAAGAAAAAGGGTAGACAAGTCCTATAAAGCCTCAAATAAATATCAGGTACAATCCCATTTCCTGTTAAAAGTTCTGTTGCTGGCTACAAACTGTTTAACATGCACTCATAATTTTAGGCAAGGCAACTATTAGTGATGTTAAATGCAAGGCTTAACAATATACCTGGCAAAAGCAAAGACTAAATAAGTCAGAAAATAATTTTTTCAAACTGACAGTAAGAAAATGCTTCCTTCAAACTTTTCTGTTATGAAAACATGTTATGAACTAACCAAAGTTCAGGAAAGCTTGCTTCTCTTCAATTAAATCAGCTTCAGAATATTTTTAAACCTTTCTCCCACGTGCTCCAGAAGTCACTCATCCACCTCCTTCCCATCAATTTTTTTTTCCCGTCTTCTCACAATCATTATTTCCACTTCGCATTGCCCCTCCCCTACCCTCTCCCAGGCGTTTGGCATGAGCACTGCAATACCCCAGACTTCCTCCTGCTCCTTAGCCGGAGCCACCCCTGCATCAGCACCTGGGCAGGTGTGCACGAGACTGCCCCAGGGCCTGGTGGCCAGTCTGGGCCTCGGAGCCACTCAGAGCCAAGCAGACCTGTTCTTGCTGCCACGTTCGAGAGCTTTATGCTGGCCGTGCCTGCCCACAGCTCGTCAGGGCTGGCCCGCCATGAGTGGGTGTCCACCCCACCTGGGACATCATCAGGACTGACCTGCCAAGTGTCCACCCCTTCTAGGACTGGCAAGGACCCTGCAGCTTGACAGGGCTGGCCCGCAGTGAGCCAGCGTCCACCCAACTAGGACTGACAGGAACATGGCCGTCAATGTCCTCATAGCTATATTTTTTCGGTCAATGTCAGGATTTATTTTGGGTGAAAAAAGTGGTACCAAGCTCTCCTGTAATCCTCCAGAGTTTACTTTGTTCTGGCTTTAAGTCTGAGAACACTGTTGCCTTTAGAAGGGAGGAGGTCCTTGTAAGACAACAGACAGAAAAGTGAGGGAGGGAGGCAGGGACCCTGATCTTCTGGGGAAACGTGGAGAGGCCTAGATGATCAGGAGTAAGAGTCACTGAAAATGACAAAAATGACGATGAGAACCAGGGGTTCACTCAAATTCAAGAAATCCAACCCCCCATCCTCCAGAACCTCACTTACACCTACCCTGCCACACAAGTACCTATCAGTCCATTTGCCTAAGAATAATTTCCAAGGCTGGGTTAAACAAATTGTTCAACATTTTTCCTAAGGCATTTGATCAAATCATTTTTTTTTTTAAATTTCCTTGACTCAGAATGCTACACAGATTGTTAAGACACATTAAAGATTTAATAACAGCTTTTTTGGAGGGAAAGGGGGCACATTAAATAAACATCTCTACTGAAAGAGGCACAAAGATTTCAGAAAGTTAAAATAGAGAGAAAGTGAACTTCAGAAGTGATGAGTAATTTTAGATACCGTACTCATAAAAAGCATTGGTGAATTTTCAGAATATGTTTTATACTCACAGAAATGTGACTAGAGCCAGGGTCTCTGGGTGTAAACATCCCAGATACCGAGCCTCGCACAAACAGTTCTAAGTACATGGGGCAGAAGAGGCTCACAATTTTTCAACTGTGGCTGAATTCATGGCAATTTCGACTACAAATAATTTCCAGTAAGACCAGGTCACTAATGATTTTGAAATTATCTTTCTCCCTTCCAAATCTCTCCATTTTTACTTGTCAATTCACGATCACTCATCAATAGGACAAAAGTGAATTGATCCACAACCCCCACCCCCGTGCTTTTTTGCAATCACACACACACAAAACCAGGACTCAGCCGTCAACAAAACATTTGGAATATTTTAAGTCACAAACAAGCTTCATTAAAATGAAAATGTGGAACAACCAAAGGAGCCAGGCGACATTTATACAAACTGATTATAAAGTGTGTTACTCAACACAGAGGTCCATTTACAACCAACCCTGTCCAAGAGCCACTGAGGGCCGGGAACATGTCCTGCACACGGAGGCACCTGCACCTCCGAGAGAGTAGGATGCTGGAAGAATGAAGCCAATTTTGTAAGGATTCAGAACAGCAAAAGTGATGAATGGATAATACGATGACAATCCATGGCAATCCAAGTAGAAAAGCACGGAAACCATGGGAAAGAAAGCACAGCAAAGCCTGTAGGGTGCTAAAACGCAGGCTGAAAATGGAACACAGAAAGTGTCCGCCCTTGCTGCCACTAACCCAATTCAGCAATTTTTTTCCTGAAACACCAAGAACTTTCCACATATATAGCATGTACTGAATAAACAAGTGCTTAAAGACGGAACTTTTATCAGAAACATTTAGAAGTTGCTATGATGCGATCTTTCCTCTAGAACTACATGAGCTAAAAATAAGAGGATATGAACAATCAGCAAGGAAAACAAGCTCCTGCATACCAACAAAGCCCTGAATTATGATAAAGACCTAATGTTAAGCAAATGCAAACACGCTACAGCACATTAAAGCCTTATGATTTTCTCAATATGATAGGAAACACACGTTCAAAGCCTCCACAATATAAAGAGCCTTTTCTAGATTACAGGACAGTGGAAAGCGCCGTGCAGGATCTGTGCTCTGGTGGCTGGGAAGAGGCTACCCGGCGGGGACAGCCTCACAGCCCCAGGAAAGACCAGGCCAAGCAGCTGTCGGCTGTCTTTTTGCTTAGGACACACAAACAGCACAACATACCTCATCCCTTCAACTCTCAAAATACAACTGCTGTTGCTAAGGTGAAGAGCAAAGCTCTTTTAACAAAAACATCATCAAAATCCCCACAGGACAAATTCTGCAAGGCATTCAGGTAGCAACCAGTTGGATTTTCGGTATATGGAACCAAATGATGGAACAAACAACATTCTCGGGGACGACTGCTTGTCTGGTTGTGGAAATCTGGAGTCAAGGTCAAGTGGGCAGGCCTTCGTTAGTGAACAGTTGCACCACACACACAGTGCTGGAATGGGAACTGGGTGTATGAATCCCTTCTTGCTTCTGAAGTCGTCTCCTCTTGGGTGATTTTGTTAAATGCTTACCAAGAAAATAAATCCAAAGTAACAGTGTCACTGCCTATCGGCACTTAGCAGTGGCCACGGGATTCCTGAACACCAAAACGCACCCTGGAGATCCTGGGAGGTGCAGCCAGGGAGGGACAGGCAGCTGGAATGGGGTCCCGGCGCCCTCAGCAGCCGATGGCGGGCACAGGGAACGGGAAGAGCCCAAGTTTAAAACCAGCCACATTCTGGAGGAAAAAATAACTGGGACTCTCATGTTTAAGCAGCAGTGTTGAACTGTTTTACTTTTTGTAATTATTTAGAGTCCGTTTAGGGATTTCCTTTGGGAGAGGGGTGTTATTTTCGGGGGTTTTGTGTGTGTGTGTGTGTGTGTGTGTGTGTGTGTGTGTGTGTGTCAAAGAAAGAACTATTTAACAAGTAATAATTTCTTTAAGCTAGTCACCTGTAGGGGATGTACTAATTCTTCTGAAAGGGTACATTTTTTTCAGTGAATTGATGCTTTTTTAAGTCATAAAAAGCAAGTGTCCAAGGACGTATTTTTTTCTTTTGTATTTACTGAACACCTACTATTAAAGAAAAGAAAGAAAAAACAACCCTTTTAAGGCATAACTGGTCAATGGAATGATAAGACAAGTCACAAAAATCTACTACATGTACACAACCTGAGTCCCAGAACCAGACTTCAGAGACTGCTACGTAATCACTTGCAGTGGAGGGAAATTCAGGGCTGCTTCATTAACAGCACAACTACTGGGACAGTACACGGAGGGGCGTGGGGGGGCTAAAGGGTTTGAGGTTTCTTTCTGGGGTAATGAAAGTGTTCTAGAATTGACGGTGCTGATGGTTACACATATCATGAATATACTGAAAAGCACTGAACAGCCCACTTCAAATGGATGAACTGTGGGTATGTGAACTATATTTCAATAAAGCTCTTAAAGAGACACAGAGACAGACAGACACTAGCCACTCTCAAATCCAGGTGAGCAGCAGGACTTCAGGGGAAGACGGCAGAGTAGGGAGCTCCAGGACTCACTGCTCCTCCAAAAGCAGCCAGTGGACAGGCAGAAACCGCCGGAAACAACTGTTCTGGGGCTCCAAGGCCAGCAAACACTGCAGGGCATCCAGGGAAGAGCGGCACAAAGAGCTGAGAAACTGCAGTAAAAAATGAGAGGACCTCGCTCCACGGCAGCGGCTGGTGCCCACACCCCACCCTGAGGCACACCGCCACAGGTCCGGTTCCCAGGGGACTGCTGCAGGTGGAGTGGGTCACTGAAGCCCTCACCCCAAGAACAGGGAGGGATGGGGGTGCCCCACAGCCGAGTACTGGACATGGCTTTTTATAGGAGAACTTAGGCCACTGGGTCGTGGCTCTGGACCGCTGTTTTAGCACACTACAGAGAGGGACCACCATTGTTTCAACTCTGTCCCCGACAGAGGCGAAGCTAAAGGAGGTTAAAGACACACTGCCTCCTTGGTTTGCCAAAGAACACCACGTGCTTGGCAGGCCAGGACAGCACAGCCTTGGAGAGCTGATGGACAGGCTTTTTGGGGTCTTTGTGACCCTCTCCCAAAGGCCCTTTGGAACCAGTCTGTGTCCCCTTTTTGAGTCCCTGGCCTGTTTTGGCTGAGAAATACTGACTTGAGAAAGTCCTCCCCGGGGTGACCCTCCGCAGAGAATTTGCACTCCAGGCAAAAGCAGCTAGACGCAAGGAAAGGAGAGTTTTAAAAAAAAACCTGGAGGCAAAACAAAAACAGAACAGAACAAGATTCCTGAGAAAGAACAGAGGAAAGGAAACTTTCTCCTGAGGGTCAAACAACTGCATGCACAAACAGACCAATCTTAAAAATTGTACCACATACCCAGGACAAGGATCAGATATAGAAGAGTTGAATAACGCTGATCAGTTAAACATGGACAATTCTACAGGTCTAGAGTAAGTTGAAACAGGGACAAAGAACAGCCTTAACACAAAGTCAATCAACAATAAAACCGCAGACAAGACAGAGAAACTAACCTTCAAAGTAAACTCAACATGATCAGATGCCTAGACATCAGCAAAAAATTACAAACCAGATTAAGAAACACGAAGATATGGCCCAGTCAAAGGAACAAATTAAAACTTTGGAGGAGACAGAATTTGGAACAACTAATCAAAGATGATCAAACAAATCTCCTAAATCAATTCAAGCAGATGAAGGAAAATATGGCTATAGATAAAGGATATTAAAAATACACTGGGCAAGCATAAAGAAGAATTTTAAAGCATGAAAAGAAATGTAACAGATCTTATGGAAATGAAAGGTACAATAGAAGAGATTTAAAATATACTAGAGGCATACAACAGCTTCAGATTTGAATAGGCAGAAGAAAGAATCAGTGAACTAGAAGACAGGACATTCAAAATCTTACAAAAAGAAAAACAGATAGAGAAAAGAATGGGAAAAAATCAGCAGGGTCTCAAGGAATTGAAAGGCAGCACAAAGCTCACAAACATATGTGCCTTGGGTGTCCCAGGAGAAGAGAAGGGATAATGGGCAGAAAGAATACTTCAGGAAATAATGGCCAAAAATGTTCCAACTCTTATGAAAGATACAAATGTACACGTCAAAGATGCGCAATGTACTCCAACAGAATAAATCCTCATAGACCTGTTCTGAGACACATACTAGTCAGAATGTCAAATGCCAAAGATAAACAAAGAACAATCCTGAAAGTAAGAGAAAAGCAATTCCTCATTTATGAGGGAAAAGCAGTAAGATTAAGTGCTGATTTCTCATCACAAACCATGGAGGTAAGAAGACAGTGTTATGATATATTTAAACAACTTAAAGAGAAAAATTGTCCATCAAGAATTCTTTATCCAGCAAAACTCTCCTTCAAAAATGAGGGACATTTAATATAGTCACAGATAAACTGAGAGAGTTCATCAACAAGAGACATACTCTACAGGAAATGCTAAAGGGAGTTCTGCAGGCTGAAAAGAAAAGACAGGAGAAAGAGGTTTGGAGGAGAGTGGAGAAATGAAGATTATCAGTAAAGGTAATTAAAAGGATAAAAAGAGACAAAAATAAGATAGGAAATACAAAAACCAAAGGATAAAACCGTTGAAGTAAGTACTGCCTTTACAGCAATATTGAATGTTAAAGAATTAAACCCCCTAATCATAAGACACAGATTGGAAGAAAGGATAAAAAAGTATTTTCTAGCTATACGCTATCTTAAATACAAGGACACAAATAGGTTAAAAGTGAAAAGTTGGAAAAAGATATTCCACGCATTCACCAAAAAAAAGCTAAGGTAGCCATATTAATACCAGAAAAAAAAAATAGACTTCAAATGCAAAACTGTTATAAGAAAACAAAGAAGGACACTATATATTAATGAAAAGGGCAACCTACCAAGAAGAAATAATCATAAAAATTTAAGCACCTAACCAGGTGCCCCAAATACATGAGGCAAACACTGGCAAAAATGAAGGGAAAAACAGGTGTCTCTACAATCATCACTGAAGACTTCAATATTCCACTCTCATCAATAGACAGAACATCTAAACAGAAGAGCAAAGAAACAGAGAACTTGAATAATATGATAAATGAACTAGACTTAACAGACATATACAGAATACTGTACCCCAAAACAGCAGGATACACAGTCTTCTCAAGTGCTCATGGATCATTCTCCGAGACAGACCACATGCTGGGTCAAAATGTAAGTCTCAATAAATTTAGAAAGATTGAAATTACACAAAGGACTTTCTCTGAACATAATGAAATGAAGCTGGAAATCAGTAACAGGAGAAGAACCAGAAAATTCACAAATATCTGGAAGCTCAACAACACTCTCTAAACAAACAGTGGCTCACAGAAGAAATTGCAAGAGAAATCAGTAAATAACTCAAGACTAATGAAAATGAGAACACAGCATCTCAAAACTTATGGGATGCAATAAAGGCAGGGTGAGAAGGAAATCCATAGCCCTAAAGGCTTACATTAAAAAAGAAGAAGAGCTAAAATCAAAGATTTAACTGCACACCTGGAGGAACTAGAAAAAGAACAGCAAACTAATCCCAAAGCAAGTAGAAGAAATAAAGATTAGAGCAGAAATAAATGAAACTGAGAAGACAAAAAACAATAGAGAGACTTAATAAAACCAAAAGTTGATTCTTTGAGAAGATCAATAAAACTGACAAACTCTTAGCTACACTGACAAAGCAAAAACAGAGGAAAGATGAAAATAAAATCAGAAATGCGAGGGGGGACGTTACTACTGACTCCACAGAAATAAAAAAGATTAAAAGAGGATACTAGGAACAACTGTATGGCAACAAATTAGACAATTTAGATGAAATGTACAAACTGCTAGAAACATACAAACAACCCACACCTAGTTGAAATGGAAGAACTTAACAGAACTCTAGTTGAAATGGATTAACAGAACAATTATAGGTAAAGAGATTGAATCAGTCATCAAAAAACCTCCCAACATTCCAAGAAGAATGAATATTAATCCTGTTCAAACTCAAACTTCACAGAACAATTATAGGTAAAGAGACTGAATCAGTCATCAAAAAACCTCCCAACATTCCAAAAAACCTCCCAACATTCCAAGAAGAATGAATACTAATCCTGCTCAAACTCTTCCAAAAAACTGAAGAGGAGGGAACACTACCTAATTCTATAAAGACAACATCCCCTTAATACCAAAGCTAGAAAGATAATACCAGAAAAGTAAATTACTGACCAATTTCTCTAATGAATATAAATGCAAAAATCCTCAACAAAATACTTGCAAATCAAACCCAACAGCACATTAAAAAAATTATACACCATGATCAATTGGGTTTTATCGCAGGTATGCAAGGCTGGTTCAACACAAGAAAAGCAATTAAAATAATGTACAACACTAACAAATCAAAGGGGAAAACCTACATGATCATCTCGACTGACACAAAAGGCATTTGACAAAATCCAGCATCCTCTCTTGATAAAAACACTTTGAAGAATAAGAATAGAAAGAAACTTCCTCAACATGATTAAGGGTATATATGAAAAACCCACAGCTAACATCAAACTCAATGGGGAAAGACTGAAAGCTTTCCCTCTAAGATCTGGAACAAGACAAGGATGTCCACTGTCACCACTGTTATTCAACATTGTGCTGGAAATTCTAGCCAGAGCAGTTAAGCAAGTAAAAGAAATAAAAGGTATCCAAATTGGAAAGGAAGAATTAAAACTTTCAGTTTGCAGATGACAAGATCCTATATATAGAAAGCCCCCAAAAATCAATGACAAAGCTACTAGAGCTAATAAATGAGTTCAGCAAAGTGCCAGGATACAAGATTAACACCCCAAAATCAGTAGTTTTCTACACACTAGTCATGAGCAATCTGAGAAGGAAATCAAGAAAAAAAAGTCCATTTACAATAGCAACTAAAAGAATCAAATATCTAGGAATAAATTTAACCGAGGACATAAAGGACCTGTACACAGAAAACTATAAAACATTGCTAAAAGAAATCAAAGAATACCAAATAAATGGAAGGACATTACGTGTTCATGGATTGGAAGACTAAATATCGTTAAGATGTCAATATTACCCAAACGTATTTGCAGATACAATGCAGTACCAATCAAAATTCCAACACCCTATTTTGCAGAAATGGAAAAGCCAATTCTCAAATTTATTTGGAAGAGTAAGAGTAACAGTCAAAAATATTTTGAAAAAGGAGAAAGTTAGAGGATTCACACTTCCTGACTTTAAAACATATTAAAAAGCTATAGTGGTCCAAAAAGCATGGTACGGGCATAAAAATAAATACACTGACCAATGGAATTAAATTGAGAGTTTAGAAATAGACCTTCACATTTATAATTGATTGATACTTGACAAAGTTGCCAAGTCCACTCCACCGGAACAGAATAGTCTCTCCAACAAATGGTGAGGGAAGAACTGGATATCCACATCCAACAAAATGAAAGAGGACCCCTATCTCACACCTTCTACAAAAATTAAATCAAAATGGATCAAAGACTTAAATATAAGAGCCAGGTCCTTAACCTCCCAGAATAAAATGTAGGGAAGTGTCTTCAAGATCTTGTGTAGGCAATGGTTTCTTAGACTTCACACACAAAGCACAAGCAACGAAAGAAAAAATAGATATATGGGACCTCCTCAAAACTAAAAACTTTTGCATTTCAAAGGACTTTGCCAAAAAGGTGAAAAGGCAGCCTACTCAATGGGAGAAAATATTTGGAAACCACGTATACAATAAGGGTTTAATTTCCAAAATGTACAAAGAAATCCTACAATTTAACAATAAAAAAAACAAACAACCCAATTTAAAAATGGGCAAAAGACATCTATAGTCATTTCTCCAAAGAGGAAATACAAATGGCTAAAAAGCACATGAAAAGATGCTCCACATCACTAGATATTAGGGAAATGCAAATCAAAACCTCATGAGATATCAATTCATACCTACTAGAATGGCTACTATTAAATAAAAAGAAAACTACATGTCTTAGAGAGGATGTGGAGAAATAGGAACACTCATTCACTGCTGGTGGGAACATAAAATGGTGCAGCCACTGTGGAAGACAGCTTCGCGGTTTCTCAGGAGGCTAAGTATAGAACTGCCACATGATCTGGCAATCCTGCTACTGAGTACATACCCAGAAGAATTGAAAGCAGGGACGTGAACAGACATCTGCATGCCAATGTTCATAGTAGCACTAGTCACAACTGCCAAAAGACAGAAACACCCCAAGTGTCCACCAAACGATGAATGACTAAACAAAATGTGGTATATACATACGATGGAATATTACTGAGCTGTAAGAAGGAATGACGTCCTGATACATGAGACAACATGGATGCCCTCTGAGGACATTATGTTGAGTGAAATTAGCCAGACACAAAAGGACAACTATTGTATGATCTCACTAATATGAACTAACTACAGTAAGCCAAACTCATAGAGCTTGAACCTAGAATATAGGTTACCAGGAGACAGAATGAGGGTAGAATCGGGAGGTGATGCTTAATTTGTGCAGCATTTAATTAGACTGATTGTAAATGTTTGGAAATGGATAGAGGTGACAGTAGCACATTACTCTGAGTGTAATTAACATTGCTGAACTAGGTTTGTGAATTGTGGTTCAAAGGGGAAATTTAGGGTCATGTATGTCACTAAAGGAAAGATAAGAGGATAAAACATGGAACTCCGTGACACAGCAAACTCTTGTGGACACTGACTGTGGTTAATAGTACAAACATAAATGTGTTTTTTCATGAACTAGAACAAATGTATGTCAGTACTACAAGGTATTAACAACAGGGTGGTATATCGGAAAAAATACACCTAATGTAAACTATGGACTATAGTTAACAGTAATATTTTAATATTCTTTCATCAACTGTAACAAAGGTACGAGACCAATGCTAAGTGTCAATAATAAGGGAGTATAAGGCTATGGGGTTTTTCTTGTCGGATTAATGAATCGATTGTGGTGATGAATGCACAGCTCTGTGCTTTTCCTGAGAGCCAATGGTTGTACACTTTGGAAAGATTGTATGGTGTGTGAATATATCTCAGTAAAACTGCTTTAAAAAAAAAACCCACGTGGGTGGAAAATAACCCACAGGGGAGGAGGAAGGATCAGGCGACTTCTGGCCCTAGCAGCAGACTCCCCGCATGTCCCACCCTGTGTCTCCAAAGACACGCCAGCCGCACTGCCTGGATTAGTGGTGAGCAAGGAGAAGTGGAAACGCCAGCACTTGTCACCCCTGCTCCAGAAGGAAGTACCCAGTAAGATGCAAGGTTTCAGCAGTATTTAGTCCCATTTTCCTCATCGAACATGCAGAAAATCAGGGAAAGTTTCAAAAAAAAAATCATCAGCACTCCAAATTCATACCTCGGGAGCACTTGAACCATCAGGAGCAAACTGAATTCTTAAATACTACTGAGTTTTCCAACTGGAAACAAAATGTAGAAAAAAAAAACGTGATAACAGAGGAAAAGTCCATAAAGTATAACACTGTACTTTTTAATTACTGCTGTAGTCTCATTAAAGGCCAAGTTTCTACATGTAAATTTGTCATTCATTTTTATACTTCAATCTCTAATAAAACAGAGGCATGGAATTTATGCCATCATTTAATCGTGCTTCTATTATTACAGGGAGATTTCTGCCAGATATATGGACAAGTAAGAAGCTACACTGCTTGCGATGGGCCCATCATTTTTAAAACAGTATGACTGTCCTTTCACTTTGAAAACTCAGCTATTCCACCCAAGCTCTGTCACAGTTTCCATCATTTAGACATAAGCCTGGCCCAAAGGTTGAAGCACCTCTGTAAAGCAATCAGAGGACTGATGTTGAGATTCAGAGAACCAAGGTGCAGGTGAAGATAGTACCAGCAGAAGGAAAAGGAGATCGTCTGGACGCTGAGGATGCCTAAAGAAGAGAGCAAATTGCAGGGGCCCTATGCATTTTACAGACGCGCTGCTCTCCTCGGCTCCACGCCAGCAATGACTTAGATAACAAGATGGAGAAGTCCCACTTGTCAAATCCGCAAACCGCACAGCTGGGAGAAATTATTACTTCATTGGGTGAAAATAATACTATCCAACGATCTGAACAGGATGAACTGAGTAAGATGAACTTCAAAGATATGTATGAAGTCATACATATTATATATTATTCAAAATATTAATTTCTTAAATACAAGTCATAGAAGACCTGGGTGAAGAAGAAGAGAGAGAGGGGAAGGACCAAAAAATCTATTGGGCATTCTGGGGGCTCTGATCCAATGTCCCGACAGCAAATAGGTACTCAAACCTGGAATTCTACGACCCATGTCAGGCACAAAGTGTGGAAACCACCATAGGAGGAACTCTGAGGGATGGGGTGGGTGGTTAAAAATCAAGCTTAGGCGTCTCACCGAGTGCCTCTTTGTTGCTCAGATCTGGCCCTCTCTCTCTAGCTAAGCCACCTCGGCAGGTGAACTCACTGCCCTCCCCCCTACACAGCACCTGGCTCCCGGGGGTGCAAATCTCCCTGGCAATGTGGGATATGACTCCTGGGGATGAATCTGGACCAGACATTGTGGGATTAAGAACATCTTCTTGACCAAAAGGGGGATGCGAAATGAAATGAAATAAAGCTTCAGTGGCTGAGAGATTTCAAATGGAGTCGAGAGGGCACTCCGATGAGCATTCTTATGCACAATATAGATAACCCTTTTTAGGTTTTAATGCATTGGAATAGCTAGAAGCAAATACCTGAAACCATTAAACAGCAACCCAGTAGCCATGACTCTTGAAGATGATTGTACAGCAATGTAGTTTACAAGGGGTTACAGTGTGATTGTGAAAGCCTGTGGGTCACACTCCCTTCATCCAGTGTATGGATGGATGAGTAGAAAAATAGGGACAAGAAATTTAAAAAAATAGGGTGGGAGGGGGTGGATGATTTGGGTGTTCTTTTTCACTTTTATTTATTATTCTTATTATTACTTTTTCTGGTACAAGGAAAATGTTCAAAAAATAGATTGGAGTGATGAACGCACAACTATACGATGGTACTGTGAACAGCTGACTGTACACTTTGGATGACTGTATGGTATGTGAATACATCTCAATAAAACTGAATTTTTAAAAAATCAAGCTTAGGGTTGGAGGGGGCTAGGAAGGGACCAGGTGATCGTATTCAAGTATTTCAAAGCTCTGTAAAAAAGAGCTCTTTTAGTTCTGGACACTTAGGTAAAGAACCAAACTAGAATAACTCAATGGAGTTTTAGAGAAAGAGATTTCAACTCCAAGAGTTTTGAGGTGGAGAGAGAAGGACAGAAGGGACTAAAAATAAGGAGAAATTAATCAGAAGAGATTAAAAAAATAAAAGGTTATACTTCTTGAGAAATTTCTTCCTTTTCCAGGTAGCGAAGGGTCCTTGGGGCTTGGGCAGTCACTCTTAACACTGAGCTCTAATTAACGCTTTCAACTGTTGTCTCAGAAAATGCCCACCTACACACATTTTTTGGATAAAATTTCAAGGGGTTACAGATGCTGTGGAGCCCACCCATGGACCCCCAGAACCTAGATGGAGGAGGAGGCAGTCCCACCTCACTGGTGTTCTCTCCATGTGGAGCTGAAGGAACTGCTGACTACTGCAATTTACAAAAAAGGTTCCAACAGTTATTTCTATTCACCCTTTTTTTGTTGCCCACACCATGAGAAACCTCCCAAAGCCTTTGTTCCTGAACACTAAGCTCACCTCTTCAAGCTGGCAAATCTTTAATCTGTGTGATTGTCATTAGCTCTCAAAAATTATTAAAGATATGATGGAAAGAAGAAATCACAGTATTTCCTGAAAAGGAAACCAAAATTGGCTAACTTTCCCTTAAAAGGCTGTAGTCACAAAAATTTATATACAATCCAAAGTTAATGGGCAAAATGAGACACCCATAATATACATCAGGAGTGATAAGGCAAATCCCAAAAAGGATTGAGACTTCAGCTTTCTGCATCTACGTGGAGCCCAGTACCGTGCCTTCACATTCTTGTTTCCTTCATACGAGGCACACGCGGGATGGGCAACCGTGCGAGTCAACCGTAAGAGGGTGCTGGCTGAGTGGGTCTGCCAAGCCCCCTGGAGCCCTGAGCCTATCTGCCTCTGGCAATGGCACCCACCAGCCAGTTACTGCCGAGGAGGACACTCGGCGCCAAGGCCAGGAGCAGAACGGCCAGGGCCCGGGGAATACAGAGTCACACTGGTTAGTTTCTTTCCTCCAGTCCTAAACCACTGCTCTTCTCCTACCCAGCTTGAACCCTAACCCTTTAACGACGGCCCACTGCTCAGACTCCCCTCCCTTTCCATGCCATCTGAGCCAGGCTAGACCCTTTGATCATAGCTCTCTGCACACACCCCACGATTTGGAAGAGACACCAAAATTTAGGGAAGGCAATACAGTTCTGCAAAAACAACAGACATTTCAGAGTTGAACAGAACCAGGTCTAGATTCCACACATCAGAGGGATGTGGGGGGATAAAATGAGAGATCTATGAAAAGGCTCAGCAGTGGACTCTGTGTAGACATAAAACATGCAGGCTGAAGCTCTCACTTCCCACTCTGTACAGTACATGCTCAGTCAACAGTAGGTATCATGCTAAGGAACGAGACCACCCCATGCCTTTGTGACCGAGTCAGAACGTGAAATGCCTCCCGATTTCCTCTTCTTTCTGCTGAACCCAGTTACTTCTCTGCTACCCACTCAGATTCCGAATTTGCTGGAATCCTCTAGTTCGTCTTCAAATTCCCGACTTTGGTCTAAAAGCAGGTGCGAAGAGGAGGAAGTCAGAATATTCTGAGTGCGTGGAAATTGCCCTCAAAAGGGGATTTCAGTCACCACAATTACAGCTGCCTGGGACAACTGGAGGCACATGTGGAATGCGAGGGCCCAGTGTGCAGGCCCCTAGCAGCGCTCCAGGCCCAATCAGGCCTGCCTGGTCACTCACCACCTGGCCCTGGTCATCACAGAGTCTCAGGGTTGGACAGGTCACAGCATGATCTGGAGGTTCTAACGGCCAGCACTGGAATCTCCTGGGCAAATAACAAAGGATGACGGTGAGGGGTACCTACTGCCAGAGAGTCATTTGCAGCTAGCCGGTGGCTTGCAGTGTCCAGGAAGTGTTGAGTAGAGCGCCAACTGCCATTTCAACAGATGCCAACACCTAGAGAGGCACTAACACAATTCTCACTGGACCAATATCTGGAAGGATTCCCCGTTTTTAACATTCTCTAACACATCTGACAGCATCTAAGAACAATATGGAATCTGGAGAAGACATCAACATTAATTCTATACTCCTCATCCCCTACACAACGATAAGAGGCTGAGGAATAGAGCCAACAGAAGCATCAAACCAAAATATGCACTGCAATTTCCACTGTCAATGATTCTCTATAACCTTTATAACGAAACTCAGGAAACTTTTAAAAGTGAAGGTGTGGGAACTCCAATTTTCTTACAAGTTCTTTTTGCCTTAACTTTTTTCTTAAGGATTTCACTGGACAAAAGCAAGTATTTTCATGTACGCAGAAAAATAAGCTGACTCCAATAACAAATTTAAAAAGAAAATTAAAACTCTACCTATATTGTTATATTTAAAGATCAGATAGTTCTAATACCTACCCTACCTCTGTGATTTTCTTTTCAGCTAAAAATACGATTCTTACAAAAGTCTAGTTTAGGTTCTATTTTTAAAAAGCAAAGAAACTTTATTTAGGTAAGAAAACAGCTTTCATTTAACTCAATATTCTTATCATAGTTACAGAAAAAAGAGTGGCAAAGGCAGTTATCCTCTTTTGCCCCATTCCCATCTAAAATAATCTTTCAGTCCAATCAGAACAGGATGCTTCAGGCAGTATGAAATGAAGAGTTTGAAAATTCAGGCCACACAAGAAGACTGAAAATACCAGGATGTCACCAGCTTTTTATCTAGGCTATTTCAAGAGGCTGTACCAGAACACTGGGGATACAATGCATAGGCTTAACTGTATCTATATCACAGTGAATCATTAGGTTACCCAACACCCTCAAAAATCAAGCGAATTTGTAACATGTATAAAAATGCATAAAAATTCCAGATTGTGACAAAAAGATATATTTTAACACACACAGAGATTTATTTGTTTATTTAAATGCTTTTCTACTGAAGAATTCTGAGGGCAGAAAAAGTAAAAAGAAAACCTTTTTATTTATGGTAGTTTTAAAGTTGCAACCCACCATTACAGAACAATTAAGAGCAAATACGGCACGATTACGAACTCTGTAAAGTATGGTAAAGAGATTACCAGGGTTTTATCCGAGGAATCTACCCAGTTCTGCCCTACTGAGACAGCGGCTCACTCCGGAGACCCAGGCGGGCGAGGGCAGGCGGGAGCAGGCAGCCAGCAGCTTCTGAGTCAGGCAACTGGAACCAAAAAAACTCTCTTCTCACCCCAAAACGGGGACATGGTTAGAAGACTTGTTCACCACCCTTCTGTGATTTGCAGCAAGGGAGGAAAGTAGTACAAAGACCCCCTTCTGAGTTCTTCTGAAGAAGCTTAGGACACATGCCAGCCTGAGTGCTGACAAATCCTGATTCACATTTAGCTCACACGTAAAATGAGCAATTCAACCCTCAAGGAGCTGGGGACTTTCTCCTAACGTACTGTAGGTCTGCTGTTAAAGAACACCATGTATTGACAGGCGCCTTCTGACTCAGCCTCATCTCTTCTGACCAATCTTCTTGGCCAAGTGTCAATGCTTTATTTGTCCAACAGTAAATCAAACACCATTTTATCCAAGTTAAGAATAAACCACAAAAATGATCCATGGGACTCTTACCCCGTTATACACTGAAATTATTATAAACTCTGGTCAGTGAGTCAAGGGACCATACCTCCTGGTGCAACAGGGATGATCCCAGTTTATACCCACTACTCCAGAATAATTCTTAGTAATACCCTTTTTCACTCTTAATAGCATCTGTTTAGGCAATAAATTAACATGATCAGCCTATCAATAAAGAATGCCAAGTTAATGAAGTATCAGCATGTGAAAGCAACAACTGTCACCTTCCAAGCACCAAAGAGGGGACAGCACTTCTCAGCCGCACCAACGGAGGGCCCTGCCACGCGGTCAAGAAGGCAGGCTAGCCCGGGGCTTCTGGAACTGAGCGTGGGGTAGACCTGCCTCCCCAACAGGAAACTAGAACAATAATTACTCTTCTTCCTACCCTTTTAAGTGACAGCATTCCTATGTGGACAATCACCTCCTACAAACGACCTCTCTTTTGATCTCTGGCTCCAAGAGAAAAGCCTTTCTGTGTGGCCTTAGCACCACACATACACCTGCTGTTACTGTTGGGCAAATACAAAGCAATAAAAGCCAATGAAATCTCAGCCCTAAAGAGGTGTGTATAGGGGAAAAAAGGGTCAAAGGGTGGAGAAAGGAAGAACTGCTCTGTGAACAAGGAGATTCAGAGGGTAGAAAGAAAATTAATTATAAAAAATGCCACACACATCCCAGCAGTAATCTATAATATTAAATGGTAAATAATATAAATAAAAGTTAATCAAATAAATGGAATAAGTAGAAAATGTTGATAAAACACTGGCTGTGGGTTAGAAACAGTGCTAAGCCATGGAACAGCCAGGGGTGATTCTGTTTTTTGTTTAATCTGCAACAACGGGCTTCATGGAAATTCCCAGGACAACGCTGCACTTACATAAAGACGCTAAGCAGCCCCTCCTCTCAGCCAATATACTCAGGCGAAAGGAACCAGCTAATCGGGAGGAAGTGGGGGGACGCCAGGCACCTCACCGGAGCGACTGCGGAGAATAGGAGCTGGCAGACTTTTCCCCTGCAAGGGTCCTGGGAGCAGGCAGGGGAGAGAGGCCACGCTGGGGCTGGTGACCCCAGTCAGTCCAGAAGACTGACCTGCGTCTTCTACTTTTCACGCTCTTACTCTCTTTCCAGTTGTCTCTTTTAAAGTCTTATTTTTTAATATCCTATTTGGTAGAAACCCACAGGCAGCATGCAGGCTTAGAACTGTCAAGAGTCCTGGGCTGTCCAAATCTGCCAGTTTCAAGGATTAGAGCTCAATTTTCGTGTTTTATGATTCAGCGTATTCGGACACCAAGCATCAGCATGCAATTCACACAAGTGCCAGGAATTCCTGGCATTAAAAAAACCTCAAAGTTTGGAATTTTCCACAATAAAAAGTTTTTTAAAAATGATCTCCATTCATATCCCAGCTATTACCAAAAAAATTTTAATGTGAACTTTAAACTCTGAAACTCCTAAACTTGTGTAATATAAGCCACTGAAAACAATTTAAATGTCACAATTCATTTACAAAAGTTTTAAAAACATAAATTTTAATTTGTTTCCCGTACTCAACTGGATTCAACAATCAATCACATCCCCCACATGCTCAGGACTGTAAAATGCGCTGCAGGCTTGCATTCTCTCAGACCTTAGGACAGGGTCTTGGGACAAAATCTATGATGTGCAAAGCAGTGCACAGAAACAATGTAATGTAAATGGGTGGTTTGTTTTCTAAAAGACCACTGTGTTTCTGAAATGAATACATCAAATATCAACTCTGTACATATGTGCATAAAATATTTTATTGTCCATAAAGATGGGACTTAAAACCAAATTTTCAGGTGACTACTCTTTAAAGAAGATATGTTGGCTAGCTCATTTACTTTGCATTAAGCAAAACATTACTTTTGAAAAGTTAGACGTATCTAGATTTTAAAGTCATCTTTAAAAACATGAACTGGAATTTGTAAACCCAGCTTTATAAAGAATTGGTATAGAATGTATTTTTAAATGAGAACTATGCTTGATATTTGTTACTCCAAAATGCATGACCTCCAGATGTTCTTCACAAATCAATACTCCCCACAAAAAGAGAGAAACAGACTGTAACATGCACTCTAACATGCCATTCTTTGAACTTTTCTTTCATAAGGTATTTCCCTCCACAGTATTTTATATATTTTCATAGCTCTAATACATTTTGTTAAGTTCTTACTAAATGAATTTATACCATATTACATTAGAAATAGGCTACATTATCACACAGGAAGATTCCAAAATATTCATTTAATTTCCAATGTGATAAAATTAATTTTATTTAAAATGCCAGGGCATATTCAAGTGAACTTTTATCTGAGTCTCAGATAAAAGACTTGAGAGACACAGGCTTACAAAACTTATTTTGCTTCCACATCTTGAGGTTATAGTCCAAGATCTGGTTTTATCCTGGTGTAACTAAATTTTAATACTACAGAAATCTAGAATCTGCAGCTCCAGAGTATACAATTTATGCAAAGGACAACAAAAAATGAAACCATTACCAGACATGAAAAGATGAAAGGAAGTAGGAATTGCGGAAAGGGAAAAAGGAGTTTTAAGTAAAGAGTGAGGAAAATTGGAAAGAAATTTGAAAACTCCTTTTAGAAAACATATGAACTGTGACAGTTTTCCCTGATACAGAGAAAACCGTGGACTTCATTCCAACCAGCAATATTTTAGAAGCAATGTATTTCTAACAAGTGACTGTGGAAGACCAGCTTCCGTTCCAGAAGCCCTGCAGATGAAAAAAGGTAAAATGTGTCACCTCTACCGTCAAGGAATTTTTGCCTCACACACAAAAGGGAGAGCCAAGGAGACAAACACACTGTAGTCAGAGCCACAGACTGGTAGATGTGTTTGTTCTACTACCAGGTTCTAAGTCATTTAACCTGCCTGACCTTCAGCTTTCTCTACTGTAAAATAGAGTTTGAACTCATAGGGTTTCTAAAATGCTACCATTTTATTTGGTTTAATTGGTGTTTGTTAATGGCAAGAAAATCAGTCAATGTCAAAGTAAGACTGGTTGGGAAGGTCTTTGGACTTTCTTCACCTGACCCTGAACACACAGGTTTACTGGGCTGTTACCGCCTCGACCACATCATTTAGTTTCTGGAGGCCAGAGCCAGGCCTTCGCTGGCTTTGCAGCCTGGGCTCCTATCGTAACGCCTGGTAAGAAATCATCAAACCTGAACTCCACCAGCTTTCATCAGGTGATTTTCCTCCAACCTGATCACCTTTCCAATGAGTATTTCTTGAGTGCCTCCTAGGAGCCAAGGACTATGCTAGAAGCCGAGATATAAATATGGGCCACGATCAATGGACAGAAAACCCCATTCTGTCCACACAATTAACGCTTCTGATCAATCATATAAGAGTTTGACAATATCAGTTAGCTTTCACCATGCAGATCTGGCATTTTCCCCTTACAGAGGCAAAATTCTGCCTCAAATGTAACCTGGGATGTAACACAGCCTTTTGCAGAAGATAATCAAGGAACTTAAGAGTAAGTGAAACCACTAGTTATTAACTAAGTCTCTCTGTCACAAAATATCAGGACCAGTGCTCACTTTGGCAGCACATATACTAAAACTGGAATGATACACAGAAGATTAGCATGGGCCTTGCACAAGGACGACATGCAAATTTGTGAAGCATCCCATATTTTTCATCAGCAATGTTTCTATACGCTAGTAATGACCTAACTAAGGAGGCAATTAAGAAAAAAAATCCATTCCCAATAGAAACTAAAAGAATCAAGTATCTAGGAATAAACTTACCCAAGGATGTAAAGAACCTCTAGACAGAAAACTACAAAACATTGCTAAAAGAAATTTAAAAAGACATAAATAGATGGAAAGACATTCCGTATTCTTGGACAGGAAGGCTAAATGTCATTAAGATTCCAATTCTACCCAAATTGTTCTACAAATTCAACACAATACCAATCAAATTTCCAACAACCTACTTTGCAGGCTTGGAAAAGTTAGTTATCAGATTTATTTGGAAGGGAAAGGGGCCTTAAATAGCCAAAAAAACATCCTTAAAAAGAAGAACAAAGTGGAAGGACTGACACTTCCTGACTTTAAAGCTCATTATAAAGCCACTGTGGTCAAAACAACATGGTAATGGCACAAAGACAGACATATTGATCAATGGAATCGAACTGAGAGTTGAGAAACAGACCCTCAGATCTATTTTCAATAGATTTTTAACAAGGCCCCTAAATCCACTGAACTGGGACAGAATAGTCTCTTCAATAAATGGGGCTGGGAGAACTGGATATCCATAGCCAAAGGAATGAAAGAGGACTCCTACCTCACACCTATACAAAAATTAACTCAAAGTGGACCAGAGCTAAATATAAAAGCCAGTACCATAAAATTCCTAGAAGAAAATACAGGGAAGCATCTTCAAGACCTAGTAATAGGAAGTAGCTTCTTAGACTTTACAACCAAAGCACAAGCAACAACAGAAAAAATAGATAAACGGGAATTCCCCAAGACTGAACACTTCTATTCTGCAAAGGACTTTGTCAAAAAGGTAAAGAGGCAGCCAACTCAATGGGAGAGAATATTTGGTAACCATATATCTGATAAGGGTTTGATATCCAGTATATATAAAGAAATCCTACAACTCAACAATAAAAGGGCAAACTCAATTATAAAATGGGCAAAAGATATGAATAGAAATTTCTCCAAAGAAGAAATACAAATAGCTAAATAAAAACATGAAAAGATGTTCCTCTTCATTCGCTATTAGGGAAATGCAAATCAAAACCACAATGAGCAAAGGAAGAGAGGTTTATTTCATAGGAAGAGAGGTTCATTTGGTATAAAACTTTATTTTCTATAGCACACTACCTAATTTAACCTGTATGGTCAGTTTATTTAAACAACGTAATTACACGGAACCTGGAATAGGGAATGAGATCTTGTTGTTCTGTACAGGCTAATGTAATACCCCAATACATCCCAGAATATTTGGGGCAAAAAATAAAAAGTATTTGCAAAGTCCCCTTGAGGGACTGGGGGAGAATGTGGAACTATTAAACGTCCCCATCTGGGGAACTCCTGCTATTCTCTTAAGCAATAGGGGCTCCCAATTTAATAAGCCAAGCCCTCAGTCTAGAGGCTTGCCCTTATGAAACTTCTCTCTCCAATAGAGAAGCTGAGCCTACTTATAACTATTACTAAGAGTAACCCTCAGAGAACCTCTTTTGTTGCTCAGATGTAGCCTCTCCCTCTAAGCCAACTCTGCAAATTAACTCACTACCCTCCCCACTATGTGGGATATGACTCCCAGGGATGAGCCTGGCCCTAGCATTGTGGGATTGAGAAAGCCTTCTTGACCAAAAGGAGAAAAGACATGACCGTCTGAGTGTGAAAACCTTATGACTAACACTCCCTGGATCCAGCATATGGACAGATGAGTAATAAAGACAAAATATATATACAAATAGGGGGGGATAAGAGGTATGATATGTTTTGTGTTTTTTCTCATTTTTTTTTTTTGGAGTTATGAAAATGTTCTAAAATTGATTGTGGAGATGAACACACAACTATATGATGATACTGCAAGCCACTGATTGTATACTTTGGATGGATGTGTGAACATATCTCAATAAAACTGCATTTAAAAAAGAAAAAAAAATTTCACACCTGTAAAAATGGATGCTATTAAACAAACAGGAAATTACAAATGTTGGAGAGGATGTGGAGAAACAGGAACACTCATTCACTGTTGGTGGAAATGTAAAATGGCATAGCTACTGTGGAAGACAGTTTGGTGGTTCCTTCGAAAATTAAATACTGAGTTTGCCCTATGTGCCGGTTTGAAAGTATCATGTCGCCCAAAACACCATTATCTTTGATGCAATCTTATGTGGGCAGAATTAGTGTTGATTAGATTGTAATTCTTTGAGTGTTTCCATGGAGATGTGACCCACCCAACTGTAGGTGATAACTCCGATTGGATAATTTCCATGGAGGTGTGGCCCCACCCATTGAGCCTGGGCTTTGATTAGTTTACTAGAGCACTATATAAGCTCAGACAGAAGGAGCAACCTTGCTACAGCCAAGAGGGACTCTTTGAAGAATGCACAGGAGCTGAGAGAGGAGCTGCAGCTTACAGAGACATTTTGGAGACAGCCTTTGAAAGCAGACTTTTGCTCCAGAGAAGCCAAGAGAGGACAAACGCCCCAAGGGCAACTGAGAGTGACATTTTGAAGAGGAGCTGCGGCCTAGAGAGGAACGTCCTGGGAGAAAACCATTTTGAAACCACAACTTGGAGCAGATGTCAGCCACGTGCCTTCCCAGCTAACAGAGGTTTTCCAGACACCCTTGGCCATCCTCCAGTGAAGGTACCCGATTGCTGATGCGTTACCTTGGATGCTTTATGGCCTTAAGACTGTAACTGTGTAACAAAAAAAACCCCTTTATAAAAGCCAATCCATTTCTGGTATTTTGCAAAAAGGCAGCATTAGCAAACCAGAACACCCTACAACTCGGCAATTCTGCTATCGGGCATACACCCAGAAGATCGGAAAGCAGGGACACGAACAGACATTTGCACACTGATGTTCATAGCCGCATTATTCACAATTGCCAAAAGATGGAAGCAACCCAAGTGTCCATCAACAGACAAGTGGCTAATAAAATGTGGTATATACATACGATGGAGTATTATGCATATGTAAGAAGGAATGAGGTCCCGAAGCATGTGATAACATGGATGAACCTTGAGGACATAATGCTGAGTGAAACAAACCAGACACAAAAGGACAGATACTGTATGATTTCACTAATATGAACTAACTAGAATATGTAAACTCAGACTCTTAGAACATAGAATATAGGGTACCTAGAGATAGACAAAAGCTAGAGAAGGGGGAGTGGTTACCTAATATGTACAGAACTGTCAACAAGGTTGAATCTAAATGATTGGAAATGGAGAGAGATGATGATAGCTCATTACTGGGATTATAAGCAATAGTGCCATGTCGTAGGTGAATTTGGTTGAAAGGGGTTGTTATGTACGTCACCAATTAACACTACAAATATAAATAACTTCTTGCATGAACTACTACACTTGTACAAAGAGTTAATAACAAAGTGTATATTGGGGAAAATTACCGACTGCAAGCTACGGACTACAGTTAACAGTAATAGCTCAATATTCTTTCATCAACAGTAACAGGTGCACCACACCAATACTAGGGTTCAAAAATAGGGGGATAAGGGACATGGGGTATTCTGGGTCTTCTTTTTATGTCTCTGTTATTTTTCTCTTTGGAGCAATGAAAATGGTCTAAAATTGAGTGTGATGAAAAAGTGATGATACTATGAGACACTGATTGTATTTTGGATGGAATACATGGTATGTGAATGTGTCTCAATAAAATCTGCAGCTTTCTTAAAAAAATCAGGACCAAAATTCCATGAGCAATAGCATCATCATAATGAAATAAATTCCAAGAAGTACATGGTAAGAACTGCCTCCCACACCACATCCATCCTCTACTCACTCAGTCAGGAAACAGACTGTACAGCTTTGCAGCAACATTTAGTGCATACCGGTCCTTTGCAAGGATATTCCAACAGTTACTGAGAAGCAATGCACCTCCAAATCTGCACCCTTGGTCAACTGTCTTCCACAACACCCTTGAAGAAGACTCTCTTTTTCGTTTCTTTACAACTGCTACTCATGAATCTGCAGCCAGAATTTCAGGGAGGCCTAACTTAATGCACCATTCTAGAACAGTGATTCTCAAACTTTTACACTCCAAAGAATTATTTAGGGCCCTAAGGAACTTTTGTTTATTTGGGTTACGGCTATCAATATTTACTGTGTTGAGAATTAAAAGAAGTTTTGGAAATCTTTTTATTGTCTGGCTTAATCAAAGCTGGCTGGATTCTCCTATCTGCTGCTTCTGCCTTCAATCTGTTTCTCTATGTTGTTTTGGGAAAAGGAACTGGCCTCACAAAGACGCAATTGGAAAGGAGAGAATTATGTTAATACTGTTTCAGATACCTACGGATATTGTTCTTAAAATTAACCCCAACTGGACAAGTGGTAGCTTCTTAAAGATTAACTGCAATGTGGAATCTGACACCATATCAGTAAAATTTCCATACTTTGTTACTTTAAAATCCACTGGACTATCTTGCTTTTCAGATAGATATTTTACTCATGCGTGATTCTGGAACATCAAATGGCTGTTTGGAAAATATTGGTTCAACTGAGCTATACAGATCTTCCAAATGTTGACACATTTCAATATACAAAATCCAAACATCAGATTTCATATATAGGATAAAAGGAAAAAAAAAAAAAGAAATCACATGTCCATGTCGACATCCATCTCATCAGAAAAGTCTTTATGTATTGGGAAACTGCTCACACGGACAGATACGAGTTTTCCAAAGTTCCAATTTTCATCTGAAAGCTCAACTTTTATTACTGGCAACAAGAGCTGCCAGTTGTTTTCTCCTTGAAATGAGCCTAACTTTGTTCATTTTGAAGAAAATACCTGCCAAATATCCAAGTCTGAATAACCATGGTGCATGTCAATCACTCTTTCAAATAAAAATCATGTTTCAAGAAAAGAACTGCCAGTGCAGCTTGCAACTCAACTACACAAATGCTTTTCTTTCAGACAACTATCATACTTCAGTGTGCAGCAAGAATGCTTATGCATGTTTCCCATTTTGTCACATATAATATTAAAAAGACATGCATTCAAGGATTAAGTTTTAATACAATTAATATTTTACTGCTTCATCAAGGATATTCTTAAGTGAAGCTGGCATTTTCTTTAACTATAAGTGTGTGGCGGGGACAAATACAATGGCTACTAGCACGGTTTGGTGCCACTGCTTTGATGCAGGCAAGGAGCAGTTTTACCACTGCTTTTCACCATCAGTGCAAATGTCAACACAGCAAAGGCAGCAAATAACATCGTAGTAGTATGAAAATAGTTCAGACTTTCAAAATGGTCTCGGACCCACAGGGGTTGGCAGATTGCCCTTTGAGAACTGCTCTTGCAAGGGGTTCTATGCCTTTTGCATGTGTCATGGAATCCTTTGGCCATCTGGTGAGACTGAGGGACTCTTAGAATGCTGTTTTAAAAAACCTAAAATAAAATGCAGAAACTAACACAGAGAACCAATTACATTTTTTAAAGCTATGAAAATATTTTAAAATAATATGTGCTTCTTTACTACAAATTAACCGAAAAGATCTCATCTAATAATTACTGTAATTTTGAAGAAGTGGTGAACAAGTGTGACATTTTGAGAGTTCCACACTAACTGGAATGTAATTTGAAAACACCTGTAATATCTACTTGGTAACAAGTCAAAGGTACTGCTAGAGACACCATATTACATTAATAATTGGAGGAAATACTGTATTTCAGTTAGAAATCTGTGCAAATAAAGATATAATTCATTTTGTTCCCATCTGAGTTCATGGATCATGACTGCAGACTAAACTCCCCTCTTTTAGGCCCTTTGTTACTTCCTGTATTTTTACCTCTACCTTGGGAGGGATGTCTTCAGAACCAGTTCTTAACCAAGGATCCTGGCTCAGACTCTGCAGCAGCATCTTCTCTCGCCAAGGACTGGGGCCAGCAGCCCTGCACGAGCTGTGTGCACCCCTGACCACAGGTGACCCACAATGGACCTGACCCACAATGGGAAGAACACAAATCAGAAACTTTTCAGAGCTGCTGGCCAATCCCTTCTTAATCTAGGAAAGTGATGCAAAGCTTGATGGGTAGACAAAGAGAGTCAGACAGACATACAGGCAGCAGGCAGGCAAGAAGTGGACCCCTAGGGAGAAGCAGGAAACAGACCAACTGAAAGCAGCTACTGTGGCAGGAAGGACAGGCTCCAGGGCTCGCCAGTTCCCACCCCCAGTGGTTCCTCCTGAGGCGAGACGTGGGTATAGCTGCTACCTCCCTTGGCTGAGAGGCCCCTATACACTTATAATAAATCCCCCTTTTTGCTCCAGCAACCAAATGAGCCTTGACTAAGTCATACCCTGCAAACGTATGCCAAACTTCACGCTTCCAGTCACATGCAAACTATGCAGAACCACAGCCACAGTGTTAAATCAATATGGAATGACGGCAACTAGAGCTAATTTTTCCATATATCAGCAGCATTGTAAAGTGGATCTTTACAAAAAGAACATGAAGCATCACACCTTAGTGATGCAGAAGTGTCAGCAGACGTGTTCCTTTGTTTTACTTTCATACCTTTCCTTAAGCTTACTTGTAGTCCCTGGTGTTCACTACTGGTTGTTGTGGCAGTTTTATCCCGTATGTTAAAAAGAGGTAAACTCACTGCCCTTCCCCCCTATGTGGAGCATGACTCCCAGGGGTGTAAATCTCCCTGGCAACGTGAGATATGACTCCCAGGGATGAGCCTGGACCCAGCATTGTGGGACTGAGAAAGTCTTCTTGACCAAAAGTGGGAAGAGAGATGAAACAAAATAAAGTTTCAGCGGCTGAGAGATTTCATATGGAGTCGAGAGATCATTCTGGAGGTTATTCTTATGTATTATATAGATAATCTGTTCCGGTTTGCTAATGCTGCCATTATGCAAAATACCAGAAATGGATTGGCTTTTATAAAAGGGGTTTATTTGGTTACAAATTTACAGTCTGAAGGTCATGAAAATGTCCAGATTAAGGCTTCAACATGAGTATACCTCACCGAAGGAAGGCCAATGGTGTCTGCAACCCTCTGTTGTCTGGGAAGGCACGTGGCTGGCATCTTCTTCCTTTGCTCCCAGGTTGTGTTTCAAAATGGCTTTCTCCCAGGACATTTCTCTCTAGGCATCTGGGGGTATTCTCTTAATTTCTCCCAAGCAAACTCTGGAGTAGCAAAAGTCTACATTCAATGGCCGTCTTCAACATTCTCTCTTGGCTGCAGCCAACATCAGGGGTCTGCAACTCCAAGCATGTCTAATCATCAGCAGACATGTGGGCCTGTGCGGCTCTCTTTTTAAAGTACTCCAGTGATCCAATTAAGACCCACCCTGAATGGGTGGGACAACACCTCCATGGAAATAATCCAGTGAAAGATCTTGCCCACAGTTGATTGAGTCACATCGCCACAGAAACACTGAATCAACAGTCAACCTAGAATGTGTTCCCTGACTGATGGCAACTATCTTGTGCTTTGGCTTTATCGACTGTAGCTAGCATGTCCTCCATCTAACTAACTAAATTAATCAATTAAACACGTTCTCCACTAGAACAGACTGTCTTCTGAGCGTCCAGTGGAGACCCTGACTGCACATCAGGGTGAGAGTCCCCCAGGAGATGAGGGCCGCTGCTTCCGAGACAACAGGGACTGCCTGTCACTCCCTGTGATGCTGTTCACTTACTTTGGAACTTTAATTAATTGAAACCAAAATTCTAGATTTGTCAGAGAACTTCTACTTCTAAATTTCCTTCATTTTCTACTTCTCACAGGCAGACAATGTTGCTTGGCTATTCACTTAAAGTCCACATATCAAGGGATTGTTTAAAGGCCCAGAACCTACCCTCATGACAAATGAAAATAAAAATACTCAAGATCCTTTTCAAAATGTCGACTGCCCTTCCCTTTAGGCAAAAGCCAATCGCATCTTTCTTGGGTAATGGTGCTATCGTTACTAGTGTCCTGGTGACGGCGGGGGGGGGGGGGGGGCATTGTGGCAGAAGGCTGACCATTGGGGAGTCCAAGTAAAGGCTGGGAGGGTGGTCACTGTACTATTCTTGCAACTTTTCAGTAGGTATGACATTCTCCCCGAAGGATAAGTTAGAGGGAAAATGTTGCTACACTTTGCTTGCAAGAAAATCTTTTTATCAATTTTTCAAAATAGATACAGTATGCATGAATACGCTAGTGTGACTACAGAACTCACTCATATAAGTATTTACCAGTACTGCACAACCCAAGCAAGCTAAAATGCTTCCCCAATCCACAGACTTAACTATAACCAACTATCTCATTCTCCCTCCTCCTCTCCCTCTTTCCCTTCTTGTTGTCCAATCTCATGGCTAGGGAAAAAGTCTGAGATTCACAAACACCCAGGAACAGCAACTAATGAGTCTTTAAAGGCAGTCGGGTTTCAAGCACATTACTTAACGGTCTACTAAAAAACTCCTCTGTGGCAACCTATCAACATCTCTGTGGGCGATTTCTACCTGTACCTCATGGTAAGCAAGGGAAGGGACAACAAACAGTACTCCCCTCTCCCCCAGTACAATCCAGATGTGCTACTGGAGAGCAATTTTACCTGCTAAAATATCTGATGAAGATAAAAACAGCTATGAGCTCAACCCTGCCTCTGTCCTTCATCATCCCAAATAATTTAGAGTTGTCTTACATTTTGAACTCAGACGCTTCAGTTTATGGTCTACATTTAAAATGTTACAAGGTTTAGCTAGCCAGCATTACCTTAAATGGTGCAATTTTAGAGTCTTTCAAAGACTGGAAAATTGAGATTTACATCCCTGTCATTTTAGCCAAAAGCAGTGAATCCTTACTTGACCAATGAGAGAAAAGCAACTGGTTTTTCTTATAATGGCACTATATTTCTGGCAAACTATTATAAAATATTTTGCTTCTTTTACAACAGTATAATAATTCACTGTGTGTACAGTCTTTTTGCTGAACATAAATTAGTCCTTTCTTCGTGGTCCTGCAAATTGAAACAGTAACAAACCAGATGTTAGATTTACTCATTTTCTTGGGCAAGTCAGGCTTGGTTGGGTTTTCTGGATATTCTTTGTAGCTTTAAGATTCCAAGAATTTCCAATCTTCACCCAAAATATCTTCATGATGTTTTATTTTAGGGCAAGGTTGGATACAATTTAAAAACTGGAATACCGAAACAGGGTCAAATTTCACTTTATTTATAACTGGTAATATTAAGTCTTCATTCATTCCACCCAATGCTGAAATTGTGTATCAAGTTATAAATAGATAGGTACTTAAATTCTGTTTTATTATTTTTAATGCAGAGGGTTGAATAAAGTGATATTCTTTTCCAGGAACCTCAAATCAACTTCAAGAGAAGTTTTACTTTTAATGACTGCCTAGCACACAGTGGGTGGTCAATAAATGTTTGATGAATGAATGACTGAGCACTGAATACTGTTTTAGATAATGGTTAAAACTAAAGGGTGAAGGGTTCAGTGACTAGCTACAGATTACCAAAAGAGTACGAATCAAATTTTTTTAAAAAACAATTTTCTAACCACAGTATATACAAACCATATTTCCTCCACTGAATTTTTTTAATTAAAAAGGAAATAAAACTAAATGCCATCTACATCATAAAGCTATGACAAAGAACTTTTTATTTTCCTCTCCTTTTTTTCCACTCAATAAATATTTACTGAGCACCTATTACGTTTCAAACACTGTGAGACGAATTGTACATGAGAATAGCACAGAAACTTAGTTGAGCACTCCAGAATAGGCACAACCCTTCAAAAATACTTCTGTATCCAACCCTACCCCATTTGGTGTGTTAATATGTACAGGGTCACCTGTCTACATCTGTCTTCAATATATAAGCCACCAGAGTCCCAACTATCAGTGGAATCGCTTTCTGCAAGCCCTCCCCTATTTTCCATTTTTTCAAGGTCATTTTCAACCTCATGGAACTCCAGCTGTACCATTTCTCTATTTACTCTCCTTTCAGACTTTGACAATGCTTCTATTGGCCCTAATTCCTCTCTTAAAACTCCAACTTCAATCCCATCACAAGCTGACATTTGTTTCATCTACTCATGAAGGTTTTCATGGTTTTCAACTAAATTAAACTAAAATTTTAATCAATCAACTAACAATTTGGTTGAAATTAATAAACTAAATTTTCTTTGCTTCCACGTTTTATCCAAGTTCACGTTTTTAATTAGTCCTTTAGAATCTTATCTTATACCTCCCCAGAAACAGGAGTCTTCTCTTTTTTTTTTTTCCTTTTATATTTGATCATTTGGGAAAACTCAACATTTCTACCAAGGGGGATCTGAGGGTGGTTCCTAAATGATCATAGAATCTAAAATATCATGAGCATTCAGTCTGAATGTAAGGAATACCTGATTAAAGTTAAAGACATTGAAAAAAGTGCACATAAAAAACAAACTCAAACTTAATGGAATAGAGAACATTCAGAAGATACAAAGTAATTTTTTGTGGTGGTAACATACACAACGAAATTTGCCATTTTATCTATTTTTAAGTGTAGTGGCAATTTTTACAATGTTGTGCTACTATCACCATCCATTACTAAAACTTTTCTATAACTCCAAACTCTTTACAAGTAATTTATTATTGTAAATAAAACTTTTTATTTCTTTTATTTGTTAAAATAGTCACATCCGTAAAAATGAAAACGATTTGACCATAAGGCATTCCTTTATTTCGGCTCTTGCCATCTCGTGGCATCCAGGATCCTGGCTGAAAGGTTTCACCAGTGCCAGTGGGATCCTCTGAGGAGTTTTCATGCCCTTTAACGTGAGCTTGAACTGGGAGAGCCAAGAGTTGCCCTTTGCTCTATTTACTTAGCAGTTTTTCTTCTTCATAAAAATCTTTGCTTTTTATTTTCATTTCTTCTCTATATTTTTCATTCTTTAGTATTTCCTCCATAGCAGGTGGAGTCTTTCTTTTTCTTCTAATCCAAGCTTCCCACTCTGTTGGAATATTCTGTGTTTCACAGCCTACTTCTTTGACATTTGCTGCTTCTACAACTCTTTTTCTCGTGAATAGTATGTCTCCTCCAGTTATTATGCTCTGAGATATGACAGTATTGGTTCCAGAACCAGTCCACGCACATGTGCTGCTCCACTTCCTTCGCCAGTGCTCTCCACAAGTCGTGGGCAAACTCTGAGACCAGCCCAAGCCACCCAGCCTCCCAGAGTGAGGAGCAGCAGGATCTGGGGGTGCAAATGGGAGAGCACCCCAACTGCAGACCCTGCCTCCCCACACCTAATATAAAACTTAAAAACGATGACTTTCACAAAACCTGTTACAACAGGAATGGCCGGTTTGGGTAAAAGAGAGAAAATAAATGCATCTCAATACAAATGAGCTTTAAACCCCAGTTCCTTCGATTCCCATCCTCCTACCTCCTTCTCTCCCTCACCCATCTTCATCTGCTTTCTATTTAATCACCTGTAACTCTGCTTTTCAGAACTTTCTCTTTTGCCTAGGAAAACGTGCAACCATCTGTTTTTAATAATAAAATCTTACTAAACGCTTTGTCTAATTATCAAATTACTCTACTGCTTGTGACAACAGAATTCTATGATCCTAGTACTATCAGCTTAAATATATTCGAGCTAATCCTAAAAATACCATTAAGTACTTACTACTTTTAATTTTTCCAAAGGTAGATTTCAATCTACTTGTGATCTTTTAGGAACTCACTATGGGGAAGAACCTAAGATGGCAGCTAGGAGAGACAGGGCAAAAAAAACACCTCCATGAAAAATACTAGATAAAAGCCAGAAAGTGACCCAGAACACTAGTTCCAGCAATGCATGAGCTGGACAAGGTCTGCTAAATCCACAGGGACTGTGCACTTGGTAAAACCGGGAGTCTGCATTCTGAAACAAGTGAGTAAGCCTGCGGAATGTCTGGCAGCCACGCTGCGGTGTGGAGAAACCATGGGCTGGCATTTGGAGGCGGACTAGTACTTTGTTAAAAAAACCCAAAAGCGGCTGCAGATACAGCAGTGAGAACCGCACAGTGACGTGCAGCAGGAACGAGCTGTGCGAATGCCTCAATATCTGTTATGGAAGATAGCCTTTTGCACACCCTCTGCTAACTGTCTCGGAGTGAGGAAGGCAGAAGTGAGCCAAAAGGGGAAAATAACCACACCCCTTGCAACCATCTTCCCAGTGGGCTGGGAACACTCCTGCCCGGCGCCGGGGCCACAGCCCAGAGCTGCTCCAAAAAACCCAGTGTGACAGGAAGTGTTTCCAGCAACATGAGCACATGCCACAATATCGGGCGTGGACTATAGACTTTCGTGCACCCACAGCTAATTGTCCCGGAGCTGAGAAGGCAGAGCTGTGCGAAAAGGGGGAAATTAACCGCCCCATTCAGCCATCCTTACAGCAGGCTGGGAATGCCCCTACACGGCCGAGCGGCCCAGAACTTCCCTTGAGGGATAATGTGCACTTGTGATATAGCACAGCCTTCCCTCAGCAGAGGCCCTAGAAGGGCATAGCTTGGAAGAGGGGCCCACTTGGAAATCCCAGGGACCATATGCCAATACCAAGGACTTGTGGGTCAGTGGCAGCGACAATCTGGGATGAGACTGAAATGAAGGTTTAGACTCTTGCAAGGGCCTTAATCTCCAGGAACACCTGAGAGGTTTGATTGTTAAAGCTGCCCTCCCTCCCTAACTGCTCAGACACACACCACACATTCTGGGCAGGCAGCACCAACAACAAACCCAAACTTGGTGCAACAATTGGACCCCACAACAATCAGACCCCCATACAACACAAAGACAAAGTTGGGAAGAACTGACTTAAGGGGAATAGGTGACTCACAGACGGCAACTGCTAGTTAGTTAGAGAAAGTGTACACCATAAAGCTATAGCTCTGACAAATTAGAGATAAGTCTGTGAATAGTCCTACATATCCTAAAAGAACCCTATCAAGTAAAGCAAATGCCAAGAGGCCAAAAACAACAGAAAATTTTAAAGCATATGAAAAAACCAGACGATATGGATAACCCAAACCCAAACACCCAAATCAAAAGATCAGAGGAGACACAGTACTTGGAGCAATTAATCAAAGAACTATAGACAAACAATGAGAGCATGGCACAGGATATAAAGGACATGAAGAAGAGCATGGCACAGGATACAAAGGACATGAAGAAGACCCTAATAGAGCATAAAGACAAAATTGCAAGAGTAAATAAAAAAATAGATGATCTCATGGAAATAAAAGAAACTGTTGACCAAATTAAAAAGATTCTGGATAATCATAGTACAAGACTAGAGGAATCTGAACAAAGAGTCAGCGACCTCAAGGACCACAGAACGGAAAATGAAAGAACAAAAGAAAGAATGGGGAAAAAAGTTTTAAAAATCGAAATGGACTTCAGGGATATGATAGATAAAATAAAACATCCAAATATAAGACTCATTGGTGTTCCAGAAGGGGAAGAGAAGGGTAAAGGTCTAGAAAGAGTATGCAAAGAAATTGTTGGGGAGAACTTCCCAAACCTTCTACACAATATAAATACATAAAGCATAAATGTCCAGCAAACTCCAAATAGAATAAATCCAAATAAACCCACTCCAAGACATTTTCTGATCAGATCCACAAATACAGAAGAGAAGGAGCAAGTTCTGAAAGCAGCAAAAGAAAAGCAACTCACCACATACAAAGGACACAACATAAGACTAAGTAGTGACTACTCAGCGGCCACCATGGAGACGAGAAGGCAGTGGCATGACATATTTAAAATTCTGAGAGAGAAAAATTTCCAACCAAGAATACTTTATCCAGCAAAGCTCTCCTTTAAATTTGAGGGAGAGCTTAAATTTTTCACAAACAAACAAATGCTGAGAGATTTTGCTAATAAAAGACCTGCCTTACTTCAGATACTAAAGGGAGCCCTACTAACAGAGAAACAAAGAAAGGAGAGAGAGAGATGGAGAAAGGTTCAGTACTAAAGAGATTCAATATTGGTTCATTAAAGAACAATAAGAAAAGAGAGAGGAAAAAATATATCTGACAAACATAAACCAAAGGATAGGATGTCTGATTCAAGAAATGCCTTCACAGTAATAACGTTGAATGTAAAGGGATTAAACTCCCCAATTAAAAGATATAGATTGGCAGAATGGATCAAAAAACATGAACCATCAATATGCTGCATGCAAGAGACTCATCTTAGACACAGGGACACAAAGAAATTGAAAGTGAAAGGATGGAAAAAAATATTTCATGCAAGCTACAGCCAAAAGAAAGCAGGAGTAGCAATATTAATCGCAGATAAAATAGACTTTAAATGCAAGGATGTTATGAGAGACAAAGAAGGCCACTACATACTAATAAAAGGAGCAATTCAACAAGAAGAAATGACAATCATAAATGTTTATGCACCCAATCAAGGTGCCACAAAATACATGAGAGAAACACTGGCAAAACTAAAGGAAGCAATTGATGTTTCCACAATAACTGTGGGAGACTTTAACATATCACTTGCTCCTATAGATAGATCAACCAGACAGAAGACCAATAAGGAAATTGAAAACCTAAACAATCTGATAAATGAACTGGATTTAACAGACATATATAGAACATTACATCCCAAATCACCAGGATACACATTCTTCTCTAGTGATCATGGAACTTTCTCCAGAATAGACCATATGCTGGGACATAAAACAAGCCTCAATAAATTTAAAAAAATTCAAATTATTCAAAGCACATTCTCTGACCACAATGGAATACAATTAGAAGTCAATAACCATCAGAGACCTAGAAAATTCACAAACACCTGGAGGTTAAAAATGAGGGGGAGATGAAAACATTCCCAGATAATCAAAAGCTGAGGGACTTCATCACCAGTAGAGCAGTCCCATAAGAGATGCTAAAGGGAATTGTGCAGGTTGAAAGGAAGGGACACTAAACAACTGACTGAAACCACATGAAGAAATAAAGATTTCCAGTAAAGATCACCTGGTAAATATAAATACCAATACTACTGTATTTTTGATTTGTAACTCCACTATTTACTTCCTACAGGATCTAAAATACATAAACTGTAATGATAAAATCAGTGGTTTTAGACTCAATGTAAAATATGTACTTTTTGACAAGAACTACATAAAGGTGGCGGAATGGAGGAGTATAGGAACATAATTTATGTGTCCTATTGAAGTTAAGTTGGTATCAAAGAAAACAAGATTGTTATAGATTTAGGATGTTAAATTTAAGCCCCACGGTAAACACAAAGAAAGTATCAGAGAATATGATCTTAGAGATGAAGAGCATGGGTTATGAGAAGTGGGGGAAGGGGCAATGGGGAGTTAATAAGAAATGAGTGTAGGGTTTTTATTTGGGGTGAAGGGAAATTTCTAGTAATGGATGGTGGGAAGGTGATGGCATTGCAACATTGTGAATGTGATTAATCTCACTAAATGGAATGCTTGGGAGTCGTTGGAATGGGAAAATTTATGCTATATATACGTTTCCACAAATGAAAAAAAAAAGTCTAAATAGATAATGACAATTAAATGCCATAGATAATCCTGGATGAGATCTAAGAATAGAGGAGAAAAGGCTCAAAAGGACACAATTGGGACATAAGAAAAAAATGAGATATAGAATGTAAGCTTTATATCAATGTTAAATTTCTTGAACTTCTTAACTACACTTAATGTGATTACATAAACGAATATTCTTGTTCATAGGAAATGTATATGTGAATTATATTATTTGTTCAAGGATGTGTGCAACTTGCTCTCATATGTTCAGAAGACAGAGCAATAGATGATGGATGATAGGGAGGGAGGGAAGGAAAGAAAGAAATGGTAAAGTGACAAAACATTAAAGTTGGTAGATCTGGGTATTGGTGGAGAGGGGGCTGGGGTATGCTGGAGTTCTATGTATGGGGTTTGTATTATTTTGCACCTGTCCTGTAAGTATGAATTTATTTCAAAATAAAGAGTAAAAAACAAAAAATAAAAGAACTCACTATGAATCCAACATGAGAAATCATAATTAAGAGCTCTGGGAAACAATCTTATTACCACCATGGCAAAGAATAAAGGGCAAACAAAGTAGACTGCATGTCATTGATATGCATTTTCTGAAAATTCAAGAGCTCCAAGTGAGTAAAACAAAGAACAGCATAAACTTTATAATCACCCACAAGAGAATAAGGTACCAAATTTTACAGATCAGGAAGCCAACGAATAAAACATTTATCAAACAGGGCAAGTTATTCCCAGGGATTCAGTGGTAAAGTCACAACAGTAATCCACCTTTTCCATCTTTGAAACAAAATTGCTCATTTCAGTCACTATTAATAATAGGTGGAATCGAAAGGGAGCTATTCAGACATACCAAAGAAGTTCATCAGAAATAATACCATCCCACAAAAGTAAAGGAAATGGAAATGTGCAAACACTGTCTTAAAAATACAACTTTTGTATTGTCAATTAAAATTCTGAGGAAGAACATGATTTAAAAACAAAACAAGACAACAAAATAACAGGGCTCCTCTCATCTAAAAGGAAAAAATGCCTGTTAAGAATATAACGGAGGTGATAAACAGAAAGGAGACCAGGATATCTTAAATTGCCATTTAACTCAGTCTTTACAAAGAACAGGAAATTTAAACCATACAATCACCTCAAAGAACAAAGGCTACCTAGTACTAGTGGCTTTAAGGATACTGTGGCTGCGTGATCAGCCGGTGGCCACCAGGCCTGGCCACCCAATCTGGGCGGGAAGTCACTAGGCCTCCCTGCTCCAGCGCTCTCTCCGCACAGCCAGTCAAAGACTACAGCCTGCCCCAGGAGCGGAAAGACAGACAGACATGGGTTTCTTGGGGACACTTCCAGTATAGAGTATCCCAAAAAAGGAGGCTGAAATATAGATCAGTAATTAAAACCAAAAAGACAGACACTTAGAACCTCTAGAAACATTAACTTAAATGTTTAAACTGCAAATGACAGCATCAACTCACAAGCCCTGACACTCACCAGCAACTCAGAGAGGCCAAATAAAGACAACTGAACACTGGCCCAAGAGGCAAGACTCCAAGCCAGAAGGAGCAGGGAGAAGACATGCACATGCAAACACTTCCAGCACTAGAAAAAAAGTACCCACAACAAAATGTGAGCAAGATATTCTACTGTGGAGAGACAATAAATGGACATCAACCACCTGATATTACAATAAAAAATGGACAGATTTATATCAGGCTGTGTAAGTCTCACTCTGTTGTCAAATATTCAGATTCACTGGGAAATATTTTAAAAAATATAGCAAGTGAAATATTGTAGACTCTCTACTTCATTCACCCTAAGGGGTAAACTTTTCTTGTGGTGTATCTCTTGTATTAGACTGTGTTAACAGAACATAAAACTCGGTCATGAATTAAGGACAATGCAAATATACACCTTTCATGGATAAGGCCCAAAGAGTCCCATTTCCACTGATTTCAGGATGATTACTTGAGTGTGATGTTGTGAACGTTTGCACCTGTGAATGCAGCCAGTCTTCACAGCTACTTGGGCTTCCTTTCAATTTTACAAACATAAGACAGTTCCAGAAAACCTTTCCAAGGATCATGCCAGAAACTATTACCTTGTTTAAGATCAGCTATTCTCAGACGTATGTGAAGAACAACCTGACAAATCCCACCTTAGTTTCTTCCCTTCCTGACTTGCAACAATGTGGCCATCTTCCGGATAGCACACGCTTATCAGTCAATTCTGATATTTAGGTAAAAAATACAATCATAAATAACAAGAACTTAGAGGAGAGACTTAAGTCGCTCTTTAGTTGGTAAGAAATGACTCTTTGGTAGTTAGGTAAAAGAAGAACACTTGTTTGCCTGCAAAAAAAGCCAAGGTGCCCTCCTTGGGTGGACGGCTGCTGCCCACGGCTCCACAGTGCCCACATGGCACCAGGTGGTTTGGAGGGGATGAGGCCCCCAGGGGGGGCACACACCTTCCGGTCTCACACCGACTGGACCCTGTGAGCCCTGTGTTAATAACGATTGTGGCAACTTTCAGTTCAATCAACACAAGTCACAGAAATCAGCACTCTCCATCTGGCAGTGTATCTGGCAAGGCTTTCAAGATTTGAACACTAGCAATCCTTCCCTAAAATATTTTTTTCTTTAAAGAATAGAATGTCTTTGAAATCCTGCTTTGTAGAAACATCTTGACCTATTTATAAAAACTGGGTTGACCTCATATTGTTGTGTATGATTTTAAAAGGCCCTGGGCCCCTGTTTTCGGATTCATGTAAATATAGCCATAAAGGGGGAGAAAAAAAGACCCAGTAAAAGGAGCGAAGGTTAAGGAGAAGGGAAGACAGAGAGGGATATGAAATACTTTTTTCCTGACTTACAGAAAGGTCTCCTATAAAAATAATTCTCAAGATCTTAGAAAATCTTCTAGGGCTACCTTTTCCTCCAGTTACCTTCTTATAATCTACTCACTACGGAATCAGCTTGTCAAAATAACATTCAGAGGGGAACAGATCTTAAATCTAAAAGGAAATCTGATCATTCTTCACATCCCATTGATGGATCAAACCCAGTAAATCAGCCAGTAAATGCTGATTACGGTCCATGGGAGGGACTAAGGGATGACACAGAAGACACTAAGCTGAAGAGTCCTGAATCTTGAGGATTTGACTAATTATTAACAGGAAACAACAGTAAGCAGATCTTTTGCAGCATCACAGTGAATAGCCAAACAACTTTCTTCTACTTTCCCTCCCTTCTCCACTGTGGGCTGACAGTCCTCACACACATGCACCCATTTGCAGGAATGTGTCTCACTCCTTAACTTTTCTCTCCCCCCACAACTTTCTATCACAAAGACATTGTTCTAGTTTGCTAATGCTGCCAGAATGCAAAACACCAGAAATGGATTGGCTTTTATAAAAGGGGGTTTAGTTGGTTACACAGTTACAGTCTTAAGGCCATAAAGGCATTTTGGGGGACATAATACATTCAAACCGGTACAGACATTATACCATAAAAATGACTGACTTCCAGCCGGACTTGAACGCAGCCTCCCTGAGAAAAAAAAACGGTACCCCAGCCCCTGGATTTGGGGAAGCAGCATTTACTTGTTCATTCCTTCATGAATTCAGCAGATATTTAGTAAGCACCAACTGTGTGCCTGGCACGGGGGATACAAATATGAGTAAGGTATGAACTTAACACCAGAGAGGCTATACGTAAGTTACAATGTGGAAAATAAAATATCAAGAAGAAATTACATGATGCTAGGGAGACTGAGTCAAATCAAATTATGAGGACCATGATGCCAAAATTTAGATAAAGAGATTAAATTATCCTCAAAATAAGACCTATCAGGTTTATTTCCTAAACCTATTTTCAGAATCATCATAAAATGAAACATTTCAAATAGATAAACCCCCCAGAGTTAAAGGGGGTCAGGTAGAAAAAGAATCAGAGTCAGGAGGTGCTGCCAGGTGAACAAGCCTGTGAGCAGGGACAGGAGTGTGCAGAAGGCTCGACACAGAAGTGGAGACCTGGGGGCAGTGGGATGTCAGGGGTGCCTGTGACTGCAATGCTCTTCTCTCAGCTTAATATGGTATTCAAGTGTCAATGCATGATCTACATGCTCCCCCACAAGCTTCCCTTGAAATTTCTACCCCAGAAAATCCCTGATGTCTGATGTCTCCAGCAAAGTTCAGCAGCGCTCCGAGTGGCACTGTTACTCTAAGTGGTCAAATGAGAAACAGACAAGAGAAATGCAGAAGAAAGAAGACATGAGAAAGAGAGGAGTTAAAAGAGTAAGAAAGTCAATTTAGTGAAGAAACATATTCATCAAATCAACAAGTCTGCAATCGGTGCACCTGCCCATGGCAGCCACCATCCATCCCATGCTGGTTTACTACCTCTGTAGTCTAGAAAACCAGACACACAGGGTTAAAACTGAGACCACTGGTAAGAGTGAAGACAGTTCTGAATGAGGGTATTGGTGACAGCTCTTCATAGGGTTCCTGAGCCTTTCTGAAAGCTTCCTTCTGGGCTGGATCAGGTATCTGGGAAGGGGTGAAGCCATGGGCCTTACCACTGGGTGAGTCACTGTCCTAAACAGAGGGAAGTCCACCTGAAGGGCTCAGAGACACAGAGCCTCTAAAATAAAGGTGGACAGTCAGCAGGAAGAATACAATAAGAAGACAGCTGCCATTTCAAAGGGCAGAGGGGAACTGCTCTCATTTTTTTTTCCTTGACAGGACCCTTCCTTAATTTAGAGACAGCTAGCTCTACACCACAGACCATCCAAGGGTCAACTGGAAAAGGCCAATCCATTCTGCTGCCATCCATAGTTCCAGACCCATAGTTCATGGGGACTTTACATAACCTTTTAAATATGTAATTCGATAAGCAAAACGACAGCAACAGTTCAGGGTACAGGGCTTTTGTGTGAAAAGATGAGTTTAACATGCAGATACTTCCATAAGGAAATTCCTCCTGAAGAGTTAACTGACCAAAAAAAAAATGGAATAAATTTATACGATTATTAAGAGGAAAAAGAATCATATCAACATAAGTACGTTAACCAAGAGGGTCAAAACAGGATTCATTCCAACTCTGACCAAAGGTAAAAGATTAGACTTCTCCTCTAATGAGAAATAAGATCACAGAAAACCACATGCTGGCTGACTGCGAGGTCTAAGCAAAATCTTCCTGACAACCAGTATCAGGAAAACAAGATCGTGGGATTCAGTGCCACAAAGACTTTCTGCCCTTGAAGCAAATCACATTCCTGGGAAGATTCTATCTAAAACAGGTGGTTTTACAGAGTCAAATAACCTCCCCTTGTTACATTCACTTTGGTAAGTAGGAAATACTGTCCCAAGTCATTCAAGCCAGGATAGTTACTAGGCAGTTGAGCCAACCTTGCTGTACAGTGTGACATGCTTACCAAAGAAGTTGTAAACTATGCCCACATTTTTTCCCTCACTCTCGTGATGGCTCTGAGCCATTCTTATAAGACTGTTTTCAGTTGCTTTTTTGCTACATACTTACAAACACTTTTTTTTTTCACACCATCAATATAATCAGCATCGGCCAGTAAAAAGTGCTATAGAGGCAAGTAAGGCTTCAGAGAGAAGTGCTGTGTATTGCTCTATATTGCTACTGTCTGGACTCAGTTTAAAACACACACTCACACGCAAGCAACCCAGGTATTGTCTGGAGAACGGAAAATCTGCCTGTTAATTTCCTATACAAATCACTGTTAACATACAACACGTGAAAAATGAGACTCGTAAAAATGTGTGCAGGTAGAACCTAAGATTCCTGAATAGTTTTAAACATGGAAAACAAAGCAATCTAAAATAACTGTGTTAATACATGTATAACTATAAAAGCTTTAAAAACAAGGTAAGTTTTACTGAATTTAAAAATTTCACTAGTGGGAATATTAATTCCTTAATTTGAAGTGTTTTAGACACATAGCCACTCGGTTCATTTACACAAAGTAAATCATAATCAACAGTGTATATGTGTCTGCCAGAACTCCAGGCAACTTGCAGCTCCCTGCAAGAGACAAGGAATAAGTGTCCTCAATTAGGGACACCATCTTTAAGACTCTGCAAGAGTCTACAGACTAGAACAGGAAAAGAGAAAAAATATGAATAGTGCCCAAATCTACATGATCTTGCACTATTCCTTTTCAAACAAAGCTCTGAGACCACACCTCAATTATTTTCCAACCTAGAAGATAAAATGTATCCTTGACTGGTGCCATCAAAATAATAAGGGAGAGTATGAAATTTGTAAGTCAAGTGAAACTGAAAAGAAAAAGTAATAAATTACATACGGGTTCTAAAAACAGAGTCAAAGAGACTACTCCTAATGTTTTAAATATTCCCCTACCTGACATCACTATCACTTTACATTATGTACGGGTATGTGTGTACCTATACAGCACATATAACATTCATTTTAAATTTTACTCAGTATGAACTGCGCCATTTTTACAGGTGAAAGAACAAAGTAAGAACTGATATTTTTAAATGTTCTCAAGTATCAGTACAAAGAATATTGGCTAGGAGAGTGTTAAATTACAAGCCATCTGTTCTGATAATTTACGAAGTGATTTCTCTAATTTCTCTTAACACTACAGAAGATCTCTATGGCAACACAATGACTTCAAATGAGAGTTTGGAGGGCTAATTGTGCCTTCAGTCTGTTCACACAGCAGAAAGCCAGACTGGTCAGTGAGCTCCTCAACCAGCAAAGATCCTTCTCTTTCACCAAGGATGTCCGTCAGGAACGGACAGTATTCACTTCCTCCATTCCCTCCAGCCACAACTAACGTGTTCCTCGTACACCTCCGTGGTTCGTAAACCCAGCTGTGCATCTGAATTACCAGAACCAGGGCCCTATTCTAGAACAGCTAAACCACAATTTATAGAGAACCTGTATTTTTTAAAAACTTTCCGGGTGATTCTGACACACGCCCAGGTTAAGAAACCACAGGCACAAACTGCAAGCAGTGTTTACGAGGCTGCTCCTTGGTGCCACACTTGCCAGCACTGGGGCTGGAAGGAACGATTATAACCCAAAGGAACAAGCAGCAAAATCCGGTTCTACACAAGCGGCCATGCGAACAATGAAGGGCCACCAAAGTTGGGAGAGAAGGGACCAGGGCAGTTTTCCAAAGGAAGCCATGCTTGAGCCTCAGAAAACCAAGGGGTGAGTTGGGTGACCAAACGTGAAGGTGTACAGGTACAAGCCCAGAACAAGGTGATGGGGTGCAACAGGGGGTGGGACGGGGGGGCAGGGGTGGGCGACTGGAGAGGCGGGTGGGTGCAAGACAACCCAGTTTCCCTAGAGGCCCACCAAGCTAAAGCAGGTGGAATGATCTAGTCTGAAACTCAGAAATGTGTGTTTGTGACTCACATGTGGCATTGGTTACAAAGCACCTTTCTCGACAGCGCAAACAAAATGAGAAGTTTCAAGTAGTAGAAAGAGATGAGTAGGGGAACAGAACTAAGCCTGATTCTGCCCTTAGCCTTCACTAGAATCCTCATTTGCAGAACAGGAAAAAGACAACACATCAATAAATGTGTGATAAATGGAAGCAAATATACTACGTCTTTTTAAGAGCAACTCAAATTTCATTTTCACCTTGAGGGCCACTTCAATTAGGTAGACTTGAGCTAGTCTATCATCTCTGATCATTTTAATTTCTACATTATTCCCCAGCACATTTTTAAAATAGGCCAAAAGAGAAAATCTGCCTAATCATCTTGCTGCTTTAGAATATAAACTCCCACTGGACACAGGATCATTTTTGTCTTCTCCAGCTGTGTGGCACCTGGCAGATCGCTGCTACTCAAAGGATAAACAGCTGATTCATTACACGGTGTCATGTATATTCAATAATGCCCATAAAGTCCTTTGAAGATGAAAACCACTTCAAGTGCTAAGTAATTCTGAGCTAAGCAGCCGAAACTGAGACAAAAAGATGAGAGAGCAAACATCACCAAAGGTCATCCCCAGCCAGAAGCGCCAGACCTCAGGGCCCTTGGCAGACACTTTACTTGGCTGTCAAGACCCCACCCTTTTTTAAAAACATACAGAATCAGGGGGAAAGGTTTCAAGATGCCAAAAAGAAAAAAAACAAAGGTGGTTCATTTCTTTCAGGGACCATACCCAAAAGTAATTTCCAAAGCCACACAAATTCTTCTGAGACATCTCTGAATACTGTGTGTGAAGTGTCAACTCAGTTCTAAAACAGGCACAAAGACAATTCTTGCAACAGAGCATTTGTGATTTTATGCAAATGAATACATTTTCTGTTTCAGAGTCCAACAATGTACTCCGTCGTCTGTGTCTAGTGAGCAGAATTGAGTCCAGTGTTCTAGAACACAAAGCATGCACTGGCAGGAAAACCTTGGCTGCAATTTGTCACATGCAGCTCTTATTCAACAGGTGCAGAGCAGAAAGCTGCGTCTCCCCTCAACTCTCCCAGAAGTGGCATCAGCTTCGAATACTTCTGCTGTGCCACTCACTACCCGAAAGCACACCACCAGGTCTGAAACAGTCTAGAAGGAAGCAAAGTCTGTCTTTTTCTTTTCCACTGAAACTTCCAAAAATTTTCAGTGGAACAGTTAAAAGTTTCTACAAAATTACCAAACATGCCATCAAATGACAACTAAACCCATCAGGTCTTACCCACAGCCTCCATCTGCAATAAGAGTGATTTCTTTGTTTTCTCTCCCTGATACCAAAAAGAAAAGGAGGGGATGGGAAGGAGATGGTCAAAACCTCAGCATCATATGCCCACCAGAGTAGAAGAAACCAATGAACGGTAAACTCTTGCTTCTGCCTGGGAAACTAATTCACTCTCAGAGCATTGCTGGGCGCTCAGTGTCCTCAGATCTATCCCTGTCTGATCTGGAGCAAGTGACAAGACCTCCCTGCTCTGGTTCCTCAGGTATAAATCGGGCCGTCACTGCCCACCTTGCAGGATGCTAAGGAAAATAAGTCACTGATACACAGTAAGCACTCAATAAATGGAGTTTTTTAAGAATCTGAAAATGTGTTACCTGTTGAGTTATGGCCTTTTTTCTCTTTTTTAAATTGCGATATAATTCACATATCATAAAACTCAACATTTTAAAGTGTACAATTCAGTGGTTTTTAGTATATTCACAAGACTGTGCAACCATCACTATCATCTAATTCCAGAACCTTTTCATAGCTCCAAAAGAAACCCTGTACCATTAGCAGTCATGCCCATTTCCCCTAGTCATCTTTTCCTCGCCATATCACAATTTCTAAGCCTTTCCCCCTTAAAAAAAATTAATAAGCAGATTCTGATTATTCTTTCTTTCTAAAATCTCTAGCTGTAGGAAGGGCTTCCAGAAGCAGAGGCCAAATTTTCCTGAACACAATCTAACAAGCATTAGGATGTTTATGGAAAATACAGAACATAATATATGAAACCGGACTGTCTCCCCAACTCAAGGACCTTTGTTCCGCATCATTATTTAATGTAGAGAAACAATGAACAGCTAATACTCACTTCGCCTGTAACATAAGAGCTGCACCCACTGTTTCTGGAACTGGGAGCCACAGACACACTTCCCAGAAATTCCACAGAAACAACACAGCTGCATTAAATTTACTGCAGGTGGTTTCTGGGAAGAAATATTTAGTCAATGAAGGGCAGCAAGCAACGCGCTTTCATTTCACGACTCAGGACTTAATCCAACATATGAATTCAGTTTCTTCTCCTTCCTGTAGAATTCAGCGGGTTCCTGAGAAATGATGAGTCCCAACATCTTCAGCCTGTCACACACCCATCCTCATCCAATCTCTTACATGTGGGCAGATACCACATCCACACTTTCCTTTTTCCTCTTATTTTCCAGCAATTAGTACACTAAGACGAAGGTGAGTACCTTTTTTCCTCAACGGGTTACCTTTATAAACTGGACCTATTAGAAATTACTTCCTTTTCTTTTATGCGCTACTCAGTTTTCAATATTACGCTTCGCCACCATCAGAAAGAAAGCTGGTGATGGAGTCTGGCAGCTCTTTTCTTAAACGTGCCTCTGGGGCTCTCTGGAGCATTACCTCATCTGTTTTGTTTGTGTGACTAACTGACAACACACTCAGTGGAACGGAAGCTGACCACTAACTGCTGACTGGAACAGTTTGAACTTGAAGAGGTAGGTTCGTCTATCCCAGTGTCATGCACTGGCATTTTGAAACTGCTTTCTGCATATTCTAGGATTGAGTAAATAAGATATTGAAGATAAAGGGAGCCAAGTTTCTCACTGCCAGAGAAGGGAATTACAAACATGAACCAGGGGAAGGCTGAAAGGAACCCTGTGGCATTGGACTGCAACTGAAGGCATCAGTATAAACTCTACTGTAGACAGGTGCAGAAAAGATATGTGTGCATATGTGTAACCTATGCAAATATGTGTGCCTATATATGTGTGTGTATAATATTCATGTATGTATACATACATACACATATTTCCTAGCTCTGTGCACTGAAAGATTCTAGAAGCAATGACACCTCTGATGCAATGAGTACATTCAGTGCCCAGAACAAGAATTCTAAAGACCTTGCTCTGCTTAGGTGGAACAGGGCTCCATGGAGATAGGGCTGCTTCCAGGGCCGGAGCAAGGAAAGCACAAGATGAACCTGGAACATCCTACTGTGCCAGAAAACAAGAGCCCAGAGAATGATGGGGACAGGTCTCAAAAGATAAAGGAGCCAGCATGAAGAGACGCCCACAGGCCAAATCTTGGACAATGTGAGCATCAAACCAAATAAAGGTAGCAAAGGTTTATAGCCCATTGAATAAAATAGGAACCCATGAGGCCATACTTACATAATTAATAAGTGGGGGAGAAGGAAAACCTCTGCCTTACAGTAGAAAGCCAACTAAATAAAGAAGGAATGAGATACGTGGGGGAAAAAAATCATCATTTGGCAACAACCACACTAATAATTGATTCTGGCAAAAAACATCAATGGATGTTAAAACAAGCAGATGAAAGCAGAGAGGATCAGGTCTCAAATTACCACCCACCCACCCCGCCAAATGTTAATTATAAGGGGGGAAACATAGCCGAGAAACTTGGGGGTCATCACTGAACCCAGTGGTCAAAGTGAACATCACCTCGGCAGGTCAAGCTGCCGTCTGGCGATTCCTGGGAGGATGCTCTGGAAAGGACACAACCTTCAGCCAAAAATGCCTGACCTGAATCTCATAAGGATCCAAACAACACATACACAGGGATGTTCTTCAAAAAAACTGACCTGTCATCTTCAATAATATCAAGGTAACAAAAGAGACTGAGGAAATGTTCCAAATTAACACCAAAAGACAGTACAACCAAATGCAGAATGTAGTCCTGGGTGAGATCCTGAACAAAAACTTATTATTTTTTTTTTTTATGGTCAAAAAACTTATATTTAGAATTTGCCAGCTGGACTCAGTTTAGATGATCCCAATTTTGTTGGCAACATCCAAAGCATCATAGTCAGGAGCCAGTCGAACATATGCCTTCTTCTCTCCATCAGGCCTGATCAGGGTGTTAACCTTTGCCACATCAATGTCACAGAGCTTCTTCATGGCCTGACTGATCTGGTGTTTGTTGGCCTTGACATCCACAATGAACATCAGTGTGTTGTTGTCTTCAATCTTCATGGCTGACTCAGTGGTCAGGGGGAACTTGATGAAGGCCTAGTGGTCAAGCTTGTTTCTCCTGGGGGCGCTCTTCCGAGGATATTTGGGCTGTCTTCTGAGACGCAGCGTCTTGGGCCACCAGAAGGTAGATGAAGTGTGGATCTTCCATTTCTTGTGGCCATGGACACCTTTCAATACTGCCTTCTTGGCTTTCAAAACCTTTGCTTTGGCTTCGGTTTTGGGAGGGGCAGGGGCTTCCTTCTTCGCTTTTGGCGCCATCTTCGTGAAAAGCCCAAAACTTATTTTACTGCCAAAAAGGACATCTGGGGGACAAGGTCTGAAATGATTAATTAAGGCCAGCAGATTCAGATAATAATGTATCAAAATTAATTTCTTCATTTTGATCACTGTGCAAGAGAATGCCCTTGTTCTTAGGAAATACATACTGGAGCCTTTAGGGGTAACAGGGTCATCACATCTGCAACTTGCTCTCAAATGGTTCAGCAAACTAATAATGTATAAATTATTAAAAATATGTATGAAGAGAGAATGGGACGGACAGAGACATAAAGGTAAGGTAAATGTGGTGGAATGGCAACAGCTGGGGAATCTAAGTGAGTCCTTGCTTCTAGGAACATTAGCTCTGGACTTCTCAAAATAAAGTTACCACAACACTCACCACCAAAAACAGAAAACTTTAAATGCGACCCAAAACTTTAGTCAAAAATAATACAGTGAAATTATAATTCAACTAGGTTGATATGGATTTGAGCTCTGTACCTCCTTTGCTAGTTTAAAATCAAAGATATATTATAATAGCATGTCAAAGCAACCCGTAATTTACATGAAACAATTACTAGGGCTTCCTTTCTGACTTAGGAAAGGAACCCGGGTGGGACAGGAGGCTGCCAAGCTGCCTTTTAGGACAGTTTTACAATGTAGGTGTGGTCACTCATGGGTGCCCCATAAATTTCCTGTAAATTTCCTCTTTCATCGCAGCTACTCGTTTCTTTGCTGTTATTTGTTGAAACGTGTGCATAGGTAATATTGGGTTGTGGTGGGAGAACTCTATTTTTTAAGTCTTGAAATTTTTAAAAACCAAGAATTAAACAAAAATGAAAAACTTGAAACCCTTAGACACTCCTTGAGGAAATTCAGGAGGAAATGAAATCTGTAAATTTTTAGAGGATGATACTTTCTGGTTACATAAGGTCCACCCTTCAAGAGTCCAGACTTTCTGTCATCCTCTGATTGAAATAGTAAAACTCCAAGGTAAATGTGGAGTTACTCAGAGACACAAAGAAAAATAGAATTCACTTCCAGTGTGAAAATGACACTAGAAACATCACTTAGAAGTTTCGTGTGTGTATAAACCTGAGTGAGCATCCCATAAAATCATGCTTTTGATTGTGAGGTGGACCAGATGGGGTATGACTGACAAAAAAATGCATCACCCAATAGAGAATCCCAGAGAACACACCTTACAGTTAGTTATCTCACCAAACAGGACGGTGGGAAATAGCCGTATTCTCCCACCACAACCCAATATTACCTATGCACACGTTTCAACAAATAACAGCAAAGAAACGAGTAGCTGCAATGAAAGAGGAAATCTACAGGAAATTTATGGGGCACCCAGGAGTGACCACACCTACATTGTAAAACTGTCCTAAAAGGCAGTTTGGCAGCCTCCTGTCCCACCCGGGTTCCTTTCCTAAGTTAGAAAGGAAGCCCTAGTAATTGTTACAATGCGTCACACATAGCAATGGGCTGAAAAATTTCCCTCCCTGACTGGCCTCTCCGGGCCTTCCCCTACTCCCCACCCCAACCGTGCCAGCCACAGAGACTTCCTCTTCTAGACTTACGTCCAGTAGACCGCCAAGAAAACAGACCACCAGCACTTCAACCAGGATCTCTCACAAACTGTGAGACAGCTGGGAACCAGTAAAACATGCCTCGATTGGAAAGGGGTTATGCGTGTAAAAAGTAACAACAGTTTTAATTAGGTGAGAATAGGAAAGGTGTAAAAGATAAATTATAGGGCCTAGACTAACATGAGAAAAGTGCATGCTATATATCTTTTGCTCAACTTTTGGTTGATGTCAGACTTGTAAATTCTAGCTTTGATCCTCGACACTTAAGGATACACATACTCAATTTTTCATGACTTAAAAATTACAGTACAGCACCTTGCAGGATGCTAAGTAGAGTGAGGGGGTCATTTCAACTCTATCCCTCCATTAGGGAGGGGACAGCGTATGGGCTTGTAGTGTGGCAGCCCCGGGTTTAAATTCCAGCACTGCCCCTTAAAGCAGTGCCAACTTGGGCAAGGCATTTACAGAGAGTCTGAGTCTCCTCATCCATAAAATGGAAACACACACCTGCTAGAAGGATGGATTTGATTCTACATGGAAAAAAGTACACGAAACACCCTGTATATATCTGGCAAGTAAGAGGCCTTCAAATGGTAGCCAGTAGTGGCCATAGCAGAGACAGTGGGGAAGAGAAAAATTTTACTAGGTTTTCTTGGAAGACAAGATTGGTGTCAATGGCTTTTGGAGAAATGAAAATAAACATGATTTTATAAAATATCACCTTTCTAGAACGTTACTGCTTCCTACACGCACTTACTTTACTCTCCTGTGGAGCGTAACTCCAAAAGGGTCATCTGACCCAATGCCTGGGGATCCAGGTCACCCACCCTGCTCCTGGGCAGCTGCTGCTGCAGACTCAGATGACAGCAAGTGTGTGGGGAACCGGGGAGAAGAAGCAGGGCCCCTACAAGACTGCCCAGCATCCTGGTTTCCCTGAAGACAGCCCCCTGCTCCAGCTATAGGTCGTCAGAGGAAATTTATAGCACAGGGTCTAAAGACAGAGGTTTCCAGCTCTCTGGTTCAGGATACAGGTCTATTCTCAGTAACACACTGCCCGCCACCATCAGTTTGGCAACCAGCAAAGAGATGTGACTGGCCCAAATAAATGATGCAGTGAGATATGAGAAATGCCTAGCAATGAATCCTGCAAATTTTGCATCCCACAGACTGTAACTAAAATGCAAAAAGAAACACGTTCACAGAGCAGCTAACCAAGCACAGGCAGTTAATGAAGCTACGTGAAGATTCTCCCAGAAGGAGCAGCTCTCTAAGGGCCCTAGTCAGAGGGCATTCTGTGAACTCAGCTGCCCCGGGGAAGAAAATGCATGGCCTGGAATCCATCAAATTAGCACCGGCTTTCAAGGCTCCTGGACCCAGATAAATGAGGACAAGTGCAGCAAAAATTAGACAGAGGTGAAACAACTCTAAAATAAAAGAGCAAGATATATTCTACATCTCTGCAATCTTTTTTTTTTTTTTTTTTTTAGCTATTAATGCTCCTTTTCATAGCAGGAGAATTTTTTATCATTGGGAATCTTTTTAAAAAGCTACCTCTAACAAGAGTAATCTGCTTGTTTAGAAATAGGTGCAGCCTTTGAGGTTTCCTCCTAGTGAGACCTCAGAGTGAGTCATGGGCATTTGGTCTAATGCCAGATGCACTGTGGAAATGCAAAACTTCATTTTGGAGGCAAAGACACTTGAGTTGTAGATTACTGAGTACTTTAATTAGCCACATGTCTACTCTTGTCTGGTTGGGGAGGAATATGGAGTAATCTGGAGAGCAAACCTTGTGTTTTGGTAGCCATCACCCTAATTGGGCTTCATCCCAAATTAGTACATCTTCCCAGTTAGCCTGACAGGAAAAGCTTTAATGAAAACATTGGTCCACACAAAGAATAGCTCGTCAGCCCAGGGAACTTTGGGGCAGTGTGTCCGCGTGCATCAATCAGGCTGCATCCTGAACAGTCTGTCATGTATCAGGGACAGTGATGAGCGTGGAGGTCCCTCCCTGGCAGCGTCTCCGCAAGCTGCAGCAGCGCTGGTCCTGCAGCTCCCTGCACCCACCTGGGGACACGGGCCTCCATTCCCAGGACAGAGGTGGCTGGCGAGCTGATCCCTCACTGTCCTGCTCTGGGAAGGCCTCGGGCTGCCCTTAGCTGCTGTCATTCGCACTGAAACCCTGTACGTGTGGACGGGTGAACCAACTGGGGACCAGCGGTTGGTTAATGCTGGTGAAAACAGGCAGCTGCGAAAGCCCACATACTGTACGAGTCCATTTATGCGATTTTCTCGAAAAGACAAAACTAGAAATGGAGAACAGATCAGGGGCTGGTGGCCAGGGCTTTCAGGGGTGGGGGGCAGGGTGTGACCACAAAGGGGCAGTATGAGGGGCTTCTGGGGGTGATGAACTTTTCTGCTTCCTGGCTGTGGTGGTGGCTACAAGTGTTAATTCATAGAAATGCACACCAAACGCCAGTTTTACTGTTTATTAACTTAAAAAATAAAACTTTAAAAAGACTAACAAGGTGGGAGAAAACGAAGATTACAAATCAAAGAATTAGTATAGGTAATAAGTATATGGCACCCTCAAATCAATAGGAGACAATTCAAAAGGAAAAGAGATGGACAAATAATTCAAAGAAGTACAATCAACTAGTAAGTTATCTGTAAATATTCAGCCTCACTAGTAATTAAGGAAATGCAAATAAAACAATAAGGTATCAGCAAAAACCAGTATAAATCATTTCTCTAGGTAAACTTGAGCAAAACTGAGTTATTCTGGAAATATTTTCTACTGATTTGAAAGATGATAATGGTTGCTCGGACTGCCCTCTGTAGGACCAAGCTTCCTGTAATCTCTAAAAGAAGTCGAGAGAAACTTTGAAGATAGAGATGAGGAAATAAAGATCCTTTTCTTGGATTTTGTAAGAATTAATTTGGAAATCCATATGTCATAGAAGTCAAGTCTGCTGACTTTAAAGAAAACAACACCTATGTTTAGACATGCAGTCACCGTTTTTTTCCACTTCAAATTTTCCCACTCTGGTGATTTGTGCTGCCGTCCAGATAGAAAAAGGCAGTGGCACATGCAGGGCGAAGTGCAGTCAGTACCTCCACACTCGAGGCTTTAAAGATGGAATTTCTAGGCACAAATTTCATTTAAAGGAGGGGAGTGTGTTTGCATTAGTATATGAAGTGGGCTCATTTTCCCTCTGTTCTTGGGCCTTCATATATATAATTGACTTTGCAGCTACTTTTTTTTTTGAGGATTAATGAATGAATTTTTAAAATGTTCATTCCAATTAAGATTCAGAAACATAAAGTACAGTTATTCTTGAACTTGAGAAAAATACAATTCAAATTTAAAAATATAATTCTTGAATTTTTTAGATAGGATTTGTTGGTGAGTTTTTCTTGATATACGTGTGTCTTGTGTGTCTATATGTATGTGTGTGTTTATATCTTGAGAAAGTCATAAAACACCCCCTTTGGAATTTCCTGGAATAGATGCTTTCATATGTAAGAAGGAATGAAGGAATGAAGGACAAAGTTTAAAATCTGTTTTAGATGAATTCATGTTTCCTAGTCCACATGAAGTGACATATAAATGACATGTATGCTTCAGGGAAAAATGTTTTAATTTGAAAATTTCCATGTGAATGAAATGTCTTTAAGAGATCTGTCAAAACACGAACAGTTTATATATACATACAGTTGGCTTCCATGGTTCACTTTATTTCACTTCCTTTTCCCACACTGATTCGCATCTTCAAGGATTCCTTTTTTTCTTTATTGCTGCCCTTGCTGAAGAACATCACTGAAACCTACTGGAGTGTCCTTGTGGGTCATCTGGATTCTGAAAAGTTTTACATTTTCTTACTCCATTTACTTTTTAGTTAAACCATGATGTGTGAGACAAATGTGCTAGGATTTGCATCTTTAAAACCTTAAGTGTTGAGGTACTCACTGCACATCTCCCTGCATGTGCTACTGCCCAAAGCTGGGAATCCTGTATCTCATGCATGATTGTTCTGTAAACCCACAAGTTCTCTAATAAAGGAAAAAGGGGGGGGGGGCTGCATCCCTTCTTCAGCCCCAATGGGGCACCCCATGCCGGAAGCCCACTCTGACTCCCACTGGGCCCTCGCTCCTCTCTTTCTCTCCCCCTCCTTCCCACAGAGCAAGTGCTCAATAATTTGGGTTTTAAGAGACTTCCTTACATTGGGTGGGTGGGGAGGAGAGGAAATTAAGACAGCAACACAACTGGTCATAAGCAAAATGCTTCCCTTAGTGATTGGGAAGTAAAATTAAGTTATTTTGTCATGGCTAATTATTAAACATGAGAGCAAGATTTCCCATAAACAATAATGTCTGCATATAAAGCTTATTAACTTCAAAAAATGGGGAGACTACGCTGGAAATTCTAGCCAAATATTTCCATCTCATCTGTATGAACTGGGAGACAGGGAGGTGCAATGGGAGTTTGGAAGGGGCTGGGCACTGGGACGAGTGAGGCAGCAAGACATTCCCGGGGTGGGGGCCAGGGCAGGGAGGATATGGAGGCACTTTGCAAAGCCTCTTCCCAATCTGTGCTTCTTTGCTCTTTTTGCTCTTTTCCCTGCGGTTCAGAGCAGTACACAGAACTCCCAGAGTGGCTCCAGTTGAACAACACACCAGCAGGATTCCTAAATCCAGGATCATGGATAAGATTCCCCATGCATCCTCATTTCCTCTCCTACTGGACCTGGAACAGCAAGACCTGGAACAGGACACGAGAGAGGTCTGCTGCTGTTCATCTAAACCCTCTTCTCCCTTTCTCCAAAATCAAGTCCACCCTGTCCACTGCACCCTAGCAGCTTGACAGAGGGACAGAGGCATGGGGAAGATATAAAAGACAGCAGCTTTGGCCAGGAGACAAATGACACAGCCCCTCTTGTGAGTTCGCCAGCTACTCAGCTGACAAGTGGGGAGGGGAAGAAATGAAAGAAGGGACATCACAGCCTCCTACAACCTTCCATCAGAAGACAGTGAGATTCCCACTCAAATCCATGTCTCTACCATCCATATAGTGGCTGCTATTTCCTGCTGTGGCACTATTAAAAATTGGTCAAAACAATGCACTTCAGGAAGGAAAAACCAATTCACTACAGAAATGAAGAGGAATGAGAGGGGTTGCTATTACTGCTTTTTATAATCAAGCATGGCTCATCTCTATCAACATAAGTGATTTTACTAGGCGGTAAAGTGTGGCTATTGATTAAGAATTTGACTTTTCTCTGGAATTCTGCCAAGGATATGAGATAAAATTTTATTTTCTCAGTAAAGGAGTCAAGTAAACCCTAAAATAATATCAGATACAGATTATTTAGATTATGACAGTTTCAAACACGTTGCACTTTCAGTTAGAAACAAATCGCAAATTTATCATAACATTTAAAAGGTCTAAATAGTCTACCTAATTACACATTTTTATACACATTTAAAGAACATATTTAAATCACATGCTTCAATTTGAACATAAACCACTGGCTTATTTTAAGTCATGATTAATGACTTAAACGGTTAAATGGCTTCATTTAAATCTTCATTTACATCTCGGACAGTTAAATTGCAAAGGGGAAAATACAATATCCCACATCAATAAGGCAGTTTATCAAGGTCTCCATGGAAAGTTTCTTTCAATGATCATGTTACTGCTCTTCTTCGATTTCTTGAAAGTCACTTCTAGGATTATTTTTAGATATCTCCTAGCTTTCCTCTAAAACCACACTGTACCACCTTAAAAAGGATAGAGCAAGCATTCACTACCAAACTGCATTTTCTTTAGCCTCCCTATACACTTTTCAAAATATTGAGGGTAACTTGGACCATCTTCATACTACAACAATTATTATTGGTGTGTTCAATAACCAAAACTGCCAGGATTTCTAAATATAAACAGAATTAGCATGACAATTTTGAAGGACAGCTTCTGAAATGGTGTTAAAAGCCTAAGTATGAAAAAAGCTTCCCTCAATATTCCCTGAGGAAACTATATCAAAACAGAAAAGACACATCAATACTGCTGATTTTCTCCATATACTGCGCTGCAAAGAGAGGGGGCTGTAGCCAGGAGTCCAGAAAAATTTCTGATAATGAAAGAAACACAGCACGATGAGCCGTGACACTTCAGAATAACCAGAAACCTTTATTTTCCACACATTCATTTAATGCCAACATAAAACATGCCAGGCAGGTTAAAAATAATGCATTTATGTAAGCACGCACACACACACACACACACACACACACACACACACACACTCTCTCTTTCTCTCTCTCTCTCTCTCTCTCTCTCTCTCTTTTGCAAGGTTAAACAGAGAGTGCTGGAAGAATGATTTATTGCCATAAGAATAGAGCCCCAAAATAGATTAGTAATAAAAGTGATTGGTCCCAGAGGAGTTGAGAACAAATGTAAGCAAAGTCGTGGCCATGAGAAGCATCCAGGAAAGAGCACAGGAGTCGGGGACCAGCTTACGGCCCTGAGCCCACCTTCCCAAAGTTCTACTCTGGCAAGAAGTCACCCAACCTCCCTAGAAGGTGCTTCCTCACCACTAAAATAAAACAACATGGAACTTGCTCATTTCTGTGAGGTCTTTTTGTTTGTTTGTTTGTTTTGCTTTGGCCAGAAAATCTCAGCTGTCCTTTCACACACAATCATCACACTTTCCTCACTTGTTTCAATGCAATCCCATTTAACAATAATTGAGCTGCCTACTATGTGCTAGGTCTATAACAGGGTGATGTTGCTCGTCAAAGCGAATAGGGAGACCCGACCCATGCCAAGGACCTGAGGGGAGCATGAAATGACAGTGGGAGACCTTGAGCGCCGTGGGGAAGGCAAGAGGGCCAACCGAATCCTGGAATGGGAGACAGCCTCTGAGGCCATCTCTTGGAGTCCTCTCCAACTGCAGGAATCCTGTCCTTGGCACCCATCACAGAGCCCTGGCAGGTGCTGGCACCTCAGCTCGAGCACCTCCAGGAATGGGGGGATCCCATGCAGCCTATGCCATATCTGAACAGCTCTTTTTTTTTCTTTTCCAAAGTTATGTTAAGCAGAAGTTATCCTCCCTCTTTCATTCAGCCACTGGTACCAGTTTTCAACCTGTGGCTACAAAGATAAAGTTTAATGCCAGAGAGACAAGAAGGAAAAAAAGAAGAAGAAAAGAAAAGAAGCCAAGCAAGCACCCCTTCAGGGATGAGAAAAGAAAGACAACCAATAAAAAGTCTTTGTTTAAGTCACACTGGCAATCTTAAGTGCCAGGCTCAAAACACCCTGGAACAAATATTCACAACCTGATCTGTCCTCCTCAGTCAACGAGAACCTATTTTCTGTTTCTGCGTCTTAGGGAATAAAGTTAGAGTTTACTTACTGATTTGGTGTCTCCATTCTCCTCACTGCTCTCCAAGCCCCTGCCTGACCCTCTGTCAGGTGAGATTCTGCCCAGGGGCTCCTGTTCTGTTCATACTGACTGCCCAAAGCCCCCAACTCCAACCTCACAGCTCTGGATGCTGAAGCCAAGATCTACATGGAGAATTCAGAGCAGCCCAGAGAGAGAAAAACGCACTTTAAAAATGAAGTTCCAGACTACCCCTGGGGTGGAACAGTGCAATCACTGCTTACTGAGTATCGGCCCTGGCTTCTGGCCCCAAGACAAACAACTGAAGAGGAAGTTTGTCAGATTGTTTTGGAGGATGAAAGAATGGAGCAAGTCAATAAGCCAGAGTACCTGGTTCTGCCCAGCAACGGAAGGTGAACAGGAGCAGGACAAGGCCAAAGACGGATGGTAAATCCTGGGGAGAGCCACAGTGACTGGGAGCAAGCATTCTGTGGGTGTCCAGTCCAACCTGAAGCATTCTGGGAGCTCTTGGGGCCAAAGGAAGTGAGCTCTCTACTCTGAGTAATAAAGCTGTAAGAAAGTCTGCTCTCATAAGCAGCAAAAATTCCATCTCCAGGGAACAAGAACCCTTCTAGCAGAAAGCTGGATACTGCACAGAATCTATTATTCCGTGACAGGTGGTAGAGACAGAAAAAAGACAGGCTAGACTTTAGCTTCAGGGCACGAAGGGAAGACGTCCCAGTTCTGCTATTAAGAGGTAAGACAGGGCTGCTCTCTATCGAGCTAGTTACACTTAGACTTTCATTTGAAGGAGTTCATGTTTTCCTAAACCTTTGCTTTTTGCAGGAACCTCACCGAGAGAGGGAGGACTAGGGAGTATATTAACTCCAAGCTGACATTGAAAGTCAACGCCTGTCAATCCCGGCCGCAATCTATTAAAATGAATCAAAACTAACCCTGCCTGGCAAAGATAAAGCAAATCGAGGAAGGACGGAAATAAACCAGTATCTAAGAGCCACCGCTAACTTCTCCCTCTGACCATCGCCCTCGCGCCGCAAACTGCTCCTTAGGACCCAGATTACCGAACCGATCTCATCGAATCTGGGGACTTGATTTCAAGAGGAGCCAGAAAGCAACGAGAGCCGCCGGCCTCCCGCGCCGCGCCCCCCACCGCAGGCCGCTCCCCCAGCCCCGCGGCCCTCCACCGGGCCGCCACCTTTAGTCCCCGCACCCCCGCACCTGGCCCACCCGGCTCGCCCTCCTCGGCTCTCCAGCGCTGAGTCTGCATCCCGCCGGCCCCGCGCCTGGCCCGGCGGGGACCGCGCTGCGGGTCCCCAGGCCACCGCCGGTGCCTCCAGCTCCGCCGCCTCCGCCCAGACGCGCGAGCAGCAGGGACTGAGAGCGGGACCGCGGGCCCGGCTCGCGCGGGATCTGGGCCCCAGCGGGAGGAGGCGCTGCCGCCAGTGCCGGGGACGCCCTGTCACGCCCCCCGCGCTGCACACCCCGAGGCCACCCCCTCCTCGCCGGCGCGGAGACTCGGAACCTAACACTGCCTCCACCTCCATGCCGCAGGTGCGAAAGTCCCCGCCGCTCCAGGGCCACCACGTTCCCAGATAACCTGAGATGTACCTCCCGGGCCGTCCCCGGAGACAATGGCTCACCCCGCCGCCCGGCCCGTCGCGCTTCATCTCGGCCGCCTCCGCCCCTAGCCCCGCGCAGTGGGTGCCATGGCTGCCCCTTTCACAGAAGTGTAAACCGAGGCCGGGGACACGACAGCCTAGAACCGAGAGGAAACCAGGCGGCAAATGGGACTCGATGTGAAGCCAGGTCCGAATCATCCCGGGGCCGCCAGAGATTGGAGTCCGCTCTCCTCGGCCCGGGGCGGCCCCGGCAGCGCGCTCCTGTCCGTTCCGCCCCGGGGCAGAGGCCTCCGCCCGCGCCGTCCCCGCCGCCGCCTCCCCAGCCCTCCCGCGTTAGAGACAAAGAGCCGGCGCCCCAACTCACGGAGCTGTGGCCGCCGGGGCGGGAGAGAGAGGGTTTGCCCTCGAATGAGGGGTCGGCGGCGCCCGGGCCGAGCTGTGCGCGAGGGGCGCGGGCAACGGGACATGCTGCTGTGGGTCCCGAGCGTGGCGCCGGGTGTGCAGCGGGCCGGGCGAGCACGGCGGTCCGAGGCGACGAGGACCCTGACCCGGACCCCGACCCGCGGACGGCGCTTCCGCGGCGGGGTCGGCCGAGCGCGCGGAGCCGGCCAAGAGCGGCCGGCCACAGGTCCACTTACCGGATCGGAAGAAGGCCGTGATGTCGGCCAGGTCCTTGGCCGCCTCCTCAGCCCCCTCGCCGGTGCCGCCCCCGCAGCCCGAGCCCGCCGCGCTGGCCGCCGCGGCGGGGGCCGGAGGACGCGGCGGGGGCGGCGGCGCCACCGCTGCTGCCGCTCATAGCTGCCGCGGCGCCCCGCGGCCGCGCCCGACCCGGGCCCCGCGCCCCTAGCGCAGCGCGCCGCCCGCTCCCCGCCGGGCTTGGCGGCGCGGAGCGCCCAGCTGCCCGCGGCCGGCGCGCGGACGCAGAGCCCCGGGGCGGCGGGCGGCGGCGGCGGCGCGGCCCGAGGAGCGCGCCCACATAGACCAGGACTCCGCCCGAAGCCGCGAGCCGGCCGCGGGGCGGGGGCGCGGAGCCACGGCCTCGGTGGGGCCGGCCGGACCGCGGGCAGCAGCGCGCGCCGCGCCCGACACGCAGTGGCGAGGGCGGGGGCCCGGGCGGGCGGGAGCTCCGGGATCACGGGCGCCGGCGGCAGCCGCGAGCCTCCATCTTGATTTCAAAAGGGGAAGGAAGGAGGGGGAGGGGTGAAATCACGGCCGAGGGAACCCGGGTGAAAGGAAAAGGGAGAGCAGGGAAAGCAGGGGAAGGAAAAAAAGAGCGGCCTCGGGAATTTCCGGCGAACATCGTCAGGGGCCCGAGCGTGGGCTCGGCGGGTGGGCGGGGCGGAGAAGGGGCGGGGCCTGGGCCGCGGGGCGGGGCCTGGGCGCGCGGAGCCGGCGTGGTGCGCGGTCGCGTGGCCCGGGTCGAGCCGCTGGGCTTGCAGAGGGATGGCGGCGTGGCTGCGGGAGCCGCCAGCGTCTCTCTCTCTCCTCCGCCAGGGCAGTTGCAACGCTTGGAAAGGCAGGAGCGTTCTGTCCAGCGCTGCGGACTTTTCCGGGCCCGGCGTCGCTTCCGCCGGAGCGTTCGCGCCTGCACCGGAGCGCAGATCTCTGAGTGCTCGAGCTGTGAGATGATTACTGATGCCGCCCGCGGGGCCGAGTGACTCGGCGCAGGGCTGGTGTCTCCGTCGTTCGCGCAGCCCCGGCAGCTGGCACCTACATAGGGCTCCATGATGGTTGTTGAATGAACAGTGAGATCAAGCAGACGGCTGATCTCCTCCAGCCTCCCGAGGATTCGATCCAGACTGCTGGGCGAGTGGGACTAGCCTCTGAAATGTGGGCACGTAAAATGAGGTTCCCCTCAACCATCCCCAGGTCTCCTCCAGTTCCCTGATCTCCGACTCCGTCCTTGTTCCACCAAAATGTAGGGATCAGAGAAGACGATGGGAGGGCTGGGACTGGGGGAGGCTGGAATGGGGAGACCAAAGGAAAAGCTGGCTGTGGGGTGGGGTGACAACCAGCTTTAAGAGAGATCAGTGTCATATGAACGCTTCACAAATTCCCACGTCCAAAACACCTATGACCAGGCTGCAAGGGGGGTAAGAAAAAGAGATGGGTGCCAGGGATTAAAGGCTTAGATTCTGGCACAAAAAAACGGAAAAACAGAAAAGGACAGAAAACAACTGGCTGCTGAAGCCACTATACATGTGTACTGTAATTGAACAATGAAATAAGAGGAAGACGGAAGCCAGGTTTCTCAGTATTGCAGGGGGGAGATACAGGCCAACAAGGAGAGAAGGAACGAGCTGTGTGGTAATGGATTAGAGTAGGTGACATCAGTATGAACTCATGTTTAGTCTAATACAGATACAGTTACATAAAGAAAGATTTATATCTGTGCATATCTATACCGGTTGGTATACACATACGTGTCCTTGTTGTCTGCCAAGAGGGCCTAAGAAGTAACTTTGCAGTGGAGAAACCTGGCAATCACTTCTTCAGCCAGGTAATCAAGGTCAACATTGATAGTTATAGGTCATATTGATAGTTATAGGTCATGTCAACAGCGTGTGCCTTGATACGATGTGATGAGAACAGTACTTTACCTCTGTAGTCTTCCTCCCCAAAACATATAATGTCAGGGTAATTGTTAGAAAAGCATCAGACAAATCCCAACTGAGCGATGTCATAGAAGCTCAGTACTCACCAAAACCATCAAGGTCATCAAAAGGAAGGCATCTAAGAAACTGTCGCAGCCAAAAGGAGCCTGAGGAGACATGACAACTAATTGTAATGAGGTATCCTGCATAGGATCCTGGAACAGAAAAAGGATATTACGTAAAAACTAAGAAAATCTGAATTACATATGGAATTCCATTACTGATGTACCAATATTTGTTCATTAACTGTGAGAAATGTACCATACTCATATGAGGTTAATACTAGAGAAAACTAAGTGTGTGATATATGGGAACTCTTTATACTATCATCACAACTTTTTTGTAAATCTTAATCTATTGTAACATTAAAAGTTTAGAAGTTTTTATAAAAGTTTGGAAAGCAGCATCTCCAAAAAGGAACATGCAGTAGGTCCAAATTTCACAGACCATCAACTCAGGTTTGGCAATGTTGATCTTTTTAATTTTTTCTCACTTAATTTCTATCTCCATCTCCCATTCCTCACTTTGATGGCAGAAAGTGTAATTCTAGCTCAGGGAAAACTTAATCTCTTGGGGTTTTCTTTGTCAATTGAGTGCTTTTCTCTTCCTACCTGTTCCCCAAGGTTTTAGCAGAGGCTCCCAAAGGCTCTGGCAGTGGCACAGCATGGGGTGGGGTTGTATGTGTTCCTAGGTACATGCTGGTGTTGGGGGGCACATCCCACATGTCCCTACACCCTGAATCTCCTGTCTGCGCTGCAGGCATTAATAAGACCTTACTGCCTTCTGCAGTTGCATCCTCCTTGCCTGACCCCGGGCTTCTCAAAGTCAGCTGACCATCAGGACACCTCCTGAGCTACTCCCAGCCCCAGCACCCCTTCCACAAGAAATACACTCAGCTGCTCCCTTGGGTGCTCAGAGCCCCCACTCCCAGCCCCAGAAGGTAAGGCCACTTTGTTGCCACTCCCAGATCCCTCAAGCCTACCAGGGGCTTCTATCATTCTGACCCACCCCCACCCCAACACCAGGGCTTGGCCAGGGCGAGGAAGCGCAGGACACAGGCTCCTTTCTCAAAGACACACCACTGTGTGATGCTATCCTCTTCTTTTTCCAGATTGGAGGATTTTTATTTCCTCTGCAGGAAGAAAACCTCACTCCAGTTTCCTCATGTTTCCTTCCAGAGCCTTTGTATTTGTCACAACCTTTGTGTCCTTCAGGGGACTCAGATTTTGTATTCTTTGAGATTCAAAAACATTTCCCCTCCAATTATTCCCTCTGCCATGGATTCCAGAAGTGTCTCTTGAAACTCAGAATCTGAGCACTGACATTTTTTTTTCTTTGCATCCCTGCCATAATAACTCTACCCAGGGGTAATGGGTACAGATCCCCATCCCTGCTGCCTTGGATGGTAGAGAAAGGCCAGAGATTTAAAATTAAAATCAAATGAAATTTATGAGGGAGGTGGGGAGATTGGATGATACCACATGGCCACAAAAAAGATTACCAATACTTGGTGGTGGTGCTTGGCAAGTGATAATTGGGAAAGGCTAAATCGTGTTGGGGGGGTGGGGTCCTGTGTGGAGGCAACTCCTGGGGACTGGGAGTTGGCCCAAAAGGGGATGTAAGTGGGTGGTAATGCCTGCTAACCATGTTGGGGTGGGCAGGGAATGGTTGGTGTGTGTTTGGGCAGAAAGAGCTCTCTTGGGTTGGGACTCAAATGTTGACCACTTCTTCTATCTCATGGAGTCCATTCCAAGAAAGTGATATAGAAGACTGTGTCTGAGCATGGAGCATGTGTGAAGGCTCACCCAGGTTGCAATAAGAGAAAGAGGCTGCATTCAGGATTTTTCCTTCTGCCATCTGAGCATGTGTAGGGGGATCTAAACAGGGTTCATGACAGCTGCTGTCGATCCTACCCATCCCTCAAGGTTCTGCTCAAATTTCATCCTCTTTCATGAAGCTCCTACGTTGCTTTTCTCAAACTGACCTCCCCCTTCTTGGTATTCTGCAATCACCAGTGATTTTTGGCATTGAATCATGCACTGCATTGTAATATTTATGCCTTTCGTGTTCGATATCTGGCCTACAAGATGAAGAGATCCTTTGGAATCAATACACAAACATCGGAGTGCCTTCTGTTTGCAGAGAACCGCACTAGAACTGAAAGCATGAAACAAATGAAATGTCGCGAGCCAGCTGTGGCAGACACCCCAAGGGGACCACCCAACATCCTCTCTCATCTTTTTATCAGAACCATGTGCCCAACTACAAAACAACATTTCCCAGCCACAGGTAGTCAGTGGCATGGTGCTGGCCACTGAGATATAAGCAGAAATTACTGGGGGAGCAGGAGCTCTTGGGAAAGGAGTAGGCACAAGTGTACCTTCTGCCCTTTGCCCTTTCTTTGATGCTGGCAGTAAAGAGGCCGCTTTCTGACTATGATTGCACTTCCCACCTCTGGACTTCTTTTTACAGAAAAAAGATAAGACCCTGATTTAGTTAAGCAGATTTAAGTTGGTTGTTCCATGATGTTCAGTCAAACCAGTGCATGAGTGATAATCCAGGCATGATCTTTGATCGGTGCTTCTCAAATTTTTCTACCAAAGAAACCCTGAAGATGGAAGCATGGGAAAACACAGGTGAAAATTAGACCCTTGGGGACCTGGGAGGGTAACAAGCAGCTGCCAAGGGACTAACATTTCTTCAACGTTGTCTGATTTTCCTTAGATATGCATAGGAATTGTTCTTTCTCATAAGTCTGTGTTTGTTTTGATACAAAAATGTTTTAACTTATTTACCCATTGATGTATTTATCTGGTTCTCCAAATTTTTAAGTGAAACTGTCATTCCAGGAAGAGATTATATATTGATCTTATGGAGAATACTTAATACTTAATGAAAAAGAAATAATCCAGAGGAATGCAGAGAATTCTAGCTTAGGTAGCCAAAAGAGCAAGTAGATGTGAAAAAGGACATGCTATGGAAATATCCAAATGATAACTTGAGATGTGGGCCTTGACCTTGGCCAGAAGTTGGAACTGTAGCTCTAAACTTGAGTTCAAGAGCAGAAAGATAACCAGAGCTTTGAGCCTTAACTAGTGTCCCAAAGAGACAAGTGTAGAAAGTGTGTAGGCATGGGACCAAGTGCTGAGGTTTTCTGCCTTATGGTCAGTAGCACTGGGGGGAGGTGTGGATAGAAGTGCCTTGAAAGTCTCCAGCTGATCCCAGGGTGGACAAGAAACACATGGAAGGAGGGAGCTGGTCCACAGGAACCCAAGTCATCTAACTCAGCTCAGGCCTTACCAGTTGTGCTCACAGGTAGTTCCAAATGAACCCAGCTTCTTGGATTGCCTTTGTCTGGGGAAACCACTAAGCCACTAAGCCAAAAAGGTCCAGGCTAGAGCCTTGCTTGCCCTGCTCTGAACCCATATTCACAAGCTAGGGGCTTCTAGAAGAGCAAACTGGCTTTGAGGGTTGAGCCGGAAGAGTCTTTTGAGCCTCTTCATACCCGTGTTTTTCCAATCACTGGGATAGTTCTATATATGCAAATCAAGCAAAGAGAACAGGGGCTGGAAGGTGGGAGAGGGAATTTGGTGGAACCACCCAAACTGGGAAAGGAATAGGGGATGGAATTTGGGGGAGCATTTGAGTTGAGTCAAGGAAAAATGGTGTGTGTGTGTGTGTGTGTGCGTGCACATGTGTGTGTACCTGCCTAAATTTGAGGTAGGAATTGATGAAGATCTTCATCTGATAGAAGAGAACCCAGCAATATAGGAAGAAAAATAAAGGTAGATTTGGCTTTGAAATAAGCTTGGATTTGAAAGTTGCAAAGTTTTGCTATATAATTAAGAAGGGTATTAGAAGTGACAATATCTATATTTGCTTTCTTGGCTTCAAATTGATCAAGGTTCCAGGCTGGTTGCTTAAAAATTGCTGACTTTCTGTTCCCTGACAGTAATTTGAAGAGTTCCAAACTGAACCTTGGTCCTGAAATATGCAGGATCTGGAATTCTACCAGGTGAGATTCATTCATTCTGATCCCAACCAACTTTTGGCTTCAAGATTTCTCTTTAAAGGATAAATACTCCTGCGAGCGCCAACACCTTAAATCTTTATCATTTAATTCCTGATAAAGAGGATTAGCTGAGTATTAGCCCGGAGTAATGAGGGATAAAAGAAGGAAAAGAGCCTGGGAAGGCACCAATAAATGCTTTGCCTACATTGACATTGCCTGAAGCTGTTCTTACTGTTCTGTTTAAAGTAGACCGTGAGAAGAATCTGATCCTGGTTCAGGAGTGGTGACGAGTTTTATATTTTAGGATCACTGATTACTGATTACTCACCAAAGGCCTCCTACTGCCACCTTGGGAAGCCAACTGTAACGACCCCATGTCCAGTTTGGGCTGTTCTAGAATCCTTGATTTACTCATTTAGTAAGCATTATTATATTTATGATTGTAAATATTTATATTTATGTATATTAATTATGTTCATATTTAATTTGTATATTTAATTATTATAAATAAAAATAAATTAAACATTTACTGAGCTCCTACCCTCTGGCAAGGCAAGCAGGTCTAAGCACTAGGCAACACCTTGAACAACACATGCAAAACTTCTTGCCCTCACAGAGCTTGCTTTCTAGTGGGTTTCACAGTAAACAAGTAAGTAAAATGACAAATGGTCCAATGACAGTAAGTACAACGGAGAAAAATAGGACAAGGAGGAAGAAGTCTGGGGCAAGGGACGTTAGGCGATGTTAGAGGTGACATTTGAGCCGAGATCGAGTGGCTCTCTAGGGAGAGTGTTTTGGGGGGAGGCAACAGCAAGGGGAAATGCCCCAAGGCAGGGTATGTCCTGCTATTTTAAGAACTTGCAGATAAAAGGAACATGATAATCAATCTCTCAGTAAGGTCCAGGAACCTCAACACTGAAGACCTTGTAGGAGCTTTGTGAGGCCTCTGCCTTTTACTCCTAAGTGGGATTCTGGGTGTAAATTATAGTATGTGATGATTCTAAGTGACCTGAAGTTGAAAGCAGGAAATTATGTGGACTCGTCAGAATGTTAGGAAATAAAGCAGAAGTTTGTAAAAGCTTTGTAAAAGATGGTAGTGTTGAGAGCTTTAACTAGAAACCAGTTGCCATCATCTTCCAGGGAGAAGGTTCCAGAAAGTGCTTGAGGACCACCACAGCTACTAGTGGGACCCCTGCCCAGGCAGAGATAGTGGGGGCAGCAAGAAGACCCATGTGCAGAGGTAAAGCTGAGGCAATCCATGCCACTGCTGACCACGCCGAGGGCCGTCCCACTGTGTTCTGCAGCCACACCTCGGAGGGCTGCTTCTCTCACAAAAGCTGGGTCCTGACCACCATCGCTCTCCTCTTCCACCTGTCTCCCTGGTCCCAGGGACCAAGATGGGAGAGGGAGGCATGGCAATAAAGTCACTTCTGAAAGGGCCCCTCCTGCGTTTTTACTTTCTGTGTATTTATCTCTGGCCTCAGAGTAAAGTTACAGACTACTCAAAGAAACAAGGAATCCTAATTAGTGGATTGGCTTTCTTTTCAACACCAGTATCGGTGACTATTATTTTCTGGAGACCCCAGGGCAGATACCATAATGAAAGAAAAAGAGCCAGAGTAAGAACTAGTGATCAGTCCCAGCTCTAACACTGACTAGCCATGTGATCCTGAGAAAGTAAACTAGAGAAATGAGTCCTGTCTGCTGCACCCCCGCCTTCACAAACCACCGCCGTCCCCAAGGGAAGCGCCTTTTGCTGCCTAGCTAGGCAGTCATGGGTATGACATGCAGCGTGTCCTGCTCAGCCTCCAGCCCCCACCTCCTCCAGGCCTAGCTCAGTTCATCAGAAAGGGAAAAACATACCTCAGAGATAAACTGGACAACCCTCGCAATTTTGACCCACTGAGTGTGATTTTATTGAGATTGTTCACATAACATACAATTATCCAAAGATCCAAAGTATGTGATCAGTTGCCCATGGTAACATCATATAGCTGTGCATCCATCACCACAACTAATTTTTTTTCAATTTTTAGAACCTTTTCATTACTCCAGAAAAGAAATAAAGACAAAAAAAAGGAAACTCCAATCCTCCCATACCCCTAACCATGCCCCCTCTCCATTATTGACTCATAATATTGGTATAGTACATTTGTTACTGTTGACGAAAGAATGTTAAAATACTACTAACTGTAGTATATAGTTTGCAATAGGTATGTTTTTTCCTATATACCCATCTATTATTAACTTCTAGTTACAGTGTCATACATTTGTCCTAGTTCATGAGAGAGTTTTCTAATATTTGTATGGTTAATCACGGACATGGTCCAACACAAGGTTCACTGTTTTATACATTCCCATCTTTTAACCTCCAACTTTCCTTCTGGTGACATACGTGACTCTGAGCTTACCCTTTCCACCACCTTCATACACCATTCAGCACTGTTAGTTATTCTCACAACATGCTTCCATCACCTCTGTCCATTTCCAAACATTTAAGTTCACCGTAGTTGAACATTCTACTCATAATAAGCAACTGCTCCCCGTTCTTTAGCCTTGTTCCAAATCCTGGTAACTTATATTTCATGTCTATGAGTTTACATATTATAATTAGTTCAGATCAGTGAGATCCTGAAATATTTGCCCTTATGTGTCTGTCTTATTTCACTCAATATAGTGCCCTCAAGTTTTCTTCATCAACCCATTTTTTTTTAAGACGGTTTTGTTCATACACCATACATTCCGTCCTAAATAAACAATCATTGGTTCCCCGTATAGTCACGTATTTATGTATCCAGCACCATCGCCACTATCTATATAAGGACATCTCCATTTCTTCCACAAAGCAGAAGGAAGAGTCAAAGAAAGTAGAGGGACAAAAGAAAAAGAAAAAAGAAAGAGAGAGGAAAAAAACAAAACATGACAGTTAGAAAGCAACAAAAGAAAAGACAGCATTAAACTAAAGTAGAATAAAGAGACAACATTACCAATGCCAGGAGCCCCATACCCTTCCCCCATGTCCCCCCTCCCCACCATATGCATTTAGCTTTGGTATATTGCCTTGGTTATATTAAAGGAAGCATAATACAATGTTTCTGTTAATTATAGTCTGTAGTTTGCATTGATTGTATTTCCCCCCCAATTCCATCCTATTTTTAACACCTTGCAATGCTGACATTCATTTGTTCTCTCTCATGTAAAAACATATTTGTACCTTTCATTACAATCGTTGAGCACCCTAGGTTTCACTGAGTTATATGGTCCCAGTCTTTATCTTTCCTTTTTCCTTCTGGTGTCCCACAGGCTCCTAACCTTCCTCTTTCAACCATACTCACAGTCATCTTTGTTCAGTGTACTTACATTGCTGTGCTACTACCTCCCGAAATTGTTTTCCAAACCTTTCACTCCTATCTTTTCCTTTCTGTCTGCAGTGCTTCTTTTAGTGTTTCCTGTAGAGTAGGTATCTTTTTCACAAACTCTGTCTGTTTCTCAGAGAATATTTTAAGCTCTCCCTCATATTTGAAGGACAGTTTTGCTGGATATAGGATTTGTGGTTTTTCTCTTTCAGTATCTTAAATATGTCACCCCACTTCCTTCTTGCCTCCATGGTTTCTATTGAGAAATCTGCACATAGTCTTATCAAGCTTCCTTTGTATGTGATGGACTGGTTTTCTCTTGCTGCTTTCAGGATTCCCTGTTTATCTTTGACATTTGATAATCTGATTATTAAGTGTCTTGGCATAGGCCTATTCAGATCTATTCTGTTTGGGGTATGCTGCACTTCTTGGATCCATAATTTTATGACTTTCATAAGAGTTGGGAAATTTTCATTGATTATTTCCTCTATTATTGCTTCTGCCCCTTTTCCCTTCTCTTCTCCTTCTGGGACACTGATGACATGTACATTCCTGCATTTCATTTTGTCCTTAAGTTCTCAGAGACGTTGCTCATGTTTTTCCATTCTTTTCTCTATCTGTTCTTTTGTGTTTAGGCTTTCAGGTACTTTGTTCTTCAGTTCCTGAGAAAACAGAGTTTTTCCTGCCTCTTGAGATCTGCTGTTGTATATCTCCATTGTATCTTTCATCTCTTGTGTTGTGCCATTCATTTCCATAGATTCTGCCAGTGTTTTTTCGAACTTTCAATTTCTACCTTATGTATGCCCAGTGTTTTCATTATACCCTTCATCTCTTTTGCCGTATCTTCCCTAAACTTTTTGAATTGATTTAGCATTAGTTTAAATTCCTATATCTCAGTTGAAGTGTAAGTTTGCTCCTTTGACTGGGCCATAACTTCATTTTTCTTAGTGTAGGTTGTAGTTTTCTGTTGTCTAGGCATCTGGTTTCCTTGGTTACCCCAATCAGGTTTTTCCAGACCAGAACAGGCTCAGGTCTTGGAAGGAGGCAATAGTACCCAGTTTCCCAGAGGGTGTCTTAGAAGCTTGCCCCACCCTGTGAGGCCTCAAGTCACTGTGCTTTTCCACCCAGCAGGTGGAACCTGTCAGCCTGTAGCTCCAGACTGGTATAAGGAGGTGTGACCTGTGGCTGTTTTCCCCCAGGCTCTGGGGTCTGGTTCTGAATGGAAGGTGGGTAGTAGAGCTTGGCACCACCTTCTTCGTCTTAGGGAAGATACATCCCATAGGGAGAGGTCATTTACATTTGAATAGTCTCTCTGCCTGTGCTATCTCCACCCTTGCCGGGGTCAGAGCACTGAGAACTGAAAATGGCTGAGGCTTTCTCCACTGAGCTGAAAAAGGGACAGAAAACCCCCTTCAGGGCCAGTCTTCAGCTACCCTCCAGCTCTCCAAGGTAAGTCATCACCAAAAGCCTCTGTCTGCTTGTTGGGGATTCATAGCTTGTATTGAGCAGCCCACATTTGTTAATTAAAATGCCAGTTGGAGCTCAGCTGAGCTATATTCACTTGCTCAGAGAATGCTGCTCTCTAGCAGCATAAGGCTTTGCAGTTCAGGCTGTAGGGGGAGGGGGCTCCTGGCTTGGAACCACAGTTTTTACTTACAGATTTTATGCTGCAATCTCGGGCATTTCTCCCAATTCAGGTTGGTGTATGATGAGTGGACAGACATGATTGTCCCCCTGCAGTTATTCCAGATCATTTACTAGTTGTTCCTGGTTGTTTATTAGTTGTTCCAGGGGGACAAACTAGCTTCCACTCCTCTCTATGCTGCCATCTTCTTCTGTCACCCCATTGGTTTTCGACAAGGGGGCAAAGACCACTCAATTGAGAAAGAATAGTCTCTTCAAAAAATAGTGCTGGGAAAACTGGATCTCCATTTGGGTGGGGGAGGAAGACCCCCTTCCCTCACACCATATTCAAAAATCAAAAATCAACTGAAAATGGATCAAAGACCTAAATATAAGAGCTAGAACTATCAAAATCTTAGAAGAAGAAAACATGGCAAGGAGCTTCTGGAATTTGTGTTAGACAGTGGTTCCTTGGATTTTACACCCAAAGGACAAGCAACAAATGTAAAAATAGATAAATGATATCTCAACAAAATTTAAAATTTTGTTTCCCAAAAGGACTTTTATCTTGAAAGTAAAAGGACAACCTAAAACACAATGGGAGAAAATATTTGGAAACCACATATCAGATAAAGGTTTAATATCCAGAATATATAAAGAAATCCTTTAACTTAATAACAAAAAGACATACAACCCATTTTAATAATGGGCAAAAGACTTGAACAGACATTTTTCCAAAGAAGAAATACAAATGGCCAGAAAGTACAAGAAAAGATGCTCAACATCATTAGCTATTAGGGAAATGCAAATCAAAACCACAAAGAGATAGCATTTAATACCCATTAGAATGTCTGCTATTTAAAAAAAATGGAAAATTAAAAGTGTTGGAGTGGATGCATAAAAATGGGGACATTCATTCATTGCTGGTAGCAATGTAAAATGGTGCAGCTGCTGTGGAAGACAGTTTGGCGTTTCCTCAGAATGTTAAGTATAGAACTATCATTTGACCCGGCAATCCCTCTACTAGGTACATACCCAAAAGAATTGAAAGCAGGGACTCAAACAGGTATTTGCACACCAATGTTCATAGCAGCATTATTCACAATTGACAAAAGATGGAAGCAACTCAAGTGTCCATCAACTGGTAAACAGCCAAACAAAATGCGCTGTATACATACAATTAAATATTATTCAGCTGTAAATATGAATGAAGTCATGATACATGTGACAACATGGATGAACCCTGAAGACATTATATTCAGTGAAATAAGCCAAGACACAAAAGGACAAACATTGAATAGATCCCACTGATATGAAATAATTAGAATGAACAAACTCATAGAATCTAGGACATGGGTTATCAAGAGACAGAGTGACAATAGGGAATAGGGAGTTAAGGCTTAAAATGTCCAGGGTTCCTATTTGGAACGATGGAAATGCTTTGGTAAAAGATGGTGGTGATGGTAGCACAACATTGTGAACATGAGTAATAGCACTGGAATATATATATGAATGTGGCTAAAAGGGAAAATTTTAAGTTGTATAAATGGTAACAGAATAAATTACAATAAGAAACAACCCATGGAACTGCACTACACAAAAAGCCTAAGTTAAACTATGGACTATAGTTAATAGAACAATTATAAATACAAGCTTTCATCAATTGTAACAAATTTTCTACACCAATTTAAAGTGTTAATAGTAGGGTGGTATGCCAGTTTGGAGTATTATGTCCCACCAAAATGCCATGTTTTTTGATGCAATCTTGCAGGGGCAGAGGTATTAGTGTTGATAAGGTTGGAACCTTCTGATTGAGTGTTTCCATGGAGATGCGACCCACCCAACTGTGAATGATGCCTTTGGTTAGGGTGTGACCTCTGATTGAATGTTTCTGTGGAAGTGTGGCCCCACCCATTCAGCATGGGCCTTGATTAGTTCACTGGAGCCCTATAAAAACTCATGAACAGAAGGACTTCAGAGCTGTAGCCAAGAGATACACTTTGAAGAATGCACAGGAGCTGAGAGAGGAGCTGGAAAACAACCTGGGATTAGCAGATGCCAGATGTGTGCCTTCCCAGCTGACAGAGGTTTTCCGGATGCCATTGGTCTTCCTTCGGTGAATGTATACTTGAGTTGATGCCTTCATGTGGACATTTTCATGGCCTTCAGATTGTAACTTTGTAACCAAATAAGCCCCCTTTATAAAAAGCCAATCTGTTTCTGGTATTTTGCAAAATGGCAGCATTAGCAAACTGAAACAGGTGTTATATAGGAAACCTGCATTTTATGCACAGTTGTTCTGTAAACCCACAACTTCTCTAATAAAGTATATAAAGTGTATATATATATATATATATATATATATATATATATATATGGAAAAAAGATAAACTGAATTGACATATTCTGATTTGAATTAGAAAAGGTGGAGAAACTGAGGCAAGGAGGAGGCAATTAGACAGCAGGGAGGATGGCAGGGAGCACTCGGGAGAGAGAGCTGGGACCTGACACTGCCCATGTTTGGCCAGTGCCTTTCGCTGGCTTGTGTATGAGAAACGCCCTTTTATTAAGATCACCTGGAGGGTTCTTTTGCTAAAATCACCTCACTAGAACAGAGATCAGTACCAGGCAAGGGTTTCAAGCCACAAAATCTCACAGAGCAAATGGCTCCTACTTTGGAGCAGAGCTGGGAAGAGGGCAGATAGTTCCTGCCTGCATCCTGGGGCAGAGTCCGTGTAGCTATGGTCTGTGGCAGTGGACAGCTAATGGGGTGTCACCTGCACTTTCTCAAGGACTGGACTGATGGCCCCATGAGGGCGAGGCAGGAGCTGTGAACCAAGAGCAATTTAAAGGGGATAATGAATGTGAAGACGGCTGTCTTAGTCTGCTAGGGCTGCTATGACAAATACCACGTGATGGGTTGGCTTAAAGGATAGGAATTTGTTTTTTGGCTAGAAGTCCAACATCAAGGTATGGGCAGGGTTGGCTTTCTCCCGGTTCCTGTAACATTCCAGCAATCCTCCCCCACACAGTGCTCTCTCTCTCTCTCTCCTGTGTCTGCTCCTGTGATTTCCACTGACTTTCAGCTTCTACTGACTGGCTATGCCTGAACTTCCTCACTTTTAAGGATTCCGGTCATATGGGCTAAAGCCCACGATTCAGTTTGGCTTCAACTAAATAAGATCTATGAAGACCCTATTCACAAATGAGTCCACATCTTAACTGATAATAACATCTTCAAAGGTCCTATTTGCAAATGGGTTCACACCCACAGGAACGCAGATTAAGATCTGAATGCATCTTTTATGGGGGCATGATTCAGTCTACACAGTGGCCAAGCAGGTCTATTAGGATAAGCCTGCCCCCAGTCCTGAGTGTGTGGTCTGCTTCTGTAAAAACTCAACGCTACTCTGATACACAAGTGATTTTCCAAATTCCAACATATGCTGAATTCTCAACCTATCTGCGTTTCTACAGTTAAAGGTAAAGATTCTGGAAGGTGCAGTGGAGATATGTAGGAGTAATTGCAGGAATTAACATCCACCTCTCACTCCTCCACCTTCCTGAAAGCTCCACCAACCTTGCCTCTCTCTGGGCAAGCCCAGTGACCTGACAACACTGAGGGAACCATGGGGCTAAGTTTAGAATGCCACTCAGGTCAGGAGTGGGGTCAACATGCAAAATCAGATCAGGCAGGAGAGGTGGCCTGGGACCCTCTTCTAGCACTCTGCTCCCAAACCAGACCCTGGAGTGTCGCCTAAAGACGACAAGGTGTATGGGGGTCGTGGAGGATGGGAGGAGCAGGGATGGCAAATCTGGATCACTGTCCCACAGTAGAGTCTTGGCTGGAACCCAAGAGCATGCACAGGTGCTCAGTCCCTTCTCTGTAATTCCAAAACCCCAAAGCTTCTGGAAACCAATGGTTTTGCAACTCATTTGGTGGCAAAAGTTGACTTAATATGGCCTGAAGCTATGCATACTTTATGTTTCTCATTTAGGGTGAATCACAGTATGTTTTGCTGCAGAAATATTGAAGGGTTTGATTACAGGGTGCCATACCAGAGGCAAGTGGGGGAAGTAAGCATTTTATGGTTTAAGAAACATGTTACCTTTCTATATCTTAAAAAAAAAAGTTTAATTTTAATGAACTCCAGAATTCTGAAATCCAACTAGCCCCTAAGGGTTTTGGATAAGAAATTGTGGACATAAAAAGTGTATATGAATGGCCAGGAAGCACTTGAAAAGCTGCTTAACACATGATTAGCAGTCAGGGAAATGTAAATAAAAACAACAATGAAATACCACTTCGCACCACTAGGATATCTATAATTTAAAAAAACAAACAAACAAACATAATAACAAGTGTTGGTGAGGGTATGGAAAAACTGGCACCCTTATTCATTGTAAAGTGGTACAGCCACTTTGGAAAACACTTTGGAAGTTAGTTCCACAAATGGTTAGACATAGAATTAGCACATGACCCAATAATTCCACTCCTAGAGATATACCTGAGAGAGTGAAAACATATGTCCACACAAAGTTTTACATGAGTGTTCATAGCAGCATTATTCATAATAGCCAAAAAATGGAAACAGCCCAAATGTCCATCAACTGATGAAGGGATAAAGAAAGTATGGCATATGTATAAAATGGAATATTATTCAGCCATAAAAAGGAATGAAGTTCTGATACATGCTACAAAATAGTGAGTGAAAGAAGCCAATCACAAAAGGTCAAGTATTAAATGATTCCATTTATATGAAAATGTCCAGAATAGGCAAATCCATAAAAACAAAAGTAGAATAGTGTTTGCCAGGGGCTGGAGGAGGGAGGAATGGGGAGTAATTCCTAATGGTTTTCTTTTAGGACAGATGAAAATGTTCCAAAATTAGATTGCAGCATTGGCTGCGCAACCCCGTGAATATACTAAAAAACATTAAATTGTACACTTTAAATAGGCTATTCATGTAGTATGTGAACTATATTATAATAGAGCTGTTTAAACAAATTAATAATCGAATAAGTCTAGTCGGATTATGACTGGCAGCTAACTCAAAACAAGGCAGTAGAGAGTCAGGGCAACTCAGGAAATTCTCAGGCCCTAACATAAAGGGTAAAAAGGTCAAACCAGCCAGAAATAGGCTGCTGCAGCGATACAGGGCCTCATGGGGAACTCCTCCCAATGGACAAAACTTTGGGCAACACGCCGACAGCTGTGAGATTCAGGGATCTGTTCGTGTAGCTCATGGGGCCAGCTGGGAATCTGCCGTGGCAGGTGCTGTCCTTGACCACAGTGACAGCGCCGTCTGTGGGATCTTTTACCCACTTTCCCAAAGGAGAATTATGTTACAGTTGTTTCTGTTGAGCTCTATAGCAATATGTAGGGCGTGCAGCTGGTGGTTACTTTTACTCTTCAGTGAGGTGCGGAAGTTGCAAAATGGCAGAGGAGGATTGCAACAAAGCCAGGGGAGAAGACATTCCTAGAGATTGTGGACTATGAGGCTAACAAGTGGCTCTTGAAATGACTACTGATATAATTTCTGGATTCAGTGGCTTAGTGTGACAACCCGTAGTTTGGCATAGAGGAAGCCAGGGAAATAAATACCCCACCCTTCCCTCCTCCATTCTCCCATGTCCTGCTGGTGCCTCCCCCATTGGCTACACCAGAGAGCAAGGGAGGGGGTAGATGTGTCCATTCAGGTCAGCCTCCTGAGGGACAGAGCCAGGGTGGGGGGAGAACGAGAGAGCACCTAGTGGGCAAATGGAGGGCGTCCAGAACAATCGTCAAATGACTCCAGCATTTGGAAGTAATTAATCAGTGAACAGACACTCAACACCTCCCTGGGCTTGACACTGTCATAGAACTCTAAGTGACAAGACATAGTCAGAACGATAAGACCCAGTCACATGGCAAGATAACCTTAATTACAAAACAGAATATGCACTCAAATGAGTAGAAGACTTAATAAATATCAAAGGAGCTCAGAGAAGCGAGCGTTCCCCTTGCTGTGGGGTGATGAGGGAGGAAATCCTAGGTCAGAATTTGATTGTTTTGGTTGAAGTCCAAGACTCACAGAATAAAGAATAGGGACAATGTGATCTTTTAAATAAATTATGGCGATAAAAATATCCAAGTGGAAAAAAGAGAAACTGGGCTACTGAGCAGAGCTGTCAGTAATCATTTAAGCAGAGGTTCATAAACAAAGCCTCAGATCCATCTGTTACTGTGTCATTTTAACTCATGTACCTCCAAAAGCTACCGACCTCACTGTGTGAGGCAGTGAATGGCTGGCTTTGTTCTGAGGAAGGAGCTTAGTAGGGTGCTTAAGAACAAACTCTGGAGAGTGACTGCCTGAGTCTGAGTGCTGGCTCTGCTATGCCCTGGGTGTGTGACCTTGGACAAGTTATGTCATGTCTCTGTGCCTCAGTTTCCTCATCTGTCAAATGGGGATAAAAACAATGCCTACCTGATAGTACCAATGTGAGGACTGGAAAAGTTAATGCAAGCAAAGGACTTGCAATGTGCTGACACATTCTAGGGACACATTATTGGCTATTACTACTATTGTTGTTGTTATTATTATTATTATTATTATTTGAAGTGCCTACCCCAATTTTAATCCTAGCAACCTTCTGCAATGCTTCCAATCGCATAGCTGAAGACGAGGAAGTATGATGGAAGGGAAGAGTGTCACCACTATCCCTTTTTTCATTCAGTATTGAGCATGGCTGGGAAAAAGACTTTTATAGAAATGTCAGATTGCCTAGTAGTGTGATCAGATTTAATTAGCCTTTACCACCTGGAAACATTTAAAAGCTACATGAATTTGAGCCTAGAGCCTATTTTTTATGTTACTTGCAAGGCCTCAGCTGTGTTTCCCAAAGAGTGTGTTTTAGAAAAAGTCCAGGGGAAGTTTGTGTGGTGAAATAAGTTCATGTAATTCAGGGTTAAAACAAATTAAATATATTATTTTTAAGCAGATGTGTATTCTATATTTCCTCTGGAAGAATAGAGACTACAGCATCTTCTCAATTTATTTGACTATTTAAACCTTCTTGGCATAAGACTGCTGTTAGACGGGGTGGGGATGGAGTTGGGGAGCACTGGCCATAAGGTTGGAAAAGAAGTTAATATAAGAACCCAGTCAATTACTTTCTGAAGCCAATTGTGGGAAAGCCTCGTGGAGGAGCCAGGATTTGATCTAGGTTGTGAAGGGTAGGTGAGAATGGCAAGGGTGAAGAGTAGGCCTGGCAAGAGAGAGGCATAATGAAGGCAGAGGCAGACTTTGAGGGGAGGTATGGAGTTCAGAGAACCCTGAGAAGTAAAATCTGGAAAAGACAAATCAGGACATGGTAGTGACAGGTCTTGACTGTTGGTCAAGAACATTAAAACTTCAGCAGGTTGTGGGGAGCCTCTACTTGTGATGAGAGCAGCAAAGCAACAATATGAATTTGGGGAAAAAGGCCTGGCCAAAGGGTGCAATGTGGATGGAAGGAAGAGATCGGAGACTGGGGGAAAACTAAGTGGCTGCTTTGGTGCTCCAGATCAGAGCTTCCCAACTGGTGTGCCTAGAATAGATTACAAATATGTCAACACATGGGATCCTCTCACTCCCCAGGGAAGCCTAGCAGGAATTAGCACATGACCCAGTAATTCCACTCCTAAATGTGTACCCCAGAGAAATGAAAACACATGTGCATGCAGAAACTTTTACATGAATGTGCACAGCAGCATTATTCATAATAGCCAAAAAGTAGAAACAGCCCAAAGTGGCCAGAGCCATTTGTCCCCATCCTTGATAAGCCCAGCATGGTGAATGATGTTATTTTCTCTACATGCCATGACATGAGCCAGGGTGGGGAGCATGAGGCCAGTTGTCAAGGCCTGATTAGGCCAATGACAGTAGTAAAGCAAGAAAGAATGACTGGCACACACACCATAAGAAGGGAACACCAGGACTTGATCACTCTTCCTATAGAAGGGCAAAGCAGGAATCCACATTATCAGCCAGGACGGCTGGAATACGGTTTTCAACAGCAGGAATGCCAGAAGGAAAAGCCAGGGTGACAGCTGGAAACCTGCCACATTGCATGAAAAGTATCTCCAAAGAATGTGGATCAAGTCAATTTTCAGGAAGACCCCTTGACACCTGCCGATGGCTGGTCTCTGACCTGGGACCCAGAGGGCAGGTCGCGTGTGGCTGGATGATAGCACCCCTTCCTAGCTGTGAGTGGCTGTGCCCTCTCATGTTGCAATATCCTATACAGCAATATCCAGAAGGCAACATTTGACCATGTAGAAGTAAATGTTACCTGCACCTCCCTGCCATCCTGCTCCATGGTACAGAGATTTTTTGTTTTTTAAAAGAGTCTTGGGGAGCTAACTACCAACTGCAGGATGAAGCTCTGCTTTGTGCCTTCCAACAAGTTTCTCTTCTCTGCTCAGCCCTTCCCAACTCTTCCCAACCTCAGAGAAGCAAGGACGGGAAATGATATCCTTGGCTTGAACTGTATTGTCTTGACTGTTCCAGAGTCACACAGCTGGTAGTGATGGGATTGGCATTTGAAGCCATTTAAACCACTAAGAGCTCTTTCACTCATTCACTCCCTCCATGCCTGGCCCCACCCCACTTGGTGACGTCTTCTCGGAACACTTGCCTTCCTGTTTCCTCTATTCTCTCAGACATTAGCCAATTGGCTCCCCCTTACATTTTTCTTTCCTGAGGTGGGCAGAGCGTAGAGGAAGCCAACAATAAGATAAAAGTGACACTGTATGGAACTACAGGGGAGCAATAGGTCATACACTGCTGGACCTCCCCAATCCAGGACTCCAGAAACAATCCTAGAGAGTGTTTCCAGGTTACATTATTCCGGAGTCCTACAGGAACTACAAAGATTCAATATTATGTGCTCTGCCTTTATTGGGACTCCTATCCATTTGAAGATCCTGCCCTTATACTATTTAATTTCCCTTTAATGAAAAAAAAAGGCTCATGTGTTAGCTATTTTAGGGTTTGGTAGTAGGAAAGTTTGTCTCTGCTGACAGATGGTTGTGCTTCCTTTTATTAGCTAATGCAAAATATATAACTCAGTGTATTTTTTTTTAATACCTTGGAAGTCAAGATGTTCAGAATTAAGTTATGTGCTTATTTGCATCAGCTTTACACTAATCTACTCCCCTTCATTATGTGGCTTCTATTCTTTCACCATATTTTAAATTTTTTACTTCTCTATGTCTCCTAAATTTCCTCAAGTTCTTTTCTGAAGAAGGCAAGGAGTGGATGGATGGATGGATGCATGGATGACTAGGTGGTGTGCCAGTTTGAATGTATTGTGTCCCCCAAACGCCATTATCTTTGATATAGTCTTGTGGGCAGACGTTTTGGTGCTGATTAGATTTGCTTGGAATGTGCCCCACCTAGCTGTGGGGGATGACTCTGATGAGATATTCCCATGCAGGCATGGCCCCACCCATTCAGGGTGGGTCTTAATCAGTGGAGCCATATAAATGAGCTGACAGGCAGAGGGAACTCAGTGCAGCTGTGAGTGACATTTTGAAGAGGAGCTACAGCCAAGAGGGACACTTTGAAGAAAGCACAGGAGGTGCAGATGAGAGAAGAGCAGACTCTTGCTCCAGAGAAGGTGAGAGAGGACAAATATCCCAAGTACAACTAAGAGTGACATTTTTGAGGAACTGCAGCCTAGAGAGGAATGTCCTGGGAGAAAGCCATTTTGAAACCAGAACTTTGGAGCAGATGCCAGCTGCATGCCTTCCCAGCTAACAGAGGTTGTCCGGACACCACTGGCCATCCTCCAGTGAAGGTACCCAATTGTTGATGCATTACCTTGGACACTTTATGGCCTTAAGACTGTAACTGTGTAGCCAAATAAACCCCCTTTTATAAAAGCCAATCTGTTTCTGGTGTTTTGCATTCCAACAGCATTAGCAAACTAGAACAGGTGGTTAGATGATAGATGTAGATAGATGATGGATGGATGGATGGATGGATGGATGGATGGATGGATAAATAGATACACATATACATACATACATAAATATATAAGCAGAGAGACAGATAAACCAATTGGACTGAATTGAGTTAGGGAAATGACCAACTCCAGCAAATTGCCTCTCCTTTCTGAGCTTCCCTCATGCCATGGACCTACCTTCTCTTTCAAGGATCTCTTTCGGCACCTGTTTTTTTCTCTATTTTTATCAAAGTCTTCTAAAGAGGCTGGGTGGCATAACAAGGAAGAGTATGGCTCTGATGAAAAGATACACTACCATCATTAACCATTAAAGAAATGCAAATTAAAACTACATTGAGGTGGGACAAGATGGTGGAGTGGTGAGGTGTTGGTTTTAGTTGCTCCTCCAGGGCAGTAGGTAGAAAGCCAGGAACTGCATGGACTGGACACAGGAGAGCAATTTGACTTTGGGCATACTTCATACAACACTCATGAACGTGTGGAACAGCTGAGATCAGCGAAATCTGTAAGTTCTCACAGCTAGGGAAGCCGTGCCCCTCCCTGCCAGGCTCAGTCCCATGGGAGGAGGGGCTATTGGTGCTGGGAACGAGGAGGGAGAACTGCAGTTGTGCCTCTAATTGAAAACTCAGACTGTGATCCAAACTCCAACCATAGATAGACTGAGACCAGACACCAGAGAATCCGGGAGCAGTCAGCCTGGCAGAGAGGAGATAGGGCTAGCAAAAACAGCAAAAAAAAACAAAAAATAAAAAACAAAAAACAAAAAATAAAAACAGAGACTTTTTGGAGTTCTGGTGAATGGAGAAGGGCAGGCTCAAACAGAGTCAGGCTCATATGCAAATCCAGAGGGCGAGTTTCCTTGTCTGATGAACCAGTTTCTCTCCTTTCTTGATTGTTCCTTAATGGCCCTAATCTTCTTGTCTCTTAGCATTTCGATAGCCCATTAGATCTGCAAGGAGGGCCCTTCTTTTTTTTTTTTTTAATCTTTTTCTCTTTTTCTAAAACAATTACTCTACGAAGACCATTACAGAAAGCCTCAAAGACTTGCAATTTGGGCCCAGACACGAGCAGAGCTAAGAGAGCTCTGAGACACAAAGTAATAAGTCCAGTGGCTGAGAAAATTCTCTAAACACCACAACTTCCCAAGAAAAGGGGGGGCGTCCCCTTACAGCCATCTTCCCGGTGGGCTGGGAACACTCCTGCCCAGCACCAGCGCTACAACCCAGAGCTGCTCCAAACAACCCAGTGTAATGGGAAGTGTTTCCAACAACACACACACACACACCACAATATCAGGCATGGACAGTAGCCTTTACTGTACCCTCAGCTAATTGTCCAGAACTGGGAAGGCGGAGCTGTGTGAAAAGGTGGAAATTAACATGCCCCATTCAGCCATCCTTTCAGCAGACTGGGAACACCCTTACACAGCCCTGCAGCCAGAACCTCCCTTGGGGAACGGCACTCACCTGTGACATAGCACAGTTGTCCCTCAGCAGAGGATCTAGGAGTGCATGGCTTGGAAGAGGGACCGACTCACAAGTGCCAGGGACCATATGCCAATACCAAGGACTTGTGGGTCAGCAGCAGAGACAAACTGTGGTAAGACTGAACTGAAGGATTAGACAATTGCAACAGCTTTAAATCTCCAGGAACACCTGGGAGATTTGATTATTAAAGCCACCCCCCCAATGGCTCAGACACATGCCCCATACACAGGGTGGGCAACACCAACTACACATGCAAGCTTGCACCAATTGGACCCCACAAGACTCACACCTCAACTCACCAGAAAGGCAAAGTGAGGAAGAACTGTCTTGAGGGGAATAGGTGGCTCGCAGATGCCACCTGCTGGTAAGTTAGAGAAAGTGTACTCCACGAAGCTGTAGATCTGACACATTAGAGATAGGGTTTGAATCAGTCTACATATCCTAAAACAACCCTATCAAGTTAAGCAAATGCCAAGAGGCCAAAAACAACAGAAAATTTTAAAGCATATTGTCTTAGTTTGCTAATGCGGCAGAATGCAAAACACCAGAGATGGATAGGCTTTTATAAAATGGGGGTTTATTTTGCTACACAGTTACAGTTTTAAGGCCACAAAGCGTCCAAGGTAACACATCAGCAATTGGGTACCTTCACCGGAGGATGGCCAATGGCATCTGGAAAACCTCTGCTAGCTAGGAAGGCAGCTGGTGTCTGCTCCAAAGCTCTGGCCTCAAAATGGCTTTCTCCCAGGATGTTCCTCTCTAGCAAGCTTGCTCCTCTTCAAAACATCACTCACAGCTGCACTCCGTTAGTTCCCTCTCTCTGAGTCATCTCATTTATATGGCTCCTCTGATCAAGGCCCACCCCAAATGGGCGGGGCCATGCCTCCATGGGAACATCTCATCAAAATCATTACCCACAGCTGGTTGGGGCACATTCCAAGCAAATCCAACCAGCATCAACGTCTGCTCCACAAAACTACAAAGATAAAGGCATTTGGGGGACACAATAAATTCAAACCGGCACACATATGAAAAAAACAGACAATATGTATAACCCAAGCCCAAACACCCAAGTCAAAAGATCAGAGGAGACACAGTACTTGAAGCAATTAATCAAAGAACTAAAGATGAAAAATGAGAGCATGGCACAGGATATAAAGGACATGAAGAAGACCCTAGAAGAGCATACAGAAGAAATTGCAAGAGTAAATAAAAAGATAGATGAACTTATGGAAATAAAAGAAACTGTTGAACAAATTAAAAAGATTCTGGACACTCATGGTACAAGACTAGAGGAAGCTGAACAGCAAATCAGTGACCTAGAGGACAACAGAATGGAAAATGAAAGAACAAAAGAAAGAGTGGGGAAAAAAATAAAAGAAAATCGAAATGGACCTCAGGGGTATGATAGATAATATAAAACATCCAAATATAAGACTCATTGGTGTTCCAGAAGGGGAAGACAAGGGTAAAGGTCTAGGAAGAGTGTTTAAAGAAATTGTTGGGGAAAACTTCCCAAATCTTCTAAACACCATAAATACAGAAATCATAAATGCCCAGTGAACTCCAAATAGAATAAATCCAAATAAACCCACTCTGAGACATATTCTGATCACACTGTAAAATACAGAAGAGAAGGAGCAAGTTCTGAAAGCAGCAAGAGAAAAGCAATTCACCACATACAAAAGAAACAGCATAAGACTAAGTAGTGACTACTCAGTGGCCACCATGGAGACGAGAAGGCAGTGGCATGACATATTTAAAATTCTGAGAAAGAAAAATTGCCAACCAAGAATTCTTTATCTAGCAAAGCTCTCCTTCAAGTTTGATGGAGAGCTTAAATTTTTCACAGACAAACAAATGCTGAGAGAATTTGCTAACAAGAGACCTGCCCTACTTGAGATACTAAAGAGAGCCCTACTGACAGAGAAACAAAGAAAGGAGAGAGAGAGATGGAGAAAGTTTCAGTCTTAAAGAGATTCAGTATGGGTACATTAAAGGACATTAAAAAAGAGAGGGAAAAAATATATCTGACCAACATAAGCCAAAGGTTAAGATGGCTGATTCAAGAAATGCCTTCACAGTAATAACATTGAAAATAAATGGATTAAACTCCCCAATTAAAAGATATAGATTGGCAGAATGGATAAAAAAAATCAACCATCAATATGTTGCATACAAGAGACTCATCTTAGACACAGGGACACAAAGAAATTGAAAGTGAAAGGATGGAAAAAAATATTTCATGCAAGCTACAGCCAAAAGAAAGCAGGAGTAGCAATATTAATCTCAGACAAAATAGACTTTAAATGCAAGGGCGTTATGAGAGACAAAGAAGGCCACTACATACTAATGAAAGGGGCAATTCAACAAGAAGAAATAACAATCATAAATGTTTATGTACCCAATCAAGGTGCCACAAAATACATGGGACAAACACTGGAAAAACTAAAGGAAGCAACTGATGTTTCCACAATAATTGTGGGAGACTTTAACATATACTCTCTCCTATAGCTAGATCAACCAGACAGAAGACCAATAAGGAAACTGAAAACCTAAATGATCTGATAAATGAATTGGATTTAACAGTCATATACAGAACATTACATCCCAAATCACCAGGATACACATTCTTCTCTAGTGCTCATGGAACTTTCTCCAGAATAGATCATATGCTGGGACATAAAACAAGCCTCAATAAATTTAAAAAAATTGAAATTATTCCAAGAACATTCTCTGATCACAGTGGAATACAATTAGACGTCAATACCCATCAGAGACTTAGAAAATTCACAAATACCTGGAGATTAAACAATGTGCTCCTAAGCAATCAGTGGGTTAAAGAAGAAATAGCAAGAGAAATTGCTGAATATATAGAGATGAATGAAAATGAGATCACAACATACCAAAATCTATGGGATGCAGCAAAAGCGGTACTGAAGGGGAAATTTATAGCACTAAATGCATACATTAAAAAGGAAGAAAAACCTAAAATCAAAGAACTAATGGATCAACTGAAGAAGCTAGAAAATGAACAGCAAACCAATCCTAAACCAAGTAGAAGAAAAGAACTAACAAGGATTAAAGCAGAAATAAATGACATAGAGAACAAAAAAACAATAGAGAAGATAAATAACACCAAAAGTTGGTTCTTTGAGAAGATCAGCAAGATTGACAAGCCCCTAGCTAGGCTGCAAAATCAAAAAGAGAGAAGACACATATAAACAAAATACTGAATGAGAAAGTTGACATTAGTGTGGATCCCGAAAAAATTAAAAAAAATTATAAGAGGACACTATGAACAACTGTATGCCAACAAACTGGATAACGTAGAGGAAATGGACAATTTCCTGGAAACATATGAACAACCTAGACTGACCAGAGAAGAAATAGAAGACCTCAAGCAACCAATAACAAGCAAAGAGATCCAATAAGTCATCAAAAAGCTTCCCACAAATAAATGCTCAGGGTCAGATGGCTTCACAGGGGAATTCTACCAAACTTTCCAAAAAGAACTGACACCAATCTTACTTAAACACTGTTTCAAAACTTTGAAGAAATTGAACACTACATAAATCATTTTATGAAGCTAGCATCAATCTAATACCAAAACCAGGCAAAGATGATACAAAAAAGGAAAACTACAGGCCTATCTCCCTAATGAATATAGATGCAAAAATTCTCAACAAAATACTTGCAAATTGAATCCAAAGACACATTAAAAAAATCATACAGCATGACCAAGTAGGGTTCATTCCAGGCATGCAAGGATGTTCAACATAAGAAAATCAATCAATGTATTACAACACATTAACAAATCAAAAGAGAAAAATCAAATGATCATCTCAATAGATGCTGAAAAAGCATTTGACAAAATCCAACATTCCTTTTTGATAAAAACACTTCGAAAGGTAGGAATTGAAGGAAACTTCCTCAATATGATAAGGAGCATATATGAAAACCCACAGCCAGCATAGTACTCAATGGTGAGAGACTGAAAGCCTTCCCTCTAAGATTAGGAACAAGACAAGGATGCCCGCTGTCACCACTGTTATTCAACATTGTGCTGGAAGTGCTAGCCAGGGCAATCTGGCAAGACAAAGAAATAAAAGGAATCCAAATTGGAAAGGAAGAAGTAAAACTGTTATTGTTTGCAGACAATATCATCTTATATCTGGAAAACCCTGAGAAATTGATGATATAGCTACTAGAGCTAATTAACAAATTTAGCAAAGTAGCAGGATACAAGATTAATGCACATAAGTTGGTAATGTTTCTATATGCTAGAAATGAACAAATTGAAGAGACACTCAAGAAAAAGATGCCATTTTCAATAGCAACTAAAAAAAAATCAAGTACCTAGGAATAAACTTAACCAAAGGTGTGAAAGACCTATACAAAGAAAACTACATAACCCTACTAAAAGAAATAGAAGGGGACCTTAAAAGATGGAAAAATATTCCATGTTCATGGATAGGAAGGCTAAATGTCATTAAGATGTCAATTCTATCCAAACTCATCTACAGATTCAATGCAATCCCAATCAAAATTCCAACAACCTACTTTGCAGACTTGGAAACACTAGTTATCAAATTTATTTGGAAAGGGAAGATACCTCAAATTGCTAAAAACACTCTAAAAAAGAAAAACCAAGTGGGAGGACTTACACTCCCTGACTTTGAAGCTTATTATGAAGCCACAGTTGTCAAAACAGCATGGTACTGGCACAAAGATAGACATATTGATCAATGGAATCAAATTGAGAATTCAGAGATAGACCCCCAGATCTATGGCCGACTGATCTTTGATAAGGCCCCCAAAGCCACTGAACTGGGACATAACAGTCTTTTCAACAAATGGGGCAGGGGGCGTTGGATATCCATATCCAAAAGAATGAAAGAGGATCCCTACCTCACACCCTACACAAAAATTAACTCAAAGTGGATCAAAGATCTCAATAGAAGACAGTACCATAAACTCCTAGAAGATAATGTAGGGAAACATCTTCAAGACTTTGTATTAGGCGGCCACTTCCTAGACTTTATACCCAAAGCACAAGCAGCAAAAGAAAAAATAAATAAATGGGAACTCCTCAAACTTAGAAGTTTCTGTACCTCAAAGGAATTTGTCAAAAAGGTAAAGAGGCAGCCAACTTAATGGGAAAAAACTTTTGGAAACCATGTATCTGACAAAAGACTGGTATCTTGCATATATAAAGAAATCCTACAACTCAATGACAATAGTACAGACAGCCCAATTATAAAATGGGCAAAAGAAATGAAAAGACAGTTTTCTGAAGAGGAAATACAAATGGCCAAGAAACACATGAAAAAATGTTCAGCCTCACTAGCTATTAGAGAGATGCAAATTAAGACCACAATGAGATACCATCTCACACCAATTAGAATGTCTACCGTTAAACAAACAGGAAACTACAAATGCTGGAGGGGATGTGGAGATATTGGAACTCTTATTCATTGTTGGTGGGACCATGTAATGGTTCAGCCACTCCGGAAGTCAGTTTGGCACTTCCTTAGAAAACTAGATATAGAGTTACCCTTCGATCCAGCAACTGCACTTCTCAGTATATACCTGGAAGATCTGAAAGCAGTGACATGAACAGATATCTGCACGCCAATGTTCATAGTAGCATTATTCACAATTGCCAAGAGACGGAAACAACCCAAATGTCCTTCAACAGATGAGAGGATAAATAAAATGTGTTATATACACACGATGGGATACTACACAGCTGTAAGAAGGAACGATGTCATGAAACATACGACAACATGAATGAACCTTGTAGACATAATGCCGAGTGAAATAAGCCAGGCACAAAAGAGAAATATTATATGCTACCACTAATGTGAACATTGAAAAATGTAAAACAAATGGTTTATAAGATAGAATGTAGGGGAACTAGTGATAGAGAGCAATTAAGGAAGGGGGAACCATAACACAATAAGAACAGATAAGCTATCGTGGGTAAATTTAACATTCTGGAAATGCCCAGGAATGACTATGGTCTGTTAATTTCTGATGTGTATGGTAGGAACAAGTTCACAGAAATGTTGCTATATCAGGTTATTTTCTTGGGATAGAGTAGGAACATGTTGGAAGTAAAGTGGTTATCTTAGGTTAGTTGTTGTGATGGTTAGGTTCATGTGTCAACTTCGCCAGGTGATAGTACCCAGCTGCCTGGTCAAGCAAACACTGGCCTAACAATTGCTGTGAGGAGGTTTCTGGCTGGTTAATAAACCAACAGGCTGGTTTATTAAATCATCAGTCAATTGACTGTATCTGTGACTGATGACTCACCAAAGGGCATGTCTTCCACAATGAGAGAATGCAATTGGCTGGATTTAATCCAATTAATCAGTTGAAGACTTATAAGCGAGACAGAAGGAGGACCCTCACTTCTTCTTCAGCTGCCCAGCGAAGCCTTTCCTGAGGAGTTCGTCGAAGTTGCTGGTTTGTTTCCTGAGGAGATCATCGGACATCTTCCTTGGAGTTGACAGTTTGCTGACTGCTCTACAGAATTTGGACTTGTGCATACCCACAGCTGCGTGAGTCACTTTTATAAATTTTATAGTCATAGACACCTCTCATTGATTCTGTTTCCCTAGAGAACCCTAACTAATACAGTTGTCTTTTTCTTACTCACTTGTTATGGTTTGTTTGAAATGTTTTTTTTATTGCATGTTTTTTTAAAATTTTTTTTTGATATAGTTGATTTTAAAAAAAGAATTAATTAAAAAAAAATGAAAAAAATATGCAGAGCCCCCTTGAGGAGCTGGTGGAGAATGCTGGGGTGTTGGGCTTCCCCACCTCAGTGGTTGCTGACGTGTTCACAGACATAGGGGACTGGTGGTTTGATGGGCTGAGCCCTCTACCACAGGACTTGCCCTTGGGAAGACTGTTGCTGCAAAGGAGAGGCTAGGCCTCCCTATAATTGTGCCTAAGAGCCTCCTCCCGAATGCCTCTTTGTTGCTCAGATGTGGCCCTCTATCTCTTGCTAAGCCAACTTGGCAGGTGAAATCACTGCCCTCCCCGCTGCGTGGGATCTGACACCCAGGGGAGTGAATCTCCCTGGCAACGTGGAATATGACTCCCGGGAAGGAATCTGGACCCGGCATCGTGGGATGGAGAACATCTTCTTGACCAAAAGGGGAATGTGAAAGGAAATGAAACAAGCCTCAGTGGCAGAGAGATTCCAAAAGGACCCGAGAGGTCACTCTGGTGGGCACTCTAACGCAAAATTTAGACAACCCTTTTTAGGTTCTAATGAATTGGAATAACTAGCAGTAAATACCTGAAACTATCAAACTGCAACCCAGAACCCATGAATCTTGAAGATGATTGTATAAAAATGTAGCTTATGAGGGGTGACAATGTGATTGGGAAAGCCATATGGACCACACTCCCCTTTGTCTAGTTTATGGATGGATGAGTAGAAAAATGGGGGAAGAAAAAAAAAAAAGAAAAATAAGGCACCCAGTGTTCTTTTTTAATTTAATTGTTCTTTTTCACTTTAATTTTTATTCTTATTATTTTTGTCTGGGTGGTAATGAAAATGTCAAAAATTAATTTTTGTGATGAATGCACAACTATATAATGGTACTGTAAACAATTGAATGTACACTTTGTTTTGTATGACTACATGGTATGTGAATGTATCTCAATAAAAATGAATTAAAAAAAAACCACATTGAGATACCACTTTATACCAACTAGGATGGCTGTTATGAAAAAAAACAACAACAACAACAACAGAAAATAACAAGTGTTGACAAGGATGTAGAGAAAGAGGAACCTAAGAACATTGTTGGCAGGAATGTAAAATGGTGTAGCTGCTGGGGAAAACAGTTCGGCAGTTCCTCAGAAGGTTAAATGTAGAATTTCCATATGACCCAGAAATTCCACTTCAAGGAATATACCCCCCAAAACTGAAATCAGGAACTTGAACATATATTTGTACACAAATGTTTATCATAGCATTATTCACGATAGTCAAAAGGTAGAAGCAACCCAAGTGCCCATCAACTGAAGAATGGATAAACAAAATGTGGTGTATGCATACAATGAAACATTATTCAGCCATAAAAAGAAATGAAGTGCTGGCACATGCTACAACATGGATGAAGCTTGAAAATCTCATGTTGAGTGAAATAAGCCAGACATGAAAGGACAAATATTATGATTTCTCTTATACAAAATGAAAAACTTAGAATAAGCAACTTTATAAAGACAGAAAACAGAATAGTGGTTATCAAGAATGGAGAAAGGGGGAAGGGAGAGTTATTGCATTGGGTATGAATTTTGGTTTGGTATGATGAAAATAATCTGGAAATAGGTAGTGGTGAATGTTACACAATATTGTCAATGTTAATATCTGTGATATTGTTAATATCACAGAATTGTCCACTTTAAAATGGTTTAAATGATGTTATATATATTTTATCACAATTAAAAATAAATAAAATCTTTAAAAAGCCAGTATGGCTCTGGAGCCAGAGTCAGATTCAAATTCCAACTTAGCTACTTAATATCTGGGTAAACCCAGGAAACTTACTCTCTCTTTCCTCACGTGTACAATGAGGAGAGCAGCAGTTTCTATCTCATACTAATACTTTCACACCTGAGGTTTCAATTCGATGATATATTTGAAGTGTTGAATATAGTCTGTTGGTACATAGTAATGGCTCAATAAGTGTTGGCTATTATTGTTATTCAGTCACGGGCCCCTCCTTCTACCTTCCTTGATGGTGCTCCATTCAGGTTCTCATCCTCTTATGTTTGGACTATTGAAGTAGCCTTCTAACCTGTCTTAGAATTAAGAATCTTACAGCTAAAGGGATTATCCAACCTAACAGCCTGTCCCGGTTTGCTAATGCTGCCAGAATGCAAAACACCAGAAATGGATTGGCTTTTATAAAAGGGGGTTTATTTGATTACACAGTTACAGTCTTAAGGCCATGAAGTGTCCAAGGTAATGCATCAACAATTGGGTACCTTCACTGGAGGATGGTCAATAGCGTCTGGAAAACCTCTGTTAGCTGGGAAGGCACATGGCTGGCATCTGCTCCAAGTTCTGGTTTCAAAATGGCTTTCTCCCAAGACGTTCCTCTCTAGGCTGCAGCTCCTCTTCAAAATGTCACTCTTAGTTGCTCTTGGGCATTTGTCCTCTCTTAGCTTCTCCGGAGCAAAAGTCTGCTTTCAAAGGCTGTCTCCAAAATGTCTCTGTAGGCTGTAACTCTTCTCTCAGCTCCTCCGCATTCTTCAAAGAGCCCCTCTTGGCTGTAGCAAGGTTGCTCCTTCTGTCTGAGCTTATATAGTGCTCTAGTAAACTAATCAAGGCCAATGCTAAATTGGCGGGGCTACGCCTCCATGGAAACTATCTAATCAGAGTTATTACCTACAGTTGGGTGGGTCACATCTCCATGGAAGCAATCAAAGAATTACAGTCTAATAGACACTAATACATCTGCCCACACAAGATTGCATCAAAGATAGTGGCATTTTGGGGGACATAATACATTCAAACTGGAACACAGCCTCATTTTACAAATATAAACCAGAGAGCCTTGACAAGAAAAATGTCATGTCTAAGGTGACATAGTTGCATGACATGGGTTTCTGCAGATGGGGGGCCGAGCTGCGTCTCGGTATAACTCGTGAGCCACTGGGTGCCTTACGTCAAGTCTTTAATGACTCACCTGGGAAGGGAACTCAGAGGTGGGGGAAGGGCCTCTATGCTGGGCCTCTGGGGCGAGAATTCATCCACAAGGGAGAGAGAACCACGTGGTCCAGGATTAAAGCCATAGGCAGTGAGGGAAGAATTCCAAGGAAAGCATGGACTTCAGCCCGGGCTTCCTGGTTATGAGTCTGGATCCAGAGAGAGAGACGACCATAAGTGAGCACTGAAAAAAGAGCTGGTCACCAAATGCGGTCGCGGTTACTGCTTCTAGGGGGAGGGGCGGCCGGTAGCTGAGCCCTCAGCTCTCGGGGCTGCTTAAAGGGTACCGGCGGCGGGGGCTCTTTCCCGGAGGCGAGGGCGAGGCGGAGGACTTGGCCGGGTCCTCGGCGGGAGGCGTGCAAGGTGAGGAGGGCGGCGATAAGGACAAGACACTCTTCATCCAGTAGGAGTATGCGCCAAAGAGATTTATTCAGGGGTGATTACAGGTTATATAGGCTGGTAAGAAGGGCAGGGCTGGAAAGGAGGTGAAGCAGCCTTAAATGGCAATACTGAAGGGATAGGGGCTAGGATTGGTTCTGAGAGAACGCCGGAGCTGTTGCAGCGGGGCGGGGGTTGTTCTGGCCACGGTGCATGCGCGCTGGCGGTGGCAGGAGTGGCCTTGGCACCAGGGAGTGAGTGGGTAAGATAAGGAAGTGGGGAAAGGGCAGTTGGGAGAAAGGCGGTTTCCTCCGGCAAGCCTCCCCTGCCAGTGGCATTTTGGGTGAGGAAAAGGGAGCTGCCTTGACCTCGCTCCCCAGGCTCGGGGGGGCTGCAGAGGGCACTCACGCCCGTACCTACTACCCTCCCCAGGGGGTGATCAGGTCCCCTGGCCCAGGCCTGGCAAGCCGAGGTACAAGCTCAGTCACCCGCAACCAAATCTGCTAAATGTTAGGGTTCAAGTAACACATGGCTACCCCGTAATGCAGAAGGAGGGCAGACGTTCCTGTCCATTCTTCTGTAGCACACAGCCTGGCATTGGCCTCTCAAGAGCCTGGGCTTGTCGCCCGATGGGGCAGAGGTCCGAGAGGGGCCATCGCAGCAGGTGGGGTGCACAGGGCCTGCTGAGCCTGGAGGAGGACGCACGTCTATGATATCCCCGGAACTCCTCCGAATTCTTGGGCAGAAGGCTGCTGTGTAAGCACTCAAGAGCCAGCATCGTAGGAGTGAGTTAAGGAGCCAGTGAAACTTGAATATTCATGCTAATGTGACCTCACTTGTCTCTGCAGGTGCCTGTGGCTGGGGACCTCTAGGAAGCTTCTCACTGGGGTAGATCCAAGGCTGTCCATGCATTGGGGAAAGACTCTTCTCCTAGACCTTCTCCACACTTCTGTGCCACCCCATCCTGTCTTCCTAGCACCCCAAGCAGGTTGGATTGGGCCTCTCCTTTTCAAAAGCCTGTGATTCAATCCTCCACCCTTTAGAATGACCTTCAGTCTCTTTAGGGTGCCATGTAAGACCTCTTTGCTAATGCCCCTATCATCAGAATATCCTAGGGGCATTTATTTGAAATCCACATTCTGGGGTCTGCACTAGGCAGCATGTGTGAGGGTGCCCCATGGGCTTCATGGTTCCAAGGCCTTGATATCCACACCTGGTGTAGCATTTGGGCAGGAATGCTTCTGGAATGCCGTGGCCCCAGCAGGTGCTGCAGGGAGGCAGGTCAGGACCTCAGCCCCTTAGGTGGACGGAGCCTGGTGGGGCAGAGCAGGTGAGCAACCACTGACCCATAGCCTTTCTCAAAAGCTGTGCTCAGCCCAGGCCTTTTCTCATGACGATCCACGGTAGGTGAACATCCCTCCCTTACCAACTCATGCAGACTGTTCCTATCACTCTACTCAGAATCATTTTTCCTTAGTCTAATGAAACATTTAAATGTCTGTCTTCCCCACTAGCACCTCAAGAGTTAGGGCTAGGCCATTGGTTTTCATATCTTTCACTGTGTCTGCTACAATGCTCTGCAGATTTGGTAAGTGTTCAAGAAAACACCTGCTGAAATAATGAATTGCACAATCTGATTTTCACTGTTTATTTTTAAGGTGAAGTGTTAGTCAAGCCCTTGCCTCCCACAAGACCATTTAAACCTTCTCTCCAATGACTTTTCTCTGATTACTCAACTGAGTATTTTTAAAGAGGTTTCTCACTATAGCAAGCACTGAAGGGGTTTTAAAGAGTTTTTGAAGCCTTTCTGGAGCCATGGGAATCACCCCAGTTACAGTCAACCTTCCTTGCAGACCACGGTCCTTTTATAATGTTCCCATCAAAAAAAAAAAAAAAAAGAAAAAAAGAAGGAGAGAAGTGCTATCTACCAAACCAAGACTTTTTAGTGGCCAATTTAATCCAGCCTGAGCATGCTGCTTTTCTAAGAATCTTTCCTTTCCTTGCTCTTGATCATGGGCTCCAAACCAGCACTCAAAAATAGGGGAAATGGGAAAACTTCAGGAAGAGAGGAAAAACAGAATGTTTCAGGCTTTGTCAGGGGAGAGAGCCTTTTGTTGCTGCTTTCTCTAGCTCTTAAAGTTTAAGACTTGTCAGGCTTTGGCTAAATCGATCTATAATATTTATTGCACCCTATTATATGCTAGATTCTGGACTAGTAATGATGTTGTTCGGTGGGTCGTAATGCCCTTTTCAGTGGGTGTTTATTTCTTTAATTTAAACATGTGTGTCTATTGAGAAAACTTCCTCAAGGTGAGTGAGGAATCACCTTACACAGTATCATCATTCTGGAATGGATTCTACTGATACCCCGGCATCCTCCTCTTTCCTCAAAAGCCTAGGGATGACATTTCCCAGCCTTCCTCACGGTTAGACGGGGCTGCGTGGCTACATTCTGTCCAACAGAATATGTACATCCTGCTTGTTATCCTCAGTTCTCCCTTCCTTGTCCACATCAGCCTTGAAGGCCACCTGTCCTAGATGGTGAAGCTACACATGGAACGGAGTTACCTAAGTTGCCACAGACTGTGTTGTGAGCAAAATACACTTCTGTGTTAAAATACTGAAATTTGGGGGCCTATTCGTTAGCACATCCTTTAATTAACTAATACATATTCTTTCTTCAATTATGTGTGGATGTATTTGGTTCATGTCCTTTCTGAGGGGCTCTGCATCCCCCTCCTCCATTTGGTGAATTTGGCATAATGAACAAACTTGAGAAGAAACACACTTGCTCCAGACATCAATAATCTTCCCCAGCTTTTCACCAGCTCTCTATGATCTGACCCTAGAGAGTTTCCTTGTCAGTCTACTGGCTCCAACCTTGACAAGACACATATTTTCAAGGCTTTATTTCTTGTATCTTTCTCTAGGAAGTTTATCAGGGCCTTGTTTCAGCAACCCGAGCCTGTACTCTCCTAAGATGCATTAATTAAATTAAATTAAACTCTACAGACACTAGCCCTACCCTACTGAAGTAGTCATCCTAACAAAGCTCCCTGAGAGAGTTGGCGAGTCTCATCGTCTCCACTTCCTGGCTCCTGTTCTCTCCCTACCCTGCTGCAGTCTGGCTTTCCTCTCCCCCACTGCACCGAGCTCACCATCACCAGCATCTCCCAATGGACACTTTCTAGACTTTGATTTTTTGTGTGGGAATGGGAATCGGGGAGGGTGAGAGATGGGAGAGCTGCTCGTTCTTCAATCCCAACGTTTCCTTCCACGTGAGTTGACTTACCCGACTGGTGAATTTGGGAGGCAGAGCCGGGCATTCCCAGTTCTTCCCCATCCTCTTTTTAGTCTTGGGAGCAGCTGCTGTGGGAAGCTCACATTCTGCCCTGCCCCTCCATGTCCCTGCCTGGGGAGGGCTGCAGTGCTCCTGCCTCCCAGCCTTGCCTGTGCCTGAACGAGAGAGGAGTCTAGGTTTCAGGAGGAAACTTCATTTCTGCTGCACATCTAAGCCACAGTCTTCTTTACCAGTTGTATCAGTAACGAAGGTGCTAGTTGGTTCTCCAGCTACCTCCTCCCTTATTGATCTCTTAATCAGTTCAACATGCAATTTGGGATAACAGGAAACATTTCTTGGGTCCCCACAGACCTCAACATAGTTGGCCACTCTTCCTTAAGAATTACTCTCTTCTCTTGGTTTGTGTTCCCTACACCTTGGTTTTCCTCCTTGCATCCTAACCACATCTTCCCAGATTTTTCTGTGAGGCTCCCCTCCCTTCAACCATCCTTAAACATCAATGTTCCTTGGAGTTCTGGTAAATCTAGGCCTCTCTTCTTCTCATTGTTTTCACAAATCTACAGGAGACTTCATCCACTCCGAGGACTTTTTCCCCATATAGACACTGGTAACTTCTCAGCCTGCATCTTTAGTGCACAGATCACTCCTGAGCTGCAAGGCATGTGGCTGCCACTTAGTAGACATCCCTTGGGCATCTGAAAGGCATCTCAACTCAACGTATCCAAAACTGAAGTCATCAACCTCCACTCCTACCCCCATCAGTGAATGCCATGGCCATCCATCCAGAAAACTGGCCATTGCCCTCAATGACTCCCTCACCTACACCTCCACAACCAGTCCATCACCTGCTTCTCTTGATTTCACCACTTGAATATCTATTTAACCTGCCTACTTCTCTCTATCTTCACAGGTCACCCTCAACTGTTACGTGGGTTACTACAAAGTAGTAGTTAGGCTTCCCCTAGACTGACCCCTTTCAATTTATTTCACCCAGTGCAACTCTTAAAATTTTTCCAAAGTGCACCTCTTACCATGTCACTGTCTTGCACAGATCCCTTCAGTGGTCCCCACTGCTAGACTTCACCTTCAATATGGCAGACAAGAAATAGCCCACATTCTCCATTCAGCTTCATCTTCCTCTGTCTCCCCCATTGTACTGAGCTACTTATGCTATGGCATGTGCATTTATTTTCCTGCATCACTCCTGCAGTCAGCTTACCCTTCATGGCCCAGTTACACGATACTTTCTCCAGAGAAGCTTCCCTTATCCTCTCCCCCAAACTGTGTAAAATAAATCTCTTAGATGTCCTCAGGGAGATGTGCCATTAATGCAATCTTATTTCCCATCTCAGTGTATTATAATTTCCCATGTACTCGTAGTTATCTCCCAACTGCACTGTATTTGTGGTGGGCTCTGTGCTGTGCCATCCAGAACCCACATCAATGAAAGATTTGTTATCCCAGCTGCTGGGAGCACCGTCAGCAGCCAGTCTTCAGCTGTCAGCCTTCAGGGACTGCCTTAGCTGCAGAAAGCAGTCGTGCCCCAGGCCACTCCCATTCCTGAGATGACTCATATCCAGGGACTGATGGATTCGGGGCTATTAAGGCTCGGCTGTCCCAGTCAAACTCAGGAGCACCCTGACAGTCTATTCTAACCCCTTGAGGTTAGCTGAGACTGTCATTGGGCCTGCCTTGCTGCTGACAAACATCTGATAGTCTTTCATGTTCCTAAAAGATGCACGGGGTCATTCACTCAAATGTTAAAGGCCATTCTCTCTGCAACTGTAAGACTCGAAGGTAGATAATGAAGAAACTAGTTGTATTGCAATAACCGTCATGCACTCAGCAATGTCCTTGTGAGATAATGGAAATCCTTGCCCCATCTTGCAGCCAGCCAATTTTAGAGCAAAGTATGTTTCTGTTCCAAGTATTATGATATAGTTTTGGACATGTGTCTCTGTGACTGGTCTAGGGACAGCTAATATCCATTTTATTTAACTATTGTAACTGACTGACCTGACTTTATTTTTTCAGAGATCTCTAAGTAATGAGTGTATTCAGAGCACAATATTTTCTTGAAATAATAGATATTGGCATGTTGCAAGAAATCACTTAATTTAGATTCAGGTCTTTTAGAGTGATGATTACCCAAGGGCTTGCATCCTGTTTTGGGGAAAAGGTTAGTGTGTTTCTGATTGTAAACAGACAGTTGTATTATGTTAGGTGAAACTATGACTCTTATTGCTTTATTTAGAGATTAAGAATGGTTTAAGGAGACGTGCCACCCATAGGTGGCAAATTGACAAGATGTGGAACTTGGTTAAGTTTGTGTGTCAACTTGGCTGGGTAATGTTGTCCAGTGGTTTGTTCAAACAAGCACTGGCCTGATTGTTAACTGTGAGTGTATTTAGTAGATTTAATCATTAGTCAGTTGATTGCATCTATGGTTGATGACATCTAAAATCAACAAAGGAAATGCCTTCAGCAGTGAGAGAAGACTCATCCAGTCGGCTGGAGGCCTTAAAGGGAGAACTCACGATGCAGCAATCAGAAGAAGAATCTCTGTCTCTATTTCCACCAACCAGCTTCACCTGGGGAATTCATTGAAAACTTCATTGGCATTTCCAACTTGCGGCCAGCCCTCTGGAATTCGGAATTGTCCATCTCATGGTTATATGAGCCAATTCATATATGTAATATATATAAATAATATATATAAATATATAATATAAAATTTATTATATTATATACATGTATTATATATATCCTGTTGGTTCCATTTCCCTGGAGAGCTCTGACTAATACAGGGGGTGTCCTTAGAGGAACAGGAAATTTATACACAGAGACAGACACACAAAGAGAGAGACAGCTATGTGATAGAGGTGGAGATTGAGTTACGCTCCCACAAGCCGAGGTTTGCCATGGATTGCCAGCCCCCGCCAGAACCGTGGGAGAGGCATGGGACAGAGTCTCCCCTTTAAGAGAAAGCACAGCCCTGCTGCCATCTTGATTTCAGACTTCTAGACTGCAGAATGGAAGACAATACAATTGGGTTGTTTAAGCCACTGCATCTGTGGGACTTGGTTACAGCAGCCCCAGCAATTAAGGCACCTCTTGAGGGGGGTTACATTTCCCACGAGTGACCTCTTGAGGATGCCTCGGGCGAACGCTGCCCCCACGACCTCGGGCAGTGGGCACCCCCGGGCTGACATGCGGCAGGGTGAGGGGTGGGGGGCTCAGGGGTGACAGTCACGGTGACCCGGCTGGAGCTCCCGCAGGCTCCTCTGGGAGATGCCCGCTTCCAGGGCTGGGGAGGTTTCCGTGGGGTGAGGGAGAGTGGGGAGAAGAATCCTAGCACCACGGGGTTTTGGGGTGGCAGTCATCTAGGAACCAGTGCGGAAGTACGATGTTGCTTTAGTAATGAAGACAAGCTCACTAGAGCATGCTTTCTGAATATCAGCCCTGTATCAAGACCCTCCCTAAGACCTTCCCTGGCCACGTCCTTTATGATTTTGTAGTTGATTACACTTCGAGGGCTGAGAGCTGAGCCTCACCCTTCATAGCGCACAGCATGCATCACCGTGCCACAGGGAGGCCAGTATCACTGCGTCCCTTCTCCTTGAGGTGTCTTCAGGTCCTAAAGGGAAATCCAGCTTCCACTTCAGACTGTTTTATCATAAGTCTTGGGTGTATCTTTATTTCCTTACGTGAGGTGGTAGGATATGCTAGCTAGCCCTAGAATTCCACCCATGGTGGCATATTAAAGGTTTGTGTGTTAATTTTTATTTTAACCTGATTCCCTTGCCTTCTTTTTTAAATGCAATTTTATTGAGATATAGTTACGTACCATACAATCATCCAAACTGTACAATCATCATATAGGTGTGCATTCATCACCACAGTCGATTTTTGAACATTTTCATTACTCCAAAAAAAAAGTGAATGAAATAAAATAAAAATTAAAAATTTTTTAAAAATAAAACAAGAATAAAAATACAAGTAAAGAAGACCACCCAAAACATCCCATCCCCTCCATTCCCCCTATTATTCATTTAATTTTTCTTCCCATTTTTCTGCTCATCTGTCCATACACTGGAAAAAAGGGAGTGGGAGCCACAAGGTTTCCACAATCACAAAATTACACCACGTAAGCTACATAGTTATGCAATCATCTTCAAGAATCAAGGCCACTCGGTTGCAGTTCAACAGTTTCAGGTATTTCCTTCTAACTAATAGACTAAAAACTAAAAGGATATCTATATAATGCATAAGAGTAACCTCCAGAATGGCCTCTCGACTCTATTTAAAATCTCTCAGTCACTGAAACTTTATTTTGTTTCGTTTCTCTTCCCCCTTTTGTTCCAAAAGGCAATCCTAGGATGCGGGGACCAGCTTTGCTTTCTTTTAGGAGGTGGTTTTTTTTTCCCCCAGAAACTGTCCCGTCCCCCAGCCCAGAGTAAAAATAAACAGCACGAGGCTGAGCCCATCAATGTGAAGTGAGCACTAACCAGACCTCCTCCGTGCCAACAACCTGGCTTGCCCTTTTACCCTAGTGGCCCAATTCAAGGACCATATCACTGTCATGTGAAGCTTTCTGCTGAGTTGCAGAAACTGTTAAGAGAAAGCTGCAGACAGCAGCCTGCAGATTATTTTCCTTCTCTAGCGCTCTTATGTTCCCCATTTCCCTCTACTGAAATCTTGTTCTCTTTTGCCAGAGTGCTCTGTGTTTTGATGTCAAATACCTGCCAAAGAAAATGACAAGGTGCCCAGCTTTGAACATGTGTGCCAAATTTTGAACAGTTCATAAACTTTTAAAACGTGCTCTCCTTTATCTAGGCCTTGTAGAGGGGAAGGTAAAAGAGGCCCGAATTTTTGCTTATCCATCCAGCCTGGGAAGTGTTTGCAGGTAGCTGTTTCAAAGTTTTCACTATAATTTACAACTGTTTACGGGACCTCTGGGCCCGTGAGTGTGGGACGTGAAGCTGCTGCCAGTCCCGGGGAAGGAAAGGGCACAGAGCTAGTGGCCATTGTGCGTGCCTGTGGCGGGGTCTCCTCGGGAGCCAGACCCTCTCTAGGCAGAGACCTCACTCTTGGCAGCAGCCCCCTCAGCTGCTCAATCAGCCGCTGGCAGCCATTCCCAGGGTCCCTGGCCCTTCTGTGCCCCTTCCCTCCCAAACCTGCCAGGGCCAAGAGACTGACCCGGAAGCAGCCCTCTGTCACCTAGCAATAGTTAACTCCGGCTTTCAAAGGCTCTCGGAGGCAGCCCCTTCCCGAGCTGTCTTTGTCTTGGGTCGTGTCTAACAGATGTCTGTGGCTTTGGAGAGACTTCGGAGAAACCAGTGGCAGCGAGACTTGGGGGGCCTCCTGGAGAAGCTGGGGCAGGGGCCCTTTGGGGTCAGCTGAGGCCCTGGAAGGAATAGATCAGCAAATGCCAGGATGCCCTTCCCTCCAAGGTTGTACAGCACTTTGAGGGAGATTCAGGAGATTACTTCCATGGCACAGTTGGGTGGAGATAAAAACCAAATGCCGAGAATTGCTCTTTCAGGGTCCTCCTGGTGAATTTATAAAGCACTCCTCGAACTGTGAAAGGTGAGACTGCCAGGTAGTGTTATTGCTGTTTAGGACCAACAAGACAAAACCTGACATAACCAAACAAGAGAAATCCTTCAAAAGGATCCTCTGGGAGTTAATGAACTCATTTCAATTATGGTGTCACTACCTAGCTCATAATGGGAACTCTTTGCTACTACTTTCAGGATTGGCCAATTCAATAGTTGATAGTGAAAATATTTCAAACAAGCTAAAAGGCTAATAATAGAGGACTGTATAAGTAAAGAATGGCATATTATATGGTCTTTAAAATATTATATGTAAAGACTGTTGGAATAGGCTTGTGGTAATATATTAAGTGAAAAAGGCATACATACACATACATTACTGATTTCAAATTTTTCAAAAAAATGAAGTAAACACACAGAAAAAGACAAGAAGAAATCTCTCTAAATGCTAACAGTAGTTGTTTTGAGCCAGCAGAATTATGAGTGATTAATTTACTTGTTCCTATTTTCCAAGTTTTCAGCAGTGATTATATGCCTATGTAATAAAAAATGTATAATTTTTAAAAGTCCTAGGAAACATATTTCTTGGGAAAGATTAGCTTACCAGGCTCAGGAGGTAATCAGTTTCATTTATTTATCATTGCAACATACTTGGAGAAACTATTATTATGCAATTAATCACATCTTATCTGAGAAGTTGTGCTTCTGAATTACTTTTGGCTGTTTTTAGGTCTGCTTTTAAAAGTGATAAAATTTGCTACCATTAACTCTCTCTATGAGAGCAGGGATTTGGGCCTATTTTGTTCAGTGCAGTAGTCCCAGATCCTAGTACAGTGCCTGGCACATAGTAGGACTCAGTAAATGAATGAACGAACAAGGCTGCAGGTTGTAACATGAGCTAGAAGGGAGAGTGGAGGCTGCAGAATGAAAAAGCCAATCAAAAGAAAGAATTACAAGAAGCGTCTCCATGATGATACCTGTGATGGACACCCCAGTGCTCCACCCAGATGCCACTGAAACCCTCTGTGTTCTTGTTCCCCCTTCCCAGCACCCATGTGCTGCTGCTTCTCAAGGCCCTCACCTGCAACTCCTCTTCCGGGCCTGTCCTTGAGTTCCTGGGGCTGATTCACCTTCCAGGGTGTTCTTCTCTCATGGATGTCCCCATGCCATTGAATGATGGCCATCGGACGCTCCTCGGTCCCCTTGCGGGACGAGGCTACATCTGTCCTTCCAAGGACTTTGCCTAAAATCACATCCTTCCTTGTCTCAGGTCTGCTTCTGAGGAACATGACCCAAGACAACAACCAGAACACTTAGCACACGCGGGCTGCTTGTTTTGCGCCAGGCAGCGCTGTCACGCCTTAGAGCATTATCCCCTTGAGTGCTCTTGACCACCTATGACATCGGGCGCTATTATCATCCCCACTTGCACACGAGGAAACGGGGCACAGAGTGGTCAAGTAACTCGCCCTTATCCCTTTGAATATTTAGTTCCACCTTGAATTGGACACTTCAGACCATCCTCCAAGAAGGAGTGGGGCATCCTCTTGCTGTCCTTCCTCCTGATGTAAAGACGGGTCTGTGAGTGGCAAAGACAAACCCAGGGAGCAGAATGGGTGAGGAGCTGCATGGGGGAGCACGGGTAAGTCACCTCAGTCCAGCGTGGAGACAGCAAAAGCAGAATCAGGCAGGCTCAGCAAGGAAGGCTGCCCTAAAGCCGACCTACCAAGGGCATGCTGAGTAGAAGGCTACCTCCAGGTCTTTGTGGATGGGCTTGGTCTAGCTCCAAGGGACAGCTCTTTTGGTCTTCCAGAAGTCAAAATTGGAGTAAATATGTGACTGTGATACCAGTTTCCCTTGGTAAGATAATTTTGCTGTAAAAGTGGGGTGGTTTAAATCAAGAGTTATGTAAAAACATTATTTTGGCTTAGCGTATGGACTGTACCCAGTCACTATTTGTTTTATTAATGAGTGGATAAATGAATGAATGTGGATGAAGGAGATCCCTGAGGGTGATCTTCTAGAGATCTTTTAGAGACCATAAGAGAAAATGACAGTATAGTGAGAATGACATTCCTGTAGATTCAATCCCATTCAACACATATTAAAGGAACACCTGTTATGTGGGAACCACTGTGCTAATTTGTGTAGGATAGATACACAATCTAGGATAATTTGTGTAGGATAGATACACAATCTAGGGGAAGGAATTAGACAAGTCCAAACAGGACTGTGACTCCAGGTAGACAAGAGTAACAAAAGGCAGGCAGGTAAGAGTTATGGAGCTTCAAGGAAGAGCAAGTTTACACCCATTTGGCAGAGAAACTAGGAAAGGCAATCTGGAGAAGGTAGTATTTGAATTTGCCATTAAAGTATTAATGTTTTAATAAATGGGAGTGTGGGACTGGAATCTGAGCTGGGTGGGGGGTGATGGATAGAAAAAGCTAAGCAGGCAAGGCCAGGGGGCATAAGTCTATTTTAACTGGTACATGGGAGCTGGTGAGAAATATTGGGATAAGAGGTTGACAGAACTTTGGAAAAAAAAGTAGTTTCCATTATTGTGTTGGATTTGACCTGCTCCATTTACACATTCTTGCCTGGTCCTCTTTCAGGGGCTGGGAACTGGCCAAAGGTACAGATGACTATTGCAGATGTCAATCAGAGGCAGCTTCCCCTGGTGGTCTATTCACCATGCCCTGGACCCCATAACATCAGACTTAAAAACCTGCTTGAATTAGAATCGCCTTGGTGGGTATAAAATGGAAAGAGCTAATAACAGTTAAGGTCCAAATGTAACCTTGGCAGCAGTTAAAAAAATAAATGGAATACTATTCTGTGACTAATTAAACACAGGATAACATTGTGAAAATGGAAAATTTATCTGAAGCTAGGTGGCTTAGTTGCAGGTTAATGACAAAGCCGATTGCTGCGGATCATATTTTCCAAAGAGGGATGCAACAACTTCTCCCATCTCACGTGCTTTTGGGCAATGTGACCTTCCCACTCTCCCCATCCAGAGGATGAGTTTATTTCCCACACCCTGGAATCTGGGTGGGCCTGTGATGGCTTTGATCAATAGAATACAGTGGAAATTACATGACAATTCCAAGCAGAGCCCCTGGCTGGCCCGGCAGCTTCCACTCCGTGTCCTTGGAAACACTTGCTCTTAGGATGCTTGTCTGGGAACCCAGCCCCACTGCTGTGAGAAGCCCAGGTCACAGGGAGAGGTTCACATGGGTCAACAGCCCCAGCCGAGCCATCGTCTGCTGCCAGCCATGGGAGTGGGCCTTACTGATGTCTGGTCCAGTTGAGGCTTCAGATGAAGGCCGCCCTAGCTGACATCATATCAGGCTGCAACAATGTAGGCGACTGCGCAACAACCACTCGGCTGAGCCCAGTCAACCGCAGAACCATGAGAGATAATAATAAACCGTTGTTTAAGCCATTGTGTTTTGGGATGGTTTGCTACTTAGCCATAGGTAGCTGGCACACCAAGGTTAGAGGTTAGAGTCTTTCATGTGTCAGGGCCTGTGGCAGTGAAGTGTGAGGGGTCCGGAGGCAGCTAGTCTCCAATTGGCAAGACAGATACCCCAGGTTAAATGTCCATGACGTGGGGCTGGTGAGAAGAGGTGAGTCTAAACTCCAGCTGTCACGTAGAGCCTCAGTTCCCTCCCTTGTAAAGTGGAAATAAATCTTTGTAGGGTGGTTATGAGGATTAAATGAGACTGCGGAAATGGAAGTACTTTATGAGCTGTCCCCAAAGATATCATTGATTTCCTACAAATGAGTGGATGTTAACGATTTGTTACTATCTGGAGTTGGCACATTCCATGCGGCTTTATCAGGAATGGTCTGCTCGTAGCAACCCCAAGAAGGAGGTCTTAAACCATAATCATAGCTCCCCCTCTCCTGTAAAATTCTCATCCATCCATCCATCCATCCATCCATCCATCCATTCCATTCAATAATTACTTGAGTGCCTGTTACATGCCACATACAGCTCTAGAAACTGGCACAGAGCAGTGAACAAAACACAAAGATCTCTTCTCTCATTTTGCTTGTAGTCCAGCTCTTCCTTCTAGTATTAGTGTTTATAGTATTGCATTGCTTGTTTAAAAATGTTGGGGGAAGTGGACTCTAGTGGTTATTTGTATGTGTTCAGGTACCAGGTTCCACCATTTACCAACAGTGAGACTTTGGGCAAATCACTTGGGCTGTCTGTGCTTTGGTTTCCTCATCTATGAGATAAGCATCATCACTATCATCATCATCACCATCATCGTCACCATCATCATCCTACCTACCTCTTAGGGTTTCTATGAGGAGTAAATGTATTAATACATGTGAAGGACTGGGAATAATGCCCAATATGGAGTAAGCTCACAATAAATGTGATCTATTATTGTTGTTGTTTTTCTTATTTTGTTTCTGGTGGGAAATGATTTTTCTAGAACTTTTCTGTTATATGATCAATAGTATCCTCTCCATTCTATTCACAGTGGTAACCTTTTTCTTCTTTTCTTTTCTCTTCTTTTCTTTTCTTTCCTGTTCTGATCTTTTCTTTCCTTTTGCTGTAGAAAAAGATAGATGATTCATAATATTCATTTACCTGCCAAAGTGGGCTATGGGTTGAGAAATCTGGTCTAAATTAGCCCTTAATGAGATTGGCCAATATTTGAATCTAAAATAACATTTTTACTTATTTCCCTGAGGACATAGTCCCCAAGAAACCCAAAAGCCAAGCAGGGAATTCCACGAAGGTAAGGAGGGAATTATGAATGGTGGGGGAGTGGGGGGTCAGAGTCCAGACTGTAGTCTAAGTGAAAGTGTCCACCGGTCCACGATGTGTATGGTGCCCTCTGAAGTTACACAACATGTAGGCTTTGGTGGCCCTATCCTAGAAAGTCAAGGAAAGCAGTAGAAACTGTACTTCCTCAGGAAACTATGGCAGTTTTAAAGAGAAAGTACGGTCACTTAAACTCCAAAGGTCATCAAACCACCTGTATCAGTGAAAGGATAATGAACAACTCAAATAAGAGGTTTTCTATTACATGAGAGAAGTCCCAGGTAGGCAGTACAGGGTCGGCATGACAGTAACATGCATCAGAGATGCAGGTACCTTTTATCTTTCTTCCACCAACTTCCGAGTGTGGCTTCTATTCTCCAGGTCTACCTCGAAGTGCAGAATGGCTGCTGGAACTCTAGCCCTCTTATCCATATTCCAGGCAGGAAGAGGGAGGCATGGGGGAGACAGCATAAGCACATCCTTCCTAGCCGAGTAAGTCCTCATTTAGAAGCTTTTGGGTCCCTATCCAACAAATTCCTCTTACATCTTGGCCATCCCAGCTGCAAGGAAGTTTGGGAAATACGGTTTTTCAGATTGGGCACATTTCCTTACTGCTAGTAAAGAAAAAAAGGGCAAATGAATTTTAGACATGTAAATAGTGGCCTTGTCCACACTGGCCTTACATATCCCTATCACAAATCAGCCACGAGACCCAGGAAATGTCCCTAACCTCTCTAGGCTTCAATTATCTTAAGTGTAAGTTGAAAGCAAGGGGACTTTCCAACTTTAAGATTCTACGAGTTGACAAAATACTACACTAAGACTTCATTATTTCTGTAAGATCTAGTTGCTCTGGAATTTAATCACAAACTTCTCAATAAAAGATGATATAATTGAAAAAGAAAACATCACAGCTCTTCACTTCTGGTTCAACGTGAATGAGTGTTGAGATGACTTTCATATGCATTTTTATCTTTTAACAATATCTCCTTCGCCAGCCTACAGACAGACCCATATAAAAAGAATATTTCCAGGCAATAAATGAGTTATATATGGCACTGCAGGAAGCTCTGTGTTCTTGTTTGGGGAGAGGAGCAAGGGAGAGAGGAGCCTGGAAGATTCTGATGATGCAATGCTGATTGATGACCAGCCTTGGGCAGGAGTGCTGGGGAAGGACCTTCAACCCCTGCAAGAGTTATTTGTGACACTTTTGAGGAGTAAAAAGCAGACTAGCTCCCTGAGGCCTCCAGGTAGAACCACGAATCCGAGGGAATATTTTGGAACTGAGAAAGCGCCCCGGGGCATTGTGGGTATTTTTTGGGAAAGAACGATTTGAGCTAGGAAGGAGCTGAACACTGCACGCGGGCTGCAGTGAACGTTCTGTATTGGCCGACGTCTTGCCTTCTACTTTCCTTTGATGTCAAAGCCAATCAATTACAATAGAAAATATCTGCAGTAATTAATTATTATGATACTAAAGGTTTTGAAAGTAGGCAGACTTTCTCTGAATAAATATAAATATTGAAACACTCTATGTGTCTCCTCTCTTTCTAATTCTTTCCCACTCATCCTTCTATCCCATCCCAAACTTGAACTCTGGGGTTAATTTTTAGTAGTGATAGTTCAGGGAAGAGAATTTTAGATTCCTGTATATATATATGTGTGTGTGTGTGTGTGTGTGTGTGTGTGTGTGTGTATGTATATATATGTGTGTGTGTGTGTGTATATATATATATATATGTATATATGTGTGTGTGTGTGTGTGTGTGTGTGTGTGTGTGTGTATGTATATATATGTGTGTGTGTGTGTATATATATATATATGTATATATATGTGTGTGTGTGTGTGTGTGTGTGTGTATGTATACATATGTGTGTGTGTGTGTATATATATATATATGTATATATATGTGTGTGTGTGTGTGTGTGTGTGTGTATGTATATATATATATATATTTTAAAGTTGTTCTATTCCTCAGCTCATTCCTGGAATTTCAGATGATTCTTAATGATGGTTTTTTTGTATGAATTTTTTCCACAAAGCCAACAAAGTTACTGTTCTTAGGGAAGCACAGGAATTTGGAGTTCAGATGCTAATTATGCCAATCACTATATTTATTTGATTAGAATACATATACACTCATTCCCAAGAGGTTTTCAGGTATTTTATGAAATTGGGTATTATAAAAAATAAAATTTTTAGGGCTAAAAACAGAACTTGCCAGATAGAGTTTGAAAGTCAATTATCTTTTCTTCCTTCTGTCTTATAAAAAGAAAACCACAACAGATACCCCTCTAAAAGAATTCTGTTGTGAAATCTAATGAATATTTGCCGAGTGCCTTGAGATCACCGTGAAAGGTGTTAGAAGCGTCAGGTGTCATCGTTAGGAAGCACTGTTATTTTAACATAGCCCTTAGCATCTACATCCTACCTCTGATGTAATGTGAGCTGGAAGCAAAAATCTTTAGATTCAGGGGAAAAATAAACTTCCTAATATAACAGCATGCTCTGGCTGTTTGCTCCACCCAATAAATAATTACAGGGGATGTGAAGAAGATACTTGCTGACACATGCAATAGTCACCGTAGATGCATTTTTCTTCCTTCCTTGATGATCCCACTCATGAGTACTTTTGTAAAAGGTGCCACCGTGACCGCTATAGGAAACCAAAGTCTGGCTGGCTCTTTAGAGCAGACCTGGTGTTGGCATGGTCTTTTTAGATCTCTAAAGGACCTGGGCATGAAAAGGAGGCTTTTAAGGATAGCGTCTCTTGCTGGCACTCCAGGAAAGAGCAAGAAGTAGTATTTGTAGATGAAGAGCATCTTAGAGGGACTGAAGTGTTGGGTTCTAGTCTCCTTTTTCATCACTGCCTGGCTCTGGTCTCTTGGAAAAGTCAATTAAATCTCTCCGGATCTTACTTTTCTCAACTACAAAATGGGAGGTAGGCCCACAATGATCTCCTCCTGCTTCATTAGTTTACAAACTTATCAAAGACTGAACTTTCTTAATTCTATGAGCTCCCTCTGCTCCAGTGTGGGAGCTGGGGGTGGGTGAACTCTTTGTTTCCTATGGTGGGGTACAGCCTTGCTGTCCGCCATGACTTCACTTCAGTTTCGTGATCTGCCTGAGTCCATGATTAATGCTGAGTCAAGCTGAATCACATGGTGTCATAAATCTAGTACCTAAAAAATAACTGTCCTGCGGCGAAGAGTTAGGAACATATTTTTAACCTAAGAGGTGGGTGGAGATGGGAAAGAAGGAGGCAGCACAGAATTTTTCTTTCTTTTTCCCTAATCTCTGTTTAGGAAAGGCAAGACATGGAACCTTCCATTACTGGTTCCTGATTGGGTAAGATAGAGGCAACGCCCCATCTGTGCCTATAGTTTACTGAATCTTCAAAAATCAGGATGCAAACGAAGTGAGGTCCTTCAGATATAACTTTTAAAAATGAACTGGTTATATTTTAAATCACAGAGATTAAAAATGGTGAAATGGTTTTATCTTTGTTATCTGGGCTTAAATTGCTGCTCTTTGGTTCATAGAGACTATTGATAGCTTGTAATTTGAGGAAGAAGAGAGCTGAACCGTTGTTTATTTATTTCTCTAATTCAAGAGGGATTTCTGTAAGTATGTGGTTTTAAAAATCTTCCGGGCTACAGCAAAGACCTTGGGCCTGGTGGGAGATTATGGACACACCTCCCCCTACTGGGCACAATCTGCAACTGCTTCTTTGTTTGGTCCCTATGGACAAAGGGTGGTGGAAGGCTCTCCTGGATGCAGAAACCTTGGGATTCTAACTTCTGTTCAGGAGTTAGGAGAGAATAAAGATGGGTGTGTGTATGTGTGTGCGTTTTCTATCATAAAGATATGGAAGTCAGCAAATAGGCTAATTTGGAGAAGAGGTATACTTAAGGAAAATTTGGGGACTGCAGCTGGAAAGCTAGGTTGGAGTTAGTCTTGGAAGATTTTGAATGAAAAGCTATGAAACGGGGAGCCACTGAAGCTACTTTTGAGCAGAGTAATGCACTTGCTTATTCATCTACTCAGCAGATATTTACTAAGCAAGTTCCGCATACCAAGCATTTCTTAGGAGTTGTGCACCCAAGCGAAGAAAAATCTCGTTTGGATCCTGACCTCAAGGAGCTTAGAGTCCAGTAATTGAAGTTAGAGATGTATTTAAGTAATCATAATGGAAAGTAGTAAATGGTGTATCATGTGAAGGTAAAATTGGGTAGTAAGAGGTATGACTTTCAGCAGTGGACTAGGGCAAAGTTTATAGAAGGTTGTCACCTTGAAAGGAAATCTTGGCAATAAAAATGTATAGAAGACAAGCAAAAGGAGCCAGTAAGAAGGTGCCCCCCAATTTTTGTATACCATATATTACATATTGAATATATAACATTTTATAATGTAATAATTTAGTTTATTTACATGTTTGGAATAATATATGGAATGGATATGTATAAACAAGTTGCATAGCATACAATGGAATACTACTCAGCTATATAAAGGAACAAACTACTGATTCATGCAGCAATATGGATGAAATCTCCTAGACATCATTCTGAACAACAGGGGAGGGCATACTTTATGATTCTTTTATATGAAAACATTACAGAGCAGACAAAACTAATGTATATTAACAGAAATCACATCATCGGTTGCTTGGGGCAGGGTGTGGTGTTTGACTACAAATGGGTACAAGGAAACTTTCTTGGGAGATGTTCATGTCTTAAAAGGGGGGTGAACACACTTGTCAGAATTCATCCATTTCCACCTAAAATTTGTGAGTTTTGTTGTATGTAAATTATACCACAATAAAGTGTATTTAAAAGTTAGCAAAAGGATAACACAAGACATTAGTATGGTCAGTGAGTACTTAACTTGCAATTGGTCCTTTCTAAATTGTGTTAGTTAGTAATTAAAATGTAGCTTTAAAATAAGGTAAATAGGGTAAATAAACTCATTTAAATGAACAATTGTGTTTTTGTTCAAAACAAAACAAAACAAAACAAAACAAAACAAAAAGACCTGGTGGATAGAATGAGGTGGGCTCTCACCTATTTCTGAAAGAGATGACTAGAGAGAAGGGAGTAAAGGAATTAATTACTCAAAGAAATAATGATTGAAAATTTCTCAGAACTGATGAAAAATATGGATCTACAGATACAGAAAGCATGAAATATACCAAATGGGGATTAAGAAAAAAAATGCTTATCTCCATTCGTAAGTTTAATCTCCCACAGAAAAATAAGGGACACTAGGGGGTTTATGGGACGTAAAAAAGAAATACTAACACAACCAGAGGAATTGAGACAACTAACTGATAATGAGGAAAGTAATCAGAAATTGATAAACTGTTCCAATGCTTCCTAAATCTGCCTAGATTTTTATTATTCTTGGTTTTCTTATTTGAAAATCCAAGTCAGGTTTTCTCTGCTTTCTAAAAAAAAAAAAAGCCACTTTTCCAAATGAAGCTAGAATGAGAACAATGAAATTGTAAAGGCAGTTACAGTAGAACTGAACACTAGTGTGATTGGCTATTTCAGTGAACATGGAAAGGAAATTCCTTGACAGGCAAAATTTCCCATAAATAGTCTTGCTTATAGAAGTGGCTATGGTGGGAGATTTTTTTCCTTTCTGTATTCAGCCAAGCTGCCTATAAACTAGGAAAAATGTTATTAAAATGAAATTGAAAAAAAAAAATGAAATTGACATAAAAGACCACAAGCAGATTTGAAGCTGCTTAAAACTGGAATAGAGAATCCTGCCATGAGTTGGTAGTAATGGAAATCATTTGCTCTGGGCATCCGATTTTATTATTCTTCAATCACTTACATAACTATTTGCTTAAGCCATGCATTCGTACATGTTCTTCTCATGCATTCAGATTTTCAGAATGATTTTGTTTTCTACAAATAGACAAGGAGGGATAGGGGAGACATGGAGGGAAAAAGAGAGCAATAGCTGGGGACAAAGTACCTTCCCTCTCCCTGCCTGTGTCTGCATCCTTATCCTTATTTTTTCCCTGCCATTGGCAGGGAGCCCGGAAACCACAGTTTCGGTTATTAAGCAAATTCCTTACTGATGACTCCAAGAAGGTATTCTGGTTATGTCTAATCTGGGAAAACATGGCAATTTCCATTCAGCTGCTTGAAAGCTTTGCTGAGGTTAGGGTGACGATCGAGGTTGTTCAGGTTCTAAAAGGGAATTGCTTGTCCCCTTTCTCTAAAATTCTTGGGGCTTCAGATCAATCTTTCCATAAAAAAGATTCAACTGACCAATCTTTCCATTAAAAAAAAAGTTCATGGTTTTAATTTCTCTTTTCTGAAAAAGGCAACTTTCCCCTGGACATCTGATGTATACCAGAAAGGAGAAGTTCTGAATCCTATGTGAATCAGCTCTTATGGGCTCCAAGCCATATCCAGTCTGGGGTCACTTTTATTTACTTCCTATTCAAGAATTTCACTCCTAATGTTCATTAGTCAGTGGGGTCATGGTGAGAAACTACATAATTATTTTATCCCCTTGGGAGCAAGATAGCAATGAATAAAGGTATGTTTTTCTCTTAAGAAGAAATCCTTAAAGAATGTGCACTTTTCTTAATACTGTAAAAACATTCTTGAATTTATTGGGATCTTGGACCAAATTTTGAGGAAACATATCCCCATTAGATGTTTTCCTTTTTTCTTTAGTGTTTGGGTTTTCCAATATTCACTCACATTAGCAAATGTGATCAATTGTCTTCTTTTTGCCTTAAGTGAATATTTTCTAGTGTAACTTTTAGTGATTTTTCAATATTTTTTAAGGGTTTCTCCACACTTTGCCATATATTTCTTTTTTTTTTAAGTTAGTGAAGTTATGTGTTGTCAGAACAATCATGCATAAAATACAGGATTCCCATATACCACGCAATTATTAACACCTTGCATTGGTGTGGAACATTTGTTATAATTGATAATAACAAAATTTTTTAAATTTAAGTTTTTTGAGATATATTCACATACCATACAGTCATCCAAAATGTACAATCAATTGCGGTTGCAGTTGATTCGTCTGGGGGGGGTGGCGGCTGGTTGCTAAATCCTAGGCTCTCAGGACTGCTCGGAGGGTACCGGCGGCGGGGGCTCTTTCCCGGAGGCGAGGGCGAGGCGGGGGACTTGGCAGGTCCCCGGCGGTGGCGTGCAAAGTATGGAGGGCGGTGAAAAAGGAACAGGCGGGACACGTTTCTTTTAGGGTGAAGAAGCCAAGAGAGTTTATTAGGGGAGAGTACAAGCTTATATCGGGCGGTTTAGAGGGCGGGGTAGCTGTAGAGGTTAAAGGCTTGGATTGGTTCTGAGAGGGCACGGAGGTTGTTTGAAAAGGGGCGGGAGTTGCTCCGGTAACGGGGAGTGGGCGGGCAAGGTAAAGGGGGCGGTTTTTTCCGGCAAGCTTCCCCTGACGGTTTTACTTTGGGGTGAGGAAATGGGGCCTGCATTCGGCTCCACTTTCTCAGGCCCGGGGGGCCGTGGAGGGCGCTACCACCCGTGCCCCACTACCTTTCCTAGGGGCTGATCAGTTCCCCTGGCCCAGGCCCGCCAAGTTGGAACTCGATAACAGTGTCCCGCATTTCCCCCTTCTTTTCTAATTAGAGGAAGAAGCTTACCGGAGAGATCCGCCAGGGGATGAGGGAAAGGGGAGGTGGGGGAAGGGATAGGGGTAGATGGTAGTTAGAGAGGCTGGAGCTCGACGTTGGTGCGGCGCCCGGGCGTTCGAGAGGGGCCTCGCTGCTTGCGGGATGGACGAGGGTGGCGACGCTGTGGGTCAGCTTCTTCAGTGGAGGCAAGTTGTTGATACTGGACTTGCACAAATGATGAAAAGACAGCATTGGCTTGGTTTTTAGCAAGCTGGACAATTCTGCAGATAATGCAGGGCCCTAGGGTGAGAGCTAGAATAATCATTAGTAGGGGGCCGATGAGAGGGAGGAGGTATGGGAGGAGGGGGGTAAAGATGTGGGACCAATAGCTGGTGGCTTCACGGTTTCTTTTGCGTTGTTCTAGTCCCTCTCGGACCTTTTTTAGGCTGTCTTCGGCGAGACCTGTGGAATTGGCATATACACAGCACTCTTCTCCTAGGGCGGCGCAAAGGCCTCCTTCTTTGAGGAGGAGAAGGTCGAGACCTCGGCGGTTTTGGAGCACGACCTCAGAGAGGGAATTGACAGAATTTTTAAGATGGGAAATAGCGTCTTGTAGGTGACGAATGTCCTCGTCAACAGCCGCCCGGAGGTGAGTTAGGGCGGAGCCTTGACTGGCTAATGCAGCGATTCCGGTGCCAGCGCCTGCAAGACCTAGGAGGGAGGCAATCGTGAGGACGGTGATGGGCTCTCGCTTTTGCAGAGGGGCAGGAACTGCAGTTGTTTCTAGGTGGAGGAAGAAGTCTTCCTCGCTGTGGTACAGGACCCTAGGGATAAGGACAATTAGGAGGCAAGTTTCTTTAGTTATATTGATGGTTTGCACGTTAAGGCAGGGGGTAAGTCCTGTAGAGGAGCAGAGCCATTGGGAGGAGTTATGAGGAATGAGAAATTTGGCAGAGCTGCTGGGAGATGAGTAGTTGGCACAAGCTGTGAGGTTGGGAGAGTTACTTGAGCGAGGGCGGATGCACTTTCCTGTAAAGGAGACTGAATGAAAGGTTAGGGGGACGGCAGAGGTATTCCAATTGCATTCCGAGGGGCTGTCCTCTGTGTTTTCTGAAAAGGAGAGGTTGGAGGCAACTGGCTCATACAGGGGGGAGGAAGTGGAGAGGCAAAGCCAACAAGAGGAGGTAAGATTGGGGTTGGAGGAATTCACTGAGGTGAAGGCCGCTTGGATAAGGCCGAGGAGGGGAGAGGAGTAATGAGAGGGGGGTAGAAAAGGTTGGGGTGGTGGGGTTGGCGATGCGCTGTTTGTAGCTGAGGTGCGGTTTCCAGATGCGCTGCTTGTAGTTGAGGTGCGGCTGGAGGGCTGTGGATAAAGGGGGTTAAGGACTTTGTTGGGACCTATGCCAGAGGGTGTTTTTAATGCAGTATTTTGGCATGGTTGGTTTGCAGCCTCCTTTTTTATGAGAATAAGCGATCCTCGGTCGGCTCCTTTCTCATAGATTTTGAAGCCCCAAGTTTGACCGAGTAACCAGGAGGGATCAGTGGGGAGCTGCACTGTAAGATTAAGATGTGTGCAGGATCCCTCACTTTCTTGGCCGAGCCAGTTAACAGTAGGGAGTTTGCACCCTGGAGGGGCCCACCTTAAGGTAAGGTATTGATTAGGAACAGGAGGCTTCCAATTAGTGGCTAATGTTTCACACCCCCAGTACTCGTTGGGGGAATTGCAGTACGATTTTCCAGGATTTGAGGATGGGCACATGTAATATTGGGCCTGGGGATCACTTACCTTTCGAGCGCAGGTTTCTTTGACTCTGGAGACAAAGGTGGCGAAAGGCTCACTCGGCTCCTGGAAGAGCTTGGTGAATTTATTAGGCTGACAGGCGGAGCAGTTGGCAAAAGCTCGCAAGGCGATTCCCCGAAGGATAGGCCAAAAGGTGGTAGGTGCATTAATATAAGCAGATGCATTTATAAACGCTCCCGTGCCCAAGTAAGCTTCGGGGTGATGATAGACTCCAGTGGCTGCGTCTTGCTCACTTTGCCTAGCTGCTTCTGCCTGGAAGTGAGCACGCCAATCAACGAACTGGCCGGGGTTAAGGATGGTACGGGCAAGCGAGGCCCAGTCTTGGGGGAGGCAAAAGTCCATGGCGATATCCTGCAGTAATTGGGAAGCGTATGGGCTACCTAACCCGTCTTCCTTGACGGCCCTGCGAAGCTGCTTGATAGTATTTGAGTCAATGGGATACCAGTCGTACGGTTTCTGCGGTGTGGGGGTAAGGTTAAGAGGAAAGCAGCGAAAAGCACAAGAGAAAGGAGGACGCGCTTGCAGAGGGCCTGGCACTGGAGTGGGGGTAGGGGCAGCGTTGCCCCAAGGGTTGCCTTGAGGTGTAAAAGGCAGCCAGGGGTTATTTGCCGGCAGGGTGGGAGGAGCGGCGGCAGCTGCCGGTAGCGGCTCCGAGGGGAAGCTTGTTGAAGGGGAAGGCGGAAGTGGGAGGCCCCAAGCATCGCAAGATGGCGGCGCGGTAGGCGTGGTTAAGACACAAGATGGCGGACTAGCTCCGCCCTGTGAAAGGGCGGGGTCTAAGGCATAAGATGGCGGACTAACTCCGCCCTGTGAAAGGGCGGGGCCTAAGGCATAAGATGGCGGACTAGCTCCGCCCTGTGAAAGGGCGGGGCCTAAGGCATAAGATGGTGGACTAGCTCCGCCCTGTGAAAGGGCGGGGTAAAGCGCATGCGGTTTCCGGCCCGGCTTAGGGCTGACGTCATCACTAGAGCACTTCCTCCCCTCAGTGGAAGAAGAAGGAGGAAGTTCGCCATTTTGGAGAGGTTTAGTATTGCTTTGTTTTTGGGGGGCGACTTCGAGCGCGTTGTTAATTTGCTCGACTAAGGATTCTGTGTCCGAATCGTGGTCAACATTAGTATCGCTGTCTGAATCTGTTGACTGAGTTGATAGGGCCTCTTTGGATTTAATGGGGCCTCAATCAGGCGGGAGGGAGCCTTGAAGGCAGGAGCGGACGGTTATTAAGGTGGGGAGCAAGCCGGGAGGGAAGCGCTTGCTCTCATGTTCCATGGCGTTGGTGACCCGATCAATAAGGCGATTATAAGTAACAGGGTCCCAAAGATGGCAAGTGGTGAGCCATGGGTTAAAGGGCAGCAGGAGGTCCCAGTATACTTGCAGCTGCCGGACAGACACCTTACAGCGATGTGTGTCTAGGAGACCCGCCAGAGCGCGAACTTGGGGTGCTTGGCGTGCAGATAGACGATTACCCATAGCGGAGGGAGAAAAGAAAAAGGGGGGTTGATTATTGAGTAAAGAAAATGAGGTAAACCGTGGTCGCGAGGCCGAAGGAGATGGCGAGAATAGAAGGCAGGACCCTCTAGTAGCGAGAGCAGTTTGGGGGGGCGGTCGCAAAGAGGCACACCGCGCCAAACAAAGAAACAAAGACACAGAGGACTACAGCAAAGTAATGGAGGGGAAGAGGGAAAGCTACTGGAGGAAGAGTGTTAGGAGGAATGGGGGGGACATAGGAAGAGAAGACGAAAGGTAGTCGGGGGCAAGAGCCAGGTTAGTGCGGGAAAGGAAGAGCGGCCTGGGCGCGGAGCGGCGTGGGAGAGGCGGCTCCGGACGTGGAGCGGCGAGGGAAAGGCGGCTCCGCGGGGCGGCGAGGGAGAGGCAGCCCTTACCTTGCAGGCGAGGAGAAGGGGAGTGGGAGAGGCGTCCGGGCGAGCGGGTGGTTTTACTGGACCACTGCGTGGAGAGGACTTTTAATCCCAGGGCCATGGGTTCGAGCCCCACGTTGGGTGCCAGTTGCGGTCGCAGTTGATTCGTCTGGGGGGGGGGTGGCGGCCGGTTGCTAAATCCTAGGCTCTCAGGACTGCTTGGAGGGTACCGGCGGCGGGGGCTCTTTCCCGGAGGCGAGGGCGAGGCGGGGGACTTGGCCAGGTCCCCGGCGGTGGCGTGCAAAGTATGGAGGGCGGCGAAAAAGGAACAGGCGGGACACGTTTCTTTTAGGGTGAAGAAGCCAAGAGAGTTTATTAGGGGAGAGTACAAGCTTATATCGGGTGGTTTAGAGGGCGGGGTAGCTGTAGAGGTTAAAGGCTTGGATTGGTTCTGAGAGGGCGCGGAGGTTGTTTGAAAAGGGGCGGGAGTTGCTCCGGTAATGGGGAGTGGGCGGGTGAGGTAAAGGGGGCGGTTTTTTCCGGCAAGCTTCCCCTGACGGTTTTACTTTGGGGTGAGGAAATGGGGCCTGCATTCGGCTCCACTTTCTCAGGCCCGGGGGGCCGTGGAGGGCGCTACCACCCGTGCCCCACTACCTTTCCTAGGGGCTGATCAGTTCCCCTGGCCCAGGCCCGCCAAGTTGGAACTCGATAACAGTGTCCCGCAATCAATTGTTCACAGTACCGTCATATAGTTGTACATTCATCACCCAAATCTATTTTTTTGAACATTTTCCTTGTACCAGAAAAAGTAAAAATAAGAATAAAAAATAAAAGTAAAAAAGAACACCCAAATCACCCCCCCATGCTATTTCTCATTTAGTTTTTTGTTCCCATTTTTCTACTCATCCATCCATACACTGGATAAAGGGAGCATGATCCACAAGGCTTTCACAATCACGCTGTCACCCCTTGTAAGCTGCATTGCTATACAATCGTCTTCAAGAGTCAAGGTTACTGGGTTGCAGTTTGATAGTTTCAGGTATTTACTTGTAGCTGAATTGTACTAGTAACTATAGTCCATTGGTTCACTGTTTATGTAGTGTAGTTTCATGGATTTTTTAAAAAACCTTTTATATCTTATCAGAATGCACTTCAGATTTATACTAACAATTCCAGTGAGATATATAACCATTACTCCTATATAGCTTTATTTCCTTTTCCTTTTCCTTTTTGTGCTATTACTGTTATACATATTCCATCCATATATGTTAAATACCCAACTATGCATTGTTATAATCATAATTTTATATTTTGTTTGTCATTTAAAGAAACTGAGAGAAGAAAGGAAGCTAGTATATGTTCATAAAGCTTTTCTTATCTCCCATCTTAATTGCCACTTCTGGTTCTCTTAATTACCATTTCTCTTCTTCCTGTAGGTTTGAATTATCGTCTAGTATCATTTCCTTACTCCAGTACAACTTTGCTCCCACCCCATCACCTTTGTATTGTTATTGTCAAATAGATTACGTTTCTATAGGTTACAGGCCCAATAATACAATATGCATGTCATTCTATATAATTGTTTTTTAAATCAGTTAAGAGAAGAAAGGAGAAGAAATATGCATTTATACTGTCTTTTATAATTACATAATTACCTTTACCTGTGCTCTTGTGTGTGTGTGTGTGTGTGTGTGTGTGTGTGTGTGTGTGTTAGTTGAATTAATATCAGGGATCACTTGCTTTCAGTTTGAATAACTTCTTTCAGTATTTATTTCTCTTGTATATGTTTCTTTTTCTCAGTTTCTGATTTTCTGGGAATGACTTTATTTTGCCTTTATTTTTGTTAAGATAGTGCTTCGGTTTGCTAAAACTGATGAAATGCAATATGTCAGAAATGGATTGGCTTTTAGCAATGGGGATTTATTAGCTTACAAGTGTACAATTCTAAGGCTCTGAAAATGTCCAAATTAAGGCACCACAGGACAATACCTTTTCTGAAGACTGGTTACCAGCAAGCTTAGTCTCCTTGTTCGGAGAGCAAGGCACATGGAGTTGTCTCCTGGTCCTTCTCTCCTGGGTTTTGTTGCTTCCAGCTTCAGTGGCTTCATCTCAGCTTCTCTTTTTTTCTGTGAGCTTCTCTTAATTTCATCTCTTAGCTTCTGTATGTGTTTTATCCTCTTATAAAGGACTCCAGTAAGAGGATTAAGACCCACCCTGAATGAGGTGGTTCTCAGTTGAAATAACCTAATCAAAAGGTCCTACCCACAATAGGTCTTCACTCACAGGAATGAATTAACTTAAGAACATACTTTTCTGGGGCCCATAAAGCCTTCAAACCAACACAGACAGTTTTGCTGGGTATTAGATACTTGGTTGACAGCTTTGTTTTTCTTTTCATTCAGCATTTTGAATTTATCATCCTACTGTATTCTGGCTTCCATTGTTTCTGATGAGAAGTTAATCTTATTGGGGTTCCCTTGTACATGACAAGTTGTTTTTCTCTGCTGATATTAAGATTTTCTTGTTGTTTTTCAACTTAGTTATTACAATGTATCTGTATGGTCATAGATCTCTTTATGTTTATCTGACTTGGAATTTGTTAAGTGTCTTGAATGTGTAGATTAATGTGTTTTTTTTAAAAAATCAAATTTAAGAAGTTTTCAGTCATTATTTTTTCAGATACTGTTTTCTGCTCCTTTCTCTCTCTCTCTTTCTGGTGTTCCCCTTACATGGATATTGGTGTGCTTAATGGTGCCTCATCTTGCTCTGAGGCTCTGTTCATTTTTCTTCTTTCCTTTTTCTTTCTGTTCTTTGGACTGAGTAATCTCCATTGACCTTTCTTCAAGTTTGCTCACAGTTTCTTGTGGCAGTTCATATCTCTTCTTGAGTCCCTCTAATGAACTTTTCATTTAAGTTATTGTATTTTTCAACTCCAGAATTTAATACAATACAGTTTCTTTTTTATATAAATCCTATCGCTTTATTGATAGTCTCTTTGATGATACATTGCCATCACACCTTCCTTTACTTCTCTAAACGTGGCTTCATTTAGCTCTTTGAATATGTTTATAAAGGCCACTGTGAAGTCTTTGTTAAATCTGGTATCTGGGTCTTCTCGCAGGCACTTTCTGTTGCCTGCTTGTTTCCTTGTGTATGTGTCACAGTTTCCTGTTTCTTTGCCTGTCTCATAATTTCTTGTTGAAAACTAAAATTTTAGATTATAGTTTGCAGTAAATCTGAGTACTGATCCCCCTCTCTGCCCCAGGGCTTGTTGTTGTTGTGTTTGCTAATTTTTTAGTGACTTGCCTGGACTTTTTTAGTGAAATCTATTTTTCTTGCAGTGGGAAGCTTCTGACGTTGCTCCTTTGGGTATGTGCACAGCCACTCTGGGGTGACAGTGGTTTTAGCAGGGCTCTCTTCCTGCCAAACCAGGGCTCTCTTTCACTCTCTTTTTCCCTGAGTTCTCAGTTAAATCATTTGCCTCTGTTGGTATCCCTTCCAGCTGTTAGACTCCACTAATTGCCAGCTGATTGCTCCACTGTTTTTGACAATGCCCTGGTGCATAAATTGTTCTACAGTCTAATCCGATTGAATTTGGACCCCGAAATTGGGATAGTTTTTGAAGCCAGTCTTTGAAGTTTGTTTTGACTCAGGCATGCTCCTCTTTGCTGCTTCTTTCCCTGGTTTTCTCTGGGAACCTAGCCAGCCTATGGTTTAGCTTGTATCTCTCATGAAGCTACCAGACTTCTCTTAAACAGCAATTGTTTTTTTGAACTGGGTTTTTTTTCTTCTTCCTTCCTTCCTTCCTTTCTTTCACCTCTAATTTACTTTCTATCTCTGCAAATTTGCTATTTTTAGTCATCTCTTATTAGTGATATCATATAACTTTTGTCCTTATGTGTCTTGCTTGTTTCACTGAGCATAATGTTTTTAAGTTTATTCCATGCTGCAGCAAGTCTCATAACTTTATTTTTCTTATGGCCAAATAATATTCTATTGTGTATGTGTACCACATTTTGTTTATTTGTTGATTTGTTTGAAGGACATTTGGGTTGTTTCAAGCTTTTGGTTATTGTGAATAATGCCGCTATAAACATTAGTGTGCAAGTATCTGTTTGTGACCTGTTTTTACTCTCTCTGGGTATATACCTAGAAATAGGATTGCTGGATCAAATGGTAATTCTATATTTAACTTACTGAGGAACTGCCATGTTGCTTTCCACAGTGTCTGTACCAATGTACATTTTCACCAACAATGCACAAGAGTTCCAATTTCTATGCATCCTCTCTACCACTTGTTATTTTCTGTTCTTTTAATAATAGCCATCCTTGTGGGTATGAAGTAATATCTCTTTGTGGCTTTAATTTGAATTTCACTAATGGCTAGTGATGTTGAACATCTTTTCATGTGTTTATTGGCCATCTCTATATCTTCTTTAGAAATGTCTATTCAAGCCTTTTGCCCATTTTTAAACTGGGATGTTTGTCTTTCTGTTGTTGAGTTGTAGGAGTTCTTTATATATTCTGGATATTAAGCCCTTATCTGATATATAATTTGAAACATTTTTCTCCCATTCTTTAGGTTGTCTTTTTACTTTCTTGATAATTTCCTTCAAGCACAAAAGTTATACATTTTGATAAAATCAAATTTGTCTGATTTTTTTTTTTTTTTGGTTGCTCATGATTTTTGTGTCATATGTAAGAATCCATTCCTGAATCCCAGGTCAAGAAGATTTGTTCCTATGTAATTGCCTAAGTTTTATAGTTTTCCCTGTTTTATTTATGTCCTTGATCCCTTTTTTTTTTTTTTTTTTGCTTTTAACAATGTGAATTAGTTTACAAGCTTACAGTTCTGTTGCTGTGAAAATGTCCAAATCAAAGCATCATCAAGATGATACTTTCTTCCTGAAGACAAGCTGCTGGAGATCCTGGACTCGTCTGTCAGTTGGCAAGGTGCATGGCTGCGTCTGCTTGTCTCTTCCTTCTCTTCTGGATTTTGTTGCTTCTAGCTTCTGGCTTCGGTGGCTTCCTTTCAGTTTCTGTAGCTTTCTCTCTCAGTTTCTGCATCTTTCTCTCTGTCTGTTCATCCCATTTATAAAGGACTCCAGTAAGAGGATTAAGACCCACCCTGGTCCATGCCCCAAGTGGAGTAACTTAATCAAAATTCCCACTTATATTCAGTTCACACCCACAGCAATGGATTAACTTTAAGAACATAATCTTCTGGGGTCCATAAGCCTCTGAACCATCACATTCCATCCTCTGGACCCTATAAAGATGTGTTCCTTCATATGCAAAATACATTCATTGCATCACAATATCCCAAAAGCCTTAAATCACTTCTGTAACAATATCAAGTACAAAGTGTCATCAAAATCAGTTATAGGTGTGGTCTGTCCTGGGGCACAATTCCCCTCCAGTTAAGGACCTGTGAAATTTAGAACAAGTTATCTTCTTCCAATTTACAATGGAGGGACAGTCATAGAGTAAATGTCCCCATGGTCATAGGGAGAAATTGGAAGGAAAACAGGGGTCTCGGGTTCCAAACAGTTCTGAAACCCTACAGGACATACTCCATTAGATGTCAAGCTCTGAGAGTCATCTAAGGGAGGATGCCGTGTCCTCAGGGCCTGATGCAGCAGCAGTCCCACCCTTTGCAATTGCTTGCATGGTGTCCTTGCTCTCGGCTCCACCCTCCTCAAGCACCTTGATCCATTTTGAGCTGATTTTGTATATTGTATGAGGTAATGGTCTCACTTCATTCTTCTGCATGTGGATATCCAGTTTTCCCACAGCATTTGTTGTAACGACTATTCTTTCACCAGGGCATGTACTTAGCGCCCTTGTCAAAAATCAATTGTCCATAAATATGTGGGCCTGTTTCTGGACTTTCTATTCTGTCTCACTGATCTATTTGTCTTTCTTTTTCCTAATACCAGCCACTTCATTCTGACATTCAGTTTCCTGTTTATGTCAGCTAGTTTTTGAAATCAAGCTCTTCAACTTTGAGTTTGGGTGATGTTCAGTCCAGAAACTAAATAAACAGAGGCATGAATGATGAATGAGGTGGACAAACCAGCTCTGTTGCATCAGAGAGATGATTTATTTATTTATTTATTTATTTATTTCCCACCTTATCCAGAAAGGATTTAAGGTCACTTAAATTGAGTGATGAGAGAATGGGATGCTGGGAAAGTGAGGGTAGGGAAAACAAGCTGCACCAGGTACATATGGGATGTGTGAACCCCTCCCTGTCTGGGTTGCTGGAAGACCTCGTCCATTCCTAGAAATAGATGCTACTGTCCTTGTTAGCCAGGAGCCAAGGAAGGTGATGGGATCCTCTCTCTGAGTTTGAGCCCCATCAGTACAGTGACAGTGACTGCTCTCGCATGTCCCTCACACCTCGAACAAACACTGTGTCCACTCAAAACTGTGAGGACCAAAATTGTGAGGGAGAAGATCTGCACAGCCTGGTCCCCAGCTTTGTGCTTTCTTTCCTACCCCAAGCGTCTGTGGTCTCTTAGTGTGGTCTCTTAAATGGGGAACAAAGACTTCAAAGTCACTGCTGGGTAGAGCCAATGAGTGTGAGGGGAGTTAGGGGTAAACTCTGAAATCACACCCTCCAGATGTGTTTTTGGGAAGCACCAGATCCTTTTGGCTAATTGAATGGGCGATGGAGTAAGACTGCCGTGTTCAAATACCGACCCTGCCATCTGAGTCAGCTATCTAGCATGGAGTAGGTGCTCAGGAAACAACACCTGTTCTTAGAATTGTGGATAATGTAACCTTGCCTTATTAAACAAGTGGTGTGCAATGTCTTCTCACTTTTAAATTCTAACTCAAGCAGAAAAAAAAACCCTTTAAAAATTTTAAGGATGCATTCCTAGGCTACACATATCAATAATTTATCTATAGAAATGCTGAGTGTAATATGAAACATTTATTGTAGTGCTAAATTTTCTACAAATTCAAATTTCACATATATTTTTTCTCCAGGAAACTATGGTTTAACATAACCAGAATATTATGTATGGAATCTGTGTTCTGTGATACGTGTGTGACTGCTATTTCATATGTCATTATTAATCAATAGTATTAGACTATTTCCACTGAAAAGATGAATTCATGATACCAGTTGGTTTGCAACTAGAGATCTGAATTCCAGATGGCAAAATGGATTCTTCCTTTTAGACATGTTTTTACGGCTTTTGTGATGTCAAAGGACTCAAATTACTCTGCATAACATTAGTTCCACTGATCTGTTGATGAGTGTTTTCTAATACGTTTTACACCATCATGGGATAATTTATGCAGTTTCTGAGTGTTTAATAAGACCCTAGTCTTGCTTTATAGGGAAGCCTACAGATGGACATTTTCTGCTTTGCCACTTCTGATATGGTTAACATCTCATTTAAGGTTTCGGCACTCATTAAATATTATTCCCCTGCAATGGTTTTAAAATCCACCACTGATTTCCATTCTGAAAATAAAAATGAAAATATAAATGATGTTGTGTCTTATTAAAAACTGGAGGTCATATAATAAGATCATTAAGTCAAAATTGCTGTCATTTTTCTTTTTTCCCTTCTCCTTACCTAAGATGCTTGCACATGCTGCAAAGACAAATTAAGAATGGGAAGCTATGGAACATCTTCCCTCTTTGGAACTTTACTAGTTCCTGATCAAATAGATTTTTTCAATCTTTTGAGCAGGGCCAGGGATCCCTCCTTTCCATCCCCATCCCAGCCAATATGGCAGAAGACCTTCTATTTTTCAGGAAACCATAGTATACCATCTACCCTTAAAAGGAAATTATATCTATTTAGTCACTTACTGAAGCTTAATTGTTAAGAAATGTACTCAAATATCTGCTTTATTTGCTTTTTTATAAGTCAGTGGGAGAGCTTTTTGCATTCTGTTCTTTTAGAAAGACTGTGTTTTCTCACCCTTTATCTCACACTCCTTTTTGTCTTTTTCTCTTTAATGAGAATATGAAACAAAAAAGAACATTTTCAGCTTTATAGACAATATTACCAGGACTAATTTTAACTTTGATTTCTGCAAATAATATGCCTCTTTCATACAGGAGGAAAAAAATCAGTCTTTCATATTAGAAAATAAGGTTGTGTTTTAGGGAGTTCACTTATAAATGTATTTATTAGAGATTTTAAAGGAATCAAAAATCAAATTCTCAGAGTGTTAAATTTCCCTAACCATGCATATACACAACAGCATATTACTGATTGAGCATTAACTTTACAATTTTTCCATTTCTTTATCTGTTTTTTGTCCCACCAAATCTTCTCATTTGAATGGATGTTGACAGCACTATCCCCAAAGAATTTGCAGTGGCCGTTTCTTTTACCAGAAGTTTGTTACTTTGCTTGGCTCAAAGAAGATATGGTGAAGGATACCACTGTGTAACTGAATGACAACTAAAGTCACAGTCACAACTGTTGTTGTAAAATTCTAGACACTTTTTTGTTAATATGGTCTTCAGGTAAATGTAACTCTCTGGGGGGGAAATAAACAACCTCTTTGTCTAAAAATAATTCCTTTGTTATTATAAGACAAATTTTCAATTTTAGCAAAAATATCAGAATATTGTTCACAATTGGGAAAAACTAACAAACCACAACTTATTTTTAGATGTAAATTAGAAATAATCTTTGGATCTAAAATTTGAGAATAAGTGTATTTTTTGTTCATCTTTTGTTTTGGATAAGACTAAAATCAGAGAATCAGAATATCCAAAGGAGTCTATTCTTTTTTTGTCTGAGGACACACATGAGTAATCACTCTTGCTAGAAATTTCATTCCAATTTTTGCAGAATTGATTTTTCCATCTGACATTAGAGACTGGTGATTGTTCAAGCAATTCTTCTACTCCATACCACTTAAAATCGCTGTGTATTGGATATTTCTGATGGCTAGTAACACCACTAAAAATGGTGTTACCACTCCAGGCTGGTAAATAGAAAGGCTAACTAAATATGCCGTGATTACCAATTACTAAAAACAAACACAAAACACCTTTGCAATGTATGCTGTAATCATTTTTATTTTATGATTCAGAAACAATCTTCAGAGTTTTGAAGTCTGAGTCATGACAAACAGCAAGACTGAAAGTGCTCTTTCACACAGCTGCAGTGTGCAGTACACGGTAACACAGTCGGTTGAGCATCCAGCGCTGACTCATTATTTGCTTGATTTCAGATAGGCTACTTGTCTTAGACACCTATTACCATCACAATACTGCCAACAAATGACCCTAAAACTCGGTAACATCTAATAACATGAATCCATGGGTTGGTTTGCTGTTGGCTGATCTGGGCCTGACTTAGCTGGGCTTGACTTAAGCTGTGAGCTAGGTCCACGCCTGTTCCATTTGTCTGTCATCCTTCTTGGACCAACAGCAGCTACCCAAGACATATTTTTCTCATACTGATTGCTGGGGAAGCCACAGACACATACTTAGTGGCCATCTCCTGGCCCTTGCCTACACCCCATCTCTTTTCCATTGTGATGTTTCAGTTTGGTTCCACTGCATAGACCAGGGGAGGTATTAGGTCTAAAGAAAAGGCCTGACCATACCTTGAATCCAGAAACTGTGAACAAGAAACCCCAGATGCTTATCAGGACAGGAACTCTCAGTGGCTGGGCAATCCATGGGTTGAATAAGTACCCAAGCCTGGGCAGCACAGATTTGTTTCTCCTCTCCAGTATGAAGTGGGGGTGCAGAGGTGCTGACCCCTCCTGGGAAACTGGCCATGATGAGGTCTCTTCCCCTGCTCTTTCAGACCCTTTGTTCTGTGTAAGTAATAAAGCGGTCATTTGCTGAAAGTTTCTTTTGTGCCTGAGCCTGTGTTTCTATGACATACCATGCAGCAACTGTCTCCATGGTGATGGCAGAAACACAGAGGGGCAAACCCAATGATGAAATCACATTTCAAGGTTCTACTTATATCTTGTGTATAACCACCCCATTTTCCAAATTATGTCCCATATGCTTAGCCCAACAAATATAGGGTGGAAAGAAGTATACTTCTCTCAAAAAGTTGGGTGTGCATGAGTGATTGAGTAGTCATTTAATCTAACATATTATTTAACCTTTCTAAACTTCCATTTTTCTCATTGTTGAAATGGGGACAATAATAATTGCCTCATCGTATTGTGGTGAAGATTAAATGAGACATTGTAATATAAACTACATAGTGCAGTGAGGATAGCCAGTAGGATTGTCTGAGATGTTAGCTGTTTTCATCATCAGAAGGAATATTTTAGACTCATGGAATAACATGGCTGATAATTTCATACTTACAGAAAAGTTGAAAAATAGCACAAAGAACTTTTATATGCATTTCATTCAGATTCACCAACTGTGAATATTTTTCTACATTTGCTTTTCCCAAATCACTTGAAACCTAGTTGCAAATTTCATGCCCCTTATCCCTAAATACTTCAGTGTATATTTCCTAAGAACAAGGACAGTCTGTTATACAGCTACAGAAAAATTCAGGAAATTTAACATTGATACAATACTGTTTTCTACCATATAGTCCATATTTGGATCTCACCAATTGTTCTAATAATATCTTTTATGAAATTCCCTTCCCTTCCTCCTGCTCTCTCTCATCCAGAACCTAATAAAAAATCATGTACTGTATTTAGTTGTCATGATATTTTTACTTGCCTTTAATCTGTAACAGTTCTCCAGGCTTTATCTTTCATGATATTAGTTATAAAAGATTATAGGCCAACCCCAATACATTACAGAGTATTTGGGGCAGAAAATAAAAAAAGGATTTGCAAAGTCTCCTTGAGGGACTGGGGAAAAATGTGGATGTATTAAACTTCATCACCTGGGGAACTCCGGATATTCTCTCATCCCTTGATCTTGGGGCTTGCCTTTATGAAACTTATTCCTGCAAAGGAGAAGCTAAGCCTACATATGAGTATGCCTAAGAGTCACCCCCAGAAAGCCTCTTTTGTTGCTCAGATGTGGCCTCTCTAAGCCAACTAAGCAAGTAAACTCACTGCCCTCCCTCCTATGTGGGACATGACTCCCAGGGATGAGCCTGGCCTTGACATTGTGGGATTGAGAATGTCTTCTTGACCAAAAGGGGGAAAAGAGATGGAACAAAATAAAGTTTCAGCAGCTGACAGATTTCAAATGGAGTTGAGAGATCATTCTGGAAGTTATTCTTATGCATTATATAGATATTCCTTTTTAGTTTCAAATGTATTAGGATAGAAGGAAATACCTGAAATAGTTGAACTGTAACGCAGTAGCCTTGATTCTTGATGATGATAGTATAACTATATAGCTTTTAAGGGGTGACAGTTTGATTGTGAAAACCTTGTGACTGACACTCCCTTTATCCGGTGTATGGGCAGATGAGTAAGAAAATAAAGACAAAAAAATAATAGGGAGGGGTAAGGGGGTATGGGAAACTTTGAGTGTTATTTTTCCTTTTTCTTTTTTTTTTTTTTTTAGTAATGAAAATGTTCTAACATTGAATGTGATGATGAATGCACAGCTATATGGTGATACTGTGAGCCACTGATTTTATTCTTTGGATGGATTATACAGGGTATGAATGTATCTCAATAAAATTGCATTAAGAAAAGGTTATAGGCCAGCAATTTTGTGGAATGTCCCTTCATTTCATTTTTGAGTAAGAATATTGTATGAGAGATATTGTGTTTTTTTGCAGTGTATCGCATCAAGAGACACATTATGTCAGCTGGCTCCATTATGGGTGAAAATACCTTTGATCTCTTGGTTGGGGTGATGTCTGTCCTTTTCTTTACTATAAATCACTATTTTCCCTTTTGTAATTTATAAGTAATCTATTTGGAAATACTTTGAAATTCTGTAATATCCTATTGTCCTTCATACATTCACTCTACTTTTCACAGCCATTGATTATTCTTACCTGAATCATTACCATGATGGATATAAAAGGGTGATTTTCTAACTCTAGCATTAGAAAGTGTTAGTGCTAACATTTACTAGTTAGCATTCTACTATGAAGAAATGCTTTCCCCTCTTCCACATCTTAAAATTTGATCAGTACGGACTGTTGAATTTTATTTTATTCAGTGAGTTATAGGATATAATTTATTGTTTTTATTATATTTTGATGCTCAAATTGTGCTAGATTTGTTGAATTGGAAGCCCCTTCAAGTTGGCAATTATATCCTTTGACCACGTCCTTACTTTCCTTAATTTCTGGCATAACAAATTGTTCCAGGCTCACGTTGTACCTTCTTGAACCAGTCTTGGAATCAGCCATTTCTCCAGGGAGCTCTAGTTTAATATATTCCTTTGCCTGCAGGCTGACTCATAGCAATTCAGATGAAAATGTAGCTTGTAACCTCAGTAACTCAGGTCTAATAACATCATCCTGGGTACTCTGTGGAGCCACACACTTCAACATGTTTTACTGATTCTTACATAAGAATTCCAAGTTAATGATATTATAAAATATCTTATTTTGGTAACTCGACTAATGTTCAAAAATTTCACTGCCGATTAATTGACATTTAAACATTATTTATCATAACATAAAAGATGTGACTCGCAGATTCCACACTAAATAAGTATATAGTATCTTATAATAGACATTTACTCCTGGAAATTATTTTTCTTCAGGAAGGAATGAAACTATAAATAAATGGTGAGACATAGAGGTCATCAATTCCTATATTTACTGTTATTTTTGTACATTGAAAAGATTTCAAAGCTCCTGTCAATGGTCTTTTAAAAAAAAAGTCATAAACAATTGTGGCAACCCGTGACCTGAGCAAAACAGGCCTGCAGATCGTTGGTGCATAGCAGTCTGCATGACCTAGGCAGCTAAATGTTTAACCTATTGTCTTTCTAAGCCAGTAAAGAGAAAAAGGGTAACGTGACCTTAAAATATAACTTTATGGGAAGCAGGCAGGAAGTGAGGGGCTCTTAGTCTCGCAAAAAGAGCCAAATGTAATTGTTCAATTGTTATTCTAGCCCTTCCTGCACTACCCCCCAGGTCAGAGTGACCTGTTCCTGCATCTATGCTCCCCCCACCCTTAGGAGGGCCTTTGTCTTAAACCCTTATAAAAGGCTTTCTGTCCTCTTTGCATCGCTGGGTTGTCTTCCCTGTGAACACGATGCCTGCCCGGCCTGAGAAAGCCGTCATGATCTCTCCATGACTTCTCACCCTGTAAGTAAGCCCTGAATAAAATTTCATGTATCAGAAAATGCTCATTGTTTTCTTTGGCCTTTGGACTGGCATGGCCCTCTTGGGCTGCGACACAATCATCTACAGTGAAAAATTTGGACATTCTCTTGTCTGTTGTAGAAAAACAATGTCGTTTTTCTGAATATAACATGTAAACTTGAGTGATTATATGAGCAGAAATAGCTCATATCATTATTTAGGGACACGATAGGTATGGCTAATCTCTACTTAAACTTTTATGCTAACAAAACAGCCTTCTCATGCAATCTGTGTAGGAAGCAGGTTAGCCATATATTAACTGAGTTTCTTGAACTCCTTCTACTTGCCTTCTCTTCAGAACCAACCCCCTTTTTATGTTCCCATGGATGTTAAAACACAACAACAGGCTGGGTTTCCTTGGGCTTCTGGAAGGACAGAAACATTCCTGGTTGCCATCCACACCCTGTCATTGTGACCCCAGAACTTCCTAGATAGTGAAGTGCCTGAAAGGAGCCTGAAGCAGCAGAGAACTCAGCCCTGGCCCAGCTGAGGGATGACCCACCAGCATCATTCCATTAGTGTCCAGAGACTGTGGGGTGGCAGCAGGGGGACTTGAACTTGCAACCTCAGGTTGGGACAAATGGGGAGAGGCAAGAGAGGGCACATTCATACCCACAACCCCCTTCTCATGCCCATAAAAGTCCCTGAAGTACCATCTCTTTAGTTTCCAAACTGCTCTTCCTCCTTGGGAGCCCGAAGGCACATTTTTATTCATAGTACTTTGTCCGCCACTGTCATAGTATGATTAATCTAATTTGTATTATTACTATTTGCATGCTTGTCTTATCTCCTTGCTTTCCAAATTTTTATATAAGCAACTTGAGATCAGCTATGTCTCTACTGATCTTTGTACATCTCTTACAGCTGTTGTACAGAGAAAGTGCTCAATGAATATTTGTTGAGCTGAAATTTGATTATCTCCTTTATTCCCAATATCAAGTTTTGCAATGTGTTCATCTGCATTTTTTTTCAATAACATTTCTTTTTAATCAGGCAATATTCCAGCTTAGATTCTCATCACTCACAGCTAATTACATTGCTTTAAAAGCAGTGATTAGGCAACAGGGTTCATCTTAACAAGGAAACACATTACATGCTCAAGGGCGAGTGATTGCAGCAGGACCCCCTCCTGTGCCTGTCCAAGGCACAACCCTTATCCACGGTCTGCTCCTCGGGACGTTCACAAATATCATCTTTTCTGAATTAAATGTCTCATTATGGCTCTAGAACAACAGCATATTTATTGATATGTTTGACTAACTTTGTGATGTATTTAAATCCCAAACCATATACTGGATACATGCTTCTTCATTCAATGAATGATCAAAACAGGAATTGGTTTCTTTCAAGAAAAACAATAATTGAATATAAAAAATAAATATGAACTCCTTGTTCTTTCATCTCATAATCCTTTGAATCTCAGTCGGCGACTGAAAAGTTAGACTTTTCAATAAAAACTAATATAAAGGACAAAGAAGGACACTGTATACTGATAAAGGGGTCAATTCAACAAGAGGATATAACAATTATAAATATATATGCACCTAAAAGCAGAGCCCTGAAGTAAATGAAGCAAATATTGACAGCTTTGAAGGGAGAAATAGATGGCATTTTAGTTACTTGGTTGCTAAATCAAATTTCATTAAATGGGTTGACTTAACAACAGGAATTTATTGGTTCATGGTTTCAGAGGCTAGAAGGCTTGCTTCCTCCTAGGGTTGGTATCTTCGGCCAGCTTGCAATCTTTGGGGTCACTTGGCTTTCCTGTTGCCTAGCAATGTACATGGCTGCAACTTCTCTTTTCTATTCTGGGTTCCATTGACTTTCCAGCTTCTTACTTCCCCTATGCCTTGTTCCTTCTGTCCAATTTCCTTTGCTTATAAGGACTTCAGTTATATTAGATTAAGGCTCATTCTCATTTGGTGTGGTCTCATTAACATCTTCAAAGGTCCTATTTACAAATGGGTTGACAGCTACAGGGCCAGGGTTTGAGACCTGAACATGCCTTTTGTGAGGTTCATGATTCAATCCCCAACAGATAGTTCCACATTAATAGTAGGACACTTCAGTACTTCACTTTCAGTAATGTATAGAATGTCTAGAAGAAGATCACTAGAGAAAAGGAGGATTTGAATGATAAAATAAACCAACTAGACCTTACACACATATATAGAACACATCATCCAACAACAGCAGAGTATATATTCTTCTGTAGTGCACATGGATGCTTCTCTAGGATAGAGCACTTGTAAGGTCAAAAAACAAGTCTCAATAAATTTAAAAATATTGATATCAGACAATTATCTTCTCTTACCACAATTATCATACAATTAACCTATCTTTAATGGGATGAAGCTAGAAATCAATAATAGAAGGAGATTGGAAAATTCACAAATGTGTGGAAATTAAATAACACACTCTTAAACAACCAATTGATCAAAGAAAAACATCGCAAGGGAAATTAGGAAATATCTTGAGGTGAATGAAAATGAAAACACAATATACCACATGGAAAGCAGAAAGACAGTATGGACAGGGAAACTTACAGTGTTGGTTTGTAAAAATAAAAAAAATAAATAAAAAGCAAGAAAGATCTCTAAAACCTTACACCTGGAGGAACTAGAAATCCAAAGTGAGCAGAAGGGAGAAATTAACAAAGATTAGGCAGAGATAAGTGAAATAGAATAGAAAAATAATTGAGAGAATCAATGAAACCAAACATTGGTTCTTTGAACAGATCAAGGAAATTGACGAACCTTTCATGAGAATGACAAAGGAAAAGAGAGAGGAAACAAATAACTAAGATCAGAAATGAAAGGGAGGGACAATACTACTGACCCCACAGAAATAAAAAGTATTATAAGAGGATATTATGAACAATTGTATGTTAGCAAATTGAATAACCTAGATGAAATGGACAAATTCCTAGATGCACACAAACTACTTACACTGACTCAAGAAGAAATAGAGGATCTCTTAGAGAGAGAGGCCACATCTGAGCAACAAAAGAGGTTCTCTGGGGGTGACTCTTAGGTACAATTATAAACAGGTTTAGCCTCTCCTTTGCGGTAACAAGCTTCATAAACCATTGATTTTTGAAGAGGGTGCCAAATCTACTCTGTGGAGAAAGAATGATCTCTTCAACAAATGGTGCTGGGAAAACAGCATATCCACATACAAAGGATTAAAAGTGGACTCCTGCATCACACTGTGTACAAAAATTAATTCTAAATGGATCAAAGACATAAATATAAGAACCAATACTACAAAATCCTAGAAGAAAACATAGGGGAACATCTGCAGGACATTGAATTAGGCAATGGATTGTTAGGTTTTACACCAAAAGCATGAGCAACAAAAGGAAAATAAATATATAAATTGAACTTCATTAAGTTTAAAACTTTGAGACTATGGAAAGCCTGGCCTCAATCAAGATGGTGGAGTGAGAAGCGTCAGGGCTCCATTGTCCTACAAAAACCTTGAACAAATAGCAAGAATTGGCAGAAACATCTTTCTCAAAGTTCCAGTATACAGTTAAAGAATTACAGTTTTAGGGCAAACAACAAATCAAGAAAAAAAAAAAAAAAGCAGAATTAAAGTGTTAGGATCTCCTGGCACCCTGGTTGGCCCTTCCCTCCTCCCATCATTGGCTCAGTGCAGAGCAGCCCATGCTTTCAGTGTGGGTCTCTGGTCCTGGTTCTGTGGGGAGCAGAGTAACTCTCATGCACATACTGGGAGCATTTTATGTTTGGCCCAATCTCTCTGACGACAGCCTGAGGGACTGAACCAGATGCTCATCACAGGCTCACTGTCCCTGTACTTGCCCTGCTTTTGGAAGGCAGATCACAGAGCTCTCCTATAGAACGTTATGAGGGATTAGTCAAGATGAGGATACCTGAGGCAAGGGATTGCTGGCTACAGGACATACAGTGCAGTGCCCAGGACAATGAGGAAACTGTTTCCTAGGGAAGAGGGGATGTTTGTATCTGTGTAAATAGGGTAATTCCTAGGACCATATGCACATGCTGAAAACAAGATGAATGCACAGGAAGGATCAAGATGGCTCCTATGCTTTGACCTCAAGCTATTCTCTAAATGCATTGTATGGATAAGCCCTGAAGGAGAGCACTCCCACAGGTCAATCTGCAAAGACTGGGAAAGGTTTCTTCTTCTCCTCCTCCTCCTCCTTCTTCTAGCTCCTGGTATTCAAGGAAATCACTGTTATAATATTAACTGGATAAAGCTTAACAAAAAGATGTCTTACTAAATTCCAGTGGTAACACAGAAAATTTCAAAATGTTCAGGTTTCAACAAAAGATTATAAAATATAAAAAGAAACAGGAAGTGAAGGCACAAGCAAAGGAGAAGATGAAATCATTAGAAATCATTGATGAGGAGGAACAGGTTTGAACAGAAAAAGACAAAAAAAAGTCCCAAATATGCTCAAGATTTAAAGGAAAACCTGGACAAAGAAATAAAGGAAATCAGGAAAGTGAGAGATAAACACTGTGATGGGTTGAAGCTGTGTGTACCTCAGAAAAGTATGTTCATAAGGTCAATCCATTCCTGTAGGTATGTAACCATTGTAAGCAGGATCTTTTGGTGAGCAGGATCTTGAGATGTGATCTACCTCTTTCAGGGTGGGTCTTAATCCTCTAAGTGGAGTCCTTTATAAAAGAATGACATTCAGGAAAAGAGAGGGAGCCATGTCAGCAAGAGACTGAAAGCAATGAAACCTGGAAAAGAAGGGAGAGACTGGTAGATGCTGCCGTGTGTCTTGCCATGTGACAGAGGAGTCCAGGATAACCAGCAGCTGGTCTTCAGGGAGAAAGCATCACCTGATGTTGCCTTGATTTGGACATTTTTCTCAGCCTCAAAACTGTAAGCTTATAAACTAATAAACTCCCATAGTTAAAGCCAATGCATTTTATGGTGTCTGCTTTTGGAAGCTTAGCAAACTAAAACAGGAAGAGAATATCAATATGGAGATGGAAATTATGAAAAGGAACCAAACAGAACTGAAGATCACAGTAATAAAAATTGAGAGTTCCCTAGAGGGGTTCAACAGCATATTGGTGCTGTCAGAAAAAAGAATCAGTGAACTTGAAGTTAAGACAATTGAAAGCACCCAGTCTGAGAAGCAGAAAGAAGAAAGAATGAAGAAAAGTGAACAGAGCCTAAGGAATCTGTGGGACACCATTGTGCATACACACACACACACACACACACACACACACACACACATATATATATATATATATATATATACACACATACATACATACATCTTGGGGCTTGTATTGTTTTTGTAACTGTCCTGTATGTTCAAAAGTATTTCAAAAGAAAGAGAAGAGAAGAGAAGAGGAGAGAAGAGAGGAGAGGAGAGAGAGAGAGAAAGTGTCAGGGAAAATAGTCAAAGAAATTATGGCTGATAACTTCCCAAATTTAGCAAAGGACATGAATTTACACATCCAAGGTGCTCAAAGAACTCCAAACAGAATAAATCCAAATAGACCTACATCATGACATATTATAATCAAACTGCTGAATGCCAAAAGTAGAGAATATTGAAAGTAGCAGGAAAGAAGCAGCATGCTATTTAAAGGGAATCTCATAAGATTAAGTACTTGTTTCTCATCGGAAACCTTGGAGGCAAGAAGGCAGTGCAATGATACTTTTAAAGAGCTGAAAGCAAAAAATGGCCAACCAAGAGTTCTGTATCTTGCAAAACTGCCTTTCAAAAATGAGAGTCGAAGACATTCCCAGATAAACAAAAGCTGAGGGAATTTGTAACCCTTAGATCAACCCTACAGGAAATGCTAAAGAGAGTTCTGCAGGTTGAAAGGAAAGGACAATAGACAATAGGCTGAATCCGCATGAAGAAATAAAGATCTCTAGTAAGCATAACAACATGGGTAGCTATAACTGCCAGTACTATTGAACTTTTGGTTCAAAACTCCACTTTTTACTTCCTATGGTACCTAAAAGGCAAATGCATAAAATGTAATGATAAATCAGTGGTTTGGGGCTCATAAGATACAAACGTAATTTACGACAAGAACTGCATAAAGGTGGGGGATATCTGTGTATACCATCAAACATAGTTTGTGTATACCATTGAAGTTAAGTTGGTATCAAAGCAAATGAGAGAATTATAGATTTAGGATGTTAAATTTAAGCCCCATGCTAACTACAAAGAAAATATGAGAGAATATGCCAGCTCATAGAGGCAGAAAATAGAGTGCAGGCTGCCAGGGACATGGGGCAGGAGGAATGGAGAGTTGATGCATAATGGTTTAGGGTTTCTGTTTGGGGATATGAGAAAGTTTTTGTACTGGAAGGTGTTGAAGGTATTGCAACATTGTGAATGTGATTAATTCCACTAAATGGTATGCTTGTGGGAATGTTGAAATGGAAATGTTTATGTTGTGTATGTGTTCCCACAATAAAAAAAGAAAAAACAAGTGAAAGACAACAATTAAATGCGATACATGATCCTGGATGGGATCTAACAAGGGAGGGGGAAAGACTCAAAAGGACATTATTAGATACATGGAAAAAAAATGGAGTATAGACTGCATGCTTTATATCAATGTTAAATTTCCAGGACTTGGTAACTGCACTTAAGGTGGTTACATGAGTGAATATCTTTGTTCCTAGGAAATGTACATGGCAGTATTAAGCGTTCAAGTAGCATGATGCATATAACCTACCCTCAAGTGTTCAGAAAGTGTATTAATAGACAGATAGATGGATAGACAGATAAATGGATTGACAGATGGAAAGATAGAATGATACAGCAAATGTGGCAAAATGTTAAAATTGGTGGTTCTGGATATCTGGAAGTAGGTAGAGGCATGTTGGAATTCTCTGTGTATTATTGTATTATTTTTGTAACTGTCCTGTAAGTTTGAAAGTATTTCAAAATTAAGTTTTAAGAAATTAAAAACTTTTCTGCATCAAAGGACATTATCAAGAAAGTGAAAATACAACCTACAGTATGGGAGAATATATTTGATAAGGATTTAATATCCAGGTACATAAAGAACCCCTGCAACTCAAAAACAGAAAGAGAAAGAACCCCATTAATAAATGGGCAAAGGGCTTGTCTTTTCTCCGAAGAAGACATACAAATGGCCAGCAAAACATGAAAAGGTGCCCAACATCTTTAGTCATTAGGGAAATGCAAGTCAAAATGACGAGATACCACTTCATACCCACTGAATGGCTAATGTTAAAAAAATGCAAAGTAACAACTGTTGGAGGGGATGTGGAGAAATAGGATTTCTTGTACATTGTTGGTGGGAATGTAAAATGGCACAGCTGTTGTGGGAAAGAGTTTGGTGGTTCCTCAGAAAGTTAAGCATAGAATTAGCACATGGCCTGGCAGTCTCATTTCTAGGTTTATACCCAAAAGAATTGAAAGGAAGCACTCAAAGATGTATTTGTATACCAATGTTCATAGCAGCATTATTCACAATAACCAAAAGGTGAAAGCAACACAAATGTCCATGAGCAGATGAATGGGTAAACAAAATGTGGTATAAATAAGTTGGACTGTTATTCAGTCTTAAAAAGGACCAAAGTACTGATACCTGCTACTTCATGGATGAACCTTGAAGATATTATGTTGAGTGAAGTAAGTCAGACATGAAGAGATAGACATTGTATGATTCCACTTATATGAAATAGAGTATGCAAATTTATGCAGACGGAAAGTAGAGTACAGATTACCAGGGGCTGGGAAATCTGTTTTGGGTGATGGAAAAGCTTTGGTAATGGGTGGTGGTGAATGTAGCACAACATTGTGAATGCAATTAACACTACTGAGTTGTATACTTGCAAGTGGTTAAAATGGGAAATTTTACATTGTATATGTGTTACCAGAGTTTTTAAAAAAGGGAGTTATAACAATTTAGCTACTCTATGTTTTTGTGAAGCTTAAATGAGTGAACTTGTATAAAAGCTCACCATAGAGCTTGCCATGTGGTGTGGAAAGTGTCGATACCTGTTAGCTGCTTGGTGAGGCAATGAGTTGTTCTGTGAGCAGGAGGATTCTTCTACTGGTTCTTCTCCTAGTGCTAAAAATAGCTGAAAGCACTGCTGATTATTGAGGAAGGGACTGGGTTAAATTAGCCTTGTGGGACTTGGAAATATTTCTGGGCTGAGGTTATAGTTTTATAAGATGGAGCCTCTCCCTTTGGGTCTTAGAGCGGCCATGGAAGGTTCAAGTGCTGCTCACTGGTGGCCAAGCTGTCTTCCGAGAGGATGCAGAGCTGAGCTGAGCCGTGCTGCAGGGATACTATCATCAGGGGACTCATGAAGAAGAAAACCGCTGGAGAGGACAATTAGAAGGAGGACTTGGTTAGGTACCCAGTGTCGGGCTTTTAGTACAAGTGGAAAGATGTTATCGATGATGGATAGCAAGAGTCCAAGCTTGTAAAAACTTACAAGACTTATGTATACATTAGGCAGATGTCAGGGTGTTACTCCAGAAGGGCTGTGAGTCTCAGGGATGCTGTACAAGCTCTTTTAAGGGGCCTTACCCAACTATTAACCTTCAGTCTCGCTTTCAAGAGCTCATGACATCTCTCCTGTGCTTTCAGAATGTAGACTTGCCTGACCTTCACTCTGCAAATCCTGAGTGGCCAGGTGCAAACTTAAATTCTAGCATCATGAGAGGGATTATGGACACATAGTATGGTCTGGCGGAGGGTCAAGTGTCCATATGCCCTTCTGGTTTCTCCTGCTTATTTCCTTGGGGACTGGGATGCCTGGAATCTATGGTCTACTTGTCTTAGTTTTCTAGGGCTGCTGTAACAAAGTACCACAAACTGGGTGGCTTAAAACATTGGAAATTTGTACTTTCACTGTTCTGGGGGATAAAAGTCTGAAATCAAGATGTGTGTGGGGCCATGCTCCCTCTGACACCTGTAGAGGAGAACCCTTCCTTGCCTCTTCTGACTTCTGGTGGTTTCTGGCAATCTTTGGTGTTCCTTGGCTCTTGGTAGCATCACTCCACTCTCCCCTGTGTCTCTGTGTGTCCAGGTTTCTTCCTCTTAGAAGGACACCTGATGCACTGGATCAGGGCCCACCCTACTCCAGTTTGGCATCATCTTAACTAATCACATCTTCCAAGACCCTATTTCCAAATAAGGTCCCATCTGTGGGACCTGGGATTAGGCCTTGAACTTGTCTTTTTGTGGGACACAGTTCAACCAATAATGCCACTTCAGGGATTTTTTGGTCTCAAATATTTGATGAAACCTGAAAGCAGGTAGTGATGTTTGAGAGAGGGATGAAGGTAGTTCTGCAATGAGTGAGTAGCATAGATTATGTATGGTCATTAATTGTATTTTTTTCATTTGTATGTTTGTTTGCTTCCCTTTGGCCTGTTATGCTTTAGTGGTTTTGTTTTAGTTACTTTGCTTCCTTGCTCTAGACTCAATATCTCAAACATTTGTACAAATAATTAATATCACATATTGTCTATCTTCTGTAAGAAAAAAAGACACATGTAATTTTCACTGATCAAATGGCCACCCCATTTACCTTATGCTGCCTGCATTTCAGCATAACTATTTCTCTCACCACTTTGAATTCTATGGTGGATTTGTGGAAAGGTTTCTAATACCACAATGCTGAATTGTTAGAATGGTGTGGCATCTGAATGGTCTCATGTCACCAACAAAAAATGAAAATCCTCACGGGCAATCGCTTTTCCTAATTCTGTTTGATTTTCTGAGAGCACATATGAAATTATGCACCTGAGCATTTAGATTTGGGACTGAGTCTCTTATAGGCTTTAGCCTGTAAAAAGCTTAAGGGAATTAACATTTTCCTAGCAGAAGATTTAATAACCCTGAGGAAGGCTTTGTGGGCCCTTCTGCCCATCATGGAAGCTGTTTTGTGTGTGTGTGTGTGTGTGTGTGTGTGTGTGTTATACAAGGAAAATAGACTTTATTAAGAAAATTTCTATGCCACTGACAAGGTATTTGAAAATCATAATGGAAATAAAATTTGAATCATGTGTTATGAGATGATTTGTAAGGTTTCTGTTAAATTTTTCCAGCTGCTTCCTTTGGAAAAATAAAATCCAATCTATTCAGTCTTGAAAGGAAAGCTCCTCCTACCAGCCCTATGCTCTTATTTCTTATGCGTCCCTTGTGCATTCATTCTTCCTTTGGCTTAATAGTTGCCTTCTGTGTTCGGTGCAGGACACATGGCACTTGATGACACTTTAAGAATTTGGAAGGACACCCTGAGTTTCTTTCCCTATTTCCTTTTCTTCTCATTTTACAAGCCTGTGTCCATGTGCACATGTGTTAGTAGTCTCGGCATCGCATTCAGGGAAAGCTGTTCTGCAGTAAGCTGGGGTGGACGAGGCAGGGGGTCTGCAGCTCAGTCATCTAGCTGCCATTCCACACAGGATGATACGATGACTCCTTCGGGGCATTTTGACCCATTCTTTGGCTATTATGTGGGCATGGCAGAGTGCTTGGCTTTTCTAGAATAATCATTCCATTTTCTTGTTTTGAAGTGCTAATGGAAGTGTTATCTCTGTGCCCTTTGTGTACTTTTGTACCTATCATCCATTCACTCAGTACTTATTGAGTACTTACCACGTGACAGGCAAATTTTAGGTGCTGGAGTTAGTCACGGAGGAAAACAAATCCAGACTTGGTCCTCATCTTCAACTACAGAGACCATGGTTTGGTGGGAAGGGAGACATGAAATAAAGAACATTACAAATATATAACCACAAATGGTGAGAGGCTCCTGGAAAAGAAAAGCTCAGTGTGCATTGACTGATTCTGGCAGGGGAACTGGCTTTGGAATGGTGGGAGACCATTCTCTCTAGAAGTGACATTTATGCCAAGACCTGAAGAATGGGCTGTCCAGGCAAACAGCTAGGCACGAGAGAGTTCTGGGTAGAAGGAACAGCGTGTGGGAAGAGGCTGAGTCAGGGCTCATGCTCCAGGGGGCCCGTGTGAAGGGGGCATAGTGTGGGTGGCACATGCTCTTGGGGGCCCCTCCAAGTCTCCTGGCTTGCTTCTGGGGGAGCCCAGTGTCAGACAACGAGGGAGGAAGAGTGTGGCAGGAGACGAGGCTGAAAGACACTGCAGGCTTGGTTCTCAAAGCAGGGACTATGGACTCCCCAGTGTTGCCCGACATCCTTTCAGGGGGTATATGAAGTCAAATCTATTTTTCATAATAATGCTAAGATGGTACCTTACTTTTTCAATATTTTGACATTTCACTGTTGTTGCAAAACAACAGCGGGTAAAGTGATGGGGTTTTAGCACAAATCAAGGAGTCACTGCATTCTTTACCACAGGCGTTTGTGGAAAAAATGCAAATTTCATCCAAGAATGTCCTTGATGAAGCAGTAAAAATGGCTACTTTTTATTGTATCTCTGCTCCTGAATATACTTTAAAAAAATTCCATGTAATGAGATGGGGAGTAGGCATTAAGAACTCTAATCCCTAGTGGTTGTCTCAAGGAAAAGCACTCGTGTTTCAAGCTGCTTTCTTCATGGAGCAGTTTTTTACTGGAAAGAATGACGCACAAACGAGGATTATTCAGACTTGGATATCTGGCAGGCATTTTCTCAAAAATGAACAAAGTGAATCTGTCTCTTCAAGTACTACAATAGTATTTATGACCGATAATAAAATTTGAGCTTTCAAATAAAAATGGAAAGCTTCCTAAAATTTAAAGACTTTCTGATGAGACAGGTATGTCAACATTTAGAAGACCTGCCTAACTCAGTGAACCAACATTTTCCAAATGACCAACGCCTGGTGGCACAAAGGCATGCAAGGGTGTGAGATCCATACAAAGAGCAAGCAGTCCAATTGGTTTTAATGGAACAGAATATAAAGTTCGCTGATTTGGTTTCAGCTTCCACATTGTGACCAATCTTAAAGAAATGACCCCAGGCTGAGATTTGGCATAGCATCAAAGAAGAATGCTCACAATGATCTGAAATGGCTAATATATACTCCTCCCTTTTCCAATGGCATGTCTATGTGAGGCCAAGTTTTCTTCTGATTGAATGCAGAAGCAGAAACGAGTGTCCAGTTACCTTCCATGAAACCAGGCTTTAAAGAGATTTGCAAAATGGCAGAACAGTGCCACATGTTTCATTAAAAATAGTTTGCTTTGGAAAATAGTTAGTTTTCATAAATACATGTTATTTATATTAATATTAATGGGTTTGTTGTTATTAGGTTCCTCAATAAGTTAAACACGGAATTATCTATATGATCTACCAGTTCCCACTCACATGCATATGTGTATATACTCAAAATAATTAAAAGCAGATTTTCAACCAGAAAGGTTCATACAAATGCTCATAGCACACTATTCACAATGGTCAAAATGTGGAAAGAACCCAATAAACAAAATGTGGTATATTCATACAATGGAATATTATTTGACCATAAAAAGAAATGAATTACTGATAAATGCTATAGCCATAGCGAACTTGGAAAACTTTAAGTCAAGTGAAGGAAGCCAGGTGCAAAAGGCCACATATCGCATGATTGCAGTTATATGAAATATCCAGAATAGGCAAATCTATAGAAAAAGAAAGCAGTTTAGTGGTTGCCAGGGACTAGGGGACGGGGGAAATGGGTGTGTCTGTGTGACTGTTTAGTGGGTATGGGGTTTCCTTTGCGGGTGATGGAAAAGTCTATAACTATACAGTGGTGATAGTTGTATAACACTGTGAGTGTACTAATGCCATTGTATTGTGCACATTAAAATAGTTAAAATAGTAAATTTTATGTTATGTGCATTTTGCCACAATAAAAATGAATTAATTAAAAAAATAAAATATTCTCAGTTTATCTTTCTAATATGATAAATGTTGGTAGTTATAACCCACCACATAAAATCTCTTTGAGATCCTCAATACTTTTTGAGAGTGTTAAGGGGTCTGAGATTAAAAGACTTGAGAAAAGCTGATGTCGGGCCTTGGAGGTTGCTTGCAGGATTTTGTATATTCTCACCAATGCAGCGAGGATCCACTGAAGAGTTTTAAGCAGGTGAGTTCCAAGTTGAAGCAGATCTAAAAAACCATTAACCTTGAGTGTGTGTTTGTGTGTGTGATTAAAATATGTTAACTACTTCTGCAGCTATGGAAGGTGAAGGGACCCTCACAGAGCATTTACAACCTGTTCCATCAATCCCTGTTAGGGAGACACGTACCCCAGAGAGGCACACAGGGGCTTGAGCTCCATGGTAAGTGAAGTTTCCTTTCTTGGTCTTCAGGTCAACAGAAGCGTACAGAAAGCATCGTCAGTCACAAACCACTTACCGAAACCCACAGGGTACAGTGCGGGGGCCGGGCAGATGGAGGGCAACTGAAAAAGATAAGCCAACGTCCTTATCCTTGCACACACGAGCTTTCTAGAGGCAAACGATGACCACCCTTCACTTTTTCTGACTCATCTTTGCCCTTTGATGTACTATATCCGGTAAAATTTCTCCTCTTTGTTCTGGATGGTGAGCTCCAGTTGAGCCAAAGGACAGTGAAAAGGGAGATTTAATCTGAGTGGAGGTAGGTGAGGAAAAAGAAAAGGAAAAGGAGAAAGTCATCCAGCTGGAGCATCGTTTTTTTTTTGTTACTTTTCTCAAATCTTTATTTATCAGATAATTAAAAAAACAACAAAAAGCCCACAACATTTCAAACAAAACAAAGCAAAGGATTAAGAAAAACAAATAATCTAAAATAGCTACATTGCTTCCAACATGTTCCTACCATACCCCAGGAAAATTAACAAACCATAATCAAAGGCATAAGAAAAATCAAATAACCTAAAATAAGTATATTGAAGCTAATTTTTAAAAATACAATGGCTTTTTTTTTACTTTATCAAAAAATTAAAAGTAAAACAATGACAAAAACAATTCAAACAATACAAAGGAATGAGAAAAAAAAATAACCTAAAGTAACTGCATTGCTTCCAATATGTCCCTACCATACCCCAAGAAAATTAACAGACCCTAACAAAACAAAGGAATAGGAAAAACAAATAACCTAAAATATGAAGCATCATTTTTTAAAATTAAATTCAGTTTTATTGAGATACATTCACATACCACACAATCATCCATGGTGTACAATCAACTGTTCACAGTACCATCATACAGTTATGCATTCATCACCCCAATCTATTTTTGAACATGTTCCTTACACCAGAAAGAATCAGAATAAGAATAAAAAATAAAAGTAAAAAAGAAGACACAAATCATCCCCTCTATCCCACTGTATTTTTCATTAAGTTTTTTTCTCCAATTTTCTACTAACCCATCCACACACTGGATGAAGGGAGTGTGATCCACAATGTTTTCACAATCACACTGTCATCCCTTGCAAGCTACATAGTTGTACAATCATCTTCAAGGATCAAGCCTACTGGGTTGCAGTTTGATAGTTTCAGGTATTTACTTCTAGCTATTCCAATGCACTAAAACCTAAAAAGGGAGATCTATATAGTGCATAAGAATGTCCACCCGAGTGACCTCTCGACTCCATTTGAAATCTCTCAGCCATGGAAGCTTCACTTTGTTTCATTTCGCATGCCCCTTTTGGTCAAGAAGATGTTCTCAATCCCACACTGCTGGGTTCAGACTCATCCCCAGGAGTCATATCCTGCGTTGCCGGGGAGATTTACACCCCTGGGAGTCAGGTCCCATGTAGTGGGGAGGGCAGTGAGATCACTTGCAGAGATGGCTTAGCTAGGGAAAGGGAGAGGGCCACATCTGAGCAACAAAGAGGAACTTAGGGGGAGACTCTTAGGGACCATTATAAGCAAGTTTAGCTTCTCCTTTGCATCAATGAGCCTCATAAGGGCAGGCCCCAAGATAGAGGGCTCCGCATACCAAGCCGTCAGTCCACAATAAAGCATCATTTTGGTTGGGTTAAGAGTGTATTGTCAAGTTCCCAAACTTGCCTGGCTGTTCTGACTGTGGAGGGGGTGTGTAGGGGGAAGTTCCTTTATGAGTTTAGGAAACAGGGTTTAGTGGAGTAGGGGAGTGAGCACTGGTCTCGCTGAGCAGAAGTCAGCCCATGGGCTGCAGTTCCTACAGGCAGGGGTGAAAAGATAGAGGAAATTGTGATATGGCCAATGTGACACTGAGGCAGATGCTAAGTTTGTTGATTACTGCATGACTGAGTGACAAAGAGTGTGTGGGCCAGAGTGACTCCACTGTGCACAGAGCTGAGCTCCTAGCAGCAGAAACAGAACTTCCTGTCTTTTTCAGCACAACCACTTACTGCTTAGAGCCCATGACGCTTTGTACCCGGGAGGGATCATCAGCCTCCCCTCCATTCAGGGGCCAGATGGCTCTTCTGAAGGAATCGATCCATTTTCAGCACTGTTTCAACAATCCTTTCAGCGACAAGTGATGGATTGCTTCCGTTGGAATGTGGGTAGTGGAATGGGAAGCAAATAAGTGTGTATGCTTCCCAGGAAGGAACTGTGGAAACGGTACATGAAAGTTGGAGCTCTTTACTGCTGGAGAGCTCTTTATCTTGCATGGCAGAGGGATCCTGGAGGAAGTTTCCGCTGGGCGCACAGAATGCAAACACGTGTCCATGGGAAGTCACCACCTCCAGTCAGGCTCTGGTGTGGACTTTGTCAGCCCTGGAGCTTTTTTTCTGTCTTCCAGAAGCAGTGCTGAACTTCAGCTCTATCTTGCATAACTGGTAGCAGAAAAGAAACTCAAAGCCTCTGGTATATTGCCCCCAAATTCATTTCCATCTCTGAGATCCTCTCTCGAAAGGGGGAAAGTCACCAGAGAGATTTCCAGTTTGAGTTTACTCCTTCTTCTCCTTCCCAGTCTTCATTAAAAAGAAAAGACTTCAGTAGCTTCAGCAGTATCTATCATATAGATAATTTTAGCAAAATGACCTGGATTTTGGTTTTTTGAAACTTTGCAAATTATTTCTCGAAGGCGGAATATTTTCCTTTGGTTCAAACCCTTTAACATTCTGAAGTGAAGGGACTCTAATCCAGTGGAAGGTTCCTTTTCTTTCCCCTATCTGGTTGTTTGATTCTATCTCTGAAATTTTCCTTAAGCCTATTTCCTCCTCTCTCTTCTTACCTGCTATAGGTCTTATTATCTGTACTCTAGATGATGTCTACAACAGTATCTTAACTGATCGTCTTGTCTACCAAATTGCTCTCCTCTAATCTGTCTTCTACACGGCCACTGCTCATTTTACCCCTCTCCTACACTCTCCTACCCATGCTTGGTGGTTTCATTTTGCCTGAAGAAAAAAGGCTGGACTCATGAACACAGAAGTCATGGAAGCCATTGCTGATGCTCTCCAAATATCTGCATGCTTTCTCCTCTCCATTTCCCAGCCTCCCTTGCAGTTAGGCTGGGACCACTTAACCAGGCTATGGTCAGTGGTTGATGGGCAAAAGCTATACAAGTCTCTTCTAGACCTGATCCTTAAGCACATCCTGTAGTATCTTCCTGCTCTCTCCTGTCCTGCTGTGGTGACATCAGAGGCTATGCATGCTACTTGGAATAGTTTATAGATGTAAAAGGTTGCCTGGCTTGCTGCAGGCCCTTGATGAGTGAGAAATAAACTTTATTGTGATAAGCCACTGGGATTTTAAGAATTAAGTTATTATGGCAGTACATTCAAGCCTGATGAGTGCAGGATTTAAGTAGATTCATAATTAACCTCTGATTTACCCTTTCAGCATTATCTGTCATTTGCCCTGTTCTCCAATTATATACTTTATGCCTCCAGGATTTGTTGTGGGTTGCTCTTTCTGTCTAGAATGTTTGTCCCTCCCATTTTTGTCAGAAGAAATCCTATCCCTTTCTCTGAGAAGCCTTTCTAGTGTCCCTTTTTCCCGTAGCCTTTTATCTATACTTCTACTAAAGTTAACAGTTGCTAGCTGAACTACAGGAGGATTTGTTGTGCCTATCTGCATACCTTGCTAGAAAATTGAGTTATTTGAGGCCAAGGACTACACCTTTTAATTTTTATAGCTCCAGTTTAAAGCACAATGTTTTATTGATATAGTATTTAAAGGCATGAGTGGAGTCAATTCTAAGAGGGATTTATGCCAGTCTAGCCCTGGGAAGGTCAAAAAGGCCCTCTCCACTGAGGTCTGAGATCTGCCATTGTCCACTGTGCCCATGATGCTATGGAAAAATTATTCTAATTCTCATGTGAGAATTAGACCTTAATCATCAACAGGGAGACATTAGTGGTGTGATGGTTAAGTTCATGTGTCATCTAGACTAGATTTGGTGTCCGGTTTTCTGGTCAAGCAAACTCTGGCCTGATTGTTACAATGAGGGTATTTCATAGGTGGATTTTGCATGTATACTCAGTTGATTGCATCTGTGGCTTATTGCATCTACAACCAACAATGGAGATTGCCCTCAGCAATGGGGACAGTCACCTCATCCAATCAGTTAGATCTCGTAAGGCCAGAACTGAGGATTCCAGCTTCCATTTTTACCTCAGTAGTCAGTCAACTTCTCCTGGGGGATTCAATGTCTCCTTCACCAAATTTGGGCTTACCCATCTCCACAGTCATGTGAGCCCATTCCTTAAATAAATAAATAAATAATTTTCCATCTATATATCTTGTTGGTTATGTTTCTCTGGAGAATCCAGACTAATACAACTGGTTAGACAGAATCCACTGACTAAAGTCGAAAGCAGGAGCAGGAAGCACTAACTAGCTGAGCTGGAAGGTTAAGGTTGACATTTCTGGGAATTAGGAGAAGAGTGTTTAGGAGACAAGCGGTCACAATCTAACCATCAGTCTTGCTTGTGGCTGCTGTGTGTGAGTGTGTGGCCTGGTCTCCTGCTCATGGTGAGTCATTTTTGCAAATAAAATAAATATTAATAAGTTTGTATGCATAGTGTACTTTATACAAATCCCATGGCTGCTGTTCCAAGAAACAATAAGCTTTGGTGGCAAAATATGTCCTTAAACGGGCAATTTCAACACTTGGGAGTAGGGTTGTTTACTGTGCTACAGGATCAGAAGGTTGTTACTCAAATACCACCCCATAGTGTCTGCTGGTAACTTTCCAGTGTTTGAATATTTCATGTAGGTTGCAGTTCTTTGTAAAACTGACAATATATTTTCATCATTAAGAAAGGAAATGAGTTGATGTTTCACTTTTTTTTTTTTTATTATAGTCACTCATTCCTTAAAAATACATAAACAAATGTTTTGAAAACTATGGAATAGTTTATGACTTCAGGAATTCCTGAGAATTCCTAGTTGTTCCTCTTTCTCATTCCTGAGTCCCAAAGATTAATGTCTGTTGGGAATTTGGGAACACTAGAAAAGCATCACCAGTTAATGTGGGGATCCTCTGGAATGTGGAACACTCCAGAAAAGGAGCAAATGTGCTCTAGCAAAGCCAGGCATGGCTCTTACTTCACAGGAACTGGGGTCAAAGCCATGTTAGTAGAAGGAGCTGATGGTCATCCCATGGATTGGGCTGGGAGGCTGTCAGGAGAAAACCACCTTTTGTTCTGGCAAAGTATATTTATCTGCAGGTACTTAGGGATGAAACCTGTCCCCAGCACTGCTAACGGAGGCACAGAGGCAGAGCAGGATAGGGTGGCACTGTGGGCTTCGTGTCCTGGGCTAAGGCAGGGGGTCAGGCTTGACCTCCCTCTCCATGGAGTCAGCAGAAACTGGAACAAAAGAAGAAGGCTCTGTTAGCATCCAGCAGGGTTTGCAAGACAAAGGAGGTGGCCGGAAGTAAAGGCTTTGTCCTTCAGAGAGTTGTAGAGTGTTCTGAGATGGGGGATGCTGGATTGTGAGGGCTTACAGGAGAACATGGTGACTTGGGGTGCAGGGACAATTGTATACCCTCTGAAGGTTTAGGCAGTGAGGACTCATCTTCACCTTGTAGGATGCAAGGGCGAGCTGGTTTCATCTGACATGCACCAGATTGCCCCTTTGTAGACTGCTTGGCAAGCCCAAGCTCCTGCCCACGGTGGAAATCAGAATTCCAAGTGTTTGATGGGGAAGGGGGCCTGCCCCAGGGGCTACATTTTTATTTACTACCTTAGCTCAGAAGCCAAGATCAAATTCTTGGCAGAAATAAGGCATACCTTTTCAGAGGCATGGGAAATGTCTACGGGGAGAGCCCTCACTCAGGCCTCTATGCCCTTATCAGATTCTGAGAAAGTAAAAATACAGAAATCTGGTGATCTCAAGGAAGATATAATGCTATTACCACCCAGGAAAAGAGGAATTTGCTTTGGCATGAGGCAATTGCCCTTTTACCCCAAACAGGTAGAGTTAGATCATGTCTGGCTTTGATCACTAACCCAAAACTCTAAGAAAGACCCCACCATTTCCTCTGCATGAAAAGTCATCTCTGCTATAACTTAGCCCTGGCTCTCAATAGGACTGTGTGATGCAGAACCGAAAGCCCAGTCTTTGAAGTCAAGGATACTAAGAACGAATCTTGACTCTGCCCTTCACTGTGTCTCCTGGTGCCTCCATTTACTCATCTTGTAATGTCTACTCATGGGGCTGTCATGAGGATGGACCAAAGTAATAGGTTGGCAGCTCTGAGCCCAGGCTCTGCCTCCCAGGCCACACTTAATGCCTGGTAGCCCTTGCTTTTATATGAAGGTGGGGTTGAGGTTTTAATCCTCTTGCTTTGATGTGATCTACATCAAACTGCTCTGGTCACATCATTGTGAACCCAAGAATTACCTCTTTTTGGAGCCTGTGGTTATATATTCTTAGACATTAAAGCAGTTGATGAGCTGTGAAAAATAGGTAAGATTCCAATGGCCTCCAGCGATAGCTTGTCCGGAAAGCTCAGCCAACAAAAAGCTGTGACCAGAACTGATGACTTCCGCTGATACTTATCCCAGCATCTACTGAGCTTCTGCCTCCCTCTGTCCCTCTCTTCTCCTCTGTCTCAATCTCTGTTCCTATCCTCCTTCTTTTCTCCTTCCACCCTCGATTTCTTTTCCCTCTCTCTATCTGTCTTTTATTCTTACTCATAATGTGTTTTGCTCTCCGCCCACCGTGTCTTCTTTTTCTTCTTGTTGTTTGTTCCTTTACTTGCTGTTGGTTAGGTGTTCATAATATTCAGAAAATCTGTACATCTGTTCTGCAGCCTCTCCCTTGACCAGGTAGAGTCAGATGCTAGCCATAATGAAGGACTGAAAGATTAATCCTTTATATGTAGCACAAGACAAACAGTTCATTAAACACTGCACACACTTTTCAAATTTTTCTGAATTGACGAATTACTTGAGTGAGAGGAAATGTACACCAACAGGAAGCATTAGGGCTGGCCCTTGGCAGGACTGGAAGTGAGTCACTTTTGCCTGTGCCTTTGGCAACCCCTTCTCTGAGTGAGAGCTCTGGATCAGTCCTCACTGATCTGGTCACCCTTTCCTGGCCCCTGGTGCTCAGGGGTCCCAATGAAGGACTTCGCTTCCTTATACTGTTTTCCCACACACCCCCAGGTTCCCCTGGCCACCCAGCAATCAGTTCATCCAAACTTCCTCATCCCACCCAGAGAGCTTTGATGATCAAGTGTCTGTCCTCCTTCTTCAAGATTTTGTTCCATGCTCCCCAAGGAGTCAGTTAGCTAATCTGCTAAGGCAGGGTGGGTGGATCTCAGAGATGCAGGACGCTGGACTTCTGATCTCAACTCACTTGCCTTCTTGGGGATGATCAGCAGCACTGAGGGGTTGGGGAACATTAGAAAATACCCTAATGCTCAAAAGGGTATCCCTCTATGTTTCACAAATTCATTGTGTTTATACATTTTCTTTTAAAATGAAACGCTTCCTGAGAGCAATGACCCTATGCATTGTCATTGCTTTACTATCTGTGATTATTATGATGTGGAGTCATTGGTCAGAAATGAAACTCCCAATGACAATATTGCTCTAATGGGAAAGATTGATCCACCTTACAACAATCTTCATGTGTTGCTTCCAGAAAAACATTGTTGAGAAAAGAGAGGATTGTGTGTCTCCAAAATAATCCTCACTTCTCTCAATGAACTCTAATGGATCCATTATACCTCAATTTTTCAAAACCCTTCCTAACCCTATGTATTTTTGTTCAGCTTGCATTATCACTTGCAGTGATACATCTCCTTATCCAGATGCTGATTTCTCTGAATTGGCCATTGTGCAGAGGGGTAGAAATTGGTGATGTTCTGGCTCTTAGGGTGGCTTTGTTGGGGGTGAGGGCATGGGAGTGACACAGATGCTGTAATTTGAGGGGCATCCAAAGAGTTCCTCCTAAATTATGAAACAGCCACAGCATTCATTTAAAGTTTTGTTCCTTTTAAAAAGAACTTAAGGGGCTTCACTTGTCATCCATCTCCATTTATTATCTTTAAAGCAGTTTGTATTGAGATACAATCCATTGAAAGTGTAGAATCCATGGCTTGCAGTAAAATCACAGAATTGTGTATTCATCACCACAACCAATTTTGGAACATTTTTTAATTACTCACAAGAAAAACCCCATACCCCTATGTACTCTCATTGTTGACACTTAGCATTAGTGTGGTACCTTTGTTACAACTGTTGAAAGAATACTGAAATATTACTGTTACTATAGTCCATAGTTTGCATTAGGTATGTTTTTTCCCATATACCACCCTATTGTTAACACCTTGTAATAGTGATGTACATTTGTTCTAGTTCATGGAAGAACATTCTTATATTTGTACTGTTAACTACAGTCATCATCCACAACATGGTTCACTACGTTACACAGTCCTATGTTTTATCTTCTAGCTTTCCTTCTAGTAACATACATGGCCCTAAACTTCCCCCTTTCAACCACATTCATACACATGATTTGGTGCTGTTAATTATACTCACAATAATATGCTACCATCATCTCTATCTATTCCCAAACATTTACAATCAACCTAATTAAAAGATTCTGTACAAATTAAGCATCAGCTCTCCATTCTCTACCTTCATTCTATCTCTTGTAACCTATATTCTAGATTCTAACTCTATGAGTTTGCTTATTATATGAGATCATATTAGTGAGATCATCCAATATTTCTCCTTTTGAGTCTGGATTATTTCACTTAACACAATGTTCTCAACATTCATCCAGTTTTCTCATGCAACAGGACTTCATTCCTCCTTACAGCTGAATAATACTCTATCATATGTATATACCACATTTTGTTTATTCTTTCCTCAGTTGATGAGCACTTGAGTTGCTTCCGTCTTTTGGAAATTGTGAATAATGCCACTATGAACATCAGTGTACAAGTGTCTGTTGGTTTCCCTGCTTTCAGTTCTTGTGGTTATATACCTAGAAGTGAGATTGCTGGGCCGTATGGCAATTCTATACTTAACTTCTTGAGAAACCAGCAATATGTCTTCCACAGCAGCTGTACCATTTTACAGTCCCACCAGCAGTGAATGAGTGTCTCTATTTTGCCACATCCCTGCAACATGTGTAGCTTTCTGTTTTTTTAATAGTGGACATTCTAGTAGGCCTCTCATTGTGGTTTTTTTTAATTGAAATTGTTCACATACCATACAATTATCCAAAGATCCAAAGTGTACAATCAGTTGCCCACAGTACCATCATATAGCTAGCTGTGCATCCATCACTACAATTAATTTTTTTTTCAATATTTAGAACATTTTCATTACTCCAGAAAAGAAATAAAGACAAATAAAAAGGAAACTCAAATCCTCCTATACCCCTAACCACGCCCCCTCCATTATTGATTCATAGTATTGGTATAGTACATTTGTTACTGTTGATTAAAGAATGTTAAAATACTACTGACTGTAGTATATGGCTTGCAATAGGTGTATTTTTTTCCTATATACCCTTCTATTATTAACTTCTAGTTGTAGTGTCATACATTTGCTCCAGTTCATGGGAGAGATTTCTAATATTTGTACAGTTAATCACAGACATTGTCAACCACAAGATTCAGTTTTATACATTACCATCTTTTAACCTCCAACTTTCCTTCTGGTGACATAGATGACTCTGAGCTTACCCTTTCCACCACATTCACACACCATTCAGCACTGTCAGTTATTCTCACAATGTGCTACCATCACCTCTGTCCATTTCCAAACGTTTAAGTTCACCCTAATTGAACATTCTGCTCATAATAAGCAACCGCTCCCCATTCTTTAGCCTTGTTCTATATTCTGGTAACTTATATTTCATGTCTATGAGTTTACATATTATAATTAGTTCATGTCAGTGAAACCCTTCAATATTTGTCCTTATGTGTCTTATTTCACTCAAAATAGTGCCCTCAAGTTTTCTTTATCAATCCATTTTTTAAGATGGTTTTGTTCACATACCATACATTCCATCCTAAGTAAACAATCAATGGTTCTCTGTATAGTCATGTATTTATGTATTCAGCACCATCACCACTATCTATATAAGGACATCTCCTTTCTTCCACAAAGAAGGAGGAAGAGTTAAAGAAGGTAGAGAGACAAAAGAAAAAGAAAAAAGAGAGAAAAAAAAACACATGATCACTAGGAAGCAACAAAAGGAAAGATAGCATTAAACTAAAGCAGAATAAAGAGTCAGACGATATCACCAATGCTAAGAATCCCATTCCCTTCCCCTATATCCACCCCCCAAAAGCATTTAGCTTTGGTATATTGCCTTTGTTATGTTAAAGGAAGCATAATACAATGTTTCTGTTAACTATACTCTGTAGTTTGCATTGATTGTATTCCCCCCCCAATTCCACCCTATTTTTAATACCTTGCAATGCTGACATTCATTTGTTCTCCCTCATGTAAAAACATATTTGTACCTTTTATTACAATCTTTGAGCACCCTAGGTTTCACTGAGTTACACAGTGTCAGTCTTTATCTTTCCTTTTTCCTTCTGGTGTCCCACATGCTGCTAACTTTCCTCTTTCTACCATACTCACAGTCATCTTGTTCAATGTACTTACATTGCTCTACTACTATCTCTCAAAATTGTGTTCCAGTCCTCTCACTCCTGTCTTTTCCTTTCTGTCTGCAGCGTTCCCTCATATTTCAAGGACAGTTTTGCCAGACACAGGATTCTTGGTTGGTGGTTTTCCTCTTTCAGCATCTTAAATATAACACCCCACTTCCTTCTTGCCTCCATAGTTTCTATTGAGAAATCCATACATAGTCTTATCAAGCTGCCTTTGTATGTGATGGATTGCTTTTCTCTTGCTGCTTTCAGAATTCTCTCTTTATCTTTGATATTTGATAATCTGATTATTAAGTGTCTTGGCATAGGCCTATTCAAATCTATTCTGTTTGGGGTACGCTGGGCTTCTTGGATCTGTAATTTTATGTCTTTCATAAGAGATGGGAAATTTTCATTGATTATTTCCTCTATGATTGCTTTTGCCCCTGTTCCTTTCTGTTCTCCTTCTGGGATACCCATGACACGTACATTCCTGCATTTCATATTGTCCTTCAATTCCCAGAGACATTGCTCGTATTTTTCCATTCTTTTCTCTATCTGTTCTTTTGTGTGTAGGCTTTCGGGTGTCTTGTTCTCCAGTTCCTGAGTGTTTTCTTCTACCTCTTGAGATCTGCTGTTATATGTCTCCATTGTGTCTTTCATCTCTTGTGTTGTGCCTTTCACTTCCATAGATTCTGCCAGTTGTTTTTTTCAAAGTTTTGATTTATACCTTATGTACGCCCAATGTTTTCATTATATGCTTCATCTCTTTTGCCATATCTTCATTAAACTTTTTGAAGTGATTTAGCATTAGTTATTTAAATTCCTGTATCTCAGTTGAGGTGTAAGCTTGTTCCTTTGACTGGGCCATAACTTCATTTTTTCTTAGTGTAGGTTGTAGTTTTCTGTTGTCTAGGCATCTGGTTTCCTTGGTTACCCCAATCAGGTTTACCAGACCAGAATGGGCTCAAGTTTCAGAAGGAGGCAACAGTATCAGTTTTCCCTGAGAGTGTGTCTTAGAAGATGGATATAGCCTGTGAGGCCTGAAGTCACTGTGCTTTTCTGCCCAACGGGTGGTGCCTGTAAGCCTGTAGCTCCAGACTGGTGTAAGGAGGTGGGGCCTGTGGCTGTTTTCCCCCAGGCTCTGGGGTCTGGTTCTGAATGGAAGACAGAAAATAGAGCTCAGCACCACCTTCTTCCTGTTAGGGAAGATATACCCCTTTGGGAGATATCATTTGCATTTCAATTGTCTCTCTGACTGTGCTATCACCACACTTGTATGGGACAGAGTGCTGGGAAATGAAAATGGCTGAATCTTTCTCCACTGAGCCAAAAAAGGGACAGAAAGCCCCCCCTTCAGGGCCAGTCTGTGGCCTCCCTGAATTTCACCCATTGGCCAGAGATATCACCTGGTCCTCTGGGCTCCCCATCCCTCCCAGAGAGGTCCTCCACCTCTCCAAGGTCAGTCATCACCAAAAGCCTCTGTCTGCTTGTTGAAGATTCATAGCTTTTATTAAGCAGTCCACATTTGTTAATTAAAACCCCAGTTGGAGCTCAGATGAGCTATATTTGCTTGCTCAGAGAGTGCTGCTCTCTATCACAGCAAGGGTTTGCAGTTTGGGCTGCTGAGGGGTAAGGGGCTCTGGGCTTGGATCTACAGTTTTTACTTACAGATTTTATGCTGTGATCTCAGGCATTCCTCCCAATTCAGGTTGGTGTGTGATGTGTGGACATTCACGTTTGTTCCCCAGCAGTTATTCCAGATAATTTACTAGTTGTTCCTGGTTGTTTATTAGTTGTTCCAGGAGACTAACTAGCTTCCACTCCTCTCTATGCCACCATCTTCTTCCTGTCTGCTCTCATTGTGGTTTTGATATACATTTCCCTAAGATGTTGAGCATCTTTTCTTTTGCTTTCAAGTCATTTGTCTTTCCTGTATGGAAAATGTCTGTTGAAGTCTTTTGCCCATTTTTAAATTGGGTTCTTTCTCTTTGTATTGTTGAGTTGTATGTTCTTGATATGAAACCCTTATCGGATATGTGGTTTCCAATTATTTTCTGCCATTGAGTAGGCTGCTTTTTCACTTTTTTGACAAAGTCCTTTGAAGCACAAAAGTATTTAATTTTGAGGATGCCTCATTTATCTACTTTTGCTTTCTTTGCTTGTGCTTTGGGTGTAAAGTCCAAGAAACCATTGCCTACCACAATATGTTGAAGATGCTTCCCTACATTTTCTTCTAGGAATTTTATGGTCCTGGCTTTCATTTTCAGTTAATTTTTTAATAAGGTGTGAGATTGGGTCTTCCTTCATTCTTTTGGATATGGATATCCAGTTCTTCCAGCACCATTTGTTGAAGAGACTATTCTGTCCCAGTTGAGTGGACTTGGCAGTCTTGTCAAAATCAACTGATCATAGATGTGAGGGTCTATTTCTGAACTTTCAATTTGATTCCATTGGTCAATATATCCATTTATGCTGGTATCATGTTGTTTTGACCACTGTAACTTTGTAATATGCTTTGAAGTCAGGAAGCATGAATCCTCCAACTTTGTTCTTCTTTTTCAAGATATTTTTGGCTATTCAGGGTCCCTTATCCTTCCAAATAAATTTGAAAGTTGACTTTTCCTTTTCTGCACAGTAAGTTGTTGAAATTTTCATTGGTATTTGTGCCAGTTTGAATGTACTATGTCCCCCAAATGCCATTATCTTTGATGCATGCAATCTTGTGGGGCAAACATTTTAGTGCTGATTAGATTGGAATTCTTTGAGTGTTTCCATGGAATGTGCCCCATCCAACTGTAGGTGATAACTCTGATTAGATATTTCCATGGAGGCGTGGCCCCACACATTCAGGGTGGGCCTTGATCAGTGGAGCTATATAAATGAGCTGACAGGCAGAGGGAACTCAATGCAGCTGTGAGTGACATTTTGAAGAGGAGCTACAGCCAAGAGGGACACTTTGAAGAAAGCACAGGAGCTGCAGATGAGAGACAGTTTGAAGACAGCCATTGAAAGCAGACTCTTGCTCTGGAGAAGCTAAGAGAGGACAAATATCTCAAGTGCAACTAAGAGTGACATTTTTGAGGAACTGCAGCCTAGAAAGGAACATCCTGGGAGAAAGCCATTTTGAAACCAGAACTTTGGAGCAGATGCCAGCCACGTGCCTTCTCAGCTAACAGAGGTTTTCCAGATGCCACTGGCCATCTTCCAGTGAAGGTACCCAATTGCTGATGTGTTACCTTAGACACTTTATGGCCTTAAGACTGTAACTGTGTAATCAAATAAACCTCCTTTTATAAAAGCCAATCCATCTCTGGTGTCTTGCATTTCAGCAGCATTAGCAAACTAGAACAGTATTGCATTGGATCTGTAGATCAATTTGCATAAAATTGACTTCTTAATAACATTTAGTCTTCTGATGCATGAACATGGAATGTTCTTCCATTTATTTAGGTCTTCTTTGATTTCTTTTAGCACTGTTTTGTAGTTTTCTGTGCAAGAGTTCCTTTACATCCTTGATTAAATTTATTCCTAGATATTTGATTCTTCTTGTTGCTATTGTAAATGGATTTTTTTTCTTGATTTTCTCCTCATATTGTTCATTATAAGGGTATAGAAACACAACTGATTTTTGTATGTTGATCTTGTATCATACCACTTAGATGAACTTGTTTATTAGCCCTGGTGACTTTGTCATAAATTTTCAGGACTTTCTGTATATGGTGTCATGTCATTTGTAAATAGGGAAAGTTTTGCTTCTTCATTTCCAATTTGGATGCTGTTCATTTCTTTTTCTTACCTAAGTACTCTAGCTAGAACTTCTAGCACAGTTGTGATAGTGGTCATCCTTTTCTTTTCCACATCTTAATGGGAAAGCTTTTGGTCTTTCACCATCAAGTACAATGTTAGCTGTGGGTTTTTCATATATGCCCTTGTGGTGAGGAAGTTTCCTTCTATTCCTATTTTAAAAATGTTTTTATCAAGAATGCATACTGGATTTTGTCAAATGCCTTTTCTGCATTAATCAAGTTGATCATGTGGGTTTTCCCTTTGTTTTGTTAATGTGGTGTATTACATTAACTGATTCTCTTGTGTTGAACCACCTTTGCATACCTGCAATAAGACCCACTTGATCATGGTGTATAATTCTTTTAATATGCTGTTGGATTCAATTTCCAGGTATTTTGTTGAGGATTTTTGCATCTATGTTCATAAGAGAAATTGGTCTGTAGTTTTCTTTGCTTTTAGTACCTTTATCTGGCTTTGGTATTAGGGTGCTGTTGGCTTCACAGACTGAGTTAAGTAGTGTTGCCTCCTCTTCAATTTTTTGGAAGATTTGAACAGGCTGGTATTAATTGTTCTTGGAATGATTGGTAGAATTCACCTGTGAAGCCATCCGGTCCTGAGCTTTCTTTGTTGGGAGGTTTTTGATGACTGATTCAATCTCTTTACTTGTAATTGGCCTGTTGAGGTCTTCTATATCTTCTAGCATCAGTGTAGGTTTTTCATGTGTTTCTAGGAATTTGTTTATTTCATCTAAGTTGTCTATTTTGTGGACATACAGTTGTTTATAGTATTCTCTTATGATCCTTTTTATTTCTGTGTTGTCATAGTAATGTACCTCCTCTCATTTCTGATTTTATTTATTTGCATTTTCTCTCTTTTCTCTTGTCAGTCTAGCAAAGGGTTTGTAAATTTTGTTGATCTTCTCAAAGAACCAACTTTGGTTTTGTTGATTCTCTCTGTTATTATTTTAATTCTCAATTTTATTTATTTTTACTCTACTCTTTATTATTTCTTTCCTTCTTGATTTGGGATTAGTTTTCTGTTCTTTTTCTAGTTCTTCCAGGTGTGCAGTTAGGTCTTTGATTGTAGCTTTTTCTTCTTTTTTAATTTAGGCAGTTAGGGCTATAAATTTCCTTCTTAGCACTGCCTTCATTGCATCCCATAAGTTTTGTTACGTTATGCTCTTGTTTTAATTTGTTTCAAGATATTTACTGATTTTTCTTGCAATTTCTTCTTTGACCCTCTGATTGTTTAAGACTGTTTTGTTTGGTCTCCATATACTTGTGTATTTTTTGGTTCTTTGCCTGTTATTGATTTCTAGCTTCACAGCTTCATTCCATTATGGTCTGAGAAAGTGCTTTGCATAATTTCAATCTTTTTAAATTTATTGTTTTGTGACCCAATATGTAGTCTATTCTGAAGAATGATCCATAAGCATTGAGAAGAATGTATATCTTGCTGTTTTGGGGTGCAATGTTCTGTGTATGCCTGCTAGGTCTAGTTCATTCCTCTTATTATTCAAGTTTTTTGTTTCCTTATTGATCCTCTGTCTAAATGCTCTATTATTGATGACAGTGGTATATGGAAGTCTCCAAGTATTATAGTTGGGATGTCTATTTCTCCCATCAGTTTTGCTAGTGTTTGCCTCATGTATTTTGGGGCACCCTGGTTAGGTGCATAAATATTTATGACCGGTGGGCACCAGGAAAGCTCAGTGGTCTAGGAGAGAAGGAAGACACCCAGAAGAAGTTAGTGAAGAGGCATCAAGGGACAACTGGGCAGAGTACCTGCAATTTAATCCAGTATGAAGGAGGCTCTGATAAACTGTGGGAGTACAAAAAGGAGGAAGCTGGCTTAAACTGCAAAATGTGAGATTTATGTCAGACCCAAGAAGAGTTCCCTTGTGCTTAGGGTTGTTAAACCCTGGAAGGCATTTCTGAGATTAGTGGTTCTAGTACCTTCTGAGGATTTTAAAAGCAGCATGAATCAAGTTTGTCCCAAGCAAGCATGGAAGATAAATTAGTAGATGTCTGAGCCCCTTCCAGCTCTAGATCCCAAGATAAGACTAAACTATTGGTTGTAGGAAATGTTCCAAAGATGAAAAATAAATTTTTAGTCAGACAAAAGTTTGTTGCAAATGTTTGTTAAAGGGTAAAGCATAACCTTGAGGAAAATCAGAAAAAAAAAAAAACCAATTTACATTTTGATGACTATTGGTACTGTATTGTAGGAAGACATACATTTCCTATTCTGTTTACATAGAGTTTAAGAAGAGTAACTGGGAGAAAGAATCTTTGTCCAGCAGTTTTTTCTCACAGATATCGTTAAAAGAAAACAACTACGGTTTTTCTTGAGTATATACCTAAAGAAGAAGATGCTATTTCATGCATTACATTAAACCAAATGTTTTCAGCTATAGTTAATTTTTTCTGTTGTAAAATAATACCCAAGTGTGCCAGTTTGAAAGTATTATGTCCCCCCAAATGCTGTTATTTTTGATGTAATCTTGTGTGGGCAGACGTATCAGTGTTGATTAGATTATAATTCTTTGAGTGTTTCCATGGAGATGTGACCTACCCAACTGTGGGTGACAACTCTGATTGGATAGTTTCTGTGGAGGTGTGGCCCTGCCCATTCAGCATGGGCCTTGATTAGTTTAGTAGAGTACTATATAAGCTCAGACAGAAGGAGAAAGCTTGCTACAGCCAAGAGGGACACTTTGAAGAATGCACAGAAGCTGAGAGAGGAACTGAAGTTTACAGAGACATTTTAGAGATGGCCTTTGAAAGCAGACTTTTGCTCCAGAGAAGCTAAGAGAGGACAAATGCCCCAAGAGCAACTGAGAGTGACATTTTGGAGAGAAGCTGAAGCCTAGAGAGGAATGTCTTGGGAGAAAGCCATTTTGAAACCAGAGCTCTGGAACAGACGGCAGCCATGTGCCTTCCCAGCTAACAGAGGTTTTCCGGACACCATCGGCCATCCTCCAGTGAAGGTACCCGATTGTTGATGTGTTACCTTGGACACTTTATGGCCTTAAGACTGTAACTGTGTAACCAAATAAATCCCCTTTTATAAAAGCCAATTTCTGGTGTTTTGCATTCTGGCAGCATTAGCAAACTAGAACACCAAGCAAGCATCAATATGATGCATTATCGTATTTAACAGAAATTTATTTTTCTTGAATTATATCTTCATATTGGCTAAGGTTTTTATCCTTTTACAATAAAAAGTTTGTGAGGATTCTCCTGATATTTATTAAACCAAAATGGTAAGGTAACTCTAGGAACAGAAGCTAGTGAGTGAAAGATGACCTAGAGAGTTGGTAGACTGGGATTCCAGTTCCAATTCTGGTTGCAGTACAAAATATAGCAATCCATTTAAACTCTTGGAGTCCCGGTTTCTTAATGTCTAGAGTAGGGCTAAGATACCGGTTAGGGCGCTCTATTCAAGTGATGAAAACAGGACTCCATCTGGTTTAAGCTACAAGAGCATTTGCTATCTCACATAGGAGGAAGGCTGTGGGCACAGCAGGCTCTATGGGATGTTGATTCAGAGGTCCCATGGTGTCATTGACCGGGTTCTCCCATCTCTTGTCTCTACTATCCCATATCATCATCATTCTCAGCCTGCTATGGGAACAAGATGGCTATGGCAGGTCCAGGTGTTGTATCCAGACATGATAATGTGCAGAGGAGAAAATGGCATTGTTTCTTATTGTGGCCTTTCTAGGATTACCCTCCAAAGTTTCCTCAAATCTCATTGGCTAGGTTGGGTTGCATATCCATTTTCTATTCAGTCACTGGTGGCCTGAGGAACAGGGCTACTCTAATGAGCTCTGACAAAGTCATTGGGGATGGAATAAATGATGTAGAGACAATGACTGTGTTTCCAGTCATGGTGGTTTGAAGCTATATGTACCCCAGAAAAACATGTTCTTAAAGGGAAACCATTCCTGTGGGTGTGAACCCATTGTAAATAGGATGGTTTGATGAGGTTACTTCACTTAGGGTGTAGCCCAGCCCAATCAGGATGGTTTTAATCCTAATACTGGAGTCCTTTATAAGAGAATAAAATTTAGCTACACAGAAAGAAAGCCAAGGATGCAAGAAACTGAAATCAATGAAAACCAGAAAAGAAGGGAGCGATCAGGAGACTGCCATGTGCCTTGCCATGGCACAGAGAAGCCATAGATCACCGGCAGCTGGTCTTCAAGAAGAAAGCATCACCTTGATGATGCTCTGATTTGGACATTTTCCTGGCCTCAAAGCCATGAGAAAATAAATTTCCATTGTTTTAGCTAACCCATTTCATGGTATTTGCTTGGGCAGCCCAGGAAATGAAAACACTGTTTGCCATGTCTTATAGTAGTGGAAAGATCATGGGATGGACATTTAGTAGCTGTCAATACAATCTAAAAGTGCAAGTTGTTATTTAAATATTCATTATGTAGTTACCATTAAACCATAATGATAAAAGAGAATGCATTATGATGCCTAACATCTGTCCATCAGTAGAGTATATGGTTTTAGATTTTCATTCCCTGAAAATCCTTCAGGAAAGGAGCATAACATCTAACATGAATTCACTAGAACTGATCACACATCAGGAGGAAACGGAAGACTATGACATCTTATATTCTAATTTGACAGCTGATATGGTTCAGATTCCTATAATAAGGTTCTAGTCTCATATGACAATCAAATCAATGTCATGTGGCTAGTAAGAGACGCATCAAGTGGACTGGAAAAGACGGTGGGCTGCTGGCGTAGGCAGATCTGAATATAGCGCCAGTTACTCCACTTAGGACTTGCATGACAGATCAATCTATTTAACCTCTCTGAGCCTCACTTCCTGATCTGTACAATGCGATTAATAATATCTACCTCTCAGAGTTGGTGAGAGATCATGAAACAAAGCTGGAAAGCATCAATTAACAGTGTTCATCAGAAAACAGATATTCAATAAAGGGTAGCCATATAGGCCATATAAAAGGTGTTTTCAAATTATGATTTAATAATTATGATGTGGTATCCCAGACGGCTTTGTCCCAAGAAATTCAATACATTCAATTACTGGAAAATTAACAAGCATCTTTCATGCCTGGATCTTGTGCACCTTGACATCATATTCTTACTTTAAAATGGTGGCTCATGTCTACCGACGCTTTTAGTCCTTATGGCTCTCTCCATGCTATTCAGCCCAGATTCACAGTGTTCTCTAATATATGATTGCTGGGAAATAGGGGAAAAGAAATGACCGAAGCATCTTCCATTGGCAGGAAGTGGAGTAGCGTGAGGGGGCAGAGGGAGGTAAAATCAGAGTCTAAGAGTCAGTTATTGGGACCAATCACAAAACAGCTAAACATAGTTCAGAGAAAGTGGTGAGTGTGATGTGCATATGTGCTTGGGCGTATATATTTGTGTGTGTATATGCATGCGTGTGCATGTGCATGGTTAATTTTCATACCCAGAATATATATTTTTTTGGTCTTTATTTTAAGATGAGTTTTGTTGCGGTATAATTTACAAACAATAAATGCACCCATCTTAACAATACACTTTGATGAGTTTTCACCGTGTATATACCTATGTAACCACCACCACAATCAGGATTTAGGGAATTTCCATCATCTCAGAAAGTTCCCTTGTATTTCTTTGTACCAATATCCCCTCCCTCAACTCAGGCAACCACCGATCTGTGCTCACTACAGCCACTATAGATTTGTTCCTAAACTGTGCCAAAGTATTCTGGGGCACTACAGCAAACTCCAGGGCATCATGGGATACTTTAAATATTTGAGAGAAACACAGGGGTATTTATTAGAAACCATGGGAACCATTTCCATTATGTTGTTTGGATGTAACTACTTAACTGGAACTGTTAGGTTTTTAGGTATTTTGTTTGTTTGTTTTGTTTTGTTTTGTTTTGCCCTGCGGTACCTTGAAAAATCTACTGGAACACTATGGTACCCCTGAACTTTCTCAGGATCCTCTTAATTCTTAATTGGAATCATGCAATCTTTATTCCTTTGTATCTGGATTCTTTTGTTCAGCATATTTTTGAGGCTTATGCTTGCTGTTGTCTGTATCACTTTATCATTCTTTTATATTAGTGAGAAGGATACTAGCATATAGATATACCACAATTTCTCTAAATAAATCTGCCATGAGTGTTCATGTACATATCTTTTGGGTATATAAATTTTCTTTTCTCTTGGGTGCATATCTATAAGCAGAATTTCTGGGTCATATGTTAAGTGCATGCTTAACTTTTTAAGAAATTGTCATACTGCTTTCCAATGCACCATTTTTACACTCCCAGTTGTTCCACATCCTTGCCAATATAGTATTACCAGTCTTTTTAATTTTAGCCTTATGGTGGGTGTGTGGTGCTATCTCGTGTTTTTAATTTGCATTTTCCTGATGACTAATGATGCTGAGAATCTTTTCATGAGCTTATTGGACATTTGTATATCTTTAGTGAGCTCAGTTGAAATCTTTTGTCCATTTAAAAAATCGAGTGGTTTATCTTCTTATGATTGAGTTGAATTTTTATATGTTCTTAATAAAAGTTCATTGTTAGATTATATATACATATATTATTTTTCTTTCTCTTGGTCTGTGGTTTGCTTTTTGATGGCCTTAACCGTATCTTTCAAAGAACAAAGCTTTTTGATTTTGATAAAGTCTATTTTATCATTATTTCCTTTAATAGTTTATGCTTTCTCATGTCTTTAGCAATTTTTGCCTACCACAAGATCAAAAAGACTTTCTTTTTTTTTCTTGGATGCTTTGTAGTTTTGCTTTTTACATTTAGGGCTTATGATAGGATTCATATATGGTGGGAGGTAAGGACCGAGGTTCATGTTTTTTCTTTATGGATAACCAGTTTTCAAGTAACATTTTCAAAACAAGAATTTAATTTCCCATTGAATCACTTTGGCATCTTTGTTGAATATTTATTGACCATATTTGTGTGGGTCTATTTCTGGACTCTCTTTTCTTTTTCATTGATCTTATGACTCTCCTTTGCCAGAACCTCACTCTTTCAATTATTGTAGCTTTATAGTAAGCCTTGAAATCCAGGTAATATAAGTCCTCCAACTTTGTTCTTTTTCAAAATTGTTTTGGTTATCATAGATCCTTTGCATTTTTATGTGAACTGTAGGATCAACAAGGCATTTCTACAGAAAAGCTTGCTGGAATTGATAGGCTCTTCCTTGGGCATAATTGAGGTGGTCAGGCCAGTTCCTCTGGAAAGAAGTGTAAACTTAGGGTAATTTAAACAGTGAATGAAAGAAAAAAGTAGGGAAAAAAGAAAGACAACCCCTAAAGCTCTCTTTCTAACATCATCCTTAAATTAGTGATTTAATGTTTGTGGAAAGTTGAATTTCTCTGGGAGGGGTAACACATTAAAGTTTTAGACCTTTAGTTTGAATGACTCTAGCTGCTTTGGTATACTGTGAATGCACTGGGATCTTGAAGAAAATAGGGCATTAGAAGAGGAAGGAACAATATAAATAGAGGAGTTGCAGAGTATTAAGATAAACACTGCCCACCTTGGTTCTGCTCTTGAAAATCACAATTCAGAAATTATCTTCTCATTGGACACACTGCCCTGTCCAATTAAGCAGTAACAGTGGGTCCCAAACCTGGGATGACTTTAGGGAGCTGCGGGTGACTCAGTGTTAGGTGGAGAGAAATGGTGGAATTTCCCTGGTATTTGTCAGCAGAGGGAGTAATAAAATTAGAATTTGAAGTATTCATGATATTAACCAAGGTTAAAATGATGATGATAATGTTGGAAGTCAGTATTTGTGGGGATGGAAAGAAAACATAGGCATTGGAACAAAAATGTCTTGGATTTATGTCCAATTTTCTTGCTGAGTGACATTAGGCAAGTGAATTGCAACATGGATTTCATAATTTGCCATGAGAATTAAACAAGATCTCTCCAGCCGCCTCCTGTGTATCACAGGCACCTCACGTTCAACAGGTCCCAAACTGAATCCACGGTTTTCCTCCTCAAACCTGCTCCTCTTTTGGTGTTTCCTTTTCTGTGGACAGCTCCACCATCCACTGCAATGGATGTGTAACCTTTGTAGCAGCCTACAATCTTTGGAACATCTTCTCCATATTTTGACTTTTTTTCCCCAACATTGAAACTAAAACACGAAAACAAAAATCAACTACATTTCCCAGCCTCCTTTGCTGCTAGGACACAGACATGTGACTTAAGTCCATGCATTGGACAGCTCACAGTGGGACTGGGTGAGGAAAGAGGCAGAATATTGCATCCCCATTTTGGGGGAACAGGAGTGGGCAGAGGCACTGTGGTCTTCTGATCTCCCTGCTGTATTCACCAGAGTTGTTTCTGGAAACCCAGCCAAGAACCTGATCCACTCTTCCTTCCACAGATTCTACTAGGCACTAGAACCAATACATGCTAAGCTACACAAGCCAGAAACCTCGATTCCCAGCCCTGACCCCTTTCTCTCTAACTATGGTAGCCTTACTGATTCTACCCCTCCAGTACCTTCTGAATCTGTCTACTTCTCTCCATCTCCACTGTCCCAGCCCTGGTCAAGCCACCATGGTTTCTCATCTGGACATGGGCAATACCCTGTAATGGGTCTCTTTTTCCACTCTTCCAAACTTATCTCTATGCTGGATGGAAAGTCATTCTTGCAAAAAGGCAAACCTACCACTTTCTTGCTGAACACTCCTCAGTAGCTCAGATTATTCTCAGGGTAAAGTTCAAAACCTTCAAATTGATCTACCTGATTCTCCATCACCGGCCTCCTGCCTCTTTCATTGGGCCCACCTGGCCAAGCTCTGTCCTTGCTCAGCCTTCAGCTACACAGGCTTTCTCTCTGCTCCTCAAATGGGTTGGCTCTTTCCTGTCTCAAGGCCTTCATTCCCTCGCTTGGAATACATCCCATCTCCACCCAGCCAACTCTCCCTCAGCCTTCGATCCCAGCCTCAACTTTCCACCCCAGCGAAGCCTTCCCTGGCCCCTACTATATACTCTACTTTGTCCCAGCATTTTTCACAGTTGTAATTAAATCATCCCAGAATTGATTTGTTAGGTAGAATGGCACAGACTTTAAAGCATGGGCTCAATAGCCAGATTGTCTGCGTCCTGGGTGGCTCCTTCACTTATTGCCTGGGTGACTCTGGGCAGGTTACATAATCTTTCTGTGCCTTGGTTTTCCCATTCTGAAAGTTGGGCATAATAATAGCACTGTGCTAGTGCTGTCTAAGGTCTGTTGCACTTAGAATGGGGTCAGCATATTTTTTCTAAAATGGGCTAGATAGTAAATATTTTAAGTTTTGTGGGTTATATAGTCTCTTATATAACTACTCAGCTCTGCCATTGTAGTGAAAGTAGCCACAGACATCTAAGTGAATAGGTGTGGCTGTGTTCCAATAAAACTTCATTTATAAAAAAACAGGTAATATGCTGGATTTGCCCCATGGGTCATATTTTGCCAAACTTCGCCTTAGAATAGGCTTAGCACAAAGCATGTGCTCAAAAAGTTAATTGTTTAATGTCTTTCTTTCTTGCTAGAATATATGCTCCATGAGGGCAAGGTCTCTCTTGTTAGGCTCTGTCTTCCCAGTGCCAAGCTTGGTAAGTAGTACTTAGTAGAAGTTCAATAAATACTCACTTAATGACAGATTGAGAATGTCAAGGACTTGACCCAGAGACAGGGTAGAGCTGGTGTTCAAGAATTGTTGGTTTTCTTTGCTGCCTTCTTGTTTAAGGATGGTATTATTAACTCATCCTTAATATAGCATTTATTTTGAGTTGTTTTTTTTTTTTTCAGTAGAAATGGTGGACTTGACTTTCTTGGGATAGATATTCAAGGGTAGAATTTCCTACTCAAACAACGTGACTTTATGACTCGTGATGTGCTGAAATCACTATAACTAGAATTGATAGAGGACCTACCACATGCTACAGGTTTTAATATAACTCCTTGAATCTTCGCAACAACTCTGCGAAACGAACATCCCCCATTTACAGATGAAGAACCCGAGAAGCAGGAACGTTAAGCATTTCACCAACTGGTGGTTGGCAGAGCTGGAAACTGGACCCTGGTCTACTGGCTTCGAGTCCTGTCCTCTTTCTTCTGAGCCACACTGCTCCTCGCGTTGTCGGTTTTCAAGGGGAGAGAGCAAGGCTCCTGTAGGGCTCTAAGTGTTAGTATGAAAAAAATTGCTTCCTAACTCACTTGGTAAAAATCCAGAAGAAATCTAAAAGATGATATGGAGGTAATTTTCCAGAGAAAGCAACCAAACTCTTTCTTCTTATTGCTCATCCTATGCCCCCTCCCCCCTTAGAGAAATATTTAACTTTCTCCCACTTGCACTTGGGATGTAAACAGCCTACGGACAGCCTCTACCTGCAGAGCCTTTTTCTGCCTCCTCTGGATCTGATCACATGTCTGCTACTTAGCAGGGCAAAGTCTAACTTACCTCCTCCCTGACTGTGCTAATTAGATTTGTGGAGCTCTATCAGGGAGACACAGACTTTCCGCTGATAACTTGGAGACTTTCTCTGAACCACAGGATTTAGTTCTAAAAGGCCCCATTAGCCTCTTTGCTCGCTTCTCCTTTTGTGGCTAAGGAAAAAGCCGGACAGACACTCCATGGGCTGACTGCCTGAGACTGCGACAACCTCCATGGCAATCTTTTTTTTCCAACCTGGAGAGTTTCCTTGGCAACCAAGTTAATTGTCAGTCACTCACTGCTTTCAATTCTTCAACTTCTTATTAATGCTTGTTCAGTTTTGAATAGTTTGTCTTATTTGAAAAGAAACTGCAGAAGCTGCACTTTTGTTATTGCAATTTTTTTTTTTTTTTTTTTAAAAACATATTTCTGCCAGGGTTTTTAAAGGGCCCGGAAAGATTTCCCTTATGAACATTTGGAAGCACAGTTAAAACAACCGCAAATTGTACCTATGATGTGTCAGGCACTGTTCTAAGTGCTTTATATATCATCACTCAGTTAATCTTCGTGAAAACCCACAAGGTAGGTACAGTTATTATCCCTGTTTTACAGATGAAGAAATCGAGGCACCAGGAGATGAAGTACCTTGCCCAAGGTCAACAGGCAGTATGAATTTTAGATGACATGATGTAATTTCTTCAGACGTTTATGGGGTATCTGCATTTTTACAGGAGGCTCCTGGATGGGGGAAACCTTGGCCCAAAGAAGCAGCTTCTTACTGATGGAGTCACAGGCAGGTGATGGGTGTCATAGATTGAATGGTGTCCCCCAAAAGGACAAGTTCAAGACCTAACTCCTCAATCCTGGGACTGTGAACTCACGAGTAAATTAGATCTTTGAAGATCTTAATAATATGAGGTCAAACTGGATTAGGGTAGGTCTAATCCTATATGACTAGAGTCTTTCTAAGCAGAGGGAATTTGGACGCAGTAGGAGGAGACAGATGGGGAGAGACACAGCCACATGACGGAGACCGAATTATGGATTGCTGGCAGGTCGCCACCAGCACGCTCCAGACTTCAGTGGACGTGTGGCCCTGCTGACACCTTCATCTTGGACTTCTAGCCTCCAGCACTGGGACAGCGGTAAATTCCCATTCTTTGTACCACCCAGGCTGTGCTATCTGTTACAGCAGCTCTGGAACACTAAGACACCGGGAGGGAGATTTTTGGGAAGGGGGCTTTTGGGGGCCCTGCTCATCACCCCAGCTGGGCATTCAGGGGCCACCAGCAGCATGTCCCTGTTTAGTCCAATGGCACGTAGTGGAGTCGATTAGAAAACACAGACCCTAGGGTCACGCAGCGCAGGGAACACGTGTTGCTTCCATGACTGGGTCACTGGGCACATTTGCTGGCAAATTCTTAGGCTGAGGCTGGCTGGCCCAGGAAAGGGTTTCTCTTGAGGAAATTCACTCCCTGGATAGGATTTTGGCATAGACCAAGATTTTCCAATCCTGGAACTAACGACACTTTGGGTCAGATTATTTTTTGGGGGTGATGGTGGTGGTGGTATTGGCCTGGGCATTGTAGGATGTTTAGCAGCACCCTTGGCCTCTACCCACGAGATGCCACTAACACCTCCCAGCTGTGACCACAGATGTCTCCAGATGTGGCTACAGATTCCCTGGGTACAAAATCGTCCCTGGCTGAGAACAACGGGATTAGAGGCTTAATCCCATTCTGACGTGGTTGTTCTTTTGTTTGTTGGTTTGTTTTTTAACGATTCTGTTAAATGTTCTCAGCATAAAGAGCTGTTTTACATAAAACCACTCTGTTTACACGCTGAGGGGTTGGAATTTAGACTCACAACTCAGATATGCAGAAGGGTGACTGGATTTCTGGAATTTGTTAGAAGTTGCCTTCTCCTGTCATTGGAAACAGCTCACCAACCCCCCCACCCCGTTTCCACCCCGAACAGCTCTCTCTCCACTCAAGGTAACTCGGTATTTTCTGGTTACAAATAAAAGCCTCTTTTCAGTAATTTCTCAGTTATCTCAAGGCTCAAAGTTCCTAGCAGGCCTTTTCCCCACCTCCGAGACTCCTCAGCTTCCCCTCCTGGGACGCCCAGGGGCCGGGAGGAGCAGAGGGGCAGGCGGCTGGCTCTCCGAGCTGGTCCGGGTGGCTGGGCCCCCAGGGGTGTGTCTTCCTGCTTGGTCTTTGGGCGGGGCTTCATCGTGCTTGGCCCCACCCACCACCCCAAACGCCCCGTGCTGCTTGGTCACCCAGCCCCAGCATCCCCCTGGCTCCCTTCTGGGCTGTCACCCCTGACCTTGTGTCCTTTCAGTCCAGGTGACCCCTGTCAGGTCCCTGACTAAATTCTTGTTACCTCCTGGCCCCTGGATGGCCATCGTGCTGGGTGGGGGTGGGGGGCTCACTCAGGTCCTCGTCTCTCCAGATCTGCTTGTCACCATCCCTAACTGCAGCCCATTCCCCAATCACCTCCAACCCCACCTTCTGAGGCTGCCTCCTGTCTGGCTTCCAGGAAGGAAGTGGGACACCCCACAGTATGCCTTTGGCTCCTGGATGGTGCAATTACAAATCTGGAGAAAAATGGAAACCTAGGTATTTAAGTATTTATCTTGTGTAATGGTAATTTGAAAGTGCATAGAATTGATTTTTAAAAATCAATAGACTTTATTTTGTAGACAGTTTTGGGTTTACAGAAAAATTGAGTAGGAAGTACAGAGAATTCCCATAGACCCCTCCCCCCAGGAGGTTTTCTTATTATTAACATCTTGTGTTAATGTGGCACAATTGTTACAATTGATGAACCCATATTGATATACATTATAGTAATTAAAGTCCATAGTTTACATTAGGTTCACTCTTTGTACTGTACAGTTCTAAAGGTTTTGACAAATGCATGATGTCATGTACCTACCCTGACAATATTATACAGAATAGTTTCACGGCTCTGAAAGTGCCCTGGGCCCCACCTAGTCATCTCTTTGTCAATTCCACACCATCCCTCCTTCTTCCCAATCCCTTGCAATCATTGATCATTTTACTGTCTTTGTAGTTTTGCCTTTTGCAGGATGCCACATAGTTGGAATCACAGTCTGTATTCTTTTCAGACTGACTTCTTTCAATTAACAAAATGCATTTAAGTTTTCTCCATGACTCTTTTTTCTATTTTGCCTTTTTTAAAAATTAAATTCAGTTTTATTGAGATATATTCACATACCATGCAGTCATCCATGGCGTACAATCAACAGTTCACAGTACCATCATATAGTTATGCATTCATCATCCCAATCTATTTTTGAATATTTTCCTTACACCAGAAGGAATCAAAATAAGAATAAAAAATAAAAGTAAAAAAAAAAAGCACACCCAAATCATTTCCCTCATCCCACCCTATTTTTCATTTAGTTTTTGTACCCATTTTTCTACTCATCCATCCACACACTGGATAAAGGGAGTACAATCCACAAGGTTTTCACAATCACACTATCACCCCTTGTAATCTACATTGTTACACAATCATCTTCAAGAGTCAAGGCTATTGGGTTGGAGTTTGATAGTTTCAGATATTTACTTCTAGCTATTCCAATACATTAAAACCTAAAAAGTGTTATCCATATAGTGTGTAAGAATGTCTTCCAGAGTGACCTCTCGACTCCATGTGAAATCTCTCAGCCACTGAAACTTTATTTCGTTTCATTTCGCATCCCCCTTTTTGGTCAAGAAGATGTACTCAATCCCATAATGCCGGGTCCAGATTCATCCCCGGGAATCATATCCTGCATTGCCAGGGAGATTTACACCCCTTCTCCATGACTTTTGTGGCTTGATAGCTCATTTCTTTTTATCGCTGAATAATGTTGCATTGTATGGATGTACCACAGTTTGTTTGTCCAATCATCTATTGAAAGATGTCTTGGTTGCTTCCAATTTTTTGGCCTTTTTTGAATGAATTTTCTGAAAACATTTGTGTGCAGGTTTCTGGGTGCACATCAGTTTTCATCTTGTTCGGATCAATACCTAGGAGTGTGATTATGGGAGCATCTCATAAGCCTGTATTTAACTTCGTAAGAAACAGCCAGACTGTCTTCCAAAGTAGCTGTACTGTTTTGTATTCTCACCAGCCATGGATGAGATAGAATTGATTTTAAAATGGCCTTTTAGTGCCCTAATCCAGCAATCCCTCACAATTGACTGATCCAGCAGAAATTCTACTTTCGGTGGGTTGCAAACACCTCATTCCCTTCTCCTCTCTCACTTCCTTGTACTTGGTTGGCTCCACCACAGTCATTAAACCTACTTGTGCCTGCTCTGAGCTGTCCCCCGCATGGCTGGAGGCTGCTGGAGCAAGATCCTGGCCTCATCTCACTTGAAATGAATAGTCAGTGACTTGCAACGCTCTCCACGATGGTCCTGTGTTTCCCTGGCTCACCTGCTCTTTCACTGCCCCAGATGCCCAGTTCCCACCTCCTCCCCACCCTCAGTCTCTGTGGAAGCTGTTGCCTCCTACTTCTCTGAGAAGAGATGCCCTCGCCACCGTGCCTGCTACCTGCTGGCTGCGCCCGGGCTCCCAGGCTCTCCCTTCGTCCTTATTACCTGGGCTCCTGACAAGGACCATTCCTGCCCTCGTGAGGTGTTTCTCACCTTCTCCTCTGCTCACCAATTCCTTCTCTCTAAACCGAATCATCATTTTTTTCCCTTTACTGGATCATTTTCATCAATATACAATCTTTTCTTGGCCTGGTATAGAGCTCCCACGTCATTTCTCTTCTTTTTACAGCAACTTTTCCATTTTGGCTGTCTTCAGTCATGCTCCTCCCATTCCCTTTTTTCCCTTTTAAAAAATTATTGTAGTAAAATATATATTACATAAAATTTTCCCTTTTAACCATTTCTAAGTGTACAATTCAGTGACATTAATTGCATTCACAGTGTTGTGTGACCATTGCCACTATTTCCAATACTCTTTATCATCCCAAATAGAAACTCTGTTCCCATTAAAAAATAACTCTCCATTCTCTCTTCCCCCTACCCTGCCCCTGGTAACCTCTCATCTACTTTCTGTCTCTGTGAATTTGCTTATTCTAGGTATTTCATATAAGTGGAATGATCCGTATTTGTCCTTTTATATCTGGCTTATTTCACTTAGCATAATGTTTTCATGGTTCATCCCTGTTGTAGCATTTATCAGAACTTCACTCCTTTTTAGGGTTTTATAATATTCCATTGCATAGCTATACTGCATTTTGTTGAACCATTCATTAATATGTTGGACACTTGGGTTATTTCTACTTTTTGGGTATTATGAATAATGTTGCTATGAATGTTGTCAAACAAGTGTCTGTTTGAGTTCCTGTTTTCAATTCTTTTGGGTATATACCCATAGAATTGCTGGGTTACATGATTAATTCTGTGGTTCACTTTTCAAGTGACCACCAAATCCATTGTCTTGAACTCCTCTTCAGTTGGGCTCTCATTCTTACCAATCCACAAAAACTGCGTCTTTCAAGGTCACCAGTGATCTCCCACATTGCTAAATCTCGCAGTCAGCTCAATTCTCAGTCGTCCTCTTTTTTTTGGGGGGGGGGGGTTCCAAAATTATATATATATATATATATATTTTAAATTCAGTTTTACTGAAATATATTCACATACCACACAATCATCCATGTTATACAATCAACTGTTCACAGTATGATCATATAGTTATGAATTCATCACCATAATCTATTTCTGAACATTTTCCTTACATCAGAAAGAATCAGAATAAGAATAAAAAATAAAAGTAAAAAAAGAACACCCAAAACATCCCCCCCATCCCACCCTATTTGTCATTTAGTTTTTATCCCCATTTTTCTACTCATCCATCCATACACTAGATAAAGGGAGTGTGATCCACAAGGTCTTCACAATCACACTGTCACCCCTTGTAATCTACATTAGTATATAATCATCTTCAGGAGTCCAGACTACTGGGTTGGAGTTTGGTAGTTTCAGGTATTTACTTCTAGCTATGCCAATACATTAAAACCTAAGAGGTGTTATCTATATAGTGCATAAGAGTGTCCACCAGAGTGACCTTTCGACTCCATTTGAAATCTCTCAGCCACTGAAACTATTTCATCTCATTTTGCATCCCCCTTTTGGTCAAGAAGATATTTTCAATCCCACAATGCCGGGTCCAGATTCATCCCCAGGAGTCATATCCTGCGTTGCCAGGGAGATTTACACCCCTGGGAGTCGGGTCCCACATAAGGGGGGAGGGCAGTGAGTTCACCTGCCGAGGTGGCTCAATTAGAGAGAGAGAGAGGGCCACATCTAAGCAACATAGAGGTACTCAGGGGGAGATTCTTAGGCACAATTATATGCAAGTTTAGCCTCTCCTTTGCAGTAACTAGCTTCATAAGGGCAAGTCCCACGATCGAGGGCTTGGCACATCAAACCGCCAGTCCCAATGTTTGTGACAACATCAACACCAGTCCAGGTGAGGAAGTCCAACACTTCTGCACCTTCCCCCAGCTCCTCGGGGTGGGGGTGGGGGGAGGCTGTAAATATATTTTTTATTCTCTGCCCAAATTACTTTGGGATGTGTCACTATTTCACTCTAACCTATACTAACCTACCATGTCTCACTTCTTATTCAAAGTTCCATGTAATTGTGGTGTTTGAACAAACCGGTCAGTCTTCCTCTTAATTGAACTATCAGCACTGCTGATTTGGCCAGTCACTCTTCTCACAACACTTCTCTACTAGGCTTCTCCAGTACACAAATTCTCCTTTCTGAAAGTTTCTCCTCTATCTTCTCTGTTGATTTCTCCTCTTCTCTGACCTCTTACTGTTGGAGTGTGGTCCTTGGACCTCCTTCCTATCTACTCTCAATTCTTCAGTGATCTCAGCTAGTCTCATGGCTTTAAGTACCATTTATATGTTGACAACTGCCCAATTTCTATTTCCAGCCTTGACGTCTCCCCTGTACTCCAGACTTGAATGTCCTACTGCCTACTCAATATCTCCATTTGGATGCCCAATAGACTTCTCAAACTCAACCTCTTCAAAATGAGGTTCTAATCTTCCTCCTAAATCTCCCCCCCAACCCACAATCTTCCTCATCTCAGTAACTGGTATCTCAATCCTTCCAGTTGCTGAGGTAAAAACTCTTGGAGTTATCCTTGATTTCACATTTTCTCTCCTATGCAGCCTCCAGTCCATCTGCAAATATTGTGCCATCTTTAAGAATATATGCAGAATTCAATCTCTTCTCCCCACTGCCTCTACTACCACCCTGGCCCAAGCCGCCATCATTTCTTTCTGGGTTATTACAATAGCCTTCCTTCTGGGCTCCCTGCTTCCACCTGTTTGCCCCAGTCTAGCCCAACACACAGCAGCTCAAATGCTCTTATTAACATGTAAGACACAGCACATCTCTCCTCTGTCCAGAAACTTCAGTGACACACCATCTCATGCAGAGTAAATGTCCAGTCTTCATCACGACCCGATCGGCTCCCACTTCCTTCTGACCTCATCTTCTGCAGGACTGCTTGCTCGCTCCCCTACCGCATACAGGTCTCCTCACTGTTCCTTGGGCTCTCTAGGAATACCTGCACTTCAGAGCCTTTGCACTTGCTGTTCCCTTGGTCTGGGATGCTCTTCCCTTACGTATCTGCTTGGATCACTTCCTCTTCTCCTTCAGGTCTTCATTCAGATATCACTTCTCAGTACTTTATATAAATCTGTGATCTCTCCCCCAATGATAGGGTCTCCCTTCCTTGCTTTATTTATTTTTATTCTTAGTACTTATGATCATCTACAACAGTCAACGTTTTAGTTCTTTCTTCCCACTCAAGCATGCTTATATGTATCTTGGTTTGTACTGGTAAGCCCAAGGTAATCAAATGGTCTTTGTAAGAAGGAAGCAAGAGGTCAAAGAAGGAGAAGAGATGTGACAATGGAAGTGGGAATTGAAGTGATGCACTTTGAAGATGGAAGAAGGGATCGCCAGCCAAGTAAAGAAGGCTACCTCTAGGAGCTGGAAAAAGCAAGGAAACGGCTTCTCCCCTCCAGCCTCCAGAAGGAACCAGTTCTACTGACACCCTGACTTTAGCCAATGAAATTGATTTCAGGCTTCTGATCTCCAGATCTGTAAGATAATAAATCAATGTTGTTTTAAGACTCAAAATTTGAGGGCATTTGTTACAGCAGCAACAGGAAATGAATTCACGGGGGATGAGGATCTAGTTGGTTGTTGCTTCATGTTAACACCACCCAAGAGCCTTATGGAGGTAACCAGATGCTGGAGATCAGCCTTTTGTGCAGCCTTTGCTGGGTCTGGGATGCCTGCAAGGCCAGAACATGTGTTATGTTTTGATGCCTTGCCAGAAATGGATTCATTGCTAGTCTATCAACCTGAGACATTAGGAAATGAAGTCAGCTGTAAACTGTGCCAGAAGCGGGGTGGGGTACATCAAATGAAGCATCTGGCTGGAAGGCTTTTGTGTCGACAGTTGCCAGAGGTGATGGAGAGAGATGGTCAGTTCCAGGGTGACCAGGGACAGAGGGAGGTAGAGAGGGTGGGAGTCCAGCACCAAGTGCACTGAGCACTGACTGTCCCCTGGGCCTGTCTGTAATGCCTTGTTTGTTAGGTGGGGAGCAAGCTCTGAAAGGGACGCCATTGACCTCATTCTGGTCCATGGTCTCTTATCCCAGACCATGGCATTGGCTGTGTTTCAGAATTCAGAATTTTTTTTTTTTAACTTTAGAAACATAATTTTGTTCATGTGTGGTCCATTTTGCAATAATCACAGCATCATTATAAATAAAGACTACAAATAACCCCACATCAGAGCTAGTTTTGCCACTAAATGCATTTGCCACAAATTTATTTCCAATTACTTTAGAACTTTTTAGATTACAGAATTGTGAATAAGGGATTGTGGACATATATCAAAGGTTATCAGTTTGTGGTCATAAGGAAAAAAATAGGTATCTTCACATTAATCCGTCACTGGATAAACCACCACTTACGGTTTGTGTGTATAAGAATTTTGATGGAATTAATTGCTTAACTTAGGTTAGAAAGGTGAGTGAATTGAAATGACTGATTAAATTTTTGGTCAACTCCATCAGCATGACCACAGGACTTTCTGGTTTCACACAGCTCTCAAGTCAATGGGAGCTGTGGAGATAACGACTTTTTGACAAAAACTCTAGGGAGGAAATGAAATTGGCTTGGTCAACTATTTGGAAATTAAGATGAAAAATTGATGTCAGTGATGTGCTCATAAGCTTTACTAAATAAAGTAAGCCAAATTCAGCTGATGGTCCTTAGATGAGATGGGTGGGAAGCCTTGAAAAAATACATTTGTTTTAGATTTAATTACCTAATTAGGATAGTTACACAATTTCTGAATACTTACCCCATGTGAAGCTTTGTGAAAGGCACTTTAAAATACATTCCATCATTTAATCCTCATAAAACTCGGCAGTTTACACGTTACTGTCCCTGGAAAGCTATGTTGCTTGAGGGGCCCAGTGAAACATAAAAATGTGGAAACCATTTTTCAAAAGTTATTAAGATTTCAAGATGACAACAGCAGAGCATTAAACCAAACTCGGGGCCCTTTGTAAGCACCGGGGCCCTGTGAGAATGAAGCTAGCTCTGACTGTCCCCATTTTTCAAATGAAGGTACCGAGACATGGAAAGGCTACATACTCAAGCACAGATGCTGAGCCCCAGAAGACGAGGGAGGGAGGGACTTCTGGGTCATTGGAGCCCAGGCACAGCTCAGGGGAGACGCTCAGTCACTATTACATGACAGACAGCAAGTCACAACGAGTCAGCAAGCATCAAGGCGTATCTAGGACTTCCGTAGGTGTTGCTGGGAGCACGAGAGAGAGAGGAAGCTAAAACCTGGCAATATACACAAACAGCTCATACTAGTAATCACTATAAATATATCGGAGGCACTTGCTCTCATTCCTCCTTGGTGGGGTCTGTTTGTTAATTCCTTTGGGTGGGTAACGTGAGCCAGCTAACGTGTGAAGATTTCTCATTAAACAACTATTTTGCCTAATTGAGTTAAATCAATGTAAATGCCAATTAGTACCTTCCAAAGAGTAAAAATGGATCTCTAATCATTTGCAGTATTGCTTAGCACAGGGGGCACTGGGGAGGTGGGTTTTTGAAACCTACATCATATTTCATGTTTTACGTACTTCATGTAAGACCCCAAGTGACATTTGTAAGGTTGTAGCCAAGATGCAACTGAGATGCTTGAATACGGTTGATTTCGAGGCTGTTGTCATGAGAAACTCAGTTGGTGGCTATAAATGTGCTTGTGCGGCTACAACAAAGAATTTCTCACATGATTCTGTAGCTAGAATTATGCTAGTGAAATTCAAGTGACAGCTGAAGACAACAAGGCGGACTGAGAATGGCCAAAGGTATGACAAATAGTTGCTGTCACCACACATTGTGACTTGGGGAATGGCTTTGGCAGATGATGGGACGTTTCTGTGTTCTCCCCCTGTAGGATTCCAGCGAGATGGTTCCCTGACAGCTGACATGTCCAGCTGACCTTTTGTCTGAGGCATCTGGCTTCGTTGATCTAAAAATAAAAAGGCTCCTTTTGCCTTGTATCAGCATGGGGGGCCTCGAACACCATCAGGGTCTCTTAGGGCACTCCAAAGAAAGTGTCCTAAATCTCCCATAAGAAGAATGGAGGGAAAGAGTGAGGGATGGGGGAATTCAGCAGTTCAGGGATGTTACCACAGACCCCCAACTGCTCCATCTTTTCATTCTGCCATCCCTGGTGTAATGGCTTTCATCCCCAGCTTTGTTTCCCAAAGTCATAAGACATCATTTCCTCAGGAAATTGTGTCCAAGTACAGGAAGAGTGTCTTATTTTCGGTTCCCCTAAAAGCGGAGACTGATATAATTTTATTTGGGAGCTGATCCAGGAAGCAGAAGTGAGGGATGGGGAGAGTGAGCCAGGGAAGGAGAAAAAGCCAATATAAGACCATGTCATTGAGCCTGCTGCTGCGGTGGGGGAAGGGGGCTGGATCTGCTGGGATCTCCTGAGAAGCAGATGGAATGGACCCAGAATTGTCCACCTGGAGCATGAGGGGCTCCCAGAGCCTTTGTCCACTGCTCCCCACTGGCTGGGAGGGTTTTAGAGGCAGGTGTAAGCGGTGGCAGTGGAGCAGAATAGAAGACCAAAACAACAAAGCCCAGATGCTTAGTATGCAGGCTTGCATGCTGTCAGCTCAAGGTGGGTATGTCATTTCAAGGGGAGCTCTCAGCTCGAGGGGAGTATGAGCTTGCTAAGAATGTCCACTGCAGGTACTGAAATCAAGGTGGGCTGAGGGATGTGATGCAGGGAACCAGAGGCATCTTCTACCATGGGAAAAGTGGAGGCTTCTCCTTTCCTGCCTCTTTCTTCATCAGGGATGCCTTCCCCCAAAGCCACCAGGAGGTGCCCCTCATGTCTCACTGGACAGAACTGAGTCACCTCCTACCTCTGAACCAATAACTGGCAAATGAAGATGATGACTGACTTGGAACCAATCAACTTCTAAATGAAATTGGGGTTCTGTTAGCAAGAAATGAAGGGGGAATGGCTATTGGCTAGGCAGCCAATAGTGCCTATTCTCTAGACAACGAAGAAACCATTCAAGGGTTTAAGGGACAGGAGTGGTGTCATCTCTGACATGTTTTAATTCTGGTGACAGAATGAAAAAGAGAATAGAGAGGTAAGAAATTGGGGGGCAGGGGTTGACCAATGAAGAGGTTACTACCTGAACCTAGGACAGTGTCAATAGCAAAGAGTGTGGGATGTCCACCACAGTTAGAAGGAGAAAAATCCTACTGTCACTGCCGTGAGACACCGCAGTTCATTGGCTCTCAAACTTTAGTGTGCCTGGCAATCAACTGAGCCCTCCCCCAGGGATATGATTCAGAAGGTATGAGGTGAGGAGCACGAGTGTGCATTTTTCATTCACATCCTCCAGGTGGCTGTGAAGCAGGTGGTTGGTGCCCACACATTATCACTTTCCCAGTGAGTTAAAAACCTGGGCTGGAATTCTGCAAATGCAGTGGCACCCAGGAGGGCGGGGGGAGGCTTAACCCTTCCTAAAGTGTCTTCATCTAACCCCAACTAGGGGCAAAATCCAACACCACTGCAGACCAGTTTCCATACCCCTGAGCAGTCATGTCTGGAATCTCACCCAGTACGGGCTCTGTGGTTCTGAGGTTCTGAGATCAAGTCTCTTACTCAAGCTGAGGCTTCTCATTTTGCCCTGGTGCCTCTTGTGTAGCTGGTGGCCTCTGTCCCTGAGGTCTATTTGACACTCATACCTGACTATCATTTGCTGGATTGCTATTGTTCTATCTGCCCATCGAACCAGTTATTCACTGACTTGGTTTGAACCAAACACTATCCCATGCACATGCTGCTTCGTTCCTTCAATCTGGAAATATTTATTAAGTATGTGCCAAGCATTGTTCTAGGTTCTGGTCATATAACATGGAAATGAATGGGCAACACTTACATGGCATGAGTCATGCAGTTAACACATGGATACAAATGTGGGCTGAATTTTGTCCTCCCCCAAAATATTAGGGTTCAAGTTAGGTTCAAGTCCTAACCCCCAGAATCAGCAAATGTGACCTTATAAAGAAATGGGCTCTTTGCACATGTAAATAAATTAAAGATCTTGAGATGAGATTATCCTCGATTTAGGGTGGTGTGGTAGATTGCATTATGCACCCCAGTTTAGACATGTTCTTAATCTTAATCTGCATTCCTGGGGTTATGAACCCATTTGTAAACAGGCCCTCTTGAAGATGTTATTTTAATTAAGGCCTGGCCCAGCTGAATGAGGGTGGGCCTGAATCTGGATTAATGGAGTCCTTTATATGCAGAAGAAATTCAGACATAGTGAAAGAAAGCCATTGGGAGGATCTGGAAGCTGGAAGTCAAATGAATCCTGGAGAGAAGGGAAAAGACGTGGCTGTGTGATGGGAAGTAGGGATGCAAGCCAAGGAACTCCAAGGATCACTGGCAGCCAGCACCAGAACACCATGGTTTTTGGGGAGAAAGCATCACCTTACTGACATCTTGATTCTGGACTTTTCCTAGCCTCAGTACCATGAGCCAATAAATTCCCATTGTCTAAGTCAACCCATCGTGTGATATTTGCCATAGCAGCCTGGCAGACCAGGACAGGTGGGTCCTCAATTCAGGGACTGGTGTCCTTAAGGGAAAGGAGAGGAAGACTAGAGGCACAGGGACACCCCTGGAGGAGAAGCTCATGTGAAGATGGAGGCAGAGATTACAGCCATGTGGCCACAAACCAAGACAAGCTGGGAGCCAACCAAAGCTGGAGGAGGCAAGAAGGACCTCCCAGAGAGCCTTCAGAGCTCTCACAGCCCAGCCCATGCCTTGAGTTTGGACTTCTAGTCTCCAGAACTGTAAGAGAATGCATTTCTGTTGTTTGGAGCCACAAAGCTTGTGGCACTTATTGATGGCAGCCCCAGGAAACTTAGACACATTGGTGAGTCAGATGGTAATAAGAGTTGGGAAGGAGAGTAGAGCAGGGTGAGGGCAGAACGATGCTGTTCCGGGTTGGCCAATGAGGGGCTGCTGGTCCACACTGGTGTTCGTCCTGGTGGGCTCTGATTTCCCAATCATGGCCTTGGGCCTCCTGGTCTTTGGCCCCAGCTGTGCTCTCAGACTGCAAATTCACACCCATCTGAAGATGACGTCTCAGTGGGGACACCAGGATGTGGACGTCGAGTACTTTGCTCAGGAGGCTCTGACGGCTCTGTGTCTCACCTGTTGCTGGAAGAGGAGCTAGTCCAACCCCCCTCATCCTGCACATCCAACCAAGTCCCTCCCTCTGGACTTTCTTTTGGACTGTCAGTCCCTGTTGTCTGACCCCAGGCCCCTTCACTCAGCACAGCTCCCCCTCTTCCCAGCCTGGAAAGATGTCTCATTGTTCAGCTCCCAGGAGGCTGAGGGAGCACAAGGTGAGACAGGGTGGTGGCCTTGGGAGGAGGGGGCTGCTCCTGCACACAGTGGGGGACAGATGTGAGCGTCCCTGGCCACTGGCTCCTACTGCTGCAATGGGGGAACCCTCCCACCTACCTCTCGCTCCCTTTCTCCCTTCCTCCCCCTCAGTGGTTTTCTTGTGTCTACTGTACCATTTTAATTTTGTCTCCCCCCACCACATTTTTATATAGAAATAACTATCTTGAAATAGCAAAACTAACAAGCAAAAAAAAAACCACACCCAGCAAACTCCAAGAAACCTCTGTTTACTCTCTGGAGAAAATAAGTGGCCTCCTGTGGGTAGGAGCTGGGGTCACGACTCAGTTGAGGGCATGGCTGAAGGGCTGTATGAGAGCACATGCCCCTTCCTGGGTGAGCAGCCTCTGTGTAGCACCAGCTGATCACTGCCACATGGAGACCCCACTGGTGCTGCGGGATCTGCCTGCTTCCCAAGGGAAGCCAGAAATCGGGTGGGAGACACCTCCGACCTTTAAATGTCAACATATCACGAGCACCAGTGAAAGACACCAGGTGGACAAAATAAACTGGCCCTCCGGCTTTCAGTTCCAACCTCTGGGTTGGCCCTTGACAGAAGGACACTGACTGGCCCCTCTTCATCAGTGTGGCCTGACAGTGTTCATTTGGCAGCTGTCACCACGGCCCATTAGGACATGGAGAACATCCAGCCAGGAGCGTCTGGGCAGGTCTGCCCCGGGTTCGTGGTTTTGGTTGCTGTGCTGCAAGTTCTTTCTTTTCCCCAAGCGGAAACGTGGCTGTGTCCACTCACACTCGTGCTGGAAAGGCGGCCCCTTCCCCGTACGGACGACGGCTCCGAGGGATTAGGAAGGCCACTGTCCTCTCCCCGACTGTCCAGCCCAACGTGGTGGGACAGTGGCCTCGGAACGGCATGCGTGCAGGCCCCAAGCCAGAGAGCCACAAAAGCCCAGGGGTTCACAAACTTCCCTTGTTTACTTGGGGATTCTGTTCTGGAGGGCAAAACGGCTACTGATTTATTTTTCTTCCCCTTGCAGAAGTGAGGTCATACTCTTCCTTTCTGCCTGAAAGAGAGGAAGAAATTAGATGTTAATATCCGAAGGCCATTCATTCCCTCCCGTTCTCATTCATTCCTTTAGTCAACAGCTATTGTGCACCTGCAGGTACTCAGTGGAATAAAGACTCATCGTGACCTGTCCAGCCCTCACGTTTATTAGTGGAGGGCCACAGACGAATAAAACCATCTGTGTACACCAAGTGTCAGCAGCAAGGGACAATGGGGCAAGAGCAAGAACAAGATGGAGAGACGGAGTGATACACCATTTCGTTTATTTCCTCTCAGGCCCCTGCACGTGGTCACACAACTTGTTTCCTGTGAGGGCAGGATGGGGTGTGGTGGGGGCAGCAGGAATGAGTGGGGGGCATCTCAGCCTTTGCTTGCCTCATCACCCTGGCTCTGGGTGGCTTCTGCTCGAGCCGGTGCCTCTCCTCAATTCCTTAGCCTGGAGGGGCCCCTTTTCCTAATTCGCACCAAGTTCCTGTAGAAGCTCAGCTCGCCTTGGCATCTTTCTGCTCTTCAGTTGGACTTTGGGGCTCAGTGTTGAGAGGACTTTGCTGGTTTTGGCATGTAGATTTATAGAGGGATGGGGTTTATTATGGTTGCAAATTATCCCTCCCCGACCAGCTTGTTAAAAATACTATTCTCTCTCTTCTGGCCGGGGCCATCTACGTGTGGTCCCACCTCAAAGCGGAGTGAAGGATGCGATGACTTATTTAGGTTTTTTTTCCAACATTTAATTCAATGAATTCAGTTTTCTTTAGAGCCCATGAGTCATTTTCCCTGCTCAGTGACTCACATGACAGAGTGGTGAGCTAACCAGGCACTCCCAGAGCCAACTGGTAGGTTTTATAAAGGATTGGAAAGCAATGCGGGCTTTCAGCAATCCGGGGGAAACAGAACCGTGGATAACATGATCGTTTAGGAAAACAATTCCCCAAACAAGGAAAAACATCTTCCTCGGTCTGCAGCCTTCACCTTCTCACATTTCACTTCAGCAGTTTGTTTAAGAAAGGAGTCTGACATCACCAGCGTGCTGCGCCGTGTCAGAAATACTGCGGTATCTCTGCAAACAGCTGCCGCGTTTGTGTTCTGCTAATTGTGCAGTTTGGGTAATGGTTTGTCCACTGTGTTTAGACAGATCTACTCACACCGCCCCCTTCCTTAGTTCCTCCGCATTCCTGACCTACGCTGTAAGATGGATCTGTAGAAAATGCCATTTTCATCTTAGAAATAATCCACAGAAGGTAAACTTAATAATGTGAGTCATGTGAGAAAAGAACTTATATTTATGGGTGTCAGTAAACATGTGTAGGGACAGGAGAGAAAACAGATGTTATCTCTCATTTTGTTTTCAAATTTGGGTTGAGCAACGAAAGAGCTATGGGGTGTCAGAAATAGAAATGGTAAAATTATCAAAAGAATATCTGTCCTATCTGTCTCAGGTTTGGGCTTGCACTGGCACTTTTCTTTTTATCAGTATTTTGATAGCTTGCAAAGAAAAAATTATTTTATGGGTGACGTTTCAAATAAATCCCGTTGATAAGCTGTTTTGGAAATACAAATTGGCCATGATCTTCTCTGTGAGGGAATTGCCACATGAAAGAGAGGAGAGTTTGTTTTGTGAATTATGTCTGTTTATTAGCTTGACCATTGGCTATTTATCTGTTTGCTACCATTAAGAGAAAGAAATTTCTCTTTATGTTCTGGTATGTTCTGGTTATCTATTGCTGTGTCAAAAACTATCCCAAAACTTCATGGCTTAAAACAGCAGCCCTTTTTATTATATCTTGTGATTTCGTGGGTATGGAATTCAGTAAAGGCTCAGCTGCACAATAATTCTGCTTCATGTGGCCTTGACTGAGGTCCCCTGGTGGTATTCAGCTGGCAGATGGGCTGGTCTGGAATGTCCAAGACAGCTTCACTCACAAGTCTGGCATCTCAGTGGGCATGGCTGGAGGGCTGGGCTCAGCTGGAACAGTTGACAAGGGTGCCAACATGTGGTCTCCAGCATGGTGGCTCAGGGGTCCCGAGAGAATGCTCTAAGAGGCTGAGGGGCAAGCAGTGTCACTTCTGGTGTCTTCTAGGGGCCGATGCAATCACAGGTCAGCAAGATTCAAGGGAGGTGGAAACAGAGCCCACTTCTCAACGGAGGAGCATGCAACAATTTTCCACCATCTTTAATCCACCACATGGAACAAGGAATAATATTTTTCAGCTCAGCTTTCAGGAGATCTTAAAAATTCTTATACTCCACCTGTATTGGATACTTCATCAGCCCTCAAAGCATCTGTTTGAAACCTTTTCCACTTACTTTCCTCAAGCTTCAGCCCAACCTATCTTCTCACTAGGGGAGCTCTTTATTTCTACTTTCCTGATTAAATATGGGCCATTAGGAATCAACTAAGTGAAGCAGAAAAAGCATGGGTTCTTGAGCCAAAGGACCCATGTTCAAATATTATCTTTTACCATCCTTGAGATTTTGAGCAAGTTACTCAACCTCTCTTGCCTTCAGTTATCTTGTGTACAAAAAGGGATAATAATACCAAAATATTTGGGTGTTGTGATTGAATGCAATGTGTTCAAAAATGATGTATACAGGATAGTTTCTATGCTCTGTGAATATATTGCAATAAAACTGCATTCAAAACAAAACAAAATGATGGATACAGATGTTAGTAAATGCAATTGAAAATGTAGGTGACTTTGAGCGCCCTCTGTCTAGATCTATCTTCACATGGGCTCTTCTCCTGGCATTATCACTTACTAGAACAAATCACTAAAACTCTGTCTGAGAATTACAGGGTTGAAGGGATGGTCCTTTGTAGCTTCCAAATGAAGCATAAATACGTGATATAATGACGAACAACATATCAACAGTATCAGCATCACAATAGGCTTGTAATTCCTTTTTCCTATATGGGCAGAAATGATTGCCCATTTCTCTTATTTTTCACTGCGTTCCTGAAGTTACTGATGCTATGGATGAGGAAGAGAGGAAAGAGACTTTTCGAAGGGTGGGAACAACCAGCTACATCCACAATAATTTATGTGGTCTAAGCATATGTGCATAATTCACTATTATAATGAAATAAAGCTCAATCGAGTTGATCTGACACATTTAACGATATACATAATCCTTCATTTTACTGCATGGTAATTAGGCAAAAAAGTAAGATTTCACATAAATAACTGCAATTAGTATTACTGTGATGCCACCAAAGCAAATTTTTAATCTGTTCTCTTTTTCGTTATATTTTCTAGTATCCATAATTAGCAAAAATATTAATAGCTTTCCCTGATAACCTGTACTGTTTAGTTCTTCTCATTCATTCATTCATTAAATATTTATTGAGTGTCTACTGTATGCCAGGCATGGTGCTAGGTACTGTAGATATAGCTGGTAAAGAGAAGCAGACAAGACAAAGGGTCTATTTCAATACATCGTTAACCCTCTGGCAGTAGGGAGCTTATAGCCCTATGCAAGCATGAAAGGGGCAACCATCCAGTTTTTTTTTTTTTTTTTGTCTTTTTAAATGTAAGTTTATTTTTATAATGTAGAGCAGCCAATATGTTGTGAACATGGGTACCATTCTGGGTGCTAGGAATCTAATGGTGAACAATCGCTCATATATTCTGCAGGGGTTGACAGTGATAAATAAATCAATTCCATAATGTCAGGCAGTAGTGAGTGTCATGAAGAAACATAAAGTAGGGTAAGTGTTGGAGAGTGATGGAGGTTCTATTTTGGATAAGATTACCAGAGAAGGTGATCATTGAGCAGAACCCTGAATGGGATGGTGGAATGAGCCCTGGAGTGTTGGGGGAAGAGCTTCCATGGCAGAAGGAACAGCAGGTGCAAAGACTCTGTGCGTGTAGGGGTGGGGAAGGCTTGATATGCTCAAGGAAAAGCACAAATCCACTGTGGTCAGGGCTGAGATGCAAGAGGCAGATCGTGTGGAGCCTTGTTGGTCATGGAAAATAGTTTAGATTTTATTCTAATTATAATGGAAAACCATTGAAGGGTACAATGTTCAGTGAAAGAGTATTTAGAAGCAAATTAAATTTAATTCAACACAAGTATATTGAGTATCTAGTATATCCGAGGCATTGGCTAAGCATTGGAAGTCAATGATTAATAAGACATTGACCCAGCCCTAAAGCTGATGCTCCAACAATAATTCCAGTATGGAATGAAAAGAACAATTAGGAAGTAGATATAAAGACAGGAATAGCACAGAGGGTGCAAATAGCTACGTCTCAATATAGGACACTTGGGAAAGGCCAAGCAGGGGAAGTGACAAACTGTTTTGAAGGATGAATATAAGTGAAGGCTCTTTTGCTACAAGTGACAGGAACCTTATTCAAGTGGCTTAAAAAGAGCAAGAGATGTACTGACTCATATAACAGGATGATTTTACCCTCAGGCATGGCTGGATCTGGTTGCTCAAACATTGCTTTCAGCCTTTGTCTCTCACTCTCTTGCTCTATCCACTCAGCTTTGCTCTTTGCTGGTTTCATTCTCAGGTGAGTTCTCTTTATCTGGTGCCCCTGCCCCTATACCATGTCCAGAGTTCTAGAGCTAGAGCTTACCAGCTCATCTCTTTCCCAATAATTCCTTCCATAATCTGGGAACTATCCTGATACATTTGGATCACATCCTCATCTTAGAGCCAATAATTGGGGCCAGGCAATGGAATATAGACAGATCAGCCAGATGGTGTCTGGGCCCACACAAATGCCCTGGGTTTGGAGGGAACATGGTGGGATCCTCATCCTCTGAACTGCAAGGCCTGAGAGTGGTAGAGGAGTGGTTTCCAGAGGAAGATCCAAGTGATGATACCAGAGGAAGGGTGGCTGGATGCTGGGCAAGCACAAACCACAGATGTCTGCTCCTTTTTCCTTTCATAATCACTTTTTTGCTGCTCCAGGCTTTTGTGAGACCTGGATCTGATGTTAGAAGGTTGGTGTTAATTCTCAGACTCCAGGGCTTCATTGGCCAGCTGCTACCCTCAATGGTGAGCACCAGTGAGAGGGCAGAGAAACCACAGAACTTACAGTTCTGGCTGTTGTTGCTGTCATCGTTGGTACAGGCAGAATAGGTCTTGAGGCTAGGAAAAAGTCCAAATCAAGGTGATGCTTCCTTCCTGAAGACTGGCATTCTGGAACTGGCTGCCAGTGATCCTTGGTCCTTGGCTTCTCTGTCACATGGCAATGGACATGGCAGCCTCTCTGTTTTCTTCTGGGTTTCATTGAATTTCAGCTTCTTGCTGCCTATGGATTTCTCTCCACAATCCAATTTTGAGGTGACAGTGACAACTCCCTGGCAGAGGAAAGGAGTCCTAAAAGACAAGTAGAATTTACCCAAGACAAGGGATAGGTGAGTGGGAGAACGGCAAAAGAGGCCATAATATTGGAGCTCCGAGTTCAAGTGTGATGTGACAAGGGGATCGGAGGGGTGAGCAGAATTCAGATCAGGAGTGATTTAGGAGATAGCATTGACAAGACTCGGTGACTTATTGCATGTTGGGGCTAAGGAAGAAGGGGAGTCAAGGAGAACACTCAAATTTCTGGTTTATGAAACTCATTAGTAGAAGCATCTCTTCTGAGACAGGTGCAGGAGCAGCTTTGAGGGGAAGACATTTGTTGTGAACATGCTGGGTTCAAGTTTCTTATGGGATGCCCAAGAGGAGCTGTCCTTTAGGCAGTTGATATGTGGATCTAGAGCTGTGCTGTCCAATATAGTAACCATTAGACACATGTTATTTAAATTTAAACAAATTAAAATGAAATAAAATCCTAGAACAGATCTTGAGGAACATTAACATTTGTGGGATAGGCAGAAAAGAAACCTACAAAGGGACTGAGAAGGAGAAGGTCAGAGAGAAGGAAAACTAGATGAGTATGGAGGCATGGAAGTCAAAGAAAATGGTTTCTTTACAGAATTAATAACTATAGAGATGTCAAGTAAAATGAGGACTGAAAAGAACCCATGGGAGATTTAGCAACAGGAGAAGGTTGGCAAAGACCTTTTTGGTAGAGTAAAAGGGCAGAAGTCAGACAGGGCTGGGAATTAATGACAGATATGGAAGTCAAGACAGCAGTGGTGGAAATGATGAAGAAAGGCCAAATTCGAGAGATGCAGTTCAATTGCAGGGCTTGATCATAGGATGTGGCATCGTGAGAGGAGGCGCGCACACGTTGGACAGGTCTCTGACATGGGGCCCTGAGTATTCAGTGGTGGTGTGCTCTAATTTGGCACAAATTGAAGAGTTTACTTCTTGAGGTGTACCTGGATGAGGATCAGAGGTGAAACCTGGCTGCTCCAGGTACTAACTGCTCACTTCCCCCCAGGGACCCACAACGCATGCTTTCTATTTCCCTTGGTACATCTGTTTCATCATCCCTTCTTTACTCTCCTAATCAGTGTACTTTGCTTGTGCATCCTTTATGTTCCCTGAAACTCTAGCTAGAAGTGAATTTAATATGTCATTTCTCCCCCACCCAGGGACCACCCCTCCCTGCTCCTGGCATCTGTACAGCATGTCCCCCACCGACTTCTCCTTGCTCAGTACACTCTAGACACTCTTTGTACTTGTTGGGTTTTAGGTGTCTGGGGATATTTATTGGCACTGGCCAGTAGGGAACTGGAAACACTTGTCTGAGGCTTAAAGTAAAGTTAGAGGATGGATGTGCAGATTGGGAGGCATTTACATTCCATGGCAGTTTTAGTATATCTATAAAGGAGGGGTCTGGGGGCAGCAATCTGGTGGGAATTAGGTCAAGGGGACCACACTTGCCTTGCATAGCTTCTTACATAAGATTAAGAAAATGTCGACTGCCTGTATTTGTTAATGGAGTGGGAGCTGATGGGGACTGTTCCCAAACTGCTTGGCTGCTATTACTACTGCCTAGAGATAATAGCATAAACTGGAAAGGTGGAGGCTGTTCTTTATAGTAGACTATAATCTCTAGTATGCTATAATTTATAGTAGAGTGACTATATAATTTTTTTGTCAAAATTGAGACACCTTTGTGAGTGAAAGGGGGACAGTAGGTGTCAACTGGGACTGTTCCAGGAACACTGGTCTGGAAGGTACTAGATCCATGGAGTGAGAGTGAAGAGAGCACAGAGCAAGAGCTACATTTCAGGGACAGGTGAAATAATGAGTCCTCTGAAGGAGACAGCTTACTCAGGGTGGTGATAAAGAGAGGAGAATAATGTTCTATGGGTCAAGGGAGAAGGGAGTTTAAGGAGGTGATAATGAACATGGCTAAGTCTGTGGAGGTCAAGCAGGAAAAGGACCAAGATGAGGCCTGTGGATTTGCTTTTTAGGAGATGATACAGGAGACCTGACCTTCAGCAGAAGGTAGGGGTGGAGGTGGAGAGTTGAGAGAAGTGAAGAAGGCATGTAACAGCTGCAGTGAGGAGTGGAAGAGAGATCATGGAGTGATTTAGGAAACTGATTGTCAAGAAGAATTCAGAACCCAGCTGTGAGATGGAAAACATGAATCTGTAGTGGAATCACTCAGCTCAGTTCAGATTTTCTACCATCAGCACTTACTCCCCAACTGCCTTGAATGCTTGTCTTGATCCCAATTCTTTTCTTTACCCATGCCCTTGTGTGTGAGCTACTATGGCCTGGTTAGGTCCTCTGACTCATGTGCTCCTTCTCCTTCCCTCAGAGTAGTAAGTTTGTGCCCAGTTCTCTGTCCCACCCCAAAGACTTGAGATAAAAGAGAAATCTGAGGTGCCAGGATGTGAATTCCCTACTTAGGACCTTGTCACTTTGGGAGCCTGGTCAAATGTGATGGCTCTGGAGAACAGAGTACAGAAAGAATGGCATCAAGGAAATAGAGGGGAATGGGGAGGAAGGATGAAAAGGAGGCTGATCCAGCAATTCAATTATCCCTTCTATCCCAGGCATCCAAGTAAGTTACGAATCATGGTAAATTACCATGGTTTTAAGGTACCATCCAGGGCTGTGTTAGCTTCCTAGGGTTGCCATAACAAAATATCACACATCAGATGGCTTAAAACAACAGAAATTTATTGTCCCACAGTTCCAGAAGCTAGAAGTCCAAAGTCAAAGTGTTGGCCGGGCCAATCTCCTTTGAAGTTCTGGGGAAGAATATGTTCAATGCCTTTATGCTGGTTTCTGGTAGCTCCTGGAATTCCTTGGCTTGCGGGTGCACCTGCCTCTGTTTCTTACATGGCTGTCCTCTTTCTGTGCCTGTCTCTTCACAGGGCATTCTCTCACCCTTTGTCCATCTGTATATACTCAAATTTCCTTTTCTTATAAGGACACCAGTCATATTGAATTAAAGGCCCACTCTGCTCCAGTTTGACTTTATTTTAACTTGCCGAATTCCATCTGTGACAACCCTATTTTTAAATAAGTTCACATTCTGGTGTACTAGGGATTACAACTTCAACATATCATTTTTTTGGGGAGGGGGGGATGGTGCAATTCAACCCATAACAAACATCAACCTCAGTGTTAAAGTTCATTCCGGGGATATCTAAAGGGACACCCCTATCACTGATTCCATGCCAAACTAGATCATTCTTCCTTCCCGAGTAGTGGAACATTACAGGTTTCAGCCTGGGATGGAAGGCAGGACCTAAAAGGCACAAGAGAGGACTGTGGCCAGTGGAGGGCCAGAATGAGGGTAAAGCATGTAAGAAATTATCAGTACACCCTATTGGGGTCCTTATTGTTTTTGGCATGCTACTGATAAAGTCCTAGAAGCTAAGTGAAGTTTGAGCAGAAGATGAGAAAGTTTTTCAAATAACAGGGGCTCTGCAGCAAAGAAGTGATATCTAAAGACCTACCAGATTGGGACAAGGGCCTTATGGAATGCATAGAAACACCCAGTAGAACCAGAATGAATCAGGACAATGAAAAATCTGATGGACCAGAACAGAAAACATTTTTTTTAACCCTCATATTCTTCCTTGAGGGGAAGACAGAAATTACTAACTCTAAGTTCATTTCCTCCTACTCTATATCATTACCATTTGGGGTATATAATTATGTTTAAGTCAACTATATTGTAAACTACATTTAGTTTTCATTCCATGGTGGGAATTCAGTCATTCTTACCAAATCCATAAGCATTGTTATGGCTAATTTTCTGAACTGGGTATTTCCCCTTATCTATTAAATTCAAGATTGTAATTCCTAGAGTGGGTGAAACGAGGAAATTCGTTGCCATTAGAAAATGCCAGTTTCATGAGGTTTATTTCTGTTGGGAAGTGTTAGACATTACATTAGCATTTACATTCAAGACTGTGTCTGATTTGTCTTTCAGCTAATGTGAAGCATTTTATCCTCTCTCTCTCTCTCACACACACACACACAGCTTTATTGAGATATATGTATTTCACACACCATAAAATCCACCCATTTAAAGTGTACAGTTCAGTGGTTTTTTAGTTTATTCACAGAGTTCTGCAACCATCACTACAAACTAATTTTAGAACATTTTTAACACTCCAAAAATAAAACAGCTTCCATTAACTGTCACTCCCCATTTTCCCTCCCCCCTAGCCCCCAGCAACCACGAGTTTATTTTCTGCTTCCATGGATTTTCATATTCTAGGCATTTCACATACAATATGTGGCCTTTTGTGAGTGGATTCTTTCATTTAGTATTATGTTTTTAATATTCATCCATGTTGAAGCATGTATCAGCACTTCATTCCTTTTTATGGCTGAATAATAATCCATTGTATGAATATGTCACGTTTTGTTTGTACATTCATCAGCTGATAGACATTTAGTTTGTTTCTACATTTTTGTGATTATAAATAATATTGCTGTGAATATTTGTATATAAAATTTTGATAAGCATACATTTTCACTCTCAAGTATATTCCTTAGAGTGGAATAGCTGGGCCACATGGTAACTCTATGTTTAGGATTTTGAGAAACTTCCAAACTATTTTCCAAAGTGGTTGCATGATTTTACATTACCACTAGCAATGAATGAGTGTTCCAATTTCTCCACATCTTCACCAACACTTGCTGTTGTCTGTTTTTTTTTATTTTAGCCATCCTAGTGTGTGTGAAGTGTTCTCTCACTGTGGTTTTGATTTGCATTTCCCTAAAGACAAATGAAGTTGAGCATCTTTTCAACTGTTCTCCCCCCACCCCATGTTTCTGAAGGAACTTCAATATACAAAGCATGAGGATAAAAAATTGTGTGCTGCATGATTTTACAATCTTTTCAAGGAGAAAAGAAAGTGACCAAATCAGAGGCCAAGGCAGTAAGGGAATCAGAAGGTTAAAAACTGAAGGGATGTGGGAGGATGAGGGGGTATCCAGGCTCTGAGGACTGGCAAGATCTAGACACACAGAGAAGGAAGTGATTTCTCATGCTTTACTTCAAAAGCAGTGATTTTTTTTTTTTTTTTTTTTTTTTTTACCTTTAGATGACTGTTCTAGTTTGCTAATGCTGCCAGAATGCAAAACACCAGAAATGGATTGGCTTTTATAAAAGGGGATTTATTTGGTTACACAGTTACAGTCTTAAGGCCATAAAGTGTCCAAGGTAACACATCAGCAATCGGGTATCTTCACTGGAGGATGGCCAATGGTGTCCGGACAACCTGTTAGCTGGGAAGGCACATGGCTGGCGTCTGCTCCAAAGTTCTGGTTTCAAAACAGCTTTCTCCCAGGATGGTCCTCTCTAGGCTGGAGTTCCTCAAAAATGTCAGTCTTAGTTGCTCTTGGGGCGTTTGTCCTCTCTTATCTTCTCTGGAGCAAAAGTCTGCTTTCAAAGCCATCTCCAAAATGGTTCTGTAAGCTGAAGTTACTCTGTCAGTTCCAGTGTGTTCTTCAAAGTGTCCCTCTTGGCTGTAGCAGCTTGCTCCTCCTGTCTGAGCTTATATAGTGCTCCAGTAATTTAATTCAGACCCACCCTGAATGGGCAGGCCAACACCTCCATGGAAATTATCCAATGAGAGTCATCACCCACAGTTGGGTAGGGCACATTCCATGGAAACACTCAAAGAATTACAATCTATTTAACACTGATACATCTGCCCATACAAGATTACATCAAAGATAATGGCATTTGGGGGGACATAATACATTCAAACCAGCACAATGACATTAGGAACCAAAATCCCCACACCTGGGTCATGGGAAAATGAACTCAGAGTGGGACATTAGTAAGAGAACTTAAAATGGTGGTGGTGTGGTGGGGGGAAGGGAGCATTCCATGCTCTTACAAAATAGAAATAAATATTCCCTTGCTTATGTGTTTATTTACCCATTCCATCAGTATTTAATGCTATATGATTTACGATCACTTAGCAAAAATTAACATACAGAAGATCAGAGCTCTAGATTCAGTTATTTATACCATGTACTCCCCACTTATCTACACAAATGCAGCCCACACTCCATAGATACACATGTTCAAACATCTTTGTTTATAACTACTCATCTTTGTTTATAACCACCTAACTAAAATTTGTAAATGGTCTTCTTTTGTCACCCTTTCCTTGCACAAATGTACTTATACTATTTAAGAGTTGCTCTGGGTAGTATTTTTTTTAGCTGACTGTTGGATCTTTGAGAGTAGGGACCATATTTACCTTACTTGACTTAATCCCTATTGCCTACCTATTACAGTTCCTGGCCCATAATCAAATGCTGACCTATATCAAAGGGGAGTCAGGGACTCATAGATGTTATCCTGCTCAGAATTTAAGAGAATAGATATCTTCTTTTGGAAAGCATCTCCTAGGAACCAGGAAACAGAATGAAGAATTCTGGCAGTAAACTTTGCACTCACATTGGGAGGCTCACAGACATACATGGATCGATGTGTCATTCTGAGTTTCTCTTGGGTAGTCAGTGCTGGGGTCCTGAAGTGCCTGAAGGAGGAAGAGAGGAATCTGATCTTATCAGGGCCGGGACTGCACAAGGCAAGATAAGGTGCACTGTGATGGTGAAGTCATGTGTCAACTTGTCCAGGTTATGGTGTCCTATTGTTTGATCAAGCAATTGATCAATGTGAGGGTATTTCATAGATTTAAATCATTAGTCAGTTGATTGTACTTATGGCTGATTGCATCTATGACTGATTCCATCTATATCAACACAGGAGATTGCCTTTAGCAATGAGAGAAGTCTCATCCAATCAGTGGAAGGCCTTAAAGGGAGAACTAATGATTTCAATAGCCAGAAAGAAGAATTTTGATTTCTTCTTCAGTCTGCCAGCTTCTTCTGGGGAATTCATTAAATCCTTCATTGGAGTTCCCAACTTGTGGCCCCCCTACAGAATTCGGACTTGCTGATCCCCACAGTCATGTAAGCCAATTCCTATAATAAATATTTTAATACTTATACACACACACACACACACATCCTGTTGGTTCTGTTTCTCTGGAGAACCCTGGCTAACTTGGAAAAGAGCCAAACCTAAGGTGGGCTCTGTAGGTAGGGAGTTTAACAGGCTAGATGTGGCAAGGAGATAGAATCGTCGGGAAGGAGAGAAAGTAACCTGGCAACCCAACAATTGCAAACAGCTGGTTACAGCTTTAATAATTGACTAATTACCATATTATCCGACTTGAATGTGGAAAGGTCTTGGAAAGATACTCTAGAATGAATGGGGAGGTGCTATTATACTTCTCACACTCTGTGCTATTAAGCCATGCCAGAAGAGGGAAAGAAAGTAGAGGGGATGAGTCTATTTCACAAAATATTGACATATTGTTGAATTGTAACGTAATTTGCCATTAACTTCTTGCTGCAGAGCAACCAAAGCAACAACCTAGTGAATGCTAATCCCAGTGATATCTGATGTTTGTAATTGGGTTTAGCATTCATATATGATCTCCCATCCATCACAGTTCTTGCACTTGCACTTGAACCATCTGTGCTTCTGAGAGTTTCAAATCACAACTTGTTAAAATATGCACACTCAAAGTAGATTGAACATTACCCTCTTCATTATATTTCCTACTGTGAGGCCACCTTCCAAGGAAAATGAAATAAGGTGGTACATTGAGAACCCAGTATCCACATTATTGTACTGCTGCCCATGGGTTTGGGAAATAGATATTGCCACATTTTAAGGGACATGTGGTATTTGTTATTAATGAGATTGTCATTGGTGGACACGGAATCATGTTTCTTAGAACTAAAAAGCCTCTTTAATTCATTTAATGAAAGCTACTCTTGAAAAGAGTAATATTAACCCTGGGATTCTATAATGAATCTAAGAGTAGAAGATTCTTTATTTAACTATGAACCATATTTGTGGCTTTCCCAGGAGTTTTATTCTCATGGTTTATTATTTGTGTTATATGTGTACTCAACCCCCTTGGCAATAATTTAGAGGAAACTAAATGAACGTTTTGGAAAAGTGAAGACTAGAAAGAGCATTAGATGCTTCTTACTGGCAATGAATTTTCCCAGATATTGACTTGGGCCAATAAATGGTAGTTTTGAGAAAATTTAAAGGAGGCTGTATTTACAACCCCCCCTGACACTTATATGATCTTTTATTTGCAACTCTGAGTATTAATAAGAAAATACTTCAGTGTCCCTGTAGAAGCACAAATGATACTGTGGTGTTTTTTTTTTTTTAAGTTTTTTTAATTTTTTTTTAATCTTCATTTTATTGAGATATATTCACATACCACGCAGTCATACAAAACAAATCGTACATTCGATTGTTCACAGTACCATTACATAGTTGTACATTCATCACCTAAATCAATCCCTGACACCTTCATTAGCACACACACAAAAATAATAAGAATAATAATTAAAGTGAAAGAGCAATTGAAGTAAAAAAGAACACTGGGTACCTTTGTCTGTTTGTTTGTTTGTTTCCTTCCCCTATTTTTCTACTCATCCATCCATAAACTAGACAAAGTGGAGTGTGGTCCTTATGGTTTTCCCAATCCCATTGTCACCCCTCATAAGCTACATTTTTATACAATTGTCTTCGAGATTCATGGGTTCTGGGTTGTAGTTTGATAGTTTCAGGTATCCACCACCAGCTACCCCAATTCTTTAGAACCTGAAAAGGGTTGTCTAAAGTGTGCGTAAGAGTGCCCATCAGAGTGACCTCTCGGCTCCTTTTGGAATCTCTCTGCCACTGAAGCTTATTTCATTTCCTTTCACATCCCCCTTTTGGTCAAGAAGATGTTCTCCGTCCCACGATGCCAGGTCTACATTCCTCCCCGGGAGTCATATTCCACGTTGCCAGGGAGATTCACTCCCCTGGGTGTCTGATCCCACGTAGGGGGGAGGGCAGTGATTTCACCTTTCAAGTTGGCTTAGCTAGAGAGAGAGGGCCACATCTGAGCAACAAAGAGGCATTCGAGAGGAGGCTCTTAGGCACAATTATAGGGAGGCCTAGCCTCTCCTTTGCAGCAATCGTCTTCCCAAGGGTAAAACCTACGGTAGAGGGCTCAACCCATCAAACCACCAGTTCCCTATGTCTGTGGTCATGTTAGCAACCATTGAGGTGGGGTAGGCCAATACCCCTGCATTCTCCACAGGCTCCTCAAGGGGGCACTACATATTTTTTTCCTTTTTTTTTTTTTTTTTTAAATTTTTTTTTCCATACAGTTGATTTAAAAAGGAAAAAAGGATACTGTGGCGTTTTAATCACTTACAGAAACAATAAACATTCATCAGCGCAAAGTGTTGTAACAAGAGCCTGGGATTTGAAGTCAAAAGATCAGAATTTCTACCTCCTACAGGTGTTTGATTTTGTGCGAGTTAATTGCTATCCACTATACAATAACAACAACAATAACTAATGAGTGCTTACTTCATGGCAGGCATTATGCTGAGGGTATTTACACTTACTTTTTTTTTTAAATAAGAAATTTTATTTTGAGATAAATTCAAAATTACAGAAACAGTTGCAAAAACAGTACAAACCCCATATATAGAACTCCAGCATACCCCGACCCCCCCGATACCCCAATCCACCACCTTTAACATCCTGTCACCCAATTTTTCTCTCTTTCCCTCCCTCTTTCCCTCCCTAATGTCCATCATCTATTGCTCTGTCTTCTGAACATATGAGAGCAAGCTGCACACGTCCTTGAACATATAATTCACTTATACATTTCCCACGAACAAGAACATTCTTTCATGCAATCCCATTAAACGCAGGTAAGAAGTTCAAGAAATTCAACCTTGATACAAAGCTTACATTCTCTCTCTCTATTTTTTTCCTTAGGTCCCATCTGTGTGCCTTTGAGCCTCCTCTTCTCCATCCTCAGATCCCATCCAGGATCATCCTTGGCATTTAATTGTCATCTATTTAGACTGTCCTTATTTATCTATTTTTTTTCAATTGTGGAAACATATATACAGCCTAAATCTTCCCATTCCACCCCCTCCCTAGCATTCCATTAGTGGGATTAATCACATTTAGAATGTTGCAATGCTATCACCTTCCACCATTCCTTTCTAGAAGTTTCCCTTCACCCCAAACAGCAACCCTACACTCATTTCTTAACTCCCCATTGCCCCTTCCCCCACTTCTCGGAACCCCTACTCTACTTTTCATCTCTGTGGTCACATTCTCTGATACTTTCTTTATGTTTACTGTGGGGCTTAAGTTTAACATCTTAAATCTATAACAATCTTGTTTTTCTTTGATACCAACTTAACTTCAATATGACACATAAACTATGTTCCTATACTCCCTCATTCCCCCACTTTTATGTAGTTCTTGTCAAATATTACATATTTTACATTGAGTCCAAAACCACTGATTTATCATTACAGTTTGTGTATTTTAGATCCTGTAGGAAGTAAATAGTGGAGTTACAAATCAAAAATAGAGTAGTATTAGTATTTATATTTACCATGTGATCTTTGTGGTGCCCTTTATTTCTTCATGTAGTTTCAGTCAATTGTTTACTGTCCCTTCCTTTCAGCCTGCTCAATTCCCTTTAGCATTTCTTATAGGACTGATCTACTGGTGGTGAAGTCCCTCAGCTTTTTTTCTCTGTCAGTAGGGCTCCTTTAGTATCTGAAGTAGGGCAGGTCTTTTATTAGCAAAATCTCTCAGCATTTGTTTGTCTGTGAAAAATTTAAGCTCTCCCTCAAATCTGAAGGCGAGTTTTGCTGGATAAAGTATTCTTGGTTGGAAAATTTTCTCTCTCAGAGTTTTAAATATGTCATGCCATTGCCTTCTCGCCTCCATGGTGGCCACTGAGTAGTCACTACTTAGTCTTATGCTGTTTCCTTTGTATGTGGTGAATTGCTTTTCTCTTGCTGCTTTCAGAACTTGCTCCTTCTCTTCAGTATTTTACAGTGTGATCAGAATATGTCTTGGAGTGGGTTTATTTGGATTTATTCTATTTGGAGTTCACTGGGCATTTATGCTTTGTGTATTTATATTGTGTAGAAGATTTGGGAAGTTTTCCCCAACAATTTCTTTGAATACTCTTTCTAGACCTTTACCCTTCTCTTCCCCTTCTGGGACACCAATGAGTCTTATATTTGGATGTTTTATTTTATCTATCATATCCCTGAGATCCATTTCAATTTTTTTGATTTTTTCCCCCATTCTTTCTTTTGTTCTTTCATTTTCTGTTCTGTGGTCCTCGAGGAGGCTGAGTTGTTGTTCAACTTCCTTTAATCTTGTATTATGAGTATCCAGAGTCTTTTTAATTTGGCCAACAGCTTCTTTTATTTCCATAAGATCTTCTGTTTTTTTATTTACTCTTGCAATTTCTTCTTTATGCTCTTCTAGGGTCTTCTTTATGCCCTTTATATCCTGTGCCATGCTCTTCTTCATGTCCTTTTTATCCTGAGCCATGCTCTTGTTGCCTGTCTGTAATTCTTTGATTAATTGTGCCAAATACTATGTATTTTCTGATCTTTTGATTTGGGTGTTTTGGTTTGGGTTCTCCATATCGTCTGGTTTTATCATATGCTTTAAGATTTTCTGTTGTTTTTGGCCTCTTGGCATTTGCTTTACTTGATGCCTAATTTGACAGAACTGCAGCTTGGTGGCATACACTTTTTCTAACTAACCAGCAGTCCATGAGTCACCTATTCCCCTCAGGTCAGTTCTCCCCCACTTTGTCTTTGTGGTGTGCAGGGGTCTGATTCTTGTGGGGTCCAATTGGTGCACCAAGTTCGGGTGTGTTGTTGGTGCTATCCGCCCTGAATGTGGGGTGTGTGTCTGGGCAGTTAGGGAGGCAGGGCAGCTTTAATAATCAAACCTCCCCAAGTGTTCCTGGAGGTTTAAGGCTGTTGCAGGAGCCTAAGCCTTCATTTCAGTCTTTCCACCAATTGTCTCTGCCGCTGACCCACAAGTCCTTGGTATTCGCATAGGGTCCCTGGGATTTCTGAGTGGTTCCCCCTTCCCAGCTGTGCTCTTCCAGGACCTCTGCTGAGGGAGGGTCGCGCCACATCACTAGTGTGTGCCGGCCCACCAGGGAAGCACTGGGTCTCTGGGCCATGCAGGGGTGCTCCCATTCTGCTTCAAAGATGGTTGAATGGGATGCGTTAACTTCCCCCTTTTTGCACAGCTCCGCCCTCCCAGCTTCAGGACAATCAACCGAGGGTGCATTAAAGGCCATTGTCCATGGCTGATATTGTGGTGTGTAGTGCTGCGGGAAAGATTCCCCATCATACTGGGTTTCTTGGCGCGGCTCTTGGCTGTGGGTCTGGCCCCAGGCAGGAGCATCCCCCGCCCACTGGGGAGACGGCTGCAAGGAATATGGTTTTTTTTTCTCCTTTTGTCTCCTCTCTGCTTCTCTGGTCTCAAGACAATCAGCAGCGGGTGTGGGAAGAGGTATGCTCCACGCCAGACACCGAGGTGTTAGCCCAGCCCGCTCCTGCCATGCTTCACTGCGCGGCTCTCCCCGTCGTATCTGCAGCCACTCCTGGGCTTTTTTTTTAAAGAACTAGTCCATCTCCAAACACCAGCCCACTGTTTCACCACACTGCAGCATGGCTGTGGGACTTTCAGCCGGCTCACTCACTCGTTTCAGAATGCAGGCTCCTGGTTTCACCAAATGCACATTACCTGTGGATTTAGCAGACCTTGTCTGGCTGGTGCATTGCTGGCAGTGGTGTTCTGTCACTTTCTGGTTTTTATTCAGTATTTTTCACGGAGGTGTTTTTTTGCCCTGTCTTATCTAGCTGCCATCTTAGGTTCCCCCTACACTTACTTTTTTTTTTTAATTATTCATTTTATTGAGATATATTCACATACCACGCAGTCATACAAAACAAATCATACATTTGATTGTTCACAGTACCATTACATCGCTGTACATTCATTACCAAAATCAATCCCCAACACCCTCATTACCACACACACAAAAATAGCCAGAATAATAATTAAAGTGAAAAGAAGCAACTAAAGTAAAAAAGAACACTGGGCGCCCTTGTCTGTTTGTTTGTTTGTTTGTTTCCTTCCCCCACCTTTCCACTCATCCATCCACAAACTAGACAAATGGGAGTGTGATCCCTATGCCCCCCCCAATCCCACTGTCCCCCCTCATAAGCCACATTTTTATACAACTGTCTTCAAGATTCATGGGTTCTGGGTTGTAGTTTGATAGTTTCAGGTATCCACCAGCAGCTACCCCAATTCATTAGAACCTAAAAAGGGTTGTCTATATTGCCCCCTACACTTACTTTTGATACCAAAGAATAAGTAAATAAATAAGAATAAATTAAAAAAAAGGGAAAAATTATTAGCTGTCCTTCTTCCAATGTTAACAAGGAAGAACTTGGTTGGGGTGAAACTGGGGTGGAGTTGAGTGTATACTTTGTATTTGCCTAACCTGCCTCTCCTTTCAGATGCTGAAACTGAGTCTGTAACCTGATGGACAAATTCTGCGTCTGAACCTGGAATCCCTTAGGGCTGTAGCTACTCTAAGCTTTTTGGACTTAGCTTTTCTGCACTTTTTTGTTATGCCTCTCCCTTGATTTGGGTGCCCCTGTACCCTCAAGGTAAAGCTGTTCACCCCAACTCCTGGCCCTGCTTTGGGGGGCACCCCACCTTCACTCCTGCCAAATTACTGAAGAGACAGTAAAGCAATTTAGACAGGAGAAAAGTGAGAGGGACTTCACATATTTATAGAGTCTACTATCTATTGTCTGTTTATCTCTCTCTCTCTCTCTCTATCTCTATCATAATCATCTATCTACCTATATCTCTCGCTAATTTAGATAAATGGACTTCAGCATGCTAAAAAAGTAGTGCAATCTTTATTACTTTTATATATACACAGTAATTAGGACCATGACAGCATAGTATTGCCTAGTAGGAGTCCATAGGGAAATACTCCTGATGAATAAATAAAATGCTTTCCAATTAACATATCAATGATTTATGAATAAATACATCTCTGGAGCGCATACAAATAGGAGAAAATTGTAATTACCTATGAAAGGGTTCCACAAGCTAAATTTTTTTCTTTCAAATAAACTTTGTAGACATCATTCATTTACTTAGCAAATCCCTTCTTTATAATAATGAAAAGACACTCCTCAGCCCAACCTTTGTTTTCATTATCACAAATGTCCAGTTTTGTAGTCTCAATTAGTAAGACTTTGTGCTTCTAGAGTCTTGAGGAGATCCAGTCCCATGTTTACCTAGAAATGCTGGATTTGTAGGGTCACCCAGAAGGAACAGGGTTTCTCCTAGATCTTATCCCATCATTCTTGTCCTGGTGAAAAAAATTCAAGAGACTCAACAGGAGTTGTCTCAGTTATAGTGACAAGTGCTAAAAGGTTAGACATACTAATTTAAAAAAATTTAAAAAATTAAATTGAGAGTTTAATTTTGTTCAAGACTTCGTATATTTGCTTAAGTTTCTCAGAATCCAGGTTTGTCATTAAATCACTGTGTGTGTTTTTTTTTTTAGATAAATTTTCAATCCAGATCACCTTAATTATCTGAGTATAAGGGTACCAGGGATAAAGAAGACAATAGCATTTCCATCTGTCTGTAGAGGACCACCCAGATTAAAAGGACTTAGTTTGAAAGAAATCTCAAGTTTTCTTGTATATGGTCCTCAAGAAGAGCAGACACATTCCTTGAGCTAAAAAGGCCTTTGTTCAAGGATTGTTGCGGACTTCACAAATGCTCCTTCATGTGATAGTAAAAGACTTTAGGGAACATGGACTCCAAATTGAAAGCATACCTGCTTTAACAACCCTGCCAAGAAAGGTTTCACAATTTACTTTGGAGAAAATCTGTTGATGACATAAAATTATTAAGGAGACTAAACAAAGTAAAAGGGGCAGTAGGTCTTCCCTGTGTGGTGGTGACCCACTCGGTGGACCCTTCTGTGAGGTCTTTCTTGACTCCCTGGAACATCTGGTGGCTGTATCCTCTGTGCATCCAAAAATCTCTGCACACACCTCCGATAAATGCAATCATTCTGCACTGTTTCTTCTTTACTCGTCTGAGTCTCCCTCTAGGTAGGGAGATCCAAAAAGGCAAGGATTGTGTCTTTTTCATCTTTTTGCACTAGTACAGTTCCTGGCACAGGTCAAGTGCTTACAAAAAGGTTGATGAATGAATGAATGAAGATATGGATGAAATATTATGGAATGAGATGGGGGTGGGAAAAGTGAGAAGAAAGTTTTCACATCTTTGAAATGGTGCCTTTCGAAAGGCTGTTAGTAGATCCCTATTGGGTGGCTCCCTGTTCCAGGACCTTCCTTCTTTGATAGCTTTCTCGCTTCCACAGGGCTGGGTCCTAGGGTTTGTTCTCTTCACTCGGCAGAGCTGATTAGCCCAGGTTGAACACCAGCACTAGGATTCTCTCTCCAGGAATTGGAGGGAAGACAGGCTTGTCAGCCTTTGCTGTGTGCATGACCTGAGGACTTGTCATGGGGTTGCAACCTGTGGAGAGAACTATTCAGAGAGAAGCAGAGACTAAAGGGCAGGTTGCACTTGGGAGACACGGAGGTCCTGGATGGATATTTCCTTTCTGCCTCCAGGCTCCACCTCCTGCCCTCAGATTCCATGAAATATACTTATATCATCCTGGTTCCTTATCCTCCTTGCTTCAGCGAGTTTGAGTAGGTTTCTGCTACTTTTCATCAAAGGAGCTTGACAAAGGCGAGGCCTTTTGAAATTCACTTTCCCTTTCTGGTTCAACCTTTCAGAAATGGGAATATAGACGATAAAGTGAATCAGAGGCAGTGTGGTGAAGGACCTCCTAATTGGTAGAAGAAATGTCGTAAATGCCCAATTTTAGGAACTCTCTGGCAATTTTTTTTCTTCCTGATATTCCTCCCCCAATATAATCCCGTGATAAGAGTGTAATTTCATGGTTATTTCTGTCAATTGATGGTAGATGGTATACATAATGTTTTACAAATTCAAAATGTAAACCAAGAAAGAAAGCTGTCCCAAACATGATCTGGTACCAGAATAAGTTTTTGTAGACATAATTTATATCTCCTTCTGGGAAGTAATTTTCATTGCTGGACACTTTTCTGATAAACTTTAAGAAGCATGAGACATCGTTCTCAGAAGTTATGTACCTACCTATCCTACCTATCAAAACAATTGACTATTTTCCTTTTGAGGCATCTATTGTCACTGGGTATATTTTATACTGTTTCATATCAAAGTATAATTTAAAACATTTTAAAATGTAATTCTTAGACAAATATAAAAGAGTATGTGTCAAGACTTGTTTAACTCACTAATGAGAAATCCAGATGGTTCAAATATTGTAGGAAATTCTGAAGTATTTATCAGCAGAGAAAGAATGCTCAATTTAGAGTGTTGTTAGATACAAAATTGGTTAATGTTCTACAAGGCAACAGATTGTAACTTCTGTGATCATATTTTCTCCTAGATAGAAATCATTTTCATTTTTACTAGACAGAAGTCTACATGCTAACAGGGAACTTTACAGATTCCTTGCCCTAATGAATGAGAAATAATAATTCAAAAAATGTAGATTCCCCTGGAGAACTGAATAATCTTTGGGTGGGCCCATTATTAGACATGGTCAGCCCAGTCTGCAGGAGCTGGGTGGGACTTGGCCAACACTCAAAGATTCTTAAAGGAGCATCTCTGAATGATGCCTCTGGAGAGGAGCCATGCCTGCACCCCTTCTCATTACCATCAGGCACAAGCATCCTTAGGATGGCTGATTGCCAGGCATCTGATCATCTTCCACCAGGATGGACACACATCTGTGTCTGGAGGCTTTGCTCAGTCTTTCTTATGTACATTAGGTGGACACCCCAGCTTCAAAAGCCAAGGGCATTTGTAAACACTCTTATTCCCTACCTCCAAAGTAGAGTGGAGTTCTGGACATCCAGAGAGCTGGTGGCAGCCATGGTGTGGAAAGGGTAACACCCACCTAGCACCTGTACTTGGTGAACAAAACTAGTTTGAGGTATTATTCACTGATTATTCTTCCCCACCATCCATCCTTCCCCCCCTCTGGCTGGGATGATGGTGAAACTTTCCCCTAGTTTGTAATTGTTCAATTTGTAAGTCATTTATATAATAAAATCAACCTATGAAAATCTAACTATGAATGGTTTGCAGTGGCTGTATCACCTACAAACGCTTTCATTTGCAGGTAACAGAAAACACAATTTACAATGTTTTAAACAAATGGGGGTTTAATTTCCCCACATAACAAGTGAGTCTGGAAGTGGGGAGTTGCTGTGGTTGGCTCAGAAGCTCAAAGATGTCAAGGCTATCATTTCTGCAATTCAAATGGCTTTTCTCTCCTGGGCAATAATATAGCTGATTTCAGCAGCTCCAGGTGTCATGACTATTTTCCAGCTGGAAGAAGGTGTGAAGGGGACTCTGACTCTGTCTCTTTCATCAGGAAAGGAAAAGCATTCCCAGAGGCCTTAGTGGACTATCATTTATGGTTCGTCAGCCAGAACTATATCACGTGGCACACATAGCTGCAAGGTAAAATATTTACTGCTTCTCCTCTCTGTAGCAGAGAATGAGATTGAAATATGGGTGGGTTAGCCAACCAAGAGTGACTTCTATTGCTGTCAAGTTTTATGGTTTGAGTTAATACTGGTTTGTGACCTAATAATTCCTTCATTGCCTGTTGATGCTTGCTAGCCCACAAGTTATGACAGGCAACAAAAGCTTATGGAAAATGACAGAAGTAAAACAGCTAAGAAAATTCTATCTAGTAATATATCTTTTTTTTTGTAAAACCAGAAGAAATTACTATTGTCTGATTTTGGTGATGGAGAAAATTTGATCAATTTCATGGAAAACCACGTTGCTGGCAAAGCTCTTTAAAGTATTGTGATTTTGGAAATTCAATTCAGAGAAGGAAACGTATGGTTTTTAAGTCTTCAGTTATATTAAAAATCAAAGCCCCAAAGAAGACTTGGTTTCTAGTTTTGTCTCAGTCAATAAACAGCTATGTGGATTCTGGTGAGTCAGTCTTTGTTTTATTCCCTTAAAATGATGATCTTTTGTATAAAATGAAATCATTTTTAAATCTTCATTGGTCATTCTCAGTTCTGAAATTTTATGATTCCATGTAATTAGAATTATCTTTGACACTATAGGAGTGGACAGGAAATAAATTGCTATGTCTTCATTCAGTCTTTTTAAAGTCAAGAGCTATTTTTGGGTGGCAGGCAATGGAGGCACCAAGGATAGATCTCTTATTAAATTCAGTGGTGGTGGTGGTGATGGGAGAAGGGGGGTGTTAGATTGAGGTTTACTTTAAAATTTTTTAGGAAAATAAAGGAATTATTTTTCTTAAGTAGCTTAGTCCAAAATCCTTCAAGGTAGCATCATTTCTAGCATGGGAAGAGCAGGAACAATCTAAGGAACCTACAAGCTCCTCCAGCTCTAGCATCTTCTCCATCAGTCTGTTATCTCACTTGAAGTTCCTATCACTGAGCTGACTGTTGAGAGCCATCTCTAGGACATGAAGTTTAAGAGTACAGCTTTGGGAGGGGTGGGAGAGCTGGCCCAGCCAGCTCCCTTTTTCTGCCCAACAACTTCTCACTGCTGGAATTAATCTATAATATTATTCTGGAAGTCCTATGGGAGGGGGTGGAGCCCAGGAAAGAAAGTAGCTATGTTTTAAAGGTGGACTGGGATGGCTGGAGGAAATCTGGGACCCAGACCAGACCCAAGGAAGTCTGCTATAGTTGGGGATCCTGAAGAACATAAATCCTTCTGGGAGCACAAAAGTAAGTGTAGCAGGAAGGGAAGACCAAAGACAAAAATGTCTAGTTCACAATTTTGCCTTAGACAGCACAGACCAGGGAAGTACAGATTTGTATGATGCTGCTACAGCCCTGGCTCTCTTTCTCAAGTCACATCACTGTTGGACTGCCATCATCCCTGGCATCATCCCTTCCTTCTACATACCTCCTCCCCTTTAGTACCTTTGTCATCTCATTATAATCTAGAACCTAGCCACCAGTTGGAGCCTAGTTCATTCTACTCATCTGGTTATGCAGCCTCAGGCCAGCCATTTCATCTCTCTCTGTGCCTCCTCTGTAATACCTGTGCACTAATGATAACGGTCAAACATAGAGGGTGTTGTAGGATAAAATGAGGACAAAAATCACCCAGAAAAATGTCAGCTTTAATTTCTCTATCTCAGACACCACCCATTTTGGACACCCTTTTTCCTTGGGGCTGTCTTCTAGGCACAAGCTTTGAGTTTTCACCTCTGTTAAAAGAATAACACTTTTCTTGTGGTCTGGGTTGTAAACCCTTCTAAAGTGATTATTAGGCTGTACAGTGAACTTTGACTAAATGCTAATCAGAGAAGCAGGAAGATAGCACTATGCAGTCCCTGATGAGCAGAGAAGGATGGACTCCCAGCAATCTTGATTCTAAGTTCAGCATTGTTTTCAGGCTAACACAAGGAACATTACATGGACATTGTAGGCAGAGTTACACAAACTGCCTACAAATCAGACAGTTAAAATGCCATTTCTAATTTTCTTAGTTTTCGAAGAGTGCTTATGTTGCTTAAGGATTCCTGCCCCCCTCCCCCCCGGGGGGGAAGAATTTGAATAATTGTTCAAGAGTTACTCAGGTATTTAGAAGGCCTTGTGGACAGATACAATCCTCTATTCCCCATGGAGATTTGGGCTTGGTCTTTCTAGAGTTTATAGTTTAGCAGCCTGGAGCTGTCTGATGCAGCAGCCATCAGCCATATCTGGCTATTGATCATGAGAAATGCAGGTAGTTCATATTTGAGATGTGAGTGTAAGTTACACATCAGATTTTGAAGATACCAATGATATCTGATTAACAATTTTTATATTGATTACATGTTGAAATAATATTTGGATATATTGGGTTAAACAAAATATGCTATTGAAATTTATCTCACCTATTCCTTTTACTTTTTAAAATATAGCTACGAGAAAATTTAAACTTAACACCTGTGGCTCACATTATATTTCCAGGGGACAGCACTGGGGGAGGAGAGTTTGCAACTATGAAAATATTTATATTCTCCTTTGGAAAGTCCTTTGAGGCAAAGTTCCTGGGAACTTCACACATGCCAATGCAGGTGTTTTTCTCACTGGCTGTTAGTAGTCAGAAAATTATTTTTATCACCTCCAGAGCTTTAAGGGGGGAAGGGAATTGGCTAAAACTATCTGAAAAATCACCTGCGAAGGTAACTGAAGGAAGCAACGACAAGCTTCTACATACGAGTCAAGATTGTGGGAAGACATGCGAATTGAAGTTTAAACACTCTAAATTCCACTTCAATGTTTCTCCTTAAGGGAGAAACATCTAAAATTCTGCAATGAAACAAATTCCTAATAAGGGGGATCGGTTATAGATGACGCTAGAAATAACTCCCAGAAAGGGCCTAAGAGAAACCTAACGGAAAACACAGCCAGGAAATGGTATGTGGGGTCCGCGGCCGAAAGCTCTGGCTTTCCCCTCGCCCGGAGCCGGGAGCTCAGCGAAGTGCTGCAGAGAGCAGGGAGCGGGAGGAGCGAGCCCGGGGCCAGGCGGAGCATTGCTCGTTGCCATGGCAACCGCGGGAGCAGCAAACAGCCTGGACATCAGGCCGAGGTGGGCCCCAGCGGACGCCGAGCGGCAGTGGCAGGACGACGGCGGCGGCGGCGGCGGCGGCGCGGCGGAGGGGTCTCAACACGGGACGGGCTGGCGGCCACCCAGCTGCGCGTCCCCGGAGAGCGGCCGGAGCGGGGCGCCATGGACAAGCCGGTACTGTGCGCGCCGGCTCCGCGCGGCTCCCGTGTCCAGCCCTCCCCGCCGCGGCGCATGCGCGGCCGAGCGGCCGGGAGGCTCCCGGGCTCCTCGCCCCGCGGGATGGCTGCTGCGGCCTGGGAGGGGCGGGTTTCTGTTCTGGGATTAAACTTCCGAGAGGGGGCCCTCGAAAGCGTTTTCATAAGCTTTTAGGACTGGGGGAGTTGTTTCTTCTTTGGGCTCAGCGATCATTCGTGTCCACCAGGGCACCCACAAAATGGAAAAGAGTAATAGGTTCGGAGACCATCTTTTCCCCTTTATCTTCCACCTGCTGTTTCCCTCTTCCTCCTGCTGCTAAGAGCACGGGTTGGCAGCAGCTTGGCCCCATGCGACCCACTGACTCATGGAGGGCATCCAGGTGTGGCAGTAGCCGCTTTTGTGTCAAGTTTGTTGGCTGTTACTAGCTCAAGTAGCCCTTAGGTTTGGACAACGGCAAAGGCTTAGTTCCCTTGGAGAGAGGCTGGTGTGCACAGAAAGCCCCATTGGTTAGTTTTAACATTGGCCTTTGTGAACGGCCCTTGAGATACAGCTGGAAATTTACTCTGTGCATTTAAATCAGCTTTCACTTCATTTGGTCTTGCTTTTTTTTTTAAAAAAAAAAAAAAGATTTTTAATGAATATAAGGAAATGGAAAAAAAAAATCCAAGCACATTTTTTTTTTTCGTTTAACTTCAGGGGAGATTTTATTTATATATATTCTCTTAACTACACTATCTGTAGCCATGTAACTAGGTGAATGTATTATGGTAATAAAATATGCACCCTGTCATGCTCTAATAAACATATATTTTTAATTATTTAATTAAGAGGAATGTAGACATCTATAGTTTATGCAAACATTTGTTTTTTTTCCCTCTTCTCTAAAAATGTTTACTTTGCTCAAAATTTGGCATTTTTTTTTTTTTTTATTCTTGTGAGTGTCCTGTTTTGGTAGACAGATATTAGTATTCTTACTTTAATATAATTTTATATGTCATAAATACTTGGATATTCCAATATATTCATTTTGTGTTTCGTGAACACAAATATTCACTAGTTCTGTCTTTTTCTTGATCCTGCTTCCCATTTTCTGCCAGACAATAGAGAATCTGACATAGCAGATGGGACTGCTACTTCTAATACCAGCAAACCAATGCTTTTTTATATGTTTTTCTTTAAAATGCACATATTATATGATCTTATATAAGTTTATTAAATTTACTCTGTAAAGATATAAAACATAGTCATTAGCCTTATGCCATGTTCTTATGTTTTATCAATTATGCTTGGTTTAAGCTTTCAGTGCTATACTTTTTTCCCTTGAAGTTAAATAATTTAAAAAATGATCAATTGTTACTTGTTTAACTTCAGTAGTAATGTAGGAACTTAAATTGACATGCCTCTTTTTACCTTCCAAATTGGCAAAGACCTAGAAAAGGATGGGGGAGGGGCTGTTATCAAAGAATGCTTAACACGGGGAAATGTTCACAATTAATGAATTAAAAAGTAGGTTACTAAAGTAATAAGGTCTCAATTTGATGAAATAAAAAGTGTAAGTTAATATAGACTACAGAATAAAAGATCATACACCAAAATATTGACTGATTATATCTGGCTGGTGGCATTAAAGGGGATTTTAATTTTCTTTGGTCTTAAATTTATTTTTAAATCATTTATAATGACTAAATATGTATACATATAAACAAATTTGGTAATTAGAAAAAAATATTGTGAATAATTCCCCATCTGCACACTTGTTTTTAAAGACAAATTTATTACCTTTTGGGTAAATATTTTCTGTTTTCTGTGCACACAGTTCACATCCTTGTAAACACTATTTTGCAACTCATACTCTTTCTTCTAGCTAAGTAAGTAGCCTCCCCTGCCCCCACCTTTTTTTTTTTTTTTTTAACATAAATTGGTAAAAGAAAGTGGTAAATGAGCAAGCCCTGATCAGTGTGAAGGACGTGGCAAGAATGAAACAAATAAATGGCTCAGTCCTGCTCTATTTCCTACCTGACATCATTTTCTTAACCCTCATCAGTGGGGGTTCATTGCTCCGACTCCAAGGTTGATGTGTAGAGGATTTGGGAAGCTATAATAATTTATCATCAATGCTGCAAATATGGATTTCTGTTTCCATTATTTAGAAAAATACAGAAGCAAATAGACAGTGAAGCGAAGTATAATGCACACAGGTTGTTACTTCTGTGAAACATGACCTTCACAGAACCTCAAATTCCCCAGGGAAGGCAGGGGTCTTGGTTTATTTCCCTCAGGTCCAGGTGTTGGCACTTCTGAAGCTCATAACAGCATTAGAAAAGGAGTGCTGTGAGCAAGGATATTTCGAGGAATCGGTTCCCGCTGGCTGCCTAGGAAATGTTAGGAGGAAGTTTACCTGTGACATTTTCTCCTTTAGTCAGCTAAGCCCTTTGCTGGGGGCTGTTTGTTTATACCTCTGCATTGTTTGCATTGGGCTTTGTTTCTTGTAGCCTTACTTTTAACAAACAGACAAAAAGGGTCAGAATGACTCCTTACTCATTACTTTGTTTATGAATAAAAACCAATGGCTTCCAGCCAAGAGTGGATTCTGTATCAAGGGTATTTTTATTTCCCAAGAGTTACCACCCTGCAAGGAAACCAGCTTTCAAGACGGTGCAAGGGTACGTGTGTCCTCTCCTCTCAGGGGTGGGGTCCTCCCACTGCCAGATCCACATGTAGTGGTCAACGAATGCCTGCCTTTAGCATTCCCCCTCTCTACAGAAAAGGATTAGAAAGTGAGGCTGGGGTAGGCAAAATGACAGCAGAAGATACTTGAGCAATTCAGATTTGATAAATACTTATTCAGTACCTACCATTTTTAAAGTATTGTGGAAGAATTCTGGGAAATATAGCCCTTCTTTCCCTCCCTCCCTCTCTCCTCCCCTCCGCCTTCCTTCCTTCCTTCCTTTCTCTGTCCCTCCATCCTCCCTCCCTCCCTTCCTCCTTCCCTTCCTTCCACCTATAATATGTATTGAGTCTTTTCTGGTAGCTCATTTATCTTGAATTCCCCTTTACAGTTGGAATACTCACTACACACTGAATGAGGTTTTCCCCTTTTCTTGTAGGGCCCTGGTGGGAATAATCTGTGACCATTGCTTTCTGGTTTTGAGTAACTTACAGTAGAGTCTGTGGGGCCTGTCTTCCAGGGCATGGATTATAAATGTAGAGAAAGGAGACCAAACATGTGATGCTTGCCAAATTCCTGTGAAAAATCCCTCCAAAAATTATGCTGTTTGAATAAATCTATTAGAGAAAGACTGCCATTGTACCTGGCTAACACAAGATAATAGACTCATGATTGGATTCCCCTTAGGCAACATGTCTTCTCCCCTGGAGAGATGATACACAGAGAGAATGTCTTTCTCTTTTGAAGCAGTTTTCAGGTTGGGCCAGCCGAGTTTACCTGTCGGATGAGGGCAGAACATTCTATGCCTATTCCCCAGAAGTGGCGGTGGACCTCCTTGAACCACTTGGGAATTGGAAAAAAATAAAAAAAGAATCATACTCTTGGAGGGTTGAAAACTATGTGGGTTGTTTCTGAACAGTGTTGAACCTATTTTGGGTAAAGAATAAAAGAATCGCTAGTGCACTGGTGATAAGAAATGTCTGTCTTCTTCTTTTTATTTTCCATCTTATTATTCATGGCAAAGAAACAGAGTGATGACTGGATCAGAGAAAGGAGTTGGTGCTGAACATAGCATTGTTCCCCAAAGAGGGCCAACTACATGTCATGATCTGTGTTGGGGACTGGGGATAGGCTGGGGGACAAAGAGACAAGAGCTGACAGCCTGGTGGAGATGGCAGCCCTGGAGAGGGCATAGACGGGAGCTCGTCTGTAGCCAACAAGGGGTGGGGGCAGGCAGTGGTGGGAGGGGGTGGGACAGAGCTCTCCAGCTGGAAGAAATGGCCTCTCTGAAGACCCCAAAGCCCATTACAGACCCTGAGAAGGGGCCAGAATGGAGGGAGGCCGGAGACGGTGCTGGAGTGGGGCTGACGACCACACAGGACCTGGATGTTCATCTAAGATAGAAGAAAAAAATCAAGGCTTCCTATAAGCTCACAGTGCTCAGTTAATCCCCGTTCAGCCTGGTGAGGTAGGTGCCGTTATGTTCTCCATTTTACAGATGAGAAAACAGGCTAGCAAAGGCTACACGGTTGACTCGGGGACACATAGGAAGTATGTGTTAAAGAAAAACCCCAACCTAGCTCATTCAAACCCAAGGCCAATGCTCTTGACGACTTTGTGGAAGACCGGGACACAAAGGGGACTGGGTGTGGGGAGGAGGGGCAGCAATAACAAAGTTGGGGCTCTGAAGGATGAGTGAGATTGGAACGGGGAGCTTCACAGGAAGCTTCAGTGTCAGGACTCTAGTCATGGAAGAAGTGCCTGTAGGAGTGATTGGAAAGAAATCCCTGGGGGTTTCTCCTTTTCAGATGTTTCCCTTGTCCTGTCAGCCCTTTGCTGCTCTTGGATGTGGCATGTCCCTTGTCACCCTGTCCATCCTTCCACTGTCCCCCAGACTCCCCCTCTGCCTTTTCCATGCCAGAGAATTTTCTATGAGCTTCAATTTCCAGTCTTGCTCTTTAAAACAAAAATTTGATTTAGGATGAGAGATTTTTTGAACTTTTTTTTTTTAATTCAATTTTATTGAGATTGTTCACATACCATACAATCATCCAAAGTGTATAATCATTTGTTCATGGTACCGTTATATCATTGTGCAATCATCACATTTTTTTTTCAATTTTTAGAACATTTTCATTACTCCAGAAAAGAAAGAAAAATAAAAAAGAAAACTCAAATCCTCCCATACCTCTAACAACTCATGGTATTGGCATAGTACATTTGTTACTGCTGTTGAAAGAATGTTAAAATACTACTAACTGTAGTATATAGTTTACAATAGGTTATTTTTTCCCTATATACCCCTCTATTATTAACTTCTAGTTATAGTGTCATACATTTGTTCTAGTTCATGAAAGAGATTTCTAATATTTGCACAGTTAATCATGGACATCGTCTACCACAAGACTCACTATTTTATACATTCCCATCTTTTAACCTCCAGCTTTCCTTCTGGTGACATATGTGACTCTAAGCTTCCCCTTTCTACCACTTTTGCACACCATTCAGCACTGTTAGTTATTCTCACAATAACGTGCTACCATCACCTCTGTGCATTTCCAAACACTTAAGTTCAACCTAGTTAAACATCTGCTCATAATAAGCAACTGCACCCCATTCTTTAGCCTCATTCTGTATCCTGGTACCTATATTTCATGTCTATGAGTTTACATGTTACAATTAGGTCATATTCGTGAGCCCCTGCAATATTTACCCTTTTGTGTCAGACTTATTTCACTCAATATAATACCCTCAAGGTTTTTCATCAACCTGTTTTTTTTTTCTTAAGAAGGTTTTGTTCACACAACATACATTCCATCCTAAGTAAACAATTGATTGTTCCCTGCATAATCACATATTTTTGCATTCACCACCATCACCACTATCTATATAAAGACATTTCCATTTTTTCCACAAAAAAGGAGGAAGATTCAAAGAAGGTGGAGAGACAAAAGAAAATGAAAAGAAAGAAAAAAAATAAGGTGACAGCTAAAAAGCAACAAAAGGAAAGATAGTATTAAAATAAAGTATAATAAAAGAGTCAGACAACATCACCAATGTCAAGAGTCCTGCACCCCTCCCTTATATCCCCCTCTCACAGTCATCCAGCTTTGGTACATTGCCCTTGCCATATCAAAGGAAGCATAATACAATGTTTCCGGCAACTATAGTCTCTAGTTTGCATTGACTGCATTTTTTTTCTCCAATAACACCTCATTTTTAACACCTTGCAAGGTTGACATTCATTTGTTCTCCCTTGTGTAAAAACATATTTGTGCATTTTATCACAATTGTTGAGCACTCTAGGTTTCACTAAGTTATACAGTACCAGTCTTTATTTTCCCTCTTTCCTTCTGCTCTCCCACATGTCCCCTAACCTTCCTCTTTCCACCATACTCACAGTCATATTTGTTCAGTGTACTTACATTGTTGTGCTACCATCACCAAAAATTGTGTTCCAAACCTCTCACTCCTGTCTTTTCTTTTCTTTCTGTAGTGCTCCCTTTAGTATTTCCTGTAGAGCAGGTATTTTGTTCAGAAGTGCTCTCATTGTCTGTTTGTCAGAGAATATTTTAAACTCTCCCTCAAATTTGAAGGACAGTTCTGCCAGATATAGGATTTTTGGTTGGTAGTTTTTCTCTTCCAGTATCTTAAATGTATCACCCCACTTCCTTCTTGCCTCCATGGTTTCTACTAAGAAACATGCACATAGTCTTATCAAGCTTCCCTGTATGTGATGGATCACTTTTCTCTTGCTGCTTTCAGGATTCCCTCATTGTCTTTGATGTTTGATAATCTGATAATTAAGTGTCTTGGCATAGGTTTATTCAGATCTATTTTGTTTGGGGTACTCTATGCTTCTTGGATCCGTAATTTTATGTCTTTCATAAGAGATGGGAAATTTTCATTGATTATTTCCTCTATTATTGCTTCTGCCCCTTTTCCCTTCTCTTCTTCTGGGACACCCATGATGTGTACATTCATGCGCTTCATGTTGTCCTTCAATTTCCTGAGACGTTGCTCATATTTTTCTATTCTTTTCCCTTTCTGTTCTTTTGTGTGTAGGATTTCAGATGTCTTGTTGTCCAGTTTCTGAATGTTTTCTTCCACCTCTTGAAATCTGCTGTTTTATGTCTCCACTGTGTTTTTCATCTCTTGTGTTGTACCTTTCATTTCCATAGTTTCTGCCAGTTGTTTTTTTCAAACCTTCAATTTCTACCTATGTTTGCCCAGTGTTTTCTTTATATCCTTCTCTTTCTATATCTTCCCTAAACTCATTGACTTGGTTTTTTAATTAATTTAGCATATTTATTTGAAAATCTTTAATTGATTGTCTTATTAAAGTGAAACAGTATCTCCACTGTATCTCAATTGAGGTGTATGTTTATTCCTTTGACTGGGCCATATCTTCATTTTTCCTAGTGTGATTTGTAGTTTTCTGTTGTCTAGGCTTCTGGTTTTCTTGATTACCCCAATCAGATTTTCCCAGACCAGAAGGATCTCAGGTCTCAGAAGGGGCCTATGTTCAGTACCAGGTTTCTCTGAGGGTGTGTCTTGCAAGATTGACAGACTTTGCTGTGAGGCCTTTAGCCACTGTGCTTTTCCTAACCTGCCCAGCAGGTGGTGCTTGTCAGCCTGTTGCTCCCCACTGGTGTAAAGGTTTGGCCCCTTTAGTCTCAGCTTAAGTTTCTGTTTTGACTGTTTCCTCCCAGGCCCTGGGGTCTGGGTTCTGAAGGGAGGGTAGGCACTAGAGCTGGGCCCCACCTCCTTCCTCTTAGGGAAGATACACCCCCTAGGGAGTTATCTTCTGCACTTGAATTACTCCCTTGTCTCTCTGGCTCTGTGATCTCCACCCCTGTCTGGGTCAGAGCACTGCGAACTGAAAATGGCTGGGGCTTTCTCCACTGAGCCACTCAGGTTGAGAGAGAGAAAAAGGGAAAGAAAGCCCGTTTTCAGAGCCAGTCCATGGCTCACTAATTTCACCCATTGGCCAGAGATAGCTCCTGGTCTTCTGGGCTCCCTTTCCTGGGACACAGGAGTTTTCTGGCTCTCTAAGTTCAGCTGTCTCTAAAAGGCTCTGTATTTTTTTTTATTTATTTTGAAATAAATTCAAAGTTATAGGAACAGTTGCAAAAACAATACTAACCCCATACACAGAATTCCATCATATCCTGACCCCCCTCCCCCAATAGCTCAATCCATCAACTTTAACATGCTATCACATCACTATTTCTTTCCCTCCCTCTCTCCCTCCCTATCTATCATCCATCATCTATTGCTCTGTCTTCTGGACATATGAGAGCTAGCTGGACGCATCCTTGAACATACACTATAATTCACGTATACACTTCCCATGAACAAGAACATTTTTTTATGCAATCCCATTAAGGGCAGCTAAGACGTACAAGAGATTCAACAATAATACAAAGCTTACATTCTATATTTCCTTTTCCTTATGTCTCAACTGTGTCCCTTTGAGCCACCTGTCCTCGATCCTCCAATCCCGTCCAAGTTCATCCTTGGCATTCAATTGTCATCTATTTAGACTGTCTTTTTTTTTTTTTTTTTTTTTTTTTCAGTTGTGGAACTCTGTATTTTTTTAAAATTTAATTTCTTTTTTCCATCAGCCCCACCTCCTCTCCTCTGGGAGCAATCTCAAGGTGCTTTGCTGCTTGTTAGAGGTTTGTCTATGTTTGTAGCTTGTATTCATCAGTCCACATTTGTTAATTAAAACCCCAGTTGGAGCTAGGCTGAGCTATATTCGCTTGCTCCAGGAATGCTGCTTTCTCCCACAGAGATGTCTTGCAGCTCAGCCTGCTGTGGGAGGGGAGGGGGCTCCCGGTGCAGTTCCACAGTTTTTACTTACAGATTTTATGCTGCAGTCTCAGCCATTTCACCCATTCCAGGCTGGTATGTGATGTGTGGACAGTCACGGTTGTCCCCCAGCAGTTGTTCCAGATTGTTTACTAGTTGTTCCTGGTTGTTTATTAGTTGCTCCAGGGAACTAACTGAATTCCACACCTCTCTATGCTGCCATCTTGCCCCAACAACCTGGATGAGAGTTTTAAATGCAAACTCCAGAATACAGAGAGGAAAAATAAAATACCATGTTTTTAGTCTATTAAAATTCTAGTTGCATAGTGATAATTTAGGAGGGAAAACAGTCATGCACTACATTTTGAAGATTTTTCTCATTGGTCAGTGCATATTTAAAACTGTGTCCAAAGCATGTTAAACCCTAAAGGAGCTGAAGTGGTGTGAATTTATGACTCCAGGTACATCAACATTCAAGTTTGTTGTTTGGTCATCATTCAATGTCCAACAAACATTTGTGAAGCTCCTATGATGTTGGGAATAATGAGATAAAAATTGGTGAGTCTTTGCCCTCAGGGAGTTCAAAATGTAGCTGGAAGAGACAGAGGTCATTTCAATGAGTATGGTAAGTTCTAGATTAGATGCATTCACTGGACTATTTGGCATAGAAAACTGTGGTAACAGATTCCTGCCTTGAAGGGTCAAGAAAGGTTTTCTGGGGAGGCGATGCTTGAGTTGAGGCTTTAAAAGGAGGGTAGTGAGCAGACAAAAAGGCTGGGGGAGAAGGCTGGCTGAGGAACCAGGGCTCACCACGGAGGGGACTGTGAGTGTTTCTGTAGAGCTGGAGAGGAGGGTCATCAGAGAGAGTTTGGGGCTGAGGCTTGACAAGGAATCCCAGGTCTCCCCACAAAGGGGCTGTTGTGCCATATTTTGTGGGTGGGAGAGGGCAGGAATGACATAGCTGCACTGCCTGGTGGAAAGACAGCCTTGCCAGCATGTGCAGGGAGGGAAGGGGGAGGATGGTACTGGAGTGAGGGAGACCAGTTAGAAGGTGATTGCAGAAATCTATGAGGAAAACATCGAAAGGGCTTGAGCACAGCCCACTCTTGCACAGATGAAAACAAAGCTCAGAGAGGTTAAGTGAGTTTCCCAAAGTCCCACAGCTGGGAAGATGGAGAGGCAGCAGTCATTTTTGAGGGTCCATTCTGTGCTGCTGATGTCACAGGTGTGCTATGTCCTTTCAGCCTCACAGCCCCACAGGGTAAGTGTTACTGTTCCATTTCACTGATGAAAATGCAGAGACTTAAGGAAGTTAAGTGACTTGTCCAAGGTCAAACAGCTTGTAAATGGAACCCAGATCTTTCTACTTCAATGTGCTGCTTTCATTGCATATTGATAATTTTTGCAATAAAAGATGCATTTTTATCAAGGGAGGGGCAGTAGAAAATGACTCCTTTTCAAGGTATCTTTCCACCTACTGGGCTTACTGAATTGACTGAGGTGGAGCTCAAACTGCTGTTCAAGGTGAAGGAACTTCTGGGCCATGCTGACTCCACACTGCTTGGATTTCATAACCTCTCTGTGGTTTAGATCCATGCCTTTCTCCTTCTCTCCTCTTCCTTGGTTTAGACTACAAATTAGTTTAATTAGTTTCCCCACAGCTCAGGGGAGAGAAGGTGGCTGTACCTGATCTCTCAATTTGCTCTGCAAGGTGGCCTGGCATTCATTGGTGTTCTCCTCATTTTTCTCTTTCAGGTAAGGAACAGCTGGGCCAAGGGGACTCTTGACCTAGATTTGATATCCCTATTTCATACACAAAAAATTATGTTAGAACAGACACAAAGCAGCAATATTAGCAGCATAGAGAAGCTCTAGGAAGCTAGAGATTGTTCTGGTTATCATTGCTGTGTATCAGATCACCCAAACTTAATGGCTTAAAACATCAGGAACACTAGAAAGGGCTCAGCTGGTTGATTATGGTTTGGAGATAGGGTCTCTTAAGGCATTTGGGGGACTAGAGTGGCTGGCGCTGAACTGGCTTCTCTCTGTCTTTATGTAGCCTCAGATGGCTCCATATGGTCTCTTCAGAGGGGCTAGTTTGGGCTGAAGGCTTCAAAGAAAGAGTATTCCAAAAAGCCAGGTGGAAGCTGTATCACCTTTCATGATCTAGCCTTTGAAGTCACATAGGGTCACTTCCGCTGTAATTTTTGGTAAAAACAGTTACTTCCTCTCTTCCACTTCAAGGGGAGGGAATTAGACCCCACTTTTCAATGGGAAGGACGTCAAGGTGATGTTTTAAGAGGGGCATGTGGGATGGGATGTTGTTTTGGCGGTTTCTGGAAACCAGTCTGCTCCAAAAGTCACGAGTGGCGCATGAGACAGGGATGAGAACGGAGGGACAGATTTGTCTTCTCTGCAAGCAGGGCTAAAGATGACCTCTTAGGTGACTTTTCACTTGTTATTAGGTCTGACCTGGCAGCCGTCCAGTACCAGAGAAGTCAAAGTCACAGTATGAGAGACTCTCCATAACTCAGATCAGTGTAAGACAAAAACCATAAGTACACATTGGTTCAAAATGAAAAAGAAGTGAAATTCACCCCCCCCCCCCACCCAAAGCCCCAGACTTTTTGGTGAGGGAATACTTTTGGTCAAATGGTAGCAAGTTTTCAGAATTTTATATTTAACTCTGATATTTTCTTCTCCAGAGTTATAACTAATAGCAAAGTGTAATTTATGGAAATAGAACAAATAGATTAATTTACTGCTCTTAAAAGAAAATAAAAAACACAATGAAAACAATGTATTTTGATTATTAGATTACTGTTGGAAATGTTATAAACATGCTTGTCATTAAAAAAAACCTTTCTGTTTGAAAGATGTTATACTAGCTGGAGATCACATTTTTAAATTCTCTTATTTTATGGAAAAAACACAAACCATTTGTGCCCCAAGTCTTCGATTACTATCATATTTTGTTTCATTTTTTAATTTTTTTATTGAGATTGTTCACATACCATACAACTATCCAAAGATCCAAAGTGTACAATCAGTTGCCCATGGTACCAGCATACAGCTGTGCATCCATTACCACAATTTTTTTTTCAATTTTTAGAACATTTTCATTACACCAGAAAAGCAATAAAGACACAAAAAGGAAACTCACCTCCTCCCATACCCCTAACCACCCCCTCTCCATTATTGATTCATAGTTTTGGTGTAGTACATTTGTTACTGTTGATGAAAGAATGTTAAAATACTACTAACTGTAGTATATAGTTTGCAATAGGTATATATATATTTTCCTATATGCCCCTCTATTATTAACTTCCAGTTACAGTGTCATACATTTGTTCTAGTTCATGAGAGAGATTTCTAATATTTGTATAGTTAATCATGGACATTGTCCACCACAAGATTCACTGTTTTATACATTCCCATCTTTTAACCTCCCACGTTCCTTCTAGTGACATATGTGACTCTGAACTTACCCTTTCCACCACTTTCACACACCATTCAGCACTGTTAGTTGTTCTCACATGTGCTACCATCACCCCTGTCCATTTCCAAATGTTTAAGTTCACCCTAGTTGAACATTCTGCTCATAATAAGCAACTGCTCCCCATTATTTAGCCTTGTTCTATATCCTGGTAACTTATATTTCATGTCTATGAGTTACATATCATAATTAGTTCATATCAGTGAGACCCTGCAATATTTGTCCTTATGTGTCTGTCTTATTTCACTCAATATAGTGTCCTCAAGTTTTCTTCATTGACCCATTTTTTTTAAGATGGTTTTGTTCAAACACTGTACATTCCGTCCTAAGTAAACAATCGCTGGTTCCCTGTATAGTCACATATTTATGTATTCAGCACCATCACCACTATCTATATAAGGACATCTCCATTTCTTCCACAAAGAAGGAGGATGAGTCAAAGAAGGTAGAGAGACAAAAGAAAAAGAAAAAAGAAAGAGAGAGAGGAAGAAAACATGACAGCTAGGAAGCAACAAAAAGAAAGATAGCATTAAACTAAAGTAGAATAGAGTCAGACAACATCACCAATGCCAGGAGTCCCATACCCTTCCCCTATGTCCCCCACCCCCATATGCATTTAGCTTTGGTATGTTGCCTTTGTTATATTAAAGGGAGCATAATACAATGTTTCTGTTAATTATAGTCTCTAGTTTGCATTGATTGTACTTCCCCCCAATCCCACCTTATTTTTAACACCTTGCAATGTTGACATTCATTTGTTCTATCTCATGTAAAAACATATTTGTACCTTTTATTATAATCACTGAGTACCCTAGTTTTCACTGAGTTATACAGTCCCAGTCTTTATCTTTCCACTTTCCTTCTGGTGTCCCACATGGTCCCAGCCTTCCTCTTTCAACCATACTCACAGTCATCTTTGTTCAGTGTACTTACATTGCTGTGTTACTACCTCCCCAAATTGTTTTCCAAACCTCTCACTCCTGTCTTCTCCTTTCTGTCTGCAGTGCTTCCTTTTCTGTTTCCTGAAGAGCAGGTATCTTGTTCACAAACTCTGTCATTGTCTGTTTGTCAGAGAATATTTTAAGCTCTCCCTCATATTTGAAGGACAGTTTTGCTGGATATAGGATTCTTGGTTGTGGTTTTTCTCTTTCGGTATCTTAAATATGTCACCCCACTTCCTTCTTGCCTGCATGGTTTCTATTGAGAAATCTGCACATAGTGTTATCGAGCTTCCTTTGTATGTGATGAATCACTTTTCTCTTGCTGCTTTCAGGATTCTCTCTTTATCTTTGATATTTGATAATCTGATTATTAAGTGTCTTGGCGTAGGTCTATTCAGATCTGTTCTGTTTGGGGTACATTGCGCTTCTTGTATCCGTAATTTTATGTCTTTCATAAGAGATGGGAAATTTGCATTGATTATTTCCTCTATTATTGCTTCTGCCCCCTTTCTCTTCTCTTCTCCTTCTGGGACACCAATGACATGTACATTCCTGCATTTCACTTTGTCCTTCAATTTCTGGATGTTGCTCATATTTTTCTGTTCTTTTCTCTATCTGTTCTTTTGTGTGTAGGCTTTCAGGTGTCTCGTTCTCCAGTTACTGAGTGTTTTCTTCTGCCACTTGAGATCTGCTGTTGTATGTTTCCATTGTGTCTTTCATCTCTTGTGTTGTGCCTTTCATTTCCATAGATTCTGCCAGTTGTTTTTTCAAGCTTTTGATTTCTACTTTATGTACACCCAGTGTTTTCATTATAGGCTTCATCTCTTTTGCCATATCTTCCTTAAACTTTTTGAATTGATTTAGCATTAGTTGTTTAAATTCCTGTATGTCAGTTGAAGTGTAAGTTTGCTCCTTTGACTGGGCCATAATTTCGTTTTTCTTAGTGTAGGTTGTAGTTTTCTGTTGTCTAGGCATCTGGTTTCCTTGGTTACCCCAATCAGGTTTCCCAGACCAGAATGGGCTCAGGTCTTGGAAGGAGGCAATAGTATCTGGTTTCCCTGAGGGTGTATCTTAGAAGATTGACATACCCTATGAGGCCTGAAGTCACTGTGCTTTTTTGCTCAGCAGGTGGTGTCTGTCAGCCTGTAGCTCCAGACTGGTATAAGGAGGTGTGGCCCCGTGGCTGTTTCCCCCCAGGCTCTGGGGTCTGGTTCTGAATGGAAGGCAGGTAGTAGAGCTCAGCACTACCTTCTTCCTCTTAGGGAAGTTACACCCCCTAGGGACAGGCCATTTACATTTGAATAGTCTCTCTGCCTGTGCTGTCTCCACCCTTGCCTGAGTCAGAACATTGGGAACTGAAAATGGCTGAGGCTTTCTCCACTGAGCTGAAACATGGACAGAAAGCCCCCTTTAGGGCCAGTCCGCAGCCACTCTCCAGCTCTCCAAGGTCAATCATCACCAAAAGCCTCTGTCTGCTTGTTGGGGATCCATAGCTTGTATTGAGCAGCCCACGTTTGTTAACTGAAACCCCAGTTGGAGCTCAGCTGAGCTATATTCGCTTGCTCAGAGAGCACTGCTCTCTAGCACTGTGAGGCTTTGCAGTTCAGGCCATGGGGAAAGGGAGCATCTGGGTCGGATCTGCAGTTTTTACTTACAGATTTTATGCTGTGATGTCGGGCATTCCTCCCAATTCAGGTTGGTGTATGATGAGTGGATGGTCATGTTTGTCCCCCTGCAGTTATTCTGGATTATTTACTACTTGTTCCTGGTTGTTTATTAGTTGTTCCAGGGGGCAAACTAGCTTCCACTCCTCTCTATGCTGCCGTCTTCTTCTGTCCTATGTTTCATTTTTTAATATAGATTTTTTCCTTTTAGTCTCAACTCACTAACAACTGTTCTTTGATGTGGAATGGTCTTTTGTGAACAAATACAAAGATGTATTTTTAAAATTTCTAAACAATTAGTACATTTTGAAAGATTACATCAGGAAATGGATTATAAAATTAAACGAATAAAGGAAAGCTTATTTTAAAAAACAATTCTAATTCTTTCATTAGATACTGCAAATTTCTAGCCATAGTGAGAAATTTTGATGCTATACAAAAACACTTCAACTTTTTAAAGCTACTCTTTGTTTATTGGTAAATGTAGACATTTATTTATAATGGTAGTATCTTGATGATCAAACATCATTTCTAAAACACTAGGTTAAGCACATAATGGTTTTACCAGATAACCAAATAAATGAACTTGATCATGTTTTGTTTTGTTTTGCTTTGCTTTGTTTTGGCTCCTTGAAGTTACTGAATTCTGTCAAGTAGATCTGGTTTTAGAATTGTGTAAATTCAGCCTCAAAGTGTATCCTACTTCTGATATTGTCATCTTTAAAAGTACATTAATATTTTAACCTTGGAAAAGAATGTATAAGAAATCATTTAGAAAATTATGAACTGCCCTGCAAAATTATGATAATCTTTTGGATTGAAAAGAAGCCCAAAGATATTTTCAAATGTGTATCCATGAAAAGGTACACATGAGCATGCCACTAGGGATATGCAGCTGAAATTTCCTTCCTAAAGTAATTACTAATAGAATTTTGAGTACTGCACTGCTAGAAAAAGAAATAACTCTCATCAGTAAATGGTTGGTATGGAATTTGGGCTCATTGCTTGATTTTGACATTGATGGTGCATGAACTATCTAATGAATCAAGTGGTGGGCAGTGTCAGCTTTTTACAACACACTTAATTGCTATATGGGGTGTGATTGGTGTCCCCAACTTCTCCCTTGCTTGGAATTTTACCACACTAATGCCACCCCTTTGCTTGATAAAGTATCTTTTAAAAATTTAAGTATCTCAATGGAAGGTAGTATAATCCATCAACCTGTTATCAATAATTTCCCTGTTAGGGCGAATTATTTTTCTTTTCTTTAAAATATATTTAAAAAGGTTTTAATTTAGAAAGTAATCAACATTCATGGAAAAATAGAAAGAAAAACCTCAAACAATATGAAAGGGTGTACAGTGAAAAGCATGGTTCCCATTCCAGCCCGATCCTCTGGCTCCCCTCTCCAGAAGCAATCATTTCAACGGGTTTTTGGAGTATCCTCTCAACACCTTTCTATGCATGTCAATGTTTATATATATAATATGGAAACAATACTTTCTTCAGAAGGTAATGTTTAGAATGAAATGAGTGCTTAATAATGTCATTCCACTTTCCCAACTCAAGGATAGCCTGGAGGTGAGCTTACAGTGAGGCCGATGAAGTTTAGGCATCAGGGCTCCTCACTTATTAGGGGAGGGCCAAGACATGTGATCAATCCTTGTATCAGTCAGGATTCGCCAGAGAAACAAGACCAACAGGAAATACATATGTCTGTCTGTCCATCTGTCCATCCATCCTTCCATCCATCTACTTGTCTACCTACCTACCTATACACACAAGTATGCGTATGTGTATATATGTATGTGTGTGTATATATATATGTGTATATATGTGTGTGTGTGTGTGTGTGTGTGTATGTAAAGAGATTTATTTAAGGAATTGCTTCATGTGATTGTGGGGGCTGGCAAGTCTGAGATCCATAGGGCAGATCTGCTAGGTGAAGATTCCAGTAAGAATTGATGCTGAAGCCTTGAGCCTGGAAATCTGTAGGGATGCCTGACAAGTTGGAAACTCAGAGAGAAGTAGAGGCAGAAGTCTTAAGGCAGAATTTCTTCTTATCTCTGGACCCTCAAGTCTTTGCTCTTATGGCCTCCAACTGATTGAATGAGGCCCTCTCACATTATGGAGGATAATCTCCTTTGCTTAAAGTCAGAGACTGTAGATGCTAATCTCATCAACTAAATATGTCCAGAGCAAAATTGAGATCAGTGTTTGACCAAACTGGACACCCTAAACTAGTCAAGTCAACACATGAAATTAACCATATCAATGGTCATATGTTTTTGTACAGTTTTCAGAATTTATGTGTCTTAATTGTAGCTGATTAAGACCACTGTCTCCTTCCAGCCAACATCCCTTTCACTGAGTGGAGTTGGAGAAGCAACAGATACTTTTTAGATCCCACTAAGGGGAAGCTGACTTGGGGATATATTTCATTTAGATTTCATGGGATATATTTATGTAGTTAGCACAAATACATTTGTTTCTGTGTATAATAAGGTTGTTGCTAGCCCTCATTCCTCCTACTGTGCTCCCTCCCCAGAGTCAAGACCAGAAGATGCAGGGAAGAGGTTGTATTTGGTGTGAAAGTGTCCCATGTGGCCAGTGTGGGAGCATGTGCTCCACAGAGGAGACAGATATGAAAGGGATGGAGTCAGAAACTGGTCTGTGGAAAACACTTTTAATGACCAGTTGTGCCAAAAGTGGAGGATTCGATTCTTAGCAATATCTACTCAAATATGGGAATTCTCTTCTGTTAGTACTATTTTTGATAATGTAGTGATGCAATTAGAAACACACAATACATTTTTTATTTTTGACAGGAACTCTACAAAACAGAATTTATCAGAATTCCTGTGTTTGTAGGGTACAAGTCTGTCAACTGCACTACAAAGAGCCAGTACATCTGTCTGTGAAGCCACATGTTTTGTACATCCTGTCTCACCATAATAGAAGACAAATTTCAATCAACCACGCTGGAGGAAGGATTAAATTATCTTTTTATTCACTCTACAGAAGGCATTACAAGTTGCCATTTGAAGAGGGCATCAAAGAGCTTGCAGCTGAGACAAATAGGAAAAAAGTATTATAGAAGTCTTTCAGGAAATGAAGTATCCTGTTTCTTTTTTCCTGGACTTTGTGTTCTTTGTCATGCTTTTTAAATTTGTAATATGTTGTCTTTTATTTTTTATTTCTAAATAAATATTTATTTTTGTACCTAATTTTGTGCTTATAGTTTTGTTTTCTCTTTTTTTGAAGTGGGTCTCCAAATTGTGGAAGGCTCTAACCCTATTAAAGTGAGTCCAGCCTGCATAGGGCTAAGTAAGTTGCTATAGTAGGTGACCTGAGAGCTCTTGGGACTGAAAGATAAGAGGGGAGAACAAGAAAGGGGGAGGACAAGGAAGAAGAAAGCAGCCAAAGATTAACTTTGCCTTTTGTCATGATTTTCATTAGGGTTGGCTTTTGTGGTTGGGGCATCAGGCAACATCTGATCAATGCACCAGGCAATGTTGGAGACTTAAAAGAAACTGAAGATGAGGATTTTTGTTCTCGAAAGGTTTAACCATCTAACTGGGAAGGCAAGTATGCCAAACCTTGCTGAAGATGTTAAACAAGTTTAAATGAAAACCAACTCTGCACCAAATGCATATGTTTGTCATGGAATGAGTGGCACAGGATGGATCAGTGTGGAGTAAAGCCTCCAAGTCTTCTCTCTCAGCAACCCCGAGCCCAGTCTAAGGCCAAGCTTGCCCACCTGAGCTCCTGGAAGGAGGCGGTCAGCCTGCCTCGGAACTGGGTTGGCTGAAGCTCATGTGTGAAGGACGGATGCTGCTGAAGACGGATTGTGGCAATGAGCAGCTGTTCAAAGTGAACTTAAGTGAGCAAACATCTACTACACAGGAAGAAGAGATGTCAAAGACCAGTGCGATAGTGCAGCAGAGGCAGAGGCAGGTGAAAAGCTCTCAAATTGAGGCTGTTCATCTCCAACCAGCTCATGGCTACCTTGTCCATCTAACCTGAGAAGTGAGGAAGACAGCAGTAGCTGTGGTGTGGCTCCTTTAAAGTAATAATGCTGAAGAATGAGATAAATGATTTTCTATGTCATTTCAGGCTTTGCTGGTCCATGGTTGTTGTGTCAGGGGATGGGTATCTTTTCATACATGTAACGTAATGAGTCATTTGACAACAGGATTCTACTCTTGTCTTTCTCCTTTATGGTACAGCTATTTTGCTGAAGTTTCTTATAGTAATGATTTTAAAGTTCTATATTTCCTTGATGTATCCTACTTTTTTGGTCATTACGGAATTGATGATAGTACTTTTCTGGGAGATATTTACACAATTAGTGATCTCAGTAGAAGAATTCCTTGAGGGGAGGAAATTGTCCTTGTTTGGGAAAAAGTAAATAACAAAAACTCTGGCCAAGTCACTAGAGATAGATGAGACCTGGGTGGGGAAATCCAGGACAACCCGGGAGTTTGGCTTAGCAGCAGCTTCTCTGTCTTGAGGTAGGGGTGGAGGAGAGAAGGAGGTGCACAGAAGGAAGAGAGGAGAAACCTGAAGATCAAAACTGGGGATCATGCATGGTGGAAGCATCATGGGAAAGGCCCGAGGGCAAAGCGTGAACAGAGGATAGCAGGAGAGTGGGGATGCCGGAGGTTCATTTGGAAATCGTCTTCCCCGTTTAGACATCTGATGAAGTCTGCTATGTTCATGAGCCTTTTTGTGTTGTTTTGTGGAATTTGAGGAATGGGCTGTGTTATATTCCCCACAGAGAAAGAAGCCCTGAGCTTGAGATGATGTTGAGATCTTTAGTCTCCTGGAGATCTGCAGAAGTCTTGGGGAGGGCATGGATTGGGCATTTGGGCTTGTTTAGAGCTCAAGAGGACAGGAGAGGGCTCCTGATTTCTGGGTATATAATGGTGTGACATAACAAATTTGTGAAGCTGATTCTAGAACCACTCATGAAGCAAATCTCTTTTTATAGTCATGCTCGCGCTTTTCAAACATTTTCAGAACATGGATCCTAGGACTCATTTTATGTATGCCCCTATGCTATTAGGGGAAATACCTATGTTTATGTTTAGCCCAATGCTTTGCATATTATGCAATTAAAAATATGTATTAACTGAATGATCTTTTCATGAGACTGAGTTCTGTGTAGTCTATATTTTGTTATATTTATGGTTTGTGGTGGTTTGGAGCTGTAAGTATCCCAGAAAAACGTGTTCTTCAACTTGATCCATTCCTGAAGGTGTGACCCATTGTAAGAAGGCCTTTTTGATGAGGTTACTTCAGTTAAGGTGTGGCCCACCTCAATCAGGATGGGTCTTAATCCTATTACTAGTGTCCTTTATAAGCAGAATGATATTCAGACAGGGAGAAAACCACAGAGGGAGCAGCCAGAAGCTGAATTAATGGAAAGGAAAGAAGGGAGAGGCCAGGAGATGCTGCCATGTGCTTTGCCATGTGACAACCTAAGGACAAAAGATCGCCGGCAGCTGGCCCCAGAACTCTGTAGCCTTCCAGGAGAAAGCATCACCTTGATTTGGACTTCTGTGTTAGCCTTAAAACTGTCAGCTAATGGATTCCATTGTTTAAGGCATCCGCTTGCATGGTCTTTGCTTGAGCAGCCTAGGAAACTAAAACACAGCTGATAATACACTGGGTGGAATGTTTGATTTGCTTTTTGCCGAGAGAATGAATCCCAGACCCCTTGGGTATTCAGTACACTTTTTCCAGTTTTGTGTAGACCTAGAAATCCCTTACAGTCATTTCATTTACCTTTAAAATATGTTCCACCTGATTAAAGGGAAAATTTACAAGGAGTCATGAAAACACGGAGTATTTAATTTCTTTCTGAATGCATTTTAGCATCTGCATCATGATTACGTTTGTTCATTAACTTTGTAAAGACTTTGGAACCTAATTTTGTCTTAGTTAGTATTCTCCGTTTTCCATTTTCCGGCTAAGTGTGTGTAGATTCGTATCACTAAGGGAGAAAGTGGTCTCGTATCTACAGCTGCCCATTGGCTATTCTTTGTGGATGTTAATCACACCCTGGGTTTATGACTCTCCATTGCCCTTTCCTTGGCTTATATTTGAGAGCTGCAGAATATGCTTTAAGGGTGTTAATGAATAACAGAAATAGACTTCCACTTCTCAAAACGGAGCTCTGGTGTTTCTGGGACTAATTAAGGCATCTGAAGAAAGTAACTGGGTCACTGCCTGGTTCAGACATCACTGCCTGTAGTGATGCTAGGGTTTAGGAGGGGAATGGCTGATTAAGCTTTACCTTGGGATTTTCATTCTGTCTTGGTAACTGTATGCAAATAGACTCCAAGTGAACTAATATTTTAAGCTTCATTATGAAGATTACAAAATGGCTAACTGTGTATTTTTCCCTTCTTGATCGCTTTTCAGTATAGGGCAAGAAAAGTAGATGAGAGAAGAATATCAGTAACCTGGTTGCACCTTATTAACTATCTTACATAAGTATGGTCACATTTGAAGAGAATCCCCTGGATATAAAAATGTATTCTTGCAGTGGCTTTTCTTAAAAGTAGACTTTAAAGTCAAGTTTTTAGGCCACTGGCACCAAAGTGATATAAAACTGGCCCTAACACATCACTAGAAAATTCTTAAGTGCCAAGAAATTAGGTTAAAATTTTTATCAATTTTTGTTGAAGGCTAAAGAACAAAGAGTAGGTGCAAATAATCTTTTAAGAAAGTGATACAAGAATTCAGAACGATGTCATGGACATTCCTTCATTCTCACCATTAGCTCTGTCCTCTGTCTCTCTTAAATGTGATATATGCAAGTTTGTGGGTAATCTGGGAACATGGTGGGTTTTTATTGGGGTCTCAGGGACATGGTGGTCATTTTAGGCAGAACAGTGGGGTTTTGAAGAATTCCAAGCAGTTCAAAGCAGCTCAGCTCAGCTCTTGCTCTTCCTACAGCCAGTGTTTTAGTTATAAAGGGGAGGTTTTGTGGATAGACACCAGGCAAATCATTTATGCTGTAAAGCTATAGTAGAGAGGTGTTTTTTTTTAAAATTCTGTTTTATTGAGATATATTCACATACCATACAATCATCCATGATGTACAATCAACAGTTCACAGTACCATCCTGTAGTTGTGCATTCATCACCCCAATCTATTTTTGAACATTTTCCGTACACCAGAAAGAATCAGAATCAGAGTAAAAAATAAAAATAAAAAAAGAACTCCCAAATCACACCCCCCACCCCATCCCACCCTATTTTTCATTTGGGTTTTGTCCCCATTTTTCTTTTCTTTTTTTTTATTCATTTTTATTGAGATATATTCACATACCATGCAGTCATACAAAGCGTACATTCAATTGTTCAGAGTACCAAAATTAATTTTTTACATTTTCATTACCACGCACACAAAAATAATAAGAATAAAAATTAAAGTGAAAAAGAACACTGTGCCCCCATTTTTCTTCTCATCCATCCATACACTGGATAAAGGGAGTGTGATCCACAGGGTTTTTTAATCACAGTCACCCCTTGTAAGCTACATTGTTACACAATTGTCTTTAACAGTCAAGGCTACTGGGTTGGAGTTTGGTAGTTTCAGGTATTTACTTCTAGCTGTTCCAATATATTAAAACTTAAAAAGTGTTATCTATATAGTGCATAAGAATGTCCACCAGAGTGACCTCTCGACTCCATTTGAAATCTCTCACCCACTGAAACTTTTATTTCATTTCATTTTGCATCCCTCTTTTGGTCAAGAAGATGTTCTCAATCTCATGATGCCGGGTCCAGATTCATCCCCAGGAGTCATATCCTGCGTTGCCAGGGAGATTTACACCCCTGGGAGTCAGGTCCCACATAGGGGGGAGGGCAGCGAGACCACCTACCAAGGTGGCTTAGCTAGAGAGAGAGGGCCTCATCTGAGCAACAAAGAGGCACTCAGGGGGAGACTCTTAGGCACAATTATAAGCAGGTTTAGCCTCTCCTTGCAGCAACAAGCTTCATAGGGGCCAGCCCCAAGACAGAGGGCTCAGCACATCAAGCTGTCAGTCCCCACTGTTTGTGAGAACATCAGTAACAATCCAGGTGAGGAAGTCCAACACATCTGCATCCTCCCCCAGCTCTTCAGGGGGGCCCTGAATATATATTTTTATTCTCCACCCAAATTACTTTAGGATGTGTTGCTATTTCATTTTAATCTATACAGACCTACCATAGCTCACTTCCTATTCAAAGTTCCATGTAATTGTAGTGTTTGAACAAACTGACTGTGGAAATTATATTGTTTAGAAAATATAAATCCTACACCAAATAAACATCTCCTCCCTTGGTCTCACATGGAAGTTGAAGTTTGAACACAGTCAGTTTCAACCTTTACCCTTTGGCCCGATTTGCTCTAGTCTTAACCAGATCTGCTTTATTCATATCTCTAACTGAAGTCTGGGCTTAGAGAGGTCTTTTTTTTTTTTTTTTTTACTGGTCACCATTTTCAAGATTTATTTTACATATATTCAAAAAAGCTATTCCTTTCCCTTCCTTATAGTGTCAACCCTTGTGTTCTATAAAAATGTCTATGGACATTGTCTCTCTATTTTTTAATGGTAAATAATGAAGCTTCCAGTTATCTCAGTGCAGTTATTGGAATGGCCCTGTTGTTGCTAGTCTTCTGCCATGAAGTTAAGTTTACCTTCCTTTGCAGTGGGACAGTTGCAGTTTCTGTTTGAGATGGGATCTGGGTGACAATGTGTGCCCCTGGCATGTGGTATGTGTGTCTGTATGAAGAAGGGCCTTCCTTTGAAGTAGCTCAAGTTTCCTTGTCTATTGAGCTTTCAAATGACTACTGTAGGGAAAAGCTCTTTAGAAGCTGGAGCAGGAACATGCAAGACTTAGCAAATATTTGAAGTGGAATGATGGACAGGGCCTGCTTGGTTGACGATTGATTTGCTGTACCCCCTAAAGAAGTGTTTCCTCTGTGTGAACATGACCCACCATCCAGTGTCAAGGTCTTTGGTTTTTGGAAGCCACGAGCATGGAGGCTGTTCTGCCAGTTTCTTTTTTGGGAGGTGGTTACCAGTCCCAGCTCTTCTCCATGGAGTCAGCCAAACTCCTTAGCAGGTCGGTGGGTGAGTGGACCTCCCTTTGAGGCAGCTTCCTGGACTTTCCAGTGATTCTCTAACTGAAGTCAGACACGTGGGTCCTCTGGGTGTTTCTTAGAGCTGTGACCTCAACCTCAATGAAACCGGCTTGGAAGTCTGTGGAGCTGGGAAGGGCTGCACTTGGGCCAGGTAAGGCCACAGAGCCGGGCAGCCTCAGGGCCCCGGAGCAATTCCCTTGGAAACATGTGGGAATAGGGACATCAGGAAATGATGGGTGTCTGACTGAGGGCTGCTGTTTTCCCACCGTTTCCCCTTCTATCAGAACCTTTGATGATTCTTGTAGACAATGATGGTTTGTATTTGCCCAAAGTTGGTTCTGCCTGCTTCCTTCCAACTTGTGCTTTTGGAAAGCATCTCCATGCTTGTATTTCCTTTGGATCAGCTTTGGAAAAAGACCCAGTCCTCCCACCAAGCCAAAATCAGAGTTTTGGGATAAGGGCAGGGGAGGGGTAAAAGCTAGTGAGTTCTAGGCCAGCTCCCTTGTCCGGACTCAGTTTTACATAATAAGAAGGGAAATTGTGTCAGTTCAAAATGCTGTGACTTAGAATTTCTCACTGATTCTTTCCTGGCATCTATTTTAAAAAATTTTTTTTAAAGCTTTTTTTTATTTTTTATTTTGAAATAACTCAAAGTTATAGGAACAGTTGCAAAAACAATACAAACCCCATACACAGAACTCCAGCATACCCTGACCCCCCTCCCCTGATACCCCAATCTACCAACTTTATCATGCTGTCACACCGCTATTTCTTTCCCTCCCTCCCTCCCTCCCTATCATCATCCATCATCTATTGCTCTGTCTTCTGAATATATGAGAGCTTTAGCTGCACACATCCTTGAACAAACACTATAATTCACATATACAATTCCCATGAACAAGAACATTCTTTTATGCAATCCCATTAAACGCAGCTAAGATGTACAAGAGATTCAACATTGATACAAAGCTTACATTCTATATTTCCTTTTCCTTATGTCTCAACTGTGTCCCTTTGAGCCTCCTGTCCTCCATCCTCAGATCCCATCCAGGGTCGTCCTTGGTATTCAATTGTCATCTATTTCGACTGTCTTTTTTTTTTTTTTTTCTCAATTGTGGAAACATGTACAGCCTAAATCTTCCCATTCCACCCCCTCCCTAGCATTCCATTAGTGGGATTAGTCACATTTAGAATGTTGTAATGCTATTTAGAGAGGTCTTTTAACAAGACTTGGTATTTGCAGTGATAGCAATAGTATTATTTAAAAAAAATTAATCCTTGACTATTTAAAAAATACCTGTTTAATGGAAACTGTAAGTCGGGTAGGCAAGAGGGTGAGCTAAATGGGCAAAATAGCCTTTTGTCTCACTCTTCGTGAGTTTTGATGCTATTTTCCAGCTCCTTGGGCACGATTCTTCATCTCCTCAACAGCACTTGCTTTATTCCTATTGAGGTTACTTTTTAAAAAGCCGAGTAATTCCTGCTTTGTGTGCTGGAGAATATGGCAGTGAAAAGAAAGGATTTTGCTTAATGCAAAATCTGTGTATATGACCCTCGAATGTCTTTACAAACTTTACGTTTCTAAGAGGTTTCTAAGAGGTAGATAAATACACACTTCCCTCTTTTGCGGATGGGATTCTGTCTGAAGTCTGTGCTGAGGAAGACAGGAAAAGAAGAGAAGGAGTGCTCTTTCCATGTTCAGGCTTCAGGAGTTTTCACGACGCGGGTGTCTCCTCCCTCAACTTGTAAACCCCAGTCGTAGAAAACTGAGGGGCTCCTTGCCTCCTGGTCCTTCTCTTTCCTGTCTCTGGCCTTCTCTCCCCTTCCCTCAGCCCTCCTCCTCATTCCTCCAGGCTCCTCCAGGCCCTGCGCCCGCCGTCCCGCCTCTCCTCCGCCCTCTCCTCTCCCCCAGCCCTTGTCCCCTCGGGGCTGGGTCCACCTCACACCCAGTCAGACGGGGAATAATTCAGGGGACGCTGCCCCTCCCTTCTCGGTGCCCAGCGGAGCCGCAGTCTGGCCGGGCGGGACGCGCACCAGGCTTGACGGCCCCGGACTGACGCGCTCCGCCTGCAGCCGCCCGGCCTCGAGGAAGACACACCTTTACCCAGAGCAGACTAGTCCGGACGGTTTGTCGTGCCTTCAGCTGGGGCATCACACCTGCCTCTCCACCCCCCTGTTTATTTTTTACAATTTGGCTTTCTTTTGTGTAATTACAGAAAAGTATGGCTTCCACGCCGGTCAGGTTGAGGCGTGCGCCCGAGAGGGCCGCGGGCGCCTGCGGCGGGCGGAGGGCGAACCAGCGCTCGGGCAGCCTCGCGCGCAGAGGCCGGGCCGGCGCCAAGGAGGAGAGGGGCTCTTCCTAAGGACATTTTATTTTCACGTTTCTGGATCGTTGCAGGTAATTTATTTGGGGTTAAAGATTTCAACTTTTGCTATCCGTTTTTCAGTTTACTTTTCTTTTTCTTTCTGTCTTTTTTTTTTAAAAAAAAAACCAGATACCCTTTAATAATAAAGTTTTATAGCCATTGAATAATTTTTTAAGGCTCTGAGAGCAAATGTTTATCATTCCCTGTGGCACACAGATACTTAAGACTTATCCCTTCTTTCCCTCCCTGCCCCTCCTCCCTCCCTCCCCTCTCCCTTCTTCCTTCTCTCTTCCTTCCTTCCTTCCTTCCTTCCTTCCTTCCTCTCCCTCTCTCTCTCTCTCTCTCCCTCTTTCTTTTCCTCCTTCCTGCTTCCCTTTTCTTTTTCTTTTTTCCTCTAGTTTTATTAGTTAAGAGTACAGCATCTAGACTAGACTTCTTGGGTTTGAATCTTGGCTCTACTGCTCATTAGCTCTGTGATTTTGAGCTGGTAACTTAACCTCTCTGTACTTCAAATTCTTTCATCTATAAAAATGAGGCTAGTAATATGGACCACACTCCCCTTTGTCCAGTGTATGGATGGATGAGTAGAAAAATAGGGGCAAAAAAAAAAAAAAAAAGGTACCCCGTGTTCTTTTACTTTAATTGCTCTTTTTCACTTTAATTTTTATTCATATTATTTTTGTGTGTGTGGTAATGGAAATGTTTAAAAATTAATTTTGGTGATGAATGCACAATATATAATGGTACTGTGAACAACTGAATGTATGTTTTGTATGATGCATGGTGTGTGAATATATCTCAATAAAATTGAATTAAAAAAAATGAGGCTAGTAATAGTACCTATCATAAGAATGTTGTAAGGATTAAGTGAGTTAACATTTGTAAAGTGCTTAGCCCATATAGTAATGCTAATAATCAACATAAAAAGCAAAATTAAAAATACAAATTAAAAGGAAATAAACCTAGGCAATACAGACAAGCAAAAAGAATGTTAAAAAAAAAGCATAAAGCCCACCTCCCAGAAATGTCACTCTTTCTGTTTCCACACATATGTAAACAACAATGCATTTTTTCTTTTCTTTACAATTTTTTTTTTAAACAAATATTGGATCATACTCATTGGGGCTCTGAATTTTTTTCATTTTATACCACATCATACACGTTTCCATTACATTAAAAGTGCTTCTTCAACAAAATTTTTCATGGCTGCATAGAATTATATAGCAGCATAGTAAATCACTTTTTGAATCTCTTATTATGAAGCTGCAAAGTTTTTGTTACAAAATACTTCTTCATCAGTGATTTCAAAGGAATAGTTTTTTTTCCCCTCACTGTTGTTATCACAGTGCCCCTACCCTTTTACTCCCACCCTGCAGCCAGCCCCCAACTCTCTAGCTCTCTACCCACCTTGGGCCTCCAGTGATTGCTGCCCAGTCTTGGCTGTGAGAGTTACTCTCTAGGAGATTATTTGGTTATCAAAACACCTTCTTTAAGAGAAAACACACATACCCTCCAAATAAAAGAACAGAACCAAGACCTCATCAAGCTGCTACAATAAAAATGCCTCCCTTTCAAGAAAGGGAGGCTTAGGGACCAGAAGTATCGAATCGCCTGGAGCTAATGGACAATAAAACATTCTCTACAATTCTGTTAAAAAACATTAGTCATGAACTAGATCTTTGGAGCTCAGATTCCCTTGAATGGAATAAGCATCAAAAATGAATTAATACTAATGACCACGTTTCCCTGAATATTTTTAATGCTTCAGTGAACAGACTGATTTGAATTGGGAAAAAAATTTTACATTATGTCGTACATTTGTCTTGCATTTGTTCGTCAAAATTGCAAATTCTTCTTGACCAAAGTAAGAGCAGGACAACCCAGGAGTGAATCTTTGGAAGCAAAGATTCCAATGAATAGTTAAAGCTCACCACCTAGTGGCTGCCTAGGATGTGGTGTCTTTGAACTTCTCTCTGTTTCTTTCAGGGTATATTTCTTTCTCTCTATTTCACTATGTGTTCATTTTTCTCTAAGCAAAAATAGTCATTACTTGAGGAATCCCATCGAACCGTCTTATTAAATTCTCTTGCATTTGGTGGATGGTAAGGCATTAAACTTAGTTTATTTGCTAACATTATCTTACTTTAATTCTCTTATGTGAGAAATTGACTAGTGATAGGTTACTGAAGTAACTCTCAGTAGAATCTATTTGCAGGGATTTCAACTAATTTATGTCTTGGGTTTTAGTGACTTTAGTAAACAATTGCATTTTCAGTTACCAAAAAGAAAACTAGCCAAGAAATTTTCCTCTCTCCCATATTCAGCCTCTAAATTTTCCATAGAGTTTGTGTAAAACGCGGATGTCTTGGAATGAGTTCCTTGCCCAAGGCAAGGATTTGGGCCACTAATTTATTAGGAGTGCAATCCAGTGAAGCAAGAGTGAGGGAAAAGTGGAGTGAGGCAGGGCAGAGGGACAATCAGTGTGAGGCTTTGTTATTTAGCTGGCCACATCCGGGGAGTGATATGGTAGGACTCTGTCACGAGGCCATATGAACCAAGGACAGTTCAAGAGGGGGAAGGAGGGAAGAATTTGCATCCTGCTCCAGGCTCCCATTGGTGAAAGTTTTGCTTCACGTGCGATAATTCTCCTGCATGTCTTGGTTTACATCCTGGGTGACAAGCAGATCTCCAGGTGTCTTGTGGCAACAGAGAAGCCCTGGGGCAGGAGGCAAGACGCTGGGGGCTGCACTCCTCAGAAGGTGTCAGAACCCATGCAGAGCAGGATGCAGCAGCAACACCTGGGGCAGAACAGGGGCCAAGGGCCCCAGAGACAGGTGAGGCCGAGAGGATCGGAGGTGGTGCAGAAAAGGTGTCACTCAGTCTGTTTATCCTAGGTTCTGCTTATGGGAAACTATAGGGAAACTAATTAAATGTTGTTAGTGTGTTCTAATAAGTGCTTCCTGCTGGATGCCTTATCCTTATAGTAATATCATGTGTGGGTTTGGATTCTTCTGGTTGCAAGAAACCTAAGGCAACTAAAGCAGGAACAAGGGAACAGGTGAGGTTGTCTCATGGCATCAGAGTGCAGGTGATGCAGATGCTGGGTCTGAGGAAGGTGCCAAACCAGTACTGGCAGGTGACTCGGCCTCTCATCCCTGCACGCGTGGTGTGTTTGCTTCATCCCTGCCCCTCTCTTTCTGAAGACTGGCTTTGTCGGCTTCCCCAGTCCACCCGAAGGCAGAAGCAGCCCAGTCATGGTTTCTGAGTTTATTCCTTTACAGCCACCAAAAGAATATTCTCTCATCTCTGATTCTGAATTCCAGGGAAGGGAGCTCCGATTGGTCCAGCTTGGTCAGACGTTCTCCTCCGAGCCTGTGACTGTGTGGCGTGGAGGGGCTGGGCCATTTCTGAAGTGACTCCCAATGGCCCAGAGTCAGTGGAGGGGGAGGTGCCATGGAAGGGGGAAGTATTGAATTCTGGGCTTATCGATACACCAATCCATACATTATTTTCCATCCCTGGGTTGCTGGGCTGCCCAAAATGCGCACACATACTCCTTCAAATATTTGTTCCATAGTGATTTCATGCATGGCCACAAATGCACTGCTTGCCTCACTGCTCCCCTCACTGCTCCTGCATCTGGGGTTGTGTCCAGTGTTTGCACTTAGTGGTGATGTCTCCAGGCCTCCTCCTGGTGTCCACTCCTTTTATTTGGTTATGATCTAGGCCAGGGAACACTGCTACAGTCAGGAGACTTAACTGCTAGACTATTTATTCATCCTCAAGACAATGGATGCAGCATCATGGAGGGGGAGAAAACAGGACTGCTGAGACCAGGATGCCCATTTGCAAAAACTGAAAGGGGCAGGAGCCTCAGTGAAACCACTGTTTATTGATCATTCATCTAGAGCATGTGCCACTTGTGGATGGTAGTTGGTGGGGTTGGTGATTCTCACGGGCATCATTTCGTTGACTGGGCAGTGGAGTGCATTCCTCGCTTAGTTTATTTGTTTTCCATGGGAAAGAATTCCCTGCTTCAGTGATCCTCAGGGGCAGGCCCTTGTCAGGTACAGGGTTTGGGATCCTATACAGCTCTAACAGGTGTATTAGTTTCCTACTGCTGCTGTAACAAATCATCCCAAACTTAGTGTCCTTAGACTTGTGACATCCGAATCGTCTAATAAACAACACAATTTTATTATTTTACACTTCTGTAGGTTAGAAGTTGAACATGAATTGCATTGGGCTAAGATAAAAATCTTGGCTTTAAGGGAGAATCTATTTTCTTGCCTTTCCGACTTCTAGTCGCCACCTGCTTTCCTTAGCCAGTGGGCCCCTTCAAAGCCAGCAGCGTTGCATCTCTCTATATTTTCCTTAGTTATATCTCATTCCTGGACCCCTCCTCTGCCTCCCTCTTCACTTTCAACAACCCCTCAGATTCCACTGCGTCCACCCAAATAATCCAGGATAATCTCCCTGTTTTAAGGTCATCTGATGAGCTACCTTGATTCTATCTGGACCTTATCTCCCTTTTGCCATGTAACCCAATGTAGTCACAGGTTCTGGGGATTAGGATGTGGACATCCTTGGGGGGCTATTATGCAGCCTACTGTAATAGTCTTTTTCTGTTGGTACCAGCACTTGGCTCTGAAAATTGTCCAAGGAACCAAGCAAGAGTCAGTCTTGGAGGAGTTTTGTTGTTGCAAGTTCCATAAGATGGTAGCTGATTGCTTTGTAGATTTCCTTTCTGAAGACTCTCTTTGCTTTAATCCAGGCAGGAAATAATGTCAGCCAAACACAGATTGTATCTCCATCATTTTTCTGCAGGAAGCCTAGGTACCCTGCCCAACTCCATAGCACCCATGGACATCAAATCCTTTCGGGATGTCCTTGAGGTCAAAACTGTTTTCATAATTATTTTAACACATGTTGTCTCTTTTTAGTCTTATTCTCTCACGAGTGTGCAGTTGAGTTTTCCAGTAGCTACTTGAGGCAGCGTCATTGCTTTGAGCACTTTATCGGATATGTGTTTGGGTATCGTGTTTTAAACTTTTCTCACTTTTAATTTCTAATACAGTAAATGACAATAGGTATAACCCACACAAACAAAGGTTCTGTGGGGTCGTTGATAATTTTTAAGAGAGTAAGGGGTTCTTGAGACCTAAAAGTTTGAGGACCTCTGCTCCAGCCATTGAATGACTTCAGCCTTCAGGTCCGGATGGGAACAAATAGGTTGGAGTGTTGCCTGCAGGGAAAGGGGATGTCACACTTGCCTCTAAGTTCAGTTCAAGAGGAATGAGTTGTACTGCAGAAGCCATTCTTGCCTTCTTCCAGAACGGGAGGGGCAGGGTACTTGTATCCACTCCCTGGTGGGCCTCAAACCTGGGCCCTCAACATGGAGAGGTGCTGGGTGATTGCATCAGCATCAACGGGGAGTCAGAAAAATAGCAGATTCCTGGGCATGTGGCACAATTGCTCTAATTCAGTATTTTCAATGGGCTTGAGAACCAGGATTTTTACCAAGTGCCCCAGATAATTCAAATGCCTGCCAGGTTTAGGAATCACTGCCTGACTCCACAGATGAGCCATTTCTGGAAAATCAGGAGACAGAAATTATGGAGGGATCCCAAGTTCACCGAGAAATATGAGGAAGGGAGACTAGAAGGTGAGGATTCAGTCTCAGCAGATGGTGCTCACCAGGATTCCTCACTATGGTCTCCCTTCTCCAGAGGGGCGTGACCTTCCAACCTCTCTCTGCTTCTTGCAAAGAGAAATACGAAATTATCAGTCTTCCCACTCATGTAAAAGTACTCATGGATATATGTTTACACAGAAACAAAAAGTCAGGGCAAGGTGTATACAGAAAAAAAGATAATTTAGGAGTACAGGGCTAAGAAAAATTCCCCACGTCCCCTCCTTGACTCAGAAGGATCGAGATAGATATCGACCTTATGGAGATCAAAATATTTCTCTGTTACTGATAAAGCTGATTAGAAGCTTTCTATTTACAGCCAAAACACCTTGCTAGCACCTCATCCCCAATATTCAGACTCTTCCACCCAGCTGGGTAATGGAAGCCCCCTCTCAGGTCCTCTCCTTATGGTGGGGACGAGGGCAGCCAACAGAGAGGGGAGAGAGCCAGCATGCTCCACCCCTTCTCCCATATTCCAAATCAGAAAACCCCACTGATCTTACTCCTTCCCACAGGCGGATTGAGCCAGGGGTGGGGAGAGAGAACAGGAGAGTGAAAATGAGGCATGGGAAAGACCCACACTCAGTTCCATCTCTTCATTAATCTACTCAATAAACATTTATATGATTGACTCTGAGCCTGCCCAGTGTGAGAGCCGGGACAGAAATGTGATTAAGACCCAACCTTGGCCTCAAAGAGCCCACGATCAGGTGTGGTTTTCTTCAGAAGTGTTGTCCTTAGACTCCAAACATCTGAATCACCTGGAATTTCCAGCAACCCGTATATATTGACACCTACTCTGAACCAGATATTGGGAGTACAGCAGTGAAAAACAGACCAAGTAGCTGTCCTCCTTAGCTTCCATTCTAGCAAGGATGGAACATACCCTGTCAAGTGCCAACAAGTCCTTTGGACAAGAATAAGTGAAGCAAGGGGGGCTGGGAAATGCTGTGGAGGGTGGGTGGGGTGGTGGGCTTGCTACTTTGTATAGGGGGGTCAGACGTTGCCTCACTGATGAGGGGTGTTTGAGCAGGGACCTGAAGGACTTGAGAAAATCATGTGGCTATCAGGCAAGGAGGGTTGTAGAGAGTAGGGACATCATATGCAAAGGTCGTGTGGCAAGAGTGTGCAAGGCATGTTAAAGATATGACAGAGTTCTGTGTGCCTGGAGGGGAGTGAGCAAGGGAGAAGTGGTAAGGGAGGAAGTCAGAGAGGTGAGTGGGGAGAACATGGAAGATAGATAGGAAGGACATGAGTGACCTCCATTTTTAAAAGGGTGAGTCTGGTTTCTGTGTGGGGAAAGGTGGAAGCGTTTGGGTGCTAGTGTAATGATCGAAATGAGAGATGATGATGGCTTGGGCCAGAGAAGTAGTGGTGGACAAGCTAAGAAGTGGTCAGATTCTTTGAAGTAGAGCTGGTAGAACTGATGATGGATTGGAAGTGGGAAGGGGTGAGGGAAAGCTGAGTTGAGGATAACTGCAGGGTTTTTGCTTTAGCACCTGAAAGGATTCACTTGCCATTCCCTGAGTTGGGGAAGCTTGTGGGAGAAGCAGGTTTGAGAAGGAAGTCACATGATTTGGGACATGCTAGGTTTGATGTCTGTAAGACTCCCACACAGAGAACTGGGTGTTGGATGCCTTTGTCTGGAGTTCAGAGGAAGGGTCAGGGTTGGAGACAGGAATTTGGAAGTTGGGTGAGGTCATCTAGGGAGTAAGAATAGATGCAGAAGAGGGCTGCAACCTGGGCTCAGAGGCAGTCTGACCCTTAGAGGTCTGGGAGGTGAGAGACTGAGAAGGAGTAGCCAGTGGGACACGGCAGAACTGGGAGAGGCAATATCCTTAAAGTCAAGTGAAGAAAGTGTTTCAGGAAGAAGGGGATGATCCATTTTATCAAATACAGCTGATGCCTAAGATGAAAACAGAACTTCCCATTTGGTTTAGCCATGTGGAGATCATGGTGACTCTGATGAGCTGTCTTGGTGTAGTTGAGGGGACAAAAACAAGATCAGAGTGAGTTTGAGAGAACGAGGAATGGTATTGGAGATGGGGAGTATAAATCATTCTGTAAGGTGTTTTGATGAAAGGGAGAAGTAGCTGGAGGGGGCTGTGTGTCAAGAAGGGGCTCATTTATCCCACAGATATTTCTTGAGCACCTGCAGTTGGCAGGCATAGCTTTGGGTGTTTGAATTACATCAGTGAACTCAACCAAAAATTCCCATCTTGGAAAACCTTGCATTCTAGCCTGGGAGGAAAATAAACGATAATATCAAACAAGTCCATTTCAGTTATATGTTAGAACAGGAATTATTGGAGGGCAAAGGAGCCTGGCTGGGATGGGTGAGGAGAGTCTGCTGGTTGGACCAGGTGGCAACAGTGGTGAAAGGTGATGGGTTCTAGTCCCCAGGTGTCTGTTTCTTCTAACGCAGCTACGAGTTTCAAGCTTCTTTCAAGCTTGAAGTGTTCCATGTTCTGTGCACGGATGTGCTCAGTATCCTCTTCTCATTAGGGATGTTGCTTGGCCCTTGACCATCAAAGCTGCAGTTTTCCCCCTCAGGGGCTCAGGCCTGGAATGTTACCTGAGAGAGTTGCCTCTCTGCCCTTCCCTCTCCTGACTGCCCCTTAGAATCCCCAGTACCTAAAATAAGATAAAGAGAAGAAAGCCCCTCAGAATCTGTATATAATTCGGTTCTTACAGTCACCGTCTCTGATGACTTCTCCCAACCCAGTTCACATGCCCAGCATGCTTGAGTCCTATTTGGCCTGGGCGGGTACCCAGGATATGGACGTGAAAAATCTGTGAGTTGCTGGATTGGCAACAAACTGGAGAGGCAAGAAGGGAAGAAGGATTGACCCAGAGATCCAGAGAGCAGATGGAGTTACATAATTAAGAGCCAGGGATGAAGAAGGAGGAGGAGAGAGGTAAGGGAGGAAGGAAAAGTAGTGGATGGTCAGAGAGTGGGAAATCCTGGAAGAGCTTCAGGGAGTGAGAGAATGGGGGAGCAGAGGCAGGTGGCTTTAGAGAAAGGTTACTATGGACTAAAATGGGATGCCCTTTTACTATTCTTGAAGATATGCAAGCAATAATTAGAATTTCTTTGAATGACTTTTGACTCCAGGGCTCTGCTTCTTTGTATAGGACCCCATGCAAGACCGAACCATGTGGAGGCCAGCTTTTAAAATAGGTTACAAATGTCCACTTGACCATGATGTGGTAGAACAGTAAGAGGGCTTTGTAGTCAGACAGACCCACATTCCAGCTGGGCAACCTAGTGGGAGATGTTTCTCAAAGCTGTATTTTCTCCTCTAGAAGATGGGGCTAATCAAACTCCCTGGTAGGGTTATTAAAGGATTCAGTGAGATGAGGCATGTAGAGGCTTTCCTGGTACTTAGCCTTTCTTTGGTCTCCTACTTCTCCACCCTGTGCCTCATCTGAATATGCCTGAACAGATTTTCTGCTCCCCCTGGGTAGTGGAAAACTTCCTAGATCTTAGACTGTAGGCGTGGCATGTCTTCTCGGGAGGTCAGGGGCCGAGGAGCTGCCCACGGAGGAGTGCTGTGTTTCCCATGCTCTTCACTGCCCTTTCCCAGTGACGTTGTGGAGAATTGGAGAGGTGTAGAAGACAAATCTCCACTTGAGAACCATTGCAAGAGCCAGCAGAGGCAGAGAAGTGACAGATCCTAAAAAGGGTTAGAAATACTTAATTTCTACCTTAACAATTGAGCCATCCTATGCTGATGTGAGTGACACTTTATAATTTTTGACATTTCCAAAAGACCAATGTATTCGTCTTTTCAAACAGAGTTGTTTGGACAATAGCCCCACCTTGTGGAGAATCCTAAAATATTTTAGTGACATTGCTCAGGATTAAGGAATTGAGGCCAAATAAATTTGAATTTTAATATCATTACTCTTTTTGGGAATATGTTGATGCTTTATAAAACTAGATAAGTAGATTTTTGTGTGAGAGTTACAAAGGTTATTTTTCATAAATATGAAATCATGTTGTCAGGTGATATTGGACTAATACCTTAAAAGAAAAAGCTCATATTGCTTACCTTTAATTTCTTGCAAAATGCACTATTTCCCCAAATTTTAATGCCTTCCCTTATGCCTGTTTTATGCAAATTGGGACAAAGTGTGCCTATTATTATCTTAGACTTGACTAAGGATTCTTATAAGCTTGAAGAGCATTTCATTACAGGGTGAAATGTGTGTTTCCTGTTCATGGAATTGACCTGTGCCTTCGGGACCTGAGGGGCAGTCACTGGGAAAGTCAGATAAATGACCTGAAGCGTCAGAAAGCACTGAGTTCACCAGGAGCATTTCAGATAGCATGCTCACTTGGCATTCTGCACGGTCCACCAGCAAGCCAGGAGCTTTTTAAAAAGTGAGGAGTTCTTTCCAAAGTGATCAAAGGCCTCTGCTCTGCTGCTCCTGCCAGGACTTCACACAGCACCCACATCTTCCCTGCGTTCTCCAAGCTGGGCCAAAGAGTCAGTGTGGCTTGTGCTAGCTGGAGCCATCTCTTGCGCTGGCTCCCACTCAAGGCTTGAAGTCTTATACATCACTCTGTAAAGGGGCTGGAGCAGTACATCCACACATGGTTGATGTAGCCTCAAAAATCCAAAAGGGCTCACCAAGAATTATGCATTTTTCTAGCAAAGAAACCATATCTGGAACAGCAGCTGTACTTATTCACCTATACTTAACTGCATGAACTGTACGATCCCCTGTCATTCAATACTTCTTTATCCATGAGTGACTTTTGCCCCCAAGGAACATTGGACAGTCTCTGGAGATATTTTGGTTGTCACAGCTGTTGGGAGTGGGAAGGAGGGCTGCGGATGGCACCCAGGGATGCATCTAACCATCCTTTAATGCAGAAGAAATCCCCTCCGCAACAAACAGTTATGCAGCCCCCAATGTCCAAGGCTGAGGAATGTCTTGAGACAGGTACTGTTAAAACAGGAGAGTTGAAAGGATTTGTGGTGGGGATGGCCACACCTGTGTTTTTCACATCTTCGATGTTAGCACTGAGTTTTCTTTTTGTAGGGTGAGGGTGTCCCAGGAGAATCCACTCCTGACCAGATTAAGGATTCTGCCATTTGCCAGGTTCACTAATTCCCAAAGGTCTGGGAACCTCTTTTTTTCCCCAGTGTACAATTTCCTCTGGTCAGTGGCTGCTACCCTACAGCTCTTCTTTTCCTTGTGTTGCCCATAATTGTTTACTGCATGAGACCCTTGGGCTTCTAAAGTCACATCCTTCATTCCTGACAACCACAGTGATAATTTATATATCTGTGTCCTAGTTTGCTAATGCTGCAGAACGCAAAACACCAGAGATGGATAGGCTTTTATAAAACGGGGGTTTATTTCGCTACACAGTTACAGTCTTAAGGCCACAAAACGTCCAAGGTAACACCTTAGCAATCGGGTGCCTTCACCGGAGGACGGCCAGTAGTGTCCGGAAAACCTCTGCTAGCTAGGAAGGCAGCTGGCGTCTGCTCCAAAGCTCTGGCCTCAAAATGGCTTTCTCCCAGGACGTTCCTCTCTAGCAAGCTTGCTCCTCTTCAAAACATCACTCACAGCTGCACTCAGTGAGTTTCCTCTCTCTGAGTCAGCTCATTTATATAGCTCCACTGATCAAGGCCCATCCTGAATGGGCGGGGCCACACCTCCATGGGAACATCTCATCAAAATCATCACCCACAGCTGGGTGGGGCACAGTCCAAGCAAATCTAACCATCACCAAAACGCCTGTCCCAGAGGACTACAAAGACAATGGCATTTGGGGGACACAATACATTCAAACCTGCACAATCTGATTTGCCAGTGTGTGGCATGACTGTTGGTTCCCGACATCTGGGGCTAACTGGAGCCGTGCTGCCTTCAGACCCAAGCAAGTCAGGTAGCCAAGCCCAAATTCCATGTTCCCCCGAGGAGCTGTTTCCTAGTTCACTTCTGGTACCATCAATGTAATTATTGTCCTTAGTTACAGATATTAGTAAATACATTAACTGATTAAAGCACAAAGGAATTTATAAGGGGTCTGGCTATCACACTGAATCACAGGAAGTGTTTGGTATTGAATCATGTCCCCCCTCAAAAGACATGATCCAGTCCCAATCCCAGGTTCTAAGAGTATGAACCCATTCATAAATTGTACCTTCAAAGATATTATTATTAGTAAGGCTGTGGCCAAACTGATTATGGCTGAAGTCCTTATAAGCAAAGGAAACTGGACATGGTAGTGGAAGCTGGAAGCAGGAGAAGCCAGAGAGAGAGATGAGATTTTGCCAAGTGACAGAGGACTGCCACCCCCAGGACATTACTGACTTTGAGAAAGCATGGCTTTTGCCAACACCTTGATTTTGGACTTCTAACCTCCAAAATTCTGGTTGTTTCAGCCAACCAGTATGTGCTATTTGTCATGGCAGCCCTGGCAAGTAAGTCACCAAACTTCCAGGCATGACTTCCAAATCCACACTGCAAAACTGGCCACTGAGGGGAATGTGGTCTCTCTGTCATCAGGTAGATGCTGTCAGGAGTTCTGGCTGCAGGGCCACATCACCTCTGCCATGTTTTGCACCAGCCGAATGGATGTATCACATCCTACCTCTCTCCTCAGAACCTGGTTCTGATCCAGAATCTCATGCCAGTACATCTGATTAGAGGAATGTGAATTACAAACGGAACCCTACCTATAAGAGTTGCAAAAGAGTCTGAGATATGTAGTTTTTAGCTTTCAGGTTATTATAATACAGAAAACAAATATCAAAAATGGGTTGAAATGGTTGTTGAACGTTCCAGTCTTCAGTATCTACTGCAGGATACAAAGGCTGATCTTCAACTGGTATGTATGATACAGCCATAGTAATGGTTGAAAAATTGAATAACTCCAACCCCAAATAGTAAAAAACAATACCCTCAAGTGCCATCCTGCTGTCCTGGCCACTCTGTCCTCTTACGTGGGATCCTCCAGGTTTCTCCATCATCCAGCAATTTAAGGGCTAATTTAGTGCCTGGCACCAGGCTGTGGGCTGGCATCTGATCTGTTTGCCGGTGCCCAAGTCCACAAGGCCCCTAAGTCCTGTCTCTTGGATGCCTGGTAGTTGCCTTCTCATCCTGTGGATTCCCAAGGGCCAGCCTGGGCGCTGCTCATACTCCTGAGCTCCTGAGAAGCCCTGGGGGAGCATGTCATGGGGCTATCCTGATCCTAACTGCCTTCCTGGCCCCTAAACCAGTTGTCCATGGCTTCTGGGCCCATCCACATGTCTTCTCCTGGCCAGGTGGGCTTAGACTCAGTGTGGAAACAGTGGTGACAGCACTGGCATTCCAATGGACAAATCCCAATGCCAGTTAGGGCCCCTGAAGCTGCGGTTGTCCACTCTTGTGGAAACTGTGGTCCCCTTAGGACTTTGGCTTATGAGATAGCTGGGCAAACACAGGGAGGGCAAGAAGGTGAGTGGCAACGGGGCCACAGAATTTGGTGTTTCATTCTCCCTTGGCATAAAGGTCCTCTCAAGGCAGGAGAGAGAATATAGAGGGTGGATGGGACTTGTGCTCCTTGTCACCACCCCTGTTGAACTTTAGCTCCATCGAATATGACAAGTTCATCAAAACTCATTGTAGATATTAATGAATGCATATATGTGGCACTTGCTCTGTGCCAGCCATGATCTAAACGAAGATGAACTCATTTGGGTACTATAATTAGCATCCTCTTCCTCCCCAATTCACAAATGAGAAAACTGAAGCACAGAGAAGAGATTTTAAGCCAAAGCAATAGAGGAGGGGTTTCACCCTCTGCAGCTTGGCCACAGAGCTGTCTTAACCACACCACTATACCACCTCTCATCAACCATGAAGGGTTGGGTTTGACCTCACTAAATATGATGTGGCAACAAATAATCTTGAATTCTTAGTTGTTCTATTAGTTTTCCATGGCTACCGTACAGAATTACTGCACACGTGATGACTTAAAACAACACAAATCTATTGTCATAGTTTTGGAGGTCAGAGTCCATAATCAGTTCCGCTGGACTAAAACCCTTTCCTTGCTTTTTTTCCCCACTGGACTAAAACCATTTGCTTGTTGTTTCCAGCTTGTAGAGGCTGCATGTTTTCCTTGGTTCCTGGTCCCTTCCTTGCATGGCTCCAGCATCTGCTTCTGTCCTCATATCTCCTTTACTCTCGCTGTCTCTCCTGCCTCCCTCTTATAAGGGACTCTGCGATTACACTGGGCTGACCTGGATAGTGCAGGATCCTCTCCCATTTCAGGATCCTTAAGTTAATAATGTCTGCAAAGTCCCCTTTGCCGTGTAAGCTAACCTATTCATAGGCTTCCGGGATTAAGCTGTGGATGTCTCTGTGGGTCCTCAAATCAGCCAACCACAGTTAATGGGGATTTTGAATATATAAAAACCTCAGTATTATAAGGGCTGGGGAGATTTTGAAAATATTTGCTGTTAGTTCAGTGGAAACTGGGAGAATATCCAGCACCATGAACGACATAGCTGATATTAAAGTGGAATTCCTTGAGGCTATGTCACCTAAAGACTGTCAGTTTAATGGGGGAAGTTTGTTTGCAGAAAGTGATGTAGTTCTCTATGTCAAATAACAGCTTAGACAAGGCATGTATTTTATAATTATTTGTGCTATAACATAGACTTTGTCAGTTGTTTTATAATATACATCGTTTATTTAAAGAATAAAAGGGAACTCACCCCTCCGCTGTTGGGGTTTGCTTGATTGTGCATCACCCCACATTCACTGTATTACAGTACTGTCTGGAATGAGACAACTCGGTTCTCCTTCTTCTGTTTCTTGCCTTCCATTTCCCACCCCCAAGTTGCCTGAGTATAACAACTTTCTTAAAGTCTGCAGAGATTGAAAGAACTTCTGCAGCATGCTGAATGAAAAAACTGAAGATGTGGAAAATTTTTAAAAAGAAAAATGGCTCTCTTACATTGTAGGGGAGCAGTACACTAATTTTCTACTATGATACTCACATTTCAAATGTAGCATGGAATGAGTCCAGATTTAGGGGCAATTTTGTCCCCCTGGAGAGGAGAATGAATAATCTTGAATAGAATAGACACAGAATTCCAGGGAATAGACTTGGTAGCCAGTTAAGGAATGAATGATGGTTAATTTTAGATGTCAACTTGGCTAGGTTATGCTTTCCAGTTGTTTGGTCAAACACTGGCCTACTTGTAATTGTGGAAGTATTTTGTAGATGGGATTTGCACCTTCCATCAGCTGACTTTAAGTAAAGGATATTACCCTTAGCAATGTGGTTGTGTCTCATCCACTCAGTTGGAAGTTTTCAAAGCCAGCACTGAGGGTTTCAAGAATTAGAAAGAATTCTGCCTCAGGATGACACCATTCACTCCTCTCTGACCTCCCCTACAAGGTTGGACTGAAGACTTTAGTATCACTTCTCCTGGAATTTCCAGCTTTCTGCCTGCCCTACAAAATTCAGACCTGCTAGTTCCCATAATTGAGTGAACTATTTCTTTATAATAAACTTTCAGTAACAACCAGCCAGTGTTTGACCAAACAATTGGACACCATGACCTAGCCAACTGACACATAAAATTAACTGTCATAAGACGTAAGTTCTCTCTTTGCACTGATGTTTCAATATTACTATCATATAAAGTCAAATTAAAGACAAAGGCACTAAAGAGTTGGACCAAGATGGTCATTTATTTTTACAAAAGTATACTCCACTCTGAGCAGCTATGTGAAAAAGTGTTAAAATAAAAGAAGGAAAAGCTGTTAGAAACACAAGCCAACATCAAGAGAAAAACTGTAGCAAATAGATATTCTAATAGATTGTTTTAATATAAATATATTAAATCATAGACCCTCAAAAAGAAAATATTCTTTTAAATTGTCATAGTTGGCTAACAAAATAAATCATCTACTAGACCACAGAATATCTGAATGCATTTTAAAATACAGAAATCATACAAGCCACAATCTCTTACAATAATGTTATAAACTGGAAATTAATCATGAAGGAATTTTACGTCCTAAGGCCATTTTTAAATTTAGAAAGACTTCTTTTAAATTACTGCTGGGTCCCTGCGGAACTGAAAATGGCGAGTACAGACCATTTTGAACGTAACATATCCCACTAAGGTGTCCGGAATAGCTGTCCCTTGCAGGACCGGCCCGGCACCCACGACAAGCCCCTGCCTCTCCCCACATGCCTCAGAGAAGGAATAGGGCCAAGAAGGTGGGCGCCAGGGCCGAGAAAAAGGGTGGGACTCAGAGGTGGAGACCTTACATCTTGTTTCTCCTTAAGTGCTCGGTAAGTCGCTCCCTACAACACTGACCCTCACAACATAACTGGGTGTAAGCTTCAGTTTTCCTTCAAACTCAGCCCCTCTGAGTGGGGACTCGACACTATTCCTGCGGCCCCCTCCAGCCTCTCCAACCCTCCACCTGGCTTGAATTTAGATCCCATCTGAGCCCCTCCCCGTGTGCCCGACTCCATTTCACATCTTCAAGGCACCCCTCTTGCTGCTTCCTCGGGGGTCAGCCACAGACTTACCCTCTCCCTGCTTCTCCTCCTACTGTAGGTCTTGTCTGTCAAGTTGCCAACACACTCAGGCTGAACCCATCTGCGTTCTGGTGCCACTTGCTCCTGTCATGTCCCAGGACATGGCCTAGTTAGATTTGGGGGCCCAAGACAAGCCAAGGAGAATGAACTAAGTACACCCATACAGTAGAGCAGACAGGAAACAGGTTATGCAGCAGGCCTGAAAGAAGTCTAATCCCACAGGTACAGGGTGGACTCCGGCAGGAATTTAGACAAAAAGCTGGTGTCACGAGACCTAACGTTAGTTTGTTGTCCCATCAAATGGTTTCAATTTGGAAATTTTGACCCCTGCTTTGCCCAGTGATCCGATCATGCCACCAGTGTGTTTCACATCTGAAGACCATAAGGCTGTGCTTGGTTCCCAGCCTCTACCTCAGGTCCAGTGTCCTTAACCCCCACGGATAGGTATATCCCTCCAGGACAAACTTTACATTGATCCATGAAAAAATTGAAGGAAAATTAAAGCACAGTGTTTCAAATCCCCCTGACGTTGGGCTAGAAATCTGGATACTTGACCTTGGTCTGGTTTCTGAGACTTAGGCTCCACATTTATTCTGGCTCTGAGATCTGGCTCCCGTCTTGGTCCCGTCTCAGAAATGCAACCATTACGCCAATATCTGTATCTTTCCCACTTCCCTGAAGCTGGCTGCCTCTCTGGGCCCCCCAGAATTAACCTCAACTAGATTTCCTAGTAAAGCTTCCTTTTTATTCTACGTTAGGTCTCGTGACACCAGCTTTTTGTCTAAATTCCTGCCGGAGTCCACCCTGTACCTGTGGGATTAGACTTCTTTCAGGCCTGCTGCATAACCTGTTTCCTGTCTGCTCTACTGTATGGGTGTACTTAGTTCATTCTCCTTGGCTTGTCTTGGGCCCCCAAATCTAACTAGGCCATGTCCTGGGACATGACAGGAGCAAGTGGCACCAGAACGCAGATGGGTTCAGCCTGAGTGTGTTGGCAACTTGACAGACAAGACCTACAGTAGGAGGAGAAGCAGGGAGAGGGTAAGTCTGTGGCTGACCCCCGAGGAAGCAGCAAGAGGGGTGCCTTGAAGATGTGAAATGGAGTCGGGCACACGGGGAGGGGCTCAGATGGGATCTAAATTCAAGCCAGGTGGAGGGTTGGAGAGGCTGGAGGGGGCCGCAGGAATAGTGTCGAGTCCCCACTCAGAGGGGCTGAGTTTGAAGGAAAACTGAAGCATACACCCAGTTATGTTGTGAGGGTCAGTGTTGTAGGGAGCGACTTACCGAGCACTTAAGGAGAAACAAGATGTAAGGTCTCCACCTCTGAGTCCCACCCTTTTTCTCGGCCCTGGCGCCCACCTTCTTGGCCCTATTCCTTCTCTGAGGCATGTGGGGAGAGGCAGGGGCTTGTCGTGGGTGCCGGGCCGGTCCTGCAAGGGACAGCTATTCCGGACACCTTAGTGGGATATGTTACGTTCAAAATGGTCTGTACTCGCCATTTTCAGTTCCGCAGGGACCCAGCAGTAATTTAAAAGAAGTCTTTCTAAATTTAAAAATGGCCTTAGGACGTAAAATTCCTTCATGATTAATTTCCAGTTTATAACATTATTGTAAGAGATTGTGGCTTGTATGATTTCTGTATTTTAAAATGCATTCAGATATTCTGTGGTCTAGTAGATGATTTATTTTGTTAGCCAACTATGACAATTTAAAAGAATATTTTCTTTTTGAGGGTCTATGATTTAATATATTTATATTAAAACAATCTATTAGAATATCTATTTGCTACAGTTTTTCTCTTGATGTTGGCTTGTGTTTCTAACAGCTTTTCCTTCTTTTATTTTAACACTTTTTCACATAGCTGCTCAGAGTGGAGTATACTTTTGTAAAAATAAATGACCATCTTGGTCCAACTCTTTAGTGCCTTTGTCTTTAATTTGACTTTATATGATAGTAATATTGAAACATCTACTCATTTTTTGGTATGTTTGATGCATCTTTATCCAGTCATAAAAACAGTGATTACTGATCAATAGAGAATTACCAGGAGAAAACTGGGAAGGGACATGAACAAACAATTCACAAAAGTAAAAAAAGCACAAATGTACAGTAAGTATTTTTAAAATGTTGAACTTCATTATTATTAAAGACATGCAAGTTAATCCAACAATAAGATAATAGTGACTTACTGTTTTCTATACATCATGCAGGCAAAGATTAAATAAAATTAGATTAAATTTCTAATGGGAACCAAAGGGTGTGATTTTTAAGGAATAATTTTTTTTCTAATAATGTATTGGAATACAGAGCTATACAAAGATTTGTACATGGAATATTATTATAGTGTTGTTTATAACAAGGAAAACTTGGAACAAATATAAAGTTAAAAAAAGTACTGGCTACATAAATTGAGGCTTATCCAATTAACATGCTACACAACCATTAATTGTATTTTGAAAAATATTCAGTAATATGAGAAGATGGGAGCCAGTGCATTTCTCATAGAAAAGAGACTGAAAGGATATACAAAAATATGTTAATAGTGCTCTGATTATGGTAATTTTCATTTAAAAAATATTTTCCACAATAAATTTGCATTGTTTTTATAAGAAAATGACAAAAACTTTTTGTTTTTTTACTATTTAAAAAATAAATTTTAGAATTGTTGAAAAGGAGGTTAAAGATCTTGTAGAAAGGAGGATAATGATATTATATTTTACATTTGAGAAAACAATCATTACTTGAAGTGAATTCACCATAAACTATCAATATTGTGTTTACTTTATGGATATATTTGCATGCTTTTCTTCTTTGGAGATATATGTCAAAATATTTGCCACTTCAATGTACCATTTTAAAGGTAGTCAGATGTGTTTTATTATTTACCACTTTTTTTTATTTGATTTGGTTCAGATGACTTAGGGAGGCAGAGTGTCTAAATTATGAATTTTTGAAAGGGAAACCATTTGAACATAAAGACAAGTTTTTGTGGCTTTTAAGAGGAGACTTTTGCTTCCCTTCCATTGAAGCATTTAATATTTTGGTCTTCTCTTTAATAGGAGATAGTAATTGTCAGTTATTGATAACTTTTGATCTACCCATGATATGTGGGTCTGTCTTGGGCTTCGTTGTGTATGGTTCAGAGTTGCTTTTGGTTAACTCTTTGAGTAATGGTATGGGTAAGTTATACTTTAAGCCACTGGATGGCAGCTAACCTCCACTAGTAGTCAGCTGTTTCCAGAATTCCCCTTTGTACAGTATAGACTGTGCATCATTTAACATATTGTATTTGAAAGGGGAAAAGAAAAGAACCCAGCATGTAGTATCTCTGTATTAACCTCATTTTATTAACCTCTAAACATAAGATTTTATAAGGCATGAGATAGAAATGCTGCAAATCTTATAACCAGAATTTGGAAAATCTCTTTTTAAAAAGAAAAGAGAAAAGCCCGATAAACCCAAGCCTGTTGATTGCAAGTAGAGTGCTTCTTTCATGCATCTATAGATCCATTATTAATAGTAGAGCTTTACCAATTGACATTCTTACACTACAAATAATATTGCAACAACAATTCCTCTAAGGAAAATATTTGTAAACCTTAGCTGATGGCAATGGTAAGCTGATGCTCAGGATATTGAAATTCACTCTTATGAATAATTCAGTTTGCAAAATTTCAGTTTGCAATTCTATTCCACTTGATAATCACTCAGTAAAATGATAATTAAAAAAGAGCACCTGCTTGTATATATCAATGCAAAAAAAAAAAAAAAAAAAAAGAGCTCTGACCATGGTATAAACTTGATGCTTTCCTCCAGGCACACAGAGGGAAATAAAAATGCAGAGGAAGCAAGTGTATGCCCTCTTTTTTTGCTAGGAGCACAGAACAGGGAAAGTGGCACTTAAAGGAGGGGCTGGAATTTGCCTTTTATGCTTAGCAGTGATTCCTTCTACTGCACACCTCCAAAAACCACTATCGCTACTTATAGTAGCTTGAAACTAGAAAAAGAAAAACAACAACAAAAAAAAAGGAGAGCAACAATGGCACGGAAAAGAACACATTCAAGGTGGTAACGAAATAGAAGCATTATTTAGCAAAAGAATCCATTTTGTGTTTTTAACCATATACAGTGTGGGTGATTTTAAAAATTATAATTCAATATATATAGTCAGTGAGTACCTATTATGTATCAGATGTTGAGCTAGTTAGTGTTAAAAGCCCTTGTTTAAATACCCCAGTACAAATTTGTATTTCTAAAATATAAATGCTATTCAGTATGAAAACAATTAGAATTGATGAATGGGCAACAGAATTTCAGAGAAGGGAAGGCTGAAGTTCAGGAAGTTCAGAAAGAGAGAAGGGTGCTTGAGACAGCTAAGAAGGTGTGTTTAGGAAGCAGCGCATCTCTCCATTGGCGGCAGTGGCAGGTGGGCTGTGTGTTGGAAGGAGTTTTTGCAGGGGAGAGGCACATGGTGGCTTTCAGGCTTTTCATTGTTGCACACTCTTGACAGGGAACTCCCTTCCCCTTCAGGCCTTGATTTTCCCTCTATATTAGAATAAAAATTTAATATTGAAATAAGAGTTTTGAATGGATTTTAATGAGGTTCAAGCTCGACCTCATTAGGGAAAAACGAACACTAAATCGACTGCTTACCCCTTGGAAAACTTTCTGTGGGACCAACTTTTGTGATTTAAAAAAACATTTTAAATTTCATTAATTTTCTTTAAGAAAAGGAAAATGTAGTTCCCAAATGGGGATAACAGTTTGAAGAAAAGTGGCCTTCAATTGTAGTTTTTTTTAGATGTAATTGCCTCACATTTTCTCCTTGGAGATCGCTGTGTTCAGCGTTGTGTATTTTCTGGATTAGAAATACAATCAATTTTTTTCCTATTGCTCTACAGGGCTCAATGAATTAACACTTTCAAGTTTTGCTTTTCTGTGCCATGTTGTCATTTTGTAACAAGAAATTGGACCTGTTGTGTTTTCTTCCTTTCGTGGTTTGGCAGCGAAACCCACCCATAACATACTGTTCTCTTGGTCTTGATGATGTGATCCTAATGCGTTTCAAAATGATGCTCACGATCGCAAGAAAGTTGGCTTTGAGGTGAAAGACGGCATGTGAGATAGGGTTGAGGGATGATTTTCTTTTTGGACGTTAGGGAGGCAGAGTGTAGATGGGACAGAATGAGGAAGGGAAAAGCCAGCTTTGCAAGGTGGAAGGTGCCTTGCTAAGGGAGAAGCAGTAAAATGAACCCTGGGGTGGTTGAACCAGAACAGGGGAGGAGACCTTGTCTTCCTTCTAGAATTTTCTGGTTGGAGCAGCTCCAAATGTCTGGTTTGGGAAAGGGGGAAGAAGAAAGTGAAAAAGTTGAAAGTGTTCTCTCCTGGCCAGCTTAAGTTTACTTTCAGAACAGGGACATATATTCCTTTATATTCTTCTATAATAAAAGTTATTCTTAAAGGAAAATAGTACAGGCTTTATATAGCTTCTTGATTTTTCTCTTTAACTTTTAGGTATGCTGTTTCTCCTATTTTGTTTCAGTGATTTAGTCTAATTCCCAAATTGAGTTTTATGAAAAGTTATTTTCTTATCTATTATACCTTATTGCGTGTAAGGGTATACTTTAAATCACTTCATGAGGTTGTTATAGCAGCCTAAATTTTCATATGACTTGATAGGTTCTTATAATTTAGTACTTTATTTTTAACTAATTATTTCACTTGGTTTTATCTCCTCTGATAGATTATTAACTCTTTTGGGGAAGGAACCATGTTTTATTCTGAATAACATTGTATCGGGCATATCAGAGAAGCTCAATAAATATGTCAGTTGACTTGGGTGAGATTAATGAGTTATACTAAAATATTTTCTTAAAATATATACAGTTCTTCTTAAATCACACCTAGAACATGGGATTAATTTCCTTACCACCTAGAAAAGGAATCACATCACCAGGTTTTATCTTTAGATTCTTTTTTTTTTTTTTTCTAGTCTTTGGTTCCTATTAAAACAGGACCCTTTCCACATTTTTGAGGATATAATATTTGAGAGTTAAAACAATCCAAAGAAAGTAATTATTCATATTAATTTTGTGTCAAATATTAAATCAGCAGATAAGGTCTATATTTTCAAAAACTTTGCTTTCTGCTGGACTTCATCTTTTCATACCCAGATACATTTATGTCTTTGACCTGGAATTTACTTTTATTAATGAAAGTTAATCTTTGTAGTTAATCCCGCCATTTCATTTGGAAGTTTGAATCTACCTGGGAGCTAGATTTGAACATAAGGCCCAATGTTAACTGTTTTCAATGAATGAGTTAATAATAGATAGAAAATCAGGAAGCTGACAGTTTTTTCAGAAGCAGGAACTAGGTATTCCATTATGAAGCAATTTTTAAAAAATACCTATGAATATATCAACTTCAGTTTGGTTTTTTAAAATCTCTGCTTTTTCAGGAAAGTTGTGATGCTGGTTTTGTTAAGAAGTAAGCAATGAAACATCCTTAAAGAAGTTCTGAAGTTACATTTACTCTGCATAGTGTTTATATGATCTAATTTTTTGAGCAATCATATGAGTGTATTCTTAATATAGATGGTACACAAGGATGATATTTGGGCTAAGATATGAAATATCATCTTAATATAGAATAAATATTAACATATATCTAAGCTATGAAACAATACATTAGCATTTTTTCCTTGTGGAGAAAACAGTAGTGTTTGGAACTTGTCTTATGGAATCTGTAGGCAGTAATGACACATCACAAAATTATGATCTTAGAGAAAAGTGAAATACAGAAAACACCAACTGGTTGATAAATTGGAATCATTTTTGACTTCCTTGGCAATATAAATTTTGTGTTCTTGGTAGCGGAGTAACTCTAATATAGGTGGTTGTGTTTAAAGAGCTAATGAGCTCCTGGGTAAGGTTACAAATGGAGCTGTTTTTCATTTATTGAGCATTGTGTGAATACCCAGAGAGAAACCATTACTAAGACCCTTGGATCCCTGCTCTCAAGAGTTTGCAGTAGTATTGGTGGGGGTTGGTATAGTATAGCATCCGAGCCCTTACTTGAACTCTTTCTGAGGTGATCAAATCATTCTTTTTTTCTGGCTGGAAACTTCTTCCTTTGATGTCTCCCCAAGCCTGTTCTAAGGCTTTTCATAGAGAGACAAAACCTTCTTTGCAGAAATTGCTGCTTGGTTTCAGATAAATGGATTTACTTCAACTTGTCATATTCTTGTAATCAAAAGTTTTTCGGCCACACGAATCAACACATCCTGGTTTTATGCCAAAACCTTTGGCATGGGTGGGAGTGCTGAACACTGATGTCTTAAAATATGTCTTGCTTAATTTCATGGGGTTTTATTTATGGTGAAAATCGTTGTAAAAGGGGATTTGCAAAGACAACCTATGATAAGTTAGCCAGATCCTCTTTGTTGGTAATTAATGTCTTTGTGATTGGGTGAAAGTAGAGACTCTGGGCTGGGGTTATTATTATTATTTTTATTATTATTTTATTTTCAGGAGATGTCTCTTCAATAAATCAACTAATAATTCCTAATACTAAGATTTGCTTTCATGCCAAATGTCATTCATTGACTGTTTCAATAGGGAAGGAACAGATGAATTTGAGGTTACCATTTCATGGTATGTTAGCACAAAAGTAAAGCAAAGGGGACCTAAATGAAGGACGACATGAGAATTTTTGTTACTTGTGAACCTAGCGAGATACCTTTTAATTTCCCTGTTGAACAAAACCAAACACAACTGTGATAACAGAAGTGATCCCAAATGAAACTTGTGCGTCTCCCTACACCCTAGCCCTCCCCATGCTCAATTCCAAAGCTGTAGATTCTGGTCTCTGCGGGTTGTGTGTATCCATTGGTTGGGGTCAGCACAGGCCAGTGATTGCAAACAGAGGAGTTTCTCAGCATTAGCCATTGCTCCTTGACATCTTCAATACCAGAGACCAAGTCTTGGTATGGGCACTGACTTATGTAATGCAATATATTTTTTCCTTAAATAAATATTGAATAAACATAAATCAGAACCAAAAAAAAAAAAAAAAAAGAATATGAGTTGGAGTTTTTGTGCCTTTGTATTTTAGGAAAATCATCACGTGTGAAATGGACTGTATCAACTAAAAGGTAACATAAAACTAAAGATTATGAGAGCTTAGTGCTTTTACAAAGCAAGAATTACCATCATTACTAAGGGTTCTCTTTATACCTCTCTAATATATACTGGTCATTTGTTTGTTTGGGCCTGAATTTCTGGAAATACAAGTAATTAAGGCATAGGGATATTAGTGAGATGTTAATCGTCCTTAAAATTATGAAAGCTAACAAGATTCTAATTAAAGAAGTATTTTTTCTCAGTTGTGGATAATATGCTGAAATTTCAGTTCTAGATAAGGAGAAACTGGGATAACTCAACTATGCAACACAATCTGGTAGTGTTCAACATGAAAAATTATAACCATGCTATGCAGTAGAACAAAAAGCAGGATGCCAGAAGGATTTGTTAAAAGGAACTCTATGATTTGGTCCTAAAATCTGATTTCCATATCTTCTTTCAGAGCCCCTGGGCTTTGTGTTTAGGTTTGGGAGAAGAATTTTATAAAGCACTACTACTTTATACACTAAGAGCAAATATTATGGTCCAGGGGGCATCATTTGTTAAAGATATGGGCATCATCTAGAATGGGAAGAAAACTCCTGTGGAGCAAACAGTATTATTACAGAAGTTACAGACTGTAGTGTCAACTGATCAACCTCATTTCCCATGATTCAGATGATATCTATATATTATTATTATTTTCTCCCCAATGTTTTGTGTGCCACACTATAAGATTATACATTTAGAATGCATCTTTATGATAACTTTCCAATTATTTTAAGTATGATATGTGCTTGGAATCAAAATGTCAGAAATTATTTGTTTAGTCATGATTTTGTTTGGAGCTGGGAGATCTTTGGCCACCCAAATGAGGAAAATGGGCAAGCGTGTTTGGTGGTTTATTAAAAGTCACACAACCATCTGTATGTGCCAGAATCGGGACCAGAAGTAGAGATTCTTGAATCCAGGGTAGCATTATTTCTATAGAGATATATATATATATAAGTGTCACAGGAGAAGGCAGAAAGAGGAGTGGAAAGGATGTCCCTGAGATATTCTTTCCTGCAGCATTTCCCTCTTCTAGTGCTAAACAGTTTTAATTCTCCCCCTTTCTACAGGAAAGACACTACATAAAATAACCTCTGGAATGTGCATTCAGCATGGAACACGGTTCTTCCTCTAATCTCTATCTGCAGAACTCAGATGTTTGTTTAGCATATGTCTTCCTCTTTCTGTAGCCTCCTCTGGGATTTGTCTTGTCTTTTCCACTTCTTCTTTTTTGAATCTTGACAGAAAACTTATGCATCTATTGAGTTTTGGCTGTGCAATTTCTATTCAGGGAAATGGTGGTAAAACCTACAAACCATACTGCTTCATTTGAAGCTTTCAAAATCATTGTTTTTTTGTTATTGTTGTCAGGGAAGAGGGCCGTCAATGTATTATTAGTTTCTTTCTTTTCTTTTTATCATTGTTTTTATTATTAATTTTTTATTATAGTAGAATAAAGAAGAAGGTACTAGATGTTCTGGGATTTACACGTAATTGTACTTGCCTTCATGCTTTCAAGGAGGAAAGACTGGTAGGAAAATTAGAGAATCAGAGCTTTATGGACGTTTTTTAGCTGTCTAGTTTCAAAAACTTATTCTTTTTCTAAATTCCCTCTTTTTGCTTGCGTTGTTATGAAGCTTCACTTTATCTTCATGAATGTGGAGTCATTTTTGACAACTGTGTGTCCTTTCCTCGACTGTCAGTTGTCATGCTCCATCAGTTTGTCTTTTGTGCTAAGTTTGTTCTATCTGTTCCTTCCTATTCCTTCTTCAACCAGAATTTTTATATGAGCATGGTTTGGGGTAGCAAAATGTTGGATGGGCCCAAGGGAGGACTTGCCTCTTTCTGTTTAGCTTGTGTATTTTTCAGGGGTGGCTTGGATGACCACTGCTTCCATCTTTTTTCAAATCCTTTATTTCCTCACGCCCAGGAAACTGCCATAATCTCGCTGCCTTCAATTTCTCTCCACTCCAATCCTTCCTGCCCACAACTGCCAATGTAATCTTCCTAAACAAGACTTCCATCATTTTATTCTTCAGTGAATCTCTAATGCCTCCAAGGGCCAACTACTCTAGGCAGACAACCACAGTTCATCCTCAATGTACCTTTCAAGAATTAATCAGTCATTTTTCTCATAACAAAAGCACGAGACAGGCTCTCTCTTGAATTCTGATCTCCATGTCTTGTTCACGATATTTTCCCCATATGTTATGCCTTATCTTTTCTTATCCACTTATTTGATTCTTATCTTTTCTCTCAGGCTTGACTTAAATCCTACCTTCTTGAAGAAATTTTCTTTGATCATTAGAGCTCATAAATCTGTATTTTATCTGATTTAAGCCATTGTCAGATGAAAGAAATACCACTGTTTCACTCATCACTAAGAAAGGAAAACAGCTGTAAAACTAGGACACTGTATTCTTAGAATTTTTATTTTATTTTTATGAAAAAGTTCTTTTTGATTTACACATAGATTTTTTTAAAAATCATATATCACCTGTGTGCATCCATACAAATATAAGTGCAATGAATTGGTCAAGAGATTTCTAAAACTTCTTCCCATCCAGAGTCTGGCTCTTCTGGAATTTTCTTCCAGCCCATTGACACCTATTCTGCAAGTTGCAAGGCTGGTGTTTCCTTGATCTTCCCAGAAAGTACCAATGTAAGGTTTTTAGAAAACAACATTGCTTCCTCAATGTTTTGTTGACTGACCATGTAGTGTCATCTGTGGTGACACCAGGTTTTCACAAGCACATGTGATGACAACTACCTCATGGTTGCGCCCGAACAGCAACCATTATAAGAGGACATCAAATATTAGATGCATCCCCATATCATTAAGGTAAAAAGTTAAAAAAATGTGCAATTCAGAATGGATAAAATATGGTACTTTCTCATCCAACTGAACGCATTTGCCATTTGTATATACTACTCATTATATAATTGTTTACGAAACCCTTAAGTCAATGAGTGTATTTGATTCTGTTGGGCCTCAGTAAGACATTCTTAGAGATGGGCATCCATGAAAAATATGTATATGGTAACTGATAAAACTGGGATCAACTCTTTTCTTGGAATTTACTCAAATCAAGAGCAAAATGTCCACACAGCTCTGGACTAAAATTTGTGGGTTAGATTAAGACCATTCCTTGGGAATTTGTTCCTTACATTGATATTGTCACTAAGTGTGGTAATAGGTCTTTCGCAAATGAAATAATGTGGTATATCTTTCATTTATTGGGTGCCTATGAGGATCTAGCAGTTTTACATATATTTACATCAATGCAAATCTATTAAGTAGGTGGTTTTATTTCTAATGTACAACTTGGAAATCAAAACACTGAGGTCACATAGCTAGAAGATGGCAGAGCTGGGCTTTTAATCCAGATCTGACTCCAAAGCCTGAACTTTTCCATTATGTCACATTGCATAGGATGTACATACAGGACTGCAAGACCCAAAGTTGGTGACTCTCCATGATTTAGGAATGAATTCAGGAATTTCCACACTTTGGAATGCAAGCATAAAATGGTAATAATTCAGACCAGAGGTCCAAGTAAAGCTTGCACCTTATTTTCTTTTTTAATGGCACTTTCCACAATTTGTAACTATATTTTATTTTTATGTATGTATTTATTTGTATGTTCACTGTTTAATATCTGCCCCAAAGGAAGGCAGGAACCACCATTTTTCATTTATTCTGAGACGCACATTTTTTCATGTTTTAATACCTGTGAAATCAGGTGGCTTCTTAAAATAGATGTTGTATTTAAGTTTAATTGACAACATTTGATTTTTTCTTTCTGAGTGTTACATAAATTAACCATGCATCTTAAAATTAATGTTTTTTTTTTACTTAACATTTGATTAAATGTCCTTTTAAATTGCATAGCATGTAGCACAATGCCTGGCCCCACAAAAGGCACCAATAAATATTTGTTAAATGAGTGAATGACTCAATTGACTGGTACTTTAAATTTTGCCTAAAGGTATTTCTGAATGAAGTATCCTACCCATGGGGATTCACTGTTTTTCCATTTCTGTGATGTCTGACTTAGAATGTGTGTGTGGAAAGGTGCATTGTCCATCCAGCTAGGGCTGGAGAACTCCCCAGCAGAAGAAATCCTGTTGGTGGAGCCCCACCTGCCTGGTAGAAACTACTTGTAGGAAAACCTTCCTGGCTGTCCTGCTGACCAGTGTTTGATAACTCTTCTCAACTGAACAGAAATCGGTTTTATTTCAGGCAGGCCAGGAGGGGTGGGAGTTCCCACGATCCGTGGGCTAGCCCCTTGCTTTGTTGGTGCTGCTAACGACAACTCTCAGTGTGCTAAGGTCTGGACACTCAAGGAAATTCAGCCACGGAAGTTGGAAGACTGTAGTTTACTGTGATGCCTCCAGAGAGTCATGGTTACGTACTGCCAAACACAAAATGAATGTGAGCAGCCATCCGTGGAAATTTTCCCCGGAAAGTAACTCACCCCGAGAGATGCATTGTAAATGGGCGGCTGATGAAATGAGGATGGTGCCTAACACGCCATTAGGGAGGCGCCGATTTAAGTGTAACTAATGAAAGACAAGCGGTGGTGTAATGAATTGTTAACATGTCTGCCCTGAGGTTGGATGGTGACGGGGGATTCTTGGGGCTGGGAGGAGACGCTGTGCAAGGAGGATCAGATAATAATGTGATTCCCCGGGGACCTTCCAGCACCACAGAGAGGAGAGGGGCTCGGAGTCTAGACACACAGCCTTCTCCATTCATGTTTAGAGCATGAAACAGCCGCTTCCCAACACCCAGAGGAGATTTAAAAAATATTTTGTTAATGAACTGACTTCCTGTGCTCTACCAAATAATATTCAGGTCCAAATGTTCTCTCTTTAGAAATTCTACATATGGAGGCCATGCTCTAGTGTTGGCGTTGGGCCAGGGAAATTTCCCAAGCTCAGATACCAAATTAGCATCCTGGCTTTCAAGTTGGCCTGCTGTGAGTCTGATTAAAGGATATTAGCAGGATGAGTTCCCTATCTCTTGATTATCCTTCGATGCTGTGAGAGGATTTGAGTTCCTGAACCTTGAACTCCAGGGATTAAATCCTGGATTCAACAGGCCCAACCTTAAATGTCATGCCTTTTACTCACCTTCATTAGAGCAATAATATCTACTGGATACTCTCAGAGCACATTGGCAGTGCTTTCCCATCTTGTTTTCACAGTGAGGATGATCAAGATGTTTAGCCACATTGAATAAATTGCCTTGGTTTATTTGTATGTGCAACTGTGTGAGCACACATAATTTATGGACATCATTTGCTATTTGCATATGAAATAGGCTTCTTGTTCTTTATGGGGAGAAAATGGCTCCTTTGGGTCACAATTAGCCTATCTGACAATTATTCACAATTAGTCACAATGCTGGCAGTTAATCGTGCACACAAAGTTGTTTAGGCAAAATAAGACTGAATTTCTTGTCTTGCGCAATTTTTTCTTCAGAGCCATGGCTACTCTGCTTTCTATTTTGATGTGGTTTGAAGTTTCTCACTGTTCAAAGGAATTATTTAAATACCTCTATTGACTCAAAAGCCTATTGCTGGACAGTGTATAGAATTAAATAGACATCAGAAGCAGTTGTGTTGCAACTGAGAAGTTCAGAAGCTTTGATTGGCTGATAAACATGATTGAGAGGCATACATTGTATCGTATATAAACACTGTTACCCTGACAACACAAGGCTTTGCGGACAGAGGAGAGGCCAAGGGGAGAGACTCTAGAAGGAAAACTTGAATTGGTGTTGGTGGACTTTTAACATTTAATCTGCTTATGTCGTGAATAATACATGCAAATTAGAAATGTAAAAGTGAACCGCTGGCCATCCAGAGGACATTTCATCTGAAAGCCTGCTGGATGATGAGTAGGTCTCCTAAGAGTTAGAGACCATTCTGGAAGAGCTGACGGGACAGGCTGTAAGCTCTGCAGATTGCTGCGATGTTCAGGATCGGAAGGAGACAGCTCTGGAAGCAGAGTGTCACCCGCGTTTTAACGGTAAGGAGCTTGCACGTGCATTGAGGATTAGTATCACTCACACCTGTGTGGAAACACACCTGCAATAAAGTTCACACCTGTACACTGATGAATTTGTGAGAAACATGTGTTTACAAATTTTGCATAGTGCATTAGGCCACATGTTGATATTTCAAATTAAAAAAAAAAAAAGGAACTGCATCCTTGAGCTCTTCTGCATGTTGCTGCCTAAACTATGATTATTTGTTGGAATAAGGGCTGCATCCTTGGGCTTTTCTGCACACTGCTGCCTCAACTATGACTGTTTGTTGTAATAAGGGCTGCATCTTTTGGAAGATGCTTGCCCAGGGGCAAAGAACACATTCAAAGAGATTTGGTCACTGTACTCTTTCCAGCCTGTAACTTGTCTTTGTGAAGATAGACACTTAAAGCAAATTCTAGGCTGCAAATTTCCTCTGTTCTTTGAGCCCACCCTCCTGTTCTAACTGCCTGAAAATGAGGTCACAGACTGTGAGACGTGAGGCTGTGTCCTTGAAAGTCACTTTGAAGAATGAGCTTCCCTGGCACAGGTCAGTGTGGCAGCTTTTTATTATGCAAGTGCCAATTAATGTCAGAAGAAAACGGAGGTTTTTCTTAGGACACAGTTCTCAACATCAGTGCATTTCCTACCTGTCTTGATTAGAATTCCCAACAGCCCGGATGATTCCCTGGAGCCTGGTGGCCTGTTGTACCACAGTGGGAATGCTGGCCTTTCATTTTCTAAGTGCTCTGCCACCTCCAGCTCCTCCAAGCCTGCCTGATTCTATGCATCCTTCCCAAGGTGGATGTTCTCTTGCTGGGCCTTCAAACTTGTTTGCAGACAAACACTCATTCTTCAGGACCAAATGCAAATATCCTCTGAGAAGCCTTCCTGACACTTTCAGGAGCAGAGAGCTGCTTTCACTGTGCCCTCTCAGTACTTTATTTCTACCCTGCTAGAAATACCTACCCTGTTTATCATATCACTGTAGGGAAATGACATTTCCTCCTAGACTGTGAGTTCCTGGAGGGCAGGAGTACAGAGTCTGGTACCTAATACACCTTAATATAGGCTTGTTGAATAAACTGAATGAATTAAACTTTTCATCTGTCTGAAAGATTTTCCCGATCTTCATTGCAAACACCAAAATCTATATAGTTAATGTGTATATGTAGTGTATATATATGTAACGTGTATATATAGTAATGTATATTATATATAGTTAAGGCATTACATTTTGGGTATATTTTGGAGGTTTCATTCGTGTATTTAGGATGCTGGGTCTGTTCCCTCCACTGAAATATGATTTTAACAGAATTACCTTAATAATGTCACAGTATATTATATAAATCACTACACGATTTGTATTTAGTACACTCTGATGACAACTTATTAAACTATAACTTTGTGATCTGAAACAAGCAGCGGTGAAGTTTCCAAAGCCCCTTAACATAAAAACTGTAAGTCTGTATTTATATAATCTGGGTCAGGAAAAATTAATGATACCATATTATAATTAGGGTTATACAGAAATACAATACTTGACTTTACCCAGAATACACATATAAAATAACAATCAAATGTACCTTAAGCTTTATGGGTTTAGAAAAGTCACACATGCATAATAAACACCAATGCTTTTTTCTATTAAAAAACTTGGAATAATTCTGTGTATATTCCCTCACTTTTTTTTGCAAAAATATGGCCCAGATATGAAGGCTGCCTTCTTTCTGCTTTTCTCATAGATCAAGGATACCTGGTACCCAATTACAAGTCTATGGTGGATATGCATTGCAACTCATGGATTCTGTTTTTCTTGCCTTCCCTTAAATTAAACTGAAATGCCTAATTTTGTTGGTTGACTTTGTTGACTTCCATTAAAAAGAAAAGTACCAAACAACTTGAAAGATATATGACCTTCCTCCTGACTGTTAAATTCACCTAATTGCAAAGCTAGTTTTAAGGAGGAGAAAAGTTATTTACCTGCTGCAGGATCTGTACTGTTCGTGATTCTTATTGTGTGTACTTTCTGCCAGGGAATGCTGTTGCACTGAATTTCTGATTGCTAGGGTTTTGCTTAACAGTGATTCTCTTCAGAGAGAAACACTCTCCTGGAGAGGCTCACCTCCTTCCCCCGCTGAGAAACGCTGCGGGGAGGCAGCCCTTGCTTCCAGTGGGAGTGTACAGAAAACAAGAGGAAAAAAAGGAGTTGAGAACATTTGTTCTCAGGTATCTTTTGCAAGTTGAAAGGATGTCAGTTTTGTTATTCTCCGGTAAAATAGCCAACCCGGTTTCAGTATCTGATGTTAATCAGGCCCAGACCTGCTTGGCCAGTCAACACCTGGCACACCTGGCAGGTGAAAGCAGTGCGCAAGGGAGGCGGGATGGCTCTGGGATCAGCTGGAAGTGGGGAGGGATCAGGTTCTGTTTGTTGGTGTCCAGGTGATAACTTTGAGATCCCACCCTATCTCACCTCACCTGAACTCACCTCACCTTACTTTACCTTCTCATACCTTACTTTACCTTAACTTACCTTTACCTTACCTCACCTCACCTCACCTCACTTATCTTCCCATACCTTACTCTACCTTACCTTACTTTATTTTGCCTTACCATACTATACGATGAGCAATCCATAAAATGACTTCCTTTAGACCAGTGTTCTCAACCTGCTCATTAGAGTTTTGCACATCTCTGCACATCAGAATCCCCAGGGGAGCTTTTAAGACACACTCATGCCTGGTTCCCACTCCATACCAGTTAAGTCAGAATTCCTTGGGGAGGGGGCATCAGTATTTTAAAGCTCCCAGGTGATTCTAAAGACCAACCAGCTTTGGGTGCCCTGGGTTATGGCATGACTAAGAGAACTTTGGGAATTCCCTGCCCCCCCCTCCCATGCCATATACAATGTGAGTAGTGACCTCTATTTTTTTAGCATATGGGTGAAAACCACTTGAGTTTTTGGCCTCTGTTGCCAGAGGGTCCTTTGGGACTTCTACAAGAGCGGTATTTCTGGTTTTGGAGTACTACCATTGTGGTGTTGGAAGAAGATAGACTATATGGCCATGTGAAGGCCCATTAAATCTCATTTTAGGTCCGGAAATGTGGTGTGCAGAAAACGGATTCTAAGTTAGAGTTTGGATGATGCAATGTTGGGGGTGGTTTGGTGAGGAGGACACCTCTACAGCAGGGTTTGGATCAGCTTGGGTGAAAATCCACATGCATTTAATGAATGGTGAGGGGGGTATCTCTTAATCACCTGGAAAAAATGACAGAGAAGGGAGTTTAATAAACGGAGAGATTCTGGGGTCATGAAAACTCCAGCCAAAACAGACAAGTTTCCAGAGTTTGTTTCTAGGTCACAGATAAATTGATGTCTCCTTTAAGGAGTCGTCTTTAAGGACTGTCTTTTTGCAGTAGAGGGCGAAGGGCGAAGGCCGAAGGCGGCTCTTCTTAAATAAACTGAAGGATTCACAGGAGCAGCGGCTGGGAGTGGGATCAGCTGGCCTGGGCTCTCCTTCCCTTCCAGAGCCCACTTCACAGGAGAGCTCGTGATGCAGGAAGGGGATGCTTCCTCTGCCCCAGTTGCCCTTAACCTGGAGAAATGAAATGAAGGGGCGTGAGAAAGACAGAAGACACTCAAAGTAGAGCGAGGAGCAGCGCTTCTGAGCTGTGCTTCTCCCTGTCAATTAAGGAGCAGATTTGGAAAGCCCAGGAGAGATCACAGAGCAGAGGGCTGGGAGAGGAAATGGGGTTAAAACGGAGAAGCTGGAAGGCGAAGAGGGAGACTTTTTTTTGCCAGGAGGCATGGAAAATGGAGTAAACTACGTAAGAGGGCTCTGAATGGAAATGAGTAGAACTGCTTCCCTCAGTTTCCATAGTGCAACAAATTTAGGTGGGATGTAGCTAGCTTATATTTGTTGTAAATTGAGGAAAGCCATAATTCATGCTAATGGTCGAGTTTCATGTCGCAGTTTAGGCTTGCTTCTCAATGACAGAGAAGACCAAGGCATCTATTTGCTGAATTCTGAGTTTGTAGTCATGGACTCACACTGATGTAGAATAATTTTTTCCATCCCTTAATTACTTAAGAGTGATTTGTAAAATGAATAGCCTGATTAATTTATCCACTGATTAATATTAATTGGGTTCTATTATGAGCCAGGCTCTGTTTTGGGCACTGGGGAAATTACAATGATCAAAATAGAAAATGTCCCTTTAATGTGTAGGGTGTGATCAGATACAGTTGATATTTATTTTGTTCTCATTAGTAGATAGAAAAACCAGGTTATGTATAATGCAGACAGATGAGCCATTTGAAAGTCATCCTTAGTACAATAAAAGAAATACCTGTTTGGCAAATAAGCAGGCACTTCAGCTGGGCATGCATTTTGAGTAATTTTTCCTTTCTGCTTATGGATTTGCCCTGATTCATCCACCATTGGAGACAGTGGAACAGAATGAAGCTAACTGGCCTGAGATGATCAAACTTATGTCCCTGACCTCCTTGAAACTATGTTCTTATCAAGTAATTATGTATCTATGCACTTGAGATTGATATTGACAGTCAAAGTGAAATCACAAAGGCACTTACTTGGTTATTAAGACAAGAAGTTTCAACTGTAATTCAAAGACCCCCCCCTCCCCACCCATGCCCCACATTATTTACAGTGATCTCCAGTGGGGATTTTAACATATACTGTGACTATGCTATGCTATATTATGTTTGTTAGCTGCATATATATGTATATATGATGAGAACACTCAAATCAAACAAAACAGAAATATACTCATTTTAAAAGGTGCAAAAGAATCTCATTAAAACAGATCGTTTCTCTTTCTCAGATTCAGACATAAAACAAGGCTAATCATGTCTCCTAGAAAAACATTTTTTTAAACAAAGAAGTTTTTTTTTTTGGCTGTTGTGCCGGTTTGGATGTATTATGCCCCCAAAATGCCATGTTCTTTAATGCAATCTTGTGGGGGCAGGTGTATTAGTGTTGATTAGGTTGGAATCTTTGGATTAGGTTGTTTCCATGGAGATGTGACCCACTTAACTGCAGGTAATAACTTTGATTAGATAATTTCCATGGAGGTGTGGCCCCACCCATTCAGCATGGGTCTTGATTAGTTTACTTGAGCCCTATAAGAGCTCAGGCAGAAGGAGCTGAGAGGGACATTTTGGAGATGGCCATTAAAAGTAGACTTTTCTAGTCCAGAGTTTGTCTGGGAGAAACTAGGAGAACACCCCCAGACGTCTAGAGAGAAGCATCCAGGGAGAAAGCCATTTTGAAACCAGAACCCAGAGCAGACGCCAGACATGTGCCTTCCTAGCTAACAGAGGTTTTCCGGACACCAATGGCCTTCCTTCAGTGAAGGTATACTTGTGTTGAAGTCTTCATCTGGACACTTTATGGCCTCAAGACTGTAACTTTGTAACTAAATAAACCCCCTTTGTAAAAATCAATCCATTTCTGGTATTTTGCATAATGGCAGCATTAGCAAACCGGAACAGCTGGAGAACCCATTGTTCTCCCCACTAACTTCCCTGTGGAAAGGCATCCCATGAGGACGTGGTGAATACAGTATAATTCAGATAAAAGCGAAGTTGTGCAGATAGAAGCCTCAGCAAGTTGGGAGAAGTGTGGAGCCCAGCCCATCAACTGCCCAAACATGGAACCTACCTCCCGGGCACTTTTAGGAGTGGAATGGGGTGAGGAGTTACCATTTACTGGAGATGCAGGAATGGGGTGGGAGGGCTGGGCATGGGGCATGCATACCAGCACTGAAGTATCACTGGCATAACTCATAAAAATGGGTGGATTTGCCCTGATTCATCCACCATTGGAGACAGTGGAACAGAGTGAAGCTAACTGGCCTGAGATGATCAAACTTATGTCCTTGACCTCCTTGAAACTATGTTCTTATCAAGTAATTACATATCTATGCACTTGAGATTGATATTGACAGTCAAAGTGAAATCACAAAGGCACTTACTTGGTTATTAGGACAAGAAGTTTCAACTGTAATTCAAAGACCACCCCCCCCTTAATTCAGGTCTCCATTGACAATTCCTTACCTAGCCCATGTGATCTATATGGGGCCTCCCCCTGGAGTGCCTTTCATAACGCCCTTGATTGGAAATAAAGGAAAAATCTCTATAGATTATCAATTTGAATGGGTACAAAATTGTTTGCCTGCCTGGGATCCCCTGTGTCTTGGTCTGGTCCTGTGGGTACACCATGATTTGATTCCTAGCTCTGCCACTTACTTAGCTATGTGCTCTTGGGAAAGTTATTTAATGGCTCATAATTTTGATTTCCTTATGTGGAGACAATACTGTCTATTTGATAAGGCTTTTTTGAAGATTAAATCAATGCTTAGTTGGCAAATGATGACTAGTGTCTTAGTTTGCCAGGGCTGCTGTAACAAATACCATAGATTGGTTGGCTTAAACAACAGAAATCTATCGTCTCACGGTTCATTTACTGGCTTCCTTCACAGAAGCTGGAAGTCCAAAATCGAGGTGTTGGCAGGATAACGCTTTCTCTGAAGTCTATAGTGTTCTGGTAGTGGTGTGCTGGCCACGAGTGATGCAATCTCTGTGTGGCATGGCTGTCTCTCTCCCCATCTGACTGCTACTGACTGCATCCAAATTTGCTTTGCTTAAAGGATGCCAGTCATATTGAATTAGGGCCCTCTCTCATTCCCTTTAAGCCTCCTCTTAACTAACATCTTCAAAGATCCTGCTTGCAAATGGATTCAGTATCCATGGGGCTGGGGGTTAGGACTCGAAAGTGTCTTTGTGGGGGACATGATTTAATTCAAAACAATTAGTAAACAGCAGATCCATAGCTGGTAATGCACCTGGGCAAACAGCGTAACATGTACCCTGATGCATTCAGGTAGTTTGAGGAGCGTGTCCCTGCTCACGCACAAAGTGGTTCCTAGGCCTGGCAGCCCCCTCCTCCATCCCCTCCCCCATAGGCCTGGCAGCCCTCTCCTTCCTCCCCTCCCCCATAGGCCTGGCAGCCCCCTCCCTCAGCCCCTCCTGCTGGCTGCCAGTTGGGGCATTGGGGTGGGCCTGGATTGGGGCTAATCTGCTAACAAGGCTTGGCATTCTAAAAGTGGAAGGAGCTTAAACATTTGTACAATTAAACAAATTCATTACTAAAAAGTTTTGTTCCATCCTTATTTTGATGCTCAGAGTCAAAGCCCTGGTCATACCGTTTTAGCTAAAGCACTGATTTTGCCTTAGTGTTATCCCAAGACTGCACCCAGTTTAATCTTCACAAACATTTTTCAAGTTGAGACCTTTATCCTCATTTAAGTAGATGTCTTAGGGGTTGGGGAGGGTCTCTCATATAGTTGGGGATTATTGTCCTAGGACCAAAAAGGAAGACTTACATTATGCTGTTGTTCACACACGGTTTGTGTATATGAACATGTAGACTCAGGCTTTATTTCTGCAGAATATAATAAAAAATCGTAAGCATGGGTTTGTTATGAGAAAAAGCCACAGAGCTTTACTATGAAAGCACATGGCACTGGGTCTTCATTGAGATTTTTAAAACTCAAGTCTGTTGTCTATATTAACTTTACAGAAATAGCATGCATAAATACTAAAGTACAGAGCTCCCATATACCATCCTATCATTAACACCTTGCCTTAGTGTGGTACATTTATTATAATTCATGAGAGAACACTTTTATAATTGTACTATTAAATATAGTTTGTCATTTATGATAGGGTTCACTGTGTTGTACAGTTCTGTTTTTTTTTAAATTTTTGTTCTAGTAACATATATATGAACTAGAATTTCCCCCTTTAACCACTTTCACATGTATAATTCAGTGCTGTTGATCACATTCACAATGTTGTGCTACCATCACCAGTGTTGTCTGTAGTAACTTTTGAACTGATGAGAAGTAGTCCAAATGTTAGAGAAGGAACAGGTGTTAGCTGTCATGCAGTCCAACACTTCAGTTTTGGATTTGAGGAAATTGAACCCTGACTAGTTTATGACAGACTAATTGACTAGAACCCATGTCTCCATTCTGACCTCATTGCTAATTTGTCTACCTGAAATTGTCCCGCCTTGGAGGCAGTGCTTGTTTCTGGTGATGTAGCACATCAGCCACTCTCCCAACCTTGGTGGTAATTGCATACCCGGCCACCAAATTGCAGAAATGCTTTAAGACTGCTCTAGATTTTCTTGGATACTGAGTAAGTCTCTGGCCATCTTCCCCACTCCCATGGGTTGATGCTTCCTCATGGAATGCACAATTTTAATAGGATGCGTAAAAAAATCATTACATAACTTGCCTCCTGCCTTCTTTATCCCACTCTGCCCTCAGACCTCCCAGTGTCCTGGACCTTTCAAAGGCCCGTGGGGCAAGCCGTCTCCAGTTAGTCATCTGACTGCTTGTTGCTGCAGTTCCCTAGCAGCCAGAAAGCTGCAGCTTTGAGTTTATAGTTGGACAGTGCACAGATATGATCACTAAATATTTGTTTGACACTATTGAATTTTTGTGGTATTGAAAAACAAACAAAAATCCCTCTACTGTTCTAGGATACCTTAATGTAAGGCAATGAAAGACGATACTGATGAACTGGCAATGAAAGTCGATACTGATAAACATTATGGTTTTTCATCTATGTGGCACTAGGGTTTGCTTCATGTTATTTTTCTTTAGGTGACAGAAGAATGGGTTTAAGTAAGAACATATTCAATGCTTAATATGCTTTTAAATTAATATAGCTCCCAAAATATTTACTTTAGAAACATGTTGAGAATTTGCTTTGTATAATACAACTATTTTGGAAGCTTCTTTCCCTCTGTGATAGTTAAGTAAAAATAGAATAACTAGTGTTCTGTTTTAACACCTACTGCTTTCATCCACTAGAATATTTTTTGCCTTTGGAATCTTAAAAAATAAGGTCATAGAGTAATGAGTTGTTGTGCAGAATTTTATTTAAATTTCTACTTTCCTTGGCAGTCTTCAGCTGCCTCACATCTGGACTCTTACCTGGCTCTCTTCATCTCTTATTTCTGTTTGGATAACCAGAATTCCCTATTTATTTGCTTTTTACTGGATTCCTCATTCTCTTGATTGCTCACTGTGTGCTCAAGCTGTTGAAGACATTTAGTGCAAACTCAGAGGATCACCTTGAGAAAAGCTTTTGTATTCCTCCCTGCCAGGAAGACAGAAAACACTTCAAAACATCCTCCTGGTTTTAGTGGCACTTGGAGAGAGATTTAAATTTACTCTTCCTTGACATTAATGGAAAATATACTTTTTGTCAGGATCTATGTTAGCTCCTTTAGAAAAATGGCAAGAAAATGCATAGATGGTTTATTTGTTTTTAAACGTCACCCCCCCACTACTAATTCTTTCCTTCAGGTTCTGAAAAACTGATGCAAATAATATAGATCTATCAGTGACTTTCCAATCACTCTGAAATGCTCAACTTTCTCCTCTTCTAGCACCATAACCTTTTCCTTTACAGACACTTTTTATAAAGAGTAATTTATATTCAGTATCTTTATTTCTCTTTTCCCATTCTTTTCTTAGTCCACATCCATGTGCTTTATGTCCAACCAAAGAAATTATTCTAATGAAGAACACTCTTTTGGTTATCTACTGTTGCACGACAAACCACACCAAGACGTAGTGGCTTAAAGCAACAACCGTCTATTTAATCTCTCACGATTCTGAGGGTGACTGGCTCAGCTGAGCAGTTCTTCCACTTCACGTCATATTGGTTGGGTGGCGGTTATCTGGGGGCCCAACTAGGTTGGAACGTCCAAGGTTGCTCACTCACTCACTCACTCACATGGCTCCCATGGGCTGTGGACCAGAATGCTTGGTTCTCTTCCATATGGTTTCTCCATGTGGCTTGGACAGCTCACAACATGTGGCTGGATTCTGAGGGAGCATTCCAAGCACAACATCATAAGTTCTCTAAAGAACTAGCCTAGGAAGTTTCACAGTGTCACTTCCTTCCACAGTCTGTTGGTCAAACCTGCTCACAGTGCTAGCACAAATTTAAGGGGCGGGGAAATTGTCCCTCTCTTAATAGGGTAGGGACATGGTCACATTGCAAGATAACACCTGAGATGTTGCAGCCATCTTGAAAACACAATCTATCCCAATCATTAAGGATATCCTATTTGTCCAAACCAATCCATTTAGCACTGTTGGCTACTCCCTGTGGTTTTTTGATGCTGCTCTCTGGTGTTTTCCTTTCTACCTCTCTCCCCACTCATCTTCAGCCTTCTCCCTTTGCTCTTTACCTCCGTGCTCCTCCCAAGGTTCTTCCCCTCCCTCTTTTCATTCTTCATATCTTTTTTTTTTTATCAATTTATCAACATTTATTAAATCAGTTTCATTGAGATGCATTTACATACCGTACAATCCATCCAAACTGTACAATCAATGGCTTTTTTTTTCATTTTTATTGAGATTGTTCAGATACCATACAATTATCCAGAGATCCAACATGTACAATCACTTGCCCCTGCGTACTCTCATACAACTGTGTATCCATCACACTTAATTTTTGTTCAATTTTTAGAAACTTTTCATTACTCCAGACAAGAAATAAAGTGAAAGATGAAAAAAGAAAAAAAGAAAAGGAAACTCTAATCCTCCCCTATCCCTAACCAACCCCCCTCAATTGTTGACTCGTAGTATTGATACAGTACATTTGTTACTGTTTATGAAAAAATGTTGAAATACTACTAACTGTAGTATATAGTTTGTAATAGGTATATAGTTCTTCCCTATATGCCCCTCTATTATTAACTTCTAATTGTATTGTCATACATTTGTTCTGGTTCATGGAAGCGATTTCTAGTATTTGTACAGTTGATCATGGACATTAACCACCATAGGATTCAGTTTTATACATTCCCATCTTTTGACCTCCAACTTTCCTTCTGGTGACATATATGACTCCGAGCTTCCCCTTTCCACCTCATTCACACAACATTCGGTGCTGTTAGTTATTCTCACATCTTGCTACCAAAACCCCTGTTCATTTCCAAACATTTAAGTTCATCCTAATTGAACATTCTGCTCATACTAAGCAACCACTCCCCATTCTTAAGCCTCGTCCTATATCTTGGTACCTTATATTTCATGTCTGTGAGTTTACATATTATAATTAGTTCCTATCAGTGAGACCCTGCAATAATTGTCCTTATGTGTCTGGCTTATTTCACTTAGTGTATTGCCCTCGAGGTTTTGTCATCAACCCATTTTTTTTTTTAATATGGTTTTGTTCACTCACCATACATTCCATCCCAAGTAAATAATTGATGGTTCTCTGCATGGTCATACATTTATGCGTTCACCACCTTCACCACTATCTATATAAGGGAATCTACATTTCTTCCACAAGGCAGGAGGGAGAGTCAAAGAAGGTAGAGAGGCAAAAGAAAGAGGAAAAAAAAAATGACAGCTAGGAATCAGCAAAAGGAAAAACAACCTTAAATCAAAGTAGAATAAAGAATCAGACAATACCACCAATGTCAAGTGTCTAACATGCCTCCCCTATCCCCCCCTCTTACTGCATTTACCTTTGTATATCACCTTTGTTACATTAAAGGAAGCATAATACAGTGATTCTATTAGTTACAGTCTCTAGTTTATGCTGATTGCATCCCTCCAATGCCTCCCCATTTTTAACACCTTGCAAGGTTGACATTTGCTTGTTCTCCCTCGTAAAAGAACATATTTGTACATTTTATCACAATTGTTGAATACTCTAGATTTCACTAAGTTACACAGTCCAGTCTTTATCTTTCCTCCTTTCTTGTGGTGTCTCACATGCTCCCCACCTTCCTCTCTCAACCGTATTCATAGTTACCTTTGTTCAGTGTACTTACATTGTTGTGCTACCATCTCCCAAAATTGTGTTCCAAACCACGCACTGCTGTCTTCTATCACCCTGTAGTGCTCCCTTTAGTATTTCCTGTAGGGCAGGTGTCTTGTTCACAAAGTCTCTCATTGTCTGTTTGTCAGAAAATATTTTGAGCTCTCCCTCATATTTGAAGGACAGCTTTGCTGGATATAGGATTCTTGGTTGGCGGTTTTTCTCTTTCAGTATCTTAAATATATCACACCACTTCCTTCTTGCCTCCATGGTTTCTGCTGAGAGATCTGCACATAGTCTTATTAAGCTTCCTTTGTATGTAATGGATTGCTTTTCTCTTGCTGCTTTCAGGATTCTCTCTTTGTCTCTGACATTTGATAATCTGATTATTAAGTGTCTTGGCGTAGGCCTATTCATATCTCTTCTGTTTGGAGTACGCTGTGCTTCTTGGTTCTGTAATTTTATGTCTTTCATAAGACATGGGAAATTTTCATTAATTATTTCCTCTATTATTGCTTCTGCCCCCTTTCCCTTCTCTTCTCCTTCTGGGACACCAGTGATACGTACGTTATTGTACTTTGTTTCATCCTTGAGTTCCTGAAGACATTGCTCATATTTTTTCATTCTTTTCTCCATCTGCTCCTTTGCGTGTAGGCTTTCAGGTGTTTTGTTCTCCAGTTCCTGAGTGTTTTCTTCTGCCTCTTGAGATCTGCTGTTGTATGTTTCTATTGTGTCTTTCATCTCCTGTGTTGCGCCCTTCATTTCCATAGATTCTACTAGTTGTTTTTTTGAACTTTTGATTTCTGCCGTATATATGCCCAGTGTTTCCTTTACAGCCTCTATCTCTTTTGCAATATCTTCTCTAAACTTTTTGATTTGATTTAGCATTCGTTGTTTAAATTCCTGTATCTCAGTTGAAGTGTATGTTTGTTCCTTTGACTGGGCCATAACTTTGCTTTTCTTAGTGTAGGTTGTAATTTTCTGTTGTCTAGGCATGGTTTCCTTGGTTATCCAAATCAGGTTTTCCCAGACCAGAACAGGCTCAGGTCCCAGAGGGAAGAAATATTCAGTATCTGGTTTCCCTGAGGGTGTGTCTTAGAAAATTGCTCCACCCTGTGATGCCTCAGGTCACTGTGCTTTTCTGCCCAGCAGGTGATGCCTGTTAGCCTACAATTCTTGACTGGTGTGAGGAGGTGTGGCTGTGTTCCCCCAGGCTCTGGGGTCTGGTTCTGAATGGAAAGGGCCCCACCCCTTTCCTCCTAGAGAAGACAGACCCCCAAGGTGGAGGTCATTAGCATATCAATGGTCTCGCTCTCTGCTTGTGCTGTCTCCACCCTTCCCTGAGTCACAGCCCTGGAAACTGAAAATGACTGGGGCTTTCTCCACTGAGCCGAAAAAGAAACAGATAGTCCCCTTCGGACCTAGTCCAAGGCGATCCTCCGGCTCTCCAAGGTCAGTCGTCACCCAAAGCCTCTGTCTGTTTTTTGGGGATGCGTACCTGTAGTGAGCAGTTCACACTTGCTACTTAAAACCCCAGTTGGAGCTCTGCTGAGCTATATTCGCTTCCTGGGAGAGAGCTTCTCTCTGGCACCACGAGGCTTTGCAGTTTGGGCTATAGGGGAGGGGGGTCTCACCACTTGGATCCACAGGTTTTACTTACAGATTTTATGCTGTGTTCTCGGGCATTCCTCCCAATTCAGGTTGGTGTATGATGAGTGGATGGTCTCGTTTGTCCCCCTGCAGTTATTCTGGGTTATTTACTAGTAGTTTCTGGTGTTTTGTAGTTGTTCCAGGGGGACTACTTAGCTTCCACTCCTCTCTATGCCGCCATCTTGCCCTGCCTCTTCGTATCTTTTTTAGACTACTATATCCACACATATAGTTTAAGCTTTGATCAATTTATTCATTTGACCAATACTTATTGAACAATTACTATGCACATACCAACAATTGGATGAAGGACTGATGACATAGTTGTGCAGGTTGTGCACTGCACTACCCCAAAGACACCATTCATATTATAGTTTTCATCTTGATAGACTTATTTGTCTATGTCTGTGTGTTTGTATCTGTGTCTGTGTCTATGTCTGTGTCTATGTCTATGTCTGTGTTTACATGATCATCTCTGTAGTTCACAATCAGGGATGATTTTGCTAACTAGGGTACATTTGACCATGTCTGGAGACAATTTCGTTGTCACATCTGTGGAAGGAGTTGCTATTGGCATCAAGTGGGTAGAGATCAAAGATGCTGTGAAACATCTTACAATGCACAGACAGCCCTCCACCATAAAGAATTATCCATAACATCGATAATGCTGAGGTCGACTAACCTCGCATCTGTATCTATATTTGTGATCTAATTTCAACTTGAGCTCTAAACCCAAGTTTCCAACTGTCTGTTTGCTTGTGTATTGACAGACTCCTGAATCCCAACACATCCCACAGCCCAACTCGTGGTTATGTTGCTTCAACCCGCTGCTCCTGAAGCATCCTTAGTCTTTGGGACTGCCACCATCGTCCACCGACTGGCCTTCCTGTCTCTAGTCTTGCATCCCTCCAGTCCACCTTCCATACTGCTGTTAGAATGACTGATTTTTTCCTATACTGCATAGATAGCTAATCATATCTCTCTCCTGATTTAAAACTCATCAATGATTCTCCATCAACTTCAAGTAAAGTTTAAACTTTCTAATGTGACCCACAAAATATACGTGACTGACTCCTTTCTCCTACCCCGTTAGGTTCTATCTACTCTAGTGCAGCCATTCTGGGTGCCTTGTGATTTCCGGAATGTTCTATGCTTTCTTATGTCTCTTGGCTTTTGCCCTTGCAGAAATTTTTCTATCCCAGGGTGTGGCCATCCTTCCTTCGACTCCAGGCTTGAGCTACCTCCTCCTGAAAGTTCTCCTGGCATCCTTACCCTTAGACCTTTATAAACCCAGGCTGCAGTAGGAGATCCTCTTGGAAGCCCCTTCTCTGACCCACAACAATCATCATGTCATTCTGTCATTTTTACATTTTATGCTGACATCATCTCAGCCAGACTGGGAGCTTTTCTGAGGTTTCTGGGTAGTGTTTGCCTCTATAGTACTGGTGTATATTCAGGGTTTAATAACTGTTGGTTGAATAAAAGAAGGTGTCCAGAGGAGACATGTCTCCTTTTCCAAATAAGAGCCACTGATTGGCATTAAGGGGAATGTACTTAATTTAAGAAATGGTATGAAAGCTCGATGTTCATTGTTTTAGTTTCCTCATTGCTAAAGAAAATACCATGTAATGGGTTGGCTTAAACAACAGGAATTTATTGGCTTTATGGTTTTGAGGCTAGAAGAAGTCCAAATCAAGGTATCATCAAGACAATGCTTTCTCCCAGAAGACTGTGGCATTCCAGGGCTGGCTGCTGGTGATCCTTGGTCCTTGGCTCCTCTGTCACACGACAGTGCTCGTGGCAGCCTCTTCTGACCTCTCTTGTCTCTTCTGGGTTCAGCTTCCTGCTTCCCGTGGTGCTCTCTCTATATATTTGACTTTCATTCTGCTTATAAAGGACTCCAGTAACAGGATTGAGATCCATCCTGATTCAATTGGGCCACACCTTAACTGAAGTAACCTCATCACAAAGTCCTGCTTACAATGGGTTCACACCCACAGGAATGGATTAAGTTTAAGAACATGTTTTCTTAGGGTACATGGCTCCAAACCACCACATTCATCAAAGACAAAATGTTGAATAAAGTATGGTATATCATATTGTAGAATGTTTTACAGTTGTTATGCATGAAAATTGGAAAGACAATCTGTGATGTATTATTAAGGAGAATATGCATGAAAAAATTTTATAACATAGTTTAAATGTGTACACATGCATATGCTTGCAAATGTTTGTATGAGCATGGAGAATGATATGAAAAGACAGGCTTCAAACCGCCAACATTGGTTATACTGAACATGCCTTATTATTGTAAATAATAATCAATAGTTAAAAAGTAAGTGGGGGATTCTGGGAAGATGGCGACATAGAAAGAAGTGGAAGACTTAGTCTCCCCCAGAACAATTCATAAATGAACAAAAAACCAGTAAATAACCTGGAATGGTAGCGGGGAGACAAACATGACAGTACACTCAACATCCACCTACATGAATTGGGAGGAGTGCCCGAGATCACAGCATAATATCTGTAAGTAAAATTGCGGACCCGCGCTGAGAGCCGAGAACCTAGAGCCGGGAGCCCCTCCCTCATGGAAGCCATGCCGTGCACTTTCTCAGCACAGCCCCAAGTGAGGTTTTAATAATCACTGCTCAATACAGACAGCGAATCCTCAACAAGCAGACAGAGGCTTTTGGTGATGGCTGACCTTGGGAGAATCGGGGGAAATATTCTGTCTCTCGCTCTCTCTCTGTGGAGAAAACCTCAGCTGCTCTCAGCCCACAAGGCATTGCAGTAAAGACAGCCTCACACACTCTGTATTCTGAAACGAGCTGAGAGCCCCGCAGCACAGCCCAGCGGCCCAGGGCTTCCCTAGAGGGATGGTGCACACTGATGACGTAGCACGGCATGTTCTCTCGGCTGAGGGAGGATCGCGGCTGGGAGGGGATATCCGCTCGGAGAACCCAGGGGCGCTACGCCAAATCTGGTAGTTTAGGGGACACGGAGAGAGAGCTGCCCTTCCTCCCTGGCCACCCGTGCGCACACCCCACATTCAGGGCGGGCGACTCCAGTGGCGCTCCCAGGCTGAGCTCTCCAACTGAACACACAACAATCATTCCCCCTCACTATGCGAGAACTGACTGGAGGGATATACGTGGCTCACCAATGCCATCTGCTGGTTACTTAGAGAAAGTGTATGTCACCAAACTGTGTCTCTGAAAAATTAGATCGATATCCCTTTTTTTATTGATACAACTTGAAAGAACCCTATTAAGCAAAACAAATGCCAAGAGGCCAAAAACAATAGAAAATCTTAATGCACATGATAAGACCAGATGATATGGAGAATCCAGCTCCAAACACACAAATCAAGATTTCGGAAGAAACGTTATACCTCACAAATTTAATTAAAGAACTTCAATCAAAGAACGAAAACATGGCAAAGGATTTAAAGGACATCAAGAGGACCATAGCCCAGGATATAAGCGCCATAAAAAACACACTAGAAAAGCATAAAGAAGACATTGCAAGAGTAAATAAAAAAATAGAAGATCTTATGGAAATAAAAGAAACTGTTGGCCAAATTAAAAAGACTCTGGATATTCACAATACAAGACTAGAGGAAGCTGAACAACATCTCAGTGTCCTAGAAATCCACAGAACAGAAAATGAAAGAACAAAAGAAAGAATGGGGAAAAAAATTGAAAAAATCGCAATGGATCTCAGGAATACGATAGATAAAATAAAACGTCCAAACTTAAGACTCATTGGTGTCCCAGAAGGGGAAGAGAAGGGTAAAGGTCTAGAAAGAGTATTCAAAGAAATTGTTGGGGAAAACTTCCCCAACCTTCTACACAATATAAATACACAAAGCATAAATGCCCAGCAAACTCCAAATAGAATAAATCCAAATAAACCCACCCCAAGACATATTCTGATTAGACTCTCAAATACTGAAGAGAAGGAGCAAGTTCTGAAAGCAGCAAGAGAAAAGCAATTCACCACATACAAAGGAAACAACATAAGACTAAGTAGTGACTACTCAGTGGCCACTATGGAGGCGAGAAAGCAGTGGCATGACATGTTTAAAATTCTGAGAGAGAAAAATTTCCAGCCAAGAATACTTTATCCAGCAAAACTCTCCTTCAAATTTGAGGGAGAGCTTAAATTTTTCACAGACAAACAAATGCTGAGAGACTTTGCCAATAAAAGACCTGCCCTACTTCAGATTCTAAAGGAAGCCCTACCAACAGAGAGACAAAGAAAGGAGAAAGAGATATAGAGAGTTTTAACAGACATATATAGTACCTTACATCCCAAATCACCAGGACACTCATTTTTCTCTAGTGATCACAGATCTTTCTCGAGAAGGGACCATAAGCTGGGACATAAAACAAGCCTCAAGAAATTAAAAAAAAAAAAATTGAATATACTCAAAGCACATTCTCCAAACACAATAGAATACAAATAGAAGTCAATAATTTTTGAACTATAACTCCACTATTTACTTCCTACATGATAAAAAATACACAAACTCTAAGGACAAATCAGTGGTTTTGAACTCAATGTAAAATATGTAATTTTAGACAACTATATAAAGGTAGGGGAATGAAGGAGTATAGGAATATAGTTTACATGTCCTATTGAAGTGAAGGTGGTATCAAAGAAAAACAAGAGTGATAGGGATTTAAGAGGTTAATTTTAAGCCCCACAGTAAGCACAAAGAAATTATCAGAGAATATAACCATAGAGATGAAATTCGAGTTTGGGTTAAGAGAAATGGGGGAAGGGGCAATGGGAAGTTAAGAAAGGAGTATAGGGTTGCTGTTTGAGGTGAAGGCAAATTTCTAGCAATGGATGGTGGGAAAGAGCATAACATCATTCTAAATGTGATTAATCCTGCTAATGGAAGGATAGGGAGGGGGTGGAATGGGAAGATTTAGTCTGTATATATGTTTCCACAGTTGAAAAAAGGAAAAAAAAAAAAGAGTCTAACTAGACGACAATTGAATGCTAAGGATGAACTTGGATGGGATTGGAGGGTGGAGGACAGGTGGCTCGAAGGGACACAGTTGAGACATAAGGAAAAGGAAATATAGAATGTAAGCATTGTATCATTGTTGAATCTCTTATACTTCTTAGCTGCACTTAATGAAATTACATAAAACAACGTTCTTGTTCATGGGAAGTACATACATGAATTATAGTGTATGTTCAAGGATGTGTGCAGCTAACTCTCATATGTTCAGAAGACAGAGAAATATTTGATTGATGATAGATAGCGAGGGAGGGAGGGAGGGAGGGAAAGAAATAGTGATGTGACAGCATGTTAAAGTTGGTGGATTGAGCTATCGGGGGAGGGGGGTCAGGGTATGATGGAATTCTGTGTATGGGGCTAGTATTGTTTTTGCAACTATTCATATAACTTTGAATTTATTTCAAAATAAAATAAAAAAAGTAAGCAGTGATATTAAGAAATTAATTTCAAGCCCAGATATGAACTTGTAGACAAATGCTGAATATGTGAGAAAGTATAAAGAATATTGTTAGTTTAGGAACATTTTTATAAAAATGGGAATATTGTCTCTGTGTGTGCATGTTAAATTTTATATATGCTTAGAAATAAGTCTGTAAAGATTTAGAACAAAATAACAGTGATACTTCTGGATGGCAATTGGTTTTTATTTCTTTCATTGCCTTATTTGTATTAGGCCATTTTAAAACAATGAGAACGTATTTTTTTCATAGTAAAAATGGCATTATTTCTAAAAATAGTAGTACTGAAATCTGGTACCATTTAGCTGTCTATCATCTGGATACTAAAGACTTGAAACAACAACAATAATATGAAATTATTACAAAATAAATCCACTTGGCAACAGCAGTTGCCACCTGACATTTTTGTTCCTTTCTTTTAGCAAAGACTGAAGGAAGAGAAGGAAGCCAAGCAGGCTCGTTTGGATGGTCGGCATGACTACTTATTTGGGATTGTAGCTTCCTGCGTGGACCTGAACAAAACTGAAGTGGAGGATGCCATCCTTGAGGGGAATCAGGTGCGCCGCATTTGGGTTCCTCTTGACTTGGTTGTGGAGGGCATGGCCGTGCCTTGGTGTGTGGGGGGTACATTCTTTTTACATGGACAGGAACCCATTGAGACTCTGTTCCGGTGGCAGCAGAAAGAGCTGAGGGCTCTCCAGCTCTCCATGTTGAATGGGGCACTTGCAATCATCATTTGAATTCCATGATTCTGTTGCCAGCGTCTGCATCCTTCTCCATCCAATGAGGCTGGTTGCAGATGCCATTTTGGAACCTGAGGTTGGGGAACAGAATCTCCTTCCAGCGGCTGACTTAGCTTTTTAGGTCCATCCATTTCTAACCTGGAAGCCTGAGCTGCGCTGTAGTTTCCTGGCCTTGATTTTGGGCAGCTGAAAATGATTTCTTTTGTTCCTGACCTTGACTTTTCTTTTCTGCAGTAATTACCTTCCAAAACCTGGGGTCTGATTTGCTTGGTCATTTAACTTTGGATTGGCAAAGCCAAAATATGGGATGATATAATTTCCTGGGCAACGAGGAAGGCATATCAGGAGCCTTGTGATGATTCCTGAAGGTTTTTTTTTTTAAACTAATTGACATGAAAAAAAGAAAAAAGCCTCCTTTGTTGACAGGGGCTCTTTGCTGCTGATAATGCTTTTCAGGGGTAGGTTGGTCAGTGTTGCGCAGGGGAGGAGCAGTGGTTTAAAGCGTTTGCTGACTCACCGGACTGTGTAAATACTCCTGTCATGGCCGATTCCAAGCTATCCATGTGATGTCGCTGCATGTGGAGTAGGGAATGAAGTGCAGTGGACTCTCATGAGCCAGTACGAGCCAGATCCCAGACACCACTGGCTTGGTTCCTTCTTGCTGGGCCACTCTTGGGTAAACAGGAGTCAGGGGGACAATTAAGTGTGGATAACTAAGGGATGTATCAATCAGGAGTCAAGGGAATGTCCTTTTCTTTTTCTCCTCCTCCTTGGAGCTTATACTTAGTGTCAGCTCCTGTTCTAAGTGATGCACATTTATGGTCTCATTTCATTGTCACAATGCCAGGAGTTCCATAATATTTATTTCCCCAAGATGGAGACATGGGAGACAGAGTCACAAAGCTGATTCATACTCAGGGAGATTATTCCAGAGGTGAAATGCTGAACTGTTACTCCACCATGCTTACCAAGTCAGACATCTGGATGGATAATGGGGATGGATAAATGGATGAAAGTTCAGAACCCTAGGTAGCCCCAGATCCCAGGAGTCTCAGAGTCTGGAGGTTTCAAGAAAACAGCCTGGCTCAGGCTCACAAGCAGGGTTAGGAAGGAAGGAGTTTTAACAGTGTCCACAATGGAAGAATCTCCTTCACCAGGTTCTTGGCTCAGAAATTAACCTCAATGAGTCCACTCTACTTGTCCCCATAGCATCCTCAATCAGTGAACCTTACCAAAGGACTTAGGGCAGTTTGCATGGTGGAATTTGGAAGGGGCTTATTTTTACACTTAAGTTTTCAGGTTAAATTTTATCTTTTTTCTCCTGCACGAGTTCAAAACTCTGCTATTGACTGTTTAAAATGGTAGCCGGGCAGTTGGCAGAACCTTATGGAGGGGACTAAGTTTTAGGTTGTTACTGGAAAGAGTATTCCATAGTCATGTGTGTCCTCATGGCAATTTTCAGTGATTATTAAAATTTATTATTAATTATCTCTCGTATGTTAGACTGTATTTTGAAAGATTTTCTCTCTTTCTGATCTGCAGTTGTCTAAAAATGAAACACATCTATGTTCACATCTGATTTCAACAGCTCAACACTTTAGGAAATGAGCAAAAATGGAGGGACAATCCCTTTTTAAATATGGATACACAGCAAATATTTCTATGATTAATTGAATTACTTTTTTGAATTAAATCTTTCATCTTGCGAGGGATATTAAAGACATATTAAAATTGTTTCATGGTTTCTATGCGGAAAAAATATGTTGTCTTCTATATAGGATGCATTAGATGCAGTATTATCTGAATACGAAAGATTATAGTAAATTTTACTTTCTAATTCTCTGAATGCTGATTTAAATGCTGTTTCTAAGTCAGTATAAGTCATTAACTTGCCTTTTCTTTTTCCCAGATTGAAAGAATTGATCAACTTTTTGCGGCTGGTGGACTCCGTCACCTCATGTTTTACTACCAGGATGTGGAGGTAGCAGAAACAGGTACCCCAATTTAGTGTGACATAACCCAAAATGTGTCATTTGATTTATCTGAGGGTAGCATGAAGCAGAAGGTGCCATGAAAACTGACCATGACTCTTACTCTTTCACCTTTGGGGGGTGAGGTGGGGAGCAGGGGATGTCGAGGACCATGCCTGGTATAAGACTTTCTGTTTCCAACCTGAAGAAAGAGGACAGATAACAGTGGGTTTTCATCCCAGCTTTATTTGAGATGTTTTGTTTCCCCTCTCAGGCTGTGCTGGCAATAGGGGAATAATAAAATAGTTTATATTTAGAGACTTCCCTTTCTTATATGCTAATTCAATCTATATACTCAAGTTCTAGAACTTCTTATGGTATCTGTTTCTGGTCTATATAGGCACTATTTCTTTTTAACATAGGAATCATTGCCAATAAGTGTAACACTTGTTCTCCGGTTAAATATCACATTATGTTTCGTTTTGGATGACTGTGATTTAAATTAGTAATATTGAATGACAGGTTTAGTCATTTTCACTTCAGAAAAACTTGCAAATCTTGGTGTGGATTCAACTGGCATATACCATTCTACTTTCAAGTGGATTAATATAATTTTAAAGGACAAACCAGGGACATAAAGAGATATTTTATGATTACATTAAAATATCATATATATCCTTTTATGACCCTTTTGAAAAAGGGAAAACAGTCATTGCTCTTGGTATATACTAAGACTGTGCTTCTTTGTTTAAACATGTAAGAAATTATGCATGTATACTCTAAATGACTGGCATTTCCCCAAAGCCATAAATTTGATGTTTTGTCCTCACCAAGTTCATAACATTTTGAGGGAAAAAACCAAAACAAGATGGAAATATTGATTTCTATGCCAGATTGCAAGACACAATCTCAAATGAAATGTTAAGTTCATCCATGACCTGTGCACTGGGTGAAAAATGACCTTCACAATTAGGTCATAGACTTAGCAAGAAAGCCTCGTGGGATATGAGAATGAACACAATTTTATTATTGTTTCACATTCTCTCTTCAAACCCTCTCGGAGGGTAGTCTTCTTCTGCCCTTAGATTAAAATTCAAGCAATTCTGTGTTCTTTTTCTGCATGTTCTTGGATAATAAAATTCCTATGGTCACTTTAAATTATGAACATAGTCTCAGTTCAGAAACTAAAAATGTCCAGTCCTAGTTGACCAAAAGTTAAATCTTTCCCTTCCCCCAGCTGGGGCCACATTTTTGACAAGCACCTATGATCTGGAAAGAAGCAGATCCTCTGAGATTATTTTAGGCATCAGGCTAGAGCTTGTGGGAATCCCGGGCCTGTCTAGGGCACGTGGACCTTTCAGCAATGGCAATATTCTAACAGGTAAACTTCTTTCCAAGTGATAACCAACAGGGACTGCACATGGCATTTGTGAAACTAAAATCCTTTTGCATTTGTAGGACAACTTGGCCCTCCAGAAGGTGCGAATCCTGTTCCTGGAAAGATTAAAAAACCAAAGGTGTTTGTGACTGAGGGAAAAGACGTTGCTCTCACCGGGGTTTGTGTGTTTTTCGTCAGGACCGACCCTTCCAAACCCATCACCCCTGAGAACATCCACCGGGTAAGGGGGTGAGACCAGTCACTTACCCTGAATTACCAGAAATCATGCCAATTGTGCAGAAAATATCCCTCATGGTGGAAACATCCATTGCATCACTGTCATATCCAAAAGTATTTTCAAAGAAATATTTTTTTTAACATTTGTAACAAACAAGAGGACATTTCCCTTTAATCTGTTGAGGAAGAGGAGCTAATATTTGATCTATTAACAAAGATCGATATAACATTATATGCATGTATGTGTGTGTATAACAACGAGCTCTTATCTTTTGAAAACATTCGTATACCTAACACATTTAATGGTAAATTTCATACGTTTAAAATAAGATTTCTAGAAGTGGATATATAACTTTATTTATTGTGGAAAACAAACTGTACCAGTCCTCCCCCCATGCCCCGTGGGTACATTATCTGCTTGGAGCAAATAAACTGGTAAACATCTGTTCTATTTATCTTAGGCTTTTATTTTGGTGGTTGCCATTTACAGTATTATAAAACTTACTCCTGAAACCAGACTGTCAAAATAATAATTATCAGATATTTGGTTAATTAACAACATTGAGAAATGACTTAGTCTCCATGTGGCAATCTGAGATAATTTCAACCATACGGGATCTCCTCATCGTTTTCCAGGAGGTGAGCTTTAATATGTTAGACACGGCCGACGGGGGTCTGCTAAACAGCGTGCGGCGCTTGCTGTCGGAAGTCTTCATTCCGGCCCTCAGGGCCACGCAGCACGGCTGGGGCGAGCTCAGCGGCCTGCACGAAGCCGCCAGCATTCGGCAGGACTTCCTGTGCTCCCTGGAAGGCTTCGTGAGTGTCCTGGCCGGCGCACAGGAGAGCTTGAAAGAGAAGGTAAGGTACCCGCAGGCTGTTTCTCTACAAATGATCCGATGGTGAACAATCACAATGTGCAGTGTGTGACGCTTCTCTTAGGTAGTCTTAATTTTGCTACTTGCAAATCTTGAAACAAATCTTGTGAGCAATTTTATTGCCCCCCTGAGGGATGGTGGTGGTGACTGTATCTAAATTTCTACAGTTTATAGTGATTAATGCATCTGGGGGGTTCCATAAAAATGTCCACAGGTTAGATGTTGGACCGTGAAGAGAAGGGTGTGAAATGCTGATGGTTTTTCATCCTAGAGGGAGAGGAATTTGGAACTGGGGTGTGAGTCAGTGTGTGTGTGTGTGTGTGTTGGGGGGGGGGGAGTGGGGGGAGAGAGAGAGAGAAAGAGAGATTGAGATTAAGAAACTCCTGGAAGATGACAGAGTCCAGATCAGGCCTGGGAGGTGGAGAACTGGATCCCCTGGTAATGATGACAAGGTAATGCTCACCCCTCTCCGGGGAATACAAGAGCTATTGGGATATTGGGCAGAGTGGGGAGGGGGTATTAAGGATTAGGCTTTCCAATATGTGGACGGGAGAGTTGAGCAAATTTTATCTAGACAAGGGCAGGATGAGTCCAGCTAAAATCTGAGTTATATTTGCAATTAGCTATGAGGCAGGTCAGATGTGATACGTTGAACTAAATGAAACTGATGACAGCTTACTGAAAAAAAGCAGCATTTTTCATCTGGGTCCACTTCGTGTTGTAGTGGAGGTATTAAGGGAGTGAGACAGATCCCACAGAGGAGGGAGGCAGAGCTGCTTCCTGAGGTCCAGACCCCCATTCTCCCTTCATTCCCATCAAACCAGGGATGCCGCAGGTGTGGGAGTGGAAGGTGCCCTGGGGAGAGGCCTGCACCCTTTGGGGTGGGTCCTGAGGATGAGTGAAGTCATGGGGGGCTGCTGGAAGGCCCCCAGCTGCAGAGTGGCATAACAAAGACCCACGGGAGTGGAGTTGTGTGTGGATGTGATGGGCTTTGCAGAGTTCTGTTGGAGTACAGCCAATTGAAAGACACAGAGTGGGGAGGGCAGGTCTAGAAGTACAGAAGTGTCTCTGAAGCCTGATGTGGATGGAGCAGAAGGGGAACTGTCAGGTCTGAGCATGAGTGGGGGTGATTACCAGGCTCCAGGGCCCTGGGAGCTCCGGGCTGGCAGGGCTTTACATGGAAGCCAAGTGAAGGACCGGGAAATGTTGAGGGTTACGTTCAGGTGCAGCTGTGGGCCATGTCCTCACCTAGCAGAACTCCCTCGCCTGGGTTTAAGGGAGAGGGTGTGAACCCAGCTCCTGGCACCCCCCACTCTTGACCGGCTCCTTCCCCCGTCACATTTAAAGTACACCTTGATTTCACAGGGGTGGGCGCTGGGCTTCATGAAGTGGCTCCTTGACCACATTGGAGTTTGAGGGTGACAAATAACCACATTTCTTCCTGCTGGTTCTGAACCAATTGAGGGAAAAGTATTATCTGTGCTGTTGGTAATGCTGGCTTGGACTTAAGATCTGAATTCTGAGATTCACGGTGGGCTTGCAGGTGCACCTTCACCACAAAGAAGATGTCCTCAGCAAATAACAAGATCCATCTTGTGAGTCAGTTTATTATGGGTGTTTAAAAATACATTAGGTATGTGTTTGACAACGAACTTGCTAACTGTAAGGATGTTGTTGGGTAAGGACACGGGAGTCTTTTGCTCTGATTGGTTTCAAAAAGAGATAAGAAACAACTCCCCCCAAACTTCACCCTCTTTATCAATCTCTTGAAGCTGCTCCTCTTACTCTCTTTGGCTTCCTAAATTGCCTGGATAATTTCCAAGTCCCCCATGAATTTCCAGATTCTGTGATGTTGTGATTTTCTCTCTTGTTCAGTCCTGTTTTTTTGGCCCCCAATTTGACCTCAGAATCAATCATCTTGAGAAGTTTGCTCAGATGCTCAGGTGGTGCATTCAGGGATCTGGCCTGGTGCTTTCAGGAATCTTTGAAGGAGCAGTGTAGTTAGATGAGAGCATCCCCTTAAAGTCCTTCCAGGCCTAGGAGTTGAACAAATGTGTGTGTGTGTGTGTGTGTGTGTGTGTGTGTGTGTGTGTTTAAAAAAGCAGAGTCTTACTGTGTAATTTTCATATTATCTAGGTGAACCTTGAAAAGTGTGACATATTTGAATTGAAAACCCTGAAGGAACCTATGGATTACTTAGCGATAGCTAATAACCCTGAGACTTTGGAAAAAATAGAGGCTTGTATGAAAGTATGGATCAAACAGACAGAACAGGTAATTTTCAGAAACGAACATCAGTTTCTGATGCCACATTAGTGAACTAGACAATGGAGAAAGATGTATCGTGTGTCATTCCCATTTGCTTAAGTATTTTACCACGAGTACCTAAAAGGTGAGAGGATTGAGGCTGTTTTCATTTATAATCATTAGCTAAGAAGTGATAACAAGGATTCTAAGAAATGAAAATAATGGCTTTATATATTTACATAATTAAAAGGCTGCACTGTGCCACTTTTTTTCTCAAGCTATTATTTACTTTGGAGAGGACTTTTTGTAGAAGTACAAGGAGTTTTCTAATTCAGCATATTCTATAAAAGGGAACTTGAAATTTAACCTTAAAAATATTTTCAGAAAATTCCTAAATGAACGTGGATATTACATAAAAAATAAGCACAATTAAAATCAATTGACATAAGGCATGGGGGTTTTCCAAGTTATATATTGCTCCAAGATTATAGAATATATGAATAGCAAACAAATTTCCTGAGTACAGGGCCTCCAAAAGCCCATCAAAACTCACTAAGTAGTTCTCGGTAAGAACAATTTTTGTTGAAGTGTTAAAAATGGATACACATTAAGGTAGTACAGGCTGTCATTCAAAGCATGTAAATGCATAAAAATGCATCATGATTCAGGTAGCATAATTGCTTTATTTCCTTATTTTCTTAAGTATAACTTTCATTTTACAGCCCACTCAAAGGTTCATATTTTCCCTGTGCATTTAAAGGTTCTTGCTGAAAACAATCAGCTGCGTAAGGAAGCAGATGACCTTGGACCCCGAGCAGAATTGGAGCACTGGAAAAAAAGACTATCCAAATTTAACTATCTTTTGGATCAACTGAAAAGCCCAGACGTGAAGGCGGTGTTGGCTGTGCTAGCTGCTGCCAAGTCGAAACTCCTGAAGGTTGTCACCCATTTCTTTTTGCTTTATGAAGCAAACGTGATTCAAAACTCTCCAACACTTGTTACTTTCTCTTCTTTTATGTGTGAAGTGGTTTCTCATTGTGGCTTTAATTTGCAGTTCCATAATGGGTAATGATGTTGAGCCTCTTTTCATGTATTTGTTGGCCATTTGTGTAACTTCTTTTGAAAAATGTCTATTCCACAGACAGTTTCATGTTGTAGAGTAATTAGGAACAGAAAAATATTATACCTTTATGAAAAAGCCTGTAAGATGGGATGATATTGTCTTTACAGTATAACTTGGGATACTGTGGAAATATCTTTGAATTAAAGACATTTGTTGACTGGGATTCATGTATGTGTATAGACTATGAGAGGGTATTGCCTATAAGTAATTAAGACATAGCACATAAGATGATTATATATACAGTACGAATTCAGACCAGTTAGAAATAGTAAGAAATGCAAATTTACCTTATCCATTTTTTTGGGTCCTGGTATGTTAGTTTTACATTGCTGCATAACAAATTTCCCCAAAATAGCAACTTGAAACAACAAACGTTTCTTATCTCGCATTCTGTGGTCAGGAATCTGGGCAGAGTGTAGCTGGGTGTCTTGGCTCATGGGGTCGCAGCTGGTGCCGGCTCATCTGAAGGTTCAGCCGGGGAGGATCTGCTTCCAAGCTGGTTGTGGTGTTGTTGCAGGAGTCAGTCCTTGCTGGCTGTTGCTTGGAGGCCTCCTTCTGTTGCTTGCCATTTGAGACTCTTCCCAGGGCAGCTTGTGAGAGGGCAACTGGCTTCCCTTAAAGCAAACAAGTGAGAGAGTGCCCACCGCCTTTTGTCCTCTTCTGTTTATTAGAAGCAAGTCAGTAGGTTCACCCCATGATTGAGGGGAAGGGATTATATAAGAGCATGAATACCAGGAGCCAGTGATCACTGGGTGCCATCTTAGAGTCTGCCTACCACACCTGGCATTGGTGCCACAATAGCTATTTATTAGCTATTTGCATGGATGTTTCAGTCCATGCAAATGATTTCAGTAATTAGCAATAATTTTCTATAAATGTGCTTAAGAGCTACCTTATATTATTCTCAAAGAAGTATGAGAGGTGAGCTTTGCATTACACTTCATAAATATTATTGGTAGGACTTCCATAAGGTCAGTTGAAATGTCGGCTTATGCTAAATCACTTCCTTTTACTTCTTCCACCTTTAGATATCTTTCCATTTTGATGTTCCTAGCCCATAGCACAGTCCTGGTACACAGTTGGCAGTTAATAAGTAATTGCTCCATCAGTGGATGAACAAAAGCATGGGAATATGGGGAAAGGGAATTGAGGTTTCAATAGAGAGAAGATGGCGATATGGGAGTGAGATGCAAAATGGGTCCAGCAGCCAGTAGAGGGGAGAAGGTGTTGCTGCCCTGTTTATTGAAGAGATTTTATAAGAGAAAGCCAGGGAGAGATGGCTTTAGAAATTTAGTCAAACGTTTTGAATTGCTCTTCAGTGTAACAATGTCCCTCACCGCTCTGGGCTTTGTTCTACGCAAGATGCACAAATAAACTGGAAGCCTAATCCAAGGTACTTGTGGTGACTCTTAGCAGCTGTTATATTGGGAGATCCTATATTAACAGTTGCATTAAAGTTGCTTTCTTGTAGACTTGGCGGGATATGGATATTCGAATCACTGATGCGGCTAATGAAGCGAAGGACAATGTCAAATATTTATACACACTTGAAAAATGCTGTGACCCCTTGTACGGCAGTGATCCTGTGAGTTAAGGATTTCTATTTCTTTTTAGTGATGACCCTTTTTGCACTAGTTGGATTGAATGTTGAGTTTTGGTTCACAGCTAATGCAGTATATTGGAAATGTCTTTAGAAATCTCTTTTTATTCTAGGAAAATTAAATATATATATACATATATATTGAAGAGAGAGGAGAGGGAGGAGAGAGATGTATATAAGATATTATATTTTAAAACATTCATTGCATATTCCTTTTCCCATTAAATACTGCAATTTTCATTCTGAACTATATCCCCCAAACTGCGGGAAAAGTCATCAGTCATCAGTTGGTGTCTTTTGATGTTTTTGCTTGGGAAGTGCCTGCTTTTCTAGTTTACAAAATTTACTGGTAACACAACCTCTTTGTAATTAAAAGTAAGTTTAATATTTCTTGCATTGAAATAAAATTTGATTCACCTTATATGACTAAAATAATAAAAATAAAATTATCCTTAAACATATTATGCTCATGTAAATCATTAGATAATGTTCTTAAAGTTTCAATAAAAGTCTCTTAGACAAACTTTATTCTAATGGAATTATAATGATTAGACCGTTATCATTGAATTTTGCTGAATTTGATCATTTTTTTCCTGAAAACTTTTGTGGTATCTTCCAGATATCCATGATTGATGCCATTCCTACACTTATAAATGCAATTAAAATGATCTATAGCATCTCTCAATATTACAACACCTCTGAAAAGGTAACATCTCTGTTTGTAAAGGTAAGTTCATAGCATAGGGTCCATGGTCACTTTTTTCCCATATGGATATGTTGCAGGGTAATTAGCATTACTTTTTTTTTTTTTTTTTAGCTTTATTTCTACAAAAATCCCAGTCCCTTTCCTCCGTATCGCCTCTCCCTTGGTATTCTCTGATCTGCTTTCTATCTCTGTGGATTTGCTATTTCTAGTTATACCTTATAAGGGGTATTATACAATTTTTGTTCTTATGTGTCTTGCTTATTTCACTGAGCATGTTTTTTAGGTTCCTCCATACTGTTTTTTGAGTTCTCATAACTTCATTTTTTATACCAAATAATATTCCATTGTGTATATACCACATTTTGTTTATCCATTCATTTGTTGAAGGACATTTGTGTTGTTTCCAGCTCTTGGCTATTGTGGATAATGCTGCTATAACATTGGTGTGCAAATGTCTGTTTGACTCTTTGCTTTCAGCTCTTTGTGTGGGCTGCTTTTTGACCTCCTTGTTAGCTTCCAGGAAAGTAGGATCACACTAACCCCTAAACATTGGTGTACAAGTATCTGCTTATGATCCTGTTTTCACTGTTTTTGTATATATACCTAGAAGTGCAATTGCCAGGTCAAATGGTAATTCTATGTTTGAAGTTTTGAGAAACCGATATATTGCTTCATCATTTTACATTCCCACCAACAAGGCACTAGAGTTCCAATTTTCACAATCCTCTCCAACACTTGTTATTTTCTCTTCCTTTAAATGTGAAGTGGTTTCTCATTGTGGTTTTAATTTGCAGTTCCCTAATGGGTAATGATGTTGAGCATCTTTTCATGTATTTGTTGGTCATTTGTGTATATTCTTTTGAGAAATGTCTATTCCAGTTTTTCCCATTTTTAAATTGCTGTTGAATTATAGAAGCTCTTTATATATTCTGGGTATATGGTTTCAAACATTTGGTTTGAAATCATTTTCTCCCATTCTGTAGGTTGTCTTTACTTTCTTGATAATTTCCTTTGATGAACAAACATTTTTACTTTTGATGAAATCAAATTTATCTATTGTTTCTTTTGTTGCTTAAACTTTTTGTATCATATCTAAGAATCCATTGCCGAATCCCAGGTCGTAAAGATTTGCACCTATGCTATCTTCTCAGATTTTATAATTTTAGCTCTTGTATTTAGGTCCTTCATCTAATTTAAGTTGATTTTTGTATATGGTGTGAGATAGGGGTCTAACTTCATTTCTCTGCCTGTGGATATCAATTTTCCCCAGCACCTTTTGTTAAAGAAGCTATTCTTTTCTCATTGCGTGTACTTAGATCCTTGTCAAAAATCAATCTGCCATAGATATGTTGGTCTATTTCTGGACTTTTAATTCTGTTCCACTGATCTATTTGTCTATCATTATGGCATACCACACTGTTTTGATTACTGTTTTTTTAACAGAATTTGAAATTGGGCAGTGTGAATCCTCCAACCCTGTTCTTTTTCAAGATTGTTTTGGCTATTCAGGGCTCCTTGCAGTTCCATTTACATTTGAGGATTGGCTTTTCCATTACTGCAAAAAAAAAAAAAAAAAAAAAAAAAAAAAAGGCTGCTGCGATTTTAATAGAGATTGCATTAAATTTGTATTTTGCTTTGGGTGATATTGCCATATTAACAATGTTAATTCTTTCTATTTATGAACATGGGATGTCTTACATTTATTTAAGTCTTCTTTAATTTCTTTCAGTAGTGTTTTGTAGTTTTCATTGTGTAAGTTTTTTTTGTAGCCTTAGTTAAATTTATTCCTAGATATTTTACTCTTTTAGATGCTATTGTAAATGGAGTTGTTTTCATAATTTCCTCTTTGGATTATACATTGTCAGTGGATAGGAGCACAATTTGTGTGTGTGTGTGTGTGTGTGTGTGTGTGTGTGTGTGTGTGTTTTGATCTTGTACCCTGCAACTTTGCTAAATTCATTTGTTAGCACTAACAGTTTTTTTGTGTGGCATTCTTTGGATTTTCTATATATAAGATCATATAATCTGCAAATAAAGATATTTTTACTTCTTTCTTTCCAATTTGGTTACCTTTTATTTATTTTTCTTGCTTAATTGGTCTGGCAAGAACTACTAGTACAGTATGGAATAGCAGTAGTGAAAGCAGGCATCCTTGCCTCATTCCTGATCTTAGGGGGAAAACTCTCAGTCTTTTACCATTGAGTTTGATCTCAGCTTTGGGTTTTTCAGAAATGGCCTTTATCATTTTGAGAAAGCTTCCTTCTATTCCTAATTTTCTGTGCTTTATCAAGAAAGGGTTCTGGATTTTGTCAATTGCCTTTTCTGCATCTGTTGAGACAGTCATATGTTTTTTTTCCTTCTTTCTATTTATATAGCGCATTGCATTGAATTTTGTATGTCAAGCCATTCCTAGTTTGAATCACATTTGCTCATAGTGTATATTCTTTATAATATGAGCATAGTCTTTATAATATGCCATTGGATTTGGTTTACTAGCATTTTGTTAAGGATTTTCACCTCTATATTTATAAGGAAAATTGGTTTGTAATTTTCTTTTCTTGTGATGCCTTTACCCATCCTTGGCATGAGAGTAATGTTGGCTTCATAGAATAAATTAGGAAGTATTCTCTCCTCTTGAATTCTTTAGAGGAGTTTGAGAATGAATAGTATTAATTCTTCTTTAAATGTTTGGTAGAATTCAACAATGAAGCTATCTGACACTGGCGTTTTCTTTGGTAGAATGTTTTTGGCTATTGATTCAATCTCTGTACTTGTTAAGTTTGTTGATGTTTTCTACTTCTTCCTGAGTCAATTTGGATAATTGATGTATTTCTAGGAATTTTTTCAGTTCTTCTAGATTATCTAGTTTGTTGGCATAGAATTGTTCATAACATTCTTTTATATTCCTTTTTTTCCTTCAAGGTCAGTAGAGATATCACAATTTCCCTTTTTCATTTTAGTTATTTGCATCTTTTCTCTTTTTTCTTTGTCAGTGTAGCTAAAGATTTGTCAATTTTGTTGATGTTTTTCAAAGGACAAAGTTTTTGTTCTATTTATTCTCTAATTGTTTTTCTATTCTCTATTTCATCTTCTCCAGTTTTATCATTTAATTCCTTTCTTCTGCTAACTTTGGGTTTATTTTGCTCTTGTTGTTATAGTTCCTCAAGATGTAAAGTTAGGTTATTTATAAGAGATCATTCTCCTTTTTAGTATAGGCATTTATAGCTATAACCTTCCTTCTGAGCCCTGCCTTCACTGCATCCCCTAAATTTTGGTATACAGTGTTTTTGTTTTAATTTGTCTCTAAGTATTTTCTTACTTCCTTTGTAAGTTCTTCTTTAATCCACTGGTTGTTCAAGAATATGCTATATAATTTCCACATCTTTTAAGTTTACCAGTTCCCTTCTATTATTGCACAAAACAAAACAAAACAAAACAAAAACAAAGAGAAAGGTTACATGTACTGCAGAGCTTGTGTGAGGCCAGAAGATGCTACTTTTGAGAGAAACCGAGTCCAGCATCTGTTTTGGGCCCTCAGGGATTTGCCAGAGTAAATAACAGAAGAAAGAGAAAGAAGAAACCCAACCAATGAAAAAGTGCACTGGGTCTTTAAGTCCTGGTAGAGGCTGGCGTGAAATCAGAAGCTATTGCTGCTGAGAGGGCTGGAACCAAGATCAGAGTCTATGCTGCGCCATCAGGGTCTGCCGGACCAGGATAGGCCCATGCACAGAAGGAAAAAACAAAACACACACACACACACACACACACTAGTTCTTTACCTCCAGGTGGCTGCTGGTGGGAGGTTGGAAGTGCTGCACCCAGAGCGCCAAATCTGAGGCTAGATTCCACGCTGGTCCCTCGTGGATCCTCCAGACTGACCTCAACTCTCAACACCACCTTTTAGAAGAGGAGGTTCCCTTTGCCAGCCCAGACTCCAGCGGCTGCTCTCAGAATCCGGGCCTCGTTTGTGCAGCTGCAGCTATAGCTGCAGTCGTTTCTGCAGCCCCTGACCCAGGACTGGGCACTGGGGGCTAGTCACTAGTTGCTTTCACTTACAAAAGCTGAACTCGCTGCAGCCTCTAGCTTCCTCTGGCACTCCTATAGTTGCTCTAAATGTCCATTCTGATTCCAGGGTTACCACCTTGTTAATTCTAGTCCCTTTTTCCAGCTCTTTCATGGTTCTAGTGGAGGGAGCGATTTGTAAAACTTCCTCCTCTGCCATTTTGCCTCTGTGCTTTTTGGTCCTTGGTCACATATTTCTTTGCCAATAGTCAATTTTTTTGAAAATTGAAAAATTGCAACATTAGCACAATCTAGTGTCCATGTATTTTACAACTTAAAAAATCTTAGTCTATCAGTAGAGATAGAGTTAAGGTTAGGTGAGAGGGTGATTCTAACAATTCATAAAGCATTATTTCCTGAAGTAATTATTTTAATATGTAATTTGGCAATGTATAAAAAATGAAAAAATGTTTTTGTTATTTTTCCCTATATTATTTAGTGTGTTACTTATTCCAAATGGCCAAATTTTAATTAAGAAAAGCTATATTTAACAGGCTGTTTCCTGTTTCATATTTTATATGCCACAGTTGCAAATTTATTTGATACCACAGTTGTTTACTTGGTGTTATTAGGATAGTAATCATGGTAATAAAAGCCACCAGCAATGTTCCAGTAATCTATAAAGCAATTATAGTGATTCTGCCAAAAAACATAAGGATGTTTAAACCTTGTGTCCTAACTCATGTTTATGGTAAACACTGTTGCGGTTCCCATTGTGAACAGTCTCTAAGAGTAAATGACTTTTTCATTACTTAGGCAAAAATTTAAAATGTTACATTAAATTAGAGGAATTTTTGACTCATCAGGTCTTGTAGTCTGTTTTCTACTGAAGTGGGAAACAATTCTTCCTGGGACACTTAGCCTTGAGAGCCTTGAGAGCCTTGGAGCCCACTTCTGCTCAAGCGTAGGTAGTTCAGCTAGAAAGGAGGGAAATCCATGAGGTCCTTTCCCTACTTCTTCACGTTATAAAACTGTATTTAGGGTCATGGGGAAGATCCCCTGGATAGAAGAGCCTCAAAAGTCAATTTGCTTTATTACTCTAGTTTCATGCATATTATTTGGAAAGCTTGTTTTCGAATAAAATTGTGAAACCACCATTACTTAAAAAAAAAACCTGTTATTATAGAAATTTTGAAATGATTACAGAAGAAGACAGAAATGTATAGTGAACCCCCATGCATCACCCACATTCGACAATTACCAACACATGGCCAATCTTGTTTCACTGATACCCCCAACCCTCCCTTTGCAAGCACCAGACATTATGTCATTATGTGCTTGATCATAATTCTGATGGAAAAAAATATACCTGAGGTTCAAATTCACAGATAGTGGACTCTAAGAGTAAGGGACCCTCTAGTCTAATTTATAATCTATGCCTATTTCATATGTTTAACTGCATTTGTTGGAAAATTGCAGGTTACAAATCAGATGATATCTGCATGTAAAGCCTATATTACCAACAATGGAACCGCCTCCATATGGAACCAGCCACAGGATGTTGTTGTGGAAAAATTATCGTCTGTGATTAAACTTAAGCAGGTAATGGTCTGCTTAGTAATATATTTAAGTATTATTTTGTTGTTTTAATGTAATTTTATAGATGCTATCTGGAAACGTTTAACATTTAATTTATCTAGCATAATTGTTGTTTGCTAAAAAGAACAGCAATTCTTTACTTTTCAGAAAATTGAGTGTTAATAAATCTTCCCGGAAAATTTATTCACTTTCTCTACCCACTCTGAGGAACTACTGTGTGCCTAGCACTATGTCAGTGGCTGGACGTACTAAGATGGCTGAGATATATTTTTTTCTTAAGCATCTTATAGATGAATGGGGAGATAGACATAAGAGATCAATTACAGCTCAATAGTGTGAGGCTATTATTGACATAGTGGGATCCAGGTGGAAAGACCTTTGAGTTGCCTTATGAATAATTAAGAATTTTCTAGAATGAAGGGTGGGGAAGGATGACATTTCAGGCTGATGGATGAGGAAATGCAAAGGCAAGGGACTGTGAAAGGGCTTTAAACACATGCTCTTGACTTAAAAGAGAAGGTTGATACATTTGTTATGTGCCCTTTCTTATATTTTGGTTTTTGGTTTTAAGGAATACCAGCACTGCTTTCACAAGACAAAACAAAAGCTTAAACAAACTCCAAATGAGAAACAGTTTGAATTTAGTGAGATGTATATTTTTGGAAAATTTGAAACATTCCACCGACGTCTTGCCAAGATAATAGACATCTTTACAGCCTTTGCTACGTATTCAGTCCTACAAGATTCTAAAATTGAAGGGCTTGAAAACATGGTGGCTAAGTATCAGGTATTGTATTTTAAAATCAGTTTTACTACCCTTATCCATAATTCAACTTTAATGTCTTATGTAAATGTTTGTATTTTTGAATGCTTAAAATCAAAAGAAGAGAGAAATGAACAGTCTATAAGGTAAAATATAATCAAATGGCCCCTTAATGATCAAGAAATATTAAGCTTTAATATTGCTGAATTTGCTATCTTTGGTTACTTGTGCAGTGTTAAAGATAATTCACATTCTTTATCCACATTCTGGTTTAATAAATTAATATCTGGTTTAATATCTGGTTTAATATTAATCCACATTCTGGTTTAATATACCAGATATATATCAAAAGCAGCTTTGAGTAATTATAGCCTTTTGTTTGTGCTGAATTACTACATTAAGATCTTGTACTATGCAACAGTAACTTTGCTCTTCAGTAATTTTATGTTTTATATGTTCACTTACCAAAATGCGAACTTTCGGGATGCAGCAAAATTTCTTTTATTTTACCAGTGGCTCAAAACAAACACTTCATAAATTATTTTTGTAGTAATTTGCAAATAACTCTTCTTTTATCTTACAGTTGTTTAAGCCTGTGATCTTTCCTCTCCCAACTATGAATTCTCCAATAAATTTAAGAGATGCCAAAAAAAAATATCCAAAGAAATTAGATTTATTTAACAATTTTGTAATTGTGCTTATATGTTCTTTACAGATGTTTGGCTGTTAGAATGGCTTCCTAACTGTCTAAAATCAATCACTGTTAGGAAAAAGAAATTTCGTTAATTGCACAAGAAAAATGTTTAAATATAACTTATTTCACTTATTCAAGTAAGAAATATTAAATGAAGCTTATAAAATATGTTAGGCACTAGCTGACCCTGAGTTCTGAGCATCTGATTATCTCTGCAGTTAAGCATTTTATTTGGGCATTTTTTTTTTTTTAAAAGGTCAGATTTTATTTTAGCTCTAAAATTCCTGATTATTTTGATTGCCAACTGCTTTAATGGTAAGGCTATTTCTGTGACTGATCTTAATTTTTAAACAGAGCTAGAAATATTTGAAGATTTTAAAAAGTAATTTACATTTACAAATGTGTTTTTCATTCTCATGTCGATGCAGACAATTTTTTTTTCTTGTTTGGGGACAGTGACACTAAAACTTAAAAACATAATTTTTGTACTTGATTTTGAAAAGGATCTGTTTTAGTTTCCTGGGCTGCTGACAGCAAATACCATGAATTGGGTTGGGTTGGACAATGGGAATTTATTAGCTTACAGTCTGAGGCCGAGAAAATGTCCAAATCAAGCCATCATCAAGGCGATGCTTTCTTCCTGGAGACTGGCTGCTGGTGATCCTTAGCTCCTCTGGCATATGGCAAGGCACATGGTGGCATTTGTTGGTCTCTTTCTTCTTTTCTGGGTTCTGTTTCAGCTACTTGCTTCCATGACTTTCTGTCTCTCTCTGTCTTCATTCCATATGTAAAGGACTCCAGTAAGAGAATTAAGACCCATCCTGAATGAGGGGGGTCACCCCTTACTGAACTAGCTTCCTCAAAAGTCAAAAGGTCCAACTTACAATGGGGCCACACCCACGGGAATGGATTAACTTTAAGAACATCTCTTTCTGTGCTACATACAACTTCAAAGCATCATAGGATCATATAATTTACTGCCACAAATTTATTTTTATACTCAAACATTTTAGGCCAACATAAAGAATCTTTTTCATTTCCTGAGTAAACACCAGGTTTTTGGAGAGAAAGAGAAAAGACCTTTCTTAAACAACAATAAAATTTTAGGTGTACAATGTACAATCTGCAAGGTCGACAATCTGTACTTTGAAAATGAGAGTTCTTTGTAGACAAGAGAGGGGATGTGTCCATTTCACTTTCAGTTTGGACTCTCAGAATTCCTACATCTGTTTTATTTCAATTCATTTTTTATTTCTCTCTTTTTAGGAGAAAATAACTTTGGAGCACACTTTAAAGTTTATTTTTGAATGAGAAGTTGAACAATACACCTAAATGCACATAAAGATTGTTCTAACATAATAGAATTACTGGGAAGAGAAATGACTTTGAAAATATTTAAAGAGAAATACTGGTTACCGTGGATGGAACAGAAGGTAGTGAGCTAAAATGGAGCAGGCACATCAAAGCATAAAGGAATTTTCGAGTGTTAGTGCCAATGTTAAAAGCTCAAAATGAAGTCCATGGAAATGAAATCCAGGCTCCTCAAACGGCTGCCCAGGGGCCTCCATTCCTGGCCCTGCCCTCCTCACTCCCCAGTCTTCTCTCCTGCTCCTCGTCCCCCATTTGGCATGCTCCAGACACGGAGTAGCTCAACTCAGTACAGCTATGGCTAACAGAGACATTTTTTTCTGGAAGGTTCTGCCTCTGGATTCACATGGTTTCTCTCTGCCTTGGTCTCCAAATCTCAGTTTAATGACCCTCTCAATAAAGTTTTCCCTGAATCTGTTTCATCCCAATCACTCCGTCACATTACCCATTTTTATGAGTCTGAAATTATTGTCTTCATTTATTTGTGACTTATTTATATACTACCCCCCTTCCTCCCAAGTTCGTAAGTTCCTTGTCTGTTGTTTTGTTCACTCCTGGTATCCTCGGTTTACCAGCACAAGTACGCATGCAATAAATATTTGCCAAGTCACTGAGTAGGTAGATGAAGTTTGCTTAGTTGTTTCAAAGGTCATGATTAATTACTTCATTTATTTCACTTGATACTCTTAAGTGATCACTAAATCCAGTCAGAGCAGGATTTCCTAAGGTCCCAAATCTTTTTGTTAAAATGTAGTAATGCAGTTTTTCCATACTTTTTTTTTTTTTTTTACACATTTTATGCAACACCATGGATAGTATTACATACGTACAATCTCTAAGTAGAAGAACTGATTTTTGGTTAGACAGCATGAAAGAGTAGGTTGTTTTCACTAGTAAATTTGATTCAAGAAGCTATTCAGTTTATATACTTTTCTCTATTGAAAGATTTGAATTGATATTTAAATGGAAGTGACTTTGAAGAAGAGATGTGGGAAGAGGCCCAATATTCTTCATAAAAATTATGTGCTTTTTCAACAATGTGGGCACCTCAGTTTGAGAATGGCTTAGTACCTGGTTAAGAGTGATCACAGAGCTTTATAGCTCATTATTCGGAGCAAACAAAACTTATGACGGTGGTATTTTGAAGGAGATGAATTGCCTAATTTGTACTTTCATAACCTCAGACTGCAGCTTTGCATGGTAGTAGGAGGCAATTAATTCTAGATTTTCTTTAAGTGGTAGACTGTGGTTTGACATTTTATTTAAGACATTTGAGGCTTAGAAGATAGTATTTCATCTGTGGATATTAGAACATAACTATTTTCTTCCTAAGTTCTTTGTGTTCTCTTTAAGTCTTATTCATTTTCTGTGACGATTTAAACTTTTCAATAAAAAAATACTTTTATGAAAAACTATGTGGACTTCCTTTTTATTATACTTTTCAGATGTGATTAACAAGAAAATTTTAAAGAAAATGATAAAGTGAAAACCACATCTGAAATGTTTTTTATTTTATGATTTTCTCTCAAAATACATAAAACCTCACAAAAATGCTTTCCTAATGATTTTTTGAATGCAGTAGGACAACATTTTACTGACTTACAATGAGTACTAAGCAATGTGAAACTCAAAGGAATATGGTTCCTTTTAATTGATTTTTCTGGGACTGATTGTATAGGTTCTACATGAAAGGATTTTATGTAATCAAGGCAAGAATTCTGAAATATTGTCTTGTTTCTTTCATGATATTTCAGGGCATTGTTGCAACCATAAAGAAAAAGGAATATAATTTCTTAGACCAGCGGAAAATGGATTTTGACCAGGATTATGAAGACTTTTGCAAGCAGACTAATGACCTTCATGTAGGTTATATAACAACATTCCTGTTGACAGTGGCATGTTTATTTTTTTTCCTTTCTGTTTATTGCTGCTAATCATTATGCATTCAGAAGGAGAGGCACCTTCTTCCAGTGGTGATATATCAACTTCTGCCTACTTTTGAGATTTCAGATGAATAACTGAGGCTTCTTTTTCGTGGATTAAAGTGTCATAAATTTCGCTTGGATAATGATATTCTTCTGCAAGTCTTCCATCTCAGTTCTTAGAAAGTTAACTTCCATCTTCTGTTGAAACATTATTGTGTTATTGGAATATTGACGTTTGTTTCCATTTGTTTGTTACTTGATAATGGTGATTATGACCAAAGGGGATTTAGGAAGAGATTAACAGTGTCTTGCAGAGTCCGTAGGCCACACATAACCAGACAGATTGGGCCAGACATCCATGATCCCGGTATGTGCATGGGGTTACTCTGCTCTCTCTGGAACCGGAACCAGGGATCTGCCCCAGGACCAGGGATCTGCCCCGGGACCAGGATCTATCCAGGGACCGCCAGGCTGGGTCCAGGCTGTGCTGGTGGAGCAGTGGGGGAGGGGCCAGTCAGAGCACCAAGAGATCCTTCCTACTGCTCTAAGTGGACTTTTTCTTGATTTGATGGTTGCCCTGTTACTGCAATCCTTGAACTATTTTCCGGAGGTTTGAGAAAGTTGTCTATGCCAGTTCTTGCTGGTTGTTCAAAGATTCTGTGGGGGCTGGAGCCCTGAAGTTCTCACTCTGCCATCTTGATTCCATCCAAGAATGGAATGCTGTGTCTTGTGCATTTTCTTGAGCTTAACTTCTTCAGGGGTTATTATTATTATTATTATTATTATTATTATTATTATTATTACTATTTCTGGAGGAATCCTCTGGCCCTGAGCTGTGGAACTGTTTCTATACAGTGGCTTTGCAGTTACTTCTGCTGAGTGCCTTGGGGCTCTACCAACCCAGATAAACCTTTATGTTAACTTCTTGGTTTAGACCTTCTCCTATGTGCAGTATGAACTTGGATCCCTAATCTACCTGTGGCACTGGCATTGAATTTCAATTGCTGTGGGGTCAGGGTCAGCAAGGTGTGGCCCAAGGGCCAAATCTGGCTCTGTCTGTTTGCTTATGTACTGTCTATGGCATCTTAAGCCCCATGGTGGTAGAGTTGAGTAGTTACGCAAGAGACCTGGGTTCCCCAACGCCGAAAAGATTTACTTTCTGTTCCTTTACAGAAAATGTATGGGAACCCTGGTCTAAGATGACTCCTTTTCCCATTCATAGCTTTGGACAGATGGCAAGTCTTCTTTCAGCTTTCCCCAACTTGTGGCAGAATCATCTCATCCCTTGCAAGGGCTGGGCAGCGTGCCAAGGACCCACAGCTCCTCTACCTACATTGGTGATAAAGCCCTGGTGCTGAGCCCGGGGTCTGTATCTGCCCCCAGTGTCTGTGGAGCTGGTCATGGAGCCAACTCCCTCTTCTGCTCCTCCTTTGCAAGTCTCTATTGGTTTCTGACCATAAGCATTTATCTTTCTTTTGAGCTCAGGTGCATAGTAAACTTTCTGTTATATTCTGTCCTATGTTATATGTGTTTGTAGAGAATGGGGAGTTCTTTTATCTTGTTGCTAATGCTAATCCATTGCCCATAATCAGTTTTGATTCTCTTTTAGAATGAGTTGCAGAAGTTCATGGATGTTACCTTTGAAAACATTCAAAACACAAACCAAGCTCTAAGTATGTTAAAGAAATTTGAAAGGTAAAATTGTGAAATAATTTTCTGAATTTTATTTTCTAAAACTGAAGTAATGTGAGCACAGTTTAGCTTACATTATTATGATTATTTCATATTCTAATAGAAAGAAAAACCTGCTGTTGACAATCTGGGTCCTAAGGTCACAGTTCTTAAGTTCGTCACTGTTTTTAACTTCAGTTTTTAAGTTTATTTCTGCAAGTAGAGAATATTCTGAGCTTTGATGTGCCTTGTGACTGCCTGTAATAATATTTTCTAGTGTTTAATTTCAAAAAATTCTTCCCAAGTTCATAATTTTGCCTAGATTTGAAGGATCCTTACTATTTTGATTCACTTAATATACTTCTAAGATATCTCATTTTCTTTCAGAAATGGCATATGTTTTAAAATAAAACCTAATAAAAGAGATTGCTAGATATCTTTCCATTAATTATAGTCTTTAATTATTTTTTTATAATCAGATTGAATATACCTAATCTTGGTATTGATGACAAATACCGGCTTATTCTTGAGAGCTATGGGGCGGACATTGACATGATTTCAAAGCTGTATACCAAGCAGAAATACGATCCTCCTCTGGCTCGAGACCAGCCTCCCATCGCTGGGAAGATTCTGTGGGCCCGTCAGCTCTTCCACAGAATTCAGCAACCCATGCAGCTTTTCCAGCAGCATCCGGCTGTGCTGCGGGCAGCAGAAGCCAAGCCTGTGATTCGCAGTTACAACAGGATGGCCAAGGTTCTCCTGGAGTTTGAGGTTCTCTACCACAGAGCGTGGGTTCAGCAGGTGAGACTCCAAGTTCATGCTTTTCAAGGAGATGCCCATTGTTGATTCGACAGGGAAGCCCCCTCTAGCATCTGATAGTGTTATTCCCATGGAAATTTGGGGCTGCTGGTGTTTTATAAGGCAGATTTGGTTGAATGCAGGTATCCAGTCAAAGTCTATAATATGTCCACAAAGAAAGACAACTGTTAATTAAAAAAAAAACCCATAAACCAGACAATAGAAACTCAATTTTATTTATTTTACAACCTCCAGTTTTCCAAACTGAGAAGATCCTGTTAATTTTTGTTTCTTTGTTTCTTTTGTTTCTTCTGTTTCTTCATTTCCCCCTTCCTTCCTTCTTTCTTTCCTCCCCCCTTTTTCTCACTCTTTTTCCTTCCTTCCTTCCTTCCTTCCTTCCTTCCTTCCTTCCTTTCTTCCTTCCTTCCTTCTGTTTATTTCTCTCTGTTTCTTTGTTCTTCTTTCCCTCCCTCCCTCCCTTCTTCCTTCTCTCCTTCCTTCCTTCTTTCCTTCCTTACCAGTAAGATCTTGAATGTGTCAGTGAACACCAGTATGTCTTTTAAACAAAATCTTAAATTTTCTTTGGCTATGTATATTAGTGGTTAATAAAATTGTATTATATTTCATATTCTCCCAACACTTGCATATCTTTGTGGATTGGCAGGAGGTATGTTGGCAGATAAAATGCAGTTTCTCAAGGCCTCTAACTTGATATCTCAGTTTCCACATTCAACTTTTGTTCTCTGGGTCAATAACAGTGATGTTCTCCCTAGTTGTATTCATTGCTTTTCTAGATAACTTATAACTGAGATTAATAATTTTGATGAAACTTTTATTAGGAACAATAACTGAGTTGGCATAAAAGTATCAAGGAGCTAAATGGCTTTGGAAAAGTCACCACTACTACAGTGTCCACTTACCTGTCGGATGTGACAGAATCATGACAAAACATTTTATTGACTTGACCGTGTAATATCAGTACCATGAACTTGAAGGCCCTTGTCTGGAAGTGAACTTAAAGAGAAAAATGTGTGATTCCACTGGCTTTAAATTCTGACATTCGACTCCATGGAAGAGCACTTAAAAATTCTCCTTCCCAGAAATGGCTGAGCTGGATACCCCATATATGTATTGAACTTTCCAATAGGAATAATGCTGATTTCTTCCCACAGATTGAAGACATTCACATAGGACTTGAGGCTTCTTTATTGGTGAAGGCTCCAGGCACAGGAGAATTATTTGTGAATTTTGATCCTCAGATATTAACTTTATTTAGAGAAACAGAGTGCATGTCACAGATGGGTTTGGAAGTCTCACCATTTGCAGCTGCCCTCTTCCAGAAACGGGATATATACAAAAAGAACTTCAGTAACATGAAGGTATAGTATGTTTCTTTTTTCACCTCTTCCTGACTGGCTTCAGAATGCATTTTAAAAATCTTTTTATTTGGGAATATTTCATATTTACAGAAAAATTGCAAAAATAGTACAAAGAATTCCCAAATGCTGCTACCTGATTCCCCAAGTGTTAACATTTTACAACATTTGCTTTATCCTTTCTCTCACTTTATATTATAATTTTTTAAAACTTTCTGAGAATAAGTTGCAGACACGATGTCACTTTATCCCTAAATACTTCAGTGTATGTATCCCAAAATGAGAACATTCTCTTACATAACCACAATACAGTTTTGATATCAGGAAACTAACTTTGATTAAGTACCATTATTTAATCTTCAAGTCTTTTTGAAATCTTGCCAATTGACCACCTAGTGTCCTTTATAGCACAAGAAAAGAACAACGTATTTTAGGTACAGTACTTTTAGAGCATGGAAAATGCGAGTGCCCATGTTGATTTAGTATTTCTCCTTTAATGTTTTCTTTACACAACTCATTCATAGATTCCCCCATTATTTATGGAGCTCCTGCTGTGGTCCAAGCCTTACTCTAGGTGAGTGGGATCAGCAGTAAACAAGACTGAGAAGGCCCCTGTTCTCATGATATTCACATTCTAGGGATAAGGAGTCAAAAATTAAAAGATAAGAGAAGTAAGTAAATTCCATCTTTTGATAAGAATTGTGAAGAAAGCAAGACTGAATAACATAAAAGAGATACTTTAGACTGAGTGGACAGACCTCTCTATAGGGGGACTGAGATTGAAGGCTACGAAGGACCCAGCCAGCTGAACATCTACAGGTGCCATTCCAGGCAGGAGAAATTGTAGTTTCTTACAAAGGTTTTAACTGGGACTACCTGTGGGGTGGCATGTTCAAGGAACAGAAAGTGGTCAGGATGCCTGGAGTGGAGGGACTGAGGGGGGGAGTGCCATGGAATGAGGTGGGAGGTTGGCAGGGACCAGGCCGCGTGGGTCTCCGAGGCCATGGTCAGTCTGGGTCTTATTTTGGGAAAACTGAGAACCATTGAAGGATGTTGAGCAGGAGGAAAGGCATGATCTGTTTTATAATAAAAATCATTCTTGCTGCTGGCTAGAGAATGGATTTTAAGGGGAGAAGAGTATCAGTGAGAAGACAGTTTGCAGCTATTGTGCTGGTTCAGGGCTGAGATGACGATAGCTTGAATAAGATGGCACTATACTATTATGAGTTAGAGAGTTATGCCAAGAAGTAGGTTAAGAGAGAACTCAAGGATAATTCCTGTGTTTTTAGTGTGATAACTCAATGGATTGAAGTAGTGCTGCAATGTATTGCTGTGGAGGTTGTATCCTGCTTAACCTGTGTAATAATTTGCAGTGGCCTTGAATGGAAATTCCATTTATGGAGATAGCAAAGACTGGAAGGAGTTTATTTTGGGGGGAGAGGGAGGAGCAGGAGGGAGTCAATAGTTCCCATCTTAAGTGTAAGATGATTTTAGACATCCAAACGGAGACGTCATCCATGCAGTTGGATATGTAAGTTTGGATTTCAATGGAACAGTCAGAACTGGAGGCTAACTTTTGGGAGAAATTGGAATATAGTTACTATTTAAAGTCATTGGCCTGTGTTATGGATTGAATAATGTCCCCCACAAAAACACGTTTAAGTTCTATCCCCTGGTCCTATAAACGTGAACTCATTTCTAAATAGGATCTTCAAAGATCCTGTTAAGATGAGACCAAACTGAATTAGGAAAAGTTTTAATCCAGTATGACTGGACTCTTTTAAGCATATGAAATTGGGCGCAGTAACAGGAGAAATAGGAGATGGAAGGAGACAGATGGGCAGGTGGCGGAGGTAGAGATTGAGCTATGGATCGCTGGCAAGCCACCACCACAACCTTACAGACTTTACAGAAAGCCTGCCTCTCCCCAACACCTTGATTTTGATTTCTAGTCTTTAAAACTGTTACACAATAAATTCATGTTGTTTAAGCTGACTAGTCTGTGGTACCTTGTTATAGCAGCCCTGGCAAACTAAGACAGTCTGAAAGAGATCCAACACTAACACTGCTGCTAGAAAAGTAAGAATATGAAAAAAAAACCAAGGACTGGTTTTTGAGGTAAGAGAAAACCAGAAGTCAAGAAAGCTGTTGGATATTGAATCATGTTCCCTACAAAAGTCATGTTTAATTCCTAACCCTGAGTCCTATGGGTGTGAACCCCTTTGTAGATAGTAAGTTGGAGTGTGTTATTAGTTAAGGTAAGTCAGGGTGTGGATGTGAACCCATTTTTAAAGATGTTGTTAGTTAAGATGAGGCCAAACTGAATGAGGGTGGGCCTTCATCCTATAAGGCTGGAGTCCTTATAAGCAAAGGAAATTGGACAGAGTAGGAGGAGAAAGATGAGGAAGGAAATGGCCATGTCATGGAGGCCGAGTTTGAGTTATGAATTGCCAGCACACCACCTCCAGAATGCTACAGACTTCAGAGGAAGTAGGCCCTGCTGACACCTTGATTTTGGACAGCTAGCCTCTAAAACTATGAGCCAACAAATTCCTGTTGTTTAAGCCAATAAGCCTGAGGCATTTATCATAGCAGCCTGGCAAGCCAAGACAGAAGCCAAGAGTAAGAAGTGCATTTTGGGAGAGGAACTGGTCACCAGTGACAAACGCTGCTCAGAGGCTGAGCTTCAGAGAAGCTGCCATGATATTTGACAATACAGAAATTGTTAAAATTTTTTAGTGGTTGACATCATATGATAATGCTGATAAGGCCACTGGTTTGCATAGTGCTTAACATTTTGAACCATTTTTATGTTCATTATCTCATTTGATTTTCTCCGCAACCATTTTAGGTAAGTGGGACAGAACACTATTATTTTATTTTATGTGACAAACTGGGGCTCAGAGAAGTCAAGTGAATTAGCCAAGGTCCCATAGTTACTAACTATGGTGTGTCAGAGTAGACTACTGTTTTCCTACTGCATCTTGTTATATTAAAAAATTAATATTGGCAATAGCCAGACATTCCTAAAATACTGACTCATGGAATACTGTTCAGCATGTTGGGATTCTATTTTAGATTTTCCTTGCATGTTAGGAAAGTTGCTTAATCAATCTAAATATTTATAAAGAAAATAATACTTTCATTAAGAAAATAATATTTAGAAGCCCATAAAATTACTAGTGATAATTTTGTCCAACAGAGTTGTTTCTCTAGTTATCTGTTGCATGTAACAGACAAATCCAAAATGCAGCGACTTAAAACAACAATGATTTCATTACAGCTCATGATTTTATAGAAAGAGAATCTGAGTGGGGCTTGGCAAAGTGGCTCTTCCGTTCCCTGTGGCACAGGCTAAGGATATTTAGTGGCATCCAGGCGACAGATGTTCTGTGTGGAAGGTCTGGCCTCAATCTTATGTCTGGTTCTTTGGTGGGGTGCATGGAAACTGGGTACAGTTGAGGCGACAGACTGGAGCATCTACACATGACCTTTCCAGTATAGGCTGCAGGATAGCAGAGTTTCTTAAATTGCTATTCAGGGTTCCAGTAGTATGTGTTACAGCAAACAAGGAGGAAGCTGTGTGGCCTTTTATGTCTGAGCCTCAGAAGTCATGCTGTATCTCTTCTGTTGTCCTCTGCTGGGCTTTCTAAGCCCCCCTTCCCCCAGATTCAAGAGGAGGGTATATAAAGCCCACTTTTTGGTAGGCGGGAGGGTCAAAGAATGTTTTAAGATCTCCATAGTTTTAAATGAAAATTTGAGCAAGTAAATTATCATCTGGTTGGCATTGATTATATCTTTTTTTTTTTTAATTGAGATTGTTCAGATACCATATTACTATCCAAAGATCCAAAGTGTACAATCAGTTGCCCATGGCACTACCATACAGCTGTGCATCCATGAACACAATTATTTTTTTTTTTTCAATTTTTAGAACATTTTCATTACTCCAGAAAAGAAACAAAGACAATGAAAGAGGAAACTCACATCCTCCCATACCCCTAACCACGCCCCCCCTCATTATTGATTCATAGTTTTGGTATAGTACATTTGTTACTGATGATGAAAGAATGTTAAAATACTACTAACTGTAGTATATGGTTTGCAATAGGTATATATTTTTTCCCTATATGCCTCTCTATTATTAATCTCTAGTTATAGTGACATACATTTGTTCTAGTTCGTGAGAGAGATTTCTAATATTTGTATAGTTAATCATGGACATTGTCCACAAGATTCACTGTTTATACATTCCCATCTTTTAACCTCCAACTTTCCTTCTGGTGACATGCGTGACTCTGAGCTTCCCCTTTCCACCACCTTCACACACCTCTTAGCACTGTTAGTTATTCTCACAATGTGCTACCATCACCCCTGTCCATTTCCAAATATTTAAGTTCACCCTAGTTGAACATTCTGATTATAATAAGGAACCGCTCTCCATTCTTTAGCCTCATTCTATATCCTGGTAACTTATATTTCATGTCTATGTGTTTACATATTATAATTAGTTCATATCAGTGAGACCCTGCAATATTTGCCTTTATGTGTCTGTCTTATTTCACTCAATATAGTGCCCTCAGGGTTTCTTCATCAACCCATTTCTTTTAAGATGGTTTTGTTCAAACACTATACATTCTGTCCTAAGTAAACAATCATTGGTTCCACATATAGTCATGTATTTATGTATTGAGCACCATCACCACTCTCTATATAAGGACATTTCTTCCACAAAGATGTAGGAAGAGTCAAAGAAGGCAGAGAGGCAAAAGAAAAAGGCAAGAGAAAGAGAGAAAAGCAAACAAACAAACAAACAAAAAAACTTGATAGCTAGAAGGTGACAAAAGGAAAGACAGCATTAACCTAAAGTAGAATAAAGAGTCAGACAATATCACCAATGCCAGGAGTCCCATACCCTTCCCCTATTCCCCACCCCCCCCATATGCATTTAGCTTTGGTATATTGCTTTTGTTACATTAAAGGAAGCATAATACAATGTTTCTGTTAATTCTAGCCTCTAGTTTGCATTGATTATATTTTCCCCCCAATCCCACCCTATTTTTAACACCTTGCAATGCTGACATTCATTTGTTCTACCTCATGTAAAAACATATTTGTACCTTTTATTACAATCGTTGAGCACCCTAGGTTTCCCTGAGTTACACAGTCCCAGTCTTTATTGTTCGTCTTTTGTTCTGGTGTCCCACATGATCCCAGCCTTCCTCTTTCAACCATATTCACAGTCATCTTTGCTCAGTGTATTTACATTGCTGTGCTACTATCTCCCAAGGTGTTTTCCAAACCTCTCACTCCTGTCTTTTCCTCTCTGTCTCCAGTGCTTCCTTTAGGGTTTCCTGTAGAGCAGGTTTAACTCGGTCATTGTCTGTTTGTCAGAGAATATTTTAAGCTTTCCCTCATATCTGAAGGATAGTTTTGCTGGATATAGGATTCTTGGTTGGTGGTTTTTCTCTTTCAGTATCTTAAATATATCACCCCACTTCCTTCTTGCCTCTGGCTTCTGTTGAGAAATCCACACATAGTCTTATCAAGCTTCCTTTGTATGTGATAGATCGTTTCTCTCTTGCTGCTTTCAGGATTCTTTCTTTATCTCTGATGTTTGATAATCTGATTATTAAGTGTCTTGGCATAGGCCTATTCAGATCTATTCTGTTTGGGGTACACTGCGCTTCTTGGATCCGTAATTTTATGTCTTTCATAAGAGATGGGAAATTTTCATTGATTATTTCCTCTATTATTGCTTCTGCCCCTTTTCCCTTCTCTTATCCTTCTGGGACACCAATGACACGTAAATTCTTGCTTTTAGTTTTGTCTTTAAGTTCCCGGAGACGTTGCTCGATTTTTCCATTCTTTGCTCTATCTGTTCTTTTGTGTTTAGGCTTTCAGGTGCCTTGTTCTCCAGTTCCTGAGTGTTTTCTTCTGCCTCTTGAGGTCTGCTGTTGTATGTTTCCAGTGTGTCTTTCATCTCTTGTGTTGTGCCTTACATTTCCATAGATTCCGCCAGTTGGTTTTTTGAACTTGAAATTTCTACCTTATGTACATCCTGTGTTTTCATTATACAGTTCAACTCTTTCACTGTATCTTCCCTAAGCCTTTTGAATTGACTTATTATTAGTTGTTCCAATTCCTGCATCACAGCTGAAGTGCAAGTTTGTTCCCCTGATCAGGCCATAACCTCATTTTTCTTAGTGTAGGTTGTAGTTTTCTGTTGTCCAGGCATGGTTTCCTTGGTTACCCCAGTCAGGCCTCCCCAGACCAGAATGGGCTAAGGTCCCAGAAGGAAGAAATATTCAGTATCTGGTTTCCCTGAGGGTGTGTCTTAGAAAATTGGTGCACCCTGTGAGGCCTCGGGTCACTGTGCTTTTCCGCCCAGCAGGCGGTGCCTGTTAGCCTATAATTCTTGACTGGTGTAAGTTCTGAACAAAAGGCAGGTAGTAGAGCTGGGCCCCACCCCTTTCCTCTTAGAGAAGATAGATGCCCTAGGGGGAGGTCATTAGTATTTCAATGGTCTCTCTCTGCCTGTGCTATACCCTTGTCCGGGTCACAGAACTGGGAACTGAAAATGGCTGAGGCTTTCTCCACTGAGTCAAAAAAGAAACAGAGCTAGTCTGAGGCAACCCTCCAGCTCTCCAAGGTCAGTCATCACCCAAAGCCTCTGTCTACTTGTTGGGGATTCGTACCTTGTAGTGAGCAGTTCACACTCACTAATTAAAACCCCAGTTGGAGCTCAGCTCAGCTATGTTCCCTTGCTGGGAGAAAGCTGCTCTCTGGCACCACGAGGCTTTGCAGCTCGGGCTGTGGGGGAGGGGTCTCCCAATTTGGATCTGCAGTTTTTACTTACAGATTTTATGCTGTGGTCTCGGGCATTCCTCCCAATTCAGGTTGGTGTATGATGAGTAGATGGTCATGTTTGTCCCCCTGCAGTTATTCCGGATTATTTACTAGTTGTTTCTGGTTTTTTTTAGTTGTTCCAGGGGGACTACTTAGCTTCCACTCCTCTGTATGCCACCGTCTTAGATCTCCTAGTGGCGTTGATTATATCTTGATGGTTGAAAGAGTTAGAAGTTCCTGCCAAGCATGAGTAGCTGATAAGAGCAGATCTATTGGAATGTTTTAGGGACACTTAAGGTGTGGTAGAGTTAATGGCTGAATGTTTAACAGGTTTTTCAGACTTCTTCAGATATGCCAAAATAGCTGAGAGTTTCTTTTCTTTGTCTAGTCCCTGGAAAGCTGTTGGAACTAGAAAGAGATGAGCCAGCACAGGGTAATATTTATGAATGTAGATCCTGAAGCCAATTTGACCTGGAATCAAACTGTTGTCTTTGGGCAAATTATTTCACCCTTTGAAGCCTTGATTTCTCTTTGTAAAATGGATGAATAAGACATTGTGGGGTTACAGGATGAAAGGATGGAAGTAGAAAGCCTGTTTGTTGCTGATTGTGAGAACTGTTTCCCAGAGTAAGTGATAGGAATTGAAAAAAGGGGAGCAGTGGCTAAAAACTTCAGGAAATATGTAAACAGCTGCAAATAGAACCAACAGTTTAGACTTTCCCAAAGTAGCTTTCATGGAAATTGAGAGGGTATTACAGGAATTGTTGAAAAGTATTGTATGAAGAAAGGATCTTGTGGCCTATCTGGAAATGTTGAGTTTAACAAAATTCACAAACCTTTCAGAGATTCTTCCTTCTTTCCTGCAGTTTTCTTAGAGTCTTTAATATGAGTGTCTTGTCTAAGAAGGGGGATAATGTGTACACTGCTTTCAAAAATGGTCTATCCAGGGGCCATTTTTTAAGTAGAATCTTGGGGCTAGTCCTTCAGGAAAAGCACTTTGGGAAACATTGGTATAATGACAAGATAATACCAACACAGACATTAAAAAGAAGGGCTTAAAAACAGTTATATTTTAGAAAGGCATTAAACTTGTATTCTTATAATTAATGAATATTAGCATGGACATTACCTTGAATGGTAAACTGAAGTACTGTTAGGTTTATTTATAAATGATAACATTTGAACAAAATAATGACACAGTTGAACATTATACAACAAGTAAATTTCAAAGTAGGGTCAGAGTCCATGAGTTTCTGGTCAAAAATGCTTTCTGTTAATAACTAATTAATTGATTAAATATTGATTAATCAGTACTATGTGCCAGGTACTGTTTTAGGCCCAATGGACAAAGCACACAGAGTCTCTGTTCTTATAGAAAGTGTATTCTAGTTTGGTAAGACAGATAATAAACAATGAACATTATAAACAGGTAAATTGTAGTCTAAGAATATGCTTATTTGGACTGTATTTAAAATAATTGGATGTGAAAGAATTTGAATTTGGTGCTGGCAGGCTTTTGGGCTGATGGTTCCAGACTGTTTTGAAGAAGTAAACAATATAGGGGCCCAAACACAGAGGTCTTCTTTGGCTCATTTATGTAACAATTGAGTCTTGCCTCAAGACCCAGCTGTAATCCCAGCAATGGGATGAAGTAGAGCTCTGGTGACTCAGATTCTTTGGGTGGTAATATGGTCCATAGAAGGTGCCCAGGGGAGCAAGAAGCACATGGCGCTGGCATACGATGTTGAATGAATGAGTTTAGTGATGCACGGGATGTTAACTTGATATAGCATGGTTTAGGGGAGAGTTACTTGACTCAGAACTTTTCTCCCCTTTTAGGCTAGGTGGGGGTTGAGAAACTCTTATTCTTGGATTCTTTTCCCGTCATCCTCAATTGTATTTATTGGATTAGGAATTTGTGTTTAGTAGGAGGTTCTCTGTCTTGTTTTCATTCTGCCTTGTCCACTGTGTATGTCAGGCTGCTATTGAGCCCTGCAGTTTGACCTGAAATAAAAGAAGTCCTTTTGTGTTTGTATAAAAATATGAGATATTAGTAGATACTACAAGTGAGATACTAATTAATTATTTAACCTCCCTTTCATTGCAGATGATGCTGGCTGAATATCAGAGAGTAAAGTCAAAAATGCCTCCTACCGTTGAGCAACTGATGGTCCCTCATTTGGCTCGAGTAGATGAAGCTCTCCAACCTGGCTTGACCACCCTCAACTGGACATCACTGAACATTGAGAAATATTTAGAAAACTCTTTTGGCAAGATCAGTGAGTCTGTCTAAATGGTCATTGTTTCTTAATTTTAAAGGCTGTATTCTGAACATCTGTTGTATAATTTCTTATAAATATTGTGATATAAATAATGAAATGAGGAGTGTTATTCTTAAGCTGTTTCATAAGGAATTTTACCAAAATACCTAAATTCACTAGTTTACTGGAAACTGTAAATATTCACTATTTAATTTTCTTCCCAAAGATTAACCATATATTTTTATTCATTTTATTGTTGGACATTAGATTTTAAACGATGTTTGGAGTTACTCAGCTCTTTATACTCATAGATTAGTGTACTTTGAGACTCTTATTTGAAAGATGTGGAGGTTTGGACAGAGTAGAGTGCTGAACAATAGAATATACGAGAAAAGTTAAACAAATATTATTTTTCTTTGTTATGTACATAATACTCTTTAAAATATGTGTAAGGTGATATACTCCATAAAATGCAATTCTGTAGAATGTGTACACGTATGCTGCAAAGAGGGGGTCTGCGCCCAAATAAGTCTGGGAAATCCAGGTTACACAAGGTCAAGCAGGTTTCTTTTCTGGAGGACTTTTCAGAGCCTTTAATATGGCAATGTCCAGTAGGTCTCCAAAAGTGAGCTCTTTCACATGGTATTTCCCAGAATTCCTTGTCCACCTTCTAGGAGAGCATATCGACACCTTACAGTCTTCTCTGGTAGGCAGTGGAACAGAGTTTGGAACATGGTAATGGAGAGTTTTTTCAGGGAGACTTAGACATAGCTATTCTGCTCCTCCACCCAGCATCTTCCACCTTCTTGTCACCATGGCCCAATTCTCCTACTCTTTATTGCCTAGATTAAGTCCACTCCCAAGAAGCCCACTCTGACTACCCTTCTTCTGACATAACTTCCTCCTGTGACCTGTTGAGTTTAGAGTATTTATATATTCTGGCTGTCTTCTAATGTTTAGCATGGTTCCATCTTTCTCCCCAAACTGAGCACCAAGTGCTTGAAAATCAGGCTGTTTCTTACACTTCTTTGGTATTTCACTCTGTTGGGAGTGTATTAGACAACCATACACTTCAGATTCATAATTGCAATTGTTCTATAGTTAATCTCTTTCCATTTATCTCCCTAACACTCTTCTTACCCCTTGATTCCCATCACTTCACTTTGGGTCACCCCTTTTAGATGCCTCTTGAAATGTTCCTTTTATCAATCTCTTCACCTCCCCCTCTCTCTTTTATTTTAACCCCAGACCCTTCTCTTGGTCTGGTGTTTGTGACTGTTGAAGTAGTACCTACTCTATTTATAGCCCTAAATTGTCAAAAGTTTGCCTTATCAGTAGCTCTTCACCGTACCTTCCAAATATCTTCGTGCTCAGAAGTTTCCAGCTATTTCATTTACAGGGTGCTGTGAACTCAAGAATATTGTGGAAGTACTCCAGCTGAGGGTTGGAGTGAGGAATTATGGTTGACCTTCCTCTCCCCACTTTGTTTTCCTTTTAGATTGGTAGCTGGATTCAAAGGGATATTTGGATATGAATGGGATATCTTTTTGGCTCATCATAATTTGAAGCTTGAACAATATGAAATGTATTATCAGACAGCCGTAGAATTATAGGGAGTTAAAAAGATTGTAGAAATAATCTTAAATAAAGTCCCTCAATTTGAAGTTTGGAAAACTAAGATCCAAAGATGCAAAATGGCTTCCAAGCTCACGTAGATGTAAGAAGAAAGGATGAGTTTAGAATCCAGTTTCCTTGCCTCTAAACCAATATTCTTTCCAAAATACATTTCAGGAAATAGAACAAGAGGAAATTGGCTAAAATTCTGGAAGGAGGTATTCAGAAAATGTATAAAATCTTCATGATAAGAGTTATCACAACCAAATTAGAGAAGACTACCAAGTAGACTTTACTAATATTTTCCCTAGAGAATATTAGGATTAAAGTGTTAACCATTTGGATGTTTTGTTATAGTGTTCCCTGGAGATAGGGCGATAGTTTCTAAAGAAACTGTTCTTAGTTCTGTGATTCTATTATGTTTTCTTTTTGTTATTTATATTAAGGAAGCAAAATTGAACATGGATTAGGTTTCTTTGAAGGCAAAATTTGTTGACTCTCATGGATAGTTGGATTCTTTATTGCGTTAGTGAGTGAACTCCATTATTTTTGGGTGGCTATTTGTATCATGCATTTAAAAGAGAATTGGCTACTCCTCAAAATAACACAGAGGACTTCTTTGGACATGATTTTGTACACTTTGCATAGATGAACTTGAAGAAGCTTTGAAGCATCGATCAGTTAGAAAGAGACTTTTTTTTTTTGAATAGTAAAGAATTTTATTGAGCATACATGCTTAAATACAAATGTTAGCTTACTTTTACTAGTGAATATGCTTACCAGGTAGAAGTTTTTGGGATCATGGGTAACCTCTTTAATAATTAGCTTTAAAATTATAGTGACATTTTAGGCCTCTATTTTTTAGGAAGTAAAGGTATTTAGGATGTGTTTATATCTCTGATCCATCGTAGGTATATATCGCTGACTTTTTCTGTAGACAATATCAATTTCATTTCCTAGAGAAATAGTCTTATAAAAAAGAGGTTTTATTGTATGTTATCTATTGAAAAAATATACCACCCCTTAGATGGAAATCCATTAACCATCATTTTTACTGTTGATATAAAATTATTGTTCATTTCCTTCAGAATTGGCCTTTTCATCCATGGATGTTAGTGTTCAATATTACTTCAACACAGTTAAAAATGTACTTTATGATAATAACAGTAAAAGAAATATTTGGAGAATTTCAGTTTAATAATATTTGTAGAATACTAATGGTGGAATAGGTACTAGGCCAAGGACTAAAGATGTAAGGATGAAACAGGTGTGCTCTAGAAGAAGGTAAGATGAGGTGGTGTACACAGGGATGGAAGTGTTCTCAGCATCCAATGGCAGTACAGGAGTTGGGGGCACTCTAGACCTGCAGATTCATGGAAAACCTCCTGGGAGAGGTGCATTGGAGCTGAGTCTCCATGCAGGAATTGGGGTGAGGCAGGCAGAGAAAGCTGGGGCACTTAAAAAAGAAGAGTGTGAGAAAATGAAGCATGAAGCAATATGTCTGGGGGGCCCAATAAATAAACTGAGAGACTTTAATTCTGATTATACAACTGCAGTTCAGACATGTGCTGATTTTTTTAAAAAATGCTGTACTTAATCTCGTCTTCTCACTCATGTGATTTCCAGAGGACCTGGAGTTGCTGCTGGACAGGATCAATGATCTGATTGAGTTCCGCATCCATGCCACACTGGAAGAAATCAGCAGCACCCCTCTTTGCCAGCTTCCCGAGGAGGACCCGCTTACCTGTGAGGAGTTTCTACAAATGACAAAGGTTATTAGAAGATTGATATTTTTAATTTTAAAATATAGTTTTGTAATTCATTTTCCTATAAAGAAAAGGCATTTTGTGAAGCATAAGTTAGATGTTTTTCCTCTATCTGTTGTTGCTCTGTGATAGATGTGATTCAAATGCTGAACCCTCTGACAATAAATTGAAAATGAAGAGTAACGTATCTAAGGAGTCACTTAGATATGAGGAACAAATCACTTCTTTTCAGATCAGTGGAGGAAAACTGTGGTGGAACGCATTTCTGATTTTACCATATTTTAAAGAGAATATAGCTATTTTGCAGAAGAGCTCCTTGTCAACCTAAGGTTAATGAATGAAACAATTGTTTTAAGAAGCTTTTGGACAGGGTTTAAATGTTTTTGTTGAGAAGTGTTTCCAAAACTGGTGTTTGGTGGCTCCCAGTTCTGGAGCTGTTTGGGAAAGCTGGGAAAAGCAGGGTCTGTTTACAAACTGCTTAAGGTAAACACTGTACTCCATCTCCCCTTTATAGAGTCAGGGCACACCGACATATTAAAATAAAGGCTCTGAGAAGGTCTCCTGGAAAAGGATCCAGTTAGTTTTCTTTATCCCATTGTTTCTCAAACATATTTGCAAATGGGACATTTCTTTCCTTGTGCCACAATTAAGATCATAGGATTGATGTGCCATGAAGTTCCCCTTTGGAAATGCCACATTAGCATCACCTACAAAATTTCTGATAGATATCCTGATAGTAACGACTCTTCAATGATTATTTTAATATGATGTGTCAGGGGTCCCCAAGACCACCCAACAGAAAGACTCATGGATCTCTGCATGTAGTTGTACTCATGGATAAGACTTATAGTGACAAAATAAGGAAACACAGCTGGATCATAAGGAAAAAAAGATACAGAAGGACAGATGGAGCCACGTGCTGGCTTCTTTGTGCTTTCTTCCTCCCATGAAGTATCACACTGAGCTCACTCATCACCAGTAATGAAAATGCAGTAACATGTTTGCCGTATTTTTACCCAGGGAGACCTACTAGAGACTCAGCTTTCAAGGTTTTTATTGGGGCTGGTCATGCAGATACCCTCTGTGTAGAAGGTACCAAGATTCCAGTCTCCTGTAAGGAAAGCAGGTGTTCAGCATAAGCCACATGGTTTGAGCAAGCAGTCTAGGCACAGTAACTATCCTTAACAGTTAGGGAACATTCCGGAAATTCAAGTTGCCAACTCCAGACATGGGCCAACCTTGCAAGCTGTCTCAGCCCTGCTGTGTTCACCCTTTTCTGCACATATGGTAGTCTTCAGTTTACATTACATTATTATAAAAACACAGTTTAATTTCCATATTTTAGAAATTTTTGATTCCTCCCTCTCTTCACGTTTACTGACCATAGGTAGACCTAAGACATCTCCTTGTCCCTGCTACTCATTTTTTATCTTTTCCTCCTGTGAAAAATTGCTTGGCTCTGTAGTTTACCTATTACCCCTATTCTGATGATTATTTTATAAAAAGGCATTTCTGTGAAATCTGAATGTAAATTTTAGAATATTTTAAAAATGGAAAAAAGTAATATTTTTACCAATTATGCCACCATTGCCTAATAACGTGCCTTTTAATAAAGTTGTGATACTTATTGCGCATACAGTGGGTTCTGAACTGTGTTTTTTTCTTCCCAGTTAACATTTCTTCATAAAATATTTTTCATGTTTCTACATGGCTTCCACACTTACCATATTATTGGTGCCTGTATAGTATTCTGTCACATTGTAATATTATAATTAACTCTCAGTTCTTTATTGCTGAACATTTAGATGGTGTCTAAAGTTTTACTGTTTCGAAAAGCAATGTAGTGAATCTATTTATGTATCATTCTTTTTTCCCTTTTGGATTGTTTTCTCCCCAAACTGAGATTATTGGGTCAAAGAGTTGGCTTCATTTCATGTCTCTTGATGTTTGCAGCTAAATTACTTTTCAAAAGGATGATGTCAACAATGCAGTAGAACCAATTTCATACCTTCCAACCAATACTGTTTTATTATTGTTTACACATTTTAACTTATAGGCAAAAACATAGAAATAGTTTATTTGCAGTTTTTGGTTACTAATACAAGTGCATGATTTTCCTTGAAATTGTTTACATATCATAATTCATCTATTTTTTCAACAACTTTTGTCATGCTCCTACTGCAAACCACTGCTGGGGGTACAGTGTTGAAGAAAACAGAGAAAATCCCTGCTCATGGAGCCCACTTTCAAGTGGAGGATTCGGAAAAAAAAAATCCCAATAAACAAGCAGTATGTCAGGTGGTGACAAATTCAGTGGAGAAAAATTAAGATGGCAATGGGAAAAGGAGTGCTTGTTAGAGATTTACATTTTATGCCAATGGTCAGGGTCAGGGATGACTTCTGTGATCGTTTGAACAGAGGGAAGTGAGGGAGCAAGTTGTAAGAAAATCTTTGGGGATAGACATTTCAGGCACAGGAAACAGCAAGTGCAAAGGTCCTGAGTTATAACTCTGATGCTTTGGTAGCTGGTGGTAGATACACAGTTGAAGTACATTGAGCGTGTTGACGTACATCAATCCTACAATCTTAATTGTGGCACAAGGAAAGAAGTGTCCCATTTGCAAATATGTTTGAGAAACAATGGGATAAATCAAATAGAGAGGAAGACAAAGAAATGAATTGGGTAGTTGGTATGGCATGATCTCTGGGGTAGCAGGAGAGGCTGTATTCAGAATCTAGGTTGTGGAATTTTCCTTTAATAGATGGAGACATGTTGCATTCACTGAAATGGATGAAAAGGGGTTAATGATGGAGACAGATTTGCCTTCTGGGTGAAGGTGTGGGGTCATGGAAGTAGGTGAGTTCCTATGTTGCAGTCTTGTCAAAAGAAACTGAGGCACCAATAATAATCAATTTAATGGGTTTATTGAAGGAGAAACTACTCCAGCAGGGGGAGCTCAAATTGAAGTTAGAGTCTCAAAATTGTTAGCAAGTTATATTAGCTTATAAAGAAAATTAGGAGATTTCCAAAGGGAAATTACAATAATTGGTTGACATTTAGGTTCCTTATTATAAAGGAGGCTCTTACAAAATGAGGGATGATCATAGATTGGTTATTACAGTATATTTGTTTATTTCTGGTAGGCTATTTCTCCTGGACTGAAACCAGTTCACTTCTTGTTGTTGTGTAAACAGCAGCTTTTGAGGGTACATTCCATTTTTACAGAAAGTTCCCACTTTTATTTTTAACTCTTTAGAAACTCCCTGTTACTTCTCAGAAAAGGGTTCGCTCCCAGCAGTCAAATTATTTTATTTAACAGCCTCCATTTGCTTTGTGCTGTAGAAATTAAGGTCATTTTCTGAGCATGATGGGGAAGGATGGGGTAAAGATTTGAGAACACAGGGATTTGAGGCCACAGCTCTTTTGCAGCCTGGTAGAGGAAAGTGACTTCAGCATGTAGAAAAATTCCTGGGTAGCACTGGGGTCCAGTAGCATTTGGAGACCAGGGATTCCATTGCCATCAAAGGGGGCATTTTGATGAAACTATTTCTATCCTGTCCTCATCTGTGTGACAACTGCCTGTGTGTGCGAGGGGAGGTGGGGTGACCCGGTTTATCGGGGTTGGGATTCTCCAGGATGGGGGCCGTGGAAGGCTGAGGGAGTGATGGAGATAAGGATTTTGTTGCAAGAATAGTTGAGGTGAGGAGTCATGAATCAGGGGAGTAGGGGAGAATAGACCTGGAGCAAATAGGGGTGTTAGAGGGTTTCTGGTCTGGTGAAGCTCAAGAATTGTGGTAATGAGAACATGATGGAGCTCCATGTTGATTAGCCAAGAAGGAGTCTACTCCGGTTTTCGCATGCAGACCCTTTTGGTGGATTTCAAGGTCTAGGGTGTGGTCCTGGATAATAGTTGTTGAAACAAAGCAGGATGCGTTGAGGCACCTGCTTCGATGTATTGTTTTTGACAAAGGGGGCGTTTTGATGAAACTATTTCTATCCTGTCCTCATCCCGTTTGCGTTTTGCTTTATTAATTTCTGTTGTGTTCACATTTTTATGATTACATTTTCTCTTAGAGATAAATGATTAAGTGATTTAAAAAATTATTTTAGAGCTATATTAGCCTTTGAAAGGTTATCAGTCCCACCTTCTAACACTTTCAGTATAAAATAATTTTATGATTTAAAATATAATGTGCTTGTATTACTTAGAGGACTGAAAGCACTTCTAGAAAGTTAAGCACTGAGGGTTTCCTTTGAAAGCTGACCTTGGGAATGAGAGATTGCATCATGGCCTCATATCCTTCTCTCCTTTGTAGAGGGAGCCAGAGAATTTAAGATGCAGCCTTTTAAAAATGTAAATCATCTCTCAGAGAATGAGGAGCTAGTTTACACACAATGAGATGAGGAAGCTTGGCAAACATAAATCCTCTGTTGGTTGTATGTTATTTGCTGACCAAAAATAGTAACGAAGCACTTTTGAGTACTTACTATGTGCCAGGCACTGTTTTAAGCAGTTTGCGTGCATTATCCTGTGGAATACTCACAGCAGCTCAGAGTTAATTCCACTACATTCACCATTTTACAGATGGGGGAATTGAAGCCCCAAAGGAGTTCCCAGAATCACACAGAGCTTGGATTTAGACTCAAGTGGTTGGTACCTGAGTCCATACTTGTCTCTTGATGGTGTGAACTCACTCCAATCCTTGCCCAAGCTATGACCCCCTCTTTTTCATAACTGTCTAATTTTGGGGGTGGGCTTGGTAGTAGGGTGAAGTTATGAGTTGGGAGTGAACTTATTATGATATACTTTATTGGGTGATAAAGAAGTTCAATAGTTTGTTTCAGGATGCATTAGAATGATCCATTGTCAATGGCAACATCAAAATGGCTTATGCCCTGCAGGAGTAAATGGAGGTAAAGGTCAATGTGGTAAGGAGGGGAAAGAACCATGAGCCTGATGTTTGGACTGGATGGTCCATGAGCAAATTAGAGACACTCAAGATAAATATTGGTGAAACTTGAAATGAGTGGGATACTATGGCCAACTGACAGAAACCATTGTTTCATGGGCCTTTTTTTTCTCTCCAACTAGATGGTAAATAACTGACTCTATCGACATCAGATCCATCCATCCTTCATCTGTCTGTCTATCTGCCTATCTATATCTATCTATCTATCTATCTATCTATCTATCTATCTATCCATCTATCTATTTTCTATCTACTTACCTGTCTACCTACCTATCTCCTTCTTCTCATCCTCTTCCTCCTTGCTCTTTATCTTATCCATCTATACATTCTCCTACAGAATTGAGCAGAATGTTCCAGCCATAATAGTTTATATTTATTAGATCTTATTCTTGAGAAATGTGCAATGTTGTTGGAGAGGAGGAATATACCTCTGAAATTAGGAGCAGATGATTATGATGTGCTGGGAAGGGTGAGGAAAGAAGGAAGGCTATCTAGAGGCTATTTATGTGATACGAAGGTAACTTTGTGGGAACAGGGGCTGCTGAGGACTGTCAGAGTTATTTCCTCCATTGCTGGAGAAGTAAGTGTAATATTAGTCCATCCACCCTCCTCCACTGGGTGCTCTGTGTTGAATACATTCTTTTACAGGATGCCTGGTTTGGATTTAGAGTCAAGAGTATGGCCAAGCGTGTAGTTGCAGCTAAAACCTCACCTGGAGGCTGAACCCACAGTGTAGCTACCTTTACTGAGGTGCTCTCAAGAACTAAACAAATATGACACCATGTTGATCTTTTTTGATAGAACCTTTGTGTAAATGGTGCTCAGATACTACATTTTAAAAGCTCATTAGTGGAAGAAGCAGTCAATGAACTAATAAATATGTTGCTGGATGTGGAAGTTCCATCTAAAGAAGAAAGTGAAAAAGTATCCAGTGAGAAAAGAGTTGATTCAAAGAGTGAAAATTCAGGTAAGAGAGGGGTAATAGGAGAGTCTTATTTTTCTAGCAGAGTCATAGAAAATTAAATTTCATTTTCTAAATGGAAATTAATTTCACAGTTTCCAAACACCCTTCTAATTTTATTATTATATATTATAAATCTGAAATTATGACTCCATACATAATGAATTGTATGTATTTAATTACCATTATTTTTAACTTCACAGACATGTACATTGCATTGGCCCTTGTTAAGTCTCTTTGCATTTTTTTAAATTCAATTTTATTGAGATTATTCACATACCATACAATCATCCAAAGTGCTGTTGGCATTTTGATACGGTTGTGCCTTATTTCTCCTTGTTAATAGAGTAGGATGAGTCATTGATTGGAAACCGTCTTCGAAAGCATCTAGACTAGAGCAACAGATGAAGACACTGAGACAGATGAAGACACTGAGACACAGAGAAGGGAAGTTATTCCCCCAAGATTTCATGCTACTGGTGGAAGAGAGTGTACCGGAAGCTTTTGCAGTTCTAGCTCCTGCCTCTCTTGTTGGCTGTTTCCTCACAAAAAGAAGTGGCTTCCATAAGTCCATCCCGTGCCCTGATTTCCTCTTCTCTCCTTTTGATGGCATCACTTTCTAAGACAGTTAAATTTGCATGTAACTTATCTTAATTTTCTTACCTTTAATTGAAAAATATGGTTTTCTGTCTCACCCTGGAACAGCTAAAGGAGAAGGAAAACCCGACACCTTGGCGTCTTCCCTTAATGCCAGTGAAACCGGGCCTGGCCTCCTGCCTTTGGTCGCCATCAAGAGAAAGAAGAGAGACGCTGAGCTGTTACAGCAAGAAGCCTGTGAATTGCTCTCTCATTTCAACCATCAAAATGCAGATGCTCTTCTGAAAGTGACAAGGAACACCCTGGAGGCCATTCGCAAGCGCATTCATTCTTCCAACACAATTAGCTTCCGGGGTAGGAATTCCACACAGTTTGCCCACTGGCTGTCCAGGCATATGTGCTGCTGTGTGTGTGTGCGCGCGTGTGCGTGTGCGTGTGCGTGTGTGTGTGTGTGTGTGTGTGTGTGTGTGTGTGTATGTCTTCATGTCAATTTAGATAGTTAACTCCTTACCATTTATTGACTGTCTTGTCATAAGCTTTATACGTGTTATGAACTTTGGTCATCTCAACAATTCTATGAAGTGAATGTTATTATTCTCAATTTGCAACTGAGAAAACTGAAGTGCAGAGAAGTTAAATAATTTGCATTAGGTCACTTAGCTATTGTTAATAACATAAAAAAATCAACATTATTTTAAGTCTTTTTTTGTAGTAAGAAATAACATGTAAAATGAATTATTTTAATTAATGTTAAGAAAAAATGCATACTTTAACAAGAAGGTGTATGAAAAATTTGATGTAATTGTTAAATCATTGTTATTATCCAGTTTTAAAAAATGAGGAAGATCTTATTAATGACACTCTCCAAAGTAGAAAATTTTGACTATTTTTCTTTTCAATTTAGTACTTTCTAGTTGGTTTCCTTATTCTCAACACAATCATCTTTTCCTTAGCACAACTCAGAAATAGCCATTGCATTTCTGAGGTGGGTCAACAAAATTCCATCTAATCTAGAGATATTCTGAAATTCAGTTTTAGATTAAAAAAATTTAAAAAATGTAATAGTAGTAATTAAATGAAACAAAAATAATGGATAATATAAACTATTTTATATATCAGTGCTTGAGGGAAGGTGTCTGATATTTAATTAAAAGCAGGTAAATAAGTAGTTGAAAATATGTGGAAACTTTGAAATAATGTTTTCATTGGTGGTGTGGTTTATTATGTTTCACTTCACTTTGGAATGAAAGATGGTCCCTTTTCTCTTGTTTATTATTTTTTTCACTTTTTCTTTTAAAACTTGCTTAAGCAATAGAAAAATACTTTTTTTTTTTTTAGGGTTCAAAGAATAAAAAATATATGACCAAACTGAGGTCCCCCTTTGCCCACTCCCATTTTCTCTCTTTTTCCCACAGGTAACTACTGATAATACTTCACTGCGTACTTTTTTAGAACCATTTTTTTTAACATCGATTTTTATTCGTAAACACTTTATACCTACCAAGCAAAAACTCCACATTCCCCCTTCCCACCATTCCCTGGTAATCTTCTAATCTACTTTCTGTCTCTGCAAATTTGCAATTACTAGATATTTCATGTAAGTGATATCGTACCAAATTTGTCCTTATGTGCCTTGCTTATTTCACTGTGCATGATGGGTCATCCGTGTTGCAGCAGGTCTCATAACTCATTCCTGTTATGGCTGAGTAATAGTCCATGTGTGCTTATGTCATATTTTGTTTATCCATTCATTTATTTATGGACTTTTGAGTTGTTTCCACCCCGTGGTTATTGTGAATAATACTGCTATGAGCAGTATATATGGTGTATAGTATAGTATATGGTGTATAGTATATATATGGTGTATAGTATCTTTCTGAGACCCTGTTTTCACTTTCCCTGGTTATACACCTAGGGGTGGAATTGCGGGTGAAGTGGAAATTCTGTATTTAACTTTTTGAGGAACAGCCATGTTGCTTTTCGCTGTGGCTGCACCATTTTATATTCCTACCAGTAGTCCACTAGAGTTCCAGTTTCCCCATGTTCTCTCCAACACTTGCTATTTTCTGTTTTTTTTTTCTTTAGTAACAGCTATCCTGTGGTGGTGAAATGGTCTCTTATGGTTTTGATTTACATTTCTCTAATGGCTAATTATGTGGAGCATCTTTTTTTTTGGAAAATTGTCGGTTCAAGTCCTTTGCCCAATTTTTTTTTTTGGATTAGTACTAAATAGTTTATTTTTATGATTCTGTTGTTTTTTAAATTTTTTGCTTGTAAATTTTGAAAACTTCAGCTTTATTTCCAACAATAGATTGTCACAAATGTTTCATATCACTATGAATTATCAGTGTGCCATGACAAATTTTAAGTACATTTTTTCCGCAATTTTATTGAGCTATAGTCACATACCATAGAATCATCCAAAGTGTAAAATCACTTCACAGGATCATCATATATAGTTGTGTGTTCATCACCACAATCAATTTTTGAATGTTTTCATTACTCCAAAAAAGTGATAAAAATAAAAACAGGAATAAAAATAAAAGTAAAAAAGAACACCCAAACATCCCGTCCCCCATCCCCCCCTATTATTAATTTACTTTTCTGTCCCCATTTTTCTACTCATCTGTCCATACACTGGGTAAAGGGAGTGTAAATCACAAGGTTTTCACAATCACGCTGTCACCACATGTAAGCTCTATAGTTATATGCTTGTCTTCAAGATTCAAGGCAAGTGGGTTGCAGTTCAGCAGTTTCAGATATTTCCTTCTAGCTATTCTAATACACTAAAAACTAAAAAGGGATATCTATATAATGCATAAGAATAACCTCCAGAATGGCCTCTTGACTCCATTTGAAATCTCTCAGCCAATGAAACTTCATTTTTTTTTCATTTCTCTTCACCCTGTTAGTCAAGAAGGCTTTCTTAATCCCAGGATGCCAGATCCAGACTCATCTCCAGGAGTCATGTCCCATGTTGCCAGGGAGATTTACACTCCTGGGAGTCATGTCCCGTGTAGTGGGGAGGGCAGTGAGTTTACCTGCAGAGTTGGCTTAGAGAGAGAGGCCACATCTGAGCAAACAAAAGGTGGGGGGTGGGGGTAGTGGGAGGGGGTGACTCTTAGGCACAGTTATAAGTTGGCTTAGTCTCTCCTTTGCAGTAACAGCTTTTGCCCATTTTAAAATTTGGCTGTTTGTCTTTTTGTTATTGTGTTGTAAAAGATAGATATATGCTGTGCAACTGTTTTCTCATATTCTGTAGGTTGTCTTCACTTTCTTGATAATGCCCTTTGAAGCACAAAAATTTTTAAACTTGATGAAGTCAAATTTATCTGTTGTTTCTTTTGTCACTTGTGCTTTTGGTATCATATCTAAGAATACATTGCTGAATCCCAGGTCATGAAAATTGTCCTTGTATTATCTTCTATGAGGTTTATAGTTTTAGCTCTTATATTTAGGTCCTTGATCGATTTTGAGTTAATTTTTGTATATAGTGGGAGGTATGGGACCAATTTAATTCTTTTACATGTGGATATCCAATATTCCTAGCACCATTTATTAAAGAGACTATTTTCTCCGCATTGCATATACTTGACACCTTTGTCAAAAATTAACCGACCATGTATGTGCGAGTCTATTTCTGAACTTTCAATTCTTTTCCATTTGTCTATTTGGCTGTCTTTATTCCAGTACCACACTTTTTATTACTGTTGGTTTGTAGTACATTTTGAAATCAGGAAGTTTGAATTTTCCAACTCTGTTTTACTTTTTCAAAATTGTTTTGACTACTCATGGTCCCCATATATAAATTTGAGAATTGGCTTTTCCATTTCTGCAAAAAAAGGCTGCTGAAATGTTGATAGGGATTGCATTGAATCTGTAGATTACTTTGGGTAGTACTGACATCTTAACAATATTAACTCTTTCAATCCATGATCGTGGATGTCTTGCCATTTATTTAGGTATTCTTTAATTTCTTTCAGCAGTGTTTTGTAGTTTTATTTTATATCATTGGTTAAATTTATTCCTAGATATTTTATTCTTTTGGTTGCTATGGTAAGTGGAATTATTTTCTTAATTTCCTCTTCAGATTGTTCATTGCAATCCACATGTGTACAGAAATGCAAATGATTTTTGTGTGTTGATCTTGTACCTTGCCATTTTGCTGAATTCTTTTATTAGCTTGAGTAGTTTTATTGTGGAATTCTTTGGTTTCTTTGTGCCCAGTGGTTCAGTTCTCAGTTTATCTCTTTCCTCTTGCATTTTACTATAAGCTACAAGGAGAAGTCAGGCCACATTTTCCACATTAAGTTAGGAAATCTCAGCTAAATATCCAAGCTTGCCACTTTCAAATTCTGCCTTCCATCCAACATTGAGACTCAATGTTCCCAAGTTCTCTGCCACTTTAAAACAAGAGTCGCTTTTCTTCCAGTTTGCAATGACACATTCATCATTTCTGTCCAAGGCCTCATTGAAGTACCTTTAGTGTACATGTTTCTACCAACAAGTCTTGAAAACAATCTAGGCCTTCTCTGTCAAGCACCTCACAGTTCTTCCAGGATCTGCCCAATCACAAAACCATTCCCACGTTTTTGTTATTTGCACTAGCAGCACCCCACTCCTCTGGTACCAAAATCTGTTTTAGTTTGCTAGGCAGCTGAAAGCAACATACCATTTTAACAATGGGAATTTATTAGGTTACAAGCTTATAGTTTTGAGGCTGTGAAAATGTCCAAATCAAGGCATCATCAAGACGATGCTTCCTTTCCAAGGACTAGCAGCTGTGATCTGGGGCTCCTCTGCCACATGGCAAGGCACACAGAGGTGTCTGCTGGCTCTTCCTTCTCTTCTGGGTTTCATTGCTTCCAACTTCTTGCTTCTGTGGCTTTTTTTTTCTCCCTCTCTCTGTATTCATACAGTTTATAAAGGAGTCCAGTAAGAGGACTAAGACCCACCCTGGGTCACACCTTAGCTGAAGTAACCTAATCAAAAGGTCCTACTTACAACAGGTTTACGCCCACAGGAATGGATTAGCTTTAAGAACATGATTTTCTAGGGATACATACAGTACCAAACCACCACAGGATACCTTTTATTTCTTTTTCTTGCCTAGTTGCTCTGGCTAGAACTTCTAGTGCAATACTGAAGAGCGTTGGTGAAAGCAGGTATTCTTGCCTTGTTCCTGATCTTAGGGGGAAAGCTTTCAGTCTTTCACCATTGAGTATGATGTTAGCTGTGGGTTTTTCATAAATAACTTTCATCATTTTGAGACAGCTCTTTTGTATTCTTAGTTTTCTGAGTGTTTTCATCAAAAAGGGTTCTGGATTTTGTCAAATGCCTTTTCTGTGTTTATTGAGATAATCAGGTGGGTGTTTTCCTTGGTTCTATTTATGTGGTGTATTATATTGATTGATTTTCTTATGTTGAACTACTGCATTTCTGGGATAAATCCTACTTGGTTGTGGTGTATAATCTTTTAAATATGCTGTTGGATTCAATTTGCTAGTATTTCGTCAAGGATTTTTGCATCTATATTCATAAGGGAAATTGGTCTGTACTTTTCGTTTCTTGTGATATCTTTATCAGGCTTTGGTATCAGGGTAATGCTGGCCTTTTACAATGAATTAGGGACTGTTCCCTCATCTTGAATTCTTTGGAAGAATTGAGAAGGATTGATGTTACTTCTTTACATGTTTAGTAGAAGTCACCAGCTTCTGTCAGGAGTTTTCTTCAGTGAAGGTTTTTGATTATTGATTCAATCTTTGTAGTTGTTACATGTATGTTGATGTTTTTTATTTCTTCTCGACTCAGAACAGGTAATTTTGTATGTTTCTAGGAATTTTTCCATTTCATCCAGATTATCAAATTTGTTGATATACAATTGTTCTTATAATCCTTTTTATTTCTGTATGGTCAGTAGTCATGTCACCATTTTAATATCTGATTTTAGTTATCTGCAACTCTGATTTTAGTTATTTGTGACTATTTTCTTTGCCAATCCAGCTAAAGGTTTTTCAATTTTACTAATTTTTTCAAAGAATCAACTTTTAGTTTTGATTCTCTGAATTGTGTTTCTATTCTTTATTTCATTTATCTCTACTCTAATTTTAATTATTTCCTTCCTTCTGCTAACTTTGAGTTTTCTTTGTTCTTCTTTTTCTAGTGTGAAATTAGGTTATTGATTTGAGATATTTCTTCTTTTTAATATAGGCATCATAGCTATGTATTTCCCACTCAGCACTGTTTTGCTGCATCTCATAAGTTTTGGGGTATTTTGTTTTTGTTTCTGTGGTCTCTACTTCCTAATTTCTTTGTGATTTCTTCTTTAACCTATTGGTCTTTTAAGAGTGTGCACCTCTATGACACAGAGTCCTTTACTTTGGCAAAGAGATATAAATAGAACTTACCGAATGTTGGTTGATATGCTGAATATTAAATTACAGGTGTTTCCCAACTGTGTATATTACATGTATTTGTAACTCTCTTTATAAAGGTATGTAGGATATATGTGTGTGTGTATGTATGGATATACACACATGCATATATATATCTGTGTATATATATGTCTCTTTATTATATCTATACCTATATTCAACTTTAAAAGCCCCTTATATATGAATGATGGTAACACTTTATTTTCTTTTCCACTATTTTAACTGATCAGAGTTTATATTTTACACAAGGTGGTAGGAAAGTTACAGGTGCTGTTTAGAATTACTAATTGGTTATTTGCTCTAATCAGTTTGTTTTGGTTCTGGTTCTTGTCTTGCTCTGAGAGTTATTCTTATTTGTCATTCTTTGCCTACTTATTTTACATTTAATTTCTTGCCATTCTGTTATTTGGATAACATCATCTTTAAGAATTTAGTTAATAGTTCCCCTAGAACCTGATCCCACACAGTGGGTTTTCTGTATGGAGAGTGGTACCAATGAATTATAATCATTGGAAAATAGCTTGGTTTTCACTGAATTTCTCTATATTTTGAGCTAAATTAATCCTCCACTAGTTTTCATTCATTCATTCATTCAAAATATATGTTGAGCTCCTATAATGTTCCAGATATTCATTTTTAGTGCCTTAGTTTTGGTTAAACATGGTGCAAGCTCCACTTTAAGGTTTTAAGTTAAAATTTTTAAATCTTTCCTGCTTTGGGTTAATTCAGACAGTATCAGTGCATCCAAGATGAAGCAGAACAATCTGCCCATTTTCCGGGCAAGTGTCACTCTGGCCATTCCCAACATCACCATGGCTCCTGCCCTGGAAGATGTGCAGCAAACGTTGAACAAAGCCGTTGAGTGCATTGTCAGCATCACCAAAGGGGTTAGACAGTGGAGCAGTGAGCTGTTGTCTAAGGTGGGTATGGAATGTAGAAACTTTTTCATATAGGAACTACTATTACAAATGGGACACAGCTGAAAAACATCCTTTTACATTGTAGAAAAAGGTGCATGAAAGAAAAATGGCTGCTTTGCAAAATAATGAAGACAGTGATTCTGATGATGAAATGGAAGAAAATGAACTTCAAGGTAAATATTCCTTAATACTTTCAAAATAGTCATTGTAAATCAATGTATATTAAGTTTAAGTGTATGAAATTCTCAAATGAGATTAGGTCAGAATATTAATCTAAGAACCAGTATTAAATTTACAAAATATTATGAACTAAGAATTTTAACATTACCATTGCAAATAGTTCACTTCTAGTGGCAGGTTATTAGGGCACAATTGTTTGTGCATCACCGATTGCTGGTCAAATGTGTTGATAAGAACTGAGAGGTAAAAAGAGTTTTGGTTCCCAAGCTTGAAGAGAATCTCTTGCCATTATCACATTTCTTGATGTTCTAGAGATATTTTTGACCCATTATATATCCCATTTTGCTAACACACTGTGACTTTTTTTTTTTCTGTATATTCCAAGCATTTGTGATGCTTGTTGTATTCTGTACAATTAGGGAATATATGACTTCATTCAGGTTGTTTATGATACCAAATGTTATCTTTACTCCTGCACATTCCATGAAGCTACCCTGCACACAGACCCCATAATCAACTATTGCTTCATATCCCCTGGGATCATAAATCAACTAATTGCGAGGAAGAAACTGAAGCTAGTTCTTCTTTAAAACAGTCTGTAACTGAGGACAAAAACAAATCAAAACAACTACACAATGTTTATGATATTTAGTTATTTTATCTAAAGAAGTATATGTTATTATATTTATTGTTTTTCCATTTCAACTGTTTATTAGTTGGAAACAGCACTTTAGTGATAGAATAGTGTAAAATTCAGACTATTCTAAACTTAAAATATGTTCAACCATAAATTATATATTGAGAAGAAAAGAATGTTTAATGAAAATTGTATATAAATTTTTGTCATGACCAGAGGGCATTAAAATAAATAAATAAGCATGTCTTTTTTTATGATAGGTTTGAGATATAATTAGTATACTATAAAATTCATCCTTTTAAAGTGTACATTTCAGTGATTTTTGGTATATTTACCGAGTTGAGCCACCATCACTCTACTATCTAATTTTACATTTCTATCACCCCAAAAAGGAATCGCACACCCTTTGGCAGTCACTTCCATTCCCACTTCCCCACCCCTGGCAACCACTAATCTAATTTCTGTCCCTATGGATTTGCTGCTATTGGCATTTCATATAAATAGAATCATACTATATGTGATCTTTTATAATTAGCTTCTTTGACTTTGCATAATGTTTTCAAGGGTCATCCATATTGTAACATATGTCAGCACTCATCCTTTTTCCTGCCAGATAATGTTCTACTGTATGGTTACACTACATTTTATTTATCCATTCATCAGTTGATGGACCTTTAGATTGTTTCTACTTTTTGACTATTATGCATAAGGCTTCCATGAACATTCATTTAAAAGTTTTTGTGTGGATGGATGTTTCATGTTTCTAAACACCCAGGAGTAGAATCTCTGAATCATGTGGTAACTCTATCTCATTTTGAGTAACTGTCAAACTGTTTTCCAAAGTGGCTGAACCATTTTACATTCCCACCAACAGTCAAGGGTTCAAAATGCTACACATACTGGTCAACACTTATTTTTGTCAGCCTTTTGATTATTGCCATTCTAGTGGGTGTGGGGTGGTATCGCATGGTGGTTTTGATTTGTATTTCCCTAATGATTAATCATGTTGAGTATCTTTTCATATGCTTGTCAGTTATTTGTAGATCTCTTTTGGTGAAATGTCTATTTAAAACCTTTGTCCATTCTTTTCATGTGGGGTTATTTTTCTTTTGATAGTTGAGCTGTGAGCATTTAAAAAATATATTCTGGATACTTGTTATTAAAAATGTCAGTAGTTGCCAGGGGTTTGGGGAGGGGGGTAGAGGGATGAATGGGTAGAGCACAGGGCACTTGCAGTGAAACTATTTTGTATGTTACTGTAACAGTGGATACACGACATTATGTATTTGTCAAAATCCATAGATCTGTACAACACAAAGAGTGAACCCTAATGTAAACTGTAGACTTCAGTTAATAATCTGTCAATATTGGTTCATCAGTTGTAACAAATATGCCACATTAATGCAAGACGTTAATCATAGGGGAAACTGTTTGGGAGGAAGGAGTATATGGGAACCCTCTGGACTTCCTGTGCCTGTTTCCTGTAAACCTAAACTGCTCTTAACAATAAAGTATATTTTTCAAATGTTTATACTGTACAGTTCTATGACTTTTTAAAAGTTTTATTCTAGTAACATACACACAATCCATTTTGGATGCTTTTTTTTCTCATTTCTTGCCTAATTGCTCTGGTTAGAACTTCCAGTACAATGTAGAATAGAAGTGGTGGCAGTAGGCATCTTTGTCTTGTTCCTGGTCCTAGAGGGAAAGTTTTCAATCTTTCACCGCTGAATTTGATGTTAGCTGTGGATTTTTCATATATGCTCTTTGTCATGTTGAGGAATTTTCGTTCTATTCATAGTTTTCTGAGTTTTTTTTTTTTTTATTTTATCAAGAAGCGGTGCTTGATTTTGTCAAATGCCTTTTCAGTATCTATTGAGATTATCATGTTTTGTTTTCATTCTATTAATGTGGTATATTTCATTAATTGATTTTATTATGTTGAACCACCTTTGCGTACCCAAGATGCATCCCACTTGATTATGGTGTATAATTCTTTTATTGTGCTGTTGGATTCAGTTTGCTATTATTTTGTTGAGGATTTTTGCATTTATATTCATAAGGGATATTGGCCTGTATTTTCTTTTCTTGTGTTGTCTTTATCTGGCTTTGGTATGATGTTGGCTTCATAGAATGAGTTAGGGAGTGTTCCGTCCTCTTGGAAGAGTTTGAGCAGGTTAGCGTTAATTCTCGGAAAGTTTGGTTAAATTTACCAGTGAAGCCATCTAGTCCTGGGTTTTCCTTGGAAGGTTTTTGATGACGGATTCAATCTCTTTACTTGTAATTGTTCTTTTGAGTTCTTCTGTTTCTTCTAGAGTCAGTGTAGGTTGTTTGTGGGTTTCTGGAAATTTGTCAGTTTCATCAAAGTTGTCTAATTGGTTGGCATACAATAATTCATAGTATCCTCTTATAATCCTTTTTATTTTTGTGGGGTCAGTAGTAATGTCCCCCCTCTCATTTCTGATTTTATTTATTTGTACCTTCTTTCTTTTTCCTCTGTCAGTCTAGCTCAGGGTTTGTCAATTGTATTGATCTTCTCAAAGAACCAAGTTTTGATTTTGTTGATTCTCTCTATTGTTTTTTATTCTCAATTTCATTTATTTCTGCTTTAATCTTTGTTATTTCTTTTCTTTTGCTTGCTTTGAGAGTATTTGCTGTTCTGCTTCAAATTCCTTCTGGCTTGCAGTTAGGCCTTTGATTTTGACTCTTCTTTTTAAATGTAGGTATTGAGGGATATAAGTTTCAATGTCAATATTTGCTTCATTTATTTTGGGGCTGTGCTGTTAGATGCATATACATTTATAATTGTTATGTCTTCTTGTTGAATTGACTCCTTTATCAGTATATAGTGTCCTTCTTTGTCCCTTGGTAACTGTTTTTTGTTTAAAGTCTATATTATCTGTTAGTAATATAGCTACCCCAGATCTCTTTGGATACTACTTGCATGAATTAATTTTTTCCATCCTTTCATTTTCCACCTACCTGTGTCTTTGAAGTTAAGGGGAGTCTCTTGCAAATAGCATGTAGTTGGTTCATGCTTTTTAAAATCCATTTTGCCAATCTTTGCCTTTTACCTGGAGAAGTTAGTCCATTTATATTTAAAGCAGCTACTTATAAAACAGGACTTTCATATCTATTTGCTGTTTGTTGTTTGTAAGCTTCATACCATTTTTGACCCTCAATTCCTCCTCTAATACCTAAAATAAATATGAAACAAATATTTATTTGATATTTTTGTAGTATACCATTTTGAATCCCTTCTCATTTCCTCTCTATAATTTTCTTGGATTTTTTTTGGAGGTTATCTTAGAGATTAAATTTATCATCCTAAATCTATAATAGCCATGTGTGATTTGATACCAATTTAGCTTCGGTAGCATACACAGTGTTACTATACCCTCTGTCCCCTCACATTTTTGTTATAGTTGTTACAAATTATATCTGTATACCTTATATATCCAAAATCATAGACTTACCATTACTTTTTATGCATTTGCATTTTAGAACCTATAAGAAATAAAAAGTGGAATTATATACCAAACATACAATACAATAGTACTGGCATTTATAATTATCCATATGATTACCTTTACTTTGGGTCTTTATTTCTTTATGACACTTCAGTTTGGTGTCCAGTATCCTTTCCTTCAGTCTGAAGAACTCCCTTTAGCACTGCTTGTAGGGCAGGCCTAGTGGTGATGAACTCTCAGCTTTTGTTTATTTGTGAATGTCTTGATCTCTCTCTGGCAATTATTTTCTTTTAGCACTTGTAATGTTTCATCCCTCTGCCTTCTTGCCTCCATGGCTTCTGATGAGAAATCTGCACTTAATTTTATTGGAGCTTCCTTGTACATAATACGTTGCTTTTGTCTTGGAACTTTTAGAAATCTCTCCTTGTCTTTGACATTTGACTTTGCTTTATCTGGGTGTGGTTCTCTTTCTGTTTATCCTGTCTGAGGTTTTTTTGGACATGTTGAATGAATACATTCATGTCTTTCATTAAATTTGAAAAGTTTTCTGCCATAATGTTTTTATTTATTTATTTATTTTTATTTATTTTTTCCCTTTTTAATTTTTATTGGGATTGTTCAGATACTATACAATTATCCAAAGACCCAAAGTGTGCAATCAGTTGCCCCTGGTACCCTCATACAGCTGTGCATCCATCACCACACTTAATTTTTGTTCAATTTTTAGAATCTTTTCAGTACTCCAGACAAGAAATAAAGTGAAAGATGAAAAAAGAAAAAAAGGAAAGGAAACTCGAATCCTCCCATATCCCTAACCAACCCCCCTCAGTTGTTGACTCATAGTGTTGGTATAGTATGTTTGTTACTGTTAATGAAAAAATGTTGAAATACTATTAACTGTAGTATATAGTTTGCAATAGGTATATATTTCTTCCCTATATGCTCCTCTGTTATTAACTTCTAATTGTATTGCATACATTTGTTCTGGCTCGTGGAAGAGATTTCTAATATTTGTACAGTTAATCATGGATATTGCTCACCATAGGATTCAGTTTTATACATTCCCATCTTTTGATCTCCTTCTTTCTGGTGACATATTTGACTCTGAGCTTCCCCTTTCCACCTCCTTCACACACCATTTGGCACTGTTAGTTATTCTCACATCTTGCTACTGACACCTGTGCTCATTTCCAAACATTTAAGTTCATCCTAGTTGAACATTCTGCTCATACTAAGCAACTGCTCCCCATTCTTAAGCCTCGTCCTGTATCTTGGTACCTTATATTTCATGTCTATGAGTTTACATATTATAATTAGTTCCTGTCATTGAGACCTGCAATATTTGTCCTTATTTGTCTGGCTTATTTCACTCAGTATATTGCCCTCGAGGTTTTGTCATCAACCCATTTTTTTTTAATATGGTTTTGTTCACACACCATACATTCCATCCTAAGTAAATAATTGATAGTTATCTGTATGGGCATATATTTATGTGTTCACCACCTTCACCACTAGCTATATAAGGGCATCTACATTTCTTCCACAAGGCAGGAGGGAGAGTCAAAGAAGGTAGAGAGGCAAAAGAAAGAGGGAAAAAAAAGACAGCTAGGAAGCAGCAAAAGGAAAAATAACTCTAAATCAAAGTAGAGTAAAGAGTCAGACAATACCACCAATGTCAAGTGTTTAACATGCCTCCCCTATCCCCCCTCTTATCTGTATTTACCTTGCTATATCGCCTTTGTTACATTAAAGGAAGCATAATACAATGATTCTGTTACTTATAGTCTCTAGTTTACATTGATTTCATCCCTCCCCCAATGCCTCCCCATTTTTAACACCTTGCAAGGTTGACATTTGCTTGTTCTCCCTTGTGAAAGAACATATTTGTACATTTTATCACAATTGTTGAACACTCTAGATTTCACCAAGTTACACACTCCCATTCTTTATCTTTCCTCCTTTCTTCTGGTGTCTCACATGCTCCTAACCTTCCTCTCTCAACTGTATTCATAGTTATTTTTGTTCAGTGTACTTATTGTGCTACCATCTCCCAAAACTGTGTTCCAAACCATGCACTCCTGTGTTCTCCTATCACTCTGTAGTGCTCCCTTTAGTATTTCTGTAGGGCAGGTGTCTTGTTCACAAAGTCTCTCATTGTTTGTCGGAGAATATTTTGAGCTCTCCCTCGTATTTGAAGGACAGCTTTGCTGGATATAGGATTCTTGGTTGGTGGTTTTCCTCTTTCAGTATCTTAAATATATCACACCACTTCCTTCTTGCCTCCATGGTTTCTGCTGAGAGATCCGCACATAGTCTTATCAAGCTTCCTTTGTATGTGATGGATTGCTTTTCTCTTGCTGCTTTCAGGATTCTCTCTTTGTCTTTTACATTTGATAATCTGATTACTAAGTATCTTGGCGAAGGCCTATTCAGATCTATTCTGTTTGGAGTATGCTTTGCTTCTTGGATCTGTAATTTTATGTCTTTCATAAGAGATGGGAAATTTTCATTAATTATTTCCTCTATTATTGCTTCTGCCCCTTTTCCCTTCTCTTCTCCTTCTGGGACACCAATGATACATACATTATCATACTTTGTTTCATCTTTAAGTTCCCGGAGACGTTGCTCATATTTTTTTCATTCTTTTCTCCATCTGCTCCTTTGTGTGAAGGCTTTCAGGTGCCTTGTTCTCCAGCTCCTGAATGTTTTCTTCTGCCACTTGAGATCTGCTGTTGTATGTTTCCATTGTGTCTTTCATTTCTTGTGTTGTGCCTTTCATTTCCGTAGATTCTACTAGATGTTTTTTTGAACCTTTGATTTCTGCCTTATGTATGCCCAGTGTTTTCTTTATAGCCTTTATCTCTTTTGCAAAATCTTCTCTAAACTTTTTGAATTGATTTAACATTATTTGTTTAAATTCCTGTATCTCAGTTGAAGTGTACGTTTGTTCCTTTGACTGGGCCATAATTGTAGGTTGTAATTTTCTGTTGTCTAGGCATGGTTTCCTTGGTTACTCCAATCAGGTTTTCCCAGACCAGAACAGGCTCAGGTCCCAGAAGGGAGAAATATTCAGTATCTGGTTTCCCTGAGGGTGTGTCTTAGAAAATTTGTATACCCTGTGATGCCTCAGGTCACTGTGTTTTTCTGCCTAGCAGGTGGTGCCTGTTAGCCTATAATTCTTAACTGGTGTGAGGAGGTATGGCTGTGTTCCCCCAGGCTCTGGGGTCTGGTTCTGAATGGAAAGGGCCCCAACCCTTTCCTCCTAGAGAAGACAGACCCCCCAGGTGGAGGTCATTAGCATTTCAATGGTCTCGCTCTCTGCTTGTGCTGTCTCCACCCTTCTCTGAGTCACAGCACTGGGAACTGAAAATGGCTGGGGCTTTCTCCACTGAGCCGCAAAAGAAACAGAAAGTCCCCTTCGGACCTAGTCCGAGGCGACCCTCCAGCTCTCCAAGGTCAGTCATCACCCAAAGCCTCTGTCTGTTTTTTGGGGATTTGTACCTGTAGTGAGCAGTTCACACTCACTACTTGAAATCCCAGTTGGAGCTCAGCTGAGCTATATCCGCTTGCTGGGAGAGAGCTTCTCTCTGGCACCATGAGGCTTTGCAGCTCGGGCTGTGGGGGAGGGGGTCTCATGACTTGGATCCACAGGTTTTACTTACAGATTTTATGCTGTGATCTCGGGCATTCCTCCCAATTCAGGTTGGGGTATGATGAGTGGATGGTCTTGTTTGTCTCCCTGCAGTTATTCTGGATTATTTACTAGTTGTTTCTGGTTATTTTTTAGTTGTTCCAGGGGGACTACTTAGCTTCCACTCCTCTCTATGCCACCATCTTAGATCCTCCTGCCATAATGTTTTGAATAATTCTTCTTCTTTCTTTCTTCTCCATATTGCACTCCCCTACTGCATACATTGGTACACTGGATGTTGTCCCATGGATCTCTTAGGCTTTGTTCACCTTCCCCCCCCCCCCCCCACTTTTTTCTTTCTTCTCCTCAGCCTGGATCATTTCAATTGTCTTGTCTTTGAGTTCACTGATTCTTTTTTCTGCTACATCTAATCTCTTTTGAAGCCCTCCAGGGGTTCAGAGTGAGCTCTGACTCAGATCAAGTAAAGATATGCTTGTGAATGGGGATTTTCCAGGGAGCTTTCAGACAGGTCAAATAGCATTTTGAGGAGCTCCAAAGCTAGAGTGTTGCCTCCAGTGGCCGCTAGGCTGATGTTTTGTGGGTACCACATTTGCAAGCTACTGATTTTCAAAGCTAGCACAGAGCTGGATAGAGGGTGATGGGAATAGAGAAAGTTAAAATTCCACAAAACCCATTGTTATTGAGATTCAGCAGTTTTCTTGAAAACAAGCAAGCAAACAAACAAATACTTCTTTTATTGTTGCATGCCTTTGGTTAATATCCAGAGTTCCAAAAATTGATAATCACAATTTTGCCAGTGTCCTCACTGCTTTTATGAAGATTTTCAGAGGTCTTTACTTTATTGTTCCAGAAATCCTGTTGTGTTTTTAAAATATGCTTCCTATGCTGTGAATATAAACCTTCTTTTTTTTTGCTTTTAGATACTTTTGAGATTGCATCAGTAAACTTGCCCATTCCAGTGCAAGCCAAGAACTATTATAAGAATGTCTCTGACAACAAAGAGATTGTAAAATTAGTCTCTGTACTTAGCATGATTATCAACTCTACCAAAAAGGTATGTCAAGAGGATTTGTAGTCTAAGCACTTGGTTTTACAACATATCCCCATTTCAAAGTGGAACCCCACAAGTTCCATGTAGTCTGGGTTTTCCCCACTGTACTTCCAAAGAGCAGCTAATGACATCTCGTACACGCTCTGCAAGTGTTTCTTTAATTGAAAATCACTTTCTTTCTAGATTGCAAGGAGGAAGAGATTGCTTATTCCAGTGTTGTGTTCTGGCTAATGCCTTTACTTGTTTCTTTTAGTGCAAATGAATCCAACTGTTAAAATATCTGATCCTGCCCAAAGAACAAAATCAGAATGGGCTTATAATTCATCCTCATATAGTTGGTGATACTAGTATATTTGAAATAGAATAAGGTTTACAATAAACTTTTCATATTTGTTTAGCCTCAAATTTTACAGTAAAAATTTATATGCATTGTCATGTGGAAATTAGACAAATATAACAATAAATAATATATTAACACTGTCAATACAAACTTGTACTGGACGTGAATGTAAATTCAGGTTAATTTCTTTCTTCCAACCTGCTCCTCTCTCAACTTTCCCTTTTCTGTTTAGGGTAAAGTCGTTCTGGTAATCAAAAAGAATCAAAATCCTGAAGTCACTTTTTACTTTTTTTAATTTTCTATATCCACATTGCCACTATGACCTGTCGCTTAACAAATATTTCTTAGTGATGAGGGAATAGTTATTACTCAGTCAATATCTCTTTTCTGTTATACTCAATTTTGATAGAATGAGTTACAATTGTTTGAAAGCACTTTGAAAATCTGCCATAACAATGTAAGGAAATATTAGGTTTAGTTTTAATGCATTCCTGAGGGAACTGGAAGCTTATGCAAGCTTTCATTTTTCTTTTCTTGATATATCAAAGGTCCTGTACTTAATTTTTCTCTAGGGACAGTGTTCACATAATTCACTCTGACAAATATTTGACAAATCTTTATCTAGTACTTAGTATACCAGGCTCTATACTAAATGATAAAGGCAAGTGGAGTATAATAAAATCTCAGTAATCATTGGAAATACAATAGAATAAATCAATAATAAAGGCCAATACTTTCTCTAAATATAAGCAGCCAGTATTATAAAAATCTAAGTGTAAGATATAGTAGTTGAAATTAACATACTTCCAGCAACATAATACTTATCCCTGTGTCATTTTTGTTGTGCTTGTACATTATTTGAGGAAAATGCACAGATCTTGGTCTTCCTTAAAATAACAGAGAGAACTGACATTTAGAATATCTTGAAGGACTCTTTCCAGATTTATAGGCTGGCCAAATTGTTTCTGGAAGTGCATATTCACACTTATCATATTACTAGACGTGGCCAGCCTGCCACAGCCATAGCTCCTTCTGAATGATGTTGCGTCAATCACTGAAGACCCTATGAGCATTGCCCCTTCCTCTGGCCATAGCTGTGTGGACCAGAATGTAAACCTGAGCTGCACTGAGCAAGTTCATTGGTTGGCCATCAACTTCTAGCATGGCCTGGCTTGAAAAGATGAGCTGGACAAATACTCAAAATAACATTTAAGCACACAGCTCTGCCTGTGTAGTTCATGTAACTTTTCTTTTAAGCTTTTGGTTATGGCCACCATCAAATTTTCTGATTTAATAAATATTCACACTTTCAGATAAAATAGATGAAAGTCTAAAATTAGGGTGCATTCTGAATATTATGAAAGAGCTCAGGATTCTGGAATTTCTAACCGTATTCAGGAGTCTTTGATAATCTGTCATTCATTTTCCAAACCATCATTCATGTGTGAGTATGTCTACAGGTAGTTGCAATGTTTGGGGTATGTACGTCAGCAATGCACTCTGTGCCAAGTGGTCAGTTTTGGTGGGTACAGGCAGCGATGGGCCTAGCTTTTTGCATTTTTAGTAGGTAGGAAGTCTTATCACCCATTAAACCCAAGGCTCTGAGGGACATTTTGGCTGCATGCAGGGGCTGGAGTGAAACTACTTTGCTTAAAATAATTGCAGCAGTTAGACTGTGTTGGTAAAGCTCCACTCTGTCAAATGACTGCACTTGCTCTTCTCTCTCAATGTTTTCATTTTCCCATGCAGATACAGCTCTGAAATTATAGCATAACCCAGTGGAAAAACTTCATTCTCAAGAGATGTAAACATTAGAAATAAGAAGACAATTTTTAAATTGTTTGTAGATGATATGATTATCTACCAAATAAATTGAGAGGCTAATCTGAAAAAAAAGCATGGTCTGACAAGAGTGAAATTGGTAGTCAGTTGACAGATATTTCCTGTTTTGCAAAGTTGTACATTTAATATAATAAGGGTTTTGAGAAAAACAGGGTTGAGGTGGACACAAAACCCTAGATAACTTTGTAATGAGAGTATATAAAAAACAATAATAATCATAGAAAAATATTAACACACTTAATAAAATTATTATAAATAAAGGACTTCAGCATAAAAAATGAAGTGAAAGAAGCTCGGTGGAAGGTGGTGAAACATTTGAGGTGTCTGAGTTATGGAAACAAGGAAAAAATATACAAAGACTAGGTTGAACTGTGCAAAGAGCATTCTTAAGCCGTAGCAGTGACCACATCTGTCCAGGAAGAAGTGGTGACTGGGTGTGGTGCACGGAGCTGTGCGCCTCTGTGGCTTGCTGCTTGTGCCTCCTTCAGTTCACTTTATGCTTAGCTGCTTTTAAATGATAGTATAAGACAAAGTGCTGGGGAGAACAGCATTTGATCCTATGACCTGCCCATTATATTGACATGATCCCTTATTTACCAATTGTGAGCCAATGTTCCTTACAGAAGTACACTTTGTAGTAAACTGGATTGTGCATTAAATAGTCAATTTTTTAACCTATATGCTATCCAGAGCCAGTTATAAAGAGAGTGGGGAAAGACCCCATTTACAAAAGCATCACTGAAGGCATACCTAGGAATATACATAAAAACGAGTGTGTGGGGTCTTAGTGAAGATTACCCTAAAACCAAGTGTTAGTTTTTAAAAATATTGAAAGATATGGGAACATATAGCATGTTTCAGGATTGGGAGATTTAATTTTGTACAGATGCCAATTCTTATCTAATGGATTTCTACATGGTCTGTGATTCTGTGAAACATTCCAATGGAGTTTGATGCTAGATATTTTTTTTGCCCTCCCAGATCCACACTCTGCTCCTGGGGATCTGTTTGTCTTGGGGTGGGTCTTTTTGCCCGGTGGGGGGCTGACTTGTGGGAGCACATCAACAGGATCCTCTTGGGCTTTTCAGTGGGGTTTGACCAATGGGGAGAACTGGAGATCTGAGGGAGGGAAGAGAGTGACCCAGGTTAATTTTTCCCACGACACCTTTCCTATGACATTACCTCCAGCTGTGGTTTTTGACGTCAGGGTCCAGCTCCAATCAAGAGGGCCCTCTCTTCTAGTTGCTAGACTCTCTCTTCTAGTTGCTAGAGAATGTCCTCCTCCCTGCATCTCCTTGGCTACAGATGGCAACAGTTTCACTGTTTCTGACCCTGGGGTACTGTCCACAACTTTGTACATGGTCCCAGTTCATGGCATTTCTAACCCATCACACAGTTGCTAATTAAACATTTTAATAAATCCATAGGAAACCTCAGCAATTTGTAAATATTCACTTATATCTTGATGCCATTTCAGATTCTTCCTTCTCAACGTCTGTTATTTATATTCTAGGAAGTTCTTACGTCCATGGAGTGTTTCAAACGCTACAATCACATTTGGCAAAAGGAGAAAGAAGAAACTGTTATGACATTTATTTTGAAAAGCCCCTTGCTTTCAGAATTTGAATCCCAGATTCTCTATTTCCAAAACTTAGAGCAGGAAATTAATGCTGAGCCTGAATATATCTGCGTGGGTCCCATTGCGCTGTACACAGGTTGGTTCATTTCCTTTCAGACAGTTGTGAAAATTCAACAGTGTTGTTCTATATCTACCTATTTAGTATTCTAGAGAGTTCTAGTTATCTTAAAGATTGACTTTCCTTTTATGGGCCTCCAGCTTTAAAACCAGTTTGTAGCCTTGTTTTTAATTCCCTTCTGCATAATTTGTTATTCTGGCTATTTTGAACACTTTGCTGCTAAACTTTGAAAGTAAATGTTAATTCAGAGAAAGAGGCTGGGTCTGTTGTATTTGGAATTAAAGTTTACCTTTTAAAAATAAACACAATAACAATTGATTTGAAGCTCCAATCTCCAAGGGTTTTGATGTACTTTTTTTCCTAGCATTTTGAAATATGCTTTGAATTGGTGCAAAAACAAATTTAATAAAATGAATAAATGTGTAATGATTAGGAAAAAGTAATTTTTTTTTTCAGTTTAACTTTCCAGGTACTCAAGGGCTACAAAGTGCATAGTATTTACTATTGATGAATAATAGCGCTGTGCCTTCCTAAACTGTTTTACAATTTTCAAACTGAGCTGTGAACATCTGTGTTTTCCAGCTGACTTGAAGTTAGCCCTGACTGCTGAGACAAAGGCCTGGATGGCTGTCATAGGCCGCCACTGTAATAGAAAATACAGGAGTGAGATGGAAAACATTTTTACACTCATAGAAGAATTCAATAAGAAACTGAATCGTCAAATTAAAGATATTGATGATATTCGGATTGCTATGGCTGCACTGAAAGAAATCAGGGAGCAGCAAATTCCTATCGATTTTCAAGTAGGACCTATTGAGGTAAATAATAATCATTTGTTCATTGTAGAAATACCTCCACGTGGTGAATGCCATTAAGTGACATTATGACCAAGTGTCTGGACTGTGGTTATAAATGGATGCTAAACCTCAGAACAGTAATTTCAGAAATGATGATATTTAATCCAATTGCACATACTGTGACCAGTTGTAGTCTTTTAGATGCTGTCTTAGGTCAGGTCCATAAAAGTGGAGCCTGAGATGAGGATTTCTGTGCCAGTCATTTATGGAGAGAGTGCTCATGGGAGCAGGGGATTGAGGGAAGCAGGAAAGAACAGGAGGAAAGCTAAGCTAAAATGTGGCTCTGCTGGAAATGAACTTCAGGCTGATCCTGTGGTGAGCTCTGGAACACGCATTGTACTACTTCATCGGTGCCACTTTGAGGCAGGACGGACTGATCTTTGCACTGCCAGCTCAGTTGGTTATGGATCATAAAGTCCCCATCAGGAGGCTCCCATTCAGCTTAGGGAGATTTTTTTTTAGGGTAGGAGTCAGCTGTGATCTATGCAACCAATACTTCCAGCTGGGAATGGGAATGTAACCTGGTAATTGGGATCTGGGAGGGGCACCAACAGTGTCCATACATGTGTTAACTCATTCAATCTTTACTGCAACACCCACTTTACATGCAAGAAAATTGAGGGTCAGAGGGGTTATGCAATTTGACTTAGTGTTGCACGTTACTTTTATTTTTATATTATATCATACTGTCCTTTCCAGATTATACACCATGGCCAAGTAGGATTTATCCCAGGAATGTAAGAGTGGTTCAAAATACAAAAATCAACCAATAGAATAGAAAGAATGAGAAAACCCACCTGATGATCTCAATAAACACAGAAAAGGCATTTGACAAAATTCAGAACCCTTTCTTGGAAAAACACTCAGAAAACTAGGAATACAAGGGAGATTTCTCAACATGATAAAGTCCATTTAGAAAAAAATCCATAGTAACATCATATTCAATTGCAAAAGACTTAAAGCTTTCTGCCTAAGATCAGTAATAAGACAAGAATGACTTCTTTTACTGCTTCTATTCAGTATTGTACTAGAAGTTCCAGCCAGAAAAACTAGGCAAGAAGAAAGAAATAAAAGGTATCCAAATTGGAGGAATAACTATAAAAATGGCGGGATCATCCATGTTCATGGATTGGAAGAGTTAATATTGTTAAGATGTCAATATTACAAAAAGCAAGCTCAGATTCAATGCAATCCCTATTAAAATTCCAGCAGCCTTTTCTTGCGGAAATGGGAAAGCCAATCCTTAAATTCAAATGGAACTGCAAGAGGCTGTGAGTAGTCAAAACAATTTTGAAAAAATGAAAAATGAAGGACTAACATTTCTTGATTTAAAAATGTACCACAAAGGTGTAATAATCAAAACAGTGCGGTACTGGCAAAAGGATAGGGGAATTCGTAGGGACACACATGGACAAAAACCTAAAGGAAATCAGGAAAACAATAGTGAACACAAAGAGAAAATCAGTAGAGAGATGGAAATTATGAAAAGGAACCAACAGAGCTGAAGACCATAGTAACAGAAATTAAAAATTCTTTGGAGGAGTTCAGCAGATTGGAACTGGCAGAAGAAAGAATCAGTGAACTTGAAGATTAGGAAATTGAAATCATTCAGTCTGAGGAACAGAGAGAAGAAAGAATGAAGAAGAGTGAACTGAGGAACTTGTGGGGCATCATCAAGCAAACCAATATATGCATTGTGGGAGTCCCAGAAGGAGAGAAAGGGGCAGAGAGAATAGTCAGAGGAAATAATGGCTGAAAATTCCCCCAATTTAATGAAAGACATGACTATACTCATCCAAGGCACTCACCAAACTCCAAACAGGGTGGAACCAAACAGACCTATGCTGTAGCATATTATATTCAGGCTGTTGAATGTGAAAAATAAAGACAAAATTCTGCAAGAGAGAAGCAATGTGTCCTGTACATGGGAGCCTCAGTAAGATTAATACCAATTTCTCAATTGGAAACCATGGAGGCAAGAAGGCAATGGGATGACATATTTAAGATGTGGAATGCAAAAAATTGCCAACCATGAATTCTGTATCTTCCAAAACTGTCTTTCAAAAATGAGAGAAGATTAAGACATACCCAGATAACAAAATCTAAAGGACTCTGTCATTATTAGACTGGCCCCATGAAAGATGCTAAAGAGAGTTCTGCAGGTTGAAAGTAAAGGGCAAGAGACAATGAATCAAAGCCTCTTGAAGACATAAAGGTCTCTGGTGAGGTAATGACATGGTGAGGGTAATGACATGGGTAAATGTCAGATGTGTGTTCCCACAATTGAAAAAAACAAAGAAAGAACAACTAAAGAGACAATAACAATGAAATGCAATATATAACCCTGGATGGGATCTAGCAAAGGAGGAGAAAAGGCTCAAAGGGACATTATTGGGACATATGAAAAAAATTGGAATATAGACTATAAGCTTTATATCAATGTTAAGTTCCTTTAACTTGATAACTGCACTTAAGATGATTACATAAGTGAATATCCTTGTTCTCAGGAAATGTATTTGGCAGTATTAAGAGTTCACAGATCATGATGTATACAACCTATACTCAAGTGTTCAGAAAATGGATTGATAGACAGATAGATAGATAGATGGATGGATAGACAGAATGATATGGCAAACATGGCAAAAATTTAAAATCGGTGGATCTGTGTATCTGGGGGCAGGGGTATGTTGTAGTTATCTCCATGGGGTATGTATTATTCTTGAGCCCATCCTATAAGTTTGAAAATATTTCAAAATAAAGAGTTAAAAAAAGCTGTAATGACATACTAGTTCATAGCCACAAAGATAGATATTATTCAAAAAAAGTGTTGGAAAGGATGTGGAGAAATTGTAACTAGTGCATTGTTGGTGGGAATGTAAAATAGTATAGCCATCGTGGAAGGCAATACGGCTGTTCCTCAAAAAGTTAAATATGGAATTACCATATGACCTGGTGTATTAGTCATGATTCTTCAGGGAAACAGAACTGACATGACACACACACACACACACACACACACACAAATGTATGTATACACAAATATAAACACACATATATACATATACATACACATTTATATACACACACATAGATACACACACACGCACATATATATACACACATATATGTAAATATGAGATTTATTATAGGAGTTGGCTCACATGACTGTAGGGATTGGCAAGTTCTTATCTCCTTGGGCAGGCGGCAAGTTGGAAGCTTGATGAAGGTTTTCGATGAACTGCCCAGGAGAAGCTGGTTGGCTAAAGTAGAGATGTAAATTCTTCCTTCTGACTGCTTAAATCTTCATTTCTCCCTTTAAGGCTTGTCTCATTGCTAAAGGCCACCTCCTTGGTTGATTGTAGATGTTATCAGCCATAGGTGCAACCAACTTACTGATAATTTAAATCCGTGAAATACCATCACAGTAACAGTCAGGCCAGTGCTTCCTTTACCAAACAACTGGACACCATCACCTAGCCAAGTTAACACATGGACTTACCCATCACACCTGGCAATTCCACTTCTAAGTTATACCTAAAGAAAGAGAAAACAGGTTCTGAAACAGATACCTGTAAACCAATGTTTATAGCAGCATTATTCTCTATAGCCAAAAAGTGGAAACATTTGAAGTATCCATCAACAAATGGATGATGGATATACATACACACAATACAATATTATTTGGCCGTAGAAAGGAATGACGTTTTGAAACATGCTCAACATGGAGGAAACTTGAAAACATTATGCCCAGTGTAATAAGCAAGGCAATAAGAACAAATATTGTGTGATACCACTTTCAAGAGATGACAAATTCCAAGAGATAGAAAGTAGATTAGAGATTACCAGGGCCAGATGGGGAGGGCGAGAAGAGCAAGTGTTTTGAAAAACAAAGCACAGCATGGCAAAACAAAACAAAGCATGATTCCAGACATAGGAGCGATTATCTTTTCATCCCACCCTAACTTGAACACCTGGATTTGTAGTTTGATGGGCAAGATTACACTCTTGTCCCACAGATTTTGCATCTCTGAATTTTGAAAAATTTCAAATTAAGGTGAAATGGCACAGACCATGCACAGTTGTGCCTCGGCTGCAGTGGGCTGTGGAATCACAAGATCCTTCTTGCTCTTTCTGGGAATAGAAGCATAAAGGAAAGAGCCCCTTCTTGTGTAGGATTGGGATGAGCAACATCCCAGGAGGAAGTCTAGTTACCGACAGGCCTGTTTTCACCACCTGAGGGTTAAGACAAAATGGAGTCAGGTGGTGAAGATCAAAATATAATCTTTATTATTGAAGCCTTTATTATTTGGAGGACCTGATTCAGTGTAATGACTGCCCCTGGCCCCTAGACCTCTTCTCCCAACCCTATGGCTTTGGAACACTAAAGCTTGAACTGTATAGCTCACCTTTCCAAGGCAGCGTAGGGTGCTGCAGGCCTCTGCATTGTGAGGTATGGAGGTTGCAGAGCAGAATTCCAGAGAAAGAGGGAGCAGGGAGGAGGCTCTGGGACATGCTTGTCCAGCTCTCCCCAAATCAACATTTACTTCCTTGGGGAAGGGTAACCATGGGGCAAGAAGCAGGGATATTTAGGGAAAATGCCTTCTCATGAAAACCAAACTGTGCCTCATTTTCATCTTTTAGCCAAGAGAATGGTTGTTCTAGTTTGCTAATGCTGCCAGAATGCAAAATACCAGAAATGGATTGGCTTTCATAAAAGAGGGTTTACTTGGTTACACAGTTACAGTCTTAAGGCCAAAAAGTGTCCAAGGTGACGCATCAACAATCGGGTACCTTCACTAGAGGATGGCCAGTGGTATCCGGAAAACTTCTGTTAGCTGGGAAGGCATGTGGCTGGCATCTTCTCCAAGTTCTGGTTTCAAAATGGCTTTCTCCCAGGACGTTCCTCTCTAGGCCGCAGCTCCTCTTCAAAATGTCACTCTTGGTTGCTCTTGGGGCATCCTCTCTTAACTTCTCTGGAGCAAGAGTCTGCTTTCAACAGCCATCTTCAAACTGTCTGTCATCTGCAGCTGCTCTCTCAGCTTCTGTGCATTCTTCAAAGTGTCCCTCTTGGCTGTAGCAGCTTGCTCCTGCTGTCTAATCTTATATAGTGCTCCAGTAATTTAATTCAGACCCACCCTGAATGGGCGGGCCAACACCTCTATGGAAATTATCCAATCAGAGTCATCACCCACAGTTGGGTGCGTCAGATCTCCATGGAAACACTCAAAGAATTACAATCTAATTAACACTGATAGGTCTGCCCACACAAGATTACATCAAAGATAATGGCATTTTGGGGGACATAATACATTCAAACCAGCACAGTGGTCCAGGATTTTGCATGCTGAGGGCAATGGCCTGGCTCAGTTCTGATTCAAGAACACTCTCCTCTGTCTTTCCATCGGAAACGCGTACCCAACAAAGTGAAATGGGATAGAGTGAAAAGTCCTGATTTATGTTGTTGTCCTAACTTTAGCAATGAAATTATTTTGTGTTTTCCATTTACTTGATGTAACTGCATAGTATTCAAATGCAACGTGGAGGTCTAAGTAAAAACATCTTTTATTTGTATAATGTTTTATAGTTTTCAAAATGCTTTTAGGATGGTATTATTTGATACTCACAAAAATACTGTGAGGGAGACAGGGAATTTTCCCATTTTACAGATGAGAAAACTGAAACTGAGTGGCTCAGTTATTCATAGAAGCTCTCACAGTTTGCAAGCAGAATAGCTTGAACTCTCAGGGTGGTTTTCCTATCACGCTCATCTTTTCTGTTCTAATGCTTTAATAAATTACTATGTGTAGATGTTTGCATCTGACTGGCAGACATTAAGTTTTTCTTGTTTTGTGCAGGAATCTTATGCCTTGCTTAACAAATATGGACTTCTGGTAGCAAAGGAAGAGATGGAGAAGGTTGATACCCTGCGCTATGCTTGGGAGAAGCTTCTGGCACGTGCCAGCGAGGTTCAGAGTGAATTAGTCTCCCTGCAGCCCAGTTTCAGGAAAGAGCTCATTAGCACCCTGGAGGTCTTCCACCAAGACTGTCACCAATTCTATTTGGACTATGACCTGGTACGACTGGCTTTTTCTGTGTTCATGTATGGGGAAGAGTGAACAGAGCATGAAAAATGGAGTTGTCTTTTAAAAATTGTCTGCCAAATTCCATGAAAAGGGACACACCTAAGGATGGGAATTTTATTTTCACAAGTATGTTTCCTTTTGCAAACCTTCTTTCTCCTTAGAGTTCTTCCAGTATAATTTCAACAGGAAATGGGAATTTTAAAAGTTCACATTATATAATTGGTCTGTTTTGAAGTTGTTTTGATGGCTTTCTAAATTTGTGTAGAAATTTACTATTTACATGTAGTTATAATGGCTGTCCTTCCCACCTCATTCATTCATTCCACAAATAATATAAAGCACCCAGCATGTTCCAGGACCTGTTCTTGGTGCTGTGGATACAGAAGTGGATGAGACAGATGGAGTCCTATGTCATATATGTGGGTTTTAGTGCAGTATCTTCAGTGAGAATATGGTGTGTATTCATAACCATTTCCCGAAAATTAAAAGGTGCTATACGAGGGAAATATGTAGTGTGTATGGTAGCATTTGAGCCTATTAACTAGTAACACACCAAACCCCAAAGCTTACAAAGTTAGGAGATTGGATCCATAGACTAACTTTCTGGATAAAGAAACACAGAAATCCATATATTTAAGGTGCCCTGAAGTAGGAAAACCTTATTTGGATGGTAAGATGATAGGTCATTTTACAAATGGGACTTAGAATGATGAAATCTGTGAGTCACATGGCAGTAATGCTTTAGTTCAAAACCAGATATTACATATGATTTTAGACTAGCCACTGATCCTTTTCTTGCCTGTCACCTAAGAAAGAAATCAATAATACGTATTTCTAATTTTCAAAGTTTCTTGACTTTTGGAAGTTGTAGCATTAACTTGGTTTTTTTTTTTTTTTTTGACTTGAAAAAATATTTCCAAATGAGTCGCTTTTTGCGACTTATTTTTTTACAAATTAAAAACTAAGTTTTCTATCATGTATGTGCCATGCATGAAAACTAACTTTGATACCCAGATCCTTTGAGCTTGTGGACCTTTGCAGATGGTTTATTCTATTTTATGTTTGTCTTAATGTTTTGTTTCAGAATGGTCCAATGGCTGTTGGCTTGAAGCCCCAGGAAGCCAGTGATAGGCTTATCATGTTTCAGGTAATTATTTTAGTTTCTATGACCTTCTAAATAACCAAAACCTTATTGTGTTTTAAACACATATTTTTTCTTAATATAGAAAGGTCTATTGTGGAATATGGCACAATAACTTAAATTTTTAAAGTGTGGCTTGGTATTGGTATAATTAGAAGTGGTTTCTATGTTAATTAATTACATCTATTTAATATTTATGTTGATATGTGCCTGATAATCATTGAGGTTTGCTTGTTCGCCAATTTCTGTTTTCATTTGCATGTTCGTTCGTATGTAAATTATCATGATGGATTTTCACTTGTGTTTTGTTAGAATCAATTTGAAAACATCTATCGGAAATATATCACCTACACTGGAGGAGAGGAGCTTTTTGGTCTGCCGGTTACTCAGTACCCTCAGCTTCTCGAAATAAAGAAGCAACTCAATCTTCTACAGAAAATATATACTCTGTACAACAGCGTCATAGAAACTGTAAATAGCTATCATGATATTCTTTGGTCTGAAGTGAATATTGAAAAAATCAACAATGAACTCGTAGAATTCCAGAACAGGTGAGAAGTTAAATGTTTAACATGCCCGGAGCTATTGAACCCCAAATGCTTTCTTCTTTGATAGGCTGTCAAGTTCTTTTCACCTCAGACATTTCAAAAGCACATCTTGCTGTGTTGTTGTCTGTTGTCATCAGCTTTGTCAAATGGTATTTATTAATGACCCTTGTGTGCATGTTGTGAGACAAGCACATCCTTTAAACCTGGATGCATCTTGCCAGGAGCTTTTCTGCAGCTTAGAGGGAGCTGATCTCTATTTATGTTGCACTTACCAAACATCTGACATTTATATTAGGTGATTTCCTGAATTTTCTACATCATTTTAATAGTTGGACCCAGAGGAACTGGAGGGTCATTTGCTCTTTCTTTTGGTAGATGACAGCCTGACACACTATGCTGTGCTTTGTACTTAGTAGCTTCTCAATACATGTTTGTGAAATTGAATTGAATTGAAAGGCACCTCTCTCCTTTAAAATGATGCCTTTCCCCTGGTTAATTGTTTTGGAGGATTGAAAAGAAATCTTTACTAATTGGGAGGAGTGCTTTTCTGTAATATAAAAATCAGTGTATTATATTAACCGATGTTCTCTGAGTCAAGGAATACATAAAATGTGATTGGTCTTGGAAGTGGGTGTATAGTGTGCTTTTTGGGTAGAAAAGCTGACAGACAATCTTGGGTTGGAGATGTCTCGGCTCATATTCGAAGGCCCTTCTCCTGGCCGTTGGCTGTTGGCTTCCCTCTGCAGGTGCCGGAAACTTCCCCGGGCCTTGAAGGATTGGCAGGCTTTCCTGGACCTGAAGAAAACCATTGACGAGTTCAGTGAGTGCTGCCCCCTGCTGGAGCACATGGCCAGCAAGGCCATGATGGAGAGGCACTGGGAGAGAATAACCGCTCTAACTGGGCACAGACTGGACGTGGGGAAAGAAACCTTTAAGTTAAGGAATATTATGGAGGCACCTCTTCTGAAATACAAAGAGGAAATAGAGGTACAGTTGATAGGGAGTGTGGTGTGGTGGAAGTTTGGAAAGTCTCGTGGTATTTGTCTTAGAGTCTTCCAGCATTATGGAATGTTGGATCAGTAAATCAAGCCAGCACAACTGCAACTCTTTCCCTGGGTGCTATCCATTAATTCCTTCAACCAGTGTTTATTGAGTGCCTACTACATGGCAGGTTGAGTGCTAGGTGTTGGGGACATAAGGATGCATCCTTGCAGTAATAGATCATTAAATGATGTGTATAATTAGATAATTACACACATAAAGGTATAGTTACAAGCTGTGGTAAATACCGTTGAAGAAAAGGTGTATTGCTCTACAGGAACCTACAGTAAAGGGGTTTGACCTGTATGGGGGTAGGAGAAGGGTGGTAAGTGTAGGGAAGTCTGAGGGTCATGGGCAGGAACCACTGCATAAAGGGAGTGTGCTCCTTTTTTGGTGAGTGAGGGGATTTCAGTTGAGAGTGCAAAGAAAACAATTCCAGGCAGATGGATCAGCATGTGCGATGGCTCTGAGGTGTGTTTGAGGAACCAGAAGAAAGCTGGTGTGACTGAGTCAGGAGGTGAGGAAGAGTGGATACAGCTGGGGCTGGGGATGTGAGGTGGGGCTAGAACTTGTTATTGATGAGGTCTTGAGAGCAATGGGGAGCCATCTAGGAGATGTGTTTTACGCAGGAGAATGACATGGTTAGATTTGCATTTTGTTATGATCACTCTGGTAACCCTGTGGAGAAAGAATTGGAGGAACACAAGGCAGGGAGAGGGGATGATGGTGAAACCAACTGGGAGGTTGTGAGAGTAGCCCAGGTAAGAGAGAACGGTGTGTTGAATGACAGGAAGTAGTGAAGCTGAAGAGGGAAGGAAAGACACAAGAGATCTTTACAAGGTAAAAACTGGCTAGAATTTGGTGATGGAGTGAAGATGGTGAGAGAAAGAAGGTAAAAGGCTAACGATGTATCCTAGGTTTCTTGTCAAGGGATCTCGATGTATGATGTGCTTCCCACTGAGGCAGGAAATAGTGGAAGGGGTAGGTTGGATAAAAAAGTGCATAGATGATGAGTTTGATTTGGGGCATGGGTTTGATATTTCACAGATTGTGCTTGGGGTGTCCTTGAAACATCCAAGCAGAGATGTCCAGTAGGCAACTGGATGTTGGTCTTGCTTGGAGATATAAAACTTTACTGAATGCCTGGGTAGAGATGAGCTGTCCCAGGGACAGATTTTTGTATGAGAAGTAAAGAGGGTGAGGGCAGGGCTTGAGTAATAGTCTAGGAAAAATGAAGCCACAGAGGGGACAGGGAAAGTGACCAGAGATACGGGAGGAAATCAGGTTTCTGCTATGTTCCTCCTCTTGAACTGTATTAATTTGAATTTAGACTTAAATCAGAGGCATGTTAAATTTTGAGTCTGTGATTTAAAGTTTCAAATTTTTAAAAATTATTGCATATCTTATCTGTCATCTTTAATTCTGGAGTAGTTTGGTGGGAAATTTTATAAACTAAGATTCTATTATATAGTTGTATCTCTATTTCTATACCTAAACCTACGTATGTATCTACCTATCCATCCATCCATCCATCTACCTATATCATCTATCTTTATCTATATTCTTCTATTTATCTATCTATCTATCTATCTATCTATCTATCTATCTATCTATCTATCTATCTATCTATCTATCTATCTACTATCATTTCTCATCTATCATCTCTATCTTCCTACCTACTATCTTTTCCATTTATTATATTGCATTTTAGATTTGGAAATATAAATGTTTATTGGTAGATATAGGGCAAATAGTGAAGACAGGGCCTCTGCTGAACTTAGACTATTATAGAAGGATGTGTGACTTTCATCTGATAAAATGAAGAATTTTCAATTTTGATAGGACATCTGTATCAGTGCTATAAAGGAGAGGGACATTGAGCAAAAACTGAAGCAAGTGATTACCGAGTGGGACAACAAAATATTCACATTTGGCAGCTTTAAAACCCGTGGAGAGCTCCTCCTGAGAGGAGACAGTACCGCGGAAGTCATCGCCAGCGTGGAGGACAGCTTAATGCTGCTGGGTTCCCTACTGAGCAGCAGGTAGAAAAACCACCCGTCTTTTTTCTTAGAGTTGAGAATCATAAAAACAAGCATTTCAAGGGAAATTAATAAGAAATGCATTATAGAAATATCACTCATACCATTTATTCAATATTTAAAATACTGGTTTTCATTTTAGCCTTTGGCACTGCATGTGTAATATTGTGTTTATTTCATTATCGTCTACTGGTGGTATACCTCCGAGACCATCAATTGCACAAAATAATGCAACATGTAATTAGCCATTTGGACCTTGCTAAGCATTTCAACTTTGCTGCTAACAAGCCTTACTGCACATTTGACAGCTCAGCAGGCTCAAGCGTCCAGGGGGAAAATTATTCTGAATTTCAGAATAAGCATTCCATTTGAAAACCTTTTTTTTTTTTTTTGCCAGCATCTATGAATTAGTAACTCTAAGTTGTGTACACACTTTAATGTGATGACAGATAAAGGTAGAGAATGAATTTATTTCATAAAGAGAGGTAAAACAGCACCATGATACTGGTCTAACAAAGCCATTCACACTTCGGACATGCAAACCATAGACTCATGACTACATTTTCGTAGCTCATTGCTTCCCTTTGTTTTTCTGAAACTTTTTCATGTCCTCTAGGATCCTCTCAAATGAATGGTAATCTTGTAGAATATGGATACCATCAAGATAAGAATTTATTGTGATATTCTGTTTTTTTCCCTTGGTGTGGTTCCCGTCTTCTGTACTGCTCCTTACCATGCACGTCTCACTGTCTAGGAGAGTGGTTCTCAACCTTGGCTGCACACTAGAAGCACCTAGGGAACTTTTACAAATCCCAATGCCCACACCACCTCCCAGACTGATTAAATCAGAGTCCCTGGGTGTGGTCCCAAGGCAGGCATCAGCAGTTTTGAAGGTTTGCCAGATGATTCCAATGTAGAGCCAAGGCTGGGGACTGTCGATGTGGAATTTAGACTCCTGACTGCACATTACTGGGAAGGAGGCTGGGAAATGCAGTATTTTAGCTGGATACCTATGTGCCCAGCCAAAAATTGGGTTCTATATCCAAAGGAAAAGGGTTCTATATCTAAAGAAGGCTACTAGTAGTCCCTTCCTTAGGAGGAGAAAAAGGGAAGATAGATAACTATGGGAGGGGCAGAAAAGTGGCTGTCAAGGTACAAGTATACACATGTATAAGCCCTTGCACACAAAATCACACTCAAACATGAGTGGTTGGACATGGGTGGGTGAGAAGTTGGAAAGAGCCAGAAAGGGGTGGCTAAAGAGCAACTGCACACTATCATTTTTGAAAATTGAATTGTCAATGCCTCTACAATTTCTCTCTCTCTCTCTCTCTCTCCGTATATATATATATGTACATAAAACAGAAACTCCATAGATTGTATTATTCTCTTGGCCATAGCAATGGTGAACAGACTACTACTACTCTATCCACTCGGAGGAGGAAGGTCAAATGCTGGATCTGCCCCTTAGATTATACCTCTCTTTATGCCTGAATCAAAAGGGAAAAAATTTAGGCTAACAAGGCCTAACAAATGGTGGTGAATTAACCTTCTGATAGCATACGTTTAAAAGCCAGCAAGATAATTAAATATGTCAAGAAATATAAGTTTCAAAATTAGGACTTTCGGTTTTTTAGTTTGAAGAAACAACAACAATAACAAAACCACATGGCTGACCATATTTCTCATTTTAGGTACAATATGCCATTCAAAGCCCAGATTCAAAAATGGGTGCAGCACCTTTCCAACACGGCAGACATCACTGAGGACTGGATGACTGTGCAGAACCTGTGGGTTTACTTGGAAGCTGTCTTTGTGGGAGGAGACATTGCCAAGCAGCTGCCCAAGGTTTTAGAATTTTCTTTAGGATTTCATCAGGATTTTAAATTAGACAATTATCTAATAACCAATAATTCATTTAAAAATGCAATGATATTTCTAGCCCTGTGGAGTTACCCTCCTTGTCTTTTTGTTGTTTATGCAGTTGTTCTACAAAGAGAGTAATTGTGGCAAGGAAAGGGAGAAAATCAGAGTAATAATGCTACAAAACTGTGCAGTTTTATAGGAAACGGAGGGTAAAAAACCCCCCAAAAAACCAACAACCCAAAACATCAAAAACAAAGACTAAATGCCTGCATAACTGATTTGCTTCTTCAGATAATTTGAAGGTAGAATTTGGAACAGTGTGGAATTATGGAGTAGTTATCTTGAAAATTGTAGGGTAGTTTGTTCTTCTACTACTGCCATTTTAAAATAACACATGCTATACAATGTACCCAATTATATCTGTACTGTAAAATTGAGGGTTGGAAATCTACAGGAAAAAAAGTTCCAAAACTAAAAGGTCTTCCCCTCAAGATGTTGAGTATATTTTTCTCATCAAATTGTAATCATCTCCCTAGGTACATAAGTATATTTTGAGATACTTAAAATTTTTTTTTTTAAAACCAAATCTCAAGGATTCTTATTCAATTAACTTAAATTGTCTGCAAGATTACAATATTTAAAATATATGCCTGAGTTTTGAAGCATGATTACGTTGAGTGTTCTCTTCACTTAGATTTTCTAACTTTCTCTTTGGTTAGCTGTCAGTTTAATTGTAAATGACAGAGTTTTTAGATTGTAAAGAAAACCTTTTCTTTTTGGTTGTGGTGATGGTGCACCAGAAAAATGTATCTAACACTAAAAGTTTAAGTATATCTCTATATAATTATTTATTTATTTATTTTTGCTTTTATATTCTTAATGAGTGGAAAGGAATCTCAAATTGAATTTAAGAATGGAAACTCTCACATACAAAATATAAATAGAGGTATTTAGTAACATATTTTCATTGGTAAAATTAATAAAATTTTAAAGAAGTAAATAAAAATTATTCTTACTGTCTCAAAATAATCTGTGCATTCTCTGTTTTTTCCTCCCTAAAAATCTATTTTTAAAAATTTTGCAATATTGTCATACTGTAATTAATTGTATATCTTCCTTTTCCAATTCATTTTCTAAATACACAATCCAATGCTCAATATAGAAACATTGAAAAAAGAAAATTACATGCAATCACTTCACTTAGAGATAACCGATGATAATAATTGGAGTGTAATTTCCTACCAGATTGTTTTGTATCATATTATTATTTTTGCATCTGTTTCCTGTTTTTAATCTAACACAGTGGGAGTACCAGTGCTGAGCTGAAGATTCTTATTTAAGAAAGGATACATATGGTGCAAAAGGCTTCAGGGGAATTGAAATAAAATGTGTGTAACATTGGACATTTATAGCTGGGGTCTGAAGACTGTTTAGATCTCTGTCATTCGAGGGATGTATGTGAGATGTTCTGTCATTAAGGTACATGTCCCCATATGCTTTGTGACCTTGTTCTTATAGGAAGCCAAGCGCTTTTCCAACATAGATAAATCTTGGGTGAAGATCATGTCTCGGGCTCATGAAATGCCAAATGTGGTGCAGTGCTGTGTTGGGGATGAGACCATGGGGCAGCTATTACCACACTTGCTGGACCAGTTGGAAATATGTCAGAAATCCCTTACTGGGTAAGTTCATTGGGTTGTTTACCTTTGAGAATTCTCGTAGCATCCCATAGATGAAAGGGGAGAAAGGATTAGGCAGCATTACCCAGATTTGTTGTATTTTGCTAAATTCATATTGGAAGTTTTGCACCGATAAAACTGATAGTTGAGAGCCTTATATTCTCTCTAAGCATTTAAAAGATCATGTCCTAATGATGGAATCATAGGATTTAAGGCTGCTTCCATTACTAGGACAAGATCTTAACAAACATTCTTATATAGTCCCTACTTTTAAAAATCAAGACACTTCTATTTCTTGATATTCTTCTTGGATAAACATCTGAAGAAACAAAATATTTCATTATACTCAGCCAAGAACAGTATAAAGCAGTGTGTATTGTACACAAGCAGTCAAGACTATACAAAAATGAGTGCGTCATATGATACTATCTACATGCACACACATACACACATACTCTTAAGTATCTGTAGACTTGGTGAATTCCAAGAGTCAATATTTTTTGTTTTTTTCTTATCATGGTGAATCAAGATAAAATCATGCAATCAGAAAAAGGATAAACGTAATATTCTAAAAGCAGTTATCTATATATGCTTTTAAATATTTCCCCATGAAGCTATTGAATAGCCTTAGAATAATCGGTCTGTAGGGGAAATTCGGGGAGCAGCAGTATGGATAACATCTGCAAGTGGGATGTTCCTTGACACTCATCGCATGCCACATGTTCTGAGCATTTAACTCCAACTAGACAATGATGTCTCCTTGGCTGACTCTGTGAGGTGAATGACTTGTCCCCAGGATCACATCTCCTTGTCCTCACACCCTGCAGCAGTGTCCCATGACTAGCCAGCCTGTCTGTGCATGAGCCAGGCTGTCCTCATAGGCACAGGTGATGGCGATAACACTGGGCTTCAAGCAGCTCTCTTGAAGGCCCCCTGGGAATCAATAAAGGGATTGCTCAAACTTGGACAAAAAAAGTGATAGAGAAACACTGATCTGTCAACATGTAAGTAATATGGCTTACTTATTTATTCTTGGTTGGCCCCCCAAAAAGTTTTGAGGTGGCTGCTTAAAAATAATAAAATGAGAAAATTGAGGGCAAAGAGGAATAAGGTGTAATAAACCAAGATGATAAAATTGGCACAGAAGAAAGTTATAAATGGAGCTCAGATTCAGAGACCAAAGACCCTTCCTAGGGACCAAAGAAAAGAGTGAAATATGATTAGTGACAGCATTAATTGAATCCATAAGATAATAGGTACCAGTGTCTCAGGAAAACGGTATTTTTTGGTCCTGGAATTGATACCTTGGAAGAATTAGTGTTGCACATCCTCTTAAAAGGGGACAACTGGGCAGCATCCTCACTATTTTCTTATCACAAATGTGAGCCAAGCACCAGTCTCTCTGTTGGAATGGTTTGATTTGGAGGAAATGAGGGAATCAATAGACTGCACACTTTCAACAATTCCTTCATGGGTATCAGTTTTGTATCCAAATTGGTGGAAAATATTGGTTAGCATAAAATGTGAGAGCTTTTAGACCCTGACATGAATCTAGAGTTAGGTAAGAAAGTTGAAGAACTTAAGCAAGACTCATGCCTAAATGGACATCTACCCTGGTAGATATGGAGGTGGGCTCAGTTGGACATAGAGGTCAAGTCAAGGTTTTCCTTAGCAAATATTTGCAAGTTCACTCTAGTCCAGTGATGGGTATCCCAGAGATCTATGCTTTTTAGAGTACTACTATAATACTTTTTCTATAGAAAATTGTCCTAAACAGGCATTATTAAGTTCCCCTATCATAGCTGGTTAAAATATCTGTAAAGCATTTATATATTTGCAATGTCTACTTTACAGCAAAACAACTTGTGAGTAAATTCTCCAACATACATTTTCAGAGAAATAGACTCTCAGGCATTGCTAATTTGATCTGCTTTATGGAATTGTTGGATGTAAATCAAGTAACTGTTGGAGGACATTTGACCAAAAGAAGGTTTGTTGTGTTTTAGTGTGGTTGACACTGTGCCATTCTTCTTAACCATATGGTTATTCAGCATTGGAGGCACTGCTGAAGGTTCTAGGATGTAGACAGGGTGTGATGTCCACCCAGTCCACCACCAGGCTCAGGCCTGAGTGAGAAAGGAGAGGGAGGAGAAAGGTTCCCAGTTTCCAGGGTTCTTTAAGATGGAAAGGATCGAGGAGCAGAAACCACTGGGACTTCACGTCTGCACTGTACTGGGCTCCATTCAGCCGTTACTGAGAAACTCACTGAGCACTCACACCACTGGGTTTGTCATTTTTCTTTCTCTTCCCTATCTTCCACTTGCCACTCTAGACACACACACACACACACACACACACACACACACACCCTCTATTTTTCTCTTTTCCCCTTCATTCTTTTTATCGTGGGCATAATTTGCTGTATCAGTCAACATTTTGGCATTATTTTTATAACTTTTCAGAGGAAAAGTCTACTCTAAAATTATTTGCAGTTTTTACTGAGCTTTCCTTGGTGTTTGATTCTGTTGTCAGGGATTTTTTATGAGCCAAAATGTGTAAGCCCTGTATAAAAACCCTGGGGTGCTAATGTTACTCAAAAACAATGCCCTCCCAAGATGTTGGGGGTCAGCATTGAAAGGAATGGTTTTCAGACAGATTAGTTAACGATTTGGTGGGTGTTAAGCAGGAATGTCTCCGTAAAAATTAAATCCTCTTCTCTACACATCATTGCAGAGGTTTGGTTGTCCAATTCTATGTATCTCCCTCCAGCATGGTCTAACTGGAGAGTAAACAGTACCTGGTTCCTCACCAGAATCAGACCAGGGTATTGTGAGAAGGACAATACATTAGAAATAGGAATTAATAACTAAATTATTAAGAGTAAAAATCAGTTATACAAATAAGAAGGATTGGGGTATTTAAAATAAAATTAGCATATTTAAACAAAGGAAAGTAAAAAGCTAAAACAAACTAAATCAAATATTAAGAGCAGAAAAGTAAGCCTTTAAGAAAATGGTGGTGGTGGGGAGATATTCAGGACTTTTTGGGCAGCCTCTGCTCATTTTCTGCCCCTCTTGAGGCTGGACTGGTGTTTTTTTCACATGCCAAATGTAAATAAACCCAATGATGATAACCATAGCTTGTAGTGTATGTTTTCCTGAACATGCTGTGAGAGTTGGAGAGGACAGTTACAGCACTCACAGAAAGCTGCGGTCGCAGTTGAATTGTCTGGGGGGGGGGCGGCCGGTTGCTGAACCCTCGGCTCTCGGCGTTGCTCGGAGGGTACCGGCGGCGGGGGCTCTTTCCCGGAGGCGAGGGCGAGGCGGGGGACTGGGCCTGGTCCCCGGCGGAGGCGTGCAAGGTGTGGAGGGCGGCGAGAAGGAACAGGCAGGACACGGTTCTTTGAGGGTGAAGAAGCCAAGAGAGTTTATTAGGGGTGAGCACAGGTTATATAGGCTGGCATAGAGGGCGGGGGTAGTTACAAGTCAATGCTGAGGGGATAAAGGCTAGGATTGGATCTGAGAGGGTGCGGAGGTTAGGATTGGTTCTAAGAGAGTACGGAGGTTGTTTGAAAAGGGGCGGGAGTTGCTCTGGCAACGGTGTCTGGCAACAATGTATGCGCACTGGTGGTGATGGGAGTTGCACTGGCAACGGGGAGTGTCCGGGCAAGATAAGGGGGTGGGGAAAAGGCGGTTCCCTCCGGCAAGCCTCCCCTAACAGTGGTATTTTGGGTGAGGAAATGGGGCCTGCCTCCGGCCTCACTTTCCCAGGCCCGGGGGGCTGTGAAGGGCGCTGTTCACCCGTACCCACTACCCTCCCCAGGGGTGGCCGATCCCCTGGCCCAGGCCTGCCAAGTCGAAGCACGTAATCAGTGTCCCGCAAAAGCCTTTGTCCAAAGCATCCCTTCAGACGTGTCTATTTTCTTTTCCAACTTCACTTGCCCTAAGCCTCCCCGTACACCACCTTCTTTTCTTCCCCTCTTTCAGATTCTGATAAAAGTCTTCTCTTTTTTCTTTAGTCATTGAACTTTTGCCCTCAGCCTGGGCATCCCACTCAGGAAAATAAGTCTGGTAATTGACAGATAGAAAGCATTAATAGTTTCTCAGGCTTGCCCTTTGGAGGTTGTGCCCTGGGCTCTAGTTTCTTATCCATGTAGTCAACTTGAAAAACTCTCTTTTCCCCAGGAAGAGAATTCTGCCATTATGACATAAGAATTGCTTCCCATATTTTGACATAGGAAACTAACAAATAATACAATGACAAAATAAGAATAGAAATGTTAAAAAGACTCAAAAGCTAAAAGGACAGCTGGTACAAGTTCAAAAAGAAACTGAAATTAAAGCTATATTAATCACAACAAAATATGCTGGAAAACAAACACATGGAGCTATAATGAACATAACAGAATAAATGTATCCATAACATAAAGGACCACCAGAGAATAAAGCAAATATGAAAACAAATTGTAAAATACAAAATATTATAATAGAAGCACAGTTGAAAGCAGGTAAATGAAAGGGGCACTCTCTGGGTTTCAGTAACTCCTGGAGGTAGAGAGCTGGGCCACATAGCTCATTTGTAGCTGAACTTTGCTTCTGCTCTGCTGAGGGGTTATAGGATATAACTCCAAGCATGAGAAGCAGCTGTTAGATGGTGCAGCTCTGTGCTTGGAAATGAAACAAAACAAAAAACAAAAGCAAAAAATAAAAACAAACAGCACAACTCCTTGTGTGAATTTTATCCTGTTCTCTACGAAGGAATTATAGAGTATTCCAAATTAAGCCGAGATCTCTGCATTACTGTTAGGAAAAATGAATAAATTCTCCTTCCAATTCAGAGAAAAAATAATTTTTTCCCCATCAGAACAGGGAATGTTACTTGGCAAAAGTGGTAACACAAAACAAACAAACAAACAAAAACCACCCTCAAACATTGAAAAGTCATCTGGGAAAATCAGATCATCTCATAAAATTTTCTCCTCTTCATTGATTGCGAGAAAGGCTGGCTTCGTGCATCTATACAAGTTTGTCTTTTTCTTCCCCACCTAGGTACTTGGAGAAAAAGCGCCTCTGCTTTCCTCGGTTCTTCTTTGTCTCGGATCCAGCTCTCCTGGAGATTCTGGGGCAGGCCTCAGACTCGCACACCATACAGGCGCATTTGCTGAATGTGTTTGACAACATTAAAAACGTCAAGTTCCACGAAAAGGTTGGCCTAGTGTTTGCAGGCATTCACCATCTCTAAGCGCCACTGTCTTAATTAAGTAGCTTTCTGGGTCAACTTCCCAGTCCATGAGCCCTCACCGAGTCACTGTGAGAGAAAATAATGCTAGGATGAATAAGTGAAAGTTACCAAGGGTTTATACAGAGTTCCAGTGGGCCCTGAGCACACCATCAAATGAGCAGGGTCACTCTTCTTGGCAATTTTTGGTGGAGGAATAGATTCAAGGCTATCTTTCGGCAGCAGTCCAAGTGTCGTCTCAAGTCAAATGGCCACTTTGGGGTCCCAGACATCTCCATAATTCTATAAATTTGTAGGTAGTCTTAAAGAAAAAGGTTGCAGTCTAGCATAGTGAAAAACAGGAAAGACCACCATGCCAAAAACTTCTGAAAGCTGATCAAAATAATCACATTGTAGCAATCTGCACTATTTAATGAGCAGATCCCGGTTTTGTGGGTTCCAAAGCTTAGGCAATATTGTGACCCCTCTTAAAAAAATAGAATACCAAATTAAGAATGCAAATTTTTGTTCCGGGTCTTAGAAGGATTTTGTGCAGTTGAGAGGTCCTGAATGAAGCTTAAACTTTATTAGCTTTTTGGTGATCACTCTAACAACTCAGGAGGACTTTGCTTGGACACTACCAAATCTGAGGCTGAGGGACCAATATTACATTTATCAACAACAAAAACAACATATATGTATTTACTTTGTAGTTTGCCTGATTGTAATTGGCCCAAACAGCCTGTAAGGGGGTAGGGAAGTAGGGACGGGCATGGATTGTAATGAGAATAGGCAAGAAAATTAGGCTCAGAGATGTTGTCCTCCAACATTGCATGGGTAGCAAATGGCAGAGCACCATCTGAACTCGTATCTTAGAGTGACAAACGCCATGCAATCTTCATTATACTATACCGTACAAAATTGGAAGTGAAATGACCAGAATGGGAGCTGGGATTGAATTAGAAAGCATTATGTACAACCATGAGCTCCTGTAAAGGGCAAAATGTGTAGCACAGAATTGGAATTACTTTTCAGGGGGTTTACATTGAACATATTGACCAGGCCATTACTAAATGTCAACTTGATAATTTTGTGGTGCAGAACGACAGGCTCTTAGAGAATCCCATTTCAATTAGGGAGACTTTAGGAATTTTTCAGTCATCACATTTGTTCTAAATATTTCTTTTGGAAAACAAGTTTTTCCCTCTTGCATGCACATTATTTACAATTGATTTAGTATTCCATTTTAGAGTTCATGGCTTACTTTTTGAAATTGATTTTATGTCATATTTTGCTTTGTATTTTATGACCTGTAGCTTAATTTTTTTATGAGAAAGGTGACACTGAGAAGAGGGGAATGGAGGAAGAGTCAAATTTTTTTTCTTCATTTTTAATATGAATGTAACTACTTTTTGGTTTCTAACATAGATCTATGATCGCATTTTGTCAATTTCATCGCAAGAGGGTGAGACAATTGAATTGGCTAAACCTGTGATGGCAGAGGGCAATGTGGAAGTTTGGCTTAATTCTCTCTTGGAGGAATCTCAATCCTCATTACATCTTGTGATTCGCCAGGCAGCTGCAAATATTCAAGAAGCAGGCTTCCAGCTGATTGAATTCCTTTCTTCCTTCCCTGCTCAGGTCAGTGTATTAAAATTGGAAAGTATTTTTTAGCAGATAGTCATCTCAGATCTAGACATTGGCTGTTTTAAGTTTCACGAATGGCTGTAATTTAACCCCGAATCATTGTCAAGATTTTCATAAGGGTTCATTAAATACAGATAAGCTTAAATATTTCAGCTACACATTGTTTGGTTATATGTCTATATCTATAAATGTATGTGTATAGATATACAGATAGGCTTAAATATGTACTGGGTTATAGAGATATTTAATATATTGTCTTCAACTTAAAACATTCTTTTTCCTACTGCATTTCTTTATATGACAATGTACATAAATTATGAAAATGTATTTAGTGCATGATTTGGTAGAAAAATTAATATATTTCAGCATTAAAATACAAGAAACAATGTTTTATTAGTCACTGTAATCAATAAACGTTTTGTGAGTTTACTATGTGTAAACTCAGATGGTTTTGGTAAAGCAAGTTTAAGGCATATTCTTTACTTGTGTGTAACTTAAAATCTAAGCAGGGGAAAATATGGTTTAAACAATAAATGGCTTAAAGTTATAAGAAAAAGTTGGTTACACATCCTGAGGCTATATATGCTTAGCAGTTAAATGAACAATCTGAATAGGGTTTCTGTAGATTTTGAAACCACATATCAAGCTGACGTGATCAAAGATGGCTTTACATTTGCATAATTATTAATCTCAACTCTTCACTAGGCTGTAATTTCTATTTAAATATAAACACATGCCATAAACACTCATAAAACCTTTGTTATTTCCATAAGGTTGGACTATTAGGAATTCAAATGATATGGACACGGGATTCAGAAGAAGCCCTTAAAAATGCCAAGTTTGATAAAAAAATCATGCAGAAAACTAATCAGTCTTTCCTGGAGCTCCTGAACACACTGATAGACATCACGACAAAGGATCTGAGTTCTTTGGAACGAGTTAAATATGAGACTTTGATTACTATTCATGTGCACCAAAGGGATATCTTTGATGAGCTGGTAAATGCTTTATAAATGCTGTGGCATGTACAGAAAAGCAAATAGTAGAGGCTCTCTGTGTTTACCCACTGGAATTAGTTTGATTGAATTCAAGAAAAAGGTTAAATTCAAGCAAAGAATCATCTCCATGATGAGAACTTGTTTGTCAGATATGCTTTTCAGTTTTTAGCTGAAATTTCAGTCGTATTCCTATGATCTATGCTAAGATGTTATTGAAGCAATTAGCTTTTATTTTAAAGGGTTTTATGTGATTATTTTCAGGGCTAAAATGCCATGTAGTATCCTGAAAAGCTTTCATTTGTCCTGTGCTCCTTTTAGTTATTAGTTGAAGATCACCAGCTTCTTGCTACAGAAATAAATAATATTGCCCGTGGTGCCATTTTGCACTCCCTTTAAGGCTTTTGATAAACCACATCCTTAAAAAAATTTGCTGTATTTTATGTCATTGATTGCAAATGGTCTTTCCTGATCTAGATGGTGACGTTCAGGTGTCATGCAGAGTTTTGCTTTTAAAGAGAGAGCAGGGTGGAAAGGAGAGTTCAGTAGCTCTAGAAAATGGGGAAAGTCAAAAGAAATGAAATTTGTCTTCTACTATAAAATGCAACATTAGATGAAAGGCAAGAAGGTCTTATTTTCATAATAATTTTCTGGATTGTGTCTCACCCCATTATGTAAAAAATGATTATGAATGATGGGTCCTGATGTAATGGAAATGAGGCCGCACAGTCAAGCTGTTGTGGACTAATCTCTCCTAATAGTTAGGAATATTATTTGCCTCTCTGAGAAATAAAGGGCTCAGGATAATTTTAGACTTCTTATTTGTCAAAGAAAAATGATTAAAGTGGCTTAAAATTGTGCTTAAAAATTCAGACAAAAGCATTGCTGGGCAATAACTTAACAACTTGCCATTTTGATGAGAGGATGTGGTGTTAGAGATTTTGGTTCTTGACAATTCCTAGGAAAAGTAATTGATGGACCAAAAAAAACCAAACAGTATACTTTGTCATAATGATAGCAGATTCCTTGTTCCTAATGAGATTGTTTAGTTCTGTGTTTGTATGTCAAAACATATTTTTCATAGATTGTATCTCATGGATAGGTGAATGGTATTAGGTATTTAAGAATGAAATTTGAGAAATGAATATCTTACTATTAAAATATATCACCCCATTTAAACTGGGGAGTACACAGTTAAGGGTTTGTCTAGAATTTTCCTATTCCCCTATCTTCTAAACTATCTTTGTTGCTGACAGATAAATAGGGGTGGATGGTTGATGCAGCTGACATCTCAGAAGTAATTGGGTTGTCTTTGGGTTCCATTTCCTTATGATCCAGATGAATGTTAATGTATATATGTAATAATCAATTCTCATCTCAGTTTTAACATATACCTTTTGCATTTCAGTGTCACATGTATATCAAGAGCCCTACGGACTTTGAGTGGCTGAAACAGTGCAGGTTTTATTTTAATGAAGATTCTGACAAGATGCTGATTCGCATCACAGATGTGACTTTCATATACCAGAACGAATTCTTAGGCTGCACTGACAGGCTTGTCATAACTCCACTCACGGACAGGTGACGGAGGCTTCTGTGACTCCACCGTGCTCTTCCTTACCCCCATTTCCATTCTCTTGAGTTGCTCAGGGGATTTTTGCTTAATGTGTCGTTAGGCTTTGTAGGCTCTTTTATACCAAAGCCTTTGGAATTCAGTATTTCACCTTTACATGTGAGCCTTGACATGGTGTTACGTGTATGACTGAAACAGACTTTGCTTCCCTTGCCCTCAGACTTATACAAAGTTTAAATGACTTCATTGGACTTTGAATGAGCGAGAAAGCTGATCAATTGCCCAGTGTGAGCAGGTGCAAATCACAGTGGGACTTTAGCTGCTCCTGGTGTCATTACAAAGAAACAATTAAGATAGCTATTTAGCAGGGAAGAAATTGAATACGGATGCAAGTGAAAAGCGGTGGAGAGGACGTTGGGGTCGACATCTGGAGTTTGTGGTTCTGCCCTCTTCCTGTTATTTACCAATGTGTTAGCTAGAGCCCTAGACTCAGTTTCTTCATCTGTAAAATGGACTGGGCTGTCTTCAGGGTCCTTCTATGGTTATTATTCTGTAATTCGCTTAGTCTAATTTGAACTTTGTGATATCAGCCACATGATGTACTCTCTGTTCAGGGGGGGATGCAGTGGATACTTGAATACTTATTATGACCAAATGGCTGAGTGTAAAAATCAATATTTGGCCTTGGTAGAAGCTGAAGCAGACTGTTAGTTCTTATCCCAGTCCCAGAATTAACCTTTGGGCTAAATGGTGAAAACTATTATCAGACAAAACCTAAAAATTTGACATTATAGCACTATCATCTGCTGGACTTCTTTTGCTCATTTGTGAGGTTAAATGAAATGCTCATTTTCAACTGAGTGTGGAGGAGTAGCAAGAGATTTTTGTGTATGTGTCATTTTCTTCTAGCATTTACTTGTCTTCATGCTTTCTTATGTCTGGATTGAGGTGATCTAGCTTGGATGTGGTCATCTGTCCTTTTGGAGTTTTTTTCTCCTTGTGCCGAAGTAGTGATCCCCATGAAATGTGAAGAATTCCCAAATAGGAATTTTCCGTGAAGCACTCATAGCTTATGCAATTATTTCATACCTTCTGTCTTTCCAACCTCTAGCACTTACTTCCCCTCGCTCCCTCTCTGCTGAAAGCCTTGTCTCCTATTTCATTGAGAAGATAGTTGTGATCAGGAGAAAAACTGATGTTTGCTTTCAACTATCATGTCCACTAACCAAGCCATCTCTCTTTAGACAGTCTGCTCTCTTTCCTATTTTCCTGGGTGGATGGCTTATACTGCTGCCCAAAGCCAGTGCCTCCACCTATACAATTATTTCCTCTCTGCGAGTATCATCAGTTTTCACTTTCTGCTGGATTATTCTTATTAATGTACAAACATACTGTAATTTTTTCTATAAAGAAAAAAACTTTCCCATGAACCTTCCAGTTTCCTTCCCACTTCTATGCTCCCCTTTACATCAAAATCCCCCCAATGACAGTTTCTTTCTACCTACTTCCTTTGAACTCACTCCACCTGGGCTCTCTGCATTACCTTTCTGTTGCAGCCGTAACGAATTACCACAGAGGTAGTGGTTTAAACAACACGTCACTGTACGGTTCTGTGTGTCATAAGTCTGACGCTGGTCGTGTATTGCTTACATTCAAGATGTTGGCAGAGTGGTGTTCCTTTCTGGAGGCTTTAGGGGAGAATTCGTCTCCTCTTTCAGGGAATTGGCAGAATTCCCTTCCTAGGATCCAGGTCTCATTTTCTTACTGACCACACACTGAGGACATTTCCTGGCCTCAGCATGTCCTGGCTTCTGGCTCCTTCCCTCCACCTTCAAAGCTGTCGATGGGGGGTTGAATCCCTCTGATGCTTCAAGTCACTCCTCCATCTTCTGTATCATGTGTCTGACCCACTTTTCTGCCCCACCCCCAACACTTTTAAGGACTCATGTGATTAGACTGGATCCACCCAGATAATCCAGGATAAATCTCCCCATCTTGAGGTCCTGAACCTTAATCACATCTGAAAAGCCCCTCTGGCCGAGTAAGGCACATATTCACAGGTTTCAGGTGGGGATTAGGTCGTGGACATCTTTGGGGGCCTGTCAATCTGCCAACCTCACTTTCCTCCACTACTCTTGTAAAAGTCACCAGTGACCTTCATGTCGCAGCTCCAATGGCCAGGTCTCAGTTCTCCTCTTTCTTGACCCGTCAGCAGCTTTTGCACATTTGGTTGCTCTCTCCTTTTTGATAAGCTTTCTTCACGTGACCTCCCGACCCCACATTTGTCTGATATCCTCCTACTGTTCCGGTGATGCCTTTGTACTTCCTCTTCCTGCTTCACTTCCCTGACCTGTGAACACAGAATACACCAAGCCACAGCCCGGACCCTCCCCTTCTCTGTCTACACTCACTCCTCAGGTGACCTCACATGGCTTTAACTATCTGGATGTTGACACCCAATCTCTGCATCCAGTCAGGGATTCTCCCGGCACACACCTCCGCCTGCCTGCATGACATGTCCACTTGGTTCTATTGTGGGTTGAATTGTGTCTCCCAAAATGGTTTGTTCAGGTCCTAACCCCCAGGCCTGTGGTTGTGACCTTATTTGAAAATAGGGTCCTTGGAGGTATAATTAATTAAAATGAGGCCAAAGTGTGTTAGGATGGACCCTAATTCAATATGACTGGTGTTCTTATAAAAGGAGGGAAATTTGGACATCGGGTCAGACAGACAGAAATAAGGGAGAAGGTCCCATGATGATGGATGCAAAGATTGAAGTGTTGCAGCTGCAAATTAAGAAATGCCCACAAATCCGCCTTCCTGTCATCTTTCCTGTGCAAGTACGTGGCAATTTCATCCTTCCATTTGCTTAAACCAAAAACCTTGGGGTGTTCTTGGCTCCTTTCTTTCTCTCTCACCTCATTATCCAATAAATCATAAAATTTGGTAGGTTCCACTTTCAGAATACATCTAGATTGTGACTACATTTCGCTGCTTTGCTGTCACTACCCTGGCCCAAGCCATTTGATGTCTAACGTGGATTCTTGCAATAATGTTTTAACTGTCCTTCTTGCTTCTGCCATTGTCCCCCTATACTCAATTCTCAGTGAAGACACTGGAATATAAGTCAGAACCTGTCACCCGTTTGTTCCAAACTCTCCACTGTCTTTCCACCTCATCCAAAGTCCCAGTCACCGTCATTGCATCAACCTACAAGGCCTGGCGTGATCTAGCTCTGCAACTTCTCTGACCCTCCTCCTTACTCCTTGGCAGTCCCCTGAACATGCTGAGTGCATTCCTGTCTCAGGGTCCTTGGACTTGCTGCTCCCTTGAACAGAAACCCCCTTCCCTTCACCGTCAGCACAACTCACTCCTTCACTTCCAATCCGCCACATCTGAAGTAGCAAACTCAACTCTCTACAACCCTCTTCCTCAGCTTTATCTTTCCTGTTTCCCATTTTAAAAAATAATCTATTTTCTTCCTTTAGAATGCAGGCTCTTTGAGCCTTCATCTAATATTTTCACTGCACCTAGGATGATTCTGTCACATAATAGTCGCTAAAAATATTTCCTGAATGAACGAACAAAGTTATTATTTTCAAAGTAACATCTTTGTGGTGAAAAATTTAAATGGTACAGAGGAACATAAAATAGAAAGTATTGGAGAGAAAGATTTTCTATTTTTTCTGAGATAACCATGATTAACAGTTTGTTTTCTATCCTAGAAACTTTGAATATTTATTTTTGTCAAGAATCTAACTAATTTTCACATATGGGTATCTTACCATACACACTTTTCTGCAACTTTATTTGCTTACTATATTCATTATCTTGCATATCTTTCCATATTAACAAAGCATGAAAATATTAAAAGCAAAAGAGGCATTTATAAATATATAATGGAGGAGATTCTAAACTTTAAACTTCAGCCTGTTTCACCCTGAAGGCTTGCTTATTTAGTTTTCTTTAACGTGATTATGTGAGAAGTCAGTCATCATTTTTGCTGGTCATTGGGATTCTATTACAAGACTTGCTGTCCTTTTACAAAGGAAAATTCCTCACTAAAGTTAATACTTAGAAAATAAATCAAAGGCCAGAGGCATTGACATGGCATCAACCTTCCTTTCCAGCTTCCCTGGGAAGATTCAACAAGCCTGGCTGCTGTGATCACTGGGAAGCTTGACGCCATGTGAATGATAAAACCGATGTTATAATAAGCTTAAAACATTTAATGCCTTTTGCCAAAAGCTCATGGTGTTGTAAATAACCCATCCTTCCTTCTACTTCTGAGGACAAGAATAGGAGACTGGAATGGTCCTAACCTCTGCTGTCACTTAGGATGGGGGACAGCAGAAGCTGGAGGCTGATAGGGACCTCCCACAAGCCTGCTCTCAGGAACCGAGTCCAGCTCCCAGTTGTGTCCCCAGCTGCGGGCCTGACACCTGGCACCTAGTATTCTACGAACCTTTGTTGAACAAGTGCTTTGTGCTGATCCAGCCATACCTTCCTCTCTGATTCCTCCCAACCTGATTGCTACCGGAATTAGAGATGCAGAATTTGACCACGATGCCAAATGAACTGTGGTAGGTGCCATGACCTGAGCTCATTAGCACATGATTTAACTGAATCCATCACCGACATAAGTATTATGTATTCATAGCACATTCAATGTGTCTCATCACATGTAAACCAGAAGTGGTTTTGGTTATTATTCTTAAGCAGCAGTGATTCTAAAATAATGAAAACCTTCCTGAAACGATGATGGTATATGCATCAGCAAGATGTTTCCTCGTTGAGAACCTGGTTTAGTTATGGCATTTTGGCTATAAGACATGCTTAGGAAAAAAGTAATGGGAAGGTCGTCAATGAATAAGAAAAACAGTGGTCATATTAGCAATAATAATAATGACTATGAGTCATTCTGTGCCAAACCTGTGCTTGGTACTCCTGAGCGTTGTCTCTACTCCAACAAATGATGGGACTCAGTGAGGTTAGGGGTCCTGCCTGAGACTTCACTAAGCTGCCAAAAGCAGAGTCAAGTGGCCAAAATGCAGGCAGAACTCAGAGAAGCTGCAAGAATATGTCAAGGGCAGACATATATCACTAGGCCTGTCTACATTTCTTATCAGCTCTCCCATCGCAATGCATAGGAGTTACCGAATCTCTGTAAAGTGGGAAAAATTATACATTTCTTCATCTGTGAAATGGGAAAAATAACAGTAAAGACCCTGCAGAGTTTCTGGGCATTTAATGAGTTAATGTATGAGGAGCATGCAATATAAGCTGTTATTGTTCCCGAAACTCTGATCTGAAAGTGATGACAAATGACACAGGAGAAATATGACCTTGAGTTCAAAGCTGAAACGAAAGTGAGACCAGGTATTTGTCTGGTTTTCCACCCATATCTTCTCCTCCTCAATATCTCCAGGCATATTGAGGACTTGGTCATTCCTTTGACTCTTTAGGAAACTGTTTCCAATCCAATGGAGTCCTTAGAGGATCTTCAGTTGCTGTGCTCGTTGTTTATTTCTACCCCTCATGCTGGATACTCACTTCACTTCATTGAAATCTTTTTCAAGTCCAAATGAATGCTTTATAGTTTGTCTGTATGAAAGCCTGAACCTCATCCCTTTATAAATCATCTCTTTTTACAATACAAGGTGATGCTGGGGAATTGAGTACCTACCTTACCAGCAGGTTATCAGGTTGAGATTTTTCCTCCACAGACATTCTAGTGTTCTCTCACTGCAATATTTTAAACTGTATAGTAATATACAGTCAAAGGTGTGTGTAGGTTTAGGAGATGCTTGCAGAAATAAATATAAAATATAAGTACTTAGCAAGGCATGTTTAAATATAATGTGATCTGTGTTGCCCAAGTACATGAAATTACAGACTCTTAGAATCAAAAGGAAATTAATCTACTTAAATAGTTTCCAATCTGCTTCACAGAATATTATTCTTTAGATATTGATAGGTTTCTGAGAAAAAAAGTTTTCCTGTTGCCAAATAAGTTCTGGGAATTCCTTATACTTTATTGTAAGAAAGTGAAAATTCAGTACCAATGAAACCTGTTTAATCTTGTTGAGAATTTTCAAACTTACTTGGTTATAGATCATCCCTCCTTTTTTCTCAACCCTTACTAATGTCCTTAAGGGTAAGTGTATTTTAGGATGTCGTCTTGGAAATGTTATGTAAGGATAATGGCCCAGATCTTCCATTCTTAAATCTGCATGGTTTCATTTCACTGTGATGCTTCAGAAGTATTTATGGCTCTAACGATGTTTCTACACCCTCTAGGTGTTATATCACATTGGCACAAGCTCTGGGAATGAGCATGGGGGGAGCCCCTGCTGGACCAGCTGGGACGGGCAAAACAGAAACAACCAAAGATATGGGACGATGTCTTGGGAAATATGTGGTGGTTTTCAATTGTTCGGACCAGATGGATTTCCGAGGACTTGGACGGATTTTTAAAGGTGAGGGTTGTATATTTTTATTTGATGAGAAATTTCAGCTAAGGTGGGCTATCTTGTTAAGATATACTTTTCAACAATAGGCCAAATTTTAGAGATGATTTTCAACTTTGTGAAACTTTTGGAAAATCTTGAATCTTACCATTGTTGTGTGCTCCAAATGTTAATATCACTTGCTTTTGTGAGGTTCCTTTGTTGGTTGCAGGTTGGGTGTTTACAGGTAAAGTACCAAATTGTGCAATGTTTTTGAGGATTCAATGCATGATCTGTTTGTTCAACTCCATTTTTTATTGAATTTATCTCTGGTTTATCTTGGCAGCTGCAAAATACCTTTTCCCTTGGCTCTCCAAAATTATATAGTAACTGATTTTTCTATTTAATTTCCTTTCTAAGGGCTGGCACAGTCTGGTTCCTGGGGTTGTTTTGATGAATTTAACCGAATTGATCTACCAGTCCTCTCAGTTGCAGCCCAGCAAATTTCCATTATTCTGACATGTAAAAAGGAGCGTAAAAAATCTTTTATTTTTACCGATGGAGATAGCGTGGCTATGAACCCTGAATTTGGACTTTTTCTAACCATGGTAAGGAACCATGAGAAGAATTACTGAATTTCAGCCTTTCCATAGCTTCATGCATTTGCCTTCTCATTGGTCATCTATTTTTCATCAGTAGAAATTGGGATTGGAATTTTCGCTCTTGTTTGAAAGCCTTTGGTATTAAACAAAGCTCACATTAATAATTCATGAGTTAGTCTATCCAGTTAAAAGGAGAGTGTGATATGTTAATGAACCCTCTGGTTTTAATTCTAGATTTGTTGTATCTACATAATGCATCTTTTAATTTCATGTTGATGTGTGCCTGTTACCCTATGATCAAATCATTCATCCTTGGGTTTTATATTTCTGTGTAGAATCCTGGCTATGCTGGGAGGCAGGAACTTCCTGAAAACTTGAAGATTAACTTCCGCTCTGTGGCCATGATGGTCCCCGACCGCCAGATTATCATAAGAGTGAAGTTGGCAAGTTGTGGCTTCATTGACAACATCGTTCTGGCCAGGAAGTTTTTCACACTTTACAAGCTGTGTGAGGAGCAGCTTTCAAAGCAGGTGTGACATTCTGAAGGTCTCTATATACTTATGCATGTTTCATTTTTCTATTCAGTGATTGTATTAGTTACGGTTCTCTAGGAAACAGAATCAACAAGAGATATCTATAAATAAAAGATTTAGAAAAGAGTCTCACAACTGTGGGGATGCACAAGTCCAAATTCCATAGCAGGCAGCAGACTGGCAACTTCAATGAAGACGTTCGATGAACTCCTCAGGCAACAAACTGGCAGTTTCGACGAACTCCTCAGGAAATGCTTCGCTGGTCAGCTGAAGAAGTGACGGTCCTCTGTCTGTCTCGCTTAAAAGTCTTCAACTGATTGGATTAAATCCAGCTGATTGAATCCTCTCATTGTGGAAGACATGTCCTTCACTGATGTAATCAGTCACAGCTTCAGTCAATTGACTGATGATTTAATAAACTAGCCTTCTGGTTTATTAACCAGCCACAAATGTCCTTGCAGTAACGGTTAGACCAGTGCTTGCTTGACCAGACACCTGGACACTATCACCTGGTCAAGTTGACACATGAACCTAACCATCACAGTGATTTTCTCATTTTGAAAATTGTCCGGTTGGGGTTGTTCACAAAGTACCTTGTTGATACAAAGTAGAAGGAAGTTTCATTATGCAAATAATTTTATATGCTTAGTTTTATTAAGAAAGTGATATTTACTGAATAGAAATGAAATGAATACTATCCGATCTAAGAAACAAAAAATTATGGATATTAATAGTTGTATTTATACTGCCTGTACATTCATTATAATATGTGTTAGATGTAGTCATGGTTTTCAGGAAGCTCTCAATCACTTACTCTTCTCACTTCCAAGCCCACTCAGGTATTTGGCCAAGCTTTGTTAATTGTCTGACTTATCTGTTGTAACTTTTCTTGCTAGTTTCCTGTGCTGTTTGAAGTAGCAAGTTCAGCCGTCAAGCTTTTTTATGGTTAAGAAAGGTGAAATTGATATATTATTTCTTTATTAGCTATTTATTGCTGCCTAACAATATTACCACAAACCAAGCTGCTTAAAACCACACACGTTTATGATGTCACAGTTTCTGTGGTCAGAAGCCCAGGCATGGCTTACCTGAGTCTTCTTAGGGTCTAACAAGGATGTAATCAAAGTGTTGGTTGGGGCTGAAGTTTCATCTGATGCTCGAGTGGGGAAAGATCCACTTCCAAGCTCACTCAGGTTGTTGGCAGAATTCCTTGAGGTGGTAGGACTGAGGGATTCAGGTTCTTTTTGGCTGCTGGCTGTAGGCTACCCTTGGCACCTAGCAGCTGCCCACAGGTCCTTGTCCAGTGGGGGCTCCCCAACATGGCCCCTTGTTTCCTCAAAGTCAGCCAGAGAGAAGATATTTCAGTATGACGAGCGCTACAATCTTATGTAATGGATTGCATATGTGTAATCACATACAACTTGTCATCTCTGCTGCATTCTGTTGGTTACAAGCAAATCATAGGGGCTACCCACATTCAAGGGGAAGGAATCACTCAAGGGCTTGACACTAGGAGGCAGGGATCATGCCACAACTTCCTAGAACATTTAAATAAAAATTACTAAACACATATGCTTTTAAGTTACACTGCAATCAACATAGGAATATAACATGGATATTATCCCCTAACATATATACACTTGAATCTCTCTCCTCACTTTTCCTCTGTTCCAGACTTCTTTGTATTTAGATTATTTTTACACCTACAGGTTCAACCAAATCACATTCCCATGCAAATTTCTTTCTAAAGGAGTGTTCACTCACATGTAGTTTCCTTCCATGGCTAGCCTGACCTTAACTGCTTTTTTTTTTTATAACCACCAACCTTCTTGGTTTCTTCTGTGAATTGTAGCCCTTACTCACTCAATCTTGTCTTTTCTCTGTCAAAGAAATATTTTTTTCCTATGCTATTTCTTAAATGTAGAAAAACTTCCTATTTCCCTGACTCCTGCCCTTTTCTTCACTGCTTCTCCACTTCTACTTCCTTCACTTGTAGAGCTCTTGCTTCACAGGGTTATTATGATGTGAAATGAATTAACACATGCAAAACAGTTGCCCTCACGCTGCCCTCTTGGTGAATCTCACTTCCTGACCACAGTATTAGCTCCAATTCTGATAGGAAGTTTTCCTTGACTGGTTTCACCCACCAGCACTTTCTAGTAATTTTTACTTTTATGAAAGTTTACTCATATTTTTGGTTTATTGCCCTTAGTAGAATTTAAATTCCTTGAAGGCAGGAACTCAATCTGAATATTTTTATGTGCTCTAGCCTCCAGATGCTTAGTATTAATTGATGCACGTTGCTGCCGCTTGCCTTAGGAGATAATTGTTTTTTAATTATTCACTTCATAGATGCTGAATTTTAGTGTGATTGAATTTTTATAAATATATACCAAAGGAATAACCAAAATGGAGTTTGGATTTCTGATTTGTAGTTATTCCTTCCCATCCATGTAATCCTGTAGCTAATTTTCCTCTTCCTCATTACTTCTGTCTTCTCAATAGAAAGGCGTAATAGACAGATAGACAGACAGACAGACAGCTAGATAGATGATAGATAGAGAGGTATTAAGCCATACTCATGAGAGAGGTCTCAGTTTAATTCCGCTTCTGAATTTTAGCTTTAGAATCATGAGGAAGCTTTCTTGTGCATGACTGATTAAGAAGAGGTTTGAGGAGACTTCTCCAGTTCATGATGAATGTTATTCCTTTTTCTCTGTCAGGATGAATCTGTTGGTTCAGACCTCAGGGCTGAAGTTAATGGTGCTGTATGGCAGGACTCTTTTGTGGAGTCTCTATTTGCTTGACAAATATATTGATAAAGAAATGTATTGCTCCACTAACTGTACACATTCTCTAAAGGGAAAATTAGACATTTATTCATTCTTGCTAATAAGTGTCCCCCAAAATTCATATAGTTTCCAAGGGTAAGTTAATATTGAAAATAAGCCCGGTTTATCTCAAAATTTTCAGGTTCATTATGACTTTGGTCTGCGTAACATTCTGTCAGTGCTGCGGACATTGGGAGCTGCAAAAAGAGCCAACCCCAAGGATACAGAATCTACAATTGTTATGCGTGTACTCCGAGATATGAATCTTTCTAAACTGGTAAGAGTCACAGATGGAAATGTTCCACTCACTTACGTATCACTTCAGCTAGCTAAGCAGAAATGAGATTTAGAAATATTTATTTAAAATCCTCATTTAAAATGCCTAATTAGCAAATAAAATGCTGGGGAACATAATTTGAAATTACATTTTTTCAGAAGTTCTTTTGGTAATGACTCATAGCTAGTCTATTATATGCCTGTTCCAGTAGAATTGACATGGATTTTAAGATATTCATGTATTAAAATTTCCAAATAACTTGAATAATTTTTGTGCTTTTGAGCTTAAATCTAACCTTTGTTAAAGTCTGCAGAACCTGGCTGGAAATTGTATGTAAATTTTACAAGTGTGCAATAATTTCAAACTTCTTTATTTATCAATAGAGATGATAATCAATTGTCCTGTATCATTGGATCTACGTATTGGGTGACAAAATCATATATTTTACTTCAAAATAAAGTATGAATAAAATTCTAATTCATGAATTTGCTACTATCTCTCATTTAAAAATTCTCTTAAATTTAAATTAGAAATTGTAAAGTATGTAGTACTGCTACAAAACTTGTGATTATATGGAAAGTTTGGGATGTAGGCAATATTTGCTTTCCTTCCATTTCCTTCCTTTCTTTTTTTATGCAAGTTTATTGAGATATATTCACATACCATACAGTCATCCAAAGGGTACAATCATTTGTTCATGGTATCATCATATAGTTGTGCATTCATCACCACAATTAATTTTTGAACATTTTCATTACTCCAAAAAAAAAAAAGAATAAAAATAAAAAGAACACAAGAACACCCAAAACATCCCATATCCCATACTCCCCATACCCCCTGTTATTCATTTACTTTTTGTCCCTATTTTTCTACCCATCTGTGTATACACTGGATAAAGGAAGTATGAGCCACAAGGTTTTCACAATCACCCGATTACAGCATATAAGCTACATAGTTATACACTTCAAGAATCAAGGCTACTGGATTGCAGATCAACAGTTTCAGGTATTACCTTCTAGCTATTCTAATACACTAAAAACTAAAAAGGGGTACCTGCATCATGCATAAGAATAACCTCCAGAATGTACTCTCGACTCCATTTGAAATCTTTCTGCCACTGAAACTTTATTTTGTTTTGTTTTTCTTCCCCTTTTGGTCAAGAAGGCTTTCTCAAGCCCATGATGCTGGGTCCAGGTTCATCCCCGGGAGTCATGTTCCATGTTGCCAAGGAGATTTATACCCCTGGAAGTCCCGTGTATGGGGGAGGGCAGTGAGTCCGCTTGCCAAGTTGGCCTAGAGAGAGAGGCCATATCTGAGCAACAAAAGAGGTTCTCTGGGGGATACTCTTAGGCACAATTTTATATGTAGGCTTAGCCTCTTTTTTTCAGTAAAAAGCTTCATAAAGGCAAGTCCCAAGATCAAGAGCTCAGCCTTCTAAATTGGTAGTCCCTAGTGCTTGTGAGACTATCGGGAATTCCCCAGGTGGGGAAGTTTAATATTTCCACATTTTCTCCCCAGTCCCTCAAGGAGGCTTTGCAAATACTTTTTATTCTCTGCCCAAATTACTCTGGGATGTTTGGGGCTTCACACTAACCTGTACAAACCAACCAGATCTCACCCCCATTCAGTGTTCCATATAATTAAGGTGTTTGAATAAACTGACTATACAAGTTAAATTACATAGTGTGTTACAGAAAATACAGATTTTGCACCAAATAAACATCTCTTCTTTGATCTCACACAGAAGTTGAAGTTTTAAAACCCAGTTTATATCCTTTACCTTAGTCTGATTTACCTTAGTCATAACCAAGTCCATTTTTTTCATGTCACTAATTGAAGTCTGATCTCTTTTTCAGAAAGCTTCTTTAACAGTTGGTATATGGGGTAATCTTTACTTTCTTTTCTCTTCCTCCTCTCTTTCTTTTTTGGAATTTTTAATTTCTGGGATAGATGAGGAAAGTATTACTAAATTTAAAATGAAGATGATATTCCTTGTTAATGATTACCATAAAATAATCTGGGCTGTGTTGTAAATTTTCAGTTTATCGCTGATGTTGCTATGTTTGTGCTAAAATAATTGGTCTGATTTCCTTTTCTTGTCTCTTTTTAGATTGATGAGGATGAACCCTTATTTTTGAGTCTGATTGAGGATCTCTTTCCAAACATTCTTCTGGATAAGGCAGGTTATCCTGAATTGGAAATGGCAATTAGTAGACAGGTAATGTATTTCACAGGGCAAATACTGTGTCTGATTCATCTGAATTTAAATGGAATCAAGTGGAGCTTGCATGTGGCCTGAATTTGTGGGCTCCAAAACAACCCATGAGGCTGCAGCTATTGTGTTATGAGAGGCAAGGCTGTTTGTTATGGGTTTAATTGTGTCCCCACAAAAGACATGTTCAGATCCTAACTCCTGGTCCTGTGAATGTGACCTCATTCAGAAATGGGATCTATGAAGATGTGATGAGTTAAGATGAGGTCAGACTGGAGGAGGTAAGGCCCTAATCCAATGTGACTGGCGCCCTCATAAGAAGGTGGTAAGAGCCACAGATGGACACAAGGGAGAAGTCATATGACAACTGAGGCAGAGATCGAAGTGCTGTAGCTGCACCCAGGCAGCACCCAGGATTGCCAGCCAACAGCAGATGCTAGAAAGGGGCAAGGAAGGATGCTCCTCTAGAGGTTTCAGAGGGAGCATGGCCCTACCCAGACCTTGCTTTCAGACTCCTAGTTTCGAGAACTTGTGAGATGATGGATTTCTGCTGCTTTAAGCCACCAGTTTGTTATACCTTGTTAGAGCAGCCTTAGGAAACTAAGACGCTTTCACACCATGATAGTGTCCTCCTGCTGGTGTGTCTCTTACTGTTGCAGAATCACATATCCAGTTTAGCCATTCACAGGGGGCCCTGATATTGATGGAAACCCTTGTACACCAAATTCAGAAATGAAATGCCGTTGGTCCCCAGGGGCCAGGTGGAGCTCAGCTTGCTGCCTGCCGGTGCTTGGCTTAGCTCTGTTTTTAGTCTTGAGGTTTGCCACATTGCTTTGATCTCCGGCTTTCTGCCTTTGGTTGTTACTTGCAGTGATCTCAGGCTGCTTCTCAGTTATTGTTCTTTATACCCAGGTCCAGGATCACTTGTGATTTCTTCCTTAGGCTCTGGGGATCCATTGATCCATCACTATATATATATACATATATATATATTTTTATATTTATATTTATATATATGTTTATATATATATATACACACACACACACATATACGTATCCTTAGGTCTCTGAATTTCTTATGATACTTGGTGCAGTTTTAACTTTTTAAAATATTCCTGGGAATGGAAATGAATCATGTAAACTTTATTACTCAATATTTCCTTTCTTATGAAGAAGAGTTTGGAAAAAAAGTTTGTTCTATAGAAATGGTGATTAACTCATATTTATAAAATATGTTTAAATTCCTCAAAAACATAATAAAAATCCAATATGGTAGTGTTTAAGTTATATTTCACTTTAAAAACAATCAGTATATGAAAATCTGTATTTACCCATTAGGTAAGGGTGATAATTCATTTTGCAAATGGTTTCTTCACCATATGGTTAAATTAATTGTAGCATTGCCTAAAAAGCTAAATATAAAGCAATATTTAAGATGACTTATATTAATAATTTGGAACATATGAAAAATCTGAGGAGCAAATACATAGCATAAAGTGATGCATGATTATTATCCAAAAATTAGTTAAGTAAAATTAAAAGCATCATTTATAGTGGGTTCAAGCATAGCTTGATGGTTAAGAGCATGTACCATGGAGTTGAAATTCTAGGGCTCAAATCCCCACTCCATAACCTTACAAGTTGATAATCTTGAAAAAAACCACTTGCTCTCTCTGTGCCTCAATTGCCTTATCTCTAAAATGAACATGTTAATAGTACCAATCTCATGGCATTGTTATGAAAATTAAATTTAGAATAGCGTTTGGCACAGATTAACTGCCATCATGTATTTGATAGATTAAGAACTACCCAGTGGTTTTATAATACTGCTAGAAATTTATATAGAATTTCAGTCAACCTCGTATACTATAAATTTTCCAGTTACTAAATATCAGCTTTTAAATTAAACACTTAAAATATGTTTTGCCATTTGTGTCTTCATTCTTTAATTGCTCTAAGCTATACATTCAATAAAATGTTAATGCAATTTTATCTAATTTCCAAAGACAAATGCAGATATTTCTTATTGGTTTGGGATTACATTTCAATGATGTTTAACCTTTTTTTATTGGTTTATATTTGTTTTGAACACAGTGATAAGCCTAGATCATTGTTGATTTGGCCCAATATAGGGGTTTGTTATGCTTTCAGGTTGAAGAAGCCGGTTTAATCAACCATCCTCCTTGGAAACTGAAAATCATCCAGCTGTTTGAAACGCAGAGGGTGAGGCATGGAATGATGACGCTGGGGCCGAGTGGAGCAGGAAAGACCACCTGCATCCACACCTTGATGAGAGCCATGACAGGTAAGGGAACAGCCAAATAACATTGCCCTGGGCAACACGTTTAAAGAGTTGTGTCACATCTGATTGCCTCAAGAGGGACATGCAGGTAGATACATTAATATATTTTATAGTAGGGAATGCCACTTTACTGATTATTGTGTACATTTTAGAGTTAATATATCATCTTAATAGACCAGAGGGGGAAAACATTTTTCTCAGTAACTTGTGCACTGTGCTCCATGTCTTACATATGTTATGTCATTTAATTCTCATAATGATTTTGGGTGATGGCTGTTATCATCCTTATTTTGTACAAAACACCAACTCAAATTCAGTGATGCTTGAGATCACAGAGATGGTAATTAAGAGGACTGAGACCTAAGGTCTAATGAATAACCTCTTTTCCAAAATACCATGCCACTTTCCAATAAATACAAAATACAACATGCTGCCTCCAAATAAATATAGAATAGTTTCCATCATAACTCTTAAGTTCTGCATATTGAAAACCATCATAATCATAAACTAACTTCCCACCTGGAATTGGAAGTTAAATAGAGACATTTAGGTTTCAGCTGTCCTTATCCTTGCAAACCCTAGGTATTGTGGTAGTTTGAAGCTGTATATACCCCAGAAAAGATAATGTTCTGAAAAGATCATGTTCTTTTAATCCATTCCTGTGGGTGTAGGCCTATTGTGGGTAGGATCTTTTAATTAGGTTATTTCAATTGAGATGTGACCCACTTCATTCAAGGTGGGTCTTAATCTTCTTACTGGTGTCCTTTATAAGAGGATAAAAGACACAGAAAAAAATCCCTAGAGAAGCTGAGAGAGGAAGCCACTGAAGCCAGAAGCTGAAAGCAACAAAACCCAGGAGAGGAAGACCAGCAGAAGTCTCCATGTGCCTTGCTATCTGATAAAGGAGCCCAAGTTTGCTAGTAGCTGGTCTTTAGTGAGAAAGCATTGCCTGTTGATACCTTGTGTTGGACATTTTAATGGCTTAAGAACTGTAAGCTTGTAAGTTAATAAACCCCCATTGTAAAAGCCAGCCCATTTCTGCTATGTTGCATTTTATTAGCTTTTTAGCTAATAAGATAATGGGCACCACTACATTCACAATTATTCTTGTATTCTTTGGTTCTGATTGGACATGGGCAATATTCTTTCAACAAGTATCAGCAGCTCTTAGCCATTGTAGAGTTCTGGAAATTTGACAGTACTTTGGCTGTTGGAATACAGCATACATCATCCCACAGGGTAAAGGTCACTTGGTTGGGTTTCCAATCGGCTCATTGAATCTAATTTCACTGTTTTTAAGTTAGTGGTTACTGGAGATTGCCTAGGGTCCTATATATATAATGAGTTTAGGCTCAGTTTCCACAGTTATGGCTGAAGTGATTTCTGGACATCAGAGCTTGTTTTAGTTTCCAAGCTGCTAAAACAAATACCATCTAGTGAGTTGGCTTAAATGATGGGAATTTATTGGCTCATGGTTTTCAGGATAGTAGAAGTCCAAATTGAGGCATAAGCAGGGCAATGCTTTCTCCCCAAAGACTGTGGCACTCTTGGGCTGACTGCCAGTGATCCTTGGCAATTGGCTTTTTTGTCACATGGCAATACCCTTTCTTTCCTGGTTCCATTATCTTCCAGCTTCTTCCCATGGCTTTCTTTCTGTGGCCTTCTCTATGCCTTCAGTAAAAGGTCTAAGACCCAGTCTGATTCAGTTGGTCACACCCAACTAAAAATAACCTCAACAAAAGGTCCTATTTACAATGGGTTCACACCCACAGGAATGGGTTAAGATTAAGAGCATGTTTCTCTGGGGTTTTAATTCTATCTGCCACAGGGCTGTGTAGGTGTTCTTCACACTGAGACGAGACTGTGCTCCTCAGCCAGCACTCACTTCCACCAAAACTGGAACGCACACCTGCAGGATTTATCATGTGGTTTCCATGTGTGTTCAGATTCTGTTTTGAGATTGTATAGCTTTAAAATGATTGTGTTTCCTCTCAAATCATGTTTATAATATTTTTTGCAGTTCTGAAGCTGCCTTTTGTTGTCAATAAACTAAAAATGCACCTGGTCCAATAACTTGAACCAAATGAGTACTAAATATTAAACAATATGGATAAATTATGTATACTATGTTTGAATTATGTAGCATATATGGCATCACTGACTTTGGAAAAGTACCTTGCAAAGATGATTTAATCATTAGATTATTTTCTATTTATTACCTTTTTCTTTGTTTTAGTATGCAGGGCAAACATTTGTTATTTTAAGTAACACACTGTTTGTTGCTGAAAACTTGAATTATCCAAAGATTGAGTAGGGAATTGGGTTGGACTTCCTCTGAAGAAATGCAAGACCCATGCATGTTATTTGTTCCCTTAGTCATCTTGAAATCATTCATCAAATGTTATTGAGGTTATTTTGTGTCAGGTTCTGAACTAGAAACAGGAAAACAGGTATTAATAAAACATGGTCTTGTCTTCAAGGAGTTTACATTGTAGAGGGAAGACAGAAAATTTCCGGAAACTCAGAGTTGTAACTCAACATGTAATTGCTACAAGGAAGACGTGGACCAGTGAGCCTAAGTTAAGGGGATCAGAAAGCTTTCTAAGGAATTAAAGTGGCACATCAGCTAAGGCTCTAAGGATAAAAGGATAAAAAGGATAAAAACTCAGAAGACACAAGTGTGGTGGGTAGGAGGGGCAGGAGAGAGCATGATTTTCCCGTGGAACTGGTTTGGCATGGATGAGACGTAACATGGAGGAGATGAGGCTGGGTATGGAGGTGCCGCAGGTGCTACTGGCACCCAGTGCCACATTCATCCGGCCCTCCAGTGCCTTAGGTGCAGCTGTGTTGGGTAGCTTCTCCCTCACACTTCAATGATGTCTCTCAGCTTTCCAGCCTTGGGACTTTCCTTAAAGTCATGCAAATGACTCAGCCTGGAAGTGGGGTTGGGTGGGAATTAATGCACCTAAGGCATCCCTACCCTCAACCAGTGGGGGAGAATTGTTGATTGCCAATGTCCCACGTCCTGTCTTTCAGAGGGATGCTACATCTGCAACCAGCTCAGCAATGCACCCTTCATTGCCTTTCTCTCCTTTCCTGTCTCACTCTCTCTGTTCCCTTACTTCAGCCTCCCTACAAATAAGTCCTTGTGTCAGGCTCTGCTTTCAGGAGAAATCCAAAATGAGAACAGTGGGCAAGGCAAGAGGAGCTTTGCAAATCATGTTAAATACATAGTTTTATTCTAGTGGCCACAGGAAGCCACTGAGCTGGGAAATGGACCATTGACCTGGGGTGTAGAAGACCAGCTGGTGGCCAAGTAGGGAATACATGGTTGGGGTGGTCTGGAGCCCTCTAAAGAGGCTATTATAAGAAAGGGGTGTATACCCCAGGGCAAGCCCATGAGGGTGCAGTCATAGGAGCAGAGTCAAGAAATGCTAGGCAGTGAATCAAGAGGAGGTGGCTTAACAGTGTGAAATTCAAGCATTTCTTTCTTCGAGTGCCCTTATAAAAATGTTCTGGCATTTTAAATAAAAAATGACAAAATTCTACCTACCACCATAATTAAATTCTTTTTGATAGTCTCTCGTTTTTGGGCAACAGACCAAGTTCAGTTTTCACCCATGAGGCTGCCACACACTTTAGGATTTTGCTGGCCTTTTGTAAAGTGTGATTAGAAAAGTGTTGCCAAGATCTTATGGATATCTTCCATTGTAAAAGCTAAATTGTGACTGTGTGTCGAACTTCAGCAACATAAAACATTGCAAATAATTAGGGATTTTTACAAAAAGAGAACTGTGGTTTAGTTTTCTAAGTGGGTTTTGTTGTAACACCTATTCTAATGTGCATATGTATGTATGTGTGCCTGTTTGTTGATATTTAGCATCTATTTTAATGATTTTATATTTCCAACCTTATTCTCCTCTCTTCTGCTCATTAACCTTGGTTCCTTATGTGCAGAATCCCAGCCCATTAAAGTGTAGTTTTAGGGTTTGAACTTCAAATATCTTTTGTGAGGTTGCCCACAAAAGAAAAGTTCTTGATTCATGCAACGTTTAGTTTAGCTCATCTTTTCCACGGTGAGCAAAGACACATCTCAGCAAAGCCAAACTGATAATGGAGAGAATGAAGTGTCTCCTAGGTGATATTTCAGGCACAAGAATAGTCAGGTGTACCATAAACCAAAAGATTTTTGAGCTATGAAATTTAAAGAATCCCTAGACTACATTAGATTCTGCATACATTCCAGCGTGGTGTCCTTCTCCCCTTTGCAATGTGCATTTTTCTTTTAAATAAGATAAAAAGTGCTTTAGTCAATAAAGTCTAATGAGGTTAATTATGATAACTTGGAACATGGTAAGACATATATTTTTAATGTAATTTTGCATTTTTCATATCTTGAACACCTGCTGACAGTATCCCACAAATTAGTGCAGTGTGGCCCAGTCACAGCTCACTCCACATCTGCGATGTTTAAACTTTGGATTTCTTTGCTATAGATTGTGGAAAACCACACCGAGAAATGAGGATGAATCCTAAAGCAATTACAGCCCCACAGATGTTTGGTAGGCTTGATGTGGCCACAAATGACTGGACGGATGGGATTTTTTCTACCCTTTGGAGAAAAACATTGAGAGCAAAGAAAGGTAGAAGATAAATTATACATATTATTTTTGACATGTACTTTAAAATAAAATAAAATCTTTGGTGGTTATGTAGAATTAGTATAACATCTGTATTTTCCATATAATATCTTAGCCAAACCTACAAAGTCATAAGTCATAATGATATTTGTAAATGTTGAAATACTAAAATTATTGACTATTGTATTTAAAATGCACCCTCCCCCACTTTTGGTTACAAAAGGGAATTATTTTCCTTTTGAGAATCTTTCTACACCATTGTGATATCTTTGAATAAAACAGGTGAGAAAAGCTGTTAAGGGAAATTGATGGTATTGAATAAAGTAAATTTACCATAACTATTTTCACTGACTATTTTAAAAATCTTACTCTTATTTAAGTACAGCCTAGTTTTAAAAAAACTTATTCCCCTATAATATCACTAGAGAAAATGGGCAAGAAAATTTTCGTTGGGAGGAACACTGTGTATATAAAAAATGAAGTCTATATTGAACTTACAAATTTATTCTGTTCAAATGTGCACTGGTGTTTTGGTGTTGTTTAAACAAGCTCATTCAGGGCTAGCCATTCAGTCTGTGAATTTTCTTTCTTATGGACCCTGTAAATTGAACCCAACATTCCCAGAATATAAGCACAGATGGAAGTGGTGATCTCGGTTCTCCCCTCATTGGATTCTCCCACTCCTGAATAAACAGGAGAAAGGGACAGTGAAAACAATTGCAGGGAGAAAGAGCATATGAGAAGGGTAAGATATTTGGGCTCACTTCCTGGGCCTTCCATTTCGGCAACAGTGTTCAACTGAACAGTGTTGAGGATGACGCCACTGACATTTTCATTTAAGGAATGTGGCTGACCAAACTAAAACGTCAAAAGAGAGATGGAAATGCTTCATGTCTAAAGTGTGTGGGATAGTAGAGGTTGTTGTTGTTTTGCTGGAAAGAAACCAAATTTTGTTTCTAAATTGTTCCAGTAATCCTTTCTAAACACAGATTCAGTGATGAAAAGCTACCTTGAGTAACAGGAGCTCATAGAAATGTGCGTTGGCTTCCCATAAAAAAGGCAACAGATGCTTTTTCCTGAAAGATCTGATTGAGGTCATTAGATCATCATTTTACTTGGATTGCTAGTTGAATGAGATTAGTTTGGTTTTTCAAAGCACTTTATTTAAAATAGAATATTCCACAGTTGTTACATACTAAAGAAAAATAAACCCCACAAACTTGGTCCTGATGTCTGTAAGAGAAGCTAGTAGTTAAGAAATGAAGAGAATATCACTATTGAAGTGAATACCTAAATTTACTATCACATTCTTTTTGGGCATTCCACTGATGTTTCTTTGCCATTTTCTTTTACTCCAAATCTCTCCTTAAGTGACTCCCATTAGATTTTGTCTCCAAAGTGCCTCTGAAGCTGCTTTACTCAGGGCACTTGTGACCGCCAGCTTGTCAAATAAATGTCAGTTCTCAGTTTATTCTTGCTCTCAGCAGCACCTGGCACACACGTCCCTTTGTCAAACGCTTCCTTCACTTGGCTTCTGTGATACCTCTTCCTGCTGGCTCTCCTCCAACTTCACGTGCTTCCCTGAGGGATCTGGAAGAGGGAGGAGCCAGCAAGGGAACTCCTCTACCAAACGTGTAAATGTTGCAGTGCCTCTGTCCTCAGAGCTCCTGTCTCTATCTACACGCATTATCAGAAGAAACTTATCCAATTCTATAGTTTTCAGTACCATCTAAGAGCTGATGGCTTCCACACTTTTACCCTCAGGCCTGACCTCTGCCTTGAGTTCCTGGCTTCGCAACTCCACTTGGATGTATGTTGGACACTTCAAATTTAATATGTGCAAACTAGAATTTTAAAGCTTTGCCTGTCTCCCCTGACCTGTATTTCCAGCTGCACTCATATCCCTCTTGCCCCCTACCTCTCCTTTCTTTTCTCATATTATTGATTTTTTATTAGGGAAGTTGTAGATTTACAGAAAGATCATGCAGAAAATAGAGTTCCCAATGTCCTCCCTCCCACACACACCTCTCTAAATTATTAACATTATCATGGTACTTTTGTTACAGAGAAACAATATTATTATAATTATACTATTAACTATAGTCCATAGTTTACTGTAGGGTAAACTGTGTTGTATGGTCCTATGTTTGTTTGTTTAAAATTTTTATTCTGGTAACATATATACAACCTAAAATTTCACTTCTAAACTACATTTGAATATATGACTCAATGGTGTTAATTATATCCGCAATGTTGTGCTACCACTAACACCATTTATTTCCAAAACATTGCCATCACCTCAGTCAGAAACTCTGTACCAGTTAGGCATTAATTCCCCACCCCAGCCCCTGGTAACCTGTATTCCAGTTTCTGAGTCTCTGAGTTTGCTTATTCTGATTATTTCCTATCAGTGAGATCATACAGTATTTGTCCTTTTGTGACTGGCTTATTTCACTCAATATTATGTCTTCAAAGTTCAACCATGTTCTTGCTTCCTCTACCTCTTCTTGCCAACCTGGTTCAACTTCCTGTTGGTCTTTGAATATGATTATCCTATGCTTGTTCCCACTTTAGAGTCCTTGCATTCATGACTACTAGTGCCTGGAAAATTCCACCTCTCCATCTTTACATCACTTCAATCTCCTCCTGGAATAATTCATTTTAAAACAATGGCCTCCATCCCCTTGCCCTGCTTTATTTTTCTTATCTCATATACTTCTCTGCTTATTTATTTAACTATCATTTCAGCCCCTTACAATATAAACTCCATGAGGGCAGGGACTTTGTCTATTTATCACAGTATCACCAGACCCCAAAACAGTGCTTGCTCATAGAAAGTGCTCAGTGAATATTTGCTCGGTGAATAAATGACTTTTTGATTTGATTATGGGCCTGAAACAACTGCAACATAGACAACCTGAAAAGTTCTTTGTAATAAAGTAAGGATATCATTTAGATTAAAGCATCACTTTAAAATTAATGAAAATTACATTAAGTACTGGTGTTTCATGTTTAAGAGTTATATATATAGACACATGTATGTATGTATGCTTTATTTTTCATTTGGTGGGGTGCTCTAGGGGAACATATCTGGATAGTTCTTGATGGACCTGTAGATGCCATCTGGATTGAAAATCTGAATTCTGTTTTGGATGATAACAAAATGCTAACCCTTGCCAATGGTGATCGGATCCCCATGGCACCAAACTGCAAGATCGTTTTCGAACCTCATAATATTGACAATGCTTCTCCTGCCACCGTCTCTAGAAATGGAATGGTTTTCATGAGTTCTTCTATCCTTGATTGGAGTCCTATTCTTGAGGTATGATTGCAGTCTTCCCTTTGAATAATTAAAAACTAAAGCAGGCTGTGTGTGTGTGTGTGTGTGTGTGTGTGTGTGTGTGTGTGAGGGGGGTGGAGGGGTGAGGGATATGAGACCTCTGGATTTTCTGCATGATTTTTTTCTGTAAATCTACAACTTCTCTAATTAAAGAAAATATTTAAAAAAGTAAAACAGGTCCTGTTCTGGTTTTCTAAAGCTGCTGTTAGACAAAACACCAGACATGGATTGGTTATTATAAAGGGGATTTATTAGGTTACAAATTTACAGTTCTAAGACCATAAAAGTGTCCAAACTAAGGCATCAACAAGAGGAAACCTTCACTGAAGAAAGGCCAATCATGTCCGTACACCTCTGTCAGCTGGGAAGTCACGTGGCTGGTGTCTGCTGGTCCTCTGTTCCTGGGTTGCATTTCAAAATAGCCTTCTCCAAAATGTCTCTGGGCTCCAGTCTTTCTGAGCTTCTCTCAGTTCTCTGCTGGGTTCTCCTGAGGTGCTTCTCTCTAAGCATCTGGGGGGGTCCTCTCTTAGCTTCCTGGGGGTGAACTCTGAGCTTCATCTCTTAGCTCAGCATCTCCAAATGTCCTTCTGTCTGCATCTCCAGGTGTCTCCAAGTGTCTGAGTATGTGTGGGCTTTCAGCTCTCTTAAAGGACTCTAGTGATCCAATTAAGACCTACCCGAATGGGTGGGGTCACACCTCCATGGAAATGGTCTAATCAAAAGGTCTCACATACAGTTGGGTGGGTCACATCTCCATGGATACATTCAATCAAAAGGTTCCACCCAACAAAATTGGATTAAAAGAGCATGACTCTTCTGGGGGCCATAACAGTTTCAAACTGGCACAGATCCTTTAGCATTCTTTTAGTGTGTGTGCTGAATTTTCTATAGACCTGTATGTAGTGTAATTCCATTTTGTACATTAATGTTTATGGAAGACCCTTGAATGCACTGGGAGATTCAAACCCTGATTGCCAGTTATAGATTTCTTCTGTGCTCTTCTGATCGCTTTAGAGCTATGATTTCCAACCTGGGGGCTGTGGATAATTGCAAGGAGTAGATGAATCAGTAAGCCCTTCCAACTGTGTCAGAGGACTGAAAAAATAAAATTTAATTTTGTTAACTTGGAGATTCATGACCCTTTAAAGAGATACTTATTCATATAAAGTTTGGGAAAAACCACCATAGGATATTAACTTGAAGATAATTTATTAAAGTTGCATATGAGGAATTTTTATGGGATTCAATAGTCATAATATTAGTTTTAAGTTTGTAATTGGAAATAGTATTTAAGATAATATCTCTTAAATTCATGATATGGTATTTTATTAGAACCAATATGGTCTAGAGTATCTTGATATAATGACATAATTAAATGCTTTGTATACTTAGACATTTTATTAAAAATACTATAATGTAAGGTAGAATGCTTAATAGATAAACCATTTGAAAAATCTTTTTTTAATAGAATTGGACAGATTTATTATTTTCATTTTTATAATATTTGAGAAGATGGTTTTGATTGAAAACTTATGAATTCATAATTTAAATAAAATAGATGTTTATATTACCATTAAATTTTTGTACTTATTTTTCTTACTGGGTATATCCTAACTTTTAATAATGTTTTTCCAGAATTTAAATAACTATGGGTTGTAAAAGGTTTACATATAGTAAAGTATGAAGATGTGAAGAAGGAGGGGATTATATAGCAAAATGATACTGATATATACTTGAATGTGTCACTAAAAATGTTTCTGAAGAGTTCAGATTTCACAATTAAATGATCTGTTAAGGAGAATACAGAGTGGGGTTGTCAGTAATCACCAATGACGCTTTCAAATACAGATGAATTGGCCATACCCCAATCAGAACAAGACAGAATCTTGGGGAGGGGTTCTGGAACTCAATGCTTTTAAAAAAAATCTAGATTCTTTCATGCAGCCAAGCTTACCAGTCAAAGATACAGCGACCTCCACATGAAAATGCATTATGTGATTTTTTTCCCCCAAATACTTCAAATTCACAAAGGTTTAAAAAATAATTTTTTTAGTATTAGCTAATTAATATTCAGAATTTGCTATTTATGAAATAAGCTACTATATAGTCTGCGCATGTTGAGACTGAATAAGGGCTTGACATTAATGCTACATCTCCATAGTAGTATTTTTATATGCTTTTAAATAATGTGGTTTCTTCTTGGAAGTGATTAGGAGGAAGCAAGACTCAGAATCAGACAGCAAATATTTAGAGCAGTGTAAGGCAGCTCCAAGAGAGTAGTTAGAGGGCAAAGCAATTGAGAAGCTGTCTTGATGGGAATCTGTCAGCATCAAGAAGCCAAGCTGTTAACTTCCCGGCCATATGTAGTTTCTTGGTTTCATCAATTCTAAAATGCTGTGTGTTATGTTTTGTTGCTGTGGAATCATGGTAAATTCATGAATTGATGAATAATTCAGAATCAACCTTTTATTGCTTCTGTCCTTTCCTCCTAGGAGAACTCTATGTCTCTTGTTTCAGACTCTCTAATTGTTTTTTGGAGTACTGAGGTGAAGAATGAGCTGATCTCACAACCCAAGAGAAGTTGCCTCACCTTAAGAAAATGTTATACATTAAGCAATATTTTATTATGAATTATATGTGCCTTCTTAATATTTGGAAGTTTGGAAAATTGCAGAATGACTAAATTCTCTATTTTGCTGAGTAGTCCTTGATATTTTTCTATGTTGTCCATTAAGTTAAAAAAAAAAAAAAAAAAAAAAGGAAACAAGTAATTCTAGTAAATTGTTGTTTCCCAGTTTTTGAAAATCTAGTTATGGATTTCCTTTGTTCCTCTTTTATTCTTTATTTTTTTCTAAATTATTTCCATATATATGCTTCCTCATTTCTTCTGGCATACCTTAATCAGAGGTGCACACTATTTCTCCATCTTGGCTTCAAGACCTGAGCATATATATAGTGCAATAGCTGGATGTGTTCACTCTGAAGCTGGACTCTCTGGGTTTGAATCCTGGCCCTGCCACTTACCAGCTGTGGGATTGTAGGAAGGTTACTTAAACTCCCAGGGCCTCGGTTTCCTCATCTGTAAATGCTCCTATCTCATACAGTTGCATTTAGGATTAAATGAGTTAATACATTAGGTTTTATAGCAAGGCGAGGCACATCATAAGTATGTAATAAGTATTATTATTAGTATTTTTCTTATTATGGTTGATTTAAAAGTTTTTTCCCCAAATGGCCATTTTCCTGGTGTGCTAATAAGTTTAACGAATGCACTAATTTCTGAACTAACAGGGTTTCCTCAAAAAGCGCTCACCTCAAGAAGCTGAGATTCTTCGTGGGCTGTACACGAAGTCCTTTCCAGATCTATATCGCTTCAGTATTCAGAACCTGGAATACAAGATGGAGATGCTTGAAGCGTTTGTAATCATGCAAAGCATCAACATGCTTCAAGGCCTGATCCCTCCAAAGGTGCGCTGTTCAACTTTGAAAAGGATTTCTCTCTTACCTGGCGGAGCCATACTGTGCAGGGAAGACAATGGTGGAATTTAATTCCCTTGGTTAGAGCTGCCAGGAAGGAGAGATGTTTCACATGTGGACCCTGAATATTTTGCATTTTTTCCTTCATTTCTCTTTTTCACAAAGTGAGCCATGGATTTGTAATTTAGTTGCTAATGAACAGTCATGTAATAAACACCCCTAATTTATTTGATTTATTTAAATATTAAAAAAATTTATTTTGAAATAATTTCAAACTTACAGGAAAGTTACAAAAATAATACAGAAATAAGATGGAAACTCCAGTTTATTTCAAAATAAAATTTCAAAATTTTATTTGGAAATAATTTCAAACTTACAGGGAAGTTACAAAAATAATACAGGAATAAGGTGGAAACTCCTACCCAGATATCCCATCTCCTAACATTTTGCCACATTTATTAGATCATTTTATCATACATCCTCTGTCTACCTCTATCTCGCTATCTAGTTATAGTCTATCTAATTAACTACCAATCATCTCATCTATCCTTAATTTATTTTTAAAACCAGCTTGGTATCCCTTAGAGATAAGGTTCTCTCCTGTTCCTCAGCTTTCTTCATCTTTTCTTGTCTTCGTCTTTTGGGGAAAACGGTTGTCCCTTTTCTGTGTTTACTGTTTGCACGGAGACCCCGGAGCAAAGTTTTGGCTTGAGAGCCAAGTAATTAAAATGAACTGTATCTCGCCTTCCTAGGAGCAAGGTGGGGAGGTCACGTCGGAGCACCTGGGGAGACTGTACGTCTTCTCCCTGATGTGGAGCGTCGGGGCGCTGCTGGAGCCCGACGGCCGGCGCCGGCTGGAGCACTGGCTGCGCTCGCGGGAGGGGCTGGCCTTGGATCTGCCCGCGCTGGCGGGGCCGGAGGACAGCATGTTTGACTATTATGTGGCGCCGGGAGGTGAGGACGCCCTGCCCTGCTGCTATGTAGCACATGGGAACGGTGTGGTGCCAAATGGCTAATAGTTACACAAAATATTTTGTTGTAAATGGGTTATTAGAATTCTTGGCTGTAAAATTAATAAAATTAATAAAATAAAAAAAATGCCCCGTGTAAAGAAGGTAATGTTAACTGGCTGTTGCTTTTTTTTTTTTTTTTTTTTAAATTCTGTTCCAATGCACATTTTTTCCTTGTGAAATATAGTGTGCACTGAACTCGTAATGAATTAAAGACGAATTAAAAAATCCAAATCAGATCCATTTCAGCATTCATTCGATATAATCACCAATTTATATAAAAGTTTGAAATATTTTTACCAAATAAATGTGCAAATATATATAAATACATATTTTAAAATTATTTGTTACCCATACACATGCAATACATACATTATATATATAATTATAATATATATGCGTTTTGTGTGTGTGTGTGTGTGTGTGTGTGTGTGTGTGTGTGTGTATAAAGCTAAAAGCATCAATGACATTTGGGGCTCTTTTATTTTTGGTCTTACAATTAAGAAAGTTATCAATTTATTTGCCTAATGAAAAGCTTGTGAGATTATGTATTTTAAGGTGGTTTTAGGGCATGCTGTTAACACTCAATTCTGTAGTTTCTAAATACACTTTCTATTATTGAAAACTTACATATTTAAAAAGAAGATTCCAAGATGCTTCCTAATATTTCCTAATATTACAAGTTGGGACAGTTCCTTGGGAAATTTCGACTTGGCTAAATACTTATATATACTTATGTGTATTTGTATATACTTAGATCTCTGATTTTAATGATCTTTATTTTGCTTGGGATGTTTGAAAGTTGCCTTGATAAGATTTCTGGATGTTTGCTTGTTACAGTTAAGGGTTAAATTATTAATAGGCATACAAAGATGTAAATGTGCTCTGTTCCTTTCAGGTAAATGGATGCACTGGAGCACGTGCACTGAGGAATATGTGTATCCATCTCACACTACCCCAGAATATGGTTCAATCTTGGTTCCAAATGTCGACAATGTGAGGACTGACTTTCTAATTAAAACTATTGCTAAGCAGGGCAAGGTACATCTTTTAATCTTTTATTAAAAATAGCATATTTTGAGATGTCACTTGAAAATATGAAGCATCTTGCATTTATTTTAGAATGTTTCATGTTGCTGTTTAGAAAAAAAAAAATGAAATCATCACCCAAATTAGTAAACTTCTTTTTTTATATCCCAGGAACAATATTAAATTTGAATACTTCATTTCATAATGAAGTGATTATTTCTTATGTACTACTTGAGAGAAAGTGAATTTTGACTTGTTTTTCCAAAGAGAAATCCTTCCCTTTTGATAATTTCATTGTGTTTCTTGGGCTCCTTTCTCTGCTTTTCTATTTTAGGCTGTGCTGTTAATTGGTGAACAAGGAACGGCCAAAACTGTTATAATCAAAGGATTTATGTCAAAATATGATCGTGAAAGTCACATAATCAAGAGTCTGAACTTTTCTTCTGCAACCACCCCATTGATGTTTCAGGTATTGGCTGTTTGGTATCGCTTTTTAAACCCAAGTTTGTGATAATTATCGGAGGCTCAAATCTCACTATTCAGCTTGTGCCCGCTGAGCCTCATCCACACTTTCCCAACCATGGAACATCCCTTATATATGCCTTCCGCTATTATTTCTGGAATGCTGTTACCTCTATAATCCCACTGCAAGAGAATCTTTCTTTAGGTAGATTATAATACAAAATCTTAAATTGTGGAGGAATAAAAAGCTTGCATAAGGTGTTAAAGGCCTTGATACACTTTCAGATATCTTGTAGAAAGGTGCAGCATTCTGTAAACATGCCAAATCCAAAATTGAGTGAAATATCACTTATTCCCCCACTGAAACCTGCTTCATCTCCTAGTGTCTACTTTTCTGTGGTTGTTACTATTCTTCTGGCCTCTGGGTGAGAAACCTTGGAGTTAGCTTTGATGGGTCTTTCTTGGATCGCTGGCTGTTAGCTTGTCTAAGGCGTACTTTTCACATTCCTTCCATTCCCTTCCTTCTCCCTGCAAGTCTGGTGTAGACCACTTCCTCTTGATTCTGCACCAGGGTATTAGGTTCAAAGAATCCCCAGCTGGTCTCGGTTTAAGTCTTAGTTATCTTCCACTTCAGCTTTCATATCTCTTGCAATCTCTGTTTCCTAAATTGCTACTTTTGTCTTGTCGTTCCCTTACTTAACATTCCACAAAGGCTCTCAGTATCAGTTGCAATGAGGAATAAAATCTTAGACTCTTTGCATTTTAAATATGTTTCCCATAATATCCTAGAGAGGTGACAGAAAAAGGCCTTACAGTTTGCATTGGTTTTTGTAAATGAAACTGCCAAGAATGGCCTGGGTTTCTCTTTCTGTTGGTTCTAAGTTGCTTAAGACCCTGTGGAAACCAGGGGAAAAACCCGAAATGTCAGTTCAGGCTTAAACCATTTGCAAATAATCTTTTATAGCTTTCCTTTGTTTGAATACCAATATCTTGCTGAAACTATACATGTAATAACATGCAAAAGGAAGGGAAAATTTTTAGGGGGATCCAAATTCCAGTGAACTTTGCTTCTGATTAATTTATTGTTTTTTTAGTTATTGGAATGAAAATATCAAAGGGCAATGAAAATTGTTGAGGATATGGCTAGGTCTCAACTTTGTATCACTTAATTTAATGGTGACAGCAGAGTACCAAAGAACTAAAACCACTGGTTAAATTTCTAAATAAGGCCATCAACTGTGTCATGTTTCTTTGTTAGTGATGGAATTTCCAGTATTTTAGCCTTCTGTCAAATGAGTACCATCTACACAGTGGCTTGATGGGGACGTCTGGATGGAAGGTCAACCCAAAATTGGCTCTAGAGATTCAGCAATGGTATTTTTGTGTTTGGGGAGCAGCACATTAGATAATCCTAGGTCTGCAAGTTGCTGATGTAATGCACATTCCATTGACACTGTTTAACATTTCAATGATTTTTGTTAGTTTTACTCTATGAGAACATTCTCTTTAAAGATAAAAGTTATAACCTTACTTGTGGATGCAGAATTTTAAAATTAAATCTGAGTGTGATTTTTTTCTTTTCATTCTGTAGGGTAATTTTCTTGCTATTCACATTTCTTGAGATGGATTAATTCTTTAGGCCTTGTTGCTGTATTTTTGTTAGCAACTCTTAGTGATATTATCCCATCAGGTATTAAAGATCTGTGGCCTATGACTCTTTAACATGAGATATTTATTTCCTGGAAAAAGCCGTTACGTTGTCTAGAAAACAACCCATCATTGAAATTTGCATTTATAACTTGTATAAAAAATTTCTCAAAGAGGTTTAGTAATAATGTATAATAATTAGAAGAGGAATAAAGTAGGTTTTAAAAAGGTTAGAATCTGTATACCCGATTCTCAACTGCTTCAGTGTTAAGGTAGAGTCAACGCTGCAATATTTTTGTTTTTGATCAGAAGCATTACAGGGTCCTTCATCTATTCCACTGAGTTCCTGAGCCTGTTTCCATTGCTGAACAACAGTGCTTTCTATTAAGCCAGACTCATTACTTTTAGAAAGCTTTCAATTAGCCAAACTGCTGTAATTAACTTTCTCACTATAATTTTCAGTCGTTCATGCTAAACAAGGGCTGATGGAGCAGAGCATTTGTTTCTGTTTCTGCCACTTATATGGATCCAAACAAATTGAATTTGTGGATGAGAAAATAGATACTTTCCATCCCTCCTCTCTTATCATGATGGCACATTGTTCATTCAAGGACAAATGTCTCTTACCTGACAGTTTTGTTTTTCAATCAGGATTTTTGGTTTTCACTGTGGTATCAAATTTTCACTTCTTTTATCAGTAGGAGAACTCTATGTCCCTCTTTGCCTGGGACAATCCAGTTTATGTTAATTGTCTCATTAGTAATTAACAGAATCTCCTGTTAATATCAGTGTCCTGGTTTGGACAAAAATTATATGGTCATCCTATTTATTGGCTAAGGGTATTTAGCTAGCCTTTTTAAGAGACACGCCTTCTTTTTTCTCCAAAAACAAATGTTGTTGTAATTTTTTCCCCTAATTTTGAAAGTATTGAATACATACCTTTAAAAATGTAAACAATGTAGAAAGGTAAGAAGGAGAACATGAAAATTACTTAGCAGATTTCTTTAAAGATTTATCTCTTCTAAAAATCACCTTTAAGTGTTATGAACACACCAACATTTTGCAAATGGTTGCATAGCAACACTTTTTTTCAAAAATGAGAATATAGAGCTTGGAAGGAAATTCCACATTTTTCCCCTAGCTTCAGAACTGCTCCTCCAAATGAAATTTTATGCAGAGCTAAGGCAAAAAAAATCTGATTTACAGTATAGATTTGAGAATCATTAGCATGAGTTTTAATTGAAGCCACAGGAATGGATGAGATGACATACAGAGAACGTAGAGAGTTAGAAAAGAGAGTTGATGATTGAATTTGAGGAATACTAACATTGAAGGATGGGCAGAGGAGGAAAACTCCAAAAATGAAAAAAGAAAAGGAATAACTTGAGGGCATGGAGAAAACCAAAGACTATATAAAAGTCAAGAGGAGAAGTTGGCTCAAGAAGAGAAAACTGTACCACTTGTCAAATTCTGAAAATAGCTCAAATAAGATGAAAAATATAAAGGGAACACTTGATCTAACAGTTTCAATGAAGTGGTGGGAGCAGTGCCAAAGTTATGGAAAGCTGAAGAACAGACAGGAAGTGAGGATGTAGAGACAGGAAGTTGGAAGTTGTGAAGTAGCATGTGGTAGATAGGTTATGGACAGAACATTCTAAGGTAGAAGAGAAGCAAGCATTTTACTATGATGGGAAATAGAGAGAGAGATAGAGATAGAGATAGAGATAGAGATAGAGATAGAGATAGATAGATAGAGAGAGAGAGAGAGAGAGAGAGAGGAGGAGTATTGGATACAGGTATAAGGAAAGGGATTGTCTTGGACGAGGACAAAGGATTTCCCTCCCATTTTGATATGAGGAAAAGAGACAAGGCTCAATTTGTAGATATGATCCCAGGAAATTGAATGATCATGATTGCATTCTTACCTGATGATTTGCACATTTGTCCTGGGTCTCAAAAGGAAGACTGAGCTATTTACATGCAATCCTACCCAAGTACAAGGCAGTGTGAATATGTGTGATTGTAGGTGAGTGTCTGGTAGTGGCTATGAAAGTAAACAGAAGATGCAATTCCCTTCCACACCTTAAATAATCAGCATATGAAACCATTTGGGAATATGGTTAATTTCTTTATAGCTGCAATGGAGACTTCTAACTTTCACTTTCTTTTTATTTTGGCTTCTGAGTCTGTTAGAATGTTTGGGGTTAGGAGGTGATCCTAATAAGTTAAGTAGGAGGGTACAAGGAAGGTCCCATGGTACTGGCAATTAATAATTTGACTGGTCAGCTGCTGATATGGTCCATGACACTAGGCTGCAGCTAAATGTGAATTCTTATGGAGATGACAGGTAAAAAGCTTCTAGATGTAGGCAATGAATGGCGCTTGACAGAGAGCTGGGGTCTGCTGATACAGATTGCCTTTCCATCTCTTGTTCCTGCAGCTCCAGTTGTACTGCATTCTGGGCTCCAACTACATCACTTCACTCATCACTTCCTCTTTCCCTACTTTGGCAGAAGGGAAACCTTGCTCTTCCTCAAGAAATTTCTTACTACACTGTTTACTCATATTATGCCTCTTTTCCATTGCTTTGAAAGGAACCACATTGGAAAACAGTAAGGAAATAAATTTAGAAGATCATAAATTAGGCAGCATTTAGGATATAACTGAGGGATCAATTCATCTTACTCCAAGACAGTGAGAAGAAGTAGGTGGAAGGGTAGTTTTGGAAATTTGTGGAAGCTTTTACAAAGATGAGTGAGTTTTCATCAGATGTGGTGGGAGACCTTTTACAAGCAGAAGAAAGAGACTGCACAGATACTTTCCACTGAACTGGAACTTTGGAAGGAGGGATAGGGTTATTACACATCAATTCCATCAACCACTATTTACTTTTCCCAATTCACCTGGGTTCAGAGCTGCTATAAATCTCTGGAGATGTGAAGTCCAGGATAGAAACCTATAAACCTTGGTGTCAAGACCTTGAAGTTATTGACTGGAAGAGAAGTGAAGATATGGGAATTGAATGGCTATTTTTTTGAACATAATTTTATTGAGATATATTCACACACGGTACAATCCAACCAAAGTATATATTCAGTGGTTCACAGTACCTATTTGTATATTCATCACCATGATCATTTTTTAGAACATTTGGATTACTCTAGAAAAAGAAATAAAAAGAAAAAAAGAAGACCCCAAACATCCCATACCCCTTACCCCTCCACTTGTTGATTGTTGGTATTGCACTCTGCCCAATTTTAAGACTTAAACGATAGAGGTAGGTTAACTAAGACAGTGTAGTATTGTAAGAGATAGATACATAGATCAGTGGAACAGAACAAAACATCCAGAAGGCAATCCATACAAACATGGGCAACTGAGTTTGTTTTTGCTATACAGTTATACAATCATTATCAAAAATCAAGGCTACTGGACTGCAGTTCAACAACTTCAGGTATTTCCGTCTGCCTATTCTAAAACACTAGACACTAAAAAGAAATATCGACATGAATCAGTATTCACAGCCATTTGTTAAGTCAAAATTTCTCAGTTACGCCTTCTTCCTCTCATTTGATCTTTCTCTCAATATTCAGGTATCTGGGCAATGACTATTTTAACCTCTTCATGCTGGAAAGGGGTGTTGGCCTTATGGGGTAGAGGCATGAAACTGGGTGATGTTCTTGAAGAGACTGGTACTTCTGGGCTTCAGGGCTTATCTAGCATAAGATCAATCTGGAGGCCTTAAGTTTCTGAAAAAAATAAACTTGCTAAGAAAAACTTTCTTAGACTTAGACAGAGCCCAGGGCACTCCCTAGGGTTTATGTAAGCTAAAGCTTACATGAGAGTAACCTCCAGAATGACCTCTCAACTCTATCTGAAATCTCTTTGAATGGCTATTTACATGGTGATAAAGAACTTGGTTTTTCTAACTGGACTATGGTTCTAACACCAGAACAATGGATGGGGTGGGACAGAGATCAAGGAGATCTGGGAGGAAGTGGGTGGCAGGGTACTACAAAGGTCATCAAGAATTCTTCAGACTATTTCTCTAGGGAGACAGAAACATTTACATAAAATTGGAAATCAGACAATATAGACAGGGTATAAAGCTTATAAAGAAACAGTTTCCAGGACTGACTAGGGGCAGGGGAGCAGTTTAGGAGGTGTGGCACTAATGCCCGTGAGAAGGACAGATGACTGAACTAGGGTATATCATTATTTAGAGAGGAGGAGATGCATTAAAACACAACATTGAATTTAGAATAAGAAGAACTTGATGACGTTAGATGTGGAAATGTTTGGATAATTGCTGCCAGGCCCTGAGCTGTGCATCCAGAAGGGGACGTGGATGGTGATGACTGAGAGGTGTGTATGTTTGGCTATGTTGATTCCGTGATGCTATGGAACATTCAAGTGGGAGAGTCCAGTTGGAGATACCAGTCCAAACATACAGCTTTCCCAATTGTCCCTGAATTGATAGGTGTATGATGTAATAGAACATATAATTGTTGTGCTTCAAGCCTTCAGCAGGTCTCACCAAAGTCCAAAATTCACCAGGTAACCACTGAATGGGTAGAGATTCTAAAACCAGACGGGCATCTCAACTTCTAGGCTCAGCAACTACTTAATTTTTCTCTCCCCACCCCCTTTTTGTGAATTTAGCTTCTTTTTTGTATATGTAGCTTACTAGTGATTTCCTGTCTTTCAAAGAAATTAGGGTCATAGTGAAAAGGTAGAAATTACAAGTGCAGATACATGGCTATTACTATGAATTATCCCATCTATAGAGGGTCCTGCAAGATATGAAATCTTTGTGTGCAGCGAGTTCTCATTAAAAGACATGGGAATGTCTGGAGGGTTCTAGTTTGCCATAGGGAGGTGTCAGAAGACTATTAATTGCCTTATACATTTAAGTTCATGGACAAGCAGAGCTAAATTTAGTGTAACACATTACTTTAAACAGTTTGCTTTCATGGCAAGGGAATAGTGGAATATGAAATTCTTTTTACGGTTGTACTGTAGTTATGGAGATTTTTTGGTAATTGGATGAGTTGTAATTTATTTTATATCTTTCTATTAAAAATAGTGAATTTTCTTAGTATTTTCTTGCTATTATATATTAAAATGATTGTAGAAATTTTACATTTTGAAATGACCAAACCATGAAGAGATCTGAGGACAGATGTATAGATTTTTGCTTATCTCTTGGCCTTATTTTGTGGTTGCATCTCAGATTATTTAACTGATTTTTTCTTCATCATGAAATAAGAAAACTTTTGGATCAGAGAAGGAGAATTCATTTTATCTCAACATACTTCCACTTCTGTATTTATACCTTAATCTGATTGGAAATTGTGGAGCAGTAGATTCTTATGTTGGCAGAAGTGAAATGAGGCATTTAAGATTTCAAGCTTCTAGAGTATGAGAACTAAAAAGTCTTTTTTGTTTTCTCTGCAGGGTTAGACCCTGGTTACTCGGTGCATACGTTTGGAATGACTGATTGATTTCCAAACTATACTGAATTATCATGGAAATGAGAATACCATAGTCAGTAATTTGGGATCCTTTCCCTCACATTCTCCCTCCTCCATCCAACATACCTGCTATTAGTTTTTTTTTTTTTTTTTTCCCTTTCTCCCATTTATCATCATCAATCTTAAATCTTGACCCAGGTTTACAAAGACTTCCATCGGTTTTAATCTCCTGTATTTTTTATATTGCCGGGAAGGTTTTTAGAGAGTCCATTGTCTCTTCCTGGACCTCCTAAGTTCAGAATGTAAAAATGGGAAAGGAGGCACAAGCAGGCTTTGTCCTTTCCCGGGATGAGAAGTGTCAGTGTGACTGCATCTAACCCAGAGCAGAGGGTCTGTGTTCTGTCAGGCTGCAGAAGCCAGGGGGCAGCCTTTTCAACTAAAAGAGCAGCCTTCTGTTTTTGAAAAGCTGTGCAGCTCAGAGCCCGGACCTAAACAGCTTCTTAGACACTAGCTCTGTTTAACTTTGTCTCCGATTGTAGGAAAACTTTCAGCAGGGCTAGGGTCTTAGAATATGTAAGTTACAGTGTCATCAACTTATGCAAAATTCTCAAAAATCGGTCGGTGCAAATGGACTGAAAAATTTCAGGACATTCATAATTTACTTTGATTACGTTTCATTTATTCAAAACTAAACAGATTTTCAAGGTTTGTAAATATTATGCAATATAATTAAGGCCCAGTTTTCCAGAATTAAGGGGAATTTGGGGCTTTACTAAGTAATTTCTGTCAACTCAAAGGTTACTAGGAATTTTTTTTTTTAATAATTGACCATGACACGGGGGATTTTCACAGATGTTTCTGTTGGCTTTCTGATTTAACAGAGGACGATAGAGAGTTTTGTGGATAAACGCATGGGTACAACATATGGCCCTCCTGCAGGAAAGAAGATGACTGTTTTTATCGATGATGTGAATATGCCTACAATCAATGAGTGGGGAGACCAGGTATATTGATCTTATTGTGTATTTTATTTTTTTCACTCAGCATTGATTTCTTTTTAAAGAGTAAATATTTTTTACTTTTCCACATGCAATTCCTGAATTCCAATAAAGCCCATTATTTGGAAACACTCAAGGAGTTAGGTTCTGGGGATATAAAGGAATGATGTTTTAATTCTGAAAGTTGTCTTTGTCAGGTTACTAATGAGATAGTGCGACAGCTGATTGAACAAAATGGATTTTATAACCTGGAGAAGCCTGGGGAGTTCACCAGCATTGTGGACATCCAGTTTCTGGCAGCCATGATCCATCCAGGGGGTGGACGGAACGATATTCCCCAGAGACTCAAGAGGCAGTTCTCTATATTCAACTGCACGTTGCCTTCTGATGCGTCCATGGACAAGATATTTGGTAAAATGAGTGTCACGTGGGTGGTCGTGGGGTGTAGGGGAGGGGAGAAGAGCTTGCTTGGGATCCAATGAGAAAATACCCACCCGGAAGTCAGCACAGATGGAGCTTTGGATGGCTCCTTAGTCTATAGCCTCCTCCCTACCACAATTATGAAATTATTAACATTTTGCCAATAGTAACGTCACCCTCAAGTACTATATGTTTCATACAGGGATTCATTATATTTGTACTGTGCTGTATGCGTAGGTAGATCCTTTCTACCTGAAAGTTTTCTTTAAGTAATGATGACCAGCTTCTTAAGCAAGGAGGTTCAACATTAAATGAACATGGAGATGAGATGGCTTCCTCATGGGTAAACATATTTGAGGTTTGCTTTGATGTAATACCATGCCAATGGTTTGTGTAGCTGATAATTTAGCCAATCTGTATAGAATTTTGACCAAGAGCAGAAATTAGCCATTGTTTGATCTTCAGAATAATTTTTGGGACTGTAATAAGCTGTTGATTGATTAAATATGTAGCATTACAGAAAAAATTTCAGTGAAGAACCACTAAACCAGTAAGTAATGATATTTATTTAATTGAGAAATGTACATGCATTTGTAACTGATTTTGGAATTACTCTTTGCAGGGGAAGAGTGGAAAAGTTAGGTACACATCTATGTTAGGTATTAATTTACCATTTCTGAAATTGCCATTGAGAAAATATTCATTAGAACTATCCTAATTAGTTTCTGGCAGGCTGAAATGTCATCTTAGCCTCCTAGGTGAGTGAAGGATGGCAATATCTGCCTTTAATCACAGCAGTGGGCAAGGCTTGGAACCCAAATGACATTTGGGTTCATTTAAACTTGGGAAACATAAAATGGACCAGAAAGAATGACTTAATCACTTTTAATTTTCCTTTATTGCCTGGAAAATTTTACATATAAAATAAATTAAAATGTTTGATAATGTATGGAAAGGCAATAACGTAATGGAGAAATTGTAGAAGATTCAAGAAACATCCTTTTTTGTTATCTGTTTTACAGATCATTTCTTATATTTATCATTTTTATGCATTTAATAATGTTTAAAAATAGGAATTTGTTTAATATGTGGTTATCTATTAAAATGTATAAGTATATTTGTGCTAAATCTATAATTTTTAAAAATTTAATTCAACTGGTTTGAGTTGCTCATCAAAATGTTTTCTTGCTTTCAGGTGTCGTTGGGGTAGGCCACTACTGCACCCAAAGAGGTTTCCTAGAAGAAGTGAGAGACTCAGTGGTGAAATTGGTGCCCCTGACACGCCGACTATGGCAGATGACCAAGATTAAAATGCTCCCTACCCCTGCAAAATTCCATTATGTATTTAACCTTCGAGATCTTTCTAGGATCTGGCAGGGAATGCTTAACACTACTTCTGAAGTTATCAAGGAATCAGATGTAAGTGATAATCAGAGAGAAAAAGAAATAACATTGTTATTTATCACACACCCCTAAGTATTTTCAGCAATGTAATTTTTACTGGAATTATGAAAATATCTTGGGCCATTTCAACGTGGATGTTCTTTTCTTTGCTGCTTTTCATTAGCTGAAACAAATAAACGGGAAGTAATATGTCAGAAAATTTCTATTTAAAAATCTATTTAATTAGGTGTATGTGTAAGGAAATAATCCACATAATTACTTTCTAATGAATAAAATTAAAAAACAATTGATTTTATTTTCCCATCATAAGATGTTTTACTTATACTAAATAATAAATATTTTAAACTTGACATTTTAACTTAAAAGGTAATTATCATTATAAATGAATTTTCAGAATTGAAGAAAGTAATCATTTGATTGCTAATCATCCATGATCTTTCTGTCTGTGTAGCTAGATAGACTAAAAGAATATATGTATTGGCAAAATTGGAAAGAGGCAGTGGAATAGAAAGTTCATTTAACAGAAAAACAAGCATTTGTACACACACTTGAGTATAGTAGTTCCCAGTGTTATAAGAATTCCCTTCCAACTAGGAACCTAATCTAAAAATCCAGTGTGCCCTTCTTTACAGGAAAGAATTGGCAGTAACTGGCAGAATTCATCTCTGCTCAGGCTCAGGCTGGGTTGGCCTCATTCAGCCTTCAAAGCAGCTGAAGAGATAGTTAAGCAAGTGGGTTTTAAGGGGCTTCTCTATGTGCAGAACACACAGAAAAACTGTCATCAGTGTATATCAGCCGTTGACTATCAAAAACAACTCTGCCCCAGATGCTAGCAAAACAGGCAACCACACTGTCTGACTCTTGGAAACAAGTTATTTTGGGGAAAACTCCCTATTACAGGGAATTGAGAATCACCTTAGTAGCAGCGAACATTTCTAATTTGTTTTTTTCCTTAAAGTTGTTGACAAATTAATAGAATTAATTACTGTTTATTTCATAACTCTTTTTGGTGGTTGTTTTAAATCAGCATAAACAGTTCCAAGCAATTGGTGTTATCATGGAGTATTTTTTCCTTTTGTGATAACATCTATGTAACACAAAATTTTCCATTTTAGCCATTTTTTAGGGGACCACCCTTTCATTCCTGTGACAGTTCCCACTTGATCAATGTATATAAATCTTTTGACATGCGGTTGGGTTTGCTAGTGTTTTGTTGAGGATTTTTACATCCATATTCACAAGGGAAATTGGTCTGTAATTTCTTCTTGTGGTGTCTTTCTCTGGCTTTGGTAGTAGGGTAAAGCTCACCTCATAGAATAGTTATGAAGTGTACCATGCACTTCAATTTTTTTTGGAAGAGTTTGAGAAGGCTTGGTGTTACATCTTCATTGAGTGTTGGTAGAATTGGCCAGTGAAGCCTTCTGGTCCTTTCAGGGGCAATTTTGCCATTTGATTTTTTGTGAGTTTATACCTTTTTTATCCTTCATTTCCTTCAGTACTGCCTTCTTTGGTGTTAGTTGATGTTTTGTAGTAACATATTTTGATAAACTTTTCATTCCTTTTCTGTATTTTTAAAAAATATTTTCTTACGATTATCATGGGATTTACATTTAACATCCTAAATCTATGACAATCTGGTTTGCATGATACCAGCTTAACTTCAGTAGCACATACAATGTCTGCTCTATACCCCTTGCTCCCTCCTTTTATGTTCTTTTCACAAGTTACATCTTTATGCTCTGTGTGCCCAATACCATAGATCTATAATTATTTTTATTTTTATGCATTTGTATTTTAGATCATGTAAGAAATAAAGAGTAGTTACAAACCAAGAATACAATAATACTGCCATTTATATTTACCCATATAGTTACCTTTATTGCAGATCTTTGTTTTTTCATGGCTTCGAGTTACTGTCTAGTGCTCTTTCTTCTTACCCTGAAGGACTCTCATTAGCATTTCTTGTAGGTAGGTCTAGGGGTAATGAAATGGTAAAAAAATGGATTTTTGTTTATCTAGGAATATCTTGATTTTTTTCCCTAATTAAAAAAATTCTTGCACTTTTTATTTTGAAATAATTTCAAATGTACAGGACAATTGTAAAAATAATAGAAAACCCATAATATCCTAGGGTATTAGAATAGCTAGAAGGAAATAACTGAAATGGTAGAACTGTAACCTATAACATTCTTTGAAATTTGCTATATAGCTACTTATTAAATTGTAATTTGAAAGTTTTCACCTTTTTATATAGGTGTTGTATTTCACAATAAGGAAATAAGTGAAACTGTGGAACTGTATACCATAATATTCTTTGAAATTCGCTCTCTATCTACTTGTTAAATTGCACTTGGAAAGTTCTCACTTCTATGTAAATGTGTTACATTCCACAATAAAAAAAATTAACGATACATCTATGGTTTAGGGAGTACAATGTATAAAGATATAATGTGTAACAAGTACAAAATGGTGGGAGGTTGGAGGGATATAAGAACAGTGTATGTTTATAATGTTGAAGTCAAGTTGGTATCAAATCAAATAAGATTTTATATATTTGGGATGTTAAACTTCAACCCCTTGGTAACCACAAGGGAAATATATGAAAAATATATCCAGATAGAAATGAGAAGGGACTTAATATGACACAATAGAAATAAATCAAATAAATATAAAAGTAGGCATTAATGGAAGAATTGAGGGACAAAAAAGGTATAAGACTTACAAAGACCAAATAGCAAAATGGTAAAAGAAAGTCCTGCATTATCAGTAATGACTTAAAATGTAAATTGATTCAACTCTCCAATCAAAAGGCAGAGACTGGCAGAATGGATTAGAAAGCATGGCAGAACTGTATGCTGTCTACAAGAGAATTGCCTTCAATTAAAAGATAAGTAGGGTGAAAGTGAAAGGATTGAAAAAATACACCACACAGGTAGTACTCAAAAGAGGTAATATAGAATAGAGACTGTAAGTAAAAAATGGTTGTAAGGGACAAAGATGATCAGAATATACTGATAAAGGGGTCAGTTCAACAAGATGTAACAATTATAAATATATATGTACCCAATAGCAGAGCCCCAAAATCTGTGAAGCAAAACTGACAGATTTGAAAGGAGAAATAGACAATTCTACATTAATAATGGGATTACACTTTCAATGATGGATAGAAAACCTAGACATATAAAAAATTGCTTTTTGGCCATTTGTATATCTTCTTTGGAGAAATGTTTACTCAAGTGCTTTGCCTATTTTTTAAATTGGGTTGTTTGTCTTCTTGTTGAGGTATAGGAGTTATTTGTGTATTCTGAATATTAAACCCTTGTCAGATATATGGTTTCCAAATATTTTTTCCCATTCTCTTGGTTGTCTTTTCATTTTCTTGATCTTTTATTTAGATGCATCAAAGTCTTTAATTTTGATGAGGTCCAATTTATCTTTTTTCTTTTGCTGCTTGTGCTTTTAGTATAAAGTCTAATAATACATTGCCTAATACAAAGTCCTGGAGATATGTCACTGTTGTCTTCTAAGAGTTTTATAATTTCAGTTCTTATATCTTTTTAGTCTTTCAATTCTTCCCTTACTATCTAGTTTTGTATTTCATTTATTTTTTTAGTGAGCTCTTTAGAATCCCTTCTCATTTTCTTCTGTGTATATTTTTCCATTATTTTGTTTGTGGTTATTATGGGGCTTAAATTTAGCATCCTAGAAATTTAACAATCTTGTTTAGTTTGATACCAACTTAACTTTTATAGCGTACACTTTAAAGTCTAGCAGCTTACATCAGGGAAGATGGTGCTCCACAAAATTGTCAAATTGAATTTTCACCTGTTGCATAATATGAATTAATAATGCATTTTAATTTTGCTTTTGACAGGTACTGTTAAAGCTGTGGAAGCATGAATGTAAACGTGTTATAGCTGATCGTTTCACAGTGTCCGATGATGTGAGCTGGTTTGATAAGGCTTTAGTAAGTTTGGTGGAGGAGGAGTTTGGTGAAGAGAAAAAACTCCTGGTGGATTGTGGAATTGACACATACTTTGTGGATTTCTCGAGGGATGCACCTGAAGCTACAGGTAGACTTTTGAAGTTGAATTTGAAATCCCGCAAAGGGATATCTCAAGATGGTAGGCTCAGTTTAAGGATGTTGCATTTCTGTGCAGTAAACTTTACTAAAACAAGCTTTTGAGACACAATAGGTGCTCAGTGAATATTTATCGAGTAAGTGGACAAATGCATAAGTATTGAATTCAAAAGATTAATTACTTTTATGCATATTAGTCTTGGATACTAAGGTGGAGTAAGGTAGGAGGACAGGGTAGAAGAAAGAGAAAAGTATTTGTAGCAGACAGATATTGATTTGAGATCCAGCTCCACTCCACATTAGCTAGACGAGTCTCAACCTTTTTGAACCTCATTCTCTTCATTTGTGAAAATGGAAATATTAATATGCGCATTGTGGGGAAAAATGAAATATTATCTGTTGAATAGCTGGGGTAATCTGTGACCCATAGTTGTGGAATGAGAGGAGCAAAAATAACAAGAACAACAATAATAGCTATTATTGTTATTGAGGTCTTTCTAAATGTTGAAAAGAAAAAGAAAAACTTCAAATTATATGAGAGGATCATTGAATTTAATTAGAGATGAGTAATGTGGAGGCAAGCTTTGTATAGTTATGGTTCCATGAAAAATTGAGATATATTACTTTTCTTATGAAAAGGAAAAGTAGTGCCCCAATAAATTTTTTTCTCAGAAATAACTGGGCTTAAATAGGCTATTTTTTCTTTTATTTAATAACCTCTTCTAATATGAGAAGGAATTTTAATTTTGTTTACTTGTTTCACAAAGGCATGATTAAAAACCTTCTACTTACGTCTTCTAAATGTTTGAAAATGACCAGGTAGCCCCTTAATAGAATTAGTAAGTTATATGTGGTCTATTAAAAGTTTCTGAACAATAACTGCAAAAGGAGGTTTATTGCTGGCTGTGCAATTGGAATGACCCATCCACAGAAAGAAGCTGACACATTTTATTTTAAATCAGGTCACACACATACAATAATCCTGTAAAGGTAAGGGCATTTTACAAGGTGATTAGAATTTATGTATTTTATTTCCTCTAATTCAGAAGGGTAGATTATTAGATTATGGTTTTCAAAGAGCAAATCAAAATGGTTGAATCTTTTTGGTGGATGGTGTTCTGGAGGCAAACACACAACCTTCTGTAATTTCAAAACACTGTTTCACAAAGCTTGAGTTGAGCATTTTTGAAACAGTTAAGTGACTTTTTAAATTCAATTAGTGAGAGCTTTGCATGCGCCATTCTTAATGATTGTGATAAATCAGTTTCTTTGTATTAAAAATGTTAATGTACTATTATATCAGGACAGGGTCAATTGAAAATAATTATGTATTATAAGATTGAGAAGATCCACTCCCTCTTCTAGTACCCAGTAAATTTCCAAGTTGCTTTTGGTTCATTCAACTAAGGTGTTGCTTTTGTCCTATTTCTAATATTAACTGGTAGTGAACTTGTATATGCCCAATTTAGCCTTTTCTTTGGCATTATTCTTTATGTCAGAATTGGAAAAGTATTAAGCAGATATATTATGTGTTTTTAATAAGAAACATGTATTTCATTTTAATACATCTTTTCCCAGTGAAATAATTCAGTGTATTTATTTATTCAAGAAATTTTATTTTTCTTTTTTCTCTCAACTCTGCAACATTTCTTAAAATTCCCTTTTATTTTCACCACTAACCTAATATTCTTGAGTGATAAAGGCTTCTTGAGAAAATGCAATAACTTTTTTCTTTTGCTTCTTTTTGAAGAATCATATAATTCTTGACCTCTTTTGCTGCTTTTGACATTGAATCCTTTTTGACCTTCATTTTGCCCATTAAAGATCCTTAAAATGCCAATGTTCAATTATGGGTTCGAATTAAATTCAATAAATCCAACAGTATTTACAATTGACCCTTTCTAGACAGGAAAGAACTAAGACTGCACATGATTACATTGACCCTAATGCTTTTACTAATATTTGCTTTCTGAAAATGCATAATATGACATTTTGATGAAAATCAAAATTATTTGGTATAAAATTGTATATGGCTATGAGTGTATTAATTTAGGTTGAGGGAAGCAGTAAAGTCCAGCAAGTTGAAGAAACGTAATTGGTTCTTCTTCCCCAACCCCAGGGGAAACACCTGAGGAGGCTGATGCTGAAATGCCCAAAATTTATGAGCCGATTGAATCCTTTAATCACCTGAAAGAGCGTTTGAATATGTTCCTGCAGCTGTATAACGAGAGCATCCGCGGAGCTGGCATGGACATGGTGTTCTTCATGGATGCTATGGTTCACCTGGTCAAGGTACAGTGGGCACGCCGGGCGGCAGACACTGGGCTTTGCACCAGAATTTTTTTTTTATCCTTCTTTCATTTTCATCTCCTAGGAGAATATTCAGTTTAAATGGGAAACACAGAGAACTGGAAACAAAACTGGATGTGCTATGAGACCAAGTATAATGAACATGCTTATTTCTTAGTTCCTTCCTTAATTAAAATAACCACTTTCTTTCCAAACCAGAATATATTATCTGCATTATCTCTTTTGCCTCTAAGCTAAAATTTATGCTAAGGCATGCTTAGACTTTTGTGATCTAGCCTCTTCCTACTGCTCCAGCCTTATGGTTGTGCTCTGTGTAGGTGTAAACCAAAAAAATGAACTGTCAGTGGTTAAATTAATCCTGCTCCCAAAGCACCTCACCAATACCGCCTTCCCAGCAGGTACTGTACCATGTGTGTAGAGTTGACATACCCGTGCGGCTGTGTCCCCTACTGGCTGGTAAGCTCTGTGAGGGCAAACACCCTGTCTTGTTCACCTCTGTATTTGCAGGAGGGCCTACTAATGAGACAGGTGCACAGGAGGTGCTTGATAAATGGGTTTGGATTTTAACTAACTCCACAACCTGGCCCTAAACAACCCTTTGTGGCCTCATGTCCCGCTGTTTTTGTAGTCGATACTGTAGTTCCCACCCTCACGGGGATGCAGAAGCTCTTTCCTGACCCTGAGACTACGTGTGTCCCATTCCCTCTGCTTAAAATTTAGCCTAAGTCCTGCCTGTCATGCCACCTTCTTTGTATGGGAAATTTCTAGTCATTTTTCAAGATTGAGATCAAATCCCAGCTCCACACCTAAGCTTTGCCTCCCCCAAGCAGTGTTGTTTCTTTTGCATTCTTTCTTCTTATTGCTACCATTCCATTTACCGTGGTGTATTAATGATGGTTTTGTTAGAAGGTCTTTCATCTTTGTTAGAGTGTAAGCACCCTCAGGGTAGGGATGGGTACCAAAATTTTTAGATATTTGCCAAGGGAATTAAAGAAGTGAGTATCTCTATTCCACAACCCATGTATATTCAGGACAAAATAGCCCCATTGAGGTTCTCGGTCGACTATGTTTTCTCTTATAATTTTTATTTTAAACCAGTGGATGAGGTTTAAAACTGCTTTAAAACTCTTCTATTGTTTATTCATCCATATGTTCATTTGTCGAATGTATTTTGAGGGTTAACCATGTGCCAGAAACTGTGAATTGGAAATTTTAATACCAGGGGACGACCCAGTTCCAGATAAAGGTGTTGGGATGAAGGGTCCTCAGTATCTAATTAACAAAATTATATAAATTCATAATATTCACTAGTTTAAACAAAACGAATGATTTTGATTGAAAGTGCCAACCAAGGAAAGACATGGAAGGTTCTAGAGTGGCCTGCTATAGCTCCTTAACTGCCTCGTCTGTGCTTCTTGAAGTTGTACCAGGGAAAGAATGTGCATAGACGCTGGCAAAGTACTCAGATTCCTACCAGTACTCTCCCGCCACCTCCCTCCGTGATGACTTTGAAGAGAGTCACTGGCAAGGAATGAGTAGGAGGCTGGAAAAACAGCCTGCCCATATTCAGGTTCACAATAGACACAGAAAAATGATCTCCATTTTCCAGGGTTCACACTAATGGTATACCAAAGGATGGATGTTGTCCTGACACTCTTCTCTTTCCTGTCCTGATGCATTATTTTGGGCAAACTAAAAGTAAACTTCAAAGCCCGCTTTATATCCCTCCATTAAAGCCACAGTCTGAGTTGTCTGCAGACAGGTCACCTAAACGCACACCCCGCAGTCCCTACCCCATCCAAAGCACCCCCAACACCGTTCTCCTTCAGAAATGCCCTCATTCCTTCAACCAATGTATCTCTCCATTCCAACCCTGAGACACCTATGCCTTCCAAAATGGTTATTTGACCTAATGCTTCTATTGAATAAATAGAAAAAAATTGGAATATTCACATGTTGAAAGACATGTGCCTTTTCTGTTCTGTATTACAGATCTCTCGGGTCATCCGTACTCCCCGAGGAAATGCCCTCCTTGTGGGGGTGGGCGGATCAGGAAAGCAGAGCCTCACGAGGTTGGCTTCGTTCATTGCTGGCTATACTTCCTTCCAGATCACTCTGACGAGGTAAGTGTCCAGGCTTTTATTTAATTAATCTAAAATGGATTTTGATAAAAGGTTTTCAGAGCCACTTGAAGTAAAGAATGTATTTTTCTAATATTTAAGGAATCATGATAGTTTCCTTCCTGAATGTTGACTTACCATCTTTTCTTTTCAACCTTGGCAATAGAGCATGACTATTTTACATTTATTATATCTGCCTCCCTCTTCTTACGTTGTGCATGATGTGGGTATTATATGTACACCTGTTGGTGTATTTTAGAAGAAATTTATCCCTATCAAGTGTTACTTCATATTCCAAGAATGTTAATACTCCAGAAAAATAGATGACAAATTTATACTGATTTATCGATTCATACATTTAAAAATATTTATTGAATACTATGTGTCAGGAGCTGGCTCTGTGCTAGGAGTTCAATAGTGAGCAAGGCAAATCTGGCCTGTGTCATCATAGAACATAGAGTAAGTCAAGGACAGACCACTGAGCAATGCCTTCAATGAGGATCTATGATAGGGAAAGAAAAGCAGATCCTGTTCAAGTCTGAGGGAGGGACTCCTTCCAAGGGGAAGGGACCATGTAGGGGATGGTTAGAGAAGGCTTCCTAGAGGAAGTGATGCTTAGTCTGAGATCTGAGTGGGAATTATGTAAAAGAAGAGGAGCAGTGAGGAATGCTCCAAGCATAAGGATTAGCACATGTGAAGACGCATTTGAGGTCTTGCAAGAAGTTAAAAATGGCCAGGCATAAAGCATAAGGAATTCTTGGAAGGTGTGGTAAAGAGTTAATGCATAATAGAGCCATAGGATCAGTTACCAGTAGGGAGGACATATCAGATTTGTATATAGAAAAAAATGGACAGATAGAGCTAAGTTGGAGATGGAAGAGGTTTAAGTCTGTCTTAGGGGTATAGGCAAGCGGGGATGATGTCAAAAATTGAAAAAGGAGAAAAGGAGAAAAATTCAAGGATCATTAGAAGTTGGTGCTACTGAACTTGTCATCTCCTGGTTTCTGGCTTGGGAAGCTAAATAGATGCTATTGCTATTCGTCAAGATAAGCAACCCCAGAGGAGTTGTCCTCCAGTATACATGTGTGGTGCAGGGAGAGATCAGAATCAGGAAGTGCAAAGTGGGCAGGAAGAGATAAACATGTGGTTCAGAGGCTAAACAGAAATCTAGGATTAATCAGGACAAGGTTAGAGCAGGAGTCCAGTTTGGGAAGTTAACTTGGGCTGAAAATTACTTGAGCATAGTTTCTATGTGTGGGAGCAGGAAGTCTTGCTTATTGGTCATTGCTCTAGAGCTTTGGCTTTGCCTGGCAAGGAAGGACACGTGGCTGCCCTTGCTGCTGATGGAGGCCCAGAGACACCTTCTGGGGCAGTGGTTGATGATTATTAAGCATTGGGTTTGGAGATCAAGATATTCTAACTGTTGTTACACTTTTTGTTTGGCCTCAATTGTAGGGTTATGCCTGGAAAATAAATCCAGAGACTGCTGTTTTTAATTCAGGTACTAAGATGGAGAGAAATAATTGTTTCCTTATGGATAATTCCTCTAGATTGTGGATAGAAGCAGAGGTAGATAAAAAAAATAATGTGCTGGAAAGGGATTGGACTCAGATTTTTGTTTCTAACATTTGTATAAAACCTTACAGTTTTCAAAGAACTTGTACATGTATGAATTCATTTCATCTTCGAAAGAACTTTGTGGGTTGGCAGGTCAGAGAGCATTAGTCCATTTTACAGCTGAGGCTCTGAGAGGCAACCACTTGCCCAAGGTCACAGTCTAGCTGGGATTAGACTCCAGACTTGCTGATTTCTAGTTTGGTGTGATTCTACTGCATCCCACTGCCTCAATTAAAACACCCTACAACTCTTCTCACCATGATGTTAGTTTCTCTGTATGTGATACTGTGGATAATCCACCACTGATGCAAAGGAGGTCCTAGGTCTTCCTTGCTGTCTTAGTTTTTCAGAGCTGCTATCACAAATATGCATGATGGGTTTGCTTAAAAAACAGGAATTAATTGGCTCATTATTTGAGGCTAGAAAAAGTCCAAAATCAAGATAATGGCAAAGCTGTCTTTCTCTTGAAGACTGTAGTGTTCTGGTGTGGGCTGTTGACCATCCTTGGAATTCTTTGGCTTGTAACTCACAGGGTGATGTTCTCTCCTTTCTAGCTTCTGTTTCTTCTAGGTCCCCTTTACAAGGCCTCCAGTAATACCAATTAAGTCCCACCCATCTTCAGTTGGCCACACCTTAACTAAAAATAACATCTTCAAAAGGTCCTGTTCACAGCCATGGGGATGTGGATTAAAATTAAGAACATGTTTTTTGGGAGACATAATTCAACCTACCCCACTTGCTTTCTCATAGCCTTCAAGAGAACATCCTACTCTTTAAGCCTTTTCAAAGTCATGTGGCCAAGCTGTGTGATTCAGGAGCCCTGTATTTGGGAAACACAACAATTTGTTAGATGACTCAGGTCATATTATCCCAGGCATAAGGACCTCTGGGACCTGGAGACCTGGGCTGAAAGTTCTCCCTATTTCACAAGAAGCAGGGGTGGGATGTTAGTCTTTTTTTTTTTTTTTTTTTTTAATGTATATATAAGGAACATTTGTGTCTTTAAAAATCTTTTCTTTCTGATCTCTTAGTTCTGTAGGAGCTTTCTAGAAATATTGATTCATGGTTGTGGTATTTCTGATTCTAGGGCTAGTTTATGGTTTTTAGAAAAAGAGTATAGAAGCTAGATGTTTAGTAGTTTTCCTTAAATCAAATGACCATTTGCCTTTGTGGTCTGAACTCTGAATTTATTTAATGACACAGAATTCAAAGAATAATTCATTAAGTCTGAGGTTCCAGGATTGGAATATTTTAATTTTCACTTCTGGCAGTAATGGGCTATTCTGTATTGGGACTTCTCCAACATTTCTTGATTGTAAGGCTGACTTCTACTGAAGGGTTATTTGTGACAATCAAAGAAGATTTTGAGTGGAATATTTAATAATTTTTCAGCTATTCTACTACAGTGTACTGATTGCTCAGACAGCTAATTCTTTTATATGGAATCCAAAGATGTAATGATAACAATAATAAAGGCATTGAGGGATGAGGAGGGCGCCAATTATAACAGCGCAGTTACTGAATCTTTCTCACCCTACATAATGAAGGCTTGCACTGATTTAGTTTAGTTTAATTCAATTCATGAGATGCCTTCCAAAATACCAATTGCAGAAGGGTGTTTTGTAAACATTCCAATTTGTCTTTTCACGATCGTTGCCAACACATATTTTCAAAATGTATATACACACATTCAAATTGCATTTGATTGTGGTTAAAATTATTATTATTTTTTGGTTCAGGTTGACTTTTTAGTCTAGTTTTATTTTTCAGAAACATTAATTATACTGTTTCAGAAATTGTGGAGTTGTAAAAATCAATTACAGTTTGCAAGCAAGTAGTTAATCAGTAACATTCATATGCTACTATAATATACCTATTTGATAGATTAAAATTTTATAAAATATTTTGTAAAAATATACCAATTTTTGGTTAATGAAATGGCCTAATGGATTGTAAAAAGGGGCTGTCCTTCCCACAAAAATATTTTAACTAATAACCTAATGACAATATTTATTTAGGTCCTATAACACGTCTAACCTGATGGAAGACCTGAAGATTTTATATAGGACAGCTGGTCAGCAAGGCAAAGGGATCACTTTTATTTTCACGGACAATGAGATTAAAGATGAGTCATTTTTGGAATATATGAATAATGTTTTATCATCTGGTGAGGTAGGAGCTCCTGTTTTCCTCACGTGTTTTGTCTTTTCAGATCTCCTCTACCTTTAGACCTCTTCATATTTTCCTCCATCAGAGTTTTTCACAAGTATTATTGGGGATTAGGTGATCAGTTTGAGAATGGCTTTTTCTGTTGGGTTTTTGAAGAATAAAACTCAACTAAAGTGTGGCACTAAGTATGTTTAAAAGTTTAATGAATGATCCAGTAAGAAATGAAAACTAGAGGAGTGAAGTTAGAAGGAAAACTGATTGGTTTTCTAATATTATAAAATATTTTATCTTATCTTGAAGATTTTGGTTAATTTTCCAAAGGTGGGTTTGAGAACACAAATGGAGGAAAGATATTTTTATTTTTATTGAGTTATATATTTTGATTTGTTTTCCTATATGTTACTGAATTTGAATGTCTCTCTTCTTTTTAAGGTCTCCAACTTATTTGCTCGTGATGAAATTGATGAAATTAATAATGACCTTATATCAGTCATGAAAAAAGAGCACCCCAGGCGCCCTCCTTCTAACGAGAACCTGTACGACTACTTCATGAGTCGGGTCCGACAGAACCTCCATATCGTGCTTTGCTTCTCACCAGTTGGGGAAAAATTTCGAAATCGAGCTTTGAAATTCCCTGCCCTTATTTCAGGATGCACTATAGATTGGTTCAGCAGATGGCCTAAGGATGCCTTAGTTGCTGGTTAGTATGGTGAAAATTTTTGTGTCAGAGTTTCTGGGCTACTATGTTTATTTATTTATGTATTTATTTATTTAATTAATTTTTTACATCTTGTGCTGTTTGTTGACACTGTAGTGGGTTGAGCCAGAAGCTAATTTACTCTCTGTTTGAGGATTTTTTTTTTTTTTTTTTTTGCCAAGAGATGTACTTTTGCTTATTTGTAGCTAATTTTCCCCAGATTGTGATTATCAGAGACTGAGATTTTCAATCTGCACCCCTTTGGATTAATTTAGAATGATTTTAGTCTTTTCAGTGATGCTCAGAGACTCTCTGTCTCAGTTGCATCCCCAAGCAGTTTCTGGAATGTCATAGGAAGACACTGAGTTTTAATCTCTTTGATAGCTTCTGTGTTCCTTTTAAGTGTGATTGTCAACTGCAGAGTGTTTTAAGCCAATCTCTCCTGGATATTTCCTTCTCATGGCTGCAGTGCTGGAAATCAAAGAGGAAAACTTATTGAGTAAAATCTAATGGGTCACCCTGATAGATAAAGCAGTTAACAGTGGAGGGGAGGAAGGGTTCTAGCCCCTCATCCACTGACCCCTCACCTGCTGCCCCCAAGCTCTGCGGTACCCAGTGTGAAACTGATGGATTAACTGATTCCTCCTCTTGATAGATAAACTGGGCACAGTGAAGCAGAGGGCTTGTCAGAGCTGGAGGAAGCCAGCAGATCAGCACTGGGGCCAGAATCCAAGTGTCCTATTCATTTTTTTTAAGCCAACTCTTATCCACTGGGGGAGTTTAGTTCTCAGCACAACTACTCCTGACAATAATTGTTTTCCCATTTATGGTTTTTAAACTCCAAATATTTAAGATGTGTGAGGTACAAATATATAGCCCTTTTCTTCTTTTGTCTTCTAAGTTTTGAGAAACCACCAGTGATTTTAAATGTTAATTCCTATAAAAATATAAATATAGATAACAGTAAGATTATAAAATTCCTTAAAGTAACATGTAACTGCAGAACATAAAATGACAGTATTTAGGAACTATATTAAAGTTTACTATGTAATTAGTATGCAAATACTTTGTAAAACACCATGCAAAGTATTAACATTAACAATGAAAATAACAATTTCAGCCGACACATACTGTAATATACTATAATGGAGATGATTTCATTTAAATATGGAGCCCTTCCTGCCAAGTCCCTGTTTCGAACATTCCTTTTCATACAAGGCAGTGGGCTCATTGGTCTTCTCTTTGTTGAAGTCTCTCACCTCTGTCCCCTTCTTTTAAGTACCTTTTTACCTTAGTTATTTTGCTGTTACCTTAGTGTGGGCCGACATTCACCCAAGTCAAAATGACATGCTACACAGGGAAACTCTTTCTGTGCCATGTCCTCAGTTCCTAGCAAGAGTCTTGAGTTTTATGCACGCACCTCTTCATTCATTTAGTCAAAACATTTATTGAGCTTGATACCATTTACTGAGCCAGGCCCAGTGGATACTGGACTCATTTCGGAAGCTTGCAACCCAGTGGGGTAAATGGCCAGCAGGGTTTAGAATACTGTTTGTCAAGTGCCACCAGGTGCTGGGGGCATCACTGGGTTTTCCTTTCCACAGTCTTTCTATCTGTAGTGAACCTGCTCATTGCTAGTGACAGATGACCTTCCTCTCCCGCCCAAGAGGTGTGGCTACTGAGAATCCAGTCATACTTATTCCTGGTCAACCCCTTCTGTCTTGCCACAGGGATTATTTCAAATGGTTTCCCCTCTCTTCAAAACTCTCAGCCCCTGTGTCTCCCATTCATTCTCAAAAGATGGCCCCCAAGTCCTACTTCCGGCGGAAATGAGCAGTCATTAGGAATTCCCTCAGCTTCCCACCTCCCCTACAAACCTACGTGCGTCTGCTTTTGTGCTCTCCTCCTGATCCAACAGAGGGCTGTGCTTCCCCGTGTTTAACTTACTGAATCCTATACCTTGTGTTTTCTCAGGAACCAAGGTTCCTTTGTGTTTCCTCCACCTCTTCCTCTCTCAAGTGGGTCTTTCCCATCTGCATTTTCAAGGCCTGCGTGCTCCTGTTTGTGCAAATGAAAAAGTCTCCCCTTCCTCTGGATGAGTGTGTCTCTGTGCCAAGTGGTAGAACCCAACAGTTAGCTTGGGCTGACTTCTAGTCTCCGTTCAACTCTCCATGCTTGGGTGCCCATCTGTGTACCATGGTCCTGAGCATTTTAATATGCCCACACTTTCCGATTTTCAAAACAACACTTACCCCTCCCTCTACATTCCTTCTCCCTCTCCTCCATTTCTCAACCAAGTATCTTGAAAACAAGAATTATCAATACTCTTGGTCTTCATCATAGCATTGCAAAGATTAAAATGAGTTAGTATAAGTAAAATGCTTAAGATTGGGCCTGGAACATAATATATCATATTTAACTATCTGCTACTATTTTTTTTTTTAATCATTTCAGTACTCTTCTGTTTCTTTTATTACTGTTCATATGCTCCCTTCCCACTCATTTCTCAGGTTGTTCCAGTCAATTTTTTGCCTCCAAATTTCACTGAAGAGTCTCATTGAGGTCACCAATGCTATGTTGCTATGTCTAGTGGACATCTCTAAGTCATTATGTTACTTTATCTCTTAGCAGCATGTAACAGTGTTGACTGTTCCCCACAGCTTCTGAGATACATAGTCTCCTAATTGTCCTCTACTACTGTGCTCGTGCCTTTGATAGAAACTCCAACCTGCAGTCATAATTTTGGAGTTCCTCATTGCTTCTAGAATTTCTTCTTTCTTCCCTCCATATTCTCTCCATAGCCACCTGTATCATATGCTCCATGAATTTTTATCCCCAGGCTAGTCTTGTCCCCTGAACTTGAATCCTGTGTACTCCAAAGCCTGCTTTATCCAATCTCTTGTATGTTTCACAGCCTCCTTAAACTCAAAACATCTAAGACTGAGCTGATTCTCATCTTGTCTTCCTTTCTCCATCATTCATCAAGCTAGACAATCAGAGACCTCTCCTTCCCTTAACTCTCAAGTCGAATCCCTCATCAATTCATGTCAATGCTACCTTTGAACTATGGGGATCTCTCCACCTCTTTCCCGTTTCACTGCCATCCGAGGCCAGGTGATCATTGTCCTTCCCCTGGACTATGCAAACAGCTTTCTGATGACCTCTCTCCTATCTATCCCACATTACAGACAGAGTAATGATAAAAACACAAACCCAATCACCTTGCTTTCTGTTGAAGATCTTCTGTGTCCTCCCATTTTCCTTAAGAACAAGATCAAGGTCTTCAGCATGGCCTCCAAGGCTGGGAGGAGCTGCCCTTGCCTACTTCCCAGCCTCAGCGGAGTCTGCTTTTCCTTCCTCTCTGTTCTCCTTGATCAGGGAACAGGCCATTTTCCTTCCCCTCTGGGGGCTTCCACACCATGCACTGCCCTCCCCTTGCCTTTCCTCCTTGCACTGTCTTCCCTTTGCCTGGCTCAGCTGAAGGTCACTTCCTCAGAGGAACATTCTCCTGTGTCCCCCTTTTCCCCCCTAAGCCGGATCTCCTGTTCTCCATTGCACAGCACTCTGTGCTTTTCCTTCTTGGGACTGGTCACAGTTTGTAATGTATGTAGTTAGTTGTGTGACTTATTTGATTCTGCTTACCTGTCCTACCACACTAAAAACTCCATGAGTCCAAGGACAGTTTAATCCTCAGCAGCTGATGGTTTCTGCTGGTACCTACGGTGCTGAGTGAATGAGTAAGACGGGGCCCCAGTTCACCATCCTCCCATGATAAGGTCCTAACTCACCTGTACTCTTTCTCTAACCCAACAAAAATACCCCCTTTCTTTCCTGAGCACCCTTTGTCTTTTGTCCTCTGAACATGCTTCAATCATCCGTATCTTTCTGCACATGTCCTCCTTTTCTAGAATGCTCTCCTTCATCTTTGTTTATTCAAGTTCTAAAACTCAGCCAAAACTCATCACATGCTATGATCCATCTCTGTTCACTTGAGGATATTTTAAATTTTTCCCTTTCTTAGGCCTCCTGTATCTATAGCAGTTATGCTTTATATAATGTACCTGGGCATATAAATCTTTTAAAATATTTTAATAGCTGGTAAGTTTTTGTGGTTATGTCTCCAGTTCAGTCTAGTAAGTATTTACTGCCTGCATAATAGATGAATATTTAATACTGTGCCAGGAACAGTGCTGGATAAAGAAATTATAAGATATAGTTCCTTTCTTCAATCAATGTAAAATCCTACTGCGAAAACCAATATTTACCCATCAAATAATAACTTGCTGTATGTTATTTTGAAAGGATACCATCTGTGATTATTAGAAATGCTTAATATATTTAGGGATTTGAGTATTATTCAATCTTTTTAGAAAAATAGCAACAGGGTCTCTAGAAAACCATCACTTAAGTGGCCTTAAGGATGCTGATTGTGAAATAAGTTATTTCCAGCCACATTATAAAGAAATCTATTATTTATAGTTTGTGATAGAATATTTCATTTAGAGTATAAGAAATACTTTCCATAAAATGAAAGTTCTGAATAATTTTTTTCTAATTTAAATATTCTGAAAAGGTTAATATTAGATTTTATAGTGTTTTTAATAATTATTATGCTTTTTTAAAAAAAGTGAGTTATTTTATTTATATGTGAATTTAACTTGTCTGAGTCTTCTGATGAAACATTTAAGAAAAATATGCTTTATTTTATGTTGTAAAATCTTGTCTCTTGCCCATGATTTAAAAATCTCCATTTTTGCAAATTTTTAGTTTTAGCTTTATATGAAGTTGTTTTGCATCTATTGTTTCTAAACATCGTTATTATCTTCATTCTGGTGGTCTTGTGTTTCTTTATGAAACTCTGGGATTCCAAAGTCATGGCTGAATCAATCAAGCTCATTTAGATTTCTATGAGGTAAAAACAATGACCTAGATTCCATGTTAAATTGGCAAAATTGTTATTTAAATGAATCACTCTCACTTGAAAATAGTCCCCTGCAAAATTAATAGCATATGTATTTTTTTCAAAGAAGGCCATTTTAATTATATAAATGAATACCCCATTCAAGAATTATTACTTGATTTATGCTATACAAAATTTTGCCTTGTCAGTTTGCTACAACTGCCTCTACAACTGCCCGCAGTTAATGACGTAGCATAAAGAGAAAGGAGGCATGGGCACGATAACCCCTCCAAAAGTAACACAACCACGAAAGTATGCACTGTTTCTCAGAAAAATTAGCATATTTTTTCATGAAGCACATTAGTCAGTAAGTCTTTTTGAATGTTCAGGTTCAATTAAAAATGTTTGCTTAGCATTCTGAAGATTACATCATTTGCTTCTGTTGGAATTGCTAAATTGAGCTGATGTGTCTTTGGAGTCCATCATCCTTGGGTTGTAATTTCAACCCTGCTACCTGCAAGCAAACTTCTCTAAGCCTCATTTTCCTCTTGTATATAATATATGTGATAATATTCATCACTTAGTGGTGTAAGGATTAACTGAAAACATTTGTGATTTAGGATATGCCAAAATTAGATTTGCTTGCCTTTTGATTGTATTAATTAGCGATGCATTTGACTTTAAATAAGAGAAAACCAGAGAAGCAGTGGCTCAACAGGTAGAGGGTTATTTTTTCCCACTCCCAAGAAAATGCCAAGGTGGCAATCCAGAACAGTTCCACTGAGGACCTTGCTCCTTCTTTCTTTGCTCCCATCGGTAGCATGTAGTTTTGTCCTCATAGGGACAAGATGGCTGCTGCATCCCAAGGCATAGTGTCTGTTGGCCAGCTCTTCATGAAACTCTACTTTTTAATTCAGGACAAGATTCTTCTCCAGGAATTTTTGCCTACATATCATTGGCCAGAACTGGGTCACTCTTAATTACAAGAGGGTTAGGGAATCAAAGAGTTTATGTCAGGCAAATTGTTACCTTGAGAAAACTTGGGATACTTTTAGTAAGGAAGAGGAGGGATGGCTACTGCTTAGCCAACTAGGATATCTTTCTCACTTTCTGGAGGACATCAAACTTGGACTGAGTCAGGTGTCCTCTCCTCTAACCTATACATGCCTCACCGTATTCCCCATCAGTTGAACTGCACAAACATTACCCGCATGTAACCCACACTCATCTCAGACATCAGCCTGAAGGTAGGACTGCTCATTTGTAGGAAGGATCTTGTGTCCTCAAGCTGGCATTGCTGACTTAGTTATTGGATGTTGGAGATGACAGGTGGGTTTTCCATGGCCTCTTGTCTGCCTCTTAGCAGGTGTGAGACAACCCAAGAGAGAAGTTCTGATCCTTTTTATAACCTTTCCTGTATCAGATATTGAGTCCATGGAAAAATATTAAAATCCATCCCATTTTTATTCTCTGAATTTTTATGGATACAAAAAGACAAGTTGATACATAAAGAAAAATGCTTACTATTATTGACACTCTATTCTCATAAAAAGGAAAGAAACCACTACATGGTAGACACCAGGAAGTTTCCCACAATGCCAAGTAAAGCACTTAGCATGTTGCCTAGCATACAGTGAATATTGCAGCCCTTAAGGTTATCACAGACAAAAAATTTTCACAGGCAAGAATCATTCTCAGATTTCCAGTGCCCAGATTGGAACTTTCAAGAATTTAAACTTTGGCCATCTTTTAGAGTGATTACTTAACTCATATAATAAAATTTGACTTTTGAGTGTCTTAATTTATTGCCTTTCAGTGTGCTGGAAACTGCCTGTGTAACCAAGCTGATAAATATCCCTTATCATTTACGTAGATATAAATCCTTCCACACAATTCCCGCATTAGGAACATAGTTTAATGATCAGTTACTTGAGGCGAAAAATTACTGCTGTTCATGTCTTTGCAAACTATCACATTAGGCTTGCTCACTTGATTCTTTCCCGTTCCCTCCCTTTTTATTGGCCATATTTTTATTTGCAACTCTTATGTACATTATTCAACACTTGAAGTACTTTTAAAGCAAATCCACCAGCCATTTCTTCTTAGACACATAAAGATGACTGTGATAGTTTCATTCTGCATTATACTTAATGCTTATAAATTTCTGGGGGTTGATACTAATATTTTTTTTTTTCTTTTTACACTGTGGCACCCATCACAGGGAAGACACTTGACATACATATGACGATTGATTAGCTCTGACTTCATGGCCTATTTTTCCAGTAGGCAATGCTTTCTCAGAATTAGTCCTATATTTGTCACTGTTGGGAAGGTAAAAGTCTCCAACAACAAATTTTTACCCAAACATTTCTAAAGGATGCTGTAAATTAGAATTGACCACAAATGGCCAGCTGCCCCATTTAAGAGCAAGATGGCTGAGGCATAAAAAAATTTAGTGATGAACATTTCCACCTGCCAAATGTAGTCAGTACCTGGGGGAATTAAGGGTATGACAGGTTCTGAGTACAAAATAAATGGGATTGTTAAATATGAGTACCAGATGGGCACTGACTTCTGAGTTATTTGTACCGCTTTGGTTCTTATGTAAACGATAAAACAGGCTGGCTGCTGACCAGAACCTGCAGCTGTGTAGAAGAGGCTTCTTTGCACAAACACCAGAAAACAAAGAATGATAGGCTTACAGTCTTTTATAGTTTTGCACATGAAAGGGAAAATAAAATTGTTGATATCATAGGCCTAGGGCCAAAAATGCCGACACAGATCTGCTTAGCTGGGGCTACAAAAATGGCTTGCAGTGCTTAGAAATGTCTAGGACTGTTTTAAAACTAGCTAGTTAACTTTTTTTCTCTATTAGAGTAGTTGTGGGTTTACAGAATAATCATGCATAAAATGCAGGGTTCCCGTACACCACCCCACCATCAACACCCCTGTATTGGTGTGGAACGTTTGTTATAATTGATGAGAGCATATTTTTGTAATTGTACTGTTAAAGTCCATGGTTTAACTTAGGGTTCACTATTTGTGTAAGTGCCGTTCCATGGATTTTTTTTTTTTTTAAATTATTCTGTTACATATATACAATCTAACATTTAATTATATTCATATATATATATTTCAGTGCTGTTGTGTTCACAATGTTCTGCTACCATCACCAACATCCATCACCAAAACATTTTCATCATTCCAAATAGGAGCCCTGTACATTATAAACCTTAATTTTCCATTTATCTTCCCAACCCTGTGGCCTGGTAATGTGTATTCTAGATTCTGACCCTATGTGTTTGTTTATTCTAATTGCTTCAAATCAGTGAGACCATACAATATTTGCCCTTTTTTGCCTGGCTTATTTCACTCAACATGTTTTCAAGGTTCATCCATGTTGTTGCGTATATCAGGATTTCATTCCCTTTTAGAGCTGAATAATATTCCATTGTATGTATATATCATTTCATTTATCCATTCATTAGTTGGGACACTTAGATTCCTGCCATCTTTTGGCAGTTGTGAGTAATGCCACGATGAACTTGGTGTGCAAATATCTGTTGAAGACTCCCCTACTTTCTATTCTTTTGGATATTTACCTAGTAGTGGGATTGCAAGGTCATGTGGTAGTTCTATACTTAGCTTTCTGAGGAACTGTCAAACTGTCTTCCACACTGGCTGCACCATTGTACATTCCTACCAGCAATAAATGAGTGTTCTATTTCTCCACACTCTCTCCAACACTTGTTAATTTCCATTTTTTTTTTTAAATAGCAGCCATTCTAATATGTGTGAACTGGTGTCTCCATGTGGTTTTGATTTGTATTTCCCTGATTAGCCAGTTAACTTTTTTTTTCCAGTTAACTTTTAAAATAGTAATTCATGTTCTTATTTCACACACTGGCTTCTTCATTCTTTGTAGTGTCTGAACACTTCCTCTCTTCCTATGATATTGACTGCAGTTTGGAAACCAAGAAGGAGGTGGTCCAATGCATGGGCTCCTTCCAGGATGGGGTGGCTGAGAAGTGTGTTGATTATTTCCAGAGATTCCGACGTTCTACCCATGTGACACCCAAATCGTACCTCTCCTTTATTCAGAGCTACAAGTTGATATATGGAGAAAAGCATGCGGAAGTACAAACTCTGGCCAACAGGTAAGTGTCAAGTTCAAATATTAATTTAGTTTAAAGCAGTGATTCTCAACTGGGGGTTATTGTGCCTCCGAGGTGACACTGGCGATGAGTGAGGATTTTTTTGGTTGTAACAGCTGGCACATGGTGGGCAGAGGCTGGGGATGCTGCTAAACAGCCTACGATGCACAGGGCAGCCCGCACAACACAGAATTCTTTGATCCATAATGCTAATAGTGCTGAGGTTGAGAAACCCTGTTCTTCCAGAGCCTATTCAGAGTGTTATTTTATGTTTCCTAGGAGTTTTACTGTTGCCCAGCAGATTAAAGTATTGCCAAGTTTGACATGTCCTATCGCTTTCTGTATGAGTGAAATACTCATTAAAGTAGTAGACCCGAAAGGAAGTTGAGATTATCATTGACTTCCTCTCTCTTTTCCTCCCCCTTGTCCTTCATTCCCTAAGTGATTGGGGTTGAAGGGCCTGGTGGACACTTATGTTCACTGCATTGTGAAGACTGCTTCACTGAAGTTTGTTCTAATTTCACTGCTTTGCCTGCTCTTTTCAGAACACTCAGATCTTCTGTCTGAACTTGGCTAGAATCAGCTAGGGCTGCTATATCCCTGGGTAGGTCATTGGACTAAATGACTCTATGGCCTAAAAAGATTTCAAATTCAGGCAGACAGCTAGGCCTTTTGGGGGGTAGTTCTGATTTTTTTTTTTTTTTTTTATTGAGATTGTTCACATACCATACAATTATTCAAAGATCCAAAGTGTACAATCAGTTGCCCACGGTACCATTGTATAGCTGTGCATCCGTCACCACAATTATTTTTGTTTTCAATTTTTAGAACATTTTCACTACTCCAGAAAAGAAATAAAGACAAAAAAGGAAACTCAAATCCTCCCATACTCCTAAAAACCTCCCCCTCCATTATTGACTCAGTATTGGTATAGTACATTTGTTACTGTTGATGAAAGAATGTTAAAATACTACTAACTGTACTATAGAGTTTGCAGTAGGCATGTATTTTCCCTACATGCCCCTCTATTATTAACTTCTAGTTACAGTGTCATACATTTGTTCTAGTTCATGAAAGAGATTTCTAATATTTGTACGATTATTCATGGACATTGTTCACCCCAAGATTCACTGTTTTATACATTCCCATCTTTTAATCTCCAGCTTTCCTTCTGGAGACATACATGACTCTGAGCTTCCCTTTTCCACCACATTCATGCACCATTCAACACTGTTAGTTATTCTCACAAAGTGCTACCATCACCTCTGTCCATTTTCAAACACTTAAGTTCAATCTAGTTAAACATTCTGCTCATGATAAGCAATTGCTCCCCATTCTTTAGCCTTGTTCTATATCCTGGTAACTTATATTTCATGTCTATTAGTTAACATATTATAATTAGTTCAAAGCAGTGAGACCCTACAATATTTGTATTTATGTGGCTGTCTTATTTCACTCAATATAGTGCCCTCAGGGTTTCTTCATCAACCCATTTTTTAGGATGACTTTGTTCACACACCATACATTCCATCCTAAGTAAACAACCGATGGTTCCCTGTATAGTCACATATTTATGTGTTCACCACCATCACCACTATGTATATAAGGACATATCCATTTCTTCCACAAAGGAGGAGGAGAGTCAAAGAAGGTAGAGAGAGAAAAGAAAAGAAAAAAAGGAAGAGGAAAAAAAACATGACAGCTAGGAAGCAACAAAAGAAAAGATAGAATTAAACTAAAGTAGAATAAAGAGTCAGACAACATCACCAATGCCAAGAGTCTCATACCCCTCCCTTATGTCCCCCCTCTTATATGCATTTAGCTTTGCTATATTGCCTTTGTTACATTAAAGGAAGCATAATGCAATGTTTCTGTTAACTATAGTCTCTAGTTTGCATTGATTGTATTTTTCCCCTAATACCTCCCTATTTTTAACACCTTGCAAGGTTGATATTCATTTGTTCTCCCTCGTGTAAAAACATATTTGTTCATTTTATCACAATTGTTGAGCACTCTAGATTTCACTGAGTTATACGGTTCCAATCTTTATCTTTCCTCTTTCCTTCTGGCGTCCCACATGTTCATAATCTTACTCTTTCAACTATACTCACTCATCTTTGTTCAGTGTAATTACATTGCTGTGCTACCATCACCCAAAACTGTGTTCCAAAACTTTCACTCCTGTCTTTTCTTATCTGTCTGTAGTGCTCCCTTTAGTATTTCCTTCAGAGCAGGTGTCTTGTTCATAAGTCTGTCATTGTCTGTTTGTCAGAGAATATTTTAAGCTCTCCCTCATATTTGATGGACAGTTTTGCCAAATATAGGATTCTTGGTTGGTGGTTTTTCTCTTTCAGTATCTTAAATATATCACACCACTTCCTTCTTGCCTCCAGGGTTTCTACTTAGAAATCCGCACATAGTCTTATCAAGCTTCCTTTGTATGTGATGGATCGCTTTTCTCTTGCTGCTTTCAGGATTCTCTCTTTGTCTTTGATGTTTGATAATCTGATTATTAGTGTCTTGGCATAGGCCTCTTCAGATCTATTCTGTTTGGGGTACACTGCACTTCTTGGATTTTATGTCTTTCATGAGCGATGGGAAATTTTCATTGATTATTTCCTCTTTTATTGCTTCTGCCCCTTTTCCCTTCTCTTCTCCTTCTGGGACACCCTTGACACATACATCCATGCATTTCATGTTGTCATTCAATTCCCTGAGTCATTGCTCACATTTTTCCATCCTTTTCCCTATCTGTTCTTGTTCTCCAGTTCCTGAGTGTTTTCTTCTGCCTCTTGAGATCTACTGTTGTATATCTCCATTGTGTCTGTCATCTCTTGTGTTGTGCCTTTCATTTCCATAGATTCTGCCAGTTGTTTTTTCAGACTTTCGATTTCTACCTTATGTTCGCCCAGTGTTTTCATTATACCCTTCATTTCTTTTGCCATATATCCCCTAAACTTTTTGAATTGATTTAGTATTAGTTGTTTAAATTCCTCTATCTCAGTTGAAGTGTAAGTTTGTTCATTTGACTTGGCCATATCTTCATTTTTCTTAGTGTAGGTTATAGTTTTCTGTTGTCTAGCCTCTGGTTTCCTTGGTTACCCCAATCAGGTTTTCACAGACCAGAACTGGCTCAGGTCCTGAAGCAGGAAATATTCAGCACCAGGTTTCCCTGAGGGTGTGTCTTAGAAGATTGACACACACTGTGAGGCCTCAAGGTGCTGTGCTTTTCCTAATCTGCCCAGCAGGTGGCATCTGTCAGCCTGTCACTCCTGCCAACTGGTGTAAGGAGGTGTGGCCCCTTTAATTCTTAGCTTAAGTTGTTTCTGGTTTGATTGTTTACCCCCAGGCCTGGGTTCTGGTTCTGAATAGAAGGTGGGTAGTAGAGGTGGGCACCACCTCTTTCCTCTTAGGGAAGATACACCCCTAGGGAATTTTCATTTGCACTTAAATAGACTCTTTGTCTCTCTGACTCTGCTATCTCCAGCCTTGTCTGGGTCAGAGCACTGTGAACTGAAAATGGCTGAGTCTTTCTCCACTGCAGAGCTCTGTGAACTTAAAAGAGATGAAGCTTTCTCCACTAAGCAGCTCAGGTTGAGAGAGAGAGAAAAAGGGACAGAAAGCCCCCTTTCAGGGTGAGTCCGCAGCCCCCAGTGTCACCTATCAGCCAGAGATAGCTCCCGGTCCTCTGAGTTCCCCATCCTGAGACAGAGTAGTCTTCTGGCTCTTTAAGGTCAGTCATCATTAAAGCCGCTGTCTGCTTGTTGGGGATCTGTAGCTTGTATTGAGCACTCCACATTTGTTAATTAAAACCCCATTGGAGCTGGACTGAGGTATGTTCGCTTGTTCAGAGAGTGCTGCTCTCTACCACATGCAGTTTGGGCTGCCATGGTGGGAGGGGGTTCCTGACTTGGGTCCATAGTGTTTACTTACAGATTTTATGCTGCAATCTCAGGCATTCCTCCCAATCCAGATTGGTGTATGATGTATGAACAGCCACAATTGTCCCCCAGCATTTATTTCAGATTGTTTACTAGTTGTTCCTGGTTGTTTATTAGTTGTTCCGTGGGACTAACTAACTAACTTCCACTCCTCTCTGTGCCACCATCTTCTTGGTCCTCCCCCTGATATTTTTAAAGTAGTTTCTTCCCTTTCCATATCTTTCTTCTGTTACCTTCATTGGTCTCTTTAGAAAAACAGAAATAGTTTATTTTTCCTTTCTCTATGATAAGGCTTCTATTCAAGTCTATTTTCATTTAGCTAAACTTAACTCAGCATGTTTCTCACATATGTAGATTACCCGTTGTGGTTCTTCAATCATGTGGCTTGTTTCAGCAGGTTCATTCTCACCCCCCCAGTCTATGAAGAACATACCAATTTCTTCAGTCTGGAATCATGCCTTTCTGTATATCCCTCTTGTTAAGCCCTCCTGGGTTTGCTATTTATACACATACTCATTCTTCAAATATGACCATTATTTCTCACATTAGTGGACCAATAATTGGGAAATGTGGCCAAATGCCACAAATTTTAACATCACTCACCTGGATTTTCAACTCCAGAATGAACACTGGATTGGAAAAACTAAAAGAAGCTTCAGAGTCTGTTGCAGCCCTGAGCAAAGAACTGGAAGCAAAAGAAAAGGAACTACAAGTGGCTAATGATAAAGCTGACACGGTGGGTAGACACTTACACATGGACCATATTAGTTTTGAATTCTCACTTCATAAATGTTGATGATATATGTATGCTGACTGTTTTGGTTTGCTAAAGCTGCTGAAATGCAATATACCAGAAATGGGTTGGCTTTTACAATGGGAATTTATTAGCTTAAAAATTTGCAGCTCTAAGGCCTTGAAAATGTCCCAATTAAGGCATTAATAGGACAATGCATGAACTACGAAGACAGGCTGCCAGCATCTGGGGCTGCTCTGTCACGTGGGAAGGCACATGACTGGCGTTTGCTGGTCCTTCTCTCCTGGGTTTTACTGTTTTTAACTTCTGGCTCCAGTGGCTTTCTCTCGGAGCTTCTGTGTGTCCTTGTTTAGCTTCTCTAGGATTTCTCTCTGAGCTTCTCTTAATTTTATCTCTTAGCTTCCTCTCAGCATCACTGTTTTTTTTCTATCTTTTATCCTTTCAAAAAGAACTCTAGTAAAAGATTAAGACCCACCCTGGGGCAGGCCTCAACTGAAATAGCCTAATCTAAAGGTCCCACCCACAGTAGGTCTGCACCCACAGGAATGGATTAAAAGAACATGGTATTTATGGGGTACATAACAGCTTCAAACCACCACACTAATTTTCAACCACGAAGTATATGTTATTTATTTCCTTTGGAATAAAGCACTCTTATGTTGCCTATGAAAAATTGGGTAAGGGGACAACATTGATAAATGAAGGCAAAAATTTGCATTTTTCAGCTGGAGCTTCGGTGTATTTTGAGGAGGTGTTTTTTTTGCTTTATCTTGGGATAGGTCTTAAAAGAAGTGACAATGAAAGCACAGGCTGCTGAAAAGGTCAAGGCTGAGGTACAGAAGGTGAAGGACAAAGCTCAGGCCATTGTAGATAGCATCTCTACCGACAAAGCCATCGCTGGAGAAAAACTGGAAGCAGCAAAACCAGCCTTAGAAGAAGCAGAAGCAGCGTTGCAGGTAAGTCTGTGGGATATAACAAATGGCAGCTTTAGGGTCTGGGAGGAGGACCAGGCATAAAAGATTAATAACAACAAGGCAGTGCCCTACTCATTCCAAGTCTCCTTCCACTGACATGGTTTCAAGTAGTATTTTCCCAGTGGAGACTTCATCAGCTCTTTATAAATTTTGTGTATGCTATTTAACATCTCATTTTCCTCCCTTAAAAATGATGGGTAGTGTCATAGAACAGTGGTTAGGAGTCCTGGTTTCATCATCAATAAACTTTGTGATCTTGGGAAAGTCATGTCACCTTCTAGAATCACATTTCCTCACTTTTAACTTGAGGACATTGTAGTAGATGATCTGTAAGAAACGTTGCTAGCCTTGACATTCTCTGAGTATATCCTTGAATTATCTAAATAAAGAACTTCTGATCTGAGTTAGCCTAGCTCTTTTATGGCAGAATTTGGAAAGACTTCTGACACAATAAATCAATACAGTTGCGTGGCAGTAACACAAATAGTGAAACTAGAGAGGAAGTTGCATTTTGAGAGAATATGATGGGTTTAGTGAGCCTCGCCACACCTTTGAGGGCTGATCAAGTATAGAAGACTCTGTTTAAGATATTTTTGGATTCAACTTAAAATTGCTTTTACTTCTGTCTCATGTATCTAGTCCCATATGCTACTGATTCCTAGCCATAGAAAATGGCTGTAGGAATGGAACACTGCTGATCTATCCATTCCTAATGCAAGTTATTTAACCTTGATTGAATGTGCAATATTACTTGATAATGTAATTATTTTTACCACTTCCTTAGCATGCTGCCTGCAATACTTTTAAAGCTTTTTGATCCCAGTTAAATCTTTAGGCTTCCTGAGCCCATGTAATACTCACATCTTTCCAACTTTTGAGACAATGAAGATATTGCCTTCATTTTTGTCACTACTAATTTTCACACTACTCTTACATGTTAGTATATCTTAGCTTATTTATTCTCCATTCCTCCTGTCACTGGCTGAACTGTTCCTCTACATCCTTGAAGTCTTGCAGGGTTTTCAGTTTTTCAGACTTGTGGACAGATCACTCCCTTTTTGTCTCTGTGTCTTCCCTGAGCACCTCTGATCAACACAGTGAAGGTAATGACAGAGTAAAGAAACTTTGAAAACTTTATTGAAACCATGATGCCTGCTAGCAACATAGGAACAGGGCATATGGCATCCCAGGTCTTGCTTAAGTATAAAATTTCTCCCAGATTTAGAAGGCTTGGTATCCCTTTTGATGGTTATAGGATGTTTTCCAGTATCTTTCTAATTTTGTGCTCTCCACCACCCAGATATCCCATATCACATTATAACCCATGCAGAAATGTGTGGTGATGGGATGTGTGTGAGAGATTTTTGATAATTTCCTTCATTGATCCTGCCTGCTGTTTTTCTGCCTCTTTGAGAGATTTTGAAATCTTGAAATATTGTAGTACCAATTTATATTAAGAAAATTACAATAAATCCAAACTCTAACATTTTCCCAGGTTGCGTAAATCTATGTGATAAATAAGGTAATAGCAAAAGCAAAAAAAAGTGTCTCTTTCTTCTATGCTAATCTGGCTTTAAGCAGCTCCTTGCAAACATACAAAATGCTTTTAGATGTTATTGCCATGGTGTACTGGGCTTTAATAACAGTCATATTGCTTTGCTTGCAGAGAAAAGAGGAATTCAGTACTTTGCTGAAACAGGTTGAACTTCAGACACACACATCCTATCCCTTCTCCCTGCCTACTCCTTTTACCCAGTACCTAACCTGAGCCCAATTCTGTTTGAAAATCCCAGTTTTAAAGCTCAAGTAAAATCAGCACATTCAGCTGTCTTGTCTTAAATAACCTTAACTGGACCCTGCTTTCCTGCCTGGCTGCTCTTCCATTTCTGTCCTTTCTTGTATGGGAACACATCTCAGATAAGGGTCTGTGTGGCATTTCCAGTTCTTTACCCAGACTCTCTTTAACTTCCCGCTGTCTGGATTTCATGAATGCCAGTCTGTTGAAGCAAAGCTTTTAGGGGTAGCTAGTTGCATCCTAATTACCAAGTTCAGTGTTATTCTTTTTTCCTCAATCCTCAGTGAAACGATCTTTAGCTTGGATGAGGACGTCATTTGTTACCTTCCTTTGAGAGAAAGGACGTGAATGCAAATAGGATTGAAGCTTTTCCGAGACTGGAAGGAATGGGTGTACACTATTTGTTCTAGAAATAGGACTGTATCTGATTCTTGTATTTAATATTTTTCCAATACTTATTCCTTAAAGAATTTAAGAGACTGAGCAGATATTATCAACCAAAATTGGTGTGAGTATGAAACAATTTATTCTGTAAGCATATCTGCACTAGAAATGGAATGAAACTTTTCTGAGAGCTTACTGAAATTCGTATTACTTGAGTTCCTTCATTTAAAGGTCAGTTTCCAGCTAAGAAACCTCTAATTATTCAATCTGTCAGCCCTGCGGCTACTCTCTAGAATCTGTCCACTGTGACAAGTCTCAGTTGCTTAAGGGAGAGGCAGATTCTTGACCTACATAACTAATGAGTAAAAAAAGCACTGCAAATGGTGTAACTATTTTTCCTGGTTTAGAATCTCTGGTATCTACTTAAGTGCTGAGTATTATTTTTCTTTCAGATTATGCTTTTCTTTCTCTGACAAGGAGTGCTCTGTACAATTTTAGAGAAGTCACAGCTTCTCCTCTGTTCTCAAACATTTCTCTTTGGCTGTCAGTTTGAATTCTAAAGGTTGGGACTTTTGGGGACATGCATTTCTTTGGGATTAATATGTGTCTAGACCCCATGACTCTGCTTCTACCTGAAACATACTTGCCTTCTGTTGAAATATTAGCATTTAACATCCAAAGCTTATGGTCTGCTGAGATTAGGTGGTGTTCTGGTTTGCTAATGCTGCCATTTTGCAAAACACCAGAAATGGATTGAGGTTTATTTTGTTACAAAGTTACAGTCTTAAGGCCATAAAGTGTTCAAGGTAAGGCATCAACAACGGGGTACGTTCACTGAAGAAAGGCCATTGGCATCTGGAAAACCTCTGTTAGCAGGGAAGACACTTGGCTGGGTCTGCTTGCTCCCAGGTTGCATTTCAAAATGGCCTTATCCAACATGTCAGCGTCAGCTTCCAACAGCCATCTTCAAAATGTCTTTCTCAGCTGCAGCTGCTCTCTATGTTTCTTCTGTTTGTCAGCTCCAGTGATTTAATTCAGACCCACCCTGAATGGGTGGGGTAACACCTCCATGGAAATTATCCAGTCAAAGGTCTCACCCACATTTGATTGTCACATCTCCATGGAAACATTCAATCAGAAGGTTCCAACCTAATCAACACTAATATGTCTACCCCCACAAGATTGCATCAAAGAACATGGTGTTTTGGGGGACACAATACATCCAAACTGGTACAGATGGTAACCTCTTCTCTTTTCCCAGACCATCAAGCCTTCCGACATTGCCACGGTTCGCACGCTGGGACGCCCCCCCCACCTCATCATGCGCATCATGGACTGTGTGCTGCTACTGTTTCAGAGGAGGGTCAATGCAGTGAAAATCGACCTGGAAAAGGGCTGTGCAGTTCCTTCCTGGCAGGAGTCTTTAAAACTGATGACAGCAGGGAACTTTTTGCAGAACTTACAGGTTGGTAGTTCAATAAGGATGGGTTAGGAGAGGTCTCGGTCTTCCCTGGGGTATCCGAGCCCCCTAATAGAAAACTCCTTACTCTATGCACATGTCTTGAACAAGTATTTAAGTATTATTTTAGAGGAGAATTTTATCTTTCAAATATCAGGTATTATAAGCATTGGTGATTTTTCTGGCCGATTCTAGGAATACTAAAACATCATTGGTAGTTTAAACGTTTAAAAAAGTTTAAAAATTATCAGTTTCAGTAGACAATATATATGTGCATATATTATATATATGCAGACAAATATATTTTGTTCCTATATTTATATAAAGTAAAATATTAATTAATATCAATATATTTATACTTTCCAAGTCTCAGTAGTAGTTTTTTTGAGTATTAATTTATTACATTTTAATTTTACAATTCAGATATAACATTTAAAGTGAAATGCACAAATTTTAAGTATACAATTTGATCAATATTTGTGTGTCCTCTTAACACAGAAATCAAGATATAGAATATTTCCAGATATCAGAAATCTTTCTTTCTTGTGCCCTAACCCAGACTGACCTCTATTGTGACCATTAGTTTTGCCTGTTTTGAATGTCACATAAATGAAATTGTATAGTATGAACTCTTTTGTTTTGTCCTCTTTTATTCACTGTGTTTGTGAGATTCATCCTTACTGAATGGGACAGTATTTCCTCTCTTTTTTCATCACTGTGTATTTTCTAGTATATGGCTATGCAGTGGTTAACACCTGGTTCCCCAGAGGGAAAAAAAAGAAAAAAAATCGATTTGTAGAATTTGCCAATTTCCATGATATAAGTGTCTCCACCTTGCAAATTTCAAGCTACCTTTGTGATGTCACTAGATGTAGAGTATATTTTTGTTCATATTTAAATTTATTTAATTGAAAATTCACATAATTTCACTTTTAATAATGTCTGTGTTTAATGAATGGCTTGCAAAATTCCTGAAAATTCAACAGTTGTGTCTTATGAGCCCATATGAGCCAGGACCAGGGTGAAACACTGCCGGATGCTTCCATTTGTTTGTCCAAAGAATTGTTGATGGATATTTGGGTTGTTATAGTTTTTGGCTATTATAAAGAAAACTGCTAAGAATATTATTATATAGGTCTTTTGAGGACTTGTGGATACCTTTCTGTTGCTGGGTCATGGATGAAGCATTTCATCAACTTTAGAAGATAGTGCCAAAGAGTTTTTAAAAATGGTTGTATCATTTTACACACTCACCACATCATCACCATTTTCTAATTTTAGCTTTTCTGATGAGTTTGCAGTACTTTCTTATTGTAGGTTTAATTTGCTTTTCCTAGATGACTAATGATGCTTTTGGGAATGCTCTTTGTTAAGTGCCTGTTCAGGTATCTTGCCCATTTAATAATTGTTTTCTTATTACTTTTTAGAATTTTTTAATATATAGAATATAAATAATTTTTATCATTTATATGTTTGAAAATATTATTTCCTACTTTCTGGCTTAGCTATTCAGTCATTCAGTATTATATTTTTATAAGCAGAAGTTCTTAATTTTAATGTAGTCCAGTTTATCAATATTTTCTAACACTAAGGTTAGTATTTTCTGTGTTCTGCTTAGGAAAATTTTGCCCACCACCAAGGCGGGATAAATTCTCCTATGGTTTCTTCTAAAAGTTTTATTAATTTTTCTTTCACATTTAAATCTATGATCAATCTGTAATTCAAATTTCTGTGTGTTGTGAGGGAGGGAATCACGATTTACTTTTTCCCCTGTTGATATTCTGCTGACTCATTGTCATTTATTTGGAAGATCATTGTTCTATAGTACCAGCTTTGTCATAACTCAGATACCACAAATATGTGTGTATCTCTCTGACTTTTCTTTTCTGTGCCATTGGCTTATTTATCAGTTTTCACACCAATGTCATATTGTCTTAGACGAGACATATCAAGTCTTGACATTTGTTAATGTAAGTCCTCCAACTTGGTTCTTTTTCTTCAAGATTGTCTTGGATAATCTTGACCCTTTGAGATTTCATATAACTTTTAGAATCAGTGAGTCAATTTCCACTGAAAACACTATGGGTTTTTTTAAATTGGAATTTCATTAATATACAGATAAATTTGGAAAGAATTGACATTTTATATATTGAATTACTTACATGAATATAGTATATTCCTCCATTTATTTAAATCTTTTCTAATTTTTTTCAGTATGTGTTTTAGATTTTAGTGTAGAAATCTTGTAGATCTTTCATTAGATTTCTTCCTGAATATTCAATACTTTTTGGGGCTATTGTATATGGTGTCATTTTAATAAGTAAAAATACTTTTTGATTTATTATCTTATGTCCATTGATCTTATTAAATTCACTTATTAATTCTAACAGTTGCTTTATAGAATCTGTTGGATTTTCTATAGTTATTATATTTTCTGCTAATAAAAATTGTTTTACCTCTAATTTTCCAATCCTTATGCTTGTTTTTATTGCACTGTCTGGGACCTCTAAGACAATGTTGAACAGAATCCCAGGAAGGAAGCTTTCAATATTTTGCCAATATATTCAGTGTTTTTGCTGTAAGCCTTTTTTTTTTTTTTGTAGTTATCCATTAGCAAAATTAAGAAATTTCCTTTATATTACTAATTTACTAAACAGTTTAAAAAATAAATATAAATTAGATGAGTTACACTGATTGGTTTTCTAATGTCAAATCAACCATTCATTCCTGGAATAAGCCAACTTGGTATTGATGTATTATCCTGTTTATATATTGCTAGATTTGGTTTGCTACTATTTTGTTCAGGGTTTTTCCATCTATGCTAATGAGAGAGAGTGCCCTGTAATTTTTGATTATTAGATGTGTTTTTTCCCATATGCCATCATATTATTAACACCTTGTAATAGTGACATACATTTGTTATAATTCACTAATGAACGTTTTTATATTTGTACTATTAATCAGAGTCATCATCCACAACAGAGTTCATGTGGTATACAGTCCCATGTTTTATCTTTAAATTTGCCTTCTAGTTAAGGAAGACATACAGGACTCAGAATTTCCTGTTTCAACCATATTCACAAACAAAATTCAGTGCTGTTAATTACACTGACAATAACATGCTACCATCGTTGTAACATGCTACCATCACTACCATCCATTTTGTTTATCCATTCATTGGTTGATGGACACTTTGGTTGCTTCCATCTTTTGGCAATTGTGAATAATGCCACTGTGAACACTGGTATGCAAATGTCTGTTTGAGTTCCTGCTTTCAGTTCTAGATATATAACTAGTAGCAGGATTGCTGGATTATATGGCAATTCTATACTTAGCTTCCTGAGGAACCGCCAAACTCTCTTCTACAATGGCTGCACCATTTTACATTGCCAATAGCAGTGAATGTGTCCTGTTTCTCCACATCCTCTCCAACACTGATGGCTTCCTGTTTTTTAAATAATGGCCATCCTAAGAGGTGTGAAATGATACCTCTTTGTGCTTTTGGTTTGCATTTTCCTAATAGCTAATGATGTTGACAATCTTTTCATGTGCTTTTTTAGCCATTTGTGTTTTCTCTTTGGAAAAATGTCTGTTCAGGTCTTTTTCCTGTTTTTTGATTGGGTTGTGGGTCTTTTTAGTGTTGAGTTGTAGGATTTATATATATTCTGGATATTAAACCTTTATCATATATGTGGTTTCGAAATATTTTCTCACATTGAGTAGGTTGTATTTTCACTTTCTTTAAAAAATCTTTTGAAACCCCAAAGTTTTTAATTTTGAGGACACCATTTATCTATTATTTTTTCTTCATTGCTGTGCTTTGGGTGTAAAGTCTAAGAAACCACTGTCTACCACAAGTTCTTAAAAATGCTTCTGTACATTTTCTTCCAGGAGTGCTATGGTTCTGGCTCTTATATTTAGGTCTTTGATTCATTTTGAGTTAATTTCTGTATAAGGTGTGAGATAGGGTACTCTTTCATTCTTTTGCATATGGATATCCAGTTATCCCAGTACAAATTGTTGAAGACTGTTCTGTCCCAGTTGAGTGGATTTGGCAGCTTTGTCAAATATCAATTGGCTATAGATGTGAGGGTCTATTTCTGAACTCTCAATTCGATTCCATTGGTCAATATCTCTATCCTTGTGCCAGTACCAGGCTGTTTTGACCACTGTAGTTTTGTAATATTCTTTAAAGTCAGGAAGTGTGGGTCCTCCAGATTCAATCTTCTTTTTCAAGATGTTTTTGGCTATTTTGGGGGCTGCTACCCTTCCAAATAAATTTGATAATTGTTTCTTCCATTTCTGCCTGGTAGCTGTTGGAATTTTGATTGGTATTGTGTTGAATCTGCAAATCAATTTGGCTAGAATTGACATCTAAATGATATTTAGCCTTACAATCCATGAACATGGAATGTCCTTCCATTTGTTTGTCTTTTTTGATTTCTTTTAGCAGTGTCTTGTAGTTTTCCACATACAAGCTCTTTATAACCTTATTAAATTTGTTCCTAAATATTTGATTCTTTTAGTTGCTATTGTAAATGGAATTTCTTGATTTCCTCCTCAGATTGCTCATTACTAGTATATAGAGATGCTACTGAATTTTGCATATTGATCTTGTATTCCACCATTTTGCCGAACTTGTTGATTAACTCTAGTTGATTTGTTGTAGATTTTTCAGGATATTCTATGTATAGAATCATGTCGTCTGTAAATAGTGAAAGTTTTACTTCTTCTTTTCCAATCTGGATGCCTTTCATTTCTTTTTCTTGCCTAACTGCTCTGGCTAGAAATTCTAGCCAAATGTTGAATAACTGTAGTGGCGGTGGGCATCCTTGTCTAGTTCCAGATCTTAAAAGGAATGCTTTCAGTTTTTCAACATTGAGTATAATATTAGGTGTGGGTTTTTCATAAATTCCCTTTATCATGTTGAGGAAGTTTCCTTTTGTCCCTGTCTTTCAAAGTGTTTTTACTAAAAATAGATGCTGGGTTTTGTCAAATGCCTTTTTGGCATCAATTGAAATGATCATGCAGTTTTCCCCCTTTGATTTGATAATGTCGTGTATTACATTAATTGATTTTCTTGTGCTGAACCACCCTTTCATACCTGGGATCACCCCACTCGATCATGGTGTATAATTCTTTTACCGTGTTGTTGGATTCAATTTTCAAGTATTTTGTTGAGATTTTTGCATCTATATTCATTAGAGAAATTGGTCTGTAATTTTGTTGTTGTTGTATCTTTATCTGGTTTTGGTATTGGGGTGATGTTGGCCTCATAGAATGAGTTAGATGGCATTGCTGCTTTTCAATTGTTTGGAAAAGTTTGAGCAGCATTGGTATTCATTCTTCTTGGAATGATTAATGGAATTCACCTATGAAACCATCTGATCATAGGCTTTTCTTTGTTGGGAGGTTTTTGATGATTGATTCCATCTCTTTACTTATAATTGGTCTGTTGAGGTATTCTGTTTTCTCTAGAATCAGTGTAGATTGTTTGTATGCTTACAGCAATTTGTCCATTTCATCTAAGTTGTCTAATTTGCTGGCAGACAGTTGATCATAGTATCGTCTTATGAACCTTCTTATTTCTGTGGCTTCAGTAGTAATGTGCCACATCTAATTTCTGATATATTTATTTGTATCTTCTCTCTTTTTGTCTCTGTCAGTCTAGTTAAGGGTTTGTCAATTTTATTGATCTTCTCCAAGAACCAACTTATAGTTTTGTTCATTCTCCCTCTTTCTTTTACTCTTTTACTCTTTCTTTTTACTCTCAGTTTCATTTATGTCTGCTTTAATCTTTATTTCTTCCTTTGGGATTAGTTTTCTGTTCTGGTTCCCCCAGGTATGCAGTTAGGCCGTTGATTTTAGCTCTTCGTTTTTAATGTAGGTATTTAGGGCTATAAATTTCCTTCTCAGAACTGGCTTCACTGCATTCCATTAGTTTTCATATGTTGTGTACTTCTTTTCATTTGTCTTGAGATATTTACTGATTTCTCTTGAAATTTCTTCTTTCACTCTCTGATTGTTTAGAGTGTGTTATTTAACTTCCATATATTTGTGAGTTTTATATTCTCCACCTATTATTGATTTCCAGCTTCATTCCATAACAGTCTGAGAAAGTGCTTTGTATAATTTCAGTCTTTTAAAATTTATTGAGGGTAGTGCTCAGGAATGACTATAGTTCATTAATTTTCTTGTGGTATGGTAGGAGCATATTAGAAGCAATGAAGTTATTTCAAGATACGTGTTTTTCCTATTCCTTTGCTTTGTTTTGTTTGGAAATTTTTTAAAAATTCTTTCTGATAAATTAAAGTTAATTAAAAAATTTATTGAGACTTGTTTTTGACCCAAAATGTGATCTATTCTAGAGAATGATCCATGAGCATTTGAGAAGAATGTATATCCTGATGTTTTGGGGTACAGTGTTCTGTATATGTCTGTTGGGTCTAGTTCATTTGTCATATTTTCAGGTTCTCTCTTTTCTTATTGATTCTCTCTAGATATTGTATCTATTGATGAGAGTGGTGAATTGAAGTCTCCAACTATTATTGTAGAGGTGTATATTTCTCCTTTCAGTTTTGCCAGTATTTGCCTCAGGTACTTTGGGTTACCATGGATAGGTGCATAGTTTCAGATGAGAAATTGGCATCTTATCTTATTGTGGTTCCCTTGTATATGATGAATTGCTTTTCTCTTGCTGCTTTCGTGATTTTTTCTTTCTCTTTGGCATTCGACGTTCTGATTAGTAACTGTCTCAGAGTAGGTCTATTAGGATTTGTTCTGTTCAGACTGTTGTACTTCTTGGACATGTATATTTATGTCTTTGATATGAGTTGGGAAAATTTTCACCATTGTTTCTACAAATATTCTTTCTGCCCCTTTTCCCTTCTCTTCTCCTTCTGGCACACCCATGACACATATGCTCGTGTGCCTCATGCTGTCTTTCAGATTCCTGAGGCCCTACTCAACTTTTTTTCATTCTTTTCTGTATCTGTTCTTCTTTCTGTAAGATTTTGATTGTCCTATTGTTTAGTTAGTTGATTCTTTCTTCTGCCTGTTCAAATCTGCTGCTGTGTGCATCTGGTGTATTTTTAGTCTCTTCTATTGTGCCTTTCATTCTCATAATTTCTGTTATGTTTCTTGTCAAACTTTCAAATTCTTCTGTATGCTCACCCATTGTCTTCTTTATAGCCTCTATCTCTTTAGCCATATTTTCATTCATCTCTTTGAATTGATTTAGGAGACTTGTTTGAATATCTTTTATTTTCTTTGTTCCAAATTCTGTTTCTTCTCTGAAGTTTTAATTTTTCCCTTGACTGGACTGTATTTTCCTATTTCTTAGTATGGCTTGTAATTTTGGGCTGATGTCTAGATGTCTGATTATCTTGTTGAGTTTACTCTGAAGGTCAGTTTCTTCCTTTGACTAAGGTTTTCTTGTTAATTGGCTTTGTGTTAAGGATCTTCTTTGCCACTTGGTTCACCTTATTCTAGACCTGTAGAATTGCCTGTGCTTAACTGATCAGTTTTTCACCTCTTCTTCATCTGATTCTTCCCCTGGGTATGTGGTACAATTTTTATGATTGCACTATTTGTGCAACTGTTTCATCCCCAGGAGAAAGTTTCCTTTCCTCTCTTCCTTCTCTGGGAATCTTGATCTGTTATGTTTGTTTTTGTTTTGCCTCTATAGCTTTAACACTCCTTTTGTTACACCTAGCTGCTTTTGCCTGGAGGGCAGATTCTGGGAGGAGGGTCACCCCAACAAGGACTTGCCAAAGTCAATATTTCTCAGCTAAAACAGGGTTAGGGAACTATGAAAGGGCTACAGATCAGCTCTAAGAGATCTGGGGGGAGGGTCAGGATAGAGACCAATATGCCTTTTTCAGGCTCCCTGAAGCTGTGCTTTCCTAGTCTGCCCAGCAGATGGTGCCCTTCAACTAACATGCTATGTGAGAGGAAAGGGTGTGGTGATTAGTGGTGTGGGGTGTGGAATGGCAATAGTGGCAGTGGGGACTCTAAAAGGTTTCCCAGAAAACTTCAAAAACTGAATTGGACTTTAAATAGAATTTAGCCAGGTGACATCAGGCTGCTGCCCTGTTTACTTGGCAGCAGAGCCACTGCTCTTTGAAGCTCCCTTGCTATTTGTCTTTGGGTCACTACCTCCTTTCTATTTCTCCCATGCCTTCTGGGTTTTTCTTCTGGCTTTGCTGTTTTTCAAGTCTCAAAAGAGCAACTTGAGTTAAAAGAGGTCTGAGTGAAAGTATGCTCCACCCTACATTTTGTGTTTTATGTGAAGGCTTGTTACACTGAATTATTTAGGTGTTACATTTCTTTTGATTTTGAAAACATTTAATCATCCTCTTTTAAATGATCAAACACCATTTTTAAAAGGTTAATTTTATTATTTTGCCAGTCTTCTTTTTGGATGCAGGAAGACATCCTTAAACTATTTCTGTTACTACTTTTAAAAATCCCCCCCCAGAAGATAACAATTCTTCCATATTCTTGATAATTCTGTGATTAAAAATTAATTCACCATCCTTGGTGAATTAATGTCAAAGTTGTTATCTTTGCATTTCAGGGGAGTTTAATGGAATTTCTGTCTGAATGTATTTAGTTGCTGCTAAATGGTAAATATATATGTCTTAAGGCTGAATATACCAGTGAGTGTTTGTTTTTCATTGTTGATTTTGTGTATTTGTAATTCACCTATTTAGGATTAATAACATGAAAATTTATTGCTTTGGAAATTCTAATAACCACCTTAAATTCATCATCTAAATAAATTTCTATTTCCCCAGATCTGAGAGCATTTCTTCAGTGTTGGTTTTTTTTATCTACAGAGGGCAGAGTATTCTCTAGTAGATTTCTTTGTTGTAACTTTTGCAAAATATCCTAAAGTAATGATGAAATATGATGTCAATCATCCATCTTTGGCTATTCAATAGTTCCAAACCGAATGGTAAATGTGAGTATAATGTCTTCATGGAAAGAATTATTTTAGCTTTATTTTATTCCATTCTTCCATAGCAATTTCCCAAAGACACAATCAATGAAGAAGTGATAGAATTTTTGCATCCTTACTTTGAGATGGTGGACTACAACATCGAAACTGCTCAACGCGTGTGTGGGAATGTGGCTGGACTCTGTTCCTGGACCAAAGCCATGGCTTCCTTCTTTTCTATAAACAAAGAAGTGTTACCTCTGAAGGTGAGCTTCCAAGATAAAGGGTTTTCTAGCTCAACTGCTCTTATCTTTTCACTATAGCAGGATAGTGTTCAACGTCTGGTGTTATTGTACTCAAGTCCATAGGGAGAAGAAGTGATGGAAAGGCTGAGCTTAGGGTGTTTCTTCTTTGTCATTGTACTCCAGTGTTGCCTGAGCCTTTAAGCATGGACTCTTAGAAGAGGATATTTTTCCTCCACAATGTCATTATCCTCTGATAATGATAAAGATTTCCTGCTGGGGAGGACAATGAGTGAGGCAGATCAAGAAACATGACATTGGTGGCTAGAAAAAGCCTAAAGCTGGTCTTGGTTGTAGGGCATGGGGTGGTAACCACTCCCTCCCTTCCTTGCCCCCCAGGAAAGGAACTGAATATTATGCATTTGTTCTTTAATGTGACTTTGAGACTATGCCTTGTTTCCCTTTGAGTAATTGCATTTTAAGCTTCATCCATGTACACATCCCACCGCTCAGTCTTCAGCAAATGAAAAGTGAAGTATGATTTTTGAACATGGAAAACTGATGTCTCAAAAACCATATCTTAGAGGTTGGTTGGTTATTTTGCTTTTGTATAAGTCTGACCTCTCTCAGTCATCAAATAAAATCCACCTACACTTGCAGTCTACCCAAGAAAACTTAATAATTGTTATGGTTTGCTAATGCTGCCATTATGCAAAATACCAGAAATGGATTGGCTTTTATAAAGGGGGATTAGTCGGTTAAAAATTTACAATCCTAAGGCCATAAAAGTGTCCAAATGAAGGTGTCAACCAGAGGACAACTTCACTGAAGAATGGCCAGTGGTGTCCAGAAAATCTCTTGTCAACTGGGAAGGCATATGACTGGCATCTACTGAATCTTTGGTCCATGGTTCTGGTTTCAAAATGGCTTTCTCCAAAATGTCTCTGGGCTAGCACCTTCAAATGTCTCCAAGCATCTCCAAGCATCAGCTCCCAAGCATCTCTCCAAAAGTCTCTCTCAGCTGCTCTTGGGGAATTTTGTCCTCTCTTAGCTTCTCTGGAGCAAACTCTGGGCTAGCATCTCAAAGCGTCAGCAAGCATCTCTCCAGAAGTCTCTCTCAGCTGCTCTGTGTGTGCACTCCCTTTAAAGGACTCCAGGAAACTAATCCAGACCCACCCTGAATGGATGGGGTCAAATTTCCATGGAAACATTCAATCAAGAGGTCGTGCCCTAATCAGAAAGATTAATAAATCCTACCAACAAAACTGCATTAAAGAATCTGTCTTTTGGGGGGATATAATATGTCTAAACTGGCACAATAATCATGATTAAAAAAGAATCAAGAGTCAAAGGAAGATAGGAATAGAGTTACAAGCCCCATTTTGTTTTCTATTTGTTATCATGCCAGGAACACTTTTCCAGTAGTTGAGGCCGTTGGGGTCCTAAGGCAACTTAAAAGAACAAAGACTCATTTGCCTTGGAGGATTTTATGAAAAATGATGTACTGCCTGATGCAATGGGTATTGGGGCTGTTCAAGACTCCAGTGAAGCTCAGAAAGAGACAGTCTGATACTGACTGAATTAGAACCACATTATCAAATGAAAGGTACAAGGCATCCTTTGCAAATTTTCCCTGTGGGTAAACCTCCATTATGTCTTAAAGGCAAAGACTGTGGCATTCACAGTGGGTAGTTTTTGTTCTGTTGTAGTTATCTTAAGAAAGGGAGATGAAATCAGTAAAAAAAAAAAAAAAAAAAAAAGAAAAAAAGGACATTCTGAACAGGTTTACATAAGAACAGTGAAATCCCCTCTTCTATGTTTAATACCTTCTACATTCTAGCCTGCACCCAGCCCCAGGACAATCCAGAGCAGATGGTAGGAAGTGAAGGGAATATCATTAGGAGAAGGGGGGGGGGCATTTTACTTGCTCCTAGAACCAGTACTTCTGTTTCTGAGAAGTCTGTCCCATGGGCATCTTGCATTTTGGAGCATGCAGCTTGTCACATCCATCCTAATGTCAGGAAAATATGTGCAGTTACATAGATCCTACATATTCACTCTTGTTGGGGGAAGTAGGAATACTTTAAGACAAAAGGAGTGCAGGTTATCGCTGGGCGACTCTGCTTAGTATATTAAAAATGAGACAAACTTCGCTTATTTCTGGCGAGGCTTCGCTTGCAGATGCCTGCTTCTTAAGTGAGGAGAGATCCAGAACACTCTCTAAACTCCAATTCAACAATAATTTGCAACCAAATCACGGAGAGGCTCTTTCACCTTGCAATACCTATAGCTGGGCAAAGGGACTTCTAGTAGTGAACAAATTTAAGCAAATATTCATTACAACAATAACAATTTCGATTCTCTTAAAGTTCGTTATAATAGAATTTCACCTTGAAAACTATGAAAATCTGATAAATATTAGTTCATATACACAGATTATTTAAAATAATATAACCTTAAATATTGAACATGGATAACAACAGTGGTAACATTTCTATCAGTTTCCTAGAGCTGCCATAACAGACTTCCATAAACAGGGTGGCTTAATACAACAGGCATTTGCTCTCTCAGAGTTCTGTAAGTTAGAAGTCCAAAACCAAGGTGCCACCAGGGCCACGCACCCTTCCTGCCTCCTCTAGCTTCTGGTGGCTCCCGGCCTCCTTGGCATTTCTTTTTTTTTTTTAAATGCAATTTCATTGAGATATATTCACATACCATACAATCATCCGAAGTGTACAATCAGTCGTTTATGGTATCATCATATAGCTGTGCATTCATCACCACAATAAATTTCTGAACATTTTCATTACTCCAAAAAATAGTAGGAATAAAAATAAAAGTAACAAGGAACACCGAAAACATCCCATACCCGCCATTCCCTCTATTATTCATTTACTTTTTGTCCCCATTTTTCTATTCATCTGTCCTTACACTGGATAAAGAGAGTATATGAGCTACAAGATTTTCACAATCGCACAGTCACATTGTATAAGCTATATAATTATACAATCATCTTCAAGAATCAAGGCTACAGGGTTGCAGTTTAACAGTTTCAGGTATTTCCTTCTAGCTATTCCAATACACTAAAAATGAAAAAGGGATATCTATGTAATGCATAAGAATAACCTCCAGAATGACTTCTTGACTCCATTTGAGATCTCCAAGCCACTGAAACTTTATTTTGTTTCATTTCTCTTCCCCCTTTTTGTCAAGAAGTCTTTCTCAATCCCACAATGCTGGATCCAGGCTCGTCCTCGGAGTCATGTCCCATGTTGCCAGGGAGATTTACACCCCTAGGAGTCATGTCCCGCATAGGGAGTAGGGCAGTGAATTTACTTGCCAAGTGGGCTTAGAGAGAGAGAGAGGCACAATTATAAGTAGGCTTAGCCTCTCCTTTGTAGTAACAAGCTTAATAAGGGCAAGCCCCAAGATCTAGGGCTGGGACTTCTAAACTGGTAGTTCCCAATGTTTGTGAGAATATCAGGCATTCCCCAGGTGGGGAAGTTTAATATTTCCACATTTTTTCCAAGTCCCTCAAGGGGTCTTTGCAAGTACTTGTTTATTTTCTGCCCAAATTACTCTGGGATGCATCGAGGCTTCACACTAAACTGTAGAAACCAACCAGATCTCCCTCCCTATTCCAGGTTCCATGTAATTACGGTGTTTGAATAAACTGACCATACAAGTTAAATTAGATAGTGTGCTACAGAAAATATAGATTTTGCACCAAATAAACATCTCTTCCTTTGGTCTCACACAGTAGTTGAAGTTTTAAAACACCGTCAATATCATCTTTTACCCTTTAGTCTGATTTACCTTTGTCCTAATCAAGTCCATTTCGTTCATATCTTTAATTGAAGTCTGATCTCTTTTTCAGCTTTTTTTTTTTAACAGTTGCTGTATGGGGTAATGCTGACATTCATAGCTGCTGAATTCTGGCTCTGAGTCTCAGGTGTCACACAGATACTTGAAGTTCCAGGGATCAACCAGGTTATACACAAGGAACTCAGCATCTCACGATTTAGAGATAACCATTACCACTCAGGAATAGATGTGACTGCTGTAAGAGCTTACAATCTAGGAACCTGTACAAGAAGCCTTCCCCTGATAACTTATGCTCTCAGATTCAAGTCTCAGAGTTTGCACGTTTTAGTTAGTCCATATTAATGAGGCGTTATAATGTTTGTCTTTTCATTTCTGGCTTATTTCATTCAACATGTTGTCCTCAAGATCCATTCACCTAGTTGCATACCTCACAACTTCATTCCTCCTTGCAGCCACTCAATATTCCATCATATGAACACACCACAGTTCACCATTCCATTACTCAGTCAATGTACCCTTAGACCACCTCCATCCACTGTGAATCGTGAATCCTGCCATCCTTGATGTTCCTTGGCTTGCAGCTGCCTGGCTCCAGTTGCTGTGCCTGTCATTCGTCATGTCTCTATGTTGCTGTGGTCGCTCCTCTTCTTATAGGGACACCAGCCCTATGGGATTTAGAGCCACCCCCATCCACCATGGCCTCATTTAACTTAACTCCTGACATCCACCATAAACCTGCTTCTAAGTAAGGTCACATTCTGAGGTTCCCAATAGACATGAATTCTGGGAGACCACCACCAACCTAGGACAACATCTAACTATTTATTGAAGTCACATTTTGTGCCAGCTATCTGCCTTGAGTTTTCACATATGTTGTTTTATTTAACCCTCACACAAAAAATCTGAGAGGTAGTTTTTCAGTTTCCTAATGGAGAAACGGAGGTTTACGGAGATTAAATAAACTGCACAAAGTCCTGTAGCTCCTGTTGATACCCAAGTTGAATAATTGGATTTGACGGATTCTGTACCTTCTGGTAGCATCTTTGGAGAGCTTTTAGAAAATCATTATTCTTTGTTTTCCCCATAAAGTACCAGAAAATATCCCGAGTTCTGGGGCTGCGATAGTTTGACATTAGTGGGTTATATTAGTTAGTCTTTTAACACAGTGGCCTTGTTTTTCTTGATGTTGTAGCCACAGCAACAGCTGCAGCTTAGAGCAGAGCTGTGTAAAAATGTTCCATGAGCCAGTTTCTTTTTTTTTTTTAATTCATTTTTATTGAGAAATATTCACATACCATACAATCATCCAAAGTGTACAATCAGTTGTTCACAGTACCATTATATAGTGTGCATTCATCACCTCAATCTATTTTTGAACATTTTCCTTGTACCAGAAAAAGTGAAAAAAAATAAAAATAAATGTAAAAAAGAACACCCAATCATCCCCTCACCCTATTTTTCATTTAGTTTTTATGTCGCCATTTTTCTACTCATCCATCCATACATTGGATAAAAGGACTGTGATCCACAGGCTTTCACAATCACACTGTCACTCCTTGTAAGCTGCATTGCTATACAATCATCTTCAAGAGTCAAGGTTACTGGGATGTAATTTGATAGTTTCAGGTATTTATTTCTAGCTATTTCACTGCACTAAAACCTAAAAAGGTTTATCTATATAGTGCATGAGAATGCCCACCAGAGTGACCTCTCGACTCCATTTGAAATCTCTCAGCCGCTGAAACTTTATTTTGTTTCATTTTGCATCCCCCTTTTGGTCAAGAAACTGTTCTCAATCCCACGATGCTAGGTCCAGATTCATCCTTGGGAGTCATATCCCACGTTGCCAGGGAGATTTACACCCCTGGGAGTCAGGTCCCATGTAGTGGGGAGGGCAGTGAGTTCACCCACTGAGTTGAGCCAGTTTCTTTTTAAACTATAATTTTGAAGCTGTGTTTTGCCCAATGTTAGTTCTAGTGTGTTATGGCTCTGACTTTTTCCTTAAAGATTTGTTCTGCCAAAATTTGTGAGCCTGAGTTGTTGAGATGGAAAATAATATCTTTCAAAACAGGTTTTAAAAATAATCTTTCTTCCTCAAATGCCTTCAGAAAGAATGTGGCTTCTAATGGTGGATCTCCCCACTAAAGTCAATTTTAATATTTAGCAGACTTCAAACTGGGGAAATTTTATTTCAAAAAATGTTTAAGGATATAAATGCCTGTAAGCATAGAAAGTTTTCCACACCTCATCTTTGCTAATATTGCTTTTGATTATGGCTTTTGATTTTTTTGCGGTATTAAATATCTTATTAAATATTAAGTATCTTAATTGGCCACAGCTGAAGTGCCAATTATATTTTTCTTGGAGGTAACTAATATATAAAAATGACAGAAACCACTTCAAGACCACTACCACTAACAAAATCTAGATTTTTACATTCAGTGAATAATTCTATATTCTATCCTTTATCTTGCTTTACCATCTTTTTCAGGAGTGATGAGTCCTGCTAGGCAGATAGATCTAAATATTCAGATTTTTCTTTTTCTACAATTCTTAATATTACAATGTTCTGATATAGGAGTTGCCAAGTTATGGCCTATGGATCGTATCTAGCCCACTGCCTGTTTTTATATGCCCATGAAATGAGAATGGGTTTTAACATTTTAAAATAGTTTTTGTATAAGTACCTACATAATATCCTTGATTTTGCCTTTTGGCCCCCAAAACACTTACTGTCTAGTGGTGGCAGATTTGTTATGTACCCCAACAAAGGACAGGTTCTTTTCTTTCTTAATCCGTGTTTCCGTGGATGTGAACCCATTTGTAAATCATATCTTTGAATACATGAAGGTGAGTCAGGCTGTGGACTAGTTTGTGAATTGGATCTTCTAAGATCCTGATTTGATGTAGCCAACCGGATTGGTGTTGGGCCTTAATCCGTATTACTGGAGTCCTTTAGGAGCAGCAGAAATTCCTACCCAGTTAGTCAGAGAAACACAAGAGGAGCCAGAAAAACGGAAGTCCGTGGAAACCAGATGAGCAAACAAAAGGAGAGGGAGACTGCTGTAAGACAGGAGGCAAAAATGCAAGCCAAGGAACCCCAAGAATTGCAGCAGGACCGTGCCAGAACCCTTCAGACTCTGGGGAGAAGCCATAGCTTTGCCAATGCCTTGAGTTTGGATGTCTAGCCTTCCAAATTATGAAGCAATAAATTCCCATTGTTTAAGCCAAACCAGTGGGTGGTATTTGTTTTAGCAGCCTAGCAAGCTAAGATCCTAATTCTTCACAGGAACAATTTGCAGACCTCTGTTCTAATGAACTGTAAATATAAACATACAGCATTGCAGGGTTCCTAGATTCTGAAACGCTGAGCATTCAGAGGTTTGCTGCCTGTCCCTTCCCCTTCTGTGTGTCCTGTGCAGGCCAACTTGGTGGTGCAGGAGAATCGTCACGTCCTGGCGATGCAGGATCTGCAGAAAGCACAGGCCGAGCTGGACGACAAGCAGGCAGAGCTCGATGTGGTACAGGCCGAGTATGAACAGGCCATGAATGAAAAGCAGGTAACTGTTCTCTGATGTGGGAGGGACTATGGCACAATGACATGGCTGTCAGAGTTGTCTATTTCTTTTCTGCTTTTTCTCTCCAAAGATTCCTCCCTTGAGTCTTTCCAGCAGATAGTCATAATACTTTCATAAGACACACACACACATATATATATTACACACACATACATATTCCCATGCATGTACATTTACATATACAAATACATATACACACACAATACATACAAACGTACACACACACATACATAATATGTGTTTTATGTACATACATTCATCCATATATGGCACATAATCCCTCTCTGAGCCCTGGAGTTTGTTTCTAACAGACCAAGGGCTTTTGGGGTGATGTCAGGATGGTTGCCAAGACAGAAGTAAGTTCCAGAACATAAGCCTTCTGAGTTTCCTGGTTAGTGGTGATGATAACAGCATCTTGTGTAGCATTTTTTGGGTTGTGTTTTTCAAATCATGTCCTTCCACTTATCTCATTTAATCTTAGAAATGCCCTTGGCGAGTAGGTAGAGTGGTTCTTTTTATTCTCATTTTAGAGAAAGGAATGAAGGCCCAGAGTGGTAAGAAACTGGTTCCCGGTCCTGGGGCTGCTCAGTGGCACAGACTGGACCAGAGCTGGGTCTTCTGATGTCTCTTTCTGGCCTCTCTGCTGGACCAATGTGACTGACCACATGGCTGGGAGTTATAGAGTGTTTTATGGGGAGGGGAAATGAGACTGTGTTCAGAAAGCATTTGTGTGTAAGCGTTCGGGTAATATGCCTGAAGAGATCCCAGAGGACCTGAATCTCGATGTCACCAGGACTTTGTAATGATTTCAGGTTTCATATTTGTAGTAAATTTCTAATGCTTTTTCTTAAAATGGGCCCTCCAAGTTATGTTAGCTTCTGCCCCTACAAAATTTGGATCTGCTGCTGATAAATCCTGTATTTGGTAAATAAGAGCTAAGAGGAAAATTAATAAAAGAAAAATTAATGTTGCAGTTTAAAAGAAGGTATGTTAGAAACTGTGAGGAAAGAGTATCAACTTCTACCAGTTTGGGCACTCATTTTTATCAGGAAGCACGAAATGAACACAGTAAAAATACTTCACTGCCTCATTTAATTATTTAAACATAAATTATAACATTTTTGCATTCATTCATTCAATAAAATATATTTTTTTGAGCATCTACTATTTGTTAGGTAAATAATCATATGACCACAGAAGAAGTGCTGTTAGGAAGATACGGCTCTAACTTTAACAAAGTGAGTTTCAAGAAATGTCAAATTTCTTTAATTAAAAGAAACTAAAATCTGTCTTTGATTCCACATGCTTCGACATGCTTGTGTGCAATTCACCTCAGTCATTTTTGGTGGGCTTGTCCACTCCACAGTGCTCCCTGGGAGTCCAGGGCCTTGTGGGTCATCAGCAGGAAGTGGGGGGCTGTGGTCTCCTACTGTGTTCCCACTGTTAACCGCACAGCCCGGCCCTTATGGACACATGTCCCGGCTACCCTGTAGGCCCAGCACAGAGCCTCTGCGGAGGGTGCTGGGAGACAGTCACCTCTCTGGGGCCATTGTGAGAGAGTGGGCTGTACATTTAGAATCTTTGTACATTGTGTAACCCCACCCCATCCCCTGGTATCCTAGATTCTGGATTCTGAATCCATAGTTTGCTTTTTCTAATTATTTCATGTCAGTGATATATGATATTTGTCCTTTTGTATCTGGCTTATTGCACTCAACAGGATGTCTTCAAGGTTCATCCACATCATATAATGCATCAGCCCTCCATTCCTTTTTATGGCTGCATAATATTCCGTTGTGTGTGTATGCCAGAGGGGTAAGGGGCTCTATTTGCAGCACCCAATGAACTCTGCACACCACCCCCAACAGGCTCAGGGAGAATCTGTTTCTCCCTCTTGTACTCAGACATTTGCTTCTCTCTTTTCGTCCATATCACAATCCTAGATTTCCAGAAAATTAAAGCCAGGAAGGGGGGGTCCTAGCCATTTCCTTATTTGGCTTATTGGACATGGGGGTGGGGAACTTAGGGAAAACAAATTAAATTAAAAATATCTTTTATATAAAAAGCTGTTTGTGAGGTTGGCAGTAATGAATGCCCTATCATATCTGGCGTTTTTCATTTTGAGGAGAAACTAACAAATGTGGGTGGTATGGGGACATGCCTCTGAGCTGGGTTTTCAGGTTTTCTGCATTAGTTGTAGGAGAAAGAAAAACAGAAAGGAGACTGGAACAAAAAGCGGACTGGAATAAATATCTTGCTTTACAAAACTTTGTGTTATTATTATTACAAAAGCAATTTATGTTCATTATAGAGAATACATATAGGAAAACCTGCAGATAACCACTGTTTGTTCTTTATTTTCCTTATCTGAATGAATGTGTCTTCTTTCTCTCTTTCTCTCTCTCTCTCTATATATATCTATATACATATAAAACTATATAACAATATATAGTTGTTTGTTTGTTTATTAGAGAATTTGCCAGTTTACAGAAAAATCATGCATACAGTTATCGGTTTCCATATACTACCCTATTATTAACACCTTGCATTGGTGTAGTACATTTGCTATAATGGAAGAAAGCACATTTTTATAATTGTACAGTTTTCCCTTCCACATCGTGACTTAGCCCATCACAGTTTCAATGTATTATGGGTCAGCATAAGGAATTAAATGGGAATTTTTGGGAGTTTTTGTGGAAGCTGCAGATGACACATGAAGGCCAGCAGATGACACAGAAAAAGTTTAGAAACTCAGAAATATATAAAATATATGTATAGTATTGTATAATGTCAACAAATTTTATCTTTTAATACCATAAGTATACACATTTGCTTTTTCAAAGTTAAAAAAATTTTTACATGGATTTTCCAAATTGTGGGGTGCTGCACCCCTAACCTCACAAAGTGAAAGGGATAACTATACTATTAACCATAGTCTGTGGTTCAACTTAGGGTTCATTATTTGTGTTGTGCAGTTCCACAGATCTTTAAAAAAATTCTTACCCTAATAGCCTAAAATTTCCCTTTTTTCCCCCATCCATTACCAAATCTTTTCCATCATCCAAAATAGAAACTGTGTACATTTAGAATCTTTGTACATTCTGTAATCCCACCCCATCCTCTGGTATCCTAGATTCCAGATTCTGACTCCATGAATTTGCTTATTCTAATTATTTCATGTCAGTGATATATAATATTTGTCCTTTTGTATCTGACTTACTGCACTTAACAGGATGTCTTCAGGATTCACCCACATCATCTCATGCATCAGAACTCCATTCCTTTTTATGGCTGCATAATATTCCATTGTGTGTATATGCCACATTTTATTTATCCATTTATCAGTTGATGGATATATTTTTAATGCCTGTTTTAAAATATAATTCAGTGATACTGTTTTATAAATGGAATTTTTAACTAAACAACAATATATCATGATCATCTTTTTTAATAAACATTTTTACAACGTAATTTTACTGGACTGAGTATTTATAGTCATTGATGCATCATTATTTATTTAAGCAATTCTCTATTATTAGATATTTAGTGTATATATATATATATATATATATATATATATATGTATATATAACATATATAAACACATATATGTTATTATAAATGAGCTTCCAGTGACTGGTCATGTGGCTAAATCTTTGTCCATATTCGTTGTTTTTTCATAAGAATAAATTCTTACAAGTAGAGTTAAAAGTTGTCTCTTAAGCATCAGGAAACCAAATTATTTGTTTTTAAGAACAAACCCTGGTTGGCAACACTATGTAGAAGGTGTTTTATTGACCCGAGGAGCAGCAAAGAAGGACCCGCTGAGTCGAACGTGGCTGAGATTAGTGAAGGAACCTCTCAGAGCACACTTCTGAAGACAAGCTAAGGTTTCACCTAAAGTCAGAGATGTGCAGTTAGTTGAAGCAAGAATGATACCAGAAGTTTCACATGAGACAAATTCCTAATTTTTAACTGGGAAAATGTATTTCTTTACCTTTTTTTTGTCTTATATGATATTAGCATATATCCTTCTCTTTTATTTCTGTTTTTCTTTCTAGGAAAATCATAAATGATGCAAATTTCATCATCTCTCAGGTATTAACATCTGGGATGGTCTGACTAATTGGCTGTAGGCACCACCCAGAGGTTTGCATCCACATTCCATGGTTAGGGCGTGAGAGGATGGGGCTGATAAATAGGCACACTGACGCTGGATCTAATGCTTCCTCTGAAATAAATGGCTCCTGTATTTCAGAAAGGCAGTTTACATAAAACATGTTAGAATTATATTTTTGAATAAGAGGTTATATTTATCTCAAAAACAATTTATGTTTTTGGATGATGGTCTTTTGCAGACCTTACTTGAAGATGCCGAGCGGTGCAGACATAAGATGCAGACAGCGTCTACGCTAATCAGCGGGTTGGCAGGTGAAAAAGAAAGATGGACACAGCAAAGTAAAGAGTTTGCTGCACAAACTAAAAGACTTGTAGGTATGTACATTCCTTTATTAATGAGATTATGTGTTGATTGTAATAGAGAGCAAACTTGAACTCTAATCAGAATAAAAACCAACACTCTATTTAAAATTCCTTTGTGTGTGTATGTGTATTCAGTCATTTCAGAAGGATGAATATGGGTCTGACGTCTATGCTACCCTTTTTGATGTGTTAATGGCCCTTACTCTCCTAATTATTAGGCCATGTGCCTACTGATCAAGGTCACTTTGATGGCAGGCTCTGCCTTCTTAGTTTTTGGTTCCTCTTAAACTCAGAGTTGATTCTTTCACTTACATCACTTTCCATCAAAAGTCAAAATAATCCAATGCTCCACCACTGACAGCTATTTCCTGGCAAACCATTTGGACCCTGGTTAACGAACCAAACTACTAATTCACTGAGGCCCAGCAACTTGTGGTTAAAATATGATTTGTAGAATTTAGTTTAAAAGAATGGTTGTCTTTTAAAAATTTTTAAATATTTTGACATATATCCAGGATGATCATAAAATATTTCAGCAGTGTTTTGCTTCCCATTTTAGGGGATGTATTGTTGGCCACAGCTTTTCTATCTTATTCTGGTCCATTTAACCAAGAGTTTCGCAATCTGTTGTTAAATGACTGGCAGAAGGAAATGAAAGCCCGGGAAATTCCATTTGGAAATAACCTAAATCTCAACGAGATGTTGATTGATGCTCCTACGGTTAGTGAATGGAACCTCCAAGGTCTGCCAAATGATGACCTGTCTATTCAGAATGGAATTATTGTCACAAAGGCATCTCGCTATCCTTTGCTAATTGATCCACAAACTCAAGGCAAGATTTGGATTAAAAATAAAGAAAACCAAAATGAACTCCAGGTAGTTTGTGTTTGAGTATATTTATGTTATTGCTCACTTTTATTCCCCCCAAATTAACATGAATCACTGAATAGAGAAAATTTTGGAAATGTCAGAGATTGTTTTTAATCTTAGACTGAGTGGTAGCAGATGGAACCCTAAAATGTAATATGAAAATCTTTTCTAAAAGTTGCATTATATGCATTCTTGTTCATCTTTACTAATGCTATCTTTCAATGGTTACAGACTCTAGTAGGGTAGGGTCTAAGGCCCTCTTTGATAGCCAGAGTGGGGTAGAGCTGTATCTAAGCATGCAGCACTTTACAAGGACACTTGGTAATTTTTCCATTTATTATTTGTCATAAAAGTGGTGAGTGGGTGGAAATAGCCATGTTGCTACATAGAGCCTTTATCTGCTTCCCAGTAAAAGAGAATGAGGGTCTGTTAAGGAAAAGAATGGGAAAATTTTTAGCTTTCTGTACCATTTTACCAAGTATGGGTTCCAAAGCCAACGAGCTCTACAAGTCGGTGCATTTGTCTCTGCAGTAGAATGCTTTTGGCACCATTTGGTAGCAGTCCCTGGGTGCTGCCTCATGATACTGTAATCTGTCAATAGCAGCCTTGTGATCATGTTTCTAGATCACATCTCTAAATCACAAGTACTTCAGAAACCACCTGGAGGACAGTCTTTCTCTTGGAAGGCCCCTGCTTATTGAAGATGTTGGAGAGGAACTAGATCCAGCCCTGGATAATGTTCTGGAAAGAAACTTCATTAAAACCGGGTCCACCTTTAAGGTAGATGAAACCCACGGGTAACAGTGTGACAGTACAATTACTGTGAGGCCAGGTAAATGCAGTAGAGAGGAAACCTCCTTGACATTCTGCCACCTGAATTTGAGTCAGTGGTGAGACGCATCTGTTTTTTGCTTCTACATTTCCTAAGTTGGGGATCAAAATATTCAAGAGCAATCTTTTAAGGAATATCTACTTCACTTTTGTAACAGAGTCAGACTCCACTAGCTATGATTGTCTGCTGATAGCTTTCAAGCCCTACCACTTCCCTCTCTCCTTCTGTCCCACATCTGGGAAAGATGATAAGAAAGCCTGGAAGCTCCCCTCCTTTGGTGCTGGCAGGAAGTTAAAACCATGCGGGAGATCCCTGGTCCATGCCCTAACCACCATGAGGCCCTAAACCAGTCGCCCCCTCCCTGCTCTCCTAAGATATTTTGTGCCTACTTGGAAGTCTGCCCTGCTATCCTCAGAAAGCCTCTCGATACTTGCGAGGCATTATCAGTCTCAACATCAGAACCGATTTTGGGTGAGGGATCCATTCCGTTTCTGGGTTGACCACAGCAACTTTGGTATTAAATTTTATATTCATTGCATAGTATCGATTGAACTTCCTTCCTCCCTCCCTCCCTCCCTTCCTTCCTTCCTCCTTTCTTCCATCACCCATCCATCCACCCATCCATCCATCCATCCATCCATCCATCTGTTGTAGTTTCCTGGGTTACTCAAGAAATACCATGAAATGGGTTGGCTTAAACAATGAGAATTTATTAACTTATGTTTTGAGGCTAAAAGAAAGTCCATCATCAATGCAATGCTTTCTTTCCAAAGACTTTGGGAAGAAAGACTGGCTGCTGGTGATCCTTGGTCCTTAGTTCGTCACATGTCAAGATACACGGTGGCAGCTCCTGGTCTCTCCTTGGTCCCTCCCTTCTCTTCTGGTTTTGGTTGATGTTCAACTTCTGGCCGTTTCCTCTGTGGCTTTCTCTCTTTCTGTCTGAATCTCACTCTGTTTGTAAAGGACTCCAGTAACAGGATAAAACCCCTCCTGATTGAGGTGGGCCACACCTCCTTAACTGAAGTGACCTCATCAGAATGTCGTACTTACAATGGGTTCGTGCCCACAGGAATGAATTAGCTGTAAGAACATGTTTTTATGCGGTACATATAGCTTCAAACCACCATACCATCCAACCGTCCTAGTGGTTTGAAGCCCTGGGAATGCCTGTCAGCCTTTTTTTTTTTTTTGGTATCTTTCATCAATTGCCTAATTGTTCAAAACAATAATTGATCCTATTAAAAATGACACAGTAAGGTTTCTCTCTTTTACTTCTTTTTAACTTTTCATAAAAAAGGTGAAAGTTGGTGACAAGGAAGTAGATGTGATGGATGGCTTCAGACTCTACGTTACCACCAAACTGCCCAATCCAGCCTACACCCCTGAAATTAGTGCTCGCACCTCCATCATTGACTTCACCGTCACCATGAAAGGTCTAGAAGATCAGTTACTGGGGAGAGTCATTCTCACAGAGAAGCAGGTGAGTGAAGTATGGCCAGCTCCTTCTCTGCACTGGGTCAGAGTTCTTATATTGTTGAAAATAACATCATAAGAGTTGTAATAATTTTGAGTTTTCCGTCTTTTATTGCTTATATATTTCTTCTGTTATAAATTCCCAAGTGTCTTCTCTTTACTAAAGAAAAGAATTAACCAGTTGTCTACCTTGTATATTTCTTGTATGTTTCATATGTGGCATAGATCATTGGTTGCTCTTATATAGACTGATGATGTAATTATGAGGATATTAGTCTCACTTTTAGCACAATTATTTTGTTCTTATATTACTTTCTTTCTTTCTGAGGAGTGTATTTTATTGTGGATTCTATTTGCTTGTTGATTTTTAGCTTTTCTATTTCATGTCTAGGCTGTTCTTTCACTTGAGTATAATGCTTTGGGAATATAAAATCAAAGCTTCGTAGTACTGAGATAAACAACATTATCAATTCTCATTTGCTGTCTGCAAGATCTCTACATATGTTGTGAGGGGGGTTGCTGTGGAAAGATAGAAGTTTGAAACACTAGAGTTTCACTGTGAACCTCCTGGAGGCTATTGGCGTAATTATGTTAAATTATGTGTGCTGTAGGAGCATAACCCCAAATCTGTTTTCTTCACTTCTATTTTATGGGATAACTTAATGTTAATGAAAAGTAGCTAAGAATTTATAAACTTCCTTCTTCTGAGGCAGCATTTTCTCTATGGAACACGTGAGTCTTAAGCAAAGAAATCCAGAAGATTTTAATGGTATGCTTTGGGAAGACTGCATGAACTCTTAAAGTTGTTATTGATTTTCTCTTGGGTTCAATAACAACGGGAAGTTTAGTTTACATATGGCCCCTATTATGCTGACATGAAGATTTATTTTGGTTAAAATTATTGGCTGAAACTTTGTGATCCGTTTTGCACATTGTTTTCACCTTTTCTGTATGTCATAAAATGCTTGCTCTTCTGAGTCCTTCCCCGTGCCTGTTTCCTCCTCCCTTTCTCCTCTTTCTTGTTTTCTGATTCTGCTCCCTTTATTTTTAATTCATAGTACATAAATTACAAAGTTGGAAGTTACATTAAGTGCAATTAATCTAGCTTTGTACATTTATATGGTTTGTTGACTTCAGTATGGCAGGAACTGATGCTATAGCTCCTACCACAGACAAACATCCTGACTTAAATGCTGATAGAGGTGGTTGAGGAAGTTTAGTACTGCAATATCCTTACTTCCGGAAGGACAGTTGTTTTGATCAACCCATGTAACGTTGAGCAATGAGAATCCTTGAGCATCTTTTGGGCCAGGATGCATCACTGATGTCTTAAGTTCTGCTTTGAATAATATTTCATCCTTGGTTTTCTTACATTCAGCTGAGATGAACATAGTCTCCTTGGAAGAAATAATTTGACCTGACAGATTTTGGTGGAAACAAAGCAAAACAAAGCCGGCCCTGAGCCACGATTATTGCAGCAGTTTTAAGACGAAGCAAAGAGCTATTTTAGCTCCTTTGAAAGGACTTCAAACAGCCTTGAAAAGTCAGTATGGATCCCAGGCCAGGCTTTTTCATACATCCTGGGAAAGCTGAATGCTTTAGGAAAATTATTCCTTTACAATCACCTTAGTGTCAGAATCTTTTCCAGGCTCACAGTAAACAATCCTCACAAAATGTGTGACCAAAGTAAAATGACACCCCTCCTTTTATAATATAAGGGATCATCTTACCCTTATACACATTATACTACAACACCTGACCATTGTTGTTTCTAAAGCAAAGTCTCATGATGCAAGAAAGTGAGCTACTGGACTTAATTTTGACTTTAAGTGGTGTACTGTTTTAGTTTCCTTTTGGCTGCTGAAGCAAATACCATGCAATGGGTCAGCTTACACAATGGGAAATTATGAGCTGGTGGTTTTGAGGCTAAGAAAAAGTCCAAATCAAGGCATCATCAAGGTGATGCTTTCTTCCTGAAGACTTGCATTCTGGGACTGGCTGCCAGCGATCCTTGGTCCTTGGCGCCTCTGTCACATGGCAGTGCACTTGGAGGCCTCTCCTGACCTCTCCATTCTTTTCCAAGTTCTGCTGACCTTCAGCTTCTTCTTCGCATAGCTTTTTCCCTACATGTCTTGTTTTGGTTTGCTAAAGCTGCTGAAATGCAATATACCAGAAATGGGTTGGCTTTTACAAAGGGGGCTTATTAGTTTACAATTTACAATTCTAAGGCCATGAAAATATCCAAATTAAGGCATTAACAAGAGGATACCATCTCTGAAGAAACCCTGTTGGCATCTGGGATACCTCTGTCACATGGGAAGGCACATGGCCAGCATCTGCTGGTTCTTCTCTCCAAGGTTTTGTTGCTTTCAGGTTCTGGATTCAGTGGCTCTTTTGGCTTCTTTGGGTGTTTCTTTCTCTCTGACATCTCTGGATTTTTTATGTCCTTTATCCTCTCATAAAGGACACCAATAAAGGGATTAAGACCCACCTTGAATGGGCTGCATCACATCTCAATTGAACCAAAAGTTCCCACCCCTAATAGGTCTGCACCCACAGGGATAGATTAAAAAAAAAAGGCCTTTTCTGGGGCACAAACCACTCCACACCAGCACATATCTGAATTCATTCTGCTTGTGTAGGACTCCAGTAATAGGATTGAGATCCATCCTGATTGGGCCGGGCCGTACCTTAACTGAAGTAGCCTCATCAAAAAGTCGTACTTACAATGGGTTCACACCCACAGGGATGGATTGAGTTTAAGAATATATTTTTTCTGGAGTATATACAGCTCCAAACTACCACTCATACTTTCTCTAAGAGCCTTTCCCTTTTGTAGTGTTTACTCTTCATTCCTTACTCCTGAATCTGCTCACAGTGCTGGATCTTCTCAACTTAGGTGGTGGCTGGGCTCTTCCAGGTCAAGCATTTCCTACAATATGTGATCCAGTTGAAAACCGCCTGGGTCTGTGCATCATGGACACAGATTTTATATATATATATGTATTTTTTTTTTCTTTGTGCCCAAATTGCTCCTTTGACCTCTGTGGCAATATAGCCTCTCTGACTAAAGCCTCTTCTTGGATAATTATAAATATAAAATATAGTAAAATATAGATATAAAATTTTATTCTGACAGTAGGGGCTATTGGAAGCTAGGAAGATCCCTCCACTCCAGGTAGGAAGCTGATGTTGGAGAACATCTAAGAAATCTCCTAAAATATGGTGCTGAAATAAATGGTGAACCTCCTAGTTAGGATGAGTTGCATTTCTCTGGTCTGTTGGTCATGTATTTTTTGTGTGTGTGTGTGTGTATGTGTGTGTCTGTGTGTGAAAGGCGACTTTGAACAGTGACTAATGATACAAGGGAAAGGTAAGTCTTCTTTGTTCCCACAATTTACCACCAGTCAAATGTCCCAGAAATGCAGGGACAAGGAGAGGCCTTATTATGAAATGTGATCTGGTCTCACAAACACTCATTTGTCCATCCTGTCAGCTCCTCTGGTTTATTTTAGAAACTAAATGGAAATCTCAGAGCTTATGAATGCAAGGAAACAGGTTTTTAACCGATTTCCCACTTTTTTTGTGTGCTTCAAGACAGTTGTAAATGCATCGGCTGCTCAAGTTCACACCAAGGCCATATTCAATCGCTTCCCTCTTGTACCTGTGAGTAGATTTAGACAGCCTGCTGTCACCAGAAGGTGATGTCTCCACCCCATGTTAAACAAACAGCAAACTAGAAAGTCCCCAGCAGCTTTTCTTTACAGAAACAAAATCTCTTAGGCTAACTCTTATCTTGATCCTAGAGAAAAAGGCAGAAACCCAAGGAAAATTGTATTCTGCTAGGAGAAAAATTCTAATATTGATTAATTATATTGGTTACACAAAACAAGTCCTCAGGGAGTCTTCACTGCTCAGCAGTCTGGATGAGCAAACAGGGTGTGTGATTTCCTTTGGATGTAGAAGGAACCAAACTCCGAGGAACTGACATGGGAAGAAATTTTAACAACGATACTGAACAGATACCATTACTATCAGTTGACTGGAGAAACAAATCTCTCTCTACTTCTCTGGTTTAATCTCTCTAATTTAATTATTAGTGTAAGATAGAGAAGAAAAATTATCTCTGTTAATAAAAGACTGGGTGTTACCTTTAAAAATGAGAACACTGGAAAGCTGCTGTCTGTTTCCTTTGATTAATTAAACCTTTTTTTTTACAGATACATTTTCTGCACACAAATAGTATTTATTTACATTTATAGTTTTCTTTGTTGAGTCGCTTAATTTTCAATAAATTAATAAAGGGCATGCTCATGGAATTTTATTGAACCACTGCTGTACTTTCTTGACTCACTTTGGGGATATTTTTTCCAAAACAAATTTGAGCAGTACCACAGTTTTTATAAAAATTTTACATTGCAGACTTAGTATATAAAATAAATAGTACAAATGTTTACCCTTTCTATTATGTATATGTGTACATGTGTATATAAACACACACACATATTTTTATAAGCAAAGAGATAAAATACTGGTAGGAAAATTGCATATAGTCAATCTAATTATTTTGATTCATTTTCCACCTTCATATGAATTTGAAAAAGTACTATCTTTGTATGTATTGGTGGAAATAAAATAGTAGTAGTTCAACAGGAATATGTTTAAATCTACCATATAAATAAAATATAAATATGTCTAAATAATATAAAATAAAAATGTGTCTAAAATCAAAATACTGTTTCTGACTTTTAATCTTGGAATGAAAAGCAAACAGCAATTATTCTATTTTCTTTCAGAGATAATCTTTCTTTTGTCTATAACGATAGTCTTTTTCTTATGCTAATGTGTTCAACCATTTGTCTTCTATTTAATACACAGATTGTTTTCCAGTCAGTAATTTTACTTTAATTGTATTATTTATTACTTTAGAATAAATAATTATTTTTCTTGGTTTCATACTTTGAAGAAATGTACTTCTTGGCCTTATTTTAATCCTTGAAAAAACAGGTGGTTATTTAATTGACGTATTTGTTTTATTAGGATTGTTAACAATGACATTTAATTGACCACAACCATCTCTCTAACGCTCTAATGTTTCATCTTTTTATTTACATTAAAAAAAATTAGGAATTGAATAATTTGCCCCTTGTATTTATTTTATTAATTACAGTTTTCATAAGCAGCTTGGAGGCATGTTTCAGTCCTGATCCCAGTGTTCTCAAGTGGAGATGAGGCTGAATGTGGGGGCTGTGATGAGTTTTGAAAGCTGTGTTGAGAATTCCAGACTTCTCAGAATACCTAAGGGAGCTCCCTGAATGGCCGTGGGTAGCACTGGGCATGAGGCAGTGGAGGATTTAACTGAGAAAAGTGTCCACAGGGAGGCCAGCTAGGGAAGTCCACAAAAGAAGAATTCAGAGCCTAAATTAGGGCTGGGCTACGTAATTTGAAGAGGCAGAAGGAAAATGTTATTGTACAGGAAGAATTGGTAAGACTTGGTGCTTTTTCTTCTAGATTTGGCAGCCCATGCTCTCATCTCCAGTGGACATGAGAACGCCCATCCTCAGCATTACAAGTTCAAGATCACAGATTCTCTTTTCTTATTCCTTTTCAACTGCTTATTACATTCTTTTATGATGATAGACAAATTTCTAAATTATGATTTATTTTGTGCCAACTTTTATTTTCATTTTTCATGCTAACTATTTTCAGTTTAACCATTATATGCTTCTGAAAATCCATGCTGGAAACAATTCAAGGGAGGTGACAGAAGGGAAAGTATATTTTTGATGAGTTTTCTTGGTTCAGGAACTGTGTTAGCTGCTTTATGCTTTATTGGTGGTATCCTCATAATCATTCTAGGAGCTGTTTTAATGTCCATTTTGCAGATTTGTAGAATTTTACAACCATGGCCAAGGTGAGGCAGTGAATAGTTTCTGGGAGCTGTGATTCAAACCTAAGTCTTTTCTGTTGTCAAAACCATCATCCTTTGTGCTGCTTTACATTCCTATCCTTACCTGTCTTCAGGTGAGATGTTTATATTTCTCACATTTAGGAACCCTTAAATGATAGTGCTTGAAGTTTTGGAATATGGCAATGAAAATTGTTTGACCGTTTTTTCCTTCAGTTTTATCATCGCTTTATTTCCTAGCATAAGCATGGCACGAATTCTCTTCTTATAACCGCTCATGGGAAGGAATTTTGTCGCATCCATTAGATGTCATTTGCTTTGTATTATGTTTTGCATTTTCTGAAATTAAAAGTTCTCTTCCCGTGAATATATGCATTAAAATAAGGAAGCTTTGAAATGCAACTTGAGTTGCTACTTCTCAAAGAATTAAGAATTGATGTAATTTCTGAGCTTTTCTTTTGCTAAAGGCATTATTCTTTCTTTCCTAAATGGCCCCAAATCTGACTTACTGTGCTCCGAGCATGACTAGAGAGGCTGGTAGCATCTTGCACATCGGAACTCTTCAATCACTGCTAATTAACTGGTTAGAACATAAAGCAGAGGCCAGTGGTCTTTGCTCTTTGCCTTCATGTATTTGTTTGTTACCACAATCCTTATTTTTAACTTCATTGTTGTCAGTTAGAGAGTGAGAATTTTCATGTCCATATTTCTGGCACTAAGACATGATTACATTTTTCAGTTCACTAAGTATTTCAGTTTATCCGTTTGTAAACAGATACAACATTAATCACTCATTCCACAATATTGATTAAGTGCGTACTATGTTCCAGGCTTTGTTCTAAGAGTTGAGGAATATATCAGTGTACAAAACATACCCCCAAACCCCAAAGCAAAATAACTCTGGAGCTTACATTCCAACTGGGGAAGAAAAATGATAAGCATAATAAATTCATTTATTTGATATCTTAGAAGGTGGTACATGCTACAGGAAAAAAATAAAGCAGATTAAGAAGAAGAGCTGGGGGATCAGGTGGTGGGTTGATATTTTAAGTAGGACGGTTCAAAGTTCACTGAGAGGGTAACATTTTAAGGAAGTCTTGCAGGAAGGGAGGAACAGGCAGTGCAAAGCCCTGAGACAGGAGGGTGCCCACTGTGTTTAAGGCAGTGGTATCAGAGCGTGGTCCCTCACCAAGCAGCATCACATCATCTGGAATATGTTAAAAATGCAGATTCTTGAACTCCATCTGAGGCTTACCGAATACGTCCTCCAGGTGATCTTGATGTGCACTTAAATTTGAAAATGACTGATTTAAGGAATACCAAGGAGGCCTGTGTGGCTACAGCAAAATGAAGGAGGGGAAGGAATAGTAAGACAGGTCTCATCTGTGATGTGGAGGAGAACAGCTTGGTGGAGCCCCACAGCCCAGAGTGGAAGCTGAGCAAGTTGGTGTTTATCAAGTATAGAGGGATGCCAAAGGAATTTTGCTGGCTATCCTTCTGGCTGTAGCAAGCTCACTCCTTCTGTCTCTAGTAAACTAATCAAGGCCCACATTGAATGGGTGGGGCCACACCTCTATGTGAATTATCCAATCAGAGTTATCACCTATAGTTGGGTGGGTCGCATCTCCATGGAAACACTCAGTCAAAAAATTACAATCTAATCAACACTAATAACATCTGCCCACACAAGATTGCATCAAAGATACTGGCATTTTGGGGGACATAATACATCCAAACCAGCACCGATGGCAAGGGGAAGATATTATTTTAACAGATTTCACTTTGTCCCCAATTCTTCCCTCCATTAATTCTTTTTTGCCTTCTTTTTTTGATGTTCATATTTCTTGCTGTTATATCAGAGAAAAACACTACAGCAGTGTGAAAGTGGTCATGGAGGTTAACTTTTTAAGGGATGCCCAAAGAGTAGTGGTTAAGGAAGAAAATATATTTTTGCAAATTAACAGGAATTGGAGAAAGAAAGGACACACCTTCTGGAAGATGTCACTGCAAACAAAAGAAGGATGAAGGAACTAGAAGATAATTTGCTTTTCCGTCTGACAAGTACTCAGGGGTCCCTGGTGGAAGACGAGAGTCTCATCGTTGTGTTAAGTAACACAAAAAAGACTGCCGAGGAGGTGACACAGAAGCTGGAAATTTCTGCGGAGACAGAAATCCAAATTAACTCAGCCCGGGAGGAATACAGACCTGGTGAGTTTGGTCATGAAAGACAAAAGTCACGGGAAAATGAGGTGGGAAAGAGAAATGAGAACTTAACAATGGTTTAATGGTTTCTATTTTCTAAATATTTGTTATTCATGTTAGTTGGCAAATCCTTTATAGTTCTAATGGCCTTATTTTATATTTAAGCTGGAAAGTAGAGAGGGAGGAATTTTACTTTAAAACTCGGACTACGAATTAGTGAGATCTGGGGAATTAGTGTGGCGTCTTTGGGTGTTGACTTAGTTATCGTTTAGTAACTAAAAGCCAGTATTTTGTTTATAGTCTTTGTATTAGGAAGGTAGTTAATTTTTGGTTTGTGGGAGCTGTTCAGTTGCAGCCATCAACTTGCAAGTTGGTGTTTATCAAGTACAGAGGGATGCCAAAGGAATTTTGCTGGCTATCCTATAGTCATTTATCATTCCTCCTGGAAAAACAATTGAAACAATATCGTATCATCTACTGATGGAAAGTCAAGAGGCTCGTTGGCTGGCGCTGCAAACTTGAGGTCAAGGTTAGGCATTGTGTTTTTATAGAGCTTATGAATGAGGTCCTTTAAAATGGCTACATCACTTCCTGTGTGTTGAACACAAAACCTTTGAAATTCCTTTGTTGGTCTTTTCCTACCTATGAAAAACAATAATAAAATATATGTGTAGAGTCCAGAGCTTCTTAAATGGGAAGTACCAGTTGATAAATAGAAATAGGTGGCTACTTACACAAAGTGTATAAATGAGAACGAGGTTTATGAATAATGAGCACTGCTCTGGACTCTGATTGTTGGTGGAAATTCACTTATAAGACCCAAAAGTAAAACTTGTATTTGTGTAGAGTTGAGGCTGATCCGTTCGCGGCAGTCATTGATTTTCTGCCCTCGCAGCATATGCATCCCTGCTCTTTGTGTTTCAGTGGCTACCAGGGGCAGCATCCTCTATTTCCTGATCACGGAGATGCACTTGGTCAATGAGATGTATCAGACTTCACTCCGCCAGTTTCTGGGCTTGTTCGACCTTTCTTTAGCCAGGTACTCCTAGTCCCAGGAAGCCAAACCAAATTCTATTTCTGTGGCTTAGAATGATGATTTTGGGTTTCTAACGCCCTTTCCCTTCCTTAGTGTAAGTCTTTTCCTCTTTAATCTAAGATTAGTGCAAATATTGTTATGGCAACAAATCTTTCTGATTTACCATTTTAATGTCCAGAGAAAGTATTGACTTGATTCCCTGGAATTCCCATGTTTCTGTTAAACAAGACAGTTCCCCACACATTGTTGTGAGTGATAATGCCTGGTGGGTGAAATTGATTTAGGCAACGTTGAGGATTCTGTAAGGGTGTTTCATGTTGAGAGAATGCTTGTTGTTTTAGATTTAGGAGGCTTACGCTTGATGTGTAAAAATCAGAGTTGGTCCTCCAAAGTTACTTATTTTCCATTAAAGGTGTTGTTTTTATAGGCAATTGAAAAGAGCAGTGGCATAAACCTGATTTAAATGTTCTCTTCTCCAGGTCTGTCAAGAGCCCAATTACAAGCAAAAGGATTGCTAATATCATAGAGCACATGACCTACGAGGTTTATAAGTGTGCTGCCCGGGGGCTGTACGAAGAGCACAAATTCCTGTTTACCTTGTTGCTCACCCTAAAGATTGACATCCAGAGGAACCGAGTCAAACATGAAGAGTTTCTCTCCTTTATTAAAGGTCAATTTAACAACAGAAAATATTGTATACAGGTGTAGAAGTAGGAATTATTGTGAAGGTCCTTTGCAGTATTTTTTCCAGCCATAACAATTCCCTTGCATTTCATTTAAGATTGCATTTCCTTGCAATATTTTATATGTTCATTTATTCAATGAATATTTATTCAGAACTCACTGTCTGCTGGGGCTTGGAATAGATTCTTGGGTTACATTGATGAATGAAACAAAAAAGAATCCTACCCTTGTGGAGCTTATGTATTTTTGTGGGAGAATAGAAAAATAGTAAAATAATAAATAAATTATGTGGTGTGTGCTATGGAAAAAAACAGAGCAGGGTAGGGGGATGGGAGTGTTAAGGGTTGAATTATGTCCTCTGAAAATTATATGTTGAAGTCCTAATCCCCAGTAGCTCGGAATATGACCTTATTTGGAAATAGGATCATTTCAGATGGAATTAGGCATGCTAAAATGAGGTTGTGTTGGAGTAGGGTGGGCTCTTAATCCAACATAATTGGTGTCCTTATAAGAAAGGAAGGGCATCATGTGACAACTGAGGCAGAGAATGCCATGGTTGCTGGCAAACCACCAGGAGCTAGGAGAGATTCTCCCTGTAGGTTTAAGAAGAAGCCAGGCTCTGTTGACACCTTCTTTTCAGATTTCTGGCCTCCAGAACTGTGAGGTGAGAAATTTCTGTTGTTTTAAGCCTCCCAATTTGTGGTCCTTTGTTACAGCAGCCCTAGGAAACAAAGACAGGGAGTTAAAGGGTGTGCAGAGGCAGGGGAGGTTTAAAAATTTAAATGGGGTATTTAATGGAGTATTTAATGGGGTTGGCCTCCCAAGAGAATTACAGGGAAGTGAAGATCTGAAGGAAGACAGGGCTGTAGCTTGGGGGACAGCTAGAGGATGAGCACGGAGGAGACAGTGTGAGGATTTCCGGAGTGTGGGTGTGGTGCCTAGTGTGATGAAGGCAAAGAAAAGCAGCAGGGTGAGTGAGTTAGGCAGCTGGGCAGTCCATCCTGTGGCTATTTTTGTTTTGTTTTGTTTTCCTTTATTTATTTATTATAAAGCAATTTTATTGAGATATGTTCACATATCAGATAATATGTGTTTCACAGTGTCATCACATAGTTGTGCATTCATCACTGTAGTCAATTTTGAACATTTTCATTACTCCAAAAAAAAAAAAGAATAAAAATAAAAATTGAAAAGGAACACCCAAAACATCCCATACTCTTCCTATTTATTTATTTTTGTCTTTGTTTTCTTACTCATCTCTCCATACACTGGATAAAGGGCATGTGAGCCACAAGGTTTTCATAATCACACGGTCACACCGTATAAGCTCTATAGTTATATACTCATCTTCAAGAATCTAGGATACTGGATTACATTTCAACAGTCTCAGGTATTTCCTTCTAGCTACTCTAAGAGACTAAAAACTAAAAAGGGATATCTATATAATGCACAAAAATAACCTCCAGAATGTCCTCTCGACTCCATTTGAAATGTCAGCCAGTGAAACTCTGTTTTGTTTCATCTCTCTTCCCCTGTTTGGTCCAAGAGGCTTTATCAATCCCATGATGCTAGGGCCAGGCTCATCCCCGGGATTCCTGTCCCATGTTGCCAGGGAATTTACACCTTTGCATTCCATGGATATTTACTCAGCATTTATTGAAGCTTTGCTAACCCACATTCCCTTTCCCACTGCAACAATACAGTCCAGTGGAAGGCTGGAGACAGAAATTCTCTGTCACATTCCTGAATGTCTGGAAAAAAAACATTTAAACTAACATTGTAAAAATTATATATAAGTGGTTTTATCTACTATTCCTTCTAAGCAAGACTTTTAAAGATAAGACAGTTTTATGTAGCAGAAGATTTTCATGACTTTTCCTGGAAGGTAGATTTGCAAACCAACTTGAAGACTACCCCTATGGGGACAGGAGGGAAGGGGTGTAGATGTGTGCATGCTTTGTTCTGGAGTTGTGCAGGTCCATATTCTTGTACTTACACAAATGCATGTTCTTATTTGTATACATATGCATGTGCATGTGTTGGGGATTGAATTGTGTTCCACACAAAAGGCATGTTCTGGTCCCAATCCCTGGCACTCTGGGTGGAACCCATTTGTAAGTAGGACCTTTGAAGATGCCGTTAGTACAGGTGTGCCTGAGCTGAGTAAGGGGGACCTTTAACCAATATGGCTGTAGTCTTTATCAGCAAAGGAAATTAGACATGGGTGAGAAAGCCATGGGAAGAGCAAAAAGCTGAAAGTCAATGAAACCTGAAAGAGAAAGGAGAGGATGCTGCCATGTGCATTGCTGTGTTATGGAAAATCCAAAGACTGAAGGATTGCCAGAAACCAGCCTCAGAACACCACAGTCTTCAGGGAGAAAGCATCACCTTGCCAACGCCTCGATTATGGACTTGTCCTAGCTTCCAAACCACGAGCCGATAAATTTCCACTGTTTTAGCCAATCCAATATATGGTATTTATTTGAGCAGCTGGGAAACTAATGCAGGTTTTGGTATGAGGAGTGATGTGCTGCTATGACAAATACCTAAAAATGTAGAAATGACTTTGGAATTGGGTAATGGACAGAGGCTGGAAGAATTGTGAGATGCTTGATAGAAAAAGCCTAGGATGCTTTAAAGAGACTGTTGTAGAAATATGGACATTAAAGGTGCATCTAATGAAGCCTGAGAAGGAGATGACAAATGTGTTATTGGAAACTGGAAGAAAAGTAAACCTTGTTTTAAATTGGCAGAGAAATTGCCAAAATTGTGATCTGATGTTGTATTGAAAGTGGAACTTGTAAGCAGTGAACTGGATATTTAGCAGAGGAGATTTCCGAGCTAAGTGTTGAAGATGCAGCTGGGCTTCTCCTGGTAGCTTAAAGTAAAATATGTGAAGAAAGAGAAAAGCTGAGAATTAATCTCTTAAGCATAAGAGAACCAGCAGTTGATGCTTTTGAAAATTTTCAGCCTGTTCTGGTTGAAAGCTCTGAGATCAGAGCCAGAAGTGGCTCTAATAGGGCTCAATCAAGTGGTCATGATGTTACTCTCCAAGAACAGGGTTCCATGTGGGGGTTAACTGAAAAACCCTTTGCTAAAGAAAGTGTGGCTGAATGTGGGTTCAGTCAGCCATTTCAGTGGAAGTCAGGATTGGAAATGCAGTGATCCAGGAAGGATCTGTGGAAAGTTCTATTGTCTGGGTTTTTGCAAAATTTGTATAAACAGGACCATTGCCAGCCTGGACTAAAAGGGACATTTTGAAGAAAGAATGACTTCAAGGGCAGAACCATGGGAGCAAAGGTTTGGAGCAAAACAATTTCCTTGGGCCAGGAGAGCAGGCCCACCTACCTGTGTGGAAGGGCAGGCCCCTGTGCTTGGTGAGGGTGGGCCTTGTGTCCCATTATTCAGAGAGAGTGCTGCCACCCTAATGCTCAGAGGTTGTTGGGCCTGTGCCCCAGTGTTCAGGGAGAGCATGGCCATTGTACAAGCACTTGGAAAGGGTGGGGCTGCCGCTTCATTATGCCTGCAGGCCAATACGTGCATCTGTGGATGACTCTCAGATGTTGAAATCTTGAAATCCAGTGGAGTTTGCCTTGCTGGTTTGGGACCTGTGACCCCTGTTTTCTTTCCAATTTCTTCCTTCTGGAATGAGAATGTTTATCCTAACTGTCCTTCCATTGTATATTGGAAGCAGGTAGCTTGTTTTTCAGGTTTCACACATCTATTAGACAGGAAATTTGCCCTAGGATGGGCCACATTCAGAACTGATTTTGATGAGACTTTGTATTTAGCATTGTTCTAAAATGATTTAAGGCTTTGGGAATGTTGTAATGGAATGAATATATGATGCATGTGGGAGGAACATGTCTTTTTAAAGTCCAGAGAGTGAACTGTTGGGGATTGAATCATGTCCCCACAAGAGGCATGTTGAGGTCCTAACCCCTGGTCCTGGGGATGTAAACCTGTTTGTAAATATGTCCTTTGACGATGTTACTAATTCAGGCGTACCCAAACTGAATGAAAGTGGGCCTTAATCCAATAATGGCTGAAATGCTTATAAATCAATGAAATTAGGCATGGGGGAGAAAAGCATGAGAAGAGCAAAAAGCTGAAAGTCAAAAGAACCTAGAAGAATAAGGAGAAGACCCCTTTCTATACGACGGAAAAGTCGATGACTAAAGGATCCCTAGCAGCCAGCCCCAGAACGTCACAGTCTTTGAGGAGAAATCATCACCTGGATTAATCCTTGAATTATGGGCCTCTCCTAGCCTCAAAACCACGAGCCAATAAATTCCCGTTGTATGAAACAACCCATTGTATGGTATTTGTTTTAGTAGCTGGGAAACTACTACAGTACACATATTTTATGGTAGCAAAAAGAGTCATTTGGTTAGATTTGAAGTTAGAAATGTTTGAATTTTGGATAATCTCTCCTTCTCCTTTTCTTTACTCCTCTGTCTCTAATGCTTGCTCCTTAGCTGCATCTAACCCTTTTCTAAGTGTCCTAAATCAGAGCATGTGGAAGATGAAACAAAAATCACCTCAGATAGATATATAGGGGTAGCAGTTGTCTTCTAATGTTAATATATTACTGACCTCTGGTCTCAGTGACTCTGGTGCCCCACTGATGGAGTTTTCCTAAGGAAGCATCCTCAATTCAAGCATGAAACACATTTCCCCACTGACATAGCATTGAACCTCGTGCCCATGTCTGGTTGAAATACTGCAAAGTGTATCACTGTTGGGAGTGATGATTACAAACATGAACATGAAATTTGAAATATTGGCTTTGCTTCTTTCTCTCTGAGTGATCTTGAGCAGTTATTTAACCTTTTCAATCTTCATTATCCTCACATATAAAACAAAGATAATGCAATCTACCTAATAGGATTATTGAGAATTATATACAATTTATGACAATCCTTACACATAGAATTTGCCTAGCAAATGGTTGGTATTGTTACCTTATCTTTAGGATTTTATTTGATTTCTGATTAGTCTTAATCTTGTGTAGGTTGGACAGGTTTTTCTGTTGTCATTCAACAACTGTAGTGCTGTTTTATGAACCGTTTCAAAGAAAATTTTGGAACCCAAGACCCCTTTTCCCTGTAAGATTGCCCTTTTATAGTTATGCTGGTGAGAGCTACCCTGTGTCATGAATTTTCTCTGTAAGAACTTCAAAAATCACTTATTTGAAAACATTATTTAGTTTGTAACAGTGTTTGGTACTTGTTTTTTAAATTTTCTCCTCTGTAAAATGAGAAATGCTTGGGCTAGATTGACTCTCTAAGTCCGATTTACGACTTTACAATTGTGCAGTAAAACTTGTATAAATCTTGCATTATAAACATGCATCATTTTTCAAAGCATCATGATAAAAATCCAAACTTATTCCTTCCTAAAGCAAGAGTTTGAGAAATGAAGGGAATGGCATAATTCTCTGTATCTTGAGAGCTTATTTTGAATTATTGCTGTTTTAACTGTGTCTTCCCCAGTCCGTTTAATCTGGTACCACATAATCCAGGAATATGTTCCCCTTTTCCCAGTTAAAATCCTTCCTTATGCCCATTGTGTACTTTTGGGTCAGGCAGGATACTCATGATATAATTACCTTCCAATAAACAGTGTATAATGCTTTGCCTGCAAACATCACCTTTCCCTTTAAATGAAAAACCCTTTCCTAACATTTGGGTTATAGTACCTCATTCTTTTCAGTTTGTTGGAAAATGGACAGTTGCCATGGAAATTGGAGTGACATTTATTCAACACAATGCTTTGTGCTTAGGTCTTTGCTCTCTGGTGTTAAAACAATTGTTTTTGATGTTGTGAACTAATATTTCCATTGAACTGGCTTTAAGGTCACACTTATTTTGTTGGAAATATACTAAGATGGATTTGACAAAAGATAATTTGGTGGTGTGTCTGGAACCTTTATGAAGTAGAGATTTGTGTAATAAATATCTTGAGTATTATTATTTGGTTTATGACCTGCTCTGCTCAAAAAGATTTTAAAGATGGTCCAATGGATTGGTTGTGTCCTCTTAAAAATAATGCTAAAGGATATTTTTCCCTGAAATACTTCAAATAATTTTATTTATTAAACAGTATATTTTATCTTATAGGAGACTGGCTACCTCTTTCTTTGACTTAAAATTAGAATAAGATTGTTCACAAATTTGTTTTTTCTGAGGTGGGCAGCAGTAACATTTTTAAGGTGCCATTTATTTTATGATTCTGTGCAAGTTATATGAGTTACTTGAGCATAGGGAAATCACCAGCGAAAAGACAGGAGTCAACACCAAATGAAAACGTTCTTGTGTTGTGATTGACCAAACATCAGTGATACAGCAAGGAGCCTTTGGGCTGTGCTAAAAATGAATGTAAATAATATCCTGATATGTAGACTAGAATCCTTCAAACACATGTGGTGCCACTAACACTTGTAAAGAAATTCTCTACTTAAAATCAGCTTGTGCCTACACTGGGCATTTCTTAATCTTGATGATAGTTTCTCATTTAGTGACATCTGCTATGTCCTAGACCCTGTTTTGTGTACTTTACACACATTATCTGTCATCATCATGGCAACCCAGCCTGATAGGCTTCATTGTTCCCATTTTACATATTTGTAAACAGGCTGAGGGAGAGGAGATGACTTGTCCCAGACCTTGGTGAGGTAGAGCTAGAACACAATCCTGGTTCTAGAGGCATTTAAATGAGTCTTAAATGTAGTTTTTCTGAAATCATCCATTCCTTTATTAAATTTTAAAACCTGTTTGGCTCTATGATTTATCTTTCTGAGATTAATAAAATCTGCAGTTGTAAAATAATTGAAATGAAAATATTTTAATCAAAATTTTCAGTAAATATATTGTTTTATAGTCAAGAAAGAAAAATCTGATAACTTTATCTGCTACTTTTTAAAGGTGGTGCCTCATTGGACCTTAAAGCCTGCCCTCCTAAACCATCGAAATGGATCCTGGACATGACCTGGCTAAATTTGGTGGAACTCAGCAAACTTAGACAGTTTTCAGATGTCCTTGATCAGGTGACTGGTGCTTTGAATAAACTTATGAAAATGTCACAGTGAGCAGCTTTCTGAATTATCACTAGCTACAATATTTGTGGAGGAGAGCGATTTCCTAATATTGTTGCTCTTAAAATGATATTACAGGTACTTTCCCTTTCTCTAAGCTCATCTACGTTCTCATAAAGCAAGTCTAGTCACTGCAGATGGTTGTTATAGGAAGAAGTTTAACTAGTGCTGTCTGGGGCCATGTGTCAGTATCTACTTATGGAAGATTGAGTTAGATTCTGATAGATTATATAATTAGATGGATTTAAGAGATTTTACCCTCTTTCTAAAGACTAAATGGAATGGATATGAACAGCTTGCCTCTACATACTAAGTTTATTTTTTGCTCCTTGTTCCTCTCCCCTCTTTTTCATTATCTCCTGCTCCTCCCATTATACTCTCTTAGTTAGGCATCCAGGTTTGAATCTAATGCAAACACTTGTCCTCTTATCTTTAGAAATTAGCACCTGTCCATAATCAGCTAGATCCTGATTAATTGTGTTTGTGGTCGGATTATAGAAAGTTGAATTGGGACAAGCCAGGAAGCAGGCTCTTGAGAAGCAGGTGACCGGAGAGAAATCAGATGGACATAGCAAGGGACTTTATTCAGCTACCAGTTGAAGGCTATTTGGACCAGGAAATTTACTAAGGTGCTTGGGTTCTGCTATATTTTGGTGTTTTGGCTTATAAATACATCTGGTGATGAGGCTTGTTATTACTGTCGTGTATTTGGGTGACAGTCATTCTTTAGGGTCTAAAAATGCCCTCCAGCTTTTTCCCTCTGGAGGTGACCCTCACTGACCTTTCTCTGAAGCTAGCTTTGTTCTTTGCAGGGGACCATTATCTGTTATTGTTTTTGGTATCTTCTAGAGATTTTCTCTTATGCCTGAAATCCCTCCATATTATATAGTCTTTCATGATTGAAAGAGGTTATTTTTTTTTTTTACATGATGCTTTCTAAATACATGCCTGGCATGGTTTTTCCATTGATTAAACCCCAAGAAATACAACTGGGGCTTTACTCAAAGGAAATATACCAAAAAACAAAGATTTTATTTATTTATAGACTTCGTTCAATGCTTTTTAGATACTAGCCAATGTAATGCTTGTTTTTTAAGCTCCAGAGGATAATGAGCCCTGTTCTTTTCCTCTTTATCAGTTCCCTAAAGGTAGAATGTCTGATCATTCATTTAATGATGATATTGAGTGGTATATTTCAAATTACTTAAGATTAATAAAGAATTGACCAGAAATCTTTTCATTCAGTTATAAACATGTACTAAATGTCTTCTTTTGTGTCAGGAGTGCAACTGTAAAATGAGATCACATAAGTAAATGGTCCCTTTTCCTGTTAGGATTGAGTGAAGCAAATCTGATTTCCTTAAAATTATGAAAATGAGTTTCCTTTGATTTCTTTATTCTATACACATTTCTTACCATTAGGGCACAGAAGAAATTAAACAACCCAGAGCTCTTTCTATTTCAAAAGCTAGCTGTAGGCTGTTGTAAATACAGACAGACTTTGGAGCAAATCACATTTGGTTTTAGACCAACAAACTTTTCTTCTCTAGCATGTGAAATAAAAAGAACAGTCAAGGGATTGAGTTCACAGATCTGGAATGGTCAGAAAGTTTGATGAAAAATATCTATAAATTGTTAGTGAAAGATTCTTGTGTGGTGTGTGGAACATTTCTTATCCTCTGACATTTTCAGATTTCAAGAAATGAGAAAATGTGGAAAATTTGGTTTGATAAGGAAAACCCTGAGGAGGAACCTCTTCCAAATGCCTATGATAAATCTCTTGACTGCTTTGGACGTCTTCTCCTTATTAGATCCTGGTGCCCTGATAGAACCATTGCCCAGGTAAATGCACATATTTAAATACACATCTGGGCAAATATTCTTAAGAAGAATTGCTTTTTTAATTTTAAGAAATATTTTAAATGTTACTTTTAATGAGAATTTTCTTGTAGGCATCTATGTAATTTTCCAACAATATAAATATGAAAAAATGTAAAAATAAGTGACAAATAATTGTATGGAGGTTTATATTTGGGCTGAGTGATTTGTTCACCTTCTTTGGTCCAAGTGGTGCAACAAGAATGACTTGAGAAAACTATGTTTCTAAGGTTGATATATAAGTATCATACAAAAGTACTGTTTTATCATTCTGAAGCATTTTTATTAACTCAAAAATGATATGGCTGCTCCCAACTTGATAGTAGTGAAGCAATGTCCCTTCAATCAGGCAGAATATAAAGGGATTAGGAAGAAGTATATTAGAGGAAGGCCTTCAATTCCCAAACCCGTAGTCATTTACTGAGGAAGTGCCACAACCCTAGATGAAATAAAGTAGATTGGCCTAACACTGTCTGGATATTACTTAGAGTTTTAATTTGATTTTTGCCTCCAGAAGACCCATCTATTTCCTGGTTACTAAAACAAATACTGTACAATGGTATCATACAATGGGAATTTACTGGTCATGGTTTTGAGGCTAGGAGAAGTCCAAAACTGAGATATCAGCAAGGTGATATTTTCTTCCTGAAGACTTGGCCTTGTGGGGTGACTGCCAGTCATCTTTGGTCTTTGACTTTTCTGTCACATGGCAATACACAAGGCTACGTCTTCTCCTTTCTCTTGTGGGTTCTGGTGACTTCCAGCTTCTTTTGCTCACCATGGCTCTTTCTAAAGCCTCCAGGCATATGATTAAGGCCCAACTTCATTCATTTTGGCCACATCTTAACTAAAAAACAACATCTTCAAGAGGTTTAATTCACAATGGGTTCACGCTGACAGGAATGGATTCAGACTAAGAACATGATTTTCTGGGGTACATAATTCAAATTACTATACCATCTTTTCAAGTCTTTTAATCTGCTAGCATAGCATCATGGAAATTTACCTTCTGAAAAGACTATGTCTTGCCTTCACATATAAAAAATAAGCTCTAACATTCAGCACAGGTTGATTCCTTCAGGGCTTCTCCATATAAAGCATGGAGCAATAATAGGCTGAGGTTTATAACAGAATGTAGGACGTTCTTGCCTTCACTCTCCAGAGGGAGTGTTAAAAACATATGAAGCAACCACCTCCAGCTCCACTTAGGTATTGTGGAACCATGAAAACAACCAGATTTAATGATTTATTGAGAAAAGAAAAATGAGTTTTGCAACTTAGGGCACTGGGATTACCCTTCCTTCAGTTTTTCTTCTGAACTTCATTACTTTTATCCTGCCCAAATGAATTGTCAAAGAGTTGCTTTATTTAAGGGCAGGGTAGAAGGGAAGGTTCAGGTAGCTTTTTCTTTCTTTTTTCATAGAAAACTTCATTTGGTTCAGTGCTGAAATGTAAGTTGACCAGGCTCCTTTGTGACTTTGTCATCTTCATCCAGGCCTCTGTCATCCCCGGGCTGACCACAGCTATGACCTCCCAACTGGTCCCCTTTCATCCCCCTCTTGCCAACTCTAGTCTTTCCTCTACCCTCAGGAAGAAATGAAAAGATGATTGTGCCATTCCTTGGCTTTTAAAGTCCCTCTTTGCTTCCCATGGCCCTTAAGATAACATACAGATCCTTAACAATGAAGACCCCTTGTGGTCTGGCCCTTTCCTAGACCTCTGGAAAAGTATTGTCTTACTTCTCTGAAGTTCTAATTCTTGCTTGGTTCAAGTTTAATCCAAGTGGCAAGCTCCCGAAAGGCAAGGTATTTGTTCACTTCTGTGTTCCCCAAACCGAGAACACTGCCTGGGACACAGGAGGTGGTTTTGGTCCAAGATTCACACTTGTTACATGAGGGAGATGGTCTGCAATGGGGATTCCCAGTAATGCTTGAGATTATTTGTCCTGTTGGGATAGTGCAGTGTGTTGGATTGTGGTTGAATTTAAGAAAATGAAGAAATGCACTTCTTTCTAGCACACACATGTTGTGTTCAAATTTATGCCTATGGCATTGGGGCCTTATCTGGAATTGCTAAGCATCCCGTGTAATACGTATTTGTACCACAGACCCATCACAACCCATAGACTTCGTTATTGGATCCAATGGCTGTGACCCTGTTTGAGAATGCATTCTCTTTTAGAAAAAGGAATTTTATCGTTAGGAAGTGTCTTTAGTCATAACTTACATTATAAGCAAAATAGCCTCTCATTGGCTGAAATCAAACTCTGGGTGCTTTTAAGCCAGTGACCATGGTTTAACCTGCCCTCTCCTTTGGTCCAGGCTCATGTCAATGTCTCAGATTCAAGGGAAGCACTGCCTGAAGTTGTTTTGTGTTTCTCCAGGGCTGGGAGGGAGGATGCTCACCTGCCTGGCCCTGGAAAGGGCCAGAAGTCACTCTGCACACACAGCTGGGCTTTGCTCGTTACATGAGAGTGATCACCCTATGGAACTCCATGAGGGAGAGAAACTTGGGTTTTAGCCACTTGGGGTGGGAGAGGACATTAGAATGGGGAGCACATTTTCTTGGAGGAAATGCAAATATTTATAAGTGGAGAATATATAGGCCAAGAGTCAGATTCACAATTAATAGTATTTGTTGAAAAATAAATAATTATTTTTACCATGATTGAAAAAGGACCATGTTTTTATTAGAAGTATTTTCATATGGTTGATCATATCATTGACAAAATTTGTAACGTTGTGAGCATGGCTTTTAATCAAAATGAAATTAACAGTTAAGGGGGTGAGGCAAAAATACAAAGGGATGGTAGCAGGGATAAGTAGAAAAAACTGAGTTAGGAAAGAAAATTAGATGAATGAATGAATGATAGAATTAAAGTAGAAGAAAGTTAGGAGAGAGAAGATTTAAAGGACTCAGTCATGAAAAAAAAAATGATTACAAGTTCTGAAGTGAGATTTACTCATTTTCTAAATGGAAGATCAATAATTCTGATATAAAAGCTTGCTATGGAACAAGTTTGACTTAATATATGTAGGTAAAGGAGCTGAGCTGGTTAGACAGAGATGGTTGTGTTTTCTGAATGCTAAGGAAGATGTAGTAGTAGAAAGTGATATGGATTCTAAGAAGAGAAAATGCATTTGGTTAAATGTTGTCATTAAAATGTAAATTTTGTTTATAAGATATTTATGGGCTATATCTTATAAAAATTCATTCACTAAGTATCCACAAGATTTATTTCAGTGAGTAGTCATTCAATAAGTATCTATTTGGTAAGTATTCATTAAATTTTATGCATTGTGCTTCTTACTTGATTATTGAAATGCATATGTATATTCCCCTTTAAAGTGACCCAAATAATAGAGTTTCCTAATGTTTTCATTTTCTGCTTATAGCAAGAAGCAGCGAGTATATTGAAATGGATCACAGAGGAGGACTCAGCAAACTTGGGTTCTGGTCTTTTAACTGTATGACTTTGTGTTTGGAAAGTAACACAGCCACCCTTCCTATACAATGGGTATTAACAAAAACAAACAACAAAAAAGAGAGAGGAAAAAAAAAAGAACAAGCCTCTGCCCTTTATTCCTGACAGGGCCACTGTGGACATCCTTGAGATCATGTGCAAAAATGAATTTTGGAAAACCATGCTGTATTATCTATTCATGGAGAGTTGGAACTGTTTTTGTTGACTAGTGTATTTGTTTCCTACTGCTATTCCTGTTTCCATTTCCTGTTGCTGTAACAGTCTGTCACAAACTGGGTGGTTTAAAACTGCGGCTGTTTATTCTTCCACAGGTCTAGGGCTAAAGTCTGAAAAGTGTCAGCAGGGCTCGGCTGCCTCTGAAGGGTGTAGTTGAGATTCTGTTTCCCGTCTCTGCCAGCTTCTGGTGATTCCGGGCATTCCTTGGCTGTGGCAGCCTAACTCCCGTCTTTGCCTCCTTCCTTCTGTGAGTCTGGGTGTCCTTTCCCATCTCCTTCAAGGATACTGCCATTGGATTTAGAACCCAGCCTGGTCCAGTAGGATCTCATCTCAGTTCTTACCTGAATTACATCTGCAGAGAGTCCGTTTCCAAATAAGGTCATATTCTGACATTCCAGGTGGGCCTGGATTTTGGGGGAACACTACTCACCCCATCACAACCAATGTTCTGTTTCTGGTAGGCCCGCAAGTACATCGTGGACTCCATGGGAGAAAACTATGCGGAAGGAGTTATCCTGGATTTGGAGAAGACGTGGGAGGAGTCCGATCCGCGAACACCACTCATCTGTCTTCTGTCTGTGGGCTCTGACCCCACGGATTCCATCATTGCCCTGGGGAAGAGATTAAAAATAGAAACCCGCTATGTGTCCATGGGCCAGGGCCAGGAGGTCCACGCTCGCAAAGTCTTGCAGCAGACCATGGCAAGCGTAAGGGCAAACGTCCGACTCTGTGTTAACATGTTCGCCATTACAGATTATGGAGTAGCAACGCAGAAAGGGATTTATGAGTTATTCAGAAGAGTTTGGATTGATGTGCCACCAATCCTTGAGTGTTTTGGAATTAAGTGGTATATATCAGGCTATAGCTCAGATTTCTCCAATACCACTTTAGGAGCGAGCTTTTTTGAGTCTGTTTTTGAATGTTATGATATCATCTTCACCCTCACCATCCTGGTCTTTAACAGCTCAAGCCTTGAAGAAATCCCTTTGTTGTAGTCTTAGTGGGATTTTGGGAGGAAGCAGAGCTAAATGGACATTTTCTGTCAACCGTCTTTACATGGAAGTGCTGCTGTGTCTTTTCTGTTTCTCTTTGGTTATTATCATGACTGCTACCACATAATATTACTACAATTGGCATACTGGTATACTGTCAGGCAAACACATGGGAAAAGAAAGAAAAATAGCTTCTCTCAAACAGTATTGCATCCTTAGATTTGATCTAGACTAAAGTGGTTAGTATACTTCTCTATTAAATTTTAATTACTTAATTTCTATAGATATTTTTATTTAATCTCTGTGTGAAACAGGAAATAACTTAATTTCCATTGACTGCTATTGACTTAGGGAGGATGGGCCCTTCTGCAGAACTGCCATCTGGGACTTGATTTCATGGATGAGCTAATGGACATAATTACAGAAACTGAGGTTGTACACAGCACTTTCCGCCTGTGGATGACCACGGAGGTTCATAAGCAGTTTCCCATTACACTCCTTCAGATGTCCATTAGATTTGTCAATGAGCCTCCCCAAGGCCTCCGGGCAGGACTAAAGAGAACATATGGCGGTGAGTTGGGACATGCTTGTATGTCTACAGGAGTTTTTGGAGTGTATGTTGTTTTCTTAAGAAATTATGACAACAGCATTAGCCAGGCTATAGTTACAGCAAATAGTACCATTATTTAACATGATGAGAAAGTGGTCACATCTTTTTAGTCATGCTCCATGTGGAAAACACTCTAACAATGTCAGGGAATCTGAGCCTATGATTCCCAGCTTATATTTTCCAAATATTTCTTTACTTAAGCCCATGCTGTTCTTTGGCTAGACACCCTGTCTCTTTATGTTAACTTCTAAAAATGATAATTTTATCTGTATGGTCCTTATTTTCCATATCTCAGACAGTAACCTCTTCCAAGAGAAAAGGCTGAATTAAAATGATAGCCTGGCTGGGTATCATAATGTTAGCTAAATTAAAACAACAACAACAACAAAGCAATAAAAGTAGACCAAAATGTCTGTGCAGTCACTAGTGGAACTGCCATTGCTTTCTTTTCATTTGCTTCCTCTGCCTCATAGTTTTGTGTCTGGGACTCTCGGTCATGGGAAGAGGATGATTTGTGGAATCAAAAAGCCTCTGCTGGTCATGTCTGCATCCAATGCTTGGTTTTCTTGGGGGCTAGTCACTCAAACAGCCTGAGTTTCAATTACTTCATCTGTGAAATAGGGATAATAAAGTCTATCCATGTGGATTGGAGTAAATTTTAATTAAGATAATGTATTTACTGTATTACATTTCTCTTTGAAATGTCTACAAAGAGATTTTTGGGGAGGTTGCTAACAAGGATTAATTTCCTTCCAATGTACAATGTAATGTGGGAGCTAGCATAGAGGTAGAAGGATAAGGCAGTAAAAATAAATGGTAATAATAATAATAGTAATAATATTTGGGGCAAGTGTTTGGGTAGTGGTGGGCTTCCATATATACTATTTTAATTAAAATTAAATTGTTGTTATTAATATTATTATTTTCATTTCTACTGCCATTATCCTTCTACCTTTGTTTTATCCCCTTAGGATACTTAAACCTTGCTAATAACCCCCCAAAAATATCTCTGCAGATTTTTCAGAGAGAAATATATTCTGGATGCCCAAAAGTTGAATTACAATTGTCAGGTGATTGTAAGAAAAATAATTCAAAATGGGTGAAGTTTAATCCTGAGAATTTACAAAATGATAGTTATAAAAATAATAGAAAATAAAGATGTTTGAGAACTGATGCACTTTTCCACCCTGTTGACCACAACAGGCGTGAGCCAAGACCTGCTGGACGTGAGCAGCGTGGCCCAGTGGAAGCCCATGCTATACGCCGTGGCGTTCCTGCATTCCACAGTCCAGGAGAGGCGCAAGTTTGGTCCACTGGGGTGGAATATCCCCTATGAGTTTAATCAAGCAGACTTTAATGCCACTGTGCAGTTCATCCAGAACCACTTAGATGACATGGATATCAAAAAGGTACCGCGGTGCAGACCGCCTCCCGCCGCTGAGCTTGTTGGCTCACGTCTACATACCACCTGCTTTAGGGGTGAATGGCCCAAGGGTGGTGATGTCTGTGCTTGGGTCACATAGCAACCTGGGTCACACTTCTTGATTTAAGGTAAAAGGTGGGCAAATTTTTGATTATCTTTTATTTCTCAAAGGTAAGTTGACAGTACATGTAAGAAAACCTCAGTGGGTCTATTGAGGACAGAGGTGAGGAAGTTTGTTTTTTCAGATCCTAAAGAAGGAAAATGGGAATGTAGCTGTAGATTACTTTTGAAGTGTGTGCTTTTTAAAGAAGTGCCTCATTTTTCTCAAAAGGTAAACTTTTTTTTCTGTTGGAACTGAAGAATGAAAATACATGAACGCAATAGGAGACAGTCTCATTTGAATCAGAAACATGAGCTTTAAGTAACTCTTCCTGTCTGCCTGTTTGGTTTTCATTCTGTACTTTCTCTTCCAATTACTGATGAATGAACACAAGGGTGAATGAATGATTGAATGACATTGATGACAATGAATACATGGATGTTACTTTTCAGGGAAAATATTAACAAGAAGGTAATCGGTTCTATGCAATTATTCTACACATTTTCCCAGGGGGTTTCTTGGACCACTGTCCGCTACATGATAGGGGAGATTCAGTATGGAGGAAGAGTCACTGATGACTACGACAAGAGATTGCTGAACACATTTGCTAAGGTTTGGTTCAGTGAAAATATCTGTGGACCAGATTTCAGCTTTTACCAAGGATATAATATTCCAAAATGCAACACAGTGGATAACTATCTTCAATATATCCAGGTTTGTCAACTCCAAAATTTTAGGCATGGAGGCAAATATTTGCAGCCATTTTAACTTTTTTGATTTTTAATTTACACTGTATGTTCTTCTTTTTTCAAATAAATTTTAATGGTGAGAGACACTAATGCCCCCATCATAGACCCTTTCTTCATATTTTGTGTATTCACCTGATACTTAAAGTGTTTATGTTTGTTCTGAGTGTGTGTTTTGGGTGAATCCCACCCCCATCTCTTTTAATGCCTCAATGAGGGATATTCTTTGGGGAAATAACAAATGGGCGTATTTAGAACTAAGGGACCCACACAAATCACTTGGAGCTCTCGGCTTGAAAAGCTCGGACTACCTCAATTACTAGGGCAAAAGCAGCTCCCAAATTCAATCGTCTCTGTTTTTTCAATCACTACCAATTAAGTTTGGTTCCTTAATCCTTGCCTAGTTGGAGCCTCTGGGTAGGTCCAAGGGTCTGCTTGGCATAACAGTTTCCTGAGACAGACTTTCTCGACCTCAGCACTATTGACATTTGAGGCCAGAAAATTCTTTGTTGTGGGGAACTGGATTGTGCATTATAGGATGTTTAGCAGCATCCCTGACTTCTAACACTTCCCACAGCTACCCGGTTGAGACAACCAAACATGCTTCCAGACTCTGCCAAGGGTCCTCTTGGGGACAAAATCACTCCTGGTTGAGAAACAGTCATAGAAAGGAAAAAGATTTTGACATGAAATTTGGGATAATGTAGGGGGTAAAATACCTCGTTTGTGCTTCAAGGTAACTAAATTTTCTAACTCTATACCTTGAATTCATTGACAGTTGTTTAGGAATCCCTTTTGCCTTGGCTACCTAAGATTTATCTCAGAGTGAACAAACTAAAGCACAGCTCCAAAGGGCTAAATTTATCAGCATACCTATGTTTTTTTTGATATATAAATGTTATAAGTTTGTCATATATCATCACCTGTATACTTTTATTAATTCAAATCAACAAATTTATTTTCTTAGCTGTGCTATTTGTGATTTTAAATCATTAGCACTGAATAGGAAAAACATTTATGAAGGTATAAATTAAGGTATCCCTGCACATAATATTTATTTATATACATCTCATTTCACAATGAATTTGAGGTAGCTCATAAGAAGATATTATGTAAAAAAGAATAAAGTAAGAGAGTAAAAAGGAGTGAAAAATAGGAGTAAGACAATAATGAAGTTAAGGTTAAGAATCACATGTAGGAGTATATGTCAAATTGTAAGCAGATTTTCTTTTCTTTAAATAGCTAAGGGAGTTTTTCACCTGTTTCTTCTGATTTTGACTCCTTTGCTCACCATCTCTGGATGTCAATTTTTTTTCCTTGATTGTTGCTGTCTTAATATTTCTCTCTTTTTCCTCCTTTTTGGTCTTTCTCTTTGGGAGAGTACAATTCCCACTTGAGAACTTATTTGAGCCACAGTTACTGAAACTGTCATTTCTTGGTGTCTTACAAATGTTACAACCATTCATTGCATGATATTTATTTAAACAACTGGCTTGAATTAGATTAGATCATCAGAAAACAAAATTTGAAGCTGCAACTCCCTTTCCATCTTGCATGTTATATAAAGATCATCTCTTTGATTAAATTTTGCTTGTGGCACATCTGTTAAAGAGCCATGAGTCTATAAGCATCTTTCCAATGTTATTTTCTTCAAGACAACTTCTGATTCTTTTTTTTTTTGGAGAATTATTGAGATTTGTAGCCTGACAGACACAATTGAGATATTTTGTGTAAATGCTTATCCTAATAAGCCTGTGCTCAGATGATATAATTGCTTGAGCAGCCTGTGATAATCTTGGGTGTTTGTTGGCCAGGGCTTACCGGCCTACGACAGCCCCGAGGTGTTTGGCCTGCACCCCAATGCTGACATCACCTACCAGAGCAAGCTGGCCAAGGACGTGCTAGACACCATCCTGGGCATCCAACCCAAGGACAGCTCCAGTGGAGGGGACGAGACCAGGGAGGCCGTGGTGGCCAGGCTGGCTGATGATATGCTGGAGAAGCTGCCCCCGGACTACAGCCCGTTCGAAGTGAGTTGATGAAATCCTGACACGGTGTCAGCTGTGGGCCTGTGGGTTTGGTTGGGAGAATAGGATAAAGGAGGGCAGAAAAAGAGTGTTTTTGTTTTTTAAGAAAACAATAAAAAAAACTAGCTTCCTGAAAAACCAGAAAAAAAGTTTTTGAATCCATGCATGTCATTGTTTCAAAATAAAAATAATAAAGAAGCCTGATGAGAATATTAACATTTATAATTAACATCCAAGTGTGTACTGATGGGTTAGGATTGTTTTCCTAGAACCTTCTTCTGGGTCCTTTACATTGTTATTTGTTCTAAGGAAAATAATGTATTCATAGAGGAAAACGCCTGATTTTTTCCAAATTAAAAAATATATTGCATTCTTTAATGCACATCTCAAATTCCAGGCCTCCTTACTTTAGAGAATCTGCATTTACACCTTGACTGAGCTGCAACTCACTGTCATCATGAGTGAAAATAATGCATTTTTTAATCTCATTAATTTTGAAAATCAGTGTTTTTTAATATGTGAATAAATTCTAAGCACAATTGATTATCATGAAAGTTACTTTTAGACATTTTAAATGCAAATACTGTGGAAAGATATAGCCTGATAATGTTTTATCCTTTTTTTAATTTGATAAAACCAGATGGAAGAGGCTTACTTTCCAAATAGTTTTAAGAGATGACCTAGACTGACCGCTGGGCCCTCTTGGCACGTAGCACCATGTTCATTTGTCTATTGCCCCTTTCCCACCTGGTTTTCAGAAGGAAAGGCACAGCATTTTGTTTCTTTAGCTTCCTATTATTTCCCACGAGGCAGGCCATTTCAGCTGCTAATGCTACAAAGTGAACTCAAGGACTTATCATCAAGGGAATAACTTCCCTTAGGAGAATCTACGATCACTTGCTTGGGAAGATCAATATTGCTATCAACTTTCATAATCATCCTTTTTATTAGCATCTTCAAAGAGGGCATTCATGTCTAACGGTGGTTGAAATATTTTGGAAGTGGTAAAATAACCTAAAAATATAACAACAATTACATAAACACTTGTAAGTAAGAGGGTTTCGAAAAGTGTCCATCCTTCCACCAAAGTTACCCATGCTACCCTATGGTAAAGGCATTCAGCCTAGCACAAGATCCGATATATGAAAGGCTCTCAATAAATACTTGTAGGGTGAAGATGAATGAAGGATGCCATGAAAGAATGAATGCCTTGCTGGAAAAAAATCAGACAACCTTTAAAGCAGAAGTCTATCTTCTTGAGGCTGAAAGCAAAATGGTTGTGTTCATGTGTGTGGGTGTTTGATGTGCGCCAGTAAAATGACAACTTCCCAATACATGGAGCTGTGATTTGGGAGGACTGTGTGGTTGAGGTCATGCATTTTATAGTCTGTGAATTCATGGCTGCCTGTTCTTTCCAACGTGGAATGAACAAATTGGGCTGGTCATCTCACAGATGTTTCCTTTCTTTTAATTTCTTTATTTTTCTGGCAGTGAGAAAATACAGTCTTATTATTTATGGAATTGTAAAAATTCAGGCCTTTGCAGTAGCCCCAGGGCACCAGCTCCAGAAAATCATTTGTAGCTGTCTAATTCTTAACGTGTATTTTGAAATGTCTACACGACAGGTAAAAGAGAGGCTGCAAAAGATGGGGCCATTCCAGCCAATGAACATTTTCCTCAGGCAAGAGATAGACCGAATGCAAAGGGTTCTTACCCTGGTCCGAAACACCTTGACTGAGCTGAAACTTGCCATCGACGGCACCATCGTCATGAGCGAAAATCTACGAGATGCTTTGGATTGCATGTTTGATGCCAGAATTCCTGCTCGGTGGAAAAAAGTACTTATAAGGATGCTCTTATTCTATATAATCAAATTGATGTGGATATATGTAGTGGGCACGTGGAAAGCTTGTGAGGATAATTTACTTGAAAATGCGCTTTTGCTTAGGGCTTAATCTCCTTTTAGCCCCGTATTTGTAGATGGCAGGAAGGGAAGGAAATTATTTAACATATCCTGCATGTCAGGAGCTGTACTACACATTTACATGCATTAATTTTATTTAAACCTCACATTTCATTGCCTTCATTTAACATAATGGAACTGAGGTGGCGAGAAGTTAAATGTTTTCTTGGATTGCACACCTGAGGAGTCCAAGAATCAGGTTTTAAACTTGGACTTTGGCGCCAAAGCCCATGATGGTAGTTTTGTTGAAGGAAGTGTGCCTGGACACACAATTTAAGTCATACCAAGGATGAAAAATTTCTCTTGCTTTATCTGTAGATTTCTGAGTGTATATATCTCAAGACAGGAAGATAATAATTTAATAAGCAATAATGCTAACTGATTACCTGTTGGTCATTGTGCTAAATGGCAGATGTGGTTTGAAGGAGTCATTTTTACTTGGAAAAACAAAATGAACACCTGAGTGTTTTTGTAAGTAGGAAATTATGTATATCCTAGAGAGAACATTTGAAGGGATGGAGCCATGATAACCTCCTTTTCTTTGTGCTGTGTGCAGCTGTGTGTGTGTGTGTGTGTGTGTGCGTGTGTGTGTGTGTGCATGCACGTTTGGGGGAGTGATGTAAGTCAAATTGCCAGGATCAATTATGGTGGAGAAAAGAGATTCAAAAGGGTAGGAGATGTTGCTGTCCTTCTATCCCATGTTTCCTTAGAAATCTGGGTCTGGTTCATGGCTTCCATTCCACCTGACCACGGCCATCGCCTGGGGTGACTCTGCACGCACAGCATGAACTCATCAAATACTGGCCTCCCAGTTCACTCCCCAAATGCCTCTGCACCCCAGATTGTCACTTCCACACCACTTGATAACTGCATGTGCTCTACCATACCTGGCAGGTTAGGAGGAGGAAACTGGGGGAAAGGAAGGTAGAACAATGTGGAGGGTTCACCCATTTGAAATCTCAAGTTCTGAATTTAAAGTGAAACCAGTCTGCGCAGCTGTGCAAGTTTCTCCAGCTGGCCTCAGCTGCCTGGGAAAGGGGAATAGTAGAGAGTTTGGTGTTGGACTTTTCCAGGCAAGTGCGATATAAGGAGACAGCTTGATTGTTGATGATATTTAATGGGGAGATTATAACAGTGGAGGAGAAGGAGAAGAGGAGATGGGACAGAATTTATACATGGGGAGAAATTAATGAAACCAATGAATTGAAGATCATGCATAAGTCAAAGAACAGTATCTGAACAAGTAAACTGTACAATAGGAGGTCATGGTTGGAAATGGAATGTGGCTTTGAAAATCTTGGAGGGTGGAGCATGTTGAGATTTTTGGAGGGGGCTAGCAATTAGCTCCCTCCTCTACCTGAAGGCCAAAACAATTAAGAGGTGAACAAGGAGGAGGGCAGATTGGAGCAAAACCAATATAATGCTATTGAAGAATGTGGCTTATATCTTCAAGCATGTGAGTTTTCTAAAACTGAACCCAGAATTAGACCTACCAGCAACACTGCCCTGGACAGGCACTCCTTGCAAAGACTTCCGTATGAAGCTACAGCACGGAGGAGCAGAGCAGAGTGTGTGTTCCCTGCAGGCATCTCAGTCCCAAAAGAAAACAGGGAAGAGGCTGGGCTTCGTACAAGTATCTCCATCTTTCTTGCTGCTATGACTTTCCTTACTATCTGCTGCCCTGTTGCTAAACCAATGAGTTCTTTACAGCAGCATCCCAGTTATGTTTCTTGCTCACAAGTTGGGAGCTCCACTCTTTCACACTGGGAGGCACCTGAGGAAGGTCTTGCTATGTGGTAGCTGCATCACCTGGAACTTGTAGCCTCTGAAATCATCAGAGCAGAGGGAAGAGAGAAATTGACAAGGCACATGGGGTCTAAGTGACCACACCCAGTCCATGGATCAGATCTAGATGCATGGACCCAACCTAGCTGCAAGGGAGGCTGGGAGGTGTCGGGCGCCACATGGGATGTTTGATGGAGACTAACTCTCTCTGCCACATGTGCTAGTCAGATAAGTCTCTTTACTTCCTCTGGAGGGAGGGGACTGCAGCATAGAGAGGAACCGGAGTGTAATGTAAATGGAGCTTTCTCCTCTTGGAAGGAAATATCAGGAATGGGGCAAACGCCCCTGCCCATGGGAGTGTTTGATGATGACAGATTTAAGGTGTAAGTGTGGGAGTGGGTGATTGAAATGGAATGGACACAAGGTTCGCTGGCGATCAGAAAGTCATGAGATAAGAAGGTAGGGTATCAGATGGGTCAGGCACTTAAATGTGGACGTCACCAAGAATGATGGAGAGACATTAACCCAGCATATGGGTTATAAGCATGGACTCCAGAGCCAGACTATGTGCTTTCAAATCCTGTCTCTGCCACATCATAACTGTGCAGCCTAGGCCAAGCTACTTGTCTTACTGTGCCTCACTTTCCTCATGTGTAAAATGAGAATAGTAGTATTACATTATTCCTAGGGTTCTTGTGAGGATTACGTGAGTCAATGATAAAGTGTTTAGAATATGTCTGGCATATGGCCAGTGCTAGGTAAGTGCTTGGGATTATTATTAGCAAAACCATACCCCAATCATTACCCACCCCATCACCACCACCACCACCACCACCTCCACCACCACTACCACACCACCACTACCACACCACCACCACCACTGTCACCACAACCACCACCATCACCACCACCATCACCAGTGTCACCACCATATCACCATCACCACCTACTACCATCACCATCACCACCACTGCCACCACCACCATTACCGCCACCACAGTCACCATCACCACCAACACTACAATCACCACCACCACCATCACCACCACCATCAATATCACCGCCACAGCACTATCACTACCACTGTTACCACCATCATTGCCACCACCACCACCACCACCATCACCACCACCATTACCACCACCACTACTGTCATCACTACTGCCACCACCACCACCACCACCCCACCATCACTACCACTATCGCCACCGTCACCGTCACCATCACCATCACCACATACTACCACCACCGCTGCCACTGTCGCTACCACCATCACCGCCACCACTGCTACTCTCATCATCGCTGCTGCCATCACCACCACCACCACCATGGCCACCATCACCACCACATCACCACTACCACCAGCATCACCACCACAATCACCACCACCACAGCTACTACCACCACCACCACCATCATTACCACCATGACCACAATCACCATCCTCCTGATCCTTTTTGGGCCAGAAGCCAAATTTCTTGATGAACGAGAGGAAGTAACTAGTAAGTGACAGAAATAAGTATGGGAAGTATGTCCAGATAGTATGAGTCTCAAAGGAAAAGAGCATTGTGAGGTAATGATCTGGCAATAACTGTCAGAAACAAGGTCATCCACTCCTCCCCTAGAAGGCTGTGGAGTATGAAGAAAACAGTAGCTTACATTTTGAGAAGGCTGCAAAGAGGGCAGTAAGTCTTCAGGGGTAGCGAAATTTCAGTTAAGAGAAGAGACAGAGGGAATGTTCAAGGAAGAGCAGGAGAATCTGGGGGTGTTTGCCGATCTTGAGGCAGAAACTGTTGAGGGCTCAGTGGAAAGACTTGAGAGGGTAGGAGAGCTGGGGCATAGGGTCAGATGGGGGCAGTATACAGAGATCAGATTGCATGATGCGGTGACAGACTTGGCCTTCTGGAGGTGACTTGGGTAAACAGGGAGAAGAGATGTGATGAGATTAAAACTGATGGTCTCTGTTAGTGCTGAAGGCTTAGATCTGACAGTGGGGCCCACAGGCAGTGCAGAGGAATTGCTGATGCTCTTCCTGATGTCTGCTCCATCCAACTTGATGTCACCACCATCCACCCCAGGTCACTCAGCTTGGACACTAAGAATCAGCTTTACCTGATGCCTTCCTTTCCTCACCAGCAATAAATCCACTTCCAGGGCCAGAGGGTTTCCTGTTTGAGTTGCCTCTCTTCATTGCCAACAACAGAGGGAGATGCTCCCAGGGCATTGCCACTGCAGGCCCATTGCCCCCAAACCAGCTCACCCGGCTGGGTCAGCACCTTTGAGGCTCAGGAGCAGAGATCCTGGTCAGGAGGCATCCTCGTCCTCACCTGAAAGGCTTGCCAGGCCCTGGGGAGCATAAACATGGCTTTTTTAGTTAGCACACTATCCTAGGGCCGCCATGACAAAGTACCACAGAGTTGGTGTCTTAAAAACAGAAATTTATTGTCTCACTGTTTTGGAGGCTGGAAGTCTGAAATCAAGGGATCGGCAGGGCCACACTTCCTCCAAATGCTGCAGAGAGGATTCTTACTGGCTTCTTCCAGTGTCTGCCAGCCCCAGGTATTCCTGGCTCTTGGCAGCCAACTCCTCTTTCTGCCTCCACCTTCTTATGGCCGACTTCTCTGTGTGTCTGTGTCCCCCTGTCCTAATTTCGCTCTTCTTATAAAGATACCGCTCATACTGGATTTAGGGTCCACTCTAATGCTGTGTGACCTCACGTTAACCAACTTCATCTGCAAAGACTATTTCCAAATAAGGTCACATTTTGAGTTCCAGGCAAACATGAATTTTGGGAGGAATTTTTTGGTTCAACCCAGTACACACGCCTATAAAGATGAGGATAGAGAAGTTACCTAATCCTTAATCTATAATATTTTTATACGGGTTCTTATTCTCTACAAATTATTATCAGTCTTTGGAATCTCAGTGGTTCTTGACAAATAGGCAAATTAATTGCTAAGGTATTTGAAATTCAAGTGGTATACCTACCCAAGTTGATTACTACATTTATTCACACATAAAATATTACAGTTATCATAAAATGTTATACAATATAATTCAGAGATACCTACCAGTGCTGCTGCTACTAACATTAATGACATATTTGTGCCAATTGTAAGAATGAGAGTTCCACACTCAAATTGAGGGGAAATTTGAGAGCGATGAATGCAATTAATTTGTATGTGGTAAAGGGACTTGGGTTTCCATTTTTGTCCCATCATCAGGGGAAATAAAAGTGCATTCCAAAGGAACAAAAACTCCATAAAACAACTGTTGTATACCTCATTATAAATGATAAGTGGAGAAGGGCTTCTATGATTGTTATTCACAGAATATATTTTTAAGTGTTGATGAATTACCTTGGTGAGACCGTGAGCATATTTATGTAAATAGAAATCCTGTCTCATATTGTATCTACTGAAAATGCAACCTAAATAAAAATAGCGGAAACCTGTTGAATTTAATTCAATTAATTGTTTTGATTCATTTGCAGCAGAATCAGTGATGAGTATATTAGTATATAGAACATAAAGCTATTGACATCAGACATCTTGACTAACATATTGAGTTCTGTGTATTGATCTGATAGTCAGGTGATGATTAGCTGATTCTATCGTGTCTTAATGTCATTAGTATCATTAAGGAGGAAGAATAATTTGAAAACCTTAAATGTCAGAACCCTAGTGATATTTATGTCTTAGAGACTTTTATATTCTAAAGGTAAAATAGGTATTTCATAATTTTTTTGTGAACATAGCCAGTTATATAGTAGAATTAAACCTTTATTAATCAGTTGTTTTAATTACACTTTTTTAGGCATCGTGGGTTTCAAGTACACTGGGTTTCTGGTTTACTGAACTTATAGAAAGAAATTGCCAGTTTACCTCTTGGGTTTCCAATGGACGTCCCCACTGCTTTTGGATGACTGGCTTTTTTAACCCCCAAGGATTTTTAACTGCAATGCGACAGGTAATAAGTCTGTTGTGGCATTATAATTGTCCTCTACAATTATGATTGTAAACCTCTACAAGGTTTTCTTCTTTCATTATAGTTTTGAAGAATATAATAAGACTGAGATTTACTGTCTCTTTTTGGCATGAGCAGTTACATTGTCATAAACGTAAATCTGGCAACTTGTTCCTTAGACGCTTAGTTTGAAATTCAAGCTGTTTATTTGCTATTTTTATATATGACTGTGTTTCTTTTTAAAGTAAAAGACATGGTTAAATTAGGACATGGGTATTGTTTATGCAGGAATTATTTTAATTCTTTAAATACTAGTCTACTTCCATTGAGTTTGGATAATTGGGGGTTACACTTTCATCATTATGTTCTTTACATTAGGACTGACCCCTAATTGCTCCCTTAGTCCTTGCTTTTGTTCTTGCCCCAAATAGGAAATAACTCGTGCCAACAAGGGCTGGGCTCTGGACAATATGGTGCTCTGCAATGAGGTCACCAAGTGGATGAAGGACGACATTTCGGCCCCTCCCGCGGAGGGTGTCTACGTCTATGGCTTATATCTCGAAGGAGCTGGCTGGGACAAGAGGAACACGAAACTCATCGAATCCAAACCAAAAGTGCTCTTTGAGTTGATGCCTGTCATAAGGATTTACGCAGAAAACAACAGTAAGTTATCTTGCACATTCAGTGATGTTGGGCATCATTGGGTTGGATGATGTTATAAATGGGATCTCATTATTCTTATCATGTAATAGGGATTTTACTGTTTATCAGCTAGCTTGGCATTCACATCCATGTTTAATGAACACTGTTGACCTCTAGACACTTTCTTGAATGCTGCTGGGGAGGCAAAGGATTGTAAGATAGTTCTTGCCTATCTAATAAAGCAGAGACAGTATGTTTGGATACTCATGAAATGTTAACACTGATGAGATAAGGAACAAATGTTTGGTAAAGTTAGTAAGTGATAGGGGAAGAGGGTGAGATAACCATGAAAGGGTTGGGGACTGGGTGTCAGGAGCATTGGGTCCTGGACTCAGCTTTGGAAGGGTGGATCCGATGTGGCAGGACAAGTGGTGGAAAGAACCTTTTTAGACAGGACTTTACAGGGTTCACTTGAAGGCTCTATGAGTTTGGAAGTTTGAGGCAGGTTGTGAGATCCAGATTGAATTTAGACGTGTTTGGCTTATTCCCTTAGCTCATGGCAAAATGCTGGATTCCTATTTCAACTTATAAATGTAATCACACGTCCATGAAGTACATACGTTATTTCTAGTCTGACAACATTGCTAAAACTCTATTTGTTAAGTCTAAAAATACCTAAACTGTTTTCCATTGTTTGGCCTGATGTTTTCTGGAGCCTTTGGGTTGCTGCATTTCACTCAGCTAGCGTGTCCTCAGCAATAACCAACTTTCAATATGTGAGAGAATTCCCGGTTCATTTCAGAAGCATAAGCAGTAAGCTCTAGACTTGGTCATGATGATGGATCCCAAAGAAACACTGATTTTATGGCAGAAGCAAAAGAAGTTTTGCTTTCAATAAGTGAAAGAAGAAAATAATCTCTCTTTAAAAGGCAGCCAGCAGTGTCCCTACCCTTTAGGTAAACAACATATTGGGAAACATGCATCAGGGAAGAGACTTTATAAACTGTGAGTATTGATATTGTAAGCAAACATTTACTACATGCCTGATACGGACCAGCCAAGACCTTAGGTGCTAGGGATGCAAGGATAATCACAGATCCTGCCCATGGCCCATGAGGGATTCAGTCTAGTGAGGTAGACCAATAAGTAAGTAAGTAATTAGAATAGAATTTGACAAATGTCAAGACGGAGATTTACACAGGGAACCCAGAAGGCTTCCGTGCCTTGGAGGTTCGGAGAGATTGCTTTTGAGATGTGGTTTGAGGACAAGAATGAGATAAAATTTAACTACTTGTTAAATTACACTTGGAAAGTTATTACTTTTATGTAAATATGTTAAATTATACAATCAAAAAATAATTAAAAAAACAATAAAAAGAGGGGCAGAAACCCTGTTCTCATGGGGTTCTTCTTAAAGATGGGGGAGGGTGTTAGCCAAAAAAGAAGCAAAAAACTAGATGAACAAGCTGATTTCATGTAGTTCTGGCTTCTGTAAAGAACACACACACACACACACACACACACACACACACACACAAGATTTTGAAGCTGATGGGTGTCATGACCAGATTTCCCTTGTAGGAGGCTAATTCTAGCAGCAGCGTGGATGGAGGATTGAGTAGGAGGGGCTGATGGGTAGGCACTCAGGTAGAGGCTATTCTAGTCATTTAGGCAGGTGATAAAGAGCTGAGGCAGTTTTTCTTTCTTTTTTTTTTTTTTTAACACAGTCATTTTAAAAAAATTGTAGTATATGCAGATATTCCTGTAGACTTTTACAGAGACATTCCGTGTGTTTCTCATAATGACCCTGAAAGCTCACTCTCCTTATCTGTATTTCATCTTTATTTTGGCACTAAGATGCTGAGTTTCAAGAGGTTAAGTGACTTGTTTATGGTTATCTGGTTACTCAGCAGTAGAATTAGAATTTAAATCTAAGTTTATCTGACTCCAAATCCAGGCCCTTCTGCTATGTTATCTCCTCCCAAATGTAGCTCCAGGATTTAGAAGACGGTCGAGCCTGGGACATTTGGGCATCTACTGGTTTCAGTTGGAAGTCAAGGCTTCCAGGTGAAGGAGTTTGTTCAGGTAGGAGAAGAAGATGGGGTAGGGGTAGAAAAAAGAGAACTGACATTTGTTGAGGGCTTTTCATAGGTGGTTTTGACACAGCATCTCATTGCTTTATCTCTGCCTGGCAAATAACAAGCTCAGAGAAGTTATGTAATTTCTTCAGGGGATTAAGGATTATCCCAAGAGAGAACTGGTGTTTAAAGATGAAGGAAAAGGAGCCTGAGAAGGAGACAGTTAAGCTTCAGATAAGAAGTGTGAAGATGCAAAGCACAGCCCTTGGCACATGGTGTTGCTCTAAAGATCTTAGCTAAATCTGAAAGAATAAATGTGTTTCCCTGGGCTTGTGCAAGCGTTTAGGATTTATTAATTCTGTAGTTTCTATTTATTTACTGCTAAGGTAGTGGAAACTCATGGGGCACTGATTTTTGTTTTAATAGAAATAATAATCAAATGCTCTTTTGGCTGAAAAAATTAGAAATTTTGTTTTATCATATCATCACATATTCTAAAAAATACTTCCTTTATAAAATGAAGGAAAAATCTTTCTCAAATGGAGGTAGGTGATACCTTTTTTTTTCTTATTACTAAACTATGAAAGTTCTTTGCAATTTGGCATTTCACATCTCAGTGTGGTAGTAATAAAGTAATAATTTTATAATATAAGCAATTCTTTATTATTTTAGAACAGATTTTTATAGAACTGTTTCTTGCCCTGCTGGGCATTAGTCAGTGGTGAAGTTGAATAGCAGCAGGTAAGGAAGAAGATAAAATAAGCAGAAGGAACTAGTGACTGATAGCAAAGTATTGAAAAGAATAAAAAAAAACAAAAACTAGCTCTTTTTTGTTTCAAAAGAAGTTGGTAGAACTTTGTTTTGCCAAATAGCTTTGTTGCTGGAGGGATATTTTTTTAAGTGATAGAACACTGTAGTATTCCTGCTTCTCTTTTCATGCTATTGATCTAATTTTCATTCAGTTTTGGTAATTGAATATCAGGGCTATAATTGAGGTAAAGAGGTGTAGCCTTGTTAATGACCAAAGGACATTGAAAGTGTAGCATTTTAAAATTGGAATTCTTACAATGAATGGTTTTCACATTATTGTGAAGGTAAACTTCTCAGTTAAAAGAATTCATCTTTGAAATTTAGAAATGGCACTGATTTATTTGTTTTCAAAAGCAAGCCTAGATGTTGATTTTAACTCTAAAGATGGAGTGAGGAGTTTATTTTATTCATATGTCTTGCTTGGACATCATTGACAAGTCACCAAAATAGTACTAAATTCACCACACATATGAATGCCAGATAGTCCAGTCTCAAAGGAAGGTGAAAGGAGGTGTATACAGGTGCGATTTGTCTCTTTGTGAATTTACTAGAAAGAATAATGCTTTTAGAGGAGCCTCCGTGCTGTTGCCGATGGTTGGGAAACGGTGATTAGGACACTTCAGAGATGAAGCGAGACATATGTGCACCTCTGGTCCCTGGTCGGGTGTGGGAGGGCCTCAGGGTCCCTGCAGCTAGTGGGGAGCCTCCTGCCAGGGAAAGGGGACTAAAGATTCCCCGTGACCCACCCAGATCCAAGACTGCGCCGACGTGGGGCTGGGGGTGGGAGCAGCCTTGGGCCACGACCCTGACTCCTGAGCCCCACAGCATGGAGTCCACTTTCATATTTAAACCTGGAACTCCAGTAAGGTCATGGGAAATGTGAGTCTGGGGAATTTGTTTCAGTGAAAAGGTAAGTGTGTATATGTGTGTGTGTGTGTGTGGGGGGGGGTCTCTGTGTGGAGAGAGGGAGAGATAAGGGGGGGGAAGAGAAAAGAAAAATAGCGTATCAAGGGCATCTACTATGTTCCAGGCCTTCCCATATATTAATTTATTTAATCTTTCCAACAACTCTGCAGATGCATTGTCCCCATTTTACAGATGGGAAAATCGAGGTTTAGAGACATTAGGTAGTTTGTCCCCAATCCCTGGCCACCAAGTGGCAGAGCTGGTATCGGGATCACATTTGCCTGCAGCGAAGCCATGCCAATAGCTGGGAACTCCTGCGGTTAGTGTTCTAATGAAGACTGTGTATTGTCCCTTGGCGCCTGGGATAAAACTAGCGAATAAAGGCTCAACTCCAAGTGAGAGATGCTCTCTTGCCTATTGAAGTCGTCAGTGTATTTTTCCTAGGTACCTGGTGACGCAGACCATTCGCAGTGGGAGAGCACAGCACGGGCCTCTGCCCTGGCTCCCCGTAGCATCCCCCGTCCCCCATGCTGCAGGGTGAAGCCTATCGCTCCTCGGCCCTAATGGGGAGGGGGCATGTGTTCTCAGGCAACGGATAGAGAATCAGGAGCAGAATATTGGGGCTGCTCTCCTGACTTCATCACCCTAGTGATTAGTCAGGGAAAGGGGTCTGAAGAATCCCCGTGACCCAATACGCCTCAGGTTGAACTTGGCTATCCAGTTGTCTCTGGTTCATTTTCCCATCTTCCTGCAGACACTGAGGCCAATATGCATAGGACGTCCCTAGAATTGCAGCGATAAAGCACAGAGGCTGGGGATCCATTCTGACCACGTTTGATTCTTAGTTTACACTTACAGCTTTGTGTTTTCATGCAAGGAATTCAGCTCTTTAGGTTCCAGTTTTCTCATCTGTAAAATGGATTCAACAGTATTACCCATATGCATGGTTATTGAGAGAATTAAACTGACAGTTTCCAGCACATAGTAAGCACACAAAACATTCTATTGTGTGTTTAACGCATATGACTGTTGAAGGATTAGAAGAAATGCCATGTGTAAGAGGGCACTGTCAAGCAATTGAAATGCTATTAGAAAAAGGAAGGTTAAATAAATGAATGGTTTTATGGTAATATAGAGTATCTCCATGTGATTTGGTTATTTTGGATATTGGAAAGAATGTCTGATGTAATGTCATCCTAAAATTTGGATGAAAAATGTAGGCTAGAGAGAGAACTTACAGTTAGAAAATAAAATTCCCCCAAGGCTTTGTATTAAAACCTTTAGAATGCTAAAGTATATACAGCTCACCGATTTATACAACCTCTTTTCTCTGTTCCTCCTTCTGGAGCCCTAAGGCTTTAAACATATTTAGCTGATTTGTTCTACCTACCTAGCATGCTTATTTTCATCTTCAAAGTTATTTATCTAACCGGCAGTACTGGGTTTGTGTCATTTGTCTATGTTGTTGTTTAGTGTCTGTCAGCACTTTCACTCTGAAATTATATTTTCAGTGATTTCTAATCCTGGTGCAGAAGTTTGCTGCCTGCTGTGACTTGGCATGGGCACAGTCAGTTCAGAAGCAATTAAAAATAAATAAAACTGGATAAATATTTCAGAAAATTTATATTATCTGCTTATCAAAAAGAATGCTATGTTTTTAAAATTCCATTTTGCTTTTAGAATTAAAATCCAGGAAGTAGAAAACTCCCCAAGATGTAATTATCAAAATTATCGTTGGCTTCAGATATCAGATTCCAATGGCTTACTTTAAGGTTTATAAAATGATCGTGAGTTAAATTTGCAGCAAAGAAGAACAATTCGTTATGTATTTGTTATATGTTTTAAAATCCTAGGATTAAAGGGTGTAAATACATCAGCCTAATTAGTATTAATTGCTTTCCATAAATTCACTATCATTTCTCTTGATCAGAATTTTTCATATCTTTGCCTAGTTATTATTACTGATTTCCTCATGGTAATTGAGAAAATAACATTCGGACTTTTTTTTTCTAAAGGTGTTATTGTTTTAGGTTGTTCCTTATGATTAGTTTCATAGGATTAAGCAAACATATAGTTTGAAAGTTCTGTAAAATTCCTATGACTGTTGTTGTTTTTGAGCAGGGTTTCTCAGCCTTGGCACTATTGAAATCTTTTTGTGAGGGCCGTCTTAGGCATCGCGGTATATTTAGCAGCATACCTGTCCTCTCCCTTTAGATGCACATAGTGCCCCCTTATTTGTGACAACCAAAAATGATTGCAGACCTTGACAAATGTTTCCCCAGGGGGAGGAGGTGGGGGTGGGGGGCAAACACCCCTGGTTAAGAATTGCTTCATTAGAATATTTATTTCATGTTAAACTCTACATAAAATGTTATGATATTCAAGTGTTTAACTCATTCCAATAAAATTAATTAAACTTTTAGCAGAGGTGTAACAACACATGGTACAGCAGCTGGAGGGTTCTATGGAATCAAATAATGAGACATTTTGACTTCTGACAGTGCCTTGCTTTTATAATTTGTTAGAAAATGCTAAATGATTGAGTAAGTTGGTCTTGGGAAATAAACTCAGTGACTTTGATACATTAACATTGCATTTAGTAAGTTTCTGTTTGTAACACTAATTTGCCAAAGCAAAATTATCCCTCTTAGTTAAATGTGATTTCATTTCAATAATTATGTGAGAGTCACACTACTGAATGGGCCTTCCAGAGAAGTACAAGGATTGGTGGAGACATAATTTTTGTCCTTAAACGCTTTATAATCTTGAAGAGAAGATGAAATAATACGTGCCTGCCTGAGATGGGTGGTATGAGAGGTGCAGATAATTGACTGTGGGCAGAGTGGGTTTAACATGAAGCTAATGAAGCTGAAACACCAAGGCTTCTCACAAATAGAGGTCCCTTCCAAGGCTACATTTGGTACTTGTAATTTTTTGTTCTATGTATTAAAGAGGGCTTCCAAATTGTATACATTTAGGGACCCCAAACACCTGGATCATGGAAAGACAGAGAGCCTCTGATTAGGGATCAGGGCATTTGAGGACAGACACAGAAAGACTCACAGACTTGCACACGCACAGTCAGAATAAGCTTGATTAGAAGGCTGATCAATTGTCTTGCATTGTGAATGTGGTTTTGGCAACTGCGCCTATTTTGAGTCCATAAAAGGTGAGATTGAATCTCGGTTGCTGAGCCGTGCCACATAGGTGGAGAATTCACAACACTTGGTAGGGAGGGGAATACCCTCTGTCTTGTGTGTTAAAAATGTGACTTGGAGTATGGCACTGAGAGTTGACAGAACTTTGAGATTAATCTCCAGGTCCTGGATGTCTAATTAAAAGTGATTGGCCCCTGTGTCAAAGGCCAGCCCTAAGGGAAAGGGAGATAGTGGGTGTGTTGAAGATTGGGAGGTGGGTAGGAGCCTGTAAATAAAGGGGAGAGGATGGAGGGGACTGTCTGAATTGGCAGGAGGAAAAGAGAGGAGGAAGGAGTGGGCATCCATCACTTCCTGTGGGAAGTGATTACTGTCAGGGCCGTGGGCCCGGGGCCAGTGGGTAAGCCTGAGGACAGCTGGGTGCCCTGCTGCACCCGTGGACACCTCCGGTAGGCTCTGCTTTGTCTCCAGGGAGTGACTTGTCAGGAAGAATTCCCTCCTTCTGTTGTGCTTTTCTTACCAAACCTGTCTCTCTTTGGAATGACCTTCGGAATGCACACACACGGCTTTGCACAATGCTTGGGCTGTTTAAATTTGAAATTCACCAATTTCCTTTCTTCGTGAATTTCTTGTAGCTTTGCGAGATCCTCGGTTTTACTCCTGCCCCATCTACAAGAAGCCAGTTCGCACGGACTTGAACTACATCGCGGCGGTGGACCTGCGGACCGTGCAGGAGCCCGAGCACTGGGTGGTCCGGGGGGTCGCCCTTCTCTGTGACGTCAAGTGACAGAGCACAGTGCCCGCCCCTCAATCCTTTGTAAATGAAGATCCGAATGATCATTCCTTGCTGAGTTCTGGGCAGTATGTAAATCAGGTGGCTCCTGCAGAATGAGCGAGCTGCAGAGGTTTCCCCCTCTCCTTGGCTGGATGCTTACACTGAATCTGCTTCATCATTACTGATCCATGAGTGTACTTGTTGAAAAATGTGTTTAGTGATTTAAAAGTAAAATTCACCACTTTCTAATGAAGTGCACCTCTCATAACCACATAATTTTTTTTTTTTTTTTAATTGTTGGAACTCTAAAGACTGACCAGGTTAAACAGACAATATTTCCCTAAAGGGCATTATTCTGTTAATGTGGTTCTGGTGATAGCAGAGTTGTCTCTGGTAAGAAGGCAAATTTGTGTTGATTTTGCTTCTGTTGCCTTTTGCATTTAGGTCAGGTTAAGAGATATATTTTCACGGCTGCAAGTAGTCAATTAAAAAAGTTTTTTTTTCTTTAAATGGTAGGAAATAGAATAACGGGTTAAGACATGAAAACATGAGTCATATAAACTGATAGAATAAACATATAGAATAATGTTCAACCCCACTGGTAATTAATAATGAGACGCTAATTGATATATCTTATAATAAAACAATTTAAAGCTACAAATGAATTGTGAGTTCTTTGTAAAGCGGACACACTCAAAATTGCTAGAACAATGTAACTGACCCAACCTTTTTGTAAAACAATTAAAGTATATAGAGAGCCATAAAAATGTTCACATGCTTTGATCCTTCCTTCCTCTCCTAGAAATTTATACTAAGTAAAACGCACAAAAGAGTGAAAACAAATTATATATAAAAATGTACTTGTAATGGAAAAAACAGAAATACCTTAAATATTCAATAGTTAAGGCTATGATTAAGGAAATTAGGATATATTAGACAGCCATGAAAAACAATATTGAGGATTCCATTATATAGAAATGGCAAACACATAATAACAAGTGAAAGATACAATGATAAAATACTGAGTTTGCTGTGTTTATAATTATAAAATGTATTTGCATATGGACAAGGCAAGAAGACAATGTGGAAAAACAAAAACAGGCAGTTTAGAATAGTAAAGGCAAGGACTGCAGGAAAAAATTTTGGCAGGAATGAAAGTCTTAGATTGTGGGTTTTGTTAGTTAAGACAGATATTATCTAAAGAAATTTTCAGTCATTTTAATTTTAAATTACGTTTCTAAATTATAAACCACATCTATAACCTATTGACTACAATACTTGAACAGTATTAAATTAGAATTGTGCTTTACATGGTTTACAAACTTTTGGTTAGCATTAGATCTGCATCACTGCAAGTTTCTGTTGATAGAGTTTATAGAGGTAGGGGGTATGAGCAGACAGCTTTAAGTCCCTCTCCCTGGGCTTTGTTCTGCTTATTATGATGAAAGTTCCGCCTGATGTTTTATGTGACTCCCACTCACCTTGGATGATACTGTTTTCATAAAAGCAGGCTTCTTCTGGTGTGAATTACTATATCTGTTGATTGGTGTGATTTGTGTAAAATGATCATTTTATTTTGAAGAACAAATAATGAAAATGTAAAAATGATGAGAATTAATAAAAAGTTGTTAATGAACTTCTGAATTTATTTGAATTCTCATTGTTATTTGTTAGACAGGTGTAGGTGCCATTAAGTATCCAGAAATAGGCTTTCATAAGTAGATATTTTTAATCAAGGAATTTGAAAATGTATATAATGACATAATATTATATACATAATATATAACATATATAATTTTGTGATTGTACTCACTTCAATTCATCCTTACCTGTTTGTGTGTGTGTGCAAGTCTTGGAGGCCCAAAATTGAAAAGGACACCAGGAAAACAACCCCCAAGTTTTAGGAGCTGATTCAATGAGGAATGTCTCTGCAGCACAGATGTGCTGAGTGAGGCCCTTTCTACTTCAACTAGCTACCCCAGCTCCTGCCCACCTCCTGGGCATTTTACTGAATGTGGTGGGCAAGGAAGGGCCAGTCCACTGAATCTGCTGGTGATGGAGAAATTTGCTGATTGCCTTGGATATGGCAAAACTAGCAGTCTTGTGCCATTGCAGTGATTAAGATGTCTTTTCATCTGTCTCAACATGGGTTGATTAAAAATTTATGTAAAAGGAGTAGTGTCTTAGTTTGCCAGGCCAATTCCACACATTGGTGGCTTAAAGAACAGGAATTTATTGGCTCACAGTTTTGGAGGCTAGAAATCCAAAATCACGGTATCTGCGGGCCATGCTTTCTCTCAAGTCTGTAGCTTCTGGTGGTGGTTGGCATCCCTTCTTGGCCTCTGTCATGTGGCCAACACTCTCCTTTGGCCTCCTCCCGTGCCTTGTGTTCTTGGGTCAAAATTTCCTCTGCTTATAAGGTTTCTTGTCACACCAAACTAAGATCCACCCTGATTCAATTTGGCCTCATCTAATAGGATCTTCAGAGATCCTCTTTACAAATGAATTCACATCCCCAGGACCGAGGGTTGGGGCTTGAACATGCCCCTGTCTCTACCACAAATGGACTCTGAAAATAAGTGATTATTCAGGTATGTAATTATATGTAATTCCAGTTTACAATAGTATAATGAAATATGTGTGAGATTTATAGTAAATGATCTAAAGATTGTGGATTAAGTGTTACGAAGGAAAATACAGGGTACCGCGTGTGAGAATAGCAGGGGAGACTGTAGCCTGTCAGGTGGGTCATGGATTGGCAGGCAGACGCCACCCTGCAGCCTCCCACATCTTTTTAACTGAGGAACAGAACGTCACAGTGGTAGGGGCTACCCTGAGCGGAAGCAGCAGCTGCTGCACACCCTAGCCTGGCTTTTCCCTGGCCCTCTGGTTCCCCTGTGCATCGTGCAGCTGCATGTGGCCCTCTCTGTGCAAGCAGGGTCATTCCAGAGCTGAGAAGAAAGGGAAAGTTTTGCCACATAAAGAGCTTTTATACTTGGAGCCTACATCCCCATTCCAGGAAACTTACCTCAGCCATCTCTGAGAATCCCTTGAGGGACGTCAGCAAACCCTGAACAAGTCAGCATCGGTGAGGCTGAGTTCCCATCAGGGGGCCAGGCAGACCCCAGCTAGGGTGTCTGGAACCCTCTTTTCCTGCAGAGACCTGATTTGATTGGGCCCTGAGGAAAGGCTGCTCTGAGGAGGTGAGCTCGGAACTTAGATCCGAAGGAGAGGGGGAAACCACTGCACTGGGCCTGCCGCCCTGGTCCCTAAATGGAGACAGCACAGAGCTGTGAGGAAAAGTGACAGGGAGACCTGGCCTGGCATGGAGCGCTGGAGATGGCTGCTTTCTAAATGAAATTTCAAATCGTGTCATGATGGCTCCCAGCCACAGCATAATGGAAATACTGTGTTTCTAAGTACTTGGAGTGAGGAGTACTTTTTTGCATTGTGTTATTCGCAGTGGAAAAATCTTGTAAAAATTTAATACTAAGAGACATGATAAGACAAACCACATTTTATAAATGAGTGGCTTACAGGATTATGAAGTATGGACAAAATACATAGCATTGACAAAGTCTTTTTCAGTGATAAATTTTTGTTCAATGTTGCAGCATTATAAAAAATAATTTTTAGAATTTTCATGTTTTTCTTTGCAGTCCCATTTTTTACATCTGTATTTTCAGTTTCTTAACATTATTCCTTTTCCTAAAATTGGAATCATTCTCCCTTCTGTAATTCTGTTTCTTTTATTCTCCATTTGCATATTCTTATTTTCCCTGTGTAAGCCATTCCTTTGATTTGCCCTTCACAATCCATAGATATACATTAATGGATCAAAAAGTCTGGTTTTCAAAATGGTAGTATAGTTATGGGGGAAAGGGTGTGTTGGGGCGGGGGAGGCAGAGTAAGAGCTTCTGATTCCTTCTTTGTGTTTGTATGCCATTTCACACTTTCAAATTTTGATTCTCTTAACAAGTTATCTGAGGCAATTGAATTCGAGTGTCCCGGTCTTCTTTTTTGCAATAATGTTTTATGATTCTATTAAAAATGTTATCCATGTTGATCTCTGTCTTAGTTTGCCAGGTTCTTATGATAAACACCACACAATGGATTGGTTTAAAAAACAAACATTTATTAGTCTGCAGTTTCAGAAGCTAGAAGTCCAAAATCAAGGTCTTGGCAAGGCTACTCCTTCTCCCTGATGTCTGTGGCATTCTGGTGCTGACTTCTGGCAATCCTGGGGGTTTATTAGCTTGCCTTTCTGCCTCCTGGTACAAGGTAATGCCCTTCATCTCATCCTCATATCTGCTCTTCCAGTTGACTTCTCTTCCAGCTGACTTCCAGCTCCTTGCTCCCTCTGGCTGCATCTGAATTCCCTCTCTTCATAAAGCCTGTAATCATACGGATGAAGGCCTGCGCTCATTCAGTTTGGCCACATCTAAATAGTGTCTCAGAAGATCCTATTCATAAATGAATGCACACCTTAACTGATAATACGTCCTCAAAGGGCCCTGTTTACGTATGGGTTCATATGCACAGGAATGTGAATGGAGATTAGGGCGTTTCTTTGTTGGGGTACATAATTCAATCTACTACAATGTCTAACTGATTCACGGGTTACAAGTACACGTAGTATGAAGATTCAGGAGGTGCATAATTCTTTTTGCATTTTCAATACTTTTCCCCTGCAAATATTATTAGGAGTGATTTTTAAAATGAGCTGTGAATTACTAGCCCCTGCCTGGGCATCAAAACGTAGCTGCTACTTAAGCATAAACAGATAGCACACTTATGTTCACAATATGTTCTCCAGATTGGGTGAATACTTTGGAAAACCAAAAAAACAAATCACTAGGTTATGAAAGCTTGGTGAAATCCAGTAGTGTTCTTGAAGTGTATGCATGCTGATCAATTGGCTGCATTTTCTGCGCTCAATATCTGCATATTCAGTGTCCACAAATGTCCCCACTGAAGGAGGATAGGAGAGGATTCAAGGTCAGCTTGAGAATCAATCAGATACTGGATTTGACTAAGACATTGTGAATCCATAAACATGTTCTTACCTCTCTTGAATGATGAGACTTATTCAGTGTTGTTCTTTAAATAAAAGAAACCCTATCAATACAAGAGTAGAAGATGTTACTTGCTTTATCTACACCCGGAGGGGCTTTTCTGTTCTATTCTTCAGCTTGGAAAACCTTAAAATCTGAGCACCCAGGTAGACAGTAATTATAGAAAGAATCTTCCTCTCTCCTTTCATTAGCATGAAAAGAAATGAAAATGTAAAGACTAGGTGGGAAGGAAGGAACCTGAAGGATGGAAGGAATTATAATGTTAGTGTTTTGGTTTGCTAAAGTTGCTGGAATGTAATATACCAAAAATGGGTTAGCATTTTCAATGGGAATTTAATAGTTTTCAAATTTACAGTTCTAAGGCCATGAAAATGTCCAAATTAGAGCCTCAAGAGGTAGATATTTTCTCTGAGGAAAGGCTGATGGCATCTGGGGCTCCTCTGTCACATGGGAAGACACATGGTGACATCTGCTGGTCCTTCCCTCCTGGGTTCCGGTTTCAAAATGGCTCTTTCAGTTTCTGGGGGTCTATCTTGATTCTCCTGGGGTGTTTTCTTTCTATTGTAGCTTCTCTGAGTCTTTGTAAAATGTCTCTGCCTTTTATCCTCTCACAGAGAACTCCAGCAAGGGGATTAAGATCCACCTTGATTGGTTGTTGTCATAACTCCACAGAAATAACCTAATCAAACGGTCCCATCCACAATAGGTCTGCCCCCCAGGATTGGATTAGAAAGAACATAAGCTTTTCTGGGGTACATAACAGATCCAAACCAGCACAAGTGGGGTGGGATGGTGACTAAGATGTAGCTTCAGCTTTCTTTTCCCCCAGACACTGTCAAAATTGGATTATCAGTAATAACATCAGCAGGTTAAGACAAGGAATGGTTTTCTCAAGACTCCTCAAATGAGCCTTTTACAAATGGCTTTTTTATCCCCTGGGTCTCAACCTTTTTATTACATAATGCCAAGAGTATAACGATCTAATACAATGCCAATGCCTAAATGGATTTGATCTGAGCTTTTATAAATGTCCTATCAGTGCTTCTTAGGAAGAACCATAAAACCACTCAGTGAATGAGCATTTTTCCCATGCCCTCCTTGTGCTTTGCTCTGATTTAGGACTCTATTTAGTTTTCCCAGGCTCTGGATTTATAGGCAAGCTTAATTGTTTCCAAGTTGGAGTTTATGTTGGGTGGGTACAGAGCCAAGTTCAGGCATCTTGTCTTCCCTGTAATCTGCATGCCAAATGGCATTTTTCATTTGGCTTTATGTTATTGCTCCTCTCTTATGCTTCTTGAGGGCACAGCTAAGACATATTGTGCAGAAAGATTCTTCGCCCCTGCCCCAGTAATATTTTATGATTCCTATAACACCTTTTTTCACTTGTTTCTTAGCTTAGGTTAATATGAATAGCATTCACATCAAATGTAATCACCAACAGACTTGCCTCAAGAGCTAATTAAGTTTTCCCCAGTACAGAAGTCGATTTTAATAAGGCCGTATAGAAGATTCATTCTGAGTACTTGAGAAGAGAGAAAGATAAAATGTGATGAAGAACATTGAAGAGGCTACCTGGAAAGTCACTGGGGCAGAGAGACTTGTGAAAGATTATGACTCAAAACCTGTGCTCTTGTTGATACTGACCATTCTTCTTTACTGCTGACCACAGTTTAAAAATTACTCTGTTGAGCATTCAACTTCCTCAGCAGTCAGTTATGATGGATCCATTTAGAATGTCTTTATGCAAATACTTAGAGCAAATCCAAAATGACCCGAGGGTGAAGAGTTTATAGAAAATTTTATTTTTTTTTTATCATTTGAAAAGCAATCCTTTGCATGCACCAATGAAACTTTCTGCTCTTCTAGCAAGTTGTGAAATGTTTTTAGTGTTTCATGGACATAATAACTGGCTATTTTTCATATGTTATATCCTATGGTACATTACACCTCTGATCCGAAATGCTGCAAATGAGAGACTTTTAGAAAGATGATCGCTGTTAAGTGGAATCTATTCTTGGAAAACAAATATTTTTTCTGGGTTTGTTGGTTAGGAGACTGAGCTAATGAATACTTCTATATTTACTTTACACTACCATGCTTTAATCTTTGTTTGTTTGTTTGCTTTTTTTCCTAATCTATTTTTCTCCATGCTAAAATGCTAACAATAATCTTACGTGAGATAAAGCAGAAATCATTTGACCATACTGATCCCATAGAAGGAAGGGGAATTTATTGATAAATTTGCACTGAATGTGAAACAGTGAGAGAGATTTTCTGAGTTGATATTTGAGATACAGACTTATTGCAAATTTAGTGATTTTGATCTCTGCTAGTACTAACATGTTTGCATTTATAGATAAATATACGATTTCAAATACAAAATATGTTCTAAAGTTAACAGCTTGTACATGGACAAAAATCAGCTAGTTTATTTTGGGAAAATTAAATCCCTCCATGCCCATCTTAACTTTTATAAAATATGAGTGGGTTTTTAGGTGAATTGTAAAAGGGGATAGGACATCATCTGGAAATTAAATAGATCTTAGCAATATAATTTCATACCAGCCTCTTCATAATTCGTAACAACATATCTCCTTACACAAAAACCTGCTGTGCTGTTGCCTATAAGGTGTGTCTGTACCTGGAAAGAATCTGTTACAATGATGTCCTTGTGTTCTCCTGGGATAGAGTCCAGGGTGGACACTTTCTGCTACAGGAGATCACTTTATGGTGAGATGCATTACATGACCCGCAGATCCTCATATACTTCCCAAGATAGTTTGCAGGACTATATAGACTGGGACAAACTTTAGCCAAGTTGTGAAACCCTCAAATTGTGTCTTTGCATAAAGACCCTTTCCTCTGCTTTGTTGCCACCTACCCTTGGCTCTCATGAGTGTAGACCCCCTTTCAGGAATACTTGCATTTTGATGGAGACCTGGTCCTGAAGAGGTCTTTGCTTACTATGCTTCACTGGCCTAGGCCATTCTTTTGCCCTTCAGAAAGCACAGAATTTTCGCCAACACGTCTTTGCAATGTGGTGGACGGTCACTCCAGAGGATGACTGATGCCCTCCCAACCCTCCAGCTCCTGGAGGAGGTCAGATTCCACTGTCTCCAGCCTCTCACATTGGAGGGTACCTGGCTTAATCAGCAAGAACCCTGCCTACATCCTTGAAAGGACTGGGAAAAGAGAAATGGGTTATTGGGTTATCACTAGCTGTCTTTCAAATTTAACCACATGTTAAAAGGAGAACTGTGCATCTCACACACTCCAAAGAGACCATGGTAGAAGCTGTAAGTTCAAACCCATTCTGGCTTATTTCAATAGAATAAATATTAATACTAATACTATTGCACAATAAAAAGTTCAGGGACACCACAGTGAATGGGGTTCTAGGCCAATAATTGGAACCTGGAATCTCCCAGGTTTGGGAGTGGCTAATTGGTACTCCAGTTATTTGATCATACTATTTAGGCTCCAACCAAGTCACCAAAGGTTTCATTAACCATAAACATCTTTGAACATAATCATGACAGAAATTATGGTGCAGAGCCTACTAGGTAACTACATTTCCAAAAGAAGTCATTCAGAATTTTAAATTGGGATGCTAATACCCAGCACCAGTGAACAACCCTATCTCAAGACCTAACTCCCAGCCTTGCTTTGCTAGGAATACTAGCTTTAGTTCAAGTCACCTGGTGGTGGCGGTTATGATCTGTGATGCTATAGGAATAGAGTTGTGAGTAACTCTAGGCTCTGGAGTGTTCCACCTGGGTAACTTCTCCTCTCTGAGATACTTCTTACTCCCAGTTGGCTTCCTGGTCACCTCCTTTCTTGACTGTTATGGTGCCTGGGTGGCAGCATGGCGGTCAGAAAGAGGAGAGCATTTGGAGCAGCCAAACTAATTCAAACCCTGGGTAAATTTGGGAAGGTTTAACTTTCTGAGGCATTGTTTCCTCATCTGCAAAATGGGTATGCAATACCTTCCCTGTGAGGTGGTTGTAATGAACAATAGAGACAAACAGAAAGTGCCCAGGGCAAAAGAGAGCTCAGTAGAAGGCAGCTCCTCCCTGTCTGGAAGAGGACAATTCATGTAGGGAATAGGGATGGGGGGGGAGTGCCCCACCTCCTGGCATGCTTGCATGTCTATAGGAGGCAGCCCTTATGGTCAGGAGGTGCTGTCCGTCTGCTCCTCCTTCTCAGGGTAATGGACCCAGCTTTATCTCCAACAGTGCTATTCTTTCCTTGTTTTTAATTTAAAAAAAGAATCTTTTCCTGGGGCTCCATCTTTATTGTTTTGATGGGAGCAGATTGGTAGATCACTTCTAAAGTAAAAACCTCCAGCCTCTACAATTTCTCTCTGCATGGTGTGCCATAAATATAAGTATGTATAATAATATGTCAGTTAATGCTGATGTCTGATGCTGATATTCATACTGGAAGTTGCTAAATGATACTGTTTTTTTTTTTTTTAAATTTGGTTTGTTCAGATTAGCAAAGCAGACTACTTATTTCTTTCACCAACCAGTGGTCAGTACGTCTGAGATAACAAAAAGGAGTGTAAAATAAACAACAGATACTGGGTTGCAATCAGATTTACTACTTTTGTTTATTGAAACAAAAACTTCCTTGGTTAAAAATAGTTCTTAATGCTGGCTACACATTGGTGTCATTGTGGAGCTTTCAAAAGACAGTAACACCAAGGCCTCACTACAATCTAATTAAACCAAAACATCTGTGGGATGGGCCAAGAATTCTTTTTAAAGTGTCCAGGGTGATGAACCACTTCTTTAAAATATAAACACTTTGACACTATTTAAAACATTTATCAATAAAATAATTGAGAAACATATTTCTGGGGTCCAAAAAGCTTAGAGCAATTATAAAACAGCAAGTTGAGGTAGTAATAATTACTTTAAAAAAGTGATAATAGAACATTTCCTCTTGTAGTGGTTTGCAACTGTATATACCCTGAAAAATCATGTTCTTAAAGCTAATCCATTCCTGTGGATGTAAACCTATTATAAGTAGGTTTTCATGAGATGCCTTCAGTTAAGGTGTGGCCCAAGGTAGTTCTCAATCCTCTTACTGGAGTCTTTTAAAAGAGAATAAAATTCAGACAAGGAAAAAGCAAGACTCTGAAGGCAAAGAAACTTGGAGGAGAAGGGAGAGACCAGCCATGTTCCTGGCCATGTGACAGAGGAGTCCAGGATCACCAGCAGCTGGTCTTCAGGAAGAAAGCATCGTCTTGATGATGCCTTGATTTGGACATTTTCATGTCCTCATAACTGTAAGCTTGCAAGCTAATAATATTCCCATTGTTAAAAGCCAACCCATTTAATGATATCTGCTTCAGCAGCTGTGATGGTTAGGTTCATGTGTCAACTTGACCAGGTGATAGTACCCGGCTGTCTGGTCAAGCAAACACTGGCCTAACAATTGCTGCAAAGATGTTTGTGGTTGGTTAATAAATCAACAGGCTGGTTTATTAAATCATCAGTCAATTGACTGCAGCTGTGACTGATGACTCACCAAAGGGCGTGTCTTCCACAATGAGAGAATGCAATTGGCTGGATTTAATCCAATTAATCAGTCAAAGACTTATATGCCAGACAGATAGAGGACCTTCACTTCTTCTTCAGCTGCCCAGCGAAGCATTTCCTGAGGTGTTTGTTGAAGTTGCCAGTTCATTTTATGAGGAGTTCATCGAACACTTTTGCTGAAGATCCCAGTTCATTTCCTGAGGAGTTTGTTGAAGTTGCCGGTTTGTTTCCTGAGGAGTTCATCGGACATCTTCCTTGGAGTTGACAGTTTACTGACTGCTCTACAGAATTTGGACTCGTGCATACCCACAGCTGCGTGAGTCACTATTATAAATTTTATAGTCATAGACACCTCTCATTGATTCTGTTTCCCTAGAGAACCCTAACTAATACAGCAGCCTAGCAAACTAAAATACCCCTGATATTAACAGTCCATTTTATGTATTCCTCAATTTTAAAATCTTTACTCATAATATCCTGTTGCTGTATTCTGTTGCTTTATGAAACCACAAAAACTGATGGATTCTTTTAAACTACTGTAAAAAATACCACCTTAGTGTTTGTTCTTTATTGGAAATGTGGTTTAATGCACCATAGAAGTGTTCTTAGATTTTAATAAATACTCGAATCACCTGAGGAACTTGGTACAAGGCAGATTCTTAATCAGTAGGTCAGGAGTGGAGCCTGAGGCTCTGCATTTCTAGTGAGCTCCCAGGTGGCAACATTGCTGCTGCAGAAGTATTACATGATATCTCTTCATGGGTTTTGATGCTTTATGGTTAGATATGTATGCATTTAGGCTTTTCATATCTTCATAGTGACTTATTATATATCCTATACCTTTATTATTATATATCTATCCTTGATAAGATTCTTTCTTCTGATATAAAACTTTTTTTATTAATATAGACCCTCTAGCTTTCCTTATATTTCCATCCTTTCATTTTCATCCTTTTTAACCTAGCTACACTTTGATATTTAGAGTGTATTTGTTATCTAAGGTGGATTTGTTATATATTTTGGTCTTGCTTTTTAATACAATTGGACAATCCCTGTCTTTGAATAGATGACTTATACTTCATGTAGTTTTTGATATTGTTGGATTTAAAGCTATTATTTAAAGATTGTTTCTGATTAGTCCCATCTATTCTTAGCTACTTTTTCCCTTTTTTCTGTGGCATTAATTTTATGATTCCACTTTGTCTCCAATATTGGCTTATTAGTTCAAACTCTTTATTTTTACTCTTTTTTTTTTGATGGGTGTCCTAGGGTATACAATATACATCTTTAGCTTGTCACAATCTACCTTCAAATTATATCACTTCATGTTTAAGAACCTTGCGAAATTGCCTCCTTCTCATCCTTTCTTCTAATATCATTATGCGTTTTACTCTACATGTGTTATAAACTCTATAATATATTGTTACTATCTTTGTCTAGTAAATTTCTTTTAGAGTGATTAAAAATAAGAGAAATGTCTTTTATGCTTACCTTTTCTGTTACCCTTCATTTCTTTGTGTAGAACTGTGGTAGATTGATTTATGTGTCCCAATTTGACATGTTCTTAATCTTAATTTGCATTCCTGTGGGTGTGAATCCATTGTAATATGACCTCTGGAAGCTGTTATTGTTACTTAAGTTTTGGCCCAACTGAATGAAGGTAGTAATCCATATTACTGGAGGCTTTATGAAAAGAAAGCCACAGGAAGGAGCCAGAAGCAAGAGGTTAGTGGGAACTCAGAATTGAAAGGAAAGGACATCACCATGCGATGGGAAAACCAGGGAACCCTAAGGATTGCTAGCAAGTCAGCAATAGACCACCACAGTCTTCAGGGAGAAATCTGGTCTTGCTGGTGCCTTGATTTTGGATTTCTGGCTTTGGAACCCATTGTCCAATAAATTTCTATTGTATAAACCAACCCTTGCATGGTATTTGAAAGCAGCCCAGGCAAACTAAGATAAGAGCTAAGTTTGCATCTGGTATCACACTCCGTTTGCTTGAAAAGCTTCCTTAAATATTTCTTCTAGAGCAATTCTAGCATTTTTCAGCTTTTGTTGTTTGAAAAAGTCTTTAGTTTATCTTAATATTTGTAAAGATTTGTTTGTTGGGATAGAATTCCTGGTTGTCAGTTTTTCTATTTTAGTACCTTAAAGATGTTACTCTTCATTTGTGGCTTACATAGTTTCTGAGGAGGAGTCTCTTGAAATTATTTTTTTCTTTGCTCCTCTATATGTAATTTGTATTTTTTCATCTAGATGGCTTTAAGAAGATTGCTTTATATTTGGCATTCTGCATTTGAACTATGATATATCTATGCGTTTGTTTTTTTCTTTTGCTCATAACTTTATTCCTCCCTCTCTTCCTCCCTCCCTCCATTTCTTTCTTATCCCCATCTCTCAATCTTACTTTTTCTTTCTTCTTTCCATTTTTTGTCTTTCCCATTCTCCCCCCCGCCCCCTTCCTCCTCCTCCATCTTCTTCTTTCTCCTCTGCCTGTATTATTCTGTTTGGGGTTCTGTGAGATTTGTGGATCTGTGATTTGATGTCTTTGACTCTTATTGGAAAATGCTTAGCTAATGACATTAAGTATTTGTTCTAACCCAGCTCTTGAAGAGCTCAGGTTGGCACAGCCCTAAGACCAAAGAACACACCAGGCACAGAGTGAGAGGGGTTTATTAGGAGTTATGAACAGGAGAAGATTCTTCTCAGTGGTGGCCAGCCAAGGAAAATGGAAATAGCACACCACAAAGGGTGGGGAGTGCAAGGAGCAACTTAGAGTTTAGGACAAAGACATTCCATAGGGTATGAGAACAGAGTTTCAGCAGGGTCTTATAACATAGGGGTCTATAGGTTCGATACCAACAGTGGTCAGAGGAGGGGAGTTTTCAGTGCTTTTTTTAGGATACCATCTGTATGTACTTTCTTCCCTGAGGAGGTCTGATGAACTTTAGCTTCTGTCCTGGTCATACAGGCTGCTACGTGCTGTGGGGCCTTATTCCCCATTAGGGAGGGGGACCCCAGGCCTTGGGTTCCCACAGTATTTCTTTGTGTTTCTCTTTTGTCCATCTGCAACTGCAATTTATGCATATGCTAGACATTTGGTATTATCCCACAGCTCTTGAATGCTCACTTCAGTTACTTTTGTATTTTTTACCTTTGTATTTCAGTTTATGTTGGGATTTGAATCATGTCCTCCACAAAGATATTCAAATCTTATCCTATGGGAGTGAACTCATTTGTACATAGGATCTTTGAAGATCCTATTTAGATGAGCCAAACTGAATGAGGGTGGATTTAGTCTAATAAGACTGGGTTCTTATAAGCAAAAGAAATTTGGAAATGGAAGTAGAAGCCACAGGAGGAGATAGAAGGAGACAGATGACCATGTGACAGAGGCAGAGATTAAAGTATGGATTGCTGACAAAACATCACCAGAACACTATCGATTTCAGAAAAGTCATGGCCTGCTGACCCTTTTCTTTTGGACTTCTAACCTCCAAAGCTTTGAGCCAATAAATTTCTTTTTTTAAGCCAGCTGGTCTGGTCTTTGTCACAGCAGTTCTGGGAAACTAAGATAGTTTTGAAAATTTCTAATGACCTTTATTCAAACTCACTGTTTCATCACTGGTGGAAGCCACTAATGAGACTCTCAAAGGAACTGTTCATCTCTGATATCAAGTTTCCTATTTCTAGCATTTCCACTCAATGTTTTCTTAATTTCCATCTCTCTGCTGAAATTCTCCATCTGTTCATCCATGGTCTCCACCTAGACCACTAGATTCTTTAACAATCATTCTTATTTCAAAGTCCTTATATGAAAGCTGCAAAACTTGGGTCACCTCTGATTCTGGTTCTGTTGATTGCTTTCTTTCTTGACGATAGATTACATTTTATTGTCTTTTTGATTGCTGTTTGAATTTAATTAAATGCCAGGCTCTGTGTAGAGAACCTATAAAACTGAGATAAATAGTATTTTTCCCTGGATATGGCATACCCCTTTTTCTCTCTGGTTGTTAGTTTGGGGGTTTGATTCAGACTAGTCAGTCATTACACTGAGTTGGATTTTGCTGATACTATTGTTACTTTCAGTGAACCACAGGTTTCTAGTTCCTCAAGAAGTAAACTTGTATTGCCTTGTGCTTAGGGTGGGAGCTAGGATGCTGAAGGACTCTTTTTCAATGTCCTTGCTTCATCTTCACCGTCAGTCATTTCTGCATGTCCATGCCACAGGGGGAATATCTCTTGAATCTTTTACTCTTTTCCTAGACTTCAGCATTTTTCCCACAGCTACTGATCACATCATGCATGCCTGCAATATGAAAAGGAGGCTCACTTCAGTTTCTTAATTTTTCTTGTAAGCAACTGGTAGAGGTTCATGGAAAAAAAAAAAAAAAAGAAGCTATGAGTGAAATTTCCCCATGTCAGAGGTTCCCAGGTATTCCAGAATGCCATGTTTCTTACACTTGATCTTTTAAAAATTCACTACAATTTTAACTGGTTTCTTCTTATTACTTGAATGGTGGGCATCTCTTTCTCCTATGCCCTGCCACAGGTGAAGTAGTTCCTATACTGTCTCTCTGCTTGGAGGGTCTTTACTTTCATTGGATTTCAGGTTATTTGCTTGCTCTATGATGTCTCTCTGAAGAGTTTAATAAAGTTGAAAATTTTGTAGTTTGTCTGGTCTTTTCTCACTGTTGAATGGGAAGAATAATCTTTGAAGCTATATATTTTCAGGTGAAGCAGAATATATGATTTTTTAAATGTTTCTAAAATAAAATCTAACTGTTAATATACCATCAGTCTCTTTATTCATGCTTTTCATCAAGGTCATTATCTTTGCTTAAGCAAAGAGAAAATCATTTACTCTCAAATGCATAGCTTTTGTGATATTAGCAACTTAGCCTGTATGCATATAAATGTTTTATTTCTATCAATTATTTTCATTTCCTATGGCTGCTGTTGACAAATTGCCCCAAACTTGGTGACTTAAATCAACAAATGTATTATCTCACAGTTCTGGAGGCCAGAAGTTCTAAATCAAGAGGTCAGCAGGGTCCTAATCACTCCAGAAGCTCTATAGGAGAATTTGTTCTATGACTCTTCCAACTTCTGGTGGCTGCTGCCATTCCTTGGCTAGTGGCCACCTAACTCCAATCTCTGCCTCTGTATGCACATCACGTTCTCTGTATGTGTGTCTAACCTTCCTCTGCATTTCTCTTATAAACACACTTAAAATGGCATTTGGGGTCCCCCAAGTAATCCCAGATTATCTCCTCATCTAAAGATTATTAACTTAATCCATCAACAAGACCCTTTTTCCTCATAAGGGAACATTAACAGATTACCGGGATTAAGATATGATATATTTGGGTGGCCATTTTTCTGCCTAATACACCAATGTTATTTTATTTTAACGGTATGCAAACTTTTCTTTAAAAGCATTGTTCTTGTGTGTGAATAGAGCACATTTGGGAGGCATTCCACAGCTGAAAGGAGGCCCGGAATAAAAGTTCTTTGATTCTGAACCTTTAATCAATAGAGATCATAATAATAAAGCTTACATTTACTGAATATTTACAATGTGCCAGGCTTGAGGCAAGTTCTCTAAAGCTTTGCCACTGGGAAGATGGTCTTAGGACAAAAAGCATTGAAATTGCCCAGGGACCTGTTGGAAATGCATAATCTTGGGTCCCACATTGGATCTACTCAAAGTCTGCGTTTTAATAAGATCCCAACCAATTTGCCTGCACACTAAAGTTTCAGAAAATGTCTTTTGTAGTATTATCTTATTTAACTACTATAAGTATTCTATGACATAGGTGTTACTGTTAATGCCTGTTTTTATACATGAGGAACACAAGATTTGGAGAGTCTGGCTACTTACTTAGCAGGTGGTGGACCCTATACTCAAGCCCAGAACTGTCTTTTCCCAGGTGATGAAATTAACCATTTATGATGTATTGTGTCTTCATGTAGTAAACAATGGATGTTACTGCATTAGGAAGTACAGTGTTATTGACCTTCCAGCAGCCCTTGTAAGGATTTCTATTTCCCTGTAAATTTCCCCAAGCTATGCAGTTAGTCAATGTCAGCCCTATGGGGTTCTTCCAAAATTGCATTCCCATATAGCATCCATCCTAGTTAAATTCTTTAGACTTGCCAAAAGGACCACTTAGTCAGTTGCCTGAGTGTTGGTAATGAAATGGCTTTTATTTTGCAGAAAATAAAAAATGTGCCAATTAGAGGCCTAACAACAGTATAACCCTGCCATCTGCTTCTTGCTCATTTGCACAGAAGGAAAAATTGACAAGGAGACACAACATGGCAAGCGGGCCAGACAACTATTTATGTTCTATGAATGGGGTGACTAGGGTTCTGTGGCATTTCATGCCTCTTAATAACTTTATGTTTCCTGATTTAAATTAAAAATTTCCCAGGTAGCTATATTAGGTGTGATGTTTCCCAGGTAACAAGAATCCTCTCACCACTCTCCTTTTATGCACATCAAAAATGGTTTTCAGCTCAAACCTCCTTCCATTCTAAATGATGGTAATGAATTCTCCACATCACCTTTATTTAAAACAAAAATACTTTTATTTTAAAAACACACATGAAGAATTATTAATCTTTATCTGTAATGATTTCATTTTAAGCCTGTTTTACAAGTTGGGGAGGACAGTAGAAAAAAGAACCAACATTCACCAAACTATACATAGCTTTACACATAGTGTTTCCTTTATGTCCCAGCACAGCCTTGAGAGGTAAGAAATGTTATGTTCATTTTACAGACCAGAGACCTGAAGGTCAAAAAACGTATCCTTGTCATGGGCCAAGATGACACAGCAAGTAAATGGTGGGGTGTGCCTGGCTGCAGTTTTTATGTTGTTGCTCTAAATGACCAAGAGTCTGTTCAGTACACCTTGCATTGATCGTAACTAGTCTTTGTGAGTTTACCTTGAATCTTGGCTTGGAGACAAACACCTTCTCTGTTAGTTTCTCTTTGGCCTTCAAGCTATGCTGGGTCAGGAAACATGTGCTGTTCATTCCTCAGCCGTGCTTTGGTTTTGCTGTATTTCAGCCACAGTTTTTTTATTAATGCTATAAAAAATAATTTTATAATCCTAAGGAAAAAGCCAATATCATAATGTTTCTTATCCAAAAAAAGGTTGTTCTTATGGTATCATATAGAGTATTATGTAGAGACTGAAGGACATCTCTGGTACTATATCCCATTAAGAATATAAAAACTCTGATACTGAGATTCTTTTCAGTCAAAGAAAGACAAACTTTTCTGTTGCTTACTTCACACCTCTCTTCCTTTGTGTGTATGTATATATATATATACACATTACTGTTTATGGACTACTTCAGATTTAAGATTTTATAGAATCTTTTATTAAAGAATTTATCTTTTATGCAAAAAGATTCATCTTCAATAAAATGTGGACATAATTTTTGAAGAGATTTAAAATGTTGGAAATGGCAGGTCCCTCTTGGAATCCTGCTGCATGGAGGATCTGTGGTTTGATGTACTGAACCTGAAGCCAAGCAGTTTGCAATCCTTTCCTATTGGTGAGAAGACTCCTGTTCAAAGATGGGGAAATGATCTTAACAGCAGAAATCGCAATAGTAAGTTTGGCTTACTCCTATTCCCACAGGTATGTAAAAAGGTGATGTGAATCAAATCACCCTTAAAAAAAAAGAGTATACACACATTTATCTGAGGCAAGAAAGAAGCAATATGAATCCTTAGGCTCTGCCAAGCATTGTTTAAATATTTTTTTTAAGTGTTCAGCACTCTTTATTTGGTAGTATACATAAACCACACCAAAATGCCTTTTGTTAATTAAGAAACAACCTTTCAGATATAGGAATTTTAATTAGATGGACACAGTTGAGACCAGGAAGGTAAAGTGGACATAGCTACCTTCTTTTCAGCACCTGCCTTTAAACAGGCTTATGAATGCCTGTTGAAACCCAGGCGAGTCTTGTTCTATTCTGAGTCAGTGAGGGATTTCCCTAGTATTTGAATATGTTCATAAAACTAGTTATATAAATCTAAATATAGAATCAATCTCCTTTAGGTTGTGAGTTGGCATTCACCAACTTTGTGAAAGTTGACTATTACTAATTCAACCTAGCCTCAAGTCCAATTGTATCTGTAGAGGAGGGAAGTAGTGATAGCACTTGCTGAACCAGAATTACTATCAACATTCAAAAAGCTTGATCATATTCATTTAATTATAAGCCAATCTCATTTAACTCAAGACTGATCAATAAAAATATCCTGTCAGCCATTCAAGATCTGAATTGCAGTGCATGTGATCAATTTAAATACGGCGCATGTAAAAAAGTCACAAGACATCTCTTTTTTTCTAATAAATAATGGAGTGGCCGGCTATTACTCACTAGTAGCTTTTTGAGATAAGCTACCAAGCCTGCCCTTTAAGCCTTCTTCTTAATGCCAGCAAAAATAATTTTTGTTCCAGGCATGTACTTCTTGGGATTCTCCAAATACTCCATCAGTGCCTCCTCTTCCCGAGTGATGATGCCTTTGTTCTTGTTGGCATCTGCGTAAGAGAAACAAGGGGCCTGACCTGTCTTCCACACAAACAGACCATGCTGATTTGGCCCAGTCTTGTACTTGCTTCCCTTTTCCACGGTGTGGCACTGGGCACACTTCTGAACAAAAATCTTCTTGCCCTTCTCAACATCATCCATTTTGAATTCGCTCCCTTGTCATGCAGAACTCGAAGGTCCCCTCTCAGATGCTGGATATCTTGCTCTCTAAAACATTTTTTAAAACCATGAGCTATTTCAAGAAAAAGCAACTAAGATTAAGTTCTTTCTCTATAAAACCCCCAGCACCCATTGCGACAATAATTGTTTTCTCCTTTTGTGAACTTATCACAATTATATTTATAATAAAATTTGCAATCTGATTAGTTCCTCCTTGTTCTTGAAGATTCTGCTAAAATGGACTGAAACCCCATCTTCAGTACAGTGTGAAGCCCAAAATCTTACCGTTTATCAGAGGATTCTTGGATGGTTTTGGCCAAGCCAGTTCTGGCTCTGATTTCCCAATCTTTCTTCCATTTGATTACTTGTGCCTATCAATTCTTCCCCTTAATTTTCCCTAACACCAATCACACACAGTTTCTGTGTGTGGCGGACTTTAGCTGAAGAGTTGGGCAGTAGGGGGTGGAACAACAGAGCACAGCACAGAAGTTACAACAGAACAGATTCTGCTGTTACAAAACACTTTTCAGTCCTTTTTCTACTCCCAACAATTTTCCTGCCTCCCACCTACTTTCCTGCCCCCCCACCACTAATCTTCCACTACCAATTAATTTTCAACCATTATTTCTTTGAATATTATTTGTCTTTTTCTCTCTTCTTCCCCTCCTTATGCTGTGCTTAATGGTGTCACACTTCTCTGAGGCTCTCTTCATTTTTCTTCTTTCCTTTTTCTTTCTATTCTTCATATTGCATAATCTCTGTTGATCTATCTTCAAGTTTGCTGGTTCTTCTGTCACCTCAAAACCATGTCTCAGTCTCTTTTCTGGCCCACAAAGAATAGAGATTCTGTAACACAGAACTGGGGAGATTAAGAGATGCCAGTGGCCTGACCTTCTAGGGGTGGAACAGTAACCTTAAACTGGAAGCTATAGGGGAGTGAGCCCCATTTTCTTGGCTATAGCTCCCCACTATAGAATTTCCATTGCATGTAACTGGGGGTTGAGGGGGAAGTAGGTCTTGGATCCAATGCTATAGACTCTCACTGTTCTTGCAGAGATTTAGTAGATTTGACTGAATAAATGTTTCTCCATTTGTTGTATGCCCTTAGGACAATTCCCAGAGACTTTATATTATATATATATATACACATGTACACACACACACACATATATATATATATATATATAGTTTTCACCAGCTAAATGGTCATCCTACTGAGTATACAAAAACTCTGAACCTCTCACACAGCTATTCTGGATGTCTGCCCCACCCCCACCCCAAATAAATTTTACTGGTTTTCTCTTCTACTCAATCTCCACCTTATCACCAAGCTGTTGGTTTTCTTCCTCTTGCCTGACCTCTAAATTTCTTTCCTTGCTTTTATCCATTCCCAAATAATTCTTGTTCTTTTTAAATGCAAGATAATTTAGTTACCTCATTTTATGACTCCTCATCCTCCTTTCCAATTAAAAACACATGGCCTACTGAGGTGTTTGCTAAAGAAAGTTCCCCTCTCTCAGGATGAATTCTACAATCTAGCTCACAAATCAGCAAGATTTTCTCCTATGATGCATTATGTTCTATTGTTTGTGTACTCAAAGCCAGTATAGTTGTAAGAAGACAGGTGCTGAGACAGGACAAGAACAGAGTTCCTGCCCTTGAGAGGATTGCGGTCTTCTAGAGGAGACAGACTTGGGAATAATCAATGGTGACTGGGTTCAAAGGCTAAACTAGAAGTGTGAGCATGTGCTCTCCTGGAGGTTACACAAAGTTTCAGAGAGGGAAGCAATTGCAAATAGTCCAGTTGAGGAAATGGCAATGTGGGCATGGGGATCCTGAGCAGAGAGGCTGGAAAGGCAAAACCATGCCACCTGGGTTAACCAGGTGTTTCAGATTCTTGGTCTGCAATTAGCTGTGGTTTAACCAGAGCTAATTCATATCAATTGAGGTCTTCTGTATTTCAGTAACTGTGTCAGACTCTGCTGGACATAGGTAAGGCTTTCTGTAAATCATTGCTTAAATCTTGTTTTGAGATGTTGGCTCTCCTCCTAAAGTGGCAGTTAATATCTCATACCATAAAGAGAGCAGACAGACAAACCCATTTGAGGACTTACCAGGAGGTATCCTAGATACTATTTTAAAGCTCACCCCACTCTCCATCCAACCTGTATAAGCAAAAGACTAGACCCTTAAGGGAGTTACTGGAAAGAGTCCTTGAGAAAGGGGGGAATCTGTCCCAGGCAAGTGAAGGGACACTAGGAGAACCTATCAGAAAGACTGGGTTTACCTTAAAAATGGGCACTGGTACCTCAATCTGTGGCTAACCCATACACAGCATCTACTATGTGCCACAAACACTTGGAAACATTTTGTTTGTATGTGGACTCATTTAATCCTCACAGCAACCCTATGATATTGATATTTTATTTTTTTCCATTTTATATATGAGGACACTGAGGCTTGCTCTAGGTCACATGGAAGGTAAATGAAAGACTTGGTTTTAAATACTGGGAGTCTGGCTGCCTCTCAGAGAGAGTAACTAGGCTCAAAGCATCGTGAAAGAACCCAGCTGAAAGAGCAGACTGCTGGAGCAGGGGAACCCTAGCATAACAGGCAGTGAGGAAGGGGAACTTAGTAGACACTCCAAGAGGTCATGAAGATGGGGTGCTGCCTAGTGAAGAAGGAGAGAGTTGCAGAAAGATGGAATAGTGAAAGAATGGATCACCCTCCCACTATTGGTGGTGTGTGGACCAGGGATCAGGCCTGAGCTGAAGGAAGAGGAGAATTTGGATTAAATATGGTATATGGTATAAGACCATAACCCTAATGCATTTAAGTGCATCCTCACTATCACTGGGGCTTAAGAGGCAATGTTTATCCCTCTTCCCTGCCTGATTTCTTTCCCAATCAACTGATATACACTTATTCCTTCCACATCATGGTTTTGATGTATCATGGGTTGGCATAAGAAATTAAATGGGAATTTGGAGGGAGTTTTGTGGAAGTGGCACATGACACATGAACGCCAGCAGATGACACAGAAAGGCCAAAAATGTGTAGGATTGTCATAAAAAGGCATTCCAGTAGACTTTTGCATCATGAGAGAAAAGTCTTAGTCCTTATTGCCTAAAGGAAAAATGAAGATGAAGGGTCTATCCCTATGGATTTTCAGAATGGCAAAGGCTGGTTGGAAAAAAAAAATATTTTTGCCTGTGCAATGTAAAAGTAACAGGAGAGGCAGTGTCTGCAGATCAAAAGGCAGCTAGGGAGTTTCCTAAAATCTTGAAAAAAAATTTTTATGCAGATTTTCCAGATCACTGGGCCACTATGCCTAATTCCCATGATGTGAAAGAGGTGACTGTATTAGAAGTTGCACAGGAGAAGGCTTAAAATAGAGCACTTTTAAACTTTTTACAGCTAACACTGGAGAATGAGGGCTTCCAGTGTGCAGTAGCATCTAGCTTTGCCAAATCTTATCCCAGAATTAAGTCACCTACCCAGTGACAAGCAGAATTGAGTGACTGCGGTTCAAGGAACAGTGAGGAAAGCGGAGGAAAGGGGAAAGGTGTTCCTCGAGTGGATATTCTTCCACTTGGACGTGTGAGGAGGGGAGAATAAGTGCCTGTCTCAGGTTTTCAGGGCTGCTATCACAAATGCCACTAGCTGGTTTTGGCTTAACAATAGGCATTACTGGCTCACTGTTTTGAGTCTGGAAGAATTTCAATATCAAGATATCAGCAAGAATTTCTTTTTCCAGAGTCTATAGTATTCTAGTGCTGGCTGCTAGCAATCCTGGGCCATGTGACGAGAGGTGTCCTCTCCTTTCTTGGCTCTTCTGGTTTCCACTCACTTCTGGCTTCTTCTGGGCTGACCTTCTTCAACTTCTGGCTTCCTTATTCTTCCCTTTATCATCTCTAGTAATATGGATTAAGACCCACCCTCATTCAGTTTATTCTTAACTAAAAACATATTCAGGAGGTTTATTTATAATGGGTTCACTCCCACAGGAGTGCAGATTAAGATTAAGAACATGTCTGTGCTGGGTACATAATTCAATATAACATGGTGCTCTCAATAGTTACCTGAATGACATTGTTCTTAAAACTGAAAGTGACCAGAAATTGTTAGAATTCTCCACAAATATCGGCAGAAGGCAGGGATAGGAACATGGGCAGGTTGTGTCTGGAGGCAGTGGTTGGTTGGTGTAAAATATGGGCTGTTCCCTGAACCCCGAAAGTCCAGCCCATTTCACATGTCAGTGACACTTGCACACAAGATCATTTGTACTCAGTTTCAATATGAGGAGAGAACCCACAGCCCTAACTTTTTTTTAAGTGTTAACTATGGTCCCTCTTTATTTATTTTACTTCATTATTTATTTATGCTATTTATGCTTCCCCCACTCCTGTTCTCCCACTGATTGCAATGTTATTCAAATTAATTTTCATAAATAAATGATTCCAACAATGGAATAAGTATAAATTAGTTGCCATATATTGTGCATCCATTTTGGTAAATAAAGAATGTGATGTTAAGTATTTTATGCTTGCATAAGCTCTTGGTTTCTCTGATAGTTAAAATTTTTTGACTACTACTTCATCATATCCTCTTCATTATCCTTCAGATTCCTTTAAACTCCATACATTTATTTCAATGGAGAGTGATAAAGGAAAATGAAACAGCTCCTTAGCTAGAATCCTGCTGGAATACAACAGTCAAAAACACACACATTCTCACAGCTTCTTTTCTTAATGATTATTCTTCTGCCTTAGTTTTGAGGCACTTTAAAAACCAACAAGAGTTAACATAGTCATTTAAAGAAAATCATCCATTGAAAATTGGTAACTCTCTCCTATTTCAGAATTCAGACTAAGTTTTGGGCTAGAAGGCCCTCCTGGGTGTGATGATTAATTTTATGTGTTGAGTTGGCTAGGTTATGGTGGCCAGTTACTTGGGCAAATGCTGGCCTCTTTATTACATTTCAAAGATGGCTTTAGCATTTGCAATCAATCACCTGACCTTAAATGAAGGAAATTACCCTCTATAATGTGGGTGGGACTCATATGTTCAATTGGAGGCCTTAAAGAACTGAGGTTTCCAGATGTCAGAAGGAATTTTGCCTCTCAAGACTACATCCTCCACTCCTTCCTGAGTTTTCGGCCTCAGGAGCTCAAAGTCAAGAATTCATCATCACTTTCACAGGAATTTCCAGCCTTCGGCCAGCAAATTCATTCTTTCCAGTCCCCATATATGTGTACATACACACATACACATACACATATATATGTCTTGTTAGTTGTGTTTCTCTGGAGAACCCTGACTGATACACGGGCCCCCCAAATTTATTTCAAAAATATGTTAGATAGGGAGAATTCTTGACCATTTTTGTCTTTTTCATTTTTCTCCTTCATCTTTCATTTTTTCCCTCTGTTTTCCTCCCTTACCCTCACCAAATCAAGTTTCCTCCTCTTTCTTCACTTCTTCAACAGATCCAGATTATAGGAACTGAACCTTAACTCTGAAGACCTTGAGGACAGAAGTCTATTTCTGGAGGTTTCCATCAGCGCCTGGGAAGGCTTTGACTGCTGCGGCTCAGGTCACCTGCCCATCTATGTGCGTGGCCTGAAGGACGTGGCTCTGAGCTGCTAGGGCTTGCCTACAGGTTACAGCCTGAGAGTTGAGTGGTGGCCAGGAGGACAGAGCACCAGAAAGGAGTGGCTCCTCATAAGCTCAGAAGGATTTCCTTGTCCAAAGAAGGGGAGATGAATGAAGGGGAGATGAATGAGAAGAAAGAACAATAGACTCCCTCTACACTTTTTCTGGATATATTTTTACCTTGATGCCACACTAAGAAAGGTCTTTCTCAACACAAGAGTACACTTTGGCAATGTTTTTGCGGTTATATTTAATGCAATGAGAATTTGTCTCTGGTGTGAAGAAGAGGTATCTTTTTAGTCCATTCCAGAAATGGACAATTTCTGAAAAACTGTTTATGGAGTAATTCAGCCTTTCTCAACTGAGTTTAATTAACGTTGTATTGGAAATCTAAAATGGCATGCACAGATGCAGGGCCAACAGAGGACTGATGTCGCCACTATTTCCACAATGTCCTGCATGTCTCGGAAATGCCACAGCTTTTCTAGGGACCCTCTGGATTGGCTCTTAGACGCCCCATGGGGCTTGTGGGTCCCAGAGACCATGAACCTCGCCTGAGGTCCTTCTTCCCTGTTCACTACTGTCATGGAGGTGTGGGTATGACCAAGGACTATTAGTTTTTCATATATTCATTTATTTACCCACAGGTATTTCTTTTAAACAATTGTGAAGAACTCATTCACACTCTTCTAATCAGTTTGAAATAAATATATTTATATACTTTTTGGTCAACTCTAGCAAATAATGACAGTTGAGAACAAGGATATATTTTCTTAGGTATTAGATATTTAGATAAGAAATTAAATGAATTTAAAATAAGAATTTTAGGTAGTTATTCTATGATGGAAACAGCACCATAGAAATCCCAGCTCTCCTCTTTATCTGTTTGCTCTTAGGCTAGTTCCCTAACAAGTAAGCATAGGCTTTCTCATGAATAAAGGGTATACTATAACTTTAAGGGTTATTATGAAGATTAAATGAGGTTTATTGAATATTCTTTATCAAGCTGGCAGTATGCTAACATTGCTGATGTGGTCAGGGCCTAATTAGATGTAACTCATTTAAAATATATATATATGTATTTTATTGAGATTGTTCACATACAACTATCCAAAGTTACAAAGTGTACAATCAATTGCCCATGGCACCACCATGCAGCTGTGTATCCAACACAATTAATTTTTTTTTTCAATTTTTAGAACATTTTCACTACTCCAGAAAAGAAATAAAGGCAAAATAAGAAAACTCAGATCCTCCCATACCACTAACCACTCCCCTCTCCATTACTGATTCATAGTTTTGGTATAGTACATTTGCTACTGTTGATGAAAGAATGTTAAAATACTACTAACTGTAGTATATGGCTTGCAATAGGTATTTTTTTTTCCTATATGCCCCTCTATTATTAACTTCTAGTTATAGTGTCATACATTTGTTCTAGTTCTATTTGTACAGTTAATCACAGACATTGTCCATCACGAGATTCACTGTTTTATACATTACCATCTTTTAACCTTCAACTTTCCTTCTGGTGACATACATGACTCTGAGCTTACCCTTTCCACCACATTCACACACCATTCAGCACTGTTAGTTATTCTCACAACTTGCTACCATCACCTCTGTCCCATTTCCAAACATTTAAGTTCACCCTAGTTGAACATTCTGCTCATAATCAGCAATGGCTCCCCATTCTTTAGCCTTGTTCTATATCCTGGTAACTTATATTTCATGTCTATGAGTTTACATTCTATAATTAGTTCGTGTCAGTGAGATCCTGCAATATCTGTGCTTACGGGTCTGTCTTATTTCACTCAATATAGTGCCCTCAAGGTTTTTTCATCAACCCATTTCTTTTAAGATGGGTTTGTTCACGCACCATACATTCCATCCTAAATAAACAACTGTTTGTTCCCTATATAGTCACGTATATTTGTATTGCGCACCATCGCCACTCTCTATATAAGGACATCTCCATTTCTTCCACAAAGACGGAGGAAGAGTCAAAGGAGGCAGAGAGGCAAAAGAAAAGAGAAAGAGAGAAAAACAAACAAACAAACAAACAAACAAACCAAAAAACTAAACTTGATAGCTAGAAAGTGACAAAAGGAAAGATAGCATTAACCTAAAGTAGAATAAAGAGTCGGACAACATCACCAATGCCAGGAGTCCCATACCCTTCCCCTATTCCCCACCCCCTCATATGCATTTAGCTTTGGGATATTGCTTTTGTTACATTAAAGGAAGCATAATACAATGTTTCTGTTAATTCTAGCTTCTAGTTTGCATTGACTGTATTTTCCCCTCAATCCCACCCTATTTTTAACTCCTTGCAATGTTGACATTCATTTGTTCTACCTCATGTAAAAACATATTTGTACCTTTTATTACAATCGTTGAGCACCCTAGGTTTCCCTGAGTTACACAGTCCCAGTCTTTATCCTTCGTCTTTTGTTCTGGTGTCCCACGTGGTCCCAACCTTTCTCTTTCAACCATATTCACAGTCATCTTTGTTCAGTGTACTTACATTGCTGTGCTACTATCTCCCAAAATTGTTTTCCAAACCTCTCACTCCTGTCTTTCCCTTTCTGTCTACAGTGCTTCCTTTAGTGTTTCCTGTAGAGTAGGTATCCTGTTCACAAACTCTGTCATTGTCTGCTTGTCAGAGAATATTTTAAGGTCTCCCTCATATCTGAAGGATAATTTTGTTGGATATAGGATTCTTGGCTGGTGGTTTTTATTTTTCAGTATCTTAAATGTATCACCCCACTTCCTTCTTGCTTCCATGGTTTCTATTGAGAAATCCACACATAGTCTTATCAAGCTTCCTTTGTATGTGATAGATAGCTTTTCTCTTGCTGCTTTCCAGATTCTCTCTTTATCGTTGATGTTTGATAATCTGCTTATTAAGTGTCTTGGCACAGGCCTATTCAGATCTATTCTGTTTGGGGTAAACTGCGCTTCTTGGATCCATAATTTTATGTCTTTCATAACAGATGGGAAATTTTCATTGATTATTTCCTCCATTATTGCTTCTGCCCCTTCTCCCTTCTCTTCTCCTTCTGGGACAGCAATGACACATACATTCTTGCTTTTCGTTTCGTCTTTAAGTTCCTGGAGACATTGCTCATATTTTTCCACTCTTTTCTCTATCTGTTCTTTTGTGTGTAGGCTTTCAGTTGCCTTGTTCTCCAGTTCCTGAGTGTTTTCTTCTGCCTCTTGAAATCTGCTGTTGTATGTTTCCATTGTGTCTTTCATCTCTTGTGTTGTGCTTATCATTTCCATAGATTTTGCCAGTTGGTTTCTTGAACTTTCAATTTCTACCTTATGTATGTCTAGTGTTTTCATTATATGGTTCAGCTCTTTCATTGTATCTTCCCTAAACTTTTTGAATTGACTTGTTAATTGTTTCAATTCCTGTATCCCGGTTGAAGTGTAAGTTTGTTCCTTTGACTGGGCCATAACTTCATTTTTCTTAGTGTAGGTTGTAGTTTTCTGTTGTCTAGGCATGGTTTCCTTGGTTACCCCAATCAGGTTTTCCCAGACCAGAACAGGCTCAGGCCCCAGAAGGAAGAAATATTCAGTATCCGGTTTCCCTGAGGGTGTGTCTTAGAAAATTGGTACACCCTGTGATGCCTCAGGTCACTGTGCTTTTCTGCCCAGCAGGTGATGCCTGTCAGCCTGTAGTTCCAGACTGGTGTAAGGAGGTGCAGCCTGTGGCTGTTTTCCCCCGGGCTCTGGGGTCTGGTTCTGAATGAAAGGCAGGTAGTAGAGCTGGTCCCCACCCCTCTCTTCTTAGAGAATATAGACCCCCTAGGGGGAGGTCACTAGCATCTCAATGGTCTCTGTCTGCCTGTACTTTCTCCACCCTTGTCTGGGTCAGAGCACTGGGAACTGAAAGTGGCTGAGGCTTTCTCCACTGAGCTGAAAAAGAAACAGAAAATCCCCTTCAGGGCTAGTTCATGGTGACCCTCTGGCTCTCCAAGGCTAGTCACCACCAAAAGCCTCTGTCTGCTTGTTGGGGATTTGTTGCTTGTAGTGAACAGTTCACACTTGCTAATTAAAATCCCAGTTGGAGCTCAGCTGAGCTATATTTGCTTGCTTGGAGATAGCTGCTCTCTGGCACCACAAGGCTTCTCAGCTCAGGCTGTGGGGGGAGGGGGCTCCCGGCTTGGATCTGCAGTTTTTGCTTACAGATTTTATGCTGTAATCTCAGGCATTCCTCCCAATTCAGGTTGGTGTATGATGAGTGGACAGTCATGTTTGTCCCCCTGCAGTTATTCCAGATTATTTACTAGTTGTTTCTGTTTTTTTTTAGTTGTTCCAGGGGGACTAACTAGCTTCCACTCCTCTCTATGCTGTCATCTTAGATCCTCTCCTTGTAACTCATTTTTAAACCCACAAAATCACCCTCACATCTTGCTCAAGCCAAACTCTCTAAATATAATAAACAATCTTATTAAATCCCCCAGCAATTTAATGTTGCTTATTTATGTTAATAAAACATTCTCTACATCTGTTCTAGCACTATTTATGGTGCTACTCAAATCAATGTCCATGGACACGATATCCCAAGAATGAGTGAAGGACAAATAAACTGAAGCAACTGTAACTTCCTGGCCCACAGTGAGGAGCTTTTCAAATATAAGTCATTTAAAAATTTAAATAGGTGTTGACAAACCCGGTATACTATCAGCAATAAATATTTTGGCTGCACTTCCTATAAGAATTTGTTTTAAAGCATAAGATACACATCTGTAAGCCTCAGGCAAATGTGTTGATTTCATCCTTTTTCTGTTTTTTTAGCTGTTTAGAAACAAACTTTCTTCTTCCATATCCATTAGCTCTTCCTGAAGAGCATGCTCAACCCCATCTGAGGGACAGGAATATACAAATGGTGCAAGGAAAGTGTGTGGATTCCTGAGGTTTGGGGTGGTCACTGCTCAGAGCTTGCCTCACTCAATGGCCCTTCACTGTAGCTGTTTTATATATTGCAGGGACCAGCAGCACTTTGGCCTTGTTTTATATTAAATTAAAAATACACAAATCAACATTTTCAAAGCAAAAGTGAATATGGGGACACTTTTGTATTTTTAAGTGCAAGTTGGATATGAGTGTGAGTTTGGTATTTTTGGATCTCTTTTGTGGAGGACAGTCTAGAATGACCCCATGAGCCTCACCTTTTGGTATGTAAGCCCATGTCTGATTCCCTTTCCTTGAGTGTGGTTAGGACCTATGAATTGTTTCAACCCAGTAGAACACGGCATAGTTGACAGGATGTAAGTGATTCCATGCATGCGACTCTGATTGTAAGATTGCAGCACCATATTGCTGGAGTCTTCCTGTCCCCTCCTTGCTGGCTTTGAAGAAGTAAGCCACCATTAAGTAAGTGGCCCTGTTGGGGAAACCCATGTAGCAAGGAATTCCAGGTTTTCTCCAGCAGCTAAAGGAGGCCTCTGGCCAGCAACCAGCAAGAAAATGAGGCTTTTGGTCTTTGAGCCACAAGGAAATGAACTCTGCCCACAACCTGAAAGAGCTTGGAAGTGGATCCCTCCCCATTTAAGCTTCTGATGAAACTACAGTCTCAGCCAACACCTTTGTTTGACTTTGTGAGATCCTGGGTCAGAGAACCTGACCCACTATAGACAATAAATATGTATGCTAATTCTCTAAACTTGTGGCTACTGATTGTGCAGCAAGAGATAGTGAATATACCTTTTTTTGTTCTCCAAATTTGTCATCACTTCACATGCCCCATAGTTATCATTTGATGAGCTGATCAGCTGAAGTAAGGGATTATCTTAATCATGCAAATGGACAATCTCAAAGGGTAAGTAAAAGTCAACATCTAAGGGCCAATGGTATAGTAGAAATTGTTTGAAGCTCTGGCCTGCAATTAAGACTCTGGGTTCCAGGCCCAACTCTAACATTTCTTATCATTCCAATTCTTGAACTTCTTTTACAAATGAAAATTAAAAGATTGAACATGATAAATTTTAAGTTCTATTGTTGCTCTAAATCCTATAATGAACTTTAACCCTACAGCTCTAAGAGTTATAACTTTACTACCTATAGTTAACTGTTGACTAAACCTCTTGTTTATTTTGGAATTCCTGATGCTCATAAATGCCTGGTTGGGATTAAAAGGGATTTATTTACTAACTAAAGAGAGCACATTAACTTCTCAGTGGAAACCAGCAAATTAATTTACATAATATTTTTTTCATCTCATCTGTTTTGTTAAGTTGGGAGATCTGTCAGAAGGAACGACTATTTACAAGCAGCTTGTTAAGTAGAATAGATCCTCTCATTCATTAATGTATTAAAATGATCATTTTTCTTTCCAAGTGTAAGAATTTGAAGTGTTCAGCCTTTATACATTCCCTAGCAGCAACAACAACAAAACAACAACAAACAAGCAGAAAGGGTGAAGAAAGGAAAAGAAAAAAAAAAAAAAATCCATCAGGATCACACCAGGAAACTAATAAACATAATTTGTTAATCCCATCCATTTTATTCTCTAAAATAACATTTCATGCACCACAGTTAGAATAGGGTTTCTTTTTGGCTTACTTTTTCTGTGTGTATTCAGTCTTACGGATTCAGACATCTCAATAAAATAGGATCTAGTTTATATGGTTAGCACTAAAAGAAGATATTATGTCATCATGAAAGGTTTTAAAATATATGTGGGCATGTGGATATCTATCTATCATAGTCTAAGAGGCCCAGATGGTAAACTCTAAGCTCAAAAGTTTCTGAGATAAACAGCAGAGCCCCATATCAACATTGCTTTGAAAGTTATGAAGAGAATTTCAAAAGAGGAAAATAGAATAGAGGTGTAGAAAGCTAAACTAAAGCTAAAATGTGTGTTTCTTCCTCCCTTTCCTAGGATGAGACCATGGCAAGGGGGTGTGGGAAGGCCTAGCACAAACAGAGGTGTTTCCTATGGGGACAGGAAGGAAGAGAGGCAGGTCTTAGGGGAGGAAAGAGGAGCTTACTTCTTGGACTCAGGGCACAGCCACCTCCTGGGGGAGGGCTTAGGTAGAAGCTATGGTGTCTACCCAGTTACAGGGCTAGAAGGAACAGCACTGTTGAAGTGCACATGTTGAAAATAAAGAGGTCAATGAATATATATAAATATTAATATGTAGTATATTAATATACAGTAATAAATACAAAATTTGCCCTGATGGCGGCTAGACTTTGAGGGGGAGGGTGTTGACAATTGAAATGGAAAAAACAACTTCTTAAAAGGGGTTACCCTATAACTTGCAAAAATAGATAAACTGGACCCAAACCAACCAAACCATGGTGTCCTTCATAGACTCAAGTCAAAATCCTTCAATGTCAACTCATTTAGACTCATTTGTTCCAAGATAAGACCACAGATAAACTGATGGCAACAGTAACTATGGACAGACTTCTGTGTTCTGAAGATGAGATCCCTGAGTGTTCCAGCAGACCCCAATTTATAAATTCTGACCATTCCAGCTGATCCTGTCCTATGACTAGTTCCAGCCTCAAAAAACCTTATAAATACCTCTTTCTTAATCACCCCTTTTGAGACACCCTATAATTTCTCTTGGCATGTAATTTCCATTGCTGCAACATGCAAGAAAACAAACTCTGCTCACTACAGATGTGGTTTTGGTAGTCCTTGACTTATGAACGTCTACATAAGTTAACAGACCCTTGTAACCATGACTTAGATTAAGAAATGGAATATTGCCTGCACCTCTGAAGTCCCCTGTTGTCCCTCCTCCCATTCCTGACCCCTCCATATGATAACCACTATTCTGACTTCATTCATCATGGATTATTTGGCTTGTTTTAACTTTTTATAAAAGTAAAATCAAGCACACATAATACTTTGTATCTCTCTTCTTTTGTTCAGAGTTATCTTTTTTGAAAATCATCCATTTGCTGTGTGTAGCAGTAGTTGGTTCATTCTCATTTATGTATAGTATCCCATTGTGTGACTATATCGCAATTTATGTAGCCATTCACTGTTGGCCATTTGGGTGTTGCCAATTTGAGGCTATTACAAATAATGCTACGCTGAACATTATTGCACATGTCTTTTGGTGCACAGAGGCATGCACTACTTTACATGGAAATCTTAGGATTTGCATTTGTTCAGCTTTTAGTGGCTACTGACAAACAGTTCTCTGATTTTGTACCAATTTATACTCTCACTTGCACTGTATGAGGCAGTAGTTCTTCTCACTGTCTGTACATTAAAGTCACTTTGGGAGTTAAAAAATTTCCAGATGTCTGGAGCCTGTCCCAAAACAATTAAATTAGAAGCTGGGGACTCCTAGTTTTTAAATGCTTCCCAGGTAATTCTAATGTACAAATAGGGTTGCTAAGCCTCAGAGGTTCTATACCAGCAACACTGTCCAATAATGGAAAAGTCTGCCATATGGAGAAGAGGGTTCAGACAACTGAAAAGGCTCCAACCCAGTGCTTCTCAATCTTTAGCATGCATCAGAGTTACCCAACATATACTTGGTTGAGTAGGATCCATTTGCTGATACAGGGTTCACATTTCAAGTGCACCTGATCTAAATCAAGCCCAGGGTTGGTCCTCTTGCTCCGCTTAGTTGAATACATTCAGATGCCATAAGTATCTGTTGTGTATGCTAACATATTAGCTCCAAGTGGAGTTTTACATAATGAAATCAGGTGAAATTAAATAATTCTTTAGAACTAAGAATTTTGCATCAGGAGCAAAGATTTTTAAGTCTGTTCATAGACTATCAACAACCCATTTGTATAAAGGGATCTCCTGTAATCTATAGTGAATTAGAATAAATTTCTATAATATATTCTCTCAGGCAGTTTTCACAATTCAGAGTGATCCCTACATTCTCCAACCCCTTAAGTTAATTTTAGCCTTTCTGTTGGGGTTTGGTAGTATCTTCTGCTTGTCTATCAGGTTTTCACCCCAGTAACTCCTCTCAGGCATCATCTCAATCCATGACGCCACCACCTAAGTTTCTATCTCCAGTGTAGACAACTAATGACTGAGATCCAGCATCATAGATCCAATTGTCTGTGGAACATCTCCATGTAAAAGCCTGACAGATCCCACAAACAAACCATGTTCTGAGTTAAATTCATTATCTTCACTAGTTCTGCCTCTGTGTCCCCTAAATCAATGAGTGGCACACATATCTGAGAATTTGAGAGCCCTCCTTGGATTCTTCTTCTCTGTCATTCCCAAGCCAAATACAAAATTATATGTCTTGAATTTGTCTCATATCTCTCCTCCTTTCCTGTCTCCACTTCCTAGCTCAGGTCACCATCTTCTTTTGCCTTCTCTACTGAAATAATCTCCTAAATGTTCTTCTGGCCACCAGTATTGTTCCCAACCAAACTGATTTTCTACACATTAGCAGGAGTTATATTTTAAAGAGCAAATTGATCATGTCTCTCCTCTGTTTAGAACAATGTAATAGCTCCTATAATCCTCAGGATAAATTGCAAGTCCTTTCTCCTGATTTGCAAGACCCTGGCTCTCCTCGCCACCTTGTCTCTGGCCATTCTGTCCTTTGTATTCTGCGCTGCAGTCATATTAAACTGATATCTGGCTCTCAGCCATGTTCTTCTCTCTTTTTCCATCAGTGTTTTCTCCATTCCTTTCTCTTCTTCCTGTACTTCATCACTTTCCCAAGGTTCCACTTCCTCTAGAAGGTTTTGTCTTCTTATCCATCCAGCTTGAGTTAAGCAGCTCTTCCATGTGCTCTCGCAGCTCCTAAACTACCCTTCATAACACTCAGAACTGTGAATTCAAATTACGCGATTACCTTTGAGGGCAGTATGGGACTGTATTTGTCAGGCTCATCATTTCTCCCCTCAGAATCTAGTATAGTGTAAAAAGAACATTTAAAAGTTACATTTACAAAATTTTAAAAGTGATAAAAATATTTTTATGCAAAATTAAAAATTATTCCTCAGCTGAGATATAGTTATGTCTACTAGACACCATTTTTAAGTCATTTAATTTCTTTATATCCTCTTTTTACCCTCTCTCCTTCTTCTCAAACTTTCCTATAATTAAAGAAGCATGTGACAGAGTATAGAACAAACAGACAAATCAATATCTTTTTGTATTCTCTGCCAGGAGCAATATTAGAGCCCAGATTCTTCATCATCATGATTGACATGAGCAGTTTGGAGGTTCCAGCCACCTGTGGATTCCAAGCTTAATTTTACACCTCTTCCGTTTTGGAGATTTGGGGCTTTTGGGTTTCTACTCTGAGAAATGTCACTGCAGCAAAGCACAAGACACCAAAAGTTGCGACAGGATCTGTCCTCTGAGGGGCCACCAAGGATTGCTCTGTGGGTGAGTGTGTGTGTGTGTGTGTGTGTATGTTTTAGATGCTTGTCAAGAAATCTATCTTCAATGTTTAGCAACATGGTTAACATCCTTAACTTTAACTCCCTATAATTGCTTAATAGTCTACAACTTTTACCCGGATCAGAATTTCCCAAAGGACTTTCTGTGAAAACTAGTCCCTTAAGATGCACATCTAGAGAAAGGTCCTGTGTTCAGGAGCTTGGGAGTTTCATATTCTGTTTCTTCTTGGGGAGTCATAATACACATCAGCCCCAAGCAGGCTCTGCGATGTTAACATCTCGTTAACTCAGCATTTCCTGTAATTATTTAGCTACAGATCTTTTTTCCTGTAAATGCATTAATATGCTGTAGATACTCTGGAATATATCGATTAGACCCCTTTAAAATTTTTACTTCTGCCTTGCAGCACCCCTTGTACTAACCAAATCCCTACATTTATGAGCAATTACATGAAATAACCGCTAACATTTACTGTTACTATGCCCCAGGCACTGTTCTAAGTGCTTTATGGGTATTAGCTCATTAATCCTTCCACCAACCCTGTAAAATATATGTTATCATCATCCACACTGTATAGACAAGAAACCACAGGCAAAGAGGTAAGACTCTTACCCAAAATCACAAGGCTGGTGGGTAGTCGAACTGGGATTTGAACCCAGGCAATTGGGTTCAAGAATCCGGACTCAGAACTGTCCCTGAAGGCTTCCTACTCTATCTCTTTTTACTACATCTCCAGACCCTTAGCCATGCACAGTGCTTGGCACAGGACTGGCTTTTATAAATATCTAATGCGGCATGAATCATCTAGAATTCTGTCTTTGATAAACTAGCCAACTTTCATCTCATCCATGGTCTTCCTAACAATGCAGTTGCCTGGAATGGGCTGAAACAATGACAACCTCCCCCTTCCCTGTTCTCTCCCAAGGTCTACTCTGCTCCCTAGTTAAGGGGACAGAGCAGGAGTTATATTGGAGCATGAATCCAACACATGGTGGGCATCTGCAAATAATCTGCCAAAACACAGCTTGAAAAACATGCTATAGTCATGGGTCACAAAACAAACAGAGACACCACAAAACAAACTGCCAGAGGCTAACAAACATTTGAATATAAATTAAAAGAAGCTTTGCAGGCACAGCATAACAAAAAACCCAATTAACAAAACTAACCATATGCTACCACCAGAATGGTTGGCCACAGTGTAACACACATACACACATTCATTGCAAAGAGATCGCAGATGAAACAGCTTCATCACACAAACTGGAACCACTGCCAAACCTAGATGCTGCAGTGATAAAAGAGATTCTCCAGAGAGTCACTTTAAATGTCCCCTATAAAATAGCTGTTAAAGAGATACACACCCCAAAGCACTGAACAAGTAGCCGTAGAAACCAAAGCAAGACAATAAGCTTTTGGATCTGTTTTATCTTTCTCTTTCACGTTGAATTATCATAGACTGGATTTATTTAGTAACGTTTTTAAAGATAATATAGACTGTGATGAGGAGCATGGACTTTAGAATCAGACAGGCTAATTTTAAATCCTGACTGTGTAGCCTGCTAACATTGATATATTTGCAGGATATTTTTGTCTAAGTATCAGTTACTGCATATGGAAATGGAGATAACAATTCTTCAGTCTTTGTATTTTTATGAGGATTAAAACTGATGATGTGTCCAGCACAGAATAAACACTTTTTTTAGGCTGCAAGAAATCAATATATATTAGACTGGGTAGTAGGATTTTGTTGTAAGAATAAAGCAAATGAAATATGAACAGATCTACCTACAGACTTAAGGGAAATGGGGAAAAGGAAGATGTTGGGTGGGTAGTATTGTGATGATGGGACATTTAGAAGAGTATCATTATTCTTTATTTTATTTTATTTTATTTTATTTTTTAATGTGTTAACTTGGTTAGGCTATAGTCCCAGGTACTTGATCGAACACTAATCTAAGGGTTTCTATGAAGGTATTTTGCAGATGGAATTAAAGTCCCTAATCGGTTGACTTTAGGTAGGACAGCCCATTCTGGATAATCTGTGTGAGCCTGATTTAATAAGTTGGAAGGCCTTTAAAGCAGGACTGAGCTTTTAGAGAGATCCAAAGCCAAAGACAGAGAAAGAGAAGAAATTCTGCTGATGGACCACATTTTCCGGCTGTGCCCATGGGTCCATTCTGGTCATGATCTTCCCTTCCTGAAAGCCTCCCCTATGGATTCAGGACTTGCTTAGCCACCCCCACAATCACATAAGCCCATTCTTTGCAACTAATTGCTTAATACGTATGCCTCCTAGTGGTTTTCTTTGGTTGAATCCTTACTAATTCACTGATGCTACGGTGTAGAATGAGAGAAAGGTATCAATACGAGCTTTTAGCAGTGAAAGAAATATTTAAGTACAAGATTTAAGAACAGGAACAAGGGACAAAAACAGACAGAACTATGGAATAGTTTGCAGTTTGCAGTCTTTTGACCACAGTTGCACAGGAGTGAGAGAAATTTGACTGTGACCATGGGCTATGGAGTCAGATGCCTGGTTTGAATTTCAGCTCCATCTCTTACTGTCTTTGTGATACTGAACTAATTGCTTGCATTTTCTGTTGTTCACTTTCTTCATCTATCAAATCGAGATAATTACAGAACAGTACAATACAGTACACTATCAACCTATTGAGTTGTTGTGGAATAAAATGATTCAATTCACGTATAGTGCTCAGACCAGTATCTGCTACAAGATAAGCTCTCAAAACAAAAACAAAAGCAACAACAACAAAAAACCAACTTTCAGCTCTGTAAATGATTATTAATTATGCCTGGAAGCTGTATTAGTGAGGAAAATGGAACCACCAAAAATATTATGGGAATGAGTCCATAGGAATGAGAGCATACACAAATGTAAGAAGAGCTGGGGAAGAGGAGTCAAAGAATCAGAGAAATTCACCAACCACAAGAGCCAGAAGAACAGGTGTGGGTGAATGGATTGGAGCCTGTGAGATAAACCCAGAAATTGTGTGTGTCTGGCTGGTGAAGTGAGGCTGTGGAAGGGGAACGTGTAGAACGGGCTGTCTCAGTGGGGCGTGCAGTCCTGTGCGTGGTGTTGGCTCCAGAGCTCTTTGTGGGTGGGGCCAGGAGGCTGGAAGACTGGCTGGGAGCTGAGGTCGGCTGTCACCCTGTCTGACTGCCATGACCTTCTGAGAGAAACAGCTTCTGCTTCACTTTCACCTTCCAAGTCTGCAACCTAGAATCATAGAGGGAAGGGGACTCTGGGAAACACAGTTCCCAGCTTTAGATGAGTCCTGTAAAGTACCATCTGTCACAGGGGTCTCATTTTGGTTTGGGTTCTTTTAGAAACAGATCCTCAAATAAAGATTTAATTTGAGAGGTGATTCCAGAAGCACTGGTAGAGAAGTCAAGAAGAGAGAGGTAGGAAGGAAAGCATGTTGCCAAGCAGGTTCTCCCCATGGGCAATGGGCTCCATCCTTGCTGGGACCTCTGGGAGTCAGTGTAGAAGATGTGCAGAGTGGTCTCTCTGGAAGGAAGGAAGCTGGGGCTTATCTCCCCAACTTCCATTTGTGGTTGGTTGAGGGCTGCTCCTGGGGTGTTAGCTCCTTGGCTTTCAGACCTGACCCACTTGAGCATCAGAGCCAGGAGCAGCATGAGGACCCATGCTGAGGGCAAACGGGCAGGATGGCGACAGCATCTGTGGCAACTCCCTACTTCCCACCAGTGCCCCCAACAAACCCCTGTCCCAGTTTCCCTCTCTAGAGCACCTCACCAAATGGTAATGATATTATAATGAGGAAAACCATAGACAAAATAGCCAGGGCTGATGTCCATGTAGCTTTCTTAGTGCACTTCAGGGGAAGACAGAGAAAGTTCTGAAGAGGCAAAGCATATGATAATGAAGGGGAATGTTATATACAAAAGTGCTAGCTTGAGCCTAATTTTCTCGGTCGTTTCTGTGAACTAAAAACAGTAGCCTTTCCTGTTGACATTGGCAGAGTCAGTGTGGGTGATGAAGCAGGCAGCTGCCTTCTACATCTGGTTGCCTGTTCTTCTCTTCCACCCTGCTGCTTGTAAGGAAACCCCTGGGAAAAAGGAAAAAGAAAAAGTGGATGCTTACGTCCCTGGTGCCCTGTATACACTGACCTAGTTTCTGAGCAATTAGGGCAATTTGCTGCCAGACAAATACTCTCTCTGCCCTTACCCATGGCTAGGCAGGATGGGCCCAGCTGGAGAGGACAGCATGGGCGCTGGCTCCAGGAACTGGGGGATTTTGTGACCCCTTCAGTAACCAGCATGCATTTTGTCCTGCTCTATACTCCTTATATTAACTTATGTTCTTGCGTGTGCCTCTTGTATCTGCTCTGTGGTAGACTGAGTCATGCCCCCCACAAAGATATGTTCAAGTACCAGCCCCTGGTGGTTGTGAGCTCATTTGTGAATAGGACTTTGAAAATACTATTTGGATGAGGCTGAGTTGAATCAGGTGGGTTTTAATCCAGTATGGCTGAAGTCCTTGAAAGCAGAAGAAATTCGGGCACAGTCCGTCAGCAGAAGCTAGAAGTAGAAGCCAAAGAGGGAGAGAGAGAGATTGCTAAATGGTAGAGGCAGGTACGGGATCAACCCCACAATACTGTAGACTCCAGCAGAAAGAATGGCCTGGCAACCCCTCAAGGTTGTACTTCTAGCCTCCAAACCTGCAAGACAGTCAATTCTCATTGTTTAACCACTGTGTGGTATCTTTTTATAGCAGCCCCAGCAAACCAACACAACCTCTCTCTCCTTGCCCATGCCTTCTGCTTATTTGTGCAGTCCATCGCCTCACACCTTCTATTTATTGCCTTTTCCCTTTATGTGTCTTTCAGCTTCTGCCTTGGTCACCAAGAGATTCTCTTGATAGCACATCCTTCTTCCCCAGGAGGGACTTTTTGACGGTTCAGTTAATCACAATCATACCTTCTGGGTAAAGAGTGCAATAGACTGCCTCGTGTGTCTCTGGTCAGCTGATAGAATGTCGGTCTTCATGCCAGGCTTCCTCTTCCGGTCAAATCCGCTTGGCCTGGGTCCACATCAAATGGCCACACAGAGGGGACCTTGGTGAGCTCTAGGCAGCCAGGTTTCCCATAGGGCAAGTGGCAATTTCTATGTAATTTATAGAAAACACATGCAGTGCCAGCCAGGTCCCATATGAAACACCTTGCATGCATTTTAATAAGATTCTCAAAACCACTTCATGATGTGGACTCTATGAAGATATTCGTTTCTCTTCTGAGGGATCCCTGAGGTTTATAGAGGGTAAGCAGGTCATATATGTGGTGCCTGGTGAACTGGGAATTTAGTGCAGGCCACTGGCGTCTGTGATGCACTCTGCTACTCTGGACACAATACTGCTTCTTTAAACTGTCTTAAAATCTAATATTATCAAATATCTGAGATGGTTATGTTTTGTTGGAGCAGCTGAAAGCAGACTAGGGAAAATCACATCTTTAATGAAGTTCTTCATTGGCACAAATAAAGCATTCTGGGCTATCATGAAATCCAGGAACTCAAAAAGGGTACATTGAAATTGAACCATTGGTATGTCATCCCTGGCATACATAAATAAATATGTTTACTTCTTTTTCTTAATTCTAATTTGAAAGTCTGGAAAAATGTAAAATAATCCCTCAGAAATATCTTACCTAATTTTTGAAATATTCCAATTTCTCCTTCATGCAGATGTGGCTCCTATATTATTACTCTGAAATGATTGAATTGAAATTGCATTTGTTGGCTCCACTGCATTTTACAGTACATAATTCCAGAGGACAGCACAATGCAAAAACCTTGATGTGTGCTAGGAAGTGTGGTGTTTCATGCCAAAAGAGACAGTATCGTGCTAGTTACCATGTATGTAAATCACCTTAGTTTTCGTCTCCATTTTTCACGTCTTCTTTGTCTTTCTTTTGTCAGCTCTCAATCGACTCTCAGTCCTCCAGGCTCTCACTTTTTAATCCAAGACTTAAATTATTCTACTGAAGAGGGAATGCCTTATCACTTTAAGAAAACCAACTGTTAGAAAAGACCTTTCATTGCTATTTGAATGTACTTATCGTTCAATAATTAGCCACGCCTTCAGACAAGGAATTCAAAACGGGAGTTCGGATTTGCTAGGACATCTCACAGTTCCAGCCATTAGTGTTCACCCAGCTGAAACTACAAGGCTAAAAATAATCCAATTAAGTAACAACAGTATATTTTGAATCAGTGCTGAACAGATGGCAAAGGATCCTCCATTCATCATTAATTAATGTTCATTTAGCGCCCACAGAGAATGACTCTGAGTTACTGCTTCCTGAAGACAGAGGCAAAGCATCTCCTGGATGGAAGGGCACACAGTCTTGTCTGTAAAAGCCACCTTAGAGGATCTGGAATGGTTTTATTGAATAAATCATCCCGGGAGATGGGGATCCCTAGGGCTTCAATGGATTTTGTGACCTCAACAGAGGATTTCAGGAATAAAGAGCCTCAAAATTGTGGTTTATCTTGTTTAAGAAGAATTTAAAATCACAAATATTTCTCTCCCCTTTCTCTACTCAACATTACAACAGAGGTAGTGAATATTTGTCTCACCATCTCAAAGTGCCTTTATATATTTTTTATTTTACTAACGCTTAGTGTGGCAGTTTGGATGTATTATGTCCCCCCAAATGCCATGTTCTTTGATGCAGTCTTGTGGGGGCAGACATATTAGTGTTGATTAGGTTGGAATCCTTCAATTATTTCTATGGAGATGTGACTCAATCAACTGTGGGCAAAGCCTTGGTTGGATAATTTCCATGGAGGTGTTACCCCACCCATTCAGGGTGTGTCTTATTCAATCACTGGAGTCCTATAAAAGTGTTCACAGACAGAAGGAGGTGCTGCAGCCAAGAGAGACACTTTGAAGAAGGCACAGGAGCTGACAGTGTAGCTGGAACACAATCTGGGATCAGCAGACACCAGCCACGTGCCTTCCCAGCTCACAGAGGTTTTCCGGATGCCATTGGCCTTCCTTTGCTGAAGGTACACTTGTGTTGATGCCTTCATTTGGACATTTTCATGGCCTTCAGACTGTAACTTTGTAACCAAATAAACCCCCTTTATAAAAGCCAATCTATTTCTGGTATTTTGCATAATGGCAGCATTAGCAAACTAGAACACTTAGTTTGTATCTTATATCAATTTTTCTCTCTCTTGGCCTTTGTGTGATGTTGCCATACATATATGTGAGATACATTCAAGCACAATGTGGTCTCTAACTCTCCTGAGGATTTGTGGACACCAGCATATCAGAACATATCAATTTGGCACATATTTTGTGGATTAATTTGCTGTAATTGAAATATTTTTCTTAGTCATAATATGTATACAGCAGACCCATGCCTCTCATGAGTGTCCTTTGTTTATAATTATCTTTGAAAATTACTGTTTCTGGGTGTATTCTCATATCTTGCAGAAAAGAGTTTTCCAGTTTTTCTGAGAATTTCCCACTGATGGAATGCTCATTGCAATAGTTTTAATAATTGGTTTATCTATTCATTTTTAATGGGATTTTTGTTTACTCATTTATTATGCAGATGTAAAAGACCACCAAATTGAGAATTTCACATGTAAATTTATCCAAAATTTCCATTTTTCTTAAAACCTATCAAATTTTTAGGCATCTATGGCAGTTAGCTTCTTAGCCAGTCTCCATTCTCTCTTATTCCTCAGTAAACTCTTAATTTGGGAGTATGGTGACGTGTTTAGCTAAAAATGGCCAATGAAATGTAAGAGCATGTCTTTGGGGGTTTTTTGAGGATGCCATTTACAGGGTGTTCTCAGCTAGCCCCTGCCTGAGAGGCAGGTGTAATGACTGGAATTCCAGCATCCATCCTATGACCATGAGGTAATAATGAGGATGAAAGCTACAGGCTAATGAAAGAAGAATAGAATTATAAAAGAAGCATGGGAACCAACTGTACAGTCCTGGATTGATTTCCTCTGGACTGCATGACATGTATAAGAAAAATAATTCCTTGCTTTTGTCTAAGTCACTATTATCTTGGGTCAGTTTTGTATCCTAACTGAATCAGACTTTCATAGTCCAATTTTGTCCTTACTGTGACCTATAAACCCTATTGGATATGGTTTCCCGATAGCTTTCTGACCTTGTCTCCACTACTCTTTCCTTCATATACTCCATCTCACACCCATGGTATCCTTCCTGTCCTTTGTAGTAATCACGTACACTCTGACCCCATGTTTTTGCATTTTCTGTTTTCTCTGCCTGGATTGCTATTGTCCTAGATGTATATCCAGCTAGATCTCTCACACATCTTTCAGGTGGTTTCAAAAATCCCCTTTCCAGTGGGTTCTTCTCTGCTAACCCTCCCTATCATTCACTTATCTATCCCCTGAGATTTTAAAAATTTTATTTTGAAATAAATTCAAACTTACAGGAAGAGTTGCAAAAACAATACAAACCCCATACACAGAACTCCAGCATACCCCAACCCCCCTCCACCGATACCCAGATCCACCAACTTTAACATCCTGTCACTCCACCATTTCTTTCTTTCCCTCCCTCCCTCCCTATCATCCATCATCTATTGCTCTGTCTTCTGAACATATGAGAGCAAGCTGCACACATCCTTGAAAAAACAATATGATTCACATATACATTTCCCATGAACAAGAACATTCATTTATGCAATAACATTAAGCGCAGCTAAGAAGTTCAAGAAATTCAACATTGCTATAGCTTGCATTCTATATTTCATTTTTTTCTTATGTGCCTTTGAGCCTCCTCTCCGCCATCCTCAGATCCCATCCAGAATCATCCTTGGCATTTAATTGTCATTATCTATTTAGACTGTCTTTTTTTTTTTTCAGTTGTGGAAACATATATACAGCATAAATCTTCCCATTCCAATCCCTCCCAAGCATTCCATTAGTGGTATTAATCACATTCACAATGATGCAATGCCATCACCTTTCCACCATCCATTACTAGAAATTTCCCCTCACTCCAAATAGAAAACCTACACTCATTTATTATTAACTCCCCAATGCCCCTTCCCCCACTTCTCAAAACCCATACTCTACTTTTCATTGCTATGATCCTATTCTCTGATACTTTCTTTGTGTTTACCATGGAGCTTAAGTTTAACCTCTTAAATTTATAACAATCTTGTTTTCTTTGATACCAACTTAACTTCAATAGGACACATAAACTATGTTCCTATACTCCTCCATTCCCCCACCATTATGTAGTTCTTGTAAAAAATTACATATTTTACATTGAGTCCAAAACCACTGATTTATCATTATACTTCATGTCTTTTAGATCCTGTAATAAGTAAACAGTGGAGTTACAAACCAAAAATACAGTAGTATTGGTATTTATATTTACCATGTGATCTTTACTGGAAATCCTTATTTCTTCATGTGATTTCAGTCAATTGTTTAGTGTCCCTTCCTTTCAGCCTACACAATTCCCTTTAGCATTTCTTATAGGACTTATCTACTGGTGATGAAGTCCCTCAGCTTTTGATTATCTGGGAATGTTTTCATCTTCTCCTCATTTTTAACCTCCAGGTGTTTGTGAATTTTCTAAGTCTCTGATGGTTATTGACTTCTATTTGTATTCCATTGTGGTCAGAGAATGTGCTTTGAATAAATTCAATTTTTTTAAAATTTATTGAGGCTTGTTTTATGTCCCAGCATATGGTCTATTCCGGAGAAAGTTCCATGATCACTAGAGAAGAATGTGTGTCCTGATGCTTTGGGATGTAATGTTCTATATATGTCTGTTGAATTTCCTATATCTCTCTCTCTTTTCTTTCTTTCTCCATCAGTAAGGCTCCCTTTAGTATCTGAAGTATATTTCAGATACTAAAGCAAAATCTCTCAGCATTTGTTGTCTGTGAAAAATTTAAGCTCTCCCTCAAATTTGAAGGAGAGTTTTGCTGGATGAAGTATTCTTGGTTGGAAATTTTTCTCTCTCAGAATTTTAAATATGTCATGCCACTGCCTTCTCGCATCCATGGTGGCCACTGAGTAGTCACTACTTAGACTTATGTTGTTTCCTTTGTATGTGGTGAATTGCTTTTCTCTTGCTGCTCTCAGAATTTGCTCCTTCTCTTCAGTATTTGACAGTCTGAACAGAATATGTCTTGGGGTGGGTTTATTTGGATTTATTCTATTTGGAGTTCGCTGGACATGTATGCATTGCGTATTTACATTGTGTAGAAGGTTTGGGAAGTTTTCTCCAACAATTTCTTTGAATACTCTTTTTAGACCTTTACCCTTCTCTTCCCCTTCTGAGACACCAAGTCTTAAATTTGGATGTTTTATTTTACCTATCATATCCCCAAGATCCATTTCAATTTTTTCAATTTTTTTCCCTATTCTTTCTTTTGTTCTTTCACTTTCCATTCTGTGTTTCTTGAGGTTGCTGAGTCATTGTTCAGCTTCTTCTAGTCTTGTACTATGAGTATCCAGACCCTTTTTAATTTGGGTAACAGTTTCTTTTATTTCTATAAGATCATCTTTTTTTTTATTTACTCTCGCAATTTCTTCTTTATATTCTTCTAGGGTCTTCTTCATGTCCTTTATATCCTGTGCCATGCTCTTCTTCATGTCTTTTATATCCTGTGCCATGGTCTCATCATTCATCTTTTGTTCTTTGATTAGTTACTCCAAGTTCTGTGTCTCCTCTGTTCTTTTGATTTGGGTGTTTGGGTTTGGGTTACCCATATCGTCTGGTTTTTTCATATGCTTTAAAATTTTCTGTGGTTTTTGGCCTCTTGGCATTTGATTTACTTGATAGGGTTCTTTCAGGATATGAAGGACTTTTGAAACACCAGTCTCTAATTTGACAGAACTGCAGCTTGGTGGCGTACACTTTCTCTAACTAACCAGCAAATGGCGTCCACGAGTCACCTATTCCCCTCAAGTCAGTTCTTCCTAACTTTGTCTTTTGTGGTGTGTGGGGGTCTGATTCTTGTGGAGTTCAATTGGTGCACCAAGTTTGGATGTGTTGTTGGTGCTGTCCACCCTGAATGTGGGGCATATGTCTGAGCGGTTAGGGAGGCAGGGCAGCTTTAATAATGAAACCTCCCAGGTGTTCCTGGAGATTTAAGACTGTTCCAAGATTCTAAACCTTCAGTTCAGTCTCGCCACAGATTGTCTCTGCCACTGACCCACAAGTCCTTGGTATTGGCGTATGGTCCCTGGGATTTCTGAGTGGGTCCCTCTTCCCAGCTGTGCCCTTCTTAGGGCCTCTGCTGAGGGAAGGCTGTGCTATGTCACAACTGCACGCCATCCCTCAAGGGAAGTTCTGGGCCACCAGGCCGTGCAGGGGGCTTCCCAGTCTGCTGTAAGGATGACTGAATGGGGTGTGTTAATTTCCCTCTTTTCACACAGCTCTGCCTTCCCAGCCCTGGGACAATTAGCTGTGGGTGCACTAAAGCTATTGCCCATGTCTGATATTGTGGTGTGTGCTCGTGTTGCTGGAAACACTTTCTATCATGCTGGGTCCCTTGGTGCATCTCTGGGCTGTGGCGCCTGCACTGGGCAGGAACATTCCCAGCCTGAAGTGAAGATGGCTGCAAGGGGCATGGTTTTTTTTCCCCTTTTGGCTAACCTCTACCTTCCTTGCTCCAAGACAATTAGCAGCAGGTGTACAAAAGGCTATCTTTCATGCCAGATATTGAAGCTTTTGCACAGCCTGTTCCTGCCACACTTCATTGTGTGGTTCTTGCTGCCATATCTGCAGCTGCTTTTGGGTTTTTTTAAAAAAGAACTAGTCCGCCTCCAAACACCAACCCATGGTTTCCCCACACCGCAGCATGGCTGCCAGACATTCAGCAGGTTCACTCACTTGTTTCAGGATGCAGACTCCTGGTTTCACCAAGTGCATGGTCCCTGTGGATTTAGCAGACCTTGGCCATCTGGTGCATTGCTGGAACTGGTGTTCTGGGTCACTTCCTGGCTTTTATCAAGTATTTTTCATGGAGATTTTTTTTTGCCCTGTCTTACCTAGCCGCCATCTTAGGTTCTCTCCATATTTTACTTTTTAATCCATTTTATTGCCCATTTCCCCACTTAGAATGTAAACTCCATGAGGTAGGTGCTTTTTCTGCCTTATTCACTAGAATAGGGCCTGATACTGATAGTGCACATACATATTTGTTGAATGAATGAATGCAATATGGAATTGGTTGACCAAAGGGAGAAGGGGGTCAAAACATTAAGGCTCAGATATGGAAAGCTAGAAAACTGGCATTTCTTATTTGGCTTAAATAACAGAAAATCATGGCCAAAGGTGAAAGTAAAGAAGGAGGGAATACTTATTCACAAGAGTACAGGGATAAAGAATGAAGCAAGAAATGCAGGAAGAAGAGGGGTGAAGAGTTCAGTTAGAAGGGATTTCTGTAGTCAATGGGAGATATGATTTTCTTTTTTTTTGATATAGTTTTTCCTTCTTTTGTTTGATGCAATTTTCTTGAGAGCAGAAATGAAAATACCTAGAGGATAGAGACAAAGAGAATTTGTGATGGCTAGGCTGGAAACAGAGGAAACTCAAATTTGACAGCCTCAATCTTTGAGGAAGGGTAGGGTGCAGATGAACTGCTGAGTATGAAAGAGGATGCAGAGACAGAAGGGTGGAGGGAGAAGTTTTGTGATATCAGCCACTGGGGGGAAGAGAAATAACGCAGAACTGAGTGACAGTTGTTACTTAGTGGTACTGAAAGCTGCCTGAGTTGAAGTAGATAATGAGAATTTATAGTCAAGCCAACTTCTTATAATTATTAGCAGTTCACAAGTGTGAGTGTGAAATGAACAAGAACAGATGGTCTGCTATTCCCAGGGTTGGTAAATGGCGAGGTGGACATGGCAGAAAGATGAGGAAGTCATGGTTGAGCAGGTTGCAGAAATGAATGAAAATGGCATCCAAGTGGGAGAAGGCAAGTGGTGCTAGAAGGAGGAGGATGGTACTGGTGCTGTGAAGGCAGAGTGTCCTGGGATATCCCAGGTTGTTCCCTAATAATGGACTCCACCTCCGTCCTCAACTGAAAGTAGATTTGAATTTTTCACTCCACTCCCACATGTAATACAAAAAGTTTAGGTCCAAAGACTCAAAGCATTCTCTAATGCATGTGCCATGTGGCCTGAGGTATAAATATGACCCAGAAGAAAACCTAAATGGCAATATTTACAGTGCACACTCTTAGGTAGTCATGCCAAGGAAGACCTGAAGCCAAGGTTGGGAGTTGGGCTTTGGGCTGCTGGAGTCAGTTGTCTAGGATCCAGTCCTGGTTCCAGCACTATCTAGCTGGATGACTTGAAACAGCAAAGCATTTATCCTCTCTCCATTTGACTTTCCCATCTGTGAAATGGGGTTTATGCCAGTGAATATCACATGGGGACTTTTGAGGATTTTGTGAGATATGTTTAAAGTACCTAGAATGAGGTCTAGCACATAAAGCACATTTAATTAGCTATGATGATGATGATGATGCCAGTGATTAACTCACTAACTGCAGGAAGACAGTGAAACATGCATAAGGAATGTACCTATGGTTCCCTTGAAGTGCAGTGAGCAGGACTTGTACTCTCTGAACATAAGCAGGATATAATTAATTATTATAAGAATCAGTCATATAATTCTTTCAAGAGTATTACATCAATTAAATGTCTCGGCCAAGGTTTCTACGTAGTACATTCAGAGAAAACTAACATAAACTTCTAAGAGGCATCTAAATTGTCCAATGACTTTTAAATTTTTTTTCAGATAAAAAATATTCTCAATTATAAACAATGAAATTTCATTGTAGAAAATTAGGAAATACTTTAAGCAAAAATATGAAAATGAATAATACCCATAATCCCACCATCCATGTATAATCACAAATAGCTACAAATAATCAAGTACTCCCTTATCCCTTCTAGGCTCTTTTCCATGAATATACATCTATCTATTCCAATTTAGAGGAATTTTGCCATAATTATTGAAATGCCTAGAAATTTAGGCCATGGTAACTAGAGAAACAAATGTTGTTGATCATTCCCATTAGAAAAACAACACATCAAAAGAACACTAAAATTAGGATTTCTAATCCAGAGTGAATAGGTGAAGGATATTCAGCCCATCCCTAAATTTTCTTTGTCACAGCTGAATATTAATGGAGTGTGGTTTGGTGGTTTAGGGCAGATCTTTTTTTTTTTTTTTCAGTTTTATTGAGATATATTCATATACCATACAATCATCCATGATGTACCATCTTATAGTTGTGCACTCATCACCTCAATTTTTGAACATTTTCCTTACACCAGAAAGAATCAGAATCAGAATAAAAAATAAAAATGAAAAAAGAACACCCAAATCACCGCCCACCCATACCATCCTATTTTTCATTTAGGTTTTGTCCCCATTTTCTACTCATCCATCCATACACTGGATAAAGGGAGTGCGAGCCACAGGGTTTTCACAATCACACTGTCACCCCTTGTAAGCTACATTGTTACACAATCGTTTTCAACAGTCAAGGCTACTGGGTTGGAGTTTGGTAGTTTTGGGTATTTACTTCTAGCTATTCCAATATATTAAAACCTAAAAAGTGTTAACTATATAGTGCATAAGAATGTCCACCCGAGTGACTTCTCGACTTCATTTGAAATCTCTCAGCCACTGAAGCTGTAATGTGTTTCTTTTCACATCCCCCTTTTGGTCAGGAAGATGTTCTCAATCTCACAATGCTGGGTCCAGATTCATCCCCGGGAGTCATATCCTGCGTTGCCAGGGAGATTTACACCAGTGGGAGTCAGGGCCCACATAGTGGGGAGGGCAGCAAGATCACCCACCAAGGTGGCTTAGTTTGAGAAAGAGAAGGTCACTTCAGAGCAACAAAGAGGCACTCAGGAGGAGACTCTTAGGCACAATTATAAGCTGGTTTAGCCTCTCCTTGCAGCAACAAGCTTCATAGGGGCCAGTAGGGCAGATCTTTTAGGATGGTAAAAACTAAGATGGCGTGTGAAAAAAAGGAGCTATAAAGAGACTGGTTCGAATAGGCTCTGGTCTTCTCTTCCAGCTTGTAATGTAATTATCAATGATTCAACTTGATTTGACATATAGCATGACCTCTAAAATGGGTGGTGTTTCAGTTTGGTAAAGCTGTCAGAATGGGATATACTACAAATGGATTGGCTTTTACAATGGGGGTTTATTAGTTCACAAATTTACAGTTCTAAGGCCATGAAAATGTCCAAATTAAGGCATCAAGAGGTAAATACCTTCTCTGAGGAAAAACCAATGGCATCCAGGGTTCTTCTGACACATGGGAAGGCACATGGTGATGTCTGCTGGTCCGTCTCCTGGATTCTGGTTTTGAAATGGCTTTCTCCCAAATGTCTCTGGGCTTCTGTCTCTCTTAGCTTCTCTGATATCTCTCTCCAAAATGTCTCTGTCTTTTATCCTCTCACAGAGGACTCCAGCAAGGGGATTAAGACCCAACTTGAATGGATGGGGTCACATCTCTATGGCAACAACCTAATCAAAAGTCCCACCCACAATAGGTCCGCCCTTACAAGATTGGATTAAAAGAACATGATCTTTTCTGGGGTACATAACAGGTCCAAACCAGCACAGATGGGAACAGGGAAATCTCCTACACTACCAGATTATTCATTATATAAAAACCATTATAACCAGAGCTATTAAATTATTAAATTTTGCATCTATGAACAATTTATTACGGCATCTACTAAGCTTTCTGTGTAAAAGACATTAAATGATTTTGATTCTAAGGGAGCTATTTTAAAACTACATACATTATAGGGAACAGATAGCAAAGCAAAATGATTCTTGTCTATAGATATGCAAATTAATTCTGTCCAGTGTGTTTTTCTAATATTAACTCCTGAACTGGTTGTGACACCTCACCATTTTCCTCATTAATGAGTTAAATAAAACCTGTAATGTGTTTATTTTTATTCCTTTAAGAGAGTCACAATTTTACCCTTTGTTTTTTTGAAAATCATATTTTAACCAAGGCATTTCACTCATCAGTAACAGTCCAAAGGCAGGTGTTTGCCTTATGTGATATTTTTTTCTGACCAGGCAAGTAGTGGCAGGGGTTGACACTCCTTTTCCTCATAGTTTCATTTTTAACTGCATTTATTTAAAAGTTATATAGCTCCTTGACATTTGGAACATGCATGCAAAACTCCTCCTGAGTTTCCCAAAGTGGTATCCATTTTTTACAGTTTCTTTTGGTTGGCTTATTTTATCAGAGAATTGAGAGGGTGGAGAAGCCATTTGGTACTCAGACTTAAAGTTCTCTGCAATTACAGGCTTTAATTTTCCCTTTGATCCAAAAGTGGTTTAGGAGATTTGAAGTTGTATTACTTACATTTTTATTTATTGTTTTTGTCTTCTTTTGAGTTTTGATGTATTTTTGTTTTTTAAATTACTAATTTTACTGTGTTGCAAGTCAGGAAAAGTTTTACTTGTGGGAATGTATTGTGATTTTCATTACAATCACAAATATGATGACTTTAAGTAAATATTCCATAGCCTGAGGATAACAAATGTGTCTTCCATAGGTATAAATATTATATGTAAACATTTTAAAAATATTAATCAAATCCCCCACCCCCACCTCACCCAATTAATCCTTCCCCATAAATCAGAGTTTAGCTCAAACATCCTTGCTACAAAAGAATCTTCCCTTACTTACCCAACTAGGCTAGCTCCCTTGTGAAATGCCTTTTGGCTACTTGATCCTCCTTACCTTGAGAGCATATGTCAATACTTACTATGAAAATTGTCCTTTTTAAAACTATGTATCATACTTTTTTATTTCTATGAACTTTATCTTATTTCATGTGGATGTGGCTTACCTTTCTTCTTTGTCTGCTTCTCTGTGGAATTAGTAACTGAGTTGTGGCTCCCCTGGAGCCAGGTTCTCTTTCTCCACATACCTGTGCCACAGGGCACTCATCCTTTGGGGCTCAGTGCCAATCCAGAAGAGGACTTGGGGGAGATCAAGACTTCTTTAGGCTCCGAGCCTGAGCTCTGGGCTCCTGTCTATCTTTCCCAGGAGCTCTGCTTTGGGAGTGCATTAGTCAGCTGCCCTGTTATGAATAAAACATCTTTCATTTCCTATTGCTTGTCACTATCCTCAGGGGAAAAAGCCAAATATAAGAGCATGCTTAGCTTCCCAGAATCAAATATCACCCATTACCAACCAAATTTAATCCCACTTCCTAACAACCCAGTCTAATCCCTTGGCTCAAAGTAAGGACCTTTGCAGCTTGTTATGTTCTCTTCTTTTTTAACTGTAGTGCATACAAACCTTGGTACAGTGCCTGACATATGGAGAGCACTTCATGAATGTTTTTATAATTATTTCATCCTGAAATACAATAAATATTAGAATATCCTTTAACTCTTTAAACATTGGTTATCTACCATATCCCTTTAAATAATTAGTGTGTTACACTTGTTAAAATAAAATAGAGGAGGCCATTAGACAGGGTGACTAGTCTTGGCCAATCCTTGAGCCATAAACCCGGGAAACAAGATGGAGCTGCAGAGAGGCTGCCTTCCCCTAAAGACGTGCTGTGCTGAAGGTGGGGCTTTAATGGCAGCCAATCTGAAAGACACACCTCAGAAAATAGCCCAAATAAGGCAATGCAGTCCAGAACCCAATCAGACAATGTTCCTCTGTGGCTTGCCTTAGCCCTGTATGAGGTTCCCCTTTCCAGACTTCATTTGGCCTGTTAGACTTGGGATTGGTTCATTTCCCAAATACTTTAACAAAAATTTTAAATTGCTTTAGTTTATCTTTTACAGAGATTTGGGATATTCAGTTCCTGAGGTGTTTCTAGTTACCCAGAGGTCACACACTGAAAATATGTACAATCTCTTAGGCAAGAACCTTCCTGGAGAGGATTTGGACTTGTTTACCTCTAAGATTCCCTTCAGCGTTGCCTGTGCATTCGTTAGCCTTTTGATTGTACGCCTTTATGCACTCTTACCACACGAAGTTTTTTCCTTGTGAAACTAATGATCAACAAAGTTAAAGTTATTCTGCTGACTTGAAGCAGGAGAAAGCAAGAGAAAAAAATAAAATGTTTCCTAAAATATCACACAGTTGAAAAGAAATAATGTTCTGAAATCCAGGAATGACTATTTCATGAATACCAAACTATTTAAAAGTTTGATAATAATAATGATAATAATGATAATGATAATGAAATTTACGATGTTGTACATTGATGTACACATTATACTATTGATTTTGTCATCTGATTCTCATTACACCCTTGTGATTTATAAATAAGTGGCAAAAAACATTTGGGTTAAAGGAGTAGCAATATAAACATAAATTTGAAGTTGACATATTTCTTAAGTAATAGAAAACACATAGATTCAAGATTGAATAATTATTTTTAATCATCTCAAAATTAGTTTTTCCAATGAATTAGAATAAAGAAACAATTTCAGAATTTCTCAGGAAATGGCAGGTAATGTACTTGAACTTAACTTCTACCTAACCTAAAATATAAAGTGAGTTGAAATTAAAATTTTGTAGTCTGAACTTTATGACGATACTCATGAAGTAAGTTAGAGTTTTCACATGTGAAAAGCTATAAGGTATCTCATATTATCAAGATTTTATTTTACACGTGGTAAGTCATAATTTCAGCAATAATATTTTATGGTACTGCAAAACATGCAAAGTTCTTATGCATTTCCCCCCATTATCTGATATATCAAATAATATGACTTTTGAGTGAAAGTATTGGGATAATAAATCATTGGTAAAATTAGCCAGGGATGTTTGGTTTTATCCTGAGATTGCTCTCTTAAATAAAAAAAAAGTTAACTTACTTTTGAGTAACTCCTTAAAAATATTAAGTGCTTAAGATAATTTGTCTCACTTGGTTGAGATAAGAATCCTAGGAGGCAGGCATGAAAATTTTTACATAGGGCAGTGTACTTGTGGTTTAGGAGCACAGACCTTGAGTTTGAACCCTTGCTTTAGGCTCACGAGCTACGTGACCTTTAGTTCCCTCCCCTGTGATATGAGGATGGCCAGCCCTAACTGTAAAGACTGAGTGGGTTGATAGATGGGAGATGCTTGGCGCCTTGAGAGGCACTGGTAGGCACTGCACAAGCGTCAGTTCTTGTAATCCTTGGTGTGTAGATAAGAAGCCCACACTCAGAGAGATTTTGCCAGAAGTTCTTTTTTCTTCCTTTTTTGGATGGCTGACTTATAATCATGAAATAAAGAGAAAGGATATATTTAATGCAATAAAGAGCAATGAAAAATTAAGGAATTGTGCTTAAAGTCATTTTCAAGAGTCTTTTAAGAAAAGTCATCTTTCCACATTGTTTACTTCACGTGGTAATTGAGGTTGTTACAGATTTGACAGGTGGGGGTATATGGTTACAAGGGAGCTAATATTCAAATACTCTAAGCCAAAAGCAGCATGTTTTCATTTTTCACCTATGATTTCAAAAGACATTCCTCAAAAATGGTTTATTTCTATGAGGAAAAGGATATTTAATACAAATAGATACACTTCTCATTTTTCATTCTTTATTTGGTGGCTGTTCCAACCCAGCTTAGCCCTTAGACTGAAGAACACACCAGGCATAGAAGTGGGCATGGGTTTAATTGGGACTTATGAACAGGAGATGGTCCCACGGTGACTGTTGACTGTGGAAAGTGAAGCATGCAAAAATGGAGTGGGGAGTTCCAAGGGGGTGGCTTATGAAGCTTGGGTCCATTGGGTGTGACAATGGAGTTTCAGCAGGGTCTCATGAGATTTGAGTATTAACAGTGATCAGGGGAGGGGAGTTTTAATGCTTTGACAATACATTCTCCTCCCCCCTCCCCCCCGGGGGGGTGTCTGTTGACCTTCAGCATCATGGAGGTGGCTGCATGTGTGACTTACTCTCAAAATGGAGGAGAGGTTGGGGCTCTGGGTCTCCACAATCCACCCCCATGCAGCAAACTATGTTGACCATATGACAGACATTGCATTCCTATTCCACAACTATAGGATAAGAGACAACAGAACACTAGGAGATCCCCCCCACAGAGATAAGACCCCCACAGTGAGATGCTGCCATAGCCAACAAAGGGAATGAAACCATTTAGACAAAGCATCTACTGACCATTGATCAATATTATTTATGTGCTCTTGCATATGATTTAAAACTTGTGAAACATTGTGTGAATGATCAGGAATACATACACAGCACTGCACATTAATTAACGCACAGGTACCACCCTGTGCTGCAGTGAGGCTATCAAAGGCCATTCTATTTTATAAAACTACTTTCCTAAGTTTGATTTCTTCATTTAGCAAGGATATAGTCATTTTGGAATCATTGAGCACTTGGGCAGTGTGATTGGCTAAAACTGCCACATGTTGTCCAGTAACTATTGTGGCTCCAGCTGGCACAAGAATGACTAAAGGATAATACCACCAGAGGGTGTGTTTTATCTTGTATTTAGCTTTAACCATTTCCCAATTATTAGAAGTATGGGGTGAAGAGTCATATAAGGTAGCAGGGACATAGGGCTGTCATCTCATACAATGTCCTGTCCAGTTATAGGGTAAATAGGGCCAACCATATTGCTCACAGGTCCATAGTCATCCCGTAGGGGAAGGATACACTCCATGTTGGTTGGGGATATTTTGCCAGTGGAAAGACTATTGTTTTGTAGCATAACAATTTGGGGGGTAGACACCCCACATCATGAATTCTGTTAAGTTATTCCATACAGACAGGGGCAATGTGGTCTACTGTTACAGCTTCTCGCATCAGCCACCCTAAACCGTCATATACAGCATACCCCAATACAGGTTGAGGCTTGTTCACCTGTTACTGTACAAGGGAGGTGATGTAAGTCCCAGTCTTGTTATAGGATGGTAATTGGATTTCAGTCTTAAATGAAAACATTCTTTTCCAGATTTTCCAATGCATTGAATTGTGCCAGGCCAGCAAGGTATTCCACACAGTCCAATTCACAGGGGTGACAGTCCAAGGAAGGCTGGTAGCACCTGAAGATTTCAAGTCCATGCAAACCCAACATTGTGTTTGACTGTGGGCATGAGTTACTGCTGAATCCCACTATAGGAAAGTGTTTGCTAGGGCACTATGGGCAAAAAGAAAGACATTTATGAAGAACAATAAGGGGTAATTTGATAACAAGATGCCAGTCAGAGAAACATTATGGGGAGATTTTAAATACCAAATATTCTCTCCCTGAAAATCTTGAGAGTCTTCCACCACTACATCAATTATTAATCTGGCATAAGAAGGGTCCACATAGTCATGCATAGGGTTTCCATGGGAATAGGAGGCCCTAGATTGGTGATAAAGATTTTTCTTATTACAATATTTTGGGTAACTCCTATTCCCCAGGGACCTAGGGTTCCTAACCAACGTGGCTGCATAGGCCAGCACCAAGGCAAATTGACCACATTTTCCCTGTTTTGTATGGTCTGAGGCACAGACAACAAGAAGTTATTACTATTTCCCCTCCCAGGCTATAAGGCAGCTGGCCTTTTAACTTGGATTCTCAGCGCTTGCATTGGTCCTGCAGTTACAGTTGGCATTTCAAAGTTGGCAGGTGCAGCAGCCAGCAGCATTGCATTCAAATGAGTTAAAGCCTGATAGAGCCTTTTAATCCACTGCTTCAAGGACCTTTTATCATCTTTTAACTGTTCCTTTAACAAACCATGCACACTTTCAATAAGGCCTGCACCTTGCAGGTTTACAAGGAAGACGGAAAGTCCACATTATGTCATAGTCCATAGTCCATGCTTGGGTCATTTGCCCAGTGAAAGTGGTTCCCTGATCACTGTCTATATGGGTAGGTATACCATACAGAGCACTCATTCTTTCCAAACAGCTTATGATGGCCTGCTGGTTTGCCTTCCCCATGAGGAAAGCTAACAAAAGTCCAGTAGCCATGTACATGGCAATAAAAGCATGCCTTCTAAGAGTAGAGGGGGACTGATGTAGTCCACTTGTCACTGGGTCACCAGGATTTGTGATTGGCCAATGTGTCCTGTTTGGTGTGGTAGCCTATGTGGTCAATGCAGGGAGCATGAAGGGAACATTTTAATAATGATGACCACTAGATGCTGGTGTGTTTGGAAACTGGAACTGTTGAGCCAGAAGCCACAGGGTTTGGTACTCTTGGTATCTGCTTTTCCAATGAAACTTTTCTGCTTCCTCGGTTTTAGCTGTAATGCTCCAAACCCATGCAAATGCATCTGCTTCCACATTCCTGAGTAACATGTTGGAGTGTGGACACGGACATGATAAACAGTTACCTTTTGTCATTGGCAGGCATCCCAGATGTTTTTCCACAATTCTTGTCCCCAGAGGGGATGACCAATGGCTCTCCATTGTTCCTGCTTCCAGCTTGCTATCCAGGATGTAAGACCAGTTTGCACATCTCCTGGTTCATGCACTATTACCATCCATGCTACTCTTAACTTAGCCCATTGACTGCTTTGCATAGTGCCAGTATCCCACAGTACAGTGTCAGTACTGTGCAACTGCCAAAGCTGTCCCTGTGGGAGGGTGACCACTAGAGTTTCCATCAGTGTTCTAAGCTGACTCATGAGTGGTACCCATGATTTCAATAGTGGGCATTTCAACAGCTATTTCTCATGCAGCAACATTAGATGCTGAATCTTCTATATAGGACCCTGGCCCAAGAATCTCATGTATTTCTGCACTCAGAGGGCTGGTATTGAAAATGCTGTGCTGTAGTTGGTAAACTTTCCATTTGGCCAGTGTCCTTAGTTGGGCACTGTCAGAACATGGCTTCGAAGCCATGTGGGTTATCCACCCCTGAATAGGGATGGCCATTTTCAAGGCGACTGGGCATCTCTGTGTCAGTCCCTCCACTTACACTGAGGCATTATATGCAGCACACAATTGCTTCTCCAGGGTGCTGTATCTCAGTTCTGACCCTCTTTGTAATTGTGACCAAAAGCCAAGGGGCATTCATTTAAAGTGTTATCTCTGAAACAGACCCCACCAAAGGCAGTATCATTGCTGGCCACATCCAATTCACAGGGCAGGTCTGGATTTGTGCCCTTCAGTGCTTGTGCCTGTGCTATTGCCCTTTTTGCTTTTTCTAAAGCAGACTGTTGGTAGTTATCCCATTCCCAGGGACGGCCTTTACTAATCAAAACATACAAAGGTTTTAACATTTGTGCTAAGTGAGGAAAAAAAGGTCTCCAATACCCCACTAACCCCAAGAAAATCATTAGTTCTCTTGGCATTTGCAGTGGGGGAAACACTGCACCTTATCAATTACAGCAGAAGGTATAATTTTTGTCTTACCTGACCATACAACACCCAAGAGATTGACAGAGCAGCCATAGCCTTGCAGTTTGTTAGCATTGACTGCCTATCCCTGACTTTCAAGGTGAGATAGCAATGAACCTCAGGTGTCTTTTAATTCTGAAAGTGAGTTACTAATTAACATGACATCATCAATGTAGTGAAATACACTTACACTTGAAAGACTTTTCCACTTAGTCAAATTCTTTGCCACAAAACCATGGCAGATCATCAGGCTATGTACATAGCCTTGGGGAAGCACAGTAAATGTCCATTTTTGGCCTCCCCAAGAGAAGGCAAATGTAGGCTGGCCTGATTTTTCTAGAGAAAAAGAGACCATTAGTAATAAGCAATACAAAATGATATTGACATATCTGTGTACTAATTTCCTATAATAAACCAGTGATGTTTGGGGCTGTGGCATTCAATGGTGATGTTACCTTGTTCAGCACCTGATAATCTACTGTCATGTGCCACATTCCATCAGGCTTTCATACTGGGTCATATAGAACTGTTAAAAGGACTATGGGTGGATATTTTTATCCCCACCTGCTCCAACTCTTTGATAGTGGCTGAGATTTCCTGGTGCCCTCCAGGAAGTTTATATTGTTTTGTAGCCATGACCCTCTGGGGTGGGGGCAGTTTTACATGGGACCATTTTGCCTGCCCCTTTAAAACTGCTTTGATCATTCTACACTGGAGGCATAATTCTCCAGTAGTCTGCAAGGTGACATTCTGTAGAAGATCAATGACCAAAATGTATTCCAGTATAAGGGAAATATATACCATATAAACTTGTGGGTGGACAATCTCCCAATTTTCAAGATCAAATTATGCCTTTGGCTATGATTGTTTTTCTCCCATAGCTGTCTATGGTCAGCACAGGTTTGTTAAATTGGGCCGCATTTCTCTAAATCAGAGTACTTTCGGCTCCCATTTACTAGTGCTAACACTTGCTGTTGGTTAGTAGGGGACCAGTAAATGGTTAATTGTACAAATGGTCTCTGATCCTGGGGGTGCCTAGCTATTGTTTGTACATGGGGATCTTGACCTCCCCCCATAGAAGAGGGAAAGGGGCTTGTCAGACCTCTTCTAGGGGAGCAGAGGGCTCTGAGACTCAGGATCCAAATAGTGTTTTTTCCCCTGACTTCCTTTGTCCCTTGGAGGCCTGGGAATTCACTTCAGTATATTTTTGACCCTTAGGCAGTCCACTCCATAGTTTTACCAGGAATGCTTTAGGTTGGTTATCTATAGTCTCTATTTCTATGCCTGCATCTATGAGATCCACCCACATCTGCTTGTGGGATACCTGATTAGACTTATCACGCTCATGGGTAGCTTCTCCCATTGCCCTTACTCTTACCTCCCCCTTTCCACAGGCTCTTCATCTCTTTAAGGTTGGCTATGGCCTGATCAGTGAAATAAACAGGCTGTCCTACTAGCAGACTTAAGATAGACACAAGATGCCCATAGTAATGGCTGGGGGCAGTATGCAAAACCTGGTTTTTTGTTCCTGTGGTAAAAGCTTCAGTATTAGGACCTATGAAAGCTCTGGAATAGATGGCACACTTCATTCCTAGCACCCTTAAAACATCTTGTAGCTCCTCCATAGTTTTCCAATAGGGGGTATTGTGCAATATATCCCTTCATTAGGCCATGCAGCCTTACACTGGTTAACCAGCTATACCAATAGGGAGGTGGTTCTTGCATTAGCTGAGGTAGCCCAAAAGCATTGTTGTAGTGAAGGGTGGGTTGTAAGAGATGCCAATTGTAAGAGATATTCATTTCCACTCCAAATAGCACTACCCCCTCTGCTTCAGTGTCCCATAACCTCAGAAGCCAACTGGGTAGGGATTTCCTAGTTTTTTGTCTATACTGCTGCCCCAAATAGTCCAATTCAGCAGCACTATAGTCTCTCACAGTAATGTGTAATTTCTGTTTGGGAGCAATTCTGTAAGGGAATTGCTGAGCCCCAGGGGGTTGATAAAGTGACACCTTACATTTCTGTTGTATTATGGGGCATACCTGTTGGGGCTTTTCTTCTTCCTCCACCTCCCATTCTTCCCTTCTTCTTCCAAAGAGGAGTCTATGGGTTCCCATGCTTTGATATTCCATTGCAGATTAGCCAAAATCCTCCAGACTCAAGCCCAAGGCAACTTATGGCTTTTGACTTGGGCATAGTTGCATGCCAGAGTCCCTAACTGATTATCCATTCAGAGCAGGCAATTAGTCAAAGAGTCCTTCATTTCCACCTAGTTTTATGTTCTCTTCTAAATGGCACACAGTAGCTTTTGCCGCTTGTTTTGCCTCAGTAGCCATCCACAAGGCTCCTAACAGAGGCCATGATATGGCTGCCACTGTTTGGCCATCCTTTTTCTTCTTACTCAAATTTAGTTGTCCTGCTATCTGCTGCAAAACAGTTAGCAGCCCTGCCAGAGTTTTTACGGCACCCCATACTCACTCAGTGGTCCCCATTCATCTAGGAGGGCAGTCATCCCTCCCCATGTAGAAAATATGGGCCAATTTTGTATTGTCTCCATGGATTCTCCCTTACCAGGACTCATGCCATTATGGCCAGTGGCTTTCTGGTCTCCTGGCTGGCTCACCAATTGTTCCAACCTAGCTTAGCCCTAAGATGGAAGAACACACCAGGCACAGAAGTGTACTTGGGTTTAATTGGGACTTATTAACAGGAAATGGTCCCATGGTGACTGCTGACCATGGAAAATGAACTATGCAAAAAGAGAGCAGGGAGTTCCAAGGGGGGTGGTGGTGGCTTATAAAGGCTTAGGTCCATAGGGTGTGACAACAGAGTCTCAATAGAGTATAATGAGATTTGGTTGTTAACAGTGATCAGGGGAGGAGAGTTTTAATGCTTTGGTGATACTTTCTTCCCCCCTAAGGGGGTCTGCTGACCTTTAACATCTGTCCTGGTCATGTAGGAAACTGCATGCAGTGACTTGTTTTCAAAGTGGAGGAGGAGGTGGAGTCCTGGCTCCTCACAGTGACCATTAGTTGATGTTGGTCTTATAAACTTCACATAGGTTTTTTTAAATTTCAATTCAGATGTATACAGAATAATGAGATCCCCACCTTCACTTTAGGGTTACTTTAAGATAAAATAGCAGGTACTGGAAAATTAGAATTACTAGCCAACTTTTCTATAAGCCTTCGAACTGACCTGGGTCATAGGCTATATCTGTATCATAGGGACATGACAGGGCCCTTGTACTTTCTATGCTGATGCTGATCTTGATTGCGGTCGCAGTTGATTCGTCTGGGGGGGGGGGGGTGGCGGCCGGTTGCTAAATCCTAGGCTCCCAGGATTGCTCGGAGGGTACCGGCGGCGGGGGCTCTTTCCCGGAGGCGAAGGCGAGGCGGGGGACTTGGCCAGGTCCCCGGCGGGGTGGCGTGCAAAGTATGGAGGGCGGCGAGAAAGGAACAGGCGGGACACGGTTCTTTTAGGGTGAAGAAGCCAAGAGAGAGTTTATTAGGGGAGAGTACAAGCTTATATCGGGCGTTTAGAGGGCGGGGTAGCTGTAGAGGTTAAAGGCTTGGATTGGTTCTGAGAGAGCGCGGAGGTTGATTGAAAAGGGGCGAGAGTTGCTCCGGTAACGGTGTCTGGCAACAATGTATGCGCACTGGTGGTAATGGGAGTTGCACCGGCAACGGGGAGTGTCCGGGCAAGATAAGGGGGTGGGGAAAAGGCGGTTCCCTCCGGCAAGCCTCCCCTAACAGTGGTATTTTGGGTGAGGAAATGGGGCCTGCCTCCGGCCTCACTTTCCCAGGCCCGGGGGGCTGTAGAGGGCGCTGTCGCCCGTGCCCACCACCCTCCCCAGGGGCTGATCAGGTCCCCCAGCCCAGGCCCGCCAAGTTGAAGCACGTAATCAGTGTCCCGCATTTCCCCCTTCTTTTCTAATTAAAGGAAGAAGCTTACCGGAGAGGCCCGCTAAGGGATGAGGGAAGGGGAAGGCCGGGGAGGGGAAAAAGGGGTTGACGGTGGCTCAGCGAGGCTGGAGCTCGGCGTTGGTGTGGCGCCCGGGCGCTCGACAGGGGCCTTGCTGCTTGCGGGATGGACGAGGGTGGGGGGTTTAAAGTTGGTGGTTCAGAGAAGCTGGAGCTCGAGGTTGGTGCGATGTTCAGGTGATCGAGAAGGGCCTCGCGGTCGGCGGGTTGACCGGTGGCGGTGAGGTCGCGGAGGGTTGGTTGTCATCTCGGAGTAGGGAGCGTCAGAGGTGGCGAGTCGCTGGTACTGGACTTGCACGAATGAGGAGAAAATAGCATCCGTTTGTTTCCTTACAAGCTGGACAATTCTGCGGATAATGCAGGGTCCTAAGGTGAGAGCTAGAATAATCATTAGTAGGGGGCCGAGGAGAGGGAGGAGGTAAGGGAGGAGGGGGGTAAAGATGTGGGACCAATAGCTGGTGGCTTCACGGTCTCTTTTGCGTTGTTCCAGTCCCTCTCGGACCTTTTTTAGGCTGTCTTCGGCGAGACCTGTGGAATTGGCATATACACAGCACTCTTCTCCTAGGGCGGCACAAAGGCCTCCTTCTTTGAGGAGGAGAAGGTCGAGACCTCGGCGGTTTTGGAGCACTACCTCAGAGAGGGAATTGACAGAATTTTTAAGATGGGAAATAGCGTCTTGTAGGTGACGAATGTCCTCGTCAACAGCCGCCCGGAGGTGAGTTAGGGCGGAGCCTTGACTGGCTAATGCAGCGATTCCGGTGCCAGCGCCTGCAAGACCTAGGAGGGAGGCAATCGTGAGGACGGTGATGGGCTCTCGCTTTTGCAGTGGGGCAGAAGCTGCAGTTCTTTCCAGGCGGAGGAAGAAGTTTTCTTCGCTATGGTATAGGACCCTAGGGATGAGGACAATTAGGAGGCAAGTTTCATTAGTTGTATTGAGGGTTTGCACGTTAAGGCAGGGGGTAAGCCCTGTAGAGGAGCAGAGCCATTGGGAGGAGTTATGAGGAATGAGAAATTTTGCAGAGCTGCTGGGAGATGAGTAGTCGGCGCAAGCTGTGAGGTTGGGAGAGTTACTTGAGCGAGGGCGGATGCACTTTCCTGTAAAGGAGACTGAATGAAAGGTTAGGGGGACGGCAGAGGTATTCCAATTGCATTCCGAGGGGCTGTCCTCTGTGTTTTCTGAAAAGGAGAGGTTGGAGGCAACTGGCTTATACAGGGGGGAGGAAGTGGAGAGGCAAAGCCAACAAGAGGAGGTAAGATTAGGGTCGGAGGAATTCACTGAGGTGAAGGCCGCTTGGATAAGGCTGAGGAGGGGAGAGGAGTAACGGGCGGGGGGCGGACGAGGTTGGGGTGGTGGTGTTGGCGACGCGCCGTTTGCAGCTGAGGTGCGGTTTCCGGATGCGCTGCTTGTACTTGAAGTGCGGCTGGAGGGCTTTCGAGCGCAGGTTTCTTTGACTCTGGAGACAAAGGTGGCGAAAGGCTTACTCGGCTCCTGGAAGAGCTTGGTGAATTTATTAGGCCGACAGGCAGAGCAGTTGGCAAACGCTCGCAAGGCGATTCCCCAAAGGATAGGCCAAAAGGTGGCAGGTGCATTAATATAGGCAGATGCATTTATAAACGCTCCCGTGCCCAGGTAAGCCTCGGGGGGATGAGTGGCCCCAGTGGCTGCGTCTTGTTCACTTTGCTTAGCTGCTTCCGCCTGGAAGTGAGCACGCCAATTAACAAACTGGCCGGGGTTAAGAATGGAACGGGCAAGCGAGGCCCAGTCTTGGGGGATGCAAAAGTCCATGCCGAGATCCTGCAGTATTTGGGAAGCGTATGGGCTACCTAACCTGTCCTCCTTGACGGCCCTGCGAAGCTGCTTGATAGTATCAGAGTCAATGGGATACCAGTTATACGGTTTCTGTGGTGTGGGGGTAAGGTTAAGAGGAAAGCAGCGAAAAGCACGAGAGAAAGGAGGACGCGCCTGCAGAGGGCTTGGTGCGGGAGTGGGGGTAAGGGGAGTGTTACCCCAAGGGTTGCCTTGAGGTGTAGAAGGCAGCCAGGGGTTGTTAGTCGGCAGGGTGGGAGGAGCGGTGGCAGCTGCCGGTAGCGGCTCCGAGGGGGAGCTCGCTGGAGGGAGAGGCGGGAGTGGGAGGCCCCAAGCGTCGCAAGATGGCGGCGCGGTGGGAGTGGCTAAGGCATAAGATGGTGGACTAGCTCCGCCCTGTGAAAGGGCGGGGTAAAGCGCTTGCGGTTTCCAGCCCAGCTTAGGGCTGACGTCATCGCCGGAGCACTTCCTCCCCTCGATGGAAGAAGAAGGAGGAGGAGGAAGTTCGCCATCTTGGCGAGGCTCAGTGTTATTTTGTTTTTTGGGAGTCACTTCGAGCGCGTTGTTAATCTGCTCGACTAAGGACTCTGTGTCCGAATCGTGGTCTACATTAGTATCGCTGTCTGAATCTGTTGACTGGGTTGATAGGGCCTCCTTGGATTTAATGGGGCCTCGATCAGGGGGGAGGGAGCCTTGAAGGCAGGAGCGGACGGTTATTAAGGTGGGGAGCAAGCCGGGAGGGAAGCGCTTGCTCTCATGTTCCATGGCATTGGTGACCCGATCAATAAGGCGATTATAAGTAACAGGGTCCCAAAGATGGCAAGTGGTGAGCCATGGGTTAAAGGGCAGCAGGAGGTTCCAGTATACTTGCAGCTGCCGGACAGACACTTTACAGCGATGTGTGTCTAGGAGACCCGCCAGAGCACGAACTTGGGGTGCTTGGCGTGCAGATAGATGATTACCCATAGCGGAGTGAGAAAAGAAAAAGGGGGGTTGATTATTGAGTAAAGAAAATGAGGTAAACTGTGGTCGCGAGGCCGAAGGAGACGGCGAGAATAGAAGGCAGGAGCCTCTAGTAGCGAGAGCAGTTTGGGGGGGGCGGTCGCAAAGAGGCACACCGCGTGAAACAAAGAAACAAAGACACAAAGGACCACAGCAAAGTAATGGAGGGGAAGAGGGAAAGCTACTGGAGGAAGAGTGTTAGGAGGAATGGGGGGGACATAGGAAGAGAAGACGAAAGGTAGTCGGGGGTAAGAGTTAGGTTAACGCGGGAAAGGAAGAGCGGCCCGGGCGCAGAGCGGCGTGGGAGAGGCGGCTCCGGACGTGGAGCGGCGAGGGAGAGGCGGCTCTGCGGGGCGGCGAGGGAGAGGCGGCCCTTACTTTGCAGGCGAGGAGAAGGGGAGCTGGAGAGGCGTCCGGGCGAGCGGGTGGTTTTACTGGACCGCTGCGTGGAGAGGACTTTTAATTCCAGGGGCCCCACGTTGGGCGCCAGTTGCGGTCGCAGTTGATTCGTCTGGGGGGGGGGGTGGCGGCCGGTTGCTAAATCCTAGGCTCCCAGGATTGCTCGGAGGGTACCGGCGGCGGGGGCTCTTTCCCGGAGGCGAAGGCGAGGCAGGGGACTTGGCCAAGTCCCCGGCGGGGTGGCGTGCAAAGTATGGAGGGCGGCGAGAAAGGAACAGGCGGGACACGGTTCTTTTAGGGTGAAGAAGCCAAGAGAGAGTTTATTAGGGGAGAGTACAAGCTTATATCGGGCGTTTAGAGGGCGGGGTAGCTGTAGAGGTTAAAGGCTTGGATTGGTTCTGAGAGAGCGCGGAGGTTGATTGAAAAGGGGCGAGAGTTGCTCCGGTAACGGTGTCTGGCAACAATGTATGCGCACTGGTGGTAATGGGAGTTGCACCGGCAACGGGGAGTGTCCGGGCAAGATAAGGGGGTGGGGAAAAGGCGGTTCCCTCCGGCAAGCCTCCCCTAACAGTGGTATTTTGGGTGAGGAAATGGGGCCTGCCTCCGGCCTCACTTTCCCAGGCCCGGGGGGCTGTAGAGGGCGCTGTCGCCCGTGCCCACCACCCTCCCCAGGGGCTGATCAGGTCCCCCAGCCCAGGCCCGCCAAGTTGAAGCACGTAATCAGTGTCCCGCACTTGATATAGCTGTTTCTTCACTGGAAATTCTTTCTCTTGTCCTTTCCGCCCTTCTTCTTTCCTGACTCTATTCATGGAGTTCTCAACCACTGTGGACTTTGATCTTTTCCTTCAAACTCCCATATCAGTCCCTGCCTCACTTCTCATTTTGACTCTTAGTTATATAGAGAGAAACTTCTACATAACTGTTCCAAGCATATCTGTTCCAGTTTTCTAACATTGCCATTTATGCAAAATACTAGAAATTGATTGGCTTTTATAAAGGGGGTTTATATGGTTACAAAGTTACAATCCTAAGGCCATAGAAGTGTCCAAGCTAAGTTGTCAACAATAGGCTACCTTCATTGAAGAAAGGCCATTGGAATCTGGAAAACCTCTGTTAGCTGGGAAGGCACATGGCTGGTGTCTGCTTGCTCCCAGGCTGTGTTTCAAAATGGCATTCTTCAAAATATCAGCATCAGCTTTCAATGGCTGTCTTCAAAATGTCTCTCTAAGCTACAGCTCTGAGGTCCTTCTGTTTGTGAGCTCCTTTATAAGACTCCAGTGAACTAATCAAGACCCACCCTAAATTGGTGGGGCCACACCTCCATGGAAACATTCACTCAGAGGTCACACCCTAACCAAAGATGTCTCTCACAGTTGGATGGGTCAAATCTCCATGGAAACAACCTAATCCCAATATACCACAAGATTGGGTTAAAAGACCATGATTTTTTCTTGGGGGACATAATTTATCCAAACTGGTGCTTCCTCATTCAGACTAAATTCCAGATCAGTAGGACCATATAAGCAGCTACCATAGTGCCACATTAATAATTATTTCTTGAATAATCAACTTCATTCAGACCATCTCAAATCACGTTATAAAGGAAACAACTGTCAGTCATGGTAGTTTTAGGTTGCAATTTATTAACCACAGTTAATCACAGCTAATCTTAGGGCTTCAACCATATACAACTTGACTTTCCCCTCCTTGTCTTAAAGGCACCGAAATTTGCCATTTGACCATCTGACTAGGTCAAATTCCTTGTCAGATGGTCTCACACTTACATCTTCTTTAAAATTTCATATTTATTTTTGTAGTTATTTGATGACATCTGGTTCTCTCATTGGACTACAGTACATGAGGGCAGAGAATATGACTATTTTGCTCACTATTGTAATCCACATTACAGACAGTGATATACCAGGCACTGCAAAATGTTGAAAGGAAGGAATAAAAGGAGGAAGGAAGGGAGAAAGGAAAGAAGAAAAGGAGGAAGGAAGGGAGGAAGGAAGAAAAGAATAAGAAATCTCCAGTCTATTCCTAAGCTTCAAAGCCTGTTAGCTGTATGATTTTGATGTTTCTTTGCAGACTGCACTAATATTTCCAAACAAAATTGCTTTTACTATTTAACCCCAAGAGCAATTTTCATCTCAAAATTGTGCCATTTATTGAAAATGTCTTCAGTGGTGTTACAAATGGACTTGAAGCTTCCAAAAATGTATTAGGTGTTAAATAATGGGCATTTTTGACTGTCTCCTAAAAATTACCTATTCAGTTATTGCAAAGCTAAAAGGAAAAAAAAATCCTTAATCTTCATGCTGTGTGTAAAATAAGTACAGCAAATGGTTCTATAGAATAATATTTTTAAAAAGACTCCTTTGTTTTGTTCTGTTTATTGTCCCAGAATATTCCAAATGAGAATTAAAAGAAACTGCTATGGTGAATAAAATTGGTTAAAATTACCTCAGGACAAAATCATAAAAGCAGGAAAAAGAAAAGGGGTGGGGGAGATCCAGATGTACATTTACATTATAAACAATAAAACATGCATAGAAATAAATGTCTTATTCTGGTCTAGGATGAGACAGGATCTTCCTGAGTCAGTCCTCAAACTGAAGGCTTACCAAGTTCATTTGAAGCAAATTTCCATTGCCATTGTCGAGTATCCAAAAACATTTTTTTTTATGAAATGTTTCTTATGAAGTTTGAGATCTCTGATAAAGCTTGGGATCTTCTAAAGCTTGAGATTTCCACTTCACTTAAAGAATTGTCCCTCTACTACTTATACCAGATGTTCATTCAACTCTGCAAGTATTTGCCCTACATACAAGGTCATAACTCCCTCAGCAGAGGTTCTCAAATTTTCAATGGGTAACTGTTTAAAATCAAATTCTTAAGCCCCATCCCTAGAGATTCTGTTTCAATAGTCATAGGGTGGGTACAGTGGTTTGGAGCCATGTACCCCAGAAAAACATATTCCTAAACTTAATTCATTCCTGTGGGTATGAACTCATAAGTGGGAATCAGCTTGACAAGGATGTCTTGGAAATACAGTTCCTTAAAAGAAGAAGAGAGAATAGATTTGAGACAAAAGGCAAATGACTGGTACATTTTTTGTACAAGAATAATCTTATAACTTACCAAGTCTGTTTTCTATTCAAACCATAGTTGCTCTCCATATCAAGGTACATGACTGTACACCAATTAATACTAAATGAGAGGCTAAAGAATAATACAGCTGAAAAATATGAGATGAAAATAATAATAAAGACCTTTATCTAAGTTATTACTTCCTCCTTTGTTGTGCCAAAAAAGATCTGTGCCCTTCTCCTCCCACCTGTACCTGCCATTTCTTCTTGTCAGTGACTGGTGGCTTGGGGATAGACCCTAGAAAAATATGTTCTTAAACTTAATCCATTCCTGGAGGTGTGAACTCATTGCAATTTGGACCTTTTGAGGAGGTGAGTTCAGTTAGGGTGTGGCCCAACTAAATCAGGGTGGGTCTTAATCTGATTACTGAGAGCCTTATAGGGAAGGAAGAGAAGAGAGGGAGCCAGAAGGAGCAGCCAGAAACTGAAAGTCAGTGGAACTTGGAGAATGGAGAAGCCAGGAGAGACTGCCATGTGCATTGCCATATGATGGAAAAGCCAAGGACCAAGCTTTCCTGGCAGTCAGCACCAGAGTGCCACAGTTTTCAGAAAGAAAGCATCACCTTACTGATGCTTCAATTTTGGACTCCTCCCAGCTTCAAACTGTGAGCCAATAAATCCCCATTGTTTAGGCCAACATATTGCATAGCATTTGCTTTAGCAACAAAGAAACTAAAATAGTGACCTCCTCATCCTGCAATAAGGAGAACAGAGAGGGGATTTTGGGTAGTCAAAGCTAACTTTTAAGAGCCACCTTGAAGGGAAAGGGAGGCAAAGAAGGAAATAGTAGAGAAATCTCTTGGGAAGCTGGAGGCAGAAAGTGAGACCCTGTATTCTCTAGCCCAAGTTCCCTTCTTCAAGCCCATTAAAAGGGAACCAACTAAACCTGTAAGTCCCAGTCAGCCACCAAACCCAGAATGGTCCCTAAGGATATTTAAACTGGGGCTAACAGATGGCACCAAGGAGAGTCAAACTGCAGATGGGACCAGATATATTTGGAGGGCATAGACCCCAGAAAGAGTTGCACGGGCTGTCCCCAACAATTGCACTTTACACACTTTACTTTCTTTGACCCAGCATAACAATGCAATGTCAGTGTTGCCCTCTAGTGTCTCATCCTCTTTCCACTTACATCTCTGACATTCTGTCTTCAGCCCTTTGCAATTTGGCTTTAGTCACCAACTCCTCTGAAAAGTCCCTCTCACCATGATGTGTTAATTCCCAAATCTCTTCTCACTTAGTTTAGTTGATTATTGTACCAGTTTGTATATATTATATCCCCCAGAAAAAGCCATATTCTTTGATGCAATCTTGTGGGGGCAGACATATTAGTGTTAATTAAGTTGTAGTCTTTGATTAGGTTGTTTCCATGGAGATGTGACCCACCCAACTGTAGGTGATAATTCTGATTAAATAATTTCCATGGAGGCATGGCCCTACCCATTCAGCATGTGCCTTGATTAGTTTACTAGAGCCCTATATAAGTGCTCAGACAGAAGGAGCTCAGAGCTTCCGCAAAGAGAAAACAACTAAGAGTGACATTTTGGAAGAGTTGCAGCTAAGAGAGGACAAAATGCCCCAAGAGCAACATTTTGGAGAACGCCATTTTGAAACATAACCTGGGAGCAAGCAGATGGCCGCCACGAACCTTCCGAGCTAACAGAGGTTTTCTGGACACCAATGGCCATCCTTCAGTGAAGGTACCCCCTTATCTTGGACGCTTTATGGCCTTAAGACTGTAACTTTGTAACCAAATAAACCCCCTTTATAAAAGCCAATCCATTTCTGGTGTTTGGCAAAATGGCAGCATTAGTAAACTGGAACAATTATTTAGCAGCTATGAAAACTGTGGTGCACCCTTTTCCTCTTTGAAACTTTCCAGCCTTCGTTCAAGATAATATATTCTTCGTTTCTCCTCTTAATTTTTCACAGTGCTTTCCTATTTCCTTTCTTTAATTCCTTGTTTATCTTAAATATTTTTGTTCCCCATGGGTTCCAAAACTGAGCTTTTGGTCTCCTCCCCACCCACCCTCTCTTTTACTGATATGTATACCTTGGACCATCTTATCCTATGAATTCAACTATAACTTGTACCCTTCTGGCTGCCATATCTCCTTCTTTAGACTAGGAGTACCTCCTGAACTTCAGACCTGAACTTCAGGTTGTCTACAGGTCACCTCCACTTGGATTTTTTTTAACTCAAAATCAGCATGTCCCAAACCAAACCTATTTTTCCCTCCTCAAACCATTTCTTATCTCAATTAGCAATATATAGCATATTATCTAGAATATCTACCAGGATCTTGGACCTCCTTTATGTCCAATTAGTAAATGCCATCAGTGCTTCTCTCACATGAAATATATTACTCTTATAATACTTTCTGCTGTGAATTATGATTTGTCTGCTCTTTCTTCAGACTGTGAACTCATCAAGGACAGGAACTAACCCTTATTCATCCCTGTATCCCCAGGGCCCTTCTCAGTGTACACCTGGTTCTTTCTATCCCTTTCCTTCTCAAAGTATCTTCATCACCCTCCAAAAGAAAATCATACAATTTTAACAAAGTTCTACATATTTGGAGAATTCATGGCATCATTCATTTCCTTAACTGTGTTTAAAGCAGTTTATATTTGCTAATTCATTTTAGAGAGTTTGGACATATGTACTTCATTTCCAGCTGCCTGAGGATATAAATTCCAGCCATTTGAGAAATATAAAAGTTTTGAGCACTGAGAAATCAATTTGTATAGGCCATGAATTTCATTGTAATGATATTTTTACCTGTAGCCTCTACTATATTTTTGCTATGTAGATGAAAAGGTGAATCTTTGACAAATTTTACATGTTTGTTTATCTTAAAGTTTCATAGATACTTGATTTTAGCTATATCAATATTTCTTAGAGTAACATTTGTGTACAATTTGTAGTCCTTGAAGGAAATTCAATACAAAATTTCTAAAAATATTTTCCTAATTTAAAATTGGTGAATAACATACCTGTTGAGTTTCCATGTATCTCAGTATTTTCCCAAAGATCCTGCATATTTAATTTAACTTACTCTTATTTATACTTTAAGTTTAGGATTTGGATAAGTGAAATGACCCCCAAAACAAATTTAGGTGAAACTACAGTCTTAGCCTGGGTGTCTGGGAAAAAGAATCTGAGGAAAAGATTTAAAGTACTAATACTTTATTTGTTTTGGGAGATACAATCCCAGGGCAGCGAGAGTGAGGGCAAAGATAAGTCAGGTAAGGAAAGATGGGATGCAGCATGATGAGATTTCTCACATGAAAAAGACACAGCTGGTTGCCCCAGAGGTGCACCAGTCTAGCACCTGAGACTGTCCCGGAAGCCTACGGGGAAAACGTGGGCCCACAGAGCAGCCCCTGGTGTTGGTGATGGGAGCATTATCTGCTTGTTGACCATTCCTTTTATCACTGATCAAAATTCACCCTACAGGGAGTTAACTATCCTGAACTTTTGGGTTGCATCTTTGGACTCTACCTGTGGCTATTAAGGATGCTGAATTCCATTCCATGGAATGTTCTTGTTTTGTACAACTTATATCTCACCAGTGGCCTAAGCCTTATTCTGGAGTTATAGGAGCAGAGGCAGGAGATACAAAAATCAGCCACTGGTTGGTGGGCCAGGTTGTGTAGTGGTAATGAGGACAAGGGACCAGTGGGCCCCAAGCATGGTTGGGAGGCAGGGGAGGCCCGTATAACCTGAGGAAGTAGACACAATTAATGTCAAATAAAGCTGCTAGCTCAAAACTCTCCCCTTCCAGAGTTACCTGTCAAATTTCTGAGAGGGAAGTGGGGGGTAGGGGAAGCAGTGTCATGAAGAAGTCGTCACAGATATTTTGACCTGGAAAACTGCATCGAAAGCTAAAATGCCCTCACCATCTTTTATTTTGACCCCAGGCATCACACTAGTAGAAGTCTGTGTGGTCCTTTGCTAGGGGATGACACGGTGAAACATCCTTCCATGACTCTTCTGAGGCTGTTTTCTGGTCTGCTTTCTATTTCCAAGGCGTTTCAAGGGAATCTAGCTATTTTTTTTTTCTGGCTTCTGATATAACAAACAGAAAACTGGCAAAATAAGTGACCTACTGTTTTCCAGGAATGAGTTACGCATGGAAAAGCATGATTCCAAGGACTTCTTATTCTGCTACTTTGCTGAAATTGCAGCATTCTTGCCAGAGAAAGATGTGACCTGGCCCTAACTGAATTTCAGTTTTGTTCTTTTCCTTTGGTAGGGAAAATGGAGCTAATATGCTGTCTTATCTTCACGGAACATACTGGGACATGTTGTGTACAGCCCTCCACATGGACGCATATGTGTACAGGTTCACACTGTGCCTTCAGAAATAAGCCATCGAAGCTTTGGCTAGAACCTCTTGGCCAGCTCAGACCTCCATGCATGGGCTTTAGACACTGACCCCAGACACTGAAGACCCTGAGTCTGGGGGTCGGCACTTCTGATAATATTCCCTGACATTAATCATAGACTGCCTGAATATTTTTTGAGAAGCTTTCCAGAATGCCCAGGAATCATTTTTCTTTTAATTTAATTTGTTCAATCTCCAAAGTATTATAATAAGCATCTTCTAATAGTTTGTTGTGTTTGTGCTGTTTTCTCTGAATTGTGCCTCTTCCAGTCTTTGACTTGCAGGAGTGGGATTTAGACCTGACTCTAAAACTGTGCTGGGTGTCCTCCATTCTGCTGAGTGGCTCATACCCCTCGGTTGGTTGCTTCGTGTCAGCTCCTGCCCTGCTGCTGACCTTCAGTGATGGCTCTGTGCAATCTCCCACCTAGAATGTGAGTTGATCTTTTGTGAACCAGAACAGTTGCCTGGGGTTTGTTGATGGACCAACCTGTGGTCCCAGACTACTCGCAATCCAGGGTGGGTGGAAACTGCCAATAAATGAGAGTTCTTTATATTTCCCTGTTTTGTACAAACTCTGTATTGCTAGTATTCAAATTCTGAGAAATACATCTTATCATTTCGGGAAGCCAATCAGCATGATTTTTTTCAATATCTTCCTGACAAAGGAGAAGGCTTGACCCTGTAGCTTTCTTTCCTTCCTTCCCTAATGAATATACTAACACTGTAAACTCTTGTCCAACTTGTCAGCAATCAAAGAAACCTACCACTAGAAATAAACATTGTGAAACGATGAAAAAAACAAATAAATAAATGTCTATTCAATTCTGCAATTACTTTGCAATCTCCATCTTGAAAGGAAAGTAAAAATAGAATGGCTTTGCTTATTTTAAATTCATTAGGATGTTTCAGTCTGGGTTGGTTCATGGCTTTATCATGGAGATTTCAGTCACCCCTACATGAATAGCTGGAAGTTTTGCTAGGCCCTTAACCTTTATAAAAGAATAAATAGTTTGATTAGCCATTCCTCTAATATTAGTTCACTTTTTGGCAGGTGCTTTGCTAGGGGCAGGTTCTGGTATAAGCCAGATTATATTGCCCTGTGGGAGATAAAATGGATGATACAAAGTTGATTTTTTTTTGCCATTAGTGCAAAACAAACTTGTAAACTACAGCAATCACTAATGGACATTGCATTGCCATAATGTAGATCAAGAAAGATTTTCCACCACCATCACTCACTTGGCTAAATTCCAAATTGTAAAACAGTAAACACACTGCCTTGATTTGAAGGTAAGTACTCTCAGAAGTGCCTTATCAAGTAGTCAAGTACTTGAAAAGAATAGAAATTATAATGAATGAATGAATGAATGAATTCACATTTAACTATTGAAACCAGGAATTCTAAATCTGATCTAGATTCTTAGATGTTGGAAGTCCCCTTTTAGATCAATTTCTTTTGCTCAGTTCTGCAAAATGCACCAGTTTTTTCCACTAGCAATTTATAGTGTACAGTTTTTGCTAATCATTCATTTTTACTAGCTTTTCCTTTTCTCCCTGTGGTGAATTTAAGGTCTGCAGGGACTATTTAGGGTCTTCTGTCACCACACACTATTCAAAGGATAGTTTGGAGTTCTTTTCCATTCACTGTTCTCTTTTATTTTGCTTCTACCTTTGGCTCTGTTGTCAGCTCCCCATATCTGCATTTTTCATGAAATTTTTGGTTCTAGGATCCATGGGAGGATGCCTTTGTTTATCCTGTATACAAAAAAACAAGCAAACAAACAAACAACTCCTGAGGGTTTTTCCCCCAAAAGAACGTCTACCTTTAGAAATCACACTGAAGTACCTAAAGGGCAAAAATAGCAAATTAAGGGAAAATAAAAAATTTCCTAGTGATACAGCAGCTGTAGCAGCCACCTAGAGCTGTGGTTCATGAACTGACATCTCCAGCCAGGATCACTTGCTCTCCATGCTAGGAAACAAGCTCCCTGGATGGGAATCAGACAGCAGTGCCTCCAGGAATAAGATGAAAGCACAGAGTCAAGAGGAAGTCAGAAGACAAATTTACTTGTTTAACTCATCAAATTGTTGCTGGCAAACATACACAGCTTGGGCCCCAGGTGATCAGGTCAAAATTATTTTGTAGAAACATTTATTGGGATGTTAAGACAATGTTGGGTGTGAACACTGGATTTCTCTGAGTGGCTGGGGCTATGGGTGTTCTTTATTTTCTTTTTGTTAGTCTGTACAGTCTGTAATGAGAATGCATTATTTTTACAAGAAAAACAACACTTTAAATTGTAAAAGAAAAACAATTTGAAAATTTAGCCTAAAAATACTTTTTGTCAATTGTGCCTGCTATTTTTGCCATGTTTGTACAATTTTTTTAAAATTGTGTAGACAGAAGAAGAAGAATGTCAATCACTGGCTCATGTTTTTTTTTCCCCTATAACTTCTCTGCATGCTGTATGTCCATCTTTTCTTGTGACCTATTATAATTTTTAAAAATTAAGGTGTTTCTAATACATACCTCACAGATAAGGAATGAAAAAAGGATTAGTTTGAAGAAAAAAACCACACAAGTCAGTAGGAAACAATGTTCCAAAAATGATGTGAAGTACTGTAGAAATTCTTTAAGGTGCACTAAAAATCTAACAATGTATGAAAAACAAATCATTAGGGAATATAAATTTCCTACAAAGCCATTTTTCAAACTTTTGTCTCGACCTATTTAATTTTATCCAACTGTTTTTTACTGAATGAAATGCTACCAGTGGTGCTAGTTCCAATTTCTGTTTGCTCCAAGTTCTACTAACTCCACATTTTTAAATACTTAGCTTAAAAGGGAAAAAACCAAGCCCAATTAATTCGGTGCATCTTTTTTTTATTCAAGAATCTGGTGCTTTTAGGGCCTCCTCCCTCTGGTTAGGAACTCTCCATTTGAGGAGGTTCTAGCTCCTCCCATACCGTCCCCTCTCCTCCCCTCCCCTGTCCTGTTCCTTCACTTTCCCTGTCTTCCTCTTCTCTTCCTTTTTCTTCTCTCTTCTCTCCTCCCAGTTCTATCTCCAACTTCCCCCTTCTCTTTGCCCTTTATTTCTTTCCCTTCCCCTCTCTTCTCTTTTTTTTTTCTTTCCTTTCCTCCTCCCCTTCTCTGCCTTTCTTCCCCTTTGCTTCCCTTTTCCTTTCACAGAGCTGGATTTTAAAAAAGAAAATAAAAGAAATGTGTATACTAATTATAGGCCTTTCCTCTTCCTTGGGAATAGAGGGAAAAATTCAGTTACATCTTGATGGAACATCCTGGCGATTTAACTCTTCCAAATTTCATCCCTGCAACAGAGATGAACTCTTCCCCAGTAGGCTCGTGGTCATGATTTATCTTATTGCATCGGGTCATGAATTAATTGGACATTATGCTAAAAAATCAATATATGAGTTTAATTGTACTTAGACATGTGCTAGTGATTAATGAACTTTGGTTTATGAGAGCTAAAAACTTCATGAGATAAATAGTAGGATAATGAGGTTAATATAGGTTAACTAATATGGGTCAGTCCTGTTCTGGCTTGTTTTCTTTAAACCCAGAAATAACCTCAAAACAATTAAATTTGTTCAATAATATTTATTTCAGATTTATTTTAAAGAAATAGCACCTTACAAATGCTGTTAAATCCTCCTTAATACCTTCCCCAAGCCCATTTTCCTCTCTTTATCCTCAGAAGGAATCACTCTCTTAGGTCACATTTGTCTTTCCCAGCTTGGTTTTTATATTTTCACATGTATGTATGTTGTTTTTCCATGTACAATGTATATATTTTTTGTGTTTTTAAATTTTATGTAGCTGATATATTTTCTGCAACTTGTGTTGTTGTTTTTTTTTTTTTTTAGATCTACCAGGATAGTGCATGGGGATTCACTTCTTTCATTTTAAATGTTGTCTATTGTCTGCTAAGATACTCTGTGTTTTAATAGGAGAATTAAAAAATTTTACATATTGTTGTAAGTATTGATGTATTTGAACTTATTCTAAGCTTTTCTTTTTGCATTTTGCCTATTGATTTATTTGTTGCTTCTTTTTCTTTTTTGTCACAGAGTGGATGGTTAATAAAGTTTTATTTCTATTTTTCCTCTGTGGGGGCTTAAAGTCCTAATTTTTTTTTTTTATTTTTAAATAAATTTTAGTTCTCAGAATAGCTTTAGATTTACAGAAAAATTATGAGAGTTTCTACATTCCCAAACCAGTTTCCTCTTATTAATTAACATCTTATGTTAATAGGATGTATTTGTTACAATTAAGGCCCAAAAATGATGCATTGTTTTTAACTAAAATCCAAAATTTATTCAGATTTCATTAATTTTTACCTAATATCCTTCTTCTGATCCAGGAAACCATCCAGCACTCCTTGTTAAACTTAGTTACCATGGCTCCTTAGGTGGGCTCTTCTTGGCTGGGACAGTTTCTCATTTTCCTTGCTTTTAATGACCTTGACTGTCTTGAGGAATAGTGTCCAGGTGTTTTGTAGAATACACATTTATTGGAAAGCATCTGAAGTTTTTCTTTTGATTAGATTGGGATTATATGTTTTGGGGAGGAAAACCACAGAGGTAAAGAGTCATTTTCATTACATCATATCAAGGGTATATACCATTAATTTGACTTATCACTCTGATGTTGATCTTGATCACCTGCTAAGGTGGTGTTTGCCACCTTTCTCCACTATAAAATTTCTCTTTTTTTCCCTTTTCCATACTGTTCTCTTTGGAAGGAAGTCACTATGCCCTGCCCACATTGGGGAGTTATGCACCCCCTCTGTGAGGATGGAGTATGTAAATAAATTATTTGCAATTGTCTACACAGGAGATTTGTCTCTTCTCCCCATTTATTTGTGTATTCAATCACTTTTAAGTCAGTATTAACTAGTGTATATTGATTTTATACTTCAGGTTATAATCCAAAGCTGCTTTATTTATTTTGTTACTCAAATTGTTCCAGCTTTGGCTATTGGGACCTTATATTTTATAATATACCTATTGAAGTATAATTTTCTTCTATTGATTCCAAAGTTAACAGACTATTTAAGTCTACTTTAACTCTATTCTAGGTGTTTTTCTATTTATCACTGTCCAGAATTTTAAATGCAAAAATGATGATTTTTAAACCATCAATATTGAATTGTATCTACCAAAATATTTAATAATCTTTGTGTTTATGTCTGTTTTCTTTTTACATAGACTTGTTTCCTTAGGGTTCACTTTTCTTCTTGAAGTAAATTCTTGAGTAATTATTTTAGTAAGGGCCTGTGGGTGGTCAGCCCTGTACTTTTGCTGGTGTATCCCCTTTCAGAAGCACCTCCAGCTAAATCCTCTGGCCATGGCAGGGGTGGACATGATGGTGTGCTCGCAGTTTGCCTGGCTTCCTTAGAACAAAGATTTGGAAGAACATGAAGTGATTCATAATTCTCACCCTTCCCTCTCTGCTCCCCTACTGAAGAGTGGGGAAGGTGAGTCTGACGCCTAAAGAGAACTTAGATGTTCTTGGATCCCCAAGATGTCTCCTCTGCCTGGTCCCTTTTCCTCAGGTCACCCAGGAAGGTGATACAAATACCAGATGGGTTTGGGGAACCCAGGAGCAGAAGGGAGAACTATTTCAAGGAGAGCCTGGGGGAGCTGTTAAAATCCCGTAATTTCAGGAATCCCCTGGTGTCAGTGTGATAGCCTAGAAAATGGTGGTGTGGCATTGAGACAGATGGGCCCTAGAAGCTTCCATCAGATCCTCAGAGAAGCATGGAAGCAGCTAAGTATTTGCCTTGTGGCATAGAGGCAGTTGGATCTGGGGCGTTCTCACAGCAGGATTAGAGAAGATCAGTGACCTTCATGGGCCAATGACCAGAGGATGATGTTCATGTCACTGTGGATGGATGACGAAGACCAAGGACCCACACCACACACTCATGCCTGGTATCATATAAGCTTGCACAGAACACCAGTGCAACTCTAGGGACTTGAGGAAGTGGACAAGACCCTGAATTGGGTGGGATTTAGTTTCTACCATCTGGGCAGAGAGGGGATTTAAAATAGAAATTAATTTCAGTTATAGAAATAAAGTTAAAAGAGGTGCATTTCATAGGCAAATGAATTTCTGGATGCTGATCTGGACCTTCTATTTTGATAAAGTTGAATGATATTATAGATGGGTGTAGGCTCAAGAGAAGGAGCTCTAGTTTTGGCTATAGCTCCATGTACTTGGGACAGTTGTCTTAATTTCTTTAGATCTCCTTTTCCTCATTTGTAAAATAAAGGGGCTGGATTAAAAATTTAAATAAATGGTCTTTTGAAAGCACATATAGTAACTTTGACTCACAAGTAGGTTTTTGTCTGGCTGTCAGAATAAGTTGTTCAATCAGGGAATGTGAATGTTAACTAAGCAAATATTTTGAAGATTGGAAACAAATATGTAAATGAGACTCATAAGGTGAAACTTGTCATGGAGTATTATTTTTTTTAACTAAATGAGGTGCAATATTGGCATATCAGGCTGTGCATAAATGATACTTTGGATCATTCAGTTTTGCTTTTCAGTATACCTAGGGAAATTATTTAAAACAAAATGCATAGTTTGGAATGTTTTCTCATAAAAGTGGAGAGATGATATATGAATGAAATCTAAGCTGTATTACCTCTGGTCTCTTCTTGTACCCATGTCTCCTACTAAGAATGTAGCATAGTATTAATAATGCAAAGCTCAATGAAAATATAGATCATATTTTAAAATTTCATCATGCCTCATCACTGTGAATAATTCCTCAAAACAACTCTAGAGTTTTCCTTCTTTTGAACTTCTGGGAAACCACTCCAAATGTCAAGTGAAAGATATATTGACATGGAAGAAATATCCTGAATCTTGAATCCTGTTTTGGGTTCTACCATTAGCTCGTTAGAGTCGTCACTTCACTTCTCTGGTCTGTTTCTCCATCTTTAAGATGAGAGTACCAGTACCAAATAGATGGTCTGTAATGGACATTTCTATCAGAGGGAAATGACAGAAGCAGAGTCACTGAACTCCTGTTGGTGAGATGCTTGTGTCATATAAGATGAGGCTGTGTTTTATATATTCATTCCCAAGAATATTGTCTTGATATTGTGTGTTCATGAGAGGCTTCCCAGGAGATTAGGATCTACCTAAGTCCACTGACAACTCACATTCATCTTAAAATGCCAACCTTATTTTGGCCATTATATCTAAAATTGAATATTTGGCCATCTCTATAGGAGCTGTACTGGCAAATCTTGTGCCCGTTATAGATGGTCCTCATGGTTCTGTCAATGGCGGCAACATTCCTGGGATCAGTATAGTCCTGTAGGAAAGAGGAAAAGATTGGGGTCCCCAGGTCTAGCTTTGATTTTTACTTCCAGCCTTTTAACCACGTAAAAGAATGTTCATTGTAGCTACTGACTGAAGTGTCAAGACACAATGGATAAAAAATTCCAAATGGAACTTTCAGCTGGAGTTGTGGATTCTTAAAGGAAATGTATGGGGACCAGTTTCACAAATCCTCAAACTCCTAACCGTTAAGGAAGATGTAAGCATTCTGAAAGAATGAGAAAGGAATAGTTGAGAGAAGGGTGTCTTTGGAGAGAGCTCTTGGAGTTTTGTGAGCCTTGCCCCTCTCTGCAAGTTTTTAGTGAGACCACTTGAAAGTGTGATGTCCACCGTTCTGGTTTGCTAATGCTTCCATCATGCGGAATACCAGAAATGGGTTGGCTTTCATAAAAGGGGTTTATTTGGCTACAAGTTCACAGTCTTCTGGCCTTAAAAGTGTTCAAATTGAGGCACCAACAAGAAGATACCTTCACTGAAGAATGGCCAATGGTGCCTGGAACACATCTGTCAGCTGGGAAGGCACATGGCTGGTGTTTGTGGTTCCTTCGCTCCCAGGTTGCCTTTCAACTCCTCTCTCAGCTCCTGTGCATTCTTGTTTCTTTCTCCCAGGATGTTTCTCTCTAAGCGCCTTGGAGTCCTGTCTTAGCATATCCCAGGGCAAACTCTGGGCTTCATCTCTTAGCTTAACAACTCCAGATGCCCTTCTGTCTGCATCTCCAAGCATCTCCAAGTGTCAGCAAGTGTCTGGGCCTGGAGCTCTCTTTTTAAAGGGCTCCAGTAAACCAATCAATACCTACCCTGAATGGACAAGGTCAAATTTCATTGGAAACTTTCAATCAAGTGGTCACACCCTAATCAGAAAGATTAGTAAATCTGCCCCCACAAGATTGCATTAAAAAATATGGCTTTTGGGGGGATGTAATATATCCAAACTGGCAATCCATCTTCTCAGGATGGGGTCCAATGGCCTGGGTGGGTGTAGTTAGTGAGGTGCTCTGAGGGTTGCATGATGTAGAGGGGCTGCCTTGGGATCATCATGGGCCTCACCTGTGGGCCAAATGTGAAAGAGTCAAACTGGAGTTGTTTTGCATTTTTACTGAGAGGACCTCCTTGAATGGAGATGGGATTCCTGTGGAAAGAGCATGTCTATGGAGTGGACCACAAGAAATGCAGGATGGAGGGCAAAGGGACACTGAGAGGAAATGTGGGCCTCTCTTGGTTCTTGGAGTTGTTGTCAGAGACCATGAATGTGCCCACTAGAGATGGAGTCCACTTTCTCATCTGCCGGACCCATAGCCTGCAGTCAGCCTCGGACAGGGCCAGGCAGGTAGGAGGTCTCTGCCCCCTTTCCCCTCCTCCCTGCCTACGTTTGATCATGAGGAAACCTAGAGGTGGTCAGGGTATCAGTAGACAGAGTCAGAGAAGCAACTCAGAGAGCAGAAAACTAAGGTCCCAGTTATTGGTTAAATTATGTACCCCAAAAAGATATGTTGAAGTGCTAATCCCTGGTAACTTGGAATGTGAGCTTATTTCAAAATAAGGTTGTTAAAGATGGAATGAGTCAAGTTAAAATGAAGTCATAATGGAGTAGCATGGACCCTAAATCCAATATAACTGGTGTCCTTTTAAGCAGGGGAGAATACACACACACACACACACACACACACACACACTCACACACGTACACAAAGAGAGAGACAGAGAGAGAGCAAGCCATGTACCAATGGAGGCAGAGATTGAGTTAGGCCACAAGGAACACCAAAGATTGCCCACCACTGCCAGAAGTCAGAGGGATGGAACAGATTCATCCCTACAGACTTCAGAGAACGCATGGTCCATCCAACACCTTGATTTCAGACTTCTGACCTCCGGAACCGGGAGACAATAAATTCCGCTGTTTTAAACCACCCAGTTTGTGGTACTTTGTTATGGTAGCTCCAGGAAACTCGGACAGTCCCTTACTTGTGTTGATATGATTACCAAATTGTGAATGTGCCTTGAACTGGCTCTATGGCATTGATTTCCTGAGAGTGATAAAAAAAGTTGTGAGCCAGCCTGACCTTTCATCTCATTGAATAAATTTTAAAGGGGCAGAAAGGAGAAAAATGTAAGGTTTAACTCTGAGTTCATCAAAGGTGAGACTGTTCAGTGCCCCAGATGCCCTTGGCTGGTGTGAACTAGGATGATTTATTTAACTGCATGATCCTGTTTCCTCATCTCTGAATTAAGGACAAGCATACTGTCCGTGCAGAATAAGAGTGATGATGACTGCAAAGTGTTTCACTCTTGGCAGAGTAGATCAATGTTATAGTATTTCAGACCATTTTACTTAATTTTAAATTATTTCATAAAATGATAGTTTTGATTTGATTACAGCCTTCTGGAAAGAGAAATACATTTAGAGTAAAAAGCTGGTTAAGATGACTCAGTTAAATTCTGATGAAAGGCTTTCTCCCTCCATCCTCCCAGCAGCTTTCCAGGCATCATCAGTGGCTGGCAGCCATTTTGTCCCTCTTACTCTGTCAGCAAGAGGAGCAGCAGGATTCCCATCTCTCCTTCGCCAAAGAGATGGGAGGGTGGGGCAGAGCTCATCTTATGTGAGAGCTCCTGGCAAAACAATGACTACTTTTAATATCCATGGAAACTCTTTGTGTTCTCAAAGGGTTCTTAGCACCAAGGGAAAGAGACTACTCTGCACGAATAGGGTCTTGGCAGTGTCACCCCCTCCTCCTCCAGCTACTGCAGTGGCAGGAAGCAGTGGACACAGAGAAAGCCTTCAACAGTAGCCACAAATAGAGGCTAAGGGGGCTGAAGTACCCCCAGCCCCTGCCTCCTCACTCGGTAGCCCAGAACCGTAAAGACTCAAATGGAATAACATTTTCATTGTCAGTACAGCAACTCTTGTCTTCATCCCACTCATTAACTAATGTGTTCTTTCAATGAGAAGAGCTATGTAGACTCTTTCTGAGATTGCATCTGTGTTGGGTACAGAAATATGTGTTGTCTCCATATCATACTTTTCAGGGGGTACAGAACTGTCATCTGATTCACTGGCTAGAGGTAGACTGATGATTTCTCCGTGGGTATGGATGGAAACTCAGAGCAAGATCATTTTAGGGAATTGTTATGGGATGACTCATGTCCCCCCAAAAAAGATGTGTTCAAGTTCTATCCCCTGGTCTCGTGAATGTGACTTCATTTAGAAATAGGGTCTTTGAAGACATTATTAGTTAAGATGAGGTTGAACTGGATTAGGGTGACACTAATCCAATATAACTGGTGCCCTCATAAGAAGAGAGAATTTGGACACAGGGAAAGATAGACACCAGGTTGGCCATGTGAAGATGGAGAAGACAGAGATGGGAGTGCTGCATCTGCAAGCCAAGACTACAAAGTACCGCTGGCAAACACCTGCAGCTAGAAAAGGCAAGGACGGATTCTCCCTTACAGGTTTCAGTGGGAACACGGCCCTGCCGACACCTTGATCCCTGACTTACAGCCTTCAGAACTTGGAGGGAATAAATTTCTTTTGTTTTAAGCCATCCAGTTGGCCATACTTTATTTTGGAAGCCCTAGGAAACCAAGCAGGAATATATCTGACATTTCTGCTGCTGTCCTGCTGTGCTGGGCAGAACCCTGCTGCGATGGGTCAGAATAAAGACGACAGAGGCTCATCTGGGCCAGAACAGAAGGACCTTGGCCTGGTGGTCCCATTTAGAGAGGCAGAAAAGCCCATGCTTTAGTTCCCACCAGGGACTAATCTCTGTAGCACAAGTGCTCAGGGACACAGACAGGGAGAGCAGGTCATGTTCTATGAGTCAGCTGTCTCTGGATGGTTTTAATCCATTCCTGAAAAGTTATTTCGTCAGCTCTTCAGTAGAACTGACTTTGTTGATAAAGAATGTTTGGGGTGATAAGAAACATAGAGACTTGGTCAGTCTTTCTCTTTTTAAAAGACAAATTTTTATTGATGCAATACAAGTGCAAACCTTAAGGAGTCAAGCAATCCCGGAGGGGGCTTAACGATAAACAGCTGCCACCTAGCTGGACCCTCCTCACCTCCAAGTTCAACTCCCAACAGCCAACCAGTTCTAGATCGACAGCACTTTATTCCCCTGGTATCCATCTCTGGGTTTCTAAAGAAAATGTGTAGGTTTGCTATTCCTCTGTCTACTCATTTTAGATATTATCTGCTGTCTATCTGTGGTCTTTCTATTATAGATATAAGAATTGAGGATGTACATTTTTTGAGGTATTGTTTATATTTTATTGTGGAGAAATGTACACACAACACAAAACACCATTATAACCATTTTAAACTGTACAATTCAGTGGCATTGAGCCCATTACAATGTTGGGCAACCATCGCCACTATCTAGTTCATCATCCCAAATGGAAACCCCATACCCGTTAAGCAGTCAATTCCCATTTCCCTCTCTCCCAGCTCCTGGCAACCACCTGCTTGCTTTCAATCTCTATGGATTTTCCTATTCTGGATAATTTTAAATGTCTTTCTTATTATCTCGGTCTTAATTTAGGCGTCATCTTTGTATAAAATTCTGGGTTGGAAATCACTTTCCTTTAGAATTTTAGGAGGGCTGCTCCATTTTCCTCTGGCTTCCATTCTGATTTCTAATTCTTAGAATGTAACTTTTTCTCCACTTCTCAGAGCCAGTTGAGGCTGACTGACTACTGTCCCACCATATGCATTTGACAGACAATCTTGACCCTGTCGGGCCCTGTCCTAGTACTGGAGCTCTACAGGTGAACAAAACAAAGTCACTCCCCTCATGGACTTACATTCTGGGGAGGGAGATGGACAAACAAATATGCAGGGTAGCAGAGTATGTCAGATGGTGCTGAGTGCTATGGAGAAAAGTAAGGTAAGTGCTGAGTGGGGTTCAGGGGAGCTGCTGTCCTATTCAGGGTGCTCCAGTGAGGAGGTGACCTTTGAGCAGAAACCTGGATTAAGGGGGTTGGTGAGCAAGAAGTCCACATACACCTCTAGGGTAGAGCATTCCAAGCAGAGGGACAGGACCATGCAATGTCCAAGGTGGGAGTGCAATTGGTAAGTTGAGGCATAGCCAAGAGGCCAGCATGACGCAAGTAAAGCAGATGAGCCCAGACCTTGCAGAACCTTAGATGCCATTGCAATGGAGTGCGATTTATTGACAGGCTTCAAGGAGAGGAGTAACATAATCCCTTATAGACGGAAGGACCTCTTTTCACTGCAGTGTGGCTTCCTCCTGGTCACCTTTGCATGATCATCTGTGGCATGATGCTGGTACAGTGTATGTGTTGGGTATCCAGCTACTCATCCTTGTGTTAACTGTATCTTGATTTTCCAAGACCAGCCTTTATAGTCCTGCTGATTTCTCCAGCCTCAGCCAGGCTCAGCTCCTCAAGTCTTCTGCATGCCCAAGCCTGCTCCTTCCATCACAAATCTCACTCAGTAACCTGTTTCAAGCCACCTTCAGATGTTCGTTCAACATTTACACTCAATCATTTGCTTGAGGGTGATGAGGATTTTCCATTCTCTTTTTTCTCCTCTCTCCTGTCTGTTGTTTAGTTTCTGTCCACACATTCCTTGAACTTAGTGAAACCTGTTATTGGACCATATTGTCTCTGGAAATTCATATTAAACTAATCACTAAGATGAGGTTGTGTTTTGGAATGGAGCCGTATAATCTCAGTCCTGAATAATCTCTCAAAACAACATACTTTTAAATGAAATGATTTTACAAAGACTGTATGGAACCTCCATGCAACGGCTTGGCCACTTCCCACGGAAGAGCAGATGCGTTTGGTGAGATATGCTGCCTACTCAGCCATGGGTTATGTGGCTTTAATCTTTTCAATGTCAAAATCAATTGCAGGCCACTAGGCATTTCTTCCAGCCAAGGCTTTTACGTGCAGAGGAGCTACATGGAGAAGAATGGCCTGTTTCCCTATGGAACAGCAATGGCGTGTTTCCCAAAGGCACCATGCACGGTAGAGAACTCTTGTTTGCAGTCAGGCAACTACTTCATTTTCTCAGCTTCTTTATACGTGGCACTTTACTTTAGTTTAATATTATGAATGATGATGCAAAGTAATTAGCCTTAAGGTGATTCCTGAAATCAGTGCTCCCAGTGGAGATGTCTGGGATTACCACGATAAATATTTCAGGATATGACATGCAGTTGATATGGGTTTTTTTTCCCCTAGTGTTACTCACCATCACTAAACCCTTAACAGACTTCAATGCTGCACCCAAATGATAGCAATTTAGGGCTTCAGGTAATCAGTGCGATCAGTCACTTTATTTCTGAGTGTCTTCTTTGCAATATGCACTGTGCTAATTGCTGGGTATATAATGCACAACAAGGCTCCATCTTTCTTCTCCAGAAGCTTACACCCTGGAGATGCTTACAGACCAGTAAGTGGGTGTGGAAAACAAGCCCAGCTCTGCACCGAGCTCTGTGTCCCCTCTCATAGAGTAGAGTTGTTGCTGGGAGGTGGGGGCTCCGCCTGAGACTACATTTCCCGGTAGCCCTTGCATACGGTTAGGACCACATGGCTTGTTCTCTCCCATGGAAGGCAAGTGGAAATAGTGTGTTGCTTCTTGGCCGGCTTGGTTAATGAGGCAGGAGTCTCTCCTCACCCATCGCCTCTCTGCTTCACAGTTCTCCAGTGACTTTGGAAGCTGTTTGTTATAGATGGCAGAGTCTCCCTTAGTCTGAATCCTAAATGACAGTATAGAGCCACGATCCCCACCTCTCACTTACTAGGACACCAATACCTACTGTTTCAGGAGCAGAAATAGACTGCTATTGCATAAGCATGGCATTTTTTTTTTTTTTTTTATATTTTTCTTGTTACAGCAGGTTGGAGTTACTCTAAATAATCCCACTGACAATTTTGGGAGTAACACAGGACCTAACCCAGGCTAGGAGGGTGTTTTATTTTCCTAGGTTGCTCAAGCAGATACCATAAAATTGGGTTGACTTAAACAATGGGAATTTATTTGCTCACTTTGATCTCAAAAGTAACTACCATACTTTTTGTACAGAATTTCTATTTGGGTTGGTTGTAAAGTTTTGATAATGGATGGTGGTGATGATAACACAACATTGTGAATGTAATTAACAACAATGAATTATATACATGAATGTGGTTAAAAGGAAAAATTTTAGGTCATATATATGTTACTAGAATAAAAATGGAAAGAAATGGAATCTACCATATAGGATTTTTGAGGGGATTAAGTGGGATAAATCACACTTAATATAGTGACTGGTACATCGTAAGTGGTAGACAAATATTGGGTGACAGTATTGTTGTTTTACAGGGTGTTTGTCTCTATGAAGTCATAGTTAATGATGATATTGGTGGAAGTGGGCTTTCATTTCCACAAGCCCATCAAAGCCCTAATATGAGGTTAGTTAGAAGAGGTGAGAGAGTCATGTTTAGGTTCTGGGGTCACCAGGGAACACGGCGTGCTTCTGCTTTAAGTCTCCAAACTGGAAGAGGAGTCTGTCAGCCTCATGAATCTTCAGAAGCAGTTGTCTTGACATGTGACTCATGAATATCTTCGAAAGCAATGCTTTAAACTCCTAGTTGACTAAAATTTCATGGTATTTATTGGAATAAATTGTAGTCATTGAAAACAGATCTTAAATGTTGCCCAGGTCATTTTACTTGAACCTCTTTTTTGTCAGAATGTGTGTGTTGGGGTGACAACAAACAGGTAGACGATGAGATTCTTTCAAAAACAGTCATTTATTAGGCTATTTTCACAGGGCTAAATTCAACCTAAGTCATACAATGAAGAATGACAGAATCTAAAGAATCTAAAATGGGATACTAATGCCAAGCTCTGGGATTTCCTGGTATTGAGAAAATAAAACCCCCAAATTTCCTTTTAGGATGAAACACTTGCAAATCTACCTTTAAAATCATAGGAGACAATTTTAATTAGATAACCACTGCCATAAAGACAAGCTAGTGAAAACACAGTGATTTGTTGATAGAAATCAAGGAGTTGAAACATTGATGTTACAGATCTGATTTTTCTCAGCAAGATAATGAACATCAGACAATGTGTCATTCTAGAATGTTGTGGCAGTTAGCAACTGTATGCACCCCAGGAAAACATGTTCTTAAATTAAATCCACTCCTGTGGGTGTGAACCCATTGGAAGGAGGACCTTTTGATGAGGTTACTTCAGTTAAGCTGTGGCCCACCTCAATCAGGAGGGGTCTTAATCCTATTATTGGAGTCCTTTATAGGAAAGTGAAATTCAGGCAAATAGATAAAAAGCCACAGAGGGAGCAGCCAGAAGCTAAGCATCAATAGAACCCAGAAGAGAAGGGAGAGACCAGGAGACACCGCCATGTGCTTTGTCATGGGAAAAACTAAGGACCAATGGTCGCTGGCTGCCAGCTGCAGGCACTACAGTCTTCAGGGACAAAGTATCGCCTTGATGACACCTTGATTTGGACTTTCTTTTAGCCTCAAAATGGTAAGTTAGTAAATTCCCATTGTTTATTCTGACCCATTTCATGGTATTTGATTTGAGCAGCCTAGGAAACTAAAACACATGTCAACTCTTCACATTTCTTTTGCCTTTTTCTGGTGGAAATCTGCTTCATCTGATTTTAACATGTGAAGGATGTGAGGAAAAAAGAGAGCCTTTCTGGATTTTGCTCTTTAGTAATTTAAATAAATCTGATCCCATATTGCTAGTGACATCCTGAAGCAGTAAGATATTTTGCAACCTTAATGTGAAAGTTATTAATTCATTCAATGAATGTTTATTTTACATGTAGCTAAATGCCAGAGCCTTTGATAGATTTCAAAACCATTTCTTCCCTGCAAAGAGCTTGCAGTCTAGAAGAGAATGGCAAATGTGAGCAGATCTTTGCAGTGCTCTAAGTCGATATAACAGCATTATAAGGGTATCATCAATGCTCTCTGGAGAAACGGAACCAACAAGATATATGTATGCGTGTGTGTGTGTGTGTGTGCATGTGCATTTGTTTATTTATTCATTGAAAGGCATTGGCTCATACAACTATGGGGACTGGCAAGTCCAAAATCTGTAGGGCAGACTAGCAGGCTGGAAATTCCTGTGAGAGTTGATGTTACAGTCCTGAGTCCAAAATCCATAGGGGAGGCCACAGTCTAGAAATTCAGAGAGTAGTTGATGTTGTAGTCTTGAGGCAGAGTTTCCTTTTCCTCTAGAAACCTCAGTTATTTACTCCAAGATCTTTAACCCAGTAGATGAAGCCTACCTATTATCATGGGTCATCCCCTTTACCTAAAGTCAACTGATTGTAGACGCTCTTCCCACATGTGAAATACCTCCACAGCGACATCTGGGTCAGTGTTTGACCAGACGACTGGACACCATAAACCAGCCAGGTTCACATAAAAAATTAACCATTACAATGGGGTACGGACAATGGACAATGGGGAGATGTTCAAGGTGAGGCTTGACAGGTGATTTGGTATTTGCTAGGGAGAGGGCAGTTAGGTGGAAGAGGGGCTTTGCGAAGCAGAAGAGAAGAGGTGAAGCGAGATGATGGAGGGACCAGTTTGCTTTCCGTCATAGTTCTGCGAGCAGTGGGAACTTCCTGAAAGAGTGTAAGTAGCAGAGTCACGTGATGCAATAAACACAAACACAGGGTGTCTCAGCTCCAAATATCTAGTGAAATTGGTATTTGTACACACATTTATCACCTGTAAAAGAAAGAAAAAAGAAAGAAAGAAACAGGAAAAATAAACCTCTATAAATTGAAATTAAATGATTATTCGCATTTAAAGAGTTCTTTAAATCAGGACTTAAATCAGTTCTTTAAATCAGGACTTAACTTACAGCAACTAAAAGATGGTTTGATTACTCACATTTTTAGAACACATTTCTCTTTCTGTCTCTTTCTCTTTTTCAAAGTCAGGGACATCTATAAAGAAGGATTTTAATGGACTCGTGGGACTAGAAGGAATCCTGAAGGGAATTATAGGAATTCTCCTGGAGAAACACATTTAAATTATTTCTGTTATTCTGGTTTAAATAAAATAACCTCCAATACAGTCATTCATTGCTTGCTTTATTAGGTAATTCCACCACTCAAACTCTCAAGGGAAATTGCCACCCCATCCTTGCCCATTACATACTGACGGTTTCACTGAAGTTTTCCACATTTTTCATTTCCCTGGTCCCTGGGCCCCCCTGACATACGCTTCATGAGACAAAGAGACAGATCAGCTGAAAGCCGTCAGCTGTGTTATCTGTCGGAATCATGGACACGGCCTCCAGCTCATCATTTCTCTGGGGATATACAGGGAGGACAGCAGAGACAGAAAGCGATTCAGGCTTATGAGGGGCACAGATTTGAATGCAAAGGAAGCGGATCTACTTTCTGCACAGTAATTGTGGTCGCAGTGGGGCTAACCCACCAAAGGGGAGTTTGCTAGGGAGATGAAGGCCACCAGGCAATGTCCCTGGGAGACGGAATTATGAGTCTGGGGAGAAAGCCTTGGAATGCAAGAGGAGTGGGCTGTACCGAGCGTGTGGGGGTGATCAGGCCCTGTGTCACTGCCTCGTTGGCCCACCAGCATTTGCAAAGCCGGACGTGATTTATGGCTCCACCCTTTCTTGGACTATCCATGTCATTTGTGCGTCACAGCTCTGTTCTGATCGCTGTGTGCTGCCTTCAGGAGAGCAGGAAGCAGGCAGCATTTGTCCCTCTGCTCCTCTCTCCTCCTCTATGCCACCCTCCAGGGCCCACCCTCTTGGTGCCTTCCTATAGGACCCTGGCAAATAAAGGTCAGCTCTGACTTGTCAGCTCTGACTGGAGTCATGCCCCTGCTATGAGCTTAACTCTCCATTCTCCTTTCTTCAAACTTGACTGTGTGTCTTAGGTCACGGTCGCTGGAGGCAGAACCCAAGACAGGGAAGCTTACACAAGTGATGTATTGAGGTTGACATATTGAGGTTGAGTGACATAAATGAGGTTGAGAGAAGGGGGGTGAGGAAGCAGGATAGGGCATGGGAAAAAGCTGAAGGATGTGGAGACGAGCTTCAACCTGATCCCACAGGGAGTTCTGTGGCGCTCCAAACAGCGCCAACTTGAGATAGGGGAGCTGACATTTTGAAATTGGCTGTGGGCTGCCCCAGGTGGGGTGAGGTTTGCCTAACCTCCCAGGCAAGGCTGCTCCCTTAGCCAGCTGTGAGCCCTTAGCAGCCAACACTCAAGGCAGCTGGAGGGTAGGTTAACCTGGAGGATGGGGATACTGCCTGCAAAGGGGTTGGGGAGAGGCACTAACAGCATCCACTGCATGTGCTCTCTTGTAGGCTAGGGTTTTCTATGCCTGCCGTTTTCTTTCCCATGAGGGTTTACAACTTATCCTGTGCTGGGATAAAGAATCTCTGATGGTGGGAACACAGGCATTGTGCATGACTGGTGCAGAGGATGCTTTTAGGCAGGGGTCACCCTGCATCTTCTCATTCTTCATATTTACAAAGCTGGGGTCTTGGTGACAGGTGTGGTGGCTCTGTTGACTACACACATTTCCTGGTAAACCTCAGGGCTGCATGGTTTGATTTGGGCTTTTCATGTATCTTTGGAGGGTTGCTTCTCCAACACTCCAGCACACACACTTCCCTCCAGAAAGGCTGTCCTGGAAAGCTGAGTTAGACTAAACATGGGTTCCCCTGCAGCTAGTCTCTGGGATCTGTGGGAGAGATGACAGCTAGATTCGTGCATTTTCTTCCCGAGTAGAGATTGTTCCTGGGAGCAGCTGAGTAGTTCAAGAGTGCACGTCACAATACCACCTTGCATCTAAGTGAAGCCACAGGAGGAGTTCTCCCCATTGGAACGTGGGCAGAAATGAGGTGTGCCACCTTGGGGCCCCTGTGGGTAAGAAGCAGGGGCACCTTCTCCATTGTCTGAGAGGTCAACGTCCAGTTGGCAGGGACCTAGGATGGAAGAGCCTGTTACCTGAGTCAGCATGTGGAAATATGCTGCTCCCCAAACACCTGCCTTGAACTGTTACATGAGCAAGAAATGCATTTCTATTGTACCAAGCCACTGAGATTCTGGGGTCCAACAGGTAGATCAGCTGGTGTTACTTTAGTTAACATAGATCTGGAACCCATGGTTGTCTATAGTGACTGTGGACTCACAGGTGATCCTTGAGGGGCAGCAAGGGGGCAAGCCAATGTTTAGAGAAGTGTAAATTTCCCAGTCAGAGTTGTGGCCCTTCAACTTAATGTAAGCATCTTAAAGGTCATCCTGGAAAAGTGCTGATTTGATTTTATACTCCAGTCATTGCAGCAAATACTTCCAAAGCAGCCAGACTTAGTGAAATCTTTCAATGTGTGTTTGTTAAGCTCAAAAGTGTTGGTATAGTGCAAGCTGATGCATAATCAAGACCTAATCATTTTTGTTATTGATGCCATAAGATAATTCTGACACTGAAAAGTAACTCAGAAAATACATTAGAGTATTTGTAACTGCTGAAAGAAATACTGTAAAAATTGGCCATTCATTTATCTAGATACACCCTCATTCCCTTATGGTTTTAGAACATTTGAAAGTTCTCTTCAAAATACTTAAAAGATTACATTGCATGATGTCATTCCTATTCAGTAGGTCTCCGTGGAGACATATTAAATGAAGTAGAATCCTGATGTTACATTTCCCAAAATCTAGATAAGGATTCTTCATCATTTGGATTGAGTTGGTTGGCTTGGCTTGTTTACCAAGATAAAAGGGAAATGTTGTAATTACCTGTTTGAGAAAGTACATCATAGCATCATAATATTACGGAAACAATTACTTGTCCCCACTGTGCCATATGAAACTAAATTATCAGGGAGAAAATGGGTCTCTTGTATTAAAATCTGCTTGAAATTCACTGCAGAAGGCAACTATTAGAGATGGTACACAGAAAAAAAAATGGTGCTAACAACATCCTGCAAAGACAAGAGCAAGTCAAATGTGTCAGGAAAGAAATTGATATAATTCTCATTTCTTGAGGCAACTGAGTCAAGGTCTAGAAAGAAGCTCTATTCTTTTGAAAATTCTTATATCATTTCTCTACCATGGACTGTGGAAGCTGAATTCACTTGCAGATTTCTCTCCTCAAACCACATAAATAGACTATAGACCTTGGCAAGGAATTTTAGGAAACTTAACAAGAAATAGTTATTTCTCTTTTTTGTTTGTTTAAAAATTATGAAACCAGTGTTTAGTTGTTCATTAAAAAAATTCAAGCAAAACAGAGCAAATATGGTAAAAAGTAGAAGTTCCCCTCTGTATCCCATTTACTAGGGATAATCACTGTTATCAACTCAATTTGTACCCTTCTAGGTTTAAAATACAAAATATATACCTTATTACATATAGTATTTAAGATAATATGTATTCTACAGACTGTATATTATGATATATAATGTGTAGTGTATAATATATATAATATATAAATAGAATCTTTCTATACACACAAACTTTTCTTTTATAAAGTAATATATTTTAAAATTCATGTACAATTTGCTTTTTGTCATTTAAGAATGCCTTGGACAAATGACAAATTGGGAAGTATTTGTGGTTATGTCACAGAAAACTCTTAATATATTTAATATATATTAACTCTTTTGAAACTTGAGAAGAAAGTATCAACAACTCTTTTGGAACATGAGCAAGAAATAAGAACAGTCATTTCATAGATAAAAGAAGTGCAGACGGCCCTTAAACGTGAAAACTTGCTTAACCTTCTTCCTAATAAAGTGTATAAAGTACATACGTTGACACAGACACACCATATCTCACTTATCAGAGCAGCCAAATTCTGCATGTTTGTCATCCTCTGTTGGCAAGCAAGTGATAACCAGGTACTTTCACACATTGCTGGTGGAATGAAACAACAGAAAATCTCATGGAGGGCAATTTGGCAATACCTAGTAAAAGTATAAGTGCACGTACCCTTTGACCCAACAATTTCACTTCTATGAAATTTCACTTCAAATTTACATTGGACAAGGCTATTTATTGTGCAATATTTTATCAGAAAAAGACTGAAAACAACCTAAATCTCTATGAACAGGAGACTAGTTGAAAAAAACCCACAATGCAACTGTAAAAAAGGAATGAATGATATCTCCATGTATTGATAAATATTGTTTGTAGGATGCATAGTTCAGTGAAAAAAATATGTGCATGCCAAACTACATAGAATAAATTGCCTCTTTATTTCAGGAAAGGGGAAACTTGAATGTTTACACACACACACACACACACACACACACACACACACACACAGGTGAAAAGTCATACAAATGGTTACCTACTGATAGAAACACATCTGAATTTATCTTTTTAATAGTTTTGACATTGGGATGATGAAAATGTTTCACGCACTTATACATGGAAATTAAGTAAAAATGTAGAAGGCCATTCCTAAAAATTAAAAAATAATTTATAAGTTATGTTATTTTGAAACTACTAAATATATATCATTATAAAGCAAATACATAATTTATATTAATATCATTAGCAACCAAGAATTTCTGCATAAGAGAAAAAAGATGCAATTTAAAAATCAACAAGAATGTATTGGAAATATCACTATTGACTCATGGTTTATTTTTCTCTACCAATGTGTGTGTTTTCCAAGTAATGAAATAGAAAGTATGAATAACCCAGCAGTGATAAGCACGCCTAGTGCCTTGATTACGTTTCCTAAACCATGTTGCACGGAAATGAACAAGGACTCCTTTGGAAAAAATGCATAATTGAAGGCCTGTGGGAAAGAAACATACAGCACATGCCTAGAACATCTTGGTGCACTAAAAAGCAAGGAAAGTGTCAAAGACTGGTTGGGATTGTTCCAAAAGGCCATCCTGAAAGGATGTATATGAGCCAAAAGTAGTGTAATGTAAACATCAAAAGAAATAATGACTATAATGGATTTAAACATCAAATATGTAAAGAATTAAGAATCCATGCCATCATAAATGTTCCCACATCAACACACACACACACACACACACACGCACACACAAAACCCAAGCTTATTGGTAATCTCTGGAGGTTGAGGCAGAAACTCATTATTTCAAAATCTGGCAAATGAGAGGAAAAAATCAGCTTTTCCTATATACACTATATTTCGGGAGAATTAATAGTCAAAGAAGGAAATTCTTTTTTAGAGAAGAATTTCATTTTATATATGAGAATGGAAGTATATAATTTAAATATCGTGACTTAGGGCTTCAGCAAACAAAAAAACAAACAAACAAAAAACCAAACCAAAACAACAACAAAAAAAAAACCAAGGAAAAAAAGCAGAAGCAGAGAAGTTAATTTAGGGCATTGAGCATGTCCAGAAAGAATCAGATAAGAGCTGAACAAGGCAGAAGCCCATTGTTGTGAAGAAAACAAAACAAAACAAAAATCAAAAAACAGGGGATTTTGGACTTCTGGTTCCAACTAACATGAAATAAGCACACCTGTTCTGTCCTTCCCATCAGGATTAACTAGTGACCCCGGACTAAAACACATAAAGCGACCACTAGAAGGGGAGAAAGTAGCAGGCTGGGTGAATGCCTAGTGGGTTCCCTGATTTTTTCTATTTTTTTCTCCCTTGTATTTATCCCAACCTGGGTTCCAGAGCAACTGGAAACCCAGAACTGCCAGTGAGAGAAACATTAAATGTCCCAAGAAAAACCCACTCTCTCTAGAAAGAGGAAAAAGTAGGAGAGTACATACGGAGCATACCTTTTTGACTACTTCCCCTACTCAAGGTAAATTCCAGCAAAGTATTGACTATGTGATAAAGTCCAATATATCTACTTTTTCTTTTGCTGCTCATGCTTTTGGTGTAAAACCTATCACATTACTTATTTTTATACAAACCACTTCCCTAAACCACTGTTTTAAATTTATAACGTGAATGGAAAGAGCTCTGATTAATCCAGTGACTCAGATAAGTGGAGGTCAGTGAAGAGGTTTGTCTATTTCAAAAGTATTTAAAAGTACCATTTCTTGATTCAGCTTATCAAGTTTGAATTATTTTCCACTCATCACTGATTTCCTCATGTTTTGAATTTTCTTCTCTATTTTATATGAGTTTAGTTTTTTTTTTTTGGGGGGGGATGGGGGAGAGACGTTCTCTAGGCACCTGAGCTGAAGGCTTTGTCTTTAGGTCGGTTTCCCCAGACATGGAGGCTCAAATGGGATTCTTGTACAAGCGAGTTTTAAGGAAGTGCTCAGAGGGACGTGTAAGGGAGGAAAGCAGGGCAGGGAGGAGGAAAAGTCCAACCACAGCCTTTCCGTGGGAAGCTGTGGAGCAGAAATTGCACCATAGTCTGTCCTAACTTGAGGTAAGGAAGCAGGGTGCTTGTATCCCGACATTAGTTGGTCATTGGTTCCAGCCACTGGGGCCACTGGGAGCAGGGGCGTAACTCCCAGGCACCTCTGGTTGAGGCAGCTCAATTGTCCAAAGGCCAGACTCCGTCTGAAGAAGTGTGCAGGTGTAGGTCATTAGCAGGAGCGCTCACCACAGCCACTGAAAAGATCCCTGGGGATCTGGGCGGGGAACCCACTTTAGTGTATGCATTTCAGTCCTTCTTCTTGAACAATAAAACATTTAAAATCATAACTTTTTAATGTATATTTTTAGCTGCCTAACCTAAGTGTTTTCTTTAATTATTACTTTTTTAAGTTACAGAAGTTGTAGGTTTACAGAAAAATGATAATCTTCATTTCTTCACACTAGTCCAAGCCACTGTCTCTTGCAGAACTCCCTTTAGTACTTATATGGTACGTCTCTTATTCATGAACTCTCTCAGTTTCTGCTTATCTGGGAATATTTTTAAGCTCTCCATCATTTTTGAAGAACTGTTTTGCTGGATAAAGTATTTTTGGCTTTCAGTTTTTCACTTTCAGTACCTTAAATACATAATGCTGCCTTCTCACCTCCATGGTTTCTGATAAGAAATCGGAACTTAGTCTATTGAGGATCCCTTGTATGTGATGATATGCTTTTCTCTTGCTGCTGTCGTAATTCTCTCTTTATCTTTGGCATTTGACATTCTAATTGGTGTGTGTTCCAAAGTAGGTCACCTAGGGCTTATTCTGTTTGGAGTATGTTGCACTTCTTGGGCATGTATATTTATGTCTTTCATAAGAGTTGTGAAATTTTCAACCATTATTTCCTCAAATATTCTTTCTGCCCCCTTTCCCTTGTCTTTTCTTTCTGGGAGAACCATGCCATGTATGTTTGTGTGCTTTGGACCATCACTCAAATCCATGAGACACTGCTCATTTTTTTCTATTCTTTCTCTATCTGTTCTTCTGACTGTATGATTTCAATTGTTCTGTATTCTAGTTCACTGATTCTTTCTTTTGCCTGTTCAAATCTGCTGTTTTATGTCTCTAGTGTATTTTTAATCTTTCCTATTTTGCCTTTCATCCCCATAATTTCTGTTATATTTCTTTTTATACTTTCAAATTCTTCTCACATGTTCTCTTCTTAATATCTTTTATCTTTTTGTGTGTATGTGTCTTCATCTCCTTGAGTTGGTTTAGGAAATTTGGTTGAATGTCATTGATTAGTGTTCCAACTTCTGCATCTCCTCTGAAGTTTTGATTCCTTTGACTGAGCCTTATTTTCGTGTTTCTTAGTATGCCTTGCAATTTTTCTGCTGATGTCTAGGCATCTGATTATCTTGATGATCTAACTCTGAGGGTCCATTTCTCCTTCTTGTGTAGGGTTTTATTGCTGATTGACTTTTTGTTGGGATTCGTCCTTGAAGTTTGGTCCAACTCATTCTAGACCTTTAGAATAGCTCATGTTTATCTGTAAAGATTTTCTTAGCTCTTATTCATCTGATTTTTGCCCTGAATAGGTGGTATAATTTTTAAGGTTGTTTCACCTCCAGAAGAGAGATTCCTTTTTTCTGTTCTTTCTCTGGGAATCTATATCTGTTCCTTTTGTTTTTGTGCAGAATTTATCCCCAGCTCCCATGATTTATTTAAATCCTCTCCCTCACTCAGTGCCCTGTTTTCCTTACACTTTTAATTCCTGGGACATGCTTTCTTACAGCAGTTCAATTTCTTTATTCCATGAGTCTTTTCTGGTTCTGGTTTCTTCCCCATCAGGGCATCTCACCCCAGGAAGTCAGATGGTGTAAATCCAGAGAGATGGGTCATTTCCAAAATGTCTGTTTTGCCTTTAGGCAAAACCAGATTGAATGAGGGGATAATAGTTCTTGCCAATATTTCTATTGTGCCCCCCTGGGGGGCCATTTTGAATGTAGCCCTCCTCAGTGTCTTGTTTCTGCCCTGGGTCTCTGTGGGATTTGGTGCCTGCATCTCGGTATGCATGGAGTCCCAACTCATGACCAGCAGTCTGGGATGCCATTTCCATACCTGATATTTTTTTTGGTTTCTTTAACTTAGCATTTGAGGACTCCTTCTCCAGTCTCGACCCTCTTTCAGAGTTCTAATCAAGTGGAATTTGCCCTTTTATTCACAAAATCTCTGGAGAGGTTTCTTCAGGGGATGTCTTACATTGCCATGTTGATGACATCATGCCTTCCCTAAGTTTGATGTATAGCTTCCTTGTTTTTGTTGATTTCTAAACACTTGATCACCTACTGTGGGGCAGAAAATCTGCTACATATTTTACATCTGGTATCTCATATAATTTCCATGGCAGTTTTATGAGGTAAATACTGTTATTATCCCCATCCTACAGATGAGGATACTGCAGCAGGTAGGAAGTGGTAGAGCCTGCATTTGAAATTCAGGTGTTCTGACTTCTGAAGCCTCCTCTTCTCTCAGCTCTGACCATGAGGCATCTCAGTGGCTCTGGAATTGCCTCTTGTCTTAGTCTGATCTTAGGCATGTATTTTGTTTTGAGTATTATCATCAGTTTTATATCTTAGAGAAAACTTTCTTTGTCTTGGTTTATGGTGAAGCCCTTCTCTACTGCTTTAAATTTATCCTCTGTGGTATTTTACTTCAGTCCCACCAGTGGGATATTGGCTTCAAAGAGAGGGGAAAGTGTGTGATCCATCAGCTTCATTGAATTAGATATTCACCTAGGTTTTTCAAAATCTCTGAATCAGATATTTCCTTTTAGTTTCAACCTGATCATACTAAATGCTATGCAGAAGGTTTTCTCCTTGAATATTGCTTTGAAATCTATTTTTATCAAAATTTTCATTAAATTCCAGAAAGGCTCACATTTTGTTTTTGGCTTCTTATTATTGACTGCAACTCCCGAAAGTTGAGTTTTAAGTTTCTGCCTTGTCAGAATTCATCTCAAGCCAATAAAATTTTTTCAAGTAATTAATGATCTAGAAAACACTTTTATGCCCTAATAGGACACATTGTAGGAGGTAGCACGAGTGACAAATCCTTTTGCATTGTGAAGATTAAGCCCTCAACTGTTTTATAAGTCTTTTATCCATCTGGACAATACTTTCTGTTTTAATAAGTCACATTTGTTTGATACTGAGATAGCATTTCCTACTTATAAGATACTAACTAGACATAACAGAAAAAATAATCTCCCACCCAGCTTGTATCTATACATTTCTATTTTGATGGGTTTACTTGATTATTAACCAGTATTCACATATTTTGGTCTCAGATACTTTAAGAATTTTTAATCACCCTGCTTCCTCAAAAATATTGTTGCAAGTTTATATTGTCCAGCCTGTTCCATGGGGTGGCTTTAACGGAAAGGAAGAAGGACCTTCCTTTCAGTTTTTAGCAGGAAATTTGAGTTTGTGGAGTGCTCTATTACTCTGTGATTTGGTAAATTTTTTGGCAAATAAGACATTTTGGTAAATAAAGAGAATTTCTCTCGATATATAAAGTCTTAAATGATTAAGAGATTTTGTTTTGTCTCCTCCATGCAAAAGCTGTGGTATAAACCTGGTTAAGATAATCTAGATCACGACTAATATTACCCTCAAGATCTTAGCAATGTATGGGTACACCATTTCAGTTAAAAGATTCTTAACTTTTTTATGTTCTGACTTCAGGGTGTTTGACTCTGAAAATTTCTTCTACTGTGGGTTTTCCCTTTGCAATATTAATAGTTACAACAGATTGCTGTCTTCCCACAGCAGGGACTTTGGCACCAAAATGAGCTATGATGACAGATGTACTCTCACCTCTCCCACATGTAGAGTTGTTGCACTTATTTCATGAAAAAGTTCTAGGATTCAAAATTAAAGTAGCAACAGGTTTTGAAGAATAAACCACATAGCAACTGCTTAGCAACAGCTCACCGTTCTTTTTAATACTATTGAAAAAGTATTAGTGCTCCATTTGATACTACTAGCAATGAACAGTAATGTTGCCTTCCATTTGGATAGCACATTTCCATTTGGAATGCCAGGTTGTGTAGAATGCTGTTCTCACTTTGCTCTTTGGTGTTTGATTGTTCCTTATAAAATTGTTGTCGCTGACCCTTTGTAAGCTGGGTGTGTCAGATGGGTTTCTGCCAGGAAATAGAATTCTGCTCATATGGACAAACTAAAGAAACCTTAATGAGAAACTATAGCACCATGGCAGGGTGAAGGGAACTGACTGAGGGTGTTGAGGCACCAGGAACTAGCAGATGGGAAGCATGAAGGGAAGAGGAAGAAGAGAGAGTTTCTGGAGCACTAGGAGAACTGGACAGTGGGGAAGCCATGGTTTTGTGGGGGCGTGTCCATTGCCAGAAGCAGAGCATCAAAGCAGGGGGGGAGTAGGGAAGAAATCCTCCAAACCCTCTCTCCTCCCATCCTCTACCTCCTGTCGGTGCCTCACATTGGCAAAGAAGCAGGGAGCAAAGGAGCCAGACAATTCAGTCTTTAAGGTTCAGACTTCTTTGGCATAGAGCAAGGCAGGGAAGAGAGCAAGCAGAGAATAAGCAGCACTTGGAGTTACGTATTTGAAATTTTAAATAACTTCCCTCTATTACTTCCCTCTCAACAACCTGGAAATGGTTCTGTTGCCATTTATAAATGAAGAAAGTAGAGTTCAGACTCCTTGAGTGACCTCTTCAAGGTCATTCAGGTAATCAAGAGTGGAACTGAGAATCACAGCCAGATCTGTATGCCACTGAAGGTGGTGGTGTGTTTATGTTCTAGGTAACGCTGGCTTTAATATCTTTTTAGGACCATGCTGTTTTTTTCTGCTTTAAATTATTCAGTACTTTCCTATTGTCTTCAAGATAAAATCGGACTCTTTAGCCCTTCATTATCTGGCTCCTTTCTGTCTTTTCCAACCTTATCTCCTCCCTTGCCTCATTACATGCCCCAAGCCCCAATTGTTGCATATTTTCCTTCTTGCCACCCACTCAGCTCATCACATTTCAGGGGGGTTGTAAATGTTGCCCGTTTGTCTGGTTCATCCTCTGTCCAGTCCATTTCCACACGTGGCCATCTCTTTTTGATCCTTTGAATCTCATCCCAGGCTTGGAGTTACCTCTACCTGGAAATCTTCCAGGACCTTTCCCATCCAACTGGGTTAGGTGCCTTTTCCCAAATTCTCATGGCACAATTTGGTGATTACAATGATAGCACTAATCACACGGTGGTATAATTATCTGCTTAGGTGTCTGCATCACTCACTGGACTGTGAGCCCTCTGAGGGCAAGGACTATATTCTATTTATCTTTACACCCCCCACCCCTAGCTCTACACTGGTATATGAAAGGTTCCATATGTAATTGTAATTCTTGAACAATGTATGAATGTTCTGAATCAATGAGGTTAATCTTTGTATACCTAAATATTTTTGGAGGGAAAAGGGGACACTGAATACTACTCAGGACTTAAGTATAGGTAATACGTATAAGTAATTAATGTGGCATTATTTTAGGGGATTTCAAATGTCATACAATGTCCCAACATTAAAATAACTCTTGATTTAGAACACAGGTAACAGGAAATTATTAAAATGCTTTTCCCTCAAAGTTGATGGAAAGCTAACCATCTTCTAAGTACACCTGGTTTACCAGCATAGATGAATCTGCTAGACAAAGAATGAAAGCTAACCCTAAGGGGATTGGAAAAAATATGATAGATTTTAGCTTTCTGGATAGTGGGTAGAGAAAAAACAAACAAACCTGGAGGTATTTCAGGAAATGTAGGAAACAAGATGTGCAATAAAAAAGTAAATGAAACTTTAGATAATAGCCCAAGGTCAGGCATTTGACTTTCTCCCCGAGTCCTTGCTTTTTTGTGGCTCTGTTTCAGTAGAGAAGAAAACAAGTGGGGATTTGAGTGAAGAGGTAAAAGATGAAATAGGACAGATTGTCAGGAAGATAGAAATGGAGAAATGAGCAAACAAAAACTGAGAGCCAGACAGGGGAGAGGCTGTCTTAAGAGTTATCTAGAAATGGGGGAGAGGAGTGAGGTAGAGGGACTTGTAAAATGGCATCAGAGGGGATTCAAACCAAGACTTTTCCTATTTCTGAATCTTGCCTTAGCTTGGCTAAGATTCCTTTATGGTTTTAATTGAACATTACAGGCTAAATGGAATGGAATTAAGGCTGCTGAATGTTGTATAGATGGGGTCAGCAGGCAAAAAGTCCCAATGCTGAGGGAAAACTTGCTCTTGAATTAGGTGTTCAGTACCGATGGAAAGAAAACAGTCAATTCAGTGCTCTTATTAAAAGGCCTGGTGGGTGTTATGAAAATTTGCTACTGAAATATGCCTTTTATTTCATGGTTTCCTCAAGGAAATTAAAAAATTAATTTGGTGAGCATCAGGGTATAAAAGAATTCAAGAAGAATCTGAAATTTTACAAGCGCCTTCAAATATTGTGAACATTTTGTTATGTAGAATTAGTGAAGAACTTTACTTGACTAACAATGTGAGAACAGTGACAGCATATTTGGCATGTGTGGGTTTAAAAATATTATTCATAGTTAGCATATGTTATGGGGGACCTTGGAATGTGAGATAAAGAAGCAGGATTTTAAAAGTGTGGCAGAATTTGATGGAATTAAGAATTTTATTTAAACAGGTAAATACCCCCGTTCTTTTCAGTAGTTACCATACATGGAGATTTGATGTGCTCACAGTCTGGTGCTGTCATGGAAGAAAAAAGTATTCACAGTTAAATTTTTCCTCTGAAGCACAGGAAACATCTAGAAAGATTTTGAGCTACTTTATGCGCCAGAGAGTAGTAACACGTAAGTTGAAATAAAGTTTTGAAGCTACTTTGGCCCTCTGGTGATAAAGGACTTTGCTATGCGTTTCCGTGAGGTATTTAACTTTTCCTTTGGCAGTGAGTAGAAAATCTCTTTTCTGTTGTGTGTGAAGCTTTGACAATTGTTCTTCAGACGCTGCATTGCAGATTAGGAATTAGGGTCTAGGGAATCTCAAGGAGGCCACAAACCAAGAATCTAAAACCCTGAAGATTAGTTTTTTGAATATGTTAGCAGTAGATTTAAAGTCAGTGCTTAAACTTGGTTTGAAGAGTGGTAAAAATGGTTACCCCATTTCTTTCCTTACCTGTGAAAATGGAAGACTAAGACTGTCTTTGTCTTTTTTCTCTCCTACTACATGTTCAACTGTATTTGTAAAAGAGAAAATGAGCGGTGTTCCAGTTTGCTAATGCTACTGTTACACAAAATGCCAGAATTGGGTTGGCTTTTATTAAGGGGGTTTATTTGGCTACAAAGTGACAATCTTAAGGCCATAAAGCGTCCAATGTAAGGCATCATCAATAGGGTACCTTCACTTGAGAAAAGCCATTGGCATCTGGAAAACCTCTCCTAGCTGGGAAGGCATGTGGCTGGTGTATGCTTGCTCCCAAGTTGCGCTGCAAAGTGGCGTTCTCCAAAATGTCAGCGCCAGCTTTCAATGACCATCTTCAAAATGTCTCTCTAAGCTGCAGTAGCACTGAGCACCTTCTGTCTGAGCTTTTATAGGGCTTCAGTAAACTAATCAAGACCCACGCTGAATGGGCAGAGCCACACTCCATGGAAATAATCTAATCAAAGTTATTACCCACAGTTGGGTGAGTCACATCTCCTTGGAAACAACCTAATCCAAAGATTCCAACCTAATCAACACTAATACATCGGCCCCCACAAGACTGCATTAAAGAACATGGTGTTTAGGGGGACATAATATATCCAAACTGGCACAAGTGGCTACAACCAAATTACATTCCTCAATTATTTGTAGGGCATTATTATTATTATGTTTTTCCTGTTTAATGACAAGCACTCATATCCCAGGCAGATAACATGTTGTAAAAATCAAGGGGTTATTTTAGAATGGAAACATACATCAGAATATAGAAATATTGGGAATGTTAAACTATTTTTTTCCCCTCTGGATAACTCCTAATTGCTGGATAAACCTATAGAGAGCTGAGCTTTGGAAAACTGAATGGACTTGCTCTTTCTTTTTCTGCATTTACGGAGGCTAGGTGTAGATTTGAGTTTGAAGGTTGAATGGTATTATTGATGGTAAAGCCCCCCAAGGGGTCCAACAGACAGATATAGATGAAATAGCGATATCAAATTCAAGACAACAGGAGGTGGTGGTGATTAAAAATGAGGTGACTTCTTCAAACACTCCTCAACAAGCAATTAACTAGGCAGTTTTGGTTTACTTTTATACCGCATTTATTTTCTAAAATATGCATCACCTTCACTAGACCACGAGCATTTGTTCTGAAGACAATCTATGTCTTATTTGTTTCTGCCGCTGTTGTTCTTAGAACACCCTCTGGTACATGTGTGTACTTAATACTGCAAGGTGGCTTGGTGTGAAAGACAGGCAATGAAACCACATGGCAGGCAATAATAAAAGTTTATTGAGAGAAGCCACAGAGTGGCCCCTAGCCGGCAGAGAGAGACTGCTTGGAAGGAAAAACTGTGTGGTCAGGTGGTGGGATTCCCTTTTTTATAGGGCCTTCTGCCAACTAGGATGGTGCACAGTGTCTTGGACATGTAAGGTACATGAGCTTTGGCCAATAGGGGATTACACATAGTTTATCTTGTAACTTGGCAATGTCTGGTTTGTACATTCAAACAGGAGAGGTAGGGGAGGAAGGGAGCAGTGATGTGGCATGAACAGGAGAAGTGATGCAAAGTGGGGGAAGGGAAGGGACAGAGATGTGGTACCTGGTCTGATCTGCAGCCTAGCTTTACAACAGAGGAAAATGCGGGAGGGGCCCAGGGTCTAAACTTAACAAATACAATTACAGATGGAATTCCCTGGCACATGTGTGTACTTCATACAATTACAGACGGAATTCAAGCCTGGGCCCTAGGGCGTGGACGGGAAGAGGAAACCTGTAGATAGGAATGAATGACAAAAAATATGTTCTTGCTCACCCATAAGACCTCAGCTCTCAAAAAAGATAATCTTGCTGTCCTCACCTCCCCTAGAAAGTAAATAATCTCCCTACTTAGCCTCAGGCCAACAAAGTTGGCATCCACGGATGCTTGTGCACGTGGGGCGGTCCTGAAGGGAGGTGGTGGGTGCAAAATTCTGCAAGGATGATGACCAAATAATGGAATTCACATGCTAGCTGAGTGAGCTTGCTTGGACTTTGTGCAAAAACTGCGCCAGAAATTCTTAGAGATGGAAGAAATTTTAAGGGGGGTAATGTTTTAAGGGGAGACAAGAACCTGAAAAATCTGGATTATCCCTATTAACATAATCCATTGCATTCGTGGATTGTGAGGTCTAATCCACACATTTAGATGTTCCAGGTAACTAGGCCTCCCATATGGCATTAATTCAGAGAAACTGCCAAAGGGCACCTAAGATTTGTCTTTTAAACAGCAGGTTAAGCCTTGGTTCTGAAGAGATAAATGTTTTTACTACATATTGATATTGATTGGGTTTATATGTTCCTAATTATAGAATTTAAGTTAATCTGATTTACTTGGTTTCATGGACCTGGGGCAAAACAGCCCTATTTATAAGGGAAGTTCTTGTTACTAAATCCCTGAAGTTCCTATTACAGCATCTGTTTTCCTTAAATAGTGGTTGTCCTCTAACGTTAATGACACTAATTGCAATATTAAGGGTTAATAATACTTAAGTGAATAAGTTCATTGGCACAAATTGATTTCCATGCAGAGTTGATAGAAAACAACAGAAAAGTACAAGAAAATTTTAAGAAAATCTGACATACACACATTAAGCTTAAAAAACAAGGATTGCTAAATAATTGCTTTATTATAGGAAGATTCTCTATATTTTAAATATTTATATAACAAATATATTAAAAATGCAATTCAAAAACATTTGTTTTATAGAGTTTTCTATAATAAAATTACCTTGAATGCTTCTGAAGATAGTCAAAGATAGACCAAAAGTAATGCAAAAAAGTACGTAAAATATCTAATTATGTTTATAAAATTTGTTACAAAATGCTATTTTCTTGCTTCTAAAATAGTCTTGCTTCTCAAATGCTGTCTACCATGACATACTCTCAATTTAATTGTGACACCTTAAATAAAAAAAAAGACTACCCTAATACACACATTGCGATATGTGTTCCACTTTCAGAAACAGTAAACATGTAAATATGTACTCCTTGGCATCTCAAACATATGAACTAATTGCAGAAATTGTAGGAAATCTATGTAAATGGATATAGGTGCTACATCCTGGATGGAAAGACTAAATTCAATAACGATATCAATTTTTCAAAATTAATCTAAAAAATCAATGATATTCAAATGAAGACCAAAACAATTTGCATGAAATCTGATAAACTAATGCTAAAGTTTATTGCAAACAATAGCCAAGAAAATTTGAAAATTTGGAAATGAATCCTGGAGGGGGGTGGTTGCCCTAACAAGTTATAATTATAATATAAAGGTAGATTTATTTTTTTATTTTTTAATAAATTTTATTTTGAGATAAATTCAAACTTACAGGAACAGTTGCAAAAACAGTACAAACCCCATACATAGAACTCCAGCATACCCCGACCCCCCTCCCCCAATACCCTGATCCACGACCTTTAACATCCTGTCACACCACCATTTCTTTCTTTCTTTCCCTCCTTCCCTCCCTCCCTCCCTCCCTCTCTATCCTCCATAGTCTATTGCTCTGTCTTCTGAACATATGAGAGCAAGCTGCACACATCCTTGAAAAAACAATGTAATTCACATATACATTTCCCATGAACAAGAACATTCTTTTATGCAATCCCATTAAATGCAGCTAAGAAGTTCAAGAAATTCAACATTGATACAAATCTTACATTCTATATTTCCTTTTTTTTTTTCCTTATGTCCCGTCTGTGTCCCTTTGAGCCTCCTCTCCTCCATCCTCAGATCCCATCCAGGATCATCCTTGGCATTTAATAGTCATCTATTTAGACTTGTTTTTTTTTCAATTGTGGAAACATATATACAGCCTAAATCTTCCCATTCCACCCCCTCCCTAGCATTCCATTAGTGGGATTAATCACATTTAGAATGCTGCAATGCTGTCACCTTCCCACCATCCCTTTCTAGAAGTTTCCCTTCACCCCAAACAGGAACCTTGCACTCATTTCTTAACTCCCCATTGCCCCTTCCCCCACTTCTTGGAATTCCTACTCTACTTTTCATCTCTATGGTCATATTCTCTGATAAGTTCTTTGTATTTACCGTGGGGCTTAAGTTTAACATCTTAAATCTATAACAATCTTGTTTTTCTTTGATACCAACTTAACTTAAATATGACACATAAACTATGTTCCTATACTCCCTCATTCCCCCACTTTTATGTAGTTCTTGTCAAAAATTACATATTTTACATTGAGTCCAAAACCACTGATTTATCATTACAGTTTATGTATTTTAGATCCTGTAGGAAGTAAATAATGGAGTTACAAATAAAAAATACAGTAGTATTGGTATTTATATTTACCATGTGATCTTTAGTGGTACCTTTTTCTTCATGTAGTTTCAGTCAATTGTTTAGTATCCCTTCCTTTCAGCTTGCTCAACTCCCTTTAGCATTTCTTACAGGACTGACCTACTGGTGGTGAAGTCCCTTAGCTTTTTTCTCTGTCGGTAGGGCTCCCTTTAGTATCTGAAGTAGGGCAGGTCTTTTATTAGCAAAATCTCTCAGCATTTGGTTGTCTGTGAAAAATTTAAGCTCTCCCTCAAATTTGAAGGAGAGTTTTGCTGTATAAGTATTCTTGGTTGGAAATTTTTCTCTCTCAGAGTTTTAAATATGTCATGCCACTGCCTTCTTGCCTCCATGGTGGCCGCTGAGTAGTCACAACTTAGTCTTATGTTGTTTCCTTTGTATGTGGTGAATTGCTTTTCTCTTGCTGCTTTCAGAACTTGCTCCTTTTCTTCAGTATTTGACAGTCTGATCAGAATATGTCTTGGAGTGGGTTTATTTGGATTTATTCTATTTAGGGTTCACTGGGCATTTATGCTTTGTGTATTTATATTGTGTAAAAGGTTTGGGAAGTTTTCCCCAACAATTTCTTTGAATACTCTTTCCAGATCTTTACCCTTCTCTTCCCCTTCTGGGACACCAATGAGTCTTAAATTTGGACGTTTTATTTTATCTGTCATATCCCTGAGATCCATTTCGATTTTTTCGATTTTTTTCCCCATTCTTTCTTTTGTTCTTTCATTTTCTTTTCTGTGGTCCTCAAGGAGGCTGTGTTGTTGTTTAACTTCCTCTAATCTTGTATTATGAGTATCCAGAGTCTTTTTAATTTGGCCAATAGTTTCTTTTATTTCTATAAGATCTTCTATTTTTTTAGTTACTCTTGCAATTTCTTCTTTATGCTCTTCTAGGGTCTTCTTTATGTCCTTTATATCCTGTGCCATGCTCTTCTTCATGTCCTTTATATCCTGAGCCATGCTCTTGTTGCCTGTCTATAATTCTTTGATTAATTGTGCCAAGTACTGTGTGTCTTCTGATCTTTTGATTTGGGTGTTTTGGTTTGGGTTCTCCATATTGTCTGGTTTTATCACATGCTTTAAGATTTTCTGTTGTTTTTGGCCTCTTGGCATTTGCTTTATTTGATGCCTCATTTGACAGAACTGCAGCTTGGTGGCGTACACTTTCTTTAACTAACCAGTAAATAGCGTCCATGAGTCACCTATTCCCCTCAAGTTAGTTCTCCCCCACTTTGTCTTTGTGGTGTATGGGGGTCTGATTCTTGTGGGGTCCAATTGGTGCACCAAGTTTGGGTGTGTTGCTGTTGCTGTCTGCCCTGAATGTGGGGTGTGTGTCTGGGTGGTTAGGCAGGCAGGGAAGCTTTAATAATCAAATCTCCCAGGTGTTCCCAGAGATTTAAGGCTGTTGCAGGAGCCTAAGCCTTCATTTCAGTCTTTCCACCGATTGCCTCTGCCACTGACTCACAAGTCCTTGGTATTCACGTAGGGTCCCTGGGGTTTCTGAGCGGCTCCCCCTTCCCAGCTGTGCTCTTCCAGGACCTCTGCTGAGGGAGGGCTGCACCACATCACTAGTGCACGCCGGCCCTCCAGGGAAGCTCTGGGTCAGTGGGCCATGCAGGGGCGCTCCCAGCCCACTTCAAAGATGGTTGAATGGGATGTGTTAACTTCCCCCTTTTCACACAGCTCTGCCCTCCCAGCTCCAGGACAATCAGCCATGGGTATATTAAAGGCCACTGTCCACGGCTGATATTGTGGCTTGTGTGCAGTGCTGTGGGGAAGATTCCCCACCACACTGGGTTTCTTGGCACAGCTCTGGGCTGTGGGTCTGCCCCGGGCAGGAGCGTCTCCTGCCCACTGGGGAGATGGCTGCAAGGAATGCGGTTTTTTTTTTTCTCCTTTTGGCTCCCCTCTGCTCCTCTGGTCTCAAGACAATCAGCAGTGGGTGTGGGAAGGGGTATCCTCCATGCCAGAGACCAAGGTGTTAGCCCAGCCAGCTCCCACCTTGCTTCACTGCATGGCTCTCCCCATTGTATCTGCAGCCACTTCCGGGCTTTTTTTTTTTTAAAGAACTAGTCTGTCTCCAAATGCCAGCTCACCATTTCCCCACACCACAGTGTGGCCGCGGGACTTTCAGCTGACTCACTCACTCGTTTCAGAATGCAGGCTCCTGGTTTCACCAAATGCACGTTCCTTGTGGATTTAGCAGACCTTGTCTGGCTGGTACATTGCTGGCAGTGGTGTTCTGGGTCACTTTCTGGTTTTTATCTAGTATTTTTCACAGCGGTGTTTTTTGCCCTGTCTCACCTAGCCGCCATCTTACGTTCTCCAGATTTATTTTCAAAAAGAGAAGTGGGTGAATGCATAGATCAATGGAAATAAGGAAATGGAAAATATATATGAAAGTTTGGAATGAGGAAATTTGGTATATGATTAAATTTATATTTCAAGTCAGCAGGGAAAAGACAGTTTTTAAAGAGTGATATTAAGATAACAAGGCATCCACTTAGAAAAAATAGATTACTATATCACAGTATAAAAAAATAATTCTAAATGAATTAAATGTATAAATGTAAAAAGTGAAACTATAAACATTCTAAAATATAGAAATATAATTTCATAATCCTAGGATGTAGAAGTCTTTCCTAAGCATGACTGAACACCTAAAAGAAAAAAAAAAGTACTGACTGATTTCATTATGTAAAAATTAAAAGCTTACCTACAGTAAATGACAGAAAAAAACAAAGATGAGAAAAAAATAAAATTAGAGAGAAAATATATTCAATATATACCACAAATAAAGACCTGTATTTTTAATAAATAGTTCCTACATGCAGAAAAATAAGAACAGGATACAGACAAATAATACATAGAAGAGTTATTACCGATGGTCAGAAGATAAATGAAAAGAATATCAAACTCACCATTAATCAGAGAATTGCAAATTAAGGCAATTAATTCTATCTATTCCTCTTTGGCTTATCAGGATAGAAAAATTAAAAAATCAAAACGAAACAACAAAACCAAAACCGCTACATCCAGTTGGACAGGATGTTGAAAAATGGGTCATTATACCTCATGGTAGTGTCATAAATTTATATAGCCTTCTTTTGGGGGCATTTGATTGTATTTATCACATTTAAAATGTCTACTTCTAGAAATCTATTCCACATAAATATTTACTGTCTTGTGGTTGCCCCTTGGTGGGTAGCATCAAGCCCTCCACCCAAAATTTGGTTTGGAGGTCTAGATACCAGTTACCCTAAGAGGGTATGAAAAATTTACTACTTACATAATGATGCTTTCTCGGGGAGCAGGGTAGCTCCCAAGCAGGTCCAAAAGTGCTTGAGAGAGCAAGGAGATACAAATGGCTTGGGTCTTTGTTGTGGTTAGCAGCTGGGACCCAGGTGGAGATTCTTTCTGGAGCCTGCATGGGTTGAACTTCCCATTGGTGCCAAGGAAAGGAGAGCACAGGCTTTCCTCTCAGCTTTCCCAGAGGTGGTGCAAGAGGAGAAGAAGGAAGTGCAGGACTTGAAATCTGTCAGCAGTCAAACATCAAAAATGGATTTATTGTCTTAATTACATTTGCACATATGGTCAGAAATATATTGACTGGGATGTTCACTGTAGCAATGTTTATAATAGGGAAAATGGGAAACACTGTAAGTAAATCCTGGTACATCTACAATATGGAATACTATGCAGTAAAATGGTAATAATAATAATAATGGGATAAATCTATGAGTCCTGATGTGAGAAGAAGTCCATGGTATATTATTAAGTTTTATATATATATATATTTGACACAAATTGATTTGCATGCAAATCAATATATATATATGTGTGTGTATATATATATAGACAAGTAGTTTGTGTATAGTATAATACTGTTTATCTAAAAAATAAGAATGTAGGGAGTATGTGATTTGATTACTTGGAGGCCTATTCAGGGTTGATGCCACAAAACCAGCATACAAATATAATTAAAAAGCAATTTATCTTTACTACAGTCTTGGGAGGGAAAGCAAACAAACAAAAAACAAAAAACAGAAAAAAACAAGGGTGGGTAGAGGCGAGGTAATGAAGATGCTTTTGGTCAACAATAGAGCAAAACTTCTGAACTTCCTCTGATTCTTTACCTATCCCCACTCTCTCCCTACCCACTGATACAGCAGTGACTTTCTTGACTTTCTCGTTTTTTTCTCTTCTTTTTCCTCAGCCAGTTTAGCTAGTCACAGGTGTTCTTATCTCTCTAGGAGCTTCTCCTTTTTTGTTGTGGGGTTCCATGTGTGCATTAGAGCTCATTTCTCTGTTAAGTGAAAGTCTACTATCTTTTTTTAAACTTTCTGACCACTTGCTCATTCATGATTCCCACTACTCAGGCATAACTTACATTTTTTTTTTGGTATTTTTTTATAGACTTTTAAATGGAAATTTATGAACACATAGAGTAGATGCATATTTGTAAGTTTATGATCTGTTTTATATTTGCCTTTTTTTATTTAACATTCTTTTCTGATTCTCTGCCACCTTTTTTTTTTACCTTTTTGTAAAATTAAACAAACAATGAAAAAACACATTTCAAACAAAACAAAGGATTAAGAAAAAAAAATAACCTAAAATAACTACTTTGCAACATTTTCCTACTATATCCCAAGATAATTAACAAACCATACCCAAATAATGGGATAAGAAAAACAAATATTCTAAAATAATTAAAATGCTTCTAAAATGTTCCTACCATACCCCAAGAAAATTAACAAACCATAATCAAAGTCTGCCAACTTTTAAATTCTGAATTCATAGTTATGTAAAATAACATAGATTTCATTAATTGAATACAACATAGTTTAAAAACAGATGGCCCTTATCTGCAGCTCATACCTCAGCTTCACTTTTCTAGGTGTTTTGCAGAACATTTACATTTACAAAAGGTCCATTTCATAAAACAATCTGGTAACTAGAGCAAATGAAAACAACTGAAATCAAAGAGCTCAAGGTCTGCTGCTGAAATATTTTAAAATTCCTTAAGACAGGGTATTTATACCTACAGACTGGCTTTAAAAAAAGGATAAATATCTAGCATATCTCTGAGAATAATTATATTGCCACCATACCTTTTTTATGAGGTGTAAGAATAAACCAAGAGACTGCTAGATTTACACAAGTCAATTATTATCTATTAAAATTTGGTTGTAGGACAAAGAGACTTATTCCATATGCATTTTTAATGTACCCCAGAATTAACTTGTGCTGGCAATATCAGTGCACCCATTACTGGTGACAGATGTCATCCTACTCTGTTTTGGTATCAGGATACAAGTGGGAATGGAGAAAAGGTTTAGAAAGATCTTCGGTATGGTTTCCTTGAGATTTAGCAGTAAATAAACAAACACAAAAGGAATGAATGTTTAAACCCCACTGAACGCATTAAGGATTTTGAAAGTTAATGCACTTTTCTCCCCCACTAGTTTATTTTTGGTAAAAGTCAGAAAAATTAGTTTTTCTACAAAGAATATATGCTTCTAAATGATAATTTGAAAATCTTGGTATATATTATATATTAAAAAAGACACAAAAATAATGGAGAAATGGGAGTAACAGATTAGGTACTGTAACTCTGTAAACCAAGTAGCAGCACACACACATCTAATTTATACAAACTAAAAATGTATATAAACAGTACAATATGGTGATACTGGCAGGATACATTACCTGTACACACAACTACTATTGCTCTTAATAAACTTGGGGACACTGAGTTTTATGCCCAAGAAGACATCATTAAGTCTTTAAAACCTTCTCTTCCTCCTTTATGGGAGGATATTTCTAGACACTAATTTTCCCATCTAATATTCGAATAGAGGAAACAGATTCCACAAGGTGTAATTAGTTGATGAGACCTCAAGTGCTATTTTCTTTCTTGAATTTTTGGACAGTAAACAGTCCATGGGAACCATACACAAATACTATGACAGAAGAGTTGTTACATTAAGTCTGTTGATGTATTTGATTGGTGATGAAGCTTTATGACATGCTTGAGCAACGCACTGAAGGGGATCCCATCTGAGTTAATATTTTGTGCAACAATTGTAGAGGTCCATTCAGATGAAGTTCAGTCCAGCAAGGAGTACTTGTTACCGTCTCCCTTTGCTCCCCACCCTTCCACAAAACTCATTCTTAGGGTGCACATTCCAGTTAGTTGGTACATGGCTTTAAAACCCTGATTAGCAGACTGAGCCAGAAAAGCAGCAAATTCCTGGGTGTTGAAGATCTTCAGATTACAGCCTGGTGGAATTTTACACACTGTTGCAGGGTGCCAGAGTATCTCTGATTACAATTAGGGCTCTGCCCAAAGATTGCACTATCATTTAGACACATAGCAAAAACTTCCCCACCTATGTAATATAAGTGCACTTCTCTTCCCACATGCCTTCTTGTCATGTCTACTGTAGCATTTCGGTTGACATTGCAGGGTAAACCTAAACAGAACCTCTCTGAATTTGATGGATCGATAAAGCCATCTACAGTGAGTGAGGGCTGTGATGCATGGAAGTTCTTTCCAACCCTCTGGTTTAATTCATAATATGCTATTGAACACCAAAATGCAGGTTCTGAATAGTAACTGGCTGCAAATCCAAGCTATGACTAACCAGGGAAAGAGTAGTAGAAGACAGTTCTGCTGGAGATCCTGTGTCCATGCTTTGGTTCAACCTCTGATCACCTGTTTCTCCATCTTCACTGATATATCCAAGAGGTGGCATTTCTGGGATGTAATGACTGTGGCTCGATTCCTGCGGGGAAATTAATGTTTTCTGGAATGGAGTGGGTATAATCATCTAGAGGTGGTAATTCTGTTAGGATCTCAGTGTGCCGAGGCAAAACTGATGTCTCAGCTCTCTGGCAGTGGTAAAGGTTTATGCATTCTTCATCCTTTTTAAGGTTAAAAGCATATTCACCGTTTTCTATTGCTTTGAGTTCATGATGACTGTGAAGAGCATGCCAGCGCCATAACCGGCCGTATATAACGTGGCAATCCTTTTCGATGAGCTACCTGAAGATGACCATCAAGAGACCTGGTTTGTTCAGAGAAGCTGTAAAGGCCTGTTGTACCCCACTGCTCTATGGTATTTGGTGTACTCCTAGTCCCCAAATTTCAGAGCAACTGCTCGGTATGGTAACACTTTTAGTATTACAATTTTGAGTGGTGATAGCTTTCTCAAGCTCATTTAATCGTCCTGTTTTCTTTAGCTTCTTCACCAAACTTTTAACTGCTTTCTCACATCACTCTTCTTCCTGTCCATGCTGCTGTCCTCCACTTGCTCCTCCAGATCCCCCAGCTGGTTTCCTCCATCCCAGAAGCCTCTTCACAACTGGTGGAGGGAATGGCAAGACGGACGTGTTCTTACCAAAGGCGGCAATCCACACTAAGAAAATAACCTCCTTTATCTAACCTGGACGGAGAATCCAGGTCCCGCCTTGTGAGACTCGGGGTTCGGGACCATTTGTTCCTTCCTCTTCTGAGAGGGATGGAGGGGGATCTGGGGGGCTCCAGGGGGCTTGCTCGGTGCTCGCTGCTGCTGGCGGGCGCGCCCTTCCTCTGCCTCCCCTCCACTGCCACCGCTGTGCGGGTGACCCCTCTATTTGACATTAAAGCAGCTCTCCCTAGGGCCTGCCAGACATGGAGGCATGTTGTATTACTGTATTATAATAATTACCTTGCGACCATGACCAGATAGGAAAACTTAGCCAAGCAGAGTTTAAGTAACTTATCCAAAGTCAAGGAATTAATTAGTGGAGCCACAACCGACCCTGGACAGTTAGGGTCCAAGGCAAGGTCAAGGCCACTGCCCTCTGCTTTCCTGAGGGGCGCTCCTTTAGTGGGAAACTCCCCATGTGTGTTTCAGAATGAGTTTAAGGGAGTGTGAGATGTTTCTGTGGCTGCATGTCCACCTTCAGTTGTAAATCGCCCCCCTGCCTAGGGGCATCCGTTGGCAGTGACCTGTGACCCTTTGACCTTACACTGTGGCATCATGAGGCCTGTTCTGGCTTCCTTTTTGGAAGATTCTGGAATTAGGCATGAGACATTTTCCTTGGGCTATAAACAAGAAATCTAAATTCAGGTTGCCAATGAGGAGTATGAATATGAATCCTAGATTCTTTTTTTCACATGTAAGTTAACTGCCTTACTGTTGTTTTACCCGACTCAACAGCAGCAGGTCATTATTTGGAAATCATAAAATGCCGTAAAATGCTTACACCACACTCTTTTTTTTCCTTTGGTGGGAATTTAATGAGTAATGCGCTTATGAGCTAGTGTCTACTTTAGTAGTCTTTAGGAAAACTTTAGGAGAACAAATGATACTCTTTGTAAACATTGATACCTTACACATAAGGATATGCTTTTATTTTTCCAAATGTAACTGAAAAAATGCCCACATATTTTTTTCATGCCTCGGTCTCATAATTGTTGTATAACGTGGTACAGATATGGCCAACAATGTACCAAGCTCTCCTTTACAACGTTGTTTCTCTAAGGTGTAACTCAGTTTGTCAAATCTCCCCCCAAGGCTGAAATGTAACTTACTGTACAGGCTGTTAAGCCCAGGAGCAATTTTTTGGGAAAAAAATTAGTGTAACCATTTTTTTTTAAGCTCCAAGAGGGAAAAAGAAATGTGGAAGACTCTTTTTTTTTTTAATGGCTTTTTCAACTTTAAAGAATGGCTTTGTTATATTATATGATTTATGCATCCATATAGAGAACAAAAACAAGAAGTCATTTTTTAATGAACAACTTTGTCTTTCTGAGCTAAAATAAATCATATGGAAGAAATCTATCCATATTGATAGCTGAACTTGTGCATTTAGATGCAGGTAGGAAGTGCTGATTTTCTCATAAAGTTGAACAATTAGAATAAGTTATAGATAATTCAAGGGGTAACTAAAAATTATTTAAAACTTGCTATGAATTATCATGTTAATCATTGTCAGGAAGACCTTTTGATATCTGGGACAGAATGGGGCTAAGAAAATGATAACTCATATCCCAATACAATTTTATTAATATTGACTTACCAAACTGTTTTTATACCTTTTAACTTCTAGCAGAAATGGCTTAGATGCAATGAGCTCAAAGCAATGCTCCATTGTTTTTTCAAGTTAGACATATGGGTCATTTAGGGACTACTTAATACCGTATGGGTTTCATTTAATTCTGTCCATCAGCTACTACCCTGAAGCAGGATTAATCCAAAAATTCTCTGAAGAATTGAACTCATATGCATTAAAAATCCAGGATATGAATATTTGCTTTCCTAGCTTTTCTCCCTTCCTTCATTCCTTCTTTTAACAGAAGCAGTCTGCCTTTTATTTTAGGGGCACATACTTTGAATGCTCACTGTTAGAAGTGGGATAGATTAGACTATGTTTGGGGGTCATTTTTACTATTTGTATCCCTGCTGAGACCTAAAAATATTGAGCTAATTTCTTAAGTGTTTGTTTTGGGATGTCTTAGAAATCAAATGACATTTCTATGTTTTAAAAAAATAACCCTCATTTTTTTTCAAGACTGGTTTCTCAATAATGAATGTTTGTGGGTATTATTTCTTTCATTTGGTCACTAATTCACTTTTTAAGCAAACATTTATTGAGTGCTTACTGTGTATCAGCTACTGCCTTTGGCCTGGTGATTCAGCGAGGATGAAATGTTTTACCATTTTCATTGTCTCATTATTTCACAGGAGAAAATGTTGATGTAACGGGCCGTATTTCTGTTAGGCACTCTTTGTGGCAAAGAATAGAATTTTAGTCATTACTGCCCAGATAACTGGGGAGGATTGAGCTGTGTTTATTGTGAGGATACGTGTGCAATAAAAGGAAGCTGGAATGTTCCAGGAATCCAAGAACAGGAGCCGTGTTTCTTAGCCTCATGGAAACTGGAACCGAACCTCAGACAGCCTTATGGATAGAAGCAGCTAGACTTTATGGATTTTCATCCTAATGTTCCACCATCAATGCGTTCTATCAATCTCTGCTTCTGGTTGCATATTCTTTCTACTGATATTATGTCTTGTATTAGTTCCCTGGGGTTGCTGTGACAAATTACCATAAAGTAGGGGGCTTAAAACAACAGAAATTTATTTTCTCACAGTTCTGGAGGCCAGATGACCATGATCAAGGTGTCAGCAGGTGTCACGTCCTTCAGAAGCTCTAGGCGAGAAACTTTTCCTTGCTCTTCCAGCTTCTGGTGGCTGCTGGCTAATCATGGGCTCGACTCTGCATCACTTCAGTCTCTGCCTCCATTTCCACATGACCTCCTCTGTCTGTGTCGAATCTTCCCTGGCCTCTCTCTCTCATAAGGACATTTGGGATGCCATGTAAGACTTTTGTCTAGATTGGAACAGGTAGTAGAGATTTAACATTTTATTCTTGTTTCCAATCCAGCATGTAAGGAAGGAGCTTAGAAGTCATCACCTTCATCCTAATAACAACAAAAAAAGCTGAAAAAGAAGAATAACGTTTCTTAGATATATCAGAAAATTGAGGTCACAGGGCAAACCACTGCCCTGAAAACAGGAAAGGGCAGTTAAAGAGAACCACAGGTTACCTGGAGGAGAAGCACAGGGACAGAAGCTCTTCACTGGAGCTAGTATTGGTCGTGATGCTTAAACTATAAATGATGTACACTATTGCTGGAAGCTCAGTGTGGATTAGCTTGAGAATTAAAGACCCTGGGGGCCCAGTTTTAGGGTGGGGACCCACATGTCCCTGAGTTTTACCTCCAAGAAGCCCACCACATTTTCACTATAAAGACTGTAGAGAATTCCTCTTGGGTTTCTAGCAAGATGAGGGGGAACTTAACTATTTTGAAATATTTCCAGAGGTGTCTGCTCTTCTTCACAAAAGACTGCTCTCAAAAGAAACTGTTTTACGAGAGCCTAAGGGACTTGGGTTTTTTCAGAGTCTAAACAGTTTGGAGGAAGAGACATATAGAACTCCAGTCCCCTCTAGCCTTCTAGTCTCAGGGGTCTTAGGTGCACTGGGAAGGTCACAGCCCAAGGGCACAGGCTCACTATAAGACTGAGACCAAGTCACAGGATTATAGAATGCTTTTCCTCCTCCCAAACCTTATCACAACGTCAGCAGGGATCCTGTGTAATAACAGGCGATTACAGTGGAAAAAACTGCTTATGTAAGAGAAGTCTCTAGGGAAACCCAAAGGCAACAGGGGAGACAAAAACAGAGACCCTAGAGAAAATTTTGGCCTCTGACACCTATAACTACAGCAAACAGTGAATGCAACCTAACTCCTATTCAGATTAAAAAACCTCACACTTAAGGTCTATTTATTTCAGTTCCCTTTACCTGATACATCGTATATAGCTTTCAACACAAACTTGCAAGGTGTACTGAAAGATTTAACAGATTAGCAAAAATTTGGCCAATTCAGTGAAAAAGTACACCATCTTTTGCTCTAATGTGGAGAACATTGAGATTTGGGTCTTTTTCTGATAAACTACCAATATACTGTGACCTACTTTTTCATGTACGTTCAGTAATAAATGTAAAATTAGCTTGTGGAGTCATTTGAGTGGTGTTGGGAAGGTACTTAAATATATTTCCAAGGAATAGTCCAACTCTGAAATTCTGTCATTGGAGATGATGTGCTGAAATTGTCTTGATTTCTCTACTATTACAAATAGGTAAGGAAGGATTGGGTCCAATTTTGGGGATACCAGTATCTCCAACATGCAGAATGTTCTCCCCCTGGCTCATTACATAGCTAGCTCATTCTTAACATTCAAGTCTCGGAACACCCTGGTTGGCTAGTCCCCTTTATTGCCCCTTTTGATTATTTTCCTCCTAGGACTTACCGAAGTTTGTAGTTACCCTTTCAGTTGTCAGTTTGCATGTTTATTTATGTTTCTACCACTAGAATGTAAGCAAATGAGATCAGGTTTCTTGACAGCCTCATAAATGGATGTATCCCCAGCAGAGTGTCTGGTACAAAGTCATGCATAATAAATATTGGTTGGATGAATGAATAAAAAAATCAAAGGTTGAATGAAAAGAAGGTAGACTCAGATTTAGATTCTCAGAGATTCAGGAACAACTGAAGTAGAAATGGACAATTAGGTGAGAGGTTGTTTTGGTTTGCTAAAGCTGCCGGCCGGAATGCAGTATACCAGAAGTGGGTTGACTTTTACAATGGGGATTTATTAGTTTACAAATTTACAGTTCTGAGTCCATGAAAATGTCCCAATTAGGCATCAACAGGATGATAGCTTCTCTGAAGAAAGGCTGCTGGCATCCAAATTTCCTCTGATGGATAGCAATGCACATGGCCAGTTTCTGCTGGTTCTTTGCTCTGGGTTTTGTTGCTTTCAGATCTGGCTTCAATGGCTCTTTCATTTCTATGTGTCCTTGCTTGCTTCTCTGGGGCTTTTCTGTCTCTTTCCAAATTTCTCTCTGAACTCTCTGGGCTTTTTCTGTGCCCTTTATCTTCTCACAAAGGATTCTAGTAAAGGATTAAGACTCACCTTAAATTGGGTGGGTCACATCTCAATTGAAACAACCTAATCAGAAGGTCCCACCCACAATAGGTGGCACCCACAGGAATGGATTAAAAGAACAGCTTCAAACCAGCACAGAGGTAAAGCAAGGGTATCATCTCTTTTTATACCCAGGCCCCCAAAAAATCACCCCATCAATTTTCACATTTCTTCGATGCCATTTAAAAGTAAAAGGGGCCACAAATTGTCAACACTTTTTAAATCAAAGTCAGATTCCCTGGGAATGATTATAAAACCCAATAGAATCATTCTTCTTAGTTAAGTGCTCTTCTAAAGAAAGGGTAAAATTCTTGCCTCCTGTTGGGGATAGAATCATGTCCCACACAAAAGACATGTTCAAGTCTTAATCCCTGTTCCTGTATATAGACCTTTGAAGATGTTATTATTAGTTAAGGTGTGGACTCATTTGTCAATAGGATCTTTGAAGATCCTGTTAGATGAGACCAAAATGAATCAGGGAGGCCTTAATCCATATAACTGGAGTCCTTGAAGACAGAGGAAATTCAGATGCTGTCAGTGAAAGCCAGATGAGGAGACCAAGGGGACAGATCTCCATGTGACAGAGTCAGAGATGCAAGCCAAGGAACCCCAAGGATTGCAGCAAGCCTGCACCAGGATGCTGCAGACTCCAGGAGAAAATAAGGCCTGTTGAGAGCTTGATTCTGAATTTCTAGCCTCCAAAACTATGAGACAATAAATTTTTGTTGTTTAAGGGAAAATGTGTGTAGCATCTGTCATAGCAGCTCTGGCAAACTGAGACATCTCAGCTTTTAAATTCTGCTAGAGTACGTATTTATAAGATAATTTTTAAACACATGGAAAGAACATCTTTTTGCTAAGCTTTGTTCAATCATAAAATATGGCAAAAAGCAATTTTAAGTAAATTTTGTAGAGAATCTTTTAATTGAGTATTAAATACTAGCATACGTTGAGTTCTGCACAACAAATTAAAAACCAAGTAACTAATTTTGTTATTTTTTGTTAGAAAAATTTTAATTAAATGATGACAGCAGTATTTTGGAGACTCTAGAATTAAATGCCAAAAGGATTGTATACATAGTATGTGGAATGAGAAGTCAGAGAATAAAGAAACAGTGTAGATTAGAGTTGTTACAGAAGGATTTACTTTGAAAAGTAAAGCTTGAGCCTTTGTTTAAAAGGAAAGGGAAAATGAGATGGACTGTGACAAACCTGTTAAGATCTATAATGGTCAGGTAAGTCTACTGTGGGTTGGGTCAGGGTCTCCCACGAAATGTTGAGATATTCCTGACACCAGCCATCTACTCTTAGAAAGGAATTAATGGCACTCTATGTTAATTTCCTTTTTCATTCCTTAGACCCTAGTAAACCCTTTACCACTTCAGCCTTGACACAGCTAAAAGTGAGGAAAAGTTGGGTTCTATCTCCACACAGGCCATGTTGTAAAATAGAGAGAGGCTCCACTTCTGCCCGCAGTGAGAAGGGGCAGCTCTGTTTGCAAGCAATTCCCATGTAGAAAGTGATTCTCAGCTTCAATCCAAGGACATAGGGTCTGGCTCTCCTTCTCCATCTGGGATTTCATGTTTTGTTCTTATTGGTGAAGTCAGTGATCCCTTACAGATTCTGCCTATAACCAATTCTGTTCCTTTGCTTCCTTTTCTGGATATTTAATTCAACCAGCATCATTTGTCTTTTCTTCTTCTCAAATTTCATACAATATTTCCCATCTGGTTACCTGCTTCTCTCTGTTTGGCCCTTAGATCCCAGCCCCATGTCTCTCCTACTTGGAATGACAAGTGTCCTGTCCCCATGATGATTGACAAGCTCATCCACTTGCTATCTGGGTTGGGTTTTTAGGCCATTTGTGAACAGTGGAGGAGCTAGGATTGACTTATAAAGAATCAACTCAATGATTCCAGAAAATGGTTACTAACCGACTCATTTACAGGGAGGAAAATGTTGATCTTTGTGGGAAGATCATATTGATCAGGTGCTTCAGTAGTTTACTTGGCAGTTAATAGTATTTTTCTATTACTATTATTTTAAATTACTTATTTTATTATAATTAAATGTTACTTTGCAGCACACAAATTAAATTTTCTTTGTTTAAGAAGCTTGTGCCACCAGACTGTGTCAGGGGAATGTGTGTATGTGAGTGTGTATGTCTGTACACACACAACAGGTATGATCATATTTTGAATAAAGTTCCAAATATTTGACACTTCAATAATTAAATAATTACATTGTATAGTTTTTAAAGAGTTTAATGTTCATGAATTCTTTAACCATAAAATATTTTCTGATGTTTCCATTTATAGGCTTTGGAAAATTAACTGGATCCTTGATAATTCCCTGGTCCATTTGTGTATCAATTTGAGATGATATAGATGGATTTTTAATAATCATAAACAAATCTGAAACTTTGAATTAACAATGATAAGTTGCAAGAAAGGACAACTATTCATTTTTCTTTCTCCTCACAATGAAATTAAATCAGTAAGTTTTACACTATTGATTTAAGTGGGGCAACATTTTAAAGCTCTATGTGTACATGACGTGTATAAACATGTATAAATATAAATATAGATGTAAATATACATATAAATATTTGCCATCATTATTGAACAACCAAACTGACAGTTTAATGTTTCTGCTTGAAAGAGAGAAGTATAAAATATTGCATTAATTCATAAAGAGAAAATAGAGTTCAACTATTTTTACTAAGAAAAAGAGCACACACCGCGAGTAAGAACTTCATTAACTGACTTTAAACACTTAGTTGACCACTTAAGTCAAACAAATCAAGCAAGTTTTTTTATATATGCCTAGTTTGTCTATATCTATAACACAATTTTTTGCATGTTGATTATTGTTTTAATTAAATAATGGCTACTTATATTTGCTTCAATACCCAATTTGAGTGAACTATTTTGTGGTAATATGACTAAGATGATGGCCTAAAAACTATAACCAGAAATATTTTGTTTACTAACTATGAGATTTTGTTCCATATATGAAATTCCATTTTCCTTTCATATATACCTATTCATGAATCTCTGGGTGCCTTCTTCACTAACAAACTTTTTCTTCTTTGATAAATCATCCGAGTGTTGTACTTCCCTAGACTTGGTTAATAGAGCTACCTATAATGTGTCAGACCAAATCTGAGTAGAAAACACTTGTCAAAATTGCTGATTTAATATTTTAAAGACAAATTTAAGTTTTTGGTTGAATTCTATCCACTACACCAAATTCAGTGAAACTGAATAGTATCTAGACAAAGCCTACATCTAAGTTCACTTTGTTATTTCTGGTGCTCTTTCTGGGCATGGTTAGATTCATTGGCTAAAACAAAATTCATGCATTTTTGCACAAGTCCCTAGGCTTCTATTTGTCTTTGCCAAAAGCCAAAAGGTGGAGATGTTTTAACTTTTATTACCATGTTTCAAAAGTCAATCAGACATGTTTTTGAAAATAAGTGTTCTAAAATATGTGGAAGCAGAATGAAATTTTATGACTTGGTTTTCATTGAATAAGACCATTCTATTGGTGGGATAGATCTGTGTAATTGATTAGCAATATTGAGGACACTAAATTTCTAGGAACAACTTTTTATCTGAGAGGGTTATGAAATCTTTTAGGCTGTTGACAGAAGAGGTGGCCTTGGCATGAAACTGTTCTGGAACTAATTTCTGCTTCCTGAAGCTTTTTCATTAGGTTGTCACGGCATGGGAGACTCAACCCAGCATTAGTTACTATGATTTTATCATTTTAATGGTAAACCTGGAATTGGTCATCATATGAATCTTGCTTAAGTTTTTGCATTTAAAATTTTTAATTAGTTGTCATGACTGGCTTGGCTTTCTGCTTGGAATAACCACCTTTGTTACAGTTTCAAGAACCCTAGTGGTACTTTGAGCCTTAACCCATATCTAAGCAACACCTTACCCTTGGTCATAGGTAGTTTTAGGAGCCTTGTTTCAGTAGCTTGGAGGTCCTCTCCTCAGACTGGGTCCCTATTCAGGTCAACAAGCAACTCTCTTCTTTCTGTGACCTTATCCCTTCATTGTAATTCCTGGTTCCAATCATGAAGTCTTAAATCTCCATTCATGAAGTTCTGCTTCAAAGAGATTCCGTGACTGAGCCTGTCCTCTACTTATCAGCATAGGGTTCTTCAGTAACCAGTACCTAGACTTCATATCACAGCGCTCTGGCAGTCAGACTTACCTACTGCTATTTTCTAGAACGTTCCTGACATCAACTCTTTACCTGAGGGTCACTTATTTCTCTCAGCATTCTCTGTCAGGGTAAGGTATGTGGCAACAAATTAATTTCGATATCTCATGGCAGTAGGTACAACTTTTTTCTTGTCTGAGACACAGCCAGTGCAGGTCTTTGGTGGTGGTGGTCAGAGATCCAGGCTGAAAGAAATTGCCATTTTGTGACACTGCCATCTCAAAATGTGGATCACTGCAGCAAGAGGAGAATATTTCACTTGGACACATAGGGCATTGGCCACAATAGTCACACAGTTCCAGCAAGGGGACTGGGACATTTTGGGGAACATATGGTTATCGGTAACCAGTACCTGGTTCTCTCCATACACCCTATAGATGATGCCCCACATGGCTGGGTGGTCTCTTTCCATTTGCAATAGTCATTTCTATTATAAAGGCTCAATTTTGCTTTACGCTCCAGACCATCCTGAATAGGCCAGCATTGTCTCACTTGGATTAGCCCCTATAAACTCTTATATTTGCATTTATAGATTTGTGTACTTAGCTTCCATACCCAGGCATCTTAAAGTCCTAGTCATCCTAAAACAAAAAACAAAATTTTAATTGTTGCTTATATCTGCTAAAAGTATTGAAAATCCAACATTTAGTACCTCAATCCTCAAGGTCCTTATCGGTGAGGCAGACATATCACCTCATCTGGTGGCTTGGCTAAGCAAATTTTCATTATTACAAACTTCTAGGCAGGCAGCTCTGCAGAACTTATACCACACACACTTATGGGTTAAATAGTTTCTAATGGGTGGAGGGATGCCAAGTTCTGATGTTTGTTTGGCAGTGATGGACTCAAAACCAGGAGACTCATTAAAATGATGCCGCAGTCCTCAATTGGCTGTCAGCTCTCCAGCATGTGTGGCAAAATCCAAAATGTCTTCTGAGCTTGGCTGGATTTCTGATAGATTGGGTTGTCCCAAAGTGGAGCCAAGGTACATGGTTTTCACATGGCATTGGAAAACATCGTTCATTCCAAATGAATGCTCTGTGTAGCAATCAACAGCATTTGGGGATAGAATCCCTCCCAGGAAAGATGTGGCCAACTATGATCAGTTAGGGACATAATCTGATAATGACAGTAATGGCCATGAGGTTGAATGTCTTTATAACAATAAGCCAAAACATTTTGAAATGAATGCCCAATTCACTGCACTTCAGATTGGCTAATAGGCACATGCAGAAATGCAGGGGCACTATTTATTAGATTTAAATCTTAAATACAGCTCATTCAAGAAATGGAAAGTAATCACCTAAATTTTCCCATAGACTGCTCAAGTGTGATAGTTGTAGCAGCTGTTGTAGGAACATCTGTGAATCATCCATCCGTTTCATGTCTAAATCTAATTTCTCTTTGTATTACATTATTTTGTCACTGCTTTAGTGTCTGAAGTTACACCTGTAATGCTTGTTTTAAAGAAATCTCTCTCTCTAGAGCTGTTAATAAAAGAAAGGTGATATTTCCATACCCTTTGATAAGCAATTTTATTTCCCCTATTTCTGTTTATTTTTTATTGCTTATTTTCCTGTTACTGGTGCCAACAGGAATAATTACTAGAAAGAATATATTGCTTTATTCCACAGATTTCAAAGTTGGAGACTTACAGAAAATATAAAGCATAATACTATCAATATTTATTGATGTTATTTCTAAATGGCAAAAAACAGAAATGAAAAATAATAAAATGACACCAAATAGGGAGGAATGAGAAGTCAAAAGGAAAGATTAATAGAGAGCTTAAGCAAGATTTTAAGTCTCTGTTAAATCTCAGGGTCAGTACAAAATTGGTTTATTCTAGGCTTTTAGAGAAAGACACATTCAATTAACCCAAACCTGAATTCTAACATGGGCCCTGGCTTCCTCAGTTCATAACATGCAAGTTAGTAAACTTTGAAAATATAAAATTTGTTAAATGGAAACTTAAAAATCCATTTCTCCTTTCATACCATAGAGATTCAACATGACTAAAGAAAAAAATGGCTAAATCTTAAGTAAAAAAATTAAGTAAATGCTGGCTCAAAATTGTTTTCCACCAAATTCTGCAGCAAAACAAATTAAAGGCAAAGGAATTAATTTATGGATACATACTGGTATATTCTGCTTTAGTGGTCCAGGATCTCCTTTGGGATCCTGAAATTTAAAACTTAAATGGAATTTAATATAATTGCAGTGCCTAAACATAATCCTGTGTATTTATTTCTCTTATATACAAGGTAACATTCTTATTAATGTATTGTTTTCATAAAGCAAAAGACCATTGAAACTGTAACATACAATGCCTTTATCTATTCATGTCCATTTAATTCTGCAGCGAGTTCTTAGTGAGTACATCAGTGTACTATTTAAGGACTCTTTATTCTGTGTCCTTGAGTGAGTTACAAGGATGAAAAAGAGGATATTATTTCTCTGTTTCAAAGAAGTGTGTGAAATTGTAACCTTATTTGTGAAAGAACACCCTTGGAATGAAATGACCATGATCTGTCGTTATTTTGTTTAATTTTGTTTAATTTTGTTTAAATTTGTTTAATTCTTACTTTTTGAGGGGAAAAAAAAAATCAATGCATTTTTTTTCCCCTCTTTGGCAGTGCATCAGTTACTATGGTAACAGTTTCATTGCAAGATCAGAGTTTTCAGAGACTCTTATATTTAGTATAAACTTAATTTAAGCATTGGGTTGGAATATGCTTAGTAGTTAGAAATTCAGGCAGCCATGTAAATGTCATTTTCATGTATCGAACTGGGGCAATGGCAGTGTGATCACTGCATATTTATAAATTCACATATCCAAGGCAAGGGCTTAATTGGGCTTGAAGTTGTGAAAACTGCCACATTATCTATTACACCGTATTTAAATTTCTTGGGTCTGACTTTTTTTTTTTTTTAAATATGCTAGTCTTGAACATTTTCTTCTGATCTAAAACGTGACCAATTTTATCCTGTTTCATTCATTACACATTTTTCTCTGGAAACAGTCTGGAATTATAATATTCTGTCACCAGAGAATTTTCCTTGGCTAGTAGAATGGGATCCAGCTTACTAGTCCAATCTGGATAGGACATTCTGCATTGCAAAGACAGGCTGGGCACTCATTAGGGGACTAGCCAGTTGTGACTCCTAGATAAGGCTCATGGGTATGGAAAGGACCAAGAAGCATTTTGTAAATATACTTTTATTGAGATATATTCACATACCATACACTCATTCAAAGTGTACAATCAGTTGTTCACAGTATCATCATGTAGCTGTGCGTTCATCACCACATCAATGTCTGAACATTTTCATTACTCCAAAAAATAAAAATAAAAATAAAAGTAAAAAAGAACACTCAAAACATCTCATGCCCCCATACTCCCCATTATTCATTTACTTTTTGGCCCCATTTTTCCACTCATCTGTCCATACACTGGATAAAGGGAGTGTGAGCCACAAGGTTTTCACAATCACACAGTCACATCATATAAGCTATGTAGTTATACAATCACCTTCAAGAATCAAGGCTACTGGGTTGCAGTTCAGAAGTTTCAGATATTTCCTTCTAGCTATTCCAATATACTAAAAACTAAAAAGGGGGTATCTATGTAATGTGTAAGAATAACCTCCAAAATGTCCTCTTGACTCCATTTTAAATCTCTCAGCCACTGAAACTTTATTTTGTTTCATTTCTCTTCCCTCTTTTGGTCAAGAAGTTTCTCTCATTCCCATGATGCCAGGTCCAGGCTCATCCCTGGGAGTATGTCCCATGTTGCCAGGGAGATTTACACCCCTGGGAGTCATGTCCCACGTAGGGGTGAGGGCAGTGAGTTTACCTGCAGAGTTGCTTAGAGAGAGAGGCCACATCTGAGCAACAAAAGAGGTTCTCTGGGGGGGACTCTTACACAAAATTCTGAGTAGGCTTAGCTTCTCCTTTGCAGTAACAAGCTTCATGAAGGCAAACCCCAAGGTCGAGGACTCAGCCTTCTAAGCTGGTAGTCCCCAATGCTTGTGAGAACATCAGGAATTTCCCAGGTGGGGAAGTTTAATATTTCCACATTTTTTTCCCAGTCCCTCAAGGAGGCTTTGCAAATACTTTTTTATTCTCTGCCCAACTTACTCTGGAATATATTATGGCTTCACACTAACCATATAAACCAACCAGATCTCACTCCCTAGTCAAGTTTCCATGTAATTATGGTGTTTGAATAAACTGACCATACAAATTAAATTATATAGTGTGCTACAGAAGATACTGATTTTGCACTAAATAAACATCCCAAGGAGCATTTTTTAAGAGATGTTCCTTTATAGAGTCAGCTTATAACCAAAATAAACCAGAAGCATTCCAGAGATCAGTAAGTTTAAATAAGCAGTTGTGGTCTCCCCAAAGCCCCAATATAAAACTCCTTCTTAATCCTCCCTGCTGAGTGGCAGGTGTAGGGTAAAATGATTGAAAAAGACCAAGTCAGAGAATGTAGCTTAGTGGGAGAGCCAAATGGACCAGAATCCCAGAAATGGTCACAATTTCCTGCCCAGACACAGGAAATGCTTGATCCCAGCAGTGCCCCATCCATGGGACAGCAGCAGAGAAATAGTGTTTCCTCCAGGGAAGGAAAGAAGAACAGGTGAAGTAAGCACTCTCAGGTTTTTCTTCCCAGTTCAGCAATCAGGTAAATCACTGCCCCACCCTTGGGACACAGTGAATAGAGAGGTGAAGAGTGAAATATGGGGACAGGGGTAGGAGTGTTCCCTTAAACAGCAGCTACATGCATCATAGCTACTTCCAGCCTTCTCCCATCTTTGCAATTGATTAATAACTCTCAGCCTGTTTTGCATTTCTCTGTGCACCAGTATAGAGGGACTTGTCACCTTTCCTCATGGCTCCACTTTTCTGGTTCTCACCTGTTGCCTGTCCATCTCCCTCTGACTTCCCTGTGGACAAAACTATCACCCCATCTCACCACATACTGTTTGCTTGCCAAATTCCAGCCATTTAGGGATTGCTCTCTTGCCACTGTGGACCTCTCTACCCTCACTTACGTCCTCAACTGCTCTGGCAAGTACCCGTGTCCAGGGCAGTGTGTTTTCTGCTTTCTTGGCTCTTCTTGAATTGGCAAACACTTCTGGTGAAAGTCACAATCCAATGTCAATTAGTTAAAATTGACATGGATAATTAAGTGAGTGGTGAGGAAAAAGACGTTTGCTTCAATTAAACCCTCAGTATTGAACAACAATCCTTTATTAGTTTCTGATTGATTCCTTTTAAAAAATTCTGCTACGTAACAGTGACTGCTTCAAAACTCTTTTCTCCTTGCAAGGAACCAGTCCCCCTCCACCCCCCGCCCCAACCAATGACCTCAATTTCTACTTTATTGAAGTTTCAAAACCATCTAATTTGGACTTTCTCAATGAACTTCTTTCCTGTGCATCCCACATTTCCCCCATATTATCTTTTCTTCTCTTTAGTTTATAAGAAGTGCAATTTTGTCATTTTAAAAAAGATATTGTGTAGCATATATATATATATATATATATATATATATATGGCATAAAATTTGCTATTTTAACCAATTTTAAGTGTACAATTCAGTGGCATTAATTGCCTTTGCAATGTTGTGCTATTATCACCACCATGCATTACCAAAGTTTTTCATCATCTGAAATCTATTCAATGATAGCCCCCCATTTCTCCTCAAACCAGGCCTTGTAACTTCTAATCTACTTTCTGTCTCTGTGAATTTGCTTATTCTTTGTACTTCATACAAGTGGAATCATACAGTATTTGTCCTTTTGTGTCTGGATTATTTCACTTGGCATAATGTTTTCAAGGTACATCCACTGTAGCTTGTATCCAAACTTTATTCTTTTTTTATTGTTAAACTTTTTATTGGAGAAGTTGTGGGTTATAGAAAAATCAGGCATAAAATACAGGTTTCCCATGTACCACCCTTCCACCAACACCTTGCACTGGTGTGGAACATTTGTTAAAATTGATGGCAGTAACATTTTTTAAAATAATACTTACCTTTGTTACAATAAGTGAAAGATTATTAAAATAGTACTATTAACTATAATCCATAGTTTATATTAGATGTTTTCCTCCCATATACCACCCTATTATTAACACCTTATATCAGTGTCATATATTTGTTATAATTCATGAAGGAAAAGTCTTATACTTGTAATATTAACTATAGTCCATCATCTACATAGAGTTCACTGTGTTACATAGCCCTGTTTTATCTTTTAATTTTTATTCTAGTAACAATAAATGACCTAAAGTTCCCCCCTTTAACCTCATTAACCTTTATAATTCAGTTCCGTCAATTACGCTCAAATAATGTGCTACCATCACCACCATTCATTTCAAAACATTTACAATCAACCTAAATAGAAATTCTGTACAAATTAAGCATCAATTCCCCATTCTCTAACTGCATTCTATCTCCTATTAACCTATATTCTAGACTCTAACACTATGAGCTTGCTTATTATAATTACTTCATATCAGTGAGATCATACAATATCTGTCCTTTTGTTTCTGGCTTATTTCACACAACATAATGTCCTCAAGGTTTGTTCACGTTGTCACATGCATCAGGACTTCATTCCTTGTTACAGCTGAATAATATTCCATTGTATGTATATAACACAGTTTGTTTATCCATTCATCAGTTGATGGACACTTGGGTTAGCAATTGTGATAATGCAGCTATGAACATCACAGTACAAATATCTGTTTGAGCCCCTGCTTTCAATTCTGCTTACAAACCTAGCATCAGGATTGCCAAGTCTTATTTAGCTTCCTGAGGAACTGACAAACTGTCTTCCTCAGCAGCTGCAACATTTTACATTCCGGCCAGCATAAAATGTGTTCCTGTTTTGCTGCATCCTCTCCAACACCTGAAGTTTTCTTTATTTTTAATAGTAGCCATTCTAATGGGTGTGAAAAGATACCTCACTGTGGTTTCTATTTGCATTTCCCTAATAGCTAATGATGTTGAGCATCTTTTCATGTATTTTTTAGCCCTTTGTATATCCTCTTTGGAGAAAAGTCTATTCAAGTCTTTTACCCATTTTTAAATTGGGTTGTTTGTTTTTTTGTTATTGAGTTGTAGGATTTCTTTATGTATTCTGGATATTAAACTCTTATCAGATGCGTGGTTTTCAAATATTTTCTCCCATTGTGTAGGTCGTCTTTTCAATTTTGTGACAGTCTTTTGATGCACAAAGGTTTTAATTTTGAGGTGGTTCCATTTTTCTATTTTTTCTTTCATTGTTTGTGCTTTGGGTTTACAGTCTAAGAAATCATTGTGTAACACAAAGTCCTGAAACTGCTTCCACATATTTTCTTCTAACAGATTTAAAGTTCTGGTTCTTATATTTAGGTCTTTGATACATTTTGTGTCAACTTTAGTATATAGTGTGAGATAGGAGTACTCATCCATTCTTTTGCATATGGATACCCAATTCTCCAGCATCATTTGTTGAAGAGATTTTTCTTTTCCAATTGAGTGGACTTGGCAGCCTTATCAAAAATCAATTGACCATAGATCCAAGGATCTATTTCTGAACTCTCAGTTCGATTCCATTGTTCAATACACATTGTTCAATACATCCATCCTTGTGCCAATACCATGGTGTTTTGGCAACTCTAGATTTCTAATTTTTTAAAGTTCAGAAGTGTGAGTCCTCCAACTTCTTCCTCCTTTTTCAAGATTTGTTTTTTGCTATTCAGGGCCCCTTACCCATCCAAATAAATTTGATAGCTGGCTTTTCCATTTCTGCAAAGTAGGCTGTTGGAATTTTGATTGGGATTGCATTGAATATGTAAATCATTTTGGGTAGAATTGACATCTTAAGGACATTTAGTCTTCTAATCCATGAACATGGAATGTTCTTCCATTTATCTAGGTCTTCTTTCATTTCTTTTAGCAATGTTTCAGTCTTCTCTGTACAAGTCCTTTACATGCTTGGTTAAATTTATTCCTAGGTCTTTGATTCTTTCAGTTGCCATCATAAATGGAATCTTTTTCTTGATTTCCTCTGCAGTTTGCTCATTACTAGTATATAGAAGCACTGATGATGTTTGCATGTTGATCTTGTGAACCTCCACTTTGCTGAATGCAGTTATTAGCTCTAGAGGCTATCTTTTAGATTTTATATATACATATACATATACATATACATATATATATATACACACATATACATGTGTGTATATATATATATAGGATCATGTCATCTGCAAATAGTGAAAGTTTTACTTCTTCCTTTCCAATTTGGATGCTTTTTATTTCTTTATCGTTCCTAACTGTTTTAGCTAGAACTTTCAGTATAATGTTGAATAAGTGATGATAGTGGGCACATTGTCTTTTTCAAGATCTTAGAGGGAGAGCTTTCAGTCTTTTACTATTGAGTACAATGTTAGCTTTTATATATGCTCCATAACATGTTGTGCTAGTTTGGATGTATTATGTCCCACCAAAAGCCATATTCTTTAATGCAATCTTGTGGGGGCAGACGTATTAGTGTTGATTAGGTAGGAATCCTTTGATTGTTTCCATGGAGATGTGGCTCAATCAACTGTGGGTGGAGTGTTTGACTAAATTATTTCCATGAAGACATGGGCTCTGCCTATTCAGGGCAGGTCTTGATTTAATCACTGGAGTTGTATAAAAGAGCTCACAAACAGAAGGACCTCAGAGCAGCTGAGAGAGACATTTTTGAGACGGCCATTGAAAGCATACTTTTGTTGACACTTTGGAGATGCTAGCCCAGTGTTTGCTCTGGAGAAGCTATGAGAGGAAAAAATGCCCCAAGAGCAACATTTTGAAGAATGCACAGGAGCTGAGAGAGGAGCTGGAGTGCAACCCAGATCAGCAGATGCCAGCCACATTCCTTCCCAGCTAACAGGCTTTCCGAACGCTATTGGACTTCCTTTGGTGAAGGTATACTCAAGTTGGTGCCTTCATTTGAACATTTTCATGGCCTTCAGACTAAATTTGTAACCAAAATATACCCCCTTTATAAAAGTCAATCCATTTCTGGTACTTTGCATAATGGCAGCATTAGCAAACTGGAACACATGTCGAGGAATTTTCCTTCTTCTCTTGTTTTCCTAAGTGTTTCTATCAAGAAAGGATGCTGGATTTTGTTAAATATCTTTTCTGCATCAATGGAGATAATCATGTATTTTTTTCTCCTTTCATTGTGTTGATATGATGTGTTACATTAATTGTTTTCTTATGTTGAATCATCCTGACGTATGTCATACCTTTTTTTTTCCTATCTTTATTGCAAACTCCTCTTCTGTATAGTGATCTTTTGTGACGGATCTGATTGATCCTGTCATCATTTATGTTTCTATATATTTTAAAAATACATTTTTTTTTGTCATTTTTCTGGGGTTTATATTATACAACCTACATCTCTAACATACCAATTTGAAAAGATACCAACTGAGCATCAATAGCATGCCATTCTCGGTTTCCATATCCCTGTTTCCCCTGTTTATATTGCTTTTGTCCCACTTTACCACTTTATATTTTGCATGTCCATTATCAGGAAATATGCCTGTTTTAGTTTGCAAATGACACTGAAATGTAACATGCCAGAAATTGGCTGGCTTTTAACAATGGTGAATTATTAGTTTACAAGCTTATAATTCTGAGGCCATGAAAAGGTCCAAATTTAGGCATCCTCAAGATGATATCTTCTTCTTGAAGACAGGCTGTTGGTAATCTGGGTCTCCTTTGTCACATGGCAAGGCACATGCCAGCATCTGCTGGTTTCTTCCTTCTCTTTAGGCTTTGTTGCTTTCAGCTACTGGCTTCAGTGGCTTACTCTCTTTCTTGGCTTCCTCTCTCAGCTTCTATGTCTTTCTTTCTGTCTGTCTCTCTCTGAATTTAATCCTTTTATAAAGGACACCAGGAAGAGGATTAAGACTCACCTGGGTCAACCTCAACAGAAATAACATAATCAAAAGGTCCCACCCAGAATAGGCTTACACCCATAGGACTAGGTTAGCCTTAAGAACATAATTTTCTGGGACTTTATATGGCATGAAATAATCTCAATGCCTTTTTCTTGTTCAACTGCATTGAGATTCTTATAGGAATTAATGAGTAGAGTTGTACATTGAGGATACAGTACTATTGGGTTTTGTATTTACCCTTTTAGTTACTCCTTACTGATGATCCTCATTTCTTTACACTACTCCACTACACACTTTCCTGTCTTTTCATTTCAACTTGTAAAACTCCCTTTTGGGATTCCTGTAGGACAGGTTTCTTGTTGATGAACTCTCTGTTTCTGTTCATGTGTGAATATTTTGAACTCTCCCTCATTTTTGAATGTCAGTTTTGCCAGATAAAGAATTTTTGGTTGGCAGTTTTTCTTTTTCAGTACCTTAAATATATCATGACATTGCATTCTTGCCTCCATGGTTTCTGATGAGAAATTGGAACTTAGTCCATCAAGGATCCCTTGTATGTGATGAAATGCTTTTCTCTTGTTGCTTTCATAATTCTCTCTTTATCTTTGGCATTTGACATTCTGAATGGTATGTGTACCAACTAGGGTTTATTCTGTTTGGAATATGTTGCACTTCTTGGACATGTATTTTTATGTCTTTCATAAAAGTTGGGACATTTCTGACCATTATTTCCTCAAATATTCTTTCTGCCATTTTGCCTTTCTCTTCTCCTTCTGGGACACCCATGATGCATATGTTTGAGTGCTTCATGCTGTATCTCAAATCTCTGAGACACTGCTCAATTTTTTATATTCTGTTTTCTATCTTTTCTTCTGGCTGCATGATTTTAATTGTGTGGTATTCTAGTTCACTGATTCTTTCTTCTGCCTGTTCAAATCTGCTGTTATATGCCTCTAGTGTATTTTTAATCTCCATTATTGTGATTTTCATTCTCATAATTTGTTATGTTTCCTTTTGTGCTTTCACATTTTTCTTTATGTTCACACGTTGTCTTCTTAATATTCTTTATTTTTTTGTGCATGTTTTCCCTCACCTCCTTGAATTGATGTAGGATATTTGTTTGAATATCTTTGTTCCAGCTTCTGAGTCTTCTCTGAAACAATGACATCTTCCTGTTTCTTAGTATGGCTCGAAGTTTTTTGCTGATGTCTAGACATCTGATTATCTCTATGAGTTAACTCTGATGGTCCATTTCTCCCTCTTGACTAGGGTTTCATTGTTAATCGGCTTTGTGTTAAGTCTCTTCTTTGACACTTAGTCCAACTGATTCTAGATCTTCAAAATAGGCCGTGCTTAACTGATCAGAATTCTCAGCTCTTCTTCATCTGATTCTTCCCTGTATATGTGGTATAATTTTTAAAATTGCATTTTTGTGTAATTGTTTTATTTCTAGGAGAGAGCTTCCTTTCCTTTATTCCTTCTCTGTGAGTCTTGATTTGTTCTGTTTGCTTTTGTGCAGAATTTTCTCCCCAGCCCCTTTGATTTGTTTAGATTCACTCCCTGACTCAGTGCCCTGTTTTCCTTACATTTTTTCAGTCCTGGGACCCTTCTGTCTTATAGTGGTTCAGTTTAACCACACATCCCCTTTCTTTCTCTGTGAGTGTTTTCTGCCTCTGATTTTTCTCCATTAGGGTATTGTGCCCCAGTGACAGATGGGGTCAATCCAGAGATGTGTGTCCTTCCAGGAAGGTCTGTTTTGCATTTCAGTGATCCAGTCAAGAAGAACTGGATTGAGTGGGTCACCACTTGCCAGCCACAGTTCTACCCTACCCCCTTCCCTGGAGGTCCTTTTGTATGCTGCACTCCAGAGTGCTTGTGTCCCTCCCTGGGTCTCCAGAGACTTTGGTACCTATGCCTGACATACATGGGGATCCAGCTCACTGCTGTGGGTAGCTTTTCAGTCTGTGTCCCCTATGGGAGGTGGGATGGATCCAAACTGCTGCCTCTGAGCAACTCCCAAGATGGGTGGGGCCAAGTGAGGGGGAGGGAAGTGGACTGGCACTCCAGATGGACGTTTCCTACTTGATATTTTTATTTTTCTTCATTTCAGCATTTGTGGAGTACTTCTCCAGTCTCTACCACCTCCAGAATTCTAAGCAAGTTGGATTTGCACTTTTAATCACCAAATGTCTGGGGAGTATTTTTCAGGAGATTTCTTACGTCACCCCTATAAAAGCTTATTTAACAAGATTTATTCTAGATGCCTAATGCCAAGTTCTGATGTTGTTTTTTGAATGTTCCTCTCTCTCTTCTTACAATCTCATGTTCCTGGACCAAATTTAAAATAAAATGTTTTAGCAATTTCTTACATGTAATATTCAAAGGCACAGCAGAAACACTTAAGAAATTTATTCCTTTTTATGGATGAATATTCCATCCTTTTTGTATATCACACTTTGCTTAATCATTCATCTGTTGATGGACACTTGGATTGTTTCCTCTGGCAACTGTGAATAATGCTGCTGTGAACATTGGTGTACAAGTGTCTCTTTGGGTTATCTTCATCATTTTAAGGCCCATCTCTTTAAGATCTTCCTTCAGTTCTGCTGCACATCTTTGGAGATCCTCTTTCTGTCACAGCTCCCTTCCCTCTCACTTCTCTGAATATTTTTATTCACTGTCTCTTCCCCTTATGCCTACAAACATGCTCAACCAACCCAACTTTTTTTAAAATCTTTTTTTTTTAATTTTTTATTGAGATTTTTCACATACCATACAATTATTCAAAGATCCAAAGTGTACAATCAGTTGCCCCCAGTACCCTCATACAGCTGCGCATCCATCACCACACTTAATTTTTGTTCAATTTTTAGAAAATTTTCATTACTCCAGACAAGAAATAAAGCAAAAGATGAAGGAAAAAAAAAAAAAAAAGAAAGAAAGAAAGAAAAGGAAACACGAATCCTCCTATATCCCTAACCAACCCCCTCCATTGTTGACTTGTATTATTGGTGTTCATGGAAGAGATTTCTAATATTTGTACAGTTAATCATGACATTGCCCACCATAGGATTCAGTTTTATACATTCCCATCTTTTGACCTCCAACTTTCCTTCTGGCAACATATATGACTCTTGAGCTTCCCCTTTCCACCTCATTCACACACCATTTGACACTGTTAGATATTCTCACATCTTGCTACTGATATCTCTGTTCATTTCCAAACATTTAAGTTCATCCTAGTTGAACATTCTGCTCATACTAAGCAACCGCTCCCCATTCTTTAGCCTTGTCCTATATCTTGGTACCTTATATTTCATGTCTGTGAGTTTGCATATTATAATTAGTTCCTATCAGTGAGACCCTGCAATATTTGTCCATATGTGTCTGGCTTATTTCACTCAGTATATTGCCCTTGAGGTTTCATCATCAACCCATTTTTTTCTTTTTTAAGATAGTTTTGTTCACACACCATACATTCCATCCTAAGTAAACAACTGATTTCTCCCTGTATAGTCACATATTTATGTGTTCATCACCTTCACCACTATCTGTATAAGGGCATCTACATTTCTTCCACAGGGCAGGAGGGAGAGTGAAAGAAGGTAGAAAGGCAGAAGAAAAAGAAAAAAGAAAGAGAAAAAAATGACAACTAGGAAGCAGCAAAAGGAAAGATAACCTTAAATCAAAGTAGGATAAGGAGTCAGACAACACCACCAGTGTCATGTGTCTCACATGCTTCCCCTATTTACCCCCTCTTATCTGCATTTACCTTGGTATATCACCTTTGTTACATTAAAGGAAGCTTAATACAGTGATTCTTTAAGTTACAGTCTCTAGTTCACATTGATTGTGTCCCTCCCCCAATGCCTCCCCATTTTTAACACCTTGCAAGGTTGACATTTGCTTGTTCTCCCTTGTGAAAGAACATATTTGTACATTTTATCACAATTGTTGAACATTCTAGATTTCACCAAGTTACACAGTCCCATTCTTTATCTTTCCTCCTTTCTTCTGGTGTCTCACATGCTCTCAATCTTCCTCTCTCAACCGTATTCATAGTTATCTTTGTTCAGTGTACTTACATTGCTGTGCTACCATCTCCCAAAACTGTGTTCCAAACTACGCACTCCTGTCTTCTCCTATCACTCTGTAGTGCTCCCTTTAGTATTTCCTGTAGGGCAGGTGTCTTGTCCATGAAGTCTCTCATTGTCTGTTTGCTGGATATAGGATTCTTGGTTGGCAGTTTTTCTCTTTCAGTATCTTAAATATATCACACCACTTCCTTCTTGCCTCCATGGTTTTGGCTGAGAGATCCTCACATAGTCTTATTAAGCTTCCTTTGTATGTGATGGATCGCTTTTCTCTTGCTGCTTTCAGGATTCTTTCTTTGTCTTTGACATTTGATAATTGGATTATTAAGTTTCTTAGTGTAGGCCTATTCAGATCTATTCTGTCTGGAGTACACTGCACTTCTTGGATCTGTAATTTTATGTCTTTCATAAGAGATGGGAAATTTTCACTGATTATTTCCTCTATTATTGCTTCTGCCCCTTTCCCCTTCTATTCTCTTCTGGGACACCAATGATGCATACATTCTTGTAGTTTGTTTCATCCTTAAGTTCCCGGAGATGTTGCTCATATTTTTTCACTCTTTTCTCCATCTGCTCCTTTGCATGTAGGCTTTCAGGTGTTTTGTTCTCCAGTTCCTGAGTGTTTTCTTCTGCCTCTTGAGATCTGCTGTTGTATGTTTCCATTGTGTCTTTTGTCTCTTGTGTTGTGCCTTTCATTTCCATAGATTCTGCTAGTTGTTTTTTTGAACTTTCAATTTCTGCCTTATGTATGCCCAGTGTTTGCATAAACATTGCCTTTATCTCATTTGTCATATCTTCTCTAAACTTTTTGAAATGATTTAGCATTAGTTGTTTAAATTCCTATATCTCAGTTGAAGTGTAAGTTTGTTCCTTTTACTGGGCCATAACTTCATTTTTCTTAGTGTAGGTTGTAGTTTTCTGTTGTCTAGACATCTGACCTCCTAGGCCACTCCAATCAGGTTTTCCCAGATGAGAACAGGCTCAGGTCACAGAAGGAGGAAATATTCAGTATCCAGTATCCCTGATGGTTTTTCTTAGAGGATTGACACACCCTGTGCTTTTCTGCCCAGCAGCTGCACCTGTCAACCTGACATGGGCTGGTGTAAGGGGGTGTGGCCTGTGGCTCTCCTCCCCCAGGCTTTGGGGTCTGGTTCCTAATGTAAGGCAGGTAGTTGAAGAGCTGGGCCCCTCACTTTCCTCTTGGGAAACTATGCCCCCTCCAAAGAGGTCATTTGCATATAAATAGATTCTTTGTTTCTCTGACTCTGCTGGTCAGAGTGCTGCAATTTTAAAATGGCTGAGGCTTTCTTTACTGCAAAGTGCTGCAGACCGAAAATGGCTGAGGCTTTCTCCACTAAGCCACCCAGGTTGACAGAGAGAGAAAGGGACAGAAAGCTCCCAGATTCATCTGTCAGCCAGAGATTGCACTTGATCCTCTGGGCTCCCCATCCTGAGACAGCTATGTCCCCTGACTCTCCCAAGGTCAGTCGTCACCAAAAGCCTCTGTCTGCTTGTTGGGGATTCGCAGTCTGTACTGAGCAGTTAACATTAAAACCCCAGTTGGAGCTGGGCTGAGGTACACTAGCTTGTTTGGAGAGTTCTGTTCTATAGCACCACGAGGCTTCTGTGAGAGAGGGGCTCTCGGCTCTCGGCTCTCGGCTCTCAGCTCTCAGCAGGGATCTGCAGTTTTTACTTACAGATTTTATGCTGTGATCTCAGACATTCCTCCCAATTCAGGTTGATATGTGGTGAGTGGAAAGTCACATTTGTCTCCTGCAGTTATTCCAGGTTATTTACTAGTTTTTTGGTTGTCTTCCACTCTTCTCTATGCTGCCATCTCAGCTCCTCTCCCAACCCAACTTTGAAAATGCTCCTAGACCCTTCTGTCTTCTCAAGAGATCTCCTTTTTCACTGACAAATTCCCCAAGATTATTCTACAGCTGTTAAAACAGTTCACTCAGTTCTCAGACCCCTGGAATGTGGGCCTGTTTCAACAACTCCACTGTTCTCTGTTGATGAACAACTACCTGAGGACTGTGTCCAGTTATTTCTTTCTGAACCTAGTTGCAGTGTTTGACCCTAATTACTACCTCTTAATTAAAGCCCTGCCTTTTCCTGGGATCCACCTTTCTGAGCATTCTTGTCACCTCCATGGATATTTTTTCATCTTGTCATCTTTAATATCCTTTTATCAGTCACATTCTATTGTTAAATACTCTCTAATGTTAATCTTATGGCTATAATCAGTTCAAAAATTACCTCTGTGCAAATGATGCTGGGCTTCAGTTCTGAATTCTGATGCCCTTTTTCCAACTTCCTGATCTCTCTCTACCTGGATATCTCAACAGTGCCTAAAGGTCCATACACATGACCTTCCCGTTTCCACTTCCACCACATTCCTTCTGACTTCTTGTTTCTATTCTATTGACAAATATTTCACTCCAATTCTCAAGTCTCTATTTCTAGTTACATTTATTCAGTTCCTATTGATCTAACTCTACCATACTCTTGAGGCCATCTTCCTACTTTTATTCCCACTAATACTGCCCTAGCTCAGACCTAACTTGTCCATAGCTTACATTATTCAACAACTGCTTGTCAAGTATCTCTCCTTCAGTCTCTTCAAACTTCAACATCACCAATGCACACTAGATGAGTCCCCTTAAAGCAAAACTCTGGTTGTGCTGTAACTTAATTATTATAATTGAAGTTTCAGCAAGGCATGAGACTATAAGCAGATTTTCTAATGAAATATCAGCTTCACTGTTCTGAAATTCTCCACCCCTAAGGAAGGTATTGATGCGTTGAGAGAGTAAAATTGGGAGATGATTTTGAGGATGATAATATTGGCAGGAGCAATGTTTTGAGCACAACCTTTCTGCAATGAGTGCGGAGCTGGATAGTGAAAGCCTAAAGAGCAGTGCCTCAGTGGGGCCACTCAGAGCCCTCACTCTTCTTCCCTGGAGTTGGAGGAGACAGCAGAGTAGTCTCTGATTCTTCTGTGCGGGAACGAAGAAAGCAGCCTGTACCTAGAGTAACACTGTTTTCCCCTTGGAGCAGAAATATCACTCTGGAATGGTTTGAAAGGAGATTCTGCTCAAGAGAGCAGATGCTAGGGTGGAGGGGGCAGTGAAGTGGTGTGAGGAATATTGCCAGTAATAGAAGTTGACTTGTTATGGGGAACAGCTAGCTGAAGGAGAAACCCAGCTCCTATTGCAGGAGAAGGGACCACAGGAGGCTCTGGAGAAAGTTCTGTGAGAAAGCTCTGAAAAGCTACTGGGTCCAGAAATTATGAAGCCACCTCATAAGAATACTTGACAAGTATGATGGATTGAATCATATCCCCACCAAAGACACAATCAAATCCTAACTCCTGGCCCTGGGACCACAAACTTATTTGTTAATAGCATCTTTGAAGATGTTATTAGTTAAGGTGAGGCCAAACTGGATTAGGGTAGCTCCTAATCCAGTAGGGCTCATGTCCTTTTAATGAGAGGAAATTTAGACATTGACAGAGAGACAGAGACAGACAGGGACAGTTGTGTGATGGAGGCAGACATTGAGTAGTGGATTGTCAGCAGGCCACCGCCTGTACACCATGGACTCCAGAGGAGGCCTGGCCCTGCTAGCACTTCATTTTGGACTTCTAGCCTCCAAAAATGTGGGACCATAAATTCCTGTTATTGAAGCCAAATAGTCTGTCATTCTTTGTTACAGCAGCCCTGGAAAACCAAGGCATCCAGGATAGATATTTCTAGCACCAAACCTGTTCCACCTCCACCCTTTTCAAGTGTGGGCACAGGTCACTGAGATTGAGGAAAAGGCAGTAGCTTGTCTGCCCAAGGCACCAGGCAGCCTGTCCACACCTGTGGAGGATGGTGAAGTATTTCACCTGGAGGAAGGATGAAGGGTTGAGCAACGTATTAAAATGGACACTTTAAGTCATTGAATTAAGATTGTATAGTGGCCATTTATGTTATCAAAGAGTGACAAAAATAAAAAATTCATGGGACTTTGGCAGAGTTTCTCCCAAAGCAGGGCAGTCTCCATGAATGGAGAAAATGGAGACCAAAAAAAAAAAAGAAAAAATTAAGAATACACACCATGGGCCTGAACTGGCCAGAAATTACCAAAGTTTTCCCAGTTTCTGCTGAAATTGAGCAGACCTTCCACCGTCTGCATGGTGGACTTCTAGAGCATAGTCGGTGTATAACCTCATCTATCACTTAGTTCATTCTTTTCCTGCCTACTGTGTGGTGGCTGAAAGAGCAAAGGCTCCTTTTGAATAAAATTGACTATAGTGTGGGCTCAATATTGTGAATTCATCTAAAATACCTGTCATAATATATTTGTTCTCTATTTCTGCATAAAAAATAACTGCAAAACTTTGCAGCTTAAAATAACACACATTTATTATTTCACAGTTTCTGGGGGTTATAGATCCAGCTGCAGCTCGGCCGGTTGCCTCTGGGTCAGAGTCTCTCACAGGCTATGGTCCGAAGTGTCCCCTATGGCTGCCTTCACCTCCAGGCTGGGCTGGGAGCGGATCCACTTCCAAGCTCACTTCGGTGGCTGCTGGGAGCTCCAGGTCCTTGCTGGCTGTTGGACGGAGACATCAGCTCCTTGCCATGAGGCTTCCGTAGGGCAGTTCCCAATGTGGCCACTGGCCTTCCTCAGAGTGAGCGAGACAGATGCTGCAGTCTCTTCCTAACCTAATCTGGGAAGAGACTTTCCATCCCATTTGCGATACTTTATTCATTAGTAGCGAGTCACTACATCCAGCCCACACTCAAGAGGAGGGGATTGCACAGGACTTCAGTGCCAGGCGGTTAGAGTCTCCTCACCTCACACAGAGTCTGCAATGAATGTTAGTTTCCCTCTTATCGTATCCCATTCAGGACTTGGCCTCCCATAAACCTTTCTCTCCTCTCTCAAGCTGAAGGTGCCTTCTATTTCCTCTGAGTTCATCACTTTCTCACGTATATTTATTTTTCATTTATTCATAAATAATGGCACTTTGCTGTGTATGAGGATACTGAGATGTTATATTTCCTGTCCCTGAGAAGCCCTGCTCAGCTTCCAGGAACCAGTCACACAGTGTTCTGTGTGGGTTTAGTTGCATCACAGGGGTAGCCCTGTCTCAAGGAATTCATGGTAAGAATGGTAGATTTGAAAATTAACAACCATAATAGTACAGTGCAAAAAGAGAAAACGAACTCTATACGGTGAAGCTGACAATGGCTTTGTGGAAGAAAGGGCTTGTGAACTGGTGTGAAGGAGTGAGAAGGGATTTTCTAGACCTCACAGAATAAACAGCCTCTTCCATCTCAATTTTCCATCCCACTCTCTTTGCTCTTTGACAAATGTTGGCAGACTAGGGTTTATAGGTCAAATTTGGTTCAACACCTGAATTTGTTAATAAAGCTTTATTGGAACATAGCAATGCTCATTCATTTGTATATTTTCTATGGCTGCTTTCATGTCATAACAGCAGAGATGAGTCACTGTGGTAGATTTTTTTATGGCCTGAAAAGCCTTAAATGTATATTCTCTGGCCCTTTACTGAAGAGGTCTGGTGACCCCTGCTCTCTGATTTAAATATATCCATGCAACAGAAGTGGATGAACAATTCTTTGCCAAACCAAATGGCTGAATAATCACCAGTAGTCTGTAGGCCTTCTTATGGTCTAGTAAAGAATGAATCTGTATTCAGTTGGTGGCTTAGGTGATTCTTTATCAGTGATTCGTTCTAAATAGTTTAACTGAGAGTTGTCTTGTCCATTATAATGAGACAGCCCTATAAAGCAAGAAATAAACTGCTCCTGGGCTAATCTCTAAATCTGAAAGGAAATTATATAGTTTATCTAGTTTAGAATACATGATTGAAATGTATCTTTAGTGAATTTTATTTCCTCCTAAAAATAGGCCAAGCAAATCAAGGAAAGCATATGACTGATACAACAAAAGAACTTTGATAAAGAAAGGATGTTGTAGGCCTAATAATATAAAAAATAACCAGTAGAATTTTAATGAACTTACTATCCACTGAGGTTGAGGACTATCCTTACATCATTAATGATTATAAAAGGTCCCAAAACCATCAATCACAAACTCAGAATCGAGAGATTTACACCATGTTTGCAATAGAAAACACTATGCATAAATGAAGTAGTACCTGAGGCACATCATCTTTAACAAAATAGAAGAAATTTCATATGTTAACATGAACAAGATTATGGGATGTCTGCTGAAGCATTTATTTCTAAAACCTTGAATATTTAGTAAATAAGCCATAATATCATAAATATTTGTGTTGTATCAACAATGCCTGGTGATGAAAGTTTCAGCTTTCTATTCAGTCCCTTAACATGGATTACAGGTGTAAAAAATAAACTGAAATGTTTCAGTTGTATAAAATTTCCATATCTATAGTGAATTGAATCATACTTCTGAACACTTGTTTTTAAAATTTTTTTATGGTGTTAACATATATCCAAAACAAAATTTCCCGTTTTAGCCACTTTGAAGTATATAATTCAGTGGCATTAGTCATGTTTACACTGTGGTGATGCTACCATCACCACCATCCATTACCCAAATTTTTCCAACACCCCAAGAAGAAACTCTTTACCCATAAAGCAATAACTCTCCAACCCCACCCCCAAGTCCCTGGTAACCTGGATTCTACTTTTTGTCTCTACAGATTTGCATGTTCTAAATATTTCATTTAAGTGGAATCATGCAGTACTTGTCCTTTTTGTCTGGCTTATTTCAATCAACATGATGTCTTCAAGGTTCATCCATGTTGTAGCATACATCAGAACTTCATTTTTTAATGGTTGAATAATATTTCATTGGAGATATATGTTTCATTTTGTTTATTCTCTCATCTGTTGATGGGCACTTGGGTTGCTTTCACCTTTTGGAAATTACGAATAATGCTGCTATGAACTTTGGTGAGAGTACCTGTTTTCAATTATGAAGTGGAACTGCTGGTGCATATGGTAATTCCATACATCACTTTCTGAGGATTTGTCAAACTGTTTTCCACAGCGGCTGCATCATTTTGCATTCCCACTAACAATGGACACGGGATCCTATTTCTGCACATCCTCTACAGCACTTGTTATTTTCCATTTTCTCAATAATAGCCATTTGAGTGGGTGCGAAGTGATGTATCGTTGTAGTTTTGATTCACATTTCCCTGCTGATTAATGATTTGCACATTTTTCATGTGTTTATTGGCCAATAGTGAACATTACATTTTAATGTATAGTGTTCAATGACTTGAAATGATTGATCAACTCTTGGTCCAACTGGTTGAGAATGCAAATGGTATCATAAATACTCTGAGAAATGTTTGTTAGAGAGTAAAATAGTGCAATATATTTTATTGGCATGAAAGCTGATAATTTTTAAAAATAACCTTTTTATTTTAGAAGTTACAGATTTATAGAAAAGTTGCAAATATGGTATGGAGGTTTTCCATATACCCCTATCATTAACATCTTATGTTTGTTACAATTGATGGACCAATTTTATCCACTAACGACCATACTTTTTTCAGCTTTCCTTAGTTTTCACCTAATGCTGCTTTTCTTTTCCATGATCTCACTCAAGGCACACATTACATTTAATTTTCAAGAGGTCTTCTTTTAGTCCTTTTGGCTGTGGCAGTTTCTCAGACTTCCTTGTTTTGAGCATTGACTCTTTTGAGTAGTGCTGTCAGATATTTTGTAGACTGTCCTTCAATTTGGACTTGTCTGATAGTTTTCTCATGATTAGACCTGGGTTATGTGTCTTGGGAGGAAGATCACAGAGGTAAAGTGTCATCTTCGTTACATCACATCCAGGGTACATACTACTAACACGACTTAGCATTGTTAGTGTGACCTTACTCACCTGCTAAGATAGTGTTTGTCAGGTTTATCCCCCCCCCCTTTCCATACTGTACTTTTTGGAAGGAAGCCACTATGTGTACCAACGCTTAAGGAAAGGGAGTTATGCTCCACCTCCTTGAGGGTGGAATATCTAAATAAATTATTTATAAATTATTTGCAATTGTTTGGTACTGGAGATTTGTCTCTTCTATCCCTTTGGTTTACTTATTCAATCATTTATTTACATCAGTATCAACTAATGCATATTATACTTTGGGTTATAATCCAATACTAATTTATTTATTTTGTTATTCAAATTGCTCCAGCCTTGACCCTTGGGTGCTTTCCAGCTGGCTTTAATGTCCCTATGACATACCCCATCATTGTGTATGTGTGTGTTTTTTTCCCAGTACATCCTTCTTTCTGGCACTACAAGGTGCTCTAAGCCATCTTGCAGATTTCTGCCCCAGATGTCCTAGAATTAGTCACCATTTCTCAAAGGAGCCCTGAGTCCCTTTTTAAAAATTGAGAATGGTATTAGACAAGATCTGGTGCTACGTGTCATTGCTCTCAGGCCCTGTCAGCTGACCGAGAGGGAAATACATCTGTGCACACTAACCCATCTGTACATACATATGTATGATTAGTTCCATGTCTAACAATCTAAATACATTAAATTAAACAACAGTTCATACTGATGTCTTTATCTTTAATCCCTCATCACAGGGATCATTCTAGCCTCTTCCCCTTGTTTATCAGTAATCTCCCACCCCAACAATGAGAAACCCGTCTCTCATCACTCACCATCCATTTATTTAATTTTTCAGTGTCAGTATACATCTATGGCAGTATCGGAATTGTTAACTTTTAACAGGGGAAAAGAAACTTTATCAACTAGAGTGCGGTGCTTCTATATATATTTTTTGTGTTTAGTTTTACAGATTCCACTCTTTTCTAAAGTTACTTAGTTCAGCACCTGTTCCCTGCATCTCCCTTAGTGAGGTTGTTTCATATATCTGTCATACAGTTAGATTGTTTTGTCACGTTATGCATTCCATCCTAGGATCCTCGATCTCCTAAATGATGTCTTAACAAATTTGCATACATCAAGGTTCACTCTTTGTGCTCTAAAGTTTTATGGATAATGAAAAATGCATAGTGCCATGTATGCATCATTACAGCAACATACAGAATAGATTCACCACCCTGAAAAATCCCTTGTGTTTCTCCCACTCAACCCTCCCACCTTTCCCCTAAATTCCCGGAAACCATAGATCCTTTTACCATCTCTATAGTTGTTCCTTTTCCAGAATGTCATACAATTGGAATGATACTGTAGCATGATTTTCAGATTGGAGTCTTTCAGTTATTAATCTGAGATGTTCTTCTTTTCTAATACATGAAAGTAATGCTATAAAATTCCCTATAATCACCATTTTCATTGCATCTCACAAGGTTTGATAAATTGTATATTATCATGTAGTTCAAAATATTTTTAAATTTATCTCAAAATCTCTTCCTTGATCTGTGTATTATTTAGAGGCATGTTGTTAAATTTTCAGATATTTGGGTAGTTTTCCACTCTATTTCTTTTATTGATTTCTAGTTTAATTTCACTATTGTCTGTGAACATATTTTATATGATTTCTGTACTTTTAAATATGATAAGGTGTGTTTTATGACCCAGAATGTGGTCTAATTTGGTGAATCGTCCACACGATTTTGAGAAGAATGTGTCAGATCTCCAGTACTGAATGCAGGTGGAATTTTGAAGCTAGCAAAGCAACCGGGAAGATTAAGCAGGAAGCCAAGGACCAAGCCAGGAAAACAGCAACCCATGGGCTTGGTCAAACGCAAGTGAAGGGGCTCACAACTCTTCGGTCTTTCTGAGGTTCCAGGTCTTGGCCCAGGTTGATCTGTCAAGATCCCTTTCCCTGGCTGTGTTAACACTACATGGGAAAAAGGAAAACATACAATGGGTGATAAACAGGACTGTATAAAAAGAGCTTTAAAAGATCACGTTAAGAAATTATTAAAATAGGGCCACTTACCACGAGGCATGAGGTAATCTACAAACCTCTAGTAAATTAAGTGCTAATGTATTTTATATGCTATAAAAGGAACACAGATAGAAAATTACAGTCACAGTAGCAGCTGGTGCTTAGAGGATTAAGTGCGTTTTCGCCAATGAACAATGGGAATGAGGACAGTGTTACTGGTTCCATGTTCTGTTTGCTTTGCTCTGTTTGGTTGCTACAAATGTCCTCCCTTCTAGAGGGGAAAAAAGGACCTTATGCATAGTCTCTACCTTCCAAGGGTGCCACTGTGCTGAGCATTTTGTCACTTCAGGGAATGCCATCAGTCCATTACTTATTGCTATAGGAATCTTAGATGAGGTAGAACATGTGGATGGAATTTGAAGCTCAAGGCTCAGTTTATAAGGCACAGATTTAATCAGGAATATTTTGTAGTCAACACACTGAGGTTTTTTAATCCTCACAACATCTACATGGGTTGGTATGGTTTTCTCAGTTTTACCCGAAAAGTATATGGTTCAGTGAGGTTACCTTGCCACTAAGTTGCAGAGCTGGGATTTAAATTTTATGTTCCTACTAACCCATCAGGCTGACAACTGAATTCATTTCCCTGCAAAAGTTTTCACTGAACACCTATTAATTGGAAGACATCAAATACCCATCCTTATCCTGAAGGAGCTTACAATCTGGTAGTGAGAAGAGTAAAATTCAGCAAAGTTTTTTTTTTTTTTTTTTTTTAAACACAGAGGAGAGTTAGATAAGTGTCATAAGACAATTATGATGAAAGTGCTTTGAAAATTTTGAAGAGAGACAGATTACATATGATTTCAGATCATTTAGAAAGCCTTCAAGGCAGTGATAACACTGGATTACGTGCTTTAAACTAGGCTTTAACAGGTGATGGGAAATGGTGCGCCAGTCAGGAAGAAAGAGGAGGGAAAACACAGGGAGGCATTTGGGAAGTGTTTTGTGACCAGGTGGGTCAGGTTTAGGGCAAAATACTCTGAGTCCTTGTGAATTAGCATAAATCCTTTATCACCTTGTGGAAAAAAAGTAAAACAGTGAACAAAAATCAATTTGCATAATCTTTTAAAATTGTAAGGTGCTTAAACACCTGTTATTTTATTAAATCTCTTTTAGAAGTACTCTATTATATAGAGAGTACAAGTATTATTATCCTAATTTTATGCATGAGAAAGCTGTGACTTAAACTGTGAATTGCTCCAGGATACACACTTTGTAAATAGCATACCTTACCCTTTTTAAAAATATTTTTGTATTAGAGAAATGGTAGGTTTATAGAAAAATCATGCATAAAATACTGAGCTCCCATAACCATACTTGACTCTTAAACCTAGTTCTCTGGCTTTAATATGCATTCATTGTCTAATCTAATGCTGCCCTCCTGTATGCCAATGGTATTTTCTTATCTTAAAATTTATTGTTAGTATGATAAAATACAGATCTGTGCAATTGTCATGTATTTCTATGTCTGTAGGAACAACTAAAGTTAAAGTCGTGTGAGAGAGTTTCAGTTTTTTTCCTAGCTTTACAGATGAAACTTGAACCCTACTTCCTTATTTCCTTGGCATTCAAATGGCCCCTTCAGCTTAGGAAAGATTTGGATACAAATGTCAAGATCCGGAGCATTCTATCCCTCTCTCTAGAGATGATGATTGGGTTGCTCTCCAGGAATGATTCCCATTTGTTGCGGTTGCTGCCACTCTTACTAGGAACCTTAAAAACAGGCTTTGAATGTGCTGAAATAACACTCCCTAAGGAACTGCCTGTAGAGCTTAGCTAGAAGGACAGTGGTGGGACTTAAAATAGAAATGAAAGGAAGGATGTCAAATTCAACATTCCTACATTTCATTTTCTTCTAACCCCATATGACCCCGTCCCCAGGGAATAACACAAACAAACAAAAAAACAAAAAAAAAAATCCTTCCCCAATTACAGCATCTTGTAATTTCTGATGATAATACCCCTTTTCAGGGGTAGAAATTGCACTCCAATGGATGTTTTTTGCAAGTGACTGGGATGGACAGGAACTCAATCGTAGCCTTCTTACTCAAGGTTGCTCAGCAACCTATGAGTTTTCAAAGTGGGAAAAGGAGGTAACATGGTTGGTGAAAGTTAGCATCCAGTGGTCTCAAGGAAATATTTATAGGGGCTAAATTTACTGAAACAGTTCTAATTGGCTACTATCTGTATATATTATGTAATTTATGCAATGAAAGCATATTCAGGAAAATCCTGCTTTATTTATTATTCTGTTGAAGCAAAGTGGAAGGTTAAAAGAAACAGTACATGGCTGGATCAGTATCCCAGCCAACAAGATAAAGTTTTGTTTTATTGCTGAATCTAGGTTACCCAGCTCAAAATGAGTGTGTGAATGTATATATAGTTAGTGTGTATGTATGTATTTGGGTGTATAATGATTAAATGTGTGTGTATATACATATTTACATGTACATATATATATGCATGTGTATATATATAAATAAACAGCTATACGCTTAACTAATTTGATGAGTGGAGCAAATGAGAATTAAATTATTACGTTTGCTGTTTTCTATGGAAATAGACATTAAGCAACATAAACCTGTAGTTGAGAACCATATATCAGGGCTCTATAATCACAATTACAATCAGGGGCCAAGAATTCCTGGGGTTTGCTTGCTATGGCAATGAGCAATTCCAAATAGACAATCTGGAAAACGCATGCACACTGACAAATGATCATTTCCTTTCTTGCAGACTAACAGATCCTGGCTTAGTGATGGTTGAGGCATTGGAGAAATCTGTCCAGCAGCATCCTCACTGCTAGACACGCTGAACCTTTCCATCTATAATGAAACATGTTGTCTCCACTGGAATATCATGACAATTGTTTGCACAGCTTTCTTATACATATACATTTTTGGCAGGTCCCCTCCCTCAGCTAACTACTGGGGCAGCAACTTTCTTATTCAAAACCATCTGGAGATAATTATTTTAGACCAGTTCTCCTGTTATTTGACAGTCTGTTCGCTGAGCTTCAAGTGTCCTCCTGTGAATTATGACCATGTTCTACTTTCTATGATTGAGATTGCTTGAGAGTTGCAACTGAATGGGAGGATACAGAGGTGGGGGTTGGACCTCTGTAAATACATCATTCAGTCCTAGACCTCACGGAGTCACCAGCTGGACTTTCCTTGCATCCTCAGACACACGTGTGCTTAGAGAGTTGAGAAGTGACTGTCACATGGCAAAACAAAGCTCTAAGACTAGCTGGAGAGGGAACACTTCGGTCATGGGTTTGAAGTTAATCCATGTATTCACAAGTGGGATTGGTGGTATATTTTCCACAGTTTCTTCTTCTTTTTTTTTTTTAATCCCACTATTTGCCTTGAAATTAGCTCTCCTCCTTTTATTTTTTTTTGCCTTTTGTTTTGTTTGTTTTTTTATTATTGTTTTTATTTTTACAAACATTCCTCTTTCCCCCTTTTCCCCAGCTGCCCCCACCCTGTCCCCCATAACCTCTAATCTGCTTTCTATCATGATGAATTTGCTATTTCTTGTCATCTCTTATAAGTAATGTCATGCAATATTTGAATTTATGTGCCTTGCTTATTTCCTTGAACATAGTGTTTTCAAGTTTCTTCCATATTGTGGTCTATCTCATAACTTCATTCTTTCTTATGGCCAAATAATATTCCTTTGTATGTATGTACTACATTTTGTTCATCTATTCATTTGTTGATGGAAATTTGTGTTGTTTCCACCTTTTAACTATTGTAAATAATGCTAGTATGAACATTGGCATATGAATAACTGTTTGAGACCCTGTTTTCAATTTCTTTCAGTACATACCTAGAAGTGGAATTGTGGGTGATATGGTAATTCTATATTTAACTTTTTGAGCAACCTCCATCTTGCTTTCCCCAGTGGCTGCGTGATTTTACATTCTTATTGAAAATGCACTAGGGTTCCATTTCTTTCACATCCTCTCCAACACTTGCTATTTTGTTTTCTTAGTAATAGCCATTCTAGTGGGTATGAAATGGTATCTCATTTTAGTTTTGATTTGCATTTCCCTGATGGCTTGGGTATCATAAATAATAAAGACTCTCCTATCGCTTGGGAATTCCAAGTGTTTAGTGATTACTCCCCAGGTGCTGGGAGAAAGCTCAGTCCTCTACTTGGAGGCCAAATTCCTTACTACACAGTTACTGTACATGGCAAAGGTGACAAAATTAAGGGTCATGAGATGGGGAGATTATCCTGGATTATCTGGGTGGGCCTGATGTCAGCACAATGGTTCTTATAAGTAAAAGAGGGAGGCAGGAATTTCAGAAAAGAAGATTTAGGGATAGCAGAAGTTGTAGTGATGCGACCACTGTCTTTGATGGCAGAAGGGGGACAGGAACCAAGGAATGTGGACACCCTCTAGAAGAGGCAAGGAAAAGATTCTCCCCTAGATTCTCCAGTAGGAATGCAGACTTGACAGTACCTTATTTTAGCCCCACAAACCTATTTTGGACTCCTGACTTCCAAAACTGTAAGATAATAAATTTGTGCTGCTTTAAGCCATTGGGTTTGTGCTATTTTCAGCAGGAAACTATACAGTGGGAATTAGTCAGGTTGGCTTAAGTGGTGGTGGGAGATGGTAGAAATGGAGGAGGTATGAGAGATATTTCAGAAGAGGAAACAGAATCTGGCATAGACAGGGGCATAGGAGAATATGTCCTGCTTGGGAAACCTGAAATCAGCCAATGTGTCTGTAACAAAGTGTGCACATCAGGATATAATCAGAGCTGCACAGCTGGGTGAGATGCACGTTGGAGGGAAGTACTGGGGTTCTGTGCTTGTCTAGAAGGAATGGGAGAACTAGATGGTGAAGTAGCAGAATCACATGTATACTTTAGATAATTTAAATAAATTTGGGTAATTTAAATAAATTACTCTAGTGGCCTATTAGAGTTTGTTATAGTTTGCTAAAACTGATAAAATGCAAAATACCAGAAGTGGGTCAGCTTTTACAATGGTGATCTGTTGACCTACAAGTTTACAGTTCTAAGGCCATGAAAATGTCCAAATCAAGGCATTGACAGATGATGCTTTCTCCCTGAAAACTGGCAATCCTCAACTCCTCTGTCACAAGGCCATGCACACTGCAATGTCTGTTGGTCTCTCCTTTCTTTCCAGAGTTTGGTTGCTTCCAGCATCTGATTTCAATGGCTTGCTCCCTGTTTCTATGATTTATCTCTGTTGTCTGTGTGTCCTCTCTCAGCTTCTCTGGCTTTGCTCTCTCAGCTTGTCTCAGGCTTTTTTTCTGTCAGCTTCTCTTGGGCTTTTTTGTGTGTTTCTCTGAATTTCATCTCTTATAAAAGGGCTCCAGCAAGAGGATTAAGACCCACCTGGGGCACACCTCAACTGAAATAACCTAATCAAAAGGTCCTACCCACAATAGGTCCACACCCACAGGAATGGATTAGCTTTAAAAACATGATCTTTTCTGGGGTACATATAATTTCAAACCATCACATTGTCCAAAGAATGTTTGGGTATAGGACCAGAGATAGGAAGAATCAGCTGTGAAGAGCTGTGACAGCAGGCATAGGGGAGCAGCCCTGGGAATGCAGAGGAGGTAACGGCTGAGAATAAGTTTTCAGAAATAGAAGTGACAGAGTTGCTGACTCTTTGACCACAATGGGGAAGGAGGTATAGGTGACTGGTATGATGTCAGGTTTTGGAATTGTGTGAGTGAATTTCAAAGGGAGGGGGTTAAACAGCATTTGATAATGCCTAGCATCTGCTTGTATTGTTTTGGCAGCTCCAATTTCCCTCTGGGGTTCTCTGCCTCCCTCCCTGACTCAGTCCAATGGGGAAGTCCCCATGGGCCACACGAAGTGCGAGACCCAGGGGTAAGCTTTGCTCTCCACTGCTTTCCTCTGGCCAACCTGATTGGTTTGGTGTTGAGCATGTGACCTAAGTCTGTCCAATCCAAGTGCTTCTCAGAACTTTGGAGAAGATGTGGGGAAAATAGCAAAAACAATGGCCGTGTTGTTCTGTTCATTCTTTTCTGCTTGATTACGACCTGGAATTGGTTTAGGAAGATGGTGGCAGCCATTATAACCAAGGTGGGAATCTACCTGAAGATGAAATTGAAGACAAATAAGGCAAGGGAGGTTTAGGCAGAAGGAGAATTGAGAGATGGAACAAGATCCATCACATTTGGCATCAGTGCTGGAGATTTCAAATCCAGCTTGTCCTATCCCCAAACCAGGAAATTATTTTTATTTTTATTTATGCAGATTTGATTTTGGTTTTCTCTTAATTGCAATTAAAATATCTTAAGAGAGTAGAGAACAAAGGGCAGGATTTGATGCTTAAGTTAGAAGACATTCAAGTGGAACCATACAGTAAGCAAGTGGAAAAAAAAACCTGTTGTGTAAATAGAAGATACTTGTCTTAGTTTACTATGACAAACACCACAGAATGGGTTGGCTTAACAACAGGGATTTATTGTCGTACAGTTTCAGAGGTTAGAAGGATTGCTTCTTGCCTGGATTGGTAGCATTCTTGCTGGCTGGCAATCCTTGGGTCCCTTGGTCTTCCTGTTAAGTGGTGATGTCCTCTCCTTTCTCTTCTAATTTCACTGACTTTCAGCTTCTGTTCTTCTGTGCAGCTTTCTCTTCATAAAGACTCCAGTGATAAGAGCAATGCCTAACTTCATTCAGTTGGGCCATACCTTAACAAAAATTCATCTTCAAAAGGTCCTACTTACAATGGGTTCACACCCACAGGAATGGTTAAAGATTAAGAATATTTCTTTTTGGAGGGCACATAATTCAACCTACCACAACATTTATTTGGGATTTATCAGATCACAGATGGGATGATGCCATGAGCATTGATCATATTAGCCTGAGGGGGCTAGTGAATGAAGCTAGATGTTTAAGTCCAGACATTGAAGAATAACAGAGTTTAATAGGCAGTTACAATAAGAGGGAAGCCCCAAAGATAATGAAAAATTGTTGCCAGAGGATAAATCTAAGATGACAAGTTTTGAAAAATGTAGAGATTAAAACAAGACAAGCAGAAAAGACAAAGGGAACACACCAAAATATTAATTAGCCCTGGGTATCCTTAGTATTAGTAATATGAATGGTTTGCTTTTCTTCTATTTTTCTACATTTTTATGATTTTTATGATTATTGTTTCTAAAATAAAATTATATATGCTATTTTTAAAAATTAACTTTTAAAATACACTTTATCTTGGATTTTGCTTTTTAAATAAAACTAATTCATCAAGATTTTCCAAAATTAGGAGAAGGGGCACAAATCTGAAATCTGAAAGTAGGACATATTCTGAAAAACTTGAAGTATCTACACTCCAGAGAATCAAAGAGATAAAAAAAAGTTTCTCAATAAAAATTTTAGAATTGTAGTTGTCTTTTAATCTATTGCTTTGGTGTTGTGTTTTCATTTTTTTTTTAACAACAGATTTTTTTTCCCCAATGAGACATTATGTGTGGTCCTAATAGAAAGATGCAAAGCACATTGTGTGTTTCTCAAGCAACAGAAGTAGTCATTGTGTTTCAGTTTCCTAGGCTGAATGGAAAGGGATGGCTTAAACAATAGGAATTGATATTTGCTCATGATTTCGAGGCTAAGAGAAAGTCCAAATCAAGGCAGCATCAAGACAATGCTTTCTGCTTTCTTTATGTGGATTGGCTGCCATTGATCCTGGGTCCTTAGCTTGTCATGTGGCAAGGCACACCGTGCGTCTCCTGGTCTCTTCCTTCTCCTCTGGGATCCGTTGATGTTCAGTTTCTGCCTGCTTCCTCTGCAGCTTTCTCTCTCTGTGTGTGAATTGCATTCTTCTTTTAAAGGACTCCAGTGATAGGCTTAAGGCCCATCCTGATTGGACTGGACCCCGTTAGCTGAAGTAAACTTGTCCAAAGGTCCTACTCACAATGGGCACACCCACAGAAATGGATTAGATTTAAGAACACGTTTTTCTCGGGTAGACACAGCTTCAAACCACCACACATTGTTTGGTGGAAAATGTTTTATTCTTTGCGGAATGCTTAAGCTCATATGTGGAATATCAGTTTTAAAACTACTGATCTTGCATCACAAATGACTATTCACTTTTTACAATTACATTGCAACTTATAACTATATACAGTACTTCTTTGTATGACAAAGGGTATTCTATGAAAACAAACTGCAGTGGAGAATAATGAGGCAATGATATACAGAGATCAAAAGAGAGATTTGCCTTGAAAAAGACTTCGGAATAAATTGTTTTCTTCAAGTGTTGGAGCTGTTGATCATCAAATGATGTATTTCAGGAGATTATTTCCTCCAGCCCTCGGTATCTAGACACATGCATTTGTCTTATTTTTTCACAACTTTAGACAGGATGACTAAACTCTGCTTCTTTACCGATGAGATGGACAGTAATTCATATGTAGAAGCCTCTCTGGAACCCTGAGCTGCTTGCTAATGAGGGTCCTTTAGCATTGCAGTGACCAGGTTACCTGGGACAGGACCCAAGACCAAACTTCTACCTACCATTTTTCTCATAGGTAGGGTTTAATACATTTTGGCTGGATTATATTAATGATTAATAAGCCAATCTCCCAGTGGACAACTTCATTTATAAATATTCGGGCCTTGGGATCTCCAAGTATGGGCTTTATCACACTAGGCTCAAAATGAAATGACAGAAAAAACATATTTTCACCAGCCAACTATTCAACTCCTTAATTTTAATCAGTTAACTCATTTTAAACAACTCACCAATGACAATAATGCAAATGCTTAGAAGGAAGTGTGGAAGTTCTGAAATGTGGTTTCCTGTCCGGCAGCATCAGCAACAGCTGGAAATTTGTTAGAGATGCACCTTCCAGGTCCCCATCCCAGACCTGCTGGGTCAGAAACTCTGGGAATGCAGCCCAGTAATCCTTGTGTAACAAGCTCTCCAGGTGATGCTTAGGAAAGATAACGGTTGAGAACCACCAGCTTAGGCTAATTGCAATTTCCTCTCCAGGGCTGGGGAGAGGTCAGGCATTCTCAGAAACGCACTGTCACAAGACACTGGACAAAATCAGGATTCCATTTACATGGAAGGAAGAGGCAGCGACTGATGGGCAGGCAGCCCACGTCAGAGGTCTCAGACACTTAACTTTACATTTGGAATGTGTGCTGGTTTAAAGCCCTATGTACCCCAGAAAAACACGTTCTTAAAGTTATTCCATTCCTGTCAATATGAACCCATTATAAGGAGGACTTTGATGAGGCTACACCTTTTTAAGGTGGGACCCACCTCAATCAGGATGGGTGTTTATCTTATCACTGGAGTCCTTTAAGTGGAAAGAAATTCAGGTGGAGAGAGAGAGAAACAGAGAGAGGGGGGGGAGAGAGAGAGAAAGAGAGAGAGAGAGAAAGCTACAGAGAAGTAGCCAGAAGCTGAAATCAATGGAACCCAGAAGAGAAGGGGCCAGGAGACACCACCATGTGCCTTGTCACGTGACAAACTAAACACCCAGGCTCACTCGCAGCCCAGAATGCCACAGTCTTTAGGCGAAAGCATGGTTACCTCTTGATTTGGACTTCCTTTTAGCCTTAAAACCATAAGCTAATAAATTCCCATTGTTTAAATCGACCCATTGCATGATATTTGCTCCAGCAGCCAAGGAAACTAGAACAATGTGCCTCACAGAACGTGCTAAAAGAACATTCTCGGTGGTTTTCCTGCTTTCTTGTTCCTTTCCAGTCTGGTGGTTGGAGACATTTTAAGAATTGAACCATTATTACACTGTGGTCAAACACCTGTCAAAATGATAGCTTACTTGTTTGGGAGCGCCACTTAACTTTCTTTAACCTTTGGATATGATCAAACTTTATTAATTTTGCTTACAATATGTCTCCTAAAAGAAGTGCTCATTTTGTAGTGGGGACACAGCTAAAGGCTTAACACTGGAATGACTTTTTACTCATTGCTCTACTGATAGAGCTTTTTTTTTTTTTAAACTAAAAAACATTGAAACAGTTTCACTGGAGTTTAGTTTTAAGAGGGTTTAATGAGGAATAATTTCAGTGCTTTTGATTATCTATAATATGGTCAGTTGCATTTCTGATGGGGGCTAGGGGGAGATGGTTCTTTTATACATGCAAAAACTCATCAGTCTATTTTGAAGTTTCAATTGGGATGTTTTCAAATGACAAGTGGACTAAAGGAAGCAGATTTATCACAGCCAGTGACTGGAGCTCTCACTGGGCCTGACATGGTTCACTGCCTGCCTTGTATGGCGATGTCAATGAGTTAGAAGAAATTGTTTGGAATCCTGTGATGTTAACAGAGTAACGTTCATCATTGTAAAACATTCCAGGGGGACAAAAGCTGTGTGACATGCACCTGTTTCCAATGCACAGGTGTGCTCCTGGTGGCCCAGGCTGTCTTGATTGACAGCCATATAGTGGGAAATTTTAAAGCAGAATAGAAGGGGAAGGTGAACATCATTTGTTTATGAAATGTTTCCTTCTTTTCCCTCCCAGACTTCTCTATTCTTCTACTCCCAGTATTAGCTGCTACATAGCAAATTTCCATAAATTTAGGGGCTTTAAACAACACCCATTTATGATCTCACACAATTTCCAGGGTCAAGAGACCCATCAGAGGTTAACGAGTCCTTGGCTCAGGGTCTACAGGCAGAAATCCAAGTTCCAGTAGAGGGTCTGTCTCAGCTGAGGGCTGGGGTCCTTCTCCACACTCACTGGTTGTTGGAAGGATTCATTTCCTGGCATATGTAGGACAGAAGCTTCTGCATTCTTAGCTCCTAGAGACAACTGGATGTTTGCTCTCATGGCCTCCTCTACAGCCTGGAAGTTTGCTCCTTCAAGGCCAGCAGGAAAGTCTCTCGCAAACTCCTTTGAAGAAGGACCCAGGTCCTTTTAAAGGCTCACCTGATTAGGCCAGGCCCACCCAGGATAAGCTTTCTTTTGATAAACCCAGAGTCAATAGTTAGAGACCTTAATTATATCTGCAAAATCCCTTCACCTTTGCTATATAGCATAACCTAATCCTGGAAGTGATATCCCAACCTGTTCATGAGTCCTACCCTCTCTCAAGCAGAGGAGGTTGTACATGGCCTGTCCTCCAGGGGGCATGACCTTGAGGGCCATCAACTTTGCTGACCACATTACCTTCCCTTCCCATCCTCCCTTTCTCTCCTGGTTTGAGGTATATATGTACATGAGTGCACACATGTATGTGTGTACCTGCACATGTGCAAATAGCAATAACAAAACCAACAGAATTACCAGGCACAAAAGAAAAAATCACTCATGATTTTGCTCTGATAATATACAGCTTATGAAAAAGTTGAGATAATTGCAACTCTGAAGGATGGAAGTTCATTCAGATAGGCTGTTAAAAAAAAAAGAAAAAGAAACTTAGAAATAACAATAGGTACCACTTTGCCTTTGCCTTGGGTTTGATAGACTATATTATGACGTAAACTAGGAAGTCCCTTTTATATTTGATATTTGATATTCGAGGCAAAGTATGCAATGCAGGCAAACTGTAATTCATCACTCCCAGCTGAATTGTGTTCTCCATGTCATGCAGAAACAGCACAAGATGAAGTCCAAACGTGTGCTTTCTAGTGCTGCTATAGGCCCTAATGGGGACTTCCACCCAACTACAAAACTCTGGAGTGATAATAAGTGCTGTCCAAGGCTTCATGGGCACACGTGAAACTGACAGCCCCCTTCTAAATTTGCATGCCCCCTTTGCATTTAACCAAAGTTAAAACCCCTTGTTAGAATAATGCTGTTCAGATCCATGAGTAGAATTCAAACCATTTAGCAGTTTGCTTCTTTGTGTTAGTAAAATAATTGTTGAGATAAAGACAGCAGGTAAACCTTGATTTTTAAAAAGCTGTATATAAGAACTGCTGACAATTTGTCTGTGACAAAAAAAAAAAAAAATTAAAATGCTTAGTTACCCACCAAAAGAACACTTTTTATCAGAGGTTATACGTGTGCTTTTCTCAATGAATAACTTAGCAAACATGTCCTGTGGTTGGTAAAATTATTAAGTATGAAATAGCAGAAAATGTCTTAGATTATTGCCCCGAAGCTCCTTTCGGGGGCTTGCGGGTGGTTTTGGTCATTAAAAAACCTGACACAGGCAATGTACTAGTTCTGTGATAAAAATACTTTAAAATGAAGGGGTACTAAAACGTCATGGGTAGGCCACTTCATTCCTTTCTTTCCTTGACTGATTCTCAAAAGGGTGAAAATGGGAGTTTCTTGGTTTTATTGGGGGTAGAGCTGAGACTTCTGTGTGCTGCTAATCTCTAGTGTCCTGGAAATGACAGTGGAGAATGCGTGCCAACATTTAACTGAGCTGAGTGAAGGCAAGGCAAGTTCATAAAACTCTCATTTGTCCTTATAATACCATATCAACATTAGGGAACCATTTTTATGTACCAAACATACTTATTATAATTGAAAAAACAAAATAGAGGGTAAAACCCCACAATTCCAACCCTCTAATCCAACATTTTAAAGCAACTCTGTGTATTTTTTTCCAGTGTTATTCTCTTTGCACATCCATTTTTTTTTATATAATTGCAATCTTGGGAAAGGTATATTTTGCTTTCTCTTTTAACATACCGCATACATTTTGAGGTCATTGTTAGAGTTATAATGCTTGTCTAAGCTCCTATTCAATGGATATAGTTGTAATTTATTAAGGCAGTCTCTTTTTGGACATTTGGGTTGTTTTGCATTTTTTACTAGTCCCCACGATAAACTTGGAACAATGAAAATAAAAGTTAAATTGGAGAAGAAAATCCCTTGGACTACTGCCTTAAATCATGGTGGAAGTTGTTTAACTGGAAACCAACTCCTTTAGTACCTGAGGTTTCTATGTGAGCAGCAGTAGGCTTTTATGAAAAGAAATGCTTGTAGTTGCATTCTTTTAACATTATTACCTATTGGCTTTCATCCTGATGCTCTATTTTTACTATGGTTTCATCTGTAGCTTAATAGCAAGTAAATGTTTCTATGAAGCATTTCTTCTGAAATTATTTATCCCAGAATATCATTTCTTTTGTTCTCATCCTCATGTGATTTTTAAGATTGCAGGGCCAGATGCACTAACACAGGTTCTGGGTTGCTTGGAGTAAGACTTCAGTAAATAACTTTTTTTTTCATGCCAGGTATATGTTTTCTGAAAAATCCAGAGAAAACTTAAGCCAAGAATATCAGAAGAATATTTAAATTTGAAATAGGGAAGTGAGGCAATAAATAAAGGATTATTTTTACAATTATATTATGTTTTACATCTGTGGAGTAAAGAGTTTTTATTTAGAAGCATTTCCATTTAAGGTTGATTTTTGTAGGAACCAACATGTAATGTTACAACTCTTCATGGAAATAAAATGTAAGTGATTTTAAAGGCAGACAGGATTTTAGATCTGAAAGCGTGCTTCCCTGGTTTAAACATTTGTTTCTTGATTGAAGAAACTGATGCCCAAAGAGATTCATCACTTTCCCATAATTACTTAGATCTTGGAATCATCCATGTTTGCTAGCTTCAACTCATGGGTTCTTTAATTTTAGTCTTTCTACCTAAAGATTCCCCAGAATTATTTCATTAATCTTGTACAATGTTATACAAGGTTGTATAGTCTTGGACAAATAACACTTAAGATTTTGTTCTAATACTCTTTTCTTTTGCAAATTTTAAGTGGTTTTCAGGCAACCCCTTAGTTATAAATGGATTGCTGTGCTGTGTGATCAAGAAAGCTCATAAGTTTCTGCTCCCAATATCACTTTCTGTTGCTTGTAAGATACCACCTACTGTAGTTGGTGATTTTTGAACAGAGAATTTTCTCTTTCTCTGAGCATTTATTACTGTTGGAAGGCATAATTTTCTTCTGTTTTTCAGTGCGGAACCTGAAAACAGGCAGAGTTGTGATTGAAGTTTTCTTTCATACACAATTATTTTGAAGATGTCTGGAGAGAAAGTATGAACCTCCTTTTTTCAGGGAAATCCATAGGGGATGGTATCTGGTAGTTTTCCATGGGGAGAAAGGCCTGGGGAGGTGACCTCACCCTGCAGGGCACCAGGTTTGAAGCTGTTGTTAGTGCAGGGACTGCTTTTTGAAAGGAAAGCTTTCGACCAAACAGCATGAGTTCTGTAATACCAGTTCTGTTGGGGGCTCACACAGTGGCTCTCTAAAGTGCATTTCTCACTCTTGGAATAAGAGTTAACTATCTTCGAAGGAGATCTTTGGAAGGCACCAACCTGTGACTTTAAGTTATATGTCACAGTGTAAAAAGTTGCACAACCTCTGCAATGACAAATATGGACAAGATATACAAAATCTGGAAAATTTTGAACATGCTAAAGGTAATGATATTGGAGTGGAAAATTTTCTTTTCTTAATTATCTAATATGTATTATAGTCAATTTGGAAATAGCACATAGTTTAAAGCATTAAAATACCTTATAAGCATCAACACCCCATGTAGTTTATAGAGTGTCTTCCCTTGTAGCTTGACTGATCTGAAGTGTCTGGGACTTGATCAATCATGATTGTCAAACTCATAATGCTTGAAGGGGTGGCCCAGTTCTCTAGGGTGTAATTTCCTTCCAGGCCTGGTACATACTGAGGAAAGGACTGTAAATGGAATTCCCAGATTTACTGCTAATATATGGACTGCATTGTCTGTGTTCAAAATGGGTTTATTAAGAGCAATTTTAAAACTGAACTCTATATATACTGTAATGGTCATATGTTGCAAAATAAGTTATATACTGACTCATTATATGGATATTTCTTTTTATTTTCTAGTGTATTAGAATAGCTAGAAGGAAATTTAAGAAATTGTTAAGCTGTAATCCAGTAGCCCTGATCTTTGATAATGATTGTATAGCTGTATAGCAAAAAAAAAAAAAAAAAAAAAAAAGTTAATTGCCCCTGTTTGTATGGATTTACTTCTGGATGTTTTCTTCTGTTCCACTGATCTATATATCTATATATCTGTTCCACTGATCTATATATATAGATATCTATATATCTATATATATATAGATATATATATATGTATATATATATATCTATATATCTATATATCTTCTGTTCCACTGATCTATATATATATTCTTCTGTTCCACTGATCTATATATCTATATATCTATATAAGCAATACTACACTGTCTTAGTTAAGCTATCTTTATTGTAAGTCTTAAAATTGGGTAGACGGCAATAGTAGGGATCAATAAGGGAGGCGGTTAAGGGGTATGGGATGCTTGAAGCTTTCTTTTTTCTGTTTATTTCTTTTTCTGGAGTAATGCAACTGTTCTAAAAATGATCGTGGTGACAAATGCACAACTACGTGATGATACTGTGAACCACTGATTCTATACTTTGGATGGATTGCATGGTGTGTGATCTCAATAAAATGAGATCTCTTCTTGTGCACACCAATCTGTCAAAGTAGCTTAACAATTTAAATTTTAACAATTTCCTTGCAAAATTAGTTATTTTGACTGAAGCTGCTGAGACAGATGGATGCAGTTTCAGCAATCAAGACCAAGGAGAAGGAAACAATCTTTAGTTGTTGGTGTTGTGCAATATTAATTTGTGTGTATTTTTTGCATATGTTTGTGTTTTTTTTTTATTAAACCCTAGGCAGAGACATCTTGGAGTAGCAATAATGAGAAGGAAAGAGTTGTTAGTTGTGAGCATTTTATTATTTCACCTTCCAATCTTTCCACTCTTGCTTTCCTGTCAGACTTGCGGCAATTGCAAAAAGCATTAGCTGAAGGCAGGTTTTACACTTTCGTTGTTTGTATATGTATAGGGGTGGGTGAGTGGTGATCTACAAGATTAAATTGACATTTCTCCTAAAGTCCAAAAGAAAGGGAAAATAGCAATTGAACATAATGATTATTTTACAAATTCAGTTGTTATCCTTTGGAAGGATCACTCTTAAAACCGGGTGGAAGTGGTAGTGGAAGGTTAAGGACACACGCGGCTTTGCAACTGCTAGTTACTGAGCCCCTGTTGGCTGCCAGGAACTGGGCGAGCTGCTCATAACGTGTTATCTTCTTTATTCTCACAAGAATACTCTGAAACGGAATTTATTGTCTCTATATCACAGGTGAGGAAAGTGAAACTGGGAATTTTATCTATTTTCACTTCCCTAATCTTAATTACTGAGGGTAATGCCAGCTACTGTAACAAATAGAAAAGATTTCAGGAACTAAACAAAACAGAAGTTGCTTTCTCATCATGTAACAATCCAGTGTAGGTGCTTCTGGTCAGCTTGTCTCTTTTCAGTGATTCCAGGACCCAGACTTCTTTCATCTTATGGCATCATCATCTCCTGGAGCCTTGGAGCCATCGGCCTTTAGCTGTCATAGAGGGGAAGAAAGGGTGGAGAAGGCACGCCTGCTTCTTAAAAACTCTTACCCAAGAGGGAGACACAGCACTTGGGTTCATAGTCAATAGATGAGAGCAACTCACGTGGCCACCAGGGTGAAGGGAGGCTGGGAGCGTAGGTCCTGTTGCAAAGATGTTGCAGTGGCAACTCCACACTGGGCAAAAGGAAGCATATATTTTGGTGGACAGCAAATTGTCTTTACCACATTATTTCATTAATATGACATTGCTCACATACTAACCACGTATCTGTGCTTTTCGTATCGCTATGACTTCATTAAAAAACTTAAGTTCCTATGAGCAATATGGGTCAGCTATGGATGCAGTGATTCTGACTATAAAAACATAATCTCTTCGATGACTTACTATATGCTTTCATATTAACGTTGGAGTGAAAGCCTAAATGAAAGAGAAACGGTGAGCAAAGAACTATTTCACAGGAAGTAGGGCCAACTAGGGGTATGTTTGTTTAGAATAACTGGTTATGTTTTTACTGGATGACCAGTTTTCTACTAGAGTTTTTTTTTATACTGGTGGAAATTTGATTCTGTCAGGCAATTATATGTCAGAGTTTTCTTTTGAGGGCAACCAAGCAGACATAAACATCTCCCTCTAGAGAAGGATGGCCTTTATGTTCACCTGGTTTGCAGTTTAAGGTTCTGATGGGGAGTGAGGTGATACAGTGCCCAGGGTTGTTATTCCTTCCACATGACTTTCACCCTGGATTGCCTTCAATGTTCTGAAATTTGAGGGTTTGAAATGAGCATCATCTTCAGTGCTTTGGTTTTGCTCATATTTTCATCAAAACTCAAGGGCATAGCTGTCACAGAGGTGGTTGATATTGTCCTAAAAGAGATCTTAGAAAGCCCTGTTTCACCTTCCTTATTTTATAGATAAACTAAAAGAAAGTCTCGAAAGCTTTGGTGTATCGCTAGTTAGTAGCCGGGCTAGAATTAGAATTCAGATCTCCTGTGTCAATTCGCTTTCTTTAAAATTAACTCAATTCAACAAAAATGTATTGAGCACCTCTGGGTGCTGGGCACTGTTCTAGGTTCTAGGGATGAGGTGATGTCCAAGATACCCCAACCCGTGCTGCTTCCCGAGAAATTAACTCTTGCCTCTGACAAGGTTCACTTATTTCAGAAAATGACTAGAGCTATGGCTTTCTTGCTTGGATCCTTGCTTCAGAGTTACAACATTTCCTATCACCTTTGTAGAACTCAGGAGGATTTTGTGTTTCCAATCTGGTACCATTTAGCATCCTTGTCTGATGCTATGGTTACAAGTGCTATGGAAACATATTAATAGATTTATTCAATCTAACAACATAATAAAGATATAAAAATAACCATCACTTTCTATCTTCTAGAGACTCAAATTTTGAGGCACAGTTGTACTTTCTAATTGCTGCCTCCGACTGTAGAGAGATGGCAGCAGCCGGACTTTAATCATGTGCAGAGGAGTCCATGCAGCTGGTAAGTGGCACTGCTGGAAGACAGGACAGGCCTCACTTTCCAAATGTGCACGTGTTTACCAAATGCTGGCAACTGACACTCATGGCAACGAGGTAAGCTTTCTTCTTGGGGACTGAAAATTCTCTTTCTTTGGATGGGGGTCCCAATAAAGCTCCAACAGGATGTCTTTTTTTTTTTTTGCTGGTTAGTGTGCATTTGCTGCTTGTTTCACGAGAATAATACAATTCTACTTTATTTCTGACTTCACCACAAATGTGGGGTGGGGAATGGGGAGTCGAGATGTATGTTTCTTATGTCTTGTTTTATCTAGAGCACATTTCCTTCAAGAAACATCTTGCCAATTGTGAGTAGTTTCCCAAATTAGCCCACCAACACCTCTCATCCCTTACCCCAAAGAGAAGGACAAAAACAATTATACTCAGAACATACCTGAAATGTAATATTATACAATTGGATTAAATGAGCTCCTTTGGGAGTAGTGTGGGAACTCACCATCCTCAACTACTATCATTTCTATCGATAAAACCCATTTCACAATATCCAGCTATCAATATGTAAAGATACATAACAAAGATCAGGCAATTAAAGAGAAGAAATATTTTAAAAAAAATTTAAGAATCAGGAAAGAATTCATATGTTATTGAGGTTCAACTACTTTATTTTACAGATAAGGAAACTGAGGCCCCAGATCAATAAATGACATCATCGTGGTTACATACTATATAGAAGAAGATTAGGATAAATCTAATTTTCTTTTTATTAGTTTCATGGCCATTCAAGGGTTCTGGAAAATGTATACACTGGCGGGATAAGGCCACCGAATAGTTAACTGTCATCTGATTCACGGTCATTCTGAAAAGAAGTTGAAATACAGGTGAGACAATATTAATGTAAAGATCCTACGTCAACAAATACTTCTTGAACATCTGCTATTCATTTTTGCTTTCAAGTAATACTTGTTTTTTTAATACCCTACTGTGTGCTAGATGCTGTCTCATCTCTCAAATACTGACTGACTTGTTAGTTGTTTAAACATCACTTTAACTTTATAGTTTTTTTTAACTAATATGAATCAGTCACTGAAGGCAATTAAATGGATTGTGTGGATTCAGGACCCACTTCCAACCAGTATGTGTTTGCTGTACTGTTAATAAACACAGAACTCTGTCATTCTTTGGCACTCATTTTCACAATAATGGCATTGGAGAATTAACAGGGAAATTACAGTGGTGAAGGGTATGGCAGTATGAAAACATGGTCACTAATTCTTTGGCATTCTTCCCATTGAAAGCTGGAATTTACGTCCCCTCTCTACCTTGAATTTGGGTGACCTTATGTCTACCTTGACCAATGCAATATAAAGGACATGATGCTATGTGACTACTGAGGCTAGGCGACAAAAGGTCTGCTTTCTTTGCTAGAATGTTCTCTCTTGTAGCTTCAAGTGAGCATGTAAGAAACTAAGTGCTATGAGGCTGGCATGCTGTGAAGAAAAAAAGCTCCAGTGGACAGTCCACACTGGCCCCAGCCTTCAAGTCATTCCAGCTCAAGTGCCATGTATGTGAGTGTAGATGCCTCCAGATCATTCCATTCCCCAGTTTTTTGAGTAACCCCTCAATCATTTGAGTCTTCCTAGTTGAAGCCCCAGACATCATGATGTGGAAACAAGTCAAAACCACCATAAGATATCTGAATTTCTGACCCGCAGAATACATGGATATAATAAAATGTAAATTTCTTATACTAAGTTGTGAGATGACTTTTTACTCAGCCATCGATAACTAGAACAGCCTGGAAAAGGAGGAGATGGCAGACAGTGGATTTGGGTAGGTTTTATTTCTGGAGAAGTAAAATAATTCATCCTAGTTAATTTAGACGACATCTAATAATAGTTTTCTTTCTTGTTCCAAAAAAGTTAATTTTTTAGACTTTCCTTACATTAGCAGAGAGCATGTTAATCAGAAAAACAGATTGCAAACAAATGTCAGCACTGAAAAGCTGACTTTCCATGGCAACTAGATGAAGTCTTGTTTTTAAAGTTCACACTGAAAGCAAAACAACCTTGCAGCCAATCCTCATGATCTTGAATTGATTTATACACTTTTTCTTTGATTTTAATCAATCTTTCTCTCCTTTTATAAATGCATTCTTCCTTAGTTTAATGTTTATGTACGCTGGATTTCTTGATCAGTTTTGCAGAGAATCTTGAGTAACCAGAGGAAAAATTCTGTATTTTATGTGCAGAGGCATTTTTGATAGATTTTGTTAAACAAATTTATATGGAGATTTGTTATATTTCCTATTATAACATTTTAATGCTTCCTGATGGCCTTTTATTAGATTCATATTAGAAAGAAGAAATCTCTTTTCAAATCAATCTACTGCAGTTACAAAACTAAATTTAAGCACCTGAAGTGTGTTGGGTGCAATATTAGTCCTGAAACAACAGTTTAATAGAGTACATTCCACATTGAACATCAAAAATGAGCTAAATTATAATGTATAAAAATAAAATAAATGCATGATTCCTTCCATCTGACTGATACACTTTAGAGAAGAGATGAAAGGATTTCCCTGGTATGTAGAAAAGAAGATCCTTAGCAATTGGGTAGTCTTTGAATTTGGACTTGAAATTAAGGTACAAATGCATGTATATTGTCTGTCAAATTTGTTAATGATACTTAAAATTTTAAAAGCACCACTGTTACTGTCTTCTCTGTTAGAAGTTGGTATTTTGAGGGAAACAATGGATTATCTTTTCAAAGGCATTCCCCCAAATAGAACATCTTTACAGCTTCAAAAATATTTGTTTTCCTGAAAACAAAACAGGGTTAGAGATTGTTTTTGAATATTTGAATATTTAGAATATTCCCACACTCAAAAATATTCATAGTTGGATACTTCTAGCTGAATGTTCTCAGCTACCATAATCCTTGTAAGGAAACCGTTTAGCTGAGAGGGGAATTTTTGGCTGAAGGAAGAGTGATGCTAGCCTTAGAAATGAAATTGTCATTTGCAATCTCATGTCCATGAAGCTTTTCTGCCTTCTGATATTTATCATTTTTATTCATAGAATCATCATAGTGCTCAGCTGCAAATCTCTACTGCAAAACCATTTCTAGTGTGAAGATTACTTTTTGAGATTCAGAAATGAAATACAAAATTCAAAAGGAAATAAGAATTGAACCTTGATGCATGTGTACCGTATGTTTGAGTATCTGAACTCCTGGTTTCTTCTGGAATTGCTGTGGGACGTTGTGGTAGACAGCTCCCAAGATTCACCCTCACTTCATAATTCCCAGTTCTGTGAATTTGATGGATTTTACCCCAGGGAATAGATTTTTATTATGCAGCACAGCTGACTTTCAGAAAGGGACATTAGCTGGATGGGCCCAGTTTAATCCCAGGATCTCTTCAAAAGTGGAGTTTTCTCTGCTGGGGTAGAAGAGAAAGTCACAGATTTGCAGTACAGGAAAGATTCAACATGGGTTGCTGGCTGACGCTGAAGAGGCCCATACGGCAGGGAATGTGGGCAGCCTCTGGGAGCCGGGAGTGGCCCCCTGCTGACAGCCAGCAAAGAATCAGAGATTTCAGTCTACAATGGCAAGGGACTGAATTCTGCCAACAACAAGAATAGGTTTGTAGGTGAATTTTCCCCCAGAGCTTCCAGATGACAACTCATCCTGACTTACACATTTTAGCCCTGAACAGGCAATCCAATCACTGTCCTAGTTTGCCAGGCTTCCTTGACAAATACCATGCCATTGTATGGCTTAACATCAGGGATTTATTGGTTCATAGTTTGTAAGGCTAGAATTCCAAAATCAAGTCACCAGACAAGCCATGTTTTCTCCCCTAAATCTGTAGCATTCTGGTGTTGACTTGTTGACATCCTTGGGGATACCTGCCTAACATCACTGTCTCACTTCACTTGGAGATTTCTCTCTCCTTGAGTCTGAACTCCAGTTTCCACTGACTTCTGGCTTCTTGCTCCTTCCTCTGGCTTGCTCTCACTCTGGCCTCTAGTTTCTTCTTTTTATAAGACCTCCAGTAATATGGATAAGACTCATAAGTAAACAGGATCTTAGAAGACCCTTTTCACAAGTGAGTCCACAACCTGACTCACCTTAGCATATTCAGAGATACCATTTATAGATGGGTTCACACCCACAGGAACACAGATTAAGATTAAGAACATGTCTTTCATTGGGGTATATAATTCAACCAACCACACACATGGTGCTGGATTTCTGACCTAGAGAACTGCTGTTTTGAGCCTCTAAATTTATGATAATTTGTTTTACAGCAACAGAAAAATTATACAGTTTGCATTTATCAAGCATAACTTTCAAACTTCAGCATGCAACTCCTAAGTCCACATACCAATGTTGTGTTTTTCTTCTCCTCCTTCACTTGTCATTGAAGGGATTAGGATTTGGAATAATGAGAAGCAAATCACAGTCAATCCCTCAGACTGAGTTGTGTAATTGTCATGGGATGTTTACTCAGCACAAACTGAAAAAGTTCCCTTCTTAATTGAGGTCCTTAGAATTGAATTCTGTGGAACTGTTATAGTGAGTGCTTTCTTGCTGTCCTCACTGCTTTTGAGGGTTTAGGATAATTTAGTTTAAAGTTCTGCTGAGATTCTTGAAGCAGAATTTTAAGTAAAAGAAAGTCTGGGCAAAGAACTTGACTATGTTCAGAAACACTGTGAGAATAGCTTAGAATGAATCACATCTTGAAGTTTCCACATATTCAGCTGAAGTTCCTTCAGAGCTGTATTGTTTGCTCTTTGCTTCCTTATCATTTATCTGCAGGATTGGTAAATATCAAGAATTTTAACTAAAACAGAGAATCTACATGATGCGTACCTTACAAATTGGATTGCAGAAAGCCCAGAGCTGTGGTTTCTGCTAAGGGAATCAGGTAAATATTTTTAAAACAGATTTTTCTATTGTAAAATCTATGTAAAACTGCATGTCATATAATAAGACAAACCATCACTGAACTGTAAAATAGAAACTTGATTTTTCTGCCTTACAACTTGAGGAGAAAGATCGTCTTGCATCATTTAATGTAACAAAACAAATGACTTTTTCTCAGACTCCATCTTTAATTCCAGCAGGTTTTTCTTCCAGACCTCAAAGCAAGCTCAAAGGAAAGTTTCTTATTTCAAAATCCATTTAACTGTGCAATAAAGGTGCTTCCACATAACCTTCAATTTGGAAGTGATTAATTTGCAGTGTGATGACATGCTAACAGGCAAACATCAAGGAAAGAATCTAATAGAATTCTGTAAATGCTTCCCAAGTGATGAATAATCTCAGGCAAAATCAAATGCTTCCAGATTTCTATCAGTATTTGGCAGTATTTATATGTGGTAAAGAGACTTTTTCAAAGATGAAATATATAAAATCTGATCAATTTTGATGGTGGGGAACACTGACTTTGAACTTCAATAATCAAAATGTTATCCCACCAAAAATAATTTTGATCTCATTTGTAGGTGTGTATTATAAAATATTTTATTCAGTTATTATTATTATATTTTTAATGCCCATAATAAAAAGTGTGAGAATTTGTTCTCTCTTCTGTTATATAAGTATTTACATAATATCCTCAATTTTTCGTCTTGGCTCACAAAGCCTAAAATACTTTCATCTGGCCCTTTACAGAAAAAGACTGCCAGGCCCAGGTCAAAGACTGTCGTTTATCTGGCCCCAGCCCCCCCCCTTCTGTCTGGTCTAACATTTTCCCCCTTGGTTACTCTACTCCCCTCCATCCACAGTGGCCTTCCTCAGTTGATCAAAGTTCTTCCTGGCTTTAGGGCCATGGTAATCACCTACTAACAACTATGCATCCAACCAGTACCAGTTTAAATATCATTGCTTCAAAGAAACCTGTAATTACCCTCTTCTCTGCCAGCTAAGGATGGGGAACCTCTGATAATTGCCTTTTATATCCTTCACTGGTCAATCCTAGCAAGAGGAAAAATTCATGTTGATATATTTCATACTAATATTTATTTAAATTCTGGCTCACCCACTGGACCATATACTCCATTATGGCAAGAACTACATCTATTTTGTTCCCTGATAGGTGCCCACTGATATCATTAGCAATTCCATTTACGTGCACAGCTTGGGACGTAAAATCTGTTGAATGAATGCTGTCAGAGTCTATGGCTAAAAACTCAACACTGACTATTGTAATAGCAAATGTCTAGACTGTTGCACCAGAGCAGCTTGTAAGAGGGGCCACCAGCAAAGCCTGAGAAATTTTTGTTTTGTATATGCATAATATTCTACAAATGATTTATATCTAACTTCACCTAATGGCTGAATTAGGAAACAGAGTGAAAGTAAGAATAAGTTAAAATGTCTTCAGACTTGATTCATTTTTTAATTGCTGAAGGTCCCGAGGATTGGGAGACTTTCTAGCAAGTTCTGACTGGGCTGCAGAAGGGCTGCTAGTTTCAACAAAACCAGAAATTAACTTGAAGTTTCACCCAAACCATCTTTTTCCTAAGCTTTCTTCATATCAATTAATCAGACAATTTACAGAATACTTATAGATTAGTGAACCCTCATTCTGGGCTTAAACATGTTCTAACTTTGCCAGATATCAAATTCTGTTAACATTAATCACAAAAATGGCTACTAACATCACTCCTGGAATTGTGTGAAAAGAGTGGAGTCTGATTTCCCTTAGACCAGAACTGGCCAAGTTTTACTATAAACATTTGAGCAAGAGTATGTGTGTGACTGTATGTGCTATAGAATGAAACTTCTAGATTAGTCAATTTACAGAAAATGGGGATTCAAGTTCTACCAGTATGTTTCCCTAACGTAGGACATGAACAAAGGACCAATGCAAAAGTCCAATGGAGGCCTATATACCACATGCTTATTGAGTCAAATTTATAAATCAAGCTAAAATATGTTAAATATAAGGTGTTCACTCCTCCTACCTTGACAAATATCTCTTTATAACATAAAGAAGACCAGGTTCAAATTTAGAATTCTTGGACTCTGTGGATTTTCTCAGTGGTAATATGGCAGCACAGGGGGGGATGTTCTCTTCTTACCCCAATCTCCATCCTCCACTGAGAGGATATGTGGATCAGCAGCTTTCACATCCAAGCATTATCTACACTCTTGGCAAATCTCCAGCCCTCCAGCATACCTCTAAGCAAAAGGAGACATGATCAGTTCTTCGGAGGATGGTCTTCATGCAGGACCCCTAAGCCCTTTCGATAGCAAATTCCAGGGTCCTGGATAGTCTAGACCTTGGGACAGACATTTTCTTTCAACAGCCAGATAGTAAATAGTTTAAGCTGTGCTGTCCATACAATCCCTGTTGCAACTACTGTACTCACCTCCGCCATTGCAGTGCAAAAGCAGCCATGGAAAATACATAAATGAATGGACATGACTGGCTAAAAATCTTTATTTACAAAGTTTGTTTGTAAATGCAAGAGACTCTAGGAAATGAAAGTGGCTTCCATGGCTCTTGGGAACCTTGATACTAGCTGGGGCATAGGAATAAAAAGCGAGGTAGACCTGGGAGCTCCTCTGGAAAAGCTCCTTAACTGTCATCTCTGGGTGGGGTGGAGCCCATTGCCATAGTTTGCTGAGCCCTGGTCGTGAAGGAAGGGATGCAGTCCCCAAGTGGGCACTCCTCTTGGTCTGGCAGATGTCCATGTCAGGGGAAGGCCAGAAGAGGGTTTCTAAAATATGGGTACCAGAGCTGGGACTGCTCTTGCCCAGTCTAAGGAAGGTGCTACTTTAGTGTACATCATCCAGGTCTTGAAATTTTAGAAAAAAAATATTAAATTCATTTTTATTTGAGAATAATACAATGAAATAACAATTATTAAGATTTTACTCTATTTTTAATTATAATTTTTTGCATATTTCTCTTTTTTTCCCCCTCTGTTAGTTTATCTAAAGGTTTGTATATTTTGTCAGTCTTGTCAAAGAACCAAATTTTGGTTTCATTGATATTGTTTTTTATTGACTACTTCATTTACCTCCGCTCTAACCTTTATTTCCTTCTGTCTCTTTTTGGGTTTAGTTTGCTTATCTTTTCATGGTTCCTCCAGATGTGAGGTTAGGTCTGTGTTTTGAGCACATTCTTTTTTAATGTAAGCATCATTCAGAGCTATAAATTTCCCTTTCAGCACTGCCTTTGCTGTGTCCCATAAGTTTTGATATGTTGTGTTTTTGTTTTCGTTCATCTCAATATATTTCCTGATTTCCCATGTCATTTCTTCTTTGACTCACTGATTATTTAAGTGTGCCATTTATCTTCCATATATTTGTAGATTATCAGCTCCCCCTCTGTTATTGATTTCTAGCTTCATTCCACTGTGGTCAGAGAAGATGCTTTGTGTAATTTCAATCTTTTAAAATTTATTGAGACTTGTTTTGTAACCTTACATGTGGTCTACCCTGGAGAGTGATACACGTGCGTCTGGGAAGTGTGTGCATTCTGCTGTTTTGGGTGCAGTGTTTTGTATATTTCTATTAACTCTAGTTCATTTACAGTATTGTTCAATTTCTATTTTTCCTATAGATCTGCTGTCTAGATGTTCTATCCATCTATGAAAGTGGTGTATTAAAGTGTCCAACTATTATCGTAGAGTTGGTTATTTCTCTCTTCAATTTTGTCAGTGTTTGCCTCAGGTATTTTGGGCACCGTGGTTATGTGCATAAACGTTTATGATGGTTATTTAGTCTTGTTGGATTGACCCATTTTTAATATAAAATATCATTCTTTGTCTCTTGTAACCATTTTTTTATTAAAGTCTTACTTCTTCCAATATTAGTACAGCTACCCCAGTTCTCTTTGGTTTCTAATTGCATGGAGTATTTTGTCCATCATTTCACTTTCAACCTATATGTGTCTTTGGGTCCAAGGTGAGTCTCTTTAACAACATATAGTCGGATTGTGCTTTTAAAAATCCATTCTGCCAGTCTGGGTCTTTTGATTTGGGAGTTTACTTCAGCCATTTTGTCTTTTGTTTCTTATATTTTATCTGTTTTTGTCCCTCTTTTCCTTTATTGCAGGCTTCTTTTGTTGATCTTTTGTGATGTAACTAATCAATTCCTTTCTTATTTCTGTTTGTTTGTATTTTAAATACTTTCTTTGCAGTATAAAACCCTGAGGATTTTATTGAACAGCCTAAGTGTATATCCTGCAAGTTAAAAAAGATACCAACTTTGAAGTTAAGCTATTGAAGTTATAGCATACTCTGTCTCTGCTCGTATACCCTTCTGTTTCCCCTCTTTATCTTATTTTGTCACGTGTTACCTCTTTATATTTTGAGAGTTCATAACATGGAAATATGATTATTTCTTATTCAATTGTATTCTAAATCTTATAGGGGATAAAGAATAGAGTTCCATACTGAGGATACCATAGTTTTGGGTTTGCATTTTGTGTGGCTTTTCTGCTTCCAGTAATTTTCACATTAGAGGATACCAACCCAAAAAACCAGATGGGTTTACTGTTAAAAAACACCCGTTTTTTTAAATTTATGTGCACCAGCAATTAGCGGCTGAGCTGGGAGTGTGCACAGCTTGCCAATAGTTCTGCTCTGATTTCCATGGGATGTTTTGTATGCTTGCGCACTAGGGTCCCATCTCGGGAATATGTGGGCTTGGGTCCCTGTGCTTGAATGTGCGTGGGACTCTAAGTCACTGTCCTTGGTGGCTCTGTGGTCAGCAACCACAGCAGAAGGCGTTGCTTTGTGTCTCTTAAACTGGGTAGAACTGAACATGGATGAAAGGTCCAGACTGGCAGATCTGAGCTGCTCCCCTACCTTTTTATTCTTTTTTTTTTTGTGCTTTATTTTTGTCTTTGATTCAATGTTCATGGAATCTTTCTCCAGCCTCTATTGTTCTCCAGAGTTCCAATAGAGTTGAATCTGCCCTTTTATTTAGCTGTCTCTAAGGTGTAATGTTCCTGGGAATGTCTTCTGCCTCCATCTTGATGACCTCATTAAATTCTTGAATGTGTCTGGACCTCACCAAATCAAGGATCAAATTTAATTCTGTCTCTTAGAATAAGAAAGTCTGAACTCTAAAGAGATCAACTGAATTGAACTAAATTGTGGTAGATGCAGGGCAAGAATCACTTGACTCTTCCAGAATTATCCAACCACTCCTTTGATTGCTTGTGAAGTGGAAAGAATGATAATTCAAAGATTCCTCTATTTCTTTATGGAATAACATGCACAAGTTTCATGTTTCCAACCTGCCTCTAAGTGTTCTCTATGTGACTTTGCTTCAGGGTTACTGTTGATTATAACCCATGGTACCAAATAGGGCAATTGTACAGATCTTGGCACAGTGATGGGCAAATCTTAGTGCTTGATTGATCTACTTAAGCATGCTGATATATACAGTTTGGAACTGTAAATACCATGTCTTCAGTGCCCAGACACTCTGATGAATCTTTCCCTTCATGGTGGAAACATATTCAAATCCTTTCTTTCTTATATCACACATGTCCTTCTGTTTATCTCTAGCTAGTGCCTTATGTCTGTCCTTTCTTTCATAGTCAGTTTCCTTAAAAATACTTTATACATTGTATCTACTTTTTATGTAACATGCATTACACTCACAACATGATCATACACCACCACAATCCATTAGAAATCACTTTCTGTCCTTTCTTTCATAGTCAGTTTCCTTAAAAATACTTTATACATTGTATCTACTTTTTATGTAACATGCATTACACTCACAACATGATCATACACCACCACAATCCATTAGAAATCACTTTCTGTCTAAAGTCACCAATGCTCTCTAACTAATGTATAGAAGGCCCTTTTTAGGCCATTCAGTTATTTCCCTTTTCTGCCAGATTTGACACTGATTTCATACTCCTTTAAAACTCTCCTCTCCTCTGGCTCATGCAGCTATTTTTTTCTGGTTTTCCTTCTGATATTTTAGCTGTTCCTTCTCAATCTTTTTCAGGCTTCCTCTCCTCAACTGATGCTTCGATGTCAGGATGACCCTCTCTTCTCCCAGGTTAATGGTTTTAGTTGTTATTGATATAATTAGGATCACTGTAGCCCAGATATTATACTTGAAGCTCAGGAGCCTTCAGCCATCTGCACTTATTCCATAAAAATGTGCCCAAATCAGAGCAGGTCATTGTTACCCTATTTACTGAAATTTACCTGTTCTTCCAAAGCCTAAACTTTATCTATGAGTAAGATTTAGGGTGATTTTAGTCATTGAAAGGAAAACAAACATGACCTTTTGTTGGCTTTTCAGTGGATTTGCTGGAGCAGTGGTTTTACCTTGGGAGAGGAGGGAAATAAGCTAGACCCAGATTGAAGAGGGCTGTTTTAGTTTGATAAAACTGCCAAAATGCAATATACCAGATATCAGCTGGATTTTAACAATGGGGATTTATTAGCTTACAACTGTACAGTTCTGGGGCTGTGAAAATGTCCAAATCAAGGCATCATCAAGATGATACCTGCACTCCTCTGTCACATGGCAAGGCACATGGCAGCATCCACTGGTCTCTCCCTTCTCTTCTGGGCTTCATTGCTTTCAGCTTCTTGCTCCTATGTCTTTCTCTCTAAACTTCTGTGTCTTTCTCTCTGCTTCCGTGGCTCCCTATATCAGCTTCTGTGCCTTTCTCTCTTCTTGTGTCTGAATTTCATACTCTTATAAAGGACCTTAGTTAGAGGATGAAGACCCACCCTGAATGAGCCTACTCACCAAAAGACCCTACTTACAATGGGTCCACACCCACAGAAATGGATTAAATTTAAGAACATGATTTTTGGGGACACCTGCAGCTTCAAACCAGCACAAGTGCTCTTACAGCTGAATGAGGATTCTGAATTTTTCCTAACATTACCATAAAGTCCACAAAAGTAGTTGAAGAGAAAATCTAGTGATGAACATAGATTTTAGAAAGATTAACTCGATGGCAAACTTGAGGAAGAGAGGCAAGTGTATGTCTGTTACGTAGCCTGTGCTTTCTCACTGTGTAGCATAGAACTAAGAAGTCTTGGTGACAGGCATCAAAATGACATTAAACTAGTAGAGCAATGATCTCTTATAATGTTCCATAGGAAAAAAAGTCAGTGTAGACCAAGTGTAGGAAATACCATCTATTTATTCACTCCTTGGAGATTCACAATGTGTGTGGTGTAATTAAACTATCTGCCATAACAAGGAGTTCTAATATCTTATTGGTTTAACACAAACACTCAGGTTGTAATCTGATTAGATGTTTAGCAGGTGGCCTTCCATGAGGTGGTTTAAAGATTTGGCTCCTTCCATTTTGTGATGCCACCATCCTCTACAAATTCCTTGATGTTCTCCACTGGGCACTCTGTATTCAACTTCTTCAAGAGTGAAGAGAGTAAAGACAATAAGGTGAGAAATTTTGTGGTCAGGACTGGGAATGGCATGAGGTGCAGTGATGTGGAGATTTAAACAAATGATTGGGGACTTACTGATTAGCTCTTAACGATGATGCTGGAATGAAAAATATAACAAGAATGGAAATTTAAAAAAATAAAATAAAAGGAAAATGACATGAAATGTGCCCCTTACAGGTCTTGCTCACTTAAAAAATTTTTTTTTCTCACTGTATAAATAAGTGTAATTGCATGTGATGTTTATAGAGATGGAGGGAGAAAGTGTCTCTGCAACTTTGCCTGACTTACAAAAGATAGCCCTTTGACAGCTTTCTACCCAGGAACTCCCAACTTCCAACTCTAAAAAAGTTTCTCATAGAGAAAATTTACTCCTTTTTGTGCATTTTCCACCCATAGATTCTTATACCAGTTTGGAAAAGTTCTTTAGAATTCATTAAGTAGTCCTGTATGGATCAAGCATTCTGTTATGACCCACAATTTTTAGGAAAAAAAATAATTTTGATTACAAAATGCTAATTTGGCTCTTGTTGCATCTGTTTAAAAGCAAGGGCCTTAGGATTTTACCTCAAGGATGGAGTAGTAGATTACAACTAGTAGAATTTTTCCAAAGTTAAAAATTAAACTTTAGTTACTGGACAAATGTTTCTAACTTTTTTATTTGGCATGTTGCTTATTGTTACTCAAACCACTGTGATGAAAAGGAGTGTAAATTTTGGTCTAGTCTCCAGCTGAAGACAAGATTACAAATTATTCATGCCGACTGGAGGCTTCCAGAGCAAACTGCCAATCAGCCGAAGTTTAAGGATGAGGGCCAAATATAAGAGTCCTGGACTCTACAAACTTTATGGCTTAATAATCATAGACTGATGCTTCTTACATAATAGAAAAGTTGTTCGGTGATTGGAGAGGTTTCCTGAATTATAGATTCCTTATCTTATAAATTTTTACCACCATGATGAAGTGAACTGATCCAGAAGGTCACGATGTTGCTTAGTTCTCAAGGTTCTCCAGAGGAACAAAACTTAGATACTTAGATGATAGGTAAGTAGGTAGGCAGGTTGGGAGGGGGGCAGGGAGAGAGAGAGAGAGAGAGGCACTGGAGGGAGGGAGATGGTATAGAGTTGCATACCCCAGGAAAACATGTTCTTACTCTTAATTCATTCCTGTGAATGTAAACCCATTGTCAATAGGACCTTTTGGTAAGATTGCTTCAATTCGAGTGTGGCCCAACTGAATCAGCATTGCTCTTAATCCCATTATTGGAGGCCTGATAGAGAAGGCCACAGAGAGAGAAGCCACAGGAAACAGCCAGAAGCTGGAAGCCAAGGGAACCAGGAAGAGAGAGAAAACATTTCCACATACATTGGCATGTGACGGAGAAGCCAAGGAACCTCAAAGCTTGCAGCCAGCCAGAAGATGTTGATTCCTGGGGGAAGCAAGCCTTCTAGCCTCTGAAACTGTGAGCCAGTAAATTCCTGTTACTAAGCAACCCATTGCATGATATTTGTTTTAGCAGCCAAGAAAATAATACAGATAGATAGATAGATAAACAGATAGATTTATTTTAAGAAATTCCTATGTGGTTGAGAGGGCTGGCAAGTCCAAAATTTGTAGGGCAGACCAGTAGGCAGGTAACTCAGGCTGGAGTTGGTGCAGCAGTCTTCAGGCAGAACCTCTAATTCTCTGGGTAACTTCAGGTTTTGTGTTAAGGTCTTCGAGGTAATTGTATGAAGCCCACTCACATTATCGGGGGTAATCTTTGTTTAAAGCTAAATGTCTGTAGATGTTAACTACATCTACAAAATACATTCACTGTGACACCTAGATTAGTATTTGATTAAGAAATAGGATACTATAGCCTAGCCAAGTTGACACATAAAACTAACCATTACACAAAGTAACTTCCTTAATTCTATCATGAAACCAACTTTAGCTGTGGAATACATAATTGAGGGAAAAACTACATTTAATGGGTGGCAAATACTTCTGGTCTTTCCCAAATACACATAGACCTTCCCTTGCCACTTAAAATGTGGTCCCTGGACCAACAACATTGGCAGAACCTGAAAGCTTCTTAGAAATGCAGAATTTCAGGCCACATCGTAGATCATTCAGATTAGAACCTGCAATTTAACAATACCCCCAGGTGATTATAATACACATTAAAGTTTGAGAATTCACTACAGGTTAAAAACACATGAACATGTACATTTGCACACGTATGTTGAAAGGGGCTATCCAGAGTACACTAAATCCACTGCAATCTGGGATAAGAAATGGGACAACCAAGAGGTCCATGTTTTCCATATATCGTTGCAGATTTCACCCACCATGTACATTTAATGCCAAGCTCTTCAGTCATTCCCCAGATGCTAATTCCATGCTATACCCCACAGGTCAGCAATGCTTCTTGGGGTGGGTGGGTGAGAAACAGATGCCCAGTGGATGAGCTTTCTGATAGCTGGAGCCCCAGCAGTAAGGCTTAGAGCATGCTGGATGTCAGAAAGCTCCCAGGCTCATTGCTTTTCTCTTTACTTTTTCTCTAGATAAACAGAGGATTTGAGTCTCTTGGGCTGTCACTCCAATTCCTTTAAAGAGCACCAAAGAAAACAAAAAGTGTAGTAGGAAGAGGGCAGAAATAAAGTGCACAGCAGTCAAAGCAAATATCAGACAAGGCAAACTGAGTGGCATATATACTACAATAAAATGAAAGCACATCAAAGGAAAAACAATGGATTTATGGGTCTAAAATGTGAAGTTACTGACAGCAGTGCTAGTGACCTAAACTGTCAGAAGAAAAATGACGCTCTTCAGCTGTGGTTTCAGAGATTTAACCCTGTCTGGTTAATTATTTGAATGTCAGATAATTCTTTAATTTTTTATTTTATGCTTCTGTGTTCTGGTATTAAATTTTCTGAATCTGTTTATGTCAATTGGAATAGTGGGTTTCCAAAATTTTTGCACCAATTGAATTGTGGCTTTTGGGGATATATAATATAGCATTATTTTTCACCTGTATTGGTTATTCCCTTATCTATTATAATAGCTTGTATCCAAGAATTCATTGATTTCACTTTTTTTTTTTTTTTTCCCTGTCAGCTGCTGTGTCTTCCTGGGTGCTTCACTTCTCTCTTCTGTTCTTATTCCCTCAATGATTTAATGGTGTCGTTGTGGCTAGTCCTCTTGAATATAGACTGAAGAGTTAGTTCAATATTACATCTAAGTGTTTGCATAGCATTTTTCTCAAGAAGCACTAAAAATATTGCTCCTCTATAGCAGCAAACCAGGATTTTGTCTCAGGCAATTCCTGGCTTGTACGTAATCTTAAGCAAATTGCTATCTAAGGATTCTTCAACACTAAAATTCTATAATTCCACAATTTTTTATATTGCTTAATTCTTCAGAAATCTAGTTCCCCACTGGCAAAAAGGAACAAATTTGTTTTTACTTTAAATTTTAAACTTTAAACCTAATAAGACTTATTTTGCTGGAGGGGGTGATAGTTTAATAAATTTCTGCCTAAGGAATGGGCACATTTCATTCAGGAGACCTGTATTTTTGTCGATGAGAATGCCCAGGATTTGGTTTCAGGGGAAACCTTATTTTCCACTTCTGAGGCCAGTATTATTTCCCTCCACCCCCACCCTTTACCCCTCTGCTCTTTTCTTTCAAATAGCTTCACCTTGCAGGGTTGCAGAAATTTACAACCCAGAGGGACCACTGTGTCAAGGTTAATGCAGACAATACTGACATTGTTCTTGAAAAATTATCCCTTGCTCTATGCGGGAACAGTTGGTGCTGGGCAGACATCAAATGTTCCTGTGGCCATAAAATGCCTGTTTATTTTTTATTCCTTCTCTTCCCTCCACATAAGAATAAGATTCTTTCTAGAGGCCATCTATCATTGTTTGCCCAGAAATACAATAAAGAATATACAATATGAAAGGATGCTCTAGGAAATAAAACTTTGCTTTCTTCTTTCCCTAATACACCTGAAACCACACAAACACAGAGGGACAGAAATACTGAGAAGACTTGTAAGGGCAGAGACGTGAGAGCTTACAAACCTGTTGATGAAGCATTAGAAACTCCTAAAGCCCTGTGTTTCAGTTTGCCAGGGTTGCTATGACAAATACCAAACACTGGTTGGCTTAACCAACAGGAATGTATTGTTTCACAGTTTTATAGGCTAGAAGTCCCAAATCAAGGTATTGGCAGGCCATGCTGTGTCTGAAGTCTGTAGCATGCTGGTGGTTGCTTCCTGTTAGCAGTCTCTGCCTCTGTCACTTGGCCTTCTGTAATATTTGGTCTCCTTCTGTGGCTTCTACTTCTGTATCCAAATTTCCTTTGCCTGTAAGGATTCCAGTCATATTGGATCAAGTCCCACCCTGATTCAGTTTGACCGCATCTTAATATCATCCTTGGACATCCCATTTATGAATGTTTGCACTCACAGGACCAGAGGTTAAGACTGGAACAGGTCTCTGTGGGGGACATGATTCAATCTACCACACTGTGCTTCTCAGATTTTATTATACATAGAAATTACCTGGGGATCCTGTTACAATCCAGATTCTGATTCAGAAGTTCAAGGAGACTCTGTGTTTCTACGAAGCTCCCGGATCATGTTGACGCTGCTGCTCAGATGACCACACGTTGAGTAGTCAGGCCTTAGATGAAGCCATTGTCCTCCCTACCCTATGACTGAGAGTAAAGACCTAGGCTGAGAGAGTGGCTTTGCTACTCCAAGTGTGGTCAGAAGACCAGTAGCAGTGCCCTCCTGGCCATATTGGAGCCTGATCCCAAAGGAAAAATAAGTGCCCCTCTATGAATCTACCCAATATCTTGTCATACTTTTAACCAAGCGGAAAAGATTGTAAAAATCTCTACAAAAACATAAAAAACAAAACAAAACAAAACAAAACAAAGCCAACAAAGCAACCACTGCAACAAAAAGCCCTGAATTTCCCAATCTGTTTGCATGTCATTATCATGCCTCACAAGCCTAAAAATATTGATCCTCTGTATCGGCAAACCAGGATTTTGTTTCAGGCAATGGTAGCACAGACCAATTGCAAATGACTGTTTCTGTTGCACAATACTGTAGGGTTGTAAGACAAACAACAAGCTGGTGTCACTAAAATTTTGATGTTTTGTTCATCATGGATTGCTGGGCATTGAATCATGTCCCCCATAAAAGGCACGTTCAGGTCCCTGTGCGTGTGAATCCATTGGAGAATAGGACCTGTGAAGATGTTATTAGTTAAGGTGCCCAAACTGAATGAGAGTGGGGCTTAATCCAATAGGGCTGATGACTTTCAAAGCAAAGGAAGCTGGATACAGAACAGAAAGACAAGGGAAGAAGCCCAAATCCAGAAGTCAACAGAACCCAGAAGAGAAAGGGGAGGCTATCATCATGGTCCTGAAAGCCAAGCAACCCCAAGGACGGGCAACCAGCAAGAATGCTACCAATCAGGAAAGAAGAAAGCCTTCCAGCCTCTGAAACCATAAGCCAATGAATTCCAGTTATTAAGTCAACTCATTGTGTAGTATTATTGGTCATAGCAGCTAGGAAACTAAGACATTAATTTTTTAAATTAATTTGGATTTTTAAAAAAATATTGTGTTGAAATATTATTTATCATGATTATTGAGCTTTTTCAGTGCCCCTTTAATTTTTTGCCCAAGGTGAGTGCCTCCCTGATTTCAACCTAATCCCAGTTCTGAGCAGCAGGATTAGCATCACCTGGTAGCTGGCTAGGGAGGCAGAATCACGAGCCCCATGCCTGAGCTACTCAACCAGAATCTGCATTTTAACAAGATCCTGGAGAGATCTGTATAAACATTAACTTCTGAGAAGCATCCTTAAAAGATCAAGCTTTTCAAACTGGAATTGTCTCAATGTTCACTTCTCACGTTCCTCAGGAGGAAGACTTTTTACTTAATGTTGAGTTATGCAGCCTGAGGTTCTGTGCCTTTCTGCAGCATAGTTGGGCCCTAAATTTGTAAGAAGTGTATTTACATGGACATTTCCTTTGAGGAAAAGTCATGGGATCCTGTCTGCTTTTTTTTTTTTTAACTTAAGCATGTGTAGAAATAGATTTGAGCAAAGAAATGTGGCTTTTATAACTGGCAAGTAATCTCAGGAGAATCACAAGGTAACAAGAATAGATCTCATTTGAGTTTCTATTTTTAATTTTGTCTCATCATGAGGATGAAGGACAACAAAAAAGGCCCCAATTCCTTGATGCACACTCTCCTCCTTTAGATAGTATCTTTGAGGAGAGCTCTGAAAGGCATCACATGAATCCATTTTCAGAACAATCTTGGAATGTAATGAGAATGGAAAATGACACAATTATCTTCTCTTGTATCAGTGGTTGTAAGAAGAGTTTGGAAAGACATTAAATTAAGTCTATCCTTTGGGGAATTTAATTGTGTACTCTACCAATTGTACTGGTATGCTCTGGAAGGAAGCAAATACTTTACTTTCAAAAGAATTGAGTAGAAGTTTAAAGAGGTTTTTTACCAGAAAATTGTGTGTCTAGGTTTGTGGATGTTGGGTGAATTAAAATTTCTTCCAATATGCTATTTTTTAAGTTTCATTTACATGAGAAATAAGAAATATTTTTTTTTCTGGGTGAAATAAATTAGATGTTACATTTCTAGGGTGACTTTTATTTCAAGGTTTCCCTACAGTTAAGTTTTACCTAATATAACTCATGGCTCATGGATTACACTGTCTGTCTATGATATGCTGTTTGTGGGGTATCATTGGCCATTCATTGGTCACATCCATATAGCACAAAGATGAAGTAGACATTTAGCAATTTCGTTGACAATTTGATAACTAGAGGCTGAAGCGGCTCTCAGTGAGAAGTTCTGCCATGTGACATGCATTTGCAAATGCACGCGGAGAGTTTGGTTTGCCACTATGACTGGGTGGTGCTGTGGTATTCAGCATGCAGAAGTCAGGGATGCTAAACCTCCTCTGCAGGGGACACCCCACTCAAGGAAACACTGCCCCACCCTGAGGCAGACAGACCCTAAGGTGGCCTCCATCAACACCACTCTAGGGTGCTCACTCCCTTGTGTAATTCCCTTCCCTTGAGTGTGGATGGGACTCATGCCTTGCTTGTAACCAATAGATTACAGAACAAATGTATGTATGCGATTACATTTCAAAAGATTGTAACATGTCTTGCTAGGAACTCTCTTCCTTGCTAGCTTTGAAGAAGCTGGGTCATATGACAAGGAATTGAGAGTGGCCTCCATCCAACAGCAGCAAGAAAGTGAAGTCCTCACTCTGGAAGCCCAGAAGGAACTGCATGCTGGTAACTACCACAGGAGCTTAGAAAAGGCTCCTTCTCCAGCCATCCTCAGATGAGAACCAGCTCTGACCAACACCGTGATTGCAGATTGCAGAGAACCCAGCCAAGCTGTGCCTGGACTCCTGACCCACAGAATGCTGAGATAATAAATGTATTTTGTTTTACACTTTTTGGTGTATGACAATTTGTTACTCAGAGATAGATAGTGCATATATACCCCAAGTGTCAATATAGCCTACAGTAGGAAATACCCTGTCAAAACAGTATGGGTTGTCTACATTGATTATATTTTTAGTGATTTTCCTTCACAGACTTGATGAAGATAGACTAACTGGATTATTGCATACCTGGTCTTTCATATGGCACTGTCAACTCTTTAGGTGAGGGCCTTGCATGGCCCTGGTGCAGATTAAAGAGCTCAGCACATAGCATGTGCTCAAAAAAGTCTGTTAAATGAATAGTCATGCAAACCTACTTGTGAGACCTTAACTCATAGTCTATTAGTACCCATCTGCAGCCAGTATCAAAGAGGAGCACATGGGGGTGTAGAAGTAAAAAACCACTGTCTAAAAGAAGGTCAAATTGTAAATATATTGACTATCCAGATTAGGGACAGTATTTGAGGTTTGGTCTTATTTTATTAGTTTTAATAGTCCTATTTCCAAACATTGGTGAGTTTAAGGAAGGTTTCCAATATTTAAATGCAAGTTCCTCTGTTTGAGGAATTTTCTGATTCTGCCCAGAAGATGCATGTTAGCCTGGGACCCTTTACTCCTTCAATGGAGGAGTATGGATAGATTCTATGGTTTCTTCAGACACATGGAAGATATTCATATGGAATTTCATTTAACAGCAGGAAGGGGAAGATACTCATCATTTGGTGATCTAGGGCAAAACCAAAAGAGGGCAATAAATGTCTCCTTTGCATTTGCAAGGTTCTTTTGCATGTACACAACACTCCTTCCATCTAGAGATTGTATTTTCCAGCCTCTTGTACAGCTAGGTATGACCATATGCTATGTTAACCAACGGGATGTGAACACATATGCCATGTTACAATTTGGAATCATATTTTTACAAGGAAGGTACTTGCCATACCCCTCCCTTGCTTCCTTTCTGCTGACTGGGAAATGGTAAACATTGAAGCAACTGTTTTGAACACAGAGATGGAAGCAGAAGGGGACCAGGGCTGGCTCAGAAGGTACATTGGAGACAATGGTGTATGTTTCCTCCCTGCTTTGAGAACAGTGACATCTCTTTGGCAGCTTGAAATCAACTATGCTGGGAGTATTTGCACCATGACAATTGACAAGTGCTATGAATCAGGCTTTGTTTGTTTGTTTGTTTGTTTTGAGAGCTGGTTGTTAAACTTTTACCAGCAGACCACTAGATGGAAGTGATATGTTGAAAATTTTGGATCTGAATGGAGCAGAAACTCCCTCACCAGATTGCCTATATACTTCTGGACTGTCATGTGGAATCTCGTCTGTCTCCCTGAAAATGCTGAGCGGTGGGGCCTGTTTATTACAGCTGTTTAGCTTATATGCTAAGGCAGGATGCAAAATGCCAAATTTTGGAGGACTACCTCTCAGGCTTTCCCTCATTCATTCCATGGCATAATCTGGCCCTCTCACTGCTCTGAAAGAAGCTGCACTGGTGTGTATCCTTTCTGAAAAGGAAGGTCTCAGATGTAAAATACCTTCCCTCCAGACTCTGCCCCAAGCTGATGGCCTGGCTCTTCCCAGAGAAGCAGGTGTTTCATGTGAACTGCATGCTGAAGAGTCTTTTAAAACATGCTTCTGTTGGAGCCTGCAGAACTAAAGCAGCCCCATGGTTGGAATAAAGTCTGCTGCTCAGCAGTGGTCATGGAGGCAGGGAATGCTTTACAGAAAACTCTTCACTTAGCAGTTATTCTTATTTTATTAACAAAGTTTTCTATTAGAGCCTCTCTCCTCTGATTTCTTATCCCCATAGCAGTCAGGGTACACAACAATACTTTGCACTTCTGCTACATCGTAGACCTCCAGAGAGCCCTTTCATACCCAGTGTTGCTTGATCCTGTGAAGCAGCGGGGCTGGCAATAGTTTCACATCCAGTTTCAGATAAATGGATTGAGGGCCAGAGATGGTTAATGATTTTTTAATCTCATATAGCTACTGGTAACAGAGTGGGAAGAGAACCCATGCCTCTAAAACCTAGTTCCCTATTACAGAGGATACAGCCTTGCCTTTGAAATCACCAGCCCTGGGATTAGAATTTTCCTTAACAGTAGTTGCAAGATTTTGGGCAAGTTGCTGGATCTAAGCTTCAGTTTTCCCATTTGTAAAATGGGACTAACAACACTTCTGTCTTCTTCGTTGTTGTGACAATCAAATAACACCTAGCACAGTGTTTCATAGATGGAGTATTCCACAAAATGTCTGCCATTTTACTACTGTGAACCCAATACTAGGCAGGTGTTCTAGTTTGCTAATTCTGCCAGAACGCAAAACACCAGAGAAGAATTGACTTTTATAAAGGGGGTTTATTTGGTTACAAAGTTACAGTCTTAAGGCCATAAAGTGTCCAAGGTAAGTCATGAAGAATTGGCTACTTTCACTGGAGGATGGCCAATGGTGTCTGGAAAACCTCTGTTATCTGGAAGGCACACGGCTGGCATCTGGTCCAGAGTTGTGGTTTCAAAATGGCTTTCTCCCAGGGAATTCCTCTCTAGGCTGTAGTTCCTCAAAAATGTCACTCTTAGTTGCCCTTGGGGTGTTTGTCCTTTCTTAGTTTTTCTGGAGCAAAAGTCTGCTTTCAAAGGCCATCTCCAAAATGTCTCCGTAAGCTGCAGTTCCTCTCTCAGCTCCTGTGCATTCTTCAAAGTGTCCTTCTTGGCTGTAGCAAGCTCACTCCTTCTGTCTGAGCTTATATAGTGCTCCAGTAAACCAATCAAGGCCTATGCCTAATGGGTGGGGCCACACCTCCATGGAAATTATCCAATCAGAGTCATCACCCACAGTTGGGTGGGTTGCATCTCCATGGAAACACTCAAAGAATTACAATCTAATCAACATTAATACATCTGCCCACACAAGATTGCATCAAAGATAATGATGTTTTGGGGGCATAATACATCCAAACTGGCACTGCAAGGAAGGGCTAACTGCCATTTGCTCTTCTGTTTTTCAGACTTTGAATCTCTGTTTGATCTTGGCATTACCTCTGGGTTCATACTGAAGTTACCCTGGGTCTGCTCACACTTGCAAAATGAGTTCCTGGTAGCCACCAAAAATCCCCACTCTATGCTGTTACCTTCCCAGATAAAGAAGATGGCTTGGATACTGGCAAGGAAGAAGAGCATTTTCATATGGGTAGAAGTTGCTGAATAGAATTCAAGTTCTCAACAGGGGATCAGATGATCCTTTACTCCAAACCCAGTTCATCTCCTCACACATGATTTTAAGAACCTTACACAGGCTGAAAATTCATTGTATTTCAGTTTTCTGTGCCATTTTCCTGGGACCATATCTGAAAATCAGTATCAACCTCAGAAGAGAGGCTGTGGAGTTATACATAGATCCCCTTTTCTGGAAGGTGCATGCATTCCCAATCCAACCGCTACAGAATTGGCTGTTAATGGCTCAAGGCTGACTTTTTCTCTGGAAAATTGCCCTCAGTTGATGGAGTCACTTGACGCAGAAGTTGTACTCTACAGCTCTGAACCAATGATTGATGGATGTGGGGGTATAAGAGGCACATCCATTCTTCTTAAGGTAGGATTATTTTTTGGTGTGATTTTTGTTTCAGATCTTTTCTGTGGAATCGGATTGCAATTCACCTCCAGCAGAGATCATAGTCTTGCTGATCTCCACCCCCACCCCTGTCTATTCACCATCCCTCACTCACTTTCTCCTAACAGCATCCACTCAATAAATCTTAGTCACTTGGATCCCTGCCTCAGGCTCTGCATCGAGGGACTCCAATCTATGACAGATCTCTCCACTTCTGATCTGGAAATGTAGCAATTTCTTTCCATGATTCCTTATGGAGCTTTTAGAACTTGATTTTCCTCCCTTGCTTCTAATATTCCTAGGGGCAACATGTCTTTTCAGCCTCTAGTTCTAAAACTATTGCCTCTGCCAGTCCAGCACCTGCTACTAAGATGCTGTATGTGAGATGGCGGAAGGAGATGGACTCCTAAAGCACTTTGTACCACTCCACTTCCAAACTGATGTACAGAGGTAGCTCACTACTTTTTAGGGAGATAGAAATAATCTTCTTTCCTTGTAGGAGATTTTATTTAAAGATGACACCAGCGGAAAAACTCTCCTGCTTGCCTTTTTAATCCTAGTGGGCTTCATTGGACCAATCTCTTTCTTTGTTAGTAACCATTTCAGGTGAGCTGAAGAACATGTAGATGGGTTATTTATGGGCCTTGAATTGATGGAAGTGGGACTTACATTGTGAAGATGATAGAAAGAGAGATTTTCAGGTATAGTGACAAATAATTTGAAAGGAACTCTTGTTTATTGCAGTCTAAATTTCCCTATTTTAGAGTTATAAGATAGATTAAATATTATTGCTATTGATATCTGATGGCAAGTTCATATACATAGTTGTGAGGTACCTATGAATGGCACTAATGTTCAACACCCACGTTACCTAAGACATCGCCCCAGAGAGAACCAAGTGGCATGACTCAGAGAGCTATGCTGAAAGGTGCACCAAGGATTTACCTATCCCTCTACACCTCCACTGAGAAGTCTTCCAGCTTTCCTGCCCTTCCCATAGAAGATTTCTCAGACCTAGATGAGTAGCAAAGAGAATTCTTTCCCTGAGTCTCTTATAATAAGAAGAAATCATATATTTTGCATGAAACTTTTTAAAGGCACAGCTACTTGCCATTATCTAATATTTTTCTAAAAACATGCCTTTTTTAGAGATGAAAACACTGAGAGTCTGAAAGTTGAGTGACTTGCTCAAGGTCACACAGTTAAAACAAAGTCAGGACAAAAATCAGGGCAAGAAGACAGGATTATAAGGCGTGCCTGGTGGCTTTGAAAAGAAGCATCTATTTGGACTCTGATTTAGAAGTTCGGCAAGTAATAGCTGGATGGCATCTCAGATACTATCTAACCCAGTATTTTTGAATCTGTAGACCATGATCTGTCAGTGGCTCAGGAAACACAGTTCACTAGGTTCCAAATCACCTGCATTAAATTTACAAACAAATAACTGTATGGAATAAAATAGAAAATGTCAGACTATATCACATATAGTAAAGATAAGTACTGTTTAGTGAAACTTTTATTTCAATTATGGTTGTGTAAAACAAATATCTTCCTGTGTACATTTTAATTTGCGATGCTTGAAAGGCGCTGAGCTAGCAGCTTCAGTTTTACAGATGGAGGAAACTGAGGTCCAGAGGATTGAGGCAACAGCCTGAGGTCATGAAGCTAATTACTGGGAAAGCCTTGAATAGAACGCAGGCACTTTGGGTGCGTGGATTTGTGTGTGTGTGTGCAGAATGTCAGTGCATTCTTCCTGCTCTGACCTCTTTTCCAATCCTTGTGTAATGTAGCAAAGGGAGCTCAAAATCTCATCTCCCACCAGTGTTGGACAATGACTTAATAAGACTTTGCTTTTCAGAACAGAAATGAATCCTGTTTGTTTTGAAAGGAGGACTTAACCTAACCAGCAATTGGATGTTGAATAAAGGTCTTGTGGGGTCAAGGTTAAAACAAGGAACTTGTTTGTGAAGCTTCTTGGGGGAGTTGGGAATTGAGAACTCTAGGTATTCCTGAGAAGCAGCTGAAATTTCCCTGCTCTGCTGGCTGTACATTCAGGAGAAGACAAAATGCACCAGAGGAACTGAAAAGCAGGAGCTAACTTTTGCTGGAGAGCTCACACCACTGTAACTGGGGAAGGGAGGGAGGTGATGGGTCCCAGCGCTCAGCAGGAGGGCTGGATGTGATGAATTGCAGATTCTATTTCCCTAGGGTGGCATGCAAAGCCTTTGAGCAAGTCATTTAGCTGTTCTGTGTCTTAGTTTCTCATCTGTAAAATTGAGATAAAAATCCCTCATTATCTTGCCAAGCTGGATGGAGGATTAGTTAGGTAAAATTTGAAGATGAGTAAGGGTTATATATTTTTACTACTGTTAAAATAAGGAAAGGAGGGGGAATGCATGAAAAAGGAAGAGAAAGCCAAATGCTATTGTTCATCAAAATCAGGTCCTAAGCATCTAAATTACATGGCTTGTGTTACTTTCTCAAATTGTAAAAACCAATCTTCCATCCTTAAATGATACTGTTATTTTTATGAATAAAAGACTTCTTTCAATTAAAAAAGCTCCCAATGGCTGAAGCTGAAAAAGTTTGAGCAAGAAAATAAAGAAGCATTGGTTTATATCCCAAAGTATAAAATAAATATCAGTGAATTTATACTGAGACCAATAAATGATTGAATAAATAAATAAATGGGGGAGAAAAGACAAACTTCCTTTGCAGAATAATTCTCAATAATTTGGGGAGATTCTCCACCCTCAAGGAGAGGAAACATAGCTCCTCAAGGGTGGGCTGTGAATAATGCCTTCCTTACAAAGGACAGGGTATGGAGGGGGTCTAGGAGAGTAATTTTACAGTGGAGAAATCAGACATATACTACCTCAGCCAGGTGACCAGTTGAGGTCACCAGTCATGTCCTGTTGTTAGCATGTACCCTTAATATGATTTGATGAGAATGGTACTTCATCTCTGCGGTCTTCCTCCCCAGAACCTATAACTCCAGTCTAATCATGAGAAAAACAACAGAAAGTCCCAATTGATGGGCATTCTAAAAAATAACTGACCAATATTCCTCAAAACAGTCAAGATCATCCAAAACAAGGAAAGTCTGGGAAAATGTCACAGCCAAGAGCCTAAGGAGCCATGGCAACTAAATGTAATGAGGTAACCTGGATGGGATGCTGGAACAGAAAAAGGGCATAAGGTGTATACTAGGGAAATCTGAATGAAGTATGGACTTTAGTTAACAATAATCAGTATTGGTTCATTAATTGTGACAAATAAACCAAATACATGTAAGATCTCTATAATAGGGGAAATTGAATGTGAGGTATACGGGGACTCTCCGGACTGTCTTTTGACTTTTTTTTTTTTTTTAACATCAAAATCTATTTTGGAAAAAAAAACCATTTAATAAAAATAGACTTTCTAACCTAAAAGTTATGTTAATTTCAGATCAATCAGAAAACATATACTATGCCCCTCCTCCTCCAAATGACAGGCACATGGTGGGCGGGTGAGGCACAGTGTATCAACACACCCTGCAGGAGGAATACAGAATGGCATAAATGCTAACAATTATAAATGCTGAGACCATAGAGAGAAGCTCATAGAATAAATGAAATTTGGTTAGTATTTGCAATTTCCTCCAATAATTTCTTTGAAGCATCTAATTTCACCAACTTAGGTAAGGGGTGGTGCTGTGAGAAGGAGCCAGTTTGGTGATGTGTTTAGTTTTGAACATATTAAACTCAAGGTGCTTGTGGGATATCCAAGTGTAAATATCCCATGGAATCTGTGGGTTTTCCCACAGGTATGGACTTGGGCATTATCCACCTTCAGCTGCTAACAGAAGCTGCAGATGATGTGGGAAGTATGTGATGGTCCTTTGCTTACAGAATTGTTGACATCGGTAAGCCATTTTGTGGTATGCACAGGGAATAAAAGCACCAGTTGTACTAATTACTAGCTGGAATTTTAGGCAAGTCATATTAGCTTTCTGAGCCTCAATTTCCCAATGTATAAAAAGATCCTCTCTACCCTTGGTTTGGATGGGAGGATCTAAGGGTGTCAGGTATGGGTCTTCTGTAATGTGTAAAGAGCTACAGAGATGTAAAATGGTCACTGATAAGTGATGTTGAACAAATTGACTTCAAGATTGAAATCTCTAAGACCTCAGCTTTCCAAAGGCTTGAGTTTAATTGAATGTCACTGTTCTCTTTTGGAGACCCAACTTCCAAATACGACTTTGATCTGAGCAATATTGGGAAGATCTTTGTGAGTCATTTTTCTTACCTCATGTTCAGCTTTTTTTTTCCTAAAGTTTTAACAAGATTACATTTCCTATCATTCCAGAGTAGCATTTCAAGGGAAACCAGAAGCAATTTTTACTTTCTTAATGACAATTAGTATTTCTGTTTGTAAAGTCCTAATCAGCCTTTTGCTAGATGTTCTTATCTGTTTTATTAGCATGATGTGGAGACCCAGGGCCCGGGCTCCCCCTCCATATGAAAAGCAAGTCACTACACATAGCCACCTACATGACCAGACAGAAGTTAATGGTCAACAGACCTCCTAAAGGAGGAAAGAATGTACAGATAGTCTGTAAACTGCTTATCTTGTAAAGCATGGACTCTCCCCTCCCCTGATCACTGTTGATAATGAATCTCCAGACCCCTGTGTCATAAGACCCTGTTGAAACTCTGTTCCCATACCCTATGGAATGACTTTGTCCTAAATCCTTATATGCTGTCCCTTGTACTCCTGCCTTTGTGGTGTGCTGACTTCTTGAATGGCCACCACTGAGAAAAATCTTCTCCTATTCATAAGTCCTAATAAAACTCATATATGACTCTGGATGTAGAGTATTGTTTGGTCTTGGAGCTGTGCCTACCTGAGCCCTTTAAGGGTTGGGTTGGAACAATTGGTGAGCCATCCAGGAGACCAAAGAGCTACCAGCCATAATGGGGAAGGGGATTGGGAAGGGAGAATCTGTGCAGAAATCCCAAATTGGCCTATGTAATCCATGTGGAGAGGGGTGGCTGCCCTCCTGGACAAATGGGAGGGGTATGGGAGACAGTATGGGGATGCCCTGAAAACTCCAGCAAGGTTGCTAGCTGTTCTGCAACAGATAGCAGGACAAATAAATTTAAACAAAAAGAAAACAGAATGCCAAGTAGTGGTGGCCATAGCCTGGCCCCTTTTAGGAACCTTACACATGGCCACAGAGGCAGAACAGGTGGCAAAACAACATCCTGCTATCTAGAGGAAGAATTAAAATTAGAGAGAGGTACATGGCTCACTCAACTGGACATGAAAGATGCCTTAACTGAGTGTTTGCACCATGTGGATAAGGAAACATTAGCCTGTAGGTATGCTTAAGCCTGTGGTAGCAAATTACCCCAAGTTTGAGTCTGGAGAATACCCCAAGCTCAAGTACCAAAGCATGGAACCCCAGAGAATCCTCCTTGGAAGAGGAGGAGAAGGAGGAATGGAAGGTGTAGAAGGATGAAGAGCCCTGACAAATATGCCCCATAATACAACAGAAAAGGAAGCTGTCACATGATTGACCTCCTGGGGTTCAGAAATTCCGAACTCCTGAAGAGAAATTCCATGTTATTATGAGAGACAATACCATTTCTGAATTGGGTGGTTGAGGGCAGTGGTAGAGACAAAAAACTAGTGAGTCCCTACCCAATTGGCTTCTGAGGTTATGGGTCACTGGAGCAGAGGTAATAGTGCTTTCTGGGGTAGAGATGAGTAAATTGGAGTCTATTACCACCCACCCTTCACTACAACAAGGCTTGTATGCTACCTCAGTTAATACAACCACCTACTTATTGGAATGGCTGAGTCACAGGTGTAAGGCTGCATGGCCTAATGAAGGGGATATACTTCACAATACCCCACCACTGGCAAAATATGGAGAAGCTACATTTTAAGGGGGCTGGGAATGAAACACACCATTTATCCTATGGCTTTCATAGGTCCTAACACTGAAGCTTTTACTGCAGGAATGAAAGACATGATATTGCATAATGCCCCCAACCATTACTATGGGGCTCTCGTGTCTATCCTAAGTGCACTAGTAGGATAGCCCATTTCTCTTACCACTTAGGCTATAGAGAGCCTCAGAGAGTCAAAAAAGCTGTGGAAAAAATGGAGAGGGAGTAAGAGCAGTGGGAAAATCTCCCCATGAGTATGACAGCCCTAATCAGTTATTCTGCAAACAGATGTGGGTGGATCTCATTGTTGCAGGCACAGAGAGAGAGGCTATAGATAGGCAACTGTTCTGGTTTGCTAAAGCGTCTGAAATGCAATATACCAGAAATCAATTGGCTTTTTCAATGGGGATTTTTAGGTCACAAATTTACAGTTTTAAGGTCATGAAAATATCCAAATTAAGGCATCAAGAGGTAGACAACCTCTCTGAGGAAAGGCAATGTCATCCAGGGTTCTTTTGTCACATGGGAAGTCACAAGTCTGGCTCTGCTGAACCTTTTGTCTTGGGTTTAGCTTCAGTGGCTTTCTCCAAAATGTCTCTTGGCTTCTGTCTCAGCTCCTATGGATCCTTGCTTCTCCCAGGGGCAAACTCTGGCTTACATATCTTAGCTTCTCTGAGCACTCTCCAAAATGTTTCTGCCTTTTATCCTCTCATAGAGGACTCCATGAATGATGATTAAGACCCACCTTTAATGGGCAGGTTCATATCTCTATGGAGAAAACCTAATCGAAAACTCCCACCCACAACAGGTCTGCCACAAGAGTGGATTAAAATAACATGGCCTTTTATGGGATACCTAATAGATTCAAACCAGGACAGCAACCTAATGCAGTCCTGGTAAGACTATGGAGCAAACTGGCTAAGGACCAAGGATTTACTAAAGTTGAGCTCCCAGTCCTCCAAAAGAAAAAGGAAGTAAGGAAAAAACCACCATTCAAAGCCTTAGCCCAGGAGCCCTCTGCTCTCCTGGAAGAGGCTTGACAAGCCCCTTTCCCTCTTTCATAGGGAAGAGGTCAAGATCCCTGAGTGTGAACAATAGCTAGGGACCTTGGGGATCTAAGGCCACATGTAGAATTAACCATATACTGGTCCCCTACTAACCAGCAGCAAATGTTAGCACTAGTAGACATGGGTGCTGAATGTAGCTTGATCTATGGGAATTTAGCCCTATTCCATGGGCCAGTACTGAGTATAGATGGCTATGGGGGGAAAATGATCCAGGTAAAGCGAGATAGTCTAACTTTACAAATTGGGAGATTGCAACCCCAAGTGTATATTGTATATATTTCCCCTATACCAGAATACATTGTAGGAACTAACCCTCTACAGAATGCCACATTGCAGAACACTATGGAGGAATTCTGCTTCTGGCAAAGAGTGATTAAAGTGGTACTGAAAGGACAAGCTAAATGGTTTCCTCAGAAGGTCATGGCTACAAAACAATATAAACTTACAGAAAGACACCAAGAAATATCAGCCACTATCAAAGAGTTGGAGTCAGTGGGGATAATAATACCCATCCATAGCCCTTTCAATAGTCCTTTATGGGCAGTAGGAAAGCCTGATGGAACATGGCATATGACAGCAGATTATCAGGATTTAAACACAGTAACACCACCATTGTATGCTGTAGTCCCAAATATCACAGGTTTATTACAAGAAATTAGTATTTGATCTTACTAACTCTTTCTTAGTATCTCCCTAGAAAAGTCAAGTCAGCCTGCATTTGTCTTCTCTTGGGGAGATCAAAACTGTACTTTTACTGTGCTTCCCCAAGGATGTATACATAGCCCGACCATCTGCCATGGTCTCATGGCAAAGGATTTGGCTAAGTGGAGAAGTCCCTCAAGTGTAACTCCATTTCACTATATTGATGATGTCATGCCAACCAGAAACACTCTTTCAGAATTAAAAGAAGGCTCAGACTCATTGCTATCTCAGCTTGAAAGTTGGGTTGTGCAGTCAGTTGTGACAAACTGCAAAGCCCTCGCTGCTCTGTCAAATTCTTGGGTGTTGTATAGTCAGGTAAGATAAAATCTATACCTTCTGGTGTAATTGAGAAGGTGCAGTGTTTCCCCACACTGCAAATGCCAAAACAACTAATGGCTTTCTTGGGGTTATTGGGGTACTGAAGACCTTTTGTTCCTCCCTTGGCCCAAAAGTTAAAACCTTTGTATATTTTGACTAAGAAAGGCCATTCCTGGGAATGTGATACCTCCCCACAGGCTGCTTTTGAAAAGACAAAAAGGGCAATAGCACAGGCAAAAGCACTGTGTGTGTGTGTGTGTGGGGGGGGGGGGGTGAAGATCCAGACCTTCCCTGTGAATTGGATGTAGCCAGCACTGATATTGGCTTTGGGTGGAGTCTGTAGCAGAGGCAACATTCTAAATGAATGTCCCTTGGCTTTTGGTCAGAATTATGGAAAGGCGCAGAACTGAGATACAGCCCTGTGTCAGTTTGAATGTATTATGTCCCCCAAACACCATTATCTTTGATGTAATCTTGTGTGGGCAGACCTGTCAGTGCTAATTAGATTGTAATTCTTTGAGTGTTTCCATGGAGATGTACCCCACCCAACTGTGGGTGATGACTCTGATTGGATAATTTCCATGGAAGTGTTGGCCCACTCACTCAGGGTGGGTCTGAATTAAATTACTGGAGCACAATATAAGATCAGACAGAAGGAGCAAGCTGCTACAGCCAAGAGGGACACTTTGAAGAAAGCTGCACAAGAGCTGCAGACGAGAGACAGTTTGAAGATGGCCATTGAAATCAGACTCTTGCTCCAGAGAAGCTGAGAGAGGACAAGTATCCCATGTGCAATGAAGAGTGACATTGAGGAACTGCAGCCTAGAGAGGAACATCCTGGGAGAAAGCCATTTTGAAATCAGAACTTTGGAGCAGACACTAGCCATGTGCCTTCCCAGGTTTTCTGGACACCATTGGCCATCCTCCAGTGAAGGTGCCTGATTGCTGATGGACACTTTATGGCCTTAAGACTGTAACTGTGTAACCAAATAACCCCCCTTTTATAAAAGCCAATCCTTCTCTGGTGTTTCGCTTTCTGGCAGCATTAGCAAACTAGAACAAGCCCCCTGGAAAAACAATTGTGTGCTGCATATGTTGCCTTATTGCAAGTGGAGGGACTGATGCAGAGATGCCCAGTCACCTTGAAAATGGCCATCCCTATTAAAGGGTGGATAACTGACATGGCTTCTAAGCCACACTCTGGAAGTGCCCAACTGAGTACACTAACCAAATGGAAAACCTACTTGTTAGGGCACAGCATTTTCTGTACCAGCCCTCTGAGGGCAGAAATGCATTAGATTCTTGGACCAGTGTCCTATATAGATGATTCAACAGCTAGTCACTGCACATGAAATAACTGTTGAAATATCCACTGTTGAAGGCATGGGTACCATTCCTGAGTCACCTTGGTACACTGATGGTATGCTAGCAGACAGTCTCCCACATGGACAGCTGTGGCAGTGCAACCCAGTACTGACACTATATGGTGGAAGACTGGTGCTATGGAAAGCAGCCAATTGGCTGAGTTAATGGCAGTATGGGTGGTATTGATGCATGAACCAAGAGATGTGCTAACTGTCTGTACCCATAGCTGGGCTTTTTACAAAGGCCTTATGAGCTGGATGGCAACATGGAAGCAGGAACAAAAGACAGTCATACATCTCCCCCCCCTCCCTGGGGACAAGAATTATGGAAAGACATCTGGGATGCCTGCCAATGATGAAAGGTGACTGTCTATTATGTCCCTGCCCACACTCCCAACATGTTAGCCAGAAATGTGGAAGCATATGAACTCACATAGATTCACTGGAAAAGTGGACACTGATGGTATCAGACCCTGTGGTGTCCAGCTCAGTAGTTCCAGCTGTCAATCATGTGCCAACAGCTAGTGGACATTATTATAGAGTGCCTTTTGTGCTCCCTGCATTGACCACATAGGCTACCACACCAGATAGGACACATCAGCTGGTCACAAATCCCAGTGACCCAGTGGCAAGTGGATTACATCAGTCCCCTTCTGCTTTCTGAGGGGGTGAGGTATGCTTTTACTGCCATGGACATGGCTACAAGATTTTAGTTAGCTTTCCTGGTGGGGAAGGCGAACCAGGGGACCACCGTCTGCTGTTTGGAAATGGCAAGTGCTCTGTATGGTGTGCCTACACAGGTAGACAGTGATCAGGGGACCCCTTTCACTGGGAAAATAGCCCAATCCTGGGCCATGGAACAGGACATCATTTGGACATTCCTTCTGCCCTATAATCCCACAGGTACAGGCCTTATTGAAAGAGTGAATGGTTTGTTAAAGGAACAGCTAAAAAATGATGAGAAGTCCTGGCAGCAGGGGTCTAAGAGGCCCTGTTAGGTTTTAACTCACTTGAATGCCATGCCATGGATTGTGGTACCTGCCCCCAGTGAAATGCTGATGGCTGGACTAACACAAGCCCTAACAATACAAGTCAAAGGGCCCACTGCTTTGCAGCTGAAAAAAGGAAATAATTTGTTGTTGCCTGTTCCTCAGACTATACAACATGGGGAAATGAGGTCAATTGGCCTTGACACTGACCTATGCAGTCACATTGGTTAGAAATTCTGTTTCTGAGGAATAGGAGTCACCCAAAATATTGTAATAAGACCTCAATTTATATAGAAAATGCCTGTTAAAATCTCCAATCACCAATTCAGGGCCTCCTACTCCCATGGGATCCTTATGCATGACTATGTAGACTTATCTTATGCCCAGATTAACAATTGATGCAATGATAGAAGACTCTCAAGACTTGCAGGGGGAGAATATCTGTTATTTAAACCCTCCCCATAATGTTCCTCTGCATGGTACTTTGTTATCAACAAATGGAACTCTAGCATGCATATTATCAGATCAGCAGAAATTACCCCCTATTGTTCCCCCAAAACATCTTTCTTTTTGCCCATAGCACCCTGCCAAACACTGTCCTACAGTGGGATTGAGCAGTAACTCATACCCACAATTAAATCCAATGTTGGGTTTGCATGGACTTGCCATCTTCGGGTGCTACTGGTCTTCCTTGGACTGTGACCCCTGCAAATTTGGCAGTGTGGAATATCCCACTGGCATGGCAGAATTCAGGGCATCAGAAAATCTGGAAAAGAATCTTCTCATTTAAGACTGAAATTCAGCTACCATCCTGTAATGAGACCAAGGCTTAGATCTTCCTTTTATGGGCATAGGTTACCAAGCTCTGACCTATATTGGGCTATGCTGTATGTGATCATTTAGGGTGACTGAGGGCAGAAGATTTAGCAGTGGACCATTTTGTACCTGTCTGTATGAACAACTTGATGGGATTCATGATGTGGGTGGCTACCTCAAAATTGTATAATTTTACTGTTAAGCTACAAAGTGACAGTTTCTCCCACTGGTAAGATACCTCCAAACAATATGGAGTAATGGAGCATATCCTTACCCCAAGGGATGGCTTTGGACCTGTAAGCAATATGGTTGGACCAATTTACCCTATAAATGCTGTACATGGGGACAGCCCTATGTCCCTGCTACCTTATATGACTCTTTACTCCATACTCTTAGTAATTGGGAAATGGTTAAAGCCAGATATAGAATAAAAATGCACTCCTTGTTGGGGAGCACTGATGGAAATAAAGTTTATTTATCTGCTTTGGAAAAAAATGCACTCCGTGGTGGTATTATCCTTTAGCCATTCTTGCACCAAGTTGAGCTACAATAGTTACTGAAAAACGTGGCAGCTTTAGCCAATCACACTGCCCAAGTACTTAATGATCCCAAAATAGCTATATGATTGCTAAATTAAGAAACCACACAGCTTAGGAAAGTAGTTTTACAAAATAGAATGGCCTTAGACATCCTCACTGCAGTACAAGGCAGCACTTGTGCCTTAACTAATGTGCAGTGCTGTGTATATATTCTTGATCATTCACCCAATGTTTCAGATATTTTGAATCATATGTTAGAGCACATACATAATATTGATCAATTGTCAGTACCCCTTATATAAATGGTTTAATTCCCATTCTTGATCATGGTAGCATCTCTTTGTAGGGTTGTTATCTCTCTGTGTGGGACTTCTGGTGTTCTGTTGTCCCTTATACTGTTGTGGAATATAGATACAATGTCTGTCTTATGGTCAAAGTAGTCTGTTGTGTGGCGGTGGATTGTGGGGATCCAGGGCCAGGGTCCATCTCCATATTGAGAGTAAGTTTCTGCATGTAGCCGCCTACATGACCAGGACAGAAGTTAAAGGTCAACAGACCTCCTCAAAGAGGAAAGAAGGTACAGGTAGTATTATAAACTGTTTATCTTGTAAAGCATGGGAAGTCTCCTCCCCTGATCATGGTTGATAACAAATCTTCAGACCCCTGTGTCATGAGAACCTGCCAAAACTCTGTTCTCCTACCCTGTGGACTGTCTTTGTCCTAAACCCTTATAAGCTGCCCCTTGCACTCCAGCCTGTGTGGAGCACTGACTTCCCAAATGGTGGCCACTGGGGAAAATGTCCTGTTCATAAGTCCTAATAAAACTCATGTCCGACTCTGTGCCTAGTGTGCTCTTTGGTCTTGGGGCTGTGCCTACTCGAGCCCTTCAAGAGCTGATTTGAAACACATATATGGTAGGGCATGAAAGGAATGATGGAGAAGCCAGTGCAATTCTCACTGTCAGAAGTCACGTAGTTCATACCAAACTAAGCACTGAGAAGCCAACCAACCCAAGGAATATACTCAATTTGAGTTATAATCAAGAAAATGAAGAAGCATGAATCATGCCAGAGATTTGTTTTCCTCACTTGCACACCATGGCTCGAGGAACAGAGCTTTCTTCTCAATTAAAATAACAGCACACTCTTCCAGGTGTGAGCTTGACTGTCTTCTGGCCATAGATTTCTCCTGCTATTAACCTTTTCAAAGTGTCCAGCACTGGAATTAAATGCTCTTGTCTCAGGTTTCATTATGAGGCTGTGAAGTCTTTGACCTATTCATGTTAAGTGTTCCCTTCTTTTTGCCTGAAGACTGTCCTGCCTCCTAGCAAGTTCCCACAAAGGTTACGGAGAGAGTAGAAGGGTAGAGGTATAATGAAGAGGAGGTCTTTCCCTCCTTTGGAGCACACAGACAATATTCCTTCTCAATTAATACCCACCTACTGGCTGGTTAGCCTTTTGAGTGGCTTTGGCAGCATCAAGCTCTCTGAAGCACATTTAGAGTAGACCCCCAGGTGGGAACGATAATCTGCATTTTCAAAACTCCTTTTGATATATACTTAAAAAAAATCTGAATAACAGGGGAATGAATGTGAACAAAATGAAATTAAGAAGCTGGGTCTTTTGTGCTAACACAAAGGGTTGTTCAATGCAGGAAAATACTGATCATGACAAGTCTTTCCTAGGGAAGAAAGATTTATCAGCATTAAGGTCAGGAGGGAGCTAAGATCCTAAACAGGCAATTTCTCAATCCACCTAAAGGGAATGTGATGCACCAAGAAGGAATTATTTTCATGAAAATTGTATCTAGCAAGTAGTAGACTCATGTTCTTTTATTTTCTCATCCTTCATCCTCACTACCTTTTCCAATTTCAAATAATTTCAAGTGACAGATGATCTTAAGCCACATTTTAGTAGCAAAAGAGTTACAAATGTTTTTGAATCCCAGTCCTTCCACTGAGGTAATTTGTGACCTCAGGCATGGGACATTAAGTCTCTGAGACTAAGCGTCTTCAAAAAATGAAGATATTAATTTATGTATGAGAGTTTTTGAGAAGATTCAATGTGAAATGTCTATGGGAAAGCTCCTTGTAAAACATTATACAAATATGTGGCATTGTTGTTAAATTGTCCTATCACCTTCAGTTATGACCAAACCAACATTTCTAAATGTTCAAAGGAAACATAATTTAAACCAAACCTGCAAATATAGTTGAGATGGTTAGGTTTATGTGTCAACTTGGCCAGGTGATGGTATCCAGGTGTCTGGTCAAGCCAGTGTTGGCCTAACCATTACTGCAAGGACATCTGTGGCTGGTTAGTAAACCAGAAGGCTGGTTTATTAAATCATGTCAATTGGCTGCAGCTGTGATTTATTATGTCAATGAAGGGCATGTCTTCCACAATGAGAGAATTCAGTCAACTGGATTTAATTCAATCAGTTGAAGACTTTTAAGCAAGAAAGAGAGAGCACCTTCACTTCTTCTGCTAGCTGGTAAAGTGTTTCCTGAGAAGTTCATTGAACAACTTTGTCAGAGTTGCCAGGACACTGCCTGTCCTATGGGATTTGGACTCATGCATCCTGCCCTACAGAATTTGTACTCATGCATCCCTGCATTTGTGTGAGACACTTTTATAAAATCTTGTATTTATAGATATCTCTTGTTGGTTCTGTTTCCCTAGAGAACCCTAACTAATACAACAGTCAACTGTGATTGAATGACCTAGGATCATAAGAGTTGCCTTTTCCCAGGGGCCAGAATGCTGAAGACAGCATTCCTTCATGATGAATGGTCAGGTTAAGTGTAACTTGAAGATCTGGGTGAATTCTGAAATTAAGAGAGGGAGATGAGCCCACTCAGTAACTTGGAGAAAGGATTCTGAATAGGATAAGGCCTAAAAGAAAATTTCAAAAGCCAGGAAGAGCATGAACGACTAAGTAGATGAACATTCTTGGTAAGCAGTTGGATCTAGTGCTGCTAACCACAAATCCTCTAGCATAATGCCCAGGAGGACTGGCTGGAGGAATCCCCAGGGATTCAGCTAACTCTTTCATACTTTAACGGCCTTCCTATCCACCCTTCACCTGAGAGGCAACTGTTATTTAGTTATTTGTCTGCTTCTTTATTGATGGTCTTCTTCCACTGGAATGAAAGCCACATAGGAGCAGAGTCCTTGTTTGTCCCCATCAAAGTACCTAGAACAGTGGCTGGGAAGCAGTAAAAGCAACACCATCAAAATCTGTTGAATGATTTGTTGTTGTTGAACACAGTATGGGGAGAAACAAATGCAGGAGTGACTGAGCCCTCATTTTACTGAATCAATGAAGAATGCAGAGTTAATGTGTGATATTCAATCATTGATAATTGTCAAAAGATTTGCTCTGGAAATCTTTCATTTGTTGACAATAAAACAAAACAAAACAAACAAAACAAAACAAAAACAAAACAACAACAACAACAAAAACAGCCCCAAAGAGTAGACATACTATGCTCTGATCTGCAAAGCTTATTTGATAATTCAGATGATTCTACTGTTGCTCTCTTATAACCAAAGTTGGAATGTAATTATTTAAAATATAACTGGCATGCAAAATGAATACTAACTACTTATATTTAGCTATTATGCTATTTCTCTATCAGCTATTTAACTCACCCTTAGAAATCAATAATTTGTAAAGTCCATCTGAATTATCCTGGTCTAGTTCTGTATTAGTTTTCTATTGCTGCTATAAACAAATGGTAAAAAATTTGGTAGTTTGGTAGTTTAAAACAGCACAAATTTATTCTATTGCAGCTTCAAGACCAGAAGTCTGAAACGGGCTTCCCTGGGTTAAAATCAAGGTGATGACAGGACTGTATTGCCCTTTCCAGTTTCTAGAATTCCTTGGCTTCTAGTCCCCTTGCATTTTCAAAGCCAGAAATGAAATGTTGAGTCCTTCTCATGCTGCCATCTTTTTCTTCCTCACAGAAGTATCCTGTGATTACATTGAAACCACCCAAATAATCCAGGGTAATATCTTTATTTTAAAATTAGCTGATTGGCAACTATAAACCCATCTTCAACCTTAGTTCCCCCTCACCATGTAATGTGATATATTCACAGTTTCCAGGGATTAGGGCATGGACATCTTGGGGGGCTGTTCTTCTGCCCACCATAGTGTCTCTAATGCTGCTGTACTCGGCCTCACAACACTATTGCCAGGTGTTAGAGGGCCTGCTCATGCACCCTGATGTCACACTCAAAATTCTAATCTTGGAGTTGGTTCACAGGATTGAGGCCAGGATATGGGTTTCAAAATAGGTCTAAAGTTTTCACAAAAATTCTCTTCTTCAGTATTTTAATGACCATCATAAGAGAAAAAAAAAACAAACAAACAGTACAAGGTCAAATCACATTGTGGATTCAGATTAAGAAAAAGTAATTCCATTTCTTTGTCATGTGCATTGAGATTCTCCAGAAGGAGTGACCTAATATGCAGGGTCCTCAAAACTTCTTTGGCTATATAAAGCATGTTCTTATGGAGGATTTTTGTGGAGCTAACAATCTGTGGAATGCACTGTGAGAAATCCTGGTGTATAAGAAAGTGCTAGAGCATGATATACTTACAAGGTATGACACTTGTCAGAGGGTTAACAGAGAGATATGGAAAAACTACCCACTACGTATTAAAGACTATATTTAATAGGAATATCTTACCAACTCTATACTAACACTAGGGATGAATAATTAGCAGCTCTGGGATGTATTATGATAATTGTCTGAAATTGAGAGTGATTATACAACAAAGTGAAGATAATGTAAGAAACTGACCATTTATCTTGGGATAGAATATATATTAAGTGAAGTTAGAAACCCGCTACTTAAATCAAGACCTTGACTTGAGGCTTGCTCTTGTGAAATTTAGGATTATAAATAGGAGGCTGAGCCCTCCTGTTATTATGCCTAAGAAGCACCTCCAGGGAACCTCTTTTGTTGCTCAGATGCGGCCTTTGTCTCTCTAAGCCCAACTTGGCAAATAGATTCATTAATCTCCCCACAAAAAGGGACATAACTTCCAGGGGAGTGAGTCTCCCTGGCGATGTGGGACATGACTCCCAGGGTGAGCTTGGCCCTGGCAGTGAGGGATGGAAAATGCCTATTTGACCAAAATGGGGGAAAAAGAAAAGTAACAAGCAGAAGTCACAGTGGCTGCCAGATCCCAAATAGAGTTGAGAGGCTTTAACAAAGGTCTATGAATACTGAAACTGTATGTAAATATATATGTATTTATATTTGGATGCTGGGGTGTTGGAATGGCTAGAAGGAGGTAAATGACATGGTGGAACTGAAGCCTATAGCATCCTTTGGGATTTGCACTATAGTTGCTCATTGAATGGTGCCTTGAAGGTCTTCACCTTTCCATATATACTTTGCATTGCATAGTAGGGAAGGGACTGAGACTACAGAACTGTAACCCATAACAATGTTTGAAATTACCTATATGACTGCTTGTTGAGCTGTACATCAAGAGTTGACACCTTTCTATCTGTATGTTATATTTCACAATAATGGAAATGGCTGAAGTTGTGGAACTGTGACCATGACATTCTTTGAAATTTGCTCTCTAACAAATTGTGAAATAGTACTTTGACAGTTATCACTGCTATGCATATATATTAAAGTTATCACTGCTATGTGTATATATTAAAGTTCACAATAAAAGAAAAGAAGTTGCTGGAGTACTAAAGAATACTAAGGCAGAAGGATCTATAGGAAATCTACTTATAAAGTTCCTGAAAATTTAGATCACGTATAGTTCCTAAAACAAATGAATTGTCACTTGAAGACTGAAAATAATTTTGCTACTTAGAAATCTTCAGAGCAGGTGATTGTAGGAGGTTGCCACCTTACTGTATCTTATTAAACTCTTCATGGTCAAAAGCACCACCATTTATTTCTACTGTGTCTTATAGCCAGGCTATTTCTACACTTTCCTATTTTTTCCGAACTATTTGTTGGATCTGTTCCTCTCTCCCTCTAGTCCCACTTTCACCATGCTTGCTTAGGCAGCTTTTATGCTTCATAACTGAATTACTGTACTGGCCTTTTCCACTCCCATTGGTCTCTATTCTAATCCATTCTGTCTTTTGCTTTCACCCCCACCCCCACCCCACCTGCCTTCCGAGCAAACTAATGTTATCATTTCACTGCTAGAAGAGAGAATGGCTCCCTACTGCCCGTCTTATTATTAATAATTTAAATTCCTATCATGTCCTTCCTTATTTCCTACGCCAATCAGTTCACTCCCCTTCTGGGGCACATGGGGTTTATTCCTGCTGCTTTCCTTATATTCTCATGCTTATATCTGCCAGAATATTCTTCTGCCTCCTCTTTACCTATCCAAATCCTTTTAAGACTTGGCTCATGTCTTCCTCCTTCCCTTTAATATTTCTTCCATCTGCGCTGATCATGTCTCCTAGTCTCCCATAGCACCCAGTGTGCAAACTTGAAATGCTGATTTTCTTAAAAAAAACCTAAAAACAAAAAACAAATAAAACACACAAGTTGACATCCCCAAAGTTACCAGACGAAAGTGATCGAGCTGGTGGAAAAGAGCACCCAGTCCCCTGGCTGAACTGCATTCCTGAAAGTTTCTGTTTCCTGGGATTGCGCTTGAAAAGCTGTTTCTGCAGTCAGGTTGGCTGCAGGGCACTGCTTCCCCTTTAAAATTCTGACTCACCTGTGGGACAAACTCGTTGCATAAATATCTTGTGTAGCTCTTGCATAGATATTCTACAGATTACCTGAAAACAATGTCCTCTTTTTTAGATTGAGATACAGAAGGAAAATTCACTCACAAAATCTGGTTTGCCCTCAGTATTGCAGACTGGGTTCATCAGCACAGGGTCCTGCGAGAAGCCACATACTCCCAAGGCCCTTCTTTGGCCCCTGGCATGATTTTACAGGAGAGACCTGCCTTAGATACCTGCTACTCAGATCAGCCACAGCAGTGCCCAGATCAAGGATGAGACTGGATGCTGGTTCTGTTTCCTACCCTTACAGCACTGCAGACCTGTCCCCAGCCACATGATGGACACCAGGTGTTCCTCTTTTTAGTTAAAGACCATGCCTAAACTCTGAGGCATGGTCTAATACTTGCAGAGACATGAAAGGATGAAGCCACCACCTACCACAACCCCAATGGTCACAAGATATAGCATATAGCAGTGGACGAAGGGGTAGAAAAGATGTTGTCCTTTTCTATGCACATGTGTCCTGACTGTACAAACACCAATGCCAAGGGATGCTGACAATGACACATCACTTCGTTGATTGTCAGAATTGATTTGGGGGATGTATTACTTTCCTATTGGTGCTGTACCAAGTTGCCACATGTTTGGTGGCTTAAAATGAAACAAACTTATTACAGTTTCAAGGTCAGAAATCTTAAAAGGGTCAGTGGCCCATGTTGCCTCTGGATGCCCTGTGGAAGAATCCATTTCCTGGCCTTTTCCAGCTTCAAGAGGCTGCCTGCACTCCTTGCTTGTGGCCCCATCCTCCATCTTGAGAACCAGCAGCATATCATCTTCTAATCTTTCCCATCCTCTTTCTCTCTTGCTCTGTTTCTGCCATTATACCACCTTTTCTGACTTTGACCCTCCTGTCTGCTTCTTATAAAGGGCCCACTCAGATAATCCAGGATCATCTTCCCATCTCAAAATTCTTAACTTAATCATATCTGTTTTCTCAGGTTCTGAGGATTAGTATGTGGACCTCTTGGTGAGGGGCGAGGTATTATTTTCCTTACCACAGTGGACATGGATACTGAGATAGCTGGCCTTTTCCTCCCTTGGCTAAGTACTTAAAAAAGGATTACTTTCCAGAAAAGTGAACAGCTTTTATACAAAGATTATGGAAATAGTTGAGCATCTATTACAAACTCAACATTGTAATCTCCTTGAAAACAAGGACCATAAATAAATTTTTTAGCCTCCAAAATGCCCATCCCTGTAGAAAGCACACCACTGTTTCCTGATAACATCTTGTAGCATGGTAATTGAATTTAACCAGAGCCTAAAAGAATATAGTAGGGGTAGAAAAGCTCCTCTCCCAATTTCTTTTAACCATTATTATCTAGGAGCTGATGAATAAATAAGTAAATGAGAAATAGTGAAGAAAATCTATTGTGTTAAAATACAAATGTGAAAATGTTTCTTGAGGCTAGAGATAAAGTACAGGCTTGGAATGGTTTATAAGCTGAAGAATGTAATTTTGAAGAGGTAGTTTTTCCTGTCTTTTTTTATTGAATAAACTTACACTAGGGAATATTGTTTGCAGGATCTCACAGCTCCCCTCTGAACTGCAGGAAAAACGAAACAGTAAGAACAGAAGTTAAATGATGATTAAAAAACAGCGTGGCAGGATTTAAACCTACAGATTAAAGATGAAAAGTTTTGCCAAAGGCTATCAGGTGAGACATCTGCTATTCTATGTGAAGGATGCTGTCGAGTTAAAGATATGCTTTAGAAAGTGTCTGCTCTGGATAAGAATTTTGGTTTTTGCCTGATAAACAGAATAATTAGTAAAGATTAAGGAAATGCACCCTGAAGTTTCTTGGTTGATAACACTTACTTGGCATAAATTTCAGTAGAAATAAAAACTTATCAATGTAACCATGCAAGGATTTTAAGTTGGGCACTGTTACCTGATCTTACTGAAGCCTATTGCATTGACAGCTTGTCTGGGTTTCAAAAACTGCCTAAGTTAATCATAATCAAATTTATTGACATTGGACTTTGACAAACAGTTTTTGGAATGAAGTAGGGTCAGTGCTTTGAGTGGACACCCTAAATGATTTAACTTAGTCCTGAGGAACCTTGTCCATTACCATTTTAATCAACTTATAGATCTGTGGTGTGCCTTGAGGAAGCATGGTATGATGTGAAAGCAAAATGGAACTTTGAGGTCACAGAGATTTAGGGTAAAAATTTGGCTCCTCACATTACAAGTTGGGTCAAGTGAAGAGGTTTACCATGCCTGGCCAAGACAATTACCTTTTTTTATTTTTTTAATAAAAAGGTAACCCTTCTTCAAAAGCTATTGTGAGGCTTCCCTGAGACAATTTAGCAATGAGGGTAATAAATGCATGCTGGAGATTTTTATTACTGATGCTAAATGCATTTCCTTACATCTTATAGAAAGTTTGTATTTCTGAGTAGGGTGGTATGTGGATAGCTCATAAAAGTCTGCAGGGATCCCTGAGTGGAAGCCTCTGTTCTATTCCCCTTTTCCTCCATATAACGCTGAGCCGGTTTGGATGTATTATGTCCCTCAAAATGGTATGTTCCTTAAAGCAGTCTTGTGGGGGAAGACGTATTAGTGTTGATTAGGTTGGAATCTTTGGATTAGGTTGTTTCCATGGAGATGCGACCAACCTAACTGTGCACAATACCTTTTGATTAGATACTTTCCATGGAGGTGTGGCCCTGCCCATTCAGCATGAGTCTTGATTAGTTTACCTGAGCCCTAAAAGAGCTTAAACAGAAGGAGCTCACTGCTACATCTTAAAGAGACATTTTGAAGATGGCCATTGAAAGTAGACTTTTGCTGACACTTTGGGAATGCTAGTCCAGTGTTTGCTCCAGAGAAGCTAACAGAGAAAAAATGCCCCAAGAACAATACTTTGAAGAAAGCACAGGAGCTGAGAGAGGAGCTGAACACAACCCAGGATCAGTAGATGCCAGCCATGTGCTTTCCCAGCTTACAGGGTTGTCCGGATGCCATTGGCCTTCCTTTGGTGAAGGTATACTTGTGTTGATGCCTTAATTTGGACATTTTCATGGCCTTCAGACTAAATTTGTAACCAAATAAACCTTCTTTATAAAAGCCAATCCATTTCTGGTATTTTGCCTAACAGCAGCATTAGCAAACCAGAACAAGTCCCATTTGGGGAAAGGCTATCAGCAGAATGCAAGGAAATAGGTCACCAGATTCAGAGACACTGTTTTGTGAGAAGCAGAGCCCATAACCAACCTGGGTGACAGATTTCTCTCTTAGATACCTAATGCAGCTGAAAGATGTGAGAAATACTTACAGAGCTTTTAAAAAAATAACTTGGAATATGAGAGTATCCAGGAGTATTACTTATTTTTGCTGGACAGCTGGAATAAATTATATCACACAAATTGGCTTTTGAAATACTCATCTTCTCCAATGAGAGGATGTGGAGAGTGGTGTTAGTCTGAGCCCTTTCATTCTGGTTAATCTCTTCTCTGTTTTGGATCCTGCAATAAAAAATATGCAGAACCTGTATTTAGGATCAAGAAGGAAACCTACGGGATCAAAAGTTGAGTTTGGAGCCTGCTGTTTTCAGCTTACCTACATGTGAGTTTAAAAATATTATTTTTCCCTTTAAAACCTCAAGGCAGTCTCAGAAACTTTTATCATAGAATCATACGGAAGTATTGGCAGATTAGGTTGCTAAACATTTTCAATCATTTTTATTTTTTTCTTCATAGCATTACTCTATTCCTTAACTGGACATTCCATCAGTATTTACTGAGCTCTTTCCCTACATAGTCACTGTTCTAGGTGTTACAGACACAAGAATGAAGAAATCATCCTTCTCCTTCTGAATCTCTTTTTCTGGATCCTCCTGCATGGACTGACTTCTCAGATGTTGGAAGATCACACAGCTCAGGCCTTAGACCTTCTTTCCTTTCTATCTTTACTCACTACCCAGGTTGGGGGTTGGCAAACTTGTCTGAAATGGTCAGATAGTAAATAATTGGGCTTTTGTGAGTCGTGCAGTCTTGTGTCAAATGACACAACTTTACCAATGAATTGTGAAAGTAACCATAAACCATAGATAATACCTAAATGCAGCAGTGTGGCTGTGTTCCGAAGAAATGTTTTTACAGCAACAGAGAGAAGGCTGGACTTGGCTATGAACCATAGTTGTGGGACCTCAATCTGGGTAACTTTAATCCTATGGCTTTTAATGCACTCTAAATTCTAGTGATGCATGAATGCATAGCCTCAGCTCAGCCCTTATATGCACCAGTCTGTCGGGAGCCAAATCGCCACATCCTAAACCTGATGGCAAGGCCTCAGGTTCAGCAGAAAACATTACTGTGGAGGTGCCGCACGGTGGCGGGCGTGGCCCCTCGACGGATCCTGGCAAAGCCTACCACCGATGGACTATTGCAATGCTGATTCTTTTAATCTTTGTGCTTCTGCTTTCTCTTTTTCTTTGCTAATGTTATTATTTGGGATATACTCTGGATAATAATCAAAGATATGACAAAGTGTTGGGCACCTTCCGATAATTTTACCTTTCGATGAACCCCCTCCTCCACCTATGAGAAAGCAGCCACCCCGTTTAGCTGCCTGAAGCCCCCTTGCCCCTTTCCAGACATCCTCCTTTACACAAGTTCCCCCTTTTACATCCAAAAATATTTCACTGAGAAAGCGATTAGAAGGCCAAAGCAGAAGCAATGTAAACCACGTAATTCATCACCCGGTTCCTTGACAGGCCCCGTTGTTTGCCGAGGTTAGAACTGAATCAGGGTCAACACGCTCCACTAGTGCCTAATGGCTGGCCTCGGGCAGCCAGAGCATACAAGAAATTCTTTGGGCACCCACCCCACGGGCTTATGGTACGAGAGTAGTTCCTCGTATGAGCCCACAGCTAATTTACTTTAGGTACAAAAACAAGCCCTTCTAAATAATTAAAATAGCCAAAACAGAGATCATTACTGAGAACAAGGAAGAATATTATGAGGAACTTGGAAGGTCTGCACTGGAATAGAGTTGTCTTAACATAGGGATGAAAACACACACTGCTCGGTCCCCCCGCCCTGTTCGGACCCCAATGTCCCCTGGAATTGAGTAACAATGGTTTTGTGATTTATATGCTGTGCTTGCCAGCTCTCACCCGCGTGATCCAGGTGCAGAGCTTATGTAACTTTGAGCTATAAAAGAAAATCACTTTTTCATTAAAATTGTCGGAGCCCTGAGCTTCGTCCCAGACACTTTGCGTGTCTGTCTCCTTCCTTGCTGCGCCGATGCCGACCCCCACTTTAGGACCCTGTCACGTTTGCTGAGGCAGGACCTCGGCACCAGTCTACTTGATTGCTCTACTTGGATACTAATAGGACTCTCTCACCTAACACATAGTAAAACAGAACTTTAGATTCCCTCCTTTCCACCCAAACCTGACCCCTCACCAGCCTTCCTCATCTCAGTAAAAGTCTTTATCCATTCAGTTGTTCAAGCCCAAACCCTGGAGTCATCTTTGAATTCTGCTTTTCCTCACATGCCTTCATCAATTCATGAGCAAGGTCATTTGTTCCACCTCCAAAATATATCCATTTTGCTTCTTGCTGTCCCAGGTCCCACCACCCCATTCCAGGCCAGAATCTCCTCTTGCTTGGACTCCTGCAATAGCTTCTCAAGGAAATCTCCTATCTTCTACTCTTACCCCATCTCCATCCCCAGAGCAGCCAAAACAAACTTGCATGATATAAAGCCGTGATGTTGATTCTGTGGTAACAAAAACCTACAAGGGCTTCCTTTGCCCCTGGAGCAAACCCCTGTATCTTTATGATGGCCCTCCAGGCCCCAGGTGTTCTGCCCTTTGCCTTCCTCTCTGCCTTTTTTTCTACTATTCTTCTCCTGCTTTTTGCTTTCGATCACACTGGCCTCTGTGCTCTGCCTTGAACCCATGGAGCTGCCCCTACCTGAGCACCACTGCACTTGCTTCTCCCTCTTCCCTCATGTGGCTCTCTCATCCACTTCCTCAGCAAGGCTTTTCTGACCACACTGACTAAAATAGCATCTCTTCAGTCTCATCACCTTACTCCAATGTGTATTGCTTGAGAGAAAAAGTCTCACTCCCCAACACAGTGTTGCATATGTATTTTATTTATTGCTTGCCTCCCTTGCTAGGATGCAAGCTTCATAAGGGCAGGAGCGTTGGTGTTTTGTTCACCATTATGCCCGTGCTCCTAGAACAGAATGTGGCACAGAGCAGGTGTGCAATGGATGTCAGTTTGTTGCCTGAATAAATAAGTGAATGATAAGAGAAGGTAGGCATTTCTTTTCATCTGAAAGCTAACCATCCAGTGGGTTGATTCAAGCAAATTGACAATCAGGCTGATGAGAGCTGTGTGGTGATTTGAAGCTGTATATACCCCAGAAAATTATGTTCTTAAAGTTAATCCATTCCTGTGGGTGTGGACCCATTGTCAGTAGGATGTCTTGGTGAGTAGGATCTTCTATTTTTTTTATCTAATTTTATTAAGATATGTTCACATACCATGCAATCCATCCAAAGTATACAATCAGTGGTTCACAGTATCATCACATGGTTGGGCATTCATCACCATGATCAATTTTAGAACATTTACATTATTCCAGAGAAAGAAAGAAAAAGAAAAGGAAAACCCCAAACATCCCTTATCCCCACCTCCCCCATTGACCCCTAGTATTGTGCTCTACCCAATTATAAGAATTACAATAAAGGTAGATTAAGTAAGACAGTGCAGTATTGTCAGATATATATATCAGTGGAACAGAATAAAACATCCAGAAGTAGATCTGTACAAACATGGGCAACCGACTTTTTTTTTTTCATATAGCTATACAATCATCAAAAATCAGGGCTACTGGATTACAAATCAACAATTCCTGCTATTTCCTGTTCCAGTTTGCTAATGCTGCTGTTTATGCAAAATACCAGAAATGGATTGACTTCTATAAAGGGGGTTTATTTGGTTACAAAGTTCAGAGTCTTAAGTCCAAAAAGTGTCCAAGGTAAGGCATGAACAATAGGGTACCTTCACTGGAGAAAGGCCATTGGCATCCAGAAAAGCTCTGTTAGCTGGGAAAGCATGTGGCTGGCATCTGCTTCCTCTCAGGTTGCATTGCAAATTGGCACTCTCCAAAGCATCAGCTTTCGAGGGCCATCTTCAAAATGTCTGTCTCAGCTGCAGCTGCCCCATCTTCATTTTGCTTGTCAGCTCCAGTGATTCAATTAAGACCCACCCTGAATGGGTGGGGTAACACTTCCATGGAAATTATCCAATCAAAGTTCTCACCCACAGTTGATTGAGTCACATCTCCATGGAAACACTCAATTAAAGATTCCAACCTATTCAACACTAATATGTCTGCCCCCACAAGACTGCATCAAAGAACATGTCATTTTGGGGGACATAATACATCAAAAATGGCACATTCCAACCCCTGAACCCCAAAATTGCATGATTTTTCCATATGCAAAATAATTCATCCCATCACAATATCACAAAAACTTAAATCATTTCAGTAACAATAGTTAAGTACAAGATCCCATCAAAATCAGCCACATGCATGGTCTGTCCTAAAGCAAAATTCCCCTCTGGCTCTGGACCTGTGAAACTTAGAACTAGTTATCGGCTTTTAATATACAAAGGTAAGACAATGATAGTATAAACATTGCCATTGCCATAAGGAGAAACAGAAAGGAAAACAGGGTTCATGGGACCAAAACAGTCCCTAAAACCCGCAGGGCATACTCCATTAGATTTCAAAGCCTGAGAGTCATTTATAGAATGACATTTTATCCTTGGGGTTTGAAAGCGAGGCAGTCCCACACTTTCCAAAGGCTTACATAGCAGCTCTTTCTCTCCAAATGCTGGGGTGAGTGCTCCTACATATCCACACACTGGGGAGACCACCTTTTCCTTGGGCCCACCCTTCTCAAACACTGGGACACAATCTGGACTCTGTCTCTCTGGGGCAAAGGCTCTCCCCTCTCTGAACAGTGGGGTGGTGGCCAGGTTCTCCCCAATCCCCGGGGAATGTGCTCCACCCTCTCTGGGGCCTGAGGTGGCAGCACTCTTCCTGAGCATGGAGAGAGAGGCCCTGTGCTCTGCCTCAGGGGCAAACTCACCCTTTCCACATGCGTGGGCTGCTCTGCCCTCCCTGCCTGAGACTTCTTGACTCCAGACCTCAACTTCCATGTCTCTGTCTTGGAAGAAGTTTTCCTTAAATTTGTCCCTTCTGCATCCCCTCAAGTCCATATCAGCAGTGGTTCTGCTTATACAGATTTCACAAAAATCTCATTAGCATGGCATGAAGCACACAGGGGTCAAAACTGTCAGACAGCAAGAGTTTCCACAAATCATTTAGGGTAACTCCATCTCCAATCCTGACTTGTACTGAAATGGCTCCATGTTTGTTTAAATCCTTAAGTGGGGCTGTACCTTCTGGGGTCTCACTTTCTGGAAACTCAGAATTTTCCAAACTATCAGTTTCTGGTTTCTTTATACCCAAGAGTTCATTTCTCAGCTTTTCTCTGTCCTGTCACATTTCATTATAAGCTGCAAGGAGAAGCCAGGCTATATCCTCCACACATAGTCTGGAGATCTCCTCAGGTATCCCAGCTCATTGCTTTCAAATTCTGCCTTCCATCCAACACCAGGACTCAATTTTGCCAAATTCTCTGCCACATTAAAACAAGGATTGCCTTTCTTCCAGTTGGCAATGACACATTCATCATTTCTGCTCAAGGCCTCATCAGAAGTATCTTTAAAGTCCATATTTTTACCAACAATCTCTTCAAAGCAGTCTAGACCTTTTCCATCAAGATCCTCACAATTCTTTCAGAATCTTCCCCTTATCCATTTAAAAAGTCATTCTAACATGTTTGGTATTTGCAAACTCAGCAGCACCCCACTTTCAGTACCAAAATCTGTTCAGTTTGCTAATGCTGCTGTTTATGCGAAATACCGGAAATGGATTGGCCTTTAAAAAGGGGGTTTATTTGGTTACAAAGTTATAGTCTTAAGGCCATAAAGTGTCCAAAGTAAGGCATCAACAATAAGGTACCTTCACTGGAGAAAGGTCATTGGCATCCAGAAAACCTGTTAGCTGGGAAGGCATGTGGCTAGCGTCTGCTTGCTCCCAGGTTGTGTTTCAAAGTGGCATTCTCCTAAGTGTCAGCTTTCAATGGCCATCTTCAAAATGTTTCTGTAAGCTGCAGTAGCAAGGTCCTTCTGTCTGAGTTCTTACATAGGGCTCTAGTGATTCAATTAAGACCCACCCTGAGTGGGTGGTGTAACACCTCCATGGAAATTATCCAATTAAAGGTGTCAATCACAGTTGATTGAGTCACATCTCCATGGAAACACTCAAAGGATTCCAACACAGTCAACATTAATATGTCTGCTCCCACAAGATTTCATCAAAGAACATGTCACTTTGGGGGACATAATACATCCAAACTGGTACATTTCCTTTCCTTCTAGATGTTCTAATACACTGGAAACTAAAGAAGAATAGCTATATAATGAGTCAGTAGTCTTAATCATTTGTTAAATCCTAATTTCTCAGTTATACCTCATTTAATTATTCTTGGTGAGTAGGATCTTAAGATGTGACTCACCTCATTCAGGATGGGCCTTAATCCTCTTACTAGAATCCTTTATAAGAGAATGAAATTCAGGAAAACAAAGAGAAAGCCACAGAAGCAAGAAACTGAAATCAAGGAAACCTAGAAGAAAAGGGAGAGACTAGCAGAACCCACCATGTGCCTTGCCATATGACAGAGGTATCCAGGATTGCAGGTAGCCTGTCTTCAGGGAGAAAGCATTGACTGAGGATGCCTTGATTTGAACATTTTTCTCAGCATCAAAACTGTAACTTATAAGTTGATAAATACCCACTGTTAAAAACCAATCCATTGTATGCTATCTGCTTTTAGAAGCCTAGCAAACTAAAACAAGCTGTGATAAGAATGGGGCAGGGAAATTCAGAGTCCCATTCCTCCCATAGATTTTGATTTCCAGAACGATCATTGTAGAGGAAGTAATGTCTTAATTGAGATCTGAAGGATGGATAGTAGTTGCATAAGTTAGAGTTCTCTAGGGAAACAGAATCAACAAGAGATATCTGTAAATATAAGATTTTATAAAAGTTGTCTCATCCAACTGTGGGGATGCATGAGTCCAAATTCTGTAGGTCAGGCAGCAAACTGGCAACTCCAATGAAGGTGTTCAATGAACTCCTCAGGCAGTGAACTGGCAACTCCGATGAAGTTGTTTGATGTACTCCTCAGGAAACGCTTCGCTGGCTAGCCAAAGAAGAATTGAAGGCTCTCTCTCTTCTCCCTTAAAAGTCTTCAACTGATTGGATTAAATCCAGCTGATTGAATTCTCTCATTGCTGAAGACACAACCTTCGTTGACGTAATCAGTCATAGGCAGTCAGTTGACTGATGATTTAATAAGCCAGCCTTCTGGTTTATTAACCAGCCACAAATGTCCTTGCAGTAAGTTAAGCCAGTGCTTGCTTGACCAGAGACCTGGACACCATCCCTTGGCCAAGTTGACACATGAACCTAACCATCACAGTAGTTAAACACCTTGTACAAGACATGGACCTCTGAATGTGTTGGTGCTTGTACCAGTTTGTATATTTATGTCCCCCAGGAAAAGCCATATTCCTTAATGCATTCTTGTGGGGGCAGATTTATTAGTATGGATTGGGGTGGAACCTACTGGTTCAATTTCCATGAAGATGTGACTCACCCAACTGTAGGTGTTAACTCTGATTGGATAATTTCCATTCAATGTGGGCCTTGTTTAGTTTACTGGAGCACTATACAAGCTTAGACAGAAGGAGCTCAGTGAGCTGGATCTGAGACAGACATTTTGAAGACGGCCTTTGGAAGCTGATGCAGACATTTTGAAGAACGTCATTTTGAAACACAATCTAGGAGCAGGGAGACACCAGCCACGTGCCTTCCCAGCTAACAGAGGTTTTCCGGATGCCAACGGCCTTTCTCCAGTGAAGGTACCCTTTGTTGATGGACACTTTATGGCCTTAAGACTGTAACCTTGTAACCAAATAACACCCCTTTTATAAAAGCCAATCCATTTCTGGTGTTTTGCATTCCAGCAGCATTAGCAAACTAGAACAGTGCTGAAAAGGGCCAGGAAACTGAGTCACCTAAAGGCTGAGTGGGTGCTTTTTTGTTTGCTTTTATGTTTAATTTTTTGCATATCCTCCCTTATCTGAATTAATATTTCAGGGCCTGCATTCTTGCTGATTTTAATCTAAGAAAATTGTTGAACTGACCCATAATTTTTTAAGTCTGATCATTGGGTTGCAATTGTCCTTGCCAAGACAACAGTTTTGAAGTTGGTGACATTCATATTGGTCAGAACCTTCAGCTGGTAAGACACTGGGCTGTCGGGATCAAATGTATCTCCTCCTCGGCAATGTCCTGTGGCTCTGATTCAAAGTTGATGGCCACATTCTCTCTTTTCCTTTGCCCTCACCTTAATTAATCATTCTGTCCTGGGAAGATTAAATTTTCTTGGATTGCCATGGTAACTTTGTTAAAAAAAAAAAAGGGCTAAACTTTAAGAAAAACAAGATTAATAAGATTAAGCCATCATTCTTTTCCTTGCTTTGCTGGAAATGCAATTTCATCATGCTTTTCACTTGCAAAATATAGACTTCAAGACTTTCCTTCCAATTTAAATGTGTCAATGCTTTCAGCATGTCCGCATTTTCATTTCAAGCGTCATGAAACCCGCAGGGGTGGGAATTATCCCCATTTTACATGGGATAATTTGTTTTTCTTTCTCCTGCTGTTGGTATCCCTTGGTACCTCTTTGAAATCTCAGAAAGAATTAATTAATGAGACACCTCACATTGACAAATAACACATAATGGCACCTGAAGTAGAGCTGTAATCATAATGCCTTTTCTACAATAGACAGGGGGTACTTCTCAATAATTTCAGGCCCTGTTCAAGAAAGGCACTCATAGCCAGAGTAGGCAAACCCATGCTATTCACTTGCAACGTGTGGTATGAGGATTGTAAATTACATTGAGCCATTAAAGTTGTACTTCTGGCCTGCTAAAAGGACAGGGAAAACACTTGATATTCAGTCTTATGGAAAAAAAAATATGTGTCTTTCCAGAGAATTGAGGTCAAATCATATGTCATTGATGTGGATCCTAAACTAATATCTGAAGAAATAAAATCATTTAGAATGGAATTGGGAAGGGACTGTAAGGACTAATATGCTAAAACTAATGAAAAACAAACTTTTTTTGAAAGGTTTGGAATATAAGGATTTTTCACAATTACTTTATATCTATTAATTTTAAAATTAAACTCCACAGAGTTCAGATAACATCCCCCTTTAACTCCCAGTTCATTTATGATTGCATGTGAGATACTGAGTATATATGGAAAATGAGTCTTACCGTCCAGAAACCTACACCATGGATTTAAAGAGAAATATACTTACAATATTGTAACAGTAATATCTATAATTTATTGAGCACCAAAGTGTCTAGGCTTATTTTTATGTGCCTTATTTCTAATCAAAAATGGTTACAAGCAGAATTCCTGGATTGTTTCCTTCTGAATATTGCAAGGTTTATCTGATTGGTGACCCGTGAGCCACACAGCAGGGCGGACAACCATCCATGATTGCGTGGGACTGCATCTGGGCTACAGGACTCTTGGAGATGAAACTGGGAAGGTTCCAGACTTTTATCACTCAGGGTCCAGTTAGGGCTGAGCAATCGCATGAGTAATTTGAACAGAGATATTTTAATATAACGACTTGCAAACGAGGCATAAGGACTTCTTGACTAGGAAACTGAAAAGACAAGAAAGCATACAAATATGTATCAGAGTAGTAATTGCAGGAAATGGGTAACACCCCTAGGGCTCCATGAACTAAAGGAAGAGATTGATGTTGCTAAAACTTAGAAGCTTCAGGAGGAGGGAGTGCTGGCTGACTGAGGCTGGTGTCTCTGAGGGGGCCTGATGAGTCTAGTTCTCCCAGTTTTGGAAATACTGCCACCAGAAACAGCCACTGCTATTGGAATGAACTCCTGCTGCCAGAGTGAAGAGGCATTTCTTGGTGATGCTGATAGCAACAGGAATCAAACATGAAGGGTTGTATCCTTTTTCCTCTTCAAGTCTTGCAGCCTCACTCTAGAGCCCCTTTTGGCAGAACCCAAGGGAGCAGTTGGCCAAGAAGCCATTTGGTTTACAGAATCTCAGTCTACATGATAAAGCATATGGCAGAAGGGTTGGTTTGTAACTGAGACACTGGTTTAATAACTGACTTAGGGGAGGATTAATAAAATACAGCAAGGGTGTACAAGAGGTGCTGTGCAGCCACAAATTGATATGACAAATATCCACCACAAAGCCTATGTGCACCACATGGAGCCAAGACACCCTTAGTTGTCAATCAAACCATGCCATGCAAAGTGGACCAGCTGGTAGGAGCTATATGGATGCACCATAGCAGCAAGTAGGGACAACTGGCAACAAAAGAGAGGGCAAGAATTTAAAGACTTACTATACTGAGGATCTTATATGTAGGACCAGACAGCCCATTTATTTCAATAACCATTGAAAATAATAGGGGGGGAAGAAAGGACTACTTTTGTGCCAGGTACCATATTATGTGCTCTGTAAGTCACATCACTGAATTATCAGGACAGTGCTATGATGGAGGTATTATTGATTATTTTATAAAAGAGGGAACAAAGGCTTAAGGAAGTGCATTAACTCAACCTGGGTCAAATCATTAAGTTAGTTGTGGAGCAAGACTTTGAATCCAAGGTCTCACTCTAAAAGTCACATGCTATAAATACATTGCAGTAATTGATCCTTATAATAATGATCTTGAAACAACAACAGACAAAAGTTCAAAAAATTCAGCTGTGTCTTTATACCTTCTTCTGTTTCTCTTACTTCCACAGAGTGGAGGTATCCTGGCAGACAACAGGGGCATAAACAGAGCCTCTGTAGAAATAAAAATCAAGAGAAGAAAGAAAATCTCTACCAGGAAGAGAGGAGGTTCCCCCTTTTTCTTTTTAGGTCATCAGTATGAGATTCCTGGTTGGAAGAGTGAAATAATCTGACTTTAGGGGTCCTGGAAGAGGCAACCCTACTGGAGACAATTATTTTCTGAGGAGTGTATCGGTTTCCTAGGGCTGCTGTAACAAATTACCACCAACTGGGTGGCTTAAAACAACAAAAATTTATTCTCTCACAGTTGTGGAGACTAGGGCCCCAAATAAAGGTGTTGGCAGGGCCATGCTCCCTGCAAAGGCTCTTGGGGAGAATCCATCCCTTGCCTTCTCTAGCTTCTGGTGGTTTCCAACAATCCCTGCCATTTTTTGGCTTCTGGATGCTTGACTCCAATCTCTGCCTCTGTCATCACCTGGTGTTCTCTCTGTGTCTGTCTGTATCTCTGTTTTATCTATTTTGTAAAGTTAACAGTCATTGGATTAAGGCCCATTCTAATCCAGTAGGAGCTCATGTTAACTTAACTAACTATATCTGCAAAAGCCCAATTTCCAAATAAGGTCACATCCTGAGGTTCCAGGTGGATATGAAATTTTGGTGGACACTACTCAATCCAGTATATGGGGAAAGGTTTCTTCTCATTCATCTTCACTTTTAATTTGCAAGAATTAGAAAAGGACACAGTTTCCAGCTGAGCTTAACTTAAGAAAAAAGGCTAAACTGTGGCCTGGGGAATAGGCCCTAAGAGATCTGACCTCACATGAAACTGGAGTGCAGATAGAGACAATTTTTAGTTTCTGTATTTCCCAGTCCAGGACCCCAAGGCATGTCAGCCTTCCTCAAGAATTAGGACAGCCACTTGACCTAAGTACCCAGGACACTAAATGTGGTATCTTATAGATGCCAGTGGAGTTTTGGATTCAGAGAAGAAAAATAATTTTGCGTTACAATGGCTGAATTCTGTTTAACAAGACAGGAAAAAGTGAAACACATTGTTCTAGTTTGCTAATGCTACCAGAATGCAAAACACCAGAAATGGATTGGCTTTTATAAAAGGGGGTATATTTGGTTACACAGTTACAGTCTTAAGGCCATAAGGTGTCCAAGGTACATCAACAATCGGGTACCTTCACTGGAGGATGGGCAATGGTGTCTGGAAAACCTCTGTTAGCTGGGAAGGCATGTGGCTGATGTCTGCTCTAGAGTTCTGGTTTCAAAATGGCTTTCTCCAAGGATGTTCCTCTATAGGCTTCAGCTTCTCTCCAAAATGTCACTCTCAGTTGCTCTTGGGGCTTTTGTCCTCTCTTAGCTTCTCTGGAGCAAAAGTCTGCTTTCAACGGCTGTCTTCCAACTGTCTCTCATCAGCAGCTCCTCTCTCAGCTCCTGTGCATTCTTTGAAGTGTCCCTCTTGGCTGTAGCAAGCTCGGTCCTTCTGTCAGAACTTACATAGTGCTCCAGTAAACTAATCAAGGCACACGTTAAATGGCGGGGCCACACCTCCATGGAAATCATCCAATCAGAGTTATTATCTACAGTTGGGTGGGTTGCATCTCCATGGAAACACTCAAAGAATTACAATCTAATCAACACTAATACGTCTGCCTCCACAAGATTGCATTTTTCTGGGGGACGTAATATATACAAACCAGCACACAAATTATAGAATTATTTTCTAAATAATGAATAAACTTCAACTGAATGGAGATTTCATTCATAGAGTATCTATCAGTCTCCAGTGGCAGCATGGAACTGGACAAAGATACCTGCCTTGTTTGGCGGATGTGATGGTTCATGTCATGTGTTAACCTGGTAAGGTTATGGTGTCCAGCTATTTGGTCCAACTGGCCTGCCTGTTACTGTGAAAGTATTTTGTAGATGGGATTTGTATATTTAATCTATTGATTACATCTACAATGAACAAAGGAAATTGCCCTCATCTGTGTGGGCAATCTCCTCATCCAATCAGTTGGAGGTCTTAAAAGCCAGAATTGAAGGATTCAGAGGCCAGAAGAACTTCTGCCTCAACTTCTGCTTCCTCTAACAGGAATTTCCAGTCAGATGGCTTCCCAGGGGGAATTCGGAAGAAGGGTGTCAACATTACCTTTATTAGGATTTCCAGCTTGTGGTCTGCTCTACAGAGTTCAGATTTGACAGTCCCCATTACCATATGAGGCAATTCCTTATAATAAATATCTTTATGTATATGTACACACACACACACACACACACACACACACACACACACACACACACACACACACAGTTGGTTCTGTTTCTTTGGAGAACCCTGACTAATACAGTGGGGAGACAGTTATTCCTCCCTTTCCTGCTATATTATTTCACATGTAATATTCTTGACATCTCTCTACTGCCCTCACTCAATCCTCCCCCTAAATGTCCCTGAGTAGAGAGTTTCGTTCAAGGAAGGGTTGCATTTACCCTGGCCACTTCCTCTCCCTTTCCTCTTTGGAGCTGGCCTATCCAAAGAGGGCAAAATTTGCCACCATGACTTGCTTAACATGAGCTCCTGTGCCTGTGGTTTCTGGCCTATTTGAGTACAGGAGCCCTGCAGTGGCTCAGGATATGTCAGCTTAATTCTGAGATTCAGCATTAGATGTTTGTCTTATACCAGACATACATCCTGCTTTCCAATATCAGCTTTACCAAAAATATTGGTGATATTTTGTTTCTCTAGCTGCCTTACTACTCTAAGTTTGTAACTGGTTCAGAACTTGTTGGGACAGAGGGGTGGAATTTGTTAAACCCTTTGAATCCCAGTAATACCAAATGAGCACATATACTTTCTTTTCCCAGATATTACTTCAAGAAGATTTTCTATAAACTTACACCAGAGATATTAAAAAGAAAAGAAAAAATATTTTCTTTGTTTTTCTAAACAACATGCATTTATGTCAGCCCAGCATAATAGTTTTTCCCCTTTTTTATTCAAAAATACTCAGAACTCTTGCTTACACTTGTAAAAACTAATATATAGTACTAATTATAACATATTATTATTCCTAGAAAATTAAAAAAAAACACTATTTTACCAAATCATAGACCTTTAAAGGCTTCAAGACAAATTTATATTCTTATTTTATTTACAAATACATTTAATATTTATCAATAATTTAAGGGGCCTATTGTCCAGGATAGATACATGAAACTAGAATTATTTTCTTTTTCCTTATCATTTAGCTTCTTAAACATTTCATGTATTTCTGGAAAGCATATTTTTAAAACTCACCTGTCATCTCATTGCCAGAAATGATCATTGATAAAATTTTGTTATATATCCTTCTAGACTGCGTTTGATGTGATGAGCATACGACATGCTCACACATGCACACACACATACACTACCCCTTGTCTCTTACTTTTCAGAGACAGAGAGGTTACAACTTGAATAAGCTGAGCTTATTAATTAGTTATTGCAAAAGCAAGACAAAAATTAGAGTTCTTACAACAGTTTTGGAAATGGCTCAAGAAATCTTTTCCAGTGAAATGCTCTTGTGAAATCTAGGGTTGTAAATAGGAGGCTGAGCTCTCCTATAATTATGCCTAAGAGGTACCTCCAGGGAACCTCTTTTGTTGCTCAGACATGGCCTTTCTCTCTCTAAGCCCAACTCAGCAAATAAATTCATTAACATCCCCCCACAAGGGACAAGTCTCCCAGGGGAATGAATCTCCCTGGCAATGTGGGACATGACTCCTAGAAGTGAGCCTGGCCCTGGCAGCAAGGGATTGCAAATGCCTACTTGAGCAAATGGGGTAAAAAAGAAAGGTAACAAGCTGAAGTCACAGTGGCTGAGAGATCCCAAATGGAGTTGAGAGGCTATCCTGGAGGTTTCTCTTATGAAACTCCAGCTAGACATCCCAAATGGCCACAGTATGCCATGCCCTTACCAAAAGTAATTCCCAAACTCCTACATCCCTACCTGAGATTCTATAAAAGATTCACCCACTAAGTTTTATCTTTCAGAGACTTAAATCCACCAGAGTATTCCTGTACTAGATGAGTCCTAAAACACAGAGGCAACAGCTCTTTAAGATAAACAATCAGATGCAGCCCCCTTCCTCATACTGTTGACACCACCTTTACTGTGAACAAATTAGGGTGCTCACTGCCTAGACACCCCTGAAGATGGAGAAAGAGATTAAGTGAGAGGAAGGGGGTAGCAACAAACAAGATATGATTCAACAAAAGTCTATGAATGCTGAAACTTTATACAATTATATAATATTTTTGGATGCTGGGATGTTTGAAGGGCTAGGAGGAGATAAATGACATGATGGAACTGAAGCCTATAGCATCCTTTGGGATTTTCCCTATAGCTGCTCACTGAATTGTGCCTTGCACATCTTCACCTTTCTGTATATACCTTGTATTGCATAATAGGGAAGGGATTGAGACTATGGAACTGTAACCCATAACAGTTTTTGAAATTATCTATATAACTGCTTGTTGAGCTGTACATCAAGAGCTGACATCTTTCTGTATGTATGTTATATTCCATTATTTTATTATATATACAATTATGGAAGTGACTGAAGTTATGGAACTGTGACCCATGACATTCTTGAAATTTGCTAACAACTTGTGAAATCATACTTTGACAGTTATTACTGTTATGTATATATGTTAAAGTTCACACACACACACACAAAAACAAAAAAACAAAAAACAAAACATAAAAATGATACACACCAGAGTAGGATGGTGATTTAGTGAGGATCTAGAAGAGAAAGGTACATCTCACCAGGATTAACACATCCAAGGGAAGCATGCACTCCTTCATGCTGTAGAAGATGCTATTTACCATGAAAAACAAATTGCACAAGTTCTGCCCTTTCTCAAAAGAACAAAGGATGAAAGAAAACCTGAACTAAATTAGACCAGTTGGGAGATTATACCTTAAATGATATCTGATGGAGAATTCTGTGTGGGCAACATGCTACTACCAGATAAAGAATTGTTTGATTCTTCCTATTTTTCAATTGGATCAGGACATACAAAAATGCCCTGTTTGAGTCTGGCCACCATGAGTACACAATTGTGTACACCCTGACAGTTTACTGCCCTACCTCCCTGAGAGTTGCATATACAAACCACTCTTAGTCTGACAATTCTGGGTGAAGAATTCTAGGCAAAGATGAAGAAACACAAATGTTTCATAATTCAATTGCATTGGGTAATTTTGTCCTATGGAATCTAATTTGCTTTCCAAGTCTTGCAAAATTTTAGTTTCTTTTACCATTTATTGAAAGCTTTATAATGATAATTATTTTCAATGTTTTATTAGAGAAGTTTTGGGTTTACAGAACAATCATGCATAACATATAGGATTCCCATATACCCGCCACCATCCCCAACACCTTGTATTGGTGTGGAACATTTGTTACAATTGATAATAGCACTCTTTTGTAATTGTATTCTTTTTTAACAGTAGTTACCTTTGTAACAATTGATGAAAGATTATTAAAATAGCATTATTAACTATCATCCATAGTTTACATTAGCTGTATTTCCCCATATCCCACCCTATTATTATCACCTTATATAAGTATCATACATTTGTTATAATTCATGAAGGAACATTCTTACACTATTAACTAAAGCCCATCAACTACAAAAGGGTTAACTATGTTATACAGTCCTATGTTTTATCTTTTAACTTTTATTATAGTAACATAGAAGACCTAAAATTTCCCCTTTCAACCACATTCACTTATATAACTCAGTGCTGTTGACTACACTCACAGTAATGTACTACCATAACCATCATCCATTTCTAAACCTTTGGAATCAACCTAAATAGAAATTCTGTACAAATTAAGCATCAACTCTTCATTCTCTAACCCCAAACTATATTCTAGATTCCAACTCTGTGAGTTTGCTTATTATAATTAGTTCATATCAATAAGATCATACAACATTTATCTTTTTGTGTCTGACATATCTCTCAACATAATGTCCTCAAAGTTCATCCATACAATTGCATGCATCAGGACTTCACTCCTTTTTACAGCTTGTGGTGGTTTGAAGCTGTTATGTACCCCATAAAAGGCCATGCTCTTTTAATCCATTGCTGTAGGTGCAGACCTGTTATAGGTGAGACCTTTTGATTAGGTTATTTCTATTCAGGAGTTGCTACAAGGTAGGTCTTAATCCTTTTACTGGAGTCCTTTGTAGGAGATGAAATTCAGAGAAGCACCCAGTGAAGCTGACAGAGGGAGAAGCCAGAAGCTGAAGTTATGAAACCTGGGAAAGAAGGACTGGCAGATGTCGCCATTGTGACATGTGCCTGGCCTTGTGACAGACGAGTCCAGATTGCCAACAGCCTTTCTTCAGAGAAGGTATCATCCACTTGACACCTGGAATTGGGATATTTTCATGGCCTGAGAACTGTAAATTGTAAGCAAATAAATCCCCATTATAAAAACCAGTCTATTTCTGGTATATTGCATTTTGGCAACTTTAGCCAATCAAAATAGCTGAATAATAAAGAATATTCCATTCTGTGTATATCCACATTTTGTTTATATATTCATCAGTTGATGGACACTTGGTTTGCTTACGTCTTTTGGCAATTGTGACTAAAGCCACTATGAACATCGTTGAGCAAATATCTGAGTCCCTGCTTTCAGTACTTCTGGGTATATACTTACTAGTGGGATTGTTGGGTCATATGGTAGTTCTATACTTAACATCCTGAGGCACTTCCAAACTGTCTTCACAGTAGCTACACCATTTTGCATTGCCACCAGCAATGAATGAGTGTTCCTATTTCTCTACATCCTCTTCAGCAATTCTAATTTTCTGCTTTTTAAAATAGTAGCCATTATAGTGGGTGTAAAATGATATCTCATTGTGGTTTTGATTTGCATTTCCCTAATAGCTATCAATGTTGAGCATCCTTTCTTGTGATTTTTAGCTGTTTTTTAAATCCTCTTTGGAGAAATGTCTATTCAGGCCTTTTACCCATTTTTATTGGATTGCTTGTGTTTTAATTTTTGACTTGTAGGATTTCTTTGTATATTCTGGATATTAAACCCTTATCAGATATCTGGTCCCCAAATATTTTCTCTCATTGAGTAGGTCATCTTTCACTTTTGTGACCAAGTGTCTTGATGCATAAAAGTCTTCATTTGAGGAGCCCCCACTTATCAATTTTTTTCTTTCATTGCTTTTGTTTTGGGTGTAAAGTCTAATAAACCATTGCTTAACAAAGATCCTGAAGATGCTTCCCTACATTTTCTTGTAGGAAATTTATGGTTCTGGTTCTTATATTTAGGTCTTTGATCCATTTTGTGTTAATTTTTGTATATGGTATGAGATGGGGGTCCACTTTCATTCATATGCATATGTATATCCAGATCTCCCAGCATCATTTTTTAAAGAGATTATGCTTTCCCAATTGAGTGGACTGCAGCCCTGTCAAAAACCAATCAACCATAGATGTGAGGGTTTATTTAGGAAATTTCAATTTGATTCCATTGGCCAATATATCTATCCTTTTGCCAATACCCTACTCTCCTGGTTGCTGTAGCTTTGTAATATGCTTTAAAGTCAGGAAGTGTGAATCCTCCAACTTTGTTCTTCTTTTTCAAGATGTTTTTGGCTATTCAGTGCCACTTACCCTTTCAAATAAATTTGATAATTGGCTTTTCCATTTCTGCCATGCAGGCTGTTAAAGTTTTGATTGGGATTGCATTGAATCTATAAATCATTTGGAGAAGAATTGACATCTTAAAGATATTTAGTCTTCCAATCCATGAACACAGAATGTCCCTCCATTTATTTAGGTCTTCTTTGATGCCCTTAGCAATGTTTTGTAGTTTTCTGTGTACAAGTCCTTTACAACTTTGGTAAAGCTTATTCCTGGATATTTGTTTCTTTTGTTTGTTATTGTGAATGGAATTTTTTTCTTGATTACCTCTTCAGATTGCTCATTACTAGTGTATAGAAACACTACTGATTTTTGCATGTTGCTTATGTAACCTGCCACTTTGCTGAGTTTGTTTATTACTCTATCTTTGTTGCAGAGTTTTTTGGTCTCACTATATGAAGGATCTCATCTGCAAATAGTGAAAATTTTACTTCTTCCTTTCCAATTTGGATGTGTTTTATTTCTTCTGCTTGCCAAATTGCTCTGGCTAGAACTTCCAGTACAACACTGAATAACAATGGTGACAGTGGGCATCCTTGCCTTGTTCCAGACCTTAGAGGGGAAGCTTTCAGTATTGCACCGTTGAGTGTGATGTTAGCTGTGGGTTTTTAACATATGTCCTTTGCCATGTTGAGGAAATTTCCTTCTATTCTTACTTTTTAAAGTTTTTATCAAGAAATTATGCTAGACTCTGTCAAATGACTTTTTTTGCATCAAAGAAGATCATTGGTTTTTCCCTTCATTTGTTTAATGTGATGTATTACCATAATTGATTTTTTCTTATGTTGAACCACCCTTGCATACCTGGGATAAAACTCACTTGATCATGGTATATAATTCTTTCAGTGTGCTGTTGGATTTTATGTGCATTTTGTTGAGAATTTTTTCATGTATATTCAAAAGAGAAATTGGTCTGTAATTTTCTTGTAGTGTCTTTATCTAGCTTTGGTATTTGGGTAATGTTGGTCTCATAGAATGAGTTAGGTAGTGTTCCTTCCTCTTCAATTTTTGGAAGAACTTGAACAGGATTGTTGTTAACTCTTCTTGGAATGATTGGTAGAATTTACCCATGAAGTTATCTGGTCCTGGGCTTTCTTTGTTGGAAGGAATTTATCACTGATTCAATTGTTTTACTTCTAATTGGTCTGTTGAGATCTTCTGTTTATTCTTGCATCGGTTTACTTGATAATTTGTTTCTAGGAATTTTTCCATTTCACCTTGGTTGTCTAATTTGTTGGCATACAGTTCCTCATAGTATCCTCCTTTGATCGTTTTTATTTCTTTGAGTTCAGTAATAATGTCTGCCCTCTCACTTCTGATTTTATTTGCATCTTCTCTCATTGTTTCTTTGTCAGCTAAGGGTTTGTCAATTTTATTGATCTTCTCAAAGAACCAACTTTTTGTTTTGTTAATTCTATTTTTTTTTTTTAATTCTCAATTTCACTTATTTCTGCTTTGATCTTTGTTATTTCTTTCCCTCTGCTTGCTATGGAATTAGTTTGCTCTTTTTTTCTAATTCCTCCAGGTGTGCCATTATGTCTCTTATTTTAGACCTTTCTTCTTTATTGACATAGGCATTTAAGGTTATATGTTTCCCTCTCAGCACTTCTTTTCCTGCATTCCATAAATTTTGATATGCTGTATTCTTGTTTTCATTATTCTCAAGTTATCTATAGAGTTCCACTGCAATCTCTTCTTTGACCGATTATTTGTTTAATAGTATATTCTCCCTCTTGTCTAGGGTTTTATTTTTGATTGGATTGTGTTATGGCTCTTCTTTGATGATTGGTCCAACTTATTATAGACCTTTAAAATAGCCCATGTTTAATGGATCAGATTTTTTTTTTTCATCTCTTCTTCATCTGATTCTTGCCCTGGATATGTGGTGCAATTTTTAAGATTGCACTTTTTGTGTATTTATTTCACCTCTGGGATAAATCTTCCTTTCCTCTGTTCCTTCTCCAGGAATCCTGGTCTGTTTTGTTTGTTTTTGTGCAGAATTTTCTTCCCAGCTCCTATGATTTGTTTGAATTCTCTCCCTCATTCAATGCCCCGTTTTCCTTATTCTTTTCAGTTCTGAGTCCCTCCTGTCTTACAGCAGTACTATTTAAACTCCTTTTGTTTTTTATTTTTTCTTGATGAGGTTTTTCTGTCTCTGGTTTCTTCCCGCTTAGTGTATGTTGATCCAGGGAGCCAGATGAGGCCAATCCAGAAAGGTAGGTCATTCCAAAAAAGTCCATCTTGCACTTTGGTGGTCCAGCCAACAGAAACTGGATTGCATGAGTGCACTCTTGCCGACCACAGCTATACCATGGTCTCTCTCTTCTTCCTACCCCACCCTGCACGTCCTTTTATATGCCACACTCAGCAGTTTGTGTTCTACCCTGGGTCTCCATGGACTTGAGCCCCTGTGCCTGGATATGTGTGGGGTTCTAACTTGCTGCTGTGAATGGCTTTATAGTCTGTGTCCCCATGGGAGGTGGGAGGGATCAGGCTGCTGCTTTTGAGCAACTCACAAGCTGCACGGGACTGAACGAGGGAGAGGGAAATGGACCGCCGGGTCCTGGATGGAAATTTCCTACCTGATATTTTTCTTTGTCTTTGATTCAACATTTGTGAATCCAGTCTCTACCATCCTCTACAACTCTAAGCAAGTGAGATTTGACCTTTAGTTTGCTGGGTAGTTTTTTTCAGAGGATGTCTTACATCACCATGTTAAAGACATCACCTGCTCTTATAGCTTAATTTTAAATAGGCAATGTTTCCAAAATGGTTGCAACCTTTATAATGGTCATTCATTAGCTTTTTTTTTTCTTATTCATTAACTTTTATTTGGATATTGAGGCAGCCTACCTTTATTTACCAGAGGTTAGAAAATTTCTTGGAAATTATTATAAGAGTTATCTTTTGGTCTGACTCATGTGGTCGGCACAGAGTTTGCTGGGTTTTTCAAGTGGGATTATTCTCTTCCTCCAGGCCACAACAACTTTTATTGGAATTTTGATACAATTAGAAGGGAATTGAATACATTGCAGAGTACAGAAGAGAGGGACATTCTGATCAGTTAAAAATATATGCATAATTTAAATAATATTTGCATGTGTATAAATTTCTATGGAGATTATACACATGCACACAACACACACATATAAAGAAACATGAAAATTGGTATTATATTACATACCATTTGTAACTTTTAACTCCTCATTTATAATGGCATATTTACCCATGTCATCAAATATTCTTCAAAAACATACACTTTAATGGATGATAAATATTCCTTCCTATGAGTATTTCATCATCTTTCTGTTTGAGATTTAAGTTGTCAAAATATAAGTTGTTTCTGTCTCTATTTCTTCTTTATTAATACACCTGTGGTTAAATTTTTATTAATAAATAATTGTTTATACCTTTCATTATTTCCTCATAATAAATCCCTAGAATTAGAATTAGGAAGGCAAATATTACATGATTTTTAAAGGATTTTTTGATACATTTTGGCACATTACCCATTAAAAAATGTGTTGCAAGTAACAATCCCAGCAGTGGCATAGAAATGTCCACTTTCTTACATCCTCAATAATAACTGAGTATTACCATAAAAATAATTGCTTATATAATGGGTTAAAAATGGCACTGGTATTTCAAAGTCCTTTTTTTAATCTGTACATAAGTTGACCTCAAGGAAATGTTTCTACTCTCCATGTACATTTTTTTATTTTGTGCTCAGCCTTTCATGTTTTACCCATTTTTCTACTTGCATATTCATCTCTTTCTTCTATGTTAGAACATTTCCTGTGTTAGGAATAAAGACCCATTCATTGTCTGTTATTTATGACATACCATTTTCCTTCTAGTTTGTGCCTTTCAGATTTTGCTTTTGGCAGCTTTTGTTGCATAAACATTTAAAATTTTTATGTGATCAAACCTATCCATCTTTTACTTTATGGTCTCTTTCTTTATTTCTATGCTTGGAAATGCTTTCCCTGCCCTGAGACCGATATTTATTTGAAACAACACATAAAACATTGTTTTACAACTGTTGCTATTTTTATTATTTCTCCATGGTCTTCTTCTGGAAGGGTGTGGAAAATGAACAAAGCAAAAAGGAGGAGAGGTGGGAGAGGAGCAACAGGGGAGCTGTGTGCTGAGACTTCACTTTTGATTATGCTCTGAAGACTTTTCTTCTTCCTATTAACTACAAGCAGAGAAGACTGGTGAGAGGAAAGAAGAACAAATCAGCTCACTTTGAGCATTGCATTTGGGAGGACTGGGGAATTGGCTGCATCTGTCACAATTGTGACTTCATGGTTCCTTGGACTGCATCCTTCCCCGGGAGCCTGGGGTCTCTGGTGGCCTCTCTGTTTCTTTCCTACCGACTAGGAATGGGAGGGGGACAGACATAGCGGAGAGAGGGCATAAGATGGACAAAGCACACAAAGGAGGATGTTGAGCTGGGCAATCTGAGAGAGAGGCAAGTCATTCTTCCATGTCCCCATCTATCTTCACCTGCTGATTTTTCTCCCAGCTCTTCCTGATCTGCAAATCAAAACATGTGCTCAGATGTTTTACTCACAGTAAGGGATACAGCACTAATGAGAGCTATCATTTGACTGAAGGACAGTCACTCAATAATGAAAGTTAAGAGATCAGAGAGAAGGAGCTGGGAGGTCTCGGTGCTTGTCACCCACTCAAGTCTCTGCAAGTCCATCATGAAAGATCAGTCTTGACCTTGGTAGCCATGATCAGGCCTCTGCGCTATGGGAGTTATTGCCAGGATTGTACATGTAATCAGGAGGAAAATGCAGATTGGAGAAGAGAATAATGTTAAAGAGTAATATAGCTTTTCTTAACATGCCATCTTTAATTTTCTTTACATAGCTGAGGCTCTTGCAGACTTGAAAATGCTGCTTTGTAAAATTATTCATCTGAATTCTATTCCATTCTGACAGCAAGTAAGAGCTTTTGATATTTGAAGGAGACTGTCTTCTCATTTAGATTTGTGGGTTTTTTTTTTAAGATGAAGGAACAAGTTTAAGACTGGCTAGGTTCACGTAAAAGGGATGTAGAAGGAGGTAGGGTGAATGCTACCACCCATATGCATGAGACTCTGAAATTAAGCATTAAAAATTTCACTAAATATTTGTATTTGTATAAGTCCATTCATCTGGTTCAGCAGAAGTTAGATCTGTACCAAAATCAGAAGTTATGTTTGGGAAGGTCCAGTTCAAAATATAGACTCCTTGGAGAGCCATGAATTGATGTTGGCAGCTCCTGTAGAGGCATATCAAAGCATAGGCAGTGGTCTTTCATCCACATGGGTGGTGAAACTTCCTACAGCTGCTTGGCTCTTATGTGATTAAGCATAGCCACCTCAAGGCAAGTCACAGTGGGAATTTATTACTATATTTCACCATAATTCTCTTGGCTTCTGGTCCTAATCCCTACTCTGTTCAAACCCAATGCCCTGAGTGATGGTAAAGATAGAGATGGTAATTCAAAAAGCAGACTTATGCTGGGCACTGATGAGCAGGCACGTGCCTTTTGCTTTCTAGGAGTTATAACTGAAGAGTAGGAAGACAAGACTTGTAATTAAATAATTTATAAGATTTATTGATTTGACCTGAGGCAGTGGGAGAAGCTATAGGTCACCAGAACCTCAGAAGCTTCTGAAGAATCCAGACTGCTTAGCTCTTTTATACATAATTTATATTCTTCCCCTTTATGTCTCATTCTTTCCTGTGGCTCAAAACCTCCATTGTCATCCCTGACCTTTCTCCATAGTGGAGATGCCTAGACCATTCTCTCTTTATCTACAGTTTATTTACTTTGCATATAGATTTCTTATGATTACATCATTATCATGATGTAAGAGCCCTATTATCAGGGTAGCATAGAATGGAGTACACACCCTCTAGACTAGCTCTAGTCCCAAAAACCTATTTAATGTCCCACTGTTCTTGGATCACCTCATTTGCTTCCATGACCCCCAAGAATGCAAACCATTTCCTAATTCTGAATCTTTTCTCTCTTTGTTTTGTCTCTCTCCAATTGCTCTCTTCATTCACATGCCAAGCTCAGTTTCTTCCACTCTCCACCCTATAATAGTAGACAATGATTCTTAGACTTGCTGCACATTGGAATCATCTTGTTTGATGGTACCTATTAAATTAGAATCACTGGGGGTGAAATCCAAGCTTCAGTATTTTTTACAGCTCTCCAGGTAATTTAAATGGACAGCCTATTTGAAGACCAGTGGACCACAACCTTGCTGCTCAAAATGTGCATCTCAGACCAGTGGCATTAGCATCATATAAGTGCTTGTTAGACAAGCAGACTCTCAGCTGCCACCCACATCTACTGAACCAGAATTTGCAATTTGAAAAGATCCCTGGGTCATTCATATATTGATGCTTGAGAAAACAAAAGACCCTCTCCAATCAATACATTTCAATCAAAATTTTCTCTTTGTCCATCCCCATTGGCAAAAGTCACACAAACTTTTATTTAGCTTATTGTTAATGGGTGAGTGCACATCAGAGAAACTGTGCACCTTCTTGGTAAGATATTTATTTAGTATTCAGGCTGATGCTGGGGAATTTTAAGAAGGGTGGACTAGAGCCCACTTTAATCCACCCCACTCCTAGGTAATATTTACCAAGATCCAATCATGGAATTGCCTCCCCCTCCTCTTCCTGACAGCCCCCAACCCAGAACTAGCCTCTGCATTCTTTAACTCTTCCTAAGGAGAAAGGTGTTTTGCCATGTACGACCCAGTACTATAGGTGTGTAAGGAAGCGGAAGAGTCTGGATGATTATAAGCAGGTCAGTATTTTTTTTTTTTTTTTTTTCATTTTTATTGAGATTGTTCAGATACCATACAATTATCCAAAGATCCAAAGTGTACAATCACTTGCCCCTGGGTACCCTCATACAGCTGTGCATCCATCACCACACTTAATTTTTGTTCAATTTTTAGAAACTTTTCATTACTCCAGACAAGAAATAAAGTGAAAGATGAAAAAAGAAAAAAAGAAAAGCAAACTCTAAACCTCCCCATCCCTAACCAACCCCCCTCAATTGTTGACTCCTAGTATTGATATAGTACGTTTGTTACTGTTTACGAAAAAATGTTGAAATACTACTAACTGTAGTATATAGTTTGTAATAGGTATATAGTTCTTCCCTATATGCCCCTCTATTATTAACTTCTAATTGTATTGTCATACATTTGTTCTGGTTCATGAAGTGATTTCTAGTATTTGTACAGTTGATCATGGACATTGCCCACCATAGGATTCAGTTTTATCCATTTCCATCTTTTGGCCTCCAACTTTCCTTCTGGTGACATATATGACTCTGAGCTTCCCCTTTCCACCTCATTCACACACCATTTGGCGCTGTTAGTTATTCTCACATCTTGCTACCAACACCCCTGTTCATTTCCAAACATTTAAGTTCATCCTAATTGAACATTCTGTTCATACTAAGCAAGAGCATCTACATTTCTTCCACAAGGCAGGAAGGAGACTCAAAGGAGGTAGAGAGGCAAAAGAAAGAGGAAACAACAACAAAAAAATGACAGCTAGGAAGCAGCAAAAGGAAAAATAACCTTAAATCAAAGTAGAATAAAGAATCAGACAATACCACCAATGTCAAGTGTCTAACATGCCTCCCCTATCCCCCCCTCTTATCTGCATTCACCTTGGTATATCACCTTTGTTACATTAAAGGAAGCATAATACAATGATTCTATTAGTTACAGTCTCTAGTTTATGCTGATTGCATCCCTCCCCCAATGCCTCCCCATTTTTAACACCTTGCAAGGTTGACATTTGCTTGTTCTCCCTCGTAAAAGAACATATTTGTACATTTTATCACAATTGTTGAATACTCTAGATTTCACCAAGTTACACAGTCCCAGTCGTTATCTTTCCTCCTTTCTTGTGGTGTCTCACATGCTCCCCATCTTTCTCTCCCAACCGTATTCATAGTTACCTTTGTTCAGTGTACTTACATTGTTGTGCTACCATCTCCCAAAATTGTGTTCCAAACCATGCACTCCTGTCTTCTATCACCCTGTAGTGCTCCCTTTAGTATTTCCTGTAGGGCAGGTGTCTTGTTCACAAAGTCTCTCATTGTCTGTTTGTCAGAAAATATTTTGAGCTCTCCCTCATATTCGAAGGACAGTTTTGCTGGATACAGGATTCTTGGTTGGTGGTTTTTCTCTTTCAGTATCTTAAATACATCACACCACTTCCTTCTTGCCTCCATGGTTTCTGCTGAGAGATCCGCACATAGTCTTATGAAGCTTCCTTTGTATGTAATGGATTGCTTTTCTCTTGCTGCTTTCAGGATTCTCTCTTTGTCTTTGACATTTGATAATCTGATTATTAAGTGTCTTGGCGTAGGCCTATTCATATCTCTTCTGTTTGGAGTACGCTGTGCTTCTTGGATCTGTAATTTTATGTCTTTCATAAGAGATGGGAAATTTTCATTAATTATTTCCTCTATTATTGCTTCGGCCCCCTTTCCCTTCTCTTCTCCTTCTGGGACACCAATGATACGTACATTATTGTACTTTGTTTCATCCTTGAGTTCCTGGAGACGTTGCTCATATTTTTTCATTCTTTTCTCTATCTGCTCCTTTGCATATAGGTTTTCAGGTGTTTTGTTCTCCAGTTCCTGGGTGTTTTCTTCTGCCTCTTGAGATCTGCTGTTGTATGTTTCCATTGTGTCTTTCATCTCTTGTGTTGTGCCTTTCATTTCCATAGATTCTACTAGTAGGTTTTTTGAACTTTTGATTTCTGCCGTATACATGTCCAGTGCTTCCTTTACAGCCTCTATCTCTTTTGCGATATCTTCTCTAAACTTTTTGAATTGATTTAGCATTAGCTGTTTAAATTCCTGTATCTCAGTTGAAGTGTACGTTTGTTCCTTTGACTGGGCCATAACTTTGTTTTTCTTAGTGTAGGTTGTAATTTTCTGTTGTCTAGGCATGGTTTCCATGGTTATCCAAATCAGGTTTTCCCAGACCAGAACAGGCTCAGGTCCCAGAGTGAAGAAATATTCAGTATCTGGTTTCCCTACGGGTGTGTCTTAGAAAATTGCTCCACCCTTTGATTCCTCGGGTCACTGTGCTTTTCTGCCCAGCAGGTGACGCCTGTTAGCCTATAATTCTTGACTGGTGTGAGGTGGTATGGCGGTGTTCCCCCAGGCTCTGGGGTCTGGTTGTGAATGGAAAGGGCCCCACCCCTTTCCTCCTAGAGAAGACAGAGCCCCCAGGTGGAGGTCGTTAGCATTTCAATGGTCTCTCTCTTTCTGCTTGTGCTGTCTCTGCCCTTCCCCGAGTCACAGCCCTGGAAACTGAAAATGACTGGGGCTTTCTCCACTGAGCCGAAAAAGAAACAGATAGTCCCCTTCAGACCCAGTCAAGGCGACCCTCCGGCTCTCCCAGGTCAGTCGTCACCCAAAGCCTCTGTCTGTTTTTTGGGGCTGCGTACCTGTAGTGAGCAGTTCACACTCGCTACTTAAAACCCCAGTTGGAGCTCAGCTGAGCCGTATTCGCTTGCTGGGAGAGAGCTTCTCTGTGGCACCACGTGGCTCTGCAGCTCGGGCTATGGGGGAGGGGGTCTCATGACTTGGTTCCGCAGGTTTTACTTACAGATTTTATGCTGTGATGTCGGGCATTCCTCCCAATTCAGGTTGGTGTGTGATGAGTGGATGGTCTCGTTTGTCCCCCCGCAGTTATTCTGGATTATTTACTAGTTGTTTCTGGTTTTTTGTAGTTGTTCCAGGGGGACTACTTAGCTTCCACTCCTCTCTATGCCGCCATCTTGCCCGAGTCTCCAGCAGGTCAGTATTTTTATAACACGTAACTAATGGACAGCCATTGGGCACTTTTGACTGATATTAGGCAGCTGCCACATAGTGTATCAAGTGTTTTCTTGAAGCCATAACGTGAGACATTAAACAGAGCCCACCTTAACTGGTGACTCTTCTTGTGTTGGACTGTGAATATCTTGGACTCAAGGGAGATTTTGTCAACCCGTGACAGCATTGCTGAACAAATTAGCAGCATCATTGTCTCTCTTCCTTCTCTAAGGAGATGACTTAAAAAACCTTTGGAAAGAAAGGAAGGGTCTTAAGAAAGAAAATATTTTGGAGGGTGCTCAGAGAACATGAGTCTGGGGATTCTTCCCTTTTCTACCAAGGAAGAGGTCACTGGATGTATTTTCCCCTGAAGGCTGTGGTATTTCAGAATTTAGACCTGAGGTCCAATTTTGTCTGGTGGTTGTTCATAGCAGCACCTGTAGACAAGCTCTGAGAGCAGCAGGGAAGGGCTTGTAGAGGTGGTAAAATGGCAGAGCCAGTTAGGAGAGAGACATGGCCATGTCCAGGTGCCAGCTCCTAACTTCTTTCCTAGGAGGACTAGAATGAGGGATATGAACCCTAGTTTTCCTTGACAACAGATGTAACCAGAGCAGGACTGGCTCTCCAGCTAGCCTCCAATGAATCTCTCCAAAGACAAAGGGATTCCACACAAAGACATTGGGATGAAACCCCCACTAGAGATGAGTGATTGGCCATAGCCCTGCAGAGATGCTCAAGGTCAGAAGGTTTCATAGGCATTGCTTAGTTATGGCCTGGAGCTAATTTGCCACCATCAAATATCATACCAGCCAAGAGAGCCAGCTCTGACCCCTGGATGTCTGCAGCAGGCATCAGAGAAGTAGACCTGGCCCAGCCACGCCATGTTTTCTCTCCTGCAGAGGCTGACTCTCCCTCCCTTTCTCCCAGTGGCAGAAGAAATTAGACATAAGCCTAGGAGAGAAAGGAGAAGGGGGAAATGTTCAGTGTGAGAAGCTATTATGGATAGAGAAAGAGGGTTGCTTTCCATTCAGTAAGGCAATTCCACAAGCAGTTTTGCAGGGTCTTGGTTTACCACTCTCCTACCACAGAGTTTCCATGACAGCTCATCATTATACACAACCCATAATTTCAGTGTACCATTGCTTACTCAATTATCAGTCTAACATATAATAATCAACTAAATATTTCTTTATACAGCATACAAACTATCCATACAATTTTGGTCAAAAATCTTGTTGCAACAAAGATCGAATATCCAACAAGGAAGCAATGTATCTGGCATACTCATCGTTAATCCTGCTGGCTCCTAGGGATTGCCCCTTCCTTTGCTGCGTGCTCACAGAAGGCTTAAAGGCTGTTTTATCAAGGGCTTATACAGTGAGGATTATAGTTGCCCTTTTTGAGTTATGCTAAACTTCTGACCCTGGGCTCTGCTCTCCACGGTTATCCCATTGCATTCTCCCTAAGGCCTCCACGTGGCATCAGAGTCCCAGAAACTCTGAATCGGTTTTCAGCCAAGTTTGCAGACTCAGAACCAAAAGCCAGACTCTAGGACCCAGAGGAAGGTGTGGCCTGTAGAAAAGTGTAATTGTGAGCTATTATCCCCATCGTGATTCATATTTTGAGCTTCTCCAGAGACTCACCCAAAGACTCTGTCTCCTCTTTGGTTCCTTAGCTACCTTCTTGATTTCTTCTTCATTAGGATAATTTGTGATATTCGTTTTCTGATGTCTCCCATGATCTTTCAGCTGCGTTTCCTTTTAGAGTCTTTGCAAGGGACCAATTTGCTCTTCATGAATTTTTTGAAATCTATTTTTACTAAAGCTTATGGAATATCTGATGATATTTAGTGCCCTCTTTCTTTATCTTTCTTTTCCTTTTCTTCTTTAAATTAAAAATTTCTTGTTTTCATTCTAAAAGTGTAACCTCTAACTGGCCTCCAAATGGAGGGGTCACAGGATCACAGACTTACAGAGTCTTTTAACCTTATTATTATGTTTTTATCATTAATTTCTCTAGTTGGGAAAAGAGGATTTTATCTTCCAAATGAGACCTTTGTGAAAAATGAAAAGTACCATGAAGTCTTGTGGAATTAGAGAGCCTAGCTTCTGTGACCCAATTGCCTGGTGTCAGCGGCCAGCTCCACACGTGCCAGCTGTGTGAATTTTGGAGATTCACTTTACCTGTCTATGTCTAAGTTTCAGCATCTGTAGAATGGGAGCAAATCATATCCTAAATGTCACACACTAGTTGGGAGGAGCAAATGAGTTAATCCAAGAAAAGTATCTAAAACCATGACTGGTGAAAGTTGGGGCACCATTCATACATTCAAGGAATCTATACTGAGTGTCTTCTAGGTCCCAGGCACTGTCATAGCTACTAGTAAGAAAATAAACAAATACATATGTACACTAGCTGGTGTTGACAAATGTTATGAAGAATGCTGAAGCAGGGAAAGGGTAGGAAATGGGAGCTGTGATAAATAGAATTATGCTTCCCAGCAAACACATCCTTATCTTAAACCACATCCCTATGGGTGTGAACCCATCTTAAATGGAAACTCTTGAGGATGCTATTTTTAGTTAAGGTGCAACCCAACTGAAGCAGGATGGGTCTTAATCCAGATTACCTAGGCCTTACAAAGAATCCTGAAGTCACAGAATCTAGAAAGGAGAGGACATCACCTTATGACAGGAGGCAGAGATACAAACCAAGGAACTCCAAGAATTGTTGGCAGCCAGCAAGAGAAAGCTACGAACCCTGGCAGGAAGCAAGCCTTCTAGTCTCCAAAACCATGAGACAACAAATTCCCATTGTGTAAGCCAACCCACTGTGTGTTATTTGTGATAGAAGTTCAGGCAAAATAAGACAAAGAATCATGGGTAAGCTCTCTGGGGAGGTGGCCTTGGAGCAGAGATCCAAATAAAGTTGAGAGGGTGAGTATGCAGATATTATGGACAGACAGTTAGACAAGCTTGTACAAAGACCTTTAGATGTGAGCAGCTAAATACATGCTAGTTATCATTTGCAAGGTCTTGTACCTTCGTATACTTGGGCAATATTTTTACAGTCTGTCATCACATTTCCATTATTTATCCTAAATTTTCGTATTTATACTTCAAAGAATTTGACTCTAAAATATCTTATTAAAAGTGCAATATACAAAGGGATAAAATGATGGTGTATGATTATTTGTGAAGTTCAACTTCTCTGCAGCATAATGGCTCCCATAACGGTGCCTTGTCCATGTATTGAAACCAAACTCACATAACATTGGGGAGTTGAAATCCTTGTGAGAGAGTCAGGAATCCTTGTGAATTCATAACATTCACATGAGTATGCACACATCTACATGCAAACACACACACACATACACATGTCACATATACTTCTCCCTTCCTCCCTTCCTGAAATGGACACTTCTGTGGCCTTCAAAGACCTCATATGCTCTGAAAAGAGAGCTCTTGCTGCTCCTTTATTATTTGACTCAAAACTTACTGCAGATTTTTTTAGAAGTGTATTTCCAGGGATAATGCTAAAGATTGGGCAAATTGTTTTGTTTGAATTCAGAAGATTTTTTATTTCTGCAGGATTTCTGCTGCCAAGTCACTGCGCCTTCTGCCCACTAAAGCTTTCTTTGTGTATATTCAGTTCAGTTTGCCTGTGAGGTGCTGTGGTCCCAGAGGCTAACGACAGCTCTGCACACTGGGAAATTCAAAAGGAGTGGTAAGTGGCAGTCGTGCCTGGTTTTATTCTGTGTGGTGTGCAACCTGTCACATTTTTCTAATGAAAATGACATTTATGACTGCAGCCTTCTGGGAGCTTTCAAAAGGCAGTTACAATAAAGTTGGTCGCTGGATTTTAGATAGCACCTTTAACTTTGATTTGTGTAACAAGGTACCAGGTGCAAAGAGAAACTGAGGTAAAGTTTTCTTTCCCGTCTAAGAACTTAACTTTGCTATTAATGTTTTATGCTCTTACTGAGTTAAAATCCATAAAATTCTAGGAAGTTGAAAGAGGTTTGAAATAATGAAAGGTTATCTCATGAACATGTTTTTCTCTGGGTGAGGCTTGCAGCCTAATTTTGTTCCTCCACAGGGATCAAGTTGGTGCTCACTGGTGTCTACCTGAACAAACTCTCTGGAACTTTTGAAATTACCCGCTTCAAAAGGATCAACATCATTTGCCTTCGATACCTGGAAAGTGACATTTCCCCTGAGTCAACAGGGTATGTTGAGGTTTCAAGGCAAGGGCTCCTCTGATATTAATGCATCAGTGTGGTCACCCACATAGCTTTCATGTTTGTTAACTTATGTTCTTAGGACATGTCCATACAGCAGCATCTGTACATGAAATCATAGGTTCTTGTTGAAATTGAGCATCATCAGATTCATTGCTTTATGATATTCTAGGAATAGAACAAAACTCACCTTTGTCTTTTCTATTTTGTCAGTTTGACACTGGCTGTCAGAGCTGCCCTAAATTTTTCAACGTGACTGATTAATAAGTCTCTCTATGTGGAATTAGATTGAATTAGATCAATTATGCTTTCCATGAAGTTCCCAGTTGCTTTGTGTTTAGGAAAATTGGCCCTATGGATCTTTCCTCAACTCACTTTCACCATGAAGGAACGGCAGCACACAACTGATACTCCCTAAGGTCTTGGCACCGCAGATACTTGGCATTCCTTGAAATAAAATGTATTTTTATGTTTTATGTTGGTTTATTTATTTATTTATTTATTTATTTATTTATTTATTTATTGTTGGTTAATTCTCACAGGAGCAGTGCGATGAGTTTCCATGAATGTTTTTGGTGACTATTGAGAACAATTTTTCTTCCAAGTCTTGCTTTTTAAGAGAAAGCTGAGCAACTAGAGTAAGATCCAGAAGCTGGAATCATGACCTCTAATTTCATAATTTCAGGGAAACTGTAACCTCTTCATTTAAACTGGAGCTGCAAATCCATATTTCTTCTCTCCTTTCCTCTTAAGTTTGACAAGAATGGCTCTATCTGAACTCAGCCAGTAGCAAGGCAAACCTCTAAAGCAAATTATAGTGAGACCCAGAGGAGATGTGTGACGGTTATCAGCTCACTAGATAACAAAGACATCCATCATGTATGCTTTTAGGCCCGAGGTCTAGGGAAAGGAAAAATACAATAAAGTAAATAAAAGTACAGAGGCCTTGTTTGGTGTATCAACAAATGCCACTGTTGCTGACCTCTCGCTGGAGCCCTGCCCTCCTTGGCCTCTTCACACGTGGGGTTGCTCACTTGGTGCTTTCCTGGACCCCAGAGAGGTCCAAAGCTCTGCTCCATCATTAGCACCCTTGGGATCTCTTTTGAATAAATGTGTTTCAGATGTTCAAGGGACAAATGAGAGCTAGAGACCCTTTAGGCAATCTCATGAAATCTAGAAGTTTCCAGACAATAATATAATATTTAGAAATTTATTCAAAATACATGTACCAGAAAGACTCCAAAAGTGAAGGCGATGGGAGATAAGATGACAAAAAGTATAGTTCCGAGGAATCCTTTGTCTGACCAGAGTATGAAAAAGACAGGGGTGGTGAAATGAAATTAACCTGTGGACTGTATGTTTTGTGAGCTTTCCACTGGCCCCACAAGGAGAGAGAAAGCAGGACACGGCAAGGAGACACGCAGTGAGCACCTTGATTCTGGCAAAGCCATCTCACTATGGGCCATCGTTTCATTTCCAACTATTTACCCTGAATACCATCATCCCAGTCACTACTTGAATTGTCATTCCTAAACCATAAAAGTTCAGTGGCCCCTTTGCGGGCTGGTAGGTGGCCACTGATCCTATGTCAGTGACTTCCCAAGCAAGCTGTGTGGGGCAGATTTATTCCTTTGGCCTGTGTTTCCACCTCTGTCCTGTCAGCTTTCTAGTTGTGTGACCTTGAAGTTGTTGTTTAGCCTCTTGAAATCCCAGTTTCCTAATCATTAAAATGAAGATGACATTGCCTACTTTAGTTGTGAGGATTAAACGTAATTAAATAAGAAAGCATTTGTTCAAAAAATCTAATGCTTTTCAAATTAAAAAACAAAATACTGCTATGAACATTCATGAATGAGATTTTGGATAGACACAGATTTTCATTTATCTTGGGCATATACCTGTGAGTGGAATCTCTGAGTCGTATGGTAACAATGTGTTTGACTTTTTGAGGAACTACCAAACTGTTTTTCAAAATGGCTGTGCCATTTTACTTTAGAACCAGCAGTGTATGGGGTTACAATTTCTCCCCACCTCACCAGTGCATGTGTTTTAGCTTGCTAAAGCTGACAAAATGCAACATAGCAGAAATGAGTTGGCTTTTACAATGGGGATTTATTAATTTACAAGCTTACAGTTCTCAGGTCATGAAAATGTCCAAATCAAGGCATCAACAGGTGATGCTTTCTCCCTGAAGATCTGCTACTAGAGATCCTCAGCTCCTCTGTCTCATGGACAAGCACATGGCGTGTCTGCTGGTCTCTCCTTTCTTTCCAGGGTTTCATTGCTTCCAGCTTCTGGCTTCAGTGGCTTCTCCTTTGTTTCCATGCTTTCTCTCTGTTTTCTGTGTGTCCTCTTTTAGCTTCTCTGGTCTTGCTCTCTGACCTCAGGGTGTTCTGTCTGTCTTCTATCCCCTTATAAAGTACTCTAGTAAGAGGATTAAGACCCACTCTGAATGAGGTGGGTCACATCCCACGCACCAAAGAGCCTACTTAAAATGGGTCCAGACATACAGGAATGGATTAAATTTAAAAATATGATCTTTTCTGGGGTGCATACAGCTTCAAATCATCACAACATATTATTGTCCCTCTTTCTTATTTCAGCCATCCTAATAAATGTGATGTAATGGTTTTGATTTGCGTTTCTCTAATGATGATTGATGTTTTGCATCTTCTTATGTACTTGCTGATCATTTATTTATCTTCTTTAAAGAGATATTTATTAAAATTCTATGCCTTTTTTCTATTTCTTTATTAGAGAAGTTGTGGGTTTCCAGAATATTCATGCATAAAATAGATTCCCATACCCAACCTTATTATTAACACCTTGCATTTTTGTGGAACATCTGTTTTTTGATGATAGCACATTTTTATAATTGTAGTATTAACTATAGTACATGGTTTAACCTAGGGTTCACTCTTTGTGTAGTGTAGTTTGATGGATTAAAAAAAAATTTATTCTAATACCATATACATGATTTAAAATTTCCCTTTTTATTCACATTCAGATACGTATTTCAGTGCTGTTAATCATGTTCTCAATGTTGCCTATCTGTGACCACCATCCATTACCAAAATATTTCCATCATTCCAAATAGGAACACTACATTTTAAATCATTCCTTTACCTTCCCCTGTCCCCTGGTAAGCTGTATTCTAGAGCCTGACTCTATGAGTTTGCTTATTCTAATTGCTTCAAATCTGTGAGATCACACAATATTTGTCCTTTTGTTTCTTGCTTATTTCACTCAACATGGTGTCTTCAAAGTTCATCCACATTTTCGCATGTATCAGGACTTCATTCCTTTTTACAACTGAATAATATTCTATTGTATATATGCACCACATTTTATTTATCCATTCATCAGTTGATGGACACTTAGGTGTCTTCCACCTTTTGGCCATTGTGAATAATGCAACTATGAACACCATTGTGCCGTCTATTTGAGTCCTTGCTTTCAGTTCTTTTGGGTATATACCTAGTAGTGTGACTGCAGGGTCATATAGTAGTTCTATACTTAGCTTTTTGAGGAATCACCAAACTGTCTTCCACAGCTCTGCACCAATTTTTATTGCCACCAGCAATGGGCGAGTGTTCATAATTCTCTATATCTTCTCCAACCCTTGTTATTTTCCATTTTTTTAATAGCAGTCATTCTAATAGGTATGAAATAATATCTCATTGTGGTTTTGATTCACATTTCCCTGATGGCTAATGTTGGTGAACAACTTTTCATGTGCTTTCTGGCCATTTGTTTATCTTCTTTGGGGAGATGTCTATTCAAATCTTTTGGCCATTTTTGATTGGGTTGGTTGTCTTTTTGTTAAGTTGAAGGATTTCTTTATATATTCCAGATATTAAACCTTTATCAGATATTCACTTTGCAAATATTTTCTTCCATTGTGTAGGGTGTCTATTTACTTTCATGATAAAGTACTTTGAGGTGCAAAGGTTTTTAATTTTGATGAGATCCCATTTATCTATTTTTTCTTTTGTTGCTTATGCTTTGGGTAAACAGTCTAAGAATCCATTTCCTAACACAAGGTCCTGATGATTCCCTATGTTTTCTTCTAGGAGTTTGATAGTTCCAGCTCTTACATTTAAGTCTTTGATCCATTTTGAATTGATTTTTGTATAAGGTGTAGGATAGGGGTCCTCCTTCTTTATTTTGTAAATTGAGATCCAGTTTTCCCAGCATCATTTGTTGAAAAGACTATTGTTTCCCAATTGAGTGGTCCTTGGCCCTTTGTCAAAAATCAGTTGAGCATAACTGTGAGGGTTGATTTTTGAGCTCTCAATTTGATTACATTGGTCTAAATGGCTGTCCTTGTGCCAGTATTATGCTGTTTGATTATTGTCACTTTGTAATAAGTTTTAAGATCGGGAAGCGTGAGTCCTCTAACTTCATTCTTCTTTTTCATGACGGCTTTAGCTATTAAGGGCCACTTATCGTTCCATTAAATTTTTTTTTCTTTCATAATTGAGATTTTATTGGTTGTTCTGAAGATCAGCACACAGACATTATGAATAACTTGTACACAATTAATGAATGTACCAAAAATCTAAAAAGCCATAGTTGCAATTCTTTTCTAAAGTTATTCCAGTGACTTTCCAGCTTAAAATTTGGAGGCAAGTTTTCCCTAAGAGGATATCAAGTACCAATATCTTCAAATGTTGATAAGATGTTAAATCTTAAGTCCCACTAATGAACAATTTATTATCATACACACTACATACGTTTCCAATCTTTCACAGCATGTAACAGTTATTAGGAAAACTGGATGACCACAGCCAAGGATGTTACAGAGTACACACAGTTCTGACATGGAGAGCCAAGATCAGGGAGCAATTTTAAGAAACTATTCTACTAAAAAACATGGGAATAAAAGTAATTTAAAATGTTCAAGACCTATTAAATGCAAGACTGTGACTCCAGATCATCATTTAGTATGCATTGTATTATAGGGTATAAAAACTGCCACCTGCCACCCTATGGAATGTTAAAGTTGACATCCAAGACAGTCAAAGCCTCCCATAATTCAATACCCCATACTTTCTGGTTGTACCAAAAAATAAACAACCAGAAAATGATTTCTCCTCTTAAAAAAAGCATTTACACTTAAAAAATGGGATGAGGTGGGATTTCAATCTCCTTCTTGAAAATCTTTCTTCTAGAGCTACTAAAAACTTGCATTTACAAAATGCAAGTTGATAAAAATATTCCTCTGGATTGTACAGGAAGGGAGGAAAAAGGGACCACTAATAAGACATGGTATACGAGATTAATCAGACTTGGCTTCTTTCTCTTCTGCTTCATCAGAGGATGGACTCTTCATTTTTAGTTTCTCTATTTTCTGCAGGTAAATCTTTAGTTTCTTGGTTAGCCATTTCAGCTTGTTTTCTCTTTGATCCTCTTTTCCCTTTTGGTTGAACTTTTTTGTCTGCTGCCTTTTTTGGCTTTGTTTCCACTTTCTCAGGAGCAGGCTTGGCTGACAGCCTCGCGGACCTCCTCTTGGGCTCCTCCTTCCCCGCGGCGCCTTCTGGCAGGGCTGATCTTCCTCTTGGGCATCCTGGCGGTGGAGCGGCCGCTTGCCGGGAGCCTTCACAAAGCTGGGTTGCCCGCCTCCGCTGCTCCTTCCGCCATCCGAGCTGCTGCGACCCGCCTCATTCCATATAAATTTGATGATTGACATTTCCTTTTCTGCAAAGAAGGTTGCTGGGAATTTGATTGGGATTGCATTGAATCTATAAATTGCTTTGGTTAGGCTTGACATCTTGGTGATATTTAGTCTTCCAATCTATGAACACAGAATGTCCTTCCATTTATTTAGTTGTTTGATTTCTTTTAGCAATGTATTATAGTTTTCTGTGTACAAGTCCTTTGCATCCTTAGTTAGATTTACTCCTGAACCCTCAATTCTATTCCATTAATCAATATTTCTATCCTTTTGGCAGTACCATACAGTCTTTATTACTGTAACTTTGTGGCAAGTTTTGGAATTGAGAAGTATGAGCCCTCTAACTTGGCTATTTACTCAAGATGGCTTGGGCCATTCTGTATTTCTAGCATTTCCATATAAATATTCTGATCATCTTACTAGTTTCTGCAATAAAAGCAGAGACTTTGTTAGGGATTCTGTTTAATCTGTAGATAAATTTGGGGAGTGCTGGCATCTGAAAATATTAAATCTTCCTATCCATGTATGTGGGATGTCTTTCCATTTATTTAGGTCTTCTTTAACTTTTTTCAACAATGTTTTGTAATTCATAGTGTAGAAGTCTTGAACTTCTTTTTAAACATTACTCCTAAGTATTTATTCTTTCCGATTGTAAATTGAATTATTTTGATTTCATTTCAGATGTTTCAGTGCTTGTGTATAGAACTGCAATTGATTTTTTGCTTGTTGATTTTGTATCCTGCAAAATTTATTAGTTTTAACTTTTTTTTTTTTAACTCCTTAAGATTTCTATGTAAAAGATCATGTCATCTGTGAGTGGAGATAATTTCACTTATTCCTTTCCCATCAGGATGCCTTTATTTTTCTTTTTTGACTAATTGCCCTGGCTAGAACACAGAATACAGTGTTCAATAAGCGGTGATAGTGGACATCCTTGTCTTCTTCCTGATATTGGAGGGAGGGTCATTGACTCTTTAATCATTAGTTACAATGTTCACTATAGGGGTTCTGATTGATATCCCTTACTGGGTTGAGCAAGTTTCCTTCTATTCATTTTTGTTCAATTTTTATATCATGAAAGAATGTCAATTTTGTCAAATTGTTTTTCTTTATCTCATGAGAAGACCTAGTGGTTTTTGTCTTTGTAGAATTAATATGGCAAATTACATAGATTGAGTTTTGAATATTGAACCAACCTTGCATTCCTGTAGTAAATCCCACTTGGTGATACTTTATAATTCTTTCTATAATTTTCTGAATTTAGTTTATTAGTATTTTGTTGAGGATTTTTACATCTATATAAGGGCTTTTGGAATATAGTTTTCTTTACTTGTGATGTCTGTGTTTGGCTTTGGTATCAGGATAATCCTGGCTTCATAGAATACGTTTGGAAGTGTTTCCTTCTATTTTTTTTTTTCAAAAAGTGTTTGTGAAGGTTTCATGTTAATTCTTCTCAAAATGTTTGGTAGAATTCACCAGTGAAGCTATCTGGGCTTTCTTCTTAGGAAGTTTTTGGATTGCAAGATAGTGAATTACTATCTTGTTATGTCTATTCAGATTTTATGCTTGTTCATGAGTCAGTTTCAGTAGTTTGTGTCTTTCTTGAAATTCCTCTATTTCATCTTGGTTATGAACTTATTTTTGGGATACCACTGTTCATTGTATTCCTTTACAATCTCTTTTTATTATTGTTTATGTAAGGTTGGTAATAATGTCGCCTCAGTCATTCTTGATTTTGATAATTTGAGTCTTCTCTCTTTTGCCTTGGTAAGTCTAGATAGTGGTTTGTCAAAATTTTTTATTTTTTCAAATAACTAACTTTGGTTTTGCTGATTTCCTCTTTTAATTTTCTGCTTCTATTTCACTATTTCCATTTTAATCGTTTATTTCTTTACTTCTGCTTACTTTGGGTTTAGCTAGCTGTTCACTTTCTAGTTTCTTTAGGTGGAAGCTTAGGTTATTGACTCAAGATCTTTCTTATTTTTAATGTAAGTATGTATAGCTATAAATTTCTAAAAACTGCTTTAGCTGCATCCCATAAGTTTTGATAAGTTCTTTTTTGTTTTCATTCACCTCAAAGTTTTTATTTTCTAATTTCCTTTGTGATTTCTTCTTTGACCTGTTTTTTAATTAATTAATTTATTTTTATTGAGATTGTTCAGATACCATACAACTATCCAAAGATCCAAAGTGTACAATCAATTGCCCACAGCACCACCATACAGCTGTGCATCCATCAACATAATTATTTTTTTTCAACTTTTAGAACATTTTCACTAGTCCAGAAAAAAAACAAAGACAAAAAAAGGAAACTCACATCCTCCCATACCCCTAACCATGCCCCCCTTCCATTATTGATTCATAGTTTTGGTGTAGTGCATTTGTTACTGTTGATGAAAGAATGTTAAAATGCTACTAACTGTAGTATATAGTTTGCAATAGATATATATTTTTTCCCTATATGCCTCTCTATTATTAACCTCTAGTTATAGTGACATACATTTGTTCTAATTTGTGAGAGAGATTTCTAATAGTTGTATAGTTAATCATGAACATTGTCCACCACAAGATTCACTGTTTTATATATTCCCATCTTTTAACCTCCAACATTCCTTCTGGTGACATGCATGACTCTGAGCTTACCCTTTCCATCACCTTCACACACCTTTTAGCACTGTTAGTTATTCTCATTACATGCTACCATCACCCCTTTCCATTTCCAAACATTTAAGTTCACCCTAGTTGAACATTCTGCTCATAATAAGCAACTGCTCGCCATTCTTTAGCCTCATTCTATATACTGGTAACTTATATTTCATGTCTGTGAGTTTGCATATTATAATTAATTCATATCAGTGAGACCCTGCAATATTTGCCTTTATGTGTCTTATTTTACTCAGTATAGTGCCCTCAAGGTTTCTTCATCAACCCATTTCTTTTAAGATGGCTTTGTTCAAACACTATACATTCTGTCCTAAGTAAACAATCATTGGTTCCCCATATAGTCATGTATTTATGTATTGAGCACCATCACCACTCTCTATATAAGGACATTTCTTCCACAAAGATGGAGGAAGAGTTAAAGAAGGCAGAGAGGCAAAAGAAAAAGGCAAGAGAAAGAGAGAAAAACAAACAAACAAACAAACCAAAAAACTAAACTTGATAGCTAGAAAGTGACAAAAGGAAAGATAGCATTAACCTAAAGTAGAATAAAGAGTCAGACAACATCATCAATGCCTGGAGTCCCATACCTTTCCCCTATTCCCCAACCTCCATATGCATTTTGCTTTGGTATATTGCTTTTGTTACATTAAAGGAAGCATAACACAATGTTTCTGTTAATTCTAGCCTCTAGTTTGTATTGATTGTATTTCCCCCCCAATCCCACCCTATTTTTAACACCTTGCAATGTTGACATTCATTTGTTCTACCTCATGTAAAAACATATTTGTACCTTTTATTACAATCGTTGAGCATCCTAGGTTTCCCTGACTTACACAGTCCCAGTCTTTATCATTCATCTTTTGTTCTGGTGTCCCACATGGTCCCAGTCTTCCTCTTTCAACCATATTCACAGTCATCTTTGTTCAGTGTACTTACATTGCTGTGCTACTATCTCCCAAAATTGTTTTCCAAACCTCTCACTCCTGTCTTTTCCTTTCTGTCTGCAGTGCTTCCTTTAGTGCTTCCTGTAGAGCAGGTATCTTGTTCACAAACTCTGTCATTGTTTGTTTGTCAGAGAATATTTTAAGCTTTCCCTCATATCTGAAGGATAGTTTTGCTGGATATAGGATTCTTGGTTGGTGGTTTTTCTCTTTCAGTGTCTTAAATATATCACCCCACTTCCTTCTTGCCTCCATGGTTTCTATTGACAAATCCACACATAGTCTTATCAAGCTTCCTTTGTATGTGATAGATCGTTTCTCTCTTGCTGCTTTCAGGATTCTCTCTTTATCTTTGATGTTTGATAATCTGATTATTAAGTGTCTTGGCATAGGCCTATTCAGATCTATTCTGTTTGGGATATGCTGAGCTTCTTGGATCTGTAATTTTATGTCTTTCATAAGAAATGGGAAATTTTCATTGATTATTTCCTCCATTATTGCTTCTGCCCCTTTTCCCTTCTCTTCTCCTTCTGGGACACCAATGACACATAAATTCTTGCTTTTCATTTTGTCTTTAAGTTCTCAGAGATGTTGCTCATATTTTTCCATTCTTTTCTCTATCTGTTCTTTAGTGTGTAGGCTTTCAGGTGCCTTGTTCTCTAGTTCCTGAGTGTTTTCTTCTGCCTCTTGAGATCTGCTGTTGTATGTTCCCATTGTGTCTTTCATCTCTTGTGTTGTGACTTTCATTTCCATAGATTCTGCCAGTTGGTTTTTTGAACTTTCAATTTCTACCTTGTGTACGTCCTGTGTTTTCATTATATGGTTCATCTCGTCTGCCATATCTTCCATAAACTTTTTGGATTCACTTATTATTAGCTGTTTCAATTACTGCATCACAGTTGAAGTTCAAGTTTGTTCCCCTGACTGGGCCATAACCTCATTTTTCTTAGTGTAGGTTGTAGTTTTCTGTTGTCTATGCATGGTTTCCTTGGTTACCCCAATCAGGCCTGCCCAGACCAGAATGGGCTAAGGACCCAGAAGGAAGAAATATTCAGTATCCAGTTTCCCTGAGGGTGTGTCTTAGAAAATTGGTACACCCTCTGATGCCTCTGGTCACTGTGCTTTTCTGCCCAGCAGGTGGTGCCTGTTAGCCTATAATTCTTGACTTGTGTAATCTCTGAATGAAAGGCAGGTAGTAGAGCTGGGCCCCACCCCTTTCCTCTTAGAGAAGATAGACCCCCTAGGGGTCTATTAGCATTTTAATGGTCTCTCTCTGCCTGTGCCATACCCTTGTCTGGGTCACAGAACTGGGAACTGAAAATGGTTGAGGCTTGCTCCACTGAGTCAAAAAAGGAACAGAGCTAATCTGAAGTGACCCTACAGCTCTCCAAGGTCAAAGCCTCTGTCTACTTGTTGGGGATTCAGAGCTGGTAGTGAGCAGTTCACACTCGCTAATTAAAACCCCAGTTGGAGTTCAGCTGAGCTATATTCGCTTGCTGGGAGAAAGCTTCTCTCTGGGACCACAAGGCTTTGTAGCTCAGGCTGTAGGGGAGGGGTCTCCTGATTTGGATCCGCAGTTTTTACTTACAGATTTTATGCTGTGATCTCGGTCATTCCTCCCAGTTCAGGTTGGTGTATGATGAGTGGACTGTCATGTTTGTCCCCCTGTAGTTATTCCGGATTACTTACTAGTTGTTTCTGGTTTTTTTGAGTTGTTCCAGGGGGACTACTTACCTTCCACTCCTCTCTATGCTGCCATCTTAGATCCTCTCCCTCTTTGACCTGTTTTTATTTAGATGTGTGCTGTTTAATTTATGTGTATTTATGATTTTCCTACCTTCTTCCTGTTATTCATTTCTAATTTCATTCCATTGCATTTGGAGAATATACAATACTTATAAATTTATTGAGACTTTGTTTATGGCCTAATATAGTCTGCTCAGGAGAATGTGCCATATGCAATTGAAGTAAATGCTCTGATGTGTGTTCTGATCTTGTTGGCTATAGTGTTCTATAGATGTCTGTTAGTGCTTGTTGGTTTACAGTGTTGTTTGACTCTTATATTTACTTGTTCGACTCTTATATTTACTTGTTCATCTTCTGTCCAGTTCTTCTATCTATTATTGAAAGTGGGGTATTGAAATATCTAAACATTATTGTTTAATACTCTATTTTGCCCCTAAATTCTTTCTATTTGTTTCTTGTATTTTGGGGGCTCTGTTGTTAGCTGTATTGTCATGGGTTGGTCTCTTTACACCTCAAACCTATGATCTCCATTAGAAAAGGTCTGAGCCTAATCAGGTAATGATTCAGTGGGTTTGGGCTTCTTTCAAGCAACTTCCCACTCATTTAAGAGTATAGGGACAGACAATAGTTTAAAAGTAAAGAGCACTCAAGATAAGAATTCTCCATTAACACATTTTTAGTAAAGAGCACTTAAGGTAAAAGGAACAAGTATGCAATGTAAAAATTAATTGATACATTACCAAGCCTGGGAGCCCCCACTCCTCCAGATGCAGCTGGACATGAGATCAGAGAGCTCTACCTTGTCTCAATTACAAAAAATTTATAGCCCTTTATTTAGAGTAACTTTAACTGAATCATATTCTATTTTTACATTAAACAATGCTTCATGAACATGTATATCTCATGAAGTGAAGCATCTCAACCCATGGGTTGTTCAAGATCAAAGGAAGGTATCTACATTATCAGAGACTTAGCCTTGAATGCTATAAAACTCTACTAATAATATTTTTACTAATTAAGCTATGATTTCTGCAAGAGTAATGTAACATACTTTTGCTTTTATAAAAATTAGAAAAGAGATTACTGTTATTTGTCTCTAACTTGTTAATGTAGTTTTTTTTATTCTATTCTATTGATTAGTTCAGCCATTACATCATATTGATAAGCATACATTTGATTTGGACTGTATTCAACCTTGCTACTTCTCTATGATTAAAGTAACAGCTGCAGCCCATCCTGTTTTCACAGAGGACTGATTACATGCTATCTCTATCTAAAAAGGTTGAGAGGGCATTTCAGCTTTCTTAAAAAATATTCACCATTCTTTTAACTGTTTACCTTCTCCTTCAGTAAAAATGGGACTTGAAGGGTATAAAACATCTGTCCCAGTTATTATAGTAAGGCCTTTCCACTTTTTTTTTTTTTTAACAAATAGCTTATGTATTTTATTTGTTTCCAACTAAGCTTGTTGTTGACACAATATAATGAAAATGTATGAAGAATAATGTTGCAGTTTGTGGTTAGATTTAAGTCAAAGACAGTCATTGATAAGGAATCTTTGAATGTGTATAATTCAGAACAATTTTCTATGAGTATTACCTTACTTTGGAAGACATTGGCATAGATTTGAATTAAATTCAGAATTTTTCAAAATAAGCCCTAGTCAAAAAAAACAAAAAAACAAAGAAAGTATTCTATACTAAACTAAAACAGTTTTAATAGAACTTTCCTTTCCAGAAGCAATGATACATGAAACAAGGCATTTTGTAAAATGTGATCCTGAACAAGTCACAGTAAAAAAATAAACATATACTTAACTTCTACTCCCATGAAACAGAAGCTACTTTCTGGTCCTCAGCCTTGGAAATACAGTGAAGAACAGTCCATAAGCAACATTGGGCAGGGGGTTCTCGAAAGGAAGCCCAGGCAGAGCATCCAGAGAGGCAGCAGCACTCACTTTTTTTTTTTTTTTTTTTTTACAAAACAAATTGTACTTTCGATTGTTTACAGTACCATTACATAGTTGTACATTCATCACCTAAATCAATCCCTGACACCTTCATTAGCACACACACAAAAATAACAAGAATAATAATTAGAGTGAAAAAGAGCAATTGAAGTAAAAAAGAACACTGGGTACCTTTGTCTGTTTGTTACCTTCCCCTGTTTTTCTACTCATCCATCCATAAACTAGACAAAGTGGAGTGTGGTCCTTATGGCTTTCCCAATCCCATTGTCACCCCTAATAAGCTACATTTTTATACAACTGTCTTCGAGATTCATGGGTTCTGGGTTGTAGTTTGATAGTTTCAGGTATCCACCACCAGCTTCAGGTATCCACCACCAGCTACCCCAATTCTTTAGAACCTGAAAAGGGTTGTCTAAAGTGTGCATAAGAGTGCCCACCAGAGTGACCTCTCAGCTCCTTTTGGAATCTCTCTGCCACTGAAGCTTATTTCATTTCCTTTCACATCCCCCTTTTGGTCAAGAAGATGTTCTCCGTCCCATGATGCCGGGTCTACATTCCTCCCTGGGAGTCATATTCCACGTTGCCAGGGAGATTCACTCCCCTGGGTGTCTGCTCCCACGTAGGGGGGAGGGCAGTGATCTCACCTTTCAAGTTGGCTTAGCCAGAGAGAGAGGGCCACATCTGAGCAACAAAGAGGCATTCGGGAGGAGGCTCTTAGGCACAACCATAGGGAGGCCTAGCCTCTCCTTTGCAGCAACCGTCTTCCCAAGGGTAAAACTTATGGTAGAGGGCTCAACCCATCAAACCACCAGTCCCCTATGTCTGTGGTCATGTTAGCAACCATGGAGGTGGGGTAGGCGAATACCCTTGCATTCTCCACAGACTCCTCAAGGGGGCACTACATCTTTTGTTTTCCTTGTTTTTCTTTTTTTTTTTTTTTAACTTTCCCTTCTTTTTTAAATCAACTGTATGAAAAAAAAGTTAAAAAGAAAACAAACATACAATAAAAGAACATTTCAAAGAGACCATAACAAGGGAGTAAGAAAAAGACAACTAACCTAAGATAACTGCTTAACTTCCAACATGTTCCTACTTTACCCCAAGAAAGTTACATAATATAGCAACATTTCTGTGAACTTGTTCCTACTATATCCATCAGAAATTAACAGACCATAGTCATTGCTGGGCATCCCCAGAACATTAAATAGTTTATCTGTTCTTCTTGGATTATTGTTCCCCCTTCCTTAATTGCTCTCTACTGCTAGTTCCCCTACATTCTACATTATAAACCATTTGTTTTACATTTTTCAAAGTTCACATTAGTGGTAGCATATAATATTTCTCTTTTTGTGCCTGGCTTATTTCGCTCAGCATTATGTCTTCAAGGTTCATCCATGTTGTCATAATGGTCTTTTCAACAAATGGGGCTGGGAGAGTTGGATATCCATATCCAAAAGAATGAAAGAGGACCCCTACCTCACCCCCTACACAAAAATTAACTCAAAATGGACCAAAGATCTCAATATAAAAGAAAGTACCATAAAACTCCTAGAAGATAATGTAGGAAAACATCTTCAAGACCTTGTATTAGGCGGCCACTTCCTAGACTTTACACCCAAAGCACAAGCAACAAAAGAGAAAATAGATAAATGGGAACTCCTCAAGCTTAGAAGTTTCTGCACCTCAAAGGAATTTCTCAAAAAGGTAAAGAGGCAGCCAACTCAATGGGAAAAAATTTTTGGAAACCATGTATCTGACAAAAGACTGATATCTTGCATATATAAAGAAATCCTACAACTCAATGACAATAGTACACACAGCCCAGTTATAAAATGGGCAAAAGATATGAAAAGACAGTTCTCTGAAGAGGACATACAAATGGCCAAGAAACACATGAAAAAATGTTCAGCTTCACTAGCTATTAGAGAGATGCAAATTAAGACCACAATGAGATACCATCTAACACCGGTTAGAATGGCTGCCATTAAACAAACAGGAAACTACAAATGCTGGAGGGGATGTGGAGAAATTGGAACTCTTATTCATTGTTGATGGTTCTGTATAATGGTTCAGCCACTCTGGAAGTCAGTCTGGCAGTTCCTTAGAAAACTAGATATAGAGTTACCATTCGATCCAGCGATTGCACTTCTCGGTATATACCCGGAAGATCGGAAAGCAGTGACACGAACAGATATCTGCACGCCAATGTTCATAGCAACATTATTCACAATTGCCAAGAGATGGAAACAACCCGAATGTCCTTCAACAGATGAGTGGATAAATAAAATGTGGTATATACACACGATGGAATACTACGCGGCAGTAAGAAGGAACGATCTCGTGAAACATATGACAACATGGATGAACCTTTCCACTTTTTATCATTTGGAAATTGCACTTGAGAGTTTTTAGGTAAAAGTTCTGTTCTATATCAGAAGGAATACATGGTTCTTCACTATCAGGACAGAAACCATCAGGTGGCATATGAAAGCAGCATAGAGAGAAAGAATCAGCACTCTCATTATCAGATTCCTCAGTAAAGATATTATCCTATGACAGTATAAATGTCTGTATTTGATAATCTTCCTGATAGAGTGACACTTTTGCTATTATAAAATATTATTCTTGTCTCTAGTAAATATTTTCATCTTATAGTTTATTTTTACTGATATAAGTGTAGCCACTCCAGTTCTTGATAGGTTGTATTTATTTAAAATTCAGTTTTATTGAGATATATTCACATACACTACAATCATCCACAGTGTACAATCAGTTGGTTACTGTACCACCATATAGCTGTGCATTCAGCAGCAAAATCAAATTTTGAACATTTTCATTATTCCAAAAAATAAAATAAAAATAAAAAAATAAAACAAGAATAAAAATACAAGTAAAGAAGAATACCCAAACCATCCCATACCTCTCTTGCTCCCCTATTATTCACTTACTTTTTGTCCCCATTTTTCTACTCATCTGTCCATACACTGGATAGAGGCAGTGTGAGCCACAAGGTTTTCATAATCACACATTCACACCGTGTAAGCAACATAGTTATATAATCATCTTCAAAACCCAAGGCTTCTGGGTTGCATTTCCTTGTAGCTATTCCAATACACTAAAAACTAAAGAGAGATACCTATATAACACATAAGAATAATCTGCAAAATGACCTCTTTGCATTTGAAATCTCTCAGTCATTGAAACTTTATTTTGTTCTATTTCTCTTCCCCTTTTTGGTCAAGAAGACTTTCTCAATTCCACAATGCTGGGTCCAGGCTCATCCCTGGGAGTCAGGTCCCACATAGTGGGGAGGGCAGTGATTTTACCTGCTGAATTGGCTTAGAGAGAGGCATTGGCTGCATTTTTAATAGTATTTATGTTTTCATCATTTTACATTCAACCTACTGTGTTTTTAAATCTAAATGTGCCTCTTTGATAAAGCATATAGTTGGACTCTGTATGTGCATTTGTTTACTCTGTGTCATCTTTGGAGTACTTGACTATTTATTTATTTATTTATTTAATGTAATTACTGACAAGGTAGAATTTACATCTTGCATTGCCCAATGAAGTGTGATTCAATTGAGGCTTTAAACATACTGATGTTGTTTTGCCTTTTTTTCTTCTGCTTCTGTGATTCTGTATGAGAACAACCTGCCTTGGCTTGTGTGCTGATTTGAATCTATTATGTCCCCCACAAAAGCCATGTGCTTTTAATCCAATCTTGTGAGTGCAGACTTATGGGTGGGATGTTTTTATTTGGTTGTTTCCATAGATATGTGACCCACCCAAGTGTGGGTGAGTCCTTTTGATTAGATTATTTCCATGGAGGTGTGACCCCACCCATTCAAGGTGGGTCATGATTAGTTTACTGGAGTCCTTAAGAAAGCTCAGGGGCTGACACAGACCCAGACTCTTGGAGATGCAGACAGAAAGATGTTTGGAGATGCTAAGCTAAGAGATGAAGCCTAGAGTTTGCCCCAGAGAAGCTAAGAGAGGACCCCCAGATACTCAGAGAGAAATGCCTTGGGAGAACAAGCAAAGATGCACAGGAGCTGACAGAGAGAGGCTAAGAGAGACAGCAGCCAGAGATATTTCGGAAAAAGCCATTTTGAAACTAGAATCCTGTGGCAAAGGAACATCAGCCTTCCCAGCTGACAGAGGTTTTCTGGACGCCATTGGCTGTTCTTCAGTGAAGACATCCTCTTGTTGATGTTTTAGTTTGGACACTTTTATGGCCTTAGAAATATAAATTTGTAACCTAATAAGTCCCCTTTGTAAAAGCCAATCCATTTCTGGTATATTGCATTTAGGCAGTGTAGCAAACTGGAACAGTTTTCCAGTGGCCCAAGGCCAAGAAAGAGATATACCATGCAGATCTGAATTCAACCCCTGGAATTGGAGTCAAGCTCAGCTGAGCCACACCCTTAATTTGAGCCATCTTAACCAAACTGAAGAACTGTGGGGGAGAAAGTCAATGCTTGTTATAAACCACTAAATTTGAAGGTGGTTATTGCAACAATAGCTAAACTAATAAAATCACTAATTGAGAAAACAACATTGTTTGTCCTTATAACACCTGTTTTTCTTTTGATAAGTTGTTATAGGCTTTTTTTACTGATTTTAGTTTTTCACAAATTTATTCCCTGTATCTTCTAGATTGTAACTCTTTGGAAGTCAGAAACTGTTTCTACTTGAATGGTGGCATTAAAACAAACATAGAACATAAAATTGATGCCCAATAAAAGTTTACTGTGAGGCATGAAACTGTCCTATTTTATTTTTAGGACAACTGTACTTCTTAAACCAATTTGGCTAATAATTACCAGCAATTCCCTTACTTCCTCTACAGTTACAATCTTTGTTACTAGTTGAACTGAGAATGTTAGCACTCTATTTTGAGACAAAATCTTAAAGGAATTTTCAGGTCTGACAAGGTCACATTCTCTAATTAATTAGTATCCATATGAAACACCAATGCTAGATTAGAGAATAACATCACAAATTTCTTTTCTGTCTATTCTTGTTAGCAAGAAGATAGATCACCTTTCAGGTCTAATTCTCAATTATTTGTAAAATCCACTTTACCTGTTGAAGACAAACAGGCATGTTTCTTGATTGAACTACTAGCTAAAAATGGAGAGTAGTGGTAGATGAGAATTATAAAGCTTCTGCTGAATTAAGAAAAAAATATGATGTACAAAGAAATGTGTCTACTTTAGTAGAGAGTGCATTTTGTCATCAAATTAGTTTTGGCTTTTCTTCCAATATTGCTCTATTCTCAGTTGTGCCCCAACTTTTTGAACAAAGAATAATTTATTAAATTAAAAATCAATATCTATTTGCCATAATGGAGATTATGTGTTTGCCGTTTATTATTTATTTACTATCTATTTACTCTGGTGGTAGGAGATAGTGGTGAGCACTGGGTGGATTTGGGACAAAAGTTGAAATTTTTAGTATATTCTGTTTACATTTTTTATGTTTGAATTATGTGAATGTATTATTTCTTCAAAAATTGATATATATATACATATATACATTCATACACATATATACACACATACATATATACATATATAAAGTTTATAATTTAGGAATGAAATTAACTTCAGTGGCTCAGCAGACTTTGACATCTTTATATAACAAATTCTTTATCCTTAGCATTATTGCTAATATCTTATGATAGTTAAGAAATATCTGAAAATAGTAATTTTTAGATGAGATGAAATCTTCACCTTCAATGCCACATCTGGTATGTGCCTGTACTGACTTTGCTTTTCATGGCTTTTGGTTTATTTAAAATGAAAATGCAGTTGATGTTTAAAATGCCATGCTGTTTTTATTATTGGGGAGGTGAACTAGCAAGAAAATAGAGGGCTTGTATGTTAGATTACATTGACAAGCAACTGGCTTGTTACTGTTTTCAAAAAGAGGAGGAATCCAAATATAAATTATACTTGGAACTCCATGTTCAGCAAAATCTTTGATGTTATTGTTAAATGATTGATTCCGGGTTGTTTGAAAACATCTCAGTTCATGTCTATTTTTACCATTTTGTAAAAGGAAGCTTTGGGAAAGTCTAATTTCAGAAAATATCCTAGATTGGAAATCTGAGTTTTCAACAGGCAGGCAGAAATCCAAGTGTTTAATTCTGTTTCCATATCTTACAATTTTAAGACTGTCTTGAACACCCAGATTTATTTCATATGGACAGGTGGGAGATGAGGGGAATCGGTGCTGGAGGAGAGGACTTGGGGGTTATCTCTGGGAAGGCTCCAGTGAGAATTAGTTAGCTGGTGGGTAGAAAGTGCTTTGTGTGTTAACAGTCATTGATTATGAGCTGGGGTTACAGGAGAACACTTTCTCCCCTGCCTTTGGGTATATTGCCTTTCATTTCTTTCTTATGATCTTGAAGGCCTCTCTCTCTCATCCTTATCCATTTAATTTTATCATTACATTGAAGATCTGTTTGTCTGAGATTTATTTTTTAATGACTTAGAAGATTGATTTGGGAGAACAGACTGTATTATTTTTCTTGTTGAGTAAGTAAAAAATGAGGTCAGCAATCAAAGTCCTAGCTGGCTTAACTCTGTGCCCTGTGAACCCAAGAGACTCTATTCTCAAACTCAGGGATCACAATCTTCCTCTCTCCTCTGGAGATGCTTGAGGCCCTCCATCACCATTATCTTGGCTCTAGAGCATTGGCTCAATGGCTTCTAGGTCTGGGTTCCCTTTCTCTGCAGTGCCTCAAAGGGCCCTTCTTCCCTCAGGCACTTTATTACTTAAATTACAGAATTGCTGGGACTATTCAATTTTAAAATGCATATTGAATGTAATTTTCTGAAATGAAGGATCTGTCATGCTCTAGGGACATCCCTCTGAAATTTCAAAATCAACATACCCAGATACAGACACAGTGCATTTCTTGGGGAAGGCAGGAATTTGTTGGAGTCTCTTGCTGTCTCCTTGAAATATCTGCTTTGGATCATTACCAAACGAGGCCTGGAAGTCCACTACTGGTGCCCAGTGGTGATAATATTGGATACTGTGAATAGGGAAACACTAGTGGAAAACAATAGCACTCTTTCATATTCTCAACTGGTACTATAAAGACATACACTCACACAAATACATACATGTTGTAATGGATGATTTTACAGGAAAGGGGGCAGGAATTCAATAATGGAGTCTTATAGTCAATGGCTCTAATGACTGGATACATGCATGCAGCTCCTCTAACAATACACTATACATGTTCTGGAAACAGCAAAGGTCCATAGAGATAGAAAGATATAGTATAGACAAGAAGACCAAGGTAGCAATCAAATGATTATAAGGGGGAGTGTGGCATTATATACTCACTGCACTGAAAGATGGGTGGCAATCTATACATCTAACATTATTCTGGGCAGGATATAAGCTCAAGTCCACTACCCGGAACATAAGAACTCATAGAAAATAAAAAGTTGTTTGCAATTGTAGGTGATAAGTCACCGCATTTCCTTAAAGTTCCTCTGAAAATATGACATATTGTAAGAGTGGTTTCAAAAGGAGCATTGCCAAAGACATAAAAAGTATATGAAAGAACCACAATCTCCCTTCTTTTGTGATGGAGTAATTTTTATAGAAATAGGCACTGTCATAATGTGGCTGATATAAAAATATCACATTTGGAGCAGAGCAATATAGACATTACAGGACATAGAATTAAAAAAAAACAACTGAATATTTATAATGAATACCATACAATAAGTTAATTAATCATGCAGGATGACTTCAGGGTGTTGTTTGAAATGAGATTTATGAATAACCACTTTCCTCAGTTTCATAGTTATTAAAATTACTCCGTTATGAATGTTGTGACATAAAATTCTAACAACGTTTTCCTTATCATATTTCTGCCAGTTTGGATGTACTATGTTTCCCAAAATGCCATGTTCCTTAATACTATCTTGTGTGGGCAGACATATTAGTGTTGATTGAGTTGGAACCTTTGGATTAGGTTGTTTCCATGGAGACGTGATCCACCCAACTGTAGGTGATAATTCTGATTAGATAATTTCCATGGAGGCATGGACCCACCCATTCAACATGGGCCTTGATTAGTATACTAGAGCCCTATATAAAAGCTCAGACAGAGATCCTAAGAGTGACATTTCAGAGCTGCAGCTGAGAGACATTTTGAAGATGGTTGTTGACAGCTGATATTTTGGAGAACACCATTTTGAAATGCAACCTGGGAACAAGCAGATGCCAGCCTCATGCCTTCCCAGCTAACAGATTTTTTGGACACCATCGGCCATCCTTCAGTGAAGGTACCCTATTATTGATGCCTTGCCTTGGGCACTTTATGGCCTTAAGACTGTAACTGTGTAACCAAATAGACCCCCTTTATAAAAGCCAATCCATTTCTGGTGTTTTGTGAAACAGCAGCATCAGCAAACTGGAACAATATTCAACAATTGTTATTTGCCAAGTGTTTGATTTAGGTAAATAGTAAGGTTTTGGGGGAGACAGAAATGAAAAGGTTTCTGTTCTTCTCCTTAAACACTGTAATTTAATGATGAAAACAAATATAAAAACAAATGATTATAGTGTCAAGTAGTAAATAACCCAGTAGCCTATAGGGGAAACTTAGATTCTAAAGTCCACCATGTCCTCCCTGGCACACTTTAAAATAACCCAACTCACCTACACAGGGTTCACAGAGCTATAACAAGTCATTGCATACATTACTTCTTTTAATAAATATTTATCTAGCACCTGCTATGTACCAGAATTGTTCAACATGTTTGGCATATGGTGGGAACCAAAGAAGACTAAATCCCTGCTGTCCGGTATTGGAAGATAGTAAACAAATACAAAATAGAGTTATAGTATGTCAGGTAATGTTGAGTGATATGACAAAAAATGCAGCAGGGGAAGATGATGGGAGATGGGGAAGGGAGGCTCTTTGAGATGGGGTAGTCTCAGAAGGCCTCTTAGAAGGGGCCATTTGAGTGTAGAGCTGAAGAAAGTAGAGATAAGGATGAGCAAAAATTAGAGGGAAAAATCAAGTCCTGAAGCAGTAAAGAGCTTAATGTTGTGAAAGGCCAAGAGTGTAGGGAACAGTGAGTCGGGGAGCAAGTAAAGGAAGAAAGTAGGCTCACATCAGTAGTCAGGGGCCAACACACGTAAACCTTGGAGGTATGGCGAGAGTTTTGAATTTTATTATAAATGTGATGATGCTTGGAGAATTGAGAGTGATATGCTATGAACTGATTAATATTTTTGAAGGATGACTCTGAAGAGATGACAGAGGAGGTAGCAACCTAGTGAGAAGAAAGTATCAATTCCATCTAGGTGATAGGAAGAAACAAGGGTCTTAGGATGCCTGGTCACGATAAAATATGACCCAGAGCATATGGCTAGGAAACTTCTGCATTAGGTTTAGGGATGGTGATAGGTTTACTTTGACTGGAACATATGGTGAGCAAGAGAAAAGACTGTAGAAAGTTATTACCAGAACTTTATGCCACCTTAAAAATCCAGTAGTTTATTCTCTAGGCAAAGGGGAACAGTGGTGTGCTTTAAACCAGGGGAGTGATGTATTATGAGTGACACTTTAGTGATCTAACACTGACAGCAGTCAGGAGAAAAAATGTAAGAAAGTGTGTTACTCGGCTTGCCACTTCTTGTAGACCAGCAGTCCTTTATTCTTCCAAGACCTCTTCAGAGGAGCCATGTGAAGCAACTGTGTCTCTGAGCAAGTGTCAGGGAGAAGCAGAAAGGGAGAATAAGGTATCTGAAGGCTCCAGGTTGTGCTTGCAGAGGCACTTGTTGGGTCCTGTGATGTTTCTGGCTTTAGTTACTACATAGAAATTGTAGGAGGTAAGAGGTATATGGGGAGGGTCGGAGGTAAGATGTTGATGGGTAGTAGCTCTGAGGAATGGGAAATTATGGGAGTTACTGTTGCAGTGGGTTGCTCAATCTATAGCAATGGCAGCAACCAGAACTCATGTCCACGTGGACAGCAGAAGCCATTAGTAGGCCTGCTTCAGCTGCAAAGTAAGGAATTGTCTCCATCTGGGGTGGCACATAAAATGAATCTGGAAATGCATTGACATTTTAGATATGGTGGCCAGGAAAGACCTCCCTGAGGAGTGATTTTGAGTAAAGGAAGTGAGGGAGCCCTTTAGGAAGGTACTGAGGGTAACAGGTTCTCAAGCAGGTGAAAAACCAAGTACAAAATCCTTGAGAAAGGAGAGTGCATAGGAGGCCTGCAGGGAGGCCCGCATAGCTGGAGTGGAGGGAGGGAGATAAGAGCAGGTAAGGAAGAGAATAAGTGAGAGAGGTAATGAGGAGCTAGATCACTTATGGACTTACAGGTGATAAGAATTTTGTTGTTTATTCTGAGTGAGATGAGAAGACATTTGAGGATTCTGAGTAAATGGAGGACCTGGCCTGCTAGAACAGACTGCAGAGGGGAAAGGATGGAAGAAGTGAGATCAAACAGGAAGCTATTGTAAACCTCCTGTTGTAAACCTGGCTACAAATTATAGTGGCTTGTGCTAGAAAGGTAGTATACTGAGAGAAGCAATGTCAAAAGCTGGATATCAGTTGAAGGTGGAACAAACAGGAATTTCTGACCTATTGGCTATGTATTATGAAAGAAAAAGACATTTCAAGGTCAACGATCCATTTTTGGTTTGTGTACTACAAGAATGAAGCTGCTGTCAGCTGACATGGGGAATTGCCGGAGGAGCTGACTTTGGGGAAAATATTAGAAGTTGTTTAGGGCATTGTGGTAGATTGAATTGTGTACCCCAGTTTGGATATGATGTTGGTCTTGGAGTATATTCTGGTGGGTGTAGACCCATTGCAAATAAGATCTCTTCAAGATGTTACTTCAGTTAAGGTATGGCCCTGCCATACAAGGTTGGGCTTTAATCCAGATATCAAAGTCCTTTATAGATGGTGAGAGAGCCGGAAGAGGCTGTTGTGGGCATTGCCATGTGACAGAAAAGCCAAGGACCAAGGATCATTGGCAGCTAGCCCCAGAATGCCAGAATCCTTAGGAAGAAAGCATCGCCTTTCTGACACCTTGATATTGGACTTCTCTTAGCCTCAAAACCTCGAGCCAATAAAATCCTATTGTTTAAGTACCATTTATGCAAACCCATTGTACAGTATTTGTTTTAGCAGCTGGGAAACTAAAACAGGCATGTTAAATTTAAAATGCTTGCTAAATATCCTAGAGAAGATATCTAGTAGATAATTGGATATGTAGGTTTATGGTTCAGGGGAGAAGTTGGGGCTGGAGATACAACGTTGGGAACCATCAGCTTATAGAAGGCATTTAAAACTATTAGAATGGATGAGATCAACTAGGGAGTGGATGGATAAAGAAAACTGAATAGACTCAACAACAAAGTCATGGGAACTCCCACATTTAAAAACTAAGGAGAGGAGAAGCCAGAAAAGGAAACTGAGAGAGAGATAAGATGACAACAAAGTAAATGAAATGTTCTGGAAGCCAAGAGAAGAAATTATTTCAAGGATAAAGTGGTAATCAGTTTTTGTCAAGTACTGTTAATAGGTGAGACAGATAGGGACTGAGGAATGACCATTAGATTTAGCAACATGGCAGTTATTTGTCACCTCAAATAGGACAGTTTTCATGGAGTGGTGGAGGCAAAACTTGATGGGAATGGGTTCAAGAAGAATGAGAGTAGAGAAATTGGCAACACAAAGAAGATATGAGTAAGGGAGATGAAGGTACTCGCAGGGGAGTGATTATAATGGTTGACCACAGAAGATAAGCTGGATAAATAAAGAAGAGAGGAGGGTATCATGAGAGACTAAAAATGAAAAATGAATCAATGCATTGTATGTCCTGGTGGATTTGAAGGATTGTTATATTTGGACTGAAAAGTTAAAAGTCAGTGGTTGTTCAATGGGATTCTTGAAATTAAGATTATCCAGAGGTTTTAGTAATTGGTAATGATGAGGTATGACCATGACTAATGTAAGGTTAATTGAAAGATCTTTGGAGAAAAGGAATTCAAGGAACTTAAAGACCAGGGTTTTGGAAGCAAGACTAATGTGGACATTGAATTACAATAGGAGAAATTATTGGAAAAAAGTGTCAGTAAATCAGAAGCTAAAATATTCTAGGAAGAGGTGGAGTAGAGACCTGAGGGTGCAAAAAATGCCTGCAACAAGGAGGCAAAGTATCTAATGGGATGGATTCAATCATGGGAATTTTGATGGTGAAGAAAGAATGTTATGGAAATGGTAATGAAGAACAGCCCCAGACCTCATGGTATGCAAAGAGTGGAAATAAAAATAGTCACTGTGAAAGAGGGCTGGAAGGGAAGCAGTGTCCTCAGGGAGAAACAAGTTCCACTCAGAAGAAGGTGACAGGAAAGTTCAGAGAAGATGCTGAATTTAATGGGTCAGGTTAGTGTTTTACCCAGAGTTTCAGGGGGCACAGTGAAAGAAAAGGTTTCAAGAGATAGACTAGAGTGGATAATGAGGTCAAAAATGCAGTATATGAAGCCAAATGGGGATTAACATTCAGAGAATGAAGAATGATACTGGAGTCATGGTCTCTTGTGGTAAAGCACATAATGGGATTAATCCAGTTGGTCCAGGCGCAGAGCCCTGTAGAGGCTATGAGGTTTGGGGCAGCAACTTAACAGAAGCAGAAAGAAATAAGTTAAATGAGCCAAGTGTGAGAATGACATGGGTAAAGTTCAAGTCAAGTTCAGAAATTAATCACAAAGGATAAAGTTCAGTTCCACTAGGGATCTTAATTCACAGTTCAATTTTTCACATGGGCAATGGGCACATAGAAGTCATACTCTATATTTAAAGGCATAAAAGGAGATGGTAAAAGTAAAATGTTATACAAAAGAACTATAGAGCAGAGGTTTGGTGTTCTATACAATGCCTAAAACTCTACATTGAGTACAGTTTTGTGGAATGCAACTTTTTTCCTGGGGAGTGTGTTTTTGGCTTTTCCACTGACCAAAACAAGGTGAAGAAAAACTGCCCTAGAAAAAAATGTTCCTATGCCCATCAGCACAAGCTCTGGGAGAAGGGAGAGGCATGGATAAGGTAGGGTAAATTTTGCCAGTGCATAGAACTCTATACCTTTTAACACCTCACTGACAATTCATTAAAATGAATGTCTCTTGATACTTGGATTTTTTCCATACTAATGAAGAGTTTCCTCTGGGCTTCATATGTTTTTTTCAGAGCTATCAGCTTTCTTGACTTTTTTTCCCAGAGTTTTAGCTATGTTTGCAATGAATTTTCTAACAGCAGAACATCTGCTAACAGAAAATTCCTCTTGATGTTCTGTTGAATCAGAGAGCAAATGCTTATGTGCAGAGATTACTCTATATTCAAATAAAAACCATGGACTTTTCAGGACTTGAGGAGGTTTTGGGAGTAAGTGATTGGCATGCCCTCCTCTGATTCATCTGGAAATTTTTTCAAAGATCCAGAGAAGTTACTTAACTTGTACTTGGCTGTCAGTCAGTCACAGGCTACACCCATGTTGGGGCTGAATCATGTACCCCACAAATGACATGTTCAAGTCTTTATCAGTGTTTCTGTGTTTGCAAAAAGGACCTTTGAAAATCTTATTATTAGTTAAGGTGTGGACTCATTTGTGAATAGGATCTTCCAAGATTCTATTTAGGTAAAGCCAAATTCAATCAAGGTGGGGCTTAATCCATGACTGGAGTACTATGTGCAAAGGAAATTTGGATGCAGTCAGTGAGCAGAAGCATAACTTAGTAGAAGACAGAAATCAGTAGAATCCAGAAGTCAGCAGAAATCAGAGGGGCAGATTCAAGGAGAGAGAGATTGTCATATGATTGAGAAAGTAAGCCTTACCAGTACCTTGATTTTAGACTTCCAGCTTCCAAAACAATGAGACAATAAAGGCCCATTGTTTAAGCCAATTGATTGTGTGGTATTTGCCACAGTGACCTTGGTGAACTAAGACACCCATTTCCAGGAATACATTAAGTCAGGAGGATGGTGATTATGTATATGCATGTCCTTGAGATTCTGAAATATGCAGATGGTGGTGTGGGGAGCTGAAGGAGAGAGGCAATTTTAAGGTTAGGTCTTTCACAAAGGTATAGTTCCATCCTTTTCTTTCTTTACTTTGTCAATCCTTGATTCTCCCTACCCTTTAAATCTGCTGGGGGAGCCATTTCTTCTCATATTTATTTCATATTGCTGGGGCGGAAAGAGTGGGAAAGATGGGATAGTGGCACACTAAGTGAAGTATAATTTAAACTGCTGATTTATTTGTATATTTAATGACTTTTTTTCTATTTAAAGAAGCAAGAAGTATGTTTGAAAGTTGATAAGAAAGTATTTGCAAAGTCCTCTTGAGGGACTGGGGAGAAATGTCGAAATATTAAACTTCCACACCTTGGGAATTCCTGATATTCTCACACAAGTTTGGGACTCCCGATTTAATAAGTTAAGCCAATTGATCTTGGGGCTTGCCTTTATGAAATTTATTCCTGCTAAGGAGAAGCTAAGCCTACTTTTAATTACGCCTAAGATTCACTCCCATATAACCTCTTTTGCTGCTCAGATATGGCGTCTTCCCCCTACCTGGGACATGACTCCTAGAGGTGTAAGTCTCCTTGGCAACATGGGACATGACTCCCAGGGATGAGCCTGGCTCTGGCATCCTGGGATTGATAATGCCTTCTTGACCAAAGGGGGAAATGCAATGAAACAAAATAAAGTTTCAGTGACTAAGAGATTTCAAATAGAGTTGAGATGTCATTCTGGAGGTTATTCTTATGCATTATGAAGACATTCCTTTTTATGTTCTAGTGTATAAGAATAGCTATAAGGAAATATATGAAACTACTGAATTGTAATCCAGTACAGACTGAATTCTTGATGATGATTTTATAACTATATAGCTTTTATCATGTGACTGTGTGATTGTGAAAACCTTGTGACTAACACTCCCTTTATCCAGTGCATGGGCAGATGAGTAATAAAATAAAGACAAAAAAATAATTAATGGGGTGGGGGGAATAAGGGGTACGGGATGTTTTGGGTGTTCTTTTTTATTTTTATATTTATTTTGTTCTTGGAGTAATGAAAATGTTCGAAAATTGATTGTGGTGATGAATGCACAATTATATGATGATACTGTGAGCCATTGCTTGTATACTTTGGATGGATTATTTGGTGCGTGAATATATCTCACTAAAATTGCATTAAAAATACTTGCCATGTAACAATTACATATACACATAATGAAACTTGTTGTGTTCACAACTTTACCAGGGGCAGTTTACTGTAGATAAGATTGATCCTGAAATAAAATAAAGTTTCTGAAAAACAAAGTTAAAATGCATTTTTATTTTTGTGTTGCTTATTGTGAAAAAAGTTTTATAACTTAGCTGATAATCTTTTTTTCTTTCTTTTACTTGTTTGTGAAAAAATATGCAAAAATTTAATTGACATATATTTGCTATGACATAACTCATTGGAATTGAAATATCTACTTAAACAGTAACAAATACTGACATGATACAGTTTAGAGTGCCATGGCTTTCCTCTATCTGATTAGTGTATTTACTAAGAAAATTTATCCTGCATGTCTCAGAACTTTTTTTATTCTTGCAGTTTTTTTTTAATACTATTATCATCCAAGTAAAACTAATCATTTATATGATTAGAAGTTTGGCCTAGGAAGCTGAAACTGTATCTGAGTTCTAGCTGCAGCTTTTTAGTGTCCTTGGAGAAGGAAAGCAACATTTTCTGAGTCTCCATTTCTTTTAAAGTAACATGCCATTAATACAGACTGCCTCTCAGAATATGATTAATACTGACTGCTTTTGTGAGGATAGTTGGGGAAGGTGATGAATAAGAAAAAAGAGGGTCACTGAGGCAAGAGATTGTCTCTTTGTGCTCCCAGGAGCTGCATGTATCAGGGCTATGGTTGCACCATGCACATTTGTTTAATGCTCAGAGTCTGACTTGGGAATGCCCTTCAGTTACTGATGTCTTTCCATTACTCCCCAAGGAGCTAGTGGTGTCAGCCTGGCATGTCATACACTGAAAGTCCCCAATTCCCCCTCTCTAAGTTTCCCTCAAGGCATATAAATGGCCCTGTAACTTCTTCCAGTCATTTCCCAGGGGTCCATGGGAGGGATGCGGAAGAAAGCAAGTGACATACTAAAGTTATTAGGGCAGACTCTGAGCTGTTATACTGCCTTTGTTTGCACTTGGCAACCACTGGGAGCTTACCAGTCAAGGGTCCCATGAGATCCTAAAGAGTTATAAGACGTGGTTTGTTCCCCATGAACTTCCCTTCTATTTGGAACAATTAGATTAGCTAACAAGGTATAATAAAATATTATTCACTTAAAGTATATATGTACGTATGGAACGAATGTGACAATTCCTATATTAGACTCTTTCACATATCAGCCATCATTTAATGCTCAACGATCTTGGAGGAAATTGTCCATTTTACAGATGCTGAAACTGAACCTCAGAAATGCTAGGTGACATTTCCAACATCATCCAGGTAGTAAGTGGAAAAGCAGGGACAGTGTACCATTCTGTATGATTTTAGAGTCATTCTCTTTCCACTATTAATAAAATTACTGATAAAACTTTAGGGGCAAAATAATATTTCTTCTTCAGTGGTGATATATATATAATGAATTCCTGAGAATACTATTGACAACTCAAAAATGCCACCAAATGGCAAAGTGTTTCTGTCCAAGTTACATAATTTCAGGATAACAGGGAAAATAATATAGTTTTGTGAGTCTCCCAAAATTAGTAACTAGTTTTTCAGTTTTGCAGGTCTCTACACAAGAAATTAGAGAGTGTCTCAGTTGAGTTCTAAAACACTTATATGTTTCAGAATGGAAAGTTACAGGGATAACCTCAAGCAGCTCAGAGCACTCCCAAGGAACCAGAATTATGCCCTTCACTAGGAACCACAGTTTATTTTCTAGAGAAATTGAATGGGATCCCAGAATTGAGAAATTCCCAGGGTGCAGACCTCAAGAATGAAACATGGATCGAAAGATCAGGAGTATATATGGTTCTGGGTGGGTGAATGGGAAGGTCTTGAAAACATGGCTTCCTCTGATTTATACTAAACAGTCACAATAAAAGACAAAAATGCAGGCAAGGCATTGCTTGAGGAGGAATACGAAGGAATTTACCTGACCTTACCTTATTTGGCCTCTTGAACAGTGCCCAACCAAATCCAGTCTTTTGGAGCATGGCTACTTTCCTAATTGCGTGTAGGCTCAGGAAAGGTTTTATATCTGTAAAGTAAGGATCGTTATATGTGGATTGTTGTTTCTACTAATTGCAGCATAAGTGTAAAGTACCTCATGGCTCACAATAAATATTAGGTCTCATTATGAGAAAACATTTCCTACAAGTAATTCAGTGTTTGTGGGGTATCTACTAGGTGTAGCTGTAGAAATGCATCTCTTATAACTGGACCCTGAACTCTTTAACTGTCTGACAGGTTAATTGCTTCAGGTGCAAAAATACGGCAGCTTTCTGAGGCCAGAAATGCCCTTCTGTCTTTACGTAGTGCCTTAAGTATTGCATCAGCATTCTTCAACATACATATTTTCAACTTTAGAATGGGTGTAGATCTGTGCAATGTTTGCTCTGTCTTCATAGTTTTGTATTTTCATAATTTGTACCCCTGAGGCAGCTTGTGCCCCTCAGATTGTTCTGTAATTAGGGTTTCTGTCAAGGATTAGAGAGCATGTTTTTTACTGTAAATTCATGGTGATGCAACTATACTCTCAAGTAACCAAATGAAATATATTAATTAACTGCCTAATTATTGTTTTCAAAAATATACAAATATTTAAGTAATGAGCATAGTAGTAAAATACTGTATTTTTAAGAGAAATGAAGCAAATATTTATTGAAAATCTAATAGAAAGGCAAGCATTACTGAAATGTCACCATTACAAATTAGACTTTAATGACTTGCTGTTTATCTAATTTAATTTTTTCTATTTTCCTTCCAGGTTTGAAAACATCAGTTCACCTTGACTTTTCACACTTCTAGTCAAACATTTTTGCATGCCTGATTCATATTTCAGTATACTAGAATCCTTTCATTCATGGAGAAAAATGTGAAAACTTCTTGATTATAAGTTTCCATAGAAAGATTTTACTTTTCCCTTAAAATTCCCTGTTCACAATTCTGTCTCCTTGTCAAATAGGACAGCAAAAAGAGAAAAAGATCCCACCACATGAGGCCATTTCTTTTGCCTGTTTGAATTACCTGTGGCTGGCTTTATTTTCTATTATTTTTCTCCCTTTCTTTTCTTTTCTTTACTTTTTTCTTTTCTTTTCTTTTCTTTTTTCTTTTCTTTTCTTTTTCTTTCCTTTCCTTTTCTTCTCATCTTACCTTCTAAGATAAGAAAGATTTGTTACTCACAATCAAGAACTTTTAGCCCATTTGAACCAAAACTCTGTCTTTCTAATCTGCTTGAAAACCTCTATTCTAAATGGACCATAGCTCCATTTAGAATAAAACTGAAAACAGAATTGAAAACCTCTATCCTAAATAGATATTGCTCCATTTCCAGATCATTGATTGTAAAACTTTATTTGAATAGGATGTAACTAAAAATCATCACACCATACAAAGATTTTTCTTTACACGAAAACCCAAATTATAAACACAAGCAATATTTATCTTAAGAGAAGTATTCAAATAAGACCATCTTTGACTTGGAGAATGAAGTTTTATTTATCAATAGAAGATGCATCACCCTGAGAATGAAGGAGCTTAAGGAAAACGAGGAAAAAGCAATAGAAGGAAATTGTTCAATATTGGAAACCTCTGAGAGTAGGCCTATTAATGTGAAACTGTTTTGGATTGAATTGTATCCCTCCAAAAGATATGTTCAAGTCTTAATCCCTACTCCTAAGAATTTGATCCTAATTGAAAATAGGTCTTTGAAGATATTATTAGTTGAGATGAGGACAAACTCATTTAGGGTAGACCTTAATCCAATATGACTGGTGTCCTTATAAAGGGGGAGAATTGGACACATGTCAGAGGGAGAGACTGAATTATGCCACAAGCCAAAAAACCCCACGGATCACCGACAAGCCACTGCCAGCACCCTACAGACTTCAGAGGAAGCACAGCCCTGCCGACACCTTGGTTTGAGACTTCTAGCCTCCAAAACTCTGAGATGACAAATGGCTGTTGTTTTAAGCCACACAGTTTGTGATTCATTGTTACAGCAGCTCCAGGAACATAAAACAGATATTATGCCTACAATTTACCTTATGTAAAATTCTAGACCATGAATATTTAGTAACTAATGCTACGTATTAGTTGTATAGATGACAGTGGAGATGGTGCATCAAAGGGGCATGATGGGAGGAGAAAGAAACAACAGGTAAAAGCCAAACCCATGGATTCAGTCTTGAAGGGAGAAGGGGGTGCTGAATCTGTGATCCAACCATAAACGAGACGCTTTGTCAGAAAGCAGAAATTATAAATCAGAATTCAATCAGCAAATATATTGAATGTCATAGTGATGACTCTTTTTCTTGTTTTCCTTTTTCAGTGTAAGTCATCATTCATGCTTTTAAAAGTCATACGGCCCAAATGTAATAAATACTGTGCATAGTGTTAGGAAGGATCCCTTTGAACATGTTTCCTAATCTGTAAAATAGGCATACTAATATTTAATTTGCTGCTGTGTTTTATAGAGTGATTCTCAGAAGGACTTTGTATGGCCTTGAATTCTTCTGTGCTGTTCGGTACTTTTTAGTGAGTTGCCAGTGGAAGAAGACCCCTGAGACTGGAATCATTAGCCACAAATATCACATTTAATTATGTGCCTAAGCATAGTAGATACTCAGGAATGTTTGTTGATTGAAGAAATAATTTTACTCATTTGCAATATAAAAATAACATCTAATAATGCCCTAGATGTTTTCAGCTATTTCCGCTAGAATAATCTGTAATTTCCTCTTTCTTTATGAACAACAGCGAGGTAATTTAATCTACCATTTGACCTAATATAAATGCTCATAGTTTGTGAGTACAATTGTTTATAGTTCAATTAATAGATATATGTTTATATATTATAATTTTAACTTTTATTTTTTGCTGAATATCACAGTGCTAGGCTTAGTTTACCAAGGAGAAAGCCATTTAAATATGATGTGCAAAGGATATGGTTTCTCTAGCAACTAGAAACTCTCCCATCACAGCATTCCTACAATTCAGCTTACATATCTGGACATTTTTCTTCCTTTATTTTTTAAGTAAGAATGCAGTTTTAGAATAATGGCTGCCAAAAATGGATAATAGCACAGATCAGAAGACCATTGCAATATGTAGATAAGGATGCTATTAGATTTTCTATTCCCATGTTCTCAACTAGATGATTTGAATACTGAATGGTTAAATATTACTTGCGTATAATTATTTTTAGTAATTTGTGAGTTTGAAAAAGGATGTATTTCTGGAAATTGGTTAATTAACAAGACAGCATTATTTTATGATTAATACAGTAACTATTCTGCTATGTAAATGCATAATTATCTATGTACATAGAGATGTGTATACAATATTTATAATGCACATGAAATATTTGTTCACATTGTTCTTAACATTTTAAAAAGTCCTATGTTTTGACAAAACAATTGGCCAACATGGTAAGATGCTGGGTTAACACAACAAATATAAAAGTGTCAGTTTATATCCAAAAGTAAAAAAAAAAAAGTCAGCCTATGTTTACTGAATAACACAAAAAATATTTATCTTAAGTGAAGTATTCAAATAAGTCTTTGTGCTTGGCTAGACCCTGACTTTGGGCAAGGCAATTAAACACTAAATTCCTTATCTAAAATTGTTTCAGTGACATTTTTAACAAGGCACATATGAAATGGTAGAGGTCTCAAGATGGTTTGCAGCAACCATCCTCTTTTGCCCCGTATTGCCACAAATCTCTCTTATCCTTCTCTCAAGAGGTCCAGACTCAGGGCTCCATGAGTGAGAGAAAGGACTGCAGCCTACCATTGCGTGAATAGTTTTCAGTTTATTAAACAAAAGCAAGTCATCCTGAAGAATTCAAGTGTCAACGTTGTGGTGAGTTCAAGAATTTGTGGGCTGGCCAAGGAGAAGATGTGTCACAAGATGGCAGGACCACAGAAACAGCTTTGCTTATGTGGCACTTGAACAGGTTTGCATGGGTGGGGAAGTCCTCTCAGTAGGAGACCATCCAGCGGCAGGAGCACAGGCTTTCCTCATGGGGAGGATGGGAATCAGAGGAGCTTCCGGGTCCAGGTGATGCTGCCTAGTAACACAATACATAGGGCAGAGAAGCATGGCAGCATTTGGAGCCTTTTAGAGCCCCAGGTTGTCTTATCTATGACCATTGAAGTTGGGTGCAGTTTTGTAGGGTGTACAAAGCAGACAGATGCTAAATGGCTAAAATATGCTTATTTGGATTGTATTCAAAATAATTGGATGCATAAGAATTTGAGTTTGCTGCCAATAGGCATCTACAAAGAAGTAACAACATAGAGGTGGTGCCGGTTTGGATGTATTATGTCCCCCCAAATGCCATGTTCATTAATGCAATCTTGTGGGTGCAGACGTATTAGTGTTGATTAGGTGGGAATCTTTGGATTATGTTGTTTCCATGGAGATGTGACCCACTGAACTGTGGGTAATACCTTTGATTAGATTATTTCCATGGAGGTGTGGTCCCACCCATTCAGCATGGGTCTTGATTAGTTTAGGAACTCAGGGCTGCTGCAGCCAAGAGAGACATTTTGGAGATGGCCACTGAAAGTAGACTTTTGCTAGTCCAGAGTTTGCCTGGAAGAAACCAAGACAACAACCCCAGACGCCTACAGAGAAACGTTCTGGGAGAAACCCATTTTGAAATCAGAACCCCGGAGCAGACGCCAGCCATGTGCCTGTGCCTTCCCAGATGACAGAGGTTTTCCAGATGCGATCGGTGTTCTTCAGTGACAGTACCCTACTGCTGATGCCTTTGTTTGGACACTGTTATGGTCTTAGGACTCTAACTTTGTAAACAAATAAACCCCCGTTCCAGTTTGCTAATGCTGCCATTTATGCAAAATACCAGAAATGGATTGGCTTTTATAAAGGGGGTTTATTTGGTTACAAAGTTATAGACTTAAGGCCATAAAGTGTCCAAGGTAAGGCATCAACAACAGGTACCTTCACTGGAGAAAGGCCAATGGCATCCAGAAAAACCTCTGTTAGCTGGGAAGGCACATTACTGGCATCCATTTGCTCCCAGGTTGTGTTTTGAAATGGCATTCTCTAAAATGTCTGCATCAGCTTCCAACAGCTATCTTCAAAATGTCTGTCTCAGCTGCAGCTTCTCCCCAAAATGTCACTTTCAGTTGCTCTGCATCTGGGCCTATGTGGCTCTTTTTAAAGTGCTCCATTGATCCAATTAAGACCCACCCTGAATGGGTGGGGCAACACTTCCATGGAAATAATCCAATGAGAGGTCTCGCCCAAAGCTGATTGAGTCACATCTCCATGGAAACACTGAATCAATATGTTCCAACCTAATCAACACTAATAAGTCTGCCCCCACAAGATTGCATCAAAGATAATGGCATCTGGGGGACATAATACATCCAAACTGGCACACCCCCCTCTATAAAAGCCAATCCATTTCTGGTATTTTGCATAATGGCAGCATTAGTGAACCAGAACAGAGGTCAGTACACTGGGACCATCTTTGGCCCATTTATATAACAAAAGTCTACACTTGGCACAAGCATGTTTTCAACATCTAAGGCTTCATTAAATGACTATGAAGCAAGAAGCTTAGAGCTCACATAGAAGACACTGAAGATCAAAACTTTTTCCATAGCTACAATACATTTTTGAAGAGAAGCTGGAGACTAATATAAGATTCTACTTAAAGTCCTTAATAATTTTTTGTGCTTGGATCTTCATGGAAAGAATAGTTTCAGTTATTCTCAATGTATTACTTGTCCCCTTCCTAGAGTCCTGGTTTGAGGATCTTTCTAGTTGTTTCAATCTATGGATTGAATGACCACAGGATAGGCACATAATTAGGCAAATAGGAAAATAATTAGGTAGCTCCTTGTCTGAAGCAAGTAGCAAGGCTTTTTTCCTCACCTGGATGTTTTAGCATAAGGTGTGGTACAGATAAATACTGTGGTGTTTTAGGGATTAAGCTGGAAGGAGGGAATTGATACATATATTTAAGGCAGGGATCAGATGTAAACCACCTGTTGACCTGAAGCCCTATTTTTTTTACAACTTCTCTGAATTCTATGTGAGCTACACAAAGAGTATTTCAAGGACTATGTGATGGATTTTTGCCAGACAAACAAGTTGGAAAAGACCAACCTAAAAAGATGACTCTGTCCTCAGTTGAGGAGTTTACAAAATGCACACAGTCATACAAGATGAGTTTGTTTGCCACCTTTGGTAAAATAATTATTTCTCTGGTTGTCTAAGGCAGTCAGATCTTGAGTTCTTTCTTCTAAGATGAATAAGAACAAAAATCTTGTACATCTTTCTGAGCAATATCTTAGTGTGGTGAGAGTCCCTGCAGAGCAGTGGCTCATGTACATAAAACCACTAACATATACAAATGCAGCTATGTTTGACTAATTCTAATCTGTATTCCAAATACCTGGATGCTCAGGCATTCTGATGTAGTAGTTTCAATATTGCTTTTTGACCCTAAGGTTGCAGTAATAGTTTGGTGCAAAATCCATGTAGATGCAACCTAAAAGTTGAATTTTCTACATAATTTAAGCTTTCTAGTAATTGTCTAGAACACATTGGATAGAGTATTTTAGTGAATTTTTTTTACTAATTCATTTGCTTATGCTTTCATGCTTCCTTGGGGACAGCATAAGCTTTGACTAAAGTCTTTCTGAAATATCTGTGCCTTTGCCAAGCTGTTACCCCATACTGATATTGTCTTCAGAATCTCTCTTGGCCTGCTGAGTTCCTGTTCATTTTCTAAGTTGCAGCTCAAATGTCACATGGTCTATGGGTCTTTGGTGATTTCATCAAATCAGTATTTAATCATTTGTATTACCTTAATATTTATATCCCAGTCCTCTATGGGTGGGTAATTTAATGCATTATTAGAGGGATCTGTATGTGCTATCTGTCCTGCTAATTTATAAGCATCTTGGGGGGCAGGGGCTGGAGACATTTGTGTATCTCCAACACAAAGCTCAGTTCTGCACATACCCAGGTGTTCAGTGTGGGATGAATGCATTTGATGCACATTTCTACCATTTCTACACTCTTGGAAAACCATCAATCCTCTCTCTCAAAAGCATTCAAGGGATCTGGATTCCATAATCATATCCATTTCCAATGTTTTCTGTTTCTGCATAATACATGTTCTCACAAAACCTGCAGGCACCCTTAAGCCAGCCCCGAATCTCACCACTCTTTTCATCTCTTTGGCATTGATTCAGTTAAAAATGGCAAGGCTGGCAGTGCCTCCTTTTAAGAAGAGCCTATGTTTCAATAAGGCTTCATTTTAATCTCCCATATTTTACTATAAAAGATATAGAACAATGTATACATTCTGGTTCTCTTCAACTGAATTTTTATCATACCGCCAACTGTCAGATGTAGCTTGGCTAGGAAGAAAATATGGTGTACGTGTGTGTGTGTACATTTGTGTGTTTAGGGGGTTGAGGACTTAACTTATGGAATTTCCACTGTCAACTGGTTTTAGGAATAATCTTGCTGCTAATTGTTTGTTGTTTATTTTGAGAAGTTTTTCATGCATTTTATTCTTACTTTAAATGCCTATCAACTGTCTTTGGGTGTTATTAAATTCCTCCCCTTTCCCAGTGTTTAATTGCTATGGCTATCTTTTTTGAAAATGTAACATTGTTCCTAATAGTTAACAGATTTGTAAATGCAAACTTTATGTCTAATCTTGTGAACATTTTGCCAAATTTTTCCTTCTGCTCATCTTTCAAAGCTCGATGACACTGGCATTTTTAGGAACTGCACTATAATCCTTTTCCAATTGTCTTCCTGCTATTAAATGTACACTATGCAACCAGGAGTACATTCCACCAATGTGTTCTCCAAAAAGTAGCTTTGAGTATGGCATATCAAAAGCAAAATGAGTTTGGAAATCTTAATGCAACATCTGTTCAGGGATTTTTTTCCCACGCCATGCGGGAGGGAAAAAGAAATAAATGTATACCACATAGCACATTTTGAAAAACCAAAGAAAGCTGTTGTGGTGTGAAAAAGGAATAAAAGGATACCCAAGATAGAAAAAAAAATATATGAAATTATATCTTGCCCCAAAGACAAATTCACCTTTTATTTATATTCTGCCTGTTGAGTTGCTACACAGGTGGCAAAAGAAATATGGGGTGGTTCACAATACTTTCCTGTGTTCCCTTACCCTCAGTAAGCGTCAGTTACCATTGGGCGAATGACTTTCTCCAAATACATCTGAGCGGTCATATATTTTCATTATTCTGCCCTTTGTTTCAATGAACAACTGTAGATAAAATGCCACGTGTGTGCCTGCTGTGGTACTCATTGCTGCAACTGCACCTGTTAGGAGAACATTTCTGCTTATTATAAACATTTGGCAAACAATAAAGCCAGTGCCACATAAGGAAATTGTTTTTTAATTAATACTGGATCATTTGTCTTCAAATGCTTTTCTCTTTATTTTTTTCATAGTGCTCACATACACACAAAGTAATGAATATGAAGGGGAAAGGTTTATCTCAAGCAACACAAAACTATGGGGAAGACAGTTTTTAAATGGAATTGTCTTGCCAATGTCCTGGGGCACAATAGGCTTCCCACTAATATTTAGAGTTACTTTAGGTTACACATGATAACTTATTCCTGAAACTTCTTGAGACACTGCAACTGAGCTTTCCTTATTGTTTGTAAGCCCCTGTGCTGGTTTGATCTATTATGTACCCCAGAAAAGCCGTGTTCTTTTAATCCAATCTTGTGGGGGCAGACATATTGTGGGTGGGACCATTTGATTAGGTTGTTCCCATGGAGATGTGACCCTGCCCATTCAAGGTGGATCTTAAAATCCCTTCTGGAGTTCTCTATGGGGGATAAAATGCAGAGACATTTTGGAGAGGGCTCATAGAAGCTAAGAGAGACAGAAGCACCGGGACATTTTGGAGAAAGCCATTTTGAAACTAGAACCCAGGAGAATAAGGGCCAGCAGACACCACCATGTGCCTTCCCATGTGTCAGAGGAACCCCGGATGCCATCAGTGTTTCTTCAGAGAAAGTTGTCTATCTCTTGATACCTTAATTTGGACATTTTCATGGCCTTAGAACTGTAAATTTGCAACCTAATAAATCCCCATTGAAAAAGCCAACCCATTTCTGGTATATTGCATTCTGGCAGCTTTAGCAAACTGAAACAGATTTTGGTGCCAGAAGAGTGGGTGCTGCTGAGCTTGCAAATACCAAAAGTGCTGGAAGAGCTTTGTAAATGGATAAGGGAAGATTCTAGAAGGATTGTGAGGAGCTTGAAAGAAAAGGACTAGATTGCTTTGAAGAGACTGTTGGTAGAAATATGGACTCTAAAGGTACATCCAATGAGGACTCAGATAGAAATGATGAATGTGTCATTGCAAACTAATGTAGTTTGCCCTGCAGGTTTTCGGAACTGTTTGTGTCCAGTGACCCCTGTTTTTCTTCCGACATCTCCCTATGGCAATGGGAACATTTATCTTATGACTGTACCTCCTTTGTATATTGGAAGCAGACAACTTGTTCTAAGTTTCACAGGTCCACAGCCAGAAGGGAATTTTGCCTTAGGAAAAACTACACCTGTAACTGATTTTGGTAAGATTTTGTACTTAATATTGTCAGTAAAATGATATAAGGCTTTTGTGATATTGTGAGACAATGAATGTATTTTGCATATGGAAAGAACATGTTTTTGGGGGTCCAGAGTGTGGAGTGTGCTGGTTTGAATCTATTATATACCCCAGAAAAACCATGTCCTTTAATGCAATCTTGTGGGGACAGACCTATTGTGGGTGGGGCCTTTTAATTAGATTATTTCCATGGAGATGTGACCCCACCCATTCAAGGTGGATTTTAATCCCCTTGCTGGAGTTCTCTATGAGGGGATAAAGGGCAGAGACATTTTGGAGAGAGCTCAGAGAAGATAAGAGAGACAGAAGCCCAGAGACATTTTAGAGAAAGCCATTTTGAAACAAGAATCCAGGAGAAGGACAAGCAGACATCACCTTGTGCCTTCCCATGTGACAGAGGAGCCCCAGATGCCATCAGTCTTTCTTCAGAGGAAGTTATCTACCTCTTGGATGCCTTAATCTAGACATTTTCATGGCCTTAGAACTGTAAATTTGCAACCTAATAAATCCCCATTGAAAAAGCCAACCCATTTCTGGTATATGGCATTCTGGCAGCTCTAGCAAACCAGAACAGCCCCCTCTTACTCTGAAGTTGGGAGGGGAAGTGAAAGGGGAAGAGAGAGAAAAAGAGCATTACCTTCTCCTTTTTTAGAGCCATCCATGCCGGAATACAGGTAGATGGAGATGGCAGAGAGGGATTGATCGGGTAGATATGAGGCCTCTCACCTGAATATCCACATAACACATCTACAAGTCTCAATCTCTTCACCATTGCCTTACTTTAAGTCTTTATCTAGTACCTATAAAACTACAACATTCTCCAAGCTGGCTACTATCTCTGTCTTCATTCCTCCCAATTACCCCCACTTTTATCAAAATTATCTTCCTGAAACAAACATGTCATCACATATTATCCTTGAATTAAGGTGTCAGATAGCTCCCTACTGCTTAGAAAAGAGAAAGAGCTTTTTGAGTCAGACTTAATCTTAAATCCCAATTCTGCTATTTACTGGCTGGAATTGACCTTGAGTAAGCTGTTTGACATCTCTGAGTCTTGGCCATCACAACTGTAAAGTGGGAAAAAAATCATGACTTCCTTATGATTTGTGAGAATTAAAATGATATACAGAAGGCACCTGCCATGGTACAGCCAGGCTTATTAACCACAACCTGTATTATCAAGCTCTTCTGATTCCTGCCTGCTATTCTCTGTACATACCTTTTGAACTATACTCTCTCTATACTGTTTAGTCACAAAGTGCTCAGAGACTAGTTCATGTTCTTTCCTTAAGAACAAACAAAAAATCACAAGCTCCTGATTATCCTGTCTAGTATATTGATTTTTCCTATCTTGCTCCTCTTTCTCTAATAATCCCACCTGCCTTCATGCATCTTTTACCCATATATTCAACTCCTGACAGTTATTTTTCATTGAGAAAATAAGACAGTTTTTTTTGAGAAGTATATGAAGAACATATCGCATTGAGAAAATGGAAGTTTTGTGAGAATAGAACTCATCCCTCTTTCTGCCCAAACCACAAATGTAACTCCCACTTTGCATGAATTTTACATGTTCTCTAGTACTTTGTGGAAGAATTGCCTCTGAGCCTTTTGAATATAAATTTCTACACTCATCCTTTTTGCCTTTCCAAAGACTGTGCTTCCCATTGCTCCCCAGAATCACAGTCTCTATTGGATCTTTCCCAGTAATATGAAAATGTGCCCTGCCACCTCCCATTAAAAACATTCTTTGACCTCATACTGTCCTATAGCCCTATTCCTCTGCTCTGTGTCAGGGCAGACCTCCTGAAAACAATTGTGTGTGCTCACTATTCTTCACTCCACCTATAATTGCCTCCTCATTTGACTCTCAAGTTGGCTTTGACTTCCACTGAAACTGCTATTGCCCAAGTCACCAAAAACTCCATGGTGCTAATTCCAGAGGGTACTTCTCTGTCTTTGCTTTGTCATTGTATTAGTCAGGGTTCTCTAGGGAAACAGAACCAACCAACAGGAGATATCTGTAAATATTATGAGATTTTATAAAATTGTCTTACACAACTGTTGAGACGCATGAGTCCAAATTCCATAGGGCAGGCTGCAAGCTGGGAACTCCCATGAAAGTTTTCAAGGATTTCCCTGGGAGAAGCTGGCCAGCTGACATAGAGATGAAAATTCTCTCTTATGACTGCTGAAGTCATCACTTCTCCTTTTAAAGCCTTCAACTGATTGGATGAAATGTCTCTCATTGCTGAAGGCAATCTTCTCGATTGACTGTAGATGTCATCAGCTATAGATAAAATCAACTTATTGATGATTTATGTCCATGAAATGTCCTCACAGTAATAGGCCATTGCTTTCTTGACCAAACAACTGGGCCCATTACCTGGCCAAGTTGACACATGAACTTAACCATCACAGTCATCCTTGCAGAAACTTGACACAGCTTCGTGAAATATTCTCTCAGTTTCCATGACACTGAGCTATCCTGGATTTCCATTTACTTCTTCTCTCAGTCACTTACATTGCCTTGCTTCTCTCCTCTCCCATCTGTTGATGTTGGATACCCCTCCCACGTGGCTCTGTTTTGGGTGTGATTCTTTTCTGTATGTAGTGTCCTCATCTATTCCAGTGACTTTATGTATCATATTCCCATTGACTTCCAAATACAAATCACTTGTCCAAACCTAGCCCCTGCTCTAACTTACATAGCTAAATGCCTCTCTAATAGTATTTCCTTTATAACAGGACACCCTAACTTAATATTTCTGAAATGGAGCTCTTAATGCCCACCACCCCATCCCTAATCCTTGTTCTTTCTCTCAATAAAGTCAAAGTCATCATCATTACAATATTTTATTAAAGCAAAAACTAGGCATCATTCTTGATTTCTCTCTCTAAGTCAATGCTCCATAGCCGGTTCTTTGCCAAGTTTTATCATTTCTATGCTCAAAATAGATACAAGCTCCATCCACATCTTTCCACTGCCAGCACTACCATACTGGTCTTATTGTTGGTCATATTTCTCTAGTGACTGGTCTGTCTGTTTCTACTCTTATTCCTCTTGCTCCTATAAAATGCATTCCCAACAGAGCAATCAGTGTAATAATTTCAAAATACAAATCGCATTGCAGACCATAACCCTCTCTTGCTTGAAAACATCCAACGATTCCCCTTTGCCTTAGAATAAAAACCACTTTCTTTCTGTGGCTTAAAAGGGCCCAACATAATCCACCTGTGCCCTCACTCTCCAACCTCATATGATTCCACATTCTTTCTTCTCTTAATTTGTGACAGATATGGGTCTCCTGACCTCTTTCAGTTCCTCACACTTGCCAACCTCATTCCTGTCCCACAGACGTGGCTTTTGTTATGTTACCCCAGTGGGAAATGTACTTTTCTGACCTTTCCCCTGGATTTTTTTCTTACCTTTCATAATTTAGCACAGATGTCATTTTCTCAGAAAGACTTTTCCTAATCAGTTTAAAGTTTCTGCCTCCCCAATAGTCTTATCACATCACTCTGTGCGTTTCCTTCATAGTACTTTTCAAGTCCGAATTTATCTTTTGTATGTAGTTTTTAATTTCCATTTAATCTGTCTCTACTGAAGTGTAGCCTCCGTAAGAATGGGACCATGTCTAATTCTTTCATTCCTATGACCCATTTCTTAGTACTGTTCCTCAGTAAAATTCTACAAGTCTGTTTTATGCCCCCGAATATTTCCCTATCCTAATCCCCAGAATCTGTGAATCTGTTATCTCACATGGCAAAAGGGATTTAGCAGATGTGTTTAAGATTACCGACTTTGAGATGAGGGGTTTATCCTGGATTATCTAAGTGGGCTCAATGTAATTAGAGTCTTTCTCAGAGGGAGGCAGAAGGCGTAGAGGAAGAGAAGGTGATGTGAAGGCAGAAGCAGAGGGAGAGAGGAAAATGATGCCAGAAACAGAGATCCAGTGACTTGGGGCCAAGAGCTCATGGATACATGTGATCTCTAGAAGCTGGAAAAGGAAAGCAAACAAATTATCTCCCGGAGACTCCAGCAGGCACAACCTTGACTACATCTTGATTTTATCTCATGGATTTTGGGCATCTATCCTCCAGAAATGTAAGATAATAAATTTGTGTTGTTTTAAGTAACTAAATTTTGTTAACTTGTTATGGAAGCCCTGGGAAACTAATACAGCATGAGTCTTGATTCCATCCTTTTAGAGTTTATGCTGCTGCACCTGTTATTCTATTAGATCTCAGAACCAGGAATTACGCCTGTTCTCTTAAAACTATTTAGGAAAACAAATTCAAAGAAGGTATAATTTTTTTATTACAATTTCCACCCCCCTATTTATTTATTTTTAATTTTTTTTAACTTCCAAGGTACTATTTAGCAAGTAGTTATATAGGAAATTTCCAAGAATTTTATGGGTTACAGTACCATAGTTTCAGTTATTTCTTTATTGTGAAATATAACATATATAAAAAGGTGATAACTTTCAAATTACAATTTACCAAGTAGCTAATATAGCAAATTTCAATTCCTATATGTATTTTGAATAATTACATTGTATCTTTTATTTATGGCAAATCTTGTGGTGGTTGGGTAAATGAAGAAGTCCCCATCAAGGAATTTATAATCTGGAGATGTACTACCCAATACAGTAGCCAACAGCCACATTAACCTATTTAAATTTAAATCTACATTAAGATTAAATAATTCAGTTCACATTTCACAGGCTTAGTTGCCACATGTGCCTAGTAGCTACCGATTAGACAGTAAAGATATGGAACATTTCCATCATCACAGAAAATTCTTTTTGCATTAGACTAGTGAGACGAAACTGGTTGTTGGGAGATAATTCCTCATGACTCCCTCCTATTTCTGTGCATCTTGTGCTCAGAAGCACTGCTTATCCTTTCAAGGATGTTTGCACAGTGAAAGCCTTGCAAAATAGACCTAATGTCTCCCTCCAGAGCAAAGAGAAGACGTATTTACAGTACAGTATAATAAAGACAATATATTCCTCTCTGCTGAAGGTCAGGAAAGTTTGCTTACAGCCCATTATAAAAGATTTGGGTTCTGTGTCAGAATCCCACTGTGTGAGCAGTACCCACCGGTTCCCCTCCAAGTTACCCATATTGGACATATGGGAGCATGAAGCTCATGCTGCTTGCAGGGCAATTAGTAGTAAAATCCTTTGTCCCTGACCCAGGACTCTTCTGTCTTCTTCCAGCATCAATGAAAAATCTCAGAAGCTTCATGGTTCTTGACAGATTTTGACACACAATTTCAAAAAATGACATATTTAAATTATTTAAAATATTATGAGATTTGTTTTAGCTCCCTGATAGTCTCCTTCTCCGTTCCTTCACACTCCAAAGGATTTTTTTTCTAAGAATATATTCAATTTATATATTATTGATTTAAGTATTTATGTCAAGGGAGACAATAACCTACTTTGCCAAAACTGCTGCAGTCTACAAACACCTAAGTTTCGACAAAGTGAAAACATTTTTCAAATACTTTCCTATTAGTTTTGCATAGGTATCAGTAGTCCCTGTCCCACATTTTGTTTCACACTTAGTATGAGCTCAAAATGACACATGCTATTTTTAGTGGTTTTAAGTAGAACATTTTCATGCATATATATGCACACATATATACCCACAAATGTAAGTACAATCCTTACTTCAAAATTGTTTTGAAGTAATTGGCTCTTACATATGCTTTTTTAATGGTGCTTTTAAAATTATGACCTGTTTTATGATAATACTGTATTTTCACAACCAAATGAATTCTGAGTTTTACTCATGGAGTCAAAGAAAACTTGAATATTGCAGTAGCTAAATAGAAACCCTTGAACAACCTAATCTCAGTCTATATAGCTCTCATTGCTGAATATTCCACTGGACTTGATTGTACCCAATAGTTTACCATATATCTATATTTTTTAAGGCTAATAATAAAATTTTAAGTTCAGAATTTAAAGAAAAAAATTCTCATCTCCTCAGTTCTAATTCAAAAGATACCTGCTTCCCCTAAAACTCCTACTCCTCCTATAAGAATAAATTGCTGCTTTTGTACTCCTATAGCAATGTATCTATACCTTGTGACAACTAGGTTTAGGTTTGCCTTCATTTAATTGAAAATAATAACAAAATATAAAAAAGATAAAGTAGCTTAAGCAATATACAATTTATTTCTTTCCATGGATAGTATAGCTGCTCTATAATCACCAGGTACTCAGTTGTTCACCATTTGCCATTTCAGCACTTGGCTTTCTTCCTCAAAATTACCCCGTGTTCCAAGATGGCCTCTGGAACTCTGGCCCTCTTGTTTCCAGTCTAAGATGTGAACAGTGGGGAAGGGATCTGCATAGGACTGAAAAGTGCTCCCACCCCCAAATTCATGTCCACCCCAAAGCACAGAATGTGACCTTATGTGGGAAGTGGGTCTTTGCAGACCCCGTATAAGTAGTTAAGATGAGGTCATATTGTATTAGGGTGGGCTCTAACCTAACAACTGGTTTATTTATAAGAGGAGAAAACAGAAACACAAACAGACACACTCAGAGAGGAGAAGACCATGAGAAGGCAGGGATTGAGGTAGGAATTATGCTGCTATAAGCCAGGGAATGTGGATGATTGCTAGCCACTCCCGGGAGCGAGGAACAAGCAAGGAAGGTTTTTTCCCTAGAGCTTTTAAAGGGAATATGGCCTGGCTAATACATTGGTTTCTAGCCTCCCGGACTGTGAGAGAATAGGTTTCTGTTGTTTTAAGTCACTCATTTTGTGCTATTTTGTTACAGTATTCTTAGGAAACTAGTAACAGTTCAGTTCCTTTTAAAGAGAATTTCTTGGAATTGCAGCAGGACACTTTTGCTTATACTGCTTTAGCTAGAGTTTGGTTACATGTCTACTCTAGCTTCAAAAGGAAGCTGGGGAAAATATTCTGGGAGGTAATGTGTGCAGCTAAAAATTGGTTCTGTTACTCAAGAAAGGAAAAATAGTAGCTGGATCACATACTTCTACTTAATTCTTTGGTTATCTTGTCTGATCATAATTACCTTTCACCTAAGTGTTACCATCACTAGAAAGCTATACAGTCTTTGTAGGCAGGAATCGTGTGCTATTTATCCTACTGCACATCACTTACTAGCATTTCTGTCATGTAATTAATCCCCAATAAATATATCTTGGTTTTAATAGTATTTATCAACTAACAAAGGCTAGTATATTCTGATTTTTAGAAATAATTTTACATTGTTTTTAGCAAACTATATAATTCCCACAAGTATTCTGGGATCCATACATGTTGTTGCATGTATCAGAACTTGATTCCTTTTTATGGCTAAATAATATTCCATAAGCCTTTTGTTTACCTGTTAATTGGTTGATGGACATTTGGGTTGCTTCTACCTGTTGGCAATTATGAATAATACCACTATGGAGATCAATGTGCAAGTATCTATTGGAGTCCAAGACATCATGTTGAGTGTAATAAGCCAGACACAAAAGCCAGACAAATATTGTATTATCTCACTAATATGAAATGATTAGAATAAGCAAAAGTCATACAGAGTCAGAATCGGGAATATAGATTATCAGGGGATGGGATGAGGGTAGGGAATAGGGAGTTAAGGCTTAAAATGTACACAGTTTCTATTTGGGATAATGGAAAAGTTTTGGTAATGGCTGGTGGGGATGGTAGCACAAAATTGTGAACATATTTAACAACACTGAATTATATATTTGAAGGTGGTTAAAAGGGGGAAATGTTAGCTTACATACATATTACTAGAATAATGTTTTTTTTAAAAAAACTTCCAAAGAAATGCATAACACAGTGAACCCTAAGTTAAACTGTGAACTATAGTTAATAATACAATTATAAAAATGTGCTTTCATCAATTGTAACAAATGTACTACACCAAAGCAAGGTGTTAATAATAGGGTGGTGTATGGGAACCATATAGTTTGTGCATGAATTTTCTGTAAACCCACAACCTCTTTAATAGAAAAATAAAGTCCATGAGGGCACTTTTTACTTTAAAATCATTGAACATATTTCAATCTCTTACTAGCCACTGGAAATGAATTTTACGTCTAAACACAGAATTTATATTAATCATACATCTGAACTAGCTCCCTAATTCAATTATTTCTAAAGCATTTTCAGTTGCAAGCATTGTAGCAGATATTTGGCATATAAAGGTAAATAAGATGATCCCTGTTCTCAAAATCTCACAATCCAGTGGACATCAATTGTATGCCAAGATGGCAGTGCCTGTTATTTGCTTGTTCATTTGGCATGGGTTTTTCAATACCCTCACATTTTAATGTGACTAATTTTTTTTGTAATATTTTCCTTTGATTGCCACCATAGAAAAATGAATGACCCTTTAAGCAGAGAGAGAAGAAGAGTAATACTCTCTTTTTGAAAACTCCATTCGAGGATAGAACTGAGATAAATGGAGAGAGCTTAATTATAAAGTAAAGATTTTTACAAAAACTTCTTTAACCTGTAATTTCTTCTGTGAGATTGTTGAACTTCTTTTTATCACAAGGTAAGATTTCTCCCAAGAAGATATTCTTTAAAGTCTAATACAATCTATTTTTAAATCCTGCTAGACTTTAAAGAAAACTATTACCTATTTTTCAGGTTAGTAGTAACATTGCAGCTGCTCCAAACTGCTTAATGGAGTTTTTTCCTATTGAAAACAGATTTACTCATTCTGTTGAGTCATTAATTTAGTCTCATTGTAGATTTCATTCCACTCCATATTAATTAGTAAGCTTTTGTAATGGGTGCTGTGGGGTGCCACAGATTCCAAGATACTCATTCCCTCAGCTTTGGTATTAGTCAGGATTCTCCAGGAAAACAGAACCAACAGGATATATGCGAATATGAGATTTATTGTAGGAATTGGCTCCTAAGACTGAGGGGATTGCAAGTCCAAATACTATAGGGCAGGTCACAAGATGGGAACACCCACGAAGATTTCAATGAATTCCCCAGGAGATGTTGACTGGCTGAAGTAAAAATAGAAATTCTTCTTTCTGACTGCTGAAACCATCAGTTCTCTCTATACAGCCTTCAGTTGATTGGATGAGACATCTCTCTTTGCTGAAGGCAATCTCCCATGTTGATATAGATGTAATCAGCCATAGATATAATCAACTGATTAATGACTTAAATCCATGAAACATTCTCATAGTAACAATCAGACCACTGCTTGCTTGACCAAACAACTGGACACCATAACCTATCCAAGATAACACATGAACTTAGCCATCACATCTGCCTATGGCTCTCAGCTGAGGTTCTCTCAGCTGATGGAAGTGGCTTCATGGAGATAATGCGTAATCCCACAACGAAGTCCATATTGGAATTGCTGCATGCTACAGGGCCCTCTTGATTTGAATTTAGACATCTTTTAAAGGCCATTACAACTCCACAGCTTTCCATGGGATCAGATGGGGCCTTTAGTGTAAATATTGCACTGCAGTGGTACAACTTTCAAAACTGTTGAATTGGGATGGGAAGCAGTTGAAGGGATTGCATTGCTATGTTTTGAGTTCTTGAGAAGGTTAAGACAATTAGTAATTATAGGACTATGGAGTATTGTTGCACATGCTGTCTATTGATTTATTAGAGAAAGAAAATGAAATACTGAGAGGGACTAATTACCCAATTTTGGCCTGAGTGTCAAATTCACATAGTCTCCTTGAAAACATAAAAGAAAAGTCACCTTCTGGAGTTGGATGGCAGAAAAAGCGGAAGAACAGACCCAAAACATAACTATAAGGGTATTAGTGCTCTAGAGAATGATAAATTTTGAACTTCAGAAAGTTTGCTATGTCAGGTGTAGCAAACTGGGTAATAAGGGGACCCTGAAATTGAAATAAGAGATATCTGGGTTGATGCACTAAAAAATCTTGAGCCCTTATTACCCCTAAATGTCTTTGCCTATAGAAATGGCTCACTCCTCCCTGTTAAAGTTTAGCTCTCCTTCTTCTATTATTAATGATGCAAAGGACTATGCCTTGAAAGAAAACATAAGTCCTTCTCTACATCTCCACCCCTGGGTCAAGTTCTACTTCCACCTTCTTCTTAGTCACCAAACAAATAACTAAGGTTAAATAACAGCATACCCAGCTGGAGATGTGCTAGACCTACTAATGAAGGAAGTAGAAACTATCCTGAAGGAGCTCTCTGATCTAGCCAACAAATACTAGTGGCAGCCAGGAGAGTACATATTGGGCTGGATCCTGAGGGGCTAGATCAACAGGGAGGGAGCTGAATGTAAACTTAGAGGAGGGATAGTTAATTGCTGAGGGAAGATAGGATGTGACCACCTGGAAAGACCACTAATATGCTGCTAGGTTGGTTGTTGAAATCTTGAAGAAAGCCATGACTCATACTAAATAGAAAGGTCAGTCTCCTGTGTCAGGTGGTGAAACAAGGAACAAAAGGCTCATATGAGGGCCTGTTAGAGTAGACATACTATGAAAGTCTGGAAAAACCACTAGCTGTTTGTCTATGCTCTGTGGGATGGTGTTCTGGTTTGCGAAAGCTGCCATTATGCAAAATACCAGAAATGGATTGGCTTTTATAAAGGGGATTTATTAGGCTACAAATTTATAGTTCTAAGGCCATAAATGTGTCCAAGCTAAGGCATCATCAAGAGGATACCTTCACTGAAGAAAAAGCCAATGTTATCCAGAACACCTCTGTCTGCAGGGAAGGCATGTGGCTGACATCTGCTGGTCCTTTGCTCCCAGGTTGCATTTCAAAATGGCTTTTCCCAAAATGTCTCTGGGCTTCTGTTTCTCTTAGTTTCTCTCAGCTCTCTGCTTGGTTCTCCTAGGGCATTTCTCTCTAAGCATCTGTGAGTCCTCTATTAGCTTCTCCAGGGCAAACTCTGGGCTTCATCTCTTAGCTTAGCATCTCCAAATGCCCTTCTGTCTGCATGTCCCAGCATCTCCAAGCATCTGTGTTGGTCCTTAGTTGTCTCCAAAATGTGTCTAAAGGATGCCAGTTATCTAATTAGGACCCACCAGGAATGGGTAGGTCACACCTCCATGGAAATGATCTATTCAAAAGGTCTCACCTACAGTTGGGTGGGTCACATCTCCATGTAAACAACCTACTCAAACATCCCACCCTAATCAAAAGACTAACAAGTCTGCCTCCACAAGATTGTATTAAAGGACATGGCTTTTGTGGGGGACATAATAGATTCAAACCAGCACAGATGGCATGAAGGACATTCCACATATCAAACAATGAGGAGTGTCCTTCTGAGAGGGGCATCAAGATTGTTGAGAAGTTCAGTGGGGGCCCTAGTCTGTATCTTTGGGCTCATATTAGGAGATACTGTTGTAGAACTGGGCTCTCTAAAAGGAATGTGCATTGTAAGATTCCAAAATAAGAGAAGGCAGATGGCAGAACTTAGCCATCAAATCAGGGTGGGTGCACTTACAATCAAAAGGGTCAGGATCCAGTGGAGCTTGACCAAAAGAGATTTATGGAGATGGTTTTTAGAATAAAGCAACCCTAAGAGCAAGAAAATGACAAGCACTTTGGAAGTATTGGCAAGATACATTCATTCCAGAGGGAAGGAGATAAACTATATGATTACTCAGGGACCCAACATATTACTGAAGTTTTTAAGGAGTTCAGTTGTCTGGGTTATGCTGAGATGTCCACTACAATGTAAAGGACAAATTGCTGCTTCTCACATCCTCAGCTCTAAGAAAAAAAGCACAATGACTACTAGACATTTTTGAGTCCTTCAGGTAGTGTAGTTCACAAGTTGGGAATATTGTTCTGACTCATTTAGCAAATGATTTGTGAGGCTACTGTCTCTGGGGTGGCTCCCAGAGAAGGAAAGGTCTCTGCAGCAGGCCAGGTTGCAGTGCCAGCAGACCTGCCACTTGGGCCATACAGTCTGGCAAACCCTTTGGTAATTAGATATATCTGTGATGGAAAATTATAATGTGGAATTGTTATCAAGCCCCATTAGGGGAATTACAATATAATGCCAAAGTTTTCTGGAGGCAAGGCTTTGAATTTCTCAATGGAGAGTTAGGCACCTTTCAGTTTCTGGTTTGCTCACATGTCTTAGTAGAAATGAAGCAAGTGACCATGTGACATCAAGTGAACATGTATCCAGAGCTTCCCCTAATGAGTTGGGTTCTGTCATACATGCCAAGTCGTAAGGTCATGTATGTCCAGAAGCAAATCATGATAGGAGGAAAGTGATACATCCTGGATCACGTACAAACTGTGCCAGTGGAGCAGATAAGCTGCATGAGCAAATATCCCAGTTGCTCACATCATCCCCCACTATTGTGCAGGTGCTTCTCCCTTAGTTACACCTTTAAGCAGTGACAAATACTTTGGTGGGTCAGGGGTCTTGAAGGATGAAGATTGACAAGCCAAGGACAAGGAGTTCTTCTTAAATCATGCAGATCCACCTATGGAAGTAGGTATAAAGTGTAAAGGTCTTCTGTTGCATGTCAATACTCACTGAAGAACATGCATCACAGATGAGGCACTAACGACCTAGACAGAAGGATGGCCACATTATGTCAGTCAGCTCTAATATTGCCCACTCCAGTGCTAGCACAGTTGGATCAGGAAACTGTGGCAGAGATGGAGGTGGTGCATGGGCCCAAGAGTAGGAGCTTCTACTCACCAAGGCTGATCTAGTGGATTCTCTATCAAATGTTCAATTAGCCAGCAATAGAGATCAATGCTGAGACCCTGTTGCAGCATTAATCTTTAAGAAGATCATCCAGCCATTTGTGGCAAGTTGATTATAATGTATTTGTTTCACCCTGAAAGGGGCAGCAATTTATCAAGAATGGAATCAACATATACTTTGGGTATGGGTTTGCCATTCCTGCCCATGGAGTCTGAAACAGCACCATCTCTGAGGGTTTGCTGAGGATTTGATCAACTTACACAGGATCCTGCTTAATATTGCATTGGGCCAAGGGATTACATTTGCAGTGAAGGAGGTGTGACAGAGGACACATCAACAGGGGATCCATTGGCTCTAATTTATATCACACTAGTCCAAAGCTGGCATCTAAAACAGATTTTTGAAGATATGGATACCCCATGACAGTGGTATATCATCCTTCAGAGTACAGTATACACCCTAAATTAATGACAATTGTATGGTACTATATCCCCACCAGGCAGAATACATGGGTCTGGGAAACTAGAGTGGAAATAGGATTGCCTCTGTTTATCATCAGCTCCAGGGACCAACTTGGGTAATCTGTATGTCTCAGCCACCTTTCTCTAGGCTTTGTGGGATAAAAGGTCTTCATCCTATGGAGAAAACCTGCTACAAGTTGACCAAACAGGGTCCCCTTGAGCCTTAAGTAATCATTGTCACCCATCCCTTTGAGCTTCCCATGCCAAGAGACCAGCAAGGAAGAAAAAGTATCATCCTGCAGCAGTTAATAATTTTATTTACTAATTCCTTAGGTAATTAGGTAGGGCTTCAACTGCATAATGCAGGCTGGAAGAATATATTTGGTACTCAAATGATCCACTGAAACGTCTCTTGGTAATCACCTTCCCAATTGTGAGAGTAAATAAAGGAGCCCTGACCTGAAAAGGGCATAGCAATCAGTGGCTCCGAATCTCTCAGGAATGAAGGTCTTGGGAATTCACTAGGTAAGCTATATAGATGAAGAATGTTTCTAGCCAATGGTGAGGGACAATCTACAATGGAGAATAGAGGAGGAGGATAATATCAGTTGCAGCCTTGAGACCAGCAGAAAAAGAGATTATAGTTCACACCACTATTTTCCCAAGGAAAAGAGACAAATGTGAAACTTGGAGGAAACATTCCCTTTTAAGATCAACATATTTATGAGGAAAGTATCTATGAAGAACGCAAGGGGTGGACTGTGGTGGGTGATGTGGTGCATCACATCCAGAGCTCTCAGTCATTCCTCCAGCTGCTGAGTGATGCCTTCCCAGAGTTCAAAACCAAGTCCCTCCTAAGTACTTTCCTCAGCCAAAGGAAGCTACCTCATCTAGGAGGGATGCCTACATTCAATGACTGGTCAATGAAAGGATTTGAGTTCTGACCCCCTTTATCAATGGGAGACAACTCTAAAGGTCCATTTCAGTTTTATAGGTTTCTGTGGGATCAGTTGAGGCCTTTTGTTGTGAGTGAATTTCAGTTTACTTTATCTTTTTACCTTTCCTGGATTTCTTCACTGACTCCCAAGAATCCTGTCTAATAAAATTCTTCTACTAAAATTTCCCTATCAGAGTGTTTTAGTTTCCTGGCTGCTAAAACAAATAAGCAATGGGTTGGCTTAACAACAGGAATTTATTGGCTCATTGTTTTAAGTCTAAAAGAAGAACAAAATTGAGACACCAGCAAGGTCATGCTTTCCTCCAGAAGGCTGTGGCAGTCTGAGGCTGGCTAACAACAATCCTTGCTCCTTGGCTTTTCTGTCACATTGCAATGTGCATGGCAGCATCTTCTTTCTCTTAGACTTCCAGCTTCTTGCTTCTCCTGTGGCTTTGCCTACAAGGATATCAGCCATGATGAATTAAGGCCCACCCTCATTCACTTTGGGCATACCATAGCTAATAACATCTTTTAAGATCCTATTTACAAATGGGTTCACACCCACATGACCAGGGGTTAGAACCTGAACATGCCTTTTGTGTGGGACATGATTCAATCCCCGATAGTCAATCCTCCACACCCTAAAAAGACATGTTCTTCCCACATGCAAAATACATTCATTCTATCAAAATATCCTAAACCCCTTAAGTCATTTCAGTAACAATGCTAAATAGAAAGCCTCATCAAAATCAGTTAAGGGTGTGGTATGTCCCGGGGCAAAAATCCTCTCCCTCTGTGAACTTATAAAACATAGAAAACATGATCTGCTCCAAATTTGCAATGGCGGAACTGGCAAGGATAGACATACCCATTCCAGAAGGGAGAAATAAGCAGGAAAACAGAGGTCATGGGTCCCAAACAAGGCTGAAATTTATCAGGACAAACTCCATTAGGTTTCAAGGTCTGAAGGTCAGCTATGGACCAATGTTTTATCTTCTGGGCCTGATGGAGCAGCAGCCACTTGTGCAGTGGCCAAGCAAGACACAGGGGCAGAGGTCTCATCCTTCCCACATATCAGGATGGCAGGTAGGATGTCAGCAAAAGCCAGGAAATAGGCCTAATGCAAGGTCCTGATATCCTTCCTCTGTCTTTTTTTTTTTTTTTTTTTTACTAGGAATTTTATAGTTTTGGTTCTTTTATTTAGGGGTTTGATTCATCTTGAATTAAATTTTGTACATCATGCGAGATGGGGTCCACCTTCATTCTTTTGCCTATGGATATCCAGTTTTCCCAGCACCATTGCTTTATGAGACTATTCTCTCCCAATACACTGACTTGGAACTCATGAAGGAAATAAGCTAGCCATGAATTTCAGGGTTTATTTCTGAAATTTCTATTCAGTTTCATTGGTCTATATGTCTGTCCTTGTGCCAGTATCCTGCTGTTTTGATTACTGTGGCTTTGTAATAAGTTTTAAAATCAGAGGGTGTGAGTCCTCCAACTTTGTTCTTCTTTTTTAAGATGGCTTTGGCTATTCAGTTTCCCTTACCCTTCCATATAAATTTGATGATTGGCTTTTCTGTTTCTGCAAAGAAGGCTGTTGGAATTTTATTAGAATTGCATTGGATCTATAACTCATTTTAGGTAGAATTGACATATTAACAATATTTAGTTTTCCAATCCATGAAGAAGGAATGCCTTTGCATTTGTTTAGGTCTTCTTTGATTTCTTTTAGCAATGTTTTGTAGTTTTCTGTGTCCAGGTCCTTTACATCATTGGTTAGATTTATTTCTAGATATTTGATTCTTTTAGTTGCTGTGATATATTTTCTTGATTTCCTCTTCAGATCTTTCATTGCTAGTGTATAGAAACACCACTTTGTCAAATTTGTTTCTTAGCTCTATTAAATTTCTTGTAAAATTTTCAGGATTTGCTGTGCATAGGATCATTTCATCTGCAAATATACAGCAAATTTTACTTCTTCCTTTCCAATATGGATGTCTTTTATTTCCATTTCATGGCTAATTGCTCTGGCCAGAACTTCTAGTACAATGTTGAACAACAGTGGTGACCATGGGCATCCTAATGTTATCTTCTTCCTGATTTTAGAGGGAAAGTGTCCAGTCTTTCACCACTTAGTATTATGTGGTAATTTGTATCATAGATGCCCTTTATCTTATTGAAGAAGTTTCCTTCTATTCCTAATTTTCTAAACATTTTTATAAAAAATAGTTATTGAATTTTGTCAAGTGCCTTTTCTGCACCAAGATGATCAGGTGTTTATTTTCCCTTTCATTATGTTAGTGTGGTGCTTTGCATTAATTGATTTCCTTATATTGAACCAGCCTTGCATACCTGGAATAATCCCACTTGATCATGATGTTTATTTCTTTTAATGTTTTGCTGAATTTGGTTTACTGCTATTTTGTTGAGGATTTTTGAATCTATATTCATAAGGGATATTTGTCTGTAATTTTATTCTCTTGTGCTATTTTTATCTGGTTTTGGTAGTAGGATGATTTTGCTCTCATAGAATGGGTTAAGGAAGTCTGAGCAGAATTGGCGTTAATTCTTTTGGGATTGTTTGGTAAAATTCACCTGATTACTGATGCAGTCTCTTTACCAATTTTTTTTTCTCTGTTGAGATCATCCAAGTTACTTAACTTATGATTTACAGTTGTTCATAGTGTCCTCTTATAATCCTTTTGGTTTCTTTGGGGTCAGGAGTAATGTCACCCTAGTTATTTGTATCCTCTCTCTGTTTTCTTTGTCAGTCTAGTGAAATTTTTGTATCTTTTATTAATCTTTTCAAAGAAACAAACTTTGGTTTTTTTGAGCCTCTTTATTTTATTTATTTTATTTTCTATTTCATTTTCACCCCTGTAATCATTTTCCTTTCTTTTGTTGCTTTGCATATAGATTCTTAAGTTGTGATATTAGTTCACTGATTTGAGATCTTTCTTCTTTTTTTGATACAAGCATTTAGAGCTATAAATTTCCCTCTCAATGCTGCCTTTGCTGCATCCTGTAAGTTTTATTATGTTGTGTTTTCATTTTCATTGACTCAAGATATTTCCCAATTTCCCTTGTAAGTTCTTCTTTGACAAATTGATTGTTTAAAAATTCACTGTTTAATTTCCATATATCTGTGCGTTTTTCAATTCATCTATTATTGCTTTCTAGCTTCATTCTTTTGTGTTTGGAGAAGACACTTTGTATGATTTCAATACTTTTTTTTATTGTATTGAGACTTGTTTTGTTAACTAACATACGGCTTGCCCTGGAGAGTGATCCATGCACACTAGAATGATCTGCTGCTGTTGGGTGAAGTGTTCTATATATGTTTGTTAAGTCCAGTTGGTGTAGACTATCATTCAAGTCTTCTATTTCCTTACTGATCTTCTGTCTAGGTGTTATATCCATTATTGAAAGTGGTGTGTTGAATCGCCTACTACTATTATTGTAGTATAATATTTTGCATGTTATATATTTTTTCTATCCTTTCACTTTAAACCTATTTGTGTCTTTGAATTTAAGGTGATTCTCTTGTAAACAGCATACAATTGGGTAATATTTTTATTCATTCTGCCAATCTCTGCTTTTGACTGGAGAGTTTAATCCATTTACATTTAAAGTAACTTTATAATGCAAGACCTCTGTTGTTTTACTATTTTGTCTTTGTAAGTCTTATACCACTTTTGTCCCTCAATTATTCCATTAATGACTGTTTTCATATTTATTTGATGATATAGTTTTGAGATTCTTCTCATTTATTTCTGTATATATTTTTAACATATATTTCCTTTATTGTTACCATGGGGCAGGTTCATCCCCTGAAGTCATTGTTCCTTCAATTTTTCTCTTCTCTTCCCCTTTCAGTCCATGCTGACAGTGATACTACTCACACAAATTTTGAAAAAAACTTGTAAGCTGTATTAGTCAGGGTTCTCTAGGGAAACAGAAACAACAGAAGATATCTGTAAATCTGAGATTTTATAAAAGTTTCTCACACAACTGTTGTGATGTATGAGTCCAAATTCCATATGGTAGGCCAAAAATCTGATGAAGGCCTTTGATTAACTCCCCAGGACAGGATGGCTGATTGAAGAAAAGAAATTGTGTAGGGTAGGGTGTGAGCTGGTGCTCTGATGAGGGTCTTCAAAGAATTCCCCAGGAGAGGCTGGCTGGCTGAAGAAGAAATGAAAGATCTCTCTTTTCTCTCTTAAAAGCCTTCAACTGATTGGATTAAATCCAGCTGATTGAATTCTTTCATTGGGAAGACACTCCCTTCCTTGATGTAACCAGCCACAGTTGATTGATGATTTAATAAACCAGTTTTCTGGTTTATTAACTGGCCACAAATGTCCTTGCAGTAATGGTCAGGTCAGCACTTGCTTGACCAGACAGCTGGAGATTATCATCTGCTCAAGTTGACACATTGAAGCTAACTATCACATAAGCTTTGAGGGCAGTTCAAGTGGGTCCAAATCATCAAACAACAGAACTTTCCACAGATCCTTCCTGGACAACTGTATTTCTAAACCTGTCTTCCTTTCAGATGTCTGACCATGTCCATATTCAGTTAAACCCTACCTGGAGATCTGTTCCAAGAACTCACTTCCCAGAAGCTCAGGGAGTTCCCTGATGGAGCTGCTTCTGGTGCTAAGTCTCAGAGCACACTATCTGGATAGGCCAAGAATTTTAAAAACCCTCAATTCTTGTTCCTTTGTGCTTAAGAGTTTAATTCTCTATTTATCCCTTACCTCTCATATTTTGCTGTAAACTGCAAGGAGAAACAGTGCTATACCTTACACACTTAGCATGATAATCTCCTCAGCTAAATATCCAAGTTCATTGCTTTTGAGTTTTGCCTTCCTTCCAAACCAGAAAATAATTTAATCAATTCTCTGCTACTTTATAACCAGAATCATCTTTCTTCCAATTTCTAATATCACATTAATCATTTCCTTCTATGGCCTCATCAGACATACCTTTGATGTCCATATTTCTACTGACAGTCTCTTTGAAACAACCTAGGTTTTCTCTGTTAAGAACCTCACAATTCTCCCAGCCTCTACCCATTACCCAATTCTAAAGCAGGTTCTACATTTTTAGATATCTATAGCACTCCACTTTTCTGTACCAAAAATTCATTTAGTTTCCTGGCTGCTTGAGTCCTAGAATAACAGTTCTCAAGAACAGGATTCCTCTTTAAACCTTGCCTGGTTTCCATCCCAGGGCTGAGCTGCCATCACAACCTGGTAACTGGGCCTTGGGCAGCTACCTCCCAAGACTGGCTCATGGTTTCAGAGGCTAGAAAGCTGGCTTCGTCCAGAGATCAGTATCTTCTGGCTGGTTGTCAGCCTGCAGGGTTCCTTGGCTTTTCCATCACATGGCAATACAAATGGAAGGGTCCTATTCTTTCTCTTCCAGCTATCCATTGACTTCCAGCTTCCGCCCTCCTGTGGCTTCACTCTCTGTGGTCTTCTCTATGAGGCCTCCAGAAGTATGATTAAGACCCATCCTGAATCAGCTGGACCATACCTTAATTGAAGTAAGCTCACTAAAACCTCTTTTACACAATGGGTTCATATCCCCAGGGATGGATTAAAAGTAAGAATGTGTTTTTCCAGCATACATAACTTCAAGCCAACACACAGAGTCTGTTCCTGGGAATCCCAACTATAGCACTTTGTTCTCTACAATATATTGTTTTGTTTTTTTTTTCAGTTTTTCTATAACACCTCATTATTTCTGTTTATGAGAAATACATACTTTAAAGTATGTATCTTCATTACAAATTAATCTTGGAGAGTATATCTTCTCCTATAATTTATCTTTTTTACTCCATTGTATATTTTTGATTCAATACTGCCTTTTAGCTCACTGAATAATCTTATATTAATCATTTTTGATTTTCTGCTTCTCTGAAAAATCCTAATATAATACAGTATGATTATATTAGCATTTAGGGTTATCTATCATTTTCTAATAAATGTGGGGTTTGAGTTTCTTCCATTTTATCCTATGAAACAGATTTTTCAAATTCACACAGAGATGCCACTCTTCTGCTTTGATGCAGGATTCATTAAATACATAAATCAAAAATGTCTTTTTATGGAAGAGTTCAAGTCAGGATTCAAGTATGTAACTAAAATATTGCAAGTTTCATTAAATGCATTAATCAAAAATGCCTTTTTAAAGGATAGTTCAAGTCAGGATTCAAGTATGTAAACAAATATATGTTGTTCCTGGTAGGGCTGACTAATTTCTGATTCTATTGTCTTTATGAATTTGCACTTATCAGAGTGGCCTCATCCACTTTCTAGCTTTATACCCTACTTTTCTTATGTGTTCATCTATACATCCAGTTAGAATCTATTTAAGCACCTTGCTGTGAAATGCATGATTACCCATGCCCACAGAAGAAATGCGGGTAACAAGAGTTCATTAGTTCTGGCAACTCATAAGGAAAGAAGAAAGTACAGGATCTCCAACAGTTGTTGCCCAGGGGATGACTGTGCCAGCAGCCTGGACAAGCAACATTGAATTACTTCTTTCCCTACACTTCTACTCACTGGTAAAGGGCCTATGTGCTAAGGGAAAGTGTCTTAGTTTCCCTGGTGCTATGACAGGTTCCACACAATAGGTTGCTTGAAACAATGGGAAACTATTGTCTCATAGTTTCAGAGCCTAGAAGGCTTGCTTCCTCCCAGGATTGGTAGCATCCTGATTGCCTGGCAATCCTTGGGGTTCCTTGATTTTGCCATCCTACGGCGATGTCCTCTCTTTTCTCTGCTGGGTTCCATTGACACCTGACTTCTTGCTCCTCCTTTTGGCTTTCTGTTACTAGGTCTGATTTCTTTTGCTTATAAAGGACTCCAGCAGTCCTGATTAAGACCTACCCCCATTCAGGTGGGCCACATCTTAAAACTAAAATTAACATCTTCAAAAGGTCCTATTTTAAAATGGGTTTATACCCTGCTCTAGTTTGCTAATGCTGCTGGAATGCAAAACACCAGAGATGGATTGGCTTTTATAAAAGGGGGTTTATTTGGTTACACAGTTATAGTCTTAAGGCCATAAAGTGTCCAAGGTAACACATCAGCAATTGGGTACCTTCACTGGAGGATGGCCAATGGTGTCCGGAAAACCTCTGTTAGCTGGGAAGGCATGTGGATGGTGTCTGCTCTAAAGTACTGGTTTCAAAATGGCTTTCTCCCAGGACATTCCTCTCCAGGCTGCAGTTCCTCAAAAATGTCACTCTTAGTTGCACTTGGGGTATTTGTCCTCTCTTAGCTTCTCTGAAGCAAGAGTTGCTTTCAACGGCTGTCTTCAAACTGTCTCTCATCTGCAGCTCCTGTGCTTTCTTCAAAGTGTCCCTTTTGGCTGTAGCTCCTCTTCAAATGTTCACTCTTAGCTGCACTGAGTTCCCTCTGTCCATCAGCTCATTTATATGGCTCCAGTGACTCAACTTAGACCCAGCCTGAATGGGTGGAGCAACACCTCCATGGAAATTATCCAATCAGAGACATCACCCACAGCTGGGTGGGGCACATCTCCAAAGAAACACTCAAAGAAATCTAATCAGCACTGATAACGTCTGCCCATACAAGATTACATCAAAGATAATGGCGTTTGGGGGACACAATACATTCAAACTGGCACATACCCACAGAGGTGTGGGTTAAAATAAAGAAGGTGTCTAAATTGGGGTGCATATCTACACTCTACTACAGGAGGCAGGGTCAGCACTGGAAAATATTTGGTCAGAATTAACTGGGGAGAAGAACTTTTATTGCAATCTTCCCTCCTATGAAGTATCTTTAGAAACATCCCATATCATGCCATTTGTCATCTAAAATGCTTCAGCACGAAAGAAATTTGCTATTTCTCAATTTAAGAGATATAATAATTAGAAGTAATGGATCATTTATTTATCAGTAGAACTATATAGCCAGGAGGATTTTTGCATCATAGATAACAATTATTTACTAGCTAGTTTATAAATCTAGCACTAGCATGTCTTCAAAAATCCTTGAACATGAGCTAACATGTACTTCCCTGTTTTGTTGGCCTCCCAAATGTTTGTCATCAACTACTACTTTCCAAAACTTACTGGATTTTAGCTTCTCCATCTATTCTTAATTGAAAATCAAGTTTTAAAAATTGTGCTTACCAAATGCCAATACTAGCCACAATCAGATAGAATAAGAGTGGCCAGAGTGGTGGCTGTTAGAACATGAAGACAAATTAGCTGTTATGGTGCCAATAATATAAATTACCATTGGCTGTGTTAATGTGTCTATTTCAGTCTATCAGTGCTTGGGGCAGGAAGGTTATAATGACACCTGGGGGAACTGAGAGGAAACAGCCGGTCAAAAATTTAAACATGTACTAATTTAATATAAATTTTAAAGACATGAAAGGTTCTCAGAGATCCATGGTGGAGTGATAACTTGAATAGGAAATTGGATAATAAAGCACACAAGTTAAACCAGTAGCAAAAATGTTCCTTCTTTCTGAGATGTGTATCAAAGCAGGTAATTATTTTTAATGGTCTGTAAAAACAGCAAAAAATCTTTTGCTTGAGCAGATAAAAGGAGTTACTTAATTCATTAACCCTTTCTCTTTCTATTACTTTAATTGATGTATGTGAGTGACTCACTCTCTCTTTCTCCTTATTTTTCTTTTTAATTAGGGTTGCAGTTTTATAGTGGGTGCCTAAAGGAAATGCTATTCTCATGAGTATGTAATAAAGAAACTCAGGGATGGTCACTATTTGCTTCTCTTCATTGCCAAGAAGGCAGGAAAATGCTGAAATGTTGGAATCAGAGATCCAGGTAGCCTGAAGAGGGTGAGCGCTGACAGAATGAATTCTACTCAGCCCACCCCAGATACTCCCATTCACCTTTGGGTGTGGTTTCTGAATACCTGACAGGGAATAAGAGAAAGAGATGGAGAAGAGAGCAACAGAGAGGAGCAAATGGAGAGTGTTGTAGGTGAACTTCAAGACGGCCTCCTAGTATTCACATCCTTCCTTTATCTCCTCACTTGAGTATGGGTTACACTTATTGACATATTTCTAGTGAAGATAACATGGCAGAAGTGATGGATAATCATTTCAGAGAGTAGGTTACAAAAAAGACTGTGGCTTCTGTCTTGGCACTCTTTTTCCCTCTGTTTCCCAGAGCCCTCAGAAGCAAGCTGTCAGGTTGTGAGTCCTATGGAGAGACCCATGTAGTAAGAAACTGATGTCTTGGCCAATACCCAGTGAGCACCTGAGGCCTGCCAACAGCCAGGTGAGTGACCTTGGGAGGAGATCCTCCCCAGTCTAGCCTTGAGATGACTCCAGTCCCTGCCAACACCTTGATTGCAGCCTATAGGAGACTTAGAGTCAAGAGCAGAGAACACTAGTACAGAGAAAGGCAGTTTAGACTTCTCCATCCTCAATTAGTTTCCACTTTCTACATGTGTTTTATATATTTTCATGTCTTTGTGTCACTTTGGGTTTGTGATTCCACGGACTAGTTTGTCTTGGTAGTTGCATCCTAAGGCCACACTGAGTAGAGAATCTCAGGTAATAGGTGAGAAAAGCATAAGACCCTTGATCTTATATGTATCTGACTCTTCTAGTGGCAACAGATTCAGAAATTATCTCCTTTGAAGGGAGCAGAGTCATTTCACTTGCTCTCATATAATTGACTTTTTGGGGATTGAATCATGTCCCCCACAAAGGACACATTCAAGTCTTAAGCTCTTAGTCCTGTTGGCATGAACCCTTTTGTAAATAGCACTTTTTAAGATGTTATCATTAGTTTAGTTCTGGAGTCATTTATAAATAGGATCTTTAGAGATCTATTTAGATGAGGCCAAACTGAGTCAGAGTTGTCCTTAAACCAGATGACTGGAGTCCTCAAAAGGCAGAGAAAATTTGAATGCAGTTGTTCAGGGAAAGCAACAGGAGTAGCCAAGGAGACAGATCGCTATGTGACAGGAGGCAGAGATGCAAACTGAGGAACCCCAAGGATTCTGGGAGAAAACATGCCTATCAAGACCTTGATTTTGGAATTCTAGCCTCCAAAACCATGAGACAATACATTCCTGTTATTTAAGCTAACTCATTGTGAGGTATCTGTCATAGAAGCTCAGACAAGGTAAGACACACATTAATAGAAAGAGATCTAGGGCAGCAAGTTGTGTTTGGAACTCCTTTACTTTCCTTATAACATACTCAAATCATTCTGCATTTGTTTTTGTTTTTTTTTTGTTTGTTTGTTTTGTTTTTAAGTACCTGTTGCAGTTTGGATATATTATGTCCCCCAGAAAAGCCATATTCTTTAATGCAATCTTGTGGGGGCAGACTGATTAGTCTGTTGATTAGGGTGGAACTTATGTTTAAATTATTTCCATGGAAGTGTGGACCCTTCCCATTCAAAGTGGGTCTTGATTAGTTCACTGGAGGATTTAAGAGAGAAGCTAAGAACCAACATGGACCCAGATGCTTGCTGACGCTGATGTTTGGTGATGTTTGGAGATGCTTAGAGATGCTTAGAGATCTGGACAGAAGGAAGTTAGAGATGCTAAGCTAAGAGATGAAGCCTAGAGTTTGCTCTGGGGAAGCTAAGAGAGGACTCCCAGATGCTTAGAGAGAAAGCCACTGGAATCAGAAGCTGAAAGCAAAGCAACCTGGGAGCAAAGGACATGTAGATGCCAGCCACGTGCCTTCCCAGCTAACAGAGGTGTTCCAGATGCCATCAGCCATCCTTCAGTGAAGGTATCCTCTTGTTGACACCTAAGGTTGGACACTTAAAACTTAACCTTTTAACTTAATAAATCCCCTTTATAAAAACCAATCCATTCCTAGTCTTTTGCTTAATGGCAGATTTAGCAAACTGGAGTACCAAAGGGGTAGGTAATTGACAATACATTTGGTTGATAATTTCTGATTTTCTGTGGCCATACCTCACCAAATATTTGATCTGAGTATTTTTTCAAATATCGATGCCTCAATAAGGCCTATCCCAAACACTCATTTGTACATGTAAACCACATTCATCACTGCCTTCCTGACCAATCTTAACCTCCTCTAATTTCTACCAAAAGTACTTACCAAGTAGCATAAGATATGTCAACATGATTTGCTTACATAATAGGTTTATTGTGTAATATGTGCCTTTAGGTACAGGATACTTTCTCTCAGGAGTTTTTCTGTTCTGTCAACTGCTATATTTCAAATTCAGAAAAGTGTTCTATAAGTGCTTATTGAATTAACAAACTAATTAAAAATATTGTGGAAAATTAGTGTAGAAATATAACTTAGAGATCAACCTTACACCTTCTGATTTGAATGTTGAAAAACAAAGCTGATAAGTAAAATGATTTTTTCAAAGTCATGTAGTTTTCGAATTCTTGTTTTATTATGCCTTCAAATTTTCCCATTTCTTGGACAATTTCTTTTTGTTTAATATATTTAAGACCATATATGAAGCCTTAACTTTGACAATTTTTCCTTGTTTATTCTTTTCCATGTTTAACATTGCCTTCAGATTCTTGAGTTTTTCCAGGTTTTGCTTTATTAGTACATTTTAACAGAATTTTAATTCACAAAATTCCTTCATACTGTACAAATTTCATCAAAAATTATAATGGAAATGCTCAAAAATTGATTGTGGTGATGAATGTACAACATACGATGATACTGTGAACAGCTGATTGTATACTTTGGATGACTGTATGGTATGTGAATATATCTCAGCAAAATTGCATTAGAAATCATATTGAATAGGTATGTGAAGATAAAACTGCCTAAAATCTTAGAAGATTATACTGTTTTTGAAAATCACATTTCTTGTTAGAGTAATTATTCCCAATCAATTATTTCTTGGCAGTAAATAGCATGCATTAATAAATAATATATTTTTATTTTGAGTAGATATTTACATTCTTCCATGTTTTAAAAAACTAGTATCTGCTTAATTTAAGACTTCCCTGGGTGCTGCTCCTTCAAAGCCCATGCCATTCAGCTGTACCACTCTTCCCCTGCCTCTTTACCACAATCTGTTGACCTCCTTTCAGTCTCCACTATTCAACAAAGATTTCAACACCAAGGCCTGCCGTCATGATGGTCGTCATGGTGTCTTCAACGCCAGTGATGACTCATCCAGTATCCCATCCTTTCAGTCCCTGATCTCCTCACTTACAGAGAGTTCTTCTCCACTGAGGGTACTCATTACCTTCCAATGTCACACCCTATATCTTGTAATCACTGAACCTTCAAAAATGTCAGTGTTGGCATCCCATTCTCTGATAATAACTGTCTTGCCTTCACATTTGTTCAACTGCTCCCATTATGGGCATTGTGTTAGTTTCCTAGGGCTGCCATAAAAAACCACAAACTTGTTTTAAAACAACAGAAATTCATTCTGTCACATTTCTGAAGGCCAGAAGTCTGAAACCAAGGACTGTACTTTCTCTGAGGCTTAAAGGTATAATTGCTTCTGGGCTTTCTTGATAGAGCAAGGAATTTATATACTAATGCATACATGTGCACAGCTATCTATATATAATTTTATAGGTAATTTTTTTTAATAATACATTTTATTGAGATATGTTCACATACCAGATACTCATCCTAAGTGTACAATCAGTGGTTCAAAGTGTCATCATACAGTTGTGCATCCATCACCACAATCAATTTTTGAATATTTTCATTACTCAAAAAAAGAATAAAAATAAAAATAAAAAAAGAATACCCAAAACATCCCATAACCCTTTTCCCATTTATTTATTTATTTATTTATTGTATTTGTTTTCTTACTCATCTGTCCTTTCACTGGATAAAGGGAGTGTCAGTCACAAGGTTTTCACAATTACACAGTCACACCTTGTGCCAGATGTATTATGTCCCCCAAAATGCCATGTCCTTTGTGCCAGTTTGAATGTATTATGTACCCCCAAACGCCATTATCTTTGATATAATCTTGTGTGAGCAGCTGTTATCAGTGTTGATTAGATTGCAATTCTTTGAGTGTTTGTTTGGAATGCGCCCCACCCAACTGTGGGTGATGACTCTGATTAGATAATTTCCATGGAGGTGTTGCTCCGCCCATTTGGGGTGGGTCTAAGTTGATCAGTGGAGCCATATAAATGAGCTAACATAACAGAAGGAAATCAGTGCAGCTGTGAGTGACATTTTGAAGAAGAGCAAGCTCGCTAGAGAGGAACGTCCTGGGAGAAAGCCATTTTGAAACCAGAACTTTGGAGCAGATGCCAGCCATGTACCTTCCCAGCTAACAGAGGTTTTCCGGACACCATTGGCCATCCTCCAGTGAAGGTACCCAATTACTGATGTGTTACCTTGGACGCTTTATGGCCTTAAGACTGTAACTGTGTAGCCAAATAAACCCCCTTTTTATAAAAGCTAATCCATCTCTGGTATTTTGCATTCCGCAGCATTAGCAAACTAGAACATCCTTTAATGCAGTCTTGTGGGGGCAGACATATTAGTGTTGATTAGGTTGGAATCTTTGGATTAGGTTGTTTCCATGGAGATGTGACCCACCCAACTGTGGGTAATACCTTTCAATTAGATTATTTACATGGAGGTGTGGCCCTGCCCATTCAGAATGGGTCTTGATTAGTTTACTGGAGCCCTATACAAGCTCAGACAGAAGGAGCTCAGGGATGCTGCAGCTTAGAGAAATGTTTTGAAGTCAGCCATTGAAAGCCAACACTGACATTTTGGAGAACACCATTTTGAAATGCAACCTGTGAGCAAGCAAATGCCAGCCACATGCCTTCCAAGCTAACAGAGGTTTTCTGGATGCCAATGACCTTTCTCCAGTGAAGGTATACTCATGTTTATGCCTTGGTTTAGACAGTTTTATGGCTATAGAACTGTAACTTTGTAACCAAAGAAACCCGCTTTATAAAATCTAATCTATTTCTGGTATTGTGCGTAACAGCAGCATTAGCAAACTGGAACACACCTTAAGAGGTGTACTGTTATACAATCATCTTCAAGAATCAAGGCTACTGGATTACAGTTCAACAGTTTCTGTTATTTCCCTCTAGCTATTCTAATACACTAGAAACTTCAAAGGGATATCTATATAATGCATAAAAATAACCTCCTGAATGAACTCTCAATCCTATTTGAAATCTCTCAGCCACTGAAATTCTATTTTGTTTCATTTCTCTTCCCTTTTTTGATCCAGAAGTCTTTCTCATCCTATGATACTAGGTCCAAGCTTATCCCTGGAGTCATGTCCCATGTTTCCCGGAAGACTTAGGGCAGAGGGCAGTGAATTTACCTGCAGAGTTGGCTTAGAGAGAGAGGCCACATCTGAGCAACAAATGAGATAATCTGGGGGTGACACTTAGGCATACTTATAATCAGACTTTGTTTCTCCTTTGCAGGAATAAGTTTCATTGGGGCAAGCCCCAAGATCAAGGACTTGGGCTATTAAATTTGTAGTCCCCAATGCTTGCAAGAATATCAGGAATATCCCAGGTGTGGTGTATTAGTTAGGGTTCTCTAGGAAAACAGAATCAATAAGAGGTTTCTATAAATATAAGATTTTATAAAAGTGTCTCATGCAAATGTGGGTATGCACAAGTCCAAATTCCATAGGGCAGGCAGAAAACTGGCAACTCCAATGAAGATGTTTGATGAACTCCTCAGGCAGCGAACTGGCAACTTTGATGAACTCCTCAGGAAATGCTTAGCTTAGCCAAAGAAGAAGTGAAGGCCCTCTATCTGTCTCACTTCAAAGTCTTCAACTGATTGGATTGAGTCCAGCTGATTGAATTATCTCATTGTGGAAGACACACCCTTCGTTGATGTGGTCAGTCACAGCTGAAGCCAATTGACCGATGATTTAATAAACCAGCCTTCTATTTCATTAACCAGCCACAAATGTCCCTGCAGTAATGGTTAGGCTAGTACTTGCTTGACCAGACACCTGGACACCATCAGCTGGCCAAGTTGACACATGCATTAACCATCACATGTGGAGGTTTAATATTTCCACATTTTCCCCCAGTGCCTCCAGGGGGTTATGCAAATAGTTTTTATTCTCTAACCAAATTACTCTGGGATGTATCAGGACATTGCACTAACCTGTACAAACCAACAAGACCTCACTCCCTATTTAAGCTTCCATGTAATTGTGGTGTTCAAATAAACTGACCATAGAAGTTAAATTAGATACTGTGCTACAGAAAATATAAATTTCACCAGTCAAGAGCCAGAGGTGTTATCCAGCTCTATGTGCCCCTTTTTGGGGGGCACAGTACCTTTTCCAGTGTAATGAGTTTGGCTGACTTCAAAAGTTGCTGTTTTTATTTATTTATTCATTTTTTTCCACCAGCCACACCTCCTCTCTGCTGAGAGATACCTCAGGGTTCCTTTCCTTCTTGCTCTGGATTTATCTGTGCTTGTAGTTTGTATTCAGTAGTCCAAATTTGTTAATTGAAACCATGATTGGAGCTTGGTTGAGCTACCTTCCCTTGCTCTGGTAGAGAATGTTCCTTTTTCCCACAGGGAAGTGTTTCAACTCAGCTTGCCATGCCAGTGTGGGAGAGGCACCAGCTTCTGCTATTTAGGGGCCTTTACTTACATTTCTACCCTGTGTTCTCAGCCTTTTCATCCATTCCAGTCTTGTGTGTGCTGTGTATCTAGTCACAGATGAATCCCAGATAGTTGTTATAGTTGTTCAGTTTTTTGTGGCTGTTTACTAGCTTCTCTAGAGGTCTAACTAAATTCCACACCTCCCTATGCTGCCATCTTGCTCCACTTCCTAGTTTAGTTTTCTATATATTTTAATAGCTTATAGTTAAAGACAAGTAATCTTAATTTATTTGTTAATTATAGCACTCATTTTTCCCTTTGAACTAACTAATTTCAAAATTAGGGGTAAGCCATTTAACCTGTGGAGCCCTTAACTTTCTCATTTGTAAAATGAGGAGATAGTCACTGGGTAGCTTATAGTCTTATGCAATTTCAAAATCTTTATGAATCTATAAGCAGTTTATCTGGTGCAGATTGTTTTGGGGGCTTTCATCTAGATTTATGAAATGTTTGCCACCATTCTCTTCATTACCACAATTGATTAAGCTTATCTGTGTGTGGTTGTGTCTGTATGTGGGCTTAATATGCTTTCGCACATTGGCTGCTGACTCATTCAATATTCATTTAAGTTCTTCTCTTCTGTATATTAAATCAATAACATATTCTTTTATATATTTATAATATACATTTTTATTTCATATTCATGTATATATATCACTTAATGCATGGAAAATAGTAAGTAGTATTTGTGTTAGCTTTTATTATCATTCCATCTCTCATAAATGACATTGCTTTTATGAGGATGACCCCAGCCCTTATTAAATCATATCCTCCTTTGTTTTGTTCTTGTTTCATTATGAAGAGATCTGCAATAATTCACTTTCTATGCCAGTTCATGGCCTGTCTCTATATAGTAGGCAGACTCTCACATTTATGAAGGAAATAAGGACTTGTATGTTTCTGAGATTAATTTGGATATTATGATTCATCATTGTGGCTCAAAAGCATGGCATAGCTCTCTTTCAGTGTGCTGGATCATGAAAAGAGGAAATAAGAATAACTCTTCACATACTTTTAAGTGAAATAACAGTCAAGTAACTATATGGTTTGCTACTTCTTTGGGTTGTTTTCCTAGATAAAAGCAGGCTTTTTATGAAAAAACAATTTCTTCACTTTGCCCTTCTTGGAGTCCCCTTGTTTCTGTGAAAGGGTGGATTTCTTAAACGTCATGGGACATTCTGTATCTAGAGTCTTTTCAGTCTTCTTAGTCCGTGCTGAAGTAAGTTGTCTAATTCTGATATGCTCCAAGAACAGATATGCCAAATAATGACATAAGAAATAATTTAAATCTGGCCATCACATTAACTTGGCATTAGGAATTGGATTTTGTAATTGACTGTAAATTAAGTAATACTAACACTAAGCTAAATCTCAACCATTGATTACAAAATGATCCAGAAGTTTACGTATTTTAGTATTAGGAATTTCTCTTAGGTTTCCCTTTTTTCCCAATAGCAATCACATTTTCTTTGATGCAGTTTTTGAGACTAAGTGACTGGTTTTGTAGGAAAAGGTTTATCAATTTAAAGGAAACTAGTTTTTTGTTTTTGTTTTTGTTTTGAAAAACAAAGTTTTTGACAGCATTAAATGCAACATTTCAAGGAAGCATCTGGACTCTCATTGCAAATGCAAATTTCTCATTTCATTGTCTGAGTACAAGGCCATTTATAGGGTAACTTATCACATAAACACCCCTAGGCATCTTATAATAGAAATCAATAACACAACAAAAAGAAGCCAGATGCAATTTAACCATATGTTACACCCAAAAGAAAACAAAAGATACCTTGCAAACTTCAGTAAAAACTTAGTGGATAGTATACTTACCTTGCATTGCTGCATGATGTATACATTTAATTTCTATTAGCCTTTGGTAAATGGAGAGTGAAAAACTGATTTTAAAGAAAGATTAGAAAAATAATATTTTTAGATACATGAAACAATCATAGATACCTTACTAGGTATTTTCAAACATACTGTCAATCATTGATAGATGAACAAATATTTTGAGACTTAAAAGGAAGTGGAATTTGCAGAATCCATTTACAAATAAGTAGAAATCTAGGAAGACACAGGCAATTATTAGCCATTCTGAAGTGTAGATAGGCAGGGAAAGTCTATTGTCCTAGCAAGGGAAGATGTGTGGGGGGAAGAGATGACCAAGGGTGGGAGTGTAAATACAGCAGGTGGCCAAGATTAAGACCCTTTGATGGTTAATTTAATATGTCAACTTGGCCAGGCTAGGGTGCATGGTTGTTTGATCAAACAAAGGCATAAACTTTGCTGTGGGGATCTTTTGTAGATGGAATTGGCATCTACAATCAGTTGACTTCAAAATAAAGGAAGTTACTCTTGATAATGTGGGTGGGCCTCATGCAAGCAGCTGAAGGCCTTAGGAGAACAGAACTCAGGTTTCCAGAGGGAGAAGAAATTCTGCCTCAAGACTGTGACCTCAACTCCTCTGGGAGTTTCCAGCCTGCTGACCTCCCCTGTTGATTTTGTACTCAAGATTGCAGCAACTCTTTCTAATCTGCTGGCTTGACCTATAGATTATGGACTTGCTAGACCTTGCAGTTGTGTCAGCCAATTCCTTCAAATAAATCTTTCCATGTACATTTATACATATAACTTCTTGTTTCTGTTTCTCTGAAGAACCTTGACTGTTACAGATCCCAACACTGAAGAGAGTGACTGAACCAGCCCACTCTTGGTGGCACCATATGCTGCTTGGGGTAGTTCAGCCAGAAGGTGGCTGAGGCAAGGATGTCCTCCCAAGAACACAGCAGGTTCAGCTAGGAAAGAAGTATTCAAATGGCAAAGAGAATTATAGGCTTCAATCTGAAGGGAGGAATTTAGAGCAGTCACATTTGGAGCAGATACAACTAAGTGTTCTGGTTTGCTAATGCTGCCAGAATGCAAAACACCAGAAATGGATTGACTTTTATAAAAGGGGGTTTATTTGGTTACACAGTTACAGTCTTAAGGCCATAAAGTGTCCAAGGTAAGGCATCATCAACAATCAGTTACCGTCACTGGAGAAAGGCTGTTGGCATCCGGAAAACTTCTTTAGCTAGGAAGGCACATGGCTAGTGTCAGCTTGCTCTCAGGTTGTGTTTCAAGAGGGCGTTTTCCAAATTGTTAGTGTCAGCTTCCAAAGTCTGTGTTCAAAATATGTCTTTCAGCTGTAGCAGTGAGCTCCTTATGTCTGAGCTTACTTAAGGCTCTAGTAAACTAATCAAGGCCCATGCTGAATGGGCGTGGCCACACCTCCATGGAAATACTGAACCAATAGTTTGTAATCTAATCCACATTAATACATCTGCCCCCACAAGACTGCATTAAAGAATATGGCTTTTTCTGGGGGACATAATATATACAAACTGGTACATTCCAACCCCCTGGACCCCAGAAAAATATATTCTTTCCAAATACAAAATAGATTCATCCCATCACAGTATCAAAAAAACTTAAATCATTTCAGTAAAAATAGCGAAGTACAAGATTCCATCAAAATCAGTTACAAGCATGGTCTGTCCAAAAGCAAAATTATCCTCTGGCTCTGTACCTGTGAAACTTAGAACAAAGTTATCTGCTTCCAATGTACAAAGGAGGGACACTCATAGGGTAAACATCCCCATTGCCATAAGGAGAACTGGAAAGAAAACAGGGTTTAAGGGACCAAAACAGTTCCTAAAATCTGCAGGGCAAATGCCATTGGATTTCAGTCTTGAGAGTCATTTAAAGAATGGTTTTAACCTTGGGGCTTGAGAGAGTGGGAATCCAACCCTTTCCAAAGGCTTTTGTGGCAGCTCTTTTCTCTCCAAATGCTGGGGTGAGTACTCCAACATGTTCACACGTTGGGGAGACCAACTTTTCGGCCCCATCCTCCTCAAACATTGGAGTAGCACCCAAACTATGCCTCTCCAGGGCAAAGGCTCTACCCTCTCTGAACAGTGGGGTGGTGGCCAGGCTCTCCCCAATCCCCTGGGAATGTGCTCCACCCTCTCTGAGGCCTGGGCTGACAGCACTCTTCCAGAGCATCAAGGTTGAAGGCCCGCCCTCTGCCTCTGGGGCAAACTCACCCTTTCCATGCATGTGGGCCACTCCACTCTCCCAGCCCAAGATTTCTTGACTCCAGACCTCAACCTCCATGGCTCTGACTTTGAAGACATTTTTTCTTCAATTTGTTCCTTGTCTGTCTCCTCCAGTCCAGACCAGCAGCATTTCCATCCATAAAAGTCTCACAAAAATTCTGTTGGTTTTGCATGAAGCACACAGGGGTCAAAGCCATCACACAATAGGATTTTCCACAAATCCTTTTTGGATAACTCCATCTCCAATCCTGGCTTGTACTGAAATGGCAGTTGGGTTCCACATTTGGTTAAATCCTCATGTCAGGCTGTAACTTCTGGGGTTCCACCCCCTGGAAGCCCAGAGTTTTTCAGGCCATCAATTTCTGGTTTCTTTGAATCAAGAGTTCATTTCTCAGTTTATCTCTTTCTTTTCGTATTTTACTATAAGCTGCAAGGAGAAGCCATGCTATATCTTCAACTTTTAGTTTCACAATCTCATCAGCTAAGTATCCCAGCTCGTTGCTCTCAAATTCTTCCTTCCATCTGACACCAGGATTCAATTTTGCTAAATTCTTTGCCACTTTAAAACAAGAATCACCTTCCTTCCAGTTTGCAATGACACTTTCAACATCTCTGTTTAAGGCCTCATCAGAGGTATCTTTAGAGTCCATATTTCTACCAACAGTCTCTTCAAAGCTGTCTAGGTCTTTTCTATCAAGCTCCTCACAATTCTTCCAGAATATTCCCCTTATAAGTTTAAAAAGCTGCTCCAACATGTTTGGTATTTGCAAACTCAGCAGCACCCTACTTCTCTGGTACTGAAATCTGTTCCCGTTTGTTAATACTGCTGGAATGCAAAACACCAGAAATGGATTGGCTTTTATAAAAGGGGGTTTATTTGGTTACACAGTTACAGTCTTAAGGCCATAAAGTATCCAAGGTAATGCATCAACAATTGGGTACCTTCCCTGGAGAAAGGCTATTGGTGTCTGGAAAACTTCTGTTAGCTGGGAAGGCATGTGGCTGGTGTCTGCTTGCTCTCAGTTTGTATTTCAAGATGGTGTTCTTCAAAATGTCAGTGTCAGCTTCCAACGCCATTTTCAAAGTGTGTTTTCTCAGCTATAGCAGTGGGCTCTTTATGTCTGAGCTCATATGAGGCTTTAGTAAACTAATCAAGGCCCACGCTGAATGGGTGTGACCACACCTCCATGGAAATACTGAGCCAATAGGTTCCAACCTAATCCATACTAATATATCAGCCCCCACAAGATTGTATTAAAGAATATGGCTTTTTCTGGGGGACATAATATATACAAACTGGTACAATGACCTTCTCATGTATACCAAATTTTGTTTATCCTTTTATCAGTTGATGGAATTTGGGTTGTTTCTACTTTTTGGCTATTATAAATAATGCTGCTATATTCATGTACAACTTTTTGTGTGGTCATATATCTTATTATGTCTTGGTTATATTCCTAGGAGTGGACCTTTTGGCCATATGGTACTCTATGTTTAATTTCTGAGGAACTACAAGACAGTTTTCAAAGCAGCTGCACCATTTTACAGCCCCAACAACAATATATGAGTGTTCCAATTTCTCCACATCCTTACCAACACTTGTTATTATCTGTCTTTTTTATTATAGCCAACCACAGGAAGTAAAGTTTTGAAATGTATGTATTTTTTGAGTTTTACACTTCCCCTTGGTTCTGTTTTTTCTTGATCACATTTTCCTCCTTTTTTTTTTTCAGATTGTAAAAGTTTATTGAAATAGTCAAAAAGCAAACTGCTAGACAGTTGTTTATCTTTACCACTACAATGTGTCATTCTGAATAATATTTTTAAAATGCATTACATGTGATGTTTAAACCATTACAAGAAAAGTAAATTGAGAGTCTACTTAAGGCATTTCAGTTGAAAGCTAATTTCAAAATATCCACAAAAGTAATACTATTTTAAGTGTAGTGAATCTGCTTTCCACAGATTTAAGCCAGAATACTACTTCACTTCTTATAGAAGAAGAACATGCTCTTAAAAGTAGGGGACAATCTTATTAGAAAATCTTTTAATCCTACTTTCTCTTCTCATTTCTCTAGTCTCGATCTTTGGCATCCATTCTCTGCAAGTTAATCATTTTTAACATAATTGGCATTTAAGGAATTCCATATTTAAATGTGTACCACTTTGCATTTTTTATAAAGTAGTATACAAGGGAAGAATTTGAGGCAAAAAAACACAAAATCTCCTAATAGCTCATTTTCTCTCTTAAGGAGAATTCTCGCATTCCAAATAGAGAATGGCTAGCTCAGTGATACCTGATACCCCTACCCCTTTTCGATGTACAGAATGCTACTGAATTGCTTAGAATTTCAGTTTTCTTAAAAATCTGTTTTGGTACAAGCCTTTGTTTGCCTGATGATCTCAAAATAAACTTGGGCAATCCAGTGTGAACTGCTTTAATAAAACATGATTTAGCATTTCTGTAATGAGGTATTTCTTGAAAAATGTCCAGATTCACTTAATGGTTAGAGTTGCAAATACCAATGGTAGTATTTTGCCTAAGAATAACCACATATTAATCTATAAATATAAGTTGCTTTGGTTTATTTAATTCTTTGGCAACAAAAAGCAAGTTTTTGTTGTATGTCTGATGATATTTCCTCTAAAGAGATTGAAATCCTCTGAGATTTTTATATCCTATATAAAGTCACTTGGATTTTCAAATAGGAAGAATAGACAAGCTAAGCTGAATTGAACATAAGTAATATTTTATCTCTATCAAAAGAAGTTAATAGTCTAACTGCACTACTATGAAACATTCATATATTAGATGTGATAAAATGGGAAATATTACAAATCATTTGATAAATTCTGGTCTGGAATTACATCCTCCCTTTCTTAAAATCTTTTTATTTTCTTTTTCATAGACCCAATATGGGAGTCTTAACTGTTACAGGAGAGATTCTTGATGTGGAACCATTCCCTGCTATTCTCTTTTTCTCTATCAGGGAAGAAGGCTTTATAGTACATGTTACCAGGATCCATTTCAAGTTAATATCATTGGAATGTTGATGCTCAGTTGGATATCTTACTGTTTTAAACAAAATTTTACAGTACATTTTTCTCAAAGCTTCTGTGTTCTTAATGGAAAAGATCAATTAATTGGTGTGATTCAAAATATAAATAGGATTGTGACACTAATCATATGCTCTTAATAGCTTAATAATTTATTGCCCTCACATGGAGTGACTATTGCCACCAGAAAAATCCCTTTTTACCTGCTAACTAGAGTGAAAGTAGTACATGACCTCCACTTTTCAGTTGAGTAGCAAGCTTGTAATAGGGGTTGTTTGTTTTACCGTTTGGGAACTTGTGCCTTGTTACTTTCTTAGGTTTGTCCCTTAAGTTTAGAAAGACTTTATAAAACACAGGAAAACGAGACAGTAAAGCTATGAGTTAATCCCCTAGTCTTAGATGTAAAGAAACGAGTACCAGTTGGTGCTAACATGATATGTATTCTTTGAGGGACTTCCATCCAAGCTTTGACATGAATCTGTTAGACACAATTCTTTACTCCTTTAAGAATTTTTTGTTTCCAGAATGGTTTTCCGTTTGATTATTAACAAATTCTAAGCATCTGGTGTCTTTTTTTTTTTTTTAAGGAAAAAAAAACAGAAAACAAACAAACAAACAAAACTTCAACCTCTTAAGAAGCAAAGTCCTTTTTCCAGTAGGTATTGGCTGTTCCATAGTAATTCACTCACAGGAGTGTTTGTAGACTCTGCATGCTTTGTATGAGTTCAGTTTGAACAACGCGTTTTGAATCATCTGGGATGCCCAGTCCTGGCATGTCTTCACTAATTGTGTTTATAAACACTTACCATGTCATTTTCCAAACCTCACTTCCCATCTTATTCAGAGAGGTTAATCAAGGAATGAAATTTGTTTGGGGATGGGGACGGGGGTGGGATGGGGATTTGAGAGAAGTCAACTTGGGGTGTTTGCTTTTAAAGTGTTTCTCAAGCAGTTCCTAACAGTATTGCGAGATTCCCTGGAATGTTTGTGTACTCAGTTTATTCTGGACAAAGTGGTGGTCTTTCTGAGATTTGCATTCTTAATGCAGGACAGGCTCTAAATTTAATCTGTAGTGCAACTTTAACTGTTATCAAATTCAAGAAGATGATGGACAGAGACAGTGCTCCTATTGTAGTGTTTCTGGCAAGTGTTCCCTAAGATGCACATATAGATCTGTTTTCTGGGCCTTTAATCCCATGGTGCTAGGAGATACTTTTTTTTTTTTAATTCAACTCTTCCCAGTATCAGGAAGGCTTTTGGACAAGTAAGTAATGGGTAGTTGGACCATCCACCAAATTCTTTAGTTCAGGACACACAAGAGACTCTCCTTTTGTCCAGTAAGTGATAATAAAGGTGCTAGGGATAGCTTAAATTCAAAGGCATGTGGGGACACTAGAAAATCTGAATTTGTAGGAGGAGAAAAACCTGCCATCAGGTAAAGCAGAGCTGTAACTGCTGGCTAAGACTCAGTGGAACTTCCACTTGCTCTAAAACCAGGGAAATCTTAGATAACTGGGTGTGATATATCTATAGATATGTTTAGTCTATAGGTAAATACTTTCTAAATTGAGGATCTCTTTCTCTGTTGGTGATCCTCTAGTTTTGGCTGTACCAAATTGTGGATATTCTTGCTGTATTGTACCCGGTTGCTTTATACTGATACTGCAACTTGAATTGGGGAGGGAGGGTGGGACAGCTGGGGTGGGGGAGGGAGGGGAGGGAAGGGGGGCGCTAAGTCTTTGAAGACGTCAGCTCACTGTGCTGAGAGAGGGACCAAACTCAAGGAAACCTCTGATCTATAAATTCAACTGCTGCATTTTTTTTATAAATACATGTAAATGTCTTGTTGTAATATTTGATCTTGGAAATAAAAAAAAAAACTTTTCAGTATTAAAAAAAAAAAAAGTAGGGGAGACAAAATAAATCTTTAAAAATGTCATTCTTTCAATGTTAATGGCAAATTATCTGGAACTATACAGATAAATGGCTATAGTATCCCACTTGTCAGTTTGTAAAACTCAGGACATTTTTACACAAGTCTCAATGATAAGAATCACAGCATAAATTAATTTGACCCAAGACAAATACAAGAACAGCAGAAAAAGGAATCAGAATCACACAATTTAAAGGAAATAATTGACAAAAAACCGGCTCCATATAACCCCCACCCACCAATCTACTAACAAAAAACCTAAAAACAAAAACACACACAAAACATTTCTTCTGAGGCAATTATATCTACCTCCCTCTGCAAACTTCTGTGTCACATGGGAGGGCTATTTGGTGGTAATAGGAGAAGGAAGTCACAGTAGAATTTTTTTTTTTTGTTTTTTAAACAGTTTTATTCACATGCCATACAATCCATCCTAAGTATACAATCAATGGTTCTTGGTATAACCACGTAGTTATGCAATCACCACTACAGTAAATATGAGAACTTTCTCATTTCTTCCAAAGAAAATATATCTCCCTATTATTGACATTTAGCTTTGGCATAGTTCTTTTGTTAAAATTAATGAAAAAATGTTACAATTTTACTGTTAACTATAGACCTTAGTTTACATTCATTGTATTTTTTCCCATATAACACACTATTACTAACAGCTTGGGATAGTGACATACCTTTGTTCTAGTTCATGTAAGAACTTTCTTATGTTTACACAATTAACCACCATCATTGACCACTCTGGGTTTCGCTAAGTTATACAGTTCTAGTTTTTATCCTCTAGCTTTCCTTCTGGTGACATACACGACTCTGGCCTTCCTCTTCATTTTAAAAATTTTCTACATTCTAATGTTGAGTTTGATGAGTTTTAGAAATATACAGACGTGTGCAACTGCAATGTTAATTAAGATCTAGAACATTTTCTTCACCCAAGAAAGTTCTTGCATACCCTTTTGCAATTAACCCATGTTCTACTACCCTATTTCATCCTGATCCTGGCAAACTCAGATCTGACTTATATCACTAAATATTGGTCTTTCCTATTCTAGAACTTCATTTATACAGAATAATAAATTATGAATTTTCTTTTCCCTGGCTTTTTTGTGCCCAGCATAACATTTCTGAGATCCACCCATAGGCATTTTTAAAAAAAATTCAGTTTTATTGAGATATATTCACATACCATATAGTCATTCACAGTGCACAGTCAGTTGTTCATAGTACCATGATATAGTTGTGCATTTATCACCAAATCAATTTTTGAACATTTTTCTTACTTCAAAAAAAAAAAAAGAAAAGAAAAAAATAAAAGTAAAAAAGAACACCTAAAACATTCCATCCCCCATCCCACCTTATTATTCATTTAATTTTTGTCCCCATTTTTCTGCTCATTTGTCCATACACTGGATAAAGGGAGTGTGAGCCACAAGGTTTTCATAATCACATGGTCACACCATATAAACTATACCATTGTCTTCAAGAATCAGGGCTACTGGGTTGTAGTTAAACAGTTTCAGGTATTTCCTTCTAGCTATTCCAATACTCTAAAAACTAAAAAGGGTTATCTATATAATGCATAAGAATGCCTTCCAGAGTGACCGCTCAACTCCATTTGAAATCTTTCAGCCACTGTTCTAGTTTGCTAATGCTGCCAGAATGCAAAACACCAGAGATGGATTGGCTTTTATAAAAGGGGGTTTATTTGGTTACACAGTTACAGTCTTAAGGCCATAAAGTGTCCAAGGTAACACATCAGCAATCGGGTACCTTCACTGGAGGATGGCCAATGGCGTCCGGAAAACCTCTGTTAGCTGGGAAGGCACATGGCTGGCATCTGCTCCAAAGTTTTGGTTTCAAAATGGCTTTCTCCTAGGACGCTCCTCTCTAGGCTGCAGTTCCTCAAAAATGTCACTCTTAGTTGCTCTTGGAGCATTTTTCCCCTCACAGCTTCTCTGGAGCAAAAGTCTGCTTTCAACAGCTGTCTTCAAACTGTCCCATCATCTGCAGCTCCTCTCTCAGCTCCTGTGCATTCTTCAAAGTGTCCCTCTTGGCTGTAGCTCCTCTTCAAAATGTCACTCACAGCTGCACTGAGTTCCTTCTGTTATGTCACCTCATTTATATGGCTCCACTGATCAACTTAGACCCACCTCAAATGGGCAGAGCAACACCTCCATGGAAATTATCCAGTCAGAGTCATCACCCACAGCTGGATGGGGCACATTCCAAAGAAACACTCAAAGAATTACAATATAATCAACGATGATAACATCTGCCCACACAAGATTACATCAAAGAGAATGGCATTTGGGGGACACAATATATTCAAACTGGCACAGCTGCTAAAACTTTATTTTGTTTCATTACTCTTCCCCCTTTTGGTCAAGAAGATTTTCTCGATCCCAGGCCCAGGCTCATCCCCTGAAATCATGGCCCACATTTCCAGGGAGAGACTTACACTCCTGGGAGTCATGTCCCACAGACAGGGAAGGGCAATGAGTTTCCCTGCCAAGTGGGCCTCGAAAGAGAGAGAGGCCATATCTGAGCAACAAAGAGGTTCTCTGGGGGTGACTCTTAGGCACAATTATAAGTAGGCTTAGCCTCTCCTTTGTAGTAACAAGCTTCATAAGGGCAAGCCTCAAGATCGAGGGCTCAGCCTACTAAACTGGTAGTCTTCAATGTTTGTGAGAAATGTCAGTAATAACCCAGGTGGGGAAGTCCAATATTTCTGCATTTTTCCCCAGTTCCCCAGGGGGGCCCTGCCAATATATCCTCATTTACTGTCCAAATTACTTTGGGATGTATCAAAATTTCATACTAACCTGTACAAACCTACCCAATCTCACTTCCTATTCAAAGTTCCATGTAATTATGGTATTTGAATAAACTGAATGTACAAGTTAAATTATTTAGTGTGCTACAGAAAATATAGATTTGCACCAAATAAATATCTTTTCCTTTGGTCTCACACAGAAGTTGAAGTTTTAAAACAATCAATATTGTCCTTTACCCTTTGGCCTGATTTGCCTTATTCCTAACCAGATCCACTTCATTTGTATCTGTAATTGAAGTCTGAACTCTTTTTCAGCTTTTTTAACAGCTGCTGTATGAGGTAATACTGACATTCATAGCTGCCAAGCTTTAGATCTGAGTTTCAGGTGTCAAACAGATACCCAAAGTTCCATAGATGGATCAGGTTATACACAAATAGCTCAGCATCTTAGAATTTATAGAAAACCATTACAACTCAGGAATAAATGTGACTGCTGTAAGAGTTTACAATCTAGGAACCTTTCTTATAAGTGTTCCCGATAACCTGTGCTCTAAGATTCAATTGTCAGAGTTTACACATTATAGTTAGTCCATTTTAGTGAAGCATTGCAATGTTTGTCCTTTCATTTCTGGCATACTTCACTCAAAATGCTGTCATCAAGATCCATTCACCTAATTGCATGTCTCACAACTTCATTCCTGCTTGCAACTGCTCAATATTATGTTTTATGCATTCACCACTGTTCACCATTCTGTTCATCAGTTCACCCTTAGGCCACCTCCATCTGTTGCAATCATGAATACTGCCACCATAAACAACAATGTACCAAACGTCCATTCGTGTCCCTGCTCTCGGAGCTTCCAAGTATATACTCAATAATGAGGTTGCAGGATCTTATGGCACCTACATACTTAGCTTCTTGTGGAATCACCACATTGTCCTCCAGAAGGACTACGCCATTCTACTTCCCCACCAGCAGTGAATGGGTACATCCCTCTCTCCACATTTTCTCCAGCACTTGTATCCATCTGTTTATTTTTTCCCTACAATTTTATAGAGTTATATTCACATACCATACAGTCATCCATGGTGTACAATCAATTATTCACAGTATCATCATAGAGTTGTGCATATATTACCACAATCAGCACTGGAACATATTCATTACTCCAAAAAAAAAAAAAAAATAAGAAAGATAAAAAAGGATAAATACAATACAATACAATAAGGTCAGAAAACAATACCACCACCAAAAATCCCATACCCCTCCCTTATATCCCCCTCTCATAGACATTTAGCTTTGGTATATTGCCATTGCTGCATTTAATGGAAGCATATTACAATGTTAGTGTTAATCATAGACTCCAGTTTGCAATGATTATATTGTTCCCCAATATGATCCCTTTTCAACACCTTACAAGGTTGACATTCATTTGTTCACCTATATGTAAAAACATTTTTATATTTGTGCTTTTAGTCACCATCATTGACCACTCTAGGTTTCAGTAAGTTATATAGTCCCAGTCTTTTATCATCTATCTTTCCTTCTGGTGTCATACATGCCCCTAGCCCTCCTCTTTCAGCTTTAATCACAGGCATCTTTGTTCAGTGTACTTACCATATTGAGCTACCATCATACAGTATTGGGCTATCCATTTTTGGAACTATACAATCAATCCTGTTGAATATTCTATATTCCTTCAACATCAAATGCCCGATCTTTACCCTCTTTCTATCTCCTGATAACCTGTGTTCTCAGCTTTAACTCTCAAAGTTCGCTCATTAATGTTCATTCATATTAGTGAGACCATACAGTATTTGTCCTTTTGTTTCTAACTTTGTTCAACATAACGTCTTCAAGGTTCATCCACAACTTTATATGTTCCATGACTTTGTTCTGTCTTATAGCTTTGTAATATTCCATCATATGTATATACAGTTTTTTTATCCACTTGTCCATTGATGGACATTTGGGCTGTTTCCATCTCTTGGCAATCATAAATAATGCTGCTATAAACATTGGTTTACAAATGTCTGTTTGTGTCTTAGCTTTCTGTTCCTCTGAGTAAATACCTAGAGATGGAATTGCTGGATCATGTGACAATTCTATACTTAGCTTCTTGAGGAACCACCACACTGCCTTCCAGAGTGGCTGCACCATTCTACATTCCCACAAGCAGTGAATAAGTGTGACTCTTTCTCCCCATCCTCTCCAGGATTTGTAATTTTCTGTTTTATTTTTATTTTTTTGATAATGGCAATTCTAGTAGGTGTGGGATGATATCTCATTGTGGTTTACAGTAGTATTTTTAATGTGATACTTCTAAAATTTCTTGAATTTTTTTGGATAATTACAATTTGTGTGCTTCCATGATAGTAGCATTTTGGTATACTTTTAATAACTATGGCAGAGGATATAGTTACAGTTAATGACAACCATCAGTTTGCATACTTCACAGAAATTAGGTTAGCACATATGGTTATCTCCACTGAAGAAAAAAAGACAAAATTCAAACAAAAATCCTTCAAACTTTTACTTTGTTTCTCCACTTAAAGGCAACTTGTGTATTTTATACTTCTTTTTATTCAAGTGATTTCGATAGTTAATCATTTAACCAAAGATTTGTAGTGCCTTAACAAGCAATTTCCTGTGAAAATCACGAAATTTTGGGAAAAGATTCTCCTTTTCATTACCTTCTCCTTCCAGTGAACAGTATGGAACATTTACTTTAGTAAAATTATGTATATTATAAATATTTTTAAACTGCAACTTCATTTTAATTAGGATCAGGAACAAAACGGCTTTAATTGAATTTTGGTCATCTGATTTTATACTTTCTTAGCCAAAGGTCAGAAAGAATCCCAAGTAGGTGTTCCCCCATGTCTGTTGCAGATAACTACATAAAGTAATCTATTTTTAGTTTTTCTATCTTTGCATGTATGTGTATACTTTGCATGGCTTTACTTTTAGGCAAAGAAACCCTAAGTGTTATGTGGTCTCAAAGTAGAAGACCATTCTTCAGAGTATACTTCTAGCCTTTGGGAGAAAAGGCTAGCTAGTCCTCTTCATCCTAAGTCTTTCCTACAGAATTACAGTGCTCTTTATGCTTCTTGGTAGCTCTAGACATCAAAAATTATCTCAATACAGAATTATGATTTCTGTATGAGTGTAATGATAGCTACCTTGTATTTGGAAAGATTTCAGATTCATTCTATCTCACCAGTATTCTTTTTTTTTTCTCCAATTTTTTTAATTGAGATTTTTCACATACTGTACAATTATCCAAAACTCTGAAGTGGTACAATCACTTGTCCATGGTACCATATACAGCTGTGCATCCATCACCACGGTTAATTTTTTTTTCAATTTTTAAAACATTTTCATTACTCCAGGAAAAAAATAAAGACACACAAGAAAAGGAAACTCAAATCCTCCTATACCCCTAACCACCCCGCCTCCATTCTTGAGTCATAGTATTGGTATAGTACATTTGTTACTGCTGATGAAAGAATGTTAAAATACTACTAACTGTAGTATTTAGTTTGCAATAGTATATATGTTTTCCTATATGCCACTCTATTATTAACTTCTAGTTATAGTGTCATACATTTGTTCTAATTCATGGGAGAGATTTCTAATATTTGTAGTTAATCACAGACATTGTCCACCAGAAGATTCACTGTTTTATACATTCCCATCTGTTCTAGTTTGCTAATGCTGCTGGAATGCAAAACACCAGAGATGCATTGGTTGTATAAAAGGAGGTTTATTTGGTTATTCTGTTACAGTCTTAAGGCCATAAAGTGTCCAAGGTAAGGCATCAACAATCAGGTACCTTCACTGGAGGATGGCTGATGGCATCCAGAAAACTTCTGTTAGCTGGGAAGGCACGTGGCCAGTGTCTGCTCCAAGTTCTGGTTTCAAAATGGCTCTCTCCCAGGACATTCCTCTCTAGGCTTCAGCTCCTCAAAAATGTCACTCTTAGTTGCACTTGGGATATCTGTCTACTCTTAGCTTCTCTGGAGCAAAAGTCTGCTTTCAAAGGCCATCTCCAAAATGTCTGTAAGCTGAAGCTCCTCTTTCAGTTCCAGTGCATTCTTCAAAGTGCCCCTCTTGGCTGTAGCAAGCTGGCTCCTGTCTAAGCTTATATAGTGCTCCAGTAATCAAGGCCCATGCTGAATGGGTGGAGCCACACCTCCATGGAAATTAGCTCATCAGAATTTTCACCTACAGTTGGGTGGGGATCATCTCCATGGAAACACTCAAAGAATTCCAATCTAATCAGCTCTAAAATGCCTGCCCCACAAGATTGCATCAAAGAACATGGCTTTTTCTGGGGGACATAATACATTCAAACTGGCACACCATCTTTTAACCTCCAACTTTCCTTCTGGTGACATACATGACTATAAGCTTCCCCTTTCCACCACCTTCACACACCATTCAGCACTGTTAGTTTTTCTCACAATTTGCTACCATAACCACTGTCCATTTCCAAATGTTTAAGTTCACCCTAGCTGAACATTCTGCTCATAATAAGCATCTTCTCCCCATTCTTTAGCCTTGTTCTATATCCTGATAACTATCATTTCATGTCTATGAGTTTACATATTATAATTAGTTCATATTAGTGAAACCCTACAATATTTGCCTTTATGTGTCTGTCTTATTTCACTCAATATAGTGCCCTCAAGGCTTCTTCATCAACCCATTTTTTAAAGACAGTTTTGATCACACACCACACATTCCATCCTAAGTGAACAATAGACGGTTCCCTGTACAGCACATATTAATGTATTCACTGCCATCACCACTATCTGCATAAGAACATCTCCATTTCTTCCACAAAGGAGGAGGAAGAGTCAAAGAAGGTAGAGAGACAGGAGAAAAAGAAAAAAAGAGAAGGAAAAAAGAAAAAAAAACATGGCAGCTAGGAAGCAACAAAAGGAAAGATAGCATTAAACTAAAGTAGAATAAAGAGTCAGACAACATCACCAATGCCAAGAGTCCCATAGCCTTCCCCTATGTTTCCCCCCACCCCATATGCATTTAGCTTTGGTATATTGCTTTTGTTATATTAAAGGAAGCATAATGCAAAGTTTCTGTTAACTGTAGTCTCTAGTTTGCATTGATTGTATTTTTCCCCCAATCCACCCCATTTTAACACCTTGCAATGTTGACATTCATTTGTTCTACCTCATGTAAAAACATATTTGTACCTTTTATCACAATTGTTGAGCACCCTAGGTTTCACTGAGTTATACAGTCACAGTCTTTATCTTTTGTCTTTCATTCTGGTGTCCTACATGGTCCTAACCTTCCTCTTTCAACCATACTCACAGTCATCTTTGTACAGTGTACTTACACTGCTACGCTACTATCCCCCAAAACTGTGTTCCAAACCACTTACTCTTGTCTTTTCCTTTCTGTCTGTAGGGCTCCATTTATTGTTTCCTTACAGCAGGTATCTTGTTCACAAACTCTGTCATTGTCTGTTTGTCAGAGAACATTTTAAGCTCTCCCTCATATTTGAAGGACAGTTTGCTGGATATAGGATTCTAGGTTGGTGGTTTTTCTCTTTAAGTATCTTAAATATATCACCCCACTTCCTTCTTTCCTCTATGGTTTCTGCTGAGAAATCTACCCATAGGCTTATCAAGCTTCCTTTGTATGTGATGGATCACTTTTCTCTTGCTGCTTTCAGGATTCTCTTTTTATCTTTGATATTTGATAATCTGAGTCTTAAGTGTCTTGGCATAGGTCTATTTGGATCTATTCTGTTTGGGATATGCTGCACTTATTAGATCCATAATTTTATATCTTTTATAAGAGATGGGAAATTTGCATTGATTATTTCCTCTATTATTGCTTCTGCCTCTGTTCCCTTCTCTTCTCCGTCTGGGACACCAATGACATATACATTCCTGTATTTCATTTTGTCCTTCAGTTCCCAGAGATGTTGTTCATATTTTCCCATTCTTTTCTTTATCTGTTCTTTTGTGTGTAGGCTTTCAGGTGCCTTGTTCTCCAGTTCCTGAGTGTTTTTCTCTGCCTCTTGAGATTTGCTGTTGTATGTCTCCATTGTGTCCTTCATCTCATGTGTTGTGCCTTTCATTTCCGTATACTCTGTCAGTTGTTTTTTCTAACTTTTGATTTCTATCTTATGTATGCTGAGTATTTTCATTATACAGTTCATCTCTTTTGCCATATCTTCCCTAAACTTTCTGAATTGATCCAGCACTAGTTGTTTAAATTCCTGTATCTCAGTTGAAGTGTAAGTTTGTTCCTTTGGGCCATAACTTCACCCCTCCTAGTGTAAATTGTTTTCTGTTGTCTAGGCATCTGGCCTCCTTAGTTACAACAATCAGGTTTTCCTAGACCAGAATGGACTCAGGTATTGGAAGGAGGCAATAGTTTCAGGTCTCCCTGAGGATGTCTTAGAAGATTGATGCACCCTGTGAGGCCTCGAGTCACTGTGCTTTTCTGCCCAGCAGGTGGCACCTGTCAGCCTGTAGCTCCACACTGGTGTAAGGAGGTGTGGCCCATGACTGTTTTCCCCAAGGCTCTGGGGTCTGATTCTGAATGAAAGGTGGGTAGTATAGCTTGGCACTACCTCTTTCCTCTTAGGGAAGATATACCCCCTGGGGAGAGGTCATTTGCATTTGAATTGTCTCTGACTCTGCTATCTCCACCCTTGTTTGGGTCTAATCACTGGGAATTGAAAATGGTTGAGGCTTTCCCCACTGAGCCAAAAAAGGGATGTAAAGACCCCCTTCAGGGTCAGTCTGTGGCCCCCCTCAGTTTCACCCATCAGCCAGAGACAGCACCTGGTCCTCTTGGCTCTCCCTCCCTCCCTCCCAGAGAGGTTCTCCAGCTCTCCAAGGTCAGTCATCACCAAAAGCCTCTGTCTGCTTTTTGGGGATTCATATCTTGTATTGAGCAGTCCATGCTTGTTAATTAAAACCCAAGGTGGAACTCAGCTGAGCTATATTTGCTTTCTCAGAGAGTGCTGCTCTCTAGCATCATGAGGCTTTGCAGTTTGGGCCATGGGGGGAGGGGGGTCCTGGCTCAGGTCCACATTTTTTACTTACAGATTTTATGCTGTGATCTCAGGCATTCCTCCCAATTCAGGTTGGTGTATGATGAGTGGACAGTCATTTTTGTCCCCCTGAAGTTATTCCAGATTATTTTCTAGTTGTTCCTGGCTGTTTATTAGTTGTTCCTGGGGGACTAACTAACTTCAACTCCTCTCTATGCCACCATCTTCTTTCTCTATCCTCTCTAGTATTCTTTTATTTAAAATGGCCCATCTCTAATAAAAATGTAGCTTAGGGCTAAATCACTGCAACTTATAGAAGGTCTAAAATGCTGATTAGAGATTATCACTTATTTCATTTGTACTTCAGAGAAGAATAGGCTTACACATAGGTTAGCCGGTGAAGTTGATTCTATCTTATGGTTACAATATATTTCATTAGCCATTGTGTTTAAGAAGAGGACCTAGAATAGAAAAAGAAAATTATGAAATATTGAGTTGTTGCTTGTGTTTAGATATTGTTCTACTTGACTGCAATGTTAACATATGTCCAAGTGTATAGTCGGAACATTCATGAGGGGTTTCCAGATAAACAGAACCAAGAAAAGATTTATTTTAGGGATTTGGCTCACAAAATTGTGGAGGCTAGCAAGTCCAAAATCTGTAGGTCAGGCGGTAGTCTTGAGTCCAAAATCTGCAGGGGAGACTAGCAGGCTAGAAACTCAGAAAGGGGTTGATGTAGACTTGAGGCAGAATCTCTTCTTCCTCTAGAAACCTGAGTTCTGTGCTCCTAAGGCCATCAGCTGATTGGATGAGGCCTACCCACACTATCAAGGGCAGCTTCCTTTACTTAAGGTCAGCCAATTATAGATGCTAAATGCATCTACAAAATACTAATAGTAACACCCAGGCTAGTGTTTGACAAAACAACTGGATACCCTAGCCTGGCCAAGTTGACCCAAAAGATTGACCATCACAGTCGGCATGCTCTGAGGGCTTAAATATTTGTTCATGAGACTGGTAATGTTAGTAATTAAAATAGGTGGGGAATGCTGAAAAGTCCGATGAGTGTGTAGTTTATTATTAATAAAACAGCCCACACAGTACTGTATGAGACATGCAATTACTGAGAAAATAGACAATTTAGATGAGTGATTTAAGAGTTTGTTTGCATATTATTCAGCCTAAATTTGAAAACAGCCCACATTGTTGATGTACATAAACCAAATACAGCACTTAACACTTTGTCCTTTCAATAATGTCTCTTTGGCTATTGAAATACATTACAATCAGCAAGAAGTTAATGCCTCAGGCAAAAATGCATTTTGGGGAATGCTTACTCCATTGGAATCATCACTCTTGCAGAATGGAAATTATTTAGAATCAAATTGTTTACATGAATTGGAAGTCCCCTATGTACAGCTGTATGCATCCCAAGGAGCAATTTCTAAATTTGGTTTCAAAGTTAATTTGTAGTTTTTCTAGGAGGCATAATTCCTTGATACAATTGCTTTCAAGAATATTCATCTTTCTCAATAGTCAGCAAATCATTAAAACTCAAACAAAGGTATTCTATGAAGAGCTGTAAGTGGAAATGATCCTTCCTTTTGCCAGGTGTCTTGGAAAGGAGTTTATATTCTGCCTGAGGCCAATGCATTTCTAATGTCTTCTTAATATCTTTGAAACTTATATCATTGCAAAAACGAATACGCTGTTAATGTTATTCTATACACTGAGGTCCCATTTCTAGCTAGGCTCTTTTTTCTTGCAAGTTTACTCAGTCTGAGCTTCTTCCCTGATTGTCTTGCTGATCACATGCACAAATCCAGCCCAAATGTCATGTCCTTTGTGAAGCTTTTGTGGATGCCCTCAGAGAATCCCATCTCTCTCTCCTGTGTGTACTGCTTGCACTTTATCATAGCATCACCACCTTCGGCTACAATAATTCCACATATGTCCATCTCTTCATCTATTTTAGTGGTTCTCAAGGGTGACAATGGATCAGCATCACCTGAAGAGCTTTTCAAATTTCTACTTCCTTTTGAGATCCTGATGCAGAGTGAGGTAGATTAATAGAATCCCTTCAAGTCCTTGATTTTGGCAGTCCCTGGGGCAGTTTATCAGTCTAGGAAGGGGCAATTCTCCACCATGATTTTGATATGGACCTTCCCTTCCTCTCTCCTTCTCTCCCCTTTGCCTATCTTATGGTGGACTTTGCCCCAGGAGATTGTGATATTTGTAAATGAAGCACTTAGAAATAATGCATTTCAAAGTCATATTGTTGTTTTCCAAAAGGGTGGATCTAGGATGGGCTTTTTAAGAAGTCTTCACTGGAAAGACATCCTACAAAGAAGACTGAATAGGGAATGGAGATGCTTTTATGGAACACATATGTTATACACTAGATGGTTTGCTGAGTACTTTATAAGAATATAACTACCCCCATAATTCAGTGAAACACTTGACAGATGAAATAGCCTCAGAGAAATTCAACAAATAACTTGAGATCATGCATTAGGAAGTGATAGGGCTGGGATGAATCTGGAGGTCTTTCACCTCTCCATGCAACCTCTGGATTAAAGAGTGCTATGTTTGTATCAAGTTAGGAAAAAATTATACCAATTCTAACCGAGAATGTGAATGTCTAAATAGAAGCTTGAACATTTACTGTCTTTATTAAATACGCAGCAGAAACCTGATCTTGTTAGTTGCTGCATCATACATTGCTTTTCAAACAGAAAAAAATTGTTTCAGTGCAATATAGCAGCTTGCAATTGTGTGTCTGTGTGTGCAAATGTGCAGGTGTGTGCACTGCATCTGAGGTGACTGATGGGGGTGTCTGGCTGTTTGGTGCAGAGCAAGGTCCTTGCTCAGAGCCTGATGTGAGAACTGAACACCCCAAGAGCCCTCCAGAAATCAATCCCAGGTTTTCTCTCTGGTTAGCCATAAAAGAGGCACTTCCCAAATCTTGTTTTGTCACTCAGAGTGGCCAATAAAAGTCACACCAAACCAGGCTGAGGAGGAAAAGAGGGTTTACTTACACTGGTAGGAGGTGAGGGAAAGATTTCCGAAATCAGCCTTCCCAAAGAGATTTTTCAATTGGCTTTTATACTCATCAGAGACAAAGAGAGATAATCATTTTAGTTAACAGGTAACAGAGGTGTGGAGAATTTCAGTAGTTTATCCTGCTTCCTTCAGCATTTATATCCTGTGTCATCTGGGAAGGTGCCTCCCAGTCTAGTAAGATAGAGGAAAGGCTTATTCATATCTGGGATGTGTGGAGCAATAGCAGACTTTACATTTATGTATTGCTCCTTTGTGAGACTAAGAGCTTTCATTATAGCCTGCTTTCAGCTTTGAAGGTTACATTTTACAAATACTTTACAATTTCCAGCTTGCTTACAGTTTTAAGATTATATTTAAAAAGTTACTGAGAGAAGCTGACAGACACATTTTGGAGAGAAGCTAAAATAAGTAATTCAGAATTTGTCCCTGCGAGAAGCTCAGAGCACACACAGACCCATATGCTTGGAGATGCCGACAGAGAGATTGTTTGGAAATGCTAAGCTAAGAGATGAATCCCAGAGTTTGCCTGAGAGAAGTTATGAGAGGACATCCAAAGCTTAGAGAGAAATGCCCTAGGAGAAACAAGCTGAGAGCTGAGAGAAGCTGAGAGAGACAGAAACCTAAGGACATTTTGGAGAAAGCTGTTTTTGAAACCAGAACCTGGGAGCAAAGGACAAGCAGATGCCAGTCACATGCCTTCCCAGCTGACAGAGGTGTTCCAGATGCCAACAGCCTTTCTTCAGTGAAGGTATCCTTGTTTTGATGCCTTAGTTTGGACACTTTTATGGCCTTAGAACTGTAAATTTGTAACCTAATAAATCCCCTTTATAAAAGCCAAAAAATAAAAAAAGTTACTGTTACAAATCCCTTTAGTTTAAAAACAGTACAACTATAAGTGCGGTATGTTTTCATCTTGGGGGTGCTGGTGGGCATGCCTGGGGATGGAAACACTTTCACCTAGATGAGGCATATTTCTCAGAAATTTTTTAAAACAAAAATGGCTAAGTTATGGAGGTTTGGGGTGAATTTGAGGGTGGGGCTTATAGATTTAATTTCATCTGTGTAAAAGCCTTAGCTCACTCTCTCAGAATACTGAGGTTCTGTGGGGATGGGAATCTTGGGCAACATATAAAATAAAGGATCCCTCAGAAGGTGATTGGCAGGTGCTCTGATCCAGTGTTTTAAACTGTCTATTGTGAAGAATCAGTTATCTGAGCTCAATCCACTGCCAACTGATATCAGTACTAGTTCAAATCAACTGTGACCTATTACTTGGATTTGACAACATCTCAGTGGGTTTTGACCCTGTTCAATGAGATGTACCTATGGACCACACACTTGGATATCAGACAATGCCAAATTGCCATAAAAGTTTCCAAATGATCTTTCTCAATTTCTGTACTTATCTCTTCAAAGATTAGATAACAGTTAGCAGAATGATGCCAGTCTGGACCACACTTCAAGTAGCACTGCTGTGGACAAACCTTACCTCTTAGACAACTCCAACCAAATCCAACACAGCTACTAGATGCTATGAAGATGTAGCCACTCTTGACACAATGCCTGGGATGATGCTTATTTGTGTACCAGGGTCTTCTGACTCCAGGATAGTACTTACACAACACTGTATCATTTAGGTGGTAATGGTCCCCCGATAATTTTATTTCTTACATGATAAGGATAGCTTTTCTGACCCGAAGTGAGACTTCTATGTATAGAAATGGCACAAGATGAAGTATCATAGCTATAAAAACAATTGGGGGCATTGCCCACACTTGCATAGTACCATAATCAGTAATTTTAAAAGCAACTTGTAAAAATGAGAAGAATGGTCTGTTGTTTTGGGGGCAAAACCTATAGATGGGGAAAGAGAACAGATAGTGTTGCTTAGACAAAAAAATTGAGGGAAAGAATAGACATTTTTAACAATTCTTTTTAGGTTTTAATATATTGAAATAGCTAGAAGTAAATACCTGAAACTATCAAACCCCAATGCAGTGGCCTTGATTCTTGAAGATCATTGTATGACAGTTTAGCTTACAAAGGGTGACAGGGTGATTTTGAAAACCTTGTGGATTGCACTCCTTTTATCCAGTGTATGGATGGATGAGTAGAAAAATGGGGGCAAAAAACTAAAGGAAAAACAGGGTGAGGGGGACGATTTGGGTGTTCTTTTTCCACTATTTTTTTTTTTTATTCTTATTATCACTTTTTCTGGTACAAGGAGAATGTTAAAAAAATAGATCAGGGTGATCAATGAACAACTATATGATGGTAATGAGATCGATTTATTGTATATTTTGGATGATTGTATGGTGTGCGAATAAACCTTCATAAAAAAGAAAAAAACTCATCAGCAAACCTAAAAAAAAAGTCTTCTATAACAGTTTGTTCTTTTATGTCCTTTCCCCCATTTTCTTATAAAATCATCACTCATGTTGAAAGTTTTGGAATTTGATTTAGTTTGGGAATTTTTTTAAGTACCCAGTCCTAGATAGACTTACTTCAAGGTGAGAGGTAGGGGGTGTGACAAAGAGCAGCAGATATTCAAATAGAGGAAGAGAAAAAGGAAAAAGCTTATCTACCTGATTTGAACATTTAGCTTTATTAGCATAAAAATCAGTATCAATAATCTATATTTCATTATCTGGGCAACTACATTCTTTGTTTCTCATTCAACATAAAATCCATCCCTTCAGTGTTTTGATGCTTATATAATTTCCAGGAAAGGAGTTTTCTAGTTCCCTTTTCCTTCTCTTGTTTTTGTGTTTGTAGAATGTATCTTGGAGAGATTGTCAGGCTTTTCCTTTACAGCATTTGGTGACAGAAGTAAATGTCTGTAGGGTAATTAGGTTTAGTGAATTGGACAGGGATTAAGTTTTGGTACAGAAAGTATTCAGGTTGAAGCAGCAGGTCTAGTTATTAAGGTAAACATTTAATCTCCACTGCAATACCACGATAGCTCCAAACTTGTTGTACAGCCAAGCATTTGATTGCTAAGCAAATTCTCTCCCTCGATCCTCAAGCAGGGTGCACAGAGAATGTGTAGGATTTTCCCCTTCCTACTTCTCCCAGCCCAGTAATTTTAACATCTGTTTGCACTTTGTAAGACAAGCCTGGAAATAAGATAAGGAAAAATTAGAAGTGGTAACACAGCTTTTTTTCGGTAACTAGGCATAGTCTTGCCTATCAGGGCTCACGAATCTCAACTTTCTTATTGATGATGTGAAACTACGTGAAGGATGAAAATCCCCATGTTCCAAGAAATTATAATTTAAGTAATTGTGAGCAAATGAAACAGGAAAACTAAAATCTCTAAAAATTTCACAAATTTTCAAAATTTCGAACATCAGTTGAAAATTGATCATAGTTTTGTTTTTTATGGAAGAGAATCATGAAGCCACTTGAAGACATTTATTCCATTTTTATTTGAGGCACCTGGACAATCATGGGGCTAGAACAGAGTTGAAAGTTTTATATTTATAGTTCAATATTTGACAGCCATAACCACAAGTAGGTACAACCTGTGACTTGGGAGGCAGTCAGGGAAATGAAGGTGAGTGGATACTGAAAGCACATTAAGGGAGATTATTGTAGATGTTTCCCAGGGTTGGAGGAGGCCAGGAAGGAGGGATACTGAGTTGAAGAAGCAGGAAGAGGAAACACGAGATGAATTCAATGTGCTACATGATGAATTCAAGGTGCTGTGTTTGGTGAAACCCTTATGGTGAATTCTGCCCCAGAACTCTCCTCAGCCTCCAACTGTATTGGAGACAGAGCTGAGTTAGTCTTAAAATATTCTCTTGGCTTTTTCTGTTGACAGATTTTGTATTTTATTGAATCTGAGATGCCGTTGATTATAAGAGAAAGCATTATATAAATTCCTCTAAGAAATGAAATTAAAAAAACCACTTCCAGTTAAACTGTAACAAAATAATGTCCTCTCATTGAGACTTTTTTCTTTCTATTTTTTGTAGGAGCTTTTATAGTCTTGGTTAATGAATTGGTCACACCAGCCTCCGACTGCTTTGATATATCCTTTTACCCTTTCTAGGGTTGGGGTAGTTTACTTTTTCCTGTCTTCAGTTGGACTACTTTGTGTGGATTTAGCAGTCCTTTTGCATATTTCTCAGTAACGAATTTTGAAGAAAGCTTTATTTTCCTGTGGATACCAGGAAGGGTCAAAGGGCATGAATATCTTCAAGATGTTTTAAATATATTGCCAAATCACCCTAAACAAATTTTAACACTTATGATCATACCCAGTGCGCTGGTTTGAATGTATTGTGTCCCCCAAATGCCATTATCTTTGTGGTCTTGTGGGACAGACGTTTTGGTGCTGGTTAGATTTGCTTGGAATGTGCCCCACCCAGCTGTGGGTGGTGACTTTGGTGGGATACTCCTATTGAGGTGTGACCCCACCCATTCAGGGTGGGCCTTGATCAGTGGAGCCATATAAAACATGCTGACTCAAAGAGACTGAACGCAGTGCAGCTGTGAGTGACGTTTTGAAGAAGAGCAAGCTTGCTAGAGAAGAAGAATGTCCTGGGAGAAAGCCATTTTGAAACCAGAACTTTGGAGCAGACGCCAGCCACGTGCCTTCCCAGCTAACAGAGGTTTTCCGGACGCCATTTGCCATCCTCCAGTGAAGGTACCCGATTGCTGAGGTGTTACCTTGGACGCTTTATGGCCTTAAGACTGTAACTGTGTAGTGAAATAAACCCCTGTTTTATAAAAGCCTATCCATCTCTCGTGTTTTGCATTCTGCAGCATTAGCAAACTAGAACACCCAGAATCAACATGTCATCCATGTATACCCATCTGCATTTTTATCAAAGATTATATGTAGGCATGTTCTTCTGGAAAAATACATATTCATATACAGATATATGCATAATATATGTGTGTGTATGTGTGTAATTAAACGCTTATTAATTACCGATGACATACGTGCATTTTTAAAGAACTACTTTCCGACTAGAGGGTAGATTTAATTTGTATGGGGATCAGAGGCAAGTAACTATAAATTATGATGTCAATGATAATCATCCTATTTTATTCATTCTTTCAGTCACACTTTCATTCACTTATTTAACAAAGATTAATTTAACACCTTTTTGCATGGCACAATTTTCACTACCATGGATTTTCCAAGAAATGAAATATAATTCCTAGCTTCAGTGCAAGTAGTTTTCTAAGGAAGATAATAACTACACAAAAACTACAACACATGATCACTTTCTTGAGTGTCATGAGAGAGGTAATGAGTTACTAAGGTTTCTGGGGAAGAGATGGTAAAATAAGACTGGAAGCATTTTCATGGGTAGGCTGTTCAGGGTTGTATGGAAGAAGCAGGGTATTTCAGAAGGAGGGAAATATTTACAATCAGGCAAGCAGTTCAACTAGACTAATGGAAGGATCATGAGTTCTGATTATACATGCTCCAGTTTTTTCTGGGCATGTGGTAGGATTTGACATTCAGAAGTTGGGTATGGCCAAGTGATGGACTTAGGTCAAGGAAACTTTAAAGGCAATTGCACAATTCTCTAAATTCTGCCTTAATAATGTTTGCAGTGGTGACTTTTCTGTCTGCCTGGGTCCCTGAGTGATTATGATGAGCAGATCCCTTGGCCAACCCACAGTGGACATGAAGTGAGAAAGAGAAACAAAGCTTAGATGATTTAATCCACTGAGCTTTCAAGGATTGTTTGTTACTTCAGCATAACCTAACCTACACTTACTGTTACAGCTGAAGATTGAACTTGTGAAGGCAAAAGAATGGGTTATCTCTTATGTCCAAAAATTAGGCAAGGCCAAGTTATTCAGTGCTTGAATATCATAAAAGAGTCTGGATATCTGGACTTTACACCATAAGCAATATGAAGCCATTAGAATTTTTTGTTTACTTGGTTTGATTTTTAATAGGAAAATGTCAGTATAAGGTGTACATAGGAGGATTTGTGTGACAGTGTTCTGTAGAGAGTAAAATGCTCAAGCAAGGACATAAAATAGGGAACTTCCATAGTATCCAAAGTAAGGGCATGGTTTTGAACAAAGACTGCAACATTGGGAAGAAAGAGGAAGATATTTTGAAGAAACAGTACAGAGGTCAACTTGAGATTTGCAGACAAAATGATTACCTCATGATACTATTAAAGTCCTTTTAAATGCTAACCTCTTTTGGTATTTTAAGATTTTGGAACATCCCCCAATCCAATATGTATGCATTGTTCCCTAAATTAAATCAGAAACATAAGAGTAACTTTTTGCTCTTCAGTGTATAGACAGTGAAGAAACTGATCTACTGACCTTTGTTAAAATTTTCATTTTATCTTTTATCTCTTGACTCTGTTCTCATATTAGAAGGATAGTAAAGCTTAACATGTTTTTGCAAACACAAGCCCTAGCTTGAAAGATGGAATAAGAGGGTTACATTTTTAAAGATCCAGACAGCTCTAAATTCTGCTTAATTGGAAAAAAGCCCTTTTGTGTGATGGATGCAGTCATTAATTTAATATCTAGCTCCATTGAAACCTTTTACAATCAGCTTTTGAGTTAAAGGCATCAAGGTAAAAGCCTGCCAGATTCCCTATCTAATAATAATGGGCTGTGAGCTGGTGAAGTTTTTTCCTTGGTGCCCTCTAAATTCTACCCAGAGTGCAGAAGGTAATGTGAGAGATTCTTTATAGAAATGCAGGGCTCCAGATTAATGATGTTTATAAAGTATTATACATCACATTTTAATGCCCAACAGTTGACAGATTATTGCCTTATGAAATAATATTTATTATATAGCCGCACTTGGAGACCCCTACACCAAGAACATATAGGTCATTTTATTTATAATCTTAATTTGGCCCTGGGAAATTCATTTTATTTTATTTTGCACTATGACTATTGAATCAAACTAATATGGAAAAACTGGTTCAGTAAATTCTCTAATTAAGATTATATTCAATCTGTGCATCACTAACTCATTAATCTCACTCATTTGGTAGTACAAATGCAAAACTTTGGTTTTAAAGTGCCTAACTGGATTCCCACCATAAGATATTTGGATATATACTGATTGTATTCAAATAATGAACTGAAAACCAACATCGTGATAACTCAAATTTACATAATAAACTGCGGTATTTTTTCAACCAATGCAGTTGGCTGTATTTAAAAGTGAGCCTCAAATTAAGATATATTTGAAAATTAGGTTCACTGAAAGTTTATTCTAACACTCTTTGACATATGATGACACAATAAAAGGTGTTTTCAAAATAGCAATCACAGTGTATTTAATATGGATGCATTGATGGGCTCAAAGAGTCTAATTATGATGGTGATTCATATATATATACAATGGACTTAACATCATCATTCATTCATCAAGCGTTTATGGAGCCTTATGGAAAAAGCACTATTTTAGTTACTAGTGATTCAAAGATGAATAAGGCAATGCCACTGATACTCTGTTAGGGGCATATGTGTAAATGAATAATAATGATTCAATGAAACATATGCATATGTGTTCTGAAACCACTAGGTTTGCTTAGGTCTTGTGGGTGTGTATAGATGTAAGATTATGTTTTAGTTTCCTAGATGCCAAAAAAAAAAAATACCATACCGTGGGTTGGCTTAACAACAAGGATTTATTGGCTCAACATTTTTGAGGCTAGGAGAAGTCCAAAATCCAGGCATCATTGAAACGAAACTTTCTTTCTGAAGACTGTGGCATTCTGGGGCTGGATGTTCCTTGGGTCCTTGGCTTTTTTTGTCCTATTTTCAAAAGATCCTATTTACAATGGGTTCGCACTCACAAGAATGGATTAAGATTAAGAACATGTTTTTCTGGGGTACAAAACACCAAGCCACTACAGGTTATTTTTCATTTAACTTCCAATAATGAGTAGATCATTTTCAGTCAGAAATTACGGAAATATTCTAGGCAGAGGAAACAACATAAGCCAGGGCTGGAAAGCTTGGAAATGTGCAGACACTTTGGGGCAAAGCAGAGACCAGACTTGGTTAAAGAAGGAACAGGGTTGTACAAATGGAATACGGCACAGCTCCATGCAGGTGTGAGCAGGATATTCATCTATGGAACAGGAAATTATGGAATTATAAAGCTGATGAAAATGCTGTCCTCCTATTCCCCAAAAGGAGAGGTTCAAATCCTTACCCCTTACATCTGTGAAGCTGAGCTCATTTGTAAATAGGTCCTTTGAAGATGTTATTAGTTAAGAAGAGCCCTACCTGGATCAGGAAGGGCCTTAATCCAATATGACCCTATAAGCAGAAGAACTTTGGACAATCATTTGGAGAAAGATGGGGAGAAAGAGCCACGTAATAGAGGCAGAGACACAGTTACGGATTGCTGGCAAGCCACCATCTGAATATGACAGACTTCAAGGAAGCATGGCCCTGCCAATATCCTCATCACGGATGTATACCCTCCAGAAACATGAGAGAATAAATTTCTGTTGTTTATAGCCATGAGTCTGTGTTATATTATAACAGCAGCCCTGGAAACCTAAGACAGTTATCCAATAATCAGACTAATTCACCCAGCTAATGACTCTCAGGCAAAAGAAAATTGTGAAGGTCTTGTTGAACATGCATAATTGTATTACTCTTGTTCCAGCTTTGCAGTGATTATTTGGGTGATCTTTGCCAATTCACTCCATTTCTATTTACCTATTAAAGAAAGTAGCTGAATCAGATAATTTTTAATTCCCATTATGGCTTTAAAAGTTCTCTGATTACAGTGAGGGTAAATTAGAAATCCGAGATAGCCAATTTGGTTGTTACTGGATACTAGAAACCATGTACACTTCCACAAATATATGCATTAGATACTCAGAGAAACCTGCTGGAAAGTAATTATAAGTACAGAAATTTGATACACAATTGTTTGCTTTTCTTAGCATTTAAGGGGTATTCCAGTATTCACTTATAGCTTCTTCACCATAGTAGACATTTAGCATTGATTTTTTAGACATCTAGAACTTCTTGGACATCTCTCATATGTGAGAATTTTCCATCTTAAGTACCCCATGTCTGCAAGGCAGAAGCCAGGAACTCACTGCAAGGGAGTAGGTACCTGACCTTGGCTCCATCATTCAGAGGCATTTGACCAAAATTTCACTTTATAAGAAAGTAAGCTGTAGAAGGAGAAACACACATAGTAAAGACTTCTACATTTGTGAGGCAGCAGTACGAGGCCCCTAACAGGAATTCTCTTGCCTGGGTCAGCCAAGAAGCTCAAGTGCTGATGCCACCACTTGCAGCAGCAGGTCCCCGCTGAAGACTCTGGAAGTGTGCATTGGGCATCTAACGCAGCTATGTAGCCTCCATATGTGATTCATGACCTTCCTGGGAAGTCTGTCTGCTACCTACACTTACTGCTTAGTAAACTTTTTCTGCTTAATCCAGTGAGGCGGAATCCTAGTTTTTATATCCAAGAATCTTTTCTGAGCCAGACATCTGACCCACTTCTCCCTTGACCTCTCTTTTTACCAAACTCCTTTTCTGCTATATTAGTGCAGCTTTCCAAACGTAATTCAGTGCTAGCATGTTATTCTCTTGGTGACAATGATTTCAGTGATGAGAAGGGTGTCTATCCAGTAATCAGCTAAACCATTTCAGGACTCACAGAGAATCAATCTGGTGTTACTTGGTTTCTCTTCCATTTGTCATCTCACTCCAAAAACTGATGTAGAAAATTGGCCTAAAGTAGTGTCAATTAAACTTAAAATCTCTTGATAAGACTGAGTGATGGAAAGAGAGAGAAACAGGGACAAAAAGCATCATAAAGAAGAGAGAGAAAGTGAATCTGTGATGGGAACTGTTTTAGTTTCCAGGCTGCTGAAGCAAATACCATGAAATGGGTTGGATATTTACTTCCTTAAGGTTTTGAGGATAAAAGAAATTCCAGATCAAGGCATCATCAAGGTGATGGTTTCCCCCAAAGACTGTGGCATTCTGGGATTGACTGCTGGTCCTTAGCTTGTTACAGCCTCTTCTGGCCTTTCTCTTCTCTTCAGGGTTTCATTTGTTTCAGCTTCTGGCTACTGTCTCTGTGGCTTTTTTCTCCGAGTTTCGTTTCACTTATAAAAGACTCCAGTACTAGGATTAAGACACATCCTGATTGAGGGGGCCACACCTTCTTAATTGAAGTAACTTATCAAAAGATCCTACTTACAATGGGTTCATACCCATTAAGAACATGTTTTTCTGGGATACATACAGCTTCAAACCACCACAAGATCAAAAAACAAAAATGGAAGAGAAGAAGGTGAAAGAAAATATAAAGGACAGTGAAAATTTTCTGGGTCTCTGGAACCAGAAAGATTTTCTACACATAAATACATCCCAGGTGTCACTGTGCCTTAAATTGTACCACTGAAATACAGTTTGTTTTAATTAATTGCTCCTCTCTCGAGTTGTCTCCTTTACAATGGATAAGCCAAGCACAGTTTGCTTATTGAATCATTAACAACTCCATGGCTCAATGAGCCAAAGCCAGTTTCAAGATTCCTATTGCCTGGCTAGCACCCTTGCTCACTGACCGTCCTCTTTTGGGTTTTTATTAACTTATCATTCCCTCATACCCACCCCCCTTTTAACTGCACCCTACATCACTCTCTTTAATTGCCCTGCCATTTTTCTTTCCCTCAAAAATTGCCCTTCCTGTAATCCCTATCCTATATTCATGGGCTTGCACATGCTGTTTCTACAGATTCCTACTCTGCATTTAACCCCTGCTGGAGGGTTGCTTCAGCAAAGATGTTAAACCCATAATTGGATCAAACTTCTCATCCTTTTCTTTTCCCATTCTCTGTATGTGTCCAGCCTCTACAACATTGTGTCCAGCCTTTACAACTTCTATGGAGAGGCATTTTCAGTTTTGCTTTCACCTAATTTTCTTACAGTGTGTGGCTTCACAGGGCAACTTGGCAGTCTAAGAGGCCCATAAGTGTCTTTGTTCATTCATTTCATGACATTGAGCCTGGTTTTGGAATACCTTAGGGGTTGCTCAACATTTTACTCTCCCCATACTTCTGTCTCCCTAAACACCTTAACTCTGCCTTCTCCCAGTCCCCTCCCCACCTCATACACAAAACTGACATATAAAGTGCATTTCAGTGCTTTATTTAGTCAGTCATCTGATTGTCTGCGTGCAGCATGCATTTGTGCAGAGGGAGATGTGGCCAAGTTAACATATACAAGTTCTACATGACTTCAATTCTATGTGGTTATATGACAGAAAAAGCATGCAGTCCCTGAGGGTCCCAACTGGGACATGTGTCCCCTATGTAGCAGTGTTCAATGTTCCTGTCTGTGGCGCACAATCAGATGCATTTCCAAGGGAGACTGTCATGTGGTGATTCCCTTTATGCTTGTCTTCAAGTTGGTATCTAATTTTAAACAAGTTAATTATTCACAAACCTTCACTCATATAGGTAACAGATTGTTACAGGAAATGACACGTCCATCTATGGTTCTATGACCTGGTTTCTAATCTTTCTCTCAATTGCCTCCTAAACTTGTTGTTCTGGCTACGCCTTGGCTACCCTCTTCCCTCTTTGTCTTACCCTTTTGTCATAAACTGATGTTGTGATAATACAAAAACTACTCACTCTTCATAATGGTGACCTTTCAAATGTATGTAACACAGTCTGTTCTTTTCTCCTCCACTAAGAAGAGGTACCTGAACTTTATCTATCCACCCATCCATTTATCCTTTCATCCTTTTATCTTTTCATCCTTTCCTAAGCTCACTCATCCACACAGAAAGTATTTTCAAGAATTTGTGTGCTTAGTTTTGGGAAAATGGGTGAATAAGACACTGATCAAAATCTTTACTTGAGTCTTTGTTTTCAGCAGAGGTAAGCTTACGCTCCTGAGCAAACACTGGCCTTTAGCAGGTAGCAAACACCCCCGTTGTGTAAGGGTCAAAGGACTCAGCTAAGCACAGATGAGCTAGAGAGTACAACCCAGCAAATCAGTTGGGCTGTACTTTCCACCTCTGATCTGCTATTTCTCTTGACCACACTCCTGAGAACTGTTGTCAGTGGTGAGACTCACAGTTAGGTGGGTGTTCCCACCACTCTTTCTTGGAACATCAGGGAAGGTAGAGAATATTCATGAGGAAGAGTCATGCTTTATATTTTCAAAACATTATAGAACTTCACTGGATTTCAATTTTTATGTAAAGCTTATTATATTTAATGGTATTTACACATTTATATACCAGCAGGGGGAGAGCTCAGAGGGTGAATCTGTTCTGATTTTTGTTTCAATTTTTTTTGAAATTCAGAGAAAAAGAGTATTATTTTAACTGAAGACATAGTTTAACCCAAATTAAGTCTTCTGGAATGCTCTCAAAATCTTATATACACACACATACATATGTATATATATGCATATACAGACATCCACATTTCTGATTTGCTGCATATCCATATCTATATATGTATATCTCTCTATAAAACTACCTCTGTAAAATTTTAATTTTTAATAATGAGAAGCTAAAATAAATGTACTTGTTTTAACTGGCTGTTACATTATTTTTTAGACACTATTTAAAATACTAATTTCCTCACTTACTTTGAAAATATTTCCAATGATTTTAGCTTCAAATGAAACTTATTCACTTGTTTATTTAGCTCTACTTTTGTGGAGTTTTTCTTTCTGAAATTGTCATATATAAGAATGTGCATTGATTTTAGCTGATGTTATTTTATATGGTTGAAAGAGGTTAGTTATTGCAGAATCTGGGAAGATGTTGGTAAATTGATACACAAGAGAGGCCCATTAATAATTTGTGTCTAATTATATGCAATAAATCCACTTTCAAAGACTTTGCTCATGTTATGTGTAATACTGTTCTCATTCCACAATTGAGCTACATACCCTTTGTCAGCCATATTTATGTACAAAGCGCGTGCAAACAGTTTGGATACATTCTGCAGAATCTTCTTTCTGAGGATTTGTGGATGAACACTTTTTTTTGTGTGTCCAAGGGGATAATGATGGAGCAGAAGCACGTTCTCCTGGGAGGCCTTCACTGTTCATATCACATGATATGTCATCTAAACTATGATATTGGTGTAATGACTCAGGTCCCTTTTTGGGGAATATTGGTCTTTGCTTGAGAACTCACCCAGAGTATTGTTTTAGTTTCATGAGCTTAGCAATTGGCCTCCCTGCAAGGTTTTGCCTTTCCCCTAAGGCACACAGTGAAAATCTGGCTGAGACTGTGGGTTGCTGCCACCCCAAAACTCAAATGCATGCTCCTTCACCCTTTTCTTTGTTCCCATGTACTTTTTTATTAGGGGAAAATGCAATTTGTACAGTATCACAATACTTATAAGGTAAAAATCACTATCATCACCATGGTTACACTTCTCTGGAAGCTACTGGTAATGAGTCTGTGCTCCCAAATATGTGCCCAGTAACACACACACACACACACACACACACACACATAAATACATTGCACAAATGATTCTATATTTTTTATGATCACTAACACTTCAAACTTCCATAGAGGAAAAAAACAAAAACTAACTAAATAAGAAAGTCATTATTTTCACTTATTAGTACCCAAAGGCAATATCTCTATGGTAACAGAAACAACAACAGCCAACAATCACCCAACCAACAAAAATAGGGGCTAGATGAGTAATAAGATGTGATGTAGGAGTAGAAATTTGTTCCTAAAGAAACGGGTTTTCTGCTATAGTGAACCCCACTGAAACCAAAGAAAAACAAAGGCTCTTGTTGTTAGGCTTCTATCCTGCCTTATCTTTAACAAATGATCCTGTCCTCATAAAACACATGGGCATAGGTGGGGAGTGTGGTAAATGACTGCTCAATAATCTCAATTCTCTGCTCACCAGCTGGCTGACATCAGACAAATTGCTTAACCACCTGAAGTCTTGATATTCCTGTCTATAAATTGGGCTGGCCATAGGTGGTGGATGTTTACTGTATTTTGGAAGGATTCCTTTCCCACTACAGAAGCTAAGAGAGCTTTTGCTTTCTCAAAACTGCAACTGCTGGCAGCCAGAGGGTGGGCGTGTCAGACATCTTTCCTGCTGTTTTTGATGGCAGAGGGAGAAGGAGAGAGGGAAAGAGGAAGAGAAAAAGGGAAAGAGAAAGAGAAACAGAGATGTATGCAAAATCACAGGGTCCATGGAGCCCTTTCTTCTGGTGGTGATGGTCAACAGCGATATCCAGTAGCCAGTTGCCGAGTGTCCTCCGGAAACCTGACTTCCAGGGTTTCTGTTAGATTTTTAAAACTGGTTCCTCAGCCTCCCCACTGATTCTCTGAGCCTCCCATTATGTTTTATGGCCTTAAAATATTCTAAAAGACTTATTTTATATCCTACATACTACAGATACCTATAAACATACAATGTAATAAAGAATAAACATATGCACATCTGGGTAACCACTACATAGCTTAAGAAGTGGAGCCTCAAGAATATATTTGAAACCCCTTGTACATTCTTCCCCACTTGCATCATTAATTATTATGTTAATAAAATTAATTATTGCCTTGTCTTTTTTTGAAGTTTTATCACAAATGTACACAGCCCTGTTTCAGTGTGCTAAAGCTGCCAGAATGCAATATAAAAGAAGTGGATTGCATTTTACAATGGGGGGTTATTACTTCACAAATGTACAGTTCCAAGGCCATGAGAATGTCCCAATTAAGGCATCAATAGGATGACATCTCTGAAGAAAGGTCAATGGCATCTGGGGTGGGTTCCTCTGTCACATGGGAAGGTACATGGTTGGAGCCTGTTGGTCCTCTCCTGGGTTTAGCTTCTGGTTTACATGGCTTTCTCCAAAATGTCTCTGAGTTTCTGCCTTAGCTTCTTTAAACTATCTCCAAAATGTCTGCCTTTTATCCTCTCATAGAGGACTACAGCAAGGGGATTAAGAACCACCTTGAATGGGTGGGGTCAAATCTCTATGGAAATAATCTAATCAAAAGGTCTTACCCACAATGGGTCTGCCCTTACAAAGCTGGATTAAAAGAACACAGTCTTTCCTGGGGTACCTAACAGATCCAAACCACCACAAACCCTAAACAATATATTCTGTAGTCCATTCTGTTTTACCTTGAACTTTACACAGATGAGATCTTTCTATATATTCTTTAGTGATTTTCATTTCTCAATTACATTTTTTTTGAGATTCATCAATGATGGTGTGTATGGTTTCATTTTATTTATGGTGTGGTTTAGCAGTGATTCATCAAGATGGATGGATGCACATTCAGATCAGCAGAAGAGCTTTTCAAACAGATCAGTCCTGGGGCACTACCACATACCAATGAAATCCTAATCTTTTGGGGTAGGGTCCAAATTTGTAAAATTAAGTCCTTGTGTAAAAAGCTCTTCCAACTGATAAATATGTAACTAAGGTTGATACCCACTGCTTATTTGTATTCCATTGTATAACGATGCCACATTTGTTTATCTATTCTTTTGTGATTTGTGGTTTCCTACTAATATAGACAATATTGATGTAAATATTCTTATAAAATGTTTCTTGATGCATTGTGCTAGTGTTTCTCTATAAAACATACATAGAGGTGGAATATTGTTGGTCGTAGAACATGTGCTTATTAAAATTTACTAAACTATAACAAATAGTTTTATGGGAGTTCCCATTTCTCTACAGCTTTGTCAACATTTTACATTTTCATATTTTAAAAGTTTGTCAGTATAGTAGGTGTGCAATGTGATTGCTAATTACTACTGAAAGTGTGTCTTATGTGACTTTTAGATGTTTGAAGGTTTTTATTCCTGTGAAATGTCTGCTCATATCTGCCCATTTTTCTACAAGATGGATTATTTTATGATATATCTGGACAAGTTCTTGATATATTCTGGAAAAAAATTCTTTGCCTTTATACATGGACTCCTTTTACTTTATGGTATCATATGATAAAAAGAATTCTTAATTTTAATGTAGACAATCTATATTTAATGTATCAATCTACAGTCTATCTTTAAGGGTTTACTTTTTTCTGGCATTTTGTTTAAAAAATATTTCCTTATCTCAAAGTCACGAAGTTACTTACCTATATTTTTCTTCTTTAAAGATTTTCCTTACACATTTAAATCCACAATTGATCTCTTATCTGTGTGTGTATAATGTAAGTTAGCAATGCCTTTTCATTTTTATTCATTATAGATAACCAGTGATTGCAGTTCTGGGCCCTTTATTCTTTTCCATTGATCCATTTGTCTTTTTCTGTGTCAATACTGCATCATTTTTGTAACAACAGATTTTAAAAAAAAATCCTCAATATCAGTGGAGCAAATCCCTCTACTTGGTTATTTTTCTTTTTTGGGAGTGTGTAGATTATTCTTTGCCTTTTGTTCTTCCACACGGATTTTATACTTAGCTTACCAAGTTTCGTGGAAAACCTTTTATGATTGTGGTTGGAATTGCATTGAATTTATAATGATTTAGGGAGAATTGATATATTTGCAATCTTGGCTTTTCCCATGTATGAACATGGTATGAATTTTCATTTATTTAATTTCTTTAATGCCTTTCAATAAAGTCTTATAGTTGTCCACAAAATGATAATGCATACAAGTTGTTAATTTAATCCTAGACATTTTTGACACTGGTGAAAAAAGGTGTTTTTTTTTTTTTTTTTCATTTTCTAACAGTTTTTTGTGTGGAATCTCTTTTACAGATCCTCATTAAAATCTCATTTATTCTAATAATTTGTTTATAGATTCATTTGAGTGTTTTATGTAGACAATCAGCTATCAAGAGCTCTGTTTCTTTTCCTATCCCTATTTAGCTTTTTTTTTCTGTCTGAGATGGGCACCTGTAAGATGGCGCCCCCAAATCCCTCTTCTGCGTTTTCATGTTCTAGTGCAGACCTTTCCCCTTGAGTGTGGACTGACTTATGGATTTACTTTTTTTTTTTTATTTTATTTTGAAATAAATTCAAAGTTATAGGAACAGTTGCAAAAGCAATGCTAACCCCATACAAAGAATTCTATCCTACCCTGACCCACCTCCCCTGATAGCTCAATCCACCAACCTTAACATGCTGTCACACCGCTATTTCTTTCCCTCCCTCCCTATCATCCATCATCTATTGCTCTGTCTTCTGAACATATGAGAGCTAGCTGCACACATCCTTGAACATACACTATAATTCACGGATGTACTTCCCATGAACAAGAACATTCTTTTATGCAATCCCATTAAGTGAAGCTAAGAAGTACAAGAGGTTCAACAATGATACAAAGCTTACATTCTATATCTCCTTTACCTTATGTCTCAACTGTGTCCCTTTGAGCCACCTGTCCTCTATCCTCTAATTCCATCCAAGTTCATCCTTGGCATTCAATCATCTATTTAGACTGTCTTTTTTTTTTTCAGTTGTGGGAACATATATACAGCCTAAATCTTCCCATTCCACCCCCTCCCTAGCCTTCCATTAGTGGGATTAATCACCTTTAGAATGTTGTAATGCTCTTTCCCACCATCCATTACTAGAAATTTCCCTTCACCTCAAACAGCAACTCCACCCTCATTTCTTAACTCCCCATTGCACCGTCCCTCATTTCTGTTAACCTGAACTCTACAATTCATCTCTATGATTATATTCTCTGATAGTTTCTTTGTGCTTGCTGTGGGGGTTAAAATTAACCTCTTAAATCCATATCAATCTTGTTTTTCTTTGATACCACCTCCACTTCAATAGGACACATAAACTATGTTCCTATACTCCTCCATTCCCTTTATATAGTTGTCTAAAATTACATATTTTACATTGAGTTCAAAACCACTGATTTGTCATTAGGGTTTGTGTGATTTATATCATGTAGGGAATAAATAGTGGAGTTACAGTTCAAAAATTAATGACTTCTATTTGTATTCCATTGTGGTTGGAGAATGTGCTTTGAGTATATTCAATTTTTTTTTTTTTTTTTTCAAATTTTTTGAGGCTTGTTTTATGTCCCAGCTTATGGTCCCTTCTGGAGAAAGATCCATGATCACTAGAGAAAAATGAGTGCCCTGGTGCTTTGGGATGTAAGGTACTATATATTTCTGTTAAAATTCTCTATATCTCTTTCTTCTTTCTGTTTCTCTGTTGGTAGGGTTCCCTTTAGAATCTGAAGTAGGGCAGGTCTTTTATTGGCAAACTCTCTCAGCATTTGTTTGTCTTTGAAAAATTTAAGCTCTCCCTCGGATTTGAAGGAGAATTTTGCTGGCTAAAGTATTCTTGATTGGAACTTTTTCTCTCTCAGAATTTTAAATATGTCATGCCACTGCCTTCTTGCCTCCATAGTGGCCGCTGAGTAGTCACAACTTAGTCTTATGTTGTTTCCTTTGTATGTGGTGAATTGCTTTTCTCTTGCTGCTTTCAGAACTTGCTCCTTCTCTTCAGTATTTGAGAGTCCGATCAGAGTGGGTTTCTTTGGATTTATTCTATTTGGAGTTTGCTGGGCATTTATGCTTTGTGTATTTATATTGTGTAGAAGGTTGGGGAAGTTTTCCCCAACAATTTCTTTGAATACTCTTTCTAGACCTTTACCCTTCTCTTCCCCTTCTGGGACACCAATGAGTCTTAAGTTTGGACGTTTTATTTTATCTATCGTATCCCTGAGATCCATTTTGATTTTTTTGATTTTTCCCTCCACTCTTTCTTTTGTTTTTTCATTTACTGTTCTGTGGACTTCTAGGACACTGAGATATTGTTCAGCTTCCTCTAGTCTTGTATTGTGAATATCCAGAGTCTTTTAAATTTGGCCAACAGTTTTTTTTATTTCCATAAGATCTTCTATTTTTTTATTTACTCTTGCAGTGTCTTCTTTATGCTCTTCTAGGGTCTTCTTTATGTAGCTTATATCCTGGGCCATGGTCTTCTTGATGTCCTTTAAATCCTTTGCCATGTTTTCGTTCCTTGATTGTATTTCTTTGATTAATTCTGTGAGGAACTTTGTTTCTTCTGATAACTTGATTTGTGTGTTTGGAGTTGGATTCTCCATATCGTCTGGTTTTATCAGATGCATTGAGATTTTCTGTTGCTTTTGGCCTCTTGGAATTTGCTCTGCTTGACAGGGTTCTTTTAATTTGTAAAAAAAAAACCTATCTAATTTTTCAGAAACACTGTTTGGTGACACACTTTCTCTAACTAAGCAGCAGATGGCATCTGTGAGTCACCTATACCTCTCAAGTCAGTTCTCCACCTTGTCCCTGCAGTGAGTGGGGAAATGATTCTTGTGGGGTCCAGCCGGAGAGCTCAGCCTGGGTGTGTGGCTGGAGCTGTCCGCCCTGAATGTGGGGTGCTTGTACGGGTGGTCAGGGAGGAAGGACAGCCTCAATATTCAAATCCCCCCGGTTCCCGGAGATTCAAGGCCGCCGCAAGAGTCCAAGCCTTCATTTCATTTCAGCCCCAGCCCCTCTCTCTTGATGTCCCACAAACCACCAGATTTGGCATAGTGTCACTGGGATCTCTGAGCTGGTCCCCCCACCCAGCTGTGCTCCTCCAGGACCTCTGCTGAGGGAATGTCATGTTACGTCATCAGTGCGCACCGTCCCTCAAGGGAAGCCCCGGGCCGCTGGGCCGAGCCAGCTTGATTTCAGCCTTATGCAGAAATGGCCGAACGGGGCATCTCCACACCCCCCTCTTTGCACAGTTCCTCCTTCCCAGCTCCGGGACAACTGGCGGGGCTCTGGGCTGTGGGTACGGCCCCAGGCAGGAGTTTATCCAGCCCTCCCGGGACTGAGCTGCTAGCCGCAGGGTTGCTTTTGGCTCCTGGCTCTTCCCTCCATTCCCCTGGCCACAGGGATATCTGCAGTGGGCTATCTTCCAGGCCAGACACTGAGAGGCCGGCCCAGCCCCCTCTTGCTGTGTTTTATTGCGTGGTTCCCATGATTGCACCTGCAGCTGCTCCTGGGTTTCTCCCTTTTTTTGTTTTTATTAAAAGAGCCCGTTGGTCTCCAGATGCCAAACCCAGGCTTCCCCAGATTGCCGCGGGGCTGTGGGACTTCCAGCCAGCTTACTCACTCATTTCAGAATGCAGACTCCCAGTTTCACCAAGTATACAGCCCCTGGGAACTAGCAGATCTCGTCCAGCTGGCACATCACTGTAACCGGTATTCTGGGTCACTCTCTGGTCCTTATCTAGTGTTTTCCATGAAGGTGTTCCTTAGCTCTGTCTCACCTAGCCGCCATCTTGGTTTCTCCTGGTTTACTTTTAATGAATAGAATAGCACAGAAGGGATGAGATGTTACTTCTGAAATTAGGTCAGAAAAAAACTGTGGCTTCCATCTTGGGTGCCCTCCTTTGATCTGTTACTAATTCACTCTCTCTTGTTTACCTGCCTGAAAGTGTTCTGAGCAGTGTTGAGTAGAGCGGTTGACAGTGGGCAGCCTTGCCTTGCCTCTGATTTCAAAAGGAATGCTCTTACCTTTCACAGTTAAGTGTAACATTTGTGATTTTTTTTTTTTTTTTGTTTTGTTTTGTTTAATTTGGTTTTACTTTTTGGTCTCTATCAGGTTTAGGAAGTTTCCTCCTGGTTAACAGGGAATTTTGTTTTTCTATGGTTTTGACTCGTAAAAAGTGTTAAATTATTTTTTCTTGAATATTTGGAGATAATCATAACTTTTACTCTTTAGTACATAAACATCATGAGTTATGAAGTTGAATCTATTTTTGCATACTTGGAATAAACTCATCTTAGTCATAATGTGTTTATTGCCTTTTTTATTTGTTCTTGCATTCAGTTGGCTAGCATTTTACTCAGGGTTTCAGCATCAGTATTCTTGAAACTGAATACAATTTTTCTTCCTCTTACTTTCTTTTTTTAGTTTTAGTATCAAGCTAACTTCATAAAATGAATTTGAGAGTGTTCCCTCTTTTCTTATTGTTTTCAATTATATGTCACTTGCACATATGTTTGATCCTGACTACTAAATATTCTGCAACTCATGTTTTTTTTTGGAGGGGAGGACTTAAAGATTTAATATCGTTATTGGTTCCTATTCTTGGATCACTTTTGGCAATTAATGTATCTTTTTTCTAGGAGTTTTTCAATTTTCCTGATTTTCAAAATTATTACACTATTTTTAATCTGTGCTGCATCTCCAGTTAGTTCCCTTTCTCATTCCTAATATTTCTTTGTGATTTCTTACTTTTAAATTTTTTTCTGAGAAGTGTTGCTAGGGATTTGTCAACTGGATTATTCATTTTACAGGATTTTCTTTTTAACTTTATTTCTCTCTTTTGAATGAACATTAAGATTCATTACTCTCTGCAATTATTTTGTTTCCTTGGCTTATATTGTTGCTCATTTTCTAATTTCTTAAATACGTGACTTGCACATTTACATTCTGCCCTTCCACCATTTAGAACAAGAATTTAAGAAATTTATTCTCTTTAAACTCTGCTTTTACAATATCCCATAAGTTGGATATGAAGTATTTTTTGTCTTATTCATGTGTTGTCAATATGAATTTTTCAATGCACGGTTTATGTTTACAATATTGAGTATCGTATGGCCAAGGGCATTGCCAGTTTTTATTCCATGTGTATTTGATGTGTACTCTCCAGTTATTGTGTAGAGTGTCCTATAAGTATCTATTAGATGATGCTTGTTAATTGTGATGTTCAGAAGACTTCTGTTACTTACTTTTTTCCTTAGTCACTGTAAAAGAAGCATAAAATGTTCCATATGACGATGTAAATGTCATTTTATTTTTGTGGTTCTTTCAATTTTGCTTGAAGAATTTTAAAGCTCAGTTACCAAGTCAATACAAGCTTTAAATTGTGATAACTTTCTAATGAATTGAACCTTTTGTTGATAGGTCATGATTTTCTTTCTCTCTAGTAACATGCTACTTTGCTTCAGGTCTGTGTTGTCTGATTGACTTGTTTCCTTCTATTTCATCTCCCTATTTTTAAAGCAAAACTTCTCATTTGGGTGTTTTTGTTTTATTTTAAGGCCACCGAGGCCTAAGTTTGGTTGGCGACAGTCTGACTATTAAGAATTCTCAGTGATTTTCTCCTTTCCTCTTCACCTTCACCAGCCAAGAAAACAATTTTCCCAGCATTTATAAAATATTTTTTCCCCCTAGTTCTTCCTCTCAATGAGTAACTCTTTAGGGAGCTTGGGTTCTTATAAGTGAGAAGTCTCCCTTTAAATCGCCTACCTTGCATGGACCTCAGACTTCTCTGCCTTTCCTTTGAGATCCTTCAAAAATGTTTATATCTCCAAGGATCACTGTAAACACATAGTCAACATTGGCTCCTGAAGATCAATTCTTTATTGCCATTTTCAACCAGCTCAGTAATACTTTAAAAATATGGTTCATTTTTCATTAAACTTTTACCCTGTATTTTCAGTTTTCCTCTCCTGAAAAAGGTTTCTATGAACACTGCTTTCTATCTCAAATCAGCTGGATTGACTTGTGTTGCTTGTAACTAAAAGTCTTACTGAAACCCGTCTAACCTATGGCATGAGATGGTGTCTATGTTAGCATAGGCCAGTTACATGATAAGCACTCAGTAAATTTTACTTGTTATATTATTATTGTCATCATTCTTTTATGATTGAATTATGCAATCTCAGCAATTGTTGCATTTTAAAAAAAAAAAAAGGTGCTCCCTATATCACCCTCTGAATACTTAGTTCAAAGGCATATATTTATTTATATTGGGCAAATATTAGGTATGGATGATGTAGGTGTTTTTAAAAGGAAGAGAGAAGGGTCCTATCACTTCATTCATCATGGATATGATAATAGCACCAACAAGTTTTTATAGATTCCTGAATTCAGGCCACATGTCAAACCACATGTCCTATAATATGGATATTATTCCACCAGTGATCAGATCACTATTTTCTGTATCTGTTTCAAAAATTGTAGAATGAGCTCAGAATAAGAGAGCAAGATTACTAATTTTGCTTCTGAATTATTGCCAAGTGTCAAACTACTGAGCACAAATTCATTAGCCAGACTGTAATCCTTCAGGGTAGAAGTTTGTGAATAAGCAACTGTTTAATTTTGAATCCTCTGAATTTCTCTTCAAACCATGAGCCTTCTGTGAAAACACTTCAGGCATTTGAACAAAGAGTGATTAGTAGCCTCACATTTGAATTTCATGTGCTTCTGATTTGAATTAGACTTTTAATCCTTAGAATTTTAAGATAATTTGCAATTTAATGTTAATTTTCAAAATTAAGGTTTCCAAGTGTGTATAGATTTTTAAATGTTGTATGCTTTATGCTTTTTTGTAGAAATCTTAGTCCCTGTCAATAGGTTTTATGCCATAATAAGGACATATTCAGATGAACTGCAGTATTTTTAATGTACTTTAAATATTTACTTCTGTTTTGGGAAAGTCTAACTTATACTCTAGTTTATAGGCTGTCCTTCTGAAACTCGACATTCATTAAAGGTTTTTTTTTTTTTAACTTTCTTGAAAAAAGATGGATGGAAATAAGTTTTGACAAGATATTATTCTCAACTAAGTCACACAAAAACCTGTGTATCCTTTTCTTAAGAAAAAGAAATTGAATGTTATCAAATTAGTAAAATATATTTGAAAAGTTCCTTTAAGAAAGATTTTCAAAAAAATTGTGACAACTTGCTACTTAATATTGCTAAAGGGAGAGAGCAGGCTGTTGAATCCACCATCAGTGAGGAAACAGAATTACAATTTGGCCTCAACTCTGCTAATAATTTCTAGTCTGAGGCAATTACAAAAGGAGTTAGACTTTGCAGAACTTTTTTGAGATAATTGGTTCATCACAGACAAACACTCTGTGCACTTCTTTTCTCTTTAAGCAGGGTGTCAAATACACTTAGACTTCTAAAAGAATTAATCATACACATAAAGGGGTATGATACACAGAATAATAAACTCCAAAGATGTCCACAGATAATCCCTGGAAACTGTTAATATGTTAGGTTGTATGGCAAAGGGGACTTAAAGTTGCATATGGAATTAAGGTTGCTAATAAGCTGACTTTAAAATAGGCAGATGATCCTGGATTATCCAGATGGGCCCTTTATCCAGGATAAAGAAGTGGAGGCAGAACAAAACTAGAGAGATGATAGCATGAGAGGGCCTGGGCCCAATGTTGCTGGCTTTGAAGATGGTTGATGGAATGCAGGCAACCTCTGTCCAGAAATTGGAAAAAGTAAGGAAATGGAATCCTCCTAAAGCCTCTAGAAAGAAATGTACATGGTGAACACCTCGATTTTAGTCCATAAGACCCATTTCACACTTCTGACCATTGAAACTGTAATATAACAAATTTGTGTGGTTTCAAACTACTGCATTTCTAGTAATTTGTTACAGCAGCTATAGGAACCTAATACAAGGGGTAAATCCAAGGTGGTAACATATTAACATGCATTTACTATTTTGAGTAGAGAATAAATAAACTGCAAGATACTATTCTAACCAGATCTCTTAGTCTGAAATTTCCACCTCTCTGTAGCCTCCAGAATTTGGAGATATCAAATTGGTAAGTGCTTAATTCAGCTCGTTATAGAATGAGTGGGCACTTTGTAGTGGTCTAGGTGAGCATATTGAAGAGAAGCAATTGGTGTATTTTACTGTACCTTGAACAATCTTTCAGACTATTTCAGGCAGATGTGTTCAGGTAGGGTCAGACGGAAAGGACAGTTATGGATTATCAGTGATGTAGAGTTGTTCTGGCAGAACAAGGCAGTTCAACTGTCACATGCTTAATTCACTGAAGGCACTAAGTGACACATGCTGTCTAGGATCTTATTATCAGACTTTGGAACAAATTTTTTTTTTTTTTTTTTGGAGAAAAGCATAGAAAAGAGATCTACAGATAGGTACAATTTAGGGCAAAGAGATGGAGAATAATCAATGTATAACAGGTCACAGGAAAGTGAAGCATAAAATACTTGCCCTGGCAGCCAATGGATAATCTTTAAACTGAATTCCTGCAGCTGAGTTATTGAGTTCCTGAAAGAGATAGAATGCCATAAAGCAAAGGTTACATCAGCAGTGAGGGAAGACTTCCTGGGTTCACAGTTATTCTTCTTGTCTAAAGCCGTCAAGAAAAACAGAAGTTTTTTCCTAGATGTTTTCATAGTTGGTTTTGTTAATTACGAATCTATACCATGAGTTTGCATTGGTGGAGAGAGACACAGTCACGCCCCCAATATTCCAGTGTTTCCTTGACATATGGAAGAGAAAATAGAGAATTTATCTGTAGCCAAAGAAGTGAACAGAAGGTGTGTGCAAGGATCTGGGAGTCTCTATAGTTAGTGGGCGATTTATGATTTGTGAAGACTAATTCTGCCTTAAGTTGGGTGACACACACCAATATTTTAGTGGAGGCTGCAGTAATGAATCAGAGGATGTTGCAGACACCAACATCAGAAGGACAGAGACCTTACTTACCCTTGGCTCTCATGACTGAGGACTTCCCAATAAAGTAATCAGTGGGATTGCTTAGTAACTACAAAAACACATTGCAGTATCATGTGCCCATTAGCTACATTCCAGCGTGCTTGTGGATGTGTAGGTACATGTGTTTACCATCTCTCTATGGTTAAATTAATTGCACTAGACAATCATTTAAATATTTATATATTAAATTCCATAGAATGCTTTCCTTTTCTGTCTTTATAAGCCCCATAATAAAATAATTTCCCTGTTTGTTTATGAGAGCTGAGCTGGGTGAAATCATTGGCTTTGAACCACTAACTTGACACCAAGTGTAAACAAAATCCCCTGTAAAATGATGCCTAAACAACACCTAATTCTGTTTTGTTGTCTTAATTTCCTAGGGCCACCATCACAAAGTATGACAAACCGTATGGCTTAAAAACAAGAGAAATTTATTCTGTCATAGTTCTGGAAGCTAGAAGTCCGAAGTCACAATATCAGTAGAGTCAGGCTCTCTTTGGGAGGCTCTAGGAAAGGATCCTTAGACTTGACCATTTATATCACCAAATACATTGACTTCAGCTACCAAGGAATCTGACTGGACACAAAGCTGTATCTTTCCAGTTACCAAGAAATATGGTGAAACACCTCAATCTTGGCAAGATGTCTGGTAGGTTCCCCGCCCACCCCATAATGATTTATTCAATGGCATTCAAAATAGGATATTTGTACTGCCTGTGTTTCAGAGTGATGGGAGTCCAAAGTGCAATGCAAGCTGGCAGAAAATAATTGGTAATTATTATTTTTGTTTTTAGTGAGCCAGCAGATGGCAAATGTGCTTTCATAGAAGGAATGCAAAATGAACTGTTCACAAATGTTATGTGCTAATCATACAACACACTGATTGGAAAACAGATTTTTTGTAGCTATTATATGAAAATGATGGAACAATTACTTTAATGCATAACAAGTAAACTCCATTTTTAATATCCATGGTGATATATGCATGCATATATTTAAATAAAGAAGGCATTGTTCAATATGTTTGATATAGTCTGAGATTTTTTATGGTGGGCTATATTCAACATAGGGTTGCTTGATTGCCCCTAAACATAACAGATCTGCAATTTCTGTGGGGCTGTTTTAGCATTCAGGGATAGTTAAATCGAAACATGAAAGGCTCCAACATGATAAAGTGGACTTTTCTTAGGAACAATTAATAAAACGGTAATACTGGAATAATCAGCTGTGTTTTACAGGTGAAAAATCCCCAAATAAGACTAACGTACTTTGAAATTGAATCTGTATTTTTCTATTAGAAGATTGATCCACTTGGAAATAACTTTTCTCTATAATCAAGGACACTATTTCTATTGAAAACATCATTGAAATATACTTGATGTGATATATAATTGTGTTGAAGTTTATAGTTATAATTGCCTAGAGTATAGAGCATAATTAAAGCATAAAACAATATTCCCATATCATATATTACAGGCCGTTCACCCACCCACCCCCCATGAGAAGTGATTTATTGCAGGCTAAGTCCTGCTTTCCAGTTCCTGATGCAATAATTAATTAGTTAATTAACTAATTTCCTCAGCAAGTATTTACTGGAATGTTCATACATTCTAGGCTGTTTGCACCAACACTGATTATGGTGAGGTTGGATTATAAGCTATTAATGGTGTGATTAGAAAGAATAAAAACTGTTGGGTGCTTACTATGTAGTTGATACTGTAATAAAATTACTTATGTTACTTCATTAATTCTCACAGCAATCCTATGAAGTTGAGATAATTTTTAATCTATATTTTATTGATGATAAAAATAAAAAGAGGTTGCATCAATTTATTAGATTTCTATGGCTGCAAATTACCACAAATTTAGTGGCTTAAAGCAACACTTTTGTTAGCTCACAGGTCTATAGTTCAGAAGTTCAGCATAGTGTGGCTGGGTTTTCTGCTCAGGGTATCACAAGGCTGAAAGTAAGGTGCCAGTCTGGCTGAGCTCTCATTTGTAAGCTCTGGGGAAACTTCCACTTCTCAGGTCATCAAGTATTGTTGGTAGAATTCAGTTCCTTGTATTTGTAGGGCTGAGGCCCCTGTTTCCTTGCTGGCTGGTAGCTAGGGGCTGCTATCAGCTTCCAGAGGCCACTCACAGCCTTTGCCGTGTGGATCCCTCCGTCTTCAAGCCAACAAGGGCTCATGGAATCCTTCTCCTGCTTCAGATCTCTGACCTCTCTGTCTTGGCATTCTAGATCCAGGTTTAAAGGCTCATGTGATTAGGTTAGCCCAACCCAGACAATCTCTCTTTTGTAAAGTCAACTGTGCCATATAACATGATCTCCATGATAGTAAATGTCATCATATTTAAAGTCTTGAATTATGCAGGTCTTGTGCACAGGAGGGTGAGAAATCTTGGAATGATCTTTGAATTCTGCCCAGTATGGTTGGTTAACTGTGTACAGGTCAAAGCAAGTCACATGGCCAACATCAAGGGGCAGGGAAATAGTCTCTTTACTTTTAGAGGGAAGAATTGAAGTCAAAAGGCAAATAAAGTAGATACAGGGAGACGTGAAAAACTGGAGGCCGAAGATACACTCTACCAGAACTATGCTTTTGTCACCGTAAACTTCACCTGAACCCTAATGGAGCTCACCTTCCAACATCTGGACTATCTGAATGAGTTAGCCTACTTCTAAGCTCTCCTTGTCTGTACCTTTCTTCTATATCAGGTTGGCAAATGTTTTCTGAAAAGAGCCAGGCAACAAATATTTTAGGCTTTGTGGACTGTACTGTTTCTTTCAAAATTACTTTGATCTGTCATTGAAGCATGAAAGTAGCCATAGGCAATACATAAATGAATGGGCAAGACTGTTCTAATGAAACTTTAGTTATAAAACTGGCAGCAGACCAAATTTGCCCCATGAGATGTAGTTTGTTGACCTTTGGTCTGTAGGCAATTAACTATGATTTGACTCTACTTAGGATTTGACCCTTACCAGTGGCAAACACTGCCACAATAACATTAATTTGCAAACCATGCAAACACTCAGTGGCTTCCAACAAGAAACATTAGTTCTCATACTCAAAGGTCTACAGAGCAATTGTACTTTGGTTAAGCTAATATGGGCTTGCCTGGGGGACTCTGATTCAGGCTGTAGGTTGGCTGTGTTTAGCTTCATGCAGCAGGTTGAGCTAAGCCTGATAAACAGCTGTTTGTTCTGGGGCTCATGTTTAAGGGACAATGATTACCTGGTGTGTGAGCTCTATTTATAGTGGTTTATCATACTGGAATATCCAAGCAAGGCTCTTGCAAGGTTGCTTTGCAAGCAATGCTTATGTAATGTCTAGTAATATTACATTGGCCAAAAAGTCACATGGCCAAGCTGAACATAAATAACTTGAGAAAGTATACTATGTCCATGGCAAGAAAGGGAAGGGGAGAGAATAACTGGAGAATAATAATCTAAATTATTGCACTAGGTTGAACACCAAGATATGACAATTTGTCAATGATTTTGTATAATGAGAAACACTTCATCATTGCATTCTGCACAAATGAGCTCATTTACTGTGATGAAAAGGTGACTCATAAATGGTGGGGCAATTTTAAATAGGTATGAAGCACACCATTCTATGTAGATAGGAGAGAAGTATCCCTGTTATCACTTCTGGATTTTTCCTCCACTAGTTCACTTGGGATATCTATTAGTGATAAAACAAAGGGAAGGGAATTGACTAGGAGAGGCCAATTATTGCCCACAGAAGTTATTCCAGTACCAACCCAATTCTCAGCAGGAACTTTCAGAAACAATGCGGTATGCAGGTGTGGGGATTCTACACCACTGCTGGGCAGTTCAATCTGACTGACTTCATGGGGCATCTGAGTGATACTGCTACATCTAAATCATGAGGCAAGCCCAGATATAAAGGTGACTCCAAGAGCTGAGAACCCTATCATGGAGCCAGTTTACTTAAGCAAGTCATTCTTAAATCCAGCTGCACATTAGTGTCACCTGAGCAACTCTTAAAATATTCCTGCTGGGAATTCTGGAAAGATGGTGACAGTGGTAGCATAGTTTTTCAATCATTCCAACTCTCCACATAAAAACACCTGGAGCAGTTCAATAGTAAATCCCAAAACCCACTGGCAACATTTACAAGAAAACTACATGATAAAGTATTCTGCTTATTTGATACTGCATAATGAATCATCCAAAATCTTAAAAGCTTAAAGTAACAACAATCATTGTATTATCTCGCATGGTGTCTGTGAGCCAGGAATTTAGAAAGGGCTCAGCTCCATGGTTCAGGTTTCATGTTTCTTCCGAGGAGAAATGGTGGCTGCAACTGGAACTGTGGGGTGCGTGAGCAGCTGTTGGCTTGGTATATCATTTTCCTAGGGCTATGTATTAGTTAGGGTTCTCTAGGGAAACAGAATCAGTGAGAGGTGTCTCTGACTATCAAATTGTAAAAGTGACTCATGCAACTGTGGGTATGCATGAGTCCAAATTCTGTAGAGCAGTCAGCAAACTGTCAACTGCAAGGAAGATGTCCGATGAACTCCTCAGGAAACGAACCAGCAACTTCGACGAACTCCTCAGGAAATGCTTCGCTGGGCAGCAAAAGAAGAAGTGAAGGTCCTCTATCTGTCTTGCTTATAAGTCTTCAACTGATTAACTGGATTAAATCCAGCCAATTGCATTCTCTCATTGTGGAAGACACGCCCTTTGGTGAGTCATCAGTCACAGCTGCAGTCAATTGACTGATGATTTAATAAACCAGCCTGTTGGTTTATTAACCAGCCTCAAATGTCCTCACAGCAATTGTAAGGCTAGTGTTTGCTTGACCAGACAGCTGGGTACTATCACCTGGCCAAGTTGACACATGAACCTAACCATCACAGGCTGCTGTAATAAATTGCCACAAGCTTTGTAGGTTAAAACAACAGAAACTTATTTCTCACTATTCTGTAGGCCAGAAGTGTGAAATCAAGATGTTGGCAGGGCTATCCTCCATGGAGGCTCTAGGGAAGGATCCTTCCTTGCCTCTTTTAGTTTCTGGTAGCTCCTGGCATTCCCTTGGCTCATGGCAACTTAATTCTAATCTATTGCCTCTGTCTTCACATGGCCTCCTCCCTGTGTCTCTGTGGGTCCTTTTCTATCGCTTACAAGGATGTCTGCCATTGAATTGGACCCATTCTAAATCCAAGATGATCTTATTTTGAGATTCTTAACTTAACTACTTCTATAAAGACTCTTTTTACCAAATAAGGCCATATACACAGGTACCAGGATTTAGGATTTGAACATATCCTTTTGTGGGGAATACCATGCAGCCAAGAACACTGAGCAATTTTCTCTCTTTATGTGGACTCAGGTTCTGTTCATGTGGTCTCTCTGAATCAGCTAGTTTTGGCTTCATCATAGTACAATATCCTCTGGGAAGTCAGACTGCTTCCATTAAGGCTGAAGCTTCTAAAGTTTCCATCAACAAGGTAGAAGCTAGACTGCCTTTCATGAGCTAGCCTCAGAATCACTAGCATCACTTCTGCCATATATTACTGACAGATTTAGTTGAAAGAGCCAGTCTACTTTCAAGGGGAGAGGAAATGGACTCCATCTTGCAATGGGGAGGGTATCAAAGTTGCATGTGCAATTACAGGAGTTGTGAAAATCATTGAAAAATACCATCTCCTACACAATATACCCTTATGAACCCCAAAATGTAAATGAATAGGGACAACTTATCCATGGCCACAAGTCCTGTATGGTGTTGATATGTGTGTGGGAGGAAGAAGAAGCAACAAACAGCCTGTGATGGAGCTGAGAACAGAAAAACTCAAAATACTAACAGGCTTCACTAGAAAGCACAGCAGGTGGATTTTAGAACTGCAACTGAAAAGAAGAGGGATTTTGTCTTTCCCAATAGCAGTGGAATGGGAAGATCTCCAGTAAGAAGAAAAGGGGCTGGAGCAGTCTAGCCCTTATGAATTCTCAAAGCAGAACTGCTGGCACTCCCTTCTAGGACAGGGTCCACAGTGGGTGGGGGAAATTGCTGGAAGTGGAATCAAAGTTGAATAAGAAAGTGACAGTAGAGCTAGAGGAAAGAGATGACCAGATATAAGTCATAGAAGGGCACAGAGGATGTCTCAGAAAGCAAGTTGCCATAGTTTCGCATAACACAAAGTAGGATATTGATTATCAAGGACACCTACTAAGCCTAAAAATACACTGCATTCAAGAACTCAGTACCTTAGGCCAGGACTTTGGTTGACAAAGCCTAAAAGATAGACTTAAAAACACACAGAGATCAAACAGGCACAGATGGAAAAGCAGTGTTTTGACTTAACAAGAACAAGACTCAAGAAGACCAAGTCTAAAGGCAGTGAGTGATCACTTAGTGTTGTTTTGTTTGTTTATGTTTTTCCAGTTTTGTGTTTATGACTATAAGTCACAACCACATAGATAAAGTTCTGGCTGGGATGACAATCACATTTTTAACCAGTTCAACAACTTTGATTGATTTGTTTATGCACTCGTTCATTCACTCATCAAATATTTATCGAGCCCATATTATGTACCAGGGACACATGATATGGAAATGAAGCTGGAAAGGTAGCCCTCTTTGTTTCGTTCCTCCCTTGTACCCTACTCAGTCATTCCCAGTCTAGTCTTGTTTTGATCCTAACTCGGAACAGCTCCAATTTCTTTGATTGCCACATGGTCTCAAATTCTTTTGTTATCAAAGCTTGTATTTGGTTTCCCTGTAGTTTGACTTTCTCTTCTCACTACTGTTTTTTTTTTTTTGTATGGCTAACCCTTTTGCCTCCTTGTTCTGCACTGTGGGAAGATCTCTCCACCTAGACTTGAACTCTGGAGAAGTCAGTGTTGGTCTCCTTCTAGAAGAGGTAATAAAAAGTTTGGCATAGGCACCATGGGAAGGAGATTTTGATATGACAAATAGTGATTGAGGGTCTACTAATGTGTTGGACACAAAGGGGCAACATTAGACCCAGAGAAGAAATATGAGGTATTTCTCAGATTTTATTATAGAGATATAACTTAAAGAACCTAAAGGCCTAGAGAGTTAATATGTCCCTACTGTATTTCTCAATGCCATATGTCTCATAAAAGGTTTTGGCAATCCTAGAAGACAATGCATACTTGATTTCTGTGAGCACTTGAAGTGTTAATATTCTGTGTTGTTGACTAAAGAGAGAACCATCATCTGCGTCAGTTATCAGATGCATGAATGACAGAATTGGTAATTGTAAATATTAAGGCTCCTAATCAATATTCTTGCCTGAAATTAATGCCATTTCATTTTCACATGGAGGTGGGTTTGAAGATTACTGGGAAATAAGACCCATATTTCTTTCACTCAATAAGTAATTTTTAATCTGTTCTGATACATGAGATAGGCATATATTTCTCTGCCAAATTGCATTTGAAATATTGATTTTGGTATTAAAATTTCAAAAGAAAATTCCGTAATAGCTTCACTTCAAATAAATTTCAGAATGTCCCTCATAGAACTGCTAATTTTGAATGGAACTTAGTGTAATTCTCCTGACACTATCATGAGTTAATCACAATAAATTGACTCCTTCCAGAACCATTTAACACTGCCCTTTTAAAATTTGGAGGATGAAAATATAGTTTCAGTAATTGATCCTAATTTGTTCTTTCTGACAACATTTAGCTAAAAGGTCTAATTGCTTCTTAAAGCAGTACCTTTTATGGTACTTAAACAATGCAGTCAGTATAGGCAGTGCTTGTCTACTTATAAGTAACAGCAATGGATCACCCATTCAGCTCATTGAATGCATCATCTGTTATTTAAATGCATATGTGGGAGAAGGGGAGGCAGGTAATGGGGATTCTATTTGTGAAAACACTGATCTTACTCATCCTGAGTTTGGCTGGAGAACGGTGGGTGTCATTTTACAGGATTTAAGGGAGCATGGATAGTTTCAAAGCTATATTGAGATAATAAAACTTGTCCCAGAGACAATTTTTGATCAATGCAAAATTTTTTTTTTTATCTTGTCTTCAGTGAGACGAAGCAGAGTAGAGCTCTGTGTGGCACTTGGGGTGTATTTTGCAAAGCCTTTGGGCATTACGGCTTCTAGCATGATCTTCACAGCATCACCCTGTGGTGCTCATTTTTCATTCCGAAGATGAGACGGAGACTTAGGACCTGCTATTTTCCCAGGCTATAGAAATTCTAGAAACCAGAGCTTCTGAATTCAAACAAAGCCTGCTTCTATTAAAGGATATTATCTTAGTGTTTGATGGTCAAGTCCTTGATGTCTGGCATCAGAGTCTGTTTAGTTTTTACATAAATAGTAGTGTAAGGATGGTGTTTGCGTCTGGAATAGGACTCTTTTTACTTGGAACTTATGTCAGTCTCCTGTTAAGGAGAAGTGAACTGTGCATCCCCACACACTTAGTTCTGAGAATTACAGATGCTTGTGCCAAACTCTTCCTCAAGAGGCTTACAAATGTGCCAGTTCAGAGAGCCAATCTCACAGCAATCATCCTCTCCTCATATGTTTCCTCCTCTCTCTCAGTTTTTGTAGGAGTGCAGTGACTGTGAATAATTATAGCTAGTAGATGCATTGAGCACCTACAAAGTGCCAGGCCCTGTGCTGAGAGTCTGAGAAGGGAATTCTCTCCTCCTCTGCCCTCTCCAATGGAAAGGGAGGCACCAGGACAATAACATGGTAATATTTGCTAGTAACCACAAGGACAGAAAAGAAGCAAGTTGTTCCCTGGTCTTGTGTTTGATAGTTCAAAGACTGGTTGACTCAGCCTCTGCTAGCAAAAGGTGTTTGGGGTGGTGGTGGCGAGGAGGTTTCAGAAGCAATGGCAGGGTGGAGCATTGGCAGGCAGATGTGGGCCAGTACCAACCTTGCACTTCCGATTCCTAAGAGGAAAATTGGCTGGGATATGTGAGTAGAGGCACATGATTTGGCTGCTAGGAAAATCATAGACACCTGTAAAGCAGCCATTGCCCAGACCTCACCTATCCCACCTTCTTCTCTTGGGAAGTCACAAGCATCTGCTAAGCAACCATCCTCCAGCCTTTCATTTCACAACCCTGACCTCTTTTTCTACTGGGCTCAACCTACAACCGGGGGGAGATTTCAGTCTAATGAAAAGGACCAGCCAGACCTTAAACCTGAAACCAGGAACAAGCAGCCCCAGACGCTTCTCAGGCTTTGAATTCTCAGTGGCAGGGTCCCCTCCCCCTGAGGTAGATAAAAACCACAAACAGGATAGCTTGGTCTCTCTTCTTCAACACAAAGTGGGGTGTGAGGAGCTGTCCTCTGCTGACCCTGACTCAGGGCAGTTTTTGGCCACCCTGGGAGGCCAGCAGTAATGGGACTTCTTCCCCTGCTCTTTTGGACTCTGTTGAGTAAGTGCAATGAGATTATTTATTCCTTGCAAGTAATGAAGGGATCATTTGCTGAAAGTTTTGTTGTGCCCTGAACCTGTGTCTCCAGGACGCACGATTGTAGCAACTCGCTCTACAGCTGTGGAGGTGAAATGGGATCTGAGTTTGTAGCTTTAAATGGCAGCAATATAGCTTGTGTCAAAGTGGAAAACACATCAGAGCAAGGTGGGGATGCAACTAGTTGGGGTTACGGCCAGAGATTATGAGCACCTTTTCCATGGGATGAGCCATGCCTGGGGGATCTTTCTGGCATGGGTCCATCATCAGATCCTGAACCCCTCAGCAGTGGGGTGGCGAACTGCCCTTCCAGGCTGAGCTCCTTTCTGACATCTGGCTAGGTCGGCAGGCATGGCAGGGTTCCCAGCAAATGAGCAGGTTCACTGCAACCTTGACGTCAAATACATCCGCAGAGTGATTGGGTGTACGTGAGAGAACTAGATCACCTCTCTGAGCTATTAGAATATCACCTGCTCTGGAGCTGCAAGGATAGGAAAGTGGAACTGGGAGGAGAGGAGGGGACTTTAGTATTATGTGAGACCAAAGACCACAAAGGGACTACTGTTTAAATAGCAAAAATTAGTGAAAACTTCTTGAAAATAGGTTGAAATTACTTTAATGGAGCTTGCTTTTAGGAAGGTGGAAGGGGATGATAGAGCATATCTGTCAATTATAAGGAAATATAAAATCATTATCAATTTATAGCATAATTAATAAGGCCCTCATATCAACAGGATAAGAAGTCCTACAAAATATTACCTCATGTAATACAACTCCGTAATGTAAACATGGCTCTCTCCATTTTAAAAGATAAGGAAACAGAAATTATGTAACCAAGATCATGCAGCTACTAAGGCAATTTTGAGACCCCAGAGTGTTTGAATTTGAATTTGTTTTTTTACTGCCCTGTGTTTTATCACTCTAAGACCTTTTTAACTATGTACCTATCAAATTGACAGCTTTGTTATAAATACAATTTGAATTGAGTCTGCATGATGTCATCTGATACCAATTACTTTCCATACATTTAACTAATTCTTTCTTTAAAAATTGAGAAATGATTTGATTTGGCTACTATTCAATTATAAAGGTAAATTTTTTATTCTTCTGAGGATATATGAGTCCTGTTCTTAAAACAATTGATAGCAGATGTATTTGTGTATACTCTAAGAAATACTTGAATCTTTTAAGGAGAGCTTCTGCAGGGAAGGATTTTCTTGCCAGAATGTTCCCGTTTCATCCAGTTCTTTTGCTAAAAATTATTTCACCCCTTATTTTGTTAAAGGTTTCCTCTTTCTCTCTTCCAGTGTATTACTTCTGTTAGATAATCTTTGATTAACACTGTTCCTCAGGCTTCTTTCTCTTGTGGTATATTATATAAAAAGAATGTATCATATTCATTTTAGTTTCCCAGCTAAGGAGAATTTGTGGTCCACCTAAGTTACTGCTGTGAGCTGCAGCCAATAATAAACCCTATGAAAAGTATTGGGTTTTTAATGTGCATTTTCTTTGGCAAGTCTTTTATGCTTTCTCTCTGCTGTCAAGTTTGAAAAAAATTACCTTTTTGTTTTAGCCTTGATCATGAATGGAAAAACCACTGGGTGATGGAAGTTTTACAATAAGGAGTCAGGCTTTACCAATCTGAAGCTACAGATGTATCTTAATTTTAGCAGGACATCTAGATATTCAATTCCTCTGGACATGATGTGATATAAAGTATGTAGGCACACCTGTAAAAATAATGTTTGCACCAGAATCTAATCAAGCTTTTAGAACTCTTCCTATTTATAGAAAAAACCTGGGACTGAGTAACAAATTAAAACCCACCAAAAGGAAACAAAGAGACAAATCCAGACTGTGAGGTACTCCAGAGAAAACTGATCCAGGCCCTTCCAGAAGTGAGTTGTGTGCATAGTAATGGAGGGGAAGGGACACTGCGTTATATTAAAGGAGGCTTAACAAGCAAACACCGAATATGAAATTTGCTTGCATCTTAATGTAAAAATAAAGTCGGGGGCATTTGAACATGGAGTATTTCATGTTACCAAGTGTGGTAGGCAGATTTTTAAATACTGACCCCGTGACCTTTGCTTCCTGTTGTTAGTCCCTGTCATTAGGACAGGTTATATGGCAAAGACAAGATTACACGAGTGGACTAAGATAATCACATTGTTGCGGGAGCCCGGTTGGCACCCGAGGTGAGCTCCAGTTCAGGTTTGTTTTCCTGTCTCAAGAAAGAAATTCAGGGACAAGAGGAACAGTAGTAAGCAGTAAAGTTTATTTGGAAAAGCCAGCACACACGGGGAAACAGCAAAGGTGGGTAAGAAGGAATCCCAAGAGAAGGGCCGCACCGGGTTGCGCTAAGTCCAGGTTTTATAGGTTAGCCTGTTGCTAGGATTCAGGCGAGGGTTGGCTGTGGAAAGTCCCATTCTCCCCCACCCTGGCTTAACCCCTCCTTTTTCCTCCATCTGGCTATCTCAGCTGAGTCTAAGAATTAGGGGTTCTCCTTTCACCCGGCCCCTCGTTTCTCCCTCTGCCTGTCTATCCATCTGTCAGCTGGTTCTGATAGGGTTTGGTCCTCCTTTGGCTCGGCCCCTCCTTCTCGCTCTCCATCTGGCTGTCTGTCGCTTGATGCTGACTCTCCATCTGAACTGAACAACGCCCCAGGCCTGCCCAGAGTGCCCTATTCTAGCCTGCCTCAACATGAGCCCTTTAAAAGCAGCATTTTCTCAGACTGGGGGCATAAGGAAAAGTCAGAGATTTGAGGAGTGAGGGGATTTGAGGGCAAGGGTCTTGCTTTCATCTGCAAGGACCTCCCGTCGGGAGGAATGGCGAGTGGCCCCCTGAGGTGAGAGCACCCTCGGCTGGCTGGGGACCTAAGCCCTTCAACCACAGAGAACTTCATTCTGCCAACGCTGGAAGGATCCCTGAAGTGGATTCTCCCCGAGAGCCCCAGCCGGGAACCCAGCCAGCCCATACCTTCAGTGTGAGATCCTGATCAGAGAATCCAGTTGACCTATGTCAGGTTTTTGACCAGCAGAATCTCGGAGGTATTAAATGATTGTTGTTTTGAGCCACTAAGTTTGTGCTAATTTGTTAGCAATCGAAAACTACTGCACAAATTATTATTAATTTTATTAATGATAATGGTACTATGATTATATAAGATGATGCTTTTATGTTTACGGATTCATATTTATGAGTATAAAGGTGAAATGGCATGATATTCAGAATTTGCTTAAAAATACCTCAATATTAAAAAAAAACAAAAAACAAAAAACCTCTTTATATATCATTTACTGACCTATGTTGGCCTAAGACAAATCCTACTTTTAATTCTAAGTGTTCAAAACAATCTGTGGTGGATTGAGTCATGTTTCCCACAAAGACATGTTCACATTGCAGTCCCAGTTCCTATGATTTGTAAATGGCATCTTTGAATATGTTGCTAGTTAAAGCAGAGCTAAACTGAATGAGACTGGGCTTAAATTCAACATGACTGAAGTCCTGATTTGCAAAGGACACAGAAGTAGGAACCAGAGGAGGAGACAGGAACAGACATCACCATGTAAGAGAGGATTGCCCAAAAGCCAGCACCAAACCCTACACACTTTGGAGAAAGCATGATTTGGTTTTAGACTTCTGGCCTCCAAAACTGTGAGTCAATGAATTCCTATTGTCTAAGCCAACTGGTGTGTGATGTTTGTGACAGCAGTCCTGGCAATCTAAGACCCCCTTCTTCATATTTTTCATTTTATACAATAACCTGATAGGAAGGTCAAGCCAATAAGTCTTTTAAAATTTTTAATCACTTCTCCAAATCTATTGTTTGTCAGCTTTTCTAGCTTTATTTTGTTTCCTTGACAATCTCATTTACAAAGTCCCTTAGTATACAAGAATGCAACTCATTTAAGACAAGAGATTTAAACTTATTTAAATTAAGAGGAACAAGCTCTCTTACAATTTCCTCAGCTATCTGTGACTTTAATTTCCTTTTACAAATATTTGTCTTACCTTCTCAGTTCTTAGTAAAATTATCTTAAAGGTGAAGATGAGAACAAAATAGATACCTAAGGACTCTTCTTTCCTTCTGTCAACTAACAACCCTACAAATGTTCTCTGATTTCTTTATCTTTTGCATGTAACTTAAACGTCCTTTTGGTTGTATGCTTGTTATTTGTTTCAAGACCAAAGTATTTGTTTCTGATATAGTTAATATTGATCATATTTACTTTTGTCATGTTATTTACAGCTTTGTTGGTACAAATTGCCTTTTACATTTACTCAGCAATTCCTGTTTTTCGGTACATTGGTAATGCCGCCATTCAGGAGGTATTTATCAAGGAACCATTATGCAAGGCAGTGTGCTGGGTACTGGAGAAACAGTGCTAAACAAAAACATACAGTACCTGCTCTCAAAGAACTTCATTCTAGTGAAGGAGATGGCTAGATAAAAGTCAACAGACAATACAAAGCATATTTTTAAGTTTTCATAAATGGTGAAGGAAATAAGCAATGGGCATAAGAAGATATCAATGCGAAGACTTCTCATTTAGATAGAAGGTTAAGGAAGACCTCTCGAAGATTCATACAACACTCAACACCTACTCTGGGTCAGACATCGCCCTAAGTACTAAAAATAATGGATCAAGCAGGAAAAAATAATGGATCTCATTAAGTATCACCCCCATTTCATTGGTAGGGGGACAACTTATTATTACAGTGTCAGGGTTGTATCTTTAACACTCCCCAGCCCTAATGTTCTGTCTCATTAAGGTTCAGGTTGTGAGATGTGATACATTTCCTCTCTAAGAAGTTTCAAGTACTGTTTGCATAAGATCTTAGGGGAAAGTAGTATCTTCAAGGGAGACACAAATGAGAGATATTGTGGACAGTGTATAGTCAGGCAATAAGCAGCCCTTTTTCACCTGCCTTGTTCATTTTATAGTTAAAATATTAATTTTCCATTAAATTTCAATTATAATGAAAGGAAACACAAAGATTTTATGTTTATCAAAACCGGTCCTTGATATTTTAGTAACAAGCTTCCATGCAGGGATAAATGATGTGTTCTCCCATTATAGAGATTATACTTCTGATGTATAACAATAAATATGTATGGCCTCCAGCCAGTTTTGTAAAAAAACCTTGAAAATCAAGAAAGGATTCTTGATGATATGCCAAAGATCACAGCATAGAATAGAAGTTCTGGATTGTGTGTGTGTGTTTGTATCTTTATGCATGTGTGGGGATCTATTTGCAAGTCAGTTCAAACCATAGGTGATTTGAACTTATTTCATTTTAATAATCACTGAGTACTGATCATGTAGTAAGTACTACACAAGTTTCAGGAAAAACAATCAAGGGTCCTATTCAAAGTATTTAGCTACCATAGAATAATATAAATTAATAATGTAAATTAATATAAAATTCAAACATGAAATGTATCCTATTATATGTTCCAATAAGCTGAGGTTTAAATGTGTTTATGCCTGTGTGTGGGAGACTGTATTTTTCACTTCAATTCGCTAATACTTTGTTAAGGATTTGCACATCCCTCATAATGAAGGATATTGGTCTGTACTTTTACATTCTTCAGTGTCTTTGCCTGCTTTGGTATTATGGTAATACTGGTCACCTAAAATGCTTTAGGGTGTGTTCCATCTTCTGTTTTCTGAAAGGATGTTGGTAGGATTTGTATTATTTCTTCTTTCAATGTCTGATAGAATTCAACAGATCATTTGCCGGGCCCTGGATTTTTCCTTCTGGGAAGTTGTTAACTATAAATTCAATTTCTTTAGCAGACCCAGGGCTATTTAGGTTTCCTATTTCTTCTTGACTAAAATTTGGGCAATGTAGATGTTGATTTATTGGCATAATCTTGTTCAGAATAGTCCATTATCATTCAGCTCTATTTTTATTGTTTGTTTCCATTGTTTTCCATAGTCTATGTGCCGGTTTGAATGTATTGTGTCCCCCAAATGCCATTATCTTTGTGGTCTTGTGTGGGGCAGACCCTTGGGTGCTGGTTGGATTTGCTTGGAGTGTGCCCCACCCAGATGTGGGTGATAATTTTGATGAGATGTTCCCAATGGAGGCGTGGCCCCACCCATTTGGGGTGGGCCTTGATCGGTGGAGCTATATAAATGAGCTGACTCAAAGAGGAAAGAGAGTGCAGCTGGGAGTGATATTTTGAAGAGAAGCAAGCTTGCTAGAGAGGAACATCCTGGGAGAAAGCCATTTTGAGGCCGGAGCTTTGGAGCAGATGCCAGCTGCCTTCCTAGCTAACAGAGGTTTTCCGGAGGCCATTGGCCATCCTCCGGTGAGGGTACCCGATTGCTGATGTGTTACCTTGGATGCTTTGTGGCCTTAAGACTGTAATTGTGTACCGAAATAAACCCCCGTTTTATAAAAGCCTATCCATCTCTGGTGTTTTGCATTTTGCAGCATTAGCAAACTAGGACAGATTTTGGTACCAGAGAAGTGGGGTGCTTTTGCTGCTGAGTTTGCAAATACCAAACATGTTGGAACGGCTTTTTAAATGAATAATGGAGAGTTTCTGGAAGAACTGTGAGGAGCTTGATAGAAAAGGCCAAAACTGCTTTAAAGAGACTGTTTGTGGAAATATGGACTCTAAAGATACTTCTGATGAGGCCTTGAACAGAAATGATGAATATGTTGTAAACTGGAAGAAAGGTGACCCTTGTTTTAAAGTGGCACAGAATTTGGCAAAATTGAGTCCTGGTGTCAGATGGAAGGAAGAATTTGAAAGCGACAACCTGGAATACTTAGCTGAGGAGATCTCCAGACTACATGTGGAGGATGTATCCTGGCTTCTCCTTGCAGCTTATAGTAAAATGCGAGCAGAGAGAGATAAACTTAGAACTGAACTCTTGGGTTCAAAGAAACCAGAAGTTGATGGCTTGGAAAATTACGGGCTTCCAGTGGGTAGAATCCCAGAAGCTACAGCCCAAGGTGAGGACAAGCCAAGATTGGATAAGGAGTTAAGCAGAAAGGATTTGTGGAAAGTCCTATTGTCTGATGGCTTTGACCCCTGCATGCTTCATGCAAAGCCAACAGAATTTTTGCGAGATCTTTATAGACGGAGCCATTGCCGGTCTGGACTGGAGGAGACAGACAAGGAACAAACTGAAGGAAAAATTTCTTCAAAGACAGAGCCATGGAGGTTGAGGTCTGGAGTCAAGAGGTCTCGGGCTGGGAAAGCCGAGCAGCCCACATGCATGGAAAGGGTGAGTTTACCCTGGAGGTCGAGGGCGGGCTTTCTGCCTCGATGCTCTGGAAGAGTTTTGCCACCTCAGGTCCCAAAGAGGTTGGAGCACATTCCCAGGGAATTGGGGAGAGCCTGGCTGCCACCACACTGTTCTGAAGGGGTTGAACGTGTGCCCCGGAGATGGAAGGAAATCCGGGAGCTGCCCCAATGTTTGAGGAGGGTGGGGCCGAGAAGGTGGTCTCCCCAATGTGTGGATATGTTGGAGCACTCACCCAAGCATTTGGAGAGGAAACAGCTGCCAAAAAGGCCCTTGGGAAGTGTTAGGCTCCTGCTCTCTCATGTCCCAAGGATGCAACATTGTTCTGTAAATGACTCTCAGACTTTGAAATCTAATGGAGTTTGTCCTGCAGGTTTTAGGAACTGTTTTGGTCCTGTTAACCCTGTTTTCCTTACTGTTTCTCCTTATGGCAATGGAAATGTTTATCCTATGAATGTGTCTCCTTTGTATATTGGGAGCACATAACTTGTTCTAAGTTCACAGATCCACAGCTAAAGAAAAATTATGCCTTAGGACTGACCATGCCTAAATTGATTTTGATGGGATTTTGTACTTGACTATTGTTACTGAGATGATGTAAGTTTCTGTGATATTGTGATGAAATGAATGTGTTTTGTATTTGGAAAGATAATGTCATTTTGGGGTCCAGGGGGTGGAATGAGCTGGTTTGAATGTATTGTGTCCCCCAAATGCCATTATCTTTGTGGTCTTGTGTGGGGCAGACCCTTGGGTGCTGGTTGGATTTGCTTGGAGTGTGCCCCACCCAGGTGTGGGTGATAATTTTGATGAGATGTTCCCATGGAGGCGTGGCCCCACCCATTCGGGGTGGGCCTTGATCGGTGGAGCTATATAAATGAGCTGACTCAAAGAGGAAAGAGAGTGCAGCTGGGAGTGATGTTTCGAAGAGGAGCAAGCTTGCTAGAGAGGAACATCCTGGGAGAAAGCCGTTTTGAGGCCGGAGCTTTGGAGCAGATGCCAGCTGCCTTCCTAGCTAACAGAGGTTTTCCGGAGGCCATTGGCCATCCTCCGGTGAGGGTACCCGATTGCTGATGTGTTACCATGAATGCTTTGTGGCCTTAAGACTGTAATTGTGTAGTGAAATAAACCCCCGTTTTATAAAAGCCTATCCATCTCTGGTGTTTTGCATTTTGCAGCATTAGCAAACTAGGACAGTCTATTTTCTTGAATCCTGCTTTATTCTTATTTCCTTTTTTCTTTTTTCAATTTCATAAGGTGGAAGATTATATACCATTAATTTTTACCTTTTCTTTCTTCTAATATAAGCAAATAAATCTGTAAGTTAATGTCTGCTGCTTCCCATTCATTTTTTATCTCTAATTTGATTTGTTCTTCAACTCACAGATTATTTAGAAGTCTGTTGTTTAATTTCCAAATATTTCTAAAATTTCCAGAATTCTTTTATTGATTTGGAATTAAATTTTGTTAGGCTACTGACGATACTCTGTGTGATTTTTATCCTTATAAATCTATTGTTACTTGTTTTATAGAATGTGAACTTTACTGATGAATATCCTATGTGCACTTGAAAAGAATGTGTATTCTCTTGTTGGGTGGAATGTTCTATAAATGTCAGTTAGGTTGGTTGGTTGAGTTGTTCATGTCTGTTATAAGTTTGCTAGTGTACTCTTTGCTTATTCTATCAATTATGGAAAGGGGAGTACTGAGATCTTCAACTATAATTGTTATTATGTTTGCTTCTCCTTTTGCTTCATATATTTTGGAACTTGGACATTAGTCAAATATACATTTTTCATTGGTATATCAATTACATACCATAAGTTATATACATTTACCATTGTTATATCTTACTGCTTTTTAGGAAATAAACTTCTTTGTCCCTAGTTTTACATGTTGTCTTAAAGTTCATTTTGTCTAATGTTAATATAGCCAAAGCAATTTTACTGAGATTAGTGCTTTCATTTTCCATCCATCAATTTTCAACATTCTGTGTTTGTATTTAAACTGTGACACTTTTAAACAGCATATAATTGGATACTTTATATTTTTTATCCAATATGGCCATCTTTGCCTTTTGATTGAAATGTTTAGTCCTTTTACATTTAAAGAAATTGCTAATATGATTGGATTTATAGCTTCCATTTTGCCATTTATCTTCTGTATCTCTCATTTATTTCTTTGTATTTCCCTTTCTTATGTTCATTTGTGCTAAATAAATGTTTTTTTTTGGAAATTATTCTCTTTCTCTGTTGGCTTTTTAGCTATATTTCCTTGCTTTTGTTTTGATGGTTGCAGGACAGATCCCAATATGCATCATTAACTTATTGCAATCTATTTAAAGTTAATACTTAAATATTACCAGTGAAATACAGAAAATTATGACAGCGTGACTTCTTTCATCCCCCCGTCACACTATTTTGTCATATAAATTAAGTCTACATGGGTTATAAACATCAGTATATACTACTAAAATTTTTGCTTTAACTAGATATATGTCTATTCAAAAACTTAAGAGGAAAAATACACATAGTCTTTATTTTGTCCACATATTTACCATTTCCTACCTTTTATTCCTTTCTGTATATAAGTTACTGTCTGGTGTCATTTGCCCTCAACTTGAAAGACTTCTTTTAGCATTGTTATTATTTGGTAGTGTGTGTCTGCTAGCAATAAATTTTCCCAGTTTTTTTCTTTTAATCCTGAAATGCGAACATGTCATTTTAATTCCAAGGGGTATAGAATTCTTCATTGCTTTGTCTTTTATATATATATATATATATATATATATATATATATATATATATATATATTTATTTATTAAATTCAGTTTTATTGAAATACATTCACACACCATACTATCATCCATGATATACAATCCACTGTCCACAGTATGATAACATAGTTATGCGTTCATCACCACAATCTATCTCTGAACATTTTCCTTACATCAGAAAGAACCAGAACAAGAATAAAAAATAAAAGTGAAAAAAGAACACCCAAATCATCCCCCCATCCCACCCCATTTGTCCTTTAGTTTTTATCCCCATTCCTCCACTCATCCATACACTAGATAAAGGGGGTGTGATCCACAAGGTCTTCACAATCACACTGTCACCCCTTGTAATCTACATTATTATATAATTGTCTTCAGGAGTCCAGACTGCTGGGTTGGAGTTTGGTAGTTTCAGTTAGTTACTTCTAGCTATTCCAATACATTAAAGCCTAAGAAGTGTTATCTATATAGTGCATAAGAATGTCCACCAGAGTGACCTCTCGACCCCATTTGGAATCTCTCAGCACTGAAACTATTTTGTCTCATTTTGCATCCCCCTTTTGGTCAAGAAGATACTCTCAGTCCCATGATGCTGGGTCCACATTCATCCCCGGGAGTCATACTTTGCGTTGCCAGGGAGATTTACACCCGTGGGAGTCGGGTGCCACGTAGGGGGGAGGGCAGTGAGTTCACCTGTTGAGATGGCTCAGTTAGAGAGAGAGAGGGCCACATCTGAGCAACAAAGAGGTACTCAGGGGGAGACTCTTAGGCACCATTACATACAACTTTAGACTCTCCTTTGTGGTAATGAGCTTCACAAGGGCAAGTCCCATGCTCGAGGGCTTAGCACATCAAACCGCCAGTCCCAATGTTTGTGACAACATCAACACCAGTCCAGGTGAGGATGTTCAACACATCCGCACCTTCCCCCAGATCCTCGGGGCTGGGGAGGGGGAGGCTGTAAATATATTTTTTATTATCTGCCCAAATTACTCTAGGATGTGTCACTATTTCACTCCAGCCTATACTAACCTACTATATCTCACTTCCTATTCAAAGTTCCATGCAATTGTGGTGTTTGAACAAATCGACTGTAGAGTTGTACCGTTTAGAAAATTTAGATCCTGTACCAAATAGATATCTATTCCCTTGGTCTCATATGAAAGTTGAAGTTTTGAAACACAATCAGTTTCAACCTTTACCCTTTGGCCTGGCTTGCCCTGGTCTTAACCAGACCTGCTTCATTCATATCACTAATTGAAGTCTGGGCTCTTTTTCAGCTTTTTTTTTTTTTTTTTTGACAGTGGCTGTATGCACTAATACTGACATTCATATCTGCCGAGCTCTAGCTCTGAGTTTCAGGTGTCTCAGAGATATGCATTGTTCCAGAGACCAATCAGGTTATACCATTGCTTTGTCTTTTATCTTAGCACTTCAAATACTTCTCTCTAATGTCTTGTGGTCTCTACTGTTTTGGAAACAATCAGTTTAATTTGTCATTCCTTCCATATAATGAGTTCTTTTTCTCTTGCTACTATCAAGGTTTTCATTCTGCATTTGACTTTAAGTACTTTGTGTGTGATATGATTAAGTGTATTTCTCTCTGTGTATATATGTGGGTATATTTAAATTCTTGGATCAGTTAATAGCATAGTGCCTTTCAATGATTTTGCAAAATTTACAGCCATTGTTCCTTCAAATATTTTTTTTCTCTATCCTCTTTGTCCAGGACTCCAGTTACATATATTGTGGACTACATTAAGTTTTCCCACAGGTCTATTAGGGTATATTCATTTTTTCTTTAATCTTTTAATCTTTATATTGAATAAGTTTTATTGATCTGTCTTCATGCTCACTTATTCTTCTGATTCCAAATTTGCTGAAATTTTCATTTTGGCTGTTGTACTTTTCAGCTGTAATATTTCCATTTTATTTATTTTTATAGTTTCCATATCTCTGTTAGATTCTCTATCACTTCACTCATTAATACCACACTTTCCTCTAATTCTTTAAAAATATTTATAAAATCTTCTCTGAAGTCTTTGCTGAATCCAGTATTTGCATCCACTTGTGATCAGTTTTTGTTTACTGTTTCCCACCCTGCCTGCAAATATGGTTCACATTTTCATGTTTCTTTATGTGTCTAGAAATTTAGTAATTGTTGGCTGAAAACTGGACATGCAAGAAATACATTGTTTAAACTGAATACTGCTGTGCTCTTTGGAAGATTTTTTTTTTTTTTTTTTTCAGAAAACAGTTTTATTGTTTTGATTCAAACTGAAATATCTCCCCCTACCCCATCACTGCTTTCTAGGTATAGAATAGCTGTGTCTTTGCTGGAGTTTTCAGCCTCCAGTCCTTACTCTGGCAGCTGAAGTCTACTGTGCCTATATATTTCAGTGGTAAGTCATGGATTAGGTTAGACTTATATTCAGATTTCCTTGCTTCTGGGTTCCCACCATAAATGTCTGGTTGCATTACCAGCCCTGAGTTCACACCTTTAATATCAAGATAGGAACTCTTTATATTTCTGCTGCCCCAGCTGTGTGTTGTTTAGGTGAACTCCCTGTATATAAGATATTGGATAGATGTGCAAGACTCACACACAGCATGGGGACACAAAACCAAAGATATGGAGAAAATATTAGCCTCTGGCAGCTACAGCTACTGCAAACAGTAAACACAGCTTAACTCTTAGCCAGGTAAACATAAAATCACACAATAAAGGTCCCTTTACCTGAGTTCATTTTACCCAATACATCGTGTCCATGCCAACAAAAAATTACAAATTGTATTAAAAGCTGGAAAACACAGTCTGAAGAGGTAGAGCAAGTACCAGAACCAGACTCAGATATGGAAGAGATATTTGAATTTATTATCAGACAGTAAATTTAAAATAGGTGTGGTTAATATGCCACAGGCTCTTATGGAAAAAGTGTGTAAAATGAAAGAACAGATGAGCAATGTAAGTAGAGATATGGAAACTCAAGACAGAATCAAAAGGAAATCCTAGAAATAAAAACACTGTAGGAGAATTGAAGAATGCTTTTGATGTTTTAATCAGTAGATTGCACATGGCCAGGGGGATAATCAGTAAGCTTGAAGATATGTTGATAAGAATGTTCAAAACTGATATGTAAGGGAAAACAGAATGAAAAAGATGGAACAGAATACCCAATAAGTGTGGGAAAATTAAAAAAGGTGTAACATATGCATAATGGGAATATCAGAAGGATAAGAAAGGGAGAGAGGAACAGAAGAAATATTTGGAGTAATAATGGCTGAGAATTTTCCAAAACTAATAAGAGATACCAAACCGAGATACAGGAAGTTCAGAGAAGACCAAGCAGAAGAATGACCAAAAAATTACAACTAGGTATATCATATTTAGCTGCAGAAAACCAAGGAGAAAGAGAAAATCTTGAAAGAAGCCAGAGGAAACAAACACCCTACCTACAGAGGAAGAAGGACAAGAATTGCATCATATTTCTCTTTGAAAGCATGCAATCAAGAAGAGAGTGGAGTGAAGTATTTAAAGTGTTGAAAGATGAAAACAACAATCATGGACTGAATTTTGTACCACAGCTTGAATATGTTCTTGGTCTTGGTCTGCATTGTGCTGGGTTTGGACCCATTGCAAATAAGATCTCTTCAAGATGTTCCTTCAGTTAAGGTGTGGCCCAACTGAATCAGATTGGACTTTCATCTGGATTACTGGAATCCTTTATAAGCAAAGTGAAAGTCAAAAAGAGAGAGAAGCTACAGGGAGCAGCCAAAAGATATCAACCCCTGGAGGAAGTAAGCTTTCTGGCTTCTGAAACCACAATCCTGTTGTTAAGCCAACCCATTGTATGGTATTTATTTCAGCAGTCGGGAAAGTAAAACACCAACCAACCCAGAATTCTCTACTCAGCAAAATTACCCTTTAAAAGTGAAGGAGAAATACTTTCTTAGAAAAATGAAAATTGAGACAGTATGTTTCCAATAGATCTATCTTACAAGAAATGTTAAAAGATGTTCTCCAGAGAGAAATTAAATGATATGGGACAGAAACTCATATCTACATTAAAAAAGAAGCTCATTTGAGAAGAAATAAAAGTACAATCAAAACTTTTATTTTTCTCATTCTTAACTGATCTAACAGACAACAGTTAGTTCAAAATAACAATGGTAACAATATGTTGGATGATTGTAACATAGATAAGTGAAATAAAGGATAGTATTGTTATAAGGAATAGGAGAGAAGAATTGAGATTACTTTGTTAGAAGGTACCAGTACTACCTGTGAAGCAGTGTATTGCTATTTGAAAGTGGGCTTATATTGCCTGAAATGTATATTGCATACTCTAGTGCAACCACTAAGTGAATTAAGAAAAGAAGTGTAATTTATATGCTGGGAGAGGAAAGCAAATGAAATCATATTATAGGCTCTTAACCAATGAGAGCAGGAGAACAGTAAAAGAAAAAAGAAAGAAAGAAAGAAAGAAAGAAAGAAAGAAAGAAAGAAAGGGCAAAGAAAAAGGGCAAAGAATGGTAGATGTTAATCTAACTAGGTCAATAATAACTTTAAATGTGAATGTTCAAAATACACCAATTAAAAGACAAAGAGTACCTAAGTGAATAAAAAATAAGACCCAATTATAAAGTGCTTAAAAGAAGTACACGTTAAATATAGTGACACAAATAGATTAAAAGTTAATAGACAGAGAGAGGCATACCATGCTAACATTACAAAGCTGGAATAGCTATATTCATTTCAGATGGAGCAGATTTCTAAGCAAGAAAAATTATCAGGGAAAAAGAGGGTCAGTACTTAATGATAAAAGAATCAATTATTCAAGGAGACATAACAATCCTTAATGTGTAATATAATGTGCACCTAATAAAAGAGCATCAAAATATTTGAGAAAAAAAACTGATAGAACTGCAAGGAGAAATAGATAAATCCACTAATATAGTTTGAGACTTTCAACACCCCTCGTTCTAAAATTAACAGACCCAGCAGGCAGGAAATCATTAGGGATATAATTGTGCTGAACAGCATCATCAATCAGCTGGATCTAATTGACATTTATAGAATACTTGATCCAACAACAAAAGAATACACATTCTTCTCAAGCTCACAGGGAACATTCACCAAGGTGGCTCACATCCTGGGCCATAAAACACACTTCAACAAATTTAAAAGAATTGAAACCATACAGTTATGCTCTCAGACCACAATGGGATCAAACTAGAAATAATAACATAAAGAGAACTAGAAAATTACAAAATATTTAGAGATTAAGCAATGCATTTCTACATAACCCATGAATCAAGAAGTCACAAGAGAAATTTAAAATACTCTGAACTGAATTAAAAGGAAAAATACAACTTTTCAAAATGTGTGGAATACAGGAAAATCAGTGCTTAGTGGGGAATTTATAACAATGATGAATATATTAGAAAAGAAGAATTATCTAAAACCAACTACTTAAACTTCCACCTTAGGAAACTAGAAAAAGTAGAGCAAATTTAATCCAAAGTAAGTAAAAGAAAAGAAATAATAAGAGAGCAGAAATTAGTGAAACTGAAAACAAGAGTACAACAGAGATCAATGAAACCCAAAGCTTGATAAACCTCTAGCCAGGTTGATCAAGAAAGAGAGAAGAAGATACAAATTACTAATATTAGAAATAAAAGAATTATCATCATTACTGATCTTATGGACATTAAAAAAGTAATAAAGTAATATTATGAACAACTGTATGCCCATAAATTTGATAACTTAGTCAAAATGGACAAGGAATGAAAGATACAGGGTGCTATAAGGGATAAAAAGGGATTTAAGAGTGGGAGTAGGAGGATGGAGATTCAAGGATGATCTTCCTCCAGGTTTCACTTTTGAATTGGGACCTCAAGGATAAAGAATTTTGAAGGAGAGAAATAGGATGGTAGTTTTTGAGGTTAACAATATATGTCTTTTTTAGCTTAAGTGAGATTTTTTTAATAGTTAGGTTTTTAAAATGCAATTTTATTGAGATATATTCACAGATTCACATATCAGATAATCATCCAAAGTGTACAATCAGTTGTTCATGGTATCATCATATAGTTGTGCATTCATCACCACAATCAATTTTTGAACATTTTTATTACTCCCCCCCAAATAAGAATAAAAATAAAAATACAAAGAACACCCAAAACATCCCATGTCCCTTATCCCTATTTATTTATTTATTTATTTATTTATTTATTGACTTATTCATTTATTTATTTAATCTATCTTTATTTTCTTACTCATCTCTCCATACACTGGACAAAGGGAATGTGAACCACAAGATTTTCACAATCACACAGTCACAAAGTGTAAGCTATATAGTTACACTGTCATCTTCAAGAATCAAGGCTACTGGTTTGCAGTTCAACAGTTTCAGGTATTTCCTCCTAGCTATTCTAATACACTAAAAACTAAAAAGAGATATCTGCATAATGCACAAGAATAATCTCCAGAATGACCTCTAGAGCATATTTGAAATCTCTCAGCCACGGAAACATTATTTTGTTTCATTTCTCTTCCCCCTTTTGGTCCAGAAGTATTTCTCAATCCCATATTGCCAGAATCAGGCTCATTCCCTGGAGTCATGTCCCACATTGCCAGGCAAATTTATACCCCTGGGAGTCATTTCCCATGTAGTGGGGAAGGGAGTGAGTTTACCTGCTGAGTTGGCTTAGAGAGAGAGGCCACATCTGAGCAACAAAAGAGGTTCTCTGGGGATGACACTTATATGTAATTATAAGTAGGTTTAGCTTCTCCTTTGCAGGAATAAGTTTCATAAAGGCAAACCCTAAAATTGAGGGCTTGACCAGTTAAATTGGTAGCCCCCAGTGCTTGTGAGAATATCTGGAATTCCCCAGGTGAGGAAGTTTAATATTTCCACATTTCCTCTTGTCCTTCAAGGGGCTTTGCAAAGCTCTTTTTATTCTCTGCCCAAATTACTCTGTGATGTTTCAGGACATCACACTAAGCTGTACAAACCAACAAGCTCTCATTCCCTATTCAAGTTTCCATGTAATTTTGGTGTTTGAATAAACCAACCATACAAGTAAAATTACATAGTATGCTATAGAAAATATATATTTTATACCAAGTAAACAGCTCTTCCTTTGGTCTCACAAAGAAGTTGAAGTTTTATACACAGTCAATATCATCCTTTACCCTTTAGTCTGATTTGCCTTAGTCCTAACTAGATCAGCTTCATTCATTTCTCCAATTGAAGTCTGATCTCTTTTTCAGCTTTTTTTGAACAGTTTCTGTATTGGGTAATGCTGACTTTCATAGATGCAGAACTCTAGCTCTGAGTATCAGATGTCACACAGATATTTAAAGTTCAGGGGAACAACCAGGTTATACACAAAGAGCTCAAAATCTCAGAATTGAGAAATAACCATAACAACTCAGGAATAGATGTGACTGCTGTAAGAGTTTACAATCTAGGAGCCTTTAAAATAAGCCTTCCCGTCATAACTTATGCTCTTGAATTCAATTCTTGGAGTTTGTACATTATATTTAGCCCATATTAGTGAGACATTATAATATTTGCCTTTTTGCTTCTTGCTTATTTCACTCCATATACTATACTCAAGGTTCATTCACCTAGTTGCATGCCTCACTTCATTAATTCTTGCAGCCACTTGATATTTATTGTATGTATACACCACAATTTACCATTCTGTTCATCAGTCTATGTACCCTTAGGCCACTTCCATCCATTGTCCCTGATTTCAGTTCTTCCAAGTATATACCTAAAAACAGGGTTGGAGGATCATATGGCAACCTTGTACTTAGCCTCTTGTGGAATCACCACACTACCCTCCAGATGGGCTGCACCATTCTACTTCCCAACCTACAGTGAATAGGTACATCCCTCTCTCCACACTTTCTCCAGCACTTGTATCTTTCTGTTTATTTTTTAAACAGCTTTATTCACACACCATACAAACCATCCTAAGTAAACAATCAATGGTTCTTTGTATACTCACATAGTTATGCATTCATCACCACACTCTATATGATGGCATTTCCATTTCTCTCACAAAGAAAGAAGAGGAAAAAAAAGGAAGAATAGAAAATTTAAAAATTAAATTAAATTAAAAGGAGAAGCAACGGTAATGCCAAGGATCCCATACCCCCCATATCCCCTCTTATTGACATTTAGCTTTTGTACACTGCCTTTGTTATATTTCATGCAAGTATATTATAATGCTACTGTTAATGATAGACTCTAATTTTAATTGATTGTATTTTTCCATTCATCATCCCATTTTCAATGCCTTGCAATGTTGACATTCATTTGTTCTCCTTCATGTAAAAACATTCTATTTGTACATTTAATCAACATTATTGTCCATTCTAGGTTTCACTAAGTTACACAGTCCCAGTCCTTTTTTCTATCTTTCCTTCTGGTGTCATATATGCCCCCCGCCTTACTCTTTCAACCATATTCACCCTCAGCTTTGTTCAGTGTACTTACCATATTGTGCTACCATTAGGTAGTATTGTACTACCCACTTCTGGATCTTTACAATCAATCCTGTTAAACATTCTCTACTGCAGCATCAAATGCCCAATCTCTTCCCTCTTTCTATTTCCTGATAACCTGTGTTCTCAACTTTAACTCTCAAAATTTGTTCATTAATGTTAGTTCATATTAGTGATACCATGCAGTATTTGTCCTTTTGTTTCTGTCTAATTTCACTCAATGTCCTCAAGAATCCTCCATGTTTTACACTTTATGACTTTATTTTCATAGCTGTTTAATTTTTCATCACATGTATATACTACAGTTTATTTATCCACTAATTTGGACTGTTTCCATCCCTTGGCAATCATGAATATTGCTGCTATAAACATCGGTGTGCAAATATCGTTTTGTGTCCCTGCCTTTAGTTCTTCTGAGTATATACCTAGTAATGGGATTGCTGGAACATATGGCAATTCTATTGCTAGCTTCCTGAGGAACCACCACACTGCTTTCCAGAGTGGTAACACTATTCTGCATTCCCACCAACAGTGAATAATTGTGCCTCTCTCTTCACATCTTTTCCAGCGCTTGCAGTTTTCTGTTTTCTTCGATGATGGCCATTATAGTAGTTGTGGTTGTGCTTTGCATTTCCCTAACAGCCAGTGAAATTGAGCATCTTTTCATAGTTTTTGAGCCATTTGTATTTCCTCTTCATAAAAATGTCTGTACATGTCTTTTGCCCATTTTTCAATTGGGTGGTTTGTCTTTTTTTTGTTGAGAACAATATTTTTTTAACAGGTTTTCTTTTTTCTAAATGAGGTGAGAAGAATCAGTCACAGAGGTCTTAACTTGACTTGCAAGGTCCTCTAGCTGTGAAATTCTGCATTTTCCAAGGTTAGACAATTATGGTCTTTCTGGAGACCCCAATCACATATATTTGGATAATTATTGCATAGTAATAACTGGCAAAATAATTCATCTTGGCATTTAATAGAAAGCCCAAGCTAATACAGCCAAGACTGGTGGAAGTTTTATTCAATTCCTTCCATGCTTTCAGTCTCCTGCTCTTTCATGAACTTAAAAAGTCATCGATCAGCATACTTTCTTCATTAACTAAAAGTCAATTTAATACTTAGTCCTTTGTTAATTGTTATCCTCTTCATTATTATAGTTTTCAGTGCAAACTTGATTTGGAATAGGTAAATAGAAATTACTGTCTGTTATTAAGGTAACATTTTTCTAACAATATTGTGCAAAATTGACATGCATTCTTTTTGTATGTTAAAACTGTAACTAATATGGATCTTTCATAAAAAGTTCAACTCAATTATGTCAACAGATTTCCAATGCTGCCCTCTTCCCCTCAGTTAAAACCCTAATTTTCATTTGGTAATTATGAGGATTCTATTTAAAAATACAGTTGATAAGCAACAAGATAAATGTTATAGAAGCCCCATGATAAAAGAGCACATGATTAAAGGTGACAAATCCTTCCTTTTGTTTGAGTTACTAAGGCATGGCTCATTTTTCAAAAATAGCAGGATTGCTTACATAGTGAGCATTTGTTTATGGGGTATTTGGGATGTCAAACTATGAGAAAAACCAGTGAAAAAGCCATTTTATTTGTTGAGGACTCAGCAATAATGAAAAATAGCTTTTAAATTGTCAGATATAGGGAGTGAAACTAGTACCACATTATAAAATTATTTTAGAGGCAAAAGGGTCTCTAAAAAAGATTTTGCCAAACAAAACATGTCAAAGATAAACTCTAAACATGTTAATAAAAAGACAGATGTAAATCTCTCTTTCTCTGAGTGAGATCACTGCAAACTGAGAATATTCCCAATGCATAAAGAAAACTATTTATTTAACTGAAACTTACAGTCAACTCTTTCCCTGATTTAAAAAAAAATTCAACAAGCATGCTGTCATTTCTCTGTTGAATTTGGACTTTTACAAACAAGTAATGCATCCACCTCTAAAGTTTGGATTTTGTACAACTATTAAGTAAAACTTCAGTTACTTTCTCTACTTTTTATTTTGTTAAATTAACAAACAGACATTCCTGGACTGTAGTGTTTTGATTTGACAATTCTCTGATAGGGCAATTTGAAAACTTTAAATTAACTAAAGACTCTTATTTACTAACATCTCTGGAGCCCTGATTCTTAACATGAAAAAAATGGAAGATACTTCTATATTGTATCAAGCTGAATAAAGCAAAAACAAACAAACAAACAAAAAACATTAGTTAGATGATAAAGAAGAGGTTTTGCCATCGATTTTGATTTAGAATCTCTGACTATTGCTTTTGTCCCTTATACATCATTTGATTCTTCTTATTTCTACATGCCAGAACATTTTTTACCTAATACTTTCTTTTTTTAAATTCATTTTTATTGAGATATATTCACATACCATGCAGTCATACAAAGCATACATTCAGTTGTTCACAATACCATTATATAGTTGTGCGTTTATCACCAAAATTAATTTTTGACATTTTCATTACCACACACACACAAATAATAAGCATAAAAATTAAAGTAAAAAAGAACAGCTAAAGTGAAAACACTGGGTGCCATTTTTTCCCCCCATTTTTCTACTCATCCATCCGTACACTGGACAAGGGGACTGTGGTCCATACGGCTTTCCCAATCACATCGTCACCCTGCATAAGCTATATTTTTATACAATCGTCTTCAAGAGTCAAGGGTTCTGGGTTGTAGTTTGATAATTTGAGGTATTTACTGCGAGCTATTCCAATTCACCAGAACCTAAAAAGGGTTGTCCATATTGTGCGTAAGAGTGCCCACCAGAGTGAGCTCTCGGCTCCTTTTGGAATCTCTCTGCCACTGAAGCTTATTTCATTTCCTTTCACATCCCCTTTTTGGTCAAGAAGATGTTCTCCGTCCCACGATGCCAGGTCTACATTCCTCCCCGGGAGTCATATTCCACGTTGCCAGGGAGATTCACTCCCCTGGGTGTCTGATCCCACGCAGGGGGGAGGGCAGTGATTTCACCCAGCAAGTCAGCTTAGCTAGGGAGAGAGGGCCACATCTGAGCAATAAAGAGGCATTCGAGAGAGGCTCACTCAAAGTGGATCAAAGTTCTCAATATAAAAGTACCATAAAACTCCTAGAAGATAATGTAGGGAAACATCTTCAAGACCTGGTATTAGGAGGTCACTTCCTAGACTTTACACCCAAAACACAAGCAACAACAACAACAAAATAGACAAATGGGAACTCCTCAAGCTTAGAAGTTTCTGTACCTCAGAGGAATTTGTCAAAAAGGTGAAGAGACAGCCAACGCAATGGGAAAAAATTTTTGGAAACCATGTATCTGACAAAAGGCTGATATCTTGCATACATAAAAAAATCCTATAACTCAATGACAATAGTACAGACAGCCCAATTATAAAATGGGCAAAATGCGGTCGCAGTTGACTCGTCTGGGGGAGGGTGGCGGCCGGTTGCTAAATCCTAGGCTCTCAGGATTGCTCCGAGGGTACCGGCGGCGGGGGCTCTTTCCCAGAGGCGAGGGCGAGGCGGGGGACTTGGCCAGGTCCCCGGCGGGAGGCGCGCAAAGTATGGAGGGCGGCGAGAAAGGAACAGGCGGGACACGCTTCTTTTAGGGTGAAGAAACCAAGAGAGTTTATTAGGGGAGAGTACAAGCTTATATTGGGCGTTTAGAGGGCGGGGTAGCTGTAGGGGTTAAAGGCTTGGATTGGTTCTGAGAGGGCGCGGAGGTTGATTGAAAAGGGGCGAGAGTTGCTCCCGTAACGGTGTCCGGCGACAATGTATGCGCACCGGTGGTGATGGGAGTTGCGCTGGCAACGGGGAGTGTCCGGGCAAGATAAGGGGGTGGGGAAAAGGCGGTTCCCTCCGGCAAGCCTCCCCTAACATTGGTATTTTTTGGGTGAGGAAATGGGGCCTGCCTCCGGCCTCACTTTCCCAGGCCCGGGGGGCTGTAGAGGGCGCTGTCACCCGTACCCACTACCCTCCCCAGGGGTGGATCCGGTCCCCCAGCCCAGGCCCGCCAAGTTAAAGCGCGTAATCAGTGTCCCGCATTTCCCCCTTCTTTTCTAATTAAAGGAAGAAGCTTACCGGAGAGGTCCGCTAAGGGATGAGGGAAGGGGGGAGGCCGGGGAGGGGAAAAAGGGGTTGACGGTGGCTCAGCGAGGCTGGAGCTCGGCGTTGGTGTGGCGCCCGGGCGCTCGACAGGGGCCTTGCTGCTTGCGGGATGGACGAGGGTGGGGGGTTTAAAGTTGGAGGTTCAGAGAAGCTGGAGCTCGAGGTTGGTGCGATGTTCAGGCGATCGAGAAGGGCCTCGCGGTCGGCGGGTTGACCGGTGGCGGTGAGGTCGCGGAGGGTTGGTTGTCATCTCGGAGTAGGGAGCGTCAGAGGTGGCGAGTCGCTGGTACTGGACTTGCACGAACGAGGAAAAAATAGCATCCGTTTGTTTCCTTATAAGCTGGACAATTCTGCGGATAATGCAGGGTCCTAAGGTGAGAGCTAGAATAATCATTAGTAGGGGGCCGAGGAGAGGGAGGAGGTATGGGAGGAGGGGGGTAAAGATGTGGGACCAATAGCTGGTGGCTTCACGGTCTCTTTTGCGTTGTTCCAGTCCCTCTCGGACCTTTTTTAGGCTGTCTTCGGCGAGACCTGTGGAATTGGCATATACACAGCACTCTTCTCCTAGGGCGGCGCAGAGGCCTCCTTCTTTGAGGAGGAGAAGGTCGAGACCTCGGCGGTTTTGGAGCACTACCTCAGAGAGGGAATTGACAGAATTTTTAAGATGGGAAATAGCGTTTTGTAGGTGACGAATGTCCTCGTCAACAGCCGCCCGGAGGTGAGTTAGGGCGGAGCCTTGACTGGCTAATGCAGCGATTCCGGTGCCAGCGCCTGCAAGACCTAGGAGGGAGGCAATCGTGAGGACGGTGATGGGTTCTCGCTTTTGCAGAGGGGCCGGGGCTGCAGTTCTTTCCAGGCGGAGGAAGAAGTCTTCCTCGCTGTGGTATAGGACCCTAGGGATAAGGACAATTAGGAGGCAAGTTTCATTAGTTGTATTGAGGGTTTGCACGTTAAGGCAGGGGGTAAGTCCTGTAGAGGAGCAGAGCCATTGGGAGGAGTTATGAGGAATGAGAAATTTTGCAGAGCTGCTGGGAGATGAGTAGTCGGCACAAGCTGTGAGGTTGGGAGAGTTACTTGAGCGAGGGCGGATGCACTTTCCTGTAAAGGAGACTGAATGAAAGGTTAGGGGGACGGCAGAGGTATTCCAATTGCATTCCGAGGGGCTGTCCTCTGTGTTTTCTGAAAAGGAGAGGTTGGAGGCAACTGGCTCATACAGGGAGGAGGAGGTGGAGAGGCAAAGCCAGCAGGAGGAGGTAAGATTGGGGTTGGAGGAATTCACTGAGGTGAAGGCCGCTTGGATAAGGCTGAGGAGGGGAGAGGAGTAACGGGCGGGGGGCGGACGAGGTTGGGGTGGTGGTGTTGGCAACGCGCCGTTTGCAGCTGAGGTGCGGCTGGTTGGAGCTGAGGTGCGGCTGGAGAGCTGTGGAAAAAGGGGGTTAATGACTTTGTTGGGGCCAACGCCGCTCGGATCGGTGGCGGTGGGGTGTCTTTTTTGTATAGAGAAAAGACCACCCCAATCATAGCCCTCCATGTAGAGGCGGAGGCCATATGTGCGGCCACTAAGCCAATTGTCTTCGCCGGGGTTTTTTACCTTAAGGGTTATATTGCGCCAATTTGGCTTTGTCCATGACACTTGGAGGTGCTGATCTTTATTGGGAGCTTCAGACCATCCGTAGGCCATTGTTTCACACCCCCAGGAGGGGCAATAAAAATGCGAGGGGTCAGCACAGCCTTTGCCTGTGGAGGGACACATGTAATAACCAGAAACGAGGCCGCCTTGACATTGATTACGTAACCAATTATCGTTGTATAAGCCTGTGGATTGAACAAAATTACAAATGCTGGCAGTGAACGAAGGAGCCTCGGCTGTAACATTATAGAGGAGGTCCTTCTCTATTCCCCCTATGATATGGACTGTCCAGTTAAAAGGTTGGTGTAGAGAGTTGGCCTGGGTGGAAGAGGCGAGGGTTAACATGGCTATTAGAAGAGAAGCTATGCTTGGGTGAGGGTTATGGAGGTGCAGGGGGCTGGCTTTTGCCCGTCTATAGAGGCGTATAATTTCTCTGATTTCTTGTTTTTCCGGGGTTTCACCCGGACTGGGGTCCAGGCTCAGGTGTACTGTTGTCATCTGGTGCGTTATGCTGCGGAGACGACGGCGTTCTCGTCTCGTCAGACGCGTGGCTGCTGGTGGCGGGCCGGATTCCCCTTCCTGGGATCCAGATTGGTTGTGCTGCATCATCTGGGAAAACACAAGCAAACCCGCGCCCCTGGGCGAGGAGTGGGGAGGGACCCTTCCAGGCATTATTCTCTGGGTCCTTCCAGTAGACCATCGGGGCCTGGGTGGGCCTATACGAGGGCCCCCAATGTTTATGTAGGGGCGAAAGCCCTTCCTTATTGAATGTGAGTAGATTAAGGTGAATAAGGGCTGCTATGATAAGGTCCCCTGGAGTTGCCTGGGGGAGCATTGCCCTCTCTTTTTCAACTTGTGTTTTTAAGCGGCGATGGACTGCTTCCACAGTGGCTTGCCCCTGTGGATTATAGGGGATGCCGAAATGATGGGTGATGTTATATAACTGAAGAAAGGCCGCAAAGGAGGCACTGCGATAGGCAGGCCCATTGTCCGTTTTTATGTCCCAGGGGACTCCCATGAAGAGAATTCCCTGTCTTAGGGCCTTGATACAGTGTTTGGCCGTTTCCCCGGCGAGGGGGACTGCATAACACATGGCTGAGAAGGTGTCAATCATTACATGTACATACTTGAGGCGCCCAAAGGACGGAACGTGAGTTACATCCATTTGCCATCTAGAATTGGGTTTTAGGCCTCGTGGGTTGACTCCCTGAGGTTGCAGGGGGCCAAGCGGCGCAAAGGGCGCACAAGTTGCACAATTGCGGACAAGATGTTTACAGGTATCTAGGGGGAGGCCACATAAATGATGCAATGACGTAGCCGAAAAGTGAAACCTGGAATGCAATAACTTGGCCTGGTTAACAGTATCCCCCGGAGGGGCCGCTGTGTGAGTTAGCATAGCTTGGGTAGTCTGAGCTGAGACCGCTTGGTCTACTATACTGTTGCCATTAGCCAAGGGCCCCGGAAGGCCTGAGTGACTACGAATGTGGCTAACGAACCAAGGATCCTGTCTATGCTCTAAGATGCTTCTGAGGTCAGAAAGTGCTTTATCGATGGCCGAGTTCCCGGGGAAAAAGGTGGAAAATGCAAGGACTCGGCAGACCTGATACGTGTAGAGGCTGTCAGTGAAAATATTTACTGGGTGGTTGCAGTGGGCGTTTAGCGCGTATGACACTGCCAGAATTTCCCCCACTTGGACTGAATGAAGGTTGACATAACTGAATAGGCGGGGTTCCGGATGGTCCTGCGAATAAGAGAGGAAGGCGAAACGGGTTTTGGAGGCGTCAGTAAAGACGGTAGTGGCACCCGGGATGGGTGCAGAGGAGGGGAAAGGATGGAAGGGGCTGCAGAAGGGAAGCTTGGCGAGTCCCTGTAACAGCCGATGGCTAGGATAGTGGCAGCTGAATTCCCCATGAAATCCTTCTAAAAGGATTTGCATGTCCGGGTTGTCACGTATAAGCAGGCGGGTTTGGCCTGCGTCTAGGGGCCAAACAATTTTTTCTGGCGGCTCTCCGAATACATGAACAGCCAGGGTGACTAGATCTGAAGCTAGGCTGATCCAGAGCCGCACTGCGGGGCAAATTTTTCTAAGCCGGCTTTTAGCAGGGTGCACCCAAAGTAGAGGGCCTTCCTGCCACAGGCAGCCCATGGGTGTGCCGGGCGTAGGAAGGATGAGTGCTATAAGATTGCCCTCTTTAGTGCTGAACCTGTTGAGACAGCAGGCGGCGAGTGCCTTGTTAATTGCGGCAATGGCTTCCTTTGCCTCCTGGGTGAGCTTAATGCGCCGGGAGATTGCTAGCGGCGGGGCTTCAGGGACACTCAGCAGCATAAAGAGTGGTTGGAGCTGTGCGGTGGTGATCGGCAACGCAGAGCGGAGCCAATTGATCTGACCGCAGAGCTGTTGAAGCTCAGTGATAGTGACCCGATCCGGTAGGTCCAGCTGGGGAGCGGACGGGGTAATGGTTTTATCAATACTAAACCCTAAGAAGGCTAATGGTGGCACAATTTGAACTTTATCGGGCTGAACCGTAAGGCCGAGGTCAGCTAAATTAGTGGTGAGGTCTTTGAGGATTAGAGGAAGCGCCTCGGCGTCCTCAGAGGCCACCAAGATGTCATCCATGTAATGGATGAGCATGGCCTGCTTTCGCAGGGGGGCCACTGCGTGATTAACATACATTTGGCAGATGGCCGGACTGTTACGCATCCCTTGAGGGAGGACTTTCCATTGGTACCTGCTAGCCGCGCCCGCGTGATTGGGGACGGGGACTGTAAAGGCAAAGCGCGGGCGGTCTCGCTCATGTAGCGGGATGGAAAAGAAACAGTCTTTGATGTCAATGGTGGCTACATGATAGTGGGCCGGGATGGCCACCGGATGGGGGAGGCCAGGCTACGGGGAACCCATGGGAAGAATATGCTTATTGATTTCCCGCAGATCATTGAGGAGCCTAAATTTCCCTGTGGCTTTTTTATGAATAACAAACACTGGCGAATTATAGGGACTAGTAGAAGGCTCTATGTGGCCAGCGTCCAATTGTTGTTGGACAAGGGCTTGGAGTGTTACTAATTTATGTGTGGGAAGGGGCCACTGCTCCACCCATATAGGTTCCTCAGTATCCCACTGCAAAGGAACGGGCGCTGGAGGTGTTAAACGAGCAGTGGCGCACATTATTGGGGGGGCTGCGTGGTAAGCACTGCCCCAGAGGCGGCGAGGATGTCACGGCCCCATAAAATTTGGTCTATGGTGTGTAGAAATAACGGGCGGAAGGTGCCTGAGTGGCCCTCTTCATCCTCCCACTTAATGGGCCTTATGGCCTGAAGAGAGGTGGAGGTACCAGTGGCTCCCACTACCGAGGGACCATCGAGAACCATGCACATGGTGGCATACTGAGCGGGCATGCAAGAGACCTCTGCCCCTGAATCGAGCGTGCCCGTGTACCATTGCCCCTCTATTCTTAACTTACGAGTAGGCTTTTCTGGGGTGATAGGGACTGTCCAGAGAAGCGTTTTACTGCCGGTGAAGTGATTAGTTTTATTAGAACCGGCCGGCACGCTGCCTCTTAGGGGCGGGGCTGAGGCTTGCCCCGCTTGGAGTTTAAAGCTTGCTCAGTGCCCTGGTGCTGACTGCCGTCAGGGCACCAGGGATAGCAGAGGTTTTTTAAGCTATTCTTGCTAAGATCTCTGGGGCTGCTCTTGCAGTCGCGCGCCCAGTGATAGCCACGCTGGCAGCGTGGGCAAGGAGTGGGAGGGGGGCGCCCATTACGCTGCATGAAAGGTAGGCGGTTGATTTCTGCATTGGGGCACTCCCGTGCAAAATGACCGCTCTGCCCGCACTTAAAACAACCGGTGGTGGCGGCTAAGGCGGCAGTGACAGCGCCAGAGACAGCCTGGGCTAGGGACGCGGCAGCTGGGTCAAAGGCGCTGCAGGCGAGAACCCAGTCATCTAGACTTTTTTCCCTCAAGGGGAGAATGGCTTGCTTACAGGGGGGGTTAGCCCCTTCTAGAATGAGTTCTCGGGTGAGAGCTAGCTGGGCTTGGGGGTTGCTAACTTTTCTAGCGCAGGTTTCTTCGACTCTGGATACGAAGGTGGCGAAAGGTTCGTTTGGCTCCTGGAGGAGCTTGGTAAAGCTGTCAGGTCGACGGGCAGAGCAGTTGGCAAACGCGCGTAAGGCGATGCCTCTGAGGATAGTCCAGAAGGTGGCAGGGACATTAATATAAGCAGACGCATTTAGAAACGCTCCCGTGCCTAAATAGGCTTCGGGGGGATGATAGACTCCAGTGGCTGCGTCTTGCTCACTTTGCTTAGCTGCTTCCGCCTGGAAGTGAGCACGCCAATCAATAAACTGGCCGGGGTTAAGAATGGAACGGGCAAGCGAGGCCCAGTCTTGGGGGATGCAAAAGTCCATGCCGAGATCCTGCAGTATTTGGGAAGCGTATGGGCTACCTAACCCGTCCTCCTTGACGGCCCTGCGAAGCTGCTTAATAGTATTAGAGTCAATGGGATACCAGTCATACGGTTTCTGTGGTGTGGGGGTAAGGTTAAGAGGAAAGCAGCGAAAGGCACGAGAGAAAGGAGGACGCGCTTGCAGAGGGCTTGGCGCGGGAGTGGGGGTAGGGGGAGCGTTGCCCCAAGGGTTGCCTTGAGGTGTAGAAGGCAGCCAGGGGTTGTTAGTTGGCAGGGTGGGAGGAGCGGCGGCAGCTGCCGGTAGCGGCTCCGAGGGGGAGCTCGCCGGAGGGGGAGGCGGAAGTGGGAGGCCCCAAGCGTCGCAAGACGGCGGCGCGGTGGGAGTGGCTAAGGCATAAGATGGTGGACTAGCTCCGCCCTGTGAAAGGGCGGGGTAAAGCGCATGCGGTTTCCGGCCCAGCTTAGGGCTGACGTCATCGCCGGAGCACTTCCTCCCCTCGATGGAAGAAGAAGGAGGAAGTTCGCCATCTTGGCGAGGCTTAGTATTGCTTTGTTTTTGGGGGGCGATTTCGAGCGCGTTGTTAATTTGCTCGACTAAGGATTCTGTGTCCGAATCGTGGTCTACATTAGTATCGCTGTCTGAATCTGTTGGCTGGGTTGATAGGGCCTCCTTAGATTTAATGGGGCCTCGATCAGGGGGAAGGGAGCCTTGAAGGCAGGAGCGGACGGTTATTAAGGTGGGGAGCAAGCCGGGAGGGAAGCGCTTGCTCTCATGTTCCATGGCGTTGGTGACCCGATTAATAAGGCGATCATAAGTAACAGGGTCCCAAAGATGGCAAGTGGTGAGCCATGGGTTAAAGGGCAGCAGGAGGTCCCAGTATACCTGCAGCTGCCGGACAGACACTTTACAGCGATGTGTGTCTAGGAGACCCGCCAGAGCGCGAACTTGGGGTGCTTGGCGTGCAGATAGACGATTACCCATAGCGGAGTGAGAAAAGAAAAAAAAGGGGGGTTGATTATTGAGTAAAGAAAATGAGGTAAACTGTGGCAGCGAGGCCGAAGGAGACGGTGAGAATAGAAGGCAGGAGCCTCTAGTAGCGAGAGCAGTTTGGGGGGGGGGGCGGTCGCAAAGAGGCACACCGCGCGAAACAAAGAAACAAAGACACAGAGGACCACAGCAAAGTAATGGAGGGGAAGAGGGAAAGCGACTGGAGGAAGAGTGTTAGGAGGAATGTGGGGGATATAGGAAGAAAAGACGAAAGGTAATCAGGGGCAAGAGTTAGGTTAATGCGGGAAAGGAAGAGCGGCCCGGGCGCGGAGCGGCGTGGGAGAGGCGGCTCCAGACGTGGAGCGGCGAGGGAGGGGCGGCTCCGCGGGGCGGCGAGGGAGAGGCGGCCCTTACTTTGCAGGCGAGGAGAAGGGGAGCTGGAGAGGCGTCCGGGCGAGCGGGTGGTTTCACTGGACCGCTGCGTGGAGAGGACTTTTAATTCCAGGGGCCCCACGTTGGGCGCCAGTTGCGGTCGCAGTTGACTCGTCTGGGGGAGGGTGGCGGCCGGTTGCTAAATCCTAGGCTCTCAGGATTGCTCCGAGGGTACCGGCGGCGGGGGCTCTTTCCCGGAGGCGAGGGCGAGGCGGGGGACTTGGCCAGGTCCCCGGCGGGAGGCGCGCAAAGTATGGAGGGCGGCGAGAAAGGAACAGGCGGGACACGCTTCTTTTAGGGTGAAGAAACCAAGAGAGTTTATTAGGGGAGAGTACAAGCTTATATTGGGCGTTTAGAGGGCGGGGTAGCTGTAGGGGTTAAAGGCTTGGATTGGTTCTGAGAGGGCGCGGAGGTTGATTGAAAAGGGGCGAGAGTTGCTCCCGTAACGGTGTCCGGCGACAATGTATGCGCACCGGTGGTGATGGGAGTTGCGCTGGCAACGGGGAGTGTCCGGGCAAGATAAGGGGGTGGGGAAAAGGCGGTTCCCTCCGGCAAGCCTCCCCTAACATTGGTATTTTTTGGGTGAGGAAATGGGGCCTGCCTCCGGCCTCACTTTCCCAGGCCCGGGGGGCTGTAGAGGGCGCACTCACCCGTACCCACTACCCTCCCCAGGGGTGGATCCGGTCCCCCAGCCCAGGCCCGCCAAGTTAAAGCGCGTAATCAGTGTCCCGCAGCAAAAGATATGAAAAGACAGTTCTCTGAAAAGGTAATACAAATGGCCAAGAAACACATGAAAAATGTTCAGCTTCACTAGCTATTAGACAGATGCAAATTAAGACCACGATGAGATACCATCTTACACCAATTAGAATGGCTGCCATTAAACAAACAGGAAACTACAAATGCTGGAGAGGATGTGGAGAAATTGGAACTCTTATTCATTGTTGGTGGGACTGTATAATGGTTCAGCCACTCTGGAAGTCAGTCTGGCAGTTCCTTAGAAAACTAGATATAAATTTACCCTTCGATCCAGCAATTGCGCTTCTCTGTATATACCCGGCAGATCTGAAAGCACTGACACAAACAGATTATCTGCACGCCAATATTCATAGCAGCATTATTCACAATTGCCAAGAGACAGAAACAACCCAAATGTCCTTCAACAGATGAGTGGAAAAATAAAATGTGATATATACACATGATGGAATGCTACACGGCAGTAAGAAGGAACGATGTTGTGAAACATATGACAACATGGATGAACCTTGAAGACATAATGCTGAGCGAAATAAGCCAGGCACAAAAAGAGAAATATTATATGCTACCACTAATGTGAACATTGAAAAATGTAAAATAAATGGTTTATAATGCAGAATGTAGGGGAACTAGCAATTGAGAGCAATTAAGGAAGGGGGAACGATAACCCAATAAGAACAGATAAGCTATCATGGGTAAATTTAATGTTCTGGGAATGCCCAGGAATGACTATGGTTTGTTAATTTCTGATGGGTATGGTATGAACAAGTTCACAGAAATGTTGCTATATTAGGTTATTTTCTTGGGGTGGAGTAGGAACATGTTGGAAGTAAAGTAGTTATTTTAGGTTAGTTGTCTTTTTCTTACTCCCTTGTTATGGTTTGTTTGAAATGTTTTTTTATTGTATATCTTCTTTTTTTAAAATTTTTTTTGATATAGTTCATTTAAAAAAAAAAGTTAATTAAAAAAAATGAAAAATACATGCAGAGCCCCCTTGAGGAGCTGGTTGAGAATGCAGGGGTGTTGGGCTTCCCCACCTCGATGGTTGCTGATGTGCTCATAGACATGGGGACTGGTAGTTTGATGGGCTGGGCCCTCTACCACGGGACTTGCCCTTGGCAAGACTGTTGCTGCAAAGGAGAGGCTAGGCCTAATATTTTCTTAATGGAAGAATTTCTCTTAAGAAAGAACACATGAAGAGTATAAAACTATCAAAACATATATCATGCCCATCCTCTCATCCAATTAGTGGTAAAAGGAAATGATGACTATTGAATAACACAAACATAGAACCAAGAGGATTAATTTAAAAACTGGTACCAGAGAATGGGAAGCAGAAATTCCTGGAAAGTCCCAATTCCCAAATCCACCCCATCTCATTTGAATATCTTGATATCCACATAATCACACACAGGATTTATTTTAGAACAAAATTGGTTACAGAATGATTATAGGGTACCCCAAGGGAAGGGAAGATATATTAGTAGTGAAGTGTGGAGGGCAATCATTAAGTTTTTGTGAATATGGAATTAAGCACAGACCTCATCTTAAATTTTCAAAATCATCTTGTAGGGAAGATGAAGTTGGGTGGGGAGGAGTGAGAATGGGTTCAGGACTATGTGGAAATGGGATCTGCCATTGCCTGCTTTGTAATTGTCTGCATTCTAAAACACTTTCCTTTGATGACTTGCTTACTCCCAATAGCATTTAATGGGAAAAGCAAGCATCTCATGCCAACATTTTAGATAAGATTTAAAAATACTCAGGAGACCTGACAACACACCGATTTAAATCAATGTGGGACTGGGATGAGGTCCTTTTTGTTTTTTCTAAAAGTCAATTTTGATGGGGATTGGTTGAGATCCTGAGCTGTGCATGCACAGTCTCATCAATGAAAGGTCTAGGAATATCCATAGCAGAGGTGACTTATGTGTGAGCCAGTGTTCACCAGCTGACAGTATTACCTACCTCAGGTTATTACCTTCTTCTGTTTATTACCTACCACTATTACCTGTCAGACTCCACTCTGGTCTGGACTGATATGTGGGATATATTTGAGAGGTTAAAACTCTTACAGAAAATTTGCTAAAGGAAAAGGCGTGTAAGAGCTATCTATTGTTATAAAATACTGACATTATGATTTGAAAGTCAAATCTCTCGAGCACAAGGCAACTAAAAGTTATTATTTGTCAAATACTAAGAATTCACTGAAAAATACATTTTTATGGTTATAGAAATGACTGAGCTGTTCAGCTCCTTACATTTGATACCATCCAGCCACAGACTATTGCATTTAAATTCAGAAACTGTGAATGCTATTCAGAGATTTTATGACTTCCTTGGAATCTTAAACGCTCTCTTGTTGAAAATGCTAGTGTCAAATTTCTTGCTTTGGCTAGTGGCTAAGGTATTACCCATTAGATGATAATTCAAACTCAGTAATTTTTTTTTTTTTCCTCTCTCTCAGTCATTTTTTTTTTTTTTCTTTTTGGTTCAGGTATTCAGATGAAGGGTTAAAGTATAATTTTCAAGAGTTATAATAAACATGACTGTCATACAATTAGAGAATGGACATGTGTCCAAGATGATTTAATTCATGAATGAGGAAACCAGCAGGGCTGTAAAGCAGATCCAAAGGTCCAGAAAGATAACATTTGCAACTTTACTGAAAAAATGTAAGAGTCAAAATCTAACTTCATAAATCTGGTACTTAAATTAATAGCGTATCAATAGTAGATAACAAGTCAAAAAAAGGAACATTCTCCCGAGAATATAAATAATACTTGGGGGTGTCAGTTAAAATATGACATGAAAAACTATGTTTCTTTTGCCTTATTCCTAAGTTTTGGGTATAAAATGTTTTTAAAAGACTATCAATTGAAATGCTATTTTGCATAACACTGCTCTAGAGTGTTTACTGGCCTAGAGTATTAGGGGCAGAGTCTGAGCTCATTACCACTAACAAATAATCTCTACTTTGGTTGAGATTCCTTGGCAGGCAGTATCTGTGAGACAATGGGAAATTTCAGAGTGCCTGCCCTATTCATTTGGAGATTGTACATAATTATAACCTGAATTAAAACTCTATAAATCATAGGAGTTACATAGATACATCTGTAGACTAAATGGTAGGTTATAAGGTAATGAATGAAAGAAAGTAAAGAATGGAAAGGGGCATAATAAAGAGTCTTGACTCCATTTTGATGTTTGACTGTTGTAAATTTTTGAGCCCCACCATTCCCCTCCCCTCTTGGGAAGGCTCATCAAGCTACAAAAGCCCAGCTGAGTGCTTCCTCCTTTGGCACCCATGGGAAGTTAAAACCTGTCTGCCCCTGAATGTGGGAAACTTCACTCCAGCTCCACCCCTTAATCACCATTAAATACCCAAGGAAGTCTCCTTTCCCTGCTCTCTCAAGAGTCATTTCTTGACCCGCTTGTCAAGCCTACCCTGCTTTCCCAAGAAAAATTCACTATGTTGGTAATAAACTTTATACTCTCCTGACATGCATGTGGCATTGTCAGTCTCAACATCAAAACAAATTTTGGGTGGGTGTCCATTTTGCTTCTGTACAGTGAACTACAAGTTTTTAGGGAGTGTTGTATTGAGAAGAAGGGCCAGAGAAGGCATCACTGAAAAGGGACTGCTTTAGTGAAAATCCAAAATATGTGAGATTGTGAGCCACGTGGATATCTTGGAACAACGCGTTACAGGAAGAGGGAATAGATCATGCAAATGCCTGGAGGAAGGACATGCTGTGAAGTCAAGAAACAGCAAAAAGGTCAGTGAGTCTAGAGTGGAGAGAGCAACGTGGAGAGTAGGAGTGGAAGACTAGAGAAGTTATGGGGAGGAACAGATCAGGTAAGATCTTATTGGTCATTATTAAGACTTTTCAGCTTTTTCTCTGAGTAAGATGGGAAGATCTAGAGAAACTTGGAGCAACCTAAGGTAATTAGAATGAGTGTAATCTAACTTCCAGTTTAACAGAATCACTGTGTTGCTTTTTCCAGAATAAACAAAGGTTGTGTGAGAGCACGAAATACTTAGGAGGCAAGAAATGATAGCAAGTTTAGACTTGGATGGTAGCAGTGGCAGTAGTAGGAGGTGATCATGTTCTCTTCTGAAGGTGAGCCAACAGGATTTCCTCAGATTGGATATTGAGTGTGAGAGAGCGGTGTCAAGAATGACTACAAATTTTGTGGCCTAGGCAAATGGAAGAATGGATCATAGAAGATCCATGATGAAGAACGGAAGTAAAGCAAAGTCAAGTATAATACAAGATAAAGAAAAATTCTTGTTACATCATAGGGATGGGACAAGACAATTTACTTTAAGGTGACAGAGTGATAAGACCAAGAAACAAGGCAGAATATCACCGTACTTGCACAAAGAAAAGGAAATATTTCAGTTTTGATTTTCTAGCATGAGAGGGGAAAGAAGCAAAGAGAGGAAAATGTCATCAGGTTCAAAGAGGAAAACATTCCCATTTCCTTATGATAATTCCCCATGGCCCGAATGGCTTTACCAGTGATGTCATTTTATCCAATTTTGGTCTTTGTTTATAAGAGGTTTGTATGCAAAACAATATAACTGGTTCATTCCTCTTAATTTTCAGCCAAGGCCACTACTTACAAATTTCTGACATTTCTTAGGTAAGTTATTGATCAAAGAATCTCTATATGTTAAATTTGGGGATTTAAGAGAGGCTTAAAGGGCATTTTAAATACCCTAATTATTCCCAGTGAAATATCAGAGATACATTCACCATAATGTAACATAAAGTAAGCTTAATTCACACTGTAGGTGTGAAATTTCTGAGATGAAATTTTACTTTTCAGCTGGGTGTGTTGGCATCTTGTACATGCAGCTTGAGTTCCACAGAGAATGAATCAGAATCTGCAGGAGTTGTCATCATAACCTCTAAACTACTGAACTGAGGGGCTATGAATATAGTTTTTGTTATTTAAAGTCTCCATGGTGGATGTGGCCATTAGATCTCGAAAAAACGGATGTTAAATATTAAGAAGCTATAATTCCCCAGCATATGTAGGTACCTGGGATATATTTAATCATCTCCTGACATAGAGAGCAATTACCTCTGCCTGTTGCATTCTATCAATCAGCTGGTTTACTTAAGTTCTAGGCATTGACTTTTTGTTAATGACCACATTAGTTTAAAAATCATTGTCACCTCTGTTTGTTGTAATGAAATGTGGAATTCGATAGTGGTAAAGGTTGTTGCAAAATTCTGTGAATATATTAAAAACTATTGAACTGACACTTTAAAATGATGAATTTTATGATATGTGAATTATATCTCATGAAAGATGTTATATATATAAAAAATGAAACATACAAGCCATGATGCCCTGCTTACAGCCTCTCAAGGAGATGTACTGGATAACATGGAGTGTATCTGGGGCTTTCCTAAATGCTGTGAGCAGTGGGAATTACCAGGACAGCACTGAATGATGACTCTCATCACTGTAAGTGTTAATTCTGGGTGCTCACTTTCTTCTCCACCCTTGAGGTCATAAACAACTAATAGGCATTCTATATCATCCTAGTAGTAGAGTGGTATATGATTTACTAGTTTGAGCTCATGGTAGGATAATAAGTACCCAACTTAAAGAGCTGTCCAAAAATGACATATGCCTATACCATAATGTCCCCATGAATATGGGAACACTTTCACCATCAACCTGAAAGCAGGATAATGTTTTAATGATTTACTTAAAGTCACATAACAATTTTATAGTGGAAGATCCACGAATCTTTGTACCATTTTTTCCCATGTAGATTGACAACCTGTCCATTTTTTAAAAGTAAAAAAAATTCAGTTAATAATCAAGATATTTCAATGTAGTCATTAGTAGACTAGGGGTTGCAAACTGGTGGCCCATAAGCCATAGGAAGGTTGTTTGGTTGCTTTCCTTTGTTTTCAGGACAATAAACATAAGCAGGTATTATGTCAGTTATGAATTCAAGGTGCTTAGCACCCATTTCCATTTAAATTAATTTGTTATTTTCCCACCTTCCAGGAGGTACAGTGTTTCAGTGTGAGACCCATTCCCTTAAGAATCTAAAAGCCCTGTTATCTCTTAGGTGTTTATGATAGGTTTGCCAATAATAGCTCATCTCAGAGTTTGCCTGCCGCACTCTCCTTTTTTAAAATAACTAGGCTGATTGAAGATTAGGGCTAATTTAACTTCTCCTAAGTGTGTCTTTGATTTACTCTAAGTTTGGTAAGATTTTAGAGAATTCAACATTGTTTACCAAATGCCCTGGTTTTCTCCCTTAAGTTTCCCTCCTTGGAGGCGGTTTTACACCGTTGACTCTTGAACTTAAGAGTGATTATGTGAACTTGCTTTGTCTAAACACATGTTGACAAAAGTGATTTATAACACTTCCATACAGACACTTTATGATCCAAAATATGATCTGACATTTTTCTTTTTTCCTCTACTCTACTCATAGGTAAGGACTAAGACATTGATAATTTTTCCTTTCAACTTTGAACATTCTCCTTTCATTGATACTGACCCTCTGCTTCTCCCTTGGCCTAGCCTGTTTGTTTTTGCTATTGAAGAGTATCTCTTTGAGTGACTTAGCTGTCAGCTAATTCTTGAAGCCCTCCACTATTGCACACTACCTTGACCTTGGCATTTTCTAAGCAGAAGAGAAAGAAGAGGTAAACTAGAACCACATCCCTCTCCAAAAGGAGAAGATACTTCTGTTAGAAGTACGATAGTGCCAACCGGATAATTGAAATGAACCCCACTCTCATTCCTTCATCTTGATTAAGGAGGAGGTTAGCAAGTATGATACCCGAGGTGTCTCAAAGTATGTTCCCATCACCCATGTCCCCTTGACCTCCTGCATCTGAGAGTGCTCAGACCGTGCCATTGTGTATCTGGATATCAATCCTATTGGTACTGGGGACTACCCATTTCCCTACAGGGTTCACATGTCTCACTCTCATTTAAGCAGTCTCTGTGCTGAGCTCTAAGGCAGGAGAAATGGAGGTACCACTTTTCCCAACCTACCAAGCTTTTAGCCCCACCCACATCCAGAAGAGGGTGTCAGCCTTTCCCCTTCCTTTCCTTTTCTCACCCCCTTCTAAAATTCCTGTGAAGGGGGTTATACTGCTTTTCCAGAGCTAGGCCAGTTAAATTCTTTGGTGTGTGTGCTATTTTCACATTTCTTTTCATTTGGCCTCATGCTGGAGAGTTCGATTCTCCTCCTTACTGCAGCATGACTAACAAGTGTGGGAGCTGGTTAAGCAGTCTTTGCACGACTGGTTGTCTTCGTGTCAGATTTGGATGCTAGACCTTGACAGGCAGTCAGGAAGGGAAAAATGGAGTCAAGGTGGGGAAGCAAGAACAAGCTGGCTCAAAAGCATGAGCTAGAACTCATGATAGACTGAAACTTGTGTCAGTTTTTCTTTTGCTTCTGACCTTAGTGGAATGGGTATCCTGTAGCAGCTGGGCCCTTAGTCATAAAGCTAAACATGTACACTTGGCCCCAGAGTTGGAGAAGCCAAAATAGGAACCAAAGGAAGATGGAGCAGTTGCAGGCCCAGTTGTGCCTCTCATCAGTGACATGAGTGAGCAGATCAGCAACAAATGGTATAAGTTACAAAAAGGCTCTGCTTTACTTCCACCCTCCAAATCTAGCACAAGAATCTCTCTTATGGCTTATCCTAAATGGAAACACCCAGGAGAAGGAATTATGGGAAATATAGTTCAGTTTAGCCAAGGTGACATCTTGCAAAGCACCACACTGGATCCTCTTCAGATGGCCCAGAGTTTTCTCTGAAAAATACTTTCCTCTTCCTATTTTTATGCAAGAAAGCAGAAGATAATCAACTTCAAAACTTTTGCCTGTAATCATTCTGAAGTTTTAAGTCTAAGTAACTTGGAAAATGGTGGAAGCCACCCTCAAACATTAGTAAGAAAAGACAAAGATTGTGGTTTTGAGAGTGGCAGAAGTTTCCCAGAATCAAGTCTATTGCATTTGAGTTGCCATAAGCTCTGCCCTTCCTGTGCAAATGAAGTTTGTAAAATTTATTGGCATTCACTATATTCTATGGAGTACCTAAAATACACATTTTTAATACCTTCTATGATAAAGGTACTGTTTCTCTTAGTTTTACAAATGAAGAAATACACCTTCAGGTTTAAGAAACTTGCTCAAGTTCACAGAGTAAATAATTGGCAGACCCAGGATTTGAAACCAGGCAGACCTAACTGGGATCCCACAGGCTCACACTGTACAACACTGCTTCCCATTGGCTGCCTATAGTTGGGACCACTCCATGCTTTGTTGTCATAGAAATCAGAGGCTTGATCCTAGCAAACTTCTCTAGCAAGTCTTAGAGGCTAAGAGTAGCAAGGTGGGGTGAATGTTTTGTGTCAACGTAATAGTATTGTGGGAAATTCTATCTTCATTGTTCATTAAGGTATTTTTTCCTAAGTTGCTCACTATCAAATAGTATTTTCTGGGGAAAAAAACAGACGGGAATGAAATGTCAGAAGAAATATTTTGTCTATCTTGTCTGTGTTATTGGAGGAGATTATCATAATTTAGCCCTCTAGTTCTTTATTAATTTTCTATTGCTGTGTAACATATCACTGTGAATTTACCATCTTAAAACAATACACATTTATTATCTCAGAGTTCTGTAGGTCAGAAGTCTGGACAGGCCCAGATGGATTCTTTGCTTAGAGTCTCACCTGCCTAGAATCAAGAAGACAGCCAAGCTGAGCTCTTATCTGAGGCTCTGGGCAAACATCTGCTTCCAAGCTTCTATAGGTTGTTGGCAGAATTTATTTCACTGTAGTTGTTGGACCGAGGTCCCTGTTTCCCTTCTGGTTGTTGACTGGGGTTTGTTCTCAGCTACTTGGGGGCCCTAACCAGTCCTTGCACATGGCCCCTGTTCCTGTTTGCTAATGCTGCTGTTATGCAAAATACCAGAAACTTTATAAAGGGGATTTGTTAGGTTACAAATTTACAGTTTTAAGGCCATAAAAATGTCCATACTAAGGCATCAAAAAAATGATACCTTCACTGAAGAAAGACTGATGGCTTTCAGAACACCTTTCTCAGCTGGGAAGGCATGTGGCTGGTGTCTGTTGGTCCTTTTCTCCCAAACTCTGTGTTTCATCTCTTAGCTTAGCACCTCTAGATGTCCTTCTGTCTGCAACTCCAAGCATCTCTAAACATCTGGGTCTGTGTTGGCTCTTAGCTTCTCTCTTAAATACTCCAGTGAACCAATCAAGAGCCTCTCTGAATGGGTGGGGTCCACACCTCCATGGAAATAATTCAGTCAGAGGTTCCACCCTAATCAAAAGACTAATCAGTCTGCCCCCACAAGATTGCATTGAAGAATATGGCTTTAATATATCCATACTGGCACAGCCCCCTCCATCTTCAAAGCCTGCAACAGTGTGCCAAATCTTTCCCATGCTTTCAATCACTCTGAATTCTCCTTCTACTCCCAGCTAAAAACAAACAAACAAACAAACAAAAAACTCTGCTTTTAAAGGGTTCATTCAATTTGATTAAGACCACCTAGATAAATCCTTTTACCTTATAATGTAACATAATAACAGGAGTAATACTGGGTGATGGTCGTTGAAACCATCTTAAAATTCTACCTTCCACAAGTTTTATAATCTGTGACAATATAGAAGGACCCAAGCTAGTAGTTTGGGGCAAATTAAGACATGCACTAACTTCAAATTATGAAATGAAATATTGTGATGAAAAAGATTGCATTTAATGTGAACATTAAATGGAAATTTATCAACTCTCCCCAAGAGGCTTATCAAAATGTATAACCTACTTTTTGTAATTTGGTCAGGCACAAGAATGAGTTATTCTTAATTCAGGGAGGTTAAAAAACTATCAAGGTGAACTTTGTTAAAATGTCATGGAATATACATGTATAAAGCCTTTTCTTGGTATCTTGCTCTGGTTTGTCCTAATACTCCTGACATGCTTGAACTTGAAGCAGAATATAGAACCTTGCCCTTTATATATGCATATTTTCCTCATATTTGCATCTGTTTGCATGATAGGGCCAAATATGTTGAAAGTAAAACAACCAATGGCATCGGCCATTCTGTAGAGGTTAAGATCCACAAAACATTTCACTGAAAAGTGGGAGATTCCAGCAGGTTAACATAGTCAAAACAATTTAAAAAGCCCCTCTCATGTCCCCTTCCTCTTTTCATCTAGATTTTTATCTTTGTTCCTGATTGGCTCACTGCTCTTCCATAGCTCTTGAATGGAGTCTGTGACCATGAATATAGCAATTATCTTAAGTAGCAAGGCATTCATTTTATCATTTTAAGCATCATTAAATATCTAATGATTCCTTACAAGAGCTTTTGGGCAGTTCATTCAATTACCCCAGCAAGGTGGTGCCAATGGATAATTGCCTCAAATTTATACTGGACTCTGATAAAATAAAACTGACCTTGGTTTTATTGTATCTTAATCTCTCTTCTGTTCTCTCCCATTCTTTCTAGATTTAACCTTCCTTCAAGATTCTTCCACCTCCCCATCAAATAATTATTGTTTTCTACTTCTTTAATAAATTCTTTCATCCAACTGGTGATAATTCATTTATCAAGTTCTGTTACCTTCTGTCTCTTTAGATCAAGATTCCTTATTATAATTAGAAGCACACATGGTGTGTCTAATTAGGAAACATTCCCATCTCTATAATTACAGAAAGGAAAACAAACAAACAAAAAAAAAAACAAGGTAACTCATTAGATAGGCAATGTTACAGATAAGTCTTTCTAGCTTAATAAAAATTTTTATTTATTTTCATGAATCAAGGATCCAATCCTGAAAGCTACTTCTGTGCCACATACTCATTAGTCTAGATATGGTAGTTTATTTAAAAGATAATTGTATTGTGTGCTTTCTCAGAGAATTACATGTCTTCTCATTTCATTTACTCTTTTCAACAATATGATGAGGTATTCGCAGTATAGGACACAGGGGCTTACAGAAGTGAAATATCTTTCCCAAGTTCACATGACTGCTAATGCGAGAGCTGGTATTCAAGAAAACAACTTCCAAGCCTAAAGCTTTAGATAGCACACTCTCTGGCTACACACACATTTGCTTTAGGAAGGGACAAAAAGGTAATGAATAGAGAAAAGAATACAGAACAAGGACATACAAGAAACTCACTCCCTAAAGGGAAGGGAAGGAAACTGATTTTTGGGTCATCCCAGGCTGGAGGTAGAGAAAGAATAAATTGAGAAATGAACCCAGCCTTATCATGATAAGCAAGGTCTTGTCATTGCTTGGTAACTGAAGCTTCTGAAAACCTTGCAGGAATAGTGAAAATAACCATTAGGGAAACCCAAAGGTCTGACACAGTGTGAAGAAAGAGTACCTTCTTGAGACTTTCTTAATGAAAAATATCAAGAACTGAGAAGTACCTGAGATAGTATCCTACTTTGCAAACTAATAAGTTAGCTTGCCATAATTTCATGGATGCTAGCAGAAGACATGAGACTACTGGGTCAGAAATAAAGGATGGTTTATTACTCAAAGCAATAGCAATATCCAGGGGATGAAGTGAAGGGGGCCACACAGTGGGCTGCATTATAATCAAGGAGACCAGAGATTAAGGAACCTGATTTGTTTATAATGAGAGGTAAGCCTTCCTGAGCTCTGCCCTTAAGGGAAAATTATTTGTATTATACTAGATAGTAAACAAGCCTACTCTTTGTTCCTGAAGGACAGATTATGTCTATTTTCCAAGGCCATTTGCTATACAAACACCTTTGGAAAGTCAGTCAAGAATAAATGCAGTTAATGCTCCCAAGAGATACAGAACTATAAGAGACCCATGGAGAATTGTGTTCCAACAATATGAGGTTGAGATTTGGATGCAATGGGAATGAGCAGTGGCTTAAAGCCATTTACCCCAAAACACTATGTTCTAGTTTGCTAATGCTGCCAGAATGAAAAACACCAGAGTTGGATTGGCTTTTATAAAAGGGGGTTTATTTGTTTACACGGTTACAGTCTTAAGGCCATAAAGTGTCCAAGGCAACACATCAGCAATTGGGTACCTTCACTGGAGGATGGCCAATGGTGTCTGGAAAACCTCTGTTAGTTGGGAAGGTACGTGGCTGGCATCTGCTCCAAAGTTATGGTTTCAAAATGGCTTTCTCCCAGGATGTTCCTTGCTAGGCTGCAGTTCCTCAAAAATGTCACTCTTAGTTGCACTTGGGGTATTTGTCCTCTCTTAGCTTCTCCGGAACAAGAGTCTGCTTTCAAAGTCCGTCTTCAAAATGTCTCTCATCTGCAGCTCCTGTGCTTTCTTCAAAGTGTCCCTCTTGGCTGTAGCAAACTGCTCCTTCTGTCTGAGCTCTTATATAGTGCTCCAATAATTTAATTCAGACCCACCCTGAATGGGTGGGTCAACACCTCCATGGAAATTATCCAATCAGAGTCATCACCCACAGTTGGGTGGGGCACAAAGAATTACAACCTAATTAACACTGATAGGTCTGCCCACAAAAGATTACATCAAAGATAATGGCATTTGGGGGGACATAATACATTCAAACTGGCACACACTGATACAAATGTTCAGTTCTAATCTCAGTGTCATCCTGTTTTCTCAACTTTCTCTCATTTGCCACTTGCCTCCATCAGATCTATCAAGTCTTACTGACTGTACCTTCAAAATATTTCTCGAATACTTTCTCTCTTTCTATTACCTCGTTCAAGTCATATTCATTTCTCCTATTAACAGTCTCTTAATTGTTTTTTTTTAATGGCTTTAAAAAATTTTTTTTCCCTTTCCTGTCCTTTTACAATCTGTCTCCCTAGAGCAGCCAGAGTGATCAATTACAATTTAAATAAGATCTTGCCACCTCCTCATTAAAACTTGTCTTAGTTTCTTGGGGCTGCTGTGACAATGTTCCAAGGACTGGATGGCTTAAAACAACAGGACCTTATTGTCTCGTAGTTTTGGAGGCTAGAAGTCCAACATCAAGGTATCAGCCCTAAAGTCTGCAGGGGTCTGGTGGAGGCTTGCCAGCAATCTATGCCATAGCTCACCTTCTGCCTCTCTCACATGGCTGCCTTTTTCTCTCTCTCTGTCTGTGTCCAATTTCCTTTTCTTCTAAGGACACCAGTTATTTTGGATTAGGGCCCACCCTAATCCAGCTGGGCCTCATTTTAACTAATCACATTTTTAAAGATCATATTTCCCAAGAGGATCACATTCATGGGACTATGGGTTAGAAGTCAAACAAATCTTTTTGTAGGAACATGATTCAATCCATAACAAGGTCCTTCAATGGTTTCCAATTGCACTTAGAAAGAAATCCAAACTCCTACGCACAAGTCCAACCTGATCAAGCCCCTTTCCCTCTTGTGGTGGTACCTCAGAAAAGCATGTTCTTAAACTTAGCCCATTCCTGTGGATGTGGACCCATTGTAAATGGGATTTTTTCATAAGGCTACTTCAGTTAAGATGTGACCCACCTCATTCAGGATGGGTGCTAATCCTCTTATTGGAGTCCTTTATAAGAGAATAAAATTCAGATGAAGAGAAAAATCTAGGAAAGCAAGAAACTGAAAGCAACAAAACCCAGAATAGAAGGGAGAGACCAGCAGATGTTGCCATTTCCTTCTCATGTGGTAGAGGAGTCAAGGATCGCTGGCAGCCAGCCTTCCAGAAGAAAGCATCACCTTGGTGATGCCTTGATTTGGACATTCTCATAGCCTCAAAACTTTAAGCTTGTAAGCTAGTAAATTTTCACTGTTAAAAGCCAACCTATTTTATGTATCTTCCTTTAGCAGTCTAGAAAATGAAAACACCTCTCTTACTGAAGGCCTGGGCACTTGCTCTATTTACTTCACTTGGGCTTCCTTACAACTCTATCTTTGCATGGCTCACTCCTAGTCATTGAGATCTCAGTTCACAAATTTCCTCCTGTCCTGAACCCTCATTTTGTCTACCATCCAGGTCTTTCTCTACATAATATCACCCTACTCTACTATGTTAACTCATCATATTACTTGACTTTTTCATTTTCTGCTTTCTCCCTCCTACCCTTAATTTAGTTAGCCTCTTGAGTTAAGGGACTTAGAATCGTTTAATCACTCTTAGAGTCCTAGCACCTAAAATAGTGTTTACTATTGTTTAGAAAGCATTTGCTAAGAGAATGCAAGGATAAGTTTAGTGCAGGGTACAGGGTTTCTGGAACTGTGACCATCTAAGCAAGATGAGACCTGTGCACTGTGTATTGTTGTTCCTGCCAGTGATAGTCACCTTAGCTGCAGTAGCAGCAAGGTATAAACTCTATGAGTAGCATAAGGATTCTGCACAACTTCAGAGCAGTCAGCCGAGGGGAGTTACCATAGCAACCTGGAAGCAGGGCATCATCAGGAATTGGCAGAAAATCACAGTTGCTAGAAAACCTGGGGAATCTCTCCTTGCATCAGTGGCCACTCCACACCTCCCCACTCAACACACATGAGCTCCTTTTGGTATAGCAGACAGAATTTGGAGGAGCTGGGGTACAGAATAACCATTTAACTATTACTTTGCACCCCTAGGCTGGTGACCTGTGAATAACTGCTTGAATTCCTGCTTGTATTTGATTTGTGTGGCTTATGGGTAATAGTGTTTGTTAGCCTGAGTTAACATATTATCTCCTCTGGTTGCACACAAGACAGAAGGGTAAAACTAGTCGTAGGATAATTGACAGAAGTTAGAATTCAATATTAACTTTTAATAAATAATCTAATGATATTAACTTTTATTTCCTAATGAAAATAATTTTATTAAAACTAATCTTTACCCTTGTCTTGTAGCTTCAAAAACAGTCTGACTTTTAATTGTTTTCAACAATTATCTTACTAAGCACTGATAAACTATGTTATAACCACATGGTGCTGATGTCATAACAATGCAATTTTGATTTTGAATTAAGAATCATTTGTTTCAAATCTGAGAAAACTTGGAATTAGGCATGGGAGACATGGAAATCAACTTCATTGGAATGCAGAAGTTATTCTAGATTCATTGTGGAAAGAAGTGAGTCCTGGAGGATATTTCAAGTCATTAAATATTATGCCAGTTTGGGTATATTATGTCTCCCCAAAAGCCATATTCTTTAATGCAATCTTGTGGGGGCAGACTTATTAATCTTTTTGATTAGGTTGTGACCTCTTGATTGAATGTTTCCATGGAGATTTAACCCCATCCATTCAAGGTAGGTCTTGATTAGTTCACTATATTACTTAAGAGAGTTCAGGGCCAGGCACTTGCAGATGTAGATGCTTAGACATGCTTGGAGATGAAGATGGAAGGATGTTTGGAGGTGCTTAGCCAAGAGATGCTAGCCCAGAGTTTGTTCCAGAGAAGCTAAGAGAGACAGAGCTCAGAGACATTTTGGAGAAAGATATTTTGAAATGCAACCTGGGAGCAAAGGAAGAGCAGACTCCAGCCCCATGCCTTCCCAGCAGACGGAGGTGTTCTGGATGCCATCAGCCTTTCTTTAGTGAAGGTATACTGTTGTTGATGCCTTAGTTTGGACACTTCTATGGCCTTAGAATTTATTTTACCAAATAGACCCCCTTTATAAATGCCAATCCATTTCTGGTATTTTGCATAATGGCAGCATTAGCAAACCTGAACAAGTCTCTTCAGAATGGAGAGGAAATCTCAAATTCATACCATCCTCATGTGTTTGAATGCATTTTATAACATGGCTGTGACTTTTCCTTCATGCCCTCATAATGTTTATTTTATTCTGACTCATAAGGATGCTTTGCCACTCTCCCTTTACTCAGCAATCTTCCATTTTCATCTTCATTAGAAAATCACAATTATGGGTGGATGAGGTATGCATTTCCTAGCAGTGCTATAACAAATTACCACAAACTGGATGGCTTAAAACCACAGAAATTTATTCTCTCACAGTTGTGGAGGCCAGAAGTCTAACACCAAGGTGTCAGCAGGGTTGGTACCTTTTGGAGGCTCTCATGGAGAATCTATTCCATGCCTCTTTCCTGGCTTCTGGGGTTGCCGGCAATTCTTGGCTTTCCTTATGTTATAGCTGCACAACTCCAAACTCTGCCTCCATCTTTTCATGACCTTCTCCCCCCATCTCCATTTGTTTCTATTGTAAGGACACTCATCATTGGATTTAGGGCCCACTCTTAATCCAGGGTGATCTAATCTCAAAATGTTTATCTTAATCACATCTACAAAGACCCTATTCCAAATAAAATCCCATTAGGAAGTTTCAGGTGACATGAATTTTGGGGTGACACTATTAAATTCATTACAGATGATAAGAAACTATTTTAGAATGTCTGGAGCAACAGAAAATTTTCTGCCCCTTAGTGAATTGAAATCTGAGAAAGTACATTTTTCAATAGCATAAAGAATATAAAATACTTAGGGATAAATTTAATAAAATATGTTCAAGACCTCTAAATAAAGCCCCAAAACATTGCTGAGAGAAATTAAGAAAAAGTAATTATACAGAAATATATACCATGTTCTGGTTCAAAAACTTACATTAAGACATCAGATCTCCTAAATTGAACTACAGATACAAAGTAATCCAAATCAAAATCCCACCAGGACTTTTTGTAGCAATTTACAAGCTGAATCCAATTTTAGATGGAAATTTAAGGCACTTAGAGAATCAAAATCAACGTTGAAAAACAAGAACAAATTTAACTATACTGCCTATTTTCAAGTCTTACTATAAAGTATTAATAATCAAGACAGTGTGGTTTTGGCCTAAAGATAGACATAAGACTCACATATATATGCTCAATTGATTTTGGCAAAGGTGCTAAGAAAATTCCATGGGAAAAGGATAATCTTTTCAACAAGTGGATGTTTGCTTGATGCAGAAAATGAAGGTTGACCTTTATCTCACATCACATAAAAAACAATTAACCGAAAATAAGTCACAGAACTAAACGTAAGAGTGATAAGTTAAAATCTTATAGAAGAAAAACCAGGAGAAAATTTTAGAGATCTTGGGATAGGCAAAAATTTCCTAAAAGCAGCACAAGAAGCACAGACTAAAAAATAATTGATAAATTGGACTTTATAAAAATTAAAGCTTTTGCTCTTCAAAAGTCACTGTTTGTTCTCAGGGTTGGAGATGTGTTGCTATGGATGGATAGCATGGAAAGATCCCTTTAGGGGGATGATTTATTTCTGTAGCTTGATGGTGGGAGTGGTTATACAAATCTATACATGTAACAAAATTGTATAGCACTATATAGACACACATGCAACCATAAATGAGTTCATAAATGCTGATAAAATTTGAATAAGGTCTTTAGTTAATATTATTGTACAAATGCCAACTTCCTGGATTCATAAGGTACTATAATTATGTAAGATGTTACTTTTGAGAAAAGGTGGTGGAAGTTGGGTGAAGAGCACATGACAACTCTTTGTGCTATTTTTCGCAACTTCTATGAGTCTAAAATAATTCCAATATTTTTTAAAAATGTGAATTTTTAAAAATCCAAGGATTAAGTCACCATGCAACAACAACAACCACAAAAGTCACTTTTAAGGAAAAAATTTTGGCCAGTTAATAAGCAACAATAAAATGAGTCCAGAAATTTAGAGATGTACAGTTTTAGAGGATGCAAGTGAAAATTATTTCCATGTATTAGACAATAAAACTGAGTAGGTTTATGAAAAAATTTTCTTACAGTGCCTTGTCAAATAGTAATTAAAGTACATTTTTAGCATTATATTTTCCATCGTTGCCTAAAAGTAGAAACTCATCAGGTCATGATTTCCTTTCAAAATATTTCACTTGACCTTTTACTGAAGATTTTGACACCACACAGTATGTATTACCTTGTACTTACGCTCCAAAAGATTTGCCTTCCTGCCCACTGCCTAAGTCAGTGACAAGAATTTTCGGCTTTTCATTCTGGCAGTACCCTATGCCTGGTGCCAATTTCTACATTAGATCAGAGAGACTGTGCTGTAATAATAAACAATCCCAGATCTCTTTGGCTTAAAACAAAGGTTGATTTCTTGCCCATTGACAAGTCAATAATGGACAGGCTGGTCTCTGTTCCATATTATCTGTGCTCTGGACCCAGTCTGACAGGTCAGCCCCTTTCTTTGTGGCTAACACTAACACAAAGTGGCTAACACTAACACTAACACTAACACAAAGTGGCTCTCAAAGATTCTTAAAGTCACTTGTTCCTACAGTTCATTGAACAAAACAATTCTTTCGGCTGCTTCTGAGTTCAGAAGGGCAAGGATGTATAATCCCACCTCACTGGGGGTCACCACATGTCACATGACCAAGATTAACCCCTATGGGGCAGGGAGTCTTTATAACCCTATATAATTATGAAAGCTTGCAGCCTCCCATAGGTCTTTAGCCTGAGAGTGGGATGACAAAATCCCAGAAAGGGTAGATCCAGGCTTTGTGGATCCGAGGCTTGCACAACTTTGGAGGCCCCTTTTAAGAAAAAAAAAGTATTAAAAGTTTGAAATACAAAACTACATAAGGGCCATGAAATTGAAGCTTCATTATATTCAGAGTAAGTATATCTGTGGTAAAAACAAACAAAAACTATTCCCTTATTAAAAAATTAAAATAGCATGTGGATCCGTGATTTCCAGTATTATCTTTTCAATTAGTTAATGACCAGTAGGCATACAAACTCAGGTGTCCTGCCCTTACCAGCCATGCTCTTAAACACTTACCCAAAGCACAAATTAGAAGGCAAAACTCTAGATTAGAATCTTTCCCCCCCTTCCCTCCATCTCCTCTCCAAGTATAAATCCAGAACAAGAGAAGAGCTTTTAAAAATTGACATAGTGCAGATCCTTTAAGGAAGATGGGTTATTTTTTTGTCTGTGTTTGTTTTGTTTTTTCCTGAGAGAAATTTTCCTCTTGATTGAATATGGTTTGAAGTGTTAGTTCATTCTTCTGAACTAAAGGGCCTATGACTATATGTCATTAGTGAATTACTGAAAGTTTATTGGGTTTAATTGGGTTAAATTGAAGTAAGAGAAAGTTTAGTTCTTTTGTACGATTTTTATTTAATCATGAATAAATTTGAAGCACAGTCTTTTTAATCTTTTTCTATTACCAATTTCTACCTTTATCTCTGACTCAAGGAAAAAAAAAACATAGCAACTAAGTCCAAAAAATAGTATATGATTTTTTATACATACTAGGTAAATGCATATGGTTTTGAAAAAATAAAATATGATAAACACAATCCATACCTCAACTCAACCAACTTCAAAACAAACTCAAAACAACACAAACTAAGGATCCCAACACTGAATTGGCCTTAGTTTGGATATCATTATTATTCCATGGAAGGCAAATATTCCAGTTTGCTAAAGCTGCCAGAATGCAATATACCAGAAATGGATTGGCTTTTATAAAGAGGATTTATTAGGCTACAAATTTACAGTTCTAAGGCCATAAAAGTGTCCAAACTAAGGCATCAACAAGAGGATACCTTCACTGAAGAACGGCCAATGGCATCTGGAACACCTCTGTCATCTGGGAAGGCACATGGCTGACATTTGCTGGTCCTTTGCTCCTGGGTTGCATTGCTTTCAGCTTCTGATTCCAGTGACGTTCTCCTTAAGCATTTGTGGGTTCTCATTGGCTTCTCTGGGGCAAACTCTGGGCTTCACCTCTTAGCTTAGCATCTCCAAACATCTGCGTCTGTGTTGGCTCCTGTGGGTCCTCCTTGCTTCTCCCTGGGACAAACTCTGGATTACATATCTTAGCTTCTCTCCAAAATGTCAGCTTCTCTGAGTTTCTGTCTCTGTGAGCTCTCTTAAGGACTCCAGTAAACTAATTAAGATCCGCCTTCAAAGGGCAGGGTCACATCTCCATGGAAATAATCTAACCGAAATGTCCCACCCACAATTGAGTGGGTCACGTCTCCATGGAAACAACCGAATGGAAAGGTCCCACCCACACTAGGTCTGTCCCCACAAGAGTGGATTAAAAGAATGTAGCCTTTTATGGGGTATGTAACAGATTCAAACCAGCACACCACCTGTTCTAGATTGCTAATGCTGCTAGAATGCAAAACACTAGAAATAGATTGTCTTTTATATAGGGGTTTATTTGGTTACACAGTTACAGTCTTAAGGCCATAAAGTGTCCAAGGTAAGTCATCAACAATCGGGTACCTTCACTGGAGGGTGGCCAGTGGTGTCTGGAAAACCTCTGTTAGCTGGGAAGGCACATGGCTGGTGTCCTCTCCAGAGTTCTGGTTTCAAAATGACTTTCTCCCAGGACGTTCCTCTCTAGGCTTTAGCTTCTCTCCAAAATGTCACTCTTAGTTGCTCTTGGGGGCATTTGTCCTCTCTTAGCTTCTCTGGAGCAAAAGTCTGCTTTCAAAGGCTGTCTCCAAAATGTCTCTGTAAACTGCAGTTCCTCTCTCAGCTCCTGTGCATTCTTCAAAGTGTCCCTCTTGGCTGTAGCAAGCTCACTCCTTCTGTCTGAGCTTATATAGTGCCCAGTAAACTCATCAAGGCCCAGGCTGAATGGGCGTGGCCACACCTCCATGGAAATTATTAGTGAAAAATCTCACCCACAGTTCAGTGATCACATCTCCAAGGAAACATCCAATCAAAAGCCTACAACCCAATCAATACCAATATGTTTCCTGCCCACACAAGACTGCATCAAAGAGAATGGTGTTTTGGGGGACATAATATATTCAAACCAGCACACCAAGTAATAGATTTTCCCTATGCTTGCTTAAACTTGTTCATATAAAGAACATGCCCTGTCCCCAGCTTAATTTTAGATGCTCTTTAAAACTGCAAGGCCAACACATTTTGACTTTAATTTAGAAGTGCTACAATATGCTTATGAAAATTAATATCATCCTAAAAACTTGTAGTGGTAATGTGAAAAAAAAGAGTAGAGAATTTCCCATAAAATGGGCTGTCCTCTTGGTTGTTTTAATGGCATTCTCCTATAATACACATACTTAATATTAATTACTTATTTGTGACACAAATTGTACATCTCTCCCAACTTTGTGAATTTGAATTTTAAAACAATGGTAAAAAAAATAACTAAAAAAAAAAAAAAAGATTTGCAAGCTAAGAGATCATCTTTACAGCCCAAGTCCTGTTACTGCACATGTTATTAAAACAGACATCTTCCTCTAAGAACAAAAACTACAATACTAAATTTGTAATAATACTTTAAACATTATGACAGCTGATTAAATTTAACTTTGGTGTTTTCTCTCAGCATGTTTTACTTTCATCAATTTAATGAACAATGCATTTTAATAGATGCATTAATAATACTATCTTAGATCAGATTCACTTTCCATTTACCACTAAATTTTGACTTTGGTAAAAATATAAAGATTTCAGTGTAGCAAAATATTTTTTTGTTACCAAAAGTTTAAGTGTATAACCTTAAAACATCACTATTTCTGTTCAAATTAATATTGATCTGTTAGTCCCAAATTTATTTCAACATTTCTAGAACTTGAGGTAATAAATGTTAAAAAGTCAATAATTTTCTAGATAAAGTAGCATTTTATTTTGCTTGATCTCCCACTACCTTTGTCAAGCCCTAAGGGTGCTTTCTGGTTTAATTTTCACTTCTATTTTCTGCATAATTTGTAGCCTTTAATTTTATCCTTCACAGTCTTCAAATTTGGTGGATGAAGTATCTTATTACAATATATAAAGAAAAACACTAACAATCTTGAAACTTGCAATCTTCTAGAAAAGCTAGGTGATTATTACAGCCAATTACTTATATCATTTAAAGCCAACATATTATTTTTCTCTGCTGTGTACTTAGGAAATAAGGCCAGCTAATCATACACAATGTCAGCCATTCAACCCATCTGGAGGATATTCCTATACCGTGGAATTTTCACATTTTTACCTAGTGACCTCTCGAAATCACCCAATGAATTTCAAGACAAATATTGCTTACAATGGAGAATCAATCTCTGGTTGATTGGGGTTGGTGATCCCAGCCTCGTTTCCCTGTGGTCTGCCCCAGCCTGCGATAAGGAAATGAGAAGAAATACCCATGGATGAGTTGTCAATTGCCCCAAATGCCATTATGTTTTTCTCCATTTTAAACACATGATGACAGTCATTTCTTTTCTTTCAATAATGGCTTTACGAGACCCTGGGTAATAATGAAGTACACTTGGCAATAATACCAGGAGTCTACTATGGTATGTAATCATTAGTTTTGGTTTAGACAAATGTACCAGATTGAAACATAACCATTTTCATTGTTTCAGTTAAACCACAGCTTAGGGCTTTTGACCAAATATTTTCTACTTTTCTTCCAACTTGAGACACATACCTATAATGATGACTTTTTTCTTAATCACATGGACTAAGGATAATGAGTAAGTTCCAGTTGCAGTGCATTTTAGCTTCAGCTTATGACTAAGGACTTTCTTCCTTTGGAAGGAGGTGAAATAGATTTTCAGATTCCAGATCAATGTACAAAGCCTGGTCCATATATTAGCCCCTTTGGGAAGATGCCTGGTTTTGAAGTCGGCCAGACCATGATTTGAATCCAAGGTGAAACCTTTACTACTCTTATGATCTTGGGCAATGTATTTTAATTTTACTGAGTTTCATTTTCCCAGGAAATAAACAAAATTGAATCAACATAACTTATAGGATGGTTGTAATTATTTTTATGACATTAGGTATGTGAAAGAGTGCCAAGTACTATATCTGCACAGAGTAAATGATTAATAATGATTATCTTTCCTCCTTCACTTGCTTGCATCTGAATCATGGTTGGAAGCAGCTGTGACAATTAAGTGTAAGGGCCCTGAGTTGGATAAACATCATTTTAAATTTTGCAGAACAGAGATTTAAAGAGAGAGCAAAATACTGGAATAAAGGACCCAGAGAGAGGTTATAGATTTGTGATGTAGCTCTATCTCCACTACTTCTTAGAAGTTAAACCTTCTTACACCTTGCATAACAATGCTTGAAGTAATAGTCCCAAATGTACCTTCTAACCCTAACATCTTTAGTCTGTCACTACACTATTTACAAATGACAGCACATTTAACTTGACCTGAATTTGTTAATTTCTGATTAATCACTGAGCCATCCAGTTATGAATTAGCTCAATAATGGATTATGTGATGATATTCAAAAAGATACTTAAAAATAACTAGTTAGCAGATGGAATTCTTGGTTTTATTTGGTTTGTTTATTCTACTTATTTTACTGTGTGTAAGATTTGGTGTCTAGTGTACTGACTTACTGGTACATTCTGCTAAGGAATGTTCTTTAATTGCATACTGCTCCACTCCATCATGTTTTGTCAATGGTTCTGCAACTTGGAATCCATTACTCAGCTTGGTAACAGTACCATTTTGAGTTGGTAGTTTAAAAGGAAGGAGAATAAATATTTCTGTAATGCAGTTTTCTTTTTTTCTCTCATTAAAACTGATTTTTAAAAAACTCTAAGGCTAATGGCAAATAGAGGTAGAGTAGGGAACGTTAAGGAAGCAGAAGGGTAAACACATTTTAATTGAAGTACTGAATTAAAAACTTGTAGCTTGGAAGAGATTTTATATTGAATGTCAATGAATTTTCTTTTTGTTTTTTTGACCTACTCTAAAGGCAAATATTCTTTCAATCTACACTATTTCCTGTGATTAGGGAGAGGTCTTGATGTTCTATATTCTGCAGTATTTTAGAGGTGTAAAATGCTGGATAAATAGAGAATTTAATAGAGCCATTGAATTAGCAGATTTGTTGATGCATAAAAGAGAATAACCTGCCCTTTGAATGCTTCACTTAAGAACATCATGCATTTCTATAATTGAATAGCTACATACTTGCCCTCTCAAGTATCTGACATTGATAGCCTTTCATCAAATGAACTTGTTATGCTCAAAAATAAACAGTTTAAATATACTTACTGGATGGAATTATTAACTGTTCCTGTGAAGACTAAAATTATATACCCAATAATACAGAAACATTAATTTATAATATTTATGTAATGAATATTTCCATTCATTGCCCCATATAAAATAATATGTAAAATGAGTGCAGTTTATTTGCTCCCAGAAAAGCATTCTAAGAACCTTTTGAAGCCAAGAGTTCCATCTGCACTTCATAGATATGCACTAATTTATTCCAGGATTGTGTTCATGAAAATAAATGCAAATATCTATTTCACAGTATGTTTTTAACCTTGGAACAAAATAAATTAAACACTTTGGTGCATCATTAACCATAGAATTTGCTAGCTTTAGCAATGTATACTAATCTGTCAAACATTGAGACTGATTTTTAAATACTGCAATAACAATTTTTGCAGTACAGAAATAAGTAGAAAAAGGTTTAACTTGTAGAGCCCCTGCAGAATAAGAGGGCATAATTATGAGGGGGTGGAGCATGATGAAAACCTGGTCTGCCTTCCTTTCCAATAAGCTTAACTTCTGAAGCTATGGCTAATTAGGATCAATCACACTATCTCTAGAGCAGCCCCAGACCACTCCAAAGTATCCAAGCAACAGCCAGGGAGAAGATTCCAAAAGGATTAACTGTGTGCTGGTCAGGATGAGGTCATGGAAGTGGCATTTGGATTTGTTTCTGAATGCCATGCACTCACTTTAAAGAGCTTAATATACAATGAAATAAAATTATACTAAAAAAGGAAGAGGTACAGAACTACTTGTCTTGAGTGAAGGCTTCCTTCCAGAAACACTAAGTCTTTAAAAAGATAAATTTAGTAATAAAAAGAGTAAAAAATGCCGTAGGGTATTATACTAGGCAGTGACATGGACACAGAAAGAAGAGAAGAACCTATTCATTTTACACAGCCATCCCTGTAAATCCCCCAACCAAATCAATTACCCAATTAGTATTAAAGGTTACAGTATGTGAAGTCTCATTTTATTTTATGGTAAATATAATTTATACTATGCAACAGGTAGTTGCAAATTCCACCTAGAACATTTAGAAGAGAAAAATTACTTGAAGAGAGAATAACAGAGTAAAAGAAATAGCAATGAAAAAGTAGTTTTCTTATCTTGTAGAGAGAAAACTAAATCTTCTTCAGGGTGTCTGTAAAGAGACTTTTCCTTTGTGGCACGTGCTAAAGCCAAAATGGCTCCACCCAATTGGAGGCAATGGCTGGTCCAAGTCAAGTAACCTGCCTGCTGCTACCTGGAGGTCCACAAAGAAGTGAGTCATTTCTTTAATTCCAGTCTCCTATTTCCCCATTGAAATGCATGGTTCCTCATTAAACATTCACATTTTAAGACATTAGTGCAAGTGCAACAAACAGTTTTGGCAGGATGGGGTGGAGATGAGGTCAATTTGAAGGGAGAATATAGGAGAGAAACTTCCCATGGAGAAAAAGGAAGAGGAGAACAGAAAACACAACTGTAGGTGCTTCAAGGAATTGTCTGCCTATTCTGCATCTCCCTGAAGTGTGGGCTCTGGCCCATCCTTTGTACTCTTTCTGGATCAGTGCTTCTCAGTGTGGATGGGGACTGGTGGTGATCTGCATACAAGATAAGTAGAGACTTTAAAAGTAGGAGTTGGCTAGTGTTGTTGAGTATCTTTTCATTTACTTATTTGTCATTTGTGTATCCTCTTTGGAGAGATGTCTGTTCAAGTTCCTTGCCTGTTTTTTGGTTGGTGTATTTGTCTTTTTGTTGTTGAGTTGTATGAGGTCTTTGTATATTTTGGATATTGGGCCCTTGTTGGATGTGTGGTTTGCAGCTATTTTCCCTTAATTGGTAGGTTGTCTTTTTGCTTTCTTGATAATGTCCTTTGAGGTAATAAAGTGTGTTGCACTTAAGCATTTAAAAAAAAAAGTAGGAGTTTGGCAACTTTTATAGCAATTTGACATTACTAGGACATCCACATATAGGATTGGTGGACTTGTTTTCTTGAAAAGCTCTAGACAGATTGGGTGTCATTGGATTTTCCTCATGAGGTGGGTTCTGGAGTAGTCACACACGTTTCACTGTGTGATATTTTAAGTTGAGTTTGTCAATTGTAACTCAAAAGTATATGAAAACAAGAATCCATTTGCTTTCATCAAATCAGAATCTGTTTGTTCAAACTAGAATCCATCTGTTACATCAAAAGATAATACAAATTTAGCCAAACTTTATGAAATAAATTCTTAGAACTGTCTTCTGATGCAGGAGTAAAACTGATTTTTTTAAATGCAGAATCACTTGCTTTATTTGAATAAAAATCAAATATGAATATCCTGAGCTTGCTGAAATTGCTTTAAAATCTCTTCCTACTTCCAGTTAATATACCTCTGTGAGAGCAAATTCTCTAGGATCAATGTCTTTAAAACAAAACCAAAAAAGATTTATATACATTATCTCCAGAAAGTAGCCTTCTTGTCAATCTAACTTGGAATAGTTAGGTCAAAAAGCAAAGCAAATTAATTTGTCATATTAAAAATCCTTAAATATTATATACATGGTGTTCATTCAAAGGGTGTGTTTATATGTCTAATATGAGGAAATCACTACTTCACTCATAATTTTTGGTTGAGTATGATTTTACAGGGACAAAAAGTTATATGCAATAACAATTATCTATGCTAATTATGCAAATGCACACTTTCAATAAATAAGGCTCATAGATTTTTAATTCCTTTCTTTTTTCCCTGTGATATCTTTTAATATTTATTGGGCTTTGCCTGTTGAAACTATACTTAGCAAATTAGTGCTTATAATTTGTATGTTCATGTTTTTTTCGTTTTGTTTTACTAGGAATTCATTTTTATTGTACTTTGCATTTTACAAATCTATCAGTTCATGGTGGAAATTAAGAACAGAACAAACCAACAAACATAAAATGTTCTAACACAAACACAGTTCAAGTTGAACATATGGGACAGAGCTAATCCATGGCAATTAGCTGGAAAACCAACATAGTCATCAGCAAACCTCAGCAAAGTCTCTAATGCTGTTATTCCACTATTCATTGTGTAGCCTCACTCATCACACATCCATCCCAGCAAACAGAGCATTCTCAGAGCCTATCTGGCTTCCTGCTCATGGTTTAACCAATGCATCCCTTGGGGAGGTGGATTCTCTTGTTTCACTGACATTGTGTTTATGTTGAGAACTATTTGAAATTTGTGAGCCATTGGTTTCATGGAATGTGGAAAGCTTTTATACAATATGGAGATTAGGTACTTGATGTAAAAGGAATTTGCCTGTAGGAAATTAAATTATTCAGAGACAGGTTAACCCTTTGGATTATTTAATGCTCCATTCAGTGCATAGGAACCAACAGATTTCTCTGTGCTAAGGCAGAATGGTTGCTCAGCTCCAATGAACTTGCTGTCATCCCAAGTGTCTATCCTCCCCTCACCTGATATTCCAATCACTGGGGCCACTCCTCTAGATCATGCCATTGTCCCCACAAACCTGTATTTTCCACACATATTACCTGGAGGAGATAATCATTCCCAAAGGTCAGTGAATCAACATAGCTGAAGTACTACTCAGAAGGGAAGAAGCAACAAGAGGCAATACCACAGACAAAGGAATTTTTAAAGTGTGCAGCTTATGACAAACCTGGAACATGGATTGTTGATTGAGAAGGATGGACTTAACATCTTAGATGAACTATGAGGGAAGCAGGAGAGGTAAAAATGTGGGCTTTACATTAGACTGACCTCCTACCAAGTCCTGTTTTCTAATCTTGCTAAGCCTCAGTTGCCTCAATTGTGAAATTTGGGAAAGGGTATATCTCAAAAGGTTGTGGGGATTTAATGATGGATTTTCTATTAGTCATGTGATGTGTTCAATAAATGCATTATAGTCACTATTATTATATACTTTCTCATAATTTTGCTCAGGGTTGATGAGGTGCTTGTTCATCTGTGTATCTCTTCATATGCTGCCCAACATTTAGGAGTGCTTTCAGCTGCAAGTAAAAGGAAATGCAAATTAACATGCCTTAATCAAAAAAAAAGGTTTGTCTAACTCATATAACATTAAATCCAGAGGCAGACAGTTTCTCATATTAATTTAGATGCTTGGCAATACAGGGAGGTTATCAAACTCTTTTAATATTTTTCTCTACCATCATCTCTACCAAATACCAAGGGCATTGGCATTTGCCAAAATACTTCTTGTCTCACAGTCGCCAGATGGTATTTTTATCTCCAGAAAGCATATGCAATTGCCATAGAGAAAGAAAGGATAAGGGTCAAAGACTTTTGCCTTGGAAGGCTTTGTTGCTTTATGCAAGATGGTAAGCTGTTGAGAGACAATTTTCCAGGAATATTTTATGTTTCTGCACTCCCCAGGCCTTCTGAGCAAAGGTCATGTTTGAAGAGCAAAGATCTTCAGACTAATAGACTTAGAAATGCTGTTTCCCTTCCCTCTCTCCTCTGGGCACATTTGCTTACATTCCAGGGTAATAAACCTACAGACCTTACCCTTTTCTCCCCAGGGAAAGTCTGTTTACATCCCAGAGTGAAGGTAGGTGTCTATCTCCCTTTGTCTCTTTCACACTCTCTTTATCTCCTCATGGGAGGATGGGCATATTGTCAGTTTTCCTATAAAGTCTCTAAGTCTCAAATTTTGGAGGTTCCTTTTCCGTGGTGCACCCGACTGCATATGCATTTAAGCATCTGTTCATCATCACATTGCCTGTGGGAATTAGGATGTGGGGAACACATGCACGGTATTTCTTTGGCTACTGTATTTTTATGTGAATATTAAGTGATACAGATCTCTGACCTAAATGTCTTGTGTTTGTCATCAGAAAACGTATATAAAACTGTAATGGGCTAAATTATTAGCTTAAAAGTAGGCTAAAATCTCAGACACTTCAGGGTTTCTGATTTTAAAGGAGCAAGTCCCCCTCATCAGATTTTCTCTTATAGCTTATTAAGCAGAACAAGAACACGATAAACTAATGGCAATAATGGAGGATGAGATTAAACAACTAGTTTAGACCAATCATAATTTATCTCCTGGTCTTGTGGTAGCACCCTCTATACAGATCAAGGCATCTCTGCCCACTTTGAGAATATATATATATATATACATATATATATATATATAAATGTATATTTTTAAAAAGTATTTGTATGTGGGAGCGTGAATAACCATTGGGTTAGTAACAGATAATGTATCTGCCCCATACTGTGAATCTAGGAGTCAATTAAGAGTATATGTGTTTGCCAATACTGGGCACTAAATTCCTTCATGTCAAGGGACAAATTTATGTTTCGATATACAAAATTAGTAGAGAGTCTTTTATATAGATGCTAAATACAGACTGAATTAATGAACAGATTTATGTTAGCCAATAGCATCTGTATTAGTTTCCTAGAGCTGCTGTAACCAATTACCACAAACTAGGGGCCCTGAAACAATAGACATTTATTCTCTCAGCATTCTGGAGGCTGTAAGTCTGAAATCCGGGTGTTGGTGGGGCCGTCCTCTTTTGGAAGACTCTAGAGGAGAATTCGTCCTCTGCTCTCCCAGCTTCTAGTGGCCTCAGGCATTCCTTGGCTTGTGGCAGCATCACTCCATTCTCCACCTCTGCCTTCACGTGGCCATTTTTTCCTGTGTTTCTCTGTCTCTCTGTCTCCTCTCCTCTACTTTCAAGGACACTAGTTCTGTTGGATTTCAAGGACACTAGTCCTGTTGGATTTAAAGCCCATCCTACTCCATTTATTCTCATCTTAATGAATTCTATCTGCAACAACCTTGTTTCCAAAGATGATCACATTCTCAGTTTCTGAGGGTTAGGACTTCAACATATCTTTATGGAACAGAATCAATCCATGACAATATCTCCCTTCTAAGACTAATAAATGTTCAAGTAGTTGAAATACCAAAACCATATAAAAGAAAAAATGAGGAAACAGATTGAAGTCACTGAATGGGAATGAGCTCTGTTCCCTGCCTGGAGTGATTCTGAAGTTTCCCATACTGGAAAAAAGTTCCACTGAATTATGATAATGCCATTTCTCATAACTATTTTCTTGCTATAGCTTTAAGTTTGGTTTTGATGGTCCGTTTTTCCATGCTACACAGCCTCTTTAATATTTTAATTTCAAATTCCTGTATGATTTATAAACTGTAGCTAAAATGTCAAGGATGCTGTCAAGCAAATGTTCCATATTCTTTAAAAATGTACTTATAGTCAGAACAGAATAAATAATGGGATATGCATTTATTTCTAGTGACTTTCTTGTAAACATTTTTAGGCTTGTGTCACATGAGCATAATTCTCTTGTCTGTGCTATAGAATCAGTCTGCACTGGAACACCAAGCTGTGCTCCTCCACTATTTATGTTACTAATGATAATATACATATTTGAAATTGAAAATTATTGGTCAATATTATTAATGAAATAAATGATATAACAGACAATTTAAGTACAATACCCCTCAATAACTGAGCTGCTGCCTAGAATATGAAATAAATTAATTTTATGTCAGCCACAAAAAAATAAATATGATGAAACAAGTAGCAAAATAATTATTTAATGATCACATGCTTATAAATAAGTACAGGTGTTCCAATAACTTTATAGCTAGAAAATATTCAGAATATCATTTGATTTATCCAACATGTTAGCCACAAATAAGTTATGTGGCTCTTTGAGACAATGTGACATGATGCCACTACCCATGGTATGATAGCAACAAGATGTTCACTACCCTGGGATAAGTTGACCCTGGTGGCATTGAATGAATCTAAGGCATTAGTTGAATTCATTTTTCTTTTGTCCTTAACCATTGCCAAAATGATTAAATTAGCACACTGTGAAATATAAAGGTTCATTATAAGTCTGCGAATCATTCGAAAGAAGTCAGTGTTGGCAAACCCAGCAAACTACTTTCCCATGTTTTCTTACTAAGTTTCATTCAACCTGTCTAATTTTTTTCCCTGAAATGAGAAGACATTCTCCTTCACTTGATGAAGCTGCTTTTTCAGGACAGACTTTCATTCTGCATGCAGAGGGAAGCCTCAGGCTCACAGATATAATGCCTTATACTGCAAAAGAAAAGTCATTTTCACATTTACTAATGGAAGGAAAGAAACTGATACTTACTGAGTGCCTTCTATGTAAAAAATAGTTTTAGATACCATTTTACTAAATTCTTACCAGATCCCTTAAGATCAGTGTTATCATGATCATTTGACAAGTGAAGAGAACTGGCATTTGGGGAAATTAAGTAATTTCATAAGTTTTTACATGTTTTAGATGGGAAATAGTGAGTAGAGATTATGATCCTGGCCTGTCAATGTTCTTTCCATGAAATAATGACCACTTCTCAACACGGAGATGTTGTTAATTGGAGGAGAGCTCTACTTGTTGTGTTGTCAAGAGCACTGTTGTCTAGGATCGAAAATCATAGGAATGTTAAAATTACACAAATCCTCCCAATTTATGGAGAGGAAGTTACAAGAGGAACAGTCAATCATCATTCTTTAGACAGTGAGGTGCTGAGGACTGGAGCAGTGCCTGACACTGGAGAGCATGGGAGGAAAGTACTTGACCTAAGTGTCTTCAAATCATGGGTAACTGTGGACACAAAACCTGGCCGATTTAATAGTGGGGTTAATTATCAAATGAGCAAGGCAATTGGTAGCTACAAACTCTTTAAGTAGACAGACGTCACTCACCACCCACTTGCTGGGTCACACGCAGCCCAGGGCTTTTGCCACGCTGGTCATTCATGGCATGTGTCCCTGGGTAGGCAGGGGGACTTGTGTGGAATTGTATTCACCTGATTGTGGCTGGAAGCCTACAATGATGGAATGATGGTTATTCTTTCACGTCACTTAAACTGTGACTTCTGTTCTGAGGCTGTGAGTTGTGGATATATGTATATTTATAAACTTCCCATCCAGCAGAAGCCAGAATAACTACATATAAAGTAATTCACACCTTTGATCACTGCTGACCTGTTATGTATTAGAATTGGTGACTTGGAGCTGAAAGGCTTGGTTTTCCCTCACCAATTATTCCCTGAGCCATCCGCAGTCCAAAACCCATAATTACGAACCTTCCGTCACCCGTCAGGAGCCTGACTCCAAAGGAAGGTTAAATAGTTTGTTTTCCAACAACACCTTGAAAGCAGAATATAACTCTATAAAGCGTTTCATCCATGAAGGGCAATCACAGCTACACTCACTGGGGAAAAAAAAGAGAGCATCAGAGCCATGTCACATAAAGAATGCTTGTTGCATTTTAAAAGAAGAGTTACATTCACCCTCTGGAGCTAGAGATCTCAACACTTAACTGCAAGCAACATATATACACTATTGTGTCTGGTTGTTAATTGACTGGACAGTCAACATTACATGCAGCCAGGAAAAATGTCAACTTTAATCTTCTCAGAACTCCTTCAGAAGAGAATAAATAGAAAGCAATTTTTATCAGAATTAAGCCAATCCTATAGATTTAAAATGGAAAAAGTTAAAGTGACATGAGAAGTGGGAAGGTATTTAAATGATCTTTTTAAATGCCCAACACGTGCTAGGCACTATTTATTCCCATCTCTTACAAAAGTGTTCAATTGTTACAACAAATCTCAATCATTTTGTTTTGCTTTTTTTTACCCTTCAATTTGTATTCTAGTAACATATACATTCTAAAGTTTCCCCTTTAACCACATTCACCTATGCAGTATTGTCACTACACTTACAATAATGTGCTACCATCACCACCATCCATTTCCAAACCTTTACCGTCAGCCTATATAGAAAGTCTGTACAAGGTAAGCATCAACTCCCCGTTCCCTAACCCCAATCTAATTCCTCATAACCTATATTCTGGACTCTAACTCCGTGAGTTTGCCAGTTATAATTAATTCATAACAGTGAAATCATACTATATTTGTCCTTTTGTGTTGGGCATATTTCACTCAATGGCCTCAAGATTCACCCATGTTGTTGCTTGCATCAGGACTTCATTCCTTCTTACAGCTGAATAAAATTCCGTTATATGTATATATCATATTTTGTTTATCCATTCATCAGTAGATGGATACTTAGGTGGCTTCCATATTTTGCCATCTGTGAATAATGTCACTATGAACATTGGTGTGCAAATAGCTGTTCGAGTCCCTGCTGTCAGTTCTTCGGTGTATATACCTAGTTGGTAATTTTATACGTCACTTCCTGAGGAACTACGGAACTATCTCCATAGTGGCTGAGCCTTTTTACATTGCCATCAGCAATGAATGAGCATTCCTATTTCTCTACATCCTATCTAACACTTGTAGTTTTCTGTTTTTGTTTGTTTGTGTATTTGTTTTTGGTAGTGGCCATTGTAGATGTGTGAAATATCTCACTGTGGTTTTGATTTGCATTTCCCTTGGCTAGTGATTTTGAGAATCTTTTCATGTGCTTTTTAGCCATTTGTATTTCCTCTTTGGAGAAATGTCTATTCAAATCTTTTTTCCATTTTTAAACTGGGTTGCCTTATTGTTTAGTTATATGATTTTTTTTTTATATAATCTGGATATTAAACCCTAATTGCATATGTGGCTTCCAAATATTGCCTCCCATTAAGTAGGTTGTCTTCACGTTTTCTTGACAAAGTCCTCTGATGCACAAAAGTTTTCAATTTTGGGAAGCTCCCATTTATCTATTTCTCCTTTCCATGATTTTGCTTTGGGTATAAAGACAAAGAAACCATTGTCTACTACAAGATATTGAAGATGCTTCTTTACATTTTCTTCTGAAGTTTTTACAGTCCTGGTACTTACAGTTAGGTCTTTGATCCATTTTGAGTTAATTTTTGCATATGGTGTGAAATAGGAGTCCTCTTTCATTCTTTTGCATATGAATATCCAATTTTCAGAGCACCGTTTGTTGAAGAGCCAATGTTTTCCCTAATTGAGTGGACTTGGCAGCTTTGTCAAATATCAATGGGCCATAGTTGTGAGGGTGTATTTCTTTACCCTCAATTTGTTTCCATTGGTCAATATATCTATCCTTATGCCAAGACCATGCTTCTTTAACCACTGGGGCTTCATAGCAGGCTTTAAAGTCAGGAAGTGTAATCCCCCATCTTTGTTCTTTTTTTTCAAGATGGTTTTGGCTATTTGGGTCCCCTTACTCTTCCAAACAAATTTGATAATTGGCTTTTCCATTTCTGCAAAGTAAGCTTATGGAATTTTGATAAGGATTATGTTGAATCTGTAAATATCTTAATGATATTTAGTCTTCCTATCCATAAACACGGAATGTCTTTCCATTTATTTAGGGCTCTTTGATGTCCTTTAGTAATTAATGTTTTTAGTTTTTTATGTACAAGTCCTTTATATCCTTATTTAAATTTATTTGTAGATATTTGATTTTTTAGTTGCTATTGTAAATGGATTTTTTTTCTTGATTTCCTCCTCAGATTTCTCATTACTAGTGTATACAAACACTACCAATTTTTACATGTTGATCTTCTATCTTACCTCTTTGCTGAACTTGTTTATAAGCTCTAGTAGCTTTGTTTTAGATTTTTGGGGACGTTCATTATACAGAATAATGTCATCTGCAAATAGTGAAAGTTTTGCTTCTTCCTTTCCAGTTAGTATGACTTTTATTTCTTTTTCTTGCCAAACTGCTCTGACTAGAATTTGTGGTGACAGTAGACATTCTTCTCTTGTTACAGATCTTAGAGACCCTGGAGAGAAAGCTTTCTGTCTTTCACCATTGTGTATGATTTTAGTTGTGGGTTTTTCATATATGCCCTTTATCGTATTGCAAAAGTTTCTTTCTTTTCCTGTTTTTCAAAGTATTTCTATCAAGAAAGGATACTAGATTTTGTTGAATGCCTTTTCTGCATCGATGGAGATGATTATGTGTTTTTTCCCCCTTCATTTTGTTAATGTGGTGTATTACATTATTTGATTTTCTTATATTGAACATTCCTTGTATACCTGGAATAAAGCCCACTTTATCTTGGTGTATAATTATTTTAATGGGCTGTTGGATTCTATTTGCAAGTATTTTGTTGAGAATTTCTGCATCTATATTCATTAGAGAACTTGGTCTGTAACTTTCTTTTCTGTTAGTATCTTTACCTGGCTTTGGTATTAGGGTGATGTTGGCTTCAAAGAATGAGTTAGGTAGTGTGCCGGTTTGAGTGTATTGTGTCCCCCAAATGCCATTATCTTTGTGGTTTTGTGTGGGGCAGGCGTTTTGGTGATGGTTGGAGTTGCTCGGAATGTGCCCCACCCAGCTGTGGGCAATAATTTTGATGAGATGTTCCCATGGAGGCGTGGCCCCACTCATTCGGGGTGGGCCTTGATTGGTGGAGCTATATAAATGAGCTGACTCAGAGAGGAAAGAGAGTGCAGCTGGGAGTGATGTTTTGAAGAGAAGCAAGCTTGCTAGAAAGGAACGTCCTGGGAGAAAGCCGTTTTGAGGCCGGAGCTTTGGAGCAGACGCCAGCTGCCTTCCTAGCTAACAGAGGTTTTCCAGACACCACTGGCCGTCCTCCGGTGAAGGTACCCGATTGCTGAGGTGTTACCTTGGATGCTTTGTGGCCTTAAGACTGTAATTGTTTAGTGAAATAAACCCCCGTTTTATAAAAGCCTATCCATCTCTGGTGTTTTGCATTCTCCAGCATTAGCAAACTAAGACAGGTAGTGTCCCTCCTTTTCAATATTTTGGAAGTGTTTGAGCAGTGTTGGTATTAATTCTCCTTGGAATGATTGGTGGAATTCCCCTCTGAAGCCATCTGATCATGGGCTTTTCTTTCTGGGATGTTTTTGATGACTGATACAATCTCTTTACTTCTGATTGATCTTTTGAGCTCTTCTATTTCCTCTAGAGTCAGTGGAGGCTGTTCATGTGTTTCTAGGAATTTGTCCATTTCATCTAAGTTGTCAAATTTGTTAGCATACAGTTGTTCATAGTATCCTCTTAAGATCCATTTTATTTCTGTGGAGTAGGTAATAATGTCCCCTCTTTCATTTCTGATTTTATTTATTTTCATCCTCTCTCTTTTTTTCATCAGAATAGCTAAGGGTTTGTCAATTTTATTGATCTTTTCGAATAACTAGCTATTAGTTTTGTTAATTCTTTTGTTTTCTATTCTCAATTTCATTTTTTCTGCTTTAAGAATTGTTATTCCTTCCTTCTGTTTGCTTTGGTATTAGTTTGCTGTTCTTTTTCTAGTTCCTCCAGATATGCAGTTAGGCAGTTAGGTGCTTGATTTTAGCTCTTTTTTCTTTTTTAATGTAGATGTTTAGGGCTATAAACTACCATCTCAGCACTGCCTTTGCTGCATCCCATAAGTTTTGATGTGTTGTGTTCAGGTTTTCATTTGTCTCAAGATATTTAGTAATTTATCTAGTAATTTCTTCTTTGACCCACTAATTATTTGAGTGTATTGTTTAAATTCCATATTTTGTGAATTTTCCATCTCTATGCCTGTTTTTGTTTCCAACTTCTTTCCATTATAATCAGAGGGAGTGCTTTGTGTAATCTCAATATTTTTAAATTTATTGAGAATTGTTTTGTGACCCAACATGTGGTCTATCCTGGAAAATGATCCATGCAAACTTGAGAAGAATGAATATCCTGTTGTTTTGGGGTGCAATGGTCTGTATATGCCTATTAGGTCTGGTTTGTTTATTGTATTATTCAAGTTTTCTGCTTCCTTATTGATCCTCTGCCTAGATGTTCTATGTATTGATGAAAGTGGTGTATTGAAGTCTCCAACTATTGTTATAGAGACGTCTTTTTCTATTTCTCCCCTCAGTTTTGTCAGTGTTCACATCATGTATTTTGGGGCACCATGGTTCAGTGCATGAATATTTATAATTTGTATTTCTTTTTGTGGATTCCCTTTTATCAATGTATACTTTCCTTCTTCATCTCTTGTAACAGCTTTTGACTTAAAGTCTATTTTGTCTGATATTAGTATAGCTACCTCAGCTTTTTTCAGGTTACTGTTTGTGTGGGATATCTTTTTCCAATCTTTCACTTTTCAACCTATTTTTGTTTTGAGATCTAAGGTGAGTCTCTTGTAGACACCATATAGTTGGACCATACTATTTTATCCATTCTGCCAATCTGTGTCTTTTGATTGGGGAGTGTTTTAGTTTTTCTAAAGCTGCTGGAATGCAATATACCAGAAATGGGTTGGCTATTTATTTATTTATTTATTATTTTTAATGTAATTTTATTGAAATATAGTCACATACCATACTATCACCCAAGGTGTACAACAGTTGCTCACAGTTTCATCTAGTTGTGCATTCAATATCACAATCAATTTTTGAACATGTTCATTACTCCAAAAAGTAAAAATGAGGAATAAAAATAAAATAAAAAGAGAACACTCAAAGCATCCCATATCCCTCCTCCCCCTTCATTTACTTTTTGAAACTTTTAATTGAAATATATTCACATATCATGCAATCATGCAAAGTGTAAAACCATTGCTCACAGTGTCATCATAGTTGTGCCTTCATCACCACAATCAATTTTTGACCATAAGCGTTACCCCAAAAAACAAAAACAAGAAAAAAAATAAATGTTAAAAGAACACACAAAATGTCCCATACCTCCTTATCCATATTATTCATTGACTTTTTATCCCCATTTTACTACTCATTTGTCCATACAGTGGGTAAGGGGAGTGTGAGCCATAAGGTTTTCACAATCACATGGTCACACCATATAAGCTATGTAGTTTTATGATCACCTTCAAGAATCAAGGATATTGGATTGCAGTTCAACAGTTTCAGCTATTTCCTTCTAACTATTCTAATAAACTAAAAACTAAAAAGGGATATCTATATAATGTGTACGAGTTACCTCCAGAATGGCCTCTCAACTCCACCTGAAATCTCTCAGCCACTGAAACTTTATTTTGTTTCAATTCTCTTCCTCCTTTTGGTACAGAAGGCTTTCTCAATCACACAATGAGGGTCCAGGTTCATCTCTAGGAGTAACATTCCACATTGCCAGGGAGATTTATACCCCTGCACATCATGACCCACCTAGGGAGGAGGGCAGTGAGTTTACCTGCCAAGTTGGCTTAGAGAGACAGGCCACATCTGATCAACAAAAGAGGCCCTCTGGGGATGACTGTTAGGTACAATTATGAGTAGGCTTAGCCTCTCCTTTGCAGTAACAAGCTTTATAAAGGCAAGCCCCAAGATCAAGGGCTTGGCCTGCTAAGCTGGTGGTCCACAATGCTTGTGAGAATATCAGGAATTTCCAAGCTGGGAAAGTTTAATATTTCTACATTTTTCCACAGTCCCTTAAAGGGGCATTGCAAATACCCAAATTACTCTGGGTTGTATTGGAGCTTCGTGCTAACCTGTACAAACAACAGTGTCTTACTCTCTAGCCAAATTTCCATGTGATTATGGCATTTGAGTAAACTGACCATACAAGTTAAATTATATACTGTGCTACAGAAAACATAGATTTTGCTTCATATAACCATCTCTTCCTTTGGTGCCACACAGAAGACAAAGTTTTAAAACACATTAATATCATCCTCTCCCCTTTAGTCTGATTTCCCCCAATCTCAACCAAGTCCATTTCATTCATCTCTCCAAATGATCTCATTTTCAGCCTCTTTAACAGTTGATTCATGGGGCAATGCCAACACTCACAGTTGCAGAACCCTGGTTCTGAGTCCCAGATACCACACAAACACCCAAAGCTCCAGGGACTGACCACATCACACACAAACAGCTCAGAATCTCAAAATTTAGAAATAACTGTTACAACTCATGAATAAATGTGACTGCTGTAAGAGCTTACAATCTAGGAAACTTTATGTAAGCCTGCCCCTTGTTGTATTACCATATGCTAAATGCTTTTATATATAGATGATATTTACATTGATCCTCTCAGTTTAATTTGGCTTAGATTGATGCAGTAGTCAGGATGACTAAAATTTCTACCTGATTGATTAGTTTTTGTCTTTTTTTTTCACTATGTGAGTTTTCTAATATTTTTAAAGTTTTACTCAAGGGCTGAAATCTCACCCATATAAAAAAACCTTTTTAGTATGATTTATCTCATGTCATCTAAATTAAGAATATTGACTGAAGCTTTCACATGTATGGCATTCATAGGGTTTCTCTCCACTCTAAGTTTACAGAAATAAATGACGGTTTCCCCACATAGATGATTTTCTTCTGGTATCTCTTCAGATTGAATTTTCCCATGTTTTCTAAAGGTAGATGAAAATGAAGGCTTTCCCACAAAGTTGACATTCATAGGATCACTATCCACTGTGAATTTTCTCATGTCGTTTCAGGGCAGAACGTTGATTAAAGGCTTTCCCACACAGGTGACATTCATATGTTTTCTCTCTAGGGTGAGTTTTATTGTGTTGCCTCAGGGTAGAAAACTGAGTGAAGGCTTTCCCACATAGATGGCATTCATATGGTTTCTCTCTAGTATGAGTTTTCTTATGTTGTCTAAGGTAAGAACAAAGCCTGAAAGCTTTCCCACATAGATGGCATTCACATGGTTTCTCTCCAGTGTGAGTGTTCTCATGTTCTCTCATGTTAGAAGCCTTAGCAAAGGTTTTCCCACGTAGATGACATTCATAGGGCTTCTCTCCAGTGTAAATCATCTTGTGTTTCCTAAGCATAGAGCAATAGGTGAAGGCTTTCCCACATAGATGGCATTGATATCGTTCCTCTCCAATGTGAGTTCTCTCATGCTGCCTCTTGTCAGAATATAGCATGAAAGCTTTCCCACATAGATGGCATTCATATGGTTTCTCTCTAGTGTGAGTTTCACTGCAAGATGTAAGGGCAGAGCTTTCAATAAAGGATTTACCAATTAGGTGACCTTCATATGAGAAAATTTTATTGCATATTTGCTTTTGTTTATAAAGAGATGACTGCTTACTGAGGTCTTTTCCAACAAGATTGTGAGGTGGCATTTCTTTCCATTGTGAGTTAACACCTGTTGAGTCACTCTGGATCTGTGAGTAAAATCTTCTGGCAATTCACTACATATGCCATTCTTTTTAATATGAGAATTCTGCCTCAATGACATAATGGGAGACATGTCTTTCCTGCAGTTATGTTGTATGGATAGCATTTCTTGTTTTTTTAAGACAACTTTCCCTGCCTGAATTCTGGGATTGGAAAAATCCAATTCCTTCTCTCTCACAGTTCCTCTTGTTGCTCTAAGTGGGAAGGTACAACTGATTTGAAGATCAGATGCCAATGGGTTCACATGCACAAGAATGAATTAAGTTTATTAACATATTTTTCTGTGGTACATACAGCTTCAAGCCACTACAGTGACCAAGGAAGAATAAGGCAAACATTGAAGGTCAGTCAAGAGAAAGTACCCACTGAGACCAGATGACTGATATTCTCCAGCTTCACATCTCTGAACAACTTTTTCTGAGATGTTTCCAGTGGGGAGGACTCCTCCTGGGTGAAGTCTATAACTACATCTTTCAAGTTCCCTAACCCCAGTGGATGCATTGTCAAAAGCTCAGCTAACAACTGTCTTCCTCAGGGTTTTCAGTCATGTGGAGTGCTGAGATATCCCATAGCTGTAGGTGCTTCCCTGGAGGATCCAGCAAGGATAAAGCACAATCCTCACCGAAGGAGTACCAGGGTCTGGGGAACTGAACCCCAAGATGTTTCCTGGGTGGTCTGAGTAACTATGTGTTGGAAAAAGCAGATTCAGGTGCCCGCTTCAGGGAACACCCCTTCCTGTCTCTCTGGCTGAATCCCTGAGACTGGGCTGAGATTCCTCAATGGCCATGGGTTGGCTTTTAGCAACGAGGATTTGCTAAGTTACAAGCTACAATTCTAAAGCCATGAAAATGTCCAAATTAAGACATTAACAAGAGGATACCTTCTCTGAAGAAAGGCTGCTGGCATCTGGGGTTCCTCTGTCATGTGGGAGGGCACATGGTGATGTCTGCTGGTCCTTCTCTCCTGAATTCTGGTTTCAATGGCTCTCTCTCTCAGTTTTTATGGGTCCTTTTTGCTTCTCTGGGCATTTCTATCTGTGCTTTCACTGTCTGTCTGCCTTTTATCCTCTCATAAAGGGCACCAGTAAAGGATTAAGACCCACCTTGAATTAGGTAGGCACACCCTAATGGAAACAAGCAACCAAAAGATCCCACCCACAATGGGTCTACACCCACAAGAATGGATTAAAAGAATATGGCCTTTTCTGGGGTACACAACAGCTCCAAACTGCCACAGGGAGTTTAATTCATTAACATTTAATATTATTACTGTAAATCTAGTATTTACTTCAACCATTTTATCCTTTGGTTTTTACATATAATATCTTATTTTTGTCTCTATATTTAATATTTAGTTACCTTTATGATAATCTTCATTTCTATACTGTATTCCAAGTCTCTCTCTCCTGTCATGTCCTTTCAGTCTGCAGAATTCCCTTTAGTATTACTTGTAAGGCAGGTCTCTTATTGATGAACTCTCTTATTGATAAACTCTCTCAGTTTCTGTTTATCTGTGAGTATTTTAAACTCTCCCTCATTTTTTAAAACAATTTTATTGAGATTTATTTATGTACCACAAAATCATCCAAAGTGTACAATCAGGTGTTCACAGTATTATCATATCCATCATGTCCATCATCACAATCACTTTGTTGAATATTTTCATTACTCCAAGAAATAAAAATAAAAGTAAGAATAAAAATTAAAATAAAAGTATAAAAGAACACCCAAAACATCCCATCCTCCTCCCACCCCAATATTCATTTACTTTCAATCCCCCTTTTTTCTACTCATCTGTCCATATAACAGATAAAGGGAGTGTGGGCCACAAGGTTTTTGCAATCACACAGTCATCCCGTATAAACTATATAGTTATACAACTGTCTTCAAGAATCAAGGATACTGGATTACAGTTCAATAGTTTTAAGTATTTCCTTCTAGCTATTCTAATACATTAAAAATAAAAAGGGATATCTATATAATGCATAAGAATAATCTCCAGAGTGACCTTTTAACTTTATTTGAAATCTCTCAGCCACTGAAACTTTATTTTGTTTCATTTCTCTTCCCCCTTTTGGTCAAGAAGACTTTCTCCCTCCCACAATGCCTGATCCAGGCTTATCCCTGGGAGTCATGTCCCATGTGCCAGGGAGATTTATACCTCTGGGAGTCATGTCCCACATAGAGGGAGGGGGGCAGTAAGTGTGCCTGCAGTGTTGGCTTAGACAGGCCACATATGAGCAATAAAAAACGTTCTCTGGGGGTGACTCTTAGGTGCAATTATAAGTAGGTTTAGCCTCTCCTTTGCAGTACAAGCTTCATAAGGGCAAGCCCCAAGGGCAAGGTCTTATATCTGTACATTAAATCACCATCATTGACCACTCTAGGTTTTGATAAGTTGTACAGTCCCAGTCTTTATCTTCTATCTTTTCTTCTGGTGTCATACATGCTCCTAGCCTTATACTTTGAACCATACTCACACTCATCTTTGTTCAGAGCACTCACAATATTTTGCTACCATCACACAGTATTATACTAATCCATTTCTATATCTATATAGTCTGTCCTATTTACCCTTATGTAGTCCTTCAGCATCAAATGCCCATATTCTACCTCCTTTCTTTTTTCCTGACAACCTGTGTTCTCACCTTTAACTCTCAAATTTCACTCATCAATGTTAGTTCATATTAGTGAGTCCACAGAGTATCTGTCCCTTTGTTTCTGGCTAATTTCACTCAATGTAATGTCTACTGTCTACCATTTTGTCTTTTGGATTTTATATGTCATATTTTATTTTTATTTTTTCTCTCTCTCTCCTTTTACTGAAAATATTTTAAACTCTCCCTCATTTTTGAAGGACAGTTTCAGTGGGTATAGAATTATTGGTTGGCAGTTTCTCTCTTTCAGTATCTTAAATATGTCATGCTATTGCCTTCTCACCACCATGGTTTCTACTGAGAAATCTGCATATAGTCTTATCAAGCTTCCTTTGTATGTGATGGATCACTTTTCTCCTGCTGCTTTCAGAATTCTCTGTCTTTGACATTTGATAATCTGACAATTATGTGTTTTGGAGTAGGTCTATTTGGATCTATTCTGTTTGGGTATGCTGCATTTAAATAAGCTGACAGGCAGAGGGAACTCAGTGCAGCTGTGAGTGACATTTTGAAGAGAAGCTACAGCCAAGAGGGACACTTTGAAGAATGCAAAGGAACTGAGAGAGGAACTGCAGATGATGGGACAGTTTGAAGATAGCCGTTGAAAGCATACTTTTGCTCTGGAGAAGCTGTGAGAGGAAAAATGCCCCAAGAGCAATAAGAGTGACATTTTTGAGGAACTGCAGCCTAGAGAGGAATGTCTTGGGAGGAAGCCATTTTGAAACTAGAACTTTGGAGCAGACGCCAGCCACGTGCCTTCTCAGCTAACAGAGGTTTTCTGGATGCCATTGGCCATTCTCCAGTGACCTGATTGCTGATGTGTTATCTTGGACACTTTATGGCCTTTAGACTATAACTGTGTAACCAAATAAATCCCCTTTTATAAAAGCCAATCCATTTCTGGTGTTTTGCATTCCAGCAGCATTAGCAAACTAGAACAGATTTTGGCCTGCAATTTTATTTCTTTCATAAGAGATGGGAAATTTTCAGTGATTATTTTCTCCATTATTCTTTTGCCCCTTTTTCTTTCTCTTCTCCTTCTGGGACACCCATGACACATATATTCATGTGCTACATGTTGTCATTCAATTCCTTGATACCCTGCTCATATTTTTCTATTCTTTTACTTATCTGTTCTTGTTGTGAAGGATTTCTGATGGTCTGCCCTCTAGTTCCTGAATCATTTCTTCTGCCTCTTCAAATATGCTATTGTATGTCTCCATTGTGTTTGTCATCTCTTCTATTGTGCCTTTTATTCCCATAAGTCCTGCCAATTGTTTTTGCAGACTTTCAAGTTCTTCCTTATGTTCACCTGATGCCTTCTTTATATCCTTTGACTCTTATGCTGTATCCTCCCTCCACTCATTGTTTTGATTTTTGAATTGATTTAGCATATTTTTTAGGAGATCTTTAATTAGTTGTTTCAACTTCTGTATCTCATTTTAAGTGCAAGTTTGTTCCTTTGACTGGGCCATACCTTTGTTTTTTCTAGTGTGATTCATAATTTTTTGTTGTTTCTGGCGTCTGGTTTCCTTGATTACCCCAACCAGATTTTCCCAAACCAAACTGTCCCAGGTCTCAGGAAGGGGGTGTAATCAGTATTAGGTTTCCCTGAAGAGGAGACTTCCCTGTGAGCCTCTAGATACTGTGCTTTTTCTATCTTGCCAAGCAGGTGGTGCTTGTCAGCCTGCAGCTCCCCACCAACATAAAGAAGTGTGGTGCCCTTAATTCTCAGTGGACCCTGCCCTAGCCAGGAGCTGAGGGTGTCAGAAACCAAGCTTAAACTGTTTATGTTTTTTTTTTCCCTTCCTGGCCCTAGGGTCTTAATTTTCTGAGGAAGGGCCAACACTTGAACTGGGCCTCACTTCCCCCTTTTCTTAGGAAAGATAAGCCCTTTAGGGATTTATCTCTTACACTTGACTTCTTCCTTTGACCCTCTGACTTTCTTAACTCTGCTCTTGCCTGGGTCAGCAATGAGAATTGAAAATGCCTAAGCCTTTCTCTAACAAGCTACTTAGAATGAGGAAAAAAGAAAGAAATCCCCTTTTCAGAGCCAGTCCCCAGCCCCCCAATTACCTGCCAAGAACTGGAGTTGGTGCCCAGGTCTATGTGCCCCTTTTCTTGGGATGCAGCCCTTTTCCAGTATTCTGAGCTCAGCCAATTAAAAAGCCTCTGTTTTCATTTATTTTTGTATTGTATTTTCCATCAGCTCTACCTCCTTTTCTTCTTGCTTGGGGTTTATCTGTGTTTGTAGCTTGTAATCAGTAGTCCAAATTCATTAATTAAAACCACAATTAGGACTACCTTCCCTTCCACTTAGCAGACTGCTTCTTTTTTCCCACAGGGAAGTCTTCCAACTCCAGCTGTACCAGTGGGGGAGGGGTTTCAGCTCCAAGATTGGGGAGCTTTGCTTACAGTTGTTACACTGCAATCTCAGCCATTCTATCCATTCCAGACTGGTGTATGATATTTTTCTGGTCACAGATGTCCCCCAACAGATGTTCCAGACCATTTACTAGTTGTTCCTGGCTATATGCTAGTTGTTCCAGAGGACTAACTAAATTCCACACCTCCCTATGCCACCATCATGCCCGGCCTCCTCTCATATACTTTCTCTTCCTCATTTTTGAAAAACAGTTTTTTTCAGATAAAAAAATTCTTGGATGTGTGTTTTCTTTTCAGTACATTAATATATCGGACCACTGTCTTCTCATCTCCATTGTTTCTGATGTGAAATCAAAATTTAGTCTTATTGCCATTCCCTTGTGTGTGATGAATAGCTCTTCTCTTGCTGCTTTCAGGATTTTCTCTTTATCTTTGGCATTTTACATTCTTATTAGTATGTATCTTTTTTTGGTTAAGTTTTTATTTCATAATAATAAACTTAACTCTGCAATCCAGCTAGACTTGGAAGGAGATGATAATGTAGAATCCAACAAACTGCAGAGAGAGCACAAAGATAATAGTATACTGAGAACAGACCAGAGGTGGTTGGATGCTCTCTGAGAAACAGAAGGAATGATCTGGTTGTTTAGAAAAAAATATAAATCCAATTTATTAGACTTGTCCATAGTTGCAATGATAATCTTTTTTCTGTTATTGCCATTCCTGGACCCAAAGCACTCCATTCCCTCCACAATGCCAGGACACATATGCTTCAGGGTGACATTCTCATCATCAAACTTCTCCCCATAGAGGGACTTGCCAATAGTGCCATTATGACATGTGAAGTCACCACCCTTGCATATAAACCTAGGAATAATTCTGTGAAAGCAGGAAACCGTATAACCAAATCCTTTCTCCAAGGTGCTCAGAACATGGAAATTTTCTGCTGTCTTGGGAAATCTGTCTGACAACATCTTGAAGGACACATAGCCCAAGGGCTCACTGTCAATGGCTATGTTGAGGAACACAGTGGAGTTGACCATGGCTGTGGGTGGAGGACTGTGGCAGCAGGCATCATTGTCTGCAAGGCAGCCTTGTTTGTGTCTCAGAGTAGGTCTACTAGGATTTATTCTGTTTGGAGTATGTTGTGCTTCTTGAAAATATGTATTTACTTCTTTCAGGAGAGTTGGGAAATTTTCAGCCTTTATTCTTCAAGTATTCTTTCTGCCCCCTTTCCTTTCTTTTCCCTTTCTGGGATATCCATGATGTGTATATTGTGTGCTTCATGCTGTCATTCAAATTCCTGTGATCCTGCCCAATTTTTCCCATTCTTTTCTCTATATCTAATTCTATCTGTAATTTCAATTGTCCTGTCTTCTAGTTCACTGATTGTTTCTTCTCCTTGTTCAAATCTGCTGTTTTATGCCACTAGTGTATTTTTAATCTCCTCTATTCTTTCATTTCTATGATTTCTGTTATGTTTCTTTTTATACTTCAAATTCTTCTTTATGCTTAACAGTGTCTTCTTAATATCCTTTATCTCTTAGCCGTATTTTCTTTCATTTCCTTGAATTGATTTAGGAGATTTGTTTGAATATCTTTGATTAGTTGTTTCAAAAATCTGTCTCCTCTGAAGTTCTGATTTGTTTCTTTGTCTGGGTCATATCTTCCTGTTTCTTAGTATGGTCTGTAATTTTTTGCTGATGTCTAGGCATCTGATCATTTTGATGCATTCACTTTGGAGGAGGTCAGTTTCTCTCTCTTGTCTAGGGTTCTACTGTAGATTTTGTGTCAAGGCTCTTTCTTATTTTACACTTGGCTGAACTTATTCTAGATCTTTAGAATAGCCTTTGTTTAACTGACCAGATTTTTTTCAGCTCTTCATCTGATTCTTGCCCTGGATATATCATACAGTTTTTTTTTACAATGCAATATTTGTGCAATATTGTTACACTTCCACAGGAAAGCTTTCTTTCCTCTCTTCCTTCTTGGGCAATGTTGATCTGTTTTGTTTGTTGTTTGTTTGACTCTATAGTTTTTAAACACTCTTTACATTGTCTTCAGCTACTTTTACCTGGAGGGAAAATTCTGTGAGGAGGATCACCTGGAGATGATTTTTCTAAGTCATTATTTATCAGTCAAAACAGGGCCAGGTCCTCTCTCTCTAAGCCAACTCTGCAGGTAAACTCACTGCCCTCCCCGCTATGTGAGACATGACTCCCAGGGGTGGAAATCTCCCTGGCAACATGAGACATGACTCACAGGGATGAACTTGGCTCTGGCATCATGGGATTGAGAAAGCCTTCTTGGACCAAAAGGGGAAGAGAAATAAAACAAAATAAAATTTCAGTGGCTGAGAGAATTCAAATGGAAGTGAGAGGTCATTCTGGAGGTTATTCTAATGCATTATATAGATATCCCTTTTTAGTTTTTATTATATTGGAATAGCTAGAAGGAAATAGCTGAAACTGTTGAACTGCAATCCAGTAGTCTTTATTCTTGAAGATGATTGTATAACTATATAGCTTACACTATATGACCTTGTGATTGTGAAAACCTTGTGTCTCTCACTTCCTTTATCTAGTGTATGGACAGATGAGTAGAAAAAGGGGGACAAAAAGTAAATGAATAGTAGAGAGGGATGGGGGATTATGGGATGTTTTGAGTGTTCTTTTTTTCTTTAATTTTAACTCTTATTCTTTTTTGTGTGTGGTAATGAAAATGTTCAAAAATTGTGGTGATGAATGAACAACTATATAATGGTAGTGAACAACTGATTGAACACGATGGAAGATTGTATGGTTTGAGAATATATCTCAATAAGATTGAATTAAAAACAAAGAAACAAACAAACAGGGCCAGGTACCCAGGAAGGGGGCATAAACCATTTCTAAAGTGTTCTTGGAAGGAAACCAGGAATGGTGCTCTTTGACAGCTCCCAGAATCTGTGCTTTCCTGGCCTGCCCAGCAAATGACGGTCTTCAGCAAACTGTTCCCCACAGTCTTAAGACACTGTGTCTTTAAGTCTCCACCCATTGCAATCCTGTCGGGCATGTGGTTGAAACAGCATCTGCCAGCTGAAACCCTAGCTCAGAGCCAGGACCCAGGAATCTGAATTTGTTAACGAAAAACCATGCTCAATGCTTGTATGTGCTCCCCTCCATTCTTGGGGGAGAGCTGCCCTTCAGCAAAACTGTTCCTCAGAGCCCTGTGAAGGCACAGTATATTTGAACAACCCCTGCTTGCACCCCTGTTGTGTGCAGGGTTGAAACAGAGGCTGCTGGCTGCTTTTGTCCAGAGTGGATTGAAACAATAGCTGCCTCAGAACTGGTAACTTGAGATTGAAGTCTGCTACTCAAAAGTCATAATCAGTGCTCGGCCGTTGTCCTCTCCCCACCCCATTCTTGGGAAGAGGACTTATATGTCCCTTTCTGACAGCAGCAGCCCATCACAAGAGTGGGGGATGGGCACTAGCCAACACCAGAGTGAGCTTCTCACAGTTCTTCACCACAGTTTACTGGTCTCCTCCTCCGACTCTTCCCTGGATGCTGCCATGTTCTTCTGGCCACTGGAGCCCCAGAGCAGTTGTTTCAGACAGTTCCTGGCTGTTTTATGAGCTGCACTGAAGGATGAGTCCTGGAGCTCCCTACTCTGCCATCTTTCTGAAAGTTGTCTTGTTTTCTTTTCTTGTTTTCTAATTTCCATTTTATAAATGAGGAAATTGAGTCTCAGAACTTGTCTAGGCTTCCACAATTAGAATGTGGCTAACATGGATTTTAAATCCAGATCTTTTAAACTATGAACTGTGGGCTTTCATTTATCCAGTAGTGAGACAATTTATCTTGCTTCATATGTGATAGATCCTCCAGGATGTCAAAATAACAGGGAGAAATATCACTTCATAAAACTTCTCACACAGTTCCTTCATTTCCTCAAAGAAAGAGGAGAATCAAGGTCGACAGAGCACTATCTTCTGAACATATGTGTTGCTGTGAGCTGTGAGTCATACACCACTGGCATCAGAATCTTCTGGGGAGTAATTAAAGATGCAAATTTCTTGGCTGAGTGCCAGACCTCTGAATCAGATTCTCTGGGAAGCAAAGCCTTGAATTTGCATATTTACCAACATTCCCAGGTAATACTTATGAGCACAAGTTTAAGAGCCAGTTTTCTCTGGAATGTGAGAATATGGTTGCGTGAAAGAGACACGTTCTCTTCGGTCCCAGAATAAATATCAAGAAAGTCACTTAACGCCCAGGTGTGCCTGGGACAGACTGTTGGGTGGGTAGGGGGAGGGTGGGTAATAGCAGCTACTGAGTGACTTTAAAAATAACAGAATATTTTCAAGTGTATACTTAAATACTCTTTAAAAATGCTGCAATAACTTTCTCTTTGGCTAGCAAAGCAGTAAAATCTCTATCCTAGAGAGTTATTATTGCCATTATTGTTCTTATTGTTAGTCTTGAGGGGTTTATTCCAAACCAGTCTGTTCTTTCCCCAGATTTGCATGTGGAGCATTTGAAAGCATGGAGCCCTGTGATTCCATATATATATATGTAAATCTCCATTCCAACCCTGTGTTTAATGATCAGTCAGTTTGAAGAACCGCAGTTGATATGAGGCAAAGCACGATTAGACATCAGGCTTCCTCAGAGTAAAAGTGGAGGAGGAAAAGGGGACTGATTCATGGATGCAAGGGCCAAGAATAGGGAGTGGGAGATCATCAAACCAGTTTTGTTTTCTTCACCAGAGAGCACATCAACAGCAACAAATTCTCCTCCTGCCTCTAAAGAAATACATGTACACATTGGGGGACCATTTTCTTACTAGAAATTCTACATTATGACTTCCTGCACACAAAGAAAGAGGAATTTAAACACAAAACATAAAAACGGGTTCTTGTTTTACCACCAGCTGTTCACATGAACCCAAATAATTTCAGAAAAGAAACATGGCTTTTGATTTTTTGGTAATAACAATAACAACTGCAGTATATATTCTATGTAGCATTTTAATGTATAGATAATGGATAAATACCAATATATGCATTGAAATAATTTATATATTTTCTATAGTATATGTTTATATAATTTATATAAATATGGAATACTTCTCAACTCATGCAACTATAACTATTTGTACAATTAGTGCTCAAATACTTAAGTAGTTTAGATGTTTTTAGTATTTCTCATTGTGAGTCACAGCAAATAAGATTAAATATTGTTCCCCTACCACAATACTCTTTACTGTATCTAAGATACAGAAAAAGACCATGCAGTATTTAAATGAACAAATTACTTTACAGTTTAGAATGATCCAGTAGATTTTGTTTTTATTTTTATGTGCTTTGTTTTCTTTCAAGATTATTATCACTAAACAAAATTACAAATTATGTAAAGATGAAACATAGTTGTTTCATGAAAAAGAGAGAGAAAGAAGCAAAAGGGTGAGAATGTGATGATGGACAAAATAATAGACTCAAATATTAATTAGTGTATATTATAATTTATAATTCCCCCACTAACATGCTGTGAACTTTATGCGGCTCATTTCTCTTCAAGCCTCTGTTTTCTCATCAGTAAGATGGCTATTGTGAAACTCAAGCAGGAGAAAATAGATGGAAGTGTTTTTAATCCTAATGCATTTTCAAAAATTAGCTTGTAGTAACTGTATGATGCCTTCAGAATTAATGGAAACATTCAAATTTGGTGAATGGACAGGAATCAATTAGCTGCATTTTGCCTTTGACATATAACGGAAATGTCAAATAGGAGAAGGTGTTGGAAATTATACCCAATCAACAAAATGACTTGTTTGCTGATTCTGCAAGGAGACCAAGCACATTGGCCTTCCTCCAGATTCTCCACCCTGTCAGGATTGTTTTCTAAATGGGAAGTGAAAATACTATGTTGGAGAATCAAGTTTATTATCCACTGGCTTTCATTTTTCTACTTTAACATATATGACATATAGATTAACTTAGTAAATTGGCCTTTTAAAAGAAATCACAGCTTTCTGTTGTGAAAGTAGACAACTTAAACAACCGTCACTTTTTATTTAACTTGTCAGATTTATTTTAAAAATGGCTTGCTCATAGAATTATATTCTGAATATTGTGCATCAGTTTCAAATTAGCACATGACTGACACTGAAATATCATGAGCCCAAATTCAGAATGAAAATCTACATCTATATGACAGCCGGAGGTCAATTGCAAGTTATCATTAGACAAATAAGATATTCCTTCCTTCAAAAGATTACATTTGATAAGAGCTTTGCAAAATGGGTATGATTTTATATGAAGAAAATCTCAAGAGTCAAATATAGAGGAAAATTTAGGAAATTATTTATGCTCTAATCTGACTGTTGAGTTGAGAGAACAAAAGGAAAGAACCATATTGAAGACATCCTTGAGTTTTGGGTTCAGAGGCTTAGTGTATATGGATTGGCAATAGGATTGGAGATAAAGATTTTGGAGGGGAAGTCACTTGATTAAAACTGTGAATAGTGTTCTGTGTGTTTTTTGGCCAATAGATTTTTAGCTGAATTAGTGTAGGAACTATGCTGCTTTTGTTATAGTTCTATGCCAGAAATACACCACAGGGCCTATCATAAAATAGGCTTTAAACCATTTCTTGGATGCTGAATAAAGGAAGGATACTCTAATGATTAGGTGGAAGGTGGATTAAAATAGAGGAGAGAGGAATTGAGGGCCATTTGTGCAGTGATCAAGACTTTTTTGAATAGGACATAGTGAAATATAGATGATGTGCTTGTCTAAAACTCTGCTATCAAATATGGTAGCCACTAGTCACATGAGGTTATTTAAATTTAAATTAATTAAAATTAAATGAAATAAAAATGCTATACCTTACTGACACTAGACAAGTTCAAGTGCTCAATAGCCATATATAGGTAATGGCTACCATATTTGACTACACAGATAAAGAACATTTCTATCATCACTATAAATTCTACCGGACAGGGCTAATCTAGAAAACACTTCTGAATGAGTCAGCCATTTTCTAAGGCATCCCATTACTTACACCTACTCTTCATTTAATGTATCATCTCCTTTTTCATTTATTGTTTTGATATGCTGTCTCAGGCAAAGTGAAGACATTTTGGATACCTAACCTATGAAAAGCAGAAGAAAGTAAAATTCCTTTAAAAAGAAATGATGAAAAATAGACACAGACTAAATGATGCCAGTTCAACCTGATTTAAGGATGAACTCTTAAGAAGAACATGTTAAATATGTGAATATTTCATTCTAAATTCCTTTTATGGTATGTGAAATTGCATACCTATTTATATATTGAAGATTACTAAGAAAATAACAGTTATCTTTTACATGGTGCCAAAAAACTGTCAAGTCAAAGGAAATGTCACTTAGATTGACTGCATGAACAAAAGAAAACCCTGAGTAACAACCCAGCAATTTGGTGAATTTTCCCTCTTCCACTGGTTTTCTTGTTCTTTTATAATAAAAGCAGCTTAATAAAGAAGAAGAAGAATATACACATATATATTTGTATAGTACATATTTATCTTGTCAATAATTTGGGCCAGGATATAGTGAGAGTAGCAATTTCACTCTCCTCAGTGATTTGAGATACTAAAGCAAAGTTATAGGACTAGTTCCAAATTGTTTTCACAGACTATCTGCTTCCAGGCCCAATCCTCAACATGCCAGAATCATCCTCCACCTAATTTGTAAAAAAAATATCTTTATTCGCTTTGGTTTAATGGAAGGAAAAGGAAAAACATAGTCGCCTTTCTAAAGGATATAACTGGAAAAACAATTTTGAAATTAAAAAATTATAAGCAGGTTGTAAGTGGCATATTCAGTCTGAGAGCATGACTAGAGAGATTTAAATTTTCTAGCCATCCCAAATGTTAAGATTCCATTTGGCCTGTCACCTTTAGAAGTAAACAGTTAACTCTCTTGTTCACTGTTGTTTAAGATTCTGCAAGCTAGAAGTCAATTTCTAAGGATATATCAGCATAGCAAATAATAATCTATAAGTCCATTCATTTATTAAACAAACATTTCTTAGCCTCCTCTGTGTAGTCAACTGGGCTAAACCCCAAATCACACAGCCACTAAGTCAGTGAGCTGAGATATTAATTCAGGTCTATTTGCTATCTCAGCCTAAAATCTCAGCCACCACGCCACACCACCTTGTCCGCTTCATCAGGATGCTCAAATGAGTTCCAGGCAGACTCGGCTGTTTCCTACCCCGGAGCTTTAGACAACTTACTCTACATTACTAAGACTCAGATTCTTCGTCTGTAAAATGGTAATTATAGTACCTGTAACATTAGACTACTACTTGAATAAATTAAGATAATGCATGCTCTGCATTGTGACTACAAATAGAAAGGCACCTGCCCTATTTTCTTTAATACTAGAAAATCCAAATTAGAGTAGCAGGGAATGTATGTAATATCTCTTCCTTTGGGAAACCTCTGCTTCTCTAAATTCTTCTATATGGTTTTGATGGGGAATGATATCACACCTGGATACCCCTTAACGTGTACACAGCACTGGGAATGTGACTCCCCCATTGTTACCCATAGGAACTCATCTTTCCGGAATTGGTAAACAGTAATAAATCAAGGAGTAAGCACATTGCTCAGGTATTTTCTTTTGCAAGAAAATGAGGGCAAAATCTATCTCTCCCTCATCTAGAACTGTTAAGATCAGAGAATGTGAATCTGGAGCTATATCAAGCTCCCTGAGGACTGTTGTTTTGGTTTGCTAGAGTTGCTGAAATGCAATATACCAGAAATGGGCTAGCTTTCTCAATGGGGTTTTATTAGGTTACACATTTGCAGTTCTAAGTCCATGAAAATGTTTAAATTAAGGCATCAAGAGGAAGATACCTTCTCTGAGGAAAGGCTGCAGGTATCCAGGGTTCCTCTGTGACATGAGGAGGCACATGGTGATGTCTGCTGGTCCTTCTCTCTTGGTTCTGGTTTCAGTGACTATCTGCAAATGTCTTTTCATGTCACTCTAAGCTCTCTGGGCTTTTACTGTCTTTTATCCTCTCACAAATGACTCCAGTAAAGGAGAAAGACCCGCCTTGAATTGGGTGGGTCACATCTCCATGGAAACAACCTAAGAAAAAAGTCCTACCCACAATTGATCTGCACCCAGGAACGGATTAAAAGAGCATGGCATTTTCTGGGGTGCATAATAGCTCCAAACCAAAACAACAGTGTAGAATCAGAATTAAGATAAGACAGAAAAAGAGAGAGTTCCAGTGCTACTGAACTAAAGCCATGCTTAATTTAGTTCTTCCAAATGTCCTTCACAAACATTGAACCAATACATCTACCATTCAGCTTAAGCTAGTATAGGTTACCCTACCTTGCAAATGAAAGAGTCCTAACCAATTCAAATTACTGGTTCCAGAGGTGAGGTGTTATAAGTGACATATGCGAAAATATGGGGCTGTTTGTACAGCATCTGAGTTTGGGGTTATTGGCAATCTTTGTTAATGGTAGCAAAACACTGGTTAAATTGTCACTTGAATCCTGGAACTTAGAAAACATTCCCTCCGAAGTTAGAATTTACAAAGAGTTGACTGAAAAGCAGCTGAGATGTTGGAATGTTTTGCTGGTATTTATCACCTTTTGCAGCAACTTAAATAAAGGGATATGCTGTAGTAGATTTCAGCCCATTTGAAAGCGCAAAAGAAATGACAATGCTCTGATATGAGAGAATTTTTCTAGTTTGTAGGCTATAATCCACGATGATGGGTTTTCATGTTATTTATAGGACTTTCTTAATTATAAGGTTTGAATACTCATTTCTTAGTGAAAGTTAGTGGGACACAAGGCAGGGAAATGCAAAACATAATTGGATAAGGAATCGGAGAAAATGGGTGAAGTGTGATCCCATAGGTGCCTCACAAAAACTTTCTGTGTTTTGCATAACTTTCTTGACAGATTATAAGATAAATATTGTCCATTGTATGGCAGCCTGGGAGCAGATGGTTTAGTAAATCTGTCTTACTCTCTACCTTGCTTTACATAGGCCAGTATGGAAGTGTTTAAGGTGAAATTTACAACTAAAGGCTCTGCAGGATTTTATGAGGATTAAATTTAGAATATAATCTAGGATATTGTAATCAAGAAATGTTTGCTATCATTATATTATGTATTATTACGGGAAAAGATCCAAAGCCTTTTTGCTAAAGATAGAAATCAATATATATATATATCAACATCTATCTCAATATATATCTCTATCTCTATCTCTAGCTCTATCTCTAGCTCTATCACTACCTATCCAAGTATCCCTTACTTTGGGGAACCTTGTGGCTCTGATGGGGCTGTCAGTCCCTGTACTAACCTCCACCAGGTCCAGGAAAGTGTCCAGTCCCAGCCAATCCCAAACCCCTGTTGATATAAGACCCAATGAGGGTGGTAGCCAGACCCTGAAAGCAGGAGGCTCTCTCTTTCAGCTAGATTGGTAAACTTACAAAATCTATTTGTGAGGTCACTTGTAGTTTCTCTCCCTGTCATATGAAGAGAGCCTATCCATAGAATTAAGACAAGTGGTGGAAGCAGAGTTCAGAGCCTGCTTAGGAGAGACAGGTGACTCTGCAACAGTGACTCCCAGTTTCAGTCCTATAATGTGGTCCCTGTAAACCCTTCTTTGGTCATATGAACTACTTGAATTTTTTTTTTTCAGAAAATATTCCCTCCATTTTGTTTAAAATAATCTCTGATAAGTTGATGTTACTTGCTACCCTAAAATCCTGACAAATACAGATGGCAAGTCACTCACATGTAAAAAATCAACCTACATTAGCAATATACAAAAAAATTAATGTGCAAAATGGTATTACTGGCTTTCAGAAGTAGGGGGTATCCTTGTGGCATGGAATCATGCAAAAAGCTTCAAGAAGGAGGGGAAGCTTTGTTTGGGAAGATGCAGATAAGGAGAGAAGAGTGGGGACATTCTGGGTTAAAGGTACAAAGTGAGAAGAGATTGTTCCATTGTGTTCAAATAGCTGCCATCCATAAGTTCTTTCTTACTTCTACTTATATTCTTCCCAATTAAGAGTCAATTATGTTCTTATTTAAAATTCTTGTGGCAAAAATAAGAAGAGAGAAATCGTCCATCACTGTATACAATGATGGATTCAAACACCACAAATGGTAGGACTATTTTCACTAGCTAATATTATTATTGCTATATTAAATCATTCTTGGATAAGAGATGAACATTTGAGAGGGATTCATGACACACTCTCTCCTTCATCTCAGTTAAGTGTCTTAATAAAATGTCACACTTCCTTTAATGAATGAATGAGCCATAAGAGCACCCAGCCTAACACAGTGCTATCAAGAAACTTAGGTGGAACTTACCCTAGAATAGGTCAGTGATGTGAACGTCAATGGAGGAGACTGACTCCACCGAGGATAGTGGCATTTGACATTTAACCAGGCTTTATGGTTTACAAGGCATTTCAAAAATATGTTCCATTTTTAAACACCTCTATCTATACAACTCCACAATTTGAAATACATGTCTTTGGATTTATGTTCTTAATTTAAAACAACTTCTCTTTTACAATTATTTTACATTAATTATGATCAGTTAATGATCCCTGAATGTGAATTTGTTGATGAGACCAAATCCCTGAAAAATTTGACAGGGGTGGGAAAACAGGAGAGAAGAATGATAATTGAGCAGGCTTTATTTCTAGGGGAGGTTGACATTGGTTGGCTGTCCTCTTTTACAGCCTGAATGTTCCTATACAGTTCTGATTAGAAGGAGCTCCAACCAGAAGAAGACAGCAGAGCAAAAAGTTTAGATTCAGTGAAGATTTTGTTTTCTGGATGTTAAACGTGGCAGAAACAAGCTCTAACGTTGTGGTCATGATCAAGTCTGCTGCTGTATATTTAAATTTGAGTGTCGCCTTGTATCAGTAAAATTGGGCAATGCATCAACCTCAGGATCTAGTGGTGAGAGTAGAATTTATCATAAATCCAATTTATGATCAACGATTTTAGGTTTTGAGTGTACCTAAATGCTAAACAATATTTCCTGTGGGAAAAAGGAAAGAAAAAAAGTAAATGATGAAGATATTGCACTGTTTAGGAGCTTGATATCATGTCCCAACTGGGAAAAGTTCCTAAAGTACACAATATACTTTATATTTGCTATTTATTAAGCAATTTACCATATGCAAGTCACCACGTGTGTTTTTTCTCTACATTATCCTATTTAGTGCCACAAAAATCCTATGAGGTAGATATTTTTAATATACATTTTAGTAAGAAGGACTTGAAACAGAAAGGTTAAAGCAATCACCCAAAGTTTCACAACTAAGAAGGTGGCAGAACCAGAGTCAAATCCCTTCCCATTTGGATTCAAGTGAGATTTGAGATGTATTTTGAAAATGGAGCTGAAATGACTGGCTGATGAACAAGACTTGTGATATCAAAGAATGAGAAAGGTGAAAAATGACAAGGAGATATTTTGGCTTGAGCAACTGGAAAACAGCAGTTGCCATTTGTTGAAATGGGGGAAAATTGGAAAGGATCATCTTAAAAGGAAACACATATTACATTTCAGGTGCCTATTAAACATTAAAAAGACATGTTACGTGGGAAGTTGGAAATAGGACTTACTGAATTTGATGGAAATTTTAAGGCTGAATATATAAATTTGAGCATTATCCATTAAAAAATGTCACCTCTACTCCGTTATATTAGTCTCCTAGAGGTGTTGTAACAAATCATCATAAACTAGGTGGCTCACAGTTCTGGAGGCTAGGAGTCTGAAATCAAGGAGTCAGCCAGACTATGCTAAATTTTTAAGGCTCTGGGGAAGAAACTTTCCTTGCCTCTTCTAGCATCTAGTGGTTCCCAGCAATCCTTGGCATTCCATGGCTTGTAGACACATCACTCCTGTCTTTGACTCTATTGTCACATTGCTTTTTTCTCCCCATGTGTTTGTGTTTCTGTGTCTTGTCTTCTCTTCTTATGAAAGATACCAGTCATATTGGATTTAGGCCCAACCCTAATTCAGTACAAACTCATCTTAACTAAATACATCTGCCAAGACCCTATGTCCAAATAAGGTCTCATTTGCAGGTACTGAGGTGTTCCCAGTTTGCTAATGCTGCCATTAAGCAAAATACCAGAAATGGATTGGCTTTTATAAAAGGGGTTTATTTGGTTACAAAGTTACAGTCTTAAGGCCATAAAGTGTCCAAGGTAAGGAATTAACAATCGGGTACCTTCACTGGAGGATGGCCAATGGCATCCGGAAAACCTCTGTTAGCTGGGAAGGCACATGGCTGGTGTCTGCTCCAGAGTTCTGGTTTCAAAACGTTTTTCTCCTAAGATGTTCCTCTCTAGTCTGCAGCTCCTCTTCAAAATGTCATTCTCAGTTGCTTTTGGGGCATTTGTCCTCTCTTAGCTTTTCTAGAGCAAAAGGCTGCTTTCAAAGGCCGTCTCCAAAATGTTGCTCTGTAAGCTGTAGCTCCTCTCTCAGCTCCTGTGCGTTCTTCAAAGTGTCCCTCTTGGCTGTAGCAAGCTCGCTCCTTCTGTCTGAGCTTATATAGTGCACCAGTAATTTAATTCAGACCCACCCAATGGGTGGGCAACACCTCCATGGAAATTATCCAATTAGAGTTATCACCTACAGTTGGGTGGGTCACCTATCCATGGAAACACTCAAAGAATTACAATCTAATCAACACTAATAACATCTGTACCCACGAGATTACATCAAAGAACATGGCATTTTGGGGAACATAATAATCTAAACTTACACACTGGGGTTAGAACCTGAACATATCTTTTGGGGGGACACAATTCAACCCACAACATCAGGAGACTATGGGGGGTGTAATAGAGAAGGGCCTGAGGCTGAGCCCATGGCACTCCACCCTTCAGAGGTCAGGAAGAGAGCCCCAATCCAGCAAAGGCTACCCAATGAGGTGGGTGGAAAACTGGCCTGGGTGGTGTCCCTTCAATCAGTGAAGAAAGCTTTTCAAGGAAGGAATGATCGCCTGTGTCAGGGCTGCTGAGAGGACCAGTAACAGAGGACTGAGGACTGATCATTGGACTTGGCCACATGGGTGTGGTTGGGACTTGTTGCTGTAGGTTTATAAAATTAGTGTATAAAGTATTTTCAGAACTAATATCTCTGTGATCTGGGATTAAGGTTTCATGTTATAAGAAGTCACTTCCCCTTGCTCCTCTTACGGATTTTATCTATTTGAAAATACTAATAATAATAGCACAAGCAGTTTAAATATATAAGTGTACAGTTGGTTATTTAAACAAGAATTGTTAAATTTTATTTTTTTAAATAAAGGGCAAAAATCTACCTGAGTTGAAATAAAACATTGGACTATGAAATCTGAAAAACTCTTTCATGGAGAGCTATCTGTGAGACTTGGCTCCTTCCTCTCTATCCCCTAGTGGAAAGCAGCATCTGAAGCGTTATTGAATTTTTTTTTTTTTCTTTAAGCTTGTGAGGAAAATGCAGTTCTTTTTCTTGTTAGAGCATTTTTCCTTGGATGATTCTTTTATGCAAATATGCCAGGTTGGTATTTTGATAAGCAGTTTAGGACAGACCTATATGTTGTCAAAGAAGTGGAAATTTTCAAAACTCAAAGCTCTGCTTGGGGATTTGCAAACAAATCATCCAGCAGTACCTAAAATTACCTTTGAGTTTGGAAAATGAATGTTAACTTGCACTGGCTCAAAAGTGACAATTGGTAATTATATGGAAATATTTTAACTTAATGAAGTAAAGAAATGTAGCTGGCTCCCTTATCTTAATATCCTTCTTTTTCTCCCTGCTGTTTGATGTCTTCATCTAGCTGAGAATTTTCTCTCCTGTTTCTAGACAGAAATAGCCCAATGAATATTTATTAGAAAAGTTACCAGAATGTGTACCAATTAAACTTTACAAACTGCCTTTCCCTCTTAAGGTTTTTATATTCATTCTTCTTTTCTTTTGACAAAAGAAGTACATGATCATTGAAGAAAAGTCTGAAAATACATGAAAGCTAAAAGATGGAAAAATAACACCTGAAATGACCTGAGCCCGAGGTAAACTGTTGAGAATGTGTTATTGTATTCGCCAAGATGGCAATGGAATCTCATGTTTTGAATATCTCCCTGCTCAAATGTGATGATTGCTAAAATATAAAAATGGAAAATTTTAAAAGACATATGTGTAGAATAAAATTAATACAAACATCTTTGTGGAACAGAAATAGAAAAGAAATGTAAAACATTTTGTAAAGCTGATGTTATGAGGCTACTGGGATTAAAATTACAAGAGCAATGAGCAGCTGGAATTTGGCTTTTTGGGAAATGAGAATGAAAGCTCCTATAGGAAGTAGGACCCTATCTAGGCTCACTGCTTGAAACCAGTAGTTGGAATACGGCTCTCCCAGTCATGAAAAGAGACATCCTGGGGCTATAGTTTATAGCCTATGGTGTGCAAGGAGAAATGAAATAACAAAATAACATTATGTTTAAGAAAAGATGCTTTCTGGCTTAGTGGATTGATGCCCACATGCCCAATATCACCAGAGGACAAGAGCTCTGATTTATCTAAAAATATCTGGTTCTGAAGTGGAGCCATGGGGAGTGGAGAAGAGAGACAGAGAAATAGAAAGACACAAAGAGGTATCTTCTGACACCACATGAGTCTTACAACCATAAAAAAAAAATTGCAGGAACATATAGGGCAAAATAGAGAAGAGAGAAATAAGACAATAGGTGAATATAAAAATGACCAACAAAGAAAATATATTTTAAATAAAATATATGAGACTGATGAACTCCAAATTAGATAAAATCAAATATAGAAAAAATAAATGCTAAGATTATATTTGGGATTTAACCCAGAATCCAATAAGGAAAAAGAAAGTCTATAAATATGGACAGCTCAATTAAACAACAGAGAAAACAGAAATTAAGGAGTTTCAATATTCAAATAATTGGCGTTCCTAAAGAAGAGAAAAGATGACATCAATGCAATATTTATTTAAGGAGTTATTAACTGGTGTATTGTTTAGAATTAAAGAAGAAATGAGAGGTTAGATAGAAAGTATATTTTAAATATTAAGGAGTCAAAAAAATAAATCCTCACCTGGGCACATTGTATTAAAATTACAGAATTTCAAGCTAAAAGAGGATCTTAAATCCTAACAGAGAAGTTAGTTTATTTCCTAATTAGATTGACAAAAAATTTTTCATCAACTAAAAATGATTTCAGAAGATAATATCTTGAGGAGTAGTATCTTGAAAGTACTCATAGTGCATTGGACATTTGTACCAGCAAACTAGCACTCAGTGGAAGAACATGATACGGGAATTTCCACAAGCAAAAACATGGACTGTTTGTCATCTGCAAAACCTCAGAATTATTAGTCTTTTGAAAACAGAATTCTTGTCCATCTCTGTTCTTTCACATTGATTTATATTTCTTTATAGCACTTATCACTTTATTATATTAGATTATGCTATAATATATTAGTATACTGTGCTACTTGTTTTTGTTTTCCATCTGCTTTTCTCCAATAGAATACAAGCTCCCAAAGGGCAAGAACTTTATATATTTTATTTACTGTTGTATTTCCAGTGCTTTGAATAATAGACTCTCAAAAATATGTTTTGAAATGTTAAAATGGAATTACTTTATAATTCTGCTTAGATCAAATATGAAAAGAAATAGAATTTCAATTTGCAAATGCCTTCCTTTATTATTTGTATTTCTGTGATCTTACACTATGCAATTAATTTATCTTACTCTTGTTTCATTAACATAATAAATTTTACATCTCTTTCTACTGCCAATGCCTTATATTCTAGTCTATAAGTTAGTTTGTATTGGGTTAAGTGATAACCTGGATTTCATGACCCAGGTGGCTATTAAATATCTATGAAAATTATTTTAACAACAGTTTATTAGAAACAGTGTGATTCGTGTCTAAGAAAGTTTAAACAGCTCCCAAGCTATTATTTAAAACACCTTAATCTGGAATGCACATCTCAGGAGTAGATACTTAGCATTAGGGGCTGAAAAATCAGGAATATTTTTGAACTCTAACTACCAATCAGGACTGTTGAAAATACTTCCTAACTGGAGAATTGAGGGGCATTCAAATTATGAGCCCGGCTGAAGAGACGATATGAACACCACCTCCTTTTACGCGAAAACTGGAAGAATCTGCCAAGGATTATTGAGGGGCCCTTGAGGATCAAGCCCCTTGCTTCATGAAAACTCTTTCAGCTGACCCCACTAGAAGCTTCGATGATTCTGCCATCAAAACATCGTTGCAACCACCTTAGAGTGAATCTTTCATTCAAGGGCCTTGTTGGAATGTCTGAAATAAACAGTGTAGCTTCTTGCAATTTTTCAAGGATGGGGTGTAATACTGCTTGTGTGCCTTCTTGCTAAAAAAAATGTTAATTTTGTCTAAAACGTATTTTCATTGTAGCATATCACCTGATAGGTAGGGGAAGAGGAGGCTTAAAGCCTTCATCAAACTCTTCATCAATATTTATCAAAAGAACCTGACAGCCACTGAAAGGTCAAATTGAATTAGGTCAGTTCAAAATAATGACTTTATGTTGCTTATCCATTGTCAGATGGAAAAGCTGGAGAATGACAGACTTTCACAGGCAAAGAAGAGTCATTCTAAAGGGCTTTCTGCATGGAGAGTGGAAATTCCAACTTTGCTGCCCAGAATACAGGCAGATCCAGGAGGAAGAAGGGGAGAAGAAACACACTGGTTCTCACTGCGGACATTCAACTAGAGCAATCATATAATTACTCCCAACTCTAGGACACTTTTAAAAGTGAAATACATTATTAATCATGTCAGGACACAGGTTGAAACCAGGATGGACTCAATTAAAGTGACGTTTCCTCACCTACTTCATGTCCTAATACATTTCAGGCTCTCCTCATTCCCACCAATCAGATTAGTGACTATCTTTTCCTGTAGGTGCAAATAAGGCATGGAAAGAGGGACAGAAACTGCTCTCTCAACAAATCTGCAGCATGAGGAAAATATTGGCACAAATTTCCTTCTCTGTAGTTTAAGGGGGTACTGGAGAAGGGGAACAAACATTTCCACCAACATTTGTAGACATATAAACAGAGTGCGGTTTGTTGAACAGATGATTGGTATAAACTATATTTAAAGTGTTCCTTAAGGTTATCCTTGTTTGCATATGGAAAAGTTTAGATTATCCCCAATAGAGCTGGAGAGGCACTGAAGGAAATGTTCTTTCCTCCCTTTGTTCTCCCCAATTTTCTGACACTTCCAACTCTGCTTAGAGTGCTGATGTCCTGAAAATCGTATCACATGATGTCTCTGGCTCATGTTTCCAGATCACTAGTACTGATCTTACTGCCTCTTGGAAATCTGGTTTAATCATCCTCAGGTAATTAGCTTCATTTCTGTTAATTGCAAGAGAAAGTTAAGTGGATAAAGTGAACAGATTTTTCTTCTTTGATTTCAATAGAGAATAAAGGGAATTAGTGCACCTGGTATTGATGTTTCTGTTTTTTCATAAAACCCTTATGGAAGTCCTTCTGCTGTCTGATAAATTATTCTTATTCTTTCCATTTCCAGACATACATTAGGAATGAACTGTCTGTCTCCCTAGTGGTTTGTTGGGGCCATATAAATAGTTCTTACCAATGACTGTGTCCTTCCAGAACAAGTATTTAGTTGTCAGCGCATACTCATTTAGGAAAGAAAGTGATCCTTCTTATACAGTGGCAAACTATTTGGTGAAAATGTTGTTTGAATACATTTGTCAAGAACGTAATGTATCTAATGAACATATAGCTTTAGCAGAAGGATTTTGAAAACAATGTTATTAGTTTGTGTTTGCCAGTGTTGGCTCCATTTGAGAAGGTGCTAAAAGAAAGAACAGAATAGGCTGGTTTGTGAGCAAGAATCAAGAAAATAAAGAATGCCAAATACAGGTACTTGGAGGTTTGGGAGAAGTAACTGCTTTTCAATCCCAACAGATGGAACCTCTGCCTAGAGACAAGAATCAAACAAAAGATACGGCTTTCAAACCCATTGTTCAATTTTGAATGGCTTAAGGCCTCATTAATGTTTTCTGTTGGACAAAACGACATCAGGGAAAGAGGCAAGAGTGTGGCTCTCATGGAAACTGGAAGGACTCCAGGTACCAGGAATTATGTTCAGAGAGATGTCTTGGAAAGAACTATGGGTGTGGCTATTGGGACAGGCTGGTGGCCAGAATGATGTAGCTAAGAGTCTGAGGTTTTGAAGGAGCTGTACTGGCAAAAAAGACCAAAGGCTGGTTTAAAAATTTTACTGTTCTAAGCATAAAACTACCTTGAACTCCCTCATTTTTTATGGGAAGAAACCAACCTGAGAAAACTGCTCATTCCTAAATGAGAGTGATGGTCATGAAAATATGTAACTTAGATCATCAACTGCAGAAAGCATCAGGACCTAGGGCTCCAGGTGTTGCCTCTGGAACCATCACCACATTTGTGCTGAGAACAACACTTCCAATGGGCTGCTGTGCACCAATGACGGAGAACAGCAAGGATGCTAAGGCAGCCTATTCCTGGGATAGAGGACTCCTCTGATGGGCAACTCTGGCTCAAGGAGTCACTGATGGGCCTTGCCAAAACTTTCTTAGACTTTTCTTGCAGTTTAAGATGCTTCAGTCCTCCCTTCCTTCCACCTTTCATTCTTTCCCTCCCTCTCTCCTTTGGGGTCTGTTCTGGTTTGCTAATGCTGCTGTTATACAGAATACCAGAAATGGATTGACTTTTGTAAAGAGGGTTTATCTGGCTACAAATTTACAATCTGAAGGCCATGAAAATGTCCAAATTAAGGCATCAACCCAAGTATAGCTTCACCAAAGGAAGGTCAATGGTGTCTGGAAAACCTCTGTTAGCTGGGAAGGCACATGGCTGGCATCTGCTGATCCCGGGTTGTGTTCCAGCTCCTCTCCCAGCTCCTATGCATTCCTCAAAATGTTGCTCTTGGGGCATTTTGTCCTCTCTTCACTTCTTCAGCTCCTGTGCATTTAGCATCTGGGTTTCTTTTTAGCTTCACGAGCAGACCTTTTCTCTCCAAAATGCCTCTTTCAGCTGCCCTGAGGTCCTTCTGTTTGTGAGTCCTTGTATAGGACTCCAGTGATTAAATCAATACCCATTCTGAATGGGCAGGGTCCATATCTCCATGGAAATAATCCAGTCAAACATTTCACTCACAGCTGATTGAGTCACATCTCCATGGAAACACTCAATGAAAGGTTTCCAACCTAATCAACACTAATACATCTGCCCCCACAAGATTGCATTAAAGAACATGGCATTTTGGTGTGAGAACCGGCACAGGGTGAGAACTGCATCACCATCTGAAGGCTCCCCAGCCTGCATAGCTCCTCTCCCCATTTTTGTCTCACAGGCATACCTCCTAATAAAATTCTTGCATGTTTATTCTTCTTTTGGCATCTGCTTCTCAGAGGACTCAGACTACCACAGAAGGCATGTTCTCCAATGCCCTTTTCAGAAGTGGTCTGAAAGGATAATCGAGAAAGAAGGACCTTCCTGAGGTGACAGACAAAGGGCCACAGAAAACAATGGACTAATGATGCCCTCCTTTGGGTTATGGCAAAACCAGGTCATACACAGGAACACTCCCCATCCCTCAGGCGTTTCTGCCCAGTTCCAGAAATTTAGCTGCTTAACATCTCACATTCTTTCCAATGTCTAAATAGGATCATTGTTGCAGACATCCTGTTCTTGACCAATAATTTTTTTTATAGAGTGGGTTGACACAAAACTTATGTTTTTAGCAAAGGATCAAGAGGAGTTTTTCTAAACCTGTGGTGTGGACTAAACCAATCAAGGTCTAGTCTGGAAACAAACAAACAAAAAGCCTCACCAATTATTTAAACAGAAAATATAATATGAAGCATTGCTAAGTATTAGAGATATGAAAAGACAAAAGGGGAACATTAATTCATCACAGAGAGAATAGTATCTGATGGAGGTAGCTACCACTCCTAAGGTTTGGAAAATGAAGGGAGAGGTTGGAGTTATTGCAGAGCTTGGGGATCCAGAGCAGGAATTCAGTTTTCTGAGGGAAAAGCTCTCCTTAGCTGGTACTGGTGAGCTTGGAGGAGGCATTTTCTGGAGATGGAATGCAAACCTCTATGAAGTGGATCCCAGTAAGCTCAACCTTTGCTATCTCTGAGGGGTTGCAATGAGGTTTATTGTGAGAGAGCTGAAAAATTACAAAACTATAATTTGCTGCTGCTACTGGAATAACAGCCCCTGATGGACTGAAGAAGGATTATTTGGGTGATACTGGTAGGAAAAAAAAAAGCAGGCATCATCTATTTTCTTCTTTCTTTTGTCTTCCAGTATCCTTCTAGGACTCCCTAATGGCAAAGCCTAAGAGTAAGTTAGCTAGTAAAAGAGAAAACATGGCTGGCAGAGGCTAAGTGTCACAAAGCAGAGTCTTGAAAGTCGGTCCTCAAGTTGATAGATAGTAACTTAGTAACCAGCATCCTCCCTGCTACAGAAATCACTGTACATCATTTGAAGATCCAAACCTTGAGCTTCATGACAGGACTGGATGAACAACTTCTATGTTGTTTAACTTGGAGAAGGTTTAAGTGTAGGAAGTGTATATGGTAGATGGAATCATGTCCTCCACAAAGACGTGTTCAAGTCCTCACCTCCAGTCCAGTGGAAGTGAACTCATTTGTAAATGGGATCCTTGAAGATGCTGTTACGATGAGGTTAAACTGAGGGAGGGTTAGCGTGAATTCTACATGACTGGTGCCCTTATAGGCAAAGGAAATTTGGAAATGGATGCACAAGCCACAGGAGAGGATAGAAAGAGACAGATTGCCAGGTGATGGAGGCAGAGACTAATTACCAGCAAGCCTCTACCAGAACCCTACAGACTATGGGAGAAAGCAAGCCCATCCTAGCCCTTGATTTTGGATTCTCAGCCTTCAAAAAGTGTGAAACAATAAATTCCTCTTGGTTAAGTTAGCCAGCGTGTGGTGATCATTATGGCAACCCTGGCGAACTAAGATAGTGTGCGTTACCTGTAAAATGAAAAGTGAAACAGACAGTTGCTGACCAGAAGGGTAAATTGTGCTAGTCTTTAGGGTTATTTACCAAGTGTTTCTTTTTTTTCCCCTCTGAGTTTTTGAGCTTAAGGTTGGTTAGGTTGCCTGGTTTCCTGTGATGGATAGAAGGCTGGATCCATTTCTGACCATTGTGTTGAGACTGGAAATGCTGAGTTTCGCTTCAGGGCTAAGCGTTTGTTATTGAGCCAAGGTCCCCCCAGAGCATCCTCTTTCCTTCTGTGCTGCAGAATGATCAGCAGTGTTGGAGATGGTGGCTGTCTCATCAGCTGCATCTGAAGGACTAAGATGCAGACTCTCCAGCTAACCCATAACTGCCATGTAGCATGAGGAGGAAAGGAACCTGTGTTGGGTTGAAGCCACTGAAATTTTAAGATTATTTCTTACAGCAGTGTATATAGCCTGTTCTGACAATGTCTCACATTTATTTCAAAACAACATCTTTCTGATGTTTCTTTTCTCCAGTGATGTAGCATATTATTTATTAATTATTTTAATGCTGCTTTTGAAAATTGTTTATTTTTGTCCCACTCCTTTTCCAAAGAAGATTTAAGAAAACTTACAAGAATACACTAAAAAAAAAAAAAGCTTACTGATGCTCTTTTCCATGAACAAAATTGATTTTAATTGCAGAGTTGTATAAATGTCAGAGGTGCTCCTCCAATTTGAATGCAGAAGGAAGTTAAAATATATTTTATTTAGCCAAAAAGACATGTTAAAATAACAGTTGAAAGAAATAGAGTGTGTTTGGTAGTTATATTCAGAAGTGCAAATGTAATGTAATCATTAGCAGTTGCTTGTTAGTGTGGTCTTAAAATCTTGTCAAAATCCCAAAAAATTTGACAGTGCAAATCATAAACAACTGAATAATTCATCACTGCAAATAAAAGCATTTTCTCTTTAATACTTTAAAGTATGCACATTTGAAAGAAATGACTAAGTTATAGTTTCAAAACTTTGTCTTTAAAGCAGTACAGAGTAAAATAGAAGTTTTATTAAGAAGTGATCCTGCAGGTTGCAATAATTCCTTTCAGTATTTATTTTCATAATGTTATACTGGATGTTTTTCACAGAAAATATCACTGTAATCTTTTCTAAAAAGCCATATTTTAATCTATTAGGATAAAATTGTACATTCACCTTATTTCATTACATTGTTGATGTAGAGGTGTCCTTTGTGTATATTTGTGAAGAAAGGAAGGCTCACAAATATATATATGTATATGGCTGTCAGGTAATGATGGAAATCAGGTTTGTCTTTCACTTACAATTTTGTTTAAATTTCACAAAGTACCTACACTCCATAATGGAAAATTGAACAATCTGCTCAACACTGCTCTTTCTTTCCTTAAGGTTTGTCTTACTGCATGCCCCAGGGGTAAAGTTTCCAACATGACTCTCTTCAAATGTCAGGGATTATGGAACACACTCTGCAGGCCAAACACATTTCCTTTGCTCCAGGTTGAAGTTCTCTGGTGCAACTAGGATCATGTCTAACTAAAACTGAGAAACAAATGTGGGTCAGGTGGAAGCAGGGATCTGACTGGGTTTAGTTTCCTGCTTTTCGGAAGAATGTGTAGTAAGTATTTTGCTGAAGTCCAGGTTAGATAAGGGGTGCCATTCTATGGAGAGGTCACTTTTTGCTAAAGTCCTGACACTGTTGGGCTCTAAAACTGGGGCTCTATTCCTAGGGGGACACATAGCAGCACGGTCACACAGGAGAAATTTACTCTCTAGTGCTTAACCTCCATATTAGTTAGCTCTAATACTTTGTGATTCCCATATTGAAAAATATGGAGCTAGATTAATTTAAGATAATTTAATGATGGCAATCAAATGGAGGGCAATTTGTGGCAGGAGACATTCCACTGAAGGTAAGGATTAATTGGCCAATGACATTACTTTACATTTGTGGAAGGCTGTTAGACATTTTAAAGCATTTTGAATAGAAAATGTTTTTTCTTTCCTCTCCACAATATAAAGAAGGGCTTATTATCATCAGTGGATAGTTGAGCTCCCAGGATTTGTAAGTGGAGGGCCAGAAAAAATCCCCAGTCTTCTAACTCAGATCAGTGCCTGTCCTGTTACACTATGCCCAGTAGCTTCCAAACATCACCCCTTTATTAGGTCCATGGGAGTTGTAAGGATCTTTATATGGACAGTCAAGTGTGGCAAGGATGAGTGGCACCAGCGATGAATGTAAGAAGTTTATTAGTACTCACAGGTCCTAGAAGAGAGAGGGACAGCACACCTAGTGGGGTCACACAGGGAAACACACCAGGAATATAAGCTCAACCAAACAGGTGGTGAGCAAAGGTTACTGTGGACCCCAGGACTGTGCCTTTATCACATTACATGGTAGGACTGTCGTGGTTGATTAAGCAAGAATGGAGACTGGGGAGCTTGTATTTGACTTTATCAGGGGCAAGAGCCCAGAAAGGACCAGGGAAAACAGGGAGAAACTGGTTATCTTTTAAGTAGGTGTCAGGGATGGTCACTGAGACCTAATGACAGGATCTAAGATGATGAGGCAATATGATGGTGCAAAGCATCTATTTCATTTTAATTCATTACACTGTAGTAAAGTGTGGGCATGTGGATGCAATCCCTTGCAATAAAGAGTATCATTTGTTAGTTTATTTTGTATGCACAAATAATTCAGATTTCTTTACTTGTTTCCATCAGAGTCACTTTCTGATTTCCTTTTTTGTGTTTTATTCCCCCAGGTTGTGTTTGCTGGATGTTTTTATCCCCTGTTGCCTCACCCTCCGCTCCTGACTGCTTTCTGGGTGAGGAGGCTTGCAGGATCTGGAAGTTCTCTGCTCTCCTGATTCCTTTGGGGGAGGCAGAGTTGGGGGGTGCTTTACATACTTGAAGCTTTCAGCTAGTCCCGTTTTTCAGAGTAGAACACAGGTGATGATGATGATGTCTATGCCAGTAGCATAAATTTGATGTGCTATTAACCCATTGTCCTACCTTCTGACAGTGTTGAATTTTACTTGAAACCTTGTGATCCTAGCAACCAGTGTAGGTTAAGAAATAACTCATTCTTTGTGTTACTGACCAAGACAGCCCTAAGTTTCCCTTAGCTTGACTAAACTTTAGATAGGCTTCTTGACTCCAGGCTCCCTCATTTAGGCCCTGACAGAATCCAGATAGAACACATTCCACCTGCTTTGACAGTAAACTCAGGAGGTCACTCCATGTAATCCTCACACCCTTGCTTGATCTTCCCTGCCAGTCCTCTTTCACTAGCTCACCCCATTCCTTCAAAACTCTCTTTGTGCTGAGTCCCCTCTCTCTCCTCTGTTGTGATGGTCTCTGGTCCCCCTCTTCATCACAGTAGGCTTCTGGTCACGCTTCTGTACAGCATATAGCTTTGAGTAAGGTCTTCCTTGCCCATTTCACATTGTCTGTTGCAATTTTCTTCTTTGGCAATCCTATCCCCAACTCACTCACCCCCATACTTCACACCCCTAAAAAAGAAAAAAAAAAAAAAAAAAAAAAAAGCCAGGAAAATAAAGATTTGCAAATGGTTGGGACTTACAGGGCATGGGGCCAAAACAAGCACTATTGAATGCTGAGGGCTGATACAAACATGTACCTCTAATGACAAGGGGAAGGCAGCCAGAGGAGAAACAAGACAGGTGAATTGAAAATCAAACAAACCTGAACTGTCTTATATATCTGAATGCTCTGGAGGTTTGAGTTAGCAGAGTCATCTCCACAGTGAAAGAACAAATTATGATATCTAATCTTACTGCCAGTATGTTTAAGCAGGAAAAAGAATTATGGGTAATCACCTTTTGGCTGCCCAAAGTATATCAATCAGCAAAATGGCCTTAAAGGAGATTTGAGTGGCTGTAAATTCAGGAGAAAGGCTCAGTACTTAGTCCAACGAGCTACATGCCAGATCTGTAAATACTATGAATGAAAGTGTACATAAAACCTAAAGAGAATTGAAATAAAATTTGAGAACTAGCAATATTAGCATTTTAGTAACAAATGATATGCAGAAATGGTTGGTTTCAAAAGATACACTCCAGGGCTTCAGAGAACTCCTACTGTGAGCCCCACTGGTTTGCTCTTGCTTTCAAATACCATCCTAGCCTTTGATTGCCAACTTCCCTTTGACTCCAAACAGTTAGCACTCTATAAAAGCATAAAGGTTAGCTTTCCATTGCAGGAGTGTGTAAAGGAAATGCAAGAGCAAAGCTGAAATCATAAAAGGCAAGCACTCCAATATGTCATGGGACGTTAAAACATGAAGGTACGAAATTAATCAGAGAGCCCTCTTTCCTCTTCTCCTCTTAAAAGGTGGTAACAAATACGAGACAAAGGCAGTACTGCCCTTCACATCCCCTATTGCTTGCCCTTTATTAGCACCACAGTCAGAGTTCTCCAAATGCCAGAGACAGAAGGTAAGGAGGCCCTTAGTTAAAATGCAAAAGAGCTCTTTCCCCTGGAGATATTTCATGGTGAAAACCTTGAAATCAAGCCACCTAGAAGTTAATCTTAAAAATCTTTTCAGCAGAAGGAAAGAAGATATCCTTAATATTTCTCTCTTTAATAGAGAGGAGCATAATTCAATGATAGAATTCTAAATTGTAGAGTGTATTTTCAGGATTTAAGCCTTGTTCTCTGAGGAATGTGGAGGAGGAGGTGGAAAGTGACAAGGGCAGATTGTTGGTAATATCACACCTTCCACTCAGGTAAAGAATGGATGATAAAAGATTAACAGTAATAAAAGTGTAGCCTTTTTGAATACAGTCTTAACCTAATTTGCATGTATTAATACTGCATGTTGAGTCACTTTGAATTAAGCTAAATAACAGATCAGTTTAATTTTAAGTATCCTTAAGGTAGTCATCGGACTAACAATGAGTAGAGTTTGTAATTATAGAATAACAAACTTATATTCATTTTTGGCTTACTATGTGTTCGCTGTGCAGAGTTTGCTAGTCTGAATTCCCTTCTTCCATGTAACCACCTTTTGAGGTTTGTGGTATTATTATTCTCATTTACAGATTAGGTGGAAATTAAGTAACTCAATCATAGTCACCCGGCTAGAAAGTGGCAGAGGCAGGATAGCAAACCAGCAGTCAACCCAAACCCTGTCCCCTGACCACTGCATTTGGGCAGCATTTATAAAATGAGATGATTCTTGTGAAAGTATCTCCACAAATACCAGTGGATGTTCAGTTCCTTTCCTTTCCTTTGTCAAATAAAAAACACATCTGGACTCAGTAGGGAAAGACTTCATTCCAAAGGAGTACTGCAAGTGGTACAAAGGACTATTGCAATAGGGAGTGTTTCAAGATTGGCAAAAAAGATTTTTCTTTTATACAGAGGAAAGAACCAGGTATGAGCACGTGGGATGAAGGGTGGTATGATCAGAAAGGAGATCTGAGAATACTGAATGCTGAAGCACTCTATTTTCTGGGGCCTGAGGGAAAGAGAAGCTTATCCAAAGTTTTGTTAAGCATTTTGTTAGGATTGATCCGTGTGGACAAACAGTTCAGCTAGTTATTTATGAGGTCAAGAATGGGGATTTGGAGAACTTGTCACAAATAAACAAGGGGGCATCTGTGAGTCTTATCTAAGTCATGGGGAAGGATGTTCTCTGCAGTAGCTGCTTTCCAGAACACAAAGGGTAGTTGAGTTCTTAACCCTCATTGCTTTCTAGAAGAATCACAGGCATGGGTAAAGTTCAACATCACAACCTTTCTGAAGAACTACTTGAGGTGAGCATTCCCATTAAATCTGACAGCTGGTAGGTTTTTTTCCCTGAAGTTTCTGAAGGTATATAGTAACAAAAAAAAAAAAAAAAAAAAAAAAAAAAAAATAAAAATTTATAGCTAAATGCAGATATATTTTTTTATATTTTACTAGATTATCTTGCTCCATTTGTAAATATGATTTTAAAAAATAAAAACAGTGTGCTTTGAAAAATTAAGAGAAATAGATACAATTTTCCCCCAAATGTTCTGATGTGTTTCTTAAGACCTACAGGTATGATATAGTCTGGAAAAAAAGTCACCCCCAGTCCCTGTGCATAGACATTGTTGATGGGTCAAATAGGATAGAAAAGAGGCACCAGGTGCATCAGAATTCCCTGAGATAATGCTTACTGTACTGCAGATTCCATGGCCTCCATCACCGACACTTTGGGGGGTGGAGTGAAACATTCATTTTTAACAAGTACCCCCTCATTTTTATGAATGAGAATGCTTGTGAATAGAATTGGATAGGAAAAAAAAGCAGTATTCTCTACTTCAGCCTCAACTCCCCCTAAATCTGCCCCAGGACTTTCTGCTTTTGAGGTGATCACTATGGGTCTGAGCCTTACAGAATTCTCCAGTGTAGAGGAGCTCTGACTGGGATGTGGCCCATTGCTGGAGGCTGGGCCCAAGGAATTTAGAAACATGCCTGGGTTTACAAAGACAGAGCTGAAACTGGAAAGAGTGAGGACAAATAAAGTAAATATGCAGCAGTGTTATGAATATTTTAAATCACTAAAGAAATGTAAAAGGCATTATCTTTATTGCTGCTATTGCCACGGTAAGTAACCATTTAGTGGTGGGAGGGCATTTCCTCGTCTTGTAAAGATGCATGAGGAATTTGTATTTCCTCTTTGCATGGCTCATTTCGTGTAGTGGTTTTTGGGTCATCAAAAGAGTAAAGCAGTTTTCATGATGACATAATAGTGATCTGTATTATAATAGGAGATGCATCATGACTCCCGATAGCCCTGACTCCTATCTGACTTACAATGTCTTGTTCTTACCATCCGTCCAGAAAAGCTCCTTCAAGTTGTTCTCTGCTCAGCTGTGGCTAGTAAGTAGGGTAGGAGGGTAGAGTTTGGACTTAAGGGAAGTGCATTCTTTGGTGAGTCTTGGTGTGAAAAGAGGAGCAGGGTTATCGGGACTCTGAACAGGAAACACAGAGATGGAAAGTTGATGGGGCATACGGTGACCTGGGCACAAAGTCAAAGTCCCGAAGTCCACCTCTAGGGCCTGGTATTTAGGCCCTGTTCTTCCTGATGCCCATTGTTCACTTTTTCCTACGCCCCCTTGATATAAACCCTCATTTCGTTTTGTTCTTAGGCTCAGTCTCCGTGCCTTGCTATCAGGACTACAGTTACAATCATCGAAAATGCGGATGGTTATGTCAAAGGTGTGAGTCTTGGATTGTGGAAAATAAATGCACAGGGGCTCCTCCTAGGGAGGTTAGGTTTGAAAGGAGGTATGGATGGTGGATTGAAGACATTGCATCCACTTCCTTTGTCATGTGACTTGGTTTTCCTCCCACTGAAGGATTAGAGACAATTTCCTCATGTCTTGAATCTGGGCTGGCCTATAAATTAGCAGAGTAGTACATAGTGAAGGGGGTTTTAAGGTTCCAAGTAAAAATCTCAAGAGGCCACTTCAGTTTCCATGGCTGCTCTTGCATGCTATCCATTGCCTGGAGAACCTTCCATGGCTAGTCTGCTGCATGAATGTGAGCAATGAGCAGTTATTGTTTAAGCCACTGATGCTTCATGTTGTCAGTTATGCAGCTTTATTGTGGCAGTAGATCATCAATACAGCATGAGATGAATGGTGATTACAATGAGACAACAGTGAAAATATTCGCGTGCTCGAGTTGGGGTAGAGAAAGGTAACGATTTATACTTGAAAATTAATCGTATCACTCCTCTGGTATGAATGGACACAATTAGCTAGTTTAACAACATCAGTGAAAGCTGAAAGCAGATTACGTCTAACTTTAATTTAGTATTCCTGGAGTTTCAAAGTTTAAAACATTTGTTGCAAGTGATTACGTACTATCAGTTAATTATATCTGTTGGGATTTATCACCTGCCCGAGTTCCCACTTCAGTATAAACAAAACAGTTTTACCAGAAACTTTTTATCCATTTTGTTTGCCACGTAAAATTACCTCTTGATTTTCATTTTTTCACTTTCACTAAACTCTCCAGCCCAATTTTTTATTTGTTACATCAGTCAAGGTTCCTGCAAGGAAAAAGATGGAATGCTCAAATAAGGATTATTTGAAGAGGATTTAATAAATGAACCATTTGCAAAGGTTTGGGTGAGGTAGCAAAAGCCACAAGGTTTCATAGAGGGCTTAATATTAGAAATACAAGGGCTACTGCTACTCTAAGCTTGAATGGGTCACAGGGATGATTTCTGCAACCTGGAAGATGAGAGCCCTTTCAGAATATTCTGTGGCCAGGGAGATGTGAGAATAAATAATCCAAGCTCCTTTCCCTTCTTCCAGTTGCCTTCCTGGACTCCTCATTGGCCAGAGTCAATAGTTGAGCAAAGGAACCCAATATGTAGTTGATGTAGTTAAACTTCAGAGACCAGGGTGGAGAAGGATGGAGGGTTAACCTGGAAGGTCCAATGTGAGAATCACAGCACGTATACCTTATATATTTTACCAGCAAGCCTCTTTTCTAAATAGCAAAATGGGTTTCTAGAAGTCTTGCATAATCATCTGAAGTATATTAACCCATTTGATTCAGAATCATCACTGACTGTATGTAAGATTATTAACATTATGCATTAAAAAACTCACATATAATGCCTTTTGTTGTTCCAAATACTTCTGACCTCCCTTACATCCTCAATAAACTCATGAGTATGGAATAGATTAGATAGACAATAGGTAAATAGATAAATAGACAGATAGACAGACAGACAAATTATAGGCTTATGGAAGTAGATCCATCAACTGATTGATAAATAAAGGTATTGATGTGTACCATGGAAATATATAAAATTAAATTCTCCTTTTCCTTGGCATCTCAGTATATCTAAAAATGACTAAAAATTGGGTCATTTGCTTTTGCCATTTTTCAAAATGTGACTACTAGAAATAACTATGAGTGTTCAAAGGAAGTAGAAAATACAATAGGATGTGGGGAAAGGGGATTTCAGTGGCTGCTTCTTACACTTTCTTCCATCGAGAAAGAAGGACAAATCTCTTTGGGTGAAAGCTGTTGAATTTGGAGGCCTCTTCTCTTTCTACACAGTGTGGATGACCAGGTGTGCCTGAATCCCTGCCCACTGGGAAGATTTCCCTCATTGCTGTCTTTCAGGGTCAACAATGAATGGTATTATATAGTACAGTAGCAGTTCATGTTGGGTTTGCCTGAAATATCAAGTCAACCATCTGTGAACCAACCTCCAAATTTTCTAGCATTGTAGCATGGTGCCTCTTCTGTAGCTTCCTCCCATGGATACATGAGGAGGAGGATTTCTTATGACCAGCTGAAGGAGAAGGGAAAACAGGTTGAGTTTGGTTCATAGATGGTTGACTTGATATTTCAGGAAAACTCAACATGAACTGCTACTGTACTACATAATACCATTCATTGTTGACCCTGAAAGACAGCAATGAGGGAAATCTTCCCAGTGGGCAGGGATTCAGACACACCTGGTCATCCACACTGTGTAGGAAGAGAAGAGGCCTCAAGTAAGAACAAACATGGATGTCTAGGCAGTGGCAAATGGCCTTACTGGTTGGTCAGGGACAGGAAGGAAAAATATGGAAAGATTGGAGACAAGGAAATCTAGGGAAGAGGCATGTAAAGAAACCTGTACGAATGGACACGAAGTGTGAAGGTCTTTTTATTGCAGGTTAATGCCTAACACAAAGTAGCTACCAGAAAAAGGCACTAAACCATTTAGACAGAATGACTCAGACAGTTTATGTTAGCAGGCTTCTGTCATCATTGCTTCATTGTTGCCACCATGGGAGCAGGATGAAGAAGCCATGTGACAGAGAGGGAAGACATGTATGGCCCACCATCATGGGCTTCCACTTACCCAGGCTATCCAGCTATTAAAGCTGCCTAAAGTCTAACCTGACAGCAACAGAGACCCATTTGGGAGCCCTGATTTCCCACCAGCACTTAAGGAAACCAAATAACTACTTGGTGATACATTGATTTCATCATGTAAGGGGTGGCTATTAATCTTTACTAGGATCAACACATCTTCAGCTAGCGTTTGCTCTTTCTGCCTGCAGGACCTTGGCCAGAATCATTATACGACTTACAAAGTGCTTGATTCACTTGCCCAGTATACTGCACAATGTTGTCTCAAACCAAGGGGCCCACTTAATTTCAAGGGAGGTGTGGCAGTGGGAACAGGACACTGGGATCTATTAGTCTTCTGGCTCCTGAAAGTTCTAAGGCCATGCAATTGTCCAAATTAAGGCATCAAGAGGAAGATACCTTCCCTGAGGAAAGGCTGATGGCATCCGAGGTTCCTCTGTCACATGGGAAGGCACAGAGCAATGTCTGCTGGTCCTTCTACCCTGGGTTCTCGTTTCAAAATGGCTCTCTCAGTTTCTTTGGGTTCTTTTTGTTTCTCCTGGTATAGTTTCTTTCTAAGCTCTCTCCTTCTGTGAGCTCTCTTAAAGGACTCCAGTAAAGGATTAAGACCCATCTTGAATTGGGTGGGTCACATCTCCATGGAAACAACCTAATCAAGTGGTCCAGCCCACAACAAGTCTGCATCCACGAGAATGGATTAAAAGACCATGATCTTTTCTGGGATGCATAACAGATTCAATCACCTCCACCTCCATACTGGCAGAACAACTGATCCTAATCATTAAGAGGCAGAAGAGCTGCTATTATGCATTAGGTGCAGGGTAGAAGATTTTCATCTGGGACAGGAATTGAGAAAATTTTTCTTTAAATGCCCAGATTGTAAATATGGTTTTATGGTCTCTGTTCAACTACTCAACTTTGACATTAAGTGCAAAAGCAGTTGTATTAGGCATGGTTCTCTAGAGAGAAAGAACCAACTAGATATGTAAGTATATATCATCTATATCCGTATCTGTATCTATATCTATATGTCTACATCTACATCTATATCTATCTACATCTTTATCTATATCTATACTCTATCTATAGATCTATATCTATTATATATCTATTATTATGTAATTATCTATAATACATATAATTATTATATTATGTATTTGTTTATTTAGATTTATTAAGAGGAGTTTGCTTCACATAACCATAAGGATTTGAGAATCCAAATTCTATAGGGCATGCTGCAAGCTGGAAACTCCTACAAAGGTGATTCTGAAGTCTGCCAAGTCCATATTCCCCAGGTGAATCTGTTTGAAGTTGAGGCACAAATTCTTCTTTCTGATTCCTGAAATGCATACTCTGTTCTGGCTTTTAAGACTTCCAAATGATTGAATGAGGATACCTCTCACATTGCTGAGGGCAGTCACTTTTGTTGATTTTAGTTGTAGTAAGCTATAAATGTAATCAAATGATTGTAGACGCAAATCCATCTACAAAATAGCTCACAGTAACAATCAGCCCAGTGTTTGCTTCATCAAACACAGGGATACCAAAACTTAGCCAAGTTGACACATGAAATTAGCCATCACAGTCCACCCCTTCTCAACTTGGCACCTATAAATAGCTCCTTTAACCATGGTATATCTCGAAATAAAGATAATGGCATGTCATATTTTTGCCTAACATGGTACAATTATCCTACATACAACAAAAAAGTGGACTAACTCTTTCCCCAGTAGAGAATGCAAGTCCTTGGGTAATATTTACTCTTACCCTGATATCCCATGACTTAGATATTATAATGTAAAGTTAATATAATTTATGCTACATTGTAAGGGGATAAAAAGAAAAAGACAGATACTTTATTTACATATATGCAAATAACAAAATAAGGAGGAAATATTCATAACAATTATAGTCCCCATTTCTGCAACTGGTCATGTGGTTATCAGTGATATTTATAACTTACGTTCTTCCACTACCCATTCTATATTCCCTTTTCCCTCAGCAAGCAATTCAGCTGGACATAGTTCTTTGTCTGGTGGGGTTACCCAAACCTTCATTCCGGAAAGGTCTGGGATGTTAGTAGTCCTATCTGAATTGAGTTGTTGCAGTTTTCCATTGATTTTAATTGCAGGGCATGCTAGGACTAAGAGAACAAGATTTCCTGTATTGCAGGCATACTCTTCTTTAACTCCGTTTTGTATTAGAAATCTTACTTACCGTTGATAATCAGGATCAATCATTCAGCCAGTATAGTAACTCCCTCCTTTTCCTGTTGACTCAGAGGCATGAGGAGTCCACAGTAGTCAGGTGACAGTTTTAAATTCACTTCAACAGAATCAATGATGTGTCACCTAGTGGAAATACTCATCCATTTAGAAAAAGACCTTTAGACTGGCAAACCAGCAGAGCATAAGGCTGTGAGGACAGTAAGCAAAAATTTTCCCAGTGGAACACTAGGGGTGATAGTGGGTGGTGCCACTCCCATTTCCACCCCTTGATTTCTGTACCCATGAATCCTGGCTATGGGATAAACAGCACCATAGAATGGATGCTGATTTAGAGCATATACTGCCTCTTGGAGAATATTAGCCCTGCTCTGCAAGGTATTGCCACCGAGTTGGAAACACATTTGAGTCTTCAAAAGGTTATTCCAGGGGCAAGATGGTGAAGGGGTGAGGTGTGTGTTTTAGTAACTCCTCTGGGGCAGCTGGTAGATAGCCAGGAAGGAACTGTGTGGAACAGACAGCTTAGGGAATTCTGTCACACATCATACAACAGTCTCCAAAGCATAGAGCAGCTGAGATCAGCGAAATCTGTAAGTTCTCATGGCCAGGGGGCCTATGCCCCTCCCTGCCAGATACAAGACTTTTTCAGCTGGTTTCCCAAGGGAGGAGGGGACATTGGTGCTGGGAACCAGGAGGGAGAGCTGCAATTGCAGAACTGATTAACAGACTCAGACTGCTGAACAAAAACTCCAACCATAGATAAACTGAGATCAGATGCTGGAGAATCTGGGAGGAGTCAGCCCAGCAGAGGGAAGATAGGGCTAGGAAAAACAGCAAAAAACAAAAACAAAAACAGAGACTTTTGGAGTTGGAGGTGAACATAATACTAAGAAGGGCTGAACTCAAACAGACTCAGGCACACATGCAAACCCAGGAGACCAGGGCTCTTCTCTGAAAAGCCGGATTTTCTTTTTCTTTCTTTTTTTTTTTTTTTTTTGGCACCTCAATTGCTTTCCAATTTCTTGTTGGATTTTTGCATTTCAATAACCTATCAGAACGGCAAGACTGGAATTAAAGGGCTTTTCTTTAAATAGTCTATACTGGGCCTTTTCTTTTTCTTTTTTCTTTTCTGTAAGCTTTCTATCTCTGTCTCTCTCTCTCTCTCTTTTAATAACTATTCTAAGTAGCCCATTGCAGAAATCCTGAAAGGCTTGCAGTTTGGGCCTGGGCAAGAGCGGAGCTAAGACAGTGCTGAGAGACAAAGCAATAACTCTAGTGGGGTAGACAATTTGCTAAAGGCCATAATTTCCCAAAGAGAAGGGGGGCATGGTCCAGGTCCAGTGGCAGCCCCCCTTCAGGGAACTCAGACCCCAGGGGCTGTAATTCAGAAAATGACTTTAGCCAGCCATGCTCCCGACAGGGTCAGGGTCATGAGGAACTAAAGGCTTCACACCTCCGTACCCTGGTAGGGGAGCTGCGGGATGGCAAGGACTACCTGCTGGACAGGATAGGAAAAGCACAGAATCTAAAGGCCTCAGAGGAGAGTCTCATTCTCAAGGAAACCCCATACCCTCCTCCTGAGACCTGGGCCTCTCTGGACTGGGAAAATCTGACTGAAGTTGACAATATCTGAGGAGACCTTCACACATAAAAGGCTACATAGAGTCAGGGCAAGAAACAGAAAAACAAGAGATGAAAAATTCTGATTAACTAAATAGAACCTGAGTTAGAGGCTTAGAATAAGTTGAACTGAACACCAAAGTTTAGAGAACAAAACCAACCAACAAGAAAACCCTAGGTAAAAGAGTGAAAATGAGCTCCAGAATAAACTAATCAAGAAAGTCAGAAGCCTAGACATCTTTAGATAACAAGCCATACTAGGAAACACAAAAATATGGACCAGCCAAAGGAACAAATTATTACTTCAACTGAGAGGCAGGAGTTGAGACAACTAATGCTAAATCAATTGAATGAACTGAAGGAAGATCAAACAAATCTCCTAAATCAATTCAAAAGTCAAGTTAATGAACCGAGGGGAGGATAATGCAAAAGAGATAAAGGATATAAGGAAGACACTGGATAACAATAAAGAAGAATTAATAAACTTGAAAAAACAAATGGCAGAACTTATGGGAAAGAAGGTCATAATGGAGGAGATGAAAAAGACAATGGAGGGATAAAACAGTAAATTTGAACAGGCAGAGGAAAGGATCAGTGAATTGGAAGACAAGACATTTGAATTCATGCATACAAAAGAACAGATGGTGAAAAGAATGGAAAAAAAATATGAGCAGGGTCTTAGGGAACTGAGTGACAACATGAAGTGTTAGGGGTGTCCCAGAGAGAGAAGACAGGGGAAAGGAGGCAGAAAGAATAATAGAAGAAATACTCACTGAAAATTTCCCAACTCCAATGAAAGACAGAAAATTATAGATTCAAGAAGTACAGCAAACAGAATAGATCCTAATAGACTTACTCCAAGTCACTTACTGATCAGATTGTTTAATGTCAAAGGCAAAGAAAGAATTCTGATAGTAGCAAGAGAAAAGCAATCCATCACATACAAGGGAAGCTTGATAAGACTATGCACAGATTTCTCCACAGAAACCATGGAGGCAAGAACACAGTGGTATGATATATTTAAGATACTCAAAGAGAAGAACTACCAACCAAGAATTCTATATCAAGCAAAACTGTACTTCAAAAATGAGGGAGAGATTAAAATATTTTCAGACAAACAGACACTGAGAGAGATTGTGAATAAGAGACTGGCACTACAAGGAATACTAAAGGAAGTGCTACAGGCTGATAGGAAAAGACAGGAGAGGTTTGGAGAAGAGTGTAGAAATGAAGATTATCAGGAAGGGTAAAAGGAGAGAGAGGAAAAAATAAGACATGACATATAAAATCCAAAACACAAAATGGTAGAAGAAAGTACTGCCCTTACACTAATAACACTAAATGCTAATGGATTAAACTCCCCAATGAAAAGATACAGACTGGAAGAATGGATTAAAAAACAGGACCCATCTATAAGCTGTTTATAAGAAACTAACTTTAGACAGAAGGACAAAAACAGGCTGAAAGTGAAAGGTTGGCAAAAGACATTTCATGCAAACAACAACCAGAAAAAAGTGGGAGTAGCTATATTAATATCAGACAAATTAGACTTCAAAAGTAAAACAATTGAAAGAGACAAAGAAGGACATTATATATTAATAGAAGGGTCAATTCATCAAGAAAACATAACAATCATAAATATTTATGCACCAAGCCAGAATGCCCCAAAATTCATGAGGCAAACACTGCGATCACTGAAAGGAGAAATAGATACTTCTACAATAATAGTTGGAGACTTCAATACACCACTCTCATCAATGGATAGAACATCTAGACAGAGGATCAATAAGGAAACAGAGATGTTGAATTGTACTATAAATGAACCAGACTTGACAGACATTTATAGAACACTACACCCCATGACAGCAGGATACACATTTTTCTCAAGTGCTCATGGAACATTCTCTAGGATAGACCATATGCTGTGTCACAAAGCAAGTCTCAACAAATTTAAAATATTGATATTATATAAAAGCACTTTCTCAGATCATAATGGAATGAAGTTGGAAATAAATAACAGTCAGGGTCAGGCAAGATGGCGGCATAGAGAGGAGCTAAGTAGTCCCCCTGGAACAACTACAAAAAACCAGAAACAACTAGTAAATAATCCAGAATAACTGCAGGGGGACAAACAAGACCATCCACTCATCACACACCAACCTGAATTGGGAGGAATGCCCAAGAACACAGCATAAAATCTGAGGAAAGGGGTGGGGCCCTTTCCATTCAGAACCAGACCCCAGAGCCTGGGGGAACACGGCCATACCGCCTCACACCAGTCAAGAATTATAGGCTAACAGGCGTCACCTGCTGGGCAGAAAAGCACAGTGACCCGAGGCATCAAAGGGTGGAGCAATTTTCTAAGACACACCCGCAGGGAAACCAGATACTGAATATTTCTTCACTCTGGGACCTGAGCCTGTTCTGGTCTGGGAAAACCTGATTTGGATAACCAAGGAAACCATGCCTAGACAACAGAAAATTACAACCTACACTAAGAAAAACAAAGTTATGGCCCAGTCAAAGCAACAAACGTACACTTCAACTGAGATACAGGAATTTAAACAACTAATGCTAAATCAATTCAAAAAGTTTAGAGAAGATATTGCAAAAGAGATAGAGGCTGTAAAGGAAGCACTGGACATGTATACGGCAGAAATCAAAAGTTCAAAAAACCTACTAGTAGAATCTATGGAAATGAAAGGCAGAACACAAGAGATGAAAGACACAATGGAAACATACAACAGCAGATCTCAAGAGGCAGAAGAAAACACCCAGGAACTGGAGAACAAAACACCTGAAAGCCTACATGCAAAGGAGCAGATGGAGAAAAGAATGAAAAAATATGAGCAACGTCTCCAGGAACTCAAGGATGAAACAAAGTACAATAATGTACGTATCATTGGTGTCCCAGAAGGAGAAGAGAAGGGAAAGGGGGCAGAAGCAATAATAGAGGAAATAATCAATGAAAATTTCCCATCTCTTATGAAAGGCATAAAATTACAGATCCAAGAAGCGCAGCATACTCCAAACGGAAGAGATATGAATAGGCCTACGCCAAGACACTTAATAATCAGATTATCAAATGTCAAAGACAAAGAGAGAATCCTGAAAGCAGCAAGAGAAAAGCAATCCATTACATACAAAGGAAGCTTCATAAGACTATGTGCGGATCTCTCAGCAGAAACCATGGAGGCAAGAAGGAAGTGGTGTGATGTATTTAAGATACTGAAAGAGAAAAACCACCAACCAAGAATCCTGTATCCAGCAAAGCTGTCCTTCGAATATGAGGGAGAGCTCAAAATATTTTCTGACAAACAGACAATGAGAGACTTTGTGAACAAGACACCTGGCCTACAGGAAATACTAAAGGGAGCACTACAGGGTGATAGAAGACAGGAGTGCGTGGTTTGGAACACAATTTTGGGAGATGGTAGCACAACAATGTAAGTACACTGAACAAAGGTAACTATGAATACGGTTGGGAGAGAAAGATGGGGAGCATGTGAGACACCACAAGAAAGGAGGAAAGGTAACGACTGGGACTGTGTAACTTGGTGAAATCTAGAGTATTCAACAATTGTGATAAAATGTACAAATATGTTCTTTTACGAGGGAGAACAAGCAAATGTCAACCTTGCAAGGTGTTAAAAATGGGGAGGCATTGGGGGAGGGATGCAATCAGCATAAACTCTAGAGACTGTAACTAATAGAATCATTGTATTATGCTTCCTTTAATGTAACAAAGGTGATATACCAAGGTGAATGCAGATAAGAGAGGGGAATAGGGGAGGCATGTTAGACACTTGACATTGGTGGTATTGTCTGATTCTTTATTCTACTTTGATTTAAGGTTATTTTTCCTTTTGCTGCTTCCTATCTGTCATTTTTTTTTTGTTTCCTCTTTCTTTTGCCTCTCTACCTTCTTTGACTCTCCCTCCTGCCTTGTGGAAGAAATGTAGATGCTCTTGCTTAGTATGAACAGAATGTTCAATTAGGATGAACTTAAATGTTTGGAAATGAACAGGGGTGTTGGTAGCAAGATGTGAGAATAACTAACAGCACCGAATGGTGTGTGAATGAGCTGGAAAGGGGAAGCTCAGAGTCATATATGTCACCAGAAGGAAAGTTGGAGGTCAAAAGATGGAAATGGATAAAACTGAATCCTGTGGTGGCCAATGTCCATGATCAACTGTACAAATACTAGAAATCACTTCATGAACCAGAACAAATGTATGACAATACAATTAGAAGTTAATAATAGAGGGGCATATAGGGAAGAACTATATACCTATTACAAACTATATACTACGGTTAGTAGTATTTCAACATTTTTTCATAAACAGTAACAAACGTACTATATCAATACTAGGAGTCAACAATTGAGGGAGGTTGGTTAGGGATAGGGGAGGTTTAGAGTTTCCTTTTCTTTTTTTCTTTTTTCATCTTTCACTTTATTTCTTGTCTGGAGTAATGAAAAGTTTCTAAAAATTGAACAAAAATTAAGTGTGGTGATGGATGCACAGCTGTATGAGGATACCCAGGGGCAAGTGATTGTACACTTTGGATCTTTGGATAATTGTATGGTATCTGAACAATCTCAATAAAAATGAAAAAAAAAAAAAATAACAGTCAGAAGATTGTAAAATTCACAAATACATGAAGGCTAAGCAACACACTGTTAGAAAACCAGTGGGTAAAGGAAGAAATTACAAGAGAAGTTAGTAAATACCTTGAGGCAAATGACAATGAAAACACATCAAAACTTATGGGATACAGTAAAGGCGGTACTGAGAGGGAAATTTATTGCCCTAAATGCCTATATTAAAAGAGAATAGACAGCAAAAATTGAGGAAATTACTGTTTACCTGGAGGAAATAGAGAAAGAACAGCAAACTAACCCCAAAGCAAACAGAAGGAAAGAAATAATAAAGATTAGAGCAGAAATAAATGAAATTGAGAACAGGAAATCAATAGAAAGAATCAACAAATCCAGAAGTTGTTTCTTTGAGAAAGTCAACAAAATTGTTAGCCCCTAGCTAGGCTAACAAAACCAAAGAACAAAGAGCAGATGCAAATAAATGCAATCAGAAATGGGAAAGGAAACATAACTACTGACCCTGCAAAAATAAAGGAGATAATGAGAAGATACTATGAGCAACTATATACTAATAAATTAGACAACTTAGATGAAATGGATAACTTCCTAGAAAAGCATAAACAACCAACATTGACTCTAGAAGTAACAGACAACCTCAACAAACAAATCACAAGTAAAGAGATTGAGTCAATCATCAAAAAGCTCCCAAAAAAGAAAAGCCCAGGACCAGATGGCTTCACATGTGAATTCTACCAAGCACTCAAGAAAGAATTAGTACCAATCCTGCTCAAACTCTTCAAAAAAATTTGAAGAGGAGGGAAAGCTACTCAACTCATTCTTTGAAGCTAACATCACCCTAATACCAATTCAAAGATACAAAAAAGAAAATTATAGACCAATCTCTTTAATGAATATAGATGCAGAAATCCTCAACAAAATACTTGCAAATTGAATCCAGCAGCACATTAAAAGAAGTATACACCACATACAGGTTGGGTTTATTCCAGATATGCAAGGCTGGTTCAACAAAAGAAAATCAAGTGGTGTAATACACCACATCATTAAATCAAAGCAGAAGAACCACATGATCATCTTGATTGATGCAGAAAGGCATTTAACAAAATTCGACATCCTTTCTTGATGAAAACACTTCAAAGGATAGGAGCAGAAGGGAATTTTCTCAATATGATAAAGGCAATATTTGGAAGACCCACAGCTAACATTGTACTCCATGGGGAGAGACTGAAAGCTTTTCCTCTAAGATCAGGAACAAGACAGGGTTGCTCACTGTCACCATTGCTATTTAACATTGTGCTGGAAGTTCTAGTTAGAGAAATTATGCAAGAAAAAGAAATAAAAGCATCTAAATTGGAGAGGAAGAAGTAAAACTTTCACTGTTTGCAGGTGAGATGATCTTACATGTAGAAAATTCCCCCCAAATCTACAGCAAAGTTACTACAGCTAATAAATGAGTACAGGAAAGTGGCAAGATACAAGATCAATATGCAAAAATCAGTAAGGTTTCTATACACTAGTAAGAAGCAATCTGAGGTGGAAATCAAGGAAAAAAATCAATTTACGAGAGCAACCAAAAGAATCAAATATTTAGGAATAAATTTAACCAAGAACATAAATGGCCTTACACAGAAAACCACAAAAAAAATTGCTAAAAGAAATAAAGGAAAACCTAAATAAATGTAAGGACATACTGTGTTCATGGATTGGAAGAATAAACATAGTTAAGATGTCATTCTACACAATTGATTTGTAGATTCAATGCAATACTAATTGAAAGCCCAGAAACTTAATTTGTAGAAATAGTAAAGGCAATAATCAAATTTATTTGGAAGGGCATACTGTTCTAAATAGCTAACAATATCTTGAGAAAGATAAACAAAATGGGAGGTCTCACGTTACCTGACTTTGAAGCATAGTACAAAGATAATGGTGGTCAAAACTGCATAGTACTGGCATAAAGATTGTAGACTGACCAATGATATCAAATTGAGTGTCCAGAAATAGACCTCCTCATCTATGGACAATTGGTCTTTGATAAGATGGTCAAGTCAATTCAACTGTGACAGGGCCGCTTCTCCAACAAATGGTGCTTGGAGAACTGGATATCCAAATCCAGAAGAATGAAAGAAGAACACTATCTCACATGCTATACAAAAATTAACTCAAAATGGATCAAAGAATTAAACATTAGAGCTAAGACCATAAAACTTTTAGAAGAAAATGTATGGAAATAGCTTAAAGAATTTGTGATAGGAGGTGGTTTGTAGACCTTGAACCTAAAGCATGAGCACTGGAAGAAAAATAGATGAATGAGATCTCCTCAAAACTGAATACTTTTGCACATCAAAGGACTTTGTTAGGAAAGTAAAAAAGGCAACCTAGGCAATGGGAAACTATATTTGAATATCACATATCCGATAAGAGTTTAATAACCAGAATACATAAAGAGATCCTACACATCAACAACAAAAAGAAAAACAACCCATTTTAAAAATGGGCAAAAATACTTGGACAAATATTTTCCAAAGAGGAAATAAAAATAGCTCAAAAACATATGAAAGATACTCAACTTCCCTATTAGGGAAATGCAAATCAAAACCACAATGAGATATCATCTCTTACCAGAATGGCCTTTACAACACACACACACACACACACACACACATATACACAGAAAGAGAGAGAGAGAGAGAGAGAGAGAGAGAGAGAGAGAGAGAGAGAGAGAGAGAGAGAGAGAGAGAGAGAGAGGGAGAGAGAGGGAGAGAGAGAGAGGGAGAGAAAGGGAGAGAGAGAGAAAACTACAAGTGTTGGAGAGGATGTGTAGAAAGTGGTATACTTATGCACTGTTGGTGCATAAGGAAGCTAAGTTTAGAATTCTTGAATGATCCATCAGTCCTATTAGTAGGTATGTACTCAGAGGAACTGAAGGCCAGGGCATGAATGAACATTTTTGTACATTGATGTTTATAGAAGCATTATTCATGATAGCCAATAGATGGAAACAGCCCAAATGTCCTTCAATGGATGCATGGATAAACAAACTGTGGTATATACATATGATGGAATATTACACAGTTGTAAGACAGAATAAAATCATGACACATGCAACAATGTGGATGAAACTTGAGGATTTTATGTTGAGCGAAATTAGCCAGAAAAAAAAAGGACAAATACTGTATGGTCTCACTAATATGGACTAAGTATAATCAGCAAATTTTGAGAGTTGAAGTTAAGAACATAGGTTATCAGGAGGTAGAAATAGGATCGATGTTGGGCATTTGATGCATTAAAGTACAGAATGTTCAACAGGATTGATTGTAAAGATCCAGAAATGGATAGTACAATTCTACGTGATGGTAGCACAACACTGTACGTATAATGAAAAAAGTTGAGTCTGAGTATGATTGAAAGAGTAAGTCTAGGGACATGTATGGCACCAGAAGGGAAGATAGAGGATAAAAACTGGGGTTGCATAACTTAGCAAAAACCAGAGTGGACAATGATGATGATTAAATGTAGAAATGTAAGAAAAGTTTTTACATGAGGGAGAAGAAGTGAATGTCAACATTGCAAGGTGTTGAAAATGGGATGGCAAAAGGGAAAAAAATACAATGAATGCAAACTATGATCTATAGTTAAAAGTAACATTTTCCATTAATTGTAACCAAGACAATATACCAAAGCTAAATGTCAACAGAGGGGGATATCCAGGATGGGTATGGAATTCTTGTTGTTGGTGGTGTTTCTCCTTTATATTTTTAAATTCTTTATTCTTTTATTATTTTTCCTCCTCTTTATTTGAAGAAATGGAAATGTTCTTATATAGATTGTGGTGGTGAATGTGTATCTCTGTGATTATACCAGGAACTACTGATTGTTCACTTAGGTTGGACTGCATGGTGTGTGAATAAAACTGCTTAAAAAATAGACAGAAAGATACATGTGCTGGAGAAGATATGGATATAGAGAGATATATTCCTATTCACTATGTTTGTAGGGAAGTAGTACTGTGCCCCTCTGGAGAGAAGTGTGGTGGCTCCACAGGAGGCTAAGTATAGTGTCGCCTTATGATCCTGCAGCCCCGTTATTTGGTATATGCTTGAAAGAACTGAAAGCACGCATATGAATAGCCATTTGCACACTGGAGTTTATGGTGACAGTATTCACAATTTGTAATGGATGGAGGTAGCCTAAAGGTACATATAAGGCTGAATGGAAGGGTGAACTGTGATGTATACATACAACAGATTACTGAATAGCTGCGAGAAGGAGTGAAGTTGTGAGACATGCAACTAGGTGAATGAAACTTGAGGACATTGAGTTGCATGAAATAAGCCACAAACAAAAGGCCAAATGTAAGGCCTTACTAATATAAGCTAACTGTAATGAGAAAATGCTGAGAATTGAATTTGAGAGCATAGGTTTTCAGGGGATACAACATGGACAGAGATTGGGCAATTGATGATGCAGGAGTACAGATTGAGCAATAAAGCTTCTTGTAGAGGTTCCTAGATTGTAAGCTTTTACAGCAGTCACATCTTTTCCTGAGTTTTAACTGTTGTTTAAGAGATGTTCACTTGGTATAAAATTTATATTCTCTGTAACAAACTACCTAATTTAACCTGTATGGTCAGTTTATTTAAACTATGTAATTACATGAAACCTAGAATAGGGAATGAGATCTTATCATTCTATACAGGTTAAAAATCCCAGAGTATTTTATGCAGAAAATAAAAAAAAAAGTATTTGCAAAGTCCCCTTGAGGGCCTGGGGAAACACGGAAATATTGGAAATATTGGAAACATTGGAAATATTCCCCACCTGGGGAATTCCTGATATTCTCACACACATTAGGGACTCCTAATTTGATGAGTCATGCCCTTGATCTTGGGGCTTACCCTTATGAAACTTATCCTTGCAGAGGAGAAGCTAAGCCTACTTATAATTATACCTAAGAAACACCCCCAGAGAACCTCTTTTGTTGCTCAGATGTGGCCACTCTGTCTCATCCAACTCTGCAAAAAAACTCACTACCCTCCCCTTTCATGGGACATCACTCCCAGAGGTGTAAGTTCCCCTTGCAACATGGGACAGGACTCCCAGGAAGAACCTGGCACTGGCATCATGTGATAGAGTATGCCTTCTTGACCAAGAAGGTGGAAAATAAATGAAACAAAATGAAGTTTCAATGGCTAAGAGATTTCAAATAGAGTCAAGAGGTCATTCTTGAGCTTATTCTTGTGCATTATATAGATATTTCCTTTTAGTTTCTAGTGTATTAATTAGAATACCTAGAAGATAATTCCTGAACCTGTTGAACTTTAATCCAGTACACTTGATTCTTGATGGTGATTGTATGACTATAGCTTTTACTGTGGGACTTTGTGATTGTGAAAACCTTGTGACTGACACTCCTTTTATCCAGCATATGGGCAGATGAGTTATAAAACAAACACAAAAAATATATAAATAAGAGGGGGTAATAAGAGGTATAGGATGTTTTGGGTGTTCTTTCATTGTTCTTTTTTCATTTTGGAGTTATGAAATTGTTCTAAAATTGATTGTGGTGATGGATGCACAACTATATGATGATACCATGAGTCATTTATTGTATACATTGGATGGATTATACGGTGTTTGAATATATCTCAATAAAATTGCATTTTAAAAAATAAATGAGGAGACATTAAAAAGTGGATGTAAGTTAAATTCAGTTCTTCTAGGATTGGACATGAACGCATGTCACGAAGTTCAAATAAGGTCATAGCTTGTATTTATTTATATATCCTCTGATGTCTTATATAGTGCTTTTCCTGTGGTAGGTACTTGACATATGTTTGTTTTGAGTAGATTGATTCATAAATCTAGCACAATTTACTCTCTAAAACATTTTGTTTATTGCTAAACCTTATCACAATTTTATAAGTAACATGGTTTTTAAAGATTTTATTTTGATCTTGGATTTGCCCTTACTGCATCATATAACATTAAAATATATCACTTAGTCACTGTGCTAGTTATCAATGTGCTACCTCTCAGCTCCAAATCTACCCTTCTTTATTCTTTTTTGTAATACTGGAGCTGGGTCCTTTTCAAACATTTCTCCTTTTCCAGCTGGCACAGTGATAAACTTTGCTGGAAATGGTACTGGAGGGACACTGCAGGAAGAAGTTTCTTCTTTGGCTTGTTTCAGTGTTCATGTTCTCTCTTGCTTGTAGAGAGCTGCTGGTTGTGGCATGTCAGACATCCAGAGGTACTGAGTCTTCAGCAACTTACCCTGCAGCGCAGTCGGTGTCTTGTCAGTGAAATTCAGCAGTTTCCAGTGGGTAACTTCCCAGCAAGTCTTAGCAGCATCCCATTGTTTGTTTCCATTGGTAATTTGATTGCATCTCAGCCAGCTTCCCACTGAGTTGCACTTGTGCATCAGCAGGAGCATTCTTGTCAGCCCTCATCTGTGGCTCCTGACCGAAACTCTCCACCATTGAGTAGGCCATAGTCAACCCCTCTCTAACAAGGCCTGAATCTCTGCCTGGGCAGACCATCTTCCAAGTTTGTTCCTTTGCATTGGTTCTAGAAGTAGTGGCTGCACCCTACACCTTGGATATCTCTATTCTTCAGGGTTGCCTTCATCTTTTAGTTTTATTCCCAATTTTAGCTAATATTTATATTACTTTTTTGTTTTTGAATTATTTGCATGACTTCTGCCTACTGACTTGACGCTGACTAGTACAGTCACTTTGAAAATAGAAGATATGACTTCTACAAGAGATATTTAAGAACCTGCCAGAAACTTTTTATTAAGCAGCATATAAATAACTAAATAGCTTGATGCTGCAGAAAGAAATAGAGAAAGGCAAGGCAGTAAGCAATAGAACGATAACTGGACTGGGAATCAGACCTGAAAGAAGGCTCCAGCTCTTATATGAATTCATTTGGTGACCCTGGACAAGACACTTCTATGTTCCTTTTTTTTCTTTTTTTTTTTAAATATATTTTTTATGGTGAAATTCAACACACATACAGAAACATGATAACTTTCAAAGTATGATTTAACAAGGAGTTAGAGAGCAAATTTCAAAGAATTTTATGGGTTACATTTCCACCATTTCAGTTATTTCCTTATTGTGATAAATAACATATATACAGAAAGGTGATAACTTTCAAAGCATGATTTAACAAATAGTTACATAGGCAATTTCAAAGAATGTTATGAGTTACAGTTCCATTGTTTCAACCATTTCCTAATTGTGAAATATAAAATATATAAAGGTGATAACTTTCAAAGTACAATTTAATGAGTAGTTATAAAGCAAATTTCATAGACTGTAATGGGTTCCAGTTCTACCATTTCAATTATTTATTTCTAGTTATTATAATACTGTAGCATCTATATATATATATATATATATATATATTTACTTATATAAGGATTCAGTATTCATAATCCATTGTTAAATCCTGTCTTGTCTGTTGCTACCCCTTCCCCTTGTTTAATCACTTTCTCGATCTTCAGTGTGTCTAGGCAGTAACCTGTCTAACTTGTTCATATTATAAAGGGGTATTGACATTATAGGGGAGGGGAATGCATCTGGTTGTTGTTCTTAAAGAGGCTGTTGCCTCTGGGTTTTTGGACTTGTCTGGCATAGGAACATTCTGGTGGATTTAAGTTTCTGAAAAGTATACTTAATGAGTGAAACTTTTATAGCATCTCAAATAGGGACCTAGGTATTTTGGGACTACTGTTGCTTAGGGCCTGGCATATTGTGTCTATTTGGGGTATCTAGCTGGGGATTGCATAAGAGTAACCTCCAGGATAGCCTCTAAACTCTGTTTAAAATCTCTTAGCCACTGTAACCTTACTTTGTTACCTTTCTTTTTCCCCTTCTGGTCAAGAAGGCATTTTCAATCCCTTGATGACAGGGCTAGGCTCATTCCTGGGAGTCTTGTCCCACATTGCCAGGGAGATTCACCCCCATAGGAGTCATGTGCCACATAGGAGAGAGGTTAATGAATTTATTTGCTGAGTTCGACTGAGAGAGAGAAAGGCCACATTTTTCTCTGGAGGTGCCTCTTTGGCATAATTATAGGAAGACTTAGCCTCTCTTTTCCAGCCATAAGTTTCACAAGAGTAAGCCTTAAGATCAAGGGCTTGACTTATTTAATAGGGGGCTCCTAAGTTCACACAGCGTATATTCTGTCCAAGGTAAATAATGAGTATCTCACATTATCTTCACTTAGTAGTACAACCATCATCACTCTCACTTTTAAACAATTATCATAACATAAAACATCCCAAAGCTCTTATCAGCCCCTAATTATTCATCCCTAGTATTAGCATAGTACTATTAAATATAGTCTATAATATATAATGGGTAAGTTTTCCATATACCACTCTGTTATCAACTCTTTGTAACAGTGTCATACCTTAGAAGTATATCATATCACTTCTATGTTTTGAGCTTTAGTTTCTGCTTGTATAAATGAGGAAGTTTGTTACCAGAAAGTACCTCTAGTGAGGGATCTGAGAATGAAGATACTGATTCTTCCCCACTCAGTAAGCCTTGGAAACTGAGGAGCCTTGTTGCCCTCATATACCACCATGTGTTTTTGATTCTGATAGCAAAGAACTGTCATACCTTCTGATATTGAGGCACATTTATCAGAACAGTTACCTAAGAATACCCAAGTAATATTTCCTAAGAATGAGAAATGGAAAGGCCTCACTATAATGACTGAAACAAGTGACTTATGCCCAATGAGTCCTATATTGGAGACCTATCCCAATTGTAACTGAGAGGGAGGCAAAACCAGCCCAACAAAGAAGGGAGAAAAGGAGGAGTAATGATATAGAGCTTGAGAATGGCTTGGAAACTGTAAAAATAATAAGAAGAACCTCCCCAATGTTTTCAACCACAGACAATGAAAAACAATTCTGCTCTTTATGATATGAGTCACAGTTAGTTACAAGATTATGAATACATTCTTAACCAGTTACATGCTTGCTAAAATAATGTAATGCTTTTTTTTAAGACTAATGGTTAACCTAGAAATATATGTCTCTTATCTTAGTTCACTTAAGTTTTAGTATGAACCTTGGGACATTTGCTTTTTTGATTAAGATTGAATTAAGACTTTATTGCCTGCTAAACAAAAAAAAAAAGCGTGACTCATATGATTAAGATTGAAGTTTTAGGTAAGAACCCCCTATGCCAGTGCCAGCAAATTTCATTTGATTGATGATGCAAACTTCATCATTCACAATATAAATATCCTGTGCTAAGAATGTACAGGAACTCTCGTCTCATATTCCGCTGCAACTAGAGAGACAAGAGTTCCCAGACTCCGTAATGTATCATTTTGCATATACTTTGTAAACCTGTTCCTTTTGGCTTAAATGTTCCTTTAGTAAATATATATAGAACTTGAATTCTTGTCTTGAGTGCTCTTTACTTTAAAATTATTGTCTACCCAATACTCTTATTTGAGTGGGAGATTGCTTGAAACCCAAGCTTACTGAATCACGTTCTTATAGTTTAGATCTTTTCTAAAGGTGATCACTAGCTTGAGTTGTAAAGCAATGAACCCATGACAAGTTGGACTAGCTAATTTTAGTTCCCTTAAAATTTGCCTCCATTGGAATTAGAGATGACTCTGCATATGTGTTGAGGCAAGTTTCTGGACCTCTCTGAGCCTTCATTTCCCATCTTAATTTGTAAAGAAAAGTGTGTGCTATAAAGAATTTCCAAGAGAAAGTTTAAAAAATATGCAAATAAATGGAGAGAGATACAATATTGTTAAGCTATCAATTCTCCCAAAAATGAGTTATAGATTTAATGTAATCTCTATCAAAATTCCTTTATGACTTTTTGTAAACTTGACAAATTACATTTATATGGAAATGAGAAACTTCTTGAAGACCCAAAACAACAATGAAAAATACAAATCAAATTGGAGAACTTACATAAGTGATTTTAAGACATCCTATAAAGCTTTAGTTATCAAGACAGTGTGACATTTGTATAAAAATACGTTAGTATATTAGTGGAACAAAACAAAACACACATATACAGTTGATTGATTTTTTTACAAAGGAGCTATGAAAATTCCATGGGGAAAGAAAATAATACCAAAAAATGATGCTGGAGAAACTGCTAATTTCTATGGCAAAACAAATGAGCTCTAATGCCAATCTTTCTTCATATACAAAACTTACATATAAAAGCTAAATTAAAATAAATGCTAAAAAATAAAAATAAAAGCTAAACAATGAAAGCTTCCAGAAGAATAACTTCATATTTTTGAGGTAAGCAAATATTTCTTAGATAAGATTCAAATCAATTGGGCCTAAGCAAATGAAACAAATATAATTTGGACTGCATTAAAAATTAAAAATTTATGATCATCTAAAGACACTAAAAATGAAATTTCAAGGTACAGAATGGTACAAAATATTTGCATTTTAAATGTCTGACAAAGAACTTTTATTCAGAATATTACAAGACAGCTAAAAATCAATACTAAAAAGACAACAACCCAATAAGTATATAGGCAAAATACTTTCATGAGTCACAGAATAAGACATAATAATGGTTACGAGCATATGAAAAGGCAATTACCATCATTAGTCATCAGGGATATGCAAATTTAAACCACAATGACACATTATTACATATCCTCCAGTATTGTTAAATTAATTATATCAACTTTCAGCAAGGATGTGGAGGAATTGAATGTATCATATATTACATTTGGGAAGGTAAACCATTGCAATCATTTTGTAAAGCAATTAGGCAGTTTCTTACAAAATTAAACACATACTTATCCTATGTCTAACAATTCTATTCCTAGATATTTATCTAACAGAAATGAAATGAGCTATACTCAAAAAGACTTGAACATAAAAGTGCCTGAAAGCATCATTCATAGTAGCCCCAATCTAAAAACAACACCAAAGTCAGTATCAGGTAAATGAATAAATAAACTGTGAGTAATGCAGTAATACTTGGCAACAAAAAAGAGGCAAACTGCTGATACATGTAACAACACTAACGAAACTCAAAAAAAAAAAAAAAATGTGTAAAAGAAGCCAGATGCAAAAGAGTACATGTTTGATTCCGTTTATATGAAGTCCTGTTTTGATCCAATCTATCATGATAGATGTAACAATGGTTTCCTCTGTAGGGATTAGTGGGGAAGAATTGACTGAAAGGAGAATGAGGTTATGAGTCTAGTTTCCAATTTGATTGGGATGCTGTATAGATGGATGTATCCAGTTGTTGAAACTCATTAAAATGTTTACTTAAAATCTATATATTTTATTTCATGTGAATTATGACAAAGAGTCCATGCCCATATAGCTAAGTATATAAGAACTATATGAACTTTATAAATCTATTTAAGGTTAACTAATGCTAGTTTGCATTTATTTTTTCTAGGATCTAGTTTTCAAAAGAAACAAAAAATATTTTTAGTGAAATCTCAATATCATTAATTTATAATTATATTAGGTCTTTAGAAAAATATGTAATTTGGTAAGATGAACATCATAAGAGTCCATCAAGAAAAAGTCATGAAAAAATATAGCATATTTCAAATTTTATGTAATCAGTGGTTTTACTATCTCTATAGAATTGACACAACATATTTCTGGTGTATCTTGAATGTTTATCAAGTTCCTAAGTCTAGTTAATGTCAGTTTTTTATTTGATGACTTCTCTATTTTTTATTTTTTCTTTTGGATTTGTTACTGTGCATGTCCATTCAGTGGGGAAAATTGCTTTTGATTTAACTTACAGTGGCATTTGTAATAGCTCATATAATCTACTTTTTTGCAACCTCTAATTTTTTCTTTTAGAAAAAAGATCTTCCTGATATGATTCATTGGAGCATATTACCACAAGAAATTGAAAACCATAAAACATAAGCCCTATGGTAGATTTGGTTTTCTCACATTTTCATGATATTGTTCACACTTTCATGCTAACTACTTCTTGATAGCTATTTTTATGTCTACTTTAATAAGAACATATTCATTGTATGAAATAACTATTGTTTAAATGTGCTCTTATTTTAAATTCTAATGGGAAAACATCTTGATTTATCAAAAAGTTAATTATCATCCAAGAAATTCCTTCAAAGAGAGTGTGACTTTACACAAAGTTTCATTACATGATTCCATTAAACAATGAACATTTTAAGCAAACTGATTTCCAAAATAAATTATTTATTCCATTGCAGAGTACTTTACACTCAATTTTACCATATATAGACAGATAAATATATAGATGGAAAGACAGACTCATACATAAAGTTAAAGGTTCACACATATATATTTATACTATGTACAGTGTGCATTTGTATATATTGTGGTGGATTCTAATTGTGTACCCCAGTTTGGACATGTTCTTGATCTTGGTCCACATTCTGGCGGTTGTGGACCCATTTTAAGTAAGTTCTCTTCCAGATGATACTTCAGTTAAGGTGTGGCACAAGTCAATCAGGCTTTAATCTGAATTAGTGGAGTCCTTTATAAGCAGAGTGAAAGTCAGACAGAGAAGAAAAAAGCAGTTGGGAGCAGCCGGAAGCTGGAAATCAACAGAACCTGTAAAAGAAAGAAGTTGTTGCCATGTGCACTGACATATGAAAGAAAAATCAGGAAACTCCAAAGATTGTCAAGCAGCCAGAAGAGATACTGATACAAGGAAGAAGCAAGCCTTCTAGCCTCTGAAAATGTGAGCCAGTAAATCCCTGTGGTTAATCCAAACCATTATATGGTATTTGTTTTAGCAGCTAAGAAACTAAAACATATGTATAGGCTTACATGCTGTGTATGTGTGTGTGTGTGTGTATATAAGTATATGTGTGTGTGTATATATATATTTGTGTGTGTGTGTGTGTGTGTGTGTGTGTGTATGCCTGTTTCTTAGAATCAGCTTATTTAGTCTTTCCCTAATGAGTTTTCATCAGGAAAAGTTTGCAATTTTAAGTTTGATTCCCAAAGCAAGTTGAAGAAAAGGCAACTACAGCATGTTCTATTTTTGTAAAATTTTAGGCAATAAATTTTAATTTGTGCATCCTAGGCTCTCCATGCTGTCTTAATTTTTGATTGGAAACCTGATGCTTCACAGATTTATTTATTTGAGAGATTCCTATGGATAAAGAGTGTATTTCATTGTAGTTGATATTTGTATTTCTTTGACAGTTTGATAGAATCACCCAAGGCTAAGACATTTATCATACAATTTCTTCTCTTAGTGAGAAACCTGCTATCTTCCTTTCATTGCTCCTACATTCAACTATGTATATCTGCTTCTCTGCCGTTTAATTGTAGAATATCACTCAGTCTGATTTGCCCAAATCTTGTCTTCTTGAGCAAAATCTTTTACAGTCTTATGCTTTTATGTAATCACCTTCAAATATTACCTGCCCTGTGGGCTATTTCTCCAAGATCACTTGAATTGATTTGATTGTTGATCACATTTAAACTAATGTCTTATTAAGCTTTAATGGTTTATTAGCTACAAGAGAAGAAAGTAAAGTTCAGAGAATTGTTAGCTGAGGCAGGTATGTCTTTACATCGTCTGCTCCCTTTTCAGGAGTCTTCTATAGTTCCCAGTTCTAATTGAATATTCTCTTTTAAGCCTCCCTTAACATTATTTCCATTTTAAAGAGAATTCCTTATGATAATAAAGTTCAAATTCAAAAGAATAAACCTTTGGTCTCAGCCTCTTATTTGAGTAGTTGTAGGTTTATAGAAAAATCATGCAGAAGTTACGGAGTTCACATATAACCTCCCCTCCACAGTTTTCCTTACTACGAACATTTTGCATTCATGTGGTACCTTTGTTCCAATTGATGAAACATTCTTATTATAATCATATTACTAGCTATGTTCATAATTTAAATTAAGGTTCACTCTTTGTATTGTACATTTCTATTCTGGTTATAGATATATATCCTAAAATTAATCATTTTAGCAACTTTCAAGTATACAATTCAATGGCATTAAATACATTCACAATGATGTCTATTGTCACTAGCACCCATTACCTGAACTTTTCCAGCACCCCAGATGAAAACTATATATTAGTTTGAGCATTAATTTCCCATTCCCCACCCCATCCCTTCTCCTGGTAACCTGTATCCTAATTTCTGACCCTATGGATTTGTTTATTCTAATTATTTCATGTAAGTGATATAAAATATTTGTGCTTTTGTGTATAGCTTATTTCTCGCAACACGATGTCTTCAAGGTTCATCCATGTGGTAGCAGGCATCAAAATTTCATTCCTGTTTACAGCTGAATAATATTGTATTTTATGTATTTCATAAATCCAATTTATCCAATTTTTCATTCATGGACTTTTGGATTGCTTTCCCGTCTTGGCAGTTGTGACCACTGCTGTCATGAACATCAGTGGGCAAATACCTATTCAAGAGTCTGTTTTCAGTACTTTGGGGTATACAGCCAAAAGGGGGATTGCTGGCTCATATGGTACTGCTATGCTTAACTTTCTGAGGAACTGCCAGTTTTCCGTAGCAGCTGCACCATTTTATATTCCTACCAACAATGAACAAATGTTGCCATTTCTCCACATCCTCACCAGCACTTGCTATTTTCCATTTTCTTTAAAGTAGGTATTCTAGTGGGTGAAATGGTATCTCATTGTGGGTTTGCTTTGCATTTCCCTAATGGCTGATGATGTTGATTACTTTTTCATGTGCTTATTGTCAATTTGTTTATCATTGTAGAAACATCTATTCAAGTCCTTTGCCCATTTTTTTAAATTGGGTGGTTTGTCTTTTTGCTGTTGAGTTGTAGTTCTAACTTTAAATTTAAAGAGTGTTATTACTAAGTCCATCAAAGTTACCACATCTGGCATAGCAGCTGCAGTCAACTACCAACTGATTAGGTTTGTAACAGTCCATTCTCTTCTATAAAAATACTTTTGGTTTTGTAGGGTCTCAGTAGATGAATTCAATGGAAACATATTGGGGACTAACACTTGTGAATCCTTTAAGTCTCTAATGGTGAAACCATTCTCTGATGGTGATAAAAATTTTTCCCCAGATACAATATTGCTTCTGATTTGCTATCTTAGCTAGAGGACACTTTCAGGGACTTTCATTTTGCCTCTTCTCTCAAAATGTCTCTTTCCCCACAGATAAATAATTATACCAGTTACTAGGTACAGCCATACCATTTACACTGTCAGAGACTGGAAAAAAATCATGAATCTCATGGACCTCTTTTAAGATAAACTTGGTCCCCAAATCAATGTTTTCACCTGTCTTTTGGGGACTCCGATGGTAAAGGAGGATGAATTTGACATTTTGGTTCTTTGTATCAGTGTAAACTCAGACCTTGTATTTTAAAAAACTTTAAAATAGTAAAATTATAAGTATTACATTTCTCTAGTACAGAGGTACCCTAGAAAATAAACTTCATCTCCAAAAGGAAGGATTAGAGAAATTTTTTCTATACATACTTGTCATGATGTTGTGGGACACTTTCTCAAGGAAAACTGGATTCCCCTTCAACTATTGGGCTTTGGGTATATGAACTGCATGAAAGACCATGATTTTCCATTGCCATTAACGACAAAAACTTTCTACTTGTCAGCTCTTGATGTTTTTTTTAATTAAAAAAAGTCAGGCAGCACTATAGTTTGCTATCTGTCTATCATATCACTAGGAACGTCATGACCTATCATGTCACAGATTCCAATCTTCTATGTACACCAACTGTCACTCAGGCTTTGTTCCCCATGAAGGTAAATTAAATCACTCTACCTCTCAAAGTTAGGTATTGCCACCTGGCTTCCATCATTATGCAATGCCATAATCTTAATTTATACCAGTTCTATGACAGTTTCATGGAAGCACCAGATTCTTGAGAAGCATCCGTGTCAAAAAATTAGACCCTGAAGTTCCATGACAATATCTCTCAACTTCAACTCCACACTACAGAGAATGGAGTATCTCAAAGATGGCAGTGCCTGTCTCACCCATGTATTTCCTATGGCCCCAATGAGGAGGTGACCTTTGGGCCCTTTAAGGGATCAAAGTCAGTTAATTTGTTCTCAGGTCATACATACCAAATCCATTCTAACATTTTCATTTCCCAGAAACTTCTGATCCTTTCTTCAGAACTGAATCATAGAAGTTTCTGAATTTCTGCATTCCTAACTATTGTACTGGACGGTAGGAGTCAGATTTGTAGAAAAACAAATGTCATCATGTATAGCTCCTTCTTGTAAAGCTATCTCATTGCCTTCTAGCACAGCAGAAGGGCCTCCTCTTTTGACGTGGAGATTCTGGAGAATCTGGCTAAGTTTCTTATCTTTTTATATGGATCTTCCTTTTATTTTTTAACAGAAGTTATTTGACCCCTGTGTTGATATTCTAGATGCAATTCTCCATCTTGTGGTCAGTTGGCTTGCATCAAAAACCTCTAGCATTTTAACTCAGATGTATCATTCTTTTTAAAATATTTTCAAATACTACCTCAAGAATTCTGTAACACCCACATTACTGAATCCTCCATGGGATGGCTTTGTGCAGTAACCAGAAAGTTTGAAGAATTCATGCTTCCAGCCTTGGCCCATGTGCCCATGTGTAATTACCAATATTGGGTCTTGCGTTCCTATCCTTTATGCTTTCTTCCTTTGATCAAACCTTTTTGAGGACCAGGTACTGTATTCTATGTTGAGGTTAAAAAATTTGGATAAGAAATTGTACCTGCTTGGGTAACTCAAAGTATATTGCACAGTCAGTGGTGAAGAGGGTGTTTGAAATTTCTAAAAACATATTAAATATTATAATTCTGTGTTTGGAAAATTTAAGCTAAGCAGTTTTCATAAGACAAACAACAGACAGTAAAGAGTGAGAGATTTTCTTGTCTGATTGGAAGACACAAAGCAATGACTTGTAATTGGAGTCTGATGCTCACAAAGATATATCAGAATATCTGGATATTGTTCTGGAAGGGCTTTGATGTTTAATTCTTCACAGATAAGGTGGATACAAATGTTGGAAAGAGAGCTGTATATAATGTGCATGTTTATAAAAATCACTATCGTGTTCCTCCCTCTAAACAGCTTGTGATGATGCTAATCATCTTGGCTAGGCATACAGTTCTTGGTTTGAAGTAGTTTGTTTTCCATTTCCTAAGGATACTCTTGGGTGTCCTACATTGTCTTGCCTCAAGATTTCTGCAACATGATGACTGGTTCTTACTACAGGAATCTCATTACTAATCACAGTTTGTTTTACTTTCTGGTTGTTAACTTCCAAATGACTGCTTGGCACAGTTGCTTTGTGTTTCAATGTCTGTGGTGAGCTATGTTTTTGTTCTCTTTGGGAGCTGTTTTCCTTCCTGTGATTCAGGGTTTCCATGGACCATGGCAATGGGAAGGATATTTAAGAATTCTTCCAAAATGAAGCCCTTTTTTTGCTATGGTACATACATACTTGATTGCACCCCCAATGCAACTTGTCGTGTCCCCTTCTTCTCAAGTCCATTAAATAGTCCCTGGAGAAAAGTATCTCAGGCTGTTGCTATCTAGTTATTTCATGCCCAACGGCATAAGAAGTGCGTTAAGTAAGAACTTTGTGTTAACCTTAGGGTACAGAATATGGTCTGTGTTAAAGAGTGAACAAAAAAAGTATTAGGAGTAGAGGCAATTTTTACTATGACTGGACAGAGGCTCAGCGCTTTCTTGTCATTTGTAATTTGTACTGGAAAACAAGAAAAAGGGAAAGGTTAAGCAATTCAGATCTTATTCAGTTGATTTGTACCTTTATTTGAGTTTTTAACACTTATGTTTAAACAGTTCAGATTCTCTTGTGACTCAGTGAATAAAATCAAATGTATATGTGATATATTATATGTAATATAAATAATCAAATATATATGTATATGAAATTTCCTTTGCTATCCTATTTATGCTATTTTTAAATGCAGTAGCATTTTTACTTTAATTTCACTTACTATATATTTTTGATATAATTGGCAAGATTAAAGAGATACCTATACTCTGCCTATTATAACTGTACTTTCATCAGAAAATTCTCTGATCGACTGATTGGAGACAAAACTTATAGGTACATAAGGTTATTTATAAGTTTGGGAGAGCCTGAAAACTATACATTTTAATAACATTTTTAAAATAACATTTTAATAACTACACATTCCCATTTTAACAATTCATGTGGAACATCTCTTGTGGCTTATAACTCATGATCTTATAACTATTATTATTTGCAAAGTCATGTGGGATATGGTTTGTTAGCAATTCTCTGATTATTAAGATTTATATTCATAATTTATTAAACTTGGTTTTAGGTCAATCTAAAAATTCAGGTCAACAAATAAATTAAAAATTAAATATGAATCTTCATCTGGGTTTGTCTTAGCAATAACGTATATTGCCAATCATAATGATAAAAATTCCAAAACGTATGTGATTAAGAAATGAACAATGTAAATGCCCTTTTATCTCTCAATAAAATGCTATGTCATTAAATGAAAAACCATTTGTAAATCATCCTTTGATTAACCTGAATTTCTCAGAGTCCATACTTTAAGGGAACATTAAGAAATATTGAAATTAACATTGAAATGAAAAATGATGCCCTGGTAGTCTCTATGATCTTCTTAAGTCAAAATGTCTGAATCTGAGAGAGCAAAATAATGAAGCACATTCCTCCCAGAATTTTGTGATATTCTGGCTGGGATGCTGACAGCGTCTTAGTGAGACTGGTTGGTGGTGACTAGTTAATAGACTTGTCAAGGTGATTAATGGACTTCTCATTGTTTTTGTAGAGATTAGATTTTTGGACAATATACCTGTCAGATGATCAAAGTGGTGCTTTTACTATTTTGCTATGATTGAATAATGCCCATGAATCTTCAATGATATCTAGCATTTAAAAATTATCACAAACTTTTGAAGACAATTTATTTTTTTTTTAAATCAGAAAGGCTCCATATGTTCCTTATGACTTTTTTCCTTAAGATTTGTGAAAACAATGTACTAATGTTTTTGTCCAATTTCTATCCCACAGATGATTTAGCAGCAAAGAAAACAGGAGGGGTTGAGACATCTTTTAAAATCAATGCAGACGAATCTTTTGATCATCAATATGGAAGTGATCTGTTGGTGGTGGAAGTGTATTTCTTATTCCTTATTTCCTCTACGCTGGGGAAAAGCCTGGAAACTCCATCACAATAACTGTCTGACGAATTGGTGTCTTGGTTTGCTAGGTCTGCTGTAACAAAAACGCCACAAGGTGGGTGGCTTAAAATAGCAGAAAATTATTTCCTCACAGTGTTGGAGACCAAAAGTCTGAAACCAGGTATCAATAGGATCCTGCATCTTCTGAAGTCTGTAGGAAGAATCTGTTCCATGCTTTCTTCCTGGCTTCCTCCTCTGCCACTGGCCATCCATGGTATTCTCTGCCTCCATTGTCACATGGCGTTCTTTCCTCTATCTGACTCTGTGTCCCTCAGTCTCCTCTTCTTATAAAGATGCCAGTCATGTTAGAGTAGGGCCTCTGTAACCCAGTTTGGCCTCATTTGAACTAATCTACTAATCACATCTTCAAAGGTGCTATTTCCAAATAAAGGTTACACAGATGGAACTTGGGTTAGGACTTGAATTTGTCTTTTGGGGGGACACAATTCAACCTGTAACTACTGGCTTCATAATAGTGTCTGTCAAAGGGCAGTGAGAGCAGAAGAAAGGCAAATGGAACAAGATATTTTTCCTCTCTTCTGATAGTGATACAGGCAAGGCCATCCATGATACCTCCAACAGTGACCCCACCCGTGCCACCAGCACGTGACCAGTAGCAAAGGTAGAAAACTGGTTGTAGCTTCCCAGGCAGAAAGATATGCTGTATTCTAAAAATGATAATGTTCAGGCATGTTTTAAAATAGTCAGATGCATCACTCCTTATAGGAGTTGAAATTAGGGCCATCTTGAAACAACAGTGCTTAAAAATAACAAAACATCAAAACCCACCAGAATACCCATTCTTTCTAGTTTATGTTTTTCTTTTGAAGAGTGGGATGTTGTTGTTTTTTTTTTTTTAAAAAAAAAAAAACTGTCAGTGTAATATTTTTTGCTATATTAAATCATTTGAATAACCACATTGAAAATATGGCCTAGTATTTCTCCACTTTGCATTTTTTCTGCATTGAATGGAAAAATTATTGGAATTCCATACATATGGGACAGGATGACAAGGCATTTCATGAGATTAGCAAAAATTCAGTTCTTCATATCACTGAAAATATGGAATTTAGAACATCCTAGAGCTAATACTTCTTTAATATGTCATAAATTGTCACCTGAGGGATTTTGAAATGAAAGCTCCTAAAACATTTTAGACACACAGAGAAAGCTGAAATATCAAAGTAGTGACAGGTTGAAGACAGGTAAATCTTTAGAACTTTTTAAAACCAAAAGGAATGTAAGGTAAAAGTTTATTAGTTCCCTATTGCTGCTCTAACAAATGACTAAGACTTTGGAGAATTAAAACAACATAATTTTATTACCTTACAGTTTTGGAGGTCAGAAATCCAAAATTAGTCTCACTGGGCTAAAATCAAGATGTCTGCAGTCCTTTCTGGGGACTCTGGGGGAGAATCTATTTCTTTCCTTCTCCAGTACTAGTGGACACTTGCATTTTCTGGTCTGTGACTCTCTCCTGTGTCTTCAAAGCCAGCAGCCTAGCATTTTCTCTCTTCTCTAACCCTCTGCCTCCTCTTATAAACCCCCCTGTGATTATATTGGATCCACCCAGATAAACCAGAATAATCTTCCCACATCAGGATCCTTAACTTAATCATATATGCCAAGTTCGTTTTGCTAAGTAAGGTAACATATTCACAGGTTCTGGGAATTAGGATGTGAATGTCTTGTCGGGGTGGGGTGGGGGCATCATTATCCAACATATCACAATTATTTTCTCTAAAACATAATATATTAACCCCAAATTAGACCAATGTATGTTAAAAACAATGTATTTTACAAAGTTAATTTTCCAGATCCCAGATAGTAAGCAATTATCTGCTCTTATTCAGAACTTTTCCGTATTTTATGTTTCTTTTTGGTAGAAACCATACATTATTTATTGCTCTGTATTTTATAAGAATCAATGTGTATAATGTACCAAATCATATGGCAAGCATGTTCATTCAGTTATTCTTATATAGAGGATTCTAATCTTTGGAGTCACACACTAGTAATCCAAGGAAACACTCATTTCTCTGGTGATCTCTCTTAAGATAAAATCAGGAATCTTAAAAAAAATACTGAATTCTAGCTATATATACTCCCTGACTCAAGGTGATCTAGGCTATACTGTGGTAGCAAACATCACAAAAATCTGTATCATTTAACATGACAAGAAATGTGTTCCTTGCTCATGCCAAGTCCATTTATGATCTGGGAGATTCTCTAGGGCAGCTGTCCTCCAGTTGTGGCTCAGCCTCTAGTCTGCTTTGATCTCATGGCACTTCTGTATCAACATGTGCTCCTTTGGGCATCTGGGGTTGTAAGAAACAGGCAAAGAATCATACATTGGAACCTCCCTTTGGTTTGGATTTCCTTGAGTGGACCCCATCACTGCCTTGCTTAAAACAGGTGGGAAAGTGAATTATTCCATGTGCTGAGAATTCAAGGACAAGTATAGGGGACCTCGATCACCTTGCCATACTTGTTCAAACTAAAAAAGTCAAAGCTAGAATCACAGCCACAATATTTTATTGCTTTTCAGGCAATACAAGAGTGGGAAACTCTGACAAAGGTTACCTGTAACACAGAAAGTGGCTTTTATAGAGAAGTTGACATAGTAACTATATTAGTTTCCTGAGGCTGCCAAAACAAATGACCACAAAACAGCTGGCCTAAAACAGCAGAAATTTATTTTTGCACAGTTATGGAGGCCAGAAGTCTGAAATCAAGGTGTCAGCAGGGACGTGTTTCCTCGGAAGTCTCTAGAAGAGAATCCATTGCTTGCCTCTTCCAGCATCTGGTGCCTGCAGGCGTTCCCCAGCTTGTGGGTTCATCACTCCAAACTCTGCCTCTGTCCTCACAGGGCCTTCTCTTCTGTGTATGTGTGTGTGTGTTTCCTCTTTTGTCTCTTACAAGAAAACTTGTCACTGGTTTTAGGACCGGCCTGGATAATCTGGGATGCTCTCATCCAGAGATCATTGATTTAATGACATCGCAAAGAGCTTTTCTCCAAATAAAGTCACTTTTGCAGGTTATAGGTGGACATATCTTTTGGAGGTGCACCAGTCAATCCACTTCAGTATCCCAAACCAGGACGTTTAAACAATGTTACCTCGGACAAGTGTTCACACCCTCACAGTAATCTCACACATCACCGGGCAAATGTGCCAGTGCCGATCCCTGGCTTATATGTGATTTATATAGTTAAATCTTCCCTTCCTCAAACTATAAGATCCTTGTAAAAGTGATCACTGGGATTTCTGGAGCTGAAATGTCACTCCTAATTGTCCCTTTGCACCAGAGATTATACTGATCTGAGCCTACTAAAGTCAAAATTAAGAAAGAAGTTGAGAGTATTAATGACATCATTTAAATAAACATTTTGAGTTCCTATCATACACCAGACATTAAGGTAGGCACACAGATCATGGAGAAATAGAAAATATATTTCTCCCTCATAGATTAAAAAGCATTGTTAGAGACCTTTGACATGTAACTATATACAAAGAAAGAAAAAAAAGCATTAACCATGACATTCACAATAAATCAAGACAGAGCCTTATTTATTTACTACTTCTTAAAATGGCCAAGTACAATTGTTCTAAGAAGACTCTAAGGGAGCTGAGGAAATAAATTAGAAAATATTAACTCCACCCTTGGATAGACAAAGAAATACTTTCACCAATAACTGCCAAATTACTGAAGAATTTGGATTTGCTACTCTTAACGACTAAATTTACTTCAAAATTTTAGAAAGTGAAACTCACATTTCTAATAACTATATTAGGTTTCTATTCCCAAATTGGATTTACAAGTTATGTAAGTTTGAAATACGTATATTTTATTTCAGAATATAATTCCATTAAAAAATATCAGGGAATAAAATGCATCGTGGTGATGAACTATCTGAAGAACTTTATGAATCATTCAAACATGTCTTATTTTCTCTTCTAGATAGAACTTGTAACAATTCTTTCTTAATTAATTACTATTGAGACCTCTATATTTCCATTTGTGAAAAAGTAAAGGTAAATATTAAGAAATCTATGCAAGTCAGAAGGCTATGTAATGATCCATGAAAAGCAGGGACATTTTAGGGAGCCCTTGCATTTTGAACCAGCCAGCGATTTTCTCACGTGTGAGGCTCTTTGGGTTCCGGGCTGCTGCAGACTTTTGTCTTTTCCCACCAATGTGGTAGAGCAGACAACAACCAGGTTTCATCTGCATCCCCTCACCCTTATCCCTCAGCCTCCTCCCTGACTTCTGGCTGCCAGCACCTGCCTCTTTTTTGTCTTAGCCTTTCTTTGGCTATAAAACAACACTTTGGTTTGCTACTGGCAGTTTGGCTGTACCATACGAGCAGCCATCACTCAATGACTAATAGGAGAAGGTATATAAATACCTCGGTTTTCTCAACTGTCAGATGCAATAGCTCTGGTTCAACCATTTCCCAGTGGGATTAAGCTCCAGTAACCCACAGAGCAAGCTGCCTTCAGAACACACCCTTTATTGACTCTTTTCCCTTACTTCTCTGACTTCCTTTTTCCCACACTGGTGTTTTCTTTGCCTTCCAAATAACTAACGTGTGCTCAAAAACCTTGTCTCAAGGTCTGCTTCTGGATGAACCCAAACAAAGTATGGGGGGACAACTGTGCCTAAGAGAGGTCCCAGTGGGGCTGGGATTTTTATTCACGGGATTGGTAGCTGAAACATGTAAGGTGCAACGACTTTACTGAAATTAAATATGGAATTTTCTCTTGGGTTTAAAAGTTGGTCTGGGAATGAGACACTTTGAATTTTATAGCTGGAAGGTAGAATAGACGTTACACATCTTTCCTCAAACCATTTTATTTTGTACTTGAGGAAATTATAGTACAGGGAAGCCAGAGGCATGAAGTAGTGACAAGTTGAAAGAAAAAAGAACAATTAAGTTAAAACCTACATAAGTTGGTATATATAGTAGCACTCTAATAGGCAATGACTTTCTCCCCACTTTTTCTCAATGTTTTCAAGCTGGTGTATGTGCATGTGTGTGTAAGTGTGTGTGTATGTGCATTTGTATGTAAGCGCTAAAGATTTCAAGATTGGATCTTATAGGCCAAAGACTTAAAAATTGCCATCAGCTTTCTCCCCGAAGCACTAGATACTGATGCCTAATATTTACAGTTGAAAGTTCATCAGACATCTAAATTTAACATATCTAAAGCTGAACCAATCATCTGATTGGGCCTCTACTTTCTCTTGTTCTTCCTGTTTGACTGAACAGAATTTAAAATAAATTCAGGTCATGATCCACATAGCAAAGGGAAACCTGCATGTCATGCTTAACTCCTCCCTCTCCCACCACTCGACCTCCAATAAGAAGAGGTTTCAGGACTTTTTTTTTAAGCCAGGACTTGGAGAAGCAGCCTGGTTGGAAGAGGATGGCTAGGAAACTTATCTTCAATCTGTGTTTGTGAAGGAGGTACATTATTTTTACTTAAATTTTATGTTTGGGAAGGCTCTGAGGCAGTTTGATGGAGATTATGGGGAATTTGACCTTCCCCTGCTGCTGAACCTGGAGCTGCTACCACTGCTTCCATAAGAAGCTCTGTCCCTTTCCCTCATTACCATCTCTGCATCCCTCAGTCTGTCCCCACTGCCCTTCACTAGATAAAGCCACTAGAAGGCCCCTGATGAGTTGGCTTAGTTCCTATCTTGCCCTAACCAATCCATTCTTCACACAACAAAAAGGGTGATATTTTTAAGAGGCCAATTGTATGATACTAAGTTTCTTAATATTCTTCACCAGCTGTACACCAGTGCCAGGATAAAATCTTAAACTACTTGGTATGGAAGTCAAGAGAAGTTTATTTTTCCCTTGCCTTTTTTTTTTTTCAAAAATTTGGTAATACAGGTAACTGTAACAAATGAAATGATTACGGAGAGAAGAGCTAATTGCAAGAAAAATTTCCTTGAGAAAGATGAGGGATAAAGATATAGAGAGTACCAGTGGAGGGCACTGGGAAAGTGGTGTATTTTAAAAGTGAAGGCAGAGAGTAAAGAGTGAAGGGGCTTGAGTGGCCATCATACCATGATTAGTCCTGGAGTATGATATTTGTCACCCACCTGTGGGATATTTTTTAAATTCAATTTTATTGGGATTATTCACACACCATACAATCATCCAAAGTGTACAATCAATTGTTCATGGTACTATTACATAGCTGTGTGATCATCACAATTAATTTTTTTCAATTTTAGAAAATTCTTAATACTCCAGAAAAGATATAAAAATAAAAAAGAAAACTTAAATCCTTCCTACCCCTAATATCCCCCCACCTACATAATTGACAGTATTGGTATAGTACATTTGTTATTGTCGATGAAAGAATAGTAAAATATTACTAACTGTAGTACATAGTTTGCAATAGGTACATTTTCCCCTATATATCCTTCTATTATTAACTTCTAGTTATAGTGTCATACATTTGTTGTAGTTCATGAAAGAAATTTCTAATATTTGTACAGTTAATCACAGACATTGTCCACCACAAGATTCACTGTTTTATACATTCCCATGTTTTAACCTCCAACTTTCCTTCTGGTGACATACGTGACTCTAAACTTCCCCTTTCCACCACGTTCACACACCATTCAGCACTGTTAGTTATTCTCACAATAATGTGCTACCATCATCTCTGTCCATTTCCAAATACTTGAGTACAATCTAGTTAAACATTCTGCTCATATTAAGCAGCTGCTCTCCATTCTTTAGCTTAATTCTATATCCTGGTAACCTATATTTCATGTCTATGAGCTTACGTATTATAATTAGTAGTTCCTATCAGTGAGATCATACAATAGTTGTCCTTTTGTGTCTGACTTATTTCACTCAATATAGTGTCCTCAAGTTTCATCCATTAACCCATTTTTTTTTAAGATGGTTTTGTTCACACTATACATTACATCGTAAGTAAACAATTGATGATTCCCTATATAATCATGTATTTATGCATTCATCACCACCACCACTATCTATATAAGGACATTTCCATTTTTTCCACAAAGAAAGAGGAAGAGTCAAAAAAGGTAGAGAGACAAAAGAAAAAGAAACAGAAAGAAAAGAACGATAGCTAAAAAGCAATGGAAGAAAAGATAAATGTAAAGTACAATAAAAGAGTCAGACAACATCACCAATGCCAAGAATCCCACAACCCTCCCATATATCCCCCTCTGATAAGCACTCAGTTTTGGTATATTACCTTTGTTACATTAAAGGAAGCATAATACAATGTTTCTGTTAACTGTAGACTCTAGTTTGCATTGATTGTATTTTTTCCCCAACACCACTCCCTTTTCAAAAACCTTGCAAGGTTGACATTCGTTTGTTCTCCCTCATATAGAAACGTATTTGTACACTTTATCATAATCGTTGATCACTCTAGGTTTCACTAAGCTATACAGTTCCAATCTTCACCTTTCCTGTTTCCTTCTGGTGTCCCACATGCTCCTAATCTTCCTCTTTCAAACATACTCACAGTCATCATTGTTCAGTGTACCCACATTGTTGTGCTACCATCACCCAAAATTGTGTTCCAAACCTCTCACTCCTGTCTTTTCCAATCTGTCTGTAGTGCTCCCTTTAGTATTTGCTGTAGAGCAGGTATCTTTTTCACAGACTCTGTCATTGTCTGTTTGTCAGAGAATATTTTAAACTCTCTCTCATATTTGAAGGACATTTTTGCCATATATAAAATTCTTGGTTGGTGGTTTTTCTCTTTCAGTATCTTAAATATATCACACCACTGCCTTCTTGCCTCCATGGTTCCTACTGAGAAATCCACACATAGTCTTGTCAAGCTTCCTTTGTATGTGATGGATCTCTTTTCTCCTGCTGCTTTCAGGATTCTCTCTTTGTCTTTAGTGTTTGATAATCTGATTATTAAGTGTCTTGGCGTAGTCTATTCAAATCTATTCTGTTTGGGGTATGCTGTACTTCTTGGATCTGCAATTTTATGTCTGTCATAAAAGACGGGAAATTTTCATGGATTACTTCCTCCATTATTGCTTCTACCCCTTTTCCCTTCTCTTCTCCTTCTGGGACACCCATGACATATACATTCATGTGCTTCATGTTGCCATTCAATTCCCTGAGATGTTGCTCACATTTTTCTATTCTGTTCGTGTTTTGGATTTCAGGGGTCTTGTTCTCCAATTCCTGAATGTTCTGTCTCTTGAAATCTGCTGTTGTATGTCTCCATTGTGTTTTCCATCTCTTGTGCTGTGCCTTTCATTCCCATAGGTTCTGCCAGTTTTTTTTCAAACTTTCAAGTTCTTCCTTATATTCACCCAATGTTTTCTTTATATCCTTCATCTCCTTTGCCATATCTTCTGTCAACTCATTGATTTGATTTTTGAATGTTTTAGGAGATTTGTTCAATTAATAATTAGTTGTTTCAATTCCTGTATATCAGTTGAAGTGTAAGTTTATTCTTTTGAGTGGGCCATATCTTTGTTTTTCCTAATGTGATTTGTAGTTTTCTGTTGTCTAGGCATCTGCTTTCCTTGATTACCCCAATCAGATTTTCTCAGGCCAGAATGGGCTCAGGTCTCAGAAAGGGGCAATTCAGTATCAAGTTTCCCTGAGGGTGTGTCTTAGAAGATTAACAGATTTTCCTGTGAAGCCTCTAGCTGCTGTGCTTTTCCTAACCTGCTCAGCAGGTGGCACCTGTCAGCCTGTCACTCCCAACTGGTGTAAAGAGGTCTGGCCCCTTCTGGTTTGATCATTTTCCCCCTGTTCCTGGGGTCTGGGTTCTGAAGGGGGGTGGTCACTTAAACTGGGCCCCACCTCCCTCCTCTTAGGGAAGATACACCCCCTATGGAGCTATCTTCTGCATTTGAATTACTCCTTTGTCTCTCTGACCTGTTAACTCCACCCTTGTCTGGGTCAGAGCACTGAGAGCTGAAAATGCCTGAGGCTTTCCTTGCTGCACCAGTCAGATTGAGAGAGAAAAAAATGGGAAAGCAAGCCCCTTTTCAGAGCCAGTCTCTGGCCCCCCAGTTTTGCCTGTTGGCCAGATAGTGCCTGGTCTTCTGTGCTCCTTTTCTTGAGGCACATGCTTTTACAAGTATTCTAAGCACAGTCTCTAAAAGCCTCTGTATTTTTTTTTTTTTCCATCAGCCCCATCACCTCTCCACTGGGAGCGACTTCAAGGTACTTTGCTACTTGTTAGGGGTTTGTCTGTGTTTGTAGCTTGTATTCAGCAGTCCACATTTGTTCATTAAAACCCCAGTTGAAGCTAGGTTGAACTATGTTTCCTCGCTCCTGGGAGGGATTGCTAATTTCTCCCACAGCGAAGTTTTGCAGCTTAGCCTGCCATGGGGGAAGGGACTACTAGCATGGATCCACAGGTTTTACTTACAGCTTTTATGCTGTGATCTCAGCCATTCCACCCAATCCAGGCTTCTGTACAATACATGGACAGTCATGGTTGTCCTCCAGCAGTTGTTCCAGACTATTTATTAGTTGTTCCTGGCTATTTCCTAGTTGCTCTAGAGGACCAACTAAATTTCACACATCTCTATGCTGCCATCTTATCCTGCCTCTCCCACCTGTGGGATTTTGCTGTTCCATGTGCCTGAGTAAAGGAATTATCTTCACCCAGATAATTCCAACTCATTTCAGATCCTAGAATCAAAGGTACTTCTCCCTGGCAACCTTTATTGATCTTCAAAACCAGCATGCCACCCTACCTGTGTGTCCCTTTCAACATGTGCTTATTCCTGCAGAAGTACATTATCACTGTCTTATGAGGCTGTAATTCTATGCTGACTTCTCTGCCTCTCCTAATGTAAACCTCCTGTCCGGAAGGACTGGGTCTTTCCCATCATTGAATTGCTAGTGCATGATGCATGCTAGATACAAAATAAGTTTAGTTGTTGATTGAATTAACAAATTAGGTAATGGAAGGGATGTATGCATTTGGAGGTGATAAGGGCTTGTCATAAATTTTACTAATGAGAGAAAGATAGGGAAGAAATGATAGAAAAGAGAGGAGGAAACATATATCAAAAAGAAAGCTACAGTAGATTTTCCAGTGTAATCTCAAATGAATCTAACAGATGGAATACATTTATTGCATAGTAGGTTATACATATGCTGCAAAGATAAGGTAGGAAAAGCAGAAAAAGAAAATGGGAATTTGATGAGATTTTAATAAAATACCCACAGTGTGGTATTAGTTCGTTTATTTATTGAACAATTAAAAAATAAACAAAAAAACCACAACATTTCAAACAAAACAAAGGATTAAGAAAAACAAATGCCCTAAAATAATTACTTTGCTTCCAACATGTTCCTACCATACCCCAAGAAAATTAACAAGCCATACTCAAACAAAGGCAAAAGAAAAACCAAATAGCCTAAAATAACTGCATTGCAGCTAATTGGTATTAAGTTTTAAACTAAACTTTTTTCAGTGTAATAAAATTCCTTAGTGTTACTGTGCTTAAATCTATTTTTCTTCATAAATATATTGAGACTCTGAGTTACTGACAGAATCCTCTATAGATTATGTCTTTGAAAAATAATTCTGAGAGTGTCACATAAAGGACTAATGAGTTATTCTCCCCTCAGGATATTTCCCTGTAAATATTAAAGATTCATCTAGTTGCCTGTTTTTTGTTTGTTTGTTTGTTTGCTGTCGTGGTGGTTGCTGTTTTGTTTTGTTTTTTGGTATTTTCTCATTGGAAAACATAATTAAATAAATGTTAAAAATAGCTTCAACCAAAATAAGAGATATCTTTATCACAAGGAAGAAGTTTTGAGTAAAACAAAATGAGAAATGTGAAATGAGTTTAATCCTTGAGGCTGAGATATTAAGATATGGGATAAGGAAGAATAACTTTCTATTAGCAAGAGAAAATATTTGTCATTTTCAGATAAGTTAGACAAGATACCACTTTTGACCAAATTTTATAAATATTTTAGTGAAAATGATTACAGGTTGGGACCCCACAATTTGAGAAATCAAAACAGTGCTCTATTTTACCATATTGTTATAGACTTATGTATTAGTTAGGGTTCTCCTTGGAAACAGAATTAATGAGAGATGTCTCTTATTATCAGATTGTAAAAGTGACTCACGCAACTGCGGGAGCGCACGAGTCCAAATTCTGCAGAGCCGTCAACAAGCTGTCAACTCCAAGGAAGACGTCCGACGAACTCCTCGGGAAACGAACCGACAACTTTGACGAACTCCTCAGGAAACGAACTGGCAACTTCGACGAGCTCCCCAGGAAAAGCTTCACTGAGCAGCTGAAGAAGAAGTGAAGGTTCTCTAACCGTCTGGCTTATAAGCCTCCAACTGATCACCCGGACCAAATCCAGCCAATTGCATTCTCTCACTGTGGAAGCACGCCCCTTGATGAATCATCAGTCAGCTGCAGTCAATTGACTGATGATCCGACAAACCAACCAGCCTCAAATAGCCTCACAGGAATCGTCAGGCCAGTGCCCGCTTGACCAGACAGCTAGGCCACCTAGCCAAGTTGACACGTGAACCCAACCATCACAACTTAGTCTAGGGATTGTGGTACAGCCTGTACACAGTTACCTTTTATTAATATGACTTCAGATGTGTTGCTCGTGTCTGAAGGTGGTGGTGAAAATGGAAATTGTTGAGTGGAATTAGAAATGAAAGGAGAAAGTGAAGAGAATAGCTACAGCTCTTTGTAGCTTTAGGTCTAACAGATCTAAGATAGTCAATCCACTCAGAAAGTTCAAGAATAAAATTCTGAGTTTAGCAGATTCTATCCTTCCTTTTGAAGGGATATATAGTATGCTGATTTAAGATCGCTTTGGATAAATGGGAACCTGAAAGAATATACAGGACAGAAGCATAAAAACCTATATTTATCAAAATAAGATTAGTTTAAAAATAAATTTACAACTAAATAAAAAGTTCACTAATTTTAAATAGAATGTAAGAATTTTTGTTTTATTCACTGGAAGAAAATTGAGACATTTTAGAAATGTGCTGAGTAATTACTGGGTCTTTACATTCACTTTATTTTACAAAGTCTTCATTTTAAATGGCAAAATTAAGAAAGTAAAAATTAAAAGTTTTCCTAGCTCTCTTTATCCTCAAATCCTCTAGTTTATAGCATATGATTTCAAAATTTCCTTTTTTGCATATGAAAAGTACATGTCTAATATTATTACTAAATATGGATTATATAATCCATATTATATTTGTATATAGGGATGTGTGTGTATGTTTTTTTTTTTTGTTAACTATCTTAGTTGTGGAGAGCTGTGCCATGCAACTCCAGCAGTCATAAGCACATGGGACCTTACATAAATGCAGTTTCTGGAGAGCATAGAATATCATGTAATGGCACCCAGAGCTCATCTTGAACATGGGGGTTTTCTAGGTTGGTACATATGGTAGGTTTGTCTCATTATTTTTAAAGTCTGTATTGTATTTAATTGTATCCTCTAACTTGCTTAAGCAACCCAATGTTGTCAAGGATTGTTCATAAGTTTAAAATTTAACGTGAAAATAGTTCATAAGTATGGTAAATCAAGTAGAAAATGCAATTAGTTCATAAAAGTGCAAAGTGAGAAGAAAAGCCTTTGTCCCCCCGCAGTGCCCTTCACTTGAAGGAAACACTTTCAGTGTTTTTTTTTGTAATTATCATTATAAATTTAAGTACTATACTCATATTTGAATTTTTTGATATTTTGACTTTAAACAACACTGCAGTAGGCAGAAAATATAAAGATAATCCCCTCCTTCCAGCACCAGTATTCCCATCTCCATTTATTCAATCAAACAAGGATCTGCAGATGGATGTGAAGAGACTTTGCAGAAGGTAGTAAAGTTACTAATCAGCTGAACTTTATTTCAAGATAGGGAGAGTATTCTGGATTTTCCAGGTCTGCTCAATGAAATCACATGAGCCATTAAAAGCAGAAGAGGAAGGCAGAAGAGTCATGGTGTCAGAGAAATGCCACTGAAGATGGAGCAGGAAAGATAAGGCAGGAGTGGAGATCAGAAAGAAAGGAGGGCAGAGAAACTCCAAGTGACAGGAGGACTCTACCCATAGATGCTGCCTTTCAAAATGGTAGAAGGCGGTCATGAGTCAAGGAATGCAGGTGGCTTCTAGAAGCTGAGAAAGACCCTGGATGACAGCCAGCAAGGAAAAGGGGACCTCATCCATAGGCCTGAAAGTGCATTCATCCCAGTGTTCCGCTTTGCTAATGTGTCAGGATGCAAAATACCAGAAATGAGTTGGCTTTAATAAAGGTGATTTTATTTGGTTACAAAGTTACGGTCATAAAAGTGCCCAAACTAAGGCATCAACAATAGGGTACCTTCACTGAAGGATGGCCAATGGCATCTGGAAAACTTCTGTTAGCTGGAAAGGTACATGGGTGGTGTCTTCCTTTGCTCTCAGGTTGTGTTTCAAAATGGCATTCTCCAAAATGTTGTTCTTGGGGTGTTTTGTCCTCTCTTAGCTTCTCCAGAGCAAACTCTGGACTAGCAACTCCAAGGCATCAGCAAAGTCTGCTTTCAATGGCTGTCTCCAAAGTGTCTCTCTTAGCTGCAGCACTGAGCTCCTTCTGTCTGTGTGCTCTTATGGTATTCCAATGATTTAATTGAGACACACACTGAAGGGTCTGGTGAGGTGGTAATACCTCCATGGAAATAATCTAGTCAAAGGTATTACCCTCACTTGGGTGAGTCTTCATGGAAACTCAATCAAAATGTTCCACCCAACAAGACTGTGTTAAAAGGTCATGGCTGTTGGGGGGTGGGGGGTTGGGGGCATGATATATCCGAACCAGCACACCCAGAAACTCCAGGAAGCTCTGCTAACACCTTAATGAAACTTGGGCAGAAAACCAGCTAAGCCACGTTGTGATCATAGGTCTGCCGGAACTAATAAATTTGTGCTCTTTGTAAGCTGCTAACTTTATGGTAATTTATTACAGCAGCGATAGAAATCTAATACAAATACATATTGATTTTCTGTTATAAAAAATAAGGAATTCATTGCATTTTCAATGGGCCACCAACGTTGTCTCTCATTTCCTCATTTTGGAAATATTATTTCAGGTTATGCCAGAGGTTTAACTTTTCAAACTTCAGTTGTTCATATAAACTTTTATTTTCTGAATTATCAAATTTTAAAAATATCTACTGACTACCCACTGTAACAGAGGATGGAATTATTTTATGCAGCCCTTCTTCCATCTCCTCATCTTCCCTCTACCTCTCTGTATAATTTTATATAAAATTTAGAGCGCATTCTGATTCATGCCACAATTTCTACTGTGCTTTGCCTATTAGGTGATTCTTAAAAATTTTATTGTGGTAACATATATAAGACATAAAATTTGCCATTTTTAACCACTTTCAGTTGCTCAATTCTCACCCTCTCCCTCCCCTACAGTTTATAAAATAATTCAATATACACTGAATATTTACTGTAAACTAGGCCCCATTGAAAGATACGTACAAAAACACATACACACCACATCCATACATTTATATTGTGTTTTACATTTTCACCATTAAGGTAAATTATTAATATTAATCTTGATTCTGAGTCTAATGGTTCAGTTTTAACTCTGACTTCCACAAACTTTAAAAGTAATTTTAGTCAAGTTATTCCACCTAAATCTCAGTTTTCTCATCTGTGAAATGATAGGAATACATATATCTCAAAGTGGTATTGTGACAATTCATAAGCATATATATTATGTTCAAATATTATTTCTTTTGTTAGTATTATATGTGAAGTTCTGTTAATAAGCTGGGATAATATATTATCTAGGTCTAGACACAGTGGTTCTTAATGAAGTGTCCATGGTCTGCAAGGGGCTAAGGATAGAAATCAGGGTATTTTTGAACTTGAATGGAAAAATGTTTTTAGCAGGTTTTCCTTTGTAAAACAAAATATTAACCAGAAATCTTCTTTTTTATTGTGTTTACAGCTATAATTTTGCCTCTGAGTACTGCTTTCACTACATCAAATAGGTTTTTAGTACCTTGTATTTTTATTTTCATTCATATAAAAGTATTTTTTAATTTCACTTGTAATTACCTCTTTGACACATTGGTTAAGAGTGTGATATTTAATTTAAACATATTTGTGAATTTTCCCATTTACCTTCTGTTATTTATTTTGTTTCCTAGCAAGTTTTTCAGAGAAGAGACTTTTTTATCATTTAAATCTTTGTCAATTTCTTGAGTTTTTTTGTGGTCTGACCTATGATCTATCCTGAAGATGTTTCATATGCACTTGAAAAAAACATTTATTCTACTGTTGTTGGGTGGAATGTTTTATATATTTCTGTTAATCTTATTTTGTTTGCAGTGTTGTTCAAGTCATATATTTCCTTATTGATCTTCTATCTACTGTTCTATTATTGAAAGTGGGGAATTTAGGTTTCTACCTAATGAGTAGAACTATTTCTTCCTTCACTTCTATCAATGTTTGCTTCAGATATTCTGGGCTCTGTTGTTACATATATATATGTTTATATTTGTTATATCTTCTTGACAGATTGACTATATTTATCAATATATAATATCTTTCATTTTTGTAACAGTTTCTTTTAAAGTATATTTTGTCTATTTGAATAACCATTCATGATCTCTTTTTGGAATACCTTTTGTTATCCTTTCACTTTCAACTTTTTTGTGTCTTTTGATCTAAAGTGAGTTTCTTGCAAACAGCATATATATGGGTCATTTCTTTTTATCCATTCTGCCAATCCCTTATTTTTAAAATAGGGAACCATTTACATTTAAAGTGGTTATTGATAAGTAATTACTCCTTCGATTTTGCTATTTGCTTATGATATGTCATATTTTTTCCTTCCTCACTTCTTCAATTACTGCCTTCTTTTATGATTAATTGAAACTTTTGAATATATTTGACAGTTGATTTAAAGTCTTAGCTATCTTAATGGTTATACAGTTGTGGAGTATAGGTTTACAGAAGTGTAATAGGGTCAGAAATTCCACATTAAGCTTCCAAGAAAGACAAAAGAGAAGTAGCTTCACATATCACAACAGTAGAAACTGGAAGATTGTGGTGGTTAGACCCAGAGCTCAGAAAACTGGAACAATGCCTATAAAAGAACTAAATTAATTCTTCAAAGTTACCACCCTCTTCCTTGTAATTGATTCCTTCTTCCTGACTCCCACTTCCATCTCACTGCTGATGTTAAGCAGCTTCATCCTACCTAGAGCCTCCTTCAAGGGTTGGCACAAGGGCTTACATTTGTTTTGCCCTGAGCATTTCCAGGGTGTGAAAGCTTCCTTGGTGGTTTTTGCCCAAAGTATTTAAGGGTGATGTACTGGCTGAAGCTTACTGGGAAAAGGGGAAACAATTGGGATAAGCAACAGACAAACCAGAAACTCAGGGAAGGAATGGGTTGGGGAAGGAGATATTTACAGAAATGAGGGTGTATGAAATCTCCCATTATACCAGGGAATTGAAAGGGCACCCACATGCCCAGAGCTAGAAACATGATTAGAAAAAGGCCACTTTCATTTCTGGCTGACCTTCAAGAACCATGAAAACACAAAGTAAAGACTAGATGAAACTTGTAAATAGTCTAAGTATAGGAAAGAGTGCCCCAACACAAAAATCAATCTGCAAAGACTAGCCAATGCCATAAGTCTTAGTGAGCCAGATTATTTTGACTGCTGCTTTGAGCCTGCTGTCCATTATGGTAGCCATGGCCACCTTGTCTTTGGTAATCAACTGCTGCCACATGGCTTCTGTCAACTCAGGATCCGATTATCCCCATTGTGTTTAAGGATTCCAGCTCAATGACAGCAGTTCCCACAGTAATATCTTATCTACAGAAAAGGGCAACTATAGAGCTCTTCAGGGATGATGGAGCTAGTCTCACAAATTTATCCCTTACAGTCCTGGTAAAAGGTGTGTCCTCTGGACATTCCTGGAGTGTGTGAGCAGGTTTTCCATGATAAATCCACTCCAACTTTCCAATCTCTCTAAGCCTTTGGATCCTCTCCTCTACATTATACAAGGGCAGTTCTGGATTTCAACCTCAGGTAATGTCAGCTACCTTTTGAGCCATATTTCAGCCAACCACCCGAACAAACTGTTAATGCCCTTTCTAACCCCTCAGGCTACAGCATTGAGTGCAGAATCTCTGCTTAGAGGGCCTGTGATGGTTAGATTCATGGGTCAACTTGGCCAGGTGATGGTACCCAGCTGTCTGGTCAAGAAAGCACTGGCCTAACCATTGCTGCAAGAATGTTTGTGACTGGTTAATTAGCCAACAGGCTGGTTTATTAAATCAGTCAATTGGCTGCAGCTGTGACTGATGACATCAACAAAGGGTTTGTCTTCCACAATGAGAGAATGTAGTCAGCTGGATTTAATCCAATCAGTTGAAGACTTTTAAGTGAGACAGTAGAGGACCTTCACTTCTTCTTCATCTGACCAGGGAAGCATTTCCTGGGGAGTTCATTGAAGTTGCCAGTTCATTTCCTGAGGAGTTCCTTGAACATCTTCATTGGAGTTGCTAGTTTGTGCCTGCCCTACAGAATTTGGACTTTTGCATACCCACAGTTGTGTGAGACACTTTCATAAATCTTATATTTATAGATATCTCTCATTGATTCTGTTTCCCTAGAGAACCCTAACTAATACAGGGCCCATATCAATAAATTCAGCCTGGTCCAACTTTATATTCCTTCCACCATTATCCCATATCTTTAATATCCATTCCCACACATATTCCCCTGATTTTTGTCTATATAAATTGGAAAAAACATGAGTTCTTTTGGAGTATAGTGAACTTTCTCATGGGTCAAACTTTGTACCTCACCCTTTGGGGCCTGTTGGGACTTTAGTCTAGTTATAGGTCTTGAAGAAAAGAGTGGTGGTGGGGTGGGTCATGAAAAGACTTAGAAGTTTCCTTCAAGCCAATTACCCCAGGACATTCCATTATAGTTTTATCTGGTGAAACAGGATTAATCTCTCCAGACAGAGGAGTGAGGGCTGCTTCCTCAAAGGCAGGCACTGACGGGTTAAACTCTTTAGGTGGAGTTTGGATGACAGGCTCCTCAGAGCAGAATGGAGTTCCAGAAGCTCTTTCCTCTAAGGCAGCCTGGAGGTCAGGGCTTACTGGAGGTGGGAGGGGGGGCTGTTTCTTCAGGGCAGACCATTACAGGTATATCTAGCAAAGACTCAGCAGAATGCAGGGTTCCAATGTCCCCAATGCTATTATCATCAACTCACATGTCCCCATCCCAATTTTCAGGATCCCATTCTTTTCCATTCAATGCCTTTACTTCAACAGCAGACACCCTGTGAGGTTGAGATTTTAGTTTACATTGTAAATCTGCTACTTGCACAATAAGACTCTGCGTCTAGTTTAAAGATATCTCAAGTCTGCAGGCAAAGGAAATAAGATTTTCTTTCAGGGCACGCATAGAAACTTTTACATCTGTCATATGGCATTTAAGCTTCAAATTTGAAGCCTTCAGCTTGTCCCTTCCTCTTATAACTTTATCCAGCATATCTAAGAACAACCAATCAACATCATTATACCTCTTAACTCCACAAAATTCTGTTAAGGTGTCAAAAACACTGTCACCCAGAGCCTTGCCTCATACAAGAGTATGATTATGAGAATTAAATAGTGATATTTTGCTTATCTGCATTGCCAAATCACCCCATGGATTGTCAGTGCCATTTTGGTTATTGGAAATGGAGTCATTAGTGCCTTTGAATCTAATCGGAGAAGAAAACCAATTGTAAAACCCATTTAAGATTCTGTTTCTCAAGAACCACTCCTGGTACCAACTTGTATTATTTAGGGTTCTCTAGGGAAACAGAAACAACAGGAGATATCTGTAAATATAAGATTTTATAAAAGTGTCTCATGCAATTGTGGGGATGCGTGAGTCCAAATTCTGTATGGCATGATGTATGAGTCCAAATTCTGTAGGGAAGGAGGTGCAAGTCCGAATTCCATAGGGCAGGCAGCAAACTGGCAACTCTGATGAAGGTGTTGATGAACTCTTCAGGAAACACTGGCTAGCTGAAGAAGTGGTTTTCTCACTTCTCCCTTAAAAGTCTTCAACTGATTGACTTAAATCCAGATGATTGAATTCTCTTATTGTGGAAAACATACCCTTCATTGATATAATCAGTCACAGGTGTAGTCAATTGACTGATGATTTAATAAACCAGCCTTCTGGTTTATTAACCTGCCAGAAATGTCCTTGCAGAAACAGTTAGGCCAGGGCTTACTTGACCAGACACCTGGGCACCATCACCTGGCCAAGTTGACACATAAAACCAACCATCACAGGATCCAAGGGGAGTCCTAGGACCTCTGTGCCCAGAAGGGAAGGGAAAGGATCCACCTGAGGTTTAGATGCTGCAGATGGCCCTGGAGGAAACTTCTCATGGCTCCTCCAAGTGTGTGAAGATCACAAGGCAGTGACCTAACCCCGATGGGTAAATGGTTGGCACAAAGGACATATTGTCATCCAGCAGGGTTAGAATGAAGCATGAATGTCACCTTTCCCAAATGGGAAAATAGCTCATCTGACAACATCCATGCAGATATTTTGGTGATAAAAAAGAAAACAAAGCATTTTTCCACCAGGGACATGGCATCCAATTTTCACAGTGATCTGAGCAGACAAAAAGTCATGGGATCTGAGTCAGATTATGCATATGGGAGGAGGGAGGGTAGGGGAGGAACCATAATTAAATATGATGGGGACGTTTCCATTCTTTTCCACCTGCTGCTTTATTTCTCATTTTCTACTCTTATTCTTCCTTTCCCTCTCAAGCAGCAACCAATCTTTTTCTCACACTCCGTCTCATTTTTTTCCCAAGGTACTGGGTATCTGCATCATGAACACTCCTACCATTGATGAGTGGGGGACTCCTTTGTCATAAAATGTAGTCACCAAACCAGGTACCATGTAGAGACCCATTAAGCACACCCCACCCCACCCACCACCTTGAGAAGATGCCAACCCAGCAGGGATACCTCATGGTCAGTTTCCAAATTTGTTCCCAGATAAATTAATGTTCCAGATTAGTGCCTCTTCCTATGCCTTGGCCTGGCCATCCTAGGCACTATCAGAACACTATTCTCACAGCCCAACACATTCCTTTACCTTAGTCCCACCCAGCTCTGTGACACTGCTATGTTTTCTAGAATGCAAAAATGAAACTGTTTTTAGGAAAATGTTCCCATCCCTGAGCCTCTTCAGTTGCTGTCCTGGCTGTTACAGGCAGAATATTGGGTGAGCTGGCACAGGCCAGGAGGCAATTTTCATGTCCCTGAATTTGAATTCAGTTCTCATCCAGCAGCTGTTGACTGACCAGAGTGTGACTTGAAGGTATATAAAAATTTCCTACCAAAGCCTGAAAATAGAATGTCCTTGTTTGATTCCCAACTCTGCCAAATACAGGTGGTACTAAAACATCTGTACCACTCACCTAGAGATGATTCCAGGCTCACTGGAGCTAAAAAGGATAGGAAGGAAAGTCACTGATGACCCCTTGTATTTGGAGTAAGTGGATGAACAAGGTCTAGGGTAATGTCTCTGATTGCTTCCCCACCTATATTCCCACAGACCTGGGTATTCTGTGTTTCTACTGCTCTAGAGTATGCACAAGGCTAAAAGAAGGTCAAGGGGTGGACCTCTGTCTATTTTCATTACTACTAAGCAAGGGACATAGATTAGATTCTGTCTCTACAATTTTCATCAAGAGGGTATTGGAGTCTCCAAACTGGGGACAGCTATTGCCTACCAAGAGTTCCAGGGCCATCGACTGTGTCCTTGCCTCAGGGCTCTGGGTCTATCCATCACAATCTTCCAGTTTCTACTGTTGTGGTATGTGAAGCTACTTCTCTTTTGTCTTTCTTGGAAGCTTAATGTGGAATTTCTGTAAACCTATACTCCACAACTGTATAACTATTAAGATGGCTAGGAAATTGGGGGAAAGAATGACTGAGCTGTGTCCTAGGGTTAAGTCTTGATTTTTCACATTGAAAAGACCCTGAATGTTTTTAGACTTGTTTCCCTTTTTTACCCAATGACAATTTTTTGAATTTCAAAAATGGGTCATCTCAGTATATTAAAAGAACCCTGAAAATGGTGAATATACAAATGCCCTCTCAACTTCTCTTTGTATGATAGGGAAAGTCACAAGAAGGTATTCAGTTAAATTGAAGCTGACCCCCTCCTTCTCAAAACCCAAGCTCTTGGGATATGTCAAGCCTCATAGCACAGAGGGTACCATTTTCCTCTTTGAAGAAACAATTATATTTGTGAAAGATAACTATTACTGGATACAAAATCTGAGATCATCATCTTCAGAGGATGTGTACCTATGAGAATTAATGAAACTGTACAAACTGGACAGAGGCATTTCCATAAATTTTCATCTCAAGAGATGTTAGAGAACTTTCTTTTTGACAAAAAAAATGCACTTTCCCCAAATGATGATGATTCTGGCACCCTTATCCAGAAGGTTCTGGATGGGGACACTAGTTCTGTAGGAGTTATGGAAGGATACTTGGATCTTAGTTGTTGAGTCTAGGATTTCAGGATTTTTTTTCTGAGACATCTGTCTCTCTCTGATCTGCCTGTCTGTCTAGAAAATTCAGGCCCTCAGAGGCTACATGAATGCTACTAAGGCTTTACCCAATCACTTTCTGTCTCCTTCACAGACGCAGTCCCCAACCTTTCAGTAGGTAGGTTTTAGAGTGCCTTGTTGGGTTATGTTTTGGACTATTCCCCAGGATGTGTTGAATACTCTTCCCCATGTCTTCCCTTAGATAAAACTTTGCTGGGCCCCTGACAAGGAATGTTCATTGGTAATTTGATTCAATCTACCTTGGATCTTCACTGCCCTGACTCACAATCTCAGAGGGCCATGATGGTGCTCGACTGACCTTCAGTTGAGATGTCCCTGGTAATTTGCCCTGAAGCTGCCTTAGTACCTAAGTGTTTCAGATCCTAAGGGCCAAACCCCACTGATGTTGGGTGCACAGCCTTTAAAGGGGATTCTCCAGTTGCTTCCCTATCTTCTTGCCTCCAAATAGCATATAGGCCTGAGAGGCAAGGCTGTACTGGGAAAGGCTGGGAGTGGGAGGAATCAAGGATTCCTGAGATTTTGGACTACAGAGAGGAAAAGCCATAAACTTCTCAGATTCCTGTGAAACAAGCACTACTTAAGGTGTTCAGTTTCAGTCAGAGTGACAGACTGCAGCTCAATCAGTGTTCTAAAGAAGGGAACACCCAGAGGCCTGATCTGCAATCCAGAAGAAGTTAGATGGGGACTGAAGATGGGCCTGGGCTGTATGTGAGACAGGGTAGTAACTGGGGCAGCGTTCCAGCCAAATCTTGTGGCTTGGACGTGGTGGGGCAGGCTCTGTGACAGGGGAAGGAATGGTGATTCCTTAGCCTCTATTAAATCTGAAAGGGACATGAAATATCTCCCTGAATGAGACAAAGATGAACTCTTGTGAAAAATAACTAACACAGAAAGGACAACAGCCATCTAGAACTCACTGGACAGACAGAAGACACCTTGGAAGTGCTGGAACCACATCTGCTATAAATGGTGCCCATGGCTTGGGTGCACATGCCCTGGTTTGCCTTCAGTGTTCTGAAAGAAATGATCCTGCTGGTCAACAAGTGACTCTAGGGTTTTTCCAAACTTCACTTTGTAACCAGACCTGAGAAGTTTTGGAAATGGTTCCCTTTTTCTTTTTCTCCTTCCACATTTAGAAATACCATCTGTGATTTCATGTGTTACCTTGGCTAGGTTATGGCATCTAGCTGTTTGATCAAGCACTGGCCAGCTTGTTACTGGTAGGGTATTTTGTAGATAGAATTTGCACCTATAATCAGTTGGTTGCATCTATCATCAACAAAGAAGGTTGCTCTTGGCAATGTGGGGAGTCTCCTCATCTAATCAGTTGGAGGTCTTAAAAGCTAGAAGTGAAGATTTCAGAGGTCAGAAGAGCAATTTCTGCCTGATCTCTTCAGCAGCATTGGTTCTTGCTGGAATTTCTCATCAGCCAGCTTCCCCTAGGAAATACAGACTAAGAATTTCAGCATTGCCTTTATCGAAGTTTCCAGTTTGAGGCCTTACATATCATGTGAGTCAATTATTTTATAATAAATATATCAATCAATCTGATGTATATCTATCTATCTGTCTGTCTGTCTATATCTACGTGTGTGTGTGTGTGTGTGTGTGTGTGTGTGTGTGTGTTTGTGGTTATCCTATTCTCTTCCTTGGAGAACCCTGACTAATCCATCCTCTGTTCACGAGTCATATTTCCAGGTGTTCCTACATACCAATGCAGAGAATAAAAGAGTAACATTCTCTACATTCTCTACATTCTGCTCTCAGGGTCTCCTCAGGGAGAGTCCTCCAGTGAATGCATTGAAATTAATTCATACAGAACGCAGTGGAAGAAGAACGATTGGTACATGACCATGTGAGTTGTCACCACATGGAGAAGGCTGAAATGGGCAGGTGTAAATGCCTGAGATTTTAGGAACATAAGTGAACAGCCAATGGGGTTAATGGAGATGAGCTCTCTGGAACAGGGTTTAGTAGGATTGAACTGAGTCAGATTGAGTCAGGGTTTAAGTGGAGTCTTTCTAAGGTGGAGTAGAAAGAGTGTGTGTTGGCAGATGCCAGGTAAATGAATTGTTTTCATTCATGGAGTGTTCTAATTGAGTGAGAGGTTGGTATCCTGACAAAGGGTGCAGTCAGGTGAGAAGATCAGGTCCGGGGACCAAGTGAGGTTTGGTTGGGTAATTGGAACCTGTGTCTTAGTGTGCTCGGGGACTAGAAGATAAACATCATGTCACTGGAGTGCAATAGTCCATTAAGAATGTGAAAGCCTTGGATGGTGAAAAATAAAAGGCAAAAAGCACACTGGTGAAAGAGAGGCGCCCAGTGGTGAGAGGGGAGGAAAGCACATCGACAGGAAAGGCAAGTCCTGTGAGAGGGTGGAGGCCAGAGGCAAAGAGACTAAGCTTAGGGCAGATGCCAGCAGAAGAGGTCCGGGAGCCAAGGGGGACACAGAAGGAGCAGCACCTTCCACCCACTCTCACGACAGCAGATGTTCAACTTCCCTGATCATGCTATGACTCTGCTTTCTGCGATGATTATGATGGGAAGTTTGCAGAAACCTGCCTTCATAAGGGAGCTTCCCCAGGTGTCTACAGAAGACACAAGGAGAATCTGCAGCCAGGAGCAAATTGAGGACAGGACATCCAGCAGCGTTCACATTCCTTCACATCTTGGCTTCAAAATATTCCTTTATCCCTCAACTGAAGGTTTTCGTGCAGTTTCTCCTCCTTATGTGCCCCCCTCTCTTTCAATCCAGGCTGTACCGCATTGCCCAGGGTCCCAGGGATTGCCAAGCCATTCTAGGAAAAAGGATACCAGAAGCATGGGGGATATGTTTGAAGACATAGTGAGTCCTAGGTTGGTTCAGCTCCTTTTAGGCAAGAATTCTAAGCTGGGAAAATACTTCCCAGGCTGCATGTGGTGATGGTAGAAGAAAAGGAATTATATGAGGGTAAATGAAACTGTCCTTTGGGAAAAGAGTCTTCTGAGATTTGGCTCTGCAAGCCCCAGAAATTAGGGTACATGGTGAAATAATCAGTGGTCGTGCTAGTAGTTTCACAGATGCACAGCACTTTGTCACTGACACAGTGGGTACACACACCCTGTTCCACGTGAGCCCGCCTCCCCATGTGGGATATGCAGCCCAGGTGCTGTCCAGAGTAGCAAGTGAGACTTGGGAGATTTAAACAACTCACCCAAAGAGGCCACCGAGAATTTGGGATTGTTTCCAGAACCAAACAATCATCCTTCCACAGCGTTCATTCGGCCATCTCTGGGCAATACCCATTTCCCAGGTCCATCATTAATTCCCAGAGGGGAGCAGAGCCGGGAATCTGAGCTGTATTCCATGTCCTCATTTGCTTCTTATGACTTTCCCCTCACAAGAATCCATTTTATTTTCTGAGAGAGACTTATACTAGCAACTGGTGTCCTCCAAGACGGTGGACCTGGGACTTCATGGAAGGAGAGATAATAGGTAAACCTGGGAGGATTCAGGGATGAACAGGCCAAAACCTACCTCTCAGTGCTCCATCTTTTTGCCTCTTCTTGTCTTTTCCTTGGTTCTTAATGACAAGAAAAGAATGAGGGCCTGGAATCCAGCTCTCTGAAGAAGGTGTAGACATTCTGGATTCATGACTCCCTACAATGGGCTCATGGATTTCTCTGCTCCTTACCTGCTATTCCTTTATAAGGGCATACAAATATTTTCTGAGATTTCTTTCTGAAAACTCAAATATTTCCTGTGTACATGATCCTGAATCTAAGTTTTAATCCTTATTCCACTGTTTAAGAACACAGCATTGCAGTCCTACAGGACAGTGCTAGAGCTCTAGTTCTGATCAGAGGCTCTCAGAGGCTCAGCACTGCTCTCCATGTCAGTCTTAAAGCCAAGGCTTGGCCAGGGACACCTGAGATTGGAAAGGGACTGATGGGCAAGGGTTAGACACTTTTTCTTTCTGAAGATATCCTGAACACCCTTAATAATCACTGTGTTTGAAATTATGCCATAGAGCCCTCTACCCCATGAGCAAGGATTTGTCTTTTCCTGAGACCTCAGATTTCTCTCTGTGACAACACAGATGATTTCAGGAAGTGGGATGAGGAACAGGAGAAACCACAGTCCAGTTCCTCTGAGGTCTTGACTGAGCATTCCCTTCTATGATGGTTGTCCCTATTTTTCCAAAGTATTGGTGAAGATGGATTCCTCTTTAGAAGGTGGAAAGGGACAAGGAAGTGCCCCAGAGCATGCAAGAAATAAAATATCAAACTCCAAAAGAAGAGATACTTCTCTATCATCTGGAGGGTACTGCTGCCTCAGGCACTGGGCCCTGAGAAAGTGAGCTCAGGGCTGGAATTCCAGGTGCACATCATAGATCTCCGTCACAGTCACAAAGGGGTCCTGAGAGTAGGGGAGGGGCAAAAGAGGAAGGTGGACATTCAGCCTCTCCCTGACGCCACCTGGGCCTGAGAGCCCTCCATCCTTCTTTTGCTTTTTGATTTTCCAACTCCATTGTTTCATCATATGTGTTTTTACCTTGGTGCAAGTTCTATTCTACATATAACCCAGTGTGTGTTGTGTTAATGAGCAGGTTATTGCTGTTGGAAATCGGGGCTCTGTGTAGAATCCAGAGGGGTGAGAAGCTGTATCGTTTGCCCACCACTTCCTGTTTGACATTGGTTCTGGGTTTCCTCCAGGGCATTACCCTGTACTTCTGGCCTATGCCGCATGGAGATCTCACTCTGGGAATTGTTACAGTGAGTGATATGGGGAACTATGAGCTGGTCACCGGCAGCATCTGCTATAATTATCCAACACCTTTTTCTTAAATCTATCTTTAGGTCCTGTTTTGTGTGAAGGAATCTTATGATTCAGTGGTCTACCCTGCTAGGACTTCTTGTATTAAAATGTTCTGGTCTTTGTTTCCCACACAATGCTAAGCAATTTGCAGCCCTGACTTGTGATATCTTCTTGAGCTGCTCTTTAAAGCAGTATTCCAAGGTTGTCCTTCCTCATCAGCCACCTGTCACTGGATGGTCAAGGATAAGGAGCTCATCTGCTGCTGGAGGGCTGTTCCAAGTAACTGCATCCTAACCCCGTGAGTCCTGATCAAATATTTCTTCTCTTTCTAGCCACCATAGCTACACTGGCCAGGAACCTCACTGAACAGTTTCCTCACATCTATTATTCAATTTTTAAGTTTTCTGTAACTCAAATTTCATCTTTAGCTTCCTTGGTGGGGCGCTGTCTGTGCCTGGGGACTCTATTTTGAGTAGAAAGGAATGGAAAGGAATGGCTTCAGGCTAAACTGGTTGTAAGAAAATTTTCTCCCATGAACTAACAGGCTTCTTTTTCTGTGGCCTTTCCTAAAGTTTTGCTTTCAAAATTATCACTTTTTTCTTAGCTGTAGAACTATGGCCAAAAGAGTTATAGTTAATAAGGTATAACTCTTTCACTTTAATTCCACTGCTACCATCACAACAGAAAATCTGTATATCATAATTCATCAGCATTTAAATTCTTCCCTACTATGTATATGTTAAAGCAACCCAAGTGACGAAGTGCTGTTATACATAGGCCACAGATTAAGTGCTCTCCGTAGCAGAATATATATATGTATATTTTTTACCAATCTGTCTCTCCATTTAAACGGCTCCCCCCTGACTCTGAGATCCCCAATTGACTTATCTGTCCCACACAGTTTGAAAAAGTCAGGAGTTAATTGGGCAAACACTACACCTAAAAGAAATAAGGGGGATTAGGGCAGAAGATTTGTCTGAGGTTGCTTGGTAACATATGGTGTAAGTGTGATTTTGAATAGCATTTTGTTTCTATTTCTTTCCTTCAAAACTTCCATAGGGTATATGAAAACTAGCTGCCTTCTTCATATTAGTATAATGATACATCAATGATTACATGTAAGTGTATATAAAAGTGTGAGTCTACTATAAGTCCAAGATAATCATGCAAAATTCTCTCTCAACTCATCATCATATTAGCATATTCTGAGGGATCAGGGGAATTTTTATATTCTAGAAAGTACTGCTAAGACTTGTCAAGTTCTCTTCTCCCCTTGAGAGATGTGCCTTGCCTTTCCAAATATTGCAACCAGAAATGCACTTGTCAAAAGAGTCACCCAGATATCATCGCTACTGCTCCTCAGAAGCAAATGATGGGTGAGCCCTTCTGAATAACAAGACACCCTTTTCCCTTGAGTCAGTGACAGAATACAGTGTTCTTTTTCTTCAGCTCTGTAAGTTGTACAGAACAGAACATTTGATGCAAAGTTTTTTCAGCTGTGCACTGTCAAATTCAAGCCTGGGGCTATAGCATTTTTGACTGCTATAATCCAGCTGCTTTTCAGTCTGTTCTCACTAATAACTCTATTATAATATTTATAATACTGTCTATTAAACTGAGAGTTTCACTTTTCCCCACAGACACTATCAAATTATCCTCCATCTTTTGTGTATGTTCATGCCTTGGTTCCTTTCCGGAGGAGTGCAGACCTGTTGACAGGGAAGATTGCCACTGAAGTTCTTTCCCAGCAGTAGGTGCACTGTAGCTACAAGTGTCTCATTTTGTAAGCACTTGAAGCTTAAAGCCACCAGCGCTAATGATCGCCAGGGCTGTGAGATGCACGTTGGAGTGTCATGCACCTTATCAACCTGGTTGGGTCCTGGAAGTGCTCCTGGAGTGGGGCACTTACATTTTGGGGGGATGCTGGAATTATTCACATTAATAAGGCAGTTGAATTATGGTTTGCAAGACACCATATTCTGAGAATAAACAAAATTCTTTCACATAACGAAACTCCCAGAGAGATAAAATTGTGTTTTAGGGAATTTAGGCAACATCAAAAAGGGGATGACAGGACTGACATCTGTTTAGCATGAGTCAACATGATTGATGGGTCCTTAAGACTAATTATTGCTAATCTAATTGCTTTAAACATTTTAATAAATTAAATGGACAGGTGCCATGCTAAAGACATGTGGCTGTTGTGGATGCAATCTTAGGTCCTATTAGAGCAATAGATATGCACATACCCTGCTGAATCTGCATTGCCATTATTACTTTCTAGTTACATACAAAATCATAAACACAGTATTTTTTGGATGGCCCCCTTTGTTTCAGATGGCTGTCAAGATTTACATTTATTTATTGTCTTTATTTATTGTAATATGTAAGTCAGATCCATGGGAGAAGTCTCCCCTCTTAAAATGTGTGCATGCATGTGGTGTGTGTGTATATGTGTGCCTGTGTGTGTGTGTGTTGTGTGTGTGTGTGTGTGTGTGTGTGTGTGTGTTATGATTCTCCAAAGGAAACAGGAGTTTTGGACCTGAAAGGAAGTTTTAAAGTTTTGTAAGGGAAAACCACAGTGAAAGTTTGATGAGGCTGAGGTGTTGTTTTCTAAAACATTGTGAATTGTTTAATTGGAAGTATTTTTTTCTTTATAAGAGGGGGCTAAAATAAAGACAAAACTTACAATCAATAGTGTTGTAGATTTTTCTGAAAAGACTTTAAATTTAGTTTGCCTATCCAGCTACTTCAGCCAGGAACATGTCCTGCATTTTCTGGAAAGCTTAATTGTTAACAAGAAAATATAAAGGGGGGGGGGGGTGAGCAGAAAAAGGGAAAGCACTAGTGTAGCAGAAAACAATTACACAAGCAATATGTTAAAATGTTTGTATTTCACTTTGTCTAAATGCTTTTATCCCCAACCTGTTGACACAATATGTATAGAAATTTTACATTCTATATTTTGTACTTTATCAGTCACAGTTAATATGAGCTAGCGAATTAAAATATTTTTGGGGTGTATTTTATAAGAGTAAAGCAAACCAAACAAAATATTACAACTGACAGCCTTCTGAAACAAGGGTGTCATCCCAAAAATACTGTGTTTATGATTTTGTATGTAACTAGAAAGTAATAATGGCAATGCAGATTCAGCAGGGTATATGCATATCTACTAGCCTTTGTAAAGAAAGCAGGAAACTGTTGTACATATTTTGGTAATATTTCCTTTTAAATAGATATTTATGACAATGATACCAAAAGAGAATAAATTTTAGGTGCCCTGAACCCCCCTTCAGTACCTCCTTCCCCAACCAGGACATATGAATTAGTTTTTATTATACCCTCTTTGTTTTAAACAGATACACAATTTAGCTTTTTAGGGAAAATGCACTCAAAGGAGAGCACTAAAAGTACAAAAAATCACTATAGTTGTGGTGGAAGATTTAGTAAGATGTTAAATTTGACAGTCTGAAAGGCACATAAGTGAGGCAGGCAAGTCAAAGATGGAATTAATGACAAAGTTAGACAAATTCAATGCAAACTGCAAATGTCTATACCAATTATAACCCCATCATCACTTTCCAGACAACTAAGTCTCTACATAAGGGAGACTAGAAGATGTCCCTGCCCAGGTTTTCTCCCTAACAGCAAGATTAACCATCACAGCTTTAGTCTATTTACACTGGAATAGCATTTCTGTTCACTCTCCTAATAACCAAACTGTAGTTAGAGCTTTTATTTAACCTTAGTCCATGATATTCCAAGAAAGCATAATAAAGCTATGCCTTTGGACAGGACAAACATTTGTGTTGCCTTTGTTATTAGGAAGGCAGTCTAAGTATTGATAAGTAGATATTTCTTCTTCCTTGAATTTTAATTGTACACATGTATACATAAACCTGTATTCAAAGTATGCTCTCCAGACTTAGGTTTAACAGAGTGAAAATCTGAATGATTTTCCAAGGAGTTTTCTTAAAACTCAGGAAGTGGAAAGAGAGTCAACCTCCTTTATAAGACAGGGTAAACCAGTGGGGGCTGATTCAGAGATGCAGTTATAGCTTATAGCTTAGCCTGGTTTTACAAGAAGGGAATCTACACTTGCCTATTTTCTGCATTCATTCATTTACTTATCACTTGGCAAAGTTTTCTGAAAACTGTGTCATGCCTTTTCAGGAGGTTGGAAGAAGGGGTTTGTTTGAAACCATTTTAAAATATAAAATTTTAAAAATTTCATTTGGCAGAGATAGAGATCAAGGCCATTCTAGCAAAAAGGACATGTCCAGAGGCCTAAAATTAAAATATATGCATAAATACGTGTATGTGTATGTGTATATATTTTATATATATATCTCTAATCTCAAAAAGCATATAGTGATATATTGATCTGGAAGTTGGTTGGTTGGCATGACTTCAAAGTAGGGTACATTTGGGCCAGTGGTGGGAAAGAAGACAAAAGAGCAAGTAGATGGCTGGGTCATCAAGAGATTTATATATGCCATAGTAAAAAGTTGGAATTTAATTCATAGACAATTTAATTCAGAGACAATTAAAGTGCTTTAAATGTTAAAGCAGAATAACGTCCTAATTTTATTTGCATTTATAAGGAGATGTCCATGGAAAATGGCTTGGAAGTATACAAAGGGGGAAAGTGTTACTAGAAAGACTATTTAATATGTCAGAGTAGCAGTCTGGGTGAGAAAGAGTGAGGATCTGAAAAGAGGTGGCAGTCAAGATAGAGAAAAAAACCTGCATTTGCAAGATATTTAGAAAGATGAATTGACAGAATTTACCAGTTGTTGTTAGAGAGGGTTGGAATTAAACCATATCTCTGGGCGGATGATATCATCCAACAAGAGATGTTGTAGATGCTCTTTCAGGAAGAAGATAATGTGACATGAGATCAGGATCACCTGGAAGTTGGACAGATACCTAGTCTGCAGTGTCCTTCTCACACTCTGGACTAGCAGTGGTCCTGTGGAAAGGCATCTACCTAAAATGAGAAGTCCGAGGATCAACTATCTTCTCTGCCACTTGTCAGTTATGGTGCCTTATGCAAGATGCATAACGTTTCGCCTCTTCAGTGTCTCATCCTGAAAAATGTGGATAAGTACATTGATTTTGTAAGGTTGTGGGAGATTCAGAAAGGAATTCATGGGATGATATTTAAAGGCACCCCCTCTTCCAGAAATGTAAGTGGTTATCTCTTTACTTTTTCATATTATCTGAAATTTCGTTTCCCCCTAGACTACATGAATTGGGTTTCAGCAGGTAGGAGATGTGTCCAGGAACATCTCAAAGAGCCTACTGGAAAAATAATTTCTAGCTTCTGGCTTAGGTTATACTGTTTCAATAGCCAAGATGATTTGCTTCAAAGATACCGTAGTTGTGTGTGTCACAGAAAAGTCGACTGATTTTTCATGTAAGTTTTGAGATTCTACATATAACCTGAAGTTTGCAAATTTGGGTTTGCAAATGCAAAGAAAAGGGAGCCATTCAAATATTTAAATGATTTTCCCAAAGTGAACACTTTTATTGGGGTACTGTGATCTTGAAAATAAAGACAGATTTGCAGTATACAATTATTTCCAAAATGTTTATTTAATTTTCCTTTAGGAAATACTGAATATAAGAAATTCTTGTTCAGTTGTTTGTGTATATAAATAAAATGACTGTCATGTTGCATCAATGAAGTTTGAATTAAATATATCAAACATAGAGGCCCAGTAATTTAGAAAATTTACTCTCCATGCTTTACAAAAAGCTGCATACAAGTTGCTGTTTTTAGTTCCTTTCTTTCCAGCAAATTATTATAGCATCTTTTATGGCCAGAGACTATTTATCTTAGCAGGAAGCATTAGGGAAATGTATCTGCATACCATGGATTCTCTTCTGATAAGTGCTTTTCTGCATCGAATGTTTTAACTTTCGTAAGTAGAGAGAACAATTTTTCCCCCTGGGTAAAATCTATTTCATAGATTAATATACACCCTTTCATCATTTAAATGGACTGCAGTTAGAGATCTATGTTTACGATGCCTCTTTGGTGCACTGATAGGTGGATAATACATATTTGGTTCTTTGAAAAGCAACACAGTTATATTATTCACTCCATTGCCTTTAATGAGCTGGCTCTGAGCCATCACCATCAATCCTGACATTTACGCTCCCTTCACGTTGTCTCAGAGTCTTGTGATGACATAATTATTGCTTGTATAATAGGTGCCAAAGTGAAAGTACATTAACCACGCAAAACCTGATTTATAACCCAAATGGCCACCTGACCATTATCTGCGGGTGGGGGTGGGGGACTTAGGAGACTTCTCAGTCTCAAAATCAGTGCAATGTCAGGACAGATAAAATATATGCTTAATGTCTTACATCTTGGGGACAATTGCAAGGTTGATTGAAATGGTTCAAAAATAGAGATGAGAGCTATGCAGCTGAGCAATATAGGATTCGTAATTTATTTCTTTAATACAGCAGCAGTTTGTCAGAAGTGTCAAAAAATGTGGAGTTGGCTTTATTGTTTGCATGCTGCTCAGCACAAATGAATAGTTCATTCCGAGACAGAGAAAACAGAAGAAATATTAACAGTTATTTCACTTGACCACTATTATATTTTAAGGAACTGCATTGTCCCGGACCTGCCAGATAAAATACGGGACACTCAGCGAAACTTAAATTTCAGATAAATAGCAAATGTTTTTTATCTTAAGTATGTTCCATATATGACACCCCTGATGGTCAGGGTTTTCTCTCTTCGTGCTGCGGTGCTGTACTGTTTGGGCGAGGCTGGGATAAGAGAGATATAATGATGTGTTAACATCTGGTTGGTCTCCTTTCAATATTTTGTTGTAATTTCCATGAAAATGCATTCCTAAGCATTCTACAGGTACCCAGAAACAACTGAGAGAATAAAATATATGCTGCACTGTAATTAGACTTTAAAACAATTTTGCTTCCTTTTATCTAGTAACAAGGCTTTATTTTTAATAGAGCTATTTAATAGAGAGGTTTCCTAAAACTTTCTAAAAAATAAGCATGCCTCAAGAGACACTGCAAGTTACAGAAAGCCAGTGTGATGTGCTACACTTTATATTTGTTCTGGAAACCTTTCAAATGAATTAGGAGTTTGGAATTATTTTCCACACTATCAGTAAAGACAGGTATGTATAGTGTCAAACAACTGATAAATTTAGTACATAAAATCACTAGTCAGTGAATAAGTTTTTCAATCTATCTGCGACGCCAAGTATTTGACCGAATAACAAAAACAGATCACCTGGTGATTTTAGTGAGCCCAATCTTTATTTTTATACCAACTCATGTGTTGTAAACTAACACACTTTTGGGTAGTTTTATATAAAGAAAATAATTTAAGAATCATGAGATCATTCTAAGTGGAATCATCAAGGGGAACTTGGAGAACCAGCAGGCACTGAAGATAAGCTACATAACAGTGTGATTGAAAAGACCCAAATTTCTATAGTCTTTTTCATATTATGCATCTTTCAAGCTATACTGTGTTGATCATTTTGCCCAAATTTACTCTGCATGTGATATTTAATATTGTTTTGATCACTAATATGTAGAATCACTAAATTTTGCCTATGAAAGCACATTGTATTCATGGCATTTATCTTAAAGCACCTTTGTTTTAAGTCAGTGGATTTAGAGTTTGTTTTTGTTTGTTTCCTTTTTTTTTTTTTTTCTCTTTTTTTAACCAAGGTCAAAAAATCCCATTCTATTCTGGGTGATAAAAGCAGTGACAGAGGGTAGAGGAAAAAAAAATCAAGCATCCAAGTCATCATTATGCAGAAACTAATATCTTCATGGCTAAAAATTTTCAACTAGTGTAATGCATATATATGTACCAGCAGTAATTAATTATAACAAAAAGAAAAAAAAAAAACTTGAATTATCCACAAGCTTAAAGGGTTTCTATGTTCACTCACAAAATTATTTCTGGCCTCTTGACTGTTATTTAGTGTGCTGGACCTTCAATTTTTCTGGCAATAATAATCTGTTTTATTGCTCTGGTTGGTTTGTGAGCCATACGAGAAATTTGCATTTAAAATGTCTTTTGTAAACTCATTCAGTCTTGTTCCTCTCCCACAAATAAGTTATACTTTGATTCAAGCTGCATATGTGATGCTTAAATATTATTTTAATAACTATTTTTTATTAAAAAAATGAACAAAGTCAAAGGGGTTAGGACTATATGGTCATACAAAAGCAAAGACAAAAAAGAATTACAATGTGTTGGGTCTATTTTATGCCTAACATTTACACATGATAGATCATTAATTATCAGAAAAACTATGCTAAGAAGATAAAATAGCCAAATTCTCACAATTAGGGAGTAAAAGAGCAATGTCTGTATTCTTCCATAATTTTTTTTACAACATATCCACTTGTAATAAATCTTCCATGTGCTAGAACATCTGTGCTTCACCATCCTTGAACACTGTCACTCAGTTTTTATGAATCAGACAGAATAGTCTGGCCTACACTTTGGTAATAAACAAGCCCAGAAATATTAGTGACTTAAAACAGTAATATTAATTTCTTACTCATGATAAATATCAATCTGGATAGGTTGGGGGAATCTTCATTGCTTCCTCACGTCAGACCCAGTTCTATCTGGAATTTTGCTTGTTACTGGCAGAGAAGTAAAAAACCAACCAGCCAACCAAAAATAAAATAAACACAGAACATAGTAAAGCTCACACAGGCTCTTACGTTTCCATCCAGAAAGTATGCATGCCATAGGTGTGTCACTTTTCAGATTACCATGGCCTGAGCAAGTCACAGGGACACATGTAACTTCATGTAGTTTGAGAACTGTGATCTTCCCATGTACCTGGAAGGACAGGGAGTAAGGATATTTGTGTGAACAGCCTTATGACACACGCATATTAACTCTGGTTTGGAAAAGCCAAACCAAATATGCTCCTTTGGGGATTTATGTGGAACTTCCATTTTTTTCTGATGTATAAGTACAGTATTGCCAGCTTGAAACAGGAAGCCAGAGTTACATTAAGATCAGTGTTTATACTTATTTCTCCTGTGGAATGATTTTTTTTCCAGTTCTACTCATGTTAATTTTATATAGCCAAAACTTAAATGTTTTATTGATTTCATTTATAAATTGCATAGAGAGCTCTCATTCTCTCCATTTTTTTCATTCTTGAATACACTTAATTTTTTATCTTTTGTTCCATTACCCATTTTATTAGGACACAATAAGCTTTGTTGATCTTCACATCAGTTACTATAGTTCTGAACTTGTGTTGGTGTATGCTATAGGAAGTGAGGACAAAGAAATTTAAAAGATTTGTTCAAAATCTCAGCTCTACCTAAATTTGCCAGGAATTCTCAATTCCAATAACTGAATAAAGACCTAGGATTTGACATTAAAACACTGACCTTGGCTTCACATGGAGAAACAGTAGGGTGATTAAGTTGGTCTTGTCCCACTTCAGTCTGTATGCTTAGGCACTGCTTATAGGAATGAGTGCAATGGATACTTACAGTTTCTTGGTAAATTAGATTATAGAAATGTATTTTCTGAAATAGCCCTTTGCCTTAATAAACAATTTTTCAGTCTTTTTCTCCTGCAACATCTTCACCACATCTACTGCTAAGCAATTGCCTAATTTCTTGCTGTGTGGACTCTGGACTCTGGAGAACAGTCTTACATTTTGGTGGTTTATAAATGAAAAATCTTGTCTTTTGGAGAAATGGAGAACTCTAGACACTCAGTAAGGCCTAGTATTGCTTTAATCCTGGCTCATATGATAATTTTTAAAAGTTTTTAGAGTAACCTGATATTAATGTTTCTTATCAAATATGAAATGTGATTTATAAACTATTAGCAAGTTTATTTTTTTAATATGACCATTCATCTTAATTTTGTATAGCATGCCATCAGTTCTAACACTCCAAATAGGAAAACACCTGTGTTCTCCTGTTATATTCCTCTTTTCCTAAAATGTTTCTGCGTATATAATAAAACATCAAATTCCAACATTAGAGTGCATTTTCTTTGAATTAACACAATGTCTTTTTGAGATCCTTTTATTCAAATGTATATGCCTTAGTATCACACATAAAGGAACAAAATATTTGTGTAATTCATTTGCTTATTATATACATTATCACTGCATCAAAACTTATTCTAGGTAATGACATTTTTTTCTTGAATAGATAAGTTGTGGTTTACAGAACAATCATGTATAAAATACAGGATTCCCATACTGGTGTGGAACATTTGTTGTAATTGATGATAGCATCTTTTTATAGTTGTACTCTTAACTGTAGTCCGTGGTTGAACTTAGGGATCACTATTTGGGTAGTGTTTTTCCATAGATTTTTAAAAAATTATAGTTATATATACATTCCCCTTTTAATCACATCCAGATAAATGTTTCAGTGCTGTTAATTATCTTCCCAGTGTTGTGCTGCCATCAGTGCCATCCATTACCAAATTATTTCCATCAATCCAAATGGGATCTCTACATTTTAAGCCTCAGCTTCCCATTCCTTATCCCTACCCTGTCCCCTGGTAACTTGCATTCTAGATTCTGACTCTACGAGTTTGCTTATTCTAGTTATTTCAAATCAGTGAAATTATACAATATTTGTCCATTTGCGTCTGCTTTATTTCATTCAAAATGATGTCTTCAAGGTTCATCCATGTTGTCGCAGATATCAGAACGTCATTTTTTTTACGGCTGATTCATATTCCATTATTTGCATATACCATATGTTATTTATCCATTCATTGGCTGATGGACATTTGGGTTGCTTCCATCTTTTGGCAACTGTGAATAATGCCACTATGAACACCAATGTGCAAATATCTGTTTGAGTTCCTGCTTTCAATTCTTTGGGGAATATACCTAGTAGAGGGAATGTTGGGTCATATGGTAGTTACTTAGCTTTCTGGGGTCATGGCATTTTAACAAATCATATATCTGGCATCTCCTTCCTGGAATGTGGGACAGGTGAGTTTTCAAAGTCGTGGTGGGAATGCCGAAATAGAGTGCAGGGTTTCAAGCTGAAGGTACTGCCCACAGTGAATGTGCTCAGGTAAGATGTGGTCAGAAGGTACGTTGGGCTGAATGAGGATATTGGTTTCACTGGTAGATGTAGGATAGGGGGTGGGGGACAATGGACAGAGTGCTGACAGCAATCTCCATTTGTTTCCAAATCTCATTGTGAATGAGTACAGGTAATGGAAAAAGGTTTATTGTTCATCTGGTCCTTAATCAGTTTGTTTTTTTTGTGTGTGTGGAATTACAATGCGGGATTTCTATGGACCACAGAGAACTCTTGTCATTTGTACATGCCCTGTAGCTTTCTGTTGATGGGGTTTGCGCACGTTCCTTACAAACTGCAGTGACCAAATGTCTGCAGTTCAGGGAAGTCACCACAAGGTGGTGGATTGAGATTGTTAGGGATAAAATCCCAACAATCTCTTCCACTTTAATACTTTGCTTACAAAGTCTTCCTAAAAATAAGTCACGGTACAGTGCCTTTACCCCATTGTCTCTTTCAGTGTTTGCAGCTTTGCTGGAGAATAGTTCAGGTTGATTTGGTGCTCACAAGTTTGGAAGCATTATTTGTAGACTAGTTGTCTCTCTAATAAGTGTCTGGTTTTGTTGCAATCTATTCTCTCTAATATTTGCACACATTAGCTTCTTCCCCAAGTCACAGTCTTAGTGACTACTTAATCATATACTGGCCTCAGTGAAACCCCCAAAGGGCAGGGGTTTTCTTTTCTTTTTTCCTTACCAGTTAGAAAAGGTTTGAACTTTTGTTTTCAAGTCCAAACGGAAAGCTTGGGTTATGACTTCATTCAGACAAACACTAAGGTAAGGTCTACCATGTACCAACCCGATTTTGTGTGCAGTAGTAGGGTCACACAAGTGAATAGGGGGTCCCACAGCCTATTGATGATGTCAGCCAGGTTCACAATTGGAATGCTGAGTGATGGAGGGGATGAGGAGGTCAAGGAAAACTTCAGAAATTTTATCTATAATTAGGGTCTTACTTACCTAAGTGATTATATTACTTCCTTGGAAAATTCCTATACCTATTTTATCCTTGTTGCTCTGAGAAGATACCTAAGTGCCAAAGAAAGACTCTTGAATAAAGGTTTTTAAACCTGTAACAGTAAAATTAAACCCATTGTAAATGTTATGCTGTAATTATATTCTCTAATTAAATGATTAAAGTGATGGAATGATGAAGTTCTGGAATTAATGTGATAGAAGTGACTTAGCTTTCCATTGGGTTAGGCAGAATTACCTTGGCATTTCTTGTAAATTTTACTGGAATCCATGATGCCTATGTTATTGCATCCACCATGCTCCATGTCCTAAACTCTCATGCATGTTGTTACATCTTGCATTTATTCTGCCACCTTCAGTGTTATAGCATTTGAATGAATGTCAAAGTCTGTCCAGAAATTAAGAGTCGATACTTAGGCCCTTTCAATTGTAAATTTGCCACTCTACTTTTGAAAGTGAATGACTGAATGAAGAGCAGAAAATGTGGAAATCAAATCCCCTTTTCTGTTGTACAAAGGGACATTGGGGTGTGCAATTAATCTTTTTTTTTTTTCTGTTGTGTAAGAATATACTTCAAAATTCACTGGGAAACATACTTTAGTGAAAAGAAGAGTGAAGAGAAAATAATTCCTAGAATGAGAAGAAGTGTCATAGTCTTCCAGGGCTTCCATGAAAAATACCACAGAATACTTGGTCAAAGGACAGGAATTTATTGCCTCACAATTTTGGAGGCTGGAAGTCCAAAGTCAAGGTGTTGGCAAGACGGTGATTTCTCCCTGAGGTCTGTAGCATTCTGGTGCCCCTATCCTTGAGATCTTCCTGTGCTCTTCCGGTTTCCACTGATTTCTGTCTTCTTCCTGTGGCCCTCTTAGTTCCACTGCATCTGAATTTCTCCTGTTTGTAAAGATCTGCAGTCATATGAATTAAGTCACATCCAGATTCAATCAGATCACACCCCAACTAAGAATACATCTTCAAAGGCCTTATTTACAATGGATTTACACCCACAGGAATGCAGATTAAGATTAAAACATGTCTTTTGTTGGGGGACATAATTCAATCCACTGCAAGAACACTGAGTTTTAGATGGTAATTTTTTTAAAATTGAAACATATTTTTGAACATCTATTTCTGCTGTTATTTGGAAATGTCAGGAAAGCCTCCAAGTAGCAAAAGGACCATTGGGACTCCATTGCCATGTGAAGTCCATGCTTTTTCAGAGATTAAAACAACTGTTAGTCTCATGCCTGTGCAGGAAAAAACACCAGGCAGCTTTGGCCTTGGGATAAGGAGGTAAAGGTGGAAAGCATAAACAAAAAGAGCATTCTACTCACCCCTCTTAGATCTGTCACTTCCCATCTACTGTGGGATGACAGAGATGTTTTTGTCCAAGGGCACTTGATTTAAAACATTCTTACTGAGTCCAAGCTGTTGTCAAGAAGAGGCTTTCATTTTTCTTTTTTTATTATTTGATAAGGTGAAGTGAAGTCTATTGTAAGGTGAAGTTCCAAAAGCTCATTTTATTTATCCGGAAGGTATAATGATTTGGGACTCTTCAGCTCTCTTTTCTATAACTGCTGTTATAACAGATCTATTGGTGGGGGGTGGAGGGGACTGGATTCCTGAGTGTTAAGGATTTTACTGAAATATCAGCAATCTTGATGCCTACTTGAGTAAAAGACATGGCAAATGGATATCAAGTGTTTAATTTCCTGTGCCCATTTTGGGGGGGCTTGACAGTAAGTACAGTAAGATGTTGAAGGAATGATCAACTGCTTCTAGTTATGATGCTTCATCTACAGCCCATAGTTTAGGTCTTTAGTAAAAACTTTTTGATTTTTCTAATTATTTCCTTGTGCTTTGTTTCTGTTATGCCAACTGCATTTTAAACATGCCTTATACACTTTTTTATGTTTCTCCATATTGCCCAACATGTAGCTGATGTTTCATAAATTCTGTATAGTTGATTGATTCATAAGGTAACAAAATAAGTTTTAAAGACTGGAAAATTAGCATATAATGTGAAGGTACACTCCCAATTACTACTCTGGTGGAGCAGTGCTTTGAAAACTTTGCTTTATACAGGACTGGTTTTCTTTATTTTTTCCTTAACCCATCACAGACCAGGGATTAAATTTTAAAAAGACATTTAAAATAGAGCCCATATTTTTCTCTTTAGAGTCAAATGACATAAAAATTAATCTTCAGCTTACCATAAATATTTCCAAATATTTACGCTCATTTTCTATACTTAATTCGTGGCAGACAGGTAACAATTCGTGAACCAGCTATGGTACCTGGACCATACTTTGAATAGCATTGGATTATATAACACGTAACTAGTTTTTATTTGTTTTTAAAAAAACGAGTCATAATTTCATTGGCTTTATATGCATATTTTGCTCAACATTAAATATGTAATATTAGGAAAAAACATTCCCCAATATGTAATAACTGCATAAATGTGCAGTGGTGATGGTGACCTAGATTATTTGGTAACTGAGTACTTTGATCTTTGATTGCTAATAGAAGAAAGTTCTTCCTGTTTTCCCCCTCTCCTCCACCTCCTCCTCCTCCTCCTCCTCCTCCTCCTTGTTTTTGGCTTGGATTGTTTCAAATATACAAATTAACATGTAGAATGAAAACATCATAAATGTCCGGGAAATAGTTTCTTTTTTTATTAGAGAAGTTGTGGGTTTACAGAAAAATTATGCGTACAATTATGGGTTCCCATCTACCACCCCATTATTAACACCTTGCATTGGTGTGGTACATTTGTTACAATTGATGAAAGCACATTTTTATAATTACACTATTAACTATAGTCCAAGGATTAATTTAGGTTACACTGCTTACTCCATATCCCTTCCCCATCCCCTGGTAAGCTATTTCTACATTCTGACTTTATGAGTTTGCTTATACTAATTATCTCTTATCAGTGAGATCACACAATATTTGTTCTTTTTGGTTTGCCTTATTTCACTCAACATGATATTTTCAAGGTTTATCCATGTTGTTGCATGTATCAGGGCTTAATTCCTTTCTAAGGCTGAATGATATACCATTGTATGTATACCACATTTTATTTATCCATTATCAGTAAATAATGCTTCTACGAACATTACACTTAATGGTGAAAGACTGAAAGTCTTCCCTCTAAGATCAGGAAAAAGAAAAGGATGCCCACTGTCACCACTGTTATTCAGCAATATATTGGAAGTTCTTGCCAGAGCAATTAGGGTAAAAAAGGAAATAAAGGGCATCCAAATTGGAAAGAAAGTCTTTTTGTTGTTAAGTTGAAGTGTTTCTTTATATATTCTGGATGTTTAACCCTTATTAGATATGTGGCTTCCAAATATTTTCCACCATTGTGTAAGTTGTCATTTTCCCTCCGTGATAAAGACCTTTGATGTGCTATAGGTGTACAGTCTAATTAACCATTGCCTAACACAAGGCCCTGAAGATGCTTCATTTTGTTTTGTTCTAGGAGTTTGATAGTTCTGGCTCTTAAATTTGGGTCTTTGATCCATTTTGAGTGAATTTTTGTATATGGTGTAATATAGGGGTCCATCGCCATTCTTTTGGAAATGAAGATCCAGTTTTCCCTGCATCATTTGTTGAAGAGACTATTCTTTCTCAATGGAATAGTTTTTGCCTCCTTGTCAAAAATAAGTTGGCTGTAAATTCAAGGATTGATTACTGAACTCTTAATTTGATTCTGTTGGTCTATATGACTGTCTTTGTGCCAGTGCCATACTGTTTTGATTATTGTGACTGCGATAAGTCTTAAGATTCCAAGTATGAGTCCTCCGGTTTCAGTCTTCTTTTTTCAACATGGCTTTGGTTATTTAGTACCTCTTATCCTTCCATAAAAATTTGATGATTGTTTTTTCCACTTCTGCAAAGAAGACTAGAAGAATTTTGATTGGGATTCTTTGAGTCTGTAAATTACTTTAGGTAGAATTAGCACCTTAATATTTAGTCTATGTTTTAGTTTCTTAGGCTTGTCAAAGAAAATACCATGAGATAGGTTGGGTTAAACAATGGAAATTTATTCACTCACAGTATTGAGGCCAGGAAAATGTCCAAATCAAGGTATCACAATGGTGATTTTTTTTTCCTGAAGACAGACTGCCAGTGATCCTTGGATCCTGTGTCACATGGCAAGGTGCATGATGGTGTCTGTTTGTCTTTCCCTTCTCTTCCAGGTTTTATCCATTTCTTGCTTCCATGGCTTATCCTCTCTGATGTCTGAATTCATTCTGTTTAAAAAGGATTCAAGAAATAGGATTAAGACCTATCCTGATTGAGGTGGGCCACACTTTAACTGAAGTAGTCTCATCAACAGATCCCACTTACAATGGGTTCACACCCATAGGAATGGATTGACTTTAAGAATGTGGTTTTCTGCGGTGCATAGTTTCAAACCATCACAATCTTCCAGTCTATGGACATGGACTGTCCTTTCACTTAGGTCTTCTCTGATTTCTTTTACCAATATTTTGTAGTTTTCTGTGCGTAAGTCCTTTAAATCCTTGGATAGATTTATTCCTAGATATTTGATTATTTTAGTTGTTTTAAATAGATTTTTTTTTGCTTTATTTCTTCTTCAGATTATTCATTACTAGAGCATAGAAACACTACAGGTTTTGGGGTACAGGTATTGTACCCTGCCACTAGGAGCTTTGTTGTGATTTTTTTCAGGACTGTCTGTATATAGGATCATGTCATCTGCAAATAAGGAAAGTTTATTTAACCCTTTCCAATTTTGATGCCCTTTATTTCTTTTTTTAGCCTAATTGCTCTGGCAAGAACTTGCACTATATTGTTGAATAACAGTGGTGACAGTGGGCATCCTTGTCTTGTTCCTGAGCTTAGAGGGAAAGCTTTCAGTCTTTCACCATTAAGTGCAATGTTAGCTGTGGGTTTTTCATATATGACCTTTATCATGTTGAGGAGATTTCCTTCTATTCCTAGTTTTCTAAGTGTTTTATAAAGAAAGGGTGCTGGTATTTGTCAAATGGCTTTTCTGCATAAATTGAAATGATGGTAATTTTTCCTTTCATTCTGTTAATGTGGTATATTACATTTATTGAATTTCTTATGTTGAACCATCCTTGCATACCTGAGATGAATCCCACTTGATCATGATGTGCTGCTGGATTCTGTTTGCTAGTAATCTGATGAAGTTTTGCATCTATATTCATAAGAGATATTGTTCTATGTATATTTTTTCTTGTGATATCTTTATCTGTTTATGATGTAAGAGTGATGCTGGCCTTATGAATGAATTAGGGAATGTTCTCTCCTCCTCAATTTTTTAGAAAAGTTTGATCAGGCTTGGTGTTGATTCTTCTTGGAATGATTGGTAAAATTCCCACGTGAAACTATCAGGTTCTGTGCTTTTCTTTAGTGGGAGGTTTTTGATTTCTGATTCAATTTCTTTACCAGTTTTAGTTTGTTGAGATCTTCTATTTTTTCTTAAGAAATAGTTTGTGTAATTTTTGTGTGTTTCTAGAAATTTGTCCATTTCATCTAGGTTGTATAACTGTTAGCATACAGTTATTAATAGTATCATCTTATAGTCATCTTTTTTTATTTCAGTGGGTTCTACAGTAATTTCCTCTTATTCATTTCTGAATTTTGTTATTTGTGTCCTCTCTATTGTACTTCATCAATCTAGCTAAAGGTTTTTGATATTATTCGTCTTTCAAAAGAATGAACTTTTGGTTTTGTTTATTCTCTCTATTGATTTTCATTCACCATTTCATTTATCTCCACTCTAATCTTCATTATTTCATTCTTTCTGCTCACTTTGGGTTTAGTTTGTTCTTTTTCTAGTTCTTCCAGGTTTGAGGTTAGGACTCTGATTTGAAATCTGTCTTCTTTTTCAGTAAGCATTTGGTGCTATGAATTTTCTTCTCAACACTAGCTTTGCTGTATCCCATAAGTTTCAGTATGCTATAATTTCATTTTCATTTGCCTCAAGATATTTTCTAATTTCCCTGTATTTTCCTCTTTAACCCATTGGTTCTTTAAGAGTACATTGTTTAATTTCCACATATTTGTGAATTTTCTATTTCTTCCTTTGTTATTGGTGTCTAGCTTCACTACATTGTGGTTAAGGAGATACCTTGTATGATTTCAACATGTTTTAATATACTGAGGCTTGTTTTTACCTAAAATATGGTCTATCACAGCAGATGACCCATGTACACTTGAGAAGAATGTGTAATCTGTTGTTGCTGGGTGAATTTTTCTATACATGTCTGTTAGGGTCAGTTTCTTTAGAGTATCATTCAAATCTTTTATTTCCTTATTAATCTTCTGTCTAGATGTTCCATCCATTATTGTAAATGGTATACTAAAGTATCCCACTATTAATGTAGAATTGTCTATTTCTCCCTACAAATATGTCAATATTTGCTTCATGTATTTTGGGGGTCTGCAATTAACAGCATATATATATATATTTATAATCGTAATATCTTGTTGAATTTACCCCTTTATCAGTAAATTATGACTGTCTTAGTACTTCATAAATGTTTCTGACTTAAAGTCTATTTTATCTGATATTAGTACAGCAACCCCAGCTCTCTTTTGGTTACTGCTTGTAAGGAATATTTTTTCCATCCTTTTGCTTTCAACTTACTCACGTCTTTTAATTTAAAGTGATTATCATGTAAGTTGCATATATTTGTGTCATGCTTTTTTCTTCATTCTTTCAATCTCTGCCTTTTGACTGGAGAGTTTAATCCATTTACATTTAAAGCCACTGCTGATAATACAGGGCTTTTTTCTGCCATTTTGTTATTTAATATTTGTAAATTTTATACCTTTATTCTATTAATGCCTACTTTCTCATTTATTTGTTTTATTTTAATTAATTATTATTATTATTATTATTATTATTTGTATTGTACCATATCTAGTTGCTTCTCATTTCTATCTGGATATATTTTTCATGTATTTTCCTTGTGGTTGTCATGGTGGTAAACTTTAGCATTCTAAATATGTAACAATCATATTTTATTTTATGCCAACTTTATTTCAATAGCATACACATACATTGTTCCTATATCTCTCCATTGCCCCCACCTTATTTTTATACTTGTGATGAATTATCTCTTTGTACATTGTATGTTCAAAACCATAGATTTATCATTACTTTTTATGCTTTTAAGTTTTAGAAACTGTAGGAAGAAAGAAGTGAAGTTATACACCCTAAAACACAATACAATTGTACTAGCATTTATATTTACTCAAATGGTTAGCTTTACCATTTGATTTCTTTATTTCTTTATGCCCCTCTCTGGTGTCCTTTCCTTTCAGTATGAAGAACTCCCTATTACATTGCCTGTAGGGCAGGTCTAATGGTGATGCACTACATCAGTTTTGTTTATGTGGGAATGACTCAATATTTCCTACATTTTTGAATGAAAGTCTTGCCATATATAATATATAAAAGTGTTGGCTGGCAATTATTTCCTTTCGGCACTTTAAGTAACTCAACCCACTGCCTTCCTGGCTTCGTGGTTTCTGATGCAAAATTGGTACTTGATCTAATTGGGACTCCTTTGTACAAAACTCATTGCTTTCCTTTTGTAGCTTTCAGAACTGTCTCCTGTCCTTTGCATTAAACAGTCTGATCGGTATGTGATGTGGCAATTTTTTCTTCAAGTTTATCCTGTTTGGGGTTTTCTGGGCTTCTTGGGTGTGCATATTCATGTTTTTTGCTATGTTTGGGATATTTTCTGTCATTATTTTTTTGATTATTCCTTTTGCCCCTTTCTTTCTTTCTACTCCTTCTGGGACACCCATGATGTGTCTATTGGTTTGCTTGATGGTGCCTCAGAAGTCTCTTAGGCTATATTCACTTTTATAATTCTTTTTAATTTTTGCTCCTCAGTTTGACTCATTTCAATTATCTTGTCTTCGATTGTGATGATTCTATATTCTGCCAGTTCCAATCTATTGTTGAATTCCTCCTGCAAATTTTTCATTTTAGTTATTTTATTCTTCAACTCTAGTAGTTCCGTTTGGTTCATTTAAAAAATTTCTATCTCCTTACTGAGATTCTCATATTGTTCATTTATTGTTTTCCTGATATCCTTTAGATCTTTCTCTATATTTTCCTTCATCTCCTTGAGTATATTGACTATTTTCCTGATATCCTTTTTGTGCTGGTTTGGAGCTGTTCTGTACACCAGAAAATACCATGTTCTTTCAGTCCATCCCTGTGGGTGCAGACCTATTGTAGGTGGGACTGTTTTGTTAGGTTGCTTCAGTTGGCCAGTGATTTACCCAGTTCAAGGTGAGTCTTAATCCTTTACTGGAGCCCTTTATGAAAGGATAAAAGGCAGAATCACAGAGAAGCAAGAGGGACCCAAAGGGGCTAAGAGAGAGAAACACCCAGAGACATTTAGAGATAGCCACTGAAACCAGAACCAGGAGAGAAGAACCAGTAGGCATCACCATGTTCCTTCCCTTGATGTCCGTAGCCTTTCCTCAGAGAAGGTATCTTTCTCTTGATGCTTTAATTTGGACATTTTCATGGCCTTACAACTGCAAATTTGTAAACTAATAAAATCTCATTGGAAAAGCCAACCCATTTCTGGTGTATTGAATTCTAGCAGCTTTAGCAAACTGAAACACTTTAGTTCTCTCTGTAATTTCCTTCTTGAGCATATTGTAAAGTCTTTGTCAGGTATGTCCACAATCTGGTCTTCTTCCTCAATGTTTCCTGGAATTTATCCTCTTCTTTTAAATGAGCCATGATTTCTTGGTTGTTGTTTCATTGTCTTTTAATCTCTGGTTGCACACTGTATATATTAATATTTTTAAATTGTGACTCTGGTATTTATTCCCTGAGATGTCTCTTTCTTGAATTTGTAAACAGCTGGTGATATGAAATGGATTTTCTTCAGTATCAGGAGTCAATAAATATAAACAAACATAAGCAAAAAACACCTTTACCATCTTTGCACGTTGGCCTTGCATTAGCCGGTGCTCGCCAACAGAGTTCAGCTCTCCTATCAGGAAGGACATCCCAAGGTGAATGCAAAGTGCAGGGTCTTCCCAGTATTTTCTGGGCCTGTTTCTTGTGTTGTGCTTGTGCTTCTAGTGGACTTGGGAATTCTCCTTTTTACAAGAGTTTTAATGCCCTTTATACCCCCAAGGAAACAAATCTTCTCCTTCTCCTGGGTGCTCCACTGCAGGACTTATAGCAGGTAAACCTTTGTTCAAGGTCCTCTGCCTCAATTGTTACTTATACTGCTCTCATTGTCTCAAGCTGCTTTTGTTTGGAGGGCAAATTCTGGGAGGAAGGGCATGCCAGAGAGAAGCTTCCCAAGTCAGTCTTTCCTAGCTGGAACAAGGCCAGGTACCCACAAAAGGAGTCTCACAGTCTCCAAATTGTACTGGGGAGGGGATGAGAAGGGCCAAGTAGGGCACCAGGAGCTTCTTCCATGGCTCCTCGAAGCACTGTTTTCTCAGCTAAGCTGCTGACCAGCAGCCCTTCAGCTGTCTTCCACAGCTCTGAGGAAATGTACTGTCTTTAAGTCTCCTCCACTTCTGTCTGGGACGAATTGGAAAAATGGCCACCATCAGAGCCTTGGACTCCCAGTGATCCGAAGGTCCAAAGTAGCCAATCAAAAGCAGTGTTCAACCATCTGTCCATACCCCACCCTCCAAGATCTTGGCACAGGGGGATTTTATGTTCTTTTTTGTCACCAGGAACTCAACCTCCACTGCTGCCTATGTGAGAGTAGGAGCTGGGCAATGGTGACCACTGCACAGAGAGAGCAATTTATTGATATTTCCTGTCATTTACCAGCCTCTTCCTCCTGCTCTTCTCTGGAAGCTGTACAGTGTATTACTGGACTCCAGAGTTTCAAAATAGTTGATTCAGAGACTCTTTGCCCGATTAATAGTTGTTCTGGTGGAGGGACTGATTTACGGATCTTCCTGTTCCACTATCTTCCCACAATCCCCAGTAGGAAGTAGTTTTGTGATGTATCATAGGTGAGACATTCAGGAAACAGAGGAATACAAGCCATATAATCACACTTTAAAATACAAATGACAGTGTATCTTCTACATGCATGTAATCATTTTATACACATTGTACTGCATGGAGACTGTGTTAAGGGATCCACAAATGTTAATGGTGGGGAGTGGGGGTGGGATAAAAGGTTTAGATGCCTCTATAAGACCAAAAAAAAAAAAAAAAGGAATGGTAAACTGGAAAAATATGCAGGAAGAGTATTAACAGAAATTCTGACTATAAAACTATATCTAGATATCACTACAAATATTCACATATTAAATATGTACATGAGCAGTAACTAAATGTGTAAGAAGAAAAAAATTGGCTAAATTTTAGATGGCATTATGGACAAATCTGGGTTTCTATTGAAGTAATTAAGTTTCTTCCTCTTTATTTGTCATGTATGGTGTTCATAAATGCAAAGCAGAGTATAGAATTGAAGCAATTTCTATAATAGCATATGTACATATATTTACTTGAACAGGAGATAGAAATATAAGGTAACTTTGGAATGGGTTGAGAGGTTAACTAGAGCGGAAGAGAGAAGCAGCTAGAGATCGTGATGGGGTTGTATTGAAAGTGACTGGGAATTCATTGTGAAGGAGGAGCTATAACAGTATCCTGGTGGTATCCTGCCAAAGCGGAGGACTTGATCAGGGATCCAATAATATGCCTTCAGCAATTCAGAAGGTGTTTGTCCACTGGGTTGGCCACTGGAATGTGGAGACCAAAGGTAGGTAGGCACCAAACTTGACTGCACAGACATGTGTTGGGTGTTGGAATTCAGTATGAGCGCAAGGAAAGGTGAGAGTATGTATTCACTTTGGGGAGATGACCAATAATGGATAGGGATGTCAGTCCTCCCAAGGGTAGAGTCTGTGGACAGACACATCCAAGACCCAAGACTGTCTCCCCTCATAATGCATTATAATCATTCTTTATATATAATGCAGATAAGACTAAGGAAATCTGCTCTCTTCCTCAAATGCACATAGAGCTGGGTGTTTGCTGGTAGACACAGAGAAGGGTGGATGTGTAGAGGAGCCCTCTAAAATGTCTTCAATGCTTTGGTCTCTACTGAGCTGCACCAGCCTAAGGAGGCATGCAGAGTGATGCTGCTTTGGGAAAATACTGCCCATTCCATCCTTTTTACAGAAAAAGTTTGCTAACCCCTGATCTGGATGATTAACTAAACTTCAGCAAAACTTTACAATTGTTAAGTAGTATGGATAAAACATTCAGTTCTTAACTGAATATGCATTGTAGATATATTTTTACTTCTAACTGAGCCAAAAATATAAATGGAAAATCTGTAAGCAAGTCACTGATTAATTTAATCTAAACTATCACAAGTATTTCTCAAATATAAAATTTAATTAAAAAGGTAATCAGTAACTTTGTAAATATGCTCTTTACCTGCACTTTCTTACTTAAACACCATGACAATACTATGAGGTAGGTGCTAAATTATCCTTCCTTACAGACAAAGAAATGGAGGTTAGAGATGTTGAAGAACTTGGTGACGTCCACAGTTAATATTGGCTGAGCTGAATTTGCACTCGGGCAATCTTGGTCCAGAATATACATTCGTAACAATTACACTGCCTGTACTGAACAACAACAATACATTTTCTAATGGAACTTTAATTCATTTTCTACACAATTTTAAGTCCATTATTATTTCTGATTCCTTATGTGTGCTAATGGTGATCTGTAAAGTTATGTTTGCATTCACTGCCATACACCCAATGATTTCTGATTGTTGTACAAGGCTCTCATTAATTTTGTTTTACATCACCCATGACTAATATTTTCTGCTCAATGTTTTGAAGAACAGGAACTCTCTGTGCCTGTACCTGTGGCAAATCACTGACTCATTGTTAGAGTGAGTTGTAACTTCTCCACCAATTGTTTGAAATATTGTAGTCTTAGATATAAATTGAGAGTAAGTAACTGGGTATATATATGTGAATACTTTGTTTTGAAGATACTCTCAATTTCTTCCTTTTGAGAAAAGGGTGAATAAAAAGGGAGCTAGGTTGAGAAAATGCAATAAAGAGATGCAATTAAATAAAATTATAGGTAACTCTTTATGTAATCATCTTGCAGAAATTATAGGGTTTCTCTATCATGTGTAAAGAAATGTTTTACCAGAAATGTTTCTTCAACTTCTCTTCAGTAGTATATTAACAGTTATATAGTAGCAAAGTAATCTAGAATTGAGGTAATTATGAAGAAAATTTAGTCTAAAAATACACATTCACATGAGGCATTTGGTAAGTGATACAAAAAGAAATATTTGTAAAATTAAAAGGCTTCAAATCTTTTTTTCACTTTTTTCAATTTTGGCTTTAGAATTTGAAGCTGATTTTTTTCTTTTCAAGGTTGGTATAACGATTTGGTATCATCCTTTCTGGAGCTTAGTGATTCAGTCACAGCAAGCATGCCATAGCACTTTTGCTCACATCCATCTGAAATATTTCAATCCTGAAACTATTAAGCATTTGACATTCAGAATATAGATTTTAGAAGTTTTCTGGCCAGGTAACAACTTTGAAAAATCCAGATACCTTGCATGTGTGTCTGGAACATCAGAGTAAAACATATCAATCTTTCCTTTCCTTTATGTAATTCATCACCCAAAATTTCTCATTACAGAATATACTTGTGTATATAGAACTGTACAAATAATTGTACAATATAATGAGGGCTGAGCCCATAGATCAGGGTCTTTAAATAAAACGGACACTCAGAAAGGTTAGTATTAGAAGAAGTAACCCAAGTCCTTCCCTTTGAGACCTTTTAAGTCTACTCAAACCCTTTGAACACCCTACTCATGTTTTGATAGTTTCCATGTTGTCAAGTCCATTATGGAATCAAAAAGTTCTATGCTTCCCAGCTTCTCGTCTGTAGAGGGCAAACATGTAGCTTGGTTGCCACCACCAAATAGTAGAATTTGAGCTACCTAAGGAGCCAGGCACATCCAATTTTCCATACCATTTGGTAGTGGTGGTGGTGGCAGCTTCCTAACTGTGGCCAAGACAGCCTCACTGGAGGGTTGTAACATGGAAACATCTTTGTCTTTATTAAGGCACTGGGCTGTGACTCTCAGATTTGTTCCTGGAATTTCAGCCTAGAGGGTTTTCCTTCAGCCATCCAAAAATTCTTAGTTTTTAATATCTCATATTAAGTCTATTTCTTTTAGAATTAGTTAGAGTGAATTCTATGCATGCAATTATAAACCACACACATCACATTCTTGACACCACATGCAGGGCAGGCTAAGTTCTCTATAAACCAAAGAAAACTAATTAGAAGTTGAGGATCAAATTCCAAGCTCAGAGTCTGAAGCACTGAGAGCAAATTCAAGGTGAGTTCCAAATCAGGGGGAATAGATAAAGCCCCAGGATCTGTACTCACAGCTCCACTTTCATCAATATAATTTATCCTCACTTGTGCTAAAACCCCCAAAGAAACAATGTTCTATCTCACCGAGATCTATCCACAAGTGTCTGACCTTCTGTCTTTATTTCTCTCCTTATGCAGCTCAGATTCAGTATTCTATCATTATAATCATGCACTTGCATATATTTTTCAAATTTTGCCTCCTTTTTTCCCAGTAGTGCAAAAAACTGGATCAACCCAATCCTTTGTATTCTTTAGGTTAAAACTTGTAGTTAAGACTTTCCAGATAAAATTATGGTAATTGAGCTGATTGATATCACCATATATTTATAATCTTTAACCTCATATGGAAAAGAAGCTATGTTTTTATAGTGAACTTACTAATTCACTTTTGTACCGTGATCACTGATTAAATTTTCTGCTCTCCTAATAGCCCACTCATCTTTTTTACTGCTCCCATGTTTTGGCCAATTATTTATATTTCATTGAGAAAATAGATGCTGTCAGGAAATAGCTTTGTCCTCTTCCCATGGTCAGACCCAAACACTTCTGTAGGAACTATTTGGGCACCATCCTGTCTTTCTGTCCTGACTGCCTCTCCTCTGACTAGAGGTGGGTCCTTTCTTGCAAGACCAGGATTCCACGCCTTCTGACTTTCTAAGGGCTTTGCTCCTTTGACTATCATACTTTCCTGTGCTGTCAGTCTCTCTTTTTCTACTCACCATACACCCGTGTCCCCAACTTTTACAAATACCCCTCAACCTTCATTCACTTACCCCTTCAGCTACCATGACATTGCTTGGCTCTGCTCCACTCAGAGTCACTTCAATTGTGAGGCCACACTGTCCCTATTTCATCAAAAAAGAGGATTGCATTTATATACTTTCATGAGCATCTCGTGGAGCCCTAGAACAGACAGTGAATCCAGCTCATGTGTCAGACTGGTCTTCAGAAATAGAAAACCATCCCGGAGCAAGATTTCTCTCTGTGCATATCTTATGGTCTTTTGTCTCTGTTTCTTTCTGCACATATGTTTAATTCTTCTCTCTGTGAAACAGAAGCGATATTTAGAGAAAATTTCTGGAAATACTCTTGTCTGGTAAAATATGTAAAAGTGGCCCTTTTAAGAAAACCTACATTAGAGGTAAATTAGTATTCCTTAAGGTTTTGGGAATGAGACGTGGGTTTTTTTACGATGTGTCTCTAGGCAGAGATGTGCCAGATGGGGCCCAGATAACATTCTAGCTATTTTTATCTTCAAATGACTGGCTTTTACTCAGCATTTATTACAGCTCTCTTTTCACAGATTTTCATAGAGAATATGATATAAGCCAGAACCTGAAAAGCTCAGTGGGAAATATGCCATAGAAACTATGTAGTATATTTCATTAAAATGAGACATAGAAAAATTTCAGGTATAAAGATTTTTAACAGCAAGATATGTTAAAAACATTCAAACGAACATAATCTGATTACCTTTAATGTTTGTCTGCAAGTTGACTTTTCATATTGTGGATACATATCTTATACCAGTTCCTCTAGTGCTGTGTTAAATTCATAGATACTGATGCTAGAGGATACGTGATTTCAAATTCTTGATCTGCTGTTATTTTTTGTGCTATCTTTGGATAGTTTCTTAACCATTTGTGTCTCAGTTTCCTCAGCTATAAAACTGAGCTCTATGGGGTCTAACTATGTATGTCTACAGCAACATTTGTCAAAAAATCCTAAATGAAAACTACCAATATTAGTTACTGTTGTATATCTGAAAATATCTATTATGCCCACACTATTAAATGATAGTTTGTCTGGGTCTAAAATTCTATGTTAACATAATATTTCCTTTAGAATTTTTAAGATAATACTATATATTTTAAGGCATATTTGTTGCCAGTGAAAAGTCTGCCAATAGTCAGACAGTAGGAAATAACTGTTTTTTTTCTGGTGGGTTTTAAAAATCCCTTTATTCTTATTGCATATATTTTAAATGATTTTGCTATGATGTTTCTAAGCACGGATTGCATTTTATTTTTTCATTTACTATTTGGGGCACACTTTTGATGTAAAGACTAATATATTTCTTAACCTGTAAAATCCTTCCCAATTACTGGTGTAACTATTACTTTCCCATTGTCTCTTAGATTCTATTCTGAAACTGCTATTCTTTTTCTCTCTGTGCTGAATTTTATTGACATATTATTGTCTTCAATTGCATCAATTCATTTATCAACACTTTCTTTTCTGGGGTTTATTCCAGATATTGCCTTTTTAGTTTCAAGCACTCTTGATTTGTTTGGTTGTAAGATTTCTATATTTTTCTATAACCCCTAGCCCTTATTCATTCCTGTTTGTTTGTTTCATAATTTCCTCTGCTTCAAAATGTAATTATGCCTTTATCTATATATTTGAAAATCTACAACATATTGTTAATGTCTTTATGTTGCTGTTGTATAAAATTAAAATTAATATATTGTGAATTAATGCTCTGATCATGGATTTTATTGGTGTCTTTTAGCATTACATTTCTTCACATTTGTCATGTTGTGGTTTATGCACTCATTTTCAGAGGGAGCCTTTTCTCTCTTTCTCACTGTCTTCTCACTTTCTCTTTCTTCCTCTTCTCTCTGTCTCACTCTGTCTCTCTCTGTCTCCCTGTTTGTCTGTCTGTCTCTTTGTCTCTGTCACTCTCTCCTGTGCCCGGCACCCTACCTGATTTGCAGTTTGTGATTTTCTCCCTCTGGCCCTCTAAAGACCCAATCTAGAGACAGTTCTCATAAGTAAACTCTCATATGAAGTTGGGGTATAGACGACTCCTTGCAGCTCAGGGCATGGCTCGTTTATCTCTGAATTTTAGCTGTAGGTTGGTGTCGTCCAGGTGTAGCCTCCACTTCCTGAGGGCTCTAGTCTGAGGCAGCATTGGAAGAATTTTTTTCAATCACATTTAGTGAATTTTTTTCAATCATATTTAGTAATATTGGAGAAAGTTCCCTGACTATGGCTTCAAAGAATGAAACCATCCCATGTCTCTTGTTTGGCATGGAGCAAACTACTTTCCATTGTTCTTTAGGCACCAAACCCCAGACATCGCTCTCTGTTTCAGACTTGCTTAGTCTGTTCTTTGTTCCATTTCTTCCATATTTTCCACTGAGACATTTACCTATATTCAAGTCCTGTTGTATCTATCTTTGTTTTCTCATTATTTATTTCATCTCTTATTGGTCTGCTGTTTAGCCATTAGAGCCAGTTGAAGCTTGAACAACTGCAGCATCTTCATCCAGAAGAAAGCTCACATATATTCTTGAACTCTCTTCTAACTGCACTCAGGACTCAACTACATGAAACTTACCAAAAACTTTGTGTAATGTAATGTTTATTCAAGCTGTTTTACCTGACTTCTTAGTAACATAAAACACAATTAACTATGTGTCCCTTCTTGAAACTCTTAGTTCTTTGGCTTTGGTGACATCTAGATCTCCAGAAATTTCCTGTACCTCTTTAGCCATTTCTTCTGAGTCTTTTTGCCTGTATGATCCTAGGTATAACCTCTAAATTTTAGAGCATTTTTATTACAGTTTTAGCTCCAATATGCTTCTTTTTTCTATACTTCCTTCCTAAATGGTGTATTCTATTACTATGATTTTAAATTTTATAAATATATGTTCTCACCTGCACATTTATGTTACCAGCACATTTCTATGGTGTCCACTTTCATTTTTACAATTATCAATCTATTGCAAACACATGTCTATCTCACAGGTACATCAAAAAGCACTTGTAGTAGCAACTTTTTTGCTGCTCACTAAATATGTTTCTTTTTCAAACATAGAGCAAAACTATACTTCACAGCTGCCTTGAATCTACATGCATCTTGCCAATGGGATTTGAGCAGAAGGGATGAGTCACTTCAGATTTGCAGCAGTTAAGAGCAGGTGCACCTTCATTATGCTCATTTTCTTTTCTTCATTTCCCCACTAAATGATACCAGGTGACACTGACTCCACATATCGAAGATGGAAAGAGACCGTATCTACCAGGCACTGCCCGGAGGAGAGCCTCATCATTAGGAACATGCGCCCAGGTCTTAGCGTGAGTGAGAAATCAATCATGTTATGCCATTGCATATTTGGGTTCAACTGTTATTGCAGCATAGTCTAGCATGCCCTAACTAGTACATCCCCACACTTGATTCCATCAAACATTTTCTTTTCTGGGATTCCTGACACATTGCTCTTCTTGTAGTTATTTAAACAGATAAAAGTTCATTCTGCTTTGGAGTCTATTTCTTCTACCTGGAATGCTCTTTCCCTGTGTTTGTGTCACACTTACCTCTTTCTCATATGTTATTTTTCACTTTCACTCTCACTTCTGTTTAGGGGCCTTCTTTAATCCAGCCATTTAAAAGTAGCTTCCCGCCACCGTTATCCTTCAGCAATATACTGTTTATCTTCTTTATAGCACTTCACTACAAGTAGTAATTATACATTTATGTGTTTACATGTTTGTTTTATGTCTCCCTAACAGGACAGTAAAGTCCATGAAGCCCAGGACTTTACTATCATTTAGTACAGATTCTGGGAGAGAATATATATTTTGTAAATATTTGTTTCATGGATGACTATCTGAATGAATGAGTAGACAAATCAACTCTTTTGAATACCTAAAATCCTTTGTTGCATGTATCAATAAAGTCTACTTCTCCCTGATCCTGACTTTAAAGATAATGGCATTAGACCTTTCTTTATAGAAAAATCACCTTAAGACTTCCTTCTCTTTTATTAGTAATCCAAAGTTCTGTCTCACCTAAGAATAGGGAGACAGACCTGTCAATTGGGAAAGGTAGAATAATTTATAAATAAGGAGGCTTTGAGGAAGTCCTTACATGTGTCTTCTATTTTCCTTTATTTAGACAAAAAAAAAATACCTTATAGAAAACATGTAGTCACATTGGCAGGCATGCGTTACCTAAGAAAAATGTTCAGACTTATTAATATCTTTTCCATATGAAGAAAAAAAAAATCCTTGCAAGGCAGATTCCAGAAGGTTCAGGTCTTATGTAGGCCTTTTCCAAAAGGGATAATCATAGCAGGAAATACAGAGACTAGTACTTCTGAAGAACATACTCTGTGCATGAAACTATTTTAGGGAGTGGGGAAATAACCTGTGAACAATTCAGAGGAATTTCTTGCCTTCAGGGCATCAACATTTGAATTCATTGGATTTGCATTTTAAAGAGAATAGAAACACAGCAAAAAAAGACAAGCACATACATAAATATGTTACATCCAAAAGAGATGTAAACAGGACACTGTGTAACAGGTTATCTGGGGCGTGCTATATTGGTTTGATTAATCAGGCAAACCCTTTCTAGAAGATGATGCTTGAGCTGAGAACCGAAGGATAAGAAGAAAATAGCTGAGCAAAAGCTTGGGAGAAGAATATTCCAGGCGGAGAAGATAGCAGGTTCAAAGTGTGAGGCAGCAAAGATCTTTGTTTGGAAGAACAAAAGGGACACCGATAGACATCGGTCAAGGAGAAGACGGGAGCAGGTGATTTAAGGGGCTTGGGAGGTAGCTGGAGCCCAGAGCAGAAAATCTGGATAGCTAAAATGGGGCTCACAAACATTTAAGCAGTACATTGACATGATCTGGTTTACATTTCCCTCTGGTTATTGTATGTGGAAAATGTTAGAGAGAGGCAAAAGTGGAAATAGAGTTAGTTAGGGGGCTCAGGAAAGAGATAATGATGTGTTGGGCTAGTCCAGCCAAGATGAAGATTAGATAATTTTTTGTTTTATTTCAGAGCTAGTACTAAGAGAATATGGATGAATTCAATGAGGCATAAGGGATAGAGAGGGATTAGGATGATTTATAGGTTTCCTGTTTGAGAAACAAGGGTATTTGGACTCATGTGTACAGAAAGTAAGATGGGGGGAAGAATAGTTGTTTATTTTATTTTGTTTTTGGGGGATGGATAACACATTAAAATTTCTGTTTTGGAGATTTAATTTTCAGGTGTCTTTCAGATATTCAGATCTGTCGATGGAATTCTCCTCCTGGATCCCTCACGGATCCTTCCTGCTTATAGGCCCCATTCTGATGAAGAGTAATGCCCCTAATTTTGACTTCTCCTTTCTCTTCACCATCATCCCTCTGCTTAGTTCTACAAAGCCCAGTACCTGGCTGGACACAAAAGGATCTTGTCCTTTAGGAAGATGGGAGAGGAAGGTTTGCATCTCCTTACACTTTAATATGCTTGCTTGTTTTTATAGATGCTTTTTTCCTTTGTGAGACTCATACCACCTATTAAGGAATCCCTGCTAGGTCTTTTCTTGAAAAACCCACTGTGATATGCTGATATATAAATGATATTTGGAATTAGTGTGCTTTTAACAAGTATGGTTCAGTGCTTGAAGGCTTTCTGAGCTCTTCGTGGTCAGTAGATGTATCATCATTGTATTCACACCTTGTCATCCAGGACCACCAGGTAATGTGATTATTGGTGCACAGATAATTGTCTTCAGTAAAATATACCAAGAATTGACACTTTCCATGGTTATGTGTAAGCCACAAAGCCCTAAGAGACACTTTTAAGCATTGTATACTAAAATGCTAAATTTCAAGTTTGCCCAGTATATTGAAATAGGACTGCCACAGAATGACAGTGTATGTGTATTTGGCAGGAATTTTAATCATAGCCTTGCAGAGAGCAAAGTCACTAAAATTTATAGACCCATGGCTTCCAATGGTGATTTAACAACTTACTAAGTGATTTATTATCTATTCATTTCTTTTCCAGTACATTTTAATCGACTTTCTACCATGTTCTAGGATTCTGATACCTAGTTGCAGTAGTTTCACACACACAAACATGCACACATACATGCTACATGCTTGTGGAAGAAATGTAAATACTCTAGAAACTATAATTTCAAAAATGCAAATTCTCTCCCTTTTTTCTCCAAATTCCCTCACAGTCTTACTGTTAGATGTAACCACTATCAATAGGTTGATGTGCTTCCGTCTAAGGATTCATCTAGCCTAGAGGTCAGCTCGGTACTAGGGCTTTGCAGAACCAAGCAGAGGGATGATGGAGATGAGAAAAAGAGGAGGTAAAAGAAGCAGTATTACTATACTTAAGAAAGGGGTACGACTGCAGGAAGGATCCAGGTTGTATATCTGCAATGTGCCATGCATTGTTAATTCAGCGACTAGCGATAGATAAAGAGGTAGAACTACAGATAGGTAGTTATATAAAAATAAAAATGATTTCCTGATATATCTGTACATAAACAAATTTCCCATTTTTCACTCAATGATCTATCATATGCATCCTTCCATGGATATGTACTGACGATCTTTCTATATTTAATAGGAAGACTATACTACATTTATACACAGATTTTCCATATTTAATCATGGCCCTTAAATGAGGTTATCTAATAATTTGTTCTCATACATAATGTTGCAATGGAAAATGATGATTCTTGTTAGAACATGTAGAGGGAGAACCAGAGAAGACATATTTTAATTTATTAAAAAATGAAGAAAAATCACTTACAAATGATAAAACCCCAAGAGAATAAAAAGAAATATTTCCATAGACAGAGAGTTATTGCCTCTGAGAAAAGTTGCTCCAAGAAAGAATATTTTAGCTCACAATTCAAAGCAATTTGAGCATTGCTTTAAGTATTCAAACATAAAAACTGAAACAGGGGTAAAAGCAAAGGGAAAAAAACAAAAAACAAAAAACAGAGACACACCAGTACCAGGTATTAAGGGATAAAGCTCTTGTGTAATAATAAAGGGATAATCCATACATTCAACAGTGATCTGTGGATCACAATATAAGTACACATTAAGGACAGATAGAGAAGGAGAAGAACAACTCAAGAAAGAAAGCATGAAACATGAAACTCCGGAGGAACACAATATAGATCCAAGCATTAAGTTCCAAAAGGAAATTTCTAGCATTTACTTTTGACTATCATTTTATACATTTATTTTTCTGACATTTTTTGATAACTAAATTATGAACACATGAAAGTTGCAGGATGATGCATCAATTATAGAACCCCTTTAATTTAATTAATTCTTAAACATCTGCAGTCCTCACTTTGCACTTCACTGTGGTAAGGGAAACCCATGCATATCAGAAATACATCCTTACTTTGACTCCAATATGCATGGATTTCAGTTAACACAGTACATTGAAAAGCAAGGATTTTCTGTATTATTTTACAATTAGTAACTTAAGTATCTTTTGACTTGATCTTCATTTAATTAAATCCTTTACTTGATTTTTTTAATGAAACATTATCTCTATTTTTTCTCCATCTATTAAGATTTGAGGGAGTTTTGGAAAAGAATATAATACTGTTTCAATCTGAAACAATTTACGCAGAATTATCATATTGGATCTAAAATCTTCCTGCTGTTTGCTAAGGGTTTCTGAGTTTGAATGGCTGGGTATAATCATATGTGGTCATACCTTATTAGAAGTGAAGATTTAAATCTAAATATGTTGGAGTTTTCTTAATGTTGTATCATACAATTCACCTCCTCTTCCAGGAAGAAAAGAAGTTCCTCCATTCTTAGACTCCACTTTGTGGTGGCCAGCCCAGTTACATCCTGAGATGCTGTATCTGGCTTGAGGAGAAAGAAAGGTGTCTAAAAGTGATAAACAGAGAGAAGAATGGTTATCACATATCTGCAGGAGTCTTGTTTTTAGTTTGTTCCAGCTGCAGAGGAGCTGTTTTATTTTTTCCTAAATTAAGCAGAGGAAGGAAGTGAAAATTAGAGTAGAAATCAATGAACTTGAAAACAGGAAAACAACAGAGAAAATCAATAAAACCCAAAGCTGTTTTTTTGAGAAGATCTATAAAATTAATAGATTCTAATCAGAATAACAAAGAAAAAAGATATAGGATACAAATTATCAATACCAGGAATGAAAGAAGGGTCTTCTGTATTGATCCCACAGTCATTGCCATGATAAAGGGGGAATAATGCAAACAACTCTTTGCCTATAATTTCAACAATTTAAATGAAATTGCCCAATTTCTTGATAGACAAACTAGAAAATATCAAAGAAAGATATAATTTGAAGAGACTAGTATCTATTAAACAGATTTAATTAGTAGTTTAAAACCTTCCAAAAAAAAAAAAAAAAAAAACACACACACTAGATTCATGTGGTTTCAATGGTGAATGCTACAAAACACTTATAGAGGAAATAATACCAACTCTATACAATCTCTTCCAGCAAATAGAAGGGAATGCTTTCCTAACACCAAAACCAGATGAATATATTACAAAGAAAATTAACCTAATGGGCAATACCTCTCATGAACATAGATGCACAGATCCTTAACAAATCTGTAACAAAAGAGAATCCAGCAATATATAAAAAGGATAAAACATCACAACTAAGTGGGATTCACCAAGTAATGTGTGACTGGTTCGGCATTTATAAATCAAGCTATGTATTTTATCATTTTAGCAGACTAAATAAGAAAAAGAATGAGAGACCTCTACATAATTCTTAGAATGACTAAAAAAATGACAAGAGTAAGAGCTTGAAAGGATACAGAAAAATAGGAACTCTTATTCATTGCAAATGGGAATTGTAAATGGGAATGCAAAATGGTACAGCCGCTTTGGAAGACAGTCTGACAGTTTCTTATAAAGTTAAACATAGACTTACCATATGACTCAACAATTGCACTCTAAGTTATTTACCAAACTGATATGAAAACTTATTTCCACACAAAAATCTGTATGCCAATGTTTAAAGCAGATTTCTTCATAATTGTTCAAACCCAGAAGCAACTGAGATGCCTTCCAAACAGTGAAAGGATAAACTATTGTATATGCACACAACTGAATATTATTCAACAATAAAAATGAATGAGCTACTAATTCACAAAACAATATGTATGAAACTTAAGTTCACTTGTAAAGTGAAAGAAACCGGGGACAAAATGCTGTATAATGTATGATTTTGGTTATATGACACTCTGGAAAGGCTATAGGGTCAGAATCAGTGGCTGCCAGTAGTTTGGGGGTACGGGTTGAATAGCTGAAGCACAATGGATGTTTTAGAGAGTTGCAACTAATCTGTATGAGGATATGTTGGTGGATATGCAATGCTATGCTTTTGTCAAAGCAGATAGAACTTCATAGCACAAACTGAACTTAATGTAAGCAAACTGAAAACAATGCAGTCAGGAGGTTGGAGATCCCAACATGAAATGCAAACTGTGACAAGAAGCTAGTTGCATTACTAATGTATGATATAACCTCACAGAATGGGGGAAAAGAGACTGACCTAGGTAACTCGGGAAATGTCTTTTTGACTGATTACTATATATACATCTACAGATACAGTTGCACATGTCCATATACATTCCATAGTGGGATTGAACAATAAGTAAATGGATGACAGATGGTGGGAGCCATGTTTCTCAGTGTTGGCTGAGAGAACAGTGGGAGAAGGTTAGAAGGAGAAAGGGAGAAGGCTCGAGGAACCATGTGGTACTGGATGAAAGTCAGAGACAACTGAGCAACTCACTTTTAGCTTTAGATAGAGATGGATTGATGGATATAGAAGCAATCATAGATGTGTGTGTATATATACACGTTAGTATATATACATATATTTCTTAGCTCTGTCTGCTGAGATGGCCAGAAATAGTGACAATTCAGTAGCAACATGCACAACAAGTGCTTAGATCTCATTTTCCAATATCATTTTTCAAAAAAAAGAACCAAGGCCCCCCGTAGAACTGGCTGAGTCTATGGATAGGGTAGAACATGTACAAAATGAGCTTGGCATATCTTGCAATGCTAGAAAGCAAGGACGGCTCAAAAACCAAAAGAATGGGAGCATGTCAAAGGGACACAGGATACATCTGAAAGAGCTCCCAATGACCAAAGCTATAACAATTCAAGCAAAAAATAAATAACAATTGTATTGGATTATAATTTAAGGTAGAAAATCAACCTCCATGGGTCTATACTGACATAAATGAATACATAGGGGAAAAGAGAAAAATCTCTCTTATAGAATAATTCCAAAAAATTTAAGTAAACTCTCCTCTTCCATGAGAATGAGTTTAACATCCCTCCCCACCCTTGAGTGTGAGCTTCACTTAGTCACTTACTCCAAATAGCAGCACATAAAAGGAGGGGAGTAAAAATTCAATATAGAGTGGAAAAACTGGACTACTTTGTCCAGTTGATCAAGTTCAACAACATCAGTGATAAGTCATGTTGATAGCATTTATTTTGGATAGAATTTGATGAGAATGGTACTTCTACTATGTGGTCTATCTCCCCAAAACCTATTACCACATATTACCCATGTGAAAAACACCAGAGAACTCCAAATTGAGGATCATTTTACAAAACACCTGGCCAGTACTTACCCAAACTGCCAAAGTCATGAATTACAAGGAAAATCTGAGAAACTATCACAGACCAGAGAAGGCTAAAGAGGCAGAATGACTAAATGTGGTGTGTAATCCTGGATGGGATCCTGGAGCAGAAAAAGAACAAAAAAATATTAAGGAAAAACTAGAGACATCCAAATAAACTGTAATTTAGTTAATAGTAATGTAGTTGAATTCCTTAGTTTATGGTTCCTGAGTTGTGACAAATGTGCTGTAGAAATATAATGATATAGGGGAAACTGGGTGAGGGACATATAGAAACTCTTAGTACTACTTTTGCAACTTTCTGTAAATCTAACATTATTCTAAAATTAAAAAAAAAGTTTATTTAAAAAAAATTCCTCTCAGTACTACAGAATGTGAATTCCACAGAGAAAACGCTCAGGGAGATGAGCTACAAGGTGAAGAGCCTCACAGAAAGATGCTCAGCATTTTTTGGAACTGTTAGAGAAATGTGAGGCCTCTGTAGCATTGTATTTATTAGGGCTAAGACTGTGAATATAATACAGTTAGTAAACAAAGAAGCAGAAAATAATATTCCATTATAAATATCTCGAAGCTAAAAGCACACATCTCAACACAGATTATATTTAATGGGACAAGAATGACATACTGAAGATGATCTGGATGGAAGCAGGAACAATTCCTTACCTTGACTGGTTAAGGGTTTTTACCAGTTCAAGTACCAATCAAAAGAGGTTTAGAGAGCCATCTGAAGTCACATGGCATTTAGTATATCTGTTATAGAAAGCATAAGTACTCATGTTTTTATTTTTTGGTCCTGAAACACTATTATCTGCAAAAGGATTCGCTAAATGCCAATAACACAAAGATGAATATGATTACCTAAACCACAAGAAATGTAATTACACACGTAATTTTTGTCTCATACAGACTTGGTAAATTTATAAATAGAGGCCTGGATAATATGCAATAGAAAAATGAATAGAAAAATAAAGGAAGTCTTGGAAGAGCAGAATAATTTTTAATTTTATAATGAATTGTCTGACAATCACACATTCTTTTAATATTCTGGCTGATGAAATGCGAAGTGCACATAAACACTTAGGTACTGAAATGCAAGTGTCCCAGAAAATACAATTGTGTGATTGTTTGTTTTGAGAGCTGAACTACTTGCTTTTCTCATGGAACAATGTTTTTACTTGAAACAACAATAGACAAACTATGATTTTTTATATCTAAGGATGTCAGACATTTTCTCATAAATGAACAAGGCAAGATTGTCATTTCAAGAAAAACAACTGATCGTATTTGACGCCAATGATGAAGCATGAACTTTCAAGGGGAAATTAGACTTTGGAAAACTTGTTTCTACTACGATGAGCTTCCCATAAATTAAGGACTTTCCTATGAGATTGGTGGTGATATTGACAAATGCAATTATTTATTTGCATAATAAATTGTGTTAACAATTGGAAGATCTGCATAACTCTGGGAACCAATATTTTCCAAATGACCAATGCATGATGTTAACAAAATTGTGCAATGGATAAAAGATCCATTCAAAGTGCAGTAAAAACAAATAGATTGTAATGTAGCAGAATGCATCAAGTTAATTGACTTGGTTTCAGATTCCATATTGCAACTACATTGAGTTTTGGTGTGGTAACAAAAAAGAATATCCATAATTATCTGAAAAAGACTATTAATATACTTCTCTCTTTGCCAACTCAGTATTTATGCATATCCTTATATACTTCAACCAAGATCATATATTGCAACAGATGGATTGTCAGGCATTAAACAGATTTGGAAAAATGCAAAAATATGCCGCTTTCTTCACTGTATTCTTTGTTATGGAGTATATAGTTATGCTTATAAAATGTTACTTTCTGTCAATTTGATTTAGGATTATTTTTGTTATTTTTAAATGAATTTGTAAAAATAATTTAAAAAATGATCAGTTGTAATATTTAATGCAGCAAATATCTACAAATAGGACCTATGTCAACAAATGTTCTTTGAATACAATACTTTCTAGACTGTATAGGGTCCCCAAAACCAATTAGTTAAAAAAAAAATTGTTGCTTTCCAAGACCTTGCTTCCATTAATCATACAAACTCACTTAAACTGTGAGCCATCCAATTACATTCAAAATAATTATAAGATTCTAGTGCTAACAGATTATGAATACATATTGTTGCTGCTCTATAGATGTCCATACTTTAAAGGTCAGTTATTAATATTCTGCATTATTGTTATATTCTGGACAATGTCAATTCTGTGATTCTGTCTCAAATTTATCAATTGCAGGGTTTCATGATCACCTTCACTGACCTGTCAGACTTGCTTGCTGATATGATGTCATATAAAGGAAAGACAAGACGTGTATCTAAATCTGTAACCTAGACACATAATTGTTATTTGAGGATAATATTTCAACATGTGTTAGAAACCCAATGAGGGTGTGTTTAGGCCTATAAAGCTTAGACAGGAATATATGGAAATGCAGAAAAATAAACAAACTCTGTTAATCATGAGAAATAACACTTTTCCCAATGAATCTTATTTGAGATTCAGACAAAGAAGTAGCAATTTATAAACTATGTGTAATGAATCAAGTTGGACATCACATCTATAAATTCAGACAACCAAAAATTATGAAAGGATAAGTATGTAAATTGATCAACTGGTGCAGCATAAAAATTATAGAAATTATTCAGGGCTGCTATAGCAATATGTAGAATTCTTTCAATCCCCAAATATTTTTGGTTAGTGAAATGAAGAAATAAATCATTCTATGTTAAAGAATATATGATAATTTTATTCTGCTCTCCAGGAAAAATAACAAAAATATACATCACAGCCATGACAATAAAGCTCTCCTAGAATGGGATCATTTTTCAGAGACTAAAATTGCAATTGATTAAAAAAAATCCCCAGACCCACCGAGAGTGAATACATGAAGGTAACAGTAATGATGGATGGCTCTGATGGTGCCTCCCCTGACATCTGCATTTGAGACAACTAAGGTAAAGGATTACGTTTCTCTCTTGGGTATTATTTAGTTTTACCTTTTCATTTCCCTTCTTGGCTGGCCAGTGTACACCAATCTGTGCGTTCACAAGGGGGAGCTTTGTATCCAGATTTCAATGTGAAAAAAATGATCCATTTTTTATCTTTAACTTCTGACGTGATAAAATGATACATTTTTCTGTTTTTAACACATTCAAAGTAGCATATGTCACCTAGAATGTAAAGGAAAAAGGAAAATGGGGGTGAGGTGGAGGGGTGGTGTTTGTGTCAATCCCTGTAGCCACAGACCATCAGGAACATACTGTAGGTGGACAGGTTGGATTTATTACACATGGCTGTGAGGGCGAACACACACCCAGGGGAAGCATGGGTGCCTCAGTTAGGTGTCAGAAAGGACTTCTTATAGCACTTGGACTTGTGGTAGGTGTTTTGGGGAGAGCTTAAGGAAGCAGGGCTTTACTATGGGTTGGGGTTGTCAAAAGCGGGGGTAATGCTATGATTGGTCATTCAATAAACATAGCCGAGAAGAATGGAAGACTACGCTGAGGCTAAAGCTGCAATAGATAAAAGAACAGCAGTCATTCATAAAAGACAGCTTAGGAGGACACTTGGTCATTTTGTGATTTGGACAATATTCCTGTTTTGTCTGTATCCAGATATGATTATAGAGTGGACTTGTTTTTATTATAATAAAATAAATGTATGGTCACAGGATGGCCCTGTCTGTTGTTCAAGTTTCAAGAAAGTGTGTCTAACAGGAGAACACCAAGGTGAAGCTGAAAGTACCAAGCCAGCTCCTGGATGTCTGAAGGTGCTTTGATGCAGCTTGGAAAGCATATATCTGATACTGCTTGCTAGGCCATCACTTGAAGATTGATAGGAAATTTGTTCAAGTTCAGATGATGGCAATCTCTTGTCTCTCCAGACTTTTTATTCTGCTTTCCAGGTGAACTGTTGCCTTTCTGCATCCCCAAGACAGTTGAAAACTATCATTTATCTACAATCTTGACCCATGAAGAATCACAAAAGGTAATCTTTCCAATACCAATACATTTTTTAAAGGTTTTTAGTCCGAAACATTCACGATCACTTTGCAATTCCAGCATTTGAAATTCAGTGTGATGAAGTGTCACATACCATGGTACAGAGAATGCAGTCAGACTCAAGGTGGCGACTGGTAACCCACGTGGGGAGTAGAGAGGCGGGCACAATCGATGGGGAAGGCTTCACCAAAGAGATAAAGTCTGATGAAGTTATTTATCTTCCAAATTATTAGATTAACATTTAAAATAATTCCCCTGATCCTAACCTAAAAAAAACTCCCATAAATGCTCATTGTCCAAAAGACCAAATCTTTAGCATGACTTTTGGATCTCACATACTCTGGCAGCTTTATTTCTTTAGACCTTAATCCTTAGTGCCTATAAATATGATCTCCTGACTACTTAGTTCCCAATTCCAGGATTTTTTATTTCTTTGTGAAAACTTGATAATCTTGACTCTCCCTGCCTTTTTTTCCATTCTTAGATTCCTTTTTCTAGGGAGCCTTAACATCCTAGAGAGATCTTTCCCTCCACTCCATGCATAGCAAATGTCATAGACTTTATTTTGGAAATTAATAGGAGTTGGCATAGTAACAACTAGGAAACACTGTTGATAAATTGTACATTTCTTGCATTGCTGCTTAAATTGTATGCTTGTGCTTAATATCACAATTACATTTTGATTCCTGATTTTTTTTAAAAAATCAAACATCCAAAGTATTTTTTGGCTTTCATCACAAGTCATTTTTGGATGCCTTATAACATCTAGTTCTATGTTTTACAGTCTATAGTAGCTTCGCAAATATTCATTAATTTGATTTGTGGGTGTGTATGTTATAATAAAACAACCTTATATCTTTCTTCATAAAATCTACTTATGGCTTCTTTTAAATAGTCTGTTCTCAGGGATGTTATTTCTTTTATAAAATATTTCTGAAGAATTTTCCTGAGGAATTTGCTAAGCCAACTTTGTAAACTTTCTAAAGTTCATCATTAGATAATTAGATAAGGATTATCTGGTTATTATTAAAGATTACTAATTAAGATTATTAGATAATTATTAAGAAAAGTGTTTTGAAATTTATTGTTTCACATTTAATCTTCCCCATCCCCCATTAAAAATAAAACAATTAAAAAATATGTTGTTTATTTGGTATTTTTGAGGGCCCTTAATATTGATTAAGTGAAATTCACCTTGAACCAGCATTGCGGGTGAAGATTTTGTCCCCGCTACCAAGGTTTCCTTGCAACTAAAGCATCTGTAAAGGGGGTCCCTGTATTAGTTAGGGTTCTCTAGGCGAACAGAATCAACAAAAAATATCTATAAATGTAAGATTTATAAAAAGTGTGTGATGCAACTGTGGGTATGCACAAGTCCAGATTCCATAGGGCAGGCAGCAAACTGGCAACTCCAATGAAGATGTTCAGTGAACAACTCAGGCAACGAACTGGCAACTTCGACGAACTCCTCAGGAAACATTTTGCTGGGCTGAAGGAGAAGTGAAGGTCCTCCATCTGTATTGCTTAAAAGTCTTCAACTGATTGGATTAAATCCAGCTGACTGCATTTTCTCATTGTGGAAGACACACCCTTTATTGATGTCATCAGTCATGGCTGCAGCCAATTGACTGATGATTTAATAAACCAGCCTTCTGGTTTATTAACCAGGCACAAACATCCTTGCAGCAACAGTTAGGCCAGTGCTTGCTTGACCAGACAGCTGGAGACCATCACCTGGCCAAGTTGACACATGAACCTAACCATCACAGTCCCTCTAATTCTTCTCTGTTTCCTGTCCATCTCCCAAGTCCTTTCTCCCTGGTGAGCGAGGAGTGTCTTCCTCTCACAGTGAGTGTGGAAGGAAGGACAGAAGTGCTGCCCAGGGCCTTGAACCCAGCTCTACCCTCCTTGCTCTAAGTTCCACAGAGGCAGCTCCAGGACACCTACAGCTGATGGGTAACTGTCTAGTTCTGAGCCCCTTCAATGCCTGTTTTATCATTGGTAAAGGAGATATTTTGGTTTCTCAGCTGCCTTTCCTTTCTGAATTATTTCTGAATGCTTAAGATTTCAGAGGGAGAAGAGTGGCGTTCTTCACTGGGCTTGCCTAACAGAGAGACACTGTAAAGAATTATTTCAATGAGAATATTGTCGGTGCTCAGAAAACATTCCTTGACTAGTTTAGGCTGAGCCTCCAAGGGGCTTGAGGAAAGCAGAAGCATGATGCTTTGGCAAAGAAGAGTAGATTGTTGGGGAACAGGCAGACTTCCAGACTTAATTATATACATATTATCTGGAAATGGGGAAGGCTAAATGAAAAAGTCACTTAAAAATTAATGAGACCTATTTACAGGAATGCTGTGTTATTTTTAACTTCACTATTGTACAATACTTAAAATTCCAATGAGTTTTACTATGTAATAGCTACCATAAAATGTATATTGTGTTCAAACTGGAGAGAGAATTTGAGATTTGCTGAGAGTATAATCAGAACACTCAAGCAAAGGCGATGTGGTACTCAAATTGTGGATTAGTTTGAGAAGCCTGGTTAATTTAGAGAATTCTTTGAACTATTACATTATGAAAGTTATAATTAAGGTACATAAGCTAAAGTCAAGTATAAACATCCTTTATCATTGAAATGTCAAACATAAGCTGAGTCATTTCAATGCTAACTACTTTTCTACTTTAGCCTAGAATAAACCTAGAACAAACACTTTTTAACCTGCATTTGGAAGTTTTTTCAGGTCCTGGAACTGCCAGTGAGAACAGTTTGAACTCGGTTGTGTTTCCCAGCTGGGCAGGCTGCTCAGATATCTCCTCTCAAGCATGGTTATAAAGAAATCTCTACACGTTTCAATACTTTAGAAGATAAACTGTGACTGGGCACCCTCACCAGACACTGGTAAATTTGGTCAGAAAATGATTAGGATCCAATTTGTGTTTGTTGATTTTTCCTTTGTTCCTTTTTATTATATTTTCAAATATTTCATATTCATAAATGAAAATATATGTAATCTATATAGTTGGCTGTAAATTATAAACACATGGTGGATACTCACAAGCCCCCCTCTTGATCCTAAGAACTAGACTGTTTCCAATGTTTGAAGCAAGTCTTGATTACTCAGGCCAGACAAGACTGAATCTATTAAATGATGGAAAACTCAATAAAGACACAGAAAAAACACTAGGTGACTTTTAAGGCAAGATTAAGACAAGATTAGTGCTACTATGGTCTACAGATAAGAATGCATGCCCATATTTGCCATTTTAAGACTGTCTTGTTAGTGAAAACAATATTTTAGGTGTATCATGCATACACCTCTTTTCCACAGAAATGTTTATGGTATCCTTGATAATTCATACATTATTATTTGAGACATGTATAATCTACATTCTGCTGCACTAATAAATATCTGCAGAGATGGAAGGTAATAATTATCCAATAAACAAATAAAATACAATGTAATTCATTCATTTTAAATCTCCAGATGTAAATTTCTCAGACTTTGTTTGACTTGCCTAAAATTCCTCTGATAATAGTATTTCTTTGTGGTTTCAGAGCTCATATATTGCCATCTTCGGGGTATAGTATGAAGTTCATTTGTTTTATTCAACTTTTGGCTCAGTTGTATTTTTGCCTTTTTTGCTGAACAAATCAATACTTCCTTGGATGAAGCGTATTGATTTTCTGGTTCACCTATTGTCAGTGACCTATATTTCAGATGGTTGGAATCTTGACCCATTTGAAAACTGCCATGCATTTATCAGTAGAGACAAACCAGACAAACCCACACAGGAATATTAAAGGCAATAGTTTCCTCTCGCATAGGAAGAAGCATTATTCTTCCATTATCCCCTGTTGTTTTTCTTTTCTAGGCATATTTACTTCAATTTCTGGTATTGATTACAGCCTTCACGAGCTGCTCACCCATTTGCCTGTGTGATCAGCTTCACCAGCTACTTTGTCCCCTGTTCTCCGTGAGACGCCATTTCCATAAACATTGTCGAGGACTTTAGCTGAGTGGTGCTGATGATAGCTGACACATGTCACAAAAGACTTCAATGTTGAAAGCAGTGTGGGTCCACCCCGCCGCCCCTGCCCAGTATTTTTTCTTGCACATTTTTTATACTACATATTTCCCTGTCTCATTTAATATAGTCATTGGTATATTTTTCTGGAAATTCCAATTAAGTGCAAACTTAGAGGGTATGTTTTGTTTATCTCTGTATTACCAATATTGTTTAGACAATGAATGGCATTTGAGTGCAAGTCAACAAAGACAGATTGAATAAATTAATATTTTCTTCTATATAATGAGGTTTCTTAAAGCAGACACCTAGTGTTCTGTCATCTGATATCTGTCTCCCCAGATATCTGCAGATGTCTGCAGATGTCTGCAGTGTGGTCAATGAGTATATTTGACACAAATTAGAAAATATTACTGTGATCTGGCTTTATAAACAAGCAGTCACTAATGTCTTATGATTTTGAGAAGTAAAGTCTTTCCCCCAAAATATTTTTTCTTGCCAGTAATAGTTCTTAAAACTGAACTTGAAGGCTTCATGGTACTGACTTTCAAATGCAAAAATGAAAGAAACAGAAGCTTCTCAAGTTTATAATCAGCTATTATCTTTAGCAGCGCTATGGAGGGATTGGCTTAGGATTGTGCATAGGTTTCTTCATTGTCTCTGAGTGTCTGAGTACAGAGATGGGTGGTTGCATTACAGGGATGGGGGATAATTTGTAGGGATTAGGTCACTGTAATCATGTCATGACTCTGTGTGAGCTCAGGGTCAGGAAGAAAATTCTGCCCTCCCTTGGACATATGAGTGTTCATGGAGGAACATAAGATGTGATCCTATTAGAGATCACCTCATGAACTAAGCTAACATTTTGGACTAAAGTATGAGAGAGTATACAAAGCAGAGTTTTTAGGCAGATAATGTTGTGTCACAGAAATATATATAACTTTATGCACACTATTTAACTTGGGTCAGAAGACATGTAGCTGTTTAATAGGACAAGAATAGAATGAGTTTAGAGTTCAAAAGTGTGTTTTTTCTCAGACTTTAGCAACTGTAGTTTAACCCAACAAACTGTAGTCCAACCATACAGAAGAAGCAAGGGTGAAAAAGGTTTATTGATAGATTTAGAGTTGCGTGTGATAATAAATGTTTATTGTATTCTTGGCACTGTGCCTTCTTGGTTTCTTTTCCTTGAGACTGTACTGATTGCTACCAAGGCCTTGTATGAAGTTTTCTACTTTTACATACACTCAGGAAATCTTGTAAATGTTTTTGGGAAAGCTACATTTATATATTCAGTTGAAAGGAACATAAAATTGTGATACTAAATTTTTAATGAGAGGAAGCCTTCTGTAGATATAAAAAAGACAGGTGTTCCATGCACATGGATTAGAAGGGCCTATTCAAGCATAATTTTAATTCCATGAATGTCATTTGGAAAGATCCAAGAATCAAAGAAATAAAGTCTGGCACTGTATGAATATCAAGACCTAAAAAAGATGAATTTGAAAGGAGATTGCACCAATTTCACTACCCAGGTGAAAACCAGAAAATGCTATAAATAGCTAGATATGTTCTTCATATATGACAAATTATCTGGGTATTTGGGCATACTTGGCTAATCGGATGCTATAGTTTTCATTGAAGTTATGGGTGTTATGACAAGACCACACGATTTGGGAGGCAGAAACATGCTTGGACTTACCTGGTCCAGCACTGCTAACTCACTGAGGAAAAAACTGAGATAAGACTTAGTCACATAACCTAAGGTGGAGCTGGAAGTGGTTCAAATCCTCTGACTGTTAGTTAAAAGCTCTTTGTCTGCTCAAGTCAACATTATTAAACAATTTTTGTTGAATATTTTGAATTAGTAAAATATTCTTGTGACATAATGAAAGAAAACTCCAATGGCTGGCTTTTTATTGCCCAGGCATGCCTCTGGGACTCTGAAGGTGGGTGATGAGATGACCTTTTAGGATATTAGGGGCAGGACCAGAAAATTTCCCTAGAAAATTAAGACAATAGATGCCTTGAAACAATTATTGTCTCACAGTTTTAGAGGCTAGAAGTTCAAAATCAAGGTGTCTGCAAGGCCCTGCTCCCTCTGAAACTTGTAGGCAAGGATCCTTCCTTGCTTCTTCTAGATTCTGGAGTTTGCTAGCAGTCGTTTGCATTCATTGGCTTGTGGATGTATCTCGCAGATCCCTCTCTCCCCATGGCCTTATTTCTTGCATTTGTCTGTGTCTATTCTCTCCTTCCTGTAAGGACACCAGTCATATTGGATTATGGGACTATCCTACTCCAATATGCTGTCATTTTAACTAACTGCATCTTCAAAACTGTATTTCCAAATAAGAAACAGGAAAAGATGAGGACTTGAACATATTTTTTGGGAGGACACAAATCAATCCATCACAAATTCAGGAGGCAAGGCCACTCTTCTCTCCATCCTGGCCTCCTGACTCCCCTCCTCTTGGCACATGCTCCTCTCCACAGACTAGCTTTCTCTCCTTCATGCCATCATACTTGAGTTATGTCATCTGTACCCATGGCAGCATGTGCCTGCCCCTGCCTGTAGTTCACCTCAACTCCTGCCTGCAGTCACTGAAGTGGTCACCTATACCCTCAAGTGATATTTCAAGGAGAAACTGACTGGCCTAGCTCAAGTCAGTAGCATAAAATGGGCCCAACCAATTGTGGCACAATTGGATGGATCATTTTGACCTCTGGGACTCACTTTTGGTTATGAAGGGGGGATTCTCAGAAAAGATGGAGTGGGAAGACATCCCAGAGATGATCTGATAAAACTCACTTCCTTCATTCAACCAGCATTTATGCAGAACCCATATTGTGTGCCAGGCACTGGGTTTGTAACAGTGAACTGAGGAGTCAAAGACCCTGGCTGCACTGAACCAGCTTTATACCCAGGAAGATACCGGGAGAGGTGTTGAGGATACATGTGTCAGCAGGATATATTCTCCAACTTCCAAACATTTACAGTTAATAACTTACACACATATAAGAATCCAAGTCTAGAAATCCAGCAATTGAAGAAATAAAATTTCTTTAGAGCTTCCCTTTTACGACATGACCAAATCAAATCTATCAACATTTTTGAGTACGTACAGTGTAGTATTCTAGGCATTTCATGGGGTACAGGGGAAGAATAATTTTAGTCCTATTTACAAAGAGGTGAAGCTTTGCTGGGGAAAGAATTTACACAGAGGGCAAATATGGATTTTTAAAATATATGTGATTAAGTTTATGCTGAGAGCCATAAATACAAAGAGCACTCAGCAGAAAGACAAAAAGCTCTATAGATGGAGGTCACCAAGGAAAACCATCAAAAGACACTTTAAACTTCACCTGGGATTCATATTTGTACAGCATTTGTTTATGAAACCCATTTTTGGTTGTAGTGATTTTTAGTCTATTCTAGTGAAAGCATAAAGAAATGGTATTATTTTCCTAATGCTATAGATTACAGAAATACATTAATCATGAATAAGTATAAAATATAAAGGCAAGATAAAATGGGTAACACACTTGGCAGATGTAAGACTGCAGTCATTTACGATCTCTTGTTCAGTAAAAATTATCCCCCCAAATTTTACTGATGAATGCCTTTTACAAAAGGCAGGATGTGGAATGCCATCATGGGACAGGGCAGAATGACCACTTATGAAAGAAGTAAGTTTTGTTTTTCCATTGGAATAGTTGCCTGTAGGCTTGGGCAATAGGCAGTATTAGGTTAAAATAGGAAAGTGAGTAGGAGCTGGAGAATCGGGAGCAAATGAAGCCAAAGGTGCAAGTGAAGAAGGAGAATGAAGAAGGATGATGCAAGGATCACATATATGATCGTGCATTGTAAACAATTAGTCTTTCCAAAGCTTGGGTTTTAAAAAAAGTCAGATTCTCAATGCAGAATATTAAGGACAAACCTTATCAAGATGGAAATAGGCTTTCTGACCATTAAAGTGACCATTCAGAACAGAAGTGACATTTCTAAGAACAGCCTTCCTGAGTATCAGAAAAATGCTTGAGGGAAATGCCTTATTACTTGGAGGTTAGAAGAAAAGTGAAAAAGTGATTTCAATGTGGCTGTGAAAGATTATTCCCTTCTCCCTGAACCTCCTACCCTCTCCCCTCACCCTTGCTCCATATCTACCACCCTCTTCAAGATGTGCTATATAGTCTCCAATATGTTTTATCATGGTCATTTGGGGGCCATTTACATTGTCTCAAGACGAAACTGCACAACTAGAAATTTCCTGTTGTCATTGCAGTGCACAACATTTTAGAACAGAAGATCTGGGTTGAAGAATTCCTAACGAACTATCTTCTGTTTGTTTTTTAGTTTTCCTTTTTCCTGGAAAAAATATTGTTCCATATAGCATCCTAAGCAGGAAGATCTGTGAGATTCTTTCTTCCTCTTTTCTGGGATCTAAACATTTTCAGGGAAAGACTATACATATGTCTGCAACAAGAGAAAAATACGGTTAGAGCACAAGGTTCCAAGCCCTCCTAATGTGGATCCCAGAAATAACTGTCAAACATAGTTAAAATACAGGGAAACTTTTCAAAAGAATCATAAGCTCACTGGTATATTTGAAGTCGAGCTTTGCGCTCTGGGAGAGCCACTGTGGGGCTGTGTCCTGGAACCGTTTCTCCTGAGAACTAATCCAGACAGACTGAAGCATAGAATGACATGAGCAGGGCAAAATAACTCTCCCTTGCCTTCTCTACACAGTGTGTAGAGAGCTCTTGGTGTGCTGCCAAAAATACAGATCATGCACAACATTTTAATGTGAAACATGCTCAATGCAAAATGCAAAAGCCTCGGCTGTCTTTAAATCAGGTCACACTTTTATAGTTTTCCACTGAGAAAACTAGTTAAATCTCTTTAGGCAGGACCAGATTGTTCATCATTCCCTCCCTGAACACACACACACACACACACAGTGTATACACACATACAGCACACACATATAGCACATAGCATACACCCATTCCCAAAGCATACACAAATACACAAAGTACACACAAAACACATACACACAAAGCATTCACAATACACACATACATACACTTTGCATGTATCCACCTAATGACCACACATCCTACAGTCAATTGATTTACAGTTTAATACAGAATCCTACTGTTATTAAAGTCAGCATCTCCTATGTAATAGGAAATGGATAAAGCTCAAATCCCATGGTATCCCATTACAACCATCACAAGCATTTACTGAAACTCCTAGAGAAAACTATAACCTGTACTCATGTCTAACATGGCTCACTTCGTTCTTGACCAATGCAGTAAGGTAAGTATAGTACTTACCAGAGGCTTTGGTCCTCTACAAAGCAGTGGTTTTAACAAAATCCCCAAATGCTTTCTCTCAGCAGCAGTTCTCCTAATAGCTGCATTCTGGTCCTGGGTTGCTAAAACCTTTTAACTGCCAAATCCATCAGATTCTTCATACCCTTTTAATTACTTAAACTCTATGCAGCACTTGACACCGCTGGCCACACCCTCTTCCAATGTCCTCTTCTGCTGTCTTTCTGGACCTTCTGCTCATCTATGGTCACTGAACGATGAACCCTGACCAAGAAGTGCTGCAGCTGGGACAATGGATTTCATGCCAGTCTTCCTGGGTCTAAAGCTTGCTCACCAGCATTGCCATCTTCTACATAATTTATTAGACCTCCTGTGCCTCAGTTTCCTCATCAGTAAATCAAGGAAAATGTTAGAACAGTGATTTAATACATATAAAGTACTCAGAAGAGTGTTGAGAATACAGATATTTCCCTATAAGTGTTAGCTAATGATAGTCCCTCCACACACTCTTTTGAAGATCACTACTTAACACCAGCCTTGTTCAGATTTTGTAATTGCTGGTTTTTCTTTCCTTTCTAGACCCTTGGCTCGTATTTTCTCAACTCCTGTGACTTCCACTGTGCACTCCATGTTGGTGCATCCCAAGGATCTCTGCTACCATTATTCCCAAGCTTGATACTCATGAGGCTAAAGCATACAGACATTTCCACCTCCACTTCAAACTTAATAGATAGAACAGAAGCCATGATCACTTCACCCAAATGTGTTTCTCTTCCTGAATCTTCTGCGGTAACTAATGTGACCAGGTAGAATACAGACACACCCTAAGCAAATTGAGAGCATTCCTTTAAATTCAAATCAATGACACTGATATCTTTCATAGCTGTAGCCCCCTCCCCATTCTCACTGCTTCTGCCTTGGTTGAGTTCTTCATCTTCTCTTTCCTGAACTATTTGTTAAAAATAACCTCCTAAATTGTCTCCCTCCCTCTGGAATATAATCCCTCCTATTTATTCCCCTGATTGGTGCATGTCTCCATTTGCCAAGTCTGCTATGATAAATACCACCCAATCAGTTGGCTTAAAGAACAGGATTTTATTGTGTTAAGATTTGGAGGCTAGAAGTATAAAATCGAGGTCTCGGATGGCCATGCTTTCTTCTGGGGTCTGCAGTGTTCTGGTGCTGGCTGACCGCAATTGCTAGGGTTTCTTGGCTTGCTTTTCTGCCTTTGGTCACATGTCGGTCTGTCTCCTTGGTCCCCTTTGCAGCTTTCTCGACTTCTGGCTTCTTCCGGTTTCTTTGTCCAATTTCCTTTGCTTATAAGGATTCCAACCATGTGGATTAAATGCCACCCTGATTCAATCCAGCCCCATGTAAAGGGGATCTTCCAAGATCCTGTTCACAAATGACTCCACAACCTGACTCACCTAACATATCAGAGATACTATTTACAAATGGTTGTATACCCTCCAGGGATTCAGACGTGAACAAGTCTTTTCTGGGGTACATGAATCAATCCCAAACAGGGATGGGAGTGTCCTTTCTTAAATGCAAATCATTGCATCTTTCCCTTACCTAAAAGACTTCCACTGTTTCTTTTTATCTCAAGAATAAAGCCCCCCAAACTAAAATTTCTTCAGTAATCTGGGCCTTGTTCATCTCTCTAGGTTAACTACATAGGATTAGAAATAAACACTTTTTTTCTGGTCCTTAGGGTGTTTATGGTTTTATTAAATAGAGTTGGTGGGAGAATTGTCTTCCAGGTAGTTTTCTGGAAATCAGCATTCCCAGGAGCCTCCCTTCGAGATGAAGGCCTGACACTGTGGGGCCCCAGGATTACTACAGGATGAAGGTGCATATGCTCAGGAGTCTTCCCAGGCAAACACAGGCTGGGCATTGGCTGACAACCACCTGGCAAAACAGATCCGAAATCCAGCATCTCGGCCTGGTTATTTACTCATTTCTAAATGATACAGTTTGCAAGTAACAACCGCTGGCCATTAATTACTCTGACTCCAGTGTGAATTTTATGAATAATTATCCCCTCAAAAGGCAAGCTCGGCATTCTGAGCCTCCGCTATTTTGCTGCACTGTACAGCGTGTGCGATGCTCTGTCTCTCCGAGGTGTTCTGATTGGCTGGGGAGCTAATAAAGTCGTTTGTCTCCCAGAGAGACGCCCTTCTGCTAAATTCAGCCACCAGGGTTCTTGCCAACTCTACAGATACAGACACATAATGTTCTAAATTAATTCCCCAGCCAACTATTCAAAGTAAAAATTTAAAACCATTAGCTTAAAATGACCGCTGCTGCTGTTTGTCCTTGGTGCTGTGCCTTCAAATGAAAGTATTCTGTATTTAAGTTGCCGGCTTGGGGCACTCAAATAAAATTATCATGTTGCCTTTTAATTCCAATTTTCTTATACTTTCAGATGGTACCAGAAATTTCTTTCACTTTTTTTTTTTTTTAATCTGTGGTTGGAACTGTACAAAATCTTTCAACGTCCCTTCAACCTAGTTTCTTATTGGGAAGTTGTATCCCAAGTCTTTTTTTGTCTGCTAATTGTCTGACCTCAACTATTTCCTTCTAAAGAACATAATTTAACAATTTCACAAAGATTCTCACTAAATGGAAGCAGAGGCCGCTATATGACATTCACCTAGATGTTTTGAATCAATTAATTAAGTTAAAATAGATACTTTTATTTTTCTGTGATTCCACACAATTAACCGGGTGGAATATGACCCTGTGGCTTTTTGATTCAGTTATTTTATTCAGTTTAACTCAGCATAAATCAGAGCACTTCTATACACTTTAAAAAAGCAAAAGTTCAAATTGAACAACCAACTATACAGCTTTATTATAAGGAGACAGGGTAAAAATGTGAAAACATCATGAAGACGAAGATACCTACAAAATACTTTTTTGAATGGTGATGGAATTCTTTAGTGAATTTTAGCTGTAGTTGAGGCTGTCTAGAAAACTACTGCTGATTAGAAACTTTCACTCCTGAGATTTCTCAACAATTAATCCCAGCCATGCAGGTCTTTAAAAATGTTCCAAAAATAATGTAAACTCTATGTATACTGTAACCCAGAGGACAAAATGATAATGGATGTGAGAAGTCATTAATATCAAGATCAGATCTGCATTCTATGGTCCAACTAAAGAAAGTCAAGTCACCCAAATAAATGGGGTGTTCATATAATCAACATGACAGGAGATTTAGTAATTCTGATAAAAATGCAAATTTTGAATTTCCCATTATGGAATTAGGCTTTAGAAATACCATTTTGACAAAAAGGAAGTAAAAGTGTCATATAATGTGCTGGTGTGAAGTGTAAAGTATCCTTCATTATGACATAATATTTTATCAGTTTATAACTCTGCTTGAATATTCTCTTTATTTACTCTCTTTAATATTCTGGAGACAGACCCTCAGGTGATCTAGGTACACATTGTCTTAGTATTCTAAGTGACAGAATGGGAAGTACACGGAAACCTCTGCTGGCTCCTGAAATGCTGTTTGTCTAAGTAAAACCACTTATTGAATTGTTTAAGTTGTGAGCTAAACTAGTGCTTTTTTCATGGAACACCATTTTTATTTGAAATAATGACTGTAAGACAAACTGCTATTCAGACTTGGGTATATGAAAGACATTTTTTTTTTTTTTTCTCAAAATTACCAATGAGTTGAGCCCGTCACATCAAAGACACCAATTGTTAGTATTTGTTGCCAATGATTATATTTTAAATTTCAAGTGAAAATTACAATTTTTTGAAAACTTGTATCAATTAACATGAGCATGGGAGATTCTCTGATGGAATTAGTAATGATATGAAAATGATTTTTAATGCAATTTTATTGATATGTACTCATATACTATATAATCCATCCAAAGTGTACAATCAGTGGCTCACAGTATCATCGTAGAGTTGTGCATTCAGCACCACAGTCAATTTTCAAACATTTTCATTACTCCAAAATAAAGAAAAATATATAAAAAGATGAAAAAGAAATAAAAAATAACTTCCAAACTGTCCCATACCCCTTCTCCCCCTTATTATTTATGTATTTTTGTCATTATTTTATTACTCATCTGCCCATACACTGGATAAAGGGAGTGTTAGTCACCAGGTTTTTGCTATCACATGGTCACATGACAAAAGCTATATAGTTGTACAATTATCATTGTTCCAGTTTGCTAATGCTGCCATTATATAAAATACCAGAAATGGATTGGCTTTTATGAAGGGAGTTTATCAGTTCACAAATGTACAATTCGACAGCCGTAAGAGTGTCCGAACTAAGGTATCAACAAGAGGATACCTTCACTGAAGGATGGCTGATGGTGTCTGGAAAACCTCTGTTAGCTGGGAAGGCATGAGGCTGGCAGCTGCTGATCCCAGGTTGTGTTAAAGCTCCCCTCTCAGCTCCTGTGCATTCTTGGTTCTTTCTCCCAGGACGTTTCTCTCTAAGTGCCTGGGTGTCCTGTCTTAGCATATCCTGGGGCAAAGTCTGGGCTTCATGTCTTAGCTTAACATCTCCAAGTGTCCTTCTGTCTGCATCTCCAAGCATCTCCAAGTGTCAGCAAGCATCTGGGTTTTGGCTTAGCATAAGCCAGGGCATTTTCATCTCTCTGCTCTCTGTGTGAGCTCCCTTTAAAGGACTTTGATAAACTTATTAAGACCTATCCTGAATGGGTGGAGTCAAATCTCCATGGAAACATTCAGTCAAGAGGTTACACCCTATAAAAAAGATTAATAAATCTTTCCCCACAAGATTGCATTAAAGAATATGGCTTTTTGAGGGACGTAATATATCCAAACCAGCACAATCATCAAGAGTCAAGTCTTCTGGATTACCATTCAACAGGTTCAGGTGTTTCCATCTAGTTATTCTAATACACTAGAAACTAAAAAGAAACATCTATATAATGCATAGGAATAACCTCTAGATTGACCTCTCAACTCTATTTGAGGTCTCTCAACCACTGAAGCTTTATTTTGTTTCATTTCTTGTCCCCCTTTTGGTCAAGACAGCATTCCCAATCCCATGATGCCAGGGCCAGGCCAGGAGTCCTGTCCCTTGTTGCCAGGGAAGCTTACACCCTTGGGAGTCATGTCTCATGTAGTGGGGAGGGTACTGAGTTTACCTGGAAAGTTGGCTGAGAGAAAGAAGCCACATCTGAGCAACAAAAGAGGTTCTCTGGGTGTGACTGTTAGGCATAATTATTAGCTTCTTTTTTGCAGGAATAAGTTTCATAAGGGCCAACCCTAAGTTGGGGGCTTGACTTATTAAATTGGGATTACCTAATGCACATGGGAATATCAGGAATTCCCCAAGTGAGGCAGTTTAATATTTCCACATTTATCCCCAGTCCCTCAAGGGGACTTTGCAAATACTTTATCATTTTCTGCCCAAAGTACACTGGGGTGCATCAGGACATACTATTAACCTATACAAAATAACAAGATCTCATTCTCTATTCTAGGTTCCATGCAACCATATTGTTTAAATAGACTGACCATACAGGTTATATTAGAAAGCATGCTACAGAGAATATAAATTCTGTACCAAATAAACATCTCTTAAATAATACTCAGACCTCTAGAATAGATGTGACTGCAGTAAGAGCTTGCAATCTATGAACCTTTACAACAATACTCACTGAACACTCCACACTCCTGCATCATTAATTGACCAATCTCTGTCCACGTGCTATCCTTTGGTACCTATGTTTTCGATTTCAATCTCAGCATTTGCTCAATCTAGCAACTTTATATTAGTGAGGACTTAACAATACTTGTCTTTCATTTCTGGCTTATTTCACTCAACATAATGTCCGTAAGCTCATTCACCTAGTTGCATTCCTCACAACTTCATTCCTTCTTGCAGCTGTTCAATACTCCATTGTATGCATACACAACAGTTCAACCTTCCGTTCACCTGTCAATGTACCCTTAGGCTGCCTACATTCATCGCAAATTGTGAACTCTGCTGCCACAAATTGCAGTGTGCAAATGTCCATCCGTGTCCAGTTCTTCCAAGCATATACCTAATAATAGGGTTGTGGGATTGTATGGCAACCCTATACTTAGCCTCCTGTGGAACCACCACACTGCCCTCCAGAGGGGCTGCACAGTGCTACTTCCCTACAAACTTTGTGAATAGTTATCTCTCTCTCTCTCTCTCTCTCTCTCTCTCTCTCTCTCTCTCTCTCTCTCTGTATCTTCTCCAGCACTTCTGTCTTTCTGTTTATTTTTCAAACAGTTTTATTCACAGACCATGTAATCCATCCTTAGCGACCAATCAATAGCTCCCGGTATAATCACATAATTATGCTTTCACCACCACAATCTATATGAGAACATTTCCATTTCTTCAGCAAAATAGAAGAGGAAGAATAAAAAGAAAAAGGTAAAAAGATAACAATTCTTTTAAAAAACAAAGTAAAATAAAGCAACAAGAATCCCATAACCTTCCCTTATATCCTCCTCTGTTGACATTAGCTTTGGTGTATTGCCTTTGTTACAATTAATGGAAGAATATTACAATATTATTGTTAATATAGACCCTAGTTTTCACTGATTGTATTTTCCCATATACTATCCCATTTTTTAACATCTTGCAATGTTGACTTTCACTTGTTCTCCCTCATGTAAAAACTTTCTCATAGTTCACTTTTTCATTTTCCACTCTAGTTTTTGCTAAGTTATACACTCCCAGTTTTTTCCTCTATCTTTCCTTCTGGTGTCATACATGCCCCTAGCCTCCCTCTTTCAACCATACTCTCACTCAGCTTTGTTCAGTATACTACAATATTGTGCTACCATCACCCAGCATTGTGCTATCATTTCCGGATCTTTACAATCAATCCTGCTGAACATTCTGTACTCCTTCAGCACCAAAGGCCCAAACTCTACCCTCTTTCTACCTTCTGATAACCTGAGTTCTTAATTGAACTTTGAGAGTTTGCTCATAATAGATCATATTAGTGAGACCATACAGTATTTGTCCTTTTCTTTCTGGCTAACTTCGCTCAACCTAACGTCCTCAAGGCTCATTTACATTGTTACATGCATCATGACTTTCATTTGTCTTACAGTTGCCTAATACTCCATCATATGTATACACTACAGTTTGTTTATCCACTCATCCATTGAAGGACATTTGGGCTAAGGGCATGAGTTTTTGATATTATATAATGAAATGTGTCAGTATTGAAGATCTACATAACTCGGTTTACCAATATATTTCAAATGACCGATACATATTTCAAAACTATACATGGGTAAATGATCTACTCGAAGTTCAAGACATGGATTTTAATGAAACAAAGTACAGAAACACATTTATTTTAATTCAGATTCTACATTGCAGCTAACCTTTAAGAAATTACCAATCGTCAAGTTTTGTTGTAGCAAATGATAATATCCATAACTATCCGAAAATTCTATTTAAATATTCTTTCATTTTCTAACCACATACATATAGGGAGCAGCAGATTGAATGTATAAGCAGATATGAAAACTCTGCTATAGTCTAGTAACCCAAACCTTAAATAAGTTTGCAAAACTGTAAAATCATTTTACTTTTCTTCCTTTTGGGGGTAATCGAATACTAGGGCACAGTAATTTTTCATAAAATATTATTTATGGTAAAATGTTCATTATTATTTAAAATGAACTGAAAACTACGTATTTAAAAATCTATGTTTTAATTTCTACTGTGATACATATCAGTAGGCATACTTACATAAACAAAAGCCTAAATACTTTTTAAGAATGTATAGTATCCCTGAGACAAAAAAATTTATAACTGCTGATCTAGATAGATGGCTGATTTTTCTGTATTGCTAGATTATTTAAAACAGGTTTTATTAAAGGAAATATAAAAGTTTAGTTTTCTGAAAAATCTGTTTGTTAAATGTGATCCTTTCTGGAGGAGGATTTCAGAGAAGAGAGAATTCATAAATTATTGTTTGTATCAATACAAAATAAATTAATTTGTCCCAAGTGGCATTAAACTGTGAACAATAAATATTGTCTTTCTCTTCCTTAAAGATTTGCTTTAAAATGGAAGAAATAAATCATGCTCTTATAAGGGTGTATTTCAAAATCTCTTTTTTCCAGGTGCAAGAATTTCTAAATGCAAGCATAATGTCTATAAAGTTGCACAAATGGGATCCTGTAAAATATGATGTAATGGAAACGCTACTTTAAATCATGCCATCTCCTGACTCAGTGGTATGTCAAACTGAGTAAAATATTTTTTTCTCGGTGGAAAGTACTATTTAGGTTCCTGAAGAGGCAGTTTATCAAACAGCACTTCAGTGAGGTTTTACACAATGTTAAAGTCTGTCACCTAATATAAAATCTCTAGCTGCTCCCATCTGATTTTCAGGCCTATTCTGTGGTTTGTAATGCAAAACTCTCCTGCTCAATATTCTGGATTCTGGTGTTAATAGTGAAGTCAGTGGCTCTCAGTTTGTGTGCCTCTTGCTAGAAGACAGATATGATGGCTGGTAGCTATTACTGGTAGATCTCTATAAGATATCTTTAAGGAATAAATTAGTAGCTAAAATTCAGCAGAGGGAAAGTATTTTTACCAGAACTAAATCTGAAATCTTGTTGACGATGGCTGGGTGGAATGGGAGAAAGTCTTGGGCTATTCCTGGTATACGAGAATTGCCATATACTTAGGGGTAGCTTAAAAATCATATTTTAAAGATACACAAATCAAATCCAATGTACCCTACTTGACAGTTTAGTTTTTAAATTTTAATTATTTGAATAGATATTACAAGCAGAAAGGTCAGAATTTGTATACTTGAAATACTATGTAGAATAAAATCCCTCTGTCATCTGTGAATTTATATAGACAGTTTCCTCTCCCTCATTCAGCACGTACAAGTAACCACTTTTACTATGTTCGTAATATTCTCCTGGAGATTATTTTATGAGTACAAATCAAAGATAAGTATATAGTCCCACTCTCTTCCTTTTAATACAAAAGGTAGCATATTATACATATTGTCCTTCACCTTGATATTTCCATTTACTTTTCCACCTATCTTGGAGATCATTCCATTGCAGTGAATGGAGAGCTTTCTCACTGTTCTTGTGCTCTGCATAGTGTCCCACTTACAGTTTATTTATGTCCCCTATTACAAACACATGGCTTGTTTTTCATCTCTCACTATTGCAAACTGTGCTGCAGTGAATTACCTTGTGCAAATGTCACTTCACTTGCATGCTGGTGAATTTCTTGGATAGCTAGAGGTGGGAGTGCATTTGTGCTTCTGTGTGTTTACTTTAAAATCCTGTTTCTTTCCTTGCCACTGAAGCACATACCCCAATTATGCATGTTCTTATTCTTAATCCATTTCTCCATGGAGATGAACTCATTGTAAATAGAACTTTTTGAAGATGTTGCTTTTTTAAGGGTGTGGCCCAAATGAATGACAGGAGGTCTTAATCAGAGTACTGAAGTCCTTTAAAAGAAAAAGAAATTCATGCATACTAGAGAAAGCCAAGGGAAGGAGCCCAAAGCTGAAAGTCAGGGGGTACCCAGAAGAAAAAGAAGAGGACATCATCATGTGATGAGAAAGCAAAGGAACCATGAGGATTGCGGACCAGCCAGAACACAACTGACCCCAGAAGGAAGCAAGTCTTCCAGCCTCAAAAACCAAGAGCCAATAAGTTCCCATTGTTTAAGCCAACCCATTGTGTAGTATTCGACACAGTAGTCCGGAAACTAAGATTCCATTCTAAGGCAGGGTTTGTTCTCTCTCTCTCTCATGTTACACATTTGAGAGGACATCTGAAAACATCTCCTGGCTGTTCCATTTTGATAACTGCTCTCACTGTAGCTCAGCCTTATTTCTTTTAGGAGGCTGGCTCTATAGAATCTACTGTAAGAATATACATCTGGCAGAGTTCAGAAGAAAATGTGTTTAGGTGACATCTAAGATAGGATATTATTCATATGAATGAGATGATCTGGAAGATAGAGCAATGCTGTAGAGACAAGAAAGAAATATTGGCAATTCAGTGGGATGAAAATAGAACTACATTTGATGTTGTAAGTGATATGAGGAGGAGGGTATGAAAATGTTTCAATTCATCAATCTTATACAAGCAAAACTAAGATATAGGGACATGGGATTTTGTCCTAGAATCTGCCCCAGTTTTCATATTATAGTCCAATAGAATTAAAAGAAAATTGCAATCATTTCTGAAATTTTGTCACTTTCACTTAAAATATTAGTTGGTTTTACAACACCACTTAAACCAACCACTACTTCATTACTTAAAAAATAAACTTAAAAAATAAACTTAAAAAATAAACTTCATATAAATTTTTCTTAAAAAATATTTTACTTTACTTTATTTTACTTAAAAAATAAACTTCATATAAATTTTTCTGTGACAATTTCCAAGGACCCAAATTAGTTTTTGATAACCTTGAAATTATTCCTTAGTCAGACATCTTAGTAAACATGCTGCCTTTAGTAAGGATGAAAACAAAATACCATCTACTCTAAGATATTGAGATAGTTACAAAATGAGATCACCTTTTCCTCAACCCACAATTTTTGTCATTTTTATTTTAAGGTTATGCTGTTTAATTTAGAAGAGATTAAACAGGTGGAGGGCAGACTAAGCTGCACTTTCTGGAAGCCTGTGTTCTTTCCATGATAGTTAGAGAGAATCAACTGTAAAATCTTTAAAGTCTCTTCTGGAGGCAGGGGAAGGATTAAGAATTTTGATAGTGAATTTTATAAATCAGTGAAAAATTAATGCACAAATTATCACAAAACAAAAATGAAACAAATGAAGAGAGTTAAAAAGTGTGAAGTATTAAGGCAATAATTATTGAGGGCCCAAGAAATGTCTGGAATAACCAGCACAAAGGGCTTGAGGTGAGCTGGTGCCTGGCACTCCTGAGGAAGAGGAGGGTGACCATATATCTGGATCAAAGAGAATGATGGTGAAGTTGTAGGATGTGAGAATAGGAGGTTCTAGTGGTTTGGAGCTTTGTACCCCAGAAAAGCATGTTCCTAAATTTAATCCATTCCTGTGGGTATGAACCCCTGTAAATAGAACCTTTTGAAGAGTTTAATTCAGATAAGGTATGGCCTAGGGTGGGTCAGTATCCTATTATTGATGGCCTTATAGGGAAGGTCACAGAGAGAGAAAAAGTCACAGAGGGAGCAGCCAGAAGCTAAGAGTCAAGGGAACCCAGAAGAGAAGGGGGTGGCCAGGAGAGGCTGCCAGGTGCATTGCTGTGACACAGGATCCCAGGACCGAGGATCACTGGCAGCCAGCTCCAGAACACCAGTCTTTGGAAAGAAAGCATCGCCTTGATGAGGCTTTGGTTTGGACTTCTCCTAGCCTCAAAAGAGTGAGCCAATAAATCCCCATTGTTTAAGTCAACCCATTGCACAGTATTTGCTTCACTAATAGGAAACTAAAACAGAGATCAAAGAGATAACCAGTTGTTAACTTGTGTCTAAGACTTTTCTTCTGAGAGAAATAGGAGGCTCTGGGAGATTTTGAGGACAGAAGAGATATTAGGCTTGCATTTTCAAAAGCATCACTCTGGCTGCTGCGTTGAGCTCAGACTTCTATTTGAGGACCTTATTTTAAGAATTGTGCTTGGAAATTATTCAGCATCAAAAGAATGTCCATGGACACTTTGTTGTATTCATTCATTCATTCATTTATCAAATGTTTATGGAATACTTACTATTTTTCAAACATTATTCTAAGTATTGGGAATACATTGAGGAACTAGAGATCCCCTGTTCTCAATGTGATTTTATTCTAATAAAGTTGCCAGTAGGATGGGCAATATTAACTGAAGCGGCTAAGAGTTGGGCAAATTTTGTGTTGTTTTTATTATAAGAAAATGGATAACCATGGAATAGGAATTTCATCTTGTATGCACCATATACTTCAAAGCTTTCAAATGTGTGCTAATTTGAATGGCTTAGCCCCAATGATTTATTTTTTAGACTACAGAATTTATTTTTGCAAAATTTTGGAAATCTTTTATTTATCAGAAAATGAGTCATGGGAGATAACTATTCTTCAAGTCTGAGATAAGTTTGGATGAATGGGGATAAAAGAAAGTAGGCTATTTCAAGAATATTTGCCAACTCTGTAGCCATCAGCAAGATGGGGATGTGAGCTTTTAAACAAACATGTTTATCATCATAGCCAAATCTAATTGATACTTGCCAACAAGCAATTCTGTTATTGAACAAAGTAATTTTGCATTTTTATTCAGGTGACTCATAAATTGTAAAGAACATGTAGGGTTAACATTTTTCATAGACTTTTCATAGCTTTGGTTTGTTTCCTATATCCATAATGCTTAAAATGATGGAATAAAATTGGATGACATTTCCTTTGCAAGTAAGGTTTGCATTGATTCTGCCTTTTTATAAAAGATCATAAAGTCCAAAGGAGTAAAGAGGTCATTTCTCTATCAGGAGAACAAGGCAATTGGTTGGGGATTTATCCCTTTATTAGGCATTTTCAGCAGTGGAAAAAAAGCCTATTGTTATAATTGTTGATAAAGCATAAGCCTTGAACACCAGGGGGATTAGAAACTAAAAGTTTTCAAAATCCCCCGGGTTGGCATAAGCAGTATTGGAAAGGGAATCAAGAAACAGGGGCTATAATTTCTGTGTAGCCATTCACTAGCTCTGTCTTTTGGCATGTAATTTGACATCTCCGGGTCAAGTTTTCTCAGCTCTCTAATGAAGGGCCTGGACTTCATTATGTCTAAGGTCTTGTTCAGGCCACATCTGAAATCTGAATGTCTTCCTGTTCTTTTTCTTTTCTTTCTTTCTTAAAAGATGGAGCTTTTCTATAGTATTTGGAAAAAGATGGTGCACATAGTTGAAGTGATGTGGCAATTTCAACCCAGAGAATATTTCTTTGAGCAGGGAATTTTGCATAGACAACGCAAAGATGAGTAAACCCTGACCAGTCTCTGTGAGCCTCGTAGATGAGACAAATAAAGCTTTACATATATAAAATAGTAAATGTAATTTTAGCTATATATGAAACAGTAATGCTCACAAATAGTTTGTTGGGGAAGCTAAGTTGCAAAAAGCACTTCCTCAAAGCAGCCTTTTGTGATGGTTACATTAGTCTAGGGCCTTGCTATATTATGATAATAACCACAACACTTATAATAATATTTATTATTTACTGAATGCCAGGCACCATTCTAAGCACTTTACATGCCTTAATTCATTTAATTTTCAGAACAACCCTGTGACATTATAGTATCATCATTAGCAAAAGGTGAAAAAAGGGAGGTTCAGAAAATTTGAGCTTTTTTCCAAATTCATGTAACTACTAAGTCCTAGAATCACAATTCATAACTTAGAAGCCTGATTATCCAGTACTTCTCTCCAAAGTACATTTTACTGCAGTTTTTTTATAAAGACATACACTGCTATTCAGTCACAAAATAACTCAAGGAAACAATAATATAGATTGATTAGAGTAATTATTTTTTGCATGACTATTGTCAAAGGATCAGAAGTTCTAAAATCCTATTTGCAAAATTGTAACTGTAGAAATGTAGGATTTACTATAGAATAAATTTCACCTTTATGAAGCTCATCAGTTATAGTTTTGCTACACAAATCTTGAAGTAATCTTGATTCATTGTCTATTATTTACATTCTTTTCATGAAAATGAATCCTTCCTTGGACAGGAAAACCAATATTCTGTTTCAGAAAGCTTTCTTCCCTGGTTAATTCATTTTTACTGTGTTCTGTTATTTCAAACAGAAGATGAGTTGTGAAAAGTGTTGGAGATTTTGTTTTTTTGAAACTTGCAAAATTCATTATAATGGGAACAAAAAGTCTATGTGATCCCTTCTTCTGCTCCCTCTAGCTCCCTGCCCTCAGATGGAGGCATTCTTTTTCTTAGGGTGATCCATTGGAAGTAGCAAAAAGGACTTTTTGAATTGTCCTTTGGGTGCTTGTACAATCTGATAAAAATGAAGAAATATTGTTTCTGTGGGTAACATACAAAATATGCATTGATATAATTACTGAAAAGAGTTCCTGGAAACCACACCCACTGGATTGAGGGGATTAGCCTTGCTTCTGAGTATTGTCTAGATTGACAGAGACCAGAAACCCCTCTACATACGGTTTATGAAGTGTTATGAAGTTATCTCCTGTGAGTATTCACACTAGATTAAATGAGAATGCAGTTTGCTCAATGGTATGTTCCTCTCCACTACGTGGCTCTGATTTGTTTCCTCTGGTAGACATGGGGGTACAACTTGAAAACCCAGAGGAACTATGGCTCAAATTCCTTTTTGATTGAATTCCAGGATATAATCTTCCAACCGTATATATTCTCATTTTCCTTTGATTCTCAACTTTAGCTCTTTTCTGTTAGATTACCTTGTCACACCAAACACATGTCCCATGTGTGGAGGTGCTCAGAATTAGTCATGTCTTTAATTATACTATGACTGATTCATTATTAAAATTTTGAGCCATCTACCTAACAAATATAAATTTACATTGGGAGAGAAGGAAAAAAAGCTAGTTGAACTAAATTTTAATACCTGAGTACATACAGGTTACAGTGCAAAATGAAAAAAATGTGGTAGCCCTTGTTTAAAAATTAAGATTTTGACAGCAGAGCATGTAAACCAGCAGGGGCCACTGAGTATCACAGCTGCACAGCTCACACATCCACGAGGCCTGCTTTGACTGAATATCTCCTGGATGGAAGACTGGAAGGGAAAAATGCCGTAGGGATGTTTGATTATTAAGTATGGATTTTAATTGATGTGTTTAGTGCATGTTCTTTGAATTATGAAAATCGTTTTTTCCTTTTCTCTCCTTTCCTCCCTCCCTCCCTCCCTTCCTCCCATCCTTCCTTCCTTCCTTCTTTTCTCTCTGTAAAGGAAGCAGAGTAAAATGATGGTTGCTTGCAAGTTCTTAGTGCTTAGGAATTCCTTCTGGGAACAGACTCTGTTTAAAGATGAAGCAAACTAGTCACTGTGATCATATAGTATCCAAAGTCATATGAACTGATTACAAAATAAACCTTAGTTTTAGTTAGTTTTGAAAGACTATCAGGTATAAATCCAGATGGTATGAACAATCTGAGGTTGCATAGAACATCTGGAAACTTGTTAAAAATCCATATTCTCAGGTCCTGCCCTGTACATACTGAGTTAGAAACCTTTGCAGTAGAACCCAGCAGTCAGAGTTTGAAAAAGCATACCGGGTCATTCTGATACATAATGAAGTTTGAGACCAGAGCTTGTTTTTACACTAGCTCTATTCTGAGATTTTTAAAATAACAATTGTTATTTTGCTGAAGGAATAGTAAATCTGTCATTTGAATCAATTGTTCTTTAAAACATCATAGATTTCTGTTTTATTTAGTTGTAAGAAAACAGTAGACATTGACATGATTATTAATTTTGTTTAATAAATGTTATATTAAAATGATAGTCAACAATTCCATCCATGAATAATTTTTTCCTCTAGGGAATAAAGGAAGATGCTTTTATTAACAGCCTAAATAATTTTACACTTTCTGTTAATTAATATTTTTTTGTCCAAGTATCTTGAGGGAAGACAGTTCTTTATTTATCAAATTCATTCTACCACCCCTTCTCAGAATTCTCTTTTGTAAAACTTTCTTTTGATTTTCTTCTTTGATCCAAATGGCAATTGTGTTTGTTTTCAGGGATAAAATTTGTGAAGGAATGTTAGTATAAGTTGCTTACCTATTGCTTGAAGTTGAAATCTAAATTGCAATAAAAGTGGACCCCAGAAGTACAAAACACTCTTATGAGAAAAATTTTGTTCTTAGAAGAGTAACAATTAAGTTCTGCAACTGCAACATCGTACATTTTCTTTTATCTAGTGGTTATATCATTAGATATTTGATGGTATATCTCAACTAGACTGTGCTCATTTTCTACACATAGCAAAAAATCAAGCAACACTTAAGTCAGAATTAAACCTAATTGATAATTTTGAGCTCAGAGCTGACATTTCAGCTTAAAAATTTAATGTTAGTAAAAATTCCTTTGTGGAACTTCACTAACTTAAGCATTTTTCTCTCTCTCTCTCATTCTCTCTCTCTCCCTCTCTTTCTGTCATTTCTCTACTTATGTCTATAATTTAGCTGTTTGTTGTTATTATTGTTTATGTGAGTAATAACTACTTTAACTGGATATTTTAATCCTTATCTGAAAACTATTATGTCCTGAACAAAAGAGTTTCTATCCTTCAGAAAACAACTCAACAATCTCTAGGTAATTGAATGTAATTCAGGCCATAAGCCAAGAGAGCAAAAACGGGCAAAATGGAGATGATAGCATTTCCTTGTCTTCATGGTGCATTATGGATGAATTTAAAGTTCTTTTTTTAAAATAATGATATCGAATGGCAGATGTATTGGTAATGCTAAAGGCATGGCTTTACTGTAAGTATTCAGGTTATGTAATAAGAGTATCTAGGATCTTGGGACTGCAGCAGATTGAAACAATTTTCATGAGAATTTACTGCTTTATAGCAGTGATATGACAATATCTTATTAGTACCATTCTTTACCATTAGTGTTATTCTTCTTCCAGGTGTTTAAAATATTTTCTTTTCTCCAAATAACCACTATTATTAATTAACTACATAAATCAAACACCTGCATTCTCAATTCTCATAATGTGGATAGAAATCACTAATTAAAATGGCAGGGAAAAGTTTGAGGTTCACGTATAATAGTGATTGTCAAGGAAATTTATTGCCGGAAAGCTGTCAAACAAGATGAATGAGCTGAGATGCTTCACTTCTACTAACAGAAAATTTGTATTCTTGTATTATCATACTCAACTTCAGCTTATGAATCACTGATCATTACATAAAAAGGGTAAGACACAATTAACCTTAGGTGCCAACTGATAGTGTGAAGTGTGAAGCTTCAGAGAGTACAGGGCAGTATCTCCTGTGCCATGATGTACCTAATCAGATCACTTTTGTTCACATCAATAAACACTTTTAATAAGGGTGATGCTAATACCTATGGAGGGCAGAGAATTGATAGCATGGGAATACAATATTTTGCTGATCAGATCACTCCTGTCATTTTGATAAAAAGGAAACCAGGCTGTTTTAGTTCGCTAAAGCTTCTTGAAGGAAGATACCATAAAATGGGTTGGCTTTTACAATGGGGATTTATTAACTTACAAGCTTGCAGATTTGAGGCCATGTGATGCTTCCTCCCTAAAGACAGGCTACTGGCAATTCGGGTCTCCTTTTTCAGATGGTCAGGCATGTGGTGACGTCTGTTGGTCTCTCCCTTCTTTTCTGGGCATTGTTTCTTTCAGCTTCTTGCTTCAGTGGCTTCCTCTTTGTTTCTGTGGCTTTCTCTTTCATCTTCTGTGTCTTTCTGTCTTTCATCCTCTTATAAAGGACTCCACTAAGAGGATTATCAGCCACCTGGGACATGCCTCAGTTGAAATAGCCTAATCAAAAGTTCTACCCACAATAGGTCTACACCCACAGAAATGGATTAGCTTTAGGAACATGGTTTTCTGGGATACATAAAGCTTCAAACCATCACACAGGCTTATACTGAGGACATCAGACTGTCCGGAGTCATGTGCTTTTGGGAATGGTAACAAGACCTCTGGCAATAATCAGACTCTTCACAATTTCCACTATATGCAATTCATTTCTTGAATCAAGGCACAGACATATATATAAGAAACTTATAAAGTTTTCCTGGAAAAATTAAAAAAACCTTGGGAGGGAGCCATATATTTAACATTGTGCAGTTCAGGGAACAGGGGTCTATGAGAATGGCCAGTCAATCTTCCACAAGATGTTGGATGAGGGCAGTCAAGTTTCTCTTGTGGAGAATAAGTTGGTTAAATATTCACTCTGGAGGATGGGTAATAGCATGGGGTGATGAGCTGCCTTGGCTGGTACTACTCATGGGGAGATCTTGTCTGCTGAGTTAGAATGTGGGTCTGAGTCTCTGAAGGACATTAAAGGGACATAAAAAAGTTAAATTTAAAAAATGGAAGTGAGAAGAGTATTGAAAGCAAACTTTGTGACTTGCATAATTTGGCCTAGAGTCTCATCTTTGGGTATTTTAAACACCCATTTCTGCAAATACTGATTGAGGTGTCTTTTTCCTTCTAGGCATTGGCAATACAAAGGTATATCTTGATCTTGCTTTTAGGGCTCTCAGAGAGATATAGATTATTAAGGTCCATGAAACAAACATAATCCTATAATTTGATGTTCAAAACCTTGCTTCAGATTGAAATATCTATATGCTATTCAACTTCAATAAAAAATATGAATTGTGTTCAACAGAAAATATCTATGCTAGTATAAATCAAAATTTATAGCCTGTTAGAAAATCTTGCCATCTTCCTGCCTTCAGTAATATATTTCTTTCCATTTTAACTTTTATTAAAATATTGTTTGATATAGATTATACCATGTTTTGACATACCTTTTTCATATGATCTAAGGAAATTATTTGAATGCAATACTTATTTAAGTCTTCTTGAGTACTCAAAGAAAAATGACTCCCTTGAGTAAATTACCAAAATATCACAATTCCCAACTCTGATTTTTGGATATAGATATAGCTTTGTATACCAATGCCTGAATGCATATTTCATATACAAAATTATATAGTAGAAGAAATTTAATTTGCACATTATTTGCACATGCAAACTGAAATGGAATATTGGAGCAACTGACTTCATAATTTAGCTTTCAACATAATTTCACTGGAAATATACAGATATTTGACTTTAAATTGAAAGTGTGTGTATATGCCTTATGTTTTAATTAATATTATCATTATTTGGAAAACACTATATCCTTGAAACTTGTTTTTACTTGCGATACATTAAGTAATCAGTATCCTGACATCTTGAGTTAAATTTTTTTTTTGCATGTGTCATGATGGAAAACAAAAGATGAAACAAAATATGCATGTATTTCCTTGTACTCATGCATTGAGTAATATATCTCATAATTTAGCTATGATACAAATATTTACTTCATACATTCACAGAAAAAATAGATGCCAATATCTAAGATATTTCAGTAATTATAAACATTATTTCTTATTGTTTGTTGAAAGATTAAATTAGAAAAATTCAATTTTTTTGACTTTTGAGATTTGAATTCTTTCTGACCTATTTAAAGACGAGAAAAAGATTTCGGTAGTAATAAGAAGCTGTTGAGTCAATTATCCTGATGATCCAGCCTCTTCAAAACATAAAAATAAACACATTAATTGAAGCAAAAGAAATCAATAGTTACTGCTTCCTCATTTCCACTTTACTTAGAAAGAATGAAGGTTTATTCTGTTTTTGTTTTTTAATTCCCTCCCATCTTCTGTTTGGATTACAGCACAAGAAACCAAATAAAGCACTGGCTAAACCAGAAGGGCAGATCTCTAGGCTTAAAGGAATGATTAGTTTCTATTACAATTCAACACTGTACTGAAAGAATCCCTGGAAACTCAGAATGCTGGCATCATAATCACAGCACTGTGAGCCAGCTTGACACCCACCTTCATTATTTCACAATTTGTGGATTTGGGAATAGAGATTTGCCCTGTGGCACAAGAGGGACGACCTCAAGTGGGAAACTGGAATGTCGTTCTGACCTCCACTACACCTGGGAATTCTTCCTTTCCCCTTGCCTGGACAAACTTTGCCCTCTTCCTGGCTTTCACAGCTGTATATTATAGGAAAATACCATAACAAACATATCTACTTTATTAAAACTACAGTTTCAGTGCATGAGACACATTTTATGTTATTCTGTCCTGCTGATGCCTAAAACTTCAACTTCAACATAATCCAGTGAGGATCATCCTCAAATGATTATATTTGGATTCTTTAGATTAAAATATCCAAATACCTGGTTAGCCTCTCTCAATTATCACAGAAATAGACATTCAAACCGTTAAAATCCCCTAATTACCTTTGATCACTATGCTGTAATTCATCTTAATTTAGGTTCCCCAAATGCTGACTGAGACAACTAATATCCACAATCAAAAATCAAATTAAAGGCAATTAAATAATTTCTTCATTTAAGAATTGCAACCGGAATAGCAAAAGAGCACAAACCTACCTTTTAAGATGTGGTTTTGAAAGCTTCTTATCTTCCTCCTTCCCTCCCTCATTCATTCCTTCCTCCCTCCCTCCCTCCCTCCCTCCGTCCCTTCCTTCCTTCCTTCCTTCCTTCCTTCCTTCCTTCCTTCCTTCCTTCCAACAAAAACAATCATGACTTCCCTGGAAGGAAGTTTGAGAACCATTGCAAAACAATTGGCTGATCTTTGAGAGTGATCAATGCAGCTTAATTAAATTACAAAGGCATAGCTTAACAATGATTTTTAAGAATTGCCATGTCTTAAAATTGCACTGCAGTGTTGATATATGAGAATTTTAGACTACATTTGCTTCCGACTATTGGGTATGAGTTCATAACTAATTTCGTACAATACGTATTGTAATGTCATTGAGGCTATCAGTCTGGGTTGTGTGCAGGTTATATCAAAGAGCATTCAATGATGTGGAGACCTGGTGATTGAAATCTTAATTGAAATCACAATTATATTTCTTAAAAGAAACATTAAATACAGGTTAGGATGTTTTATTCATTAACCACCTCACCGCAGATTTATTACTAGGCTTTTGAGAAAACTCATCATCAAAATAATTATATCTTGCAGATTAGTATAGGATTTAAGCCAATTTGCTGATTTATAGAAAGAAAAAGTTGGTATTTACAGTTTGAAACAGTGGTGTGAGTATTTAAGGAATTGAAGCTTCCAGTATAAATTCACAAAATCATCAAATAACACTTGTTTTCTATATTTAAAAAATATATATATAAGAAAGCCTTTGTGGAAAGAGCTAGACTGTTTTCCCTCAGCAAATTGCAGAGAAATAATTCAGATAGAAAAATATATATTCTAAGGGAAGATGAGCAATTCATTTAGAAAACAAGATTTCCAAGGAACCAGCTGGAGAACGTGGACTTCTGAAGCATTACACTTACTTTGCCCAGGAGATCTTCCCATTGCCGGGGCTCCTTCTTTGGTGGAGAGGCAGCATCAGGTGGGGGAAAGAGCACGAGAACACCCCAATTTGCTGGGAAGCTGTGTGAAGCCACACAAGTTACTTTAATCTCTCCGAGCCTGAGTTTTCTATTGAGAAATTTAAAATATTTATTTATCCTGAGAGACACTGTAAACATTAGGGGAAATATAAATTCGAGAGTGTATTTATAAAAAGTTTTGAAATGAATTATATCTGTTATCTGATTAACTCCAGAGAATGACTTTCAAACTCCTCAGTCTCCCATTTAAAGTCTTCTTTATTATTCAGCCAATAAATATTTATTGAGCATCTTTGGTGTACCCTATACTCTGGCCCATCATCTTTGTTGTCACATCTTTATATAAATAGATGCTGGTCCTCATAATCAGGGCATTTGTATTTCTGCATTTAAGTCTTTACAAATTGAAAGAAAATGGTATTTCTGCATTTTATATTTATTCTTGTATGAATGAACTCATACACTCTGTCCTCCATGTAGTCTTGCCTGTGTAACGCATCTTTGTCTCTTCCCAGTGATGGCCTCTCAGTACCTGCATAGTATCACTTATGTCTGTGTTAACCTACTTTGAACTGGTTCTCAATCTTTGGCATGTATTGGTATCAGTTGGAGAGTTTCCCAAAACTACAGATTTCAATTCTCCATCCTCAGGTACTGGGTGGGTCTAGGGTGGGGCCCAGGAGACTGTATCCTTAGTTAAGCACCATAGGTGATTCCATGGAGCTGGTTTCCAGATGAGATGCAGAGAAATAGTTCTGTGCTGTGTTTCTCATCTTTGAATCATTACAGGGTCTGCACCTTCTCAAGGAAAATGTATCTCCCTTGAGGGGAGCACCCAGTATTACGATCTTTTATTCTTACCTGCCAAGATGCTTAGAAGAGAGCTGAACATGACTCTCTGGTACTAAATTAATTTTTAGGCCCTTTAAAAAAAAAAAATCAGAAGTTCTAGGTACAAAGTCAGACATGTAGGTGAAGCATGTGAAATGAACAGTTTAGAATTTCCATATTTCTTTTGAAAAGAAAAACTATGATTTAATAAGAGTTTAAATAACTACATTAGTTCACCTGACAAATGCCTTTTGTATTCCAAGTGTGTTGAAATAATTAGTGCTCTGACTTTGCTACTTACTACCTACATGATGGTGTCTTGCCACTTAACTTCTTTAAACATCAGTTTCCTAATATCCATTATGGGTTTAATAATAGTATCCTCCTCAGAAAATGATTTTGTGATGGATACATATTATTTTAAAAAAATCTACAAACTATAAGAAAGCATTGGTTAGAACTGAGGTATGAGGAATTTTGATAATGTTTGCTTAGGCTGAACTCTAGAACAATGGATAATAGTAAAATTATTAGTGACTATACAACAGGTATTTTTCAACTTATGAATGATTTGTGTTCCAAAATTTCATTCATTTTGTTTAAAAATTTCAGTGTCACTTTGGAAGGAAATAGACACCTAGAGAGTCAATGTAATGCATGGTCGCTTGGTTCCAAAAGGTTCTTAAGAACTTATTTAACCAAAGTGGCTAAATATACTATGACTTGTCCAAGCAAATCTTTAGAACCTGAGACTCAGATCATGCATATATAATAAAAAGGGGCTTTTTGCTACTTTTTGAGCCATCATGTACACTCTAGTTATAATTTCAAAGTGTGTGAATTTGTCATTGATTAACTCCCAGATCTCTTTCCCTGCCCTCTAAAAGTTGCTTCCTAGGCCCCCAGGTCAACTGAAACTTTTATCACCTTAAACATCACATTACAAGAGATTGCCGAGTGTGCCCCCAAATTGCAGTGTTGCTTGCCTTTTAAAATTATTCCCTTCCCTTCTATCGCATGTCTCTTACTTCAGTGTTTCTAAACCCAACTGGCAAAAAGAGGAGAGCTGACTGACTGACCTTAGATCTCTAACCCACTTGGAGAGTTGTATTAAAGGATATTTAATGCAAGTGAATATCTACTATGGAGGAACAGTCCGTATGTGTCTGGTGGGGGGAGGGGTGGTAATTTTGGCAAGAGTGGGGAACAATACAACAAGCCATCATATTTGCACAGGTGCCCCTGCAGGGGCTGCTGTTAAGCTGTTACTTATTTTCAGTTTCTTTCATTTTGTTATTTCTGAGCTCCTAGGCGCATATATATATGTATATATATATTTTATCTATGCAAGCTTTTCTCATTGAGGAGCTTTCTCTGCATAATGAAAGCAAGAGTTAGGGAGAAGCAGGGCAGAGGCAGCTGTTTGGACACTGGTAATTAGGAAGTAGAGTATTAATACATTTTGGGAAATTCAGTTAAAAAAATCTAAATGATTTAAAAGGGGATGATCCGTATTTCTGTAACTTCTATTTGTATGGTAATTGTACTGCGTAATGCAGATTAAGGGTATGCCCATCAGCTCTGGGACCTAAATTAGACATAAAGTTGTTTAGACTTGAACAGGAATAACACTATATGAAATAGTTCTATGCAAATTTATCCTAAAGCTCAGAGAGCTGTAGGTCAAGGAGGAAAGTTAATAATTCACATGTCTAGCAATTTGAAGACGTATGTGATCACTGTGTGTGTGTGTATGTATGTGTGTGTGTGTGTGTGTGTATGTGTGTGTGTATATATATATATATATATATATATATATTTATAGGAAAAGTTGTCCCTTTACATCTATTCTCAGTCATCATTGGCTTTTTCAAGATTAGTACCTGAGCTACAGATACATCTGATATATAAATGCTGTGCAAAAAAATGTAGATGCCTGAACAATTATGGCTGCTTTACTCTAAAAATTGAATTGCCTTGACCAAGTGTTAAGGGATGGAGTGAAAGGAAATTATTAGCACAGCGGGTGACAGAAGGAGGCCCGGGAAACAGCATCAAGTCAGTGATGACTGGTTTCCAAAACACATTCCCAGAGCACACAGGTTCTCATTCTTGGCTATTTAAAAGTTACCTTGGTAACGTCCTCTATATCTCATAAGGCAGAGTTCAGACCCCAAATGAAGGCAGGCAATCTGAAAGGGGCAGTTAGTTTATTCCATGATTCAACTATTAGAATGATACAGAACATTCTTATCTTGAATCCCTGTACTACATCTTGTCCCAAGTTATTTCTTTAGGGAAAAGTAATGAGATTTTATTTATGTAGGATTTTAGCAAATTTTGTTATTTTTGTATGACCTTATATCTTTACATTTAGAATTCCTCTTTCAGGAAGTATTTTTTACTTAAATATTTTGAGATCCAAGACAATGTGAAAACAACCAGAATCCTCAAGAATTGGATCCTCTTTGTTATTTAAAAAAATCTGGTCAAAGGTGGTGGGATCAAAATGATACTTCTACTGTTTATCCAGAGAAATACAATTTTAAAACTCTCATCCTATCAGAGTCTCACTGGATTGATCTTTGAGAGTGAACATTAAGTGTTCTAATGATGTTTCCATTGGTGTGAAGGACAAATCATTGATAACTAAAACTCATCCTCTCTGGCATGTAACATAGACTTCTTTTGACTATTTTACCACAACTACTCCCCATCAGCTCTTGTTAATTTGGACATCCAACATTTAGGATGAGAAACCCTGGCCAAATGGAAGAGGTAGCTGGTGCCATTACTGGAGCGTTAGGAGGTGATTGGAATCAGAAGGACGCTTGACTTGTCATGCTCATCACGAGATGTAGGTTGCCATATACTGAACCATGTAAAAGCTGGAATTCTCTTGTTGGCCTATGGGAAAAAATAAAAACCTGAAATTTTTTTTTTCCCCAAAACTTTTAGTGAAAGTCTTTCTTAAATGAACCAGGGACTTTTCATGGTATAGCAGTTAAATTCCGATAAAAGTAATTGCTGAGTCCTTCTCTGTAATAAGATGCTTCTCACTGTACAGGACTAAAATCGTAGAAATAGAAAGTGATCAGACTTCTAGGCAGTTTCCCCAGGGCATTTTGTTTAATTATTTAAAGAAAGAAGTTCATGATTGCTGCTTTCTTATGAAATGAAGGGCAAATATTTTTTTGCTTGGAAGTTGGATTCTAGAAATTTAGCTATCAAAGTATTTAGATAAAAACAAAATACAAACCATGCCATAATTAATTACAAAATTAATATAGTAAGTTTTGTTTTTATTGACTTTATTACTGTAATGTCCCCCTTCACGTAATTTCATTTTCCTTAGCTTAGAGACCTGTAAATATTAGCAACTACTATTTCTTTTGCCAAAATGGAAAAATCCTCAAAAATATAGTGTGTTTCTTTAATTATTCAGTACACACACAAAAGCCTAAGGCACATATAGAAAAAATATTTTCTCAAACTTAGTGGAGTTCACTTTTCTTTGAATTGGTAATAAAACATTTTAAATTTATCTTTAGAATTATCATTCCATAGTGAGAAAGAAAACTAATCATCACATACTTCCATCCTGTTTGGAAGAAAAAGACTTTAGCTTTGTTTCAAGTTTATTAATATTTTATGCATAGGAAAATAGTACTTTTTGTTTAGTGTTTGTACTTATATTTTCTCAGACCTCAATGTGGCCATATATTTTCATTTCTCAAAGCAAAGAGGAATATATTAAATGCAAAATATTTTATTTAAATGCAAATGTTAGAGTTGAAAATAACAGAAGGGATTTGAAGGAATGACTTGCTATGGCTCTTATGAATAAGATCATTAAAACTGAAGAAGTACTGGTCCCATCACAGATGACTTTATTTTAAGATGTTACAACAAACGGATTGTTCAGGCAAACTGTTAAATTCTATCTTACATGTCTATTTTTAGACAAAGAATAGGTAAAATGTCTTTACAAAAATGTAACACCAGCCATAGTAAATATTGCAGTTTTAAATTTGTATTCCAAAGGCACAATTTCAAGGCTTAGAAGACTAAAAATAAAATATGACAATCTGCAGCATTTACCAATTCCAGAAGATAATATTTAATTTTATCAAAATCTTTCCAGAAATGGCCTTGTGAATGTTATTCCACTCAATGCTCACAGAATTGTGCTGAGCCTGAGTTGGTGCTCGCTTTTCTTTTACGACTGATATTGTTGTCTCCAAGTGTGTGATGAAGTTAACAGATATGTCCTCATGTATTTGTATTTCTCAAACCCATTAATACTTAAACTTGCTGAGATTCTTGAAATTTTACCTATGGGGAACAGAATTCCCAAATCCACCTAGCAACAGGCCCCCTAAGGCAGCAGTGGGTCTATGATTCAGAAATGTAACTGCGGTAACCCACAATGGGGAACGATCAATCAAACAGTCCTAAATTTAAGCAAGAATTCTTTTAATGTTTGATCCAAAGTTTCCCTATGTTCTTTGAAGTTCTCTCAATTTTTTCAGTATACAAGAGTCTCATAAATCCTATACATAGAGTTGTCCAAGATCTTTCATTAAATCTGGCATGCAATCCCCTCAAGAGAATGCGATGGCAGAGCTTTTGCGTATGGACTTAGAATGAGGTTTCACTTTGTCATTTCAGAGGAATAATAGTTTCTGGCCCTGATAACACACTATGCCAGTGTTTTGCCTCTATGGCCACTTTGTTAATGACTAAATAACCTTGACTTGGTCAGACTAAAGAAGGCTGGCTTAATTCATGAGCCAAAATAGCCCCTCCTTTTCCATGTGGCCTCTACTAAAACCATCATTCATCCATGAAGGTTAGAGCCTATAGCTGGGTAGATGAGCATTGGTTGGAGCGGGGGCTGGAAACAGTTTTGCTGAGTATCCTAGGCACAGATTCCATCGCATGGATGCTTACACCGGGTTGACGTTGGTGATGAGAAATTTATCCACATCTGCATTGCTTCAACAGTCATCAAATGTCCTAAAATGGCAGAGAACTAGAACATTTTTAATCAGCTATCAAGGAGTCTGGTAGCTAAATAGGCTACTACTGTGACATGAGTTATTAAGGCCTGTTCAGAATTATTTGGAGATGTTTTATGCCCTCCTTATTCTCTTATTTAACAATTACAGTCATGCCCCAGAGTGATAGGGATGCAGAGGGCAATGTTGCTGAGATCGCCAGGTTGTAATCCTTCACGGCTGTGTATGCTGTCATCATCAGCTAATTAAAGTCAGAACCTAAGGAAGTAGTATGTCACTTTCCAAACCCTGTCTACCCTTTAAACTAAAGTATTTGTTTAGCCAATGATGCCCCTGCTGTCTCCGATCCATACCCCCATATGGTAACTGAATTGGATTTTCACTCTCATGGATTGGAGAATGTGACATCTGAAAGCAACAGAGGAGCAAATCACCATGATGTGATCTGAAGGACAGCTGTTCTAATCAAATTTCAGATGTTTGGTGGCACAAATCCCAAGAAGCAATTGGCACAAAATGACATAGTCTAAAAATAGAGCATGAACTAACTCCTTCTCTCTGTATCTGACTAGTTAGGAAAGAAGTGGATGCAGTCATTTGTTTCTCAAAAGAGGAAACTAAGAACTGAATGAAGATTTGCATGAACATGCATATGATTGAGAATGCCCTTTGCATGAGGAATAAGTGACCCGATCATTCTTAGTGAAGGCACTACATGTGAGTTCTAGGTCCTGAATGACTTTTAAAAATCATACTATATCTGATTGCCCTCCTGTTTTGGTACTCTCTCAGATTTGAGAGATCATCTTGAACATTTTTCTCACTTAAAAAAATCCTTAAAATAGACTACCCCCAAGTAAAAAGCTTCCTCTTGAATCACAGTAATTGATTATTTTAAGTTATTCATAGAAATGTAAAAACCACTGTCTTTCTTAAGTTCTCATTGTTTTTGACAATTATAAAGTTCATCTTACTTGGCTTGTCATTGTTCAAATATATAATATTAATATTCAAAAAGAAAATTGAACATAGGGTGCTTGTGACCATTTAGTAGAATTTCCTCATTTTACAGTAAGAAAACAGTGTCCCTGAGGATTTAATTGTCTTGTCTTTGTTATCTGTTACAATGAATATATACTCTGCAAAGCATTCTAGAATGTTAGTTGTTATTTCTTCTATGTTGCAATGCATAGAAAGCTTATTACTATTTGTAGTATTGTTACTAGATTATACTATTATAATACACATACCATTATTACTCTTTTTATTATTATTATTTATTTATGCATTAATAGAAACTGGCATTTTCTTTTATTTAAGCATGTGCTAAAAATTTAACCTATATTCCAGAATATTTTTCACACAAACTTTATCACTTTTATAGACACCACTTTTTTTATAGGCATTCATTTCTAAGGCTATATAGCATATCATCATTTATGTATACCACAAATTATTTATGCATTTTATTTTTGTGGACATTGGGGTTGTTTTGCATTGTTACTATGATTAAAATATGCTCTGAACTTGTTAGTACATGTCTCCCTGTGCCCTTGTTAACATTTTGTAACTGTGGAGTGGAATTGTTGAGATACAAGTTGTTTGTGTCCTCAATAGATTCATTTAGTTTATATAGATTATTTTCCAAAGTGCCCTTGCCAGCTTAACTTCTTCTCAGCAGTATTTTACAATTCTTGCCAATTCTTGTTAACAGCATTTAAAAAACTGAAGCCTGACATATAAATAGTAATGAGTATAAATAATAAGTATACATCTGTATGAATTTCCACTTAGTGGATATACCCATTACTCAGTATCCAGGTCAAGAAATAGAACATACCAGTATCCCAGAAGCTTCCACTAACTCCTTCCCAGTTGCTACTTTACCACAAAGATAGCCACTGCTCTCATTTATAGCATTATGAATTACTTTTGCCACTTTTCCAATTTCGTATAAATGAATTGCATAAGATGAACTCTTGTTTCTGACTTCTGTTTCTCAACATGTTTGTGAGATGTATTCATATTGTTGCATGTAGCAAAAGTTTGTTCATTCTCATTATAGAATAATGTTCTATTGAATAATATTGCACAATTTTCCATTCTGTTGAGGATGAACAATAGGATTGAATCCAGATTTGGTTGTTACAATTATTGCTGCTTGAAAATCTGTGTATATGTCTCTTGTTGACTATGTATAAATTTATGTTATGTCCATACATAAAGGTGGGATTGATGGTACAGAGCATATTATGTATACGTTTTGCTTTAGCAGACACTGCCAGTCTTTTTTCCAAAATGGTTGTATCCATTTGCTCTCCCACCAGCAGAGTGTGATAATGCTGGTACAACATCCACATCACCTTTGGTGTTGTCTCTCTTTTACATTTTAGCCATTCTAGTGTGTGTGTACTTGTATCTCACTGTGGTTTTAATTTGTCTTTCCTTGATCATTAATGGGAGAAGTTATTTGAATATATGTACTGGTTATTTGGGAGCATTCATATTTTAAAGTGCCTGTTTACTTCCTTTGTCCATTTTTCTATTGTTTTTCTTTTTCTTATTGGTTTGTACCATTTTAACTATATTTTAGATATTATCTTTAGGTCAATTTGTATGTTGCAAATAAATATTACCATCCTATGGCTTGTAATTTCACTTAAAGATGTCCTTTCGTGAACTTTTCATAAACTTCAAGGAATTTTAAAATTGATGGAGTCTCTATTTATGGCTAATGTTTTATGTTCTGTTTAAATTTTTGCCTACACCAAAAGTCATAAACATATTCTATTTTGGTTTCTAGAAACTTTAATATTTTGGCTTTTATTTTAAAATATTATTATATTTTGTATTTAGAGTTTTCTGTATGCTGAGTGGTGAAGGTCAAGAGTCATTCCCCCTCTCCCACATTGATATCGCACTGGCTCAACACCATTTGTGGAAAATAGTATTTTTCCATATTGCTTTACAGTATTTTGTCATAAATCAATTGTCCATCAATTGAGTCTGGTTCAGAGATATGTATTCTTAACCATTTGTCCATTTATCTGTGAATACCCACACTGTCTTAATGATTAAATCTTTGTAATAAATGTTAATGTATTGGAGAACAACTTCTCATAGCTTGACAGTCTTCTTTTTGAAAGTATATTGGCTATTCTTGGCTCTTTGCTTCTCCATTAGAATTAGCTTTCCTGTCAAGGCTCTGCTTTCTTTCTCTTTCTCTCTCTCTCTCTCACACACAGAGGTACACAAGCAATTGGGATTTTGATTTTAATTGCATTGAGTCTACAGAACTTATATGTTTTATGTTGCTGTATTTCATCTCCTCATATTTCATAATTGAAATATGGGAATATACATTATTATTGCATATTATTTTATATTTGGTAAACTTGTTAAATTCATATGAATACTAAATAATTTTATATAAAACTTTTGGATTTTTTAATACACAATCCTGACATCTATTTTTAATGTGGACTTTTTTCCCATTCTTTATCTGTGTATGTGTGTGTGTGCGTGTCTTGCCTTACTGTAATGGATAAATCTCCTGTTCAACATTGAACAGCAGTCAAGATAAGACGACATTCTAGATCTTTAAGAAAACACTTTCAATCTTTCACCATTTGATATTGTGCTTGTTCCAATATTTGGCTGGATTCCCTTATCAGATTGAATTACTGCCCTATTGTTAGGTTTTTATATTATTTAAATTTTTGATCAAGGATGGATGTTGAATGTTATCAAACGCTTCTTATCCATTAAGCCTATATGATTGTTATTTTGTGAAATTTCTGTGCAATTGTGTCTGTGGATTCCAAGATAATAAACTGTTTACAGCTTCACATTAATTCACTTGATCTGCCTGATTCCTTTACTTCATGGAAGACATTTTAGAGGGAATATTGGGCACAATAGAATAACTGTTTTAGTCTGAATACACTATAAAAATTAACAAAATATGATGTCTATGATTGCAAGACAAAATTAACCTCTGTTTGCATAACCCAAGTTTGTATGATCTTTGGCTTTGTTTAGCAAGAAAGACAAGCAGAATAGTGGACACTCCTCCCTCTAAAATGAACTGGGAAGAAAATAAAATTGAATTTCCATGAGAAAGGAAAACAATTTAATCAATTACAAGGAGAAGTTGATAGATTCAGGTAATTTGGGAGCTTGTACGTATGTAACTGTGATTAGATTCAGGAGACAGTAAGCTTTTATCTGAATATATTGAATTAGCATGTTTTATTTTAACTAAGTGGCTTTACTATCTTTCAGACCACCAACCTAAAAATCAATGCTTCACATTCAACATGTATTCCCATCAAGTGCCAGTTTTTTATTCTAGTGTCTGAATCTGGGTAGTAGGGCACTGCATTTTGGCCAATGGTCAATAAAGGGGCTTCCTTACATGATTACAAAGACTCTTAAGGTTAGCCTGTGACTTCCTACCTGACTTCATGGCCATGTTCAATTCTAGAGTTTCCTATGTCTCTGGGACCCTCACTATCCCTGTTCTAGACTAATTTTTCTGCTCCTATTTAATGCATGAATCATATTCACAAGTTATTTTGGGTTATTTCTATTCTTTGGTGAAGTTCAGGTTTTTGACCTGGATTTAGAAAAGGCTCTTTTTTAGGGGTTAAAATCATTTAAGAGATTGCCTTTATTCTAACTCCCAAAGAGGTTGTGTCTTTTCTGAGCTGTTCCAAGTATATGCTTTTATCTCTAATGATTATGTAGCCTTAAATTTGAGATCACATCTTTACTTAAAATCTTTCCATAGCAGGTAATTTTTTTTCTAGTTTTCAGAAACAGAAAGAATTTCAAAGAATTCTTTCATATTCTTATTTTAATCTGTGAACAATAATTTGCACAATTTGGGCCTTTAGCAAAAAGTTAATAGAGATATACATTCTTTGTGTATTTATCTATTTATGTATCTATTCTATTCTATTCTATTCTATTCTATTCTATTATCTAGCTATTTAATTTTATTGTTTAATCAGTTTTAAAGAATCTTTTACTGGATTTAACAAATGCCTGATATTTTGACTTTCATTAAGAACACATCTGGTTCCTGGGAAATTTCAGAATTTTTAGCCTACACTTCTTAAGAATCTGAGTCATGAAAAAGGCTGCTATATTGAAAACATGGTGTTATTTTTTGCTGAACAAAAATTGATTTTAATAGTATAAGTATGTTCTGAGACTACAATGAAAGCAACCGAAAATATGACAGTAAAAAACTGAAATATTGTCATAAATGTAATTGCATGGAAGGAATTTGTGATATGAAAGTAAATGGAAATAGTCATGGTGATGATGATGACGGTGCTAAACTATAATAACAATCTTGGTACAAATTTGAACCAAGATGAATTTATTCTAAATTTAGAAAGCAAGTGGCTGTTTAAGTATACTTTTTAGAAAACTGCATGCATCTTTTACTCTATTGAAACTTGAAGCGATTTGCCTTCCTTGCAGAACAAGTTTATTTCCAGATTGGGGAGTAGTTGGTAAAGGATCACACGCCAGTAACTTTCCTTTTGCCTGAGAAACCATCATGGCAAGTAATTTGAAAAAATTCCAGGGTCAGACTAAAAGCTATTTAGTGAAGTCTAGAATTCAGGAATCCTGATCTCTGGTGAGTGATTGCCTTTATGATCTTAGACTTGTCACTTCTGTCTTTTGATGTTTTATCTTCACACAGAACTATTCATGGTTCTAATCACACTTGTCTATTTCATTATAGCACTGGAAGATTAATTGCTAAATATCTGCCTAGTGCTTAGGGAAAAAGTTAATAAAAAACAGCTGCCAAAAATGTTGCACTATCATTTTTTTTTTTTAAATATCAGAGTATCTGGTAGGCTTTTCCACACATTTCAACTGTCAAAATCCTGCTCATCTTCCAAGAGAAGCTTAAATTTTACCTTCGGTCATGAAGTTGTCCCTTGTCTTCAGATAGAATAAATCAACATCTTCTCTTCAGGGCTTCCAAAAACTTTGTTGCAAAAGAGCTCAGTCTTTTTTGTATCTCAGTTAGTTGTGTACAGGTCTGTATATACAACATTCTTTCTATTCAAAATGTTCTTTGATGATTTCCTATTGAACAAATTAGAAATGCCCAAAATTTCCTAGGTCACATTTCAGAGAATTCTAGTTTTATTTATTGCTTTATATATCCAGTTAAAATTGTTAAGTTGTTACTTGTTAAAACATTATCAGAAAAGCTTTCCTCAACCAACTCTAGACCAAAGAGCAAACCAATGGATGGAGCTAGGTTAATAAAAATATCCCCCCAAACAAGCAAACAAAAAACAAAAACTATGATGAAATAAGAACAGCATTCATTTTGATTGAGTTGACAAAGATGGAATTTGTAGACATTATTCTGGAGTGAGGAAAGTCTACAAAATTCAAGTATTTCATTACTTATCAGACTTTAGTAACAATAAAAAGGGGAAATTGGATTTGTGAATATTGAAATTAAGTACATATGAATGACCATTCTAGTTCACATCTAGGACTTATTTGCTCCCTTGTTATAATGCTTCTTTGTGAAAGAGAATTGTTATTTTATCCTTCCTAATTTTAACATATTCTGGTCCACGATATTTTCAGTTTAGAACTTTTATTGTCAATAAAGTTTATCCTAATCAACACAGTCTTTTTCCCTGCTTCAATATCTTTCCTAATAGCATAAAGATGAACAAGGGGAGGGGCAAGATGGTAGCATAGAGAAGTGTGGAGTTTAGTCAGTCCCCTGAGCAACTAATAAACAACCAGGAACAAATAGTAAAGAATTTGGAATAACTGCTGGGGGCAACCGTGACTGTCCACAAATCATGCACCAACTTGGATTGGGAGGAATGTGTGAGATTGCAGCATAGAATCTGTAAGTAAAAGCTGCGTAAACGCACCAAGAGCCCCCTTCCCCCATGGCAGCGTACGCTGCAAAATCTCACTGTGGTAGAGAGCAGCACTTTCTGAGCGAGTGAATATAGCTCAGCTGAGCACCAACTGGGGTTTTAATTAACAAATGTGGACTGCTGAATACAAGCTACAAACCCCCAACAAACAGAAAGAGGCTTTGTGATGACTGAACCAGAAGACTCAGCTGTCCTGGGAGGGGGAGCCAAGAAGACCAGGTGTTACTTCTGGCTTCTGAGTGAAACTGGGGGGCCATGTACTGTCTCCAAAAGAGGGCTTTCTGTCCCTTATTCTCTCTTTCAACCTGAGGGGCTCAGTGGAGAGAACTGCAGCCATTTTCAGTTCACAGTACTTTGACCCAGACAGGGGAGTAGACAAAAGAGTCAGAGAGACCACAACTTAAATGCAGATAACTCCCTAGGGGGTGTATCTTCCCTAAGAATAAGGAGGTGGGGCCCAGCTTTCCCTTCAGAACTAGACCCCAAGGTCTGGGGGAAAACAGCCAAAATGGAAACTAAGGCGGCCACATCTCCTTACACCAGTTGGGAGTGACAGGCTGACAGATTAGGAAAAGAACAGCAACTGGAAACCTCACAGGAAAGTCTGTCATTCCTCTAACATAAACCCTAAATATAGCCCCATTCTGAGACCTGAACCCATTCTGGTCTGGGAAAATCTCACTGGGGTAACCAAGGAAACCAGATGCCTAGACAACAGAAAACTGCAATCTATACTAGGAAAAATGAAGATATGGCCCAGTCAAAGGAACAAAGTTACACCTCAATGAAGATACAATTGAGACATTGTTTCACTTTAATGAAACAATCTATTAAATATTTTCAAAGAAATATGCTAAATCAAATCAAAAACCAAATAAATGAGTTCAGAGAAGATAAAACAAAAGAGACAAAGGCTATAAAGGAAACACTGGGCAAATATAAGGTAGAAATCAAAAGTTTGGAAAAACAACTGGCAGAATCTATGGAAATGAAAGGTAGAACACAAGAGATAAAAAAACACAATGGAGACATACAATAGCAGATTTCAAGAGGCAGAAGAGAACACTTAGGAACTGGAGAACAAGACATCTGAAATCCTACACACAAAAGAACAGATAGAGAAAAGAATGGAAAAAATGAGCAATGTTTCAGGGAATTGAATGACAACATGAAGTGCATTAATGTATGTGTCATGGGTGTCCCAGAAGGAAAAGAGAAGGGCAAAGGGGCAGAAGCAATAATAGAGGAAATAATCAATGAAAATTTCCCTTCTCTTATGAAAAACATAAACTTACAGATCCAAGAAGTGCAGCAAACCCCAAACAGAATAGATCTGAATAGATCTACATCAAGATACTTAATAATCAGATTATCAAATGTCAAAGACAAAGAGAGAATCCTGAAAGCAGCAAGAGAAAAGTGATCCATCATATAAAAAGGAAGCTTGATAAGACTATGTGCAGATTTCTCAACAGAAACCATGGAGGCCAGAAGGAAGTAGTGTGATATGTTTAAGATACTGAAAGAGAAAAAACACCAACCAAGAATCCTATATCCACCAAAACTGTCCTTCATATATGAGGGAGAGTTTAAAATATTCTCTGACAAACAGACAATGAGAGAGTTTGTGAGCAAGATACTTGCACTACATCAAATACAAAAGGGAGCACTACAGACAGATAGGAAAACACAGGAGTGAGAGGTTTGGAACATAATTTTGTGTGATGGTAGCACAGCAATGTAAGTATACTGAACAAAGATGACTGAGTATAGTTGAAAGAGGAAGGTTAGGAGCATGTGGGACACCAGAAGAAAAGAGGAAAGATAAAGACTGGGACTGTATAACTCAGTGAAACCTAGAGTGATAAAATGTACAAATATGTTTTTACATGAGGGAGAACAAATGAATGTCAACCTTGCAAAATGTTAAAAATAGGGTGGTATTGGGGAAAAATACAATGAATGTATACTAGAGACTATAGTTAATAGAAACTTTGTATTGTGCTTCCTCTAATGTAACAAAGGCAATATACCAAAGCTAAATGCCAGTAGAGGGGAACATAAGGGAGGGGTATGGGGCTCTTGGGATTGGTGATGTTGTCTGACTCTTTTATTCTACTTTAGTTTAATTCTATCTTTCCTTTCATTGCTTTTTAACTGTCATGTTTTTTTCTCTTTCTTTTTCTTTTTCTTTTGTCTCTCTACCTTCTTTGACTCTTTCTCCTTCTTTATGGAAGAAATGGAGATGTCCTTATATAGATAGTGGTGATGGTGGTGAATACATCAATATGTAACTATACAGTGAACCATTGATTGTTTACTTAGGATGGAAAGTATGATGGGTGAACAGAATCATCTTTAAAAAAATGGGTTGATGAAGAAACCTTGAGGACACTACATTGAGTGAAATAAGTCAGACACATAAGAACAAATATTGCATGGTCTCAGTGATATGAACTAATTATAATATGTAAACACATAGACATGAAATATAAGTTAACAGGATATAGAATGAGGCTAAAAAATTGGGTGTGGTTGCTTATTATGAGCAGAGTGTTTGAACCGAAGTGTTTGGAAGTGGACAGAGGTGATGGTAGCAAATTATTTTGAGAATAACTAACAGTGTTGAATAGTGTGTGAATGTGGTGGAAAAGGGAAGCTTAGAGTCATGTATGTCACCAGAAGGAAAGTTGGACGTTAAAATATGGGAATATATAAAACAGTGAAACTTATCATGGACACTGTCTGTGATTAACTGTACAAATATTAGAAATCTCTTTCATGCACTAGAACAAATGTATGACACTATAACTAGAAGCTAATTATAGAGAGTTATATTGGAAAAAATATACCTATTGCAAACTATATACTGCAGTCAACAGTATATTAACATTCTTTCAACAGTAACAATGTACTACACCAATACTATGAGTCAATAATGGAGGAGGGGCAGTTAGGGGTAGGGAAGGAATTGAGTTCTCTTTTTTGTCTTTATTTCTTTTCTGGGGTAATGAAAATGTTCTAAAAATTGGAAAAAAATTAATTCTGATGATGGATGCACAGCTGTATAATGGTACTGTGGGCAATTGATTCTGCACTTTGGATCTTTGGATAATTGTATGGTATGTGAACAATCTCAATAAAATAAAAGGTAAAAAAATATGAACAAATGTTAGGTGGCAACTGGGGATATTGATTTTATTAAGTATAGATTTCCTTTATTACTATATTAGAAAAGGAAGAATATTTTAAGGAAATTAATAACATTATAAAGTACATCTCTTAAATATCCAGATTTAGGCATCAGTCTTTTGGGGGCAGACTTATTATGGTTGGGATCTTTTGATTAGGTTGTTTCCATGGGGATGTGACCCACCAAACTGTGGACAAAATTTTTTGATTAGATTATTTCAACAGAGGTGTGACCCTGCCCATTCAAGGTGGATCTTGATTAGTTTACTGGAGTCCTTAAGATAGCTCAGGGGCTGACACGGATCCAGACACTTGGAGATGCAGATGGAAAGTCATTTGGAGATGTTAAGCTAGTCTAAGAAGCACAGTGTTTGCCCCAGAGAAGCTAAGGGAGGACCCCCAGATGCTTAGAGAGAAATGCCCTGGGCAAACAAGCAAAGATGCATGGCAGCTGAGAGAGAGAAGCTAAGAGAGACAGAAGCCCAGAGACATTTTGGAGAAAGCTACTTTGAAACAAGAACCCAGGAGCAAAGGACCAGCAGATGCCAGCCATATGCCTTCTCAGCCTACAGAGGTTTTCTGGATGCCATCAGCCATTCTTCAGTGAAAGTATCCTCTTGTTTATTCCTTAGTTTGGACACTTTTATGGCCTTGGAACTGTAAATTTGCCTAGTAAATCCCCTTCATAAAAGGTATTTTGCTTAATTGCAGCTTTAGCAAACCAGAACATCCTGTAAAGCATAAGTGTTGGATGATTTAGATTATACTTACTCAAGTAAGCAAGTGCAAAACTGACCTTTATTCACATAACTCCAAGAAAATCCCCAAATTAATAGGTAATCAATAAAGGCAATAATCCTTGAAAAATCCACCCCACATTGCATCTTTCTATGTTGATCATTCTTACTTTTCTGAATCCAGCCAATTTAAACATTTTTAAATGAATTCTTATTCATTCAATAAATATGCACTTTATGTAAATAATATAAGCATTTAACTTAATACACAGATTTATTCTGACTTTCATTTGTGTGTCTGTGTGTGTGTGAAATCTGATAACATTTTAAGCATCTTATATGGAATGTCACTTTTTCTCCTGAGTTCCTTTACATTTCACAGGGGGCAGCTTCCTTCACCACTGCTTCCTCTGATCCTCTTCCCTCTAAGTTGTTCCTCCCTCTACCTCTCATTCTAATCCTCAGATTTCTCAATTGACATGTGTAAGTTTGTTTGGACAAAAGCCTCTATCTCTAATATTATCTCACCCATCCCATTCTTGTTTATATAGACTCTTCACAGCTATGCTTTTTAAAATTTTCTTCTTCTGCTGTTGCTATATCATCTCTGAGTCACTACCCTTCTAATAGGTAGAAGCTACAAAATAACTGAGTCTATCTCCTTCTCCTTATAATTGATATAATATTTGTCATTTCTCATGGAAATTCAAGTTTCTTTATTTTCTATGCAGTCCAAAGAAGAAGCAGAGTGGTCAGCTATTTGCTTGTCTTTGTCTAAAGGAATCACGTAAACTTTTGATTACACAAAACCATGCTTATTTTGACATGTGGGCATAGAAATAAAATTTTGTTGATTTTTTATAGTGTTTTCAAATTCAGAATAGTTATTCTAGTGTCTTCCATTTTCTCATGAGCCTACAATCCCATTTTCCATCTTTCTGGAATTTTACTGATATTCCTTAATTTCTGTGATTACTGCCATATTAGAAGAGTAAGACATTATGTTTCCACTTTCAAAACTTTTGGCCTTACACTTGTTTTCTCTTTTTCTCTAAAGTGCTAGAACAAATAATATCCCTTCTCTTATTAGAGAACTCCTAAACCGTATAACCTTTATTTTATTCCATCACAGTTCTTTTTTTAGAGTCTGCTTCTCTTTATTTTAGACTTGGCATCTTTAATATTTTACTCATAATTGTGTATAATTTCTATTTCTCCTTTACCCAGCTCTATTAAGAGTAATTTACAAATTTCTCAAATGAACATATACAGTTTTTGCTTCACCTGCCTTCATCATTTTTAGGTCCCCCAAACAAAAAAGATAATAAATGAGTTCATCAAGCAGTAGAATACAATATCAACATGAACAAATCAGTAGTGTTTCTATACACTAATAATGAGCAATCTGAGGAAACCAAGAAAAAATTCCATTTATAATAGCAGCTAAAATAATTAAATATCTAGGAATTAATTTAACCAAGGATGCAAAGGACTTGTGCATAGAAAACTACAAAATATTACTAAAAGAAATCAAAGGAGACCTAAATAAATGGAAGGACATTCCTTGTTCATGGAGTATAAGACTAATATTGTTAAGATGTCAATTTTATCAAAGTTGATTTATAGATTCAATACAATCCCAATCAAAATTCCAAAAGCCTACTTTGCAGAAATGGAAAAAACCAGTTATGAAAGTATTTGAAGGGGTAAGGAGCCCAAATAGCCAAGAAGATCTTGTAAAAGAAGAATGAAGTTGGAAGACTAACACTTCCTGACTTTAAACCATATTACAAAGCTACAGTGGTCAAAACAGCATGGTACTGGCATAACAATAGATATATTGACCAATAGAATCTCATTGATAGTTCAGAAATAGACCCTCACATGCATGACCAGTTGAAATTCAACAAAGCTATAAAGTCCACTCAAGTGGGACAGAATAGTCTTTTCAAAAAATGGTGTTGGGGAAACTGTAAATCCATAAGCAAAAGAATTAAAGAAGGCCCCTATTTCACACCTTATACAAAAATTAACTCAAAATTGATCAAAGACCTAAATATAAGAAGTAGGACTGTAAAAGTCCTAGAAGAAAATGTAGGGAAGTCTCTTCAAGATCTTGTGGTAGGCAAAGTTTTCTTAGGCATTATAATCAAAGCACAAGAAATGAAATGAATAGGCAAATGGGAACTGCTGAAAATTAAAACCTTTTTTGCTTCAAAGGATTTTGTGAAGAAAGTGAAAAAGCAACCAATTCAATGGGAGAAAATATTTGGAAACCACATATCCAATAAGGGTTTATTATCTAGAATATATAAAGAAACCCTACAACTCAACAATAAAAAGAAAAACAACCCAATTTTTAAGTGGAAAAAAAAGACTTGAGATATTTTTCCAATGAGGAAATACAAACAGCTAAAAGCACATGAGGAGATGCTCAAGATCATTAGCTACTAGGGAAATGCATATCAAAACTACAGTGAGATATCATTTAACATCCACTAGAAAGGCCACTATTAAAAAAAAGAAACTGAAAATTACAAGTGTTGGGAAGGATGTGGAGAAATAGGAATATTCATTTCTATGTAAAATGCAAAATGGTGCAGCTGCCGTGGAAGAAAGTGTGGCATTCTTCAGGAGGCTAAACATAGACGTGCCATATGATCCAGCAATCCCACTGCTAGATATATATCCAGAAGAACAGAAAGTAGGGACTCAAAAAGACATTTGTACACTGAAGTTCATAGTGGCGTTATTCACAATTGCTGAAAGACGGAAGCAACCCAAGTTTCCATCAGCCAATGAATGGATAAACAAAATGTGGTGTATGTATGTATATATATATATATATATATATGTATATATATATATATATATATAGACACACACACACACACACACACACTATGGAATATTATTCAGCAGTAAGAAGGAAGGAATTCCTGATGCATGTGACAACATGGATGACTCTTGAGGACAGTTGTTGAGTGAAATAAGCCAGACTCAAATGAACAAATATAGTATGATTTCACTGATATGAACTAATTATAATAAGTAAACTCATAGATTTAGAATCTATAATATAGGTTATCAGGGGATATAATGGGGGTAGAGAAATGGGAGCTGATGTTTAATTTGTGTACAACCTCTATTTAGGTTTATTGAAAATGTTTGGAAATGGACAGTGGTGATACTAGCACATTATTGTGAGGATAATTTACAGCACTGAATTATGTTGGTGAATGTAGTTGAAAGGGTAAGTTTTGGGTCATGTATTTTGCCAGAAGGAAAGTTAGAAGATAAAGCATGGGATTGAATAAGACAGTAAACCCTGGTGTGGATCTTAGACTGTGGTTAATACTAAGGATATAAGAATTCTTTTTTCATGAGTCATAAAAAAATGTACAACAGTGTTACAAAGTATTAATAATGAGGTGGTATATGGGAAAAAATACACTGAATATGAACTCTGGACTGTAGTTAACAGTGATATTTTAATATTCTTTCACTAATTGCAACAAAGCTACCATATTAATGCAAAGTGCCAATAACTGGGGTATTTGAGAATGTTGTAATTTTATATGAATTTTTGGTAACTCTACAACCTTTCCAGTAACTCTACAACCTTTCCAATTAAAAAAGAAAAAAATAATTAAAAAAACATTTTGCTAAGTGAAAGAAACCAGACACAAAGTACTACGTAGTGTATGATTCCATTTATATAAAATGGAAATATAAATATATTTTACAGAGATAAGTAGATCAGTGGTTATGTAGGGCTGGGGAAGTGTAGAGGGATTTAGAGGTGACTGCTAAGGGGTATGGAGTTTTTCTTTTTGGGGTAATGAAATTGTTCTAAAATTGATTGTAGTGATCAATGCACAATTTGTGATTAAACTAAAAGCCATTGATTATACACATTGGATGGATAATATGGCATGTGAATATATCTCAATAAAACTGCTATAAAAACACAAGCAGAACAAAGAGAAAAACATGGAATTAAATTTGAAGTGAAATTCAAATATTTATTGGCTAATTCTAAAAGTTGTTTGATTTTTATGATCTCCAGTTTGTTTAATTGTAAAGGGAGGAAATAATATTAATTTAGAAGGCTTGTTTTCAGGATAGACTAAGGTGATATATCTGGGCCACATAAGACATTCAACAAATGGTACTTCAAAATATGATTAACAAAAATAAAAGTTATCATATTGCCTTTTAAAGAAACAAGATATTATTGTCATATTTGGAATACCTTTTGTAATAGTTCCTTGTTAATTTTCCATGTGTCCCTTCCATATTTTTGTATATATTTTCCACCTACTTTTTTTTTAATGTTGGAGGTATAATTTCTATACAATAAACTGTATAGATTTTAAGTGTAAAGTTAAATCTAGACTGTTTCTAGAATCTCCGTTTTCAGTCACTGACGTATTTATCTATATTTCAATAATGAACTGTTTGGATTATTGTACCTTTATATTAGTTCTTATATTAGGGTAATGTATAGCCTCCAATATTGTAATTTTTAATGATTGTTTTTTTCTATTCTAGGTCCCTTTGCATTACCTTAGAAATTTTGCAATCTTCTTATTCAATTCTATCCAGTAAAGGGCTGTGCTTTTTATTGGGATTTCATTCAATTTGCAGATCAACAGAGGTATAAAGGTTATCTTAACAACATTGAATCTTTTTATCCATGAACATGTTATATCTCTGTTTTTAGGTCATCTTTAATTTTCTTTTGCAGTTTTTGTAGTTTCCACAGCAGATTTCATGTACACATTTCTTTTAATGTTTTTGCTACTATTGTAAATACATTATAGTGCCATTTTTCAAATGCTTGGCATTAGTACATAAAACATAGATTATTTTTATGCTTTCTTTCATTCTTCAACCTTGTTAAATTTTTTTAGCAGTATTCTGATGTCTTGATGGTTTTTTTATGGTTTTATACATAAATTATCTTTTCATCTTCAGTAAAATTAAATTTTACTCCTTCATTACCAATCTTTAAGGCTTTACTTTTCTTTTCCTTGACTAAATACATTAGCTAGAACCATAAAAGCAAGGTTAAATTGAAATGGTAAAAGCAGCCACACTTGTCTTTTTTCCTAATATTAAAGTAAATCATTCAGTATTTTGCCAGTAAGTATGACTACATGTAGATTCCCATTATAAAGATTGAGGAAGAGTTCTTTCCCTAATTTGCTGAGAGTTTTTATTTTGAAAGAGTATTAAATCACATCCAAACCTTTTTTGCCTCTACGTAGTGTACCTAAGAGTTTTTCCTTATTCCATTTATGTGATGAATTATTTTAATTTTTGAATTGAACAAACCTTGCATTCCTGGGATAAACTTATTTTGTCCATGATGTGTTATCATTATTATGTTGTATCTTATTTTGCATCTTATTTTGTATTGAAATTTTGTTGTGCCTCTTCATTAGGGATTTTGATCTATTATTTTCTCCCTTTTTTCATAGTACACTTATGTTTTGGAGTCAGGGTTATGCTGGACTCAAAATGATTCATGAAATTTTCTCTTCTATATTTCTTGAAAACTTTCGTGTATGATTAGTTTTATTTCTCTCTTAAATATTTTAAAGAATTCAGTAGTAAAGCCATTTATGCTGGATTATTATTTGTGGGAAGATTTGTAATTACCAGTTGCAGATATTTAATTGACAGGGGCTTTTCATATTTTCTATTGGTTTAATTTCAATTTTGGCAAGTTATTTTTTAAAGTAATTTATCTATGTAATAAGTTGTCATATTTATTTGATTAATTTGATGTTATCTATTATTCTTTAAATGTCTGTAGACTGTGTAATGATGATCCCTCTTTTTTGTAACATAGAGAATTTGTATCTTTTCACTTAATTTATTGATTAATTTATTTAGGAGTTTATAAGTTCTATTTTTCTTTCAAATTACGACCATATGGCTTACATAATTTTCTCTAGTGCTTATTTTCTATTGCAACATTTTGCCTATTATTTCCTTTTCCTTTACTTAAAGTGGTTTAATTTGCTAGTGTGCATATGAAAATATGTTTAAAATATACTCTTCTTTTGTCTAATAGCTATTCTACAAAATGTTAAAAATTACTTATGGTTATTTTTAATTAATTCATCTATGTATGTACATGTGTATGTGTGTGAATATATACATATATGTAAATTCTTGTTGGTATATAGGCTGCTCCCAAAATTATATACCATAAATTTTATTAAACTCTAAACTTTTGGCCCCCAATTCAATAAAATTTGTCTATTATCTTGACTTCAGAACTTATGTGTATGTGTCAATGTTGAGGTTGTTAAACTCTTATCTGAAGTGATACACAAACTATCCTGCTGAATACACACCCACATACGTGTATGTGTATATCTGGAATGATCATAGGGAGAATATATTTTGGTAAATACAGAAGTTTTAAAAAATAATTTTAATACAAAATTTACTTTTAAGTAAATAAGCTTAAATTACTTAATTTAAATTATCTACTATTAAGTGAATAAGCTTAAATTAATACAAAGTAAGTTCAAATTACTTAAATAAGCTTTAAGTAAATAAGCTTAAATTACTTTAGGAAAAATAATGAAAAAATACTTAAATTTTCATTTAAGTATTTTATTTTCATAAAATTAAATACTTAATTTATTAAGTATTTATTAATTTTCATAAATTAAATACTTAATTTTACTATTAAGTAAATAAACTTAACTTACTTAATACAAAGTAAGCTTAAATTACTTAAATAAGCTTTAAGTAACTATTAGGATTGTTTTTCAAAGTATGTTCTCCAGAAATTATTAAGTTGTTTCTTGAAGGACATCCCTGATAGGTGAGTTTGGAAACAATAAGTTAAACAAATTATGAGTGAGATATTCAAATAGCATTACAGTAGAACACTCAAAACCTTACAATATTATTTTGTGTAAATTACTCTCCAAGGCAAGATACAAAACTCTATATTTACAGAGATTATTTGCTCATAGAGCCCTGTTCTTTGGAAAGCATCCCATAGAATTTGTATCACTTAAAATACACTTTTGGAACTATGACACATTTCATTGTTTTCAAGAGAGACCTCTTGAATTCTGCCTAATTCAATTTTGGGCAGTCATTTTAAATGCTGATCATTTCTAAAAATGTGATCACTTTTTTATTCCAAAACCTTAGAACAAGTGTGGCAGCCTTCTCATCCTTAATTTTATTATTTTATTGCCCTATTTCCCTCCCAACTCCCAATAAAAAGAATGCAAAGGAAAATGTATATTGTGAGTACGTATTTGGAAGAATCCATTTTTTATTATCCTGAATTCAGTTAAAAATTCTATACATATCAAGCATGGTTGAAATAATAAGCAGAAATGATACAACAGAGTTTGGATTTATTGCTAAAATAAAGGTTCTCAAATACACCATAAATCTTTCATTCTGCCTTTAATGTCAAATTTGTTGACCTCTGCTGTATTAATGTAAAAGTTTTTACTGTAGTGGGGGAATGAAGGAGTATAGGAACATAGTTCATGTGCCCCATTGAAGTGAAGGTGGTATCAAAGAAAAACAAGATTGATAGGGATTTAAGAGGTTAATTTTAAGCCCCACAGTAAACACAAAGAAATTATCAGGGAATATAACCATAGAGATGAAATTAGAGTTTGGGTTAAGAGAAATGGGGGAAGGGGCAATGGGAAGTTAAGAAAGGAGTGTAGGGTTGCTGTTTGAGGTGAAGGGAAATTTCTAGCAATGGATGGTGGGAAAGAGCATAACATCATTCTAAATGTGATTAATCCCACTAATGGAAGGCTAGGGAGGGGGTGGAATGGGAAGATTTAGGCTGTATATATATTTCCACAGTTGAAAAAAGGAAAAAAATAAAAGACAGTCTAACTAGACAACAATTGAATGCTAAGGATGAACTTGGATGGGAATGGAGAGTGGAGGACAGGTGGCTCGAAGGGACACAGTTGAGACATAAGGAAAAGGAAATATAGAATGTAAGCATTGTATCAATGTTGAATCTCTTATACTTCTTAGCTGCACTTAATGGAATTACATAAAAGAATGTTCTTGTTCATGGGAAGTACATACGTGAATTATAGTGTATGTTCAAGGATGTGTGCAGCTAACTCTCATATGTTCAGAAGACAGAGAAATAGATGATAGATGATAGGGAGGGAGGGAAAGAAATAGTGATGTGACAGCATGTTAAAGTTGGTGGATTGAGCTATCGGGGGAGGGGGGTCAGGGTATGATGGAATTCTGTGTATGGGGCTAGTATTGTTTTTGCAACTATTCATGTAACTTTGAATTTATTTCAAAATAAAAAAAATTAAAAAAAAGTTTTTACTGTAAATCTTGGGAAAAACCATTTTGCTTTAAAAATATATGCATGTATATTCATCCAATTTTCAGTACCATCCTCATTCAATTTAAACACATTTTTCTGGTTAAGTGGCTTATTTCATACTTCAACAATGACAAAAAACAAATAATAGAAAATAAATCTTGAGAGAGAGGTAAGTGTTTTATATGACTAAATGAACATGCATAAAGCAAAATCAAATTATATGGTTTTCACATGTGTTATGAACTTCACTGAATTAAGTACCGGGAATGAAACCCAAAGTAATTTTGGAAAAAAAAAAAGAAACATGAAATTGGGGTAAAGTGTATCTAAAATAATTTCTTCTATTTTTTATTTTCAAAAGTGATTTCACATTATACCCAAGGAATTAGTTTTGGATATTTAAAATCAAATTAAATTTTAGCAAATTTCTTGTTTTTTAATTTTTTAAAATAAATAAGTCCAATTGATTTTGTGCACATCAAATGCTACATATAATGTCTTTCATTTTATGCCCCTATTAATACTGTGTTAAATAATGGCAAGAATGGCCTTCACTATAAGGAATATTTCCATTACATAATGAGGATAATACAATTATCCATCTATATTCCTGCATAAATTTATTTTGACTGCTACTCTGAATTTTTATATTGATGAATTATTTTTTAACATTGAATCTCTGCTACCCTAATTAATTCTCATAGAGACTTAACACGTGACCTTGATCTTATTAGAACAGTACTTTCTATATTAAAATAATTTAAATGTATTTACTTATTCACTCAGATTTGTTAAATACCTACTATGTGCCAGTCAAGTAAGAGAGGCAAGGCTTTTTCTCAAATGGAGATTACGTTCAATTGGGTGTGAAATCTTTTAACTATAAACAAATAAAAAGTGAGATTCAGAATACTTCTCTGCAGGAAATGAAACAAGGCAATGGGCTAGTGCAGGACTGAGTGGCTAGTTTAGACTGGGAGGTGTCCTAAACCATTCTGATGAAGTGATTCAAATGACAAGAAGGCACCACTCATGAGGAGATCGGGGGCATGACCTTACAGCTGGGGGGTGGTGGTGGGGAGGCTTGGATCTTTAAGGAATAGTAAAAATTACTCATTTGCTCTTAAAGCAGTTGACAGGGGAGAGCAATAATGGGGGAGATTGAAGCGATAGCTAGGCAGAATTTATATAGGTTAGAGTAAAAGTTTAGAAATTATTCTAACTCCAGTTGGAAGCTATTGCATGTCTTTACTCAGATAAATTGCATGGCTTGGCTGAATCTACTTTGTAGTGTAATTGTCACTGAATTTTATGTTCATCATCATATCCCAAAGAACAATTGTTAGATAAGCTTGGGTAAATGAGGAGCAGATCACCTTTATTTCCTTCTGTATCTTCTCCAGTTAAGAATTACAATGATGATTTATATATGTATAGTTCACAGATATTTTCATATATATTACTTTCATATATATAACTTTCATATATATTACTTTCTATACTCTTCACACCTCCATACACAATATACAAAGAGTTGAGACAGCATCATTTGACAGTGGAGACTCTGGAACCAAACTGCATCCAAGTTCTGCCACTTACTAGCTGTGTAATCCTGGGTAAATTACTTAAACTCTCTGAGCAACTTATTTTTTAACTGCATCAATCTCATAATGTCTTTTGAGTCCCCAAAGAGTTAATTTATAGAAATTTCTTAGAAATATACCTGGCTTCTCCTAATAGTATTTTTATTATTATGATGTAGCACAGAGTCTTGCCAAAATTTAAGTTTTACATAGATATTTATGATATGTAGCTATGTATCGCTCATGTGTTATTGTGAGAAACTGACACTTTGAACACTCTGGGCCTTGTTTCCTTCCTACCCTATGAAGTGGAGTGAAAGCCAGCTCATCGTGTCAATGTGAGGGGTTAGTGGCATCCCTTAAATAGATTCCTAAGAGGTTAACTGAGGTTCCTGATAAATGCAAAAGCTTTTATAGCAATGGGAAGGCTATATTCATAGGGGGCCTAATGAATACCAAGCTTGTCTCACCCATAAGCAGATGTTAGTAATTCATCTAACACCTCAAGTTAGCCCTAGCAGCCCCTTAGCTGACGGGGAACACTGACAACATCAGGGCTTCCACGATCCACCAACGTAGAATTCATGAGATGAAGCACAGTGTTGAGAAAATAGCCCATTTTAGTAAATTAGGCTACAGTCTATTTTCCTTATTAATATTCACTGTTGTTTAAGAATTGTTTCCCATTTCTTAGCCTGTGTAGAGAGTGCAAGAAGAGAATACATGGAAAAAAGTCACTATTGACTGCCTTTCTTAGAAGATATGAGGATGTAACAAGGCTCCAGGGTGTTCTATCATAAGTGTTCAAGCCACCAAAATATTGTTAATGTACAAAGATTTTTTTTCTCACATTTATCTTTATCTGGTGTGGTAGATTGAATTATGTACTCCAAACACAGATATGTGCTTAATCTTAACCTGCATTCTTGTGGGTGTTGACCATTTGTAAACAGGACATTTTGGAGATGTATTAGTAATTAAGGTGTGGACTTATTTGTGAAGAGGATAATGTAAGATCCAATTTAGGTTTGGCCCAACTGAATCAGGGTGGGCCTTAATTTGTATGACTGAAGGCCTCATTAAGAGGAGGCAGAAGCTGGAAGTAAGTGGAAACGGGAAGAGAGAGATGAAAATTTAACAGGAGGCAGTGATACCAGCCAAGCAGCCCCCACTGTCATGAGAAGCCAGCACCAGAACACTACAGTCTTCAGGGAGAAAGCATGGTCTTACTGATGCCTGATTATGGACTTCTAGCCTCGGAAACCATGAGCTAATAATTTGAGCGGACGTGTTGTGTGGTGTTTGTCATAGCAGCTTGGCAAGCCAAGACACCTGGATTTTGGGGGTGACAGTTAATTTTGTTTTCAAGTTAAATAGAGAACTGATTCTCAATGAATGTGATTGAGTTGTTCTAACTTAATTATGCTATTCATTTATTGCAATCACACTTAGAGAAAATGAAAACTCTTGGGCTTGGTAATTATGGGACATTAATTGTGGGATATTACAAATAACACCCTTCTGGACATATCCGAACACATACAGCTATCCCGTACTAGAGCATTAGGTAATCATTGTTATGTTGCAATTTATTCCCTTTTACTCTCACAGTGATGACTTTTGCATGTCTGCTCTCAGATCCTTCATATTCTGTTAACCAACTACTTTCTTGCCAAGAGGCTGATGGCCACTCTGGAAGAAGATTACAGGGTGAGGAGATGAGAGTGTCACCTCTCTCTTCTCTGCTTCAGGTGGCATAACAGGAATAGATGGGTCTCCCCTGTGGCTCTCATGTCCACCAGAATCCTTGGATCCAATGCTTGAACAACTCCACTTCCTCCCTAAAACTGGTCCCAGTCTCACGTTATTGTTTAAAACTGAGTCGCCTCACCAGCAGCTCTTTAAGCTTTTAGATTTTTAACTTTGAAACTACAGTTTCATTTTACAACCATTTCACTCTATTGAAATATCCAACATGGGTTTTATTTTTCTGACTGAGCTCTAACTGATATATTAATTTTTTCCCTAAAATCCAAGCAGAAATATTAGCCAACAACCTTTTAATTTGTCATGGTAAAAACCTCAAATCATACTGGTTTGGAATATTCATATCTCAGACAAAACATAATGTCTCAATTGTTCCATAAACTTTTGCAACTTAAACTCACAGTACAAAACTATCAAGTTAAAATAAGAATAAAAATGTCTAAGCCTTTAAAAAGAGTGAAAAATAGCTGGAAATTAGTGTCTTTACTTTGTTCTTCTGGAATAGAAGTTCACTTAATTTTGCATTGTTTTTGAAATGGAACTATTTTTTTAAATAGTTGCTTTGAGGCCCTCCCACTGGTATTCCTTATAGACAAAGTATGCTTATTCAGTGTTCTCAGGAGAATAAAAAGATGAATATGAGGAACAGGAGTGTCTTCTAGAATATCAACGCTATGTGGCTGTGTGACTCTCTTTCCTACAGGGGCAAAGAATCCCTGTGTATACATGAATTCTGGGGCTGTTATTGCATTTTAGAACTTTGCCACTGTTGACCATAAAGATGCCTCTAAACTAAGACTTTAAGGGAGGTTAAACTACAGTTACTTATTCTGATCAATAAGGTAGACATGCAAAAATCTTTCAACTTTAGTACAAAAGGTTTTGATGCTTTAAGTAATAACCTAACCAATTTTTGAAAAATCATCTGACAAATATCTACTATTTTATCAGAAAAAAATGTTAATATCTTGCATTTATTATATGCTGATTATTTACTGGATGTGTTCTGAACATTGCACATATTTTATTATATTTAAACATTGTAGCATGCCTGGAAGGCAAGCATGATTATGATCCATTTTGCAGATGAGAAACTGAAGCACACAAAGGTTAAGTGGCTTGTTCAAGTTCATCCAGCTAACAAGGGGCAGGCTGTCCTCAGAGGCCATGCTTTCAACTCCTCCAACGTGCTCCCTCTCAATGGCCCATAAGGTTGTTTACAGGCAAATCCGACTCATGCTAAAGACCAGGAAAGAGTGCACACAATTAATTTAGAGCACATTCCCACTTGAGTGCCTCCATATTCCCCAGGGTGAGCTATTATAGCACTTATATTTGGTTACATCACAATTGGTCTGCTTGCATATGCACAGATGCATCTTAGAATCACTAGGAGCATTATTTTTCCAATGCAGTTCCCCATGAACCTCTATTAATATGTGGGATTAAAATATGTGTGTAAGACAAAGAAATGTGTATTTTTTAAAAGCATTCCTCAAATGTTATGACGATCTAGAATCCCTGAAGTGCATTTTGAGGTCCTTGAGGGTAGACACTGTGTCTATTGTGGTCCATGATATAGAAAGCCCCCAATAAATGCTTGTGGAACATAGGAAGTGAAGAGATTAGTGCCATAATAGATAAGGTAAGAGGGGTGATTCTGGAACTATTGCCCTTAGGCACCTGTCCCAGCTCTAGGAAATAGGGTCCATTCAAGGATCTCGTACAAGGATATTGATAGCATCTGACATAATTCTCCAGCACTTATGAGGGCATACAGTTGAAATCAGCAGGTTGTTGGTAAATGTCATGACTTAAGAGTGAGCCAGTGTTCACAATAGAGCTTACATCAGTGGATGAGAAAACCAACCGGTAGCTGTTACCACAGGAAGTGGGAGAACAGACAGAAGAGATAACAAAGGCAAGGCAGGGAGAGGTCACTTGTCTGGGAAAACTGAGATACAGGTCCTTAAGGGCTGGCGACACCTCTGTTTCAAGACCTATGAACAGTAAGTTCTGCTTCTGAACAGGTCTAAGTTCTGAGGGTGTGGCAGGAACCTCTTCCGGCATCACTTTGTTAAGCTCTGCAGGTGCCTGAGTAAAGACAATCTGCGAAAGTTCCTAGTAAGTTGATACAGCAACCAATGTAGAAGAACTAGGAACTTTTGGACTTAGAGAGAAGGGTACACATGTCTCCTCAATAGCTTTATTTCAAATGCTCTGAATTCCTTGATGTTCTTCCAAACCTAACAGAGATGTGCACTGAATTCTTCCATTTGATCCTATCTCTGAATAACATGTAACAAAATTACGAGTTCCAAAATTGGCAGATGGTATTTTTCTACCTTTCCAATGCGTGTTCTGTAGATTAACCTGAAATTCCTGCATTTTAAAAATAATCACATAAACTCAGAATTTTATCATTGGAAATGGAATATAGCAATGACCCTTCTGAAGTTTAATTTTTAGGAGAAGAAAGAAGCATTGGATGCTTTAAAATTCATCCAATGCTTTTGTTATTTTAAATCTACCTGAAACAAGATAAAGCCCTTTCTAACTTGATTAGAGTACTGCATTTTCTTTTTGTCTTTGTAAATGTAGAACTCATTCATTGATTCCTGAGTTTGAGAAAATTCACTTATGTATCACCATCTGAATAGTCAGTCTGAGGGTTCATTGATATGATTAATCTAAGCTTCATTGTTAGAGACCAGAGAGCCATTCCCAGTAGCTTTGTATTTATCTCCTCACCTAACCATAGTAGTGTATGCTTTCCTGTGTCAATTTTTCTCTTTGCCATTACATGCAGGACATGAAAAAAAATTCTCTCAACTGACTTCAGTAAAATTTAAAAGTAGACTACAAAGATGGTGTTTTAGCTTCCCAGGCTGCTCAAAGCAGATACCATGAAATGGTTTCAGCTGAAACAATAGAAATTTATTAGCTTACAAGCTCACAGCTTTGAGGCCATGAAAATGTCCAAATCAAGCCATCATCAAGGCAATGCTTTCTTTCTGGGACTGGCTGCTGGCGATCCTTGGCTCCTCTGCTACATGGCCAGGCACATGGTGGTGTCTGCTGGCCTCTCCCTTCTCTTCCAGGTTTTGCTGCTTTCAGCTTCTTGCTTCTGTGGCTTCCTCTGCATTCATCCTGTTTATAAAGGACTTCAGTAAGAGGATTAAGGACCATCCTGAATGAGGTGGTCACCTCTTAACTGAAGAAGCATATCCAAAGATCCTATTTTCAATGGGTCCACACACACAGGGATGGATTAACTTTAGGAACAGGCTTTTCTGGGATATATACAGTTTCAGATCACCACAGATGGTGTCTCCAAACTTTTTTAATACCTTTTGAAAGATGATGCAATATTTTAAGTAACACTGTAAGAGAAACTGAAAGGTAATACTTTTTTTCACTATTTCATCATTCTACTAGGCTATTTTATCCTTACTTTTTTACTAATATTTTAGTCTTCTGTACTATAGTTAGAAATAATTATGAACAATAACGAATGATAGTGAAATGTTTCAATATATACGACAATAATGTCAACTGATATCCAGCACACAACACATATTTATTTAAAAGCCCATAATGTTTATAGAAAGGATTAATGGATCCATCTAGTAACTATAATATAGAATGAGTTTTATTCCATTTTAAAATAAGTTAATTTTCCCTTTTTTATTCACCTTAAACAATGAATAAAAGCCATGAAATATGAGTATTCACAAATAGAACTGTTGAAAAAGAAATGCAACTAAAATCAATACTAATTTATACTAATGGTGTACAGAGGATTAAAGAAGTACTGAAGATCTTCTCTTTCAACATTACCTTCATATTTCTATGACTCTTTGAAAACACTTTTAATTCTAGGTTGTGGGAAATTGTTTCTTGGAAATTGAGGTAAACACCAAATTTCCCTTTAACATGTAAAAGACCAGGTTGTTGCTTGTTGTACAGTTGTTTCCAAATAGGTGGATGCAAATTCCTGATTTTTAAGTATGTATCTAGAAAGTCATTTTCTTTCTGTACTGTAGAAAAATAAAAAACAAAGAAAGGAAATAGGACTCTTAATTTATTGTAGAGGAAGGATCACAAAAACACCATCATATTAAGGGAAAACTCACTCACCCTTCCCACATCACCCTGGGATGTATAAAAAATGGCTCCTGAGTGAAGAGAAAAAAAAAATTAAAGTGCATATCCACAATTGGGTTTGCAGGTTTGCATCATGAATTCATACTGCTTGGTTTATATGAAACACCTGAAGGTCATATTATTAAAATGAGCCAATTATTGTCTCTACATGCATGCCAAAAAGCAAATGCAGGCATTCTCCGGGTAAATACAGTTTCAAACCAGGCTTCAAAGAAATCCCACAGAAAACATCCACAAAATAGAAACTCACAATCAAAAATCACAAACCACACAAGGGAAAAGTCACCACTATTCAGAGCCAACAGAAAAGGCAGGGAACAGAATGAGAACCGTACAATAACAGACATTAGAATTATCAATCAATATATAATGGAACTATATTAAAATACTTAAGGGAATTGATGTTTAATAGAAATCAGGAACATATGAAGAGAACAGTATTGAGCTTGAAGATAGATCTGAAGAAATTATCCAGCACACAACACATAGAAATAGTATGAAATGTGAAGGAATAGGACATATCTAAACAGCTTTCCTAAAAAATGGAGGTTTTTTTTTTTTCCTAAAAAGTGGGGAAGATGCAAAGTTGGAAGAGATAATGATTGAGAATTTGCCAGAACTGATTATACAAAAGAGTACCAAATTTTGGAATTCTAACAATAGCAAGCAGGATATGTAGACGGAAAACCTCTCCTAAGTATGCCACAGTGAAATTGCAGATCATTGATCAGAAAACTAGGCTTTTAAAAACAGGCAGAGGGAGAAAAGATGGTGGCACAGAGAGAAGTGGAAGACTGTTAGTCCCCCCCCGGGGAACAATTCATAAATGACCAAAAAACTAGTAAATAACCAGGAATAACTGCGGGGAGACAAACGTGACTGTCCACTCATCATCCACCAACCTGAATTGGGAGGAATGCCTGAGATGTTAGCATAAAATCTGTAAGTGCAACTGCGGACCCCTGCTGCAAGCGAGCGCCCCTCCCTCTCAGAAACCACGCTGTGCTAGAGAACAGAACTATCCCAACAAGCTAGTGTACTGCAGCTCAGCTCCATCTGTGATTTTAATGTTAACTGCTAAATACAGACAGTGACTCCTCAACAAGCAGACAGAGGCTTTTGGGGACAACTGACCTTGGGAGAGTCAGAGGACATATGTATCTCAGGACAAGAAGCCCAGAGGCTGACAGGTGAACCTGGAAGCTTTTCTGCCCCTTTTGCTCTCTGTGGAGAAAACTGCAGCCACTTTCAGCCCTCAGCACTTTGCAGTAAAGACAGACTCAACTATTTTAAAATCAAAACACTTTGATCAGCAGAGTCAGAGAAACAAAGAACTTCCTGATAGGCAGTGACCTCTTTGGAGGGAGCATAGCTTCCCATAGGAAAGGGAGGGGCCCAGCTTTACCGCCCGCCTTTCTGGAACCAGACCCCAAAGCCTGGGGGAGGAGAGCCACAGGCCACACCCCCTTACACAGGCGGTGACAGACTGCACCTGCCAAACAGAAAAGCACAGGGGTATTAATCCCCTAAGAAAAACCATCAGGGGAACCAGATACTGGATATTTCCTCCTTCTGTGACCTGAACCTGTTCTCACCTGGGAAAACCTGATTGGGGTGTCCTAGGAGGTCAGATGCCTAGACAACAGAAAACTACAACCTACACTAACAAAAACAAAGCTATGACCCAGTCAAAGGAACAAACATATACTTAAACTGAGATACAGGAATTTAAACAACTAATGCTAAATCAATTCAAAAACTTCAGAGAATATTTCACAAAAGAGATAGAAGCTATAAAGAAAACACTGGGCATATATATGGCAGAAATTGAAAGTTCAAAAAAACAACTAGAAGAATCTATGGAAATGAAAGGCACAACACAAGAGATGAAAGACACAATGGAAACACAACAGCAGACATCAAGAGGCAGAAGAAAACACTCAAGAACTGGAGAACAAAACACCAGTAAAAGGAGCAAAGGAGCAGATGGAGAAAAGAATGAAAAAATATGAGCAACGTCTCTGGGAACTTAAAGATGAAACAAAGTACAAGAATCTACATATCATTGGTATCCCAGAAGGAGAAGAGAAGGGAAAAGAGGTAGAGGCAATAATAGAGGAAATAATCAATGAAAATTTCCCATCTCTTATGAAAGACATAAAATTACAGATCCAAGAAGTACAGTGTGCTCCAAACAGAATAGATCTGAATAGACCTATGTCAAGACACTTAATAATCAGATTATCAAATGTCAAAGACAAAAAGAGAATCCTGAAAGCAGCAAGAGAAAAGCAATCCATCACATACAAAGGAAGCTTAATAAGACTATGTGCAGATCTCTCAGCAGAAACCATGGAGGCAAGAAGGAAGTGGTGTGATATGTTTAAGACACTGAAAGAGAAAAACCTCCAACCAAGGATCCTATATCCAGCAAAGCTGTCCTTCAGATATGAGGGAGAGCTCAAAATATTTTCCGACAAACAGACAATGAGAGACTTTGTGAACAAGACACCTGCCCTACGGGAATTACTAAAGGGAGCACTGCAGAGTGATAGGAGAAGATGGGAGTGTGTGGTTCAGAATACTTTTGGGAGATGGTAGCACACAATGTAAGTACACTGAACAAAGATAGCTATGTATACAGTTGAGAGAGGAAGATTGGGTGCATGTGAGACACCAGAAGAAAGGAGGAAAGATAAAGAATGGGACTGTGTAACTTGGTGAAATCTAGAGTGTTCAACAATTGTGATAAAATGTATAAATATGTTCTTTTACGAGGGAGAACAAGCAAATGTCAACCTTGCAAGGTGTTAAAAATGGGGAGGCATTGGGGGAGGGATGTAATCAATGTAAACTAGAGACTGTAACTAACAGAATCATTGTATTATGCTTCCTTTAATGTAATGAAGGTGATATACCAAGGTAAATGCGGATAAGAAGGGGGGATAGGGGAGGCATGATAGATATTTGACATTGGTGGTGTTGTCTGACTCTTTACCCTACTTTGATTTAAGATTACTTTTCCTTTTGCTACTTCCTAGCTGTCATATTTTTCCTCTTTCTTTTCCCTCTCTACCTTCTTTGACACTCCCTCCTGCCTTGTGGAAGAAAAGTAGATGTCCTTATATAGATAGTGGTGAAGGTGGTGAACACATAAATATGTGACCATACAGAGAACCATTGATTGTTTACTTAGGATGGAATGTATGGGGTGTGAACAAAACTATCTTAAAAAAAAAAATGGGTTGATGTCAAAACCTCAAGGGCAATATACTGAGTGAAATAAGCCAGACACATATGGACAAAAATTGCAGGGTCTCACTGATAAGAACTAATTATAATATGTAAACTCATAGACATGAAATATAAGGTACCAAGATATAGGACGAGGCTTAAGAATGGGGAGTGGTTGCTTAGTATGAGCAGAATGTTCAACTAGGATGAACTTAAATGTTTGGAAATGAACAGGGGTGTTGGTAGCAAGATGTGAGAATAACTAACAGCACCAAATGGTGCATGAATGAGGTGGAAAGGGGAAGCTCAGAGTCATATATGTCACCAGAAGGAAAGCTGGAGGTCAAAAGATGGGAATGTATAAAACTGAATCCTATGGTGGGCAATATCCATGATTAACTGTGCAAATATTAGAAAACTCTTCCATGAACCAGAACAAATGTATGACAATACAACTAGAAGTTAACAATAGAGGGACATATAGGGAAGAAATACATACCTATTGCAAACTATATACTACAGTTTGTAGTATTTCAACATTCTTTCATAAACAGTAACAGATGTACTATACCAACACTACAAGTCAGTAATTGAGGGGGGGTGGTTAGGGATACGGGAGGATTCGAGTTTCCTTTTCTTTTGCTCCCCCCCCCCCCATCTTTCACTTTATTTCTTGCCTGGAGTAATGAAAAGGTTCTAAAAATTGAACAAAAATTAAGTGTGGTGATGGATGCACAGCTGTAAGAGGGTACCAGGGGCAACTGATTGTACACTTTGGATCTTTGGATAATTGTATGATATCTGAACAATCCCAATAAAAATTAAAAAAAAAAAAACAGGCAGAAATAAAAGATAGATTACCTTCAAAAGTATGAGAATGATCTTGACATCTAACTCATCCACAAAACCTGAAGCCAGCAGGCAATGGAGGAAATAAAAAGAACTCAGAGTTGTATAACTAGTGAAAATATTTATCACAAATGAAAGCAAAATAAAGACATTTTCAGACAAAGAAAACCTTTCAAGGTTTTGCCACCACAAAATCTGCCACCATATGTCCTCTCTAAGGCAGACTTCAAGGGATTTGCTCAGAGCAGAAAGAGAATCCAGATAGAATGTCTGAAATGAGAGGGGGATGAGAGGGGGGCAAGGAAATAAACTGTCAATAAAGTGTCAAATGCATTAGTAAATATAAGTGGATAAAGGGGAAAACATATGAGGCAAACACTAAACAATAACTGGCAAAAAGTGATGAAATTATATTAATGTGAGGAAAAAATGACTTATTTGTCATTACTAGAGACAAAAGTATGCCTAATAATAAGTTTCAAATCATCTGAAACATGTGGGTGGTCTATAACACCTAAGAACATAGTTATACATAATTAGCAAAATTCGTCAGAACAACAAGGAGAAATAGACAATCAACCCTAATAGTGAGCGATTTTGCCTTGCTCTCTCAATAATTGGTAGAAAAAGAGACCAAAAATATCAGTAGGATCATAGAAGATGTGAACAAACCAACCAATAAACAAACTACATCTATTGGACAAACAGATTCTGGAGTATGTATGAAAACTGAGGTCCTAGGCCATATAGCAAATCTTGCATTTTTTTTTTCAAAGCAATGAAATATTCTCTGACTACAATGCATTTAAACTAAAAAGTAATCAGGAAAAGGTAATTAGAAAAATCACCTATGTTTTGAAATTTAGTAAACAAACCAATGGTCAATAACTCCCCAGTTAAACAAACAAATTTAATACACATTAGAAAATGGTTAGACATAGATAATAACATCCCCTCTTCAAAATATGTTGGGTGAAGCTGAAGTGATGCTTAGATGGAAACTTATTGCCTTAATATTTAAATTAGAAAAGAGAAAAGGATGAAAATTCATGAGCAAAGGATATATATAACTTTAGGTCTTTTAAGGAAACCATAATAGAATAAACCCAAATCAATCTGAATGAAATAAGTAATAATGAAAACCTTTATGTAAGCTTGGGCTTGCTTTTATCATGTTCCATATGTTAACTCATTTCATCTTTCAAACTTCTCCACGAGGTCAGTCTTGTATTACTCACTCTTATGAATCCACACAGACCAGCTCTAGAAATTGGCTTCTTAGCCTCTATTGTGTGCCCCTCTCTGACAATGAAGAGTTATGCAAAAAATTAATGAAATGGAAAGCAAGGTTAAAATGCAATAAAATTTAACACTGACATTTCAAAGAACTCCATGGTTATAATCTTCTTTACAGGGTTTAATATGCAAATTTGACTGAGCTTTTCTTGAATGATAGGGTGGTCTAAGCCTGGAATGGCTTTACAGCCCACAGTTGCAGATATCAGGATGCAGGAAAAGACAGAAGAAATTGATATTCCCATCTGTAAAAGTCAGATAATGATAATAGAACCTACTTCATTTTTTTTTTTATTTTTAGGGTTAAACAAGACAGGATGTATACAGTCCCTAATAAATGACTGGCATTCTAATTGATGATAAGGTGCCACTTCAGCTGGCAATATTATGCTTGCCATATATTCATTATTGAGTGAACAATAACTATTCATGATTTGGCATTCCAATTCTAATTGCTTTCCTTTGTTTGTCTTCAATTATTCCATTTTGATTCAACATATTTCTTTGATTCAAGTTCTCATCAAAATTTTTAGATTTTATCTAATAAATGAATTCATTTCATAAGAGGTTAGGCTGATAAATTATTAATCTCTTAGTGACACTATATTAACTTTCTTCATTTTCATCATCATAAGAATCATATCTGAGTTTATGCTCTTTAAAGAAAACCTGAAGATCTAATCTGCTCTATAGAACTTCAGCCATTTTAAAGTGCTTTTGAATGTTAAATACTGTAATACTGTCAACCGATGCCTCTTTCTGACTCATGGAATTGAACTTTAATTTCTCATACTATTTTGACTTGTAAAAGTGTTTGGCCTTCTAAACATAATTAATAAAACATTGTTAAATATTTTATACCTTGATTGTATGTCTTTATTTTCCAGTGCTTATAGTTCTCTGTTGTGTTTTTAAAATCAGCTAATATCATTTGTTCTTTTTCTCAAGACAGGAAAATACTTCACAAGAGCTTGCAAGCAAATTGTAATACATTTTTTAAATTGAGGCAATACTCTTGTTGATTTTAATAAAGAATATTGAAAGGAACTACTTACTTGCTCTGGCAAAATCTGAGTTTATGCAGGGAAGTGAAATCTAGGACTTCATCCTTTACGTGACCAATACTTATGTGGTGCATTAAATTAAGTATTTCAGCAAAAGCATATCCTTAATCTTAATTAGTATTCCAGTGGGTGTAAACTCATGGTTCTTTTGAAAATGTTATTTTTGGTTAAGGTCAACTGAATCAAAGTACGTCTTGATCTATTTTATGGGAGGCCTTATAAAGAGATGCAGTTTATCAGACAGTTGATTTTACATATTTTACCTTGTGACCTTGCTACACTCATTAATCCCAGGAGAATTTTGGGGATTCGATTCTTTAGGATTTTCTACATAGACAATCATGCTACCTGCAAAAAAAGACAGTTTCTTTCTTTCTTTACACATATGTATACCATTAATTGCCTTTGCTTCTCTTACTGCACTAGTTAGGACCTCCAGAAAACAATTGTTGAATATGAATGAGAGAAGGCATCCTTACACTGTTCCCAAGTTTACTGGATAGTAGTCTGATTTCACACTGTTAAGTGGGATGTTAAATATAGGTTTTCTTTTTTTGTTAGCTTTGTTTTTCAGTGGACTCAAGAAGACAAAATTCTCTTCTATTCCTGGTTTGCTGAGATTTTTATGATGAATGGGTATTGGATTTTTTTAAATGCTCTGAGTTTTTCTTTTTTGTTCCGTTAAAGTGGGGCATAACACTGTTTAGTTTTTGAATATAGAACCAGTCATGCTTACCTGGAATGAATTCCACTTTTTTGCTGCTTTTAATTCTTGTTTTATAGTGTTGGATTTGATTTGCTAGTATTTGGTTGACAGTTTTTGCATCTATATTCATGATAAATATTAATATGTAGTTTTCCTTTTTTTGTAAAGCTGGCCTCAGAGAATGAGCTACAATGTGTTCACACTGTTTTTCTGTTTCTCTTTTCTGGAAGATATTATGGAGAATTGGTGTCATTTCTTCCTCACATATTTGGTAGAATTCACCAGGAAAAATATCTGGATCTGACATTTTTGGTTTTTTGAAGGTTCTTAATTATTAGTTCAATTTTTATAATAGATAAAATCCTATTAGCATTATATGTTTCCCCTTGTGTGAATTTTGATAGTTTGTGTCTCAAAAAGAATTGGTCCATTTCCTCTGTTTTCAAATTTGTACGCATATGTTGTTCATAGTATGCTTTTATTTTTCTCATATTGTCTGTGGGATTTGTAATGATGAGCCTACTTTTATTTCTCAAATGGATAATTTCTTTCACATCTCTTTTAAGTTTGTTTAGCCTCATTAAAGGTTTCTCAATCTAAATCATATTTCCAAACAACCAGCTCTTATTTTAGTGGATTTTCTCTATTGTTTTTCTGTTTTCAATTTCATTGACTTCTGCTCTATTCGTTTCATTTCTGCTACCTGTCTTAGGGCTAAATTGAGCTTCTCTCTCTAGTTTTCTAAGGTGTAAGCCTGAGTTACTGATTTTAGATCTTCCTTCTTTTTCAATGTATGCATTCAATGGAATATATTCTCCTTCTATGCACTGTTTTTGCTGCATCCCACAAATTTGGATACATTCTATTATCATTTTCATCTAGTTCAAAATATTTACAGTTTCTCTTGAGACTTATTCTTGATGCATATGTCATCTAGAAATGCATCATTTACTCTCCAAACATTTGGGTATTTTCCAGCTATCTTTTGGTTATTGAATTCTAGGCTATTTCCATTGTGATCTGAGAAAATACTTTGTTTGATTTCTATACTTTTCAACATGCTAAGGTATATTTTATGACCCAGAATAGTAATATCTTGGCGAATGTCTAATGTGATCTTAAGAAGAAGATGTATTCTGCTTTGGTTGGATGCAACATTCTACAAATGTGAATTTTTTCAAGTTGATTTATAGTGCTGTCCAGGTTACCTATATACTGCCTGATACTTTATGTATCAATTATTGAAAGAGGAGTATTGAAATCTTCAACAATAATAGTGAGTTTGTCTATTCTCCTTTCTGTTCTATCAGTTTTTACCTAATGTGTTTTCATGTTTTTGGTTAGATACAGACACGTTTTGGATTTTTATGCCTTCTGGGAGAATTGACCCCTTTATCATTATGTATTGTCTCTTTATCCCTTACAATTTTCCTGGTTCTTAAGTCTGTTTGTTCTGTAGGTCTACATTCAATGTTGGATTAATATCTGCTATGTTCATAACTGTTTTGATTCATTGCATTTCCTTTTGAATTTTCATGCTTTTTTATCAAATTATTCTTTCTTTATTTAAAAATTTCTGGTTTAACTGAACATTTAGATAATTCCATTTTATCTCTTTTCTTAGCTTGTCAGATGAGCTTCCAATACACATTTTAAACTAATATAATGTTATCTTCGAATAATGCTACAGTACTTTTCTAATAGTAAAGTACCTTTTAAAAGTGCACCCCCAATTCACCTTCTATTTTCTTAAGACATTGCTGTCATTAATTTCAAGTATTTCTATGTTATAACAATGCCATACATTAATACTATGATGTTAAACATATTTCTTTTATCAGTTCTGATAGGTAATTTCAAAATCTGTGTCATACCTGAGTCCAGTTATGATGCTCATTTTGTCTTTTTAGATGATGCTTTTCTTGCCTTTTAGCATGTCCTGTAATTTTTTTTTTAAAGGTGGATGGGTTGTATTAGGTATTAGGAACTGAAGTGAAAAGGTCTTTAGGGGGAAAATTTATGCTACTATGGCTAGGAGTTGGGCTGTGTTTAGTGCTTACTGAAGCCATAGGTGCCAGAGGCTTCAAATTACATTATTGTAATGTATTGTAATTACATTAGTCATTTATGTTCCCCTTTTATTTGGGACTTCCCTAAGTATTCCTTCAAAGAGAAAATCTGTGTCTTGCAGCTCTTTCAACTGTAATTCATTTTTTATATTGGAGCTCTGTTGGTGTGTTGTTAAGATGTAGATGCAAGAAAAGTTCTGTAAGCCTATGATTAAATCCAATTTAGTCTTCTAAGTGGAGGCTGAGCGGACCTGGGTCTTGAGGCTGTAACCTTCAGAGGTGTCTATTAAGTAGTATTGATTTTTTTTTCTGCCTTAGGTGAGTGCTTGCTTCTGCTCAAGTGAGCAAGTGCTCAATTCCTATCTCTCCTTGGAAACACCTCTCTTTTCTTGGATTTTCTTCTAGTTGTGGGTCATGAAACTTCAGGTCTCTGTGGTTCAAGAAAAGTTGTAAATTTGAAGATTTTCAGCCATTTACTGTGGCAATGGTGGTGTGATACTCTTTCCAGCTTTCTATAGCCAAATTTCAAGGCAGAAGTCTCAACCCATAATTCTTAAGATAGCACAGTATGTTGCAAAAGGTGGTGCACAGCCTATATGATGTACAACACTACATCCAGACCTTACCGTAAAATATGTGCCCCACATTTTAGAGGGCATATAGCTAGCAAACGTATCAGATGAAATAAGAGGACTTTATAATGTATTTACTTTATTAAATTTTCCAAAAACACTTACATCTCATAGTTATTTATTTATTTTTTTGGACAATAAAACAAATTGAGATCACTGTTGCTCATATGGAGTTACAGAGTGTCAAATTGCAGCTTTTGAAAGTTTTACTATCTATGTGCTAATCAATAATGGAATTTTATCTTCTGATTTCTTGTTTGTAAATACTATGTTATTGTAAATGGAGCTATGGTTTTTTGATTCTTAGCTCTTAAAAGTGGTAGATAACTGAACCTGTTTAAGAAGCAACCTTTCTGAGGCTTAGTTTTTCATCTACAGAATTTAGTTAATTTAGTTAGAAAATGCAAACATTTTAGTATCTAATAATTTTTCTAAAGGTCTAGTGAAAAAAAATGAGTGGGGCAATGCAGCATAAGGCATATAGCACAGTACAAATATTCATAAAAAATATTTTTACCATAATTTTTTGAAACTTACATACTTTTTCATAGGCAAGATATGGTACTCAAAGAAAAACAACAGTGCTAGCATATAATTTTTGCTAGGCTACACCCTTTATGACATATGTTTGGATTTATACATCTCTTCAATTTATTTTTTTTTCCTGTAATACTCACTTGAAAGATTACATGAACCATGTGTTTTCTAATGACTTCAAGAGTGAATGGAAGAAAAATAGTTCGCAAAGGAGGCTGAAAATGTGCAGCCTACAGATAGGAGGGTATTTCGTTTTTCCAAAGCTGCCAAAATGCAATATACTAGAAATGGGTTGACTTTTACAAAAGGAGTTTATTAGTTGCAATTTTACAATTCTAAGGCCTTGAAAATGTCTAAATTAAGGCATCAACAAGAGGATACCTTCTCTGAAGAAAGGTGTGCTGTCATCTGGGATACTTCTGTCACACGGGAAGGCACATGGCCGGCAACTGCTAGTACTCTCCGGGGTTTCATTGTTTTCAGGTTCTGGCTTCAGTGGGCTCTCTGGCTTTTTTCTGACCTTTATTCTCTCATAAGGGGCCCCAATAAAGGGATTAAGACCAACTTTGAATTGAGTGAGTAACATCTCAATTGAAACAACCTTATCAAAAGGCCCCACCTACAATAGTTCTGCACCCACAGGAATGGATTAAAAGAACATGGCCTTTTCTGGGGTACATAACAGCTTCAAAACAGCAAAGAGGGGCTCCAAGAAAGTATGTTGTGAAAGAGACTGAGAAGTGGCTGCATCAATTAGAAGTGTTTAGTCAATGGTGTTGAGTCTGGTGGAGAGAAGTCAAGTTAGAAATATGGGAAAAGTACCATGGTGTTACATGAAAGAAATTTCTCTGAAGCCTAGGTATCTATTTCTGACAACAGTGAAGGGGGAGAACCGTGGATGGGAAATGGCAAATTGAAGACCACATTTTTAAGAGTAGGCATGCATAATTTGATGATACCCCTTATTTTTTTCTTTGAAATGTATTTTTGGCTTTAAACAACCACATTTTCTCTTTCAAATGCTTTGATAAACTCATCCAATAATAACTATTCTGGTAAAAGTTTGCCAGCTCTCTGAAAGCTTATGTGTTGCCAAATTATTATATTTGCCTGAAACAAATAAACACTCACCCATCTCCAAGAAAACAAGAATATCCAGTTGACAGTGCTTAAGTACATAAGTTCATACTGCTGGTTTTCACATATACAACCTTACATTTCTTGTTGCCCACTTCTCTGCAAACCCACTTGATTTGGTGATTATCGTCTCTACACATGGTTTTCTCATACCCTGGCCAATATTCTCAAGAATGTATCATCATTGAATAGGCAGTTGAGCAAATATTGACTCATATATGCTAAGCTGTTTAATTTCTTCTTTAAGCTCAATGAGAAAATACGTTGAGAGGTAAAACTCTCTTCAAGATGAGGAGGATCTGATGTTATTTTAGGAATCCAAAGTTAGAAATGGAAAGCAAAATGTAAAATTACTGAAACAAGATGAGTTGAGTTGGTAATAAAGTGGGGTACATCTGTTCTTAACTTTCAGGGGTAAACCAGGGACCCTAGTTTTCCAAACAGGAACAGTTAAGACTGCCATGCCCATTTTGATGCACATTTCTGTTATTTTTCTGTAGGGGGCTATAGGAAGATTGTACACTCTCAAATAAAAATGTAATCAAAATGCTTGATCTTTCATTTTAAGAAATAGTAAAAATTATATTGCCTCTGATGGCATCTGTTTTGCTGGTTAGTGCTTAGAAGGAAACAATAAAAGTTTTTTCTGGTACAAAAATGTCAAATCACAACCTCTAAAAGAAATGCTTTATTGATATCACTGAGGGAATCTATCAAGAATTTATGCAACAGGATATGAGTGGAAAGTGACTAGTATTTTTGTTCAGATGCTAGGTAGACTGTGGTGAAAGTAGAAAATTTGTTTTAATGCACAACTCACCTTAAAAGAAACCTAAGATTCATACATACCCCCAATTTTTATTATTTGACATGATAAGGCAAGTCAGCCAAAATTAACAAAGATGATGATATTTTGTGTAATAAATATGGACCTAAGTACTACATTTAATATTCAAAAAATTGTTGGTTTGTCAAGAGATACTGAAGCAAGGATCCTAGCTCACTCAATTACCTGAAGCCTCTGTAATATCAAAACTGCCAAGACCCTCTAAACCATCTTTGTGTCCACTGTCAGAGACTACCAGTTTTCCTGTCTAATATTAAAACAGTAACAGCACAAAAATTCCCATATTTTGTTTTTTTTTTAATATGAAATTAAAATATCTTAGTTTTTGCAGGACAATGCAAATCAGCATGAGTTAAGTGGGAGTGGAGGGATTTGACTAGGCTTATCTAATATTCAAGCAGAGATCTTTTAAAATTTGGGCCCAGAGAACATTTCATTTTTACTCCTAAGAATAATTCTAGAAGTCTGTCTGCATTAGTTACTAATGCCCAAAAGGTAAGAAAGAGCTTTGTAAGTCTTTGAAGAAAAATTGTTTCTCAGTTGATAATATCTTTTCAGAGACTTAACTAAAAACTTTAGTTTACCTAATAAAAAATTGGATTTATTTAATAACTGAATTCATCTTATAACTTTGTGCTAGAAATAAGGGATAGTTACTCAGATTTTCTCAGTGACTATGATATTTTTTCTAATCAGGAAATATATGACAGTCATAGTTATATGGGATCATTTCTCCACTTCAAAAGACACAGTGAATAATAATGTCCCTTTTTCCACCCCCTTACCTAAAACAAAACGAAAACCAACACTAAAGAAGAAACTGAATGGAAAAGAAAAGTAATTCCTTTTGTTATAAAAAGTCAGATCTTCCAATCATCTCAAGTAATTGAATTCACAAAAAATAACACTGGATCTGTGGTTTCACTGTGTGTGTGTGTGTGTGTGTGTGTGTGTGTGAGAGAGAGAGAGAGAGAGAGAGAGAGAGAGAGAGAGAGGGAGAGAGAGAGATTGGAAGGTTTCTTTAATCTCTGGCAACCTTTGTTTCCCTACCTTCTTTTTTCTAAACCCTGAAGTTTACAATCCATTACCATCTTCTTTGCATCTAAAAAACAGATAGGTTCCTTTAATTTATTTCTACTTATAATGGAGCTTATAATTTATACTTATAATTTCTACTTATTATTGATTGTTAGTGTATTATCTCCTGTCTTTTCCAAATATTAAAAAAGTAAGATTTGAATCCAAAACATATCAGAAAACAGAGGAGAATGCAAGTCATGGAGAACAGTGGGGTGTCCTAAAGGATTTTAGAAAGGATTACAGATTTGGGCTTTTAATTTTTTATTGTAAAGAGGGTTTACGGAAATGACTAGATACTGTCAGAAAGCAGGGATAATTCTATATAAATGTAATAAACATGATCTTTCAAGAGGGCAGAGTAGAGTGAGGCAAAAGCTGTAATTCATAAAGAAGTAACCATTATGTCATGGTAGCCAGGATGAGGGGATGTTTTGTCATTCCCGTGGCTTGGATTATGGTCGTGTTTTGTCTGTGTTCAGATATGATAACAGAATGCTCTTGTTTTTGTTTTGATCCAGTATGGTCAGAGAACAGCCCTGCCTGTTGTCAATGTCCTGGGAAACTGCTTATGTCCAACAGAAGAACACCAAGTCTTAGCTGTGTGTGCCAGGCCAGCTCCTGGAAGCCAAGGCCGCTTTTCTCATTTCCAGACCTCACAAACCTCCTGAAAGTGTCTCAGGTAACTCGGGCAGTCTGGGGACCTCATTTTGCTTCTTCCTCTGTTATTTATTCTTCAGGGCCAACAGCCTGACTCACTGTCTCCATTGTTTCAGGACAGGATTTATACAGCAGAATAAAGAACAAAAAGAACAAAGAGGACAAAATAGCTTTAGAATTTTGAAGTTAAGTTTTTAAGGGATTACTGCAGAAATCATAAATCTGGAAGAATTTACGAAGAACCAGATTGCTCCATCCCTCAGGGTAGACGGAGGTCTTTGGGCTGGAGCAGGAGAGAGTAAGTTCATAATAGAAAAAAGTGAAGGCATTGGTGGATTCCTGAAAATCCCCAGGTCAAACTTCAAGCAGGAAGGGGAGGTATCACCTGCAGACAGGTTTGGGTGCTTGAGGTTGCTTGCCCCTCCGCCCGTTTGTAGGGTTCCAAAATTTCTCAAGGCAGGTGAGATTTAGTAAAGGAAATTTTGCATGTAGTATATATTGGCCTATCACAATATTCATCAGAATAGGAGTTTCATGGGATTTATTTAACCAGTGAGTGTTCTAGCATCTATAATGTGAAAATCTAGCCTCTAAATCTGAATGTTGACTGTGATAGATTGCTAGTGAGGTCTAAGGGTTTTAAATGTTTTTGAGGGTTATGTTGTTAATGTCCTTTTTATGAAATTATGCTGAGGATCTCTACAGAATGTAAACTTGTACATATGACCATCCATTTCAATAGGGCATCAAAATAATTTTTAATTCTAATAAAGCCCTTATTTTCATGTTTGAGCCCTTTCTGGGACATTTAACAAATGGCTAAATTTTGAGGACTCTTAAATTTCATAGAAAAGGTGAATTAAACATTAAAAGAGGATCAAATTATTTTGATACATAAGCAAAGATTTATGAAACTGTGTGGACTTAGAGACAGTGAGACAGTATTGAATACTGAAGAAAATTACTAGAACAAGAAGAAAGAATCATGTAGTAGGACTTATTAGAAAGAAGTGCTAGATCTGGATCATAAATATTCTGCAATTAAAATTAAAACTTATGTCAAGAGAAATATGTACTTCTACAAGAATTGCAGAGGAAGCCAGTGGTGACAAGTGTAATTAGTACATGTGATTTCCTGATGAAAATGTTTCACTCAACTTACCACCTGTAAAAGCTGCTTTATTATGGGAACAGCTTTTAAGAATTATATAGGGTCCTGAAAACTACCAGATTAGTAAATCATACAGTTTTATGAGTCTTGTAACATTGGGTGTCCAGTTTGTGCCTACAATGCATTGTGTCATGTCTTAGATGTTCACAATGAACTAAATGGATAAGTCAATAAAAACTGTCAACAATTTATTAATCCTTTTGATTATATGAGAGAATATTATATGGGATATAGCTGATGAAACCACAGCAGATATATTTTTTTTTTAAAAAAGCAGGTTTCCCGTGGATGACAATGTAGAAATGCTATCAGGTGTCTTCTTATTTTTTTTAATTGTGACTTTAATTTCATGTGGTTTAATGTCTATGAAAATATAATCAAAATGACAGCTAGTATTTGGATATCTCTTACTTTCCTTTTTAAGCTGTTTTCCACACCTGTGACCAGACTGCCATGGTTGTCAGAAACAATAAAAGGGAACTCTCTTTCCACTGGGAATCCACACATCCAGAAGACTGCAGGGGATTCTGTCCGGGAACCAGCTGCTCTGCTGATATCTATTTGCCTTACAAGCCATATGCAAGGAGGTCTGCTGAAAGTTGTGCTCACATCATTTATTTTCCAACAGGTTTCTTTTGTTGGATTTTACAAATACAGTACAATACTTCCAATTTAAAGTTTCCCATCTGAGTTATATTAGCTATGAATTTTCAACCACAAACCCCAAGCATTAAGAGAGCCTGAGATCTTGGTCATATATTCAATTAATCTCTTTAAAGAGTTAATAATTCCATGCATGCTAAAGAATAAAGTGGCTATTCTCTAAGACATACGAATAAGGTGCTGTCTCTTCCTGGCACCAGTATCAGCAGAGCTCAAAATAAATTCAAATTGTGTGTGTTCTCAATATGAATTGAAATTCAAGTGCTTTTCATTTTAGGTAGAATTCAAATACTTTGAAGCTGACATTATTGATTAATGTTAGCATTTGAATAGGAGGTGGGGAAGCACAGAATCGTTAGATCCTTTGCCCTGATAGACAGAGGGATAGACAGAGGGGGTGTTGGGAGACCTAGGAAAGTCACTGCCATATCATTCTTATTTGGAGCACTGAATTTACTTTGGCTGAAAAAGAAAGGAAAATAAATTTAGGTGTGAATTTCATTTTGTCCTTCTCATTTTTTACTCTAAATAAGCACAAAGTGGAATTTTATATATATTTGCACTTTTCTGAGGAAAAACAAACATAAAAAAAAGAAAGCTAAAAGGAAACGACTTTTATTTAAAATGTACATCCTGCTGAGTATTGATCTAAAAGAAAATTTTGTATGTACAGTATAGTTTTAGGAAATAAATTTTATAATTTCTTTTCTTTTCTATCTTTTCATGGTAATATATACTAATAAGATCTATTTGTTGCCACTTATTAAATTATAAACTTATTTTAGACATGTAACAGAGGTACTGTTATTGTCATGATATTGTTTGGATGTTCTTAAAAATCCAGTGTTAAGACAAAGAAAAACTGGAAAATTTAGAAAAGATAAAAGCGGGAAATTTGACAATTAAAGAATATATGGTTTAATGATTTTGACATTCTCAGCTTTAAATCTTAAAAAAAAAACTAACATTTGAAGTAATTATATTGATACATAATGAGAAAGGTGTAAAAAAATCACTGTTTTGCAAATGTACCCTTAAGGAAAGAATAAGAAAGATGTTTTTTAACAAGGCAATTTCCCTTAAGGATTCTTCAATAAGTCTATGAAAATGGAATTTTGACAAAGATTTTGTGAATTCCCTTTGCTTAATATTACAAGCCTTGGTTGGTTCTGTGTCTTCTGGAAGCTTATTCATACCAGAACCTGTGAAGGAAAGTTCTATGTTTCATCCTATAACACAGGCTGCGGTAGGCGAGCACAGGTGAGACTGGAGAAGGAGGATGAAGCATGGGAGCCCATGTTAAGGGTTGTTATTTATCCAAAGAAACAGTTTATAATGGAACATTTTAGAGATTGCATGATGTTTCAGTTTGCTAAACCTGCCGGAATGCAATAAACCAGATATGGGTTAGCTTTTCAATGGGGATTTATTAAGTTGCAAATTTACAGTTCTAAGGCCATGCAAATGTCCAAATTAAGGCATCACCAGGTAGATACCCTCTCTGGAGAAAGGCCAAAGGCACCCAGATTTCCTCTGTCACATGGCGAGGCACATGGTGATGTCTGCTGGTCCTTCTCCTGGGTTCCAGTTTCAAAATGGCTCTCTCTCTCTCCAAAATGTCTCTGGACATTTCTCCCTTAACATCTCTGAGCTCTCTCAGTTTCATTTGTCTTTTATCCTCTTACAGAGGACTCAGGCAACAGGATTAAAACCCACCTTGAATGGGCTGGGTCTTTTCAAATTCCCTTGTGAAATTTCATTTGCTGAACTGATGATTCTTTATGTGGTTTTATGAGCACACAGATTTCCTAAACCTCATCTATTTTTCCCCCCAAAATCAGGAGTCCCTAGATGCCTTAAGAATCAAAAACCTAGGCTGTTAAAGTACATGCCTGTTCTATTTTTTTTCCCTATAAAACCCCATGTCAATTTATGCATGAGGTTTTATAGGAAGATAAACAAAGGGGATGAGAAATATGTGGGGAAAACCAACTAATATTTTAAAAATATTATTCAAGTATATACTTGAAATGTTTTACTCAACTGCATTGTGTATTACTGGGTGGAATAACAAGGGAAAGACTTGCTGAAAGATATGGCAAAGTCCATGTTCAAAAATGGAGGAGTGAGAGTAGTAACATGAGATGAAGTGGAAGCACTTAAGAAAAATTGGGGTAAAACTGATTAGGAATTGATAATTTGGATATTGGCAACAAGGAGAAGAAGTCAAGGATTTCTTAATGGTTTATGAATTTTCTAAACTGGATAAATAATACCATTAAAGGAGGTAAATTCCACTACAAGTGGTCCATCCCATATGATGATGTACTCTGTATATCCTTTGGAGGATTTAAGATTCTGAGAAATTCTGCATTAAAGAAAAAAATTTCCCTTTGTTAACACAACATTTCCCAAATGTATTTGCTTAAGGAAACTTGTTTTCATGGACTAGTTATAAATAGCTTGAGGGAAACTCATTTATTTCTAAATATAGAATGGGAATACTGTTTCTTTTCTTTACTTTTTTTTTTTTTTGGTTTTGTTTCTAAGATACCATTCCATTCTCTTCTGGCTTTCATAATAATTTCCTGATAATTCCTTCTCTCTCTCTCTCTCTCTCTCTCTCTCTCTCTCTCTCTCTCTCTCTCGTTCCATTCCAGTTCCCTCCCATCACAGCACTTGCTTGACCCTCTTCATCTCTTGATAAGTTTTTCTACCTCTGGTATTTTCCCACCAAATAATGTCATCATACAATCTAGAATGAGGTTTGTAAATTCCAAATCTAAATGAATTAGTGACTTAATATGGCCTTCAGTGGTATACCAAAGTTATTTAGTAATGTCTTTATGGCACTGTCTGAACCGGCTCTTGTCTCCTTCTCAAACCCCCATGTTTGAACTCCATGCTTGGCAATTTGCTATTGAGTATATTGAGCTGTTTCTGGTTCTCTCCACATGACATGCTTTTTCCTGCCTCCATGACTTTACTGATGGAGCAATCAATGCTCCATTGATTCCTCTATTTTGCCTCATTAATCAATAGTTACTCTTTATTTCTCAGCCCCTTCTCTGAGAAGCTTATGTTCTATGATTTCTCCCAGCCTACAAAAGATGTCCCTCTTTTGCACCCCTGTGATGCAATGGTGCAAGAATAATTACAAAATGACTCTAAATTCTGTTTGCATATGGCCCCCCACAGTAAACTGTGAGGATAAGCCTTTATTATATACTTGGGGGATAAGCCTTCATTATATGCTTGGGACTGAGCATCATGGCTTGTATATAGGGAATCTTAATGTGTTCTACCTGAAGGAATGAATAAAGAGGTCAGCTTTCAATATTGCTTTGCTATTTGAGAGAAACTTTCAAAGCTGTCTTCCTTCTAGCTGCCAATATTGAAATACTGCTGCCTCTAAACATAGTTTTATATTGTACTATGTGGACTTGTGACTTCAACTCTTGCCAGTACTACTGAATTCTTGCTGCCATTGCTCCTGGCATGTCCTTCTTGCTGGGTTAAATGTTGGAAGGAGTTGTACTGAGTTCCCAAATTATCATTTCCAAAGTCTTATTCATTTCTATCCCTACATGCTTCATTCACTATTAACAATCAAATGTTGCCTTTCCAAATGTTCACCATAAGATTGAAATCAGCATTTGATTGTATGCATTTATATATATTAGTAAACTTTTAGATTTGAAATAAAACCTTACTGCATATGCATTCCCTTGGAATCATATATATTTCCGAGATATGCAAAAACATTTCACTAAGGAAATTTATAAATCAAACCACTTAAGGGTATATTTATCTGGAAAATATATTTTTAAAAGAAAGCAAGTCACTACATTTAAAATATCCTTAAGACTGCTAGCTATTTAAATACATGTTCACAAAAATGCAATCCAGTTACATTTATTTTGATATTTAAAAACAGAAGCCTTCATCTATAATGGGAATCATACTAGAATTTGATTGTTAATTAAATAAGTCAGTTAAAGTTGTGATGATACTAATGATATTAACATGCCTTCAGTGATTTCCATAGGTCATAAACATTTTACATATAGTTTTCCTTTATTCCTGACAACTACTCCAAGAGACGTGTATTGTTTTTAACCTGTTTTGTAGACAAGTAACTGAATCTTGAAAAAGTTAAGTAGCTTATTATAGTCACATGGCAGTAAGTAGAAAATCCATTCAAGCATACACACTATTGCTATATTTTTAAATTTATAAGCATGTAAATTAAGCAGTTTATCTTAACAAATAATATTCATTCACAAATATTTTAATGTAATACCAAAGTCCTTTAAGTATGAATCTATTAGTTAGAGTTCCTGTTGCCACTTATTTTCCATAAAATTTGCAAAATCAACTAAAATGCATGAATCATAATTGTTTTTATGTTTTAAGTTTAATGAGAAGTCAAAAACACTTGCCAAAGATTCTTCCAGATTTTACCACCTTTTCCTTATTTTTACTTTTTTTTTTTACATAAATCTTACTGACACCCAATTGGACAGAATTTTTTTTTTTTAATTTTATCAACTAGAATTCATAAAGTTTTTCTAAAGTAATCATTTTTCCAAAGTAGTTGTTTTTCCAAAGTAGTAATTTTTTGACAGCCGTATTTCAACTTTTACTCTGATATATAGTAAATTTCTTTAAATTTGATTAAATTATATAACAACAGAAGCAGAAGCTTTTAATGTTCTTCTAACACCCATATATTCCCCTGCATTTCCCAGCCTAGCTGGCTGTTAGTTTGGCACTATGTGACTAGCTCGGGATAACGAGTGGTAAGCAAAAGTCTTGTAAGAAGCATAGGGGATCAAAAATCCTCTCTGTTCTCTTTTCCCCTTACCTAGCAACCTTATAGGCACATGGTGAAAAGACAACATAGATGGTAAGACATCAACTTGTGATACAATGATGGAAGCAGTCTGGATTTTGAGACATGACATTGAGAACAGTTGTCTAAAAAATCACTCAATGAAGATTTTGTGTAAGTAAGAGATAAACCCTTGTTATTTTTGGCTATGGAAATTTAGGATTAATTCATTTTCACAACATTGCCTACAACACTGCCTGCTGATTAGGAACTAACACTGTTGAGTCTTGGCTACCATAATAATTCACCTGGTAGGAAGAGATGTCTATGAGAGTAGATCAGAACAGTTTGTTAACAGAAAGTTTTCAGCCTACCATGAACATTAGGCAATTGTGTTTTATAGAAGTAATAAACAACACTGATTAAGAAAATTCTATTGTGTTCCTGTGAGTATATATCACTAAGTTTAGTGGCCTTCCCAAATCATTGTAAATCTACAAGACTTAATCTCTTTTTATTACAGACTATTTCAAACTATATGCAATTGAACTTTCTAGGATAAACCACCTACATACTTCACAAATGTATTTCTCTTATCTCCTTGATATATAATTAATTGTAAAATTATGCTTTGCTACATAAAGAGAAAAAAACTAATTATTTTAAGCAACAAGAAGTAAAAGGAGGAATCCTGCTATTTAACATTCTGAGCTGTGTAAAGTTTCGATGCCTATTTGGAAAGTCCTAATGGTTTTATTATATCCCCTACAGCAATGAATTAAGTAGTGAGAATGAATAAAAGGAAACAATAACACATTTTCATAAAGTACATTAATTAACATATGTGAATATTAGCTAATGTCTTATTCTTGGCAGTGAGTTTTATCAGCTAGAGGGCAGTAGAATACAGAGTGAACACATGCTACCTTCATCACAAGAGTTGATTTGGAGAAGACAGGCAGTGACTCACAGGCCATGTTAACACATTAATTTCTAAATTGAAATTATTCAAGCAGAGTAAGGCTTCATGTATTTATTTAAGGGGTGTTCCTCACCTTAATACAATTTAATGTATGAACAGTAAAAGCAGAATTACAACTGCCATAAATCAACAAACTCTGGAGAGTTCTACTTTATTAATGTGTGTCATAATTCAGCACAATTTAGCTCATGGTATCCAGGCACCACAGTAGAATACCTGCTGATTAATATTTGCCACAAAAATGGTAATGTGCGAGTCACGACTTGGGTAAGGAATGAGCATGGCTGATTGACTGCACTAGTGGAGTAAATAACAATTCCACCTGGTAACTCATCAAAATGTTGAGTGATTCCATGGAGACTTTTACAGTGAAAATTAATCACTGTTGGATGAAAATGTATTTGCAAAATTCTAATTTCTAATGGAAATATTAACATTACATGAAAATTTCTCTATTCCTTTTGAATGGTACTGGATCTGAAATCTTTTTACTCTCTACATGTTTTGTATTTGCTCCTTCTGTGTTCTTACACTATAGATATATTAGGCAGTAATTAGCAAAATAATGAACTAATTGATTAATGTAAGTAATGACTTTAATGGATAACCTTCTGTTTTCTAAGCACTGTGCTAAAATGGTGAAAGAAATAATGCTAAAATCTGCCCTCATCTTTCAAATCCCTCATAATATTTACTGGGGGGAAACAAACTGGTAAGTAGATGATTTCAACATAGCTCATACTTGCTAAATGCATGCCTTGGTATGTGTAGATATGGACACAGCTGTGGAGACAGGAAAGTTTCAATAATATCTTTCAGGATTAATAACTATGGTAATTAAATGAACGAGCAAAGATTAAACCATTTTTGGCACAATTCTAGATACTAAAAGGAGAATTTTTTTTAAATTAAGGTAAAATTACCATTTTAAAGTGAAACATTAATTAACATTTAGTACATTCACCACAGTGTTGTATCCACCATCTCTATCTAGATCCAAAATACTTTATAATCTGGAAATAAAATCCCATACCCATTAAAGAGTTAAGCACCCACCAACTTGCTTTTGTCTCTAGGATTTATCTATTTATCTATTCCGGATATTTCATATCAGTGGAATCATACAATATGAAATCTTTGATGTCTGGCATCTTTCACATAGTATCATTTCTTTAAGGTTCACCCACATTGTACTAATATCAGAACCTAATGTATTTTTATGTTTGCATAATACCCCATTGTATGAATTTATCTATTTATGGATATGAAATCCTTATACATTGAGTACCAATTAACATAGATTTATAAGTATAATCATTTTTCCATGAATTGTCCCTTAATTCACATAGAAAACAAAAGGTGGAGTTAAAAGCCAAACACAATATTCACTTTTACATTTACTATACAATTACCTTTACTAGAGGTCTTTATTTCTTTTTATGGCTTCAAGTAAATGCCTAGTGTACTTTGATTTCAACCTTAAGAACTCCCTTTAGAATTTCTTGTAGGGCAGATCTACTAGTGATGAACTCCTTTTTTTTTTTTTTTTTTTGTTTATTTGGGAATATCATGATTTTCCTTTATTTATATAAGGATAGTTTTGTCAGATACAGAATTCTTGGCTGACATCGTTTTTTCTCCTTTCACATTTTAAATACATCATCCTACTGTCTTCTAGCCTCCATGGTTTCTGATGAGAAATCAACTGTTAATGATGAGTTGCTTCACTCCTTGCTTCCAAGATTCTATTTATTTGCTGTTATTCAAAGTTTCTTTATAAAATATCTCAGTCTGAGCATATTTTATTTTATCTTTCTTGAGTTTACGGAGCTCATTGGATGTGTACTGAGCTCCATGTCTTTTGTCAAATTTGGGAAGTTTTCAGCCATAATTTTTTCAAATATTCCTTGTCTCTCTTCTCCTCCTGAGAATCCCATAGTGTGTATGTTGGTATGCTTGATTGTTCCTACAATTCCCTTAAGCTCTGTACATTTTTATTCAATATTTTTTCTTTCTTCACCTGAAGCTGGGTAATTTCAATTTCCTATGTTTGGATTTGCTGATTCTTTTTTCTGCCTATTTAAATTCTTTGTTGAACTTCTAGTAATTTTTTCATGTCAGCTATTGTAATTTTCAGGTCCAGATTATCTATTTGGTTATTTGGTTCCTTTTTTAAGACAGTTGATATAAATTCTTTGCCTATCAAATTCAATGTCTTGACCTCCTTGGGTATGGTTTCTGCCTTTTTTTTTTTTTTTTTCCTGGGGGTGGCGGTGTTGGTTGTGAACACGCCTTACCTTCCTGATTCTTTTTGGGCCATATAAATTTTTGATAAAAACTGGACATTTTGAGTATTATCATTTGGCTCTTCTGTTAATCAGATCTCGACCTCCATAGGGTTAGCTGTTGTTGATTACTGAGGGCTGCAGCCAACCATTTGTTTAGTGATTCTTTGAAACTATTTTGCAAAGAATGTAATGCTTGTCATGTGTGGTCACTGAAGCCTATATTCTGGTAGCTTCTTGGCCAGTTAGTGATTTGGTAACAATATTTTTAAATGCCTGAAGCCAAAAAAAAAAAAAAGTATTCTTCTAGTCTTCACAGATTGGCTCTGAACTGGGTCACTCCTAGATGATAAACAAGGCTGCCCATAACTCTGCCTAACTTTCATCCCTTGCTTGCACAATCCAGAGATCAGTCAGATACCAGTCTAGGGTCCTCTTTGGTCTTTCTGGGCATTCATTTGGCCCTTGAGGTGCAGATGCTACTCTTGATTTCCCAGTACAGGCTATAGCTCTTTAGAGCCATTATTTTCCAAAGAATCATCCTTCTCAGCATCTTCCTTTTCAGGGCTTTGGGTCTTCCTGCTGCTTTCCCCATCCACTACCCTGGCTCCAGAGAAAGATATGTCTTTAAATGCTTTCATCAGAAACCACCTGGAAGCCACTCCAGTTTGACGGGGGTGAAACAGAGATTAACCTTTGCAGTGGTCTCTTAGGGAACTACCAGACTGATCAAAATGCACAGCCATGATTTTTTTAGAACAAAGTTCATATTGCCCATCTTGTACCAGCAAGCCACAACAGAATTGCGGTCCATCATCCCAAGGCTGCAGCACAATTCAGCTGGGGACTGGGTGATGACAGGTGGGTAAGCAAAAATGCCACATCTTCTTATTGAAATTTCGCAGGCTCTTTCTCCATTCAGCACTTCCCTTGTTGCTGTAAGCCTTTTATTAGAGTAACTAGTTCCAGAAAAGTTGATTCTGTCCATTTTTCAGCTTACAGAAAAAATTGATTTTTTTCAATTTTTTTTGGCTGTTTCTGTGGAGGAACTACTTTTACTAACTCCCTATTTCCATGACAGCACTGTGTGAATATTTTTATAAGTATCTTTGAAACCCCTAAAATACTATTTCTACATTGAACTGTATTGCTATTACTTATTGCATTATCTCACTATTTGAGAGATGAAGAAGCTAACTCATTTCTTCAGTTTGTTTTCCTCTGAGAGTTAAACGTACACCCCCATACTAGGTATTTCTGTAAGCCCTTCATGTTCTTATTGGGATATTGACTATGGCTTAATTGTTTGTATAACATCCATTTAAGCCCTATGATCTAATTTCAGCTATATGAGGAAAAGGACCATGCCTTCAATTCATGGCTGGCTCAGTACTTTGCATATATCAGCCACACAATATATTCTATTGAATAATATATAGTGATATATAGTGTGTACCTAGTACAGTGCTTTCCTTATATAAAGCACTCAATGAAACTTTTTTAACTTTTATATTTAAGTAATTAAAAATTCACAGGGAGTTGCTAAGATGGTAGAGTTCTCTTGTGCCCTTCATCCACTATCCCCTGTTGATTACATTTTCCAATAACTATAGTATGATATGAAACCAGGAAATTCTCATTCATACAATATGTGTGTATAATTCTGTGCCATTTTATCACATAGGTAGATTCATTTACCATCAACACAATCAAGATCTAACACTCTTCCATCACCACTAAGATCTCCTTCGTGCTACCCCTTTGAAATCTCACTCATTCCTCTCCAACCTCCCCCATGCCTAATCTCTGTCAACCACTAATCTTTTTCTATATTGTCATTTTGAGAATGTGATATAAATGGAATCATGCAGCCTGCGACTTTTTGAGATTGACTTGTTTCCCATTCAGCATTATGTTCTTGAAATACATCCAAGTTATTTTGTGTATCACTTGTTCATTTCATGGTACGGATGCACCACAATTTTTTTAACCATTCACCTACTGTAGGATTTTATTGTAGTTTTCAATTAAGGCTATTACAAATAAAGTTTCTATGAACAATCATGTACAGATATGTGTGAACATAAATTTTTATTTCCATGGGATAAATGCCCAGGAGTGTGATTTCTGGGTTATATGATAAGTGTATGTTTAGTTTATTAAGAAACTGCCAACATATTTTCTAAATTAGCTTTACTTTTTATATTCATACACACAATTAATGAGAATTTCAGTTTCTCCACTTCTTTGTTTTGTGCTGTCACTTTATTTTATTTTATTTTTATTTTAGATCTTCTGAAAGGTGTGTAGTGATATTTTAATATGGTCATAAATTGCTTTTCTTTGATGGTTAGTATCGATGAACATCATTTCATGTGCTTATCTGCCATCTTCATACTGACTTCAGGGAAATATTTGTCAATGTACTTTTTTCCCATTTCTAAAGAAAATGTAGGGATTTTTTTTGCTCTTGAGTTTTGAGACTTCTTTATATATTCCAGACGTGAGTCCTTTGTTATATTTTGTAAATATTTTTCTCCTTGTCTTTAGCATGTATTTTCATTCTTTCAATAGGGTCTTTCACAAACATAAGGTTTTTTTTTTTTTTTTAATTTTGATGAGTGTAGGGCAGATTTTTAATTTTATGATTTTTAATTTTGTTGCTTTATCTAGGAACTCATCATCACATCCTAAGTCCCAAAGAGATTTAAAAAAGATCCTGAGTCCCATGGTGTCATACTCAGAATGGCCAAGCTGCAATATAAAAATCGCTTATCATACCAAGAACCAAGAAAATCTCAATTTGAATGAGAAAGGAAAATCAACAGATGCCAGCATCAAGATAACACAGATGTTAGATTATCTGACAAGGATTTTTAAGTGTCATCAAAAAAATGCTTTAATGAGCAATCACAAATTCACTTGCAACAAATGAATAGAAAATCTCAGCAAGGAAATAAAAGATACAAAGAAGAAGCAAATAGAAATTTCAGAACTGAAAACTATAACTACAATTTTAAATATGCAGTGAACAGACTCAATAGCAGAATGCAGAGGACACAGGAATCAATGAACTTAAACACAGAACAATAAGAATTACCCATTTTAAACAACAGAGAGAAAATAGAGTGAAGAGAAATGAACAGAGACTGAGGGACAGATCTAACATCCATGTCATCAGTGCCCCAGAAGGAGAGGGGAAAGAGAGTAGGGCAGAAAAAGTAGTCTAAGAGATCATGACTAAAATTTTCCCAAATATGACAGTAGGCATGAACAGATATTTAGAAAGCTGTACAAATCTCAAGTAGAAGAAACCCAAAGAAATCCATTCAAGACTCATCAGAACTGATCTTAAAACTAAAGACATAGAACAAATCTTGAAAGCTGTGAAAGACATGATGGCTAAATGTAAGGGACCCTGGAGGGATCTGACTTAGTGTTGTAGAGCTGCCATGACAAAGTACCACAGACTGGATGGTGCTAAACAACAAAAACTATTGTCTCACAGTTCTGGAGGCTGGAAGTCTGAAATCAATGTCAGGAGGGCATTGTTGCACCCGAATTGCATGGGGAAGAATCCTTCCTTGCCCCTTCAGGCTTCTCATGTTTGCTTGCAATTCTTGGCATTCCTTGGCGTTTAGATGCTTTTTGGCTTCAGTTTCCCATGGCCTCTATCTCATCTCCATCTTCACATGGAATCCTCCAGTGTGCGTGCTCTCTCCTTATTACAAGGACTCTGGTCATGTTGGATTCAGGCCCACCCTCATGGAGTTTTGACTCATCTTAACTAACCATTTCTTCAAAGATCATATTTCCAAATAAAGTCATATTCATAGGACCAAGGGTTAATACTTGAATATAACATTTTGGGGGGACACAACTCAATCCTTAACAGGATCCTAGAATAGAAAATAAGATACTAGGAGAAAACTAATGACATTTGAGTAAAGGCTGGGCTTTAGTTAACAACAGTGCATCAACATTTGTCTGTTAATTATGACAATTAATTTAATATGTCACTAATAGGGGAAACTTGGAATGGGCTACTGGAGAACTTCCTGTACCATTGCTGTAATTTTTTTGTAAATCTAAAACTGTACTAAAAATATGAATTTTTAAAAATATACCCAGGGTGGTGGTCAAGAAAGGCACTTGAGGGATAAACCCAGTGCCATATTATATGGTTTTTAGTTTGCTTCCCAGCTACATAGACCTAGAATTCTTGAGACACTCTCTGATACCACCTTAAAGCACAGAACCATACATTCTGGTAGTTGCAGAAAATATTCGGGGTGCATGGTAGCTTGAACACAAGGAGAAATTTCTCCTCTACAATCCAGGGATTTGGAAATAATAAAATGCATTTAAACCATTAAAATGCACAGCTGCTTAAAATATGGAGCGACATCTCATAGCAAGTGCTGAGACAAAGCAGGTGAAGTCAGAATGTTCACAGGTCCTGGAATGGGGCACAAGCCAGGGAGCCTGAGGAAGAGAAAGAAATGTCCATCTGAGGGTGGAAACACTTTGTCATCCTGAGAGCAGGGACACCTTGCCTATCTGAGGGCAAAAACACGCGGTCCCACGAGACAAGGGATACCTTGTCCCTTCCAGGGCAGAGGCATGTTGTCCACCGATGACCATGGACTGCTACACCTAGACCTACACACACACCTGGGATTGTAGCCCATTATTTTATTGTGGGTTGGGGTGTGTGTGTGTGCAATGGCAGAGCAGAGTCATCCCTGTCACATAGGATTGGTGTGCTGTGCAAATGTGCAAGAGCCCAGAACTGCATCATGGAGGAATGAGACCAGAAGGGAGGCAGTAGTGGATATGTGATTGGACATGTGTACTCTGTAATGTCAAGGCAGCCAGCAAGTCAAAACCTTCCTCCATGGTGAGTGGAGTGCTACAAAGGATAGTCTCCTAGGAGGAGAGCTTTCTAAAAGAAATGAAAAAAGAGCTCACAAATTACAACAGGAAGTATCATGCCATGAAAGAGAATGAAAATAGTCAACAACAAAAATAGATAATTTACACTTGAAGAAATCATTTAACAAGCAAATACTACTGCTCCAGGACCTTCCAAAGCTTCTGAAATAGTAGAGTCAGCCACTTGGATGAGGAATTTACTAGAAGCAAGAACTGCGCCCTTCAAAACACTTAGCCTCTAGAAAATGGACAACCAAAATTCCAAATATTTTCCATTCATTTTATTAATCCTTTGGATTCCATATGACATGATTTTAACTATGATCTCCTGTGTTCTTTCTTGAGTCATACTACTTTCATGTTTCTAGGTCTTATGCTAGTTCCAGTCTTATGTGCAGCAAACAGATTTGCTGAATGCAATTGACTGATGACTGCTTATAATTAGGGAGCTTTAATCAAAAAGTTTGGGAGTAGGGGAAATTAAATATCCTAAAATGTCCTTATGATGTTGGACACAAAAGAGACCATCAGATGTGAAGGACATTCCAATATTATCCATGAATGGAATAAGTAGAGAACAAGAGGAAATTAGATTATAGGTCTACTTTGAAGTGTAAAATCATTTAAAATAACCTCTTTTACTCTTTAGAAATGAGCTTTGTCTTTTAATTTGAAATTCCCTTTCCTGATATATGAAGTCACTTCTAGGCACAATATTGGGATATATATTTTATTGGGATAGATATTTATATACATCTCTGTATCTATCTATCTATCCATCTGTCTACATATTTTTGCTTTCTTCCCTGCCTCTATAAAAGCTCTCTTTGATTAAGCACTTCTTTATCTATCATTTTATCCCCAGTGCTTACCATGTAGTATGTTCCCAGTAAATCTTTGTTAAACAAACCAATATATTTCATTAGTGGAACATAGCCTTGCTTCCAATGATTATTCCTTGCTATGACTTGACCCTCCTTGGTCACAGCATGGAAAATGACAATATTAATCTTTCTCCCGTCTGGAATTCCTCAATTTATGATGTGATCTCTTTGATGAGAGGGGCCAGTTCTCCAGATCCACAATACTTAGCATGGTCAGTGAAGCATGGTATTTGTTAATTGCATGATGCATGAAACAATAAAAGAAATACTCAAGCTGAAGATGTAAGGATTTAGTTTCTCTTCTATAAACCTACCTACATTTTGGGATCTTTATTTAATATTACTCTGAAGGTCCTTATGTGTCTGTGGAAAGGAAGAAAATTCTGTTATATGAATATGATTGATACAGACTAACATGTATTAATACAATGCTTCCCCCTAAATTTACACTTAGATTTTCCTGATTCAATTTCTTCAAGTGAAACATTAAATAAGGGCTTTACTATATTTGTTTTCTCTTCTTGAAAATGGATTTCTAAGCACATATATCTTCTTAGATCTTTAGGTATATTACATGGCTTAAAGCAATTTCTAGATAAAAACGTGAAGGCAGCTACAACTAACCAAACAAAAACTATAATTAATAAAAATTTGTCTTTCATATCTTATTCATTAAATTAGTGATCTTGAGACATCAACTTTCCATGTAGATGGCACAGGCATACTTATGCCTACACATTTCATTAATAAGATATCAACAATATATCTCACCTCTAGCTTCTTATTGTTCTCAGTTGGTTATATGTCATTATAAATCAGATCACTTATAAGGCAAACATAAATGAAAAATGATTTTAACTTTGTGCAATGAAGTGCCACTAAGAACTCACTGTTTGAATTGAGATCCCAGGCATACTGTATATGTAAACCCTGCACCTTAACCTCTAATCTAAGTCTAGAAAATATTAAAGTATAATTTGGCTATAGTAGTTTAGATAGGGACTTTTGATAGTTGATTTTGATCAAGCAAATTATGAGGATTGTGCAGAAATCAACAATATGAAAGGCTGAGACAAATCCAACACACTGTATCCAAATTGCACCCTGGCAGAGGAGTGGATGTAAATCAGGATCACTGGGCTTCGGGGAGAGGGTGGTGATAGAAACATCTGAAATACCAAGGAGGTTCTCCTTAAGAAATGACCCAAAGGGCTGCCTTGGATCCTGTGGCTCGTCTGTCTCACCATATCTGGGACAGAAAAAGTGTCATAGGCTTTTCTAAGATTTCATTCCGCATGACATCCTGTGCAGAGCCAGTTCCAATCTTAGCATCCCTTGAATTAGTTTACAGAGTTTTATGTTGATCGGTTGGAACAAATAAATGCATAATGAAACTGAAGCAATTGGAAAATAAACATAGGGACAAATGAGAAAACCTGGGATGAGGTCAATTTGGGAAGCAGGTTATCCCTGACGTCTTCCTCAGTTCTCAGAAGATGTCTGTGAATTTATCAAACAGTTTCCTAACCTCAGAATTTTCAAAAAGGAAAATGTTCTTTTTTCTATGGAATATAAACCAATTATCCTGACATTATTATTTTTTTTCCTATGGCTACTAACTGAGAGGCATACAATATGAGGTTTTGGAAAATATAGTTGTGATACATATCACTACTATAAATACAGAAATTGGTTATCTCCTGATCATTTCTAAGTTATAAACCTTTGCTAAGGCAGTATACTTGAATTAGTTTACAGTTTTATGTTGATCAGTTGGAACAAATAAATACATAATGAAAGGCAACAAATGAATAAAAACAATTATTCAAAGGGCCAAAATAATACAATCCAATATGGCATAAAGTGAGGATTAAAAATGCCTATTTCCTAGAAAAAAAATTGTTGGGGTTTGCTACCTTTAGGCCATCCTAAATTTGAGAGCAGATAACCTCAGTGTATTTCCTTGTAGAGAGGTGAAGGTATCAAATGTTACCCATCAAGGGTATATCATGAATTATAGGGTAGGTTACACAACCTTTGATAAAAATTTAGAGAATTAAGGAAGTGGAGAATTAAAATCCTTCTGATTAGATGGCTATTCTCTGCAGCAGGTCATGTGTCCCTCTTGTCACTTTAGCAACAATATGGATGATGACAAGTATAGAAAACGATAGCTCTTCTTGCTAAAAATTATGTCTGTGTAAGATATTCTGGTTTACTAGCAAATCATGGTAAAATCTGTGAAATACTGAATCAGATCCTAAATTTAGTACTTGATATGGATGATCTCATTGAGCTTCCAATTTAACGCTATGGTATAATAATAAAATACAATAACGTTAATAGATAAACTGAGGCTTAGGGTAGTGCACATCAACGTTGGTCTGCCAAATGCAGCTGGTTCATAAAATATTTGTTACTAGGAGAATCAGGCAGAAAAGTGAGTAATGGGTAGAAATTCGTATAGCAATTTGATGTCGTTCTTGTAATAGAAAAACAGACAAATAAAGCAAAAACCTGAGCCTACTATTTAATGTTCTCATTTTCTTTCTTTTCTTTTTTCTGGTAATTATATATTCTTGTATTTTACAAAGGAATCTGTCTGCAATAAGAGGGTGGTCCTGGAACTTCACCTAAGAGATTTAAGAAACATGTGTTTAGAGAGTTTTGTAACTGCTTTTACAGCTGTGATTCTCACCTTGGGGTGATTTGGCTCTTCCCGCCCTCCCTCCTGGGGCCATTTGGAGATACCTGCAGACAGTTTTGCGTCTCACAAGTGGGAGGAGAATGCAACAGGCATCCAGTGGTAGAGGCCATGGAGGGTGCTAAACATCCCACAGTGCACAGGACACCCCCTACAGCAAAGACTTATCAGCCCAAAGTCTAATAGTGCCAAGTTGAGAACTCCTTCTATATGACCATTAAAAATAAGCAATAATTTGAGAAGACACTTCAATAAAGAAGATATACAAATGGCAAAAAAGTACAAGAAAAGAGGCTTGGTATCACCAGTCGTTAGGGAATAGCAAATTAAAATTGCAATAACAAACCACTAACACATCTATTAAAATGGCTAACTAAACAAACTAAAACATACCCCGCCCCCCACAAACAGTTTTAATTTGATAATGCTGGAAATTTCCTATATTGCAGTAGGAATGCAAAATGTCACATCCACATTGGCAGGGTCTTTTTAAAACAATAATGTTAAAGGTATACTTACTATACAACTCAGTGACTTACCTGTAGGAATTTACCCACATAAAACCTGTACCTTTCCAGTAAAGCTACAAATAAAAACTGTACATTTACCTGAAAACCTCTATGAAAATGTTTTAGTGTATTTTTTTTCATAATCACTTTAAACTGGTTATGCTGCAAATCTCCTGCAATGGGTGAATGAATAAACTGTGGTGTATCTATACATTGTATAGATACAATGGAATACTCAACAGTAAAAAGGAATGAAATGGTGTTACATGGATGAGTTGCTAATCCATTACGCTAAGTGAAAAAAGCCAGATTTAAAAGAAACAAACTTTATGATGCCATTGATATGATATTCTCAAAAAGGCAAACATTTAACCACAAAAACAGATTGGTATTTGTTAGGGAGGAGGTTTGGGGGAGAGATGCTGACTATAAAGAGGCACAAGGGAAAATCTGGTGGTAATAAATTGTTCGTTTTTATCTTGGTTGTGGTGACCAAATGCCTATAAGACAGTTGTCAACACGCATCAAAACTTGTGCTAGAAGGGGTGAATTTTACTGCATCTAAATTATACCTCAATTTAAATTGTCACATAAAACTAACAGATTTTGAAATTCCTAAAATTCCCACTTAAAATGGGTGTTGCTTTCCTTGGGGTCTCAGAACAAATTACCACAAACTTGGTGGCTTAAAAGAACAGAAATTTATTCTCTCACACTTCTAGAGGCCTAAGTCTCAGATCAAGGTGTCATCTCCTGCTGAAGACTGTAGGGAAGAGCCCTTCCTTGCCTCTTTCTAGCTTCCAGCAATCCTTAGCATCCATTGGCTTGTAGCTGCATCACTGCAATGTCTGCATCCCTCTTCACAAAGCTGTCCTCCCCCTGTGTGTCTTGTAAGGATAACAGTTATTGCAATTATGGTCCGCCTTAATCCAGCATGACCTCATCTTAATTTGATTACTTTTGCAAAAACCCTATTTCCAAGTCAAGTCACATTTACAGGTACTGGGGGTAGGACTTCTCACAATTCTATTCACTATCCAGTGGGAATTGAATTTTAAGTGAAGAAGAAATAAATCCAACAGGAATTGTTAAAAGTAAGTAAACATAGGAGTTTATAAAACGCATTGAAAGACTCAGAAGCGGTTTTAAATAAATGCAACAATATCTCAACTGATCTATAGTAATCTATAAATTGGAAAACTACAGATACCTATAATTCGGAAAAAAAGTCAATATTTTAAGGAAGCTAAGTATCTCCCAACACATCTTAAATCTAACTAAATTAAAACAAAAATCAAACCTGATTATTAGTTAAAACGTAAATTTCTATTGTAGAGGAAGGGATCAAGGCAATGTTAAAGAAAAGTAAAAGTAGGTGCCCTGTTTTGCCATACAGTAAGAGCAATTACCCATCACTAATAATCAAGAGTTTTGATGTTGGCACAGAAATAGATGCATAGGCCAACAGAGGTTAATTGAGAGCCCATGCTCAGAAAAAAATTATCTATTTCATATTAAAGGCCCTCATTTAAAGACGGTCCTTTAGAGGCAGCATGACCTGATAGGAATAGGGGAATATGGTATTTCTAATTGGGGAATAAAGAAGACACTTGTTTTCTAGGGTAGTCTGGGATTTTCAGCAACACTGAATTCATTTAATGTAAAATAATAATGGCAAGAGGTGGCTTCAGTTTTCTGTGCATTCGGCAGCACTAAGCAATTCGACACTAGAGTTTAGGAACTAAAAGACACAGCAAAGATGTAGGTCCACATGGCACTTGGTTATTAGCTTGGAACAGAAGCTCTTTCTTAATTTCTCTTGCTACAAAGCTTGACTGTAGTGACAGTGAAAAGTTGCAGCAACAGAATGGCTGTAGTATAATCTCTGCAAAAATCTGCTAGACTAGTCAATACTGTCCCTAGGAAAATAAAATTCGATAAGAAAACAAACAATATTATATAAAAAACTATTAAATGTGTGTGAGAAAAGGCAATCCAATACATCCAGTTATTAAACCAAACTGATACCTTTTTCAACTTATTATAATAATTGTATTTGTCCAAGTAATATATTCCATTTAAATATTTCCTAAGATGATTTAAATGAACATACATCCATTTGGATAGTCACTAAGTCAAATTATACAGTCCTGGTGGCAGCTCATAATAAAATTAAATCAATGTTGTCAGTCACAGCACCCAACTAAGATACACAAGTGAACCTGGGTTGCAGGAAGTCCCACTGTTAACTCTGACAACATACTTATCTCTCCTTTTGCCTAAGAATTCCAACTAACTAATTTTAGTTTTTAAAAATTATTTGAAATGGTAAGTTTTTATTTTAGAAAAATTTTATGTCATGGATAGCCGAAGAGAATAAATAATAAGAAAAGAAAAACAATTATTATGAAAAACTGTGTCAAATTGGAAGACATAAACCATATAAAAGAGGATTTAAAATTATATCCCCAGCAGTCTCTCCAAGTACTCCAAACAGTTGAAAATTCCATGATATTTATTGTTAAATTATTCTATTACAGACTATAATTACCACACTTCAACTGTTGGAATCATATCGCATTAATTACTCTAAGCCACTGGTGAAGTCTTTTTTTTTTTTTCTTCCATTTTAAAGAGTTTTGCTCTATATTTTTTGTGAGTGAAGGTACTTTCCTTCTTTATTTGACTTCTTGTGTTTCATGAAAGGGTAATAATATACAGTTGTTCTGATTTCATGTTTTTCTAATAAACTCCTTGGAGAGACTGAGTAAAGGACTGAGAAAATTTGAAGTCTTGGGAAAGATGCATCCCTCTATACACACAGAGATAAATATTTATTTACACATATTATTGTACTTTAATTTTTTCACTTAGCTTGAATATTTCATTTTATTTCACTGATAGGTACATTGTTATTTAGAAAATTGGTAATCATGTTTTAAAGACATTTTAAAACTCAATACTAAGGGCTATACATTTTGGTGTTTTCTATTGACAACTACAATTTTAAAACTATAATCTGTACTGTCATCAGAAAAATTCTCAAGCATTTAAAAATTTAATTAATTACTGATTTATAGCATCATATAAAATATATCACAGCACTCTGAAAAATAAATAATTTCTATTTAACTTTAGAACACTAAGGTAAACTTACTATGTCTCACACTTGAATGTTTAAGTTTCTTCAAAGAATTAAGTAATGAGATGATTTAAATTTTGCTGTCATTCTGTATAGAAAGCAACACCAGTATTTCAAGTGATCTTGATATATGGGGGAATAAAAACAAGAGATATTTGGAAAATGCAAAGTAAGACTTTATCCAATTGCAGTTTAATTTCAAGGCCAAGTTAATTGTTTTGACCACTGCCATTGTATTATACCATTTTCTGCCTCCCTCCCTCCTTCCCTTCTTCCTTCTTTCCTTCTCTCCTTCTGTTTTCTTTCTCTTTCTTTCTTTCTTTCTGTCTTTCTTTCTTTCTTTCTTTCTTTCTTTCTCTTTCTCTCTTTCCCTTCTTTCTCTCCTCCCTCCCTTCCTTTCCTTCCTTCTTTTCCTTCCTTCTTTCCTTCCTTCCTTCCTACCTTCCTTTCTTCCTTTCGCCTTTGCACTACTGTTACTGTTCACATAACAGTAAGCCATTTTCTAGATTCCTTTAGTCTATTTCATGTCTTTAAAAATATAAATACTTATCTATTTCTTCAAATATCTATTTGTTCTGTTGAATAGAGTTGTGAATTTAGAGTAATCAACATATGAAGATTATTTCAAATGTCATGATTTGTAGATTGATTCTTTAAAATACTGCAGATATTGATGTGGCTGTTTATATATTTGTTATTTTGTAACATGTTTCTGAATGTGTATCTCCACTTGCCTGTTGAGCAGGCTTACATTGTGTTATGTGCTTTTATACTATTGTCTGCTCGTATTAGATTAGAGGCCCCCTCGTGACTCTGTGTGTGACTCTAGCTCCTTTCTAAAATAGTCACTTCTTCACACACCAGGTAACCAAGTCATTCAAGGAGGATTATCTTCTTCACCAGTGAATAATAAATCCTCATGTTCTATCAACTTTACATCTTAATAATTTTTTAATCTGCCACCTTTCCATCTTGACTTCCACTTAGATCTAGCCCAAATCACTTGGCTTTTGGTACCTTTGATGTCTAATCTCCTTAGTATGGGAGGAAGGGCTTTGTGAGTCGATCTCTGCTAACACTGTAAACTCATTATAAGAGGTTTAAGACACAATAATGCCTAACGAATTTTATTTCGCCACACATATCCTGCTGTAGACAGCATGCACATGGCTTTTCCTCTCCAGAATACATCATATTTTCTCTGTCTTGGAAAACAGTGTGATTTGTTCTATGAAATTCTGCTCAGCATATTTAGATAATATTCTTTTTCTTTGTTTTCTTCCTCAGTTTCATTAATTGCTCTCTTACTGAAATAGCAACCACTGTCATGGTTGGCCTGTACATTTTCAGTTCATTTTTCTACCATTTGTCTACAATGAGTGGCCTCAAGCTCAGACTCCTGACTGTGCTCCAAATGGAGAGCCAGTACCAAACACCAATCATGTGAGTGAATGGGACTTTGGATGATCTAATTCCCCAGTCTTGGAGCCTTCCCAGCTGAGTCTCCAGACAAACCATGCCCTCTGTCCTCTTTCCCGGTTCCTGACCCACTGAATCCATGAACACAATAGAGTGGTTGTGTTTTATGCCAGAAGTCTTTGATGGTTTATTACACAGCAATAGTTTGGTACTTTCAAGTGGTATGTGACGGTAAAAAAACATGTGGCGTTGCATTTAGAACAGGATATCAACGGGAGGTCTGAAAGTCCTTGAGAAAAGGGCTAGTGTAAACTGGAAGGGCTGTAAGCAGAATATTAGCAAAGTCTAAGCCTGGAGTGGACTGTTGGGGAGGGATTGGAAGAAACTAAGGAGAGTATAAACTGGACATTGGAGGAAAAGAGAACCTTGTTACATAGTGGTGGTAAGTTTGGCAACACTGCACCCTGCAATAATATGAATAGTAGGAAATACACCTAATGAACTTGAAAATCTAGCTAAGATGGTGTCTGGGCAGAACTGGCTGTATATGAAAGATACACACAGAGACAGATGTGCTAAATACAAAGGAGCCAAGGCTTGCTGGGTGGGAAAAATAAAGCTCTTCCACATTCCCATTGTTTCCAGAAGGCAGACACTTCTCAAATAAAGAAATGAGTTCCAACGATATAATCCAGGTGCTGTCAGAAAAACACAGCAAAGATAAAACCATGATCATAGATAGAAACCCTTTGTTGAAAATAAGGTTCCAGTGGCTGAGAGATTTCAAGTGGAGTCGAGAGGTCACTCTGGAGGGTATTGTTATGTGCTACATAGATATCACTTTTAGTCTTTAGTGTGTTGAAATGGCTAAAGGGAAATACCTGAAGCTGTCGAATTGCAACCAAGTGATCTTGATTCTTGAAGATGACTGTATAACTATGTAGATTGAAAAGTGTGACTGTGTGACTGTGAAAACCTGGAGCTCACCCTCCCTTTGTCTAGTATATGGAGAGATGAGTGGAAAAGTGGGGACAGAGAGAAGAATGGGGTGGGATGGAGGGGATGGAGGGATTTGGGTGTTCTTCTTTGCTTTTATTTTTATTTTTGAGTAAGGAAAAGGTTCAAAAATTGATTCTGGTGATGAATGCACAACTGTATGATGGTGCTGTGAATAACTGATTGTACGCTGTGGATGACTGTAGGGTGTGTGAATGTATATCAAACTGTGTTAAAAAAAGTAAATGAACAATGGTGGGAGGAGGGGAGTGGGATGTTTTGGCTGTTGTTTTTTATTTTCTTATTTTATTTTTTGGAGTAATGAAGATGTTCAAAGTTTGTGGTGATGAAAGCACAACTGTATGATGACACTGTGAACATCTGACTGTACACTTTGAATGATTGTATGTTATGTGATTATATCTCAATAAAATGGCATTAAAAAAAACCCTTTGTTGAGACATCAGAAATATCTAAGGGTGCTCATCTGAAAACAAGAGCCACATTTTACGGAAAAGGAAGGATGAGTTGGAGGACAGAGCCAAGAGCCACAGAGAAGCACTACCAGGAAGAAGGGCCCAGCTCTAATCAAGGAACTGGAAACGTGTGCCTGGGTGGATTTCAGTATTTATGAATGTTTCCAGTGTTTAATTGGAAAAAAAATAACCTTAACTTGTATGCAAAGATTTGGCTGTGCATTAAGTTCTAGTTTAAGTTTTCACTGTCTTTAAGCATTTGCTATGTTGATGAAAACCATATTCTGAACTTTGAATCCATACACTGTTGAAACTTCCAATGCTGTTAAATCTTTTGATGCACTATTTCCCCCACCCCACCCCCATAAGTTTGCAGGGGCTCCCTACTGTTTTCCTTGATTAATGGACAAAGGTTTTCCAAACCTATTTTATACAAAGGAAATTTTTACCCAATAGCTTAAGTTTGGATTTGAATCTCAGTTTCAACACAATTAACTAGGTGAACTTGCTTAAGCTCTTTAAACGTCTGTATCCTAATTTGTAAAAATATGAAAGTTTTACAGGTTAAGTGAATAAGTCTAATGTGTTTAGAAAAGTGAATTGAATTCTTAAAGTGTCATTTAAGTTTCAGTTATTATTTATTACATTATTGCTCTAAATAATACTGTTTAAGTGACAGGCTAAAATGCCTGGTTTTTCTAACCTTTCTTACTGTGACTTTAGAGTAGTTTGGTTATCTACAGGGCTTTGAAATAAAATACCAATTAAAATTCTTAATAAGACTTATTCTAGCATCCAAGGCACTGATAGTAGAGTTAGATTTTGTAAACACTGTATGTCATAGATGAAAGGTTTCTGCTGTCCTAAATTGTTTTTCACTTATGAACAATATGTAATAAGGAACTTTGATATTATTTTCTTTTCTGCTTTATTACTTCTTAAATGTCAATTTTGTGGTTAAAATCTTTCTGTCTACATGGAAAAAATAATCATCTTGAATCAAAATGTTTGAGTTAAGCTTTTAAAAATCTCCTGTTGATATTCACTGTCAAATTTTATTCTTCTGAGTATTTTCTTTAGAGAGAGAGTAGGCAGTTGAAGGAAATAGATCTTTGACATATTTTCATGTTTTCTTCTCAAGATATAGTCTGAACTGATGTGACAATCTGCTCTGGTGGCATTGCATGGCTCCCTTTTGGAGATAACTCCAGAAAGTGACAGCAGATGAAAAAGAAGACTTTAAAGAAAAAGAAATTCAGGAAATACTAGGCATTCAAGAAGAAAAATAAATAAGGGCTGATGGTCAAAACATTTCCTTTTAGTATCTTGTAAGTATTATACTTATTAACTCCTTGCCAATAAATGGGATAAAGAAGTATGTGTTCTTATGTCTTGACACAGCCTTTCTTTAATCAGGAAAAGAAACAAGAGGAATTTCTTTTCCTTCTGGAAATTTTCACCGTGGTGCAAAGGTGATGAGTGTGTATTTTAAAATGTGATGAGGTTTGTATTTGGAAACACAGAAAATTCATCTTGATTATGGTTTCCTCATTCTCTTGCACAATTTTATGGGTAAAATCCCACCTTTTAAAGGGGCAGGACATGGGCTGAAAGTCCTGCAGTAAAATCCAAATAAACTGGAAGTTTCACTGTGTAAAACTGTGTGACAATTCTGTCATTGTCACTCTGATGCAGGTCATTAAAATGTACTTTCTCATAAAAGCAACAAAGTACTGGAAAATCACACTGAAAAGACAGAAAATGTGTGGACAAAGTGAGAAGGGAAAGAATGCATATGGTTATGGCATTGCCCTTCAGCCAGGACGCTTTTGGTACCCTTTCTGGATCTGCTTTACCAAGCCATGCCCCATTTACTAGCTGCTGCGAGTGTCTGCTTACCATTCACAGCTTCCCCCTTTCCCAGACTGGCGCCCTGGTCAGACAGCATCTGACAGCCAGGAGGCTACATTCACCCTCCATTAGCCATCCCACACACTGCACAAACCTCAGATGATAACGCAGGGGTTAAAATCACAGGTCACTTGACTTAAGGAGAGTCCTGATTTATGGAGCAATTCAAGCTCTAGAACTTCCAGTGGTATCAGACCTATTCTTGCTGAGATTTCTTTTTCCACTGCCTTATCCATCCTTTTGCTTTCCTCTTCTTCTAAGGAAACTCTCTCACTTTATTGAAAAATATCCTTTGTCTTAGTCTCTGCCTCTAGAGACCTGACCTAAGGCAGTACCTTAAAAGGAAAGTTTCAACTATTACCAGTTCCTAGTGATAATCGATCTGTAACCTATATTAGAAATGAATTTGGGGAAGATGCTTTTCCATTGACTTAAGTCCAGACAGATAACAATGAAAAATAAGAATTCTTTAAATAATGAGATAATCATAACTTGGACAATGCAATTTGCTCCTTTGTTCTGCTCTTGGAGAATAATTCTTAGTGGGAATTAGAATAAGATTTTAAAAGGGAACTGGAAGCTATTAACAAATAAAGTATCTCATACTTGGTTATGCAATACTCTACTTGGCCCTAAGATAAATTTTCACTCTATCAAGTGTGCCCCAGTGTTTTAATTGCTTTTTATATGTGTTTTTCAATATGTGAATTGTTTTATTAAAATATGAGCTTCCTGGAGGCTGATAAACGTGTAAGAAACTGCATTGTTAAAATAGTAAATAAGGATAAGCAAAAGGAGAAAGGAATGATAGAAAACACCTACTCAAGGAAAATCATTAATTCAATAGAATAAAATGGATGCAATATGAAGTTCATGTATAAGTTAAAAATTTCATTACAGAGGAACCATGTGTCATGTTTATTTTTTGAGTGATAAACTTCTACTTCATTACGTGTCATGAATTAGCTGCTATGGGTAATGGAGGAAAAATACTTGGAAATTATAATTGCCAGATGGGGAAGAGATATGCTCATTGATATTCAAATATGTATTTTTTTGGAAATTTCATGGTGCCCTGTCTGAAATTAATGTGTTATCCCTATAACTGTTTTCTTCTGCTTCTATTTTGCCCTTCTCTAGCCATCATAGTCACTCCTGCTGGACTGTTGAGTAGTCAAGAATTTTCAAGGTCAGTATTATACTCACGCTCCTAAGTTAAGCACTCATTTTCCTTCAAAATCTAGCTTAACTGACCCATCATTTCCCATTCTTCTTTAAAATTAAAAAGTAAAGAGGAAACCACAAAAAAAAATGGTTTGAAACATTTCTCAAAGCAAAACACAAAATTCAAAATTACGAAAACACAAATTTCAAAATTACAAACAGAAAATTTATTTCTAAAATATTCGGGACAAATTAAATCATTCCAAATGTTACCAGCAGAGATGTCCCCTTCTTCAGTGGCAAAAGAAAATTTCCTAACCTACTAAAACTCAGGGAAAGAAATATGTTCTCTTCCACCTCTAGGGCTTGGGTTGCATGACCTCTGAGCAGCAAATCAGAAGCAGGGAAGTGGGTTTGCATAATGCCTAAGAAGTTAATTCTAAAGCTGGAATCCATGGCTGAGCAACTGGTTCTGCCATTTCTCAATTGTGTGGCCTTGAGCCTGCTATCATACTAACTCCTGCCTCAGTTTCTCCATCTGTGACATGGAGAAGATACTTCCAATATCGTAATTTCCATATAAAATTTACGTAAATCAAACTGCAAAGTTCTTAGATGGGTGTCTGGCACATGGTAAATGCTAATCAAGTGATATTTTATTATTATTCTTAGAAAGTAGATTCTTGTACTTGGCAAACCAGTAGTACAAACACCTGGGCGATGAAACCTGTGGGAAAAGGGAGTAGAGAGGTCACCTCTCTGAGAGGGTTTTGGTTTATTTCCTCATCCTTCATTCGTGCTGCCTATGACAGTGAGCCTCCAGGAATCACTGAGTGTCCAATCTGAGTTATGATGCATGTGCCTGGATTTGGAATGAATGGATGGCAGCACACTCGGTGGTATTCTGGGGAACCTGGGAGTCTCTGGTTGTCTGAAACATGAATACATATTCTGTTGTTGTGGTTTTTTTTTTCTTTGTTAAAGAAGTTGTGATGTTTGCAGAACAATCATGCATACAGTACAGGATTCCCGTATACCACCCTATCATTAACACATTGACTTGGTATGGAACATTTTTTGCAATTGATGATAGCACATTTTTATAATTGTACTAGTATCCACAGTCCATTGTTCAATATAGGGTTCACTGTGTAGTGCAGTTGGATGGATTTTTTTTTTTAAGATTTTTATTCTGTTATCATATATACAATCTAACCTTTCCCTTTTTAACCACATTCAGGTATATATTTCAGTGCTGTTAATCATGTTCACAATGTTGGGCTACCATCATCACTATCCATCACCAAAACATTTTCATCATTCCAAATAGGAACCCTGCACATTTTAAGCCTTAATTTTCCAATCCTTACCCCCCATCCTTACCCCTGGTAACCTATATTCTAGATTCTGACTCTATGAATGCTTATTCTAATTATGTCATATCAGTGAGGTCACAATATTTTTCCTTTTGTGTCTGGCTTGTTTCACTCAAGATGATATCTTCATGGTTCATCCATGTTATTGCAAGTACCAGGATTTCTTAATTTTTATGGCTGAATAATATTACATTGTATGTATACACCACATTTTATTTATCCATTTATAAGTTGATGGACACTTGCATTGCTTTCATCTTTTGGCAGTTGTGAATAACACACTATGAACATTGGTGTGCAAACATCTGTTCAAGTCCTTGCTTTCAGTTCTTTGGGGTATATACCTAGTAGTGGGTAATATGGTAGTTCTATACTTTGATTTCTGCAGCAATGCCAAACTGTCTTCCATGGTGGCTGCACCATTTAACATTGCCACCCACAATAAATGAGTGTTCTTATTTCTCCACATCCTCTCCAACACTTATTAATTTTTATTTTTTAAATAGTGGCCATGCTAATGGGTATGAAATGGTATCTCATTGTGGTTTTGATTTGCATTTCCATGATGGTGAATGATGGTAACCACTTTTTCATATGTTTTCTGGCCGTTTTTGTATCTTCTTTGGAGAAATTTCTGCTCAAGTCTTTTGCCCATTCTTAAAATTGGGTTGTCTTTGTTGTTAAGTTGAAGCATTTCTTTATGTATTTTAGATATTAATCCTTTATCAGATATGTGATCTCCAAATATTTTTTCTCATCCTATAGGTTGTCATTTCACTATTATGATAAAGTCTTTTGAGTTGCAAAAGCTTTTAATTTTGATGAGTCCTATTTTTCTGTTGTTTCTTTTGTTGTTTGTGTTTTGGTTGTAGGGTCTAAGATACCATGGCCTAACACAAGGTCTTGAAGATGATTCCCTATATTTTCGTCTAGGAATTTAATAGTTCTGGCTCTTGTATTTAGGACTTTGATCCATTTTGAGTTGATTTCTGTAAAAGATATAAGGTAGGGGTCCTTCTTTTTTTTTTTTTAATAGGAGATCCAGTTTTCCCAGCACCATTTGTTGAAGAGACTATTCTTTCCCAATTGAGTGATCTTCACTTGCTTGTCAAAAATCAGTTGACCATAAATACAAGAGTTTATTTGTGAAAATGAAGTTTTAAGGGCTTAGATCACCTAGGACTTTTCCTTGTCCAGATGAAATACATGCATATACTGTGTGATATTTTACATGATTTTTTCCTGTAAATTATATTTTTTAGTTAATTGTAGTAAGGGGACCAATAGGAAAAGTCTTGAGTTGCCTATTCAGTGACTCTATTCTGTGAATTAGTTATATTTCTGCTTACATGCTTCCACAATATGGGAATCTTCTATTTCCTCGTGAATGGAAACACACTGAGTCCATCTGTCACAGAGGACAATGGTCTCAGAATTGGATGTAAAGAAGGATTCATTTGGTCTTGGGAAAACTATATATGTATATTTCTAATTTTTAATCTTGTATACATGTTATAATATAAATAAATAAATATAAATAAATATAAATGGTAATTAGAACCATCACCCCTAAAAGTACAGTAGCTCCCTTCTTTGCCTATTGATTCAGTAACATGAGAAGCCCAAAATAACTGGGTGTCAGTCTTAACTTCCAATTCAGTGGAATGATTGTTGTGTCTCCTGGAGTTAGCACTTCTCTTTTTGGAACTAAGACCTCTAGATCAGAGTCTATCGGCATAGACCCATGGCTGCACTTCATTTGCTATGAATTACATTCTTTGATCAAAAGCAATGCTGTGTTGAAAATCATGATGGAGGATAAGACATCTGTAAGCCTATAGATAGTAGCTTTGGCATAAGCATTCATGCAGGGAAGGCAAACATGTATCCAGATTAAGTTTCTATCCCAGTAGAAGCAGTTCAATGTTATAAACCTACCACCAGGTAGCTGTCTGATCACCCAGGGAATGGTACCATATGGTGGCTCAGTATTGGTCTCTGCTGCTGGCAGATTAGGCACTTAGCAATGACTGTAGCCAGTTCACCCTTGGTGACTAGAAGTCCATGTTGTTGAACATATCCATAATCTCCATCCTTGCAACCATAGCCACTTTGCTCCTGAGCCCATCGAACAATGACAAGAGTAGGCTGAAAGAATTTGGCTGGTGTACATGGAACCTGTCATCCTTTTGGTGAGCATTCACATGGGACACAAATATTTTCATGACTATTGCCCATTCAGAGAAGTAAATCCACATATCTTCTTCTTTAGACTCAGTTGTCAACAACTTGCCCTCAAAGTCCCTGACTATCCAGGCAAACCACTGGGTATGACCATGGATCAATGTGTCCTTGTATCTCTGACTGTTTCTCCTTCAAAGCAAAATGAACAACCAGTTGCATTGCATGAAGTTCTGCCTATTGGGAGGATTTTCCTTTATCGCCATCCTTCCGTGATGTCCCAGGAATGGGCTGTAGTGCCACAACTGTCCACTTTTAGGTGGTACCTGCATATTGTGCAGAACCATCTATAAACTAGTCTAAGTAATCTGTCATTCACTAAACTGATCATAGAAAACTCCATATGAGGTAATGGGTGTGGGCTGGGACAGAGAAGGTAACATAGCAGGAGGTGGGGACCTGGGCATTTGGGCCACTTCCTGATGTAACTTACTTGTGCCTTCAGGATGTACTCAAGCTCACATATACAAATTCCATTTGAAGATAGAGTGCTGCTGTGCATGCTCAACTTTAGGACTTGCTGGTCAGACAACACCCAGTTTGTGATGGGCAGCTCATGTTGAATGGTAACTTGGTGGTTGTTCTAGTTTGCTAATGCTGCCAGAAAGCAAAACACCAGAGAAGGATTGGCTTTTATAAAAGGGGGTTTATTTGGTTACACAGTTACAGTCTTAAGGCCATAAAGTGTCCAAGGTAACACATCGGCAATCAGGTACCTTCACTGGAGGATGGCCAATGGTGTCCGGAAAGTCTCTGTTAGCTGGGAAGGCACGCGGCTCACTTCTGCTCCAAAGTTCTGGTTTCAGAATGGCTTTCTCCCAGGACATTCCTCTCCAGGCTGCAGCTCCTCAAAAATGTCACTTAGTTGCACTTGGGATATTTGTCCTCTCTCAGCTTCTCTGGAGCAACGGTCTGCTTTCAACAGCCATTTTCAAACTCTCTCATCTGCCGCTCCTGTGCTTTCTTCAAAGTGTCCCTCTTGGCTGTAGCTCCTCTTCAAAACATCAGTCACGGCTGCAATGAGTTCTTTCTGTTATGTCAGCTCATTTATATGGCTCCATTGATCAACTTAGACCCATACCGAACGAGCGGAGCAACACCTCCATGGAAGTTATCCAATCAGAGTCATCACTCAAAGCTGGGTGGGGCGCATTCCAAAGAAACACTCAAAGAATTGCAATCTAATCAACACTGATAACGTCTGCCCACACAAGATTACATCAAAGATAATGGTGTTTGAGGGACACAAAACATTCAGACTGGCACAGTGGTCCATGTTTAAATGTTCAGTCTCTCCTGAGATCCATTATCAGGACAAAAGCTGTTTCACAAAAGAAGAGTAATTCTCTGCAGAGGATGGCAGGACTTTGCTCCAAAATCCTAAGGGTATGTGCTGTGATTCTCCTATAGGGGCCTGCCCAAAGCACCAAATGTCATCTGTGTCTGCCACTTACATTCAAACAACATTGAGTCTTCTGGATCATGTAATCCAAGAGGCAGAACAGATTGCATAACAGCCTGTACCTGTTGTAGAGCTTCTCTTTTTCTGTGCCCCACTCAAACCTAACTGCTTTTTTGGTCACTTAGTAAATGGACCAGACTAGCATATCCAAATGAAAAAATGTTGCCTTCCAAAATCTCAAAAAGCCCACTAAGCATCCTGTCTCTCTTCTGGCCATATGACAGGCCAGATGCAACAACTTATCCTTCATCTTAGAAAGAATGTCTCAACATGCTTCACACCACTGGGCTCTTAAATTTAACTCAGGTGGAAGAGCCCCAGAGTTTTCAGATTCACTTCCCACCCCCTGACACACCAATGTTTTACCAATGAGTCTAGAGTAGTCATTACACTACTTTATAGTACTTGCTCATAAAATCCAATCAATATAATGTCATCAGTGTAATGAACCAGTGTGATTTCTTACAGAAGGGAAAGGTGATCAACTTCTCTGCAGAGTAAATTATGAAATAGGGCTGAGGAAATAACATACCCCTGAGGTAGGACTGTGTATTGATGGCCTCTCCAGCTGAAAAATAAAACTGGTTTTAGTGGTCTTTATTAACAGGTATCAAGAAAAAATAATTTGACAACTCAACAGCTGCATTTCAAGAACCAGATGTGTTAATTTATTCAAGCAATGATGCCACATCTGGAAGAGCACCTGCAATTGGAGTTGTCTGGTTAAATTTACAGTAATCCATTATCATCCTACAAGGTCCATCTATTTTCTGCATAAGCCAAAGAGGAGTGTTGAATGGGAATGTGGTGGGAATCACCACCCCTGCATCCTTCAAGTCTTTGATGGTGGCAATAATCTCTGAAATTCTTTCAAGAATGCTTTGGTTTACTATTTTGCTAGGTAGAAGCAGTTTTTAATGGCTTCCATTGGCCTTTCCTACCATAATAGCCCTTACTCCACAAGCCAAAGAACAATGTGGGGATTCCACCAGATGCTGAGTACATTGGTCAGAGTTCTCCAGGGACATAGAACTGACAGGATAGACAAAATTATATTTATATATTTATTATTATATATTTAATAATGTATTTGAAATACTATTATTATATTATGCATAAATTATTATATTATTATAGGAATTGACACATGTGACTGTGGGGCTGCACAAGTCCAAATGTCATAAGGCAGGCCAAAAGCTGGGAACTCTGATGAAGGTTTTGGATGGATTCCTCAGGAGAAGCTGGCTGGCTGAAATGGAGATGGAAATTCTTCCTTCTGACTGCTGAATTTATCAGTTTTCCTTTTAAGGCCTTCAAGTGATTAGATGAGACATCTCTCATTGTTGAAGGCAATCTCCTTAGTTGGTTATAGATGATATAATCAGACATAGATGCAATCAACTTACTGACATTGTAAATCCATGAAATATCCTCAAGTGACAATCAGACTTTTGCTCGCTTGATCAAATAGCTGAGCATCGTGACCTGGCCAAGATGACACATGAACTTAATCATTACACTGAATCTATCAATTCTGATTATGCATCCTGGAACTGGGGAGATTGCCACAGGATGTGTTGAGAGACCTGATAGATGCACTGTGAGCTAAAATTCTATTTCACTTGACCTCCATAAACTTCCACTTTGACTGATGGATCACAATGATATTCCAGGCCTTCTGGAATTAGTGTTTCCTTGATAGTTCAGAGCCAGTGTCCATCATTCCCTGAAACATCTAGTTGTTTCCTTTTTTTCAATGCAGAGTCACCCTGGCAAATACCATAACCCCCTTTGAGTAAGGATGGGAAATACAGTAACAGTATAAATTTTTGGCAGTGACTGGGAACCTTCCTCAAGGGAACATGACCTCTCATTCATTGATAGGATTCTGGTGTGTAAACTATCTCAAGATTGGGGATCGATTGAGGAGTCATGACTCACTGTTGGTGATTCAAGTTTGGTGTTCTAGTCAGTTGACATAGAACTCTTTGCTTATGCATATCAAGTAACAATTTACAAGACTACCCATTTATTTTTCTTCCAAGGACACCATGATTAGCTGGCCAATACCAAAGGTCTTTGGGAGTCAAACAATTCTGATTTCTGCCTTGACTCTGCTTCCCATTACAGTTAGGTAAACATACCCACATTGTCTTTGGCAATTAAGTGCCACCACTTGGCCTGTGCCACCCCAGGATCCAGTTATCTTCATTGCATTTAAGGATCTCAGTTCAATGGCTGCAGAAAAGTGCAACCACAGAGATCACCAAGGATGATGGGGCTCCATTCACAAATATAGTTCTCACAGTTAAAACACTGAATCCAGATTATCTGTTTAGTGGACTCATATCAATAAATTTAGCCCTACTCAACTTTATGTTCCTTACACCTTTATCTACCAGCCTTGCTATCCATTACCACACACATTCTGCATGTTTCTGTTCATATAAATGAGAAAAAAACATGCAGTTCCTTGGGAGTGTAGCATACCTTCTAATAGGCCACACTTTGTACCTCACCTCTTGGGTATGCTACAATTTCAGTCTAGTTGTATTTCTTAAAGCAAAGAGGGGTGGTGGGAGTGGGTCGTAAGGATAATCAGTTTTGACTTGTAAGTCAATTCTATTGGGAAACATGTTTGTTTGGCAAAGCAGGGTTAACCTCCTCAGATGTAGGGCTGCTTCTACTGGTAAAGAGGACTTATCAGAATTTAGGTGTTCAGTGCCCCTAGATTCATCAGGATCTGCCCAAATCCAACTTTCAGGATACCATTCCTGTTCAATCAATGGCCTCAATTTAACAGCAGACCTCTGCAACATTGGGAATTCAACTTGTGTTTTTTTCCAGCCTTTCACAGGATGAGGCTCCAGGTTTGTTTTTCATGAATTTCAGCTTTCTACCTACATGACATAAGGACTTCTTTCAGTATAGATAACAGTAACTTCTGGTCATTTATGTGAAGTTTGATCTGGGAACTTGAAGCTCTGAGCTCATCTTTTGCTTTTTCCAGTTTCTCCAGCAAAGTTTGGAGTATCTAGCCTCATTACCCTGTTAAATTGACCAAAAAAAAAAAAAAAAAAAAAATGTTCTAAGCAGTTAAATGCATGGTCTTTCAGAATCTTGCCTTTTATAGGTACTTGTTTAGGAGTATCCAATTGTGATATGTTATGTATCACTATTGCTATATCACACAATATTTAGGGACTAACAGTGACCTGTTTATACTGGAAATAGAGTCTTTAGCACCTTCATATCTAATCAGATTAGAGAACTGGTTCCAGAAGGCACAGAATCAATTTAGAAAACCCACACTTAAGATTCAGTTTCTTCAGAAGCACTCAGCAGCAAATCTGGTATCAAGACAGAACTAAGCAAGAGTTGATGCTGCAGTCTTGACATAGAATATTTCTTCTTCAGGAAACCTGAGGTTTTGCTTGTAAGAACTTTCAACTGATTGTATAAGATTCATCCACGTTATCAAGGGTAATCTCTTTTATTCAAAATGATTATAGATATTAACTACATCTATAAAATACCTTCACAGCAACATCTAGATTAGTGTTTGATTAAATAACTGGGTAACATAGCTAGTTAAGTTGATATAAAAAACTAACTGTAACACTCCTAAGATAAGATTAATGGTGTTTGGGTGGGGGGTTGAAATGGAAGAGACATAGGGAAGTTGGGGTGATGGAAATGCTCTATATCTTAATAGATAAGGTTTACATGGGCGTATGCCTTATCAAAACTGATTAAACTCTATTCTGAAGGTTGGTGCATTCCATTGTAAGTCATTATATCTAAACAAACAAGCAAAAAAAAACTTTTTCCAGTTTAACGAGAATTTACTTTAATTTTTGGACATATAGTGCCCAAAATTCATCATTAATTGATGAGTTCCCAAAACAAAGAGTACCAAACAAAATTTTCCCATATTCATCATTAACTGATGAGTACCAAAACAAAGAGTACCAGACAAAATTCTCCCATAAGGAATAATGTAAATAAATTTAATGTGCTCCCAACAAAAGACAATGCACATTTTTAAAGCAATATGTAAAAAGATATGGTTGTATATTATTACATGAGAAATAAAGCTAAAAATTAATGAATACTTAAATAAAATAAAAACTTCACTTTACCTGTGCTGAGAAGAGTCCATGGCCCAATGGGATGGTGGGAGGAGAGTGGTGAGGGTGAGAGGTTACATGGAGTGTAGCCCCTCCAATAGGACATCAGACACTTGCACTTCAGCTGTTCTTTCTCTTTTCTGCCTTTTTTCAGCTTGCACCACAGGCTCTGACACACGGTTTGCCACCTTCACTAAAAACTTATCCAATGAGGACTGCTTCTCTCTTATTTTCAGAATTCCTCAAAAATCTGAAATTGTTTGTCATTCAATAAATTCGCATTTCTGCTGGTCAGAGCTTCTCCACAAAGTTTTGAACTTCTGCCCATTTTACACATTTTATCAAGGAACTGGGGACATCCTCCTTTATCTCCTCTTCACCTGAAGAAGTCTCTTCATCCCCCTCTTCTTGCTGCTCCTTCTGCATTTTCTGCAGCTTCTCAGTGCTGAGCTCTTCACAATGTTCCTCCACTAACTCTTCAACATCAGCAGCAGAAACCTCCAGACCCATGGATTGGCCCAAAGATGCAATTTCCTGCACAACTGTACCCTCTGTATCTGCAGGCTTAGGGTCAGCCTCAAACCCTTCAGAGTCTCTCTGAGTCAGCTTCTGGCCACAAATTTCTTCCATGCCTCTCCATGCCTCACGACACTGTGGATGCCAGTCCTCTTTTTAAAATGATCAAACCAGTCATGGCTGGCCTTAAAAACTTCACCACTCTTATCATTGGTTCCAGTTTGTTTTTCACTTAATGATGGTGGAGACCATTATTCTAGGCATACCATATTCCCCAGCAAGATCAATAATATAAATACTGCTCTCATATTTGCTTATTTTTTCTTTTTGTTTGCTTAATGGTGCTGTAAAGTAATTTTCTTTTCTGCTCAGTGCAATCACTGCTCATTTTCTTAACCCATGATGAGAAAAAAAGTACAAAAATACACAAAATGACTACAGAAGCCAAGATAAGTCCCCAAGGAGATGTGCACGGGGCAAGAACAACCACATGACTAAAGTATCACCCTTTGTTTCAGCTGGAAAGTGTAGCGAGTCATGCATCCAAATGCACCAAGTACCAAACCTGATGAGTTTCAAAGCAGTTGAGTACCCAAGTATCACTGTATTTGTAATATTCTTCATGTGCATTCAATTTATATAAAATAATAAATGCCACTATCTGTATTGGCCAAAAGAAAAGTGAAACAAATGGTATCACACAAAGAATGAAAGGCATTCGATATTTTAAACATACAATTATACATGATTTTTTTGACATTGTTTCATGTGATAGTCTTTGAAACAATGCTCATGAAATACTTTATTGTATTTTTCACATTCTTAGTTGTATCCTGATGTCAGCTTATAAGTAAGTTTTTGACCACAAAACACTTACCTCTAGGACTGGAGTCCTTTATAAACAGAATGACATACATATAGAGAGAAGGAGAAGTGAGGAGGAGCGGACAGAGCTGAAGTCAATGAAACCCAGAAGGGAAAGGTGAAGATGTTGCCATGTGCATTGCCATGTGACAGAAAAGCCAGGAACCCCAAAGATGGCTGGCCAGCCAGAATGTACAGATCCTGGGAGGAGGCAAGCCTTCTAACCTTTGAAACTGTGAGCCAATAAATCAATGTTGCTAACCCAATACATTGTGTGGTATTTATTTTAGCAGCTAGAAAAATGAAACAATATTTATTTCCTCTCATGCATGACAGTTCAATACTAAAGTCAGTTAACATTATTTGGCTTTGGGCATTAGTTAAAAGGGCTAAGGGAAACACTGGTGGGAATGACTAAGGGAATTTAATTAATCTTCCCAGACAATGAATATGTACATCATTTATTAACTTCATACCTAGGCAATTTGCAATATATTGATATAAAACTCATATATTTATTTTTCAGCTGTAAAAACACATTTTCCATTTGAAGTTATTTTCTTTCTATCAAAATCTATAGTCTTGTTTTCCCCAGTTTTTTTTCATTATGACTTATGGATAGCAATAAAATAATTATATGCTATTCATAATTAAGACATACCACTTTTAAGGTTCTAAAACTCACTCGAAGTTAGTGTTTACCTTCTTAAACTTAAATTATTTTTAAGTAATAGTTTCCTTTTAATATTTCTTTAAAATAATTTGTAATGATCAAAAAAAGGGAATCTTCTAAAAGCACCAGCATTTTTAAAATTTTAAGAGCATCAGGAAAAATGTTATATTCTCTGTTAAATGAATTTTTTGTGCTTTTCCCTCATTTATATTAATACAGCACTTAAGTTATTGTTGACTGTATTTTAGTACTTTCCAAAATCACATTAAGAAAATTTCATCTGCTTTAAGATTACATAGATTAACTCTGAGGTATATCCTTAGATTTACCATTTCTCTCTTTCTCCTCTAAAGACAACCAGCTAAGTTTTGAACATGTCTAGAGTTAAAAAATAAAACCCTATCTATGTTTGTAAGTTTCACCTGACATTTTATTATTCAAGTTCTGTCCACAAAATCTGCCATATAGGATATTGCATCCCTGCCAGAATTTGAAGAGAGAAAATGCAAAGGAACAATGACAAGATCAGATAAGTCATTATATAAGCAGAAACTTTTAAGTATCACTCTTTACTGCATCTTATCTTCATGGTGTATGACACTCTATGAAAGACGAAAGCTTATGAGCACTTATTTAATTCATCTGTCCTATTTTTTGTCTGAGGAGTTGCTTAATAATTTGACACATTAGATGCAAATAAAGAGATAAAGAGATTGAAACAAGAATGCATGAGCCACACATTTTCTATTTAAATCCAATGTCTGCTTTTCAACATGTGACATATTGCATTTTTATCAAGATGCAGAATTGATGCCCTAGTTTTAAAAAAAGAACTACTTTTGATTTTTTTCCAGTCCCTTGTCCCTGATGAGAAAAAAAATATATACTACGACTATAGAATAATGAAATAATATTAACAACTATACATATTAACTACTTATATACACACTATTATTGAACTATAATTCTATAAGATAATATAAAATATTAGTATTAATAATATTAATAACACAATTAGTAACTATTTATTACTAATATACCTAATACAATATTTTAAGGACAACTGCATTGAGCCATTGTTGCATTCTTCCACTCCTAACTGATGAGCAGAGCTCTTTAACTGTCAACTGAAGCCTTCCAAGCTGGGGCCCAAGAAAGGCTCTACACATTTTCTCCACATCCCTTCTGGACCCCAAATAGTTCTTTTTTTCATTGTGGACCTTATTCCTCCACAGGTAGATTCCCAAAGGAGCCTCCCTTGCTAGAGCCATTCATCATGGTCCCTAGAACCCCTTAGGGAGTACCCAGAACCCCTTAAGACCCTGACCTCACAGAGCTTTGGAACATCAGACATCTGTGCTCCTTCTTTGAAGAGCTATGTGGAAATAGTCTCACTCTCATTGGAGGAGAGTCAAGAGACCAGAATCTGAGATGGGAGTGCACTTTCACATGGGTGGGTGAGGCGCGTTTTGCATGTGCGTATGTGGATGTGAGTGGATATGTCCTAAGATACTAGAATTATGCAGTGAGTAGGCTTTTGGATGTATCACAGGCAATTTAACTGTGGTTCATTTTTAAAAATCCTTTCTCCATGGGAACCAGTTTGAAATGAGCAAGAGTTATGTTATAAAAGTAATTGCTCAAATCCTGTCATGGGGCAGGGGCTGGGGTTGCTCACTTTGATGCTGATAGTGGTTCAATTTTTGAAAGTAGAGACATAAACTTTTCCCCTAGCTCAAGAAGGGGGAAGTCCTCTTGGCCAGTTTAATATGCTACAAAAATATAATTTATAAACACAGATATAATAAAGCCAGTTATGTAACCACATAAGTAACACAATGAACGTATTGTTTTTCAAAGTAAGAAAAATGTCATGTGAAATCTAAGAAAACAACCCTGTAAACGTATGTTTTACAAAGAAATCAAAAATAAAGCATACAAAATATCCCTATTCATAACTGTAAGCCTCTTTATACTTTTCTTCTTTTCCCCTGTAATTATTATTAGTCGAAATTTGTTCATACCTTTTGCATCCTGCTTTTTAGGAATACGCATATAAAAATTTATAGTGCTAGTTCTATAGCCTTTATATTTACAATGACTTCAAAGTCTCCCACTTGATGCCCCAATCTCTTCAACACCAAATCTTCCCAGTCCCTTCTTTAATGCCACCCTCTGACATTCATAATTCTTATGGGCACACTGGTACCTGAAAAAATTCTGACATAAACTCATTAATTTCTCAGTCCTTTTTTTTCCTCCTGCTATATTTCTGTTTTTCCCCATACAAGCCCTTCTCCATTGCTGCATTACTTGTCCCCATAAACCCAATACCGGCACTTTTACACCTCCCCCACATGCAGGCAGACTAAGATGTCTGACATATGTCCTCGTGTGTGTTTATATATTGTTGTGTGTCTGTGTGTATACACAATATTTTTTGTATATTTGTAAATGGATTACAATGTATTTGTTCTAATGCTCATTCTGTTTTTTTTAAACATCTTTTACCAAACTGTTGTTTTCTATTATTCATCAATCTTTCTCTATTTTCAAATAGTTCATGTCTTCTGATTGCTTCATGTCTTCTGATTGCTTCATGTCTTCCATACTGTTCATTCACTGCAGTTTATTTATGCATCCCCTAAGTCAGGGAAACCAAGCTGCCTCTAGTTCCCTTTTACCTTAATGTCATAGTGGTCTTTGTTAATGATGTCTCATGGGTTTATGTGAAAATTTCTCCAGATTTCCTTAAACAGGTGAGTAGATTAGAGGGCACATACAAACTTAATAATAATCGGAAATTCCAGATTGTTTTTTTCACTAGAGAACACTTTTCCTGTCACTATGCTGTTTCTCAAAAAGAAATCTCTGGAAATATTTTACAAATATATGCACGCATGTGTGTGTGAGTGTGCCAAATTACTTTTATCATTAAATTTTTTAAAAGATTGAATAATCAGTGGGAAATTAATAATGTGCAGAAGTGGCATATGGAGAAAGAACACAGTTCAAAACAGGTATATGTTTTGCAGAAGTGAAACTGCAGTTTAGAGTAAGTGTTAGCCTCTCCAGTTCAGAGTATGGTGACACATTAGCATTAGGACACAGAAGTCAACTTTCAAAGAGGCTGCAGGGCAGAAGATTCCACTCATATTGTACAAAAACCATAAATATACTGGCCTTAAACTGAACCCTCCAAAACGTGGCAATTCTTATGTCTCAGCCTTTGAATTCTCTTCTTTGTATTAAAGACATAGCATTTTTGCCATTATAATGAAAGTGCACTAGTTTTAAGTAAAACACTTATTTCCACTGTGGATATACACCATGAATCATCCCTGTGTGTTCCTATCACTGCACCTCTTCCTGTTTCAAAGCTGGTTTGATGCGACTGTAAGGTGAGTTAGATGATTTTCAGTCTTCATTCATTTTACTCTTTGAACACTTCAGCATCGTGCCTGTTATCACCTTTACTCCCTCTTCTTTAACACTGAGATCCCCAGCGATGAATCCCAGTCTCAGGATCCCAGTATTCACTGCCAACAACACGATATGTCCTGAAGAATTTATCTCAGACGCCGTATCCATGAGGGCAAATTGTCCCTCCCTTGGATGCTCTCTTTATTCCTCCCACTAAGAAATACAGTATAGACAGCAACACGTTTGGGGCTCAGCCAGCTATTGTGCCAAATGGACACAGGTTGAAGCATTATGAATCAGTAAAAAATGTTATATTCAGAAAGTACATGTGTACACAGTATAAGAAATAATTGACATAAAATATTTCAAACAAAATGAATAAATATGACCAACGGGGGCTATTCCTCAATGTCAAAACAGTGAAATACTGCATGGATATATTAAGTTTCGAATGCATAATGTGATGGAGCTGAGGGTCATATGAAAGATTTTGCAGTCTCAGCGAGGTCTTCAAGGCAGGAAAATGTAGATTCACTTGTGCTTGAGGTAGAATGCTTGCAGTGAGTTGCAGTGTGAGACTGACCTCACACAGAATTGCTGCCACCACTGCCAGTGGGCCACCATGGCAAAGATGAGCCCAGGAAGCAGGAAGCAGACTTCCAGGAGAATCTGCCCCAGGTTATAATCAAATATATAACTTGTTATAAGCAAATAAAATTGAAGATGAGTAGTTCCAGTGTGTGTGTGTGCATGTGTGTGTGTTTATAACATTACTTGCATTCTTTCATAGAAGTCTTTGAAAATGAAAAATATATACTAAGCCTCATCTTAAAATACTTTATATGTTTGCATTTTGACTAGATAAAACACAAACCATTCAGTGTTTGTCCAAATTAATCAACTTTGAAGTGATTCTTAGGTAGCCAGTAAACTTTAGCATATGGGATGATGGTACTTGTTAGTGACCACAAATCCATTTGCATGGATGGAGGTGGAATCTCCTTAGTAGGGAATACTTTTTAGGAAACAAATGAAGAGGGTACTAAGTGGAAAAAATACTCAAATACAAAAAAATGCACTGCTTGGGTGAACAGAGTATATTCCTTTCTCTTTTAATATGAAATTCCAATGTAGACTTCTCCCCTGTGAGAAAACAAGGGTGGAGTGGATGAAAGAAAATGATCAACTAATATAAATAGAAGGGTATGTGCATCTCTGGACTGAATTTTTAAACTCTGTGAAAATTTAAATTGTGTATGAAGACTTACAGTTGACATCAATCATTAGCTTATTCTTGGATAACAGTTAAATTTATCTACCTCCACACCTAGGCTGACTTTAGCTCCCCTTACTGGAGTGTGCTCACCTATCTCTTGTTATACAAACACTACCACCTTTTTAAAACTTTTTCTAACATGTCTGGCGAAGGTGATTTCAATTTCCTCTCAATTTTACGAAGCCTTGACTATGGTGCTCTCTTAATATTGTGCACAGCTCATGCAGATATTATTTATCTTCTAGTGTGTTTGTATTATAGCTAACCAGTTTCTTGAAAATGGTGCTTTAAATAAACTCCGTATATCTAGAGCTTTTTCAGAGACTGATTAATAATAGGAACTGAAAAATAATATTATAGCCAAAAATTACTTTCTGGGATATTTTCCAGACAAATATAGCAATTAAAAATGAGAACATCATGACCCAGGTATCATTCAGGTATGTAAGTCAGACCTAATATTTTGTTTAAGCCAAAGTTTAGGAAACATGGTGCTCTCCCAGAAAGTGATTCACAAACAAAAAAACATGCACATAACAAACAAACAAATGGAGCTTGCATAGTACTAGGCATAAAATGGAACAAAATATAGTTCAATAAATACACTGAAGAACTAAATGAGAGGAGACCAGAGCCCCCAGTCAAATGACATTTTGATTTAACCATACTTATTTTTCAGATAATATATCTTTTCTATCTATTATATACTACATTTTTGAAGATGTTCATTAAGAGAGTGGAGCTGTTCTTAGTTGCAAAAAATTACTTAAGTGACCAATGCCCTTTCTGCAATAATTAAACACAAATACAGTCAATTCTGTGTGACTGTGGACACTATTTTCAGATCCTGTCAATGAAGTTTATCCCTTCACTTCACAACTTAACAGCAGCTGCTGACCTTGGTTTGATTAGTTGCACCAAGTGTGCTGAATCTAACAGCTGCTTGATTTACCCCTTGATTTCATGGGTGTTCCATCACCTTGCAATCCTGTTGCCATGGGTACTTATCCAGTTTCTTTGCCTTCAGAGAGAGTACTTCAGCACTATTCGCTCTGCTTATGCATTGTACTTTCTTACAATGTAATTTTATTATTTGAAACAGCTCTATTATGGGGATGAGTCTATTATTACTGTTGATTTTGATGGAAGTAAAAAGAAAACAAAATCCAGAATTTTATGTCTTTCCTCAGTGTATTCATGAAGAAGTTATGTAGAGATATTCAGGGAAAAGGAAACAGAAATGGCCAGTATACATTTGAAAAAAAAAGTTCAATATTATTCATAATTGGGGATATGGAAGTTAAAAGAACAATGGAATACCATTTCATACCCATCACATTGGCCAAACATTAAAAACCCTGCCTGGGGGATGGCTGAAAACTGGGGCAGCTGGGGGACTCCTCTGCCACAGGTGGAGTGAGGGACATAGCTCCACCCTGAGTCAGATTTTGCCTGTCAAAGTGAGAGCACAAGAACCCCACAGCTTCAGCCCTGCCCAGTCAGACAGGGGCTCCAGGAGACAATTCAGCCCTGCCCAACCAGACTCAGTCAGGGCTCCAAGAGGTAATTCACTTCAATCTGATCAGACACACCAGGGATACCAAGAGGTAATTCAGCTCCACTCAGCCAGACTGAGCCAGGGCTACAGGAGAAAATTCAGCCCTGCCTGATCAGATGCGGCCTCTACGCACTAGGAGGTAATTCAGCCCCACCTGGTCTGACACAGCCTGGACTCCAAGAGATAATTCACTGCCACTTGGTGAGACACAGGCTCAGAGCCAGAAGGTAAACACCTTCTGAAGATGATTAAGTCACCAAATATCACCATCTGCTGGGCAGACTGGAAAGTGCAAGGGAATTGCAGGACTTCTCAGAACCTCTCCAGACCTTATACCAAGTCCACTGGAGCTGGGCTACTCCCCCTCCCCCCACATGGGAACCTGGTCTGGTTTAAACTGAGAAATACAGACAACCCAAAGGTTAAAGCAGTGCTCTGAAACAAACCTAGGGCTGGTTGGCCAGTGGAAAATGAAGCATCACTGGGAGCCAGCAGACCTGTTTTACCCACACAGAGAGACCTTCCTGTGGTGCTCAGTGCCTAGGTCCCACAGGTAGGCTGCTTTGGGCACCTGGTTTTGGGAGAAGGTTTGGGCCAGAGATTATCTGAAAACTGGCTGGTGGGAGAGACAAAGATCAAGGCCAACCAAGAAACCCCTAGGCACAAGAGAGAAAATGACTTCCAGAATAAATTAGTCCAGCAAATCAGATACCTAGACAGCAAAGTCATACCAGGAAGCATGAAGATATGAACCAGTGAAAGGAACACACTAACCCTGCAACTGAGATACAGTAGTTGAAACAACTAATTAAAGTTGTTCAAACAAATCTTTTAAATCAAATCAATGGTTTGAAAGAAAGTGTGGCAAAAGTGATGAAGGATATAAAAAAGACATGGAGTGTCCATATAGAAGAACTCAAAAGTTCAAAAAACCAAATGGCAGAAGTTATGGAAAAGAAAGGCATAGTAGAGGAAATGAAAAACACAATGGAGACATGCAACAGCAGAATTGAAGAGGCAGAAGAAAGGATCAGTGACCTAAAGGAGTCATGTCCCATGTTGCCAGAGATATTTACACCCCTGGGAATCATGTCCCACATGGGGGTGGGGTGGGTGGGCAATGAGTTTACCTGTGGAGTTGGCTTAGAGAGAGACCACATTAGAGCAACCGAAGAGGTTCTCTGGGGTGACTATTAGGCACAATTTTAAGTAGGCTTAGCCTCTCCTTTGCAGTAGCAGACTTCATAAGGGCAAGCCCTAAGATCATGGGCTCACTTTCTAAATTGGTAGCCCTCAATACTTGTGAGAATATCCTTAATTCCCCAGGTGGGAAAATTTAATATTTCCACAGTTTCCCCCAGTCCCTCAAGAGGGCTTTGCAACTACATCTTTGTTCTCTGCTCAGATTACTCTGGGATGTATTCTAACCTATACAAACCAACCAGATTTTACTCCCTATTCAATATTCCATATAATTATGTTGTTTGAATAAACTGACCATACAAGTTAAATTATATAGTGTGATACAAAAAATATAGATTTTGCTCCTAATACACGTCTTCCTTTGGTCTCATACAGAAGTTGAAGTTTTAAAAACACCGTCACTGTCATCCTTTACCTTTTATTCTGATTTACCTTAGTCCTAACCAAGTCCATCTCTTTCATATATATAATTGAAGCCTGATCTCTTTTTAAAGACTCCTTGACATCTGCTGAATGGGGTAATTCTGATATTCATAGCTGCTGGACTCTGACTCTGAGTCTCAGGTGTCACACAGATACCCAAATTTCCAGGGACTGACCAGGTGTGATGGTTATGTTCATGTGTCAGCTTCGCCAGGTGATAGTACCCAGCTGTCTGGTCAAGCAAACACTGGCCTAACAATTGCTGTGAGGACGTTTGAGGCTGGTTTATTAAATCATCAGTCAATTGACTGCAGCTGTGACTGATGACTCACCAAAGGGCGTGCCTTCCACAATGAGAGAATGCAATTGGCTGGATTTAATCCAATTAATCAGTTGAAGACTTATAAGCAAGACAGATAGAGGACCTTCTTTTTCTTCTTCGGCTGCCCAGTGAAGCATTTCCTGAGGAGTTCGTCAAAGTTGCCAGTTCGTTTCCTGAGGAGTTCATCAAACATGTTCGTCGAAGATCCCAGTTCATTTCCTGAGGAGTTCATCGAAGTTGCTGGTTTGTTTCCTGAGGAGTTCATTGGACATCTTCCTTGGAGTTGACAGTTTGTTGACCGCTCTACAGAATTTGGACTCGTGCATACCCACAGTTGCGTGAGCCACTTTTACAATTTGATAGTCAGAGACACCTCTCATTGATTCTGTTCTGTTTCCCTAGAGAACCCTAACTAATACACCAGGTTATAAACAAAGAGCTCAGCATTTCAGAATTTAGAAGTAACCATTACAACACTGGAATAGCTGTAACTGCTGTAAGAGTTTAAAATCTAGAAACCTTTACAATAAGCCTTCCCCTGATAACCTGTGCTCTCAGACTCAATCACATAGTGATGCATTCAACACCACTATCTAAATAAGGACATTTCCATTTCTTCCACAAAGAAAGAAGAGGCAGAAAAAGAAAAGAAAAAATGACAACTAAAAAACAACAAAAGAAAAAAATAAAATTAAAATAAAAGACAATAAAAAGTCAGACAACATCACCAATGTCAAGAATCCAATACCCCTCCCTTATATCCCCCTCTTATAGCTTTGGTATATTACCTTTGTTACAATTAATGGAAGCATATTACAATGTTACGCTTAATTATATGGTTTGTATTGATTGTATTTTCCCTAATACCACCCCATTTTTAACACCTGGCATAGTTGACAGTCATTTGTTTTCCCTCATGGTAAAATCATATGTGTACATTTAGTCACAATCATTGGCCACTCTAGGTTTCACTAAGTTATACAGTACCATTCTTTATCTTTTATCTTTCCTTCTGATGTCCTACATGCTTCTAACCTTCCTCTTTCAACTGTACTCACAATCACCTTTGTTCAGTGTTCTTACATTATTGTGCTACCATCCCCCAATATTGTGCTCCAAACCTCTCTCTCCTATCCTTTTCCTATCTGTCTACAGTGCTCCCTTCAGTATTTCTTGTAGAGCAGTTATATTGTTCACAAACTCTCTCAGTATCTTTGTCACAGAATATTTTAAACTCTCATTTTTTATTAACTTTATCAAAAAATTAAAAAAAATCCAAATATAATGTAGCAAAGGAAAAAGAAATACAAATATCTTGAATAGCTTCATTGCTTCCAATATGCTCCTACCATAGTCATTCCTGAGCATTCCCATATCATTAAGATTACACTCAATATCTTATCTGTTCTTACTAGATTATCTCCCTCATTTTTGAAGGTCATTTTTGCTGGATATAGGATTCTAGGTTGGCAGTTTTTCTCTTTCAGTATCTTAAATATATCATACCACTGCCTTCTCCCCTCCATGGTTTCTACTGAGAAATCCACAGTCTTATTGAGCTTCCCTTGCACATGATGGATTGCTTTCCTCTCGCTGCTTTCTGAATTCTCTCTTTGTCTTTGACATTTGATAATCTGATTATTAAGTGTCTTGGCATATTTCTGTTCAGATCTATTTTGTTTAGGGTACGCTGCACTTCTTAGATCTGTAGTTTTATGTCTTCTGTAAGAGATGGGAAATTTTCAATGATTATTTCCTCCATTATTGTTCCTGCCCCTTTTCCCCCCTCTTCTCCTTCTGGGACACTCATGACATATACATTCATGCACTTCATATTGTCATTCAATTCCCTGAGATGCTGCCCATATTTTTCTATTATTATCCCTCTCTGTTCTTTTGTGTGTAGGATTTCAGATGTCCTGTCCTCTGGTTCATGAATCTTCTCTTCTGCTTCTTCAAATATGCTGTCATATATCTCCATTGTGTCTCCTGTATTGTGCCTTTTGTTCCCATAAGTTCTGCCAATTTTTTTTCAAACTTTCAAATTCCTCCTTATGTTCACCCTATGTCTTCTTTATATCCTTCATCTCTTTTGCCTATCTTCCTTCAACTCACTGATTTGATTGTTGAATTGATTTAGGAGATTTGTTTGACTATTAATTAGTTGTTTCAATTTCTGTATCTCAGTTGAAGTGTAAATTTGTTCCTTTGACTGGGCCATATCTTTGTTTTTCCCAATGTGACTCCTATTTTTTTTCTTTTCTAGGCATCTGAGTCTTTGATTACCCCAACAGATTTCCCCAGACCATATGGGCTCAGGTCTCAGGATGAGACTGCATTCAGTATCAGATTTCCCTGAGGGTGAGACTCAGCAGATTGTGAGACTTTCCTGTGATGCCTCTAGACTCTCTGCTTTTTCTATACTGCCCAGCATGTGGTGCTTGTCACAGGTAGCTCCCCACTTTTATAAAGAGGTGTGGTCCTTTTAATTCTTAGCAAACCCTGTCTTAGCCAGTATATAATATACTTTTACTTGTATGCTATATTTCATGATGTAAAAGAGATTAAATAACATTGTTACATACTGAAGCAGTAAACTAGTGTTAGAGTCAGACCTGAAAGAACTGATTTTGCATAGCCATATTAAATTTTGCCTGGCATTTGCTCCACACTCAATCTCTTTTAATCTTGCAAATAATTTGATTAAGGTTGTATTTGAATCACTACTTGTAGAAAATTTCAATGCAATGATACAGATGAACTGAATATGTTTTCCAAGGTAAAAAAGTCATCCATGGATGGAGAAGACCCAAACCTTGGTATTCTTTTGCCAGAAGAGTTCCTTCTATGATATCAACTTTATTCTGACCATGCTATTTCTAATATTTCTAATACATTTTTAGGGGATCTGTTTGGAAGGAAAATAATTTCAATTTTTATTAATCATTTATTAAAGAAACATATGAGCAGGTATTTTCATAATAAAACAATTAAATGCAAATTTAATTAAGTAATCCAATTTTTCTAGTCACTACTAAAGTATTCCTGATTCATATGACTCTTCTAAGAGTCCTTTTTTTTATGTGGCATCTATTTTATGTGGAGTCTATTTTCCATTTTCATTGGTAAGTAAAAGTCATGAATCTCATTTACTGAAGAAAGCTTATTTTAAAACATCATTTTGATTGTCTCCAACAAAGATTTATTCATAGAATAATACCCTTAGCCATGCAAATTTTTAACTTTTGGAAACCTTTTGAAACTATAAAGCGAGTTCACTAATACTAAAACGTTGGAATGTCTTGAGCTGCAGCTTATTTTTTAAAAGAAAAAAGTGCTTCTCACTCTTCAGGCACTTCATTAAATTTCCCATTGATACTTCTCCTGAATCAAACCAATGCCAATTCCATGGCATATAAACGTGTGTAGCATTTTGTGAGCTATTGCAGATGCTGTTGACATTTCATCCATTTTGCTACACAGAGTTGGCTGAGGATAGCAGCAGATCATGCATTCTTGACAAATAATGGTAGGAAAATGCATTAAGACCAAGGATGTTAGAGCCTGTGTCACTGTGCAGGAGTAGCACTCCACTTGAAAATGTTAGGGTTATTTTTCCCCTGGGTTTTATTTTCTGAATGAGTGTTTATAGCCATGTTTGTTGTCTCTAACAGAATAAGAAAAACTCATTTCCCCTAGTGTATGTATCCTTTCCCTTTTTCCAATTTAATTCTTCTCAAATCTCACTTTCTCTAAATACATATTTCCTTAGTACTCCAAAAATCATCTCCTTTTTCCTTAAGCTCCATGCCATCTGTACCACGTTTGCTTCTACCTCATCAAAAATGGTGCTTCCTTAGAATAATTTTTGATAGTGAGGCTAAAAGACAGGAGGAATCTGAAAACATTTCAAAGAAAGAATCTTTTGGATGATTTTGTGATGGATTTTAAGAACTAAAGTGGAAAGAGGATCTAAGATCATTCTGTGATCCGAGTCTGTATGATGAGCTAGTGGATATGCTGGCCATAATCCACAGAAAATGAGATGAGAGGATTCTTTTTTAAGTGTAAAAAGACTCTTTCCTTTCAAAGAAGATTAAGTTTGAGGATTCATGAGAGTATATCTGTGAGATTTCTAATTAGAAAGATAGTTGTGAAGGGGAAACAAATCATAATTTCAGATGCAGATTTACAGTTACAAGCAGAAGCATATTAAAATATGATCATTGTTGAAATTTTTCCTAAAAAACAATAAAAGTGATTTTCACCTATAAATCTATACTGAAGTAACCATGATGGTAAATATTAAATATGACTCACCATAGAATAAATAGTAAACACTAGTGGCAATGCTCAAAAATTGCTTTAAATTTCTTTAAAGTTATAATTTATTTACAGTAGCCCATGTAATCACAATCAAACTAAATCTTAGCTCAGTGAAATGGTATTTATGACCTTGAGGTTATATGTAACAAAATTGATTAAACTCTGTATGATACATGAAAACACATTAACAATTATGATCTTGTATGTGTCACTGAAATGGAAAACTGTTCCTTAAAGACCAACTAATAACAGTCAATAGATTTAATATATTTACAAAATTTGGCTGCTTTGTACTTTGGGATATTTACATATATATGTGTAAATATGTAATTTATATATATATATAATCATGTTATATCATATATATATGTAGTTTTTCCTGACTGAAGAAAAAACTCAACAACACATTTCCCCACAAATAGTCATTTATTATTACAGTTTTAATGAGAATTTATGTTAATAAGATGCTAAATGGTTTTTTAAATATCCTCCTGAATAACATCCTGTCAATTCTGTGTAAAAAACATGTATACCTTTTGGGGAAATTGATCTATCACTTGTTAATTTTAGTTTATAATGTTCTTTCATTTAGGAAGCAAACTATGAGGCAGTCATCATCATCAATCTCAACCAATAAACTCTAAGGCCATGTCACTATGAACTGACATAAAGTTGTATATTGATCTGAATTTTTTAAAAATTGAAAAACCTGATTATTATGTAAAATAGAGAATGTGATGAATACACTGAAAATTCCTTGAAGAGCTGGCCACTTTCTAATAGGCCATTAAAAAATAATTACATGAGAGAATATAATAATTTAACTCAATCAACTGTATACATGTTTGTACTTTCTCATCTAAATCATCAAAGCCACTTATTTTAGTGTTATTCCCAGAAAGTACGGAAATTTGGAAGTTTTATTAATTCTAGCATAAAAGCAATAATGAATGAGAAGAACTCTGATTGCAGAGGAAAGGCTATCTATTTCTTCTTTAAGTTGCAAACAATTATTAGGCTTTGGTTACTGGTAATTACAAATTAAAGGCTTATTTTATTGAGACTTACTTAATTGTAATCCTCTCAATATAGGTGTTGTCTGAGCTATCAGAGGTCCCTATTGTGATATTCTTAATGTGAATTTATGATTCTTATAGCAGAATATTATAGAAACATTAATACTGAGGTTGAATTTTTTTAAAAAGTTAAATTAAAGAAGAAAGCTCTTCTTCACTGATTACAGCAAGTATCTTCTCTAATGAAAGGCACAGGGAAAATAATTAGGGTAGTAAATCTATTTTCCCCACCTTCTCTCCAGACATTAGAATGGCGTATTCATCACATAAATTAAAAGATACTGAAGAGCATTTTTCTTCCTAATTTATAGTATGTAACACACATTTGGATGATTTTCAAAAACATTTTATAAATCATTAAATAATTGATAACTAGAGTTGTGTGGTCCCTGATGGATTGTGTCTGTTTGCTCTTTTCTTACTAAGCAGTGGGAACAGACAAGCTGTCAGTTCTGGCACAGTTATTTTTGTCAGTTTGGTTTCTTTGGGGACACATTTTTAAAGGACGTAATAAACAACAAAAAGTTGTTTTATTTTCAGAAATAATGAATATTGTCCCATTTTTAAATACATTGTGAGACAGAAGATGGCAAGACCACTTGTGTTTGGATGTGATGGTTTGATTTTATCATATTTGAAATGATGTCGACACATCATAAATTCGAATAAAAGCATTGGGAACTTCTGATTTATTGAGATGAGATCAGAACTGTTGTTATAAGCTTTGGATTATCCATATTCAAACTCTAGGAAAACAAAGCAAAGCTCCCAGTAGTCTTCTTGGTACACAGCAGTCATGCTGAGGTGCTGAAGTGATTCAGTCGTCCTGATTAAAGTCTATTTATAAATCTGCAATAATGTGATGTGAGCAGAAGTTAGCATTTATTCATCAATAAAATGTAGTTAATAAATCCTGGCAAAATCCATACAAATTTAAAAGACCATTTATATTTTTAATTGATTTGGACTTGCTTCTGAGACAAAATGGGTGCTATTTGAACTTGGCTTTCCTGCAATGCTTTGAAGTAAAACTGATAACTAACAAGAGAACTCACGATCACTTTTTCCAGTGGCAACATTAAACTGTTGGCTACACACCAAAAAGGACTTCCTAGCCTATAAAACCTCTCTCCCGAATAATTTCTTATGACTCATTTTACTCAGAGAGGGAATACCCTTTAATTCAATAATTATATAGACCTTAAAATGTAAATGGTTAAGTATGAAATAACCCACAATTAGGTATCTCTGTCCCATATGAGGTATATACAGATGATGTCAGATAATTTCCAAAGAGTGGGAGGACATTATACTAGAAGAGGGAGTGGAATTGAGAAGAAGGCAATAATTCATTAATATACAAAAGGGAGTTTTTCCAACTTCAAATGCTGCAGAGACAAGATTTGGTATCAAAATCAAACTTAGAATGTGGAATTTGAGGACAAGTAGGATGAAAACAGGAGCAACAGGTAGAATGTGAGTGTAAGCGGTGAGTAGTTGGGGAAACCCCACAGGGTTAATGTTTGTTTGTTTTCCTGAGGCTTTCTCCCCTATGTCTATCTCAGCGTGCAATGTGGGGTATGAAAGTACAAGGTGAAAATAAATTCTGAGGAAGAGAGAGGCATGGCTATTTTCAGTTTGCTTATATTTGAAGCTGGATAATATGCTAGTTTTCCAGCCTTAAGTGGTATGCCTTATTTCAAGACCAGAGGTCCTTTTTCTAAAGGAATTCCCCCCCACCCCCCTTTTTAAAATCACATTTGGGCTCTTAACTTCTGCACACACATGAGCACAGTTTGGGGACAAGTATTCAGTGCATATCACCTTCCAGATTATATAACCCAGCATGCAAACAAAGGAACTGAACAAAGCCCTCCAAATCAGTAAAACAATATTTGACAACAATGATGATTTGGATGAATACTTGTTTGTTATTTTTGTAAAGATAATAAAAATCGTTATGTACTGGCTTGGAATTACATACTCTGTAAAACACGTTCTTAATCTTAATCCATTCCCTGTGGGTATGAACCTATTGTAAATAGGACCTATTGATGAGGATACATCAGGTCAGATGTGTCCCAACTGAGTCAATATGGGTCTTAATCCTATTGCTGGAGGCCTTATAGAGATGGCCAAAAAAGAGAAAGCCACTGGGAGAAACAAGAAGCCAGAAGTCAGTGGACTCCAGAGGAGAAAGAAGACATTGAATGTGCATCGTCATACGACAGAAAAGCCAGGGCCCAAGGATTGTTGGCAGCCAGTCCCACATACCGCTCTCTTACATATCACTCTTCTATAAATTCCCATGGTTCAAGCCAGCCCATCATATGTTATGTTTTACAGATGGTAAATGAAAACATTTTAAGTAACTTAAATTTTCTTTCTGGAAAGAAAAGAGGCAAAGGAAAAAAAGAAAAGTTTTTGGAGAAAAAAGCCTTGCCTGGATTAAGTCTGACAGCTCTACACCCAGCTCTACATTATTCCCAAATGTCTGTACTTCACAGAATCCTGTTTCATATTAAATAATTGCTTTACCATGGTTGATCTCTAGAGTACACTCATTTAGGTAAGAACCTTCTGCAGAGGTCACAAAAGAAAGGTAGATACTAATATTCCTGCATAGGAGAATATATCTAGCTAATCTTCAAACTCCTACTTCAATCTAACTCTCATTTGAACTGCCAGATAGTTACTCATAATTACTCATCTCAGTCAATATTGGCTCCTAGTTCTGCATAAAAACAACCACTCCTCATGAAGATCTGTCCAGTGTAAATTCATCTGATGACGGACATTATAGTACTCTCTACTTTGACACATACATCCTGTTTCCTTGGTAATGGCAGGCTAACTCATAGTTGCATGGACCTTCCTTGCCACTTTCTTTCTTGGAGGCTGGTTTTAGTTTTTGATAAATTGAGGACAATACTAATGTACCTATACAGACTCAAGAATATTTGTACAGGCTTTGGAAAATATATTCAGTAGGAAATAGTGGCTTTTGTGATGACTCTGCCTATTGAATATAGCACTAGACCTCAATCTTATCCATTGTATCTCAAGAACGTTTCTCCTTGTCATGTCAATGGCTTTGAGTTCATTGCATTCTGACACGCCCTATGCATCATAATTTAATGTAGCCCTGAATGAATTCTTCAAAGGAATGAATATTTTTACAGTTTAATGCAGAATATCACAAAAAGGTAAACTACACTGAACCATATAATTGTTCTCATTCCTTCACAAAAGGATAATGCTGATTACATGTTGACTACAGATATATGGAGGAATTTGAACAAGAAATGAATGACACAGAAAAGTAAGAATAATATTGAGCTGGAAACTATGCTTTAGTAAAAAAATAATTTAATCTACACAGAGAGTGCATGCACAAAATTAAGCTGAATAAGATAAAATCCTGTTATCTTTCCTGAAAAAGGACTACACATGAGGCAAATGGAAATTTTGTGTGAAAATCAATGACTGACTCCGGTCAGAGTGAAAGCATATAAATATTTAGAAGGAAATTTGAAAATGCTGTCCTTACACTAATTTCATAAGGTTGCAAATAATGATTGTTGGTGCTTAATAATCATGCAGCAGATCTCAAATGTTAGGGTGATAATTGCTAAAGACTGTAACTATTACTGTAATCAGTATGCATCTTTAGGGTCTCATGTCTGTGACAGAACCTTTTTATTTGCTTATTCTGCTTATTCTGGCCAAGACTTAGAACCAAAGCTAATATAGACTTCACTTAGTATTTTTCTTTTTATAAATTTTAGAATAAAATCATTTGGAAACACATATTATTTAATTAAGCTAAAATTAGACAATCTGACGTTCTTGTTTATTTATAAGGTTTACTAATTTAAATACTAATAGTTATAGAATAATTGTAGAACTAATAATTCTAGAAGATGTCATAATTTTAAAATGTTGATCTATTTGAGAGTCTAATGAAAGTATATAAATCAATAAAACATGCATTGGTGAACAAGTTTTAAAATTGTTACAGTGAACCTTTGAGACAAGGCTTTCATTAATATCCACAATGGCTATTAAAATGCAGTTTAATATCAATGTTTGGTTTTTATTAAAAATATACATGCTTGGGGAAGGGAAAGATGGTGACATAGAGAGGAGTGGAAATTAGTCCCTTGGAACAACTAATAAACAACCAGGAATAACTAGTAAATAATCTGGAACAACTGCTAGGGGACAACTGTGACTGCCCACACATTGTACACCAACCTGGATTGGGTGGAATGGCTGAGATCACAGCATAGAAACTGTAAGTAAAAACTGCAGAATCATGCAAGGAGCCCCCTCCCCCCACAGCAGGCTGAGCTACAAGACCACATTGTAGGAGAAAGCAGCAGTCTCAGAGCAAGTGAACATGGCTCAGCCCAGCTCCAAATGTGGGTCTTAATTACAAATGTGGACTGCTGGATACAAGCTACAAACATAGACAAACCCCTAACAGGTGGACAGAGGCTTTTAGAGTAAACTGACCTTAAAGAGCCAGAAAACAGCTATGCCTTGGGAAAGGGGGCCCAGAAGACCAGTCATCCTCTCTGACAAATGGATGAAACTTGGGGTGGGGGGGTGCTGTGGACTGGCTCTGAAAGGGGCCTTTCTTTCCCTTTCTCACTTTCTCAACCTGTGTGGCTCAGTAGACAGACCTTCAGCTGTTTTCAATTCACAGTGCTCTGACCCAGACAGGGGTGGAGATAGCAGAGTCAGAGAGACAAAGGAGTAATTCAAATGCAGAATATAATTCCCTAGGGGGTGTATCCTCCCTAAGAGGAAGGAGGTGGGGCCCAGCTCTAGTGCCAACCTTCCCTTCAGAAATCAGACCCCAGGGCCTGGGGGAAAACAGCCCAAACAGAGACAACCAAAGTTGAGAACCAAAGGGGCCATACCTCCTCACACCAGACAGGAGCAACAAGCTGACAGGTGCCACCTACTGGGCAGGTGAGGAAAACACAGTGGCTAGAGGCCTCACAGGAATGTCTGTCATTCTTCTAATGACACCCTCAGGGAAACTTGAACCTGAATATAACTCCATTCTGAGACCTGAACCTGTTCTGGTCAGGGAAAATCTGATTGAGGTAACTAAGGAAACCAGATGCCTAGACAACAGAAAACTACAAACTACACTAGGGAAAACAAACATATGGCCCAGTTAAAGGAGGAAACTTACATCTCAATTAAGATACAGTTGAGATATTGTTTCACTGTAATGAAACAATCAATTAAAGCTTTTCAAAGAAATGTGCTAAATCAATTCAAAAACCAAATCAATGAGTTCAGGGAACATATGTCAAAAGAGTTGAAAGATATAAAGAAAACACTGGGGAACATAAGGTAGAAATCAAAAGTTTGAAAAAACAACTGGAACAATCTATTACTGTGAGAATAACAGTGCCGAATGGTGTGTGAATGGGTGGAAAGGGGAAGCTTCGAGTCACGTATGTCACCAGAAAGAAAATTGGAGGTTAAATTATGGGAATGTATAAAACTGAATTTTGTGATGGACAATGTCTGTGATTAACTGTACAAATATTAAAAATCTCTTTCATGAACTAGAACAAATGCATGACACTATAACTAGAAGTTAATAATTGAGGGATGTATAGGGAAAATATACCTATTGCAAACTGTGTATTACAGTTAGTAGTATTTTAACATTCTTTCATTAATAGTAACAAATGTACTATAGCAATACTATGAGTTAACAATGGAGAGGGGCAGTTAGGGGTATAGGAAGAATTGAGTTTTCTGTCTTTATTTCTTTTCTGAAGTAATAAAAATATTCTAAAAATTAAAAAAAAATAATTGTGCTGATGAACGCACAGCTGTATGATGATACCGTGGGCAATTGTGCATCTTTTGACGATTCTATGGTATGTGAACAATCTCAATAAAATTTAAAAATATATATATACATGCCACCTTCAATTTTTTGTAAAAAAACTTTAAAGATATATACTCTTATTATTATTTCTTAAATATAAAAATGTTATTACAAAATTGTCTTATATTGTTTATAAATGGCAAGATTATTTATAAATCCATTATGAGATATGTTGCTTCTGTTCATAGGTCTCAAAAATGGCTATTTTATGATATTGATATAAGAAACTGGAATTACATCTATCTATCTATCTATCTATCTATCTATCTATCTATCTTCTGTGTGTACTGTGCTTTCTTAAGTTTTTTAATACTACCAAGTAAAAAATCTAGTTTATCTCCTCATTAGAGCAGTTCTGATATATGATAATGACTCACATTAGATGAAAAATCCTCAAAGAAGTGTGCTTCATGGCTCTAAGTCAACAAAAAGAGGTGTCATGCTAGCCAATCAATTGGGGAACTACTACCAGGATTTGTAAGTCAGTGGAGGCATGGCAGTGTAAGATTATCAGGGTAGAGTAAAATGGCAGGATTGACAACAGGTAGGGGTCATATCAAACAATTTTTTTTTTGGCTTTAGATTTATAGTAAGTCTTAAAAATAGGAAAAATAGGGAGGGTATATTTTCCAAATTTTTTTTTTTTTAATATACTTTGGTTATTTGAGAGCTCTTAAATTTAGGTCTTTTGAAGTTTAGGTAGGGCTTATCAGCTTCTACCAAAAAACATGCTGGAATTTGATTTGGATTATTTTTAACAGTAGATAAGTTTATGAAGACTTGACATCTTAAATTATTGATTTTTTTGGTACATGAACATAGTATATTTCTCTATTTATATATGCCTTCTTTAAATTTTCCTAGCATTGTTTTCAAATTTTAGTGTAGAGTTTTGGTGACATTAGATCAGATTGTTTCATTTTATTTTATTGGCACTACTGTAAACTGAATTAAAAATTTTTATTTTCCAATTGTCCAATGCTAGTATATTAAAACACAATTGATTTTCATGTATCAACATTGATTCCCTGCTAAATTTATTTCTTAGTTCTAGTAACTTATTTACAGATTTCTGGAATTTTCTATGTAAATAAATTATATCAAAATTGGAAGTTTTATTTTATCATTTGTGAATCTTATGGATTTTATTTGGATTTCCTGCCTTTTATTAGCTAGAATCTCCATTAAAATTCTGTATAGAAGTGGTGAGAGCTGACATATTTCCCTTTTCCAGACATCAGGGGAAATAAAATAATTATGTATGATTATATATATGTTAGCTGTAGAACTTTAACAAATGTCCTTGTCAGCTTGAAAATGTTTCTTACTATTTTAGTTTGCTTAGAATTTTTTAAAAATCCTGAATGAGTGTTGATTATAATTTTTTTTCCTCCATGAATCTATTAATTTGGTGCATTAGTTGATTTTTCAAACATTAAACAATCTTCCATTTCTGAGATAAACCTTTGGTCCATGATGTATTATCTTTTGTACTTATTGTTGGATTCAACTTGCTAATATTTTGTTAAATGAGTGATATAAATGGCCTGTTCTTTATTTTTCTTTTTCTTTACTCTTCTTTTCTCATCTTTTCTTTTCTTTCCATTCCTTTCCTTTTCCTTCTTCTTTTCATGATGTTTTTGTCAGATTTTGGTATTAAGCCATTAGTTGGCCTCATAAAACAGTTTGGGCAATGATTTATTTTCCTCTATTTTCCAAAAATAACATAAAAACCTAAAACCAAAACAAACAAAAAAAAAAACATCTAATACTCTCTTCTTCCTTCAATATTTGATGGAATTAACCAGTGACACTATCTTGGCCTAGAGTTTTCCTAGTGGGAGGATTTTTGTTAAAATATTTAAAAATTTTATTATATAATTCTGTTTTTCCTGTTCTTATATCAATTTGGTAGGTTGCATTTTTAAAGAAATATCTCCATTTCATCTAACTTTCTGTATTTGTAGGCATTCAATAATTTATTTTATTTTATTATTGTCCTCTCAATACTTCTAGTATGTGTGGTGAAAACTCTGGTTTCATTCCTCATACAGACACATTTTGGTTTTGTTAATTTAATTTTTTTCTCTTTCTGTTTTATGTTGTGTTGACTTTTACCCTTATGTCCTAGTTTGCTAATGCTGCGGTATGCAAAACACCAGAGATGGATTGGCTTTTATAAAAACGGGGTTTATTTGGCTATACAGTTACAGTCTTAAGACCATAAAGTGTCCAAGGTAACACATCAGTAATCGGGTACCTTCACTGGAGGATGGCAAATAGCGTCCGGAAAACCTCTGTTAGCTGGGAAGGCACATGGCTGGCGTCTGCTCCAAAGTTCTGGTTTCAAAATGGCTTCTCCCAGGACATTCCTCTCTAGCAAGCTTGTTCCTCTTCAAATAACATCACTCACAGCTGCACTCCGTTCAGTCTCTTTGAGTCAGCATGTTTTATATGGCTCCACTGATCAAGGCCCACCCTGAATGGGTGGGGTCACGCCTCCATGGGAGTATCCCACCAAAGTCACCACCCACAGCTGGGTGGGGCACATTCCAAGCAAATCTAACCAGCACCAAAACGTCTGTCCCACAAGACCACAAAGATAATGGCATTTGGGGGACACAATACATTCAAACCAGCATACCTTATTTTCTTTATTTCATTCTCCTTGTATTTCTCTTACCTTCTTTCTCCAGCTTCTTAAGGTATAAACTTAGGTCATTGATTTTTAGATTCTTTCTTTTGTAATACAATTATTTATAGTTAAAAAATTCTCCCTTAGTTTCCTGTGGCTGCTATCACAATGTACTACAAACTAGGTGGCTTAAAGCAACAGAAATTTGCTGTCTCACATTTTGAGGGCTAAAAGTCTGAAATCAAGGTTAAGGCAGAGATATGCTCCCTCTGAAAACTGTAGGAGAAAATCCTTCTGCCTCTTTTTGCTTCTGGGGTGTGGTGGCCATCCTTGGCATTCCTTGGCTTGCAGAGGCATCCCTCCAATCTCTACCTCCATCCCCACAGGGCCTTCTTTATGGTCTTCATCTTCTTGTCATCTTCTCCCCTTTATATCTATATCTCCCTAAATCCCAATGTTCCTCTTCTTTTAAGTCATATTGAACTGAGACCCACCTTATTCGATTTTGGCCTCTTCTCAACTAATCACATCTTCAAAGATCCTATTTCCAAATAAGGTCACTTTCATGGGACTGGAGAGTAGGAACTGAACATATATTCTGGGTGGACAATTCAATCAATAACAGTTTCCTACCACTCTCTTTCTGCTTTAACTGGCACACATATTTTTGATACTTGTATTTCCATTGTAATTCAACTTAAAATATTTTCTAGTCACCTATGGAACTTTAACATTGACCTATGAATTATTTGGAAGTGAGTTTAATTTCCAGATACATGGTTTCCTCAAGATATCTTATTAGTATCACTTTCTAATTTTATTGCACTGGTTAGAGAAAACAGTCTGTACAATTTTGATTCAATAAATTTATCAAGAACTGCTTTGTATCCCAGCTTACATTCTCCATTGATGCACTTAGTATTTCATATGTACCTGAAAATAATGTAGATTCTGCAATTGTTGTATGTGGTATTCTAGAAATGCGAATTCAGTCAATGTGGTTGATATGGTTGTGCATATCTTTTAGATCCTTTCTGATTTCCTTTATAATTAATTCAATTTCTGAGAAAGAGGTAATAATATCTACTGCTGTAAATTTTTTAATGTTAATTTTCCTTTTAATTCTCTCAAATTTGTCTTCATGCATTTTTAGGCTCTGTTATTAGGTACATATTATAAAAAAAATATGTGTTTTCTAAGAAATGTCTCATTTGTCATTATGAATGGATCATCTTTATTTCTGGTGATATTTTTTATCCTATTTTGTTACTATTATGCCTACAGTTTGCAAGTTCTAACTTTTTCCATTCATTGACTTTCTACCTCTACCTGTGTTTATATTAAAATTGCATCTCTTATAGGCAGCATATAGTTTGGTCTTGCTTTTTGAAACAATTATGTCAATCTGAAGTGTTTATGACTTTAAAGTTTAATAAAATTATGGAAAAAGATAAGCTAAATCTCCTGGTTAATTATTTGTTTTGTTGTTGCCTCTAATTTTTGTACCACTGCTTTCCTTTCCTCCTTTTTTTTTGGTCATTTTTTGAATATTTTAATAGACCAATTAAAATTATATGTTGAATTTTTGGCCAAAATGTTTTACATTGGATTTTAGTGGTTACTCCTGGAGGTCACATATATATGCAAACAGCACAATGTGCTGGTTGGGATATATTATGTCCCTCCAAAAGCCATGTTTTAATCCAATCTTGTAGGATGTTTGGATTAGGTTGTTTTCATGGAGATGTGACTCACCCAGCTGTAGATGATAACTCTGAATTATTTCCATGGAAGTGTGGCCCTGCCCATTCAGCATGGGTCTTGATTAGTTTACTGGAGTCCTTTAAAAAGATCCACACAGGTCCAAATGTCTGCTGACGCTGACATTTAGAGATGCTTGGAAATGCAGACAGAAGAATGTTTAGCTAAGAGCTGAAGCCCAGAGTTTGCCCCAGGATTTGCTAAGACAGGACACCGCAGATGCTTAGAGAGAAACATCCTGGGAGAAAGAACCAAGAACACACAGGAGCTGAGAGAGGACCTGGAACACAACCCAGGATCAATAGTTGCCAGCCATGTGCCTTCCCAGCTGACAGTAGTTTTCTGGATGCCATCAGCCATTATTCATTGGAGGTATCATCTTGTTTATGCCTTAGTCTGGACACTTTTATGTTCTTAAATCTGTAAATTTGTGACTTAATGAATCCCCTTTATAAAAGCCAATCCATTTCTGGTGTTTTGCATAACGGCAGTATTAGCAAATTGGAATGCACAGTATACTTAGAATTAACATTTTACCAATTCATAAAAAATTACAGAAAGATTGTAACACTATGTATTTTTTACCTCATCTTTTCCTTCATTTTGTAATTTAATTGCTTATGTATCTTATGTATTACCTCTAAATACATTGAAATTCAAACAGAAAAAAATTGTTATGATTTTCACTGTAAACAGTCATATGTATTTTTAAGGATTAAAAAAGACAAATATTCTTTTATATTTTCTGAGTCATTTACCATTTCTGATGCTCTTCCTTCAGTCTTGAATACCACATTTTCTCTATAATGTACTTTCCTTTTGGTCTTTTGAATGTTCTTTTGCATTTCTCATAGAGCACATTTGCTAATACCAAATTCTCATACTTTTTCTTCATATGAAAATGTCTTTATTTTGTCTTTATTCATGAAACATGTTTTTGATGAATATAGAATTCTGAGTAGAAAATTATTTCACCTAATTTTTATCACTTTAAAATATTTTTCCACTGTCTTCTAGCCTCCATTTTTTCTGATTTGAAATTTATAGTCCTTAGAATGTTTGTTCTTTTCTATGTTATATGTAATTTTCTCTAAATCTTTCTTTTTTTTATTTTTTTTTTTCTTTATCTTGGGTTTTCAGCAACTTGATTTTGGTGTATCTAAATATGGTTTTTCTTTCAAATTATCCTGTTTGGTGATCACTGAGTTTTTAATCTGTAAACCTGTCTTTTAAAATATTTGGGAAATTTTCATCTGTTATTTCTTTAAATATTTTGTATTCTACAATATCATTCTCCTCTTATTCTGGCTCTCCATTTAAATTTTAATTAGACCCTTTGATATTTTTGCATAGGTTCCTGAATTTGTTCTTTTTGGTTTTTGTTTTACTGTATTTTCCCTCTATTTTCCTGATTTGACAATTTCTATTACTCTATCTTCAAGATCACTGCTTCTTTCCTCTTTCTTTCCATTATGACTATTGAGTCCATTGAGTGAATTTTTATTTTACATATTGTAATTTATAGTTCTAAAATTTCAATTTTTTTTGTTTTTAATGAATTCTATTTATCCACTGATATTTGCTATCTTCTTATTTATTACAAGTCTGACTTACTTTTTATCCCATGGAACATAGTTGGAATATCTGCTTTAAAGTTTTTGTCTAATATTTGCAACACCCAGGTCATTAAGGGATTGGCATCTGTTATTCTTTTCCTCTTGAGAATGAATCACTTTTTCCTGGTTCCTTATATGTTGAGTAATTTTGTATCAATATATTGGGCAATGTGAATGTTATGCTGTGCGTACTCTGGGATCTATGATAGTCTTTGGTAGAATGTTTATTACCATATTTAGTATTTTTTAAGTAAGTCATCAACCCAGTTAGTATCAGACCATTTGTTCTGTCTCACATTCTGTGACCATTTCAGTCTTCATTTAAGTTCTCTGAGTCTTTAAGACACTGTTTTGAGTCTGTTGTGGATTGTGTGAATAGTTCAACTCTCAATTCAGTTCTCTAAGCCTTAGAAATGCTGCTTTCGCTCCACCTATTTCATAATGGCCCTTGCATATGGCTTGTTCAGTTAGTTGAAATATTAGTTTAGTTTTCTAGCCCCTTGTTATGCTGATTTTGAGGTGTCCCATGTAGGTATGGTTTAAGGATTGAGCTGAAATTGATGCATGTGGTTCAAATCCCTGTTGAGGTGTTCAACCTTTGTGGTGCTGGTTTCTGTCTCTCCCAAACACACATGATCCAGAAGTCAAGCTGAGACTTGTGTGCATTCACACCAGAATCATGGGGTTCACTTCCTTGGCTTTGTCCCCTCCTCACTTACCTGCTCACAGCTGTCCTTTCCCTGGTTCCCCTGGCCATAAAGAAGACATGTTTCTGTCAGGGTTTTAATAGTCCATGTGCTGCGCTGCTCCATAGCTGTAGTCCACCCTTGAGGCAAAGCCAGAGAGAAAAATGAAACAAAGGAGACTATCAGCCTCTTGTCAGTCTCGTACCCAAGGTTTGATCCCTCTCCAAAATTTCCCTTCTTTTGCTTGTTTTTTTTTCAGAATCCTTAGGTGTCTGTTCTTCCCCAGATATTACTGTGGCCATCAGTACTGGAGATGAGATATGAAGGCTAATGCCAACTAGAGAGATCAGAACTCATGAGTTTTTAATTTTACAAAGCAACTTTGATGTATTCATAGATGAAAAATTAGCTTAAACTCTTGAGGGATTTGGTGATAAATTTTAGTTCCTGGATTTTTAATATAAACATAGAATTACCAAATTGTTCCAGGAAAATTTAAATTTGATATTATTATCACTCACTGATGTCATGAACTGCTCCTAATTTAAATCAATGCCATATTGAGAATGTATTTGTTATTAATACATCCCCAAACAAAAATCAAACATCATGAGTAGCTCATGATATAACAAAAAAGCACAATATTTGGGATCATAATTTCTTATAAAACCTCACTTGTGGAATGCAATTTCTATATCAACAATGCTGGTGATCTCCCTCAATACCTGAAAAAGAACATTTCTAGATTTAAAGTTACTTTACAAAATCTTTCCAGAAAGACACAGGCTTGAAATAACTTGCCTTTCAGGATGATCAAGATGTTTTTAACATTAGTGACATTGCTTTCACCTCCAAATTCCTGCCCTTAGCAGAATAAGATGAAGAAGTCAATTGTTAAATTGTCAATAAAATACTTTCCAAGTGACATTAATTTCTCAAAAGCTGTCTAAGTTACAAGCCCCAGACAGGAGGCTTTTCCCCCAAATTTAAAATCTGACAGCACATTAAACTTTGTTTTATAATATGGCACATGATTTACATATGACAACTTCTGAGAGCTGGAAGATGAAAACTTTCTTTACTGCTACCTTGAAGACTCTAGTAACTTTTGACAAGATGGAAATTCAGACTTCAGTGATAAGGAGTAAATCAAACTTTTGGTTTGCACTGAATGTATTGGACTTCTTGCAATTATTCAATACAAAGGACAAGATTCACAAACCCTGTATGATAAGCATACCCAAAATGTGAGATTCTCTCCCCTGTTTCAACTCACACCTATGCAAAATACCCAGGAAAAAAAATCTGGGAATTATGGTTTTCAAATTGGCCATTCCTCAAGTCTTATGTGCAGTCCCCCACTTTTTAATTGTCACCACATCTCACTGTCTCTGTCATTTTGATTCATACATGATTTCTGCTCTTCATAAAGACTGTTTCAACTAGACAAGATCAAGATGTTTTATTCCTCTCCTTACGTTACATCCTTGAGATAAGTCTTATATCCATGGTTCCATGCACTGCAGCTGTGCGTAAGATGCGTTTGCCCCCATGTCATACCCATCACTCCAGTTCCATAAAATCTGAGATGAGACGTTCATCTCAGTGACACACTTAGGTCAAAAATACTCATGTTCAGATTTCCAGATTTAGCTCCAACATGTAAACAAAGAACATGGAAGCCCTCAATCCCACCAATACAACAAGCAAAAGCTGGACAAACTGAAAATAAACAACTTTCCTGGACCCATCAGAATACTGAAGTTTATATCGGAATTCTGCTTACCTGGAACAGAAGCTGCTGTATTTGTAACTGGTCGGAAAACATAAATGGTAATTTTGACAAACTGCTGGAAGCTGGATGTGCACTAGTATGAGGATGAGAAACTCCTGGGAACCACACTCTTAGCGGGTCCCCCACACTTTCATGGGTCCTCACTTTTTCATGGTCTTTACCAACAGTGACCTTCCTGGGTCCTCACTGTCCAAAACTTATAAAGAGCCTGTTGTGCAGCCAGCAGGGGGAGAGGGAGAGTAAAATCATCATGATTTTACTTCCTCCATCATAACGGCCTATATTCCAAGGGAAGAGAAGTTGATGCAGCCTTATTACAGCCTTATTCCTCCCACTCCAGCCCCATCTAGCATTGTTTTTTCATCTAAGGGAAAAACAAAAAGACAAAACAACAACCACAAAAATTTAATAGGTATCAGGGTTTCAAGAAATAGATTAGGAACCCTGTAGCCAGTTAAGGGGGTAAAGTGAATAAAAACTAGATCATTGGAGAATCATTTGTGTATGTTACAGCCCTGAGATACATACTCAGGCCCATAGAAAACAGATTTAATCAAAAGATTATAAAATGCCCCCTTACTCCCCCTTTCCCACACACACATCAGGGTTCAAGTGCAGTAGAAAAGGGTTACAGCTGAAAGAGCTGCAAAATGCAGACTGTCTCTGAGGCAAATTTACTAGAGAAGACTTAAATCATGAGGAGAGCAAAAAACAAGGGCATTAGAGGAATTGGAAGCCTCCAACTCCTAGAGCTACAGCCCCAGCAACAGGCCAGGTTAACGTAAATCCTCACATTAAAAGCCCTTTACATACATTACTAGTACCCCGTGCATAACGTAAATCCTCACATTAAAAGCCCTTTTACATACATTACTAGTACCCCGTGCAACATACCTCAGCTTTCAACAACAACAACAAAAATACAAGGCATGCCAATAGGCATGGAAAAGCACAGTCAAAAGAGACAAAGCAAGCATCAGAATCATACTCTAATAGGACACAGATGTTGAAATTATCGAGCAGGGAATTTAAATTAGCTATGATTAATATGTTAAAGTCTCCAGTATGGAAAATGTAGATAAACCTAAAGAACAGATGGGTAATATAAGTGGAGAAGGAAATTCTAAAAAAATTACTGAAAAGAAATGCTAGAAATCAAAAACATTTGAGCAGAAAAATAGAATGTCTTTAATGGGATCTTTGTAGATTAGATACAGCTGAGGAAACAATAAGCCTGAAGATAGGCCAATAGCAACTTTCCAAACTGAAATGCAAAATGAAAAAAGAGTAACAAAAAAGAAACTCCCAACAAACAATAAAAACAGTGATGAGAAAATCAGAACAGACCCAAGCCCTATGGGGTAATTTAAAATATTTAACACATGCAAATTGGAACCCCAGAAGGAGAAGAGAGAGAGGAGAGCAAAAGAAAAATTATGTGGTGGTGTGAAACTGTCTGTAACTGTTCCAGTTTGCTAATGCTACCAGAATGCAAAGCACCAGAAATGGATTGGCTTTTATAAAGGGGGTTTATTCAGTTAGAAAGTTACAGTCTGAAGTGTCCAAGGTAAGGAATCAACAATAGGGTACCTTCACTGAAGGATGGCCGATGGTGTCCAAAAACCTCTGTTAGCTGGGAAGGCATGTGGCTGGCATCTGCTTGCTCCCAAGTTGTGTTTCAAAATGGCATTCTCCAAACTGTCATTCTCAACTTCCAGGAGCCATCTTCAAAATGTGTCTGCCAGCTGCAACTGCTCCAAAATGTCACTCTTAGTTGCTCTGAGGTCCTTCTGTCTGTGAACTCCTTTATAACACACACCCTGAATGGACGGGGTAACACCTCCATGGAAATTATCCAATCAAACATTTCATTCACAGTTAATTGAGTTACATCTCCATGGGAACACTCAATCAAAGAGGTTCCAACCTAATTAACACTAATAGGTCTGCCCCCAAAAGATTGCATTGAAGAATATGGAGTTTTGGGGGACATAATACATCCAACCCAGCACAGTAACCAAGAAAAACATGTTCTTAAAATTAACCCATTCCTGTGAGTATGAACCCATTGTACATAGGACACCTGGTGAGGTTCCTTCACTTAAGGATATCACAGGATGAGTCTTAACCTGTTACTGGGGTCCTTTATAAGAGAATGAAATGCAGATAGACAAAGAGGAAGCCATGGGAGCAAGAAGCTGAAATCAATGAAACTGGAAGAGAAGGGAGAGACCAGGAGATGCCACCATGGGCCTTGCAATGTGGCAGAGGAATCAGGAATGATAAGAAGCTGGTCTTAGGAAGAAAACATCACCCTGACGATGCCTTGATTTGGACATTTTTCCAGCCTCAAAACTGTAAACTAATAAATTCCCATTGTTTAAGCCAACCCATTTCATGGTATTTACTGGAACAGACTAGGAAATTAAAACAAGTAATAATGACCGAGATCTTTTCAAAGTTAATAACTGACACTAAATTACAGATCCAGAAAATTCAGAGATCACCAAACCAGATTAAAAAATAAAAAATTAAAATTAAAATAAAAAACCTAAACTAACAAAACACACAAACATAGGGGCCTATTTTATTTAAACTGTAGAAAACCAAAGACAAAAATAAATTTTCTGAAAGAAGCCAGAGGGGAAAAAACTAAATAACACCTTATCTATAGAGAAATAAGGAAGAAAATTAGAGTGGACTTCTCATCAGAAATCTCTCAGGTGTGAATGAGTGGAATTAAACGTTTAAACTGTTGAAAGAAAGAGTAAACACCAGCCTTAAATTCTATATCCAGTGAAATTATTCTTAAGAAGTAAAGGAGGAACAAAAAGATTTTTGCCGATAGAAAAAAAGAAATAATTCACTGTCAACAGCACTTCCTTGCAAGAAATAAGGTTAAAACTTCTTCAAGCAGAAGGAAAACAGTATAAGTCACAGACTTGGATCTCCATAATTAAAGGGAGAGAATTGGAGAAGGAATAAGCATAGATAAACTATTTTACATTTCTTTTTCTAAAATGATTTAGAAATAACCCTTTAAAAATAATATTAACAATCCATTCGGTCATTACAGCCTGTGAATAAGTGAAACAAATGAAAATGTTACAAAGGATTGGAGGAGGAATTGAAGATATTCTATTGTAAGTTACCTGCACTAGGCAGAAGTGGTATATGCTATTTTAAGGGGATTTAATTAGGTATAAATGTATATTGTAAACTCTAGGGCAACCACTATTTTTTTAAAGAAGTATAATTAATGTGCTAAGTGTAAAGATAAATAGAGTCATATAAAAGTCTCAGATAAAACCATAGAAGGTGGATAAAGGGGAAGAAAATAAAAAGTAACAGCAAATGTGATGGAAATAAATGTTATAAACATGTTCCATATTAACACAACTATATTAATAATCACTTTAAATGTGAATGGCCTAAATATACCAATTAAAGCCAGAGATTTTCAGAATGGATAAAGTAGATCCAACTATACACAGTCTACAAGAAAACCACTTTAGATATAAAGACTCAGATAGGTAAAATAAGGTGATGTAGAACAATATATTGTTCTAACACTAATAAAAAAAGTTGCAATAATTCAGGTGAAGCAGATTGCAGAACGTGGAAAATTAGCAGACATAGAGGCATTACATGATAATAAAAAGATCAATCCTTCAAAAAGGCATACCAGTCCTCAACCGGAATGCACCTAACAAGAGTGTCAAAATGCATGAGGCAAAATTGATAGAGCTAAAAGGAGAAATAAAAAAAAAATCCCATTAATACAGTTGGAAATTTCAGCCATCCTCTGTGTAAGCAAGAAAGGCATAAAGTCATAAGGCTACTGATAACCTAAAGGGCATTATTAATAAACTTAATTTAATGTATATTTAGAATCTACTCCATGTAACAACAGCAGAAGACACGTTTTTCTGAACTCACGTGGAGCATCAATGAAGATAGATCACAGCTTAACAAATTTAAAAGTATATAATTCATACAAAGAATGTTCTCAGACAACAATGTAAATAAAGTAGAGCAAACAACAGAAAGATAATTGGGAAATTTCCAAATAGTTGGAAATTTTTTTTTTTTAAAAAACATATTCCTAAAGAACATATTGGTCAACAAGAAAGCTTGAATGAATTTTTTTTTCTTTCATGATAAAGTCCTTTAAGGAATAAAAGTTTTTAATTTTGATGAGCTCCATTTATCTACTTTATCTTTTGTTGCTTATGCGTTGAGTATTAAGTATAAGAAACCATTGCCTAAGACAAGGTTTGTATGTTGTTATTGTTGTTGTTTGGGTCTCTTTTAAAAATCAGTTGGCAATAAAAAAGAGGGTTGATTTCTGAGCTCTCAATTAGATTCCATTGGTCTATATGTCTGTCCTTATGTCAGTATCATGCTGTTTTGATTACTGTGGCTTTGTAACAAGTTCTAAGATTGGGAAGTGCTCCAAGTTTGTCCTTCTTTTTAAAGATGGCTTAACCCAACAATATAAATTTTATAATTGGATTTTCCATTTTTGCAAAGAAGATTGTTGGAATTTTAATTGGGATTTCATTGAATTTATAAAGTGCTTTTGGCAGGATTGACATATTAGTAATATTTAGTCTTCTGATCCATGAACAAGTAATGCCATTCCATTTACTTAGATCTTCTTTGATTTCTTTAAGTGATGTTTTATAGTTTCATGTGTATAAATCTTAACATCCTTGGTTAGATTTATTCCTAGGTATTTGATTCTTTTAGTTGCTATTGTGAATGAATTTTTTTTTCTTTATTTCTTCTTCTTAGTGTTCACTGCTTGTGTATCTAAACATTACTGATTTTTGGGTGTTGGTCTTGTACGCTGCCACTTTGCTAAATTCATTTATTATCTCTAGGATTTGCTGTGTATTTTTTTTTTTCAGGATTATCTGTAAATAGGATCATGTATTCTGCAAATAAGGAACAGTTTTACTTCTTCCTTTCCAGTTTGGATGAATTTTGTTTAATTTTCTAATAAACAAAGAAAAACTCCCAAAACAAACAAAAACCCAACAATATAGGTACAGACCTCACACTTTTCACACATAAAAAATAACTCAAAATAGATCCTAGACTTAAATATGCAATGCAGAACAATAAAACTTCTGGAAGAAAACATAGGAGAAAATCTATATGACCTTATGTTTAGTGATGTGTTTTTAGATACATCACCAGGATGAAGTCCGCCCAAAAAAACAAACAAAAAAAGGTTGTTCCATCTACCTCTTGTCTCTGCTTGAGTTGTACTTATTTCCAGAAAAATATAGCAAGCAAATACCTGCAAACAGCCATTGAGAACTGCAGCTCCTCCAGCCATTGCTCCAGCACCCTATGGTGAACCACAAAGTCCCCAGCCCATGAAATAGCAAGAGCCCATCTTGATCCTGGCCACAGGTACGGAGGGAAAGCCCCCTTCCTGGAGCATGTGCACTAAGCCCCCAATCTTACCTTACTTTTGGTTATTACAATAATAAATTCTCCACCTCTGTGTATGACTTACACTCCATTTTCTGTGTATGTAGAAGTATGTTCTAGCATAACCAAGGACTGTGTATGCTCAAAATCAGTGATCAAATCTTCCTGCCCACTTGCATCAGCCACCTTTCCGTGCATCCCCTGACCTCCTACGGAAGAACCACTCATCTCCCTTTGGGGAGAAGGAGCCTTTGGCTGTGTGAAAATCCAATCAGGATAATAAAGCATTTTAAATGTACATTTAATGTAATTGATTTTTATCAGTCTTGCTCCCCTTCAGTGCTCAGGAGATGGTAAGTTTACTGTACAGTTTACCTTTTTCTGTTTCATGAAAAATAAAACACATATCCATTCATTTCTCTGAGCATATCTACAGAAGAATCCCTTCATATGATGCGATGTGATTTATGACACAATATGGTTTCATTCTATTGGTGTGAGCAACACCAAACAGGAGACCTGTTTCAAGGGTCCAACCCAAGGAGGGTTGGCAACAGATACAGCACCAAAAGCTAATCTATAATTGAAAAATTGCTAGATTGGACTTCATTAAAATTTAAAACTTTGTTTTTCTGCAAATAACAGTAACATTCTTTTAACTTCTTTTGCAATGGCTTATCTAAGAGGCTTTCATATTTTCTTTTCAGTAAAGCCGTTTGATTTTTGCAAAAGTATATGGGGCAGAAGATGGACTCAAAATTTCAGGTGACTTATCCAACTTACAGAGCCATCATCTCAATCTTGGTTTTAAGTCTCTCACTTCATGTCCAATTTTCTTTCAACTGTACCATAATCATTATTTTTCTACCCTGAATAGGATAGTACTCTTCTACTGGATGTAATTCTGCTAAAGATTCACTTGTTATCTCAAATAAGGGGAAGACAAAACATGAATGCCAGTTTGAGAATTGGGATATCCATATCATCTGGACTTGCAGAAAACTTACCATCATACAGGAAATTAAAGTAAACTTATTAAGAGGCAATTATTTCAGTCCTTGTCACCATTACCGCTTCATAGCAGATCAGGCCAAAGGTTATTTGTCAGGCAATGAATGGAAGCCATTTGATTAGTGTGACATGCCCTCCTTTCTATTGTGTGTAGATATTTCCATTCCCCAACCCAGGGGAGATATTGAGCTCTAAGGCAATGACTGGGCCATATCTTTAACCCAGAAACCAACAATGAAAAATCAGCCCCAGATGCTTCTCATGGCAGGGATTCTTGGTGGCAGGGTCTTCTCCTCCTGGGGTGGATAAATACTCAACACTCAAAAAGCCCAGATTGGTCTTTCCCATCCCACACAACATGGGGCATCCAGCTGCCATCCACCAACTCCAATTGGAGCAGATGGCCTCTTTGGTAGACCAGCTGGGACGGGATCCCTTCTCTGCTCTTATGTACCTCTGTACTCTGTCAGTAATAAAGCAGTAGCTTGCTGACAGTTTCTGTGGTACCTGAGCCTGTGTTCCCACAAAGCCTGGTTCAAGCAGACATGGCTGAGGAATGCAGCCGTGTGGGAAGCAGCATGGCTGCCATCGGGATGCAGTTTCAGTAGAGACAGGGACAGGGTTTTGCTCATGTTTTCACTGCATCCCCAGTAATTCTAAAATTAGTTGGTCAATAAATACATATTGAGTGAAAGGGTAAGCAAATAACAATTAATATACTGGTAAACTACATGAAAATTACAGAGGAAGTGTGTCGTGGTCCATGAGGGCTTCACCAGTCCAGAGGCCAAAGAAGACACTGGGCATTTTCTGATACATGAACTTTTATTCAGGGCTTACCAAAAGGGTGACAAGTTGTGAAGAGATCATAATGGCTCTCTTACACCGGGTGGGCATGGCATTCACAGGGAAGTTGATCACACAATTAAAGAGGATGGCAAGCCAGTTATTAGGGTTTAAGACAAAGACATTCCTAAGGGTGCAAGAGCATAGATGCAGGAACAAGGTCCTGTGACATGGGGGTGATGCAGGAAGGAGAGGAGAATTATAGGATGGGGTTTTTCACATAACTTCAAGAGTGATAACAAGTGGGAGCCAGGAAGTAGGTGAAGTAGATTAATATTTGATGGTGGGACATCTGGGGTACATTTATGTCTTGCTCTTTTTTGAGACCAAGAGATTCCATCCTCCTGCTTACTTCCCATTTCACATTTTAAAGTTATATTTTAAGGTTAATTAACCCTTTTCTCTTTACTGGCTTACAAAGATGTTAGGTTAAACATTAGCTGCCCGGGTCACATATATTGCTGTGCAATGACAAGTTCCACAGGCCTGTTTTGCTCAGGCCGGGGGCTGCCACAAAGTGGTGAATCTGTCTACCAGGACACCTGATGGTAGTGGATGCAGAAGTGAGATTCAGGGCCCTCTACTTTTCTCATGGCTTCCAGCACAGGGCTCCCCAGACACGTTGTGGCTCCTTAGGAAGATGATTAAGTGAGAATTCTACCTGGGGAGTTGTTCCCGATTTTATATAATACCATCTATTTGAGAAAGAATTAATGAAAATCCCAGAGATGTGAGAAGCAGTAACATGATGTGAAGACCCTAACCACACCAACACCATCAATACAACAGCAGCAGGGCAACACCATTTACAAAGCACATTTGTCACCCTACTGGACCCATAGAACTTGGCACATAGAAAGTACAGAGATCTTGGTGAAAGACTGTTTATATATTTGGTGCTTGAATGACCATGGGTTAACTTTTCTTCTATGTGTGATTTCAGGGTAAATAACATAAAACTAGTCACCTTTATTTCTTTGGTAAAATCTTGACACCATATGTCATAAGGAACCTCCTCTAGGATTGTTTTGCCCTAAAAACATCAACAATGTGAACAAGCAACACATCCCATCTGCGGGTTTTCTTAACATTGTAGAAATAGTACAAATTAATTAATAAACCTGAAGCATGCATAATATTATTGAGCTATTCAAAACATACATCAAAATGGTAGTGTTATCATCTTAGACTTCAAAAAATAAAATTAAATAAAGCGAGAGCCTGGGAAGAGGGGCACATTTCTTAGTTTCCAAGACCCACAATTTTTCTGGCAGCGTCTCTACCTTTATTCTCATATTTCTTAACTGAGAACTGTCTTTTGACTGTGGGACACACTAGTGCCTTTGTTGACGTTCTGGCTGGAAGATTTATACTCAAAGCACACCTATATATAGCTGTTTTGAGTAACAAACTTGGGCTTTGCAGGAGGACACAGTCCCATCATCACTTCCTAACAATTCTAGAAATTTATATCACTACTGGGATTAAGAAAGGAAAAGAAAGAAAAATCATTCCTACCACAGAGATCTTACCTTTCAATCTTCCACTCACATTTCAGAGAAGTTCTATGTCACATACTTGAGGTACTTGTGTTTCATTTAACAGGAAATGATGCTTTCCACCATTCACTGCCCAATTTTTCAGAAGAAACAGAGATGTTCCAAAAATCATAATGAGCTACAGTGGAATATGCATTTGAAACAATTTCATGATTCAGTTACTCCTTGTGCAGAAAAATGGTTAAATTCATCTAGCCAGTTTGAAAATAAACTTTCTCATTTATTTTAATCTCAAAGATGAAAAGATAATCCTCCACCTTTTCTCACGTAATGCATAATTCTTTTGGTCATTCTTCTATGTGGAAAACATTGTTTTCTCCTTGTTTTTAATGATTTTATTTAATCTGCCCAGAAGCTATCATGCCATATGTCTATTTTCCTATTTTCTTGGAAGGTTGTAATCATTTTTAGTAAGTCATACTTATCAAGCTCTATATGCGTTTATTCTTTGATTCTCTAAAATCTTTTTTTCTTCTTTGCAGTGTCTCCTGCTCCTCAATCCTTTGTTTTTGTTTCTTTTTTTTTTTAATGCAGTCTGTCAGTACCATTGTTGGAGACTGTTTAACCACAGCATGCAAGATCCAGAGATGACAAGTGGCATTGCAATTTGCATGAATTGCTTTCAAGACCTGGGTATAAACATGACAGTTTCCCAACCTGCTGTCATAACTACTATGTTAATATTTCTTTTCATTAACTTCAAAATGGATTGAAGAAGAGTCACCCATAAGTTAGAAACCAATGCCACATCTAGATCTTATAGTTAAAAAAGGCAAGTAACCAAGGGGCCTTGTTGAATAATTAGTTAGGCATCGGTTTTTTATGCCATTCGGTTGGTCCAGGAGTCTTGATCCAGGCAGCACAAAATAACTCAGGAAAATAAAGTAATATTTCTGATGGTATGAAGATTCAATCAGGATAATAAAGCATTTTAAATGTACATTTAATATAATTGATTTTTATCAGCATCCCCCCCACCTTCACTGCTCAGGAGTTTATAATTGAGGATGCAGGAGATGGTAAGTTTACTGTATGGTTTAACTTTTTCTGTTGCATGAAAATGAAACACATATCCATTCATTTCTCTGAGAACATCTATATAAGGATTCCTTGATATGATATGATTTATGACATGATATGGTTTGTAATGTTGTCTTATAAACATGATTATTTAAAAATCTGGAAATACAGACATTTTCATGAGTTAATTTGGGAAAAAGGCAAACAAGCAATCCTACGGGATTATGTCAAAAATTAAGTCACTCAGGCATGGTGCTAATGGTCAATTGCAGAGAGTATAATATTATGAATCTGTATGTACTAGAGGAGGCTTTTGGCTAATGCAGCCATCATCATTGAAACAGGAGCAGCTGCTAACAGAGTCTTCTGAGAGTTGGAGAAAAATGTCCAAGGGCTCCTAAAATTGCTCTGTTGCAGATTAGTGCAAGAGATTTTATTGTCAATTTATATTAAGCCAAGAAAGTTGTCTTTGCAGGCAGATAACACAGTTGAAATTATTTTATACACTGTAAACATCCTACAATTTTTGGAGAAATTTCTCAACAACTTTCCGTAGGTAAATAGGTTTTTTTTTTAAATTTTGTGAAAAGAAAAAATAATATCTATTTTACATATTATAAAATAAGAAAGTAATTAAGCTTTCCTAATTTTTTAACAGTTTTATCAACATATCATACAATCCATCCTAAGTGTACAATCAATGGCTCATGGTATAATCACATAGCTACGCATTAACCACCATGGTCTATGTAAGAACATTCCCATTTTTTTTTCAAAAAGAAAAAAAAATAAAATTGCATACCCCTCCATTCTATTCCCCTATTATTGACATTAAGCCTTGGTATCATGCCTTTGTTACAATTAATGAAAGAATATTACAATGTTACTATTAACTATAGACCTTAGTTTGCATTAACTGTATTTTTTCCATATACCACCCCATTATTAACACATTGTAATAGTGACATACATTTGTTCTCATTCACATAAAAACTTTCTTGTATTTGTACAATTAGCCACCATCATTGTCCACTCCAGATTTCACTAGTTATGCAGCCCCAATTTTTATCTTCTAGCTTTTCTTTTGGTGGCATATGTGACTTTAATCCTCCTCTTTTGGTCACAATCATGCTCAGCTTTGATAATTATATGTAGATATAATTACACTTACAATACTGTGTTCCTATCACCCACTATTGTGCTCTCCATTTCCAAACCTTTACAATCAACCTTATAAAACATTCTGTACTCCTTAAGCATCAATTGCCGGTAAATTGGTTTTTTAATCCATAGCAAAATTTATAAATCTCCATTATGTTTCTCTTCACTTTATTTTATATTTAATTGCTTCAAGTCTGGTTCTTCCTCCAAGTTCTGTGCTGGAGGCAGGTACCTGGAACAGTGTTTGGTAACTGGTAGGTGTACAAAAAATTTTTTTTTAATTTATCTCAGTTTATCTACCTTTGAAATGCAAGACTGTTGCAGCAAAATATTTTATTAAATACTGAATTACAATACTTGTCTAATTCACTAATATCACTAACATATTTGCTATTTTATTTATTCTCCTCATGGACAAATTATAATTTTCTTAATTTTTATCCTCAGAAGAAGACAACATATAACAAGGTTATCTGTTGTTACCTACTTTGCTAATGCTGCACAATGCAAAACACTAGAGATGGATAGGCTTTTATAAAACAGGGGTTTATTTCGCTACACAGTTACAGTCTTAAGGCCACAAAACATCCAAGGTAACACCTCAGCAATTGGGTACCTTCACCAGAGGATGGCCAATGGCATCCGGAAAACCTCTGCTAGCTAGGAAGGCAGCTGGCGTCTGCTCTAAAGCTCTGGCCTCAAAATGGCTTTCTCCCAGGACGCTCCTCTCTAGCAAGCTTGCTCCTCTTCAAAACATCACTCACAGCTGCACTCACTTAGTTCTCTCTCTCTGAGTCAGCTCATTTATTTGGCTCCACTGATCAAGCCCCACCCCGAATGGGCGGGGCCACACCTCCATGGGAACATCTCATCAAAATCATCACCCACAGCTGGGTGGGGCACATTCCAAGCAAATCTAACCAGCACCAAAACGTCTGCCCCACAAGACCACAAAGATAATGGCATTTGGGGGACACAATACATTCAAACCAGCACAAGGTCATTTACCATAAAATTTGGCAAATACTGGAGAGAAAAAGGAAACTGGTTTTTCATATTTTTTCTTAAGGTGCCAACTCGTTTGTGTTTCTTAATATACAAAGTTAGCATCATCCCATAACCTCTAACCTCCAACCCCCACTATGTTTTTGTGAAGATGTATTTTGACTTTTATAATAGCAATAAAGTTGGATTTCTTAGAGCTTTATTACAGATTGTTTGTTCATTGGGGATCATTAATACATTGGGGGTTCATTAATTTCCAGGACTTGAAAAGGTTAATTTATTTATTCAAGATTGCTCCTCAAATTAACAAAAAGACAAGTCACCACTTCTGAATTCCCGTCTAGTGCTTCTTGCCTATGTCACCCAAACTGCCATCATTTCACCCTGGAACAGCTCTCAGCAAGATCATCAGACACCTCCTCTGTTGCTAAACACACTCAATATTTTTTATTCCTATTTTCCACTTCACTTTTGGAGGCTTTTACACTGTTATCCTATCATTCCCTTCCTGAGAATCTCAGCTCTCAGAAACCCTGACCGTCCACTCCTTGGTTATCCTCCTACCTTGCTGGTGGGTTCATTTCAATTCCTTTCACACTTTCCTTTACCTCTGCCAATATTTTTAATGTTGACTTTTCCATAGGACTTGATCTTTGGGCCAGTTTACTCTGATTCTAGAAGTTTTCCCTCAGTGACTTCATCTTTTTCCATTAGTTCAATTGCCAGCTATTATGGAGTATTAAAAAAAAAAAATGTTATGTTTCAGAGGCCTGTGCTCTGCTGCAGGTAACCTAGCTCAAATGTCAGCACCATTAATTAATAGATGTGTGATGTTGGGCCAGTCACTTAACCCTCTGAGTCCCAGGTTTCCTTCTGTCAAATGGGAATCAATCACTGTTAGCCACCTCTTTGGGTCATTGTGGAGAATAAATGAGATTGATGTATGTAAGGGACATAGAACAACACATGGTTTCTAATGGCTGTTACTTGTTATCATTAATATTACATCTATTCTAATTACTCATATATTGCTATATTTAGGTCAGAACTTTCTCTTGAACTCCAGACCATTATAACCTGCTACTCACAAGCATATGTTTTATGATGTTTCCCAAGCTTCTCAAGTTTGTTATACCCATATTTTAATTGATTATAGTGTCCTTTACATCTTTTTATTTTCTTGTCTGCATCTTTATGAATGAAGATGCCATCTTTCCAAATGCCTGAGAAAACACTACGGAGGTTTTGTTTGCTTTGATTTTAGTAAACCTTCTTCATTCCCAATAATGAAAAATTTAAATCATTTAATTCAATTTCTTAATATTTCTCATTTTTTATCTACTTATCATCCCCATAGCTATTGATTTCATTTTGGCCATTGTTGAATCTAAACTTAATTATGTAAATGATCTTCTGACTTTCCCACCTTCCTCCATTCTTTCCCAATTTCCATCCATCATCTAAAACAGAATGATCTTTTTCAAATGTAAAAGAGTTCATGTCATTCATTCCTGAAGCTCATGCTTGCCAGTGCCCTAAAGTCTTCTTTAAATTAAAGGGCAATGAAATATAAAGCAGTTTCTCCAGTGGTTTATTTTATTTTTTACAGTTCTAAATACATGCATTCACTGCTTCAAGTCTTAATTTTGAGATTTTTTATAACATAGTCTGCCTAATTTTTCTTCTATTTCATTGTCTAGAAATTCTGTAACATGTTACACAATATGATAATGGCCTAGAGCAGCGGTGTTGCCAATCTATTTTGCCACTTATAATGAAAATAACTCAGCTCAATTAAATGCACAATCTTTTTTTTCTTGTTTTTGAGGTATAAAATACTGTTCAGTGTTATGAATTTTAAACATATTTATATCTGTGTAACAACCACCCAGTTCAAGGCTCACTCTTGTCTTCTCCCAGATAGTAAAACTTGATGGTGAACTCTCACGTCACTTGTTATTTTGTTCACGTCATTTTAGGAAGTTTCTCTTCATTTCTGATTTCAAAGATCTGATTTTATGCTGTATCCAGGCTGATACTAAATCTACACATTAAAATTTAATTTTGTATAATCAAATGTTTAGCTATAGAATATGATTTTCAAATGTTTTTGAATATTATGATTCTTTGTTGATATTCTCCATATTTTCATCTATTTTTCTATATTTTTCCCTAGAAAATAGGGTAGGTCTATATTACGCTTTGAAAGAAGCATCCAACTGTCTTCTATTGTGGCTGTAGCACTGTGCATTCCCACCAACAATGAATGAGAGCTCCTATTGCTTCACATCCTTGCCAGCATTTGGTGTTGTCAATTGTTTTCGATTTAAGTTGTTGTAATTGGTGTGTAGTGGTTTACTCCTCTTTTTAAAAATAAATTTAATTCTCTTTAATTATTTCTTCTATTACTTTGAGGTATAGAGGTAATATATTGAAAAAATCTGTGATTTTAAAACTAGATTAGTATGTCTAATATTTTATAAAGTTGCATGCACAAAGCTCGTGCAAGTGCTCACATGTGGGCACACTCATATATATGTATGTAAACATATACATCTTGTGTTTTCTCAGTGATTTTTCTCAATTTTAATAAATTTTAAATTTTTAACAGAAATCGGTCTTATATTTATCTCTTATAATCTTTATTGTTGATTATTAGTTCTTTTATTCCATGCCTCCACATTCTTAAGATTTATACATTTTACCTAAGTGCACTTTGTCTTCAATTGTTTAAGTTAGTGTTTCAGGAAGGAAATGTGTTGGTCAGGATTGGCACCTATGCCAGTTTGAATGTATTATATACCCTCAAAAGGCCATGTTCTTTAATGCAGTCTTGTGGAAGCTGACATATTAGTGTTGATTAGGTTGAAAACTTTGGATTTGGTTGTTTCCATGGAGATATGACCCACCCAACTGTGGGTAATACAGCTGGTTGGATTATTTCCATGGAGGTGTGGTCACACCCATTCATCATGGGTCTTAATTAAATCACTGGAGCCCTGTAAGAGCTCAGACAGAAGGAGCTTGCTGCTGCAGCTCAGAGGGAAATTTTGGAGATGGCCGCTGAAAGCAGACTTTTGCTGACACTTTGGGGATGCTAGCCCAGTGTTTGCTCTGGAGAAGCTAAGAGAGGACAAAGAATCCCAAGAGCAACATTTTAAAGAAAACACAGGAGCTGAGATAAGAGCTAGAACACAACCCAGGATCAGCAGATGAGAACCACATACTTTCCCAGCTAACAGAGGTTTTCCGGATACTATTGGCCTTCCTTCGCTGAAGGTATACTTGTGTTGATGCCTTCATTTGGACATTTTCATGGCCTTCAGACTGTAAATTTGTAACCAAATATATCTCTTTTATAAAAGACAATCCATTTCCGGTATCTTGCATAACGACAGCATTAGCAAACCAGAACAGCACCCAAACCCTAAGAGCATTTAGTGATAAAGGTTCATTTCACGTGTATACAGCAAGTCTAGTGCTGAAAGTTGACAAGGGACTCTGCTGATTGCCCAGGGATCCAGACTAATGGAGATCCATCTCATCGTGTCCATTGAGATTTCTTCCATGAATCATGTGGTAAATAATGCCATGCCTCTCACAGCTTCTGCCTGGAAGTGACACAAATCACTCCCACTCATACTTCCTTAGCCCATAAGTCACAACACAATACATCACTTCAAAGCAGATAGGAGAGGCAATTTTAACTTGTGCCCAAGAGAAGAATCAAAATATTTTCAAACAATCCTAATAATTCCCATGTATAATGTATTTCACTTGGCCTTAACGCTCCCTATCAATAAATTATTTTGCCATTTCTCTCTACATCCACCTCTAAAGAGTCTCATTAGAGATTAGGCAAAACATTGTTTTAGTTTTAACCTCGGAAGTTTAATATTATTGTGAGACATTCCTTTCCCTTTTTTCCGCATGACAAACATGTGGTCCAAATAAAAGGCTGAATTAAAAGCCACTCCATTGGCTATGAGTTTTCTGTGGAGTCCTGGCTAGAAGCAGCTTCTTTATGGCTTTAGAGGATATAAAAATGCCCACTAACTGTTCTAGAGCCTTGTCTTGCTTCCATCCAGACTCCTAGAAGTTGGGCATTATTACTAAGTTAGGAGTTCTCTCTAAGTTTTCTTTAGAAGTGTCCAGGTCACACTGAACTTTCAGAGAAGAAAAAAAAAAAAAGAATGGAAGGACTACTCTTGCCTCTCTATGATCCTTCCTGTATTAAATGTGGCAAAAAATATGGAAATTCCTGGCACGTCAAAAGCATCCTTTGAAAATTTCACTGGAAATCAGGAGCAGGGGTGAGTATTAAAGAGAAAATCTTATGACATTATCTTGCCATAATTCCTGAGTTGGGATGATACTATTCCAGAGATCATGGAAAAGGCAGAGGTGACAGGTGGCACACGGAAGAATAGATGAGAAGAATCTGAACTATCAAGGGATGGTGGAGAAAGAGTAGACATTAAAATCGAGGAAAGTCTTTGATTTTTTATAAAAACATTGTTCCATTTTTTTGATCAGGTTGGAGTAGTGTGGTGAAGTTTTGAGTGGAGTATGACCAAGTTCAACACTGAAGGAAAAGAGACCATTAAGTTACAGAAGAGATGGGAATTTTCAGGCACAGGAAAAAAAATATACATAATTTGCTTCTGCAAAAATGAAGTAGCGCATGAATAAGTTACTTCAAAAGTCAATAAAACCACCAACAAACATAGGAAAATGTACTAATGCTCACCATAGTCAAGCAAATTAAAAATACAAAATGATGTCGTACCCCATCTTATTGAAAACTTTTTAAATGAGCGCAATGTTGCCTAGTGGTGGCAAAATTTGGAGGAAATGAAAATCTCCTATAGTGTTGCTGGGCTGATAAATGGACAAATTCTTTTTGCCAAGGCAATTTGTAAATTCATATTGATATTTTAAGTGCATAAACCTATTCAACCAGAGATTCCAACTCTAGAATTCCAAATACAAAAATATTTACATATGTTTGAGATTATATGCACAAGGATGGGAAACATTACCTGGAAACCACCTAATGTCCATTCTCAAGTAAGAGATAAATTACAATAGAACTGTATTATTTTAAACTGATTAAATACTAAAATAATTAATAAATGTGTTTGAAAATCTCTAGAAGAAAAATGCAAATTGTGGTGCAATCAATATCAAATAACAAAAAAACCTCCCACAAAACATGTATGTGTTTGTATGTCTGACTTTGTGTCCATGCGTGTGCTGCCTTATCAAAAATATCTGGATCTGAAACTCAGTACAGGGTTAGTCCTGGGGGTCAGGTGCTTGGGGATTGGTGAGAATGAAGGAGAACTCGAAGTTCTGTTGTCATTTAACATTTTACAAGGACAATGTATTCATTTGTGGCATGTGTAAGTCAGAAGAAATTAAAAGAAAATATATAACACTGTAAGGACACAATTCCCAAACTTTTTTTAAATGAAAAAATTAATGGGAAAGGCTTTGGAACATACAGTACTAGAATTTTGGGAGAGCAACCCAATGGATCAATATTTTACATCTCTATAAAGATGAAAAATGGCTATAATATATCTGAGCCTAGCCTTCCTTGGAAATTCTAGAAGCCTATGATGACTATTTCTTCAGGAGAGAAGGCTGTGTTTCTTGGCACAGAAGCAACAGATGGTGCAAGCACGTTATCTTTATTGCTGTATTTCATTTTCCCCATTGTCAAAGAAGAAAAACGGTCCTGGTTCAAATTTGTGAGCAAATAAAGATGCTTGTAAGGGTGAATAAAGTTCAAAGCCATTTCAAGATGAGATGCAACTAATTCATCTTCTCACCATAAATTCCAGTTGCCTGGTATTATAGCTGAACTTTCCATTCTTGGATTAAAGGTAAATGAATTAGGGTTTTTGGGTGATACCAAAACAATAATATATGTATTGAATTGGAAATTCAATGTGCTTATCCAAAAGATGAAAAAAGAGATCACTGGTGAACATTTTAGAAATTAAAGTCATTGAATTAATTTTCAAAACACAACTCTGTACAAGCCAAAAATTAAGATTCAATGAAATAAGAATATTTTGTATTTTCACTGGTAATATGAAATCAAAGAACAATCAAGCATGATTATCTTACATATTTCAGTAAATCTGATTGATCTGCATCTATCATATTTACCCTTCAAAAAGTTTCTGTGAAATGTTGAATTTACTCCATATTTTATGACTTTTTTCTTTTTTTTTAAACTTACTAATTTAGATATGAATTTGAAGATTTAGACAAAACACTCTTCTAAATAGTACTTGAGAATTGTGAGTTTTTGTTTAAGACAGAATTTATGATACATCAAGGATTTTATTATAGAATTTTCTTTAATCCTCCAGACATTGCTATTATGAAAAAGTTCATCCATCTGCAGTTACAGATATGAAAACATTCATTATAAAATTCTGCTTTTTTATAAAGGGAAAATCTAAATTTTATTACTGATAAGAGCTGCCATGGTGGTTCCTAAGCCATGTTAAGTGCTACAATCTTCAATCAGTACTTTGATATAAAATGAACCAAGAGTGAGAGGAAACAGAATCTGAGTGAAAAAATATCAAGATTGGTGCTGAGACACCTTTTCCTCAGTCTCCCATGTGTACGCCCTCCAGTACATTGACAATCGGTGAAAGATGTCCGCTGGTTAAGCTAATAAAATTCACCACATCATCATTAACTCTTCAATTAATGAAGTGTTAATATTTACCTTAATAAAAGGGTAGACTGGATCATTAGATAATCTTATATTTCATATAATGAAACAAGAGAAGTCACATGCTGCATGAAAATATTACTATAAAATTAGCAACTTATTTAACACTCTATTAACAGACATTTCTGGCATTCAGGAGTCTTGGCATGGGGCAGCTGGATCCTTTGCTCAGAGTCTTGCAAAATTGAAATCAAGGAGGTTTGCCAAGTTTCCTTGGCAAAATTCAGTTCCTTGCACTTTTAAGACTGAGGTCTAGTTTTCTTGCAGATTGTCAGCCGGGGGCAGCTTTCAATTCATAAAGTCCAGCCTCAGGTCCTTGGCAGGTGGCCCTCTCACATCGTGACACTTCTTCAAAGCCAGCAGGCAACTCTCTCTGGGATTTGCTACAAAGGAGTCTTGCATACTTTTAAGTAATCAGGGAGTGCCCATCCTGGCATATTCACAGGTCCCCCCTACACAGCAGGGAGGAAATTACACAGGATATGTAACAAGGGAGTGAGAATACTGGGGCCATCTTAAACTTCTACCTACCACTGTGTGCGTGTGTACGTATGTGTGTGTGTACATATTTATTCATTATGTATTAATTTTAATGCTATAAATGAAGCCATTTAATATTTGTGTAGTGAGTTTTTTGCTTTAATTAAGACCAAATGACATTTATTTTTGACCAGAGAATATTTAACTATTCTCAATATATGTGTCAATAATTTGTACACTACATTTATCTATATGTGTAAAAATATATGTGTAAATATATTGAGTTGATACTGAGTATTAAGCTCGTACTCTTCAAGTAATTTGAGAAACTTCTCTGTCTGAGACCTGAGATTAGGGTAAGGCCAGTGAATCACTCACTTAGAGCACAAAACATCAGCAGTCATCAAAATTGCAGCTATCAAAGTAAATAAAACTTTAATCAATACATTTGAAAATAAAAACTCATGCAAATAAATCCATGATGAATGAAATATCAACATTTTTGGAAAGATCAGGTCATTATGTCCAAGGAGTAGGGAATATCAAATTTCAAAATTTTCATACGCACTGTAGAAACATAGGGTGACTCAGCTGAATTTGAAACCCTAAACAATTTTAAAAAATGCTAGGTCCTAGAGATTATAAATCCTTAAGACTATAGAGTTTTCTGAGAGAACAGTTTTGAGTAAGCAATCCCATGCTAAATTTTGATGAACTCTTCTTCAGTAGTAACTAACCACCGCAGGTTGTTTTCTATTTCTGTAACAGCTATCAGCTTCTTTCTAAGAAACACTCTTTATCAGTGGTTCTCAACTGTGGATGTACACAGAAACACATAGGCTGTCTTTAAAACATAACGATACCTTGTGAGAATAACTAACAGTGCTGAATGGTGAGTGAATGAGGTGGAAAGGGGGAGCTCAGAATCATATATGTCACCAGAAGGAAAGTTGGAGGTCAAAAGATGGGAATGTATAAAACTGAATCCTATGGTGGGCAATGTCCATGACTAACTGTACAAATATTAGAAATCTCTTCCATGAACCAGAACAAATGCATGACAATACAACTAGAAATTAATAATAGAGGGATATATAGGGAAAAAATATATACCTATTGCAAACTCTGTACTACAGTCAGTAGTGGTTCAGTGTTCTTTCATAAACAGTAACAAATGTACTATACCAATATTACGAGTCAACAATGGAGGGGGGCTGGTTATGGATATGGGAGACTTGAGTTTCCTTTCCTTTTTTTTTTTTTTTTCACTTCTTTGTCTTTATTTCTTGTCTGGAGTAATGAAAAGTGTCTAAAAATTGAACAAAAATTAATTGTGGTGATGATGCATAGCTATATAAGGGTACTGGGGGCAACTGATTACACACTTTGGATCTTTGGATAATTGTATGGTATGTGAACAATCTCAACAAACATTAAAATTTAAAAAAATGCATTGCTAGAAAACGTCAAAAAAAAAAAAAAAAATGATAACCTAACTTCTCCATTTAAAAGGGTATAGGAAGTTACAATAAACCACTGGTAACAATGACAGAACTAGAAAAGGTGGATAAATAATAAAAAGCCTGGTTTTACAGACATCTCATATTATATATTGGCAATCTATTCCAAGTAAAAACCAGTGTTGACAAACTGGATGAAAACAAAAATAATGCAACTAAATGGTGCCTGCCAGAGATTCATCTTAAAAATATGAGAAAACAGAAGAAAGACAGTAACAAAATGGAAAATAGTGTAACATGCTAACTGCAGCCAAAATAAAGCATGGCAAGCTACAAATAGCATCAGATAAAGGGGCATTGAGGATAAAAGCATAAAGTTAAAATTGTCTTACAGAGAGGGTTCAATTTAACATCAAGATATTAGAATTCTAAATCTCTTTTCACACAATAATATGATTTCAAATTACATAAAGCAAAAGTTGAGATAGAGAATTGGGAAAAAATCCATAATAAATTTGTCAAACATTAACATAATTTTCACAAGAGTTTATGAAATAAGCAAACATGCATACACATATGTATATATAGACTATCTGGACAGCACTGTCAACAAAATTTTAAAATTTGACGTACATAAAATATTGTACCCATTAAGGACAGAATTACATTCATTTCAAGCACACAGGCACATTTATCAAAATTGACCATACGCTGAAGTGTAAAGAAAGTCTAAACAAAAATTTAAAGTTTAATTTCATTTACAGCATATTCTATGAATACAAGGAAATTAACCTAGAAATTAACAATAAGAAAGAGATAACAGTAATTGTCTGAATACCCTGAAATTAAGCCATGTATTTCTGTACAATATGTGGATCAAAAAAAGATAACAAAATATAAATTAGAAAATATTTTGCATTGAATTATAATAGAAGTATGATATATCAAAATCTTACAGGATGCAGGTGAAGTAGAACTCAGAAAAATAGTTTTAGCCTTAAATGCTGTTCTAGTTTGCTAATGCTGCAGAATGCAAAACACCAGAGATGGATAGGCTTTTATAAAAAGGGGGTTTATTTGGCTACACAGTTACAGTCTTAAGGCCATAAAGTGTCCAAGATAACACATCAGTAATCGGGTACCTTCACTGGAGGATGGCCGATGGCGTCCAGAAAACCTCTGTTAGCTGGGAAGGCACGTGGCTGGCGTCCACTCCAAAGTTCTGGTTTCAAAATGGCTTTCTCCCAGGACGTTCCTCTCTAGCAAGCTAGCTCCTTTTCAAAACGTCACTCACAGCTGCACTGAGTTCCATCTCTTTGAGTGAGCACATTTATATGGCTCCACTGATCAAGGCCCACCCTGAATGGGTGGGGCCATGCCTCCATGGAAATATCCCATCAGTTATCCTCTACAGTTGGGTGGGGTGCATCTCCATGAAAACAACCTAATTCAAACGTTCCAACTCAATCCTCACTATTATGTCTGCCCCACAAGACTGCCTCAAAGAATATGGCTTTTTCTGGGGGACATAATACATTCAAACTGGCACAAATGCCTATAATAGTAATAAATAAATAATGGAAATGCAAAAGATAAGTGCATGAATCAGTTAGATTTTAATGCAAGCACAACAGAGAAAATGAATTTGGTTGTTTGAAAAGATTATTCAAATTGATAAATGATGAGTTGACAAAGAATTAAAATGTAATATGTATATTAAGAATGGAAAAAGGAGCATATCTGTATATAATACAGACATCAGAGAGATAATCAAAAAGATAGCCAAAGAGATAGGTCACATTCCTTGATAAATACAAATTTCAATACTGAAAAAATACAGAAGAAAAATAAGAAGTCCATATACCTATTCAAAGTTTCAGTATATTGAAAAAGTCAATAATAAAAAACTCTAAGCTCAGTAGCTTCACTAATGCCTTCCAAACTTTGAGTAAAGAAATATGATTACTATTATACAAAATCTCACAGATAATTTGGAATGGAAGGAATGTTTTGTGACTTTTTATATTGAGGTGGACATATGTTGTGTACCATCCTGAGAAGGACATTTCCAAAAAGGAAAACTGGAGGTCAAACCAAGACATACACATAATGCAAATATCTTAGACAAAATATCAGCAAATTATATTCAGCATTATATCATATAATAAAAATACAATATGACTGAATAGGAGATTTAAGATCAATTTACTATTTTAAAAAAAATTGACATCATTCACATGTAAGAGAAGAAAAAATCACATCATCATTTCAATAGATGCATAAAATGTGGTTGATAAAATTTAAAAATAGAAGAGAACTGTTTGATGAAACTGTGTAGTAGATAGTTGGTGCAAACATCAAACTAATGGTGAACTTTAGAAAGTGTTTCCTCTGAGCTATGGAATGAAAAAAGGATGCTAATCATTATTCTATTCAGCATTGCACTGGAGGTTTTAGACAGTGCTGTAGGTAAAGACAAAGAATAAATGGCAAGACGAAATGTGTTAATGAAACTCCAAAAGAATCTACAGAAAACATATTAGCAGGTATTGGATGAATTTAGCAAGGTTGCTGGATACCAGAATAATGTACAGTAATGAATTTAACTGTATACATACATACATATATTAGAATCTAATGTATAGAAAATGAATGAACAAATATACTATTTACAATAGCATCAAAAACAGCAAATAGGGAGACAAATTCTAGAATAACGCGATAATAAGCTCCATAGAACCTCTCTCCTATGGAAATAACTAGTTGGGGAAAGTTTAAAAAAGAAAAAAAGTCATAAAATCTCTTCAATTCTCTAGGGACATTGTCTTAAGGATATACAAATTGTCTTAAGGGCATACAACTGCTGTGAAGCTTCCCTCTGTAGACTACATAATTTTTACTGAGCTTTTGTTAGAATAAGCAATTGCTAATGGGGAATTTTCTTTTTTTTTTTTTTTTTCATGTGACTGAGATACTCATTTCACTGGTAAAGTAATCCAAAAAATCAAATGAGTTCCTCTTTTAGCTCCCAAATTGTTATTGTTCTTCTCATTCCCCATCATCTGAAATAATATAGAGCACTAATGGACTACTAAATTTAAACTTTTCTAAACTGTTACCCCTTTCAATAAAATAAAAGTCCTTTTCTGTTTAATCTTGAGATGCTTGCACATTCTGAGGTCAGATCATTCCCCTTTTTGAAAAAAGTCTCTCCTTACTGAAACCCAGATTTGTTTTTATTTGACAACACTAAAATTACTAAAATGAGTCATGAAGGAAGAGATATCATTACCAACCATAGAGAAAAAAAAAAGATTATTAGAGAATACTTAAAACAGTGGTGTGTCAACAAATTGGATAACTTAGAAGAAATGGACAAGTTCTTAGAATGACATCAAGTACCAAAAATGACTCAAAAAGATATAGAAAATATTAATAGACCTGTAATAGATTTAGTCATTTAAAAACATCCCACAGTGAAAGGTCCAAGCCAGATGTCTACACTAATGAACCTTGCAAAACATTAAAAAATACCAAATCTTCTCAAATTCTTACAAAAAATCAATGAGGGTTCACTTCATAACCCATTCTATAAGATCAGCACAAACCTGTTATCAAGACCAGACAAAGACAGCACAAGAAAAGAAAATTATAGATCAACATCACTTATGAAAATAAACACACATATCTTCAACAAAATACTACAAACCAAAGTTAGCAACATATAAAAAGAATTATTCACCATGACCAAATGTGCTTTAACCCAGGAATGCAATATTGTTTTAACACCTGAAAATCAATTAAAATAATATGCTATATTAATAAAATAATGCACCACACCACACCATTTTAATGGATGCTGTTAAAGCAACTGACAAAATTCAACATCCCTTTATGATAAAAGCAGTCAATAAACTAGGAATAGAGAGGCTCTTTTCAACCCAATAAAGGGAATCAATGAAAAGTCCACAGCTAACATCATATTTAATGGTGGAACTTGGAATGCTTTCCCCTCAGAGAACAGGAACAAGACAAGGAAATCTACTCCCAACATTTCCATTTGACATTTTAATGGGGGTTCTATCCAGGGCAACAAGGCAAGAAAATGAAATAAAAGGCATCAGAACTGAAAATGAAAAGTAAAGCTATCTCTATTTGTAGATGGCATGATTTCATATATACACAATCCTAAGGAACATTTTACAAAAATATTATAACTAATAAGTGAGTTCAGCAAGTTTCAGGGTAAAAGAGCAATACATAAGAGCAATACAAAATGTCAAAATACAAAACTCAATTGTATATTTGTACACTCTCAATGAACAATCAAAAATGAAATTACAAATACATTTATATTTACAATAGCATCAAACAACAATAAATACTTAGGAATAGATTTAACAAAAGAAATGCAAAATGTATATTCTAAAACTACAAAAATTTTGAAAGACAATAACAATACTTAAATAAATGGAAAGATATCCATGTCCATGGATTAGAAGCCTTAATATAGTTATGATGGCAACTATATTCAGATTGACCTAAAAATTCAATGGAATCCCTATTAAAAGTCCCAGCTGTGTTTTCTGTGTAAATTAACAAGCTGACTCTAAAATTCATATGGAAATTCAAGAAACCTAGGACAGTTAATCTTGAAAAAGATGACCAAAGTTGGAAAAGTCACACTTCCCAATTTCAAGATTACTACAAGACTACAGTAATCAAGACAGTGAGGTACTGGCATAAAGATAGGCATTTAGATCAATAAAATACAATGAAACTACAAAAAGAAACCTTTATATTTATGGCCAATTGATTTTCAACTCAATTGATGGAAAAAATAGTCTTTTGAACAATAGTCCTAGGACAATTGTATATCAACATGCAAAAGAATTGAAGTTGGAACCAAACACAATACAATATACAAAAATTAACTCAAAATGAATCAGATCTAAATGTAAAAGCAAAAACTGTAAAACCTTTAGTGGAAAATATAGGTAAAAACCTTGGGTAGGGCAAAACCTTCTTAGCTATGACACTAAATGTACAAGCCAAAAAAGAAAATATAGATAAAATAGACTTCTCATAATTACAAACTTCTGTGCTTCAACAGACATAATCAAGAAAGTGAAAAGACAGAGTGGAAGAAAATATTTGCAAATAATATATCTTGAATACATAAAAAACACTTAAAATGCAATAATGAACCAATTAAAAATGGGCAAATAATCTGAATAAGTACTTCTCCAAAGAAGATGTATAAATGATTGATGAACACATGAAAAGTTGTACATCATTAGTCACTAGGAAAATACAAATCAAACCCACAAAGTAATAACATTTCAAACTCATATAATGGTTATAATCACAAGAAAAATAATAAGCATTAGCATGTGAAGAGATTGGAATCACCTTAGATTGATGCTGGTAATGTAAAGTAAAACAGCTACTTTGAAAAATAGTTTGGTCATTCCTCAAAAGGTTAAGCATATAAATACCATGTAACCCAGTAATTCTACTTAATAGGTAAGAATGTTTGTAGCAGCATTATTCATAATAATCAAATAGTGGAGATGGTGAAAATGTCCACAAGGTGATGAATGGTTAAATAAAATGTCATATGTCCATATAATGGAAAACTATTCGTTAATAAAAAGGAAAGAGATATTGATACATGTTCCGACATGAATGAACCTTAAAAAGACTATGCTGAGTTTAAAAAAAAAAAAGTTCTTCTAAAAAGAGCATATATTACATGATCCCATTTGTAAGAAATGTCCCAAATAGGCAATCTATAGAGACTGAGAGATTAATTGTTGCTTTGGGCTTGGTACAGAGAGTTAGAAGGAAATGTGGACAGAATGCCAATGGATGCAGGGTTTCTTTTTGGAGTAACACAATGTCCTAAAATTGATTGGACAACAGTTGTACAGCTCTATTGTTTTGAATTAGTTAAGGTGGATTTTAAATTTGACTCAAGGAGCTCAGGAGTGACACGATGGGCAACCGATGCCATAATGCATGAGAAAAGATAATTGCTGCACACAGGTCCAGAGAGCAGGGGTGGTGTCATAACGGGTGTTATAAACGGTCAAAGGGAAGTGTAGTCAGCTCAGAGGGGCTCGACAAGTGATGGGGAGCACACAAGCTGAACAAGAGAGACCCATGGGCTTGTATCTTTATTGTGATCCAGGGATGGAGGTTAGTAGAATTCCCAGAGGAGGTAAAGGCTGATTAGTTTACAGCAAACGTTTGCAAAAAGAGAAAGGGAACTGGGGGTCCAAGTGCGGTGGGGGTGGTGAGCGTATAATTTGAGACCAACTTGAGGGTTTGGGATCAGATATGTGGGTGGTGTAGGTGGTGACCGCAGACGGGAGTTTGGGCGTGGGCTGGAAAGCTGTTCATTAACTACACCAAAGTCCAGTGTTGAGGCATGGAGGCAAGCAGCTCGGCCAAAGTAAGATCCGTGTCAAACCAGCACCCAAAACAATTCTGAGAGTTCTGAGTTCTATCAATATAATCAAACCATTGAAGAGTACATTTTAAATAGGTAAATTGCATGGTAAGTGAATTATATCACCATAGTCTGTTAAAAGCACCAAATAGTTAGGAATGAAGCTAACAAAATATGACAATAATTTAATAATTAAAAACAAATAATGCAATCACTATTCAGAGAAATTAAGGAATGTCTAAATAAATGGAAGTATGTACAATTTTGAAGAATTAGAAAACTTGATATTTTGTAAAGATGTTAATTCCTCCCCAAGTATACTATAAATTCTACACAATCCAAATTGAAGTGCCATAGGTATTTGCTTTTGTTTGTTTGGTTTTGGTAGAAACTGATATGCTTACAATACAATGGATATGGAAAAGCAAAAAGCCAAAATTATGAAATGTAATTGAAGAAAACTGACAAAGCTCAAGATTCATATGTAACCAGAAACTAAGGCCTTTTAAATATCTGGAGTAATTAAGACTAGGGTATTAGTTAAGATAAGTTGTCCAGTGTAAGTACTGAGTGTCCAGAAACAGATCAACACACTCAAAAAAACAATTCCTGATGGATTGCAAATCTAATTGTAAGAAAAGTATTAGAGGATTTAGAAAAAAAAACACAAAGTCTTTTGTTACTTGGAATAGGCAGATATTTCTGGAAAAGTACACAAAAAGCATTAACACACAGAATATTGATAATCAGGATATATTAAAATTAAGAAATTCTGTATCAAAATATAACATTAAGAGATTAAATTGGCAGTCATCAGAGATTAAGATACTAATAATAAACCTCTCCTTCCCAGAAAGGACTAACGCCCAGACTATATAAAAATACTTCTATAAATTGTAAGAAAAAATCCCATCAAAAACAAACAAAAATTGGACAAACAGAATTGAATAACAATTTTAAAAATCATACAAATGAACAGTAAACCATGAAAAAGTGATCAGCTTTAGTGATCATTGGGAAGGGCAAGTTAAAACCACAATATGATACCACTTAATGCCTACACAATGGCTAAAATGAACAATATGAAAAATGCAAGTCTTAACAAAAAAGCCACTGGCACTATGATAAAATACTACTGGGAATGTAAATTGGTAAGCTCATTTTGTAAATTGTCAACATTTACTGAATCCCATCTTATGCAAGCCCTATAACCTCCAATTCCACTCCTAGGAAAATACCCAGTAGATGCATGCTCACAAAAATAAAACAACAACAACAACAAACATGCACTTCATTTTGTGATTATATTAAATCATCTACATCTATTCTGGACAACATACATGAATCTCACAGACACAATGTCAGGTGATGGTTTCCAGACACAAAACAGCATATACAGCATAATTCCACCTATATAAAGTTCAAAAGTGGGCAAAACTATTCTCTGTTGCTTATCATCTGTGTAGTGACTATCCCTGGAGCTCGTGCCTGGAAAGGGCACAGGTGGGGCTCTGGGGTGCCTGTTTTGTTCTGTGTCTCAATGCTGGTGGTGGTTGCATGGGTTTTTTCACTGTAGTATACTTCAGTAAAATTATATATGTATATGTATGTATATAAAATAACAAACATGTATGCACACACACATATCTATATACTACATACACACAAACAGACATTCAAATATGTGTTTATAGTCCAAGCCTACCAAAAACCAAGTGAATCAGTACTTCAGAGTTTGGCTCCAGACATGTGAATCGGTTAAATCTCTTCTTTGATTCTGATGTGGAAAGAAGACAAGCACTTCTCTCCTCCAAATATATCGAATGAGAGAAAAGAAGCAACTATGTATTTGTATTTTGAGTAACAACTGTTTGAAAGTGTTTGTCCACAATTTACTTTAGCACTCTCAGTAATTCAGAAAGGCATATTATTGTTCTGATTAATAATGAGGTAACTGAAGCTCAGACTGCACCACGTATTTGTTGGTGTTTTGTCTTTTTATTGTTTTTTATTTACTGGTCCCACCACGTAACTTGTACACAGGCTCACTATTCCTATGTGTGCTGGCTTTGCAGACATTCAAGTCATTTTTGTGTCTCAATTAATTTCTCCTTTCTATTCCTTTTCCATGCTGTGCCTCATTTTCCCAGAAACTGAAGTCATTTTTTATTATTATATTTTTTTTTGTTTGGGTCTGTGTAAAGTTACCTTGACAGGAAACATGCACATGATCTTACAATAAAGACCAACATTCTGGGGTAATGCACATAAAAAATACAGTACTCAGACATCATTGCAAATAAATTCCCCATACAGATGAAGTCATCTCAAATGTAACAACATTTCTTATAGATCAATACTGTAACAGAAGATAAAAATAGGAGACCCTGCAACTCGGAGTAAGTGCTTATTTCAGGAAACAGAATTCTCTTATTCTTGTCATTAGCTATAACTATTAATGCCAAATTTGAAATCCAGTGGCCTTCTCATGATAAATTATGTGTTCTTATCACACCATCAATGCCTGCTAAATTTATGTGTACAACAAACAGAAAACAAAGAAAAAAACATACATTTTGGGATTATTTTTCTTTCAGGGGTAGAGTTTGAGAAAATACTGATAAATGTAAGATCAGCTTCTTTTTTGACACGAGTGTTGAAGAGGATGATGTGAACCCTCAGAACAATAAAATATACACTTTATACCTTTATTCATTTATGTTACTTTTGGGGTCCCCTCAAACTTTTACACAACCTCTGGCAAGAGAAGTTTCAACAAAAAAATGAATGTTAGCGACAAAGCAGAGACAATATACAGAAACAGCTTTTTAACCTCTGCTTCAAGTCATTGTGCTTCTCCACACAAAAACTCAAAATGTTAAACTTTATTAAGTTATACTGGCAAAGTCTTTCATTCCAAATGGACAAAGCTTAATGGACTATGGCACAATTCTCTGATCTGTTTTGCATTTTGTTTACTGCCATATTTGAAACAAATATATTAATCTTCAAACATTCAATCTTTATGTAGCATGCAAGAGTTTAGGAAGGTCAAGAACAATGGGGAGTGGAGAAAATTATGTATGGCATTTATCATTTGACCTTTATTTATGACTGTAAAATCTCCACAAAACACACACACACCAGATGAACACAGGGTCCACAGTCCTATGATTTTGTTTTCTTTTGATATATTTTCCAATTACGTTAAAGTTTTAAATTATTAGTATGAGGCGTTACATATAAAAGATTTTAGGAGGAAAAGGATTTATTGGTTATTAAGTTAAAACAGTTCCTATGAAAGGATACCATAGGTAAGGCCAACAGCCAGACACTGCGACCTTAATACATTATCTAAAACAGTTATTACAGTCTTCTAAACAATTGAAAAGCCCAGAAATGGATATGCATATTTTCCTGGATCAACAATATCCAAGAAATTATTCTCCCATATGGATACTGAAAGATACTATGTTTATCTTTGCAAGAGAACAAAAACCAATTCTTGAATATTTCCCCTTCAGAAAAGCTGAACTTTTTCTCTTAAGAAAAATGTTGGTGGCCTTGTAAGTTGCTTGAGCTGATTTATAACACAAGTCCATTAAATCTAAAGTGTTAGAAATTGAAGTCCTTAGTCACATGCTTTACTTTATATTCATAATTAAAATTATTTCATTTTGTCCCATCCTCAGCAACTCGATCACATCCTCTATTGGCACAATATGTGATTTTATTTCCTGGAAAATTGTGAGCCAGGATTTCCTGGCTCCTACACTCAGATATGCAAATGCAAGCTTTAAATGTCCGAATACTTATCTACACTCCTTCCCATGTCCGCATCTCTCAGGGTTATAGGGCAGAAAAATATCTAGCTCAGTAAACTCTGTCTATTCCAATAACTTAGTGTCTTTTGGACAGTTGGTCTTGGAGACTTCCTCTTGTCATCTCTCTCTCTCTCCCCAGGGAGGAGTTGGCATCATTGGCTTGGATCTAGTCCTAACTGCTGACCTTCATGTCCTGGCTGCAAGGTCACTCAAATCCAGCCAAGGATACCTCCCTGGTAAGCTTATCAGTCAGCCCTATGGGAATCTTCTGGGTCTCTTTACAAGGTCTGGAGGTAGGAGTGTAGGGTGGGAGACTCCTATGTATCTTCCCAGCCACAAGGATTCCAAATCCAAGTAAATTCTCTAGTTCTTAGGAGCTCAAATCAGGCCCTTCTGCTGCAGAATATGGCCAGGCTTCTCTCCAAGTTGACTTTACTACAGTTTACAGGGTATGGGAGATGAAAAATGTGCATGTATGAGTGGGGGATAGGGTGAAGTGGGAGGAGACCTCTCAGGCACTCACCGCCTCTGTGTTTCATTTTCATTTCAACCTAACACCTACGCATCTAGGACCACAGCTTGGAGAGAGTTGTTTGCCGCCTGCTTGATCTACCACTGTGATCTCTCCCATCACTTCACGCCGACCTGGCATATCCTCTGCATTGTGGAAGGGGCATTTACTCTACCTTTTTCCCTGGGGTACAATGTGGCATCCTGGGTACCTGGTTCACAGAGGATAGAAATAAATGTGTCAGTTGTGTATTTTCAGAAAGTTTATCTTCCAAACACAATTTTGGATTAAATTTCATTTACCCCATGGAGCAAAAATGAAATTCACGCTTTCTAATATCAACCATGATTTGGGGCACCAAAACAGTTGCTCGGGGTGAAATTCTGTAAATCTGATTTCATTTTCCCATGTTCAGTGATAGAATTTTGGTCTCCCCAATTATGTTTGATGATTGGAGTGAACTACAGCCTCACCTGAATGCATTCTCTGTCAATAAGGGGGAGGAATAAGTTGTGTTTGTCTGAATCAGTTTCAGTGTGAGGGCTGATTTTAGCACTTTTTCCATCCTGCCAGGTTCCATTCAAATGGAGGTGCAGAACATCTTTGAATCAAGTTACCTGTGGACTGGGAGATGCCTCCCCTAATTGAGTCAGGCAGATATCAGATTAAAGGAGAAAAAACAAAGATGGAATTAGAAAAGGATTTCTTGATCACTAGTATCTTCTAACAAATTTAAATTAGAAAAATTTAATTGACTCACCTCTTTGAAGTTTCACTTTTAATGTATCCTTTATGTGTGTAACTCTACTTTTTTTTTCCTTATTTCCATTGTAACTGTTCATACATTAAGATGAAAGGCAATAGTTGCTCTATTTTTCCTTCAATGAGCAGACATAGGTGAACATTACTTTCAAATAAACACCCTACAAAATATGTAATATAAACAAATGGAATTCTTAAATGACATACTTTAGAAAATTAGAAACAAGCAGGCTTAATAGACAGCATTTCAAACACTCCATATCTGATGTGAAAGTGTCATTGGTTAATAAAGGCTTACTTTATTCCAGATTAAAAACATCTTCAAGGTTATGAAATCAATGTAACAAGCAAGTGTCTGTGATGTTCCTCCAAATGTACAGGAACCCTGCCAGCAAATGGAATAAAAAATGGCATTTATTTACAGAACAACAGAGGTAGTGGCCGACTCCTTTTGTCACTGGCCATGCCAGATCTTTAAAGAAAAAGAATATTAAACATTTTTTGGGCAATCAAAACTTCCCTTCAAGCAAAATTGTATTCAAAATCCTGTTACATTAAACTGTAACACACACTCAAAACACCTAGAATCCTGTGAAATAACTAGCTGAGGTCCTGAGTTATTTATTACTGTCCTTACAACTCTGAGCTAGCTTTTAATTTAAAACACAGAAATGTATCGTGGTATGGTTTTGAGAGTTGAGTTTATATATATATATTTTTATTTTAAAAGTAAAATAATTGCTGAAAATATAAGAACTCCAAAAACAACATAAGAAAGAGTAAAAATACCTTTAATTCCTCCATACAGTTTCAATTTGTGGTATTTTGCTATATTTCTTAGCGTATTTTCTTTGCATGTTTTCTTGTGCATATTTTCTTTCCATAAACCTTCCCTCCCTCCTTGCTTCTGTCCCTCCCTCCCTCTCTTTTTTCCTTCCTTCTTTCCCTCCCTTACAATGTTTCCCTCCAATTTAAGATAATACTCAAACTGTTATATTCTTTTCATTAAAAAGTTAACATTAAATAACAAATATTTTTCCTTTCTTTCATTCACTCGACTTTTATATATTGAATGGCTCCTATGACCAGGCACTCTGCTAAGATCTCTTTATGATATTAAAAAAAAATAACCTCCACATTTTGTTTGCTTGCTTTCAATTTTTTACATATGCACTCTGCTTGACATCCACTCTTACTTACTTTTAAAATATATATGTATCTTATAATGTTATTTCTATTAAAAGTGTTTTCGGTTATGACTAGTCATTTATTTTAATTTTCATGAGTTTCATCTTCTACGTTTCATTGGTATTTTCATTGGAAATGAGATAGACTATATTATGGGTTACTAGGGAGAATGAGATAAGTTATTTATCACAGCATTATTACGTCCTGTTGCATAAACTACGTGTAAAAATTATTTTACCCAAGTAGTTGTGGATGGTTAGGTGATACCTTTAACTTCAGAGACGTCACTTCAGAAGCTGAGTTAATCAGCGAGGTGCCTTCCTTCCTGTAACCTGCCCAGGAATGGTTTCTGACCTGAAAGTTAACTGAGTTTTGATATCTGCAGAGAACTTTATAAAAAACAAATATTTTCTCCGTTGAATCATTCTTCAAATCATCCCAATTCTTCCAGACCAGTAAGGGAGCAGATACACATTGGTAGATTTAACATCAGAAGGCTATCATCGAAATATTGAAGAAGACATAATATGTGTTGTAGATCTGCTATTTTTTTATATTTTCAAGCTCTGTGAATTTGAATTTGACATTTTAAAAAATGGGGGTAAAAACATTGTTTTGACTAGCTCTCAGTATGATTATGAGAAATATTTAAAAATAGACTTTTATGTGCTTTGAATCTGAATGTTGCATAAATTCCATAAGGTGCATAACTTAGGCTTTGTCCAGATTAAGCTCACTCTCTGATGGTCAGAATTCTGGTGACTGATGCCCATAAAGGACTTCTCAAATACTTTCTGTTATCATATGTGACTTGTTTGGTGGCCCATCAGCACAGATATAACTTTAATATGTTGTTTAGTTATAAGTTCTAGGAAAACATGATTGATTAGGAGACAGCAAACTATGGTCTGTGGGCTAAATCCACCTGCTCCATGTTTTGTGAATAAAGTTTTATTGAAAAACAGCCATAGTCAATCATAAAAGACTTTGAAATGGAAAAAATATCATTGAGTTTCTTTTCAATGTAATGTGAATTTTTAGCAGACTCTACAGAGTTATCTTAAAAGGAAAAAAAAAGCAGTGATTTTCATTTTTTTTTCAAACTTTGATTTATCTTATTATAAGGGATGCTCAAAATAGTTTATAGGCATCAGAGCTCTTTGTTTTTCCGTTACTGTGAACTCTTCCTTGCCAATTTTTCTATTGAGTTTTTGATATTTTAACTTCAATTTATGGAATCCCTTTTTTTTTAATTGGAGAATTTAATTCTTTGTGATATGAAATGCCAAAATTCTCCCTAGTGGAAAATATCCTTAAGTTCATATTTTTTTTATCTGATACAAGGTATGTATACATTTGGTTTAATTTTCTTCATAAGGTAATCATTCTTCAAAACATGAAGTGAGTTTGTGCATGAAGTTACTTTTTTAAATTTCCATATGTTGCTTTATACTGTAGATCACATTTTTTTATATTTTCTATTAAATAGTATGATTTTAAGATTTATGCTTATGGCTGTAGATTCATCTATTCCAGTATTTTTTCTGTGCAACATTGCAAGATATGCACCATGTGATTCTTACCCAAATCTCTAGGCATCTATGTTGCCTGAATCTACTGCTATTATTAGTGACACTGCCACCCTTAAGGATTTGTGCAAGAATGTGCAAGAATGAATCCTGAGATATATGTATACTTCTATCCAATCAATTCCCCTTTTATATATTATGTATTTATGACATAATTCATAGCTGTTGTTTATATGCATTTTCCTGCCTATTCCATCATGTCTTGCAAGAATTCTCTTTACGTCTTGACATCACTCAATTATCAATGTTAGATATGGCGTATAAATTCATCTGGTCTGTCATGTGCCTGTCAATTATGATCACCTCCATTGAAATAGAATTCTTAATTATAAAGAACTTAAATATACCAAAGTTCATTCCCATGCCAGAGGGAAGAAGATGTGAATCTTGTTTAAGAAAATATTTTTTATTCTCATAAAAAAGCCAGCCCCTTTCAGAGTCATTTTAATTTCCACAGTTTGACTTTAATCCTTGTTAATATATATTTGTATGCGACATGAAATAGCTTGCCATCTTGTCAGGAGCCAAGACTAATATATAAAATAAACTAATTCTATTTGGTATACTTTTGCTTTATATAAAACATGTAATGCACATAATATATCAAAAATATTAAATAGCCTATGTGATCATTTTAAAAGCTATACTTTTTTGGGTTATTTCCAGGATGTTCCATGTCTCCAAGTAAATTGAAATCACCAGAAGCAATTTTAATGCAATGTTATTTTAAATTGGATTGTGTTGTGTGTCTCCATGTTTGCACATGCTTTTGCAAAGATTTTGCTATAAAATTCCTTCAAAGAGATAAGGATAAGTGTTTGTTTTAACAGTAATATGTATGAACATGTCAAATAGTTCTTCTCTAAAGTGAATTGTTTTGAAATATTATCTTGTCTTTAGTCAGTTAAACATCTTGGATTGCTATCACATTCTTTGTTGTAAAGGCTAACACCAAAGCCACCCCCTACAAATAATTGTTAAATATTACAATTTCAAACTAATAAAATTTGTACTTATATACATTCTTTGAACAATAATGGTAATTTAAATAAAGAACATAAGGGAAGTCAGTTCTACTATAAAAGTATAAACCCATTATAACTGATCTCTTTTGTTTATAACTGAAAGCTCTAAACAAAATGCAAAAATAACTGCCCAAGGACTTGGATTTTGTAAAATAGTCAACATGTGGGCAATCTGAAGGATCTAGGAAAAAATATTTTTTAAAAAAAGGAACAGAATGTTATGTTACATGGCACAATATGATATATGCAGAATTTGAACAACAGAGGGGAAAAGGACTTTGAGGAAGAAAAATATCTGAAGAAGTAACAGTTGAAAATTTTCCAAATTTGGTAAAATCAATAAACCTACAGATTCAATAATTCCCCCCAAACTCAAACAATTAAAAACTAAAATAATAACTTGCCTAGACACATCTACTCAAACATTTAAAATCAGAAGCTAAAGACAAATTCTTGAAAGCAGATACAGAAAAAAGGCACATTACACAGGATACAATGGTTCAGATGGCTGTTGACGCCCAGGCAGACACCAGGGGGTCAGGATACAACAGAAGAGCATCCTCACAGCTGAGAGACGCTGTCAGTGATAATTCCACATCCAGCAGACATATTCTTCAGAAATGAGGCAAAGGAAAGACATTTTCAGATGATGAAAAACTCAAAAATTTTATCTCAAGGACACTTGCCAGATAAAAATGCTAAAGGAATTTCTTCAGACTGAGGAAAATGATACCAGAATGGAACCTGGTTCTTTCAGGATGAAGGAAGAGAATCAGAAATGGCAATTCAACGGGTAATGATAAAATAATATTTTTACTCCCTCGGTTTGTTAAAATCTATGTAAAGGAGAAAAACTTGAATTTTTAATAATTTTTTGAGGTTTTCAATATAGGTAGACTTATAATGACTCTAAAGATCAGAGGAGGAAAGAAGAATGGCCTATATAATTGCAAGTTACTCTTTACATTAAATAGTACAATTTTAACTCTCAGTAGACTTTGAAAGGTTACCTATGTATATTTTAATTCTTAAATCAAATATTAAAAAGTAATGCAAAGAGATAGAGCTTATAAATCTAGACAATAAATTCAAATGGAATACTACAAAATATTCAAATAATGTAAAAGAGGCAGGGAAGGGAGTATAAATGAACAAAAATCCCAGAGTCCCAAAAAAAGTAACAAAAATGGTAGACCTAAATATAATTGTGTCAAAAATTAAATTTAATAATAATTACCTATATATGTCAACTCTAAAGCAGAGTTAATAAAACCCAAGACTACTCTCTCCTGCCTACCAAAGACACACATACATAACAACATATGTATTTTGAAAGTAAATATAGAAAAAAATATACTATGAAAACAGTAAACATAAGAAAGCAGACATAACTAATTTAATATCAAATTAAACTTCAAGAGAAAGCATAGTGGATGGAAAAGAGGGAGAGTTCATCATGATGAAGGAAAAATTCCTGTGGAATGCATAACAATTATGGCAAATGAATTGTTAAGGGATTCCCCAAAGCAAGTCGGGGCTACATACTTTCTCCCAGTGATTCAATCATACACTAAGTGTTGCTATGAAGAGCTTTTGCTGATATAACAAAAGTCCCAAAACAGTAGACTTAAGGAAGGAGTTTGCCTGGGTGGGCCTAATCAAAAGCCCCGTATAATTGTATCTAGAAGTGAGAGAAAGAGAAGTTAGAGATTCAAACTGTGAGAAAGCTTTCATGTGCTGTTGCTTTGAAAGATGGCTTGAAGATGGAATGAAGCACGTGGAAAAGAGTGGAGGCAGCTCCTAAATGCTGAGGGTGGCCCCAGCTGACAACCAGCAAGGAAATGGGGACCCAGTCTTAAAATCACAAGGAAATATGACCAAACAAAGCAAAACAAAACAAAACAAAAAAGCAGAATGAATTTGGATGTTGATCCTTCCTCAGATCCTCCAGATGAGAACTCACCTTGGCTGACAATTTGATTCCAGCCTTGTGTAAACCTGAACAGAGAAATAGGGCACAACTGAATGAACCTCTGGCCTACAGAACTGTGAGTTAATAAAGAAGTGTTGCTTAAAGTTGCTAATTTTGTGGCAATTTCTCACAGAACAATAGAAAACTAATGCAGCCATTATAAATGAGTATGTGAATAATATTAAAGCCTTAAATAAAGAGTAAAAATCAACAGAATTTAAGAGGGGTAATGAAAAGAGATGACTGATAAAAATTGGTAATCCTAAACTTATTGCAGTAGATTTTACCATTCCTATCAAAAATTGATAGAAAAATAAGAGAAAATATCACTATAGACACAGACTACCTGAACAACACGATCAGCAACCTTCACTGCATGATTTGGAATAAAATTCCCTGTGACAGCATCATACTTGGGTTTAAAAAGTATGGATGCAATTAACAGCACTGAATTATATATTTGAATATGGTAAAAAGGGGAATTTTAAGTGGTACATGTGTTACTAGAATAAAAATCAAAAAGAAATAAAACTATAGGACTGTACAACACAGACACAGAACCCTAATGTAAACCATGGACTATAGTTAATAATGCAATTATAATAGAATCTCTTCCTTATTTGTAAGAAATGTACAACACCAATGCAAGGTGTTAATACCAGGGGTGGTGTGCCGGTTTGGATGCATTATGTCCCCTCAAATGCCATGTTCTTTAATGCAATCTTGTGGGGGCTGACGTATTAGTGTTGATTAGGTTGGAAAACTTTGGTTGTTTCCATGGAGATGTGACCCACTCAACTGGGTAATATCTTTGATTAGATTATTTCCATAGAGATGTGGCCCTGCCCATTCAGCATGGGTCTTGGTTAGTTTACTGGAGCCCTATAAGAGCTCAGACAGAAGGAGCTGCTGCAGCTTGGAAAGACATCTTGAAGATGGCCGTTGAAAGCTGATGCTGACATTTTGGAGGACACCATTTTGAAACGCAACCTGGGAGCAAGCAGACGCCAGCCACATGCCTTCCCAGCTAACAGAGGTTTTCTGGATGCCATCAGCCATCCTTCGGTGAAGGTACCCTATTATAGATGCCTTACCTTGACCACTTTATGGCCTTAAGACTGTAACTTTGTCACCAAATAAACCCCCTTTTTATAAGAGCCAATCAATTTCTGGTATTTTGAATAATGGCAGCATTAGCAAACTGGAACAGGTGAGATATGGGAACCCTGTATTTTCTGCATGATTTTTCTGCAAACCTACAACCCCTCTATTAAAAAATACAATAATAGTATTGAGTGCTGCTGAGAACACATGAAAAGTTTGAAACAAATTAATTTATAATGTGTGAGAGTACAAATGAATAATTATTTTATATAACCTAATTCAAATACATGTATATCTCAATTAATGAGTTATACAACATAAATAAATCTCTATTTTATGGAAAACCCTGAAAATATAAATTTATGGTTAGCCAAATATAATTTTTTCATCTTCTCATTAGTAAAGTGAAACTTCCCTATATTTAGGCTAGCCTAAAATCTTGTCACAGAGTATTAATATAAGAATACTTAATAATATGTTACCTAATAGAAGACAGTGGAATATTGAACAAATAAATGACAAAGGATAGTGCATTTAATGAATGCATCAATATTAAAAACAAGTAAATCCATTAATAAAACAAGTAATTAAAATGATAATGCTATTACTACCTTATGATTTTTAAAATGGTAATTTTTTTTAATTCCATCGCATTTAACTCTTTTGTGTGGCTGCAGGTGGTAAAAGATGGATCTTTAAAAATTAGTGCATTGTGATGCTTGTTACTGCAAAGGAGAGGCTAAGCCTACTTGTAATCTGAAGGATGAACAGTGATAACACATCTGTCATTTATTGACACTTTCCAGACTCAAAGTATTTAATATTTCCATTTTTCTTTATACTACTACCTCCTATGCGGCTGACTCTCCCTGACAATCTCCATGTTGAGTCACTACAGAGATGGAAGTTTAGAGAATATGGCTGCTGGCTTCTCCTCTGGAAAGATGTCTCCAATTAGATTGATTTCTAAGCCAAAATACTGAAATAAAGTTGCTGTCAAGTTCTTTTATTAGACTCTCTATAAAAATGGGACTTTCTCAATTTAAGTTTAATTATTATAAATAAGCACACACACTTATACAACACATACATATTTGCATTTTAACATCAGTAAAAGCAATATGCTCCTTATAATTAATTGTGTATCAGAGTTTAGCAGCCAAGATTTTTTTTTCTTTCTTGTAGATTCACAAAACAATGATGTATATTGTAATAGCCTGTAAGGGTGACAAAATATGGTATATTTAGCCCACATAGAAATGGGCATGGAATGGTTATTCAGTAATAATTGTTGCTATATCCTGAGAAGAGTGTTTGGTGGTATGTTCCTGGATTTTATTTTATTTTATTTTTGAATCATGGAACAAGATATTACAGGAGAGAAACATTCCTGCAATTCAGCATTTTTTGGATGTATGTTGATGCTAAAAAATAATTAGATTGGTATGTCTTAAAAGTTACATTTCCAACAGTAGTGAATGTTGGAATGCTAATAGATCCTGGAAAAAAAATGATGGTCAGATAATTTTAAGAAACTTTGATGAATATATTCTTCTTTGGAGATTTATACAGCAGATTAATTAATACCAGTAAAGGCTTTCAGAAATCCTACAGCCATGCAACTAGTTTGACCTGGATCCCTTTCACTCACCTTCACACAAACCACCTATTCATATCTTATAGGATATTCATCTTCCAAAGAGAAGTGTGGGTCATAAATCTTAGGCAATGACATACTGAGATGTGATCCCCAAAGGGTGACAGCACAAGGGCAGGGAGTATTATGTTATTGACAATTAGTATGGTTAAAGTCTTAACATTCCTTTTTCAAGAATATGCTAACATAATTTTCTCCTGTATCAGTTTCGTAATCTGAAATGTCAATACTCCAGTTTTGATAAACCAAAAGTTTTATAAATGTCTCATTGAACTACTGTGTTGGTTAGGATAAGTATTTTTTTATCCCACTCAGTGTGAATATTCAGATGTTTAGAGGTAGAAATAACAATGTGATTTATTACATGTGCTTCCTTAGCCTTTTTAAGGGAGTGACAGTATACAATACTTAACGTATGTAAAGTGCTATCTTACATTTTGAAATGCATCAGACTCTAATAATATTGGATAAGAAAATAAGCACCTGCATTAATGTCTCTTTATTATTGCTAAAAGCTTAGCAAAAGATAAGTTCTTATATTCAAATAAATACATATGTGTGTGTGTGTGTGTGTGTGTGTGTGTGTGTGTGTAATGCAATCCATGATCTGTCTAGAGAGAGAGAGCATGGATTAGATTTCTCTTAACTCATATTATTTGTTTTTAAACTACCAAAAGAATACACTGACTATATGAAGTCTATATGTAATTTGGAACCAAAGGAAAATTATGCAGAGATAGAAGAGCAGTGAAAATGGATCCCTTATAGAAGAGGTCATTATTAAGATCTATTTTCTATTTATTCACAACAAAAAAGTTAAATTAGTACTATACCAACCACCATTATTTTGAACTCTCCCCATTATTTTGAACTCTCCCTTTTCACACTGAATTCTTTATCAGGGCAAAATAAATTCAGAAAATAACCTGACAGGAAAAAGTAAAGGAAAAATCACAACATATTCTTGAATTTATAAAAACAATCAAAATATAACCATTATGCCTGGAATAATATGGAAACAAAATGAAAATGGAGACAAATAAGATTTTCAACTGGAGGTTTGAACAGCCCTTACAAAGGTTAGGTTCCTCAGGTCTTTGTCACTTTGGTTGACAAAGTGGTAGGTGTTTTGGTACATGAAATCTGAAATGCCTCTGCTTTCATATCTGATCCTGAGTGTATGGTTTGCTTTTCGAGGTGATTTTAAATTTTTGGAATCAGTCTATTTAGAATGATTATTTGTGTCATTCTGAGGACAGCTGAAGTATGTGTTTTGTCTTTGAATAAGATAAGTAAGAAGGACATTTTCTATAGACATCTAACATCTCTTTTGGAATTAAATTTATTTTCCTCTCAGTTGTTTCTGAAGTTGTAGGCTGTTAAACTTGTATTTCACAGAGTGAAAAGCTCAAGGCTCTAATCTTAACTCTCATATGATTCTTATGCCCTAAGTGAAGCATTTTCTCACTGAGGCTGGTCTAAGGGCACTCAGTAGCTGGGGAACTTTTGATATTTAAGATGTGCCCTTCGTATTCAGAGGGAAAACAAAAGAAACAAACAAATTAAAAAGCCCTTAACTTATCTTTCTGTGAAACGCTTTATTGGATTCTTCTCATATTCTTAAATGTTACTGTGATTTAGGTGTTATATGACAGGATAACATTTATTTTTTATGGAGTTTACTAAAAACATAATTAGCATAAGGAAAAAACAGAAATATGTTCAGACTTCTATTTTAATATTTATGAAAGAATAAGAATGCAACTCTGAATTGTTGTTTCCATTGCCATAGAGAAGGATTCATAGAGTGTATGGCCATGTTCATAGGGGACATGACTATACAAAATCCTAGAGAAAGAGGAATACTTTTTAAAAGTGTCTTACTGTGAATTTCATGTAAAACTGCCTTTCTATGTCATATTTTTTATTTGTTTATAACTTGGGACCAATATTTCTTTCTCCTGGAATCTGCAGCTCCTGTAAAATGTCATTTGTTTTAGAAAACGTATAAGGCATTTTTTAAAATATGCATTTTAGTGGGAAGGGTAGCATAGGTTTAATTTCCTTATTTCACATGCTAAAGTAGTATATCATTATCTCCAGATTATCATTCCTTCAGAATTGCTTTCAGTCTCTTAGCCACTCTGAATATAAGTTTAATAAAAGACATCTCTCTTTATGCGAACACATAGGTTAAAAAACAAACAGATAATAAAATTCCAATGGAAGAAGCAAGTAGAAGTAAAAGGAATAAAGATGAAATACAGTTCATTGGGGGCTGGTTGTAAAGAAAAAATGCTAGAGAGATGAAAATCAGAAGCAATTCAATTGCATAAGAAAGAAATAAGATACTGTTAACATTTTTTTTTTTCTATTTCAGCTCCTGAGGGGAAATCCATAGCATAACTAGCGAAGGCATCATATAGTTTCCTAAAACAAAATGAGAAAAGGGCAAGAAAATGATTGGAAAGTAACAAAAACAGAGAAGTGAGATAACTAAAGTAATTTTCATATATAATTGTATGTATTATTTTTTCTTGGGTATTTATGAACTTAAATATTTTACATGTATCCCAAAATTTATAAGAAATATTTGTTTTCTTCAAATGTGCATTTAATGCTTTAAATATTTTAAAATTTTTTTAATATTTTTAAGTTTGAAAATTGTTTAAAGTTTCGGTATGTGATTTTTCCTAATTTCCTGAAAAAATAAATATGCATTTTGAAGTTATTAGACAATTTTTTTTTTATTCTAGGAAGTATACTATGAAGTTTGGTAAATCTGCTATAAGGCAAGTTATGTCCTTTCTGAAAAAATAAATAGCAAAGCACTACAATTTAAATTAATCAACATTAAATGGAAATAATTTCAGTTTATATAAATGGGGTGTTTTAGTTACAAATATTTAAAACAAAGGTGAAATGGTTTTGATATGTAAGTATAATAAGGTAGAAATCAAATTAATTGAAGTATTATTTCATTTTCTTTAGAAATTTCAGTCATGAAAATATTCTTCATATTTTCATATAAATGGTGAGTTCTATAAAGCATTAGACTGCTAATAGAAGTTATTTAAAAATTCAATAATATTCTGACAGATGTATATCCATAAGAAGAATCAATCTCTACAGAAATTGCTCATCGCCTCTTCTTAACCAGATATTGATCTCATACATGGTGAATAATAAATTAACAAATATAAGAGGTTGGCAGAGACTCCTAGTATAATCACCAACCTCGTCAATTCATACAACTAAACATCTCCAATGTTTCCACAATAGTCTTCCTATTTATGAAAACTTTATTATGAATTTCCACATTATGAACCAAAACCTGTCTGTTTTCTCAGTCCCCTGTATCTGGGCAATCAGATCTGATGGACTTATATACAACAGCTGTTTTAGCTACTTCCAAGGAGCTATATTTCCCCCTGTAATATTCTTTTCTCTATGGTAAACATCCTGGATTTTTCAGCTAAGCTATTGTCCCATAAATACATATCCTAACACCAATCTGCTTGCTTTTACTCATAATGAGGTGCCAAAGCAGAGTCCACCAGTTGCCATCCAATGTCTATTTTCTCCTTCCTTTATAGTAAGAGAATTCTAATTTTATTTAAAATAGCAGGATGTCCAATTCAAACACTACATTTTCCAAAACATCTTCATCTGGTGGTACCCAGTAGAATGTGGGTGAAAGCTATTGCCTGGGGTTTCTAGGGAAACACCTTCAAAAGGGGCCCAGTTGGGAGGTGCCCTGTTTTTCCTTGCCCACTTCTCCCTCCTGTTGCCAAGAACATAAGCAAACTGCTTGAGCATGGAACCACCTGCCACTAATCACAAAGCAAATGAGCGATGGCCATGGAGCCATCATAACAGCTGTGGACTGGCGATAAACAGATGGCTATTATGCACAGGACAGAAGAAACACCTCTATTTAACCAAGTTTTATTTCACAATTCTCTGACCGATAGCTGAATGCAATTTTTAAATGTTACACTTGAATAGTCTCTAGGTAGAGTCAATCAGAACAGGCGAGAGGTTCTCTATGAATAATTGGCTTTGCAGATTGCATCTCAATTGACGCAGGTTAAAATCACAGTAGATTGTTATGTCGAAAACATTACATTACTTGATGATATTGAGGATATTTTAATGCTTATTTTCTGGCTAATCTGAGTTTATTTTATAATTTTAGAAATGAACAAGAGCCTGTTTTTTCAATTTCTCACTTCATTCATTCAGCAAAGATTAACTGCCAGCCTGTTATATGCCAGGAATTGTTTTAAGAGCTGGACATTAATAATTAAATTAACAGTTTAAAAATTGGTCTAGCTCCAACCTGTTTATCCTGTCTTAAAAATCATCTGAAAAACATCAGTGAGGGAATAAGTCTTATTGTTATTTCATTACATCATGCTTTATTATTGACTGAATATTTTTAAATGTTTACTTGGATCCTCCTAAAGTAATAATTTAGGAATATTACTGTTTTGCAAGACAAGTGACAGAATTAGCTCATCTCCAATAAAGGAAATATTGTAGCTATGTGATAATAAATAGATGTAACTCTAGAGAATTGCTCAGGGGAAAATACCTCTCTTTAAGTAATATTTTAAATATAGTTTTTTAAAATGCTGAAGCTGTAATATATTCTGGTATTGTATCAACTAAAATTGACTGCAATATGTTTCAGTTTTGTAAGAAGGCATCTATAGGCAACATTTGTATTTCGATTACATGGGGAATATTAATATGTTCTTGCTTTTCCTCACTCTGCCAAAAAAACACATAGAGTTATTTGCCCAACTCAGAAACATCTGAAGAACAAATCCGTGCTGGCTAATAAGGGTCTGTTCCTGAGTGTCTCAGTCTGCCAGGGCTTCCATGACAATCACCACACAATGGGTTATCTAACAGGAATTTATTGTCTAATGGTTTGGAAGCTAGAAGGAATCAGCATCCTGGTGATGGCAGGGCTGGCTTTCTCCCGGAGTCTTTCCAATAACCCTCTGTCACATGGCGGTCTCCTCTCTCCTTGTGTCAGCTACTCTGGTTTCCAAAGACTGCTGGCTTCTGCTGACTTGTGTGTCTGAATTTCCTTTGCTTATAAGGGCTTCATCCACGTGGGCTAGGACCTACCCTGGTTCAGTTTGAGCTCATCTAAATAGGATCTTCGAAGATCTTATTCACAAATGAGTCTACATCTTAACTAATAATAACATTTTCAAAAGTTCTATTTGTGATTGGGCTCACATCCACAGGAACACGGATTAAGATTCAAGCATATCTTTACGGGCGCCGTGACTCAATCCCCAATACTGTGTCCATTATCAATAACCATTCAGAGCTTCCTATGAAAATCCAGAGGTGTGAAAGTCAAGGAAGATTTTGAGAAAAAAGCAGTCCATGGTTGAATTATATTGCTTGCCTTCATCCACCCCATTAGAGTTTACTGATCTTGGGCTAAGAGTTTTACATATATCCTTAGTGATTCCATTGTGGATACAGCTTTGTAAATAAAGATGTAATAGCTCTGGTAGCTCAATGAATGGCCCAACATGACATAACCATTGTACAAGCTCACTTAGCAGATATTGTGGATCAGTAACCCAATTCTATTCCCAAACCACTTGTCTTTGGCCTGGCTCCACCAAAGAGAATGGAATACATTAAGTACTTGCTTTGTCATTCTCCTTACTAGCTAGAGTGGCCATATGACAATTTTCTGGCCAATGAGTCATAGATACAGTCTACTGAAAGTTTCTGAGCCAACATTTAATTTCTAGACAGAGGATATTAATATGACTTGTGTCAATTTCCTCTCCGTTCTACCAGTTCTGATGCCATGATGACTAGAGCTACAGAATACCATTCTCACAGTGAAGTGACTATCCCAACAGTAAGAATGGTAGAGTATAAAGATAGAAGAGTCTTGATACTTGATTCCAATGGTAAATTGCTGCCTAGCATTGAGTGGATGCTGTCCTCCAAACACCTCTTTGTTAAACAAAATATATCTATTTAAGCTGCTAGCATCTAGGTATTCTTTCGCATGCAACCAAAATGCATTTCAAATGTCTACTTCCTAATATGTAATTTCAGGATTCAACAATAGTAAACTATTTCACATTTTGCACTGAGTTTAAATTACTTAGCAAATCCAATTTCTCTTTATGTATCCCATGCTATTTGCTTTCCATCGTAACAGGCCTTGCATACCTCTGGGTTTAGTTACTCTGGAAGATACGGGCTTTAATATTGGAGAACCTGAAACAAGACAGAGAAAACAGAGATTCATAACAGCAACATATTTTTATGTAGTCAACAGAACAGTTACTGAGTTAACCTGATGATAAATAACTTGCTGATAAATGTGCTTGACACACAGAAAAAACATATCACGTCTTTGAAAAGGCTGAGAGTACATATTAGACACATACTATATGCAGATGTATAGTAGACAATTTATATATGTATATGTACATATGTACATGCATTTGCATATATGTATATATGTATATTAGTATATGAATATTAGTATGTGTGTGTGTGTATATATATTGCAATCATATGTCATTACCAAAAGAAATTTTGGATTTTAAAGAAGAGGTATTAGGCTCAGAGTAAATATTGTTGAAAGCATGACATTTCAACTAATTCTTTAGTGACACCTAGGATTTGGAAATACATTTATTGGTGGTACACCAGGCGTCAACTTTTTTGTGCCATGACCCCTCTGAAGTCTAGTGAAACCAGGGACCCTGTGGTAAAATAAGTAAATTATCTACCCTGGGGATGGGAAGGCATGTTCTCAATCTTAATCTATTCCTGTGGTGGTTGTGTAGCCATTCTGAATAAGGCCTTTTAAAGATATTATTTTTAGCTAAGCTGTAGCCAGATTGAATGAGTTGGGGCCTTAATCGTATTACTGGAGGCTTTATGAAGAGAAAACCATGTGGAAGAGCAAGAATTTTTTAGACAATTGAACTCAGAAGAGAAAGGAGAGGACATTGCCATGAGACAGAAAAGCCAAGGAAAGAAAAAAGATTGTTGGCCAGAATGATACTGACTCTGGGAGGAAGCAGGACTTCGAAAGCCTCTGAAACCAAGATCCAGTAAATTCCTATTGCTAAGTCAACCCACTGTAGGCCCTTTGGCTTAGCATCCAGGAAACTAAGAAGCTTACTCAAAACATTCTTTTTAAATGAACAAGATAAAATATATAGTATTTTAAAGGAAAAAAATTATGCCAAATATTACTTTTTAAATTGTGCTATATAAATATATGCACGTGTTTATTATGGTGATACAAAGTCCTGTGATGTTTTTGAAAGAGTGATGCACATGCATGATATTCTGTGATATCTGAAATGCATTGTGCTGCTTTGGATGTATTATGTCACCCAAAATGCCATTATCTTTGATGCAGTCTTGTGTGGGCAGGAAAGATACTGGTGTTGATTGGGCTGGAGACTTTTGATTGGATGTTTCTGTGGAGATGTGATCCCACTCAACTGTGGGTGAGATCTTTCATTGAAAAATTTCCATGGTGGTGTGGCCCCACCCATTCAGCATGGGCCTTGATGAATTTACTGGAGCACTATATCAGCTCAGACGTAAGGAGCGAGCTTGCTACAGCCAAGAGGGTCATTTTGAAGAATGCACAGAAGCTGAGAGAATAGCTGCAGATGAGAGACATTTGAAAACTGGAAAATTTAGCAGCAACCATTTAAATACCTTTATATAGAAAAGTTTCAAATAAAATGCCTGTAAATTAGAGTAAAATGTTTTATAATTTGCGATAGTGTGTTTATTACTTTTGTATACCTCCTTTGGGCTATTTTTATTGCTGAAGGGAGCCAAATATACACAAGTATCTATAACATGATACAACCTTTGCCAAGTTAATTCAAGTAATGAGAAAAATGATGCTCAATGGGCTCAGGAAATTTATTAGATTTAAAAAAGAAAGTTTAACTTTACTACATCTGCTGGTATTGGTGAACTCCATCCTTCTTATCCAACTCTATCCCTCTTATCCATGATCAAACTTGCAATTGATCGTGATGGGAAATAAACCATAGGCTCATGGAACAAACAACCCAAATCTATTAGCTTTCATTCAAAAAATTAAAATAGTATCTGCTATTTTATTTCCTATGGAAAAAGAGTTTGAGGATTTTTCTAACATTTAAAGCATCATAATATCATTAAAATTAAGCAAAACTGCCATCATATTTACTTGAGATTTTTCAGTGGGATCACAGTCTGACACAGAGATGCAAAAAATGGAAAACCAATAACTAGCACCTGAAAGGTAACAAATTTATAGACTTCTTCAAAGTATGTCTTGGCATGGGTTGTAATGATTATAAATATATCCTATTTTTTATAGATTTACTTAAAGGAAGTTGATTGTTTCATAATTTTTATAGATATGAAGTGAGTTTCTAAATAAACTCTGATAATCTTTAAAGTTCATAAAGCGCATGTATTTTCTTCAACCATAGAAAACTAACTTAAATTGCAGCATAGTTTTCCATAGTGATAGAGCAGGTCTTAAGAAACTTATTCTGCCAATGAAAATAACTATGTTAAATATATGATCAGTCCATAATAATGTTTATATGGCAAATATGATTCTTATTATGTGGATAGTATTGTTTTCTCTTTTCTGAATACCTATGCAGGTATGTCTCTCTTAGTCATTTTGCATAAAAATGTCCATAGCATATCAATTGAAAAGTCTCTACTGGTTCATTGAAAGTAATAAAATTAAGCATGTGAGAACTTGTTAATTGATTTTTAAGGGCAAATGGACCAAAACAAATAACAATTTTCCTTGCATTTTCCCTTGAACAATTTGTATGCAAAATTTAACTTCTCGCTGTTTTCATTGATGCCTGATGGTTAAAATTAGGGAAATGTAATCAATCCAAACTTCAAAATACACCTTAATTAAAATGTATTCTGGACCTCAAATGTTGAATCAGAATTTGGTTAAGGTTAATCTATTATCAGGTAAAGCTTTCCAACTTTTTTTGGAGCCAAAATTTAAAAGATTTCAAACAACAGTGAAATTCCCTCTTTAAGGTTCTTACTTTATATGACCTGAAAGTTATATGCCAGAGGATAAAAAACTATTTTAGGTCTTCAAATTAACGAGAAATGATAGAGGGATTATAATACCATGTAGAAATCCCAGAAAGCATTATTTACAAAATTTACTATTGTAAAAATTCATAGGTAAAAATAAAGTATTTAAAAGATATTTAAAAAAATTAATTATTCAGTGGCCTCACATGAGATTTTTGCTGTATAGAAAAAAGAATATTAAACTGCTGATAAAATACACAATTTGTAATCCAGACTATAATATTATATTGATTTCTTTTCCTCAAAACATCTAGCATGAACTTTCCTACTCTTTCCCCTCCTGAAGACATACAAATAATTCCTTCAAGCTATAACAAAAATAAGATTTGCATTATGATTCTTTTACTGAACCTCCTGGTAAAGCTATTTTTTCCCATATTTTGTAACTTCTACTCTGCCCTAGTTTGCAAATAAATGTTGATTTCCATGCTTTTCTCTTCGGAAGTTTTTTTTTTCATTATTTTTGTAAAAGAATCAAGGGTCTAAAGTGAACAAAAAGACAAAACAAAAGTATTTATTTTTTCCACTTCTGCTCCTCTGGAAAAAACATTTCTATGCATCCTTATAAATGCAAACACATTTAGGTCATTCTCTAAATATTTTCTGCTCCTTTTTTCATTTAAATATATTAGGCATGATTTTATATCTACATATCCAGACAACTTTATTTCTTCTTTACTTCTTAGTATTGCGGCATATGGTTATTATTTTAGTTTCCTAGGCTGTTCAAAGCAGATATCATGAAATGCATTGGCTTTAACAATGGGAATTCATTAGCTTACAGGGCTACAGTTTCAAGTCTGAGAAAACTGTCCAAATCAAGGCATCATCAAGGATGTGCTTTCTTCCAGAAGACTGGCTGCTGGGACTCCTCAGGTCCGCTGTCACATGGGAAGGCACTTGGCGGTGTCTGCTGGTCTCTCCCTTCTCTTCCATGTTTCATTGATTTCAGTTTCTCGCTTCCAGACTTTCTCTCTCTTTGTCTGAATTACATTCTCTGATAAAGAATTCCAGTAGAAGGGACCATGCCTTAACTGAAGTAGCCTCACCAGGAGGTTCTGCTTACAATAGGTTCACACCCATAGGAATGGATTAGCTTCAAGAACATGATTTTCTCATGTACCTACAGTTCCAAACCATCCCAGATATGAAGTAATTCACCATTTCCCCAGTCACTCTCGAGGTTTTCTTTGCGTGTTCACAATTATAAAAATAGTGCAGAATGAACATCTCTCTTCATTAATTCCTGTGTCAATAGTCCCTGTAAGATAAAGAGATAGAAGATGAATCATTTGGCAGATGGCAATACATACTTGAAATTCTGTTTTCATCATAATTTAATTCAAAATGGACCTCCTACAGGAATATAAGAGAGTGCTACATTCCCCCAAGCCTTGCAAGTACTGTATATTATGAGTAATTTAACCTCTAGCAATCAGAATGATTTAAAAAACATTTCATTTTTTTTTTTTCAAATTCAACTTTGGATACACCGTTTTGCCACTGAACAGTTTAGAATTTGTTTATTGATTTCTAGGATATCTCTTAATTTTAATGACAGTAAATTTATGTGTTTTATATATAATTTCTCCCAGTTTTTTTTTTTTAATTTTATGTTACTTTTAAGCTTTTGATAGAGTTGAATGTTGATGTAGTCAAATATATCAATACTTTCTCTTCTGTTTTTTTTTCATGGTATTACATATTATGATGCTAATGTTTTTCTATTGTGTGCTAATCAAGCTGGAATTTATTTGGTACATGAAATAAAATTGGGATTTAATTTTTCACCTAAATTGTATGGACAGTAGTGCCATTACTTCCTATTGTGTTTTCTGTTTTTTATTCAAATGCATCATATATATTACTTTATAGGTACTCTACTTTGTCATTGATTTTTGCACCTTTTACATCATCAATAAAACACTTTTTAATTACTGTAATTTTAGAACGTGTTTTGATATCCTGTAGGCTTGCTAGGCAGATGTCTAAGATCTTTGAGATTACCAGCCCTTGGTATGTATGTATCTTCTAATGATTCAATCAAACACTAATGTTGTTCTAACGGAATTCGCAGATGTAATTAAGGGCCATAATCAGTTTACCTTAAAATCAGGAGATAATCTGTTTAGGACTGACCTAATTGCATGACCTCTTTGGGTTTGGAAGCCAGAGAGAGAGAGAGATACGAAGCAGGATAAGGATCCAATGTACAATTGCAGGCCTGGGGATAGATGGGATAGGGCCATATGATAAGGAATTCAGGCCACCTCTAAGAACTGAGTGGCATAGCTGACAGCCAGCAAGAAAATGGGGAGCGTGGTCCTACAACACCATGGAACTGAATTCTGCAACCAATCGGAATGAGCTTGAGAGTGTAATTAATTTTCCACAAAGCGTGCACACAAGAACTCAGCCCTGATGACACCTTGATTTCAACCTTGTGATACCCTGAACTAATAAGTAAGCCTCTCAGTACCAGACTTCTGACTACAGAATTGCAAGTTGATGAAGGGGTTGTGTTTTAAGCTCCTAAATTTTTTCAAAGTTGTCACACAATAGAAAATATGTACAATAGGTCAACTGCCATATTTGTTATTCTAAAGGTTTTCTTCAGAAATGTATTAGGTATTTCTCTTTCATTTCATCTATACCTTTCTCATTTTATAGAATGGTAAATGGTCAGTTAAGATTTTATACTTCTGGTTTCAGATGCATGGTATATATATATTTCTTTAAAATCCCCCTATTTTATTTAGGTCAACATATTTATTTACATATAATTGAGGAATTTGTTCAGCTATTCATTCATCTACCACCCCATTCTTATTTTCATATTTCATGCAATTTTGCTTTTTCTTTTACGTTCCCTTGTTTGCTAGTTCTGGTAGTTCAATGTTGTATGTATCCCAGACAGGTTTGTGTTCTTTAAATCCATTCATATAAGTGTAGCTCTATGGTAGGTGGGACTTTTTGAGTAGTTATTTCAATTGACATGTGACCCACCTCATTCAATGTGGGTCTTAATTCTTTTACTGCAGTCCTTTGAGAGGATAAAGGACACACAGAAAAGAGATGAAATTAAGAGACAGTCACATAAAAAGCCTCAGAGAAACTGAGAGGAAGCCACTGAAGCCAGAAGCTGGAAGCAATGAAACCTGGGAGAGGACCAGCAGACAGTGCCATGTGACTAGCTATCTGACAGAGGAGCCCAAGCTCACTGGTAGCCGGTCTTCAGAGAAGGTATTATCTTGCTGTTTCCTTAATTGGGACATTTTCACAGCCTAGAAACTGTAAGCTTGTAACTTAATAAATCCCCATTGTAAAAACCAGCACATTCCTGGTATATTGCATTTAGTCACCTTTAGCAAACCAAAACACTAGTCAAATATATATTCCACTGATTAATGTTAACATTACTTATTATATTTCATTTCCATCACTTTTTAATTGAAATTCATGAACTTCTAAATTTTACCTTTGTTGATTTATTCTTTTTATATTTTTGATAAATTGATTTTGACTTTTGCCACATGTATGTCTCATTTCATTCAGTTTTATTCTATAGCATTAATAAAAGTATTGTGTCTTTGTACATTTCTCATAACATCTTTTCTAATATATTCTGATATACAGTAATTCCAAGACTTTATTTTCAAAATATTCTGCAATTGCAATTTTTACTTTTTCTTTGCTTGCAGAGTGTTTTATGAAGAAGTTTGCTTTCATATTTTATGATTTCTGTGTGATGCAGGCACATGTGTATGTGCTTTTTAATTAATTTTACCATAGTGCTATGATAAATCATAGAAGGCATTCTCTATTCTTTGTACTTATCACAATATATTATTTTTTCATCATAAGTATAAATATACATATACTTTCAGCTTTTGTGTTGTTCCATGGGCATTCTGTGTTTGATAGATACCACTAACATCTAACTGTATCATTACTTAATGTTTACCTTGTATCATCTACCATGAGCTCAAAGAGTTGAATTTATTTTGTCTCTACCTCCCTGAATGTTCATGCTATGTTATTTGGTACATGGATATTCATTATTATTGGATATTTATTCTAGATTTCAACATTTATGGGGCCCTTCTTGTTTTTCATTTAATGAATTTGCCTATAATTTAAGGTTTCTGTAGCTAATATCATCACTCAAATATTCCTTTTGTTATTACATTTGTCTTGTTCTGGCATGTCCATTTTTTACTTTCAACTGTTTCAAGGATTTTTGTTTTAAATGCAGCATATATTTGGGTTTTGTTACATGATTTTTTTTTAATTCATTTTATTGAGATATATTCACATACCATGCAGTCATACAAAACAAATCATACATTCGATTGTTCATAGTACCATTACATAGTTGTGCATTCATCACCAAAATCAATCCCTTCATTACCACACACACAAAAATAACAAGAATAATAATTAAAGTGAAAAAGAGCAATTAAAGTAAAAAAGAACACTGGGTGCCTTTGTTTGTTTGATTGTTTTTTTCCTTCCCCCATTTTTCTACTCATCCATCCATAAACTAGACAAAGGGGAGTGTGGTCCATATGGCTTTCCCAGTCACATTGTCACCCCTCATAAGCTACATTTTTATGCAATCATCTTCAAGGGTTCCAGGCTGTAGTTTCATAGTTTCAGGTATCTACCACCAGCTACCCCAATTCATTAGAACCTAAAAAGGGTTGTCTATATTGTGTGTAAGAGTGCCCACCAGAGTGACCTCTCGGCTCCCTTTGGAATCTCTCTGCCACTGAAGCTTATTTCATTTCCTTTCACTTCCCCCTTTTGGTCAAGATGTTCTCCGTCCCATGATGCCAGGTCTACATTCCTCCCCAGGAGTCATATTCCATGTCACCAGGAGATTCACTCCCTTGGGTGTCTGATTCCATGTAGTGGGGAGGGCAGTGATTTCACCTGCTAAGTTGATTTAGCTAGAGAGAGAGGGCCACATCTGAGCAACAAAGAGGTATTCAGGAGGAGGCTCTTAGGCACAATTATAGGGAAGCCTAGCCTCTCCTTTGCAGCAACAGTCTTCGCAAGGGCAAGTCCTGTGGTAGAGGACTCAGCCCAACAAACCACCAGTCCCCTATGTCTGAGCACATCAACAACCATCGAGGTGGGGAAGCCCAATACCCCTGCATTCTCTACCAGCTCCTCAAGGGGCCTCTGCATATTCTTTCCTTTTTTTATTTTTATTAATTAACTCTTTTTTAAAAAATCAAGTATATAAAAAATAAAAAAAAAATTAAAAAAACATACAGTAAAAGAACATTTCAAACAGACCATAACAAGGGAGTAAGAAAAAGACAACTAACCTAAGATAACTACTTTAATTCCAACATGTTCCTACTCTAGTCCCAGAAAGTAACCTAATATAGTAACATATCTGTGAACTTGTTCCTACTATACCCATCAGAAATTAACAGACCATAGTCATTCCTGGGCATTCCCAGAACGTTAAATTTACCTGACAGCTTATCTGTACTTACTGGATTATTGTTCCCCCTTCCTTAATTGCTATCACTAGTTCCCCTACATTCTACATTATAAATCATTTGTTTTACATTTTTCAATGTTCACATTAGTGGTAGCATATAATATTTCTCTTTTTGTGCCTGGCTTATTTCGCTTAGCATTATGTCTTCAAGGTTCATCCATGTTGTTATATGTTTCACAACATCATTCCTTCTTACTGCCGCGTAGTATTCCATCGTGTGTATATACCACATTTTATTTATCCACTCATCTGTTGATGGACATTTGGGTTGTTTCCTTCTCTTGGCAATTGTGAATAATGCTGCTATGTACATTGGCATGCAGATATCTGTTTGTGTCACTGCTTTCAGATCTTCCGGGTATATACTGAGAAGTGCAATCGCTGGATCGAATGGTAACTCTATCCCTAGTTTTCTAAGGAACTGCCAGACTGACTTCCAGAGTGGCTGAACCATTATACAGTCCCATCAACAATGAATAAGAGTTCCAATTTCTCCACATCCCCTCCAGCATTTGTAGTTTCCTGTTTGTTTAATGGCAGCCATTCTAATTGGTGTGAGATGGTATCTCATTGTGGTCTTAATTTGCATCTCTCTAATAGCTAGTGAAGCTGAACATTTTTTCATGTGTTTCTTGGCCATTTGTATTTCCTCTTCAGAGAACTGTCTTTTAATATCTTTTGCCCATTTTATAATTGGGCTGTCTGTACTATCGTCATTGAGTTGTAGGATTTCTTTATATATGCAAGGTATCAGCCTTTTGTGAGATACATGATTTCCAAAATTTTTTTCCCATTGAGTTGGCTGCCTCTTTACCTTTTTGACAAATTCCTGAGGTACAGAAATTCCTAAGCTTGAGGAGTTCCCATTTATCTATTTTTTCTTTTGTTGCTTGTGCATTGGGTGTAAAGTCTAGGAAGTGGTCGCTTAATACAAGGTCTTGAAGATGTTTCCCTACATTATCTTCTAGGAGTTTTATGGTACTGTCTTTTTATATTGAGATCTTTGATCCATTTTGAGTTAATTTTTGTGTAGGATGTGAGGTAGGGGTCCTCTTTAATTCTTTTGGATATGAATATCCAACTCTCCCAGCCCCATTTATTGAAAAGACTGTTATGACCCAGTTCAGTGACTTTGGGGGCCTTATCAAAGATTGGTCAGCCATAGATCTGGGGGTCTAGCTCCGAATTCTCAATTCAATTCCATTGATCAATATGTCTATCTTTGTGCCAGTACCATGCTGTTTTGAAAACTATGGCTTTATAATAAGCTTCAAAGTCAGGGAGTGTTAAGTCCTCCCATTTCGTTTTTCTTTTTTAAGGTGTCTTTAGCAATTCGAGGCATCTTCCTTTTCCAAATAAATTTGATTACTAGCTTTTACAAGTCTGCAAAGTAGGTTGTTGAAATTTTGATTGGGATTACATTGAATCTATAGATGAGTTTGGGTAGAATTGACATCTTAATGACATTTAGCCTTCCTATCCATGAACATGGAATATTTTTCCATCTTTTAAGGTCCCCTTCTATTTCTTTTAGTAGAGTTATGTAGTTTTCTTGTATAGGTCTTTTACATCTTTGGTTAAGTTTATTCCTAGGTACTTGATTTTTTTAGTTACTGTTGAAAATGGTATCTTTTTCTTGAGTGCCTCTTCAGTTCATTCATTTCCAGCATATAGAAACAGTACTGACTTATGTGTATTAATCCTGTATCCTGCTACTTTGCTAAATTTATTAGCTGCATCATCAATTTCTCAGGGTTTTCCAGATATAAGTCATACCATCTGCAAACAATGATAGTTTTACTTCTGTTGCAATTTGGATGCCCTTTATTTCTTTGTCTTGCCAGATTGCCCTGGCTAGTACTTCCAGCACAATGTTGAATAACAGTGGTGACAGCGGGCATCCTTGTCTTGTTCCTGATCTTAGAGGGAGGGTTTTCAGTCTCTCACCACTGAGTACTACGCTGGCTGTGGGTTTTTCATATATGCTCTTTATCATATTGAGGAAGTTTCCTTCAATTCCTACCTTTTGAAGTGTTTTTATTAAAAAGGGATGTTGGATTTTGTCAAGTGCTTTTTCAGCATCTATTGACATGATCATTTGATTTTTCTCTTTTGATTTGTTAATGTGTTGTAATTCATTGATTGAATTTCTTATGTTGAACCATTCTTGCATGTCTGAAATGAACCCCCATGGTGGTGTATGATTTTTTTTAATGTGTCTTTGGATTCGATTTGCAAGTATTTTGTTGAGAATTTTTGCATCTATATTCATTAGGGAGATAGGCCTGTAGTTTTCCTTTTTTGTAGCATCTTTGCCTGGTTTTGGTATTAGATTGATGTTAGCTTCATAAAATGAGTTAGGTAGTATTCCATTTTCTTTGATGTTTTGAAAGAGTTTAGGTAAGACTGGTGTCAGTTCTTTTTGGAGTTTGGTAGAATTCCCCTGTGAAGCCATCTGGCCCTGGGCATTTATTTCTGGGAAGCTTTTTGATGACTTATTGGATCTCTTTGCTTGTGATTGGTTGGTTGAGGTCTTCTATTTCTTCTCTGGTCAGTCTAGGTTGTTCATATGTTTCCAGGAAATTGTCCATTTCTTCTGTATTATCCAGTTTGTTGGCATAAAGTTGTTCATAGTATCCTCATAATTTTTTTTAATTTCTTCAGGATCTGAGGTAATGTCACCTGTCTCATTCATTATTTTGTTTATATGGGTCTTCTTTCTTTTTTCTTTTGTCAGTCTAGCTAGGGGCTTGTCAATCTTGTTGATCTTCTCAAAGAACCAACTTTTCCTGTTATTTATCCTCTCTATTGTTTTTTGTCCTCTATGTAATTTTTTTTTTTTTCTGCTTTAATCCTTGTTATTTATTTTCTTCTACTTGGTTTGGGATTGTTTTACTTTTCATTTTCTAGCTTCTTCAGTTGATCTACTAGTTCTTTGATTTGGGCTTTTTCTTCCTGTTTAATATATGTGTTTAGTGCTGTAAATTTCCCCCTCAGTACTGCTTTTGCTGCATCCCATAGGTTTTGGTATGTTGTGTTCCTTTTTTGATTCTTCTCCGTATATTTAGCTATTTCTCTTGCTATTTCTTCTTTAACCCACTGATTGTTTAGGAACGTGGTGTTTAACCTCCAGGTGTTCATGAATTTTCTAAGTCTCTGATGGATATTGACTTCTAATTGTATTCCATTGTGGTCAGAGAATGTGCTTTGAATAATTTCATTTTTTTAAATTTACTGGGGCTTGTTTTATGTCCCACCATATGATCTATTCTGGAGAAAGTTCTGTGAGCACTAGAGAAGAATGTGTATACTGGTGATTTGGGCTGTAATGTTGTATATATGTCTGTTAAATCCAATTCATTTATTAGATTGTTTAGGTTTTCAATTTCCTTATTGGTCTTCTGTCTGGTTGATCAATCTATAGGAGACAGTGATGCTTCCTTTAGTTTTGCCAGTGTTTCTCTTATGTATTTTGTGACACCTTGATTGGGGGCATAAACATTTATGATTGTTATTTCTTCTTGTTGAATTTTCCCTTTTTTTAGTATGTAGTGGTCTTCTTTGTCTCTCATAACCTCCTTGCATTTAGAGTCTATTTTATCTGAGATTAATATTGCTACACCTGCTTTCTTTTGGCTGTAGCTTTCAAGAAATATTTTTTTTCCATCCTTTCACTTCCAATTTCTTTGTGTCCCTGCGTCTAAGATGAGTCTCTCGTATGCAACATATTGATGGTTCATTTTTTTTGGCCCATTCTGCAAATCTGTATCTTTTAATTGGGAAGTTTAATCCATTTACATTCAATGTTACAATTGTGAAGACATTTCTTGAATCAGCCATCTTTTCCTTTGGTTTATGTTTGTTATATATATTTTTTCCCTCTCTCTATTAATGTCCTTCAGTGTACCCATACTGAATCTCTTTAGTACTGAAACTTTCTCCATGTCTCTCTCTCCTTTCTTTGTTTCTCTGTCAGTAGGGCATGTCTCTTGTTGGGAACTTCTCTCAGCATTTGTTTGTCTGCGAAAAATTTAAGCTCTCACTCAAATTTGAAGGAGAGCTTTGCTGGATAAAGAATTCTTGGTTGGCAATTTTTCTCTCTCAGAATTTTAAATAAGTCATGCCACTCCCTTCTCGCCTCTGTGGTGGCTGCTGAGTAGTCACTACTTAGTCTTATGTTGTTTCTTGGTATGTGGTGAATTGCTTTTCTCTTGCTGTTTTCAGAACTTGCTCTGTCTCTTCAGTATTTGACAGTGTGATCAGAATATGTCCCGGAGTGTGTTTATTTGGATTTATTCTATTTGGAGTTTGCTGGGCATTTATGATTTGTGTATTTATTGTGTTTAGAAGATTTGGGAAGTTTTCCCCAACAATTCCTTTGAATACTCTTCCTATACCTTTACCCTTCTCTTCCCCTTCTGGAACACCAATGAGTGTTATATTTGGACATTTTATATTATCTATCACATCCCTGAAGTCCATTTCAATTTTTTCAATTTTTCCCCATTTTTTCTTTTGTTCTTTCGTTTTCCTTTCTGTCGTCTTCCAGGTAACTGATTTGTTGTTCAATTGCCTCTAGTCTTGTACTATGAGTATCCAGAATCTTTTTAATTTGGTCAACAGTTTCTTTAATTTCCATAAGATTGTCTATTTTTTTATTTACTCTTGCAATTTCTTCTTTATGCTCTTCTAGGGTCTTCTTGATGTCCTTTATATCCTGTGCCATTCTCTTCTTCATGTCTTTTATATCCTGTACCATGGTCTCATTGTTCATTTTTAGTTCTTTGATTAATTGCTCCAAGTTCTGTCTCCTCTGATCTTTTGATTTGGGTGCTTGGGCTTGGGTTATCCATATCGTCTGTTTTTTTTTTTCATATGCTTTAAAATTTTCTGTTGTTTTTGGCCTCTTGGCATTTGCTTAACTTGATAGGGTTCTTTTAGGATTTGTAGACCGATTCAAACCCTTATCTGTAATTTGTCAGATCTACAGCTTCATGGAGTACACTTTAACTAACCAGCAGATGGTATCCATGAGCCACCTATTCTGCTCAAGTCAGTTCTCCCCCATTTTGTCTTTGTGGTGAGTGGGGGTGTGAGTCTTGTGGGGTCCAATTGGTGTACCAAGCTTCCATGTGTAGTTGGTGTTGCCTGCCCTGCATATGGGGCGTGTGTCTGGGTAGTCAGGGAGGGGGGGGTGGCTCTAACAATCAAATCTCCCTGGTGTTCCTGGAAATTTAAAGCTGCTGCAATAGTCTAATCCTTTAGTTCAGTCCTACCACAGTTTGTCTCTGCCACTGACCCACAAGTCCTTGGTATTGGCGTATGGCCCCTGAAACTTGTGAGTGGGTCCCTCTTCCAGGCCATGCACCCCCAGGTCCTCTGTTGAGGGATGACTGTACTATGTGACAGGTGAGTGTCATCCCCCCAGGGCAGTTCTGGGCTGCAGGGCTGTGTAAGGAGGCTCCAAGTCTGCTGAAAGGATGGCTGAATGGGGCATGTTAATTCCCACTGCTCCACCTTCCCAACTCTGGGACTACCAGCTGAGGGTGCAGGGAAGGCTAATGTTTATGCCCAATTTTGTGGTGTGTGCATGTGTTATTGGAACACTTCCCATCACACTGGTTTGTCTGGGGCAGCTCTGGGCTGTGGGGCCAGTGATGGGCAGGAGTGTTCCCCATCCACCAGGAAAATGGCTGTGAGAGGATGCTCCCCTTTTCTTGGGAAGTTGTGGTGTTTAGTGAATTTCTTCAGCCACTGGACTTACTGCCTATGTCTCAGAGATCTCTTAGTGCTGCTCATGTCTTGACTTGCCCAAATTGCAAGTCTTTGAGGCTTTCTGTATTGGTCTTCTTAGAGTAATTGTTTTAGAAAAAGAGAAAAAGATAAAAAAAAAAAAAAAAAAAGCAAAAGGCCCTCCTTGTGGATCTAATGGGTTATTGAAATGCTAAGAGACAAGGCAATTAGGGCCATTAAGAAAGGGTCCAGGTGACATAGAAACCGGTTTTTCTTCTGCATTTGCATATGAGCCTGACTCTGCCTGAGCTCTGCCCTTCCCCTTTCTATGTTCACCAGAACTCCAAAAAGCCTCTGCTTTTATTTTTGGGTTTTTCTTGCTGTTTTTGCTATGCCTATCTCTTCTCCACTGGGATGGCTGCTCCTGGATTCTCTGGTGTCTGGTCTGTCTATCTATGATTGGAGTTTGGATCAGTAGAATGAGTTTCCAATAAGGGCTGCAACTGCAGTTCTCTCTCCTCATTCCCAGCGCTGACGGCCCCTCCTCTCACAGGACTGAGCCTGGCAGGGAGGGGCATGGGTCCCCTGGCTGTAAGAACTTACAGATTTCACTGATCTCAGTAGTTCCATGTGTTCATGAGTGTTTTATGATGTATGCCCAAAGTCAAATTGCTCTGGAGGTGTCTGGTCCACAGAGTTCCTGGCTTTCTACCTACTGCCCTGGGAGAGTAACTAAAACTAACACTTCACCACTCCGCCATCTTGCCCTGCCTCTTGTTACATGATTTAATGTGGAACTCTTTCCTAATAATTAGTGTATTGGTGTTGGTATGAAAAGTACTTTTGGTCACAGAATTAATTTTGAAGTGGCTTTAGTGTTTAAAATTTAATATTTACTTATACAATGCTTTTTATTACTTACATACAGTCTGTTGTATTAATCATTTTATTTCACAGATCATTATTGTATACGCATGTCTACGCATGTCTATTTCTTTGTTCCTGTGGCTCAAGTTTATATTCTTTGGGGGCATTTAGAAAGGCTTATCATTTATTTCTTGGATTTACAATGATACCTCTTCTGTGTTAGTTGCCTTTTATTATTATTTTGCTGATTCAATTTATTTCTCTTGTGAATTCATTGCTTTCTTATAAATCTTTATTTAGATTAAGAAGTTTATTTTTCATTTTCTTTGTTGACCTTTCTTCATTAATCCTTATAAATCAGATTTGGCATCTTGAACTCCTTTGAAGCTCTTTGAGTGCATGTTTATTGAATCCTTTTTAGTCACAATTTTCATCTACTCACTGGAAAGATTGTCTCTCACATTCTCCATTTATTTTCAGTGTTCCTTCGAGACATTATTTCTTTCAATATTTTGAATACTGGTTCCATTTATCCTCATTTTGTGTGTCTACTCTGAACCAGATACAGCAAAAGAATTTAGGCAGGAGACAGTAAGTGATCAAGGCAATTTAGGCATCATATTGGTTTATTCAGAAGCTTTTCTTGACAAGCAGTGTGTGTGTTTGTGTGCCTGTGTGTATTAGTGGTATGTGTGGGTGTGTGTATGTTTGTGGTGTGGCAATTCATTGGTAGCTGCCTTTAAAGTGGGTCTTTCTTCTTAAAAGACTGAAACTTGCAAAGAGAGCCTATTGGTCTCCTACAGGAAGGGTTCATTTGTTTTCAGGGTCATGCAGGGAGGCTCCCAGAGACACGGAAATCTTGTTTCAAGTATGGAATTTTGCCTCCTGGGCTGTGTTTTCTTTCTAATTTGGAAAATTCTCTTCTGTGCCTGGTATGCAGTATTCTTATTACATCCACTCTCAGTCTGATCTAATATTCATTGAACTTAGCAGCCCATCTTCATTTACACTGTGTTTGGGGAATAAAGGATTTTTAAAAAAATAATTTAAAGCTGTAATTTTCATTTTTGGTCCTTGTTTCCTTCCATTTCCTTGATTTTCATAGTTGGTTTAAAGAGCCAAAAAAAAGGAGACACAATTTTTGTAGATTGCAGCATGCACTACAGTATAGCAAAAATATTTTTAACATAAAAAATTAAAATGTGAAGTTCAATGCCTGTCCTTCAGAGCAAATAAATCATAGACTTAAAAAAAAAAATCCTAAACATGTCTTTTAATTGCGCATGCATTCATAAACAACATATAGCATTACTGGACATGCATTTAGATTTTAAATAAATTGTATCCTGAAATATGCATTTTGCAACTTGAGTTTTATTTAATAATTTTGCAATGTTTTATTTTGTCATGGTTATTTGTTATTTCTTATATCAAACAAATAATTTTCAAAAATGTACCCACTGATTGACCAATTTTTACCATTTTGCTACATTTGCTTTTCATTTATTCTTTTTCTCCACACACATGCACACACACACAATTTATTTTCTGAATAATCTGAGATAAAGTCATAGACATTGGACTGATTTTCTGTATTGCCATATGCATTTCCTAAGAACAAGGGCATTGCTTACATACCACAGCACAATTATCAAATTTAGGATATTGAATATTGATGCCAATCTATTAGCTCACCAACAGTCCTTATTCCAGCTATTACCCATTATCTCATTAATGTCCTCATAGAGAAATATTTCCCTTATTCCAGTGTCCAACCTAGGACCTTGATGGCATTTAATTATTAGATACCTTAACAATATTTTGACACTAATCTAATTTGATATATTTTATAAATTCACTTTAATGCCTCTGTGGTTTTCATTGTCAGAAATTTTTTCAAAGTGTTAATATTACAAAATAGCATTCCATTAAAATTTTGGTACAAAAATTTTTTATATGTAGAATACCCCATGGATCACCTTGAAATGGATGGAATTAACAAATCATTGGGGAAAGTATGCACAACGCAATGAGACTGGTCATCGGTTATGCACATGGGAAAGGAAATTAGATCTGGAGATTTATTTATACAAAATAAATCTCCAGATTCAAAGAGCTAAATGTCAATAGAAAAAACATTAAAATCTTTAGAATATATCATTTGTAAGTAGGTTGACCTTCTGAAAGTTAGGAAATATTTCTCATTAAATCTGACTGCATAAATAACAGCAACAAAACTTCATGACAAAAACACCACAACAATATGAAGTAAGAAGGTCCAATGTGGAGAATACATTTTCAATACATGTGAGGGTAATAGCTAGCTACTTTTAGAAAATCAATTCAGAAAGAAAACAATACAATATAAAAATGAAAAAACACATAAGTAGAGCACAGAAAATTCAAAAGAGTGGAAACCAAAAATTTCACAACTCACCAATAAAGAAGGGAATGCAAATTAAAACAACATGGAGATACCATTTCACAAACATCAGACTGGCAGAAGAAAATATCCTTAAGCATAAAGAATTGGAAAGAAAATGAAGGAAAAGGGAATATCAAACAATTTTCAGAGGAGTACATATCAGGTATATGTCTGCTATTCTAAAAAATCTGAATATGTGTATATATACATGACCCAGGAATTCAATCTAAAGGTAGTTCTTCATTTGAACAGGAAAATTCATGTTTTCTAAGAGCCAAGATGTACAGAGATTCCTAGGTTCCTTAATTATGAACTGATTTGGTTTCTCTCAAATGTTAAAATTTAAGAAGTACATTTAGCCAAATGTTTATCTTGTTGTCTGGCTTCTCAGTGATGAGACATGTGAAGAGAGCATTTTTTCCCATGAGTGTTTTCAAGCAGACTTCAGAGTTATTTTATTTCTGGACATAGGGAATGAAAACCTTTATGCCCCAGAATACACTACTACCAGTTCTAATATTTTAATAAAGTCATCTAACTCGCCTACCTTAAAATGTTTACTCAACTTACCCCCTATGATTTATCCTGTCTTTTCTCTTAAATTCCAATATCTTTTCTCCACATACAAATGCTAAAATATCACTTATATTCAGACTATATTCAAATACCATGAATGTTCTTTGTGAAGATACTGTAGATTCTTTCAGTCAACATTAATATGCCCCTCTTGTTTCAAACAAATTTTTTATATTTTCTCACTTTCAAAATGTATTAGATTCTGCAAGAAAGGAGGTGGGGAGCTCTGACCTAGGCAGGCCCTGTATCCATGGGTCTGGTTCTTGAGGCTTCTCAGGGATTTGCACACCTTCCCACCCCCACCCCCACCCCCACAGCAGCAAACTTTGCCTTGTATCTTTGGCGAACATTGTTCAGGAGAGAATTTCCTAGTGCTCCCTCACAATAAGTGACGTAGAATGGCATCAGGCTCTGAACTCTTCCCTGCCTCTCTCCTGTGCATAAAGCTTTTTAGTTTGTTTTTCTGTGGGCCCAGCCACTATAGGTCTTCACCAATTCCCTGACACAACCTTTCCTGTGAGCCCCCCTCCAGAGCTTAAGGCTTTTTCTATGGTGTCCACTCCAGGTAGAGCTTTGTGTTCTTCCCATGTGGGTAGCTGTGCCCCTTCTCCCAAGCCTGCAGCACGAGGAATGCTTTCTCCACTTGCACTCCCTGCTTGAATCTTGCTTGTGTGCATCCTGTGCAGGTATGAGGAGAATAGCTTGCAGGTGAGGGTGAATTCTCCCGGCAGCTGTGGCTCCTAGGAGCTGCTATACTTTCAAAGACAAAACTGAGTCTGAGACCAAATGAGAAAGGGCTGTTTTATTCATAAACTTGTATCCAGGGGAGCTACCTGTTGTTACCTTCATGTCAGTAGGGTTTCTAAAGTGTTAGAAAGGAGTGTATGTTGTACAGTGAAAAGAGAAGATACTGTAACATTCTGTTTGGCAGGTGTTTTGTTAAAGTGGAATTTGGAAAGAGGGGAGACTTTTAAAAAAATGGTTTCCAGGCTCATCTGGTAGTCTCTTGTGGGCTGCAGTGGAGTAAGTGAGCAGTGTGGGGGCATCTCAAATAAGGAAGGATTGTCCAGTGTGAGGAGCAGAGGATTTTGTGGATGGCCATCTCCTGGAACAAGTAGGGGCTGATGGGGGCTTTGTCATGGGCAGACTGTCTCGATGGCCTTTATGATGGGTGGTTGCCATGGCAGATAGTTTCCCATTCACCCACACTTAGCTTTTAGCAATTTGTTAACAGTTCTTTCTGAATTTTACCTGTCTGTGTGGCTCCAGTCATCCTTTCCCCTGGTCCTATTCGAGAGTTGAACTAGAAACTATATCCATCTCTCCTTGCAAGGCCATTTCTTTCTTTAAATTTTAGGGACCTTGGAATCAGCTGTTTGATGACTGAAAGATAGGTTATGATTTTATAGTTTATCTGAGTTTTTCTTATTGTTAGTGTGCAGTGATGCTTTTCCCAGCTTTCTATATCCAAAGTGCAAGTGGAACTCTACGTAAGTAAATATAAACAGTACATTAAACAGGATAAGAAAACAAAGTTATATCATAAGTAAAGATTATCAGGGTTAAATTTTAAAAACAAACGTTTGAAAGAGTATGAAAATGAAAAGGATACATTTTCCTTCTGGCTTGTTGAAGAGGAGAAGTACCTAAAAAAGTGAATTCATATGGATAATTGTCCTGTCAGCAGGTTAGAAAAGGAAAAAAAGAATATGCACACTTTTAAAGATATAACAAACTTCCACATCTCAAACTTCCTCTTGTCCATGTTCAACCAAGTGATGCAAAGTAAATATTAAATGCAAATGCAACTTTTATATTACAGAAGCATCAGGTTTTAGAAGAACCTGAATTAAAAATCCATACTTAAAATTATTCTTCCCATGTGGAGAGGACGTTTCATTAAAATCTCAAAAGGTGACAACTGTAAAATTGAAAATGTACAAATTATATCCTCACCTTCTGTTTTCCTTAAAAAGAATAAAATATAGAATTATAACATTTTTCTGAAATCTGAAGTCCCAACAAAAGAGGGCACCCTGTGACATCAATGTAAATATTACTTAATATTTTGTGCTGTTACTTCTTAATTCTGCCAATTTGGATGTATTGTGTCCCCCAAAACACCATGTTCTTTGATGCAATCTTGTGGGGACAGATGTATTGGTGTGATTAGGTTGGAACCTATTGGCTCAGTGTTTCCATGGAGATGTGACTCCATAAATCTGGGTGAGACCTTTCATTGGATTATTTCAATGGAGGTGTTGCTCCACCCAGTCAGGGTAGGTCTTTATTGGATCACTGGAGTACTTTAAAAAGAGCCACACAGGCCCAGATGCAGAGCAACTGAGAGTGACATTTTGAAGAGCAGCTGCAGCTAAGAGAGGACAAAATGCCCCAAGAGCAACACTTTGGAGAATGCCATTTTGAAACGCAACCTGGGAGCAAGCAGACACCAGCCACATGCCTTCCCAGCCAACAGAGGCTTTCTGGACACCATTGGTCATTCTTCAGTGAAGGTACTTGCTTGTTGATGCGTTACCTTGGACACTTTATGGCCTTAAGACTGTAACTTTGTAACCAAATAAACCCCCTTTATAAAAGCCAATACATTTCTGGTGTTTTGTAAAAGGGCAGCATTAGCAAACTGGAACACTAATATTCTGTGGATTTCTTGCAGGATAGTCATCTTCATCTTAAAATATAGATTCTACAAAAGGTGGAGGGAGGAGATTTCTCCTTGTTAGTATAACACGTGAAAATGGCCAAAAGTAGCTTTAACCATATTTAGTAGATAAATTTATGATGATTTGACATTTTTTTGTCACTGATCATCATAAATCAGATCTGAAAGACAAGGAGAGGTGGGTGGCCATCTTCCAGAATGACCTGGCCCATGTTACGGTTTATTGGGAAAATGTCAGAAATATTAAGATGTCATGTAAAGAGAATACCGTCTAGTAAGTATCATAAATTCAAAGCTTCAAGCCTAGATTCTCTGTATTGAATGCTGGGACAGCCATAAAAAAGTACTACACACTGGATTGCTGAAAACAACCGAGGTTTGCTGACTCACGGTGTTGGAGGCCAGAAGTCTGAATCAAGGTATCATCAGGGCCATGCTTCCTCTGAGCTCTGTAGAGCTCTGCTGGTACTTAAAATCTAAGAGGTTTCTTGGTTTGGGGCCTGTTCTGGTTTGCTAATGCTGCCATTATGCAAAATACCAGAAATGGATTGGCTTTTATAAAGGGAGTTTATTTGGTTACAAAGTTAGTCTGAAGGCCATAAAGTTTCCAAGGTAAGGCATCAACAATCAGGTACCTTCACTGAAGGATGGCCATTGGTGTCCAGAAAACCTCTGTTAGCTGGGAAGGCACATGGCTAGTGTCTGCTTGTTCCCAGGTTGTATTTTAGCTCCTCTCTCAGTTCCTGTGGGTTCTTCAAAATGTTGCTCTTGGGGCATTTGTCCTCTTTTAGTTTCTCCAGAGCAAAAGTCTGCTTTTAACGGCCATCTTCAAAATGTCTCTCAGTTGCTCTCCAAAATGTCACTCACAGCTGCTCTTCATATGGCTCCAGTGATTTAATTCAGACCCACCCTGAATGGGTGGGGTAACACCTCCATGGAAGTTATCCAATCAAAGGTCTTGCCCACAGTTGATTGAATCACATCTCCATGGAAACGATCAAATTATTCCATCCTAATCAATACTAATACATCTGCCCCCACAAGGTTGCATCAAAGAACATGTCATTTTGGGGTCATAATACATCCAAACCAGCACAGGGCCTAATTCCACCTGGGCCTCCATCACATGCTCTTTTCTCTCTCTCTGTGTCCTACCAACTGTGTCCAAATTTCCTCTCCATAGAAGGACACTGGCCATGCTGGACGAGGACACATGCTAAGCTAGTTGGCCTAATCAATTATTAATAACGCTGTCAAAGACCTTATTTCCAAATACTATCATATTCACAGGACCAAGGAATAGTATTTTAACATATCTCTTTTTGGGGGGAGGGTGGCATGATTCAAACCATCACATGTTCCTAAAATCAGTATTAATTTGTAATAGGCTTGTATCTTACAAGGTCATCCATTGGAAATGTACTTATGATGAGTAGACACAATGATTATATATATATATGTATATAACATATACAATACTGTATATAATTAAATTATACTTTATATATATAATATTATATATAATTAAATTATACTTTAAATTATATATATAATAAAATTAAAGATTCTCAAGTTAACAATTGCAGGCTTGATTAACACTGTACGCTTGTAGAAATTATACAAAAGAAAATAAAAAACAAGCAAGAGTATGGGATATGTATCTATCATAATGCTTTCTCCTTTTTCTCTCTGTTGGTTAAGTAACAGAGAGAAAGACACCCAAGTAAACTAGCTGCTGCATTTAGGAGAAAAACTATTAAGGGCATATATACCAATATCTTAGTTTGTGATCAATTTCTGAAGAATATTATTTTATAGTAGCAAATATATAAAATGAGCTCCAGTAAGAGAGACTGATTTGTGGATTATAGACAGAATTGCCATCTCCACAAAACTATATCTAGTAGTTCCATGCAATGATGACGATGTTTAAAAATAATATTTTTATACCTTCCTGAATGCCACTTAAATCTGAAATCAACATTACATTGTAGTCAATATATATTTTAATATAACAAGCATAAAGCAAATAATGATCCTCTAATAAAGAATAGTAATAAATAAAAAGTAATACTATTCAAAGACATGCTTTATTTGCCAGTCTACTCTCCAAATGTATCCCCTGCTTTTTAAATGACTTACCTGTTCCTTTATTACCAGACTGCCCATTTTGAACAATATCAAATGACTCCTCACTGGGAAAGATGAGGAATACATGGCATTTATGTTTGCTCTAATTCCTGTTTCTAATACCTTGTATAATTAATTATACTTGTCTATTTTATTTTACCCTTAAAATTTAGATTTTAAATTAGAATTTATTTAGAATAAATTACCTTAAAGAATCTTCTGCCTTGTCATTATGTTAGATGAGGAATTTGGTGATATCACATTACTTTCTACACTCCACACCCCAAATCCTCATTTCTTGACTATTGATCAATACATTGCTGCCTTTACTCTTATATTTACATTCTGTTTCTTAACTATAGCCAAATAGTTAATTAACAGAATGCTCTCCCTATGGGTCTTTGTGAAAAATAGAAAGGACATGCACTATGCTTATAACACAATGTTTGTGCAAAGATAATACTATATGTTGAGTTAACTTTGTGCCACATCATGTGATGAGCTTTGCATGTTTTTCTCATCTAATCCTCATGACAACCAACCCCAAGTGGCTACTTAAATCCATCAAGTTTATGCACTACCCAGGTGTATTTGGCCCAACCATCTCTGGAATGCCAGCTATTTGCCAATGGGGAAGCTGGATCACCATGTCAATAGTCTAACCTATCAACAATCTCAACCTCTTCTAAATTGGGTTCTGGCCTGGCCTTGGCCTTGCCTACCCATAAGGAGGCCAGAATGGTTCCAGTGCTCAGTGCACTCCTGAACAGACCCCTGGAGGCTGGGGCCCTTCCCTTTACATCTGAACTAAGGCAGAGCACAGCTGACCCCTCCAGAGTTTCTCATCTGCTTCCCAGAAGAAACTGGTAACATTCCAGAAATGTGGGAGCTTTAATATCCCATGGAATAAATATGGACAAGAGATAGAAGATGAGTGGCTGGGTAACAGATAGACTTTGTTTTCTTTCTGTCCCTACAAACTATTCCAATTCATAACATTCCATGCACCTTTCCTTAAGACATTTTATATGACTAGAGTTGCCAGGAATAGCAAACAAAAATATAGAATGACTAGTAAATTTAAATTTCAGACAAATAATGAATGACATTTTAAAATAAATACTTCTCAAACATGTATTTGTACTAAAAAAAGTTTGTTGTTTATCTGATTAATATTTAACTAGGCATCTTGGGTTTTATCTGGTAACCCTACGCATGGCCAAGCAACTAGATGTGGTTTCCTCTGAGAAATGACCAGCTTTCAACTCACCAGCTCTTATATTTACTCTCTATTTAGTCATTTCCTTTCTCATTTGCCTTTTTCTCTCACTCTAGCTGGCCTGGGATCACCCATCCCTGAAAGCTCATATTTCAGTTTTGCCTTGGGCTCTATTTTTTAGGTTACTTAGACTAATACTGATTTAAACTTGAAAATATCACAGAATATTTAAGTAATTTATAAAACTAGTGCACTTAGTAAATAACAGTTATATCAAAAGCTCAGACAATCTGAATCCAGAGCCTGGGATTGGAAATGACATACTACTGTTGAACAGTACATTACTTCCTATAGAACCAAATAAAGAAGAAATAGAAGAGAATTCCAAGTTCCAAAGTTAAATGAGGCTCCTTTCCATATATTCAGGTGTTCAAAACTGTAATCTTTTTCTGGACTTTTTGTTTGTTTGTTTATTTGATTCTTTAAATGCCTTTCCTATTTCCTCAAAAGAATATATGTGCCTGCTTTGGCTTATAAATAAAAAATTCCTGTTATTTTTTTACAGTTTATTTAGATGATAACCCATTGTTATTGGTGCTATTAATCAGAAAACTCTCTGATTTCATCTTGGAATTTGGAAAACACATTTTAAGGTTAGGTGTATAGCCCATAATAATTTTTAGACACCTGAGGAATTTGTCTTCATTTCTAAATGTTTTCAAGGACATTCTCGATTTTTTTTTTCTTTTCTTTTTGTTGCCACAGAAAAGGTAAATTAAATGAACCCTTTCATAGTTCAGATTGGGATTGTTAGTGTGCCTGGGCATATAATTTCTGATTACCAAATAAATTCCCTTTAAAATTTTAAGATTTTTTTTAAATGTATTTGAAATTTCATTGCTTTTGATAAGAAATATGCTATCACTCAGATTTTTTATTTTACACTCTCTAGAACCTATGTGGATGCTCGCCTCTCGTCTCTGGAGACTGTACGATTAGAACTCATTAGTTAACCCACACATTCGCAGTTCAGAAGTCCATTGTTATCTACTTGCCTTTATTACCATTTTGATCTATAAATAAGCTCTAGCTTTCCTTGTATAAAATGAAGAAAATGACAGCTGTGCTTTGGTGTGTGCTTGTATACTTAATCTGTTTGAAGAGCTCCCAAATGGGATTTTTTTCTTCCCTTGAACAAAGCTAAATGGCATAAAAATGATGTTAAAAGTTTTAAGAGTGTATTTGCATTGCGAGTAAACAATGGTTACATATTTATACCTCCTTACCCTTGGGTACCCTAGTTGCCAGCCTCCTCTAGGAGAGCTTTTTGCTGAAACAGAAGCATTGTTCACCACACATCTGCATTCAAGTTATGCTCATTTGTCAATGAATTCCTGATGTTCCACATAAATAATATATAGCTTTCCACATTTTTTTGTATATAGTGATATTTACCTTTTCCAAACAAAAGTAAATTGCCTAAGACTGCTTTTCCTATCACCACCTATCATTAAAGAAAAAATTCTAGTACAATTCTCCTTTGATTCCAACAGTGGTGTAGTTCTAGCTGCTTTATCTTGAGAGCATTTTTCTGTTTCCATTTTTTTTCCCAACTTGGCATCCTTCCTGCCATTTAATTCCTTACCTCAGTGCTGCTGCCACATCCACCTCAAAAGATAATTCCCTGAAGGACCAAGGAGTCGGCCTGCTTCTCTAAAAGACAATGCCTTGTTTAGAAATCTGGGCAAGGGCTTCAACCCAGCACAATCGATTGAACAACTGCTTTCTGCAGATTTGGCTTGAATGAGCACAGGGAGCTTAAGCAAGATACTTCTAAATCAGGTCCATCATCATCTCCAAATACACTTTAGAAACTTGCATTTAGCCTCATTTCCTTTGATTTTTCATAATACTTAGTAGCCAGAATTACATAAGTGTAACCCATTGAGCAAAAGTGCTCTTGTTGCAGAAAAGGCTAAGATTTTATAACAGTAGAATAAAAAAATTGAGAAGAAAAGGCAACAGAAAGAGCCAAATATGTTCTGAAATACCAATTATTATTATGATTTCTATTTTAAGCTGAGTGCAATGTGATCACAATTACATCAAAACAGGAGGAAGTTTTCTGCCATCAAAATTTTGACAGTGACATACTACATAATTGATTAGTAGAAATTTTACCTACTAACAATAAAGGCAAATTTAAGGAGGACCCAAAATATACCTTTCTAAAGGGATTCCCCTGCTCCCATGGCAGCTCGTATATAAATAAAATCCTGTATCTCCCTCTAATTTTGAAATGTGGCTCTCTGATTTCAGAATCAAAACTTGATGTCGGGATTAGTCTCCTGTGGCTGCTATAAAAAAATTACCACAAATTTATTGACTTAACACTAATTTAGTATCTTTTTGAGCTCAGAAGTCCATAATCAGTCTTTCTGGACTATAGTCAAGGTTTTTGCGGGGTTGGCTCCTTTTGGAAGATCTGAGGGGAAAATTCATTTCCTTTCCTTTTCCAGCATATGGAGGCTGCCTACATGCTTGGTTTGTGGTCCCTTACCCTGTCTTCAGTCTTCACCATCAGCAGGGCAGAATCTTCACTCCTCTCTGATCACTGCTTCCATTCTCACATCTCTCTGACTGTAATCCTGTGTCCTTCTTATAAAGACCTTTATGATTGCATTGGGACAACCAAATTAATCCAGGATCATTTCCCCATTTTAAGATCCTTAACATAATCCCATAACACATCTACAAAGTTCTTTTTAAGGTGATATATTCACAGGTTATGGGGAGACATCTCTGGGATCCTTTATTCAGCCTACAAAATGGCTAAGCATTAATACACTTCCAAATAAGGCTGTTCCAGTTTGCTAATGCTGCCAGAATGCAAAATACCAGAGATGGAGTGGCTTTTATAAAAGGGGGTTTATTGGTTACACAGTTACAGTCTTAAGGCCATAAAGTGTCCAAGGTAACACATTAGCAATCGGGTACCTTCACTGGAGGATGGCCAATGGCGTCCGGAAAACCTCTGTTAGCTGGGAAGGCATGTGGCTGACATCTGCTCCAAAGTTCTGGTTTCAAAATGGCTTTCTCCCAGGATGTTCCCCTCTAGGTTGCAGTTCCTCAAAAATGTCACTCTTAGTTGCTCTTGGAGTGTTTTTCCCCTCACAGCTTCTCTGGAGTAAAAGTCTGCTTTTAATGGCTATCTTCAAACTGTCCCATCATCTGCAGCTCCTCTCTCGGTTCCTGTGCATTCTTCAAAGTGTTCCTCTTGGCTGTAGCTCCTCTTCAAAATGTCACTCACAGCTGCACTGAGTTCCTTCTGTTATGTCAGCTCATTTATATGGCTCCACTGATCAACTTAGACCCACCCCGAATGGGCAGAGCAACACCTCCATGGAAATTATCCAATCAGAGTCATCACCCACAGCTGGGTGGGGCGCATTCCAAAGAAGCACTCAAAGAATTACAATCTAATCAACACTGATAACATCTGCCAACACAAGATTACATCAAAGATAATGGCATTTGGGGGACACAATATATTCAAACTGGCCCAAAGGCCCTGGGTTTTTGTTTTTTGTATTAACCCCATTTAAAGTGTAGCAACTTAATCTCACTTTTTCCTCTCTGTCAAGTTTTTTGTTGTTGTTGTTGTTTTTAAGGCTCTGTACTTATTTAATTGTTTTTGAAATTAAGGAAACTACAGACTTTCTTTAAAGCCCTGGGTCTCCTACATTTTGACAAAGAAAATTGGGACTGAGTCATTCCTAAACCTTAAATTTCAGTCACTCTATCCTTACACACCATTTTATGTCTTCATTGTCTTTTTTTTTTTAATTCAGTTTTATTGAGATATATTCACATACCATACAATCATCCATGGTGTACAATCAAATGTTCACAGTACCATCTTACAGTTGTGCATTCATTACCCCAATCTATTTTTGAACATTTTCCTTACATCAGAAAGAATAAGAATCAGAATAAAAAATAAAAATAAAAAAAGAACACCCAAATCACTCCCCTCATCCCACCCTATTTTTCATTTGGGTTTTGTCCCCATTTTTCTACTCATCCATTCATACACTGGATAAAGGGAGTGCGATCCACAGGGTTTCCAAATGTGAAGATTTTTTAAATTGATTTCTTTCCACCACCTTTGGTTTTACATAGTCTGTCTTTATATGCATTATAATTATTTATTAAATAGGTATAAACTTTAAATGGTTGATAAAAAATTCCAAGTTAAACTCAGACATATTATTTTGTTTACTAGTAAAATAATTAGTCATTTAAGGAAGCCTCTTATTACCTTTACTTAGATTTTGCTTGAATCTTTTGTATTTTTGATACATTGATCATCAGCAATATGTTTTTCTCCTTTTTGGAGGTTCCACACATAATCTCATTTGCTTATAACTGTTGGGGAGTTTCTTTTACATGCCTATGTGTATTTTCGAGGGAAATTCTTCCCATTTTATTTCTAATAGCAGTTTGCTTTATGTTTTTCTAACCTGCAAATATATTTTTGAGGTATTTTCACTGTGTAGCAGAAAACATCTCTTGCCCACAGTCTCTGTTTCCTGGCCAGCAAACTCCAGTTTTGTTTGAGAATACTCCCTCCCATTTGTTCTCTTCCTGGTACCAGACTGCTAATTATGCTCTGGTCCCCGTTGCTAATGATTGGTTTCACCTGACATGTAGCTCAATCTTGGGCAAAAGGACCCTATGGGTAGGTCTCTTGGGAGAACATTTGAGGAAGGTGTTCCTTCCAAATTAAAACAGACACATGGATGGAAATACACTGATTCTTCATTGCTGTCATCATGCTTGCGTTATCATGCCTGAAACCTATGCAGTTACCTTACAGCCATGGCATTTATGACATCTCTGAAAACAGAGGTTCCAGGTTATGGTTAAATGAGCTAATAAACCCCACGGTGTAGAAGCCATTCAAGATGAGGACTCTGTTACATGCAACTAACAATGCATATGTCAAAATCAGCTTGGGTTAAAAAGTTTCCCATTTTCCTTCAAAATTCTGTTTTGACACAAACTTCTGATGAGGTGTTTATAAGGCAGGGGGTCTTGATTTTCAAGAAAGAGAATGTTTATAATTTTTTCCCCTCAATTTGCTAATAAAAAGAATAATGCTTTCTTCTATGGGTAAGCTCATTTCCTTTTTTGGATGGTCATTTTTTATATGCTTTTTTTAAAAAATACAGTTTTATTGAGATATATTCACATACCCTACAATCATCCACCAGTGTACAATCAACTTATTCGCAGTACCATCATATAGCTGTGCATTCATTACCAGAATCAACTTTTGAACATTTCCCTTACTCCAAAAAATAAAATACAAATAAAACTAAAAAGGAATACCCAAAATATTCCACCCTCCAAATCCCACTGTATATTTCATTTAGTTTTTGTACACATCTGTCCGTACACTGAACAAATAGCGTCTGAGCCATGAGGTTTTCACCATCACAGAGTCACACCATGAAAGCTACATAGTTATGCAATCATCAAGAATCAAGGCTACTGGGTTGCAGTCTGAGAATTTTAGGTATTTCCTTCTAACTATTATAATACACTAAAAACTAAAGAGGGATATCTATATAGCACATTAGAAGGCCCACCAGAGTGACCTCTCAACTCCATTTGAAATCTCTCAGCCACTGAAACTTTATCTGTTTCATTTTGCTTCCCCCTTTTGGTCAAGAAGATTTTCTCAATTCCAAGATGCCAGGTCCAGGCACATCCCCAAGAGTCCCATCCCATGTTGCCAGGGAGATTTCTATCACTGGGAGTTATCTCCCACGTGGAGGAGGAGGGCAGTGAGTTCATCTGCCGCATGGGCTTAGAGAGACAGAGAGAAGACCACATCTGAGTAACAAAGAGGTTCTCTGGGGAGACATTTAGGCAAAATTATAAGTAGACTTCAGCCTGTCCTTTGCTGCAACAAGCTTCACAAGGGCACACCCAAAGATTGAGGGCTCATCCTACCAAATTGTTAGTCCTCAATGTTTGTGAAAATATCAGTAATAACCCAGGTGGGGAAGTCCAATATTTCTGCATTTTTCCTCAGTTCCCCAGGGGGGCCCTGCCAATATATTCTCATTCACTGCCCAAATTACTTTGGGATGTATCAAAATTTCATACTAACCTGTACAAACCTACCAGATCTCACGTCCCATTCAAAGTTCCATGTAATTATGATATTTGAATAAACTGACTGTACAAGTTAAATTATTTAGTGTGCTGCAGAAAATATAGATCCTGCACCAAATAAACGTCTCTTCCCTTGGTCTCACACAGAAGTTGGAGTTTTAAAACACGGTCAATATCATCCTTTGCTCTTTGGCCTGATATGCCTTAGTCCTAGCCAGATCCTCTTCATTCATATCTTTAATTAAGGTCTGAACTCTTTTTAGCTTTTTAAACAGTTGCTGTATGAGGTAATACTGACATTCATAGCTGCCAAACTCTAGCTCTGAGTTTCAAGTGTCACACAGACACTCAAAGTTTCAGAGACCAATCAGGTTATACACAAAGGGCTCAGCATCTCAGAATTTAGAAATAACCGTTACAAGTCATGAGCAGATGTGACTGCTGTAAGAGCTTACAATCTAGGGACCTTTACAATAAGCATTCCCCTGATAAGCTGTGCTCTAAGATTCAATTCTCAGAGTTTTCACATTATAGTTAGTTCATATTAGTGAGGCATTATATTGTTTGTCTGTTCGTTTCTGGCATCCTTCAGACAAAATGCTGTCCTCCATATCAATTCACCCAGTTGCATGTCTCACATCTTTATTCCTTCTTGTAGCTACTCAATATTCTATTGTATGCATACACCACAGTTCACCATTCTGTTCATCAGTCAATGTACCCTTAGGCCACCTCCATCCATTGCAAATCGTGAGTTCTGCTGCCTTAAACACCAGTGTGAAAATGTCCATTTGTGTCCCTGCTCTCAGATCTTCTGAGTATACACCCCATAATGAGGTTGCAGGACCTTATTGCACCAACATAGGTCTTGTGGAACCCCTACACTGTCCTTCTCCAGATAGGCTGCACCATTCTACTTCCCCACCAACAGTAAGTAGGTATTTCCCTTTCTCCATGTTTTCTCCAGTGCTTGTATCCTTCTGTTTATATTTTTCTCTGCAATTTTATAGAGATATATTCACATACCATACTATCATCCACAGTGTACAATCAGTTGTTCACAGTACCATCACCAAACTGCATTCATCACCAAAATCAGCATGGAAAATATTCATTATTTCAAAAAAAATTTTAAAGAATAATAAAAAAGATTAAAAAATAAAATATCATACAATACAATAATAAGTTCAGACAACAATGACATTGCCCAGAATCCCATACCCCTTCCTCATATCCCCCTCTCATAGACATTTAGCTTGGGTATATCGCCTTTGTTCCATTTAATGGAAGCATATTACAATGTTACAGTTAACCATAGACTCCAGTTTGCTTTGATTATTTTTTTCACCCATAACATCTCTTTTTCAACACCTTGCAAGTTGACATTCATTTCTTCTCCCACATGTAAAAACATTTTTATACTTGTGCATTTAGTCACCATCACTGACCACTCTAGGTTTCACTAAGTTATACAGTCCCTGTCTTTATCATCTATCTTTCCTTCTGGTATCATACTGGCCCCTGGCATACCTCTTTCAGCTTTACTCTTAGATATTTTAGTTCAGTGTACTTACCATCACCATGTAAGTGATGGTACTATGCTACCATCACATAGTATTTGCTATTCCATTTCTGGATCTATACAATCAATCCTGTTGAACATTCTGTACTCCTTCAGTATCAAATGCCCGATCTCTACCCTTTTTCTATCTCCTGATAACCTGTGTTCTCTGCTTTTGACTCTCAAAGTTTGCTCATTAAAGTTAGTTCATATTAGTGAGACCATGCAGTTTTTTCTTTTGTTTCTAACTTCACTCAACATAATGTCCACAAAGTTAATCTACATTGTTATATGTTCTGTGACTTTGTTCTGTCTTACAGTTGCATAATATTCCATTGTATGTATATACTGCAGTTTATTTATCCAGTCATCCATTGGTGGATGTTTGGGCTGTATCCATCTCCTAGCGATCATGAATAACACCACTATAAACATTGGTTTACAAATGTCTGCTTGTGTCTTAGGTTTCAGTAACTCTGAGTATATACCTAGTAATGGAATTGCTGGATTCCATGGCAATTCTATACTTTGCTTCCTAGGGAAGTGCCACACAGCCTTCCAGAGTGTCTGCACCATTCTACACTTACCACCAGCAATGATTCAGTGTGCCTCTTTCTCTACATCCTCTCCAGCACTTGTAATTTTCTGTTTTATTGATAATGGCTGTTCTAGTAGGTGTGAGATGATATCTCAATGTGGTTTTGATTTGTATTTCCCTAATAGCCAGTGAAGTTGAGCTTCTTTTCATGTTTTTGAGCCATTTGTATTTCCTCTTCAGAAAAGTGTATGTCCCGATCTTTTGCCCATTTTTTAATTGGGTTGTTTGTCTTTCTATTGTTGAGTTGTAGGATCTCTCTATGTATCTGGATATTAAGCCCTTATCTGATATGTGGTTTCCAAATATTGTGTCCCATTACTTAGGCTGCCTTTTTACTTTCTGACAAAGTCCTTTTATGAACAAAAATGTTTAATTTTGAGGAGATTCCATTTACCTATTTCTTCTTTGATCGTTTGTGCTTTGGGTGTAAGGTCTAGGAAACCACCTCCAATCACAAGATCTTTAAGATATTTCACTACATTTTCTTCTAAAAGTCTTATGATCTTAGCTCTAACGTTTAGGTCTTTTATTCACTTTGAGTTAACTTTTGTATAAGGTGTGAGATAGGAATCCTCTTTCATTCTTTTGGATGTGGATATCCAGTTCTCCAAACACCATTTATTGAAGAGGCTGCTCTCTCCCAGTTGCTTTGGCTTGACTGTCTTATCAAAGATCAATTTCCATAGATGAGAGGGTCTATTTATGAACACTCAATTCAATTCCACTGTTCAGTATATTTACCTTGATGCCAGTACCATGCTGTTTTGACCACTGTAGCTTTGTAGTATACTCTAAAGCCAGATAGTGTGAGACCTCCCACTTCATTCCTCTTTCTCAAGATATTTTTGGCTATTTGGGGCACCTTGACCTTCCAAATAAATTTGGTTATTTGTTTTTCTATTTCTGCAAAGTAAGTTGCTGGGATTTTAATTGGTATTGCATTGAATCTATAAATCAGTTTAGGTAGAATTGACATCTTAACTACATTTAGTTTTCCAATCCATGAACACAGTGTGTTCTTCCATTTTTTTAGGTCCTCTTTGATTTCTTTTAGCAGTTCTGTGTTATTTTCTCTGTATAGGTCTTTTGTGGCCTTGGTTAAATTTATTCCTAAATACTTGATTCTTTGGATGCTATTGTAAATAGATTTTTTTTCTTGATTTTCTCCTCCTGTTGCTCATTACTTCTGTATAGGAACACTACTAATTTTTGTGTGTTAATCTTGTAGTCTGCCACTTTGTTGTATTCATTGTTTACTCAAGTAGCTTTGCAATAGATTTTTCTGGATTTTCTACATTTAGGATCATTTCATCTGCAAACAGTGAAAGTTTTACCTCTTCCTCTCCAATTTGGATGCTTTTTATTTCTTTTTCTTGCCTAATTGTTCCAGCTAGAACTTCCAGCACAATCATTGAATAACAATGGTGACAGTGGGCATCCCTTCCTGATCTTAAGAGGGAAAGCTTTCAGTCTTTTCCCATTGAGTATGATGTTAGCTGTGGGTGTTTCATATATTGCCTTTATCATTTTGAGAAAGTTCCCTTTTATTCCTTTCCTTTGAAGTGTTTTCATCAAGAAATGATGCTGGATTTTGTCAAATGGTTTTTTTTTTGCATCAATCAAGATGATCATGTGGTTCTTCCAATTTGATTTTTTGATGTGGTGTATTACATTAACTGATTTTCCCTGTGTTGAACCAGCCATGAATACCTGGAATAAATTTCACTTGCTCATGCTGTATAATTCTTTTAATATGCTGCTGGATTCGGTTTGTGAATATTTTGTTGAGGATTTTTGCATCTTATAAGAGATTGGTCTATAATCTTTTTTTTTTTTTTTTTTTGTCTTACTTTGGTATTAGGGTGATGTTGGCTTCATAGAACGAGTTAGGTAGCATCATTTCCTCCTCTTCAATTTTTTTTTGAAGAGTTTGAGCAGGATTGGTATTAATTCTTTCCTGAACACTTGGTAGAATTCACATTTGAAGCCATTTGGTTCTGGGCTTTCCTTTTATGGGGGCTTTTTGATGACTGACTCAAACTCTTTACTTTGATTGGTTGGCTGGGGTTGTCTTTTCCTTCTCAAGTCAATGGTGGTTGTTCATGCCTTGTACATTTCATCTAAGTTGTCTAATTCATTATAATATTGTTGCTCATAGTGTCCTCTCATTATCTCCTTTATTTATGTGAGGTCAGCAGTTATGCCCCCTTTCCCAGTTCTGATTGTGTTTATTTGCATCAACTTTCTCTCTCTCGCTCTCTCTCTCTCTCTCTCTCTCTTTTTTTTTTTTTTGTTGTTGTTAGCCTAGCTAAGGGTCCATCAATTTTATTTTTATTTTATTGATATTCTTGCTTTGGGGTTAGTTTGCTGTTCTTTCTTTAATTTCTCCAGGTAAACAGTGAATTCCTCAATTTTTTCTTTCTTCTCTTTTAATATATGCATTTAGGGCAATAAATATCCCTCTCAGCACTGCTTTTGCTGTATTCCATAAGTTTTGATATGTTGTGTTTTCATTTTCTTTTGCCTCAAGGTATTTAGTGATTTCTCTTGTAATTTCTTCCTTTACTCACTGGTTGTCTAAGAGTGTGTTATTTAGCCACCATATATTTGTGAATTTTTCAACTTTCTGCTAGTTATTGATTTCCAGCTTCATTCCATTATCATACATGAAGGTGTTTGGTGTAATATCAATTTTTAAAAAATTTGTTGAGACTTGAAATATAACCCAACATGTGGTCTTTCTTATAGAATGATCCATGAGCACTTGAGAAGAATGTGTATCCTGCTGTTGTGGAGTGTGCTGTTTCATAAATGTCCAGACTAGTTCATCTATGGTACAATTCAACATCTCTGTTTCCTTATTTATTCTCTGTCTAGATGTTCTATCCATTGATGAGAGCAGTGTATTGAAGTCTCCAACTATTATTGTAGAAGTATCTACTTCTTCCTTCAGTGTTGTCAGTGTTTTCCTCATGTATTTTGGGGCATTCTGGATCAGTAAATAAATATTTATGATTGTTATGTTTTCTTGATGAATTGTCCCTTTTATTAATATATAGTGTTCTTCTTTGTCTCTGTTAATTGTTTTACATTTGAAGTCTAATTTGTTTAGATTTAATAAAGCTATAGCCACTTTTTTCTGGTGGTTGTGTGAAATATCTTTTTTCCAACATTTCCCTTTCAGCCTATTTTTGTCCTTGTCTAAAGTGATTTCCTTGTAGACAGCATATAGATGGGTCTTGTTTTTTAATCCATTCTGTCAATGCATGTCTTTTATTGGGGAGTTTAATCTATTAACATTTAGTGTTATTATTGAAAGGGCAGTACTTTCTTCTACCATTTTGTCTTTTGGTTTTTATATATCTTATGTTTTTCTCTCTCTCTTTTATCTTTCTTGATTGTCTTCATTCTACACTCTTCTCCAAACCTCTCTTGACTGTCTTTTCCTATCAGCCTGTAGCACTCCCTTTAGTATTTCCTGAAGCACTGATGTCTTTTTCACAAACTCTCTCAGTGTCTGTTTGTCTGAAATATTTTAATCTCTCTCTTCATTTTTGAAAGACAGTTTTGCTGGATATAGAATTCTTCATTGGCAGTTTTCTCTTTCAGTATCTTAAATATATCCTACTACTGTTTTTTTTTCCTCCGCGATTTCTATGGAGAAATCTGTATAAAGTCTTATCAAGCTTCTCTTAATGTGATGGCTCACTTTTCTCTTGCTGCTTTCTGAATTCTTTCTTTGTCTTTGATATTAGACAATCTGATTAGTAAGTATCCTGGAGTAGGTCTATTGGGATCTATTCTGTTTGGGATTCACTGTAATTCTTGATTCTGTAATTTTATGTCTTTCGGAAGTGTTGGGAAATTTTCAGTGATTATTTCTTCTATTATTCTTTCTGCTCTTTTTCCCCTCTCTTCTCCCTCTGGGACATCCATAATATGTATATTTGTGTGTTTCATGTTATCACTCAGCTCCCTAAGACCCTGCTCATATTTTTCCATTCTTTTCACCATCTGTTCTTTTGTGTGTGTGAATTCAGATGTCTGGTCTTCCAATTCACTGAACCTTTCTTCTGCCTGTTCAAATCTACTGTTGTATCCCTCCATTGTCTTTTTCATCTTCTCCATTACACCCTTCATTCCCATAAGTTCTGTCATTTGCTTTTGCAAGTTTATGAATTCTTTTTTATGGTCCTTTTCCGTTTTCTTCTCCTTCTGAGACACCAATAAGATGTACATTCATGCACTTCATGTTGTCATTCAGTTCCCTAAGACCCTGCTCACACTTTTCCATCCTTTTCCCTGTTTGTTCTTTTGTGTGTAGGAGTTCAGATGCCCTGTCTTCTAGTTCACTTATCATTTCTTCTGCCTCTTCAAATCTGGTATTGTAAGTTTCCATTGTGTTTTTCATCTCTTCTATTAATAGAAGTGCCTTTCATTTCCATTAGCTCTGCCATTTGTTTTTTCAAACTTTTGAGTTCCTCCTTATTTTCCCCCAATTTCTTCTTTATATACTTCATTGCTTTTGCCATATCTTTCTTTAGCTCATTGATTTGATTTATTAATTGATTTAGGATATTTATTTGGTTATTAATTAATTGTTTCAATTTCTGTATCTCAGTTGAAGTGTTAGCTTTTCTCCTTAGATTGGTCTATATTTTCGTGTTTCCTAGTACGGCTCATTTTTTTTAGCTGCCTAGGCATCAATTTTTCCTGATTAGTTTATTTTGGAGTTTGTTTTCCCTCTTTTATGTATGGTTTTCTTGTTGGTTGGCTTTGTTCTCTATCTGTTCTTTGTTGAGTTCAAGTTCAATTTATTCTAGACCTCTAACCTAGCTTCTGTTTAGTTGATCAGAATTTTTTGCCACTTGTATTTTTGGTTCTTGCCCTGTCTCTATGAAACCTTTTTGTGAGAGGGGCTCCTCAGATATGATTGACCCCAGATTTTCCCAGTCTAGAGAGGCCCAGGTCTCAGGAAGAGGGTATGAAGTTTCCCTGAGAGTGAGACTCCACAGGTTGTCAGACCATCCTGTGAAGCCTCTAGACTCTGTGCTTTTCCTATCCTGTCCAGCAGGTGATGCTTCTCAGTCCACAACTCCCTGCCCAGTGTACAGAGGTGCCATAGGTGCCTTTAATTCTCTGCAGACCTGTCCCTGCCCTGGTCATGGCTGACTCAAGCTGGTTTCTGTTTTCCAGCCCCTGGGTTCTGAGTTCTCTGAGGGAGAGCCACCACTTGAGTTTCTGCCTCCCTTTTCTTGGGAAATTATCCCCTTCAATGGGTTGTCTCCCCTATTAGACTCATTGCTTTGTCTCTCAGACCTATCTTAGCTCCACCCTTGCCTGGATCCAGGGGCTGATTACAAATGTCTGAGGCTTTCTGTAATGAGCTACTTTGAATAGTTATTTCAGAAAGAAAGAAAGAAAGAAAGGAAAGAAAGAAAGAAAGAAAGAAAGAAAGAAAGAAAGAGAAAGAAAGAAAGAAAAAGAAAGGAAGAAAGAAAGGAAGGAAGGAAGGAAGGAAGAGAAAGAAAGAAAGAAAAAGAAAGGAAGAAAGGAAGGAAGGAAGGAAGGAAGGAAGGAAGGAAGGAAGGAAGGAAGGAAGGAAGGAAGAGAAAGAAAACCCTTTTCAAGTCCTTTCCTCAGCCGCCAAGTTTTCTCAGTCCTGGTATGGGCTATTTAAAGATAAGCTTTTTAGGCTATTATCTCTTTCACCTTAATAATTACTCTCAGACAACTTTAATTCTTAATTCGTCCCTTGCCTGTGGCATTGCTGAAGCAGGAGCTCTGATGGGCTATTGAAAAGTAAAAAGATAAAGAGGCAGAGAGCAAGAAATAATTAAAAAAACAACCCTTTTCAGAGCCAGACCCCAGCTCCCTGTGTTTGGAAGCCAGAGTCCAATTTGGTACCTGTCTCTATGTGCCCCTTTTTCTTGGAACCAGCCCTTTTCCAATAATCTGAACACCTCCAACTCCAAAAGTCTCTGTTTATTTTTGTTGTTGTTGCTGATGTCCTGGAGCCATTGGTGCCTGCTCCTGGTTTATCATTGCTTGGAGCTTTTATTCAGCAGTCCAAATTTGTTAATTAATTCTGCATGGGCACCAAGTTGAGCCCCTCTTCTTGCTCCCAACACAGATTGTTTCTTTATCCCTTGGGGAGCCAGCCTTAGGGGGAGGAGTTACAGCCCCCTGGCTGGGGAAACTTACAGTTTTTTGCTGCGATCTCTGCTTTTCCACCCATTCCACATTGGTGTATGATGTGTGTCCAGTCACAGAAGTTGCTGAAGTGGCTGTTCTGTACGGGTCCTGGCTATTTACCAGTGGCCCTAGAGGAGTAACTAGATTCCACACCTCACCACTCCACTATCTTGCCCTGACCTTTCTACATGCTTTTGAAATTCAAGATTTTAATCTCAATATTTGTAGAAACTGGTCATTTATATTATAGTATCTAAGTCTCAGGAAAACTTTTGGGCTTGAAACATGGGTATTTTCTTCATTTAGATAAATATTTGTTCTACTACTGCATCACTTCCATTTATTCTGAAGTATTAAGTTGATCATATTTAATTTTTTAAATGTGTTTTCAAAATTTTCAGCATTTCCCTTATATGAAGTAATTATTCTTAGTTTCTCCTATTATAAATATTAATAGTTCCTTATTTGAATATTGTAAGTAGATAAAGTATCCATATATTTTTTGAAAGACCTTTGATTACATAGGTAAATAAAATTTAGGTAGGTGGGGGAATATTGTTTTCCCTAGACAAAGGAAATAGCAAATAAAAATAGCAATAAAAGAGTGCCTTTCAGACATACAGGCAGTTAAGTTTCCATGAATATTGGAGAGGATCAATATCTGAGTCAAAGAAGATTGGGGCCATTCACAAATATTGGTGCATACTAAGCTAAAGATTTTATTTATTGTAAATATATTTCTTTTCCTTAAATTGGAAAATTTTTCTAGTCACATTGTAAGAGATTGAATAAAATATGTATATTGGGTGGTGGTGGTTTAACTGGAAAAATAAGAATCAGCTAGGCTTCTATTATTCCCAGTCAAGAATCCATTCTGTTCATTGAGAAAAAAAAAATCTAGTTTGCTAATGCTGCCAGAATGCAATGCTGCCAGAATGCAAAACACCAGAAATGGATTGGCTTTTATAAGGGGGTTTATTGGTTACAAATTTACAAAGTTACAGTCTTAAGGCCATAAAGTCTCCAAGGTAAGTCATCAACAGTCAGGTACCTTCACTGGAGGATGGCCAATGTTGTCCAGAAAACCTCTGTTAGCTGGGAAGGCACATGGCTGGTGTCTGCTCCAAAGTTCTGGTTTTGAAATGGCTTTCTCCAAGGACATTCCTCTCTAGGCTGCAGTTCTTCAAAAATGTCACTCTAGTTGCTCTTGGGGTATTTGTCCTCTCTTAGCTTCTCTGGAGCAAGAGTCTGCTTTCAACGGCCATCTTCAAACTCTCTCTCATCTGCAGCTATTCTCTCAGCTTATGTGTATTCTTCAAAGTGTCCCTCTTGGCTGTAGCAAGTCTGCTCCTTCTGTCTGAGCTTATATAGTGCCCCTGTAAATGAATCAAGGCCCATGCTGAATGGGTGGGGCCACACCTCCATGGAAACTATCGAATCAGAGTTATCACCCCCAGTTGGGTGGACTGCACCTCCATGGAAACAACTCAATCCAAATGTTCCACCTTAATCCTCACTAATATGTCTGCCCCCACAAGATTGCATCAAAGAACATGGTTTTGCTGGGGGACACAATACATACAAACTGGTACAGATGGGGTTCAAATGAAGGCAATATTATGTTGAGAAACAAGGATAGATTTCAAACATAGAGGTAGAAATAAAAATACTTGATGAGTGAATTGGTATATCAAAGAGACACAGGGAGCATTTAAAAATGTATTCACTGATTTAAGGCTTTCATACTAAATGAATGTTTGAACTGTCGGCCAAAATTGGAAGTATGGATAAAAGAATAGACTTAGGGAAAAATATTTTAAATTTATTTTTGTTTATTAATGGACTTTTAAGTAGGCATATTTTATAACCTGTTAAAAATAAGGTTTGGGAATTTATAGAAGACATCAGCAATGAATATAAAAATCAGATATTTAGATAAGATTAAGGATAAGTAAAGCTATGGCTGTATCAAGAGATCATATAAACATGAGGAAAATAGGACAGAGGATGCAACCCTAGGGAACATTATGTTTAAGGGCTGGGAAGGGGAAAAGAGAATAGAAAAATAATCAGAAAAGAAATGATCAAAAGGAAGGAGATAAAAATAGGTGAAAATCAATAACAGGAAAGGAAGTAGAAAATTAAATGTAGTCAAGTGGATGAAATACTACAAAGTGGTTATATATGATAGGGCCTGAAAATCCCCCAATGAATCTGAGATTTAGGAGATACTTGGTGACTTAGTCAAGAGAATCCAATAGACAGTGTGGTAGAAGACAAATGAAATTGATATGGGGAGTGATGAGAGATGAACAACTAGAATCAAAAGCTCTATTTTATGTTTAGAAACTTGGTCATGAAGAGAAGGAGCGTGCTTTAGATTTATGGAAAATGGGGAAAAATCTTTATCAATATCATGATGATTTAATAATGCTTATATTTGGGTCATGTTAAAAGGTGGATTGATAATCTCAGTGATGTATCAAGGTCCCTGGGCAAATGGTAAGGAAATTAATGCATGACACAGTAGATTATGTGACCTTGGAAAAAGGTACTATGTCCCATAGATTAAAAATGGTGCAAGGGTGAGTGGGGATGCCTGTTTATGCGAAGAGGTGACAGAGAAAATTATTCACCTTGGATGTCACCCTTTACTGCCACTGACAAATAATGAGGAGTATCTGGAGTGTAATATGAGAAATAGGTTTAATCAAATTCCAAATATTCAGATGAGTCACTCTAGTAAATGAATAGGAGATAAAAGCAACATGTAGCTGATACTCAGCACAACGTATTTCCTGATCAAGGCAAGCAAGCTAAAAATTGTCTCCTCCCATCCAATATCATTTAAATATTAGTCAATAAAAATTTAGTGGTGACAAGGGAGGTGAAAATGAGTAGCTCTTTAAAACTTCATCAATTAAAAATTGCATTTTTATGCATGATTGGTTTGCAAACACAACTTCTCTAAAAAATTTTTTTAAAAAAATGCAGTAACTGATACCTTATTTTTATGCCCTCTATAACTGTTCCCTGAATGACTCACCCTTTAATCTGGCTCTACATGTGACATTTAAATTGTAAATTTCAAATTTATTTAATTTTCACAAGTTCTTTTATATTCAATTAGAAGGGATTTTTTCGCATGTAAGTTCTAACTGGGGCTTTTTTGATTCTTTACCGTTTCAAAATAAAATTATATTTGGAGAATTAAGCAGATGTTTAATCAGCCACTGATTCCTCATCCTACATAGAGGAAAAGTCAAAACCCTTCGAATGACCTAGAAGCCTTTTCCTTATCTGACCCCACTCTTGCTTCTTGACCTCCAATCCTAACATTCTTCTACAGGTGTGAGCTGGATCCACCAGAACAATAGCACCAGAGATGATCACATGGGTATCATCCCAACATATCACACTGAAACTTGACATCAGCCATGGTGTGAATCTTTACCACCACAGAAAGTGGCAAACACTGAAAATCATGTGGGTTTTAAAAATCTATCTATCTATCTATCTATCTATCTATCCATCCATCCATCCATCCATCCACCCACCCACTCATCCATTCATCATCTATCTATCTATCTATCTATCTATCTATCTATCTATCTATCTATCTAATCTATCTATCTATCATCTATCTACCTACCTACCTACCTATCTCAGTTTGCTAAAGCTGCTGAAACGCAAAATACCAGAAATGGATTGGCTTTTATAAAGGGGGTTTATTAGTTTACAGATTTACAGTTCTAAGATCATAAAAGTGTCCAAACTAAGGCATCAACAGATGATACCTTCACTGAAGAATGACTGATGGCGTCCAGGGTTCCTCTGTCACATGGGAAGGCACATGGCAACATCTGCTGGTCCTTCTCTCCTGGGTTCCAGTTTCAAAATGGTGTTCTCCAAAATGTCTCTGGGAGTTTTTTTCTAAGTATCTTTCAGCTCTCTTCAAAATGTCTCTGCCTTTTATCCTCTCAGAGAGGATGCCAGTAAACTAATTAAGATCCACCTTGAATGGGCCGGTCACATCTCCATGGGAACAACCTAATCAAAAGATCCCACCCACAATAGCTCTGCACCCACAGGATTGGATTAAAAGAATGTGGCTTTTGTGGGGTACATAAAAAATTCAAACCAGCACCCTATCTATCTATCTATCTAACTATTTTTGGAAAGTTGGTTTGCCAAAACATCACTGCCCTCTTCCTTCCTTACTCTGGGAGAACCATACTGGCCTTTTTGCTGTCCTGGCTGTTCACCAGGCAACTTCGTGCTGCAGGATCCTTGCATTTGCTATCCTCTTCTGCAATGCTCTTTTCCAGAAAATCACGTTTCCTTCTCCTTCAGTTTTACCCAAAGGTCAGCATCTCAGTCAGGTCTCTCCTATTTAAAATTGCAATGCTCTTCCCCATCCCAAGCACATACACATAATCCATATCCCATTTTCCTGCTCTGTCTTCCGTCTCCTTAGTACTTAATCACCAGCTAATATGCTATATATTATTAATTTTTATTATTTTATTTATTTTATATTGCTTGCTCCACCACTAAAATGCATTTCCACTGCTTTGTCCCATGCTGTATATACATTTCCAGCACAGTACCACTCAATACTTTCGTTTCTTGAATGCATGAATGAATGAAGTAACTACATCAATGAATGAAAAGTACTATTGATACATAAGTATATTTAAAAAACTTTTTGAGGATTTGTTTTCCTTTTTGTCATTTAATATTTCTTAAGCATACTGAGGTCCTATTGTATTTTTCTCCAGTTTTTTTTTTATCACTTTGCAATACCAGAAAAATCAGTAACATATTCTATGTATCAGGTAAGAAATTAGAATGGATCAAAGTGTGATTATATTCATTTAATGTAGAATATAATAACTCAAATATTCGTTTACTTAAACCATATAAATGTAGGAAACTTTAATATTTTGTTAAAAACAGATAGGCTATTTTCTTGCTGCTCATTATTGAAGCTGTATGCAATTTATCAATAACAGGCAGAGTTAGGCTGGCATGCTCTAACTGCATGTTTGTTGGTGTACATCTCTAAAAACTGCGTGAGGTTAGCAGTGATTAGTTTGCGGTACTATTATGAAAGTCCTTAATAAATTTACAGCAGGTGGTTTTTGTTATGAATCCAAATGGCATAATTTCCTTGGAGAACTATTTCAGTTTTGAGCATACAAATATGTCTTTAAAATGTGATTATTTACTTGTATCCATTCTCTGAACTGTGTTATTTTCTTCTCCCCATGACTATGAATTACAAACCAAAATTTACTTGATAGCTATCTTATGCTTGCTTCAGTAATAATGAATTGAATTGGTGCCATTCAACATTTGAATAAATTGTTGATACTGCAGCCTAAAAGTGGAAATGTCTGGGCATAATTGGATTATGTTACAAAAATCTGGTAGCATTAGCATACAATCAGTAAATGGAATAAGGACCAAATACGGAAGAAGTACATATTCACAGGCAATAAAAACGAGGGAAAGTAACACAGCAGTAGGGAGATAGGGAAACCAACCCTAACCCCTATTAAAATCTCTTTACAATGTATCTAGTCTATACCATATTTATATGATTCACAAATTAAAATGCATCTAACTACATTAAAATGTGAGGTTTTTCTTTGGGATGTTCTATTATTAAATTACATAAATTATTTTGTTTTTCATATTGTCATCAACCCCCCCACACCACCCCCAGCTTCAGGTCCTTTCTTATTCAATCTATACCTCACACAACTGCCACAGCTATCTGAAACACATGTCTTGCCTCACCCCAATCTTTCCATTCTTTTCTTCTGAGGGACACCTTCCCATTGTCTCATCATTTCTACAACATTTGATGCTTCTGTACACCTCAGAATGGTGCACTTTCTTCTACCTGGAGTCTTTACTCCTCTATTCTAAACCCTTTGAAATACAAATCCTTTATCAAAATTGCATCCTATTTCCTCTGTAATGGTTTTCTCCACTCTGAGCCTCCCAAGAGTTAAACCAGCATCTTGTTATTTCCACAGGATGGTGTATATAACTCACTCAATGACTTGTATATACACATGTATTTCCAATATATTTTATTGTAAAGCTTGCTTCCATGTGTGTCTCAATCTCTGAATTGTTTACTGCTTGAAATTGAGAATGAGAAGGACCTGCTGTGGCTGGCTTCTCAGGGCAAAAGAAACCGTTAGGAAAGGATTGCTCCTCTAGAAGCTGCATATCTTCCAGAAGCTGAGAATGCCTCCCATCTGGCAACCAGCAAGGAAACAGGAACCTGAGTCCTGTAACCACATGGAATTGAATTCCTCCAACAACCTCAGTGAGCCCAGAAGTGGATTCACAGATTCATTTTCAGAAACTTGGAAAGGAACAAAGCCCTGTTGACACCTGAAATTTATCCTTGTGAGACTTCTGTCAAATGTCTGCCTTACAGAACTGCAAGATAATAAATAAAACATGGCAATTTGTTATGGCAATGATAGACAATTAATACAGAAACAAAAATGGGCATTCTCCCATTCAGTCTTCCAGTTAATATGTATTATACTAGGTAATCTTCTAGAGCTAAAGATTAAATAGTGAACAAGAACAAGTTTCTGTTCTCCTGGAGCTTGAATTCTATGAATCTTGCTATGCACTAATAGTGTGAGTATTTTTATCCCCCATTATTTGCATGACAGCCATCAACTTAGTGAACAATCAGCATACATTGTACTTTTTGTGGGGAATTAAGGTTACTATGATTGCAATCAATTTTCTCTCGCTTAGTCCCTTAATTTAGGATTTGTACTCATTTATCTGAGCAGATTCTCTGAATTTACTTTTCCTTGTTTGATTGTATATTTTTCTCTGAAAGTGCTTTATTATTTTCAGGGTTGTTTCGAGAAATTAGATTGCCTAATGGGAAGAGGCACACTTTAATCATGTTATTGAGCTTTCATCTCAATATTTGTTTTTCTAAATGACTATACAAAACCACTGTACATACAAGTACAGAATTAGATTTTCTTTCATGTCCTTCAAATACCTGGTTATTTATGGTCTCTTATCCAAAATCATATACATATTTGGAGCCAAGATTATTTTAAAGTAGTAACTTCTCTATGAAAGAAGGTGATATATATATATGCATATGTATATATGTATAATTATATATATCTTTCTTTATTTGCCTTTCTTTAAAACAAATTTCATTCTGGAGGACCCTAGACAGCTATTTTTATTCCTTTTTTCTTTTTCTCAATTGGATTGAATAGAAGAGAGGAGGACAAGGATCATATGTGGGTTGAAGGTCAGGGCATTACTGAATCAATATAAGAAGAAAGGGAGGGGGTGAGGATTATATATAGGGGTTGGGGATTAAAAATACTAAAGAAATTATGTAAAGGATTTTGAGGTTAGAAATAGGATGCTTTTAAGGCCAACCTATTGTTTTAAGAAAAGATTTTCTAGACTCTAGAATCAGTTTGTTCTCAATTAGCAAGTCAAAGACATGGCCTGAAGAACCCGGGTCATATGGGTCCAGTATGGAAAAAATACCCACTCCCCTGTGTCAGCAGAACCTGGAGGCTTGATCTTTATGGTAGGTTGGAGAGAAGGAAAATGAAGGGCTCAGCTACAGACAACTGGGAAAAATTGAAGAGGGAAAAGAGGCAGGGAAATGTAACCACCAGATTCCTGTTCTAATTTTCCCTCTTCCAAGTCTGGGTCTAGAGATGGAGAGGTTTATTAGATAAGAGAAAGGTACACCAAAAGCAGAGGTGATCTCTTGCCTTGGCTTCTGAACAGGTATTGTTGGAGAAGCCCACCATGTAGAGATATCACATAGACATGGCTTAGTCCAGCTTAGTGGAGAAATACCAGTGGGTAAACAGATGAAGAGAGGGCCATTTTCAGGGAAGCCACAAATCCCCATGGTATGAGCAATGAGTTGGGCAAGGTTACGCACAGAAAACTTTAGATATGTTCTCCCAGGCCAGGGGCTGGATGAATGGAGGCAATGACACAGACTCTGAAATCTGAAGCCAGCAAAAGTTCTTGAGTCAGAGCTGACTCTTAAGAGGGCTGCTATCAGTGATCTGCAAGAGTCTTGCTGGAATGCAAAGGCAAACCATCTAACAGTCACAGATGCAGCTTTAGTTAGGGGAAAATAGGACATTGCCCTGGAAATCAGAGTCAAGACACAATGAAATTGGTCCCACAACTCTCGATCAGGAAATGGCATGCCTCCAATTGTACACCTAGTCATATCTATGGAAAGGGCTGGAAGAGGGACAGAGAGTGGAAAAATCTAAGAGTAGAGATTCTTTCTTTTTGTTTGTTTTTGTTTTGTTTTTATAAAGAAATAAAATGAATTATTGGATCTAAGAGTAAAACCAATTTGTATATAAAGTTATAGAAAAGTTAATTTTTTCAGCATTGACTAGCACATAGAAAACCATGGAAGGACCAGATGAGTTGTAGAACAGACAAATAAGTGATATTCACTTTGCATATTCAAACATCAGTGCAACTTAAAATTTGTCACTCTGCCATATTTTGGCAAGTTCCCTTCTAGGAAATGAACTTCTGCGTTTTTTACAGCTTGTTCACACTTGCCCAAGGTTTGGTCTCATATATTCTGTGGCAGCATGTGAAAAATAATCACTGCATGTTGTACTCATATAATTCTTTATAGATTCCATGTGCTTTCCTGTGCATTATCTCCCTTGATCCTATAACAACTCTATGAAGTAGGCAGGGTACAATTTATCTTCCAGCAGGAAATTGGCGTGTATTACCTAGTTCTTCCACTATTGCAGCAGGAAAGGGAAAACTGTTAAGCTGCAGGTGCTAGTATAATGATGATAATGTAAGCTAACAACTATGAAGGTCTTATTTATAATTCACCTTCTTAGACATTTTATATTGATTCATTCATGTAATCTTCATAGAAATCCCATTCTGTGGACATTTCATTCAAAAGACATCTCACAGTTAGTAAGTGAAGTAGTAAGGACTTCTGGGGCCTGTTTCAGAGAACTTTCCAAAAGTCCCACACTTTTTGGCTTTACTTTTTTTGACTTTTTTTTGACTTTACTCCAAATGTTTGCATATTTACAAAAGAGGATATAAAAATACAAAGCTGTTCAATAATTAAAGAAATTGCTTTAAAATCCATTATCCTAGATCCCAGGTGTCTTTTCCAGGAGCAGTTCCTATCACTCATGTTTTCAGCCATTGATCATTTGTTTTTAACAAACTCCATCAAGCCAAGCTATATTATTCTACCATAAACACTTATTCTATTGAATAATTCTATGAAAGTCAATATTTAGCTCTATGATATTCTGTTATTGAATGATTTTGTCACTTCCTCTTTGAATATGCAGTGACTGAAGAATTCAATTTTTTTTCAATAACATACATTGTTTCTGGAACATGTTTAGCCAAAATCTTCAACTTGTTGAGTTCCAAAAAAAAAAAGGCAGGGGTGTTATTCTCTGGGGACTATCCCATAAAGTACTGCAAGTATGCCAAAGCTCTCATATTTATTCTTTTTTTTTTGTTTTAGAATGACAGCTCTCAAATGTAATGTATTTAATTTGTAGTCTTCTTAGTAACTATTGAAATTTTAATGTGGCTAAATAAAGATTCTGCTTCATAAAAAAATAATTGGAATACTACTGGTTATTCCCCTTCCTTTTTTTTTTAAAAAAAAATATTGTAATAGCTTTTTCAGATGGATAAAAGACTTTGATCAAACCTTTGAGTTATTTCCACTTTACGTATAGCTCTGAGTGTAAAAAATATTCTTGACATTTTCCTTTAACAGATTATCTTATGGAAACCTACTTAAAAATATAATATTCAAAGGCTTAATCAATATGAATAATTTGCTTTATTCACTTTGCTTTATTCACAATCCCATTGTAGATATAAATATAGAAGCATATTCATACATGAATATAATTTATGCATTATAAATAATATGTGTACTTTATTACAAAAATTTAATATTAGAAATATATATAAATATTGTACATTTTTCAGAATTGAAGATTATTCTAATTAACATGTTGTGATGGTTAGGTTTGTGTGTCAACTTGGCCAGGTGATGATGCCTGGTGTCTGGTCAAGCAAGCACTGGCCTAAGCATTACTGCAAGGATATTTGTGGTTGGTTAGTAAACCAGAAGGCTGGTTTATTAAATCATCAGTCAATTGGCTGCAGCTATGACTGATTACATCAACAAAGGACTTGTCTTTCACAATGAGGGAATTCAATCAGCTGGATTTAATCATTTGACGACCTTTAAGGAAGAGAGAGAGAGGAACTTTACTTCTTTGGCTAGCCACGAAGTGTTTCCTGAGGAGTTTATTAAATTGCTAATTCTTTGCCTGAGGAGTTCATCAAACATGTTCATCGTAGTTGTCAGTTCACTGCCGAGGAGTTCATCGAACACCTTCATTGGAGTTGCCAGTTTGCTGCCTGCCCTATGGAATTTGAACTTGCTCATCCCCACAATTGCATGAGATATTTTTATAAAATCTTATCATTACAGATATCTCTTGTTGATTCTCTTTCCCTCGAGGACCCTAAGTAATATACATCTGGACAATAGAAATACAATAAAATATAAGTTGCATTACAGGGATCTAGATTACATTTGAATTTTCTTATGTTGATAGATTTGCGTTCTAAAGCATTATATAAATTAACCAACACTTAGCATTAGAAATAGAAGCATTCTATAATTAAAACAGACAGGTAAATTTAGGTAAACCTGGTGTTTTATTATAGAATATCCACTATTCATTCATTTCTTCCTTCCATAGGCATGTATTGTTCTAGATTACAGTTTGTCAACTCCAGAGAAAAAGAATTGATTTTCTGCTGCTCAGGTCTATCTGTGCCTTACTCTTTTTGCATCAGTTATAGGGCCCAGATCCTGGACATAAAATATATTTAATCAGTCTCTGGAGGGAGAGTACTTACAGGAATTAGCAAAATGATGGAAACTGTAAATGCTAGTAGGATATGCAGAAAATGCAGATTTGAAATATGATAGCACAGGAGCTGCAGACCTACAGTTCTAGGCATGGAGCATAGAGAAATAGACTCTTTCCTCCATTAAATCTGGGACTCCAGAGAAGCAGAGGGACTTCTCTTGACCTGATGTTTACACCTGCAAAGTAAAAAGACTTAACCAGAAGTCATCTGGGCTTTATTCCAGACATAAGATATTCTCTGTTCTGGTTGACTAAAGTTTTGCTAAACCAGAAACTTCAATTCCCCTTCTTCATGGTACTTCATCCCCAAACCACTATACAACCTTCAGTAAAACCATAGCATATACTTCACTCTTTTCTTTTCTACCCTCCAAATTCTACCAGCATTAGGTGTGATTTACACATCTCTGTGACATATTCCACCCTGTGTTCACTATTCTTTCAACAATTATGTTCTCCTTTCATCTTTAATCATCAGATCCCAAGGCCTTATCCTTAACTTTTTAACAGTATGAAATAAATTTAGACAGTATGGAGTGTTAAGTAAAAATAGGGTTTGCTGTGAGGGACCTTTCTGAGAAAGGATTTTACCAAAGACCAAGAACAATTGACTTGCAGAGCTTTCTGAGAAAAATAGAACAATGGGACACACCCTGCAGAACTGAACGTAATCATCACCTGGTAATAAACCAGTTTCATTCCAGGAGCCATAGCTTATCAGAATGGATATACCATACTAATCAATGTATAGCTGCTCCCCACTTTATAAGACTATCCCTATGTAAAATGGAAACTTTATGTAAGCCAACCAAAACCATTCCTCACTTGCTTGAGCATTTGCCCTATAAGTGATCCTTTTCAACTCCCTTGGTCTAACCTCCTTTCTATGTGCAATTTAGATGCAAATCATGAATTTTAAAGTTCTTCAATAAATTTTCATAAATGATACCATCTAACATTTTATTTTAACAAGAGGAATTGATTTATTGTACAAAAAAAATAGATGAATATTGGCGATTTCTCTGATTTGACTTAGTTCTACCAGTTTAACACAAGTTCTGGAATATATCAGGACTTTGAATCCACCAATTTTCTTTCCTATTTCTCATTTGTTATGTTCTATTTTTCCTCTTCACCTATATGCTTTTGTTCTATCATCTATTATTCAAGGGGTCTAAATAATATCTGTGCCAGTTTGAATGTATTATGTTCCCCCAAATGCCATTATCTTTGTTGTAATCTTGTGTGGGCAGACCTATCAGTGTTAACTGATTGTAAATCTTTGAGTGTTTCCATGGAGATGTGCCCCACCCAACTATGGGTGATGACTCTGATTGGATAATTTCCATGGCAGTATTGGCCTGCCCATTCAGGGTGGGTCTGAATTAAATTACTGGAGCACTATATAAGATCAGACAGAAGGAGAAAGCTAGTACAGCCAAGAGGGACACTTTGAAGAATGCATAGAAGCTGAGAGAGTAGCTGCAAATGAGAGACAGTTTGAAGATGGCCGTTGAAAGCAGACTCTTGCTCTGGAGAAGCTAAGAGAGGACAAACACCTCTCTCTTAGGGACAAACACCCTAACAGGGACATTTTTGAGGAACTGCAGCCTAAAGAGGAATGTCCCGGGAGAAAGCCATTTTGAAACCAGAGCTTTGGAGTCGAGGCCAGCCATGTGCCTTCCCAGCTAACAGAGGTTTTCCAGATACCATTGTCCATCCTCCAGTGAAGGTACACGATTGTTGATGACTTACCTTGGACACTTTATGGCCTTAAGACTGTAACTTTGTAACCAAACCCCCTTTATAAAAGCCGATCCATTTCTGGTGTTTTGCATTCCGGCAGCATTAGCAAACTAGAACAATATCCTCATCTCCATTTTCCAGTATATTTCAGTCAAATAAACCTGGAAAATCTCAAAATTGGGCAACTATATTGCTGGCTAATCTTAGAGAAAAATTACAGGGAAGCAGATTGGTGTAGTTCTGATCTATAGCATCTATAATCCAACAATGTTCAACAAATTCACTCAGTTTCCCTACTCAAGGCTCATTTCCATTTTCAAAAACAAATATTTAAATATTTGCCTTGTCTATCTCTCACCTATTCTAGCAATTAACTTTATATTGTCCATCACAGCAAAACTAAAACCATAAATATGGGTTTCTCTAAACTTACTATCAAACTTCGTGTATACTCACACATTCACCATTCTGCCCACTCAGAATTGAAAAGTTTTGTGTTCTTTGACTTTGAAAAGCAATACTTCACCTCTACTCTGAATTCAAAATCTTCCTGCTTTCTCCAGTATCTTATAATGTTACCATCCCATTTCTCATTTATTTTCAAACTCTTCCTTTTACTGGCTTGTTCCCCCAAACATTTAAATACTCAAATCATTCCCACAGAGGGAAGCTTTTCTTGATCTTAATTCTACTACCAGCTCTCAACTTCCTCTTTCCTTCCCTTGGATGTAATTTCTTGGATTGGCTGTCTATGCCAAAAATTCTTATTTCTTTTGCTCTTTAATCCCTAAACCATATCAATCAGTTTTCCATTTTAACTACTTCACCAAAACTGTTCTTGTCACCAGTTACTCCAGATCATTAAATCATTTCCTTTTTTTTTTTTTTTTTAATTTACAGCCCTTATCTCCTTATTGTGCTTTATTTCCCAATAGCATTCAATACTGCTGACACTCTCAACTTCTTGAACCACTGGTTTCTCTTACCTAATGTGACATTACTGTCTGATGGTTTTCCTCTTAATTCTGACCAGCCACTCCCTGTCTTTCTTTCTTTGTAGATTCTCTTCTTTTACCTAAGTATTAAATGATGGATTTATCCAGTTCTTAGCCCTATGCTCTATATTAATATCATTATACAAATTATCCCTAGGAGATACTCTCTACTTCTAAAGGTTCAATTATCAAAGTTTATGTCACCTAGCCATATTAGCCTCCAGATATGCAGTTTTCTCCAAGGCCCTAGTATTCAGATCCATTTGGATAACTTACATGAAATTGAAAACTTATGTTCCAAATTAATCTTCCCCTGCCTCTCCTTCTCTCTCTCTTCTCTCTCTCTCTCTCTCTCTCCCTCTCTCTCTTCCTTTGTCTCTCTTTCCATTGAGCGGATCAATTTAGAAAAAGACAAAATGTTTTAACCTTATTTCTCTCTTTATCAGCTCTCCATGTAATCAAATATGAAGTCTTTTTGATTTTTCCTCCTATAAATCTCTGCCCATGATGATTTTAATGAAATCACTGATTACTCAAAGAACTCTTCTTTTTGGAAATAATACTAGTTAATTTCTTAACATCTATATTATCTTCTAGAATATAGGATCTGTATGGTTGGGGTTTATCTTCTACACCATTCTAAGTACTAAATAGAACATTATGCTTGATGCATAGTAGGTCAAAAATGAATATTTGCTGACCAAGGATAGAATACTTGTTAATGTAGAGCCAATACCATGTATTTCTTATAGAACTAGAAGCAGATGCTGAAGAATCATCCAAAGGTTGTACCTCTTATCCTCAATCATGTACAGGCATAACTGATCGGCTTTTCCATTTCTTTAAATAATATGAAGATTGGCTTTTCCATTTCTGTTAGAATTGTGATTGGAATTGCATTGAATTTGTAAATCGCTTAGGGTAGAATTGACATCTTAACAAAATTTGGTTTTCCAATTTATGAACATGGAATGAACTTCTATTTATTTATTTATGTCTTTTAGCAATGTTTCATAGTGTTCTCTGTACAAGTCCATCACACCCTTAGTTAGATTTATTCCTAGGTATTTCATTCTCTTAGTTGCTAATATAAATGGAAGTTTTTTTCTTGATTTCTTGTTCTAATTGTTCATTACTAGTGTATAGAAGCACTACTGATTTTTGGGTATTGATCTTGCACCCTGCCACTTTGCTGAATTCATTTAGCAGCTCTAGGAGCTTTGCTGTGGACTTTTCAGGATTTTCTGTATATAGGATCATGTCATCTGCAAAGAGGGAAAGTTCACTTCTTCCTTTCCAATTTGGAAGCCTCATTTTTTTTTTTTTTTTTTGCCCAATTACTCTGTCTAGAACTTCTAGTAGAGTGTTGAATAGTAGTGGTGACTGTGGGCATCTTTGTCTTCTTGATCTTATAGGGAAATCTTTTAGTCTTTCACCATGAAGCATGACATTTGCTCTGGATTTTTCATATATGCTTTTTATCATGTTGAGGAAGTTTCTTTCTATTCCTAGCTTTCAAAGTTTTTTTTTTTTTGTCAAGAACCATGCTGGATTTTGTAAAATGCCTTTTCTGCAGCAATTGAGATGATCATGTTTGGTTTTGGTTTTTTCTTCATTCTGTTAATGTGGTTTATTACATTCATTGATTTTCTTGTGTTTAACCATTACTCAACCTTGGATAAATATCACTTGATAATAGCATATAATCTTTTAATGTGCTGTTGGATTCAGTTTGCTAGTTTTCTTTTTTTTTTTAGTGTTTTTATATCTATATTCACAAGGGATATTGGTCTGTAATTTTTTTTTTCTTATATCTTTATCTGGTTTGAGCTGAGGGTCATGTTGTCCTCATAGAATGAATTAGGGAGTATTTCTGCTCTTCAATTTATTGTAAGAATTTGAGCAGGATTAGTGTTAATTCATTGAATGTTTGGTAAAATTCCCCTGTGAAGCCATCATAGGCCTTTCCTTGTTTGGAGATTTTTGCTTACTGATTCAATCTCTTCACTAGCTATGTGTTTGTTAAGATATTTTATTTATTCTGGAGTCAGTGTAGACTGTTTGTGTGTTTCTAAGAATTTTCCATTTCATCTAGTTATTTAATTTGTTGGCATACAGTTGTTTACAGTATCCTCATAATCTTTTTTTTTTTTTCTTTTAATTTCAGTGGGGTCAGTAGTAAGGTCCCCTTTTTCAGTTTTGATTTTCATTATTTGTGTCCTCTCTTTTTCTTTGTCAGTCTAGCTAAAGGTTTGTCAATTTTATTGATCTTTTCAAAGAACCAACTTTTGGTTTTGTTGCTTTTTTTGTTTTGTTTTGTTTTCTATGTCTTTTATTATTTCCTTTATTCTGCTTACTTTGTGTTTAGCTTCCTCTTCTTTTTTAATTCTTCCAGCTTTAAGGTCATGCTTCCAATTTGAAATCTTTGTTCTTTTACATATTTAGAGCTATAAGTTTCCCTCTCAGCACTGCCTTTGCTGCATGCCATAAGTTTTGGTTCATTGTATTTTCATTTTCATTTGCCTCAAGATATTTCCTAATTTTCCTTATGAATTTCTCTTTAGCCCATATATTGTTTAAGAGTACTTTATTTAATTTCCACATATTTTCTCCCTTATTGATTTCTACCTTCATTCCATTGTGGCATTTTTTTTTTTAAACTCTTTGTCCAATATGTCCACAATCTGGTCTTCTTCATTGATGTTCCCTGAATTTTTATCTTCTTCCTTTGGATGGACCATCAATTCCTATTTATTTGCTTGTCTTGTAATCATAATCTTTTGTTGTATTTAATACATTTAAATGCATTTAGTACATTTAATAGTTTAAAATGTTAACTCTGTGATTTATTCCATGAGATGTCTTCTCTGTGAGTTTATATAAAGCTGGTTATATGATGGAGATTTTCTTGAGTGTCAGGAGTTAAGAAAACCAAGCAAACCTATTCAAAAGGAACACCTTTCACTGTCTTTGTAAATTGGCTCTGCATTGGCTGATGCTTTCTGTCAGAATTCAGGCCTCCTATAGGAAGGTCAGCCTAAGGCGAGTGCAAAATTAAAGGTAGTCCTTGTTTTTTCTGGGCCTGTGTTTTGGCCTGGGCTTGTGCTTTCTAGCTGCCTGAGGAGTACCCTTGTTTACAAGAGTTTGACTGCTCACTCTATTTCCCAGGAAACAGACTTTATCCCTCTCCCATGTGTTTCACTGCAGGATTTAAAGCAGGTAAGCATGTGCCCTGGGCCATTGACTTCAACTGATTTTACACTACTTTCCTAGTGTCAACCTGCGTTTTCCTTGAGGGCAAATTCTGGGAGGGGGTTTCATGCAAAAGAGGAGTTTCCCAAGTCAATGTTTCCACCTAGAGCAAGGCCAGGGACCCACAAAGGGAAAGCCTGCTGGTTCCAGACTGCTGCAGATAGGGGATAAGAAAGGGGCCAGGAAGAAGCCAGTTGCTTCTTAATTGTTCCCCAAAGTTGTACTTTCTTGCCTAGGCATCTGCCCAGTAATGCAGCCCTTCAACTTTCCTCTGCTTCTCTGAGGAAGCATACAGTCTTTATGTCTTTCTTCTACCACCTTTTTCTGGAGTGGGTTGGTACAATGGCCAATCTCAGAGCTGGGCCCCAGTTCTTAAGTAGCTAATCAAAAGCAGTGATCTGTGATTGACTGTACACCCAGAGATCTTGAGACACTGGATTCTACGTCCCTTTCTGGCACCAGCCCTCAGCCAGGGGCTGGATCCTGCTGCTACCTGCTGTGAGAGTGGGGACTGGGCAATGGTAACTGTCATACAGAGAGAACAATTTACTGGCATTTACTGTAATTTGCCAGCCTCTTCTTACCACTCTTTTCTAGAAGCTATACAGTGTTCTACTGTACTCCGAAGTTTCGAAATAGTTGATTCAGAGAGTTCCGACCTGTTCAATAATTGTTCTGGTGGAGGGACTGATCCCTGGAGCGTCCTATTCTGCCATCCTCCTGCAATTCTCTCCTTATGTATTTTGGAGCGTTATTATTAGGTGAGTTATGTAACCCAGCAAAAACCCAATCTTAATCTATATTTCTGTGGGTCTGAGTCCATTTATAAATAGGACCTTTTGAAGACATTTTTGGTTAAGATGGGCTAATTGAATCAGGGTGGGCCTTGATCCATATTACTGTAAGCCTTATATAGGAAACATGGAGGTTGCAAATCTAGAAACAAGAGGACACTGCCATGTGATGGGAGGTGATGCATAACAAGAAACCCCAAGGATTGCTGCAGACAGTGAGAGAATTCCAGAGTGAGCAAGCCTTGCTGGTATTATAATTTTGGATTTTTTCCAGCCTGAAAATCGTGAGCCAATAAATTCTTGTTGTTTAAGCCAACCCATTTTGTGGTATTTGTCATAGCAGCCTGGCAAATTAAGACAGGTGCATATACATTTATGATTTTTATGTCATCCTGATTAATTCACGCTAATAACACTATGATATATCCTTTATGTCTGGTAATACTCATTGTCTAGAAGTTTGCTTTTTCTGATATTATATCTTTGTGAAGAAGAGATTTAACATGTTCATACCTTTGTGTAATCCTCTCCACTTCAGCATGGGTGAAACCTTTGATTAACTTCTAACTAACAAAATGCAGCTAAGGTGATGGACTGTGCCTTGTTTGGTGCACATGATTTATTAGACTTTAGCACCCATCTTGCTAGAGTCTTTCTCCCTCCCCACTTCTTGGTTTTGAAGGAAGAATCTATAAAGAATCCTACACCAATGAGAAATAGAATGTTGCCATCAACCACACAAACTGGGAAGTAGTGCCAGTTAAGAACCTTCAGATGAGTGCCAATTCCTGGATGAGTTTATTGTTGCAACCTTGTGAGAGGCAGAAAAAGGATTGGAATTTGCTTTGTTATCCCTCATGGGGTACTCCTCTAAATGGTGACTCAGGTGTTCATGTTCCTGCTAACTCTTGGTACTGCCATCTCAAAACATGGTTCTAAGGCTTTAGTAGCAAGAAATGAGAGGTAGGAAGAGAAATAGACTTTTAACTGATCTGGCTTAGAAGTGACACACTACAAATCTGTACAGTCTATTGACTAGAGTTAGTCACATGGTCCCAACCTATCCACAAGGGTGGCTGGGGATTATAGGGAAACAATGGGAACATTTATAAAGCACTATCTTTGCAAAATGCTTAATGAAGAATCACTAAAAATAATACTAGTCTTATCAGTTCCACAATTTTTATTTAGTGTATTTCTGGAAATGCTGCCAATAGTTCCTTCAAAGAAATCTAAGGCTTTTCTATCAAGCACCTTACAATTCTTCTGGTCTCTCCATGCATTACCCAATTCCAAAGCCATTTGCACATATTTTTTTTTCGGTATTTGCAATAGTAACACCCCGATCTCCTGGTACTACAAACTATTTTAGTTTCCTTGTTGCTGAAACAAATACCATGCAACAGGTTGTCATAAAAAAATGAAAATTTATTGGCTCACGGTTTTGAGGCTAGAAGTGCAAATCAAGGCATCAATAGATGGCACTTTCTCCCTGAGAACTGGAATTCCTGGGCTGGCTGCCCAAGTTTCTTGGTCATTGGCTTCTCTGTCACATGGCATTGCACATGTTGGCCTCTGCTGGCTTATCTCTTCTCTTCCAAGTTCTGTTGACTTTCAGCTCTGGCAGCTCCCTCTGTGGTTTTCTCTCCCACTCTGTCTGAATTTCACTCTGCTTATAAAGGACTCCAGAAAAAGGATTAAGACCCATTCTGATTGATTTGAGTCACACTTGAACTGAAGTAACCTCACTAAAAAGTCCTACTTACAGTAGGTTCATGCCCACAGGTATGGATTAAGCTTGAGAAAATGTTTTTTCTTGGGTACATGGCTCCAAACCACCACACCACCGAATCTACAATCTTGGTTTCACTTCTTGCAATACTTAACAGTTTTCTTGGTGGGTTCTTTTTTATATTTTCAACCCCTGAATTTTGGTGTTCTCTGCAGCTCAAACACAGACACTGTTCTTTTCTTTTTCCTGTTCAATGTCCCTAGATGATCTTACCCAGTTTTATGATTTTAAATGCCATCTAAAAGTAAGTTGCTTTGAAATTTCTGTCTCCAAGTCCTAGCCTTTTGAGGATTTTCCTTCTTGCTATTACAGAACAAAATCGCAACAGAAATGTATCTAGGTATGAATCTTTTCTTGTTCATAATGCACAACAGCTCTGGTCCTTTAGAACATGGAGACTCTTTTTTCCAGATCAGGAAAATTTTATTCCACTTTTAAAATGGAATTCTGCCCTCCGTTTTCTTCATTATCAAATTCTAAAACTGCTATTGTGTTGCAAATGTGACAATAATATGACTTTTAATATTGCAGCCTCTTTTGTGTTTCTTTAATTATTATAGCAGGACTTGTTCTGTTTTTCTAGGTGTACATTTTCTTGAATCTGATGAATCCAGTTAGAATAATTTTAAGTGTGTGTGTGTGTGTGTGTGTGTGTGTGTGTGTTTCTGAAGTTATTTCTATTTGTTTTTCCTGTGTGTGCTGCATGATAAAAGCATTTGTTTTCAGCTGATAATTTTGGATGAAAGTCTACGTTGAACATTATAAATAGCTGCTGTGGATTTCATCCAAAGCTCATCCAAAGTTGTTTAATATTTTTTATTAATAGCTATTTTCTTGAATCAGAGAGCAGAATGGAATTTCACATCAGAAATGTACATCATGTGGCTAGATTATCTCTAGGATTTGTGGTCTTAGAGCAGACAATGGGCCTGGGAACTCCAGGGACTGCGAATGGCAAAGATGTCCTCTGTTTTGGAGGACATACTTAGAAAACCTTTTTAGACAGCACCGCCTTTCTTTTATTTTATTTTCTGTCCAGACCCATAGACAGGTACCAAATTTACTGGCCTCCCCCCCATTCCTGCTTTGTTGTCATCCAAACCTTGGCACTTATACCAGTATACCTTAATTTATTAGGTGGGACATAGAGAAAGACATTATGAAGATTGCCAACAATGGACTAAATTTATTTGTGATTGCTTAGTGCCTGACTGTAAATATTAGGGCTTTACTTCATAAGCATTGATGGCTGTGTTTATAGCTAGGTGAAGTGGTTGTTTTCACAAGTGAAATACACATGCTGAGTCTTGAAACTAAGAATGATATACCCAATATTGCTTTGCTGCATATGTTCTAAATCAGTATTATTTTTGTTTCTTGGTGCTTTTTCAGGTAACACTGGTGAGTTATTTTCTTTACCTTAGGCAATAAGCTGTATGAAAAAGAAATAGAAATGACATTTAAACAAAACCTGCCCTGTGGGAATTACTTAAATACTTTAAATTGACAGCATTTTCAATAGAGCTCATAGTTACTGCAGACCCAGCTTTACTAATCAAAAAGTCACTTTAAAACAGAATACATTTTAAAAGGTGTTGGTCCCTGTAATAGTAATAAAAAAACTCAGAAAAGTTTGCTTGTTTGGCATGAATACAAGTTAGCATTTATCATACGGTAAGCTTTTGCAAAAGCACTCACCTCTCCATCTTAAAGATAAATTTCTACAAAATGGGCACCACTGGGGAGAACATAGTGCTAAAAACTATAATCACTTGTTATGTGCCAAATAGTAAGTCAAACAATTTTCATTCAGAGGGCATCCAATAGGAACTAAAAAACTTTACAAATATTACCATCTTGTACATATACATGAAAATAGTAACTGTGGGTTATACTATGCAATCACAAATCAGTTGATAATAAGAATTAATTTTTTACATCTTTACATGGACAGAATTCATTTGTCAGCAGCAGGTTGTGTATCCCCTGAGACAATAAAGAGTTTAGGCCCAGGTATCTCAGAACAAAGCATAAACTAAATACCAATTATAAAAATGTGTCATTAGAAACCACCATTTTTATTACATTATTAGCAATTTAATTGAATTAATATATCTTATACACATATTATACAATTACTGTTGAAATTTCTAAAGGTATTGTGACATGATTTGGTCTCTAGACTCACAGAAGAAAACTGGGGAGTAAATAAATAGAATCATCAGGACTCATAAAATCTTTTTTATGGAAAGTAGAGTCTGGAACTTACCGATACTCTAGACTTGGCTCTTTATTCTTTTTTCTCTTTGAGAATTTTCTTCTCCTCTCTCTTCAGTTTCTTTAAATTTAATGCCTTGAGATGATTACTTTACTGGGCTTCTCACTCTCTATTATTCTATGCTTTTGTGAGTATAACAGTCCCATGCTTTAATGCAACAAGGATGGTAATTAGCAGCACTGCTGAGGGGTACAGTGTTTATCTTCCATTATCAGATCCTGACAAGAAGTTTCCTAGATTAAAATGCAGTCCTGTAGTGTTTGAACATTACTGAAGTTTGTACTCCTAAGATAAGGTGTTATATTCAGAAGGATAGAGGAGACACTAATTGTAGTCATACCCAATTCATTGCTATAGAAGTCAAAACACAGTGCTTTATTTTTAGTGTATTGATAATTGAGTACAATCCTGAAATGAACAAGTGGGAGGAAAGACACTGAAATGGCAGGTTTGGTGACAATTTATGAGCAAGTTGGCACAAAACTAGGTAAGTGAAAGAATATTCTGTACAGAAGATAAATTTAAGCAATGTATTAAATAAGTAGTTTAATAAAGAAAAATATGTTTGCTATGATGGGACATTTGCCTTTCATCCTAAATGATTTTGAATTATTAAAAGTGTGAGGCAAAGGAGAGGAACTTAGGAAAATAGCACATCCTTTTTCTCAGTACTCCTACAAAGCTTTTTCCAAGCACTGAGAGACCTGAAAGGGGAAATAGAAATTAGAACAGAAAATTAGAATCTTACTCCTTCCTCCCCAAAGTAAAGTGTGATTCTGGGCATTTGGAACCAAATGGTGACTCTTTACCATTTTAAGAGGTTTAGGTAACCACATTCAATATACTCCACAGTCAAAATGATGTCATGAATTGCAGAGAAGTACTTTACATAATCTTAGTCATATTTGCAATAATGATAATACTGAGAACGTTCATGTTTGAATATACAGGCACTCTTGAATAGAAAATCTCTATAGGTTTTTAAGAGATAAGGCTCAGACTTGCAAGAATAAAATTCTGAATTAAACAGATGTTTCCTTAACATTAACCAATAAATAGATTAGCATGCACAGTGAAGAAGAAGAATTAATTAATTCAGATAATTAAGTTCCAACTGAGAGAAGCGCCTTGTTCAAAGTCTCACTATGCTCTCCTGGCTGTGAATGGCAAGATTTTACTTCAGTTGCAAGGAAGGCCCCAAAGACACAGGACTCTTAGAGTTTTCAAGATACATTAAATAGCTTTGGGATGCATAGCTTTAATATAGAGAGCCAGTATTCATTCCATGGGTTTGATGGTGCATGTTGCCTTATATGGAGCTGCTAACTAATTTTCAGTAGCCATGGCCCCTGACAGGCCATCACTCAGGGTTAAATTATACAACTTTCTATATCATAAAAATACATTAACAATTGTTTCACCTAGAACATATTAAGAGAGAATTTCCCAAGAGTTCATTATTGGCACTAAAACAATGTATTTAGGTTGTGGGTCTATCAGCTTTCAAAAGGAAATATTCTCAGCATTCATATCACTGTAAAATATTTTGATTGTTTTTGTATTTTTGCAATTTTGATGGGATCTGTTTAGCAGTAGCAGAGAAAAAGGACTTTATAAAGATAACAAAAAATGAAACTATAAAAGAAAATACATTCATAGGTATCATGAAATATATTGATATTGATGCTTCTGAATAAAATTACTCTTCCAAAGGAATAAACTAAATATTTTTGCTTGAAAATTTATTTCACAATATATCATGAAACTCTAAACAAGTATGGGCAGGTAGGGTAGGTTGGACTGGTAGAAAAATAAAGTTTCTTATATTACATAGTTTATTCTGTTTTGTCAATTGTTACTTTATCATAAACTATATCATAATATAGCATATCATAAACTATTGAATGTTGATATCAGCAAATATATTATATACTGTAATTCCCTATGGTATTATTAGCCTTCATTTCATAAGGAATATTGCCACTAAAAGCTGAATCCTTCAAAGGTGTTTTGTTTGCCTAAAATCTTGTTTGTTAAATTGTATTTGAAAAAGGCTTGGTAGGGTCATACACTCACCAGTTTGCATAGACTCTGCATATCCCTTTTCTATCCGCATCCTTTCTCATATTAACGTCCAGATCCTGAAAACATTTGGTTTTGTGACAGTTGGGTGGGGGTTTGCCTGAAAAATGTAATATGTTTTTTTCACTCTTTCACAATCCTGGGGATTAGGGTAGGCAATTTTTGGAGAGGTTGGGGGACAGATTTCAGGATTCTGCCTACCACAGATATACTTCTACATAATGATTTTATACCATGTTTAATACTTGGAAAAATCACTATTTAAATATCTTAATTAACAATATCACAATTTCCTTTAGAGAAGATGTTGTCTTTATTCATCTCCTCTTCCCAACTTTTAGCATGCATAATATGTATCTAATGTAAACAGTTAACAAATATATATCAAGAAATGGGAAGCATTCATGGAAATAAAAGGGAATGGTATCTCCAGTCAGATGATGGAAAATAGATAATTAAATAAATAGAAGCCAGCATCTCAGGAAAAAAAAAAATCCAAATTGATTAACTCTTTGGAAGAAATTTCTCATAAACTATTTTATCACAAGTACTACTCTCAGTCTAAACTGGTTATTCAAATATTTAGAAGCAAATACATTATTTCTCTTTTTTGAACTTCAGCTTCCTTATGGACGTGGTATAAGTTGCTCAATTTCTTTCATTTTTTTTTTTTTAATTTTTAGTAGTTTTAAAACATCCTATAAAGCTATTTAGCCTTACAGGCAATGAGACTACAGAATATACAGGAAATTAGATAAATGGAAAATAAAATAGTAAGATAATCCAGTATGAATTGCTGGTGAATTAATCATTAATCCATTCACTCAACAAGTATTTGCTGAACTTTCACCATCCATTCATGTATTAGATATTCATGTACCTACTATGTGAGGGCATCAGGGTAGATGTGTCAGATTTAGTATAATGCTTTTAAAAATTTATCCTTTTGTAGGGAAATATGGTAGAGGAGGCTAGTGTAAACGTAAATGAAATATGGCTGCTGTACTTCAACTTTAAGATTAATGGAGAAGCTTGAAAAGTATTTGGATAGAAAATTGGAAATATATAAATGAAAATACAAATAAAACGCTGAGATACTTCTGGGATGAAGGGCACATTCATCAGCAATTTACCTGGATGACATTGGACTTTGGTGACATAAAATATATCTTTTTTTTTTTTTTTCTGGTAGCAAATTTAATGCAAAGAAAACCTACACTCAAACAAACAAACAAACAAAATGTTCTCTTACTTCCAGTCTCACTAAAAATTTTTAAAAAGGCAATAGGGGTCTCACTTTAAGGCCATGGACAACGTTGTGACTGAAGTTTCCATTAGTAAATCAGGTATAAAAACAACGAAATGTGAAAAGAAGAATGTAAATGTACTGATACTTGGAAAATTGGAGGATTCTTAATTCAGCATGATACTTTTGCATTTTATGCATGTTATTAGGTATTGGTAATTTGTTCATTATTTTGGTTGAAAAATATTCCACTATATTTAAGTCATTGATTGGCATTAGGGTTGTTTCTAATTTTTTAATTATAAATAAAGCTGCCATGAATATCCCCAAACAAGTTTCTATGTCTATGTTAAACCTAGGAGTAGAATTTCTGGGTCATATGCAGGTTTATATTTAGCATTACAAGATACTGCCTGGCTTTTTTACCCCATAAATTATGTATCATTATACATTTCTACTAACAATGAGTACGTGTTCTGGTTCTTCAGCCTTTGTTTCAGTCTTTTTAATTTTAGCATTTCTGGTGGATTTCAAAGTTATTATTTTAAATTGCATTTCCTTGGTGGCCAATATTGTTGAGCATCTTTCCTTGTGTTTATTGGTTGATATTTTTAATGAAGTTTTTTTTTTTTTTCAAATTTTTGCATCTTTGGGGGGGTTGCTTGTCTTTTTATCATTAATTAATTTATATATTCTAGACAACAGTCCTTCTTAGATACATGTTATGAACACATTTTCTCTCAGAATGTAGCTTGCCTACTCATTTTCTTAATGGTGTCTTTTGATGAGCAAAAGTATTTTCCTTTGATGAAGTCTAACTTATCTTTTTTTTTTTTTATATGTGTTTACTGCACTCTGTGTTCTGCTAAGAAATCTTTGCTTACCTCAAATTATGCAGCTAATTTTCTTCTGAAAACATTATGGCTGTAGGTTTTAAGTTCAGGTGTTTGATCCATTTTTGAGTTGTTTTACATATGGTGAGGTAAGGGTCACATTTCATTTTATTCCTTGTGGATATCCTGTTGTTACAGCAACATTGGCTGAAAAGACTCTTGGATTGCTTTGAAACCTTCATCAAACAACAAGTGATCACTTAAAAGTTTCTTTATTCAGTTCTGTTGTTCTGTTTTTCACTCTTCATTCAATACTTCACATTTTTGATTGGTATAAGTTTATGACAACTCTTGCAGTCAGTTAGTGTAAATTGTCCAACTGTGTTCCTTCTCAAGTTTGCTTTGGATATTCTAGGATCTTTCTTTGAATTTCCATCAAAAAATTAAGAACAGTTTTCCAAGTTCTGCAGAATAATAATAATATGCTGGGCTTACAATTGGGATTATATAAACTCTACAGATTATTTTTCTGTAGATAATTTTTAGAGCGAATTTACATTTTATATTATTGAATCTTTCCAAACCATAGACATGATATATGTCCCCATTTATTTCAGTCTTTCATTTCCTTAAGCAATGTTTTGTCATTCTAGCATAGAAGATCTACATAATTTGTATTAAACATATTCTTATGTAACATATTATTTGATGCTATTTAAATGAAAGTACACCTTTGATACTGCCCTTCACACTGATTCTGGACTTGCTTTGACCAATGGAGCAGAAGCGAACATGTTGTAAGCAGGGATTTTGAAAGCCTCCTGTTTCTGTGGGAATCTTGCTGCTATATGAAAAAGCCCAGGCTATTCTGATGGCTGATGGGTGACACATGGTCTAGTCATGCCCTTCACCCTGGGTGACAGCCAGCAACCTCCTGACAAGGGAATGAGGTTATCCTGGACCAGCTGGCCTCAGGCAACCTGTCAACCAGCTGCAGGTGTTGAGCTAACAAGAGAAGATCAACTGAGCTCAGCTCAAGCCAGAACTGCCCATAAGAATTGGAAGACTAATGAATATTTATTGTTTTAACCCATTGCATTTTGGGGAGGCTTATTACAGACCAAAAGCCAACCCATATGCATCTTATTTCTCCTTTTATTGCCTTCAGCCTTTCTCTGTATTTATTTTGCCTGCTATTAAATTCTTTTCAGAAAGCAAGGGATCAGAAAGGGAAAAAATCTAGATAAATAAATAAAAGCTTTGTTACTCATCATATTATATTTATTTTATATATACAGCTTTGCCCATCTCAAGTATTTATATTCTGAATTTTTTTTGAAGTTGTACTTGTTAAATCTGCCTCTTCAGAGATAAACTACTAGACAAGCAGAATATTCTTAGAATATCTGATTAGTTTCCTTCTATTTCCAAGAAATTATTCTAGGGTAGTTATAGATGAACTTCCCCTATCCCTTATTAAGAAATCTAAAGAGTAGGGTTTGATGATAAGGATTCAGAGATGAGAAAATTGGTCCAAAGGGATATGAGAAAGATTAAAATGTTTATAAAGGAGTTTTCACTCTTTTCATTCACTGGCCATCCAGCCATGTTCTTTTCAGTCTCTACCATTTCTCTGTATGAAATTGTTCATTTCAGGAGAAAGTCACTAACTAGGATCATATGTATGTGGAGGTGGAGTACGAACGTCCAGAATACTGGAATATGTGGGGTGCGAGATCAATCAATAAGTCCTTGCAGTAATCCAGGTGGGATATCATGAGGGAAGTAGTGGAAAAAATACAGTAGAAATGGAAAAGAGAGGACAGATTCAAAATATTTAAAAAGTGTCATTATTGGAAATTAGTTCTGGGGAAGGAAGGAAAGAAAGCAGTCCAGCCTGACCCACCCCACGGGCATGCCTGTGATTCCTGTACCAACTCTGTGGGAAGAAGTCCAATCAAGGGCCAGTTTCCCAATGTGCTGTGAGCCATACCAACTCCTCAATATGAAGTCAGGGAATTCCTGTAAGTGATGATGAGTCCAATACATGGATGCATTCCATAAGCCAGATAACCTTAGTCTTAGCTGACAAAACAGTTCTTTATGGAGACATCTGAACAACTACTCAGCAATATTTGATCTGGTAATTTAACATAAGTTGTTGTCTGTTAATTTTTCAGGCATTTGACATCACCTGGGATCTTAAAAATGTCACTTGGAATGTTGAGGACAATCTCCTCAAAACTACCTCTCACTCCTGTTAATCTCTCCATTGAAGCTTCCCCTTACACTACCTACCTCAGAGCCTGGACAATGTTCTGTCTTGCCTTCTCCCAGCAATTATTTTTCCACTTTCCTTTGAAATTAACTTTCATTTATGTTTATGGATACCAATGTAAACTATATTCTCCTTATTTTCTAGTTCACACACACACAAACACACACACACACACACACACACACACACACACAAGTCTGAGTTATGCAACCTTGTTCACGAAGGAGTTTGCTATTTGGCTGACATTCTTCCTTTCCACATCCTTGACGTACACAATTAATACCCACAAATGTCTTCACCTCTAACTCTTCTAGAGGAAACATTTTCTTGACTATATTGTAACAAGAAAAGTAGACCCAAAAATTGCCTCTTCTCTGCTCTTTGGAGGGGGAAGCCCTCACTTTTTCACCCCCATCATTTATGGCTGCATTTCAATGGCAAGACCAGAAGGAGGAGATCCAAAGCAGTTGATTATCCTTTCCACATTCAGATGGTTGAATATGCAAATACTTTTCAAAAGCAGTCCAAGGTGTGTGATTACCTCCAATCGTGGACTCAGAAACAATGTACTTACTCACTTTCTAATGACTGGGATCAAATGCTCTTTCTCTAAAACCTTATGGAACAAGAGAGAAACTATTATTATCTCACAAGATCTCCTATCTTGCCATAACTGACATTTCCTTATTTCCCATTAAAATATTCTTCAAGCTCACCAAGACTACAATCCCTTTACCCTTCCGTTTTCTCCTAGTCTTCTGACCTCAAAGTTACTTATTGCCTTTCCCCTACAACCCAGGGCCCTTTATTCTTTATGCTCAACGCTGTATTTCCACTGATCTCAACATCCTCACCTTATCCATCCTGCATGTCCATCCTGGTGTTACATCAAATATCTGTTTTCTCAGGTTCACTCCTATGCTGTGAGTGAATAATCTATATTACAGCTAAGACTATAGCTTATATTACAGTACAATTTTGAATAGTTTCTTTTTTTTGACCTAATTCCTTTTTAAATGTGCTCTCTCTCCCTCTCTCACACACACTCTTGCTTTCTCACTCTCTTCGATTCGGACCTGATATCACTTCTTTCCCAAATCTGTTCCCTTGGCTCCAAACCTGCAGATTTAGGTGTTCTATGGTCATCCCTCCTGCTTGTTTTTTTGTCCAAAAACCTTATCTTGCTATTGTTTTGTTTTTTATCTCAGAGTGCGGGACACTGATTACGTGCTTCAACTTGGCGGGCCTGGGCTGGGGGACCTGATCAGCCCCTGGGGAGGGTGGTGGGCACGGGCGACAGCGCCCTCCGCAGCCCCCCGGGCCTGGGAAAGTGAGGCCGGAGGCAGACCCCATTTCCTCACCCAAAATACCACTGTTAGGGGAGGCTTGCCGGAGGGAACCGCCTTTTCCCCACCCCCTTATCTTGCCCGGACACTCCCCGTTGCCAGTGCAACTCCCATCACCACCAGTGCGCATACATTGTTGCCAGACACCGTTACCGGAGCAACTCTCGCCCCTTTTCAATCAACCTCCTCGCCCTCTCAGAACCAATCCAAGCCTTTAACCTCTACAGCTACCCCGCCCTCTAAACGCCCGATATAAGCTTGTACTCTCCCCTAATAAAGCTCTCGCTCTCTTAGCTTCTTCACCCTAAAAGAACCGTGTCCCGCCTGTTCCTTTCTCGCCGCCCTCCATACTTTGCACGCCACCCCGCCGGGGACCTGGCCAAGTCCCCCGCCTCGCCCTCGCCTCCGGGAAAGAGCCCCCGCTGCCGGTACCCTCCGAGCAATCCTGGGAGCCTAGGATTTAGCAACCGGCCGCCACCCCCCCCCCCCAGACGAATCAACTGCGACCGCATCAGAGAAAGAAACAATCAGTTACCTAGTCTTCTAGGAGGGCACTTCAGAGTAAATCTAGAGCTCCACTACCCATGACAAGTATCCAGTCATTTAACTACTGCTTTAAATAGAAGTTCCAAACAACATCTAATATTTGCCTCCCTTAAGTCCCCAATATAGAACATTAGAATATTAGAATATTAACAAATTAATTATGATTGCTTAGTTTATGGCAATGAACAATTAAGAAGTACAAGTATTCTGACCTAAATATAAAATTAAACTATTACCAATATGACCCAAGTCTAAAATAATTATTTTCTTATGGCATCTGAAAATGCAATTACCAAGGTAAAATATGTTGGTGTATTTGAGTTTACAGATTTCTATTTTCCCTTTTCATGTAGCTACTTTTATATGTAAAATATTCCTGTTTCTCTTTTATGAGGCAGCATGTTTCAACATGTTCTGATCTCTTGACAACGTGTAATACCATTTCTGTTTCCAGTGGCCTTTAGCAAACCTATTATCCAAGTTGGAAAAACAGCAAGTTGGCATTTTTTCATGGAATTCTTTGAGTTGATATGCATTTTATTTTACTTAGAGGCATTTTCTTTCTTGACATTTTATGCAATTCTGATCTGGAAAACAAAACATAAAATCACCACAAGAAGTAAAATATCATTCCTATGGATCTGCCTTGAGGTAGTGTGATGCACAATTTTCCTTCTAATATGAATGTCATGTTACATTAGCAACACTTCCTAAAATAACTTATTTCATTGTTTTAGTAGAGGTATATGAAATAGTTAGATATCGAAAGCAAGCACTCATGATTATCATATCATCTTGGGCATACTCATTTTTTGATGGTTATATATTAATGCTTACATTTGCAAAGCACTTTACTAACTCACAAGAGTTATATTTTTTGAACAATTTCCTTGCCATTTAAAATAAATAAAATGTTGGCAAAAGTTTTAGTTAACATATCAAGGACTCTGCAATCTATTTTCCAAGAGGGATTGTATTTCTAATCCTTAATAAATAAACAAAAGTCTCTAGAGATTCTTTTAATCATTATACCATTTGAGACTTACTATAGACATTGTGTCAATTCAGATTTAGATTTTCAGATTAAGCATTCAAATTGCTATTTCTTTCCTCTTAGACATTGTTCAATGAATTAGACACAAAACTTGGGTATGGCATAACTTCTGAAAGTGATGTTTCAGCTAGAAATGAGTGAATGAGAGATTATTTTGCTCTTGTATTCTATTATCATGAAATAGAATTTTACAAATCCAATACTATTATATATGTATATATTTTTAAGTGGCATGAACAGGAAAAAAAAAAGAGTAAACATCTAAGTGTTTCAATTAATACTCCAATCGTACAAGGTTTTTTTGTTTGTTTGTTTGCTTGTTTTTTACTAATTATGAAAAAATCATCTGTTCCTCCCCTGTTATCAACTACTACTGTTATCATAATGAAAAATGAAAATAAAAGTAGCATATGCTCAACTTTGAATATAGAAACTATACAAATATTAAGGGAGGAAATGTAAATTATCAATCACTATTCCCTTCTGAGAAAATATCACTATCAAAATTCTATGCTATGAAATGTTATGTAAGGAAGAAAAAGTAGACACAGAAGGCAATGGAAAGCTAAACTATTAACTACGGTGGTCAGGCATCATTCAAAGTGATGTGGGTGAGGCTTGCCCAGCTGGTATCTGGGCATCGGGCATTCAAGGCAGAAGGAGCAGCCAGGAGAAAGGTATCAGGAAGGATGGTGTGTGGTTGAGCCTGAGGAAAAAGAAGGAGGCAAAAGTGGCTGGAGCATTATGAGCAGGAGTTTGAGAGTTGGTTTCTAGAGTGGAGATGGGTTGAGAGTTGGGTTTTGGAGTGGGGAAGGCCGGCAGAAAGGTCAGGAAGGGAGTGGATGGCTGTTGCCCAAGATTGTTGTGCTTTACTCTGAATTAACTGGGAATTCACTGAAGCCAAGGGGAAATGAATTCTGAGACCAGAGTGCAATGCGGGAGAAAGGATGGAGTGTTAGTGAAGAGAAAGACATAACATTAAATTAGAGGTCATTATATGCAGATGTAAAACAAACAAACAAAACAACAACAGCAACAACAACAACAACAAAAACAGATTTAAGGGGCAGAAAAGAGAGAAAATTCCTGATTCAAGAGTATCATGAAGAAATCTGTGATCCAGCTGCTGCAATTACAGCAGGATTTTAAAAGAGCTGAGTCAGTCCAGATATTTTCATATTTCCTACTCGAGGAATTAGACTCTCAAACCTCCCCAGGTTCTGTTTTAATTTATACTAAAACTATAGCTTATAACATAAATATACAATTGTAATAAAGCAAAGATTGCTCAAGTAAGTTGTGATGATCTATTTGATTGTTACTTTTGAGATCACAATTTTATTGTTTTGGGGATATTTTGCTTTCCTTCTATTCAGCATGGATTAAGCATGCCAGATGTTAAAAACACCTCATTGATTAATTGAAAATCAATAGAACATTAAAGTTGAATAAAGATGCAAATAAGCAAAAACAATTCTTGTCTCTTAGTACCTACTATAATATGCTTCAAGAACTTGAAAGTTTTTGTGACTTTTTGTGTTTATGATATGGATGGTTCAGTAAAACCAGCTCTCAGTGTACAACTCCCAAATTCTCTGGGAAGAGAAACTAATTCCAGTCACCTATAGCCATGAGGCCAAAGCACATGCTTTTGTGGTTTTTGTACCAGAACAATTTTCTGTTGTCAATAATGACAGGGAAAAATGTATTGAATTCAACTGATTTAACAAAAATATAAAAACTATTTGTATGAATCCTTGTCAAGGATTTTTAAAGAAATGATTAAAGGGATACCAATATAGAAAGCATGTTTTAATAGTTTAAAAAGTGAAGGAATTGGAAAACTTTTAAAGATATTCAACAGCAGCTTAAATATTAAAGAGATAGGAGTCAAATCTAAAAAGAAGTATTTTTTAAACTTAGAAAAAATACCTTAGGCAACAATTTGAAAAAAGATGCTATTGTGAAGATAAATATCTCTGAATTATGATATAAAAGGAAACTAAAACAGTGTTATAAAAAGAGAAAATATTTAAAAATAAATTAAAAATGAAAGAAAGGCAGGCAGGAAGGAAGGAAGGAAGGAAGACAAAAGAAAGGAAGGAAAGGAAGGAAGGAAGACAAAAGGAAGAAAGGAAAGGAAGGAAGGAAAGAAGGAAGGAAGGAAAGAAAGAAAGAAAGAAAGAAAGAAGGAAGGAAGGAAGGAAGGAAGGAAGGAAAGGGGAAGGGAGGGATGGAGGAAGGAAGGAAGGAAGGAAGGGATGGAGGGAGGAAAAGAGAAACCCTACAGAAGGTAGGCAAGTGAAAAAGCCATAGTCTTGGCTAGACAAATTTGATGAGAACCCTCTGCAGGTTGCAGTTGACACTTTGGAGCAGAGAATAAAAACTGGCCTGTGTTTTTCTCACAAGCCCTTTCTGGGTGGCAGCTGATTTATCGGACATGGAGTCCACGCTATTCCTGATACAAAGGACCGCACACTTGTCAGAGAAACATCGGTTTCAGAAATTTAGTGTAAGAATGTTTTTTGCCTTAGAGTATTGGAAATCTCCAATCTTGAAATGTTAAAATAAACAACAATAAAGGAAATATATGAAAATGCTTTCTCATGGGATAAGTCCGTGTCCATTTCTGTTCATTATTACAAGTTTGAGCATGAGCACTTTCTGTATTTTTTTTAACTCCCAAAGTGTTCAACTCTAGTTTAACATTATTGCATAAATTGATCTGTGCTTTTAAGAGAAATCCTTTTAGCTGGGTTTAAGTCTTGATTTATACTTTTAATTATATATGGCTTCCTGAAATATTCTCATTAAATGCTGAATACATAAGCTTATCTTTATGGAGTATTTTGAACCATTGCTAAGACCTTTAACCCCCAAGGAAATAGATAAAAGAGAGATGAAACAAAGCAGGAATTTTTGAAAAACGTGTATAGGGCATGTCTTCAGTCTTTGGGTTTCTGGATCAAGGAGGAATACATTCAAGGCTATTATTTTCTGGATTCCATTTTATTTACTTTTGGTAGTAAAGATATTTTATTTCAGATAACTGGTTAAGATATTCACTACATTTAATTTCAGTCATAACCCAAATTGTCAATCCTGACATATGTTTATGGAAATATGGAGATTATGATGTATTTATAAAGTATGTTTCCAAATTTATTTGGGTTGAATATTTTCAAGAGGAGGGAGAAACACAGTGTAACAGATCAAATCATGTCCCCCACAAACACAAGTCCTAACCCCTGGTCCTGTGGCTAGAACCTATTTGTAAATAGGATCTTTTAAGATGTTATTAGTTAAGTTGAGGCCAAACTAAATCAGGGTGTGCCTTAATCCAATATGACTGGAGTCCTATAAAGCAGAGGAAATTTGGGTACATTCAGAAGGAGACAGAGGGAGAATGAAGTCCATCTGAAGGAGGTAAAGATTGAGTTATGGACTGTCGGCAAGCACCACCAGAATCCTACAGATTTCAGAGAAAGTGTGAGCCTCCCGATATTTTGGCTGGACTTATAGCCTCTGAAACTGTGAGACAGTAAATTCCTGCTTTTCGGTAAGCCAACTAGTCTTTGGTAATTTGTTACAGCAGCTCTGGTAAGATAAGGCACCCAGTCCTATGGCTTCCCCATGACTCTTCCATGGTTATTAATAAGGGGGTGTTCTGGAGGTGTCTGATGAGAAGGATGTGTAGGAATAACATTCTCTTGCTTCGTTCCCAGAGTAAGCATACTTGGGTGAATGCCCAACAGCTGTTGATCCTCAGTCAGCTTGCATCACTTAGTAAGACTTTAATTTCTTCAGAGTTTCTTATTTAATTATATTCCCTTCAAGAATTCTCCAGGAAAGCCCTTCTACCTGAGAACAATATGCTTGTAGCTTTGTTTTCCTCAGTTAGTCTCGTTGTGCCAAGCATATAGAAGCTTGTGACCATGTGATGATGCAGATGGTTTACAGGCCTGGGGACACAGTGCAGTCCTTGAGCATATGGTTTGTTTCAGTGTCTGTTTGTATTCAGAGAATCCACATGGTTTCCATACATGGCAAAGGCTCAATATATATTTCATGAATAAGTGAAGGGATGAATGAACTGTAATGTTTTTTTACTCCCTCCTCTCCTCTTACCACCACTTAACACTATTTTTTTTCTTTTCCTTTTGTTGAAATGTAGCTCTCAACATGGTCCAAATTAAACAAAGCCATGCATTTTTCCGTCACGCAATTTAATTATATTTATCTGCATATCTGTGATCACTATTGACCAACTATCACTTATCATTAATTTTCCCTGAGTTTATGTGGAACTAGTTACTGGACCTGGTAGTGACTGAGGGCAGAGATAATATAGTGCTTTCATACATGGATTTGTAGCATCTAACCTATTGGAGATCATGCAGACTCTTTGGTTAGATATCTATTTTTGGCTGAAACAACATAAGCCTACATTCTCTTCCAGGCTACTTCTCAATGGCACTGTTCCACACCTTTATGAACAAAGTTTTTTTTAGATCAATCATGCACATACACACATACACACATATTCTTTGTTGGATCCAATAGCTTCTTATATGGAGGTGGGAGCAGAAAGCAGAGTCAAGCCTTATTAAGAATTTCTGGGAAGATCTGAAGTCCATATTGAAACTGTGCCACCCACAACAATGTAGTTAGCCAATGCAGTTGAAGATCTCGATATTCAATTTTTTGGCATAAAATATGTATAGAAAGAATCCCACCTCCTTATTTTTACCATAATACACCTTTACTTGGCAATAACTCAATAACTTCACCATGGAAACATGGGACATCTGATTTTTTATTTATTAATATGATTAATTCATATATATATGCCATTTAGAATCTGAAATACGTAATTAATAGAAACAGTGAGTCCTATCTCCGTCAGACAGTTTAAAATCAGTGAAGGTGTCCAACATCTTCATTCTGCCCTTTATTTAGTTCTGTCCTCACTGTCAGTCTACAGTTAAACTTCCAGAATCCCTTTGTATTTAATATGCTCCATTTGTCTCTATCAATGTATTATTCGCCTTTCTTCACCTTGTGCAGGGCCCCTAGAGGTTTATCCTTATGGATTGCATCAACTGGACTCTGAGGGATTTCCAGCTGGGATCCTTCAGTGGGGAACACTATCAGGATATCACATGGGTAGCAAGTGAAATAAGGGAGGATATTTTCCCGTGGCTCCCTCTCCATCAGGACTGTGTGCTGGGGTCACCTCAGTTCCTGTGGGGCAGCTGCTTCTCTGCTACAGCTCTCGCTCTGGAAACTGTCACTTCCTTTGCTCTCTCAGACAGTGATGATGGCTTCTTCCTGCTTCAACACTTAAAAAGTCCCTTCATTTAATTCTCCTCAAATACTCACTTTGAGGCACTATTTGTTTTCTGACAAGACTGAGAAGAATGCTTATGTAATCTTTTGTCAAATTCTGTTTTTTAATACAAGCAATGCATTCTATTTTTATATCTTACATACATCAGCATCTTCCATTTTATAATAGACTTGGGCAAATTAGTGAGATCAGTGCATTTTAATTTCTGGATACTTAATCCCACCACCTTATTTAACTAATTCCCACATTGACCCCCTTTTCTTCTTCCAGCTCTGAAAAACCCAGTCTGTTTTATTTTTTCACCTATTGCATGGAACTTTGTATTAAAAGGAATGATGATATGAAGACTCTCCTGCTATTTTTAGGTCTTGCAAGCAATATAGCCGTGGAAGAGTCTTGGCTGGATTAAATACTCTCCTTGAATCTTATTCATAAACTCAAGTCTGTTGGGGGCAGTTCTACTGTATCTATATAAGTAGATAATAAAAGATTAACAACAAAATCCCTGGAGACTCAGCTGTGGATAATGTTTGAGTCTGCGAGACAGAAAATAATGTATGATCAATGATTGTTCTACATTTAGGGAGAAATTCTAAGGTCTCACTGCACATCTACGTTGTCTTTTTTCACACAAAAGTTTCAGGGAATAACAAACCTTTCCCACAATTTCTACTGAGGTCAAGTATACTGAGAACAGAAGGAAAACATATCTACTGTTCATAAAGAGGATGAAATCTAAGTATGATGTCATGGAAAATTGGTGAATCAGAATAATTTACAATTATTATTCCAAAACTTGATAAAAAGTTAACAATTTTGGCACAAATGAGAAAAAACACAAACCTGCTACAGGGTGACATAAATAGAGGAGATTTCAAAAAAAGACCATTATGTAGCCAACACCCTAGCAAAGAGGAATAATGTGGGGATTATACCCTACGGTACTTGTGGGTTCTATGTTCTGTGTTTACGTGGTTTGCTTAAGTTAGCTATTAGGTTAATTATTGCATGGTAAAGCCTTCTTCCCCAACTTTTCTTTTTTAGTTGTTGTCCTTAAAACTATCTCCCAAACATTAAAGTCAATTGAAAATTAATATAGAAAGAAGATAGACTGACAAATAGAAACATAGTGAGAGAAGCTGATGAATAATTTTAAATATAGTGAGCCCCAGATGATAGCTAAAAAAAGGTTTTCACACCCAAATGTGAAAAACAGTGAAACTATCTAACACTATACAAGGTGTATGGAGGGGCAAGGCTTTGCTAGAAAAGTGAATTGGTATATCCTTTCTGAAGAACAATTTGATAACACAGTGTTGTTTACAGCAATAATTTTTAGAATAATAGTTCTAAAAAGTAATAATAACTTTGATATATATATATTCCTATTCCTGCAGTGCTTCTTTACATTGTGCCAACAGATATTTCATAGAGTTGCTAAAGAAGTATTTCTTAACAGAATAAATGAACAAATCACTGCTGTCCATAATTCTGAAAATTATTTATAACCTAGGTAGATGAGGCTGTTAAATTACCATTTCAAAGTATATGCAGAAGAGCACATAATTTTGTCCTAAATATTTTGAGTGGGTAACCTTTCTCAACTCTGCTACCCTCAACTAAAGAGAACAAAAAAATTTGATTTTGTGGCTTTACATGGATATAAATTATACATGCACTGCATAGAGAAGCTGTATAATACTTATAAGAAGTTAAAAGATTATAAATTTTATTAAATTTAATATATTTAAATCTAAATATGAGTCACCACAACTGATTTCGCACACTTCACCAAGTCAATATTTTTATGTAATCACAGGATTGCCTGCTGAAAAAAAGTCCAATTCCAGTTTGAACACAAATAACTCCTATAAATGTAATCATTGTTTCAAATCAGGATTATTTTTTTCTTTTTCAGTTATATTTTTGATTAGTACATTTCTTTTTGCTTCAAGTCTCTGTAGAAGGAATAATTTATATAGATTAGGATTGATGGATATATAGAAAGATTTATGGATAGAAAATCTCTATAGCCTCTATATTTTTGTGATTTATTCATTAAAATTACATTAAATTTATATTTCTCTGATTAAAATAAGACCAGTCTTCTAAATGCCAGTTTACAAATCTTCTATATTTATATTTAAAATTCTTTGAGCTGTCTACCATGGCTAAAATTCTTCTTCTAGTCCTAATCCTTTTATTATTTTTCATGAGGAATAAAATAGTTTCAAGCACATACTTCATGTGTAATTGTAAAACAAATAACCTGTAAATATACTGGTTCTCAGTGTGGTTGAACTTTCAATCATTGGCCTATTCCATATTTTGGTGATGCTCTAAGAAACTGAACTATAAAACAAGGATGGTGTGTGTATGTGTGTATGTGTGCATGTGTGTGTGTGTATTTTAAATTCTTTCCCAAAGCATGATTGACTCGATTCTAAAAATGATGGATGACATATAAATTCTTGTACTTATGACATTGGTAAGTGCTATGTTTGTAAAACAATCATTTCATTGCTGTTTCTTTTTCATTTAAGCTTTTCAAATTGTTACAGGTGATGTAACTACTTGATTACTTTTTGTAAACATGATTAACATGAATATAGTTGACTGTAATTGAATTTTACCTAATAACATACAAATTGCAATGAGAAATGGGATAAGAAACATGATTTTAAAAATATACATAATCAATTCTTGTGCATCAGCTTGATTGGCTTAGTTATCACACTTGTAATGATATCCTAAAGTTGCTGAGAAAAATAATGAATTTTTCTAATGTTTAAAAATTATACAATTGAAAGAGCTATGTTGGACTGAATCAGACAGCTTGTCAGAGTGGATAAGACAGACTCTGGAGATAGACTACTAGTGTTCAAAACCTGGCTTCTTCCATTACCATCTGGGGACCTGGGCAAGGTACTTCTCTAGATATAATGTAGCTGGTAAAGATACAATTGATTATTTTAATATTTCTAATATTTTATGACTTTTGTTTTATTTATCTGGTTAATGGAAAGCCACAAGTATTTGGCAATTTAATTTATTTTCTAAAAATAATATATTTATGTAATTTACATGTAAACTTTTTTGAAAATGTCGCTTTTCATAAACTATGATATAAAAATACAATGAATTGTGCAAAAAACTCTCAACTCAATATTTTGGATCAGAAACTGTAAATTAATTCACTTACTAATATTTGGAAAAAGATTTATAACAGCAAAACCTGAAAAGAAAACAAAACCAAAGAAAATTACAATCATAAATAAAGAAAATGATTCTCAAATTCTGATATTATTTTGATAACATTTGATTGTTGTTGAATTACACTGAATTTGTTTTATGGAAATTATCTTTCCTCCTGCTATTGTGTATTCAGTTTTATCTTTATCTATAATTCATGATACCTGTTTGGAAAGCCTGGGCATTTGGTTCCAGGCATAGCAGGAAACTACTTGTCAGAGATCCCCCCCATTAAAGAAGCTCTTTTTTATATATCAAAGATGAAATTTTGTGACTTGTGATTGCCTATTTGAACTGAAATTAAATGCCCAGCTCATCTTTATTGGAGCCATAAGATCTTATATTCCATTACGGTCTAATGATGGTGGAAAAAGAGGTACTCTATCTAGGTATTAGATTTGAATTAGTGTAGAAGACTTGCCAAATTCTTAGTGTAACACTTTCCTCCATGTTGTTGCAAGATATATTTCTATATAGTTTAGATGCTAGGGTATTAGAATAGCTGGAAGGAAATAACTAAAATGGTGGAACAGTAGCCTATAACATTCTTTGAAATTTGCTCTATAACTATTCTTTGAATTGTGCTTTGAAAGTTAGCACCTTTCTGTATATATCTTATATTTCACAGTAAGGAAAGAACTGAAACTATGGAAACGTAACCCCTAACATTTTTTTGAAATTACCTATATAACTGCTCGTTGAGCTGTATTTTGAAAGTTAACACCTTTCTGTATATATGTTATATTTTACAATAATGGAAATAACTGAAATTGTGGAAATGAAACCCTTAGCATTCTTTGAAATTTGCTAATTACTTGTTAAATCATACTTTGAAAGTTATCAGTATTATGTAGATGTATTAAAGTTCACCAAAAAATGCACTAAAAAGCTATATATCACAATGTATTAATACAAATATTTCAGTAACTTTTTTGGAAAATGTTAACAATTAATCTTAAAACCGACCAATTAAACTAGCCGGATAAAAGCAAAATCACATCTGTATAATACATAACTACAAAAATTCCCAGAGAATTAAAAATTTCACTGTAACATAAAATTTAAAAACATCATATTGGTAGTGTGATGGTTATGTTCGTGTGTCAACTTGGCCAGGTGATGGTGCCCAGTTGTTCTGGTCAAGCAAGCACTTGCCTAACCGTTACTGCAAGGACATCTCATGGCTGGTTGATAAACCAGAAGGCTGGTTTATTAAATCATCAGTCAGTTGATTACATCTGTGCCTTATTACATCTATGATCAACTAAAGGAGTATCTTCTGCAATGAGAGAATCCAATCAGTTGAAGACTTTTAAGGAAGAAGGGAGAAATTTCATTTTATCTTTAGCCGGCCAGCCTCTACTGGAATCAGTAGTTGCCCACTTGTGGCCTGCCATACAGAATTTGGACTTGTGCATCCCCACAGTTGTATGAGACACTTTTATAAAATCTCACATTTACAGATATCTCCTGTTGGCTCTGTTTCCCTAGAGAACCCTGACTAATAGAGTAGGTATTTAATGTATTCCACTTTTAAAACATTTAAAGACAGAACCATAGAGGAAAAGATTGATAAACTTCACTACATAAATATTTTCCAATATTTCCAAAATAGATAGTTGGATAAAGGTGCATATATATAAATAAATATATATAAATATATATACAAATATATATATTAATTAATATATTTAGTATGTTCTTGAGAGCTGGATAAGTAGAAAAATTAGTATAATTCTTTAGCTGGAAAATGCTTAGTATAGTCTTCAGTAGTCAAAAAAAAGTTTATTGTGATCACTTCATTCAAGCAGCGTTGTTATTCTAAGCATAGAAAACCTTTGTTGAAATAGCTTTCTATTAATCTACTCTCAACAATAACAAACATGTTACTCTCTGTTCCCAGGAACTCTCTCAGCATTGCCTGCAGGAGATGCATGGGATATCACTGCATGGTCTGATAACCAGCACCTTCTCTCCTTGGAAAACAAGCCTATATGAGGGGAGGATTCAAAATAACAGGAGACTGATCAAATAGTTTTTTTCTCTTCTACTTTTTCCCCCTTCTGCTTTCTTCTGGCCATTTCTTTGTCTGTTTGGGTTCATAAAAGCCCAAACCACTCTTCTCACTCTGAACTGGTCTTGGAAAGATTTCTTTCCCCTTCTAGTTCCTTGTTGATGCATTTTCAATAAACTCACCTTCTCACCAAAGCAAAGAGACTTGTTTCTCTGTTTGATATGGGATCAAGCAGGCCTGACTATTTAGGACTGTGTTTTCTTACAGTAATTCTCTGATTAAAAGTTTTGGAAACTGCAGAGCTTTATATAAATATTGAAAATGCTTTATTATTTAATATTTAGAGCAACATGAGAAAGAAGTTCTGACAGGATAGGGAAATCAAATACAGATTACAAAGTCTTATTATATTATGGTTTACACAGAAGTGACTATAGATGTTATTTCAAGGAGCTTGTTAATGAAAGAAAGAGAGAAAGTAAGATTGGCGAAACAGCCCTTTTAAAAATTTAGCTGTTGACTGAGCAGAAATAATATTTATAACATTAATATTAATAATAAATATATAACTTTTATAATTATTTATTTAATTATAAATAAAATTATAGGTGTACCATTTGAAAAATCAGATTGTGGATATGTGCATCCAGCACTGTTCTAGGCATGAAAATACAGGAATAAAAAATTAGACAAGACCCAAATTTTCTAAGAGATTACAAATTAAGGGATAAATAATGAAGTTTGGTTCAATAAGTGGTTGGTGTAAGGTTATTTGGAAAACTTGTAGAGAAAAATTCCTGCCATCCCCCCCCCCAACACACACTTTTTTATGTAGATGAATATGACTGAAATACATTTTTAGATAAAGAGGCAGCAAATTGCAAAATTTCTCATTAGGTGACCTCTAAATTTCCAATAAAGTACAATGCAGGGTCATCTCTACAAAGTAAGGATAAGCAAAACATTCAGAAAGTGACAATAATAGGAAATGCCAGGAATTTGCTAGAGATCAGTAAAAGAGGTTCTGAAGGAGAGAGAGGGGTGTTGGGTTGCAAATCATGTATTTTTAATACCATAGTGGTTCCCTTTGGCAATATGTAACACCTTGTGAGCAGTAACAACAACAAACACAACAGTAATAGGTGAATGTCTGATCAACTCAGGCTTTGGGACTGAAAGTACAGATTGAAAGTGGCAAACAGAGAAGGAACTGATATTTGTTGATGGCAGCATGGATAGACTATCAGAAACCAAATCTTTACTTTCACTTAAAAATAAACTGCTGCCAAAAGTTGACTAATATTTTCTGAAACACATATTTGTGGATAGCAAAGCAGGAGTTGAACTCATAGCTATTCAACCTCAAAACGTATTTATTTGTTCATTACACTATGCTTCAGTGGAGTTGGGCTCAAAATTACTAGTGAAAATACAACCAAAATAGTGGAGTTTTGTATCAGGTTGATGGAGGAAGGAGGTAAAATCATCAAAAGCTACATGGCTTGTGGGAATTGGACATCTATTGCACTTCTGAACAAAATGAAGTCAAAGAAGACAATGTAAGTGTAGGGTATGAGGTGTGGGAGTGCAGTGCAAGAGGAGATATTTGCTTTAATTTTAGGTTCACCATGGGACAAAGACAGACATAAATAAATATAATAGAAATCAAAATGAGCTAGAACCTGGTTTCAGTTGCTTACCAAATAGGTATTGTGAGTTTTCAAGAATAAGGGATTTGAAAACATCTTATCTTTAATTATGTGTGTATATTTTAGAATTCCCTGTAGCAAACACTGGAATTTAGCACTGGTTTTGAGCATTAGTGTCTTTGGCATTTGGCAGTAACATCCAATCATTCTTTTGACAATGAATATCTTGTTTCTAATTTTTATTGCAATTATGGCTGCTGTAAGTCAACTTACTATAGTAAAGAAATTCATAAGCTAGAAAGAAATAAAATATGTTTTACTGCTGTGTTTTTCCATAGGTTATATTTCTTTTATCATAAAATTATACTTAAGCATCTCTAATAGAAAGATGTGATTTCCAGCTACTTTGTATTGCCTGTGATCATTGTAGCACAACAGACATATTGGAAGACTGTTTTCTTCACATCAAGTAGATTTATAGCAAGTCATTACATCTACACTTGCTGAACATTTTAGAACTATTTGGAACACGGTGGACACTATGAGATGAAAGATAATAAAAGTTCAGTTAATAATAAGGCATATGTGCAAATTATAAGGATGCTTTTCACAGGCATCTGAAAAGTAGTGTCTTTTTAATAGACTTTATTTTTAGAGCAGATTTAAATTTGCAGAAAAATTGAGAGTATAGTACAGGGAGTTCCTATTATGCCCTCACCCAGTTATTGCCATCTTATATTAGTATGGACCATTTGTTATACAGAATAAGTCAACATTGATAAATTTTTATTAACTAAATCCAATAGTTTTTTTCATATTTCCTTAGGTTTTACCTTATGTTTTTTTTCTTTTATAGGAGCCCTCAGAATACCACATTATATTTACTTCTCATGCTCCTTAAGTACTCTTGGCTGTGACAGTTCCTCAGAATTTCCTTGTTTTTGATGACAGTTTGAGGAGCAGCAAATATTTTGTAGAATGCCCCTCTGTTGGGATTTGTCTTGTTTTACTCATGATTAGATGGAGTTACAGGTTTGGAGGAGGAAGACCACAGAGGTAAAGTGCCTTTTTTTTACATCATATCAAACTTCACTTTTGACCGTTGATACTAAATTTGATCAAGTGGCTGAGATAGTGTATGCTGGATTTCTCCACCTTAAAGTCACCTTTCACCCCCATTCCCTTTCCATTTGTAACCTATGGAAAGAAGCCAACATCATAGCTGACATTTAAGAATGGAGATTTTTCTACCCCAGTTGAGGGAACTGTGTCTACATAAATTATTTGGCATTTTTCTGCCTGGATAATCTGGCTCTTCTCAGTTTTATTTATTTATATAATAATTTATTTATATCAGCACAGACTATGGGATTTTATTTTATATTTTGGATTACAATCAAATAATGCTTTATTTTGTTTCACAAATTGTTCCAGCTTTGGCCATTGGGAGCTCTTTCAGTGGTTCCCGTGTCCTTTTGACATACTCTATATTTTTGTTTGTAAATTTTATTAATATTATTATTTTTTTGTATTTCCTTATGTGCCGGTTTGAATGTATTATGTCCTCCAAAAATATATTATGTAATCTTGTGTGGGCAGATGTATTAGTGTTGAATAGATTGTAATTCTTCGAGTGTTTCCATGGAGATATGACCCACTTAACTGTGGCTGATAACTCTGGATAACATCCATGGAGGTGTGGCTCTGCCCATCCCACATGGGCCTTGATTAGTTTACTAGAGCACTATATAAACTCAGATAGAAGGAGTGAGCTTGCTACAGCCAAGAGGGACACTTTGAAGAATGCACAGAAGTTGAGAGAATAGCTGTAGATGAGAGAGAGTTTGAAGATGTCCATTGAAAGCAGACTCTTGCTCTGGAGAAGCTAAGAGAGGACAAATACACCAAGTGCAACTAAGAGTGACATTTTTGAGGAACGGCAGCCTAGAGAGGAACATCCTGGGGGAAAGCCATTTTGGAACCAGAGCTTTGGAGCAGATGCCAGCCACATGTCTTCCCAGCTAACAGAGGTTTTCCAGACACCACTGGCCATCCTCCAGTGAAGGTACCTGATTGTTGATGACTTACCTTGGACACTTTATGGCCTTAAGACTCTAACTTTGTAACCAAATAATCCCCCTTTATAAAAGCCAATCCATTTCTGGTGTTTTGCATTCTGGCAGCATTACAAACTAGAACAGATTTTGGTCTCAGAAGTGGGGTGCTGCTGAGTTTGCAAATACCAAACATGTTGGAATGGCTTTTTGGAGTAGGTCTATTGGGATCTAATCTATTTGGGGTATGCCGTACTTCTTGAATCTCTAATTTTCTGTCTTTTATAAGAGTTGGGAAATTTTCAGTGAATATGTCTTCTATTACTCTTTCTGCCCCTTTTCCCCTCTCTTCTCCTTCTGGGATACCCATAACACATATATTTGTGCGCTTCATGTTGTCACTCAACTCCCTAAGACCCTGCTCATATTTTTCCATTTGTTTCCCCATCTGTTCTTTTGTGTGTATGAATTCGAATGACCTATCTTCCAGTTCACTGATCCTTTCTTCTGCCTGTTCAAATCTACTGTTGTGTCCCTCCATTGTGGTTTTCATGTCCTCCATTGTGGCCTTCATTCCCATGAGTTCTGCCATTTGTTTTTTTTAAGTTTATGAATTCTTCTTTATGGTCAGCCAGTGTCTTCTTTATATCCTTCAGCTCTTTTGCTATATCTTCCTTTACTTCATTGAATTTATTTAACATTAGTTGCCTCCACTCCTGTATCTCAGCTGAGCTATTAGTTTGTTCCTTTGGCTGGTCCATATTTTCGTGTATCCTGGTATGGCTTGTTATCTTAAGTTGTCTAGGCATCTGATTTTCTTGATTAGTCTATTTTGGAGCTTGTTTTCTATCTTTTACCTAGGGGTTTTCTTGTTGGTTGGCTTTGTTCTCTGGCCTCTTATTCAGTTCAACTTATTCTAGACTCTAACTTAGGTTCTATTTAGTTGATCAGAAATTTTCCCCTCTTGTTTTTTCTGTGTCTTGCTCTGCCTCTATGTAACCTTTTTGTGAGTGGGTCTCCTCAGATATGGTCAACCGTAGTCAGATTTTCCCAGTCTAGTGAGGCCCAGGTCTCATTGGGGGGGGGGGTATGGAGTTTTCCTGAGAATGAGACCCTCCTATGAGGCCTTTAGAATTGGTGATTTTCCTCTCCTGTCCAGCGCTTGCCAGCTCCCCCACCAGTGTAAGGAGGTGTGGAGACTTTAGTTCTCCTGGTGACTCTGATCCTGTCGGGGGCATGGCTGACTGAAGCTGGAATCTGAATTCCAGCCCCTGGGGTCTGAATTCCCAGAAGGAGGACTGCCAGTTGAGTTGGGCCTCCCTCCACTCTCCCAATCCTCAGAACTCCAGTTGTCTCTCAGGGGCACTATTCCCTTCTCCCCTGTCCTCTTTGGGGCCTCTCCAGGTAGATTCCTTGGTCAGCCTGAGTTGCCAATTAAAGACGGGGTTGGAGAACTTCAGTAGTGAATACAGAATTCAAAGACACTGTGGGTACTCTGTCTCCCCTCAAGCCCAGCCTAGTCCCTCAACCTGGGCTTTCCGATAGAAAATAACCACATATGTTACTTTTAGGTTGAAAAAAATAGAAAAGAAAAACAAGAAAAAGAAAAAAGAAAAAAAAATCCCTTTTAAAAGTCTTTCCCCAGCCTGGAAGTTTTGTCAGTGTCAGAATAGAGCATTTATAGATATGCTTTGGGCTATTGTCTGATAATTACTTTCCAACAGCTTCAGTTCCACCTCTGCCTTGGGCTATTGAAATGCAAAAAGATAAGGGGTCAGTGAGAAGCCAGAAGGGACAAAATGTAGGGGGAAAAATGGCTTTTTTGGAGTCTGGGAATGGGTGCCCGCTTTTACGTGCCCCCACTTTTCGGAACCCAGCCCTTCTTTAGCACCCCAGCTTCCAAAATTTGTTAATTAATTTGTTAATGAATTCTGCAGTTGAGGCTGGGTTGAGCCCCCCTTCTTGCCCTCAGCAGATTGCTGTTTTTTGTTTTTTTTTTCCCCCCTTTCAGGGAGCCAGCAGCAAGACAGTCTGTGAGATCTGGGTGGGGAGGGCCGCCAGACCCCTGGTCCAGGGAACTTACAATGTTCGCTGTGATCTCAGCTTTTCCTCCAATTCCAAACTTGCATCCAATGTGTGACTGGTTACTGGAGACCCTGAAAACACTGTTTCATATGGTTCTTGGGTAATTGCCAGCTGCTCTAGGGGAGAGATGAAATTCTGCACCTCACCACTCTGCCATCTTGCATGGAATGGGTTTTTAAATGGATAAGGGGAAGATTCTGGAAGAATTGTGAGGAGGTTGATAGAAAAGGCCTAAACTGCTTTGAAGAGACTGTGGAATATGGACTCTAAAGATACTTTTGATGAGGCCTTGAGCAGAAATGATGAATGTGTTGTAGCAAAATGGAAGAAAGGTGATCCTTGTTATAAAGTGGCGGAGAATTTGGCAAAATTGAGTCCTGGCATTGGATGGAAGGAAGAATTTGAAAGCGATGATCTGGGATATTTGGCTGATAAGATTACAAAACCAAAATTTGTGGATATAGCATGGCTTCTTCTTGCAGCTTACAGTAAAATGCAAGCAAAGAGAGAGAAAATTAGAACTGAACTCTCGGGTTCAAAGAAACCAGAAACTGATGGTTTGGAAAATTCCAGGCTTCCAAGGAGTGGAACTTCAGAAGCTATAGCCCAATGTGAGGATTTAACCAAACATGGAACCCAGCCACCATTTCAGGACAATACAGGATTGGAGATGGAATTATCCAGAAAGGATTCGTGGAAAGTCCTATTGTGTGACGGCTTTGGCTCCGGTGTGCGTCATGTGAAGCCAACAGAATTTTTACGAGATCTTTATAGACAAAGCTGCTGCCGGTCTGGACTGGAGGGGAAAGACAAGGAACAAATTGAAGGAAAATTTTCTTCAAAGACAGAGCCATAGAGGTTGAGGTCTGGAGGCAAGGTTTCTCAGGCTGGGAGAGCAGAGTGGTCCACATGCTTGGAAAGGGTGGGTTTGCCCTGGAGGTCAAGGGTGGGCCTTCCACCTCTATGCTCCAGAAGAGTTTTGCCATTCCAGGTCCTAAACAGGGTGGAGCACATCCCCAGGGTATTGGGGAGAGCCTGGCTGCCACCCCACTGTTCTGAAGGGGTTGAGCATGTGCCCCAGAGATGGAAGAGAATCCAGGTGCTGCCCCAATGTTTGAGGAGGGTGAGGATGAGAAGGTTATCTCCCCAATGTGTGGATATGTTGGAGCACTCACCCCAGCATTTGGAGAGAAAAGGGCTGCCATGAAAGCCTTTGGAAAGGGTTGGACTCCTGCTCTTTCAAGTCCCGAGGACACAATGTCATTCTGTTAATGACTCTCACACTTTGCAATCTAATGGAGTTTGCCCTGAGGGTTTTAGGAACTGTTTTGGTCCCTTAAACCCTGTTTTCCTTACTGTTTCTCCTTAAGGCAATGGGAATGTTTATCCTATGAATGTGCTTCCTTCTTTATATTGGAAACAGATAACTTGTTCCAAATTTTGTTAAGTACAGAGCCAGAGGGTAATTTTGCTCTTGGACAGACCATGTTTGTAACTGATTTTGATGGGCTCTTGTACTCACCTGCTGTTACTGAAAAGATTTAAGTTTTTGTGGTATTATGATGGGATGAATGTATTTTGTATATGGAAAGATCGTGCCATTTTGGGGTCCAGGGGTTGGAATGTGTCAGTTTGAATGTACTATGTCCCCCAGAATGCCATTATCTTTGATGTAATCTTGTGTGGGCAGATGTACTAGTGTTGAATAGATTGTAATTCTTTGATTGAGTGTTTCCATGGAGATGTGACCCACTCAACTGTGGCTGATAACTCTGGATAATTTCCATGGAGGTGTGGCCCTTCCCATCCCACGTGGGCCTTGATTAGTTTACTAGAGCACTATATAAACTCAGGCCGAAGGAGTGAGCTTGCTACAGCCAAGAGGGACACTGAAGAATGCACAGAAGCTGAGAGAATAGCTGCAGATGAGAGACAGTTTGAAGATGTCCATTGAAAGCAGACTTGCTCCGGAGAAGCTAAGAGATGACAAACACCCAAAAAGCAACTAAAAGTGACATTTTTGAGGAATTACAGCCTAGAGAGGAATATCCTGGGAGAAAGCCATTTTGAAACCAGAGCTTTGAAGCAGATGCCAGCCATGTGCCTTCCCAGCTAACAGAGGTTTTTCTGGACACCATTGGCCATCCTCCAGTGAAGGTACCCAATTGTTGATGACTTACCTTGGACACTTTATGGCCTTAAGACTGTAACTTTATAACCAAATAAACCCCCTTTATAAAATTTGATCCATTTCCGGTGTTTTGCATTCCAGCAGCATTAACAAATTAGAACACCTTACCATCTGACACTGCAAGATACTCAGGGTCATCTTGAATGTATTTTTTCCCCAGCCCTAGAATCAGTCATTTTTCCAAGGATCCCTGGTTCCTTTTATTGTAGAGTAGTAGGTGTTCTTAATTGCTAATGGGGCATCACTAGTTATAGGCCCTCTTATTTCTTAGTGCAAAGAAATATATATGTATACTTACCCAAGTATATACACATATCTATAAATGTTTCTGTATATAGCCATCTGTATCTATAGTAAGTGAAATATGAGTTCATAATGATGTCTCCTACTTTAATCCATCACAAAAAGGGTCATTCTAGCCCCTGGCTCCCACTGTCTACCAACTATTTACTTAATATTTACAGTTCTCTTACCCATGTATAAAAGTATGAGAATAATTAACACATCCTCCCATGGGCAAAATCTTTATCAAAGAGAGTGCAGTATTTCAGTGGAGATGCATTTGCCTTGGGTCTTGTAGACTCCACACATGTCCAAAGTCATTTAGGTCAGCACCATCTCCCCCCACACCCTTCAGTGAGGAAGTTCCATACATTTCTAATAGAGTTAGACTGTTACTCTATTACAGAAGCCAGATTCTCACTCTTCTAGAGAAGCCAGAAATCAGTAGATTACAGAAGTAGGAGAAGTACATGTGAGAGCTCACCATATGATGGAGGATTGCCATCATCAGAACACTACAGACTTTGGAGCAAGCATGGCCTTACCAATACCTTGATTTTGGATTTCTAGTCTCGAAAACTGTGAGCCAATAAATTCCTATTGATAAGCAAACCAGTGTAGTATTTATCATAGCAGCTCTAGAAAACGAAGGCATCAAGCTAGCCCAGAAGAACTCTTCAGCTGATCCCACCCCAAATTGCCAACCCACAGAACTGTGAATAAAATCAGTAGGTATTGTTTTAAGCTAATAGATTTTGGAGTGGTCTGTTATGCAGCAAATTCTAAGTGATGCTGAAATAGGTATTAGAAATCCTAAAAAATGGGAAATTGGCTTTGAGATCAAGTCATATGTAGAGACTGAAAAATGATGAATAAATTATTAACAAAGGCTACAAAATTTGTGAAGATAGTATAATTGGGAGTCTGGAAAAATTGCACCTGTGGCAGTGAAATAATTGCCAAAATTATTGTTTGTGTAAACTTAAAAGATATGAAATGTACTAAAAAACTTTGGTTTTGTTTGGTAATCAATCCTAGTAGAATGTTGAAAGTATTAGCTGGATGCAGTTTGGGTATCCCTGATAAGGTATTTCAAGAGAAACGTAAGGTAAATAAATAATTAGAGCTTTAAAACTGAATTTAAGGAGAATATATGGGGTCATTTTTAAACTGGCATTCCAGTTTGCTAAAGCTGCTGCTATGCAAAATACCAGAAATGGATTGGCTTTTATAAAGGAGATTTAATAGGTTACAAATTTACAGTTCTAAGGCCATAAAAGTGTCTGAACTAAAGCATCAACAGAGGATACCTTCAATTAAAAAAGGTCGATGGTGTCTGGAACACCTCTGTTAGCTGGTAAGGCGTGTGGCTGCCATTTGCTGATTCTTTGCTCCCAGTTTATGGTTTCAATATGGCTTTCTCCAAAATTTCTCAGGGCTTCCATCTCTCTTAGCTTCTCTCTCTCAGCTCCTGTGCATCCTGGCTTGTTTTTCCAGGGCATTTCTCTCTAAAAGTCTGGGGGTCTTCTCTGAGCTTCTCTGGGGCAAACTCTGGGCTTCTTATCTTAGCTTAGCATCTCCAAACATAATCTCTGCATCTCCAAGAGTCTGGTTCTTTGTTGGCTCCTGAGCTCTCTTAAGGACTCCAGTAAACTAATCAAGACCCACCTTGAATGGGGGGGGTCACACCTCCATGGAAATAATGTAATCAAAAGGTCTCACTCACAGCTGAGTGAGTCACATTTCCATGGAAACAACCTAAGTAAAACATCCCACCCATAATAAGTCTGCCCCCACAAGATTGAATTAAAAAACCCAGTCTTTCCTGGGGTACATAATAGTTTCAAACCAGCACAACTGGGAAATAAAGTTATTGTTTTAATGTATACTTTGCTCAACCAATAAAAGATTTTTTAATTGAAGCAAGGCCTGAAGAGAAAGGTAAAATCCCAGTTACAGTCATATGCATATTTGGAATGAGTAAGACATTCTCAACTAGACAAATAAGTGGTCTAAGAGTCCTAAGGTGTATGCTCCATCAGCTTGAATGCCTAAAGTAGGGAGAAAAATCATCTGTAAACAAATTGTTAGTGTGGCTTTGGTGAACAGAATGCACTCAAATCAATTCACACACTATCCAAATATTTTATGAAAGCATAGGAATAAAATCACTGCCCACTTAGACTAAAACTGACTGAGATAGCTGAAAACAAAAAAAAAAAAGGCATCTAGTAATGAACTTTATTTAAAAATAAAGCAGGCAGAGAAGTTGTTCACATATAAACACAAACCATTTCATAGGGAAAAGGACACCTCTTGGAGGGCAGAGCCGACAGCTATAGAGAATGAAATGAAGAGTGATGGATTAGGGAGCCTCCTCCAGGAAGTATTACAGAGCAATGAAACAGGGAGCTAGATCCAGGAAACATCAGAGAACAGTAGCCTGGGGAGCCATTCTCAGGAGCAGAACTGGGCTCTAATGAAGGAATATTCTGGTCTTAGGTTTGTTTTGGCAACATTTGTAAAGTGGAATTTCAGAATTGCTATGAACCAATGACAGCGTCATGCCTCCAGTTCTTCTCCTTTTTGAATGGGAGTGTCACTTGCATATCCTGCCCTAGTTCCACTTTGAATCTGTCAAGGAGAGCTGTCTTGTCTTTTATGTTCAGAGACTTCTAAATCAAGAAGAGCTGCATCTGGACTTAGTTTAGCTCATCAGATGATTTTCTTCAAACATAATGTCATTGATCAGAGGAGATTCAGGTGTCTCAGGAAGTGAGTGGTAGACATCTGAAAGCTGTAGTCAGAGAACTGGCAAGAGTATTTTTTTTTTTTTAAGTGGCCACAATTCCTCCCTTCCCTGCATTCACATGCCTTTGCAATGCTACTTTTTAGCATCCCCATCGTTATTGTGACTGGCTTTTAAAAACCAAATCTGATGTTAGTGACCTTGTGGCAGATCCAAGCATTGATCCCACAAGGCATTATGTGCTCCTGTTTTGTCTCTTAGAATCCTTCTCAGCTTCAGTGAGAAAACTTGGAAGATGAAAGGCCACGGGCAACAGAGAAGCTGGTTGAGCTGAGGCCTTATGAGACTAGCCAGCTTCCAGATGTCCTGGAAATTGTTCACAGACCTATAGTGAGCTGAGTTGAGAGCACTCCACAACCTGAGCCCACCATTTGAACCCACAGACTTGTGAGCTAAATAAATAATAAATTGTTTTAAGGATTTAAGTTGTGGACGAAATCTAAGCAAATTTATAAAATGAAGTTAGAGAATTATTATGATGTGATTGCATCATGAAATGATGTAGGAAACTGATAAATTATATTAAGGCAGTGAAGTAGTGGTTTTTTGTGGACTGCAGTTTCTAGTGAGTAATTTTTTTGAGAATAACTATAGAAATTTGTGGCTAAGATGAAGTCCAGAAAATTTTAATGGGAGACAAATAACTCAAGGATATGAGAGTGTGGGGTGGTATGAGCTCCAACTACATGGAAGGAATTTGAAACCACTGGTAATGATTTTAAGATATGGGCTGGAAAGAAGACTGAGGGCTTCGTGCTAGCATTTCAAAAAATGAAGCAGAATGGTCAGGAGGTGGTTAGCTGTCTACAGTAGGGATGGTCAGAAGGACTAAATCCAGTGGAATGAACTGGAATTATCTGGAAGCTTCCAGAGGTATCTGGAAGCGTATCTGGAAATAAAGATGGCTGCTGGGACTATTTATTATATGCTTTTTAAAATACAATGCTGAATTATTTTTTATGTGATAAATGAAGAAAAGCAACTTCAAAAACATAGAATGAAGAAAAATTTAAAAATACTTTAAAGAAGAATGTCCTTTTAGTTGTTAAAAAGGTATATAGTGACTTTTCTGTATTTTACAAAATGACACAACTCAGAAATAATCATAATAAACACTCACGGGATGGCCAATTTTTCTGTTACCCTGGACTCAAACTACTCTTGAGAGAAACAACGTCCATTGAATAAAGCTCATAGGAAAAGTCTCTGTGGCCAAGGTAAGTCACCAAAATTGTTTCACACACCTTACAACAATTTCTCCCTAACCTCTTTGAGGTTGATTGATAAATGTGAAATTATACAGTATCCATCCCCTCCACCCACTTGTAGCACCAAGAGGAAAAATAAATCAAGGAAGGCTCTGAGTATATAACTAAATTGGCAGAAACAAATTGTTCCGAATGCTGTTGTTCACTAAAGCTCAAAGACATAAGAATACTTGGAATACTAATTTTCATAAAAATCACCTACTAAATGACCTTTGGCAAATACCTTAAATATTATGAGAATGTTTCCACATGTTTAGGGTTTCCTTTTTATCTTCTCTCCCCCTGGTCTGTTGCTCCCCCTCCCCCTTTCTTCTTTGGAAGAAATTACTCCTCCCTCCCTTGAATGTGCATTTGTGGGGGGAAAGCCAAACAAAGTATATTCTTCCCCTAGTCACAAGGGAGGATTTAGAGCCCAGAATGAGATACGTGTGTGACTGAATTTCCTTGGCAACAGAGACTACCCACGCCCCACCAAAAGATACCGTCTCTAGGATAATATGTTAATCAAGTAAGTATCTTTCCATGAAATAAGTTTGAGAAATGTATCCTTCAATACTACAGAATAAGACAACTACTCAAGGAAGCATCCCTTAGAAAGGGCTTGGAGGAGAGAGAGAGATTTTTGATTGCTAGGATGCAAAATGTTGAAGGTATCATGTACGGCGATTTGGAAACAGACTCCCTAGATTATAATCCAAAATGATGACACTTACTGTTTGTATGACCTTGAGTTAGATATCCATCATCATTGTTTTAGTTATCTCCTGGATAAAATTGAGATACAAATAGACACTCATAGATTTGATGTAAATGTCAAATAATTTAACATGTGTAAAATGCTTAGAACAATGCCTGCCAGTATCATATGCAAATGAAAGCATTGCATGTACTAGTTGAAACTCTTCTAGTGTGAAAATGGAAGTGTCCAGTCAGATGTTGCAGGTCAAAACAAAGCTGCATCTCTGGTGATACAGTCAATTCATTACATTCATCTTAATATCTTCAAGACCCTAAAAATTAACCTTGAGCAAGCCAAGTTCTTTTCAAATACAATCTTTCTCAGACAATCAGCATTTTTCAACAATGAATACACCCAAATGCTATCTTAATTACAATTAAATGCATACATGAATCCACATACCAACCCACACAGTTAAAAAAAAATCATTTCATAAAATTAAAACTAGATTAAAAATTTCTATCATTTAACTCATTTTATGATAATATATTTTATATAAAGTACTTACCTTGAGGAAAACTGTGCAGATTACTATCTATTTGATATGGTTTCAGGCAGGGCAATATAAACTAATACACAGTAAAATTTGGTCAGTAAAATTAATATACAAGAAAACATTTTATTAATGTGCTTTGCAAGATGTTTCATTTCAAAACTTTTTTTTTATTGATTTACTCCGTGAAGTGGCTGGATGATAGGAAATTTCCAAATAGTATGCTGTTGCATTAAAATTGTACAAAGAACAGAAAAATCAAGGACAGGTTTCATGGGAAAGTGAAATAGGACAGTCATGAGCAGAGTAGACGGAGATTAAAATCACATATAAATCAGCCACACACTATGATTGAGAAGCCTCAGTGGCAGATATACTGGTGGAAGCATGTTCTTAAATATTGTGTTAGTCTCCTTCAGTAGTCCATATAAGGAGTGAAGGTTGAATTTAGCAATCATCCAATAGAAAGGAGATGAAAAGTATATTGTCGATGCATTTTAATAAGATTGGAAATACAGGAGGGAGTCCGAGGCTGGGAAATATGATCATTAGTTCAATTCTTCTTAGTAGTTAATACTTTCTCTGTTTCTACCTCTTGCACATTTAATTTCCAAATAAGCATAAAAACATTCTTTTTTTGGTATCCATTCTTTAAAAAAAGTTTTAAAGTCTCTTTAACTCCAACTTCCCCTTTTACTTATCACTCCTTTTTTTCCTAATCTCTTTTATAGCAAATCTCAAAATATTTGTCTAAAATTTCAGTACAATTCTCCTTCTGTTTTAGTTTTCTTGGCTGCTAAAGCAAATACCATGAAATGGGTTGGCTTAAACAATGGGAATTTTTTTTTAATTCATTTTATTGAGATATATTCACATACCATGCAGTCATACAAAACAAATCGTACATTCAATTGTTCACAGTGCCATTACATAGTTGTGCATTCATCACCAAAATTAATCCCTAACACCTTCATTACCACACACACAAAAATAACAAGAATAATAATTCAAGTGAAAAAGAGCAATTAAAGTAAAAAAGAACCCTGGGTGCCTTTGTTTGTTTATTTGTTTTTTTCCTTCCCCCATTTTTCTACTCATCCATCCATAAACTAGACAAAGGGGAGTATGGTCCATATGGCTTTCCAAATCCCATTGTCACACCTCATAAGCTACATTTTTATACAATCGTCTTCAACATTCATGGGTTCTGGGTTGTAGTTTGATAGTTTCAGGTACCTACCGCCAGCTACCCCAATTCATCAGAACCTAAAAAGAGTTGTCTATATTGTGTGTAAGAGTGCCCACCAGAGTGACCTCTCAGCTTCTTTTGGAATCTCTCTGCCATTGAAGCTTATTTCATTTCCTTTCACATCCCCCTTTTGGTCAAGAAGATGTTCTCCATCCCACGATGCCGGGTCCAGATTCCTTCCCGGGAGTCATATTCCACGTTGCCAGGGAGATTCACTCCCCTGGGTGTCAGATCCCACGCAGCGGGGAGGGCAGTGATTTCACCTGCCAAGTTGGCTTAGCAAGAGAGAGAGGGCCACATCTGAGCAACAAAGAGGCACCAGGGAGGAGGCTCTTAGGCACAATTATAGAGAGGCCTAGCCTCTCCTTTGCAGCAACAGTCTTCCCAAGGGCAAGTCCTGTGGTAGAGGGCTCAGCCCATCAAACCACCAGTCTAAGAATGGGAATTTAATGGTTCACGGCTTTGAGTTTAGGAAAAAAGTCCAAATCAAGATATCATCAGGCAATGCTTCTTCCCCAAAGACAGTGGCATCTGGGGCTGGCTGCTGACGATCCGTGGTCCTAGAGTGTCACATGGTGAGGTTTTCTGGTCTCTCCCTTGTCTTCTGGGTTCAGTTGATGTGCAGCTTCTGGTTGCTATGTCTGTGGCTTTCTCTCTCTTTCTCTGAATTTCCTTCTTTAGTAATAAGATTAAGACACAACCTGATTGGATTTGACCACACCTTAACTGAGGTAATGTCATCCAAAGATTATGGTTTTGATACCAAACAAAATGCGGGATTCTCTGCCTAGTGCAGGTCACAGCCAATCTATGACAGGAGAGTTTCAAAGAGAGAAAGAGTTTATTGTTAAGCATGAAGCAGAAGATCAGATGGCCTCCCATAGTCTAAGGAATTTAGGGTTTTCAATGAAGTTAAACAAGGGAAGGTGGGGTGGTTGCCTTTACAATAGCAAATATAAACAAGGGCTGGTACTAGGCTAGAATAACCATCACAATAGTAAGGATAAACAGGGTTGAGACTAGTTCAGAGAGTTTCAGAAATTTCAGGTATTAACTCTTGGATATTCTATAAGAGACTCAAAGGATAAAAGCATCTATGTAACAATTCAGTAATCATAATCACTTGTTCATTCTTAACTCAGTTATAGTTTCAGGATATATTCTATTTTGTAATCACTTTTAATTCAATTAATTAATTGAATTTGGCAACCCTTAAGCATTAATGACCCTCTCCATCTTTTTGGATACTGACCACATTCATATTCTACAAGTTTAAGCCCTTTATTAGGTTCATATTAGCTAGTGGCCATACACTCTTTTTTCCACATCTAAAGTTTCAAAAATATTTGAGAGAAAGTTCCTCAAAACCATTAAGCTAAACAGCACTCATTTATTTTCCTTATAACATCATTCACATCAATAAGCACAGCAAAGATGTGACAAAAAATTTATAATGTATATGCCATATATATACATTTTATAAATACATATTTCCAAATATTTCTCTAATTCCAATCACAATATAAAAGACATTTTAAAGAAAAATTATAAATACAGATAAACTAGCAAGATATTCTGCTTTTCTAGATAATTAACAGCTTCTATATTATATTATTACAAATTTGTGCGTTGACCTTCTATTCAATTAAGTATGCCATCGGTATATATAGGATCACATATAGCATTTCACAAATCACCCAATTAAGTATTGCTGTATGACTGATAAATTGTATTTTTAAAATTAACAAACAACTCTAAGGTAAATAGCACAATTTTTAATTTGAACGATGGTTGAATGAACAGTATATCCCAAGAACTCTACTAGAGGATCCTGATGACATAAAAGCTTAGTCTCTAGTGAGGTAAAGATATGTTTAATAAATTAACTAATTAAATTATAAACATCTATCACCTCCAAAAAATACTATGGAAAAGGAGTACAATGCCTAGTCCCTAGATCTAGCTTTCTAATACCATTTTACAATTAAAGGAACCAGGGAGGGCTCCTTGGAGAAATGTCTGATCCTGGGACTTGGGTAGGAAATACACAAAATGAGCCTGGAGTATCTTGCAATAATAGAATGAAAGGAAGTGAGAAAAAATAACAACAATAACAACAACAAAACAACAACAAAAAAAGTTGAGGATTATGTCAAAGGGATATCTGATACCAAGAGCTAAATGAAAAATTTCCCAAAGGTCAAAGCTGGAATAATTAGAGCAACAAAATATCTAAAGCAGTATTTGATTATAAACGGAAGTATAAAACTCACATTCTTGTGTCCATACTGACATAAATAAATGATTGTATAAATAGATAAATAGGGGCAAAAGGACAAATCTCTTGTGCAGATATCCAAATAATTTATGTAGATACTTTGCTGTCAAGGAAGTGGAACATAACCCCCCATACTTTAAATGTGGGCTGCACATAGTGACTTCCTTCCAAAGGGAAAAGAATGGGAAAAGGGAAAAAGTCATTTTACAGCAGCAAAAAAGCATGTCAGGCTGGTGATAAGGTGAACATTAACGGTGTTAAGTCATGTTGATACTATGTGCCTTTGATATATGTGATGAACATGGCATTTTACCTCTGTGGTCTGCCCTCCAAGAATGTATAACCACAGTCTGATCCTGAGGGAAACATTAGACACATTTCAAGAGAGGGTGATCCTACAATATATCTGACAGGCACACCTCAAAACTGTCAAAGCATCAAAAACAAGGAAAGTCTGAGAAATTGTCACAGCCAAAAGGAGCCGAGGAGTGATGCCAACTAAATATAATGTGGTATCCTGGATGAGATCCTGGAACAGAAAAAGGGCATTAAGTAAAACAACTAGGGAAATCTGCATCATATATAGGTTTTAGGTAATAATAATATATCAATATTCATTCATGAATTGTAACAAGTGCACCATACTAATGTAAAATGTTAATAAGGGAAACTGCATGCAGGGCTCATGGGGACTCTTCTACCAGCTACATATTTTTTTCTGTAAATTTAAAAATAGTGCAAAAGGGCAATTTATTTCTAAAAAAGAGTACAAGATTTAAGTACACTTAGTAACTAAAGAGCCAGACCCCTGGTCTGGAAATTCAAAGAAGGCTTTCCTGAGGACACAATAGTTGAACCAAAATCTCAAATATCTGTTACAGGTTAAAAAAAATGTAGAGGGACACTTTATAAAATAATGTATGAGGCACAGTAAAAGACGTGGGCAAAAGAAATGAGATGGAAAGGAGTGTGGTGGAAATTCAGTATTGCCTGGGAATGTTTGAAAGGGTGAACATTAACCAACCCATCCATGCTTCACGTTTCTGTGTTGAGTGATATGAGTAGTGCTCCTGGCCTCTCCCCGCCCCATCCCTCGTTATTCATGTTTTCAAATGGAAGAACCGCGAATTACCTGACTCACAGGTGGCAATCAACAGTTTACATTTCCTGATTGCACAGAGCAATCTATTTTAAATATCTAATGTATAATATATATACAACATTGTATTCATCCAAAGTTAAGATTTTGTTAAAACTGTGTTAACAAAAAGAGAGGTCAAGTTAGTTTCCACTTCTGGCTGAAGTGTCTTTTTGGAAATGGAATATAGAGTGTAACTTTACTAGGGATAGAATGGAAGGCAGAAGAACATATATATATAACAGATGTATGTAAATGCTCAATGAAGTAAAATTCATTCCACATAAATTTTAGGAAATTTAAAGAAAAAGAAAAGACCTTAGTTGGTTTTGTTTTAAGGAAATAAACAGGTGATCATATACGCTGGTTCTTGATTGTCATCTTTACGAATATTATTTTGCAATTATAAAATGATAGTGGGTTTTAGCTTCCAAAATGAAATTCCTTTGAGATAGAGGCTTATGACTGGGCCCTTGAAATAGCATGGGATATTTTCTAGTATCCTTATGCATTAACTTTCAAAGTTTAGAAAGAAGACAAGCCATAGTTTTTCAAAATCAGAAAATGCTACAGATTATTTACTGCACAGTTTGAAAATTGATAAGTAAACATTTAAACTCTTACATGCCTGATTCCAAACCCGTGCTACAAAAATCTGGCAGCTTTGTTAGGACAATTGTGGCAAGATGAATAGGAGAGGCTTCTACTTGATTCTATGTAGCAGCTACAGAGAGATTGCTGAGGCCAGTGGCAGTCAGTTTCTAAAAATATCTAGAACATAGTTTCCCTAATAAGACCCTAAAGAGTGGGTGTGTTAGCCAGTACTGAATCTACTTTCATTGATATATACAGGGCATCTGTTTTATAGTGAATTAAAGAGGGCCCTGGTAAAGAAAGCAGAAGAGAAACAAAATTTAATGAGACGGGAGAAAACCCTTTGTATATCATTGACTGCTGGGTAGCAGTTAACACAAGATGCTTATATGTTTTTTAGAGATGAAAATATGACATTTTAGCAAAAGTACATCGTGAGATTACAAAAGGCAGAATTCCCAGCTGTTCTGGTCTGTTTCCAGTAGCCATTTACCTTAATGAACTTCTCAACAAAGAAACACTGAAAAATCTTATTTCAGTGCATTTAAAAGCACATATTTCTTCAATGATTTGAAGACCTTTTCCACCGAAGTGTGAAATGGGATGTACATTAACAGTGGTGAATGCTATATTATTTATCCAAGATCACCACACGCTAGCATTTTATTTTAGGTAATGAACAATTTGGTAATAATACATCAAATCCTGCTTCAAAGACTTGGTTAAGTTGACTTAGAGTTCTTTCCCCAAGTAGAACAGACTTTGAAGAAAAATGGCTGTTGTTCGCAAGTATTTACCTGCCTTCCTTCTCATAGGATAGGGAAGTTTAGGAAAATGAAAACAAAGTCAATGCTCTCCCTTAATTTGTTTTATTTTTAAACAGTATTTTCATCAATGTAAAGTTCACATTTCCTTTACTGTTTAGTAAACATCTACCTCCATATGTAGCCATTCTTATGGCTCTATGATGCCAAGATAAGTCAAAGTGTTTTTTAAGTCCCATAATATACTATTCTTTGAGCATGTTCTATTTTAATATTTCAAATATTTTTGAATTATGTTAAAATCACTCCAATGTATCAACTTGTATCCACTCCTTAAAGATATATGTCTCAAGTGTGGGGAAAACTTGGACATATACCCAAGAGCTGCCACTGACAAATTAATATTTATATAATTTAAAAGGAGTAGTTCATTTTGTTCACCATTTAGAGACAAAATTTGGTTCAAAAGTTTCTTTCATTATTTTGATTTAAATATTATCACAGTAGGAAATTACTTTTTAATAAACTTTTAGATTATAGTAAAGAATTTTTCTCTTTCATTTGTAATGAAGTTATCTTAAAATTTTGGTTAGATGCACTTACAATTTTAATTATATTTTTTGGGAGTTTACTGGATTAAATTGGAAAACAGTAGTAGTTGTAAAAATATGAACAGAAATATTAGAATTGTGACTAGTTTGCTAGTATACCTAATGGTTTATAATCAAATGTACAATAATAAAATATTTAGTGGGTGCAGGTATGGGAAGAGCAACTCATTTTAGTTGGAATTAGGGAAAAAAGAACACTAAATTGGCATCTCCATAGTGTGCATTCAATACACCTACAACTGATAAAAAAAATTAAAAAGTACTAGTATAAACCTGTTATTGATGCCAATTCTTTGAACTAATATTTTTAAATGCATTTGGTTTTTTAAAGGACAAGTTTATATATTGCTGCTATTTTTTTTTTCTTTTTTATTGAACAGGATGAGATGGAAATGTACATTTCTAATAGAAGCAACTTCAGTGTTTCTTATTAACTTGATGAATATAAATTTAGGCAGAAATACTTTGAAATTACAAAACTTATTTTATAAATAATTTAAATCTTTATAAAACAGAAACAATTATTGATGAACATAATACTTGACTGTTAATGTTATTTATTTACTCTTAGATTACTTCTATGATAATATCAAAAAGACATCATTGTTTTCACATTTGCATAAGAGAGGCACATCATTCTGATAAAAATATTTACTCATGTCCCCTTCTTTGATGCTTGGTTTCCTTTAAAATGTACAGAATCATATTGTATGTTAAAGAGCATATTACAATAATTCAAAAGGTGTACTATGGTCTAGACATGTGCACTGAATTAAATTCTCAATGAAACTTGTATGTGATCATTATCCAAGTTAATGGATAATTTGTTAATTAACAAATATATTGATAGAATAAGCACTCCATTAAAAAAAGCTTTAATGCCAAAGGATTCTAATTAAAATGATTAAATTGCCACAATTTAAATTCCATGGAGTTAGCTGTGATTTTTCATGAGCAACAGGAGAGTCAGGAGAGTTAGGTCACCCAACCAATAATATTAAATTTAACTGAATTAATTACACAAAATATGTTGAAGAGTAAGTATGGAGAGAAAAATGAATAAAACATTGTTTTTCTTATCAAAGTTTAGTATATAGTAGGTGTGGTGGGATAAGAACGCAAGTTTGATGGAGAAACATAAAAATTTGTGTTATACCTATATTTTCAATTCATTTTGAAATTTTAATAATTATGTTTGTAGGTTAAAGGTGTGAGATTTTCCTTTTTAAGTATAAATAAAAAAGTCACTAAAACATCACCTCTCATCAAAGAAGGGGAAAAATCTGCTTTTTCTGTGATTTATTGTCCCAACTGACCTGTATGCCTCCACTCACTCTTTCCAATCTTTCTAAAAATACAAGTAATTTCCTTGCTCAAAACCCTTCAGTAAGTCCTCTTTTCTTATATTGGGAAGTGCAAATGTGTCAGGCACCATCTGTGGTTAATCCACCAACTAACAAATCTAACACTTGAACTTTGTTCCCCAATTGTGAAGAAACAATTTGTGATGGCCCAAACTTATCAGATCTTTGTCATATTTACATCTTGCTCTACCCTGATCACTTTATGTGGAAGGGTATTTGTATCCTCTTCTTACCACCATACCCATTTTACAGAGGTAATTATTCTTGATTATCTAAACTCATTTCTTGTGTCATCCCTTTAGTGACTGCTACTTCTTCCACTGCTGGCCAAGAATTGACCACATTCCCTCCCTCGAGCTTTTTTTTTTCTCTTCTTTTAGACATCTGTTACATCATCTATAATATTGTATTGCACTATTTAGTATCTGGCCATCTAGACTACAACTCATCAAGGATATGACTCTTCATGATTTATTTGCATGTTCCTTTCACCTATAGAACAGGTACAAAATAAATGTTCAATGAATAAGGACAACTGAAATAATAGTACAAAATTAAGAATTTTCTCATCATTTCTCAAGACAAGTTCAGTAAACTTATGTATCTCTGAGAAAGAATTGCAAACAAGAATTAATCCATCTTCACTGTCATTGAAGAGTTTGAGAGGTAAAAACTTAAAAAATCACAAAATAATACCAAAAATGAGTGATATAGTTGGAGTTATAGCATCTTCCTACATTCTACTGGCCAAAAGAAAAGTCTGAAGTCCAATGCCAATATCCGGGCAAAGACCTGCAGTGTTACTTGGTCAAGGGTTGGTATGTATAATTCTCATATGTCAGACCATGAAAAATTTCAATCAGTGAGTCAACTTAACAAAATCCACCCTATTGTTCAAAATATTAATTTTCCTCCCACATGCAAAGAACATTTTACACTCTTGTAAAAAGTCACCCAAACTGTCTCATCTAGTCATAGCAATAGACTCATGATAAATTTCATATGTGCATTTAGCTCCCTCTTGATCCTGAGAATGAAGAACTGAAAGTTATGTGATCTGTATTCCTCCAGCCAGAGCCAACAAACAGTTCTGGCTAGGGATGAGATAGCTGTAACAAACCTCTCCACTGAAAAAGGAGAACAAGAAATGACAGGGAACTCATTTGTATGGAGCCATTCTGAAAAAAATTTGTGTAAATGCTGCCAGATTTCCCTTTCCTGAGATAAATTTTCCTGTATTTCTTTACCCTGGGGATTATGCACCAGGGTATTGGTTTTCCTGATTCATGGATCCACTTTGCATCATTCTCCTTGGTCAAATCTGAGAAGGACATGACCTGAGAGGGATATGACCTTCTTGGCAGCTCAAAAGCTTTTTCAGCCTACTTTGCAGAAATTTGGGGTCAGTTATTTCATCACTTTGATTTGTTAACATCTTTTTTTATGGACACCTCCGTTTTTATAATTCAGGGAGATGGTTCTTGGCAATTAGTTCTCTGAAAAACTATCCATTTCTATGAGGTTGACTGCAGTCAATTCTGTGTACCCAAAGCTATGTTCAAAGTTCTTTCCAGTCATGCCTCTCCCAAACTCCTTTCTGGGTAATGGGAACATCAAAGTTTTATGAAACCACCTCTTCTATCTTTCTAGAATTCATTCTGCTCACCTGAAAGAATCTATTACATATTTTAATCCTCAGAGGTTTATACAAATGGAGTGGAAGTGACATACTTGACCTGGTCTTTGCCCTGAGGCATAGCCACACCTATGCCTTAGATTTTCTCTTATTTCTGAGGCTGTATTTCAATGACCTTACATTTTATTTGTTGGGAAACAACTTCTTTTTCTAACTCTGCAATTCCTAGTCTCTCTTTTCCTCTCTCAAGTTTCTGAGTTCATCTCTTCCATGCAGTAATTTAAGAAACACCATTAACAGACCCAATTCTTGCTATCAGCATTCCACCCTAAAATTTCCTTACCAAAAACTGTCATTTTCTCAGGTACGTTTTTGGTCCTCCAAAGTTTCCTCACATGAGAGTTGCCCAACTTGTTTGCCACAACTTAATACAAGCTACTAATTTTTGCCCTCCTTTTTCAGTTTCCTTAGTCATGTCTTCCCAAGGCAAATGCTACATATTTTAAATATTTCCACGAAGAACACTGCATTTCCAATTCTTTTCTCTCTATTATTCACCCATGCCTCAATACTCCATAACTTAAAACAATAAGTATTTCATTGTAAATCATGAGTTGAGGATCCCTTTGACTTGGCTGGGCCAGGCAGATTTCAGGTTGGGCTCCAGCCTTGGGTTCATTTCTGTTCCATGTATCTTTCATCCCAACAATTAAAGACAGCATGCTCCTCCAATGGAGAATGGAAGGAGCACAACAGGACAGTACAAAGACATGATGCCTGTTGAAGTCTTGGCTGAGGATTGCTACATTGTCCCTACTCATTCAATTGTCCAAAAAGTCATATGATTGATCTTTTTCATCAGTGAAGAAGAACTGCATACTCTACCACTAGAGGGAGGAGCTGTAAAATCACATGGAAGGGGGAGTGCATGATTCGTTTTAGTATATTGAACTCATAAAGAATAACAAGTAATCATTCAATATACCACCATAATTATGGGCATTAAATTGAACTTTTTGAATATTTGAGGAAAGTTGGGCTAGTAAAACACAGGGTAATGTGCATGTGCCTATAAACAGGTAGGAAATTGGATTTCATTCCTAATCAATATTGTAAGAAAATCAAAATATGACCATCTCATAAAATACGTAAGTGTATGGGAAGAAAAGAAACTAGATTATAGTAATGAGGTTTAAATTAAGGGAAATAATTGTTATCAATATTGAACTATGTCCCCTGACAGATATGTTGAAGTCCTAGCCCCAAGTTCCACGAATGTGATACTATTTGGAAATAGGAACTATGACGATGTTATTAGTTAAGAGGAGTCCAAATTGGATTAGGGTATGACTAATTCAATATGACTGGTGTCCTTATTAGAAGAGGAAATTTGGAGAGAGAGAAGATGGTCATGTGATGGAGGCAGAGTTGGAGTTATGCTGTCACAAGCCAAAGAACTCCATAGATCACTGGCAAGTCACCTCCAGAGCTAGAAGACTCATGGGACAGATTTTTCCATACGGACTTGGAAAGAAGTATAGCCCTGCCAGCCCCTTGACTTTAGACTGGGAGACAGTAAATGTGTGTTGTTTCTAGCCACCCAGTTTGTGGTAACTTGTTACAGCAGTCCTAGCAGACTAAGAGACTTGTTGATTTCAAGCAAAAGTTTATATTTAGGCTTTCTTTATAATGTTCAGCTAATATAACTTACATATATAGTGACTTTTGCAATATTGTTCACTGAGATTTGGGCATCCTCAAGATGAGCCTGGAGCAGGGTTTTTCAAACTCGTCACTGATGTCATTTTAGACCAGAGGATTCTTTGTGGTGGGGAGCTGTCCTGTGCATTATGGGATGTTTTAGCAGTATCCTTTGCATCTCACCAACTGCTAGATGCATCCAACAAGTCATGGCAATCAAAAATATATCAAGACATTATCAAATGCCTCCTGGAGGGCAAAAAAGGAGTTTCAAATTAGGGAATCTATTAACTTAACTCATGCATTTATAGGTCAAATTATATTTTCACACATTACATATATTCATTTGCATATGTATGTATGTTCATGTGTATGTATATGCATATATATATACACACATTACACACACATGCCCGCAAATACTTACACATTTATTTATGTTCGCTGAACTGAAAGGTGGGTGTTAGAGTCCATTGTATTAATGATTGTGATGAGGCTTTTCTTGTTGAGGAATTGTTAAGAATCAGAAGATGATGATGATAAATGTTTAACATTCCTTTAGAAAAGAATCAAATGCAAGTGTGAAATTTGTTAATTCTGGATAATTTTGAGGTTTTCTAACATATTTTCAAAATAGGGAACAATAGAATCAAAATCTCTAAAGAATAATAGTCTTTTCTTTCTGTAACCTGTAATGTATCCACGAAAGTTGACCATTACTTAATTAAATATAACATATATATGCGATCGATAAATAACTCATTACTAGGGAGTGGAGGCTTCAGATACTTTTTGACTTTGAAATATATGAATACCTTTAGAATAATGCCTCAATAGGTCCATTAAGAATTAATTTACGAGAAACATCACAAGAATTACTAAAGGTATTTCAAAATCTACATACGACACACTGGCTTGAAAGAATGTGAATTAAAATTAAATATTACTTGAACTATTAAGATAAGTTATAACAGTAATTAGGAACCATTACAGATTAAATGCTATGTTAAAGTTTATTTATGGATATATCGCCTACCAACTTTTTCTGTGTATTTGTGCTTATTATTGCCAAGATCAAAGCAAACAACCCACAAAACACATTTCATATTTGATTCACTAGCATAAATAGCACAGAGACTAAAATAAAGTAATTCCATTAAGCTGAAAGTATCCTCTGGAAAAAGAGAACACATTACTAGAAGGGAAGGATAAAGGTATTGCCTACTGCAGCACAAACACTCAGTTTTGAAGTGACTTGGCTCTACATTTTCTTTTCTTCATTATTCATATTATATATTTTGTAGAGAATAATACTTTGTCTCCATTCTTCCTTTTCCTTATCTATGTCTCTCATAATTTTAAATTTATAATTGAACATTGAATATAAAGGAACAACAATTTCTATTATCTAAGTAGATTTGCATTTCAAGTGAGAATCCATCTTCATTACTTCTATGCTGTTTTCTAGGACATGACTCAGAAGCTTTTCTCCTTTTCGTTTTGAACTTTGCTTCAATATTACCTATAAAGATAACAAGATAATGCCATACTACTTTAAAATTACCCAATTCTACTTACTGGAATGTTTGATAAATTCCTCTGCATATTTCTGATAGGACTATCTTTAAACACTCATGTTTTCTTTATAATCCAACTCAAATATAATACCTTAGGCAATTCATAGGGCTGTTATTTGGCTCCATTTCTTACACATTGCTCCTTTTGCTATTAAATTATAACCATAGTGTACCTAATTGATATTCATTTTCAATTATGTAATTATGAACTTCACATGTGTTGCTGCTTTTCTTCTTTGTTTTCTTTATTTTCCTTCTATAATTGTTTCACTTCTATGTGGAAGATGGAAGAAGATTAATAAAACATTTATTCAGAGATTTAGTAGGGACATACAGTCATATAGGTTTGTTCCATAATCACTATCTAGTTCCCAGGCTGCTCATTGAAGAACTAAGTGTTCTTATATTTCAAAATAATGATGATTTTCTCTCCAATCTTGCCACAAGTTAGTGCAATAATCCAAAATACTCTTATTTTGATGATACAAATATCCTCTTAATTTAGGCCCAGATTTTCCAGCAGCATCCTCCTTGTGTATACATTAATACCTCTGATTTCCAAAAAAATGAATTTGAAAGGGATTTTGTCCCACAGTAAGACTAATCAGTTTTTTAAAAGCAGAGGAAATAATTGTATTTATTTTTTCTAGAAAGTCATCTTTAAATCCTTGACTAAGAGTATTAATTTCCTTTTTTGTTGTTTTTTTTTGTTTTTTACCATATTTGACATTTTAATGAGCTGGATTTTGCCATCTTTGCATCTCAACTCAATCAAAAACATTTTGTGCTGTGAGAGTTACAGAAGGAAGAATCTGTTCATCTATGATTAGCCAAAGGATCAAATATATGTTAATTGTGATAAATCAAAACATGCTCTGTTATGAAAGAGGCTTACTTCAGTGCTGCTTCATTTTATTTTTGGTATTAAAAGCAAGTAAGACACTCAAGATGACTAATTTTCAAATTGCAAATGAAGTGCAGACATAATAAACAGAAATTTGTAACATGTATTTGTATTCTCTATGACAAATTTAATTTGAAACAACTAATTACAGAACTATTTAATAAGATGAAAATCAAATGTTTCTTTATAAAGCTGATAGGCTTGTGTTCCCTGTTTATAAGAAGTAAATCTTCCCTTTTGGGAAGTATCTGTCAATGAACAACTTTATGGTCATCTAACTATTTGAGACTGTATAAGCACAAATGTTGTCCTGAACTATGAAACATGCACGGTTGGCCAGGCTAACCTCAAAGATATGTAGAGAGGTGACTCTAGAAAATATTCAGATGGTGGAACCTGTACAAAATCAACAGCTCAAGTCCCATAAGAGCAGCTTAATTCCAAAGAGTCATGAGCGATATAATTTTTCAAAAAAAAATCTCTTGTATAAAGCAAACATACCTGAAGGGAAGATCCTTTAAATCTTTTTGAGTGAATGTGAGTTTTGGGATTAGAAACGTGTTTGTGTTTATGGACAATGTGTTGTTGGAGTACCAGGGAATATTAGGGCATTGGGTAAGGACCTGAGAAGAAGGGATACTAAAGCAATTTACCCAAACTGCCAAAGCAAGCAATGGGGTCCTCTGTCCCCACGGGACTTTCCTAGGACCCAAATACATTTCCTGACACATCAAAAACCAGGTGAGCATATAAAGCAGGAAGGTGATATCGATATTTCCAGGCAAAGTTTCTGCATGAAATGTAATTTTATTAACAAGTAGGTGATTATTCATTTAATATTATGTTAACGAACAACCCTGCTGGTCAAAGCAGGGTTAATTTTATAGTTGTAATGATGGTACGAAAACTCAGAGAAAACCTGAGTAGAATGGAGTTATTTTAGAATCTAGGAAAATAGAAATGATGTGCTGACTTGACAAAAAACAGGAAAGGAAATTTCGTCGCTGTGTTGATTTGACTTTACAAATGGTATGGACAGGGGCAGGAAAAAAGACCAGCTTGCCGTGGATTAGTGTACACAGGTTCATGGGGGCAGGCGATCATTTAGGAGACCATTCAGGGCATCCACCACTGTTTAGCTGAATCTCGTCTCTCTATTCTCAGAAAGCAGGCTGTGTCTCCTTTTTAAAGAACGCCTCTAAATAACTAACAAGCACACAGAAGAAATCAAATGGCAAATAAGAAAAGAAAGCACCAGTACCAAGGACATCATTGCTAGCTTAAAATGGGACACTGGTAGTCCATGGAATGCAATACAACATAGGGATTTAAACTATCACCTGTGATTTTCTAGAGGCAATGTCCTTACCTGTCAATATTTAGGGAGAGGAAATATCTCCAGAAATAGAACTTTTTGGTACCATAAAAGAGCACAAGTACTTTGAGATAGGGTCGTGACTTTTCAGTGCAGTGGGAAACCTGGAGAAAAACAGTGACATCCTCAAAGCTTTCAATTCCAAGCTCAGGGTAGATTAGAAAGTGCCTATGACTGTCCTGATTAAATCCATTATTTTTTTGAGCCACAAGGCCAAGCTTGGGATTAGACTATCAAATCCAATCCAATTATGGGAGAATTACAAAGAAAATTAATTTCACAGCCTTCCCAAGTTTCTTTGGTTAGTGTAAGTGTATATGTTGGGAAGGATTAGGACACTTATAGCAGGAAAAAGTAAATTCCAATGAATTTGAGTACTTTGATCCCCCAAATCCCATTTACTTTCCTTTGTTAACAGACTTTTCAGTTCCTGAATTCCTCACTTGTTAGGAGACATTAGTCTGAAGCCTCTACGGTGGGATTGTCTGAGACAATGTCCTTGAAAGAGAATTCTGGCTCTGCTCATTACATACCCTAATTCTTCTCATTCTTCCAGGTGCATAACTAGACTCAATCCCATTGAACCCCAGGGGGATAAGTATAAATTCTGATCTCTAAAGATATCCCACACCCAAGAGTTTTGCAAGAGTTTCCTACTTATATTAGCAGAAACAGGGGTATTTATGGAGAATGATTCTAAAGATTTTAATCCATGGAATATAAAACATAATTTTGGAAAATGGTGAATGTACTGATACAGGTGCACTGAGCTGAGGTTTAGTACACCAAGTGCTAGGTTAAGCGGTTAGAAAGGATTATAATAGTGCTTGACTGCTTGACTGAACCATAGACCCAACGGTGAGCTAAGTTCATCGACATTGAGATACCAAAATTTCCTATATAACCTGGAGCAGGGTTCAGCAAACTCTGCTCCCCTGCCTATTTGTGTAAATAAGTTTTATTAGAAGAAAGCCATACCCATTCAGTAAGAAATAGCTATAACTGCTTTCATGCTACAACTGCAGAGTTGAGTAGTACAATTGAAATTACACATGGCCCTAAAAGCCTAAAATATATACTACCTGACCCTCTTACAGAAAAAAAAAATGTTTTCTAACCTCTTTTCTAGAGAAGGGAAGTCAAAAGATTAGTGAGACAGGAATATGGGGTGGATTTAATACATATGTCCTGTCCATTCACTCCCTACTTTGTCCCATGGGAAAACCCAGAGGACATGCCTTTCAAGGTTTTGAATAAAATGCTGGAGGAGGAAACACTGGCATTCATGAAAGTCCATAGTGGTGGATCTTTCTAGGCAGTGAGATGAGGAATGGGCTCAGTAAATTCAGTCAGGATAATAGGAAGCCACCAGAGACAAAGCAAGCATTATTACAGCAATGGGCAGCAGACAAACCAATATTAAGAAAGGTCTTATCCATAGAGATCTTTGTTGCAGGTGATCATTGTGTCCTGGGACTGAAATAAAAGGGAAGTCTTTGAAAAGTTTAACTTTGTGTAAGAAAAAAAAAAAAGATATCAAAACTATACATCCGATGAACAAGGCCTGCTTTGAATCTTCACAATAAAAATAAAAACTCTGACAATTTCAAATTTGAGCAAATTTGTATAACTGTTTCTTGAATGAATGCAAATTCACATTTCTTGAAAAAAGACCTTGCTTCACAGACAAAAATGTAAGCTCTAAATCTTCCCCCTCACATTCCCCAAGACAACTGTAGCCATTTACCAGAGGGATGATGCATTAATGAAAGGGAAATATCCAGACATTTGGAAGATTACTAGATCCTGGTTCTAAATGGATGGAAATTTGTATCTACTGAAAACTTCAATATGGCTCACCAGTTGGAATAGGGGCTGATGGAATTCATGTGATTAGTGAATTTTTTACTTGGATGCATCTCACAGCAGGTCTAGTGTGTCTCCAAGGGTGATTTTTCCCCAGTCCCATAATAGAAAGTTCAAGAGACATACCTAGGCACAGGCAGATTCAGAATCCTTGTATTGATTCCATGTTCTATGGAAAGAGAGCTATTAAGGTAGGAAAGATCAATTAGAAGCTGCTAGAACTGCCTCTACTTATAAAAATAGTTTTTTGTTGTTGTTGTTTTTTAAATAACACATATACCTGGTGGTTTTGCTGAGGTGAGTGCCATCATCAAAATCTTAAATGGCATGTGGGCAAGGATTAGTTTCTATCTCATCTCCGTTAAACTTACCTATTTGGTAGAGAAAACAAAAAGGGCTCAGAGAATGACAGTAAACTGTCATAAACATAATCAGATGGTAATACCAAGTGCTGTTGATAATCCAGATGTCATCTCTCTACTAGAAGAAATAAACATAATACCCAGAAATATGGTATGCAGCTGTTGATCTAGTACATTCTTTTCTTCTTTTTTTGTTATTTTTTGCTCTTTTCTTTTTGGATCCCTGAACCATAACCTGTCAGGGAAGGAGAAGTGTCTACTTAAGAAGGCTGTTGGTAATACAGAATCCTGGGAACCATCTGAGTAAGGAAAGGGCATGAAGGGAAACTTTTAAAATAAGTTTGCACATATGATTGAAATTATTGATCCTCATACAGAATTAGCATAGGTTACAATGAAAGGGTTTGTGTAAGAAAAAAATGGGAAACTGGTTTGGAGGAGAGGAAACCAAGCATTGTGTGCTTCAGATTCAAAGAAGTGTGCATATCTGGAGGTTTTATATAGTGGGCATTGACTAAAGAAATGGCTGAATAAACCTGCTACCACGAGTGAATGTAGTGTTCTGAGATGTGGCAATGGCAGGTAGAACTTCTATAGGCCAATGGTGCCTGGAATGATGGTGGACAGTGGTGGTAGGCTATACTCTTATGCACATCAGATTTGTAGACATCTCTAAGACCGGACCAGTGGGTCCCAGTGCTGGACACCCCTATTATGTCAGACACTAGATTTTTAGATCTGTGCCCCACATCTGTGTGGAAGCAAATAGGACCTCATTTTAAGAAAAAAAAAAAAAAAAAAATTAGTGAAACCCTAAAATAAATCCAATTCTATCTTGTTGAAATGTAGTAACAATAGCAGATAGTTGATATTTGTAAGTTACCATGTCAGTACTCCTGACATTACTGATCCACCTCCTCCCGATGCCCCTTTCAATTGTCTGGATCAATAGGAAGATACTATAAAAAATGACCCCTACCTGATATCTGAAAGGAAAAATAAATAATATGTTAGAATTCAGTCACTAACAGATTTATGCTCAATTCCTTGACAACTTCTCCCTCTGAATCATCACCAGAAACACGACCTACCAGAAGGTAATCAAAGTAAGTGAACTATGGGGGCTGACAATGCAGCATATTATAGCCTCTTAAATGATGCATGGCTTACATGAAACTTTTAACTGGCCTCTGGCTCCCTGGTTTATTTGGAGAAATTAAGTATTGAAGCAGAAGATAATTCAGCAGTGGCATAGCAGTTGGCGCTACGCAAATATCCGTTAGGCTCACAAAATCAGTGAGGCAGCACCTGTGCGTATCAAGCTGATTGTTGTGATTTCACCCATATACTGAAATTTACTAGCACAGAGGTAAATTGTGAGAAGGAATGCTGGCAATATACCCTCTGTCTTTTGGATTTTGGGTTGTAACTGAAAAGATTCCTCTCATATAAAGCCATGCAGCAAATGGTTAAGAGCCCAAGCTTTGAAGACATGGTACTCAGTGTTCACATTTGATCTCAGCTGATTTACTAACTGTGTGAGTTTTGGGCAAGATACTGAATTTCCTTTTTTTTTTTTTTTTTTTTTTAATAACCTTTTACTTTTAGAATAGTTTTAGATTTAAAGAAAAGATGTGAAGATAACTCACACCCAGATATATCTATTATTAACATTTTACATTGCTATGCTGAGCCAATATTGATACATTATTATTAACTAAAGTCCATTTTGTACAGATTTACTTAGTATTTAGCTAATATGCTTTCTTCTGTTCCAGGATCCCATTCAGGATACCTCACTGTATATAGTCATAATGTTTCCTCAATCATCTCTTGGCTGTGACAATTGCTCACACTTTCTTTGTTTTTTATGACCTTCTCAGTTAAGAGTACTGGTAAGCTGTTTTGTACAATGTCTCTCCACTGGGTTTGTCTGATTTCTTCTGTTCCAGTTTGGATATATTATGCCCCCAGAAAAGCCATGTTCTTTAACGTAATCTTGTGGGGGCAGACTTATTAGTCTTTTGATTAGGGTGAAAACTTTTGATTGAGTGTTTCCATGGAAATATGACTCACCCAACTGTGGGTGAAACATTTGATTAGATTATTTCCATGGAGATGTGACCCTGCCCATTCAAGGTGGGTCTTTATTAGTTCACTGGAGTACTTAAGAGAGTTCAAGAGCCAACACAGATGCTGACACTTGGAGAGACTTGGAGACATTTGGAGACACTTGGAGATACAGACAGAAGGAAGTTTGGAGATGCTAAGCTAAGAAATAATGCCCAGATTTTACCCCAGAGAAGCTAAGAAAGACCTCCACATGCTTAGACAGAAATGCCCTGGGAGAAAGAAGCAAGAACAGACAGGAGTTGAGAGAAAGGAGTGGAAACGGAAGCCCAGAGACATTTTGAAAAAAGTCATTTTGAAACACAACCTGGGAGTGAAGGACCAGCAGATGCCAGTCACGTGCCTTCTCAGCTGACAGAGGTGTTCCATTTGCCATCAGCCTTCCTTCAGTGAAGGTATCCACTTGTTGATGCGTTTGGATTTTTATGGCCTTAGAACTGTAAATTCGTAACCTAATAAATTGTCTTTATAAAAGCCAATCCATCTCTGGTGTTTTGCATAATTGCAGCTCTAGCAAACCAGAACATGCTCCTCATCCTTAGGTGGGGTTAAGGGTTTTCCAGAGGAATCCCATATATGTAAAGTGGTATTCTCATCATGTCCTGTCAAGATACATACAATCAACATGACATATCAGTGTTGATATTAGCTTTAATCACCTGGTTGAGGTGGTATTTGTCATGTTTCTCCAATGTACGGTTATTTATTTACTCCTTTCCAAACTGTACTCTTTGGAAGGAAGTCATTTTGCACAAGTCTCAGTTAAGGGGTGGGGAATGTTATGGATTGAATTGTGTCCCCCAAAAGATATGTTGAAGCCCCAACACCTAGTTCATCAGAACATGGTCTTATTTGGAAATGGGGTCATTAGAGATAGACTTAGACAAGTTAAAATGAGGTCATACTGGACTAGGGTGCACCCTTAATCCAATATGACTGTTGGCCTTATAAGAAGAGGAAATTTGGACACAGATGGATAGGCAAGAATACCATGTGAGCACTGAGACAGAGAATGCCATGGATTTCCAGCAAGCCACCTCCAGAAGCCAAGAGAGAGGCAGGGAACAGATTCTTTCTTATGGACTTCAATGGAAGCATGGCCCTGCTGACAACTTGATTTCACATTTCTAGCCTGAGAACTGTAGGACAAAAAGTTTATCTTTTTTTAAGCCTCCCAATTGGTGGGACTTTGTTATGGTAACCCAAACAAAGTAAGACAGGGAGTTTTGATCCACCCCCTCTAGAGAAGAGTATCTACATAAATTATTTGGAAATCTTTCACATGGGAGATTTGTGTCTTCTCTCTGCTTTATTTATTTATATATCTACTCTGTCCCTTTGACATATCTCATCATTGTGTGTGTGGTTTTATTTATTTATTTATTTTTGTTTTTGTTTTTTTGGAGAATCACCTTACTTTCTAGGTCAATAAAATGTTTTAGGCTCATCTTGTATATTCTCTACCACAGTCCTCTAAAGAGCCCTCATTCCTTTATTAGAGAGCACTATAAGAAAACAGGATCTGGGAATAAGGTGAGCTCATTGCTATGGGAGAATCATTGATTCTAGACCCTATAAGGTGAAAAAACAAAGAAATATATGTGTGCATGCTAACCTGCATATAAATATACACACACAAATATATACATCCAAACATACAAGTATATTTATATATGTATTTACATACTCACATATGTATCCACCTATACCTATATTAAGGTAAACATGAGTCTAGACTATTGTTCCCAACACTAATCCATTACCACATGGGTCATTCTTTCCTTGACCCATTGCTTGACTGTAAACTTCCACTCCAAAGCTGAAAAACACCTGGCTTCTACCTTCTGCCATCCATTCATTTAATTGTTTACCTCCAGAGCACATGCAAACCAGTATCAGAATTGTTAACCTATACAACCATGGTGAACACTCTTGTCACCTAGAGGACTGGTTTATGAACCATCCTTTTTGCCTTTAGTGTTATGGTTTCCACACATTTCCAAAGTTACTTAGGTCACAACCTTTCCCCCACCCAGTTCAGGGAGATTAATTCACAAATTTGTAATACAGTTTGATCATTTTGTCACATTATGAATTCTTTTCTGTGACCACCTGATTTTCTAAATGATTTTTTTTTTTTTTTGGTTTGCATATATTAAGGTTTTCTATTTGTGATGACAAGTTTTGAGTTTTGACAAACACATAATGGATTTACCTCCTTGGTTAATGGCAAAAAACATTTGCTGTTAATGATATTTATGTTGAAATGACCACTCTAAAAAAGTGCTAAGCATAATTCAATTCACATTTGATAGAATAGAAGAAATGACAGCATGTTGAATATAAGCAAAATGCAAAGGCCTCATTTACTTTAGCTATTAAGAAAGTGGCATTCAACTCATTGGGGGTTAATTTATCAACTATGCCATTGGATCTGTCTCGCTCTCTTTAATTTGGAGAATTGTTTGGTACCTCCATAAGTTTATGAGCTGGTATGCACATAATTTCATTTTCCCACCATATCGTTTTCCATTTTCCAGTGCCTATGTAACTTTGCTCATGGAATATCAGTAATAAGTTGTCTATGTTTGTTTCAACCTTGACAGTCTGATGGTCTCCACTGTCAAAAATTTCATGGTATTCTTTCCAAAGTAATATGACCAATTTAGTTACAGTATGACTAGAAAGCATTCACCTGCAAAGAATCAAAACAAAATCAGAACTTGTCAGTAGATGGTTTATATAGTTGATCTTAGTCTAGTGACTACTGAAGAAATAAAAGATATTTTTATACTATATAAGTAGTGCACTCCTCAGCCTTTTCAGCCTTTCTGTATAGACAAGACTATATTCATTTCAGAGATAGTGTTGAATGGCTCCTTTATGGCAGGTAAACATTATCTCTTAATTGGGGTACAGCCATACAGAACGTGAGGATGTTAATTTTGAGCACTGATGCTGCCAAAACTTTTTAATTTACCTGGCACTGAATAGAATGCCTGGAATGAGAGAAAAAAACATGGTGTGGGTATGAACATTTACCTTTGAGATTTTAGAGTCGTTGTTCAGAATGGAGAGAGAAAATGGGGCTATAATATGGAAACATTAACATGGTAACACTGTACCGAAAGAGTCAAAATTTTCAACACTCTGATATGATAATCCAGACTTGGAAGAACGCCATATGAATGACATGAAGAGATGTAGAAAAACATCACACAACAGATGGTCCCCAAATCAAGGAACATTGCATACTGTAACTTACTCTTTTAGACATATACAATGAAGATTAAATTACTGGGATATCACACAATAAGGAAATGGAGTTAACATTTTTATTCCAGCATTTCCAAAACTGATTTAGCCATGAAAACATTTTTTTTTCTTTATAAGATTTATTAGCATGGAAGGCAAACCATTTTATAAAATGTTAAAGCAGGATAAAATGAAGTTCCATTATATCTTTTACCTCTGAAGCTGGTTAAGTTTTAAGTATTATCCTTTTCCCCATGATTAAACTTAGAAAAAAAACCTAAGAAAAAATCTGTCCTGTTATTTAAGACCTGATCAAAAAATAGAATCAACTAAATGAGCTTGATAAAATGCATCACAGCTATCTGACAAATTAAATTTCTCCACTGGGTTAGAACATTAAAATGATAAGATAATTGAGTGATTGTGTGTGTGTGTGCATGCACATGCACATTTCATCATTTTAGTGATATACTTCTCTGTCCCTTAGAAGTAAATCCTAAATGTTTTAATACTAATACCTCTTTATTGAACCTTGTTAATTTTCAAATTGTTACATCTATTACTTAAATGATCTTTATTTTTAAACAGATGATATATGACACTCATAGAAGTTATTTAATATAATTGTGATATTCCCATAATATTAATGGTTTTTCACTCCAAACGTACTAAGTGGCAAATTTTGTAATTATTTCATTTTGGAAATTGATATTCAAGGCAGCTCCATCTCAGTTGAGTGGAGGACACATGGCTCTTGAACCACGGATCCTGACCTTTTTTTGTGTGAAATGGTCATTAGATAGTGGCAATGGCAATTTCACCATGGCTTCCAAAATTGCTGGCCCACTGCCTTCCAGCTTCATCATTCCTGACAGCGTAACATTTTGTTGGCAATTTCCCCCCTTCTGTGTGAAGCCTACAGAAACATATGTGAAGCAATTAATATTTATCCTCTGACAGAAAAATATTCTATTCAGCTATTCATAAGTTAAAAATAATTGGCTGGATTTACAGTAGTCTTGGAAAAAGGGACACTGATTACTAACTTTCTCCCTAGCTATTGACTTTCCTTTGCCTTTAGATCGGTGACACTAGAGCTTGTGTTGTGATTCTAAATGGTAAACTGTGATGATTACAATTGAAACACCAAAGCAGGCTTTTCTTTCTAGGAGGATACAGGTTTTGTGGAGCCTGAATCTTAATTGGGATGTTTTACTTTTGCAAATTTTACAACAATATGTGACCATTTGAACACTATCCTAGGACTTACCTTAGGACTCTGAAAGGGGTCAAGTGTATGAGAGAATCTGACTTTTGAGTTTCATGAGCTTTAGGGTAAATCAACTTCTGATTTCTTAAGAGGTCTTCATAATAAAATGATAACATATTGGGAGTTATATTAGACCCTGAATTGGAGATTCTTGTTCAAGTGATTAATTAAGGAAGGAGGGTAGTAAGAGGCACAATGTAGTTTAGGAGAACAAACAAGTAAGAATATGGTCTCAAATGGAGACTAGTTTCAGCCTGATCCCACAGGGGGCTCTGGAGCACAAATGGCGACATAGTCTTGGTTCCACCTTAAGGCCAGTGTCCGGCCTTTGTTCTCCATGCCAGGCAGTCATTGGCTGTGGGTTTCTAAAGGGACAGGCCAAACATACATTACAGAGGCTCATTTCTTATAGTCAATTCTCAGAGAATGAGCATCTGTGGAACACACTGGTGAAGCAAGAGAAAGCTTTAAAGACACAGGTACTCCTCTGAAGCCAGAGCAACGCTGATGCATACTCTGCTGGTGATATTCCTCAGAGTGATGTTAAAATGGAAAATAATACCTTCCCAAGTGGTTGGTCACACAAGGTTTTTCCTCTCAGAGGCACTATTCTCAGGTTTTCTGTATTGTTACTACAAGGCTGAAAGTAAATCCCACTGCAGAGAGTTTGCTGATCCGGAAGCACATCCACTTGGGAGTGAAAACTAGAGACTTGCTTTGGGGATTATAGCATTGCCCTCTCCTCAAATCCTGCCAGCTGTGCTGTCCCCTTGGAGCCAAGATGGCTGGACAGACATTTGCCTCAGACCTGGACCAGTGTCCATCTTCTCTCAGGGTCTTTACTCCCAAAGCACATGCTCACTGTTCTGTGCCTTTGCAATTTTTCCCCCCTTCACTGCTTTCCACAAAGACCTTTACATTTCAAAACTTTCTGTTAATAATTACAATTCATATATTCTAGCTACATTGCCCTTTGGTAAAAAACACCTCCTTTCCAAAACTTTGAATGTACATTAAACAGTTTTATTGAGGCAGCATATTCTAGTTTTGAAGGTTTTCTGGTTTTCTAAAGCTGCCAGAAAAGCAATATACTGGAAATGGATTGGCTTTTACAATAGAGGTTTATTAGTTCATAAATTTACAGTTCTAAAACCATGAAAATGTCCAAATTAATTCAAGAGGTAGATACCTTCTCTGAGCAAAAGGCTTTCAGAATGCCTCTGTCAGCTGGGAAGGCACATGGCTGGTGTCTGCTGGTCCTTAGCTCCTGGGTTGTATTGCTTTCAGCTTCTGATTCCAGTGGCTTTCTCCTTAAGCATCTCTGGGTTCTTACGTAGCTTCTCTGGGGTAAACTCTAGGCTTCAACTCTTAGCTTAGCATCTCCAAAATGTCTCCAGGCGTTTTCTTTCTAAGTGTTTCTTAAGGGCTCCAGTGAACTAATTAAGACCCACCTTGAATGGGTGGGATCACATCTCCATGGAAATAATCTAATCAAAAGATCTCACCCACAATTGAGTGGGTCACATCTCCATGGAAACAATCTAATCAAAATGATCCACCCACAATAAGTCTGCACCCACAAGGTTGAATTAAAATAACATGACTTTTGTCAGGGTACATAATAGATTCACATGGTGAGCACAGAAGTGGGCAGGAATCTTGGGGATCGTAGTAGAATTCTGCCTACCACCAACACCTAGCAATGCTTTGGACACAATAGGTACTTGGCAGTTGTGTTTATTTTCTAAGAGATGTTGTAAGGATATAGTCTTTTTTAGGTACTAATGCCAGAGAGATAAAAGCACCCACTCACTAGATGGCAAGCACCAATGGTATTTCAGTTTGCTAAAGCTGACAAAATGCAATATACCAGAAATGAACTGGCTTTTAACAATGGGGATTTATTATCTTACAAGTTTACAAATCTAAGGCCATGGAAATGTCCAAGTTAAGGCATCAACAGGACAATACCTTCTCTGAAGACAGGTTACCAGCAAACTTGGGTTCCTCTGTCACATGGTGACGTCTGAGTAGTCCTTCTCACCTGAGCTTTTTGCTTTCAGGTTCTGGCCTCAGTGGCTCCCTCTCTCAGCTTCTGTGGGTGTGTCCTTGTCTCTCAGCTTCTCTGGGGCTTTTTCTGCGAGCTTCTCTGGATTTTCTGTGTGTCCTTTTTCCTCTTATAAAGGACTCTGGTAAGGGGATTGAGACCCACCTTGAATGAGGTGAGTCACAACTCAACTGAAATAACCTAATCAAAGGGTCCCACCCACAATATGTCTACACCCACAGGAGCGGATTAAAAGAATGTGATCTTTTCTTGGGTACATAACAGCTTCAAATTACCACAAATGGTTATTTATTTTAAATTCTAAAGTGGAAAATGTTGTGATTTTAAATGTTTTATAGCAATTCACAATTAACAATGTGCACCTGTGCAGAACCAAATTCAGGTTTTTGGTATCGATCATGAGTGGCAAAACTTCATATTTCTGGCAAGAAGGTGGGATTTTTCCTTTAACCTTCAGTCTAAACCTTAAAATGAACCCAACTCTCCTATAACAATGTTCTAAAATGTCAAAATATTTAGTTGGAACAAAAGATGATCTTTGTGAATCTCTTTAATGACTAATCAAGTGTGGGTTTTTAACTGTGTGTATTTTAATGAGTTCAAATAACTGGATTATATTTATTAATGGTATGTCATTTACAAATTTTCATGTACAATAAGTACCTAGAAATAGTTTTTCACCTTATTATTAATACATTTGCTATTCCTTATATGTTATTAAGGAGAAAACATTGTTTCACAGCGATATCTGTATGTCTATATTGATATCTATCTAAATTTGAGTGGCCTTTTTGTCTTGACTATCTGTTGTTAATATTTTAATACACTAAAAGCACTAACCTTTTAATCTGATGCCCTTCCATTAGAGATAGCTGCCTAGATAAGTTGCAGTGAAACTCTCAAAACTAATTTTGTAAAATATAATTATGAGAAATAATTCAATTAAAAGTCTGCACATAGATATTGCTTATAGGACTAGCATGTGAATTTTTATCCTGCAACATTTGATGCAATAAAAAACTGAACAACCTGAGACCAAATAGAGTAAAGGAAGTACTGCAAGAATGATTTAATGATCTGTTCTATAGAATAATTTAAAACACAAAGTATCTCCACCTTTAAATTCCTAGATAAACTAGACATATTCTATGCTATTCAATTGCTACATAGCTGGCATCCAGCGTCAATAAAACCCTGGTTCATTTATAATTCATACTCTCTACAAATAGGAAAAACTTGAGGTATGTTTCACTGTCTTGTAATTGGAGTCTGCAGCATGGACTGTAATAGCTTAGGATTTGCTTACACCACAATTGCACTGTTTTTAGCTATTTTTGAATTATTTAAGAACAAGTATTTTTATTAAGTCAATGTACCTTTTCCTACCAGACTTTTATGCTTGCTTTCACCTCAAATAAACCGATATGTAACTGACTCAGTATTCTCATAACTTTTGCATGGATTAGTGCAATTCTAACATACTTCAAAGCACACACATTTTTAAATACCTATAATGCATTATTTATCTGCTCTATCAAATGTTTATCCTACAATTATTATAATCTTAGAAAAAAAATTTGCTGCTCTTAATTTATAAATTTATAAATATGGGAAAAGTATCTCAAAAAGATTCTATAATTTGATCTAGTTGACGTAACTGGTAAGAAACATAACTTGGGACTCAGATATACTGCTTCAATGCAATATAATAAGATGCTTTCGATAAAATACTTTGATGAAAACTTAATTGCACATGTGTTTATGCATTCAACAGTCAATCAACAAATAATTAATTATAGGCATTCCACTGAGTCCAGGACACTATGCTATAATTTGGAGATACAGAAGCAAATGGAGAAAGAAGCACGTATAGAGACCGACACAGATGTAGAAATAGGTAAAAGTAGCTGTAGGGGCAGAGTACTGATAGATTTATATATACATACTTATGTAGTTCTATATTTAAAATGAACTTATGAACACACCCCTCAAAACACTTCCACCTACAAGCTTTCCATTATCAAAAACTGGCAACTCATTTCCAGTCCTTGAGACCAAATACATTATGGTCATTTCTTACTCATTTTCTTTCCCCTCATATCTCACAGTTAGCCTGTCAGCAAAACTTCTCAGCAGTAAAATACCTTTAAAATACATTCAGAATTCCGCCACTTCTAACCACCACCCAACCATCAATACCTCAGTCTGTGTGGTCACCATTCCTTACCTGGTAAACTGAAACAACTTCACCACAAAAGAGCACTTGGCTGCTCTCCCTGCTTCAACTCCTCCCCAACCCCAGTCTACTGCCTACACAATGGCCAAAATAAGTCTGTAAAAGAGAAGAACGATTAGATCACTAAGCTTAAAACTTCCCTGTGCTTTCCTGATTCACTCAGATTAATGTCTCTATCCTTGACAGAATCCTTTTCCTCCCCTGTCTGTACTCTAACCTTATCTCTCCTTGCACTATCTGCCTGATCATCTAGTTGCAGCCCTGGTAGTCCCATTGCTTTCCTCTCACATGCTAACCAGTGCTCCTTCTTCAGGACCTTTGCACGTGGAGGTCCCCCTGCCTGAAGTACCCTATCCACACAGAATGAGTGCCTTAACAACCTTCAAGTGTTTGGCAAATGCAACTTCTCAATTAGGCTGATGCAGTGCACGGCATTTATGTTTGAAATCACTCTTCCCATCTACAGCCCTTCCTTGTTCCTTTCCACTTTTTCACCATAGCACTTATCTCCACCCAACATTCTCTATATTTTGCAATTTTGAGTGCATCATCTGTCTCTCAAGTCTAGAATGTAAGCTACATGGAAGCAAGGAATGTTGCCTTCTCTTATTCACCAGATAGCCATATCACTTTGAACAATGCCTGACACTGGTTCAGGTTTAAAACACACTTTTTGATTGATGTATTGGTTAAACAAATACATATAAAGGATTCTAGTATTATAAATATATATTTCTGTATTATAGGATGATACATTTTATTTCCCAAATTGGTTAAAAAATAAACACTGAATGTAAGAAACTGAACTCAAAAGGAAGATGATAATGGGTCTTTGAAGCACACATGTTATTTGGAAATTAATGTGAAGTCAGAAAATTTGATATGCAGGGAAATGAATCAACTTTAACAAAATTTGAAATTAGTACAATATTTAGATTTTCCATGCTAGTAATTCATTTCAACAGTCTGAACATTTATTAAGGTAAAAATGCATAAATACAGTATACAACAAATAAGTACTGATTGACAAATCTTTCATTTGAAGTCATTCAAAGTCTTTGAGTATAGAAAGGATATTACAAATTGACAAATCTTTCATTTGAAGTCATTCAAAGTCTTTGAGTATAGAAAGGATATTACAAATCTGCACTCTGTTTCTATATAATATCATTATCTGGGCTAGGAAGTAATTGAATTAATTCAACTATTCTATCTTTATTGAATGTGTTTATATTTAACCTACTTTTAAACATAGCATAATGAACATAATGTAACATTTTGCAAACAATGCTAATAAATTAAGCTTTTGCCTCTGTTCATGTGTGCTGTCAGTAGATAATGAATGTGTACCCTGAAGATGTCTGTAATAATAAATGCCCCTTATTTACAAATGATGCTGTCTACAAAAATGTTAAACAGCTTCCAGAATTGCATGTCACAGTTACCAGCTTTTCAATTATAAAGTCTCATTTTTACAGGGTCATAACTCAAAAGAAATATTTGCTCCTGTCTGATCTGCCATGCAGATGACAGCTGATGAGCCCATTTCTAGCTCAAGGTAGTCAATGTGCTTGTGAAACCACAACATGACATGAGTCCACTTGCGTCTATCCAGTAGTGCTTAAATTAGGCTGACAGATCATTGGTGGAAGAAATAAGCTGGTTTGAAGACAGGTGTTTTATAATTTTTGATTAGCCTTCAACCTTGATTTTAAGTTATGAGAAGCTAAAATAGTGGGTACTTTAGCTTGGATATGAGATACAATTTTTCAGTGATGGCATGGACTATTTTCAATGAATCTTACATAAGGATTTTGAAATATGTCATGTCACATGGTTGTTAATAGGACATTTGTAGGTCAAGGATTTTTAACATCTGTAGTGGATTGAATGGTGGTCCCCAAAGAGATATGTCTGCATCCAAATTATTAGCTTATTTGGAGAAAGTTTCATTACAGATGTAGTTAAGGATGTTGAAATGAGATTGCGCCAGTCTGAATGTATTGTGTCCCCCAAAATGCCATTATCTTTGATGCGATCTTGTGTGGGCAGATGTATTAGTGTTGATTAGATTGTAATTCTTTGAGTGTTTCCATGGAGATGTGACTCACCCAACTGTAGGTGATAACTCTGATTGGATAATTTCCATGGAGGCGTGGCCCCATCCATTCAGCGTGGGACTTGATTAGTTCACTGGAGCGCTATATAAGCTCAGATAGCAGGAGCAAGCTTGCTACAGCCAAGAGGGACACTTTGAAGAATGCACAGAAGCTGAGAGAGTAGCTGCAGATGAGAGAGAGTTTGAAGACAGCCATTGAAATCAGACTCTTGCTCCGGAGAAGCTAAGAGAGAACAAATGCCTCAAGAGCAACTGAGAGTGATATTTTGAAGAGGAGCTGCAGCCTAGAGAGGAACGTCCTTGGAGAAAGCCATTTTGAAACCAGAACTTGGAGCAGATGGAAGCCGCATGCCTTCCCAGTTAACAGATGTTTTCAGGATGCCATTGGCCATCCTCCAGTGAAGGTACCCGATTATTGATGCATTACCTTGGACACTTCATGGCCTTGAGAGTGTAACTGTGTAACCAAATAAACACTCTTTATAAAAGCCCATCCATTTCTGGTGTTTTGCTTTCTGGCAGCATTAGCAAACTAGAACAGAGATCATCCTGGATTATCAGGGTGGACCATAAACCCAATGGCAGGTGCCCTGATCAGAGACAGAAGGAGAGAAGGCTCTGACTAACAAAGAGTAGGAGGCGATGTCTGCAGTGGTGCTGCCCAGGAAGCCACAGAATGCCACAGCCAAGAGAAGCCGGAAGAAGCAGGGAGGTGACTCCCCAGAGCCTGCAGACAGAGCGTGATCCTACCGTCTCCTTGATTTCAGACTTCTGGCCTCTAGGACTGTGAGAAAATAAACTTCTGTTGTTTTAAGCCTCCTGGTTTGTGACAATTTGTTGCAGCAGCTGAAGGAAACTTATACACCATCCCAAACCAACTCTGCTTGGATTAACCAAAAAAGGAATCAGTGAAAAGGGCATGGGGCAGTTCATTAAAGAGAACCAGATAGAAAGCAGGCATTTAACATGTGAGACTGAGGGGTTAGGTCCACAGCCATAATCATGATGGGGATATTCCAGTGAGGAGGCCACCCAGCTGCCACACACACAGGCAGCACTGGCTGCTGGTGCAGCCCCCAATGCACTGACCATCATAGCCCTCAGAAAATGAATTTTGCAGCAGTTGCTGCTCACCTGCTAAAGAACATAAATGGTGAGGACTTTCTCAAAAGCAAGATCAAATTAAAATTGAAGGCTCTACTTTACCAAGAATATTGTCTTTACAAAAAAATCAAATGAATTAACCTAGCTTACCACATTATGACAAATAATATCTAGGTAATAATTAATTATATTTTGTCTTCTTAGAGAATATTAATCCAGTAATTATTGTAAATAATGTCAGTTTTGTAACCTTCTTAGACCTGAAAATGAAACGAGTCCAATTTCAAATTTGGAAATCTAGTTAAGTCTATGTTTCTATGTAGTGAAACATCATCATTTATTATAAAAAGTTAAAATGGAATTTAAAATAATGCATTAACTATGCTGAATTAGTTTAGTAGCAATCTCAAGAGGTGACTTGAAAGAGTGATTTGAATTATATTTCAAATTATATCACCATCTTGTTAACTACAGTTGACTCTTATATTGGTATTATTGCCGTGAAAAGAAAGGCCATCGTAACAAAACTTAACCAACGTTGGGTACTTTGTAATATATCAAAAGCAAATTGGAATTATTCCCAATCGCTACAGAAAGGTTGGACTTTCTGCACTATTATTGACAGAAAAGTTGATGAAAACTTGACAGTGATATTACAAAAAGTAAAGGTAAAATTCTTTGATCGATGCCATATCAGCCATATATATTCTAATATATCTAAAATTTGGAACAGTTTCACCATTACTCTATGTTTAATTTTAGCCCAATCGCAAATTCTCTCTGTGTTTATTAGGAATGAGAGGGAAATAATGTTTTTAAAAATATTTTTATAAGCATCACATGATATTTATTCTTCCTTCCATAAATATCATTATATATATTCATATCAAGTTGTTAGTAACCCCTCCAAGCTGATGGAAACCAATCAATCCAAACACCTATTTCAGGAAACTATTGAAAATATATTAAAATAACATTGATATTTGGGGGAAGACAGGTGTTCTATTTTGTTAATGCTGCCAGAATGCAAAACACCAGAAATGGATTGGCTTTTATAAAGGGGGTTTATTTGGTTACACAGTTATAGTCTTAAGGCCATAAAGTGTCCAAGGTAACACATCAACAATTGGGTGCCTTCAATTGGGTGCTTTCACTTGCGGATGGCCAATGGCATCTGGAAAACCTCTGTTAGCTGAAAGGCATGTGGCTGGCATCTGCTCCAAGTTCTGGTTTCAAAATGGCTTTCTCCAAGGACGTTCCTGTCTAGGCTGCAGCTCCTCAAAAAGTCACTCTTAGTTGTTCTTGGAGTATTTGTCGTCTCTTAGCTTCTCTGGAGCAAGAGTCTGCTTTCAACAGCCGTCTTCAAACTGTGTCTCATCTGAAGCTACTCTCTCAGCTTTCTGTGCAGTCTTTAAAGTGTCCCTCTTGGCTATAGCAAGCTCGCTCCTTCTGTCTGAGCTTATATAGTGCTCTGGTAAACTAATCAAGGCCCATGCTGAATGGGTGGGGCCACACCTCCATGGAAACTATCCAATCAGAGTTATCACCCATAGTTGGGTGGGACGCATTTCCATGGAAACAACCTAATCCAAATGTTCCAACTTAATCCCCACTAATGTGTCTGCCCCCACAAGATTGCATCAAAGAACAAAGCAGTAGACAAGAAAAATATATCAGCCTTTTCTCTCCTCAGCAGTATGGAAGTCCAGGTCACAAAAGGGCAACTAATTTAATTAATTAAATTAGTTAATTCCTAATTAAACTAGGAAGAATTTTCCACCATATAAATATTTCCTTTTTTTCCACGACATCTAAGAAATGCCTATACTTGAGAGATTTAGATGTTTGCAGTGGTGAGTGAGCCGGTCTTCAGGCCTTACTTAAGTCTTTTTGTTTCCCCTCAATGAATGTCTGAAATACTTTAACTCTCATAATTTCCATATATCATTTGATATCTGAGTTTCTGTCACTTTAAATTCAATATAGTTAGGTCCAGCGACATAATCTTTCTCTTACTTTCCATGTGACAGAGTGCCACCCAATTATAAGCATACATTTCCAAGTAAAATTCATTCCCTTAGAGCCTTCACTATTCCAATAACCAATTCCAAAGTAAATCAGATTCTACAGAGTGAGATGTATTGGGCTAGTACAATGGGAGTCTCCTAAAATTCATCTATTTTTCAATGACATTTCCAACTTCTTTCTGAACAGGACAGCTCACTCCAAGTTGTGTGCTCCAATCAGTTGGGCACGTAGCCTAAGCATTACAATGGCATATTCTCCATTTTTTTTTTCCCCTCACATATCTGACTCTCTTTTTATCAGATGCTCTCTTAGGGCAGACGGCAACCCTGCTTGGGGACCTAAAATAATTCTTTTTTTTTTTTCTTTTTTTTTTTAAGTTTCTTCCTCATAATGTTACAGTGGTGCCACAGATACTCAACATTGATCTTCCATTCTTCTCTCAAACAATTAAAAAAGTTTCTATGCTCTCTTTGGGGAATCATTTCAGATTGCTTTGTGATTTTAATACTAACTCTTATTAGAATTCCATGAACCCTGCTAATCCCTTCAGAAATACTGACAACAATTGACTCATCTCTTTCTTAGCCCTACATTTAATACAATTTTTGAAAGAATACATCTGTTCTTCTCTTTCTCATCAGTCTAACCTGGTCTCCATGATGCTAGCCATTGCAATAAGTCAAAGAAACAATAAGAAATAAAGTATACAGATTTGAAAGGCAGAAGTAAAACTACCTTTCTTAGAAAACATGCTTATTTGGGTAGAAAATTCTAAGGAATCTTCTTCCCCAAATGACTAGAATTAATAAAGATAAAAAGTGAATGTACAAAATAAACTCTATTTCCAAATTCTATCAACTCCAATTAGATTCTGAATTAAAGTTATTATTTTCAATAGCATCAAAAACATAAAATGCATAGGGATATAATTAATTATGTGCCATTTCTGTATTCTGAAAATCATCAAAATTTTTTGGAGAAAAATTTTAAAATATTTAAACAAATGGAGAGATATACCATGATAATGGATTGGGAGATTTATTTTTAAGATGGTCCTTGTCCACAAATTTATCTATAAACCAAAGTAATTCAATTGTTCTTTTCAACAAATTGCTGAAACCAATTGGGTTGGGTATGTAAATAACAAACCTAGGCCCCTAACTGAAACCATACACCAAAAATTGAAATGGATTATAGATCTAAATTAAAATGAAAACTACGAGACTTATAGAGAAATCACTGTACAAATCTTTATGACTCTAGACCAACCAAAATTTACTTACACACCAAAAGGCATGAAATATAAAAAAGAAAAGCACATACCAAATGGAACATCATTAAAATTAAACATTTCTGATCTTCAAAACACAGCATTAAGGAAATGAAAAGGCAAACCACAGACAAGGAGAAAAATATTCTCATACACATTTCTCACAAAAGAATTGTATCCAGAATATAGTTTTTTAAAAACTGGGCAAAAGATTTAAACAGATATTATAAAAAGGAAGATATGAGTAACCAATGTCTTTGAAATGAGGCCCAGTATCTTTAGTCAAGTGCAAACTGCAATCACAAACAAATACCATTTCATACCCACTAAGTAGCTAAAATTACAAAGTCTGATCATATCACTTGCTAGTGAAGAGCTCAGAGTTATTCAAAGAAACTCATGAATTCCTGATAAAAGAGTAAAATGGCAAAACCACTTTGCAAAATAGCTTGGCAATGTCTTACATTTACCGTATGCTCAGCAATCAATTCTACTCCTAGGTACACCTCTGAGAGAGAGAGAGAGAGGAGGAGAGAGAGAGCGAGAGAAAGGAAGAAAGGAAGGAAGGAGGAGGATGGAAGGAAAATGCACTGAATTGCATATCTACGATTTGTGTACATTTTTGTATGAGTGCCTTAACTGAATAAGAGATAATTCTTAAAAATTCACTGAAATAATTTCTAATTTTATATTATTTTCTATTTTAACCTGAAATTGTTTAAACTGATTCACAGAGATTGAAAAAGCCAGTGAAATTACATCATTTCATTGTCCTAATATCTATCATACACATTTAGTGTTTACTTTTCATTTCACAAAGTACAAGCAAGTGAGAAACTACCACCAAACAAAAAATTAGGTTGTTTTTGAAAAAAATACTGCTAAAATATCTCCCTCTTTAGTTTATGCTTGTATATACCTTTTCTAACTGATGAAGGAAATAAGTTACATTTTGTGATAAAGAAAACAACTACAAAGTTAGGTAATACATTACTACTATGGTTCCTTTGTAATGTTATGATTTCAGAAATATAAGTAAATTCTAATAGCTTGAACATCTTAGCAATAAATTTACTTTGCTTTTTTCCATGAGTATAATTATGCTAGTTGATTTATATATCCATTTAACACTATATAGCAGGCTTTTCATGACCAGAATTATAATGACACATAAGATTAGGTACATTTGTATACAGGGATACCAGGTGTACCATTTTATCAGTTGTTTCCTAATTGTTTCATTCATTTGGGTACATTCATGGTTTTCAAATAAAAATTCCAGCATGAAACTTTAAAATATTTAGTTTTTCCAAGATACTTTATTAAGCATAAAATATTGAAGAGGCCATTTCACTCTAAAGATATAAACTTGTTGTGCTCATGTTACTTTTTGTGTGTGAGGTATGGTAAGGCCAGACGCAGATCCAGAGAGAGAGGCTGGGAGAGTTGTAAAGATCTAGTACACACACAGTTCACTGGGGAGAGGGCAGCACGTCGCTCAAGGCCACATGGGGAAACACCAATGTCGGTCACCAGCAGGGAGAGCGAGTGGGGCTGAGAAAGCGCCTTTATTGTGGTTTCTGTGGGGCAGGAGCTCACCAGCGTGGGATTGGATAGTTTTATTTGAAACTGGTATCTCTGCAACTGGGGTCAGAATTATCTAGGAGTAACATTTTCTAGGGGCTTGGACACATGGGAATACCTACAGATGTTAAAGCATCAGTGTGCAAGAAACTGGAGACTATGGTTAATATAAAATTATAATTTAATTTTAAATTAATTGTAATTTATATTTTAATAATCATAATGCATAATTTAATTTTCCCCAAATCTTTGGATCTAAACACAGAAGTAAATTTCATTGAAGCTTAATAAATTAGAATACATTGAATCCAATATTGATAAGATAAATACCTGTATGTAAAATTTAGTTATATCCGAAAGAAACACGCATGTATCTCTCTGAAAGAGTCATTTCTGTAGGGATCATAAACTTACCAAGGCCTCTGATTATTTTAAGGGTTTGTCTTGAAATGCAAGAGTTAGAGTATTTACAACTTACTGTAAAATTTCTCCAATCTGGATCGTGAACACATATTTGTAAAAAGAATAAGGTGACAATTAAGGATGCAGTAAGATTATAAAGTTCATTTATAATGAACTGAGTGTTCTTTAGAGGGATGAAGATGAGAATCCAATTGCAGAATTAATATCATGTTTGTTTCTTTGAAGGCTTTCACAGTTCCCTTTTACTATTTTCCTTGTACCCCTTCACTCTGTGCTACATCTTGCTCTCTTTCCTTTATGCCCACAGTCTCTCTAGTTAGTTTAGTTTATTTTTTTCATGCTGTTGCCCATGGCTGAATCTTTCCTTTGAATAAGACAGTCTGTGTGGTTTCCAATGAAATAGCTAATAAAGATACTAGATTATGATTCTTAACCATTATTAAAGATCATTTTGAAATTATAATGTGCTTCTCATTAAACCATTAAATGAGTCTTTGAGTGGATAACAATTTTAGGTTTTGAATTAGACACTGAAAACTACAATAAGAAATCAGATGATAGTTGTTAAATATTTACTATGTGCCAGGCAGCTCCCCCCAAAAATTAATTGCAGCAGGTACTGGAAATAGAAACAGGTGGAAAAAAAAGTTCTACATCTCTCCAATTCCAAATCCCTTTAGCCCCTTCTCCTTTAAACACCACAACCTCTTTAAACTCCACAGCACACACACACACACACACACACACACACACACACACACACACACAAACACACACACACTTACACAAAATTATATACATTATAACTTCCAAAATTTGGACTATGTTAGTCTGAGCAAATTAAAACCTTTTTGCCTCAGTTTCCTTTTCCACAAAATGGGAACTATAATACAGTCTAAATCAAACAATTGCTGGAATAAAATGACTAAAATTGCACATAGAAAGATACTAATAATTCTTACCTACAAAAAATGCATAGTTAACAAGGTAGCATCATCTATTTCTTACCGTAGTATGGTTCTGACGATTTGCTTTCCTGAATCCAATTTAATCCATTTACCATTCTATAAAGAGCTAGTATGATTATTTTCTGATATCTTTACATTCCTTGTGTTTACAAGCTTGATTGAAGTTGATGTAAACTGTGGAAGGGTATATCTTAATGCATATTACTGGTAGCCTTATACAGAGAAGGTCACACGCAGGAGCAAGGGGCAAGAAATCAGAAGTCAGTGCAAACCTGTAAGAGCTGACACTAGAAGAAAGCAATTGTCATGTGATGGGAGGCAGAGATGCAAGCCAAGGAATCCCAAGGATTGCAGCAAGCCAGCCTCAGAATGCTACAGACTCTGAGACAGAAGCATGGTCTTGCAGATGCCTTAATTTTGGATTTCTAGCCTCTGAAACCATGAGAAAATACATTTCTGTTGTTAAAGCTGACCCATTCTGTGGTATTTATCACAACAGCCTGGCAAGCCAAGGCATAAATTGCATAATATTTATACAGTGGCCAAATATCATACAAACATGGACATTTTTGAAATAGGAAGGGGACACTGCCAATAATATTATGAGGATTAGTGTAAACAGGGACTGTCCTGGGAAATTGGAGGCATAGGATTATAACCATGGTTTTAAGTCCATGGTTTTATGTGCTGAAAACCAATATGCACTAATGAAGCCATCATGGAACTATTTCTTGTTCTATTAGTAACATCTATGAATGATTTCTATGCATCTCTAACACAAAGGGGTTGTAAGTTCTATGATAAGTTATAACCATGGTTCTATGATAAGTTATAACCGTGGTTTTATGTGCTGAAAACCAATATGCTCTAATTAAGCCATCTTAGAACTATTTATTTTTCTATCAGTATCATCTGTGAATGAGTTCTACGCATCTCTAACACAAAGGTATTGTAAGTTCTATGATAAGTTATACTTCTTCTCTTCCTGGGATTCAGTGAAAGAATAAGTAATTTAAACTCTGAAACCTTGTTGGCAAGATGAGTTTCATGAAAATTTTGTTTATTGCCCTGCCTTTCACAGCTAATGGTTTCACCGTCTTACCATTTGTCATCCTTCTTATGAAGGTTATATATAATTATTATTATGTTAATATGTAAGGTTTTAATTCCTCAGATAATTTTGAAATTGTCCATAATTTAAGCTACATCTAAATATTAAGCTAATTTTCTTTATATATCTTTCCAATGTACCTTTTAGCTGAACTTGAAGATAAATTGTTACAAATTCTGAAGAAGATCAAGATTAATAGGCTTCCATTGTTTTTACACATGTATTTGAGATCTGTACCAGAACACGAATAATAGGTTTGACTGGTAAACTAAAAGTACAGAGTTGAGACTGACTGAAAATAATTACCATGATGATGATAACTATACTAGCAAGTGGAGATTTTCAAACTTTGACCTCATAGGAGAACTGTTAAAAGCATTCTTTAATATATTAGACAATATTCAGCTATAGGTAACAGAATCTGTCACCAAACTGGGATAGAAATTGTGACTTTGGTCTCAGGAACAACAAGCCAGCCCCATATTATGTAACACATTGCTTAGAGCAGAACAATTCTGGGTTCTTGTAGTAACTTCTTCAACCCCTTCTTTCAATTACTGCAGAATAATGATTTGAAAAAAAAAAGAGACTGAAATAAATTTGCATTAAATGGTCAGATGAGCAATTATTGTAGCATGCATTGGATTCAGAATCTGGGAAAAAGCCCTATTCAGGGAACATATTCATATTGTAGGAATAAGAGAGAAGATGGTGTTTAGATGCATAAATTTTTCCCTTGACTTTGTCCCACCTTAATCTGTCCAACCACTTCACTTAGTGTCCTTAAAATATACATTTCCAGTTGTTCTAATAACAGTGAACTTATTCAAGAAAGAAATCTATTGGCATGGCTTTTATCATCATCTGCATGACCTCTTTAAGTGCTGGGCCTCAGAAAACTCAACAGAATACCTTAATGAGTTTCAGATCAACACATTTAAATCAGAAGACTAATTTGAATAGACGGTGGAAATTGAAATTAATCTCAATAGAAAATTGAAATATCGGTGGTAGAGGCTTATGGGTGCATAGCACAGGAAAAACGAATGAAGATGTTAACAATTGAGCAGTAAAGGGAGGAAAGAGCCACCCAGACATCCCGGTGAGTGAAATGTACAATGTACAGCATTCAGTTTTAAGTTGTTGAATTTATTATGATGTTCCCTGAATTCCCTGCTACTCCAAAACTTCAGTAAAAGCCCATTGCATCAATAATAATGTGTTAATAAAACTTATGGGGAAAGGAAATAATAAGATGCCACATTCTATAGAGCCAATCACATAGCACAGACTGAGAATTCATGGCCTAGGAGATTAAAATAAGAAGTTGTGAGGAGGGATGTAACCCTGTTGAGAGCCATCAGAGATGGTTAAGTTTCAGGGGTCAAACTATTCTATTTGATCCATAAAAGAAATGATCCCCCAAAAGCTAATTTCTCCATGCAGCAAGAACTTGGGCTACACTCACAGACACTCACACACACACACACAGAGGTATTTTTCTCCATAAGAGTGGCACGTTCACCATGCTCACTGCTATAATAAAGAGAACTTTGAAATTAGAGGATTTACCTGGATTCTTAATGCAAAGAGATGCCCAGAAAGAGTCTCAGCAAAGATTAAGAACATTGAAGAATTGTCCTCTGGAATCTTGTTCCTCAGTGTGTGATCTGCAGAACAGCATCATTGGCATACCTGGGAGCATGTTAAAAATGTGGATTCTCAAGCCCTAACCCCAAACCACTGAATCATAGTGAAAGTTTTCATGATACCCAGATGTTTCATATGTACCTTGAAGTTTCAGAAGTGCCACTCATTCCAATTGACTATTGTTGTGTAACAAACCAATCCAAAGTTTAGTGACTTAAGACAAAAACACTTTCATTGTTGCTCATGCTTCTTGGGTTGCCTGATTCTTACACTAGACTTGTTTGGTGTCTTCTATGAAGCTGCAGTCAGACAGTGGCTTGTGCTGGAACATGTGAGATGTACTCACTCACAATTCTGCACTTTAGTGGAAGCTGGAATCTCTCTCCATGGAGTCTCTCTCTCTCTCTCTCTGTCTCTCTCCATCTTTTTTGTTGTTCTTGCCTATAGTTACCTTGGGTTTCTCGTCAAAACAACTAGATACCAAGAGTGTTCTCAAAGAACAAGCTCCAATGCACAAGTGTCTCTCAAGCTTTCACTTATATCACATTTCTTAATGCTCCATAAAAACAAAAGCCAATCAATCACAATGCCAAGGACTGAGTTGACGTAGGAGGCAACAATTCAGGGGTGTGAACTCAGGGTCATAGCTCATTGAGGGCCACCAAACTTATGGTCCTCTCCACTGCTCTCGAGCAACTCAGTTTAACATTTTCCATAACTATGATGCCAGTCAAAGTAGCAATGGCATAATATGATTACAGACACATCCTGCAGCCAAGTCAGGAGAACCAAATAAATGAAATGTGTATACTGACAAGGCAAAAATGATGAGAAGGATTTTGAGGGCTGACACTTCCTTCCTATATAATGTGTAAAGTTGGCCCCAAATAAAACAAAGTGAAACAGCTACAAACAAAACAAAACAAAACATCAAAAACCAATGGAGTCACTGGACCCCATAAACCTCAGCTAGTTGGTCACTACTTCATCACAGCAGTGAGTTCCCTTTCTTGACTTCACTCTGCAGATGATTGGTAGATCACCGGCAACAAGTCAAAAGCATCCAGAGCCAAAGGATGCTTGGAAACTCCAATTTTCTGATGAAAACCAACATTTATCTAATAGGTTGGTATTTCTCATAATAATGGCATTCTTAGAGATAAAATGCACGCATACAAATTTTCTAAACTGTAGATAACAGTACCACCTGTTATTTTGCATTTGGCAATCAAAATAAAGAGGACATTTAAGGCTCCATTTTCTCAAGGCAAGGAAATCTTAAATATTGAGACTCATGTAGGGACCATGTATATATAAATTCAAGAATTCATAAAAGTTGTCTGTTCTGTTAATGAGGAAATTAGCCTGAATTTGATTAGAAGAATTAAGCTGGGCCAAAAATAAATGCATGGTTGGCATTATGCTTGTTGCTTTAAGAATTAATCATGCATTTAAAGTAATCATCAATCTACAAATGTAAAATAGATAATATATGCACAAATCTCCACATTTATCAATCACAATTTCTAATAATAAAAGGGAATGATATGACATTATTATAAAAGAATTTGATTTCCACATAAAGCTTACTTTAATGGAGTTGCCTCCAAGTCCAATGATGAGAACATGAAATCATTTGTGAAACTTGTGTTTAAAATCAGCAATATAATTTTATATTAATGTCTTCAATTTGGCAAGCCTAGCTGAGAACCAGTCTGGGCTAATATTAAGTCACAGCTACAATATAATGATACACTTTTGGAAAGTTATATATTTCATAAACAGGGTTGAGTGCTTTAATGGGTCAGTGATGATAAACGTCATCTGTTTATTCATTGTTCCATAACAATAGATAACATTAGAATATATATTCATGGGGTAATACAAATTTTGTTAATCTTTGCAGGCACACAGGATGTTCAGCAAATAACAATCGTGCAAGATGTTTTCATTCATGAGTCTGGCATGCCTTTAACTCAAGCGCAGAACTAAATCTCCTGCAAGGAAAATAAATGGATTTCAGATCCAGCAACTTCTTTGCCATGGACAGCTGACGTCTCTCAAACATTGTTTTAGTTTTCTATGCTACTCAAGCACATACCATGCAATGGGTTGTCTTAAACAATGGGAATTCATTAGCTTATGGTTTTGAGGCCAGAAAAAGTACAGATCAAGGCATCATCAAGGTGATGTTTTCTTTCTGAAGACTGGCATTCTGAGGATGGCTGCCTGTGATCCTTGGTCCTGGGCTTCTCTGTCACATGGCAATGCAGAAGGCAGCCTCTCCTGGCCACTCCCTTCTCTCTGTGTTCCATTGATTTTCAGCTGCTTGCTTCCTGTGGCATTCTCTCTCTGTGTCTGAATTTCGTTCTACTTATACAGGACTCCAGTAATATGAATAAGGTCCTTCCTGATTGGATCACACATTAAATGAAGTACCATCTTGAAGAAATCTTATTTACAATGGGACCACAGCAACAGGAATGGATTAAGTTTAAGAACATGTTTTCTGGGGTACATAGATACAAATTAGCACAATAAACAAATTTGCTTATTCAATCTTTGAAAAGACACTCCTAATTTTGATATTCTCCCTTCCCCATGTGAGTAATACAATCAAATTACCAAACACATGTAGCTTTTCAGATTGCCTCTAATGTACCTTGCCTGAATGAAGTATTTTCCAAGTTGTTACTATACTTGTTGTGTCATTTATTTAACTATAAGCTAAGGGATAGAAAATGAATCAAATTCACATGAAAGACTGACACAATAAATTTAGTACTTGAGATTTTGAACATTAAGAGTATGCCTATTTCTCTAATGCTGAACTCCAAGAATAAAGGCAATACCTTACAGGTTTCCAAGAAGAAATAAAAAGTTAAAAAAAAAAAAAAAGAAAAAAGAAAATTTACACTGGAATCATACTTTGTGCCTGTATCCCTGGAAAGTAGAATATAGTGGAATATAGTGGAATAATATGAACTGTTAATTGTAAGTCAAGAATCTCAAACCCAAGAAATATAATTGAGATATGAGGGTTAAAAAAATCTAATTAAGGTTATGCACAAATTAGCAAATTCATCATTCATACAGTCCATCTCTGGCTACTACTTGTGTAAAGACTCCAAACAAACAAAAATGATTTCCAAAAAATATTTCAAGTTGGGCAACAATAAAGGAATAAAGAAAAAGCAGGGAGAAAATAAACAATATACTCATTCTACAGTACTTAAATATTTATTGAGCTTTTTTTGTGGGGCTGAAATAGAAAAAAGAAAAAATTTCTGGTTCTCTTTTTCTCTTGGAGTATAGCATTTCAGAGAGAGAGACAGAGAGAGAATCATGTAACATATCAGGGGTTGATGAGTGCTATGAAGGCTATTAAGCAAAGTAAGGCTTTGCATGTTCTTTTAGAGAGTAGTGAGGGAAGAAACTCAAGAAGAAGCTTTTTGAGCAGAGACCTGGGTGAAGAGCATGATTTGCTGGTCTCTGGGAGGAAAAGCATTCCTGGAAGAAGTAACAGTAAGTACAAACACTGAGGTGCAAGCAAGCTTGATAAAAAATACACATCAGATAGCACAGTCATCCCTCAGCAGAGGACCTAGGAGTGCATGGCTTGGAAGAGGTACCCACTCGCAAGTCCCAGGGACCATACGCCAATACCAAGGACTTGTGGGTCAGTGGCAGAGACAAACTGTGGCAAGACTGAACTGAAGGATTAGACTATTGCAACAGCTTTAAATCTCCAGGAACACCTGGGAGATTTGATTATTAAAGCCTGCCCCCCCCCAGCCACTCAGACACACACCCCATATGCAGGGTGGGCAACACCAAATATACACACAAGCTTGGTGCACTACAAAGACAAATTGGGGAAGAACTGGCTTAGGGAGAATAGGTGGCTCCTGGACGCCACCTGCTGGTTAGTTAGAAAAAGTTTACTCCACGAAGCTGTAGATCTGACAAATTAGAGATAAGGGTTTGAATCAGTCTACATATCCTAAAAGAACCGTATCAAGTTAAGCAAATGCCAAGAGGCCAAAAACAACAGAAAATTTTAAAGCATATGAAAAAAACCAGTTGATATGGATAACCCAAGCCCAAACACCCAAATCAAAAGATCAGAGGAGACAACGTTCTTGGAACAATTAATCAAAGAACTAAAGATGAACAACAAGAGCATGGCACAGGATATAAAGAACATGAAGAAGACCCTAGAAGAGCATAAAGAGGAAATTGCAAGAGTAAATAAAAAAATAGACCATCTTATGGAAATAGAAGAAACTGTTGACCAAATTAAAAAGATTCTGGATACTCATAGTACAAGACTAGAGGAAGTTGAACAACGAATCAGTGATCTGGAGGACAGCACAATGGAAAATGAAAGAACAAAAGAAAGAATGGGGAACATAATTGAAAAAATCGAAATGGGCCTGAGGGATATGATAGATAATATAAAATGTCCAAATATAAGACTCATTGGTGTTCCAGAAGGGGAAGAGATGGGTAAAGGTCTAGGAAGAGTATTCAAAGAAATTGTTGGGGAAAACTTCCCAAATCTTCTAAACACCATAAATACACAAACATAAAAGTCCAGTGAACTCCAAATAGAAGAAATCCAAATAAACCCACTCCAAGACATATTCTGATCACACTGTCCAATACAGAAGAGAAGGAGCAAGTTCTGAAAGCAGCAAAAGAAAAGCAATTCACCACATACAAAGGAAACAGCATAAGACTAAGTAGTGACTACTCAGCAGCCACCACGGAGGTGAGAAGGCAGTGGCATGACTATTTAAAATTCTGAGTGAGAAAAACTGCCAACCAAGAATTCTTTATCCAGCAAAGCTCTTCTTCAAATTTGAGGGAGAGCTTAAATTTTTCACAGACAAACAAATGCTGAGAGAATTTGCTAACAAGAGACCTGCGCTACTTGAGATTCTAAAGAGAGCCCTACAGACAGAGAAACAAAGAAAAGAGAGAGAGATACAGAGAAAGGCTCAGTACTAAAGAGATTCAGTATAGGTACATTAAAGGACATTAAGAGAGAGACGGAAAAAATATATCTGACAAACATAAACCAAAGAATAAGATGGCTGATTTAAGAAATGCCTTCACAGTAATAATGTTGAATGCAAATGGATTAAACTCCCCAATGAAAAGATATAGATTAGCAGAATGGATCAAAAAAAAAAAAAAAAAAAAAAAAATAACAATAAATATGTTGCAGAAAAGAGACTCATCTTAGACACAGGGAGACTCATCTTAGACACAGGAACACATAGAACTGAAAGTGAAAGGATGGAAAAAATATTTCATGCAAGCTACAGCCAAAAGAAAGAAGGAGTAGCATTATTAATCTCAGATAAAATAGATTTTAAATGCAAGGAGTTTATGAGAAACAAAGAAGGCTACTACATACTAATAAAAGGGGCAATTCAACAAGAAGAAATAACAATCATAAATGTTTATGCCCCCGATAAAGGTGCCACAAAATACAAGAGACAAACACTGGCAAAACTAAAGGAAGCAATTGATGTTTCCACAATAATTGTGGGAGACTTCAACACATCTCTCTCTCCTATAGATAGATCAGCCAGACAGAAGACCAATAAGGGAACTGAAAACCTAAACAATCTGATAAATGAATTGGATTCAACAGACATATATAGAACATTACATCCCAAATCACAAGGATACACATTCTTCTCTAGTGCACATGGAACTTTCTCCAGAATCTTATGCTGGGACATAAAACAAGGCTCAATAAATTTAAAAAAATTGAAATTATTCAAAGCACATTCTCTGACCACAATGGAATACAGTTAGAAGTCAATAACCATCAGAGACTTAGAAAACTCACAAATACCTGGAGGTTAAACAACACGCTTCTAAACAATCAGTGGGTTAAAGAAGAAATACAAGAGAAATTGCTAAATATATAAAGATGAATGAAAACAACATACCAAAACCTATGGGATGCAGCAAAAGTGGTACTGAGGAGGAAATTTATAGCACTAAATGAATACATTAAAAAGGAAGAAAGAGCCAAAATCAAAGAACTAATGGATCAACTGAAGAAGCTAGAAAATGAGCAGCAAACCAATCCTAAACCAAGTAGAAGAAAAGAAATAACAAGGATTAAAGCAGAAATAAATGACATAGAGAACAAAAAAGCAATAGAGAGGATAAATAACACCAAAAGTTGGTTCTTTGAGAAGATCAACACATTGACAATCCCTTAGCTAGACTGACAAAATCAGAAAAAGAGAAGACCCATATAAACAAAATAATGAATGAGAAAGGTGACATTACTGTGGATCCCAAAGAAATTTAAAAAAATATAAGAGGATACTATGAACAACTGTATGCCAACAAACTGGATAATGTAGAGGAAATGGACATTTTTCTGGAAACATATGAACAATCTAGACTGACCAGAGAAGAAATAGAAGACCTCAACCAACCAATCACAAGCAAAGAGAGCCAATCAGTCATCAGAAAGCTTCCCACAAATAAATGCCCAGGGCCAGATGGCTTCACAGGGAAGTTCTACCAAACTTTCCAAAAAGAAGTGACACCAATCTTACTTAGGCTCTTTCAAAATATTGAAGAAAATGGAACACTACCTAACTCATTTTATGAAGCTAACATCAATCTAATACCAAAACCAGGCAAACATGCTCCAAAAAAGGAAAAGATAGGTCTATCTCCCTAATGAATACAGATGCAAAAATTCTCAACAAAATGCTTGCAAATCAAATCCAGAGGCACATTAAAAAAATTCATACACCATGTCCAAGTGGGGTTCATTCCAGGCATGCAAGGATGGTTCAACACAAGAAAACCATAAATGTATTACAACACATTAACAAATCAAAAGAGAAAAATCAAGTGATCTTCTCAATGGATGCTGAAAAAACATTTGAAAAAATCCGACATCCCTTTTTCACAAAAACACTTCAAAAGGTAGGAATTGAAGGAAACTTCCTCAATATGATAAAGAACATATATGAAAAACCCACATCCAGCATAGTGCTCAATTGTGAGAGACTGAAAGCCTTCCCTCTTAGATCAGGAACAAGACAAGGATGCCCGCTGTCACCACTGTTATTCAACATTGTGCTGAAAGTGCTAGCCAGAGCAGTCTGGCAAGACAAAGAAATAAAAGGCATCCAAATTGGAAAGGAAGAAGTAAAACTGTCATTGTTTGCAAATGATATGATCTTATATCTGGAAAACACTGAGAAATCAACGATGCAGCTACTAGAGCTAATAAACAAATTTAGCAAAGTAGCAGGATACAAGATTAATGTACACAAGTCAGTAATGTTTCTATATGCTAGAAATGAACAAATTGAAGAGACACTCAAGAAAAAGATACCATTTTCAATAGCAACTAAAAAAATCAAGTACCTGGGAATAAAATTAACCAAAGATGTTAAAGACCCATACTCTACTAAAGGAAATAGAAGGGGACCTTAAAAGATGGAAAAATATTCCATGTTCATGGATAGGAAAGCTAAATGTCATTAAGATGTCAATTCTACCCAAACTCATCTACAGATTCAAAGCAATCTCAATCAAAATTCCAACAACCTACTTTGCAGACTTGGAAAAGCTAGTAATCAAATTTATTTGGAAAGGGAAATGCCTTGAATTGCTAAAGACACTCTAAAAAGGAAAAATGAAGTGGGAGGACTTACACTCCCTGACTTTGAAGCTTATTATAAAGCCACAGTTTTCAAAACAGCATGGTACTGGCACAAAGATAGACATATAGATCAATGGAATTGAATAGAGAATTTGGAGATAGACCCCCAGATCTATGGCCAATTGATCTTTGATAAGGCCCCCAAAGTCACTGAACTGGGTCATAATGGACTTTTCAACAAATGGGGCTGGGAGAGTTGGATATCCATATCCAAAAGAATGAAAGAAGAACCCACCTCACACCCTACACAAAAATTAACTCAAAGTGGATCAAAGAACTCAATATAAAAGACACTACCATAAAACTCCTAGAGGATAATGTAGGGAAACATCTTCAAGACCTTGTATTAGGCAGCCACTTCCTAGACTTTACACCCAAAGCACAAGCAACAAAAGAAAAAACAGATAAATGGGAACTCCTCAAGCTTAGAAGTTTCTGTACCTCAAAGGAATTTGTAAAAAAGGTGAAGAGGCAGCCAACTCAATGGGAAAAAATTTTTGGAAACTGTGTATCTGACAAAAGACTGATATCTTACATATGTAAAGAAATCCTAGAACTCAATGACAATAATACAGACAGCCCAATTATAAAATGGGCAAAAGATAGGAAAAGACAGTTCTCTGAAGAGGAAATACAAATGGCCAAGAAACACACGAAAAAACGTTCAGCTTCACTAGCTATTAGAGAGATGCAAATTAAGATCACAATTAGATACCATCTCACAACAGTTAGAATGGCTGCCATTAAACAAACAGGAAACTACAAATGCTGGAGAGGATGTGGAGAAATTGGAGCCCTTAATCATTGTTGATAGGACTGTATAATGGTTCAGCCACTCTGGAAGTCAGTCTGGCAGTTCCTTAGAAAACTAGATATAGAGTTACCCTTCGATCCAGTGATTGCCCTTCTTGGTATATACCTGGAAGATCTGACAGCAGTGACACAAACAGATATCCGCACACCAATGTTCACAGCAGAATTATTCACAATTGCCAAGAGATGGAAACAGCCCAAATGTCCATCAACAGATGAGTGGATAAATAAAATGTGGTCTATACACATGATGGAATACTATGTGGCTGTAAGAAGGAACAATTTCGTGAAACATATGACAACATGGACAAACCATGAAGACATAATGCTGAGTGAAATAAGCCAGGCACAAAAAGAGAAATATTATATGCTGCCACTAATGTGAACATTGAAAAATGTAAAACAAGTGGTTTATAATGTAGAATGTAGGGGAACTAGTGCTAGAGAGCAATTAAGGAAGGGGGAATGATAACCCAATAAGAACAGATAAGCTATAGTGGGTAAATTTAACATTCTGGGAATGCCCAGGAATGACTATGGTCTGTTAGTTTCCGATGGGTATGGTAGGAACAAGTTCACAGAAATGTTGCTGTATTAGGTTATTTTCTTGGGGTAGAGAAAGAAAATGTTGGAAGTACAGTAGTTATCTTAGGTTAGCTGTCTTTTTCTTACTCCCTAATTATGGTTTGTTTGAATTTTTTTTTTATTGTATGTTTTTTAAAATTTTTTTTTATATAGTTGATTAAAAAAAAACCGAGTTAATTAAAACAAAAAGAAAAACAAAGAAAAAAGTATGCAGAGCCCCCTTGAGGAGCTGGTGGAAAATGCAGGGGTATTGGGCTTCTCCACCTTGATGGTTGCTGATGTGCTCAGAAATAGGGGACTGGTGGTTTGATGGGTTGAGCCCTCTACCACAGGGCTTGCCCTTGGAAAGACTGTTGCAGCAAAGGAGAGGCTAGGCCTCCCTATAATTGTGCTTAAGAGCCTCCTCCTGAATGCCTCCTTATTGCTCAGATGTGGCCCTCTCTCTCTAGCTAAGCCACCTCGGCAGGTGATCTCTCTGCCCTCCCCCACTACGTGGGATCTGACACCCAGGGGAGTGAATCTCCCTGGCAACGTGGAATATGATTCCTGGGGAGGAATCTAGACCCCATACCATGGGATGGAGAACATCTTCTTGACTAAAAGGGGGATGTGAAAGGAAATGAAATAAGCTTCAGTGGCAGAGAGATTCCAAAAGGAGCCGAGAGATCACTCTGGTGGGCACTCTTATGCACAATATAGACAACCCTTTTTAGGTTCTAATGAATTGGAATAGCTAGCAGTAAATACCTGAAACTATCAAACTACAACCCAGAACCCATGAATCTTGAAGACAATTGTATAAAAATATAGCTTATGAGGGGTAGTAATGTGATTGGGAAAGCCATATGGACCACACTCCCCTTTGTCTAGTTTATGGATGGATGAGTAGAAAAATGGGGGGAAGGGAAAGCAAAAAACAAAACAAAAACAAACAAACAAAGGCACCCAGTGTTCTTTTTTACTTTAATTGCTCTTTTTCACTTTAATTTTTATTCATATTATTTTTGTGTGTGTGGTAATGAAAATGTCAAAAATTAATTTTGTTGATGAATGCACAACTATATAATGGTACTGTAAGCAACTGAATACACACTTTGTTTTGTATGACTGCATGGTATGTGAATATATCGCAATAAAATGAAAAAAAAAAAAAAAGAAAATTCTGTCCATTTCCGTTTTTTGCAACATAAACAGCATCACTTATCCAACTGTCTACCTGACATTGACATTTCAATGTTTAGTAGCTCCTCAAAAAAAAAAAAACAAAAGAAAGGTACATGGCTGTATACTGTAGAGGTCAAGAGTATAGGCTCTCAAAATAGCCTGCCTGTTGTTTATATGCATGTGCTATTATTTTTCGATGACCTTCGGCATTTCACTAGAAGTGAACTTAACATATCTCACCTATTTGATTTAAATCAATAGTTAAGAATCAGATTGCTAAATCAATGTGCACTATTCTAGAAATATTTTCCTATTTTTTTCTTTTCTGATACCTGGAAATCTTGACACATCCATTTTATTAAAATTTATTGAGATTTAATGTATGTACAATACAATGCATTCATTAGTAAGATTGCATACGTCTTGACAAATATACACACCTGTGAAGTCATCACAATTAAGATACAGCACAATTTCATATCTCCTTAAAGTTTCCCCGTGCTTCTTTGTGGTTCACCAGACCCTCTATGCCCAACACCAGACAACCACTTATCTGCTCTATGTTATTGTAAATTAACTTTCCTTTTCCAGAGCTTTATACAAATTAAAATAGTTATTACATGCTCTTTTGCATCTGACTTCTTCATTTATCATAATGATTGTGAAATTTCAAGCTCTTTTACATATCAATACTTTATTATTTATTGCAAACTATTATTCATTGTTAGCATATATTGCATACTCTGTATTTTTGTCCTAAAAGTTTTATAACTTTAGCCCTTATATTGATATTTTTGATTCATTTCAAATTAAATTTATATATGGTATTGATAAGAGTTGAGGTTTACTTTCTTTAAATTTAAATATCCGTCAGCTGCCATGTTTTGAGCCTGGGCTGGATAGCTCTTCCCCCATAAGGAAATGGCCGGTGAGCCCCGGAGAACCAAGGCGCTGTTGCCTGGATGGAGCCCAGGCTAACGAAGCAGGGAAGTGGGGTAATACAGCAGCTCTGTGCAGGGTGGGAAGGCCATGGTGTCCGGCAGTAACTGGCTGTCCGGGGTGTGTCATGTTGGTGATGGTCTACGGGAGCCTGGTGTTTGTACTGCTATTTATTTTTGTGAAGAGGCAAATTATGCTGTTTGCAATGAAATCTCGAAGGGGACCTCATGTCCCTGGGGGACACAATGCCCCCAAGGTAGGTAATTAAGGCACGAGTTGGGCCTGGCTTTCCAGACCTTTCAGGGGCAAGAATGAGATTCTTCTGCCTTTGGATAAATTCCCTTATTTCCACATCCATTTACCCACCCTTGTAGATTGAGCAGTAACTGTCAATCTTGAGACCTGGCTTAGTTGCTCACTTCTGTGGCATGGTATGTAGCTTACCCACAGCTTCAGTTTTTGCAGAATGAGTGCTTCATTCAAGTTCCCAGCTCTTTGTCGTGAAATGTTTTCCAGTTCATCTTAAATTACCCAGTAGGTTGGGTTGGGTTGGGTTTTAGGATGGGGCTGGAGTTATTAGAATTAGCCCTGGATGAATGATAAGGGCTGCTTTTGCAGCACTTTAGATTTTTAGGGGCCCATAAGTCATCTAGTTCCGCCATTTATGTTACAAACTGAAATCCAAGAATAGCAAGCAACTTTTCCAAAGACATCTAGTGAGTGAACAGCCAAGTGACCTCTATATCTTTGTCTACACTCTCTCCTTAGGTGATTGCATTCCTTTCCTTGGCTTTAAATATCTGTAGATGAATGAAATTTATATCTCTAGCCCAAACCTCTTTTCTGAGTTCCCTATTTACATATCCAACTACCTACCTGACATTTTCCCTTATATGTCTAGTGGGCATCTCAAACCTAAGGTGTATAAATCAGAATTCTTGATACCCCACCCCCACCCCCATCCTGTTTCTTTAGTCTTCTACTCAGTAAAAGGTGCCTGCTGGTTTTACCAACCTCCTTTTATATGGCTCTCTGCCTGATTATTGTAATCCACCTACACTGGTCAAATATCCCACCATTGCACATATTATTGTGTCTTGGGATGAATTTTCCTGATCTTCACTTGGCCAGGATATTAATTCTTTAGATCTTCAGTTAATGTTACTTCCTCAAAAGAGGAATTCTTATTACCTAATTTAAAGTAGTTCTCTCCCTTTATTTTCTTGTAGTACCCTGGTTTTTCCTTCATAGTACATACTACAATTTTTCTTTTATGTTTGTCTGTTTATTTGGTTTAATGCCTTTCTTCCACTAGATTTTAAATTTCGATAATGAAGTCACCTTTGTTTTGTTCACCATTGTAAAGCCAGGGCCTACACATAGTAACTATTCAATAATTAGTTGTCTAATGAACAGTAAGCTGATAGGAAAGCTAAGGTTAGTACATGATTCTCCCAAGTCCTAGACCAGTTTTCTTTTATTTATTAAGTTGCTATTACCCTCCATTCACCCCCCATTCTTATTCTTTGCTGACATAGCACATGGAAAGGCTCCACAAGGAGGATGTCATGTCCTGAAATTTCTACAGTGCTCCTTCCACATTCCCACAGTTCTTCAAATGCCATTTGCCTCATAACTGGGACATAGGGTTGGTTTCCAGTACATCATGAGCTCTTGGACCAGATGAGATCAAGATTCCTTTTGCTTTAAAAAATTCTCTCATATAAATTCTCAGCCTTTGCTGGTGGAAGTGTAAATTAGTAAAACAACTCTGGACGATGGTTGGACATTATCTAATAAGGTTTTACATATGCCTAATCCATGACTGAGCAACTCTGTTCATACCACAAAGAAATTAATTTTTACTCATGTGTACTAGGAGAAATGTACAAGAATATGTTCAGCAGCAGTATTGTTCATAATATATTTATTTAAACTGTTAATCCTAATGCCTACACTAGAATGGATAAATAGTGATATATGGTCATGTTCTGAAATACTGTACAGGAGTGAAAATAAACTGAAGATAAACACATGAACACAAATGGATCCCCAAAATATTTTTCAATGAAAAAAGTTCCAAATGTGAAAGAATCCAGAAACATGCTGAATGGAAAAAGCCAGAAAACCAGACACAAAGAAATATGTACCATATGATTCATTTATATGAAATTCTAGAATAGATAAAACTGTAGTCCTAGAAAGCACATCCATGTTGTCTAGGGCTAGGAGGGGGAGATTGCAAGGGAATATGAAGGAACATTTTGGGGTGATGGGAATGTTATATATCTTGATTGGGATGGTGGTCAAATGGGTATATTCATTTGTCAAAACACAGCAATCTATTACAGCAATCTATTACACTTATATATTGTATGTAAATTCAGCCTCAATAAAGTTTAAGCATTTAAAAAAAAATTTAAATGTCAAATTATTTGGACGTGTTGCAAAGATGATCATTTCTCCATTAAATTCTCTTTGCACCCATTTTGAAAATTAATTTGTCAAATATTGTGAGCTTATTTCTAGAATGTTTATTCTGTTTCATTAATCTATATGTCTATCTTTATGCCAATACCATACTCTTTTGGTTACTGTAGATGTGTAAGTCCTGAAATAAGGCAGTGTAAGTCTTCCAACTTTAATATTTTTATTTAATTGTTTGGGCTATACCAATCTCTCTGCATTTCGATATGTGTTCTAATCAGTTATTTAGTTTCTATGGAAAAGACTATTGGGATTCCGATTTGACTGCATTGCATCCATAGCTCAATTTGGGAGAGCTAGCATCTTAAAAAAATTCACATTTTTCTATCAACAAGGATGATATACCTCTCTAATTATTTTATGACTTATCTAATGTTTTTCAGGAAATTGTTATAGATAGTACATAGTTCTACAACACATTTTACCTACTTTTTTGTAATTATTTCATGTTTTATTATATTATAAATGATAATTTTTAGATTGCAATCTCTTCAGTGTTAATAAAGAAAAATGAAATTGCTTTTGTATACTGACCATATATCCTGCAACCTAGTTAAACTCGGTGATCTAGTTTTAGCAGCTTTTTTGTAGCTACCATAAGATTTTCTTCTTAGATGATCATGTCACCTCTGAATAAAGACAATCTTTATTCCTTTTTGGATCTGTGCAAATTGCATTCATTCTTGCCTTCTTGGCCTGACTAGGTCCTTTTGTCCAATATTTAATAGAAAATGTACAAGTGACCATCTTTGCCTTGTTTCAGATGTAAGAGGAGAAAAGCATCTAGACCTTTACCATTTGGCAGGAGGTTAACTGAATGTTTCACATTGATGCCATTTATCAAGTTGAGAAAGTAGGCTACTTTCCAAATTTGCAGAGAGTTTTTTATCATGAGTGATTGTTGACTATTTTTCAAATTGTGTGCCTGGATCTACTGAGATGATTATGTGTATGAGTGTGTTTGTGTATTTATTTGTTTGTTTGTCTTTTTCTCTCTCTCTTAACCTCTTTGTGTGATGAATTGTATGGTTTAATTAACCTACATTTGCATTTTAAGGATAAACCCCTATTGATCATGATGGATTATCCAATTTCATATATTAATGGATTTTATTTGCTAAAATGTTTTAAGGATTTTTATGTCTATTTTTATGAGAGTTTTGGTTTGTGTTTCTTTTCTTAAAATGTTTTTATCTGGTTTTGGCTTCAGGGCAATGCCCTCATAGAATCTTTTAGAATTGTTTCTTCTATTCTATTCTATTCTATTCTATTCTATTCTATTCTATTCTATTCCTCTACTATTGAAGAGTTCACATACAATTTGGTATTATTTCTTCTTTAAATAAGAGGCATTCTTGACTATGCAAGCAAGGTATCTGTGTCTGGAGTTTTCTTAGTGGATGGTTTTGAAACATAAATTTAATTTGCTTATTACAAATATTCTTATTATCTATTGTTTTCTGGCTTGAGATTTGACAGTGTGTGTCTTTCAGTGAATTTGTCCATTTAATCTAAGTTGTAAATTTTAGTTATAAAGCTGCTTAATTTACTCCTTTTACTCTTTTCATTTCTGTAATCTGCAAATTGTATATTTTTACATTCTTGGCCTCGATAATTTGTTTATTCTCTCTTGTTTTCTTGGCCAGTTTGGCGAGATGTTTATCAATTTTATTGATGTTTAAAAAATGGCTTTCAATTTCCAGTTTTTACTATTATTCGTCTGATTTATATTTCACTGATTTCTGCTTTTATTTTTATTATTTCCTTCTTTACACTTACTTTGGTTTTAATTTTTGTTGTTGCTATTTTCACTTTGATCTTTATATGGTTACTTGGTTTATTCATTTTAGATATTCTTGGTGTTTGGTTAAGTTACTTGGAATCACTTTGATCTTTTTGAAGTTTGCTTTATATTTTCAGGACAAGTCTGAGCGACCTTTAGACTCAGCCTCAGCAAATAACTGTCTGAAGACTTTGCCCAATAGAAAGTGTACTAAGAGACCTTTTCTATTTTTGCTGTTGAAAACAAGAATATTCCTAGTCTTGCGTGTTCTCCAGTGATTATTCAGCCCAGTTCTTTCTTAGGGAACTTTCTCTCACTGTTGGTAGTTTCCTCATAGGAATGTGCAGATCAATTCTTAGCCAAAGACCCTAGGGAACCCCTGTATCAGTCAGGGTTCATCAGAGAAACAGCACACACACCAACATGCACATATATGTACATACATGCATGCATATTTATGGAATATTTGTATGTATTTATTTTAAGGAATTGGCTCACATGACTGTGAGGATTAACAAGTCCTGAATCCACAGAGCATGGATTCCAATAGCTGGAAACTCAGGCAGAAATGTGTGCTGTAGACTTGAGTCAGACTTTCTTTTTCCCCATGAAATCTCAGTTTTTGCTCTTAAGGCATTCCACTGATTGTAGGAGGCACGCACACGTTATCAAAGATACTGCCCTTTACTTAAAGTAAACTGATTGTAGAAGTTAACTACATCTACATAATATCTTCACAGCAACTTCAAGCTTAGTATTTGATTAATTGAGTACAATTGCTTAGACAAGTTGACGTGAAATTAACCATCACTACCCTTCCAGAGATAGCTTGTTCTCTCTTTCTCTGCAGCTCACTTCTCTCTTGTACTTTGGTCTGAATATTTACGTCAATCTGGCTCTGAACTCTCTCTCCTCAAATTTGCAAGATTATTAGTCTCTTTGGTTCCCTCTGTCTACACTGAAACTTTTAAGGCAGTTATTTAGGACACTCCTCTTAGGGATCAGTGTTCTGTGCATTTGATTATGCAATGCCTGAAGACCATGTTTCATTTATTTTTGTTTGGCTTTCTAGTTGTTTAAAGAAGAAGACTGAATACAGTACCTGTTATTACATCGTTGCCTGAAGTAAAAGTTTGTCCAATCTTTTGTTCAGTCTTTTATCTTCAGAAACGGTCATTTCTTTTGATCTATGTTTGAGTTCACAAATTCTTTTTCCTGCTATTGCCAATCTGCTATGAGTCTAATTGGTCTTTTATAAGTTAAGTATTCTAATTTTCAGCTCTGAAAATTTCATTTTTAAAAATATTCCCCATTTCTATACTGGTATTTCCTATCTGTACCTGTATTTTCCTTTATTTTTAAAATATATTTTGCTTTAACTCTTTGAACATGTTGGTAATTGCTGCTATGGAGTCTTTGCTAACTTCAGTGTGTGGAACTACATGGAGTCAGTGTCTAGTGACTGCTTCTTTCTTCAGTATGTCTCACTTTCCTGTGTCTTTCTGTGTATAGTAATTTTTGTGTGATAATTGACATTGTAGAAAATATAGCAACTGTTCTAGAAGGCAATTGATTTGCCTGCACTCAAAACATCTTCATTGCTTTTCTCAGAAGCTGATCTCTCTGCTCTGTTATTATGGTTTCCCAATTTTGCTGCTGCTTTAGCCTGGACTTCTAGGGTGTCTCCCTGGTTACTTCAAAATTTGGAGTTCTCTGCCAGTCTCAGGCAGTTTCTGTGGCCTGACCTGCACAGTTTGGGGAAGGCACTCAGTTACTAAAAAAACTAATTCAAGGATCTTATTCCACACAGCTCTATTCAAGCTCACTGATCTCTCTATTGTTTTCAGCGGACCATGGGGTCTCACAGCACTTACCTAAGTAATATATTAGCCAGGAATTTTTGAAAGAGATAAGCTCCAAATTAGTGTTTTGTGGTATCCTTATTGCCAGGATTTCTAATTTTGTATCCAACTGTAAACCTTTATCTCTGGTACTTTGAACCACTAAGGCTGTGGTTTCCATGCTGCTTTCCACATCATTAGCAAAGTTTTGGCAGATTGGATATTCAAAATTTCAATTTTACTACTTTCAGCTGCATTCTTGTAGAAGTAAATTCTCTTCTCTTGGAAGCTCTTGGAAGATTCCCAGTGTTTTAAAATAATTTTACCTTTCTAATCAATTTTTATCATTGTTATTTGAGGGAAAGTTCATAGGAACTATCCTCCACCATAACTGTAAGCGTCTAGTCTGACTGCTTTTTGAATCCTACCCTCAGAACATCCAGCCATGAAACCTTGAGCAAAGCACTAATTATTTTAGGCTTCTGTTTTGCCATTTGTATATACACAGATGATAACATGACCCATCCTTTATAGCAATGTTCTAGGGGCTAAATGTGTACAGTTAAGCAAATAATGCAGAAAATAAGTACAATTAATAATACATATTTTTATTATATCACATTGTAGAAATTACATTATAAAGTGTGTTAAGTAATTCTCTCTCATGAATGTTACTGAGAGAACTACAGCAAAGAGGGAGCAAGAATTGCTAGTAGGATGATGCAATTTTAATTAGGCTGTTCAGGGAAGGTTTTCCTAGAAAGATAAAATTCAGCAGTGATTGACATAACTGATACAGTAAGCAATACACATATCTGGGAGAAGAACACTGTGGGCTAAGGAAATACAACAATTGGTACAAAAGGTCTGAAGCAGTAACTTTCCCAGTGCGTTCTATGAACAGCTGGTTTGTCAGACTGGCTATATGAGTGACCAAGGTGAGGGTTGAAGGGTAGAAGAGATATGAGGCAGACAGTTAGCACCTCACCAGTAGCTCTTAGTATTCTCTACTCCAGCACACGCTGATAGAATCCTCTGCCCAGAGAGTGGTAATGTTAACATACACAAACACTGTATCTCTCTTGTGGGCATCCCCTCAGGTGGAGCACAGAGCATCTGTAGTGCCTGCAAGTTAATGCCTTGAGAAAACTCAAGCAGTAAGACACAGTAATGGGAAGATAAACATCCCAGGCTCTTCTCCATTCAAGTAGGAAAATTCCAAGCCATATGCCCCACCATTTTCCACAGGCTCCAGCAGGAGTGGCTTTGCTTCAATAACTGCTCATTAATGCACTCAGCATTGGCTTCTTTCCCTTCTCTATTTTATTTCTTCTCTCATACTGGTGTTTTGTAGTGCTGCCATTCAGTCAAACCCCTTGTCCTGAAATCCTTGTCTCAGTCTCTGCTTGTGAGAGATACTCCAAACCAGTGTAAGGATTCCTCTTTTATGGTGATTCAATTAGTAAACTTTGCAAGAATTTTTTTTGTGAGTACCGACATGATTGGACTTGCTTTTATCATTGTCATCCCAGTTGTTCTTTGGAGAATTGATCATGAAAGGCAAGAGCACAAATACAGAAAACACTGAAGTTGCTATTGCTATAATTCAGGTAAGACAGGGTCATAGTTTGGCCAAGGTAGCAGTGGAGGTGGAGAGGCATGGTCAGAATTTGGATCGATCTTGGAGGCAGAGGTAATAGTATTGGCTGGCGTGTGGATGTGGGATATGAGGAAAGGGAGATGGAAAGGTGACTCCAAATTTTGTCTCAGCAATAGAAAGGATACAGGTATCATCATCCGAGGGACGGCTATATGGCAAAGGCTATGGAGGGAGTTTGAACGTACATTTAAGTAAAGATGTCTAAATGTGTAAGCATTGTCTACTTGCAAAATTAAAGTACCAACTTAGATTCCTTGAAAAACACAGGACATATTACACAGAAAAATTCAAAGAATGCTCAATTTTCTTAGCAAACCTAGAAGTTGGTGTAGGGATGGGAGGGGACAGTATAAAAGATTGAAAAATTTCACCTAGGAAGAATAGTGAAGAGGAGAATATGAATCTTTTTGGTATTGGGAGAAGTAGGGATGCATTAGATTTTTCTGGTGCAGTAAATAATGTGTCTTTTTGAAGAGAACGAAGAGCATCTTCTTTTTCAAGAAGTAAATGGCTATATTTGGCTTATTATGAAAATAGGAATGAAAATATAGTCACTAAGGAATCAAATATAAAGCAGGCCTTCCAAATAAACAAGGGGAAAACTGAATAAACAGCAACCTGATTAAGTTTATGGGAAAAATAAAGGAAAAATAAAGAAGGAAACAATAATCTAAATGAGCGAATACCACAAAGCAAGACAGAAATAATAAAATACATCCCAATTAAACAAATAGTCTCTCAATTAGGTTAAAAAACAAACCTCTGGCCACCGATGTTTACCAGAAACACACGTAGAACAAAGTGAAAACTGCTAAAAATATAAGGATAGACAAAATTAGATCAAGCAGACTCTTCTCTCCCTCCTTCCTTCCCTCCCTCTCTTTCTCTCTCTCTCTTTCACACACACACACACACACACACACACACACACACACACACACACTCCTATTTAATATCTCTTTCTTAGCGCATAGACAAGGAGACTGTCACTTCCCTCCCCAGAAAAAAGGGATGGATATAATAATAACAGGTAGATATAAAGAGAAAACAGAGGTGGCATTATTTATATCAGAAAAAGCATAATGATGGTTAAAAGTACTAAACAGTGTAGGGAAGGGGCACTTTGCAATAAAAAATATAATTGATGAATTTACAAAATAATAAATCTGTTGTTTTATGTGTGAATATAAGAAATAAATATGCAAACAAAAGTTATTAACAAAACTGGAAGGACATGTTAAAGTTATAAATATTCTAAGAAACTTCAGTATAAACCAAATATATATATAGGAAACAAAAATAAATACAACATAGAAATTAAGTAATGCACGCACTAAAATTTAAATATATATGTGTATATTCACACACACACACACATTACCACTGTCAGATGGAGACTATTTTTTATTTTAATTTGAATTAAATTTTTATTTTTTTTAACAAAAATGATCATGTAACTTGGCCAAAAAGAAAATTGTAATAGATTTGCATTTTACATTTTCTGATGCTCCTTAAATGAGCATGTACTAATAAAATTAGAAAAAAAAATAAATTTTTAAAGCCTCAAAATTAAACTACATGGAAATTGAGACACATATTCCTAGATAATTTCTGATTCCAAAGAAATACACATTAAACAGAGTTAAGCACAGAAGTTTATGATCAGAAAGGTATAACATTATGTGCTTTTATTATAGAAAAATGGAAATTAAAGGAAGAAGTTGCCTCAAGACATTAGAAAAAAGCAAGAAATGTTAACCAAAAGAAACTAGGGTGAGGGAACGAACAAGGTCCAGTTGTGAAATGAAGGAAATTTAATAAAAATGATTAGAATAGGTATACTCAACAGATATTGCTTTGAAAATATCTTTTATTTAGATAAAGTACTGATACGCATGATGAGAGAGAGAATCACCAAAATTGAGAATGTGACAGGAGGCATACCACAAATAGATGAATAATAAAAATAAATATATGTTAATATAGTCAAGCCAATGGCAGCATATTTGAAAAGTTGGAAATAACCAGATACATTCTAAGCAAAATATAAATTATCACAATCAATTCACCGGACTAGGAAATTTAACAACAAAAAAAGAGATTTAGCATGTTAAAATTCACTTGGACCAGATGAGTTCATGAATACGTTTTAACTGAATTTTAAGGAGCAAGCAAACTCATTGTTATTTAAAAAAAAAATTCTCCAGACCAAAGCTAAAATTAGAACTATACCAAATTAATTTTATAAAACCAGCTCATTACTGAAAGTCTGATAGATGATGTAGTTTAAACTGGAGGTGAAAAGTTACGAATTCAACGTCTCCATTTTATTGACAATAACTGCTCCAAGCGAATGTCTAACTCGACTTGCTGTTCCAGCCCTTTCTGCTTAGCAGAAGACAGTTAGTGAGAACAAGACGTGGGAAAAGAGCACTGCGTCCCAGCCAACTTCTCCAATACAGGCCCTTGGCCCTAACCCAGGTTCGGTTACAGCAGGGAAGAGAAGACGTGGAGGGAGTTGTGGCCCTTCTCTATTAAGCAAGTTTGAAAGAAAGTGCAGGACTTCCTGGACATGAAGCCAATAAACCCTTTGAGAAGCAAATCTCACACTGTGTCAGGTTCTTATCAAACTGCCCACCTGTCCCTGACTTAAGGAGCAGGATTTCTGGGAGAAGTAATGCCTGAGAATAAGGGACACAAAGCTCAAAGTGTTCCTTGCAATAGTCCAGAAATGGGGAGAGAAGTGACAGTGTCCTTGTCTATGAGTTAAGGAAGAGATATTAAATAGGAAGAATCATTGCCACCCAACCCACCCCCACCAGGGTCCAGACAGATAATTAACCTCAGAAGCAATTGTGTAATTATTTTGGTTAGGGTGAATCTCATTTCTTTCTCGGAGTTGAACTACCTCCTAATTCACAATTCACAATGAGATTGTCTATATTAATAACATTTGCATGTAATGATTCCATAATAAGGTAAATAGTGTGCTCTACTATTCAAATTAGCAAACTAATATTTCAGAGATTTATCTGAGGTTTCAGCAAGAAAGATGTTCCGTCATTTTAAAATGAATTTAGGACAAGAGAAGCTAGTATCATATTTCTCATTATAAAATGTATCCTAACCCAATCAGCTTCCCTCCTGTGAACATGAGATACTGTTTGTGAACAAATTTATGTGGACTTACTGTCTTCACTACATTAGGAGCAGAACAGCTGTGCCTGATTAATGTTATTCTAATAAATTCTATTAGAATTTATAACAAATTGTCAACCACTATTAAAATGCTACCAAAATAATTTATCATTTTTAAATTTCTTAATTCATAATGAATAATTACCAATCTAATTAATTCCTCTTAAGATGACTGAATTCATTAGGATATTTGATTTGGTTAATTGACTAAGCTGCAATATGTTTTGTAAAAACTGTGTTTTAAGTTTCTCAATCAGCTGCTCTCCTTTTGAACAATGGGTTTAGCCATGATTTGATATATTATTCATGTGGGTATTTTATATGTTTTCTAAGAATTTTAATTAACCTTACTGAGCCTGAGGAATAATAATTAGCAATATCTGTGCCCTAATAGTCAATCAATGTACAATCTATGCCTTTTGTTTTTTGGCAGATTGCCAAGAGGGATGGTCGCTCTTATCTTTTATCTATTTGTTCTTTTCTATATTTCATGAAAGTTGTACCTTTCTGGCTTACATAAAAAGTGGCAGTTCTAAGAAAGTGGTTACATTGTCACCTCTTTGAGACATTATATTGTTCCTTTACCATCAGCTCAGTATTGAAATTCAAATACCTTTATATGTTTTGGGGTAACATACTTTAAATGTCTAAGCATTCATTCATATATTGGTGACAAAAATTATTATTTTAAGAATCTTTCAGAGTTTTCACCCCCCCCACACACACACACCCACTAGTAAGGTTACTGAATTGGCTCACTCATTTCTTTTTCTTACATAATCCACAAAGACATATCTACCTCTTTCAGAACAGTCTGGGGGGCATGTGTGATAAATAATGGAGACAAAAGTGGTAATGAGTAGGATAAGTTTGTACAGAACAAGATTGCAGGAAAAAAATTAACAGGTTTTTTTTTTTTAACTTTTTAGTGAGGACACATATATACAACTCAAAATTTCACATTTTAACCACTTTTAAGTATACATTTCAGTGGTATTAATTACATTCACAGTGTCGTGCTACCGCCCATTGCCTCAGATTTTCATCACCTCAAACAGAAACTCTGTGCCATTATGTAATAATTCCCCCTTTCCCTCATCCCTCCAGTCCCTGGTAACCTGTAATCTACTATCTGTCTGTATGAATTTGTTTATTCTAGTGTAATGTCAGGGGTTTTGATGAGGGAATGCCGGAATTGCTGCTATATGGGAAGGAGAGTATACAAGAGAAGGGAAAGATGTCAAAGAGCTCTCTATTTCCCTATGTGCTCAGTGTTTGAACTATAGTATAAATGTCCTGACATATACAAATCATCCTTTTGGAGCTAGACTCCAAATTTCTGTAGTTGAATCATAGAGTTTGAGTCCATGGGTCACATATTGGGGACATTTCAGCTGATATTTGGGCTTAATTTGGTCAGGTGGGTGTACCATAGTTAAAAAATGTGACTTTAGATCATTAGTTGGCAGACGGGGACACTTCACAGCTCACCAAAACCATACCCTTATTCATTCATTTAATTTTCCAACAAGTTTTCGCAGCATCTGGAAATACTCAATTTTGGTGAAGTTCCAAAATCCTAGAGAATCATTCTTGGGTTTCTCTAGATATGTCACTAGCACAGTTTAGCCTTCCAATAGGTATAGGTCAGAATCTGGGCTTGCTACTTCTGCAATGTCTCATATCCACTGGTCAAATTATACCAGTAAACCCTGGCAACTAGAGTTGGTCAGCACTCCTTCTCTGCTTAAACACCCGGGCATATGTAATGGTTAGGTTTATGTGTCAACTTGACCAGGAGATAGTACCCAGCTGTCTGGTCAAGCAAACACTGGCCTGACAATTGCTTTGAGGACGTTTGAAACTGGTTAATAAACCAACAGGCTGGTTGATTAAATCATCAGTCAATTGACTGCAGCTGTGACTGATGACTCACCAAAGGGCGTGTCTTCCACAATGAGAGAATGCAATTGGCTGGATTTAATCCAATTAATCAGTTGAAGACTTATAAGCGAGACAGATAGAGGACCTTCTCTTCTTCTTCGGCTGCCCAGTGAAGTGTTTCCTGAGGAGTTCGTCGAAGTTGCCAGTTCGTTTCCTGAGGAGTTCATCGAACACGTTTGTTGAAGATCCCCAGTTCAATTTCCTGAGGAGTGTCGTCCGAAGTTGCTGGTTTGCTTCCTGAGGAAGATGTCATTGGACATCTTCCTTGGAGTTGACAGTTTGCTGACTGCCCTACAGAATTTGGACTCGTGCATACCCACAGCTGCTGGAACATGACAAAGAGTTCTTCTGCCCATGCTACCACCATCGGGAGTTCCGGTTTGATCTTTCTAAGATTCTAGACGGGGAAGCCATGACTGCGGCAGAATTCCGGACCTACAAGGACTACACCTGGGAATGCTTTGATAACGAGAAGTTCCGGATCAGCGTTTACCAGGTACTGCAGGAGCACTTGGGCAGGTGGGTGCTGCCGGCCACAGAGGGTGGGGCCAGGATGCGCTGGGGGAGTTGTGGTGGCTTCCCCCAAGGAGCACCAACTGTGTGTCTGTCCCGATCGACCCCCCCCCCAATACCCTTTTTAAAGGATGTGTGTGGTGAATGTCGCTGTTTCTTAAAACTATCACCGTCAGTGGACCCTGTTAGAACCAGCAGTGGGCCGGGCAAGCCTGGGGTTGGGTGACCCAGCTGGGTATTTGTTGACCTCCTGGGGCTGGCAATGCACTCAGGGGTGCAGAGGGGAGTGGCATGGGGGAGAGGAAGAAGCATTTTTGATGATCTGCCCCTCTCCCATTCATCACTCCAAACCTAGCACACACTGTTAGGCAACTAATTTAAGTGGCCATTTGTAACAAAATGGCAGGGAATAAAGAGTCCCAAGCCAAGTATGCAACCTCACTTTGTTGATGACTCTCAGACTTCGAAATCTAATGGAGTTTGTCCTGCAGTTTTAGGAACTGTTTTGGTCCTGTGAACCCTGTTTTCCTTTCAGGTTTTCCTTACGGCAATGGGAATGTTTACCCTATGAATGTCCCTCCTTTGTATATTGGAAGCACATAACTTGTTCTAAGTTCACAGGTATGGAGCCTGAGGGGAATTTGCTTTAGGAGAGACCATGCCTATAATTGATTTTGATGGGATCTCTTACTTACCTATTGTTACTGAAATGAGAAAAAGTTTTTGTGATATTGTGGTGGGATGAAAGTATTTTGTATTTGGAAAGAATATGTTTTTCTGGGGTCCAGGGGGTGGAATGTGCTGGTTTGAATGTATTATGTCCCCCAGAAAAAGCCATATTCTTTGATGTAGTCTTGTGGGGCAGACGTTTTGGTGCTGATTAGATTTGCATGGAAATGCACCGCACCCAACTGTAGGTGATAACTCTGATGAGATACTTCCATGGAGGCATGGTCCCAGCCATTCAGGGTGGGCCTTGATCACTGGAGCCATGTAAATGAGCTGACAGGCAGAGGGAACTCAGTGCAGCTGTGAGTGACGTTTTGAAGAGGAGCTACAGCCAAGAGGGACACTTTGAAGAATGCACAGGAGCTGAGAGAGGAACTGCAGCTCACAGAGACATTTTGGAGATGGCCTTTGAAAGCAGACTTATGCTCCAGAGAAGCTAAGAGGAAAAATGCTCCAAGAGCAACCGAGAGTGACATTTTGGAGAGAAGCTGAAGCCTAGAGAGGAATGTCCTGGGAGAAAGCCATTTTGAAACCAGAACTCTGGAGCAGACGCCAGCTACATGCCTTCCCAGCTAACAGAGGTTTTCCGGATGCCATTGGCCATCCTCCAGTGAAGATACCTGATTGTTGATGGACACTCTATGGCCTTAAGACTGTAACTGTGTAACCCAAATAAACCCCCTTTTATAAAAGTCAATCCATTTCTGGTGTTTTGCATTCTGGCAGCATTAGCAAACTAGAACAGCATGGTATCAAGTCATTTGGAGAAAATACTAAGTTGGTTGAGGGATGGTCACTACTCTTTTCCTTTCCACTAATCTCTGCAATACAGGAACCATTAGTAGCTAGGTCAACATTTTACACATGCAAACACAATGGTTCAACAGAAACAATAAATTCCAAATTAAAATACAAGTATATTCACTGTTTTCCTGCATTAAAGTCCATTATCTTTACATTCACCATAGCATCTCAACAGAGATGGGAGCAGAGACCTAATGTGCACAGTCATAACATATGTGAAATATTTGGAAGTTGAAATAATGAAAAACAACTGTGCTGTAATCCATTTTCTGCAATCATTGTCACTTTAGCCTAGTGGCCACCTGTGACTATTCTAAGCAGGTAGACCCAGATCACTTAGGAATATTCCAACCCCTTAGCACCTAGCATTCTCAACATTGTTCACACACTAACAACCTATGGTTGTGTGATTCATTGTAGCAGCAATCCCAAATTGGTCTATTTTAAAACATTTTTAATTTCTAATTATACAGGATTTCCTAGACAACATTAAAAATTCTTTCTAGGAACAATTTGGTGTTAACTTGCCCTCCACAGAAAAACAAACCAAACAAAAAAAAACTCTAATTTTTCAAACTGTGCTGGTCAAGATTCTTTATGTTAACACACATAAAAGGGATTTATTGTATATTATACAAGCAGAAAGTCAATTTTATAGTGCATAGTCATGATATTTGATATTTGCATATGATTTCAGAGACATATTTGACCAAAGCCTCCTCTACACTCCTCAGTATTTGTATAAAAATGAGGTAATGATGGATGTTTTCGTTTCTATTCTGCTAAAACAAATATGATGCAATGGGTTGCCTTAACAAGAGGGAATTTATTGGTTCATAGTTTCAGAGCCTAGAAGGTTTGCTTCCTCCTTAGGTTGGTATCTTCTGGCTGAGTGGTAATCTTTGGGGTTCCTTGGCTCTTCACATGGTAATAATGCACATAGCAGCTTCTCCTTTGTCTTCCAGTTCTGTTAACTTTTAGCTTCTGGCGGCTTCCTTGTAGCTTCTTTTGCATGTCTAATTTACTTCGCTTTTAAGAACTTCAGCCCTATTGGATTAAGGCCACCCTCATTCAGTCTGGGTGCACCTTAACTAATAGCATCTTCAAAGGTCCTATTTCCAGATGAGTTCACAGCCACAGGACCAGGGGTTGGGACCAGAATTGCCTTTTGTGGGGACATGATTCAATCCCCAACAATGGAATATAAGGGTGGTTTCCATTTGCTCTCTTTCTGAATTCATAACTACAAGCAAAATGAAAACAGTAACAAAACAATCAATCAAACACAAAAACCTCAACCAGAGTCAAGAGAAGAAGTTCAGTGGACTCAATTGCTTTAAAAGGCTTATTAAAATATTTCAAAATAAAAAAGTCAAGTTTTGCTAGAGCTCTCCAGCTTAGTTACAATCTGATATTTTGCTGCTATTTGTTATTGTTTTTTTCAAATTAAAAATTATCTAAGCAGTTTTAGATCATTTCCCTGAACCAATTTATAAGTAAAAATTAGTATTCTTCACAAAAATTTGAAAATGAATGGATTCCCAGGCTCTTTTCTATATAGATTGGTCATTAAATAATAAGTTGTTTGAAATTCTTAAGAAGACTTTAAAGGTGAATGAAGGACTCTTACTACATGATTTTTGAATGACACTGTGGAATTCTGATTTAAAATTATGACCTGACCTAATATTTTATGTTTCACATATCATCGGCAACCATAAAATTCACATAGAAGAAACTATAAAATAAGTGCCATTCACTTTACTATAGCAGATTTCCTATAGTCATTATAATCAAATCATCAAATACATCATTCTTGGGTTTACAATGAAAATGAAACAGAAATTCAATAGTAGGGATATGTGTGCATGTGTGTGAATATCTATATATTTATATATATTCAATAGCACAAATATTAGGGAGTCCTGATCATTTCTTAGGATTGGATCAAGCAATAAGGAATATTTATTTCACTGACAGTTATATGCAAAGATATAATCACACATATGGAAGACATGATTCAATCCCCCAAATTTTGTGCTCTGGACCCCCAAAAGACGTGTTTGTATGGGTGCACAAACATTTTATGGCTTATGTATATTCTAATATACATGCTTTAAGGAATCTGTTTGTTACAGTCCAGGACCATCTTCTATTTAAGCTTTACTGCATCACAATTATTCCTTTAAATTCATATATTCATTAGTTCAATTTGGTAAGGTGATGGAAAGGGAAGAGTTTATATAAATGCAAGTCTTGGAGAAATTTAAAAGGTGAGTGAAAATGTCTAAAATCCTGTAATTTTCATGTAATTCTGCCATTTAAGTGCATGCAGATAAGACAATTTTCTTTTCAGATCTGTACTCTGAAAGTAGTCTGAGTGTTACTTTACCTACACCACTCTTAAAACAGCACCTGAGTTCTTTATTGCCAGATGGTAAATTCTGATAATTTCTAGAAATATAACAATCAATCATCTATTTACTGAATGTAGTTGCAGGACTTTTGAGAAGTTGAGATGAAGAAAAATATCACTTCTCAGGAAATATTCTGATTGTTCAATGGCTAACTGTTTACCCTGCCATGAATTTGGTCATGAAAGAGCATATGTTATAATTCAGCCACAGGCACACAGATTTGCTACAGATTTGGGGGAAAGTCTTTCTTACTCTCAGCAAAGGCAGTTGAGAATCTGACATTTCACTTTCTTGCTGAATGACAAGGAGGAATCCATTTTCCTTGCTTGCTTCTGGTGGCTATCCCACAAGGCCAGGGGAATCGATCTTAGGATGAAGCTAGCACTGTGGCAAATAGTTCCAACTGGATAGATAACGTACAGGGATATTCATAGATCCTGAATAAGTTATGACAACTGGAACTATTAGTAATGAGCAAATCCTAAAGATTGTCAAAGTAAGAAGTGCAACAACCACTCAACTATGAAGATAGACTGACTTAAGTTAGCTCTAATTCTGTGTAAAGAATGTGGAAGATATTTCCAATGCCCTTACTTAAAGATCCTTCTGTTATACCCAATTATTATTTTGTACTAGAAAATTAGATTGCTTTGCCTAAATTAAAATGTCCTTAAAGATGCTTGCATTATACCCCAATTATTATTTTGTACCGGAAGATCAGATCACCTTGCCTAAAATGGATAGGTTTTTTCATTTTATTAGAAAAATGGAGATTCAATGGGAACAGAGTTGAAGACCATTGGGATACTTATCTAAGGTATTATCAATCCTATTTGAAAGGAAAATATACGTTTCCAGGACATTTCCCAACTAAATAGCATTCGTACAGATATAGTGCATATTTTCATTTTTGCCTTGTATGCATGTACTAACTCTGATATCACTGACTGAAAGTATGTTATCCTTATCTGCCAATGTCAGTGTAATAGATCTCCACACTCGGTGGATTCTCTGTTCCATGGTTCTTGTATTTCAGGGCTGTTTTCAGATGGGTTGCTATTATTGAATTTTCATTAAACTACATATGAGTCTGAACATCTCCATCTTATTATATCAGCTCTGTTTCACTAACTCTAAAATCATTTCTATAGTAAGTTATTAATATAATCAATTAATGAGAAATAACAAGGTTAAAAAACAGAAAATGGAATTCTGTATGTCATTTAGGAACCTTATGGTCATGGTGGAATTTATCGTAAATAGAAAATCATTCAACTGAATAAATTTATACTTTGTTTATTGTATGGTTTTAGTATCAAGTTACAGGTCTAGAATTCAATACTAGTTAATGGTATTATAGAAGTAAATTGGAATAGCTTGTAGCCATTAAAGTAGGAAGCAGTTCAAAATTTTGTGATAGAATGTTTTCTGTCTAGACCTTTCAAGGTACCAATGCTTATCTCTGAGATATAGCAGATTTTGAAGATATGAAAATCATATAAATCTAGTTTCTGGCATTAAGAGGGTCATTAAAACAGAGATTTTATTTAATATGTCATTTCAAAACACATGTATGAATATTTTCCATGAGAGCCAGCAGATGTCATGTGGAAAACAAAGTCATTTATTTGTGTCACTCTCACTCTGGTTTTTTTTCCAGAGTATATTGAAATCTTATATAATGAGCAATCATATTTTAATGCATCAAAAGTGAATCAAGAGAGGAGGGGCAAGATGGTGGTATAGAGAGGAGTGGATTTTAGTCAGTCCCCGGGAACAACTAATGAACAACCAGGAATAACTAGTAAATAATTTGGAATAACTGCTGGGGGACAACCATGACTGTCCACACATTGTACACCAACCTGGACTCGGAGGAATGCCTGAGATTGCAGCATAGAATCTGTAAGTAAAAACTGCGGATCCAAGCCAGGAGCCCCTCCCCCCACCCACGGCCCAAACTGCAAAGGCTTGTGGTGCTAGAGAGCAGCACTCTCTGAGCAAGCAAATATAGCTCAACTGAGCTCCAGCTGGGGTTTTAATTAGCAAATGTGGACTGCTCAGTATAAGCTACAAACCCCAACAAGCAGACAGAGGCTTTTAGTGATGACTGACCTTAAAGAACTAGAAGACAGGGTTTTACCTCTGGCTAATGAGTAAAACTGGGGGGCCATGTACTGGCTCTAAAAGGAGGCTTTCTGTCCCTTTTCTCTCTCTCAACCTGAAGGGCACAGAAGAGAGAGAGCCACAGCCATTTTCAGTTCATAGTCCTCTGACCCAGACAGGGGTGGAGATAACAGAGTCAGAGAGACTGTTCAAATGCAGATGATAACTCCCTAGGGGGTGTATCTTCCCTAACAGTAAGGAGGTGGGGCCCAGCTTTCCCTTCAGAACCAGACCCCAGAGCCTGGAGGAAAACAGCCAAAACAGAAACTAAGGAGGCCACAGCTCCTTACACAGTCAGAATTGACAGGCTGACAGGCACCACCTGCTGGGCAGGTTAAGAAAAGCACAGCAGCTAGAGGCTTCACAGGAAAATCTGTCATTCCTCTAAGATACACCCTGAATATAACCCCATTCTGAAACATGAACCCATTCTTGTCTGGGAAAATCTGACTGAGGTAACCAAGGAATCCAGATGCCTAGACAACAGAACACTACAATGTATACTAGGAAAAACAAAGATATGGCCCAGGTAATGGAACAAACTTACACCTCAATCAAGATACAGTTGAGATATTATTTCACTTTAATGAAACAATCTATTAAAGATTTACCAAGAAATATGCTAAATTAAATAAAAAACCAAATCAACAATTTCAGGGAGGACATAACAAAAGAGACAAAGACTATAAAGAAAACACTGGGCAAACATAAGGTAGAAATCAAAAGTTAGAAAAAACAACTGGCAGAATCTCTGGAAATGAAAGGCACAGCACAAGAGATGAAAAACACAATGGAGACATTCATCAGAAATCTCAAGAGGCATAATAAAACACTCAGAAACTGGAGAATAAGACACCTCAAATGCAACACACAAAAGAATAGATAGGGAAAAGAATGGAAAAATATGAGCAACATCTAAGGGAATTGAATGACAGCATGAAATGCATGAATGTACCTGTCATGGGTGTCCCAGAAGAAGAGGAGAAGGGAAAAGGTGCAGAAGCAGTAATAGAGGAGATAATCAATGAAAATTTCTCATCTTTTATGAAAGACATAAAATTACAGATCCAAGAAGCACAGTGTACCCCAAACAGAATAGATCTGAATAGGCCTATGCCAAGACACTTAATAGTCAGATTATCAAATGTCAAAGACAAAGAGAGAATCCTGAAAGCAGCTAGAGAAAAGCAATCCATCACACACAAAGGAAGCTTGATAAGACTATGTGTGGATTTCTCAGTAGAAACCATGGAGGCAAGAAGGAAGTGGTGTGATATATTTAAGATACTGACAGAGAAAAACCACCAACCAAGAATCCTATATCTGGCAAAACTGTCCTTCAAATATGAGGGAAAATTTAAAAATATTCTCTGACAAGCAGAGAATGAGAGAGTTTGTGAACAAGATACCTGCTCTACAGGAAATACTAAAGGGAGCACTACAGACAGATAGGAAAAGACAGGAGTGAGAGGTATTGAACACAATTTTGGGTGATGTTAGCACAGCAATGTAAGTACACTGAACAAAGATGACTGTGAGTATGGTTGAAAGAGGAAGGTTAGGAGCATGTGGGACACCAGAAGGAAAGAGGAAAGATAAAGACTAGGACTGTATAACTCAGTTAAACCCAGCATGCTCAACAATTGTGATAAAATGAACAAATATGTTTTTACAATGCAAACAGGAAATTAATGTCAACCTTACAAGGTGTAAAAACAGGGTGGTATTGGGGGAAAAATACAGTCAATGCAAACTAGAGACTATAGTTAACAGGAAGTTTGTATTATGCTTCTTTAATGTAACAAAGGCAATAAACCAAAGCTAAATGCCTATGAGTGGCCATAAGGGAGGGGTATGGGACTCTTGGCATTGGTGATGTTGTCTGATTCTTTTATTCTACTTTAGTTTAATTCTATCTTTCCTTTCATTGTTTTTTAGCTGCCTTGTTTTTTTTTTTTTTTTTCCTTTCTTTTTCTTTCTCTTTTTCTTTTGTCTCTCTACCATCTTTGATTCTTCCTCCTTGGTGGAAGAATTAGAGATGTCCTTATGTAGATAGTGGTGATGGTGATGAATACATAAATATGTAACTATACAGGGACCATAGATTATTTACTTAGGACAGAAAGAACGGTGGTTGAACAAAACCATCTTTAAAAAAAACATGTTGATGAAGAAACCTTGAGGGCACTACATTGAGTGAAATAAGTCAGACACATAAGGACAAATATTGCATGGTCTCACTGATATGAACTAATTATAATATGTCAACACATAGACATGAAAAGTAAGTTACCAGGATATAGAACAAGGCTAAAGAATAGGGAGTGGTTGCTTATTATGAGCAGAATGTTCAACTAGGGTGAACCTAAGTGTTTGGATGTGGACAGAGGTGATGGTAGCATGTTATTGTTAGAATAACAGTGCTGAATGCTGTGTGTACTGGTTTGTATGTATTGTGTCCCCCAGAAAAAGCCGTGTTCTTTGATGCAGTCTTGTGGTGGCAGACGTATTAGTGTTGATTAAGTTGGAATATTTGGACTGGGTTGTTTCCATAGAGATGTGACCCACCAAACTGTAGGTTATAATTCTGATTGGATAATTTCCATGGAGATGTGGCCCTGCCCACTTAACATGGGCCTTGATTAGTTCACTGGAGCTCTATAAAAGCTCAGACAGAAGGAGCAGTCCTCCTACAGCTAAGAGGGACACTTTGAAGGATGCATAGCAGCTGAGAGAGGAGCTGTAGATGAGAGACAGTTTGAAGATGGCCGTTGAAAGCAGACTTTTGCTCTGGAGAAGGTAGGAGAGGAAAAAACACCCCAAGAGCAACTAAGAGTTACATTTTTGAGGAACTGCAGCCTAAAGAGGAATGTCCTGGGAGAAAGCCATTTTGAAACCAGTACACTGGAGCAGAGGCCAGCCATGTGCCTTCCCAGCTAACAGAGGTTTTCTGGACACCATTGGCCATCTTTCACCTTCAGTGCAGGTACCTGGTTGTTGATGCATTACCTTGGACACTTTATGGCCTTAAGACTGGAACTATGTTACCAAATAAACTGTCTTTATAAAAGCCAATCCAGTTCTGGTGCTTTGCAAAAAGGCAGCATTAGCAATCTGAATGTGGTGGAAAGGGGAAGTTTAGAGTTGCATATGTCACCAGAAGGAAAGTTTGAGGTTAAAAGATGAGAATGTATAAAACAGTGAATCTTGTGGTGGACAGTGTCCATGATTAACTGCACAAATAGTAGATATATCTTTCATGAAATAGAACAAATGTATGACACTATAACTAGAAGCTAATAATAGAGGGGTATATAGGGAAAAACATACCTATTGCAAACTATGTACTACAGTTAACAGTATTTTAACATTCTTTCATTAATACTAACAAATGTACTATACCAATAGCATGAGTCAATAATGGAGGGGGGGGGTGGTTAGGAGTAGGGGAGGAATTGAGTTTTCTTTTTTATATTTATTTCTTTTCTGGGGTAATGAAAATGTTCTAAAAATTGGAAAAAAAATTAATTGTGGTGATGGGTGCACTGCTTTATGATGGCACCATGGGCAATTGATTGTGCACTTTGGGTCTTTGAATAATTGTATGGTATGTGAACAATCTCACTAAAATTAAATTTTACAAAAAAAGTGAATCAAGATAAGGGAGCAAATTTTTTTATTATTGACCATTCAATTTATATATGATCATATATGGTCTGGCATTAGAAATGCTTGTATCCTTCTAATGATGACTCTTACTGCTGTATGTATCTAGCGTACCAGTACACAAATGAGTGATCTCTGTCCCAGCTCACAAAAGAAAAGAAAATCCTATATCTCTTAATTTTCTCTGTAAAGAGAATACATGGTAAATTTTTAGTCAAGTATTTGCCACCACCATATGAAGCACTGATTCACATATTGCAAGTTGAGGGTTCCATCAAATTATAACTTTTTTTTGATAAGAACAGTATAAACATTTTCCTGCCATATTATGACATAGATATCATGCAAAGACAATCATGCCATTTAACACAAGAATTTTTCCAAACACTGGTTTTGCTTTTTTTTTTTTTTTGGAGAATAGTTGTCATAACTTCTCATCTCATTTTATGATCCTTTCAATAGCACTGTGACTTTTACCAGTTTTTACAATGGAGAGAGCAAATTCAAATGATAACTCCATAATTTTCTTTTCTTACAAGAGTAAGCTACTAAAATGTATGATTATAACAGAAAATATAATTTAACCCATCCCACAGAAAATTTCAATAAACTGATGAAACCTTATGCAAAAATTACTTAGATTGCATCTAATAAAGTGAACTTTCATTTCAAACTTGCCTCAAGTCCCAGAGCACTAATCCAATGAAATTCATTTTTTTATAAATTCATAGTACTGTGTCATGTTTTCCTGCTTCTTTAACATCACTCAACCAATTACTCAAACTATTACAAATTTGCATTTTGTTACCTTGAAATCCTATTTATTGTCTATATCCATTGGTATTTAAGTAAAAGGTAGCAACAAACAATGCTTTCTATCACTGACTTTAATATGCTATTTAAAGTAATATTCATCACTGTCTAAAAAGTAATGCTGCCAATTAAACCATTGTAATCCTATCAGAAAAGTTTGCATATGAAATAATGGTCATTGAACTATAAAAATAGGACATCCATAATTAATTTTCATAACATTGATCCATTTTTTTAAAATAAAGAGTAAAAAATTCAAATTTAACACATTTAAACAAAATTCAAACAATTTGACATAACTGAGGAAAGCCTCTTTGTTAAAATAAGCCCCAGAGAATAACTGAAAAATGCAGTTTTCTAGAGCTCTTAAAAATGTGAAGGGTGTAATGTTCAGTAAGAATATTATGAGATTTCTATTCATAAATCTCAATTAAACCTTCATTTCAAATCAGTGAACTGGGTAGGCACAGGAGTAGCAAACACTATGCAGACTCCTTGCCAGGCAACCTGCAACTTGCAGTGACACAGGCCACTGGGGACTCTGAACAAGAACCCTTTGCATCCCAGCTGAGAAGACAGACACTCAGCTAAATTTACTGAGCACCTTGTTTGCTAAGTCAAGAAAGTACATATTTTTTAAAAGGGACATTCCTATGCTAAAGGAATTTAAATTATATTAGGAGCCTTGAAGATGAAGCAAATAGATTTAGAGAAACTATTTCTCCATGATAGAAGTCCTGTAGGTTGCATAACACGTTTGCCCTTCATACCTCCAAACTGAGCAACTGTGTATGGGCAAAATTTTTAAGATGTCCTGACACTTTTGGATAATATTGACTGAGATGTCCAGTGGGACAGGAAAGCAAATTGCGTAGTATAATGTGGAGAGTGATGGGTCAGGATGAGAAAGGTGATGCAACACAAAAGAATTAGGATTTTTAACTCTGAGCAGTGATAACAGAGATTATTTAAGATGGCAAAGGTGGCCTGATCAGCATTTGCATTGTGAATTAATAGCAGATACTCATCAGTGCAATCAGTGGCTAATACAGTTGGCCCAAGACACAACTCTACCTTGTGGACTTCCATCATGCAACAGGTGAAGTTGTTCTAAGTGACTTTATAAACTAATTTACAGTTCCTCTCATATACAGGCACTGGTATGCTAGGAAAAATATGCATGGGCATATATGAGAAATATGACGGTAATACTTTTCAATTTGCAGTGGATTATTTCTTTTAATCCATTTCATTTACTTGGTCTTAGATATTGTTTCTAAGTGTTATTCCTCTTCTAAGCAGTTGTTATTTGTAAAAATAGAGGTGGTACATTTTGTTTTATTCTTATCAACATTCAGAATAAAAAGTTTAAATACTCTTGAGGGTAGGGGAAGATTTACAATAAGTAATAAGCTGAGCCCATGCCAGGAAGACATTATATCTGAAATCTTTCTTGCCATTGTGATAGATTAATAGGTCTATTCCTATTTTCTATTCTGAATAACAAATTGAAGTTTTACAATGAATTTGTGTAGTGACAATTCTGGATTTGGCATTTTGGGGAAACATATCCTCTAAGGGGTTTGGCTGAAAGTCAAATGTAAGCTTTTCTGAGTTATTATAGCCCAGGGATCTATCTGTTCTAACACAGAAAGTGCTTATTGGAAAAAATCTAATGTAAACATCCCAATAGCTGTGGGAAGGTTAAATGAATCTCCATTGGTGACCCACCTCAGGAGTATATCAGACACAGCTTCGTAGAACCTGCATAGCATCGAGAGAAAACCACAGAGTGAGATAAACAAAGAAAAACCACATTTTTAATCCCAATATGAAGTCCAAGCTACTCACAGTGTCAAAATCATTTCTGCGTGTAGCATTAAATTACAGAGTTTAAGAAGTGTCATGTTCTGTAAAAAGTGTTGATTTTGAATGTTTGCTTACATGGCAAGTAAAAGGCAAACTTTTATATGTTAAGATTTCTAATTTGTGTACATTTCGTACTTAAATATTAACCTTTCTTAAACTACAAATAGATTGGAAACAAATTTCATTTTGCTACATATACATGTATATGAACTATTTTATTAGCATTTTAAAGTCATAAATATCTAGGACAATAACATTAAAACTATATTATATTAACATTTTAGTTGATGTACATTATAGTCAATTACTAACTTCATTCACTACTCCATTTTGTGCCACCATCTATACTTAATTCAAAAGAGTTCTTCATCTGAAATAACGAAAAGATGCCTGTAAATCTAAAGAAGTTCTTTAAAGTGACACCTACGTTGCTGTGCCGGTTTGAATGTATTATGTCCCCCAAATGCCATTATCTTTGATGCAATCTTGTGGGGCAGAGATTTTAGTGTTGATTAGATTGTAATTCTTTGAGTGTTTCTTTGGAATGCTCCCCACCCAGCTGTGGGTGATGACTCTGATTGGATAATTTCCATGGAGGTGTTGCTCTGCCCATTCGGGGTGGGTCTAAGTTGATCAGTGGAGCCACATAAATGAGCTGACATAACAGAAGGAACTCAGTGCAGCTGTGAGTGAACTTTTGAAGAGGAGCTACAGCCAAGAGGGACACTTTGAAGAAAGCACAGGAGCTGCAGATGAGAGAGAGTATGAAGATGGCTGTTGAAAGCAGACTCTTGCTCTGGAGAAGCTGAGAGAGGACAAATATCCCAAGTGCAACTAAGAGCGACATTTTTGAGGAACTGTAGCCTAGAGAGGAATGTGCTGGGAGAAAGCCATTTTGAAACCAGAACTTGGAGCAGACACCAGCCACATGCCTTCCCAGCTAACAGAGGTTTTCCGGACACCATTGGCCATCCTCCAGGGAAGGTACCCGATTGTTGATGTGTTACCTTGGACACTTTATGGCCTTAAGATTGTAACTGTGTAACCAAATAAACCCCTTTTATAAAAGCCAATCCATCTCTGGTGTTTTGCATTCTGGCAGCATTAGCAAACCAGAACAGATTTTGGTATCAGAGAAGTGGGGTGATTTTGCTGCTGAGTTTGCAAATACCAAACATGTTGGAATGGCTTTTTAAATGGATAAGGGGAAGATTCTGGAAGAATTGTGAGGAGCTTGATAGAAAAGGCCTAAACTGCTTTGAAGAGACTGTTTGTGGAAATATGGACTCTAAAGATACTTCTGACGAGGCCTTGAACAGAAATGATGAATGTTTTGTTGCGAACTGCAAGGAAGCTGATCCTTGTTTTAAAGTGGCAGAGAATTTGGCAAAATTGAGTCCTGGTGTCAGATGGAAGGAAGAATTTGAAAGCGACAACCTGGAATACTTAGCTGAGGAGATCTCCAGACTACATGTGGAGGGTGTACACTGGCTTCTCCTTGCAACTTATAGTAAAATGCGAGTGGAGAGAGATAAACTTAGAACTGAACTCTTGGGTTCAAAGAAACCAGAAGCTGATGGCTTGGAAAATTACAGGCTTCCAGTGGGTGGAATCCCAGAAGCTACAGCCCAACATGAGGATGTAACCAAACATGGAACCCAGCTGCCATTTCAGTACAAACCAAGACTGGAAAAAGAGTTAAGCAGAAAGGATTTGTGGAAAGTCCTATTGTCTGATGGCTTTGACCCCCGTGTGCTTCATGCAAAACCAACAGAATTTTTGCAAGATCTTTATAGATAGAGCCACTGCCGGTCTGGACTGGAGGAGACAGACAAGTTAAAAATTGAAGGAAAAATTTCTTCAAAGACAGAGCCATGGAGGTTGAGGTGTGGAGTCAAGAGGCCTTGGGCTGGAAGAGCAGAGCAGCCCACACACATGGAAAGGGTGAGTTTGCCCTGGAGGTTGAGGGCAGGCCTTCCGCCTTGATGTTCAGGAAATGTTCTGCCACCCCAAGCCCCAAAGAGAGTGGAGCACATTTCCAGGGAATTGGAGAGAGCCTGGCTGCCACTCCACTCTTCTGAAGGGGTTGAGTGCGTGCCCTGGAGATGAAAGGGAATCCGGGAGCTGCCCCGATGTTTGAGGAGGGTGGAGCCGAGAAGGTGGTCTTCTCAATGTGTGGATATGTTGAGCACTCACCCAAGCATTTGGAGAGGAAAGGGCTGTCACAAAGGCTCTTAGGAAGTGTTGGACCCCCACTCTCTCAAGCCCCAAGGATGCAACCTTTCTTTGTTAATGACTCTCAGACTTTGAAATCTAATGGAATTTGTCCTGCAGGTTTTAGGAATTGTTTTGGTCCCTTAAACCATGTTTTCCTTACTGTTTCTCCTTATGGCAATGGGAATGTGTATCCTATGAATGTCCCTCCTTTGTATATTGGAAGCACATAACTTGTTCTAAGTTCACAGATCCACAGCTAAAGGAGAATTATGCCTTAGGACTGCCCATGCCTATAATTGATTTTGATGGGATCTTGTATTTAACTTGTTACTGAAATGATTTAAGTGTCTGTGATATTGTTGTGGGATGAATGTATTTTGTATATGGAAAGATAATGTCATTTTGGCAACCAGGGGGTGGAATGTGCCGGTTTGAATGTATTATATCCCCCAAATGCCATTATCTTTGATGCAATCTTGTGGGGCAGGCATTTTAGTGTTGATTAGATTGTAATTTTTTGAGTGTTTCTTTGGAATGCTCCCCACTCAGCTGTGGGTGATGACTCTGATTGGATAATTTCCATGGAGGTGTTGCTCTGCCCATTTGGGGTGGGTCTAAGTTGATCAGTGGAGCCATATAAACGAGCTGACATAACAGAAGGAACTCAGTGCAGCTGTGAGTGAACTTTTGAAGAGGAGCTACAGCCAAGAGGGACACTTTGAAGAAAGCACAGGAGCTGCAGATGAGAGACATTTTGCAGACAGCCATTGAAAGCAGACTCTTGCTCCGGAGAAGCTGAGAGAGGACAAACATCCCAAGTGCAACTAAGAGTGACAATTTTGAGGAACTGCAGCCTAGAGAGGAACGTCCTGGGAGAAAGCCATTTTGAAACCAGAACTTGGAGCAGACACCAGCCACGTGCCTTCCCAGCTAACAGAGGTTTTCCAGCATCCTCCACTGAAGGTACCCAATTGCTGATGCCGATTGCTTGAACACTTTATGGCCTTAAGACTGTAACTGTGTAACCAAATAAACCCCTTTTATAAAAGCCAATCCATCTCTGGTGTTTTGCATTCTGGCAGCATTAGCAAACTAGAACAGTTGCCAATAGTAATTCTTATAAGGCAATTGAAGTGGATAAATATTGATCAAATAATTACAGTTAAAAAAGAGGAAAGAAAGCACCAGCAAGTAAAGATTTAAAGTTTAAAAATGACTGACAGACAGAACTCTACTCAACTTGAAACTCTTGTGGTTATTCAATTAAATACTTGAACTGTACCACATACAGATTCCAAGACTCTTGTACTTTATTACTTTATTTTGAAGATTGAAGAAGTATTGTTCATTATTGTTTTATATGAGATCATATTGAAAGAGAAGAGTTTAATATTGTTTTGAATATGGTGTGTCTTCCCACCTCAGTTGTATTTAACAATGAGGAAAACTAAAAAGTTCAGGCTCCAGGAATGTTTTTCTCTTGTAGAGTGGTGTAATATGACCAAGCTAAAATAACTGTCAACCTACACACACATGAATTACCTGAGAACTGAAACTCTTTAAAAAGAAACTACATTTGCTCTCTTTTGATGTAGAACTAGGAAAAGTCAATTAATAGAATACCATTAGTATGGAGTAGAAAACGACAAATGTGAAAAAGCAAGAAAATAAAACATGTGCCTAGTGTGTACCATTCACTTCTGTATTTCTCTTTTCCTTAGAGCTCTATTAAATATTATCACCCTTATAGAGTCTCATAGAGATCAAATAACTTGCCTGACCATCCTGATATCTGAGTGTCCTAATGTGATTTTAAATCACGGTCACACAATCTCTGACACACCTTCCATTGGGAATACCCTGCTCTGGAATCTGAAAGGGTCTGAAGCTGCTACAGCCAATAAATTACGGGAGAAATGACACAATATTTCCAAGTCCAGGTCAGAAGAGACTACTCAGCTTCTATGTGGGTTAATGAGATACTTGGTACCAGAGAAGCCAGTTGCCATGGAATAAGTCTGATGCTCCATGGTGGAAGAGCCATATGCAAGCTCTCTGGTCACAGTCCCCGCTAAGCTTCCAGGCAACAGGCAGTGTCAAAGCCAGCTATGTGAGTGAGCAATCTGGGTGCCTAGCACAGTCCAAACTACAGATGATCAAAGACACAGATGACATCTGATTGCTCTACAGGATAGAACCCAAGTGAGAACCACTCAGTCAAGTCCTTCCTAATTCCTGACCATAGTAGGCAGAATTCCAAGAAGGCCTGCAAGATCTCTGACCACCCCCCTACCCCGTAGTATACACATCCTGTATATTCTTCCTGCCTTTAAGTGTGGACAAGATTGTGAATATGATGACATATTCACTCTCTAGATTATGTCATACTATATAACAAAGGTGATGAGATGATCATTTCTGTGATTACATAATATTATGCAAGTCTCTGTCATTCCTTACTGAACAGAGACTTGTCTCTCTAAACAGAAACCCTAACTATTTCATGCCCAGTCTCTTGACCCATGAAAACTTTGTGATAATAAATGTTTGTTATTTTAAGCTGCCAAGTTTCTGGTAATTGATTATGCGTTGATAAAATATAGAGGATATATCTATTGTCTCCTTTACTTTTTCTACATTCAATTTTATTGAGATATATTCACATGCCATATAATCATCCACTGTGTAAAATCAGTTGTTCACAGTACCATCATATAGTTGTGTATTCATCACCACAATCAATTTTTGAACATTTTCATTACTTCAAAAATAAATAAATAAAGATAAAAATAAAAGTTAACAAAAAACAACCAAACATCCCATACACTTACCCCGTCTCCATTATTCATTTTATTTTGTCCCCATTTTCCTACTCATCCGTCCTTACACTGGATAAAAGGAATGTGAGCCAAAAGGTTTTCACAATTACACAGTCACTCCATGTAAGCTATATGGTTACACTGTTATCTTCTAGAATCAAGGCTACTGGATTGCAGTAAAACAGTTTCAGGTATTACCTTCTAACTATTCCAATGCACTGAAAACTAAAAAAGGGATATCTATATAATGCATAAGAGTAATCTCCAGAATGACCTCTTGACCCCGTTTGACATCTCTCAGCCACTGAAACTTTGTTTTGTTTCATTTCTCTTCTCCCTTTTGGTCAAGAAGGCATTGTCAATCCCATGATGCCAGAGCCAGGCTCATCCCTGGAAGTCATGTCCCATGTTGCCAGGGAGACTTACACCCCTGGGAGTCATGTCCCACGTTTGGGGGAGGGCAGTGAGTTTACCTGTAGTGTTCGCTTGGAGAGAGAGGGCACATCTGAGCAACAAAAGAGGTTCTCTGGTGGTGAGCAGGCTTAGCCTCTCCTTTGCAGTAACAGGCTTCATAAGGGCAAGCCCCAAGATCGAGAGCTTAGCCTACTAAACTTGTAGTCTCCAACACTTGTGAGAATATTGGTAATTTCCCAGGTGGGTAAATTTAATATTTCCACATTCTTCCCCAGTCCCTCATGAGGGCTTTGCAAATACATTTTTGTTCTCTGCCCAAATTGCTCTGGATGTAGTGGCATCACACTAACCTGTACAATCCAACCAGATCTCATTCCCTATTCAAAGTTCCATATAACTATGGTGTTTGAATAAACTGACAATACAACATAAATTATATAGTGTGCTACAGAAAATATAGATATTTGCACCAAATGAACATCTCTTCCTTTGTTCTCACATAGAAGTTGATGTTTTAAAACACCATCAATGGCGTCCTTTACCCTTTAGTTTGATTTGCCTTAGTCCAAACCAGATCAACCTCATTCATATCTCTAATTTAAATCTGACATCTTTTTCAGTTGCTGTATGAGGTAATACTGACATTCATAGCTGCCCAACTCTGGTTGTGTATCTCAGTTATCATGCAGATAACCAAAGTTCCAGGGACTGACCATGTTATACAGAAAGAGCTCAGCATCTTCCTTTCCTTTTGTTGCTCTTTTACTTCATGTATTTTGAAGCTCTTAAAAAGGGGAGGAAAATGATACTTTTAGGACTTTTATGTCTTTGTAAAGCACTGACACTTTGTCATTATTAAATGATACCTTTTATCTCTCTGTGATGCATAATTTCACCTGTCAACTTGGTTAGGTCGTGGTATCTGGTTGTTTGGTGACACGCTGACCTGCTAGTTGCTGTGAGGATATTTCTTAGGTGGAATTTACATCAATTGTCAGTTGATTGCATCTACAGCTGGTTACGTCTACAATCTATAAAGGAGACTCTCCTCAGCTATGTGGGGAATCTCTTCATCTAATTATTTGGAAGTCTTAAAAGCTGGAACTGAGGATATCAGAAGACAGAAAGAAGAAATTCTGCCTCAGCTATAGTTAGCATTGACTCCTACTGGAATTTCCAGCCAGCCAGCTTCCTTTAAGGAATTCAGACTATTGGCTTCAATATCACTTTTATTCGAGTTTCCAGCTTGCATCTGCCCCATGGAGTTCAGACTTGTCAAGCCTCATGGTCATGTGAACCTATTTCTTATATAATAAATGTCTTTATATACATACAAATATATACATACATACACACACATACATACATACATACACACACATTTGCATCCAATCAGTTCTGTTTTTCTGAGGAACCAAAACTAATACACTCTGGTAACACTCTTTAATTTGAATCTTCATTGGTATTGATAAAGCCTAGTAAGCTTCCTTATGCTTATAGTTGTTATGATATATCCTTTCCTAAAAAATTTACTTTCATATTTTTATATTTAAAGTGTTTTTCTGGGTTTCCTGTAAACAGAATAAAGTTGTCTCTGGATTTATTGTGAAGTATTGAAATTTCTGGGTTTTTTTTATTTTAACCATTTAATAATTGCATAGAGGTAACCATTTAACACATTTACCTCTATTCAATTATTATGCAGTGGTTGAGTTTAATTCCATCATATTAGTATGTGTTTTCAATTTGCACTTTGCACCATACTTTCTTTGTTCTTCAGTTTCTCTTCTTGTGATTATTTTTGAGTGAATGTACTCTTTTTGTATTTTAGTTGATTTCATTTGTTGGAATTAATTATACCTATTTATCTTAACTTTTAGTGACTGCCTCAGAGATGCAAATTTAAATATCAAAGTCTATTTTCAAAGAATATTATTCTACATTACCGACTTTGAAGGAAAATACCAAAGTTCACACCTCTTCATTTACTTCTCTTGGTAATACACACACATATATAATGAATTTTGCAAAGTATCATTATTTTGCTTTAATTCTTCCAGATATTTACCTGTTCCCTAATATTTGTGGATTTAAAATGCCATTATTTTCCATTAATCTGAAGAAACTCTTTTAGTATTACTTGTAAGTGGAATTATATTTAAGAGTAATTTTCTCAGCTTTGTTATTTGTTTTTTTTTTAATTAATTAGCCCTCACTTTTAAAAAATAATTTCACTGGTTACAAAATCTTGTTTGACAGTATTTTCCACTTTTCTTTCATTGCTTACTAGATATTGTGCCAATGTTTTAGGACCTTTATTTGTTCTGCTGGGAAAACTATAGTAGTGTTTGTAATGCCTCCTCCCCCAACTTATGACTCCTTTTAGCATATTCCTTTTACCTTTGGTATCTTTGTTTTCACCAGATTTACCATTATGTTCCTGGTTTTATTTGTTTTTTTGGGGGGGTTATCTTGTTCTGCATTTGCTGAGCCAAACGGTTCTTTGGATTAACATCACTATTTCATCAATTTTGAAATTTCTCTCATATCATCCCCATAATCATTTCTTTCATTCCATTCTGTGTATTTTTCCTCTGGCACTACAATTACATCTAAGTTAGATCACTTCATACTGTGATAGCTTGAAGCTCTGTCCCAAAGAACATGTTCTTAAAGCTCATCCATTACTGTGGGTGTAGACCTATTGTGGGTGGGACTTCTTGATTGGCTTATTTCAGTTGAGGCTTGACCCAGGTGGGTCTTAATCATTTTTTTACTGGAGCCCTTATGAGAGAGCTAAGAGTGACAGATGCTAAAAGAGAGAAAGAAGCAGAAGCCCAAAGAGGAAGCCGCTGAAGGCAGAAGCTGGAAGCACGAAATCTGGGAGAGAAAGGAGAGACCAGCAGATGTTATCATGTGACTTCCCATGTGACAGAGGAGCTGAGGATGCCAACAGCCAGTCCTCAGAGTCTAGGCATTGTCCTGTTGATGCCTTGATTTGGACACTTTCATGGCCTCAGAATTGTAAACTTGTCAAGTTTATAAATCCTCATTGTAAAAGCCAACCCATTTCTGGTATATTGCATTTCGTCAGCTTCAGTAAACCAAAGCAGGTACTTTCCCACAGATCTCAGAAGATCACACAAATTATGTAAAGTGCTTAGAAGAAGGCTCAGCACATACTGAGCACTTGATGTGTCACTTACTATTAGTGTCATTATTGATATGTTTGTGTAAACTTTTGATGTGATGGTAAATCACATTTATATACTAGTAATGTCAACCCACTCTTGTATCCATGAGATTAAACCAAATTTTGTCATTCTGTGTTATCTATTTTATGTCTCACCTGGGATTATTTTACTAGCATTTCATTAGAGATTCTTTATATCTATTAACAATGAAATAGGCACATGTTACTTTATTACTCTCCACATATGGTTTTTTTTATTTTATTTTGAAATAAATTCAAAGTTACATGAATAGTTGCAAAAACAATATTAGCCCCATACACAGAATTTCATCATACCCTGACCCCCCTCCCCCGATAGCTCAATCCACCAACTTTAACATGCTGTCACATCACTATTTCTTTCCCTCCCTCCCTCCCTCCCTCCCTATCATCCATCCTATACTTCTCTGTCTTCTGAACATATGAGAGGTAGCTGCACACATCCTTGAACATACACTATGATTCATGTATGTACTTCCCATGAACAAGAACATTGTTTTATGTAATTCCATTAAGCACAGCTAAGAAATATAAGAGATTCAACAATGATACAATGCTTACATTCTGTATTTACTTTTCCTTATGTCTCAACTGTGTCCCTTCGAGCCACCTGTCCTCCACCCTCCAATCCCATCCAAGTTCATCCTTAGCATTCAATAGTTGTCTAGTTAGACTGTCTTTTTTTTTTTTCCTTTTTTCAATTGTGGAAATATATATACAGACTAAATCTTCCCATTCCACCCCCTCCCTAGCCTTCCATTAGTGGGATTAATCACATTTAGAATGATGTTATTCTCTTTCCCACCATCCATTGCTAGAAATTTCCCTTCACCTCAAACAGCAACCCTACACTCCTTTCTTAACTTTCCATTGCCCCTTCCCCCATTTCTCTTAACCCAAACTCGAATTTCATCTCTATGGTTATATTCTCTGATAATTTCTTTGTGTTTACTATGGGGCTTAAAATTAACCTCTTAAATCCCTACCAATCTTGTTTTTCTTTGATACTGCCTTTACTTCAATAGGGCACATAAACTATGTTCCTATACTCCTTCATTCCCCCACCTTTATATAGTTGTCTGAAATTACATATTTTACATTGAGTTCAAAACCACTGATTTGTCCTTTGAGTTTGTGTGTATTTTTTTATCATGTAGGAAGTAAATAGTGGAGTTATAGTTCAAAAATTATTGACTTCTATTTGTATTCCATTGTGTTTGGAGAATGCTCTTTGAGTACATTCAATTTTTTTTTTTTTTTTTAATTTCTTGAGGCTTGTTTTATGTCCCAGCTTATGGTCCCTTCTGGAGAAAGATCTGTAATCACTAGAGAAAAATGAGTGTCCTGGTGATTTGGGATGTAAGGTACTATATATGTCTGTTAAAATTCTCTATATCTCTTTCTCCTTTCTTTGTCTCTCTGTTGGTAGGGCTTCCTTTAGAATCTGAAGTAGGGCAGGTCTTTTATTGGCAAAGTCTCTCAGCATTTGTTTGTCTGTGAAAAATTTAAGCTCTCCCTCAAATCTGAAGGAGAGTTTTGCTGGATAAAGTATTCTTGGCTGGAAATTTTTCTCTCTCAGAATTTTAAATATGTCATGCCACTGCCTTCTTGCCTCCATAGTGGCCACTGAGTAGTCACTACTTAGTTTTATATTGTTTCCTTTGTATGTGGTGAATTGCTTTTCTCTTGCTGCTTTCAGAACTTGCTCATTCTCTTCAGTATTTGAGAGTCTGATCAGAATATGTCTTGGGGAGGGTTTATTGGGATTTATTCTATTTGGAGTTTGCTGGGCATTTATGCTTTGTGTCTTTATATTGTGTAGAAAGTTGGGGAAGTTTTCCCCACCAATTTCTTTGAATACTCTTTCTAGACCTTTACCCTTCTCTTCCCCTTCTGGGACACCAATGAGTCTTAAGTTTGGACGTTTTATTTTATTTATCGTATCCCTGAGATCCATTGCAATTTTTTCAATTTTTTTCTCCATTCTTTCTTTTGTTCTTTCATTTTCTGTTCTGTGGATTTCTAGGACACTGAGATGTTGTTCAGCTTCCTCTAGTCTTGTATTGTGAATATCCAGAGTCTTATTAATTTGGCCAACAGTTTCTTTTATTTCCATAAGACCCTCTATTTTTTTATTTACTCTTGCAATGTCTTCTTTATACTCTTCTAGTGTCTTTTTTATTTACTCTTGAAATGTCTTCTTTATGCTCTTCTAGTGTCTTTTATGGATATAAGCCATAAAAAAGGCTTATATCCTGGGCCATGGTCCTCTTGATGTCCTTTAAATCCGTTGCCATGTTTCATTCTTTGATTGCAGTTCTTTAATTAAATTTGCGAGGAATAACGTTTCTTCCAAAATCTTGATTTGTGTGTTTGGAGCTGGATTCTCCATATCATCTGGCTTTATCATATGCATTAAGATTTTCTGTTGTTTTTGGCCTCTTGGCATTTCTTTTGCTTGATAGGGTTCTTTCAAGTTGTATCAAAAAAAAGGGATATCGATCTAATTTTTCAGAGATACAGTTTGGTGACGTACACTTTCTCTAAGTAACCAGCAGATGGCGTCTGTGTGCCACCTATATCCCTCCAGTCAGTTCTCGCGTAGTGAGGGGAAATGATTCTTGTGTGTTCAGTTGGAGAGCTCAGCCTGGGTGCGCTGCTGGAGCCGCCCGCCCTGAATGTGGGGCGTGTGCACGGGTGGCCAGAGAGGAAGGGCAGCTCTCTCTCCATGTCCCCTAAACCACTGGACTTGGCGTAGCGCCCCTGGGTTCTCCGAGCGGATCCCCCCTCCCAGCCACAATCTTCCCTCAGCCGAGGGGGATGCCATATTACATCATTAGTGTGCACTGTCCCTCTAGGGAAGCCCTGGGCTGCTTGGCTGTGCCGCGGGGCTCTCAGCTCATTTCAGAATGCAGAATGTGTGAGGCTGTCTTTACTGCAATGCCTTGTGGGTTGAGAGCAGCTGAGGTTTTCTCCACAGAGAGAGAGCGAGAGACAGAATATTTCCCCCGATTCTCCCAAGGTCAGTTGTCACCAAAAGCCTCTGTCTGCTTGTTGAGGATTCGCTGTCTGTATTGAGCAGTTATTATTAAAACCTCACTTTGGGCTGGGCTGAGAAAGTGCACGGCGTGGCTTCCGTGAGGGAGGGGCTCCCGGCTCTAGGTTCTCGGCTCTCAGCGCGGGTCCGCAATTTTACTTACAGATTTTATGCTGTGATCTCGGGCACTCCTCCCAGTTCATGTAGGTGGAAGTTGAGTGTACTGACATGTTTGTCTCCCCACTACCATTCCAGGTTATTTACTGGTTTTTTGTTCATTTATGAATTGTTCTGGGGGAGACTAAGTCTTCCACTTCTTTCTATGCCACCATCTTCCCAGAATCCTCCACATATGGTTTTACTTACCTAATAAACTAGTTCAGAGATTTCTCTCTCTCTCTCCAACCCCCCCCCTCCCACCATCTCTCTGCATTTTCTGGAAAATTTTATGTATTAGGTTTCAAGTGATTTGTCCTTTTGAAGTTTGGTAATACTAACCTGCAAAATTACCCCCTACATTCTGGGAAAATGTAAACTACTATTTCAAGAACTACTATTTAAAGTTTAATGGTTATAAAAATATTCATACTTCCTACTTCTCTTGACTCAGTTTTCACATTATATTTGTATAGAAATACTTTCTGCTTTAAAATATATGGACATAAAATATTTACAAATTTTAATTTATATGTATAGAGAGAGATCCTATAGATTTGCTGTACCAGAATGAGCTGGAATATCTCTCCTTGTCTCCCAAATCTAACATGGTCTCATCACTCTTCCTTTACATTTGCACCAATAGGCTGATTCTATACTTCTATGGTCTGAACAATCTTCTTTTATTTGTCACTATTCCCAAAGTGTATTTGGTTATCATTCAAAATTTTATCAGACTTTAAGCAATTATCCATTCAAAAATAGTGTGATAAATAATACATGAGGCACTTGTATTATCTCAGTGGTTTAAACAGGTAACATTTTTAGGGTATTTCAAAAGATATTTGAGTTGAATTATTAACATATCACAATTCATTTTTAAAGTAACATTGATTATCCTGCTCTTTCAAGGGCATTTGTCATGCATTCAACATGACCCTTTTGCAAGACATAGATTAACACGTGCTAAAGTATTTATAAGGAAAATGCTTCCAATTTGTGCTTGACATTTTCAATTTGTATGAAAATATATTTCAGGCATTTATTAGATTCCTTGAGAGTGTTCTGTCTGTGTTGCTTTGTTTTGCTTTGTTTTGTTTGTCCAACATTTCTTATTGTTATTTTTTTCTTTATTTGAGAAGTTGTGGGTTCACAGAACAATCATGCATAAAATACAGGATTCCCATATGCCACTCTATTATTAACACCTTTCATTGGTGTGGAACATTTGATACAATTGACAAAGCACAATTTAATAATTATACTAACTATAGTCCATGGTTTAGCATAGAGTTCACTGTTTGTGTAGTAAAATTCCATGGATGTTTAAAAAAATTTTATTATCTTACTCTTTATACAATCTAACATTTACCCTTTAATTACATTCAGATATATATTTCAATGCTGTTAATTACATTCAAAATATAGTGCTATCACCAGCATTCATTATCAAAACTCTTATAGTTATTTCAAATTCATGAAACCCTTAATATATTTATAATATTGACATTATTTTTATATCACCACACCAAAAAGCTGAAATTGAACTGTGTAGAAGTAAACATATGTAATATTGCCTGTGAGTGTAAAATAGAAAAAAAAGAAGACATTATAAATTTATTATTAATACACTGCTTTCTGGGGGATAAATCACAGCAATTATCATGAATTATTCCAAAAAAAAAAAAATGAATCTCTTTTAAGCTAGGCATTCAGATACTAAGACAATCAGTGAACTAGTCATATTCACTTATGCAACTTTCTTTACTTTTTCTTAGGGATTGAATCATATCACCCACAAAAGGCATGTTCAGCGTTTAGGGCCAAGTCCTGTGGGCATGAGCCATTTGTGAATAGAACCTTCAAAGACACTGTAAGACAAGGCTGTATTGAATCAGGCTGGGCTTTAAGCCATAGACAGGAGTCCTTAAAAGCGAGAAGAAAGTGGGGCACAGTTAGTAGAAGCCAGAAGTCACAGTAGTCAGACATGGAAGTTAGAAGTAGGAGAAGAAAGAAAGAAAGCATCCTGTGACAGAGGATCGCTGTCACCAGAACATTACAGGCTCTGGAGAAAGCACCCACTTGTAGACACCTTGCTTTTGGACTTCTAGCCTCCAAAACCATGAGCCAATGAATTTCTGTTTAAGCCAAGAAGGGTGTAATATTTGTCATAGCAGCTCTGCTTGTATCAAAAGGATTTTTATTTCTTTTATAATGATACCTATTAGTGATTGTGCTCACATCCACGGGATTAAGTGTGTGGGTGAACAACTGATTCCCTGAACTATACAGGGGGATGAAAATGTGGAAATGATTCCTGGTCATAATCATTATCTATACCTCAGTGGAACTCATGCATTACCAACTGCAGTAGAAAAAGGCAGATTCCATACTAGGAACTTGAAAAATGTAAAACCACCCAGTTTTGCTTCCATTCACTAAAACATACAGGAATGCAAGCAGTGTAAGATATATGTTAGTAAAAATTCACTCTGATTTCAAAAAAAGTACATGATTCACAAACCAATAGTTTTAATAACTTTTATTAAGAAACTATTACTGAGGCTTGTCTTAACTTAGAACACATTAAAGAGAAAGGATCCAATGGAGACAGGCTTAAATTTAACTTTAAATTTATTTTCCCACCTTATTTTCAAATTGTTTTGTTTAATAAATTGCACTATAAATATCTACAGTCTTGCTTCATACATTGATAAATAGGACATTTGTAATATTGTTTAATACTTATAGTAACACAATCAAGGGGAGTTTCATTAAAAGTATATAAATTAATCTACTGTTAGTTATTTGGTGAATTAAAAGTTATTAGTATCAACTGCATAAATTAAATTTAAGTAAGGATGGGTAGATATACCTTTAATAACACCTCTAATAAGTTGAATATAACCTTGAATATGAGGTTAGCTACTATAAATCAGCATAAAATATAAGATGAAACATATGCAAAAGCTATTGTGAAATCTCAATCGCTGCACACAGTGTATTTGTTATAGATGATTGTTTTATAAAGAATATTATGGCAACATCCAATGTTATACAGCAATTAAATTTGCAAGATCACATACACTATTTTTTCACAAACAACAATATTTCATATGCATTAAAGTCATACAACTATTGAGGATGCAAAGAGAATCATTGTTCCTTAGTAAGAATGGAAAAAATATTAACACATAAACATTCCAGTCTGCAGTCTCCAATTAAAAGTCAATTCAATATTAAGTCATCAATCTTAATATATTTTCCTTGAACTGTTGCTAATGGGATTGCAATATTCATCGTGGCTAATCACAATCTACTCTGAAGCTATATATGTTACTTAACATAAATGGCAAAAAGTTACATTATACTTTCATTTACTCTTATCTTTTATGTTATCTTTGTCATAGTTTTATTTCTACAGATAATGTTAACCTCATAACACATTGCAATTATTTTACTTTAAAGAGTCAATGGTCTTTCATGGAAATTATGAAAATGAAAACAATATGTTTTATATTTACCATTTATGGCACTCTTCATTTCTCCCTATTGATCTGAGTTTCAATTTGGTACCAATTTCCCTTAACATTTCTTGAGTGTTCTTTTTTTCTTTTCTTTTCTTTTTTTTCTTTTTTTTTTTTTTTTTTTTTTTGTAGTGTGGGTGTATGGTATCATATTCTCATTTTTCTGAAAATGTATTTTTGTAATTTGATTTTTCAGGGATCTTTGTTGACGAGAAAATTCCTTTTTCCTCCCAATGCTTTGCAATGTAAATTTCATTGTCTTCGGATTTTGCTGTGTCACTGTCATTTTTAACATTTTCCCTGTATGTAACATGTCTTTGTGCCTCTGTCTACTTTTTCTCGTAATCTTTGATTTTCAACAGTTTGACTTGAAGGGTATTGAGTGTTTTTCTGTTTGTTTGTTTTGCCTTTATTCTGATAGGAGATCATTAGATTTTTCTGGTGTGTGGGATGACATATTTCATGAAATTTGGAAATGTTTTGGCCATAATTTCTTGAAATATATTTTCTGTCCATTTTCTCTTACATCTTCTGACACCCATGTAAAACCTATGTCATATTATTCAATACTGTGCAGAGATCACTGATACTCTGCTTATTTTAAAATTCAATAAATATTTTTCCTATCTGGTTTTAGTTTGGATAATTTCTATATATGTGTGAGTGTGTGTGTGTGTATCTTTAAGTACACTGTTTATTCCCAATCTGTTATTATGAACTGTCCAACCTCCCTTTTGATGTCATACATTGAACTTTTTTCAGTTCTGTATTTATATTTGCTTATATTTTAAAGTTTTCATTTATCTCCTAAATTTAAATTTACTAATTTTTTTACCTCCTGAAGGTATCTTTATTATAAATTATTTGGCATATTTATAATAGTTATTTTGAAATCACTGTCTGTTAATTCCAATATTTGAGTTACATGTGGGTCTGCTAATAATGATATTTTTTTCTAGGTTAGGGCCAGGCCACTTTTTCCTGCTTCTTAATAGTTCTCATAACTTATGCTCACATTCAGGACATCACGTATAAAAGGAAACTAAAGTGAGAATATTTTTTTCCCCAAAATACAAGGTCTTCTTCCTTTTGTATGGCAAGAGTCGATTTGAACTGAGGTTGAGTAACTAGATTAGCCCCAACTCCAACTGTCCATGCCACTTCCACTGTTTCACTTTCACTGTTTTAGTTTCATCTTGTTTTAGTTAAGAGGAGAAGGGCTATACAGTTTCAGATACAAATTAAAAAGCACAAGACTTTTGGATGCTTTCAATGCCCCATCCCCTTTTATTTTACTGTCCGTTCTCAGCAAACTTCCTGGGAAAGGGCTGGGGATGTCAGGCTCAGGGATTTCCTTTTGTTTGTTTGTTTTGTTTTTTTTTGTCTCTTCCAGACCCTGATCTGTCCTTCCCAGTGCCCACTGTCATGAGAGTCTCCATCTTTTTCTCCTTGTTTTGCATAGGTTCCTGGTATATGGCAGGCCCTTTACACCTGCCTGCCCCAAGGCCTGGTGCCCATGGGCAGAATAAATGCTGTGTACTCTCTGGTCACTTAAATAGGGCTTGTCTTTCTTTAGAATTCAATTAATTAAGGTTTTTAATTCATCTACCAGTCTTTAATAGCCCCACATGGCAATATCATCTTTATTTTACCCAGATTTTCTTCTCAATACTAAGGGAATAAAAGTCTGTTGCAACTTCATACATGTGAATCAGAAGCAGAAGTCTGGCCAAAACATTTTTAATATGACATAAATGGGATGCTGTGCTTTGTACAGCATTGCCACTTATTTCATTTGCAAAATAGAATTGGTCTTAGATAGCTGTTATATTCATTAGTTAGGAAATAATACACTATTCCTTGGACTTTTCTCCAAATAAGAGAAAGTAAATGTCTCTCAGTTGATAAGATTACCTGGATTACTGAAAAATATAAAAAGTTTATTAAAATTTCAATGAACACACATACAACCAATGATTTCCTGAAATGGATAAAATGTATGAAAAAGGTTAAAAGTTTATAATTTCTCAAAATATGAAGCAAAAACCAATTGAAACACCCTATAAATTAAAGGAGGCATATATTCTAAGGGAAATTTTATGAAATGAGCATTAATAAACTGCCTCCTGACTGGTAAACAAACCTTGTTTAGGTTGAATAAATAATCAGAGGGAAATAAGGCTAGCCTTTCACACCTTTGAAATTAATATTAGATTTTATACCTGATACATGTAATGATTAGATTATATTACACTTTTACTGTGCTAAGGTTTTTAAAAGGAGTTTTTTTTTTAAATATATAGAAATATTTTCAAAACTGCATCAAAAGTACCAATGGAGGTTGCTAGGCTTAGGTATTTTGAGTATGAGAAAAATTTTATGGAATTATTTGAGAAATTATAAAAACTAAATTAAAAGATGAAATTAAAAATATAGGTAAGGCATTTGAATGAGGGGTTCATGGTTCTCAGAAAAATGTAAATGGTTTTAAAAATGACATGTTGGCCATTGTGCTAAATTGTGTTTTTAGATTTGTATTTGAATATTTTATTATAACTATTAATATGTTCACATGGCAGAGGAATTGAGGTATTTATAATTTAATTTCTCCTTTGTTTAATCTTTTAACCACATTTAGACCATTCATCCTTTAAAGTGAACATACTTAAAAGTTGATTCTTATTTTTGGATTAATTTATTTGATTCTAATGTTTGGAATGTTTCATGGATCCAGGGAATACATTTAGACTATTTCATTTGGATAATATATTGGGTTGACATAGGAAAGGAGAAATTCGACCTTGGTGAAAGTCACCAGGAAAGAAATGAAGATGAGGGGTCTTCCCTGGCTACAGAAAAGAGACAAGCTCCTAGTGGTCCAGGTGCTGAGGGAGGAGTGATGGAGATACAGCCACCAGTTGTGAGGAGGGATCTGTTGTAGGGATCTGCAAGCTTCAGACTTGGTGTATGACTCTGTAAGATCAGCACAATTACAAGGGAAACTGGTCTGAGAGTAACATCTAGCCTGAAGGGTGGAGAATGGAAAGGCCTTGCTGTCCCCAGGACAGCTTCATTCAGCATCAATTTGACGTTTTTATTGATGCAGTAAGTTAGAAGAGGTTTCCATACTATGGGTGAGAAAACTGGGGCCAAGGAAGGAAAACGATTCAGCAGCAAGTTTGGAGTTCTCATGTAGAACCCCATTTCTGGAAGCTGCCATTTTCCATGACTGATCAATGACATGATCCTCAGAAAACAATGGCTCTCCACTCTTTAGTTGCCGTGAAGATCATGAGTTCAACTACACACCCATCCAATTGACTCAGTGATATAACTCTGCACACTGATGAGGGCTCAGAAGTTACCCATGGAAAGTAGGCTGGACAATGGTTTGACATGTTGTTGTTGTTGTTGTTGTTGCTGTTTTTTTGCTATAGCTGAAATAACTGTTAGATATGTTGTTGGCTGAAGGTGAGTGTAAGGCTTAGGCTGACTTTTGAATATATGGCTTGCACATTCAGTGTAGTGAAAACTTGATAATGGGGGATAGATGGAAACATCATTCTTTTTATTTAATCATTATTAGACCCTATCATGCACCCTTTCTCTCACCTGGGAGCCCTCTCTTTTCCTCAAAAGTCTTATTCCTATTATTGTATTAAATTATTATTTCTGGTCCTAAGAACCCATGCATAACTTTGACTTTACTTGCTTGAATATGTTTTTTAAATTTCAACAAGGCAGTAAGTAAAAGACAAAAGAATACTACATAAATGTGCAAAAGACTTCAATGGTCACTTTAAAAAATAAGACTATCAAAGTAATTAACACATGGAAGCGTATTCAATCACAAACACATATACACACATACATGTAACTATGCATATATGTATACATATATGTATATATGTATACATATGTATACAGAAAGCTTATGCAAAATGTATTTTGATTCATTGTGACACTGATATGGTACTGTACAAAAAGGTATAAATATTTTTAGTAATAAGTTCAGTGCTACTCATTTATAAATATATGAATTAATTTTTAAGTTATTTTTCACTATTGTTAGTTCAAATTGTCATTAATGTGAAGCAAAGCTCCAAAATCAATGCATTTTAATTCATGAGTGCCACATCTCTAGCTCACATAGGGATATTTCATTAAAATTGCTCATCTCAGATAATTTCTTACAATTCTGTAATTTTAAAATATTTGAAAATAGGGAAAGCATGATATAAGGAATCACTAGGAAGAAGAGACCAGATCAATAAATGGGGAGCTGGATAAGTCCTAAACTCCTGTATGCCTCAGGGTTGCCAAGTCACATCACTCCTGATAAGGGGGAGAGAAATGGAAAAGGAATTCCAGTGAAGTTCTCAAAATGCTCTGCACCCAGACCTGGCTATTTCATGCACCAGTGACTTCAGTAATTGTGGGTTGGTGCTCTTTGTCTTGTCAGGAACACTCCTGCTTGTCCGAGGTAGCTCTAACAAATATATGACCTGGAGTTCCAAAATGAATTCTGGAAGCAAAGCCAAAGATTTTCATTCCAAAGGAAAGGACTTCACTTGATATCTGTTTATTGAAAGTAGAAATGCATAATTTAAGATGATTAGAATGTTCATCATCATGTTCATAAGTATTTGAGGGGAAAATGTCCTCCCCCACCAGACACATAAGTGAACATTGTATGTAAATAACCTGATACGGATTTTACTTCTTTATGTTATTGCTAATCATTTCAGGCTATTTTTCTCATGGTGTCAAAATTTATCTTCCCTGTATAGCTTTAAAAGGTTCTCCCTGTCTGCCAACTTGCATTATTTTTATTTGAATGCTGCAATCACAATTGTTTTTGAAGCACGTTTTCCTATGAAATCTGTGATATAAAAACAGTACTTACTTCATTTGTATTATCTTTTTCTATTAACATTTCAAGCTGTTAAGTCTTTGATAGCGCTCTCAACCTTTAAAACCCACTCAAAGCAGAGGTTTAAAAAACAGCTTTTTCACCTTCAAACTGCTTCCATAGCATATTGTTCTAGTTTGCTAATGCTGCGGAATGCAAAACACCAGAGATGGATTGGCTTTTATAAAAAGGGGGTTTATTTGGCTAAACAGTTACAGTCTTAAGTCCATAAAGTGTCCAAGGTAACACATCAGGAATCGGGTACCTTCACTGGAAGATGGCCAATGGCTTCCGGAAAACCTCTGTTAGGAAGGCACGTGGCTGGCGTCTGCTCCAAAATTCTGGTTTCAAAATGGCTTTCTCCCAGGATGTTCCTCTCTAGCAAGCTTGCTCCTCTTCAAAACGTCACTCACAGCTGCACTGAGTTCCTTCTCTTTGAGTCAGCTCATTTATATGGCTCCCTGAATGGGTGGGGCCATGCCTCCATGGGAATATCTCATCAGAATCATCACCCACAGCTGGGTGGGGCACATTCCAAGCAAATCTAATCAGCACCAAAATGTCTGCCCCACAAGACTACATCAAAGATAATGGCGTTTGGGGGACACAATACATTCAAACTGGCACACTTATTAAAAGAAATAAAATCATTTTCAGATCATTTAACTTTAAATACTGGATTGAAACATTATTTATTTGTCCCTAAAGATGAGGTATTTTTTTAATTCATTTTTGTTAATGTTCACTTTCCAATCCTTACACAATTAATGAGGTTTTACTCTTGGTTCCTATGTTGAATTGATTAAAAAAAATTAATTGCTTCTTGTTAACAACAGAGAAGAAATTGCTTTTCTCTCTTTTCCGTGGTTTCTTGCCTTATATCTGGGTCTCAAAAAGCAATCCCCTATAAGACAGAAAGGTGATTCTAAAATAACTTATTAGAAATAGTGGCATTTTGTTAATACCATTATCTCCTTGAAAGTATAACAACTATGCAACAGGCTTATCTCAAACCCAAAACTGGGATCAAGCATCATATTCAGAACTAGTACTATATAACTTTTGATCCTTCCTGCCACAGAACACATCTTCCTCCCACAGAACACATTTTTCATGCTGTTATTTCGGCTTTTATTTTAGTAAGAAGAGCATAAATATCTTGTGAATTTATTGTAAAATAGAGAAAATCAAATTTCAGTATGCAATCTATTTTTCTTTAGTATTGCACTTATTCTTTGAAATGGGGGTGGGGGTCTGAAACTAAATACTGTCAGTTCTCTTCTGAGTCTATTGTAAGGAGCAAAAACGCCTAATTTGCTTTATTATGTTGATCAGGTAGTACCTTTCTTAGTATCCTGTGTCTCAATCCTATCTGACATTCATCTTCCTTTTAAAGAGGCCTTTTGGTATCATTTGATTAAACACAGTGCCAGCTGGAATTGTTCAAATCATTGCCTTAATCATAGACCTCTCCCTTCCCTTCAGCTTTCTTTATAATTATAATTTTATACTTATTTAATTAATTGCATTAATTTTTATGCAATTTTAATGTGATGTAATTTATAATTTATTAATTAATTATAAATATGTTGACTGTGCAGACTGTTCAGTTTTTCATTCATTTTAGAAAGAGCAAAATTCTGCAAATTATTTATGTATTTGTATTTGTTGTCATGTGCAATAATTTTTCCCACTGTGGACTATTACAAATAAAGCCACTGTTAGTATATTTCCTACCATGTGAACACATGGGCTAGTTATTTAGGATACATATGCAAAGGTGGAATTGCATATTTTCAATTGAATTGGATGGTGTCCACATTGTAATCGTCTCCACTCCCCCTCAGCAATGTAGCTGCCCCACATCCCCACCTCACTAGGAAGTAACAGACTTCTTTGTTGTTACTTAGCTGCTGTATGTGTATTAGCATCTCACTGGTGTTTTAATTTGCTTTCTACTATTTGTAATGAGGCTGGGCACTTTTCATTAGTTTTTATGCCATTAGAATTCTTCCCTTTTATGAAATGCCTACTCAAATTCCCTGCTTACGTTTTTAAATCTTGTTTTATTTTTCTTACTGACGTAAAAATTCATATACTCAGTTTATGATTTCCCTGTCAGTAATACAATGTTGCAAATTTCTTGTTTTTTTTTTCTTTACCATCATCTTATTAACACTTGTCTCAGTTGGTGTGGTGGTTTAAAGCTGTGTGTACTCCAGAAAAATATGTTCTTAGATCTCATCCATTTTTTTTTCCACAGTCACCAGCTTTATTGTCCCCAGCACGCCTTGCCATATTTCAAAGATTCCACTTTGGGGAAGGGTGCGGGAGGCCTTTGGGGGAGGGGGGCCATGGCTGAGCCCAGGCCCAGGTGGCCACAGGGGGCGGCTGAGAGACCCACGAGGGCAGAAGCTCGCTGGGAAATGTTTCCTTGGCTCCCCGCCACCCCCCTGCCTGCCCCTCGGGGTCTCCGGCCCCTATCTGCCGCCATGTGGCCTTCAGCTGTTAGGAGACGACTCGCTGCTTCCCCTGGTCTGCGGGGAGGAGCTGCCAGTTATGCTGGAAGGAGCAGTGTTGACTCTGGGATAGGCCACTAAAGCGCTGCTTCTGTGCTGTTAGGAAAATCACATGCGAGAGCTATGAGAAGCCAATGCGGGCCGCCAACGGGGGAGCAGGAGGGGCCGCCGGGCTGCGTTTGAAAAGGAACCTGAGCACCACGTTCCTGCACCCGCAAGTGCTCCAGAGACAGCCTCGCCTGCTCCCGGGGCGGGATCGCTTACCTGTTCAGGTGCATTAGGGAAACGCTGCAATGGGTAGCAGGCTTGCCCCGCTAACTCCATGGGAAACATCTCCTCGACCTGAGGGAGGGCGCATTGGGGTCCCCTGTGGCGATGCTGAGGCACAGGCAGTAAGTAACCTGCTCCAGAGGTGGGGGCTGCTGGGCCCACATCGGCTTTTCCTTGGGGCAACTCAGCAGGGCTTGAGTGGAAGAGGCGAGAGGCAGTGTGGTTTTCCTTCTTCCCCACCTTGCTCGGGATCTTTCCCTGGTTGTGAACTCATTGTAAGTAGGACCTTTTGATGAGGCTACTTCAGTTAAGCTGTGACCCACCTCTTTCAGGTTGGGTCTTAATCCTTCTCAGAGTCCTTTGTAAATGGAATGAATACAGAGAGCAGGAGAGAAAGCTACAGAAGCAAGAAAGTGAAAGCAATGAAACCCAAAAGAAAAGGGAGAGACAAGCAAACATTGCTGTGTACCTTACCATGTAGCAGAGGCGCCAAGGCTCCTGCAGCCGGTCCTCAGGGGAAAAGCAGCATTGTCTCGATGATGCCTCGATTTGGACATTTTGTCGGCATCAAATAGCAAGCTGATAAATGCCCATTGTTCAAGCCCAACCCTTTCATGGTATTTGCTTTAAGCAGCCTAGGAAACTAAAGCAGTCGATAACCAAGCTTCGTCTTTTTGGCTGTCAGTACCTCCAAGCAACCTCTGAACCTCCACCATTTTAATCTAATCAATAAATTTCCCTCTTAAGTTCATTGATCATTTTTCATTTTCTCATAAATAATCATTCTTTGCCTTTATACTGAATAATTCCTTTAGCTTTCAAGCATGCTCCTATATCAAGTTCTGTGCTTTTTTGTTGAACAAAGTAGAATATATGGCATGATACATATGAAATGGTTTCCTTGAAGATATAGCAAGATTATGCCTACAGTACATGTGTGGTGTTCCTTGTTTCTTAATAATTTAAATAAGTTTTTTTTGTCATTTTTATGTTAATCTAAATTTGAAAGTATGTAAATAAAACTAAAAGTTCTAACTTGTTCCAAGAGCCTATAAAGATACTGAATTTTGTGAGATAATAGAAAAATAGTACACTTGTATTTATACATACACACACACATGCACACACACACACACACACACATATATATACTCAATTATTTTCTGGGTAAGCATGCAAGGTCCCAGGAAGCAGGATCCATATTTTTATACTTTTATTTTTATTTTCTTTTTTTTCAGTATATTAGAATAATTATTAGGCATCTATCATTTTCAAAGTGTGTTTGAACTTTGGAGATGCTAAAATAAATAACATACCATCACCCTGCCCAGAGACCATGTAGTTTAAAGGACAGAGAAACCAGGGATTACAGAATCTATGGATCAGTAAATTCTAGGGCTATACAACAAGATCTATAGGAATACAGGGACTGGAGAGTGGGTTTCAGAAAAGAAGTTGTGGAAGTGAGGACATCTGTTCAAAGTTGAAATGACTGAGTTAAGTTATTCAGATGAGTTAAGGCAAGAAAGCTATTCCAGGCAGGGGAAGAAAAACAAAACAAAACAAAACTGGCTGGGTTCCAGAAGCAAGAGTCTGGATGGTGTATGATTGTGTCTTAGATTTTACACTGTAGAGTAATTGCCGATCTTGACAATGCATTAGAGCCACATGGAAGGCTTTGTAAAACAGACTCCTGTACTCCATCCCCAAATTTTCTGGTTTGGTAACTCTTGGGTGAGGCTGGAGAATTTGCATTCTAGACAAATTCAAAAATGGTACTGGCAATGCTGAGCTGAGGACTTCACTTTAGAACCATTATTGTAGATGACAGGAAAGTGTTTTCATGTTTTGTTTTGTTTTGTTTTGTAATACCATACTCAAAATTTTTGTTTCATGTAGCTCAATCTGGCTGTTTCGTGAAAGATGAATTTGAGAGACAAGAGGAGGAGGTTAGCAAACTCAGTCACAGTTGTTGAGAAGGATCTGAGTAATGGCAGTGGGTACACAGGTGAGGGTATCTATATACACTGAGAAATAGAGGATATAAGACATAGGACTTGTGACTATTTAGAAACAAGAATGAGAGAGACATTCGGAAGATGCGTGCAGATCTGTGTGTGTCACATCCTGGAAAGTAAAATAAAGGCAGGGAAACAAATTTCAGAAAAGATGCTGAGTTCCATCATGTATCTATTGAGCTAGAAATGTGTGAGGATATTCCTAGGGCATTCCTAGGACCTTCAGATAGTAAAACCTAAAATTCTAGTGCATTACTGAAGAGACTTATACATTTGGAAATGATCAGCAAAGATGGAAGTAAACATGGGGCAAAAAACAAGAGTGGAGGAAAATATTTAAAGAGTTATAAAAAAAGGCATACCTTGAAGAAAACAGAGAAATGTTAGGAAAAGAATTGTTGTCCCAAAAGCCAAAGAAACAAAGAACTTCAAAAAGGGATAAGTAGTTTCAAAATTTGCCAATATGGAAATCATTGCTGACTATTGTCAGAAAAATTCCTGACAAAGGAAAGCAGCAGATGTGAGAAAGGGTTAGGAAATGAGGAAGTGAAAAGTGTTTGGAAAGTCTAACTTAAAAACTATCATTGTTAAAAAAAGCAGAGAACAATATAAAGGTATTTTGTCTGAAGAAACAAAATGACGCTTCTTCAGAGATGCTCTCATTTATAAGTATAAATATTTAGTAAGGCAATTGCTCCATGAACTGTCCTTTTATGAGGGAGAACTGAGCATCAGGTTAAACATTTCACATTTGATATTGCAGTCACTGCTCTTTTTGTGGTGAATTTGCATGCAAAATGCTTGAAACAATTAGCCTTCCCAGAAACTGTTACATATGTGGTAATCACCAAACACCACGGTAATTTCAACACAGTCTGTAAGAAATTACACTTAGACTTCTTCCAATTAAGTTAGAACTAAATTAGTTTCTTTTTGTTTTGAGATTCTTCCAGAGTTACACTATAGAAATTTTGATCACCTTCTTTACATATTCTTACCGCCTCACAGAAACTGAAACCTCAGGATGCCTTTGCTTCTCTTAATAATAATGATATTAATAAATATATATATATATGCATTTCCTATATTCAATTATGGTAATTATACCACCCTTTCTTATCTTACTTAAAAATTGAAAAGGATGAGAAGAGATCAAGAAGAGGCAGGTCTAAATTTATATTTGTTTTTATTTGTATATTTTCAGTGGCCCCATTGAAGCAAAAGTTTTTTGTACAATTTGATTTCTTTGTGTGCCATCCAGAGTTACTTTTATTGTTGCTCAAATTCCCAGGATGCTAAAGACTTAACTCATTTTTAAGAGTCCAATCTGCACTTAAGTTTTACTGCCAGCAGGTGTACTGATGCAGGTGTTTTGCTAACTCTGTCTAATTATACTAAAAGCTTTGGAATTTGTTTGGCCCAGGTGCTTATGGATTATATAAATTGGGGTAAAAAGTGTTTAAACTCAGTGGAGTTTATGTATAAATCAATAAGCAAAGTAAAAGGAATAAAAATGGCCCAGACTATCAAATCACAACATAGTAGTAACATGTTGATATAATTACAGTAATTTTCTAGTTAAATAAAATGTTATTATTTTAAAATTCCTAAGTGTTATCATATATAATTTTATTTTCCAATGAAAATATTCTGAATGCAACCCAGTGAATACTGTATTACTGTGCAATACAATATTAATATATTTCTAATGTGTATGCAATGCATTTTGAGTTAAATTTGAAGTGTTTCCATTTAAAATGTCTTATATTTTTAATATGAAAAGAATAACTGTGGAGCAAAAATTTTTCTGATGCTGCATTTAAAATAAGTTAATGTTAATGAACTTTTTCTCAATAAGGACTGGAGTAGGAGACCTGTTGGCTGGCCATTGTTCCATTTTATCAAAAGAGGGGTTATTTGATTCTTTACTCTTATCTGAACAAATTTCATGGTATTGATTCTCTCAAAAGACTTTTCTTGCACTTGAGCCCTGTTCAACCCAATGCTCCTGTGCTGGTTTGTATATTTTATGTGCCTCTAAAAGCCATACTCTTTAAAGCAATCTTGTGGGGGCAGAGTTATGAATCTTTCTGATTAGAGTGTGACCTCTTGATTGAATGTTCCCATGGAGATGTGACTCACCCAACTGTGGGTAATGACTTTGATGAGATTATTTCCATGGAGTTGTTACCCACCTATTCACTGTGGAACTTAATTAAATCACTGGAGCCCTATAAGAGCATAGACAGAAGGAGCTCAGTGCTGCAAGTGAGAGAGACATTTTGGAGACGGCCATTTTGAAACCAGAACCCAGGAGCAAGGGTTGCAGTAGCCAGCCACGTGCCTTCCCAGCTAACAAAAGTTTTCCGGATGCCATCAGCTGTTCTTCAGTGAAGGTGCCCTCTTGCTGATGCCTTAGTTTGGACACTTTTATGGCTATGGAACTGTAAATTTGTAGTCAAATAAACCCCCTTCATAAAAGCCAATCCATTTCTAGTATTTTGCATAATGACAGCATTAGCAAACTGAAACAGCTCCATTAAAAAGACCTTAACTCAATAGGGAAAAATTAAAGACCCTGTTTATGCACTCATGAAATTTGCAGTGTAGGGAGAAAATAAAAGTAAACAGATAATCACCAGACAATGTCACTAGCTCTGCACTAGGGACAATCTTGGGAAGAGTGGGTATAGGTTTCCTAGGGCTACTGTGCCAAAGCACCACAAACTGGATGGCTTAAAACAACAGAAATCTATGGTTCCACAATTCTGGAGGATAGAAATCCAAAATCAAAGGTGTCAGCGGGGTCCTTCTGCCTCATAAACCTGTACTGAAGAATCCTGCTTTGCCTCTTCTAACTTCTTTATTCTTGGGAAATACTGGGTGTTCTAGACTTACAACTGATCACTGCACTCTTGGCTTCTGCCATCATCACATGGCATTCTCCCCAGTGTATGGCTCTGTCAGCATCCTTATTTCCTCTTCTAAGGACACCAGTCATGTTAGACTTGGGTCTACTCTAATCCAGTTTAGCTTCATCTAATCTCTTCTTCAAAGACTTTATTGTTAAATAAGGTCACTTGCATGGGACCAGATATTAGGACTTGAACACATGGGACACAAGGCCACCCAAGACAGGGGGCTTAGCACAACAGATTATAAAGGGTTGTTATCTGTCCTATACCAAGGGCAATACTGGACTGAAAAGTCTCTCTGAATATAACGACTGTCTACCTTATGCTCTCTTCTATTTTGTGCCCAGAGAGTGAGAAAATGAAGGGTAACAAGTATGAGCTTTGTAGATCCATCCCTGGAGTTAGAGAAACAAGCTTTCGCTTGTTTGAAGGGTCCCCATGGAGTCTGAGCAACTTCTAAGACACAAGATTTAGTTTCTCATGTGAAATGCATTCACTCCATAGTTGAAGAGAAATAGCTCTTTCCGACCAACTCTTTGTTTCCCTAAACTTCCGCATAAAAGATAAGAGCCTGGACTCAAACCTAAATCTTTTCATTCAAATACATTACTTTTTCAGTGACACTACCCAGTCCTCATGTTAGTGATTACTTACAATTTTTTGAACGATTAAAGTTTCTTACATGAATCATGGCAAAGGAAAAATATCTTTCATTTCTCTTCATCATAGGAAAACATGTAATAATAATAATAACATCCCTCTTAATGATCATAAAAGTATCATCATAAGGAGCTTGTTGCTCTTTCTTTAGCACCGAAAGATTGAATGATACTCTATAAGTATTTTTGCAATAAATTAATTAATAAAAGTGTGTCATGATGTCAGGAAATTAAGAAACTCACTAGACAGTAACAAAACAATTTAACTTTGCTGTGACATCTCAGATTTAAGATTTTTCTCTGTTTCCCCAAGGATTCTTCTAGATATATAAGCATACGTGTTCCAAAATATCTATTGCTTTGGAAAGTTAAAAAAAAACATCAGAGAGAATAGAAAACTTAATTGTCCAGATTAATTATCAAATGGTGAAGCCCATATGCAGAACTATCCATTACTCTCAATACATTTATTTTAAAAATTTTCCATATATTGTATGAAAATGAAATGAATCTGAATTTTTTATTAAAATAATACTAATACTTAAATTAAGAATATTACCTTATACAAAAATAAATAGTGTGTTCACAATGTGCAGTGTGCTGTTTATACTATATAACAAACATTTTTGTATCTAAAATGTGCTTTTTTCTTTTTGTCTATTGCTTTCTCAAATGTCTCAACAACAACACCTGTTCAATGTGTCTATTCTTGTAGTCATAGAAACATGTTACATTATTCATTTTGTTGTCTTAACACTTTTTTCCCTTTTTTCCACATAACAAAAAGACAAGTAAATAAGCATCTTCAATTTATCATAAACACAGACTTATTTTACTTTTTTTCTCTGACATAGGCTTCTTGTAAATGTTTTCTTGGTAAAAGTAAATGTCAATGGAATAAAATCTACTGAGTTATTAAAATTAATGAAAGTGACTGTATTAAAAAATGACATTGACAGTGTTTCAGACATGTTTCTTTTCCCCTTGATGGATTCTATAAAACAAGAATAAATACTATATCTAGGAATATAAAGTTGGGAAACAATTCAGAGATCAAATTCCATGGGTTCATTTAATTTTACACGCAATCTGGTGACTTCAATGCAGATTGGCATTTGTAATCTAAATGAAGTCATAGCTACCTTCTAAATAACTGATATCTCTTTGACAAATATTTCCATAGCAAATACAGGTGTTACACAGGCCCTTAGCAATAATCAATGATGCTCTGTATGTAGAGGAGGGTGTGGCGTTGACATACTGCGCCTGATGATAATCAATCCTGATGATCCTTTACATAGAACTGAATGACATTTGATAACATTTCAGAAAACTATGAAAGTGTAAACCTGCAACACAATAATTTCCAAGGGTTGTGGTCCTCCTATTTCATGTAGCAGAGGCAGAGTCATATCAACAGTCTAAGTAATCAGTTCTAACTGTTCACAAGATAAATTGCTATTTAGTGCATGCATCTCAACCTATGCACTTATAATATTTTCCAGGATCAATGAACACAGATTGAAGCCTAAATCTTGAAGCCAGTTTCTGTTGCCAAATTCCTATTTGATTAAGTGATCTCCTAGGGCTAAGTTACATTCCCTATGTTGGGAAATTTGATTTCCCACAGCCAGAATGTGATGCTAAAGAGATTTAAAAACAGCTGTTGGCCCTTTGTTTGTATAACTCAAGTGCAAAAAAAAAAAAAAAATCTAAATATTGAATAACCTTGTTTCCTTTGTGAAGTTTTTTGACTGAGTCATAAAGGTTCTGAGCCAGAATCCATAAAGGTTAACTGAAGTCTATATTTTACCATGGTTTTGTAATGAAATATGGAGGGAACTTAATGTATATCCACTACAAAGAGTTTGCACTGCATGGTACATTTACATAAAGTTGTTTAATTTCAACAAATATTTAATAAGTTATTATCATGTTCAAGTTATTGTACTTTGTAATCTGGTTATGGAAAAATGAGTGAAATTCAATGTGCCCTAAACTAAAATCATAATGTCATATTACGGTAGTTTGAATTCTGTAAGAATTAAGACATGCTCTTAATCTTAATTTGCATTCCTATGGTTGTGAACCCATCGCAAACAGGATCTCTTGGAGATGTTATTTTAGTTAAGGTGTGACCCAACTGAATGAGAGTGGGCCTTAATCTGTATTACTGGAATCCTTTGTAAGCATGAGAAATTCAGACATAGTTGGAGAAAGCCACATGGAAGTAAAAAGTCAACAGAAGCCAGAAGAAAAAGGAGAAGACATCATCATATGATGTGAGGCAGGGGTACAAGCCAAGAAACCCCAAGCGTAACCAGAGGCTAGCAATAGAATGCTATAGACTTTGGGGAGAAAACACCTCCTTGATGGTGCCTTGATTTTGGACTAACTTCAAAACCATGAGCCAATGAATTCCCATTGTTTAGGCCAACCCATGGTTTGATATTTGTCATAGCAGAATTGGCAAACTAAGACATATATTAAGCTGAAAAATCTCAATTAAAAATATATACAAAAGAACTTCCAGGAAAGAAGGCAGAGTAGGGAGCTTTGGGGCACAGTTCTTCCACCAAAACAACTATTAAACAGTTAGGGACTGTCTGAAACAACTATTTTGAAACCCCAGATGTCAGAAGAATACTGTATAGCATCCAAGGAAGAGTGGGAGGAAGAGATTGAAAAATTATGGTAAAGAACTGTAAATTGCTCTCTGCACAGTGGCTACAAGCATTCATCCCACACCCTAATGGCAGGCTTCCATGGGGTCCAGTCCCCAGCTAGCTGCAAGAACAGGAGTGGGCACAAATGATCATGTATTACAGCTTTTAATTAGCAAATTCAGATCACTTGGACCCAGCTCTGGGAGCAACAATTGTTTCAACCCACCTTGGACAAAGGTGGCCATGGCAGCAACTATTTCAACCCTCCATGGACAGGGACAGAGGCACTGGAGATATAAAGACACAGTGCTTCCTCAGGGCTATGGGAGACAGTTAGCTGTAGGGCTGCATTTGCTGAGCAGGCCAGGGAAGCTCAGCTTTGGAGATCCATCAGAGATTTTAGCACATTTCCTGATCCCCACCCTAGGGCACTTTGGAGCCTGGACCTGGATTGAATGGGAATAACTAACTTGGGAAAGTCATCTCTGGAGTGAACTTCATCCCAGAACTTGTCCTCTAGGCAAAAGTGGCATGAGATAACAAAAGGAGTGTGAACACTATAGAGGTGGACAGTCTGGGGCTAAGGCTTGGCATCTCCTAATACCTGGGAGAAGGAGGTCTTTCTCCTAGGAAACAGATGGGGCAGCCAAACTCCTGTTAACAGGGGAACTCCAAAGCAACTGACAAGCAAAAGCCCAGGACAGACAGAGGCCCACAAAGAAAAGGAAAAGCCTGCACACTGCATTCATGGGCAGACCTTCCTGATAAGGAGGCTGAAGCTCAAGACAATCTCTATCTTCTCACCACCTTGTTACAAAGCCAAAAAAAAACACATCCCAGGAATAAATACCAGCGTTAACCTTTTAAAATATTAAAATGTACAGTGTGCAACAAAAGTACAAGACAAATAAAGGAGCAGGAAATGATGGCCCATCAAAAGGAAGAGGAAGAAGATACAGAAAACACCAACCAGGAAGATGAGAATTTGGACACACCAAACAAAAAAAAATATTAAAAATGCTGAAGGAGATGAAGGAGAGTACAGAGAAAGAACTAAAGGATATTGGGGAAACAATGAATGAGCAAAATGAGAAACTGGAAGTTAAACCATTTACATTTAAAGTCACTTCTGATATTACAGGACTTCTGCCATTTTGTTATTTAGCCTTTGTAAGTCTTATACCAGTTTTTATCCCTCATTTCTGTTACAAGGCTTGAGTCCCAGAGGAGAAGAGAGAAAGGGACAAAAGGAATAGTCAAAGAAGCAATGACAGAGAACTTCCCAAACTTAGCAAAAGATGTGAATATACATATCAAAGAAGCTCAGAGAAACTCAAACAGAATAAACATGAGGAAAAATAAACCCTAACATATATTGATTATGCTATCAAATGCCAAGGGCAGTTTTCTCCCAACCAATTCTGCAAATAAACTCACTATCCTCCCCTTCCAAGGAGCATGACTCCCAGGAGTGAGCCTGGCCCTGGCATTGTGGGATTGAGAAAGCCTTCCTGACATAATGGGGGAAAAGAAATGAAACAAAATAAAATTTCAGTGGCTAAAAGATTTCAAATAGCGTCAAGAAGTCATTCTGGAGGTTACTGTTGTGCATTATAATGATGTGAGTTTTTAGTTTCTAGTGTATTAGAATAGCTAGAAGGTAATACCTAAATCTGTTGAACTGTAATCCAGTAGACTTTGATTCTTGATTATGATAATATAACCATATAGCTTTTATTGTGTGACCATGTGATAGTGAAAACCTTGTGACTTTATCCAGTGTATGGGCAGATTAGTAATAAAATAAAGACAAAAATATATAAATAATAGGGGGGATAACGGGCATGGGGTGTTTTGGATGTTCTTTTTTATTTATTTTTTCTTTATTTTGAAATAATGAAAATGTGCTAAAGTTGATGGTGGTGACTTTGGATGGATTCTATGGTGTGTGAATATATCTCAATAAAATTTCATTTAAAATTTTTTAAAAAAGAATGATTCATGTGCACTCAAAAAACAAAAAAATGAAAAGGACAAGGAGAGAGTTCTGAAAGTGGCAAGATAAAGCAGTGTGTTAGGGAGTCCCAATTAGATTGACTTCCAATTTCTCTTCACAAACCATGGAGGCAAGAAGACAGTGGAATGAAATATTTAAAGTGCTTAAGGAAAACAAATGCAAGCCAAGAATTTTATGTCTGGTAAGACTCTCTTTCAAAAGTGAGGGAGAATTAAGACATTCTCAGATAAACAAAAGCTGAGGGAGTTCATCACTGCTAGATCTTTCCTACAAGCAATGCTAAAGGAAGTTTTTCAGACTGAAAGGAAAGGACACTAGACAGTGGTTCAAAGCAGCATGAAGGAATAAAGACCTGCAGTAAATGTAACCATTTGAGTAATTATAAATGACAGTATTATTGTATTGTATTGTTTCTTATGTAATTCCACTTCTTACTTCCTATAGCTGCTAAAATACAAATACAAAAAAAAAAAACAAAAATGATAAATCTAGGTTGTACAAAGATACAAGTTGTAACAAGTACCAAAAATGGGGAGGTACAGAGTAGTATAGGAAAAATACATGTGCATGCTCATGTAAATAAGTTGGTATCAAACCAAATATGATTGTTACATACTTAGGAAGTTAAATTATAACCCCATGGTAAACACAGGAAAACAGATGAAAAATATATCCAGGTAGAAATGAGAAGGTATTCACAGTGGTACAACACAATAAAGCAAATACATATAAAGTAACCCTTAATGGAAGTGAGGGACAAAAATGGTATGAGACTTACAAAGACTAAATAACAAAATGGCAGAAGAAAGTCCTGTATTATCAGTAGTGACTTTAAATGTAAATGGATTAAACTGCCCAGTCAAAGGCAGGGAATTATAGAAAGGATTAAAAAAAAAAAAAAAAAAAAAAGCATGCGCTAACTATATGCTGCCTGCAAGAGACTCACCTTAAAGTGAAAAATACAAGTAGGTTGAGGGTGAGAGGATGGGAAATAATATAACACGCAAGTAGTAATATAACACGCAAGTAGTAATCAAAAGAGAGCTGGGATGGCTACACTAATGTGGGATAAAATAGACTTTAAGTCAAAAACTGTTTTGAGGGAGAACAATGGTCATTATATACTGATAAGGGGAAAAATTCAACAGGAAAATGTAACAATTATAAACATATATGCACTTAAGAGCAGCGTCCCAAAATATATGACACAAACACTGATAAACTTGAAAGCAGAAACTGATGTTTCTACATTAATATACCACTTTCAATAATGGAGAGAACATCTAGTCAGATCAATAAGGAAGTACAGGACTTGAATGGTACACTTAACCAAGTAGTCCTAACAGACATATATAGGACAGTACACCCAACAAAAACAGAATACACATTCTTCCTGTGTGGAAATGTACTATTCTCCAGGATAGTCCGTATATTGGGTCACAACACAAGTTACAATAAATTCAAAAATATTGAATTCATGAAATGTATCTTCTCCACCTGCAACATAATGAAGCTAGAAATCAATAACAGAGGGGAAAATGGAAAATTCACAAATATGTGGCAAACAACATAATCTTAAACAACCAATTGGTTAAATAGGAAATCCAAGTGAAATGAGGAAATATCTTGAGACAAATAAAAATGAAACACAACATACCAAAACTTATGGGTTGCAGCAAAGGCAGTGCTGTGAACCACTGATGGTATACTTTAGATGGATTTTATGGGGTTTGAACATATCTCAAGAAATTGCATTAATATAAAAAATCAAAAATTATTTTAAAATAATGAATAAATAAAAGACTTCAAATCAGATACCTAATCTCAAAACTGGAAGAACTAGAAAAAGGAAAGCAAGCTAAACCCAGAGAGCAGAAGGAAGGAAATAGCAAAGATCAGAGCAAAGATAAATGAATTAGAAAAACAAAAAAGAGCATCAACCAAACAAAATATTGGTTCTTTGAGATCAATAAAATTGACAAACTTTTAGCTCAATTAAGAAAGAAAAAAAGAGAGAGGATACAAGTAACGAATATTAAAAAAGGAAAGGGATCATTGCTACCAACCCCACTGAAATAAGAGGATACTATGAACAACTATATGTCGATAAACACAAAGAGAAGTGTAGTGTGAATGCATTCATTCTGTCTTTATTGCCATATATTAAAGATATTTCATACTCAGTACCATGACTATTTGTGTTTTTCTCTCTTTGATTTTGACCTTAGCTGTAATTGGCAGGGTATAATTATGAGAGTAACAATATTAAGACTAAGTAAGACTGCCTCTTCTCCACACAATTCACCTCCTAAGTTCTGTGGAATTTATAAGTGCTCACTTATACTCTTTTTAGAGAAAATTTGGTTAAAAATCTATTACCAGAGTAGGCAGAGAATAATATTTGTCTTTACTGCCCTGTTCTGGAAAATAAACTAAGTGACTATTCTAAAATGTGGTTCATAAAATGTTAGAAAGTCAAAAAATAAAATTCTGAAGAAGAATATTGATGCAAAGTCCTAAAATTAAGTTCAGACAAGTCAACAAAAGCACAAATCAGTTATTTTTAATTTAAAATAAGTATTTAAAAATAAATTTAAATAAAAGAAGAATTTAGACCCAATATCACAGGCAAAATAAATGTAAATTAAGTGACATTTTTCTTGGCTTATCACAGCTTCTTTAAGAGAAAACATAGAAGCATAAATCTCTGATGATAATTCCAAAATTGAGAGGTTATTTCTTTCAATTTCAGAATTAACATATTATACTTTATGTGTTTTTTCCAAACAATAATGTTAGATCAATATGTTATTCAGAATTATCCAAGGTATGAGGCCATCTTAGTTGGAATATAAATTCAAATATTTATTGTTGGTTTGGATTATGTTTTAGCTAAAGTTTGAAATGATTCTTTTATATAAATTTTCTCTTTCATAAAGAATTAGCCTATTAAAAATTTAGCATGAAGATGATGAGAGAATAAAAGTTTTCTATAATTCAATATAAAACATTCATACTAAGCTATTTTTAATACATAGAGATGAAAAGCAGCATATACTGGTATCTTAAAATCCTTTATTATTTTTCACTACCAGATTACAGTCCAAATCTCTATTAATATTCACAATTATATCCATTTCATTTGCAGGCATACTAGTTATATATTATTTTCTATTAGGTTATAAATTAACCCAAAATCATTCTCTTTATTACCTGTATTCATTTGTTATTAAATGAATTAATTTAGTTGTGGTGGCTGCTTTCTGTCATTTATCTATTATTCACATGAATGCATAAAAATATTTTTTAATAAATGTTGATTTTCACCCTTGTGCCTGGTGTTCAGGGATGCTTAGAAGAAAAGTGACACATTAATAATTGTGAAGAAGTGTTCAATGACAGGACTCTGTGTTCACACTCAAGTAATACTAGATCTTCTTCTTTACCATTTCATCTCAGTTATTGATAGTTTACATTCAAGCCGTTTCTGTTTCATAGATGTGTTCAAACTCCATTGCTGTATTTTTGTGAATAAGGTAAAAAGAGAGATTTTTTTTTAGTAGTATCCTTCACTACCTGAAATGAAAATATACCACTCCAGGTAAGGAAGAAATCATTGCCCCTGTGGGGTCATGAGACAGCATGCTTTCTGAAGGTAATAGTAATTGGTGGGGAAAGGTCCAAAGGAGCAAGCACAATGTCCTCTCTTGGGCTCAAGGCTCTAATGTGTGTGTCCACTTTCTCCCTTCTTCAGAAACTGGCCATGCAGGAGAATATACTGGGAAGAAGCTTTACCTGTTATGACTGGAAAATAATGACAAAGACTTGAAAAACAAACTTTAACTATGTTTATCTGTTTGACACCACATTCTGAGAAGTAGAAACTATTAGGTGAGAGAATTTATTTTCTAATAATAAAAAAAAAAGAAGAAAGAAGAAAAAAGGAAAGAAGGGAGAGAGGAAAGGAGAGGAGAAAGAGTAAAACAGAAGAGAACTTGCCATTGTGTGTGTGTGTGTGTGTGTGTGAGAGAGAGAGAGAGAGAGAGAGAGAGAGAGAGAGAGAGAGAGAGAGAGAGAGAATGCTGTAATGATAGAGATTATCCAGGGAATATATACACAGTATATTTTCTTTTTAAAATTGCTTCTTAATTTGATTTTGATGTGTCTTAGTTTTCCAGGACTGCTATGATAAATGCTATACACTGGTTGGCTTCAACAACAAGAAGTTATCGGCTCACAGTTTTGGAGGCTAGAAGTTCAGAATTAAGGTGTCGGCAAGGCCATGTTTTCTCCAAAGTCTATAGCACTCACTCTGCTGATGGCAATTCTGTTATATTGTGGTCTCTCTCTGTGGCTTCTCCTACTTCAGACTTCCACTGATATCTCTAGCCCATTTTCTCTGCTTATAAGCACTTCAGACATATTGGATTGAGCCCTGCCCTCAATCAGTAGGCCACAGTTCAAATAATAGTAGCATCTGCAAAGGTTCTATTAACAAATGAATTCACACCCATAGGAACACTGATTAAGACTGAAGCACATCTTTTGTGGAGGACATGATTGAATCCCCAACAGGTTTTATACACAACCAGTCATTAAAGATAGTTTAATATGCTAAATTGTATGTATCTATTTCATCTTATTGTCCAAACATTCTAAAGCAAGGTATTTTTCTGAAGCATGGCATTTTAGATAAGTTTTGATTTTAAAAATGAATTGTGTAAAATAGGGAGTTCTTTTTGATGATAAAAAGAATGTTGAAAAGAACCATTGGAGTTATTCTGGTATCTTTGAAAAGGAATGCATTTTTCATCCTGTTATTCCTTAATGTTTTCCAAGTTTCCTTTAACTGCTCAGCTCTTTAATTATCTATATGTTCACTCTTCAGAAATATCTCCAAGGATGTTCTTTAATGATTGAAATTGGACTTTTCCTTAGTTTAGTTGATTGTGCTAACTAATTTTTGTAAACAACTGTGCTAAGTAAACAATTATCCTCAGAGAAACCTTTTCTAATTTTCTCTGTAGACAAATATTAAAATATCCTGAATTTTTGTGAATCACGGTTGCCCAAAGCAAAAATAAATAAATAAATAGATAATAACAATGATGTGTAGAATTTTATGATATGATGTATTAGATTGTTAGTCTGAAAGTTCATATGTCAGAGAGCCTTTCCTCCTGTGGCACAATATACAACTGTTATTCAGAAACTGATTTCCATTTTCTGGATGCAATTTCTTCAATTTTCTAATGAACATTTTTAAACATTTGAATATTAATGACATAGTCTCCTAACCCTTTACCCCTGACATTGCTTAATAATGTACTAACAACTTTGAGACATAGGGAGACAATAGTCACCCTGAGTATGCCAAACTCTTAAAATTAGAAAGTGTAGATTCTAGAGCCATAATGTTTAACCCTGAACTTGAATTCTGTGGAGTGACTCCCATAAGGGAAAGATAAGCTGCTTTAATTACTGACCAACTAGTGCTACTGAGCTTTTTCTTTCATTAGCATTTTTCAAATGAGTTGGTTAAAATAAATATTCTCTCTATATTAACATCTAACCCCTAAGATTGAAAGTCAGAAATTACAGCAATGTTTTCTTAATTCAGGCCATACCCTTTTAATAGTTGCAGGTGAACAATACCAATAAAAATATTATTGAAAGTGCCCCCCCCCAAACACTTTCCAGGGAAATCAATGAGTTGTTCAAAATATTTATATGAAACATCTTTGTGAGAGGCTCTAGTTTACAATCAAAGCAAAAGTCCAAGATTTATACAAGAACTTTGTTTCCTTTTCTCCCTAAATAAGAGCATTAGTGCTGATTGCACTTTGTCTTAATCAATGACCAGACATTTAGTTTTGGATGAAAGATTACCAACTTCCAGAAAGGTGTTGAGAATAATATAGAAAAAGATGCTTAGTATAGTATCCAACACTGATTAGATTGACTTTGAAATAAAAATATTTCTTCCTTTGCTTCTTCAAACATCATTCTAAATTAAAATCCAAGAATGAACAATACTATCTTTATATTAAATGAAAACAAACATATATTTTAGATCACCCTAAACTGTGTTGCCTTCTATAACTTTAAGCATAAAATGAAAAACAGACTGTATATACAGGGTCACACAGTCACCCAAAGTGTGAAAGAATAGTGCATGAATCAAGATGGGAAATGGGAGTCTTATCACCAGAGATTCTTTAGAAAAATGATTTCCATATTGGAGATCATACACCACATGGAAAGGCCAGAACTTAACATTTTTTTATAGTAATGAAGTATAACACATATAACTGTAATTATTTTTATTATCATATATTTTATATGGCTTTAAAACAAACAAGTTAGAAGTGTGGTACTAGAAAAAGTTTGTAAAAATATATGCTGTATCAAGTATCCACCTTCAAAATTTTTACTTATTTGTGTGAACAGTCAAGACATTTGGGAACTCTTCTAGCCTATCTCAAATACAGTTAACTCCCCAAATGTTGCCCCAATATCTGGTGGACTCTGCCATATGCTGAACATTTGTTAAACATCCAGTAAATATTTACTTAATTAATGAAGGAATTATTATAGAATGGAAATTCTGTAGCTTAAAAGTTTAAGGAATTCATTATTGTAATGCTATTTGAAAGTTAGGTATTATTGGAAAGCCCTTCCCAAACATGTGTTGCCTAGTCTAGAATCCTAGAATATTTTGTGTTGTCCTAAACATCTCATATATATATATATATATATATATATAGAGAGAGAGAGAGAGAGAGAGAGAGAGAGAGAGAGAGAGATTTGTAGATACGTGTGTATGTATATGTTATGAGACTAAAAAACTGGATGAACTTTTTCACATCTATTGCCCAATATTCACATACACACTTTTTTGACTATACATATTTGCCAGAAATGTGCAGAAATGACCCGGAATTGAAAACCATTTATTTGTCCCTTGCCTGAAGAAATCCTGGAAAGGCTAAAATACTACAAATCTATCTTATCTCACATTTTTCAAACTTTAAATCATACTATATCAGTATACCAAATATTCAGTAGGTTCTTTTTGTGAAAACTTCTTTTTCTTTGCCATGAGCTTGCAGGAAACATAATTATTCATAATATGACAGAAATGCTGGCATGAAATCTTTATTATAAGTGTTTGTCATGAAAGCATATTCTGTACTTCATCAAACATTTTTTAAAAAATATGTGATTAGCTCTAAGCAGTACATAGCCTGGTATTTTAATTAAGAGTAAAGACTATAAAGTCATTTATAAGAAGCTATATCTAATTAGCAGGTTATTTAATTTTACTTTCAAGTTCCTTTTCTCTCCATGCCTTAAGGATTATTTGGAAGACATTTCTTGTTATTTGACCAAAGAGATGATGCAATATATTTCTAGATGATGTGGCTTGCAATTAAATTACACAAAAGTTGCTACCTACCTTTTGAATAAAACATGCTGTAGATTCATCCACCTTAGTTCCATCCAAAATCTAGCTGGAAAAGTTCATGGTAAATAAAAACCTGTCTTCTAGTCAAATATCCTTCTCTTTCCTCCAAATATAGAGAATTCCTTCTAATTTTAAGTTATTGGAAAGTACCTAGGTACAATGGCTGAGATCAATACGATGATAGGAAATGAAAACACTGTATCCCTACAGCTTGTGATAATAGTGTCCTGAAATATTAATTTTCATTACCTAGTTTTCTGTGTATCTGTAATGTGAATGTTATACTCAATCACGATCTATCATCCTTAAGAAATTTTAATGTACTTTTGGAGATTCTCATAAATTATAAAAGACCATAACAATATTCATCCTTGAAGATTCTAAAGTAAATATTCAAAAGAGGCAACAGTAGATATAATATAAGTGAACATTAACTTTCAGGTCTTAGAAAAGAGTAACAGGAAAAATGGAATAATGGAATAACATGAATACTTAACTACTTAAAATGAGGGCAATAAAAATGCAAAATAAAATTTTTGAGTTTGTGCTATATTCCTAAAAAAATAGATTGTTACTTTGAAAGCTCATTTAAAAGGTGCAGGTGCAGAGTGTCTGTTTAAGTAGGGTTGCTAACAGCCATCCTATCCCAATAATCAACAAGAAGAATTATGAATGCTTAACTGTTCTGGTTTTAATCTATTAGGTCCCCCACAAAAGCCATATTCCTTAATGCAATCCTGTGGGAAGCAGACTTATTAGTCTTTTGATTAGGGTGGAATCTTTTGATTGAGTGTTTCCATGGAGATATGACTCACCCAACTGTGGGTGAGAACTTTGATTAAATTATTTCCATGGAGATGTGACCCCACCAATTCTGATTGGGTCTTACTTAGATCTCTGGAGTCCTTTAAGAGAGATTAAGGAAACAAGGAGCTCAGAGAAGCTGAGAGAGACATTTTGGAGAGAAGCTAAGATATGTAATCCAGAGTTTGCCCCCGGGAGAAGCTAAGAGCTGACAGACCAAGACACTAGGAGATGCTGGGAGATGCAGACAGAAGGACATTTGGAGATGCTAAGTGTTCCAGTTTGCTAATGCTGCCTTTATGCAAACTACCAGAAATGGATTGGCTTTTATAAAGGGGGTTTATTTGGTTACAAAGTTATAGTCTTAAGGCCATAAAGTGTCCAAGATAAGGCATCAACAATTGAGTACCTTCACTAGAGGATGGCCAATGGCATCTGGAAAACCTGTTAGCTGGGAAGGCACTTGGCTGGAATCTGCTCTAGAGTTCTGGTTTCAAAATGGCTTTCTCCCAGGACATTCTCTCTTAGCTGCAGGTCCTGTGCATTCTTCAAAATGTCCCTCTTGACTGTAGCAAGCTTGCTCCTCCTTCTGTCTGAGTTTTTTATAGGGCTCCAGTGAACTAACCAAGGCCCATGCTGATTGGGCAGGGCCACGCCTCCGTGGAAATTATCTAATCAGAGTTATCACCTACAGTTGGGTGGGTCACATCTCCGTGGAAGCAATCAAAGAATTACAATCTAATCAACATTAATACATCTGTTCACACAATATTACATCAAAGATAATGGCATTTTGAGGGACATAATACATTCAAACTGGCACACTAAGCTAAGAGATGAAGCCCAGAGTTTGCGCCAGAGAGGACCTGCAGACAGTTAGATGCACAGGAGCTGAAGAAGCTAAAAGAGACAAGCCCTGAGACATTTTGGAGAAAGCCATTTTGAAACCAGAACCCAGGAGCAAAGGACCAGCAGATGTCAGTTATGTGCCTTACCAACTGACAGAGGTGTTTTGGATGCTATCAGCCTTTCTTCTGTGATGGCATCCTCTTGTTGATTCCTTAGTTTCTTTTTTGGCCTTAGAACTGTAAATTTGTAACCAAATAAATCCCCTTCTTAAAAGCCAATACATTTCTGGTATTTTGCATAATGGCAGCTCTAGCAAATCAGAACTTAACCAATGGGAAAAACTCACTTATCTACTGAAACTTGATTTACACAGTCAAACTATTGCCAGAATGCAAAAAAAAAAAAAAAAAAAAACAAACAAACAAAAAAAAAAAAAAAAAACAAGCAAACAAAAAAAACCATTCTCATAGTGAGGGAAAATTCCAGCCTACAAAAAACTTTTTTTCTAAAATTAATTCTTTCTTAGAATAGATATAGATGTACAGAAAAATTGCAAAAGACAATACAAAGAGTTCCTTGATACCCCATACCCAGGCTCCTATATCATTAATGTATTAGTAGAGTACAGTTGTCACAATGAACTATTATAGGTACATTACTTTTAACTAAAGTCCATTCTTTATTCAGATTCCCTTAGTCTTTACCTAATGTCCTTTTTCTGTTCCATGATCCAACCCAAGCCACCACTTTACAGTTAGACACCATGAGTCCTTAGGTTCCTTTTGGCTGTAACAATCTACCAGACATTCCTTGTTTTTGGTGACTTTGGAAGTTGTGAGGAGTACTGGTCAGGTATTTTGTGGAATGTCCATGAATTGGAATTTGTGTAATATTTTCTGATGATTGCACTAGGATTATGGGGGTTGGAGAAGAAGATCAAAGAGATAAAGTGCCATTCAAATCACATGAAGTCAAGGGTACAACTATCATTTCACTTTGACATTAACCATGATCAATTGATTGAGGCAGTGTTTTTCAGGTTTCTAGACTGCCAAGTTACTCATTTTCTCCATTTCCATACTTTACTATTTGGAATGAAGTCTCTACACGCAGCCCACACCAAAGGAGTTGGACAGGGTTACAAAATCTACATGTAACTTGAAGGCAGATAATATAATAAATTATTTGGAAATATCCTGCCTGTGAGATTTGTCTATTCTCCCCAATTATTTATATATTTGATCATTAATTTATATCAGTATGGACTCATGGATATTTATTTTATACTTTGGGAAATATTCAAACACACCTTTATTTTCTGCTCAAATTGTTCCAGCTTTGGTCATTAGAAACACTTTCCATTGGCCCCTGTGTCCCTTTAACATACTGACATCTGTGTGTGTGTATGTGTGTTTTAGCACTTCCTTACTTTTGGGCACTACAAGATGCTCCAGGATAATCATGTATACCCTAGAATAAGCTTCAGTCCTAGAATAAGCAATTTTACCAAGGTGTCTTAGAAGGCCTTTCTTAGAAGGCTATTAATTATTGATCCAATTTATTTAATACGTATAAGCCTATTCAAATTATTTATTTCTACTCAAGTAGGTTTTAGTGGATTGTGACTTTAGAGGATTTGGTCTATTTCATCTAAGTCACCAATTTTGGGGCTTAGAGTAGTAAGTATTCTCTAATTATCTTTTTAGTGTTCTTGGGATCAGTTGTTGGTGAACTCTCCTTCATTTGTGATATTACTCACTTCTGTCTTCCATTTTCCCTATTTTGTTAGCCTGGATAGAAATTTATCAATTTTTATTTACCATCTCAAAAAAAAAAAACAGCTTTGGTTTTGTTGTTTTTCTTATTCCATAAAAGAATGAAATCATTTGATTATATTGTATTGAAACATTATGCATGATAAAATATTCTCACCTTCAAATTGAAGCTAAATATTTGCTTAAATTCTCAATAAAATAATACTGAATAAAATCAGCAACAGCAATATATTAAAAATAATATATAATGGAAAACTGGGGTTTATCCCAATAATGCAAGATTCAATCAATGTCTAAAAGACAATCAATGCAACCAAATCTATTACCAGGTTAAACAATGGAAAATGATTATATCAATTGATGCAGATAAAATATTTGACAAAGTTCAACATCGACCATGAGAAAAAATATTTCAGAAAGTTGTCAATAGAAAGTGACATCATTGATCAAAGGATATCTATCCAAATTAAAACAAAAACAAAAACAAAAACATGCAATCCAAGATGTTTACTGACAAATACTGGATATTTCTCCCCCATGATCAGTAACTAAGAAAAATGTTTCTTCCACTACTCCTATCAATTATCATACCTGAAGTCCTAGCAACTGAAATACATCAGGATAAGCTTCAATCTAGAAAGGAAGACCTAAAAATATCACTGTTTCCAGATGACATGATTGTATATGAATAAAAGCCCCTAAAATCTATAGAAATCTCTTAGCACTAATAAATGCATTCATCAAGTTGCAGAATACAAGTTCAATATAAAAATGTTATCTCTATACGGAAGAAATGAACACATTTGAAAAATTGAAAATCTTTTTAAAAACCAGTACTATTATAACCCCAATGAAATATTTTATGTGTTATATATATACATACATATATTATTTTTTTGAAAAGAAAAAACCAAAAAAAAAAAGTGCTGTTGAAAGAAATCAAAGAAAATCTGAATAAATGGAAAGACATACCATGTTCTTCCTCAGGAAGGATTCAATATAAGTAAGATGACTATGCTACTAAAATTGATGAATCAGTTTAGCATAATCTTAATCAAAAGCCCTGCAGGATTCTTTGTGGACATAGACAAGTTGTTTCTAAAATACGTACATACAGACACACACACACACACACACACACACACACACACACACACACACACACAGACACATGTACATACACACAATGGAAAGACAAATATGAGAAAAGAAAAAAATGGAGGTTTCTGACATTATACCAAGACATACTCTAAATCTACAGAAAGGTTTCTCTTTGCCCCTACTGCATACCCCTATGACTGGAAGAAACATTTGGCAATATCTGTAGATATTTTTTTGTTATCAAAACTGAGGGTGGGATGCTACTGGCATCTAGTGAGTAGGATTCTGAGAAGAATTTCAAAATGTACAGAATAGCTCATATACAAAGAATTTTTATGGCTAAATGGAAATATGTAAAGGTTCATAAATCTTGAGATATAATAATAAAGAAAGTATGCTGTTGGTGACAACACAGGCAGATTGAATAATGATACATAATAGAGAATATCAAATTACACTCACACAATATGGTCATTTGATTTTTGTCAAAGATGGAAAAACATTTAATTGGAGAAAGACCATATTTATAACAAATGGCAGAGCCACAATTGGACATCTATATGCAAGAAAAAAAAGCTACCTTGCCCTACAACTATAAACAAAAATTAACCTAAAGTAGATCAGGGATCTAAATGCAATATGTAAAAACCATAAAATGTTTAGAAAAATGATAGGAGGAGAGAGAAAAGATCATGGTAGGAGGCAGGGCAAGATGGCAGCATGGGGAGGTGTGGAATTTAGTTAGTCCTCTGGAACAACTAGCATATAGCCAGGAATAACTAGTAAATACTCTGGAACATCTGTTGGGGGACATCTATGACTGGATGCACATCATACACCAGTCTGGAATGGGTAGAATGTCTCAGATCGCAGCATAAGAACTGTTAAGCAAAGCTCCCCAAACAGCACATCTGATGCCCCTTCCCCACTGGCACAGCAGGCTGAGTTGGAAGACTGTGGGAAAAGAAGCAGCCAACCAGGAGGAAGGGAAGATAGCTCAACCAAGCACCAATTGTGGTTTTAATTAACAAATTTGGACTACTGAATACACGCTCCAAGCATAGCTAAACCCAGAGCAAACAGGAAAGGAATACGGAGGTTCCTCCCAGCACAGAGGAGGTGGGGCTGATGGAAAAAAATACATAAAAACAGAGGTTTTTGGAACCAGCTGAGTTCAGAATCCTAGAAAAATGTTGTGTCCCAAGAAAAGGGACACACAGAACTGGGCACCAGTTCTGGTTCTTGACGGGTAACTGGGGGCTCAGGACTGGCTAAGAAAAGGGGATTTCTTTCCTTATATCCTTTTTTTCTATTAGTCTAAGTAACTCATTAGAGAAAGCCTCAGATAATTTCAGTTGTCAGTGCTGACCCAGACAAGGGTGGAGTTAAGATAGTCAGAGTCAAAGGAAGAAATCAAGTGTTGGAGATAAATCCTTAAATGGCTTATCTTCCAAAAGAAAAGGGGGAGATGAGGCTGCCCTCCCTCAGAGAACTCAGACCCTAGGGCCTGGGACAAACAAACAAACAAACAGAAACAGCTTAAGCTTGGCTTCTGATACTCTCAGCCCCTGGCAAGGACAAGGTCTACTGACAATTCAAGACAATGTTTATGGTAAAGGTTCCTGATTGTAAGCTCTTACTGCAGTCACATCTATTCATGAGTTGTAATGGTTATTTCTAAATTCTGACATAATAAGCTGTTTGTGTATAACCTGGTCTGTCCCCGGATCTTTGGGTATCCTTGTGATGCCTGAATCTCAGAGCTGGGGTCTGACAACTATTAATGTCAGTGTTACCCCATACAGCAAATGTTAAAGAAGCTGAAAAAGAGATCAGACTTTAAAGACATGAACACAAAGGACTTGGTTAGGACTACATGGGGAAGCATGATATTGACTATGTTTCAAAACTTTGACTTCTGTGTGAGACCATAGGAGATTTATTTGGCGAAAATAATCTATATTTTTTGTAGAATGTTATATAATGTAAGTTATATGGTCAGTTTACATAGACACCATAATTGCATGGAACCTTGAATAGAGGGTGAGATCTGGTTGGTTTGTACAGGTTAGCATGAAACACCGACACATCCCAGAGTAATTTGGGCAGAGAATAAAAAGTATTTGCAAAGCCCCCTTGAGGGACTAGGGGAAAACTGGAAATATTAAACTTCCCCACCTGGGGAATTCCTGATATTCTTGCAAGCATTGGGGACTACAATTGAGTAGGCTGATGTGAAAGAAGGGGAGCCCACTCCGTCCTCAGTGTTCCTGCAAAAGAAAGTTTTATTCTACTCATTTCTACTGGTTTTTATAGCATACAAGGTAGTTTCCTACGTGACTGTTTTCAGGTATTTCAGGGAAGGCACATTTTTTCTAAAGCCATAAGGTGTGTTTACATGTCTTTAATCTCAAGGGACAATTTCTTTGGGGCTAGACAGAAAACAGCAGGAGTGGGAGATAGGAGCACGGAAGGAGCCCAGCAAGAGCTCAGAGACTATTCCCTTATCTAAATTGCCGTCTGCCTTCAGACATGCAAAGCTTTTGGCCTTTTCCCAGCCTGGAGTCCGGCTTCAGGCTTCCAGATTTTGGGAAATGGGCCCTATGTATAATCTATCAAGCCAGGAGAACTTCCGTGTCTCCACAGGCTAAGCCCTCAATCTTGGGACTTGTCTTATGAAGCCTGTTACTGCAAAGGAGAGGCTATGCCTACTTATAATTGTGCCTAAGAGTCTCCTCCAGAGAACCTCTTTCATTGCTCAGATGTGTCCTCTCTCTCTAAGCTAACATTGCAGGTTATCTCACTGCTCTCCCCCTATATAGGACATGAATCCCAGGAGTGTAAATCTCCCTGGCAATATGGAACATGACTCCCAGGGATGAGCGTGGACGTGGCATTGTGGGATTGAGAAACTCTTCTCAACCAAAAGGGGGAAGAGAAATGAAACAAAATAAAGTTTCAGCAGCTGAGAAATTTCAAATGTAGTTGAGAGGTCATTCTGGAGGTTCTTCTTATGCATTATTTAGATATCCCTTTTTAGTCTTTAGTGTATTAGAATAGCTAGAAGGAAATACTTGAAGTTGTTGAAATGCAATCCAGTATCCTTGATTCTTGAAGACTATCATATAACTATATAGCTTATACAGGATGACTGTGAGTTTGTGAAAACCTTGTGACCATACTCCCTTTATCTGGTGTATGGACAGAAGAGTAGAAAAAAAGGGGACAAAAAGTAAATAAATAATAGAGGGGAAGGTGCATGAGATATTTTGGGTGTTCTTTTTTACTTTTTTTATTCTTATTTTTATTTTTATTTCTTGGAGGATGAAAATGTTCAAATAATTGACTGGAGTGATGATGCAGAACTATATGATGATACTGTGAACAGCTGACTGTACACTTTGGATGATTTTATGGTATGTGAATACATCACCAATAAAGTTCATAAAAAATGATAGGAGGAGAGAACTGAATATCCATAACCAAAATAATGAAAGAGGACTCCTATCTCACACTCTATTCAAAAATTAACTCAAAATGAATCAAAGACCTAAAATAAGAACCAGTACCATAAAACTCCTAGAAGAAAATGTAAGGAAACATCTTCAAGAACTAGTGGTGGATGGTAGTTTCTTGGACTTTACACCCAAAGCACAAGCAACAAAAGAAAAAATAGATAAATGGGGACACCACAAAACCAAATACTTCCATGCCTCAAAGGAGTTTGTCAAATGGGTGAAAAGGCAACTGACTCATTGGGAGAAAATGTTTGCAAACCACATTATCTGATAGGGGTTTGATAACCAGTATATATAAAGAAATCCTACAACTCAACAATAAAAAGACAAACAATGAAATTTAAAAATGGGCAAAGGATATGAGTAGATATTTCTCCAAAGAGAAAATACAGATGGCTAAGAGGCACATGAAAAGATTAGGGAAATGCAAATCAAAAGAGATATCATCTCACACCTACTAGAATGGTGCTATTAAGCAAACAGGCCATTACAAGTGTTGGAGAGGATGTGGAGAGATTGGAACAATGATTCAGTGCTGGTAGGAGTGTAAAATGGTGCAGTAACTGTGGAGGATGGTTTGGCACCTCCTCAGAAAGCTAAGTATAGATTTGCCTTATGACCTGGCAATCCCTCTACTCAGGATATATCCAGAGGATCTGAAAGCAGGGGTATGAACAGTCATTTTCACACTGATGCTCATAGCAGCATTATTCAGCATTGCCAAAAGATGGAAACAACCTTCTTTCCATCAACAGAGGAATGGATAAGCAAAATGTGGTGTACATATACAATCAAATATTATTCAGCAGGACGAAGGAATGAAATCCTGAAGCATGCGACAGCAACGATGAACCTTAAAGACATTATGTTAAGTGAAATAAGTAAGATGCAAAAGGACAAATATTTTATGATCTCACTAATATGAACTAATTATAATATGTAAACTCATAGACATAAAATATAGAATATAGGTTACCAGGATATAGATGGAGGCTGAAGAATGGGGAATGGTTGCTAATATGTGCAGAATACTTAACTAGGTTGAACTTAAACATTTGGAAATGGACGGAGGTGATGGTAGCACATTATTGTGAGAATAATTAAACAGTACTGAATGGTGTATGAGTGTGGTAGAAAGGGGCAGTTTAGAGTCGTGAATGTCACCAGAAGGAAAATTGGAATTTAAAACATGGGAATGTATGAAACAGTGAATCTTGTGGTGGACAGTGTCCATTATTAACTGTACAAATATTAAAAGTTCTTCCATGAACTAGAGCAGATATCCAACACTGCTGTAAGGAGTTAATAATAGAGGGCTATATGTGGAAAATGTACCTATTGCAAACTATAGATTATAGTTAACAGTAATATTTTAATACTCTCTCATCAACAGTAACAAATATACCACACTAGTATTATGAGTCAATAATATGACAGCATAAAGAGTATGGGAAGATTAGGGTTTTATTTTTAATTTTTTATTCTTTTCTGGAGTAAGGAAAATGTTCTAAATCTGATTATGGAGCACTATGCAGACCTATGTGATCATACTATGAACCAGTGATTTGTATGCTTTGGATGGTTTCTATGCTTTGTGAATATATCTCAGGAAAATTGCATTTAAAACAAATGACGGGAAGAAAACTTTGGATTAGGTGAAGAACTCTTAAACATGACACCAAAAGCACAATCCATAAAATGGAAAAAAAATCTTAGGGATAGGGATTGATTGCCAGATTTTGGTAAGGTTCAGTGGAAAGAGGTAATGTAAAGGAATATTTGGGGTGTTTTCATTGTTCCGTATACCATTAAAGGTGCTGGGATATATGTATATTGTAAACTTATAGGTTTGTTTGTATATGGACAAAAGTTGAATTTTACTATATGTATAATAGTATTTTCAATATAATTCAAATATTACATAATTAATCCATTTAAATTATGCAATTCAGTATTTTTTAGTATATTAAAAAAGTTCTGCAACCATCACCTTATCTAATTCAAGGGCATTTTTACATTTTCATAAAGAAACTGCACTGTTAGCAATCATTATTCATTACTTCCTCTCTCCCTTGACAAACGTGAATCTACATTGTCTCTTTAGATTTGACTATTCTCCACATTTCATATAACTGGAATCATACACAATGTAATCTTTTGTTACTATCTTCTTTCACTTAGAAGAATGCTTCTGAGGTTTATCCAGATTAGCACATGTATCACCACTTCATTTCTTTTTAATGCTAAATATATTCCATTGTACAGATACACCATATACTTGATTATTTTATGAGTTGATGGAATTTGGGATGTTTCCACTTGGAGCTGTAATGAATGGAATGGCCGGGTAATATAGTAACTATATTTTTAACTTTTGAGGAACTGCCAAAATGTTATTTAAAGGTAGCTGCCTTATATATTTCCACCAGCACTGTACAAAATATTTCTCCACATCCTTGCCAACACTTGTTAATGCTCATCCTTTGTATTATAACATCAAAGTGGGTTTGCACTGGTATCTCACTGAGGTTTTGAATTACATTTTCCTAATGACTAATAATGTTGAGTACATTTACATGTGCTTATTGACAATCTGTATATCTTTTTTTTGAGGAGATGTATATACACACCATTTGCCAATATTCTGATTGGATTATTTGTCTTTTCATTGTTGGATAATAAGAACTATTTATATATCCATACAAAAATTTGTTACTAGAGAGGTATGATTTGCAAATATTTTCTCCCATTTTTTGGCTTGTCTCTGCAGTTTCTTGATGGTACTCTTTGAAGTATGAAAGATTTTTAAATTTCAATCAAGGTCAGTTTATTTTTTTCTTTTGTCACTTATGCATTTGGTGTATATGTATATCAAAGAAACTATTGCCCAAGCTAAGACCGTGATGATTTATGTCTATGTTTTCTTTTAAGCACTTTATAGTTTTAGCTCTTATATTTAGGTATTTTATTAATTTTTGGTTAATTTTTGCATATGGTTATGAGATAGGGATCCAATTTCATTCTTATTCATGGGGATATCCATTTGTTGCAGCATCCTGTGCTGAAAAGACTATTCCTTCCCATTGAATTGTTCTGACGCCTCTGTTGAAAATTAATTGACCACAAATGAAAGGGCTCATTAATTAACTATCAATTCTAGTCCAATGATCTATATCCTTATGCCAATCCAACACTGTCCTAATTAATGTAGCTTGTTAAACTTCGTAAATCTTGAACTGTGATCCTCCACCTTTGTTTTCTATTTCAAGATTGTTTTGGCTAGTCTGGTGCCTTCAATTTACATATGAATTTTAGGATCATCTTAATGCATGCAAAAGGGCATCTGGAATTATCACAAGGATTGTATTGAATCTGTGGATACATTTGGGGAATTTTTCCTTCTTTCAACAAGAAGGATTACATTTAGTATTTCTTGCAGGGCAGATCTGCTTACAACAAATTCTCTCCGTTTCTGTTTTTCTAGAAGTGCATTTATTTTCTTTAATTTTTAAAGTGTAAATTTAATGCATATAGAATTCTTGGTTAACAACTGTTCAATTTTGTTTTTCTAGTTCTTTGAATAACTCATCCCACTGCCTTCTGGCCTTCAGAGTTTATGATGAGAAATCAGGTATTATTTTACTCGAGGATATCTTGTATGTGATAAGTCACTTCTCTCCTGTTGCTTCCAATATGACTTTTTATTCTTTTATTTTTAAGTATTTGATTTTGATGCATCTAGATGTGAGTCTCCTTTATCTCAGTTGGAATTTACTGAGCTCATTGAATATTTAGATAATGTTTTCCTCAAATTTGGGAAGTTTCAGGTCATTATTAGTTAAATATACTTTCTGCTCCTTTCTCTCTTTTCTCCTGGGACTCCCATTATGTGTGTGCTGGTATGATTTAGGGTTTTCCAAAGTTCTCCAAGATTTTGATCATCTTTCTTCTTTCTTTTTCCTCCTTTTTCTTCAAATTGGAGAATCTCAATTGATATATTTTGAAATTTGCTGATTCTTACTTCTGCTCACTCATATCTGTTAAGCCCCTCTTGAAATATTTTCATTTTAGATATTACACTTCTCAATTATTGTGTTTTAGTTTGAATCCTTTTCCTAATTTCTATCACTTCTTATATATTGTCTGTTTTTTAATTTATTAAACATGATTTTCTTAATTCTATTAACATAAAGTAGTTGATTTAAAGTCAATGTCTAGTAAGTCCAACATCTGGGCAATGTTTTCTATTGACTGATTTTTTTTTTTCTCATGGATGGACCACAGTTTCATGTTTTTTGCATATTTCATAATTTTTGGTTGAAAACTGGATATTTTAAATAATGTGATGCAGCCACTCCAATTTAGTTTCCCTTCCCTCCTTGAAGTTTGGTGTTTTTGTTGTTCTTCTAAGTGCCTTTCTTGAAATAATTTTGTAAAAACTGTATTACTTTTAGCATGTGACAGCTAAAGTCTCTAAGCAGTTAGCTTAGAAGACAGCTAAAAATTAGACAGAATTTCCTTTAGTGGCTGGGACTGATAAGTCTCAGCCTTTGCTTAATAGTTTGGTATGCATGTTTGGGCATAACCTCAATGTTAAGGCAGTTGGTTTACAGCTCTACCTTGGATTTCCTTTCTTGCTTCATAGAGATTCAACATTAGGAAGAGCTGCAAGATAAGTCTTCTCTGATCTTTCTTGGACATTCATACAGCCCTGTGCATGCACTGGTGTTGTAGATTCACAGAAATATGCTTGACGTTTTCAAGTACTCCTGTGCGCATCTCATTTCCCAGCTTTCCCTTTTAAATTTTGTCGTCAACTTCTTCATTTCACCCACTGTTTTCATCACCTCAGCCAACTATGGTGTTAAAAAATTACCATTTTTTTTTTTTTTAAACTCCCCTGAAGAAAATGTTGCTTCACTTACCTAGCTAGGTTTGAGTCAAAATAGATAAAGACAAACCCTGTGAATGAGGTTTCCAGGAACTGCAACCCAGGTCAACTGATGGTACTTTTCCTGAAATAGTATTTTTAGGGAGCTCCAAATTCATTATACTTTTCTAGTGACTGCTAGGCCATGGGTTTTAAACATGATTGCATGGCTATTGATTTTCAAGGCTAATGCAGAGCTGGGGAGGGAGGGATAATGCAAGTTAAAATACCAAAAAATAACTGATTTTACCAAGATCCCACCAGTTTTTTTCCAATAAACATTCCTTGAATTTTTTTCAAGCATTTGGTTAATTTCCAGAGTTCTCAAAAGGGTTATTTTGGTGATTAATACCATGTTCTATGGCTTTTATGGAGGAAAATATTTTTGGGGTACTTTATTCTGCCATTACCACTGACATAATCTCACTGTACTTAAATTGAAAGAGTTATTTTTAAATATAAGGGAACATTTAGGTATTGAGTAGAACTGAATGTTGAAACTGCTCAAGCAAAGCTGAGTTGTAAAACCTTCTTATTATTAAACACTAAAGATTGTAATTGTTTGCAGTTGTATTATTGAAAATATTGTATAACAAAAAACTCTCTGCTTTAAATTTTAACTAAGTATTTAATTTTTAATCTTACCAACTCTACACCAAATTGTCTCATATCATATCTTATAAAGAAGAAATTTGTCTTCCTTAAATACTAATAGGAATGCAGTAAAATGTAATAGTTTGTTTCAATCTAGGGGTTTTGGCTGATTTTTAAGCCTCATCGTTGTCTTTTATAAGTTTGTTTCCCTGAGCAAGTTACAAAATATAGGAGAATCTTTCCCAAAACCCAAGATGGATAAGTTTGTACTTCTAAAAGCAACTAGTAATCTACTTTCAGTTTGTGCAGACTGCTCACCACCCTACTGTTCCTTGGTTCAGATGTTCAAAATTTATACCTATCCAATAACCTGGCTCACATTACCTCAACTATACATTTTGTTTCCTCTATGAGGTACATGAGGAATAACATTTTCTACTCTACCTTCATTTCTCTCCAACTTTATGTCTCTCTCTCTCTTTCTCTCTTGCTCTCTCACTCTCTCTCTCACTTACCCATAGAACTTAGCTCCAAGAAAACAATTTAGCAAGAAGATGGGTGGGCAGACAGGAAAGTTTAAGGGTGACTGCATTAGTTTCCTATTTCTGCTGCAACGAATAACTGTAAATTTAGTCTTACAACTCTGCAGGTCAGATGTTTGGTAAGTATCTCACAGCCCTACTATTAAAAAGTGTCAACAAGCTGTATTACATTATGGAGGCTCCCAAGGAGGGTTTGCAGCCTGAGATCTCTGTTTCCTTACTGGCTGTCAGTTGAGGCCTCTACCCAGATTTTAGAGGCTATTGCGTTCTGTAGCTCTTGGGCCTCTTCATCCATCTTGAAAGCCAGCAAAGACAAGTTGTATTCTTCTCATCTCACATTTCTCTGAACTAATCTGGAAAGGTTCCCTGCTTTTAAGGACCACCAGGATAATCCAGGATTATTTCACTATCTCAAGGCCTATATTTTTAATCACATCTACAAAGTTCCCTATGCCAAACAAAGTAAAGTATTCACAAATTCTCAGGATTAGGACATGTATATCCTTGCAGGGCATTTTTTCCAGGTACCACAGTGACAAATATTTGGTACGCTTACATTGCATCTTGGGAGGCATCATGGCAATATCAGAGGATGAAGAGGAGTTTTGCTGGAAATCTACCCCAAAGAATGCAGTTGTTCTTATATTAACGAATTGCAAACATGTCAGAGAGGCAGATGTTTTTACAGAGGGAAGAACAATTCTCATATCTGTCCAGCTGCAATAGGTGAAAAACAGAACATTAATAAGAACATAACTCAGAGTTGCATCACTCAATCTGCTTTCCAGCTACATATCTGAGAATATGACGTGGCCAGATCCCCAACAGGGAAGACGATGAATGATGCTCTCCCTCCTACACTGTCTGTTGGAAGTCACTCAATCTGCAGATGTAGAAGTATGCAATGGAACCAGAAAAATACAAATTATAAAGAAACACTGAAGACCAAGGAAAATTCAGTCACCTCCTGAAGACAAGGCAGACAGCAGAAAGAAAATGGTCTAAAATAATGGACTAAAGAAGCAAAAAAAAATATAAGGAATAATGCAATTTTCTTCCTAATAATGCAAGAAGACAACCAATAAAGAGGCTTGACAATTGAATAAAACAGAATTTATGTAGCTGAAAAAGGCAATGGAAATATAAGGAATGATTGTAAAATAACATAATATCAGAATTCAGATCTGCATCATAGGTTAAATATGCATTATTTGTAGACTCCAGATTTCCCCATAATTTCTAAGGTATTTATGCATAAGTTATATTTTTAAAAATACATGTTCACGAATATAAAAGGCTGTAAAATTTTAAGAGGAATGTGATGAAATATCTGAAAACGCTAATGTTTTTAAAAAGAATAGTGTTAAGATTAACTACAATATTGATTTTACACTGATTTATCATGCCTCAAGTACTATCATGACAAACTACTTATTTTCTTTACATGATCCTAAAATAATAACGTAATAATAATTTTCTTTCAAAATGCTTTCTTATCATTTATAAATTATAAAACATTTACAAAAAAGGAACATTTATCTAGGGCCATTAAGAGAAGCTTAAGTAATGAATCTTGATCTCTTTTTAACTCACATAGATGCATTATGCAAGGAACTTTTAATTAAGGAAAAATAATGAGACTTAGCATTGCAGTAATGCAAATTAAATGTATAATTCTATAAGAGCACAAATTGTTGTTGTACTACTGATTTCGAGAGACACTTCACAATGTCAGCTCTTAATTTCCTAGATTCCCAAGGGATATTATTTCATGTGTCTTCCATTAATGTTATCAGGAGTTGAATTACAAAACTTTGGTTTCATGCTTTAAAAAGGCACTTCCAATTAAGATTTTGTTGTCTGATATTAAAGATGTATTTTTGAAATAGGAATATCCTGATCCTTAGTTGTGGGAAAATGCCTGAGCTTGGAATGCATCCTTGACATACTCAAGGGTGTGGACATTGGAACACCAAGTCCTGCCCGGACGGAACACTGTCCAGGGCAGCACCCGCATTGTTCATGCAAGAAGCATGCAAGTCTCGAATGGCCTGTCCCTGACTTCCCTATCTTGCTAACTTCCCTATCTTGCCTTCTCCGGCCTGTTAGTAACTCCTCTATTTCCTGTGATAAAATGAAGCTAATAAATATGATGTGAAACAAGCAGAGGCACTCTTTGCCAGCTAGGCTCTGAGTCCCCTGCTCCCATCTTTGCTACAACTGTTATTTGGTTTCTTAACTGCTGCGTCGTCTCCCGATAACAATTAGTTCAATGGTTTCTTCTCTTTAGATAAAGAAAATCAGGCAAAAATATTGTTCTATTTATATATGCACACTAACCAGAATGTTTTAATAATCTTAAGGAATTGAAGGGAAAAATGGAGTAGTTGTGTAACGGATATTAATCTTTACAGATATTCAAGGCAAAGAAAGGACCTGCTGCAAACTCTTTGGAGATGGGGTAGAGGTTTATAGTTGATTAAATGTAAGTTTTTTCATTGATTATTATGTGTATTTTGTGGCTACAAGCCTCAAGATTATAGATAAATTTGTGATACTGTAATTTCACTTATTAGAGTCAAATAAATCCTTTTTTATGGTCACTAGATAAAATTATGTAAAAATCAAGAAAAGCTGGCATCTACCAACAGAATAGAAAAAAAATTCTTTATCCAAGAGTTCATTACCTTGCACTTAAATGACTTCAACAACATGAGATCCAGATTTCTTTGCATAGAACTGTTAGGCAATATTGAATGTGGATGACCCCTGGTATGTCTAATATTTAAAAATCAGAAATGTTGACATTTAGGGAAGAAAGGTCTCCACTGGCTCTTCTGTCAGTGGCTAGCTCTTTGACTTTAAGTACTTCACTTTCCTCATTGGTGAACTATAAAAAACAATAGTATGGATTTAATAGAGTGCTGTTTATTTAAATGACTTCAAACATGTAAACTTCCTTCAAGAATGTCTGGCACATAATAAGCTTCTTAATGTTAATTATCCTATGGTCATAAGTATTATTACCATTGTTATTAATTAGATATTACATTCCAAAGTATAACTTTGCAATACTCATATTTCTATTATTAACATGTAGCAAGTTGCTTTGCACATCATACATTTAAAAATTTTTCATTTAAGTATGAATGCAAAATGCACAAATATACTTTAAAAGTAATGCACATGAAATCAAAAGTTGTTTTCTAATTGTAAATATTTTGTTTAGAAACTTAAAAATCCATCATAATGGCAAGACCAGGAATTAAAATAAATTTATTTAGATAAGAGCAGCTTTAGAGAATATTGAATGTTTATAAATATATATTTACATAAATATTTAAATATGTATTATGTGTGCATTTAAAATTGATATATAAATTTTATTTTAAATATTTCAAATAAGCTGATATTTAATGTTCATTATTTTTAATCATGCATTTTCTTAAAGGTGATATTTCCCCAAGATACCATCCTTTATATTTGGGCATGTTGAATTCAAATACTCTTCTCTTGAAGCCTCCGCTTTCGTTACCTAAACTAATTCACCAAAATATGTAACTTCCTAGAATTTCTATAGCCATGAAAACTCAAATTAGAATCATCCCACAATATGCTGATTATTTCAAGATACAAGCAATACCATCAAAATTAGCCTACTAATTTCCTCTTCTGCCTTCCCCAATACTGTTATACTATGTCACTCATTCTGAAACTCTTAGAGTCATATATGATTTCTTTTCTTCCTTGCCCAAAAGTTAATTACCATGTACTGTCAATTGCTCCTTCATAATGTCTTTCATTCTTACCTTTATTTTCACACATATTGTACTAATCTATCATATGAATATACTCCATTCATTACTAATCCCCCTTCTGTCCCTTTGCATTTCACCGTACACTTTAAAATACTGCAAAATAGATCTTCTTTAAGTACTATTTTTCTCCATCTCACTTCCAAGTTTAAAAGCCTTTGACAGCTCTTTAGTATCTATAGCATAGGGTACAAGTAATGGGTTTGTGCAAATAATTCCAACAGATGCTGGACAAGCTTTCTACCATTGAACTTTTGCACATGCATTTCAAGATCTTGTAGTTTCTTCCACCCTATATACTTATCAAATCCACCCTCACCTCTTGTTGGGGATTGAACCTACCCCCTGCCCCTGTGGTTGTGAACCTATTTGTAAAAAAGACCTTTGAATTTGTTTTTTTTTAGTTAAGGTGTGCTCAAACTAAATTAGGCTGGTACTTAAAGGAACATGGTTAAACTCCTTATAAGCAAAGGAAATTGGACATGGAAACTTCATGAGGAGGAGCCAAAAGTTAGAAATCAGCAGGAATCCAGAGCAGAAAAAGGACATTACTATGTGAAGAGAAAGCCAAGAAACCCAAGAATGCCAGCCTGCCAGCTGACTGTGGGAAGAAGCAAGTCTTCCATCTCCAAAACCATGAGCCTATAAATTCACATTGCTTAAGCCGATCAAATGTGTGGCATTTGTTATAGCAGCTTGGAAACTAAGACACCTTTTCACTCATTTATTAATTCATCTACTAATTATTTGTATAGAATTAAAGCCCCCTAGCCCCCTTACTCCTCCTCAGGCCCACCAGCACATATCTGCCTCAGGGCCTTTGAAAACGCTGTGGTACCCGCCTGAAGGTATCCCATGAACCACCCTTCACTCCATCCAGTTCTCTGCTCAACTATCACATCATCATGGAGAACTTCTCTGTCCTTCCCCCATCCTCTCCCATGTAAAACATCTTCTTAGTTTGCTGGGACTGCCATAACAAAGTACACAAACTGGATGGTTTTTAACAATAGCACTTCATTTGTCTTCTCACAGCTTTGGAGGCTAGAAGACTGAGGTCACAGTGTCAACAGGGATGTGTTTCCTCTGAAATCTGTAATGTTCTGGTGGTGACTTGCCAGCAATTCACTGCATAACTGAATCTCTGCCTCCATTGTGTGGTCCTCTTCTCTCTGTCGCCTACTTAGTGTGCTCAAATCTCCTCTCCTTTTAAGGGCACAAATCATATTGGATTATGACTTTGGATTATGATATTGGATTATGACTTTGGCTTGGATTATGACATATTGGATTATGACTTTGAAGATGAGGACATCCAGTTTGTCCTCATCTTCAAAGATCCTGTTTCTAAATAAAGTCATAGTCACAGGGTCAGGGGTCAGGACTTGAACTTACCTCTTTGGGGGACACAGTTTACCCCATACATCTTCCTACCCCACCATTTTCTACCTCATCATCATGTTATATTTTTCTTTACAGGATTCTTCACCACTTGATATATTAAAAACTCATTTGAATAAGCTTATTTTCAATCTTTTCCCCCAAATTGAAAGTTCTGAGAGATCAGGTAGTTAGTCTGTTTTGGTCTCTAATGCACCCTCAATGCCAAATATATGCTTTCAAACATATTATATGTACAATAAATAATTATTGAATAAATTAATACTGTGCCAATATTGATAGCATTATTATAGGATATAATATGTTAAGTGGAGATAATATGTGAAGGATTTCAATAAAATATCTCCTTTTAATTCATGAAAATCTACACCCACAGGTTCAAACAGATTTTACTCTAAATGTCCATTTATATTCTACAAAGCATTCAGGCATAGTTGACATAATGGACCTTTCCATACATGCTTTTTTCCAACAACAAACATGAAGTATGGCATTTAGACTGGATTGTTTTTAATTAATCTTTTTAGGCCTATGCTATCTCATCCAAGTCTCTCTCAATTGATTGCTCTGATCTATGTATGTAGGCATAAGAGAGTATAACAATCAATTCAATTATATTAAAAACTTTCCAGTATGATCTAAAATTTTGGCTTTCTAATTAGTGACCTTACCAGTTCTCTGTCTTTCTAATATGTGTTGTTATTCTTTTGAGACCTGCATTCTCTCTGCTCCCATGAATGTTACATGCTGTGGAAATACAACAACATTTGGAATCCCCCTTAACATGAAATAGGCTACTTCTTACTTGGAGTCCAACCAGATAACAGATGTGCGCAGTTGATGTGAATAGGACACTTCCAATATAATATAAAAAAAATATTACTTTTGACAGCAGTATATAATCTGCACTTTTATTCATTTCATGTTCAACCTCCAGTATTGATGTCCAAATCTGGTGGCATATCAGAAAACTCGGTGTAGATTTTTTTTTTTTTAATGGCAGACAAGTTCCCAATTTTAATGAAAGGCATTAAAACATATTATATGTACAATAAATAATTATTGAATAAATTAATACTGTGCCAATATTGCACATCCAAGAAACCCAAATGAACCCTGAACAGGATAAACTCAAAGAGAACCATGCTCAGACACATAGTAATCAAATTTTCCCATGCCAAGGCAAAGAGAGTTCTGAAAGCTGCAAAACAAAAGCAACAAGTTATCTACAAGGGAATCCCAATAAAATTAAGTGCTAATTTCTCATTTGAAACCATGGAGACAAGAAGACAGTGGCACAAAATCTTCAAAATGCTGAATGAAAACAATCGACAACCAAGAACCCTATATCTGTCAAGACTCCCCTTCAAAAATGAGGGAAAGACCAAAACATTCTCAGATAAATAAAAGTAGAGGGAGTTCATTACCCCCCAACCTTCCCTACAAGCAATGTTGAAAGAAAAGGACAATAGACAGTGTTTCAAAGTGGCATAAAGAAATAAAAACCTCTGGTAAAAGTAACTATATCGGTAATTATAAATGCTATTTGTATTGCATTGTATTTGTTTTTGTTTGCCTTAATTCATTTTTAATTGTTAACTTTAACATATATACATAACAATAATAACTTAAAGTATAATTTAACAAGTATTTAGAGAGCAAATTTCAAAGAATATTATGGGTTACAGTCCCAGAATTTCAGTTATTTCCATTATTGTAAAATATAACATATATACAGAAAGATGTAAACTTTTGATGTACAGTTCAAAAGGCAGGCATATAGGCAATTTTAAAAATTTGTATGCATTACAATTCCACAGTTTCAGTTCTTTCCTTTTTCTGGAATATAGGGTATATAGAGAAACATAAAAACATTCAAAGAAGAATTCACTGAATAGCTATAGATCAAATTTCAAAGAATGTTATTGTTACAGTCCCAAAATTTTAGTTATTTCCTCCTAGCTATTCAATACTATAGCATCTAAAAATATATTTATTTTTATGTAAAGTTTCAGTATTCATAATGCTTTGTTAAATCCTATCTTGTCTCTTTCTACCACTTCCTATAATTTAATCCCTTTCCCCAACTTCAGGGGTGTCTAGGCAGTCACAACCCTAACTTGTTCATATTGAAAATGGTGTGTTGACAGTATGGGGAAAGGGGCTGCATATGGTTCTTCTTCTTCTTCTTTTTTTTTTTTTTTAAATCTTCATTTTATTGAGGTATATTCACATACCACGCAGTCATACAAAACAAATCGTACATTCGATTGTTCACAGTACCATTACATAGTTGTACATTCATCATCTAAATCAATCCCTGACACCTTCATTAGCACACACACAAAAATAACAAAAATAATAATTAAAGTGAAAAAGAGCAATTAAAGTAAAAAAGAACACTGGGTACCTTTGTCTGTTTGTTTGTTTGTTTCCTTCCCCTATTTTTCTACTCATCCATCCATAAACTAGACAAAGGGGAGTATGGTCCATATGGCTTTCCCAATCTCATTGTCACCCCTCATAAGCTACATTTTTATACAATTGTCTTCAAGATTCATGGGTTCTGGGTTGTAGTTTGATAGTTTTAGGTATCTGCCACCAGCTACCCCAATTCTTTAGAACCTAAAAAGGGTTGTCTAAATTGTGCATAAAAGTGCCCACCAGAGTGACCTCTCGGCTCCTTTTGGAATCTCTCTGCCACTGAAGCTTATTTCATTTCCTTTCACATCCCCCTTTTGGTCAAGAAGATGTTCTCCATCCCACGATGCCGGGTCTACATTCCTCCCCAGGAGTCATATTCCATGTTGCCAGGGAGATTCACTCCCCTGGGTGTCTGATCCCACGTAGTGGGGAGGGCAGAGATTTCACCTGCCAAGTTGGTTTAGCTCGAGAGAGAGGGCCACATCTGAGCAACAAAGAGGCACCAGGGAGGAGGCTCTTAGGCACAATTATAGGGAGGCCTAGCCTCTCCTTTGCAGCAACAGTCTTCCCAAGGGTAAATCCTGTGGTAGTATGGAGAAAGTAGTGTGTAAATGTGTAAATGCTGTGGAAATACAACAACATTTGGAATCCCCCTTAACATGAAATAGGCTACTTCTTACTTGGAGTTCAACCAGATAATGGATGTGCACAGTTGATGTGAACAGGACACTTCCAATATAATGCAAAAAAATATTACTTTTGACAGCAGTATATAATCTGCACTTTTATTCATTTCATGTTCAACCTCCAGTATTGATGTCCAAATCTGGTGGCATATCAGAAAACTCAGTGTAGATTTTTACAAGCTATAAACTATGGACTCCACCCAGAGCAACTAAATCTGAATCTCAATAGTTGTGACTACTCGTAACAGGAAAAAAAATACTCCAAGAATTCTGATTCAACCAATTCATGGACCAGATTCAGCCAACATTGCTTTCAATTTCCATGCACAGTTCAAAAATACTTTCCATCAAATAAATGTAATAAAATGCATGCTTTCTTAAAATCTAGTGGACATACATGAGACCATTTTTATAAATAGAACTGATACATGCATAGTTGTTGCAAGATTCTAATGATATAAACTTAGTTAGAATTGAGATTCTCTTATACGCAGATCTCAGCTCATGCAAACTGTCTGCTGTCCTCCCCAGGATTCCTGCACATTTTTAGGGACTTAAGTTCTCAAGATCACTGGTGTCCATAAAACTCAAGGAAATTATTCTCACTACATATCCAAATACGATCCTATCTCTTTCATACATACCAGCACAAGCATTGAAGTCAAACTCTGTTCCCTACTAGTCTCAATGTAGACAAGTAAACAAACATAGGCTAACATTTTTTATTTTCTCTTATAGGGTGCTATACTGTAAAGCAAACTTTACTGAAAGCTCATGAGGCAGAGGGACTTACACTGCAGCTGTGCACATAGTATAAATTTGGATAATAGATAAACCCTGGTCTGAAAATTACTGTAGTCACCATATCTGTAGATATCTCCTATTGCCATCTTTAATCACAGGCCCAAGCTTCCTGCCTAAAGGCCAGGCATTGCAACCTGTGTCACTCCTCACTTCTTCTGCTCCTCTCTTCTACATCCATGAAGTTCTGATCTTACATGTGTAAGAAATTCAGTTATTATTTCATTTTCATACTCTTCCTATAACTCACACTCCCATAACTTAATTTTCTAAACTAGAGATTGGCAAACTAGAGCCCACGGAACAAATCCAGCATAATATGTTTTGTTTTTTGAAATAAAGTTTATTGGAACATAGCCATACTCATTTGTTTATGTATTGTCCAGGTCTACTTTTGTACTAAAATGGCAGAAGTAAGTAGTTACAATTGAAACCATAGCTTAAAATATTACTATACCACTATATAATTTAAAATATTATTCTTTGTCCCTTTTCAGAAAACATTTATGACCCCTCTCAAAGGGGCTTTCAGAATAGTTTGATATAAAGAGATTCTCAACTCTTTAATAAGTCTTATGAGACAGATGTTAGTATAATTATTTTCCCACCCATTACACTTTCTCTCTATGGAAATATTTAAAATTCCTGAAAGCAATATCTGTCTTCTAAACTCTCCCTTCATGTGCCTTTTGAAGTAGGGCAAAATATAAAAAATATATTTTAAGCATCAGGTACTTTCTTCAGGCTGTCTTCTGAGGGTGACAGCACCACATGCTAAATAGCCCTTAATTAGGTTGGCAGACTTCTAGTTTTGCATCTCAAATGCAATATAAATAAATTAAGTACGTAATGAATTTGTCTCTTCATCTGAGAACTTCTGCTATTAGTACCCTTTGGAGATTGTGTGTTTCCTGTTTCCTCATCACTATTTATTATTTCTAAGACTTTGGTCACTGATTCTTCCTAGTCTGCTACAGGTTTTCTGGATGAAAAGAAAGTTGTCAGACTAACAGAAGTTTAATGCCACATTTTATGTTGTTCATTGCTTTTACTTTTTCCTTCTAATCAGTGCCATTTATTTGTACTGTAGAGACATAAGCATAGGGCCCCAAAATTCCATGTGCAGTTACTGCCTTTGGATTGTGCCCTATTTCCTGGATACACAAGATGATTTTCATGCTGACAACAAGCAGCTGTATGTCAAATCCATTCTATCACACTTGAGTCTCATTTAAACTAGGGGTCACTAGGTCCGGTAGAGTGCTGAGGAAATTTTCAGTAGGTTATGGATGAATGGAGGATGGTTGGCTTAAGTTGGCACAGAAACACTAACATCAAATACTACGCAAAATAGTATTTCTAGCCTTAAACATTAAGTTTGCCTGAAAGGGAAGGCTGAATATGTAGTCTGCATATTCTATCACTCTTTTTGCCTCACAAACAGAGACCACCATTTCATCTTGGAAACATGCAATTTTTTTTATTTAATTTTATTGAGATTGTTCACAGATCATACAATTATCCAAAGATCCAAAGTGTACAATCAATTGCCCATGGTACCACCATATAGCTGTGCATCTATCATCACAATTAATTTTTTTCAATTTTTAGAACATTTTTATTACTTAAGGAAAGAGATAAAGACAAAAAAAAGAAAACTCAACTCCTCCCATGTCTCTAACTACTCCCCCGTTTATTGACTAATAGCATTGGTATAGTGCAATTGTTAATGTATAAGAAAGAATGTTAAAATACTACTAACTATAGTACATAGTTTGCAATAGGTGTATGTTTCCCTATATACCCCTCTATTATTAACTTCTGTTTATAGTGTCATACATTTTTTCTAGTTCATGAAAGAGATTTCTACTATTTGTACAGTTAATCATGGACATTGTCCACCATAAGATTCACTGTTTTGTACATTCCCAACTTTTAAACTCCAATTTTCCTTCTGGTAACATATGTGACTCTAAGCTTCCCCTTTATACCACATTCACACACCATCCAGCACTGTTAGTTATTCTCACAATAAATGTGCTACCATCACCTCTGTCCCTGTCCAAACACTTAGGTTCAACCTAGTTGAACATTCTGCTCATAATAAACAACCCCTCCCCATTCTTTAGCCTCATTCTATATCCTGGTAACTTATATTTCATGTTTGTGAGCTTACATATTATAATTAGTTCATATCAGTGAGACCATGAAATAGGTGTCCTTATTTTTCTGACTTAGTTCACTCAATATAGTGCCCTCAAGGTTTCTTCAACCCATTTTTTTTAAGATGGTTTTGTTCACCCACCACACATTCTGTCCTAAGTAAACAATCAATGGTTCCCTGTATAGTCATGAATTTATGTATTCACCACCATCACCACTATCTATATAAGGACATCTCCATTTATTCCACAAAGAAGGAGGAGGAGCCAAAGAAGGCAGAGAGACAAAAGAAAAAGAAAAATAATAACAATAAAAAAATGACAGCTGTAAAGCAACAAAAGGAAAGATAGAATTAAATTAAAGTAGAATAAAAGAATCAGACATCACTAATGCCAAGAGTCCCATATCCCTCCCTTATGTCCCCCTCTTAAAGGCATTTAGCTTTGGGTATATTACTTTTGTTACATTAAAAGAAGCATAATACAGTATTCTGTTAACTATAGTCTCTAGTTTGAATTGATTGTTTTCCTCTCAATAGCACTGTATTTTTAACACCTCGCAACGTTGGCATTCATTTTTTTCTACCTCATGTAAAAACATATTTGCGTATTTTATCACAGTTGTTGAACACTTTAGGTTTTGGTGAATTATACAGTCCCAGTCTTTATCTTTCCTCTTTCCTTCTGGTGTCCCACATGCTTCTAACCTTCCTCTTTCAACCATACTCACAGTCATCTTTGTTTAGTATACTTACATTGTTGTGCCACCATCACCTAAAATTGTGTGACAGAACTCTCACTCCTGTCTTTTTCTTTGTGTCTGTAGTGCTCCCTTTAGTATTTCCTGTAGTGCAGGTATCTTGTTCACAAACTCTCTTATTGTCTGTTTGTTAGAGAATATTTTAAACTCTCCCTCATATTTGAAGGACAGCTTTGCTAGATATAGGATTCTTGGTTGGCAATTTTTCTCTTTCAGTATCTTAAATATTTCACACCACTTCCTTCTTGACTCCATGGTTTCTACTGAGAAATCTGCACATAGTCTTATCAAACTTCATTTGTATGTGATGGATCGTTTTTCTCTTGCTGCTTTCAGGATTCTCTCTTTGTCTTTGATGTTTGATAATCTGATTATTAAGTGACTTGGCATATAGGTCTATTCAGATCTATTCTGTTTGGGGTATGCTGTGCTTCTTGGATCTGTAATTTTATGTCTTTCATATGAGATGGGAAATTTTCATTGATTATTTCCTTTATTATTTTTCTTCCCCTTTTCCCTTCTCTTCTGCTTCTGGAACACCCATGACAGATACATTCATGTGCTTCATGCTGTCATTCAATTCCCTGAGATGTTGCTCATATTTTTCCATTCTTTTCTCTATCTGTTCTTTTATGTGCAGGATTTCAAGTGTCTTGTTCTCCAGTTCCTGAGGGTTTTCTTCTGCATCTTGAGATCTGCTGTTGAATGTCTCCATTGTGATTTTCATTTCTTGTGTTATGCCTTTATTTCCCTAGTTCTGCCAGCTGTTTCTTCAAACTTTCAATTTCACCTTGTTTGCTCAATGTTTTCTTTATATCCTTCATCTCTTTTGCCATATCTTCCCTGAATTCATTGATTTGGTTTTTGAGTTGATTGAGCATATTTCTTTAAAATCTTTAATTGATTGTTTCATTAACATGAAACAATATCTCAACTCTATCTTAATTGAGGTGTAAGTTTTTCCTTTGGGCCATATCTTTGTTTTTCCTAGCATAATTTGTAGTTTTCTGTTGTCTAAGCATCTGGTTTCCTTGGTTACCCCAATCAGATTTTCCAAGACCAGAATGGGTTCAGGTCTCAGAATGGGATTATACCCAGTTTTGAGTTTCCCTGAGGGTGTATTTTAGAAAAATGACAGATTTTCCTGTGAGGACTCTAGCTACTCTGCTTTTCCTAACCTGCCCAGCAGGTGGCGCCTGTCAGCCTGCCACACCTGACTGGTGTAAGGAAGTGTGTCCTCTTTAGTTTCTCCTTTAGCTCTTTTCCTCCAGGCTCTGGGGTCTGAGTTCTGAAGGGAAGGCCAGCACTAGAGCTGCCCTCCTTCCTCTTTTGGAAGATACACTTTCTAAGGAGTTATCTTCTGCATTTGAATTGCTTCTTTGTCCCTCTGACTCTGTTATCTCCACCTCCGTCTGGGTCAGAGCACTGCAAACTGAAAATGGCTGAGGCTCTCTCCACTGAGCCACTCAGGTTGAGAGAGAGAAAAAGGACAAGAAAGCCCCCTTTCAAAACCAGTCCACAACCCCCCAGTTTCACCCATCAGTCAGAGAAATCAACTGGTCTTCTGGGCTCTCTTTCCTGGGGCATAGGAGTTTTCTGTCTATTTAAGGTCAGTTGTGTCTAAAACCCTCTGTCTGCTTGTTAGAGGTTTATCTATGTTTGTAGCTAGTACTCAGCAGTCCACATTTGTTAATTAAAGCCCCAGCTGGAACTGGGCTGAGCTATATTTGCTTGCTCAGAGAGTGCTACTTTCTACCACAGTGAAGTTTTGCAGCTCAGCCTTCCCTGGAGGGAGGGGGCTCCCAGCAAGTTTCCACAGTTTTTACTTACAGATTCTATGCTGCCATCTCAGACATTCCTCCCAGTCAAGGTTGGTGTATGATGTGTGGACAGTAATGGTTGTCCCCCAGAAGTTATTCCAGATTATTTACTAGTTGTTCCTAGTTGTTCACTAGTTGCTCCAGGGGACTAACTAGATTCCACTCCTCTCTATTCTGCAATCTTTCCTCCTCTGAAACATGCAATTTTTTTTTTAAAGAAAATTATTGTGACTAATGAAGAAATAAAGGACTTCTGGAATCTTCTCTACAGTATGAATGATTGTGGAGAAATTGATTATAAATAGCCAGAGATAACATGTTCATATTGCTGATATCACCCACATGTGCTCAAGAAAATGTTTCAGAATTGCTGTTATGCAAAATAGTATTTCTAGTCTTAAACATATACTAGTCTTTCTAGTCTTAAAGTGTTCCCCCCTTTTTATAAATACATTATCAAAATTTGGCAGAAACATTAACTCATACAGAGGAAGTGTACAGAAGCATATTTGATCAGCAAAAATGAGGCATTTGCAGCTTGATATGGATGACCTCCAAAGTGGGGATATAGAGACTTTCTGCCATGTCCTTCACTTCATAGGCTCACTGATTACAAGTCCTATCACTTCCCCTTACCAGGTGCATGTACATGTCAGAGGGGCATCAGAGGAATAAATTGTGCTGATGTCTGTAGAAACTGTTTCCTCAGAGGAAGATGTTGTATTGGTGTAGCTTTCCCTTTTGTTGGACCATAGTCAAGCACCTAATGGTCAATCTTGAGTTTCTCTTGTTCTCCAGGGCCAACACTAGAGATTTGGAATTCTCTGAGAATGTTAAATTAATGTGCTCTGGGCTCATATGGAAAAAGTGGAAAGGAAAAGGAACAGATTGATACTATAAGCAAATAGGTGGAAAAATAAGAAAGAATCAAAAGAAAATTCTAGAAATCAAAAAAAAATTAAGTGAAATGAAGAATTCTTTTGATGGGCTCATCAACAGACTGGACATAACAGGGAAAAAATTAGTGAGTCTGAAGATATGTCTATAGAAACTTTGAATACTGAAAAGCAAGGAGAAAAAATGAAAAAAAAAAAAAAGGAAAACATATCCAAGAATTGTGGGACAATTACAAAAGGTGCATTGTAAGCTTAATGTGATACCATAATAAAAGAAAGAAACAGAATAAATATTTGAAGTAATAATGGCTGAGAATTTTTCAAAATTAACAACAGATATGAAACTATACATGACTATAGTTTTTGTAGAAGTGAAATGAATGCCAACAAAGTCATAAGGAATAGGAAGGATGAATTGAAAAGGCTCTGTTATAATTTACCTGCATTAGCTGTTAACTGGTATTATTTTAAAGTTGACATATTGGTTGTAAATATTTTTCAAACTCTATAGAAACTATTATTTTTTTAAAAGAAGTATAATGGATATATTAATAAAGGAGAGAAAATGCAGAAAATGAAATGCTCAATTAAAACCATTAAAAAACAAAAAAAAAAGAGAATGGAAGACCAAAAAGAAACAAAAGCAGGGTTAAGGACTAAAAAAATTGTTATCAATATATTAGGTATCACTTTAAATATGAATAGTCTAAGTACAAAATTTAAAGACAGAGACAATTAAAATAAAAAAAAGTGCAAAGCAAAACAAATCAAGACTCAACTTTATGTTGTTTATGAGAAACCCACTTTAAATAAAAATACATATATAGGTTGAAAGTTAATAGATGGAGAAAGATATACCAGACTAACACTAATGGATAGAAAGTTGGAGTTGCAATATTAATTTTGGACAAAGCAGATTTGAGAGCAAGGAAAGTTATCAGGGATAAAGACGGGCATAACATAATGTAAAGGGATCAATTTTGCAAGAAGAAAACAGACCTGAATATTATGTGCCTAACAGTGATTCAAAATATTTGCAGCAAAAACTAATAGAACTGCAAGGAGAAATAGACAAATCCATTATTATTGTGGACTCTTCAACACCCCACTGTCTGTAATTGACAGACTCAGTAGGCACAAAATCAGAAAGGATAGTGTTAAACTGGGTCTTGATTTGTTTTGCAACACCATCAGTCTACTTGATCTAATTGATGTTTATAGTATACGTCACCTAACGACAGCAGAATAAACATTTCTTCTCAAACTCATATGGAACATTCATCACATTAGAACACACATTAGAACACACATTAACAAGTTTACAAGAATAGATATTATAAAACGTATTGTCTTAGACCACAATGGAATTAATTTAAAAATCAGTAACAGCAAGACAGCTGGAAAATGTCCAAATATCTGGAAATAAAACACACTCCTAAATAACATCTGGGCAAAGAAGAAATCTAAAGATAAGTTTGGGATTTTTGGTAAATGAACTGTAGGAAAATGAAAATACAACCTATCAAAATCTTTGGAATGCATAATGGGAAATGTATAGAATTGAATACATGTATTAGAATAGGAGAAACATATAGAATCAAACATCTCAGTTTCTATATTAGGATACTCAATAAAGAAGGGCAATTGAAAGTCACAGGAAGCAGAAGAAAAGAAATAATAAATATTGGTGCAGAAATAAATGAAATTGAAAACAGGAAAATAATAAAGAAATCAACAAAACCAAAATCTGTTTGTTTTAAGAGATCAACAAATTTGACAAAAATTTAGCCAAGCTAACATGGGGAAAAGGGGGGAGAAGACACAAGTTACTAATATGAGAAATGAAAGAGTAGCTATCATAACGGATCCTATGTACATAAAAAGGATAATAAAGGAATATTATGAACAAGTATATGGCCACAAATTCTATAACTTACATTAAATGGGACAATTCTCCAAAAGATGCAAACTACAGAAAGAGAAATAGATAACACAAACAGGCCTATATCTAAATAAATTTAGTAAATTATTAATAAACCTGTAAAATTAAAAGCACTTTGCACAGATGGTTTTACTGGTGAATTCTATCAAACATTTAAAGAAGAAATGATACCAATTCTCTACAAATCAATCCAAAAAATAGAAGTTTAGGGAATTTTTTCTAATTCCTTTTATGAGGTTAGCATTACAGTAATACCAAAACCAGAAAAGACATTACAAGAAAGGAAAATTATAGAACAATATCTCTAATGGACATTGATGCAAAAACACCCAATAAAATGTTTGCAAGCTGAATTCAACAATGTGTAAAAATATTATACAACATGACATACTGGGATTTATTCCAGGCATGCAGGGCTGGTTCAAAATTCACAAATTAATTAACCTAATTCATCACATAAACAGGACAAAATGGGGAAAAAAAAGCATATGATCATATCAATAAATGAAGAAAAGCCACTTACAAAATCCAATACCCATTCATGACAAAAAAATAAAACTCTCAAAATTAGGAACATTGGGGAACTTCCTTAACTTGATAAAGAATAGCTACAAAAAACACCTTACAAACATCATATTTAATGGTGCAAAGCTAGATGCTATCTCCTATAATATGGAATAGGACAAGGATGCCATCTTTCCCTTCTCCTGTCTCACATTGTACTGAAGTCCTAACTAATACAATACAACAAGAAAAGAAATAGAAACAAAGTATATGCAGTTAGGAAGGGAAAAATAAAACTATCTTTATTGGCAAATTATATGATGACCTATGTAGAAAATTCCAAAGAACCGAAAGCAACAACAAAAATCTCCTGGATCTAATAAGCAATTATAGCATATTGCAGGATACAAGGTTAATATAGAAAAGTCAATTGTCACATATATACCAGAAAGTAAACAATCAGAATTTGAAATTAAAACACACTATTTACAATATCAAACAAAAAGTATATACATAGCTATAAATCTAATAAAAAGTCCACAGGATCTGTATGAGATAAACCATGAAACTCTGATGAAAGAAACTGAAGAAGATATAAATAAATAGGTACCTATTCAATGTTCATGGATAGAAAGACTCAATATAGTTATGATGCAGTTCTTACCAACTTGATCAATAGATTGAATGCAATCATTTTCAAAATCTTAAGAAGTTATTTTTAGATTTTTATAAACTAAATTCTAAGGTTTATACAGAAAGGCAGAAATCTCAGGGCAGCAAAGAAAATGCTGTATAAGGACAAAGTCAGAGGAATAATACTGACTTACTTTTAAGCTACAATGATCAGAACACTGTGAAACTAATAAAATAATGGACAAATATATCAATGAATAGAATAGAAAACCTGAAGAAAAAAAAAACTGCACAAACAGTCAACTGGTCTTTGACAAGTGAATGAAGGGCATTCAATGAAGAAAGGAAAGATTATTCAACAAATACTGTTGGAACAACAGGACATCCTCATACATAAAAATGTATCATAGATCTAAATGTAAAATTCAAAACAATTAAACTTCTAGAAGATAATATAGGAGAAAATCTAGGTGACCATAGATGACAATGACTTTTTAGACACAACACCAAAAGGACAATCTGCTAAAGAAAAAAATAATAATAAATTGAACTTCATTAAAATAAAATAAATATTCCTACTCTGTGAAAGACTCTGTTAAGAGAATTAAAATAGAAGCCACAGACTGGTAAAAAAATATTTGAAAAAGTATATCTGGCAATGAACTTACAAAATAAAAAAAAAGTCTTGAAAACTTCACAATAAGCAAACAACAATAAGGAAACAACCCACTTACAAAATGGGTAAAAGATATTTACACTTCACTAGAGAAGGCATACAGATGGTAAATAAGCATATAGAAAGATGCTTAGTGTCATATGATTAGGAAATTGCAAACTTAAACAATGAATTATAACTTCAAACTTATTAGAATGGCTAAATCCAAAAACTGGACAAAATGAAATGTCAACAAGTATATGAAGCAATAGGAACTCTTATTCATGGCCCATGGGAATGCAAAATGATACAACCACTACGTAATACATGCTGGCAGCTTCTTACAAAGCTAAATATATGTGCACCATATGATCTAGCAATTACACTTCTAATTACTTACCCAAAAAAAACTCATCTCCACACAAAAACCTGCACATGAATGTTTATAGCAGCTTTGTTCATAATTGCCAAAAATTAGAAATAGCCAATATGTTCTTCAATATGTGAATGCATAAATAAATTGCAGCACATCCATACAGTTCAGTATTTTTCAGCAAATAAAAAAATGAACTGTCAAGCACTGAACAAAAACATGGAAGGACCTTAAATACATTTGACTACGTGAAAGAAGTCAGCCTGCAGAGGTTACATACTCTATGATTCCAACTATATGGCATTGTGGAAAAGGCAAAATTATAAAAAGAGTATGAAGATTAGTGGTTGCTCTGAGATCAGGAGAAGGGGTGAGGGCTGAATAATGGAGCACAGGACATTTTTGGGTCAGTGAAACTATTCTTCAGGTAACAGTAATGGTGGATACAGAAATTATGCATTTGTCTAAATCAATAGAACTGTGTGATACAAAGAATGAACTCTAATCTAAACTGTGGACTTTAGATAATAATAACATCAATATTGGATCATCAACTGTAGCAAAAGTATCATATTAATGGAAGATGTTAATAATAATGGAAACTGTGTCTGGGGGCCAGGGAGAGGAGGTATATGGGTGTTCCCTCTACTTTTTGTGCAAATATTCTATAAACCTAAAACCGATCCAAAATATAAAGCCTATTATTAAAATACATCAATTAAGAAGTAGTGCTCCATCTTTTCCCTCACGACCTGAAGTTACAGAAAAGTTGATAAATAATATCTAATCCTCATTTTTCAAAGAAGACTCATTAGGCTTAGAATTGCAGGGGGGAAAAAACAATTATTTGCACACACTCTATAAATTCTTCCCCAAGCTACTCATAGGGAAATCTGTATAGTGCCTCTCCCATACACCAACACCCAAACAGGAATATGTCATAAAACATATCAATAGCTCACAAGCAAGGAAAGAAATTTCTTACATTTTTTTGTACTTTCAAGTTAATTAATTAAAACCTGATTTTAAACAAGATGATAAAATAACAGAAATAGAAGAAAAATGAGACTATAGAGCAAAGAAATTGTCAAATAGTAAAAAGAATCAAAGATAAGCTAAAAGCTATAAAGGACAAAGACAAATCAACACAATTTTAATTAAAGAAGTAGTGAGGCAGCTATATAATAGGGTAGAAATAACAGGAAATCTTTGTGAAGAAAATAACAAGAAGCATAAATAATTGGAGGGATTTTCATTTTCCTGGATGACAAAAGTAATTATTTTTCAAAATGATCAATTTTCAAAAATTAACTTAAAGTATTCCAATTAAAATACATGGTGATATTTTACAAAACTTGAAAAGTAAAATTTTAAATCATTGTAAAAATATATAAGAATTAAAAATACTAAAGAGTATTGATGGAATAACTTTCTATACTGAAAAAGAAACCATGCTGTAAATGAATCAAAATAAAAATCAGGTGCTATTATTGGAAGACAGGCACTTTTTACTTGATTTTATTTTAATATAGTGTCTAATACAATTAACATATACACACTAACCTTAAATTCCCTTATATTCCTGATATTTCTCATTCAGAGAATTAAGCCATTTCTTTGATTTAATAGTCTCCATACAGTTCATACACTGCAAGCAACTTAGAGAAGTTGTTTTTCTTCCACCAATACAACATTCAGAGTAGTCTATATTATGAACTACCCAATTATGCCTTGTTTTTCCAGTTGGATTATAATGTCTTCAAAAGATAGAATAATGCTATATTTGCATCATTTAGAAAATTTATCATAATGTCAGGCATATTGAAATCTTTTCACAAAGATATTTTAACTTATTGATTTTCCTCAAGGTCATGCAGAATATTATTACCATAAATGTCAAATAATCATTAGCATAATATCAAACAATCATATAATTATATCATAGTATCATAAAAATAAACATAAATTACTAAGTAAGTGATTTTATTTATTGATAAGTTTAGGAGACACAACAAAATTATTGAATTTCCAGGATATGAATAATTCATTTATTTTTGCCTGTTATTTGCTTCTAGAAAAATATATGTAGTTAACTATGTAATATTTACTTTATTTGATAATGGGAAGCTGAAAACCAAATCAAATTTTGTGAATGGGGGGTGTCTGATAACTAAAATGCACATATATTTGATAGTGTGAAGATATGCATATGTAGTATCAAGATATTTATATATAAATAAAAGTAACATTTTAAAATTAATTTTTGTTAGTTCTTTGCATTAAAAAAATATATGGGGAGACACTGGCACTCCTGTTCCTTCTGCAGATCCTTCCTTCCAGAAGCCTTCCTTATTGACTGGGGTGAGGAGTCCACTTCACCCAACTGGGTCACTAGCATTGAGGAATCTCAGCCCAGTCTCAGGGACTCAGCCATAGGGACAGGAAGGGCTGTGCCCTCCAATGGGCACCTGAACCCACCTTTTCAGGCCCATGATGACTCAGAACACCCAGGAAACACCCCAGGGTTTCCTGCTTCTCCAATGAAGATCAGGCTTTGTCTCCACAACACCCACCAGGGAGGCACCTGGGTCTCTGGACTATCTTGGCACTCTGCAATTATAGGACTGATAACACCATCAACTGCCTTAAAAGAGAGTCCTCCAGGAAACTGTTACTTTTCTAGAGCAAAAAATAATCTCTGAACACTGGAATGTGGTGAAACATGATGATTAATTAGTAAGATGGCAGAGTGGTGAGGTGTGAAATTTAGTTATTCCTCTAGAGCATTTGGTAGATAGCCGGGAACTGTATGAAACTGTGTTTTCAGGGACTTCTGTGACTGGACAAATATCAAACATCAGTCTGGAAACAGGTGGAATGGCTGAGATCACAGTGAAGTTTCCCCTGTCCAGGGGCTGGCACCCTTCCTGCACAGCCATGGCAGACTGTCCTGGAGCTTGTTTCCCAAGGGAAAAAGAAACAATCTGTGATGAGAACAAGGAAGGGGACTCAAACAGTCCTCAATTGCTGAATTAACAAATTCTGACTGCTGAATAAAAGCTCCAAGCTCAGATAAACCAAGAGAAGTCATGAAAGGAACCAGAAGGATTCAGTCCTGCAGGGAGGAGGTGGGACTAACAATAACAGCAAAAGAAAACAGAGACTTTTGGAGTTGGAGGTGTGCAGAATACTGGAAATGGATTGGGCTCTAAGAAAAGGGGCACATAAAAATGGGTAACAAATCTGGCTTTAATTTGTAAACCCAAGGAGTGAGGGTCTGGCTCTGAAAAGATTTCCCCCCTTCTTTTCTTTCTCTCTGACCCTATTTTTTCACTTTATAGCACCCCACCAGGGCTGCCAAAATGCTCAGGCTTTAGCACTGCCTTGAGCAAAGGCAGAATTAATGTTGTCTGAGAGTAAGTAGTCAGCTGAAAGAGATAATACCATAAAGGGCATATCTTTAAATAGTCCATACTGGGACTGACAAAACTTGGGGGCTGGGGAAAGCCCTTGAAAAGGGATTTCTTTTTTTTTTTTTTTTTTAATTATTCTAAGTAGCTCATACCTGAAAGCCTCAGATATTTGCAGTTGGCAGCTGAAGCCAGGCAAGGACAGAGCTAAGATAGGTCTGAGAGACAAAACAATAAATCTAGTAGGGGAGATAATCCCCTAAAGGACATAACTTTCCCAGGACAAGTGGGGCAGGGCCCAGCTCAAGTGGTGGCCCTTATGCAAAGAACTCAGACCCCAGGAGGTGGATAACAGAAACAACTTGAGCCAGCCATACCCCTGGCAGGGACTGAGCCAGCTGAGGATTAAAGGCACCACAACTCTTTACGCCAGTGAGAAGCTGTGGGCTGACAAGCACCACTAGCTGGACAGGATAGGAAAAGCACAGTGTCTAGAATTTCACGGGAAGGTTTGACAACCTGCTGAGACTCATGCTCAGGATAAATTCTTACAGTTTACACTTTCCTCCTGAGACCGGGGACCTGCCAGTCTGGACTGGAGAAATCTGATTGGGATAGATCATATGTGGGGAGAATCTCTCACAAGATGGTTACATAGAAGCAGGGCAAGAATCAGAAAGCAATCATAAATATTTATGCACCAAGCCAGAGTGCCCCAAAATACATGAGGCAAACACTGAAAACACTGAAGGGAGAAGTGAAGATCAGTAAGGAAACAAAGTTGTTGAATTTTATGACAAATGATGTAGACTTGACAGATATTTATAGAACAGTACACCCTACAACAGCAGGATACACATTCTTATTAAGTGCTTATAGATCATTCTCTAGGATAGACCACATATTGGGACACAAACCAAGACTCAACAAGTTAAAAAATATAGATATTATATAAAACACTCTCTTGGATCATAATGGAATGAAGCTGAAAATCAATAACTAATAGAAGGTCAAAAAATTCACAAATATATGGAAGCTAAACAACACCATTTTAAACAACCAGTGGGTAAAGGAAAAAATTACAAGAGAAATCACTAAATACTGCAAGGAAAATTAAAATGAAAACACAACATATCAAAACTTAAGGGATGCAGCAAAAGTGGTTTAGGTAGGGAAAATTTTTGCCCTAAATGCCTACATTAAAAGAGAAGAAAGAGCAAAATTTGAGGAATTAACTGTTTACCTGGAGGAACTAGAGAAAGTGCAGCAAACTAACCTCAAGGCAAACAGAGAAAAAGAAATAACAAAGATTAGAGCAGAAATAAATGAAAATGAGAACAGGAAAACAATAGAGAGAATCAACAAAACCAGAAGTTTGTCCTTTGTGAAAATCAATAGAATCAATGGACCTTCAGCTAGGTTAACAACAACAACAAAAAATGTGAGTGGATGCTAATAAATACAATCAGAAATGGGAAAAGGGACATAGCAACTGACCCCACAGAAACAAAGGAGATAGTGAGAGGATACCATGAGTAACTATATGCTAATAAACTTGACAACCTAGATGAAATGGAAAACTTCCTAGAAAAGCATGAACAACCAACATTGACTCAAAAAGAAATAGATAACCTCACAAACCAATCACAAGTAAAGTGACTGAGTCATTCATCAAAAAGCTCCCCAAAAAGAAAAGCCCAGGACCAGATGGCTTCACATGTGAATTCTACCAAGCATTCAAGAAAAAATTAATACCAATCCTGCCCCAAATATTAAAAAAATTGAAGAAAAGAGAATGTTACCTAACTCATTCTATGAAGCCAACATCACCCTAATACCAAAGTCAGACAAAGATACTACAAAAAAAGAAAATTTTAGATCAATCTCTTTAATGAATAGAGATGCAAAAATCCTCAACAAAATATTCATGAACTGAATCCAGCATCACATTAAAAGAATTATACAACATGATCAAGTGAGATTTATTCCATGTATGCAAGACTGGTTCAACACAAGGAGATCAATTAATGTAATACACCACATCAATAAGCCAAATTGGAAAAACCACTTGATTCTGATTTTTCAATGCAGAAAAAGCATTTGACAAAATTCAACATCCTTTCTTGATGAAAACACTCAAAAGGATAAGAATAGAAGAGAACTTTCTCAATATGATAAAGGCAATATATGAAAAACCCACAGCTAACATACTCAATGGGAAAAGACTGAAAGCTTTCCCTCTAGGATCAGGAACAAGATAGGGATGCCCATTGTCACCATTGTTATTCAACATTGGGTTGGAAGTTCTATGCAGAGCAATCAGGAAAGAAAAATAAACAAAAGTCATCCAAATTGGAGAGAAAGAAGTAAAATTTCAGTTTGCAGATGACAATATCCTATATGTAGAAAATACAGAAAAATATACAGCAAAGGTATGAGAGCTAATCAATGAATACAGCAAAGTGGCAGGGTACAAGATCAACATGCAAATATCAGTAGTGTTCATATACACGAGTAATGAACAACAGGAGGGGGAGATCAAGAAAAAGTTCCATTTACAATAGCAACCAAAGGAATCAAGTATTTAGAAATAGATTTAACCAAGACCGCAAAAGACCTTTATACAGGAAACTACATGAAACTGCTAAAAGAAATCAAACAGGACCAAAGAAGAGTGGAAGAACATACTGTGTTCATGGATTGGAAGTCTAAATATACATAAGATATCAATTCTACCTAAACTGATTTATAGATTCAATGCAATACCAATTAAAATTCCAATAACTTACTTTGCAGAAATAGAAAAACCAATAACCAAATTTATTTGAAAGGTCAGGGTGCCCCAAAAAGCCAAAAATATCTTGAGAAAGAGTAATGAAGTGGAAGGTCTCACACTACCTGACTTTAAAGCATACTACAAAGCTACGTTAGTCAAAATAGCATGGTACTGGCATAAATACTGACCAGTGGAATCGAATTGAGGGTTCAGAAATAGACCTTCTCATCTATGGGCAATTGACTTTTGATAAGGTTGTCAAGCCAACACAACTGGGACAGAGTAGACTCTTCAATAAATTGTGTTTGGAGAACTGGATATCCATTCCCAAAAGAATGAAAGAGGACTCCTGTCTCATACCTTATACAAAAATTAACTTGAAATGGATCAAAGACCTAAATATTAGAGCTAAGACCATCACATTTTTAGAAGAAAATGTAGGGAAATACCTTAAAGATGTTGTGATAGGAGGCAATTTCCTAGACCTTACACCCAAAGCATGAGCAATCAAAGAAGAAATAGATAAATGGGATCTCCTCAAAACTAAACACTTCCTTACATCAAAGGACTTTGTCAAAAAAATAAAAAGGCAGCCTATGCAATGAGAGACAATATTTGAAAACCATATATCAGATAAGGGGTTAATATTCAGAATATATAAAGAAACCCTACAACTCAACACCAGAAAGACAAACAAGCCAATTAAAAAATGGGTAAAAGACATGGACAGACACTTTTCTGAAGAGGAAATACAAATGGCTCCAAGAGATATAAATGCTTGACTTCACTGGCTATCAGGGAAATGCAAATCAAAACCACAATGAGATGTCATCTCATACCTACATGAATGGCCATTATCAAAAAAAACAAAAAACAAAAAACAGAAAAGTATAAGTGCTGGAGAGGATGTGGAGAAAGAGGAAAACTTATTTACTGTTGGTGGGAATGTAGAATAGTGCAGCTACTCTGGAAGACAGTGTAGTGGTTCTTCAGGAATCTAAGTACAGAATTGCCATATGATCCAGTAATTCCATTATTAGCTATGTACTCAGAGGAACTGAAAGCTAAGACATAAACAGGCATTTGTAAACTGATTTTTATAGCGGCATTATCCACAATTGCCAAGAAATGGAAACAAGCCAAATGTCCATCAACAGATTAATAAACAAGCTGTGGTATACACATACAATGGAATATTAGGCAGCTGTAAGACAGAACAAAGTCACGGAATATTTAACAATGTGGATGAACCTTGAAAATATGATGTTGAGCAAAGTTCACCAGAAACAAAAGATAAATACTGTATGGTCTCACTAACATGAGCTAACATTAGTGAACAAACTTTGAGAGTTAATGCTGAGAAAACAGATTATCAAGAAATAGAAAGAGGGTAGAGATTGGGCATTTGATGCTGAAGGATCTATACTCCTTGAACATTCTATACATGTTCAACAGGACTGATTGCGTACATCCAGAAATGGATAGCACAATACTGTGTGATGGTAGCACAGTGTTGTAAGTACACAATATTTTAAGATGTCTGTGAGTAAATTTGAAGGAGGATGGCTGGGGGCATGTATGATGCCAGCAGGAAAGATAGATGATAAAGACTGGGCCTGTATAATTAGTGAAGCCTAGAGTGGTCAATGAGTGTGATTAAATGTACAAATATAAGAATGTTTTTACATGAGGGAGAACAAATGAATGTCAATATTGTGAAGTGTTGAAAAAAGAGATGGTATTTGGGAAGAAGTATAATCAATGCAAACTAGAGTCTATGATTAATAGTAACAATGAAAAAGTTTCCTTTGATTGTAACAGAGGTAATATACCAATGCTAAATGCCTCTGAGAGGGAGATATGACGGAGGGTATGGAATTCTTGGTGATGGTGTTTTTGTCTGACATTACTGTATTGTATCATATTATATTTTTATTTTTTCTTGTATCTTTTTTATTTTTCTTTTTGTTTTTACTTTTTTTATTTTTGGAATAATGAATATGTTCAAGTGCTGATTGTGGTGACGAATGCACAGCTATATGATGGTACTGTGAAAAACTGGTTGTACACCATGGATGACTGTATGGTATCTGAATATATCTCTATAAAATGGCATGGAAAAAAATAAACAGAGGGACACAAGTTCTGGAGAAAACATGGAGAGAGAAATATATCAATTCACTGCTTGTGGAGAAGTAGAATGGTGTAGCCTATTTGGAGGACAGTGTGGTGGTTCCACAAGTAGCTAAGTATGTAGTGCCAGAAGATCCTGCAACCTCATTAGTGGATATACACTTGGAAGATCTGAGAGCAGGGACATGAATGGACATTTGCACACTGGTGTTTATGGCAGCAGTATTCACAATTTGCAATGGGTAGAGTTGTCCTAAGGGTACATCGACTGATGAACACAATGATGAAATGTGGTGTATACATACAATGGAATACTGAGCAGCTGCAAGAAGGAGTGAAGTTGTGAGGCATGTAACTAGATGAATGGGACTTGAGGACAGCATTTTGAGTGAAGTACACCAGAAATGAAAAGATAAACATTATAACGCTTCACTAAAATAGACTAACCATAATGTGTAAACTCTGAGAATTGTATCTTAGAGCACAGGTTTTCAGGCAAACATTTATTGTAAATGTCCCTAGATTGTAAGCTCTTACAACAATCAAGTCTATTCCTGAGTTGTAATGGTTCTCTCTCAATTCTGAGATGCTAAGCTCTTTTCATATATCCTGGCTGGTCTATAGAACTTTGGGTATCTGTATGACACCTGAAACTTGGAGCTAGAGTTTGGCAGCTATGAATGTCAGTATTACACCATACAACAACAGTTTAAAAAGCTGAAAAAGAGTTCAGACTTTAATTAGAGATATGAATGAAGCAGATATGGTTAGGACTAAGGCAAATCAGGGCAAAGAGTAAAGGATAATATTGACTGTGTTTTACAACTTTAACTTCTGTGTGAGACCAAGGGAAGAGATGTTTATTTGGTGCAGGGTCTATATTTTCTGTAGCATACTAAATAATTTAACTTGTACGGTCAATATATTCAAACACAATAATTACATGAAACTTTGAATAAGGAGTGAGATCTGGTAGGTTTGTACAGGTTAGTGTGAAATCCCAATACATCCCAAAGTAATTTGGGCAGAGAATAAAAATATATTTGCAGGACCCTCCCGAGGAACTGGGGAAAAATGCGGAAAAATTATACTTCCCCACCTGGGTTATTACTGATATTCTCACAAACATTGAGGACTAACAATTTGGTAGGATGTGTCCTCTATATTGGGGCTTACCCCTATGAAGCTTGTTACTGCAAAGGAGAGGCTAAGCCTACTTATAATTGTGCCTAAGCCTGTCCTCCAGAGAACCTCTTTGTTGTTCAGATGTGGCCTCTCTCTCTCTAAGCCAACTCTTCAGGTAAACTCACTGCCCTCCCTCACTGGGACATGACTCCCAGGAGTGTAAATCTCCCTGGCAACGTGGGACCTGACTCCAAGGGATGAGCCTGGACCCAGTATCGTGGGATTGAGAAAATCTTCTTGACTAAAAGAGGGAAGAGAAGTGAAACAAATAAAGTTTTGGGGGCTGAGAGATTTCAAACGGAGTTGAGAGGTCACTCTGGTGGGCATTCTTATGCACTATATAGATATCCCTCTTTAGGTTTTAATGTATTGGAATAGCCAGAAGGAAATACCTGAAACTGTCAAACTGTAACCCAGTAGCCTTGATTCTTGAAGAAGATTGTATAACCATGCAGCTTGCATGGTATGATGGTGTGTTTGTGAAAACCATGTGGCTCACACTCACACTCCTTTATCCAGTGTAGGGACAGATGAGTAGAAAAATGGGGACAAAAATTAAATGAAAAATAAGGTGGGATTGGGGGTATCGAATGTTCTGGGTGTTCTTTTTTACTTTTATGTTTATTCTTGTTTTTTTCTTTGGAGTAAGGACAATGTTCACAAATTGATTGTGGTGATGAATGTGCAACTATATAATTGTACTGTGAACAATTGTACGCTGTGGATGATTGTACGGTATGTGAGTATATTTCAATGAAACTGATATATATCTATATCTATATCTATCTATATATATATATGAAGCAATCTTTATTATCTTTCATTTTCATGGAGATGAAACTACCTGGCTTAAGAAATTCTGCTAGAAAACTGCAGATCATGGACTGTTGAATCATATAAAATGAGGCTTTTAGGCTGATGGTGGAAGTTGAACTTTACCCTGTTATCCCAAATGGCTGGAAAGGTAGCAGATGACATCTCTGAATTGTCATTCTCTTCAGGAATTGTTTTGGATAAAACAATTGCCTCACCCAGTGTTGTGCTCCCTTCCTAGTGCAGCCTACAACCAATGACTTGGTGACTCAGGACAAAATCTCAGTGCCCTAACCACTTCTTGGACAATGCTGAAGGATCATTTTCACTTCAGAGCTCACTGAGGGTGGCTGAAGCCTTCATGTAGGTGGCCTTGCAGGCCAACTTCTCCCTCATGTTGCTTCTCTGAGGCACAGGTGTTAGTCCTGAGAACTCACCCTCCTATACCACTTGGGCATTAAATTGAGTCTTAGAGTCTGCTTCTTGAGAAATTCAACCAGTGACAGGCACGTAACTCTTTGTTTTCATTTTATGTTTACATTTGCAGAAGGCTTTTAGTGTCTTCTTACTGAGGTTGCCATCTTGCCAAAAATGTCTTTCAAGGTTGTATTGGCTTTCTGTGATGTGGCATGCATACCCTTATATGTGTGTTCAAATATCTTTTATGGAGTCATAGATCCTATATATGATACATGTATCCTTAGATTGTAGTTCTTTAGAAATTACATAAAACTTATTAGTAAAATAAGATGACAGCATAGTATAAAATATTATTTCCTTTGTGTTAAAGTGTCAATAAAATATTTTGAAGTGTGGGCTATACTGAATCCAATTTTTTAATACAAGAATGGTTTAAGTATTATGTTAATGTCACACAACTAGAATTTATTTATTCATATTTTGGGAATAGCTTATCAATTAATATTAAGACATTTTAATGAAAATAACTCATATTAATAAACTAAACATTTGTATTATATAGAAAGTCCATTATTTTTAGCCACATTGATGTGTTAAACAGTTTCTTCAAAGTAAAATGATGTTTTTGGATGCCTTGCTTGACTAGGCACTTCTTTCTTATCTATATTCCTGAGTTTTTTTTTCAGGACATGTGCAGTTACATCTCAGAATCATGAGTTGTGACCTTATTTTAGAAAGAATCTTATCTCAATCCACTGGTGAATATTCCAGTCTGAACTGATAAAATTTAAGGGTTACTGCAGGTTGTATCAATCCTCTAAAAATATATATACAATTTTACACTCTACTCTGTGTTGTTCAGGGTTTTCTCTCAAACCTGCTCTCAGTCATTGTTTGGGAGTCATACCAGGAATGTATTTTCATAGAGTTACTGATCTTCACTTTTATGGATATGAAAAGCACTTTTACAATTTACTTAAAATTGTGCTTATCTTTCTTTTCAATTGGAGTAAGATGAAATGTTACCTAATGTAGTCCATATATTCAAGACTAATTAAACGCATTAACTGGTATGTAAATATACATTTAGGAATATATATACCAAAATCCTTGTTTTAATATATATCTACATATTTTTTTCTGTTGCAGAGAAATTGGAAACGGTTAACCAAAATAACCTTAAAATACAAAATACGTCATAAGCAATCTAGCAATAATTACTATCTACATATAAAATATGATTTAGTGCATATATTGTTGTCTAGATTCATTCCAGTAAGGAATTGCTTAATATGGCATCAAAAAGATCCATCAGGTTACACTCATAAGTATTATTTGAGTGCTAAAATATGAGCATTTTAGTATCCAAGCCATAGCTTTTCATTGTGCAAATAGTTTATGATACTATGAAATTGTGTTTCCTGTTATGCCCAGTACTTATGGGAAATTTTCATATTTAATTTTTAAATTATATTTTGGGAAATGACATTATGTTCAGCTTCTACCTAGAGTGTATATTTTCAGCTTGACTTCAACCATCAGACATCTGAATGGAAGGCTATTAAACACCAGCAAGTTTATTATCTAAGAAATTTCAGAATAAAACATTTATTTCTGTCATTGTGGTAGATGCTACCGGATGTACTTGACAGTAATTCCCACTTAGCTGGAACAAACTAATTTTCTTATGGATCTGTACAAGATACATAAAATACAAACAGCAAAACATTCTTAATCACTGTCTTTAGATTCGATACAATACGCAGGCAGGCTCCCATTGCTGCTGTTTAACTCTCAGCTTCCTGGCTGGCAGTGTCTTGTCTTTTACTCAATCTACTGCCATAATGCATTTCCCGTCCACTACGCTGCTGTCACCCACCCCATTTCCGGAGAGACTCATTAACAGTCAACCGCAGCTGTTTTTCACGGTCGATTAAGCTGTATGCATGAGGATAACACTGCTCATCCGACCTCAAAATGGAACATAACTTCTAAGAGCTTTGGGCAGCATAGTCTATCTTGAAAAGCTGACGTTAAGATCTGCAATGAGAAATACGTAAAGAGCTCACTTCCCATGTACCGCAGTGGAAAAAAGCCCGAGTATCAGTCTAGTTGCCACATTTTTCAAGATCATATGAAGTGATCACAGGTTTGAGTTAGTTATTCAGGTATATATTGTTATCACTGAGCCTTGCTATCCAGTATCTCTAGGATTGGGGCGCATCTCTGAATTACATTATGTACAAGTAATATGTACATACTATTTGTATAGCTCTGTGTTAGTTTCCCTTCGGCCCCACTGTTATATCCAACTAAGACTGAATGTCTACAGCAATGGAAATCTATTCAAAATGTGCCCCCCCCCTTTTTTTTCCAGTTCCCTGAAATCTCAGATTACCTTAACATTATTTTTCATAGAGACTCAGAAGAATCAATTTCAGGACAAAGTCCTTTTTTATTTTTGTACTCCCTGTATCTGGAACTTAGACATTACTAGACAAATGCTGATAAAAATAATTAGTTGGATTACAAAGAGATTGCTATAGAAATCAGCTTTCAATCAGAAGCAGAAAGGCAAACACATTACTCATTTTGTATATAACAAAATTTCAAATAATTTTCAATCTGGATCAGAATTTCTGCAAATAAGTGTATCAATATATATTAATTGATCATTGCTTATTAATGACTTATCTATTTTGCAATGGACTCTAAGCTGTTTTATTAGATATGTCAAATTAATACAAAAGCCTTATATATGATGAAAGTGTCTATTTAACTAGGTCTGATTCTACACATTTAGGTCAGAAAAAATGTATCCATATTTAGAGTGAGGACATTTTCCAGAAAATCACTGACCTTTAGAACTCTCTGCAATGATGGAAATGTTTATAGATGTGTATTAATCAGTGCTGCTACAATTGCAGTAGCCAGATGTGACTATTGGACATTTGAAGTGTGGTTAGTGCAACAGAGGAATTATTTTTTAAATTTCAATTAATTTAAAGAATTTTAATTTAAATGTAAGTAGCCACCTACTGTTACTGGCCACTGTATTAGACATTTGCTGTTCTAAAAATCCAGAAAGGGAACAAAAATTTTCTAACTACAAATTTAGGGTCTAAAAATTGTAAGTAAGGTAATAAGCATACGGGTCCTAGAAAAATTTAAAGAAGAAAAAATATTAAAATATAATAGAATAAATATAAGAACAAACATATATTCTTTATTGAGTGCATACCAGAAAAGTAATCTTCTTTAAGTTATTCACAAAGCAGTTAAGTTTCTTAGCTGTCCAGAAATCATCAGATGGTGATTGGCCTGTGATAAATTAAAAACCACCAAATTAATTTAAAATAATTCATCTTTCAAAATACATAGCTCAAAAGATGAGGAAGTAATTTAGTGTTGGTCATTTTTTAAAAGCCAAACATTTATCCAAATGACTTTTCAAAGTCTAAATAAGTATAATGGCAATCAGTCATTGTTTCAACATATTACTTGGTCTTTCTCACAAGGTTTAATTTACTACATTTTTTTAATGCCTGGGTGACACGTATTCCCCTATATGTCTTTCAACTAATTCATTAAACTTTAAACAAACAAATGAAAATGTCTTTACTTAAAAACTTAAAAGTCTGGAAATACAATTTAAAAAGAAAGACTCATTTGTAATCACCTTTAATTGCCAATTACTATAATGAATTGTTTATCAGGGAAAAAAAATCAGTTTAAGAAATAAAGTTTTACCCTTAAGTGAATTTGGTAAGACCCTCAATAAAGCACAAAATAAATATTTAACACTGTTGGATTGGGGAATTTTAGGTACACTGTATGGCAAAATTAAAAAAAAAAAAAAAAAAAAAAACATTTTCAGTTTGCTAACACTGCCAAAATGCAATATAGCAGAAATGGGCTGGCTTTTAACAATAGGGGCTAATTAGTTTACAAATGCGCAGTTCTGATGCCATAAAAATGTCCAGATCAAGCCATCACCAGGCAATCTGTCAATCCCAGACTCCTCTACCACATGGCAAGGCATATACATGGCAGCATCTGCTGGTCCTTCTCTCCTGGGTTTCATTGCTTTCACCTTCTGGCTGCTCCAACTCTGGCTTTTTTTCTGAGCTTCTGTGTCTTTTGCCCTGTCTTCTGGGACTTTCTCTCTGTTTTCTGTTTTTCTCTCCAAATTTCCTCCTCTTATAAGGACTTCAGTAAGAGGATTAAGACCCACCTGGAGCACACCTCAACGGAACTAACCTAATCAAAAAGTCCCACCCTCAATAGGTCTACACCCACAGGAGATTAGCTTTAAGAACATGATCCTTTCTGGGGTCAATAAAACCTCCAAACCATTACACACACACAAACAAAGAAAATCTCTTAATTCTCCACCTCAATTTTTAATTTATTAAAAAAGTCACAGAGAACAAAAAGATGTAAATCTATATGTCAACCAATGGGAGAGTGAAGGTGATAGGAGGGCATAACCATATTTCTGATCAGGGTTTATCTAGGGATAATGCTTTTGATAATATCTTAGTTTCTGAAATAAGTTCCCAACCTGCATTGAATGCAATGAGATTCCACACCCTTTTTAAGTGTATGACATTTTAGTTGAAGATTTTTGAATGTTTTGAAAATAGTTACGATTCACCACATTGAATGAATTCTTTTCTTGCTAGTTTGAACAAAAGCCATATTCTTTAATGCAACATTGTGGAGGCAGATTTATTAGTCTTCTGATTAAGGTAGGAAGCTTGAGTAGGCTGTTTCCATGGAGATGTGACCCATCCAACTGTAGGTAAGACTTTTTGATAAGATCATTTCCATGGAGGTGTGACCCTACCCATTCTGAGTGAGTCTTAATTAAATCACTGGAGTTTTTTAAGAGACACCACAGAGAGAAGGAGCTTGGAGAAGCTGAGAGAGACATTTTGGAGAGAAACTAAGAGATGTAATCTACACTTTGCTCCCTAGAGAAGCTAAGAGCCAACACAGATCCAGATGCTTGGAGATGCTTGAAGATGCAGACAGAAAGACATTTGGAGATGCTAAGCTGAGAGATGAAGTTCAGAGTTTGCCCAAGAGAAGCTAAGAGAGGACTCCGAGATGCTTAGAGAGAAACACCCTGGGAGAACCAAGCAGAGAGCTGAGAGAAGCAAAGAGAAACTTTGGAGAAAGACATTTTGAAACGCAACCTAAAGCTAAGGACCAGCAGATGCCAGACACTTGCCTTCCCAGCTGAGGTGTTCTGGATGCCATCAGCCTTTCTTCGGTGAAGGTGTCCTCTTCTTGATGCCTTAGTTGGGCACTTTATGGCTTTATAATTATAAATTTATAACTTAATAAATCCCCTTTATGAAAGTCAATCTGTTTCCGGTATTTTGCGTAATGGCAGCTTTAGCAAACTGGAACATTATCTCATCAACTTGGTTAAAGCAGTTTGGCCTGGTAAATATTAGCTAAGATGTTAACTAATATTAGATTAGATTATAAAAATAATCATATATATGTGTATATATACATATATATGTTACTTTTACCCATCTTATGTCCTTTGGTCCTCATAACAGTGAAATTATCAGGTAAGATAAGTTGGGAATTACTGTCTCCATTTCGTCATGGAAACCTGAGGGGCAGAGAGGCTATGGGACCTAACATCAGACAGTACGCAGTGGGACAGGACCAGCATGGTGGTTCATGGTTGCTTTTTCCTTGTGACTTCTCACAAGAAGGAACAGACCCTGTGCCCTGAACTGCCAAGCTTATGACCTAGGTTTGGAGAAATACAGTAACTCATCCTCACTACAGTGATTAGCCCGAGGATTAGATATGTGACCAGTAGAGTCTTTCCTTGAGATTAATCTGTGGAAGCAGAGAGTGGAGGAGCCCTCTTTTGCAAGGATTCCTCATTGGGTGTAGCCATTTTTTGTCACATGGAGGGGAACTTTTTGCACTAATAGAGGACAAGGCAAACGGGAGGCGGGGGGAGAGGAAAATTGAGGGAAAGCAATTAGATGCTGCTTCCTGAGGCTCTGGCTTCTGAAGCTCTTCCTTTTATCCTATGACTTAACTGACTAGGAGGTCTTAGGAGCCAATATATTTGATTTTTATTTTTTATTCCTTCACTAATCTGGATCACTTTTCAGTCATTTGCAACCAAGAAATGAACCCAGAATCTCTGGTTCTTAGGCCAGAGTGCTTTCTTCTGTTAATAGTAGTGAGCAGTTGAGGAATTAAAATGTGCCAGGCTGTGTGCTAAACACTTTCCATGTATTAATTGTTTTTACCACATTGGGATATTTAATAAATGCCTTGGCATGATTGGCTATCCATCAGAAAGAAAGTAAAGTAAGATCCTTTTCTTATACCATATATATATATATATATATATATATATATATATATAGTATATAATATTAGTTCTCATATATATATACACACGTTACCTATTTCTGCATATCAAATGACCCCAAATCTTACTGGCTTAAAACAAAGAAGTTATCATTTCACAGTGTCTGTGGTCAGGAATTCTTGTGTGGCTTAGCTGGGTGCTCTGCTTCAGGGTCTCTCCCAGGGTCCCTTTCCAAGTTCACTCATGTGGTGGTTGGCAGGACTCAGTTCCTCTTTGGCTATTGGCAAAGGGCCTCCATGCCACACAAGTAGTTGATTGAGTGCTTCACTTGCTTCCTTCCAGGTGGGCCTCTCCATAGGGTAGCTCATAACATGGAGGCAGAGATGCTTATTTCTTTATGTGGCCTTGATCTATTGTCTAGTGTCCTTTCCTTTCAACCAGCAGAATGATCTTTAGCATCTCTCGTAGGGCAGGTCTAGTGGCAATGAACTCCTTCAGCTTTTATTTGTGAATGTCTTTAATCTCTCCCTCATTTTTGAAAGATAATTTTGCTGGATGCAGAATTCTTGATTGACAGTTCTTTCCTTTCACTACTTTAAATATGTCATCCCACTGCCATCTGGCCTCCAAATTTTCTGATGAGAAATCATAACTTAATATTATTGGGACCCTTTGTATTTGTATGTGATACATTGCTTCTCTGTGTGGGTTTCAGAATTATCTTTAGCTTTGAAATTCAATAGTTTGATTACAATATGTTGCAGTGTGCTTCTATTTGGGTTTATCCTTTTCTGAGTTCATTGAGTGTTTTGGATGTATGTATTCCTGTCTTTCATTAAATTTGTGAAGTTTTTGGCCATTATTTCTTTGAATATTTTCTGTTCCTTTCTGTTTTTCTTCTCCTTCATTTATTGGTTTGCTTGATGGTTTCATTTCCCATTGGTTCTTCAGGCTCTGTTCACTTTTCTTCATTCTTTCTTCTTTCTGCTCATCAGACTGGATGATTTCAATCTTCTTATCTTCAAGTACACTGACTCTTTCTTCTGCCAGCTCTAATCTACTGTTGAACCCCTCTAGGGAATGTTTAAGTTATATTCCTATAGTCTTCAGTTCTGTTTGTTTCCTTTTCATAGTTTCTATCTATCTGCTGATATTCTCTTTGTATTCATCTATCATTTTCCTGATTTTCTTTTGTTCTTTGTCTATATTTTTCTTTAGTACTTCAGCATATTTAGGATCATTTCTTAAAAGTTTTTATCTTGTGTGTCTTAGTAGTGGTCCTTCTCATTGTTTACTTCTACTGCTTTTATTTTCTATATTGCCTGGGCTATCATTTCCTTTTTCTTTGCACATTTTGCAATCATTTTCTTAAACCTTGACATTTTGGTATTTTAATGTGTTATTACTGGACTTTGGACTCTGGGGCATCTGTTCCTTAAGCTTGTTTCTAGCTAGTGTCATGACAGAGCTTTTCTTGAGTGCTAGAAGCTGACAATAAAGAAAAAAAAGAAGGAATAGGGAGTAATTAAAAAAAAAAACAAAAAAAAAACCTTTCCCCATCTTTGCAGATTGACCTGTGTGAGTGCTCTCCTTCAGAGCTTATCCATACAATGAATTTAGAGAATGGCTCTGGGCAAATTATAGACGTGTCCTGATCTTTTGTGCACATACATCTTGTCTTGGTCGTGCACATGTATTCCTAGGAATTCCCCTTTAACACTGGTATGGCTGTCCCTTCTTCCCTATGAAATAGTTTCCTTAAATTCACTTGATTGCTCTCCCACAGTGTTCTGAAGGCAAGCTCTTTGAGCTACCCTATACATATAGGGCAATTCTGGGATGCAAGTCTCTCAGGCCACAACCAGACAGATTGTGTGAGACATGCATGCCCCCATGTACATAAGGGTTGCTCTGCTCCCTCCAAACTGGGACCAGGGATCCACTTTGGAAGTGTTGCCAGCTCTGCACTAAATTGCTGAGGAGTGGAGGAGGGCTCAGCCAGGGTGACACACGATATTACCATTTTAAGAAGCTTTTTTCTTGATTTGGTGCTCATCCTGTTACTGTAGTTCTTTAACTGTTTGATGGTGCTTTGAGAAAGATGTTTCTTTTAGTTATTTCTGGTTGTTCAAAGCTTCTGTAGGAGGACAGAGCCCTGAAGCTTCCCACTCAGCCATCTTGATTGGGCATGTATGTCAGGATTTCAAATAAGTTATTCAAATATGTTCAAGGAGCCAAAGAAAACCAGAGATACTAGAGGGAGTCTTTCAATCTGAAATAAAAGGATACTAGACAGTAACCTGTATACACATGAAGAAACAAGTAGCAATGGTAAAAGTTACTACATAGATAATATAAAAGATTGTCTAAAGGTATGTTTGTAACACTTTATTTCTCCTGTTTAAATTAACAGGCAATTGCATAAAAACAATTTGCAAAATTATAACAATTACAAAATCGTGCCCATGGACTTACAATGTATAAAAATGCATTTTTTCTGAAATAATAGCATAAAGGAGGGGAGTGAATGGAGTTGCACTGCAGAAAATTTTCTGTTACTATTCAAATAAATATAGTATTAGCCTGAATTAGAGTGTTATAAGTTAAAATGCTAATTTAAATCCTGAGGGCAACCACAATAAAATAACTATAAAATACAATAAATGAACAACAATGGAATTTTGATGGACAGAATAATGCCCCATAGATGCCCATATCCTAATTCCCAGAACCTGTGAATATGTTACCTTACATTGTAAAGGTGACTTTGCAGATATGATTAAGGATTTTGAAATAAGAAAATTTTCCTAGATTTTATTTGTGAGCCCACTGTAATTGCATTGGTCCTTGTAAGTGAAAGATATACATGAGAGAGTGAGAGAAGGAGATGAGAAAATGAAAGCAGAGGTCTGAGTGATAGAATTGCTGGCTTGAACATAGAAAGGGACCTTGAGGCAAGGAAAGTGGACACTCTCTAAAATCAGGAAAATGTAAAGAATGGATTTTCCCAGATGAATTCCAGAAGGAGCACGGCCTTGGTGGTACATTGATTTTAACTCAGTAAGACCCATTTCATACTTCCAACCTGAAATGTGAGATATTGTTTTTTTATCTATTTGTTTAATTTTTTACATCCGCAATATAAAAATAATGCTGCAACTAAAATGGCACAGTTGAAAATAATTTTAACACAAAATAAGGCAGTAATTGAGGAATAGAGAAACAAAGACTTAAGATGAATAGAAAACTAAATAGCAAACTGACAGACAAAAATCCTGCTGTACCAGTAATCACATTGAATACAAATGGTTAAACACGTCAATCAATAGGCAGTCAGAGACTGGCAGAACAACTTTAAAAATGATACAAATACATGTGAACTAAAAGGAAAATATATTGAATTCAAACATATAAAAAGACACAAACAGGCAAATTAAGAAATAAAGCGATATTATGAATATATACATAAGCATATCAACAAAATGTACATAAATGTTTCTCACTGGAGCAATGTATAGAAAAGTTTCTCACTGGAACCAAATGGAATTTATTTCCAGAATGCAAGTTGATATAACATACAAAAATCAAACAAGGTAATATACATATTACAAAGGACAAAAATCAAGTGATCAACTCAATAGATGCAGAAATATCATTTGATAAAATACAGCATGTTTTCATGAATAAAAAAAAAAAACACTCAAAGCATGAGAAGGACATCTACAAAAAACCCACAGTTAACATCACACTTAGTAGTGAAACACTGAATGATTTTCCCCTAAGATCAAAAATGAAACAAAGATATCTGATCACATCACTTTTATTTAGTATTGTACTGTAAATTCAGCCAGGGCAATGAGGCAGCAAAAGAAATACATGCATCAAAAAAGAAGAAGTTTGCCTAATCCAATTGCAGACTGCATGGTTTTATATAAAAATCTCAAGGATTACATTAATTAGAACTAATAAACAATTAGAACTAATAAACAAGTTCAGCAAAGTTGCAGGATACAGGATCAATATACAAAAATCAATTGTATTTCTATATACTAGCAGTGAACAACCCAAAAGTGAAATTGAGGAAAACAATTCATTTAAAATAATATCAAGAAGAATAAAATACTTACGAATACATTCAACAACAAAAACAACAAAAATTATAAGATGTGTACTCTGAAAACTACAAAGCACCTAAAAGAAATTTTAGAGGACTTAAATAAATGTAAAGAATCACATGTTAATGGATTAGAAGACATCTTGTTTAGATGTCAATTCACTACAAATTGATCTATACATTCAATGTCATCTCTATCAAAATCACAACTAACATTTTGAAAGAAAATGGAAAGTTGATCATAAAATTCATAATTTGTATGGAAATGCATTCAGCCCAAAGAGAGGTAAAAACAAACAAACAAACAAAAAAACTCTTGAAAAATAAGAACAAAAGTAGAAAGCTCACACTTCCTGATTTCAATGTTTATTACAACACTACAGTGAAGAAAATGGTGAGCTATAGACAAAGAAAAAAAAATCCGTATCAGTGGAATAGAATTGATAGTTCAGAGATAAATCCTTACATTTATGGTCAAATGATGTGATTAGGTGCCCAGATAATTCAATGGGGTAAAGAACAGTCTTTTCAACAAATGATACTATGGTAAGTGGGTATCCACATACAAAGGAATAAATTTGCACTGCTATCTTACATCCTATACAAAAATTAACTTAAAATGAATCATAGATCTGAATGTTATTGCTTAAAAAATAATCACTGGTCTTTAAGGAAATGCAAATCAAAACAATGAATTTCCACTCTTAAGGCCCACTAGGATGTCTATAAATAACAAGTCAGACAATAACAAGAGATGGTTTGGTGTAGATTAATTGGAGTCCTTTCACATGGAAAGTGAAATGGCACAGCCACTTTGGAAACCTGTTTGGCAGTTCCTCGAACAATTAAAGTTACCACATGCCTCAATAATTCTTCTCCTATACACATATCTGTGGTAGTGTGAAGCTGTTATGTACCCCAAGAAAAGGCCATGTTTTTTAGTCCATTCCTGTGGATGTAGACCTATTGTGGGTGGGACCTTTGGATTAGGTTATTTCAATTGAGATGTGACCTACCCCATTCAAGGTGGATCTTAATCCCCTTACTGGAGTCCTTTATAATAGGATTAAAGACAGTTAGAGACAAAGAAGCAAAGAGACTTTTCATAGAGAAAAGTCCCAGAGAAGCTTTAGAGAAGTCCTTTAAGCCATAGAAGTTCAGAGAGGAAGTCACCGAAGCCAGAAACTGAAACAATTAAACCCAGGAGGAACCAGCAGATACAGTCATGTGCCTTCCCATGTGACAGAAATGTCCCAGATGCCAGCAGCCTATCTTCAGGGGCTAGGTATCATCCTATTGATGCCTTGAGTTGGACATTTTCATGGCCTAAGTACTGTAAATTATTACAAAGTTAATAAATCCCCATTGTAAAAACCAGGCAATTTCTAGTATCTTGCATTCTGGCAGCTTTAGCAAACTGAAACAATATCCAAGAGAATTGAAAATATTAATCTACATAAAAACATATAGATGGATCTTCATAGCAGTATTATTCATAATAGCCAGAAAGTGGGAACAAAACAAATGATAATCAACTGATGAATGGATAAATTAATTGTGTGATATCCAAACAATAAGATATTATTCAGCAATAAAACAAAATGATACACTGATACATGCTACAACATGGACAGAACTTGAAAACTTTGTGCTAGGTGAAGGAAGCCAGTCACAAAAGTTCATATTGTATATAATTCCATTTATATGAAATGTCCATTTTAGGTAAATTTATAAAGACAGAAATTAGGCTAGTAGACGCCAGTAGCAGACAGTGGACATGAGATGTTAGAGCTAATGAGTTTGGGGTTTCTTTCTGAGTGGTGTAAATGTTCTAACATTTTATTATTGATACTTGCACGAGTCTAAAAATCATTGAATTTTACACTTAAATGAGTGAAATGTATGGTATGTGAATTATATCTGAACAAATCTATTACAAAACTCTAGTGTCTCTTACAGCAATTACATTTCCTAAATAGATAGATCTGAAAGAGTAGGAGGAGGAAGAAAAGCAGCAGGAGGGAGAGTATGTAGTATCTGCAGGTTTAAGGCAGTCCAAATTATAAAAGATGAATAATCAGGCATTTTAGTTTCTTTTATATTTATTTCAATCCTGTCTCAGTCTTCCAGGCTGCTGTAACAAAGACCACACCATGGGCTGGTTTATACAATGGAAATTTATTGGCTCACACTTTTGAGATTAGGATTAGTTCAACATCAAGTCTTCAGAATGACAATGCTTTCTCTCCAATGTCTGTAACATTCTGGTACTGGCTGCCAGTAGTCTTTGGGGTCCTTTGATTTGTGTCCCTGCCTCATTTCACATGATGTCCTCTCCATTCTCTCCCAGGTTCCGTTGGCTTCCAGCTTCCAGGTCCCCCAGTGTGGTTTGCTTTCACTGTGTAATCCTGATTAGTGCCCACCCTCATTCAGCTGGGCCAGACCCTTACTAAAGCAACATCTTCAAGAGCTCCTATTTATAATGAATTCACATATACAGGTCTGCAAAGACAAGAAAGTATGTTTTTTGAGGGGTATATAATTCAACCTATGACAATATCCCGTCTGATTAAATGCTTTAAAAACTATCACCAGACCTTAGCATTTCTCTAGAGGAAAGCAGCACACAGTGCTGTATATTTGGAGTAATTTATATGCATTATGCACAAATGCACACACACCAAATAAGTGTAAATTTTTAAAGTAATTTCATAATGTTATAATTATAAATGCTGTTAGATACCACAAAATTAAAATAAAATGCTTATGTGGAAATTTCTGTATAAAACATACTTTAGTCAGAGACATTCAAAATTAATAGAGGAGGAATAGTTAAACAAATTCCCATAAGACAACTGGCAAGCTACTTCATGAACATGTCACTTGATATCCTCATCTCACATCATACAAGATAAATTCCAAATTGATTAAACATTAAAATGCAAACATCAAATCTGAAAAAATATATGGGCAAATGAAAGGGCTCTATGGAAAGACAAGTGCTTTCTAACTGTGAAAAAGGGAAGTAAACACAAAAGATATTAACATTTTAAAAACAATATGGGTAACTAAAAATAATATAAACAAATTGGGGGTGATGTAATGTAACATTAAAGTGTTAAAATATTGAGTGTCAGGGAAATCATCTTATGGATACACTTAAAACCTAAAATAAAATTGAACAAATGGCTAATGGTCTTAGGAAATAAAAACTTACCCAACATGTAATTTTACAAATGCCATTTAAAGCACAAATTCTTTTTTCCTGCCACAGTAGAAAATACTGGGAGAATTTACAGTATAATCTAACTAAATTCAAATGAAACATGAACTTATTCTCATCTCTAACTGGTGAAAGTTATTTAGCCATAACATAATTGTCATACACTTGCATTTTAACATATGTCAAGCATATATGCTGTATTTAATTAAAAGTATAGTCTTGCTTATTTATCACAACAATCCTGTAATACTGGGCTATGAAGATTTCATTCAGAATATTGCAATAGTGAGGAAAGCATTAATGGAGACATCTGATAGCAAATGAGGGGAGCTGGGGTTTTACGGAAGCAGATACACGAGGAGGAAATCAGCAAGGCTATGGGAGTCATGAATGGTTGGAAGCTGGTCTCACGTGAATCATTGTTGAAAGATGGAGATGAGTTTTATCTCAGCATATATGAGAGTAGGGTGGGCCTTTATGGTTGGTTATTTCTCTGAACCCAAAAGCTTGGGGAGATTAATCAACCTTTGCTGCTTTCTGGGGGGATGGGTCACAGATAGTTTTCCATTGTCACACCTCAAATTTTACTGCATCCTGAATATAAAATAATTATAAAACTAAAGAACATTGAGAATTTCCATATTTTGAGTACTACTACTCCTTTTACTCCAGTTTTAAAATAGGGAGATAAGGGCACATAATAAAGTCAACTAAGTGCAAACATTTGGTCATTTGTGGAATTCAAGGTGTTTGTTGAAACATTAATCTATTTCATCTATCTAATCATTTAACTATTGTTTTATCTACAAAAATACACACATTAGGGTATCATACATCTATCATATATAGTGCCAGTGGCAAATAAATTGTCGCAATTATTTTTAAAAAGAATTTGATATTTTAGAATGGTCAAAAAATGCTTTCTCTGACTGAGTAATGGTACCCCTAAGTATCTGCACTGTATAACTTGTCCTTATGCAACAGGAGACACGTAAATGACAGCAGTACTAGTTATAATAGTAAAAAGAACAGTAAATTAACTGCAGACAAGCTGATACACATTTACAAAAAAGTGAATGAATGTGTTATCATTTATTTATGTAATGATCTATTGTACAACAGTAAAAATAAACATAGAACCATTAATATAGGTTCCTAATCTAATAGGAACAGACAAGATACTGAGGGTAATCTTGATGATATGAGAATGCTCAGGAATGACTATGGGTTGTTAATTTTATTGGGGTATGGTAGGAGCATATTGGAAGAAATGTGGTTATTTTAGGATATTTGTTTTTCTTATCCCTTTGTTTTGTTTTGCTTGAAATGTTTTTTTTTTAATTTTTGATAAAGTTTAAAAAAAGATTCCTACAAACATAATTTTAAACAAAAATACAAGTTTCACTTTCATATAAATGTATGTTTTACTCTATCTAGTTATCTGTCATTAGCAATCTACTTTGGTTCTAACCCAGAAATAGTTCACCTTCTACCCACCAGGGGACAATTGTAACACACCTGGAGACACTACTGATTGCCACTGGAAGGGTGCTACATACATCTAGTGGGTAGAGGTCAGCAATGCTGAGAAATGTGCTGGTGATAAGTAGTTAGGGATGCATTTCATTGTACTTATTATACCTCCCTCCTTTCATTTGTGTAAGTCAAATTTCAGTTTGTTTGGAATATTTTCTACAAAAATAAATATATTTAAAAATTAAATTTTTCCTTCAAACCATGAATAATGAGAGCTTTGTCCAGTAAGTTATTGGGTATCATTATTAAAAAATATTTTGAAATCATTTCAAATTTGCAGTTGTAAGAATAAAATCAAAGCAATGCAGAGAACTCCAATATACCCCCAACCAGATACCCAGATTTACCAATTTTTAATATTTTGCCACATTTGTTATCTCTCTCTCTTCTGTTTCATATCTAAACATTTGAAATCAGGTTTCATGTTCCTTGAACACTTAAAATTTCCATGTATATTTCCTAAGGGGAAAGAGATTCACTTATGTAGCCAACTATATTAAGTACAGTCATCTGTTTAAAGAAATTAAAAATTGAAATAAGCATATAATCTATATTCCAAATTTTTCACTTCTTCAAATAATGTCATTTTGAGCATTTCACCTCCATTATTAGATCCAGTCCAGGATCATGTTTTGCATTAAATTGTCATTGTCTCATTAGTCTTGCTCTCTTTTTTTGTAAAGTTGCTGGAATATATGTACAACACAGAATCTCCATCTCAACCACTCCCAAGCATACAATTAACTGGGATTAATCACAGTTACAATGTTATGGACACCCTCACCAACATCTGCTAAAAAAACTTTTCCATTATCCCAAACAGAAATCTTGTACCCGTTAACCCTCTATTGCTCCTCCTTCACCCCTACTAACTTGTATTTTACATTCTGTCTCTGAATTTGCGTGAGTGGAATCATACAATAGCTGTACTTTAATGCCTGATGTTTATTCAACAAGATGTCTTCAAGGTTCATCCATGCTGTAGCATGTATGAGAACTTCAATCATTTTGGGGCTGAATAATATATTGTATGAATATATATCTTTTTGTTAATAAACTCATCTGCTGATGAATATTTGGATTGCTTCCACATTTTGGATATTGTGAATAATGCTGCTGTGAACATTGGTGTACAAAAAGCTGTTCAAATCCCTTCTTTTAATCCTTTGGAGTATATGCCTAGAAGTGCAATTGCCAGGTCACCTGCTATTTCACGGTTTAACACTTTTGAGGAACAGCCAAGCTGTTTTCCACCAGCAATACATTAGGGTTCCTGTTTCTCTGCATCTCCACCAGCAGTTTCTTTTTCCCATTTTTAAAATAATAGCCATTTTAATGTGAGGTACTTTCTCATTGTAGTTTTGATTTGCATTTCCCTAATGTCTAATGATGTTAATCGTCTTTTCATGTGATTATTGGTAATCTGTATATTTCAAGAAATGTCTATAAAAGTCCTTTGCCCACTTTTTATTTTTTTATTTTTTTGTCTTTTTTTTGTTGTTGTTGAGTTGTGGGAGTTCTTTATATAGTCATGATATTAAACTCTTATCAGATATATGGTTTCCAAATATTTTTTTTCCAATTTGTAGGATGTCTTCTCACTTTCTTGATAATTTGCTTTGATACACAAAAGTTCTTTATTTCATTTCGATGAAGTCCAATTTTTTTTTCTGATCATGCTTTTGGTGTAGTATAAGAATTCATTATCTTATACAAGGTCCTGGAGATGCTTCCCTATGTTTTCTTTAGGAGTTTTATAGTTTTAGTACTTATATTTGGGTTGTTCATTTATATTATGTTAATTTGGTTTATGGTGTCATGCACAGTTCTACTTTCCTTCTTCTGAAGGTGGATATACAGTTTTCCTACCAGCATATTTTGAAGAGCCTATTCTTTCCCCATTGAGTGGACTTGTTGCCCTTGTCAAAAATCAATTGGCCACAGATGTGTGAATATATTTCTGGACTCTCAGTTCCATTCCATTGGTCTACATGTCTGTCCTTGTGCTGCTACCACACTGTTTTATTATTATTATTATTATTACTATAACTCTGTGATAAGTTTTGAAATCAGGAAATGTAAGTCCTCCAACTTTGTTCTATTTTTAAATTGTTTTCTCTTATTTGAGGCCCCTTGACTTTCCATATGAATTTGATGATTGGATTTTCCATTTTTGTAAAGAAGACTGTTTGAATTTTGATTGGGATGGGGTTGAATCTGTAAATTGCTTTGGGTAGTATTGATACCTTAAAAATATTTAATTTTCCAATCCATATACAAGGAATGACTTTCCGTTTATTTAGGTCTTCAAGTTCTTTTAGCAATACTTTGTAGATTTCTGTGTCTAAGTTCTTTACATCCTTGTTTAAGTATATTCCTAGATATTTTATTCTTACATTTGCCATTGTAAATGGAATTGTTTTCTTAATTTCCTTTTCATATTGTTCATCACTAGTGTATGGAAACACCACAGATTTTTGCATGTTGTTTTGTACCCTTCCACTTGGCTGCATTTTTTTACTAGCTCTAGTAGCTTTTTTGTAGATTCTTCAGGATTTTCAATATTTAGGAGCAGGTCATCTCTAAATAGGGAAAATTGTATTTCTTCCTTTCCTAGTTAGATACCTGTTATTACTTTTACTTGCTTAATTGTTCTGGTTAGAACTTACAGTACACTGTTTAATAGCAGTGGTGAAAGCAGGCACCTCCTCTTTTCCCGATCCTAGGGAGAAAGCTTTCAGTCTTTCTGCATTGAATATGATGTCATTTGGGTTTTTCATATATACCTTTTATCATGTTGAAGAAGTTTCTTTCTATTGTTATTTTTCTGAGTGTTTTTATCAAGAGGGGGAGCTGGATTCTTTCAAATGCCTTCTCTGCATCTATTGATCATCTCAATTATCCCCCGCCCTTCATTCTATTAATGTGGTATATTCATTGATTGGTGACTTTCTTATGTTGAACTGTCCTATTATTCCTGGGATAAATTCCATTTGATCATGGTTCGTAATCCTGGTAATATGTTGTTGGATTAAGTTTACTGGAATTTTGTTAAAAAATTAACATCAATATTCATAAAGGTTATTGGTATATAATTTTCTTGATATCCTTATTTGGCTTTGGTAGTAGGATGATGCTATGGTCACAGAATGAATTAGTAAATCTTCCCTCCTAAATTTTTTGGAAGGGTTCTAGAAACACTGGCTTAAATTCTAATTTGAATATTTGGAAAATTCCCCATTGAGCAAGTCTAGTACTGGAATGATGAAAGTGCTCTGAGACCAGTGGTTCTGCCATCGATTGTTTGTCATTTAAAGTTTCTATAGAGGAATGGGAACCTGGAATATCTCATTTTGCCAATCTGGAGCATGGCAATCCACCAATTTGGTGATGTCACTCCCCCAACATTGTTTTTGGTGATGTCACTCTCCCAACATAATGTAATTTATCAATTGTCCTAGAACTATTTACTGAGTATTCTGTCCTTTCCCATTTCTTTGCAATGGTCACTGTGTCATATAACAAGTGCAATATATACATGAGTCTATAGCTTAGCTCTCTATTCTGTTCAGCTAGACATTTCCCCCCATAACTGTAAAAATGCCACCGTGTTTTATCATTGTATCTTTACAGAACCTTTTGTTATCTTACAAGACAACTCCGCCATCTGCATTTATTATTCTTTAAAAACTGTCATGGTTTCCTTTGTCTTTAGGTCTTCATTAAAATTTTAGAAAATCCATTAAGTTACATGTAATATTCTTGGATATTTGGTAGAAGCTGTGTCAGTTCTTTAGACCACTTCAGGAAGAACTAACATCTTTATAGTGTTGAGTCTTTCTTTAAAATATAATACAATTTTTCTTTGCTTATGATTTATTAATTTTCTCTTCATAAATAGTTACAATCTATACCAATATGAATCTTATGTAATATGTATTGTAATTATGTTAAGCCATTATTAAAAAATTTATCTTCTATCTTTTTCAATTACATTTTCCATTTGCTTTTATCCAGTGTTAGGTATTCAACTATCTACCCCAGAAAGACATGTTCTTAATTTTAATTGATTCCTGTGGTTGTGAACCCATTGTAAATAGGACTTTTGATGGGGTTACTTCAGTTAAAGTGTGGACCAACTGAATCAAGATAGGTCCTGATCTTATTACTGGAGGACTTATAGAGAAGCCCACAGAGAGAGAAAGCCATGAGAAGTAAGAAGCTGAAAGTCAGTGGAACCCAGAAGAGAAAGGAGAGGACATCACAATGTAACAGTCAATGATTCGAAGATCACTGGCAGCCAACCCCAGCGTGCCACAGTCTCCAGGGAGAAAAATCACCTTAATGATGGCTCAATTTTGTACTTCTAGTCCCAAACAATGAAGCAATAAATTCCCATTGTTTAAACCAACTCATTTTGTGGTATTTATGAAAGCAGCCAGGAAACTAAGATACTCAAAAATTCAATATTCTAAATATTGATCTGTATCAAGCAAAATCTCTAAATATTATGAAATTAAAATTAACTGATTTATGAATTTTTTGGCTTTGAATATATAAAATGTAATCATCTGTAAAAACTATAATTTGATCATTCCTTCATAATTCTCACATATAATTTACTTATACTCTTTTATCTCAAGTCACAACCTATAATAAAGTCTAGAACCACCACTAAAATAGAAGTTGTAATTGCTGGCATCATTTGTTCAAATTCTTAAAGGTGATGAATTTAGCCACTCACCAATGTACACAATTTTTCCATAAAATTTATGTAGCTTTCCTTCATCAGTTTAAGGACTATACTTTTCATCCTAGCTTATTAAATTTATTTACCAAGAATAGATGTTGAATTATATTGCTTTGGCTAAGATAATAAGTGTTTATCCTTTAATTTATTAATGCAGTGATTTGCATTAGTAGTTTAATAATAAGCCATCCTACAAATCCATCTTGATTATGATATATTATCACAATTTAATACTTTGGCTTATTTGGCTGATGTTTTGTTTAAGGCATTTGTATGTATGGAGGTGGACTATAATTTCCTTTCTTTCAGTGTCCTTATTTGTTTCTGTTGTGGTTATTTTAGTCTCCCAAAATAACTTATTAACTTATAGAACATTCTTTCCAGAATTTTGGTATAATTTACTTAAAAGTTTTACTTGAATATTTATTTTTGAGGTATGATAAATAATAGTTCCTTATGTTTAATACTTTTAGGAATATCCATATATTTTAATCAAGTTTTTGTGGTAATTTGTTTCTAGAAAGTTGTTCATTTCAGTTAAATTGTAAGATTTTTCTCATGGTTATTCACAGTGTTTTCTTATTTCTTTTTGAAATTTGAAGCACCTGTAATTATCAACTCTTTTCCTTTCTAATATTTTTAAGCTGTGCTTTCTATTCTGACTGAGCTTTCTATTTTATCTTTCCAAAGCTTAATCATATGTGCAATTCATTTCAACCTAGTAACTTTTGTATTTTTGATATACATTATTGTTAGCAATTGTATCTATCTAATTGCATATTTGTACCTAGTTTATTAATTTCTATTTTTATTAGGATCACATGTTTTCTTTTCCCAATATATTTTTTTATTTTCCATTGTTTTCTTTAATCTTCTTCCTTTTGATATTTAGCTCATTAATTTTATGATTTTCATCTTCCTGGTTGCATGAACATAAAGGCCAAATGACAATTGAATTCATGTGTAATACAAGTCTTACCCAGTAGTAAACCTCAATAATGATTTTTAAATGAAAAAAGAAAGGAGTTACAGCATATGCTAAAGCAGTATCATGCAGGCACAGATTTGTCACACAAATCTTGGGTTTGGAGTGTCTGAAGAGCAATAATGGTGTGTGGTTCAAAGTAGCACAAATCTTACAGGCCAGACAAGCCTATTGTGGCCATGTATCTACCTTACTTAAATGCTGATTTATTTACAACAAACCATCTGTGTGCACCCTGCTAAGGCATTCCTAGGTGTGTAGTCTTTACAACAGAATCCCATCAGTCCTCATTTATAATTTAAACAGTAAATTCTGTAAGTTGGTTGTGCTGGTTTGAATGTATTATGTCCCCCAGAAAAAGCCATATTTTTTGATGCAATCTTGTGGGGCAGACGTATTAGTGGGGATTAAGTTGTAACGTTTGGATTAGGTTGTTTCTGTGGAAATGCTCCCCACCCAACTATGGGTGATAACTCTGATGAGATATTTCCATGGAGGCGTGGCCCCACCCATTCAGGGCGAGCGTTGATCAGTGGAGCTGAAAGTGACATTTTGAAGAGGACTATAGCCAAGAGGGACACTTTGAAGAAAGCACAGGAGCTGTAGATGAGAGACAGTTTGAAGACAGCCATTGAAAGCAGACTCTTGCTCTGGAGAAGCTAAGAGAGGACAAATACCCCAACTGCAACTGACAGTGACATTTTTGAGGAACTGCAGCCTAGAGAGGAACGTCATGGGAGAAAGCCATTTTGAAACCAGAACTTTGGAGAAGACACCAGCCATGTGCCTTCCCAGCTAACAGAGGTTTTCCGGACACCATTGGCCAGCCTCCAGTGAAGGTAGCTGATTACTGTTGTGTTATCTTGGACACTTTATGGCCTGAAGACAGTAACTGTATAACCAAATAACCCCCCTTTTATAAAAGCCAATCCATCTCTGGTGTTTTGCATCCCAGCAGCATTAGCAAACTAGAACATTGGTATTTCTGAGATGTTTGTTTAGCTGCAAAATTGCTTCAGGCATCTTAGATTTGGAGGCTCTGGTGCAGGCCATCTGTTAACCCCCCTTCTTATTATTATATTTTACCTTCTAAATACCACTGTCAGTCCTAAAAGTTTTCTTGTGCAATATCTTTTCTGTACATTTTTTCTTGTACCCTGAACATAGCCTCCATAAAATTTCTGCTTCATAAATCTTAAGGTTGTCCATATTTGTAAGTATTTATGTATGTGGGGCTTAATTTAAGATACATTGAAAACAACCATTTTTTTAAATGAAACAAAGTTGGTATGTAGTTATTATATTAAACATTACTAATTATATTTGCAACTTACTAAGAATACTATTATGTTTTCCTATAAAACTGGACAAAAGTCAAAAGCCATGTTTGTCTCCCACAACTTACTGATCTACTAAAAAATATTTCATACATTTTAATGATATATTTTTTGCCATGTATGTTTTATAACTGACATATTTCTATCATCAATAAAAAGATACATATGTTTTATTGCATTATATTTTATTTGACATTAATATTGCAATTCCTTAATTTTTGTATTAAGGCAAAATTCACTTAACATAAAATCATCCATATTAAAATGTATAATTCAGTGGCATTTAGTACATTCACAGTGATATGGCACTATCACTTCTAACTCGTTCAAAAACATTTTCACTACCTCAGAAGAAGACTCTATTCCATACCCACTGGGTAGTCACTCCCAATTCCCTTCCCACTCCATCTTCCTGAGACCCTGGCAACTCCTAATCTGCCTGCTGTCTCTACAGATTGAACTATTATGGATACTTCTTACAAACAGAATCACACAATTTGTGACCATTTGTGTCTTGCTTTTTTTAACTTAGTGTAATGTTTTTGAAATTTATCCATGTAGTAGCACATTTCAGTCCTTCACTCCTTTTTATGGCTGAATAATATACCATATATATATTAAATTGTTATATTTATATTTATATAAATATATATATATGTTTATATATTCATCAGTTATGGATATTGGGTTGTTTCCATTTGTGAATTTGGTTGTATATGAACGTTTGTGTACAAGTTTTTGTTCGAATGCATGTTATCAATTTTTTTGAGTATATATCCCAAATGAAGTCATCAGCAAGGCGGTGCTTTCTCCATGAAGACTGCAGGGTTCTGGGGCTGGCTGCTGACAATTCTTGAGAACTTGGTGTTTCTGTCACATTGTAATGCACATGCCAAACTCTTTTCCATAGCAGAAACACCATTGTGAAATCCCAACAGCAATTTACGACGGTTCAGATTTCTCCTCATCCTCTCTGACATTTGTTACTTTCCTTTTTACTCCTATTAATTTTTGTTACAGTATACTAGTGGGTGTGAAGTGGTATCTCATAGTAGTTTTATTTTGCATTTCCCAAATGACTAATTATGTTGTGGTAGGTTGAATTATATGCCCCAGAAAGAAAAAAAAATGTAATTAATCACAATTCATTTGTATAGGTGTAAACCCATTTGTAAACAGGACCTTATCTTTTTAAAGTCCTGTTTTTAGTTAAGATGTGTCCCACCTGGATGAGGCTGGGCCTTAATCCTATTACTGGAAGCTTTCTGAAGGCAAAGACACATAAAGGAGCAGAAGCTGGTAGTCAACAGAACCAGAAGAGAAAGGAAGAATTCAACCACGTGCATTAGCATGTGAAAGAAAATCCAAAGGCCCAAGGATCCCCAGCAGCCATCCCCAAAACATGACAGTCTTCAGAGAGAAAGCACTATCTTGCTATTGCCTTGACTTTGGACTTCTCCTGGTCTCAAAACCATGAACCAACAAATTCCAATTTTTTAAGCCAACACATTTCATAGTATTGTTGATCACAGCCAGGAAACTAAGATAGATGAAGATAATCTTTTTATGTGCTATTTGAAAATCTTCAGAAAAATGTCTATTCAAGTTCTTTGCCCATTTGAATTGTTAGCCTTTTAGTTATTGAGGATTTTAGAGTTGTTTATATATTCTGTATATATGTATATATTTATCTAGTACATGTCTTGCATCTGTTTTCTCTCATTTTTAGGTTGCCTTTTCAATATTTTGAATTGTCCTTTGATGGACAGAATTATTAATTTTATGAAGTCCCATTTATCACATTTTTCATTTCTTATGCTTTTGATGTTATATCTATATTCACTGCCAAATTCTACACCATGAAGACTTAAATATGTATTGTTTTAAATATGTGTTGTTTTACCACTATGTTTCCTTCTAAGAATCTTATAGTTATATTTCTTATGTTTAGGGTTTTGAACCATTAGGATTTAATTTTTGTATAGAGTGTGAGGTAGGATCCATCTCCATTCCTTTGGGTGTGGCTATCCAGTTTTATAGGCACCATTTGTTGAAAAGAGCATTCTTTCCCTATTTGAACTTGGTTCCCCTGTTGGGTGGAAAGCAGGGACTATAAGTGATGAACTTAGATGCTTCTCTGAGGAGATTTCCAAGCAAAATGTGGAAGGCATGGCCTGGTGTGTCTTGCTACACACAGAAAAATGCAAGAAGAAAGAGAAAACTTGAGAAACACACTTAATCAAAAATGAACTAACACTTTATGATTTGGGAAATACTCAGCCTATCCATATAGTTTGCTCTGTAGATGGGGCCAGATGTGGGGCTGGACAGCCATTTGCTAAAGAGATTAGACCTGTGGCCCCCAGATCCAATCAACCACATCATCAGAAGCTGGGAATGGTGATGCTGTTATCCTGGAATAATCTGTGGAGGAACCTGTGATTGGGTATTTTGGGGTTGCTGCCCCATGGGCCTGGAGAACAGAGCATGAAGCCAGAGAGATTATTCTTGGTCCTTGAAATAAAATGGAATTTCTCCTGCTGTGTTGTGAACTTGCTGTAGACCAATTGACTCTTTTTTCCTTCCAATTTCTCCCTTCGAGAATGGGAATATCTATCATATGACTGTTCCACCATTTTATCTTAAACACAGCTAATTTGTTTTACAGTTTCTTAGGTTCACATTTGGAGAGAAAATTTGTCTCAGGATGTGTCATATCCTGAGCCTCACCCATACCTAACTTAGGTGACTTGGAAGGTGCCATTTTGGACTTAGAATTGATGCAATGATAGGTTAAGATTTTGAAGGACGTTGGGATGGGGTGAATGTATCTCATATATGAGAAGGGCATGAGTTTGAAGAGGCAGAAGGAGGAAGGTTATGGGTTGAAGTGTGCCCCCCCCAAAGATGTGTTTAAATGCTAGCTCATAATCTCATTATCCTATTTGAAATTGTATCCTTGAAGCTGTAATAGGATAAGATGATGCCAAAGTGGATTAAAGCAGGCTCTAACACAATACGACTGGTGTCCTAATAAGAAGGGAAGAATTGCACACAGATAGACACTGAGGAGAAGATCATGTGAAAATGGAGGAGACAGAGAATGGAATGATTCATCAACAGGTCAAGGACCACCAAAGACTGCTGGTAAGTTCAGAAACCAGGGAAGAGGTACATATTAGTTCCTAGCACTGTTTGAGGGAGCATGGCCCTGCTGATAGCTTAATTTTGGACTTCTAGTCTCCAGTACTATGAAACAATAAATATGTATTGTTTTAAGCCACCTGTTTTGTCATACATTTTTTATGGCAGCCCTAGGAAACTGAGACATAAACCATGATTTCCATTCTGGTAATTTTTCAGATTACCTGAGAGACATACTACTGTTGATATTTTAAGGAGGAGCAGACTGCACAGGAGAGATTTCTGCATTCTATGTGGTTATAAATCATGATGGTATAAATCATAATGTTAAGCAAGATGCCTATGTGTGATGGAAATCATCATGGCCACCGGCCCAGTGTGTTATAGGTTAATCTGCTTCTTTTAGTATGACAAATGGAAATGTGGCTGGGATTTATTTGAATGCAGTGGAAATGAAATGCAGACATATTCAAGGAAGATATATTTGGGTGTGAGTTTGGAGTCCAAAAAACAGATAATTCCAATCCATAGACAAGCATGGAAACTTTATGGGAGGCCAAATGGCTCACCCAGAGAGAGCTTATTTGAAAGAATAAATCTAGTTGACAGTGTCATGGAGCACATCACATTTTGGGGTACAGAGGATTGGGTGCACAAGCCATACAACAACCACATATATGATGGCTTCATTCACATTGGCCTTGCTGCCACAAATATTCTGCAGTGATTTATGAGTGGTGTTCTAGTTTGCTGATGCTGCCAGAATGCAAAACACCAGAGATTGATTGGCTTTTATAAAAGGGGGTTTATTTGGTTGCACAGTTACAGTCTTAAGGCCATAAATTGTCCAAGGTAACACATCAGCAATTGGGTACCTTCACTGGAGGATGGCCAATGGTGTCCAGAAAACCTCTGTTAGCTGAAAAGGCACGTGGCTGACATCTGCTCCAAAGTTCTGATTTCAAAATGGCTTTCTCCCAGGATGTTCCTCTCTAGGCTACAGTTCCTCAAAAATGTCACTCTTAGTTGCACTTGGGGTATTTGTCCTCTCTGAGCTTTTCTGGAGCAAGAGTCTGCTTTCAATGGCCATCTTCAAACTGTCTCTCATCTGCAGCTCCTGTGCTTTCTTCAAAGTGTCCCTCTTGGCTGTAGCAGCTGGCTCCTTCTGTCTGATCTTATATAGTGCTCCAGTGAACTGATCAAGGTCCATGCTGAATGGGTGGGGCCACACTTCCATGGAAACTATCCAATCAGAGTTATCACCTACAGTTGGGTGGGGCACATCTCCATGGAAACACTGAAAGAATTCCAATCTGATCAGCACTAAAATGTCTGTCCCACAAGATTGCATCAAAGAATATGGCTTTTTCTGGGGAACATAATACATTCAAAGCAGCACAGGTGGTACGAAGGATATCAAGTCAGGCTGAACTAACATTTGTGATGCTTGGTCATCATGATGAATTCATTGCTAATCTAAATAGAGATGCTGGAGGAAGCTCTCCTACAGAAGACTGACTGGTTAGAAAATGGCATTAAGAATAATACAACCCCAGTTGAATGGAAAATAAAATAATAACAGTAATGAAACATCACTGCCATTAACAACTTTGGAACTGGCATGTGCCCTCAACTAGGCAAAGCCTTTTGATATTTTAACCACCATAGAATATGATGTCTTTAAGAATCAGTGGATAGAAATCTTTTAGAAGACAAAAGTAAAGGAAAAGTTTCATGGGAAAACTTTGTTAAACTTACATTATGCAAAGATGTCACAGAACATCTGTTCTGGCTTAAATCTAATATGTACCCCAGAAAAAAATCATGCTCTTTTAATCCAGTTTGTGGGTGTAGAATTATTATAGGTGGGATCTTTTGATTAGGTTTCTATGGAGATGTGACCCATCCACTGTGGGTAGGACCTCTGATTAGATTATTTCCATGGAGTGTGACTCCACTCATTCAAGGTGGGTCTTGATTAGTTTACTGGAGTACTTAAGGGAGCTCAGGGCCAACATGGACCCTGATGCTTATAGAGGACATATCAATGCTAAGCTAAGAGAGGAAGCCCAAAGTTTTCCCCAGAGAAGCTGAGAGGGCCCTCACACACTTAGAAAGAAACACCCTGGGAGAACAAGCAAGGGTGCATGGGAACTGAGAGACAGAAGCCAAGAGAGTCAGAAGCGCAGAAATATTTTGGAGAAAGCCATTTTGAAACCAGAACCTGGGAGAAAAGGACCAGCAGATGCCAACCACATGCCTTCCCAGCTGACAGAGGTTTTCTGGATGTCATCCTTTCTTCAGTGAAGGTATCCTCTTATTGATGCCTTAGTTTGAATGCTTTTATGGCCTTAGAACTGTAAATTTGTAACCTAATAATAAACCCCCTTTATAAAAGCCAATCCATTTCTGGTATTTTACATAATAGCAGCTTTAGCAAACTGGAACAGCATCATTCTTCTCTAATGCCCCATTTACCATGAATTTAAAAAAAAAAAAATCCTTGCTTGTGTGACAGATTATGGTTGGATAAAGAAACATCACTGTGCCATCCATATTTTGGTAAAGGGTAAATATTTTGTGATAGTACGTGAAAGTTGTGTCTATACAAACCTATACCATGATATCTGGGATATGGCTATGCCTCCAAATCAGATGAAATTCAACATTTATTAAAGAATATGTTGTAATCACTACTGCAGGCCCTGAAAATAAGTGGCAAATAGGAAAAGGTCACTTTTGAAGGAATGGAGAAGGACATGGTAATAATTTTGATCAATGTATAATATACCCTCCTCTAACAGTGTTTTAACGTAACAAAGGGTTTGATAGTTGATTGATTGAATTAAATTAAAATGCAAAAATTGATGCCTGGTTTGAGAGAATACTTTGGGAAGTTCAGTTGAAGACCTCACTTCATGTAATACTGACAAAAACTATTTGCAGAAATGGAAGTGAATTTGTACTTAAAGTATTAATATACTTTTTAATTCACCCACCAATATATTTTGAAAGTTTTGGATAGCAGTGTATGATGGAGGAAAGGAAAATTTGAGTTGATAAAAGAATATCAAAAGACTTGCTCTGATTAATACGTTCTGTAGAGGAAAGTCCTATTCCCATTGGGTTTTAAAATCCTTATGATTGTCCAAGTATTGGTATGATTATTACATTGTATAAAGTATTGCATAACATGCTGGAAGAAAAATAATGGAAAGCTATCTGAGAAATATATTGGAAGTGATACTAAAAAGCTAGCAGAAAGATGGGAAGAAGGATGCATGATCAGGTTGCCTGCAACTGTTTTCTCTCGTTACTGGTGGATGCTTCGGATGCTTCTGGGAAAGACAACAAAGTTGACTCATCTAAGCTTCTTGTAAACAAGTTAATTACAGATGTCCTGGTAAATATATTAATGGTATTTGCCTGGAAAGCAGTCTTTGTCAAATGCTTTTGGGTACATGTCCATATTTTATGATTTTTTTATTGGAAACAGATTTAAAAATGAACTTACAAATGAATCAGTTCCTCCAAAGTGTCACGTGAGCTGTGTAACTATCTGGATTTAAAAACGAAGATATTTCATATGTTGGTATGCTCCCTACTATGAGAGTATTTTGTCCTTACTCAGTGATTTCATCCATGTTCCTGGGCTGTGGAATGCATGTCCACATGGATGCAAGAGGCTAGGTTGCCAGGAAACTGTCTCTGATATTTTCCTGATTTCTCTGTCCTGCTTAATTACTTTTGCCTTTGTGATTATTAGTAAAGCTTAATAGCTAAATGGGCTCTCTGATTTGAGGGGTGAAATAGTATAATGTCCAAACAAGAGTGTATAAACAAGACATATATGTGTAGAATATAATATCCATCATGTATTAATTTCCTACATGTATTTGAGTCTATTTCTATCCAATATTTTAAGTTTATCTCAGTTTTTAAATAATTCATCTGTTGTACCATACTACATTAATTACATGGTTGGATATGCTTCCCTGTCTTTAGTTATTTTATTTTTAAATTTTCATTACCATACTTTTATGCATTTTTGACTAATTCAGAAAATATCTTAAATGTCTTCAAATATAAATTCTGTTGGATATAATTGGCATTGCATTAATTTATAAATTAATTTACAGCTTTACAGCTAATTCTCAATTTTAAGTATTAGATTAGACAAAATCTGTTATGACTCTCAATTTTAACCAGTCTTCTTTTGTTCAATAAATTTTATAGAATGTTATTATATGAGTAATATGCCATATATATATATATAAATATATATATATGTATGCTGCTCTTTAGCATTGTTTTTGGAATTCCACTTACATCTTAAACTATTTTTAATTAAGGGAAGAGAATTTGATTGAAATACAGAGTTTACTGAACTTTCTTAATATTTTTAGCATCATTAGTTGATTATCATGGTTTTTCTATAAATAAATAATTACTAGCAAATAATTACAATTTATAATGTTTCTCCCTTACAAATTTTCATACTGTTAATTATGTCTGCTTTTCTAAATCAATTGGTTAATCCTACAAGAAAAAAAGGCAATTCTATGATAACAGATACTTGGTCATTTCTGATGATTGCCAACAAAAATATTTCTTCTATTTTATCACTAAATAGGCCAGACTTTCAGATGTAGTAATTGCATAGCAAATGTCATTTATTTTCTGGCTTAATCAGAATTTTTTTTGTTTTAATTGGTATTTGATTGTGTATTGATTGTTACAAATTTCTTTTCAAACTACATTCATATAATTGAATACTTCTCTTAAATTTAACAAATACTACAAATTAGATGAATTGATCTTATAATATTGAATCTCATTTGCATGCATAGAAGAAATGTAACTAGTTCTTGATCTATCAAGCTACTCAAATATTTGCATTAATAATGATTTATTTTATAATTTCGCATTATATTAATAATTGAATGTAACCATCATTACTGATTGCATGTTTTTTCTTTAAAAGATGTAATAAAGTGTTTCTACCAGCTTTATAAAAAGCATTGGGAAACTTTTCCCTTTAGAATATATTGAGGGACAATGTAACCCATTTATGTGAACCAATGTAGAATTATGAGAACTTTTACAATGCTTCAGACCAAATTGTGATGATTTGAATATTGTAAAGGAAAAGAATTCACAATTAATAGTAATATTAGTCTTTCAGACACACTTAAAAATTGTGAAACTTGATTACATGTTAATTGATGAAAATATACATGTAGAAGAGCTAGATATACACTAGCAATACTCTTTTAAAGAGTGTTTTGGTATTTAATAAAATGTAATGTTTAAGAAAAGATTATAGCTAGATCACATACCTCATAATAAGAGACTCTTTTCTGTTTTTATTAAGAAAACTCAGTGTAATTGCAGAACAGATTCTAATACTGTCTTCTAAAATAAAATCACAAAAGATAAAAAACAGAAATTATTTTTAAAAGAATGAAATAGAAAGACTAAGTTAATATTTAGCATTATTTTACTTCTTTTAATTATTGACCTGACATATTTTTTCAAAGGAAAAACAAAATCATGAACCATAAAGAATGTTTTTGACTGAATAATAGGGAAAAATTCACCCAAAACTAAATAGTAATCTCTTCCTACCTTATAACAAGATTTAAAATGATCTAGAGATTTCCAATTAATTTAGCCATTAGCCAGAATAAAGTTCAAGAATATTTATAAAATCTATGCATTATCAAAAAAGATAAAATCCATAATGTCTGCATTCAGAGACAGAGAAAATATAATCCATCATTAGAGAAAAATCTATTATTTAAAATTGACTCAAAATGGCATAAATGATAGAATTAGAATGCAAGTATATTATGCCATTATTATCAATAAAATAGAGGAATAAGTGAGCAGGTAAACTGGAGAAACAGAACCAAAGTGAACTTATAGAAATGGAAAATTCACTCTTCAGGATCGAAAGTAGTTTGACATTTCAGAAGAAAAGATTTATAAATGTAAAGATACAGCAATAGAAACTATTCAAATTGAAAAACATGGGTAACAAGTTTGGAGATAATTGTCTAGGGGACATCAAGCAGTCTCCGAAGAACGGTGAATGTAGACCAATTTTTTTACTAAATTTGATTGAATTTAGGAACCCACAGATGTGAGATACTCAACAAACTATGAGCAAAAAAAATCAGTAAAAAAATATGTTCCAAGTCATATCATAATTACTATTTTAGACAAAAGAGAAAATGATACAAAGATAATGTTAAAAATGGCTAGCAAAAAAAAAGCACATTATATAAAGAGGAACAAAGTAAACAATAACATGGGCTTCTTGTTATTAAAAAAAAAAAAATTGCAAGCCAAAAGACATTGGATCACAATTTTTCAAAAGTAAAGAATGACATGCCCGATCAAAATATCTTAAAAATACAGGTAGAATCAGAAATCCATATGAAGAGATACAAATCTCAAATCAGACTTTATACAATATACATGTAGTAGCTCAAAATGCATCATAACAAAGTAAATTTTAAAACTTTAAAATTTCTAGAAAAAACATAAAGGAAATTTTTGTGATCCTCTGTAAGGTCAAGATTTCTTAGTTATTACACCAAAATCATGGTCCACAAAGAAAAAAAAAAAAAAACATGCATTTGATGTTGACAGAACTAATTATTTCTTATTTTCAGAAAACACGATTAAGAGAATGAAAAGACAAGGACATATTGTACAAACATATTTGCAAAACCTATATCTGATAATGAATTTTCTCCAGAATATATAAATCACTCAAAAATTCAATAAGAAAAAAAACACAATTCTTCCAAGCTGTAAAAATTACTGAACAAATACATCACCAGAGAAGTTATTTAGATGACAAAAAAAAAAAAAAAAAAAAAACTACTCAACATACTCAACATCATTAATTATTATAGAAATTCAAATTAAAACCAAGACACACTAATTAGATGTATCAAACAAGAAATTAGTGAGAATGTGGAGGAAACGAAACTCACATATACTTCTGGGGGGAATATAAAATGAATGATTAACCACTTTGGGAAACCATCTGGAAATTTTTTAGAAACTTAAACACATACCTTCCTTATGACTCCTACATATTTACCCAAGACAAATTAAAGTATTTACCCATATAAAGATTTGTGCATGAAGCATCATAGAAACTTCATTTGTAAAAGCCTGAAATTTAAACATTTAAAGGTCGATTAGGAGGTGAATGGATAAGCAAATTGTGGTGAATTCATAGCATCAATAAAAATGAATGAACCATTGACATGGGACAATATGAATAGATCTCAAAACTACTCTGAGAAAAAATCAGATTAAAAAGAGTACATAGGTATGATCGCATTTATGCATTTTTATATAATTATAGAATATGCAAACTAATCTGTAATGAGAAAAAGCACAGCAGATGTTGCCTTGGGCTTGGGAGTAGTGACAAAATATAAGGAGAAATGGAAATTTGGGATTACAGCTCACAATAAAATTTATTCAGTATAGATGGATATGTTGATCGTCCTGGTTGTGGTGAAGTGTTCACAGATCTATGCATAAGTCAAAATGTGGCATATTATACACTGTGGTGGGTTGAATAATGCCCTCCCCACTCCCCCACCCCCTCAGCCCCTCACCCCCACACCCACCCCCGGTTCATGCCTTTTTGAAACCTCAGAACGCGAGCTTATTTGGAAATAAGCCCTTTGAAAATGTGATTAGTGAAGTTCAATGAGGCTGTACTGAATTACTGTGGGCTCTAAATCCAATGACAAGCATCCTGATAAGAAGAGGAGTGAACACAGAGATACACACCCAGCAGTACCTGTCATGTGAAGACAGAAATAAAGATTGGACTGATGCAGCAAAAAAGCCAAGGAACACCAAGAGTTTCTGGGAGTTACCAGAAGCTTAGAAGAGGCCAGGACAGACTCTTCCCGAAAGCTTTCCAAGGAAGCATGGCCCGACTGACACCTTGATTGTGGTCATCTGTCCTCCAGAACTGTGAGAGAATAATTTTCTGTTGTTTTAAGCCACTCAGTTTGTGGAGGTATTTTGTTATGCCACCCTAGAAATCTAATACACATACTTTAAATATGTATAGATACTGTATATCCATTATGATTCAATAGAGCTGTTAAAATTAATCAGCGAGCTCTTCCATTACAACACATCAACTAAATTTTCTATTAACTGTTAAGTATGTTTATTTAGACAGTTTTCCTGTGGTAGGTATAGATTAATTGGTAATTTATATTTTTTTATATTTTGATCATAATCTACCTATGATTCTATGACTTTTCTCAAAATTATTTTAGAAATTGACACCAAACAAAGGCTGTTGTTTAGTACATTTCTAGAGGCTACATTATATTTGTTGCATGTATTTGTATATGTCTGGGATTCTCAATTCCTATGTGAGTTCCTGACCTATATCATTTTCCTTCTGCTTGAAGAATTTATTTAAAAAAAACAAAACAAAACATTTCTTTGGGACATTTCTTCTGGCTATGAATTCCCACAGTTTTTGTTTGTCTGAAAGAGTGTATATTTCTCCTTCACTTTTTAGGGATCATTCACTGGCTGTAAAATTCTAGTTTATTGTTTCTTTTCTTTCAAAATTTTATGTATTTCTCTCCCTCCTCTTCTTGATTGCAAGTCTCTGATGAGAAATCGGCTGTAATTCTTATTTTTGCTCCACTATAGTAAAGTTTTTGTCCCTTGGTTTCTTTCAAAATATTCTTTGTATTTGTTTTTCTACAGTATGAATATGATATACCTAGAGGTTGTTGGTTTTGTTCTGTTTTCTGGAATTTGTCCTGCTTGTCATTCTCTAGGCTTCCTTTAATTGAGGGTTAGGTCTTTATGATTAATTTTGGAAAACTTTCAGTCATGATTAGTTCAAATATTGCCTCTGCTCAATTCTGTCATTCTTGTCTGCCTGGCATTCCAACTGCATGTATGTTACAACTTTTGAAATTGTCCCATACTCCTTGGATATTCTGTAGTGATGAAGATGATGATGGTGGTGATGATGATGATAACTATTCTCTTCATATTTCACTTGGATAAGTCTCTGCTGACCTATCTTCAAGCTCAGTGTATCTTTTCTTGGCCATGTCTCGTCTACTGATAAGCCCATCAAAGACATTGTTCAATGTTATTAGCTTTTCATTTCTAACTTTATTTATTTTATTTTCATATTAGAGTCGGCATACCTCTTTTACATTACCAATCTGTTTTTCATGCTGTTTGTATTTTTCACTAGAGCCCATAACATATTAATCTTAGCTAATTTAAATTCCCTATCTGATAATTCCAACATGTATGTCATACTTGAGTTCGGTTCTGATGGTTAGCTTTGTCTCTTCAGAATACATTCTTTCTTGCTTTGGAACATGCATTGCATTGGGGAAGAAATGGTATAAAAGAATAGTACATATATGACTATAAAATTCTTAATAGTTGAATAGTTAGCAGTTGAATAGTTACACATCCTATAGGTATTAAAAAGATATGAATTGGATATAATTAGAAAAACTGCATGTGAACAGATATTAAAACACAGATGAAATGAAAAAATGCATATATCTGAAAAAGTCTTGTATTCATTATGACAAACTTCAACAACAAAATATCTCTCTTACCTGGTATTCCATTACACTATTCTAAATTAGGGTTATTTTTATATCCCTGGCCATGTCTCAAATGTGTTCTAAAGGTATTATTTGACTTCTCTGCAATGCCATTTTCAACTCGTTTTTCTTCCATTGAGTCCAAACTTCTCTCACTATACACTCTTTCAGGGATCTTTCACAACACTATGATTTTTCTTACATAACCTTACCCTTATAACAGTATTTTTTTTTTTTTTAGTAAATGGAAACACATAGTAACTACTCAAGTTAGAACCACAATTTATATTAAAAGAATTCTTTGAACTCTTAATGTAATAAAGTCTAAATCTACATGTAACTTTACCTATGCAGTAATTACACGTCAATTTTGCTAGGTCATGGTGTACATTGGTCAAGTAAACATTGGCATGATTGTTACTGTGAGGATATTTTGTGGATTTCAATCACTGGTCAGTTGATTATATCTGTGACTCATTGCATCTAAAGTAAACAAAGGGCATTACCTTCAGCAATGAGAAAAGGCTCAACCAATTAGTTGAAGGCCTTGAAAGGAAAACTGATGATTTCAACGCTCATAAAGAAGAATTTCTACCCTACTTCAGTCAGCCAGCTTCTCCGGGGAATTTAACTTCACCTTCCTTGAGTTACCAACTCACAACCTGCCCTATGGAATTCAGATTTGCCATCCCTGGTTGTGTGAGCCAATTCCTATAATAAAAATAATTTCATAATATAATGAGATATATATATATAAATCTATCTATCTATCTATCTATCCATCTATCTATCTATCTATCTATCTATCTTCTGTCACTTCTGTTTCTCTGGAGAACACTGACTAATAAAATCTACATGGGAAAAAATTAACAAGAAGTATATTATTTTGTGTAGATTTTAAAATTTAGCAGTCTTTTTTAAAAAGGGAAAAATCTGAGTGATATCAAAGTACAGGGTAAATATGGTAATTCAGTTATTCTATGAGTAAACAAACGAGCTATGTCACATTTTTATTTTAATCTGAAAGAGTAAGTTTGCACCACAAACACAAACACACATGCACGCACACTGCAAATGTCAAATCTAAGAAGATAAAAATAACTCTCTTTGGAGGTTCAATTGGAATGAAAAATGGTGAAAAAGACATAGTTTGTCAATTTCTGTATCCCTATTATTTCCTGTTTGAATTTGCTTATCTCTTTCAGCAGTCTGTTTAGCTGTTTTATTTATTTATTTTTGAAAAATATGTATATTCTGAACTCAGCATGCAACAGAAAATTATTTTATTTGGGTAAGGCAAGGAGGGAGAAAAGTTGAATCTAAAATTCATATTCATTCTAAACACCTGTATTATAAAATTTTAGTTAATGACAACATAAAATTGGAGTCAATGATTGCAGCAAACAATGTGAAGATTTTTAATATGTGAATGTTGCTAGTTGATGGTAAGAACATTTTTTTTAATCTTCATTTTATTGAGATATATTCACATACCACGCAGTCATACAAAACAAATCGTACTTTCGATTGTTTACAGTACCATTACATAGTTGTACATTTATCACCTAAATCAATCACTGATGCCTTCATTAGCACACACACAAAAATAACAAGAATAATAATTAGAGTGAAAAAGAGCAATTGAAGTAAAAAAGAACACTGGGTACCTTTGTCTGTTTGTTTCCTTCCCCTGTTTTTCTACTCATCCATCCATAAACTAGACAAAGTGGAGTGTGGTCCTTATGATTTTCCCAATCCCATTGTCACCCCTCATAAGCTACATTTTTATACAACTGTCTTCGAGATTCATGGGTTCTGGGTTGTAGTTTGATAGTTTCAGGTATCCACCACCAGCTACCCCAATTCTTTAGAACCTGAAAAAGGTTGTCTAAAGTGTGCATAAGAGTGCCCACCAGAGTGACCTCTCGGCTCCTTTTGGAATCTCTCTGCCACTGAAGCTTATTTCATTTCCTTTCACATCCCCCTTTTGGTCAAGAAGATGTTCTCCGTCCCACGATGCCGGGTCTACATTCCTCCCCGGGAGTCATATTCCACGTTGCCAGGGAGATTCACTCCCCTGGGTGTCTGATCCCACGTAGAGGGGAGGGCAGTGATTTCACCTTTCAAGTTGGCTTAGCCAGAGAGAGAGGGCCACATCTGAGCAAAAAAGAGGCATTTGGGAGGAGGCTCTTAGGCACAACCATAGGGAGGCCTAGCCTCTCCTTTGCAGCAACCATCTTCCCAAGGGTAAAACTTATGGTAGAGGGCTCAACCCATCAAACCACCAGTCCCCTATGTCTGTGGTCATGTTAGCAACCATGGAGGTGGGGTAGGCGAATACCCTTGCATTCTCCACAGGCTCCTCAAGGGAGCACTACATCTTTTTTTTTCCCTTGTTTTTCTTTTTTTTTTTTAACTTTCCCTTCTTTTTTAAATCAACTGTATGAAAAAAAAGTTAAAAAGAAAACAAACATACAATAAAAGAACATTTCAAAGAGACCATAACAAGGGAGTAAGAAAAAGACAACTAACCTAAGATAACTGCTTTACTTCCAACATGTTCCTACTTTACCCCAAGAAAGTTACATAATATAGCAACATTTCTGTGAACTTGTTCCTACTATATCCAACAGAAATTAACAGACCATAGTCATTCCTGGGCATCCCCAGAACGTTAAATAGCTTATCTGTTCTTCTTGGATTATTGTTCCCCCTTCCTTAATTGCTCTCTACTGCTAGTTCCCCTACATTCTACATTATAAACCATTTGTTTTACATTTTTCAAAGTTCACATCAGTGGTAGCATATAATATTTCTCTTTTTGTGCCTGGCTTATTTCGCTCAGCATTATGTCTTCAAGGTTCATCCATGTTGTCATATGTTTCACGAGGTCGTTCCTTCTTACTGCCGTGTAGTATTCCATTGTGTGTATATACCACATTTTATTTATCCACTCATCTGTTGAAGGACATTTGGGTTGTTTCCATCTCTTGGCAATTGTGAATAATGCTGCTATGAACATTGGCGTGCAGATATCTGTTCGTGTCACTGCTTTCCGATCTTCCGGGTATATACCGAGAAGTGCAATCGCTGGATCGAATGGTAGCTCTATATCTAGTTTTCTAAGGAACTGCCAGACTGACTTCCAGAGTGGCTGAACCATTATACAGTCCCACCAACAATGAATAAGAGTTCCAATTTCTCCACATCCCCTCCAGCATTTGTAGTTTCCTGTTTGTTTAATGGCAGCCATTCTAACCGGTGTTAGATGGTATCTCATTGTGGTCTTAATTTGCATCTCTCTAATAGCTAGTGAAGCTGAGCATTTTTTCATGTGTTTCTTGGCCATTTGTATGTCCTCTTCAGAGAACTGTCTTTTCATATCTTTTGCCCATTTTATAATTGGGCGGTCTGTACTATTGTCATTGAGTTGTAGGATTTCTTTATATATGCAAGATATCAGTCTTTTGTCAGATACATGGTTTCTCAAAATTTTTTCCCATTGAGTTGGCTGCCTCTTTACCTTTTTGAGAAATTCCTTTGAGGTGCAGAAACTTCTAAGCTTGAGGAGTTACCATTTATCTGTTTTTTCTTTTGTTGCTTGTGCTTTGGGTGTAAAGTCTAGGAAGTGGCCGCCTAATACAAGGTCTTGAAGATGTTTTCTACATTATCTTCTAGGAGTTTTATGGTACTTTCTTTTATATTGAGATCTTTGGTCCATTTTGAGTCAATTTTTGTGTAGGGGGTGAGGTAGGGGTCCTCTTTCATTCTTTTGGATATGGATATCCAACTCTCCCAGCCCCATTTGTTGAAAAGACCATTATGACTCAGTTCAGTGACTTTGGGGGCCTTATCAAAGATCAGTCGGCCATAGATCTGAGGGTCTATCTCTGAATTCTCAATTCGATTCCATTGATCTATATGTCTATCTTTGTGCCAGTACCATGCTGTTTTGGCAACTGTGGCTTTATAATAAGCTTCAAAGTCAGGGAGTGTAAGTCCTCCCACTTCGTTTTTCTTTTTTAGAGTGTCTTTAGCAATTCGAGGCATCTTCCCTTTCCAAATAAATTTGATAACTAGCTTTTCCAAGTCTGCAAAGTAGGTTGTTGGAATTTTGATTGGGATTGCATTAAATTTGTAGATGAGTTTGGGTAGAATTGACATCTTAATGACATTTAGCCTTCCTATCCATGAACATGGAATATTTTTCCATCTTTTAAGGTCCCCTTCTATTTCTTTTAGTAGAGTTATGTAGTTTTCTTTGTATAGGTCTTTTACATCTTTGGTTAAGTTTATTCCTAGGTACTTGATTTTTTTAGTTGCTATTGAAAATGGTATCTTTTTCTTGAGTGTCTCTTCAGTTTGTTCACTTCTAGCATATAGAAACATTACTGACTTATGTGCATTAATCTTGTATCCTGCTACTTTGCTAAATTTGTTTATTAGCTCTAGTAGCTGTATCGTCGATTCCTCAGGGTTTTCTAGATATAAAATCATATCATCTGCAAACAATGACAGTTTTACTTCTTCTTTTCCAATTTGGATGTCTTTTATTTCTTTGTCTTGCCAGATTGCCCTGGCTAGCACTTCCAGCACAATGTTGAACAACAGTGGTGACAGCGGGCATCCATGTCTTGTTCCTGATCTTACAAGGAAGGCTTTCAGTCTCTCACCATTGAGTACTATGCTGGCTGTGGGTTTTTCATATATGCTCTTTATCATGTTGAGGAAGTTTCCTTCAATTCCTACCTTTTGAAGTGTTTTTATCAAAAACGGATGTTGGATTTGTCAAATGCTTTTTCAGCATCTATTGAGATGATCAATTGATTTTTCCCTTTTTACTTGTTAATCTGTTGTAATACATTGATTGATTTTCTTATGTTGAACCATCCTTGCATGCCTGGAATGAACCCCACTTGGTCATGGTGTATGATTTTTTTAATGTGTCTTTGGATTCAATTTGCAAGTAATTTGTTGAGGATTTTTGCATCTATATTCATTAGGGAGATTGGCCGGTAGTTTTCCTTTTTTGTAGCATCTTTGCCTGGTTTTGGTATTAGATTGATGTTAGCTTCATAAAATGAGTTAGGTAGTGTTCCAATTTCTTCAATGTTTTGAAAGAGTTTGAGTAAGATTGGTGTCAGTTCTTTCTGGAAAGTTTGGTAGAATTCCCCTGTGAAGCTATCTGGCCCTGGGCATTTATTTGTGGGAAGATTTTTGATGACTGATTGGATCTCTTTGCTTGTGATGGGTTGGTTGAGGTCTTCTATTTCTTCTCTGGTCAGTCTAGGTTGTTCATATGTTTCCAGGAAATTGTCCATTTCTTCTACATTATCCGGTTTGTTGCCATACAGTTGTTCATAATATCCTCTTATAATTTTTTTAATTTCTTCAGGATCTGCAGTTATGTCACCTTTTTCATTCATTATTTTGTTGATATGGGTCTTCTCTCTTTTTGATTTTGTCAGTCTAGCTAGGGGCTTGTCAATCTTGTTGATCTTCTCAAAGAACCAACTTTTGGTGATATTTATCCTCTCTATTGTTTTTTTGTTCTCTATGTCATTTATTTCTGCTTTAATCCTTGTTATCTCTTTTCTTCTACTTGGTTTAGGATTGGTTTGCTGTTCATTTTCTAGCTTCTTCAGTTGATCCATTAGTTCTTTGATTTTGGCTCTTTCTTCCTTTTTAATATATGCGTTTAGTGCTATAAATTTCCCCCTTAGCACTGCTTTTGCTGCATCCCATAGGTTTTGGTATGTTGTGTTCTCATTTTCATTCGTCTCTATATATTTAGCAATTTCTCTTGCTATTTCTTCTTTAACCCACTGATTGTTTAGGAGTGTGTTGTTTAACCTCCAGGTATTTGTGAATTTTCTAAGTCTCTGATGGTTATTGACTTCTAATTGTATTCCATTGTGGTCAGAGAATGTGCTTTGAATAATTTCATCTTTTTAAATTTATTGAGGCTTGTTTTATGTCCCAGCATATGATCTATTCTGGAGAAAGTTCCATGAGCACTAGAAAAGTATGTGTATCCTGGTGATTTGGGATGTAATGTCCTGTATATGTCTGTTAAATCTAATTCATTTATCAGATTGTTTAGGTTTTCAATTTCCTTATTGATCTTCTGTCTGGTTGATCTATCTATAGGAGACAGTGATGTGTTGAAGTCTCCCACAATTATTGTGGAAACATCAATTGCTTCCTTTACTTTTGCCAGTGTTTCTCTCATGTATTTTGTGGCACCTTGATTGGGTGCATAGACATTTACGATTGTTATTTCTTCTTGCTGAATTGCCCCTTTTATTAGTATGTAGTGGCCTTCTTTGTCTCTCAAAACATCCCTGCATTTGAAGTCTATTTTATCTGAGATTGATATTGCTACACCTGCTTTCTTTTGGCTGTAGCTGGCATGAAATATTTTTTTCCATCCTTTCACTTTCAGTTTCTTTGTGTCCCTGTGTCTAAGATGAGTCTCTTGTATGCAACATATTGATGGTTCATTTTTTTTGATCCATTCTGCGAATCTATATCTTTTAATTGGGGAGTTTAATCCATTTACATTCAACGTTATAACCGCGAAGGCATTTCTTGAATCAGCCATCTTATCCTTTGGTTTATGTTTGTCATATTTTTCCCTCTCTCTATTAATATCCTTTATTGTACCGATACCGAATCTCTTTAGTACTGAACCTTTCTCCAAGTCTCTCTGTCCTTTCTTTGTTTCTCTGTCTGTAGGGCTCCCTTTAGTATCTCCAGTAGGGCAGGTCTCTTGTTAGCAAATTCTCTCAGCATTTGTTTGTCTGTGAAAAATTTAAGCTCTCCCTCAAATTTGAAGGAGAGCTTTGCTGGATAAAGTATTCTTGGCTGGAAATTTTTCTCACTCAGAATTTTTAATATATCGTGCCACTGCCTTCTTGCCTCCATGGTGGCTGCTGAGTAGTCACTACTTAGTCTTATGCTGTTTCCTTTGTATGTGGTGAATTGCTTTTCTCTTGCTGCTTTCAGAATTTGCTCCTTCTCTTCTGTGTTTGACAGTGTGATCAGTATATGTCTTGGAGTGGGTTTATTTGGATTTATTCTATTTGGAGTTCGCTGAGCATTTATGATTTGTGTATTTATGTTGTTTAGAAGATTTGGGAAGTTTTCCCCAACAATTTCTTTGAATACTCTTCCTAGACCTTTACCCCTTTCTTCCCCTTCTGGGACACCAATGAGTCTTATATTTGGACGTTTCATATTATCTATCATATCCCTGAGGTCCATTTTGATTTTTTCAATTTTTTTCCCCATTCTTTCTTTTATGCTTTCATTTTCCATTCTGTCATCTTCCAGGTCACTGATTCGTTGTTCAACTTCCTCTAGTCTTGTACTATGAGTGTCCAGAATCTTTTTAATTTGGTCAACAGTATCTTTAATTTCCATAAAATCATCCATTTTTTTATTTAGTCTTGCAATGTCTTCTTTATGCTCTTCTAGGGTCTTCTTGATTTCCTTAGTCTCCCATACTATGGTCTCATTGTTCATCTTTAGTTCTTTGGGTAGCTGCTCTAGGTGCTGTGTCTCTTCGGATCTTTTGATTTGGGTGCTTGGGCTTGGGTTATCCATATCATCTGTTTTTTTCATATGCTTTATAATTTTCTGTTGTTTTTGGCCTCTTGGCATTTGCTGAACTTGATAGGGTTCTTTTAGGATTTGTAGACCAATTGAAGTCCTTATCTCTAATTTATCAGATCTACAGCTTCGTGGAGTACACTTTCTCTAACTAACCAGCAGGTGGCGTCCACGAGCCATCTGTTCTCCACAAGCCAGTTCTCCCCTGCTTAGCCTTTTTGGTGAGTGGGGGAGTGAGTCTTGTGGCGTCCAATTGGTGTACCAAGCTTGCGTGTGTAGTTGGTGTTGCCTGCCCTGTATATGGGGCGTGTTTCTGGGCAGTCAGGGAGGGGGGTTGGCCCTAGCAATCAAATCTCCCTGGTGATCCTAGAGTTTTAAAGCTGCTCCAATAGTCTAATCCTTCAGTTCAGTCCTGCCACAGTTTGTCTCTGTCAATGACCCACAAGTCCTTGGTATTGGCATATGGCTCCTGAGACTTGCAAGTTGGCCCCTCTTCCAGGCTGTGCACCCCGGGTCCTCTGTTGAGGGATGACTGTGCTATGTCACAGGTGAGTGCCGTCCCCCCAGGGCAGTTCTGGGCTGCTGGTCTGTGTAGGGAGGCTCCCAGTCTGCTGAAATGATGGCTGAATGGGGCTTTGTTAATTCACACTGCTCCACCTTCCCAACTCTGGGACAATCAGCTGAGGTTGCAGGGAAGGCTAATGTCCACACCCCGTTTTGTGGTGTGTGCCTGTTATTTGAAGCACTTCCGTCACACTGGGTTGTGTGGGGCAGCTCTGGGCTATGGGGCTGGCGATAGGCAGGAGTGTTCCCTGTCCACCAGGATTATGGCTGTGAGCGGACACCCCCCTTTTCTTGGGAAGTTGTGGTGTTTAGTGAATTTTCTCAGCCACTGGATTATTGCCTTTTGTCTCAGAGCTCTCTTAGTTCTGCACTTGAGTTGACCTGTCCAAATTGCAAGTCTTTGAAGCTTTCTGTATTGGGCTTCTTAGAGGAATTGTTTTAGAAAAAGAAAAAAAGATTAAAAAAAAAAAAAAAAAAAGGGCCCTCCTCAGAGATCTAATTGGTTATTGAATTGCTAAGAGACAAAGCAACCAGGGCCATTAAGGAAAGGTCCACAGGGCAGAGAGATCAGCTTTTCTTCGGGATTTGCATATGCGCCTCGGGGCCTGAGCTCTGCCCTTCCCCTTTCTATGTTCACCAGAACTCCAAAAATCCTCCGCTTTTATTTTGGAGTTTTTCATGTTGTTTTTTTTCTATGCCTGTCTCCTCTCTGCTGGGCTGGCTGCTCACAGATTCTCTGGTGTCTGGTCTCAGTCTATCTATGGTTGGAGTTTGGATCAGTAGAATGAGTTTCTGATAAGGGCTGCCACTGCAGTTCTCCCTTCTCCTTCCCGGAGCTGACAGCCTCTCCTCCCACAGGGCTGAGCCTGGCAGGGAGGGGTGTGGGTCCCCTGGCCACAAAAACTTACAGATTTCACTGATCTCAGCAGTTCCACGTTTTCATAAGTGTTGTATGAAGTATGCCCAAAGTCAGATTGCTCTGTGGTGTCCAGTCCACGCAGTTCCTGGCTTTCTGCCTGCTTTCCTGGAGGAGTAACTAAAACATACAGCTCACCAGTCCGCCATCTTGCCCCGCCTCCAAGAACATTTTTAATTGATATATTTATAGTGTGTGGAAATCATCTCTGTTATTATTATTATTTTATTTTTATTATCTTCTCTTACAAGCACAAATCTCTGAGATATTGATTAGGCATAAACTGCATTAATTGTTCTTAGGTGCATGTGCCTTAAGAACCCTTTGATAGAAGTTTTCTTCCTGCAACCCTCCTGTTTAGAATAAAGCTGGAGGAATCCTTGTGAATTGAAAATCTAAATGAATACAGACATAATCCACAAATTCTATTGAAGTACTCATCTAAAACTCCTATTTTAGCTTATGTTATAGTGGAGTGGTTTTTCAAATCAAAACGGATACTTTTTCTCTTTGTGAAGAGTATAATAAAATAAAATTAGTTTATTTATAATACTGAAAATAACATAACCTATATGAATATATGAAAGCATATCCGTAGCATTATAGTTCTAACAAGTTTCCATCAGTTTAACCAAAGAGAACACTCAAAATTATTTAGAGGATTGACAATAAAATTTTGTCTGTAGTTCTATAAATTCAAAAGTAAGATTGTGCTGAGGTTGAATCAAATATGGATGTGGATATATTTTCTTTGAGGGTATGATGGTAGGGGTTATCCAGGATTTAGATGAGCATAATGACACACCTCCCTTGATTGGTGACTATTTTTTCTCTGCTAATCGAGATTCTTGCAGACTCAGTGAAATCCCTAGATGAAGATAAATCTAGTGAAGACAGAAGGATTGTCTATATATGAGAAGGGAAGGAAAAGGAATTCCTTATCTTATGTTGTGCTGCTTGAAGGATGAGGTGAAGGAAAAAGTCTGTTTCACGTGCAAGTAGAAGAAATTAATCAGGAATACTTAAATTATCACAATTGTCTTGAATATTCTTGAATATGTGGGATACAATTCACCCAGAATACATGACATTATATTAGAAATAAATTAAATCAGGAAAATAGCTGAACATGTGGAAATAAAACAATATATATCTAATTATTTCCAAGAAGAAACGAAAAAGTAAATTAGGAAATATTTTGAAGTGAATAAAATTGAAAATGTAAAATATCAAATTTGTGGAATGCAGGTAAAACAGTGCTTACAAGGAAATGTGTAGCTGCAAATTTATACTTTCAAAGAAGAAAGAAGTAAAAGGGCTAGCAACTAGAAGTTGAAAGATAAAAGCAACTTAGTAAAAGAAAGCAGTAATAAAGATAAAAGTGAAATCAATAAAAAGAAAATGGAAAACTAATGGAAAAAATACACAAAACTGAAAAATCTCTGTTTTGTGTGCATATATATATTTAGATTGAGAGAGAGGCAGACAGAAAGAGGAGAGAATGAAATATTGCCAATATCAGAATAACAGAAAAGGCATAATTAGGAACTTCAAGCAATAAAATTATAAGGGGATTTTGTGAACAATATTATACACACAAAGTGCACAATTTAGATACAGTGAGTAAATTTCTTAAAATAGCCAAATTAACAAAAATGAAGACTACAAATGTCTGACTATTCACACATAGATTAAAGAACTTGTTTTAGTAATTAAAATTCCTGTTGCATAAAAAATAAATGTAAAATGTCCAAACTCAGACAGTATCATACATTAACGCTGATTTTTCTTAAAAAAAAGAAAAAAAACTAAAAATTAGATTACATTTAAAGATAATGTCTAATCAATGGGCCTCATGAGTATAGACTAATAAATCTTTAGTGAAATATTGGCAAAAGAAGTCAAGTACAATATAAAAAGAACAGTGCATCCTTGCCAAATAGGCTTTATCCTAAAAATGGAGGATTGATTTATTATTTTGACAACAGTCAATATAGTTCACTACATAGGGTCATACAAACAACTGTAGGGAAAAAATGGAAAATCTCAATATTCATACATGATAAAAGAAATAAAAATCTGACCAAGACAGGAATAGAAAAGAACTCTGTCAACCTGTGAAAACATATCTAAACAACTTAAAACTAACATCATACATAATGGTGAATTCCCAATGTATTCCCTTTATAATCCAAACAAGGAAAGATTGTCCACTATCACTCCTTCTAATTAACATTGTTAGTAAGGTCCACTCAATGCAATAGGACAAGTGAGTTAATAAAAATAATACAGTTTTGGAAAGAAGTAAAACAACCATTTGAAGACATCATGATAATTATACAGAAAAAAATTGTAGCATCTAAAAAACCTACTAGAAGTAATTAGAAAATATTACAGGTTTGCAGAATACCGAGTCTCTATACAAAAATTAGTGTACTTCAATATAGTAGTGGAGAAAAAGGGAAAATGAAATTTTAGAAACTCCACTTAAAATAGCATCAGAAATGATGAAATGCTTAGGAAAAAGTGCAAAACTGTACACTGAAAACCAATAAAAATTCATTCAAGAATATAAAGCTGGAAATAAGTGGAGAAATATACTATGTTACTGGATTTGAAGCCTCTACAATGTTTAGATGTTAAATTTACTTGGAGATTAAATATCTCAATCAAAATCCCAGTAAGTTTCTTTATTGATACTGACAAATTGGTTCTAAATTGTATATAGCAATCCAGAGGAAATAGGGAAAATAATTTTGAACAATGAAAACATTTCCTGATTTCAAGGCTATGCTAATTAATATATGTAATACTGGTGAAAAGATAGACATTTAGCTTAAAATTGACAGTAAAGAGAGACAAGGCATAGACTGACAAATATATTGTCAAGTAATTTTTGACAAAGATGCCAAATATTTTAAAGAGAAAAGAAAAGTCTTTTCCATAAAGAACTGATGCTAGAATACTGGGCTAGCTATGTAGGGTAAAAAATGAACTTCCATTCTCTAACTACACAGAAATTAATTCAAAATGGATCATAGACCTAAAAGTAAAACTGAAAAATATAATAATTCTGGATGATAGCATTGAAAAATATCTTTATTACCATAGTTAAATATATCACTACTGTGCTAAAAACAATGGTTGCCCCAACTATGCATATGCCCTAATCCCAGGACCTGTGAAAATACTCTTTTCCATGGCTAGGAGAATCAGGTTCCAGATAGAATCAAGGATGTTAAACAAGGGACCATGAGATGGAGAGATTGCTCTGGATTATCTGGCTGGGCCAATATAATCATGAAGGTCATTGTAAGGGAAAGAGGGGAGCAGAACAGTGAGTGCCACATGGAATGAGAGATTTAAAGAGGGCATGGCAGTTTGAGGATGGAGGAGGGTATCCTGAGCCAAGCCTCCAGAAGCTGGAAAATGTAAGGAAGTGCAATCTTCCCTAGAGCTCCAGAAGGAACCCAGCCAAGCTGACAAATTGATGTTAATACAGTGCAATCAATTTCAGAGTTTTGACTTCAAGATCTGTGAGAAAATATATGTATTGTCTTAAGTCAGTAAATTTGTGATGATTTATTATGGCAGCAATTGTAAACTCATACAGACTCTGGTTCCTGATGGTGGGGTGTTGCAAAAAACATCAACAATGTGGAAGTGGCTTTGGAATTTGGAAAAGGGTAGAAATTAAAAGAAATTTAAGGATCATGAGAGAAAAGACTAGATGGCCTTCAACTGACACTTAGAAATATATAACCTAATGGCTCTGCTAGTGAAGACCCAAAGAAGTGAGCAGCACTTCCAGTGTCTAATCTGACATGTCAAGAGCTTAAAAGTTGGCACTCCTATTCTCTCTCACACACAAAAAGCTTAAAAATAGAAAAACAAACAACTCTTCTTTGATCAACCAGAGATTGGAGTTCACAGAGCAAAATATCACCTGGAAAACTGGAGAAACAGGCAGATACGTAAAATCACAGCTTATGGGGAGCAGAAACTGATGGTGGAGTCAGCATTGGGTAGGAATACATAAATCATAATTGACAGTTTGCAAGAGACTGATCGTAGACTATCTTGAGATATACAAACTCCTTCAGGTCCAACTTTAGGCGCCTCCACGCTTTTATGAGTGTTACTTCCAGAGGCCCCTCTGGGTTTCCATTTTGAAAATCTCGGAAAAAAATCCTCTTTTGGTTATGACAGGAGGAGGGGAAAATAAACATTTTGAATTCCCCTGAGAGTAGAGTATATCATGAACAACTTTATGCAAGTTATTTTGAAAATTTAGATGAAATGCAAAAGTTTGTAGAAAAAAATGAAGACCATATGGTTTGCACAAGGAGAAATAGCCTAATTAGGCATATAAAGTAAATGATTAATTAATATAAACATTTAGGAAAAACTCTCAGCTTAAACAGATTTATAGATGTACTAATGAATCATGAAAGAAAGAACTAAGTTCAAGTTCATACAAACATATTCAAAGCAGAGAAAATGACAGAAGTGATTCTCACTTATTTTTCTAAAGCTGGCAAAACCCTGATCTTAATGAGGATACATGAAAAAATAGTTAGAGGCAAATATCACCTTGGAATATAGTTGTCAGTATATATTGACACATGGATGAATCTCACAAAACATTTTGCTGAGTGAATGAAGCCAGGCAGAGAAACATATACCAGAATATGCTAGGTTTATACATATGACGTTCTGGAACTCAGCATACTATTACATGGTGAAAGACTGGCTGGAAAGCAGCCTCAGGGATTGTTCTGAGCAAAAACATAATACATTAATAGCATGTGGGTGAGGAAGGCATACATTTGCTGAGACACAAAGAACTGTACACTTAGTATCTGTTCATGTACTGGCTGTAATTTTATATCAAATTAAAATATATAATTTAATAAATATTTTTGCAATTTACCACATGAACCCAATGTAGGGAAAAGTAATGCAATAATCGCTACAGAGGCAAATAATGTTATACATTTCAATATTCAATTGTGATTTAAAAAAAAAACTTAGCAAACTTAGATTATTTGAATCTTCTCTAATCTGATAAAGGCTACCTACACAAACCTCTAAGAAATATCACACAAATAAGTGAAATTTAATTTTTCCCCTGAAACACAGAATTAGAATTTCAAAATCCCATTATTACCACTTCTAATATACATTGTAATGGTGACTCTTTTCAGTGTGCTCAGACAAGCTCATAATTGGTATTGGTAAAACATCTGAATCTATAGATAATTTAATAAAAATAAGTGGGTTTAGAAAACTGCTTTATACAAGTTCAACATAAAAACTGCATACAAGAAAATGTTCAAAAATTCAAAATATACCATTTGTTATGGGAGTTAGAAAAAGTTAATCTGGTAAAATACATCAAGTGTTTAAGATAAAGTTTTAAATTAGGTATTAAATACCTAAATAATGATGGGAAATTTAATGTATTTGACTTTATTAAAATTAAGTATGCTTTTCAAAATATAACATTAAGATAGTATTAATTTATAATCCTGAGATTCCTGGTTAAAATGTTAAAAACAGACACTTTCATCTGTGCACAATTATAATGCTCACATATGTTATAATCAAGTAAATATGTTGTCTACTCATTGTCAGGCACCATATTTTTGTTATGTTGATAATCCCATAATTACTGGATTTGAAACTCATATGATGGCTTGCAAGAATTAAATGCTGGAAACATCAAGCATTCTTTGCATTCATTTCTTTTTCTCTCACTTATATTTTTTCTGGTGTTCACTCTATATCCTTATTTTTAGAATAACAGTTTCGACAATGGTTATGTTTCTTTGCTGAATCAAATAATTTTTCAGATCTGCATCCTTTCTTTTTTCTTTTCAGGTTATAAAATTGGATAACTTACTAATATGGGGATTTTAGCCTTTTGAGTGTTAGTGAAATTTACTAAATTTAAATTTTCAAGGGATTATTTTTTGTTGTTGTTTTTTCCTTTGAACACAAAATATTTTAAACATTAACTCCCTATTTCCTATACCTAGTCCATCTCCAGGGAACTTGTATTCTAGATTCTGATTTTATGAGTACGCAAATTCTAGTTATTTTATATCAGTTAGATCACACAATATTTTGGCCTTTTGTGTCTGATTTATTGAACTCAACGTGATATCTTCAAGGTTCATCCATGTTATTGGATATTCCAATATCCATTTACAGATTCAATGAACAATATTCCATTGTGTATCTAACCATATTTTGTTTATCCATTCACCACTAAAAGTAAAGATAAAGAGAGTTTCTGGGTGAGGTGGCAGAGTAGAGAGCTTCAAGGCTCAGTTTGTCCCCCAGGGCAGCTAGTAAACAGCTAAAAACAGTCTGAAACAAATATTTAGGGGCTCTGGAGACCAGAAGAACACTGTACACCATTCAGGGAAGAGCAGAAGGAAGAGACTGATAACCTGTGGTGAAGATATCTGGGAAAAACTCCCCACACTGCAGGGGCTGGTGTCCAACCACCACTTTCATAGCAGGCTGCCCTGGAATCAAGTCCATGACAGGAAATGAAAGTCCTCTTCCCCAAGAATGAAGTGAGGGGGGTTCTTGGCACATCCAATCATGACTTTCTATTAGCAAATTAGGAATGCTGGGTCTCAGCTCTGAGGGCAGCTGCAGTTTCAACCTGACCCAGAGGAAAGTAGCCAGTAGATTTTGATTCAATATTCCACTAATGGGAGTGGAGTCAGTTGAAACTTAAAAGCACAGTACCACCTTAGGACTCTAGGGAACAGTTTGCTGAAGAGTGTGTCTACTGGGCATGACAGAAAGACAGATTCAGGGAGTCATCAAATGTAAGTTTTGTGTCTCTCTGGTTCTCCTCTGCAGGGCATGTTGGAACCAATCTACACACCATTCATGGGTTGCTGGTCCACTTTTGACAAGGAACTACAGACTTGGGAAAGTCCTTGGCAGGGTAACCTTATGTGCTGGTTTGAATCTATTATGTCCCCCATGAAATCTAAGTTCTTTAAAGCAATCTTGTGGAGGCAGACTTATTAGTCATAATTAGGATGAGACATTTGATTTGGTTGTCATAGAGATGTGACCCATCCAACTGTAGGTGAGATTTTTTTGATTAGATCATTTCCATGGAGGTGTGACCCTGCCCATCTGGGTGGGTCTTAATTAGATCACTGGAATCCTGTAAGACAGCTCACAGAAAGGAGTGAAGAGAAGCTGAGAGAGATATTTTGGAGACAAGCTAAGATATGTAATCCAAAGTTTGCCCCCAGGAGAAGCTAAAATCAGACACAGACCCAGACACTTGGAGATGCTGGGAGATGCAGACAGAAGTTATGTTTGGAGATGCTAAGCTAAGAGATGAAGCCCAGAGTTAACCCCAGAGAAGCTAAGAGAAGACTCCCAGATCCTTAAAGAGAAACACCACAGAAGATCTAAACAGAGAACTGAGAGAAGCTAAGAGAGACAGAAGCCCAGACATATTTTGGAGAAACCCATTTTGAAACCAGAACCTAGGAGCAAGGACTAGCAGATGCCAGTCTTGTGCCTTCCCAGCTGACAGGTGTTCTGGACACCACTGGCCTTTCTTTAGTGAAGGTACCCTCTTTTTGATGCCTTAGATTGCACACCTTTATGACCTTAGAACTGTAAATTTGTAACCTAATAAATCTCCTTTATAAAAGCCAGTCCATTTCTGGTATCTTAATAATGGCAGCTTTAGCAAACTGGAACACCCTCCTTTCAGAATTGCTCTCAAGGCAAAAGTGGCTACAGACATTGAAAGGAGTGTTGAAAAATTATAGAAGCAAATGAAAAACAAATAGAATAAGTCAACATTCCCAGAGAAGGAACAGAGGAAAGGAAGCTTTCTCCTGGGGGTGTAACAATTGTACAAATAGTGTAATCTTTAAAATTGTACCACATATCCAGGGCAAGAATCAGGTGATTAAGAGCTGAAAAAATCTGATCAGTTAAACATGAACTATTATAAATGTTTAGACTAAATTTAACCAAGTATTAATAGTACCTTAGCACAAAGCCAAGCAACAAGAAAACTGTAGGCAAAAGAGAGAAATTGAGCTCCAGAGTGAACTCAACAAAATAATCAGATGCCTAGACACCAGCATTACAAGCCATACTAAAAACACGGTGATGTGGCCCAGTCAAAAGAACAAATAAAATCTTCAGATGAGACATTGAAATTGGAATGAATATTCAAAGATGTTCAAAAGTCTCCTAAAAGAATTCAGGGAGATGAAGGAAAATATGCACAAAGTGACAAAGGATATGAAAAAGATACTGTATAAACACAAAGAATAACATGAAAATATAAAAAGAACATAACAGAAATCATGGCAATGAAAGATAAAATAGAAGATATTAAATATACAATAGAGTCATACAAAAGCAGACTTGAACAGGCAGAAGAAAGAATCAGTGAACTAGAAGACAAGACTGTTGAAATCTTACATCTAGAAGAAGAGATAGAGAAAAGAATGAGAAAAATTGAGCAAGAACTCAGGGATTTTAATGACAGCACAAAGCTTGCAAACATACACATCAAGTATTCCAGAAGGAGAAGAGAAGAGAAATGGGTCAGAAATGATATTTGAGGAAATAATGGCCAAAAATTACTCAACTGTTTTGTAGGACATAAATATGGCTATTCAAAAGGCACAACATACTTCAAATAGAATAAATTCTAATAGATCTACTCTGAAACACATAGTAATTATGATGGCAAATGCCAAAGATAAGGAAAGAATTCTCAAAGCAGCAAGAGAAAAGTAATTCATCACGTCAAGGGAAATGCAATATGGCTAAGTGACAAATTCTCATCAGAAACCATGAAAGTGAGAAGGCAGAAGCATTATATATTTAACATACTAAAAGAGAAAACTGCTAGCTAAAAATTTTTTATCTGATAAAATTGTCCTTACAAAAGAGAGAGAAATTAAAATATTCACAAACAGAAACTGAGAGAGTTAGCCAATGAAAGACCTGCCCTTCAAGAAATCCTAAAAAGAGCAGGCTGAATGGAAAAGACAGAAGGGAGATGTTTATAGGAGACTGTGGAAATGAAGATTATCAATAACAGTAATTTGAAGGATACAAAGAGAAACAAAAATAAGGTATGACATGCAAAAATGAAATGATAAAATGGTTGAAGTAAGTTTAGCCTGTACAGTATTATCATTGAATGTTAATGGATTAAACTCCCCAATCAAAAGACACAGATTGTCAGAAGCGACAAAAATATGATCCCTCTATATACTGTCTACAAAAGACTGATCTTAAACTCAAGAGCAAAAATAGGCTGAAAGTGAAAGGATGGAAAAAGTTATCCCACATACATAATAAGTATAAAAAGAGCTGAGTTAGCTATAATAATAATGGACAAAATAGACTTTAAACAGAAAAAATTATATGACAAAGAAGGACACTATATATTCATAAAAGGGGTAATCCACCAAGGAGAAATAACAATCATAAATATTTATGCACCTATCTGGGGTACCCAAAGTACATGAGGCAAACACTGGCAAAACTGAAACGAGAAATAGATGTCTCTACAATGATATTTGGAAACTTCGATATGCCACTCCCATCAAAAGATAGAACATCTAGACAGAGGATCAATAAGGAAAATGAGAACTTCAATAATATGATAAATGAACTAGACCTAACAGTCATGTAGAGAATGTTCCACCCCAAACAGTAGGATAAACATTCTTCTCAGGGCTCATGGATCATTCTCCAGGAAACCACTTGCTGGGTCACAAAACAAGTCTCAAAAAATTTAAAAAGATTGAAATTATACAAATCACTCTCTCTGACCATAATGGAATGAATCAATATAAAATGAAGAACCAGAAAATTCACAAATATATGGAGGTTAAACAACACACTCTTCAACAATAAGAGGGTTAAATAAGAAATTGCAAGGGAAATCTGTAAATACCTGGAGAGAAATGAAACCAAAAATAGAACTTATCAAAACTTATGGGATGCATCAAAGGCAGTGCTATAAAAGGGAAATTTATAGCCCTACATGCCAATATTACAAAAGAAGAAAGAGCTAAAATCAAAGACAAAGTGTACAACTGGAAGAACTCAAATAAGAACAGTAAACTAAACCCAAATCAAGCAGAATGAATGAAATAATTACAGCAGAAATAAATTGAGAATAAAAATGCAATACAGAAAATCAACAAAACTAGTAGTTGGTTCTTTGGGAAGATCAATGAAATTGGCAACCCTTAGCTAGAATGAAAATGAAAAAAGACAGAAGATGCAAATAAAATCAGAAATGGGGGTGCATTACTATTAATCCCACAGAAACAAAAAGGATCATAACAGGATACTATGAACAACTGTATATATATATATACCTATATATATATATATGTATATACAAATTAGACAACTTAGATGAAATTGAAAAATTCCTAAAAACTCATAAACAACCTACACTGACTCTGCAAGAAATAGAAAACCTCAACAGTCCAATTACAAGCAAAGAGACTGAATCACTCATTAAAAACAAAAACAAAACAAAAACAAAAAACCAAACAAACAAACCAAAAAAAAAAAAAAAAAAAAAAAAAAGCTCTGAACAGAAAAAGCCCCGGACCAGATGGTTTCACAAGTGAATTCTACCAATCATTGCAAGAAGAATTAATACCACTACTGCTCAAACTTTTCTAACAAATGGAAAATGGAAAAGTAGGGAACACAATGTAACTCATTCTTTGAAGCCAGCATCACCCTCATACCAAAGTCAGATAAAGATGCCACAAGAAAAGAAAGTTAAAGGCCAATTTCTGTCATAAATATAGAAGAAAAATCCCCAACAAAATATTTGCAAACCAAAGCCAACAATACATTAAAAGAATTGTATATCATGATTAAGTGGGTTTTAGCCAAGGAAAAGGGTGCTTGAAGATAAGAAAATTAATTAATGTAACGCACTATATTAACAGAATGAAGAGACAAAATCATCACAATTCATGATGAGAAGGCACTTGACAAACTCCAGCATCCCTCCTTGATAAAAACACTTAGAAACCAGAATAGAAGGAAACTTCTGCATAAAATGCATAAAGGAAAATCAGACAGTTACATCCTACTTAATGGTGAAAAACTGAAACCTTTCCCTCTAATATCTGGAAGAAGACAAGATTGCCCACTGTCCCAGAAATTATTCAACCTTGTACTGGAAGTTCTTCCCAAGGCATTTAGAGAACAAAAAGAAATATAAGGCATCTATGTTGGAAAGGAAGAAATAAAACTTTTCCTGTTTGCAGATGGCATGATTCTGTATACAGAAAATTCTGAAAAATTGACAACAAAGACCCTACAACTAAAAACTGAATTCAACAAAGTGACATTGTACAAGATCAATGCCCAAAATCAGCAGTATTTCTATACACTAGTAATGAACAATTGGAACAAGAAATCAAGAAAAAAATTCCATTTATAATAGCAATGATAAGAATATCTAGGGATAAATCTAACTAATCATTTACAGAACTCATGCACAGAAAACTAAAAACACTGTTAAAAGAACTCAAACAAAATGTACATAAATGGAAGAACATTCTATTTTCACTCATTGGAAGACTGGGTGTAAGACTTAAATATCATCAAGATGTCAATTCTACCCAAATTGATTTATAGATTCAACTCAATCCCAATAAGAATTTCAAATTTGCAGAAACTGAAAAGCCAGCTGTCAAAATTATATGGATTAGTAAGTGACCCCCAATAGCCAAAAACATCTCAAAAAAGAAGAATGAAGTTGGAAGACTCACAGTTCCTAACTTTAAAGCATATTTCAAAGCTAAAGTGGTCCAAACAGCAGGATACTGGCAGAAAAGATAGATATTTGACCAATGGAATTGAATTGAGGGTTCAGAAATAGATCCTTGCATTATGGTGAAATGATGTTTGTCAAGGCTGCCAAGTCCACTCAACTGGGATAATAGCCTCTTCAAAAAATAATGCTGGGAGATCTGGATATCCATATGCAAAAGAATTAAGGAGGACCCCTATCTTACTCCTTATACAAAAATTAACTCAAAATGCATCAAAGACTTAAAGAGTAGAACCAGGATCATAAAACTGCTCATAGTAAATTTAGGTAAGCATCTTCAAGATTTTGTGGTAGGCAATGGTTTCTTAGACTCTACACCCAAAGCACAAGCAATGAAGGAAAAATTAGATAAATGGAACCTCAGCAAAATGGAATACTTTTGTGCTTCAAATGACTTTGTCAAGAAAGTGAAAATGCAGTCTACACAAGGGATAAACCATTTTGAAACTACATATCCAAAAAGTGTTTAATATCCAGAATATCTAAAGAAATCCTACAGCTCAATAATAAAATGACAAACAAATGAATTTCACAGTGAATGAAAGACTTGAATGAACATTTTTCCAAAGAGGAAATACAAATGGGATAAAAGAACATGAAAAGATGCTCGACGTTACTTACTATTAGAGAAATGCAAATCAAAACCACAAATAGAATATTACACACATACTAGAATTGCCAATATTAAAAAAAAAAACAGAAAACTATAAGTGTTGGAGAAGAGGTGGAGAAATAGGAATACCTATTCACTGCTGGTTGAAATGTAGCCTGGTGCAGATACTGTAGAAGGCAGTGTGACAATTCTTCAAGAAGCTAAGTATAGAATTGCCATATGATCCAGTAACAACTGAAAGCAAAGATTTGAACAGACATTTGCACAGTGATGTTCATAGTGGCATTATTTGTGATTGCCAAAAGATGGTTACAACTTAAGTGTCTATCAGCCAATCAATGGATAAACAAAATGTGGTACATACATATGATACAATATTATTCAGCTGTAGGAGGGAATGATGTCTTGATACATGTGACAAAATGGATGACCTTGAGAACATTATGCTGAGAGAAATAAGCTAGACACAAAGGACAAATATTGTATGATATCATGTGTATGAACTAGTTCTAACTAGCAACTTCTTAGAGTTAGAATCTAGAATATGGTTACCAGGGGATAGAATGGGGACAGAGAATGGGGAGCTGATGCTTAATTTGTGCAGAATTTCAACTTAGGTTGATTGTAAATATTGGGAATGGGAAGAGGTGATGGTAGCACATTATTGGGAGTGTGATTAACAGTGCTTTGCTATGTGTTTGTGGTTGAAAGGAGAAGTTTAGGGTCATCTATGTAACTATAAGGAAAGTTAGATGATAAAACATGGAACAATATAACATGTTGAAACCTGTTGTGGATGATGTACTGTGTTTAATAGTAGAAATATAAGAATGTTCTTTCATGAATTATAAAAATATAGAACATTATCACAAGGTGTTAATAGTAGGGTGGTACTGGGAAAATGCACCTAATGTTATCTAGAGTTAACAGTAATATTTCTTCAACTGTAATAAATGTACCACACCAATGTAAGAGTCAACTACAGGAGATATGGGAATATGGCATTTTTACATTAATTTCTGTAACTTCTATAATGAACAAAGAATAGTAATTTTTAAAATCATTATGCTAAGGGAAAGTAAAAAAACACAAAGTAAACATATTTTGTGATTCCATTTATATAAAATGTAAATATAAATAAAGCTTTATAGAGAGATTAGATTAATGGTTCTGTAGGGCTGGGGAAGGGTAGCAGTATTGAAAGGGGCCTCTAAGGGTTATGGAGCTTTTTTTTCTGAAGTAGTGAAAATGTCCTAAAATTTATTTTGGTGATGAATGCACAATTCGGTTATTATACCGAAAGCCATTGATTGTACACTTTGGATGAATTGTATGATATGTAAATAAATCAGTATGTGAAACTGATTTTAAAAAAAGAATTATATAACATAATCAAGTGGATTTTATCCTGGACATGCAAGGTGGTTCCACATAAGAAAATCAATTAATGTAATACACTACATTAACAAAACTAAAGGGATAAAACCACATGGTTATCTCAATTGATGCAGAAAAGTCATTTGACAAAATCCAGCACCCTTTTCTGATAAAAACATTTTGAAAACTAGGGATAGAAGGAAACTTCCTCAACATGAGAAAGAACATATAGGAAAAAACACGGCTAACATCATACTCAATGGTAAAAGACTGAAATCTTTCCCTCTGAGATCTGGAAAAAGACAAGGTTTTCCACTGTCACTAACGTTATTCAGCATTGTACTGGAAGTTCTAGCCAGAGCAGACATGGAAGGAAAAATTTAAAGACATCCAAATTGGAAAATTAGAAGTGAATTTTTCACTATTTGTAAAGTATTGATCCTATATATAGAAAGCCCTGAAAAATCTACTGCAAAGCCACTAGAGCTAATGAATGACTGCAGCAAAGTGGTGGGGTAAAAGATCAAAATGAAAAAATCAGTAGTGTTTCTATATATTAGTAATGAGCAATCTGAGAGAAATCAAGGGAAAATTCCTTTTGCGCTAGCAACTAAAAGAATCAAATATCAAGGAATAATTTAACCAAGGATTTAAAGATCTTATACATGGAAAGCCACAAACTTTGCTAAAATAAATCAAGGAGAGCTAATGAATGTAAGGATATTCCTCACTCATGGATGGCAAAATTAAATTTGTTGTTATGTCAATTCTATGGAAAATAATTTACAGATTCAACACAATCCCATCAAAATTTCAACAGCCTACTTTGAAGAAATGGAAAAGTCAATTATCAAATCAATTTGGAAGAGTAAGTAGCCCTGGAACAATTTTAAAGGACTTACACTTTCTGATTTTAATGCTTATTACCAAGCTATAGGGGTTACAACAACATAGTACTGGCACATGACTAGATATATTGATCAAAGTAATAGAATTGAGAGATCAGAAACAGAGCCTCACATCTATGGCCAACTGATTTTTGACAAGTCTACTAAGTCTACTCAATTGGGAAAGAATAGTATCTTCAACAAATGATGCTGAGAGAACTGAATATTCATGTAAAAATGAATGAAGAAGGACCCTTATCTCACAACATATGCAAAAGTGCACTCAAAATGGATGAAAGATCTAAATATAAAAAAGAGTATAAAACTCCTAAAAGAAAATATACAGAAGCAAACACAAGGACAATTATCAATCATTCAGAATTCTGGTGTAAAGTAGAGACTGAAGTAGTAACCCACAAATGCTGAATTGAAGGAAGAGAAAAAAATCAGTTGGGGTCTCAGTCAAGGTGCACAGTGCCTACCCTCTACCTCAAGATTTGGTGACTTCCAGCACACACAGAGAACTGTGAGCTTGACTCAGCTGTTGCCTGGTTGTATCAAGGCCCAGTGGGCTGCTGCAGTCAAGAAGACATGGGCATGTAGGGAAAGGTGGCCCAAGAGTGCTGTCTGCTGGGAAGACATGGAAAATGCAGTCTGGCAACTGCTTTTATGACCAGCCCCAAGAGACTCCTAAGGAGGGTTGCAGGGATAGCTATAGCAATATCAAACATAAGAGACTTTAAATGCAAAGATGTCATAAGAGACAAGGAGAGACATTATATATTAATAAAACAGACAATTCACAAGAAGAAACTTTTTTAATTTTTTGATAAATAAAGGTTTAAATAAAAAAGAAGTAACCATCAAAAATATTTATGCACCCAGTCAAGGAGCTCCAAAGTACATGAAGTAAACATTGGCAAAACTGAAGGGGGCAATGGATGTTTCTACAATAACAGTGGGAGATTTCAATACACCCCTCTCTTCTATAGATAGAAAAAACAGACAGGAATAGAAACCTAAACAATATGATAAATAATTTAGACCTAACAAACATATATAGATCATTGCATCTCAAAATACCAGGTTTTGCATTCTTCTCATATGCTCATGGAACATTCTCCACTATAGATCATAAAATGGAGCACAAAGCAGGTCTTAATAATTTTAAAAAGATTGAAGTTATTCAAAGCCCTTTCTCTGATTATGGTGGAATGAACCTGGAAATGAATAACCACCAAAGAATGAGAACTTTCACAAATACATGGAGGTGAAACAACACACTATTAAGCAATTAGTGGGTTAAAGAAGAAATTGTGAGATAAATCAGTAAATATTTGGAGACAAATGAAAATAAGAATACATTATACAAGAACATATGGACTGCAGCAAAGTCAGTGCTGAGCGGGAAATTGATATCTCTAACCATCTACATTAAAAAGGAAGAAAGAGCTAAAGCTAAAGACCTAACTGAACAACTGAAAAAACTAGAGAAAAAACAGCAAATTATCCCTAAATAAAATAGAAGAAAAGAAATAACAAAGATAAAAGCAGAAATGAATGATATGGAGAACAAAAAATGAAACAATAGAATCAATAAAACCAAAAATTTATTCTTTGAGAAGATCAACAAGATTGGCAAACCCTTAGCTAGACTGACAACATCAAAAAGAGAAAAAATGCAAATAAACAAAATCAAATTAAAAGGGTGACATTACCATGACCCCAAGGAAATAAAAAATCATAAAAGGATACTATGAACAACTGTATGCCAAAGAACTAGACAACTTTTATGAAATGGACAACTTCCTAGAAACACAAAAGCAGTGTATACTGACTCTAGAAGAAATAGAAGACCTCAATAAACAAATCATAAGTAAATAGATTCAATCAGTCATCAAAAACTTTCCTACAATGGATAGCCCCAGGCAAGATGGCTTCACAGAAGAATTTTACCAACATTCCTAAAAGAACAATCACAATTCCTGCTAAAACTCTTGCAAAAATTTGAAGAAAAAGAAATACTGCCTAATTTACTCTATGAAACTAACATCACTCTAGTACCAAAACCTGATAAAGATACTACAAGAAAGGAAAATATAGGTCAATATCACTGATGAACATAGATGCAAAAATTCTCAAAAAGATACTTGCAAATCAAATCCAATGGCACATTAAAGAAATCACACACCGTGACCAAGTGGGATTTATTCCAGGCATGCAACATTGGTTCAACACAAGAAAATCAATCAATAAAACACATTAACAAATCAGATGTGAAAAGTTGCATGATTATCTTCATTGAAGCTGAGAAGGCATTTGATAAAGTTCAGCATCCTTTCCTGATAAAAACACTTCAAAATGTAGGAATGGAAGGAAACTTCATCAATATGATAAACAGTATATAGAAAAACCACAACTAGCATTGTACTCAATGGTGAGAGACTAAAAGCATTCCCCCTAAGATTGGGAATGAGACAAGAACACCCACTCTCATCACTTCTTCCAGTTTGCTAAAGTTTCTGGAAAGCAAAATGCCAGAAATGGATTGGCTTTTATAATGGGAGTTTTATTAGTCCACAAATTTACAATTATAAGGCCATGAAAGTGTCCAAATATAGGGAAACAAGAGGATACTTTCACCAAAGAAAAGTCAGTGGCATTCAGAACACCTCTGTTAGCTGGAAAAGCATGTGGCTGGTGTCTGCTGGCCCTTTGCCCCTGGGTTGTGTTGCTTTCAGCTTCTGACTCCGGTGACTTTCTCTTTAAGTGTCTGTGGATTATTACTTAGCTTCTCCGGGCAAACTCTGGGCTTCATCTCTTAGCTTAGCATCTCCAAACATCTTCCTGTCTGCATCTCCAAGCATCTGTGTTTATGTCAGCTCTCTTAAGGACTCCAGTAAACTAATTAAGACCCACTTGAATGGGTGAGGTCATATCTCCATGGAAATAATCCAATCAAGATCTCACCCACAATAAATCAGCACCTACAAAAGTGGATTAAAAGAACATATTTCTTAGTGTACATAACAGTTTCAAACCAGCACACCATTCCTTTTCAACACTGTGCTAGAAGTTCTAGCTACAGCAATTAGGCAAGAAAAAGAAATAAAACTCATTCAAATCAGACAGGAAGAAGTAAAGCTTTCATTATTTGCAGATGACATGATCCAATATTTGGAAAATCCCGAGAAATCTGCAACAAAGCTTCATGAACTAATAAACAAATTCAGCAAAGTGATAGGATACATGATTAATGTGCAAAAATCAGTAGTGCTTCTATACACTAGTAATGACCTGAGGATGCAATTAAGAAAAAAATCCATTTGCAATATAAATTAACATAACCAATTATCTAGTAATAAATTTAACCAAATATGTAAAAAACCTGTACACAGAAATCTACAAAGCTTTGGGAAAAGAAATCAAAGAAGACCTAAATAGGTGGAAAGACATTCTGTGTTCATGAATAGGAAGGCTAAAGTCATTAAGATGTCAATTCTACCCAAATTGATCTACAGATGCAATGCAATACCAACTGAAATTCCAACAACCAACTTTACAGACTTGGAAAAGGTAGTTATCAAATTTATTTGAAATGAAAATGGACCTCAAATTGCCAAAAATATCCTAAAACAGGAGAATGAAGTTGGAGGCCTTATGCTTCCTGACCTTAAAGCTTATTATAAAGACACAGTGGTCAAAACAGCATGGTATTGGCACAAAGATATACATATTTATCAATGGAATCAAATTGAGAGTTCAGAGACAGACCCTCAGATCTATGGTCAACTGATTTTTGACAAGGCCCCCAAATCCATTGAACTGGGACAGAATAGTGTCTTCAATAAATGAGGCTGTGAGAACTGGATATCCATATCCAAAAGAATGAAAGAGGACCCATACTCACACCCTATACAAAAATTAACTCAAAGTGGATCAAAGTCCTAAATATGAGAGTCACTACCATTAAAAATCCTGGAAGAAAATATAGGGAAACATGTTCAAGAACTAGTGATAGGAGGTAGCTTCTTAGACCTTGCACCCAAAGCACAAGCAACAAAAGAAAAAAATAGATAAATGGAAACTCCTCAAGATTAAACATTTCTTTGCTTCAAAGGACTTTGTCAAAAAGAAGAGGCAGCCAACTGAATGGACAAGAATATTTGGAAACCATATATCTGAAAAGGCCTTGATATCCAGTTATGTATATAGAAATCCTACAACTCAACAACAGGACAAACAACTCAATTATAACATGAGCAAAATGTATGAATAGAAATTTTTCAAAAGATGAAATGAAAATGGTTAAAAAGCACATGAAAAGATATTCATCTTTATTAGCTATTCAGGAAATGCAAACCAAAACCACAGTGAGATATCATCTCACACCTATAAGGATGGCCACTACTAAGCAAACAGGAAACTACCAATGTTGGAGAGGATGTGGAAAATTAGAAAAACGTATTCACTGCAAGTAGGAATGTAAAATGGTACAGCCATTGTGGAAGATAGTTTGGCAGTTCCTCACTAAATTACATATTGAATTGCCCTATGACCCTGTAATTCTGCTGCTTGGTATATACCCAGAAGATCTGAAAGCAGTGACACAAATAGCATTTCAAACCAATATTCTAGTGGCATTATTCTGACAAAAGTCAAAAGATGGAAACAATCCAAGTGTCCTTTGACAGATGAGTGCATAAATGAAATTTGGTATATGAATTTGATGGAATTTTATGCCGTGGTAAGAATAGAATGTGGTCTTGAAGCATGTGACAGTATGGATGAATGTTGAGGACATAGTGCTTAGTGAAATAAGCCAGACACAAAAGGACAGACATTGTATGATTTCACTAATATGAACTACCTGGAATATGTAAACTCAGAGTCTTAAAACGTAGAATATAGGGGAACTAGAGATAAACAGAGAAGGGAAAGTGGTTACCTAATTTGTACAGAATTGGTAACGAGGTTGAACTTAAACGTTTGGGAAAGGATAGATGGGATGGTAGTTCATTATTGGGGTTAAAAGCAATAGTGCCATATTATAGATGAATTTGAAAGAGGTTGTTGCAAGTCATGTATGTCACAAATTAACAGTACAAAGCAATAGTGCCATATTATAGATGAATTTGAAAGAGGTTGTTGCAAGTCATGTATGTCACAAATTAACAGTACAAATATAAATAAGTTCTTGGATGAACTACTACAAATGTATGACACTTGTACAAAGACTTAATAATAGAGTGGTGTATGGGGAAAAATTACTTATTGCATGCTGTGGACTTCATTTAACAGTAATACCTTAATATTCTTTCATCAGCAGTAAAATGTGTACCACACCAATACTAGCAGTAGATAATTGGGGGAGGGGATAAGAGATATGGAGTGTTTGGGTTTTCTTTTGTGTGTAGATGTGAGTCTATCTGTTATTTTTTTCTTTGAAGCAATGAAAATTGTTTAAAATTGAGTATGATGATTACAAAATTAAGCGAGGATGCTGTGATCAGCACCTTTAGTTGAGATAAACCACCTGGCCACTTATGGGATTTGAAGCTTAAGTGGTCTAATATGGAAAACATCAAAGAAAATATACCCTTTATCCCATATGTCATTATCAGAGATCAAGGCTACTGGATTACAGTTCAACAATTTTAGGTATTTTCTTCTGGCTATTCCAATAAAATAAAAACTAAAGAAATGCAACCCTGTTATGATTCAGTAGTCATAATCATTTGCTAAATCCTAATTTCTCAGTTATCCCTCCAACCTCTCTCATTTGATCTTTCTCTCAATCTTCAGGGATATTAGGACGATGACCATTTTAACTTCTTCATGCTGGAAAGGGGTGTTGGCCTTATGGAATAGAGAAATGAGCCTGGTTGATGCTTCTGGAGAGACTGGCACCTCTAGGTTTCAAGGCTTTTCTGGCATAGGAACAATCTGGAGGCCATAAGTTTCAGAAAGAATAAACTTACTAGTGTGCTGTGACAGAAGTAGCAAATGCACCTGATTAGTATTGACTGGGAAAAGTTTTCCTTCCAAGATTTCCACATCATGCTTGTAATTAAGTTTCAGAAACCATTTTCAAACAGATAGCTATCAAAATCCTGAGTGAGTGTATGTGTATGCTGTTGAAGTCAAGTTGGTAACACATCAGATATGATTGTTATATATTTAGGATATTGAATTTTAAGCCCATGGAAGCCAGAAGGATAATATATGAAAAATATACTCAGATAGAAATGAGAAGACACTCAATATTGTACAATACAAAATAATCAAATAAATATAAAATTAGGTGTTAATGGGAGAATTGAGGGACAACAAAGGTATAAGACTTACAAAGACTAAATAGCAAAATGGCAGAAGAAATGACTTTATTGGTAATAACTTTAAGTGTAAATTAATTAAACTCTCTAGGCAAAGGCAGAGATTGGCAGAATGGATTAAAAAGTATGACCGAAATATATACTGTTTGTTATGGTTAAGTTCATGTGTCAACTTGGCCAGGTGATGGTGCCCAGATATCTGGTCAAGCAAGCACTGGCCTAACTAGTTAAAAAAAAGAAAAGAAAAGAAAAGAAAAACAGAAAAGTGGTTTATTAAATCATCAGTCAATTGATTGCATCTGTGGCCAAACACATCAATGAAGGGAGTGTCTTCCACAATGAGATAATTCAATCAGCTGGATTTAATCCAATCAGTTGAAGACTTTAATTGAGAAGAGAGAGAACTTTCACTTCTTCTTCAGCCATCCAGCCTCTCCTGGGGAGTTTATCAAAGACCTTCAGGTAGTTGCCAGCTCACTGCCTGACCTACAGAATTTGAACTCGTGTATCCCGCCCTACAGAATTTGGACTCATGCATCCCCACAATTGTGTGAGACAATTTTATAAAATCTCATATTTACAGAAATTTCCTGTTGGTTCTGCTTCCCCTAAGAACACTAACTAATACACTGTTTCTTACAAGAGACTCACCCTTGAATACAAGCATAGTGTGGAAAACGGAATGGGAACTTTTACCAGTCACTGCTAATCAGGGGCATTTGCTACTTCTGCCACAATACACTAATGACACACGGGATAGATGGTATATTTTCTTTGATATTTTCCATATCAGAACACTTAAGCTTCAAATCCCATAAGTGGTCAGGTGGTTTATCCCAACCAAAGGTGTTGATCACTGAATATAGCATAATATAATATGAAAAAGCCCACCTGAGTTACAATTATCACTTCTCTGCATTGACTATTCAGGAAACTAGAGATGTGTGAGGTATTACAAATTATGGTCTATCAATCATTGCCTTAGAAATGTTGTAGCCACTTGCTGTATCTCACCTCTTTCTGTGATGCTGTATTGATAGTCATTTCTCTCATTCAAATGACATTCCTGAATCCATCAGTTCTATAGATATACACTCCATTTAGGAGTATAGGGAGACACTACTGGTTCAAAGAGGTCACACTCCATTCTCCAGCTATGTCTAGGTTAATGTATTAGTAGTTCTTTGGGGAGCACCATTTATCACATAATCTTTTACAGTGAGTCTTCTGATGAGTGAGAAATAGATCACTCATTATAACATCTTCTTGGTACACAGTGGTGGAGTCACTTTGGAATAGTTTCTGATATATGCCAAAATTCTTTCCTCTGAAACTTGAGTGATCCCTGAAGAGACTTAATGAGCTATCTGTGAATTGTATCATAAACAGTGGTTGCCACATCTGCAATGTTGTGCAGTCCAAATGGAGTCCAAATCTTGTTATCACCATGTATTTGTTGCTTTTTTCAAAGTGTGAGAAATATGCCACTATTTTTCCCAATCTTTCTAAAAGTTAGATTGTAATTTCTCGAGTAAGAAATGTATTTTCTCCCTTTGGCAAATGCAACAGTACTGTTTATAAGCATATTCCAAGTAAAATAAGTGAAATCTTTGATTTATATATGTAGGACAGATGTGTATAAATACATACACACACACACACACACACACACACACACACACACACACACACATATATATATATATATGTCATTAAAATAAATTTACTAGTTTGCGTTAGTTGTATGACCTGCTGTCATTGTCTGTTTAGCCAAATATGACAACCTGATTGCAAACATATGGTTGTATACCTAGGATGGAGCCAGAGGATCAGTGGTTCAGAGACAGTCCAAGATAATTTCACCTATTAGAGACCCCTGATGTTGTGACTTGCTTTCAGAGCATTTAATTAAAATGTAGTTGGAGTGATATAATTTTTTCTAGGAATCTAGTGAAAGGCAATTACTTGAAAATGAAATCCAGAATAGATTTCACATTGTCTTCTGCTCATTAGTTTCATTTTACTTGTACTATATCCCAAAGGAAAGATATGAAACTATTTTACCACCTGAGATCCAGCTGTACTATTCCAAGTCTCAATTTTAATTGTGAAATGTGTATTTCCCTATGGTTCCCTAACTCTTTTACTCCCTAGAGTTATTTATAATGTCTTAGACATGAATGGATTCTCTTAATTCTACATAGAAAATGTAATTTTGCTTGCCTTTCTCATAAATGTCACCATGTCATTTCTATCCTACCAAATAATTAAAGATATAGAGAAAATTAGTATTTGCAATGACTGTTTTGTTTATGACTTTATTTGAATAATTATAGCTCTTTTTCCTGCTAATATTCTTGTAAATAGACTTTTTAATTTTAGGCTAATTTTATATTTATAGGAAAATTGCAAAGGGAGTACAGGGATTTCCCCTGAACCCCTCAGCAAGATTCCCCTCTTATTAACATCATATATAATATAGTACATTTTCACAACCTAGGAAAAAGAACGGGCACATTTACTCTACAGGATATTTGTGTTTCCCCTGTTCTTGCCTGATGTCCTTTTTATTTCCAGGATCCTATCCAGGATCTCACGTTGCATTTAGTTGCCATATCTCCTTAGCCTCCTCAGTTCTGTGATAATTTCTCAGACATTTTTATTTTTGAAGATCTTGGAAGTTTTGAGGGGTCCTGGTCTGGTGTTTTGTAGAATGTCCTTCAATATTTGTCTGATATTTTTCTCATGGTTAGACTACAATTAAGGGTTTTTTGAGAGGAAGACCATAGAATTGAAATGCTTGTCTCATCATGTCAATGCTGCTTTAATATGATAGAGTATTACCCAAATAAAAGAGTATAATCTGTAGTTCTTTTTAACTTAACATATGCACAGAGATAGGTTATCTGAAGTGTGGATCTTGATAAAATTCATTAAAATCATATTTAGTTTTTTAATGAATAGTATTAGTAATAAAAACACATTTCTTCCATATGGCAGTACAGTGTTAGTCAGGGTTCTCTAGGGAAACAGAGCCAACAGGAAATATCTGTAAATATGTGATTTATAGAAGTGTCCACACAACTGTGGAGATGCGTGAGTCCAAGTTCCATAGAGAAAGCAGTGAGATGGCAACTCTGATGAAGGTCTTCCATGAACTTCAATGAAGTGAAAGTTCTCTCTCTTCTCCCTAAAAAGATTGGATTGGATTAAACCCAGCTGATTGAATTCTCTCACTGTGGAAGATGCTCCCTTCATTTATGTGAGCAGCCACAGATGCAATCAATTGACTGATGATTTAGTAAACCAGCTTCTGGTTTATTAACTAGCTACAAATTTCCTTTGAGTAATGATTAGGTCAGTGCTTCCTCAACCAGACAACTTGGCACCATCACCTGACCAAGTTGACACATAAACCTAATAACTCACAGTCCACCCCTTGTCAACTTGGCAGCTATATGAAGCCCCATAAACTATACTTAGTCTCTAAATAGAACACAATAACAACCATGTTTTGCCTAACAATACTCAGCTATCCAGTGTACAACCAGAAATGCACTAAATCTCACCAGAATAAGGTGTAAGTCCTTGGGTAACATTCACTCTTAAACTTGATATCCTATAACTTAAACATATCAGAGTCCTCATTTCTGTAACTCATCACATGGTCATACTTCATATTTATCACTACCTTCTTCCACTACTCATTCCCTGTTCCCTTTACCCTCAGTAATCATTTCAGCTGGCCATGGTTCTTTGCCTGGTGGGGTGATCCAAAAGTTTCTAGGCCATTGTTAGTCCTGCCCGTATTGGGTTGTTGCAGTTTTCCATTGACTTTAATCACAGGGCATGGTGGATGGCCTAGGGGATCTCCTGTATTCCAGGAAAACTCTTCTTTACCTCCATTGTGTAGTTGCAGTCCTATTACCCCTTGATAGTCAGGAAAAATCATGCCAGCCAGTACAGTAATCCCCTTCCTTGCCTGTTGATTCAGAGGCAAGAGAAGCCCAAAGTGGTCAGATGGCAGTCTTAATTACTAGTTCAATGGAATTTTTGTTGTGTCTCCTTGTAGGAGCATTCCTCCTTTTGGAACCAAGACCTGTAGATCAGCAGGTCTTAAGGTGGCAGGAACAGGAAGCAAACATTTTCCTAGTAGAACACTAGGAAATAGTGGATGGTGCCACTCTCACATTTCCACCCCTTGATTCCTGGACCCATGAATCCTGGCTATGGGAGAAATAGCACCATAGAGTGGACACTGATTCAGAGCATACACAGCCTCCTGGAGAACACTGCCCCAGCCCTGCAAAGTATTGCAACCTAGTTGGCACTGTACTTGAGTCTTCAACAGGCTACTCTACCATTCTAGTAGCTTAGCTGCCTCTGGCTGATGGGGAACATGGTAAGATTAGAAAGTTCCATGAGTGTGTGCCCTGTCCTGCACTTCATTTGCCATGAAGTGGGTTCCTTGATCAGAAGTAATGCTATGTGGAATACCATGATGGTTATATACAATGTCACTAATAATTTTAAAACATTGTTTGAATTTGCACTCTAAAGATATAAAAATAAACACAAAACTAGAAGATAATTTAGTCATTATTAAACTTGATTTACATGCTATTCTAGGGAAAATTTAACTATAAATCTATTTGAATTTTCACTTGGAAGTGTGTGAAGAAACCTTTGATCAAATTCATCTAAAATTTCCTGACCTGGAAAATTAATATCAGAGTCTTTAATGTGTGGGTTGGGAAGCAGAGAAACATTATTTCTGAGAATTCATTGTCAATTGCAGACAGTCCTAGCTTTGTATAGTTCAGTCACCACAGAAAACTTGCCAAGTGAGGACTTCATTCAAGTTTCAGTTAACATGGTACCATTCATAATGAAGAGTGCTGATATATATTTTATTATTTCATTTTTTTTCTTTTTTATATTTTAACTTTTTAAAAAGAATAGCTCTCAGGATGATGTTCACCTACATAGATGTTAATTTATTTATAAGAAATTGTAAAGTAACTAGAGTTCTGGACTAGAAATAATAATTTTGGACATGTCAACACATATCATGCTTAAAGCCATATGGAGAGTTCACATTATCACAGGAGTTAGTTAGATAAAGAGAAGATAATGCTTGTGGAAGAAACCTAAGGCAGTCTGAATTCAGCCTTACAGACATATTTCTAACACATATTTGTGGTACTCAAATTTCATCAGATATATTTTACAGAAAGAAATAAAGTGTGTGTTAAAATTGTGTGTCAAATGACTAGTAAAATTGAAAATCATAAATGTAGAAACAATTCTTTATTTTATACTTTGTTCATATTTAAAATAGATGTTTCCTTATATTTTTTTCTTGCATGAAATTACAATCAAGTTTTTCATTGTTTGCCTCAAAGAAAAACTAACTTGAATTCAAAAGTTAGCACTATTCTGCAGAATATAATTTATTATTAAAAGTAAGCAATGCAAATACATGGTTTTTGAACCTTCTTTAATAGATTGAAACTACTCATTTGATATAATATTTCAGTAGCTTTATTTTCTTTAGAGATAATGAATTTAACACTTTTCACATTAGAAGAATCTTTAAAAGGTTCGAATTGGAAATATGAGCATATCCTCAAGAAGAAAATATTATTAATATATAATACTTTCAAATGAAGGGAAGAAATCTTTTTTTTTAAATTTGTATTTCACTGTAGTAAAATACACATAAGATAATCATTATACCATTTTAAGTGGACAAGTCTTTGACATTAAGTACACTGACAATAGTGAACTTTCATCACTATTTACAGATTATTTTCATCATTCAAAACCAAAACTCATGCTCATATAACTCTGCAAACCCACCTCTTCCTGTCCCTGATAACCACTATTCCCACTATTCTGTTTTTTCTGTCTCTACGAATTTGCATATTCTGTTTTTTTTTTTTTTCTTCATATCAATTAAATTAGACAAAATTTATCTGGCTTATTTCCCTCAACATGACATCTTCAAGGTTCATCCATGTTGTTTCCTATATTATAAATTAATTACTTTTTATGATTGAATGATATCCTATTGTATTAATATACCATATTGTGTTTATCCATTCATTTGCTGATGGACACCTGAGTTGCTTCTATCTTTTGACAATTAACAAATAATGCTGCAATGAATGCTGGTGTACAAATATCTGTCTCAGTATCTGTTTTCAATTATTTTTGGTACACACCTAGGAGTGGGATTGATGGGTCATATGGTGTAGGTTAAAATTTCTGAGGAACCACCAAACTGCTTTCCACACTAGCTGCAAAATTTTACATTCCCACCAATATTGTAAGAGGATTCCTATTTCTCAGCATCTTTGCCAAGCTTGTTATTTTCAGGTTTTGTTTTTTTTTTAATAATAGTGGGTGGGAACTGTTATCTCATGGTAGTTTTAATTTGTATTATTTATGCAGTAATGATATCATGCATCTTTTCTTATACTTACTGTCCATTTAAATATCTTCTTTGGAGTGATGTCTATTCAAATGCTTGGCCAATTTTTTAACTGGTTATTTTTCTTTTTGTTGTTGAGTTGTAGGAGTTCTTTATATATTCTGAATATTAAACTCTCATCAGATAAATGGTTTCCAGATATTTTCTACCATTCCATAGGTTTCACTTTCTTGATAATGTCCTTGGATGCACAAAAGATTATAATTTTGATGAATTCCATTTTATCTATTTTCTCTTTTGTTACTTAAAACAAATTGCCTACCCCTACATCCTGAAGGTATTTCTCTAGATTTTCTTGTGAGATGTTTATATTATTAGTGTGTGTGTATATAATAATATTATATTATATATAATGCATTGATCCATTTTGAATTAATTCTGAAATGGTGATAGATATGCATCCTTATTCATTCTTTTCTATATATGTTTTCATTTGTCCCAACACCATTTGCTGAAGAGACTATTCTTTCCTCATTGAATGAATTTGTCACCATTGACAAAAATCAACTGGTCATAGATTTATGGATTTAACTCTGGATTCTCAATTCTATTCCATTGGTTTCTATGTCTATCTTTATGCCAGTTTCACAATGTTTTGATTACTGTAGCTTTGTGGTAAGTTTTAAAATCAGGAAGTGTGAGTCCCTCAGATTTGTTATTTTTTCAAGATTGAATTGGAAAATTCAATTGGCTCTTTGTCACTCTTTGCAATTCCATGTGAATTTGTGGATCAGCTCTTCCATTGCTGCAAAAGTGCTGCTGGGATTTTCATAGAGATTGTATTTAATTTGTAGATAACTTTAGGCATTATTGACATCTTCATTATATTGTCTTCCAATCCACAAACATGTATGTCTTTCCATTTAGTTAGGTCTTCTTTAATTTCTTTCAGCAATGTTTGGTAGTTTTCAGGATTCCATTCTTTCACTTTCTAGGTTAAATTTATTCCTAGTTATTTTATTATTTTGGATACTTTGTAAATGGAATTGTTTTCTTGATTTCCTTTTCAGATTGTTCATTACTGGTATATAGGAACACAACTGACTTATGCATGTTTTCCTTTTATCCTGAAACTTTGCTGAACTCATTTATCAGTTTCAGTAGCATACTAGTTGATTATTTGTGGTTATTTATATATAGGACCACATCTTCTGTGTTTAGGGAAAATTTGATTTCTTCCTTTATAATTTGGATGGCTATTTCTTTCTCTTGTCTATTTGCTAAAACATCCAGTAAAATGTTGAATAACAGTTGTGATGTCAGGTATCCTTCTTCCTGATACTAGGGTAAAAGCTTTTAGTCTTTTCCCATTGTGTAAGATAACTGCTCTGGATTGTGCATAAATGTCCTTTATCATGTTGAGAGTGTTCCCTTCTAGTCCTACTGTTCCTATTTTTCTGAGTGTTTTCATCATGAAAAGATAGTGGGTTATGCCAAATGTCTTTTCTGTATCAAATGAGGTGATTGTGAAGGATTTTTCCTTCATTCTACTAATATGGTGTATTACATTGATTGATTTACGTACATTGAACCATCATTGCATTCCTGGAATAAATATCCCTTGATTGCAGTGTATAATCCCTTCAATATACTATTGGATTCAATTTGCCACTATTTTTTAGAGGTTTTTGCATCTATATTCTTAACAGGCATTGTTCTGTAATTTTCTTTTCTTGTGTTGTTTTTATCTGACTTTACTATCAAGATAAATTTGACCTCACAGAATGTTTTAGGAAATAATCCCTCTTTTCCAATTTTTTGGAAGATTTTGAGAATAATTGGTGTTAAATCTTACATAAATGTTTGGGAGAATTCAGCAGTGAAACCGTCGAGTTCTGGACTTTTCCTTGTCAGGAGACTTTGAATTACTGATTCAATTTATTTACTACTTATAGGTCTGTTGAGATATTATTTCTTCTTATGTCAGATTAGGTAATATGTATGTTTCTAGGAATTTGTCTGCTACATCAGGTGTTCTAATTTTTTGACATACAATTGCTCATAGTACCTCCTTATAATCATTTTGATTTTGTTGATTCTCTCTATTGTTTGACTATTCTCTATTTCATTTATCTATGCTTTAATTTTCACTATTTCCTTCCTTCAACTAACTTTAGGTTTAGTTTACTATTCTTGTTCTAATTTATTTGAGTGTGAAGTTAGGTTATCTATTTGTGATCTTTCCTCTTTTTTTATTGTAGGCATTAGACATATTTCCCTATCAGCATGGCCTACACTGCATCCACTGTATTTTGTTTTTGTTTATGTCTATTTTAACATTTTTCCTAATTTCCCTTTTGATTTCTTTTGACCCATTTGTTGTTGAATACTGTGCTGCTTAATTTGCACATATTTGCAAATTTTCCAGTTTTCTTTCTCTTACTGATTTTTAGCTCTATTCCATATGTTGTGAGAAGACACTTTGTATGATTTCAATATTTTGATTAAGATTTTGTTTATGGCATAATACATGGTCTATCCTGAAAGTGTTCCTTATGAACTTGACAAGAATGTGTATTCTGCTGTTATTAGGTGAAGTGTTCTAAATTTGTCCAACAGTTCAAATGGGTTAATAGTGTTGTTTAACTCTCTACTGTCTTATTAATGTTTGGTTTAGGTATTCTATTCATTATTGAAAGTTGTGTATTGAAGATTTCTACTATTATTGTAGAATAATTTATTTCTACCTTCAGTTCTGTCAATTTCTGCTTCATGTATTTTGGGTTTTTTTTGTAGGAATATATATGGTTATAATCATTATATATGCTTGCTAGATTGAATCTTTTTTCAATATTTAGTATCCTTTGTTTTCTGTAATTTTTTTTCTGTGTATAAAGTCTACTTTGTCTGACAGTAACATAGACACTCTGGCTCCCTTTGATTACTGTTTGCATGGAATATCTTTTTCTACCTTTCTAGTTTCAAACTCTTTGTGTCTTTTTGCCTAAAGGAAGACTCTTGTAGAGAACACAGAGATGAATCATGTTTTTTCCTCCAATATACCATTATCTATCACTTAAAAAGAGTTTTATATGTTGACATTTATGGTAATGACTAAGAAGAAAGGATTTACCTCTGCCATTTATCTATTTGTTTTCCATATGCCTTGTGTGTTTTTGTTCCTCAAAAGAAATATATTTTTGAATTATTCAAACCTTTGATATTCTGAAAACAATTTCAGGAACATTCTTAGAATACCCTTAAATATTAAGTATTCAAGAAAAATAATAATACTTAATGTGTGACTGCCACTGATGTAATGACTTTGTAAGTTTTATCTAACTTTATTCCAACAACCATAAGATGCAGATGTTATTATTACCACCATTTTATAGATGAGTAAACTGAGACATATTATGTTTACATCTTGAAGACTCCAGGAATTACAGGAATTATAATGGAGACTTTAGCTGCTTGTAAGACCTCAATCCTTTAAATTAATGTTGTAAATTCTTATTTTTATATCTAAAAATAATTATTTACCATCCATTGATATCTGGATTTTTCAACTTCAGCATTATTGGATTTTTGAATCATATACTGACAACTTTCTGGATCTCAGCCTCAGGGAAAATTGATACTCATTACATCCTTTTCCTGAGACCTGGACCTGTCTGGTCTGGGAAATTTTGATTAGAGTACTAAGAAACCAAATGCCTAGAAAACAAAAAATTATGATTCACACTAAAAAAAAAAATGAAGATATGGCCCAGTCAAAGGAACAAATTTACACTTCAAATGAGATAAAAGAGTTGAAATAACTAATTAGAGATCTTCAAACAAATATTCTTAATAAATAAAAAAATCAAATCAATGAGTTGAGGGAAGATGTGGCAAAAGAGATGAAGGACATAAAGAAGACATTGGGTGGACATAAGGAAGAACTAGAAAGTTTGAGAAACAATTGGCAGAACTTAAGGTAATGAAAGACACTACAGAAGAGGAGAAAAACTCAGTGGAGACATACAACAGGTTTGAAGAGGCAAAAGAAAGGATTCATGAACTAAAGGACAGAACATCCAAAATCCTACACAAAAAAAAGCACAGATAGGCAAAAAGAAAAAAAGGAAAAATATTAGCAGCATCTTAGAGAATTGAGTCACAACATGAAGCACATAAATATATGTGTCATTGGTGTCCCAGAAGGAGAAGAGAAAAAAAAAAATGGGGCAGAATCAATAATGGAGGAAATAATCACTGAAAATTTCCCATCTCTTATGAAAGACATAAAATTGCAGATCCAAGAAGTGCAGTGTACTCCAAACAGAGTAGATCCAGATAGACCTGCTCCAAGACACTTAAGAATCAGATTATCAAATGTCAAAGGCAAAAAGAATTCTGAAAGCAGTAACAAAAAAGTGAACCATCACTTACAAAGGAAACTGGATAAGACTATGTGCAGATTTCTCAGTAGAAACCAACAGAGGTGAGAAGGCAGTGGCATGATATATTTAAGATACTGAAAGATGAAAACTGTCAACCAAGAATTCTACATCTGGCAAAACTGTCCTTCAAAAATGAGGGAGAGTTTAAAATATTTTCAGACAGACACTGAGAGAGTTTGTGAACAAGAAACCTGCTCTACAAGAAATACTAAAGGTAGCACTACAAGAAGATAGGAAAAGACAGGAGAGAGAAGTTTGGAGAAGATGGTAGAAATGAAGACTCTCAGTGAGAGTAAATAGAGAGAGAGCAGGAAAAAATAAAATAAAAATAAGATAAAATAAAATAAAATGAAATGAAATAAAATAAAGACTTGTAAATTCTAAAAATTAAAATGGTAGGCAACAGACATGTTGAGTGAAATTAACTAGAACAAAAGGATGAGTACTCTATGGATTCGCTAATATAAACTAACATTGATGAATGAAATTTGAGAGTTAAAGTTGAGAACACAGGTTGTCAGGAGATAGAAAGAAATTTAAAAATGGGCATTTGATGCTGAAGAAGTACATAAGGGTAAACAGTATTGACTGTATAGATCTAGAAATGGATAGCATAATACTGTGTGATGATAGCACAATATTGTAATTATTCTGAACAAAGAGGACTGTATGTTCAGAAAGGATGGCTAGGGGCATGTATGTCACCAGAGGGAAAGATAGAAGATAAATATCGGGACTGTATAACTTAGTGAAACCTAGAGTGACTAGAGATGATGATTAAATGTACAGATATAAGAATGTTTTTAAAAGAGTGTGAACAAATTAATGTCAACATTGCAAGGTGCTGAAAATTGGATGGCACAAGGGAAAAATACAATCAATGCAAACTAGAGTCTATAGTTAATGGTAACATTGTAAGATGCTTCCATTAATTGTAGCAAAGGCAATATACCAAAGCTAAATGTCTATAAGTGGGGGTTATAAGGGAGTCATATGTGATTCTTGGTGGTGGTGATGGTGTTGTCTTACCATTTCATTGTACTTTATTTTTATTTTATCTTTTATATTTTTATTCTTCATTTTTTCTCCTTTTTCTCTTTCTTTGTGCAAGAAATGGAAATGTCCTCATATAGGTTGTGGAAGTGAATTCATAACTATGTGACTATACTGGGAATCATAGTTTACTTAGAATGGGTTATATGGTGTTCTAGTTTGCTAATGCTGCTGGAATGCAAAACACCAGAAATGGATTGGCTTTTATAAGTTACAGTCTTAAGGCCATAAAGTGTCCAAGGTTACACATCAACAATCAGTTACCTTCACTGGAGGATGGCCAGTGGCATCCAGAAAACCTCTGTTACCTGGGAAGGCATGTGGCTCACACCTGCACCAGAGTTCTGGTTTCAAAATGGGTTTTTCCCAGGATATTCCTTTCTAGGCTTCAGCTTCTCTACAAAATGTCGCTCTCAGTTGCTCTTGGGGCATTTGTCCTCTCTTAGCTTCTTTGTAGCAAAAGTCTGCTTTCAAAGGCCATCTCTAAAATGCCTCTGCAATTCCTCTCTCAGCTCCTGTGCATTCTTCAAAGTGTCCCTCTTGGCTGTAGCAAGATCGCTCCTTCTGTCTGAGCTTATATAGTGCTCTAGTAAACTAATCAAGGCTCATGCTGAATGGGTGGTTCCACACCTCCATGGAAACTATCCAATCAGAGTTATCACCCACAGTTGGGTAGGGCTCATTTCCATGGAAACAACCTAATCCAAACATTCCAACTTAATTCCCACTAATATGTCTGCCCCACAAGATTGTATAAAAGAATATGGCTATTTCTCAGGGACATAATATGTACAAACTGGTACATTCTACCCCCTAGACCCCAGTAAAACATGATCTTTCCATATGCAAAATACATTCATCCCTTCACAATATCACAGAAACTTAAATCATTTCTGTAACAATAGTTAAGTACAGGATCCCATCAAAATCAATTACTGATGTGGTTGGTCCTAAGGCATAATTACCCTCTGACTCTGTGAAACTTAGAACAAATTACCTGCTTCCAATATACAAAGGAGGGGCAGTCGTAGGGTAAATATTCCCATTCCCATAAGGAGAAACTGAAAGGAAAACAGGGTTAACAGGACCAAAACAATTCCTAAAACCTGCAGGGCAAATTCCATTTACAGAATGACTTGCATCCTTGGGGCTTGAGAGAGTGGTAGCCTGTCCCTTCCTAGGGGTCTTTGCAGCAGCCCTTTCCCCTCCAAATGCTGGGGTGAGTGCTCCCACATATCCACATATTGAGGAGACCACCTCCTCGGCCCCACCCTCCTCAAACATTGGGACAGCAGCCAGATTCTCTTCCATTTCCAGGGCAACATGTTCAGAACAGCAGGGTGGCAGCCAGGCTCTCCCCAATAACCTAGAAATGTGCTCCATCCTTTCTGGGGCCTGGGGTGAGATCAGTCTTCCTGAACATTGAGGTGGAAAGTCTGCCCATGACCTCTGGGCAAACTCACCTTTTCCATGCATGTGGGCCACTCCGCTCTCCCAGCCCAAGACCTCTTGACTCCAGACCTCAACCTCCATGGCTCTGTCTTTGAAGAAATTTTCCCTTCAATTTGTTCCTTGTCTGTCTCCTGCAGTCCAGACTGGCAATGGCTCTGTGTATAAAGATCTTGCAAAAATTCTGTTGGCTTCACATGAAGCACACAGGTGTCAAAACCATCCAACAATAGGACTTTATATATTCTGGATAACTCCATCTCCAATTTTGGCTTGTACTGAATTGGTAATCTGGTTCCATGTTTGGTTAAATCCTCACACTGGGCTGTAGTTTCTGGGGTTCTACCCCCTGGAAGCCTGGACACAAGAAATGGATTAGCTTTTATAAAAGGGGGTTTATTTGGTTACACAGTTACGGTCTTAGGGCCATAAAGTGTCCAAGCTAACACATGAACAATCAGTTACCTTCACTGGAGGATGGCCAATGGCATCCAGAAAACCTCTGTTACCTGGGAAGCATGAGGCTTGCATCTGCACCAGAGTTCTGGTTTCAAAATGGCTTTCTCCCAGGATGTTCCTTCCTAGGCTTCAGCTTCTCTACAAAATGTCACTCTCAGTTGCTCTTGGGGCATTTGTCCTCTCTTAGCTTCTCTGTAGCAAAAGTCTGCTTTCAAAGGCCATTTCCAAAATGCCTCTGCAGTTGCTCTCTCAGCTCCTGTGCATTCTTCAAAGTGTCTCTCTTGCCTGTAGCAAGATCACTCCTTCTGTCTGAGCTTATATAGTGCTCTAGTAAACTAATCAAGGCCTATGCTGAATGGGTGGGGCCACACCTCCATGGAAACTATCCAGAGTTATCACCCACAGTTGGGTGGAGCACATTTCTATGGAAACAACCTAATCCAAACCAAATGTTACAACTTAATGCCCACTTATATGTCTGCTCCCAGAAGACTGCATCAAAGAACAAGGCTTTTTCTGGAGGACGTGATATATACAAACCGGTAAATATGGTGTCTGAATAAAACTGTTTAAAAAATAAACAAAGGAATACGAGTGCTAGAGAAGATATGGAGAGAGGGATGTGCCTTTTCACCGTTGGTGGGGAAGTGGAATGATGTAGCCCATCTGGAGTGCAGTATGGTGGTTCCACAGGAAACCAACTATGGGTTTGCCATATGGTCCTGCAACCCCACTTTTGGGTATATACTTAGAAGAACTGAGAGCAGGGACGTTGAATGGAAATTTTACACTGGTGTTTACGGCAGCAGTATTCATGATTCACAATGGATGGAGGTGACCTGAGGGTACATCAACCAATAAATGGAATGGTGAACTGTGGTGTATACATTCAGTGGAATATTGAGCAATGGCAAGAAGAAATGAAGTCGTGAGGTATGCAGCTAGGTGAATGGACATTGAGGATGGTATGTTGAGTGAAATAAGCAAGAATTGAAAGATAAACTTTATAATACCTCACTAATATGGACTGACTATTGTCGGGAGCCAAATCGCCACATCCTAAACCTGATGGCAAAGCCTCAGGTTCAACAGAAAACATTACTGTGGATGTGCCGCACGGCGGCGGGCGTGGCCCCTCGACGGATCCTGGCAAAGCCTACCACCAATGGACTATTGCAATGCTGATTCTTTTAATCTTTGTGCTTCTGCTTTCTCTTTTTCTTTACTAATGTAATAATTTGGGATATACTCTGGATAATAATCAAAGATATGACAAAGTGTTGGGCACCTTCCGATGATTTTACCTTTCGATGAACCCCCTCCTCCACCTATGAGAAAGCAGCCACCCCGTTTAGCCGCCTGAAGCCCCTTGCCCCTTTCCAGACATCCTCCTTTACACAAGTTCCCCCTTTTACATCCAAAAATATTTCACTGAGAAAGCGATTAGAAGGCCAAAGCAGAAGCAATGTAAACCACGTAATTCATCACCCAGTTCCTTGACAGGCCCCGTTGTTTGCTGAGGTTAGAACTGAATCAGGGTCAACACGCTCCACTAGTGCCTAATGGCTGGCCTCGGGCAGCCAGAGCATACAAGAAATTCTTTGGGCACCCACCCCACGGGCTTATGGTACGAGAGTAGTTCCTTGTATGAGCCCACAGCTAATTTACTTTAGGTACAAAAACAAGCCCTTCTAAATAATTAAAAATAGCCAAAACAGAGATCATTGCTGAGAACAAGGAAGAATATCATGAGAAACTTGGGAGGTCTGCACCGGAATAGAGTTGTCTTAACATAGGGATGAAAACACACACTGCTCGGTCCCCCTGCCCTGTTTGGACCCCAATGTCCCCTGGAATTGAGTAACAATGGTTTTGTGATTTATATGCTGTGCTTGCCAGCTCTCACCCGCGTGATCCAGGTGCAGAGCTTATGTAACTTTGAGCTATAAAAGAAAATCACTTTTTCATTAAAATTGTCGGAGCCCTGAGCTTCGTCCCAGACACTTTGCGTGTCTGTCTCCTTCCTTGCTACGCCGACGCCGACCCCCACTTTAGGACCCTGACACGTTTGCTGAGGCAGGACCTCGGCAGACTATAATGTGAAAACTCTGAGAATTGAATCTGAGAGCACAGGCTATTAAGAGAAGGCTTATGGTAAATGTTCCTAGATTGTAAGCTCTTATAGCAGTCACATCTGTTCATGAGTTGTAATGGTTATTTCTAAATTCTGAGATGATGGAACTGATTGTGTATAACCTGATCAGTCCCTGTAACTTTGGGTATCTGTGTGACACCTGAGACTCAAAGCCAGAGTTTGACAGCTATGAATGTCAGCATTACCTTATACAGCAAATGTTAAAGAAGCTGAAAAACAGCTCAGACTTTAATTAAAGATATGAACAAAATGGACATGGTTAGGACTAAATTAAACCAGACTAAAGGGCAAACAATGATATTGACTTGGAAGAGATGTTTATTTGGTGGAAAATTTATATTTTCTATAGCACACCATATAATTTATCTTGTATTGTCAGTTTATTCAAACACCATAATTGCATGGAACTTTGAACAGGGGGTGAAATCTGGTTGCACAGGTTAACATGAAGTCCCAATATATCCCAGAGTATGGACAGAGAATAAAAATATATTTTCAAAGCCCTCTTGAGGGACTGGGGAAAAATTCAAAATATTAAACTTTCCCACCTGGGGAATTCCTGATATTCTTGCAAGCATTGGGGATTACCATTTTAGTGGGCCATGCCCTCAATCTTCAGCTTGTTCTTATGAAGCTTTTTATTGCAAAGGAGAGGGTAAGCCTACTTAAAATTTTGCTTAAGAGTCACTCTCAGAGAGCCTGTTTCACTGCCTACATGTTGCCTCTCTCTCTAAGCCAACACTACAGATAATCTCACTGCCCTCCCTCCTATGTGGGACTTGACTCCCAGGAGCGTAAATCTCCCTAGCAACATGGTACTGACTCCTGATGAGCATGGACCTGGCATTGTGTGACTGAGAAAGCCTTCTTGACCAAAAAGGGGAAGAGAAATGAAACAAAATAAAGTTTCAGTGGCGGAGAGATTTCAAATGGAGTTGAGAGGTCATTCTGGAGGTTATTCTTATGCATTTTATAGATATACCTTTTTAGTTATCAGTGCATTAAAATAGCTGTCAGGAAATACCTGAAACTGTTGAATTGCAATCCAGTATCCTTGATTCTTCAAGATGATTGTATAAGTCTATAGCATATATGGTGTGACTGTGTGATTGTAAAAATCTTGTGTCTCACAATCCCCTTATCCAGTTGTATGGACAGATGGGTAGAAAATGGGGGTAAATAGTAAATGAATAATCAGGGGGAGTAGTAGGAGATGTTTTAGGTGTCCTTTCATACTTTTATTTTTAATTTTATTTTTATTTTTCACTTTTATTTCTTGTAACAAAACTGTTGAAAACAATTGATTGTGGTGATGGCTGTGCAACTCTATGATGATACTGTGAACAACTGATTGTACACTTTGGATGATTGTATGATAAGTGAATATATCTCAATAAAATTGCATTTAAAGAGAAGAATTTGCAAAGTCCCCTTCAGGGACTGGGGAAATTATGGAGCTATTAAACTTCCCTACCTGATATTCTCTCAGGCACTGGAGACTCACAATTTAGTAAACAAACCCTTGATATGGAGGCTTGCCCTTATGAAACTTATGTCTGCAATGGCGAAACTAGGCCTGCATAAAATTATGCCTCAGCATCACCCCCAGAGAGTCTTTTTCTTGATCAGATGTGGCTGATTTCTTTAAGCAGACTGCAAATAAACTCACTACCCTTCCCCCTATTTTGGGCATGATTCCCAAAGGTGTAAGTCTCCCTGGCAACATGGGACATGGCTCCCAGTTATGAGCTTGACCCTGGCATTGTGGAATTGAGAATGACTTCTTGACCAAAAGGGGGAAAAGAAATGGAACAAAATAAAGTTTCAGTGGCTAAGAGATTTCAAATAGAGTCAAGAGTTCATTCAGAAGGTTATTCTAATGCAAACTTTAGCCAGATACTGCAAACTGCCACAGTATGCAAAGCCCCAACCAACTGTATTCCTGAAAACCCTTGGGTGTGCCCTAATCTCTAAGTCTCTATAAACTTATTTTTTAGTAAATTTATTTTTTCAGATTGATCTCATGCTAGAAAATTCTTTCAACCAAGAAGTACCAGTCTCCCCAAGAATATCAACTAGTTTTATTCCTGTATGCCATAAGGTCAACACCCTTGTCCAACATGAGGAAGTTAAAGTGGTCATTGCCCAGATATCCCTGAAGATTGAAAGAATGATCAAATGAGATGGAGAAGGTGTAATGGAGAAATTATGATTCAACAAATGACTGTGGCTACTGACTCATTATATAGATATTTTCTCTTAGTGCCTAGTGTTTTAGAATAGCCCGAAGGACATACCTGAAGTTGTTGAACTGTAATCCAATAGCCCTGATCTTTGATAATGATTGTATAACTATATATCAAAAAAAAAAAATACTCATGTTTGTATGTGTCTACTTCTGGATGTTTCTTTCTGTTTCACTGATCTATATATCTATCTCTGAAAATACTGCACTGTCTTAGTTAACCTACCTGTATTATAAGTCTTACAATTGGATAGAGTGCAATACTAGTGATCAATAAGAAGGAGGGTAAGGGATATGGGATGTTTGGGGCCTTCTTTATCCTTTTTAATTTCTTTTTCTGTAGCAATAAAATGTTCTAAAAATGATCATGGCGATGAATACACAAATAAGTGATGATACTATGAACTGTTGATTATATACCTTGGATGGATTGTATGGTGTATGAATATATCTCAAAAAAATCACATTAAAATTTATTCAAAAGTTACATTTTCACAAGTTCCATGCTTCTCCTTGCCCATATTTAACCTAAATAGAAAAACTGAGTGATTAAGGTCATGATCTTGCATAACATATGATATTCTGAAAATTATTCAGAACAATTTAATTGCTTTTCTTTGTTGTTGTTGTGATCTTAATCATAGGGGTACTTTTGGTCTTTAATTATCATGAATTATGGTTGAATATAAGTATATCTATTTCATATCATCTTGTATAATCTATTTTATAGTCAAAGTATCTGTAAATCAAAAATTTAGATTTCAGAAGTTCAGAGAATTTTGAGGAGACCTGCAGCTAAAGATAAAAAATTGTGAATCCAATTGCTTAGCATCACCTGCTTAAACAAATTGCTAAAAATATAATACCAAGAACTCTTTAATCTAGGTCATGCATTTCAGTAAATTTGTTGCATTTGTCTTATTGTCAGTTTACAATGGAACTGAACAGATCAGGTAAGTGCTTAATTAATACTTAATCAGTCTCTAATTGTGAATTTCGGTCTTTCTTACTATTTGTGTGGATTACAGATGACTTTTGTGTTATAACTTTTACATTAGAAAGAAAACTTAGAATTATGACAGAGAAATAATGGGATATTTGAGGCATATTTTTCAAAGCATGTCACAGTATATAAATTAATATAATTGACTGTATTATAGAACATAATGCTTTATTTAAACTTCTAGTCACTTTTTAATCAATTATTTATATACTTGTAATTTTGCAGAGATGGCCACTATTTGTCAAGAATTCTGTCACTTTCTTCATAGATTTACAAAACCACTGTGTTAAGCAAATTGTCTTGTCAGGAGAGAAAAATATAAAAATTTATGTAATGCAAGGATATAAACTAGGACATTAAATTTAATTCAAGCTCTTCAAAATAATTGTATTGTATGAGAAAATTTGTAAATTATATATTTTTTTAAAATCCTGCTTTTGTAAAATGTCACTGTTTTGATGAAAAGTGTATCAAGAATTACAGTTTATGAAGTGTAATTTCTTTATTCACTCATAGAACTTACATGGCAATATTTCTGTGACAGCCCAGAAATTAAGAGGGTTAATGCACTTTTTCTGATAAAGCTGTTAATTAATTTCCTAAGGAAATTAATAAGCCCAGGCTTTCCTATATTTGTATTTGCTTTCTAACTGCTGAAGGAAAGTACTAAAAATTGAACTATTGAAACAGCTAAACCCATTAGATATCATTCTAAATTTGTAAAATAGAGCATTAGATATTTTATTATTATCATCATTTAGTTAATTTTGTGCTAGGTATCAGTAATTGTAGTATAATAAAATGTTTATGAATGCATGATCTACATTTTATGAAACACTTTCCACTGCTTGGAAGTCTTGAAACTTATTTTATTTTATTGTTTAATATGCTGTACATATTGCTTTCTATTTTCTGTAAATGTGAATTAGCCTACTGTACTAAATAGAAGAAAGCCATTCTACTCTAAAAATGGTTTAGGGGTTGACTCAACTGTATGCAATTGAAACCTTTCTGGCAATCAAAATGCAGCAGAATAGAAACTCAGAAATACACAAACATAAATGTAAGAAAATATTAAAGCTATTTTATTATTACTATTATTATTACTATTCCAAATAATCACAAATAATTATAGATCCTAGAGGTGAACTGGAGCCTATTTCATTGATTCAGTTTGTAGTTTGCTGGTAGCTCCATTAGAATTCTATTAGCAGCAATCAATAGGATTGGTAAAAACAAAGAAACAAAACTTGCATGTCGTTGAGTGAGATTTTGTGTGGTGTATCCCAGGAACACAGGCTCAGGCATGTCAGAATATTTCAGCAGGAGAAGAGATCCCATCATGGCTGGTCTCTAAGGGAAGCCCACTGCTTGTGTCTGGGTCAGAGGGTGGCAGTGTCCTATAGGCATAGGACATCTGCTTTGCATCAGAGATGAGGGATGCCTATGCTGTTCAAGATACCGGTATCTATAGACCCCAGGGAGAGGGACCTGCACTGAGCAAAAAGTGTGCATCAAATAACTTGTGTGCAGAGTTCTGGCACTGATAAGTGGCTGCAGATGCTTGCTCCCCTCTCAGGGTTCAAGACTGGGTCAGGTCATTCCAGTAGACATAAGGTTTCTCCTGGGCGACAAAACCAAACCATTGAAACACCCACACAAAGTAAAAGAGGGGGGCAGATGAAAGCTGGGAGATGGCCAGTGACTCTGTCCCTGACTTCCCCAGCAAGTGTACATGGAAAGCTCTTCTTTGCTAATTTCCAGTTTGTAGCTATTTTCAATAACTCCATAACAATACTGGGCATGTTCTCAGTGAGGGCCTGGATTGCTATTACACATTTTATGGAGGTGTTCAGAGTCTGCAGAGCATAGTTTGCCTTTTGATGCTGCTTGACAAGCAACACTTGAAGCAAACTGGGAAAGGAGATAATTGCCTGGAGAAAGGGCATTGTCTCACAAGTTCTAAGTTGCTAATTAATCATTGCATGGATACAAGGCTGGGTTTTTCCTTTTGTGTGTTATGTTATTCTAATTTCTTCTTCATAGAACTGTCAAGATGTTTTTTGATCCTTTAGACCCATAAGAGAGCAAAATACTCTATGGGCACAATTTCCCCTTTTCATTGCAAAAGGACTAAAGGATAACAAAGGATTGGAGAGAAGCAGAATAAACAAGATTCATTAACTGTGCTTTTAGGTTAATCAATTCATTAAGTTTAAAGTGTATAATAATTTGTATTATACAGTAAAGGATGTAAATTAAATAATAACTAAAAATAAATGATATTAAGATGATTTGTATTCAAAACGCTAACACTTGTAAATATTAAAAGATATTTCATTTTTCAACCTTGATTGAAAGTCGTATGTTATTTTAGTTTTATCCATTCATGAGAGACTGTAACTTCAATGTCATGCATATGGGAAAATAGGGGATTACATAAGTATCTCTTTAATAATAATAATATGAATGATATATCATTAAAAAAATCAAACCAAAATCACAATGATTAATACACATAAAGACACAGAAAAAAAAAAAACCACCCACAAACACCCTTCCTACAAACCAGGGAAATTCCAATTTTCTGACTAAAGAATTTGCCATGGGATTTAAGAACTTTTACTTGGCTGATTGACTTCCTAGTCAAGACTGAATCACTAAAGTGTTAATCTCTATTTAGCCACCAAATTTCATTTTATCAACAGCAAGTTATAGCAATTCAGAAGGCCGCTAGTAAATATTCCTCTATGTTATTTATATGTAAAGTTCAATGTGATATACCTGAAACTGTCGAACTGTGACCTAATAGCCTTGATTCTTGAGGACGATTGTGTAACTATATAGCTTACATGGTGTGGCTGTGTGATTGTGAAAACCCTGTGGCTCACACTTGCTTTATCCAGTGTATGGATGGATGAGAAGAAAAACAGGAAGAAAAAAATAAATTAAAAATAGGGTGGAATGGGGGATGGAATACTTTGGGTGTTCTTATCACTTTTATTTTTATTCTTATTTTTTTAGTAAGGCAAACAGTCAAAAATTGATTGTGGGAATGAATGCACAACTATATGATGGTACTGTGAACAGTTGATTGTACACTGTGGTTGATGGTATGGTATGTGAATATATCTTAATAAAACTGAATTTAAAAAATCAATGTCATAGGAAATTAATGATCATTGTGTTTTCTTATTTGTTTGGATAACTATTCTTTAATGGGTTAGAAAAATGGAAAGTCCATTTTGTTCCCACAACTTCTGGGTGATTTTATAGTTTAAGCACACCCCCCCCCCCAGTAAAAGAGTCAGTTTTTAAGTTTTTAAAAGTACTAATAATTAGAGGATTGGCCATTGTGGTGTCCCAGGGTCCAGACCCCCTCCTAAATGATAAACAACAAATCTGCTTTAGCCAAAGACAAAGGTCAAGCAAGTAGATCATTATTGGGATTCTAAGTAATAGTGCCATACTGTAGTTGAATTTGACTGAAAATGGTTGTTTAAAGTCATGTACATCACTGATTAACACTACAAATATAAGTAAGTTCTTGCATGAACTACAACAAATTTAAAAAAAATAGAGGGATATATGGGGAAAAACATAACTATTGCAAACTATGGACTGAAGTAAGTAGTAATATTTTTACATTTTTCATCAACAGTAACAGATTTTCTACACTAATACTATTGTTCAAAAATAGGGGAGGATAAGGAGTACTAGGGGTTGGGGTTTTATTTTTTCATTCTTGTTTCTGTTCTGGAGTAATGAAAATGTTTTAAAATTGATCCTGGGGATATATGTACAATAACATGATGATACTCTGAGCCAGTGATTATATACTTTGGATGGTTTGGGTAGTATGGTAATATATCTCAATAAAATTGGAAAAAAAATACATAGTCATAATACCATCCTCAATTTAACCAGAGTTATTACTGCTAAGCTGTTAGATCAAAGCCATCTTTTATGCACTTTTAGTGGTATAATCTAATATTTTCTTCAGGTCTTTTTCCATTTCCTTAAAGTTAGAATAGAAGATTATTAACAAAGATTGGGTGTAGTTCTGAATTTAAAATGCATTTTTACCCATTTTTTCCTGTGCTTTGGGCAAAAAAACCTACAAAACTCTAATGAATTAAAAGATTAATTGCAATCTTCTATAGATAAGTAGTTGTTTAACTGTATTTTATCTTAAAATACCTATATTCTAGCTTGGGGTAAGCAAGATGGCATCAGCGACCATAACTCTCATCTGTGATTCCGCAGTTCCCCCAGTCCTCCTCTTAGTGGGCTGGAGCAGGTTGCTGGCTTGGCCTGGGGCATGCAAGGTCCCCCAGAGGTGTGGACGCAGCTACCCAGACCCACGTGTGTCCAGGCGGCCCTTCGTTGTGGCCGGGCTTTGCTTACCTACTGCTTGTTTGCAAGTGAAATTCCAGGGGAGATAGTTGTCAGCTGAGCTATTGACAATGCAAACATGGGAGTTAATGACCTTCAAAGATGTAGCTGTAGACTTCACCCAGGAAGAGTGGGCATTGCTGGACACTATCCAGAGGAAGCTATTCGGAGAAGTGATGCTTGAGTATATCAATCATCTGGTTTAATTGGGATGTCAGGTCTGCAAATCAGACATCCTTTCCCAGATGGTACAAGGGGAGGAGGTGTGGAGAGAAGGAATAGGATTTCTTCAACACCAGAGTCCAGGCAGAAAAAGTGACAGTAAAATGCAAGAAATGATATTCCTACAACTTACCTGCAGATAGGACAATTCAAATTTCATGTCATTGCAGATAGCACACACTCAAAAGAATTCCTTTGAATGCAATTATTTGCAAGAAGATTCCACTCTCAGATCCACAGTGACTCAACATGCATTATTTCCCATGAGAAAGAACCCATATTTAAGCAAACCACTTGGAAAACTCCTTGGTGACCAGTCATCTTTTAATCAACATGAGCAGATTTGCACTGAAAATAAATCATATGAGGGCCATCAAAGTGCTAAAGCCATTTTTAAAAGCTCTGGTTACAAACAGTCCAGTGGAACTCAAACTGGAGATAAACCATATGAATGCCTTCTATGTGGGAAAAATTTCAGTAGATTTTTTCACCATAGACAACATGAGAGAATTCATACTGCAGAAAAACCCTATGAATGTGATTTATGTGGAAAAGCCTTTAGCGTATATTCTTTATCTTAGGAAACACGAGAGAAGACACACTGGAGAGAAACCCCATGAAATTCACCTATGTGGGAAAACCTTCAGGGAATATCCTTGTCTTAGAAAACATGAGAGCCAAACACTAAAAAGTAACCCTATGAATGTCATGCATGAAGGAAAGCATTCACTTATCATTTTCAATTCATACAACATGAGAAAACTCATACTGGAGAGAAACCCTATGAATGCAGTACATGTGGGAAAGCCTTCGTGAATTGTTTTCAACTCAGACAACATGAGAAAACTCACGCTAGAGAGAATCCTATGAATGCAATACATGTGGGAAAGCCTTCAGTGAATATTCTTATCTTAGACAACATGAGAAAACCCACAGTGGAGAGAAACATCATGAATGCCTTCTCTGTGGGAAAGCCTTCACTCAATCTTGTAATCTTAGACAACATGAGAGAAGACACACAATAGATAAACCCCATGAATGCAATACATGTGGGAAAGCCTTCATGCATTCTTTTCAATTCAGATGCCATGAGAAAACTCACAGTAGAGAGAAACCCTATGAATGCATTACAGGTGGGAAAGCCTTTGCTTGTCATTTTCAACTGATACAACATGAGAAAACTCACACTGGAGAAAAAACATATGAATGCCATACATGTGGGAAAGCCTTCATAAATCATTTTAAACTCATATGACATGAGAGAACTCACACTGGAGAGAAACTGAATGCCATACATGTGGGAAAGCCTTCAGGGAATATGATTTTCTTAGACAACATGAGAAAACTCACACAGGAGAGAAATCCTATGGATGCAACACATGTGGGAAAGTTTTCACTCTCCACTCTGCTCTCAGAGATCATGAGAGAACTCACACTGCAGAGAAACCCTATGAATGTCATACCTGTGGGAAAGCCTTCATTCAAAGATCTGCTCTCAGATATCATGAGAGAATTCACACTGGAGAGAAACTGTATGGATGCAATACCTGTGGGAAAGCCTTCATTCAATGCTCTTCTCTCAGAAAACATGAAAGAACTCACACTGGAGAGAAACCCCATAAATGTCATCTATGTGGGAAAGCTTTCTCAGAGACATGGCCTCAGGAGACATGAGAGTAGGCACAGTGGATAAAAGCCATAGGAATGCCATCCGTGTGGAAAATCTTAATTTTTCTATTTGATACGAAATTATTCAAAGTTTGGCAAAACTATAAATGTCATCTATCTGGGAATGCATTCAGTCAATCGTCAGATCTTAGGTGGAGAGAACTGGTATGGCATACATTTATAGCATGGAAGGCTCTTTAGCCATATCTTTAACATTAAAACACACCAGAGAACTCACATACTGAAGAAACACTTTGTAATCAATATGATATGGCCTTTAGCCTTTTGAGTGTTTTAGTTGATATAAGGGATTTCAACAGGGGATAATTTATACGAATGTCATTTATGTAGTGATGTCCTTAGATGGCCTGAAGATAAATTGTATGAGAACTCGTGATATAGAGGAGTGAAAGTGGAGAGTCCTCATCTACCACTCTGATGAGAAAGGCAGAGAAAGTAACACATGAGGAATTCTGTATATGCAGTGTTGGAGTGTATGCTGGTTTGGATGTTTTATTTTCCCCAAAATGCCATGTTCTTTGATGCAGTCTTGTTGGGGCAGAAGTATTAGTGTTGACTATGTTGGAAACTTTTTATTGTTGCCATGGAGATGTGACCCACCCAACTGTGAGTTACACCTTTGATTAAGGTGTGACCTCTTGAATGTTTCCATGGAAGTGTGGCCCTGCCCATTCAGGGTTCATCTTGATTTCATTACTGGAATCTTATAAAAAGAGCTCACAATCAACAGGTCCTCAGAACAGCTAAGAGTGACATTTTGGAGAGCAGCTGCAGCAAAGAGAGACCTTTTGAAGGCATTCATTTAAAGTAGATTTTGCTAGTCTAGAGTTTTCCTGGGAGGAACAAAAAGCATGCCCCCCAGATGCCTAGACAGAAGCATCCTGGGAGAAAGCCATTTTGAAATGCAACCTACTTGCAAGCAGTCACCAGCCATATGCTTTCCCAGCTAACAGAGGTTTTCCAGATGCCAAAGGCCTTTCTCCAGTGAAGGTACCCTACTGTTGATACCTTTTTTTGGACATTTTCATGGCCATAAGACTGTAACTTTGTAATCAAATAAACCCCCTTTATAAAAGCCAAAAAAAAAAATAAGCCTATATTTTATTTAATTAACTACAATGTAAGTGGCAAACAGTCCATACTGCTTTTCAAAAGAGACATATATCCAACTTAGAACATTACCAATCTTTTTAAACACAGTATGTATAGAAGTGATAGTATATTTAAAAAAAAAAAAGCTTCTTTTTTCAACATCAAAATGCCTTTTTCTCTGTATTTGTTAGTACAAGAAAAAGTTCAGACTGATTAATTTTTTTAAAAAAGCTGCATAACATTCAGTGTGATTTATCAGCTTGATTTTAATCACTACCTCTCAGGCTAGAGGTGAGGTTGATTAATTCAACACAAATGAATTAACATTTATGTGTATTTGTAATTATCAAATTCAGAGCAATTAATTTCTAATTCAGTCTTTCCTCACTAGATCATCTTCAGCTGTACAAAAGTTCTATACTCTCTTATTATGTAGGAAGGACAGTTAGGCTGAATTTATTTTGTCATCTGGCTACTGGTTAAACAAACTGTGGTACAGTACCTTGTGGAGCCATTAAAAAGAATAAATCCATCTATAAACTCATAGCAAGAGATGTACAAACTGTTTAGTAATAACAGCAAGTTAAGAATAGAATCTATGTATGCATCTATCAACAATTCTTTCAGTTAAAGGAAAATAGAAATACACATTTTTGTTTATACATACATATGTATTTATATATATTTATATAGAGAAAGAGAGAGAATTTCTACTTCACAAATAAACCTTTATTGCTTATTGTTCATCTAGGATGGCTCTTCCTTAGACTGAATGCTGGCTGGCCTGGGCCCAGGCTGTGGGTTGGGTTCAGGTCTGTGTCATATATTTTCAAATGAGTCTGTATTATTTTCCTATCGCTGCTGTAAAAATTGCCACACATTTGTTTCCTTAAAAGAGCATGAACTTATTATCTCACAGTTCTGGGGCTCAGAAGTCCCAAACAAGTCTTATGTAGCTAAAACTAAACTTGTTGGTTTTAGCCATGTAAGAATGTGCAGTGTTCCTTCTTGGGGCTGTAGGGGAGAATCTGTTTTCTTACATTTTCAGCTTCTATAGGCCACCCACCTTCCTTGGCTCATGGCCCCTACCTTGCATCACTCTAACTTCTGTTTCTGTCACAGCAATTCTCTCTCTCAGACCATCCTGTCTCCTTCTTATAAGAACTTTTCAGATTACATTGGCCTCACATAGATAATTCAGCATAATCTCCCAATCCCCAAATCCTTACCAGAATCATATCTATAAAATCCCTTTTACCGCAAAAGGTAACATATGCTTTAATCCCAGATCAAGTTCATACAAAGCATGGGCTGATGCTACCATGAGACCAAAATATATGCCAGGTACAGAAGTAGGCAAAGATTTATTAGGATTTATGAACAGGAGAGTTTCTCCAGTGGCAGCAGTCTGGAAGGATAGTGCTCTGCAATAGGAGTGCAGAGAGACTATATATATATATGATTTTAGAACAAAGACATTCCATATAGTATGAGGACAATGGGCCTCTAGTCCTTAAAGGGGCTTAAGATCTAATGCTTTACTAAGATTAATATTTAAGACTAAGATACCATCGGTGCCGTTTTACATCCACGATTACATTCTCCTCCCTCAGGAGAGATTGTTCACTTTCTCAACCTTTGGTCAAAGCAGTCTTGTTATGTACTTAGGGTATCATTACCATTTAGGAGGGGGCCTGGGCCCTGGTCTGTCACACATATTCACATGTTTTGGGGATTAGGGCATGGACATGTTGAGGGGTGGGCATTCTTTTTCCTAACAGAGAGGCCCACCCCATCTGCGCATTATCTTCTCAGGAAGGATCTCTGGAGGGTGAGAAGCAAAGCAAGCTAAACCAGGTGAGTTCATTTAAAGCCTCTGCTCACATCTCATGCAATTTGGCATTCTATGGCCGAAAGAAGCCATGGAACCCAACACAGCCTCACGGGGTGGGTAAATATCAGTGAGGCCCAGAGTGATAGGGAACCATACAAAATGTTATACATATATTGCTGTGTGAATATATTTTTAGCATGAATCAATAGCTTCTTGTTGCATAAATATGAAAAAATAAACTTTCATGGTGCCACAAATCATTTTGGTTATCCTCAAGGTTCTGTTTTAAGGACATAGTCACTTCTTTACAAGTAATCTTTGCGAGTGACAGATATTTTTCATCTGTCTTCTGACCTGTAAAAATGGAGATGTGTTCTCATTTCAGAGGATGGAGGCAAACAAAAAACTAAGAATTAAATGGATCTGTAAGATAGTTCATATACTTTTGATGGAAAACTTCCTTTTCTAAGCTTAACCTATACCATGTTCAGTGTAAGTTTTAAGCAGCCAAAAAGTCTATGAGAATATGCTTTGACATCTATAAAAAAAGCATTGTTTAGAATGTTTTATAGTTTGTTTCATCTCTTGAAGAATGTGCTGTACATGAACCACAAGCTCTAATTCCACTGACTTGTTGTATACCCTTGGAGAGATATCCCATGTTGTAAAGTTCACTGAAACTTGTCCTTATGATAGTCCATCTTATTTGAAAAACATTTCCCAATGTTTTTAGTTTCACTTATAGAATTTAGAACCTGTAGCTTGAAGTGAGATGTTATTCTATGGAGATTTAGAAGAGATTATATATTTTTTGGATGAAACTCAGTGATTTTATGGAGAGTCAGGCAGCAAATAATGTCAGAGAGTTTGAGATGTTAGGATTTATCTGCTATACTCTGGCATTGTTCATTAGAAGATTTTGAATAGAGTGATTGAAGATTTTTGCACACTATAAAGAAATAGAGCATTAAGACTTCCATGGAGTAGACTAGTCAAACTCATTTTCTGAAAGGCCATCTTGTTGTAAGTAACAGCTCTACATTGAAAAATATTTTTACCCAGTCTCATCTTTGGTCCCTTACAGTCTAAATGTTCACAGAATAATTTCACTTATGGGATGATACATCCAAAGCTTAACTAGAGTCACAATTGCTGCTAAATTCAGCTGTTATGTTATCACTGTGGCTTTTTGTGGGAAATAACTTTCTGACTTTTGATTGCATTAAAAAAAAAAATCATGTCCTAAATTGTATTTTGTCACATCTGGCATTTCATTTTTAAAGGTAGGCAGTATTATTATTTAGATGAAGAATAAATTTCCCAAGAATCAAATCTGAAAAAAAAAATCAATTATTTTGAATAATGCAATTAAATTAGGAAAAAATCAAAATAAAGAATTCATGGAAACTGCCTTATAACAAAAATATACCAGGATGACATCATCAAGATGGCAATGTAAGCAGCTACAGAAAATTTCTCTCCAGAGATTCAATGATAAAAAGGACAATTCTGAATTGTTTGAAACTCTGGAGGAGAATATAGATTGGAGAAGGAATTGATGAATTGAAGAAAGAAAAGAAATATCAGTTGTCATTTTCTTCTTTTTCTTTTCCTTTTTTTTCCTCCTCTCCCTCTTTCTTTGTGGAAGAAATGGACATATCCTCACTTAGATTCTGGTGGTGAATGCATAACTATGTGATTATACCAGGATCCTTTGATGGTTTACTTAGGAGGGAATGTATGGTGTGTGAATAAAACCATTTAAAAACTAAACAGAGGGATGAAAGTGCTGGAGAATATGTGGAGAGAGGGATATACCTAATCACTATTGGTGGGGAAGTAGAATGGTGCATCCCATCTAGACAACAGTGTGGTGTTCCACAGGAAGCTAAGGTTCTGCAACCCCATTTTTGGGTATATACTTGGAAGAACTGAGAACAGGGAAGCTAATGGACATTTGCACAGTGGGGTTTATGGTTGACAGTACTCATGATTCACAATGGGTGGAAGTGGCCTAAGGGTACATCAACTGATGAACAGAAAGTCAAACTGTGGTGTAAACATACAGTGGAATATTAAATGGCTACAAGAAGGAATGAAACTGTGAGGTATGCAACTAGGTGAATGGATCTTGAGGATAGTAGAGTGAAATAAACCAGAAATGAAAAGGAAAACATTATAATGTCTCACTAATGTGGACTAACTATAATGTGTAAACTCTGAGAATTGAACCTGGAACAAAGGTTATCAGGGGAAGGCTTATGGCAAATGTTCCTAGATTGTAAGCTCTTACAGAAGTTACATCTATTCCTGATTTTAATGGTTATTTCTAAATTCCAAGATGCTGAGCAATTTGTGTATAACCTGTCAGTCCCTGGAACTTCAGGTATTTGTGTGACACCTGAGACTCAGAGCTAGATTTCAGCAACTATGAATGTCAGCCTTACCCCATACAGCAAATGTTAAAGAGACTAAAAAAGAGATCCAACTTCAATTAGAGCTATGAATGAAATGGACTTGGTTAAGACAAAGGTAAATCAAAATAAAGTGTAAAGGATGATATTGCTTTAAAACTTCAACTTCTGTATGAGACCAAAGGAAGAGATGTTTATTTGGTGCAAAATCTATATTTTCTGTAGCACACTATATAATTTAACTTGTATGGTCAGTTTATTCAAACACCATAATTGCATGGAACTTTGAATAGGGAGTGAAATCTGGTTGGTTTGTACAGGTTAGCACAAAACCCCAATATATCTCAGAGTAATCTGGGCAGAGAATAAAAATGCATTTGCAAAGCCCCTGTTCTAGTTTGCTAATGCTGCAGAATGCAAAACACCAGAGATGGATAGGGTTTTATAAAATGGGGGGTTTATTTCGCTACACAGTCACAGTCTTAAGGCCACAAAGCGTCCAAGGTAACACGTCAGCAATCAGGTACCTTCACTGGAGGATGGCCAATGGCCTCTGGAAAACCTCTGCTAGCTAGGAAGGCAGCTGGCGTCTGCTCCAAAGCTCTGGCCTCAAAACGGCTTTCTCCCAGGACGTTCCTCTCTAGCAAGCTTGCTCCTCTTCAAAACATCACCCACAGCTGCAGTCAGTCAGTTCCCTCTCTCTGAGTCAGCTCATTTATATAGCTCCACTGATCAAGGCCCACCCCAAATGGGCGGGGCCACGCCTCCATGGGAACATCTCATCAAAATCATTACCTACAGCTGGGTGGGGCACGTTCCAAGCAAATCTAACCAGCACCAAACGTCTACCCCACAAGACTACAAAGACAATGGCATTTGGGGGACACAATACATTCAAACCGGCACAGCCCCCTTGAGGAACTGGGGAAAATGTGGTAATATTAAACTTCCCACAAGCGTTGGGGACTACCAATTTGGAAGGCCAAGCCCTCAATCTTGGGGCTTGCCCTTATGAAGCTTGTTCCTGCAAAGGAGAGGCTAAGCCTACTTATAATTGTGACTAAGAGTCTCCCCCAGAGAACCTCTTTTGTTCCTCAGATGTGGCCTAAGTCAACTTGGCAGGTAAACTCACTGCCCTCACCCCTATGTGGGACATGACTCCCAGGGGTGTAAATCTCCCTGACAATTTGGGACATGGGTCCCAGGGATGAACCCAGACCCGGCAACAAGGGACTGAGAAAGCCTTCTTGACCAAAAGTGGGTAGAGAAATGAAACAAAATAAAGTTTCATTGGCTGATAGATTTCAATTGGTGTCAAGAGAACATTCTGGAGGGTATTCATATTCATTATATAGATATCCCTTTTTAGTTTCTAGTGTATTAGAATAGCTAGAAGGAAATACCTGAAACTATTGAACTGCAACCCAATAGCCATGATTCTTGAAGATGACTATATAACTATATAGCTTACACTGTGTGACCATGTGATTGTGAAAACCTTGTGTTTTTAATTACCCTCATCCAGTATATGGATAGATGAGTAGAAAAATGGGGACAAAAAGTGAATGAATAATAGGGAGGGATGGGGGGGTAGGATGTTTTGTGTGTTCTTTTTTAATTCAATTTTTATTCTTTTTTATTTTTTTGTGGCAATGAAAATGTTCAAAAATTAATTTTGGAGATGAATGCACAACTATATAATGGTACTGTGAACAATTAATTGCACACTTTGGATGATTTTTGGTATGTGAATATATCTCAATGCAATTGAATTAAAACAAAACAAAACAAAAAAAGAAACAACAAATATACCAGACTCCTGAACATAAAAAATACCTTACTAAATGTCATTAAAGATGTCTCAATAAATTGTAAAAAATTGAAATCACATGTAGTATAGTACTTACTGATTTAAGTATTTTTGCTAGTACGTATTTATTTATATTATTTCCATAATCACTTCAGAGAATTAGTGCCAGCTTTGCCCATATTTGAAAACAATGTCTCTTTTAAAGTCCTGTTCTCAAAAACATGGATTAATTGCCTCATTCTTTGGTCTGTCATTTGGATGGTCTTCTACAAGTATAAATTTAAAATGAGCTAATGCAAACTTTAGTTAAATATGATTTAATTCAAAAGGAGTAAAATGGGCCCTTGCTCTCTTTGCTTTCCTGTGTTCTAATAGCTATATTTTACTTATATGGAAAATATTCTAAAAATAAAATGCTAGGGAAGATTTCTAATACATTCTATTAAACAGTAAGTTTGCTATGGTGATTTATAGACCCTTTTAAAAGGCAAAATAACATCTTTATGTTTGCCTAATTATTTAATATCTGGCAATATTAATTTATCTTTATAGTTTATTAGAGAGATACAAAGTGTGGTTTTCTAAACTGTTAGAATAGGAACACAGAAATGTGATATTTTGTAAATTGGAGATACTTTTGTTTGCTTTTTCAAGTAATCATGTTCAGATAATTAGTTATCTTTCTTACTAAATGCACTACTAATAAATGTAGTGATTTTATTAATTTGGTATAAAAAGGATAATCAGGTGGAAGATTTACCCGGAAGAGAATTGTCAGGTCTTTACCCAGCAGGAAACAAAGAGTCTGCCATGCTTGATGTCAGATAACCATGGAGATAAAGACCCTCTTGTCTTTTACCTTCTGTGGAAATCTCATCAATAGCTCTTCCAAAACCAGATTTTATTTAAAATAAAAAATAAGCAGAACAAGAAATTGCCAACACATCAAGGAACCCAACACGGGGGATTTTGAGGCAGAATAGAGAATTCAGACCCAGTGAAATAGAACTGCCGGAAGAAGTAGATGAAAACCCTAATTTAAATTAGAGCACTAAAAGAGTGCAAAAATTTGAAACAACAATAACAGTAAAAATAATCCTTTCTGAATTATTTATCTATTGCTACCAAATAAATCATTACTAGTTAGTGGCTTGGAGCAATATACATTTATTATTGCATTTTCTGTGTATCAGGAGCCTGGGCAAGTCTTGACTGAGTCCTCTGCTCAGACTCTCCCAGGTACAATCAAGGTGTTGACTTGGCTGTGTTCATTTCTGGATCAGGGAAATTTCCATGTTCCTGTGCTTGCTGGAAGATTCCATTTATTGTGGTTGCAGAACCCTGACACATGGCAGCTTATTTTTTAAAGTTCAGCAAGGGATTTTCTCCTTCCAGACTTCAAAGATGAACTATTATGGAATATAAGTAATTATGGGAATGACTACCCCATAACCTTTACAGTATTCTCTTGGCTACAAGCAAGTGCTAGGTGCCCACCACACTTCAATTAAATATTTGTGATATTTAATGTCCTTAAATTTCCAAGACATTAATTTAATCTTAAAGCAAAAACTTAGATAGAATCTGTAAGAGATAAGATCAAAGATTTTGAGATATAATGGGACAATTTGAAAAGAGGAGCAATATGGTCCAACCAGAGACACAAGAGGAAACAATGAGATTAAAGAAATAGATATCACAAAGGAGCTTGCAGAAATGAAAGCAAAGAGAAAAACACTCTAAATGTTTATGTTCTGAATGCTCCCATTAAGATAAAACATAATGAAAATGTCATATTGTGCTAAGCCTCAAAATATTTATTTATGCTGTTAACAAGACGTGTTTACAACAAACTTAAGAAAGATTTAAATGCAAAGGAGCAAAAAAAGATATGGGAAAATTGCAGAGGAGGAAGAAAACCAGTAGAAATCAAATTAAGAGGGCAAGAGAATATTCTCAAGAAGGCATGAAGAAATATAAAAGGATGAGATAGTCTCTACTTCTTAGATGCAAAGAATGTCAGAAAGAGTAAGATTTTTGCCATATTTATCCATTTACTTCTAGAAAATAAAAACAATATTTGAGTGTATGAAGATTCTGACCCTTGGGAGATATGATTAGGGAAAGGAAATGATTATCAGGCTGTTCCAGGGTCTACTGATTATTAAATGCAAACATTATTGTGTGTTCACTATGCAATAGATGCTGTATTGTAGGTTCTGGGATGTAGAGGCTGACATTTAATTCTCTGTGCCTCATTTAAAGCAGTGTTCCCACTTTAAACAAGAAAATAGTGTCCCAAATTATAGACATATTTCTAGGTCTTTGGGAACAAATTTCTTCCATTTGAAATTAATAAATTAAAATTTGTATATAGAGCTAGTTTTTTTTTCTGCTTAATTATATATTCACATTATCTATAATTATAACCAAGAGCTTCAGCAACTCTAAGAGAATTTGAGTGGGACTCCAATCCCCACCTACCTAACTTGGTATTTATGAGCCATCTACCCCACTTTGATGTTGGAAATTTCTATCTCTTCTCTATTTAACTTTGGCACAGGATAGATGGATAAATGATAGATACATATATAAGGAAACAGCAATATAGAGAAATCCCAGAAAGTCAAGTAGAAGTCAACCTACAGCACATTACAAACTTTAAAGACATGTTGCTTCCATTCAAATTACTAGAAGAATGCATTGGGTAAATTACCCAAACTCCCTCTGCCTCAGTTTCCTCAACTCTAGAGATGGTATTTAAATACCTCTTCATAGAATTATATGTGATGATTAAGTTAGAGTTCTTTTTAATTCACAAAATGACCATTGCCAAATCATTATTCACAAAGTCACATTCTCAATACCTAATTTTATATTTACTGTGCTGTGGAATGGGATGTTTTCAAATACGTGTGATTGTGTTTAAAGTTGTCATACAGCTTAATGTAATTTAGTATTACTACAGGTACAATTATTTTGAAATAACAGATACAAATTCAGTTAACTCTTAGAAAATGTTTTTAAACTTTGGGATCTATAACATTGCAAAATGAGAATTTATTATATATTTTGAAATTCAAATATTGTACATAGAACAAGTTTCTTTTTTCCCATGTATTTCCATCCTATTTTAAAACTACTTTTATTTGACAATTTGTTAATTGATTTGGTGGAAACACTTTTAGCATGTCTTTTGAGCATCAAAAATAGGCTCACCATTTGAACGCTGAACTCAACGTATAATTATCATTTCAACAGGACAAAATTTTTACTAATAGCTATGACAGATGAAAGAACTAATGGGAAATTAAATCTTCAAAAGCATTTTCAAAATTATTTGAAAGTATCTTGAGTTATAATTTGTAAACATAAGTAAAAAATAAGACAAAATTTTATCAAATTGTTTTTTTCTATTATAAACTGCGGTTCACTAAGTTAACTAAGCTGTATATATATGATACACAGGATTTGTCACATGCACACACACACATACACACACACACACACAAACCCAGAAACTATCTGCACTTATAATATTAGAATAATGGAAACTTGTAGGTAGGGGGTGAAGCACATGGCAAATATGATGTTATCTAGGTTCCTAAAATGCTCATTAACAGTGCAAGGCTGTTCCTCCTAATAATTGGGAACGTGTGTGTTCTGTTCATCCTTCGTCAGGTGGAGACAAGGTTGGCATAACCTATTAGATGGGCCTATTCATTGGGATATTTTCATGGAAAAAGTATTGATTTTGAAATTGTTCATAATTAATTGCTGCTACCAAGATCAATGTGTACCTCCTCTTGGATGTGTGAAGATGAGATGCAAAGCACTTTTTCTCCTATCCTGTCTGAAGTTTAGTCTTCTGATGATTTGTTCAAGAACTGTGCACTATATTAAGCCAGATGAAAAGCATAACCAGTCATTGCAGACATTTTTAAAAGGTGACTTTTCTAGACCATTAATGATGCTGATTAAGTCCAAGAACTGTAGCAGTTGCAATGTGTCTTGTGGCAAAGGTGAAGTTTTATGAGTTAATATTAGTGAGGATTTAAGCAGGCTATTAGAAGATATTGATTTCAGATTGAAGATTCACTTAAATAAAAAAATAATTAGGGCAATACTGCACTTGATGATGTAACATAATATTACATTTTTAACTTTGCAAAATTTAAATTTCATTGCTGGATGTATTTTATGATTTTAAAAAATGTACAGTTTAAAGATATTATGAAAGAGTATATGTGTGTATTACTTTCTAATTTGAAAAGGTCATATTTTAATAGTACTTATTGATCTCCCTTTTTAAATATGTGATTTTAAATTTAGTTTACCACTTGTTAAAATATCTTTACAGCCCATAATGGAATATGTCTCCTCTTCTTCAAGACTTTTAAATAACATGAAGATTAAAATTGATTTTTATTCCTAGTTTTCTTTTGTAAACCTGTATTAGATTTTACTTACCATCTATACTGTAATCTAAATAATTGCGTGAAAAGAAGGACTATTAATGTGGCTTATTAGGAAATGTTTTTAATATACATCTAAGAAAAACTATCATGAGGACCTAAAGAAAAATCCATACACAAATCTGATAAACTAGAAAGCATTTGACAGTGTATGAAGACTTGATCTATTAATCAGAAGATGCTTTGCTGAGATTAAAATGAATAAAACAGAACAAAACAAAAAACAGTCACTCAACTTTAGGATTTTATAATGACAAAGATTTATGCCCCATGACCCATGATGTTTGTGAGAGGGAGTAAACCTGACAGTTTCACCATGTTATCCACCAACACTGAGTCAGGGAAAGAGAACCTGGATGAAACAGATGCCTTCCAGTCACAGCCCTTGGGTGGGTTAGTAGCTACATGTCATTGGCTACCTCAGGTGAGCTGAGAAATGTAGAGAAACACGTGGGATCACCAGTGAGCATTACTAGTCTTTACTACAGTCTGTTCTCCTGGTCTTCACACACACTTTTGCATCCTTTTCTTCCACACATAAAACTAATGCAATCTCAATCTAAGAAAAACATCCAAAACACCTCAACCCATTATTGAATACAGCTTAATGTCCAGAATCTCTGGTTGATGAACAGAAGTTTCTATATCTTACCCAAACTGACTTTTCTTAACCTGGAGTCTATGAATTAGTTGGGAGTTTTACCTTCCAATGCATGCGCTTGCCCACACACAGATACACACACACTTTGGGAATAGGAAAAGGCAAAGTTGTAGGAGAGTCACTGAAACACAGTAATTCTGAAATCAGTTTGGGCAGATCTGGAGATGCTTAACTGTCCTGAAGAGGAGTGAATGTTCCATTAGTAGGCACTAATTCTGCTCTTCAGAAGGAATATTTTTGTCCTGTACTGCCCATTGTTCTCCACAAGTTCCTGGAGATTCTTGCCATTCTATTACCCAATTTGGCTGTAAGGGGAGGGCAGAGTGATTCTGTCTTCTATTGGAATAGTATAGCTTTCCCAGACTGTTTCCTAATTTAGGAAAGTTGGACGTTCAAGGTTTCAAGGTTAGTCACAGCATTCTTAACTCCAGGTGTGTGGTTTCTCAAGCAGTACAACTCTATTGGAAACAGATCAGTTTTTGTTCTTTTGCCTGTTTGACTTCAGTCATTTCCATGTGCCAGAAATAAATAAATAAATAAGTAAATAAATAAATGAATAAATAACACACAACTTTTTCAGCAAATTTGTCCCAGGATCAAAATTGTAATGAAAGCTATAACCTTCATATCTTTGGCTTATTTAAACAAATTCAAATTCAGAATTGGAACATTTTAATGTGAATACCAGCACATAAACAAGAAAAGAATAAACTCCCTCTAAACTTTAACATACCACAGTCTAAGACTTCCACTGAACCGAGGTCATATTTATTATTTTTCAATTGGTGTAAATGCTATGTTTGCTATAATTGCTACAGTTAAATATTGAGAAATGCCTTGAATTGTTGCATTTCATTAAGAGCTGAAAGTAATTCAAATTCATATATAACAGAATTAAGGCTTTAAGCCATCTTCAAGCTAAACTGAAAGAGCTATTGAGCATTCATCGGGGAGAACTTCAGTAAATAATTTTAAATAATTTGAAACAATAAAGGCAAAAGAAACTACTTCATTAGTACTTAAAGTTAGTGTCACTTATACACGAGTAGACGATCAGATTCGTTTCGTAAACACCATTTGCTATTTGATTACTTAGTATTTTATATGGATTTTTGTTGTTGTTGTTCTAACAGAATGGATTGATTTTAGGGGAAAAATGATGTATTTCTGTGAAAACTTGATTTGTGATTGAAGACATGTTTTCAGATCAAAATTCTTGCATGTAATGTTTTATGTATTTTTAAAGTTTTCAATTATATTATATTCATAGTCATCAGTTGCAGAAGTACTGAATAAATTTTCATGGAAATTTGTCATTTAGCTATGAAAGGAAGGATTTTTTAAAGTGGGGATTAGCATAATTTTCTTATGACCCAACTGAAATTATCAACTGGACAAGATTAATTGGTTCATCCAAGTGTAAAGACTGGAGAAGATGAAAAATCTATGTAGCTTAAGTTGATTTCAGTTTAGTTTCCTGTTAAACTAGCAAATCAACAGTACAATGGATTTAGGAAGTAAGTATCCCAGTAGGTGCCTAGGTGCAGAATAACATTTGTACAAGAATGCACTCTAGAAAGTCACCCTCAAAATAAATGAAAATTATAGCATTTCAAAAGAGCTAAAATATGTTTGCAAAACAAGTGAAACTATAAAGTAAATTGAAATACAGCAGAACATGAAAATATTAGAAAAAAGACTGACAAAAAGAAAGATTTGAAGAAAAGAGAGTTTAGAGACTCAGATAATACAGGACATCAAAGAAAAATATTTCACAAATGAAGACTAAATTAGAAAAAAAAAAAAACAAGGGTAAAATATCACCACGTATAGCCATAAAAAAAAGGGAAATTTAAAATAGAATAAACAGAAAGAACAAAATAGATTTCAAAAAACACACACATAAAATAAACAGACTCAGAAAGGTTAAAATATATTATAGACAATGAATACCAAGAAAATGAAAATTGAAGGAAAGCAGAGGACACAATTATTATACATATAAAGGTAGACTTCTGAACAAAAGCATTAAAAGAGACAAAGAAGGACACTTCATAATGGTAAAGGCTATGGTTTATAATAAATACATAATAGATATTAAAATGCGTGTACCTGATTACATAGCACAGTTGACATAAAGTTTAAACTATAGGAGATTCAAGGAGAAATAGACAAAATCACAATAATAAAAGACTAATAAACACAGTCATAGCAAAATCCTATTCAACACAATTGATGTAAAAATGAGACAACTGAAACTTAAGAAACAACAGATAGGAGAGAGGAGCTAAGATGGCGGCATAGAGAGGAGTGGAAGACTATTATTCCCCCCCTGGAACAATTCATAAATGACCAAAAAACTAGTAAATAACCTGGAATAACTGCAGGGAGACAAACATGACTGTCCACTCATCATCCACCAACCTGAATTGGGAGGAATGCTTGAGATTGCAGCATAAAATCTGTAAGTAAAACTGTGGACCCGCACTGAGAGCTGAGAGCCTAGAGCCCCTCCTTCACAGAAGCCTCCAGGTGCTAGAGAGCAGCACTCTCCAAACAAGCTAGTGTACCTCAGCCCAGCTCCAACTGGGGTTTTAATGTTAACTGCTCAATACAGACAGTGAATCCTCAACAAGCAGACAGAGGCTTTTGGTGACAACTGACCTTGGGAGAGTCAGGGGTCATATATGTCTCAGGACAGGGAGCCCAGAGGATACAGTGCTATCTCTGGTTGATGGGTGAATCTGGGAGCTTTCTGTCCCTGTCTCTCTCTGTGGAGAAAACTTCAGCCATTTTCAGCCTGTAGCGCTTTGCAGTAAAGAAAGCCTCAGCCATTTTAAAATCAAAATACTTTGATCAGCAGAGTCAGAGAAACAAAGAACTTATTGATATGCAGATGACTTCTCTGGAGGGGGCATAGCTTCCCAAGAGGAAAGGGAGGGGCCCAGCTCTACTACCTGCCTTACCAGAACCAGACCCCAAAGCCTGGGGGGAGGAGAGTCACAGGCCACACCCTATTACACCAGCCAGTGACAGGCTGACAGGTGCACCTGCCAGGCAGAGAAGCACAGGTGTGTCAATCCTCTAAGAAAAACCATCAGGGAAACCGGATACTGAATATTTTCTCCTTCTGTGACCTGAACCTGTTCTCATCTGGGAAAACCTAATTGGGGTGGCCTAGGAGGTCAGATGCCTAGACAACAGAAAAGTACAACCTACACTAAGAAAAATGAAGTTATGGCCCAGTCAAAGGAACAAACATACACTTCAACTGAGATACAGGAATTTAAACAACTAATGCTAGATCAATTCAAAAAGTTTAGAGAAAATTTTGCAAAAGAGATAGAGGTGGTAAAGAAAACACTGGGCATACGTAAGGCAGAAATAGAAAGCGCAAAAAAAACAACTAGTAGAATCTATGGAAATGAAAGGCACAACACAAGAGATGAAAGACACAATGGAAACATACAACAGCAGATCTCAAGAGGCAGAAGAAAACACTCAGGAACTGGAGAACAAAACACCTGAAAGCCTACACACAAAGGAGCAGATGGAGAAAAGAATGAAAAAATATGAGCAATATCTCCGGGAACTTAAGGATGAAACAAAGTACAAGAATGTACATATCATTGGTGTCCCAGAAGAAGAAGAGAAGGGAAAAGGGGCAGAAGCAATAATAGAGGAAATAATCAATGAAAATTTCCAATCTCTTATGAAAGATACAAAATTACATATCCAAGAAGCACAGAGTACTCCAAACAGAATAGATCTGAATAGGTCTACACCAAGACACTTTATAAACAGATTATCAAATGTCAAAGACAAAGAGAGAATCCTGAAAGCAGCAAGAGAAAAGCAATCCATCACATACAAAGAAAGCTTAATAAGACTATGTACAGATCTCTCAGCAGAAACCATGGAGGCAAGAAGGAAGTGGTGTGATATATTTAAGATCCTGAAAGAGAAAAACCACTAACCAAGAATCCTATATCCAGCAAAGCTGTCCTTCAAATATGAGGGAGAGCTCAAAATATTTTCCGACAAACAGACAATGAGAGACTTTGTGAACAAGACACCCGCCCTACAGGAAATACTAAAGGGAGCACTGCAGAGGGATAGGAGAAGACAGGAGTACGTGGTTTGGAACACAATTTTGGGAGATAGTAGCACAGCAATGTAAGTACACTGAACAAAGATAACTATGAATATGGTTGAGAGAAGGAGGCTGGGAGCATGTGAGACACCAGAAAAAAGGAGGAAAGATAAAGAATGGGACTGTGTAACTTGATGAAATCTAGAGTGTTCAACAATTGTGATAAAATGTACAAATATGTTCTTTTACAAGGGAGAACGAGCAAATGTCAACCTTGCAAGGTGTTAAAAATGCGGAGGCATTGGGATGCAATCAACATAAACTAGAGACTGTAACTAACAGAATCATTGTATTATGCTTCCTTTAATGTAACAAGTGATATACCAAGGTAATGCAGATAAGAGGGGAGGATAGGGAAGGCATGTTAGAAATTTGACATTGATGATGTTGTCTGACTCCTTACTCTACTTTGATTAAGGTTATTTTTCCTTTTGCTGCTTCCTAGCTGTCATTTTTTTCTCCTCTTTCTTTTGCCTCTCTACTTTCTTTGCCTCTCCCTCCTGCCTTGTGGAAGAAATGTAGATGCCCTTATATAGATACGGGTGAAGGTGGTGAATACATAAATACATGACAATATAGAGAACCATTGATTGTTTACTTAGGATGGAATGTATGGTATGTGAACAAAAGCATCTTAAAAAAAAAATGGGTTGATGACAAAACCTCAAGGGCAATATACTGAGTGAAATAAGCCAAACACATAAGGACAAATATTGCAGGTTCTCACTGATAGGAACTAATTATAATATGTAAACTCACAGACATGAAATATAAGTTACCAGGATATAGATGAGGCTAAAGGATGGGGAGTGGTTGCTTAGTATGAGCAGAATGTTCAACTAGGATGAACTTAAATGTTTGGAAATGAACAGAGGTGTCAGTAGCAAGATGTGAGAATAACTAACAGTGCTGAACAGTGTGTGAATGAGGTGGAAAAGGAAAGCTCAGAGTCATATATGTCACCAGAAGGAAAGTTGGAGGTCAAAAGATGGGAATGTATAAAACTGAATCTTAAGGTGTGCAATGTCCATGATTAACTGTACAAATATTAGAAATCTCTTCCATGAACCAGTACAAATATATGACAATACAATTAGAAGTTAATAATAGAGGGGCATATAGAGAAGAAATATATACCTATTGCAAATTATATATTACAGTTAGTAGTATTTCAACATTCTCTCATAAATATTAACAAATGTACTATACCAACACTACGAGTCAACAATTGAGGGGGGTTGGTTAGGGATATGGGAGGATTTGAGTTTCCTTTTCTTTTTTTTTTTTTCTTTTTCATCTTTCACTTTATTTATTATCTGGAGTAATGAAAAGTTTCTAAAAATTGAACAAAAATTAAGGGTAGTGATAGATGCACAACTGTGTGAAGGTGCCGGGGGCAACTGATTGTGCACCTTGGATTTTTGGATGACTGTATGGTATCTGAACAATCCCAATAAAAATTAAAAAGGAAAAAAATAAAAATAAAATAAAGCAATATATATATATAATAAAAAAGGATTTTAAAAAAAAGAAGTGCAAAGCCATTATTCTTTGATAGATGAACTTCAGGTATCATGCTTGTCTAAGAACATCCTCTGTGTGTTTAAATAAACTTATAATTGTTTTGCAAAAAGTAAATTAATATATACATATGTAAATACATAAAATTTGGTCAGAAAATACTACTACTAATAATAGGAAGACTCACCAGTGGATGCTAAAACCAATGGGTGAAATGTTCTTGGGGGATAATATTCACATAGGTCCAAAGTATCTCTCCAGAGATATTTATTTATTTATTTAGCTATTTATTTAGCTAATTACAAAAGGAAAGAGGATTCTTTTCCATGGAGCAACATGGCAGTTAACACCTTAACCAGGGGATCAAATTTAGTATCATTTATAGTGGGTTACCCTGTGTGGGTCTCCTGATGTGATACAATATTCACAACATTCCCTATAAAAAGTTATGAATATGATTAAAAGAGGAAATGTTAAGTTGTATATACAGTAATAAAATTTTTAAATGTTGAAAAAATCCATGGAGCTGCAATGTACAAGCAATGAATCCTAAGGAAAAAAAAAAAGAAATAACAGATAGCAAACACTGAATATAGACTATTTAATAAACTTAAAGAATATCAGATGGAAAAAAAGTCAGTCAGAATATTGTAAACCCAAACAAATTTCACAAACATGCATACAGGCACCCAACAATAGAGAGTATAACGTATTTTCAAGTACTCATGGGACATTCTTGATGCTTCTTTTTTTGTAGCTTGACTATAAAGAACAACTTAAGCAATTCAAAGGAATGGAAACAATAAAAAAACAAAACAAAACAAAACAAAAGCCTCTGATCAAAAAGAATGACTAGGAGAAATTAACAGAAAATCCCCAAAGCCACTTTCTGCTGGAAATTTAGCAAACCAATCAACAAAAAACAATACAAATGCTGTATTAAACAACCTTTACTTCAAAGAGAAAATTAGGGTATAAAATTTTAAAAATATAATGATAACATAAAAGAATATACCACATTCTAAGGAATCCAGCATAATCAGGTATCAAAGGAATATTTGTAACATTAGACAAATATACCAATATAATTATGAAATGGCTATCTGCTAGTGAAAAATATAGGAAATTAAAATAAAGCAGAAGGTCTGTATTAACAAAAATATCAGCAAAAATAGTATTCCAAGGGTAAAAATTATGTAAAACTATCAAACTCAAATATATTTTCCATTTTCCTATGATTTTTCTGTGTCTACATAAATGATCACATAAGTTTTCCTCTTAGCTGTGTTATTATGCATTGCATTTTGATTTTGTAAAACTGAACTATCTTGAATTCCTAGAATCAAGCTCACAAGAGCATTACATATTATTTCTTAATATTATGTTATGTTGTAATTCTTTCTGCTAATAGTTTACTCAATATTCTTGAATTGATATTTTAAGTGAAATTGTTCACTTTTTTGTTGTTGCAGATTTCTCAGATTTAGGAATCAATATTACACTTACTAAATAAATAAATTTGTAATGTTCTATTTTATTATGGATTAAATAACCTAATTTTCATTTAGTTCTTTTTATATATTACTTGCATATAACCATATATGTGTATACTTACGAATATATGAATTAACAACTACTTCCTTATTGTGAAGAAAATTTATGTAGGTATATGTATATAGAAATATTCATATATATCTATACATAAAATTCTCTGTGTATAAAACTAGACAAGTTATGCTAAAGTGAGAAACAATAAAAATAAGAAAAATCATAAATAATATATAATACATTATATACATGAGTGTATACAACTTGACATGTCATGCAAAAGTCAGAGACATGTTAAGGATGTACTTTAGGTTCTCTATAATCTAACACTGTGAATGCAACTATACGAATGAAAACAACTAGAAGAAAAGAATTGGAAAAGAACAGATAAAATGATATTGCTCTGTATGATGTTACTCATTACTCAGCTGAGAAACAAAATATTCCAAAAAATAATAAAAAGAATAAGTTAATTTTTGAAAATGCAGAATATAAAATTATCATAAATCAACAGACTTTATGTATTCAGAACAAAATGTGGCTACACATTATAATGGGAAAGAAGACTCGAAAACAACATAAAAATGGACAGACAGAATGTTTAGTCATAAGATTAATAAGAAATATTCAAAATCTATAACTATAAAGTATATGATACATACTATCATACCTAAGCAATTGAAAAATTCTACCTTGTTCTTGCATAGGAAGACAGCATCATAATGTTACCAGTTGTCCTAAAGTTAATTTATAAATGCATAGATAAAAATACCATCAAATTTTGTTCTGAAGCTAAGCAAGTTGATCAAAAATTTTAGTTTGGATTGCAAATAAGCATTTCTTAAAGAAATGTGTTGAAATGTAAGAGCAATGGGGGGGGGGGGGTTGGCTAAATCTACCAGGCTTTAAGTCATATTATAAATGCTCTGTTTTAAAAGAGTACAACATTGATTAAACATAGGTAAACTAATGATATCAAATTAAAAAAATAGAAAAAACAGATTCAGCTGCATTTACAAATTTAGAGCATGATAAAAAGCATTACCTCAAAACAAAAGTGGGGTGGGATATTAATAAGAAATAATTGGGATAACTAGGTAGTCACATGGAAATAAGATAAAATTATATCATTTCCTCACAGCTTATCCCAGGATAAATTCCAAAAGGATTAGATGTTTAAATTTAAAACATGCATGACTCCAGTTAATAAGTGAAAAAGGGTGATAGAATTTAAATGTTACCATATGCAAAATCTTTCAAAGTAAATAGTGGTGCTGTCATCCTTAAAAGAGAAACCACCAGATAGTCATGTTCTGTTGGTGAAGCACCTTACCCTCTATGAAGCATTCCTGCTGAAAATGGGAACTGTAACAAATTCAGTCTCCAGATTCAAATACCAGAAATGTAACTGGTACAGAGTTTAAAAAAAAAAAATAGTAGGGATGATGGAAATGCAATTTATAGACTCCAAAATGTGGTATAGTTTACAGGACAAAATGTTCCAGTTCATTAATAAACTAAACTGTAAGACCAGGGGATGATGGGAAGGTGGGAAGGGAACCAGTAACTAGGAAAGACCTAAAAGACATATCAGTCAAATACTAGGTATCACCTTTGAATAAACCAGTTAAGAAAACAAAAACATTTTCAGATGTGTTAGGGAAATTTGATTGCTTTCTTCACTGAGTAGACGTAGACATTTGACTATTGTTGTAACAGTTGTGAGATTATTTATAAAATTCTGTGTTATCTTTTAAAGATGCACAATGACATGTTTATTGAGCAAATGATTTCTATGATTAGTTTCAAAATAATTTTATGTGAATGGTTTAGTTGAAACAAGAATAACCATGTGTTGATGGATGTTGAATGAGAGCTCTTAATACTCTCATCTTTATTTTTTATACATTTGAAATTTTCCACAATAAAAAGTTAAAGTACTATTTTACAATATTTAAATAAATAAATAACTTACTCTTTGAGGGCAAAACTAAAAATTATTTAGATGGTTTGTGCATAAAATGGTCTCTTTCAAAAGTGTAAAACATAATTTTAGTGGTATATGTTTTTAAAATGTTTAGGTTATTTTAATGTAGCCTTGAATCTATGTACCCCACAGGAAACTGTGAGGTATGTTTTATATTTTATACGTTTTATATTTCATTTGACTATAGAGAAGCTGAGAATGAAATGAAGTTTCAGAGGTGACTTCCATCTGAAATGTAATTCAGGGAAAAATCCTGTGTATTCTCACTATTAATCTTGCATTTATCTTCAATTGGAGACCATAGAAGTGATGGCGGAGCATGAACTCAAAACAAGAAAATTGAAAAATCATCACTTGTAACAGATTTGAAGCTTTAACTATTAGCCATTGTGCCAGTTTGTCCCCAAGAAAAAGCTATATTCCTTAATGCAATCTTGTAGGGGCAGATTAATCTTTTTAATTAGTGTGTGGCCTCTTGATTGAATGTTTCCATGGAGATGTGGCTCCAACCATTCAGCATGGGTCTTGATTTTTTACTGGAGTCCTTTAAAAGGAGCAGACCCAAACGCTGGCTGACTCTTTGAGATGCTAGCCCAGAGTTTGCTCCTGAGAAGCTAAGAGAGGACAAAATGCCCCATGAGCAGCTGAGAGAGACTTTTGGAGAGACACTTGGGACCTGACAGAGAAGTTCAGAGATGCTTGGAGTTGTGGACAGAAGGGTATTTGGAAATGCTAAGCAAAGGATGCACAGGAGCTAAGACAAAACCTGGGGCCAGCAGATGCCAGCCATGTGCCTTCCCAGCTGACAGAGGTATTCTGGACACCATCAGCAGTTCTTCAGTGAAGGTACCCTGTTGTTGATGCCTTAGTTTGGTCACTTTTATGACTATAGAACTGTAAATTTGTAGCCTAATTAACCCCCTTTATAAAAGCCAATCCACTTCTGGTATTTTGCATAACAGCAGCATTAGCAAACCAGAATAATCATTTTTCCAGGAAAATGTAGATTGTTAAAGTTTCAGGGGAAAAATTCTACTGGATTGCTCAACTACAGAAACATCATGACAGATAAATGCCTTAACAAAATTGGAATTATATAACTGGTTTGAATGATTAGAGTCATAATATTTTGGTATTCTTTGCTTGATATGAAAATATTTAACATTGCTTTAGCAAGTATTGTTATTTTTAGATTATAATCCAGCATGTAATTTAATCAATACAAAGGGAAAAACAATGAAAATACAGTCTTATAGGCACACTTCTAGAATATGCAATAATATTTGGGGGAAAAAAAACAAATCTACACTTACCTTACATTTGGCATTACTGCTAGTAGTAAAACCGTGACTAAAGAAGCCCATGTGCTCTTTGGTTTTGTCATAATAAATCGGTCTCTTAATTGAAATAATGAAATAATGAATTGGGTTCCTATTAGAATTCCTAGACTTCAATTAATCATGATGACTAGAGTAATCAATAATTTGATTGTTACCCATTATAAATTAAATGGCTCAATAGGATAGTAGAGTCTCTTATCCAATAAAAAACACTAAGTGATTTTTGCAATTTCAAAGGTGGCTGACTGGATCATTACCAAATCTATCTTCATTATCTTACTCTAAATATAAATAGACTCAGTAGTAATTATTCTAGTACTTATGTTTAAAAAACGCCAAATTGTCTTCTGCTTACTCTAAATATAAATAGACTGGGTACTAATTATTATGGTATGTACGTTTAAAAAAAAAAAAAAAAAGAAAGGCCAAACTATCTTCTGCTTATAAGAGATTTGGCTTATGCTAACCCAAACATGCTGTATCCACACTTCTTGAAATCTTGAAGTCATCAGTGAGAGCCTATCATTTCTTTAATGACCTTCATATTCCTACCTTATCAACTTGATTGAAGCAAAATATCTCTTAACAAATACAATTTTCCCATGCCAAATTAATTGGTGTAGCCAAGGCTGTCAGTACCACACTCACATCTTTTGGTCCTCAACACATTGCCTTTATCATTCTAGTCTTCCCTACCCAATTTCCAACAGTCAATGTCTGGCCTAAAGGCAATGCCTCTCTCCCTTTTGCTAGGGATGACAGAATGGAAAGCATGTGGACACCTCAGTTGAAGGATATATCTCACAAGCTCATACTTGTTCTCTTTAAACCAACCTCATGTCAATAACTAATTGGGGATTTTTGAAACCAATTGAAACAATTGGGGAAATGTCCCTGCTTCAAGAAGAAGGGAATTATTTACCAAAATAAACTCAGGACTTTTAGCTAACATGGACCAACAGGAAACAGAAATAAATCTTGATGGTGTGGAACGAGGGATCATAGAATACAAGCCTGGATAAAAAATATTTTATTGATACAGATGCATCCTCCCATAACTCAGGGTATAAAGTTCTGGAAAAGACACCCAGAGCTGGTCTTAAAGTGCTCTGGGATTTTTTTCTTTAAGCTTGCAAAAATGAATGGATGAATGAATGAATGAATGATGTTTAGTCTATGCTTACATGAGGTGGGCATACCAGAATTGCCTTAGAAGAGTAATGATGGAAAGGTTAAAAAAAAAAAAAAAAAACCTCAAAAGTTTGACATGATAGAATGGATTTATATTAGATCAGAGAACCCAGCAGTTGACTACATTTACCACCAGATGCAGAAATCATTCCTGTCATTAAATCAATGTGTATTGCTCTTGAGAGGGGGACACCATTTTTAGATTTCTTTGATGTTAGCAGTTGTTATTATATAAAGCACCACTCCTTTGTGTCAATGAGGATGATGGATTCTGAAATAGACCAGGTATCAGCCTCAGAGGCAAGGTAGATGTAATTATCATTAGAGGCAACAGAGCTGGAATGGCCCCTGGGAACCTGACCTGCAGAGATTTATGGTATTCCTAGACCAAGGTATTTCAAGAGGCAAGGTAATGCAGAGCTGATGAGGGTATTTCCTGACTTATTTAATCAAAGCTATCAGGACAGAGTGGGAGGAAAGTGACTGTCAGTGATCACAGGGAAACATCATGATCCACCTCAGTCTCAGCCAGTTTTTAAACCCAAAGCCAGTCAGTTGAAGTTGGAATTGAATCCTTGATCAAGGACCCTACAATGATGAACAATTATACACTGTATTTATAGGTGCTGGGATGGCTGAATTGATTTCCCCAATCCTTTCCTGAAAGCAACTACAGCCATTTACCCAAGAGACTGAATACTTAGGGAAAAGGGAAAACCCAGGTCTTTGAATGGCTGTTGGATACAGGGTCAACACTACCAATATCAGGGGACCCAATGTTTCATCATGAAATTCATCTCCTTAAGTGGTAGCATATGGAGTCCACATGATGCAAAAAGCTATTCACCACTTGAAAATCTGTTCCTGGTATACCTTGGTAGAGACAAAGTTCCTGAATAAAGAACAATGAGTGACTTTGCAATTGGTGTTGTCATAATCACACCCACCAAGCCATAAATTTGGGTGGGCACAACAGCATTCTAGCATACAATTAAATGACAGTTTTAATTTTTGGTCTCAGCAAGGCTGGAGTGCTTCTGTAAGTTACACACCAATGCCCTAGAGGAAAAAGTCATCTACCTCTGAAACTCTGCTCTATTTATTTTAGATCTTACCTTTATACTGTGAGGGATTTCTTAAAAACAACTGAAGGTGGAAGAAAAAAATACAGGTCTGGACAGCAATTATATCGCTTTATATGATGCTGTGGAACCAAAATGGAGGGCTGTCACTCTACACCCCACTCAGGGTGGCCCTAGAAAATAAGAGATGAGAAGAAATCCTGATGGGCAGAACTTGGACCAGTATACCTGGCCATAACCTTCGTGGGGAGGGAGAAGTGGCCTGAGGGAAGGATATTCCCAGAATCCTAAACCGTGATGAATGGACTGGCTTTCTAGTCAGAGTCCTGGAAGGAGTGAGGCTGGAATATCAGGAACAAGTCAGCAGAAAAGGCATGTGAATGGATCTATGGAAATGGAGCCAATCTGCAGGACTCTACATGCTTCAAAACAACTATCACAAGAGTATTCACCATAGAGGAGGCACTATACTAGTTTAAAAATGGCACAACATACATTGTATTCTCTCTCATTGGGAAGTGTAGTGCCATTATCTGAATCTGGGATGGCCATTTTAGTTGCTTTGAAATATAGAATAAGGTAGATGACACTGAATGAGTTCCAGACCTTTATTTCAAAAGGCCTTGTACCTTCTGCTCTTGTCCTCTTAGAACTCTTTTATTGTGTGGACAAGCCTGAACGAGGCTGCTGGTAAGTTCTCATGAAAGTGAATGGGGTGCCCTCTGAGGTTACAGACTCTAGCAGTGCCAGGTCTGAGCTGAAACAGGCCCTCGAGGAAGATGGGGTGGATGCTTCAGGGAGAATCCAGGGGAGGAGGGCCATGCCTTTCTGGCTCAGGGCCCCATGTGGTGCATTGGCCCAGAGACCCAACTCCCCTCAGATCTGGCCCCCCTATCCCCTCCCCAACCAAGGCGGGAGGTGTCAGTATATCTTGTGACGACTGGGTAGAATAGCCTCTCTGATAAAGGAGAAGACAAGGATCCCTAAGCTTTTGCCCTGCTTGCCTTTGGGGAAATATTTGGAGACCACATCATCTGTGAAGACACAGGCAGGCAGATGACTATGAGTGTGTGTGTGTGTGTGTGTGTGTGTGTGTGTGTGTGCGTGTTCCCACCAAGCACATCCCATGTGTCTCCATCAAAGGGCTCAGGTCTTGCTGGCATCCCCCACCTTGGTCCCTTACAAACCCCCTCTCCCCTCCTGGCTGCATGGTGGAGGGCAGGGCGTTCTCCCCTGACCACAGCAAAACAAAGAATGAAAATGGGGTTATTCACTGACAGAAAGTGAAACAGGCCAGGACCTGGCAACAAGAGAGACTGAGAAAGCCATGAGAAGCAAGGGGCTGAAGGTCAACCGAACCGGAAGAGAGAGGAGAGGCCAGGAGAGAGGAGAGGCCTGGAGAGGATTGCCATTCGTGGGGAAGAAAGCATCATCGCCTTGATGGTGCCTAGATCTGGATTATTCCTAACCTCAAAACTGTGAGCCAATAAATTCCCTCCATTAAAGTAAACCCATTGCAAGGTATTTTCTTGAGCAGCCAAAGAAACACCACCACACAGATAATAGATATTCTGCATTTTGTTATAAACATGTACACTAAAGCTTACAAATTTTTATCTGAGCACTGTTTTCATACTCTAACAATGGTTATAAATGTTTATCTAAGCAAGTGCTGTTTTCATACCACAATTTGTAATTTTTAGAAATGTTTTTGTGCATGTATTGAGCATCTCTAAAAGTGGTTTATCTCATTCTGTTCATGCAAATGATTAGAATGATTTAGATGATTCAATATGACTGTCAACTTCAAATTCCTTTTAAAATAAAAAGGTAACAATATGTGGGTCTCTTCCTTCTTAAAGAGGTAGAAAAATGGTTTGGAGAATAATTACTTTCATTTTATGAAAACATTTTAGCTAGCCTTAGCAAGTAATGGAAAGTTTCAGTTATTTTTGTAAAATAAATGATGCAAACCTGTGATGATGGAAAAAGGAGGTATAAGAATTAAAGAGAAATCAAGAAAGGAATGAAAGATTGGAGGAAGGCAGAAGAGGAGGGAGGAAGATATGAAGGTAAGGGGGGAGAGAAGGGGAGAGAGGAAGAGAGAAAGGGAGAAGGAAGGAAGGAGGAAGGGAGGGAGGAAAGATAGAAATAAACAGTAGATGAGATGTCCTGTTATTTGCAAAAAAAGCAGCAAAAGAATAAAAGCTTGATAAACGTTCTATGGGACCAAAATTTGCCCCTGAAACACCAACAGCATCACTAAGTGAATATCTGGAGTAGTGTCTGTTCAGTTTTCTGTTAGAAATAGATCTGCATATCTGAGCCAGGGAGCCAACCTGTGCAAGTACAGTAGATTTTCCTATTTATTTTGAGGGAGGGATTTTTGCTCTGTTTCTTGTAGCATAGGCACAGTGGGTATACAAAATTCAGTTTTGTTCGTGATAGCACGAGTGAATTTATCTGGGATACTAGAATATATCCACCATTATCCCTTTTATTTGGTGTTTCTGTGGGTTTTTACTAACAAAGAAATTTATAAAAACTTTGGGAGAGGATGTGTCAGAGACTGAAAGTTTTACTGGAATTTAAAACTGGAAGTGTTTTAAACTGGAAGTGTCTTAACGAATTTCTACCAATAATTTTACAGTATCACATAAATTAAAGGGAAACATGTGAATATTCTACTGATTTACATCCAAAATATAAAGACCTAAAAGAAAAATAATCAAATAGATTGGCAAAATATAATACTTTATTCACTTTTTTAATTTGGTGTATATTTCTTCAGTGTGCAGTTAAACAGATGCAATATTTTACCTTTGGGGCAGGCACAATTTGCTGAAGGCACATACAACCTTCTGTCATGTTGAGAAATATTCACTTTTGTCTATTGAAATATATTCACTGATCTGCTTATAAAAAATCTGTTATGTGTCTATGAGATTAATAGCATACATATTTTTATATTAAGGAACATGAAAAGCCAAATAGAATTTTAAACATGAATCATATAATTATGTTATACACTTTGTTCTTTACTATTTTCCAACTGCATTGACCTCCCTTTAGTTTTTCATTTCATTTTATTTTATTTTTTTCATTTTCTCTAATTATATGGCAACATATGCCATTCTGGAATTCTCAGTCTAATATTCTCAATATTTCTTCTGCTTTAATTTATCAAAGTTAGTTTGAAATACCTCTAGTTTAGGTGAAGGAACTAATTTTAATTTGGAAACATTTTAATACCTTCATATAGAATTCTGTTTTTATTTTTTTTATTTTGAAAGTTTTCTAATCTAAAGAAAAGCTGTAAGAATAGTACAATGAGCAATTGTTCATACTTTGCCTATTTCATCAGTTTTTAACATTTCCTCTTTTCCTACTTATCCATAAATAAGTACATATTATGATGATGATTATTTTTATCTATGCTTAACCATCAATATGTAGGCAGCAGATAATTCAGACCTTCACCCGACAATACAGTAGCATGACATATCCTAAGAACCAGAAGGACATTCTCTTTATGAAACCAGAAGCACTTATCAGCCACAGGAAATGTATTATGCCTTCAATATCATGAATTCTTATCCAATCCATATTTAAACTATCCAAGTTATCCAAATAAAGTCCTTTACATCAATTGTACCCAAACCAGAATCCAATATAAGAGCATGCTTTCCCTTCATTTATTAGGTCCCTTTAGTATACTTGTATCTGGGAAATATTCTCAGTTTTTCCTTGTTTTTCACAACACTGATATTTTTGAAATGTAAAGGATAATGGTTTTCTAGAACGTCCCATACTTTGTGTTTGCCTGAATATTTCCTTAGGCCTTGATCCAGGTAATGACTATTGGAAGGCAGACTACATATATGGAGTTGTATTATTTTCAGGAAACCACATTAGTATGCATCTGATGTCAATTTGTGCCATTACTGTTACTGGTGAACTTGATCTTGTTAAGTTTGCCAGATTCCACCACAGAGAAGGTCTCCCCTTAGTATGTAATCAGAAACTAATCCATGGGGAGCCAGTATAATCCTTTTCCCAATAAAATTTCACCCAGTGTTTGAACATCCATTGATAAATATCAAAATCAATTTTTATTATCATGGTTTTAAACTATCATTTCTCCTACATATATTATTTGGCGTTATAAGTCAAAGAAGAGTTTTGCTTCTTCCATCTTTACGTACTTGTTCATTTTACTATTTTATCTAATATGTTAATATTTAGTATAGATATCTACTCATTTCTAGTCAATGATTATAAATCACTACTGTCATTATTCAAATTTCATGCTCAAATTATCAGCTTATTTTCTGAGCAATTTCTTATTTTCTGGCATAAAAAGCTGTTTGATTCACCTTGTATTAGTCTAATCCTGAGATTGAAATCAGCTAATGGCTCAGGGACCCCTGAATTCCTCAAGGTCTATTAAAAAATCTTTATCTGTTTTCTCTACATTAAAAATCCTATATGCACTATATATGTGTGTGTATAATATATAATAATCTATATAATATATATAATATATAGTGCATAATGTATAATTTGTTCAGTCATAAATATTAAAAAATAGTTTTGAAATTGCTTTTCCTACAAAATTACAATTAAACAATAAAGTTCAACATTTCTTTCTGTTTTTAAGGGTATGCATTTAAAAATTACTACTATTATTTCTTTTTGTTTATCTTATTGGACCATAGCATAAACTTGACACAAAATTTAGGCTACTGATAGCTTCCTTTTTATATTCTATTTTAAATACTTAGGTTGCTTTCCATAGAGCCCAATTACAAAATAATGTTACAAAGAAAAAAGATTACATATGTGCATTTTTATATTTCTGGAGGTATAGCTTTTGTGTAAATTTTTAAAGATGAGACTGCTGGTTATAAGTGCATGGGTATTTTTTGTTATATTTTATCAAATTCTGCCTTATAGGCATTGTAAAAATTAAGTCTTTGAAACTCTTTTCTTTTATTTTTTGCTCCAAAATTGTTTTGGCTATTCCAAATTATTTCCAATTCCATAAAAATTTCAGAATCAGCTTGCAAATTTGTTTAAAGGTATCTGATTGAATTTTGATTGTGATGATGCTGAATTTATGTATAAAATAATATTATAACAATATTGTGTCTACTGATTCACGAATGTGGCATACCTTTCCATTTACTTAGGACTTTAACTTCTCTTTGCACTTTTATTGCAGTTTTCAATGTAAAGGTAATATACTTGTAAAGTTGTGTATTTTTTGGTGTACTGGTCTTGCAATTATTTCTAAGTATTTCTTGTGTTTTTCAATGACAATTTTCAATTTCAAATTCTGTTTGATATAATTGTTTTTTAGAGATACAGTTGATTTTTGTCTACCAACCTTGTATTTACCAAACTTGAAACATTCACTTTTTTTTAACATTTTTTATTGTGAATATAACATATATACAGAAAAATGATAACTTTCAAATTACAATTTAACAAGTAATTATAGGGCAAATTTCAAAGAATGCTATGGGTTACACTTCCGCAATTTCAGTTATTTCCTTCTAGCTATTCTAATACCCTAGAGACTAAAAAAAGATATTTATATAAAAATTCAGTATTCACAATTCTTTTTTTTTATTTTACTTTGAAATAAATTCAAAGTTATAGGAACAGTTGCAAAAACAATGCTAACCCCATACAAAGAATTCCATCATACCCTGACCCCCCTCCCCCGATAGCTCAATCCACCAACCTTAACATGCTGTCACATCACTATTTCTTTCCCTCCCTCCCTATCTATCATCCATCGTCTATTGCTCTGTCTTCTGAACATATGAGAGCTAGCTGCACACATCCTTGAACATACACAGTAATTCACGTATACACTTCCCATGAACAAGAATATTCTTTTATGCAATCCCATTAAGCGCAGCTAAGAAGTACAACAGGTTCAACAATGATACAAAGCTTACATTCTATATTTCCTTTACCTTATGTCTCAACTGTGTCCCTTTGAGCCACCTGTCCTCTATCCTCTAATTCCATCCAAGTTCATCCTTGGCATTCAATCATCTATTTAGACTGTCTTTTTTTTTTTTTTTAGTTGTGGGAACATATATACAGCCTAAATCTTCCCATTCTACCCCCTCCCTAGCCTTCCATTAGTGGGATTAATCACCTTTAGAATGTTGTGATGCTCTTTCCCACCATCCATTACTAGAAATTTCCCTTCACCTCAAACAGCAACTCCACCCTCATTTCTTAACTCCCCATTGTACCATCCCTCATTTCTCTTAACCCGAACTCTACAATTCATCTCTATGGTTACATTCTCTGATAGTTTCTTTGTGTTTGCTGTGGGAGTTAAAATTAACCTCTTATATCCATAACAATCTTGTTTTTCTTTGATACCACCTTCACTTCAATAGGACACATAAACTATTTCCTATACTCCTCCATTCCCCTACCTTTATATAGTTGTCTAAAATTACATATTTTACATTGAGTTCAAAATCATTGATTTGTCATTAGGGTTTGTGTAATTTATATCATGTAGGAAGTAAATAGTGGAGTTACAATTCAAAAATTATTGACTTCTATTTGTATTCCATTGTGGTTGGAGAATGTGCTTTGAGTATATTCAATTTCTTTCTTTTTTTTTTTTTTTTTTAATTTCTTGAGGCTTGTTTTATGTCCCAGCTTATGGTCCCTTATGGAGAAAGATCTGTGATCACTAGAGAAAAATGAGTGTCCTGGTGCTTTGGGATGTAAGGTACTATACATTTCTGTTAAAATTCTCTATATCTCTTTCTTCTTCCTGTTGTTTCTCTGTTGGTAGGGTTCCCTTTAGAATCTGAAGTAGGGCAGGTCTTTTATTGGCAAAGTCTCTCAGGATTTGTTTGTCTGTAAAAAATTTAAGCTCTCCCTTCAATCTGAAGGAGAGTTTTGCTGGATAAAGTATTCTTGGTTGGAAATTTTTCTCTCTCAGTATTTTAAATATTTCATGCCACTGCCTTCTTGCCTCCATGGTTGCCGCTGAGTAGTCATTACTTAATCTTATATTGTTTCCTTTGTATGTGGTAAATTGCTTTTCTCTTGCTACTTTCAGAACTTGCTCCTTCTCTTCAGTATTTGAGAGTCTGATCAGAATATGTCTCGGAGTGGGTTTATTTGGATTTATTCTGTTTGGAGTCCTCTGGGCATTTATGCTTTGTGTATTTATATTGTGTAGAAGGTTGGGGAAGTTTTCCCCAACAATTTCTTTGACTACTCTTTCTAGACCTTTACCCTTCTCTTCCCCTTCTGGGACAACAATGAGTCTTAAGTTTGGACGTTTTATTTTATCTAGTGTTTCCCTGAGATCCATTTCGATTTTTTCAATTTTTTTTCTCCATTCTTTCTTTTGTTCTTTCATTTTCTGTTCTGTGGACTTCTAGGACACTGAGATGTTGTTCAGCTTCCTCTAGTCTTGTATTGTGAATATCCAGAGTCTTTTTAATTTGGCCAACAGTTTCTTTTATTTCCATAAGATCTTCTATTTTTTTATTTAGCCTTGCAATGTCTTCTTTATGCTCTTCTAGGGTCTTCTTTATGTAGCTTATATCCTTCGCCATGGTCTTCTTGATGTCCTTTAAATCCTTTGCCATGCTTTCGTTCCTCGATTGTATTTCTTTGATTAATTCTGCGAGGAACTTTGTTTCTTCTGATAACTTGATTTGTCTGTTTGGAGTTGGATTCTCCGTATCGTCTGGTTTTATCATATGCATTGAGATTTTCTGTTGTTTTTGGCCTCTTAGCATTTGCTCTGCTCAACAGGGTTCTTTTAATTTGTAAAAAAAAAAAAAAAAAACCTATCTAATTTTTCAGAAACACAGTTTGGTGACATACACTTTCTCTAACTAACCAGCAGATGGCGTCTGTGAGTCACCTATACCTCTCAAGTCAGTTCTCCACCTTGTCCCCACATTATGGGGTCCAGTTGGAAAACTCAGCCTGGGTGTGCTGCTGGAGTTGTCCGCCCTGAATGCGGGGTGCTTGTATGGGTGGCCAGGGAGGAGGACAGCCTCAATATTCAAATCCCCCTGGTTCCCGGAGATTCAAGGCTGCTGCAAGAGTCCAAGCCTTCATTTCATTTCAGCCCCAGCCCCTCTCTCTCGATGTCCCACAAACCACCGGACTTGTCGTAGTGTCTCTGGGATCTCCGAGCAGGTCCCTCCACCCAGCTGCGATCCTCCAGGACCTCTGGTGAGGGAATGTTGTGCTATGTCATCAGCGCGTGCTGTCCCTCAAGGGAAGCCCTGGGCCCCTGGGCCAAGCTGGCTCGCTTTCAGCCTTATGCAAAAATGGCCGAACGGGGCGTCACCACACCCCCCTCCTCGCACAGTTCCTCCTTCCCAGCTCCGGGACAACTGGCGGGGCACTGAGCTGCGGGCACGGCCCCAGGCAGGAGTTCATCCAGCCCTCCGGGGAGCAAGCTGCTAGCCGCGGGGATTCTTTCGGCTTCTGGCTCTCCCCTCCGTTCCCCCGGCCCCAGGGTTATCTGCAGAGGGCTATCTTCCAGGCCAGGCACCGAGAGGCCAGCCCAGCCCCCTCTTGCTGCGTTTTACTGCATGTTTCCCACGATTGCACCTGCAACCGCTCCTGGCTTTTCCCCTTTTTTCTTTTTTTTTTAATTAAAAGAGCTGTTTGGTCTCCAGATGCCAAACCCTGGCTTCCCCAGATCGCCGCGTGGCTGCGGGACTTCCACCCAGCTTACTCACTCATTTCAGAATGCAGACTCTCAGTTTCACCAAGTATACAGCCCCTGGGAACTAGCAGATCTCGTCCAGCTGGCATATCACTGTAACCAGTATTCTGGGTCACTCTCTGGTCCTTATCTAGTGTTTTCCATGGAGGTGTTCCTTAGCCCTGTCTCACCTAGCTGCCATCTTGGTTTCTCTCTGAAACATTCACTTTTTTTAAGAGTTGCATATATACTTTATTTTTGTCATATACAAGGAAAACACATAAATATGATAGAATTTATTTTATAAATGGTAGGTTATATTCTCAGTGTCAATTCAGGCACATATTATGTAATAGAATTACCAGGCTGATAACCCTGCCTCATCAAGGAAAATTTATTTTTAGTGTTTCAATATATCTAGTAAAATTAATGTTTAGAAAGATCCCTATTACACAAGTTTGAAACAAAACAGAAAAAATTACCAAGTGTTAAAAAAAATTGACCTTTAGCTATCAGGTTCAACACTCCTTATAAAAGAGATAATAGAGTATACAATATAACGTGAAAATGGTATAGATAATGTTGTTGGGAAATTGGGCTTTAGCATGGGCATTAAATGACAGTAAGGCTAGCAGAATGGAATGGGGAAGAATTAAATGTCAAAAATAAAATAAAAATGTGAGAAGTGGTGAAGAAGACTTTTTTAAGTTTAAAAATGGTAAGAAATTGCTTTAAAAGATTCTAAGGAATTGACAAGTTAATATTTCACATTTCTGCAAATAAGAACATTAAAAAGAAAAGTAAATATAGTAAATATAACAAAAGGTGTAATACCATTAATACTTAAAAGAATTTATAAGTAGCTGAAAATGGTCACTGTAATCACACACACACAAAAAAACAAAAACAAAAACAAATTAAATAATACAATTCTTTTGCCTATGGAATCTGCAAGAGCAAAAAATAATAAAATGCCCAATCCAACCCTGGTGTGTTAAAATAGGTGTAGCTATATCTTGCTAGTGATATATAAATTCTGACAACACTTTCAAAAATGAAGTTGGCAATACATGTATTCAGAGCCTTAACATATTCACAGCCCTTTGCCTAGTAATGGCATTTCTGGGAATTTGTCCTATGAAAATAATGTCAACAACAACAAAAAGTATCATGCATAAAAATGTTCATTGAAGCATTATTTATAACGGGGAAAAAAGGGACAGAAAGAAAGAAAACAATCTACATGCACAACCTTGTGGACTACCATTAGCACATGGGACTATCGGGGTACAAAGGAAGAATCAGATGATCCCGTGGGGAGGTGACAGTTAGGAAGATTTCTTTTTTATAATTGTTTGATCTTGTAAATTATTTTTTATTGCAGAATACAACATATAGCCACAGAAGTGACACATTTCCAAGTGCAATTCAGCAAGCAGCTAGAGAGAAAACTTCAAAGAATGCCATGGGCCATAGTTCCACAGTTTTAGCCACCTCCTTACTGTGAAATACAACATAAATGCAAAAAGGTAATATCTTTCAAAGCACTATTTAACAAGTAGTTATATAGGAAATTTCCCAAAATGCCATGAGCTACAGTACCACAGATTCAGCTATTTCTCTATTGTGAAACACCACATACATACAAAAAGGTGATAACTTTCAAATTACAATTCAACAAGTAGCTGTAGAACAAATTTCAAGGGGTGCTATGTGTTAGTTTCGCCATTTCAGTTCTTTCCTTCTAACTATTCTAATACCCCAGCAACCAAGAAGAAGAAAATTATAGAGAGATTCAGCATTCACAATCCCCTCTTAAACTCCATCTTGCCTGTTGCTACCCTTTCTGTTTCAAATCCCAGAATGTTATTCCAGGCAGAAAGTCTAGGCAATCCCAGAGTCACCTCATTTTTCTCCTCTCTTCCGCCACTTGCTATCTAATGTCTGAGAAAAGTTGTTTTGTGTAGTTAGTCCAGTTTTCTGTTTTTTTTTTTATGTTTGTTTTTGGCAGTATGGCAAATATAGTCCTTCTAAGTCCATGATAACCTGAAGCTAATTTACTTACCATATTATTTACCATTTCTGTCGTCATGGCCCAAGAGGTCTTTTGCAGCTGAAGGAAGCACTGGACACGTTCTGAGACGTGAGCTTTTATTTTCGGGGCTTGCCTATAGGGTGGGAAGACAGCTGCTCTAAATGGCAGTGGGTTCAGAGCTTGGTGTATAAGACACTCTGCACTTTGAGGGAGCTGAACAAGCTGGTTGTAAGGGCTCCACATTCCAATGGCCATGAGAGCGTAAGGCGGGAGCGGTATTCTTGTGATATAGGGAGGGATTGATTATAATCAACAGGGAGGAGGGGAGGGGTGATTATAGGTTATCTTGTATCTCAGGGAGTTTCAGGGAGGAGGTAATTTCAGGAAGGAGGTAAGCCATAGATTACATTTAGCACCTGTTCTAGTTTGCTAATGCTGCAGAATGCAAAACACCAGAGATGGATAGGCTTTTATAAAACAGGGATTTATTTCGCTACACAGTTACAATCTTAAGGCCACAAAGCATCCAAGGTAACACACCAGCAATCGGGTACCTTCACCGGAGGATGGCCAATGGCCTCTGGAAAACCTCTGCTAGCTAGGAAGGCAGCTGGCGTTCGCTCCAGAGCTCTGGCCTCAAAACAGCTTTCTCCCAGGACGTTCCTCTCCAGCAAGCTTGCTCCTCCTCAAAACTCACAGCTGCACTCACTGAGCTCCCTCTCTCTGAGTCAGCTCATTTATAGGCTCCACTGATCAAGGCCCACCCCGAATGGGCGGGGCCACGCCTCCATGGGGACCTCTCATCAAAATCATCACCCACAGCTGGGTGGGGCACATTCCAAGCAAATCTAACCAGCACCAACGTCTGCCCCCAAAACTACAAAGATAATGGCATTTGGGGGACACAATACATTCAAACCGGCACATTCCACCCCCTGGACCCCAAAATGACATCATCTTTCCAAATACAAAATACATTATCTTTCCAAATACAAAATACATTCATTCCATCACAATACATTTCAGTAACAAAAGTTAAGTACAAGATCCCATCAAAATCAATTATAGGCATGGCCAGTCCTAAGGCATAATTTTTCTTTAGCTGTGGATCTGTGAGCTTAGAACAAGTTATGTGCTCCCCATATACAAAGGACAGACATTCATAGGATAAACATTTCCATTGCCATAAGGAGAAACAGTAAGGAAAACAGGGTTAACAGGAGTAAAACAGTTCCTAAAACCCGCAGGACAAACTCCATTAGATTTCAAAGTCTGAGAGTCATTTACAGAACAACGTTGCATCCTTGGGGCTTGAGAGAACGGGAGCCTAACCCTTCCCAAGGGCCTTTTTGGCAGCTGTTTCCTCTCCAAATGCTTGGGTGAGTGCTCCAACATATCCACACATTGGGGAGACCACCTTCTTGGCCCCACCCTCCTCAAACATCGGGGCAGCTCCCGGATTCCTTTCCATCTCCGGGGCACACACTCAACCCCTTCAGAACAGTGGGGTGGCAGCCAGGCTCTCCCCAATTCCCTGGAAATGTGCTCCACCCTCTTTGGGACCTAAGGTGGCAAAACTCTTCCAGAGTATCGAGGCGGAAAGCCCGCCCTCGACCTCCAGGGCAAACTCACCCTTTCCTTGCGTGTGGGCTGCTCGGCTCTCCCAGCCCTAAACCTCTTGACTCCAGACCTCAACCTCCATGGCTCTGTCTTTGAAGAGATTTTTCCTTTAATTTTTTCCTTGTTTGTCTCCTCCAGTCCAGACCGACAATGGCTCTGTCTATAAAGATCTCGCAAAAATTCTGTTGGCTTTGCATGAAGCACACAGGGGTCAAAGCCATAGGACTTTCCACAAATCCTTTCTGGATAATTCCATCTCTAATCTTGACTTGTACTGAAACGGCTGCTGGGTTCCATGTTTGGTTACATCCTCATGTTGGGCTGTAGCTTCTGGGACTCCACCCCCTGGAAGCTCGTAATTTTCCAAGCGATCAGCTTCTGGTCTCTTTGAACCCAAGAGTTCAGTTCTAAGTTTATCTCTTTCTGCTCACATTTTACTATAAGCTGCAAGGAGAAGCCAGGATACATTCTCCACACGTAGTCTGGAGAGCTCCTCAGGTAAGTATTCCAGGTTGTTGCTTTCAAAATCTTCCTTCCATCTGACACCAGAACTCAATTTTGCCAAATTCTGTGCCACTTTAAAACAAGGATCACCTTTCTTCCAGTTTACAACAACATATTCATCATTTCTGTTCAAGGCCTCATCAGAAGTATCTTTAGAGTCCATATTTCCAGTCTCTTTAAAGCAGTTTTGGCCTTTTCTATCAGGCTCCTCACAATTCTTCCAGAAACGTCCCCTTATCCATTTAAAAAGCCGTTCCAACATGTTTGGTATTTGCAAACTCAGCAGCAAAAGCACCCCACTTCTCTGGTACCAGAATCTGTTCTAGTTTGCCAATGCTGCAGAATGCAAAACACCAGAGATGGATAGGCTTTTATAAAACAGGGATTTATTTCGCTACACAGTTACAGTCTTAAGGCCACAAAGCATCCAAGGTAACACACCAGCAATCGGGTACCTTCACCGGAGGATGGCCAATGGCCTCCGGAAAACCTCTGCTAGCTAGGAAGGCAGCCGGCATTCGCTCCAAAGCTCTGGCCTCAAAACGGCTTTCTCCCAGGATGTTCCTCTCCAGCAAGCTTGCTCCTCCTCAAAACGCCACTCACAGCTGCACTCACTGAGCTCCCTCTCTCTGAGTCAGCTCATTTATATGGCTCCACTGATCAAGGCCCACCCCAAATGGGCGGGGCCATGCCTCCATGGGAACGTCTCATCAAAATCATCACCCACATTCCAAGCAAATCTAACCAGCAACAACGTCTGCCCCACAAAACTACAAAGATAATGGCATTTGGGGGACACAATACATTCAAACCGGCACAGCACTGGAGGCCTGATTTTACAAAGAAAGTAGTCAAATCTTTACTGACCTAGGTCTTGCAAGCTGCTGTGTTCAGTCTTCAAGGCATTTGGGGAAAGTCCTGGGAATGGGACCCCACACTTGTGCTCTTTATTTCTTTCCCATTTTCCATATTTCCTTATCAAATCATCATTTATCTGTTGAAGAACCTTTTGTTTTTTTCTAGTTCAACTGTGCTGGTGAAAAATTTCTTCTTTTTTAAATATAATTTTATTTTAGGAGATAGTTTCCCAATGTATAAATTTTTGATATCATTTTATCTCTAGTTGTTTTTTCAGATGCTCTCTTTTTCCTCTGTTTTCATAAGTCTTACTCTGAATATAGTGTCAAAGAAAAAAGTTACACTGGACAATAATAAACATGATGACTGGATGGTAAGAATCAGGGTAAGAGGGAGGTCAGGGACCTAGAATTAGGGGAAGCCAGTCAAAGTTCAGTCAAGCTAAGGGGAAGGTAAGGCCATCTTGGTCAGTATTATTGGTCAGTAGACGTGGTTTCCTTTCACTGAATTCTTGAAATGTCTGCCATCAGTATTGGAAAATATTTAATCAACATCTATTCAAATTTTGCTTTTCCAACTCCCTTTTTTTGGAACTTGAATGACATGTATAACATGTTTTACTTTGTCCCACGTGTCCCATGTGGTCTTAACTTTATTTCTTTTATTTCTTCTCATTATGCTTTAGTTTCTTTCTTTTATTTATAAGTTCACTGATCCATTTTTCTCTTGTGTACAATCTGCTATTTAACTTATCCACTGTGCTCTTAATTTCAGTTGATGTGTTTTTCAGCTCTCACTGAACTCAATTGTACAGATTCAAATTCTGTTAATTTACTCCATCGTTTCTTTTGTTTTTGTTTTGTTTTTTTTTCCTGTGTTTTCTTTAATTTTGTGAACATGCCATTCACAGTCACTTGTATACTAATGCTGGGTCACTTGTGTGTCCAGTCCTAAAATTTTCCTTTTCTTTTCATAATGGATCACTTTTCCTTGACTCCTTCGTTTTGTTTTTTCTTTCTCTGACTAACATTGTGTAAGAAAATAGAGATTTCTTATGATGAGACCTTCCATGAGATTATTTCTCCCCTTTTCTCTATAAATTGCTACTAGAGATTGGGCAAGATTGATGTATTTTTGTAGTTTTAGTAACACTCAAACTGTTTCTCATTTATCCCCATGAAACCAAGTATTGAGGATTAACAAATAACTGACAGCCTTGATATATGTTAGCCTTCTGAAGTAGCTAGAGGCAAATATCTGTAAAAGTTATAACTCACTTAACTTCTTTCTTTGATGCTGATGCTCTGTTTTGTAACTGCATAATCTTCACCTTGTAATTGAACAGTAATGATTTAACAGGTGACTGGCCTTGCTTGTATCCTCTTGTTTTATCATACATATCCTAGCTGGACTTTGTCAATTCTTAATAGCCCTTTATGCCCCAATTTGTTTAGCTTAGTCCCTTTGCTTGTTAACTCATGTTAATTAAATGATTTACAACCATTTAGTTAAGCCTCCTTACTTATTATCTTATGTTGATTGAACTATTTACAACTCTACTGTAAACTATAACCATATGTATTACCCCAGCCAGACTTTTTCACTTCCTAATGAATGTTAATTAAGCAGTTTAAAATCTGATCAGTAACCTCTAACTGGATGCATACCCCAGGCAGTTTTGTCAAGAGCAGCCTCTAGGCCCTGCTTATACACGTCCAGTGGAACAAATCAATGTCTCACTATCTATACCTCCTTTTGTTTGAATTTCATAAAAAAAAAAACAAAATTTCTCCAGTTTGGGGTTACAGATCTGAGATGTTATCTTCTGTTCTCCTTGTCTTGTACAACCACAGTAAAGGCAAGAAAATTCTGGTGTCACAACACTGATAACTGAGAGCATCAGAATGCATACCCGGGTTTATCCAGCATCACCCATTCCTAGAATATTGCCCTTCTCAGCTTTCCATTAAGAGCTCCTCAGCTGAAAGACTTGGGGATTCAGCAGTCCCCTTCACTGGCTCCAGGCCATCTCTCTGGACTCCTCCCTACTTTTAGATCATGGCAAAATGCTTTGATGTAGAGACAACGTTATGTTCAGGCCCTGGGCCCTCACCCTACTCCTGCCCTTTGGAATTTTGTGATAGAGCCACTGCCCCTCACCCCACCTTAGGAACCCTGCAGGTCTGCAATAAGCCACTGCCCCCACCCTTAGGAATCCTTAACTTTAAAATTTTAAACTTTCCCACTTCCAATACCTTGCGTTCAAACCAGACAATGGAAACTTGCCAGCTACCCCCTTTCCCAAAAGTAGCCACTGAGAAACTGCCATACCTAGACCTGCCAGCCTCCCCTTCCCTGGTTGAAGAACTTCCCACCAACCATCCTTTATAAGTGTGCCAGTTTGAATGTATTATGTCCCCCAGAAAAAGCCATATTCTTTGATGCAATCTTGTGGGGCAGACATAATAGTGGGGATTAAGTTGGAACGTTTGGATTAGGTTGTTTGCATGGAGATGCGCCCCATCCAACTGTAGATGATAACTGATGGGATATTTCCATGGAGGCGTGGCCCCACCCATTCAGGGTGGGCCTTGATCAGTGGAGCCATATAAATGAGCTAACATAACAGAAGCAACTCAGTGCAGTTGTGAGTGATGTTTTGAAGAGGAGCAAGCTTGCTAGAGAGGAATGTCCTGGGAGAAAGCCATTTTAAAACCAGAACTTTGGAGCAGATGCCAGCCACGTGCCTTCCCAGCTAACAGAGGTTTTCCGGATGCCATTGGCCATCCTCCAGTGAAGGTACCCGATTACTGTTGTGTTACCTTGGACACTTTATGGCCTTAATACTATAACTGTGCAGCCAAATAAACCCCTTTTTATAAAAGCCAATCCATCTCTGGTGTTTTGCATTCTCGCAGCATTAGCAAACTAGAACAATAAGCCATACTGTCCCTTGGTTTGGGGCTGTTGCCATTTTCTTAGGCTTCAGCCTGCCTGCACACAGCCGGATAATAAAGCTCCTTTGGTTCAAGTTTTTGTCTCTTCTCTTCTCAGTTGAAAAACCTGACAACTGTATGCTTGAGGAAGATCCCCTCTTTTTCCTGTGCACCAGAAAGAAAAAAAAAAAAAAAAGATGCATGAGATTGTCCTATGTCTTTTAGAATCACCAGGCCTAACTGTCCAATATCCCAGCAAAAGAAGAAATGCAGCACTTGTCTCATTGAAAATTGGCTGTGTTTGAGTCCCCTCAAATTTTCAGTTTCTAACATGTGGTTGCAAAAAGCCTTTCTAGTTCCTCTTTCTTCACCAGAAACACTCTGCTTGGACATGTCCAATCTTCAGTCCACACCAAATCTAGCCAACTCTCTCTAGATTAAAAGATGTCAGAGATCATATGACAACCTCAGAAAGAATTTCCACTCTCCAAAATATTAGATCACCTAATTCTGTTGCTTCCATGGCTTTTTGATATCTTCTGAACTATGATTTGTAAAATGCACCCGTGTTTTACTAGTTCTTACAGAATGAACATTGGCCTTTTCTAAATCCTGTTCAAAAGAAGAAAGTCCCATATTAAATTTGCAGTTGAAGTTATTCTTCTCTGGGATCCTTGCAATTTACTCTTCATATCTAAGCTGACTTTGCCTTTTCCTTAGTTCCTCCCATCTCCTAGCTTGTTCAACTTTGTTTGGTTTTTGTTTGTATCTGTTCTGAATTTTTGAACTTCACATTGATTTTTTCCTACCTACAAATGTTTGTATTAGTACAATCAATTAAAATTGCTATGTTGAATTTATGCTTTTCTTTGCTTTTTGGTTAAGTTGTATTTTCCTTTAATTTGAAGGGATTCTCATAAGATCAAAAGTTTCATTCTCACTGTTTGCTTTCTTCTTATACTAGCTTTTAGATTTGTGGGCTGATTCGCTGTCTTTGTTTCATGGACCCCAAACAGAAATTTTGGGGTATATAGAGAGGTATGATAACTGGTAGTGGTTATCAAGGTTTCTAGGTAAGGATGCCTTATATTGTGAGATGTTGCCCTGCATTTTTTAAACCAAGAATACTGGCAGTTTAGTCTGTCTTTAGTTTCTGAAGTAATCTAAATGTCTCTCCTTAATTCTTTTCTCCTTTGCCAACATGTCTCTAGTGAGTGCCAACCCCTCCCGGTGGCCTCTTTTCTCCCCAGAAGCAATGTCTTCCCAAGGCAATTATTAGGGATCCTACAACTATCAGTGCCTTTCCCTCCCTCTAGGCTGTGTTCTGATAGTCCAGGTCTTAGGTCTATTGTCAATATTTTTACAGCTATGGTGGGACTTTGATTTGGGGGAGTGATTTTATTATTATGTCTCTTTGGTCCTTCACACCCGTCTATTATTTTCCAAAGTGTTTCTTGAGACTTCTGCTCTCTTCACATGCACATGGTTTGAGGTCAAGAAAAACTTCCCTAACAACTTGATGTACTTCCCTACCTGCTCTGAAGCGTGTGGTATTGTTGCCGGATTTGGGCCTAGGTTGGTGGCCATGCCACATGAAAGAATTCCAGGGCACAGCACAGAGTGAGCAGATAGAAAGTGTATTGAATACACATGTGAGAAGACATGCAGGCACTCTCGCCAGAAAAGAGGGGTGAGAGGTGAGAGGACCCAGGTGGGGCCATTTGCTTTCATAAGTTACCTTTACTTTCCCCTCCTCCCCCTTCCTTGTTTGGGCTCCTTCTCCTGCCCTCCCTTTTCTCCAGGTCAGTGCCTGGTGGTAGATAGTGCCTTTGGCTGGGTTGGTTGGCTGCACCCTTCTCCATAGATGATTCACTCAGATGGGGGGTCCTTTGGCTCTCAGGTGCTGTTTACTGCTGTTCTTCTTAGAGATATCTTTCTCCTTGAGGCTTGACCACTTCTGAGATTTTGCCTGTTCCTCAGCCAAGCCACTGCCCTAATTTTAACCCTATCCCAGAATTATTCTTAGTTCCTAGTTAAGTTGAAGGCAAAGGACTTGCTGGTTTAGGTTTTCATCCATAAGAATGTGCATATTTTCATTAGTTGAGAAGATATGCAGAAAGTCTGGCAGTTATATAACCACTGTTATTCCAGAGCAACCTGAAAGTTCAATTTATATTATGCTTATGATGAATAAGTCCTTTCCCCCCCTAATTTTTGATGTGTTCCATTCATATATTATATGAACATATTTATGTGTGTATATATATATTTATGTATATAAATAGGCCATGCTTATATAAACTATGTGTATAATTTATATATGCATATAAGTTATTTACTATATATATATGCATATTATATATAAATATGGATTTGATAAATTTAATGAGCAATAGTTTTCTATTGCTAAACAATACATTATAAGCACTTAGCTGCTTTAAACAGTGTTCACTCATTATTTGACCTTCAGTTGTGGAAGTCAAAAGTCCAGTCAGGCCTCAAATGGGTTCTATGTTCAGTGTCTCAGACGGCTGACATCAAGGTGCCAGCTGGTCTGTGATTCTATAAACTGAGGCTCTTGATCCTCTCCAAGGTCACTGGTTTGGACAAAGCTCATTTCTTTGCAGATGTATAATTGAGTTCCCTGTTTTCTTGCTAGCTATTGGCCGAGAATCACTCTCAGCTTCTGAAGACCACCAAAATTCCTTGCCACTTGGCCCCACAGGCAATTCAAATGCACTGATTGCTTTCTTCCAGGCCAATAGGGGTGCACCTGGTGGACCTCTTTCTTCAACCTTCAGATTTCCTTTTAGAGCTCACTATTTGCCTCAGGCCTAATCTCCCTTTTGGTTATCTTAGCTGTTGAGGGACTTCAATTGCATCTGCAAAGTTTACTTTTGTGATATAACACAAATAACCACAGAAGTCATATTCCCTCATAGCCACAGGGCTTGCCCACATTGAAGAGGAAGGGATTATACAAGGGCTCTGGTTATTGGGAGTCATCTTAGAGTTCTGCCTACCACACAGTATATTTTGGTTGTAAGTTGTGTTTCTTCTATTCATTTTCTTAATTAGAGAAGTTATGGGTTTACAGAACAATCACGCATAAAATGTTTTTACTCTTTAAAATGTATAGTCAACTTACGTGATCTAGAAATAAAAAGAAATCCTTCTTGATTCAGCTCTCAGGTTTCAAGTATACTCCGAAACTTCAAAATCTAAAAATGCTTTTATAATTTACTATTGACCAGAAAGTTCTCACATTTATATAACAGGTGTTACTACAATGAGAAATATATCACTTCATCCCATAATCTTTGCTTTCTAAGGAACAGAGTCAGCCAATCTCCAACATTCCCCTAAAATCCTCTCCTGGGAAAAAAGTTTTCACAAGAGAACAGGATTGCTAACAAGCATCCCTAGAAAACACCTTTGCTCCAATTTCACAGTGTAGTTATAAATGCTAGAGAATTTCAGACCTATTAAAGTTACACAGTCTGTCCTTTAAGATGATATCTGTATTAAACAAAGGTTAAGTCTGTCTTTCAACATACCAACCCTCTACCAGCCTGGCTGCTCAGGTTAATTATATTTTTTTACATTTATACAAAGCCCAATTTTATCATATTACAGCTCACAGCACATTTTTTTTCTACACAGAATGAGTGGCTAGACAACTTTGTACAAAGTATAAACAAATTCTATTTTCTAGTTAATTTTTAAAATGTGAAGGAAGTTTACTTTTCTAAAGAGTTTAAGCAGGTACCAATTATCCTCAGTACGATTCTATGGAACCATACAAGTCTCTTCAGTATTATTTCTATATATGCTTTTTATATATATTTTTTTAAGTTGCGTGCTTAATCTTACAATATTGGCCAACATCCAGCCTTCAGGCAGGACAAATTAGACAAATTTTTGCCCTTTGTGCAGTGAATTAATTGCAGTTTCTGTAAAATGCTTGAATGACTGACATTTGATCCTGGTGATTTTATTGTGATATAATTTATTGACACAGTTCATCATCTCTAGCTTAAAAGGCTGTCCAAATAAAGCCTAACCCACCACCACATAGAAAGAGTAAATACAAAGGCAAATGTTTATATTACTGTGAATGTCATTACAGAGGAGTTATGTGTCTTTATTGCAATCTTCCAAGTGTCCAATTTTAGCACAGTGATATAGAAAAATTCCTTTCTGCCTAATATTGGCAATGCAAAGCAATTCTTTTGATTATTTTAACATTAATGAGTACTTTTCTCAATATGCACTTCCAACTATATGTATATATAGGCAGAAGAATAAAGATTCTTGGATCATTTCACACATGATACATGAAAATCCCAGACCTCAATCTCCCTGTTTTCCATTCACTCATTACCTTTTCAAGTCCCCAGATCCCCATTCTGTTCTTCATTTTTGTTAGCCATCTATTTCAATTGTCTTGCTCCCAATTCCTAGCATGCCTAATTTGCACCCATTCTTTTCATACAGCATAATTCTCTGGCAATTCATCCAGATTCTTGAGTGTATCAATAACTTTAATAGCTTGTTCCCTTTTATTGCTGAATAGTATTCCATGGATTTGATGTACCACAGTTTAACTGTTCATTCATTGAAGTACATCTGGGTTATTTCCAGTTTTTAGCCACCACAAACAAAGCTTCTATAACACCCTAGTGTAAGATTCACATAAACATAGATTTTCTGGTGCAACCACTCTGGAAGACAGTGTGGAGTTTCCTTAGGAAGCTAAGTATAGAGCTGCCATATGACCCAGCTATTCCATTGCTAGGTATATACTCAGAGGAACTGAAACTTAAGACACAAACAGACATTTGTAAACCAATGTTTATTGCAGCATTATTCACGATTGTCAAGAGATGGAAACAGCGCAAATATCCATCAACGGACGAGTAGATTAATATCCATCAACGGACGAGTAGATTAACAAACTGTGGTATATACACAGGATGGAATATTATGCAGCTGTAAAACCGAACAAAGACATGGAACACGTAATAAGGTGGATGAAACTTGAGTACATTATGTTGAGTGAAGTTAGCCAGAAACAAAGGACAGATACTGTATGGTCTCACTAATATGAACAAACATTAATGAACAAACTTTGAGAATTAAAAGCTGACAACACAGGCTACCAGGAGATAGAAAGAAGGCAGAGATTGAGCATTTGATGCTGAAGAACTACAGAATGTTCAGCAGGTTTGATTGTATAGATCCAGAAATAGATAGCATAATACTGTGTGATAGTAGCACAGTATAGTAAGTACACTGAAAAAAGGTGTCTGTGAGTAAAGCTGAAAGAGGTGGGATAGGAGAATGTATGACACCAGAGGTAAAGATATATGATAAAGACTGGGACTGTAGAACTTGGCAAAAACTGGAGTGGTCAATGACTGTTACTAAATGTACGAATATAAAAATGTCTTTGCATGTGGGAGAGCAAATGAATGTCAAACAAGCAGAGTGTTGTAAAGGGGATGGTATTTGGAATAAAACATAATCAAAGCAATCTGGAGTCTATGGTCAACAATAACATTGTAATATGCTTCCATTAAATGTAACAAAGGCAAAAAAAAATAGATTTTCATTTATCTGGGATAAATTCCCAAGAGCTTATCTAATTAATGGATCTGATGGTAATATGGTGGCTGCACATTTAGTTGTTTAAGAAACTGTCAAATTCTTTTCCAGAGTGACAGCCATTTTGCATTTTCACCTACAGTGTATGAGAGACTGAGTTTCTCTGCATCCTCACCAGTATTTGGTGTTGCAACATTTTCGTTTTTTCTTCACCTCAATTTGTTTTTGCCATCCAGACAGGTATAGTGATATCCAATTATGGTTTTAATTTATATTTCCTTGATGGATACAGATGTGCAACATCTTTTCATGTGCTTATTCTAGAACTTGCAGCGTTATGTTCCATATCTCAGGGAGAATGCCTTTAGTCTTCCACCATTCAGTATAATGCTAGTTTTAAGTAGTTTTGCAGATGTCCTTTATCAATTTAAGGAAAAGCATCTATTTCTATTTTTCTGGAAGTTTTTATCATAAGCAGGTGTTCATTTTGTTAAATGCTTTTTACATACAATTGATATGATCATGTAATTTTTTCTTTGTTACCCTGTTAATTTGGTGAATTAAATTGACTTATTTTTGTATATTTAAGCAGCTTTGCTTCCCTGAAATAAACCTCCTTTGGTCATGGTATGCAAGTCTTTTTAAGTATTCCTGAATTTTATCTACTAATTTGTTGTTAAGGATATTTGGATCTATTTTTTTCATGCGAAATATTGGTCTGTACTTTTCTTTCTCATGCTGTCTTTGTCTGGTTTTAGTATCAGGATAAAACTAGCTTTAGAAAATGAATGGGAACTTAGTCCATCTTGTTGTATTTTCTGTAAAGAAGGTACACAATCTGTGGTAACCTTTAAGTGTTTGTTAAAATTCTCTGGTGAAACTATCTGGGCCTGGAGATTTCTTTTCAGAGTTTTCTTTTTCTTTTTAATTAGAAATTTGCTTTCCTTAACGGTTATGAAGTATTGAAATTATCTCTTTCATATTGGGTAATTTGTGATTATTTGTGTTTTTTAAGGAGTTGGTTCATTGTCTAGGTTGTTAAATTTAAGTATAGAGTTGTTCATATCATTTCCTTATTTTTATTTTAATGTAATCAGGCTGTATAATGATACCCCCTGTTTCATTCCTGATATTGGTAATTTGTAACTTCTCTCTTTTATTATTTTTTAGTCTAGCTAGAGATTTGTCAATTCTATTGACATTTTCATAGTACCATCTCTGTGTTTCATTGTTTTTTCTGTAGTTTGTTTACAATTTATTGAAGTCTGCCATTATCTTTACTATTTCCTTCCTTTTGCTTCTTTGTTTTTGGTTACTGTTATTTTATTTATTTATTTATTTATTTGGCTTTTCTTTTTCTAGGTTCTTGAAGTTGAAGCTAGATTATTGATTTAAGTCTCTTCCTTTTTTCTAATGTATGTATTTAGTGCTATAAATTTCCCTCTGAGGACTGCTTTAGCTGTGTCCCATAAATTTTGGTATGTTTCATTTTCATTTCCATGTAATTAAATTAAATATAAATGTATGTAATTTCCTTTGAAACTTTCTCTTTGAGCCATGGATTATTTATATAAATGTTGATTAGTGTCCAAGTGTTTGGAAAGTTTCCTGTTACCATTCTCTTAATGATGTCTAGTTTGATTCCATTGTGATGCAGAACAATCTCTGCTTTAAATTGTCTTAAACCATTAAAGTTTGTTTTGTGGCATAAGGCATTATCTAACTTGGTACATATGAAGAAGAGGTTTTCTGCTGTTGTTGGATGGGGTTTTCTCTTCATTAGATACTGCTGTTTTATTGGCGGTGTTAAGTTCTTTTGTAATAAAGCTTTCCATACTACATAAATGTTTTCAGGGAACTGGTATGTGCTTTTTATTACCTTTTATGCATTTTATTCATGTTCAGTTTTGGATTCATATTTTACAACTTGCCTCCTTATGAAGCAAAGGAAAGGAATGGAAAAACTTTCCTAATGGGATGCAAATTTATATGTCATTATTCCCTTCATTTGTCTATTCACAATATGACTAATAAGCTCAAGGGGAACTGGAGAATGGAAAGCAGACATGACACTGGGTAGAGGGACAGTGGGGAGGGAGAGCCTCCTCCATGCCCCTTTGGAAAAGAAGGCTCCCTCCCACATCAGGGCCTTCTCCTTCACTCCAACCCCTCCCAACCACACACACACACACGCACACATACACACACACCTCCCCACCCACAGTGGACATCTGGTCAACCACCCAGGTGCCTGGACAAATGGCACTGAATACAACAGGACAGATCTGACTTCCAGGCCACAATCACTGCTGAGCCAAGCTTCTTCCCATCCTACACAGACACGAGAATGGGCCGGGGTGACAAGGATCAAGAGGAAATGATTTAATCCTGCAGGCTCCTACTCTTGCGAATGGAAACCTCATGGGCTTCCTCATGTCTAGCTATCAGCCTTCCTTTCATCCCGGTGTATGTACCTTGGCCACCTGAGCAGGCAGAGGGTCTCTCAGGAACCCTCTCCCATTGTCATCACCACTCAAGTCCATCAAACTTTCCGTAGAGGCCAGATCTCGCTCAGTAATTCATGGAAACTTCTGAGTTCATATGGAAGGATGTCATGGTGGTTTACCGCGGGTTCCGGAGCAGGCGCTAACCTAGTTCTGGTAGTTTCCTTTTACTTCCATGCAGGTGAAATTTCTGTCAACACAAGGATCTCTGTGGTTATCTGCTGACTGGAAAGGTTGGAGCTTTGATGGGCAGGAGGACGGGTGGACTCTGGGAGGGCAGGGCTTCCATAGAGGGAGTCAAGTGAGGGAGTCGAATGAAATGAGGACCAGCACTGTCATAGATGTTCCATTGTGAAATCCCTGGAGCCTCAACTGGAGACTAGCCAAGGGTGTTGGAGCAGGGATAAAAGCCTGGGGACCAGGGCTTGATGTGGACAGGTGAGTCTGAATGCAGGGAGGATGCTCCCGGGCTCCTGCTCCTGCAGCAGAGGTCTCATCCAGATTTCCCACAATGTTGGACCTGCTGAGGAGGCCACTCTGACCTGTGCCCTCTCTGGGTCCTGGAGCACAGGCACAGGTCTCTGCTCCCCACCCACATTCACCTCTCTACCCTTGTGACAGCTAAAGAACAACCTGACTGACTTTAATTAATGGGATTTACATAACTATTTAGTACTATTACCTCCATTGTTTTCTCCAAAGAAAATAATCCATTTTTTTATTGTAATACTATGGAAGACATAGATAATACATTATTTAATTCCTTTTACACATCAAAAGTGGTGATAAAAAGTCACTTAACAAGAATATAATAAATTATTAATTTCTAAAAACTAATTGAATAACTATTATGTAGAAAAGCAAAGAGGTTGAGCAAAGAGATTGGAATCTATGCAGCCAATGTAATAATAATAATGATGATATTATTATTATGGAAGGTACAATTTTTGAAATGCTATGCTAAATGGATGTCATACATTATCTAATTTAAGCCTCAGAACAATCTCACTGTCCCCAAAATCTTAGGGAGGTTAACTTAATTGCCCTTATTCAAATGCATTTTAAGTCACTAAGCAAGAACAAAAGCCAAGTCTTACTCTACTGTCTTCATGCTTACCCACTCTGTTCCTAAATATATATACCAAAATTTTGCAATGCTGTATTCTGTTATAAATTTATATATTATTTATGATAAATATATATACTTTTTCAATCAAAGTAGTACATATCTGTTTTTTCAGTAGTCAAATTTAATTTGTATAATGAATCAGTGCCCTGCTTTTTCCAATACATTCTTTCTTCCACTCTAAAGAGGCAACTTCTCTTGACTTCTTTTGTTATTATCTCTGATATTTACATTCATATCTTTAAACAACATGTTTTATGCTGTTTCTTGATTTTTCAACTTTTAGATATTACCAGCTTCCTTCTGTATAAAGATAAATAAATCAACCACACATGCACATATATATATACACACAAAACTTTTCTTCATCTAGTGTTCTAATATTATCATATCACAAATTTTGCCTGTATCATTACTTTGTTCAAATTGACTAATCTGTTTACTAATTTTAGCTTACTTCCTTGCATGCATGCTGTTTGTTTGTTTGCTAAAGATAAATATTACCTGGTTTATTTATGTGCTTAACTTTTTATGTTCCTATCATGGATGTATCTCCATTGCACTGTCAGGGCTATCAAATTATTTTCAATATGCTCACACACATCAGGTATTGGTACTTATCAGTTCACGTATTTCTCTAGGCTGTCCTTCCTGGAGATCTCTCTCCTTTTGTTCTAATTTAGACTGATTACTGTCTTCGTTTGCCACATGCATTTATTCTTTGGACTTCCACTCCTCTTTATTCTGGGAATTCTCTTGCCTTTCTTCTATATTATAGACCATGACTCCTAGATACAGTGTATTTCCCTGTCTTTGAACACCTCCTTATTTGGGAAAGCAAATACCCCAGTCACTCTCTGAAAGTAAAATAATAGCCAATAGGGAATTTTTTCAGACATCTCTTGTTTTTCATTTATTTATTAAAATATAGCTTCTGTAGCTACAGCTGCTAAGTCTGGCTTGAAGAAGAAAGAGGACCAAAAGGAATGGGTGCTGTTGGGGATTGAATCATGTCCTCCACAAAAGACATGTACAGGTCTTAATCTGTATTCCTGTGGGTGTGAATCCCTTTATACATAGGACTTTTAAACATAATATTAGTTAAGATGTAGACTGATTCATGAATAGGATCATCATCTTTGAAGATCTTATTTGTATGAGGCCAAATTGAATCAGAGTGGGCCTTAATCAATACAGCTGAAGTCTTTATAAGCAAGGCAAATTGGACATGGAAGTAGAAACCAGAACTCAGGGGAACAAAAGGAGCAGACCCAAAAAGGGAGAGATTGCCATGAGATGGAGAATTGCTGGCAAGTGACAGACTCCAGGCAAAAGCAAGCCCTGCCAATACCTCGATGTTAGACTTCTGGCCTCCAAAACCGTGGGGCAATAAATCCATGCTGTTTTAGGTACCCCATGCTGTGGCATTTGTCACATCAGCCCTTTGAAGACTAAGTCAGGTGATAACAACAGCCTTCCACTTAGTTTTTGTATCTAAAAGAAAGGCAAAAAATGAACATGTCAGCTCTCCTTGTGTATAAAAAAAGACAAAGGAAAAGAAAATTCAGAATTGTTTGTGGATAAACCAAACAGTACTTGCCATTACTGTGCATATAATTTTGTTTTAAACATTATCTTTCTGTGAATTTTGAAGTTTTAGTTCCGTAATATTGTAGTGTCTGGTGTACTCTTTAAGTATTAAATAATTCTAATGCCAATGCTTTATTTTAACTTATATCCTCTCAATTTTGGAAGTTTTTAGAGTTTTTAGTATTTCCATTTCTATTGTCTAAAATTTCACAATGTTATGATTTAGCATAGGATTGCTAATAATGTATATCCTTCAGTTATTTTTCAATTCCATTTTTCTAGGACAATGCCAAATAAAAATTTGTTTCTCACTGATTGTTCTTCCTAATTGTGGTTTCTTTTCTGTCCCATTCCTTAATTCTTTTTTTTTTTTTCTTCTATCATCTGGAAATGTTCCCCAACTTTATTCTCTAGTGCAATCATATTATTAATTTCTAAGATGGCTCTTTTGACAATATCCCTTATATTTCCAGGATTATGCTTTGTTTATTAATTAGCTTATATTAGCTTTATTGTGTTCCCTGCATTGTTTATTTTCCTTTGTTCCTTGTATTGTTATATGTTTTTCCATGTTGAAGGCTTTCCTCAAATATCCCATGGAGATTAGATGCTTGAATACCTGATTACATTCAAGAATAAGGTGCTAAAAGTGCAAATCAAGTCTAGGTGAGTGGATTGGCTTGTTGATTAGTAAACTTCAGCACAGAACAACTGGGATAGAACACTGCTGTTTCACTGTGGAATTCCAAAGTATCCCAGAGAACTTTAAGTTGGTTTTCTCCGTTGCTCTAGAGATTGTCCTGACGATTGATGTAGCTCTGGCTGCTAGCCTCTTAGGAGAAAACAGGAGCTAGTTGGATATTCATTTCATTATCTAAATCTTCATTTAAACTTTCTTTCCTGATCAAAATCTAATTCTTGCATTTACCTCAAGCTAGAGTGCCCTTTTACGGAGCAATGTACTCTCTGCCTGATGTGCACAGAGAGTAACGTTGTGACGCCAGGGTTTTGAAGAAAGAATTTTATTGTGAGAAGGAGAAAGGAGCAAGCTCAAATGTATCTCCCTCATCTGAGAATTAAGGAAGTTTTATGGGATGGGAACAAAGGGAAGTAGGGACAGTGATGGGGATTTGGGTTGGCAAATTTTGATTGGTTGCCTATAGAATTATTCTTATATGGTAGAAATATGTCCATGGACTGGATCTTCTTTGTTGAAGGACACCTAGTATTTTATTTGCTTCCAATGTCTCCTCATTCTTGTAATCTTGGTTCCAATGGGGGTGATTTTTGTTCTTGGTGTTCTCAAAGGTCATCTAAAGGACAACGTCTTTTCTGCACATGCTCAGGTTATATGGCCTGCAGTTAAATAAGCTCAGAATAAGGTTATAGGAACAGAGGACATTCCCATCAAACATGTGTTGGCCTGCCCATGGTTTTACCCTTGTTTGGGGTCTCTGTATTTCAACATCTCCAAAAGTTACACTTCTCATCTCGTGCCTTCCTGGGGGAGGGTACTTGTTTTGTTATAGATGCTTGGGGGTGAGATAGTCATGAATATATATCTGCCTTTTTCACATTTAAAATATCCTCCCAAATAGTTTCCTATAATGCTCTTCAGAGAGAAATGTGACCTCCTATTACTCAGCCTATCCAAGATTTTGTGACAGGTGTCAGCTTGCTTCTGATTTTCCTTCCTTAAAAAAATAGTAGAATCTTTATGTTGCAGACTGTGGTGGACCCAGTTTGGACATATCCTTGGTCTACGTCTACATTCTAGTGGGTGTGAACCTGTTGTAAATAAGATCTCTTCAAGATATTATGTTAGTAAAGTGTGGCCCAACTGAATCAGCTTGGGTTTTAATCTGAATTACTGAAATCCTTCATAAAGAGAGTGGAAATCAGATGGAGGGGAAAGCCATGGAGAGCAACCAGAAACCTGAAGTCAAGGGAATCCAGAAGAGAAAGGAGAAGACATCTCCATATGCATTGCCATGTGACAGAAAAGCCAAGGAACCCCAAAACTGCCAGTCAGTTCAATTAGAAGATAGTGACCCTGTGAGAGAGCAAGCTGTTCCAGTTTGCTAATGCTGTCATTATGCAAAATATCAGAAATGGATTGGCTTTTATAACGGGGATTTATCAGGTTACAAAATTTACAGTTATAAGGCATAAAAGTGTCCAAACTAAGGCATCAACAAGAGGTTACCTAAACTGAAGGAAGGCCAATGGTGCCCAAAATACCTCTTTCAGCTGGGAAGGCACATAGCTGGCATCTGCTTGTCCTTTGCTCCCAGGTTGCATTTCAAAATGGCTTTCTCCAGAAGTCTCTGGTCTTCTGTCTCTCTCAGCTTCTCCCAGCTCTCTGCTTGGTTCTCCTGGGGCATTCCTCTCTAAGTATCTGAAAGTCCTCTCTTACCTTCTCCAGGTCAAACTCTGAGCTTCATCTCTTAGCTTATTATCTCCAGATATCCTTCTGTCTGCACCTCCAAGCACTGCCAAGTGTCAGCAAGCATCTGGGCCTGTGTTAGCTCTTAGCTTCTCTTTAAATACTCTGGTGAACTAATCAAGACCCACCCTGAATGGGCAGGGTCCACACCTCCATGGAAATAATTTAATCAGAAGTTCCACCCTAATCAACAGACTAATCAGTCTGCCACCACAAGATTGTGTTAAGGAATATGGCTTTTCTGGGGGACATAATATATCCAAACTGACACACAAGCCTTATAGCCTCTGAAACGGTGAGCCAATAAGTTCCTGTTTTTAAGCCAACCCACTGTACAATATTACAGCATTTAGGAAAACTAAAACACAAGCCTTTTTTCCGAACTCTCCCTCTCTCCTTCCTTTCTCTACCCCTCTCCCCCAACCCAACACTTTCTCTCTCCCTCTCTCTCTCTCTCTCTCTCTGTCGCTCTCTCTCTAGTTTGCCAGGGCTGCTATGACAAATAACACACAATATGTTGACTTAAACAAAGGGAATTTATTGTCACTCATTTTTGAAGGCTGGATGCCCAGCATCAAAGTACTGAGAAGCCATGCTTTCTCTTGGAGTCTGTAGAGTTCTAGTGGTAACTTGCCAGGAATCCTTGATGTTCCTTGGCTTGTAAATGCATCTCTGTCTTTGTCACTTGGCAGCACCTATCTCCTTCTCTGGCTTTCTATTGACTGCTGGCTTCTATGGACTGATCGAGTCTGAATTTCCTCTGCTTATAAGAACTCTTGTCACATGGATTAAGGCCCACCCTGATTAAATTTAGCATCATCAGATAGGATCTTTAAAGATCTTATTCACAAATGAGTTCATGCCTTAACTAATAATGACATCTTTAAAGGTCCTAGTTACAGAAGGTTTATATCCATAGAACCTGGGATTAGGACTTGAAAATGTCTATTGTGGAGGATATGATTCAATCCAAGCAACATATTAACTTACGTCCTCTCATACGTACACTATGAGGTAGTAATGTTATAATCTAAATTTCACTGATAAACATATTTAGGCACAGAGAAGTTAAAAGCTTGCCTAAGGTCATATTTAGTTAGAGGCAGAGCCAGTACTTTGGCCCAGGTCATCTCTTTCTTTATCAGTACTTATCATGGGATAAGCAGCCTTTGCATTTAGTGAAAATAACATTTATTATCTTACTATTATATACTACCCACTATTCCAGGGAATTTGGGGGACACAAAGACAAGTCCAATATAGCCCCATTGTTTGAAGGATTGCAATCTAGTAGGTAAGGAAGACAGTAGTTGTGAAGGTGATATGTAGGGCATTTCTAGGTTTTATAATTGGGGGAGTTCACATGTTATATACTGCTGGAATTGAAAGTGATGCATAGGTTTTCCATGGATTAGACAGAAAAGATAGTGTGGGTGGATTTGTGAATGGAAGCCTATCTTAACAAATAGTAGATATTGTGGTTTAATTTTTTTTCTCCCTAATTGGGAGAGGACTCTAGTTCCTCATTTGAGGAGCACTGATATTTAATAATATTCAGAAGGAAATAGGAACACTGAAGGCTTAATTGTTGGAATTTCTATCACCAAAGAACATTACTGAAATATGTTATTTCCTCTTATATAGAGTTCAAAGACCTAAATCTTTGCTGTGATTTTAATTTAAAAAATGAACAGTTATACTTTCATAATTCAAAGCATATAGTCTTTTTTCATTCTGTTTTACCTATGAGGAAGATGAATGTGTTATTTTCCTGCTTGTGTGATGGTGATGGTGAGATTAGTCAGGGGAATGAAGAAAAATTTCATCTTCGTTAGAAAAGACATGATGTTGCTTTAATAAGCAATTGTTAGAGAAGATTAATAACACCACATGTAAAAGGTCCTGGTGCACCTTTTAACTTAAAGAGAAAAAATATTTTACTTCATGGAGTTTTGGAAAATAGCTACCCTGGCTATGAATTTGCTGACCATTTTTTTCCTAATTTCCATTTATATTATTTATATTATATGCTAACAGCAATTTTGAAAATGAAGTTTCTGAGTCTTTCATAGGTAATATGTATTATTTGAAAGTAACGGAAAATAAAAAAAAATGTGAACAGAGCTAACTTTTGCTTTTACAAGGGTGAATTGATTTATGTGTAGATGTATGGTATATATAGGGTATTTTCTATATTTTGTGCATTAACAGATAAATGGATTCTGTATGATTGCAGAAATAGTGCATGTGCTTTTCCTAAATTAGGAAGGCTTTTAATCTTTTCTGCTGATCACTTCATTATAGTTAAACAATCCTTTCTATTTACTTCATTTTATTATTTTTACTTAGAAACAGCAGGATTTTAGCAAATGTTTTTCAGCATTTGTTGACGTGTTCCTATGAAGTTTCGACTTCAGTGTGATTTAGCTGAATACATTAACACACTTTCCAATATTGACTTATCTTTGATTTCTTGAAATAAATCCTGTTGATCAGAATGAATTTTCTTTTTTGTACTTGTATTTGCTAACAATATTTTTATTTATAGTTTATTAGATTCACAAATAATACTGATCCAAAAATTTCATATGCATTGCATTCTTTTCTTTATTTTTTGTATTTTAAAATTACTTTTGCTTCATAAAATAAATTTGGGAACTACCCATATTTTTTAATGGTGTAAAACAGTGTAAATAATATTGGGATTTTTGTCTTTTGTAGGTTGGAACATGGCTATGAAAATGACCTGATCCTTGTACATGCTTTGTGATAGATTTTTAATAATATTACCTCTGTTGCCATTGACATTTTTTGGTGTACATATTTCCATATTTTGCTGTTGTTTGTTTATGCTCGGTGGGATTGTTTTGGTCAGGGTTCTCCAGAGAAACAGAGATTTTATTCATTTATTTATGTATTTATTTATTTATTTATTTATTTATTGTAAGGAATTGGCTCATGCAGTTGTGGGGACTGAAAAATCCCAAATCCACAGGGCAGGCTGGCCGGCTGGAAACTCAGGCAGGATTTGATGCTACAGAAACCATGAGCCAGTAACTGGGAGTCCCTGAATTATTGAGATAGCCAAAACTCATAATTCAAGCCAAAACCTGTTTATCAGGATCTCTTCCCCTCCCATAACTAAAGTCTTTCCTGGGCTTGTTATATAGGCAAACTTGACTGCAAGTTATAAACCATAGCATGCACAGAAATAAATTCGTGTCCCTTAAATGACCCCTGTGACACAGAAAACAAAAAACACCTTCCCCAGAACCAAATTATGATGATCAGCAGGTATCAGAAGCAAACAAAATGTGAGTGATCCCTCAACGAGGAAGTTCTGATCCACAGACATATTACTCCATATACGACAATTCTATAAACAACCAATCAGAATATGCGAATCTAAATCCCCATTGCTGTTCCCACCTCCCTGTATTTCCATCCCATAAAACTCTCTTTGTCCTCAGATCAGAGAGACAGATTTGAGCTTGTCTCCTGTTTCCTTGCAATGAAATCTTTCTTTTCTCAAAATTCTGATATCACAGTATTGGTTTCTGTATACATTGGACAGTGAACTCATTGTTATGTAACACTTCTGTTTTGAGGCAGAAATTTCCCCTTCTCTGGGAGACCTCAGATTTTGCTCTTAAGGCCTGAAACTGATTGGGTGGGGCCCACTCACGTTATAGAAGATAATCTCTTTTATTTAAAGTCAACTGATTGTAGATTCTAACTATATCTACAAAATACCTTCATAGCAATATCTAGATTAGCGTTTGATTAAGTAACTGGGTACGAAAGCCTAGCAAGGATGATACATAAAACTAACATCATTCTCAATGGGTGGGGAAGTGGTGGGTGGGGCAGGGAAGTTGAGAAACTTTTGCTTACATTTTACTAGACCATCATCCGTTATCTCTAGTTCCTAATTTTTAAAAAATAGTTTCATCTAGTTATTATCTTAAAATTACTTAAATTATTTCTGCAGGTATACTTTACATACTTTTTAATTTAACATTATATTGTAAGCAATTCCTAATAATAATGGAATTTTTCATAACACAATTATAATGGCTGAAAAATATTTTTGTATGGAATTAGAAATTTTTGTATCACTATCCCAATTGTTTCATACTTGTTTTTTTTGTCATTTGCATATTTTGGAGTATTTTTAATAAGTTCCAATGTTTCTATTTATTTAGGTAAATTCAGGAAGCTAAATTACCAGGTTAAAGCTATTGGATTCCTAATGATCTTGATACAAGTTATATTATGAGCAAAACCTTGTGTCATTTTCATTCTCCAGAACATTTTAAAAGGTGGCAAAAATTATTTTTAGAGTGAAGCATGATGCATTTAACTATTCTGCAATTTTTGAAACCTGTGTAGAATATTCATATTACATTGGTAACATTTACCATTATTCCTATATTACTGAAAATCCCCTTTGTTAACAATCTATGAGGAAAATTATTGGGTTAAATCTTGTGAGCATTTTTAAGAATCCTAACACAAATTGTCCAGTTTGTTTTCCAGCATATCTCTAAATGCTGATAACTGATCATAATTGAAAACAAATAAAAACTACTAACTTAATAATTGACATTATGATGTTATTTTCATCATTTGCAATTACTTGATAGTGAATTAGCTTTTGTTTCAACACACTGATTAGGATCTTAACCATCTTTTCTTAAATTGCCCATTCATGTCCCAGGAAGGAAATCTTCAGCTTTTGGCTGTGCATCCCTCTCTCCCTCCGTGGAGACTCTGAAGGAAATGATTGCCCTCAATCAGAAGGACACTCTGCAAACAAGCTAAAGGTATTTGCTAAAGAAATGATACTAGGGAGTTATCTTTACAAAAATATATTTAGCAGGACCCATCCAGTCTGCCTACATAGCTGATACTAAATATACCTGTAATTCATGGTTTTATTGAGCATGGCTTGCTGCAGAATGGAAAACAATCACATGCGTTTTTCTCCTTGCATGACTAATGGAATATAAAAGAAAGAATTCCCAAACTGAGTATGCTGCTTCAGACACTGATGTTCTGCACACATTATTATTGTTCTGTTACACCAAAAGAAAGCAACTTATTTCAGAAGAAAAATAAAATTAGGAAGACATATCTAAGGGGTTTGAGTCTCTCCAGGGAGACATGCCACATTTGTCCCCACTTCTTGCTCTTATGCTTTGAAACAGCAGTCAAATTTAGTGTTAGGTAATTCCTGTGATTCTTGTAAGTCTGCTTTCACAATCAATTCATGACAAAACATGTCCCAAACCCACTTTTCTATTGGGGTTTCATTAGTCATCTTATATTTGTGGGTGAGCTATATATAAAAGGCAGTAGCAAAGTGTTTGTCTTATTTTGTTCATATCCATCCCATTTCTTTAATTAAATCCATTTTAAATATTCTCAGAACATTGATATTTCTGAAAGTTTTTAAATTATACTAATTTTAACATTCAATGGCAACCTCTTCATCCACATACTATAGCTTTCAAATTCACAAACACTTTATGAAGGTGTCAGTGTTTGCCTCTTTCATATCAGATCAGTTGCAGTTACTATTTTAATTCAACTATCCTTGATAGTTGCGCATTTTTCCCCAAGACAATTTGCTCTTGCAAGGAAAGGGTTTTTATTGTCTCACATGCAGTACCAGTAAGCACATGTCCATCACCGGCTCACCCACTATAGATTTGCCCCAACCCGGTGTTGCCGGAGCCCAATTGGCACCTAAGGTGAGCTGTGGCACAGGCTCATTTTTCTTGTCTCAGGAAAGAATTCAGGGACAAGAGGAATATTAGCAAGCAGTAAAGTTTATTTGAAAAGCTGGCGCACATGGGGAAATAGTATAGATTGGTGAGAAGCAATGCATGCTGGAGAGGCCAGCGTGGGCGGGCCCCAAGATGGGGAGCGCACTTGGTTGCGCTATGTCCAGGTTTTATATGTTAGCCTGTTGCTATGCTTTAGGACAGGGTTGTGGGTGGAAATTCCCATTGTCCCCTACCCTGGCATAACCCCTCCTTTTCCTCCATCTGGCTATCTCAGCTGATTCTGAGAATTAGGGGTTCTTCTTCCACCCAGCCCCTCCTTTCTCCCTCCACCTGTTTATCCCCCTGTCAGCTGGTTCCGGTAGGGTTTGGTCCTCCTTTGGCTCGGCCCCTCCTTTTCGCTCTCCATCTGGCTGTCTATGGCTTGATGCTGACTCTCCATCTAACTGACCAACGCCCCTGGCTTGCTCAGAGTGCCCTATTCTAGCCTGCCTCGCCAGCTGTTATAGCCCAAACTGTTTAATTGTACTTTTCCCACATACATGACCAAGGTACAAGTCTATTTCTGGAAACTTATTTTATCCCGCACTGTACTGTAGAAAAATACTTAGGTGTGTTATTGGGTTCTTAAAAATATTTTCTGGACATCTAAATGAGATAACAGAGCTTTGACAACATGCATAGCCTTTGTAATCCCTCTCACTCATGGGGAAACCTCTGTACCTGTGTTCTTTCTCTAGACAGAGATCATTAACTTGCTTTAATTGGATAGGAGCTATTTGTATTTTAAGATAAAAAGTTTTAAGTGTCCATGACCATTCTGGTGCTCAGGTCCTAGTATAAATCATTCAATATTGATATATTTTTCAATTGAAAATGTTTTTGCCATATACCAATGCATTTTTTTATTGGAATTAATCATATGTTCATATGAATATATTTGTACATAATTTCTTTATCCCTTTATAAAATAAGTATGTCCTTCTGTTTTTTGATGGAAAATGCTCAGTGAGCTCAGGTCATCTACCTGTGTGGACACCAATGATCACGTATTTCCTTAAAAGTCTTGAAAAGCTGACTAATATATATACCACAAACTCTAATGAGCTTGCTTTTTGTTTTACCTACTGTCTGCACACTTCTATGGCCAACAGTTACATCATAAATATTTTACTAATTCACTTTAGTTGATGTTCCACTGGTTGATAAATGTCATGAGCTATTTTTAACAAACATTTACCATATGTTATCTTTTACTCCACCAGGTATTATACTATACTATGATATGTAAATATATGCTCCTTCAGTGAGTTGCCACTATATTCTTTAACAGTTTTTCCAACCAGAGCACAACAATCAGGTAACAGACCCATTTAACACCAGGAAGTAACATTGACAGGGTTATATTTTGTCACAACAGCTGTTCTCCAACTATTTTAAAACATAAAATGCATTTCCCTAAGTAGTTAGGATGCAGAAGTTAAATTGGTAAGAACAGATGCTATACTCTGAGGTGTTATTTAGTGTTCATTATTGCTGATTCTGAAGAACTACATCATGAACTAGTAAGTATGATAATGAAATATGCTGGAATATTTGTTGGTACAAAAGATAAAGATGACTCTTACTAAAAAGGGGATGGGGAAGTTTCCTCCAGTGCCCAGATCATGTGAGACTGCAAAGGCAGTTAACAGCCTGGAGCATGCAAGGCTGGTGCAATGGATGCAAGATGGCGTCGGCAACCATAGCTCTCCTTTGCTTACCTACTTGTGCCAGTTTGTATATTTATGTCCCCCAGAAAAAGCCATATTCTTTAATGCATTCTTGTGGGGGCAGATGCATTACTGTTGATTGGGTTGGAAACTATTGTTTGAATGTCCATGAAGATGTGACCCACCCAACTGTAGGTTATAACTCTGATTGGATAATTTCCACAGAGGTGTGGCCCGCCCATTCAGCATGGGCTTTGTTTAGTTTACTGGGGCACTATATAAGCTCAGACAGAAGGAGCTCATAGCTAACTGGAGCTGAGACAGACATTTTGTAGATGGCCATTGGAAGCTGATACAGAAATTTTGGAGAACACCATTTTGTAACACAACCTCAAAGCAAGCAGATGTCAGTCACCTGCCTTCCCAGCTAACAGAGGTTATCCAGATGCCAATTGCCTTTCTACAGTGAAGGTACCCTTTGTTTATGGACACTTTATGGCCTTAAGACTGTAAATGTGTAGCCAAATAAACCTCCTTTTATAAAAGCCAATCCAGTCTTAAGGCCATAAAATGTACCTTCACTGGAGGAGGGCCAAATGTACCTTCACTGGAGGAGGGCCAATGGCATCCAGAAAACCTCTGTTAGCTGGGAAGGCATGTAGCTGGTGTCTGTTCCAGAATTCTGGTTTCAAAATGGCTTTCTCCCAGGACGTTCTTCCATTCTTCTCTCAGCTCCTGTGCATTTTTCAAAGTGTCCCTCTTGGCTGTAGCAAGCTTACTCCTTCTGTCTGAGCTTATATAGTGCTCTAGTAAACTAATCAAGGCCCATGCTGAATGGGTGGGGTCACACCTCCATGGAAATTATCCAGAGTTATCACCTACAGTTGGTGGGTCACATCTCCATGGAAACACTCAAAGAATTACAATCTAACCAACACTAATACATCTGCCTGCATGATTGCATCAAAGATAATGGTGTTTGGGGGACATAATACCAGTTAGAAACTTGATTGAATGTTTCCGTGGAGATGTGACCCACCTGACTGTGAGTGACACCTTTTATTAGGGTGTGGCCTCTTGGTTGAATGTTTCCATGGTTGAATGTTTCCACTGCCTATTCAGGGTGGTCTTGATTTCATTACTGGAGTCTTATAAAAAGAGCTCACAAACAGAAGGACCTCAGAGCAGCTAAGAGTGACATTTTGGAGAGCAGCTGCAGCCAAAGAGACATTTTGAAGATGTCAATTGAAAGTAAACTTTTGCTAGTCCAGAGTTTGCCTGGGAGGAACTAAAAGCATACCCCCAGAGACCTAGAGAGAAACATCCTGGGAGAAAGCCATTTTGAAATGTAACCTAGGAGCAAGCAGATGCCAATCATATGTCTTCCCAGCTAACAGAGGCTTTCCGGACACCAAAGGCCTTTCTCCAGTGAAGGTACCCTACTGTTGATGTCTTTGTTTGGACATTTTCATGGCCATAAGACTGTAACTTTGTAACAAAATAAATCCCCTTTATAAAAGCCAATCCATTTTTCATATTTTGCCTAATAGCAGCATTAGCAAACCAGAACAGAGTGCTTTAATTTGTAATTTATTCTTTAAAGTAAATGAGTGAACTGTATAGGTATGAAATGCTAGATTGTAGTCACTGTGCACTATTGTTCAGTGGAACCCAAGGATTGGTGTGCTAAAAATCAATATAGAAATAATCATGAAAACATTAAACATGAAGAAAAACTCACAAAAACAATAAATAGAAGAGAAAAGGCTTCACTAGGAGGATGTACAGAAATTTCATGATGGAGAATGTATTCAACGTAAAGTAAAAGGAAGTCATTTATTCAGAAAAAAAAAAATGGGAATGGAACACATTCATTTTTCTCCAATCAATAATCTGTTGAGATGACAAATGGAGTAAATAAGTGAGGAGAAATTCTGCATTGATACTTTTAAAAAGGGAATTTCAGGATATTTGTTTTTCTTATTCCTTTGCTATGTTTTATTTAGAAATTCTTTTTTTAAATTTTGATAAATAAAGTTAAAAATAAAAAAGAGAATGGAGATAGTCATAGATGGAAACATGGGGGAATATCAATTAGAAATATTGCAAATTGAATTAAATGAAGGAGGCACATCTAATATAATTTTCCTGAATATGAAGGAATTCAATCCAAGATTCACAGTAAAATCAATTAGCTGAGGATGGCAAGGGCTTTAAGTCAAGGCTCTGAGTTGGGATCCATTAGGATCCCTGCAGCTTCTCTAAGAAACACATCCTGACTCTAGAGCATATTTGCTGTTGGTGCATGATGAGTGGGCAAACCAGATTAGCCAAAAATCATAGAATAGATTAGAATAGAATAGAATAGAACAGAACAGAATAGAATAGAATAGAACAGAACAGAACAGAATAGAATAGAATAGCAAAATAAAATAAACAAAAATACAATGGGTGGATACTAACAAGTACAATCATGACAAAGAACAGCAGCTCTACCCAAGCTAATCCACAGCTAGGGTAATGCCATTGGAGAACAAATTATATAACAGAGAAAAGAATCATCCTGTAATATCTCTTTTGATTCTGATGACTTCCTTCTTTGTAACAATCTGATGGATCTCTGAAATGTTATAGCAGCCGCCTTCTTTGGTTTATACCTGAAAAGCAGGGAGCCACACAATATCCAAGAAAGACTGTTGTGGTTGTTAATAATTGATCAGCTTAGATCTTGCCCTCCAGACACTATTTAATAGGAAAAATATAGTCATCATCACCATTATTAGATGGTGATATTTCTTGAGCATTATTGAGGTTCATGATACAAGAATGAGTGGTTTGATTCATTATATCTTACTTTATTTAATCTTCATAAAACATTATGTGATACCCTATTTCTAACATGAGTAAATGAAGACATTTATATATAAAAACATACCTAAAATGATCGAGCTAGAAAAGAGTGGCATTGGGATTCAAATCCTGGATTTTGTGACTCCAAAATCCAGAGTATTAGCAAATATGTCCTGCAGTTTGTGTCGTACAGAATTCTGTGGCCAAAATCAGATAAAATTATGTAAAAAAGGATTAAAAAAATAGTGAAACAGATCATGTATTTTGTGGAGGAAAAAAAAAAAACACAAAATATTAGCAAGCAGAATCCAGCAGTACTTTAAACAAGCCATGCAGCATGAGCGTGAATAGGATTGTGGATGTCAGGAACCCTTGGGAGCATCATGACTGGAAGGCATTGCAATATTTCATCATGTTAAAATAGAAAAAGGCATATTATGTTTATCAATTGTGCTGATAGTCACTTGGCAAATCTAAAAAATAATCCTCAAGTAAATGCTTCAAAAGAATATTCCTTTGACATGATTAGAATTATGAAACTCAAAATATCCATATGCAAGATATATGTGGAAGTAGATCATTGGTAACAGACAGGAATAACTACAATCATTGGTGTTTTTCAGAATCTTTTTTTGCATGCTTTGGTTTGAGTTGTATATATTGGAACCAAAGCATTATATTATCATTATATAATCATTAGAAGAACCTGAATTTTGGTAAGGCTATTGATTTTTAAATAGATAAGAAAAAACCAATTCCTTGATTATGGAACAGAAATTCCCAATTAGAAAATATAATGGAAAAATCTCAGTCACAGAGGCAATAAAACTTTAAATAATGTAAAACTAAACTTTATAAGAAATTAGGAGAAGCTATGTTAAGAAAAACATAAAAGTTTACACAATTTTAAAATATAAATAAATGGTGATACAAACCTTATGAGACAGGCCAAAATAATGCCTAAATTTAATGCACTCCTAAAGCAAAATATCAACATTCTGTTTTTTGTGGGAAATTGAAAAATTAATTTTAAATGTCACTATGAAGAATTAAAATGTGAGAATACTCAGATTTTAAAAATGCTTAGATATATATTGCCCCATCTTACTGTGCTATGAAACTATAGTAAAGTGGCAAGTTTCCTTATAAGAGCAAATGAATAAATACACATAACGATAGAAAATATAGAGACATAAGTATATACACACACACACACACACACACACACACACACACATATATATATGTTTCATTGGATGGAAAAAGTAGCATTTTCAAACCTGTCAGGAAAAGAGGCTTGGACTCTTATGAATATAGATATAAAAAAAGCCATATCTCTATTTTACATTCTTTATAAACATAAATTCCAAATAATTTAGATTTTTAAAAACAGGAACACCTAAAAAAAACAAAAAAAAATAACTACAATCTTGCATTAGAAATGGCATTTCTCTCAGAAAAGCACAGAATCTGTTATTAAAGAATGACTGGCTGAATAAACTGCATAATCTTATGAATCTATATTTGGGAATCTAAAATATTAAGAAATATTAAACTGGAAAATATGTGCAATTCATATAAGTAGTTGAAAAAATATTTTGAAGCAGAAACTCAGACTAGCTACAGGTGAAGACAAGGACTTTTTTGTTACTACATAAAGGAGCAGTAAGGACAAGGGGTTTATATTTAAAAAGTCCACAAGAATAGAAATGTACTGGCAGGTAAGTTCACTGCCTTAGAGGGTGGGGTGGTCATATACCATGTCATATTTTGGCATTCTAGTGAATTTGTGATCAGCCAGATCTGGTTATAGAAGGCCCATGGAACCTATTTGGAACCATCTGTTTCTCAGTATTTATTGTTTCCTATAATTTGTAACAAATATCTGCTTTTCTCCATTAAGTAAACTTCCTTTTTGCCCAGAAGTTCAAGTCAAAATTCGTGAGTGAAAGAGTGCAAATTTGCAGAAATGCTTAAATTTGTGAGGACCAGAAAACCAAATAAAATTGAGTTTAATAAATGAATGGCATCACTCCCATAACTGAAGCACAGGGCTCCGTATAATCAGCTTCAACATTGTTCCCATATTTGTCTTTTTATTTGCTGACTAATTTGGTAGCTACATAACTGTCAAAGCTTGAATCTTTATGTTTCTTATATATATCCAGAGAAATGAAGACAACATAAGTCACCATTAATTTTATGAGTAGGAATCCTAAGCTTTCCTCTAATTGGCACAAAGTAGCATCCTTTCTACCGTTAGCCAATCCCTGTGGGCAAAGGAAGGGAATGGACTTTTTGGCTCAGATCTGAGGGTATGCTTAGCCCTTTGTTTCCTAGAAATAATGGAAAGAGTGTTCTGACAGGAGTAATCCCATCAGCACATATCTCTGGAGTTGGAGGTAAGGGAAATTCTTCCTGTTTTAGTTTGCTAGGTTGTTGAAAGCAGATACCATGAAATGTGTTGGCTTTAACAATGGTAATTTATTAACTTACAAGCTTACAATTTGGAGGCTGAGAAAAATATCCAAATATTTTTTTGGATAGGCACCCTCATCAAAGGATGTTTTCTTCCTGAAGACTGGCTGCCAGAGGTCCTGGACTCCTCTGTCACATGGCAAAGCAGATGACATCAGCTGCTGGTCTTTCCCTTCTCTTTGGGGTTTCATTGCTGTCAGCTTCTTGCTTCCATGGCTTCCTCTCCCTGTATTCATAGCATTTCTAAAGGACTCCTGTTGGAAAAGTAAGACCCCCCTTGGGCTAATGCCTCAACTGAAATAACCCCATGAAAACCTACTTCCAATAGGTTAAAATTTTTGAGAAAACATAGGTATCAAAGTGTAATGTCTTGATTGAAAACAGATGTTATACATGATCAGTGAGGTATCAACATATCCCACAGGAGAAGGTATATTCAGAGTTAATATTCCACTATATGGGACCCATATGTCTGTATCAGTTGTTAAAAACAATGAAAAATCCTGAGAAAAGGGAAATTTGCTACTTCCCTCACCCACTTCCCTCAAACATCCCTCACTGACCTGGATGTCCCCATCCTCCTTTGGACCTCCCCGAAACCCCACAATCCAGCACCTAAAGGATTAGTGCCCAACAGGGGACTTCCAGAACCTTTCTTCAGCTGCATGGCTAGATTTTGTTCTGTTGGGTGAGTGCCTGTGCCATATCTATTGTTAAATATTTTGAGTATCTCTTTACAGTAGATCCATTTGAGTTTTCTCACTGTTTACAATTCCTATAATTTAGACTCTCTTGAATACAGTTCTATTTAGGTCTCCACCCATATTTAACCAGTGAAACAACTCTTGTCAAGGTCAGCAAAAAAATCCCCACATTATTAAATCTAGAAGTCAGTCCTTAGTTCTTATCTTAAATCATTTGACATGTTAATCTCTCCCTTTTCATTGAAATACTTCTGCACTCTCTTGGATTTCCTTCTATTCAATGCCTACTGCCTTTTAATTTTATTTGTATTCATCCTTGTCTTTCTACTCTCTCTGTTTATTTTTCTATAGCTTTACTCACTTCCTTGCTCATGTCATTCAATGACATGTAATATATTTCTCAAACCAGGACTTCTCATTTAAGCTAAAAAGTCACTTATCTAATTGTGTTATTTATCTCTACTTGAATGTCAAACAAGTATCTCACATTTCCAAAACTGAGCTATAAATAGTCTCATCACCCAGGTAAACTGTATACACACAATATGTATTGGATGAATGAATGAAACTACATGTTGAAGAAGTAATTCTAATGCCTACATGTCCTCCCAAGCAACATTACAAACAACTGGAATGTTTGACAAGGATTCTAGATTTTATGCTTTTAATAATCTTGATATAGATAGATGAAAATATAGATATTGATATAGATATCATTATATCTATTGATATAGACCTCTATATTTATGTATTTATGTATATGTCTTCTTAATATTAACATTTGGTCTTCCTTCTTTTTTCACTTTAATCTAAACAATTCTGAATGGCAGTCTTATTGGTTAGGTTTAACCTTGGTATTCCTTTACCATTGCTGATTATGGTAGAAAGTAAATTTAGTTTGCCACATAGACTTGTGAAAGATTAGCCTTATACAATTTTAGGGGCATAATTCCCATTCATAGACTTCATAGATAGGTATATCTGTTACAAACCTTATTGGCAAGAAGCAATATTTTTCCAGATCTAGGAGAAGATTTTTCTTTAAAATGTCCACATTTCTCTAAATGTCCAAACTGGTCATCATGATCATATAAGTAGTAATAGTTGCAGCGTAAGTTTCTATTTATGATAGTGACAATGATTAAAGATTTATCATTTGGCTATTAAACATTAGTTAATATGCAATGTTAAAGAACCATTTCTGCAGTTTAGTGGGTGTAATGCATCTAAAGATATTCTTCTAGCAAAGAAAAAAGTACTTTATTTCATTAGCATTGCTTAGTGCCTTCAGCTCTCAAACACCTTTTATTTATCCCTATATAATTTTATTGCTTACATTTAGAAGAAAATTGAGATGCATTTATTTTCATGTGCTAAATATATTCACATGTACATTTAAAAGTCTAGAATGGATCAGCAGTGTGGAAAAGAGAAGCATACATTGTAGAATGGCACGTCTGAAGTGTTCATCTATCAGAAACCTCATGAATTTCCTCTTCAAACAGACATTTTCAGACAATCCCTGGTTCACACAAGGAATGTGACACTTTATGGAAATGGTAGTGTGCCAGTTTGGAGGTATCATAGCCCCCAAAATGCCATTATCTTTGATGCAATCTTGTGGAAGCGGACATATTAGTGTTGATTAGCTTGGAATCCTTTGATTGAGTATTTCCATGGAGATGTGACTCAATCAACTGTGAGTGAAATGTTTGGTTGGATAATTTCCATGGGGGTGTTACCCCACCCATTCAGGGTGGATTTACTGGATCACTGGAGTCATATTAAGGAGCTCACAGACAGAGAGAACTCAGAGCAACTGAGAGTGATTTTGGAGAAAGCCGTTTTGAAATGCAACCTGGGAGCAAGCAGATGCCAGCTACATGCCTTCTGAACTAACAGAGGTTTTCCAGACACCATTGGCCATCCTTCAGTAAAGGCACCCTATTGTTGATACCTTACCTTGGACACTATTATGATCTTAAGACTGTAACTTTGTAATCAAATAAACCCCCTTTATAAAAGCCAATCCATTTCTGGTGTTTTGCAAAATGGAAACATTAGCAAACCAGAGCAGGTAGGTAGTCAAGTTATTTAACCTTGTTGAGCCTCCGTTTTTTCCATGCAAGTTGGGAATGACTGCTTCATCTCATATATTTGTTGCAGGATTAAAAATTCCCCTAAAATTGCCTAGCCTATTCTCTAACATTCATTGCACCTACCATAAATTACATTATTTACCCTTTCCATCTTTCCATATCTGGATAGATTTTGAACACATTTAGATGTCCTTAACTATAATGTTTTATAATTTAATCTGTTATGTCTACTAAAAATTCATTCTACAATTTTTATTCCCAGCTTTCAAGTCCACTCATCATTAGGCTGTAAAATAATTTACCCTGTAGGAATAACTCATCCAGAAAACTGAGCCATTTCTATTAAAGGCATGTAGAGTATCCTCAGCCTCATTCCTGTAAGTCAGAGGCATTCTAGGACGAGTTGCCACGCTGTTGTGTGAATTCTGTGCATCCACCCTTCCATCACCACAGGATTCTACTAATGGCCACCATATTGATTTAGACAGACAGGCTTGTTTTGGCTTTTGTTTTGGCAACTTGCCCAATAGGACTGAGAATCAGTCCAGTACATGCCTTCATCATCCCCTGGGAGGCGACTCTGCACCCCCCTCCATAAACTCAGCCAAGGCCTGGCATTCTGTGTCAAAGTGACCCATCACATAGAACAACCCTATAGCTCTTCAGCCTGATTAATAACTATCTATAAAGTCACTTCTGTGAGGTTACCCATAAGTCTGGACCAACTTAAATATTAATGCCCATTTTTTCTACTACTCTTTAAAAAAGAAATACCCAACTCCTGGAAAGATGTCTATGCCTGACCCATTCCCTCCAATCCATATCTTGCCCATTCTTGCTTATTCCTTGTCCCTGAAACACCAAGGTTCTATCAGCTCTCACCTCAGGGATACCTGAGTAATAACCAAATGATCCTTCTGTCTTTTAAGAATAGTTATAAGAGCAATGAGAAAGGGGAGGTAGAAATATAGATGACTGTGTGTTCTTCACATTTATTTCAAATTTTCCTCTCCCAGAAAAAGAATTTGTGGTAGGTTGAACTATGTACCTCAATTTAGAAATTTTCTTAATCTTAAATCACATCCCTGTGGATGTGAACACATTATAAGTAGGACTTTTTGAAAATGTCAACTTTACTTAAGTTGTGGCCCATGTGAATGAGGGTGGGTCTTAATCCTGATTAATGGCTTCTTTTACAAGCAGAAGAAATTCAGACATAGTGGGAGAAAGCCATGGGGAGGAGCCAGAATTTAGAAGTCAACAAAATCCAGGATAGAAAGGAAGTCAGGGACACACGTGTCAGCCATCTCCCAAACCTCGACTACCACTGTCTCCTTTCCTATAGTGTGCAGATGTTTCAGTAAGTTTCCATTACTGTGCTGGTTTGAATCTATTATATATCCCAAAATAAGCCATGTTCTTTTTTTTTTAATAATTCAATTTTATTGAGTTATATTCACCAACCATACAATCATCCACAGTGTACAATCCAGGCCATGTTCTTTTAATCCAATTTTGTGGATGTAAACTTACTGTGTGTGGGACATTTTGATTAGATTATTTCCATGGAGGTGTGACTCCAGCCATTCAAAGTGTGTCTTAATTAGCTTACTAGAATCCATAAGAGAGCTCAGAGCCAACACAAACCCAGATACTTGGAAATGCAGACAGAAAGATTTTTGGAGATGCTAAGCTAAGAGATGAAGCCCAGAGTTTGCCCTGGAGAAGCTAAGTGAGAACCCACAGATGCCTAAAGAGAAAGCTACTAGAATCAGAAGCTGAAAGCAGTACAACCTGGGAGCAAAGGACCAGCAGAAGCCAGCCACATGCCTTCCTAGCTGACAGAGGTGTTATGGATGCCATAGGCCTTTCTTCAGTGAAGGTATCCTCTTGTTGATGCCTTAATTTGAAAACTTTTATGGCCTTAGAACTTTAAATTTGTGAATTAATAAACCCCCATTGTAAAAGCCAATCTATTTCTGGTATTTTGCATTTAGATAACTGGAGCAAACCAGGACAATTACACAGGGAGATGGTAGGTCTGATGAAAAGGACTGACCATACATTTAAACTTAAACCTGGAAACTGGGAACAAGAGTTCAGGATGGGAACTCTCCATGGCAGGGCCCCTCCCCTTGGAGTATAAATGCCCAGTCTTGGGCAGTACAGAAGGCTCTCCTCTCTGATGCAAAAGGAGGCATAGGGAGCTACTATTCACTGACCATGACCTCAGACTGGCAATGATGGGGTCTCCTGCCCTGCTGTTTTGAACTCTTTGTGCTGTGTAAGTAATAAAGTAGTCATTTGATGAAAATATCTGTTGTGCCTGAGCCTGTGTTCCCATCATAAACCATTTAGCAACTCACTCCACAGCCATTGCCATGTCACAGGAAAACCAAGGAACACATTGTTTGCCAGCCAGCCAGAGTCCTACTGACCCTGGGAGAAAGCAAAACTTCTAGCTTACAAAAGCACGAGATGACAAAATCCCATTATTTAAGCCAACCCACAGTGTGGTATTTGCCATAGCAGCCAGGAAACTAAGACAGAAGTAAAGTGTTTTAATTTTAATGATAACCATGATAGCCAACTCAAGGTTTCCTTAAAAAGTATTATTATTTGAACATGGTTTTTATCCCACTTTTTATTTATGCCTTTGAGGAAGAAAAAAAAAGCTTTCCATTTCTCATTCATAATTAAAAGCTATTACTTGTTTGCTTATAAAAGTAAATATAGTATAACACATTATGACTTAAAAAGACATAAAAAGACAAAATAAAATTTTATATTGCTATGATATTTTTCTAAAACAAAAATAAATATTTTAAAACCCTGTCCTCAAGGAAATGAAATTATGGCCAGAATAATAAGAAATTGCATTTACCCATGCTTTGAGAGATTCTCGAGCTTGATTTTAAAGTCAATCAGCCTCAAATGGGCTATTGAATTTTCTAAGTAGTTGTTTTTAGTTTCACAGGCTGCTAAAAGCAATATACCATGAAATGGTTCAGCTTGAATAATGGGAATTTATTAGCTTTTAGTTTGAGGCCATGAGAGGATGCTTTCTTCCTGGAGACTAGCTGCTGGTGATCCTTGGGTCCTCCTCCACATGGGAAGACATATGGTGGTGTCTGCTGGTTTCTCTGTTGTCTTCCAGGTTTTGTTGATATCAGCTTCTTGCTTCTGTGGCTTCCCCCACCCCCACCCACCTCTCTGTACTCATCCAGTTTATAAAGGACTCTGGTAAAAGGATGAAGACCTACCTTGGACAGCATCTTTAAGTAAGTAACCTCATCAAAAGGTCCTACTTACAGTAGGCTTATAACCACAGGAGTGTATTAGCTTTAAGGACATGATTTTCTGGGGTACATACAGTCCAAAGCACCACACTAGTTGTGCTGGTTTGAATTTATTATGTCCCCCAAATTGCCATTATCTTTGATGTAATCTTGTGTGGGCAGACTATCAGTTGATTAGATTGTAATTCTTTGAGTGTTTCTGTGGAGATGTGCCCCACCCAACTGTGGGTGATGACTCTGATTGGATAATTTCCATGGAGGTGATATCCCACCCATTCAGGGTGGGTCTAAATTAAATCACTGGAGCCATATAAATGAGCTGACAAACAGAAGGAACTCAGTGCAGCTGAAAGTGACATTTTGAAGAGGAGCTACAGCCAAGAGGGACACTTGGAAGAATGTACAGGAGCTGAGAGTGGAGCTACAGATGAGAGACAGTTTGAAGATGGCTGTTGAAAGCAGACTTTTGCTCTGTAGAAGCTAAGACAGGACAAATGCCCCAGGAGTGGCTGAGAGTGACATTTTGGAGAGAAGCTAAAGTCTAGAGAGGAACGTCCTGGGAGAAAGCCATTTTGAAACCAGAACTCTGGAGCAAATGCCAGCCACATGCCTTCCCAGCTACAGAAGTTTTCCAGATGCCACTGGCCATCCTCCAGTGAAGGTACCCAATTGTTGATGCCTTACCTTGGGTGCTTTATGGCCTTAAGACTGTAACTATGTAACCAGATAAACCCCCCTTTTATAAAAGCCAATCCATTTCTGGTGTTTTGCATCCTGGCAGCATTAGCAAACTAGAACACTAGTATTATTCTTCAAGTTCTTCTTTGTGTTTCAAGTTCCAAACTAAATGTAGAAATAATAAAAGTCAACAGCAGGATCATTGCAATAAAATGAATGGACAGTTGTGCCACCTCCTATATATCTAAATATCACTATTCAATATATAGCAAGTGTGCAATGAAAAAAGATCCTCTGCCTTTCTTCTCTTTTGATGTTCCATAGAATATTTCAATTGTATGTGGCAAGTTCCTCTACTTACTCATTTGACATGATGACGGAGTGTCATTTAAGTAGATGACAATGACTATGAAATGACATTTGAAGGATTATCAGCAATAGCTGGTCTTAAATAGTTGATCTGCTTCGTTCAACGCCAGCTGAAGTCACTGGGTGAGTAGGTTCAGGTGTGTAGACTCAGTGCATTATAGCAATTAAATCCAGAAATTATAAAGCAAGGAACATCTGTGGCTTGCTCTGCATTCCTGAGATGAGGTTGTGAACTCCATGTCAACTGCAGGTGCAGATTTATTCCATTTGCTCCAAAATGAAAATTGATTCTCTCACGTCCCATCACAGCACATCATGTAACAAATTACATCTTGACTTAGAGTTGGGTTGAGTCAGAGATTTCTATTAATAGCCACATCTGAGGGAATATAAGGCAGATGACTAAGCTGGTGTCTGTTCACCTGCAATGTTTAATACAGTCCTCCACTAAGGAATTGCACTGCATCTTTGCATATCACAAAAGTCCACATCAACTCTGACTAATGCAAAGACTGGCAGATTGCTCAGCAGACACATTCCTTAATTATAGCATCATGTCTATAAAACTTGATATCAATAAATGGACATAAACTTTTAAAAAGCTTTTCTTCTTCAAATAAAAAGCTCTAACTGAAACTTTGTGATATTTTTTCCTAATTTTGAAAAGTTGTCAGTAAAGCTGTATATATCTGTTCTCATCTCTAGGAAGAAAAAAATTCTTTTCAAATAATTTAATATTATATCATATGGATTTTGAAAGCAATAATTTTAAAATGAGTTGCCATTTGTGACTGGTATAGGGCAAGCAGATGTCAATTGGGGTGACTTTTTGAACCACCGTGAAGTGTTAATATCTATATCCATATTATTCTGTCCTCTCCTTTTTTCCACCTCTTTTTAAGATCATGCTCCATTTCCTTTCCTCGTTCTCCTGTCATGATTTTGCCGTTATTGAAATCAATGGAATTGTTAATGAAAATATAATCTGTTCATTAACTCATATATTTTCATTACATCATTCAATCAACATTTATTAAGCAATTATTTCATGTTGAATGGAGACCTAATAAATATGGGATTAAAATATGAATAAATATTTTGCTTGAAATAACTTTACATTTGAGCCTATGAGCACAACATATTTCAAAAAGGAGATTCTTAATAACTGTTGATCCTGGCTTCCAGCTTGAAAGAAATAATAAGGAACAAATTTACTCCCCTCCCCCTAAAGTAAAGAAAAGAAACGCAGGCCCATCTGGCTTCATTTGTAAATTATTTAAAACAATTAAGAAAGAAAATACACCAATTCTATGTAAATTTTCCAGAAAAACCAAAGAGGAGATAATAGTTCCCAAATAATTCTGTAAGGTGATAATTTCACTCTTCAATAACTATTCAAAGATGCAGACAGAGAAGATTGAACTTAAGTTTTCTATAGAATTTTTTTCATTTCCATCCACTTTATTTAGATTTCTAACTCCTTATATTACTGGCAGTTAAATATTAAAAGTCATGTAGCTTTTGCTATGTTAATGTGATAAACTGTTACATCATTTTTGCTGCTTTATTTTTCATAATATGTATTCTCATTATTAGTCGAATCTAACACTGCAAATATTCTGCATTTCTCAATTTATCTAATAATATGGGGAGCTGAAGCAAAGGAAACTCATTAGTATTAGATATATTTAAACATTATTATCTTAAGGATGCAAGTAAGTGTTAATACATGCAGTGAGACCCAACGTCACTTTCATTATTTAAGAACTAAGAATTTTCAGAATGCAATAGACATGTGATCCAAGTAAAAGTAGTTATGTCTTTAAAATATATAAAAGGATAATTAAATTAGGTTCAAATATTATGATACTGTCTAATCATAGGAAACCAATGATTTCATTCTGACAGTCTTATGGAAATCTGACAGTTCTGCTGGGAGTAAAATCCTCCAGGGTATGGATAAATGGATAAGTTATAAAATAAAAATAAATAATTTGAATTTTCATGGAATTCTCTCTTTAAAACCAATTGCTATTTAAATTAAATTTTTATTATCATCAAATGTTAATTTAATTTTTCTATCTTATTGATACATTGCCTTGGTTACTATTTATTCTTATGTGTAAATATATTTTATTTATATTATTTTATGTCCATTATAATTTTTTATATTTTTAACTGTATTTATCAAAAAAAATTCCACTTAAAACATAGAAAAGGAATAAGAAAAACAGATTATTTAAGGATATTTGTTTTTCTTATTCCTTCATTATTATTTAACATAAATATTTAAACATGTGACATATCATATCTAAATGTCTTTAGTCTCCATATTCTTTCCAATAACAAGGCAAAAAATTCATTACCCATTAATTTCACTCTGCTATGTCTTGCATCTTCATTTATTACCATTTAGAATTATTCACAGTCCATAAAAAGTCTTTTTTTACCAAAAAAAGAGGGTTTTTTTTTGCAACATAGTCATAATTCACCAAATTTACAGACTTAAAAAAAAAAAAAGGATGATTACAATAGATGCAAAAACAGCATTTGACATAATCCAACATCCATTACCGCAAACTAGAAAATAGAACAAGCTGGGGTATTTTAATTTATTTCAAGCTACTATTTAGCTATAGTTGTATTGTTTCAAGGATAGGCATATTGTCAGTCAAAGAGGATAGACTGTTTGCAAACTACCGACAAAATATAGACATTTTACTTTCAACACAGGTGACAATAATCCAAGGGGGAAATGATTGTCTTTTCAACAAATGGAAAAAACCATATAGCTGAAAGGAAAGAAACAAATTAACCTCAATTCTTGCCTAACAGCATTCAGAAAAATCAGTTTGAAATAGATTACAGACTAGCACCTAAAGATAAAATTATGCAATTTCTTGAAGATTGCATTGGAGAAATGTCCTCTTAGATAGGACAACAAAAGCATAAATGATTAAAAAAATAATAAAGTGTATTCAAACAAAATACGAACTTTGAAAAAATCTTGTTTTCGAAATACATGATTAAGAAATGTAAGCTACATCAGAGCAAATATACTTACAATAGCATATTTCATACAAATGACTTTTCTTCAAAATACATAAATAATTATTTCTCAACAACAAAAAGGTAAACCTCCCAGTAAAAAATGGGCATAAGATATGGTTACTTCCCAAAGGAAGATTAACAAAAGCCCAATAAGCCATTGAAAAGATGTTTAAAATTATTATTCATTAGACAAATATCAATTAGAATGGTTAATACTAAAAAGACTGATAATACCAAGCATTGGCAAGGATGTTGAACAACTGGAATTTTCACACACTGCTGATGGATATGTAAAATGAAACAGGCACTTTGGAAAATATGAGTGATACTTAAAATCAAGGCAAATAGAAGATTTAGTCAGTTGTCTAATGATAATTATAACATATAAGACCTGCTACTCTACCAAGTTCATCTTGGTCCACTCAGAAACACTGACTTCCATAAAAAGGAATAGAAAATTGGTTCTATAGTCATAAATATGATGACTCATTATGAAAAGAGGTAGCATTATCAAGTGTGTATGTATGGGAAGGGAAACTAATAGTTTTGGGATACAGGAAAAAAAAAAAGAACCATATTCCATCCAATACACAATTATATATTCAATATGAATTTTGAAAAAATAAAACAGGTAAAATAATTAAAAGAAATATTTTAATAAAATCTAAATGAGGATTATAATTAAAGTCAGAGAAGCCAGAACCTAGAAATCCCTAGATTGATTAATTTGAGTATGCAAATATACATTGGTTCTCTATCAAAACGTCACCATAAACATAATTAAGAGACAAAATTAGGTATAATTGTGAAAGATAAAAATTTCATTATAGCAAATGTATGTATGTGTGTATGTGTGCATATATGTACATATACATACAGGCATGTAAATATATGCATACGTATCAACATACACATACACACACATGCATATGTACATATATATGCACATATTTAGCCAAAGCAATATATCCTATAAAACAATAAAAAATGCAATCAGCCTGGGAGAAAAATTGGCCAAAGACAGAAATTATGAAAAATATATTTAACTACTCAACTACACTAATATTTGGAACATTAAATACTATTTCTCATCCATCATATTTGCAAATTTTTTAGCAAATTTTGGTGAAAATGTGAGGAACAAGAAAAGTTAAAAAAATTGGGGGACTGTAAGTAGATTCAAGTACTCTGGAAACCGTGTTGTTAAGATCTATTGCAATTTTAAAAAAAATATACCCTACTGCATAGTCACTCTATTAAGAGGATGCAGCACTGTCCAATAGAAATATAAGCTAGCCACATGTGTGATTTTAAGGTTTGGGATGATGAAAATAGTCTAGAAATAGAAAGTGGTAAAAGTACACAGTACTGTCGATATACTTAATGTCACAGAATTGCCCACTTAAAAATAGTTAAAATGATTTTATGTTAGATATATTTTCACACTTTTATAAATTTAACAATATTTAAGAAGTAAAAAGAAAATGTGACATCAATTTCAATAATGCATTTTATTTAACCTATCCTCAATGTATTATAATTTAAATATGTAATCAATATAGAATACTAATGAGATATTTAACTCCCATTTTTTTTAGTAGGTTTTGAAACCCAGTCTGTATTTCATACTTTACAGCACACCTAAATCAAACTAGACTCTTTGCAAGGGCCCAATGGCCCATGTGGCCAAAAGCCACTGTGTTGGACATCACAGTTCTAGAGGAACTCTCACTTGTGTGCAAAAAAAGAAACTCATGCCAACATTTTCATTGGTGTATTACCTGTGAGAACAAATTAACTTAAAACAATTAAAAAAAATAAACTATATATTGAGTTACCCTTCGAGCCAGCAATTTCATTTCTTGGTATTTACCCAGAGGATCTGAAAGCAGTGACACAAACAGATATTTGTACACTCATGTTCATAGTGGCATTGTTCACAATCACCAACAGACAGAAACAACCTAAATGTCCTTCATCAGGTAAGTGGATAAACAAAATGTTGTATATACACACGATGGAATACTACGCAGCAGTAAGAAGGAACGAGGTTGTGAAACCTATGACAAGGTGGATGAATCTTGAAGATATAATGCTGAGTGAAATAAGCCAGGCACAAAGGGAGAGATATTGTATGTTACCATTAATGTGAACTCTGTGAGAAATGTAAAATAAGTGTCTTGTATTGTAGAATACAGGGGACCTAGAGATAGCAGCTAGTGAAGGGGGAATGATTATCTAATAAGGACAAGCTATTGAGGCTGATCTTGATATGGGAAAGCTCAGGTGTGACAATGTTCATTTATTTTTTTTAGCATGGTAGGAGTATATTGGAAGGAATGAAGTTATTTCAGTATACTTGTTTTTCCCATTGCTTTGCTTTGTTTGTTTTGGAAATTTTTTTTTTTACTTGATAAATAAAGTAATTGAAAAACAAAAAGCATTCCAATTACCCAACAATAGGGTGTTGGATACAGAAATGGTCATACAGCACATGTTGTGAACAACAAAGCAGTTTACTTTTTCCTAAAACTTAAGGTGGTATTTGGAAAACATAAAATACTGCATAATGACACATGGCAATTTGAAAACAGCAGTTCTTCTCAGAGAAGGAATAGGGTAATTAATTGGTCTGTAATACTGAAAAGACTTTTTACCATGGCACAGACTATTTTATTTTATTTTATTCATTCAAATAAAATAGAAAAAATAATTTGATAGAACAATAGCAATTTTCAGTCCTGGCTATACAGAACAGTATCCTTGTATCTTAAATATATTGTTTAGTCTATTTTAAATATTGCTTGGCATACATATAAACTTTATGCAGTACAGTTCCCTGGAAATTACTACAGGATTCATTCAGTTTGATTGCTGCTATTGAAACTACCACATATGATAGTACAGATATCATTCTTACTATTTTATCTGAATTATGACCTATTTTATGACCCCAGCTTACATTTTCTAAGGATAAATTTTGTAACAATATTCCATCAATTCTGAGAAGTGAAACTGAGGAATCAGGGGAATAGGAAATATTTTCACTATTCTCCCCATGTATGTTTTTTCCCCTCTAACATATTTGGATTTTTGCCATATGTATGCATTTTGTCATATGTATTCTTGTGCAAAACTAGTTTAACATGATAAAATATATTTCATTATTGCCTATAATTTGGATTAAAGTTTACAAATACAGTTTTGATCTGGAGGGGAAAGTTAGTGTTGATAATTTTTTAATTTTCTCTACTCTTAGATCCACAAAGACAATATTATTTGATCTAATAAATCTAATTTGCATCAACGAAATAAGAAACAATAATAAATGCACTAGCTATAAACCTGTAAGTCTATGAATATAAGGATATAATAATAACTAAGTTGTTGTCAAAAGCACAGCCAGGAAGACTGCAATTCAATTTGTCCTTTGACCTTTCTTCCTGTAATGCCAAAGTGAAGTTTTATAGTTTGCCATAGTATTATAAATATACCTGACAGGATTTTTAAATGAAATAGCAAATACTTATGGTATAGTATATTTTAATTTGTTTTGCTACTAATCAACATTTTGAATGCAGTCACACAGCTGTCTCTCCTTGGTTTTCCTCTGCCATGCATTTACATGAAGCTTTACATAAACTTAAGAGTTTCTCTTACCCAAAAATCAAGGCTATATTTGCAAGAAGTTGCATCTAAATGGCTCATGGAAGATATGCAATTAAATATGCAAAGCTTATTACTGCATGGAATTGCAGCTGAAAGTATAAAATTTGAGTGCAAAATTATCATTGTTTGAACATTTAACAGAAAACCCTCATTGGAATGGAACCTTAGGCTTCCCTGAATTATCAAACCATTGGAAGTCAGATGCAGCAAACTATGCTGCACGTAAGCTCCAAAACCAGCACTTATGTTTTCATATTTTAGTTGTGGTTGCCTCAAATATACACATCAAAGAAGTACAAGGATGAACTTGGAAGGCATATCTTATTATTTTGGGGAGGATAGTGTAGGGAAAAGTAGAGCCTCCAGGCATAGGGATGGGAAGGGAGCAGACACTTCAACTTTTGTGGTTGGCTCATCAGGAATTCAAACAAAGCTGATTTTATTTGTTGTTTACATTTTGGTAAGATATCTGGAGAGAGTTCCATTTTCCAATTTTAAAGATGATAAGAACGAGGCCGAGGGTAAATTGTAACTCACACAAGCGAGCTGGAGAAGGACTGTGATTAAAACTCAGTTGACGTCATTTCATTTTACTCCATCATATGCTTCCCTAAACTATATGGCATTTCTCCTTCATGAATTGCTTCACCCAGCATCCTCTTCACCCTTCAAAAAAAGTTAGTGTTTGTAAGGAGATCATAAGATATTATTCTTTGTGTGCTCACACCCAAAAACAAAATGCTTTTGGATTATAATTTCTGTTTCTTGCTTCTTTTAATCTGATATAGTAGAATTAAATCAAATTCTTGTTCATCCTTCTAAGGACAAAATAGCAAACATTTTTATTCACAGTCTGAAAATTTAAATGTATATGTGAAGTATCTATGATGGTAAATATTATCTGTCAACTTGGGGAACTTATGGCAAAAAAATTGGTCAAACAGCCAAATTGTTACTGGGCAGGTATTTTGTAGATGGGATTAACATCTACAATCAGTTGACTTTTACTAAAAGAGATTATCCTTCATAAGGGGTATGGGTTTCATCCAATCAGTTGGTTGTCTTAATAGCAAGAACTGAGGGCTGCAGAGATCAGAAGAATTTGTGCCTTAAAACTTCAGTGTTAATTCACCAAAATTTCTAGTCTGCTAGCTTCCCCTAAGTAATTCAATTCAAGACTTCAACATCACCTTTACCAGACTTTGAAGATGGTGATGTGCCCAATGGAATTTGAACTTGCTAGCCCTCACAAACAAATCAGCCAATTCCTTGTACTAGATCTCTTTATACACACACACACACTATATCCTGTTGGTTCTGTTTCTCTGGAGAACCCTGACTGACAGAGGATCTACATGTTTAAGGACAGGCATAGTATAGAATAGGTAATTAATTGAAGCATTGCATATAACTGCTGAAGATTAGAAATACATTCAATACAGTACCAGTTTCAGTACAAAAGCAAAAAGGTGAGGAGATATATGTGTCTATAGATTTAGACATATACAGATATATAGATGTAGATGTGGATATGTAGATATTTTAGGTATAGAGGCAGAGAGAGAGATAGATTTACTGAAAATATCTTTGCAAATATAAAAACCTGCAATTCAGAAAACACACACATACACACACAAACATATGTAGCTTTAGGATATACTGCTAGAATCCATTGTACCAATTTACATTCCCAGAGCAGCGTTTGCCTGTGCAAATTCTTGCTACTGCACATCCTAACCAATGCTCTGTTTTCCTTTTCAATTTTATTTATGTGATATCATAATTTGATTTTAAGATATATTTTCCTGCTAACCAATGACCTGATCATCTTTTTCTATGTTTTTGTTCCTTTGAATATCCTGTTTTGTAAAGTTTCTGTTTGTGTATTTTGTACATCTTTCTGTTGAATTATTTATTTTTATTGCATTGTAGATATCTGTATATATTCAGGATAGAAGTTATTTCTCAGAGAGAAAGAGAAAATTTGTCTTCTTTCTGTGCGGCCCCTTTCATTCTCATTTAGTTACTTTTTTAATGAACAAGTTTTAACATGGAGTTTTTGCTTTGCATACTACTCTGATTGTAACAGAGATCTCTTGCTTACAATCAAATTTAATGAGAAGGCATGCATTATTATGCCAATGAGCTTGATATAACCTTCAGTCTTTTTACAGATATTCTTTATTGGATTAAAAATGTTCCCTTAAATTACTAGTTTGCTGAGAGTCTTCCTCATAAATACACGTTGATGTATTTATGAGGAATGCTTTTCCTATAGTTCCTTTTTCTGTTAATGAGGGAAATTTTCAATGTTTAACCCATCAATTTCTTGAATAAACATCATTTGTTCATCATATATTGAACCTTTTTTTTTACATTACAAGAATTGATTTACTAATATTTTAAGGATTTTTGTATTTATGTTTACAATAGAGATTTACTGTATTCTCCCTCTTGTAAAGCCCTCATCAATTATTGATATGCAGGTTGTTGCTGGTCTCATAAAAAGATTTAAGAATTGACACACTATTCTTACAGAAACTCTCACCAAAATTAGAAGATATGGAAGACTTTCTTCTTTCAGATTTTATAGACTGCATTGTTTTAAAGGGCTGTCCATATTTCTTTGTGGAAATGTTTTTGTAGAAAGCTATTATTTAACTTGTTGCAATTAATTTGTGGAAAGCTATTATTTTTTATTTTCTAAAATCTGTTTGATATCTTGAGCATCTGAAGTGAAGTTTTCTTTTGATTTGTGATATTGATAAAATTTATTTTCAATCATTTTAAAAGTTTTCAACCTACGAAATGTTGCAAGAACAGTACAAAAAACACCCAAATCTCTCACATGTATTTCCAAATTTTTAATATAATACTATATTTTTCCATCATTCTTTCTGTCTATATATGTATATGTATATATGTATGAATGTGTGTGTATATATATATAAACATATTTGTGGACTTAGATAGGGATAACACGCATATGCAGCCTCACTCCAAAATGTCCCAGTGTATACCTCCCAAAATAAGGACAATCCAGTACCACCATAACACTCTCTATGATCAAATCAATAGAGATACAACTCGACAATATACTTACTCCCACAGTTTTCATTGATGACTCCCAACTGCATCTCCTTTCATTATCATGATTTCAAAATGATATTTTCTGTCCCCTGTGCAATTATCAGTTGGACTTCTATTTTAAACTTGTGCTTTCTCTTCTCCTCAGCTAATGCTTTTGTTTGTTTGCTTGTTTACCAATTTATTTGCATATTTATGTCTTTATACCAATATGGACGATGAGCATTCATTTTATTCAATGTGTTACATGCTTTCATCAATTATGTTGATGACTATTTTGGACTAGGTTTACACAGTGGGAATCCCAACAATTTATTTCTCATTTTATTTTGTTTGTTTCTGTGTTTGTTCGCTGTGTCTTTTTTTTTTTTAATAAATACATCCCTTTATATTTAGAGCATTTGCCTAATTCCAGGCATGATAGCTGTGCCGGTTCGAATGTATTATGTCCCCCCAAATGCCATTATCTTTGATGTAATCTTGTGTGGGCAGACATATCAGAGTTAATTAGATTGTAATTCTTTGAGTGTTTCCATGGAGATGTGACCAACCCAACTGCAGGTGATGACTCTGGATAATTTCCATGGAGGTGTTGGCCCACTCATTGGGTGGGTCTGAATTAAATTACTGGCGCCCTATATAAAATCAGACAGAAGGAGTGAGCTTGGTACAGCCAAGAGGGACACTTTGAAGGAAGCACAGGAGCTGCAGATGAGAGACAGTTTGAAGATGGCTGTTGAAAGCAGACTTTTGCTCCGGAGAAGCTGAGAGAGGACAAATACCCCAAGTGCAACTAAGAGTGACATTTTTGAGGAACTGCAGCCTAGAGAAGAACATCCTGGGAAAAAGCCATTTTGAAACCAAAACTTTGGAGCAGACGCCAGCCACATGCCTTCCCAGATAACAGAGGTTTTCCAGACACCATTGACCATCCTCCAGTTAAGGTACCCGATTGCTGATGTGTTACCTTGGACACTTTATGGCCTTAAGACTGTAACTGTGTAACCAAATAAACCCCCTTTTATAAAAGCCAATCCTTCTCTGGTGTTTTGCATTCCAGCAGCATTAGCAAACTAGAACAATAGCTTAGACTCATTTTGTGTGTTCCCTCGTCCATCTCTAGATTTAACCATTTCTTCAAGAATTCCTGGGTTCTTTTGGTGAAGGATGGAAATTAGAGACCAAGCTATGGATCTCAGTGTGCTTCTTGCTACAGAGCTAGGTATCATTCTGTCCTGTCACTCTCTATGGATAGAGCTGGATACACAGGTGTGCATATAAACATACACACATACACCCACATATGCAAAGATCTCTAAATGATTCTGCATTTTATATGTCTAAATTTCTGTCTATATTTCTGTACCCTCACATATTACATATAATAAATTGAACAAAAATTAAAACCATTGAGTTTAGAGATATTTCCAATTTATAGAGATGCTTAGAATTCCAGTTCTAATCCATCAGCTCACAGAAATTACCAACCTTGTGACTTTCTCCCAAAGTGGGAACTCTGACTGTGATTACAAACATAAAATTAAATATATCAATTTTCAATCATTTAAATTATTTGCTCAGTATAATGAATCTTTCAGTTCCTCAGGCCACCTCCTTTACCTGAGACCACTATGCTCCAATTCTTCCCGTCTCATCCTTGGCATCCAGGCCTTCTGAAACCTCCACATGGTATCGTCTCCTGCTCGCTGCCCTGCTTCCTTGAGCATCTCTGTTCTCAGTAATGAAATAAAGTGAAAGGAAAGAAAGAAGGGAAAGGTGAAAATGAAAAGAGTGTAGTGAAAATGGGAAAATTGAGCAGTAAATCTGTATTTAATACCATTAATATTTATCTTATACTAATTATTTTTTCTTATAACACCTTAAATTTCATGTTTTTAATTGAAGTTGAGGGAGTTGGATTTTAGCCTTTCTTCTTTTTAGTTTATATTTTTAAGGCTATTAATTTCCCTTGTCACAGCTTTAACTCTATTCCTCAATTTTAATATGCTGTTAGGTTTTCATTATTATTCAATTTGAACTATTTTCTTTATTTTGTGATTTTTTCTTTGATTTATGAATCCATAGTTTAATTTAATTGTGGTTGAAGAACATTTTCTGAATGAATGCAATCTTTTGAAATTTGGTTTCATTATGATTGTTATTATCAGTTTTGGTAATTTAATGGACACTCATAAGAATGTTTTTTTAATTGTATTGTTCAGCTATCCTATATACATAGCAATTTCTTTTCTGCTTGTTCTATAAGCTATGACAAAGTTGTGTTAAATTTTGATGGTATATTTGTATACACACATATATGTGAACATACACATATGATTGATGAGGGCATATTGATAAGGTTGTACTGTCTGCCTGTTCAATTGACCCCTCTTTAATTATAAATGTTCCTTTTGCATTTTTAGAAATGCTTTTAGTCTCAAATGCTAATAGTTTTATTTCCCCAACTTTTATTGTTACTTGTTTTGTTGTTAGCATTTGCATGGTCTTTATTTTCTAGACATTTTTGTAGCCATTTCTATGACCTTACATTTAAGGAGATTCTTTAAAGCAGCACATTTTATAGTTACTCAGATATTAGACATTTCTGAAGTTCATCAGTCCTTATTATTATTTTTCTAAATTTTCGTCTGAGTTCATTCACTTTTTGCCAAAATACATTTCTTCAGCTGTGGAAGAAGGAGTGCACACTCCATTCTCAGTGTTCATGCAAAAGAAACTTTTATTCTACTCATTTCTACAGGTCTTTATAGCATACAAGGTAGTTTCCTATGTGACTGTTTTCAGGTATCTCAGGGAGGGTACATTTTTTCTAAAGCCATGAGGTGTATTTACATATCTTTAGTCATAAGGGACAATTTCTCTGGGGGCTAGATGGGAAACAGTAGGAGTGGGAGACAGGAGCACAGAAGGAGCCCAGCAGGAGCTCAGAGACTATTTCCTTATCTAAATTGCAGTCTGCCTTCAGACATGCAAAGCTTTTGGCCTTTTCTTAGCCAAGTGCCTGCCTTCAGACTTCTGGAGCTTGGGGAGGCCCTGCTCTATAGTTTGTTAAGCCAGGGGACCTTCCGTATCTCCACATTCAGCATGTTTTATACTGCAGGTTTTCTGACAGTGGGCTCTCTTAGATTTATTTTAAATGAAAATGTTTTCATTTCACCTTCATTCTTAAAGGATATTTTAATTTGGATGTAGAATTCTCAATCAACAGATTTTTAAAGATATTCATTAATGACTTCCACTGCTTACAATTAGATTTATCAGTTATTCAAATTCTTGTTCTCCTCCAGGTAATATGCTGCTTTAATCTGGCTGTATTCAAGATTCTATCTTTATCTTTTTTTTTTTTTTTTTTTTTTTTTTGTTTATTGACTATGATATGTCTACTTTGGTTTTCTTAGACTTTATCCTTTTGGGGGCATCCTCAGCTTGGTGAACCTGTAAATTGTCTTTCACTACATCTTTAAAATATTCAGCCATGTCTTTGAACGTTTTTTGTTTGTTGGTTAGTTTGTTTCTGCCACATTCTTTCCCCTTTTCTTCTGGGATTCTTGTTGCATTCTTGTTAGACCCTTGAATACTGTCCAGTAGTTCCATGAATATCTATTTATTCTTTCCTTTTCTTCTACAATAATTTGTCCTTGTTTTTCAGATTAGATTATTTCTTTTAATATACCTTTTTGTTTATTGACTCTTTCATCCATTAAATCCATTTTGCTCTTAGGTTCAATAAGTAATATTTTGTAAAATTTCAGATGGATTTTCCACTTCTAGAATTTTCATTTCATTTGTTTATATTTTCTATTTCTCTGCCGAGAATTTTCTACCTTTTAATTCATGGCAAATATATATTCTTTTGCAATATTGACTATAGTTAAAATAGACACATAAAAATCCTGGTCTGATCATTCCAATATCTGGCCTGTCTCAGTATTGGTATCTGTGGTCTTTCCTCTTGAGAATGAATCACATTTTCTTGTGGATTCTCCTTTTAGATTGCATGCTAAATTTTGCAAATGTTGTAGTATGGGCACTCTGAATTCTGCTATAGGTCCACTGAAGAGTTTTGATATGCTTGTTTGTTTGTCTGTTATAGCAGGAAAATTAATTGGTTTGGGTCAAACTGGAAATGCTACCTCTTGGACAGCATTTACAATATTTAATTTAAATTTAATTATTTAAAATAATTAAATTAATTTATTTTATTCTCAAATGAGTTACTTTGATACTTCCTGATCCATAAGTGGTTCTGGGATTAGTCAGAAATCTTTGCAGAATTTATTCACAGAATGTGTGGTTTCCATTCTCTTACTCTCTCTTTTCTGGGATCCCCCCACCCTCCATTTACAGTATCTGTGGTGGCCCCACCTCTCTCCTGTTTATTTTAGCCAGTGTAATTATGAAAGTATTATCAGAGATTTATTATTGTCAGCTTGTAGAGAAAACTTCAGTGTTTCCTCAGGCTAGAAGATGCTAAAGACAAAATTCACACTTCGTTGTTCTGTTCTCTCAAATTTCTAGTTCTGTCTGGAATCTGACTGCTTTTATTCACTCTAAAGTAGCCCCAGGTCATTCCGCTCACACACAGACACGTGCATGCACACACACATACACACACACACACACACACACACACAGGGAGTGCAAAGTTCTTATCTTACTTTTGTAGTACATATTTCCCTCAACATTTCTGCAAGTATTAATATTATACTTTTAACTTTGTTTACATATATTTGTCATTACTGGACTTCTAGGAACAAGAATTAGGTATGTAACTACCTAATTGAATATAAAAACAAAACTGAAGTCATTCTTTATTCATTTTGGACAGAAAAATCTACATTATTTACTTATTATTTAAAACAGGAATGTTTTTAATTTTCTAGGTCATTACATAGGAAGTGTAACTTTTCATTGTTTTATTATACTTCTGAATAGTTTTATGACATTAACATCATGATGCACAATGATTCTATTAATCAGATATTACTCTCCTTTTAAATGATATGATTGTCTAATACAAAAATTACTTTAAGCACATCTATTTATATTTTTCACATTTCACTCTTCAAATTCCCAATGCCTTTTCCTCAATTTCTTTGTGAAGCCATACTGAGCAAGTTCATTTATGCCTAATGTATTGTTTTCCAAATGCTCCACTAAGTCATATTTAGAACACTGATAGGAAATTCCTAAAAAAAGGAACTAAATGGTTATATTGGTTCACATCTGGGTGAAAAATTGCTGCTGTTTTATAAACTTAATTTGTTTAATTGCAATTTACCTCTGTAATGAAATCATATAAAATATTGTCTCTCCATTAAGAAAATGCAAAGCAGTACTATCTAAATAATTAAGTTGTAAGATCACTAACAGACAAAAAAGTGAAAAATTGTTTCTCTGAATTAAGTATGATTAAGTAAACATGCTTGTGGGGTTGATGCCATTTTTTGAATTTCAAGGACTGTGAAAACTTAGGTGCCACAGATGTTTTCCATAGTCAGAAGCTTGTTGCTCTCTGATTACTGCAAGAGCTCAATCTCTACATAATGAGATCTGGAATATAGCACAGATTTAACCAGAAATCAGATTTATTTCCTGTAAGTTTATAAATATTAAAATAAAAATAAAATGATATTCATCTTGAAATATGCTAAAAGAAAATATGCATTCTTACTATTAAAAAACAAAAGTCTTTCATTTTCTCCCTGGATTAGTTTCTTTTACATCTTGAAAAGTAGAAAAAAATTACAATTAATATTAAGATAATTTTAAGCATTTAAAAAATGCAATCAAAATTTCTGTTTTAGCAATAATAATTTGTTAACTTACAATAGGTTATAATGAATCAATTTTTTCTTCATTAGAATGAACTTCAGATCTTGAAAATAATACTTGCAGTACAGAGTACTCCTATCAGTTGACTCTTTCTACAGAGAGAGAAGAGTATTAACTTTTTGAATTCATTGATATGATCTACAGAAATGACTTATGTTTTGTGACATTAATTGCTACAAAGATAATAGGATAGGGGTTTGGACTTAAAAATTACTTCCCACTCTACCCAAGTGAACCAAATCTACCTATCCTAAATAAGTGCAATACTCTTCTAATTTTCAAATTAGAGATTATATCCTTGATATCCATGCTCAACCATGTTTTAAATGGATGAATATTCTCTTTTACTATGAGTGTGTACATTTTGTGTAGTCAGTTTTCTAATTATGAATATTTTTTCCAATTCAGACTCCATAATTTTGGGCACTTGTCAGATTATTTCTCAAAGATTGAAACAATTATCTTAAAATCTTGATTTTATTGTTAAATTGATCTCCAGGTAGGCTATATGTGTTTTTAATGCCATGAACAAGTAGAATGTGGGATCACTTGGGTCTTAACAAATTAGCAGAAGTAGGTTTTCATCAAACTTCTATAAATCTTTAACAATCTAATTGTTATAATCCATCATATTTATTTTAATTTATTCACATAGTGTAATATATAGGCCATAATTTTAATAACTTACAATTTGTTATTTATGAGAATCTGTGATTTAAAAGCATATACTATTTTAAACTTTTTGATATATTATCTTATCAATATAATTTATGTTTATCTGCTTATTGGTGAATTTGAAAAACTTAAAAATTTATATTCCTTCCGTTGTGAATTTGTTGTGAATCTTCTCTTTGTACCTTTGGATAGTTTTGGATATATAGATATATATATATTGTTTGTTTCTTTGTTTGTTTTTACCAAATTACTTGGGAAAGTTTTTATTGCAGTCTATCAACTAAGTAGCAGTTAAATAAGACTAACGTTTAAATAAAATCAGAGTATATTTATCTGTCAAATAAAATATAAACATGACCAAGCTCCCGTAATATCCCTCCTCCACAAAGCCTTCCAGGAGCACAGCTCCTTCCATCACCGGGACAGTATTTCTAAGGGCTCTCTTCTGTATTCTAGGATGAAACATGAGGAAAGGGACAAATATCAAAGAGTTGCGAAGACATTCCAAATTGATTAAATTATATTTTAAATTTGGGTCCAGGTGGAGCTGAGGTGTGGCATAATGGGAAACTGAGGCAGTAACACGGAAGAAAGGCCGTCTGCTGCCCACGGGCCCCAGAGAGAGATGTGTGCAACAAGGGGTTGGTGGGAACTGTGATCGGCTCTAGGGGCTCAGCTAGCAGGTGGGGGACAGACAGGCAGAGCTAGAGGGACCCATGGGTCTGTGCCTTTATCATAGTCCGGGGTTGGCAGCTAGTAGATTTCCTGCTGGAGTCAAAGATTGGTTAGTTTAAAGCAAACACGCACAAAAAGGGAAAGGGAGTGGGGTCCTAGGGTGGTGGAGACTGTGAGCTTCTCATTTGGTGCTAGCTGTGGGTTTTGTGACCTGTGTATTGGGTGTGTGGTGATGGCCATAGACACAGGTTTGGGCCCTGGGGGAGTTTATGTCCCAAAGCTGGAAAACTGTTCATTAACTAGTCACGTGTCAATGTTGAGGCAAGAGGTTTAGCCAAAGTAGGGTGGATGCTGAGGCAGTCCACAAAAGTTGTGACCGATATAACATCAATATCATGAGGCCTTGGCATCATTCATTTGCAGGATTGTGGTAGTTTGAGTGGCTAATATATTTATTGCCAGGGACATAGCATTATGTAACCAGTACATAAGGCAATTGGGGATATTGGTTATTATAAAAAAATGTTAATAAATAGCAAAACCAAGAGCTGGAAGCCTTTGTGTAGCCATTTTCCCCAACCTTCAGAGGACAGCTAGGAGGAAATGTCAGAGGCTGCTTAGGATCTGAGTTATTTGTTGAAAAACTTTGGTTATAATGTGAAATATCTTGATCTCTTGAGCCGTCTTTTTCTAAGTTGTTTTGACCTGCCCTGAATTACTGATATACATGCAGCAGGAGGTGTTTCTGATGGCACAGATATGCCTCCCCACCCCCAACTTTTGACCAAGAGATAGTCTAAGTCTAGGCCTTTTTTCAAGACTACCTGGGCTAGAGAATCTACCTTATTAGCATATAGAGGATCTGGAGCTTAGGCAAAGGAACTGAGGACAAACATGTTGGTCTTTATCTGTTGGAAGGTTGTCCCTGCTGTGTGTGTCCTAAGGTTTAGCTTCCTGGTAGGGGCCAACAGAATGCAAGGCAGCTTTACCATCATGGCAGTGCAACTCATGGCAACAAGTATCATCTAAGGAAGAGGGGTGGTTAGGTGGTCTGTCATTTTAGCGAGATAGTAGCATGATATTATTTTCCTTCCATTTCTTAAGTCAATGTCTGGGTTCATCAGCTGTCCCATTTTTATGGGTGGCTCAGGTTCACTGGAATGATAGGAACAGCAGTGGGTGATTCTCAGTAGTGATCTTGGACAATGTCATCTCCATCAACAAATTCGAGGGCTGAGAGATATCATCTGAGGTGGTGATTGCAGGAGGCCAACATGGGGGTGGGTCTCTCTCCCAAGCAGCAATCCATAAATGATGGGGAATTTCATCTTTGGCTTCTAAATACCACTGAACAGCTCTATTCATGATACTTCTACAGGATTTTGTAAAATGGTTGTTGTCAAAAAGCTCCATGACTTTTGGGGGATCATAGGATGCATTTAGCAAAAGCTTTGGCTGTGTTTTCCCATGAGGTCTCCTGTACTTTCCACAGGGAGATATATTTTGTCCACACCGTATGCCAATTGGGTGTTAATTCTTTGTAGTCCCTCTTGGCAATCTCAGCTCTTGTCTTAGAATAGCAGGCCTGGGTAGAGGACAGTTAGCCATGCAGGTTTGACTTGATTATACTCATGAGGCCATATGAGAATCTGACCATATGAGGATATGCATGGGTCAAGAATCATTTATCTGTTGGTGCCCATGGACCCATTTGATATATGGTTAGGATGGTTTTGGGTCCTCAGCCATGGGCACAGGTGGTTGAGGAGTAACAGCCAGAAGTCTCCTTTGTCCCATTCCTGGGTACAATTTTAGGATTAACTAAGTATTGTTTGAGCAATCCTGGGCCTGCATGGTGAAGTCTTATTAGGCAGTATGTAAGCCTATGACCCATGCAGACTGCAAAAACACTAAAACCCAGAGCCAGGTTGCACAATGAATTATACCCACTGATGAGGAGTTGCTTTTGGGGCTGCTACTTGCATCATGATTACCAGACCTTATGTTGAGTCTATCTTGCTGAGAGATTGCATAATGCTTTCTCTCACAGCTTGTTCTATGCTGTTTTTGCCTGCCCAAGAATTGTGACTTTTATGGGTAATGGGTACTCATGGCAGAGCTAAAAGGCCATTTTTTTTATGCGACTGGAATCCACCAGACATAGTTTTTCTTTCATCTCTTGAAGTGAGCCAACTAGTCCAATACTTGGTTTGGGAATACCAATTTCTACTTCCTGGTGCTCCAGCAGTAATGGAACTGGTCTTATGTAATTAATATACTCCAAGAAAAGGGTTTAACACCACCCCATGGAATGTGACCCCATCTTTGTGATGCCAATATTTGGTTTGGAGAATAGGTCACAGCCTTTAGTAACTGTTTGGCTAGCGATGGGCCTAGAGGCAATCCCTTCTATATTTGCCAGCTCTCTCAGGGCAGAGGAGCCTCTGAAGCCTGAGAAGCTATGGGTCCAGATGGCCAATTGGTAGGGAAATTTTGGGGGCCTAAGTGGACAGCCCCCAAGAGACCTGCAGGTTATGCTGTGAAGGAAACAATTTTAGGTAGTTCATCAGCCATGTCATTGAATGGTTACTCTGGTGTGCTGTGCAATGCATGTGAGGAAATGTGTGAGGCTGCAAGCTGTTTCCAAATGTGGAGGCCCCCCACAAAGGCCTTCTTTGAATTAGAAAATTATTTTGTTTTTATTGGTCTGAAGGCCCTTTGGCCACTGCCCAAGAATCAGTGAAGATTTGGAGATTTGGCAACAAGCAGCTGAGAGCATCCTGGAGGGCTAACTGGACCATTTCCAGCTCTGCCAACTGTGCAGACCCAAAGCAATCATCCTGGGTAAGAGAGCTATTCCATGGCCCTCCAGTGAGCTGCATTGCATGCAACAATAGCATTGCTATCAGTGAGATGGACTGACTACCTTTCTGTGGCAGACAGGTTGTCCCAAGAGAATCCCCACTTGCCTAGAAGAGAGGGCAATGGGATACCGTTACCAGCATCTCAAGGTCTGTGGGCAAAGGGCTGAGCCACTGCTTACACATCACGTGATCAGAAAGTCCATCTTGTCTAAACTAGCATCCTCTGCCTCATCATTCTTTGGGCCCTGACCCAGTTTGGGAGAGGTTGGGCCCCATAGAAGAAAGAGAATCATGTCTCTCTGGGTTGAGGGTAGGGCCTAATCTTAGCCTGGCCCTTGGGGGACTAGGTCCCTTTGGAGGGAAGGTCCCTGGAGATGATGAGGCAGAGACCTGGGGACCACAACCCTGCTCTCTGGTGCTGACTGAGGGTGCTGGTCAAGATGATTTTGAGAGTGGCTAGGGCCACCTCTTATGCAGGAGCCCTGACCCAGAACCTAGTGCCGATGCACTAGGAGTGGACTGGGTGAGAATACAGTCAAGCTTTTCCCCAGATAGATGTCTGATGCTAGGACACTCAGTATGACTTTCAGGTCTGTGTCTTGAGTGAGGCTGGCAAGCAGCCACCAAGTAGGGACATATAGGACCTGCTTCATGAGTAGATAGGACTGACACTGTACTGCAGAGGTTTCTGCCCACACTCTTGGGAAGTCAATTAAACATTTCCTCTTTGTCTTGGTGGAAAACATACACATTTTCCAGGTAAATAAAAATGTATGTTGTCATAAATAAGGGGATTTATGTCTTTTGTGTGACCTTGGCTAGGTCAAAGAAATTAAAAATCTTTACCTTTTGACTGGGGGCTTTAGAAACAGTTTCAAACTTTTACTATATTTCCAAACTTAAAAACAAAAACCCCAAAGATTTATGATGTTCTTAATTCTAAAAATTTGATTTTAGAATTCATGTAAAATCTGTTATGGTGTATAAGGTAGGAGGTAGCAATTTACTTTTCATTCATATGGTCTCTGTACCATTTATTAAACAATTTAGTCTTTCTATAACTGGTCCAAAATGGAATGTGTGTGTTAATCACTGAGCTTTTTCCATTTTTTCAAGTCACACTAACCATTGGGGATTTAATTGGGACTCTGCTAAATGCCAGGTTTTTAATAGAACTTTCAGAACTGAATTAAGGCATTTTTGCAGTCAAGTGTTATTACTGCATTTTTCAATCCTTGAATGTTTTTAGACTCAAGAATTGTCTCTGGCTCAATTTCCCATTTCACTTAATGCTTAGCTATTCTGGCTAAACAAGTTCATCATATAGAAATGTACTGATTTTAGCAGATGGCAGCTTATCCTACACCACACCATGCCAGCAAAATAATAGGCTACCACGTAACTCAAGGAATGGCCTTGAAGTATTCCTCTCTTCTTAAAGTGATTATACATTTGAAATGCAGTTTGGCAACTCTTCACTTCCTCTGCAATGTTTCATTCTTACATTTACTCTCCATTTTATTCTAAACACCTCTATTTCCTTTTGCCACAGTTTTGGATACCTCAATACTGCACTATGTATTTGTTCTGCTGAAGGAAACACTTTCTCTACCTTCAAGTATGGTACTCCATATTTACTCCACACAATTAAACAAGATATATATATTTATATATTTTGGAATGACCTGCCACCATATCATCACAAAATGAACAAAGGCACCTGGTGTTGGAATGTTGTGGACTCACCAAAATCTCACAACACAAAGTCAAAAGCCTTCCCAAGTTAACTCTACCTGTTTTGAAGTGACTACTCCCTGGGCCTAAAGGATCCCTTTCACCATATAAGAGACACCATCAGTTTCCATACAGAATGATGCTCAGTAGAGAGAGGGCTTCATTTGTGTTTTCACTTCTGGCATTAGAGAATTTTCACTGGGCAAAAGGTTTACTCTCTTCACCTGGGGGTTTTCTCTCAGTATGTTCTCCACTTTCTCATGTTTCTAAAACTTGTTTACTGTTCCAGTTTGCTAATGCTGCTGTTATGCAATACCAGAAATGGATTGGCTTTTATAAAGGGGGTTTATTTGGTTACAAAGTTACAGTCTTATGCCCATGCAAATGTCCAAACAAAGGCATCAACATGCATATACCTTCACCGAAGGAAGGCCAATTGCATCTGGAACACCTCTGTTAGCTGGGAAGGCACGTGGCTGGCGTCTTCTTGCTCCTGGGTTGTGTTTCAAAATGGCATTCTCCAAAATGTCTCTCTGAGCTACAGCTGGCAGTTCCTTCTTTCTGAGTACTTACAAAGGACTCCAGTGATTAAATCAAAGACCCATGCTGAGTGGGTGAGGCCACATTTCTATGGAAACATTCAATCAAGAGGTCACACCCTAATCAAAGGTGTCACACAGAGTTGGGTGGGTCACATCTCCATGGAAACACTCAATCAAAAGTTTCTAACCTAATCAACACTAATATATCTGCCCCCACAAGATTGCATCAAATAACATGACATTTTGGGGGACATAATACATCTAAACTGGCACACTTACTTAAGCTGCTGTTTATGTAGCAATTTTTAATGGTGGTCCAAATACTAAATTTTCAACCATGGGTCTACTACTGTATTAACTCATCTTCAGATGCTCCCTCAAGTTCAACCCCTCCATTCTCACCCCACTCTGTAGGCATACTCACATAAACACACGTTCACACAGGAAAACACTGGCCTGTAGCCCTGAAGTCACCAGAGGAAAACTTCTTGCTCTAGTGAAACTGCACAGACCATGCAATGCAGTAAAGGCACCTCCGTGTTGCTGATTATACTAACAACAGACAGAGAAGAAGCTGACTCTGCAGATCTTTCTTACAGAATTTGCCAATAATCTTATGGTTAGAACCTGTGAACAGTGGTTTGTTATGCCAAGGCACAGAATTTCAGGTCCAAGTTAATTTCCACAAGTCTCATGTGTAACTGCTCCATGTTTAGCTACTGATGTGGATAGAGTTGTGTACTCCAGTTTGGACATGTTTTTGGATTGGTCTGCATTCTGGTGGGTGTGGACCCATCGTAAGTGGAATCTCTTCAGGATGTAACTTCATTAAGGAGGTGTGGCCCAGCTGAATCAGCTTGGGCTTTAATCCAGGTTACTGGAATTCTTTACAAGTAGAAGGAAAGACAGGCACAGAGAGAGAAGCCAGAGAGCAGCCAGAAACTGGAAGTCAGTGGAACCCAGAAGAGAAAGAAGATGTCGCCATGTGCACTGCCACATGAAAGAAAAACCAAGGCTCCAGAATGCCACAGTCTTCAGGGAGAAAGCATCACCTTGCTGACACCTCAATTTTGGAGGTCTGTTAATCTCAAAACTGTGAGCCAAAAAATTACCATTGTTTAAGCCAACCCATTGCATGGAATTTGTGTTAGCAGCTGGAAAACTAAAACAGATACCTAAGGAGGAAAGATAAAATAAATGCTTCTTAATTTGTGGAAAGGGAAATTTGTGTGGTCCTTTATAATGTGTGGAAAGTAAAGAGCCTAAGTGGACCTTCTTAATTTGTGGACATTTATAGTCAGAATTCAAAAACAGACAGACAAAGAAGACACCAGGTAGAAGCCTGAAATTTAAAAGCCTAGTGCAACACACTGAGAACTCCAATACCTATCTTGACTCAGAAACAAGGAGTGATGTTACTTCGTATTTCCCATAGTGGCCCACAAATCTTCAAACTTGACAGAAGATAGAGGTCTCAGCCAACAGACCTGTGACCCAGTTGTAGGACAAAATACCTACCACTTATATAACATTCTGATTTAGAAAAGGGGCTTATTGTATTTTTAAGACATTGTTTTTCTGTGTTCTTCTTCCCCTCTTCACCTGCTTTGGAGAGTAAGTGTTGATACTAACCCATCATTATCTACATACCTGATACTCAATGGAAGCTAAGAATCCAACAAAAGCAAAGACTGAATAAAAGGGCACTCATTAATCATACATTTCATGTGTGCTTTCCTCTTACAGAGTACTCTTTGTTCTTCTTACAAATTGTATACTAACTGGACAGGTCTCTGGTGTATAGCTCTGAATTTCTTCTTACTGGGGGAGGGCAAACAAAACTGCTGGTGTACTTTCTCTGGTACCTCTGCTCTTTTTTTTTTTTTTTTTTTTTTTTTTTTTGGAACAGCTTAGGAAAATAAAGAGACCAAGCACTATTTCTCTGAAAAGTAGACCCTCTTTTCCCCATGAATTATTTAGCTTCATAGTGGAAGGCATCCTTAAAAAGACAGATCTGTAAAAACACCAAGAGATATATAACACAAATAAATCCAAAAACATATCAATAAACTTCCTTTATTAACTCTCTTTCTCAAAGTCTATCTGCTATATGCTGTATCAGAAGTTCATATGAGATACAACTCATATTGAAAATAAATTGCATTGCATTGCTACAGGAAGCTTTAGTCAAGGTATGGAAATACATTTCAAAGAACAACAGCATATTAAAACTCTCTAATGGCAAGATGGAAATGATAGAAGAATTGAGGCTTTGTTAAAACAAAGTTTTATATCTTTAATGAAAGAGTTTATGAGCTGGTAAATAAAATTGACTATAGGTGAAATTATTATCCTAACTGAAAATAAATATAACCTCATTTAACAAAAAGAAAAAGAACTGAAAAGAAAGGTAGAAAATTGGATTAATCTAGAAACAACTTATAATATATGGAAAGCTTGATTCTTGATACATATGCATGCCTCCAAATCTATTTAATATGATTAATATATTTAAAAGCATAAAACATGAAGAGAATTCAAAGGGGCCATTTTAAAAATATCATTTATCAGAGTATGAATTTATCCTATGATACGCAGCAAGGAGACTTGATTAAGAAAACATTGGGTAAAAGACTGAAAATAGAACTATTTCTTCCCTGACTAAAGAAAGATGTAATTATTGAGAGAGTCTTGCTGTGCTCTCCATGCCTTTTTATTTTTATCTTATTTAGTGTTTGCACTTGAGTTGGAGGCAAGTAATGGGAGAGCTTTTCAAAAGGGCTTCTACCAACTGTTAAGGGAAACTGAACATCTCTGGAGAACAACTCCAAACTAATATGCTGATTTCATCAGTGCACAGAAGCCAACAAATGCTTTCTTAAGTTAGAATACCATAAAAATATAGCTACGGATGTAAACTCCAGAAAAACTAAAAACATAATTCAACAATTCCAACTTATCAAAATGGATTTATACTCAATAAATCATATGATATAGTTGATAATAAAAAATTATACAAACAGAAAGAAAATTATGGAGATATATCTGATGATGTAGGGGTTGAAATGTAAAATCAGACTCAGATGAATCAGAGAGATATTATCCAACAAAAATTTTACTAAAAAAAAAATCAAAGCATATATGAAAACACCAGATTGTTTTGTTGGAATAATCTCTTAAGGTAGATAGATCTCCAAAATTGTCAATTTCCTCCCACATTAGAAAGATGTTAAGATTCAGACTTAACATGAGCTTCTTTCTGAGAAATACATGTGAAGATATTGCCCATCCACAAAAAAAAATAAAAAAAAGAAAAGAAAAAGAAAAAGTTGTTTTAGTTCTAGAACCTCTCCATTTGATGTTTTGTTACTTATATTGTTTATTAGAATAGTGCCTATATTCTGGTCAACCATTCTCAATGCCAGAGTATTTATAAGATATAAACTTTAAATAAGATAAAATAGTGTGTGAAAAACAAGAACATTTGCCACATATGTCCTAATCTAATAAAAGGTAGTATGGTTCTATTAATATTAGACAAAGTAGAATTGAAGACGTGAAGCTGTTATTGGAGATAAAGAGCATTTCATAATTTTAAAAGGATTAATTCAACAAGAAAAATATAAGAGCATAAAATTGTATGCACCAAAAAGACATAGGTTAAAAATATGTGAAGGGACAGAAGAAGATGGCAGCATAGAGAGGAGTGGAAGCTAGTTTGTCCCCCTGGAACAACTAATAAACAATCAGGAACAACAAGTAAATAATCTGGAATACCTGCAGGGGGACAAATGTGACTGTCCACTCATCATACAACAACCTGAACTGGGAAGAATGCCCAAGATTGCAGCATAAAATTTGTAAGTAAAAACTGCAGATCCAAGCTGGGAGCCACCTCCCCTGATAGCCTGAGCTGCAAAGTCTTGTGGTGCTAGAGAGCAGCTCTCTCCCAGCAAGCAAATATACCTCAGCTGAGCTCCAACTGGGGTTTTAATTAACAAGTGTGGACAGCCCACTATGAGCTAAGAATCCCCACCAAGCAGACAGAGGCTTTTGGTGATGACTGACCTTGGAGAGCCAGAGGGTGGCCAGAGACTTGCCCTGGGGCTTTCTGTTCTTTTTTGGCTCAGTGGAGAAAACCTCAGCCATTTTCAGTTCCCAGTGCTCTGACCCAGACAAGGGTGGGGATAGCACAGGCAGAGTCTATTCAAATGATAATGACCTTTCCCTCGAAGAGAAAAGAGGCGGGGCCCAGCTCTACTACCCACCTTCCATTCAGAAGCAGACCCTAGAGCCTGGGGGAAAACAGCCAAGGGCCACAGTCCTTACACCAGTCTGGAGCCACAGGCTGACAGGCACCTGCTGGGCAGAAAAGTACAGTGACTTGAGGCCTCACAGGGTACACCAATCTTCTAAGACACACACTCAGGGAGACGTGATACTATTGCCTTCTTCTAAGACCTGAGCCTGTTCTGGTCTGGGAAAATCTGATTGGGGTAACCAAGGAAACCAGATGCCTAGACAACAGAAAACTGCAACCTACACTAGGAAAAAATGAAGTTATGGCCCAGTCAAAGCAACAAATTTACACTACAACAGACATACAGGAATTTAAATGACTAATGCTAAATCAATTCAAAAAGTTTAGGGAAGACAGCAAAAGAGATTAAGCATATAATGCAAACACTGGGCATACATAAGATAGAAATTGAAAGTTCAGAAAAACAACTGGCAAAATCTATGGAAATGAAAGGCACAAAACAAGAGATGAAGGACACAATGGAAACATACAACAGCAGATCTCAAGAGACAGAAGAAAACACTCAGGAACTGGAGAACAAAGCACCTGAAAACCTACACACAAAAGAACAGGTATAGAAAAGAATGGGAAAATATGAGCAATGTCTCGGGGAAATTAAGGACAAAATGAAATGCAGAAATGTACATGTCATTGGTGTCCCAGAAGGGGAAGAGAAGGGAAAAGGGGCAAAAGCAATAATAGAGGAAATAATCAATTAAAATTTCCCATCTCTTAAGAAAGACATAAAATTATGGATCCAAGAAGTAAAGCATACCCCAAACAGAATAGATCTGAATAGGCCTATGTCAAGACATTTAATAATCAAATTATCAAACATCAAAGATAAAGAGAGAATTCTGAAAGCTGCAAGAGAAAAGTGATCCATCACATACAAAGGAAGATTGATAAGACTATGTGTCGATTTCTCAACAGAAACCATGGAGGCAAGAAGGAATTGGGTGATATATTTAAGATGCTGAAAGAGAAAAACCACCAACCAAAAATCCTATATCTGGCAAAACTGTCCTTCAAATATGAGGGAGAGCTTATTCTCTGACAAACAGACAATGACAGAGTATGTGAACAAGATACCTGCTCTACAGGAAACACGAAAGGAGGCACAGCAGACAGAAAGGAAAAGACAGTAGTGAGAGGTTTGGAAAGCAATTTTGGGAGATAGTAGCTTAACAATGTAAGTACACTGAACAAATGTGACTGTGAGTGTGGTTGAAAGAGGAAGGTTATGACCATGTGGGACACCAGATCGAAAGAGGAAAGATAAAGACTGGGACTGTATAACTCAGTGAAACCTAGGGTGTTCAATGATTGTGATAAAAATTACAAATATGTTTTTACATGCGGTAGAACAAATGAATGTCAACATTGCAAAGTGTTAAAAATAGGGTGGGATTGGGGGAAAAGTATAATCAATGCAAACTAGAGACTATAATTAACAGAAAGATTGTATTATACTTTCTTTACTATAACAAATGCAATATACCAAAGCTAAATGCATATGGGGGGTGGTCATAGGGGAAGGGTATGGGACTGCTGGCATTGGTGATGTTGTCTGACTTTATAACACTTTAGTTGAATGCTATCTTTCCTTTTGTTGGTTTCTAGCAGTCTTTTTTTTTTTTTTTTTATATACCTCTCCTTTCCTTTTTTCTTATTCTTTTGTCCCTCTACATTCTTTGATGCTTCCTCCTTCTTTATGGGAGAAATGGAGATGTCTTCAGATAGATAATGGTGATGGTGCTGAGTACATAAATACATAACTACACAGAGAACCAATGATTATACACTTAGTTGGGAATGTATGGTGTGTGAACAAATCTGTCTTAAAAAAAAATGGGTTGATGAAGAAATCTTGAGGGCACTATATGGAGTGAAACAAGACAGACACATAAGGACAAATATTGCCGGGTTTCACTGATATGACCTAATTATAATATGTAAACTCATAGACTTTAAATATACATCACCAGGATATAGAATGAGGCTAAAGAATGGGGAGCAGTTGCTTATTATGAGCAGAAGGTTCAACTAGGGTAAACTTAAACATTTGGAAATGTACAGAGGTGATGGTAGCATGTTGTCAGAGTAACTAACAGTGCTGAATGGTGTGTGGACATGGTGGAAAGGGTAAGCTCAGAATCACATATGTTACCAGAAGGAAAGTTGGAGGTTAAAAGATGGGAATGTATAAAGCAGTGAATCTTGTGGTGGACAATGTTCCTGATTAACTGTACAATTATTAGAAATCTCTCTCATGAACTAGAACAAATGTATGACATTATAACTAGAAGTTAATAATAGAGGGCATATAGGAAAAAATATATCTACTTATTGCAAGCTATATACTACAGTTAGTATTTTAGCATTCTTTCATCAACAGTAACAAATGTACTATACCAAAACTATGAGTCAATAATGGAGTAGGGGGTGGTTAGGGGTATGGGAGGATTTGAGTTTCCTTTTTTTGTCTTTATTTCTTTTCTGGAGTAATGAAAATGTTCTAAAAATTGAAAAAAAAATTAATTGTGGTGATTAATGCACAGCCGTATGATGATGCCATGGGCAATTGATTATGCACATTGGATCTTTGGATAAGATCACTTGTAAACAATATCAATTAAAAAAATTAAAAAAAGAAGAAAAAATATATGAAGCAAAAATTGGCAAAAATAAAATGATAGAGAAATCCAGCATCATGAAAATATTTTCTCATATTCAAAGTACATGTCTTATAAACAGTCTGGCAATATTTTCTCTCTTAATTGGAGAGGTTAGCCTATTATTTTAATGCATTTACTAAATTAATTGGATTTAAGCTTACTATCCTTAGCAACTAAATATCTTTCTGTTTGTTTTTAAAATATCCCTACTTATATTATTCTTTAAGTGGTTATGCTGGAGATTGAAATGTGCAGCATTAACTTATTGGGGTCTATATTTAATTAATATTTTACCACTTCTTGAATAAAAAAGAACCATATGTCCCATTCTTCCCTTTGCATTATTATCATATTTTACTTCTGCACACATTAAAACCCCCAAAGACGTAACATATAATGAACTTTAAATTGGCAGATTTTTTTTTGTTGTTTTACAATTTTGAATCTATCATTTCATTGTTTTCTGGTTTTGATAGTTTCTTTGGAAAAGCGATGCATCAGCTTTTTTTGGTGCTTTCCAAAAGCATGTGATTTTTGTATCTGGCTGCTTCTAAGGTTTTTCTTTTTTTTAAAAATCTTTTGTTTTTTACAGTATATCATGATGTGCTTACATATGGTTTTCTTTTTATTTATCCTAGTTGTGTTTTATTGAGTCTCTTGGATCTCTGGATTAGCGTGCTTTTCATTTTTTGAAAATAACTATTATCTTGACTGTTTGTTTCACATGTCTTTATGTTTGGTGCATTTTTTTTCTATTCTTTTTACTCTATCTTCAGTTTGGATTTTTTCACATAAACTTTCAAAAATTCCACTAATACTAATGTTTGTCGTACCCAGATTGCTATAAAACAATGGGCTTTTAATTATGAATATTATGTTTTTCCATTTCTGGTGGCCCATTTGTTTTGTTGTTATTGTTATACATATTTCAATTGTCTATTGAAATGCTGTGTCTTCAGGTCCACTGTGCCCAGCTCTTCCCATATTTTTTGTAACACATCCATAATAGTTTATTTCTTACTAACACCATTATCTATGTGTATATGTGCATGGTTTCTTATTTCTATTGATTATTAGTCACTTTGTATGCCTTATGATTTTTTTATTTATTATAAATGCTAGTAATGTGATAAAACTTAAGACCATGGCACGTTTCCTCAGAATTTGTTTCTCTTTTCTATACTGGGGCTTTAAGGTAAGAGGCTGATTACCTTTATCCAAGCAGGAATTTATTTGGTTGAGGCTGGCTGGGGTTCAGCCTACTTAAGCACATTCCACTTCCAGATAATTTCAAAGACTTGAAGGTGAGATGTCATGTTGTTACTGGGTTTCTTATCCTATTGGTGCTTTGTTTCATAAATACCAAAGGACAGCAGCAGTGTTGATTTCACCTTTCTAAACTATCCCATCCCTTCCTAATCTGATACACTGCTCCATTGTATTAATTACCATAGCTTTACATCTGATGAGGTGTTGACACCTGTTCTGGTTTGCCAATGCTGACTTTTCGCAAAACACCAGAAATGGATTGGCTTTTATAAAGGGATTTTATTTGGTTACACAGTTACAGTCTTAAGTCCATAAAGTGTCCAAGGTGAGGCATCAACAATTGGGTACCTTCACTGGAGGATGGCCAATGGCATCCGGAAAACCTCCATTAGCTGGGAAGCACGTGGCTGGTGTCTGCTTCAAGCTCTGGTTTGAAAGTGGCTTTCTCCCAGGACATTCCCCTCTAGGCTGCAGCTCCTCTTCAAAATGTCACTCTTGGTTGCTCTTGGGGTTTTTGTCCTCTCTTAGCTTCTCCAGAGCAAAGGCCATCTTCAAACTGTCTCTCCTCAGCAGCTACTCTCTCAGCTTCCGTGTGTTCTTCAAAATGTCCTTCTTGGCTGCAGCAAGCTTGTTCCTTCTGTCTGAGCTTTTATAGGGCTCCAGTGAACTAATCAAGGCCCATACTGAATGGGTGGGGCCACACTTCCATGGAAATTATCCAATCAGAGTTATCACCTACAGTTGGGTGGGTCACATCTCCATGGAAACACTCAATCAAAGAATTACAATCTGTTCAACACTAATATGTCTGCCCACAGAAGATTGCATCAAAGATAATGGGATTTGGGAGGACATAATATATTCAAACTGGCACAACACACGATAGGGAATGTCTTTCATTTGATTTGTGTTCTTTCTAAGATTGCTTTAATCTTGGCTCTTTCCATTTCCATGGAAAGATCATAACTAGCTTACAATTCCCATTATGAATAGGCATACACACATATATATTCACATTCATTCTTTGTGCTGTTATATTATTTAGAAAACCTGGACTTTGCCACCTTAGAGACCACAAAATTCTGCAAGTCATGATCTTGTCACCATTCACCTGACAGTTCATTAGGAGGAATTAGAAAGGAGTAAAAATAACTTAATTTAGTATATGTGTTGGAAAATTTATAGATAACAAAAGAAAATGTGGAAAACCCCATCCCAACTATTATTATAAGCAAGTAAATTTTTTAAATTGGCCACTGAAATAAGAAAAATAGGATAGATGACAATTTAATAATCAAAGGTGACTGAGAGTGAATTTCATTCCTGGTAGAAAGGATAGAATGATTGATAAAGCAGAAGAAGCAAACTACAATAGATTCAGAATATCTGTATAATTTAGAGGCAATTTAGTCTTGAAAGATATGATCCAAGCTGGATCACGAAATCTGATTTTAAATCTGGTTCTACAAATTCTTGGTACACATTAGTCAACCTTTCTAAACATCATATTACTTATCTCTAATGTACTGATCTTTTGTCTGTGATTGCCTGGGTTACATTCCAGAGCCAACATTTTGTTATTTCTATAAGTTTCATTTACTTTGCTGGAATTTTCTAGGAGTTGGGAGTCAGGGAAGGTTTCTGAGTAAGATCGTGGCATCCAATTAATGCTTAAGCAAAATTAATTTTGCTGCAAGATAAAGAATACTATGTCATATGATTATATAGAGTCCGGGAGACAAGGGCTTTAGGGGCTCTTTGGTATAGAGTAGGGATATGTTTGTAAGGCCTTTAATAAAAATAGTGGAAGTCAAAAGTTAAATAGATTAAAACAATGGTAGTAGAACTATTAATAGGTATAGCTCCTACCTTCTGATTAAATGTAAGGAATAGTTTATCATTCAACAAATATTCAAGTAATTATTCTGTTCCAGCTATCAATGATATGCACTAAGGAAATAATAGCAAAGTAAAATGACCTGAAGCTCATAGTTTTGTAGGTATAGAGATCAAAACATGCAATTAAAGCATAATGTAATTATTGCCTTATTAGAAATCTAATGATAATAGCAGCTCATTGAGTGCTAAGAATTTTATATGCATTATTATATGCATTATCAACAAACATCAAATCCAGACATGAAAGGCCAAAGAAAGATTGTGGTGGAAATTAATATCTAGACTTGGACCTGAAGGATAAATAGGTCATAAAGAAGGACCAACCATGAGTCAATACCAGAAGCATTTAAAACACTGAAAATAATTGCACACCTAAGGTTTCAAGTATGAAGGGAATTGTAAGATATTAGATTGGAAAGACCATGAAAAACCAGATCACTTAATACTTTGTAAACAAAGTTAACCAGTTTTAGAACTTATATAAAGAACACTGTGAAGTCACTGAAAGGTCTAAAGTGAAGGAATAACACATCAGATTTTCATTTCAGCAAGTTCTCTCGATGTGTAGTATTGATAGAGATAAAGAAACACAGGAGGAACATATCCTATGAGAAAATTTTGTTTCCAGTGGGGATACAGGGAAGAGAGACAATTATGAAGTATATATTTAGAAATCAAATTGACCACACTCATGGCTATGTCCAGTTGCAAACCAAGTTGAAAAGGCAAGTAGGTGGGGAAGGGGGATGGGATTATCATTGTAACCCAGAAAAAAACAAAGTTTGTTTTTGTTTTGTTTTTGCTTTCACAAAGAAGGGCAGAAATGATTGTTGGATAGCCATGAAGTGTACATATGAAACAGGCTTAATTAAGGAACCAACAAGGTCTAGAGGCAGGTAATTTAGTCTGTATTTATTCCCTGTTCTGTTTGTTAGCATGTCTTATCTGATTTGGAATTCTGAACATTCTACATATTGTCTGTAAAGCTTTCTCTGATGCTTTTGAATCCATTTACTCAAACAAGTTGAAGAAAGTCCAGATGAGCTTGGTTGACTCCTGCGAGACCATCTATTAACCTTTTTATCATGTTGCATATCTGATCTCCTGATCTGTTAGAATGATCCATGCTTCTTGTGTGAACAGCATGGGCAGATTATCAGTATGAAATGAAAACAGCAGTTACGGCTGTCTCATTTTTAAGTTGATGCCCTCAAGTGCACATGCTGGTTGATTGACAAGAAAATAAGCATTATTATAAGAACAAATGATTAACTGTAAAAAAGGAGCTTGCATCTTATCAAGAAAGGCATTTGTCTCCTAATAACTGTAAATATATGTACATATATATATTTTCTTTTTATAATGACTATGCTTCCAAAGAGTTGAATGTGTTCTATTTATATCTGTCTTCTGTCTTAGGGATGTGTGCCAAGTTTTCTAATTCAGTAGTTACAGAGTTCCACATAAAATGCAATGAAATTCTCTTACTTCTCTTGAATATCAGGGAATAATTGAAGTGGAATTTCTGAGTCCTTGAGTCTAGCAAAGAGATATGTTCAAATGTTATGGTGAATTTTAAAAATTGAATGAAAAAAAAAAACCCATAGTAATTCTCGGTCTTTTCCTATCTTTTATTCTACTTTAAAAGAATAATTGACATAAAAACTTTCATTATATATGGTTTCAGAGGATCTTTCTATAGATATGCACTTCATATATAAAAATTTGAATATTATTGGGATGTTATGTTTTCACAGAATTTCATTGATTCCCATCTAATCATCTGAGAGGTATTTATTTTGATATTATACATACTAACTTGTGAGTATAAATAGGCCATGTTACCCCTGTTTTAATGAGGAAGCAAGTTTAGATGTGGTAATTGATTTGTTCAGTGTTATATAGCTAATTAGAAGTAGAGGCAGGATTGAATTCTAAGCTATTGTATCAAATAAAATATCACTTAACAGAGAGGGATGAGAAGTCAGCTATTGTACAGCTGAGCGAATTCTTCCATGTGGCATAGCACAGTTTACAAAAGAGCACACCTCTTTCACTCGAGGATGGACAGCACAGATGGGTACAGAATCACCTCCCAACAAAGGTATGATACCTATAAATTAGACCTAAGTGGTTTCCACACCCCTGGGTAAAACTCTATGCTTACAACTATTCTTACCAATAGATACAGCTTTTTTTAAAAAAAGAAAGTAGGAATGGTTTAATGTTTATTTGATAAGCTATAGAAGTAATATGATTCTGTAGAAAGATTTCACTAGGAACAGGGACATTGAAAAGGGGGTTGTCAAACGTCATCCAGGTAAAATATGTAACTTAGTCCGTTTGGCTGGAGTAAGTCTTCTATTCCTGCTTTACGAACAGTATTTCTTGAATTAACCAAAGAAATGTCAGAACAAAGAAAATTTTGAGGAGCTGAGGCAATTCTGTAAAGTTCAAGAAAACAATTTTTAGCAGACATGTTCAGACAAGAACTCCGTCTTCAATGTTTCAAGAATTCCACATCTAGAGTGAATGACTCCCAATCTAACCTTGGTCAAAGTTCCAAGTAGGAGCATCTTTGTGACCAAAGGTAGATTACCAGTCCATGCCCTAGCTCAAGGGTCAGCAAACTACTTTCCTATAAAGGGACAACTAGCAAATAGTTTAGACTTTTGGGGCCATATGATCTATGTTGCAATGACTTGTCTCTGAAGTTCTAGTATGAAAGCAGCCATATGCAATACATAAATGAAGGAGCATGGCTGTGTCCCAATAAAACATTATTTATGGACATTGATACTTGGATTTCATATAAAATTCACATATCATATTACAAAGTGTCCTTATTCTTTTAATTTTTTTCAATCATGTAAAAGTGTAAAAACCACTCCTAGCTCTGTTGCTGTATGAAAATAGGCAAGGAGATGAATTTTGCCTGAGTCATAGTTTTCTAAGCCCTGTCTTACCTTCAAAGACATTAATAGAGGACTAATCACAATCTCAACCCAACCTAATTCCATTTACCTTATTAATAGAGAAAGGCAATGTTCTACATCCTACAATTGGACCTATAATGCAAATATAATGGGAAACTCCAAATTTAGAAAAGGCTATAGGTTCTAGCTGTTAAAAAATAGTACATCCACTAGCATCCTCCCATTTGCTTCCAAGCATTTATCCATAGCTTTATTTTCTTACATATAACTTGAAGTTTAAGAAAAGATTACTTATCACTAAATATAATGCCACTGTCCTCCCTGTGACTAAAAATGTGCACATTGTCTCTCAAAGGAGTTTGACCAAAGTCTCATCAGTTACAGTATATAGTTATACCAGAATTTCATAGTACTTTCTTCCTCTAGTTTCCTCATAATCCAGTTTTATATTCTGCAACCTATAAACTGAACATCACTTTTAAGTATAAAGAGTGCTGTTTTGGAAGTAGAGCAAAGAGGGAAATTTGCTAAAAATAAATAAATGCATGTTAAAGAAAGAATGGCAAGGAATTAGAAAAGGTTTCTTGCTTTTACACCTATTCACAATCTGTAGTTATCATTTCATATGTCTACCATGCAGTACTGATCTGATATTTCCTTTGGCTTCAGTAAGCTTCTTAGCTATTCATGAAACGTCATCATGTAGTAGAGAACAAAATCTTTCTTCTAGAGGCTATGTGAACTTCGGTGAGTTTGTCATACAGGGATGTGATCTTGCTTTTTGGCAACTGTTATCCCTGGATATGGTGGTAGAATAGTATCCAATAGGAGACCATGAGTTTTTCATCTATATTCTTCCCTGACTCTACTGGTATCTGGGCCACCAAAGGATAGCAGCATTAATCACCCACTGTGACTCTAACCCAGCATTTGGCCTGTTTATTTCAAGATAGGAGAAGCCTAAAAGTGTTTCCCATTACAGTAGAGCCATTCTAATGTCCCCTGATAGAAACATTCCTTTCATGGTACTCAAATTTCTAACCCAGCAGACTCAGAGTGGGTAAGGAAATGTAATTTTAGTCCTGAGTAATAAGGTGTATTTGCAAGAGATGTCACACCATTTGCAACTTCAGTATTCTCCCATCAGTATTTATCAGCCAGTTTTAGCTAAAGTAAAAAATCAATCAAATATCTCAATTGCATACATGTAGTTACTTCTCACCCATGCAATGGGGCAGGCTTGGCTCCTGCTAAGGCTCTTGAGGTTGGTGGCCTGGCTCTGCTCCATGGTCTAAGTCTGAGACTTAGAAGGAGAGGGAAGAAATCCTTTAGAGTATATCCTGTCGGGAGATGGCAGAATTACTAGCAGGTAAACCCAACTCTGGAGAAACTCTCAAGCCTCCTGCTCATGTCATATCTATGTCCATGATATTGGTCCAATCAAATCCCATGGGAAGGCCTAGGGTAAAGGGGAAAGAAGAGACATTTCCACTGAAGACCATGGCAGGGCTGTGAAAGCAAAATATTACTATAAGGGGGTGAATTGTTGGAAGCAATAACCCAAAATACCACATCCATAGGCTGTCTATGGAAGAGATTTCATACCACAGGAGGCTTCTCTCAGCTGGTAGCACAGTTAAATCTTAAATAGGCTGTTTTATTTTCTTCGTACCTGGTCCATTTAAGTGAAGGGATTCATTATGTTTTGGTTTACTAAAGCTGCTGGAATGCAAAATACCAGAAATGGATTGGCTTTTACAATGGGGATTTATTAGTTCACAAATTTACAATTCTAAGGCCATGAAAATATTCCAATTACGGCATCAATAGGACAATATATTCTCTGAAGAAAGGCTGGTGGCATCTGGGGTTCCTCTGTCACATGGGAAGGCACATAGCTGGAGTCTGCTGGGCCTCTCCTGGGGTTAGTTTCTTCTTTCCATTGCTTTCTCCAAAATGTTTCTGGACTTCTGTCTGTCAGCTCCTGTGCATCCTTGCTTGTTTCTCCCAGAGCATTGTTCTCTAAGCATCTGGGGGTCCTCTCTTAGCTTCTCTGGGGCAAACTCTGGGCCTCATCTCTTAGCTTAGCATCTCCAAACATCTTTCTACCTGCATCTCAAGCATCTGGGTCTGTGTTGGCTCTGAGCTTGCTCTCTCTCCCTGGGCTTTCTTAAGGAGTCCAGTAAACTAATTATGACCCATCTTGAATGGGTGGGGTCACATCTCCATGGAAATGATCTAATCAAAAGATCACACTCAGAATAAGTCTGCCCCACAAGACTGGATTAAAAAAACATGGTTTTTCTGGGGAACATTACAGATTCAAACCAGCACACATGATAACCCCAATGACTGCTGTAGTCAATGGAACATTCCTGAATCTCTTTAAATATAATGTGAGATTCTTAATCAGAAGCAATGCTGTTGATTATTGAGGTACCAAGAAACATGTATTAGCATTTTGAGTCCAGAGATAGTGGTACTGAGCGAGACATGAGGGTCAAGGAAAAAAATATATATATAAAAAAATAAAATTATTGGATGAATGGGTTAATTGAAATAAAATAATTAAAACCTATGCTCAGTTAATTGGTGTTGATTCTAAGATTTATAAGACTTCAGGAAAAGGTTTAGTATATTTGGTGTTGAGTCATTAGAAGCAGGTAAAAATAATGGCTTTGTGTTTATACTTGAAAAATCATTCTGTGCAAATGGAAATGACACAAATGAATTGAACAATTATTTTATTAGTCTTCCCTTTATAAGTGATCGTTTACAATGCTGCTTTCATCAAATGGGGCTCCAAAACACATTCTTGACAATGGTATAAAAGGTATAGTGCAGAGAAATAATTTGACTAAGTTGTCTGTTTCTGTGTAGGGGGAAGAAATTTGGGAACATGTGAAAAGGTCACAACCTGTCTAAGTAGAGGCAATAACAATCTCAAGATTGACTGTTGAGTCTAAGTGGTGTTATGTCCCACTATGGCATGTGCAGCTGCATGAACAGTGAGTCTTTACTTTATTTGTTCCAGGTTTTCCTGCCTACCTTTGTATGGCAATTAATAGCTTCACGAGGAAGCAGCAGTATTTGTATGATAGAACACAATATCATATAACACAATATTGTGATAATACCTGTGCAGATTGTACACATTTTAAAAATTATAACTGCACTCTTATTAGCCACACATTGTTGTCATATCAGAATGATTGATGATTCCATGCAATGAAACAAGGTAGTGATTTAATTTCACATAGAGATTCTGGAGAGATGCACTGAATATTTTCTAGTACCTGCATACTTTAAAACTTGCACAATGAATGCAACCTAATTTCTTTAGTTTTCCCTATTAAGAATTAATTAAAATTTTTTAAAGTCCAGATTATGTAAACTTTCCAGTACTCTTTTTAAATAATGCCATTTTTATAAACACAAATTTAGTAACACCTATATATATATGGATGCATATGTTGACCCATGTTTTCTAGAAAAACAAAACAAGATAACTATTTATTACACATAATCTGTTTCTGGTACTGTTCTAAGCAATTTATAAATATATTCAAACTCACTCTGTTAAAAATGCTCTATTAATATTAGCTAACCCAGAAACCATCCAGTCTTAGAGTCTACCTTATGACTGCCTCCTTTTCACCTCCCTTCTCACTATGTCTGCCACTGAACATACTATTAGACATGATGAATAGATAGAGACTTGTTTTTCATAATCTGAATTCTATGTTGGTCCTTAGGATGCATTCCCACAGTTAAATAATTTAATAGAAACCTAAAATAATTTTATAATATATTTATAGGCTGACTTTCCTTCTTACAATCTAGATAATTATTCTCTTGAAAAATTATGTTGTTAGAAATCCTACACTGCATACACTATAGGCACTGAAAAGAAAGGGTATTTATTTAAGCTCTACTTAAAATCACATGGAGATCACATTGGGATAAATCTAGACACATCATAGTACTGTTGCTTCAGAAAAATTATTTAACTTTTTAAATAACTATTTATATGTCTATAAAATGCCCATGTCCAATTTATAGGTTTATGTAACAGATTAAATTAGATGATATTTGTAAAGTATGAAGTGCATATTTAGCTAACGTTATTTAGAATTCCTACTTAAATCATATTTTGAAAATAGTAGTATGGATATAAATATTTTTCATTCAGCTATTTTATGGGAAAATTCATTTCAAAGAAAAAATATATAAAGAATATATGTAGCCATGTATGCATCTCTCTGTATACAAATGAGTGTGTTGAGCTTCATATGTTGTTTAATTATGGACAAATTGAGTATTTTCTTCTGAACTGGACATATACCACAGCAGGAAAATATATAAGAAATGAGTTCCGTGGGTCATCAGTATTTTGTGTGTGCGTGTTCAATAAATGGTGCATGGAGCATGCTCATTTGTTTGTAAATGTTCCTAAGGTTGTGACATATAGACTAACTTCACTTAGAGTTTAGATCACAGTCTTGACAATTTGCACCCCACTAGATTGGGAGAATATCTTGTAAATGTTGTATGTATGTTAAAGTAAAAGAAATCCCTGAAGAATAGTACAATGATACCGCTATTTTTCTTTTTCCTACACCAAACCTTTTGTAGGTGGAAGCAAATAAGATATCACTGAAATTTAAACAGATTTTGTATTTTAGTGGAATGAATATAGGCATTTGAATTGGAATCCATATTAACAGGTTTATATTTCAAGGGTAATAGAGGAAAATATGAAAGTCTTTTAGTCATTGTGTTTGCTTGAAATTCTATTTTCATGGTTATTCTTAACAGTTTCTCTGGATAATGATTCCCTTCTAATTCAATTCAGAGGTGATGTATGTGTGCAAGTGATTGTATTTCCTTATTTTACTAAATGCTGGGAAAGTCACTGACACAGTCAGCATCCATCTCCTGGACCTAACCTATCTCCTTCCATGTTACCTCTTGCTCATTTGCATGCAGGTATTTGGTATGTTTCCAGTCTTACTTGTTGGTGGGCAGGTGTTCAGTATGTTTCCATTTTTGCTTGTTTGCATGCAGAAGTTCAGTATGTTTCTGTTTTGCAAGAAACTGCAGGCAGCATGAGTGAGACATTAAATCTTAACCAGCCCCATATGCTTGACAGGGGACAGGGATTGCTTGATGAATGCTTTTTGCTCATTGGCAGGCTCCCTCCCCCTTGGGTGTATAGAAACCTAGCCACTCAGACAGCAAAAGTGTCCCTCATCTCTGGCGTGAAGTGGGGCATGCAGATTTGCCAGCCCTGACCTGATCAGTAGGCCATGGTAAGATCTCTTCCCCTGCTCTTGTGGACCCTTTGTGCTGTGTAAGTAATAAAGTGGTCACACGCTGAAAATCTCTGCTGTTCCTAAGCCTGCATTTCCACAGTGCTCCACACAAAATTAAGTATCTATCTATCTATCTATCTATCTATCTATCTATCTATCTAAGAATTTACCACAAAATTATCGTTGTTATTTAATAGGATTAACTACGAGGGGTTGTCTGTAGAAGAGTGTATGAAATTTACACCTAAGTTTACCCCCACAAAGAGGGTGAGGACTGGATGAGCTCCTCCATTTTTACTCCCTAATAACAGAATTCATCAGAACCTAAAATTGTTGGTACCACAGTTGATAGTGCCCCAAGTCCTGGCAGAAGAAACTTCAGGACCCATGAAATAATAAATTCTCAGGGAAAAGATAGGGAGAATGAGAGGGGTTGACTCTCACTTGTAGATTATTTATTATGGCTTTACAGACAGTAATTTAAAAAAAAAGATTTTGTATTAAAGATATTAAAGAAGTTGTGGATTTATAGAACACTAGTGTATAAAATACAGGATTCCCATACACCACCCCACCTCCAACACCTTACATTGATGTGGGAGATTTGTTAAAACTGATCATAGCACTTTTTTATAATTGTACTTTTTTTTTAATTGTAATTACCTTTGTTACAATTGAAGGAAGATTATTAAAATAGTACTACTATGGTCCATAGTTACACTAAGTGTATTATTTTCCATATACTACCTTATTATTAACACCTTGCATTAGTGCTGTACATTTGTTATAATTTTAAAAAGTGTTCATATACTTGTACTATGAACTATAGTGGATCATGTACAATAGGGTTCACTTTGTTATAGAATCCTATGTTTTACTGTTTTTTCATTTGAGTGACATATGTGACCTAAAGGTTCCCCATTTAATCACATTCACCTATATATTTCAGTGCTGCTAATTACACCCCCAATAATATGCTACCATCATCACCATACATTTCCAAATCTTTGCAATCAACCTAAAGAGAAATTCTGTACAAATTAAGCATCAATTCCCCATTCTCTAACCCCAACCTATACCCTGGTAACCTATATTCCAAATTCTATCGCTGTGATTTTGCATAATATACTTAGTTCATATCAGTGAGATCCTACAATGTTCTTTTGTGCCTGGTTTATTTCACTCAAAATAGTGTCCTCAAGGTTCATCTATGTTGTACGTGCATCAGGACTTCATTCCTTTTTACATCTGAATAATATTCCATTGTGTATATACACTATATTTTGTTAACCCATTTGTTGGCTGAAGGACAGTTGGGTTACTTCTGTCTTCTGGTGATTGTGAATAATGTCACTATGAAAATTGGTGTACAAACACCTGCTCAAGTCCCTGCTTTCAATTTGTCTGTGTACACTGAGTAGCAGGTTTCTGGGTCACATGGTAATTCTATACTTAGCTTCCTGAGGAACTGCCAAACTGTCATCCACAGTGGCTATATCATTTTACATTCACACCAACAAAGGATGACTGTTCCTATTTCTCCACATCCTCTCCAAGACTTACAGCGTTCTATATTTTTAATAGTAGCCATTTTGTTGGGTATAAAATGACATCTCATTGTAGTTTTGATTTTCATGTCCCTAATAACTAGTGATATTAAGCATCTTTTCATGTGCTTATTAGCAATTTGTATATCTTCTTTGGAGAAATGACTATTCAAGTGTTTTACCCATTTTTAAATTGGGTTGTTTTCTTTTTATTATTGAGTCATAGAGTTTCTTTATATATTCTTGATTTTAAACCCTTATTGGATATGTGGTTTCCAAATATCTTCTCCCATTGAGCAGGTTGTATTTTCATTTTCATGATAAAGTCCTTTGAGACAAAAAGTTTTCAGTTTTGCAGAGATCCCTTCTATCTATTTTTTTCTTTTGTTGCTTGTGCTTTGGCTATAAAGTCTAAGACATTGCCTAACACAAGGTCCTGAGATGCTTCCCTGTATTTCCCTCTAGGAGTTTTATAGTCCTTGTTCTTATATTTAGGTCTTTGATCCATTTTGAGTTAATTCTTGTGTATTGTGTAAGGTAGGTGTCCTCTTTCATTAATTTGCATGTGGATATCCACTTCTCCCAGCACCATTTGTTGAAGAAACAATTCTTTCCTAATTGAGTGGACTTGGAAGCCCTGTCAAAGACCAATTGGCCATAAATGTGAGGGTCAATTTTTGAACTCTCATTTCTGTTCCATCTGTCAATATATCTATTCTCGTGCCAGTACTATGCTGTTTTGACCACTATAGTTTTGTAATGTGTTTTAAAGTCAGGAAGTGTGAGTCCTCCAACTTAATTATTCTTCTTCTAGATGATTTTGGCTGTTTGCATTTTTCTTATTCAATTGAATTCTGACTCTAATAGGAATTAAAGAGTAGAGTTTATTGAGGATACAGATAACTGGATTTTGCATTTATACTTTCAGTTACCCTTACTGATAATCTTCATTTCTTCACACTATTTCAAGCCACTATCTCCTGTCTCTTCCTTTCAACCTGCAAAACTCCCTTTAGTAATTCTTATAGGACTGGTCTTTTGTTGACCAATTCTCTCAGTTTCTGTTTGTGAATATTTTAAACTCTCCATCATTTTTGAAGGACAGTTTTGCCAGATAAAGAACTTTTGGCTGGCAATTTGTTTTCTTTCACTGCCTTGAATATATCATACCACTGCCTTCTCACCTCCATGGTTTCTGATGAAAAATCACCTTCACATTTTTTGAGGATCCCTTGTTTGTGATGAATTGCTTTTCTCTTACTGCTTTCCAAATCCTTTCTTTATTTTGGCATTTGACATTCTGATTAGTGTTTCTCTAGGAGTAGGTTGATTAGGATTTATTTGGTTTGGAGTATGTTGTGCTTTTTGGACATGTAAAAAAATAACTCTTTCATGAGAGTTGGGAAATTTTCAACCATTATTTCCTCAAATATTCTTTCTGTCCCTTTTGCTTTCTGTTCTCTCTCTGGCACATATGCTTTCGTGTTTCATGCTGTCACTGAAATTCATGAAAACTGCTCCATTTATTTTATTCTTTTCTCTGTTTTTTTCTTCTGACTGTGTGACTTTGATTGCCCTTTCTTCTAGTTCACTGATTCTTCCTTCTGCCTGTTGAAATATACTTGTTTTATGCCTCTAGTATATTTTTAATTTCTACCACTGTGCCTTTCAGTCCCATAATTTCTGTCATTACTTTTTATACCTTCACATTTTTCTTTATGCTCACATATTGTCTTAATAGCCTTTACCTCTTTGTGTATATTTTCCTTCAGCTCCTTGAATTGAATAGTTTTAGGAGATTTGTTTGAACTTCTTTGATTAGTTGTTCCAAATTCTGTGTCTCCTCTGAGGTTTTATTTTTTTCTCTTGACTAAGCCATATATTCTGGTTCCTTAGTATGGCTTGTAACTTTTTGACATTATCTAAGCATCTGATTATCTTGAAGAGATTACTCTGAATATTGGTTTCTCCCTCTTATCTAGGGTTTATTGCTGATTGGCTTTGTTTAACACAAACAAAAGCTTTTCTTTGACACTTGATCCAACTTATTCTGGACCTTTAGAATTGCCCAACTTTAACTCCTCGGGTTATCTCAGTTCTTTTTCATCTGATTCTTGCCTTAAATAGTTTAAAGATTACACTTTTTGTTAATTGTTTCACCTGCAGGAGAAAGCTTCCCTTCCTCTGCTCCTTATCTGTGAATCTTGATCTCTTCTATTGGTTTTTCTGCAAAATTTTCTCCCCAGCTCATATGATTTGTTTAAATTCTCTCCCTCATTCAGTGCCCTGTTTTCCTTACACTTTTCAGTTCTGGGAGGGTTCCTATCTTACCAAACTTCAGTTTAAGCCCCCACTCTTTTTGCATCTTTGAGATTTTTTGCCTCCCACTTCTTCCAAATTAGGTATTCTACCCCAGGGGGCCAGAAGGGGTCAGTACAGAAAGGTGGATCACTCCAGAAAAGTCTGCTTTGCATTTAGGTGGACCATGTGACAATAAATGGATTGGGTGAGTGCGCTCCTTGGCAGATGATTTTCTACTACAGTATCTCCCCCATGCCCAGGGCTCCTTTGTATGCAGCACTCATCAGTTGCTTGTGTTCCACCCTGGGTCTCTGTGGACTTGGTTCCCTGTGCCTGGATATGTGTGGGGTTCTAACTCACTGATATGTGTGGCTTGATAGTCTGTGTCCCTGGTGCAAGGGAAATATCCAAGCTGCTGCCTCTAAGGAACTTCCTCACTGTGCAGGACCTAGTGAGGGGGAGGGAAGAGGATTGTTGGTGGGTTTGGGATGGAAGTTTCCTACTTGATATTTTTCTCTTTCTTTGATTCAGTATTTGTGGATTCCTTCTCTAGCCTCTACCATCCTCCAGAGTTCTAAGCAAGAGGGATTTGTCCTTTCATTCATTGACTCTCTGGGGAGGTTTTCTCAGAGGATGTCTTACATTGCTATGTTGATGACATCACTCCTAGACAGTAATTTTTTTTTTTTTTCAAATTCTCCTTGCAAATATTTGGACAGTGAAACTTTCATTAGTGTCTTAGTTTCCATACAGCTAAACAAATACTATACAAAGGGCAGATTTAAACAAAAGGAATTTACTGGTTTACAGTTTTGAGGCTAGAAATCTAAAGTCAAGGTGTCAGCAAGGCATTATTTTCTCCCTGAAAACTTTGGCATTCCTCACTGTATGAGAAAGTGTCTTTTTCTTTCTCTTCCGAAATCTATTGACTTCCAGCTTCTGGCCATTACCATGGCTTCTTCTTCTGTGTTGAATTTCCTTTGCTTATAAGGATGTAAGTCATATGGGATTAAGGCCCACTCTCATTGGGCACAGCTTAACTAATAGCATCTTTAAAGGTCCTCTTTACAAATGGATTCACATTCACAAGACTGGGGGTGGGACCTGAACATGCCTTTTATCAGCACATGATTCAGTCCTCAACAGATAGCAAGGGGTATTTGTATCTCATAGCCATGGACGTTTATTATTCATCAAGTGTTTTAGTGCCTGTATATAAATCATCATTGTGTGATATAAAAATGTCTTTTAAATTACTAATGAGAGATTTAAAAAAGTCATATTTGGAGAATTAATTTTTAAACAAGAAAGGCATTTTTAAAAAATGTGTTAATCATGCATATGTAATTTGAATAAATTATCACTGAAAATCTCTTATCTCATTTCAGTGGTTAACACTTTGGGTTTATGAAAAAAATTAATTAAGGATGGTATGATAGTGCTTATTTATACTTAATACAAGATGAATATTATGGATTATTATTTGTGTATAAATTCTTTGCTTCAATTTCATTATCTTCTGCTTTCCTTCTTGTAAGAATATCTGCCAACATGGTAATTTTATTTAATTTTGTTTAGTAAAAATTTTATTTAGTTATTTATTTTAATTAGAAACATTATTTAATTATAATATGGAAATGAGTTGGAAAAATATTGGGAAATGTTAGGATAATACTAGTAATTAAAATAGGGAAACTATTAATAGAAATCACCATAACACTCAACTTCCATGCCACTTTATTAAACTGAAAGAATCTGTTCACTTTAAGTTTTGATAGATGGTATCATCAAATGAACTGCATAAGAACTATGAAACAGGAACACAACTTACCTAACATTATTGTTGATTTATATCCTCTTTAGGGTTTGTAATGGAGTCATTGGATATTTTGTTTATTTTTTTAATCAAGCTAATGAAGAACTAAAACCAAAATGAAGATTTTCTCAATCACAGTGGATTATATTTTTATTTATTGCAAATTGATAAACATTAACAATGTTCATGAATATATGTGTGACTGAGGTTTGGTTGCTATAGGCATGTATAACCATAAGCACTTACTATTTTTTTCAGAGGACCAAAATTAACATGCTTATTTTATCAAAGCCACATTAAATGGAGAAATAAAAATTAAAGTCTATGCTGAATTCGCTATTTTCACATCTTGAAATAAATCTTGTGGTCTTGTCAAATAAGCCATGTTTATGTGTAAATCTTTAAAAATAATGTGGCATGCATTCTGAAGAGGAAACATTTATTCTGAGCAATTCATTTCTATCTTTGATGTAGTTAAAAGCTAAAGGGCATGTGAAGAAAAAAAAGTTGTAACTTACCCTATATAACTTTCAGGCAGGGGAGATTCAAATGATAAATTATTTAAAAGGAATTAGAGAAGGCACTGCAGGGCTCTCATTGCTCATTAAGGATGAGTGCTTTTCAAATTCAGTTAAGTGATATTTCAACAGATTCTTTCTTCCATTAAAGTTTTATTTAGCCAGGAACATGGCATTGAAAAAATATTAAAGTATTTTTATCATATTCCATAAAAGACAATGATATTTCCTGATTAGTATTTCCTCCCTCATATCATACTGAAGCATTAACTTGACCTGCTTATATTAGCTTTATAAATAATTAAGCAGCTGATAAAAAGCAAGACCAATGGTGATCAACTTCCTTCCGATATTCTTAAAAGGAGATGCATTAAAAGATTTTATAATGTTCATGGTAAAAGGTGCTGTTTAAAAGAAATATTGGTTCATTACATAGTATTAAAAGAAAAACAAGCAAAGGCACTGAGAATGAAATGAGCAAATGGATTTAGATCAGGCTTTTCCTTTTCTCCAGCCAAAGAATTAACTCCCTACAGGAAAGATCTTGGAGGAAGAGACCTACCTTCAGTGATGTACTGATAATATCTAACAACCAGCCCTCCCATGAAAAGAAAGACATTTTTAAAAAGATTTGCAAGCTCTGATGTGTAGAAGTTTTTCTTGGTTTCAACACGGAAAGTACCCCCACCATGACTAATCTGAAGCTACCATTATGAAGTCACCAAACAAGGAGTCGGAAAGGTTTGCAAAGAAGCCCCCATAGAACACTATGAGTTGGCTCTAGCATTTGGTTATCTTCCAGTAACTGTGTTGGGGATCCTGTCCATCACAAAAACCATGCTCAAATCTTGGTCTCTGGTCCTTTGAGCATGAATCCATTTGAAAATTGCACCTTTTGAAGATGTTATTAAACATGTTCAAATTAAATCAGGGTGAGTTTTAATCCATATGACTAAAGGCCTGATAAACATAGGAAATTTAGACACAGTCCATAAAAACCAGAAACCAGAAAATCCAGAAAAAGTAGAAGCCAGAGAGGAGAGTGAGATATCCATGTGACAGGGGACTGCCATCTCCTGATGCTACCAATCTTACAGAAACCACAGCCTTTCTGAATCTTGACTTTGAAATCATGAGACAATAAACCCTTGTGTTTTAAGCCAACCCATCATGGTATTTGCCACACAGCTCTGGCAAACTAAGACAAACTGTAAGCTGTCATGATCAAAAGGAGTGAGATATGACCTACACAGTTCTAGGGGAGACTAAGAACAATAAGGGGAAAGAACCAAAATAAAGATTTCTACCTTTATGGGAAAACTCTTTCTAAGAGGAACAGCTCTCATCCATTGACTGATGAGGGATGCTGTATTAATATGTCAGCTCCATGGCCTCCAGTTTTTAGATAATGCTGAGCCATATGTTATCCCCTGACTGCCAGAATTCCCCAGAAATTTTCTGCTTCAGGAGCTCTCTGTGGTCACTTGCTTCTTTGCACCCTTTATCAATTGTTTTCCTTCCCAGTGAATCTCCAGCTCACCTTCCATGAGGGCCACTTGCACTCTCCTCCTTGTCCTCATGACTGCTTCTGAGATAACTCACAATAAGCCTCTTCATTCCCATCATTGATATGAGTCATCCTAGTCTCCTAGTTCTTGGAAGCTTTCCTAAGTATTGTAGGATTTTAGCAGCATCTCTGGTCTCTACCAACTAGGTTTCAGAAGCAGCCCTAACCCACATCCCAGTTATGACAACCAAAAAATGTCTCTGGGCATTGTTAATTGTGCCCTGGGGGACAAAATCACCCCTCTTTGAAATCAATTGCTCTATGCCTCTCGGAAATGCTCAGTTGCATTTATAACATTTAACCTTTCTCTAGAATTTATAAGGATAGCACTATTTGTTGGATTTGAGGGAACCATTAATTTATTTCTTCTTTTATTCTAGTAATAATAATAATAGCAATTATTATTGCTATTGTTGCTTTATGGTATTGACATTTGTTCTTAACTGCTTGCACTTTTCGTGAATGCCATTATAAATGGACTAAATATATTCATATTAAAATAATTTAGTATTGTCATATTAGGATTAATTTCTTATAAATTTAAAAAATTAGTCAAATATCAATCATAATTAATTAAAATACTAAATGGTATGGTTGAAAAGTACTAAATTTGCAGTTAAAATTCCAATATTTTAGGTCTGTCTTAGGCAATTTCTGGCTATAAGTCTTCTATTATTTCACCCAACTTCATTGAACATTAGTTTACTTTACCTGCTTATTCTGTTAAAAGCAAAATTAAACAAAAATATATTCTAAATAATTGCTTACTATCTAGAATTATGTAAAACTCTAAAAGCATATTAAAATATGAAACACAACTCACAAAACAAAAAACAAAAAAAAACAATGTTATTAACTCACACTGCAAAAAAATATTTAAACAATGCAAACCCTCCAACTAAAAGTTAAAATATTGAGCTAAATAATATTTGCTATTACTTATAGACTACTTATCTGTGCAGTGCACTCTGTCAAGTTTTTGTATGCTTCTGATTTTCAATTAATGCCCACAATTGTCTTGAGAAGTGCATGTTGTTATCATGTCCATTTTTATGATATAAAATCTCAAGGTATAAGGTGAACATTATTAAATCCATAAGTCTAGTACCTAGCAAAGAGCACACTGAACCAGGTTGGTCAGCTCCTGAGATCTAGGATAACATAATAAATGTCTTTAATTTCTTAATTTTGGACTATATAATATTTAAAGAAAAAATGAGTTTTGCAGTCATCACCTTTTTGATAATTAGAAATATTCCTAGTTCCACAAATTATAAATATGAGAGGCCATATCTTAATATCTAATTCATGTGGGAAAGAAAGGGGAGGGGAGAACAGAGAATTAATTTATTAAAGCCTACTGCTTTATATGAAGTATTTATTCTTCAGCTCAGAGTGCTATATTTTGAAATAAATAACTACAGGGAAATATAAAATGTACTCCTGTGAAAGGTATTTAATGACTATAACGGGGGGAGTGGTATCCCTTGAAAAATTTGTTTTCATTACCAAGAACCAACTTGGGGTGGGGAAAGAGAAATTAGATTGTATTATATTGTAGAAATGCAAGTTTAAATATGCGTATCAAATCCAAAAATGTCAATATTTAATCTTTCTAATCCTGTCATTTTGAATCAAAAAATGGAGTACTCTCTGTTATATTTACATAGAATAGTTATATAGCAATTAAAATTCTCATATTAGGCTGTTAATCTACTTAAAATTCATTAACTTGAAGACTAAATACTCACAGAGTAAGAAAGCTATATTTGACCAAGATGGCAAAAAATTAGTTTTGCAATAAAGGAAAACATGGGGAATTTTGGAAGTCAAAAATGAATATGCACATTTGGGGATAATATAAATTTGAGATGCAGACACAGATTAGAATTGCCAACCTGAGTCCTCCCTGAATACCTGACTCCCCAAAATCGTGAGATATGATAAAAAGTTTGTTTTTAAGGCACTAATTTCATACAATTGATTAAAAAGTGGATTTATTCTTTGAAATAAATAGTTTTATTTAAAATATGATATAATAGAAATATTTGCAAGTGTAATTTTAAGATAGAATTAATAAAATTTTTAATTAAATATAAGAAAACACTCATTATAATATATACATAAACATATTCTATATAAGATAAGATTCCAGTACTAAGTTATGAAGGAAAAGGTAAGATATAATTTTCTAAGCAAAGTTGTATAGTTGTTGGAGTAGCTAATTTATGTGGATTACATAATTTTTAGTATTTTTAAGTTTTTAGTCATTCTTGGTATTAGGGTTTAATACCAATCTAAATATTTCAAAGTAATAATTAGCTTCATTGAAAAGTGCATTTGCTACAGCTGAGGTTGAAATTGGAATCAGAGTAAGAAATCTTTTACTTTGTTGGCAACTTTGAAAAGCAAAGTCCCAAGAGCTGAGGGAAACCAGAAACCAATATTAGGAAATGTTTTTTAATCTTCTACCTCTATATTTCAGAGATAAGAATTTTCCTTGTAAACTCCCTGTAGAGAAATTAGGAACTACTCTTATTTTGTCTATAGCTATGAGTTGGGAATGTTTTTAGCACTTTAGTTATAATTATAATAATATCCATGCTTCTTACATCACATCTCAAATGAGAAACTACCAATATCAGTTAGATAATAAAATCCTACACTGATTATGAGATCGGCAGAGCAGGTGATGTTATTCCTGTTCTTTACATACAAGGAGCAGGAAGCTGAAATAGCTAAACAGACTTTCTAAGGAGATAATGAATATTTATTTTCTGATTCCCTAACACTTTTTTTCTCAGCATCCTAATAAAAGTATAATTCACTAAACTACAACTAATCAAAAGTCATTTATTTAACATGTCCTATAGAAGACAAGTTTGCTACTAGAGAAACAAGGATACATGAAATGGATTCCTCATCTTGAGGCACTCACAGTGAGGAAGATCTGTAGGACACATGAATGACCTATTATTATTATTATACCATGTGGTCAGTGGAATTTGATTTAATCATAGCTTTTACAATAAAGAAATCTATTTAGTAGTTTTTTCAAGTTATAACATTATTTATGTGTGTGTCTAATATGAGACTGATCTTTCTTGTTAAGGTATTATGAAGAACTGAATATTCATTATCAACTATCTAAAAATTAATAACTAAGTAAAATTTAACCAGAACTCATAATCATAGCATAAATATTTGCACTTTTACCAGGCAACCTATAGGATGGAAAGTTTGTCATATGTAATAACAGAAGTATACCATGACACATAAATCAATTTAAAATAATTACTTCAAAAAGCACAAAGGGGCACCAAAATTCAGGCAGCCTTTTACAGATCTATTCCAATAGAAGTAATTTTGTTAAAGTATCCCCTCACGTGTGTGTGTCTGTGCACGGATATTTGTAGATTTGTTTTTAAAAATTTATAACTACAGGACGTATTTTTTATTGAGATTGTTCACATACCATACAATTATCCAAAGATCCAAAGTGTGCAATCAATTGCCCTCAGTACCATCATACAGCTGTGCATCCATCACCACAATTAATTTTTTTCAATTTTTAGAACATTTTCATTACTCCAGAAAAGAAATAAAGGCAGAAGAAGGAGACCCAAATCCTCCCATACCCCAAGCCAACCCCCCTCCATTATGGATTCATAATTTTGGCATAGTACATTTGTTAATGTTGATGAAAGAATGCTAAAATGCTACTGACTGTAGTATATAGTTTGCAATAGGTATATTTTTTCCCTATATGACCCTTTATTATTAACTTCTAGTTATAGTGTCATAAATTTGTTCTGGTTCATGAAAGAGATTTCTACTATTTGTACAGTTAATCATGGACACCGCCCACCACAAGGTTCTCTGTTTTATACATTCCCATCTTTTAACCTCCAATTTTCCTTCTGGTGACATATGTGACTATGAGTTTCCCCTTTCCACCACATTCACACACCATTCATCACTGTTAGTTATTCTCACAATGTGCTACCATCACCTCTGCTCATTTCCAAACATTTCAGTTCAACCTAGTTGAATGTTCTGCTCATAATAAGCAACCGCTCCCCATTCTTTAGCCTCGTTCTATATCCTGGTAACTTATATTTCATGTCTATGAGTTTACATATTATAATTAGTTCATATCAGTGAGACTCTGCAATATTTGTCCTTTATGTGTCTGACTTAGTTCATTCAATATAGTGCCCTCAAGATTTCTTCATCAACCCATTTTTTAGGATGACTTTGTTCACACACCATACATTCTGTCCTAAGTAAACAATCGATGGTTCCCTGTATAGTCACTCATTTATGTATTCACCACCATCCACAAAGCAGGAGGAAGAGTCAAAGAAGGTAGAGAGATAAAAGAAAAAGAAAAAAGAAAGAGAAAAACAAAGTTGACAGCTAGGAAGCAACAAAAAGAAAGATAGCATTAAACTAAAGTAGAATGCAGAGTCAGACAACATTACCAATGCCAAGAGTCCCACATCCCTCACTTATGTCCCCCTCTTATATGCATTTAGCTTTGGTATATTGCCTTTATTACCTTAAAGGAAGCATAATACAATATTTCTGTTAATTATAGTCTCTAGTTTGCATTGATTGTATTTTTCCCCCAATACCTCCCTATTTTGAACACCTTGCAAGGTTGACATTCATTTGTTCTCCCTCATGAAAAAATATATTTGTGCATTTTATCACAATTGTTGAGCACTCTAGGTTTCACTGAGTTATACAGTTCCAGTCTTTGTCTTTTCTCTTTCTTTCTGGTATCCCACATGCTCCTAACTTTCCTCTTTCAATCATACTCACAGTCATCTTTGTTCAGTGTCCTTACATTGCCACACTACCATCACCCAAAATTGTTTTTCACACCTCTCACTCCTGAATTTTCCTATCTGTCTATTGTGCTCCCTTTAGTATTTCCTGTAGAGCAGGTATCTTGTTCACAAACTCTGTCATTGTCTGTCAGATAATATTTTAAACTCTCCCTCATATTTGAAGGACAGTTTTTGCTGGATATGGGATTCTTGGTTGGCAGTTTTTCTCTTTCAGATCTTAAATGTGTCACACCACTTCCTTCTTGCCTCCATGGTTTCTGCTCAGACATCCACATATAATCTTATCAAGCTTCCTTTGTATGTGATGGATCGCTTTTCTCCTGCTGCTTTCAGCAGTCTCTCTTTGTCTTTGACATTTGATAATCTGATTATTAAGTGTCTTGTTGTAGGTCTATTCAGGTCTATTCTGTTTGGGGTATGCTGTGTTTCTTGGATCTGTAATTTTATGTCTTTCATAAGAGATGAGAAATTTTCATTGATTATTTCCTCTATTATTGCTTCTGCCCCTTTTCCCTTGTCTTCTCCTTCTGAGACACCCATGACATGGACATTCCTATGTTCAGTATTGCCATTCAGTTCCCTGAGACATTGCTCATATTTTTCCATTCTTTTCCATATCTTCTCTTTTGTGTGTAGGTTTTCAGATGCCTTGTTCTCCAGTTCCTGAGTGTTTTCTTCTGCCTCTTGAGATCTGCTGCTGTATGTCTCCATTGTGTCTTTCATATCTTGTGCTGTCCCTTTCATTTCTATAGATTCTGCCAGTTGTTTGTTTTGAATTTTTGCTTTCTACCTTATGTATACCCAGTGTTTTCTTTATAGCCTTCATGTCTTTTGCCATATCTCCCTAAACTTCTTAATTGATATAGCATTAGTTGTTTCAGTTCCTGTATTTCAGTTGAAGTGTAAGTTTTTTCCTTTGACTGGGTCATAACTTCATTTCTCTTAGTGTAGGTTGTAGTTTTCTGCTGTCTAGGCATCTGGTTTCCTTGGTTACCCCAATCAGGTTTTCCCAGATCAGAACGGGAAATAGTCAGTATCAGGTTTCCCTGAGGGTGTATCTTAGAAGATTGACATGCCCACTTTGCTTTTCCTAACCTGCCCAGCAGGTGGTGCCTGTCAGCCTTTAGCTCCTGACTGGTATAAGGATGTTTGGCCCATGGTTGTTTTCCCACAGGCTCTGGGATCTGGTTCTGAATGGCAGGTGGGTAGTAGAGCTGGGCACCACCTCTTTCCTCTTAGGGAAGATACTCCCCTAAGGAGTTTTCATTTGAATTTAAATGGGTTCTTTGTCTCTCTGACTCTGCTATCTCCACCCTTGTCTGGGTCAGAGTGCTGCAAACTGAAAATAGCTGAGCATTTATCCACTGCAGTGCACTGCGAACTGAAAATGGCTGAGGCTTTCTCCACTGAGCCACTCAGGTTGAGAGAGAGAAAAAGTGAGAGAAAGCCCCCTTTCAGGGCCAGCCCATGGTTCCCAGTTTCACCTGCTGGGCAGAGACAGCACCTGGTCCTCTGGGTTCCCCTCCTTGCACAGAGAAGTCCCCTGGCTCTTCAAGGTCAGTTGTCACTAAAAGCATCTGTCTTCTTGTTGGGGATTTGCAGCTTGCATTGAGCAGTCCACATTTGCCAATTAAAACCCCAGCTGCAGCTGGACTGAGGACTATTCTTTTGTTCAGAGAGTGCTGCTGTCTATTACAGCAAGGCTTTGCAGTTTGGGCTGCCATTGGGGAAGGGGGCTCCTGGCTCATGTCTGCAGTTTCTACTCACAGATTCTATGCTGCAATCTCAGACATTCCTTCCATTCAGGTTGGTGTACGATGTGTGCACAGTCAATGGTTGTCCCCCAGCAGTTATTCCAGATCATTTATTAGCTGTTCTTGGTTGTTTACTAGTTGCTCTGGGGGGACTAAATAACTTCCATTCCTCTCTATGCCACCATCTTCTTCCATCTCTACAGGACATTTTTATATCTAATTATCTTACCAATATAGTAACACAACACATGAATGCATATTTGAACATTCAACAGTTTCTCATCTTTAAGGCTTTGAGATATAGAAAGAAAATGAACTAAACTATAATGTAAATACTTTTTCAATAAATAGCATCATCAAATTTTTCTTAGAGTATTTATTTTCCTCTATAGTTTCAAAATATTTAAAAATTACAAGACATAAAGATTCACTGAGACCTTTCAATTCAAGACTTTGACTATCAAAGTATTTTAGTTAAATGTAAAGAATTTACTATCAGATAATGTCTCAGTGTACAAATTAGAATGATAAACAAAGATTACTAAATATTTTATAAAACCAAAAGCATCCAGGAAAAGGAAATTTAAAATTGACTCCTGGGAAGTAGAAAATTGATGGAAGAAAAGTGAAAAGAGTATTTGAGAAAAATTTTAAAACAGATGGGAGGAGAGAGAAAGGGACTTGGATAATGAAATCTCTCCACCTTTCAAAGCTGCATACTTACATGTATGTACAGGACAGAAACTCTTCACAATGTGCAACCTAACCTTAAGAACTGTCCTCTGTGGGATGGATTGCTGAATAACGGCAGCAATCTTACATTGAGTCCTTACAAACTCCAGCTCTTCCTGTTCTGTCTTCTTGCTGATATTATCTATGCCAGGTATTTTGGCTTATAGCTTTGATTATTATTGCATAAGTCTGATTTATTTATTCAGCAATCATATACAGAACACTCCTACATGATAATGCAGTGATGATATAAAAGTTCATGAAACATGAAAGTACTCAAGGAATTCACTATCTGCTGAGGGAGATGGGCAGCAAAACATAAAACTAAATTTTGGTTTCACAGATCTTAAAATAATCAAGGTAAAATGTTAACCAGAGGGTTAGCCACATGTTATTGGTATAGATATTGAAGAAAAATCAAATTGCTTTTTACAGACAGAGAAGGTCATTCCAAGAAGAAGAAATAGCATAATCAAGACTTTGGATATGTAGTGTCACCAGTGACCCCAAGTCCTGTTAGAACTTGGTGGTTCTGGAGCCAGACTGCTGGGTTGAAATCTGAGCTCTGGCATTTATTAATTATGTGACATTAAGCAAGTTACTTAACATCTTTGGTCTCAGTTATCTATAAAACTGGAATATAATAATATAATTATTATAAAATTACTTTTCTATAAAATTTAAAACCCAAGAAAAAGTATCTAAAATTTAGTGAATTGCGTCTCTAATTGGAATGCGTGCTGCATTTGGTTCATAGTGCTTGTCAGTGATGCCATCTTAAAGGGCATTTTTGAATTGGCTCAATTTTTATTTGCTTGACTAAATCATTTAATGTGATTCTTAAAGTACTATTTTGGCATCAAGACTTTCCAAGTGAATTATACCTTCCCGCAGTGCACTGCACTGAAATATCATTTCCCAGGCTCTTGACAGGAGATAACAGAAGGAAACCATCATGACACAGAATGTGGATGTTCACCAGAAGACAAAAAGCAAGATCAAAAAAAGAAGTATCAAAGACAGAAGGCAGAGATGTAAGAAATTCACAAAAAAACGAATAATGCTGCCATGTGTTAAAAGTTGCCATAAAATCAGAAAGACTTGGAGTATCTTTATTCAAATACATGACTGGCCTTGCTGTATGCATTCACACCCTTTATGATATAATATGCCTGGGGATTCTTTAGAGGGAAGATAACTGACTGGGGCTCTTTGTAGCTGGTTGAGTTCAAAGTTCTTCATGAAATACACCTGAGATCCTATTTCACTGATTGACTGTTAATGCACAATCTGCAGCTTTGACATTATATTAAAACTCCCTCTGAAACAACACTTTGATAGACTCTTATGAGAATATTGTCCATTATTCCATCATACAGAGATGACTTTTAGAATTTTTATGGTGCATATCCTTAAAAATTGGGATGACCTGCTGAATTAATCTCATACCAACCAGGTTAATAAAGACAGACAACTTGCACCTGGTATTCCAATCCCAAATGGTTCCCTCCAAAATAAATCACTTGATACTGGATCCAAAAAGATACATTTCTTGTTATGTTTCAATAAATGAGTAGTATACTGTTCTGATGGCATTTTGACTAATGTGAAAGAGAAATAAATTAAAGTTTATAAAAATAATTATTAGCAAATATATTCTGATGCCAGCCTAGTGTTCTGATGTTGCCAGTTTTGCCTCTACCTCCAGGAACTGGAGGTGAAGTGGATATTGACTCACCACTAAAGACAGAAACAAGTGGATTGTCACTCATGAAACACATCTTTCACCAAGCTGAATGTTATATTTACCTCTCCTTAAAATGATATTTATTATATCTTGACTCTGGCCTCTTAACTCGGGTGTTCCAGGATGTATCTTGTCAGTATGTGTCTAATGGATAGAAACATATCCTGAGAACTATATTTGAAGGTCATTCAGGATTTCCATTTCCAGTTTAAAATATTTTCACTCTGTCATGTTAAATTACAAGGTGGTTTAATGTGCTTTCTATGCTCTCTTCCCATTTCGATTTCTGTTAAGTGAAAATAATACAATGGGGAAGTTGATTATTTGACTCAGTTTAACACTCCCTATGTATCTTACTTCAGCTTCTTTTGGAAGTAAGGAGTAATAAAAGAAAAGATAGAGAATATGTCAACTTAATTTTGCTTTGTATAAGGTTGTGGTATATAGGTTAGATAAATTCATGAACAATGAGTGAAAATAGAAACATACATTTTTCCCTAGCAGCCTAAAATGAAGGGATATAATCTTGCAACTCTCTTTTGGATTATTTCAAGGTTCCATGACGAGGTAAGTTCACTCACTGCAGGGAGAGAATGAGCTTAGTTTGTTGTCATTTTCCTCCATTAGCCCAAGATAGTATATTAATCCTAGATTTTGCACAAGTATGTTTATCAATAATAAGCCCACTTTCTTAAAAATGCACCCACAGCCCCTTCAATGTTAGACAGGGACTCTTAGTTCTTTATTAAAGAATGCATGAAAGTTTCGGGGATATAGCATAATTATATAAATTCACTTTAAAGTAATTACATAAATTCACTCTGAAGTAAGGCCACAAAGTTAATATTTTTATGAATTTAACTTAGCATAAGTTAACTTAATATAAAGAGTAAATTAAATGAAGATATATGTGTGCAAAGTAATTAATGTTTTAGTTACTTAGTTTCTTGTACATTTAAAAATGTGTTCTGTTCTTGTCGGGCAGAGTGCTCTATAATTGTCAGTAAGGTCAGTTAGGTTGACATTGTTCAGGTCTTCAACATCCTCACTGATTTCATCTTTACTTGTTTTATAGCTTATGGTGAGAAGGCTCGTAAATCTCCATCTGTACTTGTTACTTTGTCTGGTTTCTGTTGCAGCTCCATTCGTGTTTGTTCCAAGTTTCTGAAGCATCATTTAAGGTGTGTACATATATTGGATTACCATATCTGATTTTATGAATTGACCCTTTATCCATATTAAATTTGCCTCTTCATCCCTAGTAAAGTTGTCACTTTGAAATGTACATTTTCTGATATCAAAAATAGTCATTCTCACTTTTTTTTAATAGTCTTTTCATGGTGTATCTTTTCAAATCCTTTTACTTTTTACCTATTTCTGCTCTTTATATTTATTGTGGATGTCTTATGAACAATATATATTTATATGTTGCTTTTCTTCCAATCTAACAATCTCAGACTTTTAATTGAGACTTTTAAGTCATTTATATTTCATGTGATTATTGATATAGTTGACTGTATATTTACCATTTTGTTATTTATTTCTTGTCTCATCTGTTTTGTTCTTTTTTGTTGTTTATCTTTCTTTTAAAATAAGTAGTTTTTACAGTTCAACTTATTTCCTTTTATACTGTATTACCTATAACTCTTGTTTATCTTTTCCAGACTATTTCTCATCACTTTTAACACACAGATTCTTAAGTAACATGTCTATTTATTGGGATGCAGTGTAAAAAAAGAAAAGGAAATGAGTGTCAGCAATTACCTGTGCCCTCTAATATCCCCACTTGATTCCAAAGCAGGCTAGCCTTGTTTATAATCTCTCCTTAAATACAAGAGAATAGAATGATGACTCTTGGACTTATATTAGGACTTTTTGTTCTATTTTCCTTAAGAAAGGGATGTGGCCTTATAAAGAGAAAAGACAAACTGAGTCTCAAGAATTCACATATACAAAAAGGAAAAGAAAAATATATTTTGGCAAAGTTGGCCTCTCTGCCATGGGTCTGGTATTCATTTCCCTTCTCTCACTTTCTTCGGTCTTCTGCTTGGGCTTTGCTCTTGCCCACAACTCCTTCACCCCCACCCCACCACCCCTGCCCATTCCTCTTCAAATTTTCACCACATTGGAAGCAAGGATTGCAAGTGACTGGGTCTGCAGATATCACAATCCAACTACTTAGTATCAGGCTGAATCAATATGAGCCTCATTTATTTCCTTTTTTGTATCCTTATTTATGTTAATGATGCTTATAGTTAATACTTACATATGCTAAGTTCTCTCACTTTCTGATGACCAAAGAAGAAAATTCTTATAATTTCTTCTCTATATTGGACTTAAATAAAGCCCACTTTACAAACTTAGAAATTGTTGATGGCTGTGCCTCTAATTCAAGTGTTCCCAATATGAAGTGTCCTTTTACCAGCCAGTGTACCATGCTGATTCTCTTTAAGAAAATCAGTAACTAGGGAGATAATTATTCCTATTCTTTTCTTTTCATACCCAAATTTATGCATCAAATCACTTCAGAACAAATGCAGTGTGGCTATTTTTCTCTTACCTGGGTCTAAATTGAGTTTAAGAGAAGACATTAAAAACAGAGAACAAGAAACTTACATTATTGTATATTTGTAAAAGAACACTGTTTTTAAAAATATGCCTGTTGTTTGTTCATGCTGTTAAAATAATATACTTTCTCTCTTTCTAAATTTTCCCCCAAGGAAATATTACATGTAATAATTTCTAAAATATGTTCCATTGACAAAGAGGAAGGTTAAGATCAGGGTTGGGGTAGCTAGAATTGAATCTGGTTCTATTTAGGCCAGAAACTTTAATATTTACCGAAGCAAATTCCAATAAAATACTCAGTTTGAAATAACATTAAGTTGAAGTGGTAACTTTTTGAACTGTGCTATTTTTTATAAAATTTATGCTTTAAAAAGCTCTGTGCATATCCAAATCATTCTTCCCTTTATCTTGTTTCTTCTCTATTTTTTCTATTACTTCACATTCAAATGAGAGTATTTTTCTTTATAAAATTTGAGTGGATACTTGTAAAGTTTGAAATTAAAATCTTGTGAAGGAGAATGGCTTTCAAAAGGACAAAGGCTTAGATATTATTGCATTTGGAAGATTAAATTATTCTTTTCATTACTGTTTTCATACTTACAAACAAATAATTTGCATACTGACCAGTAAATTTGTACTTATAACAATCTAGCCCTTTTTATATGAAATTGCATGATTTATATATGAAGCAAATGAACAAACATCTAAAAATAGATATTTATAAATTCAAATAAAATAAACAAGATGGTATGAAATGTGGTACTGAAACAGAAGTATTGAAGCACAAGAAGATAAAATGAGATTAAGTTATTTTTTCCTAGAATCAAGCAGCAAATTATTGAAACAAGTAATGTTACAATATAGCGTAACAAAATTTGCTTCACTTCTCAGTATGTTTTTCAGAAATACATAATAGACATGTGAAGCAACAAATGAATCAAAATATTATCTGGTATTAGAGATAAGTTTTGGGGGGTCCTTTTAGTATTTTTCTACAAGATTTCTTCTCTAAGTGACTTGAAAAGGAACATTTATCATTAGCTTCGTACCCCAATTTTGGAGCTTTCCACTTTTGTGATTTCTTACTAATAGTATAGTGAATACTTATTTATTCATGATATAACAGAGCATTTGACATAATCAATGACTTTATCCTTCTTAATATATTTTTTGCCTTGACTAACAGGACACTGCTCTTTTATATTTTCCCCCGATCTCACTATTTGCTTCGTGTAAGTACTCCAAAATTCAAACAATCAGTTCTTGCTTGAGCTCATTTCTTGACTGCAATACCTACCTAAATACAGAAAGTACCAACTAACATCTCAATAGCCCTCTCATTCTCACTCTAGAACTACAACTTCATTGGGCATATAGTTTGCCTTTCAAAACATGTCTCTCCAATTTATAGGCCTCTATTACTATATTTTAAGCTTCTCCATCTGGATGTAAATTAGTATCATGAGTTTTAAGTTTTGTTTACAATGTTTTGTTTGGGTTTAATTTTTTAATGGCAGCAGCAATATCTGGTACAATTTTTTTAATTAATCAGGGTGATGGTAGCTGCTGTAACAAATAAACCTCAGCATGTTTGTGGTTTACGTAACGAAAGTGTCTTTCTCAGTCAGTCTGTTCTCAGTCTCATTAGGGTGTTACTGATTACTTTGTGGCTTTAGTTGATCATTTGGGCTGCTCCCAGCTGTGGTACTAGTCCCTAACTGATCAGTGATCTTCCAGCAAGCACTTCATTTCAAGGAAGATCATAAATTTTTGGTGGATAAAAGTCTTCATTTAACATGCTCTTTCTCAAATTTCCCTCATATAACTCTCTAGCTCCTTAACTAATACAGATTTCTTTACAGAATTTTTTAGTACTATTACTATGTTATATATATTTTTTGATCATTGTCTATTTTTCCCAAAAGGGTGTGCATTTGATTTGGCAGATGTATTATCTCTTAATCATCTTTATCCCGACATCTAATCCAGCAGTCATCAAACCATAGATACTGGGGAAATATGGTCCACTACCTGTTTATAAGTAAAGTTTTATTGAACGTAGACATGCTCATTCACTGACATATTATTATGGCTGCTTTCTTGCTACAACAGCAGAGTTGAGTAGTTGTAACCAAGATGGTATGCTGTGCAACACTAAAATATTTATTATCTGGTTGTTTACAGAAAAAAGGTTTGTCAATCTGATTTAAAACAATGCATAGAGTAGACATCTAATATTGTTTTTGGAATGAAAAAAGTAACATATCATGAAATTACATTGGAAGAAAATTCCATCCATTATTTATTTATCTTCCTAAATAGCGTATACTAACATCAAAATAATTTTAAACCACAGATCGGTTGAACAACAGGTCCATATTCAAAGACAGTGATGGAACAAAGGGCAAACATTTCACAGCCTGCATCATGGTCATAGGGCAGAGTTGACCAAAGGAGTTTGGGGCCAGGGATCAAGGTAAGACTCCATAATGCAAGCCACATCGAAGTCTTTTGGTCAGGCAACTGCAAAAGATGTTAAACAGTTTGAATCCAGAGGCAAAGGAATGGATGCATTGAAGCACAGGAAAAAGGTCAGCCAAAGGGGAGGGGTTAATAAAGGAATACCTATGAGAGAATATTTAAGTAGCAATTTGATTTCATAAACCTGGTCACAGAGACATTAACCCAAACTAGATAAATTCCAAGTTTCTGTGGCAGAGATAGAGCTCCTATCTTTTCTGACCAGATTGTGAATCTTCCTGTATTTAGATTTAGTGGTCTTGCACTTGTCTGTACTTGGTAGTTCTGCTATGTGTTTTTTTTTTATTACACACCCTCACACACATGCCTATACAAAATTATGAAATTTGTATGATATCCTTAAAAGTAGAAACATTAATATAAAAACCACCCAGGCAATGCAAACTGGAATAAACAATATTTAATATTTTCCAAATTAAAAAAAATGTTTTAGATGAACACATGACAAGTACTATTGAACTACCGGGGGCAATCCCCTATTCCTATGTGGGTGTCCGCTAATCTGTAACCTTTCTGTTCATGTTTTTATTCATACACTGTTATATGTATCTATTTAAACAAACTTTTTTACTATTTTGATTATAACTAATTTTATATGTGTGATGATATACTACTATGAATTTCATTGTGCAAATTTACTTATTTTTATTCTAAAACTTATTTTTATTATAAAACTTATTTTTATTATAAAAACTCTGGATTTATTAATGTTAGCATATTTCATCTCACCAGGATTACTCATTTTAACTTTAAACAGTACTCTATGTTTTCCTATTTAACTGTGCATCTATTTTTTTATTAATTGATATTTAGATTCTAATAACATTTTAGGCAGTAAAAACAATGCTCTAAGGAACATTCTTATTCATGCTACATTGTGCATAAATCTGAAGATGTTTCTAAGATACACATCTAGAGAGAACTGTTGATCCAGAAGTATGCACATATTTACGTTTATCAAAAATTTCGGATTCCAATTCAAATTATTTACAACATTTTATCTCCCTCTTCAGTTCAGGAGAGTTGCTGTTTCTCCATATTCTTACCAATGTTTTGTATTGACAAATATATATTTTTGAAAATCTGATATGAAAAGGTACCTCATTTTGATTTTTCTATTGTTCAGGAAATTCAAAAAGTTTTACTCTAGTTTTTGAGTTTGGAAAACTTTTTTTACAAATTAGTTATCCATTTCCTTTTGCACTGTCTCTTGTGCTGTTTTCTGCTTTGTTTCTTATTGATATCCATTAATACTGTTAAACTTTTAAATTTTAATTTTTAATAGTGATCACATACCCAATGCACTTTTCAACTATTTCTTATGGTTTGTATATTCACTTGGGTTTTCCATGTAGACTAGACTATTTTCCCTAAAAATATTTTTTTCTTATCTATATCTGTTTTTATTTTTAAATTTATAAAACATATCCTTGCCTTGACTACTGTCTCCTCATGGCTTTAATGGGAACTGTATTAAACATTAATGAAAATGAATGGTATTTGCTAAGGGTTACATATAGAAAAGAGCAATTGGGTAAAGAATTTCTACCCTTTTTTGTTAATCTTAGAATAATTTCACCAGCACCAGAAAACCCTAGCCCCACAACCCTGCATATCTTTCTTTTGATAGAATCCCAGTTTCAATTTCCTTTTAAAATTACGTGCAAAAAACCCTTGTTCATATGATTTCACAGGCAATGATTCATTACTTTGTCATGTATTAATGAATTCATTTACCCATTATTGTTTCTTCCTATTTGCTTCTGTTCTCTGCTTGAGAATAACACTGTTTAATAATTCATCTAGTGAGGAAATGACTGTGGGTAGATATACCTTCTCTGTCTTTGTATATCTGAGAATGGGTTTATTTTGCCTAGAGCAAATCCAATTTCTGATTCTTATATTTCTTCATGTAATTCAGGCTTGCGACTTTATCTTGTGTGCATTTCTATATGAATTGGTTTTCAGTCGCTTTTCTCTTTTTTATCTTCCACGGTTCTTGTCTGTTATCTTGAGGACTGGATTCACTGGGAGCATCATGGATTCACTGGGAGCATCATGGTGTCCAGTTAAATACCAGATCCTCAGATACCATGCCCTCAGAAATCCAGTCCCTGAGTCTGTATGTACTTGACTTAAATCTAATAGTGAGGCTGTGCCTCTGAGCTCGATCTTCCTTAGGCAATATGCTTCCAGAAGCCGTCCCCAGACATCAGAAAGAAACAGGTCTTGTCGTACTCTTCGTGAACCAGACAGCCACCTCTTCCCTGCATATTCACTTTGGCTGAAGTCCCAATTTCCCCACAGAGAACATTTAGTCTCAAACGCCTCAAAAGGAAAGATTCACCTTCCCTGACTTGCTTCTAGACCCTGAAGCCAGAAGATCTGCAGTCTCGGCCCTTTCAGATATTTCTGTACATGTGACCTGTTCCACAAGCCTATTTGCCTTGTTTTTGAGTCTGCCTATTACCATTATATTTCTTTTCATGTATTTTATATTTGCAGAAAAAGTATGTGCTTCAAATCATATAATTATAGTGTTTCTTTAAAACGTTCTCTACATGTGGACTTGTCTGAATTTTTTTCTAAAAGCTAGAAACGTCCTTCACAGACAAGTTGTACATCAAGCACACATATACTCACAAAATTCTGTATGGCATATAAAGGTTTCATAACATAGACTAATTATATAAAATTAATCAAAACAAATAACTCATATTAACTACCACCAGCAGAATAATTATGGATGCACACCTGGTACCCAGTCCAGGATAATAAATGCCTATGCTATACAAAAGCTAATAAAAGGAGGAGGTAAAGAATTGTAATCCAAGTCATGAATTTGGATATATATGCATTTGCCTCCTGTTCTTGCATTTTAATTCATTATTTTATAATATGCTGAAGAGGATGTATGAATTATATAGAAAACATAAATGTGATTATAAAGCAAATAAAATGCTAATTTGGTAATAGAATTTTCTTGTGTAATTTCTCCTATTGTAATACCTGAACTACAACTTTTCAGAGTCCTTCTGTATCTGACGAGGCCTTTGCTTGACTTGGTAATAGATCTTGGATTGCTTTGGGTAGTCTGCAAAAGCTATTCTCATTTTTTTTTTTTTTTAAGTTTACACAGCTGCAAGTTCATCCACTTACTCATAAATTCATTAATTCAGTGGCAATTTATTTAACATATACGATAAACCAGGCACTGGGAATACAGATGTTGACACAGTAAATAAAATTCCTGCTAGGGTAGCACTTATACACTCATATAGCAGAAAAACATATACAAACATACAACTGCACACACACACACATGCATATAAATATAAAATAAGTCAGACTGGAATAAATTTTATGAAGTACAGTAAGGGATGTGATGTTACCATGCAATTGTCAGGCAAGGGCTCTTGGATAGACATTTACAGGGCACATTTGCTTTAGGTATAGATGCTAGAGGCATCAAATTCCTCTGTTGCTCTTTTGTTGTTGCCGTTGTTGTTGTGTGTGTGTGTGTGTTTAACTCTCTGTTTATTTTTGGGCTTCCCTAAGTACTCCTCAGACAGAGTCTGCATCTTGAAGCTCCTTGTGCTGTAATCTACTGCTAATATACAAGAATCTTATAGATAGAAGCTCCTTGTGCTGTAGTCCACTGCTAATATACAAGAATCTTATAGATAGAGTGTAAGGTGTGGGAAAGGGAAAATGTTCACTAATCTTATTATTAAATCTAAGTGCTTGCCTGCCTCTGCTTCATGTCCTCTTTCCTTCCCATCCATCCTTAGGAGAGACAGAAAGGCTGGAGCAGGCTGGATTGAGAAGAATGCCAGTCCCCAGGAAGGATAAGGCTCTGGTATACAACCTTTTCCCTTAATAGTAAACTTTTGTTGTGGGAATCACACTGGGATCATTTCACAGTGTTACATTTTCCCTCCTTATGACAGAGCTATGAGGGGATCATTCTTGGCTCCCTGATACGAGAACATGTGAGATTTCTAGATGTAAATGTCACAAATATGTGTGTCCCTCATGAGACTGTGACACCCAGGAGATTCTCTTTCTCATATTAGTCCATAGTCAGCCACCAGTTATAATTTAAATATTCCTATCGGTTTATTGCCCAGTGGTTTCTGCTCCTTAGCAGATCTCAACTAGGATTCTCTTGATTTGCCAGTCTCTCCAGATTTCAGGGTGACCTTTTGCTCTACAAACTCAGTTTGATGATGGGTCTAAGCAAACTTGTTGGTTTTCAGTTTGTTCAAGTTTTTCTTTATTGTGAGGAGAGGAGTGACATCTGAACTCTTTACATGTTGGAGCTGAAAGTGGAATTATGAGCAATCTTTTTGAAATAAATATCTATAATAAGCTAAGCTTTATAAAATTGAGTTAGCCATTCAATTCCTTTTTGAATTATGCCACCTAGACACAGATAAGATAAATGACTCTCCCAAATAGTCATCAGTAGCAAAAACCAATAAATCTCAAGTCTCCATATTCAAGGTTTAGTACCCTTAGGTTTCTTTGTTTACACCAAATGATCTATAATTAACTGCCTCACCTAGAAGTCATGTGTGTTCAGTGTTACTCCATGTATCAATCATTATCTCTAGTTGTAGTAGCAGAATATATGCTTCTAAGTCTCCTTCTCAGCTGTTTTCGAAGTACATTTATTTATTCTGGAAGAAATTTTGGTCAATACAGTCAGTAGAGGCTTTATACATACTTTCCATCTTCATGTTTGACATTATCTTTGCTCAGCAAACTTAAAAGTTACGGCTATTTATGAGCCAGGAATTGGGAATATTCTTATAAGTGTTGCTACCAAGGAAAAATGGAAAGGGGATATTAATGTTATATACTAAACTAGCATTATGCATTTCTCACTTTAGTGCAATAATGTAACTCCCCATTTCTCAAAGGCTCAAGAATATCATGCTCTCAATTTTATTATATTCATCATTGCATTCCAAACTATACTGAGCAGCAGCCTTTTTTCACCTCATCAGAGTGATTGGTCAAAGTGTCCAAAATTTACAGCATAACTTTTGTTTCCGACATGTCAATTAACATTTTCTGCAAGTCTTTCTTAAATGCTTCCCTGCTTGTCTAACGTGTATATATGTGTACGCAGATTTACATATAGGCTACTCTAGAAATATTTGTAAATTTAGCATAAACACAAGATATTATATTTGTTCATATATTTAATTGTAAAAATTAACATCAGCTTTATTCTCAAATTTATCATTTAATGATGCCCTTTATCAGCTTCTTAAGAAAGCAACCTGTACTTGTCCATGACAAAATGGTAAAAACAGATTCAAGCAACATCTTGTCTCTTGTCTTGTGATAATTGTAATTGTACATTCTTTTAATTATGAAAGTAATATTAGATTTTATACAAGGAAGGTAACATGTACATGTGAGAAAAATATCCACCTCACTGCAGTACTCATGGTTTTGACATCTATTCCCTATATCTTCCATTTATATCACAGTTAGTTGACTACTCATAGTCATTACTTCTTTTTAATTAGTCCCACTATATTTCACCCATTTTCTAATTTCAGCCACTCTTTTCTGTTCATCATATTAAGAGTCTCATTTTAGTCTCAAGGCCCATTTGCTTTCTTCTTTAAAGCTCATTAGCATTTTGCTAAAATTTCTTTCAGTATTCTTAACATGTACCTTCCCTTCTGTATTAATTGTTGGTGATTTGAACATTCTTGTTAATAATTCTTCAAATAATCAGGACTCTTTAGTCCTTGACCTGTTAAATTGTGATAAATCTCTTTTCCACTGTCCAGAAGTCAATCACAATCAATTAACCTCACCACAAACAGCTGTAACTACTCCATTACATCAGTATTAATTATTCCACAAACTACTATCTCCTATTTTTACATTTCAAATGTCCAATATCTGGCCCCAACAATCTCTGGATCTCTACAGAACAGGGTTTTCAAATGTAGAAACAAATAGAAAAACAAAATGGGACAGCTAATTATCTTTGAATTTCATATAAACAACAAATATTTGGACATATGGGAAAAAAAGTCATTGTTTATCTGAAATTCAAATTTAACTGGGAGTCCTTTATTTCATCTGCCATCCTTATTTCAGAATCAAGAAACCACCAGCTTTTCATCAGCCAAACCCCTGCCCCATCCCCTCATCTCTGTTTATCCATCATAAATTCCATTGTCTATAATCAAATTCATTGCCTGGAAAACCCATTCAGTTCCATGACCTTGTGTCATTTCTCAGTGCCTGAGGCACAAAACCTCAACCCTGATGAATCCAACTCCCCACACTTTCTTAAGCTACAGAACTGAATATGCCCAAAGATAAGCATCTGCTTCATAGCCCTAGCCACATGTGTACCCTTGATGCACACAGAAAGCATACACTACTTCCATGATCTAATTACCCTTACACTTCCCATACTGCCCCCTAATCCTCATTCCCAGCTAATTTTCTTGCTTCCCACATCTTAGTTTGCCAGAGCTGCTATGACAAATAACATACAATGGGTTGGCTTAAACAACTAGATTTTATGAGCTCACAGTTTGGAGGATAGAAGTTTGAAGTCAAGATGTTGAGAAGGACATGCTTTCTCCTGGAATTGTAGCATACTGGTGATAGCAATGAACTTGGGCCGCTTCTGTGGCTTTCTCTGTGTTCTGTGTTCTCTTATAAATCTTCCGGTAATATGGATTAAGACACTCCCTTATTCAATTTGACCACACATTAATTCCTATAGGAATACCAATTATGATTTGCATAAGACTTCTGTCAGGCACATGATCCAATCCCTAATATCATGTTTCACTGAGTGAGCAAAAGAAATAAGAAGAAAATTTCTACAAAGTCACTTCATATCACATACTCACAAACCTGCCTCTGTGCCTTTATATTCTACCTTTACATTTTTTATTATGGCTAGATTGTGCATATTTCTATTAATAGATTATTCGTTTGTACTCTATATCTCATCTCTTCTTGCATTGAAAAGATACTGCTTCAGGAAATACATGTTTTCTCTCCTGATCATCCATTTTACTCCCTGTCTGTTGGATCATTCCTGTCATCACACAACACATTTTCATTTCTTCCAACATAGACACCACAAACTTCTTCTCCCCCTTTCCTCCTATATGCAACTATATTTTTCTGCTCCTTTTTTAAGAGCAAATGTTCTAAAACAGTTGTCTAGTATGTGCTGTCTCTATGTTTTCCCTTTCCATGCTCTTAAACTCATTTCAGTAAAGCATCCTCCCACATGCTGCTGTGATAGTGCTCTTTACAGAGTCACCAATGACATCCACTCTTCTAAGCCAATCATCAGTTACCAGCACATACATTTCTTGACCTCCAGCAACATTTGATACAGCTGATTACTCCTCAATCCTTGAAAAACTATCTTCACCTCATTTCCAGGACACCACCTCACCTGGTTTTTCTCTTGCCTCATTCCTAAATTCTTCCCAGTCTCTTCTGGTGGGTCTCATCTTTCTGACCACTTAACAATGGATGACTACATAGTTCATTCTTGAACTTTTTTTCTATCTATGTTCATTCCATTAGTGATCTCATTCATGTCATTTCTGAGAATTCTTAAGTAGAAGTATTTGGCTTCATGAGCAAGTCCAGAAATGTTTATCCAACTGGTTAATTGACATCTCCTCTTAGATTTATAGTAAACATTTCATACTTAACATTTCTAAAATTCAAAATCTTATTATATACTTCCATGTACCTGATCTTCAAAACTGCACTTTACATCATGCTGCCATCTCAGTTAATGCAAACTCTATCATTCCAGTTACTTGGGCTAACATTTTTGGAGCTAAACTATATCTAAATCCTCAGAAAAGTCTCTTGGATACTCTGTCAAAACATATTCTTGAATCAGAATCAGCTCACTTCTCATACCTCTAAAGCTACTGTCCTGGAATAAGAAAACAATATCTCTTGATTTGATTATTATAATATCCTCTTAAATGGTTTCCCTGAGTCTAGCCTTGCCATCTATACCAAAGGCATCTTGGAAAAACAAAACCATAATCACAGCTTTGCTCCAAAGCCATAAATGGCTGCTACTCTTCCTCAGAGAAAAAACTGATATCACTACAGTGGGGTATAAGACTCCAAAGAATCTACATCCCCTCCTTGGAGCTAGTCCCCACTATTTCTCTCAGTTCATTTCACTTTTACCACAGAATTCTTTGTTATTCCTTAAGACTATTATACATGACCCTTCCTCAAGAGTCCCCACTGCTCATAATCATCTTCCTGTAGCTATCTCCATTTCTGCCTCAGGGGTCACCTTCCCTGACCACCCGATTTAAAATTATATCTCTGTCCCACACAACCTATTCCCTTTCCCCATCTGTGAGCAGCCACCTTCCGGATTTGGCCTAGTTGTTAAGCTGCAGCCTGCCCTTGAGTTCCCCCCGCCCATCGAGTGGTGTCAAGATGGCGCCCACATCCTGCTTCCGCCTTTCGATGTATGTAACCACCCGCTGTATTCACCAATCATGCTTGTGTGCGTGGCGTTAGCCCATTGGATATACGTAAGGTTTATAAGAAAGTTCCCGGGCAGAGCTCGGAGAGACAGCCCACAAGGAGCCGTACCTGACGGCCGCATCGAGGTTGTTCTCCCCCGAGGTGTCTCGCCCCGGGTGGAACCTGTAAAGATGATGATTGCCTAGTCCCATTAAAAGTTTATCTGCTTTACCACCGCGAGTCCTGAGTGATCACAAGTGCTCCGGGTAAGACGTTGTCCGCACCCTCTCTCCCCTTATTTCTCTGGTCCCCATCGCCGGCCGACCGAGGACTCGAGGCGGGGCGGAGAGAGCGCCGGACAAGTGGTGGCCCGTACGGGGAACCTCATTCGCGTTCCCCTCGACCCGACGGAGACGTGCTCCCGGGATCCGTGGCTTGACTTCCGCGACTGATCACCGCGAGAAGGTAAGCACCCCCTTTCCATACGAGGACTAGGGCCCGTGGGCGTTCAGGTAGCCCCGGGGACTCGGAAGAGCTCTCCGAGTGATTAAGAGATAGTGCCGACTGCAAGCATGGGGCAGTCTGGGAGTTCACCCCTATTGACCCCCTTAAAGACCCTTTTGAAACAGTGGGGTATCTCAGTTAAGAGAAGCTCTCTCCAGCGATTTTTTGATGATGTGGCCACTTTTGCCCCCTGGTTTCCCTGCTCTGGCAGCCTCAACCTGCCCTCTTGGATGAAACTTGGCCGTGATATAGACCGAGCGCGCCAAACGGGCATTTGTCTGGACCCAGTCCTGGTCCTTATATGGGAGACTGTTCGTGCTGTACTTGAGCTGGAATCGGCCATGGGCCTAACTACGCCCACCGCCTTGTTGCAGGCGCGAAGGGCAAGCCGCCGGAGTCGAGTGCTAGTTCTGATAATTCTGACTCAGAATCTGAGAGTGAGGCAGACGAAGGGCCGGAAGCGCCTCCGCTGATTGATCTAGAGGGACCTCCTGTTTCACCCACGCAGCCCTCCGCCCCACCACCAACGGCTGCTGCGCCCCTGAGGATGCACCTGCATCCGGTGGACGGTTTCAGCGGTTCTGTAAAGGGCCCGTATAGAGAGCTCCCTCTAGCGGTCATGCCGAGTAGATACCCTGGCCCTCCCGTGCAATGCCCAGAATCCCCACCCGATTACGCGGATCCTCCGCACCCTTCACCCAATAGGAGGCATTTTTGGAGGTGGAGCCTTTTCACCACATTCAGACCTTTTGGCGTTCTGGGCGGCTACCGACCGCTGCTCAATGAACCCGAACCAGCCTCCGAGATGTTCCCAGTCATTATCAATCAGCAAGCTCGTAATCATGAACCCTATGATTACAAGCTCTTGAAGGAGCTGAGGCAAGCCGTCCATCAGTACGGCCCTAACGCCCCTTACACCCTGAATATGGTTGAAAACCTCTCCGCCCTAAATCATACACCTGCAGATATCCTTCAGCTGGCTCGCTCTTGCTTGCCTCCTGGCAGGTTTATCGATTGGAAGGCGTGGTTTGAGGAGTTAGCTGAGGAACAAGCCGCAAGAAACGCTGTGGCAAGGCACGGCGGGTGGAATGCGGATATGCTTTTAGGGAAAGGTGCTCACGCCCAGAATCAGACAGGATACCCCCAGGAGGTTTATGCCCAAATTTTTCGCTGTTTCATAGGGGCTTGGAAAAAATTGACAGGGGAAGGAGAGGCGCAGGCTTCGCTTAGCGGCATACACCAGGGTCCCACAGAACCTTTTGTAGATTTTGTAGCGAAAATGCAGACTGCGGCTGAGAGGATTTTCTCAGATCCAATGGTTGCAGAAACTGTGGTTAAGCAGATGATTTTTGAGCAATGCAATAAGGAGTGCAAGGTTATCCTGGCACAGAATAAGGGAAAGAGCTTGACAGAGTGGGTTCGGCTTTGCAGGGACGCTGGCAGCCCGTTAACTAATGCGGGGCTGGCTGCTATGTTAGCCAGCTCCTTACAAGTAAACACAAAGGACCCCAGAGCTTTAGAGGTAAAGCCAAAAAGATGCTATGGCTGTGGCCAGCCCGGTCATTTTAAGAGAGACTGCCCCAATAAAGATCAACCGCCTGCCGTTCAGCACCTCCGCGGGCCACGTGCAGTCACTAGGCTGTGTGGCCGCTGCCACAAGGGGCCTCACCGCGCCGAGGACTGTAAGTCAGTCTTCAATGCGCAAGGAGTACGCCTTTCTGGTCGTCCTGAGCAAGATTCAAAAAACGGGCAGGGGGGGTCCACCCTTGCGGTGGGCCCCCAAACACACCAGCGGGCGATGCGGCTCCCATCCAGACCCGCGCATCTCCCGGATCAGCAGGATTGGACCTCTGTGCCACCTCCAGACTCGTACTAACCCCCGCCATGGGAGTCCAATTAGTGGGGACCTCCTTCAAGGGGCCCTTACCAGCAGGAACGGTGGGGCTCTTAATAGGGAGAGCATCCACAGCCCTAAAAGGGTTAACAGTTATACCAGGTATTGTAGACTCAGATTTCACAGGCCATGTCCAGGTTATGGTGCAGTCTCTGCAGGGCACTCTGGTCATTGCAGAGGGCGATAGGTTGGCACAGCTTCTGCTCTTGCCCAGCCTGCATTCAGTCTTTCCAAGCAAGCCAGGACAGAGGGGGAATAAAAGATTTGGGTCCTCCGGAGAAGTTTTTGAGGGTCTTCAGATGTCCCTAGAGTCTCGACCCATGCTGACTCTTAAAGTACAAGGCCGAGCCTTCCTAGGTCTGTTAGATACTGGAGCCAATAGGTCGATTATAAGACAGCAAGATTGGACCCCCGCTTGGCCAACGAACCAAGCGGAAGACACTCTCAGAGGGATCGGCCAAATCTCAACGCCCATGATGAGTGCCGTTACCCTCCACTGGGCGGATGAGGAAGGACACCAAGGCAGTTTCCAGCCTTATGTGCTGGCCCTGCCTGTTTCATTATGGGGAAGAGATATTCTAGCTCAGATGGACGTGACCTTAACCACTGGCTACTCTCCAACTTCTAAACAGTTGCTGAACAAAATGGGATATGTCCCGGGCAGGGGGCTGGGAGCCTCCTTGCAAGGGCGCGTGAAGCCCGTTCAGACTGACCCTAACCCCGGTAGACGAGGCTTGGGTTTTTCCTAGGGGCCACTGAGGGTGCATACCCGCCTACACCTATAAAGTTAACATGGAAAGTTAAGGCTCCAGTCTGGGTACCTCAGTGGCCCTTACCTCAGGAAAAACTTTCAGCATTGCATGCTTTGGTGTCAGATCAGTTGGAGAGGGGGCACATCGTCCCTTCCACGTCACCCTGGAACACCCCTATCTTCGTCATCAAAAAGAAATCAGGTGCGTGGAGGCTTTTACATGATTTGAGGGCCATAAATAGTTGCATGGAGCCTCTAGGACCTGTCCAGATGGGGTTGCCCCTTCTCTCAACTCTGCCGGAGTGGTGGCCTGTTGTCATCATGGACATTAGAGATTGCTTCTTTTCTGTCCCACTTCACCCCGAGGATACCTCAAAATTTGCTTTCACAGTGCCCTCCCTAAATCAGGGGGAACCCTGCCGTCGTTATGAATGGACAGTTCTGCCTCAGGGCATGGCTAATAGCCCTACTATGTGTCAGCTGTACGTGGCCGAAAAACTAGTCAGTACCCGTCAGCTTTTTCCCCATGTGAGGATCCTCCATTACATGGATGACATCCTGTTGACCCATGGAAAGGTAGACCTCCTCAAGACCGCATTAGCACATTTAATTCTAACACTCCGAGAGGCCAACTTAGTAGTGGCCCCGGAAAAAATACAAATGACCGAGCTTGTCACCTTTTTAGGAGCAAGACTCACCCCTACCCACATTTCACCCCAGAAGGTTACACTCAGAGTAGATAGGATTCATACCCTAAATGATATGCAGAAGCTTATGGGGGACATAACCTGGATCCGCCCGTATTTGAAATTACCCAATGCAGATTTAATGCCCTTATTCGAGTTGCTGAAAGGGGACCCGGATCTAGCTTCACCTCGACATCTCACCCCTGCGGCTAAGCAGTCGCTGTACCAAGTAGAGCGGGCGCTCAGCAATGCTGCATTAAAGAGAGTGAACCCCAGTGAGCCTTTTGATGTTTGCCTTCTACCGACAGAAGCACAACCCACCGCGGTGCTGTGGCAACAAGGACCATTACTCTGGGTCCACCCTGGAATTTCCCCAAAAAGGATCTTAGAACATTATCCCACTGCAGTCGCTGATCTGGCCCTACAGGCCATCAAACGGGCAATACAACATTTTGGCCTGCAGCCCAAAAACCTCAGGGTGCCTTATTCTTCTCAGCAACTTGAGGTGCTTACTGGATGTGTAGATCAATGGGCCGTTCTCCGATGCACCTTTTCGGGATGCATTGACAATCAGTACCCCAAAGACCCCCTTTTACAGTTTGTCACCCGACACCCAGTGATTTTTCCCAGGGTCACATCGCCTGGACCGATAAAGGGCGCCCTCACTGTATACACGGATGGTTCCAGCTCTGGTATCGAGAGAGCGCATAGAACCATTAAAGAACTATTACAAAAGCAAAAGGGGGGAATAGGTCATGGTCTGTCCCCCAGGGCCCAATTGTCTGCGGCCCTATTTACATACAATTATTTAAATGAAAACGCATCAACCATGACACCTGCCCTACAACATACCACCCCAGGTCCTCCGCATAGAGGCCTGGTCCGTTGGAGGGATGTTCTGTCGGGGCAATGGAAAGGTCCTGACCCAGTGCTCAGCTGGGCCAGAGGCTCTGTTTGTGTCTTTCCCCAGGAACCAGGACGCCAACCAGTGTGGGTACCGGAGAGATTGGTGAGAACCGTGCAGTCGCCTGAGAACACCAAAGAACTGCAGCCTGACGGGTCGTTAAACCCCCAACGTGACCTGTTGGATCCAGTCCTCAACTCGCGTGATGAGCGGTCAAATGATGTCGACGGTGTCGACCACTCCCCAGCAGACCGGGAAGAGAGCCAGGAATATTGACCTTTTTTCCCTCCTGGTTCTCTTGGCCTAATCTGACCAACTGGGTTCTTCTTGCTGTGGGGTTATTAGTAGGTTTGATCATTGTTAAGAGTTTGCTGGAGCGTTTGTTTCAAAGACAACAGCAATTACGTGTTACCGCCATGATGGCCATGTCCTCTGCCTGTAACCCTCCTGATGACTATAGTCCCTCTGCCCAGCACCCATCCCAACCACTCGAAGCTGGGCATTCGGGGGTAAGGTTCGCAGCTAAGTATATGAAAAAATCTCGTATATAAACATTCGGTACCAGTGGCCCTAATTTTTGTCTCAGGTGGACCTCTTACGCAAAGTCCTAGTTGTGGCCAGACGGGACCCTTGGCGTTTGCACAGAGGCTCCTAGTGACGCCCTCGGCACTGGCTACCTTCTCCTAATCCTCCTGTCCCCCAGTTGCGAGACTGAGTACTGCAAGGAGAGCCACGTGGTTTCCGGCTCACGGGCTCTCCGGTCTCTATATGAAGTGAGCATTCTGGTCGGTGCCAGAGGTCCCACCTCAGTATGGCCGGGACCTAGTCCAGACTCCCCAAAGCACCAAAAAATACGTTGTGGGCCATCTTGGTCCACGGGAGCACATTCATCACTAGAGACACTGGGGCATAAAAAACAAAAAAGGGGGAGATGTGAGCAGCCACCTTCCGGATTTGGCCTAGTTGTTAAGCTGCAGCCTGCCCTTGAGTTCCCCCCGCCCATCGAGTGGTGTCAAGATGGCGCCCACATCCTGCTTCCGCCTTTCGATGTATGTAACCACCCGCTGTATTCACCAATCATGCTTGTGTGCGTGGCGTTAGCCCATTGGATATACGTAAGGTTTATAAGAAAGTTCCCGGGCAGAGCTCGGAGAGACAGCCCACAAGGAGCCGTACCTGACGGCCGCATCGAGGTTGTTCTCCCCCGAGGTGTCTCGCCCCGGGTGGAACCTGTAAAGATGATGATTGCCTAGTCCCATTAAAAGTTTATCTGCTTTACCACCGCGAGTCCTGAGTGATCACAAGTGCTCCGGGTAAGACGTTGTCCGCACCCTCTCTCCCCTTATTTCTCTGGTCCCCATCGCCGGCCGACCGAGGACTCGAGGCGGGGCGGAGAGAGCGCCGGACACCCATCTATTTTTCTTTAGATAAAACCAAATGCCCAATGTCAAAGCAACTTAAGACATCCAGTAGTTAGTATCTTTGTTTTATTTCCTCTCTGCTGCAGAAGTCAAAGACACTACAGCGGCCATGTCCCAGCCTTTGCCTATCCCTCCCCCCACCCCGCCTTTTCTATTGTGTGCAGATGTTTCAATCTGCAGCTCCACTGTCTGAGAAATTGGGGCTAATGGAATGGCCTAACTGTACCTTGAAACCAAAACTGGAAACAGACAGCCCCAAATGCTTAACAGGGCAGGAATTCTGCACAAAGTTTGCTTGATACGTGCTTTTTGCACAATGGCAGGGCCCCGTTACCTGAGTTGTATAAAGGCTCAGCTTTACAGCCATCTCCCCTCTCTGATGTGAAGTGAGGAGGACAGCGCTGCCTTCCGTGGGCCCTGACTCCCTCCCCGGGAGACCAGCCGTGATGCGATCTCTTTCCCTGCTCTTTTGGCCACTTTATACTAGGTAAGTAGTAAAGCAGGCATTTGCTGGAAGTTTCTGTTGTGCCTGAGCCATTGCTACCCCTAACCCACCATATAACAGCCTGCTCCACAAACTGACCCCACCACTAGAATTTAAAGGCCATGGGGACAGGGGTTCTATTTACTTGGTTCAGTACTCTTTCTCCAGTGTTCCAAATAGACCTTGTCATATAATCACTACTGATTGTACTAAACAGTTAACTGACAATTTTAAAACTTCACTTCTCTTTAATGTTCATTCATTTTATTATATATATATAAATACATGATATGTATATTATATATACTTAACATATAGCTATATATCTTTAATATATAAATATTCAGAATACATATATAATCATATTCATATTCATTTAAATAATATTACATGATCTTAAATAAGTAGTCAGAATTATTAAAATGCATGCCATATTTTAAGTTCAAAATATATAATATATTTAACATATCACATTGAATGAATTCAAATATCAATTTATTTAAGATTTGGAAAATAAACCATTAAAGACATGTACTATCATTATGAATTGTCATACTCCCTTGAATGTGTCATTCTCTATTTATAACTGTAAATATGTTTAATTTTCAAGTAATGACCAGATTGCTGCACATCAGACTGAAATAATTTATTCCAAAGGATATGTTTCTTACATTTTTAGCATAGACACACACACCGACACACAAACATCTTCTCCTAACTTGGAAGTTGCCATTTTAAACCCCATGGAGAGCACATTCCCCAATTCCCCTTGTGTCCTATTTCCACTGCCTTTGTAACTACATCTGTAGCAATATAGATTCTCAATTTACCAAGATAGTTAGGAGGGTCTCTGCAAAAGCTAAAGGCAGGGGTAAACTGATCATCTGCACTGTTCTGTTTTAACATGATGTACATATGTATAATTCATCCTTTTGCTCCACATAACCTACATTGCCCACTCATCCAATGGCAAACAGTGCAGTGGTGCACCCAATCACAAAATACTCGAGTTCTCAATATATGGGAAAGAGTGAAAACTTTCTCTCTCCCTCCTGTCCATCTAGGAACTAAATAAATAACTAATTCATACCTGGGCTACAAAGAAGTCAGTACTAACTAAGACTTGGAAACCAGATAGGCATTTAGTATAACTTTATAACCTTTGCCAAAGTCATTAAACAGACCGTGCAAGAGTCTGGAGTCAATAGGCATGGAGCACCAACCATTAATTTCTTCTAAGTATATTCCGGAGTATATTGGCGGCCCATGACAATCCTACAGCAGTGAGCAAAAAAAGTGAGCTCAATGAGAGCTTAATGGTGTACTGGGCAGGAAATTGGGATTTTATCCTCATCTGAGATACAAAATATTGCTGCTTTTACACTAGTAGCAATTTAGCCAAAAAAATACCTTATTTTATTTGACTGACACATAGTTAAATTGATAATTAGCTCTCAAGTGAGGAGAAAAAGTCCACCTCCATGGCCTGGGGGTTGCAACCACATCTATCATTGAAATCACAGCCTAGTCCTTTGCACGCAGCCAGTAAGGCATTAGGAGAGGAAGGAGTGGTGGTTGGCAGTGTTGATCTAGATTCAACTCTCTTACCAAGAGTTAGCACAATAAGTAGAAGATAATGTTGGTGTAACTTTTATGAAGTTGTAAACTCATGTAAACTTAGTTTTCTTTATACTTATCTATCCTATACACATTTGACTGTTAGTTCAAGGAGAATCAATTGTATTTGATCAATTTTTGCGTGTTGAAGGAATCATAATAGCAGATATCTTGGAATACGAGATGACAGTAGAACTTCTAATAAGTCCTGGATTTATTTTCTATGTCATTTGGATATTTACCTATATTTTGATTGAATTCTTCAATAACTGCATCCTAAGAAACCACTTCTCTTAGAGTTCTACTGGTAATAACAACCTTTTATGTTTAGTAGAAATCTAGTTTGATAAAACAAAATTAATGGCCAAATAATTTGAATTCTTATAGAAAGAAGGAGGTACAATTTTTACTTTATATAAAAATGCTTCTGATATTTTTAATACATATATTAATCCTCTTTATATACCCTCATGGCAAAAATAAGTATTTTCTTATCTGAATAGATAAAAGCAGTCTTTTTTTTCATTGTTCCTTACATGAAAAAAAAATAATTTAATTAATTTGGATACTTTCTTCTGGATATAACTATATCATCATACATTTCCTTTTAAATGAAGGTTATCCAAAATTGTAAAAAATATTCCAGATTACTTTGGAATAGTCGGTAATACCAAGGGAGCTCCTCTTATTAGAAAGAAAAGTATGCCTTTTGATTTTTGGCTGAAAATCTATTTAGGCAGTAACTCCCTTACCAAATCAGGTGACATTTTTTGTCCTCTGTCCACATATAATCACAAGTTAACAAAAAATCTGATAAGAGGTTGTAAATTTAAAAATATTTTTTCCTGATTGCTGTGCTGTTTTTGATTCTCTTTTGTGTGCCAATGAAAGAGATCACAGGTTTTAATACATATGCTTAAAAAATAACTTTTGTCACATTTGTCCATTTATTCTTCTCATACACATACCCAAAACTCTGAATTTAAGTCTAAAAATACAGTAGCACAAAACTGTACATAGATTCTGAAGCTCTTGTCTTGAACTGACCACATCTTCCCAGTCTCATGTTAGCTTAAAAGTATATAAACTGAGGAGGATCTAAGATAGCAGCATAGAGAGGAGTGGAAGCTTGTTAGTCCCCCTGGAACAACTAATAAACAACCAGGAACAACTAGTAAATAATCTGGAATAACTGCGGGGGGACAAACATGACCATCCATTAATCAAACACCAACCTGAATTGGGAGGAATGCCCGAGATCACAGCATAAAATCTGTAGGTAAAAAGATCTGTAAGTAAAAACTGCGGATCCAAGCCAGGAGACCCCTCCCCCCACAGCCCCAGCTGCAAAGCCTCATGGTGCTAGAGAGAAGCTCTCTCCCAGAAAATGAATATAGCTCAGCTGAGCTCCAACCGGGGTTTTAAGTAGCGAGTGTGAACTACTCACTACAAGCTATGAATCCCCAACAAGCAGACAGAGGCTTTGGGTGACAACTGACCTTGGAGAGCCAGAGGGTCACTGCCGACTAGCACTGAAGGGGACTTTCTGTCACTGTTTTGGCTCAGTGGAGAAAGCCTCAGCCATTTTCAGTTTCTGGTGCTCTGACCCAGACAAATGTGGAGATAGCACAGGCAGAGAGAGACCATTGAAATGCTAATGACCTCTCCCTAGGGGGATCTACCTTCTTTAAGAGGAAAGGGTGGGGCCCAGCTCTACTACATGCCTTCCATTCAGAACCAGACCCCAGAGCCTGGGGGAAAACAGCCATGGGCCACACCTCCTTCCACCAGTCTGGAATTATAGGCTGACAGGTGCCACCTGCTGGGCAGAAAAGCACAGTGACCTGAGGCATCACAGGGTGTACCAGTTTTATAAGACACACCCTCAGGGAAACTGGATACTGAATATTTCTTCTTTCTGAGACCTGACCTCATTCTGGTCTTTAAAAACCTGATTGGGGTAATCAAGCAAACCATGCCTAGATGACAGAAAACTACAACCTACACTAAGAAAAATGAAGTTATGGCCCAGTCAAAGGAACAAACTTACACTTCAGCTGAGATACAGGAATTGAAGAAACTAATAATAAGTCAATTCAAAAAGTTTAGGGAAGATATGGTGAAAGAGTTGAACCATATAATGAAAACACTGAGCGTACATAAAGTAGAAATTGAAAGTTCAAAAAACCAAGTGGAAGACTCTATGGAAATGAAAGCCACAACACAAGAGATGAAAGATACAATGGAAACATACAACAGCAGATCTCAACACACGGAAGAAAATGCTCAGCATCTGGAGAAAAAGGCACCTGAAAGCCTATGCACAAAAGAACAGATAGAGAAAAGAATGGAAAAATATGAGCAATGTCTCCGGGAACTTAAGGACAAAACAAAAAGCAAGAATTTACATGTCATTGGTGTCCCAGAAGGAGAAGAGAAGGGAAAAGGGGCAGAAAAAATAATAGAGGAAATAATCAATGAAAATTTCCCATCTCTTATGAAAGACATAAAGACATAAGCAGAAGCGCAGTGTACCCCAAACAGAATAGATCCAAATAGGCCTATGCCCAGACACTTAATAATCAGATTATCACACGTCAAAGATGAAGAGAGAATCCTGAAAGCAGCAAGAGAAAAGCAATCTATCACATACAAAGGAAGCTTGATAAGACTATGTGTGGATTTCTCAATAGAAACCATGGAGGCAAGAAGGAAGTGGGGTGATATATTTAAGATACTGAAAGAGAAAAAACACCAACCAAGAATCCTATATATGGCAAAACTATCCTTCAGATATGAGGGAAAGCTTAAAATATTCTCTGACAAACAGACAATGACAAAGTTTGTGAACAAGATACCTGCTCTACAGGAAACACTAAAGGAAGCAGTGTAGACAGAAAGGAAAAGACAGGAGTGAGAGGTCTGGAAAACAATTTGGGGAGATAGTACCATGGAAATATAAGTACACTGAACAAAGATGACTGTGAATACGGTTGAAAGAGGAAGACCGGGACCATGTGGGACACCAGAACAAAACACAAAGGATAAAGACTGGGACTGTGTAACTCAGGGAAACCTAGGGTGCTCAACAATTGTAATAAAAGGTACAAATATGTTTTTACATGAGGTAGAACAAATGAGTGTCAACATTGCAAGGTGTTAAAAATAGGGAGGGATTGGGGGGAAAATACAATCAATGCAAACTGGAGACTATAATTAAGAGAAACATTGTATTATGCTTCCTTTAATATAACAAAGGCAACATACCAAAGCTAAATGCATATGGTAGGGGGAGTGGGGAATAGGGGAAGGGTATGGGACTACTGGCATTGGTGATGTTGTCTGACTCGTTATTCAACTTTTTTTTTTCTAGCTGTCAAGTTTTGGTTTTTTGGTTGGTTGTTTTTTCTTTCTTTCTCTTTTCTTTTTCTTTTGCTTCTCTGCCTTCTTTGACTCTTCCTCTGTCTTTGTGGAAGAAATGGAGATGTCCTTATATAGAGAGTGGCAATGGTGCTCAATACATAAATACGTGACTATACAGGGAACCAATGATTGTTTACTCAGGACGGAATGTATGGTGTGTGAACAAAACCATCTTAAAAGAAATGGATTGATGAAGAAACATTGAGGGCACTATATTGAGTGAAATAAGACAGACACATAAGGGCAAATATTGCAGGGTCTCACTAATATGAACTAATTATAAGATGTAAACTCATAGATGTGAAATATAAGTTACCAGGGTATTGAATGAGGCTAAAGAATGGGGAGCAGTTGCTTATTATGTGCAGAATGTCCAACTAGGGTGAACTTAAATGTTTGGAAATGGATAGGGGTGATGGTAGCATGTTGTGAGAATAACTAACAGTGCTAAAAGGTGTGTGAAGGTGGTGGAAAGGGTAAGCTCAGAGTCATGCGTGTCAGCAGAAGGAAAGTTGGAAGTTAAAAGATGGGAATGTATAAAACAGTGACTCTTGTGGTGGACAATGTCCATAATTAACTATACAAATATTAGAAATCTCTCTCACAACTAGGACAAATGTATGACACTATAGCTAGAAGTTAATAATAGAGAAGCATATGGGGAAAAAATGTATGCCTTTTGCAAACTATATACTACAGTTAGTGCTGTTTTGACATTCTTTCATCAACAATAACAAATGTACTATACCAAAACTATGAATCAATAATGGAGGGGAGCGTGGTTAGGGGTATGGGAGGATCTGAGTTCCCTTTTTTTTTTTTTTTTTTTTTTTTTTTTTGTCTTTATTTCTTTTCTGGAGTAATGAAAATGTTTTAAAAATTGAAAAAAAATTCTGTTGATGGATGCACAGCTATATGATGGTACCATGGACAATTGATTGTACACTTTGGATCTTTGGATAGTTGTATGGCATGTGAACAATCTCAATAAAATATATATTGTATATATATACAGGTATGTATGTATATGTGTGTGTGTATGTATATATATATATATACACACACCCTGTTTGTTAAACTTTGAATATAGTATATTCCCTGTATGTGTTATTTTCTTTTCACAAGCTAGTGGTTTAAAATAAATATTTATGAATCTATTACCTGTTCAACAATATAAAATCAGCAATAGAAATACAGAAATTGTTGTGTGTTTTCAAAGAAAATATAACACTTTTCTTAGAAGGGGTATCTGTTAAATAACAGTATCTCTAGATATTTGGGAACCAAATAAACCCAATATATTAAATAACTTTAGATAGCTACAAATCCCTGAATAAATAAAGACAGTTTTTGCATACTTTGTTCCCTTGTTAATTCTAAATGGGATTATTTAACTAGAGCTTGGCACAAAATAGCTATTTTAATATTTAATTTATTCTATCAGGTATGTTATGACCATTGACAGTATATTTCTTTGCATAATTCATGGTTTCTATGGTATTGTTTCCATTTCCTAGCTGATTGAACAAAGATCACCCAATGGGTTTGGATTAAACAATGGGAATTTATTGGCTCATGGTTTTGGAGGCTAGAAAGCCTGAGTCCTCCTGAGGTTGGTATCTTCTGGCTGGCTGGCAGTCTTTGGGGTTTTTCAGTCTTTCTGTCACAGGCAATGCATATGGCAGTGTCTTCTTTCTTCTCTGGGTCCCATTGACTTCTGGCTTCCAGATTCTCTCTGTGGCTTCTCTCTCCCTCTGACTTTCACTTGGTTTACAAAGAACTTCAGTAATCCAGATTAAAGCCCAACCTTGTTTATTTGGGCCATATCTTAACTGAAGTAATATCTTGAAGATATTTTATGTGTAATGGTCTACTTAACCATGTAGCTTCAATATGGTAATGTTTCATTTCTCAGGTTACCTTTCATTTTCTTAATCTTTTTTATGTGTAGCTGCAACTCAAATTTAAAACTTTACAGAATAATAGGCATGAAATTCATAATTTTCATTATTTGCAAAAATGATGGAGGAATCCTCCTGTGTTCCATAGTATTTATACAAATACCAACTGTTTAAAAGGCACAAAACTCATCAAACAACACACCTGTGAGAAAAAAATCTATTTCTACAACCTCTCTTTACAAAATGCTAAATTATTCATCCCAGTCTAGGCCAAGGCAGATCAGAGAGCTGGGCTCCATAATGAATCAGTTACCTATTCCTGACATTTTATTTATTGAGTGGTTTTATTCAGCAGGCAAATGCATTAGATTTGTTTTAAAGAAAAATGGTTTTGTTTTTGTTTTCAGATTACTGTCAAAGTGTCACTATGGAAGTTTCTTAGAAGCATCTTTGTCTTCCTCACAAATTCATGTGGCATCAGTAAGAAAAAAAACACTTAAAAGAAATGCACTTAATTCTATGTAAATAAGAAGAATTTCTTTACAAATATGGACAACTTGTAGTGTTCTCTCTCCCCCTTTCCTCTTTCTCTCCCTCTATTATTCCCCTCTTCTTCTATCTGTACTCCCCTCTAGTTTTTGAATTTTTGTTTAAAGACAACCATGATAAACTGATGGAAGACCTGGATCCTCTCAAAAATAAAGATGCAAAGCATTTCACGGTTTCAGGGACTGCAAACTGGCTGATTTCTATTTATATACCCCTAGAGATCTATAGTAAAAAGCCTTTGACTTAGAGTGATATATTGGATTTTTAGTCAGTTCATTATTTGAAATCAATATGGAATAAATGAATGATAAAGGGAATAAGGAAGGAAATTCTAGATTACAAAGGATGTAAAGTTTAAAGGAATACTGATATCCATTTGGAGTTCAAAAGCAAATGCCACTCTGAAAAGAATTCTTCTAGTGAAAATATCCCACACCTTATATAACTACCAGGTGAATCAGTGAGTGGAGAGTAAAGCTGTTTTTAAAAATATTAATACTATATTTCTGATAATTTATGTTTATCACTAAAATTTGCCTGACATTAAAAACAAGAAAATCTTCATAACCAATATATTTTGTAGGTCTACTTCTGGATTTAGATGTGTTTACTGATATGTTTTGCATAACATTAATTTGAGAGAAATGCATTTAGAAACACAGAGGACATGACCAAACGTCAATAAAATGTTTAAAATAATATTTAACTTGAATAAGTGTGTATGCTAATATTTCATAGGGTTTGTTAACAAATGAGGTATTGACAAATAAGTAGGTCCTCCCAAAAGTCATGGAGCAATGACTTGAGGGTGAGAAATTCTGCCTGTCTAATGTTAACCACAGAAACCCATTAAGGAATTGTCCCTTGATTAAAGTCACTTGAAATTTTCATTTCATTCTGGTAATGAAATGTTCTTTCTCCAAATAACTATAAATTTGGAAAATCCTAGGGATTATTATATTAGATCACCAGAGGTATATAACCATTTTGAAAAAAGTTTTAGAATTCTGTTAGAGATTTTGGTTGTTTGTTTAGGCTTGCACAAACCTAAACTCTCACTCCATATTTGCAAAGATTAAAACTAAACTCTCAAAACTCAGAGGTCTTGTAAAGTACATTGTGATAGGATCCTGAAAACTTGCATTCCAGTTGCATATTTAAGACTTTTATCTGTATAGCATTAAACAAGCTGCACAATATTCCTGAACCCTAATATCGTTTTGTACAAAGGAGCATAAAGACATTCAGGTATAAAACAAGAAGTGCCATAAGTATTAAACACCAAAGGATCTTCTAGGACAATATTTTTCTGAATTAAAAGTCTATAATAAAATGATACAAAAGTTTTAGAAAGTGACTTCCCTTTCTATTAATTGGATGAACAGGATATTTCAGGATAAATTAGGATGATGCAAAGATGTTCTGATACTCCAATTTTAGAAAAGCCTTGTCTTTCCAGATTGCTTATGAAAGGACGTTCAGATATAACATATGATAAATACATCTGTCTTGCAAGAAAAAGTAGATGCAGCCAAGTTTGGAACTTGATTCCTGTGTATAGAAATAATAAAAGAGAGTAAGTAAAACCACGTCACCACTTCTAATTAAGGAAGGCTAGCTGATTCAACTACAATTATTTCAGCTTTTTTAAATAAAAAAAAAACATCATATTTGGATAAATATTGAGTCTTTGAAATGTAGCAAACCATGTTGTCCAAAAACACCAGCCCCCTACCTAATGACAATGTATATCCAGTGACATCTATTAACACTACATGAAAAAAAATGCGAAAATAACTATAAATTTGGAAAATCCTAGGGATTATTATATTAGATCACCAGAGGTATATAACCATTTTGAAAAAGGTTTTAGAATTCTGTTAGAGATTTTGGTTGTTAGATATTAAAAGCAATTGTTTTAGGTTTGTTTGAGTTGCTGAGCTGCTATGGCAAATACCATAGAATGGGCTGGCTTAAACAACAGGAGTTTATTGGCTCATAATTTTGAGGCCAGAGAAGTCCAAAGTCAAGGCATCAGCAAGGCAACACTTTCTCCCAAAGTCTACAACATTCTGCTGCTGGCTGTCAGCGATCCTTGGCTTTCCTTGGCTTGTATCTCTGCTTGCATCATTGCATGGTGGTAGTGGCGATGATGGTGATGGAGACGTCCTCTGCTTTCACCTCTGGGTTCTGTTGACTTCTGGCTTCCAGCTGCTCCCTATGGCTTTTTCTCCATATGCTCTTCCTTCTGCTTATAACAATCCAGATTAAGGCCCAACCTCACTCAGTTGGGCCACACCTTAACTAAAATAATATTTTCAAATTATTCCATTTACAGTGGGTTCATACCTAGAAGCACGTGGATCAAGATCAAGAGCACACATGTCTAAATAGGGTACATAATTCAAACCACCAAGGCCATGTAGAAAACTAAACGAAAATATAAAAACAGAAAGTGAGGTAATGATGAAATGCACAAAAAAGACCAAAAATTTGAACTGAAAAGGAAATATAATTAAGTTATACTGCAAAGTTTATATGAAAATACTGTTTATAAAATTCTAATCATACCAATATTTAATGATCATTTTTAAACTATATATATATATTTATACACACATGCATAGAGAGAGAGAGACTTGTATAATTATCTTACAAATATGAGAATGTGTTCATGTAAGTGTGTATGTAATGGAGATTTGTGTATAAGATCTAATCCTAATCTTTAATCAGTAGCATGTAAAATTGAAAACATGTATAGAAATATTGGGATAAGTATGCTATATAGGCAATAAAATGTTATATATATATATGCATATATATATATCTTCAAAAATCATAGCATCTGGTAATTGGTATTGGTAGATGGGGATAGGATTAGGACTATAATTTTTAATGATAAACTTTGTAGAAATAGTTGATATTTAAGCATGTAAAATGATCATGATAAAATATTGAATAAAATAATTTAATAAAACATCTGTTTTAAAAAGAAGGTTTTTATGAATGTTTAAATGATAGTCAATTACATGAAATAATGTTCACCTTTCATATTACTAATTGTTCAAAAATCATTTTGCCATATCTTTGCTTTTATTCTTCATTCCATCTAGTGATTTTCAGTCTTCAGTAGCATTGTTTATATAATAAATTTTATCATGAATGAGACAGAAACATAAAATAATATAAAACTAAAAATGCAAAACCACGGAGGCTCAGACTCAGCTGTGTAAAATTATCTGGAAACTTCTATGACAGAAATTATAAAATGATTGTTGCAGGTACAGGGACAGTAAAAACTAAAAAAGAAAAAAGTGTAAATTCCCTTTGAAAAAAAAAATAAAAGCACATTTATGAGTAAAATCCAACGAGCCTGAGAACAAACAAACAGAAGGCAGAAGTCTGTGGCAGCCAAGCACGATATAAACCATAGGGGAAATCAAACAGAGGAGAAATGGCCCAGGAGAAATCCATTCTGACGTTGAGAGCATATCACCCAGAGGCAGAGCCCCAGCTGTCAGAAACTAAAGTGAGATAGCACCATCCGGGAAAGGAGGTATTTAATTAACTAATACATTCATGCAGGAAAAAAATTGTACAAAAAGAATAGTGATTATGTATACACACAAACATATAGACTCAAAAAGCAGCAGGAGCCCAAATGCTAAAACAAGGAGAATATAAACATATAATAGACTAAATCTGAATGCAAGAAAATTGCCTCAGAAAAGAGCAAACCACCAGCCACAGAAGGAAACCGGTAGAAGATTGGAAAGTAGTAGTATCTTTCTATGCCCTTCACAATATTTAGTAGACAAGGATAAAACCCAATGGAAAAACAAAGTTAAAAGGGATTAGGACAGATAACAAATATCATGGACAACTTGGATATTAATAAAAAATAGTGTAAAATTATGCATAAAGTCAGTATAGTGGGGCTGGAGGTAGGAGATCCATGCATGTAAAAATATATGAGGAATTTAAGCAAATCAACAAAGAAAATGGTGAAATCCAAGAAAAAGATGTACCAAAATATGGAATGGACAAAACACAGACACAGTAACTCAAAAAGATAGCACGTGTAGGAAGTATGTTTAAACTTATTTCTAGTTAAATAAAAAACAAACCAGTAAAATACTTTGCTATTATCAGAGGTAAAAATGAAAATAAAAACTGAATAATATAAAGTGTGGGTGTACACATTAACCTACAGAAATCCTAAGATTCTGCTTATGGGTATGAATCTTAAATGTGTTATATGCTATGACCAAAAATGTGTCATATGCAATGACACAGTCTTTCCATTCCCAAATGTGTATCATCTCAGAGAACTGCTCACAAAGCCAAAATTTCATGTACAGGAACAATCACCTGCTTAGTGATTGTGCTAGCAGGCAGTTACCAACACTAGGGAATAAATAAGTAAAATTTCCATGATCATCATTATGGTACGCTATGTACAACATAGAACCAAAGAGTTAGTATGTGTGTTTGTGTGTGTGGGTATCATACTGTTCAGTGAAGAATGCAAGACAGAGAATGATTTCTGTGTGACAATAACTTTTTAGTATATTCAATTGTATATGTACGATATATAAGTCTTGGTATTATTTAAACACACATTTGCATCAAACACTAAGAATAAGTGTCTTTGAATGGGAGGGAAAAGAAATAAATGTGATGCCTTGCAGGGATTAAAGTCTGTAAAAATTAATGACAATGAAACTTTGATATATGAAATATCTATGTCACATAGTCAAGTCAATATTTAGAATGAAGCATATAGCATTATATTTATTTATTATCATAAAAATATGAACTGCTTTTCTTCTCAAGAAGAAATTAAAGGAAGGTATTCAAAATGATGACATTATAAATGGGAAATAGGGACAGATATCACAACTTCTGTCCCCAGAATATCCCTGTCATGGTTAGTTTTATGTGTCAACTTGGCCAGGTGATGGTGCCAAGAAGCACTGGCCTAACTAACCTGCAAGGACATTTGTGGCAGGTTAATAAACCAGAAGGCTGGTTTATTAAATCATCAGTCAGTTGATTGCATCTGTGGCTGATTATATCAATGAAGGGCATGCCTTCTGCAATGAGAGAATTCAATCAGCTGGATTTAATCCAATCAGTCAAACTTCATCAGAGTTGCCATCTTGCTGCCTGCCTTACAGAGTTTGGATTCATGCATCCTGCCCTACGGAATTTGGACTCGTACATACCCACAGTTGCATGAGACACATTTATAAAATCTCATATTTACCAAATCTCCTGTTGGTTCTGTTTCCCTAGAGAATCCTAACTAGCACAGCTTGGTAGGAGGAGTGATTCTTGAGAAACAGAATCTTAAAATGGGCTTTTAGATTTGGTTTTCTACTTTGAGTAGATTCAAAAGCACTAATGACTCCATTTCCAATAATCAAGATGGCACCGACAGTCCCTGGCTTGATTTGGCAATGGAGATACACAAAATATACCATTTAATTCTCCTAATCATACTCTTGTATGAGGCAAGGCTCTGGGTGGCAGCGTTTTTGACACCTTAACAGAGCTTTGTGGACTTAAGAGGTATAATGATGTTGGCTGGTTGTCCTTAGATATGCTGAATAAAGCTATAAAGGAAAGGAACAATCTGAAAGCTTCAAATTTAAAACTTAAACTTAAGATGTAAAGATTTCTATGTGTGCCCTGAAAGAAAATCTTATTTTCTGTGGCTGCAGACTTGAAATCTCTGAAACCAGACCAAGAGTCTTATTGTGCGAGTAACAGATTTACAATGTAAACTAAAATCTCAACCTCGCAGGGTGTCTGCTGTTAAAGTGAAGGCATTGATTGGAAAAGAATGGGATCCTGAAATGGGATGGTGACATATGGGATGATAATAATGGCAGTGATGACATTGGAACCCTCAATTCTGCTGAGTCTTTGCTAGATATACCTGTAATGGCCTGCCCTGAGGAAACGCCCCACCACCACCACCACCACCACCTCCCGTCTGCCCTAGGCAGACAGTAATCCAATTTCCAGCGTGCCTTGAGGAAACAGCTTCCTGACCTCCAGTCTGCCCTGAGGAGTCTGCCATCCAACCTCCACTTAAAGAGATTAACCCTTCAATGCCTGCTAAACCTGTAATCACCTCCCCTGAGGAAGCAGCCCTCACTCCTCTGTCTGGAGAGATTAATCCTGTTTCCCCAGATGAAATTGCAACAGAAGGTACTGAGGTAATTGGCTAGAAGGACACTTTGAATTCTGTTCATGACCCCCCTTCCACCACCACCACTCTTTTTTTCAAGACCTATAAATAGACTAAAATCCCAACAGGCCCCAAAGGGTGAGGTACAAAGTGTGACCCATGAGGAATTAAGCTATATTCCAAAAGAACTGCATGAGTTCTCCAATTTATATAGACAGAAATCAGGGATATGTGTGGGAATGGATATTAAGGGTGTAGGATAATGGTGGAAAAAATATAAAGTTGTATCAGGCTGAATTTATTAATATAGGCCCACTAAGCAGAGATCCTACACTCAATGTTGTAGCTCAAGGGGTTCGAAAAGGCATTAACAGTTTGTTTCAGTGGTTGGCTGAAACATGGATCAAAAGGTGGCCGGCATTACCAGAGGTTGAAATGCCAAAGCTTCCCTGGTATAATGTAGAGGAGGGGATCCAAAGACTTAGAGAGATTGGAATGTTAGAGTGGATTTATCATGGAAGACCTGCTCACACACCCCAGGAGTTTCCAGAAGAGAAACCTTCTACCAGAACTGTGAGGAATAAATTTATGAGACTAGCTCCTTCATCCATGAAGAGCTCTGTAGTTGCCCTTCTCTGTAGGTCAGATATTACCGTGTGAACTGCTGTCACTAAGCTGGAATCCTTAAACACAATGGAGATTATTGGATCCCAAGTTGGCAGAAGCCATGTGGCAGAAGTTAATCACCAAAGGCAAGATGGGCATGGCTACCATAATGGAAAACAGTCTCAAAGCAGCAGTCAAAGTAATCTGACTCACAGAGACTTATGGTGTTGGCTAGTAGATCATGGAGTACCTAGAAGTAAAATAGATGGGCAGTCTACAAAACTCTTGCTTGATCTGTATAAGCAGAAGAATTCTCAGTCAAGTGAACAAAAGTCTAACTTGAATTACAAAAACAGAGTCACAGCCCCTTAATCATTTCCAAGACTTGAGACAGTTTACAGACCCAGAGACCCTTGAATGAGGAGAAGGCTGGGTACCCTTGGGGAATGACCCTGTTACAGTGCCAAATTTTATACTATTTATCTTTCTCCCAGCCTTCCACAACAGGACCTATGGCCTTTTACCGGGTAACTGTGCATTGGGGAAAAGGAAATGATCAGATATTTTAAGGATTATTAGACACTGGCTCAGAAGTGGCATTGATTCTAGGAAACCCAAAAATGTCACTCTGGTCTATCAGTCAGAGTAGGGGCTTATGGAGGTCAGGTGATCAATGGAGTTTTAGCTCAGGTCCCTCTCACAGTGGATCCAGTGGATCCCTGGACACATTCTGTGATTATTTCCCCAGTTCAGGAATGCATACTCAGCAACCGGCAGAATACCCACACTGGTTCCCTGACTCATGGAGTGAGGGCTATGGTGGTAGAAAAGGCCATGTAGAAGCCACTAGAACTGTCCCTACCTATCAAAACAGTAATAGTATAGGTACTACTTTATAGTTAATTAAAAATCATATACAAATAACTTTCTTGCGATTGTGCTATTTTTCCAATCTTCAATATAGAATACTTGTTTTTCTGTAAAACTATATATGTTCCCCTCTAGTGAGTACTGAAAATCATTCCCCTTCAATAACATTTTAAATATCTGCTACAATTTCTATTTTTCATGAGAGAGCCATTTTTGAAAATTTGGTATCTGGAAAATTAATCTCCAATATAAGTGGCCATATGAAACTATTTTTATATAATTATATTTGAATATGTTTCTGAAAACATTTTCAAATAAACGACACTTTGATGGTTAAGTTCATGTGTCATCTTAGCTAAGTGATGTTGTCCAGTTGTTTGGTCAAGCAAGCTATGGCCCAACTGTAACTATAAGGATATTTCTTGGATTTAAATCAGTAAGTTGATTGCATCTATGGCTGATTACATCTACAATCAACTGGGGAGACTGCCTTCAGCAGTGAGAGAAGTCTCATTCAATCAGCTGAAGTATTAAAAGGAGAGGTGATGATTTCAGCATTCAGAAGAAAGAATTCCCATCTCTCCTTCAACCAGCCACCTTCTCCTGAGGAATTCATTGAAAAAATTCATTGGAGTTCCCAGTTTGCAGGCTGCTCTATGGAATTAGGACTTGGCCATTCCCACAGTCACATGAGCCAATTCTTATAATAAATCTCATAATATTTATGTAATATTTACACATATATACATATATCTCCTGTCGGTTCTGTTTCCTTGGAGAACCCTAACTAATAAAAATACTTAAAAAGGCCTCCAGTGACTTAGGATCACTTGAATATCAGCTGTCACCCAAGAAAAATACAGTTTTTGAGAGAGTTCTGTTTTAACAAGCAAGCAGATTATCTTCTCTTTTCAAAGGCTTTTGTTTTATTTCTATAGCAGAAGTTTATTTAAGAACACCATCCAAAATAGTGATGGTTGCTCAAGCATTAGCATTTTACAGGATGTTAAGAGATATTGTTGGGCATCAGCAGGGTTTCCTCACCATGTATCTCAGTTTTGCAGGCTGATGAGCTGAGAAGCTGCAATGCAGATGAGAGCTTTCCCACCCATGAGCTGTAGAATAAACCTTTGAGTTTACTTAACAGTAAAATGAGTAAAATAGTAACTCATGTGTCGTAGGGTAGTATGGGGATTAAAAGTCATACTTGCAAAGAAATCACTTAGCAGAGAGTTTGGCCTAATGAATATCCTCAATAATTGTAGGCAATGATATCAGTTCATCCATTAATTTATATTTAATAAATTGTCAAGTTTTGCTATTGATCACATATAACAAGAAAAGAATCTGATTGTTTTTAGTAATCCATATTTAAATAAAGAGAACATAGGAAACTAAGAAACAGCATGGGAAATAAATACATCATGAAAGGCATGTCTAATATAGGCATTTAAATATGTTAGATCAACTATAGTCAATTTGTTCAGAAATGTCAGAGGAACTTGCATTTTACTGTATAAAACAACCTGGCTTCGATCACATGTGGCAGTTTGGCAGGAAGGTGTTGTACACTTCCATGATGCATCTGGAAAGAGAGATAAAATTCCATAGAAGTTACCAATCAATAGAATAGCGGCATCAGCAACAGAAACAATCACATCTGATGACAGTTTATTTTTTGTCAACTGTTTAACAATATATTCAAAGACAGATATCATCCTTATTTTAAAATATTGCTGAGGAAAGCTGGATTTAGGGAATATAAGCCCACAATAGTCTCAAGTGTTCTCATATGGCAAATTTACAGGAGGCAGAACACTTACGAGTGAATCCAGGCTGTGTAGAAACCAGAATTAAGCCAGCCTGTTTGGGGGATAGCCAATAATTCATTGAAAGCTTGATAGAGGTGACTGAAAAGAATGTATTCAACAAATATATATTGAGATATGGTTATGTTTCAGACATTGTGAATGACATAATATGAACAATTCAGAACAAATATCATAGAAGACAAAAGGAGTGCAATGAACAGAGGTATTACAAAAGAGTTTGAAACAATGACATTATTACATAAAGGTGAAACAAAAATGGTTTCATTAAAAGATGTTTTCTGGTCTTGTAGGACCACTGTTTCAATGTGCTAAAGCTGTCATTCTGCAAAATACCACAAATGAATTGGCTTTTATAAAGGGGATTTATTTAATAACAAGTTTACAGCTCTAAGTCCATAAGTGTCCAAACTAAGGTATCAACAATGTGATGCCTTCACTGAAAAAAGGCTGACAGCCTTCTCTGTCAGCTGAGAAGGCATGTGACTGGCATCTGCTGGTCCTTTGCTACTGGGTTCTGGTTTCAAAATGTCTTTCTCCAAAATATCTCTGGCCTTCTGTCTCTCTTAGCTTCTCACTCTCAGCTCCTGTGCATCCTTGCTTGTTCTCCCAGGGCATTTCTCTCTAAGCGTCTGGGGGTCCTCTCTTAGCATCTCTAAGGCAAACTCTGAATTGCTTAGCTTAGCTTAGCATCTCCAAATGGCTTTCCCTCTGCATCTTCAAGCTTCTGAGTCTGTTTCAGTCCCTGAGCTCTCTTAAGGTCTCCAGCAAACTAATCAAGACCCACCTTGAAGGGTGGGTTACCACCTCCATGGAAATAATCTAATCAAAAGCCCCCACCCACAGTTGGGTGGGTCACATCTCCATGGAAACAACCTAATTGAAAAGTCCCACCCATAATAAGTCTGTACCCACAAGACTGCGTAAAAGAACATAGTCTTCCCTGGGGTACATAACAGTTTCAAACTGGCACAACAAGGATATATTTAAGAGTAATAAGGAGACAATAATGGGTGTATCAGGCAATCATATACATTTGTAAAAAACAGCACTGTATAGTGTCAGCGCGTAGAATGATATCTAGACCCAATAGGAGTTGATTTTGACCCTTAAGCTTAGATTAATTGTCCCTAAACAGTCATTTTATTAGATACCAATAAAAATAGTAGCAGAACTGTATAAACCAGGCTTTGCAAAACATATCATTTAAATATTTAATTGTTATACTATGGTTATAACAGGGTTTTACTTTTATTAATTGCTTCAATTATTTTCTTTATATTATTTAAATGCATTTGATTTTACATTTTGTGCACAAAAGGTCATTCTTCTTCACACTGTTGTACCAGCTATTAGGGTTTGGATAACTTTTTCTGTAAAGAGGTAGATAAGAAACAATTTAGGCTTTGAGGACAGGCAGTCTGTTAAAACTCCACTCTGCCATTGTAGTGCAAAAGAAGCCAAGGACTATATATGAATGAACAGGTGTGGCTATAGCCCTATCAAACATTATGGACAAAATAGGATGTGGCAAACAGGCCACAGTTTGCCAATATCTGTGTTACACATGGAGAAATGTATCCTAAAGATTTTATAATATCAGTGTTTAGATATCTCCTTCATTCTTTCCCCAAACTACAAGTTAATGATGTGTCATCATTCACTTGACCAACACATTACATGAGTTGTGATTTCATCCATGTAACATTATATCTTTAGTGAAAAACTAAATCCAGAAGATAAATTCCTGTGCTAAAGAATAATAGTGTTGTAGTTTGCTAAAGCACCAGAAATGCAACATACCAGAAATGAATTGGCTTTTAAAATGGGGGTTTATTAGTTCACAAACTTACAGTTCTAAAACCATGCAAATGTCCAAATTAAGGCATTGTGCTGGTTTGGATGTATTATGTCCCCCAAAATGCCATGTTCTTTGTTGCAATCTTGTGGGGCCAGTCCCTAGTGTTGATTAGGTTGGAACCTTTGGATTAGGTTGATTCCATGGAGACGTGACCCACCCAACTGTAGGCTCTAACTCTGATTAGCTAATTTCCATGGAGGTGTGTCCCCACCCATTCAGCTTGGGACTTAATTAGTTTACTAGACCCCTATAGAAGAGCTAAGACAGAAGAAACTTGCTGCTGCAGCCATGAGGGACACTTTGAAAAATGCACAGGAGCTGAGAGAGGAGATGAAATGCAATCTAGGAGCAAGCAGATGCCAGCGACATGCCTTCCCAGCTAACAGAGGTTTTCCAGATGCCAATAGCCTTTCTCCAGTGAAGGTACCCGAATGTTGATGCCTCACCTAGGAAACTTTATGGCCTTAAGACCGTAACTGTGTAACCAAATAAACTCCCTTTATAAAGCCAATCCATTTCTGGAGTTTTGCATAGTGGCAGTATCAGCAAACAGAAACAGGCATCAAAAATTTGATATCTTTCCTGAGGAAAGGCTGATGGCATCTGGAATACCTGTCAGCTAGAAAGGCATGTGGCTGGTGTCTGCTGATCCTTTGTTCCTGGGTTGTGTTGCTTTCAGCTTCTGATTCCAGTGGCGTTCTTCTTAATGCCTGTGGGTTCTCACTTAGTTTCTCTTGGGCAAATTCTGGGCTTCATCTCTTAGCTTAACAACTCCAAACATCTTTCTGTCTGCATCTCCAAGATTCTGGGTCTCTGTCAGCTCTGAGCTCTCTTCAAACTGTTTTTGCCCTTTATTCTCACATAGACGATGCCAGTAAACAGTAAGACCCACCTTGAATGGGCAGGGTTACATCTCCATGGAAATAATCTAATCCAAAGTTCTCACCCACCATTGGGTAGGTCACATCTCCATGGAAACAACCTAATCAAAAGATCCCACCCACAAGAGTGGATTAAAAGAACGTGGTATTTTTATGGGATACATAATAGATTCAAACCAGCACAAATAGTATTTGGAATTTTGATAGTTAATTGTCCAATTATACAACATAGTGATCATACATTTCTAGCAAATATGAGACATACTCTTCCTCTACAAACTTGACAATAGACTATGTTATCAGAAGTTTGCATATCCTTCATCTGATGGTATCTTTATTGTGTGTGCATGTAGTGCCTTTGTTACAATTGATAAAAGCACATTTTTATATAATTGTGCTATTAACTATAGACTAAGGTTTAATTTAGTGTACTCTGTGTAGTGCAGTCCATGGATTTAAAAAAAAATAATAATTCTGTTATATATACAACCTAACATTTCCCTTTGTAACCATATTCAGCTACATATATTTCAGTGTTAATTACATTCATGATGTTGTGCTACTGTTACCACCATTCATTACTAAAATTTTCCTTCATCCCGAATAGAAACTCTGTACATTTTAATATTTAATTTCCTATTCCCTACTTACCCTATTTCCTGGTAACCTATATTCTAGGTTCTGACTCTATGAGTTTGCTGTTACAGTATCTTGATGCCATTTTCATGTGCATTTCTCTGAATATGAGGAGGTTGAGATGTTTCATATTTTTAATATAAATTTGTAATTCCTATTTTGCGAATGATCTACTCATATATTTTACCTATTTGCTTTTGGAATTGTGTGGTTTTAAAATTCTATTTATTCTTTATCTTACTTGCATTTTATTAATCAATATAAATTAGAATTTTTATAATATGATACAGAACTATATTCCTAAGTTTATCTAAAGATTATTTAAATTGCTTGTGGTATTTTGGATCTTGTACTTTAAAAAGTTAAGTCAAATTTATCAATCTTTTCTCTTAAGTATTTCTGAATATTGAGTCATGGAATGTTTGCACATGCAAAGGCTATAGAATATTTGGGCCTTTATTTTCTTCTAGCATGTTTAAATTTTTTCTTTTTAATTTTATGGTTAATTAGTTGATTCCTTTCAACCTAATCCTGGTGTACTGAGAAAGGTATGCATATTTTTATTGTTTTAATTTTCTTTACTTTTTGCAAATTCTGTATTCTTTAATTTTAGTCTGTCCACAATTATTTTATATACAATTCTTTCTTTTTTCTCACTCTTTCATTGTGTGTAGCTTTCTGAGTAAAAATGCCTTTTGTTACCAGAGATGAGGGCTGTAGAGGGAAGAATGAGGGATGGGAAAGGAAGAAAAGAAGGGAGAGGGAAGAAATAGGGAAGCATTAACAAACAGGATAGGTAGGGCCAGAGGTCACTGTTTAGAGGTCAATAGGTAAAAGACAAAGAAGCCTAAGTGAAAATTGGAGAAATATTTAACCAAGATCTTCAAAATGAGTAAAGCTAATGGTCAATAAACATGTGAAAGCTCTTTATTAATCATGAAATAATAAGTTAAAACCATAGTGAGATACATTTTCACACATAGTTGGCAAAGAACATCTTTAATATAATGCTATCTTCACTAAATTTTTGGAAAATGTTAGAGCAAGGCAATCCTATTAAATTTATTTGGAGAGTGTAAATTGATATAAACAAAAACAAAAACAACAGAACAATCCTTTAGAAAATGCTTCAGAATTACATAGTAATTGGAAGGTATAACAAAATAGGACCCAGCTACTCTAGTAATAAATAGGTATTCTGAAAGAAATGAGGTGCATTTGTCTCAAGATATATACATCTTGACCATCTTAGCTTTGCTCTTAATGATTCAAATTTAGTTTCAAACCAGATCCCCATCATTAGAGTGATGGATAAATTCATTTACTGATATATTTATACTATGGAGTATTTCTCACAAACATAATTTTTGTAGAAAAAGTTAATGCATACCAGCATACATTCAGTTTGATACAATTTATATAAAATGGAAAACCAACCAACTTTCTGCAATATTGTGGGAGGAACCATACATCAGTAATATGGTAGGCAGAATTCTAAGATGGGTCCCCAGTATTTTCCTCTTGATGTTCACACCCTGCATAATCCCTAGGACTATGAATTTGAAAGATTTTATTCCAGTGATTGGGCTATGTTATACAACACAGGTTACCTTAAAATAGGGAAAATGTGTATGTAGGTCTCACCAAATGACTTGAACCCTTTGAAATCATAGTGCTAGTTTCTTTTTAAGGACTGGTTACAGAAGAGGAAGTCAGAGAAATTTGAAGCATGAGAAGAACTGACAAATCATGGCTGGCTTGAAGAAGGAGGCTGTGGGGTGGGGATCACATGAAAAGGGCCTGAGAGCAGCCTCTGGAAGCTGAGTCACTCCTCACCCCAGCTGACAACCAATAAGGAAATGGATTTTGCCAACAGCCTAAATGAGCTTGGAAGCAAGTCTTTTTTTCCCAGAGCCTCCAGAAGAGTACGCAATCCAGCTGGTACCTTGATTTTAGCCTTGGAAGACTCTGAGAAGGTAACCCAGGCACCCCATGCTACATTTCTGACTTATAGAACTTTGACCTAATAGACCTAATAAATGGGTATTTGTTTTAGTGTACCAGGCTGCTATGAAAAATACCACACAATGTGTTGGCTTAACCAATGGGAGTTGGCTTACTGTTTCAGAGGCTACAAGGCTTGCTTTCACCCAGGGTCAGTAGCATTCTGGCACTGGCTGTCAGCAATCCTAGGAGGTTCCTTGACTAGTATCTCTGCCTTGTGCCACATGGCAATGCCCTCTCCTGTTTTTTTTTTTTTTTTTTTTTTTTTTTTTTGGTGCGCTAACTTCCTGCTTCTAGCTTCTTCCTATGGATTTTTCTTTATAAACCCTTCAGTAATCCAGATTAAGACACACTCAGTTGGGACACAAGTTAACTAAAAATAACATCTTCAAGAGGGCCTGTTTACAATGGGTTGACACTCACAGAGACATGGATTACATTAAGAACATGTGTTTGTTGGGGTACATAATTCTCTCTACTATAGCATTTTATTAAGCCACTAAGTTTATAGTAATTTGGTAGATGTTACTAGAAAATCAATACAGGTAATAAAGCTCTGGAGAAACCAAGGACATTATTATCAGAAAATTCAGAATAATGCTTGCCTCTATGGTGGAAATAAGATGTTATGTAGCAGGGGCACATAAAAGACATCTATGGAATCAGCAATGGTCTACTTATTGCCTTGGGTAGTGTTTCCCCAGGTGATAATATAATTATTGTTATTTTACCTGTACAAATATTTGTTACTCTGTTGTATGAATTATTACTTCATAATAAAAAATGGAAAACAGAAAATTTAATAGAGATTACCTGAACCCTAGTCAATCCACAGAAGAGTAATGGAGGAAAAGAAATTGTTATTGTAAGACAATGAGATTTTGGAATTCCTTGACATGCAACAATATTATAGCAAAAGCTCACTAATACAGAAATTGGCACTAGAACTGGGTATTGAAAAAATTATTTGAAATCATGAAACAGATAAAAAGGAAAACCATATTGAAGTTAGAAAAATGTATATCCTTTTCATTTAGTGATAAAATAATTTGATATAACTATCATTTGCATGGTGACTTGTGTCATTGGATAGGGAGAGTTCAAGGCAGAGTACTAAAAATTGAGCTTTTCATTTATAAGCTGTATTTTATAAGCTACTACGTGAAAGAGATAGACTCAGAAATGAACTACCTATTTATATGCAGAAATTGAGTGAAAATATAGAGAAGCTAATAATTCCAGAATTTGCAGGGCTTAAAAAGTATACTGTTTTGAACAATCTACTAGAACTCAGACTTAGGTGGAAAGTAAAAGTTATGTCTACTGAGACAGTCTCAGAGTAGGGAACAAGTCAATAGAATCACTTCTGCTCAATTGTTAAGAGTGAAAAAATTGAGAACATGCCAAAGAAATTGCTCGAGTTGGACAAAATGTTCCCTAGAGAGGAGACTGCAGGTGTGATTTCACAGGGGCCTACAGAGAGTTGTGTGTATTCAAAATAAACCCAACAATTTATGCAAAAGCTAAATGGCCAAATATGCTCTATCGTTATTACAAGAGGCTGTGACTCTTCAAAAAATTAAAAAAACCTTTGAGTTCCAATTTTTTTAGAAAGGAAGCTGGCTAAGAAAATTGATTATCTATTATTCCAGTTTGCTGATGCTGCCATTATGCAAAATACCAGAAATGGATCAGCTTTGATAAAGGGGGTTTATTTGGTTACACAGTTACAGTCTTAAGGCCATAAAGTGTCCAAAGTAAGGCATCAACATCAGGGTACCTTCACTGGAGAAAGTCTGTTGGCGTCCAGAAAACCTGTTAGCTGGGAAGGCCCATGGCTGGTATCTGCTTGCTCCCAGGTTGTGTTTCAAAATAACATTCTCCAAAATGTCTCTATGTCAGTTTCTTGGGGCAAACTCTGGGCTAGTACCTCCAAGGATCAGCAAAACTCTGCTTTCAATGGCCATCTTTAAAATGTCCCTGTATGTTGCAGCTCTGAGTTTCTTCTGTTTGTGAGCCCCTTTATAAGATTCCAGTGAACTAATCAAGGCCCACATTGAATGGAAACATTCAATCAGAGGTCACACCTTAACCAAAGGTGTCACTCACATTTGGGTGGGTCACATCTCCATGGAAACAAACTAATCCAAAGGTTCCAACTTAATTAACACTAATACCTCTGCCCCCTACAAGATTGCACTGAAAAATATGGCTTTTTCTGGGGGACATAATATATAGAAGCTGACACAGCTATCAAGGATGATATGTTTTCAAATGTGCTCTTCTGATGTGCTGAAGGTTAATAGAAGATAAAGGACATCCAGGAGTCTGTGGCAAGGAGCCATCAAGACCAATGGACTGGAAAACTACTGCTGGGAAATATAGGTGAGAATAGTCAAGAAACATTCCCTACCACCTGGAGAGCTAGCAACATTGACTCTGAGGAATTTCTGAATTGCTAAGGAGCATTGAATATTTATGTCTCTGATTCTTCCCTTTATTAAATGGGAGCATTTATGGAAGTTTTCCTCTGTTTATTCCAATATTGACATTTGAATATGTGGTGGGTTTTATCTTTTTTTTGTATTAGGTCCCAGGATAAAGTCATATTCAGAACTGAAAAAGATAATAAGATCCTAAAACTTGAGTTAAATATTATAATTTTATGAGACTTAGAGTGTGTTGGGGAGCAGGTGAATATATTTTTACATGGGAAGAAAATGAATAATTGTGACAAGATAGCAGACTTTTGAGAGTTTAAAATTTTAGTCTTTATTCTTCATTCCCTCCATGGAGTTTTATTTTAACAGCTTTATTGAAATACATTTCACATACTATAAAACTCACCCATTTAAAGTGTATGGTTCAATGTTTTTTAGTATATTCACAGCATTGTGCAACCACCACCAAAATAAAATTTTAGAACATTATTTTTCCCCCTTTTAGGACATTCCATACTCATTTGTAGTCAATATCCATTCCCTCTAACTCCACATTCCCCACAGCTCTAAGCAACTACTAATCTATTTTCTGCCTCCATAGAAATGCCTATCCTAGACATTTCATATAAATGGAACAGTACAATATAAGGCCTTTGTGTCATTTCATTCAGCACTAAACGTCATCCATATACCAATAATTCATTTCTTGTATTGATAAATAATATTCAATTATATGGCTATCCATATTTTATTTATCCATTCATTAGCCAATGGACATTTGAGTTGTTCCCATTTTTTAGCTATTATACATAAAGCTGCTAAGAACACTTTCATACAAGTTTTTGCATGAACATATCTTTTCATTTCTCTTGAATCTATGCCTAAGCATGGAATTGCAAGGTCATATGGTAACTCTAGGTTCAGCTTTTTGTGGAACTGCCAAATTGTTTTCCAAAGTGGCCCTCCATACAGTTTTCCATCCATATACTTTGCCAAGTGACTCTTCAACATCCCCCTTGAGAAGGCAGACTATACATTCCCACCTCATACACTTTGTGCTTGAACATGGGACTTCCTTTTGCAATTAGAATTTTAATGGCTGTATCATGAGCAGTGTTAAATATGCTTGCATGATTTGGCTTGCCTTCTTGTTCTTCTGCTGTTGCCCTGAGGAAAACTTGATCTGGGTAGCTACTTGGCCCAATAAGAATACATGTCACAGACCTAACCCTGATCATCAACTTGGGGCTCAGCCCATCTGAACCAGTCAAACCTCGTTGAGTCCAGTCAAGATGAACAAGAACATTTGAAACCTTCAGGACTATGAGAGACTAATAAATTTCGGGAGATTTTAGAATTGTTTACTACCCAAAATTATGTTGGCCAAAACTGAATAAAGATGCTCAATAAATATTTGTTAAATGAAATGTAAGAAAAGTATTATTGGGTATTGAATCATGTTTACTATGAAAGGTATGTTCAGATCCCAAACCCTGGTCTTTTGGATGTAAATCTGTTTGTAAATAGGACTGTTGAAGATGTTATTAGTTAAAGCATGCCCAAAAATAATGTGGATGGGTCTTACTACAATATGGCTGAAACTTTTATAAGGAAAGGAAATTGGACATGGGATAAAAGCCAAGGAAGAAGCCAGAAACTGGAAACCGATGGAATCTGGAAGAGAAAGGAGAAGACGCCACCATGTGCACTGCCACGTGACATAAAAGTCAAGGACCAAGGATTGCCAGCAGCCAGCCAGAAGACACTGACCCAGAAGAAAACAAGCTTTCTGGCCTCTGATATTCAGAATCAGTAATTCCAGTTGTTAAGCCAACCCATTGTATGGTATTTTTTTAGCAGCTAGGAAACTAAAATGAGTATTAATATGTATACTCACATTATGCTCAGATTTTAAAGGCATATTTGACAGTGATAACATCTTCAAAAAATAATAAATTCATTTATTCAAAAAATACTTCATTTAAAAAATCTTACTCAATCTCTGGTTCTAACTACTCTCTCAAAATGTCCAAACCTCGAGAGACCATAAAGGATAAGGACCTGCTAAAAATCTCCACCTGGAGATTTCATTAGGACATCTAAATGAACAAGGTCACCTTCCCAAAATGTATCCTTCCTCAAAGATGCTTTTTTTTTTTCTAAAACTTTTTAGAGTATCAGCTAGGGATCTGAATATTCTTTAGGGTTTTCAGGACTACTGTTGACTTGGGCTTATCATACTGTGGTCATTTGGCATGTCTAGGTGAAGCTTGCTTACATAGGACTAACCTCCAGGACAGCCACTTGACTCTATTCAAATTCTCTTAGCTGCTAAAACCTTATTTTGTTGCCTTTCTTTTCCCCCTTATGGCCAAAAAGGCATTCTCAATTCCTCAATGCCAGGGTCAGATTCATTCCTGGAATCCATGTCCCATGTCACCAGGAAGAGTCATTTATCTGGGGGGTCCTGTCCCACACCAGGGGGAGGGTAATGAATTTATTTGCACAATTAGGCTTAAAGAGAGAAAGTCCACATCTGAGTAACAAAAGAGGTTCTCTGGAGATGACTCCTAGGCACAATTACAAGATAACATCTTTTTTAAGGATTTATCTTCAAAATCAGTATTACAAATGAAAGTAGATATATGGACACTATGTTCCTATAACAGAATTCTAAATACTATTTGAAAGGAAGACATATTGTTAACATATTTCACTGTATCTCATTCAGGGAACAGTGATCATATGAGGAGATATTTTTTGGTTTTCAGAAGTGGGTAGTGCTATTGTCCTTTAGTGAGTACAGGCCAGGGAGCCTGCTAAATATCCTGCAATACACAGAACCACATCCCACAAAAAAGAATTCCCTGGGCCATAACATCAGTAGTGCTAAGGTTGAAAAAAAACCTGGCATACAACTAAAAGGTGCATTGTTAAAGAGATAATTACAATTAAAAACTTTTTATTTCCATTTAAAAATCTATTTATGGAATTTATCCAGTTTTTAGTCTATGCATTTAGACATGAATATGCATTAATATATTCATTTTTAAGTTTAATTTCCAAGTTTTATCATTATATTTTTTGTTATACATCTCATAAATGAAAGATCTACTTTTATCGGATATTGAATATTAAATGTAATTATTATGTTTAAGCTTTGCATTTAATGTTATTTTAAAACTAGATCATAGTACACTATGTAAAGTATGATAGAATATATAATAGTAAAAATCTAAGGTAAATATGTAACAGTATATATGTGTGTATGTGTGTATATATATATATATATATATATATATATATAATCACACTACAAATCAATTCATGCATACCATAATATAATCTGTATTTTTATAAGGATAACATGAATAATATACTGTAGGAGATTTTTGAATTTTCATTACCACAAAAATTTATACTCCATAGTGAATCTATAATGCTTGGCCAAAGTAAGGTTAACATGATTTTCTTCAATAGATAAATGTACTCACTTGTAAGGGCAAGTTAAAATTTAATTTGTGCTATGCAAAACTAATATCACCATTAACTTACACTTAAGCTAAGAGGAATAATCTTCTTATTAAGTGGAAATCATACCAGATTTTTATTTTTTCTGTCTTCTAATGTAATACATTCAGAGTTAGTAATGCCTGAATATCTTTGAAAAGCTTCTTTCAAAATAGCCTGTTAGAGGCCTCACATACTTCAAATCAGAAAAATTTTAACTCTTCATGCATGTTAGGCTGACATACCTACTCTTTCTTTAATCTTGAATTTCTATCTCACTTAACCATATTTCAATTTTGTTCCCCTCTCTTCCTAAATAACAATCTCAGTTCATTTTCCCTAGAGATGATAATCTCCCAAATTGTTACTTTATTACTTCTAAGCTTACCTTCTGTAACCAAAATAAAAAGTCATTTGGATATATATGTGGGGGAGAGTGTATGTGTTTTTCTGTGTATATGTGTGTATGCATATATATAAAATGATATGTATGTGTGTGTATATATAATATATATTTTCTCTGATAGTAGAAGTTTACAGAAAAATACTCCTCTCAAGAAGTACTTTAAACATTTCCTAATCAACTGTATGATAGACCTTCATCAAGCAACACAAAAATAAATTTCATTATTTTTGCTCCTAAGAACCTGCAGAGAAGTGTTTTTTTAGCAGATGATTTTATGTTGGAGATAATTAGCAATTTTTGATATAAGGTTTAAATATCGTTTCCATTTGTGTGGTTTGACATTTTACATTTAGCTATCTGATCCATTTAGAATTACCTTGTTACGTAGTGTAAGAAATTAATTCAATTTTTTCAAATGGCAAAAAATAGCCCACAAATACAAAAATAAAAACATGACCAATAGTCTCAATAAGTGTAGAATTTCCTTAACATTTATTATTTTACTCATGTTTCTAAGTCTTTTTCAGCTTCTTAATGATACCATTTCCATTCAAAATTTTCTAGGTGAATCAATTTTTTATATTCAATATCTCATATGAGCCAAATTATGAAATTTATTAAATTGTCAAGTTAATGAAGTTTCTTCCAGTTTTATTAATTTATATTCACATTCAATCCACACAAGCTTCTTTGGCAAAGTTTGAAGATTGAATAAAAGTAAAGAATATAGTTCATTTTATTTAGCACTTGCATCATCAAATAGCAAGAATAATTTCATATGGTTTTTATACAAGCTAAGAGACTTTGGAAATTGTATTTTGAGTCTGATAGAGTAGCATAATGTTTATTTTCTGTAATAATGTCTCCATTTCTTTCAGAAATTTCTTTATTCTTCTATTTTCAATCACTTCTTTTTTCTAATGAATCTCCCAGTTTGAATTAGTCAATTATTTATTTCTTAAGTAACTGTTGACATCTCTGTCATATTATCATGTATAAAAGAGAAATCAAATGTTTCTATTTTTGTCAAATATTCAAATGCCCTCACTTCTTTCATATTCAGGGCTTGATTTAATTTCCAAGCTGATTTTGTTATACTCAAACCAAAAGACTGCCAAACAAGTTATAGATATTTTCAATTTATAATTTCAAGTGCTAATTTTTCCAATATATTATTAAAATCTCTCTCATATTTATCTGACAAAGTTTAGAAAAGATAAAATGCAAACATAAAAGATTTCATATGATTGATTCATATATTTTATTTCATTGTCCAGAGATAGTCTAACCTGGAAATAATTTTTTTCTAAAATTTGGCCACAACTCTGTGTATAACATTGTGCTTGCATTTTCTGTACAGAAAATACAACATAGGATTTAAAAGGGAAAACCATTGTTCTTGATTACTGACAATAACTAGTTATATATTATTTCAGATGTTGTTCTTTGCAGGGCCTAATTAAAAAAACACATACGCACAATGCACCATCTCCTAAGCTTTGATGTACCTTTTAGGTAAACAAGAAAAAAGTAGTTTTCTTTGATTGGTTGAAGATCTGTCAATTATGGTTAATTGCTATTTTCTTAAAATTTATTTCTAATTAGTAGATTTATGTTATGCCCCAAGTTGGACCACCATAAATCTATTCCCATATCTATATGTGTCTTATAATTATTTCTTGACTTTTTAACTAAGCAGTAGTAGGTATTAACATCCTAATGGAATTCTCAGTGTTTTTTTTTTTTTAATACCAACATTCAATGATAAAAATATTTTTAAATTTTTCATTTCAAATATAATGTTCTTTAAAAAATATCTTGGTTCAGTAAATCCATGTAAGAGATAGGTAAATAATGTTCTTTTAGAGCATTTCTAATTGATGTTTGAAAATTGTCTTTATTTGTGCTCTTCCGTTTAGAATAACATGACTACTTTATTGATGAGATTCATGCTTTGAATTTTCAAATTCTAATAATTGAATTTTAAATATAGTTTTCATTAAACATATGTATGACAGAACTAAGACACAATTATGCATAGAAATCATCATGCTGTTTTTCATTATGCAAACATAAATTAAATTTTACATTTTTTGATTTATGTATTATATAAAAAATATAAACTGTATAATCTAAACATTACATACTCTAGAAGATGCTCCAGGCTAAATTATTTATTAACATTATGTCTTCTTTACTCTTCCACTCTTTCGAAAGATGTTTGTTAATGGTGTTTAAAGAGAAAGTTAAGGAAGGTATCTAAAATTCCTTGTTTGTTTTAGGGTACCCCATACTCTGTGGTGAGAATTAAATGACTTAGTTCATGTAAAGTACTCAAGAAAATAGACCCATTGTTGGCATTATATAATTTTTTCTCTCATTATTTTCATCACAATCATTATCACTATCACCAAGGAAAGAGTACTGAATAATTACTACTGATTTAAAAATTGAAAAAAAATGAAAACTACTTTGAAAGAGTTGTGTTCATTTATAATTCAATGGCAAGGATAACCTAGACATTTTTCTTAAAATGAATCCTTAGCAAAGAAAGAGCAACACTGTCATACTATCCATAATGGTGTAACCTTAACTGAAAGATAATGATAGGATATTTATCATTTTTAGGCCTATGTATACAATTAATCATGTATCTAACAGTAGTCCATGACAATCACCTTCAAATGAATTTGCATCATGGAAATATGTTTACCCCACATTCTATGTCACATAAAAAAGTTAAGAGGGACATACACTGTTGAATATTTGGTGATAAAAATTAATTTCATTCTTCATCTTGCTAATTTAATAAGTCATTAAATATCATTTTATACCATTAGTTTCTCATGTATGAAAAATTATTTCACAAGCTTGGGCTGATTTTAACATCTTTGCTGGATCTACAAGATCAATGTTTCTTGATAGTTTGCAAAAGTTTTGTTGTCTACCATTATGAGCATGCAGATTTTAATTTATTTTGTCTTTTCCAACTTTGTGACGTTCAAGTTGTCACAGATTTGGCCAACAAGAATCCTTTCAAGCTATCTCTCGTAAACTTTTGACAATAGTACATTGGTCTTTGAATAGTTTCTTGCTTTTACGGAAAATAAGATAGCCAAGGCACATCTTGTAATTTCCTGCTTTAGACTTGGAATCAGTTATTTCTCCAAAGAGCTCGGTTCCATATAGTATACAGAAAAATAGATCAGGACACTTGGTATGCCTTCTGCTCTTGGAATGTCATTGTTTCTAGGATATGTCAATGGACAGGCTTAAAAATACGTTAAAATACATGAATAAAGAAATTATATAATTTTATATTCTTTCAATTTCTACTCTTACTACACAATTACCTAATTTCTTTTGTTTTATATATATATAAATTTGTATCAATGAAAATAAGTTCAAATAAAATGAGTATATTTTCTTTATTTTCCAATAGATAAAGCTACCTTAAAATTATGATTTCATAGCAACATATTCCAAAGTAATTTGGGTGGAGAATAAAAGTATATATGCAGGGACCCTTGAGGAGCTCGGGGGAAATGTGGAAGTGTTGGACTTTCTCACCTGGATTGTTGCTGATGTTCTCACAAACATTGAGGACTGGCGGTTTGGTGTGCTGAGCCCTCTGTCTTGGGACTTGCCCTTATGAAGCTCGCCACTGCAAAGGAGAGACTAAACCTGCTTATGATTGTGCCTAAGAGTCTCCCCCTGAATCCCTCTTTGTTGCTCAGATGTGGCCCTCTCTCTCTAGCTAGGCCAACTCAGCAGGTGAACTCACTGCCCTCCCCCATACATGGGACCTGACTCCCAGGGGTGTCAATCTCCCTGGCAACCTGGGATATGACTCCTGGGGATGAGCCTGGACCTGTCATTGTGGGATTGAGAACATCTTCTTGACCAAAAGGGGGAAACTAAATGAAACAAAATAAAGTTTTAGTGGCTGAGAGATTTCAAATGGAGTCGAGAGGTCACTCTGGTGGACATTGTTATGCACTATATAGATAACCCTCTTTAGGTTTTAATGTGTTGGAATAGCTAGAAGTAAATACCTGAAACATCAAACTCCAACCCAGTAGCCTTGGATCCTGAAGACAATTGTATAACAGTGTAGATTACAAGGGATGACAGTGTGATTGTGAAAACCTTGTGGATTGCACTCCCTTTATCCAGTGTATGGATGGATATGTAGAAAAATGGGGACAAAAACTAAATGAAAAATAGGGTGGGATGGAGGGGATGATTTGGGTGTTCTTTTTTACTTTTATTTTTATTCGTATTCTGATTCTTTCTGGTGTGAGGCAAATGTTCAAAAATAGATTGGGGTGATGAATGCACAGCTCTATGATGGTACTATGAACAGCTGATTGTACACCATGGATGATTCTATGGTATGTGAGTATATCTCAATAAAATTGAATTTAATTAAAAAATTATGATTTCAATACCAATACTATAATGTGATCATCATGAAAACACTGATATTTCTTTCCTTGCATTTTGCTCTTAGAATACATTTCACTAGTGATGCAGCCAGAGGTCTATGAATTAACTCAAATTATTATTTTTCTTATGATATTCATAGCAACCTGATAGATTACGATTTTTCTACTTGATTTTAGTATTTGTCTGTTTTTATAATTTCTCTTTGGTATAATTTTATGTTTCCAATAGACAAGGTTCAAAAGTAAAAATTACATTAAAAGTTAGCAACTACATCCTTATACCCTCTAACTCATTTCCATAAGCTTTCATCAGTCAGCATTACTATTTAGGGATATCTCCTATATGTTTCTTTATGCAAACTTTATCAAACACACACACACTTTGCTATTTTCCAATCTTTCGTAGTCTATATTCTGTATTCTATATAGACTCTTCTGCAACTTTTTTCCACATAAAAATATATGCTGTTATTATCTACAGGACAGTTCATAGAGATTTTCCTTATTCTTTTTATAACTCTAAAATTAGCCCAAGTGTTCCCTACTGAAAGAGGTGGGTGATTTCCAATCTTTTGCGATTACAAATAATGCCATACTAAATAGACCTTTTCATATTATGTAGTTGCCAGGGAGTGTCCACGTTGTCAGTTTATAAAAGTGCTTTCTTTAGGGAAAAGGGTATGTGACTTTTAATAAACATCACCAAAATTCCCTTCATAGAAGCTTTCCCTTTTTTTTCCTCCATCAATTATGAGTAGCAGTTTTTACAGAGCAACACCACCTGGTTGCTATTGGTGAATATGAACCCTATTGGTTTTCATATTTTAAGGTATATCCTGCAAACTCAGAATTCTTAGCCTTGTTTATTTTGCTTTTCCAGGTATATGATAAAATGAACTAAAATAAACTTATTTTATTGTCCTTTTGTTTGTTTGTTTCTGTTGTTTTATTTTATCTAATTGTGGTGATCAAAACTTCCTATTTTGTCTACCAGTGGAAATAGTGGAAAACTTTCCCTTATTTCTGACTTTAGCAGTAATGTCCCTAGAATGTCCTTATTTAATATGGGGCACGTCTGTTGGCTGAAGTATGTATTTTATCACATTTGGGGATTCTCTTTTTATTCCTGTTTTATTACTCATTTATTAGAAATGGATGTTGAATTTTGTCAAGGCCTTCTTACTGATCGAGATGTTTTAATATGGTATTAATTTATTAATATTTTGAATGCATTAATATATTTCCTGATACTGATCCATTCTTGCATTTATGGAATAAATTAGGTTATCTCAATAAAGATATGTAACTTTTGGAAGTACTATAAGATATTATTTTCTTAAATTTTACTTAGAATTTTCCACCAATATTTATGAAAATGGTCTCTAAGTTTTCATTTCCTTCCTTCTTCCCTCCCTCCCTCCTTTCTTCCTTCCTTCCTTTCTTCCTTTTTTGAGTCCTAACCAGATTTAGCTACTGGTTTTATATACGAATTAAAAATGCTTTTAACATTATTCAATATTTTTTGCATGCTGGTTTTATACTGGTTTTCTAATTTAGGAAGCATAATGATTTTCTGTCTTTGAAGGTTTGGTAGAAATCCCCTGTGAATTCATTTGGGCTTGGTACTCTCTCTTCAATGTAATTCTTTAAAACAATTATCTATTTTGTTTGTGGAAGCTACTCTAAAGCAGCATAAACTAATTTTTACTTCTTTAAGAATCATCAGATAAAATGTTTGAATGTTTTCACTTACAAAGCAGATTAAAGTTAATTTAAGGAAAATTCTAAATTTGAATTATTCATACTCTAAATTTTTATATTATCTAACATGACTCCATAATGTATAATTTTTTCATATACATTTACAGATTCTTTTCCCCTATTATTAAGGTTGGAACATATTTTCATTGAAAGAAAAATATTAAATTTCAAATTCGAGTTTTTCTTAAGAGAGCATCAAAGAAAGGGACAGCCCATCTCTTGACGCAAACAAACAAAGAGATGAAAATATTGCTTACAAACAAACAAGAGTAGTACTTGGAAGTACAGAAAAAAAAATAAGAAGTGTGATTAAATTTTTTATTTTGGGAAGCATTGCATTCAGGGATCAGTATACTACATGGAGCAGACAGGTCTATTAATTGGCTGGCTGAAGAATAGATGAGTACGGTGAGAATCTTGCTGACGGGCTGACTTTCTTAAGTGTGGACACTGCAGTGAAGTAGTTGTTTATTGATTTGCTCACTTTCAGGAGGATGAGGCTGAATTCAGAGCCATTCACAAACACTGAGTTGAAGCTGTTGCCAATTGATTGAGATAGATTTTATACTGGTTTTCTAATTACTTGCTCATTCCTCAAGATTATGACTGTTCTAGTTTGCTAATGCTGCCAGAATGCAAAACACCAGAGATGGATTGGCTTTTATAAATGGGGGTTTATTTGGTTACACAGTTACAGTCTTAAGGCCATAAAGTGTCCAAGGTAACACATCAGCAATCGGGTACCTTCACTGGAGGATGGCCAACGGTGTCTGGAAAACCTCTGTTAGCTGGGAAGGCATGTGGCTGGCATCTGCTCCAAAGTTCTGGTTTCAAAATGGCTTTCTCCCAGGACATTCCTCTCTAGGCTGCAGTTCCTCAAAAATGTCACTCTTAGTTGCACTTGGGGTATTTGTCCTCTCTTAGCTTCTCTGGAGCAAGAGTCTGCTTTCAATGGCCATCTTCAAATTGTCTCTCATCTGCAGCTCCTGTGCTTTCTTCAAAGTGTCCCTCTTGGCTGTAGCTCCTCTTCAAAACATCACCCACAGCTGCACTGAGTTCCCTCTGCCCGTCAGCTCATTTATATGGCTCCACTGATCAAGGACCACCCTGGATGGGTGGGGCCATGCCTCCATGGAAATATCTCATCAGGGTTATCACCTACAGTTGGGTGGGGCGCATTTCCATGCAAATCTAATCAGCACCAAAATGTTTGCCCCACAAGGCTGCATCAAAGAATATGGCTTTTTCTGGGGGACATAATACATTCAAACCAGCACAATGACCAAAGAACAATCAATCTTTTCTTGTTTTTGGATAAGATCATCATTTCATTTTCAAATTTTCAAGTAAATAAATAAGAAACAATTTCCAGCCCAATAAAAATATAGTGGATCAAGTATTTTTGTGCCTCTCAAAATTACTTGTGTTGCCTGCTATAAAGATGTTTTATATCTCAAATGAGTAATAAAGGTATAGGCATTTATTTAACACAAATGGGAAGTATTAAAAAGTGTAGAATTTGATTTGCCATACTGTGATTCAAGGTGCTTTTGAAAGCCCTGGTAATACACCTGAAACAGGTTATAAAAGCCCTTTATTAAAGAAAAAAATCATGCATTTTCAAGTTTTAATATATTAAAATGTACTTAATATTCTGTTACAATTTATCCTTTTATAGAATATGTGGTTGATCAAAAATGTTATATGAATAGAGGAGAATAAATAACAGATAATAAGGTACTTCATTTCTACTTATTTAAAAACAAAACTTTGTTCACTTCTTTCCTGTATTCTGTATTTAATCTACACAAAGCAGTGCATTTGAAATCATATTTGATTTATGACATTTAGAACTGCATATAATTTTTTTAATTAAATTCAGTTTTATGGAAATACATTCACGCACCATACAATCATCCATGATATACAATCCACTGTCCACAGTATGATAACATAGTTATGCGTTCATCACCGCAATCTATCCCTGAACATTTTCCTTACATCAGAAAGAACCAGAACAAGAATAAAAAAATAAAAGTGAAAAAAGAACACCCAAATCATCCCCCCATCCCACCCCATTTGTCCTTTAGTTTTTATCCCCATTCCTCCACTCATCCATACACTAGATAAAGGGGGTGTGATCCACAAGGTCTTCACAATCACACTGTCATCCCTTGTAATCTACATTATTATATAATTGTCTTCAGGAGTCCAGACTGCTGGGTTGGAGTTTGGTAGTTTCACGTATTTACTTCTAGCTATTCCAATACATTAAAGCCTAAGAGGTGTTATCTATATAGTGCATAAGAATGTCCACCAGAGTGACCTCTCAACTCCATTTGGAATCTCTCAGCCACTGAAACTATTTCGTCTCATTTTGCATCCCCCTTTTGGTCAAGAAGATACCCTCAGTCCCACGATGCCAGGTCCACATTCATCCCCGGGAGTCATACTCTGCGTTGCCAGGGAGATTTACACCCCTGGGAGTCAGGTCCCACGTAGTGGGGAGGGCAGCGAGTTCACCTGTCAAGATGGCTCAGTTAGAGAGAGAGAGGGCCACATCTGAGCAACAAGGAGGTACTCAGGGGGAGACTCTTAGGCACCATTGCATACAACTTTAGACTCTCCTTTGTGGTAATGAGCTTCCTAAGGGCAAGTCCCATGCTCGAGGGCTCAGCACATCAAACCACCAGTCTCAATGTTTGTGACAACATCAACACCAGTCCAGGTGAGGATGTCCAACACATCTGCATCTTCCCCCAGATCCTCGGGGCTGGGGAGGGGGAGGCTGTAAATATATTTTTTATTATCTGCCCAAATTACTCTAGGATGTGTCACTATTTCACTCCAGCCTATACTAACCTAGCGTATCTCACTTCCTATTTAAAGTTCCATGCAATTGTGGTGTTTGAACAAATCGACTGTAGAGTTGTACCGTTTAGAAAATTTAGATCCTGTACCAAATAGGTATCTATTCCCTTGGTCTCATATGAAAGTTGAAGTTTTAAAACACAATCAGTTTCAACCTTTACCCTTTGGCCTGGCTTGCCCTGGTCTTAACCAGACCTGCTTCATTCATATCACTAATTGAAGTCTGGGCTCTTTTTCAGCTTTTTTTTTTTTTTTTTTGACAGTGGCTGTATGCACTAATACTGACATTCATATCTGCCGAGCTCTAGCTCTGAGTTTCAGGTGTCTCAGAGATAAGAACTGCATATAATTTTTATGCACTCCAAATAAAATTTAAATTACTCACATATGTATTCTTTGTAATAAACCTGAACAACCATATTCAATGTTGAAGGAAAAGTATTTAATAGGCATTTTGCTTACCCAATTTGTCAATTCTATCATCTGCTTGTGCAATTCACCATATTGTGGGTCTCTATTGTGTAAGACCTGGTGGAACTGAATTACTATGGAATTTATCAAGCTAATAGGATTAGTCAATAACTGAACTTTCTGGAGTGTAAACCTTAAACTATAGCTGCATGAGGAAACTGGAACCAAGTCAAGTGGGTTTTCTTAAGCAAATTTACAAACCCCTCGAAACATAGAAGATGGTCGAAAGCTTATTGTCATGCCTGATGTGCAGTAATGCAATGTATTGCGTGGCGTTACTAATAATGCTCTTGGCAGGACTTTTCAATCTTTCCACTGTTGACATTTGGCCAGGTGACTCTTTGTTGGGAGGATCTATTCTGTACATTGCAAGATGTTTAGCGGCATCCCTGGACACTTCCCACTAGTAGCACCCCTCACTCTGGGACTCCGATTGTATGAACAATAACATCACCCATCACACCTGTGATAGTTCTCAGGCCTTACAGACACCAGCAAATCACACTCTTAAAGTTAATCCATTCCAGTGGGTGTGGACCCATTGTAAGTAGGATCTTTTGGTGAATATGACTTTGGCTTAAGTTGAGATGTGAGCCCCCCTTATTCAGGATTGGTCTTAATATTCTTACTGAAGTTCTTTACAAGAGGATAAAAGACAGAGAGACAGAGGTTAAGACAGAAAAAGGCCCAGAGAAGCTGAGAGAGAAAAGCCAGAAGCTGAAGGCAATGAAACCCAGGAGAGGAGGCCAGCAGATGCCATGTGGCAGAGGAGCTCAAGATCGCTGGTAGCTGGTCTTTGGGGAGAAAACATCACCTTTTGATGCCTTGATTTGGACATTTTCATGACCTAAGAACTGTAAGCTTGTAAATTAATAAACCCCCATTGTAAAAGCCCACCTGCATCTGGTATATTGCATTTCGGCAGCTTTAGCAAACTAAAACAATACCTAAGCCAGTTTCTCAGATTTAAGATTAATTTAAAAAAAATCTCATTCCATTTTTTCCTTCATATCCAATTAGAAAAGATAATGTAAATGAAGAAACAATTCCTAATACTATTAAAAATATAATGTATATAGAAATACTTTTATACACAAAGCATTTACAGAGAAAATATAAATTTATAAGAAAGAACACAAAAGAAAATTTGAATAATCAAAAAATATAGCATATGTATAGAGGGGTTTTTGTAGTAGTAAAAGTAATATTTGTCTGTGATTTTCTTTGTTTGGAGTGTCTTTATCCGGTTTAGGTATTAATGTTATCCTTCTGCCTTGGAAAGATTTTTGACATTTTTCTTCATTTTATATGCTGTGTAATAATTTATGGAGCACTGAGCCTGTGTTGTCTTTGAAGGCAAAATTGCCCAGGTTTTGTGCTTTTATGAGACATTGTTTGTTAACGGCTATTTGTTTCTTCTACAGAAATTGATCTCTTTGAGTTTTCTAGCTTTAATGGGGTCAAACTTAGTAAATTACACTGTCTTAAGAAAGTATCAGTTTTATTATTATTTTCAAATGTCTTTTCATAAAGGTTTCAATGTGGTCTCTTTTTTTTTAATATACTTTATTTCAATACTTATTTCTTCTTGCTTTTATCTTTATTTTTTTACCTTTATACTCTTTTATCTAGATTAATTCATTAGATTCCTTAATTAGATCTGTTTTTCTATTCCCTATCTCATTAATTTCTAGTTTTATATTTATGATTTCCATTCTTCTCATACTTACCTTGGTTATTTGCTGTTGAGGTCACATTTGGATTTGTTGTTTTATCTTTCTTTTTTTTTTCATTTTTGTTGATACATGTTTCAGGCCTAAAATATTTGTTTCACTGCTTTCAACATATCCCATAAATAATAATATGCTGTGTCTCTACTATTTCTATTTTAATAAATTCAATAATTTTAGTTTGTGCATACTATTTCAACAAGAATTATTTAATAGAAGGTGTTGATTTTTAAATATCCTGGCAAAATGTTTTGCAATTTGTATTAGATATGTAAATTTTAACACATCGCTATTAGAATCATTTTAAGAATTATTTCTATGTAATTTACTAATGTTCATTTTATAACCTTATATATGATTAATTTGGGGAAAATTCTAATTGCATGTGAAAAGAAGGTTTATTTTGTATTATTGGGGTGTGTAGTTTAATGTTTATGTATACTATCTATCTTATAGATTACGTAGTTAAGTCTTCTAAATCCTTTCTTACATTTTGTGAATTTTATGTTTGAGGCAGATAGTGGTGGCTTGATTTTTACTTTTTAATTATGTCATATGTCTATCTATATCTCCTCAAATCAATAGGAGTTTCTGCTTTTCAAAGTTTCTGTGTTATCAGACACTTGGATCTTCTTGTTTATATCCTTAGTGTGAATTTTGGCTTTAAGATTAAATATCTCTTTCCTTGACTCCTTTAATGATTTGGGCTTGCATTTTTCTTTGTTTGATAAGATCTTAACCCTTGATTTCCTTTTCTTTACTTTTTCTGGTACTCCTTTGCCCATATCTTTATTTTAGTCTTTTTGAATTACCTTGTCAGATGGGCTGGAACTTTCATATGCAGCATATAGTTATGTCTTTCTTTGTGAGTGAAATTGAAAATATTTTTTAATAAGTGGATTGATATCATTTGCATTTATTGATGAAACAGATCAGTTTGATGTCAGTTCTGTCTTTATTCTGTCTTACAATTATTACTATATACATTTTGTTATATTGCTGTTATTTCTCTATGTGATATATTTTCTTCAGTGAAAGACATTTATGTACTTTTTGATGAGCCTGATAAGTTTGAAATCAGCTCTGTCTTATTAATTATAATTAATAAAATACTTAATATATTGATATAATTAAGTCACTAATCGTAATTATAGGATATAATTATTCTGATGCATAGTATGTCATGTTTGCTGTGTTTCTTTTTCTATATGATGTGTTTCTTTTGTTTTTTTTTAAATTCTTTTGGAATTTAAAATTTCTTGTTTTTTTCTGTCCCTCACCTTTGCAATTTTACATTTTGTTGTCCTTACTCCCTTGAGTCCTAATTTAACCTTTAACCACCGCTTTATCAGTGTTGATAGTGTCTTTCACTCCCACCCACTGTGTACACAATTATTGAGCTTTTTATTCTTTCCTCTTCCACACATTGTTCCCTTCCAATGTTTCGGTTGCATTATTACTACTTGATTGTCCTTGTAACATTTATATATTATTTTCTCATTTCCCATGTTTAAGTGCAGTTAATAATCACCTTATGTTGCTTTGCTAAAGTTTTGTACTTAAGGATCTTAAACTGACCCCCGTCACTTCCTTTTTCTTTTATCACATAGTTGAAAGCTCAACTCCAGCTTTCTTTCATCTTCCTTTCCTTTAAAAGCATCCCCTCCCCAAGGCTGCTCCAACCTCCACCTCCCCTCCATGCATGCTATGCCCTCTATGGCCTTATTCTTTCTACCACTCAGCTTTTTTCATTTGTATGTGTGTGTGTTTGTTTTTTTGTTGTTGTTGTTTTGATCCCTTTCCCTTAATATCCACAGGGATTTGTAGTGGGACTTCATGTGTTTTCTTGCAAATTGTTTTATTTTGCAATTTGTCAATACTTTAAAATCTGTACATTCCATTCCATTTAGTTTTGCTGAAGATGTGACTTTCGGTGTAGAATAACGTGATCTGTATAATGTGTTGTAAGATCTATGGAGATTTATGGAGATCTGCAGAACTAGGTGGTAACCACCACTTGGGCTCTCCAAAAGTCCAACCATTTTTCATGTTTTGAAGCACTCAATATCAATGATTATGAATAACACTCTAACAAAAGATTTTACACTGAAATTTCCTATCACAACAGCCTCTCATAAGTGAGCACATTTTATATCCGATGTAGTATTTTAGCAAACTAATATTTTTCTAAAAATCAACACATTCCCATTGTCATTCCAAACAAAATCCTGGTTTATTCAGATATCCATTCTTTTCCCACACACTCCATGAGTTTTAAGGTGCATGACTCCACCTTCATTTCCAGGAGTAAAGTCTGATAAAACTAACCAGGATAGTTTCATAACCCTTGGTGAAGTATTTTGTTTAGGAAGATGTGTGGTCCACTCTTGCCAGTGATATTTGAATGCAGGTTTGTTTACATCTTCTGGCAAAAAAAGAATCCTTATTTTTTCTGGGAGAACTTCAGGAATTCTATTTAAAATTAAGCTGGACTTTAATGAGGAAGCATGCTACCCTGAATATCTCTGCAATGATCTCACTATCACTGGGAAACCAACTATTATAAGACACCAACACTGTGCATAAAAAAGGAAAGTCAGAGAGGCTCTTGGGCTACTTTGCAAACTTCGATTTTACATAAGAATTTAATGTACGTGAGTCAATAACTGTTTTTACTTTTCAAGACAATCTGAGCTGTTTTTTCCATTACTTAATCTCAAAATCATATTAATACTCCTTGCTGCTTTATATTAACTGTTTCACTGTTTGTAAAATCCTGCTTTATTAAATACTTTAAATCCAACTTGAACATGTGTGCTTTATGGAGAATGCATTGTCACATCACACTGTTGTGTAATGGTACTGATAAGCAATTCTCAGGACTTACTTCTACAACACCCTAATAGGAATTTAGCCTTTGCATGAGTACTATCAGGGATTATGATAATAAAATATATCTTCCACTCTTGAAAGAGCCTGCTTCAGTTGTTTCCACCCTTTTCATTTCTTTTAATCTGACACAATTCATCTGAAGAATATGAACATTCCCAGCCTTTTTTGTATTGTGCACCCACCCTCCTCCAACTATAAGAAATTCAACTATGCCATCTCATACTTAGGCAGGAGAGTTGTTGTATCTCAGATTAAGTCATTCTTTTGATTATTGTATAATATCTTTTTCTACCACAGTGAAATCTTCATGTTCATCTTTAGAATGCCATCTTCCGAATCACAATGATGACCATAAAACATGTATAGTAATAATTTTTCAATATTCAGTACAAAATGCCAAAGGGCTAGATAATATCTTTGAATTTTTGTCTGTTTGTTGGATGGTTTGTTTTCTTTTAACCTGGCTACACACTTTTAATCCTACAGTAGTTTAATTATCATAAATGCCATGTGAATTCTTAGTGTGCTGATTTTTTAAAAATTTTTACTAATATGGGTCATACATTTTTTACCACAGACATTATTTAACAAGTAGATGGTACCTATGTTTTTGTTTTTATAATTCGGTTTTGTTTCGTAGATATATCTTATTCACAAAATAGCTTTGATTTAGATACAATATTTGTCTTCATTTTATACTTTGTTACTGGGGCTTAGAGATATTAATTAGCAGCCAATCAGGGAGCAGAATCATGACCTGAATTTAAGCCCGTTTGCTCCTCTAGTCCAAGTTCTAAACCAAGATTATGCTCTGATGTGTTTATACCTGTGTATATGCCAAATAGGAAATTTTCAAGTTCCTTATGTGGAAATTATTATTTCTCCTTTTGTTTAAAAACAAAAAAGGAGATCCAAATGAACTGAGAAACACAACACCTTGAAAGGCCATCAAAATTTCAGAGGAATTTTCACGCAGTTTGAGAATAGAACTGTCAACACAATAATAGACAACATGATTTTGAAAAACAACAGTGTAGAGAAATGCCTAAAGAGATATAATACTTGAATATATAAATATGTGTGTACATGATCTAGAAAGTGTATGAAATCATTTCATTGGTGTATCCCAAGTGGACAACAGTGGCTATCTCCATGGAAAGCACTGGAAATAGGATGGAGTCAAAGGGAATTTTGCCTTTACCTAGTTTATTTGACTTGTTTTTAAATAATGGTATATTCACGTTAGTTATGGCACTAAGCAAGTGGAAAAATGTGAAAAACAAATTGTGTTGATACAGAGATCTTTGAACAATGCCTGTCATATAACAAACAGTCAGTTCATTTCAGCAATAAATAATAATATTATTATATGGGCACATAGATATTTTCTCCTTCAGATTTATGTGTTACTGCATCTTTCAACTTATTTTATTTTGCTTCTGAGAATCAGAAGCCACTGTTAATAATGTTTCCACTGTCACGCTCTATCTTTGCCTGATATAGTGAAACTTAAAAAAGCATCTGCAATATAATTCTATGGAATATTTATTTCCATAGAATAAATATAGGGCCTGAAATTTTCTTTAAATATCCTTGAGGAAGAGAAGTAGAAAATACTTATGAAAGCGAATAGAATCACCACTACATCGATTTCTACAAAAACCACATAAATGTTACAATATTTTGATATCAGGAAGAGTAATATCAGAGTGAAGGCAGGGCCTTGGAAAATGAGTTAGTTTGTCTATTTTCCCAGATTGCAGGGGAGCACAACAGAGTTTGCATCCAAGAGAACTGGACAGACTGTCATACTACTTTTTCTTGTCTGTTTCATTTCCTCTCTTTGCTTTTAAATACCCACTTTGACTGATTTTGTCTTAGCAATTGTTCTTTCTGTATGAAACTTCTTTCGATAAATCCCAATCTAGATGAGAATTTTTGAGTCAAATCTTTTCTTCACAAGATCATGGATAATGAAATATGCTATTCCAACCTCAACCAATCTCTAATACAGCAACAATTATATGGAATTTTCTGAATAACCCCAATTTCCTACCTCAAAATGAAAGGCAAAAGCAGTTAAATATGCAATTGCTCATTCCCCAGTGTTTAAGATATGTTTGGCTATGTTCTTATTGACTCATCTAAAATGGTCCTTGGCCCACATTTTCTGACTTTGCATTCTTCATCATTTGGTGAAATAAAATACAACCTTTTCCTTCTAACCTCCAGCTAACCAAGTTACCCTTGACACCCATGAATCCAGATGATACAGTTATCTTTCGCAATTTTTTTAAGTAAGAAGCATAATGTTATGCATATTAAATAAAGATTCAGATTTTTTTTAAAAGCCTAGTTAAAGTGCTTATGGTTATTAAAGTGAGAGATTTTTTGCATTCTAAATTTTACTAATGAGCAATAGAGCAAAGCTTCTGCTGGCATCAATGTTGTTTTTTATTATTTTTTTATTATTATTTTTAATTATTAAAACCCTTAGTCCTTGTTTTGTCTCTCCCAATGAAGAAGAATGTGTATTCATTTGGCGAAGTCTGCGGGAAGCCTGGGGCAGGGGCATGAAGTGTGCGAGGAAGTGGGTTGAGTGTCTCAGTCTCCACCTCATCTGAGCTCGTCCGCAGTTGTAGGCAGTGCAGAGCAGGGGCGCCCTGCTGGAGGAGCCAGGTCACAGTGCTGGGTGACTTGGTCATTGGTTTCTCCATTCTCAGCCTTTTCCCCCTTTGTCGTGGTAGACTCTGACCAGAAGGACATGGAGCATCAGCCCTGGCACCCCGTCCATCCCTTCAGGTCTCCAGGTTCTGTCTCCCTCCAAGCTGCTGCTCCACCTCCCTGGCCTAGTTTTCTGGCATCTGCTCGCAGGTACCGGCCACATCACTGAGCTTGAGTGGGCGTAGTCCACTCGCTTCAGGGCCATCTGTCAGTCCTTCTTCGAAGAGTAGCTGGAGCCCTCATGGGGCTGCCCTGTGGCCACCTGAGTGAGGCAGCGGATCTGAGCCGACAGCTCCACCTCCCCGTGTGGCACAGAAGCCCTGAAGGCTGCCGCCTGCAAGTCCAGGAGCCGCTCATTGGTTTTTTCCTTGGACAGTTCCAGGAGCACTTACCTGCATTCTGGAGGATGGCGCCGATTTCCCGTTCCGTGTCTTCCAGGGCGCCAAGTCGCTCTTCGCCAGGCTGTAAGTAGCCATCCTCACGCCGGGAAACCTACAGGGGATTTTCCCCGTTTGCGAAATCTCAATGTTGTTTTAATGAAACTAATCCAGAGACATCTTATCCCTTTACCTCCTTCTCATATCTCTGTTTTCCTGCATTATTTAAGAAACTTTGGAGAAATTCATACATGTCACACTCCAGACATTTCCCAAGAACTATCTTTCCAGAAATAGGAACCACATTTATATTTAGTAGAGTGTAGTAAATTTCTGTCAGTATGATGGTAAGTAATGTCTTCCCTCTCACGCAATACACACACACACGTACACACATAGAGAGACATACATACAGTAAAGAGAATGAGTGAGAGCGAGAAATACTTGAACCTAAAACAACACAATCAAGAAAAACAAATGCTCAAAAGCATTACTAAGTGAAAGAAGACAGACACAAAAATTCACATATTGTGTGACTCCATTTATAAGAAATACCAGAATTGTTAAATCCATAGAGGCAGAAAGCAGATTGATGGTTACCAGGGACTGCAGGGGAGGGGAAACCAGGGAGAAACTGTTTAATGGAAGAGGAGTTTTACTTTGGAATGATGGAAATGTTTAGCAACTAGATGGAGGAGGTGATTGCACAAAATTGCAGGTAAACTAAATGCTGCAGGATTGTTCTCTTTAAAATAGCCAATTTTATGTTATTTGAGTTTGACCTCAATGAATTATTTTTTAAAAGGCATAACAAACCCAGTCCTGTATTACAAAAGACAATAAATTCCAAGCATCAACAGGGGTATTCAGTCATTCAAGATCTAAGCAGGAAATGGATGACATACTTAGATTAGGACACTTTGAGGAGATTTTTCTAAAATGACTGATCTCATAGATATAGATTGAGGGTTGAGAACTCACATAAGAAAGTGGAATGCCTCGGGCTAGTGAAATGTCCTGTTAGATTTCCTAAGCCTGAGTGGAAGGAGGAGAGGTCTCCTGTGCTACCTGATCCCAGAAACAGAAGGGCTGTGTGGGGGTTTGGGTGGGGGTGGGGGTGGCGGGGTGGGACACACCTACCACGTGCCCAGGCATTCTATTCCAGGTGCCAGCTGGGGGCAGCCCTGCAGGTGGGCAGCTCAGGGTTCACTCACACTGACCTCATTCTCCTCTCTCCCATCTGTCTCTTGATAGGCTTCCTATTGTCCCAACACAACAAGAAAACAGAAGACAAGGAAGAGCCTTGAAGTAGCCAAGACAGGTTGATTTTCTGCATGCAGAGAAAGGTAAATAAGTAGGGAGAATCTTATTGTGAAGACGCATGAGGTACAGAACCAATATGATAAGGAGAATCAACTTTAGCTTTTGTGAGCCAGAAGTTTGCAAGTGAGAGGTCCTAAGTAGTCCTAAGAAGACTAGAAAAACTATTTCTGACCTATAGAAGTAACAAGAAAGTTTTAGTATCCAAAGCTCTGTGCTGAAAAATGTAATCTGAAAATGAATGAATGCATGAAAATGAATAAATGAATTCACAAGTGAATAAATAATGTTTGGTGCATTTTGGTGTGAGCCCTGGAAACACATATGTCACTTAGAAACATACTAACCATTAATCTTGGGTTGGTGTAACCACAAGGATTAGGGACTTAAACAAATTCAGGAGGCACAGAAATTGTAAAGAAGTGCAAACTGTTAAAAATTAAGCCACTATTAAAAAATAAAATAAAACCCACTCCTAGTCATGTTTTGCTTAAAATGTGATTTTCTGTGAAATATTTTAACATAATTCAGTGACAAAATATGGACACTAAAGATCTTTCTCTTTATGACCATTTATTAGGAGCTGAGACCTCATTAAAGAAATTATCTTTTTAAATAATAAAGAATATAATCTCCATCATCTGTACCTGAAAGAAGAGGAAGTATCACCTTACTTAAAGTGACCCAAATTAAAATGGAATATAGCTTCAGGTTCCAAAAATCTCCAATGCTATACCCTCTGAGGAGCAATCACACATCTTTTAGATGGCATCCAAAAAACCTGGCCCTATGATTTTAGTTTTTAAGCAGTTTTCCTGAAATATGTTCACATACTATACAATCCATCCAAGGTGTACACTCACCACCACAATAAATTCCAGAACATTTTCATTACTACAACCCCATAACCCTTAGCAGTCACCTTTCAACCCCTCTATTCTTCCCCAGCCCTGCATAACCGTCAATCCAATTTTCTCTATGCAGAAGTATTTGTATTTAAAGAAGACTAAACTATTACTGTTAATTATAGTCCATAGTTTACATTAGTTGTGTTTTTTTCCATAGATCATCCTCTTATCAACATCTTGCAATAGCACTGACACTATGCTTTTGAATTGCATGGAAGTTTGCAAGTATCATGTTGCTAGACATTTAATTCTACACTCCAATTGCATTGCTAAATAGTGTGCACACGTGTTATTTTAAATCTTAAGTCCATTTAAGTGCCATTTGAAATTTAGGCTCTTCCTGAGGCAAGGCATTGGTCCCTTTTCTGCTTTTGAATTACAAACATATTTTAAACTTAATAAATATTAAACAAAATGAAACCTTCATTTCCTTACACATGTTAGCAGTTTTTCCAAATCATGCTAGGGGAGACATGTTTCAATATGTCCTTCTTTGGATAAACAGATCATCAATCATTGGATGGATTTGCATTATTCATTGTGAATAGTATGTGTTACATTGTGAATATTTTTCAGCAAGTTCCACATTATTTACAAGAATCAATAGAGGGCAGTGAGAGTGACTGTAAAAAGAGCTTTTGATTCAGTCTAAAATGATCCACTAATCAATCAAGTTAAAAATTGTTTAGGCTGTGATGCAGTTTTGTGGATTCCAAGATGACAGAAGGGTTATACTAAAGAGGAGACCAGAGGTCTGGTGTCAGTCTAAGGTACAGCAACAACTGAAAGAGCTTTTTGGCATTTTTGTCAATAGCTTGATAATAAGATCAAAAAATTTTTTAATACGAATATACTTGTCACTGGTTTGGGAGGGGTACATGACATTCCAGGTTTCTGGGGAAGTTACTGGAGCACAATCAGTATCCCCAATTGTGCCAGTTTGAATGCATTTTGTCTCCCAAATGCCATTATCTTTGATGTAGTCTTGTGGGACAGACTTTTGGTGCTAATTAGATTTGCTTGGAATGTGCCCCACCCAGCTGTGGGTGGTGACTCTGGTGGGATACTCCCATGGAGATGTTACCCCACCCATTCAGGGTGGGCCTTGATCAGTGGAGCCATATAAAATATGCTGACTCAAAGAGACTGAACAGAGTGCAGCTGTGAGTGACGTTTTGAAGAGGAGCAAGCTTGCTAGAGAGGAACGTCCTAGGAGGAAGCCATTTTGAAACCAGAACTTTGGAGCAGACACCAGCCACGTGCCTTCCCAGCTAACAGAGGTTTTCTGGATGCCATTGGCCATCCTCCAGTGAAGGTACCTGATTACTGATGTGTTACCTTGGACACTTTATGGCCTTAAGACTGTAACTGTGTAGCCAAATAAACCCCCTTTTTATAAAAGCCTATCCATCTCTGGTGTTTTGCATTCTGCAGCATTAGCAAACTAGAACACCAATGATTGTGAAAAAGTCTGAAAATTAGCCCATTGGAGGTGGTGGATTTGTCCACAGAACTAATTAAAGTCTACCCACTTTCCCACTCAGGCCCAGACCAGCCACTGCAGTAGAGCTGGTCATTGCTTAAGTTGAGGTCATGTCAACACATACCTCTGACTGAAACTGTGGTTATTCTTGTTTTAGTTATTAAAGTAGTAAACAGAACTTCAGTGGGGTGATATGTGGAGTGGGGGGGTGGGGATATTCTGGGTTGTTAAGCTATGTTGGCAGGAAATAGAAGTAAAGAAACGGAGTTGGTTGAGTGTGGCCATGCTGTATTTGAGATCCTAATTTTTACCAGCAGTGTGGTTAGGGAGACAAGTTAACGCCATTATCTGACTATGGCAATGAGAGAGAGAGGCCTTAAATGTGAAAGGAGTTGGGGAAAACACCAGAATTAAAGGTAATTGTATTTTGGGGCTGGTAGGGAGAACCCAGGATGTTTTATTAGTGCGGAGAGGCTGACTACAAATTAACTTCACACAGGTTGACTATGGTTTTGTCATTACACAAGCTTGCCAAATATTTTCAGTGCCTCATCTTCCAGGCCCTTGATAAGACTTTTCTTCCACACTTACTTCTTAAAGTCAACCATGGCTATGTGCCTTACACTTTTTTTTTTTTTTTTACTTATTTACATACATAGTGCTAATCTGTGGAATACATGCCTTTAAGCAACCACTTTCAATAATGTTCACCTTACATGCAGCACTGACAATCATCACCCCTGTCCATTCCCATACCTCTAAGTTTACCCTCATCATGTCTGTGCATATTAGGTTATCATTCCCCTCTTCACTAGTTTCTATCTCTAGGTCTCCTGTATTCTACATTATAAGACATTAATTTTACATTGCTCAGGGAGTTCACATTAGTGATAATACACAATATCTCTCCCTTTGTGTCTGACTTATTTCACTCAGCATTGTGTCTTCAAGGTTCATCCATGTTGTCATTATGTCCAGGACCTCGTTCTTTCTTGCTGCTGCATAGTATTCCATCGTATGTATATACCACATTTTGTTTTTCCACTTATCTGTTGAAGGACACTGGATTGTTTCCATTTGTGCTTTACTTTGACCAAGGGAAGATAAGAGAGAATAAAGTGTGCTGTTTCTTTTTCAGTGCCTTAAAGCTGGTGTGAGGTTTGCCACATCCCCTTCCCTTTCCCATTGCCTGTGAGAAGTATGAACTTGGATTGAAATGGAGCCTCCAGCAGCCCGAGCCCCTTGTTGATGATAATGGACATAGACCCCTGCCAGACAGGCATTCTCAATGGAAATGTGACTCTTGTTTAGGGAGCTTCTGAGGTGTGGGGGATTTATCTTATTGCAGCACAACTTAACCCATCATGACGGAGGCAGGGTCCTTGCTTTTATGCAAACTACAACCAGCTACTGGACATTATGCTTCATGAAAAAGATTGAGTGAATCAAAAACCAGGATGATACATGATCCAAGAAAAAGAAGATCCAACCCAGGAGCACAAGAGCAATTTCCAGGTTCAGAGAGCATGACCCATTAAGAGAGTGGGGACTGTAAGGGGAGAGGTCTCCCACAAAACCAAACCAAACAGTACTGACAGACTAATTAAAATGTTTAAACATTGGGGCAATAATTTCTAGACAATTGACAATTCTCTCAAAGCATTTTAGCAATACCTATATGTCAAACTATAGGTAAATTGCACAGCAATTAATAATTCCAGAAAAAGCTCACAGTTGCACAATAAAGGAAACTATCATAGAAGATCATGTGGACCAAAAAAGAGCACGATATTGAAACTAATATTAATGTAAAGTGATTATTTCCTTAATGCTAAATTGTGACAGAGATGACTATTAGGTCGAAGAGGGAGTGAAACTGGAGGTGGGAAATAGTTGTGTAAACAGGTTAAATCCTTAAACTCTAGATAAGAAGTCAAAAGAGAGATTGTCTAAAATGGGTAATACTAGAAATAAAATTATAAGCATATTGCTTAAATTATAGGGGCAAGATAAAGAAATAAAGTCAATAATCATTGGGTAGTATGGGGTTTAGGGATGTTGATTGCACAGGGGGAATGTTGTTCTTTATTTGACTTCAGTGCTATATGATTTTAACAAGCAATACACATATTATGATAAAACCTTAATCTTGAGATTTGTTAGTCATGTTTCTGAACTTTGCATTACTTACATAAATTTGTTCAGGCCAAAAATTTGGCATAACTAAAAGCACATCTGGAAGTTACATTTCTCAATAAGCTAAAAATAGGACATAGGATCCCCCTGAAGTGTGTTAGCAGTTCTCCAAGAAGGATGGATTAAAGTGCTCCTAAAGAGGACTGAAGTGTTTACAATCCAAAAGCACCTGAGGCCACTCTTCATATCCTCCTCTCTTGTAATTCTCAAAATCCCCTGGATCCTTGCATGTCACCTGTTTTGAGGATTATCCACCCATAATTTCTATCAAAAACTCTGGCAAATGTCTTTGGAAGAATATAATCTAATGTTATTTATAAGATATTCAAAGTTTTAGTAAAATGTCAATGCAAAAGATTTGAAATTCCTGTTACTTGTCACCTTAGTCTACCATATGCAATCAAAGTTACAGCTCCAAGTCATATTTCTTTCTCTTACAGAGTAATGATAGTGCAGGGATGTCAGTACTTCAAGAGCAAAAATATATTTTGTAAATGGCCCACAGGGATCACTTCTACAGGCTAACCTGGGTTTACTCAATTTCATAAATAAGACTCAGTGGTCAATGCCATGATTTCAGAAATTACTCACAGTCCTAAATATGTGTAATGCTTCTCTGAAGAAAAAAAAAAACAAAACATACAAATAGCATGTCCTATTTAACCACTATTTTAGCTTTGTTCAAGCAGAGAACTAGAAGATAGGAGGTGGTAAAGACTTTAAATCAGGAGGGCAGATGTACCTCCCAAAGTACATATTGGGAGAGAGGGGAAAGATAAAAGCACTTCAGACAAATGGAATAACATGTGCAAAGGCCTGGGGTGGGGAAGGCAGGCAAGAAGGGATGCCCTTGGAATTATATTCATTTAACTATAAGGAATTCACTGTTATTTGAAGTGGAGTTGGAGGGAATAAAGTTAATTAAGGGACGAACACCTATTTACTGAACACGTACTATGTGCAGATACTGCCCAATGTGCTTTTAATATGTCAGCTCATTGAGTTGACATCAAACTAAAAATCAGGAAAAAGACAAGGATGCCCTCTGTCACCACTGTTATTTAACTTCGTGCTTTCTTGCGAGACCAATTTGGCAAGTAAAAGAAATAAAGGGCATCCAAATTGGAAAGGAAGAAGTAAAACTTCCCGCATTTGCAGATGATATGATCCAATATACAGAAAATCCTGAAAAATCCACAATAAAGTTCCTAGAACTAATGAAGGAATTTGGAAAAGTGGAAGGATATAACTTCAAAAGCAATGAACAATCAGAGGAAGAAATCAAGAAAAATATTCAATTCACAATAGTAACTGTGCCAGTTTGAATGTGTTGTGTCCCCCATACGCCGTTATCTCTGATGCAGTCTTGTGGGGCAGACGTTTTGGTGCTGATTAGATTTGCTTGGAATGTGCCCCACCCAGCTGTGGGTGATGACTCTGATGAGATATTCCCATGGAGGCATGGCCCCGCCCATTCAGGGTGGGCCTTAATCAGTGGAGCCATATAAATGAGCTGACTCAAAGAGAAGGAGCTCAGTGCAGCTGTGAGTGACGTTTTGAAGAGGAGCAAGCTTGCTAGAGAGGAACGTCCTGGGAGAAAGCCATTTTGAAACCAGAACTTTGGAGCAGACGCCAGCCACGTGCCTTCCCAGCTAACAGAGGTTTTCCGGACACCATTGGCCATCCTGCGGTGAAGGTACCCGATTCCTGATGTGTTACCTTGGACGCTTTATGACCTTAAGACTGTAACTGTGTAGCCAAATAAACCCCCTTTTTATAAAAGCCAATCCGTCTCTGGTGTTTTGCATTCTGCAGCATTAGCAAATTAGAACAGTAACTAAAAGAATCAAGTTTCTGGAATAAATCTAACCAAGGATGTAAAAGACGTGTACAAAGAAAACTACAAAACTCTCCTAACAGAAACAACAACAACAACAACAAAAAGAGCTAAATAAATGAAAGGACATTCTGTGTTCATGGATTGAAAGAGTAAATATCAGTGTGGTGGTTTGAAGCTGTTGTGTACCCCAGAAAAGGCCATGTTCTTTTAATCCATTCCTGTGGGTGCAGACCTATTGTGGGTGGGACATTTTGGTTAGGTTATTTCAATTGAAATAAGACCCACCCCATTCAATGTGGGTCTTAATCCTTTTACTGGAGTCCTTTATGAGAGGATAAAAAACAGAAAAATACCCAGAAGCTCATAGAGAGTAATGGCCTGGAGAAGCTAAGAGAGGACCCACAGAGGAAGCCACTGGAACCAGAAGCTGAAAATAATGGAACCTGGGAGTGAAGGACCAGCAGATACTGGCCCTATGCCTTCCCATGTGACAGAGGTGTCCCAGATGCCAGCAGCCTGTCTTCAAGTCCAGATATCGTCCTGTTGATGCCTTAATTGGGAAATTTCCATGGCCTAAGAACTGTAAACTCTAAGTTAATAAATCCTCATTGTAAAAGCCAATCCATTTCTGGAAGCTTTAGCAAGCTGAAACAATTGTTAAGATGTCAATCCTACCCAAAGCAATTTATAGATTCAATGCAATCCCAATCAAAATTTCAACAACTTTCTTTGCAGAAATAGCAAATCCAATCATCAGATTTATATGGAAGGGGAAGGACCCCTGAAAATTTTTGAAAAAGTGGAATGCAGTTGATCTTAAAACTTATTACAAAGCCACAGTAATCAAAACAGCATGGTACTGAGAGAAGGACATATATAAAAAACAATGGAATAGAATCAAGAGCTCAGAAATCAACACTCTCATTTATGGCCAAATGATTTTTGACAAAGTGGCAAAGATGACTCAATTGGGAAAAAATGTCTCATCAACAAATGTTGCTAAGAAAATTGGATCTTGATGAGAAAATTGGATCTCCATTCTCCATTCACACACACACACATACACACACAAGGAGGATCCTTACCTCACTCCAGATACAAAAATCTACTCAAAATGGGAAAAAGACCTTAATATAAGAGCAAGAATGATCAAACTCCTAGAATAAAATATAGGAAAGCATCTTCAAGACATTATGTTAAGCCATGGTTTCTTTGACTTTACACCCAAAGCACAAGAAACCAAAGGGAAAAAAAAAAAAAAAGATAAATGGGCCCTCATCAAAATCAACAACTTTTTTTCATTAAAGGACTTTATCATGAGAGTAAAATGACAACCTATGTGATGGAAGAAAATATTTGGAAATCACATATCTAATAAAGAATTAATATTCAGAATATATAAAGGATTCCTTCAGCTTAACAACAAAAAGGCAAACAATCCAATTTAAAAACGGGCAAAAGACTTGAACAGATATCTCTCCAAAGAAGATGTACAAACAGCCAGAGCAGGAAAGATGTTCAACTTGAGTAGCCGTCAGAAAAATTCAAATCAAACCGTAATGAGATACCACTTCACACCCATTAAAATGGCTGCTAAAAACAACAACAACAAAATAAGAAATATTCAGAAAATAAGTGTTGTAGAGGATGTGGAGGAATGGGAACACTCACTCATTGCTGGTGGCCATGAAAAAATGGTGCATCCACTGTGGAAGACAGTTTGGCAGTTCTGAGAAAGCTAAGTTACCATACGACCCAGCAATCCCACTAGTAGGTATTCCAGTTAGCTAAAGCTGCCATTATGTAAAATACTAGATATGCATTGGCTTTTATAAAGGGGATTTATTAGGTTACAAATTTACAGTTCTAGGGCCATACAAGGGTCCAAACAAAGGCATCAACAAGAGTATACCTTCACTGAAGAAAGGTTGATGGCTTCTGGAACACCTCTGTCAGCTGGCTGGTGACTACTGGTCCTTTGCTCCTGGGTTGCATTTCAAAATGACTGTCCCCTAAATGTCTCTTGGGTTCTGTCTCTCTTAGCTTCTCTCAGCTCTCTGCTTGGTTCTCAGGATATTTCTCTCTAAGCATCTGGGAGTCCTCTCAGCTTCACCAGGGCAAACTATGGGCTTTATCTCTTAGTTTAGCATCTTCAAACATCTTTCTCTTGCATCTCTAAGTTTCTGGGTCTATGCTGGCTCTTAGCTTCTCCTGGGGGAAAACATTGAATTACATATCCTAGCCTCTCTCCAAAATGTCTCTCTCAACTCCTCTGAGCTCCTTGTTTCTGTGCACGCTCTTAAAGGACCCCAGCAAACTAATCAAGACCCACCCCGAATGGGTGGGTTCACACCTCCATTGAAATAATATAATCAGAGTTCCCACCCACAATGAGGTGGGTCATGTCTCCATGGAACAACAACCTAATCTAAAAGTTCCACCCAACAAGATTGCATTAAAAGATCATGGCTCTTCTGGGGTGTATAATAGCTTCAAACTGGCACACTAGGTATATATGCCAAAGAATTGAAAGTAGAGACTCAAACAGATATTTGGACACTGATGTTCATAAAAGTATTATTCACAATTGTCAAAAGATGGAAACAACCCAAGTGTCCATCAACTGATGAGTGAATAATTAAAATATGGTATATACATACAATGGAATATTACTTACCCATAAAAAGGAATGAAGTCTTGATACATACAACAATGTGGATGAAATTTGAAGTCATCATGTTGAATGAAATAAGCCAGACACAAAAAGGCAAATATTTTATGATCTCACTCTTTTGAAACAATTAATATAATCAAAGGCATAGAGTCAGAATCTAGAATATAGGTTTCCAGTGGATCTGGTGGGAATAGGAAATGGGAAGTTAGGCTTAAAATGGACAAGGTTCCTATTTGGAATGGTGGAAATGTTTTAGTAATGGATGGTGCTGGTGGTAGCACAACACTGTAAACAAAATTAACAGTGCTGAAATATATATCTGAATATGAATAAAAGAGGAAATGTTAGGTTGTATATATTGTAACAGAATACAAAGTTAAAAATATATATGGAACTACACTACACAAACTATGGACCTTAACTTAAAACATAGACTTTAAATATAAGTAAAATTATAAAAATGTGCTATTGTAAATTGTAACAAATATTCCATACAAATGCAAAGTGTTGCTGGTTGGGTGGTATTTGAGAATCCTTTATTTTATGCATTATTTTTCTGTAAACATACAACTTCTCTAATAAAATGAAACAATAAATATTTTTGTACATACCAGCAAAGTCTCGTAACACATGCAGCAAAAACTGACAGATGATTAAATGAAAACATACTATGTTTGTTATACAATATTTATTTCATACAATATGGAAGGATAGTATCTAACCTATCAGACAGAGGGATGAACTAGAAAGGAAGACCTGGATAATATCAGGTTGAATTTTATGTTGAAGAAAATATTAATATATTGCTGGAGTAAGCATGACTTCATGAATATAATTGGGAATTAGAGCAATATTTAAAGCAATATTTAATCTAATTAGCTTTTTGAGTGTCCAGCAACTGAACAGTTCAACATTAGTTCCATCCATTCTAGACATGTTAAAGAATTTTTCATTATAGCACCCTTTGATAGCAGAATACAGATCCAGTAATAATGTCCCTCACTAGAAGAATGAATGAGTAAATTGCACTATTAAATTCAAATTACATTTAAAATAAAAGTATATAATAGATTTGCTGTTATTTATAAGGTAGCTAGTTTAGTAGATAGGGTGGAAAGTTAGATAGGCAGACAATGTCATCAGGCCAAAAGTTATGCATTCCATAAAAAAAGGTTGCTGTTTTTGTCACTATAAATTGTCACACAACCCCACTGTAATATTTGAAAAAAATAACTGTATGTATTACCCAAAGCCCACATTCAGTGTCAAAGTTTCATTGATCACATGAATCTACTTTTAAAAAGTGAAAACAATTATAGGAGAGATCCCAATTGAATTTCAAACAAAAATGAAGAGAAACATTTTAGAATCTTTGTAATGTTTATAGACTTACAGTAGTATTCCTGAAAATCAAGGGTTAATACTAATGCTAATAATATTCACAGTTGAAGGTAGCATTATTCTAATTTTGGAGGGAAGAATATAGAAAGCATTTTTAAAAAACTGCCATGACAAATTTCATGACAAACTTTTACTTAACTAGAAAACTCAAACAGTTGTGTGAGTTGCCTGACATGAGGCTCTGGGGAACTAAATGTTATTTATATGAAACTTGGCTGGTTTTGCTGCTTGGATTGTTTCTGAACAAAAGCCAAGTGCTTTAGAATTTCATATCAGGAAATGAAACTTTCACACAGCTCAGTAGTCACAGGTGTATGGTGCTGTATTGCCAAGGTTTCCTGTATTTATGACTTTTAAAACTGCACTGTCTATGGTTCCATTTCAGCAAATAAGAGTTTTCTTTTTGGGGGGGGAGGAGTAGAGTAATGCCTAAAAAATTTGTCCATATTTGAGCAAAAACCTTTTCCTAAAAGGATGACTATAGTTTTATTTCATATTATTTTATGTGTTAATTGAAGTAAAATGAATTTTTATAGTATAATTTTATTGAGCTAATGAGTGGAATTTTATTTTGAGGGTTAAAAAAATAAGCAGTGTGAATGACATTTGTTCAAAAATTAACAAAATAAAGAAGCATTCTTGGTTTTTTTTTTTTTAATTTGAGGGATAATATATGTGTGGAAAATTGAAAATAACAGCATAATAAATAAATGTTGAAATTAAAATTGTAAAGTTCTCTCCTTATTTCCTTAACCCAAACCCCAATTTTTGCTCAAAATAGAACATTACTAAAATTTTCTAATGATTTGCTTCTGTTAAAATGTTCATGTGCAGAAATATCATATCCCATAAAATAGTCGATCAGCATGGCTCATGTGTCTTCAGGCAGCCAGGGTAAGTTTGTTTCCATTTCATTGATAGTGATCTCTTTTGTTTGTTTCGCCTTCCTCTGAAATCTTTTGAGATTTCCTCCCTATGCATTATTCCTCAAATTTTTCTTAGGGCATCTTTTAATTCTAGACTCTCATGTTTTTATGTCTGAGGAGTATTTGTTAGCTACAAATGAAGAAACAGTCTGAAGCTTATTCCTACTTTAAAGTTATCATAGAAGTAATTTAAAATTATTATAAGTAACCATGCAAAAAAAATTCACAATATTTTTGAAGGTTTACAAGGGAAGACTTGTGTATCTTTTGTTTGATTCACTCCTAGGTTTACTTAAATGTATTAATCATGCTACTTGAATTTTAATTTAGTTCTAAAAATTTTTATTGCTCATGCATATATATGCAATTGAGCTGTATATATTCTCCTTGTATCCAGCAATTTTAATGAATCCATTTATTAAAACTAAATGTTCATGGGTAGTCTTTTATTGAACTTTTCAGGTAGATGGTATAGATGTGCATGGTATGATAATTTTATTTTGTTCTTTCCAAAAATGTTGAACTTTTATTTCTATTCATTTCTTATTTCACTGACTAGGACCTTCAACACAATGTCCATTAGAAGTAGAGAAGTGGCTATCGTTGTCTCTTGTCCCTGAACTCAGTGGGTAAAAAGATACAATTTCCCTGTAATTATAATGTTATTTCTGGATGATCTGTAGAAATACTTTGTCTAAGGAAGTTATTTTCTTCCCCAGTTTTCTGTGAGTTTATCATTAATGATTTAGAAATCTGTCAGTTTTTCCTGTCTTTTAAGATAGCCGTAAATCATTTCTATTGACTCTATTAATACAGTGAAATACATTGATAAATTTTAAAATTTAAAACTAAATAAACTTGCATTTCTTAAATAAATTCCACTTGCCTTAATAGCTTATGCTTTTATATATAGCTTAGTGTGATTTCATAATATATCATTTAGAATTTATCCATGTATGATTATGAGAGAAATGAAGTCATAATTTTGTTTTTGTAATGGATTATCATATTTTGTTGTTAAACTATGCTGGTGAAATGAGTTATAAAGTTATCATTCCTGTTCTGTAGTCCTCAAAGAGATTGCCTATGATTGTTAACATTTCTTCCTTTAGCATTTCTGAGGGAAGTGAAAATTAAAATCACAATGAGATCTAGCCATATCCCTGTGAAAACAGCCAAACTGTAAGAGCAGAGTAATTCCCTTCATAATGGACACACAAATTATGCAACTGTCTCTCAGCAATAGAAGAAATAAATGAATTGTGCTTTTCACATTATGCATTATTTTAAGGCATAGGACTGAATTTTGGAGCTATTAAGGTTTACAAAATAATCCAAATCAAAATAGTATAAATTGTATGATTCCATTTAGATTAATTTCAAGAACTGATAGAACTACTTTGTGTTTGCAGCAGTTAGATGGGTTATTGCTTTTGAGAGATTTCAATTGGAAGTAGAATGGGAGGCTTTCTATAGTGCTAGAAATTCTCTATATCTTGAAGTGGGTTAGTATGCTGGTTTGAATCTATTATATATCCCAGAAAAGACCATGTTCTTTTATTCCATTCTTTTGGGGGCAGATCTATTGTGGTTGGGACCTTTTGGTTAGGCTATTTCAATTGAGTTGTGACCCAGCCCATTCCGGATGGGTCTTAATCCCTTTACCGGGGTCCTTTATGAGAATAAGAGAGAGAAAACCCCCAGAGACCTTTGGAGAGAGCCAATGAAACCAGAACCCAGGAGAGAAGGACCAGCAGACATCGCCATGTGCCTTCCCATGTGACAGAGGAAACTTGGATGCCAGTGACCTTTCCTCAGAGAAGGTAACTTCCTCTTGTTGCCATCAATTGGAGATTCTCATGGCCTTATAACTGTAAATTTGTAACCTAATAAATCCCCATTGAAAAAGCCAACCCATTTCTGATATATTGTATTATGGCAGCATTAGTAAACCAAAACATTTATGTATTTCAGAATTTTATTCTAAATCCCAATAAAATTTTGAAAATATTAATGTAGTTAAATGTAAAAATACTTTATTTATACTTCCTTTTTATATGACTATCAATCACTAGCTACCAAATACATAAGAAATAGGTTCTGACATTTCACTTCTGTGTCTTTTTGTTCCCACATTCATTGCCACCTTTTCCCTGCTCTGTTCTATTTGTAGGAGGCTGAAATGTTTCCCAACATTTTGACAGTCTCTTGATCCAGTCAGTCATCCTGTCTTTATCCATACATTAGGAGGAAGCTGGACAGTGGGTGGCCTGGAGAAACCACATTATGCTTCCTTTTGTCTCCTGTTTTTGAGGACCTCTCCTCCAACAGCTGTGCCTGCTCAGATGTTGCAGCTCCTCTGGGCAGCACTGTCCTCAGGTCCCAGTTCCCATTGAGCAGCTCTGCTAGTCTTTCGCTTCAGCTGGGCAGCTACAAATCCCCAGAGTTACAAGTATCAACTCCTCAGATTTCCCCTCCCTTCCTTTTTTGCTGTTGTTAATATCTAGGTTGTCTCATTCTCCCTTGTATGCACTTAAATTTTTTTTAATCAGCTTTATAACTTTTTGCCATTTTAAATCCCATCTATTATACTAGCATGCCTTTTGTTTTCATGACTGGACACTGACTTATATAAACTAAAAAAAAATACAAATTATAATAATAAATTATTTTGTTCTTTTTGTGTACAGAATAAGGTAGGGATTTTACATTTTTCCCATATGATAAACAACGCTTATTGGAAAGCCCAGCTAGACTCTCCATTTCATGATATCATCATGATAATATATCATGATTCCATATAGGCTTGTCTACTTCTTTGATCTTCTCATTTCTAGTTTATTTTTCTATCCATTCACTGGTACTACATCCTTCTACTTAATATAGCATCATAGTATGTTTTGATACTAGCATCACAGTATATTTTGATACCACTTTAGAGCAAATATCTTACAAACTACCTTCTTAAATTTTTCACTAAATCTTATCACCCCTAACTATGTGAATTTTAGGAAAAGTATGTCAAGTTTTCCATGAAATTCTGTTGAAATAGCAAAATGTTACAGAATAATTTAGAGAAGAGTGTCATCCTTATTATGCTTCATCTCCCTGCCCATAAATATTTGATATCTCTATATTTGTTCATGTTTTTGTGCTTAAAATGATTTATTGTTGCTACTCCTATAAAAATACTGCATATTTAATTAATGGATTCATCTACAACATATATATATATATGTCAGATATTAAGACTAGATTTTGTACTCAGGTATATTTCAAAGTTACATACAAGAGCACTATCTTTATATATATATATGCACATATATGGAAAGATAGGTGATAGAGTCAGATAGATCAATCTATGGTATGGTAACAATACTGAGTACAAATTACTAGTTCCTCTGTAGGATCTCTGAATTTTGGGGGTATATAATAATATTACCTGTATATAAAAACAGTATTTTTTTTAATCACTGTAATATTATTTCATTCCTTTGTATTATTACATCGAATTACTCACAATGCTGTGTAATGAACAGAAAAAATTATGGAGGGCATCCTTGTTTTCCTCCTGACTTTAATTGGAAAATTTACTATAAGAAAAAGCTGACTTCACATTTCTGATAGATATGTTTTATCAGGTTAAACAGGTTTACATTTCTTCCTAGTTTTCTGAGAAAGTGTTTTGTTGTTATTCATGAATGAATGTTGAATTTAAATATTTTTATTTGTTTTTTTTATCATTGATCAACATTTTCCTACAATCTTTTGGAATATTACTCTATTGCTTCCTAAGAACATGATTTTATCTGTATCTTATGTACTTACAAAGTGTTAAATATATATCTAGCCATTGAAAACAATAAACTAACTTTAGATGTCTAAAAATACCCATGCTTTTATTACATTTTATTGTTTTCCTGAAAGCAAATTCATCATCAAAAACTGAACACAAAATTCATATCACTCTAAAATTTATAATCAATTAAATAGGTATACACATGTGTGTAAGCAAACAAATCAACTCTTAGGTCACTGTTTTATACATGCAGTATGTGTGTTTTGATGAAGTAAAGGCCTGGATGAACTTCCTAGTGTGAGTGTTGGAATTTTTAACTCTTAATTTTTCTGAAATTAAGAAAATAAAGAAATATCTCTTTATTTGGCTGTCAAAATTAAATGATAGCTTATCAGAGATTTGAAGTATGACAGACTTTTCCCTAAGCACTTTCAGTAAGTAATTTTATTTTTTAATGCACTATCCTTAATACCAAGTCAGTTCTTAGTCTAATTGTCATTCATTTTTTGAATTTGGTATTTTTTCCCTGGTATTTTTGACCAGTGTCTCTTTATCCTGTATGTTTGTAGTTTGTCTACTGTGTCCAGTTTGAATTTATTTTTATCTCCTTGTATTCAGAACTCTTTTTTTTTTTTAATCCTGGGAATCATGACTTTCTTCATTCCTGAACATTTCCCAGTAATTATCCCTTCAAAATTTACTTCCTTACTCTGTCCCCTAGTGCTTCATTTTATGAATCCTCTTAGATATATTTCACATATTAAGTGTGTCTTCCATTACTCTTAATATTTTTCTTGTATTTTTAAGTTTGGTTTCCCAGGTGTTCTTTGAGAATTATCAGAACAATCACAAAATCTTAAATTTTGTCCAGACTCAAATTAATTCCATATATTAATATTTTCATTGTGATAAACATATTATATTTATGTGATGTATTTTATCCTTTTCCTATCCCCACATCATTTTCATATTTCTGCCTATATTGGTCTTATATTTCCTTAATCTTTCATGTCAAGCCATTTCTTCATTTTATTTGACATCACTGGAACATATACGTTAATTTTCTGTTAGATTTACTTGACTATTTTTATTTGTATTGAGATTTATTTACAGAATCATTTTGCTTGTGACATCCTTTCTGTCTTCAACCCTATCTTTCTAGTTGTTATAAGAGATTAAGGTCCCCTATCTTACAATGATATTTAGGATATAAAACTTCAGTCTCTAAGTCACCAGGTAGCTAGCTAGGTTCAGGTCCTGAATAAAACCACTTAGAGAGTAAAGATGGATAGATTTTTTTAAACACCCTAGAAAAGTCCTTTGGCTAGTTGAAGTCAAATTGAGTGCCTTTCCCATATTTAAGACAGTGTATATAACCAAAGTCTCATTATCTTATTAAAAAATCAGTATAAAAGTGTTTAATTTGCTGCCTCTTGTTATTTTATCCAGTAAGCTTATGATTATGCAACAGTCTAACATTTTTTAACTGTGCATTCTTTGACAGGGAGTATTTTCAAATCATTCCCTGTTTTGATTCATGTGTTTGTTGTTTAAGCATTTTGTGTCTGAGTAGTTGAAAGGATGCTATTATGCATGATGGATGATGCTACTTTATAAAGGGTGGAAAAATTATTAAGATGCTACATTTTACATTCTATAGGATGGACTTAAACAGATCATGCAAAGTCTCTTATATAGTTAAGAAAAAAAGCAGATTAACAGCAAGAAAGAAATATCTTGTGTCAGCATAAATACATGGACATGCCAATTGTATGCAACAGGTGCTGCAACCTCAAAACTACACAAAATTCCTGGTGATTCATCCAGAAAATTGTTAACAAAGGACTTACAGTCAAGGAAGGAAAATCTATTCAATCATAGAGGAAAAAATATTTAAATAAAGTGAAAGTAAGAAATAGCTTCAGAAGTTTCAGTTTATTTTATTCAAAAGTGTTCATTAAACACACACAATATAAAGCAGGATCCTATGACCATATTTTACTGGACATAAACACAATTTAGTCAAGGTTGTGCATGTGTGTGTGGGTTTGTGTGTGTGTATTTCTTACTAAGCATGCAGTATGACTAAGTTTATAATCAAACTAAATACATGCAATTGATAAGAGCAATTGACAATGTTATTGGTAGCAAAACTGATAAAGTAAAATGTAATGTTCGTGGGACTTTGTATGCTAAGAAAAGGGGGAAATTTGATGTCTGAAAATTTAAAATAAACACCAAAGCATTTGCAAAATAAAACGCTTAAAGTCAATATATATAGGGAAGTTTCATCCTAAGGTCAAGGTAGTTAAAAGCCACAAAGCAATAAGGAGAATTAAGTTTAAAACACTACCAAAACTAAAAGTATAAGAAAATACAATGTTATTGTAATTATTTATTTTAATTTGTAACTAACTAAAGATGGCATGTGTTAAAAAGATTAACTGTATAGCTCAATACCCAGTGGTCTGGAAACAATTTCCTTAGAAATATTAATCTCTCCTGTTCATCGATGGAAATAATCTAGCTAACTGATCTTTTCATCTTTGACAAAATAAATCATTTAAACTCTCAGTTTGGGCTCAACAGAAAGACATGTCAGAGACAAAGTCTTGTTTGTAAATATTGTAAATACTGTAGTTATTGGGGAATCCAGGGCAGGAGTGAAGAACCAAGGAGGAAAACATAAAAGGAAGAGATAAGACAAGGATGTGTTATTAAATTGACCACCGGTATGGCTGCCTACTTGCTGGATCTTCCACTGGGAGACAGAATGAGGGAAGTGTTCATCTTGGGCTGTGCTTCCTTTATTGTTCAAAGGTTCACCCTCCAGGGCATTAAATCTCTGAATCTGTATACCTCCTGTGGCAAAGTGTTGTACAGGATCCACTTGTGAGAAACTGGAAAGAAGTTCTGTGAAACTAATCACTGAAGACGAGCCTTGAATAAGAGTGAAAATCGAGGCCAATGGTTTAAAGATTATGCAGAAGAGGGACCTAGAACACCACACTTTCTACTGTGCATAAAACTGTAGCCTAATTTAGGCAAACTTCAGTTTACCATATGATTGTTTGATTTAATTTATTTCACCAAGTTTATTTGTCAGTCTTCACCTGTTCCCTTAGAGCTAAATTTCATTAAATCTCCAAATCTAGACTAGGATCTCAGAAGAAGCTTGACCTAGAACTACACTACTATAAGTGTGGTTCACCAACCAACAGCATTGGTTCATGGGTGCTTGCAAGAAACGCAGAATATTGGGGCCATTCCCAGATCTAATGAATCAGTCTTCCCATTTTGATACAATCCCAGGTAACTTGTAGGCACATTAAAGTGTGAGAAGCACAAATCTATTCGAGAACATTGCTATTTGTAGTTCTAATCCTGCACACCACAGATGATGTATATATACATGGTGAGCTAAATAGACAGAGATAGACCCAGAATTGAAACATCCGTCTCTGAATGAATTCACCTGTACTAAATGATTTACGAAAAGTATACTAAAATAATTCCTTGATTTGTCATTGCCATGGTGACATAAATTATTCTCATATTTTTAAAAAATTTTGTTTTGATTAATCTAGTAAATTAATTGTCACAGTATACTGGTGATGTATATGAAAGATTTGTTTGCATAAATAATACACGCTATAGAAATTAATGAGAAAAAAATGTTAAATTAATATTCAATTGCAGCCATACCAATTCGAGTCAAGGCATACAAATTTAATTTTATTTTTCTTTTTCAATGCTTTTATATTTTTAAAAACATTTGCAATATTATTTACAAAATGTCTCTCTGATACGTGTCCTAAGTTTCCAGATCACTCCCTCCATTGTCTTAGTGTTATACAGGTTCCCATTCACTAATCCAACCATCTTTTTACACACCTTTATGAACTAATGTCTACACTTCCCTCCTTGACCACCTTAGATTCTCTGGTCTGTCATTAAATTCAACCCTTTTTATCAGGACAAGGGCTAGGCCAGGGCAAGGCAAGGGAGGCTCTTGCTTCCCAAGGAAAATTTGAGGGGCACCAAACAAATAAGTATCAAATAATATTTTAATACAATATTTTAAAAAACAAAATGCGACCCAAACAAAATCCATAATGCACAAAATATCGGCATTTTAATAAATGCACTGTCAGGATATCCCCCCATGCATGCTAACTGGTCTCTTTCACTCCAGTTCTGCCATAGTCCAGTTTTCACACATCATTAAAAGTGAGCTTTTGAAAAAATAGATCATATCATGCATCTCACCTGCTCAAAAAACACCAGTGGCTTTTACTTCTATTAAAATATCAACACATACTACATCAACCAGGGATGACTTGATCTGTCCCCTGACTGTCCATCCTCTCTTGCTCATTTCTCTCAAGAGACAGCACCTGTTTCTCCTCCTCAAAGTGACTGTGGCACAACCTTTCTAACATTTGTGGATGCTTTTCTCAATTAATTAAAGTCTCTGCTCTGGCATGTGCTTTCCATCTCTGCATAAACTTAAATAGTACAGCCACAATCACTCTCCCAATCTTTATTAATTCATTATGATTTATGTCATTATTATTCTTTTTCATAAATAATTTTGAATCAAAATTATATTTTTCTATTGTTCCCTAAAAATAGATTGTGAACTCTCAGAGGTTGATTTTAACTATCTTATTAATTTTAAATGCCTATCCTGCAATATTTTATTCAAAAATCCCTTATAATAATTGCATTAGCTATAATTCTTAATCTGCTTACATTTTTATTTAACAAATTCTTTGAACAATAATATGAAGCAAGATGTCTTCTAGATTTTAGGATTCAAGGAAGAACAGTATTGTCTGGTAGCTCTTCTCATAGACCTTATAGCTCTATTGGGTTACAGGTAATTAAGCAGGCAATAAAAGTAGTAAGATGAGTCATACTTCTGCAGTGATAATGTGCGGGACACTGATTACGTGCTTCAACTTGGCGGGCCTGGGCTGGCCGGTAAGCTTCTTCCTTTAATTAGAAAAGAAGGGGGAAATGCGGGACACTGATTACGTGCTTCAACTTGGCGGGCCTGGGCTGGGGGACCTGATCAGCCCCTGGGGAGGGTGGTGGGCACGGGCGACAGCGCCCTCCGCAGCCCCCCAGGCCTGGGAAAGTGAGGCCGGAGGCAGGCCCCATTTCCTCACCCAAAATAACACTGTTAGGGGAGGCTTGCCGGAGAAAACCGCCTTTTCCCCACCCCCTTATCTTGCCCGGACACTCCCCGTTGCCAGTGCAACTCCCATTACCACCAGTGCGCATACATTGTTGCCAGACACCGTTACCGGAGCAACTCTCGCCCCTTTTCAATCAACCTCCGCGCCCTCTCAGAACCAATCCAAGCCTTTAACCTCTACAGCTACCCCGCCCTCTAAACGCCCAATATAAGCTTGTACTCTCCCCTAATAAAGCTCTCTCTCTCTTGGTTTCTTCACCCTAAAAGAACCGTGTCCTGCCTGTTCCTTTCTCGCCGCCCTCCATACTTTGCACGCCACCCCGCCGGGGACCTGACCAAGTCCCCCGCCTCGCCCTCGCCTCCGGGAAAGAGCCCCCGCCGCCGGTACCCTCCAAGCAATCCTGAGAGCCTAGGATTTAGCAACCGGCCGCCACCCCCCTCCCCGACGAATCAACTGCGACCGCAATAATGGAAGTAAGGAGCTGTATGTGAACAAAGTATGGAAGATATGTATAACTCATAATTTATAGTTCTGAGGAACCATTCTAGAAATAAAACAGGCCATTAAATACAGGTAGTATAAAATTAGATGAGAAGACCCAGGGCCCAGGCTCCCCCTCCATATTGAGAGGAAGACATAACACATAGCCTCCTACATGACTGGGGCAGATGTTAAAGGTTAACAGACATCCTCAAGGAGGAAAGAATGTACAGATGGTATCATAAATCACTTATCTTATAAAGCATTGAAACTCCCCTCCCCTGATCACTGTGGATAACAAATCTCCAGAACCCTGTGTCATGAGACCCTGCCAAAACTCTGTTCTCATACCCTGTGGAATGTCTTTGTCCTAAACCCTTATAAGACATCCCTTGCACTACTGCCTTTCTGGAATTCTGAATTACTGAATGGCCACCACTTGGAAAATCTCCTGTTCATAAGTCCTAATGCAACTCATATCTGACTGCCTAGCAGCCTAGCATGTTCTCTGGTCTTGGAGCTGTGTTGACCCAAGCCCTTCAAGAGCTGTTTTGGAACAATTAGTGAGCTAGCCAGTAGACAAAGGAGCCACTGGTTGTAGTGGGCATGAGTCCTCAGAAGGGAGAATCCATGGAGGAAATCCCAAATTGGCCTATAACATCCATGTGGTGAGGAGTGGCTGCCCTCTTGGATGAATGGTGACTGCCATGAGTGTATGGGGACATCCTGAAAACTCCAGCAAGGTTGCTGTTTTGAAACAGATAGCAGGACAACTACAGCAAGAAGAATAAAAAATACCAAGTAGCAGTAGCCATATCCCAACCCCTTTTAGGAAACTTACACATGGCCACAGAGACAGAACAGGTGGCAAAAGCAACCATTCATCTAGAAGAAAAAGTAAAATTAGGGAAGTACACAGCTCACTCAAGTGGACATGAAATATGCCTTAACTGAGCACTTGTGTCAAATGGATAATCAGAAACATTAGCTTGTAGATATGCTTGAGCCTGGGGTAACAAATTACCCTGAGTTCACATCTGGAGAATATTAACTACTCCAAGGATGGGATCTCAAATTGTGGAATCCTATAGACTCCTCCTTGGAAGAGGAACAGGAGGAGGAATGGGAGGTAAAGGAAGATAAAGAGCCCCAACATGTGCACCCCATAATACAACAGAAATGGAAGGCATCACATGATCAGCTCCCTTGGGTTCAGCAATTCCAACCTCCTGAAAAGAGATTACACATTACTATGCTGGATTGGGCAATTTAGGGCAGTGGTGCACCAAAGCTAAGAAGCCCCTACCCATGGGCTTTGAGGTTATGGGACACTGGAGAAGAGAGGATAGTGCTTTCTGAGTGGAGATGAGTAAATTGGCATCTATTACAGCCCACCCTTCAATACAATGCTAATATGCTACCTCAGCTGATGCAAAAACCACCCTCTTATTGGTATGACTGATTGATGGGTCTAAGGCTGTATGACCTAATGAAGGGACTATACCACGCAATACTCCCCCCATTGACAACAAGAAGTTGTAAGGGGGCTGTGAGTAAAAAGTGCCATTTATGCTATGGCTTTCATAGGTACTCTTCCAGTTTGCTAGAGCTGCCATTATGCAAAATACCAGAAATGGATTGGCTTTTATAAAGGGGATTTAGTAGGTTACAAATTTACAGTTCTAAAGCCATAAAAGTGTCAAAACTAAGGCATCAACAAGAGGATACCTTCACTGAAGAAAGGCTGATGGCAGCTGGAACACCTCTGTCATTTGGGAAGGCATATGCCTGGTGTCTGCTGGTCCTTTGCTCCTGGTTCTGGTTTCAAAATAGCTTCCCTCCAAATATCTCTGGGCTTATGTCTCTTTTATCATCTCTTTCTCAGCCTCTGTGTACCCTTGCTTGTTCTCCCAAGGCATTTTTCTCTAAGATTTGGGGGGTCCTCTCTTAGCTTCTCCAGGATAAACTCTGGGCTTTATCTCTTAGCTTAGCATCTCCAAACATCTTTCTGTCTGCATCTCCAAGCATCTCCAAGTCTCTGGGCCAGTGTCAGCTCTTAGCTTCTCCCAGGAGTGAACTTTGTATTATATATTTTGGCTTCCCTCCAAAATGTCTTTCCCAACTTCTCTGAGCTCCTCATTTCCATGAGCTCTCTTAAAGGACTCCAGTGATCTAATTAAGACCCACTCTGAATGGATGGGGTCATACTTCCATGGAAGTGATCTAACCAAAATGTCTCACCTATATGGGTGGTCACATCTCCATGGAAATAACCTAATCATAAAGTCCCACCCTAATCAAAAGACTCAGTCTATTCCCATAACATTGCTTTAAAGAATGTGGCTTTTGTAGGGAACATAATGGATTCAGATCAGCACAGGTATTGACACTAAAGCTGTTACCACAGGAATGAAAGACATGGCATTGCATACTGGCCCCAACCATTACTATGGGCCTCTAGTGTCTAACCAAGTCTGCTAATAGGACAGCCTTTTCCCTTGCTGCTCAGGCTATAGCTGACCTCAGAGTGTTGGAGAGGCTGTTGAAAAAGGTAGTGGGAGTAAGGCCAATGGCAAAGGCTCCCTGTGAACATGATGGCCCTAATCAGGTACCCTGCAAGCAGGTGTGGGTGGATCTCATTGCTGCAGGCACAGAGATACAGGCTGTAGATAGGCATCCTAATGCATTTCTGCTAAAACTATAGAGCAAACCACCCAAGAACCCAGTCTCAAAGGGAGAAAGGAAGTCAGGAAAAAAACCATCATTCAACATCCAATACCAGGAACCCTCTGCTCCCTGGAAGAGGAGATCTCCAGGTGCAAAGAATAGCTGGGGACCCCAGGGTTTCGAGGCCACATATAGAATTAACCATCTACTGATCCTCTACTAAACAGCAGCAAGTGTTAGCACTAGTAAATACAGGAGCTGAATGGACCCTAATCTATGGGAATGTAGCCCAATTCCATGGGCCAGTACTGGTTATAGATGGCTATGGGAGGGGTGGAGTGACTATCCAGGCAAAGTGGCAAGTCTAACTTTACACATTGGGAGATTTTCCCCCAAGTGTATATGGTATATATTTCCCCTATACCAGAATACATTTTAGGAATTGGTCTTCTGCAGAATGTCGCATGACAGACCACTGTAGGGGACTCATGCCTCCAGTGTAGAGTGATTAAAGTGGTACTGAGAGAACAAGATAAATGGACCCCTGAAAAAGTACTCCTGCCTCAGAGGGTCATGGCTACAAAACAATATAAACCTCTGGGAGGGCACCAAGAAATCTCAGCCACTATCAAAAAGTTGTTGTGGGTGGGGTTAATAATACCACTTATGCTGGTTTGAATCTGTTATGTACCCCATAAAAGGCCATGTTCTCTTAATCCAGTCTTGTGGAGACAGAACCATTGTGGGTGGGTGTTCTGGTTTGCTAATGCTGCCAGAATGCAAAATACCAGAAATGGCTTTTATAAAGCGGGGGTATTTGGTTATAAAGTTACAGTCTTAAGGCCATAATAGTGTCCAAGCTAAGGCATCAACAATAGAGTACCTTTGCTGGAGGATGGCCAGTGGCATCTGGAAAACCTCTGTTACCTGGGAAGGCATGTGGCTGGCATCTGCTTGCTCCAAGGTTGCGTTTCAAAGTGTTCTCCAAAATGTCAGTGTCAGCTTCCGATGGCCGGCTTCAAAATGTCTGTCTCAGCTGCAGCTGCTCCTTCTGTCTGAGCTCTCATATAGGGCTCTGGTAAACTAATCAAGGCCCATGTTGAATGGGTGGGGCTATACCTCCATGGAAATTATCTAATCAGAGTTATCACCTACCCTTGGATGGGTCACATCTCCATGGAAACAACCTAATCCAAAGGTTCCAACCTAATCAATGCTAATATGTCTGCCCCCACAAGATTGCATCAAAGAACATGACTTTTTATGGGGGACATAGTGTGGCCAAACTGACAGAGTGGGACCTTTAGATTAGGTTGTTTCCATGGAGATGTGACCCTGCCCATTAAAGGTGGGTCTTAATCTCCTTGCTGGAGTCCTCTATGAGAGGATAAAAGGCCTAGACATTCTGGAGAGAGAGAGTCATTTTGAAACCAGAAGCCAGGAGAAAAGGACCAGCAGACATTGCCAGGTGCCTTCCCATGTGACAGGAACCCCCAGATGACAGCAGCCTTTACTGAGAGTAGTACCCTCCTCTTGATGCCTTAATTTGGACATTTTCAAGGTCTTAGAACTATAAATTTGTAAGATGATCAATTTCCATTGAAAAAGCCAATAAATTTCTGGTATATTGCATTCCAGCAGCTTTAGTAAACAGAAACACCACCCATAGCCCTTTCAGTAATATATAGCGTCAGTAGTGCAAAAGCCTGATAGAGTATGGCATATGACAATAGATTATCAGGAATTAAACAAAATAACATCACCATAGTATGCTGCAGTACTGCTTTATTACAAGAGATTAGTACCAAAATGTGTCAATATCATTTTGTATTGGATCTTGCTAATGTTTCTTTAGTATCTCCCTACAAAAATCAAGCTACCCTGCATTTGCCTTCTCTTGGGGAAACCAACAATGAACTTTTACTGTGCTTCCCCAAGGCTATGTACATAGCCTGACCATCTGCCATGGTCTCATGGCAAAAGATTTGGCTAAGTGGAAAACTTTGGTAAGTGTAACTCTATTTCACTATATTGATGATGTCATATTAACCAGTAACTCTCTCTTAGAATTAAAAGAAGCCTTAGGATAATTGCTATCTCACCTTGATTGTTGGGGATAGGCAGTCAATTGTGACAAATTGCAAGGTTCTTGGCTGCTCTATCAAATTCTTGGATATTGTATGGTTGGGTAAGAAAAAACTATACCTTCTGATGTAATTGACAAGGTGCGATGTTTCCCCACACCACAAACACCAAAACAACTAATAGCTTTCTTGGGGTTATTGGGGTATTGGAGACCTTTTGTTCCTCACTTAGCCCAAATATTAAAACCTTGATATGTTCTGTTTAGGAAAGCCCATCCATGGACATGGTTTACCTCCCAACAGGCTGATTTTGAAAAGGCAAAAAGAGCAATAGCACAGGCACAAGCACTGGGGGTTGTAGATCCAGACCTGTCCTCTAAATTTGATGTAGCCAGCACTGAAATTGGGTTTGGGTATGGTCTGTGGCAAAGGCAATATTCTAAATGAATGCCCTTTGGCTTTTGGTCACAATTATGGAAAGGGGCAGATTTGAGATATAGTCCCCCGGAAAAGCAACTGTGTGCTGCATATAATGTCCTACTGCAAGTGGAGGGACTGATGCAAAAGTGCCCAGTCACCTTGAAAATGGCCATCCCTATTCAGGGATGGATAACCAACATGGCTTCTAAGGCACACTCTGGCAGTGCCCAACTGAGCACATCAACCGTATAGAAAGCTGACCTGCTACAGTACAGCATTATAAATACCAGGTCTCTGAGTGCAAAAATGCACAGGATTCTTGAATCAGTGTCCTATATAGAATTTTCAACAGCTAAAGTCACTGCACCTGAAATAACTGTTGAAATGCCCACTACAGAAGGCACAGGTACCATTCCCAAGTCTGCTTGATGGATCCCCTAGTGGGCAGCCTACCACATGGACAGCTGTGGCAGTGCAACCCAGTACTAGCACTATATGGTGGGAGACTGGTGCTGTGTAAATCAGTCAGTGGCTGAGTTAAGAGCAGTAGGAGGGTAATAGTGCATGAACCCAGAGATGCACTATCTGTACTGGTGTCTTATGACCTGGATGGCAACCTGGAAGCAGGAACAATGGACAGTCATAGGTTGCCACCTCTGGGAACAAGAATTATGGAAAGATATCTGGGATGCCTACCAACAACAAAAGGTACTGTTAATCATGTCCCTGTCCACACTCCCAACATGTTACCTGAGAATGTGAAAGCAGATACACTCACATGTGTTCAGAGCAGCACAGCTGAAACCAGGGAAGCAATGAAATGGATTCATTGGAAAAGCAGGCACTGAGGGTATCAAACATTGTGGCATCTGGCCCAGCAGTTCCAGCTGCCAGTCATGTGCCAGCAGCTAGTGGACATTACTATAGAGTGCCTTTTGTGCTCTCTGCACTGACCACGTAAGCTACCACACCAGATAGGACACATCAGCCAGTCAAAAATCCCAGTGACCCCGCGGCAAGTGGATTACATTGGTTCCCTTCTGCTTTCAGAGGGGATGATATTTGCTTCTACTGCCATGGACATGGCTACAGGACTTTAGTTAGCTTTCCCACTGGGGAAGGTGAACAAGAGGATCACCATCCACTGTTTGAAAATGGCAAGCACTCTGTATGGTGTACCTACAGAGATAGACAGAGATCAGGGGACCCTTTCCATTGGGCAAATAGCCCAATCCTGGGCCATGGATCAGGGCATCATTTGGATGTTCCATCTGCCCTATAATCCCACAGGTGCAGGTTTTATTTGAAGAATGAATGTTTTATTAAAGGAACAGCTAAAGTATGACAAGAATTCCTTGCAGAAGTGGACTAAGAGGCTCTATCAGATCTTAATTTGCTTGAATGCAATGCTGTGGGCTGCTACACCTGCTGCTCTTGAAATACTGATGGCTGGACCAATGCAGGCCCCAAAATAACAAGTCAAAGGGCCCACTGCTTTGAGGCTGAAAAGGGGAAATAATAATTTGTTGATGCCTGTGGCTCAGACCATACAAACTGGAAAAATGAGACCAATTAGCCTTGGTGCTGGCCTATGCAGACACTTTGGTTAGGAATTCTAAGCCCCTGAGAAATAGGAGTCACCAAAAATATGTAATAAGACCTCAATTTATACAGAAAAAGCCTGTTAAAATCTTAATCCCCAATCTGGGACCTCCTATTCCCACAAGAACTTTGTGCATGACTATGTGGAACCTTCTTATGCACAGATTAACAATTGATGTAATGGTAGAGGACTCTTAAGATTTGCAGGGGCAGAATATCGGGTATTTAAACCCTCCCCATAATGTTCCTCTGTCTGGTACCTTGTTATCAACCAATGGAACTCCAGCATGTATATTATTAGATCAACAGAAACTACCCCTTATTGATCTCAATAGACATCTTTCTTTTAGTACATACAACCCTAGCAAACACATTCCTTCAGTGGGCTTCAGCAGTAACTCATGCCCACAATTGAACACAATGTTGGGTTTGCACAGATTTGCCATCTTTGGGTGCTACCAGCCTTCCTAGGACTGTGACCCTTGCAGGTGTGGAATACCCTGATGGCCTTAAATCTTCCAGAAGAATAAAAAAGAAAGAGAATGGCAGTAACTGGACTATTTTCTCAGTTCATGCTGACATTTGCAGCTCAATTTGTCCAGCAAGTAATCAAGGTAACAGAGAAAGGCACACAAAGCTACACTGCATCTATCCCTATTCTGAGTGGCCACCTTATTTTAATAAGCTTTTCCTTGTTTGTTTTGCTTTTTCTTGAACAATTGTATACACCTCCCCAAAGTGCACATCTCATAACTGTATTGCTCAGTGGGATTTAAAAATGAACATATCCACGTATTATCACCAAAACCATGAGGAAAATGTTGCCAGCACCACAGAACCCCCTGTGGGCCTCTGCCTCCAGTCAGTGGGTCAATATTTCTCCAAGGGAAATTCAATATCATGACTACTTACTTCTTATAATTTAAATAAATGTACTACAATTCATTATTTTTGTATGGTATAACAAGTAAGTGGCAGCTTGTATTGTCTTGTTACGCAGATTTTAGTACCTTTTTTTATCATGTGCACATATTTTTGATATATGTGTACAAAAGTATATGCCAAAGGGTACAGTTGCAGGGTAGTATGTAATGTATAGATTCAACTTTAATAACACTAGTGCTAAACAGCTTCTAGTGTGAGTGCATCAATTTATATTTCTGTCGTCATCTTATGAGCATTTGAGTTGGTCTGTCATTCTACCAACATCTGATGTTTTCTGTTTGGAAATTTTTAAGCCATTTCTGGTTGGTGTGCATTGGTACAAACTTGTAGTTCTCTGACTAAATGAGAAGAGCACAATTTTATTTTTTTATTGTCACTTTGTTATCAGTTTATGTGAAGTATCAGACCAAAGTCTTCTATTTAGGTTAGCTGTCTTTTCTTATTGTTTAATGGAACTTCTTTATATATTTCAAATACAGGTATGTATCAGACAAGTACATGGCAAATATTGTTTCTCTCTAAATTACGATTTGCTTCTATTACATTTTTACATTTTGAGGAATGTATAGTATACGAATGTCTGGTTCCAATGCCATCCCATACTTTTCCAAGTATCTACACCATTCTTTATGGATTTTGTTCAATTTCAATTTGCTAATTCTACCAGTTTTCTTTATAATTTATTTATGCTATTTTATATATTAATTTTACCCCAAGTTCTCTTTCTTTTCATTTTCATATCTTCTTGAGTTGACAGCTTATTTCAATTTTAAATTTTTTTGTATAAAAATGTTTCCTAAAAATCATTTGGTTTGTTCTAGATAAAGTTTTTATGACTTGATTTGATCTTGTAGATTATATACAAACTTTATCTAGAGCAAATCAAATGAGAGAGAGAGAAATTAGATAGATAGATGATAGATAGATAGATAGATAGATAGATAGACAGACAGACAGACAGCATTTTTTACTCTGCTCCATAACATGTTACATGTTAGTTCCAAGATGTTTTAATTGTGTGTCTTCAAAACAGAGTTCCAGATTCAAGAGTTTTGGGAAACACTGCTTAATACATTATCTCCCTCTAAAATAAATGCATATTACCTTACTATATATTAATATATTTGAAATACTAGAATATTAAATTAGTATGTTAGTATAATACATATATATTATTATGTGATATATATTAGTATACTGTTTTAGTTTCCTGGCTGCTAAAACAAATACCATGCAATGAGTTTTGCTTAAACAACGGAAATATTCTGGCTCATGGTTTTGAGGCTGGAGGAAGTCCAAAATTCACGTATCACCAAGGCAATGCTTTCTCCGTTAGACTGTGGCAATCTGGGGCTGGCTGGCAATCTTTGTTCCTTGACTTTTCTGCCACATGGCAATGCACATAGCAGCCTCTCCTGGCCTCTGGGTTCTGTTGACCTCCAGTGTCCTCCATGGCTTACTCTCTATGTCTGAATTTCATTCTGCTTATGAAGGAATCCAGTAATAGTCCTTGGACCACATCTTAACTGAAGTAACCTCATCAAAAAGTCCTATTTATAATGGGTCCTACCCACAAGGATGGATTAAGATTAATAGCATGTTTTTCTGGGGAACATACCCCCAAACCACCATATATATTAAAGATTTTTTTAAATGTGCAGAATAAATCTGTTTACTTGTTGTTACATATATTTTTATATAACACAACTGGTACCAGTTTCCTATTGCTTCCTGGATCCATTCTCTTTCTCTACCTTTTGATAAATCGTTCTTCCACTTTTTTCCTTGTTGGTTTCTTCTCTTTCTCTTGGCTGCTGCCTTCTCCATGTCTAAATGATTTATCCATGTTGGAATTTTCAGTACTGAACCCTCATTCCTCTGTTTTCCATTCTCTTCTTTCCAGATATTTTTTGCCATTCATTCCTGTATTGATATCTATAGATCCCTTCTCCTTCTGGTTCCCTAATTTATGCATCCAACAAAATCACTGACATAAGCATTTAAATGTCTTACAACCATCTCAAAATTAACATTTCTAACACCAAACTCTTCATTTCTCACTCTGCACCAAATAGCTGTTCTTTCCAACATCTTACTTGTCACTGTGCATAAAACTACAAGGCACCAAGGATTTAAGTCTGAAACTTTGGTATCAATTTTGATTCCTCTGTATCATCAAATCCTTCACATTCAAGCAACTAGTAAACCATGCCATTTATACCTCAAAAATATATCCCAGATCCATCTGTTCACTCAGTCCATCCCCAATGCTACTACCCTGATATATGTCATCATATGCTCTCCCCTGTTATACTTTAGAAACTCCCTTAATTTCTTTCCCTTCTTGCACTCACCACAAGCAATAAAATCAGTAAGATGTTGCCAGAAGCCTGATGTCTTTCCCAGATTACAAAGTAACATTTGAACATTTTGCCATATCTTATAAAGTCCTGAATTGTGTTATCCTTGTTTACTTTCCCAAATTGAATTATATTTCCTCAGTATGCACCAAGTCCCAGGTTTACTACATTACAATCAGATAATGTTTCCTGTTGAGTGCTTACTTTAAGGAATCGATTTCGTTTTCTACTATTGAGCTTAGCATGTGTTTAGTACATGGAAGTACTTTGGTATTTGTGAGTATTACATAATTCCTTTTATCCTTAAACTTTGCTCATTATTTGGACAATATTTTTATTTTTTATTTCTAGAATGTGTTTTTTTTAGACATATAAATGTTTGACCTTTTTGCATATCTATTTATCACTGCTGGAGTCCCCTTAATTTGTAACCTACTACCTGACTCCAGAAAAATCATCCATTATGGTATTTTTTGAACATAAGGAGCTCCCCAAACAAAACAAAATAGCACATACTATCATAAGCTTATAATGAAAGAACGCATGCTCTCTGCCCAAGAAACAAAACTTCCTTAGTTGTCCATTAAACAGTCTCTGGCAGGGTCTCCATGGTATAACTGTGAACATGTATTGGTTTTACCTTGGGGGCTTTAAAAATAGTTTTTGCTCAATCATAGATATTTGCTTTTCTTCAAAAACTTTGGAGACCATTACATCTCCTAACTCACAAAGAACTGCACATGCAGAGATATTTTATTTCTATTGAACTTCTGTCATATCCTGCTGAGAAGGTTAACAGAAACATCAAACGGTGAGTATTACATTTCAGGGGAAACCTTCCAGAAGGATTCACTCCCGGTTATCATCTACAGATTTATATGTATTTTTTCCCAGTAAAATTTCTATATCTTTGGGTTGGCAGAAACTAAACAGAGCATTTCATAGAACAAAGAACTCAGTATTTTAAAAATCCCAAATAATATAACAGGTGCAGTTGTTGTTTTCATAAAGAACCTATGTGAACCTTAATTTTTAAAGGAAACTAATAGAAATAAGCATTTTAAGTATCTTCTCAATGAGTTATCCAGGAGAATAAAAACATGGATGAAATTCCTTCTATTACATGATCTATCATAACATTTGTCTTTTCATTATAGTAAAAAAAATCATATGATTTAAGAAAAACATTCTTTGAAAAGAAAATTGCTTCTAAAATATAATTTCCCCCACTTGTAATTATTAACACTGTGGGATCCTGATAAATTAACTTACTTGACTTAACCTAAAGTAATTTAATGTCAATATATAAAGAGAGGTACAAAATTTAAAAGCATTCTGCCAAACCATTAAAAGTTGAAATAAAGCCAATTACTCATTTAAAAAAAAAGGCATAGAAATTAAATTTGTAGGAGGTTTTCAGTGAGTCTCTATGGTTTTATCATTTTCTGCAAATATTTGAAACAAACGGAATTTAGGGTAAGTACCATTCAAATTAAAACTGCTTGTATGAATTTGCAAAAGTTTTTACTTTTTTCATTTCACTCAGTATCTTCTGATTTATTTTTATTTTTTTTTCCTTAAACCAGGCTCCTTTTAGCCACCAGAAAAAAAAAAAAAATATGAACAAATCCTGGCACTTCAGTGAAAATAAAATAATTGATGAAAGAATAAAGCAACCACCCCCCCAATTTCCCAGACATCTCTCTAAACAGTATTTTACCCTTTCTCCCTATCCTTATCTACTTATGGTTCTTTGCTACAGAGCTGCATCAAGTCTAAGGTCATTATTTCAACTAATTTAATGATGAAATCCCTAGTAGTGTACTGACCACTGGTTCTGATGATAAAATGTCTAAAAAGATTTGATTCTATCACCTTGATGTCTGATTAGACAGAAATAGATCAAATATGAGGAACTAACAAGGCAATTAGTGCACTGACAAGAGAAAGAGGAAAGAGAGAGAGACGGAGAAAAGGAGAGAGAGAGACAGAGAGAGAGATAGGGAGAAGGAGGGAGAGAGAGATTTAAAGAAGCCAAAGCTTTTTTGCTCCTTTATTTTAGAAATATAGCATCCTGCTCTTCTAAACGTACTGATGAAAGTTTTTCTTAATTATGGGTATTTCCTGTGGATTTTTTATCAGGGTTCCCCAGTTTTCTACACTTGATCTTTTGAAGAACTCGTGCATTCCTATTCCTGCTATCATTTGTAGAAGTTGTGAATGAATGGTTAATTGGATTCTGATATGTTTCCAGGCTAGTATTACTCTGAAAAGAAGTAAAGATCTCTAAGTCTTTGTAAAATATGAATGTAGACATCTTTTCTTCTGTCTGCTCTAAGGATCACAAGAAATAGAGAAGAAGAAAACAGATAATGTTGAAGGTCATCAGGGACACCTACCAGGTGATGCTAAGAGAAATAAAGCCCTTCTGGGGTCTGACTAAGAGAAGAATAAGGACACAATTCAGGGAAACCATCCTGGAGGTTAGGAAGATTATATCATTAGATACCTGTCATAAAACAAAGGCGTGATAAATATGGGTCAAATGACATATTTTCCTTTGGCCAAGAAAGGTCACTACACACCAAACACAAAAATGATGCCAGGCAAATAAAAAACCTAAATATAAAGAGCAAATTTTTTAGGATCAATACAGGATAATTATATTGTAGCAAAATAACGAAACATGATGCAAACAACCCAAACCACCATAAAAGTAAAATAGCGATAGATTTGTATAAAATACATATATTATTTAAAATGTTGTATTAAAAACAACATTTTACAAGATAAGTTACAGAGGACAAAAATATATTTGCAAGCATATGTTAACCAAGGATTAGTTTCCATAATCTGGAAGTAGTACTTTAAATCCATAAGTAAAGTTAGGTAACACAATAAAGAAAAAGGGGAAATGAGACGCACAGGTAATTCAAAGGAAAAGAAAACTGTTTTAGTTTTCTAGATGCTAAAACAAATACCATGCAATGGGTTGGCTTAAACAACAAAAATTTATTGGCTCACTGTTTTGACGCTAGGAGAAGTCTAAAATCACGACATCAGCAAGGCAATGATGTCTCCCTGAAAAGTGGGGCATACTGGGACTGGCTGCTGGTCCCAGGCTTTTCTGTCAAGGGGCAGTGCCCAAGGCTGTGTCTTCTGTGGGTTCTGTTGACTTCCAGCTCTGACTGCTCCTCTTGGCTTCTCTCTCCATCTGACTTTGAATCTGTTTATGACGGTCTCTGGTAATTCAGATTAAAACCAACTGATTCAGTCAGTTGGGCCACACATCAACTGAAGTAACATCTTGAAGAGATCTTATTTATGATGGGTCCACATCCACTGGAATGCAGAACATGTCTGAACTGGGGTGCACAATTCAATCCACCACAAAATGTAAATAGGCCAATAGACATAGGAAAGCATGCTCAATCTCAATTTAAATAGATTGAATGATAAGGAACAAAGATAGATAGATAGATAGATAGATAGATAGATAGATAGATAGATAGATAATGTGTGTGTGTATATATATGTATACGTATATTACTGCTTGCCTCAAATTCAAATGTAAATGTTCAGATGTGTTTGCTTTTCTTTTAGTGTATGTGTGTGTGTGTGTGTGTGTGTGTGGAAAAAGGAGTGACATTGGTTTACTGCTACCCATGGCATTTTTTAGATCTACTTTGAGTATTACTATCACATTATCCAGTACAATAGAAGAAATATATGACCTCTGACCCAGCAATTTCAGATCTAGAGATATAACACTAGTAGACAATGGTTGCTGTTTTTCTGAAAATCTGTGTTAATAGAGAAAAACTGGGAAACCACATAAATGACCATCCAAAGGGGAATATTAAAATAAACATCACATTAGGGAATGGAATGATGTCAGACAAACAAGTAGACATGAATATACAGAACAATTAGAAATAAACAAACCATATTTACATGTATCATTGTAGATAATTATAAAAGCCGTAGTCAATAAAGGAAGATAAAAAATGATTTATTTACTAAACTGTTTTTTGGTAATTACTACCAAAAATAAAACAATTATTTATTTATATCAATAATATATATTGCATATATAAAAATTAGGGAGGATATGTATCAATTTAAAGTTTATGATTACCTCTTGGGAGGGAGAGGGGGAATGGAAGATATCACTGGCACACTGAATCTATAAAGTTTTAATTAAAAACATTAATATAAATGCAAAACATTTACATATATAATATCTGTCTTATCATCATAGAGGCTTTTTTTTAATAGAGATATTTTTAAAAACATTTCCCTATCCTTTTCTGTCATTTGAAATAAAATATTGTTATTATTTTAACACTTCAAACAATTCACTTACCATGTTGCTACTCCTGAATAATTTCACCAAGTTCCTGGATGGTTAATGAGAAGGTAGAAAGATCCATTGTATACTTGCACACTTATTTATTCTCAGATAACCCAGAGGCCAACTGTACAGTATAGGTGATTTCTCATAACATCATGGATGTGTCAAAGAAAAAAAAAAAAGAATTTTTATCTGTAAACTGACATGCAATGTCAGCATGTTGATGTTATCTGGGTCATTGCTTTCCATCATGATTTGTTTATGTTGCATTAACTGACCTATTTCTTCCACAATCATTGGTTCCTGAACTTTATCAACCATAAGCATTTGGGAAAAGCCCAGGTATAGGGGAATCCACATGCCAGCAGGTATCTCATTCACCCTCAAATTAATAGTGACTGAGTCAGATGACTGAGTCTGACAGCATTTCTTGGACCAGGATAATTTTTTCCATGTCATTCCTTAGTGGGCAGAGCAGAACACATATTCCAAACTATGCAGATGAATTTTGAAAGAACTCATTTGCTGTCTGCAAATTATTTTGATTGATTGTAAGAATCAGATTTTTATACTCCCTCAGAATTTATAGTGGCATATAAAGGCTTATTTTTAATATTAATCAGTATTTATGCTTCAGTTCCACCCTAATGATAAAATTGAATATCCTTCATTACATTATATTTGGAGCAAACTCAAGGTTTTTACCAGTTCTGTGCCAACGCTAAGAGATTAATATGTGGAACAGTTGTAATCAGTTACTACATATCTAGAATTTTCTCTCCACCTTTGCTTAGTTTCTGGGAGACTTGGGTATGATGATATCTACCAATCACCATTAGATTTTTCCTCCTATAACTTCATGATGAAATATTTATGTATTCACAGATTTAGGTTTGCAATTAGCTCACAATTTATCAGCATATGACTTGGAATATGTTAACATCATGAAAAAACTGAAAAATTTTCGAATAGCTACTAAGTAGAACAAGAATTAGATAAATTTTATGTAGACAAGGAAGGTCATCCATTCTTACACTGGTTCTCCATCCACTAGTACCTAGCAAGCAAACGGGAAACTGTACCAAGATTATTAAAACCAGGATACAGGATTTCTTAGTCTTGTGACTGAGCAAATTTCTTAACATCACTGCACCTCAGTAGTTTTGTTTACAGGACGGGGATTTTTTAAGGATGTAATCAGTTAATATTTATTAAATACTTATAATAGTAGCTAATGCACATTACACGCTATGTAAAAGTATAATTATCATCACCAGTATTATTATTTCAGAATCCTAGATTACATGGTCTGATTAAAAAACAATAACCAGCAGTCACGTGCATAATATCTGATAAGTAAAATTGAATTGTGTAATAACATTATCAGTATGCTAGTCATCTATTGCTGCATAAGTTATTACCATCAACATGGAGATTTAAAACACCATGTTTTTATTATCTCATATTTTCTGTGGGTCAAGAATCCTGGCACAGCTTACTTGGGTTCTCTGTTTCAGAGTCTCAAAAAGCTGCCACCAAGGCTATGGTGAGGACTGGGTTCCCTTCTGAGACTTAACTGGGGAAGGATCCACTTCCAAACTCAAGTGACAGTTCACAGAATCCATTTCTCTGTGGGCTGCTGAACTGAGGGCCTCAGTTTCTTAACTACTGAAGGTCAGCCCGAGGCTGCCCTTGGCTCCTTGCCACTGGTTTCTCTGTATGACAGCTCACAACGTGGCAGTGTACTTCTTCACAGCCAGCAAGGGAGAGAGAGGATCCCCTAGCAAGACGGGTTCTGATCTTACATAATGTAATCAGGTTCACGTGATCATGTGCATCACCTTTGGTGAATGATATTCATTAGAAGGAACTCACAGGTCCCCCTACACTTAGGGGGAGTCTCTCAAACAGGACATGAACACTTACTTAGAGTCGAGAATCATCAAGCACATTCTAGAGTATGTTCTTCACAGTCTGATCCCCCCAAAATTCACATCCTCCCCCATGCAGAATGCATCCATTTCCTCTCACATTCCCCAAGAGTATCTTCTCAAAGTCCAGAAACCTGTCATCTAAGTCAGGTCCAGGTGTGGCACTCCTTGAGTGTATTTCATCCTAATCTCTCAATCTGTAAAACTAACCCAACAGGTTCTCTGTACCCCGCACACCACATACAATGGTGAGACAGACATAGGATAACAGCTACAGACATTCCCAAATATGGAGAAAATGAAGGGACAAAGAAATCACTGGTCCACAGACACTCTGGAACCCAGTTGGGTAAATGTCAGGAGTTGCTTGATTAGGTTTCAAGGTCTGGGGTATTTTTCAATTGCTCTTGGCTACACCTTCTGGGGTTTTGGTTCTACTCTCTAACTCATCTTTCCATTTTCATGAATGGCAGCAAGAGTTTTCAGCTAAGTAATTTTATCTGTTTCCAGTCAGAAGAATATTGGAAATTTGACAATATCCTTCTATTTTACATTGCTTTTTTTCAGTCCAACTGGCAATGTTTTTGCTAAAATATTCTTCTCAAGTATTTTGTGGGTCTCCTGTGAATTTTCCTGGGATTGATTATATCAGACAAGAGCTATACCCATTGATTTCTTTTTTTTTTTTTTAAATAAGCCCTTCTCTACCTTAGATTTCTGCCTACCTGACTGACGGAGAATGTACTTAAGCTTCCTAGAGCCCTTCTGGCTTGAGTTGATAAAAGTTTTGAGGTGCACACTTAATTTCTTGAAAAGGTGATTTATGTTACTGAACACTACTCTGATCTTCTCATCATTCTGAAGTTGTAACAAAAGTCTGCACGGTCATGCTCATGGCTTTCTCTCATGAACTTAGTTTCTCGATGACATTTAGAAGCCATTTCTGAATTTCAGCAACTTTTCCCACCTTGGGAGGTTGACAGTTTTCAAAATCATCAAGTCCTGGCTCCTTTTTGTTTAACAGTACTTCTCTCAATTTCTCTCTTTCCTCTCACATTTTTATACAAGCAGCAAGAAGAAACCAGGCTGCAACTTCAACACTTTGTTTGGAAATCTCTTCATCTAGATGACAAAATTCTGCCTTCCATATAGCTGCAGGAGTCTATTCTGCTAATATTCTTTCTAGCGCATAGAAAATATGTCCCTTCCTCCCGTTTCCAGTAACGTGTTTCTCACTTCCATTTGAGCCTTCACCAGTTGCATCCTCAAAGTGTAGATTTCTACTAAGTCTGTACACAGCAATTTTGGCTTTCTCTGTCATCCCCAAATTCTTCCAGTCTCTGACATTGCCTAGCTCCAAAAATCCCCACCTCTGTCTTTTATCATCTCATATGATGTTACAAACACCCAGAAATGTAATATAGGTGCATATCAAGTCAAAAAGCCTTGTAAAGTGTTTCCTGGGTTTGAAAGCATCACAATGTTGGGATAGAGAAAGGAACACTTTCTAGGTAAATTATTGCATTGCTTTATTATTTCATGAGCTTATGACCTCCATATATGCATAAAAAAGCTCTGCAGATTGTTCAATTATCTAGGAATAATTTCACATTTTCAAATAATAAATAATAGAAACAAAAAGAAAATAAATGTTAGGCTCATTGCTGCAGAGTTTCCTTTGTAGATAATAACAAAACAAGGAATATTTTATTAAGTACTATAGTACTATACATCCTCCTCCTTTCTACTTTAAAGTCTGAGATGGAAATTCTGGTTGATCCCAACAGAAGAGTAAAAGGGTCAAAGCTAAACGTATGGACACTCATTTCCAAAAAAGAAGGAAAAAAAAAAGGAATATATTAATCCCTTTACATTAAAATGAATGCAGATTTTTAAAGCAGCTAAAGTGGAGTCACTAAAATAAATGACAATAGTATAAAACTAAATATAAATAGAAATCTCCAAAAAAAATTGGGGGATAGTATATCATATATTTATTAGCGTTTTCAATGAAATGCAGTTAGGCATCCCTAGGAACCAGGAGATAAAAACTAAAATTATCATAGCCTGGATTGTAGGCTGAAAGGAATTAGATGCAGGTTTTTTAAAAAAAGATATTAATAAAAAAGAAATGAAACCCAAAAATTTAATCCTAAATGAAAGACAGCAAAGTATAGATTGTAAGAAAGGGTTAACTTTAGCTTTCACATAAAGGCAACATGGAGTAGGGAAAATGGAAACTAGACAAGACTGGCTCAAATAGGCTCCGCGGTTAAAGGGAAGGCAAGGGCTCCTGACATCAGCCCAGAGTTGGTGCAAGCTCCTTCCCAAAGGGGGACTAGTTTGCTCTCTCGGATAGGCTGTACAATTAAAAACCCAAAGGCAGACTAGTTAGCTCTCTTGGATAGACTGCACCCTCTGGAGTATCCAGCCAATGGAGAAACGGGGGAGGGGCTTGTGTGTTAGGCTTAGGGTATAAATATTGCTGTGTTCTAGTGTTCAGCATGCCTGCTACGTGTTTGGTTGTGCACCCATTCTTGCAAAATCATGAATAAATTCTTTTCTCCTCCACAATTGTGAGCATTTACAGCATTCTTTCCAACATAGATACCAAGTACATTTAAATCATTATTTTAGAGAAATTAGAAAATCACCCATAATATAGAAGAATAAACAGATATAACATGATGCAAAGCTATCTACAAGAAGAAAATAGAAACCTGTAACAAATGAAGCATAGAAAATAGTCAGAAAATCTTCCTGAGTTAAGAGTTTCATTTTCACTTTCAACTTTTAAATTTTATCTCACTTGCAGGCAGATGTGACACTGCATTTCAAAGAACATGAAGAAATAAATAGGTTCACATATGTATATTAGGGAATATTTTAAAAGATTTTGCATAAGGGCAGAAAATTGTGCAAACTTTCTTGTACAGCCAAGCAGATAACTACATAAAAGAAAAATCATACTGGTGTCAGACTTCTCTTTTGTGATCCAGAAGTCTGAAGACAATGAGGCAATATCTTCAGACCTTTCAAATGTAATAACCAGTGAGTAAAATAGTCTAGAGACATCTAAGAGGAGATTCATGTGTGACAACACAGAAAATAAACTAAAACTGTGTTGTCAGAAATTATTTACTCAAAATTCCCTGCCTTTTCAAACAGAAATCAAAAGTACTCATTAAAGACTTTGTAATTTGGAATACACAATGAAAGCTGTGGGTTTTGAAAAACAATAAATACAGTAGAATTATATCAACTCATTTATTGTATGTAACAAAATATATGGCAAAGTAAAATAAGCAAGAGCAAGATTCAGGTTAGGAAAATAAAAAATGGAAAAAAAATTCAATATATAAGTTAAATAACTTCTGGGTGTGTCTGTTTCAATGTGTGTACCTACGTGTATGTGTTCGGCAAAGGCCTTGAAAGTAAAGAGTGAATACAGGTAATTTGAGATAATTTGGTTTATTAAATTGCCTATAAAGGATATGTTTATTTAAAGCTTAAAGACAAACCACTAGCAAAATTAAAAATTTGACAAAGTGCATTTCAATTATAGGAAACTATTAAATATAAAGGCAGTAGGAATTAAAAAAAAAAAAGAGAACAGAGAAATAGTAAAAACAAAAGTATACAAATTTGAAGGAACAAAGCATAGTGACCCAAAGCTAAACTCATATGAAGATAACATATAAATGAATGAACTGGAAATAATGTGAATAGTGAGTCTGCCTCCTGTAATAACAGAGGAATGAAGTAGTCCCTTGAACCCCAGCAGATATCAGTGATAAATATTAGATAAAACTGCCCACCACCAAGGCCAGGACTCAGGGAAATGCTTGTCAGTAATTGTGTTTTGCAAAATCTTTACTCTTCTTCATGGAAATATGTTTTCCAAGGGGCTATTTTATTTTATTTTATTTTTTAATCTATTCCCTTCTATTCCCTAAAATTTAATCCTTCAAACCACAAGATCAGGGATGACAAGGTTAACTGATTCATTTATGACTTCCGGATGCTGCAATTTAATCACTTACCAACTGTTAATCAGATTCCTGCTAAAGACAAGACTGTTAGATCCCAGAAGAAGAAACTTACATGTAGAAGGAGTTTCTAACCCAGGGGCCCCACAGCTTATCTCTCAAGAAAACAGGTGCCCCATAAACTAAAGAAAGAGGCTGTTCAAGGCCGTCCCAGCCACAGTAGCGTCTCAAAGGCGAGTAAGGTAAAGTCAGATATGCCCATAAACCAAACAACCAAAAAAGCCTGCTCTCCCTGGTTAGATAATGCAGCTGCTTTCCTAAAAAGAATATTGTCTCAGAATTCTACCATCCATTCAGCCCAAAACTAGACAGGCACTCACCCAATCGAGGCACAGAACATCACAGCAGACACCCTACCCAACGTGGGTTCCTTTTTTCGTTAAAGAATGCTGCTCTCAGATAGAGAGCGGGAGCCATTATCTTTTTCTTCTTTTCTGCGGGCTCCCACCTGCTTTTCTTCCTGTAATAAATCTTCAACTTTATACTTAAACTTTGACTCTCTGCATTGTATGAATCCTTCAACGGCTCCAAACCTAACAAAGACTAATGCATTTTTTTTTCTCCAAAGGACTCGTCTCAAACACATTTTCCTAGATTGGTTTGAATACTCAATACATATATATGAGTTTCATTCTTACCAAAGCAGTCCTATCAGCACAATTTACAGTTTAACCTTTCACATCAATTCTTCACCACAGAACTGCAGTTCATTGTCATAAGATACATGCAGATAATAATAAAAGCAAAGTAAAATTGAAAAACCTCCACCTTGAATTCATTTTCTTTTACCTGTTGGTTTGTAAATCTTGTTGCAATGTGTATTTCATCTCTGAGTGCAATTCCAATCAAATGGTAATCCCTATAAAAGTGTAGTAAGATGATTTTCAAGCTTCTGAATAAATCATGTATTTAAAATATTTAAGTTAAACTTTCCCTTCCATATATACAATTTCTTTTTTCAGCAAACACACAGACAATAAGATAAAAACTTGAGAATTTGAAACATTGATAAGATGTTTATCTGCAACATACACCACCTCAATGCTTCCCCACTGGGTCAAACTAACACTTATCACCACAAAAATAAAACAGGGCATTTCATAAAAATTATTCCTTTTCCATTAAATCTAACTCTGAAAGAGGGAATGGAGGGGTGGGCTTAAAGGAGAGTCTGCAGCAGTAATATGTTAAGAATAGCACAATATATCACAGCAAAAATCCATTTTCATAATACTTAGGGATATAAGACCTCTCTATGGAAAATGAAAGTGTGTATGAAAATAAATATAAAAACATTGATACCAGATTTTTTTCCCAGGAAAAGTAAATTTGCAAAATATAGAACTTATGCTTTCTATCTGGTTATCTATAAAAATGAACTAAAACAACAATAATATTTTGGATTTTTAATCTTCAGGAAGAGCCCAGGGATTGGCGATTGATCATACTCTCCTACCAAAGACCGAGAGTCAGTCTGAGGTGAAACTTTGTCCATGTGTTAATGAACATCAAATTAAAAGAGGTGTTCATTCATTCAATAAAACTTGATTGATTGTATTACACTAAACCAAGCCACCTAGAGGCTGAGGAATCAAAGATGAGTGAAGCCATTAGTATAATAAGTAAGTCAGATATTGAAGTAAGTGTGTGCAAAACTGTGAGATATACAACACAGAAAGTGAACACAGAGTAAAATGGCAAGAAGAATGGAAGCAAAATCAACTTCAGGTAGGAAGATAAGAAAAATAATTTGTGGGAGAAGGAAACACCGCAGGTCAGTTGCTAAAGATGTCTGTATTTGAGTTTGTTAAGGATGGAGTGGACAAGATGATGGAGTGCTTTCCAAGGAGAATGAATGCCGTATGCAAATATAAAGAGGTGTACAAACAAAAGTGTTCAGTAGGCACATGTCTCCCTCAAACTTAACACTACCTTCCCTGTTATGGGTGACACTCCTGATGCCTTTCCTGTCCCTTCCTGCTAAGTAGGAGTGCTTCATCTGGCTGGTAGTATTGGGAACACTAACCTGAGAATACCAGGTTCAGATGCTTCAATCTTGCCCTTGAGAGAGAGCTCCCAGTAGGGGCTGGAATTTTTCTTGTGTCCTCCATGCTCTAAATATTACCTGAGTAGGCTCATCAATGTGGGAATATCTGCCCCAGCCCAGAGTAACCTGTAATGGGATGCAAGTCTGATTCTGAGATCCTATTAGCACATGCACTGTGTTTTTAATCTATACACTAAATCTATACACATTTCAAACTGGAAAATTGGACTTTTTTAAAGCTATATGTGTTATCTTTATGTCTTAATTCTCATTTTGTTCAGAAGACCAGTGGGGATGATGATACATTGGATGTCACCAGAGAACGCATCATTTGGTGCATGGGCCTGGAATCAACTTTCCAACCTATTGGAAATGCAGCCATACTCACGTTGAGCCATAAAACAAGAAATAGAATTTGCAGCACAGAGAGTTTTCGGCAGGGAAAGCATGTGTCCATCTTGGGATTAATGTGCTGCAGGTGTTTAGACCTTGGTGGTTTGTAGAGGCTGCTGCTAAATCAGGCAGGCTCCTACCACAGTGATGTCACCTTTTTACTACTCAACCCTCATAAGACTTGTCAAGCCTTACAGCTCACATTGTTCAGATCTTGTCCGGAGGGCCACAGATTATTGCATCCTTGACCAGAGCAAGTAGCTTTAAACTGAAGCAGTCCTACAGGCATCAGTTTTTAGGAATAGTGTGCACTTATCTAGGGGTGCTGGCTATAGTTCTATTTGTGACCCAATTCCATGCTGCTTTTTTTTTGCACATAAATAACTTGGGCTTATATTTTGCTTTGTAGTCATTTGCTGGTTACCATGGCAGATTTATAGCAAGGATATCAGCTGATAGTCATAAGGTATTTGGTTTTAGGCATTTCACTTCTTAATTATTCCCTATCCTTTCTTCTTGACCTCCAACCTCACATCAGTTACTACTGATAGCTCATAATCCACCACTCTCATCTTTCTCCACTTTCTACCATAGAGGAATGTTTTCCAGATATAAGAGAAGGGATTGAGAGGCAGTGGTTAGCTTCAAGTGGTTGAGATTCATAGCAATCGTTTTTTGGACCACCTCAGTTTTTACTATTTCCAGTGTCCTCTCTCATAAAGTACTCTGATGTCCTTCTCAACCAGTCAAAATGGAATAAATTAGTGGTTCCCAACATTGTGAGGGCCTGGATGGACCAATTAACATAAAGTGAGAACCAAACTGGTTTTCCAATATTGTAATTAACCATAATTGACATGGTATTTATTAAAAATGAAGAAACTGTATCATTTACTGTCTCATTCATTATGAGAAGTGTGGTTAAGGTTTCAGTCTGGAAGCCAAACTACCTGTTTATTTCCTGACTCCAGTGCTTACTAGATGTGCAACTTGGGAAAACACTTGAATTTTTAAGTCTCAATTTCCTCACATGTAAAATCATGATATTGATATCAATAATAAGTTCTTTGGTTGTTGGGAGGACTAGATTTACTAATCACATGAAAGTATTAAAATTTGGTGCATTGAACTTGATTAAATAATATTAAACATTATTTCCTAATAGAAAGGGCATCTAAATTTCATTAAAAACTAGGACAAAATCTTAGAAAAAGTAGTAGTCTTTCCAGAACTGCCAGTTTAACAGGTTGAAATTATGTTAATCAATTATTGATTTTTTTTTCAGTTTATTGTGAATTAATTGGCATTTTGTTTGTAGCCAGCATTTGGAAAAAAGGTACTAAGAGCAAAAGTTACAAAACTTAAAAAAAAAAAAATGGAAAACAAATTAAGGATGTTTCATTTTAATGTGGTGACTACTACTTGCATAAGATGTTAATTGGCACCATCTGCATTGTCTGTAACCTGCAAGAAGTGGGTGCACACATATTGTACACATATACTTACATCTATGCATACATACACGTAAGAATGAATAAGCATACTTAAACATGTGTGTGTGTATGTATATCAATACCTTCAATTACATAACCATTGTATTTAAATTGTAGTGTTAGAAAATATATAAATTTAAACAATGAAAATAATATTTTCCATTGATCTGCCTTTGTCATTTAAAAAATTGTATTGATATTTAGAAACAGCCACATTTTGACTCTCACGATTTTTCTATTCTGTTTTTCTTTCCCTCAGTCATTAATTTGTACACTTATCTTTAATATACGCCTTATATTATTTGGACTTTATTATATTTTTTCTACATGATAACAAAAATTATTGCTTATGTTGCTAACAATCATTATTGACTATTATATAATTATTTATAATTAATACTTGAGTTATTATTCATCAAATGCAATAATTATTAATATTATAACCACAATGGTAATAATGTATACATATATATGGTATATTATTAATTTTATTTAATTCAAACTATAATCTTTTCTTATAAGGACAAGAATTAGCTATTTCCAATACAATTGGATGAATTGTATTTTTGCTTTATACAGGTGAGAATACTGCTTTTCCACCATGATTTCCTTTATAAAGCATGAGTTATATAGCTGTACATTATTTAATTTACAAACATCTGGGAATTTTGGGGTTATCTTTTCATTATAACGGATTGAAAGCTTAATTCCATTATTGCCAGAGAACATACTTTGTATTTGTCAATCCTTTGAAATATTTTGAAATTTCACTTAGAATCCAGCACTTTATAAAATTTGCAAATATTCTATGTAAAAATGAAAGGATTTGGAGTTCTTGGATATAGAGTTTGATGTATGTGTGTCAACCAGATTTGTTGATATTGTCTATATAATTATTGACTATTTTTGTTTGCTGTCTCTCAGTTACTCTGAAAAGTGTGGTAAAACCTCCAATATTAGTTGAGGGCTTCTCTATTTCTCTGTGTATTTGTCAGTTTCTGCTTTTTACATATTTACACTGGCAGTATTTTTATTCTTTCTTGCTTCCACAATTCCATCTGTAATAGTATATCTTCCACATAAAAAATCATGTTTATTATTTTCCTTAGTGTAGACCTGCTTGCAATTGAATCTCACATTTTTTTCAGTTTATGAATACATCTTTATTTTTTGAAAGATACTTTGGGTGGGTATAAAGTTTTAGGTTGGCAGTTATTATCTTTCACCACTTTAAAGATGTCATTCCATTGTCTTCTGGATTCTGTGATCCCTGTTGAGAATTTGTCAGCCTTATTGATAATTTAAATATAATCTGAATTGTGTTTCTGCCTTTTAAACACTACTTTTGTCTCATGTTTTTCAAAAAGTTTAACTATGATTTGCCAAGGTTTATGTGGGTTGGTAGTGGTGGTGGTGGTGAATGGTGGTACCTTTTAACCCTGCTTTTTGCTTGGTGTTTACTATCTTTTAACATTTTTGGAAATTTATCAGCCACTTTTTTTAATATGTCTTCTATCCCCTTCTTTCTCTCCTTTTCTTCTCATAATCAAATTTCGTATGTTAGAAATGTGAACTGTGTCCCATGTCTTGTTATGAATTCAGTTTTCCCCTGAGACTGTGTTTCTGTCCCCCTGCCCCTCATTTTTTAATTCTAATTGAATACAAGGCATTGTGTATGAAAAATTACACAGGCACTTTTAGGGCTGGGCAGTTTTGGAAATGCACTTACTCCAAGTGTTTGAACTCTCTTCTCAACTAAATTGGGCATGTTTAACAGGACTTCACTCAACTGGCATTTACCACATATTTGAATCTCTGCCTCCACAGTCTTATATAACTGATGAAAATCCACTCAGCTTTTTAGAATCCTTTCTGCTGTTTTATGTTTGGTTTCTGTAAGCCTCACTTTATCTAGCCACAGAATGATTCAAGAGAAACTTACACAGGGAATTTGAGGCTTACTTCCCTGTGGTTTTCTTTTCCTAGTTACCTCAATCTTTCTAACCCCAGACACCTGGCAACCTGACACTCCAACTCTGTCTCCTCAGACCAGTATGATCACCATTAGCCCAAGGAATCCACTTTCTCGTTCTCCTAAATTATACCTTCTGTAATTGACAAATGTCCCAGGCAGGTAATCAGAAGGCTAATATGGGGTTAACCATGGTTTGATTCCCTTTTCTCTGGAATTTTGACCTTTATTGATCTTTCCTTTCCAGTGCCTTCAAGCAGTTGTGTTTTTTATGGTATCTGTGCTGGTTTGGGTTTATTATGTCCCCCCGAAAAGCCATATTCTTTAATGCAATCTTGTGTGGGCAGAGTTATTAATCTTTTTGATTAGGGTGTGACCTCTTGATTGAATATTTCCATTCAGGGTAGGTCTTGATTAGTTTACTGGAGCCCTTTAAAGGGATCTAGCAGTGAGCAGAGTGATGAAAATACCCCAGGATACGCTAAGCCCGGACGCACAAACATTAGAAGCTTGGAAGCCAACAGAGATGTTGCTAATGCTTAGAGATGCTTGGAGATGCTTGGAATTGTGGACAGAGGACATTTGGAGATGCTAAGCTAAAGAAGCACAGGAGCTGAGAGAGGAGCTGAAACACAACTGCAGACCAGCAGACACCAGCCATGTGACTTCCCAGCTGACACAGATGTTCCAGATGCCATTGGCCTTTCTTCAGTGAAGGTATCTTCTTGTTAATGCCTTAGTGTGGACACTTTTATGGCCACAGGCCTGTAAATTTGTTACCAAATAAACCCCCTTTATAAAAGCCTACCCATTTCTGGTATTTTGCATAATGACTGTATTAGCAAACTGGAACAGTGTCTTACGGAGTTTTGTCATTGTATTTAGGGAGAGTTAATCTGTTTCAAGCTACTGGGGACTAGAAGCAAATAACACACAGCTTTTTTTGAAATTCTGTAATACAATGATATTCACATATTTTCAATAATTTATATATTAAAGTATCCATATAGTTTAATATTTTCTACATTAATACTAGAATATTGAAATTAGTTAGCACATGTATTCACTTTTTCTTAGTGAATATATTTTATATTTTTTTAATTTTGTTCAACCCATGTCCTTACATTTCCACAAATTCTAAATGCAATTTTTTTTTTACCAATTTTTTAATAACAGAGATCTCTTATTAGGAAAAATACATCGGATATCAGAAAAAATATATATGTGGCTCAAACTTCCCTTCTTGTTGCTGACACACTGCTTCGTTTTGCAAGCCTTTTCCCTCCAAAACTTTACACTGACTTTTAAATTCGTGTTTCTATTTCTTAATATTAGTAATTACTAGAGTTTGCTGTGCACTTTTTTTTTTTACCTTGTAAAGGAAAGCACTGAGAAATAATCCCTCTTTCATGTGCTCCTCTGCCATATTGATTAGATTTCTTCTTCTTAATGTTTTGAGTGGATGCTGTATTGTTCAGTTTGTATCAATCACGGATGATCTCTCTTTGCTGTCAAGACACCATCTAAAACAAACCAGATCAAATCAGAAATGACACTTTTATCTAATTTATGCCTAGAATTTCCAATGAGTATAACTTCATATGACATTTAGGCTAACTTAAATAGTTAGCTATATGTCACTCTATTACCTAGAGATAATTTACCAAGATTTTGTCTCACTTCTAAGATATTTTACTGAGAAAGGAAAGAGATGTTTAATTTTTATTTTTTGAGCTTTTATGTTTAAATTAAATGCAACTCAAATATTAAACAAAAACAATAACTCCAAACTCACAGAACTGCTAACATTCATCTTCCTTTGCTTTTTCTTTTATTTAATTAGTAAAATATATCAAATTAATTATGTATTTTTATTTTAATGAATACAAGTCATAAAGTATATTATCCATTTAGAGGTAAAATTTATTTAAAAACTATTTTATTTCTGTAGTAGTCTTAGCAATATTCTTTGATGAATCTATATTTTGTTTATGGTGGACAACAGTAAAATTTTCCCATATTGAGTAATATTCTTCCATATCTGCTATGAATGATTTTTGCTGCAAATAGACAAAAGCAATTAAATATATGATGATTTATTTGATATGTTATTATATAGTGACAGGTGGTAGCAGCTTTTGGCTCGCAAGTTTAAACATGATTGGTGTTGAGAGTCTAATTTAGTTGTCCTTCCTCTCACGCTTGTTAAAAGATAGCTCTACCAACTTTAACATGTCTACATTCAAAGCAGGAAGAAAATGAAAATTTCAGCAGAAGTGACAGCAGACTTCCACAGGTCTTGTTGCATCAAACTGCATTAAACAACCAAACAGAGGTGCAAGGAGAGTAGGAAAATAATTATTGATATTGTATTTTCAGGTTGGAAATATGTATCTGCAATACCTGTCTATACAGACTAGTATTCAAGTTTGTTTTCATACTTACAGTATAAACAGAATTCTGTGAGTGGAGAGGTGTTTTGAGAAATACTACACCTTATCAAAGTTGGTTGCAGTGAGAACATAATTTTAGAACTTTCGAAAAAAAGAATGCACAATTCCTGACTCCAAAGATTTATAAAGGTCAGTTGTTTTATACTCATGACAAAGTATTCCAAGGAAAATTACTGTTCAATAAGGCAGTGAGGTTGGTAGGTGTCCTAGAGGATATGTGGTGCCAGAGTACAGACAAAACTATCATTCATACACCTGCCATCTCATCCAATGCCTTCAATTTTGGTTGAATGTGTTTTATTATTTTTACAGTTTCCTCCAAAATTTGCATACCACTCAAATCTCAAATGTGTCTAAACCAGACAGTGAACACTTTAGTTTCCAGTAACAATAAAAGGGCATTGACTTTAATAATTGGTAAGAGTAAGGAAGAGATAAAGCACAGATCCATATACGAGGTTGAGGGACATTTCCCAGGAAGAAAACCCAAATATGGAGCATTAAATTATTGTGTCCAATGTTTACTAAACTCTTGTCTGTAAACACCAGACAAACCAATTTAAGAAGACCATCTCCAAGGTAATGATTCTGGAAGGAATATGCTTATTTCCATTGTAGGTTTCAAGAAAACATACCTCGTTTGTTCGTTGCCCACAGTTTTGATCACTATCTCTGGATTTCTCAGAATATTTGTGATACCAAATCATAAAATTTTCTGGGCAGCCTAGGAGATAATTAGAATTTCATTTAAACAGAGTATTGAATTAATTTTCAAAAAGACAAAAAATTATACTTTTTATCTTTAGGCAGGGTGGTTATTATGAGGTAATGCACAATATTTTCAATTTTTCATCTCTCAATTCACAGCATAATTTTTAAAATGTATACTTTTTAAGCAATATCAGTACATTGATTTCACATATTTCATATTCAACATGCCAAGGAAGCTGCTAAGAGTAAACATTTTCTGAATAACATGCAGAAAAAACAAGCTATCACGAGAATGAAAATCATTTTATAGTTGCTGCAATTTATTCTTCTTGGGGATTAAAAAACAAAAGCAAAATCAAAAACAGCTTGTGTGGTCAAGCTAGAGGAAATTCTCATATAGGAGAAAATTTAAAATTTTGTAGAAATTATCAAGTTATTATATACATACACACAGGCACACATATATGCTAAAATGAGTATATGGTGTTAAGAAAACCAGACCATATGTATTAAAATGACAGATGAGCTTTGATGCATTGAAATACTGTTGATCATATTCTCTGTATGTGAAATGGTTATAACAGCATAATATTATTTGTCCCCAAGTTTGCATTCAAGATAAATGAGTAATGCATATGAAAATAATTTGTTAATATAGTATTAGCCGAAGTTATCATTTGAAAATGGCATTGGATATATTGGTTACAGGTGATTTATGAGTAAATGAGTTCAGCAAATTGGAGAGAATCAAATTCAGGATTTGTAGGTTAGGGAATAATTCAGACAAGAAGGAATTAATTATGGAAGAGTGATCTTGTGAGCGATCATGTAATAGAATAAGGTTTAAAAAAGGCCAAGAGGAAAGAATGTTAAGTGCTTAGAGCAAGGAGCTTGAATCAAATGGGATTAAAAAGCCTGGTGAGATTTAAGGCATAGGGTACTTCATAGAATTACAGAAGTTAGTGTACTTGGATAGAGAAGAGTTGATGATCTCCATCTTTAAAGTAAACATTCGATTCCTGACTCTTCTTTAACTTTAACCCCTTTCTCATGCCTAGGAAAAGTTAACTGATCTTGTCTTGGTATTTTCATACCACCTTGTAAAAGCCTCCATCATTGTATATAGCATAATATACTTGAAATTGTCCCCATTACCATGTTATCTTCAAAACTCTACCAGTTCTGTATTTATTCATTTTTGCATTTCCAAGGCATATCATTATACAAGGCATGAGCATTTGTTTAAGAAAATGAAATTGCTTAGTTACATGGATTACACAGATTACATGTTTCTGCAAAATCCCTTGTGAGACCATAGATCAGGATTAATTTGCCAGTTTGAGAGAAAGTGGTAAGTGTTCGGAAGGCTTCTGTGAGAACATTAGTTAGGTGTCTGAAAGTCATAATAAAATACTGGTGCTTTATTTAATTATATGTTACATATAATAAATATGAAAATATGTATTTATGTTGAAACCAGTAATTTTCCAAGTTATGAGGGCTCTGCATTGGATCAGTTTTAGAGGGAATGCAAAGGACTAGGTGGTAGACGTGTTAGGGAGTACAAAATGAGGACTAGGCAGAAGTCAAGAATGACCACAGAAATTTAAACTTGAAAGATGAGAAAATAATCACTTCAAAACTTAAAACTGAAAATACCTGAGGAAAAGGCCTTTGGAAGAAAGAAAGATTCAAGTTGATTGGAGGGCATCCAAAAGAAAATATCTAGTGAGCGCTCTGAACTAATGGAACTCAGGAGAGAGACCAGAACTCGAGATACTAATTTGATGCAGTAAGATGAAGCCATCAGAGGGAAAATGATTTTTGAATGGCAGTGTACAAAGAGTAGACCTGGGTTCAGGACTGAATTTGTTCTATAATATATTCTGAGTCAGGATGAGAAAATTAAAATAGAACAGAAAAGAAAAAGGGGTAAAAAGGTAAATGAAAAGGAAGAGAACCAAGAGTATAGAATTACAAAGATCAGTCAATATTAGTAGCTTAAGAAGTGTTGGTTGAAATTTTAAATTAAATATGAATTAACACTATTATGTTTTATTATGTATGTATCTTCAATGTGTATTTAAAATTATATGGGGTTTATTATCATCTAATAACTTTATATTTGGAAATCAGTAGAAAAATGGGTTTAGAGATAGAGACAAAATGTTCTTAACAGTTTCTTGGCATAGAAATATTTCTTGTTCTATTTGGAAAACTTTTATTATATCAGAAATAAATCATAAAATACAATGACATGTAAATATTCTAAATCCAATTTTAGAATCATCCAATTGTGCAAAGGCATGGTTAAGAGTACATATACCATAGCACCTATAACCAGATCTTATTTCAAATGTGTAAAATCACAAATGAGGAATAACAAACTTAAAATCACTGATAAATATTGTGGAAGTAAATGGAATGGTATGAGAAAATGCCTTTCAGGTATATTATGATTAGATCCAAGATAAACATGTACAAACATCAGTGCTCACACCAGCCTCACTTTTCCTGATTCTCAAAGAACTTTGCTTCAAATCCTGCACTGGAAGCAGGGTCTTTCTTACAGAGCCCTAGTGTATTTGCTGTCAGAAAAGCAATTGTCTAAAAAGGACTATTCTCACACCAAGATCTTCACAATCCTTTGCTCCATTGAGGTAGTCAAAATGGATCTGGAATGAAACCTCCAAGATGGTGAAAGAACACACATCATTAAATGGCTCCATTTTCCTGAGGACTCGGTGGCTTTGATACTGGGTCATTCTATCCATGAAACACTATAGTCTGAATGCCTCAGGGCCAATACGTTTTCAAAATCCCATGAAATTATTTCATATTTAAAGAAAATTCTACTGAGTCTAAAGCTAAAAAGGGATGAGTGTGCTTTCTATTTGATATGATATGGAGTGGGACTTGCAAGATAACCATGGATGAAAGAAACAACCACTGTAGTAGGAATCAGGGTTTGAGCTTTAAGAGAGACCCCATGCCTCACAATTTCAGAGTCCAGTGGTCAGGCTGGCCTGGAGAGTACAGATGGACCGGCGGCCAGGGTCATGAACTCAAAGGACAACACTTGGCCTTTTCCCCACTTCCAAACTCAACCTTAGAATTCCCCAGTCACATAGAGTTCCTCAGCCACTGTGGAAACACTTCTGATACCACAATGGAGACTAGAAACACAAGACACTTGTATGCTTTCTGCATTTACATTTATGGCTTGGGTGGCAAAGCTGTATGTTAAATATAATGAGAGATTGTGATATTTGAAGGTTAGAGAAACATGAGTGAAGTTGTAAAGTGAAAATTTTGGCAGATCGGAGAAATCTGTCAAGGGAGAAACAGCAGCACTAACTAGGTCTCAACTTGGTTCATGACCTTGAATCTATCAGAGTAAGGGCTATTCTCAATCATAGAAAAGGCCTGTGTTAAATCAGAGTTCAAATATCCTAAACAATAGTGTATAATAATTTTAAGGCAAAGATCTGTAATACATTGTTGAAATGTGATTTGTAATGATACAACATGGAATCTAAGAGGCTTAGTTAAGGAGCATACAATATTCTTCTCGGAACCTGCGCTGAAATGGGAGGATATTTTTCAACACAGAATGTAGCTATAAAATGGAAATACCTAGAAGTACTCAAAAAATTGCTTTATCTGCTAATGCAAAAATAATTATTAAAAGAGACAAAATCTAAAAGTCTCCCATGCTTTTGTTTCTTAATCTACAGTTTCCTATTGCCTTTGAAAGCCTCCAATGTTTGTGAAGGCAAGGGATTTCTTTTATAAAATAAATGGTTCTGCTGACACAATACTGTAGCTTGATATATAGATTGGGATATACCCATAGTTTTCATGAAGGAAAATCATAATTAAATATTTATTTATTGAATACTTATTTTGTAAGCCCAGAGAAACCCATGAATAGATCATTTAACTTCAAAAAAAGCATTGATGGTGTTTAATGAACATGAAAGCTGTACATATAAACTGGATACAATCAGAAATGTAAGTGAATAAGGAACAAATTTCCAGGTGGTGCAAATCAATAAAAAAATTTATGTTTCTTTGATTCATTTTTTCATGTATACACTTACTACACAATGAAATGCCTATTCTTTGCTGGGCACTAGATGTTCTTAAATGAAAAATTACAATAATACAAATTGTCCTCATATATGAAATATAACACTGTAGTTCTTCCTCTAAAACTTGATATAAAAGACTTACATATTCTTTTAAGACTTTCTGAACATGGAATCACAAGAAATGAATAGGAAATAGAAATAACTAGACTAAGTGTAATAAGAACTTTCTTGGGTTCTATTTAATATTAGCAACTGTGCCAGTTTGGATATATTGTGTCCCCCAAAATGCCATGGTCTTTGATGCAGTCTTGTGGGGCAGACATATTAGTGTTGATTAACCTGGAATCTTTGGATTAGGTTGTTTCCATGGAGATGTGACCCACCCAATTGTGTGTAATGACTTTGATTAGATTATTTCCATGGAGGTGTGGGCCTGCCCCTTCAGCGTGGGTCTTAATTAAATCACGAGTCTTATGAGGGCTCAGACAGAAGGATCCCACAGCAGCTGCAGCCACGAGGGGCACTTTGAAGAATGCACAGGAGCTAAGAGAGGACAAAATGCCCAAAGAGCAACATTTTGGAGAGCAGCTAAGAGTGACACTTTTGAAGAACTGCAGCCTAGAGAAGAATGCCCTGGGAGAAAGCCATTTTGAAACCAGAACTCTGGAGCAGACACCAGCCATGTGCCTTCCAGCTAACAGAGATTTTCCGGACACTGTTGGCCATCCTCCAGTGAAGTTACCTGATTGCTGATGTGTTACCTTGGACACTTTATGGCCGTAAGACTGTAACTGTGTAACCAAATAAACCCCCTTTATAAAAGCCAATCCACTTCTGGTATTTTGCATTCTGGCAGCTTTAGCAAACCAGAACAGTAACCAACCACAGACATTTAAAAACAACACAAAGGAGAATTTTGTGCATTTTCCTAATTAAAATTTTGGCAATTTATAAACAAAGAATAAGCAATATTACAATCAAATGCTCAATATTTAATGCAGACAGCAAAACATTTTGCTGCTTTGAAAGTAATTTTAATTTGCAGACAGGTATTGATGAGAATGAGTCAGAGTTTGAATTAAATAACATTTAAAATAACTACTATAAATTTGTTTATTCCTTGATTAGAATAAAAGAAATCAAATTAGAAAACTAAAGTGTGTTCCTGAATTGATTAAATGATTTTTGATACTCCAAATATTCTCTTCTAAGTGACTGATTATAAAGCTAATACCTATACTGAAATAAAAATCTGCTAGGATCATTTACCGTGCACATGCTAACAACAAGAACAAGATCTAGATTTTTATCTGGCTTCCTCAAAGATTTCTCATACCCAAAGCTAGACCATGCCCTTAAAATCTTCCATTATATATGAAAGTGTGTTGCCATTTGATTCAAAATTATTTTAGGCTTTAAGGAAACAGTTTTCAAAAATCAAGACTATTATAAACCATTTTCTTCTAAGTTAAAAATAACAAATTATATAAATCTCTGGTTTAAACTGGTGAAAATAATAGAGATTCCTTCAGGGATATAGTTTTTTTTTTTTTTTTTTTTGGTGGGGGTGGTGTGCCTTTACAATACTAAAGTATGTAGAGTCCTTAGCTAAACATTTGTTTCAAAGATTCTGAAGGAGAATATCTGGCAGAGATTAGTAACCAGCATTTGGATAGCTAAGAACTTACTCTAAATATAAAATGTGGAGTGAAGTTTTTGTTACATATCAACAGATTTTCAGAGATTAAAAAAAAGTGTACCTGGATTAAAAGAAGTGTTGAAAATATTGCATAATATATTCCTCGCAGAGATTGACAATGAGCTTATCATATTCACATGTATGTTTTCAGGAAGGTTGGCATCCAGAGATCAGATGAATTTGTCTCATTTGCCAATTTCCAAAATTATTAAATTACATTACACTATAGGCAACTCAAGAAATCCACACTCTTAACATCTTTTCTGAAATCCCAGTATTATAACAATAACAAGAAAAATAAAAACATAGTAACAACAAACATTTATCACATGCATTCAACTTTCCACAAATGAACTAATTTCATCTTCACCCTGTAGTGTTTTCATTTTCCCTTATTTGAACAATAAAAGGAGACCTCAATGAAACCGCCAGGCATTTGGCTTTATAATCTCAGTTCTGTATTTGTGGGCTCTAAAATGCAAAGATTTCTGGCAAAGTTTCTTAAACTGGCAACCAATAAATTATTTTAATGTTACACCCATATAAATTTTATATTCTTTTGGCTTTTTCTCCCAATGCTTTTTAGAAGATCTCAGTAAAAAATTCAGTTTTAATGGTGATTTATTCCCAATCCTCCTTGAAATTATAACTGAACACAGTCATTCTGTTCTAAAGTTAAAAATTGCATAACACTAAAAACTAAAATCATTTAGATGTTGTTAGAGGAATATATTTGCTTTTGTCAATTGAATACAACCAGGCATCATTCATATAACCTGTAACTCATAGAATTTAACACAAATCAATAAAATATATTAAATTATTATGAAATAGCTAGTCATGCAATTGCTTCTTAAGTCCAAATGACCCACCTTCAGTAACCACTGTTCCAATGTTAGTTTCCTTTAAAGGGTAAACCAAATTTTTCCACAGCAAATATGCCTTTAACAGGGCTTTGAAAACTATTTATTCTGTAATTTGGGGCTTTCCATATCTGTTTACATGTTCTAATTAAATTCTACATGAAATATTTACATACAGCCCTTCTCTTTTGGTTTTTCTTCTAAATCCTACCTTTTAATTAATAATTCTCCATTCTTTGATAGGACTTTCTCTTCAGACTTAGTATTATTGATTTCCTCAGAAAATCTAGATCCAAATAAACAAACAAATTAACAAACTGTGACATTACTTTCTAACTTCTGAAGAAACTGTAAAAACCCATGTACAAACATTCTCCCAACAAATAGCTCAAGCTGGAAATGGATTTAAATGACAATACAGCCTCCCTTCAATAATTAAAGCTTAGTTTTCCTGAAGGAAGTAATTTAATGATGGATTATATTGTTTGATGCCTTCTCACTCATACTTACAATCCTGGAAAGTCTTCTATTTAAACATCACTTTTTACAAAAGTTTTGTTTTAAATCACTAGACTTGTTTCCCTTTTGTCATATTTTAAAAATCATAGTATATATCAGATATATAATATTATAACTAGACATTAGTTATAATTGAAGGAACAAGCAAATGTCATTCTGGACACTGTGCTGAATTTCTAAGTGAAAGAAATGGGGCACATTATGATTATAGATGTTACATCTTGAATTTTTCCTTTCAAGGTCTCTAATATATTTTAACAGAAAGTCTCAATTATTGAATTGTTGCATTGCCTCTCAAAACCTGTATAGCTTTAAAGATAATGAGACATCGCCTCACTATCTACTTAATTACTGGAAAATTATATTCAAGTACCATTTTATCAATGGAAATTGTCAAATGGAGAATCATTTTCTGTGCACTTGAACATTCCACTCTCCATAAAATGGGATATCCATTATACTAATTTGGTACATGACCTTATCATGGCCTGTTTTGTTAAAAAATACTATCTTTGGTATATGTATTATATGTATTAAAAGTAAACTGTCTTTTTACAATATTTTAAGCATCTGAACCATTTTGCATATTGAATCATAATTTTATTTTATTATGATATTTTGAAAGACGAATGAAAGTCCTGGTGATTCTTTAATTTGTGTGTGATGATCCCTACAATAATTTTGACATAATAGTCTAAAATCCATAGGAAATTTACATTTATCCCTCATACATTTTCACATCACAATCTACTTTGTGTGATATAGTACCTGAAACAATTTCTTTTTGTTGTTGTTGTTGTTGTTGAGTATTTAAAGTTCTCGGTTTACTTTTCAATGCTGCTTCTGAACAATTCATATGAGAAACATTTTGTCCTCTCCCCTAAATGATGAAAACTTTCTATTTCCAATACTTTTACTTTCCAGGCCATTAACTCTGTAATAGTTGCCTACTGTAAGGATGAGTTTAGTTTTCATATGCTTGTTGCTCTCTGAAAGAAGGGACTGTGAGAATAAAACTGATTTATAGACAGATTAAATATACCCCAGATGATTTGAAACCTGCATACATTCTCTCAATGTTTATAAAGTGTTTCATTCCCTAAAAATAAAAAAAAAGTATGCTAGTTTAATTGGAGGTACAGAGAATACAAGAATACAAAGCATCAGCTTTCATGAAGGGTATAATTAATTCTGTGTTTCTAATGTACTTGTCATCAAGAAAAGCATATTTTCAGAGTTCTGCTGATAGCAGTCCTGTGGAACGTGATCATCCTCTATGATATTTTAGTAGTCAGAGCATATTATAAATGTTCCTAGGACACCTATCTTACTTATTATGCAGTAACACCTTTTCTAATGTCTCATGCCTTTTTGAAACCAGGTATAAAAGCCCAAGATAATCCTTCAGCATGACTGATAAAGAAGCAGGAAAATATCACAGGCTAATATTCAGTGGGGTTTCATCTTAGATAGGCACTATTTTTTTTTTTATTTTCTCAAATTTAAGTCTCTTAAATTATATGTGCTTAAATTTTGCCTTCATGGCCTTCTTAAATTATGAATATCATAGCAAAAAGTCTCAATATTCTATTTTAAAGGTTGAATTTCATATATTAACAATACATTAGATGGTAAAAAAAATTTTGAGGAAACGCTTCTCAGACAAATTCTTAGTATTGGAGAGTCAGTAAGTTAGTAATGGGTTAATCCTTTTCCATCTTAGTTTAGTGAATTCTTTGCAAGAAGCTTTACATAAAGTATAAAATTTCTAATTTTAAATGGAAACGTGTTATGGCTTATGTTCTCTAGACATAGTAGCCACAATATATGGTCCACGTTTGCGTGTGTGTGTGTGTGTGTGTGTGTGTGTGTGTTTAATAGTGAACTAATCTTGGAAATCAGCCACCTTACCACCTGCATTTCATGGTGTAATCCAAATGCAAAGTAACATACACTGGAAATTATTTGAAGTCATTAATTATTGTATTTTTAATGAGAAGTAAGGGGATGTTAATTCTAACAATTCCATTCCCTCTGCCTTATCTCAGTCCACGTGCCTGTAAGGGAAGGTATCTGTGGGTGGATTAAATATGACTCATTAAATATGATTCATTTCTCTTTCTATCACTAAAACTTATCAATTTTTTTCTAATATTAAATTGGTCTACATTAAAAAAGAACAATAAAGATCTGATCTAAGTGAAAATTTTATTGTAAGTATATGGTTTCTTGTTTTATTTGGATAAGAAAAATGAGATACAATATGAAAAATTATTAATATATTTTCATGTAATTATTAACTACTATTTATTAAGTAGTGTTACTAATTAAAACACTAATATTACCATACTTTTAAAAATAAAATTTAAATATCTAAGGTGTAAGTATTAAATAATACCATCAATATTTAAGAAATCATATGATAGATTTTTAACAGCACTGCACTTTGGTGCCTCAGGATCCTGAAGCATAATTTTCACACCAGATCTTCCCTTATCTAATCAAGCTGAAGCCACCCTCTGTGTACATTACCTGAAATTTTATCCTAGGGTGGTTTCTAACTCTTCTCTGTGCGGTCATTCCCATGGCCTTACCGTATCTCCTAGGAACAGTTACTTAATAAATCTCTTGCACTTGAAATGTTCCTTTCATATCTGCTCTGGAGATCTTACATGATTATTGGTATTAGTAAGAATTAAGAATAGGATTTTTGAGGTCAGTAACTTGCCAGTTACATTGCAACAAGGAAACCATGGTTCTTGGGGAATGGACTGTTCAAGGCCCTGTCCTAGTGTAGAATTGTGATTATTAACACATTCACCTGGGGAATTGGGATGGAGGATGTGGGGAAGGAGATGCACTGGCTTCTGCAGTATGGCTGGCATGGGAGAAGTGGATTAATGGTAGGCATAAGGACTGTGGAATTGGTTGAATGTTGCTGAGCTCTATTCATACATAGAAGACAGAAGATAAGTTCATGTCAACACATTCCAACATAACTTATGGTGGGAGAGTCCGTAAGTTGCCATGACAACACCTAAAGAAATGATCATCTTCAGCCAGACAAGGAGCTTGCACAAAGAGCCCATGGCAAGAAATTGTTGCCATGGTGGCAGATAAGGAGACTACGAATCAGCCCAACACATGGGCTCCTTCTTACCAATATCAAGGCAGCTATAGCCACCACGGAATATTTGAACTGTTAGCCTTGGGGAGCTATGCTGAGTCCGTTATATGGTATCATCCTCCAAGGATATCAACCACTTTGGTGGTGACAAGTTGATTACCTTGGATATGTCTTGTCCTAGAATGGGCTGAGATTGACATTTTGGCATATATGCTTGCCATTCCTGTATGCAGTCCCTTGGCCAGAGCTACTATTTAAGTACTTACAGTGACAGATTTACTGACATTGGATCATATAGAATATTGTCTCAGACTAAGTGACCGTCTCCAAGACAAAAATGAGTGACAACACACACATGACCACAGGATCCGTGGATCCTTCAAAATACTGTATTAATGTAAAATTTCTATAGAGATCATTAGAATGGACTCTTGAAGGTACATTCAAAGTCCCAACTTTCTTAGGACACACAACAAGCTTGTGGTGATACTCTTCAGGATGTAGTATGTAATATAAACCAACTAGTTTCCAATAGGTAAAATACATGAATCTGAAAAGCCCAGGCTTGAGGGAGGAATGGTTTCAGTCACCATCATTTCTAGTGACCCACTTGGTCCATCTGTGCTCCTAGTGCTGGATCTTGAGGTCTTGTGGATCTAGAGGTTCTGGTTTCCAGATGGAGACATTTCTACTGGAGGATGCAGTAAGAATCCCATTGAACATAATACTAGGCCTTCAGCCAAGCATTTGCCATGGAAATATTTTTCCATCTGAAATGGCTTCAATATTGGGAAAACAGAAGATTATTTTAGCTGTAGAGTAATTTAAAACAACCTTGCTATAATATTGTCTGCAGTGTTTATTTAAAATAATGATCAAAAGACATGGATTCAAATAAACAGAATCAGAAAATTCATATCAAATGAAAAGTTAATACACATAATATATAAAAAACGTTTATAAAACAATAGTAAATGACAAAGAATAATACAAAAAAATAGCGAAAGATGATGAAACAGCTAATTCACAAATAAGCAGCACCAGTGTTGAAAGGAAATAAAAAAAGGAAAGAAGGAAAAAGATGGGAAGGAAGGAAGGAAGGAAGAAGGTAGGAAAGAAGAAAGATGAAAGCTGGAAAGAAAGAAAGAAAGAAAGAAAATCATATCTCACCAATAGTGAGAGAAATGGAAATCATAACAAAATTAAATGTAATTTTCCTCACGTAATACCTGTAATAGCTTAAAAGATAAATATTAAACAATTTGTTAAGTATGTGGAGAAACAGACACACTCTTATTTCTTGTGAGAGTGATAAGGCACAGTCTCTGGAAGATAATTTGATAATCTGCATAAATTACAAAAGAATGCACTGTCAGCAATTCTCTGTCTAGGAGTTTCTGATAAAGAAATGATAGGTAAAATAATAAGTAATATTAACAAATGTTTAAATATATATGGTTGTCCATTGAAACATTATTTATAATACTGCAAAATTGTAAACCACTTATATGGCTAACAATCAGAAATCAGTTAACTAAATACAGTACACTTATTACTTCAGGGAAATGGAAATTACTTCATGATATAATTGTTAGTGCGAAAAGCAAATGGCCAGTAAGTATGTGAATCAATAGGCATTTTTCGTAGAGGAATTTTGTAATTCAGTATATATTTAGCATTAGAAAATTTCAACAATGTTAATTGAAAAAAACCAGTTTAGCTTCTTAAATGCAGATCCAAATAAAAGCTCTGAAAATGTTTATCAATATTACAGATTATAAAAATTATTATTATTATTATGATTCTAGCTAAGAGATAGACTACTTAGAATATTCTGAGACAGGCAAGGCTCTAAGTACTTTTCATATATTAGCACATTGAATCCTAACAACAAACCTATGAGATATGTAGTGTTATGAACCCCATTCTCCGTATGAGGAAATTGTAGCACAGAGAGGTTGTGTTTGCTTGTGGCAAAGCTCAGCTTTTAACCCTGCAGTGTGGCTCCATCATCAATGCCCACAAGCACTACCCTAGTTTTTCTTAGACATGGAAATAAGACAAAATTATCAATAAAATTATGTTTTATTAGTCCTCCAAATCTCATTTAGATAAGAACTAATAGAAAATTGTTTCTAGAAGCATATTTACAAGCATCAAACTTAGAGGTGATGGCCAATTAGAAATGGCAACTCATGTGTTAACTCTCTTATTTTGTTTCAGAGGCTCTGTCTGGATTGTTCATCATTTACATTTCAGGGAATTTTCAAACACTATTTTACAGGGCTTTCAAGTAGTTTGTAGGAAAAAAAATGCCAAATCAATTATTAAAATTGAGAATTTAGAAGTAGTTTCAAACTATACTTCCGTAAATGGCCATGTTAACTAAAAATATATGTCTTAATTTAACAGTGCCTTAAAAGAAAAAAAAAAAAAGCTTCTTCTCTATTCAGTGCAGGATAGCACTTAAATTCACACATTAATTTGATACTTATCATATTTAATCCTATAACATATCATATTAGCCACCTTTGAATAGGTATTTATTATTTCTCTAACTAGAAAATTAACACTTTGAAGGATTGTATATTACATTGTATATTATATTGTAAATTATATTTTGTATCTCATAGCTTCAAGTATAATAGCAGATTAATAAATGTGGATTTATCCTTATTCTGTTACAATTGAATACATGACCTTTACCCTTTATAAATCAGTTTTTATTATCCAAATTAATCAGCAAATATATTGCAAATATTGTATATCTAATGAAACATTTCTCAGTAATTTAAATTATTTTGATTCAAATATCTGAAGGTAAATTTCTCTGCCCAGTGAAATGAAGATAATTAGAGATTAATAGAGACTCAAATCAGGTCCAGCAGAAATCTCAGATTGGGGAGTAGAGACAATAGGGAGCTTAAATAGACTATTAGAAAAGTTAGTAAAAGGTATTGAGTATAACGGGAAACAGGCAAAAAGCTTGGTAGGGAGGCTCAAAGGAGAGAAGTATGGAGATTGGGGTAGGGAATTTGAGCGTCAGGATGCAGAAGGGGCTCTAAAACGCACTGGTGCGTGGACTTCACCATATTCTGCTTCTCTCTGTGATGTCCATTAACAAAAATCTATCCTCATTAATTGCAGATTTATTTTGCAGTCACAAAGCAGGATGTCTCCCAGACCGTCATTATCATTCAGTTAATCACGGGTGATTAATTTTTATTGAGTGGCTCCAAAGTACTGACAAGAAATCTCCAGGTTCCCTAAAATGTCCTAAAAACCTGTCAATACAAATGGTTTCAAAATAAAAGTGACTAAGCAGAAAGATATGGAAATAGCTTTTCTTCTCAAAGATTATTTGAAACAAGCTAGAAACCAAGTTGTTGAAGTTATTATTGGGGGGGTGGGGTGGGGTGGTGGTGGCAGAGGTGGTGTAGCTTCTGTAGTTTTCACAAATCCTTAGACACAATATTGGACTATTTATAAACATAGATACACAAACAAAGTATTACAAGATACAGACATTTATCACAATAACACTGCTGTTAAAGAAATATTTATCTGCAACATGCCACTAGTGTTCGTTTCTAAAATAAATGCAGTCTTGCTGAGCAAGTTTGATAATTTATTTTCATTTGTGCCTATGTCCAAAGATTTCATAAGTTTATCTTGTGTTTACCGTATTGACTTTTTTAAAAAAGCAAACTGAGAAAAAATTGAAATAAAGAACACAAACTTCTAATGAGTAAAACGGGAAAATTAATACAAATTGAATTAAAAGTAAAAATATGAGTACTAAAATTAATATAGAGGTGGAGATATTAACTATGAACTATTGCATTTTATTAATGTAATCACATTACCCATGGGAAAACTCCTTATCAAATCATATATATGAAATAAGATGACTAGTTGAATAGATATATATTTTTTTTTCCAGTTAAATTTACTCTTGTTCTTGGAAAAATAAAAGGGAATGAGAAAAATGGGATTGTTTCAGTCACATGAAGAGATTGCAATTTTAAACTTCTTCAGCAATTTCTTAGTTCCTTTTGCAATTTTTAATTTATTCATATGTTTAGGTGGTAGGGCATTGGAAGCCATAACTTTTATAATGATAGAGGTAGGCTGCAGTACATTATATTTGGTAAGGACTTATTTGTCTCAAAATATATTTTTCCTTGAAAATTGAAACCTGACTTCCTTTATTCTCAATGAATGAAAAAATAAGATGTAAAAAAAGTAAATAAATGTTATAATGATATCAAGATCATGGATTATTTCAAGAAAATGGATATAATAAATGAAAATAGGAGGAAAATGTTAATTCTTATATCTTTATTTATTTATTTGGAAGGAAATACAAAATTTCCAGGTCACAGAACAGACCAGTGATTTTTTCATGTAGGAACATTAATGCCAATTTTCCCATCCCACAGTTTCCCGGGGGCAAGTGGGAGCAAGGGAGCCAGCATTACATGGATTTGCAGTATAAGGGAGGAAGCCTGACTGTAGAAAATTTGATCTTACATAGGAGGGCTGGCTTGGGAGGTGGGGATGGGGTGGGAGCTAGACTATGCAAAGTAAACAGATCCTCTCTGGGAAGGGAAGAGGAAGGGCTGAAGGTTTACCATCCTTGTAATGTAAGCAGATGTCTCCAGGGAAGATATTCCTAATACCCTGCAGTTTGTGTTTAACTCCCAGGGCTTGTTTACCATTCCTATAACCCAGATTGTCAGTTAACTTTTTCTCAGGAGGTCTCAGCTGTGCAGAAACATGACAATATTCATGGAATATTACCTCCCAACAAAAAATTAAATTTAAAAAAAATAAATCTCAGTTAGCAAGTCCTCCTCTTAATACCCGTAGAGATATTTGCAGCCCATCATATTGCCTACAGCTATAATCTGGGCCCCAAAGAGCACTCAAATTTGGCAGCGATTTTGAAGCATCAACCTTTGCAGCTAAAAATGGTGAACCTAATCATAATCTATCATTTGTTCAATTGGAATATCCTTTGCATATTCCATCTTTCTAATTATGGCAAATACATGATTTCAGACTTCTATTTTCTATGAAATACAAAAGGCACATAAAATGTGTAAAAAAAACATATGTACAGTATGATGGAATATTGTATTTTATTTTGTCTTAGTTCCCAACAGAATCTGGAAACTTGGCATAAATTTTTCTATTTCTCTTAAAGCATTGCATTATCTTTTGGTCAGTTTGACATAAAAACTCAGCAACTAAATAGTAAATAGACACCCTCTCCAAAATAGTAAAAGGTAATAAAAATCAGAATTTGAAATAAAACAAAAAATAAGGTGACTGATCACAAGAATTAGAACTAAAAATAAAATAATTTCTGGTGGGACTGTATAATGGTACAGCCACTGTAGAAGACAGTTTAGTGGTTCCTCAGAAAACTAAATATTGAGTTACCCTACATTCCAGCAATTTCACTTCTCGGTATATACCCAGAAGATCTGAAAGCAGTGACATGAGCAGATATTTGTTGAGAGGATAAGCAAAATGTGGCATATACACACAATGGAATACTACACAACAGTAAGAAGGAACGAGGTCGTGAAACATATGACAGCATGGATGAACATTGAAGAGATATTGTATGTTACCACTAATATGAACCCAATCAAGGTGCCCCAAAGTACATGAGACAAACATTGCAAAACTGAGGAAGCAATAGATGTTTCCGCAATAATCATGGCAGACTTCAATACACCACATCTCATATAGCTAGATCAACCAGACAGAGGACCAATAAATAAATTGAGAAACTGAACAATATGATAAACAAATTAGACTTAACAGACATATACAGAACATTATATCCCAAATTACCAGGATATACATGCTTCTGTAGTGCTCATGGAACTTTCTCAGATAGATCATATGCTAGGTCATAAAACAAGTCTCAATAAATTTAAAAAGGTTGAAATCATTCATAGCGCACTCTCTGAACTCAGTGGAATGCAACTAGAAGTCAATAACCATCAAAGATGTAGAATATTCACAAATATCTGGAGGTTAACAACATACTCCTAAACAGTTGGCCAAAAAAGAAATACCAAGAGAAATTGCTAAATATCTAGAGACAAATGAAAACAAAAACACAACATATCAAAACAAATGGGATGCAGTGAAGGCAGTATTCAGGGAGAAATTTATAGCTCTAAATGCATACATTAAAAAGGAAGAAAGAGCTAAAATCAAAGAATGATTAGAACAACTGAAGAAGCTAGAAAATGATCAGCAAATTAACACTAAAGCAAGTAGAAGAAAATAAATAACAAGGATCAAAGCAGAAATAAATGATATGGAGAACAAAAAACAAAAAACAACAGCAACAACAAAAAAGAGAGAATAAATGAAACCAAAATTTGGTTCTTTGAGAAGATCAGCAAGATTGAAAAACCCTTAACTATACTGAAAAAGTCAAAAAGAGAGAAGACCTGAATAAATAGTAAATTACATGGGGTATATCAGAACAAATCCCAAAGAAATTTTTAAAAGATCATAAGAAGATACTATGAAAAGCTGTATGCCAACAAAGTAGATAATTTAGAGGAAATGGATAATTTCCTGGAAACACATGAACAACCTAGACTGACCAGAGAAGAAACATAAGAACTCAACAAACCAATCACAAGTAGAGAGACCCAATCAGTCATCAAAAAGCTTCCTACAAATAAAAGCCTAGGGCCAGATGGCTTCACAGGGGAATTTTAGCAAACTTTCCAAAAAGAATTAACACCATTCCCACTCAAACTCTTTCAAAAAATTGAAGAAATGGAACACTACCTAACTCATTTTATGAAGCCAATATCACTCTAATACCAAAACCAGAAAAAGATGCTACAAGAAATGAAAACTACAGGCCAAGCTCCCTAATGAATACAGATGTAAAAATTCTCAACAAAATACCTGCAAACTGAATCCAAAGACATTTTAAAAAAAAAAATCATACACCATGACCAAGTGGGGTTCATCCTAGGCATGCAAGTGTGGTTCAACATAAGAATATCAGTCAACATAATACAACACATTATCAAGTCAAAATGGAAAAATCTAATGATAGATAGTGAAAAAGCATTTGACAAAATTCAGCATCCTTTTTTGATAAAAACACTTCAAAAGGTAGGAGTTGAAGGAAATTTCCTCAATATGCTAAAGGGCATCGTTGAAAAACTCACAGCAAGCATAGCACTCAGTGGCAAGAGACTGAAAGCCTTCCCTCTAAGATCAGGAATGAGACAAGGATGACTGCTGTCACCACCATTACTCAACACTGTGCTAGAAGCTCTAGCCAGAACAATCCAGCAAGACAAAGAAATAAAAGGCATCCAAATTAGAAAGGAAGAAGTAAAACAGTCATTATTTGCAGATGATGCAATCTTATATTTGGAAAACCCTGAAAAATCAATGACACAGTTACTTGAGCTAATAAACAAATTCAGTAAAGTGGCAGGTTACAAGATTAATACACTTAAGTCAGTAATGTTTCTATACACTAGAAATGACCTAACTGAAGAGACACTCAAGAATAAGATTCCATTCACAATAGCAGCTAAAAAAGTCAAGGACCTAGGAATAAACTTTACCTTTGTGTAGAGGTACAAGACCTCTACACAGAAAATTATGTAACTTAACTAAAAGAAATAAAAGGGGATCTAAAGAGATGGAAAGATATTCTGTGTTCATGAATAGGAAGGCTAAATGTCATTAAAATGTCAATCCTACCCAAACTGATCTACAGATTCAGTGTAATACCAATAAAAATTCCAACAACCTGCTTTGCAGACTTGGAAAAGCTAGTTGTCAAATTTATTTGGAAGGGAAATGGGACTTGAATTGCTAAAAATGCCCTAAAAAAGAAAAACAAAGTGGGAGGACTTACACTTCCTGATTTTGAAGACTACTATAAAGCCACATAGTCAAAACAGCATGGTATTGGCACAAAGATAGACATATTGATCAATGGAATTGAATTGAAAATTTGGAAATAGACTCCCAGATCTATGGTCAACTGATCTTTGACAAGGCCCCCAAATTCACTGAACTGGGACAGAACTGTCTCTTCAATAAATTAAGCTAGGAGAACTGGATATCCATACCCCAAAGAATGAATGAGGACCCCCTACCTCACACCCTATACAAAAATTAACTCAAAGTGGATCAAAGACCTCAATATAAGAGACAGTACCATAAAACTCCTAGAACATAATGTAGGGAAACATCTTCAAGACCTCATATTAGGAGGTAGCTTCTTAGACCTTACACCCAAAGCACAAGCAATGAAAGAAAAAATAAATAAATGGGAACTCCTCTAAGTTAGAAGCTTCTGAACCTCAAATTAAGTTGTCAAAAAGGAGAAGAGGCAACCAACACAATGGGAGAAAATATTTGGAAACCATGTATCTGATAAGAGACTGATGTCTTGCATACATGCATAAAGAAATCCTACAACTAAATGACAATAGTACAAACAGCCCAACTACAAAATGGGCAAAATACATGAAAAGACATTTCTATGAGTAGGAAATACAAATGGCTAAAAACACACACAAAAAATGTTCATCTTCACTAGCTATTAGGGAGTTGCAAATTAAGACCACAATGAGATATCATCCTCACACCAATAAGAATGGCTGCCATCAAACAAATAGAAAACTACAAATACTGGAGAGGATGTGGAGAAATTGGAACTTTTATTCATTGTTGGTGGGACTGTATAATGGTTCAACCACTCTGGAAGTCAGTCTGGCAGTTTCTTAGAAAATTAGACATAGCGTTACCCTTAGATCCAGTGATTGCCTTTCTTGGTATATACCTGGAAGATCTGAAAGCAGTGACATGAACAGATATCTTCAAATACTCTTCTTAGCCCTTTACTCTTCTCTTCACCTCTGGAACAACAATGATTCTTGTATATGTGCACTCCATATTATCCATTATTTCCCTGAGAGCCATTTCAAATTTTTCGATTTTTTTCACCATTTTGTGCTTTCGCATTTCATCAACCTGTCCTCAAGATCTCTATTTCATTCCTCTATCTCTTCAAATCTGCTGTTATTTTTAATTTGATCAACATTATCTTTTATTTCCATAGATCTGCTTTTTTAATTTACTCTTGCAAATTCTTCTTTATGCTCTCCTAGGGTCTTCTTCATATCCTTTATATCCTGAGCCATGAAATTGATGTTTTTGTGTACTTCTTTGATTAATTGCTCCAAGTTCTGTGTCTTCCCTGGCTTTTTAATTTGGACATTTGGGTTATCCATGTCTTCTAGTTTCTTCATATGCTTTATAATTTTTTGTTGTTTTTGTCCTCTTAGAATTTGCTTATCTTGATAGGGTTCTTTAAGGATATGCAGAGTTATTTGAACAACTGTCTATAATTTGGCAGAACTACAGCTTGGTGGAGTGCACTTTCCCTTACCTACAAGCAGATGGCAATCTTGAGCTACCTTCTCCCATGAAGCCAATTCTCCCCCAACTTCATGTATGCACTGAGAGGGGTCCAAACCATGTATAAGTCCAGTGAATGCAACAATTTTTCATGTGCACTAGGGACTTCCAACCCTGTGGGTGGGGGGCATACCCTGTGCAGTTTGGCAGGACCATACACAGTGGTCCCAGTCACTCCTGTAGCTGCAGGTGGATTACTCTGGGGCTGCAGAGCTGCACATCTCACCATCCAGCTCAAATGTCCCACAGTCCCTGTCTGCCATGCACCCACAAGTCCCTGGGATTGGGGAAGGGCTCCTGGCACTTCTGTGTGGTGCCCTTGCCTCTAGGCTTTGCACACCATGGGTTCCTGTGGAGGAAATTGGATGCTGTCACAAGCATGCCAAATCCTGAATTCCTTAAAGGAACCTCTTGGCTGAGGGACTGTGAAGGGTTATCTCCCCAACCAAGTACAAAAATGGCTGTACGGGGCATGGAAAGCTGCCCCCTTCCATGCGTGTCTGCCTGCTCCAACCACCGGTCCCTGGTATGGAGGCTCTTGGCTGCAGGTCTGCAAAGGTTATTACAGGAGGCACGTGCTGGAGATGGTTCCCAGGGCATGGAGGGCTGCTCCCCTCCATGCTCATCAACCAGCTCAAGCTTCCTGTTCCCCCATGGTATTCCAGGCCAAACACTCACCATTCTCAAATGCAGTCTCTCGGTTTCTCTAAGTACACACTCACTGTGGGTGTAGAAGTCCCTGCCCAGCCAGTGGAACCCTGGAACTGCTGTTCTGGAGCACTTTCAGTCCTTTATCTAGTGTTTTACATGGAGGAGGGTTTTTCTCTGTCTCTCCTAATCCTCCATCTTCCCAGAAGCTCCTAAAGAATCTATTTTAAAAGGTGGACATCAAAGATCAGATGAGAGATACAGCAGAGAGATGGAAACAATAAGAAAGTATCAAATGGAAGTGCTAGAAATGTAAAACAAAGTAATTAAAGTGGAGAATACTTTCTACCTGCTCATTAGTAGACTTGACAAACGGCAAAGAATGTGTGAACTTGAAGCTCTATCTGTAAATTTTAGCCACATAACACAAAGCCAGGAGAGCTGGAAAACAAAAAAAAACAACAAAACAGAACAGAGCCTCTAAGAGCTTGGGAAAATAAAGATACTAAACACTATAAAATATACATAATTGAAATTCAACAAAGAGAAATGTGAAGAAAAGAAAAATTTGGCATTGGAAGTTTTTTAATAAATACTAACCAAGAAGTTTCCAAAATTAATCCCTGACACTGAACCAATGATCCAAAAAGCTCTGATAACACAAAGCAGGATAAATTTAAAAACAAAAATAAAATAACCAAGCAATATGTGCACAACATATTCAAAAGACAATGAGAAAATCTTGATGGCATCCAGAAGGAAAAAAAAAACGCATTACATACAGTAGAACAAAGATAAGAATTGTATCCTTCTTTTTCTTCAGGAACTATGCAAACACAAGTCTATGACTTGATATGTTTAAAAAACCAAACAAATAAAACTTTCAATCTAGAATTTTATACTCAACGAAAAGATATTTTAGTAAAAAGTATTCTACACATTTTTCAACATCTGTCAGGATGTAAAACCATTGTCAAAGATTTGTTGCCCTAATTCTATGCCACGCCACGCTGCAGCACTCAGGTTTTAATCTGCACACCATATCTTGGAGTAAATGACACGACCAATCATGTAATTAATCGCCCTGTCCAGAAATCTGGAAATCACTTATCTACTCAATATTCTTCTCTCTTCATAGCCAATCACAAGGTCCTGCCACATTTTTTCTCCCTAGAATAACCTTCATACCCATTTTCCCCCTAGAATAACTTTCATACCTGTTCTTCTTCTTTTTTTCCTATTAGCCCCAAAAGTACCACAGAAAAATTATCCGCCTTTTGAGTTCATGCAGCATGTTCCTAACTTACCTCTTTGCATTCACTCATGCCTTTTTATGATATTATAACCATAGCTCTAAAAAGTATCCATGATTAACTTTTCTTTTGAATTCAATGTCATGGATATCTCACTGATATTGTCTAGTAGGAAAATATTTTATAACAATTGCTATTCGTATGTATTCAAAATAAGTAAAAACAATTAATATTCCTAAAATATATTAAAAGCAAAATTTCACCATATATATGCTCCTATTGCCCCCTTATACTCTGTACATTTTGATTTAATATAGTCTTTAATTTTAATATAGCCTTTGATTTGGATTTTATACTAGATATTAAATAAAATTTTTTAAAAAAGCATTTAAAGTTTGGTTATATTTGGTGCTTCTTTAAGAGAGAACTCTCTATTATTGTCCAATATTCATATTCCCTGTGAAGGAGAATTTACTAAAAATACTAATTTCTTCACAACATATTCTTGCAACTGAAGCAGAATAAGCCTACTATCATTTTTTTTCTATTAAGAAATCTTATGTTTCCATATCTTAACAAACTGGTGTTTTTAAGTTATTCTGTGAAATTTCTAAAATTACAAAAGCCTAACACTAAATAAAATTTTTGTTAATGATTTAGTATTTATTGATAATAAATTATTTATTTTAATAAAATAAATTATTAATTCTTTTTTATTTGCTTGCTTTTTACTTACAGATCATCTAGAGTTTGCCAGACATTATGTTCAGTGGTCAAGTTGCAAGACAGATGACATGATCCCTGCCCTCAATTAGCTGAAGTCATCATAGTATGCTAAATTATTAACTGTTGCACAAGTTAGAGTATTCTACATTTTGTTTTTGGTATAGCAAAATTATGTCAGGACAGTATTCGATACTTACAAAACAATTTAGATTCCCACTGATATGGTCCCTGCCTCCCATATACTTGAACAGTAAATATAAATTTAAATGTAAAACTATATTTGATTTAAGAAATGTAAATGTATGATGACTTTTAAAAATATTCTTTCTTAGTTTGACTCTCCATGAATTAGATTATGAAAGAATATTTTCAGAAAAGAAAGATTGCAATACCTGTGAGCAATCTTAGTGCAATATGTGCTCAAAGTATACTCATAAATTTGATTCTGTAGAAGATACAGCAGAATTATCTCAGCTGATAGATAATTATCATATCCACTGCAAGTTAACCCACTTGGTGTATCACCTGTCATCACGAGCCTCCTCTATGTCAATGTTCACAACGTGACTTGCTAGAAATATTTGCTTCTTGAACATATACATAGACTGGCTTATTTTTTGCCACATTGCATTGCTAAGTCATGATGTTCTTAAGATACTTGCGAGTTAAACTAGGAATATGTAACATATTCAGTCAACATTGTTTTCCCAGGGAGGCGTTTGTGAAAAGACACATTCAAAAGAGAGGTAAAGAGAAGGACAGTCAATGAGAAGAAGAAAGAACCTCCCTTCCATACCTTTTTTATTTTTCTGCAGATTTTTAAAAATTTTATTTAATTTATTCTCCATGTAAATAACTTTCTGAGAAAGGTTAAAGGAGGGTGGATGTGGGATTGTGGGATACAGCCCAGCAGGTGCAGTGCTAGGTGGAGCAGAACAGGCTCCCCAACTTTGAAATGCAGGCAGGGATGGGGCCATCCCCCATCTTCCACAATTTTTAAAGTTCTTAGTTTAAAAGTGAGTCTTAGAGCAACTACTGACAACTAATGGTCAACAGGATGCTTGGTAATAGCCAAATAATGTCAAAGAATAAAGGATTCAAGAAAATATTGGTTTAGTATCAGACTCCACCGAGAAAAAGGGCTGCTTTGGCATCTCTGATATTACTGCAGCTTCTGAGAGGATCAACAGAAAACACTCATTTTCAGTTCCTACTGCTTGAAAGAACCTGTAGATTTTACATCTAGGATCAAAATAAGGTGCATGGCTATTCTACTCACCAACTCAGAAGAGTGTAATAAAACATAAGGAACTATGACATAGATGAAATGTTTCTAAAGAAGAAGCTTCCATCAATTCAAAGTATCACAGCCTAGCCTTTTTGTCAGATTAACAAATGAGACAACTACCCCATAGATTTAGCAAGAGAAAGCTCAGGAAGTATTGAAAAGTTACATTATTCAATTCTGAGAAACAGTGGTTTCTCAGAAAAGCAAACCTGATCAGCAATGTACTTCAAATTTCTATATGCAATATGTGTAATTAAGAACCATCTAAAAAATGGTGCTATAAAAAAGACACAAAATGTGGTGCAAAGAATGCAAAGTTATCAATCTTTCCATACTCAAATGGAGAAAATAATTTTCTGGGCAATGGTGCCTCTGTAGTTTAATGATATCTGCAAAAAAGTCAGTCGTGACATTCCTAATAAGAGAAAATAATCCTCAATGTGGGCACATTATGTTTTATTTTCTATCTAGAGTGGAATTGGGTTTCATACCCAACCAGAGCTTATCATTCCCCTGCTCCAGACAAAACATTGCCTTGCACGTGTCATCTCATCCTTTATTTATGTTAACTCATCTGTTTTGGGGAGAGCTGATAGACTACAGAACAGTGCCTCAGCCAAAACCGAATCTTCAAGTCATCCCAGCTCCTGAAGATGATATATCTCAAGTACTCCTGCATAATGTATTGGACAATATATCAATACAACCTGAGACGTGCCAGGAGTCAGGCAATAAGTGGACAGAATCAAAGATATGAAAAGACAGCACAAAGCAGAAGTCTTGAGGCAGTAGAAATAAAGGATAGGCCAATTTTGTTAAACAATAAGAAAATGTTGACCCATCAGTAGAACACATGACATGGGCAAAAATAATTGAATTTGTTCTTCTTTGATATTTTGCTGACTAGCAATCACATGCACACATTAGATTTACATTCATTTTCCAATTTTTGTCATTATGAAGTTGCGTTTGTCAAGATAGGAAGATAGAACTTTTTTGAAATTAAGACTTTTAATTTTGAATTAATTTCAAACTTACAAGACCTCTTCAAAAATAATACAAAACCCTGAGAACTCTGACTTTACCCCCAATACTCAGATCCACCAATTTTAACATTCTGCTATATTTGCTGTATTATTCTATCTATCCATCTACTGATCAGTCCATTCATCTGTTAATTATCTATCTATAAATCTATCAATTTGCTAAACATTTGAGAGTAGGTTGTATATAACATGCTCCTTAAACACTTGATACTTCCATGCACATTTCCTAGGAACAAAGATATTCACTTATGTACAGTTGTCAAGTTTAAGAAGTTTAACATCATATCAGTCTTTCAGTATATATTCTAATTTATTCATACATCCCAATAACATCCTTTTGTTTAACAGTATAACTTGATTTATAATGATAAAAATTGTGTCATAGGCTATGGGCTTCTCCATTTGTATTCTTCCCACTGATGTTTGGGGCTTAGCTATACATCTAAAGTTAAATTGATATCCAATCTATACTAGTATAGAAAATCCATTTCTTCATTTAAATCTAGAAATTGCATAGCTATACTGACATAGTTATATTAATTCCGTAATAAAGTTTTGTGTTATTGAAGCTTACCTACATTTCTAAATCAATTTTATTTCTTTTAATGTTGAATGCAGTTAAAATAGAGTGGTTAATTTTTCCAAACAAACAAAAAAAAATAGACAAAAGCATTTGTTAATGTAAAAGCACCCCTAGTCATACTGTGTATATGTATATATATACAAGATATGTATGTATGATGTATCTCTTTTTAACATATCTTCCTTTGTCTTTGTGCAGTAGATTCTGATAATAACAGTGAATCATCCTGTCAATTTTACCATTAACATTACAAAGAATGATAAGGAAATAAAAGCTTATCATTCATGTTTATCTGGTAACACATGGAAATTTCTGTAACTATCACTGTCTATCAATCAAGATGCATTTATTGGTTTGTTTGTTTTTTCTTTACGTGGAGCTTGGCACTGTACTAGGTTTTGCAAGGTTAAAGGGTAAATATAGTAAGTATTCCTCACTTACAAGGGTTATTGCAAAGAAGGTAGTATTTCAGTTAATTCCTGAATCATTAGTTAAAATTATTAAATAAGTACCACATATATGCTGGATTTGGTGGTCGTGACTTACTCCTTCCTTAATCAGTGTGAGACAGGTACTGACATTAAATAATTTGGGCTATAAATAAAATGGAATGTCTCGCTTTGTATTCCTCTAAGATGAGATGATTTTTATATACAAATTAGATAATAGCCCACAGGCAACTTTTGTTTGCTCTTGTGAATTGTACCATCGGATGCAACAAAGCCTTACTCTGGGTAATTAAGTAGTCTTTGTATCAAAAATACTTTCCAATGCTTAATTATACTAACCAGAAGGACTTTTGATTGTATTTACTCTTCTTACTGCTTACCACTAGAACAGTCTATTCATTACCCTGCCTCATGTATTGTCATACGGAAGACAAATATGGTCTCTGCTACATTCCTCCTTTCTTAGTACATAAAAATTTCAGCAACTCTAATTTTCTATTCACCAAAAGTAATAAGGGATTGTTGAAGACTTTTTTTTTGTTGTTTTTTCAAATGAGCTGATGTTGGTAGAAAGAACAATGAGGCCATTTCCAGAGAGTTCTACACTGGATATTTTTCATCACATTCATAAATTCTGAGGAAATTCACTGAAGCAGAGAAAAAAGAAAATGCTCAATATGAACATCCACCTATGAATTGGATAAACTTGCTATGGCTTGTTAAGATTCCAATTTTACGTATGCCTGGTTATGGACATTTAGATTGCAACCCGTACTAATAATGACATTGCCCCAAACATTTGAAAGTTATTGGGTAGAATTTTAACTGATTTTTATTATTGACATACATGAATAATGCAAAGTAGCATACACTTTCTGTAATTTATCATCATTGCATACTATAGCTGACCATATAGTCTTTCAACTTTGCAAAATAACAAAATACTAAACTGGCATTCATCAGGCATCTATGTCCTTTCTTAGGATGACTCATTTTCCACAGAAAGTGAAATACCAGACAGATTATTAATTTAACATGCTTCTGCCTCACCACAAATTGAATCATAAAAAGCAGGGTAAGACAACAAACAGATTCACATTTAAAACTTCAAACTTGAATGCAGTTGCTTCTTGACAGAGGAATTCATAGGAAGATGGTAAACAGTCAAGAAATGTTTATTCCATTGGACATGGTGAGATGCAAAAGAAAAAAAAATTCAATTTCTTAAAATATTTCTCTTGAATTTAGAAGTAAAATTTGGGCCCACTAGTTATTTAAAGAGATCCTGTAGGATTTGCTCCAAGGTTTCTGATGAATCCCTGATCAAGCAAGCACAGCACGTCACACTCTTCACCATCAAATCTATCTTGATCAGGTAAGTGCAGAGGAAAGTTCAGGATTCATACAATTTTCATACAGCATAAGAACTCTTTCTTTGCAGGGAAAAAATGTCATTTAGAAGAGCTGTGCCAGATTTCTGAGTAATTCATCTTTTCTAGGCAATGCAAATAATTCAGAATCTATGGGGATTCTTCAGATATCATACCCACATGGGATTTGGAAAATATGGATTATTTCAATAATTAAAGAGATTTTAGTTTTATTCTTATTTTATATTTGACCACTTTAATCACTGTATGAATAGTACTTAATTTCCAGTTAATGATTTAATGGAGTGACACAACCAGCAACTATTAGAGTTTTGTGGTTGGTTGCTGTCATTCAATTTTAAATTATTCCTTTGGACATAAGTGTATTACTTCAATGATCCATAAGTTTTCTTCTAAACCTTTCAAGCTCTTTGGCAACAAGTTACTGCTCCTTCCCACAATTACACTGATGTAGACAGAAAAGGAAGCTGTGGGATATCTAGTGAGGATTTTGTAATATAAATGATTAAATGTTACTAAATGGTACTGTATAATAATTATTCAAAAAGATATATAGATATAAACACATATATATACAAACACACACATCAAATTTTAATTTGCTGTTTTTTTATTATTTGTTCTCTAACCACAGATTCCCCACCTCACAATTATACTTCAAATATTAGTGGTGAATTAAAGCATTTTTTTTCTTTCAAGGACATAGAAAATAGTCATGCCCTATTTTTTCCCTCTGATTTCTTTGACATTACATTATTTGTGATATCAATTTTTATCTGAATATTTACAGTTTCCCACATTTACCAATAAAGTAAAGCAGTAATCTGGGTGCTTGGGTGAGCTCACAGGAGATTAGGAGATGTTATTGATATCAAGTACATATAAAACAATCTACTGTGGAAATGTACCAGAATCTTATTTGTGACTCAAGCCTCTCCCATCAACATAACTCCAAATATCATGATATGTGTGTGTGTGTGTGTGTGTGTGTGTGTGTGCGCGCGTGTGTGTGTGTTTATAGAGGGTTCTCTGAACCAGGTATTCTTATTGACGACACAGCATCAAAGTTCTTTGATATGATTTGATGTCACAATTTGTGATAAGAGCAGTGAATCCAAAGTACGGTTTCCCAAGTAAATGAATGGTCGTAAGTACCTTAGAAAAAGTACTAAGCTAATCATTATATCACATTCTTGCCATGGGGTTTCAGGATCCTTCCTTACAGGAAGGCACTTTGCAATCATGGAGCCTATTTGTTTATTCCGTAGAGCTTTTTGTTTACCCTGTAGAGCATAAACGATGCTTAGCAAGAGTCATCCAATCCATTTATACCTATAGCTGCTGTTGGCCTCCACATGCTTCAAATGCCTGAGTTATCACATCAGCTACTGCATTCTCTTCCATCAGGAAACCCTCCCCTTCACCACTGCTGAAAGGGTTAAACACTTGACTGCCACCTTGCGCCAGGCGCTGTGTGTGCTACATCTTTCAGCAGTGACAGTTTCTTCAACACCAGCTGGGCAGTGATGATGCATTTCCAAAACTGCCTCGCCTTTCCCTATTCCTGGGACCACTCCAGGAAGAAGGCAGTGAGGCAGAATTTGAGTGCAAGATATTTCTTAGAAATCAGAGAGGAAGCACAATTGAGCAGAGGGAAAAGTCAAATGGCCATGCAGGCCCAAGAAACCTTTGCCAACCCAGCAAGGCACTCTGCAGTGGAAACTGCCCATCATCTTTGATGATCAAACTGGCCAAAGTTTTGTGACCTTGGGCAAGGGGATTGACTGTCTGAGGCTGGCCCTGAAGGAGCCAGCAATGGGTGGCTCCACTCCCTCCACTCCCTGAAGTTCTGCGGAAAGTCTTTCCTTGAAGGGGGATCTGGGGGGCACTTTTATGTTTGCCCCACCAAAGGAATGTTCAACTCCATTTGTAATAACCCAGTCATAACATCCTAAACCTGCAAACAGCCTAGATGCTGATCTGCGTTGGAATGGAATATGTTGTAAAAAATTTATAGAATGCCATATTATTTAGCAAAGAAAATGAATAAACTGATGCTACCTGTAAAAAATGTAGATACATTTAGCAAATGTATTAAAGAGGAAAAAAGACAGAAAATAATGTCTGTATGATTCCATTTGTATATAATTCAAAGACAAGCTAAATGTATCCATATCGTCAGAGTGAGAAGAGTGGGACATTGGGTAACCCACCTCCATTTAAGAAAAATGTTTGGGTCTAGAGATGTCTAAGTCACCTTTACTTCATCCTCACCTCAAGTTGAGTTCTACTTAACTCCCTTAATTGTAGGCATTCAGCAGTCAGGAATATTATACTTTGAAGACAGTAAATGTGGCTGTGTTATTGTGTTAAGTCTCTGGATCTAGTGTTGCTAAAGCAGCACTGCCTCCACCAGTTTTGCGATCCAAATGGTTTCTTATTTGGCTGAAACATTTTTAGTTTCATATCAGTCACTTGCCTTAGAACGTGGCTGCATTACAAATATTCTTATGTTTTTATAACAAATTTCAAGAAAAGACGAAGATATTAATGATTATTTTATATTTAAATTTGTATTTATTGGGTTTTTTTGCTATTGCAAATGTCCTTTTGGGAAAACAATTTTGAAAGTGAGATTCATGAGGAAATAGGAAATACACTTTTGGTACAGCATCATTCAGTAAAATTCAATGAACTATTTATGAATTCCTAGCCTATGTCAAAATAGTGCAATGGAACAAGAATAATAATTAATCCCATGTAACTTTTACCTCCCACATAATTTTCATTACCATGAATGAGATAGATATTTTCAATTCAATTCAATAAGTTTTAGCATGGTGGTAGGTTTATGGTCTCTAGTTAGCATGTGAAAGATCCATTGGTTAAGCCTGTCAAAGTGATAATCCAACTACTACAACTGAACTGTGACAACTGAGCTTAAATGGATGAAACACTTGTTTCAATCCCCAGAAGCACTCTTCATTATGGCTGGGACTAGGAATGTTAGAAAATTAGTTATGTCATTTCAAAATATTTAATGGCTAGGAAGAAGAATGTTTTTTTTCAGTTTTTTTTTTTCTATGAGGATGAAAATACGATATTAGAATTGCATTTGGGGAGAAGAAAATAAAATGGGTACAGAAGAAAATTGCATTGTTACAAGAAATGTATAATTTCTCATAAGAAAATTACCTTCCTCAAAGGTAATCTGGTTCACATGTTGTAATGATTCACCTGCCAGTCATGAATCATTATGTTTACTAATGCCAGCATTGTCTCTACACAAATGGAAACAAAATCCTAACTGTAATAATCCAATGCATACAAGTATGCCTGGATGCGAAATACAATGCAATATTTATTAGACATTACTTCTTCCTTGAAATATTTTATATAGCATTTCTAAGAGGACATTCACCTCTTCTTGTACTTGTGATTCTCTTTGACTCTGTAGGAAGTGACAGAGTGAAAAAGCTCTCTTCTCAAACGTCAAGTTGAATCTGTTTGAATGTTTGATCTGTCATCAGTTCGTCATATTTTTTGAAAAGAACAAAAGAGATCACAAGTTCTTTTTGAGGAAAACTCTCAAATGTGAAGTTTTGTGTAAATGATGAAAAGTTATGAAAATGTTGAAAGAATGAAAATTTTTGATAATTAAAACTGAAACCATTACTCTGCTTAATACATATATCATTTTATTATAGAGCAAAAATATTCGCAATTTAAATTATGCCATTTTAGTATAAAGAAGTGGAGTTTGGTGGTCACCTGGCTTTTCTGATGAATGTAGACACAATCTTTAGCACACTCTGCCAAATTCTTTAGTTTTTTAAGAATGCAAAATGTTTGAGGATTGAGGTTTATTTTGTTGCTATAGAGTTTATTTATTTTTGGGTGCTATTATACTAATTTCTGCTACTCATACTCTCCACACCTGAGGTTCCCGACTAAAAGAAACTGTACCCAAAAGAAACAATATTCAAATGGAATCAATTTACTACTTAATTCGTGGCTAGAGGCATACATGGATGTCCCCCTTGGACACATGTAGAGTTCTTATAAATGCTACCATCAAGAAAGCAGCCTAGGTAGAGTAGCATTTGATTAACTTTTTGCTTTTCTCCTTAGATAAAATGACTGGTTCTGCTGAGCAAAACCTAAACTGACTTATTTACCCAATGGCAGGCTCAGAGAAAATGGGACAGAAAATCTGACCTTTCAAACTTGACTCTTTCCTGTCTCTGGTCAATTATATGGAATTATAGAAGACTGCTTTGCTAAGGAAGCCATTATCAAGATTGAGTTTTATGTGGATTTCTTAAGCAGATTAAGGCTTTGCATCAGATAGTTCTATGATTCAGAGAGATACCCTATTATTGGGAATATAGTTTTTTTTTTTTTTTTTACCTCCCATCATAGCTTTTAAAGGAAAAATTGTGTGTGTATGTGTATATATATATATATATATATATATATATATATATATACCTGCAAACATCCTTATTCTTATAAACATAATTTGCAAAACTCCCAGTATTTTTTCTTTTTTTTTGCATCATTTAGGTATTGTTTTAGTTCTTCTGGTTGCCAAAACAAATATCATGTGATGGTCTGGCTTCAGCAGTGGGAATTTATAGGCTCATAGTTTTGAGGGTAGGAGAAGTCCAAAATCAAGGAGTCATCAGGGGATGCTGGCACTCTGGGCTGGTTGCCAGTGACCCTTGGTGCTTGGCTTTTCCGTCACATGACAACAATGAACATGGTGACCTCTCCTGGCTTCTCCTCTCTCTTCTGGGTTCCTTTGATTATGACTTCTGTCTGCTTCCTCTGGCTTTCTCTCTCTCTGTGACTTTCCTTACAAGGCCTTCAGTAACAGGATTAAGACCCATCCTGATTCAGCAGGGCTACACCTGAACTGAAGTAGTCTCATCAACAGGTCCTATTTATAAGAATTCACATTCATAGGAATGGATTAAGTTTAAGAATATGGTATTTTTTTTTCCCCCTGGGGATATAGCTCCAAACTACCAGTTATATCCATAGCTTTACATATAACTATAATATATCATTTTTTTTAAGTTTTTTATTTATTGAGATATATTCACGGGCCATGCAGTCATACAAAACATACATTCAGTTGTTCACAGTATCATTACATAGTTTTCATTACCAAACACACAAAAATAATAAAAATAAAAATTCAAACAATTAAATTAAAAAAGAACACTCAGTGCTTCTTTTTTTTTTTTTTTTTTTTTTTTTGCCCCCATATTTCTCTCATCCATCCATACACTGGACAAAGGGAAGTGTGGTCCTTATGGCTTTCCCAATCACATTGCACATCTCATAAGCTACACTTCAATACAATCAACTTCAAGATTCATGGTTTCTGGGTTGTAGTTTGATAGGTTCAGGTATTTACTGCTATAATATACCATTTACATGGTATATTACAACAAAGAAAAATCGTAAGGATATTTTATTCTTCAGGATTATGACAGTAAATGGAAATACCATTGAAAGAGATAGTTAAAAAGTATTTAATGCTGAACCCTATTTCAGAGGTGAACCCACAGAAAAGGGAACAGACAAAGGTTGGAAAAGCACCAGGGGTTAGCAACAGCAGGAATCCTCTAACACCTTAGCTTTGAAGTGGTGGGTAGAGCAAGTCCAACTGTTTGAATCCAGGAGCTGAATCTCAATAGAGCCGCCACCAGGCAGGACGTGCAGCCTGAGGCAACACACAGAACCACTGTGAAAAGTGAAGCTTAGCAGGAAGGCAGTGGAGGTTAAACACCACAACCTGTCTCTGACCTTTCTCTGATATTCCAAGCATAACTCCTGACATTTTTAAAATGCAATCCACAATTAAAGCACCCTGGGTTATATTATCTGTGGAGGTCAGCTTCCAAGAAACAGAGCAGAGCAAGGCATAGAAAGGAGGGAAATGGATTTGTAAGAAGCAAATAGAGAATAACTAACAAACGGATACTTTCTATCTATCTATCTATCTATCTATCTATCTATCTATCTATCTATCTATCTTGATCATCTTCAAAACCTGAAGAGTATGGCTTACATCTTGGGGTTCGGAGAAAATGTAAATAGTGGTACTATTCAGAGGCTAAACATGCAGTTTATGGATATTTCAGTTATTTCACTTGTACCATTGTACTAAATACACCAAGAAATATTGTGGTTTAATTAAGGTTTTGTTTGTTTTGTTTGTAAAAAGTGATAAAAGGATTTAGAAAAACAAAAGGAAAGTAAATGTAGAATTAGGAATTCCTCTGCAGTTTCAGGCACCCATGTCAATCTTCTTTACTGTGAACTGAAAAGATCTGGAGCTTGGAGAACCTCTGGAACTTGATGTGGGGAGGGGCCCTGCAGCCCCTTCTGGGCCGACATTACATCTAACATTAAAATCACTTCTTCCTGCTTCCAAGCCACTTCTGATTCTCCAAAGCAATTCAATTCATTGATTGCCTCCCAAGTTTTTTTTAAAGTTCTTATTCTAAGTCACAACGTGAGCCATTTGGTCCTAGATGTATTTTCAAGGGAAAGACAGCTAATCTTTCAAATACCCATAAATCTCTCAATGATTTATCAAGCTCATAACTAGCACCATTTTTTCTTTCTTTCTTTCTTTCTTTCTTTCTTTCTTTCTTTCTTTCTTTCTTTCTTAGTTGAAAATGCATTTATAAATTTACATTTCTCTGCTTTTCTCTTATGGACTACAAAGGTGGCTACATGTACCATTATGGATTTATACTTTACTATATTATGGTAGATTGAATCATAACCCCACAAAGACATGTTCAAGTCTTATCCCAAGATCCTGTAGGTATGAACTGGTTTATAAACAGGCCCTTGGAAGATCCTAAGAAGATGAAGCCAAACTAAATCAGGGTGCCTTAATCCAACTTAATTGGAGTCCCAACAAACAAAAGAAATTAGGGCATGGGAGTAAAAGTTGCAGGAGGAGATGGAAAGAGACAGATGGCTATGTGATGGAGACAGATTAAGTTGTGGATTGCCAGCAGGCCACCAACAGAATACTACAGATTCCGGGAGAAAGCATGTCCTACCAATACCTTGATATTGGACTTCTAATCTCCAAAACTGTGAGCCAATAACCTGTTGTTTAAGCCACCTCAAGTCTGTAATATTTGTCATAGCAGAGCTGGCAAACTAAGACAGTCATCAAATAAAAATACTTATCTGCTCCAAAAAACACATGAAAAAATGTTCATCTTCACTAGCTATTAGGGAGATGCAAATTAAGACCACAATGAGATATCATCTCATGCCAATTAGAATGGCTGCCATTAAACAAACAGGAAACTACAAATGCTGGAGAGAATGTGGAGAAATTGGAGTTCTTATTCATTGCTGGTGGGACTGTATTATGGTATAGCCACTCTGGAAGATAGTCTGGCACTTCCTCAGAAAACTAGATATCAAGTTACCCTTCGATCCAGCAATTTTACTTCTCAGTATATACCTGAAAAATTTGAAAGCAGTGACACAAGCAGATATTTGTACACTGATGTTCATAGCAACAATATTCACAATTGCCAAGAGATGGAAACAATCCAAATGTCCTTCAACAGATGAGTGGATAAACAAAATGTGGTATATGCGCAAGATGGAATACTAAGCAGCAGTAAGAAGGAGTGAGGTCATGAAACATACGACAACATGGGTGAACCTTGAAGATATAATGCTGAACAAAATAAGCCAGGCACAAAAAGAGAGATATTGTATGTTATCACTAATGTGAACTCTGTGAAAAATGTGAAATAAATGTTTTATATTGTAGAATATGGGGGACCTAGTGATAGCAAATAGTGAAGGGGGAAATGATAATCTAATAAGAACATATAAGTTATGGAGGGTAAATTTAATGTTATGGGAATGCTCAGAAACGACTACTGTTGGTTAATTTTTGGGGGGTATGGTAGGAACATGTTGGAAGCAACGTAGTCATTTTAGGCTATTTGTTTTTGTTATTCCTTTGTTGTGGTTTTGTTTGAAATGTTTCTTATTGTTTGTTTTTTAATTTTTTAATAAATTTTAAATATATTTATCTGCTATATATATATATATACGTATATATATACACATATATATACATATATATGTATATATATGTATATATATGCATGTAGTATGTGTGTGTGTATGTGTGTGTGTGTGTGTGTGTGTGTGTGTGTGTGTGTGTATATATATATATATATATATATATATATATATATCCTCTGCTTTATCTAGCCGGCCCAACAAGGCTCGCTTCAGTGGCGTGCAATCTGTGCACACACAGAGCCCCACTCTGCTGTTACTCTTTCGAAATTCTTCACAGTTTCCTCTTTGAACGTGTGTTTTGCAAGTGAAGTCCAATGCGATGATGGAGCATGTACGTGATTAGCAGAGTCATGCCGGTTGGCAGGGTGAGACCACGGGCGCCGCGGGCAGCCAGCCAGGGCCAAGCAGCTGACGTGCCAGCCCAGGGGGAAGGCACATGTCTCCCAGTAGTCTCTGAAGCCACAGCGCCTCAAAGATCTGCAACCGTGGCTGCAGGGTCCGAAGCTCCGGGAAAGAGGAGGGATTCCACTTGGGAGCAGATCTGGGTCCTGGGGTGGGGGGAGGGCTTGCCATCAGTGCTTGGAAGCGGTCCCTGCTGTGTCTACAAAACAATTAACTCTTCAGCCTGAATACCAGGACAAGAACTGCTGCAGCTTAGCATTAAACTTTGTCAGTAAAGGATTACAAAAGAGAAGTATTCACATGGACATGGCCATAAACCACATTAGGGAGATCATGAAATACTTCAGAGTTTAGAATCTCTGGTTCTGAAAATTTCTGTAACAGAGCAAAGCAAATACCCACAGGCTTAGACATATTAATTAAATTTAAAGATCACTGCATTCAAAGGAAAATGACACTATTTTCATAAGAAATTTCAGATGAGCCAATTATTAATGATGAAAACAATTTTAAAGTTAATTTCAGGCTTTTAAGTGAAAATATAGCAATAGAAAGAATAAACAAGGAGGGATTTTGAATAAGATGCAAACCATAAAGCTACTCTTGTTTTCTTAAAGACCTCCATCAATTACAGGAAATCTCAGAAGGAGCATTAAAATGTGCTATAAATTTTAGTTAAACTCAAACTCAGACTTACATGAAACTGATTTGTATGAAGAGTTAAATCTTTTTAGGAAAAAAATGGTTTCATAAGAATTATTAACTCTGGAAATACTAAAATTTCTATTTCAAAATAATTTATCAGAGATTTATAAGCATATATAAAATACTCAATGTATTTTAAAAGTATTAAAACAGTGACTCTAATGACAGTTGTTCCATCAACAGAAAGATACTTCTCAAATTTAAAAGTGATAAAAATTATTGGATCTTGCATTTTCAAAGTCACCGATGCCACTATCAATTCTATATAATGAAAATGAACTTGGTAAAACTATAAATTTGTATGACCTAAGTGAATTTGTGGTAATGCTAGCCATAAAAATCTTTATCAATCAATATATGGCATTAATAAAGTTTTATATTTGTTTTATTACATAATATTATGCATTATGTTTTGCCATTTGTAATTTTTTTAGCAATTTTCAATTTTACATTATTAATCATGAATTACTATTATTCCATTATATTTTAGAAGTAATAAAACATGTTTAAAGGAAAAAAGCTTTATTCTTTAATGTCTCTTAAGGGACTTTTTTCCTGCTCTATGAACAAGGGGACCCATGTTTTCATTTTTCACTATTCCCCACAAATGTATAATATTGATTAGGAGAGATTAATAGAAACTCTATGCAATTTTGAGCCTCTGTTTATGTTGGTGACTATGAATTAATGATGTTTAGCTCTCCATGCAGAGATTTAATGTGGCCTCTTCCAAGGTCATCATTTTGTCAGAAGGAAATCACCAAAGTTCTTTCTAGAAATGGCAAGAGAAGTATTGGAATAATAGACCATGAAATCTGAGTTATTTAGAAATATAAGTGGGTAAAGGAGAGGGCAAATAAGAAATTGACCAGACACCCAAATGATCTACAGTTAGCCAAGAAAGCAAGCTGAATAGGTATGTCATTATAGTCAGAAATTGAGATGTTTGAAGATTTTGGAATGTAATACTTTGGAAGGAGAACAGATTTTTGGATCTGACTGGGGTAGAGTAGCTAAGGTAGGATGGGGAAAAAAAGTTTATGGGCAGTGGGGCAAAGAAACAAAATTTCAGATATCAGATGTGACTTTCAACTGTCTAATGAAAATGCTAGAAGGTGATCCATCTACAATGTGGAGACACATGGAAAGAACTTGCAACTGATTCAGAGAATTGAAGGTAGAAAGAGCATTGGAATAGTAACAATTTTCATTGGTCTAGTTAATAAAATGATCAAACGTGAAGTCCCATGGTGTATACACATGTGCCGAGCAGTTTTTTCAAAGTATCTTTATGTGCCAACAAATGCAAGAAAATAACAGATCATCTAGGCCTTTGGATGATAAATTAAAAAAAAAAATGAAGTCACAAAATCAATTATCTAATCTCCATATGAGGTCATATTTGACTTTTCGTTTACGTAATTTAATCTTTGTGGTTCCCTAATCTCCTTCTCAGAAGAATATTAATGATACCATTTCTATTATGAAGAAAACATTAACATCATAATTACACTTGGACAACTTAAAATCTTTGTCCAGGAGAAACATCTCTAAAATTTAGGTATTATAAGTCAATATGCAACATTTTTGAACATGTAAAATTATAATATCTTGAAGAAAATGTGTCTAATATTGGGAACCAAGGAACACTGACATCTTTACAGTGCTTATTTCACACACACATACATATACACATAACTCCCCTTTGAAAGACTAGAGCAGCTAAGCACTAAATTTATAGGGACCTGATGTTAATAGTTTGAGGTTTTTTTTTCAGAACTAACAATTGTGGGGCGGACTGTGAGACTGTTTCATAGATACTTTCTTGTGCATAGACTTTATCAACTTTTAGTATTTTTCTTTGCTAAAAATAAATTTAAATGATACTAATGCTAATTTGTAACAATTTAAATAAGGAATTTAGGCTTAACAAATCTAGCTTAAAAAGTATTATTAGGGAACTTTCAACACTCTATATATGATCATATATACCCAGATCTATAGAAATATTTATTTTAACTTAGTAGAGTGAATTGAAGTATAAATATATTAGCAATAATAACTATATTAATAAATCTAATACAAATGAGCCAGATTAATTCATATGCATAGTTTTAAATTCTAATTGAGAAACAAAAAACACTGGCATAGTCTTGCATGCAAGCCCTGTCCACACTGCCTCCAAGTTGAGAGGTTTATAGAGGCATACATTTCAGAAGTTCAGAGAATGAAGTAATTATCCTTTACATAGTATAGTATCAGTAATTAGATAGTCATAGCATATCCAATTATATAATCCTTAGAATCTCTTAATAAGAACAAAGCTGAAATAATTTTCATGGTGTCCTATACTTGTCCTGATCTATTCCAAAATGATGTAAATTAAAATAACTTATTTAAAATCTCAAAGGCATCATAAAGCAGGAGTTCTTATCTTTCAGGATGAATCAGGTAAATCACAAATGAGCTAAAATGGAAAAGAAAATAATATAAATAAAATTAAATTGAAAACATAATGTAATGCCCAAAGGAAATCTCTGAATATGAAAATAAAGAAGACACCATATTATGCTTTTGTGTAATGAAATAGTAATACTATTAACATATAAAATAATATTGTAGAATAAGTAGTGGTTTTCTCACCATTGTAGAGAAGCAAAGCAGTTGAAATGACTCACACCAGTTTGCAGAGCTCAGTGGCAGAGCCAGGAATTGAAACCAAACACAAGAGTAACAACAGTACAGCAATCTTGTCCTTCACTGTGGAGCATCCCTGAAGGAAGTTCTTAACTGATGTGGTGGTCTGAAACTATATGCACCCCAGGAAAACATATTCTTAAATTTAATCCATCCCTGTGGGTGTGAACACTTACTGAGGACCTTTTGATGAGGTTACTTCAGTTAAGATGTGGCCCACCTCATTCAGGATGGGTCTTAACCCTATTACTAAAGCCCTTATAAATGGAATGAGTACAGAGAGAGAAGTCAAAGAAGGAACCTGGAAGAGAAGGAAGAGAAAAGCAGGTGCCGCCCTGTGCCTTGCCATGTGACAGAGGAACCAAGGATCACTCTGGCTGATCTTAGGGAAGAAAGCATTGCCAAAATGATGCCTTGATTTGCATATTTTCTTGGCCTCAAACTGTAAGCTAAAAAATGCCAGTTGTTTATGCCGAACCATTTCACGGTATTTGCTGGAGCAGCCAGGAAACTAAAACAAATGGCAATCTATTAATCTCAACATTGCAAAAAAGGGGCTGGTTGGTGGGTACATAATTGCAATTATTTGTAGAACATATTCCAGAAAACATTTTATAATCTATCTAGGAAGTCAAGAGAAATATATACTGAAGAATATGCAGGAATAAATGACCTAAGGTTAAGTAGAAACTTTTTTGTCTTATACAGAATGAATTCTTATACAGAATTACCTATTGCTATAGTAGTATTTCCGTCTATCTTAGAAAGTTCTTGTTCACCTCTTTTCTAGGCAGCATTCTGGCTAGCATCAACGTCCACGTGGATGACCCATTTGACACTCAAGCTTCACAATCCCTAACACCGCATTTCCAGTGCTTTCAAAGGTGTTGGGTCCCCATGACTTTGGAAGACAGTAAACCAAAAGAGTTGTTACGAGACCCAGCAGGTTAGAAATCCACTTACTTAAATACAATTTCACAAAATTTAAATTATATTTATGTTTAAATGCCCCTTGTGCCAGGTTACATCTCTGGTCATTGTTATTGTAATACTCACTATCAAATACAAAACAACCCCTGAAATTCAATGTTAGAGACAAAGTTCTTGTTTACTCTCTATGGAATATTATATCCAGTTAAAACGATGTAAAATATATCTTATAGAATTGATAGGATGTGTTTATTGCAGAAAAAAGGATTTGTTTACTTAAGTCATAATTAAATTCATTCATCTTGTGTTAATCCAAAGCATCCCTACATAAATCATGAGATGAGAAAATTCAAGTTCTTTGGGTCTATTCTCTTCCTTGATAATTGGAAATTAACAAAATATTTTCTCCGGGTGATTGAAAATAGATACAACCCAAAGCCTGAATCTTTCAACAATTCATTCTCATTTTTGTAATAGTCTTTCTAAAGAAGATCTCTCGTTATCTAAGTCTGGATTTGTTTTTATTTTATAACTACACCAACTAAAGATATACTTCAAATATCCGTTTTAGTGGCTAGGACGGAGACTCTGATGATGATGATATTAAGATCACATTCATTCATTTCTCTCTCTCTGTCTCTCTCTCTGTCTCTGTCTCTCTTTCTCTCTCTCTCTCTCTCTGTCTCTTCTCTCTTTTCTGTTGCTCTCTCTGTTCCAGACTTCATCTTGTTACCAAGCTCTATATGGTGCTCCACAGTAGTTCCTGGTTCACATCAACCATTTGCTACTAGCTCTGGGGGAATAAAAGTTTCCTTTTTCCAATATTTCTTTTTCCAATATTTCCAAACAAAATCTTGTGCCTTAATTTCAATGATACGATTAAGTCACATGTCCCTTCCTAAACCAATCACTGTTATCAATAGTGTATAATATCTTGACCTTCTGAAGCCTGATGATTTTGCACACTGCTCAGGATTAAGAGTAGGGTGAGATTAGTTTCCCCAAAGGCAAATCAGAGTGGATTCACCACAAGTAGAAAGTCCAGTCATTAGATCTGTTGTAAACTGCACTCATGTATGAGCTCATACTCACCCTTTCCCTGGTGAGGGCTAACCCGAGTCACATCTGATTTTCCATCTAAGTCTAAACAAATACAAAATTGCTGGATGACACACACTAATACAAGATATCAAAAGCATTCCTTTAGAAAATTCAAAGAAGAAATCAATATAGAGTGGTAATGAGTCAAAACAAAACAAATAAAAAACACCTAGACCAGTGTATATGGTAGAAGTATGGTAAGACAAATCTGCTTGCTACACGTAACTCAGAGAAGGAAGTGAAACTTTGGTTATCAAGCCTGGCTATTCAAGTTTCTTCTTTTTCCAAGAGAACATATTCCTTTTTGGTGTGATAATGCCTCAGAAGCTGACTTTTTTTGAGGCACCACAAGGAACTTACTATTCTTTACAGGTTGAGGAACAGAGAAACTCTTTTTGTCAGGCATGAGAGTTTTCATCACCTATAAAATGTAATCGGTTTTCATATCTTGATTTCATTTTTTAAAATTCCATTAGCTAATTGCCAGTGTAGAAATATCAAGTCAACATTATGATTCCAGACACAACCTTCATGTTCTCAGCCTCTTGGTAGGAGACTAGAGCTTCAGCCCATCGCTGAGGACTTGGCTTCTCCTTACTGGCTCCTCCCATGGCCATGTTTCCATTGTAATGCCCCAGAAACAGATGTATGTAGGAGGCAAAACTATTTATTGGTATAAATAGTGTATAATTTAAGGTAATCTTATGCAGAAAGACCTGGCTGACAGAGAAAAAGGAATATGAATATCCCAACTTTGAAAGAAAAGAAAGAAGACAACCAAAAGGATTTCAAGAACTAGAAATAGGTACCCCTGAACCATCCGAGTGCACCCAGAATTATCACCTCCAAGAGAAGTCACATTCTCTTCACTTTCTGTCTCCCTCCCTCACTCTTAGTCTCCCTGTCGCCCACTGCTCTGTCTCTGATTTTATTATTATAGCTGTCTCCAAGCCACTGGAATGCTGGATACCAGCAATACTTCAGCTCAAAGAGTCCCATTCTCTCTCCCCCTCAAGAGAAAATTTAATTATTGTTGGTTTTATATTTGTAGAATAAAGCTATAACTTTGTTGGAAACCTCCGGGCTCCAGAGTAAGCATCTACCTGCTTCTGTAATTTGTACTTTAATGGAGAATCTGAGAAAGCATGGATGTTTCAGTGTATTTCCATAATTTTCTCTGTTATAGTTTTTAAATATTTTAAAGCAAATCAACTCCAGTGTATAAAATACTAAAGCTTGTGAAAGAAATTCTGAGAAGTTGTTAAAAATTATACTGTGACCCAATAAAATTCTTTGAGTAATAATAATAATAATGGTTAATACAAGGTAGGAGGACATTATCTTGAGTAATATTCTCAACATTTCTTTTTCTTTACTATTGAAAGAATCTTATGTTTCACATTAACCAAATTCAAACTCATACCTTTAAGAAAGAGCATAGAATATATTAAGAAACAAAGTTGATAATAAATCATTAACTTTTCTGGTGGATGGCATAGTCAGTGTTGTGTCAGAGGTTAAGCTCTTAATTCACACAATTAACAGCAATATTTCATTCAGACTGAACTATAAAATGACATATTTTAGTTTCAGATAAGCATTATCATTAACTCAGGGCAAATTTCTATTTAAAAATAATTCATGTGATAATTTTTTCTTTTGTCAGTCTTCATAATCATAAAATATTTAATACAGAAATTAAAATTTAATTGCCTGTTAAATAATATGGAAATTCAAATTTCCCAGTGTCCAATGAATTCATAAAATCTAATACCATAATCCTCTTATCCTCATATTCATATAGTAAGACATCATAGTCAAAGCAGTCAAGCAGTAAAAGAATATATATTTTTGAAGAGCCAGATATTTCAATAACTCTGGATAACTTCCTCAGTGGTCACTGCATCATCCAATTACACTCACATTTTTAAGCAGTAACTTTCTTTGTGGTTTTGTTTTTCCTGACTCAACATGCAAAATAAAATAAGTATCCATGAAAATATATGGTTGTGGATATTTATATTTCCCTGTATTGCTATCCTTATATATTTACAATCGCATTGTCTTTTCCTTATTCAAAATAAATATGGTGTAAAACATAAAGTATAAAGAACATATGTGAACACAACATCTTTGGAGTGAGAGCTTTGCTAGCCCATAACAACTTATTTGTGAAATGCTCCTTTTGGCAGGGACTTAAGATTACAAAAGTAATTATGAAAAGAAAAATAATTTTAAATTATCATTTGTGCTATGAATTAAGGGGGGTAGTTTTAAGAGGTTACCTATAAATAAAATCAAATGGGAAATATAATACAGCTAAGAGTGAAAAAGCTAAATAATATGAGAAGCATTTAAGAGTTTCTCAAATACGCTATTATAGTACACCCTCCCTTTCCTAATATGTTGCGGTTACAAATAGATCTAACCATGGAAATTTAAATGTTCTGATGCCCAATGTAGGAGAGTTAGAATAATCCATCATTAACTGTTTGCAGTGTCCATTCCTGAGGGCAGAGAGGAGAAGTAAAGAGAGTGGCATACTGACAGTTAGCTGCTATCTACTCAGCCTTCCTCTTCCACTATCTAGGAATGTCACTCTAGACAAATAACTTATCACCTTGTTGTCCCAGATAAAATTAGAATTTAGGTAATAGGCTAACTGACAAATGGTCTAAGGTGGAGAAGGGGGGGAGTAAACAAATAAATAAAATTGTGACATGTACCATGAAGGAGACAAAAAGGATGCTAACATAGAAATGTATAAAAGAAAGTCACTTTATAAAGCACACTTATACCAAGAATGAATTATTAGAAGAAGCCACAGTACAAAGAGAAGGGGAGGCTTGAGTTGTAAGAACTTCCCATATTCAAAGAACAATAGGGAGGCCAATGTGGTTACCAAATTGATAGAGGAAAGGACAGTAGCATGAGAGAAGTGGGAAAAGGGGGGGTGGGATACAAATTCTCTTGAATTTGCGTGGTAGTGTACAGAATTGAGTGGAGATACAGAAAATCACACAGATCTGAGGTTTATTGTGGAGGCATATATGAAATGTAGGAAGAGAATCGAATCAGCACATGACCAAGTCCAAGGAGTATCTGTAATTAGAAGTTAATTATAGAAGGATGAACCAACAAAGGAGATTGAAAAGGAGAACCTGGTTGAGGCAGAGGGAAAGCATTGTCTCAAGGAAGCCAAATAACTAAACGTTCCAAAGAGAAACATGTGATCGCTTCTGTCAAATGCCATGGGGGAGGGATTCAGTGTGATGATGGGAGAATGTACAACAGAAACTTTGATTAGGAAAAAAACATAATGACTGGGGGATTAGGATATGTCTTAATTTGTTAGGGCTGCTGTTACAATGTACCACAGACTGTTTGCTTAAAAACAGGAATTTGGTGGTCCATAGTTTTGGAGGCTATAAGCCCAAAATCAAGGTGTGAACAGGCTGTACTCCTCTTGAAGTCGTGGCATTCTGGGGGTGACTTGCCAGCAATCCATAATTCAATCTCTGATTCTATCAAATTGTCATCTGTCTTCTGTCTCCTACTCCTGACTTAGCCTAAATTCCTCTGCTAATAAGTTGTCCAGTCATATTGGATTAAGACTCATCCTGACTCACTTTGGCCTCATCTACACTACTAGGGTCTTTGAATATCGTATTTACAAATAGGTTCACATCCACATGGCCAGGAGTTAAAGACCTGAACAAGTCGTTGAGGGGCACATTATTCAATCCAAAACAGGATACAAGATAGATTTAATGAAGTAAATAGAAACAAAGGGGGGGGGGTGATTAAATGCAGGTAAGATGATGATGCAACTATTCCCGAAGTCAGTGTGTAAAGAGAGCAGAGAAATGGAGTAAAGGAAGAGAACCACAGTAGTAACCATCCATCTTCAGACTTCTTGACTTATGAGAAAAATATATTTTCAAAACCATTTCCATTCTAGATTTCTTCTTGCAACTAAAGAAAATCCTAGTTATCAAGATGGGAGGCCCTTTAGCATATTTTCATTGTGATGGGACAGATATTCAACCAGCAGAAAGGGAGAGAGTCATACAGGGGAGGGAGATACCAGAGGATCATTGTACTGACAGTAAAGGGTTGATACAGGCAAAAGGTAAAGTAGAAGGAGAGTGGATTCCTTCATTAGAAAAGAAAAGAAGGAGAAAATGAGAGCAGATACAGAGTGCTTTGCAGGTTTGCTGATGAGAGGAATAGATATCTGTTGCCTTTATTTACTTTGTGAAATATGGTGTGATGTGAATAGACTGAGTATGGGGATTTTGAAAGAAGTCATCGATAGTCTTCTCGGAATGGGAAAGAAGTCCTGCGAGAGCAACAGGTTTGGCATTATATTGTCCCATTTTGGTTTCCACCGTATCATTCTTTGCTGTTATTTTTCCCTCCCCTGTAGGTTCTCTTGTTTTAGTTTCTTTAAAGAGGCCCATCATCATATCCCCTCCCCTTAAATATTTGTCTCCATTTTTCTGTTTTCTTTTTTCAATCTATGAGCAATCTCTGAAAATTGCATCTTTATCCAAAGTTGATGGTTCCTAAATCATCCTCTCTAGTTGAGGGCTTACTTCTAAGATCCATACTCACATAGTTAACAGCTTCTTTCAATAGTTCTGCCTGGTTGGGTTACAGAATCTCCAAGTCACCCCACCCAGATCCTAACCCACTGAAGTGCATTATTATACACTTACTCCCCTGCAGGAACTTCTTAAGGAATCTGTCCCCCAGTCCCCCAGTGCCTGCACACCTTCTGTGTACCTCCATACCGCTTCAAGGATTATATTTCAAATATCCAACTACAATCACATAGTTCACTTTTAAAAATCTTCAGAGATTCCTCATAAGACATAGAGATTGAGACATATAAAGTAGAAAGACTTTTTACATTTCTTTTTGACAATTAGGATACCAATATTAAATGGGCCAGTGGGCTTGCACATTCTTTCCGTTGGGAGGGCTACATGAGAACACAAATTATTATTCTAATTATGCTTAGGAAACATAGATATAGCATGTCTAAAGTGATTGAGAGACAGCTTGAAAAAAAGGAGAGAGAATCTGGTTTTCTAACTGTAGCTCTGTTTCTATTTTCTATCTCATTTGCATGACTTTAAATTAACAGACAGCTACAGTTATAAGAAGTGTTTAGAATTTAAGGGAATGGCATTAAAATATCTTTTAAAATTTCAGAAATATACCCATTTTCTAATGTAATGCCAAATCCAACTAAATTGTAAAATTAGTGTGCCAGTGCAGATGTATTATGACCCCCAAAACACCATTACCTTTGATGCAATCTTGTGGAGGCAGATATATTAGGGTTGATTAGGTTGGAACCTTTGGATTAGGTTGTTTCCATGGAGATGTGACCTACCCAACTGTAGGTGATAACTCTGATTATATGCTTTCCATGCGGGTGTGGCCCTGCCCATTCAGCGTGGGCCTTGATTAGTTTACTAGATCCCTATACAAGAGCTCAGACAGAAGGAGCTTGAAGCTGCAGCTGAGACAGACATTTTGAAGATGGCCATTGAAAACTGATGCTGACATTTTAGAGAACACCATTTTGGAATGCAAGCTGGGAGCAAGCAGATGCCAGCCATGTGCCTTCCCAGCTAACAGGGGTTTTCCGGTCACCATCGGCCATTTTTCAGTGAAGATATCTTCTTGTTGATGCCTTAATTTGGACATTTTATGGCCTTAGAACTGTAAATTTGTAGCCAAATAAACCCCCTTTATAAAAGCCAATCCATTTCTGGTGTTTTGCAAAATGGCAGCATTAGCAAACCGGAGAAATTAGTTACCTGCAAGTATGTGGATGCAGTTTGTATCTATTCTAATCATGTGAACACAGTACAAATGGAAGTAACTTCAAGTGGAAAATGAACATTTTGAAATCAGTCTCAAAGTAATAGTGGAAGTTTTAGCATTGCAGATTCCAGTAGTTGTCAAAATAAAAAAAAACAAAAAACAAAAAACAAAAAACACCTCTCAGTGTTCACATATCATAAAGAAGGAGTCAGGGTAATGAATACATGATTCATGTCTCCACCTTCGCCTGGACCCTCCTGGCTTCATCACCATTGCTTGGTCCTAAATGGATAACTTGGTAACCTGCACTATTTGATAAGGAAAATCTGCTTTCTCTAAGGCATAAATGATTTCCAAGTTTGTGAATAAATGGTGATAAATATATAGAGAAAAACAGGGCAAATATATCACACCAACAATTTTTGTTATGTTAGGAATAATCTGTTGGTTATTGGAAGTACTTTTTATGTTTGAAAGATTTAGGCATTTTAGAGAACCTGATAGATCAGCCTTGATCTCAATCTAAGAATATGGAATTGATTTCAGATTTATGTTTTTAATTTGAAAGATATAAGATATTTTAGTAAATACATAAAGAGTGCTTGCATGTTTTAGAGAACTAATTTTATTATATTTATAACTTTAATTTAATAGATTTACATATGTTGTTTACGTATTTAAGAATATTTACTTTATAAACTCATAAACTAGTTTGATCAGGAAGCAATTAACTATTTAAAATAAAATCAAGCATAGTAAATTAATATAGTTTAAAATGCCTAAAAGAAATGAATGAATTAAGTCTGAAATGGGGCTAATTTATTTTGAAGAAATGTATACATTAATCATTATTGAATATCCTTCTAAAGTGATTGATTTCATTTTTTATTACTAGATTTTTAATTTGAAATTAACAGTTACAGGAAAACCAGGTTCTTAAATCTGTAATCCTGATCAACTGTGATTCACTTAAACCCATGCAATTATTTTTAGCCAACAAAAGCTGCTCATTTATATTAAATATCTCACAATGGTATCTAATTGGATAAGCAATTCTATGTTGTTTCAGAGTAAGCAAAACCCTCAACTATATGTCAAATTGATACTGTTGAACTTTCTGATTTTTAAAAATTCCATCATTTCAATATGGCAGCAACATATTTCCTGTTTCCTTACTCATGAGGAAAATTGGTTCTTTTTTCAATTCTCTCTCATACTTAAATCCCTAAGTTACAGCTATGTTTTTAGCATGGAGTTGCAATTCAAAGAGTTTGAAAATGATCTGCTCTGTCAATTTCTACAATGTGATTGAAACTACAATTGGGACTTAGTATTCTTACTCCTGGGCTTTGCTTCTGGAATTCTGAGTCTAAAACTCTTTACTGAGGAAACCTCATTGTATTCACTAATTCTTTTAAATTTTGGGTGTAATATCAATCTGTTTATGTTAAAATCTTGCTCCTTTTGGGGTCATTTGATGTTAACAATTTTATTGCAAAATTGGAATAAAACCCCTGATTTACTCTATTCTGTCATGTTTTTATTAATCTTTTATTTTCCTTATTTGTGAGGTTCCTACTTACATTACATACCCTAACACATTTACAGATTTGCTCCTAAAAAGCAACATTTTCTTAATTTATAGAAAGAAATGTTGATTGTCTACATCACAAAAACTCATTTTTAATTAAATAAAACAATTGATTTATCAATAAGATTCCTTGGTCTTGTATGTAGAGTTCTCCTCAAATAAAACTGTAAAAGTTCAAGTCTGTCTTTAGTGACCCTACTCAGTGACCTCCCCTTGTAAAATGTTTTTGTTTGTTTTTCTCTTTTAATTAATAGGTAGTACAATCACCAGTTCTCATCTCCTATTGTCAAGGTTTACCTTCTGGAGCATTCCTTCCCCTAGAGTTCATTTCTATACATGCACCGACGCCAATCCATTCCTGTGGCATCTCCTGCCTTGATGTCAACAGCAAATCTCCCAAGCAGGAGGCAGGGTAGCATAGCATGAGGATGGGGTTATGCACTCTTGCATTATTATGACTGAATTTCTCCAGAGGCAACACAAGGTTGCTCACTGGAGTACTTGATGGGGCAGAGGAAAGTGGACATAGACTGTAAATACAGTAAGGCTGAGAAGATCTGAAGTGGAAGATTCAAGATATCTGGTAAAGAGTATGCAGTCTCCTGTGTCACTTTGGACAAGTTACTTCCACATTCTGCATATCAGTCACATCATCTTCAACAATGCACATCTGTAGGACTGACATTTATTTCTTTTGTATCCAATGCTCCATAGCACTCTAAAGACAGCTAGAACATATAGTTAATTAATCATCATTGAGGTACTAATACATTTTCCTGATTAATTATGTATGGCCATACTGATAACATATTTGAAATTTAGCTATGGTCTTCTCAAGACTATGAGTTAATTCATAACAGCACACTTCTATCTTCTCTTAACCTATCTTGCCCTATTGGATTACTGATGCAGAAGTCATTTACAGGTAGTAAAAGATATTATTCTCTGTCCAAATAGAGAGCTAGTCTATTAATATAAAAATAATATATAGTAAATATAAAAGTAGTGCTATTGAAATCAAATGTCAAACTTTAACACCATTATACAAAATTAGCAAAACAGGTTATTTCTTTTTTCAAAATTGAAGAAGTAGACTGAAAAATTATCATGACAAATGAGTAGAATTCTTTCACATATAGTAGGATATGTCAGAGTCTTGTGTCTTGTGACTTTTGGGTATTTAAATGCATCAAATTAGTAGCTTGGGAAGATAGTTATAAAGATATATATTTAAAATTGTGACAAATACAAGTATTAATAAAAGCACCAAATAAAACATATGTGAGTAAAATTGACCTCATTAAATATATATGCATTGCATATATAGCATAAATATTTAATATAGTCATACCATAGCATTTAATGTCTAGTAATATGCATTTATTGATATTTATTTAAATGTAAGTATATTAAGTATAGGTATTTATCAATATATTGTGCATTGTATTATATTTTTATATGCATATAAATATATATGTGTATATATTAATGTGCATGTCAATACATATTGTGTATTGTATTATATTTTATTTGCATATAAATATATATGTATATATATTTATGTGTGTGTTTGTGAAAGTTTGTGGCTCTTACTAACATTTTGGTCTTTAAACTTGGAGTACCACATCTTACAGTTTTCTTTGCAGTTTGTTTTTGTAGCTAATTTTATTGAATAATTCTATGTTCAAGCAGTATGCTCAACATTTTGTGCACATATAATCTCATTTAGACTTAATTAATCCCATAAAATAAATTTTGCAATCTTCCTTTTAAAAATAATGCACCAAGGCTTAGAGTGGTTGGATGTCTTTCATCCAGTTCCCACAGCTAGCAAGTATTGGGGCCATGATTCTGATTTGTTTCCCAGATTCCAACATCCATGGGCTTAACAACTACATGATACTATTTCCAGACACTAAGCATTATCACAATGATTTAAGTATGATTATCCTTTAATATGCCATGGTGTTCTTGATAGTGGCATGTGGATCATTAAATATTAAGCGTGTTCCTAGAAGCAATCAGACAAGCACTATGAATTAGCCATAAATGTATTTGTATTTCTTTAGTTTCTGCAAGCTCCAGTTACTTTAGGAATCACTGGGACAAAGGGTCGTTTCCTATCACCATCACAAATGCATGTATACACTTTTTCCATGAACATGTAGAAATCAAATTTGTTATTCTTCACTTGCCTACAGAGAATGAAGACCCATGTGTCAAAGTTTGTGTTTAAAAGGGCAGCCTTTAAGAGTTAATGAGAGTTTTTGTGCCTCTCATATTTTAAGCTATATGAAATCAAAATTAATAGATTTTATGTAAAATTAGAATACTTTAGAGGAAAAAATTAAATAATACAAACTAAAATGAAAAAATAGTTAAAATATCATAATATTGGTTTATGACAAAGGTGATACTGCCTAACAGTAGGGAAAGGATGGTCCTTTCAATTAATAGTGCTGAGTCAACTGAATATCATATTTTAAAATAATTAACCTTGACTCTTACCTCATACCATGTATACAAAATAAATTCTAATGCATTTTTAGATATAAATTTGAAAAGATAACATTAATAAAACTTCCTGAAAAATATAGTCATGACTTTGGAGGAGGCAAGGCTTTCTTAAAGAAAGAAGTGTGGAAGACTATTCTTCCTGGGTTTCTTGTGTCTCTGAATGTCTTGTGAGTGATCTAGAACATATTTTCAAGGGTGATTGGATAGCAACAGCCTCAGAAAGTAGAAATAGACTCTTCCTCTGGGGCATATTTTCCTACCCAATATAATAAAGGTAATGTCTTCTTCCAAGACAAAATTTGGTCAGCTTTGCTTGTAATCCAGTATAAAATATGGAAGTTGCCTAATCTCAGAGTTCCTCTCCATAATTCACCCACTGTACATGCAGGTTTCACTGGGTTTTCATTGCACTGCCCTTGGGGAGGCAGAGTTTGAGAGAAGGGTCACAATAAAATAATAATATTCTGATTACTACTATTGCTGTGAATAACAAACCGGTATTTGTCTCTGACTGAGAAGTCCCACGTCTTCTTCCAGCTTCCATGAAACCGCTCATGGATAACTTGTTGGCTTGTCAGTAGGGTGTTTTATTACCAGAACTCTCAAAGATCTTAACAGTTTGAGAGACAACAATGGGAGGTTTACATTGGCATGGCTTTCGGGAAGACAACACATGAAGTCCTTGTGGGCTGGAATAGAGGATGTGAGAAGACTCCTTGGGATCTGGTAGTAGATACTTGCATCCAAGTGGTACAGAGGTTGAGTTTAAGGATGCTCTACTGTCATACCTGTTAATAAATGTTTACAGTCTGAACAATAAAAGGTAGAATTGAAACAGGGCTCTGGAATCAAGATTTGATTGTTGCTCTGTCTTCTCTGTTCAGGAATAAGAAGAGAGAATCTCAGGTCAATATAGCAGCAAGCCCCAAGATCCCAGGCAAGGGACAAAGTGGCAATAACTGCTGAATCAAGGGACCCCAAATCTGAAATAAATGGGTCAGCAATCTGGATATAGAGGGTTGTTTGACAGAGTTACAGTGGACAACTGTTCAAAACTGAAAGTACATGCAAAAATTTGCTTGCCAGCATGAAGCTGCAGTCTCCCTCCATTTTCTTTTGCCTATACTCCAACCTCACCTGCTTTAAGGACAGTGATTGGTAGTGGAATCAAGAATTGGTTATTTAGATATGATCCTGATTAAATGGATAACATGCACCAGTATATGTTTTAGTAGTGTGTAGTTGAGTCCTTGAATTTGTCAAATTTTTCTTCATTTTGATTTTCACAGTGGATGACAAGTCCACTGGCCATAGATTTCTTGGATTTTATTCATTCCTCTTTTATACACCATAGAGGTTTTTCTGTTTTGTCATCTGTCTTCCAAAGTTTCTGAGAAATCTAAAATCATCTACATAGTTTCCTTTTTAAGTGAACTCCAATTTCTTTCTTGAATGATTGTGGGTTTACGTCCTCACTGAACTTGAAGATCAATGAGTTTACCAGAAAATGTCTCAGTTTTTTTGATGATTATTAATGCTTGTTCCAGTCACTGGAATGCAGTAAGTGATTTCAATTTGCTGATTCCGTTTTCCTTCCTTTATAGGAAATGTTCTTTTATTTATTCTACATATTTTCTGTTCCATTTTTGCTATGCTGTTTGTATCAAACACATCAATTATGTGCATTTTGTATGTCTATTCCCCATATCCAGATGAATAGTTATCTTTAAACTCATTTTTATCTATTTGCTTTCCTTGACTACTCTGTGATATTACCAAATATATTGTCATTGTTGTTATTTTTGTGTTATTGAAAAATACAATTTGCAGCCGTTAATTTTCTACCTAATTAATATTAAGCATCCCAATTTCATTGTGGTCACCTTTATCCCTTTTCTTTATTCTACTAAATATATCTTCAACTTACTCTAAATGTAATTTTATCTGTTGGAGTTCATGTTTTTTTAATGTATTTAAAAACTCAAGACTTTGTATAATAAAAATGTCTTCTGTTTCTTAGAATGAATTCTTCAAAGTATTTCATCATTAGCTTTTCCAGTGATAGGTAGAATTTTCTCCACTTTTTTTTTCATGAGTGTAACACGATTATTTATATGGTCAGAGAAGTCTATCTGTACCTGCTGCTTCCTGTCATCTCCCTATCACTGCTAGAATAATCTTGAATAACTTACCCATTTACCTCGACACATTTTTTTATCTTCTCCTTGCATTTGAGTTTTGGAACAGAACTTAGGAGGCACATATTTGCCTTAAAGGTTTTTAGTTGGCTAACAACAACCAGGATAATGCTGAGATTGTTTGGGGGAATTCTAAGGATTGCCAATAAATAGCAGCCCTCTTCCCTTCCCTGGATCTAGATTTTTTGGAAAGTAATACAGAAGAATTACACGTGAAGGGCCCATTATTACCTTTATTCCCAATAAAAGTTAATTTGAAGCACATGACAGTGTGAGAAACAAATGAACATGCTATCTGGTCTTCAGAATCAGGTGGAATCACATGTCATCTTAGAAATGCCAGACATTTCCCTCTCACGAGGATGCTTGTTGCTGGAATAGCTGAGCAAAGTACGTGCTCCAAATGAGAAGTTTTCTCCTAACAGAAAAACAGCTTAACTGAAACAAGTTTACCTAGATTTTTATTTTTTTTTTTAATTTTCCCAATCATATAGAAATACATTATGTACCCCAACAAACAACATGTTCTTAATCTTAATTCATGTTCCTGTAGGTGGGAACCTGGTGTAAATAGGACCTTTAGAAGATGTTATTTTAGGTAAGGTGTGGCCAAGTGAATCAGGCTATGTCTTAATCCAAGATACTGGAAGCCTTATAAAGAGAATGCCATAAGGAGGCAGCCAGAAACCGGAAGTCATTGGAGAGCCAGCGGAAGTCATCGGAGAGCCAGCAGAAGTCAGCAGAAAACCAGAAGAGCAGATGAAAGCAAAAGATATCACCATGAGACAGAACCCTGAGCAACAAGCCAAGGAGCCCCAGTGATTGCCGTCTGTGAGCAGCAGAACACTGTAGACTATGGGAGAAAGCAAGTCTTGCCTATAACATGATTTTAGATTTCTTCTTATTAAAATATCTTGCCTGCTTATCTATCCATTTCATTCCTAAATTCCAATCTAAAATACCATTTGCTCAAAGCGGCTTTCCTTCACTCTCCGAACTGAATTAATTCATAAGTGCCATTTTCTACCATGAGAAATAAATAACTTAATTTTTTTTTGTTTACTATTCAAAGTGCCTTTCTTATGATACTGCAATCTCCATGTAGGAAAAGACTAGTAGAAATCGCATCTCAGTACATCTAGCATCTAGCACAATGCTGAACACCTGTTATTTATTTGGTACAAATGTTTGAATGGATGAAAAAATCTTGCTATGAAGAATAAAAATAGATAATAATTGTATAGTACATACTCTCTTGCCAAGAAATGTTTTAAGTGTTCTACATTTACTAATTCATTTTATCCTCACAGCAACCCATGAGTTAGGCAATATTATTATCACATGTTATACCTGCAGTTGATACCAAGGCATAATGTATCTAGATTGCTTAATACCATGGGGTTTTTGAGGGGATGATATAGGCTTCAAACCTAAACTACAGTGCAGACTCCAAGATCTGAATGTTTACCTATTTTGCTAAACTGTATTCCAAGAGGCATAAAATAATACCAACTAACCACAGGTTTGCAAAGTCTAAAGTAATTTAGAGCACATTTAGAAATACGTAATTTTCTTAATTTATATTTTCCTTTCAGGAATTTTTTTGTTATACATAAGTAGATGACAATTTCTGTGAATTATTTCATTAGGACTTCACTTAATTTTTTCCTGAGAATTGAAAGCAACATGACATATTCATTTGAAAAAGAGCCTAAAAAAACCTAAGAGGGAAACTGGATTTCCCCAAAAAAAGTGTTGGATTCCCCAAGGAGACCTTGACAAAGAAGCAGATTAGACTTGTGGAGCAAGGAGTAATAAAATATTTTTCCTTTTTTTTTTTTCTTTTGTAGCTGAGGAAATTCTATTTCTTTGCTCCCTAAAGGACTCTTTCTACCATGTCAGGAACAAGTTTGCTTCAGTATCATTTTGAAATTTAGAAAAATCAGTTATATTCTAGATGTTGCAAGAAATAGAAGAGAGATTTAAAAAAAGGCAACAACCGGTAATATTAAAATTATTTTATTTCCTGATTTGGAAAGAGATACTACTTGAATTGTATTAATTCAGTAAGAGATTTATCTATGCTTATAGGCATATGTTTTTCATAATAAAATGACATCCTCTCACCCACCTCCCGAAACGATCTATAACTTTGCCAAAAGTACCCCTTCCTATGTCCTCTTGCCCTATACCATTTCCTTGATGCCTCCAACAAGAAATTTTTATAATTATTTTCTAACTTTTTGAAGTATTTGTTGTTTACAGGTATGCTTCACATATATGTGCATACACATAGACACACACATGGGCACACATATCTGGTAGTTGACTTTCACAAAAATAGCATCATAGTGCACATATTCTTCATTAACTTGCTCTTTTTTTTTTTTCCACTTGACATTAGGAGAGTTCATCCATATTAGCAAATGTAGCTATAGTTTAATTCTTTCCATCATGCATATGATTCCTTTTTGGTAATAGATCACAATTTATTCATTCTTCCAAACAATGGAGATTTTAGTTGATCTTGTTCTACTTTTTAAAAAAGTATTTGGTGTGTTGCTATTACAAATATCCTTATTACTCTCTCGTGGAGTGAGACTGTGCAGGTACTAGAGATTCTCTTGGGCATATATCTGGGATGGGATTTATTAGATCAAAGCAGATGTCAACTTTGGTCTACAGAATATAATGTTAAACCATTTTACTCAGTTGAATGCATTACATTGAACTGCCAAACATAACACAGAAAACATACTGATTCATGTCCTCTCCAACATTCGATATCATCGTATTTCTTAATGTTTGCCAATAGAATGAGTGTGGCTTTCACTGGAATTTCCTGTCAAGGTGTCAGAATCTCCTCACGATTTTTTTTTCAGAAGGGTCTTTTAGTGTTTAATGTCATTTAGCCATTTTTCCTAAAGGTAATTATTCTTTTACCCTGACTTGTAAGAATGTGTAATCTCTTCTCTCTTATCTGTATGTCAAGTATCTTCTTGAAATGTGCAGGTAGATTTTTAATTTTAAAAGTGATTCTAAATAAAAATAGTCTTTAATTAATTTAAAGTGCCAACTCTATATTTTATTTTTAAAATATTTTTAGAACATTACTTTTATATTAAATATTTTCTCAAATATAGAAATGCTTTCATGATGTTCTGTGAAGTAGAGAAGCAATCTCATTTAGTTCTAAATGATAATCATTTTTTCCAGTTTCCTTAATTTAATCGTCACTCCTTTACAAATCAAATGTTCAGAACATCTTTGTTGTATATTAAAGCTCCACAAATGTCAAAGTTTCTTTTTGGACTTTCTATTTTTTTTGTTTGGTGAATTTATCAAGCCTTCCTCTAGAACTACAACATCTTAAATAAATGAAATCAGAAGTTGGTCCTTTGAGAAAGTCAAACAAATTGATAGACATATAGCCAACTGAATCACAAAAGAAAGAGACACATAGACAGACACACATGCACACACACAAGCACACAGGGAGAGAGAGAGAAAAATTACCAATGTAAGGAATTAGAAAACAGACATCATCATATTCCATAGCTATTGAGAGGAAAAAAAAGATAAGGCTATGAGTGACATTTTCAAATCAATTTGATTTAGATAAAATGAACAAATTATTTGAAAGACATACAGACCTAAACTCACTTGAGAAAAATAAAGGATTATAGTTAATACACAATTATAAAAATGTGCTTTCATCAACTGTAACACATGTACCATACCAATTCAAGGTGTTAATAATAGGGTGGTATTTTAGTGGTGTTTAATAGTTGGCTGCTTAAAGCAAATAACATGAATGGGTTGGGTAAGACAGTGGCAATTTATTGGCTTACAGTTTTGAGACTGAGAAAATGTCCAAATCAAGATATCTTCAAATGAAGCTTGATGACTGGCTGCCAGTGATCCTTGGCTCCTCTGCCATATGGCAAGGCACATGGTGGCACCTGCTGGTCTCTCCTTCTTCTTCCAGGTTTTGTTGATTACAGCTTCTTGCTTCCATGGCTTTCTCTCTCCATCTCTATCTCTACCTCCATCTCTATCTCTACCTCTACCTCTATCTCTGTATTTATTCTATTTATAAAGGACTCAAGTTGGAGGAAGAGATCCTTCCTGAATGAGATAGATCACAGTTTAACTGAATAGCTCCCTCAGAAGTCCTACTTATGATGGACACCTATAGGACTGGATTAAATTGAAGTGCATGTTTTTCTGTGGTACATACAACTTCAAACCACCACACTTCACCCTCTGGGTCCAAAAAAGACATACGCAAAATAAACCCATTCCATCAAAATTTCCCAAAGCCTCAAGTCATTTCAGGTATAATGCTAAGTACAAAGTCTTATCCAAATTTCTTATGCATGGGGTCTGTCATGGGGTACACGTCCCTTCAGCATGTGGACCTGTGAAACCTGGAGAACAGGTTATCTGCTTCTAATATACAAAGGAGAGACAAGAATAAGATAAACATTTCCATTCCCATAGGGAGAAATTGGGAGGAAAACAGTTCACAGGTTGAAAGCAATTCCAAAACCTGCAGGGCATACTTCATTAGAATTCAAGGCCTGAGAGTCATCTATGGAAGGATGCTTTGTCCTCTGGGCATGATGGAGCAGCAGCCCCACCTGTTCCAAGCACTTGAGCAGCAGCCGTGCTCTCCTGAAACATTGGAGTAATGGCCAGACTCTCCACAATCTCTGGGGTACAGTCTGAACCCTCCCCACACACATGGGTGGGTCTGCTTTCTTGGCCCAGGAAGATGTCTTTGTTCCAGATCTCAGCTTCCATGGTCCTGTCCTCAAAGTCTTTTTCCCTTCAATCTCCCTTTTCTGTCCCTTTTAGTGCAGGCTGGCAATGGTTCTGTTTATATAAATCTTGCAAAATATTTGTCGGTTATGCATTGCATGTAGTACACAGGGGTCCAAATCAGCAGACAATAAGACTTCCCATAGATCCTTTCTAGTTGACTGCATTTCCACTGAAATGGCTGCCAGTTTCCATGTACAGTAAAACCCTCATATGGAGCACTATTTTCTGGGGACTTGCTTTCAGAAACTCAGAATTTTCCAAACCATCAATTTCTGGTTTCTTTGTGTCCAGAAGTTCAGTTCTCAGCTTATCCTTTTCCCTTCAATTTTACTATATGCTGCAAGGAGAAACAAGGATGCACTTTCCACATTTAACTTGTAAATCTCCTCAGCTAAATATCCAAGCTCATCACTTATACATTCTGCATTCCTTCCCACATCAGGACAATTTTGCCAATTTCTCTGCCACCTTAAAACAAGGTTCATCTTTCTTCCAGTTTCCAATAACACATTCATCTACCTAAAGGCCTCATTGGAAGTAACTTTAGCATCCATATTGCTACCAACAGTCTCTTCAAAGCAATCTACATCTTTTCTATCAAGTACCTCACAATTCTTTCAGCCTCTACCCACTACCTATTCCCAAAGCTGTTTCCACATTTTTTGGTATTTGCAATAGCAGAAGCTCACTCTTCTTGTACCAAAATCTGTTTTTGTTCCTAGGCTGTTTGTAGCAAATACCATGAAATTATTAGCTTATAGTTTTGTGGCTGATAAAATGTCCAAGTCAAGGCATCATCAAGGCAATGGATTCTTCCCAGAGACCAGCTTTTGGAGATCCTTGGCAAAGCGTATGTCAGTGTCTGCTGGTCTCTCCCTTCTCTTCCAGGTTTCATTGATTTAGATTTTTCTCCCGTAGCACTCGGTCTCTCCCTGAATTCATTTTCTTTATAAAGCACACCAGTAAAAGGATTAAGACCCATTCTAAATGTGATGGATCACACCTTAACTAAGCAGCCTTCTCAAAATGCCCTGCTTATAATAGGTCCACACCCACAGGAATGGTTTAAGTTTAAGAACATGCCTTTATATACCCGAGAAAGACATGTCTTTCTAGGGAACATACAGCTTCAAACCACCATAAGTGGTATTTGGGAATCCTGTATTTTATACATGATTTTTCTGTAAATCCACAACTTCTCTAATTAAAAAAAAAATACTCTATATCCATTAAAGAATTTGATGTTGAAAACCTTCCCACAAAGAAACTCTAAGCCCAGATGGCTTCTCTGGTGAATTCTACCAAATATTTAAGGAAGACATAACACCAATTCTACACAAACACATTCAGAAAATTGCAGAGGAAATGTTCCCCATGTTGTTCTATGAGGCCATCTTTATTTTCACACTAGACACAGAAAAATCTTTCAAGAAAAATGCAGACCTATATACCCATGAGAATACATGCAAAAGTTTAAAAAATGTTAGCAAATAAACCCAACATATAAAACTAATAATGAACTGTTACTAAGTGTCCCAGGAAGGCAAGGTTGGTTTAACATTAGTAAAGCAAACAATATAACTTATCCTGATAACAAAATAACATTAAAAATAGATGCCTAAAAACTTATTTGGCAAAATCCAACACTCATTCCTTTTAAAAATATCTCAGCAAACACAATAAAAGCAAAAACCCTCCATCTATAAAGAACATCTACAAAATACCTAGAACTAACATCATATTCAATGGTGATAAAACGCATGCACCATCCTTAAGTTTGGGAATTAGGCAAGGTATTCATTCTCCACTTCTATTTAAGAACTTACTGAAATTCTTATAGTGAATTATGGCAGAAGGGGAGAGAGAGAGAGAGAGATGAGAAAGAGAGAGAGAGAGGGAGAGGGAGGGAAAGAAAGAGAAAGAAAGGAGAGAGAGAGAAAAGGAGAGAGAGAGAGAGAATGGTAGAGGGAGGATGCAGGGAGGAAGAGAGGGAAAGAAGGAAGAAAGGAAGGAAGGGTACCCAGATTAGAAAAGGAGATGTTAACTTTTCTATATTTGCAGATGGCATAATCATTTATGTTGGAAATTTGTGGAAAAACAAATCATTAGAATTAACATGTGAGTTTAATGAATTTGCAGAATGTAAGATCATACACAAATGTTAATTGTATTTATGTATTCTAGAACATAATAGAAAATTGAAAGTAAATTATGATGACATTTGCAATAGCATCACAAATGAAGTAATTAGGCCTAAATCTGACAAAAGATATAAAACATCTGTACCCTAAAAAGCACAAAATATTACTCAGAGAAATTAAAGACCTAAAAGGAGAGATGAAAGTGATTAACTAAAAGACTCAGTATTGCTAAGATGTCAATTTCCTCCAAATTGTTTTACAGATTTAACATAATCCTAATTAAAATATCGGAAGGATATTTTTTAGAAATTGATAAGGCAACTCTAAAATGTATATACAAATAGAAATGACTTTGAACAGCCAAACAGTTTTGAAAAGGAAAAAGTTAGTGAAATTCAATGCCTGATTTCAAGATGCATTATAGTGTTAACTAATCAAGACAGTATGGCAATGGTATCAAAATAGACAAATTGATTAGAACTGAAGAGAGTCAAAAAGATACACACATAAAAAATTGATGGATTTTTAACAAAAAGACAAAGACAATTCAATGGAGAGAGCATAGTTTTTTTTCAAAAACATTGTTAGAACAACTTGGCATCCATATGCATCAGTAAATAAATAAAAAACTTTGATACATACCTCAGGTCATATGCAAAAATTAACTTAAAATAGACTACAAGATGTTCTTGTTTGCTAATGCTGCTGTTACGCAAAGTACCAGAAATGGATTGGCTTTTATAAAGGGGATTTATTATGCTACAAATTTACAGTTCTGTGGCCATAAATAAGTGCAAACTAAGGCAGCAGCAAGAGGATGCCTTCACTGAGGAGAGGCCAATGGCATCCAGAACACCTCTGTGAGCTGGGAGGGCATGTGGCCGCCATCTGCTTTCCCATGTAATGTTTTAGCTCCTCTCTCTCAGCTCCTGTGCATTTTTGCTTCTTTCTCCCAGGGCATTTCTCTCTAAGGGTCTAGGGTCCTCTCATAGCTTCTCTCGGACAAACTCGGGGTTTCATCACCTAGCTGAGCATCTCCAAACATACTTCTGTCCACAACTCCAAGCATCTCTAAGCATCAACAAGTGTCTGGGCCTGTGTCCGTTCTTAGTTTCTCTCTTAAATACTCCAGTGAACTAATCAAGACCCACCCTGAATAGGTGGGGTCCACACCCCAGATCAGAGTTCTCAACCACAGTTGAGTGGGTCACATCTCCATGGAAATATTCCATCAAAAGTTCTAACCAACAAGATTAGGTTAAAAGATCATGGCTCTTCTGGGGTCCCCATAACAGTTTCAAACCAGCACTCAAGCCTAAATGTAAAATTGAACATTATGACATTTCTAGAAGTTCTCATGCCAGAAAATCTCTGTGATATGGCATCAGGCAATAATTTATTGGATGTGAGGTTAAAAACGTAATCAATAAAAGTAAAAAGGGTTATTTTACTTAATAAAAATTAAGCATTTCTGTCATTCAAAAGATTGGGAATTCAGCTTCAAAACTCAGAAAGAAGCATTGGAAGGAAGCACTTGCTAATTTGTAATCTGTTTACCTGGGAACTTCCACAGCCATTCTCTGACCGCTACCATCTCACTCATTCAAAATAACCTTCAATGTTCTCATGGATTTCTGTTTTTTGGTATTAACTGGATTCCATTTTTCTCAGATTGTTTTCTCTAGAGTGGATCTTGCATGAGAAAGCAATAATCTGTGCTCATTCCCTAATCTGCCTCCTGATATCTTTTATGGTCATTACATACAATTTTATCACTAGATTTTACAGATGAGAAAACTAAGAACAAGGAGAAATAGGGTCAATGCCAAAATCTACACTTAGATTAGGTTTTCTAATTCAAAGCAAAGCCTTTCTTTTGTAAATCAATGACAATGGTCATAGCAATAATGAAAATGACATGATATGAAGATAAAATGATGGACCTAATTTTTTAAACAAAATTTCCATCCATTTGATTACCTTCATTTACCAGTATTAGAAATTTTTTTTCTATATTTCCAGGTATGCAATGCAAATAACATTAGAATTTTGAAAATAGCCTTGAACAGGAATCAGAGTAGTAGAATTTAATATCTTTCTACATAAAAGATACGCTGTCAAGGGATATCAGAGGCTTTTATCAGCAGCAACATATACACTGTTTTGTACAAAGAAGCTACTAATTATATCTGCTTCATGGAGTTTTCATGGGTCTGAATGAGATATCTCTTGTAAAACACTTATTAGAGCAGTGTTTGTCATAGATTAAGAACTCAACCTACATTATCTATTATTATAAACATTATTTCTAATACATAAAAGTTAGTGCGTCTTATTTGTTATATAAAATAACAATACTTTCATAAGATGATCTTACTACTTTTCATAATATTATAACTTTTTGTATATGTAAATAGCAGTAATTATCTTTATTTTGCATAATTACTTTTCAAAGAACTTTTAGCTGCTCATCATATATAAACATACATGCATGTATACATATATATGTATACACAGACACACAAACATTGTTACATACTTTTCTCAGCCATTGCCTGAAAGCTCTAAGTGATTTGGCCCTAGACTCCTCTCTAACCTCAACTCCATTGGCCCACCCACATGCCTGCCTTGCTCCATCTTTGTGAGAGTTGGTGAGAGTTGGTGAGAGTCTCTAAACAAAATGCTCTTTTCTCATGCATTGACATGGTTGACTCTACCTTGTTATTTTAGATTCTGCTCAGCAGTGCTCACCAGGACATGCAGTGTGGTGTAGTGGTCAAGGCATGTATCCAGGATCTGAGTGACCTGACTTTAGGCATCCTCTGTGCCTCTGTTAGTTCACCCAAAAGAAGAAAATAAAATGGCACATAACTCATTGAATTGAAAGAGGATTAAATCATTTAATAAAAGTACAGAACTTTGGACAGTGACTACTCTTATTATCACTTGAAAGAGGCCTTACTAGTCACGTAATTCAAAGTGTTTCACCTTCATCACTTCACTTTGTTTTTTTTCCATAATTTTTAATGTTGTCTTATGTTATCTTTTTTATTTACTGATAAATTTGATTATCTGTTTTCCTTCATGAGTATGCTAGTACCCAGGGAGCAAGGCCATGATGTATTTCCTCTCCTATTCCCAGAATATTTCACAGTGCCTGACAAACAGAAGAATATATTGTGTTCAGTAAATATTTTTTAATTAATTTTATTTTCAAGAATTTGAATGGAAAGGTAGGAAAGCAAAGTGTCCCTTGGTAGCAAGTCTACTTCTAATCCCCCACCATGCAGAGTAGAATCTTCTATACAAATTAAGAGTCAAGAAACTTTGTTGATTGGATGATTCATCCTATGAGTTGGAATATTTCTTGCTTAAGGATATTCATTACCAGTATAACTGATCCATTGTGTTATTCAACTGTGAGAAAATAAGTTTGGGATTCTTGGGAAGAATTTTCTCCAGTTCCAATTCATGTAGATGACACAAAAAAGTATCACATTTCTAGGAGTTGGTGATTAGCTTTAAAGGAACTTCTCATGTAGATAACAGAAGCAATGGGAAACTGCTCAAGCTCACTAATGGTACACTTCCAGGTCATATTATTTTATCAAGGAATTTTTTACATGGCATAATATTTGATCAATATGATAAATTATCAGGACTGACTAAATTAAATTAACAATTAATGTTAAGCACTAAAGCTACCCTGCTGCCCAGTTTTACTTTCTTATGCTACCAAAAAATACTTTGAAGATTATGTATTATTTAAATTTTTTAGGCAAACCGCTGGGTCAAAATAATTTAATCTTTAGAAAGTAGAAGGTCTTCAATAGCACTGCAGTATATGAATTTCCACCAAAACACTAAGAATATAGCAAATCTCTGAAAGGCAGGCACACAATCAATGGCCAGTGAAGAAAACCATAATCTAAAACACATGCAGTAGAAAACAAATGTGAAATATGAGAGACCTTGGGGAGGTTTTAAGAAGGGGTGTTAAGCCTGTACATACTTGAGGTACTGAACAGGGCAAAGTTCTTTTAGATTATGAGCCCCAGGAGAAAGCAGAGACTCCATTAGCAGAAGAGGAACTAGGAACCTACTTTTAACTCCTTTCACTTCCCAGACATCATGCATCCCCTTGCCCAGAAGTTCCATAATCAGGTTCTAAGCAAGAAATTAAGAATTAACAGATAATTATGATTACTGATTCATTATATAGATGCACTTTTTACTTTCTAGTATATTAGAATATCCAGGAGGAAATACCTGAAATTACTGAACTGTGACCCAGCTGCCTTGATCTTTGATAATGTCTTTATAACCATGTAATTTTTATCTTGTGATTACAAAAAAAAATTATTACTGTTCCCACTTGTATCCTTTTATCCTGTTTTTCAACTTCAGAGTCTTATGATCACAAAAGACAGCCCTTAATGTTTGTTAATGAAGGATATTGAGTCAGCCCAGAATTAACACACACCAATTCTTAAATTATCTTACTATACAAAGCTGGATCTAGTCAAAATTGACTGGCCAACATGCATAGTAGCTTAAACTTTAAGCTATAAGTGAACTATACCTCATTATAATACTAAAAATCATGATCATCATATTAAGGTTGCTATTTTCTTACATATGTGTGTGCAATTTCTTATATATTCTATATGCTGTGACTAAGCATGTAATCAGTCTGCATTATGATCAATAATTAGCATATCTCCAACTAATCATCTGGAGCCATTGTGTTGATTACCTTAAAACCTGCCCATATTCTGATACTATAAAAGTATCAGAGTTACTGCAGTTGAGGAGACAGACTTTTAGGCCAATAGGCCATCTGATCTCCTGCTTTGCACTTAGCAATACACTCTTCCTCTCTTTGAAACCCCAGTGTCTCAGGAATTGGTCATTTGAGTGCATTGGGCAGAGAAGCCCCTGTTTTGGATCAGTATCAAGGTTACATGTGAAAGAAAGAGAGAGAGAGAGACAGAGAGAGAGAGAGAGAGAGAGAAGGATGGAGGGAGAGAAGTAGAGAGGGAGGAAAGGAGGAAGAAAGAAAAATGGATGATGAAAGAAAGAAAGAAAGGAAGAAACAGAAAAAATGAAAGAATCCATAAGCCAGATAAAAAGCCAAAAAGCAATAATTTAACTTATTGACAATCGTACAATGGGAACTCCAAAGCATAAGAATGGAGAGAAAGAAAGAGCACATACACAAAGATTCAGAATTAGAACATTTTACAGAGCTGAAGGGGGAAAAAACCCAATTCAGAGTGAATATGATTTCTGGATGCCCAGCAAGATGAATTAGAAACAGACCCACAACTATAAATATTATGAAAAATGTCTACAAGTAAATTTAAACAACATCAATTTATTGGGGTGGGGGAGAGAATGAGAATATTACCTAAAGATAAGAAGAAGTAAATGTTAGTGAAGAGAATCTGCCAATTTTAGTTCCAGTATATAAAGACCTTGGAAGTCATTATTTTGTCCTTGCAATAAGGAAAAACTGAACAAACTGAAAATCAACAACTTTTCTTGAACCCAGCAGAGAACAGAGTTTGCAGAGTAAATCACCATCCTGAAATCTGGAGAGATGATGGACTTGAGATGACAGATCCAGGGAGAAACAAACCAAGTTCTGCTTCCCTGATGCAGAAGCCACAGGAACCATAAAGCAGTAGGAACACTTAAATGGTAATTTTGACAAATTTTAGGAGGTTGAGTGTGGACTTATATAAGACTGAGAAAAGACCATAGCCTTAGGGGGACTCTTATAATTTTTACTTCCAGGAACATCACCAGGTACTTTTGATGAAGATGGGAGAAACATCACCTCATGGTTCTGTCAAGGGAGGGGAAGATAATGATTGTCAAATATGCTCAGAATGTTTTGAATAAAAGACCTACTTTCTAGGGGAGAAGAATTTACCAGAGTCCTGTTCCATCAAGGGGAGAGCAGTCTTTACCCTCCAGCCACTTCTAGTCTTTCTGTCACCTAAGGTAAAGAGGGGGAGATATACCATTGGAAAAACACTAGTGAAGGTCACATGCCAGGGACTCAGGTCCACTAAAAGCCTGATATTTAATCAAAAATTTTAGGACTCTTCCTTTTCTCCACACTTCACCTCCACACCAACAGAGCTCCAATATATCAGTGGACAACAGCTAAAAGAACTACAAGACATAGATGCTCTCCAGGGAGGGCCATTTAGGAAAGCCCTAAACTTAAGAACAGGGACAAAAACAAGGATATTGAAAGAATTTAAACCTCTGGCACACACAGCTACAGCAAACATTAAACATAGCTCAAATTCCTAGCCAGACTGACATAAAACCTCACATTAAAAGGCTACTTAGCTGTTACAACATAGTTAGCTTTCAAGAATAAATTGCAGGGCATGCCAAAGGGAAAGAAAAAAAAAATGCAGTCTGAGGAGACAAAGCAAGAATTAGGCCCAGTTGTAAAAATGACACAGATGTTGGAATTTTCAGATGGAACTAAAAATTGCTATAATTTATATAAGGAAAAAAGTAGACAACATGCAAGAAGAGGTGGATAATGCTCTAAGAAAATAATCAAAAGGAAATGCTTTAGAAATTAAAAAATTAAATTCTCCATTGTAACAGAAATGGAGAATGTCTTTTGTAGGCTTATCAGTAGACTGAACAGATCTAAGGAAAAATAAATAAGTGAGCCTGAAGACAGCACATTGGAAATCTAATATACATCCAGCTAAAAACTCTCAGCAAACTATGAATAGATAGGAACTTCTTCGCATTGACAAAGAACATTTAAAAACATCTGCATCTAAACTCAGAATTAAATCTTAGAGCACAGCCTAACAAAGAAATGACTATTGTAATGGTCCCTAGACTGTAAGCTCTTACAGCAGTCAAATCTATTCCTGAATTGTAATGGCTGTCTCCAAACTCTGAGCTGTTGATCCCTTAATGTATAACCTGATAGGTCTCTAGAACACTGGGTATCTGTGTTACACCTGAAACTCAGAGCTAGAGCTTGGCAGATATGAATGTCAATATTAACACATACAGCAACTGTTAAAAACACACACAAAAAAGCTGAAATAGAGCCCAGACTTCAATTAGAGACATGAATAAAGCAGATCTGGTTAAGACTAAAGCAAATAGGGCCAAAGGGTAAAGGTGGAAACTGATTGTGTTCAAACTTCAACTTCCATGTGATACCAAGGGAAGAGATGTTTATTTGGTGTAGGATATATATTTTCTAAACAATACAACTTCTACAGTCAGTTTGTTCAAACACTACAATTACATGAAACTTTGAATAGGAAGTGAGCTATGGTGGGTCTGTATAGATTAGAAAGAAATAGCAATGCATCCTACAGTAATTTGGGTGAAGAATAAAAATATATATTCAGGGCCCCCCTGAAGAGCTGGGGGAGAATGCAGAGGTGTTGGACTTCCTCACCTGGATTGTTGCTGATGTTCTCACAAACACTGGGGACTGACGGCTTGATGTGCTGAGCCCTCTGTCTTGGGGCTGGCCCCTATGAAGCCTGTTGCTGCAAGGAGAGGCTAAACCTGCTTATAATTGTGCCTAAGAGTCTCCCCTGATTGCCTCTGTGTTGCTCAGATGTGGCCCTCTCTCTCTAACTAAGCCACCTTGGCAGGTGGTCTCGCTGCCCTCCCCCCTATGTGGGATCTGACTTCCAGGGGTGTAAATCTCCCTGGCAACGTGGGATATGACTCCCAGGTATGAATCTGGACCTGGCATCGTGGGATTCAGAACATCTTGACCAAAAGGGGGATGCAAAATGAAACAAAATAAAGCTTCAGTGACTGAGAGATTTCAAATGGAGTCGAGAGGCCACTCTAGTGGACATTCTTATGCACTATATAGATAACACTTTTTAGGTTTTAATATATTGGAATAGCTAGAAGTAAATACCTGAAACTACCAAACTCCAACCCAGTAGCCTTGACTCTTGAAGACGATTGTATAACAATGTAGCTTACAAGGGGTGACAGTGTGATTGTGGAAAACCTGTGGATTGCACTCTCTTTATCCAGTGTATGGAAGGATGAGTAGAAAAATGGGGAAAAAACCTAAATGAAAAATAGGGTGGGATGGGGGGGTGATTTGGGTGTTCTTTTTTTATTTTTATTTTTTATTCTGATTCTGATTCTTTCTGGTGTAAGGAAAATGTTCAAAAATAGATTGGGGTGATGAGTGCACAACTATAAGATGGTGTTGTACACCATGGATGATTGTATGGTATGTGAATATATCTCAATGAAACTGAATTAAAAAAATACATATATATATATATAATCTACATCTAAAGTCATATTTAATGATGAGAAACCAGACGCTTTTTGCCTAAGATCAGCCTAACAAGGCAAGGATGTCTTCTCTTACCCTTTTATTGTACTGGAGGGCCTAACTATGGGAATAAGAAAAGAAAAGAAAATAGAATATATACAGATTGAAAAGGGAGAAATAAAACTGTCTTTGTTTGCAGGTGCCATTATCATCTATGTAGAAAATCTCAAAGACTCAAACAAAAACAACAACAACAAAACCTCTTGGAACTAAGAAGCAAGCATAGCAAGGTTGCTTGGTACAAGTTGAACTTACAAAATTCAACTGCTTTCTTATATACTAGCAATAAATGACTAGAATTTGAAACAAGAATTACATTTTCAATAGCACCCCCCCACCAAAAAAAAAAAAGAAAAGAAATACTTAGGTATAAATAAAACAATGTACAAGATCTAGGTGCAGAAAACTACAAAACTCTTCTGAAAAAAATGAAAGATCCAAATAAATGAAGAGTTATTCTATGTTCATGGATTAGATGATTCAATAGTGTTAAGATAGCAATGATTTCCAACTTGATCCACAGATGCAACACAATCACATTCAAAATCCAAGAATGCTATTTTGTAGATATTGACAAACTAATTCTAAGATTTATATGGAAAGTCAAAGAACCTACAATATCCAACCCAACATTAAAGAAGAAGAACAAAATTGAAGGACTCACACCACTCAATTTCAAGACTTACTGCAGTAATGAATACAGCTTAGTATGTCAAAATAATAGATACACAAATCAATGGAAGAGATTAGAGTGCCCAGAAATAGACCCCCGTAATATGGTCTTCTGATCCTTGACAAAGGAGAAAAGGCAATTCAATGATATAGGATGATCTTTTCAACAAGTACTTCAATAATTGGATGTGCATAAGAAAAAAAAAGAACTACAGCCTTTATATCTTTCTCTAACAAAAACTCAAAATGTTTCACAGACAAAAATGGAAGAGCAAACTACAAACATAGGAGAAAATGCAGGTGGTCTTGGGTTTGCTGATGAGTTTTTAAACAATAAACCAAGGGTATGATCCATGAAAGAAAAATTCATGCTAGACTTCATTAAAAAAAAAAAAAATTTCTGGTCTTCAAAGAACACTGTTAAGAGAAGGAAAAGACAATCACATAAGGGGATAAAATATTCACAAAACACATATGGGATAAAGTACCCAAAGCATAAAAAAGAACACTTAAAATTAAATAAGAAAACAAACAACTCAGTGTAAAAATGGACAATATATGAACTTATATGTCACCAAAGAAGAGATAACAGAAGATGAACAAGTAAAGATGCTCAACATCATTTATCATTTGGGAGCTGCAAATTAGAGAAACAAGAGCTACACTCTATTACACATAAATAACAGTGTCTAAAATGGAAAAATGTGGCAATTTCAATGCTGATAAGGATGTGGGGCAACAGGAACTCACATTCACTCTTGATGGGAATAGAAAGTCAAAAGTGATTTTGAAGACACTGGCCATTTCTTAGAATCTATACCTAATTCTCTTCATACAATCCAGCAATCACACTCCTGGGAATTTACCAATGTGACTGGAAAATTTATGATTATAGTTGTAAACACCAAAAGTCAGAAGTAAACATTATCTCTTTCAATAGATGAATGGCTAAACAAACTGTTGCTTATCCACATAATTGAATATTATTCAATAATAAAAACATCTGAGTTAACAAGTCAGGGAAAGACATGAATGAATCATAAATGCATATTGCTAATTGAAAGAAATCAGTCTGATAAGGCTACATGTTCTACGATATGATATTCTGAAAGAGATAAAACAACAGAGACAGCAAAAAAGATCAGTGCTTTCCAGATTTTTGGAGAAAGATGAGACAGAAGAGTAAGGGAAGCATGGGGAATTTTAGGAAGGTGAAACTATTCTATGATGAACACTTGACACTGGGCATTCGTCAAAACCCATATTGCTTCACAGCCTATGGAATGAACCTTAATGCACAAAAATTTAAATAACCATCTAAGTTTTTATGTGATCCCAGAATGAAATGCATAATGTGACCAAACCATCTAAACTGTATTACAAATATATGAAACATCTCATTGAAGAAGGTAGAGGGAAAAGTTGGTGACTGTGGTGGTTTTGAGTTACGTGTACCTGAGAGAAACGTACAGTGTTATTAAATTTAATTCATTCCTGTATTTGTGAACCCATTGTAAGTAGGATTTTTTGATGAGGTTTCTTCAGTTAAGGCATGGCCCATCTCAATTAGGATGGGTCTTAATCCTATTGCTGGAGTATTTTATAAGTGAAATGAAATTCAGACACAGAGAGAGAGAGAAAGTTAGCCAAAAAGGGAGCAGCCAGAACCCTTTTTTCTGCTTTAGATCTGAGAGGGTTTTTCTTGTGATCTGAGGACTGAACAAAGACATAAGATGATTAACAAAATTAGGAGAATACTACCCAGGAACCCACCACAAAGGGATTTAACCCATACTATAGCATTTAATTTTTCAAAGCCATTGGCAATACCTTGCATTGTCTCTGATTCTGATAGAACATTAAGATTAGCATTTTGGATATTATCTACTGTTTCTTGCAATTTTAAAATATCCATGGTAAGATTACCATGATGTCTGATTAAATGTCTCTTGACTCTATCCCATGTAGAATGGGTGTCATTACATTTATGGGGAGTGACACAAAATGTTGATGCATTCCAATCACACCGTAACTTAAACCGGTATTGTAAGTTCTCAACTTCCTCCCCTAAAAGGAGAACAGCATTCTCTAGATCCACTAGATGGGCATTCATTTCTTTTGTCAATTTGTAACTGTTCCCCCCATGCTTTACTCACATTTCTATGCCATTTTTGAACCAATGCTGTAGTTTGAATAGATTGATGTAGCGCTGTTCCTGCAACAGCTGCTGTGGTTGCAATAGCTATTATGCCAATCAGAAATGCTATTAACAGTCCAAGAAATCTCTTTGTTCTTTTATATACTTTTTCTATAATTTGTAGTAACATATGCCTATCAGGTGACGATTCCCAAGGTCTGTGCTGTGAAACTGACAGCCACAGGCATTTGCGTCATCTAAGAATTAAAATAGTAATATTTTTAGAGTCTATGGTGTTATTCAAGCAAGTATAAAGTGAACAACTTTTATTCTCCATGCAATTAATTTCCTTGGTAATAATATTAATAGTGAGATTTCCTACCCAAAAGACATAAGGATCTCTAACACAGGCTTGTTATATATATATAAATAAGTATCTATTTTTGTAAAATTTAAAGTATAATTAATCTTAATTGTATAGTTCCCATTCCATGTGGAAATGTTATGCAAACTAATAGGGAGCCTCCAAAGTGTATCTTGAACATAGGAATTATTTAAAGTAGGTTTGGGTGGGGACCAGCCAACACCATGCGAAATAATAGGATGTTTTGCTGGGGTTTGAATAGTATAAAAATGATTATACTTATGAACCTCCCATTTTAGTCTCTTATAATCAGAGCACTTTGCATTAGTGCAATTCTGAACTGCATACCCCTTAGGGGACCAGTCAGTTACAATTCCATAGGAACCATTCTGCACCAACACTCCACTAACTGCTCTACAATTAACCCAATATACCCTTTGCATTTCTGGTGACCAATGTTTTGGTATGTAACAAATAGGGCATTGGGGAGCATGGTCCTGAATAGTAATATTTTCATTGTAGGCAACACTATAGCCAGATATTAGGAACGGGGATGCTTTGGAGACATTATCTTGCTTGGGTATGACTGATAACCATGCTTGCCAGATCAGGGCCAGGCATCCTTCACCCTGTCCCACACACAAAGGTAAATGTGTAAAAGCTAATGATTAAGAATAGTTCTTTCCTTCCTCCTCAGGAAACTGAGGAAGTCTTTCATCAGTTGGAGGAGGCAGCCAAGTACCATTGCTAAAATATACAGTGGGAGAGGGATGATTCCATTCTACAGGTTGTAGCAATGGGGGATTAGGGATATAAGCCCAATAGGTATAATTTCCAGAATGAGCACATGCTGAAGATATACTCACAGCAATAGCAATAAAAGCCAACATTGCCACTGTCAGGTTAGGACCTGTCATAGGCAGCTGAGCTTGCCGAACTTGTTTTTCAGCATCCTGACACAGCTTTTTTATCTGACCCCAAGTTGGGTGTCAGGCTTCCCTAGATCAGGGTGTTGGCCCGATCACTGTCGTCTTCAGTGTCAGGCCCTGGAACTGCATCACCGGTGGCTCGACGTCCCACAGGAATTTTCTTTTTCTTGTTGGCTCCATGGTACGGCTTCAGTCATCAGGCTGGTATCCAAATTGGAGTTCGTCCATCACCTGGGGAAACACAAGCATAACCTCATCCCCATGTTAGCAATTTTCCCATTGTCCATTCATTGGTTAACACATCCTTCCACCATATGGGAGGTGCTTTCTGAGAGCGATGATTTGGTGTTTTTTCAGTCAGAAAATGCTGTTCTGCAGCAGTGCTGCCCAGTTTTTCATAAAAATTTAAAAAATGTAAAGTAAATAAGGCTTTTGATAATCTCTCATGGGGAGTTCCATCATCTCCCCCTTTTTGTTTTTGCAACATAGTTTTTAATGTACTATTGGCATGTTCAACAATTGCCTGTCCTTGAGGATTATAAGGAGTACCAGTAGTATGACAGATGCCCCAAGTTGTAGTAAAACTAGCAAATTTTGCAGATGTATAGGCTGGGCCATTATCAGTTTTTAAAGCACATGGCAAGCCCATGGAGGCAAAACAGGCAAAAAGGTGAGGTCGAACATGACAAAATGTTTCACCTGTTTGTGCAGTGGCCCAAAGAAAACCAGAGTACATATCAATGCTGATATGAACAGTGACTAAGCGGCCAAAGGAGGGAATATGAGTAACATCCATTTGCCATAAATCATTAGGGGCTAAACCACAGAGGTTGACATCAGGCTCCTGTAATGGAGGAATAGTGAGAAGTTGACAATTTAGACAGGAAGAGACAATATCTTTAGCTTGTGCTCTAGTAAGGGGAAATTGAGATAGTAGTCCCTGCACATTAAGATGAGTAAGTGAGTGAAAGTGAGAAGCTTCTGAAATAACAGGTAGTAATAATTTATCTGCAGCAGCATTGCCAGCTGCTAGAGGGCCTGGAAGATTGGTGTTGGGTGCCAGTTGTTGCTGACAGGGTGACACAGAAATGAAACACAGACACAAAGTTAAGATTTAAAGGAGCAGGGGACCCACAGCATCATCTGCCAAGTGGGCGCTGATGCACCTGTGCTCCAGTTATTCATTCATTTGTTACACAAAGCTAGACTATGCTACATGATCAAAAGCATTCAGGGTCTCTCAGATATTAATCTTTACATCCTGCTGCAGATAAGAAGGAACAATCTGGGGTCAATGGTTAATGCTGCTGTCATAGTCACAAGACACACATCTTTACAAAGCATGCCTGCACAGCTTTCCATGCAGGCTTGTGGCCCAGCGTTCCAGGCCACCACCCCAGACATGGTCTAAGTGACATGAAAAGCTTGATTCCCCACATGAGACAAATTTCTCACTTGGAAGATTTCCAAATAATAGATGTAGATACTCTGTGCACATTAGTCATGCAATGTCCCCCATAATCTGCTGAACCTGTTCAGTCAAGGTAACCAATGAGCTCCTTCTTGACAAATCACTTTTCTTCTTCCTTATACACAAACTCTAAACATTTACGTTTAACCTGTTAGATCAGTCCTCCTTCTTGAAACACTTTTTCCTCAAGTTTCCAAGGAAATATATAACTCTGGATTATCTCCTCCTATACTGGCCATCCTTTCTCAGACTTCTGATTGGCTCTTCTATTTTATCACAGTTCTACACGTTGGCATTTCCTGGGGCTTGGATGTGATCTTTCTCCTCTGCCTCCATGTTTATGTGAGAGCCCTCATCTGGTTCCAAGGCTTTACAGACACCAACTCTTAATCTCCAACTCTGACTTCTCTTCTAAAGTCCAGGCACATTGTCTGAGTCCCTGTTCAACATCTCTCCCTACACTTCCTCTTAGCATCTCGCTCTAGAACTCTCAGAACAGAAACATTTGTTGAACTTCATTAACCCCACAGGAAATAGTTCCTTCCTCCAAGTGATACAAAGAAATGGATAGAATTAAATATGTTTTGGAAGTTGAGCTGACTGGACATCCCAACGGATGTCATACCATGGATTTGTCATTTTGGCTTTCAAGAGAGTCCCACAAATTATTCCTCCCTTCCTAAATGCATTTCTACAAAACGTGGACTGTAATGTCAACAGTCAATATAAAAGATGACATTTGCCTTGTTGAAGAATAGCTCTTTATTCTCTTTTTTTGCTTTGATACTGTATGCAGCAATTTGTTCATACCTTGTTCCTTTGTTTTTGTGATATTTTTAAAAATTTTCCCCCAAGTAGTAGTAGATATTTTCTTCCCTACAGCAACTTTAAATTACAAGAAACTTTCAACTTTTTTATGCTCCTGTCTCAGTGTTTTTATGTTAGCTGTTAATATTAATATATACAGAAACAAACAAAATACGATTATAAATGAAACTGTGCAAGGAAAAAACAAAGTATTTTTTGTCTTGATTTCTCACTCAAGCATAGTAAGACTCAACGTGCATGTGTATGTGCATAGCCGCACCAGTGTGTGTTTAATGCCCCTATTCTCTGACTCACTCTCTGTAGATTTTCTTGATAGATTTAACTTCTTGTCTTAGAAATTGGCTGTACCCTGGGCTGTGTTAATTGGATGTTAAGCCAATCTATTCTGGTTTGGCCAAAGTCAATATCACTTGCTACTCCTGCTGTATCCATTCTTTCAACAATACATTTGTTCAATGGAACTTTCTGCAGTTATGTAGATGTATTACCTCTGAGCTGTGGCAAGGCAATAGGCCAAGTCACAGGTGGATGTGGCGCACTTTAATTTAAATTTAAAACTGCTTGAGGCTTGGTGGCTATCATACTTGGCAGGGTGATTCCAAAATACGCTCACTTCTTCACATCTACATAGCAATCATATCCACAGAAAGAGAATAGTTGCTCACAAATGGTGGACACTCAATCTTATTTGTTAAGAAAATAAACAAAGGCACTGTCTACAGTGGTACTTTCTTAATTGTCTCAAAATTACCTCTCACTTTGAACTCAATTCATTTATAAGGCAGAGTTACTATACACATCCTGACACCAGTAATACATAAAGCTATTTCAAATACCCCATTCATTGCTTATGCAACTCCCACACCTAGTTACAAAGATTTGTTCCCTATTTCTTGAAAGTGTTACACTTCTCAGAATCGTACACTTTTACACTCTTTAGAAACTTACCACTTAATTTTATGGGAGAAATATTTTACGAATCTTAGAACTTCCAATTTAACATGAAGAAAAACAGAGAACCACTTGCTGGTGTCCCATTATTCTGCCTTAACACTTTGCTATTTTAATAATTAGTTTTAGTATATTAGGATAAGCAAAGGAAGACTGTTGTAAGACACATGCTCATTGGAAATGCAAAATGGATCGTTGCATTATGTATGAGTTACAAGAATTTGTTTGGAATATTTTAATTGCTATTGTTATATTATCTTTTATAGAGAATATTGGTGTTATAGCGTGCTCTTATTACTGGTAAAAAATAGATAAGTATTTCCTTTGATCATCCCACAAAGAGGAAAGTACTTCTGATTTTAACTGAAAGGATAGTTTGTCTCTGTATTTTCCCAGGAAATGGAGAAAGCTAGAAACCTGACAACAAAAGTTTCTCTTCATTCTTAAGCTTATCACCTAATTTTCAATCACAGATTTATGAGCCGCTTATTGTTATCTTCAGAACTCTTGGAAAAGCTAAGGCAATATGGAATGAAGAAATATAGAGAAGTTATCATCAATTCCATGTTAATTTATTTGGCAATAATTGGGTAATTGAGTACCTGCTATATGTATAGTATTGAACTGAGATGCAAATGTGGGAGAGGAAATAATATTATTCAAACAAACAAACAAACAAAAACATTGAGAGATGTTTTTTCCCAAGGAAAATGTCTTTAACCCATTTTGCTGCATTTTGAAGGCAATGCATGATAGATTGAATTATGAAGACACATGTTCATATGTTAATCTGCATGCCTGTGAGTGTGAGCCCATTGTAAATTGGTCCTTTTGAAGACTTTATTTTTATCTAAGGTGAGTTCTACTGAAGCAGGGTGGACTTCAGTCCTGATTAATGGAGGCCTTATAAGGAGAAGAAACTGGAAAAAGACCACAGGGAGAACAGGGAGAAGCAGGAAGTCAGCAGAAAACGAAAGAGCAGACACAGAAAGGAAAGAACACGGTTGTGTGCCAGAAACAGAGATACAAGCCACGGAACCCCAAGGATTGCCAGCCAGCTAGCATCAGAATGCTAGCCACTCCCAGAGGACACTGGCCTTCTAGCCTCCTAAACCATGAGACAACACATTCCCACTGTTGAAGCAATGCCATACTGTGGTATTTGTGATAGCAGCTCCTGAAAATTATGACACTGAGTAATTAAACGTGAAACAGAAACACTTTCATAGTGATCTGAAAAGTCAATTTGCAGCAAATAAAGCCTGTTTGTCAAATGTGGATGATGATTTTAATGAGGTTTGTTCTCCAAATAAATGCATCTTCTGTTAATTTGACAGCTGTAATGTTACCAAACAATGCTGGGTATCTAAAGGTCACTACCAAATCAAAAATGTTAGTGGTTCTGTTGCATACTGGGATGTATTTCTCTAAAATTATTTCTTTTCCACTGATGTGTTGCCTTAGTACAAATGTTATAAAACAACCAATGCTTAATGCCTTCTGAAGGTAAGTATGGTAATTTTTGAGTAGAATTTTTTTGATGGTTATATTACTTATGCTATAGTAAAAGATTATCCTGGTTTATTAAATTCTGCAAAGTATTACTATGATTAATAAAAACTCTTTGTGTCTTTTTTCAAGCAGTTGAGCTGAAAGTCTAAAAGCTTGTAGTAGTAAAATATATTCCCATTTCACTAGAATAACAATAAAGAAGACAGTATGAAAGAAAACAAAAATCCATCTAGGAAAAATGGTAGTTGAACAAACATTAAAATACATGGAATTAAACAAATACATTTTCAATTGTTTTTAGATAATTTCTTTAATTACAAATAATTTCTTTAATTTCCTATTATCAAGGTTTCAGGGATGCAACGTACCTCAACCCAGAGGGTTGATCCCTATGTGTAACAGGGCCAATTAATATGGTCACTACAAGTTTGTAATACATACCAAAGAGCAACTACTAGAGCAATTAAATTATTTTACTAACTCCCCTCACTCTTGATTATAAAGTGTTCCTATTTTAATTATGTAAATATAAGATTCAATAGCCAATACATTTATAAACTGTAATGTTAACTACATTCTAGTCTTCAGTAGAAACAATCATTTTTTGCTATATCTGAGGACAACAGTTAAGAATATCAATAAAGTTATACTCCAGAAAATAAACCAAACTATATTTTTGAAATGTAAATCCCTGCTATAGCCATGGATTTCTATTTGTATACCCTGCATGTCAATTGAGATTATGAAATTTTGAAATTAAAATGATAACCATTAGAGTCTTAGAAAAGGAAATAAATTGGAATTGAAAATTATTTCGTGTTTTCCAAAGTCAGTAGGTATCAGAAGTGACCAAATAAAGATGGCATTCATTTCAACAATAATATAACAATTATTAGCTTGATGACATTTTCATTTAGGACTTTCATATGCTTTCATTACTTACATCAGTTATTAGTCATGTTGCTTTTACAACATAGTATCTATATTCCGGATTTTGGTAAGCTTTTCTAGTTGCCATTAGGTTGACGTGTCCAGATGCATCCACCTTTATAAATCATATATGATTTTTTTTAGTTATACATCCAGTAAAACTGCCCTTTTTTCAATGACAGCTCAGAATCAAAAACTGTGTTCATACAATAAGACGATGGCGTCCTGAGTTATTTAATATGAACCACTGCCTTGATATCTTAAAAAAGAATATTTTATGACAAAATTATAGCCTATTTTATTTATCAAGAGATGGATAAAATAAGAGACCCAGATTTAATGGGAATATAAGTGTGTGGCAAGCAATATCATACTGCTTGCAGGCTTAAGAACCTTGAATTTTTTTTTCATTTTTTTACGTCCAGTATAAAACTGCTGACTAAGGATGTTTTGCCATTTCATACAGAGTTGTATGCTTCCTCTTCGGCAAGTCAATTCGATTCAGAGGGATAAGGAATTAGATTTATCCAGTATGGCTCAGGGGCTCCTTCTTGAGCCAATCAAATGTGAAGATGAAGACATGGTTATGGTAAAAATTTTAGGCCCCTGAAGATTCCTGGGTTGGAGTGGAGGATGGCAATAGGGAAGAAGTGGGGAAAGTAGTAGTTTGGGGAAGAAAGAGGGCTACTTCTAAAACACAGATGATTCTTGGCAAAACAAAACAAAGCAATATTTCTGTCATAAAAGTCCTTTAAAAATACGTCAGATGACACTAGTGATTCTCAACCAGGGGCAACTCTGCTTCTTACTGCACCTGTAGCAAAGACTGGAGGTGTAGTTATTGCATCTGCTGGAGGGAGGCCAGGGATGCTGCTAAACATCATGCAATGCACAGGGCAACTTCTAGAACAAAAAATTACTCAGCCAAAATGTCAAGAGTGCCTCTCTTGTGAAACGCTGGCCTAGGCTTAGACTTTCAAGATTAATATCCCTGGTTCTTTCAATTTTTGCTCATCTGACATAATCTTACTTCCTCAAACACTGATTATTCACCCTTAAGCACCCCTTCACTCTGTAACACCCCTTAAACTGTAGGTATAATATTTGGCACAGTGATTTTTCAGAAACTGTCAGGTGACAAAAGAATTCTTGGGAGAAACCATAAGCCAAACAAAAGAAAACAACACTAAAAATGCACATATGCTTCTCTCCTTTGCATTTCCATAGAGGTATCCATAGAAGCTATGCTGTTGAAAAGCTACATAGTGTTTTCTTTTACCAGACAATAAATTTAATTCTTGTGATTTGTTTGGGGTATCCCCATTTCAGACTTCAATTCCATGATTAGCCCAGCCCAGTAACCTTAGCTTGAATTTTCAAGAGCTATTTGAATCCCACCTCAATCATTTCTCTCATGTCCATTCAGTTATCAAACTGAAGTATATATATATAGAAGTATATATGTTCCACTAGACAGAAATTATTTTCGTCTCTACCAGACAAAAATCTGTAAGTTAACTTGTAGAGTCGAATATTGCTCAGCCAAGAGAATGTCAAGTTCCCAAGTATGAGCCTGCATAATAAAAACCAAGAAACGTAATTGTCCCCCATCTTTTGATTGTTTCCAAATAATTACTTCCTAGGCTTTTCTTTTTTGAAGGTTTCCCTCAATACATGAATCTGCAATTCTCTCTCCCTTCTTAAATCCTTGGCATTTGTCTCTTCTCATCATTGCCTTTAATTTTAATGAAATGATGTATAGTCTCAACTAAAGTTTATAGCAAAGATTGGACCTTATATTTGATTGTAATTCTCCATAGCATAGTGTGCCCTGTTGGTCTTGAACCTTGGAATTTCCCTTACTGCCTGAGTGGCTTTATGTAAGGCAGTTCCTATCAGTCACAATCCCCTCACCTGCAATACTGAAGTTTTTGAAGAATAAATGAGAGCACTATTTAAAATACACATAGGACAATGGCCAGTATTTACTAATTAACATAAACTAATTAGCAAAAACTAATTAACAAACAATTAGTTTCATGTGCTTTTTCCACTTTCCTGTCAGTATGAATAATACGTTATTCCAAATTGACTTGCGCTTCCTTCATAGATATGTGCATTCTAGCCAAGAGAGGCCATGCCTCATAAAGCCATCATTAACAAGACAAGATGGTCCTTTGTTCAGGGACAAAGCAAATCAGTCCTAAGTTGCCCATCTTTGGCTTCTTAGTTATTTTCTTATTTCCTTATTCCTGAAGTTAGTTATCAACCCTGGCTAAATATATATAAAATATGTATATGTAATTTGATAAATTCTTCACAACTTACAATTTGATCCTGAAAGATTTAACACTTTAATTCTCAAGAGTGATAGAATGTCATTTTCCTTTTCAGGTGTATCAATAAGATAAGAAAATGTTGAAAGTTTAAGGGTAAGCAATTTGAAATAGATAAAGGAAAAAGAGAGACAGCTTTTCCAAAGGAAAGAAAATCTAGTTTAAAATACAGAAATCTGGTCTGATCATTTTTAAAAAGTCAAAAGGGAGAAATCAAAGATAACAGTAGATGAGGCCCATGAATTAACCTGGGCCTGAGATAAGAGGTCTTGGGCTGCATCTGGGCAAAAATATTTGGGACCATTTCATGTTAGAACACTGTTTCAACGTTTTGTCCAACTGCCACCCACCAAGTATACATATGATTCTTATATCAATAACAGCATATTTTTCAATGGTATAGGTTTTATGGTCATAGGAAAAATGGTGGAAATTTGGTAAATCATTACAATAAGGGATATGATTAACCTGAATTGATTCATTATTTTAATAGAAATGATTGATTTTGCACCATGTGTCAGACACTATGCAAAGTACTGGAGGTAAAATGATAAAGAGAGTACTCAGCCCCCTCCCTCAAACAGCATAACTTACTAGGCAGAGTAGATCCAGAAGGAATATCCATGAATATTAAAACAAATGTGTCAATGCTATGATTTTGGAAATACAGAATTCTGGTACCTAGCCTAGTCTTAGGAGATAAGGCATATTGGGCAGACATTGAGTGAAGATCAGAGCTGAGTAACACACAGGAGTGAGCCCTAGGGCACTAAAACAGATGAGGACCTTTTGAGCATTAATTGGTGATTTTTCCTGCCACCTTCTAACTGGATGGCCTATGATTATTAAACTTTCTGTATCTCAGTTTTCTCAATTATAAATTGGTATAAAAATAATACCTTTCTTCTAAGACCTTTTCTTGAGAATTAATGAGATATGTAAAGGAGTTTAAACTGTGCAAAGCACACAGTGATGGTTCAATATTTTAAATATCGTTGTGTTGAAGCAGACACAGATTTCTAACTAGTTTTAAGCTAGGAAATGTAGGAAGAATAATTAGCAGGTCTTTTCAGCAAAGCAGCTGAGACTATTATCCCTTAAATCATGGAAGCATCAGTGAAAGTTGAGGAAAGAGGGGAATTGAGAGTTCTTTAAAAGGAGGTGGAACCATGAGCGATGTAGACCACGAGAGAGAGGAGATGTCAAAGACGCCGACTGGGGTCCAGGTGTGGGAAGAGGTGTTGGCCATTCACCCAGGAAAGAAAACAGCAGGAGCACATTGGAGTGGGAAAGGGGTTCAGTTCAGTTTTGAACATATTAATTTGAGGTACCTCCAAGGCATCTATCTAGCTGTTTATCCATCAATCTATAATTTAGCAGCATTCTTAATTGAATACAGAGATCTGGAAACAAGCAGAATATAGTTGGTATTTAAGGTCAGATTAGTAGATAATCTCACCAAGAAAAAACGAAAAATAAAAGGAACTGGTTAACTACACGTGGTGTGCTTCCTATATACTTTACTGAAGTGGAAATAACTTCACGATATAGGGTCTAGTGAGAAAATCAAATGAATGTTAAGTACGTAGAATAATCTGGCATTTTCATAAAAAAATACATTTTCCCATATAAACCCCTATGTATTTAGCATTAGAAAATGTTCAAAAATGTTAATTTTTCTGTTTTGATTATATATTTTTGAAATGACATAAATTATCAATCAGTTTAGATTCTAAACTCAAAATCAATAATAATAAAATATATACAATAGTCTTAATATAATAATAGGTATAATTATTGACACTGTTACAGCTAACAGATGGAACATGTACTCTGAACCAGGCAATCTCCTAAGCACTTTTGATGTATTACCTCATTTAATCCTCACAGCATCCCTCTGAGATAGGCACTGCTATTCTCCCCATTTTACAGATGAGGAATCTGTGCCGCAGAGATGTTAGGAAAGTCACTCCAAGTCACTCAGATAGCAGGAGGCAAAGCTCAGATTGGGTCCTAGGTGTCTGCAGAGCCCACATTCTTTTTCAATTCACTGATAAAATGTTCCTGCTTATGCAGGAAAATAGTAAGTGGTGAGTAAGTCTGTTCTGGTGCACCTTAAAGTTTCTTATATTTAGAATTACATTGATAACCCTCAAGAGTCAATGTGTGGGGATAGGTGTACAAGAACTAACACCATAAGGCATTTCCCATGATCCATAATTTAAACACTGAGATTTATCCCACTTCTTTGTCATTCTTTGTTTTCCATGCACTTGATTTGCATGTTACCAATGTTACTTCCATCTAGACAGAAAGCATGGAAGTTATGTCTGTTTTCTGTTCATAAATTTTTTTTATAAGTTTTAAGTTTTCCTGGGAAATACATAAAAACACATATATATTTCTGTAATGAATTTATTGATTAAGGTTATTGCTGTTATTTCAAAACTATAAGAAATAGTGGCAAACACTTCCTTAAGCATTTACTCATCTGTTGCAATTCCCTGAATATAATGTATTATGCTACAAACTATTAAGACATAGTGTTGTATACCATGACCCAAAAAACTTTCTGTTACCTTGTAAACTACCTCTCTCTCTGTCTCTCTCCCCCTTCTCATGCACACACATACACAAATGGCAAGCAGTGTGGAGATACGCATGAATCATTTTTCCAATAAAATACTAGTGTATTAGTAAGTAACATATATGATATTATAGTTTATAAAGATAAGAGAAGTTAAAAATGCTCAGATCAACGTAAAACAAGCGGTCTTTACAGACTTATTATGTTATATGAGGAGCTTACATCTTGAAGTGTCACCCCCTCATGACAAAATATTTAAGCTACCTGAAGGAAAAATACCCATAATCACTGCAAAACAGAGAATCAGTTGCTTAGGCAAACATATAAAAGTATGATGTACACATTATAGTCACCAAATTTGCCTGCATATATGGCTAATTGATCGTTACTTTCTGTCTTTGCATTGCCTAAACCATAGTATATTGACTGATGGATCATGCATGAGGTTTTGTATGTTGTTCTGACCATTCTGACAAGCACAAAGCTTATAAGTATATAAAACTGACTTCAGGTCAAATAGTTTGAAATTGACAATTTCAGTCACCTAAATATCTCCCTTCCATCAAGATTTGAGCACCATTTATCTTGTGTGTTTGCAGCTGAAATAATGGACATCTTTTCTTTTGTACCAGTAAAGTCTGTTTTTATAGCTTCTGATTTACCTCTTTGTATTCTTAACCACAGGCTGTGCAGGAGCTCCTGAGAAAGATATATACTGTATTGTATCAGACGAAGCCTAAAGATAAGCCTGATAAAGGACAAAATTGGAAAGTCAGTGAAACGGACTTTTCTCTATATTTTATATTTGATGGATACACTTCTATTATGGCTCTTTATTTTGGTACTCTGTCAATTTTCTAAAAATATGTGTGCTTCTGACAGATTTTTTTTCTTCACCTTATCTGTTAAAAGTATCTTTTCCACACTGTGTTCGAAGTGAAAAAAAAAATGTTTCTATATGCACCCAATCTGTATTATACAATACTGAACATATTTTAAAATAACAAGAGTAATGTTTCCCTTTAATATCTTTTTCAGCTTTGGTCTAATGTCTCAAATAGGTTTTTGGCATTTCATTCTCTTTCTGACTTGCATTTTTCAATTTCCCAGTGACCTAAGCGTGACTATTAACTTTACTCACATCAAGAATATGGATTGCTTTTTTTAAAAAAAAGTGATTTGATCAATTTGAAAAATTTGAACAGCTACTGCCTCATGTTGTAAAAATGTTGGTTAAGGCTCAGGTAATTTTCAAGGATCTGTACACTTAGAGCAATTTGCAGTCACAAATTCTTCTATTCTCCTAAGTAAACACCTTAAACACAAACTGGAGAAAACACTTTCATCTAATTTTTTGGCAGATAATTTTAAATCTGTAGGTGCGAGTGATATTTGCTTGTTCTTTAACCTTTGGGGAAATTTCTGAAATTGTACACATGACTTGCCAACCTATAAGTGTGTGTGTTTTTTTGTTTTGTTTTGTTTTGTTTTTGTTCCTTCAAAGGTTGTTCATAATTTCCAAGTATGAGGGAAGAAAACCTCATAACAAACAGAACTGGTAAGTCCGTGTCACCCAGCAGAAACTGCTTTGCAATGGGTAAAACCCACTGGAAGAGGGGCTACAGTGCTTGATATTTTAAGTTCTCAGGACTAGTTCTCTTGAGGCCACTCCAAAAGCAGACAAGAGTGCAGTATTGTTGGTCCCATATGTCTACAGTGGATTCAACGTAAATTTCTAATAATAATGTGACCTGCAAAGGTGTATTTATTTTTATAACTCAGAGAAAACTCCTCTGAAATTAACTGAATTCATTCATCCAACAATTACTTGGGAGGTGGGTTCTTACATGTTTAAGAATGTGCACTAGGTTATGTCAATTCATTAAACATTCATTAAACAAACATTTTTAGAATATGTGCTATGTCTGTGATACACAAAGAAAGGTAAATGTCAGATTTAAGGTGAAAACTCCTGCTGTCAAGGAGCTCACACCTAATGAGAGAAGCACTGTAATGCACAGCAATAAATGGCAGCCTTGCTGCTGGGCCAGAATAGTGAGGACGTATTACTTGGCAGAGCCAGGCAGGGGACTCTTCACTGAGCATGGGAGATGTTTGATCAGAACACTGAGGACTGATATGTAAATTGACATTCTATTTCCCATAGCCCAAGTTCTATATGACTAGTTTCCATATTTCAATCAGTTAGGGGGATTAACCAAGAGACACCTCTCATAATCATAGTTCTGATGATTTTGCTTAACATGAGTGGAAAGTGTATATAAGAGCTTCAGCAGGAGAGATTAAATGAGGTGGCACCACTAAGTTTCCATGTAATAGTAATGGCTTATGCTCTATCAACAGTGTGCTTTTATTTACACTTTTTATTAGTATGGTAGTTTCTCTCCTCTTATATCCTCTCATATCTCCACCATTATACTTCCAGGAAAAGTGGATAGATCAAAGAGTGGAAGGGAGAACATCCCTTTCTGAAATGGTGTAACCATGGGGATGCTAAGTTAGAGGGCTCAAAGGATGTGGGGTGGGGTTGTTGCATTCTTAGGGGGAAAGGAATACCAAATTCAAAATAACTTTGATTGCCCTCCCAACTTTGGATTATAGAAGACAAGCACTGAGTGGGGACAAAGTGGCTGGGGCAGACACCGCAGGGAGAACCTAAGCTCATGTCAGATAGAGGACATAGCTCAGAGAAGAATAGAATGCAAGCAGGCCAACAGAAGTAAGAGTAGCAATCCAGGGCAGCTAATTGGCTGATCCTAATTCAGAAGATGGGAGAGAATATACATCCAAGACCATCTATGCATGGTCCTAAGAGCCCTCTTACCTTGATAATAAGTAAGTACTGTCTTCATTTATCTGGTAGCCGTCTTGAAAAGGAGCAAGTAGAACAGGAAAAGTATGAAGGACTAAGCAATGGGGCAAAAAACACTGTATTAAACCTGAATAATAATGAGTATGTACATTGTGAGACAGACACGTGTCTAAATACTTCACACATATGATTTACAGTTTTAAATATAACACTCTGAGTGAAATTAATACACTCATCCCCATTTTTAAATGAGGTCACAGGGGTATAAGAAATTTATGTTGGCAGTCTTAGTCTGCAAACTGAAAAATATTGCCTCTCTGCATCACTAAAGAAGAAAACAATGTGCTTTCAAATGTGGTTTGAATAATTTCATTGTTGCACCAAATGTATAAACTGATATATGGAAAAAAAATAAAATAAACTCTGGAAACGATGTTTTAAATGAAGTAAAACATTTCTTTTATATTTATTTGATTTTTTGTGTGTTGTACCATAGTGAGTGCCTTCTCTTTGCTATCTGGATATATTTTTATCTATTTTCCTTGTGGTTACCATGTGGTTAAAATTTAACATCCTATATATGTAACAGTCATATTTGGCTTGATACCAACTTAACTTCAATAGCATGCACATACATTTTTCCTATACCTCTCTGCACCCCTGTTCTAGTCTGCTAATGCTGCCAAAAGCAAAATATCAGAGATGGATTGGCTTTTATAAAAGGGGGTTTATTTGGTTACACAGTTATAGTCTTAAGGCCATAAAGTGTCCAAGGCAACACATCAACAGTTGGGTACCTTCACTGGAGGATGGCCAATGGTGTCCGGAAAACCTCTGTTAGCTGGGAAGGCACGTGGCTGGTGTCTGCTCCAAAGTTCTGGTTTCAAAATGGCTTTCTCCCAGGACGTTCCTCTCTAGGCTACAGTTCCCCAAAAATGTCACTCTTAGTTGCATTTGGAGTATCTGTCCTCTCTCAGCTTCTCCAGAGCACGAGTCTGCTTTCAACGGCCATCTTCAAACTGTCTATCATCTGCAGCTCCTGTGCTTTCTTCAAAGTGTCCCTCTTGGCTGTAGCTCCTCTTCAAAGCATCACTCACAGCTGCACTGAGTTCCCTTTGTACCTCAGCTCATTTATATAGTTCCACTGATCAAGGCCCACCCTGAATGGGTGGGGCCACGACTCCATGGAAATACCTAATCAGAGTTATCACCTACAGTGGGGTGGGGCACATCTCCATGGAAACACTCAAAGAATTTCAATCTAATCAGCACTAAAATGTCTGCCCCACAACATTGCATTAAAGATAATGGCATTTGGGTGACATAATACATTCAAACTAGCACAACCCCCATCATTATTTTTACTTGTGATGACTTATATCTTTGTACAGTAAATGTCCAAAAACATAGATTTAGCATTACTTTTTATGTATTTGCATTTTAACACCTGGAGGAAGTAAGAAGTAGAGTTACATACCAAACAATGCACTGCAATAATACTGACATTCATAATTACCCAAATGGTTACCTTTATCGCAGGTTTTTATTTCTTTATGCTGATTTGAACCACTGTCTAGGGTCCTTTCCTTTCAGTCTAAATAACTCCCTTTAGCATTGCTTGAAGGGCAAGACTAGAGGTGATGAACACCCTCAGCTTTTCTCCCTCATTTTTGAAAGAAAGTCTTAATGGGTATAAAATTCTTTGGTGGCAGTTGTTTTTTTTTTGTTTTTTTGTTTGTTTTGGCACTTTGAGTATTTCAAACTACTGCTTTCTTTTAACCGTGATTTTTGATTAGAAATCAGTACTCAGTCTAACTGGGACTCCCTTGTACATAACATATTGCTTTTTCTTGGAGCTTTCAGAACTCTCTCCTTGTCAATTGCATTTGATAGTGTGATCAATATATGATGGGATATTTTTTTCTTTGTGTTTATCCTGTTTGGAATTCTCTGGTTTCTTGGATGTAAAAATTAATGTCCTTTGCTAAGTTTGGATTGTTCTCTGTCATTATCTCTTTGAATATTCCTTCTGCCTCTTTCTCTCTTTCTTCTCTTCCTGGGACTCCCATAATGTGTATATTGGTGCATTTGGTGTCCCATAGCTGTCTTAGGCAAATTTTGCTTTTAATATTTATTTATTCTTTCTACTTCTCAGCCTGACTCATTTCAAGTGTCTTGTCTTCAAGTTCACTGATTCTTTCTTCTGTCAGCTCCATTCTACTCTTGAAACACTACTGGGCATTTTTCATTTCAGTTATTGTGGTTTTCAACTCTAGGTTTTCTGTTTGTTTCCTTTTTAAAATTTCTATCTCTGTGCTAAAATTCTCATATTGTTCATTCATTGTTTTCCTGATATCCTTGTTTTTTCTCTGTATTTTCCTTCATCTCCTTGACCACTTATAAGATAATTTTTTAAAGGACTTTATTTGGTATGTCTCATTCTCATCATCTTCATGGACATTTTCTGGACTTTTGTCTTCTTCCTTTGGATGGACCATCATTTCCTGTTTCTCTGCCTTGTACTTTATTGTTGCACAATGTATACTTTAATATTTTAAAATGTTAATGCTGGGATTTATTCCCTGAGATGTTTGTTTCTTGATTTTGTAAGCAGCTGATCATAAGACAGAGATTTTCTTCAGCTTCAGACCTCCTATCAGGAAGGTCTGACCAAGGAAAATGCAGTGTGCAGGGTTTTCCCTGTCTTTCTTGCCCTCTGTCTTGACTTGAGCTTTTGCTTGTTTGTTGTATTGAGGTTCTCCTGTTTACCTGATTTGTTTGGTCACCTCTGTTCTCAGGAGACAGGTCTCCCTCTTCCACGTGTTTGATGCAACAGGTCTTTTTCATAGACTGTCTACCTTTACAGTGTTTTACACTCCCTTCATTTTCTCAAGCTACTTTTTCCTAGAGGGCAAATTTTGGGATGAGGAAATGCCAGAGAAGACTTTCCCAAGTCACTCTTTCCCAGACAAAACAGGCTCAGGGACTCACAAAGAGGGGACAGAATTTTTCCAAAGTGCCCCAGGGAGGGGATCAGGAAAGTTGCCAGTTGCTGGTCCAATAGCTCCCCAAGGTTGGATTTCCTGCCTGCCCAGGAAATGCAAACTTTCAATTAACTGTCCCTCACAGCCCTGAGGAAATGCAGTGTCTTTAAGGCTCTGTGGTCAGTGCTCTTGTCCAGGAGGATTGGAACAATGGCTGCCCTCAGAGCCAGGCCCCCAATGATCTGAATTCACTAATCAAAAGCCATGATCAGTGGTCAACCATGCCAGCTCTTGTTCTTGGGGAAGTGGATTTTTACATCCCTTTCTGTTCCCAGTGGGAAAGCCAGGATCTGGACCCCATGGCAGGCTTCTGTGAGAGTGCAAGATGAATGCTGGTAGCTGCCACTTGGAGATAGAAATTTACTGCTCTTTACAATAAGTTATCAGCATTTTCATCTTGCTCTTCCCATGGTCCTCTACAGTGTTCTTCTGGCCTCTGAAGATTCAAGATAATTGTTTCAGACAGTTCCTGTTTGTTTAATAGTTGTTTTGGTGGAAGGACTGACTCCTGGATCTCCCTAATCCATCATTTTCCCATTGTCCTCCTTACAGATAATCTAATTTTAAGCTAACATTAATAAAGCAGTTTAAAGCACTTAGATTATTTCAGGGCTTTAATTCAATACATGAAGTGGATTTTTTCAGAGTAAACAAAACCAGTACACTGTTGTGTTTTTTTTGTTTTGTTTTGTTTTGTTTTGTTTTTCAGATCTCTGATATTTTAAATGGTATGGAACAGGGGTTCTCAATTCAACTGTCTACAAAGGCTACCCAGATTATTTCAATAAACAAAGTAAATTGGATTTGAGACATGAGGACTGTAGGGAGCTCAAGTTGCATAAGTACATTATCTTTGAATACAAATAGCACACAAGAAATTATTGAAAACAGAAATACTGGATACAGAAAATTTAGGGTGGTAACAAAAATTACTTAAGTCAAGCTATTTTATGCAATTTGAGGCATATTCACACACCATACAATCATCCAAAATGAACAATCAATTGTTTACAGTATCATAATATAGTTGTGCATTCATCACATAAGAATAAAAATAAAAGTAAAAAAGAACACTCAAAACATCCCATACCCCGCTTCTCTCCCCTCAAGATTCATTTACATTTTGTCTCCCTTTTTCTACTCATCTGTTCATACACTGGATAAAGGGAGTGTGAGCCACAAGTTTCTTACAATCACACAGTCATCCTGTATAAGCTATATAGTTATATAATCATCTTCAAGAATCAAGGCTACTGGATCACAACTCAACAGTTCCAGGTATTTCCTTCTAGATATTCTAATACACTAAAAACTAAAAGGGATATCTATGTGATGCAGAAGAATAATCTCTAGAATGGCCTGTCAACACCATTTGAAATCTCTCAGCCACTAAAACAAAATAAACTTTTTCATTTCTCTTCCACCTGTTGGTCCAGAAGGTATTCGTAATCCTATGATGCCAGATCTAACCTCATGTCGCACATTGCCAGGGAGATTTACACTCATGGGAGTCACAGCCCATGTAGCAGGGAGGGCATCAAGTCCATCTGCCAAGTTGGCTTAGAGACAGAAGGCTACATCTGAGCAATAAAAGAGGTTCTCTGGGGGTGACTCTTAGGCACAATTATACATAGGCTTAGCCTGTTCCTTTTCAGTAACAAGCTTCATAAGGGTAAGCTCCAACAACAAGGACTCAGCCTACTAAACTGGTAGTCTCCAATGCTTGAGAGAATATCAGGAATCCCCCAGGTAGGGAAGTTTGGTATTTCCACATTTTTCCCCAGTCCCTCAAGGGGGCTTTGAAAATATTTTTATTCTCTCCCCAAGTTACTCTGGGATGTATCAGGACTTCCTGATAACCTGTACAAACCAACCAGATCTCAATCACTATTCAAGGTTCCTTGTAATTATAGTGTTTGAATAAACTGGCCATAAAAGTTAAATTATATAGTACACTACAGAAAGTATAGATTTTGCAGCAAATAAACATCACTTCCTTTGGTCTCACATAGAATTGTTATAAAACACTTCTGGTGCTGATATCATCCTTTACCCTTTAATCTCATTTGCCTTAGTCCTAACCAAGTCCATTTAGTTCTTATCTCTAATTGAAGCATGATCTCTTTTTCAGCTTCTTTAACAGTTGCTGTATGGGGTAATTCTGACATTCATGGCTGCTGAAATCTGGCTCTGAATCTCAGCTGTTACCAGATACCAGAAGATCCAGGGACCAACCAGTTTATACACAAACAACTCAGCATCTCAGAATTTAGGAATAACTGTTACAACTCATGAGTAGGTGTGACTGTTTTAAGAGCTTACAATCTAGGAACCTCTACAACAAGCCTTCCTCTGATAACCTATGCTCTCAGATTCAATTCTCAGAGTTTGCACATTATACTTAGTCCATATTAGTGAAGTGTTATAATGTTTGTCTTCTCATTTCTGGTTTATTTCACTCAACATACTATGCTCAAGGTCCATTCACCTAGTTGAATTCCTCACAACTCCATTCCTTCTTGCTGCTGCTCAATATTCCATGGTATGTATACACCATAGTTCACCGTTCCACTCATCAGTCGATATACCCTTAGACCACCTCTATCCATTGAAAATAATTAATACTGCCACCATAAACACCAATGTGCAAATGTCCATTTGTGTCCCTGGTCTCAGTTCTTCCAAGTATATACCAACTAACAGGGTTGCAGGACTATATAGTAACCCCATACTTAGCTTCCTGTGGAACCACCATACTGCCCTGCAGGTGAGCTACATCATTCTACTTCCCCACCAACTGTGACTGGGTACATCCCACTCTCCACACTTTCTCCAGCAATTGCATCCCTCTGTTTATTTTTAAACAGTTTTATTCACACACCATACACTCCATCCTAAATAAATAATCAATAGTTCCCAGTATAATCACATAGTTATGTATTCACCACCACAATCGATAAGAAGACACTTCCTTTTCTGCTGCTAAGAGGAAGAGGAGGAAAAAAAAGAATAAATAAATATAGAAGAAAAATAAATATAAAATAAAATACAAAGAAAAAGCCAGGCAACAACACCACCAAGAATTCCATATCACTCCCTTAAGTCTCCCTCTCATAGACATTTAGCTTTGTTATATTGCCTTTGCTACAATTAAAGGAAGCATATTATAATGTTACTGTTAAGTATAGACTTTAGTTTGCATTGATTATTTTTCCCCTATACTATCCAATTTTCAATACCTTGCAATGTTGACATTCATTTGTTCTTCCTCATGTAAAAACATTCTAATATTTGTATATTTAATTGCCCTAATTGACCACTCTAGGTTTCACTAAGAGTCTTTATCTTCTGTCTTTCCTTCCAGTGTCATGCCTGACCCTAGCCTTCCTCTTTCAACCATACTTACACTCATATTTGTTCAGGCTATTTACAATACTGTGCTACCATCACACAGTATTGTGCTATCCATTTCTGGATCTATATAATCAGTCCTGTTGAACATTGTGTACTCCTTCAGCATCAAATGCCCAATCTCTACCTCCTTCTATCTCCTGAAACCTGTGTTCTCAACCTTCACTCTCAAAGTTTGCTCATTAATGTTAGTTCATATTAGTGAGACTGTACAGTATTTGTCCTTTTGTTTCTGGCTAATTTCACTCAATGTAATGTCTACTGTCTACCATTTTGTCTTTTGGCTATTATGTCATATCTTATTTTATTTTTATTGTTTTTCTCTCTCTCTTTTTACCTTTAATGATAGTCTTCATTTCTACACTCTTCTACAAGCCTCACTCTTCTGTCTTTTCCTATGTTCCTGCAGTGCTCTTTTTAGTATTTCTTGTAGAGCACCTATCTTGTTTACAAATTCTCTGTGCCTGTTTGCCTGAAAATATTTTAAACTCACCCTCATTTTTGAAGGGCAGTTTTGCTGGATATAGAATTCTTGGTTGGTAGCTTTCTCTTTCAATATCTTAAATATATCATACCACAGCCTTCTCACCTCCATAGTGTCTACTGAGAAATCTGCACATGGTCTTATCAAGCTTCCCTTGTATGTGATGGATTGCTTTTATTTTGCTGCTTTCAGAATTCTCTTTGTCTTGCCATTTGACAATCTGGTTATTAAGTGTCTTGGAGAAGGTCAATTTAGATCTATTGTTTGGGGGTACACTGCTCTTCCTGGACCTGTAATTTTATGTCTTTCATGAGAGTTGGAAAATTTTCATTGATTATTTCCTCTATTATTCTTTCTGCCCCCTTTCTTCTCCTTCTGGGACACCTATAGCACATATGTTTGTGTGCTTCGTGTTTTCATTCAGTTTCTTCAGACCCTGCTCATATTTTTCCATTCTTTTCCCCATCTGTTCTTTTGTGCATAGGATTTCAGATGTCCTGTCTTCTAGTTCATTGATCCTTTCTTCTGTCTCTCCAAGACGACTGTTGTATGTCTCCATTGTGTTTTTCATCTCTACTATTGTGCCTTTCACTCTCATAAGTTCTGCCAATTGTTTTCCCAAACTTTCAAGTTATTCTTTATGTTCTCCCAATATCTTCTTTATATCCTTGATCTCTTTTGCCACATCTTCCTTCAACACATTAATTTGATTTTTTAATTGATTTAGCATGCTTGTTTGAACATATTTAATTAGTTGTTACAACTGCTGTATCTCACTGAAGTTCAAGTTTGTTTCATCGACTGGACCATATCTTTGATTCTCCTTGTCTGTTCCAGTTTTCTAAGGCTGCCATTATGCAAAATGCCAGAAGTGGATCAGCTTTTGTAAAGGGGATTTATTCAGTTGCAAATTTAAAGATCTAAAGGCCATTGGAGATCCAACACCATAAATGTGTCCAAACAAAGGCATCAACAAAGTATACTTTCACTGAAGGAAAGCTGATGGCATCTGGAACACCTCTGTCAGCTGAGAAAGCATGTAGCTGGCCTCTTCTGGTCCTTTGGATTGTGTTTCAAAATGGCTTTCTCCAAAATGTCCCTGGGCTTCTGTCTTCACTCCTCTCTCTCAGCTCCTATGCATCATTGCTTCTTTCTCCCAGGGCATTTTTCTCTAAGCATCTAGGGGTCCTCTCTTAGCTTCTCCAGGGCAAACTCTGGGCTTCATCTCTTAGCCTAGCATCTCCAAACTTCCTTCTCTCTCTATCTCCAAGCACCTCCAAGTGTCAGAATCTGTGTTGGCTCTTCAGCTCTCTTAAGTACTCCAATGAACTAATCAAGACCCACCCTGAAATGGCAGGGTCCACACCTGCATGGAAATAATTTAATTAAAGGTCTCACTTACAGTTAGGTCAGTCACATCTCCATGGAAATACTCAATAAAAAGGTTCCATCCTAATCAAAAGACTAATAAGTCTACCCCCAAAAGATTGAATTAAAGATCATGGCTTTTGAGGGGGACATAATAGATTCAAATCAACACATTCCACCTCCTGGATCCCAAAAAGACATGTTCTTTCCAAATGCAAAAATATGTGCTTTCTATCACAATAAAGATAAATACAAAGTCTTATCAGAAATTACTTACAGGTGTGGTTTGTCCTAAGGCAAAATTCTTTTCTGGCTGTGGACCTGTGAAACTCAGAACAAGTTATCTGCTGCTAAAATACAAAGGAGAGACAGTCATAGGTTAAATGTTCCCATTGCCATAGGGAGAGAAATTGAAAAACCCACAGGTCAAACTCCATTAGATTTCAAAGTCTGAGGGTCATTTATAGAATGATGTTTTTTCCTTGGGGCTTGAGAGAGCAGGAGTCCAACCCTTTCCAAAGGCTTATGCAATGGCCTTTTTCTCTCCAAATGCTGGGATAATTGCTCCAATATATGCACACATTGGGGAGACCATCTTCTTCTCAGACGCAACCTCCTCAAACATCATGATGGCACCTGGACTCTCTTCCATCTCTGAGGCCCACACTCAACCCCTCAGAACAATGGTGTGGTGGCAGGCTTTCCCCAATCCTCAAGGAATGTGTTCCTCCCTCTCTGAGGCCTGGGGTGGCAGCACTCTTAGTGAGCACTGAAGTGGAAGGCCCACCCTCTATTTCCAGGGGAAACCCATCCTTTCCACATGCATGAGTAGGTTCAGTCTCCTGGCCCAAGATTTCTTGTCTCCAGACCTTAGCTTCCATGCTTCTGCCTTTGAAGTCACCTTTCTCTCAATTTGTCACATCTCCTTCCCCTCCATTCCAGACTGGCAGTGGTTCTGTTAACACAGATTTTGCAAAAAAATGTGTTGGCCTGACATCCAGTATACAGTGTTCAAAATCATCAGACAATAAGACTTTCCACATATCCTTTCTGGATAACTCCATCTACAATCCTGTCTTGTACTAAAATGGCTGGTTTCAGGTTTCATTAAATCTTCACATGGGGTGCTATCATTTGGGGTCTCACTTTGTGGAAGCTCAGAATTCTCCAGACCATCAATTTCTGGTTTCTTTTTACTCAAGAGTTCAGTTCTCAGATTATCTCATTCCTCTCACATTTTGCTGTAAGCTGCAAGAAGATGTGCTGCATTTTCCACATTTAATTTGGAGGTCCCTTCAGCTAAGTATCCCAGCTTGTGCTTTGTGAGACCAGGACTCAATTCTGCAAAATTCTCTGCCACTTTAAAACAAGAATAGCCTTTCTTTTAGTTTACAATGACACATTCATCAGTTCTGTGTGATGTCTCATCAGAAATATCTTTAGAGTACATATTTCTACCAACAGTCTCTTCAAAGCAAGCTAGGCCTTTTCTATCAAGCTCCTCACAATTCTTACAAAATCTTCCCCTTATCCATTTAAAAAGCCATTCCAACATGTTTGGTACTTGCAAACTCAGCAACACCCCACCTCTCTAGTACAAAAATATGTTTGGTTTGCTAAGCCTGCCATTATGCGAAATATCATAAATGGATTGGCTTTTAAAAAGGGGATTTATTCAATTACAAATATCAAGTTCTAAGGACATAATAGTGTCCAAACTAAGGCATCAGCAAGAGGATACCTTCACTGAAGGAAGGCTGATAATGGCCAGAATACCTCTGTCAGCTGAGAAGTCTCATGGCTGGTGTCTGCTGGTCCTTCACTCCCAGGTTGTGTTTCAAAATGCCTTTCTCCAAAATGTCTCTGGGCTTCCGTCTTCACTCCTCTCTCTCAGCTCCTGTGCATCCTTGCTTCCTTCTCCTAGGGTGTTTCACTCTAAGTACCTGAGGTTCTCTCTTAACCTCCAGGGCAAACTCTGGGCTTTTTCTCTTAGCTTAGTATCTCCAAACATTCCTCTGTCTGCATCTCCAAGCATCTCCAAGAAGCAGTATCTGTGTCAGCTCTTGATCTCTCTTAAGCACTTCAGTGAACTAATCAAGACCCACCCCGAGATGGCAGATTCCACACCTCCATGGAAATAATTTAATCAAACATCTCACCCACAGTTGGGTGAGTCACATCTCCATGGAAACACTCAATCAAAAGGTTCCATCCTAATCAAAAGACTAATAAGTCTCCCTCCAAATGATTGCATTAAAGAACATGGCTTTTTGGGGGGACATAATAGATTCAAACCAGCATATAGTGTGACATAATTTTGGTTCACTAGGCATTTGGGTTCCTTGATTACCCCAATCAGATTTTCCTAGACCAGTTAGGTCCCAGTCTCAGGAGGAGGGTGTAAATGTGGTATCACATTTCCCTGAGGATGAGACTCAGCAGATTGTCAGACTTTCCTGTGAGGCCTCTAGATCCTGGGCTTTTCCTATCCTGCCCAATAGATGGTCCTGGTCAGCCCACAGCTCCCCACCAGTGTAAAGAGTCATGGTGACTTTAATTCTCAGCAGACCCTGTCCCTAGCAGAGACCACGGGTTAGAAGCCAAGCTTAATCCGTTTCTGTTTTTTCTTTTTTTTCTTCTAGGCCTGGGGTCTGAATTCTTTGAGGAAGGGCAGTCACTTCAGGTTGGCCCCAACCCCTCTCTTCTTAAAGAAGATACACCCTTTAGGGGATTATCACCTTCATTTGACTTCTTCTTTTGTTTCTTTGACTTTTTTAACTCCGCCCTTGCCTGGGTCAATGCTGACAATTGAAAATGTCTGAGGCTTTCTCTAATGAGCTACTAAGAATTAGAGGAAAAAAAGGAAAAAGAATGAAATCCTCATTTGAGAGCTCATCCCCCGCCTCTCAGTTTTGCCAGTCAAGAGTCAGAGTTTGTTCCTGGTTCTTGGCATATAGCTCTTTTCCAGTGTTCTGGGCTCAACTGACTCCAGAAGCCTCTGTTTTTACTTATTATTTTTTTCCATCAACTCTGCCTCTTCTCTGCCATGAGAGAAAGTGTTCATTTCCTGCTTGCCCCAGGTTTATCTGTGCTCATAGCTTGTATTCAGTACCCCAAATTTGTTAATTAAACCCACAATTGGAGCTTGGTTGAGCTACCCTCCCTTGCTCCTAGTAGCAACTACTTCTTTTTCCCTCAGGGAAATATTCCAACTCAGCCTATCATGCCAGTGGGGAATGGGTTCCAGCCTCCACAGAGGCTTTACTTAGAGTTCTTATGCTGAGACTTTGGCCACTCAATCCATTTCAGACTGGTGGACAATGTGTGTCTGGTCATGGATGTCCCCCAGACAGTTGTTCCAGACTATTTACTAGTCGTTCCTGGCTGTTTACCAGCTGCTTTAGAGGACTAACTAAATTCCATACCTTCCTATGCCATCATCTTGCTCTGCCTAAGTCAAGCTATTTTTAACACAGTTCTTTCTTCCCTCAAATTTGAAGGCATTCACAGATCCTACTTCCTGATATTGTTCAAGTCAGCAAAAATAAACCATAATAAATTGTTTTTACATGAAACAAAATTTTAAGAGATAGAATACATTTACCATGGTAAAATAGCATTATTCATTGGTCAGATTTTTATCTCAGACAAATTTCTTGACTGGCACTGTTGGCCTATTAACAAGTTGGTCAATTCAGTGAAATTTAAGTAATGGCTATCTTTTCCCTTTTATTTTCAAATTCACATAATTTAGCACTGAAAATGTGTACAAGGGCATACAAGGAAAATTGTTCCTCTCAGCTCAAAACCCAACAACCCAAATCCTTCACTATGGCAACATTATTATTAGATATATTTGGTGGGGTGCTTTTCAAATATGAATTACAATAATTTCATGTTAATAAGAACTTGGATTATTTCCATTTCCAGTGTTTTGCATTTTGCACAATACCACACTAAGTAACCTTGCAAATGAATCATTTTACAAGAGAGCTAGAATATCAGTATATCAACTTCTGAGAAAAAGAATTTAATGGTATGTGCATTTGAGATTTTGATCAAATTTGCTGCATTGTTGTTTCCAGAGGTTTCCACTCTCCCAGTATAAGTGTTTCTGCTTCTTTACACTCTTACTGACATAGTACATTATAAAATTCTGAATTTTTGCTACAAGATGCATTTAGCTTATTTTAAAAGAGGCTTGCTAAGTGTCACTTGTATTTCCTTTTCTTTGAACTGTTTGTTTATAGTTGACTCTTTTAAAAACTGGATCTATTGTTCTGTCTTTACTCATTTGTAGAAATTCTTTATATATTAGATTTATCTGTTTGCCTTTTACATGCTTGCAAATACTACATCCCTCATTCTTTTTTACTTTGCTTATGGTGTTTTGCCATAGAGAAGGATATTTAGGTATTAATTTCTGCTACACTTTCAGTGAGAAAACATACTATTGAACATTTCAATCATTTTAATTTTTTTGGATTTTTACATATGGCCCATTATGTTATAAGTATTGGTTAATATTCCATGTGTGATTGAAAAGTATATTTTTTCTGTTGATGTTTTATAAATATGTCAATTAGTTTATATTTTAAATTGTGCTTTTCAGTTACTCGATATCCTTACTCTACATCCTTACTAAGATTTTACTTTTTCTACCAGGTATTGGGAGACATATGTTAAAGCTTTCACTGTGATATAGTTTGTGTGGACAATTATTTTGGTTTCCTTTGAGTAAATACTGAGAAACGGGAGTTTGGGATCATATGGTATGGTTTATTTAACTTTAGAAGATAATGATAAACTATTTTTAAAAATGGTGTAAGTGTTTTATGCTCACATCAGCAACATGTGAGAGCTACAATTGCTTCAGAGCCTCACCAATCTTTTTCAATTAGCAATCTGGTTTGTGTATAAGAGAACCTCATAATGTTTTCAGTTTGTTTTCCTTAACTACTAATGAAGAATAGCATCTTTCCATGTGTATACCTCCTTGTGTGAAGTGTACACTCACATTTTCCCAATTTTATATTGATGAATTTGTCTTCTTATTACTGACTATAAGAATTAAAAAGTATTCTGGGTATAAGTTGTTTATCAATATATTTATTGTCAATATTTTTCTCAGAATGTGGCTTCCATTTTCATTTTAGTAATGATGTCTTTTGAAATGCAGAGATTTTCAATTTTGATGAAGTCCATTTTAGTATTTTTTCCTTATGTTTTGTTTTTGTAGAAAATTCTTGCATATCACAAGGTTGTGAGTATGTTGTCCAATGTTTTCTTCTAGAAAATTTAGGATTTGTGCTTTATATTGAGGTGTATGATGATTTTGAATTTATTTATATATGATATTAAGTAAGTGTTGAGATTTTTTTTTTAATAGATATCTTATGTTTCCAGAACCTTTCATCAAAAAGTCTAGGATTTTCTCCACTGTGTCAACTTGGCTTAAGGAGTGTGTATTTGTTGGTTTATGTCTTGACTCTCTAGCTTGTTCCACTGATCCATATTTATATTCTTAGACCAAAATTATACAATTTTTATTACTTCCAAATTCCTTCATATTTTTCAAGATTCTTTATATAATTCTTAATACTTTCCATTTCATTGTAAATTTTAGAAACATCTCACCAATTTTATAGGGAAAAAAAATCCTGCAAAGAATTTTATTCATAATTCATTTATCTATAGATTATTTTCAAAGAATCTTAAAAGTATTGATTCTTTCAATCAATGAACCTGATATGTCTCTTTTTATTTTTGCTTTCTTTAATTTCTCTTAGGACTGTTTTCAAATTTTCAATTTTCAAGTGTTCCCCATATTTTGTTAAATTTATTCCTAAGTATTTTACATCTTTATACTATTATATAAAGCATTTTTCATTCAAAGTTGTCTTTCAGTTTATGTATATATATAAAAAATATGTTATGTTTATTGATCTTCTATCCTATGGCTGTGTCAATGTTCTTCATTTATTCTGCTTTTCCTTTTTGTGAATCCCCTAAGATACATTTTGTACACATTCATATTTTCTCTGAATATGGAGAATTAGTTTCTTCTTCCAAACTTTATGGCTTTTTATGTCATTTCCTTGCCATAAAACATTGTACTCTTGTTATAATCTCCAATTGATTCTGAGTTTTATTCCATATATATGTATGTAAGTTGCTAATATGCTGTTATGTATTATTCAATCTACATTCATGAGAATATTGTTCTGTACTTTTTTTTTTTCCAGTATATATGTCTCATTTGGGTATCAGCATAATTCAGGTCCCATAGAGGACCTTAAAGGATTAATTTTAAGTTGGCAGTATTAAATTTTTACTCAAAAATTTTAGTTCTATTCCAGTGAATCAGATTTTCTATTTCTTCCTGTGTTAGTTTTTGGAATATGTGGTTTTCAATGGATTTGTAAATTTTATCTATGTTGTTGAATTGATTGACATAAATTTATAATTTCCTCATACTATCATTTTAATATATATAGAATAAGTAATTACTTTCTGCCTTTTCTTGTATTAGTTACATGTATTTTCTATCCTTTTAATTGATAAATCCAGCTAAACGTTTACCAATATTATTTCTTTCCAAAAGCTAATTTTGATTTATTTGAAGTTTTTGGTTTTTATGTTTTATATTTAATTGATTTCAACTTTTATCTTTATTATAGCTTCACTTCTACTTATTTGCTTGAACACAGAATAAGACTATATTTTCCAAATTCCTTTGATGATTATTTGTTTCCATTTAATTTAATCTTAAATAAAATATAAGCAAATTGATTTACACCACTTTTGGGCCTAGGATGCTTCATTTTCATTTATAATTTCTCCTTTCCATGTGCAGATACCATGGAGACCACATGATGTTGAATTTGTTATTGTCTAAAATGAAAGTGAACTGAATTAATGACTTATTGCCAAAAATATGGTTTCTGAAGGTTTAACAAATTTTCATCAAACACAAATTTATGAAAATTAAACTTTTAGCAAGTCACTAATATTTTGAGTTTTTAATTGGAGCTAGCATTCATTTTCCTTAATACATGTATTGATATAAATGAATACATATTTACTTGAAAACATATATAATAGATCACAGCAATGGCTATCACTTCAGAGGCAAAGTGTGATTGATGAGAGGGGAGAGGTAAGAAAGACTGTCATCAATGGTTATTTTCAATTCCTTAAATTTTTAATTGACAGTTTTTTATTGCATTGTTTCTGATTTTAAAATTAAATTAAGGGTATTTGTACATGGATACTTTACATCTGAAAGAACAAAGAGTAATAAATTAAAATTTGGAGAAGAAGTGAGATAGATAGGGGAAGTTGGGAGAAATAAAATGAGCTAAGGTTTTCATAATACATACGGCACAAGAAAACATATCATGTAAATTTATTAAATCAAGGAATACATGTTTTATTCATTCAGCTGATAATATATGTGCAATTCCTATATGACTTTCACTCCTCTAAGATGGAATATAGCAAGGAGCAAAATCATGATTTATGATGCCATATAGGTTAAATTCTAGTGAAGGAAACAAATCACAGACAAAAATGAGCAGATATATAATTGAAGCACAGTAATGAAAATCTTTAAGTAGGTGGGGAGGGAATAGGTGAATTGAATAGACTGATTCTGATCAGACATTGTTTGCAGAGGCTGATCAGGATATGTCTTACTGAGGAAGTAATATTTGAGCTAAGACCAAAATAAAGAGAGGAAACAAGGCGTGTAAATATTTTGAGGAGGAGATTTTCATTAGGGGAAAACAGTACAAGTGAGGCTGGGAAAGCCATCTGTATTAGGGTTCTCTAGGGAAACAGAATCAACAAGAGATATCTGTAAATATAAGATTTTATAAAAGTGTCTCACACAACCGAGGGGATGCACAAGTCCAAATTCTGTAGGGCTGAGAGCGAACTGGCAACTCTGATGAAGGTGTTCGATGAACTCCTCAGGAAATGCTTTGCTGGCTAGCCAAAAAGGAAGTGAAGGTCCTTTCCCTCTCTCCCTTAAAAGTCTTCAACTGATTGGATTAAATCCAGCTGATTGATTTCTCTCATTGTGAAAGACATGCCCTTTGTTGATGTAATCAGTCACAGGTGCAGTCAATTGACTGATGATTTAATAAACTAGCCTTCTGGTTTATTAACCAGCCACAAATGTTCTTGCAGTGAGGGTTAGGCCAGTGCTTGCTTGACCAGACACCTGGACACTATCACCTGTTCAAGTTGACACATGAACCTAACCATCACACCATCCTTCCTCAGGCACAGTAAGTGGTAGAGATGAGTCTGCAGAAATCACCCATGATCAGAGAACAGAAGAACTCATAGGTTTGGAAACATAATGTGAAGGTAAGAGGGTAAACAGTATAATACCTAAAAACAGACAAGTATGGCTTTTTTAATCACACATCAGTCATGCACACACAAATGAATCAAAGAAAACACAGTTCATATACAAAAAGGCAGAATAAAGTGAAGTCTTAAAAATGTAAAACATAACGTTAAACAAAAAAAGACCTTAAGAAAGCAGCCTGCATTAATTTCCAATATCTGAAATGTTGCGTCTGTCCAGAAATTTTACAGGGATTTATCACTATTGACTCCAGCCGGCAGCAGCTCATCCTCAAGTATTGGAAAGTTCACATCATTTTCTGACTTTAACCTTTAAGAAAATGGCAGTTTGACCAAAATACTATTTAGACTGTTTTTTTTTCCCACTACAATACTAAATGATGCCTACTGAGACTTGACTTGAAATATTTACCTCATTTATGTAGCTAAGAATATCCAAGTAATGAAAGCCACGAATAAAAACTTCCTTGTCCAATTTTGTAATGTAGCTTTTCTCTGTCTCTTTTTTAGACAAAAAGCAAAGAAAATATATTAAAACAGAAAAGTATTTTTTTTAAAGTTCTATGAAAAGCTTAACATACCTGACTTCCCTTTCCTGCCCCCAAATCTTAAGAAGTTAGTATTATGATGGTGTTTAAATTGATCATATTACTCACTCTCTCTCTGTAGTTAGACGAGACTTTTCAGGAACTAGAACAGAAGGCAATTCATGGCTGTAGATTACATCATGTTGTTTTACCCATGGACAGTCTTTTCTTACCAAGGGGGCAAAGCCAAACAGGCAGAAATATTTCAACTCCACACACAATGAGAACTGCTCTTCAGTTCATTCAAACTTTTGCTTGGCAAAGAAATTTTACTGCCATTTCACATTTCCAAGAGAAATTCATCGAATAGTATAATTATATTAAAACAACAGCAAGTGGTTATGCTGGCAAGCTTATATATATATATATATATATATATATATATATATATATATATTAGTTTTTGCATGCTGAATAGAAATTATATAATGATCACATTTTCCATGATGGGCAAAATGTTACTGATTTGTAGTGGATGGCATAGATTGACTCAAACAATGCTCCACAATTTCTCTGATACTTAATTTTTTAAAAATCTAACATTTCAGTGTTAAATTTGTTTCCTTCTAAGTTCTGATCACCTGGATGGTTCTTTCCTCTTATGGACTGAACTTGAGTACCTTGGGTTTATAAAATGTCACTGTTTAATACCCAAAGCTAATAATTATTAAATATAATTATTAAGTATAATAACATGAACAGAATAAATTCCTAGTTAAGTGTCCAGTCTCTGGAATCATATGACAGATACTAACCAAGGGAAAGGGGAAGAGATTACCTTCAGCTAATAAATATTTCCTGGGCACATCTCATGACCCAGGATCAAAGGGCTAGCTCCTAGAATACACACTGAAAAAAGACAGACAAGAACTTAACCCTCACAAAATGTGCCTTCAGTGTACAGAGACATACGATAAATCAAACACAAACAAACAAACAAAAGACTGGAGAAGATTATTTAGCAGTAGGTCTTCTTATGGAGGTGGAAAGCAGTGTGAGGAGATTGTGCTTGAGAATCTCTTTGGCATCTGGGATTCAGGGAAAGCCTGTCTCAGAAGTTGACTTTTAGGCTGAGAACTGATTAAAGGTCATGTGAAGATGTGAAGATAAAACACACCAGGAAGAAGGAACTGCCAGCATCTGGGTCCCAAGGTGACAAGAATCTTGGTTAGATGTCAAGAGAGCAAGAACGTTGGATGGAATAAATGCAGAAATGTAGCCAACTGTACAACATGAGGTTTTCTAGGCTACAGTGATAAGTTTGGATTTTAATTCTTCATATAAAAGCAAGGCACTGGAGTATATTAAGAATTGAATTTATAATTTAATATCCAGGGGCTCTTTTTTTGTACACAAATATGGTCATTATTAGTATCCTGGGTTTAATATTAACATTAATTTTTTACAATAACAAATTTTAAAATCCATTTTCCCTTGACATACAAATTATATTATTGCATTTATAACTTTAGGACATTTCCTAGGGAAATCTGATTAACGCACCATCAACTCCAGTTGAACCGACTAAGTTCTTAGTCACATTTACAGACTTAGTTAATGCATTTCCATTAATCATTTTAAATGGCATTTTAAAATGTAATCTATTCAATTGTATTTTAAAGCTTTTCAAAGCCTAACTGGGCAAGCTTAAACTCCTAATCAGCCAAATTTTCCAACGTGTTTAAACAGCTCTGGTAAATTCAGTAAATTAAAATCACTAATGTATTAACTCTAATCCACTTGAACAATGTATGATTTTTACAAATCAGATTTGTTTTTTCTCACATTGCTCAGCTTAAAGTGAGATAAATTACCCAATTTCAATTTGAATCACCAATTGTAACTGTCAAAGCATGAATCTGTCACAGGTACTTTAAGTACCAAAGATACATAAATCCTTACAGTGTTTACAAAACATTCTCCTAGCAGTCTTTGTTTGCATAAGGTATTTGAAAAAGAGGAGGGTGGCATACAATTAATTAATGTAAAGTAGCTGCCATAATCTGTCCATCTGTAAAGTTAAGGAGGTCAAATTGCATACCAACCATGCTACATTCCTTAAAATATCTGCTAATACCTCAGTTTTTTAAAAAATTTTGCTTTTCTTTTTTTCTTAACCTGGTAGGATGAGCAAATCCACCTGAACCAAGTTATTGGTTGTTCTATATTCCTACAATTTCCTATTGGCTATTATTAATGAATACAGGATTTCTAAGATACACTCCAAGTTGTCTCCATTTGAATAGTATCCATTCAGTAGCAGCAATACAATTCTCCTCGGTAATTGGGATTAATCACCATGGCTAATAGAGTGACACTCTTCTCTATTAGTTCATTGAAATGAGGAGCAAAAAAATAGGCAGAAGGCAACCTCAGATTTTGGGTCAATAAAACAATGACTATGTCCCTTCATCTCTTAGACTCTAGAACTTTCAAATCCAACAGATATTAGCAGTGTCCTTTATTGTTGATGTCTTGGTCCCTCAGTAGGACCAGTAGCCAAATTAGTTGCAGTGATGGGAAATAAAATGTGCTTCGCTCAGCCACAGGCTATACGCTATGTCCCTCGTCTCTTTGTACATCGACCTGCTGAGCAAGCACAAGTTCACTTGGCAATAAGGCTGACTTTCATCCACTTTCACTTACTGACGTTATTATTGAGAACATCCTTCCTGTGGATGCCTTTGGTGAGCCTTAACTCTGACAGCTGGCCGATCCAATAAATACCACCTATGAGAATCTCTGGCCATTTATTCATCCACTGCAAGTAAACAATCAAATGTGTTTTCCAAAGTTGCTACTCACCAGGATAATTTCTCTTTATTAGTGTCCTTCTGGGATACTCCTTAGTAGAGCTATAGCCAGTATCTTACCACTTCTCGTTGGTTTCAGTGTATCAGGAAGTTTCCTTTGTAAAAAAAGCCTTCGTGTCTTCCTTCTGTGTTAATTAGGTAGAGGGAATTCCCTTCAGAACTACAGATGTGGTTAGAGACAAGCAGAGAGTATTTGGGAAGCAGGTTATATGGAATCTGTTCTGCATTGCATGCATTACTTGTGCCTTTGGACCTACTTTAAATGAACTCACTCTATTTAAACATGGAAGGCTTCTGCAAGTACTCTACTTTATATTTTGGTGTATGAGATAACACCTGATTCATGATGAGATACAGCAACAGAATTTTCACTTGATTGTTACTGTTGGACTATCAGTCCTTCCTGGACCCCTGCAACCTCTTTTCAAATGCGGAGAATTTATTGGTAGAAAAGGATGTGCACTCATTTAAAAGCCCTGATGGTTTTTTTTTTTCCTTGGACCCCATGAGAGGGCTCATCGAGCAATCCAATTTGCCAGATTCTTCCAATATCACAGATCTGATGATTCCTAAGATCTAAATGTCAGGGCATCTTGCACTACAACTTGGATCAGGCTTGAACTCTGCTCTTAGTCTTGGCCTCACTCAAATGTGTAGGTTTTCCAGTAAAGGTGTTGTAACAGTACATACAAATATGGTATAAATTACCTCAAAAATCCAAACAGCCTCACCAATCATTGTGCCACATTCTTCCTCTTTTTCTTAATATATATATTTAAAATTAGAAAAGTTGTAGGTTTACAGAAAAATCATTCAGAAAATACAGAGTTCCCATGTTACATCCTCTCCCCATTATTAACACTTTGCATTACTGTGGTATATTTGTTATAATTGATGAAAAGATTATAATTGTACTTGTACCAACTATATTACAAGGTTTACATTAGGGTCCACTGTGTTTCACAGTCATGTGTGTGTGTATATATATATACATGTATGTATATTTCTTTTTAATTTTACCCAGGAAATATATATACAACCTAAAATTCCCCCTTTGCACCAAATTCACATATATATTTCAGTGCTGTTACTTATGTTCACTATGTGTGCTACCATCATTACCATCCATTACCAAAATTTTCCATCACTCCAAATAGAAACTCTATACAATTTAAGTATTATCTCTCCCTTTCTTACCTTACTTGTTCTAATTATTTCCTATCAGTGTGTTCACACAATATTTGCCCTTTTGTGTCTGGCTTCTTTCACTCAACACAATGTCCTCAAAGCTGACCCATGTCATCACACACATTAGAACTTCATCCCTTTTCATGGGTGAATAATATTCCACTGAGTATATATTCCATACGTTTTTAATCCATTCATTGGTTGATGGACATTTAGGTTGCTTCCATCTTTTGGCAATTGTGAATAATGCTGCTATGAACATTGGTGTGAAAGTATCTGTTTGTGTCCCTGCTTTCAATTCTTTTGGGTCTTTACCTAGAGCAGGATTGCTGCATCATATGGCAACTCTACACTTAACTTCCTGGTACCTCTTTTTTCTTGATTTGTAGTGTAACGTGCATCAAATTCTCTCCTACTCTAAATGGAATACCTAGACATCCCCAAGGCCACAGAAACTCTAGAATATTTACTGATTTAGCAGTTTTCTGAACTTTCCAAATTCATTCCCCACTCCATGGCACACATGTATCTTCATAATAAATTGCATGCATTTGCTTCATTCTGTTCAGAAAGTCCAGGTAGCATAAGGCCATCAAGGACATGAATCATTGTTGCATTTTGTAGGCTATCAAGCTGAACAAGTTCTCTCTGGACTATAATGAGAGAAATCAGGAGAATTACTAGAGTCTTGATATAAGAAAGCCTAGAAATGCTGGTGTTTCTACCAGATGTAGGCAAATTGATTCTAGTTGCCTTTGTTAGAGGGACTAGAAAACAAATACTTTTCTAGGTCAAAAATTGTATGCCAGGTGCAAGAACTGGCACTGATTTGCTCCATTTAAAATAGCACATCTTAAACATCATCTGTAATTGACACCAATACCTGAACAAGTTATTAGATTGATCAAAATATTGAAATAGCTAGCTAAGTTATTCACTTAGGATATAGGAGAAATAAACACTCCTGAATTTTTGAAGTCTTTGATGATATCATTAATTTCATTAATTTCTTCAATTCCTTTGGGGATTTGGTATTGCTATAAATATATAGTTTTGCAGGTCAGTCTCTAAGCAGTTAGTTATAGGGATTTATTCTTGGACATACTGATGATAAGAGCCATCACCACACAGGTCAGGGACTCAAAAGTGGATCCTTTCAGAAAATAAATGTCTCTCTTTCCACTATGCATTTCAGCAGTGGGAAAATAATTACAGTCAGGATTTCTATGCCCAGTGAACCTACTGAGAAATTATCCTGGGCAAAGACTCCGTTTACCACCAGACCTCCCTTAGCACCAAAACTGCTCAATGTTATTATTTTTTCTCTTCTTCCTCAGTTTTTTACTTATTTTGCTTAATGTTATTTTAATTTAAATTGAATATCTCATATCCTCTGGAGGTTCCCAGTATTTTCCTTTCCCCAGTGAACATTTTCCCTGGTAAATGGTTATAAGTTTCTTTAGGGAAAGTTTGAAGAAAAAGTTGCAGTTGTATATGGGACTGCGTTTTTTTACAAAGGAGTCAGATTACTTCCTCAAACAATTAATTTATTGCTTTTGAATTGTCACGTCAGGAATGCAGTGCAGAGGTTAGCCACCCATGGAAATTTTTAATGACAAATGTCTCCCCTCATAAGGTATTGCTAAATGTGGTGGTGAAGAGAGTAATCTTCCTGGGTTAAGGTATATATAAGGGATGGCTGAGAAGATTATAAGGAACAGTTCTACTCCATCATCCCCATCTCCATGAGATTTCAAAATCCTTTGTCTATGTTGTGCCCAGGAAGTTCTATCCTCCCAAACTCATTTATTTTATTCCATTTGTTCTCAGACCAACAGTAACAGCATTAATGGGAATTTTGGGAATACAAATTCTTGGTTCCCATCTCTGGTAGGCAGGATTCTAAGATGGCCCTCAAAATTCCCACACCCTGGTGTCCATGCCCTGATAATCCCTTTGCCCTGCATGTGGGTAGTGCCTGTAAATATGATGGGATATGATTCCTGCAATTCGGATACTAATTACTTTACTTTGAGTTAATCACAAGGGAGATTACCCTGGTTGGGTCTTAACTAATTAGGCATGCTCTCAAAAGAGGTTAAAGCAGTACAAAGATTCTCTTTTTACCTTGAACAGGAGAAGCAAACAGCCATGTTCTGAAGTGCCTATGGAAAGGGAAGCCTCAGCAACTGAGGGTCTCAGTCTTAAAATCGCAAGGAGCTAAATTCTGCCAACAACCAAAATGAGCTTTGACAAGGACCCACACTCTAGATGAGAACCACAATATGGCTAATCAGAGTTTTGTAAAATCCTAAGGAGAGGGCACCTTTAATCCATGCCCAGACTCCTGACCCATGAAAACTGTGAGTTAATAAATGGATGTGGTTTTAAGCCACTAAGACTAGGGCTTACCAGCAAGAAAAAATGAATACACCACTCCAGACCTATTATTCAGAAATTTTGAGGGCAAGCCTCAAACATAGGCTTCACTTCAACAACTTAGTATGCCATTAATATCCCCCAAGTTAACTTATCAAATCTCTAATCCTATGTGAACACATTCAGAGTGATAAATTAAGGAATGTTCAATCCTATATTTTGTCTTTCTTGATCCAATACCCTCAGAAAGCATTCCCATGTGTTCTCACACTCTTGTCAAAAAGTTTGTCAAAGTCCTTCAGAGTTTAATTGTATAAATTATCTCTGTTAGATTGTGCCTTACATTTCTCCATTTTGGAGTTTGTGGGATCCAACCAGAGATAAGGACTTGAAGGAGATGGGACCTTCAAGCCAAGGCATTCACTTTCCCAAGTGCGAGAAGCTTTGCCTGCTGCTGTCTCATGCATGAGTCTCTTTTCAGGTATTTCCATCAGCCAAAAGGAGACGTCACAGGATCACAGCCTATGGCAGGTTGTTTCTAAATATGACCACAGAAATATCTCCCATCCTGCATGCATTTTGCAATGAGAATTTTTACTCCTACCCTACAAAAGTGTAGTCCATTTCTCTTCCCTTGAACTCAACTGCCTCTGTGACTTGCCTTGACCAGGAGGATGTGATATAAGAGATGGTTCTTGGTTTCCAAAGCTTGGCTTTAAGAGCCCCCAAAGCTACATTTTTGTACTCTTTGAAATACTCCCTTTTGGAATTCTGTCTTGGGGCAGAGTTAGACTCACGGAGAACTGTGGAAATCAACCTGAGTCCATGTCACAATTAAACCACCAGTTTAATGCAGCCACACAAATGAATCCAAGTGAGAAAAAGAAAAGAATCAGCCAGAATCATGAAAGATAATAAATCATTTTTTTAAATTTGGTGTGGTTTATAACGCCTCAATATTAACTGAAAAATGCCATAATCTCTTTCCCAGGGGAGACCACATATAATGAGTAGTTGATATGGGATTGCAAACCCTGGCTCCTTTTCTTTAATCAGGATATCTCTGAAGGACCATCCTAGCTTCAGAGCTTCCCATAGGATTGTCTGAAAACTCTGTTTCAATATGTTGGGGAAGCAGCCCACATGGCTCGCTGTCTCTCTCTGGGCTTGCCCTAATCAGATATGTGGGCTTGGATTTTCCCTCATTTGGAGGCTGAACGTGACCCAGTCCTTTCTCCTTATAGGATGTTCCTTCCCTGTTCTGGTGCACAGTGAACTTCTTTGTACTGCTTAAGCATGTGCTTTATATGACAAATATCCAACCCCACTAGCATGTCTGTTCTGGGTGGGGAATGAATGGGATCTGGGAAAACCATTGCCCTGCCTTGGCTGTCAGGAGGGACCTCCTGTCCGTGGAAGAATGAAGCCCACTACTGAAGGTGACTGCGTCCTGTCTCTTCTCTATGTGAGGAAATCATTGTTTCAACCAGTGCTTCTATGTGGCTTGTCTCTTTGTCAACTGTGATAACGCAATACCATGGAGTGGGCAGAAGGGTTTGGACTCTTAGTCTTTGTGGTTGTCATATTCATGATCTTTGCCATCCTCCATGCAATCAGCTTTCTCCACTGGGATTGGTAACCAGTGCTTACTTTCTTGACACAATGAATTGCATTTCAATTCCTTCCTCTGACTAATCCTTCTTCCTTACTCCCTTATATATGTTGGTCCCTTTTCCAGTTTGCTAATGCTGCTGGAATGCAGAACACCAGAAATGGATTGGCTTTTATAAGTGGGGTTTATTTGGTTGCACAGTTACAGTCTTAAGGTCTTAAAGTGTCCAAGGTAAGGCATCAACATTTGGGTCCCTTCACTGGCATCTGGAAAACCTCTGTTAGCTGGGAAGGCACATGGCTGGTGTCTGCTCCAAGTTCTGGTTTCAAAATGGCTTTTTCCCAGGACATTCCTCTCTAGGCTACAGCTCCTCTTCAAAATGTCACTCTCAGTTGCTCTTGGGCATTTGTCCTCTCTTAGCTTCTCCAGAGCACGAGTCTACTTTCAATGGCCATCTTCAACTGTCTCTCATCTGCAGCAGCTCTCTCAGCTCATGTGCGTTCTTCAAAGTGTCCCTCTTGGCTGTAGCAAGCTTACTCCTTCTGTATGAACTTATATAGTGCTCCAGTGAAGTAATCAAGGCCCACGCTGAATGGGCGGGGTCACACCTCCATGGAAATTATCCAATCAGTTATCACCCACAGTTGGGTGGAACGTATCTCCATGGAAACAACCTAATCCAAACATTCCAACTTAATCCACACTAATATGTCTGCCCCCACAAGATTGCGTCAAAGAACATGGCTTTTTCTGGGGGACATAATATATTCAAACTGGTACAGTCCCCAATCAACCAATGTCCTCTCAACCAGTGCTCTTACCAGAGCATAAAAGCCCTGGAAGTATTGTACAATTATTTGGTTTGCAACTCTGCAACCATTACAATAAATTCTTGTAGTCCATCTTCAACCCTGTATGCCCTGAGGCCCTATCTGCCATAGAAGTAGCCTGGTAGAGGATACCTGTGCCTTAATACAAGAATCTGCTGTAGATTGGGTTATGCCCCTACAAAGACAAGTTCAGGTCCTAACCTCTTCTATTGGAGTAAATTCAGTTTTTAATGGGATCTTTGAGCATCCTATTAAGATGAGGCCAGCCTGAAGCAGGATGGGTCTTAATCTAATATGACTTTAGTCCTTATAACAAAAGGACATTGGGCCAGGGTAGAAGGAATGAGGAAGAAACATAAAGAGACAGATCACATATGGTGAAGGCAGAGGTTGATTGCTAGCAAATCATCATCAGAATGCTCCAGACTTCTGAGAAAGCATGGCCTGCCAAAATCTTGAGTTTTTAATTCTATCGTACAGAACTGTGAGCCAATAAATCCCTGTTGTTTAAGCCAACCAGTCTGTGGTATTTGTTATAGCAGTAATGGCAAACTAAGACAGAATCCAAAGCTTTCTCTTATACTGTTTTTTTGTGTGTACCCTCTGGATTAATCAAAGCTAGGCAGCTCATAAGAGTCATTTTATCAGTCTTGTCACCACAGCCACTGAGTGTCATTGACATTTGTACCCGATGCTGTGCCCTTCACTTGCAATCTGCCCCTTGCCACTGTCAATGATAAATATGTAACTGTGACATGCCACTCTGTGCCACAGTTTATTAATTTCCATTTTCCTTCAGCAGGGAGGTTATCTGAGGATTCCCCAATGATCATTCCCATCCCATTATTTAATGTTGTGAGTCTCTTTCTTGGGGTCAACCTAGTACCAATGGCCAAATTAATCTTTGTATTGACAAAAAACAGGTGGCCCCTCTGAAACCATTAATTTAAAAATTAATAAAAGGGCTATTCACAGAGGTATTGGCAGGAGTTAGTAAATTAAGAAGGGATTGAATAGTTTCCAGAACCCAACAGAAGCAGGGAAGTCATTAACAGTCCTGTATCTCAAGGACAGTGAGGAGAAAGCAGTTATTAGAAATTAGTTATTGCTATAATTCATGAGCAGAAGTCACCTGGCAGAAGCTGAGGTGATGGGGAGAAAACATAAGCACTTTCAAAGTGACACTGCCAGGGGAGAGCAGGGGGTTAAATGTCCCAGTGTTTCTCACCTCTCGTATTTCTATTTCATTTTGGTGCCCCATGGGCACTACCCAACCAGAAGTCAGAAGTCAAGGAAATCCAGCTCATGAAAGCTGTAGAGGCCAGTATCCCAGGAGGGAGAAGAGAGGACAGAGAAGGTCATATAAAAGTGGAAAATGGCTGGAGGAACAAACAGGAAGAAAGCCAAATCCCATTCTCTGAATAGATTATTTTCCTTCCTTCCTATTTCTGTCCCCCCTGCTTCCTTTCTGTTTTCTATTTTTCCTTCTTTCTTTACTACCTCCTTTAATCCTTTTCTCTTTCTAAACATATTCCGTGTGAAATACATTCAAAGCATGTGTCTAGGCCTACTAGGGAATATTAGGACATATTAAGACTTAGTCCCTCAATTCCATGCCTTGGATTTTAGTGGATCAACTGTGAGACTGGCACTGAAATTAGAACCATAATAATTAACTACTTTCTGAGCACCTTTTCTGTTCAAGTTGCCCCTTAGACATTTACAGACATAGTTATTGTTATTGCTTGTAATAGACTTGATAAAATAAGAAATTGAATATATACATATCATCAAGACAATTAATTGAATTTATACATATGTTCTAGAATATTACTTTTTTTTTTTTTAAATGAGGAATTAAATCTTGTACTTTCTTTGGTTTAATTCAACACCAAATTCAGCACAGTGCTGGATCTCCACTAGGTATTTTCTAATGTTTATTGGCTTGATTTGGGATTTTGTTTTGCATTGGTTCACATAAATCAAATTTGAAAACAAATTTTGGATTGCTTCTTCATGGCCATGAGACTGGAATATATTTTTTTTTCTGGCCGTAGGTTGAGTTTGCATTTTACACAACATCATTTAGAAATTTAGAGAAATAAAAAAGCATTTTGGTTTATCCAAGATGACAGAAAATCATCTATAGATTATGATTTTTAAAAAATGTGAATATGAAAGGAATTTCAAAATTCATGACAGAGATAAATTATTTAGTACAAAAAAAAAATATGAACATCAAATGGCCTTAATTTTTATTTTCCAAAAAAAAATTTTCATTTTTTTAGCCTGTATTTTATTGAGTATATGTAAAAACTTTTTAAGAATAAAATAAATACAAATAGTTAGGAAAGTAGTTCTTAAAAGCATATTTTGTTCCATCAAAGATAACCATTGGATTTAAAATTTCTAATTTTAATAAACATAACTCCTTACCTTAGAAACGCAAATGTGAAACACATGGGGATGTGATGCATGAATTTGAAAAAAAAAAAAAAAATTTGATAATGCAAAAAATTACTAGAAAATATTCCATTTTCATAAGTAATTTATAATACAGTTTAGCATGTTCAATAAAGATCTTTGAATGATGAAAAGTACTTTAAAATTTTTTATAAGAAAAACAGTTCTTCCAACACATAAAAAGAAGATATTATTACAGTTATCCTTGCTATTTCTTCAACACAAATTTGCTATGATTATTCTCACCAAGTGGGAGCAAGTTAAGAGTCTATTCTTTAGGTATAAGAAAGTTCTTACATGAACTAAAATAAAAGTACATCACTATTACAAGGAGTTAATAATAGGGTGGTATACGGGAAAAAATATAATTAATGAAAACTAAGGTCTATAGTTAAAAATAACATTGTAATATTCTTTCATTAACTGTAACAAAGGCACTATACTTTATATACTCAAGTTTATACAAAGTAAACTTGATTTACTAACATATTTCAAATAATCATGTGTATTTGTAATAATAATTTTCAAAGAGAAAATGATAGTGTTGACTGTAAATAATTATGTATTTTATGAAAATAACTATTTATTATAATGTATAATGTTATAAAAGAGTCACAATTAAAGCCTTAATGAGCCATCTCAAGTGCTAGATTTTCACTTTCTGGCAAAGAAAGAGTTTTCAGTCTGTCAAATGCAAACCTAGAAAAATAAAACTATTCTCTGTGGTAAATATTTGTAATTTTGCTATTTAAAAAAAAAATACTCTCCAGTTAAGATAAAAAATGTAAAATAATTCTCCATTTGTTTGTCTTCATTGTAATTCCTGCCCTTGTAATGATGACAGCAAAGAGATCAAATATCAACACATTTAACAAGATATTTATAAAAATTGCACACATTTTCATAAAAAAATAAATAGATGCCAGCATTTCTGCCAAAGCCACTATTCCACTTAATTGAAATCTCTGAAGCACAACAAAGAAAAGAATTGAAATCCTCCCTTTCATTAAGAAACCTGAAGGTAACCTTGGAGGAGGGTACTGACAAGGTATTTTTCATACATAAAATTTTGACTTGCTGTATATAAACAGCTTTGGAATGTGAAAACTGAATTTGGTATAATGAAAAATCACTGCCTCACTAAGTGAAAAAAAAAAGCTATTTTTGAAAGATCCATATATTTTGCATAAGGAATTCCAAATTCAGAAGAACCCTGAAACTCCAAAAATATGTCCATATGTAGTAAATGAACTTAAAAATACAAACAATTTTTTAAAAAGTTTTAGGGAAATCCAAAGCCCCTAAAGTAAAATTAAATTATAGAGAATTTATTAAATTATCTAAAAATCCTTTAATCTTTCTCTTTATTATTGTTACAAAACTTATGCTATATCCTCCATATTATGTTATTGGATGTGCAAATTTTCCCTCTCTCAAAGGCATTACAAATTACATTTATGTTGAAAGAGTACAAAATGCATAGGGCAAAATTTCAGTCATGTTGCCAGCATTTCACATTTCAGTAACACTCAAACTTTTCTCAGTTGTGTCCTGGTCCCCATCAATCTCTTTTGATGCACCAAGCTAATCTGTCAAAGAAGGTTTGAATGCATATTAGTAAACTGATTACTAATACTTGTAATACAATCATTAAGCTCTATCTACCAAAATTATATGCAGAGGTTTATTGCTGTTGAACTTGTCTTTGCCCAATAAACACTTTCTTGAATCTCAAGGAATGGTTATTGAATGCTTAGCATCTAGCAATAACCATTTAGAACTGGTCATTTGTCCATTCCTCACAGGCCCACACAGAGGCCTACAATCTGTAGAAAATTGAGGGCTGCTATTTGCTAAATTTGAAGGAAAATCAAGCACAATTTTTCCTAATTGATTATTTATCCCCGAGTTATTTTGAAATATTCACTGTGAATTGCTCAATTTTTCACAGTAATTATTTATATAATCTGTCTGCTAAAATTTTAATTAAAAAACCAAGATAATTTACAATGTGATTACTGATAAATTGGTTAAAATATTGGGCACCTCAAAGCCCTTTAAGAAAAGAATCCCTCTTTACAGCTTGGTTTCTTTTTAAAATATTTAGGTTTTGAGCTATTAAGTCAATTAAAAATGATGAATATTCCTTTCTGCAACATGAACTTTTACGTATTTGGTGTATACATATTGGCATATATTTGTAACAGAAAAAAGTATGTGTTTCATTGATTGTCTTAAATGACTAATATAAAAAGTAACATCTAACACCCAGGGGTTGCTTTTTTACCATCCATTGCAACAACAGCAAGTGAGGAGGGTCAGAGCAAAGTGTGCTGGCTTGAATCTGTTATATACCCTATTAAAAAAAAAAAAAAACTAAACTAGATTCTTGTAATCCACTGTTGTGGGACAGACCAATTGTGGATGGGATCTTTTGATTAGGTTGTTTCCATGGGGATGTGACTCCACCCATTCAAGGTGGGTCTTCATCATCTTGCCTGGCATCCTTTATGAGAGAATAAAAGGCAGAGACATTTTGAAGACAGCTCAGAGCTGACAAAGACAAAGACATTTGGAGATGCAGTCGGAAATACCCCCGGAGATGCTAAGCAAGGACTCAAAGAAATAGCCAGAACCTGAAGAAAGCCAGGGAAGCCAACCCAGGAGCAAAGGACCAGCAGACTAAATGCTCCATTCAGCACTTGGAAATAAATGCTCCATCTGTTGGGGAATTTGCATACATGATTAATAAACTGGTATATGTTAAGTAACCAAGTTAACAGGGTTTATTTATTATGCAAACCCATCATACTCTGACCTATCAAATTCAACATTTCTAAAAATGTGTTTTTTAAGGCATAGCTGTTCAATTCTCATAGGTGTTCTAGGGGAACTAGTTTGGGAAATTTAGTCATAATTTTGTCTTTGGGGAAGAGTTTATTAGACATGGAAGAGCTTGTTCTTAGATCCTACTAAGAGGAAGATATGAATATTTTGCTATGTTTATTTTTTCCTAAGGCTTTGAACACCTGGAGATATTACTAAACATGAAATTCTACATGAAGAAAATGATAGCTAATGATTTCCAAGGTTGAAAGGAAATCCTGGCCAAACTTAATTTGAATATCTAATACTCAATGTGAGTTTTCATTTGTAATTCATTTGCTGTGAGAAGTTTGATGCCCAGGGATGGATGTGTACTTTCTTTGAGGAAGAGGGGATCCCTTGAATAAGAGAGCAGATCCCTGTGCCTCAGGTTTCCAGCAGCATTGGGGACCTCTGCTCCATGCCTTAACCAGCCTTCCTACTGGGTGAGCTGAAAGTAATAGGTGAGGAGGGTACTTCCTCTCCAGTAAGTGGATTCTTATTAAGGACAGGTATTAAATAGCATTAAACAAAGCTCTGCTTTCATAGTAATACCAGAGAGTGTGTTCAAGCTTGTGCATTTTTTTACTCTTCTTTCCAATTACAGGATTGTTTCCTGCTACGGCTGAACTTACCTTGGTGTTCACTTTTTAAAGGTGCATTCTCCAGGTGCTTTACCTCCGTGGCTATCCCTTCACTCAAGTGAGTGGTTATTTCCTGCCTGCTCATCTCTTGAGAAAGACTGAACTCACCAGAAATGATTGAATCTGTTCTTCTGTACCAGGCGCTCCAACAAATGCAGTATTGAATTCTGGCAATTTAGCAGTGCTGGTGCTACCCTGTCTGACTCTGAAATCAAAGTATCATAGTTTTGAGCTTTTAAATCGAATTGCATTTCAGATGTTGACACACAGTAGTAATTCTCTATTTTTCTGTTGAATAAATTTGTAAGATATCCATGTGGTAGAGTCTTGTGAATAAAAAGGATGTGCAAGCATTAAAATAACAGATACATGTGTTCTAATGAAAATTCTGGAGCTAAAAGAGTCGTGGGCATTATATAATATCAATTATGTCCCCATCAGTGCAATTTTTGACACTTTGGGAGTTCTCTTTTCAGCATGGATAAAATCCAGATATTTTTCTCATGGCAACATTATTCGTAATACTAAAAATCAGAAATAAACTAAGCATATATCAATAGAAATATGGATATATAAATTGTGTATCCACATAACTGAATTAATCTACAATCAAATACCATACAAATAAATGCATAAATACAGCAAATATAATGTTCAGCAAAATTGAAAGTGAAGGCTGCATTATACTATTTGTATTTACATGATTTCATTTATATCAAGTTGAAAAGGACACAAATCAATTAACATGTATTGTTTGTGTGTATATTCTCATGTAGAACAAAGAAGTATGAACGCATGAAATGATAAACATTTAGTCCAGGAAGCTGAAATGTAGTGAGGAATGAAAATTAGAACTACACAAAGAGCTTTGTTGGCATTTTTTCTTTTTTTTTTTTAACCTTTTATTTGAGATAATAAAAATTCACATGTACTTATACGAAATAATATAAAGCTCCCATATAATCTTCACCCAGTTTCCCCCAGTGATAACATCCTAAATAACTATAGCCCAATATTAGGAAATTGGCATTGATACAATCCATCAACCTTATTTAGATTGCGTATGTGCTCCTGAGTATATGCCTGTGTGTGTGTGTGTTTAGTTCTATTCCTTTTTTAACAGAGGTGTAGAGGCCTCTGACCCCACAACAGGCAACATACAGAAAAGTTCCAAAACCACAAGGATCTCTTCTGTTGCCCTTTTATGACTGTGTCTGCTTCCCTCCCTCCCTCCACCCCATCCTTAACTACTGGAGCCCACTAACCTGTTACCCATTTCTCGAATTGTGTCATTTCAAGAAAGTTGCATAAATGGATTCATACAGGATATAACATTTTGGAATTGGCTTTTTTCCCTCAGCAGAATTCCCTGGAGATTCATTCAAGTTGTCCTATGTATTAATTCATTTTTGCTGCTGAGTAGTATTTTATGTACCACAGTTTGTTTAATCATTTATTCATTGTAGGACAACTGGGTTCACTCTGGCTTTGGATTATAATGAAAAAAAAGTGTCTTAAGCATTTCATATACAGATATTGCAGAACATAAATTTCTACTTCTCTGAACTAAATGCCAAGGGTGCAATTACTGGTTCATATGGTAGCTGTATATTCAATTGTGTGTGTGTGTGTGTGTGTGTGTGTGTGTGTGTGTTTTAAGAAACTGCCAAACTGCTTTCTAGTGTGGCTGTACCATTTGCATTCCCACCAGAGATCTATGAATGATTCTCTTTGTTTGCCACGTCTGCTATAACAATGTACCACAGATTGGTTGGCTCGAGCAGCAGGATTTTATTATCCCACAGTTTTTGAGGCTAGAAGTCCAAAATCAAGGGGTGTGCAAGATCACACTTTCTCTGAAGTCTGTAGCATTCTGGTGGTAGTTTGCCTGAAATTTGTAACTCAGTCTCTGCCTGTTGAATCATGGTGGTCTGTTCCTTCTGTCTCCTACTGACTGTCCAAATTCCCTTTGTTTGTAAGAACTCCAGTCTTACTGAACTAAGGTCCACCCTGAATTGGTTTGGCCTCTCTTTAACTAATCACATCTTCTAAGACCCTATTTACAAATGGGTTCATGTCAGAGGACCAGAGTGAGGACTTCAGAAAGGCTTTGTGGGAGACATGATTCAATCCCCAACAGTGATCCAGTTTCTCCAAAGCCTCACGTGCATTTGTTGTGTTCACCATTTTATTACAAGGGTGAAATGATATCTCATCATGGGTTTAATTAATGGATAGTGTTGATGAACACCTTTTCACGGGCTTATTTGCATCTTTCTGTTCTCTTTGTTGAAATGCCTTTTTACGGTTTTTACTCATTTTCTGACTGGGTTGTTTCTTTTTGCTGTTGGGTTTTGAAACCTTATATATTTAGATACTAGACTTTTATAAAATAAGTGGTTTAAAAATATTCTTTGGTAGTCTATAGCTTGTGGTTTCACCTTCCTGATGGTCTTCATAAAACAATACTTTTAATTTTGATGAATTCCAGTTTCTCTGTTTTTCCTTTCATGGAATGTGCTTTTTTGTCAAGTCTAAGAAATCTTTGCCTAGACCTAGATCCCAAAGACATCTATGTTTTGATCTAAAAGTTGTATAATTTTACATTTTATGCTTATACCCCAAATCTAATTCGAGTTCATTTTTTTGTAGGGTGTGAGTCTTCCAATCCATAAGCTTGGTATGGATTCTGTTTCTTCAGGTCTTCTTAGATTTATTGTGCTAGTGTATTATACACTTTCTATGAATTAGTGTATCCTGTAAAGCATTGTTATACTTAGGCATTTAATTTTCTTTGAAGCAGCTATAAATAGCATTTTTAATAAATTAAATTTCCAAGAAGTTATTGTTAGCATATAGAAATGTAATAAATTTTTGCATGGTGAGCTTTTATTTATATTAGTCCTAAGAGGTAGATTCTTTGGGATTTTCTATGTAGACAATCATGTCATCATCAGGGAGAGACAATTTTATTATTTCCTTCCCGGTCTGTGTATCTTTACTTTCCTTTTCCATCTTATCCTACTAGTGAAGACTTTCAGCATGATGTTGAATTGGAATGGTGAGAGAAGGTATCTTTGTGGGAGGATGGAGGGTAGCATATAATGGGTTGACAAGTTAACCCTGCGTATACTTTATGTGATAATTGCCATGGATAAAAATAAAGCAGGTTAATATGCATAGAACCGTTCAGAGTTTGGGATGGGTATTTTAAAAAGGCTTGTTTGGAAAGGCTCTATGTTGTGGTGACGTTGGGGCTGAGACCTGAATGTAGTGAGGGGCTGTGTAGTGGTCAGAGCTGGGCTCCTCACAGGAGGAACAGAGGGCAAAAACCCTAACACGGGATCATGCCCAGAAGGTTCAACAGGCAGCATGAGGCCAATGGGGCTGAGGTGGTGTAGGATGGTGAAGGGGTAGGAGATGAGGACAGAGTTGAGAGCCTGGTAAGCAGAAAGTGTTTTCTGTTTTGCTTGGCTTGAGATAGGAAGTTACAGAGTATTTTGTGCAGAGGAAACTGAAATTGAAGTCAATTACATGTTGTTAAATGAATATTATGTGGTTTCATTTATGCAAAGAGAACAGACATACATTATCTGCATGTAGACATCTGCATGAAATATCTCCAAAAAATACAATAAGTAATTTTGATGGCATTTAACTCTGGGGGTTGAAATTAGAGCCTTATTTAGGATGGAGTATCACACGGTATTATGTGACTCTTGGAATTCTAAGTCTTTGTCATCTTCTAAATGAATTAAAAAATAAATAGAATCAGAAAGTATTTATATAATGACTTCTTTGTAGTTGGCACTGCAGATGCAGTGATGAAATGACAGACACAGCCGTTGTTTTCATGAAGTTAAGACATCTTTGGGAAAGGCAGGCAAACCCAGAACTAGGAAACTGAAGGGCACAGCAGGAAAAAGCAGTGATTTCAGGACTCGTGTTGGGATTTGAAGGGCCTTGTAGTTTGGGTAGCAGAAGAAAGAATTTAGGAAGGATCTATTCCCACAGAGATTGAAACCTAGCTAAGTTTTGTGGACAACAGATAGGATAATCCAGAGAGGAGTTTGTGAAACCACAGTGATATTTTAACTCAATATGAAAACTGGACCAGATTACAGGATGAGGGTGTGAAAGTTTGCATGCAAGAATTTAAAATGGATTAGTGATATTAATAAAGCTAAATTATATGGCAAGATGCAAGCAGCTTTTGCTCAGAGGAGATATTTATACACTATTGAATATTTTACTCCTCAATATTTTCCATCCAAATATTTAAGAAAATGTTGATACACCTTTGTGAATTATTTTCATTTCCGTTCAGCAATCTTGTCCCTCAGTTACATGGTCTTTTGCATTTTCTAGATGGATGATGTCATTGTCCTATCATGATAGCTAGAATTTAAAACAAGGAATGGTTTTTAATGTAATACATTTTAATAGCAGCACAGTTTTCCTTCTAAAATTGAAAACTTTGTGGTCTCAGAACATTAGAAATAGTTGGAGTGAACTATTTATTCTGCTTACTCATGTTAATTGTCCAAGGTAGGATAGGATTTTCCTCCTGTAAGAAGAGAAATATGACTTTGAAATTTGTTTAAACTATTGCTAAAAATCTTCATGTGATATTAAAAGGAAAAACTAAACCAGACATCATTTTTTGATGGAATTTTAAGAATCACTGAAAATATGCCATTTTCATTACAGTCTTTCTCTCTCCCCTTTCTGTTGATCTCAGTCTTTTGTTCTCTCACTATCACTATCTCAGTTTCTCTCCATCTCTGTCACTCAATACATCCCTAGAATTGAAAATCTCAAATGAGAAACGTTATCTAAAAAGCAGCTATCTTAAAAATCTACATATCTAATCTAATCAAAACACTTCTGGAATTCCCATTTCAAAAACACTATGCTATTGTTTAAGTTACTTAGCAACATTTACCTTCCCAGGGAAAAAATATACTTACATTCCAAACCAAATTTGTTTGTTTAACATGATCACTGGTATGATTTATTAGACTTAATTCCAAATAAGGTTTGTTATTTCACATCAAATAATGAAAAACACATGCCTCCACTAAGGATGTTAAAATACAGATAATATAATAATAATAAATAATATTTTAAAATAATTGCAATTTCATGAAAAATAAAAAAAAAGGCAAAAGGAAAGAAAATGAAGACCTCACTAAACATGTGCCAAAAGAAGCAATAGTTTATTTTTCTCACATAACAAGTCTGAAGGTGAATTCTTGTTGAGCTGTTTCAGCTGCTCACTGTGCCAGGGCTGGCCACGTTGTGATTCTTGTGTCATTTCCTTCATGCCTATTTGATAATCACCACATCTTTAATAATTATATTCTTGTTTAATACGTTTAATATAAGATAGTTGAGAGCAGATGTTGAGATACCTCTCAGCAGAGCTCACAGAAATCTTCAAAGGGCAATGCCGTCATATTTTAGGGGTGACGTGAAAAGTTCATGCTACTTGGCAAATTTCTCTTATAGCAAATATCTTGAGGATATAATTAGAGATATGTACAAGGATGAATGCATAAGAATGTGCACCTCAATTGTTTGTGCAATGGAAATACTAGACTCAGCCTATGTATCTAATATGTACAGCCTTACATGGGATTATTATTTAGTCATTGTGCCTGTTTGGATGTATTTTGTCCCCCAAAATGCCATTATCTTTAATGCAATCTTGTGGGGTCAGATGTATCAGTATTGATTAGGTTTGGAATCCTTTAATTGAGTGTTTCCATGGAGATGTGACTCAATCAACTGTGAGTGAAACATTTGATTGGATTATTTCCTTGGAGATATGGAACCTGCCCATAAAGGCTGGGTCTTGATTTAATTGCTGGAGCCCTATAAAAAGCTCACAAACTGAAGGACCTCAGAGCAACTGAGAGTGACATTTTGGAGAGCAGCTGCAGCTAAGAGAGGACAAAATGCCCCTAGAGCAACATTTTGGAGAACGCCATTTTGAAACACAACCTAGGAGCAAGCAGACACCAACCACATGCCTTCTGAACTAACGGGTTTTCCAGACACCAATGGCCATCCTTTAGTGAAGGTACCCTGTTGTTTATGAAGGTACTTTGGACACCTTATGGCCTTAAGACTGCAACTTTGTAACCAAATAAACCTCCTTTATAAAAGCCAATCCATTTCTGGTGTTTTGCGTAATGACAGCATTAGCAAACTAGAGCAGTCATTGAAAAAGATACTGAAGATTTTACTATGAGCATGATATATAGATAAACACATTATGATCCAAATTTATATAATGCATATATAAATATATGAATATGCCATATTTATAAATGTAATAGGTAGAGAATATGTGAACTTGTTGATAGTCATTATCTCCATCTCTCAAAATACATGTTATATGGGTAGTTTCAAATTGCTTGTTATGTTATTCTGGGTGTTCTAAATGTTCTTAAAATATGATCTATTTTTATCATCTGAAAATATTGTATAAAATAAGAAAAGTAAAAGAAATTTTACTGCTGACTCCCAAAACAATTGCAAGCATAATTGCAGAAATGGTTAAAGCAATGCAGCATATTGGAATAGAGCCTATAAAAGTCTCTATTTTATTCAACAGCACTCCTTTGAATGCAACTTTTGTTATATCAATTTTAAAACCAGTCACCATTATTTTATAGCCACACCATTTTGCGAAATTGAACTGTAACATTCATATTTTCTTTGCATGCATATTGGAATTAATTTAAAACCTCAAATGTTTCCATCACTCAACCAAATAAAGTGGTTTTATAGAATGCCAATATGAATGATGTATTTTATACTGTCATTAGTTCAATAGATATTGGTCTCTTAGCCAATTTTTAAAAATCCCTAAATGTGGAGCACTCCTATTTTCCATCCTAATGTTAAGAGTGGGACTTGGTGGTTTGGAGGACTACAGTAGAGGCATAGAAAAATGTTTTCTACATTTAATGAATATAAGTGGAAAAATTAACAAGAATATTGTGATTGAAAATTAGTATGCATCCAAGCACCAAATTTTAGAATTACAATTCCCATAAAAATGTCTCTAATATCATGAATAAATACAGTTATTTCTTATAGAATTGGTTTCCTAAATTATATACATTTGCTGTGCTTGCAGTGTTGTCAAGTTTACGATCATACTGGGAGCAGTATTTTTCAATGTCCTCACTTTAGCATGTCTGCATTATTAAACAGTATTGCAAGGTTTTAAAGATGCAATTACCAAAACTCAGAAATCATTCTTTTTTTGCCCATATTTATAAGAGTATAAACTGATGTATACTAAGTGTTCAGAAATTATTAGACATGGATGATATGATCCTGGTAAAATAATACCAACCACAATGCAAAGTTTAAATCACTGCAAATCATTAACATGGTCTTATTGCAAGCCACAAAACCCCAATTCCTATCCTACTCTCTCCGAGATGGCTTCTGAGGAGTCAATAAATGACTTACATTTTTCTAAGTTTGTACCCATGAGAACAAATATTATTAAAAGAGAAAAATTATAAAGCTGGTGTGAGTTACATGTCTCCATATAGAACCTAATGGAGATTTGAGGGTTTTTAAAAAAAAAATTATTTGTACAGTGGATTAATTTCAAAAAAATGTTCATATGCATGCAAATTTAGGACATGAGTATAATAATTGGCATCACCTGAGTTTTAAGACCCTTCTCATTATGTTGCTGTTATTCCCTGGATTACATTGCCAATTATACAGTTTTCCAAGACAAAGCAGAATGTTGACCTCATTCCCTCCTTCCCTCTTATACACCAACCAGTGATATATACACATACACATGCACACACATCACCCACTTCATCAACAAGCATCAAGTATGTCACAGAAATATAATGATTAAAGATGTGGCAATTGTCAAATGGCCATGAAGCAAATGCCAGAAGAACCACAATGTGGCCAGCCCTGGCACAGTGATAAGCTGGTTTTTCAAGGTCTGTTGGCCTATGGGTTGGAACCACACATGCCCATAGGAGAGGGGCAAAGAAGGGAAGACCTGATTCAAGGCCAAGGAATTCCTGGGGTAAGAGATTATTAGAAGTTCCTTAATGGGTTTCATTAAACTGTGTCCTATACAGTTTGTGATTTAAATACCCTCTTCCATCTCCCTTAAGAGATGGTTGCAGGGAGAGTCACTTTGCAAAGTCTGAATCTCCTTGTTCCATTGACAGCAGAATGATATAGATGGTATAGCCCATGGATTCTCAAATGTTTCCAGTTATCTCCATCACCTGGAGGGCCTATTGATGCAGATTGCTGGGCTCTACCACCAGAGTTCGATATATTAGGTCTGGGGTGGGGTCTGAGAATTTGCATTTCTAACAGACTACTGGTGGTGCTAATGCCCTGGTGGAAAGTCACACTTAGAGAAACCCTGAATCAACCTAGTTTAACTTTATTCCATTAAAGGGCTCGCCTTGTTTTGGTTCCATGCACAAGCTCCTACATAGAACTCCACGGCACAGTTTTTTAGCTAAGCAAAAGGAAATTCAGGGAGAAATTCATTTTAGTTATTGCTTCAGACTACAGATAATCTCAAGTGTAACATACTCATAAACGTAGTTCTACCTAAGAGAGAAACGGAGTGGAATTTAATAAAGGGTGAAGGGAAAAAAAAAAAACATGGAAACTAGGTTTTGAAAGAAAAAACACAAACCAATTAATCTGACTTTGAAGAATTCTGTATTTCCTGTGAAGAAGACCAGTTAAGTCATACAAAACTCTGTTCACCTTCTTAAAGTTAAATGTGCTATATAGTCATTTTCAACTGAATTGATTATCACTTCAAATGAGGTATTCTGAATGAGAGAAAGAAGATTATCACCTGGCTCTTCATTTATAAAAGTGACTGTGCATTCTAAATTTCTAAACAGAAGTTGGGCTATCAACTGCTTCAACTGTCCATCATAAGAGTCCTCTCACTGTACAATTATAAGAGTCTTCATTACACTATCACATGAGCCTAAAAGCTCTTTCCAAAGTAATTAGATACAAATAGATTATAAATTCTACTAAGTGCTTTGAGCTGCAGTTTCTTGTCTTAGTCAAATTATTTTATCAACAATGTGCCCTTCATTATCAACACCTAATATATTCCTAAATGGCCCAACAAAAGGCATAGCAGCATAAGTTGATATACCAGGATTCAATGGAAAGGTACTGATAACATGCAACATATAAAAAACACATTAAATGTTTTCCAAAATTACGTATTTAGTCCTGTCATTGAAAATATGATACCCATACTGATAAGTACATTAAACAAATATGCTACTGCTGTACAAACATATATGTATCTGCAGCCTTGCAATTGATCACATTTTCACTACTGTATCTATAGCAGTGGTTCTCAACTGGGGGTGATTTTGCTCCCCCAAAATAACATTTGGCACTATCTGGAGAAATTTTTGTTTGCCACAACTGATGGGGAGGTATCTGAATGGCATCTTAGTCAGTAGAGGCCAAGTATATTGCTAAACACCCTACAATACACAGGACAGCTCCCAAAATCAAGAATTATTCAGTCTAAAATGTTGAGAAACCCTGAGGTAAAAAAAATCACAGAGTTGCAGGTAATGTGAAGCTAGAGACCTCCATATTTTCTTTCACTACCATAATGCTGTGCTGGTTTCAATCTCTTATGTACCCCCATAAAAGACTATATTCTTTTAATCCAGTCTTGTAGGAGAAGATCTATTGTGGGTAGGACCTTTTGATTAGATTGTTTTCATGGAGATGTGACCCTACCCATTCAAGGTGGGTTAATCCTTTGTGGGAGTCCTTTAAGACAGCTCAAAGAGAGACAGCACTCAGAGAAGCTAAAAGAGACATTTTGGAGAGAAGTTAATATATGTAATCCTGTGTTTGCTCCTGGGAGAAGCTAAGACAGAAGTGAAGACAAAAGCCCAGAGATATTCTGGAGAAAGTCATTTTGAAACTAGAACTCAGGAGAAGGACAAGCAGATGTCACCATGTGCCTTCCCATGTGACAGAGAGGAACTCTGGATGCCATCAGCCTTTCCTCGGAGAAGGTATCTTCCTCTTGATGCCTTTATTTGGACATTTTCATGGCTGTAGAACTGTAAATTTGCAACCTAATAAAGCCCCATTGTAAAAGCCAACCTGTGCTTGCTTTGGTGACACATATACTAAAATTGGAATGATACAGAGAAGGTTAGCACAGCCCCTGTGCAAGGATGACACGCAAATATGTGAAGCATTGAAATGGGGACAAAACCTAAATGAAAAATAGGGTGGGATGGGGAGGTGATTTGGGTGTTCTTTTTTTATTTTTATTTTTTATTCTGATTCTGATTCTTTCTAGTGTAAGGAATGTGTTCAAAAATAGATTGCGGTGATGAATGCACAACTATAAGATGGTACTGTGAACAGTTGATTGCACACCATGGATGACTGTATGGTATGTGAATATATCTCAATAAAACTGAATTTTTTTAAAAAAGCCAACCCATTTCTGGTATATTGGATTTTGGTAGCTTTAGCAATGGGAATAAATGCCATTCAGAGACATTGTTGCTTATGAAATTGAAAAAGAAAAAGAAACTGTAGATAATGGCACTAACAATAAATACTTGGGTGAATAGTTACTATTTCAAAATATATGGGAAGATAAAGAGATGAAAGGATAATATTTTCCAAAATGGTCCCTGTTGCATCAAGCAAACCTCCCCAAAAGACCGAGAAAGTTGCATTTCAAAAGAAGTGGTTTGGCAACCAAAACACTTCAACCTTAGAGAAACAATTAAAGGTTAGGAATTATTTTCCTTTTTTCTGAGTCTTTGCTATAATGAACACTTTATTTTTTCAATTTGAATGGACAAGGGCTAAGCTAGATTTTGCTACTGTCATAAAAATGAATAAAGGAAAAACAATACCAAAGGCCAGTGAGATTACTTACCTAGATTTAACAACCTACATACTTTTCAAATACTCCTTTTTTTTTAACTTACAGTGAAGATTATGGATATTTTTCTCTCAGTGTATCCAATAATTTCTAAAACACTCTCATCTAGCTATTATAAAAATATTTAAAATAGTTTAGAGCAAACTGAAAAACAGTAATATAGCTGAGATTTTTCCCACAAAAATGACTTTCACATATTTTGAACCCATTTTTACAGTAGTGAAAGGTTAAAATATTCAACTTCTCTTTTGTGATGGGTGGAAAATTTTTATATAGCAGACACAGGAATGCAACTGTTTTTAAAATATGCTGGTTCTCTTTTTGCTTTCCATTTTTCCATTTTCATTTTCTTCCTCTGTGCCAGTTTGAATGTATTGTGTCCCCCAAATGCCATTATCTTTGTGGTCTTGTGTGGGGCAGACGTTTTGGTGATGGTTGGATTTGCTTGGAATGTGCCCTACCCAGCTGTGGGTAATGATTCCGATGGGATGTTCCCATGGAGGCGTGGCCCCACCCATTCGGGGTGGGCCTTGATCAGTGGAGCCGCATAAATGAGCTGACTCAGAGAGAGGGAACTTAGTGCAGCTGTGAGTGATGTTTTGAAGAGGAGCAAGCTTGCTAGAGAGGAACGTCCTGGGAGAAAGCCGGTTTGAGGCCGGAGCTTTGGAGCAGACACCAGCTGCCTCCCTAGCTAGCAGAGGTTTTCCAGACGCCATTGGCCATCCTCCGGTGAAGGTACCCGATTGCTGATGTGTTGCCTTGGACGCTTTGTGGCCTTAAGACTGTAACTGTGTAGTGAAATAAACCCCCGTTTTATAAAAGCCTATCCATCTCTGGTGTTTTGCATTCTGCAGCATTAGCAAACTAGGACATCCTCTAATCCTCTCAAAAATTTCCTCCCTTCCTTTCTTTCTTCTTTCATTTCTTCCTTTCCTCTTCCTCCCCTTTCTTTCCATTCTTTCCTTCCTTTCTTCCTTCCTTCCTTATTCCTTCCTCCTTTCCTTCCATCCTCTCTGCCTTCCCTCTCTGACTCTCCCTGTCTCTTCGACTCTTCCTTCCATTCTTTAAGAAATCTTTACCAAGCATTCCTAGTCATTCCCTACACATATATAGGGAAGCATTTTCCAGTCATTCCTAAAGAATGTGTGGTAGTGAGGATACGAGATTAAATGGATTCCCTTCATGAAATGAGTCCAATGCTGGATAGTTCATCGTGCTTCATCAGCTGTTGCCATGAGGCACCATTCAACTAAGTGTCTGTGTCTAGAATCTCCTTCAGATTGACTGCAGAAAGGAAAAACAAATAAATAATGCTTCTGGTGAGTGATGTACGGGGGGACACTTTCCAGGAAATGGGTTTACAGAGTGGTAGCTCTGAATATGAATCTGAAAATATGACCCAATTGTCCCCACCCTGGTTATCACCTTTACCTGCACTATGACCGTCCCATGTCACAATGGCCCGAGAAGTCAAGGCCGCATGGAGACTATGGAATGCCCCCAAATGCTTTTCAAAGCTGGCTCTTCTCATTGACCAACTAGACTATTTATTCCCTTAAGTCATTCATTCTAGAATAGCCCATCATCCTCCACAGAAAATAACCTCTGCTGATGTGACTCCAGTCTATCAGATGTGCGCCCCAGTGTGGGATGGAATTTGCCTCCATCTCACCCAATTCTATGAAGATTATTTACACAAATGGATACACAGGCTAAAATATCATCTAACTCCTCTCACGAGAAATAGCCAACTTGGATTGAACTCAGGTTTGCGCAGTATAGCTATTTCCAAGTTAGTTTCCTAAGCATATCAGGGAAGATAGCCTAGTTCACTAGGAACAGAAGTATGGAATTCAAAAGTTAAATATGAAACAGAATTGTAGTGCTGGAAACCTACGACAGTGTAGAAGGAGTTGCAGTTTACTTATCAAGTCTTGCTTTAATTTTCCCCTTCCCTCTGTTCCCATGAATCCCAAACTCCATCTTCTGAGATTTTATTCAAATTCTGCAAAGGTGATGTTCTATCTTATGGTATCAGGTCTAATAAATTTGGTTTTGCTTGGTCGAAGGTTTTCTTTTGTTAGTGGGGAAGAGGTAGAGGAGAGTATTCACTTTGAACAGGATAAGTACTTATTTGACCACATTGATTTTGGCAGGCCTAGAAGGTACCCCAGCAGATATTACCAAATATCATTTGGAAATATTGATCCTTCACAAAGATAATTTTAACTTTAGCAAAAATTCAGAAAATAATAGCTAATGATTACTGGGGACTTACTATCAGCCAAGCATTGTTCTTAGTGATCTCCATGCAATATTCAAAACACCCTTTGAAATAGGTATTCTTATCCCTGCTTTATAGATGAGGAAATTGAGGCACAGAGAAGTTAAAACCCTCCCCTTGATTAAAGAGACAGAAACCTTGAACAAAGCAAATTAAGAATTCTAACAACTCAACTATGCTGTCCCTTTGTGAATAATTTTTTTGACATTCATTAAAACAATCTATTTTCTCATACATAATATTTGCATTAGTCAGGGATCTCTAGGAAAACCAAACCAACAGGATATCTGCGGGACACTGTTATCGAGTTCTGACTTGGCGGGCCTGGGCCAGGGGAACTGATCAGCCCCTAGGAAAGGTAGTGGGGCACGGGTAGTTGCGCCCTCCACGGCCCCCCGGGCCTGAGAAAGTGGAGCTGAATGCAGGCCCCATTTCCTCACCCAAAATATACCAAATGTTAGGAGAGGCTTGCCGGAGGGAACCGCCTTTTCCCTACCCCCTTTTCTTGCCCGGACACTCCCCGTTGCCAGCGCAACTCCCATCACCACCGGTGCGCATACATTGTTGCCGGACACCGTTACGGGAGCAACTCTCGCCCCTTTTCAATCAACCTCCGCGCCCTCTCAGAACCAATCCAAGCCTTTAACCCCTACAGCTACCCCGCCCTCTAAACGGCCCAATATAAGCTTGTACTCTCCCCTAATAAACTCTCTCTTGGTTTTTCATCACCCAAAAAGAAACGTGTCCCGCCTGTTCCTTTCTCGCCGCCCTCCATACTTGCATGCCTCCCGCCGGGGACCTGGCCAAGTCCCCTGCCTCGCCCTCGCCTCCGGGAAAGAGCCCCCGCCGCCGGTACCCTCGGAGCAATCCTGGGAGCCTGGGATTTGGCAACCGGCCGCCACCCTCCCCCAGACGAATCAACTGCGACCGCAGATATCTATACCTATAAATATATATCTATATCATAATGTAAATAATATGGTTTTTTTTTTTGATAGAAATTGGCTCACATGACTGTGGGGATGGGCACATCCAAATTCCACAGGGCAGACCACAAGCTGGGAACTCCTATTAAGGTTTTCAATGAATTCTCCAGGAGAAGCTGGCTGGCTGATGGAGAGATGGAAATTCTTCCTTCTGAATGCTGAAATCATCACTTCTTTTAAGGCCTTCAGATTATTGGATGAGACATCTCATTGTTGAAGGCAATCTCCTCAGTTTATTGTAGATATAATCATTAATTGATGCAATCAACTTTACTGATGATTTAAATGAATGAAATATCCAGTGCTCGCTTGACCAAATGACTGGACATCATAACCTTGAAAAGTTGACAAGTGAACTAAACTATCACAATATTTATCTCAGTATTTGATTACTGGCACCAAAATATTGCAGTAGTAGTATGTTTATTTGTTATACTCAGAGACATTTAAAATTGATTTTAATAATTTATTTCTACAAATACAGTTTAAGTGCTGAAGATGTTGATATTCACATTTGCTCTGCTACAATTCAAAGATTCATTTAAGCATCTTTTTTTTTTTTCTTTGACTTCCAGTGGGTTCTTTTTTTTTTTTTATTAAATTCAGTTTTATTGAAATACATTCACACACCATACAATCATCCATGATATACAATCCACTGTCCACAGTATGATAACATAGTTATGCGTTCATCACCATAATCTATCTCTGAACATTTTCCTTACATCAGAAAGAACCAGAACAAGAATAAAAAATAAAAGTGAAAAAAAAACACCCAAATCATCCCCCCATCCCACCCCATTTGTCCTTTAGTTTTTATCCCCATTCCTCCACTCATCCATACACTAGATAAAGGGGGTGTGATCCACAAGGTCTTCACAATCACACTGTCACCCCTTGTAATCTACATTATTATGTAATTGTTTTCAGGAGTCCAGACTGCTGGGTTGGAGTTTGGTAGTTTCAGGTATTTACTTCTAGCTATTCCATTACATTAAAGCCTAAGAGGTGTTATCTATATAGTGCATAAGAATGTCCACCAGAGTGACCTCTCGACCCCATTTGGAATCTCTCAGCCACTGAAACTATTTCGTCTCATTATGCATCCCCCTTTTGGTCAAGAAGATACTCTCAGTCCGAAGATGCCAGGTCCACATTCATCCCCGGGAGTCATACTCTGCATTGCCAGGGAGATTTACATCCCTGGGAGTCGGGTCCCACGTAGGGGGAAGGGCAGCGAGTTCACCTGTCGAGATGGCTCAGTTAGAGAGAGAGGGCCACATCTGAGCAACAAAGAGGTACTCAGGGGGAGACTCCTAGGCACCATTACATACACCTTTAGACTCTCCTTTGTGGTAATGAGCTTCATAAGGGCAAGTCCCATGCTCGAGGACTCAGCACATCAAACCACCAGTCCCAATGTTTGTGATAACATCAACACCAGCCCAGGTGAGGATGTCCAACACATCTGCACCTTCCCCCAGATCCTTGGGTACAATTCAAAGATGCATTTAAGCATCTTTTTAAAAAACTTACATTTAATCTGTTTAGCTCCAAATGCAGAAAGGAAAAAAAAAAAGGTCAGTTTATGTCTATCATTGTGCAGCTTAAAACTGGCAGACGTGGAATGGACAGTTAGTAATTTTTTCACACTTAAACACATGCAGTTTCCAGCAATAGAAAGTATCTATTCCTTTAAACATTTTGGACAGTATATATTTCTACCAATGTCATCACTTTTTCAGGATTTGTGGATCAAAAAAAAAAAAAGCACATCAGTTAATAGGAGAAGAAAGCTAAAAAAAATGTAAAAAAAATCATTCTGGTCATTAAGTGGCTGACTTTTGTGAGATTTCTCTGTAAATCCCATCAACTGTTTCTCACAACTTGCTCTCTAACTTGCTTTCTATATTCAGGGGCTTTCACTGCCATGCTTTTAACATCTGATTATAATTCTGTTCACTCAAAAGTGTGGCCTGTGAATCAGCCGCAGGAATCTCACCTGGAGATCTTGCTAGAACTAAGGGAGATTGCTAGAATTGCTGAAACTGGAGGCCCACCCCAGACTGATTGAATGAGAAACAGGTCCCCAGCTACTCACACGCACGTTAAAGTTTTGAGAAGCACAGCCTTAGGCATAAATATAGGGGAAAATCTTGACCCTTGAAATATTTGAAGAGTCTGTATTTTTATCCATCACCTGGCATTAAGCAACAGTAATTTTATGCAGTAACATTACTTTAGAAAAAAGTCATTTAGGTAGCAATAATAGAGAGTAAGTTACTCTCTGTATTAAGAGCAGAATTTATTTTATTGATAAACTTATACAAAATAGCTCCACCCAATAATGTCCCCAGTTCTTGCATTTTATTAACCCACTGAACATAAACTTATTTTATCTCTTCCATTCATTATAGAAACATTGTTTTGTATCCCTATTAAGTTTGACATTTGAATTTAAAATGTCAATAAATTCAGAGAAAAGAACCTTTGAGCAATCAGAACATGTCCTTCATTTTATTTAAAAGTAATGAGAATATTGTCACTCTGAGCTTCTGTTAACGTTTTGTAAAACAACAAATAAGACACTTTAAGAGCAATTGTACACTGGAAAAGAAAAGTTTTACCTTATGGCAACCACATAATGCTCATAAAAACCAGTAGTGCAAATATTTTTGTAGTTCTGAGTAAACTAAGTGGCAGATGCTAAGCATATACAGATATAATCTTTGAAAAGCAAATGGATTAATGTAATCAAAATGCCTCAATATAGAATAATGATGAGGAACATACTAAGAGAAACATCTATCTTATAATATATAATACTGATATGATAGTCACTAAAATCTATTTTCCAACATCTTCGTGGAAATTGGTTTAGTGGCCTTTTCTTTTACCTGGCATAGACTTTTGCCATTCCTTTGTGTCAATACTGATCAAAATTAGCATTCTCATGTGTTTGCTTGCTTTCGGTGATTGCCTGATCCCTTTCACAATTTTAAAAGAGAATTAGACTAACGTAACTCCAAGCCAATATTTTTTCACTAACCTTCGTCAAACTCTTTCTAAATTCTAAATGTTTTTATAGTTTTATATTCAAATGGATTATTTCCCACCTTCTGATTTTAGTGAACATTGCAAACAACTTGGTGTTGAGACTACTTATAATTACAATGCTTAATAGTATTTTGCACTAATGTCCTTTCAACTGAAGAGTTTGAGATAATTTAACCATCAAGGAAACCTCAAGTCAGAGACCCCCTCACTAGGATCAAGGGAAAGCTGAAGAATTATATCCGCAAGCAATTGAAGGAAAATTTAAGTTAGGAAAAATAAATTCCTAACCTTTTGAGAGAGTTCACACCCACTACCTCTACTGTCTGATTACTGATGCCCAAATCCACAGGTAATCAGGCCCATCTGGTGTTTTGTCCAAGAATGACACACACTTGTGTTTAAGAAAGTCACATTGCTCTAACTGAAGATAGAGACACCAATTAAACATGGCCTGTTTACAGGATTAAGATACTGTTTGATTCACAATGCCATACTTCATTCTAAATATTTTAAGTTAAATATCATTTGATTCCAATGAAAGTCAAAAAAGGTTTCATATATGAAATGAAATAATGCAGGGTTTTTTGTTGTTGTTGATTTTAAGTTAAATCTGTTTGGCTCTGGTTATGCTAAACTTGGAGACAATACAAACTAAATATATATAAAATAAAATTCACCCTAACATCATACCAAGAAATAATCACTGAACATATTTATCTGAATTTACATAGTACATATGCATTTACACACTTTAATATGTATACAATTTAATGTAAATTGATATAGTCTTTATTGTTTTAAGCCTAGTTTTCCCTTCCTTAATACATTGATAAGAGAATACAAGGATGATAATATTCACATCCTTCTCCATTCATCAACTCTCTTCTTTCCTTTTCATGTAGTTTGGGGTCCATCATATATTCCTCATGAAATCAAGTCTTTCAAGTACTATGTGGTGGGCTGATGAGGGCCCCCAAAGACATCAGATCCTAACCTGAAAACTAAAACTGTTACCTTAAGTGGTAAAGGGGGTCTTTGCAGAAGATATCAAGATAAGATCTTGAGATATGAACATTATCCTGGGTTATCTAGTTATGCCCTGAATGCATCACATGAATCCTTATAGGAGGGGTGCTCAGGGAAAAGGCACACACATAAAGGAAAAGACAGTGTGAAGTTTAAGCTGAGATTGAAGTGTTGCAGTCAAAAGCCAAGGAATGCTGGCAGTCACCAGAAGCTCCAACAGGCAATGAAAGGTTCTCCCACAGAGCCTCTAGAGGGAGTGTGGCCCTACGGACATCTTGATTTTGGCTCAGTGAAACTGATTTTGGATTTCTAAACCACAAAACTGCAAGATAATAACTGTGTATTGTTTTAAGACACCAAGTTTGTGGTAATTTGTTACAGCAGCCACAGGAAACAAATGCACACTCCTCAACATCCCCTCGCCCCATTTTATTCCACCATCATATCATTCAAAACACAGTCTTAAATGTTCCAACAACCTACATCCTACATGCAGGCCCCTAAGTAGCTGAATAATGCTGGAGAAAGCTGCTGAAGGACCGTTGTTATCACCACAAAACTGTGTTCCCAACCACAATAAGCCCACGATATTTCACGGCCACATCATTTTTCTACCGAACCTTTGCCCTTGCAATGCTAAAGTGCCTTCAATCTTTAAAACTACTCTTGTTTTACATTACTTTTTTCACATTACTTATTATTCCATGCTGAAGCCAAAACATTTGGGGTAAAGTAGCATACAGGCTTTAATTCCTTACTTCCCATTTACTCCTCTTCATGTATTAATCTTACTTTTATTTCATTGAAATTTCTACTCAAAATTTTACCAATGACATCCATGACGTTAAATCTGAAGACAATATAAAATTTTCTCAATGATGTGGAAATAATTTCTCATAAATTTTGAACATCTTTAATTAAAATATGAATAAATTACAGTTGACCCACAGACAATATGTGGTTTCCCTAACTGTTTTTGTTCTTTGGGAAATTTATGATGATTTGAATATATCAATGTATTTGCCTTGGGGAATTCTATATACTATATTTGATATTTTATATTATTTAGAGAGAAAAGATGAAGAATAAATCTATTATCTATTTTGCATCAGTTTAAAATAGAGACATTTATGCTTAATTTCTATCTATTACGCTTTGTGTTGCCACATAAAGTTAAGTTCCTTAAGCCTTTTAACTAACAAGGGGCAAAGAAACTTCCTGTAATGAAAACTTGTACTTTTAAATTATTCAAAGAACTTAATGTCTTAAACCTTGAGATTACTAATATTTGTTTTAAGGAAATTTGTTGATCAGAATGTTTATTTAACTCCAATTTTTTTTTCACTTAACATTATTGCGATGTAGGTGATAGGAGGCAGATTTTACATACTGTCCGTGGAATAAATTAACCTTCTAACTATGAGTTAAGAGATCTAAGTACAAATAATCCAATGCATATAAAATAATTAACAGATACTCTTAAAATTAGGGAAAAATATATTTCTTTTGAAATGTATTATTTTATAAATAATAAGTAAATCTATCAGATTACTTAAAAAACAGCATGCACACACTTCAGATTTCCACACATTCTTCCTTGGTTGCTCTTGACAAAAGGACTGACATCATCTATAGAGTTTGTGCCAGTTTGGATATATTACACCCCACCCTACCCCCACAAAAAAAGCCATGATCTTTTAATCCAGTTTCATGGGATGTTGGGATTAGGTTGTTTTCGTGGAGATGTGACCCACCCAACTGTGAGTGATACCTTTGGTTAGTGGTGACCTCTGACTGAATATTTCCATGAACTGTGATCCTGCCCATTCAGTGTGGGCCGTAATTCATTCCCTGTAGTCTTACAAACAGCTCACAAACAGAGAGCCTTCAGAGCTGCAGCTTAGAAACACATTTTGAAAACGGCCATTGAAGGCTGATGCTGACATTTTGGAGAACGTCATTTTGAAATGCAATCTGGGAGGAGGGAGACGCCAGCCATGTGCCTTCCCAGCTAACAGAGGTTTTCTGGATGCCAATGGCTTTTCTCCAGTGAAGGTACCCTATTGTTCATACCTTACTTTGGACACTTTATGGCCTTAAGACTGTAACCCTGTAACCAAATAAACCCCCTTTATAAAAGCCAATCCATTTCTGATATTTTTCATAATGGCAGCATTAGCAAACTGGAACAGATTTAATGAAATATTGTTAATCCAGAGCTTACTAAAATAATGAAGTCAACTACCAACACTTTCCTTCAAGTAGACAGTTGGAGGAGTTTGAAAGGAGATTGAATTTTAAGGAGTTAAAAAAGGACATGCTAAGATGATCTTTGGTGTGTTTTTTTTAGAGTGAAGTTATCTGTTAGGGTTGGATTTTTGGAAATGGAGAGATAATTTCTGATTGGCTTTCAAGTACATTTGGCAGTATTTTATAGACTCACTATCTACTAGTAATAAGTGGGGATTTTCCAGACTAAAGTGGTATGGGGTTTTCTAATTCAACTGAAAAAAATATCTGGTATCAAAGGCTTACATAAGCAGTTCCACACTCTAATATCTCATCCTTCTATTTTCCTCTTATGTCTCAAGTCAACATTATTCACACTTCTTTGCCTACATCCACTCATTTTTCCAATTTCCAAATTTTGGAACTCCTTGGTGCTAAATCATGTTTTTTTATTCCCTCACTGTTCATTTCCTAATGCTGCCATTATGCAAAATAATAGAAATGGTTAGGCTTTTATAAAGGGGGTTTATTTGGTTACAAATTTAGATTTCTAAGGCCATAAATGTGTCCAAACTAAGGCATCAACAAGAAGATACCGTCACTGAAGAACAGCCGATAACATCTGGAACACCTCTGTCAGCTGGGAAGGCTTGTGGCTGGCATTTGCTGGTCCTTTGTTCCCATCTTGCATTTTAAAATGGCATTATCCAGAATGTCTCTAGGTCTTTCAGCTTCTCTGGAGCAAACACTGGTCTTCATCTCTTAGCTTAGCATCTCCAAATGTCCTTCTATTTACATCTCTAAGCAACTCTAAGCATCTCTGTCAGCTTCCAATTGTATTATGTCTGTGTGTTCTGGCTTACCATATCCTGGGATGTTTTTGTCCTGTCTGCTCTCTGTGTGACCATCCTTTAAAGAACTCCAGTGATCTAATTAAGACCCAACCTGAATTGGTGGGGTCCACACCTCCATGGAAATAATTCAATCAGAGGTTCCACCCTAATCAACAGACTAATCCTTCTGCCCCCACAAGACTGCATTAAAGGATTTTTTGTGGGACATCATATATCCAAACCAGAACATTCATTCAATTATCCCAACCTCAGAGAACTGATTCACTGTCATTGCTTTAAATAAAATTCATGTATCTATCTCTACCTAAGTACCCTCCTCTGATATCCAACTACAACTACCTTGTGACAACATCCTATCAGGTGTATACCAAACGTACAGCTCAGCTCTTGGTCAAAACTCACATAAGAGCCTCCTGCAGTCCCTCTCAGTTGAGTAAATGTCATACCATTCATCCTGTGGCTCAAGCCAGATGAGAAGGTGAGTGAGTGATGCTGATCATTCTCTATCAACGGTGGCCACACCCAAGGCATCCCTAGCTTTTCATTTGTTGTAGATCAATTAAAGTATGTTAATGTCTTAGACACTTTTATCTTCAAAAGTGTGCTGTGTGAATTATAAAGTCACTCTTCCTATCCTGCATGTTGTATGTTTGAAAGAGTAAGTTTCTCAGAACTTTATCTAGAGTAATTCCTGATTTGAAACATCAACCAGAATCTAATATCTCTTTCCACAGCTACTATAAAAGCCATCTAATCAGTGTCACTCCTTTTTTTGCTCCCACCAGGCTTCTCTTGGCACAATGGTCATATGTGAATTTAATTATAATTTAAGAAAACAAATGGTATGATATCACAATCCCACTTAGACCTTTAAAAGTCTTACCTTTGCACTTAGAAAAGATAATCTTAAGTCCTTACTATGTTGTAAAAAGCCTCACCTGGCCCTTAATTGAGAATGTCAATTCTGCTCTGTGCTGGTTTGAATCTGTTATGTACCCCAGAAAAGACTATATTCTCTTAATCCATTCTTGTGGGGCCAGACCTACTGTGGGTGGGACTTTTTGATTAGGCTCTTCCAATTGAAATATGAGCCAGCCATTCAAGGTAGGTCTTAATCCTTCACTGGAGTCCTTTATGAGAGGACAAAAGGTAGAGACATTATGGAAAGAGCTTAGAGAGAAATGCCCAGAGACATTTGGAGATAGCCATTGAAATCAGAACCAAAAGAGGAGGACCAGCAGGCATCACCATATGCTTCCCATGTGACAGAGGAACTCCAAATGCCAGCAGCCTTTCCTCAGAGATGGTGTGTTCCTCTTGATGCCTTAATTTGGATATTTTCATAGACTTAGAACTGTAAATTTGTGACCTTACAAAACCCCATTGAAAAAGCCAACCCATTTCTGGTATACTGCATTCCAGCAGCTTTAGCAAACCAAAGCATGCCCCAATTTTCAGATTTCCTAAGTTAGGAGAGTTAAAAACCCTTCATTGTCTGCAGAATGCATTGTTCTAGCCCTAGATCTATGTGTTTAGTTGGCATTATATCCTCAAGATTATAGGAGGAAATTGATTAGGGATCTGTGTCATTTGCATGTAACTGTAAGCCTTCCCTGAGTGCCTATTTTTCAGGGCAGAGAGCCCACTGCTCTATTATTATTCCTTTTTAGAGAGTAGGCTACAGATCAACCTTGTAGGCTGGGGCTAAAAGAGAAGTCTCAATATCTGTCTTTAGAAGCCAGCAACTGTCTTCAAAAGACAGACCCTGGAGATCAAGGTTTACAAGAGAATTGGCCATTAGCCTTTCCTTCCAGCCCCTGCCAAGCTATTGAAGCCACTGGTCCTTTGCAATGATGCATTAATATGTTGGCTTTCCCACTTGAGGAAAAAGGATGCCCCATTCCAGCTCGTTTATGTGACTACAGGGAACTCCTGAGTGACTTTTGTATCTTTTTTTCTCATTTCAGAAAATGAATAATAAAATTTTTACAACTTACAAAGGCTTCACTCTCAAGCCATAAACCTTTTCTTAATTTTCATTATGGCTTCATTAACCTTTATAGCTTTTTTTTCTTTAGCCTATTTTAGCCAGATAATCTGATGTTTAAACTGCAATAACACAATTTGTGAGAGACTAAAGTGCATGAATAAATAATACTATATAACTGTCTTTGAATAATTAAACAAACTGATATAGTCCTTTATATAAGAATAGCCCTTCATATAAGTCAACATAAAAATTAACAACTGATAATAATGTCACAAAATGATGAAAAATTTTATTGTAGTTTATTTAATATTTATTTGAAATATGTAGATAGTTATTCACAGAGTTGAGCCAATTTTAAAATATCTTATTCTGTTTTAACAGAAAGCAAATATATATTAAATTTGCAACAGCAATACTTTTTAATATTTGAAAAGTATTGGAAGCATAACAAACTCTTTCAAAACCAACAAGTTGCTAAGCACTTTCAGAAGAGATGAAGCCTGGAATGGCCATTCAACTGTAAGCTTTCCAACAGGGTTCTTAGGCCTTTTACAAATATTGTATCAGTGTTTTCAATTAATTTATTTTTTTACTTTTAAATGAATTGGTACATATGAGCACTAATTTAATTTATTTTTAGAATTTTTTTTTTTAGATTTAGGAAAAAATTGAGCAGATAACCCCTCATTCCACCCCATCCCCTACATACACACGTAAACACATTAACATCTTGTGTTAGTGTGGTACATCTGTTACCACTAATAAAACAATATTATTTTGCAATAAAAAACTAATAAAACTAATAAGACAATATTAGTATTAAATAAATCCCAAAGTTTACATTAAATAAATCCCAAAGTTTACATTAAATATCACTCTTTGTGTTGTTGTATTTTATGTCCTTTGACAAATTCATAATATCTGCATCAGTCATTATAATATCCAGTATAATACAGAATAGTTTCACCATCTAATAACCCCCCATGTGTCCCCTTTACATCCCACCATCCTGAACCCCTAGGAAAAAAACTGAAACTTTTTACTTCTCTGTAGTTTTGCATTTTCCAGAATGTTGTATAGTTGGAATCACAGATTATATGACCTTTTCAGAGTTGCTTCTTTCACTTAGCAATGTACATTTAAGGTTTTTCCATATCTATACATGGTTTAATGGCTCATTTCTTGCAATCACTGTATGGGAGTACCACAATTTGCCATTTTCTGGTAATTATGAATAAAACTGCTGTAAACATTCATGTGCAGCTCTTTGTGTGGACCTAAATGTTTGATTCTTTGGGATAAACATGTAGAAGTATGATTCCTGAATCACATGATAAGACTACATTTACTTTTGTAAGAAGCTGCCCAAACGTTTTCCAAAGTGGCTGTACAATTTTGCATTCTGACCAGGAAGGAATGAAAATTCTTATAGCTCCAAATTCTCACCAGCATTTTATAGTGCCTGTTTATTTTGGATTTTAGTCATTCCAATAGTTTTGTAGTGGTATCTCATTGCTGTTTTAATTTACATTCTTAGATAAAACGATTTGAGCATCTTTTCAAATGATTATTCGCATCTGTGTATCATCTTTAGTGAGTTGTGTGTTCACCTCTTTTGTCCATTTTTAATTGGGTTGCTTGATTTCTCACCATTGAGTTTTTTTTCAATTTTTTTATTGAGACCTATTCACATACCATACAATCATACAAAATGTACAATTAGTTGTTCACAGTATCATTGTATAGTTGTGTATTCATCACCACAATCAATGTTTAAACATTTTCATTACTCCGAAAAAAAAAGAACACCCAAAACATCCCATTCCCCCATCCCCTCATAACTCATCTAATTTTTGTCCCTATTTTTCTATTCATCTGTTCATACACTGGATAAAGGAAGTGTGAGCCACAAGGTTTTCACAGTCACACAGTCACACCATGTAAACTATATTTATACAATCATCTTCAAGAATCAAGGCTACTGGGTTGCAGTTAAACAGTTGCAGATTTTTCCTTCTAGCTATTCCAGTACACTGAAAACTACAAAGGGATATCTATATCCCACATAAGAATAACCTCCAGAATATTTCGACTCTATTTGAAATCTTTTAGCCACGGAACACTCCTGGTCTCATCTGATCACCATCGAATTTTCAAAGCTTTTTTTATATGTTGATTACAATTCCTTTATCACATACATGTTTTGCAAATGTTTTCTCCTAGTATGTTGCTTTTTTTTTCATTCTTTTAAAAGTGTCTTTTGAAGAAGAAAAGCATTTAATAATAATAAGGTCCAACTTTTTTTTTTTCTTTTATGGATCATGCTTTTGGTGTTGTATCTGAAAACCCATCACCAAAATCAACATTTTCTCCTATGTTATCTTCAAGAACATTTGTAGTTCTGCATTTTACATTTAGGTCTATGATCCACTTGAGTTAGTTTTTGTGAAAAGTATAAGATCTGTGTCTACATTTACTTTTTGCATATGGATGTCAACTTTTTATTGCACCTTTTATTGAAATGTCTTGGCTTCTTTGCCCCAGTTGACTATATTCTTGGTGGATCCATTTCTGGGTCATCTATTGTGTTCCATTGATCTCTTTGTCTATTATTTCATCAATGTGCTGTCTTGAATATTGTACGTTTATAGTAAGTCTTGAAATCCGATACTGAGTCCTCTGACATTTTTCTTCTCCTTCAATATCTATGTCACTTATTCTCAGTCTTTCCACTTTCCCTATAAGTTTTAGAATTGGTTCATTGATAGCCACAAAATAATGTCCTGGAATTTTGAGTGGTATTGCATTGAATAGAGCAAGTTGGGTAGAATTAATATCTTAATATTTTGTCTTCTTATCTAAGAACATGGTTTCTTTAAAGATTTCTTTCTTCAGAATTTTTTAGTTTTCCTTGTATAGACCCCATGCATATTTTGTAAATTTATACCCAAGTGTTTCAGTTTTTTGTGCTAATGTAAATGTATTATGTTTTTAATTTTAAATTCCAATTACTCATTGCTGGTGTATGAGAAAACAATAGACTTTTGTATATTAACCTTGTATCATGCAATCTTTCTGTGATTGCTGGTACATTCCAGAAATTTTTTGTCAAATCTTTGGGATTTTCCGCATAGACAATCATGTCATCTGAGGAAAAAAAGGCAGCTTTATTTCTTCCTTTCCACTCCGTATACCTTTTATTTCCTTTTCTTATTTAATGCATTAGCTAGGGGTGGTGAGAGGAGGCATCCTTGTCTTGTTCCTGATCTTAGGGGGAAAGCATCTAGTTTTTCACCTTTAAGTGTGTTGTTAACACTGGATTTTATATAGAAGATCTTTATCAAATTGAGGAAATTCCCTTCTATTCCTAGTTGTCTGAGTTTTTATCATGAATTGGTAAAATGCCACATGCTTTTTCTGTGTGAACAGATATGATCCTATGATTTTTCTTCTTTAGCCTGTTGATGTGGTGGATTACATTAATTGATTTTTGAATATTGAACCAGACTTGCACATCTGGAATAATTCCCATCTAGTTGTACTGTATAATTATTTTATATATCATTGTATTTGGTTTGTTAATATTTTGCTGAGGATTTTTGCATTTATGTTCCTGAGATTTATGTGTTTTTATCTTTCCTCTTTTGTAATGTCTTTATCTAGTTTTGTTATTAGGGTAATGCTGGCTTTCTGGAATGAGTTAGGAAATATTCCCTTTTCTTCCATTTCCTGGAAGAGATTATAGAGAATTGGTATCATTTCTTCATTAAATGTATGGTAGAATTCACTATTGAAATCATCATGGTCTGGTGCTTACTTTTTTGGAAGATTATTAATTATTAACTCAATTGCTTTAAAAAACATCAGTCTATCCATATTACCTATTTCTTCTTGTGTGAATTTTGGAACTCTCATTTTTCAAGAAATTGCTCCATTTCATCCAATTTATCAAATTTGTGGAAATATGTGTGATAGTATTTCTTATTGTCATTTATATGTCCAGGAGATCACTAATGACCTTCCTTTCATTTCTGATGTTGGTAATTTGTGTCTTCTTTCTTTTCTTTTTGGTTAGCCTGGGTATAGTTTATCAATTCTGTTTTCTATTCAAAGAATAAGCTTTGCTTTTGTTTATTTTCTCTTTTCTTTCTCTGTTTTTTATTTTCCTACTTTTTGCTCTAATTTTTATTTTATTTTTTATTTCTTTCATTAGGCTAAAATTACTCTTTTTTTCTCTAGTGTTCTAAGAAGAATGCTTAGATTATTTTTTCTGGATATTTATGTTATTCTAATATGTGCATTCAATCTGACAAGTTTTCCTCTAAGCACAGTATTTTCATTTTCATTTAGTTCAAATTTTTTTTTAATTTCTCTTGAGACTCCTTTGACCCATGTGTTGATTACAAATGTGTTGTTTTATCAACAATTATTTTGGGATTATCTTATTATGTATCTGTTATTGATTTCTATTTTACTTCTACTGATTATATCAACTTTATAGGTTAGCAGTAGCAATAACTTAAATATAAAGTTTATTTGATTTTTATATAATTATTCTTATTGATAGCTTATTTTACAGAATAGCAAGTAGCTCTGTTGGCAATTTGGGTGAATATTGTCTGTGTAACTATTTCTTCCTATATTTTAGAATAACACAAGAACAAATCTTCACATTTTTGTTTTAGAACAATTTATGAGAAAATCAGTGAACATATTTTTATGGAATATATTAAAAAGTAAAATGGCAGATTGATATTTTTTAGATTGGAATAGTCCTGTTATAATTACATGATTATATGGCAAAATATGGACCTATGGTATCTCCCTCTTTGGGGTAAAATGAACATATCTCTGATACTTGACCAAGCAAGGGTGTTTTCTTACCTGTTTGTTTCTGTTTTTAGCATGAGGGCTCTGACCCTTTGAAAGTTTTGAATGTTAAAATGCAATTAAGCTCTTTAGATATATAGATTCTATCTAAAAAGCCTGAAATTTTTAAAATAATTTGTCATTTTTTATTGAGCAATAATTCATATACCTTAATATTCCTCTATATAAATGCACCATGCAGTGACTTTTTGTAAATGTATGTGGTTATGTAACCACCACCAACCATCATAAAATAGAAAGTCTATTTTTATCAATTTGAGTCAGTATCGTCCCTTATTGCCAACCCCTTCAATCACTGACCTGCTTTCTGTCACTGCAGTTTGATTTTATTAGAATTTCATGTAAGTGCAATCACAGAGTATGTAGCCTTTTGTGTCTGGTTTCCTTTCTGCAACATAATGCTTTTGAGATTTTCCATGTTGTTTCATGTATAAATATTGAAAATACTTTTTTTGATAGATTAAATTTGAATTTAGGAAAGGGACAGAAATCTAACTAGAGGCCCAGAATTGGCTAAACAGTGTCCATGTCTCAGTGCCAGTTTTCCTTGAAGACTGGCCAGTTGGTAGATTAGAGAGAGGCACAAGGATCAATGATCCTGAGTTAATGAACCTGAAGTATATTGACTTGTGATTGACCAAAAAATCATTGAGGGGATTCATCATAATATTTTTTCTTTTCTGTGTGTGTGGGTAGGGGGGGATGCTACTTATCTTTTAATATTGATGAAATTTGCTGATACATTTATCAGGCCATTTTCCTTTGTATTGAGAAAAATATTGTGTATCTTGCCAGGAAAATGTACCAGTGAGATGTGGAGTAATAGAGAGCAATCCCAGGTATGACACTGCTGATTAAAATGCAGTAATGCTTTTGGTCTTTCCCTTTAATGAAACTATAACACTTTTGCTCTCGATTCTTATGAATTATTAATACATACAACAATGGCGATTTTGTTTAAGATTATACAATGATAGTTTATATGCTGATTGAAATTATCCATTAGAGAGGAAAAATGTTGATGCAATAGAGAGCAGGGAGAATTTCTGGCATCATCAGGTAAAAGGGATTGGGTTTAAGAGCAATAGTGGAGGCCTTGCCCTTCATAGGAACCTGGGCTATTGATCCATGGTAGAAAGATGTGAACTAAGGCATAAATATAGCTAGTGGAAAGGTGTGGTGATAGGAATTTAAGTAAGTTCTTTCTGACTACTTCTATGCTCTCAATACATTCAGAAGGTTGGTAGGTAATTGAGAGGAAGATAAGAGGTAAGATGTTGGAGTCATTAGGGATAATTGAATGAAGAGGGAAGTGAGGACACCAGCCAATGACAATAGGTAAAATAGACTGTAAATAAGGCCAACTAAAAGATATTTGGTATTAAGACAGAAAACACAAGCTGTTGGTATGAGAAAGGTAGAGTGATCAGCTGAGTTGGATGGAGGGCTAGAGCACTGCAGGAAAGGAGAAGTCTAGACACTGAGAAGCTGGGGACATTGAAATCACTGAGTCTTGTGGCAGGGACAGTGCTAATATGACCATGAGCCAGGAGCTAAAATTTCCAAGAAGCAGAAGAATGGGGGAGATATAGGGAGTTGGGTGGTGGATAAGGGTTTGGTACATCAGTGCAAGAAGAATTGTGTGTGGTATAATTTGATATTAAATTCAGGGCTGGTGTTTTTTTGGAAGGGGAGGTGAGAATTATCTTGACGTCACAATGAGGAGCAGGGAGATCTCCCATCTCCAGGAACCTCACCCCTGCCACCACCATCACCATGGAGTTTCATTTCCCAGGTAGAGACAGAAAGGAAGATGGAAGACAGCACATTCAATTCAGAGAAGAGGTGAATACTTAGGAGATCTAGCTGCCGACAGACCAGGAGTTCCTCAGGCAATGTGGAGGATTAAGGAGCAGAGGAGGGATGGAAAAAGGAAGGTTCCACAAGGGAATGCAACATATAAAGTAGCATAGAGATGAGGCTCAGATGTAGGATGATCCAAGAATCAATCTTTGGTGACTGAGATGAGCAAAGTTTAATAGATTTGAAGAGACTAACCCTGGTGACCTCAAGGGAGAGAAAGATGGTAAGAAGGGAGTGTTGGGGAATGAAAGGTGGTGATTCTTCTAGGAGAAGCCAGAGCTCTGGAACTCTCTGCTCATTCCTGCCAGCGAGGAACTGGAGGCCAAACAAGAAACTTTTTTGTTCCATCAGTAGGAATCTTTGAGGATGCCTTTTGATCCATGCCTAAGAATTTTTATTGGACTCAGGATACCCTTGTTTGAATAAGGATTTAGGCAGATAGATAGATGATGGCAGGTGGGTACATAGATGATTGATTGATAGATGATAGAGAAAGAAAGAGGGAGAGGGCGAGGGAGAGAGGGAGAGAGAGACAGAGAAAGGAAGAAAGAAAAAGAAAGAGAAAGTAGATAATGTTCTTTGCTTCTTTAACAAATTGAGGACCTTGATAGAAAGTAGAAGCTCTTCTTTGGATCTACCTGATAAGTACTGAAGGCCACATTTTCCTGGAAAGAGACACTGAGAAAGACCTCTATTTAATGAATTTCAACCCAATAAATAGTCTTGAATATGTGACCTAATTCAGATTTGGAAAATTTTGATTATATCTATCCTCAAACCTGAATAATGAGCTTGTATATAATCAAATTAGCACCATTAATCTACAGCTATTTTATATGGAAGGTTTCTTACTCATATAACCTCCCACAACAGAATTTAACATAAATTTTTAAAACGTTGAATCCATATAATAGTACTCTACTAGTTTTGCTTTCAGTTATTTTAATTAAAAATTAGATTTTAATCCATAAGAGTATGTATGTAAGTATATACATATCCTTATGTGTATGTTTATATAAAACACATCTATATATTTATATACCATTTTTTTGTATTTAGAAAAAATATATTATTGAAAGATAATTGTGTATGTTTCACACACTAAAGGATGAATTAAGGTATTTTTAAAACATTTGAATCCATCTTACATCCAGGAGTTAAATATGACTTATGTCTCCATGGAAATTTTTGCTGCTCTTTAACATTTTATTGTCTATTTTACATTCAATTATAACTGCAGTCTCAATATTCTGTGATCAGTTAAGTCCCAAATGAAATTTTTCAGCTTCATAAAATTTTCAATTCATGAGAAAATGTGGAGTTGTGATGCTGAGAAGAAGCATGTACAGTAGCAGCCTGGAATGTTTTTTTTTAAGATCTTAACACTCTTTTGGGCTTGGTGGCTTTATTATTATTTCTGCCTAGAGATCAGAAAATTTCCACTGTTACACTGTAAAGTGTTGACGACTGGGGATTCATAGCCTTGACATGAATTTTGATCAGAAAACTCTGTTGGGAATCCCAATAAGCATAGATCTGAAAAGGTCTTTCTTCCTGTGAACCTTGCATTGCCCCAGTCTCTTGAAGGCAGTGATTATTTTGTCTGTCACAGACGAGCAAGCTTTATGCATCTTATAAAATTTTGCTAATAAGTTATAACAAGAAAGTGCAAACTCTTTCTTGAGTAAAGCTATGGACAACTGGTCCTTCTAAAATTGATTTATATTGGCCAATGGAAACTTTATCTCCTGCTTAACTGCCGGAGTTGAATTAATGAGCGTCTGTAATCTTGAATTAATTTATCTTGTAACTGAAATTTTAAAACAATGCTGTATTTACTTAATGGTTTTATTCACCACAAAGTAAATATTTAAGATATAAAGTTAAACTGAACAATGAATAGCAATGTTAAAATTTGGACATTAGCTTCTTTTTTCCCTTTTCCTTTCCTTGACCTCCTCCCATCCTTTCCAGCTGTGGAGACTTTAGAGGGAGAAGTGCCCCACTCCTACATTGCCTGGGGTAAGGTCTTAACTGCCAATATAATGCACTATTAATTGCTGTAAATAATTAATTGTTGTAAATATTGATTGTTGAAAATAATTGATCCACACTTAAAATTATTATATAAACTATTATTTCAGTGTTCCAGAAATATCTACTCCCATAATAATTGATTGAGATGTCTCAGATGTCACCTGATAAACTTCAATACTTGTAAAAAAAAAAAAAAGGAGAACCTTTAAATTTTATTATATTGGACAACATATGATTTACTTGGCTTTGATGGAAGAACCAACCAATCAATATTCCACTCCTTTGTTCCTGGGCAAAAAAGAAAAAATTCAGGTATTTTCCTTCTGATTGGTTGTAGGAGATCAATTTATGATTTGTTAGTAGCAAACCAGGGTATTTAGCTTCCTGTGACTAGGGAGAAATATGACATGTTTTGGAACCAACTTCTATAATATATTCAGCTAGCTGAGCTATTTTTAATAAAATAATTTGAGCCAAGAAAGAGAGTCAGTCAAAAGCTCTGTTTCTTTCTTCTAAAAATTAGTTTATGTGAGAACTTTTTAAACATTTTGTTTCCTTATTTCCATATTTTCTACCCACAACTGAATTATTCCATTTTATGTCATGTGATATTAGCATAACATACTGATAAAGAGCACAGTCTCTGGATTCAGATTCCATGTCATGGAATTCTGATTGCACTTTCTCTTAAAAAGGTGACCCCTAATCAGATTACTTAAAATCTCTGTTCCTCAGTTTCCTGATTGGATACATATGGATAACAATTTTATAGGGTTATTTTAAGGATGAAATGAACTTGGTATGGTTTATGGCACATAGTAAATTATAAAAAATGTTAGCCTTTATGCTGGCTTGAAGCTGTTATGTGCCACAGAAAAGGCCATGTTCTTTTAATCCATTCATGTGGGTACAGATCTGTTGTAGGTGGGAACTTTTTGTTGGGTTATTTCCATTCAAGATGGGTCTTAGTCTTTTTACTGGAGTCATTTGTATTAGAGCTCAGAGAACAGCCCCAGAGAAGCTAAGAAAGGACCCACAGAACCTGAGAGAGCCACTGAAGCCAGAAGCTGAAAGCAATGAAACCTAGGAATGAAGAACCAGCAGACATTGGCCATGTGCCTTCCCATGTGACAGAGGTGTCCTGGATTGCCAGTAGACTTACCTCAGAGAAGGTATTGTCCTGTTGATGCCTTAACTGGGACATTTTCATGGCCTTAAAATGGTATATTTGTAAGTTAATAAATCCCCATTGTAAAAGTCAACCCATTGTCCCAGAAGGAGAAGAGACAGGAAAAGGGCAGAAGCAATAATAGAGGAAATAATCAATGAAAATTTCCCATCTCTTATGAAAGACATAAAATTACAGATCCAAGATGTGCACCATACCCCAAACAGAATAGATCTGGATAGATCTATGCCAAGACACTTAATAATCAGATTATCAAACATTGAAGACAGAGAATCCTGAAAGCAGCAAGAGAAAAGAGATCCATCACACACAAAGGAAACTTGACAAGACTATGTGTGGATTTCTCAGTAGGAGCCATGGAGGCAAGAAGGCAGTGGTGTGATATATTTAAGATACTGAAAGAGAAAAACCACCAACCAAGAATCCTATATCTATATGAAGGAGAGTTTAAAATATTCTCTGACAAACAGACAATGAACAAGATACCTGCACCACAGGAAATACTAAAGGGAGCATTACAGACAGATAGGAAAAGACAGGAATGAGAAGTTTGGAACACAACTTTGGCTGATGGTAGCACAGCAATGTAAGTACACTGAACGAGGATGACTGTGAGTATGGTTGAAAGAGGAAAGTCAGGAGCATGTGGGACACCAGAAGGATAGAGGAAAGATAAAGACTGGGACTGTGTAACTCAGTGAAACCTAGAGTGCTCAACAATTATGATAAAATGTACAAATATGTTTTTACATGAGGGAGAACAAGTGAGTGTCAACCTTGCAAGGTGTTAAAAATAGGGAGGTATTGGGGGAAAAATACAATCAATGCAAACTAGAGACTATAATTAACAGAAACATTGTATTATGCTTCCTTTAATGTAACCAAGGCAACAGACCAAAGCTAAATGCCTATACAAGGGGAATATAAGGGAGGGCTATGGAACTCTTGTCATGGGTGATGTTGTCTGACATTTTTATTCTACTTTAGTTTAATTCTACCTTTCCTTTCATCACTTTTTGACTGTCATGTTTTTTTTTCCTTTTTCTTTTTCTTTTGTCTCTCTACCTTCTTTGACTCTTCCTCCTTCTTTGCAGAAGAAATGGATATGTCCTTATATAGATAGTGGTGATGGTGGTAATTATATAAATATGTAACTATACAGGGAGCCATTGATTGTTTACTTAGGATGGAAATTATGGTGGGTGAACCAAACTGTTAAAAAAAATGGGTTGATGAAGAAACCTTGAGGGCACAAGTCAAACACATAAGGACAAATATTGCATTATCTCACTGATATGAATGGATTATAATATGTAAACACAAAGACATGAAATATAAGTTAAGATATAGAATGAGGCTAAAGAATGGGGAGTGATTGCTTACTATGAGCAGAATGTTCAACTAGGTGGAACCTAAGGGTTTGGAAGTGGACAGAGGTGATGGTAGCACATTATTGTGAGAATAACTGACAGTGCTGAATGGTGTGTGAATGTGGTGGGAAGGGGAAGCTTAGAGTCACGCATGTCACCAGAAGGAAAGTTGGAGATTAAAAGATGGGAATATATAAAACAGTGAATCTTATGGTGGACAATGTTTGTGTTTAACTGTACAAATACTAGAAATCTCTTTCATAAACTAGAACAAATGTATGACACTATAAAGAAGAGCTAATAATAGAGCAGTATATAGGGGAAAAAAATATACCTATTGCAAACTATGTACTACAGTTAACAGTATTTTAACGTTTCATCAACAGTAACAAATGTACTATACTAATACTATGAATCAATAATGGAGGGGGGGATGGTTAGGGTTAGGGGAGGAATTGAGTTTTCTTTTTTTGCTATTATTTCTTTTCTGGAGTAATGAAAATGTTCTAAAAATTGGAAAAAAAATTAATTGTGGTGATGGATGCACAGCTGTATGATGGTACCATGGGCAACTGATTGTGCACTTTGGTTCTTTGGGTAATTGTATGGTATGTGAACAATCTCAATAAAATTAAATTTTTAAAAAAGCCAAACCATATCCAGAATATTACATTCCAGCAGCTTTAGGAAACCAAAACAGCCATTATCATTACTTCCCCCAAAATATCTTTACCTCAATGAACACAGTGTAACCAAGGATGCACTTACACTAAGTTTAAGTTGATAAAATGAAAACTTCCAAAATTCATATAATCCTGGGTTGCAAATTTTTCTCTAACTACCAAACAGGCGTCTGAACAAAATGGAGCCAATCTATCATGACTCCCAATTATGAAGTCAATGACAAATGATACTTTTCTCCATTTATGGTCCATTTAGAAGATGGCTTGTTATGGATTCTCTGGTCAACATTTTTGTTCTAGTTTGCTAATGTTGCGGAATGCAAAACACCAGAGATGGATTGGCTTTTATAAAAAGGGGGTTTATTTGGCTATACAGTTACAGTCTTAAGGCCATTAAGTGTCCAAGGTAACACATCAGTAATCAGGTACCTTCACTGGAGGATGGCAAATGGTGTCCGGAAAACCTCTGTTAGCTGGGAAGGCACGTGGCTGGCGTCTGCTCCAAAGTTCTGGTTTCAAAATGGCTTTCTCCCAGGACATTCCTCTCTAGCAAGCTTGCTCTTCTTCAAAACGTCACTCATAGCTGCACTCCGTTCAGTCTCTTTGAGTCAGCATGTTTTATATGGCTCCACTGATCAAGGCCCACCCTGAATGGGCAGGGCCACACCTCCATGGGAGTATCCCACCAGAGTCACCACCCACAGCTGGGTGGGGCACATTCCAAGCAAATCTAATCAGCACCAAAAGTCTGTCCCACAAGACTACAAAGATAATGGCATTTGGGGGACACAATACATTCAAACCGGCACAATTTTCCTCATTATTTTACAGCTCTACTTTGCAGTATAGCTTGTACAATTATGAACCTAAGGAGATTTTGAGATTTATGTTTTTAAAAACATTTTGTCAGCAAAATTGCAAGTATGCCAAAAACTTCAAGGAATTTTGGGTGAACACTCATATATCCTCCATGTAGATTCTACAGTTTTTCTACCCTGTCTAACCATCCACCTGTCCTTCTGTCAGTCCATCAATCCATCATAATTTTATCAAGAAATTACAAAATAAATAGTATAAATTAATTCACTTCCCTTTAAATTCTCCAACATGCATATTGTTAACTAGCATTTAATATTTATTTTGATTTTTTCTTTGGTGTAAAGTTTACACAAAACAAAATGCATAAATCTTAAGTGTGCATTCACTGAGTTTTGAAAAATTTATACTATGTAATGCAAACTTCTATCAATATATTGAACATCACCACATCTTTGGTCAGTTCCTGCTTTCACACTTACAAAAGCAACCATCTCCCTGAATTTTTCCACCATAGATAAGAATCACCTGCTCTGGAACCTCCTAAAAATGGCGTAATATATGTACTCTTTAGGGCATGAAAATCATCCATGTTGTTGAGTGTATAAGTAGATTATTTTCTATTGCATAGTGGTATTTCATTGGATTAATATTTCACAGTTAATCCATTTTACTTTTTCTAGATGATGGGAATATATGGAGGATGAAATAACTGAGTAATATGGCAAGTGTATGTTTAGTTTAATAAGAAATTGCAAGACCCTTTACAAAAGTAATCATATCATCAAAGTTTCAGCCAACATTCTGTGAGAGAGGTAGTTGCTTCTCATCCTCACTATGATTTAGTTTTTTCCATCTTTTTTCATGTTGGCCATCCTCACTGTGTTTTAAAATTATGCTTTTTAGATAAATAAAAGTATTGAGCATTTTTTTCATTAGCTTGTTGTTCATTGGTATATCACCATAGTAAACTGTTCAAATGTCTCTTATTCAGTTTTGTTAGGTTGTTTGGCTTTTAATTACAGTTGCAGTACTTATTTATATATTTTACATACTTTGTCAGAAGTATGTTTTGAAATATTTTCTCTCAGTATCATGCCTATTCATTAGTAGCAGAGGATTTTAATTTTGAGGGAATCAAATTTATCACTTTTAAATTTTTATTTTTGTGACAATCTAAGAAACCTTGTCTACCACCAATTTATGAATACATCTTATGCCATACATTTGTTTTTCCGAAAAACTCTATTGCTACAATTTTTACAACAAGAAAGAGTTGAATAGGTTAGAAAAGACCACATTTTCTGAAAATTCTCTGAACAGTTTTCAGGGAAAACCACCACCATGGAATCTGGAAAGAGAGATGAATCCAGAATCACAGTTGACATCTACTTATGTAGAACAGAAACTAATGGACCCATAAGCCGGTGAGGAAACATAAACAGTAATTTCAATTCATTTTTAAAAGCTGAGTGTGGAATTATCTGATGGTTCACTTTCAAAGGTTTTACCTGCAGGAACCCCACTAGAATCCCATGGTGAATATGGAAAAGAATCTCATTGTGCTTTGGCAGGAGGAGGGGTAGAATAATCAATGTGATATATGACCAGGGCATTCTCCATAACAAAGGCCTACACTCCAGGGGAAACGCTTGTTTGTTTAATTGAATATTTTTTTATTAGAGAAGTTGTAGGTTTACAGAAAAATCATGCAGAAAATACAGTTTTGTATACCTCTCTCACACACTCAGTTTTCCTTATAAACAATTTGCATTACTGTGGTAACTTTATAACAATTGATAAACAGTATTATTATAATTATACTGCTAGCTATAGTCCATAGCTTACATTAGGGTTCAGTGTGTTATACAGTCATGTGGCATTTTAAACTTTTTATTCTGGTAACATATAAACAATCTAAAATTTTCCCCATTTAACCACATTCAAATATTTAGTATGGTGGTAATAATTACATTCACAATGTTGTGCTGACATCACAGCAACCATTCCCAAAACTTTCCATTGCCTCAAAAGGAAATTCTGTACTAATTAAGCATTGATCAACTGTTGACTACTCCCACTCCAGCCTCTGGTAATTTGCATTGCAATTTCTGACTCTGTGAATTTGCTTATTCCAATTATTTCATATCATTGAGATCATACAATATTTGTCCTTTTGTGCCTGGCTTATTTCACTCAAAATGATGTCTTCAATGTTTATCCTTGTTTTAGCATGTATCAGAACTTCATTCCTTTATGTGGAGGAATGATGTTCCTATTTTAGGTATATACAACCCTTTGTTCATCCATTCATCTACTGGTAGACACTTGGTTTGCTTCCAGCTTTTGGCAAATGTGAATAAATCTGCTATAGGTATTCAAATATTTGTTCGAGTTTCTGCTTTCAAATCTTTTGGGCATATGCCTAGAAATGATATTGCCAGGTCATATGGTAATTCTATAATTGATTTTCTGAGAAACTCCCAAAATGTTTTCCACAGCAACTATACCATTTTACATTCCCACCAATAGGAAATGTGTGTTCCTCTTTCTCCAAATCTTCTCCAACAATTGTTAATTTCCTTTTTTTAAATATAGACTTTTTAGTGGGTATGAATTGATATCTCATCATGATTTTGATTTGCATTTTCCTAATGGCAAATGATATAGAGAATCTATTCATGTATTTATTGGCCATTTGTATATCTACTTTGGAGAACTGTCTATTCAAATCTTTTACCTGTTTTTTTTTTTTTAATTGGTTGTTTGTCTTTTTGTTGATGAGATGTAGGATTTCTTTATATATTACAGATGTTAAACACTTATTGGGTATATGATTCCAAACATTTCCTCCCATTCTTTAGGTTGTCCCTTTACTTTCTTTATAAAGCCCTTTAATGCATAATCATTTTTAATTTGATGAAGTCCCATGTATTCATTTTCTTTTGTTGATCATGCTTTTGGTGTAAAGTCTAAGAAACTATTGCCTACTAGAAGTACCAAAAGACATTCCCTACTAGAAGAAAATGTGGATGTTTTCTTCTAGGAATTTTATAGTTTTCATTCTTATAGGTCTTTGATTCATTTTGAGTTGATTTTTGTATAAGGTATGAATTAGGATTTCACCTTAATTGTATTGCATATGGATATCCAGTTTTCCCAGAACCTTTTGTTGAAGAGAATATTCATTCCCCTTGAGCAGACTTTGCACTCTTGTCAAAAATCAGTGAGGGTTTATTTCTGAGCTCTCAATTCAATTCCATTGGTCTATATATCTTTCCTTGTGCCAGTCCATGCTGTTTTGATTACTGTAGCTTTGTAATAGGTTTTAAAATCAGAAAGTATGAGTCCTTTAAATTAGTTATTTTCTAAGATAGTTTTGGCTATTTGGAGCCCTTAAACTTCCCTTAAATTTGATGATTGGCTTTTGCATTTCTGCCAAAAGGCTGCTGGAATTATGATTGGGATTGCATTTAATCTACAAATTACTTTAGTAGGATTGATACCTTAAGAATGTTTAGTCTTCAAATCCATGAACATGGAATGCCCTTTCATTTATTTAGGTCCACTTTGATTACTTTCAGAAATGTTTAATAGTTTTCACTGTACAAATCTATATCTCCTTGGTTAAATTTATACTTAGATATTTAATTCTTTTAGTTGCTATTGAAAATGTAGTTTTATTCCTTCATTTCCTCTGCAGATTATTCATTACAGTTGTATAGAAAAACTACTGATTTTTGTGTTTTAATCTTGAACCCTAGCCCCCTGATGAACATATTACCTCTAGTTTCTTTGTTATGGATTTTTCAAGATTTTCAGTCTTTATATAGGATCATGTCATCTGCAAATAGGGAAAGTATTACTACTTTTTTCTGAATTCAGATTCTTTTGTTTCTTTCTTTTTCTTGCCTAATTGTTCTAACTAGAAATTCCAGTAAAATATTGAAAAATAGTGACAGGAGGAATTTCAGTCCTTCACTTTTGAGTATGATGTTATGTATTTTATCATGTCAAAGAAGTTTCCTACAATTCCTAGTATTCAAAATGGTTTTAATCAAGGGTTAAGCAATACTGGATTTTGTCAAATGACTCATGCATCACTTGGGATGATTGTGTGTGTTTGTGTTTGTAATTGCCTTCATTCTATTAATGTGATCTATTATATTAATTGATTTTTTATATTGAACCATTTTTTTATATCTGGCATAAATATCACTTGATAATTATACATAATTCTTTTAATATGCTGTTGGATATTTCTTCTGTTTTTGTGTAAACACTTAGAGCTGTAAATGTTCCTCTCAGCACTGCCTTTGCTACATCCATGAGTTTTGCTGCATCCCAAAATCTCTGCCTTTGTTGGATCCCATATTAAAAACCCACATTGTGTTTTCATTTTTGTTCACCTAAGGATATTTCCTAATTTCCCTTTTAATTTCTTCTTTGACCTCTTTGTTCATTAAGGGTTTGTGTTTAATTTCCACTTACTTGTGAATATTACTGCTCTCCTTCTGTTACAGATTTCTAACTTCAATCCATTCTGGTCAGAGAAGATGCACTGTATGAATTCAATATTTTTAAATTTGTAGAGACTTGTTTTGTGTCCTAACATATAGTAACTTCTAGGGAATGACCCATGTGTGCTAGAGAAAATACGTATTCTGCTGATGTTGGGTGAAGTGTTCTATATGTCTCTTAGGTCTTATTAGTTTATAATATAATTCAAAGGTTCTTTTTTCTTATTGATGTTCAGTATAGATGTTCTATCCATTATTGAAAGTGGTCCATTGACATCTTCTATGATTAGTGTAGAACCATTTATTGTCCCTTCAAATCTCTCATTATTTTCTTCATATATTTTGGGGCTTTGCTACTAGGTGCATATATATTTAAACCTGTTATATCTCTGGTTGAATTAACTCCGTTATTAGTATATAGTGACCTTCATCCCTCATAACATTTTTGGCTTACAGTCTGTGCTGGTTTGAATCTGTTATGTACCCCATAAGACACTACAGTGTTTAATCCACTCTTGTGGGAACAGACCTATTGTGGATAGGATCTTTTGATTAGGTTGTTTCCATGGAGATGTGACCCACCCAATTGTGAGTGGGACATTTTGATTAGATTATTTCCATGGAGCTATGACCCCACCCATTCAAGGTGGGTCTTAGCTTACTGGAGTCCTTAAGAGAGTTCAAGGAGAGAGAGAGCTCAGAGCTGACACAGACCCAGCTGCTTGGAGAAGCAGACAGAAAGATGTTTGGAGATGCTAAGCTAAGAGATGAAGCCCAGAGTTTGCCCTGGAGAAGTTAAATGAGAACCCACAGGTACTTAAAGAGAAAGCCACTGGAATCAGAAGACACCAGCCACATGCATTTCCAGCTGACAGAGGTGTTCCGGATGCCATCAGCCTTTCTTCAGTGAAGGTATCCTCTTGTTGATGCCTTAGTTTGGACACTTTTAAGGTCTTAGAACTGTAAATTTGTAACCTAATAATAAATACCCTTTATAAAAGCCAATCCATTTTTGGTATATTGCGTTTTGGCAGCTTTAGCAAACCAAAACACCAAACAGTCTATTTTGTATATTAGTATAGTTCCCCCAGCTCTCTTTGGTTTCTATTTACATAGCATATTTTTTCCATACTTTCGCTTCCAACCTACCTGCATCTTTGGATTTAAGATGTGTCTCTTGTAAACAGCATATGTTTGGGTCATGTTTTCATTTATTAATATTTTTAATCCACTCTTCTAATCCCTTCCTTTTGACTGGATAATTTAATCCATTATATTTAAAGTCACTACTGACCATGCAGGCTTTTCTTCTGTTATTTTGCTTTTTGGTATTTGTATGACTTATACCATATTAGTCCATGAATCTTTCTGTTAATGCCTACATTCATAGTTATTTTATATTTTGTTACATACCACTTTGAGTCCCTTCTCATTTCTTCATATATATATATATGGCAGATATTTTGTTTATGTTTACTATGGTATTTAATTTTAACATCCTAAATAAACAGCAATCACATTTGATCTGATATCAGCTTAACTTCAGCAGCATGCACCACTACATTTCCTATACTCCTTCATCCATCACCTTTTCAGTGTTCTTGTTACAAATTATATTTTCATACATTTTATGTCTCAAACCATAGATTTTTCATTACTTTTTATGCATTTTCATTTTAGAACCTGTAAGATGTAAAAAGTGAAATTACATACCAAAAAATACAGTACAACAATGCTGGCATTTAACATTACCCATATAATTACCTTTACTTAAGATCTTCATTTCTTTATGCCACTCCTTTCCACTCTCTAGTGTACTTTCCTTTCAGAATGAAGAACTCACTTTAGCATTGCATATAGGGCAGGTCTAGTGGTAATGAAGTCCCTCAGTTTTTGTTTATCTGGGTTAGTCTTAATTGTGTCTTAGTTTTTGAAAGAGAGTCTTACTGAATAAAACATTCTTGTTTGGCAATTGTTTTCTTATACAATTTAAATATTATATCCCTCTGTTTTCTTGACTCTATAGTTTCTGAAGAGAAATTGGCATTTAATCTTATTGGGGCGCCCTTAAATATAACACATTGCTTTTCTCGTGCACCTTTTAGAACTCTCTGTCCTTGGACTTGGACATTTTGACTACTATATATCTTGGTGTGATTCTCTCCAAGTTGATCCTGTTTGGGATTCATTGGGATTCTTTTTTTGTTTTTTTTTAATGCAATTTTATTGAGATATAATCACATAACATACAGTCATTCAAAGTGTACAATCAGTTTTTCATGGTATCACCATATAGTTGTGTTTCATCACCACAAACTTTAAACATTTTCATTGCTCCAAGAAAACAAAATGAAAATTAAAAAAGAACAGCCAAAGCATTCCATTCCTTTCCTCCCCCATTGTTCATTTACTTTTTTAAATACAGTTTAATTGAGATATATTCACACACCCTACAGTCATCCACAGTGTACAATTATTCACAGCACCATCATACAGTTGTGTGCTCATCACCATAATCAATTTTTAAACACTTTCCTTTCTCCAAAATAAAAATAAAAGCAAAAAACAAAAAACACATAAATCTTTCTATCCCCTCCATTCCACCCTATTCTTCATCTAATCTTTGTCCCCATTTTTCCACTCACCTGTCCATACACTGGATAAAGGGAGTGCAAGCCACAAGGTTTTCAGTCACACCGTCACACTATGCAGTCTACATAGTTACACAATCATCTTCAAGAATCAAGGTCACTGGGTTGAGGTTTGACAGCTTCAGGTATTTTCCTCTAGCCATTTCAACACACTAAAGACTAAAAGGCAATATCTCTATAGTGCGTAGGAATACCCTCCAGAGTTACCTCTCGACTCTGAAATCTGTCAGCCACTGGAACCTTATTTTGTTTCATCTCTCTTCCCCCTTTTGGTGAAGAAGATCCTCTCAGTCCCACAGAGCTGGGTCCAGACTCATCTCCAGGAGTCATTTCCTATGTTACCAGGGGGATTCACATCCCTGGAAGTTATGTCCCACATAGGGAGGAGGGCAGTGTGTTCACTTGCCCAGTGGGCTTAGAGAGAGAGAGGGCCACATTTGAGCAACAAAGAGGCACTCTGGGTGGGTGGGGGACTCCTAGGCACAATTATAAGTGGGCTTAGCCTCTCCCTTGCAGCAACTAGCCTCACAGGGGAAGGACCCCAGATCGAGGGCTTGGCCCATGAAACTGGCAGTCCTCAATGTTTGTGGGAAAATCAGCAATAGCCCAGGTGGGGAAGTCCAGCACTTCTGCATTTCTCGCCAGCTCTTTGGGGCGGGGGGGAGGGGGGGGTGCGGCGCAAATACACTTATACTCCCTGCCCATATCACTGTGGGATATGTCAGGATTTCACCCCAGCCTATAAAAACTCACCAAATCCCACTTTCCATTCACCACTCCCTGCACCTATGGTGTTCAAACAAACTGATTGTACAAGTTAAATTATCTAGTGTGCTACAGAAAATATAGATCCTGCACCAGATAAATATCTCCTCCCTGAGTCTCACACATAAGTTGAAGTTTTAAAACCCAGTCGGCGGGGGGGGTAAGATAGCAGAGTGGTGAGGTGTGGGTTTTAGTTACTCCTCCAGGGCAGCTGGTAGAAAGCCAGGAACTGCGTGGACCAGACACCACAGAACAATTTGACTTTGGACATACTTCATACAACACTCAGGAATGTGTAGAACAGCTGAGGTCAGCAAAATCTGTAAGTTCTCATGGCCAGGAGGCCCACACCCCTCCTTGCCAGGAGTGGCTGTTGGTGCTGAGAACCAGGAGGGAGAACTACAGTTGCAGCTCTGACTGAAAACTCACACTGCAGATCAAAAACTCCAACCATAAATAGACTGAGTTAAGACACCAGAGAATCTGGGAGCAGTCAGCCCAGTGGAGAGAAATAGGGCTAGCAAAAATAAATAAATAAATAAATAAATAAATAAATAAATAAATAAATAAATAAAATAAAAGCAGAGACTTTTTGGAGTTCAGGTGAACATAATACAGAGAAGGACAGGGCTCAAACAGAATCAGGCATATATGCAAATCCAGGGGGTGCAGACCCTTGTCTGAAAAGCTGGTTTCTCTCCTTTCTTGATTGTTCCTTAATCACCCTCAGCTCCTTGTCTTTTAGCATTTCAATAGCCCATTAGATCTGCAAGGACCATAAATAGTCCACACTGGGACATTTTTCTTTTTCTTTTTCTTTTTTTATCTTTTTCTATTTTTATAAGACAATTATTCTGAGAAGCCCATTACAGAAAGCCTCAAAGACTTGCAATTTGGGCCCAGGCAACAGCAGAGCCAAGATAGCTCTGCAACACAAAGCAATAAGTCTAGTGGCAGAGAAAATTCACTAAACACCATAACTTCCTCAAGAAAAAGGGGAAACTGGTCAAACTCCAGTGGCAGTCTTCCTTTTGGGAACTCAGACCACAGGGGCTGGAATTCAGAAACCAGCTTCAGTCAGCCCCCCCACCCCCCAACAGAATCATAGTCACCTGGAGAACTAAAGTCTCCCTGCTTCCTTACGCTGGTGGGGGAACTGCAGGCTGGCAAGCATTATCTGCTGGACAGCATAGGATAAGCACAGACTCTAAAGGCCTCACAGGAGAGTCTCATTCTCAAGTAAATGCCATACCCTCCTCCTGAGACCTGGGCCTCTCTGGACTGGGAAAACCTGACTAGGACTGACAATATCTGAGGAGACCATCACACAAGAAGGCTACATAGAGGCAGGGCAAGAAACAGAAAAACAAGAGGTGAAAAATTCTAATCAACTAAACAGAATCTAAATTAAAGGTCTAGAGTAGGCTGAACTGAACACCAAGGGTTAGAGAACAAAGGCAACCAACAAGAAAACCCTAGGCAAAAGAGTGAAAACAAGCACCAGAATAAACTAATCAAGAAAGTCAGATGCCTAGAAAGCTTAAGATAATGAGCCATACTAGGAAACACAAAAATATGGACCAGCCAAAGGAATAAACTAATAGTTCAACAGAGATACAGGAGTTGAAGCAATTATTGCTAAATAAAATCAATGAACTGAAGGAAGAACTAATTGGAGATGTTCAAACAAAGCTAAGTCAATTCAAAATTAAATAAATGAACTGAGGGAAGACATAGTAAAAGAGAGAAGGATACAAGGAGGACACTGAATGACCATAAGGAAGAATTCATAAACTTGAAAAAGCAAATGGCAGAACTTATGGGAATGAAGGGCATAATGGAGGAGCTGAAAAAGAAAATGGAGGGATAAAACAGTATATTTGAACAGGCAGAAGAAAGGATCAGTGAATTGGAAGATCAGACATCTGAATTCACACACACAAAAGAACAGATGGTGAAAAGAATGGAAAAATATGAGCAGGGTCTTAGGGAGCTGAGTGACAACATGAAATGTACAAACGTACATGTTGTGGGTGTCCCAGAGAGAGGGGAAAAGAGGCAGAAAAAATGATGGAAGAAATAATCATGGATAATTTTCCAACTCTTACAAAAGACAGAAAATTAGATTCAAGAAGTACAGTGCACCCCAAACAGAATAGACCCCAATAGACCTACTCCACGACACTTATTGATCGGATTGCCCAATGTCAAAGACAAAGAGAGAATTCTGAAAGCAGCAAGAGAAAAGCAATCCATCACATACAAGGGAAGCTTGATAAGACTATGTACAGATTTCTCTGCAGAAACCATGGAGGTGAGAAAACAGTGGTATGATATAGTTAAGATACTGAAAGAGAAGAACTGCCAACCAAGAATTCTTTATCTGGCAAAACTGTCCTTCAAAAATGAGGGAGAGATTAAAATATTTCCAGACAAACACTGAGAGAGATCATGAATAAAAGACCAGAACTACAAGAAATACTAAAGGGAGTTCTACAGGCTGATAGGAAAAGACAGGAGAAAGAGATTTGGAGAAGAGTATAGAAATGAAGATTATCAAGAAGGGTAAAAGAGAAGAAAAAAATAAGACATGACATATAAAACCCAGTCAGTATCATCCTTTACCCTTGGGTCTGATTTGCCTTAGTCCTAACCAGAGCATCTTCATTCTAATTAAAAGTCTGAATTCTTCTTCAGCTCTTTCAACAGTTGCCATATGGGGTAATACATAGATAGCTGCCAAGTGCTAGCTCCAAGGGTCATGGTTCACTGGGATTCTTGCACGTGCATATTCATGGGTTTCATTAAATATGGGAAGTTTTCTACCTTTATTGGCTTGTAGATTCCTTCTGCTCCTTTCTCTCTTCATATTCTAGGACTCCAAAATTCATATGTTGGCATTCTTGATAGTGTCTGACAAGTCTCTTTGGCTCTGTTCATGTTATTTCATTTATTTTTACTATTTCACCACCTGAATCATTTCAATTGTTTTTCCTTTGAAATAACTAATTCTTTCTTCTGTTGGCTCCAATCAGATATTGAAACCCTCTAAGGAATTTTTTCATTTCAGTTATTATGGTCCTTAACTCTTAAACTCCAGAATTTCTGATTCATTTCTTTTAAAAATTTCCACCTCTTTCTGAGATCCCCATATTGTTCTTTCATCATTTTCCTGGTATCTCTTAGTTTTTTCTTCCTGTTTTCCTTTATCTCCTTGCGCATACTGAAGAAAGTTATTTTAGTCTGTGGTATGTCTGAAGTCTGTCTTCTTCATCAGTGGTTTCTGGATTTTTTTCTTGTTCCTTTGGATAGATCATCATTCCTGGCTTATGTGCCCTGTAGTCTTTTGTTGCACACTGTACATTTTCATAATTTAATGTTTTAAATCTGGAATTTAGTCCTTGTGCTGTCTGTTCTTTAAGGTTGTGTCCAGCTAGTAATATAACAAATTTTTTTGAGTGCCAGTAACTAATGGAAACAAACAATTTAAAACAAAACAAACAAACCAAAAAAAAAAAAAAAAAAACAAAAAAAAAAAAAAAGAAAGAGAAAGAAAGAAAGAAAGAAAGAAAAAAAGAAAAAGAAAAAAAATCCTTTTGCAGTCTTTGCAAATTGGTTCTGCAGTGACAGGTGCTCTCTTTCAGAGTTTAGCTCTCTATCAGGAAGTTCAGCCTTAGGTGAAAGTGAAGTGCAGGATCCTCTCTGTCCTTTTTGGGTCTTTTTGAATCTATCTCTAGTACTAGAAGTGAGCTTACTTCTGGTTTTAGGAAATCCCCCATTTATAGGAATCTGAATGTTCCTTCTACTCCATATGAACTAGACCCCCTCACCCTGGTTCTCTATTTTATGTCTCAAAACTGGTACTCCTTTGCCCAGGCTGCTTTAACATAATTGTTTTTTATACTGCTTAAGCTGCAGGTAAGCTGCTTCTGTTTGCAGGTCAAGTCCTGAGAAAGTGAGCCCGAGAAAAGTTTTCTGATTCAGTTTTTCATGCTGCCACCTGATAGATTGGTACCAACCTGAAGGCACCTCATTATGATCACAGAGGCTACTCTGCACCCTTCCAAACAGGGTCAGGGACCTATAAAATGAGCACAGGCCAGCTCACACTGCACTGGGAAGGGGGTAGGGGAGGAGCCATCCAGTGTGCCACAAGCTTCCCTTACCATTTTTTAAAGCTGTGTTTCCTTGATTTGGATCTCACCCAGTTACTAAATCCCTTTTAACCGTTTTCCAGACTTTTGAGGAAGATGACTCTGCTGTTTTTGCTAGTTGTTTAAAAATTCCATGAAGAAACAGCACTCTGAAGAAGCTTGTATCACCATTTTGGGATGCTGAATTCCAGGATTAAAACCTTAACTGCCTTTTCCAACTGAGAAAAGGGCATCTCTTATACTCCAAGACTTTCTAGATTTCCTGTTGCGAAAAAACAGATAAATCCATTATATCTCATGAGAAACCCTTGTGATGGTCATAACCTAGAACACAGGCCCTCTAAAAGACTACGATCTAATTAGAAGATTATAGAACACTTCCTTTACCCCACACCTGGCTACTAAGTCAACAGGACTGCAGTACAATATGCTCTATTACAGTGAAAGAGCAGCAAGGCACAGTCTCTCTTTTGGAAAGAACTTACGGAAGCCCAAAGGCAAGAGGGTAAACAAAACAAGTGCGCTAGAGGAATTTGAAAACACTGGCACATACAAATACAGAAAACATTAACCATAGCCAAATTCTAACCAGATTAGCATAAATCCTCATATAAACCTCTGTTTACCTCAGTTTCTATCACCTTATACACACATCTTCATATCAGCAACAACCAAATTACAAAGCATGCTGAAGGCATGCAATAACACCATCCAAAGAGACAAAGTAATCATCAGAATCAGATTCAAACATAACACAGATGTGGAATTATCAGATAGGAAATTAAATATCTATGATTAATATGTTAAAGGATGAGTAGATACATGCAAGACTAGAGGATTTATGCTAGCAGAAAACTGGGAGCTCTAAGAAAGAATGCTAGAAATCAGTCTCTGTAACAAGAATGAAGAATGTTTTTATGGACTCATCTATATTTTGTGTGCAGCTGAGGAAAGAATCAGTTAACTTGAATAAGCAAATGGAAACTTCCCAAACTTACATGAAAAAAAAAAAAAATAGCACAATTAAAAAAATATATATCACAACAGAAACCCAGGAAATGTGGAAAACTTCAAAAGTGGGACATACTTATATAGTAGAAGGAGAAGAAAGACAGAATTGAGTAGAATAAATATTTGAAGTAATAAAGACTGAGAACTTTTAAAAATTCATGAGAGGCATTAAACTACAGATTCAGGATGCTCAGAGAACACCAAGCAGGATAAATACCAAGAAATCTACACCTTGATGTAAAACTACAGAAAATCAAAGACAAAGAGAAAAGCTTGAGAAAAACCAGAGGAAAAAAATATCTTACCTATCGATGAACAAGGATAGGAATTATCCTGGACTTCTTTTCAAAATCCATGAAAGCAAAAGGATAGTGAAATGAAATATTTAAAGTGTCCAAAGTACAAAACCACCAATCTAGAATTCTGTATCCAGTTAAATTATCCTCAGAAGTAAAGGAGAAATAAATATTTTCTTAGATGTTAAAAAAAAAAAACAAAAAAAAAACCTGGCACAATCATTTCCAGCACACCTGGTTTGTAAGTGTATTGAAAGAATTTCTTCAGAGAGAAGGAAAATTACACAGTAAGAAATTTGCATCTGTGTAAAGGAAGAGTGTCAGAAAATAAATAAATGAATAAATAAATAAATGCAAAATAAAATCATTTTTCTTACTCTTAACTGATTTAAAAATAACTTTAAAGTGCTAAAAGTGGCACAATATTAGGTGGTAGTAGGATGGTAATAAATGAAATAAATGACATAAATATTATAAGGAGTGAAAGGGAGGAATTAGGAATACTCTGTTCTAAGCTATCTGCACTACACTTGGAGCAGTAAAGTATTATTTGAAGGTGGACTGATATTAGTTAAAGTATATAAAATGAACCCCAGGGAAACCACTGAAAACAAAATACGAAGTATAGTTAATATGCTGGTGAGGATATTAAATGTAATCATATAAAATGATTTAAATCAGTTTAAATCACAGGAGGCAGCAAAATACGAGTAATAAAATGGAATAAATAGGAAAAATTTACATATATGGTATATGTTATATTACAACTATATTAATAATCACTTTAAATGTGAGTAGTCGAAAAACATGAAAGTGGATGAAAGCATGTCCACATGCTGTCTACATGAAGCCCACGTTAAATATAAAGACACAGATAGGTCAAAAGTAAAGGACAGCAGAAAGATGCCATGTGAATACTAATCAATAGAAAATTTTAATCCTATAACCACTTTTATCCACTAGGTTTTATGATGTGTGTTTAATTTCCAAATACGTGGGTTCATCCAAGATATTTTATTTTTATTAATTGCTAATTAATCCTATAGTGATCAGAGAACCTACTCTATATGACTCAAATCCTTTTAAATTATTTGATATTCTTACATCATCCAACTTATGTTTTATGTTGGTGAACACACAACACACATTTGGAAAAGAAATATTTATTCAGAGTTTTCAGAGTGGTATTCTCCTTACGGTTTATTATGTCTCAGTCACTTTATTCTGATTATCTTCATCTTTACAAAATATTGCCTAGTAGTTCTATCAATTTCTAAAAGATTAATTTACATATTTTCAAGTAAAATTGAAGACATCTTTATTTCACCTATTTAATCCTGTCAGCTTTTGCTTGATGTGTTATTACATACATACAGATTGAAGGTTATTATGTCTTTCCTTATCATTGGAAAATGTTACTTTTATCTCAGGTAATTGTGTATTATATACTATTTCATTTAATATTAATATAGACATTTCAGGCTTATTATAATAATTATAGTTGCAATTTTTAAAACCATTAACTTATTGCCTTTCTGCATTTATATGTTTTAAGTGTATCTCTTGCAAACAACAGGTCATGTTTTTTTAGTGGATTGCTATTAAAGGATGTGGGTGAAATATTTCATTGTTTATCTTTTCTGTTTTTCTCCTTTGTTTTTGTTCTTTTGCTGTCTATTTCCTGTTTTCTTTGAATCATTTGAATATTTCTTGAAAATTTTATTCTAATGTATTTGTCAGCTGTTTATTTAGGCCTCCATGATGCTTTAGGTATTACAGTATATATTCTTCACTTTTCACAGCCTGTCTAAATATAATATTGCACCATGTGTGTGAAATACAGAAATCCTGGAAAAATCTACAATGATTTAACCCTCCGAATTCTTTATGTCATTATTTTCACATGTATTACATCTGCATACATTGTTTTCAGACTTTTATTTTATTTTCAAATAATTTTAGGCTCATATAGAATTTGTGGAAATAATACAGAAAGTTTTCATGTACTTTCTACCCGGCTTTCCCAGATGATACAATCTTACACAATCATAGTACTAGTACTATTATTGAATTACTATTAAAATATTCCATAATCCCAAAGAATCACTTTTGTGTTGTTCCATTGCTGTTACATCTTCTTCCCAACCTTAAACCCTGGCAACACTACTCTTCATTTCAAGACATAAATGGAATCATATATTATTATTTGGGATTGATTTTTCACTCAGCATAATGCCTTTGATATTACTCTAAATTGTTGTGTGTATTAGTAGATTGCTCCTTTTTATTGCTGAATAGTATAGTATCATATAGCTGAATCAAAGTTTGTTTATCCATTCACATACTGAAGGACATTAGGTTTATTCCAGTTTTTTGGCTATTACAAATAGAGGTGATATGAACATATACGTACAGGATTTGTGTGAATGTAAATTTTCAATTCTCTAGGGTAAATATGCAGAAGTGTCATTGCTGGAGCATATTATAATGGTATATTTGACTTTATAAAAAACAAACAAGCTTTTTTTCAGAATGGCTGTATATTTATATGTCCACATCAATATATGAGAGATCTTGGTAGAGCAATTCTATTTATTTATTTTTAGCCATTCTTATATGTGTGTAGTGTTATCTAATTTTTTATTTAATTTTCACTTCTTTTTTGACTGATAATATTGAATATCCTTTAATGGGTTCATTTGTCATCTATACATCCTCTTTAGTGAAGAATATTCAACTTGCTAATTGGTTTGTTTCTTTTCTTACTGTTGAGATTAAAGAGTCCTTTTTATTTTCTAGATACAAGTCCGTTGATGGTTATGTGATTGGTAAATATTTTACCTTATTGTGGAGCTTATTTAATAGTGTCATCACAGAAAAAAATATTTTCAATTTTGATGAAGGACAATTCATTGATATTTTATTTATGGATCTACAAATTGCTGACTTAACCATAGGTCACACAGATTTTTCTCTTGTATTTTCTTTGAAAATTATAATTTTATATTTTACATGAATATTTATGGGCCATTTTGAGTTGACTTTTTATAAAGTGTGTGGTTTAGGTCAAGAATATTTGTTTTTCACATACACATGTGTAATTGTGTCAGCACCACTCTTATAAAAAGACTTTCCTTTATTTGCACCTCTCTCAAAAATCATTAAGCTCTACAGTGTAAGTCTACTTCTCAGCTCTCACTTTTTCCATTGATCTATGTGTCTATCCCTATGTCAAAACCATACTCTTTTTTATTACAGTGGCAAAATGCTATGTCTTTAAAGCAAATAGTGTGCCCCCTCCAACTGTATTCCTCTTCTTTAAAATTATTTTAATTACTCTTACTTTTTTGCCTTTCCTTATAAATTTTATAATTAACTTGTCTATATCTACAAAATTCCCTGGGATTTTGATAGGATTGAACTAAATCTACAGACTAATTTGAGGACTACTGACAATTTAATTATGTTCAATCATCCAGTCCATAAACATGGTATGTCCTTTCATTTATTTAGGTCTGCTTTGACTACTTTCATCAGTGATTTACAATTTTCAGCATACAGATCCTGTACATGTTCTGTTAAACTTATCTCAAGCAACTGTAAATAATACTAAGTTTTTAATTTTAGTTTCAAAATGCTCAGTATTAATATATAGAAACGTGATTGATTTTTGTGTATTGACCTATCCTTCACCTTGCAAATCTCCCTTATAAGTTCTAAGAGATTTTGGAGATTCCTTGGGATGTTGTAGATCATCCATTTTGTCATCTGAATATAAGGATGGTTCTATTTATTCCCTTCAAATCTGTATGCCTTTTTCCCCTTTATCTTGCCTTATCTCACTGGCTAGGATTTCCAGCAGTATGTTGAATAGAGTGACAAATGCTGTCCCCTTTCCCTTCTTCCCAATCTTGGGAGAAATGCATTCTGTCATTGACCATTAATTATGATATAAACTGTAGGTTTTTGAAGATGCACTTTCATCATGTTGGAAAAGTTCCCCTTTAATACTAGTTTGTTCACAATTTTAATGATGAATGGGTGTTGAATCTTGCCAATGCTTTTTCTACTTCCATTGATACAATCATGGTCTGTTTGTTTTCTTTTGACTTTTAATATGGTGGACTACATTGATTGATCTCTGAATATTGAATTATCTTGCCAAGCCCAGAAGAAACCATACTTGGTTGTGTTATATTATTGTTTTTATATGGTGCTGAATTTCATATTGTGGCAGATATTTGTGTATGTTCATAGGAGTTGCTGGTCTGTAGTTTTCTTTTTTTTCCCATTTCTGGATTCATCTCAGGAAATTTTGGACTCATAAAATGGTAGGAAATGTTCCATCCTCTACATATATTATTAACCCACTGAGACCTTGTTAATAGTTTTTTTATTTAGAGATTTCTATGTCTTTTTTTACATAATGTTGAAGAAAAAAATAGTATTTTATATTTACCAAATACCATTTCCAGTGTTCTTTATTCCTTCCTGAAAATTCAAGGTGTTTCTGATATCATTTCCCTACAACCTGAAGAACTTCCTTTAGCCATTACTTCGTAATGTGGTCTCTAAAAGTGATAAATTCTCTTAATGCTATTTTATTAGAAAATAACTTTATACTTCAAAGATATTTCACAGACATAGAATTCTGGGATAGTTTTATTTTCATCCCCTAAAATGTAGTTCCACTGTCTTCTGCCTAGTATAGTTTCTGCTGATTTTTTTTAACATATACAAGCATATTTATTTATTGTCTCAGTGTACCTTAGCTATTGGTGTAACATCTAATTATTTACCAAAAGTGAACCAGGTAATTTTATTCCCACACACATGTGCGTACACACCACACACTCAGAAGCAAGAGAAAAATCAATCTTCAACTCTTCAATTTCTTTCAGACAGATTAATATTACATCCCTCCTGATAATACTCTAAAATGAAAATAAAAATCATTTCTTTGATTAATTCAGGTACTTGGCAAATTTTAAAAATTTGGATCTAGATGCTAATCCTACCTAAAATACTGTTCTGATCTCTATTCCCTTATGAATATTTCAAGGCACTTATTTGTTGATCTTTTGTCTCCTCAGGTTGCATTAGCTGCAAATTTTATTGTTCAAAAGCATTAAATAGCACATCAGAGGCTTGCTTAAATCTACTATTTTACTGACCCTAATATGAAACATGTTTAACATAAACCTCTTCAAATTAACTGCTGCTATGCTTTAGATTTCTCTCTCTCTCTCTACTAGTCATTTAAGTTCATTATAAAATATACCAATGAACTGTTTTATTTAAAAATGAGAATTCTATCATCAGTACCAACATACGTATTACCATAGCTTGAAATCTATATGACTTTTAGTGTTTAAAATTATCTGATTTATAACAAAGAGTTCACTAAGGCCTAAACATCAAAGTAAGCACTTAATAATACTGTGGATACAATAAGATTTGGATACAATAAGTTTCAATAAATCAATTCTTGTGAATTTTTAAGCAACATAACAATAGTCATACTGTTAATTAACTGTGTAAAACTTTCATTTAAGGGAAAAGGCATTTAAACTATCATTTCCACACTAGGATTCTATTTTACAGATGTGGTAGGAAAAAACTGATTTTGTATATGTAATAGAAGAAAAATGATATAAGTGTGACACAAGAAAAACCATTCATGATCACAGATTTAATTTGCAATTATTTGTTTACTGTTGATTTGACCATACTTTAATTGGAAATTAATATTTTTAATTTTTCTGACTGATTAGATTTATTGTATTAAATAATAATTACAACCATAAGTTATAACTTTGATATTATTATAATGGATATTACTGTATTTTCTACTCTATCTTTTTAATATGATCAATGTTTTAAACAATCTATATTACTCTTTTTTTCCACATATGAAAAAATTAGGGCCAGGTAATCTTTATTGAATGTCCTATGTTGTGAAAGTAAAGTAGATCAGATGTACAATGATCAGCTTCAGTTAAGGTGATAGAAACAAAATCCTTCCATCAATTATGATTGGTGATATTTAAGAAATCATAATATAATTCAATGGTTATTTAATAGATAGTCATCTCTGAAGTAAGAATAAAAGAACCCTAAGGAAAACGTTACAATCAGTCAGAGAATTTTTAACAAGTCTCTTATGACCCATACATGATTATATTCCATATTCCATAGCAGCAGTAACAAGGATCATAAAAATAACACAAGTTTAAAACAAAGTACCCCTAGTCAATCTTTCCCAGGAATGAGCCTCCATCACTGATGTACTTATTTTTGCTTTAGAAAAACAGCTGAACCAAGAGAAAGCTTGGATGAAAACTAACAATTGGCATTGAAAAGCTTTTTTTGTTTCCTTCATCAGATTTTCCTCATCTGTGAAATAAGGACTCAAATAAATGTATCTTGAAGACCTTTCCAAGGTTAAGAATATTTTACTGTCATACTTTTTTGATTTTCTAATTCATCACTTATGATTTTAAAGTTGAAAAGGATTTGTTAAAAAATCTTACATGAATCTTTTCATAAAGCGATTTTAATTGTAACTGGTATATATGATTTATGTTTATTAATACTTAAGCCTAAAAAGCAAATCTTCAAGATGAGCTTCTGGAATTGAATGACTTTCCAGGCTTGAGGCAAAAACACTCCCATTCCTGTGTTCAGATAGTGGTGAGACACCTTGGTTCAGTGTATCATGGCATTTACCATGGGCATGTGGGATGGGGTCAGGTAGAAAGGTATGCACTGTTTTATGCCTTATATCCATAAAGATCATTATAGTTATAAGGACCGTCCTATTAGTTTGTTGTTGTTAAAGTGCCTTTAAAGTGCTAATGGAAGAAAGTGAGTGTTGTTAGCCAAATATACTCTCAGGGCATGGTGTGAAAATGAGAAGGCCTCTACCACAGGATTAAAGAGAACCCAATCCTTTGTATCTGGAAGATTAACTATGCTGAAAATCAGTTCCAGGGGTAGATGACAAGGGGAGTGGTGCACAAAGATGAATTCAGAGTGTCAGCAGGTCTCTTGGCAGTAGCCTGAATTCTGTGCTTACCCCAAGGTCCTTTTCCCCTGGTGTATATACATTTTATCCCAATTATTTATTCAAACACAAATCTAGCTGCTGCTGTAAGGAAAGTTTTTAGATGTGATTACAGTCCTAAATCAGTTGACTTTAAGGTAGGGAGACTAACCTTGATGGACCTGAGGCAACCAGGCACCCCCTTACCAAGGCTGAACTCTTCCGGGTGAAAGAGATTCAATTGGTGAGTGGGATTCCATGTAAGGGAGAGTCTCCCCCGGTAGCTTTGACAATTGAGGGTTTGGTAATGGCAAAGAATGGGGGTGACTTTTTGGAGTGACAGTAGCCCCCAGCTGTCAGCTCGGAAGGAAACAGACACCTCAACCCCCTAAAGACAAGGAACTGAGTTCTGCCATAAGCACGTGAGTTTGCAGGAAGATACTAAGATCCAGGGAACACCACCCAGCCAACACTTTAATGTTAAACTCACATGACCCAGAGCAGAGAACCCAGTCAAGGCCATGCATAGATTTATGACCATTAGAAAAGTGACCTATTAAATGGGAATCATTTTCAGCTGCAAAATTTGTGGTATTTTGTTATACAGCAATGGAAAAGTAATATACTCCTACACCAAAACTCAGTCTAAGGCAGTGTATAAGTGGAACTCCCTTTATGGTACAGGGACATTGGTGGGTGTGCTTCAACACATTGAAACTCCAGAGCCACTAACTTCTGCAATCTTCACTTCCACTTCGCAGGTGAATATCAGGCTTCCCTTCCCTGGAGACCATGCACAGGATTATTCTGAGGTGGATCCTTTGTAAGATAATATTTGCCCTCATTAAATATGACTCTACCTTGCTTCATTGCTTCTGGACTAATAACTAGGGCCATGTTTTAGCATGAACTCATGGAAGGAGACCTGTACCTGCTTCAAGGTGAAAGGCATTTATTCAGCAAAGGAACTAATATTTGGCTACTAGATACAAGCAGGAACCAGGAGAACATACTTGATGTTGGATCTCTAGGGTGCTGGACTGGGGACAGGAGTGGAGATAAGACTGGTAGGCAGCAGTCAGGGTCCAGCATCCTGGTGAAGAAACTTTGTGTTCGTCCTCTTTGTTTGATGGGAAGATTCCTTGAGGTCTGGGGGAAAAAAATATGGCCTTTCTAAGCAAATTAAATGGAAATGTTGAGCTGTTTGGTGTTTTATTACCCTGGGCTGCTCAAGGAAATACCCTGAAATGGGTCAGGGTTTATCAATGGGTATTTATTTGCTTATGGATTTAAGGCTAAAAGAAAAGTCCAAATAAAGGTGTCATCAAGGAAATGCTTTCTTTCTGAAGACTGGTGATCCGGGGCGGCCTGCCATAGATCCTTGGTCCTTAGCTTGTCACGTGGAAAGGTACATAGCAATGACTCCAAGTTAAAATGATTTCAGCCCTGGGTAAAATCATGGGCCAGTAGAAATGCTGGCTGAGGAGAAGGGGAATCTAACATGGCTTGTAGAGGAAGAGGAAAATGAATATCAATTGTAATTGAATGAACAACTGTAATATGGAAGACTGTAGCTTGCTCCCCTCCTCTTCTTATAATAAATCCTTTTATTTTTACTCTTTTGAAAGCTGTGACCAGCCATCACTTGAAGAACCATGACAGCATGTAGCACACAGGATGTGGGATATGGGGATCTGAGCAGTGCAAGAGGTGCCTGCTAGCAGATATTGACCTTAACAATCAAGAAATCATGAGGCTTTTGAGGAAAAACCCACAGCACGGAAAGATTAGATCCAAGACAAATAAGCAAAACAATCAATAGTGGAGCGAGCAATGATAACTAAGGGAACAGAAGCAATCTTTCAAAATATTTTAATTACTATCTTCAGAGATATGTGAGAAGATATTTTATACTTTAAAAAATAATAGTGATGTAATTGACTCATCTGAAAATAAACAAAAGTTCTTTTAGATTTAAAAGAACCTTGACATTAAACAAAAACATCAAAATTCAAAGAATAAATCCCAAATTCAGAGCAAAAGCAGACAAAAATGAAAATTATGTATGAAATATTAAGAAATATCGAGAATTAAATCAGGATACCAAAATATGTTGATTAGAAAGAGGGAACAGAAACTATGCATGGAGGATGAAATCAAACAACTAATAAGAAAAATTTCCTTAATTGTAAAGAAGATAAAAGTATTTGTAATGAAAGGCTCCATCAGGTAGCAAACAAAGGATTATCACCTTGGAACATTGTGTTGACATTTCAGAGAATAAAAGATAAAGAGAAGATGCTATAGGCTTTCAAATAGAAGGATTGGGTTACTGACAAAGAAATAAAAATTTGATCGTCATGAAAGAAACCATCAGCAACACTGGTTTCAAAGTTCAATAGAGTTATATCTTTAAAGCTCTGAAGGAAAATGATTTTGAATCTAGAATTCTGTACCCAAACAAAGTATTAATTAGGTGCACAAAAATTAAACATCTTTTTGATCTTTCAAGAGCATTCCAACAATTGCTAAAGTCTGTACTCTAGCAAACCTAAAAACAAGAAAAATAAGTGAAGTCATGGGATACAAGGATCAGTGCACCCAACTAAGTGAGAAGGTGGTAAAAGAAATCCCTAAGTGATAGTTCCAAATCAGGAAGAAAATAGGCTTTAATTTAAAAGAGTAAGTCATAACCTCTTGAAAAAAAATATTCCTTAAAGGTTAAATACTTAATAATAAGTGTAATGAAGTTCTACAACTCCTTCTTTATGCTATTAATCAAAATCCTCTGAAAAAAATCTTTTTTAACTCATTTGGTAGCATGATATGAACTGAGAGAAAGAAGTATATTATAATCTGTACATGTCACATTTTGCATGTATGTTCAAAGGTTCATAGGTTTTCTTTAAGAAATAGTAATAGTTTTGAGTATGGAGTGCTGTCTTTGACTCCACTGCTTCTCTTATATAATTTATAATTTACAATACCTGCCAGTATCCCCTTTCTAAAATGTGAAAAACTTCTGAATTCTAAGTCACATCTGGGTTTTCAAATGCGGGATTGAGGAACTATAATTATAGTAATATTTCAGAACACTGCATTCAGGTTTACAGATTTTATACTTTAAGCAGGAACTCTAATTGTTATAAATTTTAGCTTAGTAGTAAAAGTTATCTCCTCATTAACACCACAGTGTTGCTTAAGTCTGACAAATTTGCTTCATCCTCATCCACCAGAGTATAGCAGAAGTCAATTTAGCTGTCATTTTTGTACATTGCTGAGCTAACACAAAGAATGGGTCTATCAAATTAGACTGACAATTCAGACACTGTACCCAGAATCAGGGCTTGTTATCATTTCACAGGTACAAAGCCAGGAGGCAAGGGCAGCCTAAGGAAGTCTGCAGCATTGAATGTGGCTCCCTAAGTCCCCCCTTTCCAGTCTGGGCATGTGCTCCCAGCCCAGCTTGAAAGAAAAGGTCCTGAAATGTGGTGTGTGGTCAGCTTACACATCAACCCTTTTTTCAGTTATAAAACATCTGGATTTTATTCCCAGATTGTTACAACATACATGAAATGTTTTAAAGATCCATGACCCACTGATTCTTACTTTGTTTGCCAGAAACATCCTAAAAAAAACATTTTATAGATAAGGATTCACCTACAAGCAAATACCATTAGTCCATTTATCAGAAAATCAGTTATCAGTGTGTTTAAAATGGCACTGGAATGCCACCTGCCTTTTTTCTAAATATCCTCCTGGTAAATGGAGATAGATGAATTTCAGGCCAGTTACTTGGCTTCTTCTCTCCCTAGTGACTTTTACTCCCCTTGTGACTGAATTACATCAATCTTGTCAATTGCTATTGGCAGTGTGGGACACTGTGTTCAGAAGGAATCTGAGGCCATATCTGGACTCCAGTGAAATAGTATTGCATAAACTGGTAGCAATATCTAAACCAATAAGCATAGAATAGAATTGTGGCAGCCCAATGGCCAAACATTTACCTCCCTTACTTTAGTAAATAAACAATAGTCTTTCTTCGAACAGAATAACTAATGTAAATGAGCTAGTGCCCTAATATCAGTACCAAAATTTACAAATTTTGAAACTTCATTCTGCTTTCAAGAAGATACTTCATTATTCCTATTACTTAAATTTTTCCTATCTTCATGAAATTAATGGCACTGATGATTGTTTTAAATTAAATTTGGTAGACCTCATTCAGATTCTGAATTGTAATCCAAAAAATAGTTATCCACAATCACCCAAAGCACAGAATTGTCATAATATCCTGTTCTAGGGTAGAATTAATTTTTTTTAGCATTATTTTATTCTACTTGACTTTAAGGAAATTAAATAGTATTTTTGTTCTCATGGAAAAGTATTAGGTTTAATTCTGCATTCAGATATATTTTGGTGTGCATGTACCTGGTCATTTTAATAAAGCAATTACTGTCCTTTGCCAGGAGCATTACTGACAGTACCAAATTACATGCATAAAATTAGGCATGCAGAATCCTATGGCACATATTACAAATCCCTTGACAGGAGTACACCATTTGAACTTGCTATTCTTTGTAAAGTCACTCAGTGGGAAAAACCAAATCCTTTTATGAAATTTTCAATTGAGAAATACAAATTTGTGTGAACAAAAATATTAGCTTCAAAAATCAGTAAGACCTGGCCCTGGCATTGCGGGATTGAGAAAGCCTTCTTGGACCAAAAGGGGAAAGAGAAATGAAACAAAGTTTCAGTGGCTGAGAGATTTCAAATAGAATCAAGAGGTCAATCTGGAGGTTATTCTTATGCATTATATAGGTATCTCTTTTTAGTATTAGTGTATTAGAATAGCTAGAAAGAAATACCTGAAACTGTTGAACTGTAATCCAGTAGCCTTGATTCTGGAAGATGATTGTATAACTATATAGCTTTTACAGTGTAGCAGTGTAATTATGAAAACATTGTGACAGACACTCCCTTTAGCCAGTGTATGGACAGATGAGTAAGAAAATACAAGCAAAAAATAAATAAACAATAGTGGGGGATAAGGAATATGGGATGTTTTAGGTATTCTTTTTTTATTTGTAGTTTCATTCTTATTCATAGTTTTATTTTTGGAGTAATGAAAATGCTAAAAAAATTGATTGTGGTGATGAATACCATATGATGATACCATGAACCATTGACTGTACACTTTAGATGATTATGTGGTATGTGAATATATCTTAATAAAAGTACATAAAAATCAGTAAGAATTCACAGTGATAACCAAAATGAAATATTCAAATACAGTACCAGTGAAAATAAGTAAGTTTCCAAATAGTCTCTGAGTCATTCAGTGGCTTTTGAAAATTTGTCCAATTTTCCAAAGAATATGTTGTTCACTGAATAGAGAAAGCTAGAATGTGATTATTTTCTTTGATGACAGAGCTTTACAGAAATGCTGATTTATGTTGCAAAACTTAGTGTCATTATTAACAACCTCACTTTTTCTTCAAGGATCCTCAACTCAGTTATAATTTAAAAGCTCAATTTTGTAAACATTCATATCCATTTTCCATTATTCTAAACTTCAGAAGACTCCAAAAATATGTATCTGAGGACTTTAATATGTGTTATATGTTATAGGTTTGTAAGCATAAGACACAATTTATTCAATCCATTTCCTTTCCTTTCCCTAAAGTTTATGAAGGCATAGATCATGCCTGTTATATTTTATTATAGTAAATAAAACATCAAGGAATTCACTGGCATGTGAGAGTATAACTTGAAAAATAAATCTTTCAGTAGATTTCCAGTTTCATCTTAGATATGTAAAGAGAAAGGAAGTCATCATTCCCACCCTCACAACATGGAAATCTTGGCAAATTGTAAAAAATTTATGAATTTTTATAGATCCTGGGGTCTTAGGACAAACCACAATTCCTCAAGGACCTATGGTGAGATAAAAGAACAGAGAATCTGCTTATCTGGAACTGAAACTACTGAGCATATATAAGCCAAGAGGAATGTTAAACTGGGAATTCTGGCAAATTGCTGGAAGCCAAATATTGGCTGGCATAAGAGTTGTCATTGCTCGGAAGCAACAGTCATAGAGCTGTCCCCCACTTTTGCAAGCCTTTTGTCCGAGAATCCTAAAACCTCTTAAAAAAGGAATTTGTAGAACATGCCTCCTCCCATGTTGCAGATTGGGGAAGGAATAAGTGAAATTCACACATACACTTTTCCCATATGGAACAAAAATGCATCAATCTGCAAGGAGAAGGAGGGTGGAATTCTTCTAATGGTGAAATTCCATTATTATTTGGGGAACTTGGTGCAGCCTGAGCCTCCAGTCTCACTTAAGAACACATGGAAGTCAGATTCTGCAGAAAAACCAGACAAAAGATGGACTAGAAACACTATAGGATTGTTATAGTCATGGAAGGGCTAAGAAGGCAGAAGAAAAAGCTCTATCCCTGGAGGAGGGACAGAAACACTTGTGAAGGCCACATCTCTGAGACACAGGCATCAGTGTGTTCCAAAGACTGAAACTTAAGAAGAATAGAGAATGCCCTCCCTTCCCATGTCCTAAAGCCATGCTAAAAAGCCTTCACCAATAATAATAGTGGGTTACACCTGGGAGAGTTGCAAAAGACAGTTTTGCATGAGATGCAGTAAAAAGGGAATCCCAAAGCCAGAAAAGCAATTGAAAAGGAAGTAACTAGAGGAGTTTGTAGCCTCTGCTCCTGGTACAACAATAAACTTCAAATACAGCCCAAGAGTGACTAGATTAACAAAAATTCCCTAGGTAAATTCATAGGTACCTTACTATCTACTGCCCTGTGCAACTTATCCAGCTTTCAACAAAAAATTACAAGGCATGCCAAAAAACAAGAGCATAGTATGAAGATACAAAGCAATCATCAGAACCAGACTCAGATATGCCATAGGTTTTGAAAATATCAGGCAAGGAATTTAAAATAATTAAAAAGCTAAAGGTGAAGGCAGAAAAATTATACTGCTAGATAAACAATACCAGCAGAGAGATGGAAACTATAAAATCAGATCAAAAGGAAATGCTAGAAGTTAAAAGCAGAGTAGCAGAAGAGTAGAATACCTTCAACAGGCTCATGCGCAGACTTGACACAGGCAAGAAAAGACTCAGTGAACTCGAAAACAGGTCAAGAGAAATTACTCACACTGAAATGCAGAGTCAAAAAAAGTAAAAAAAGACAGAATGTTTCATCTAAGTTGAATGGTGTTCCACAAAAAGATATGTTGAAGTCATAATCTTTGACTTCTGAATGTGTGTACATATGAATGTGAACTTACTTGGAAGTAGAATCATTACAGCTGGAATTAAGCAAGTGGGGTAGAGATTTAATCTAACATGACTGGTGTCCTTGTAAAAAGGGGAGAGAAAGCCATGTGACAATTAAGGCAGAAATTGAAAACAATGACTGACAAGCATTGAAGCAATGGGTAGAGAAGCAAGCATAGAGTCATTGAGCAGATGCTTCCCTACAGACGTCTGAGGGAACACAGTCTTTCTGATTCAAATATTTCAGACTTCTAGCCTCCAAAACTGTGAGACAATACATTTTTAATGGCTTAAGCCATCTAGTTCATGGTACTTTGTTATGGGGCCCTGAGAAAACTAAGATAACATCCAAAATATGAGGGATAATAAATCCTGTAGTATACAGGCCATTATAATCTCAGGTAGAGAAGGAAAAGTTTAGTAGGTGGAAGAAATATCTGAAAAAAATCATTACTGAGAACTTTGCAAAATTGGTGATGGACCACAGATCCACTAAGCACAAGCAACAACAAGCCAAATAAATACCCAAACAAATAAAAATCACAAACACACAAACAGAATCCCAAAAAGCCTTCCCAAGCATATCATATTCAAACCACTAAGGATAAAGAGACAAAGAGAAAGTCTTGAAGGGATCCAGAGGGCAAGGAAAAATAAAACCTTATCTGCAGATGAACAAGAATAAGAATTACAGCAGACTTCTCCTTAAAAATCTTGCAAGCAAAGTGACACGGGAATGAAATATTTAAAGTTCGACAGAAAAAAACTGACAACCAGAAATTCTGTATCTAGTGAAAATGTCCCTCAGAAAATGAAGGAGAAATAAAAACTTTTCACACAAACAAAAACTGAGGGAATCCATTGCCTGCAAACCTGACCTGCAAGAAATCTTAAAGGAAGTTCTTGAGGCAAAAGGAATATGATATTGGTCAAAAAACTGAATCTACACAAATAAAAGAAGAGCAGTAGGAAAGGAATAAAATAAAGATAAAATATAAATCTTTTATTTTTCTTATTTTAAAACAGTCTGAAAAAAAGATTAGACAAATGCCTGTATATTTGAATGCCTGTATATTTCTTTTCAGAATCCATCATCCATCATTGGGACAATTGGCCAACCATAAGCAATAAAAATGAACTTTGATACATAATATACATTTTATAAAAATTATCTCAAAATAAGAAATGGATCAAATGTGTAAAATTATAAAACTTTTAGAAGAAAATATAGTTGACAATTTTCATGACCTTTGATTAGATGAAGAATTCAAGACATGACAACAATAGCATCCTCCATAAAAGAAAAAAAAATGATAAAACAGAAATCATCAATTTCTTTGCAAAGGACACTGTCAAGAGAATGAAAAGACAAATTATACACTTGGAGAAATATTTTTAAAGCACATATGGGCAAATGACTTGTATCCACAATATATAAAGAACTCTCAAAATTCAAGTCAAAGGAAATAACCCAAATCACAAATGGACGAAAGATTAAAACAGCACGTCAGCACATCCTGTATGTATAGCATATAGCACTTGTATAGCAAATGTATAGCATTTAAACACACTAAAAGATGGTCAAAATTATTGGTCATTAAGGAATTGCAAATGAAAACTTCAATGAGATACACTAAACACTTATTAGTAAGAATAAAATAAAAATACTGAGAATACCATAGCTGGCAAGGATGCAAAACAACTGGAAAGTTCATAACAATTCTCATGGGATTGCAAAATGGTACAGCTTTGTTGGAAAGCACTGTGACAGTTTCCTATAATGTTTTGCATCCATTTCCACAATGGTTCAGCAATCTACACATTGGTATTTACCCTAAAGAAATAAAAACGTATTCATGCAACAATCTATATAAGAATATATACTGAATCTCTATTTATAATAGCCAATAACTGAACACAAGTGAAGTAGATACCCAATAGAATATGACTCAGCAATAAAAAAGAGCCAACAACTGTCAGTACTCAAACAAATGAAGTTTGATGTATCATTTATTTGTTTATTGTTTATTCTAAAAATAAATGTAAGAATATGTATATAAGGAACGTTTGAATGGAGGCAAAGTTGGTAAGAGGTGGGCTTGGTTTATCTGGAACTCTGTTTCCCAGAATTCCCTCCCCAGTAATATTCCAAGTTAGGGTTAGTTCAAAGCAGATTTTCAGGAGATTTGGAATGAGGATGTGAAGCAGTAGCATCATTTTATGAAGGTCATTGAAATTTGGGGCAGTGGCAGACACAGAAGTGCCAGGTCCTTGTTCTTCTCTAATCTTACACCTGACACTTGCCCACACTGACCACGAGTGACAGCAGACCTCTCTCCAGAAGTAAGCTGCCACCTACGTACATTCTTCTCCTCCTGTAGGATCTGTGCAGTTCTGCTTTGATGGCTCGACATAACCAACTTCTCATAATGACTGTTTCAGGATTTCTCAGAGTCTCCAGCACCCTCTTGCATGCATTTTCTTCCCCAGCCTCTCCAATAATTGTGTAAGTTTCAATTAATATAATAAAACCATTATCCCATTTCTTTAAAAAAATGATTATTTAATCTGTTCAAATCTTACAGTTGAGAGACATTTATGATAATATTTTTATTGTTTAATCTCAATGTTTTGTGATGAATTTTGAGGTAATGGAACTAAATCATGGTGATGGAACACCAAGAACAAAAAATTGAATAATAAACAATTTCAAGAGATCTAAGTCACAGCCACACCCTGAGGCATATGTAGTCTTTTTGGATTGAAAGTGAGGAGAAAACAGATTAATGCAAAAGGCAATTAAGTAATTCTCACTTAAACTTGTTTTCCTATTGCTCATGTTGATGGTACTTATAAGATCTACAAAATTACAATTTGAACATTTAGAAATGCATCTATAAAAATGCATTTTTATTCCACAAAAAGCAGTGTCTTCGACCTTGTATTTCTTTTCCCACACTATTTCATCTATTTTAGAGTAATATCTTGTGAAAAGGAATAGTTGCACATAAAATCCTGTTAATTCATTCTCAGTATCCTTATTTCAAACCATCTACTTTCAAATAACATGTTAATGTATTTAAAATCAATTTTAGTATACAAATAGTAGAAGGTTGATTGCTTTGATGATCCCGATTGATGGTTTCTTATAATTATGCACTCTTATTATACTTGTGCAGCTTCTTACAACAATAAGTGGCATCTATTTCCCCAACACTTAGCCTTGTTTTGTACCTTGCTTCCTTTGGACAACAGCATGAGATGGAAATAATTTGTGACAATTATGCTCCCAGACCTCATAAGGCCTTATGCAAGACTCACTAGCCTGCCAATGGGACAGCAGTTAAGAGCAAAACTAGTCAGCTTTCCCAACTGAGACAAATCTAATTGGTCTGCCCGCAGTTGATTGATAGGCTCATCATAGACACATGAGCAAAACCAGCTTAAATGGTTGAGGCTAATCCTGATTGACAGAACCCTAGATTCATGGTGGTTGTTTTAGTCCCTATATTTTGTGAAGATTTGTTCTGTAACATTATCAAGGCAGGAGATAACTTGCATACTTATTAATGGATTGTTTCATTGCTCATAATAGTTGCTACCTTTCATAGAAAAGCATCTATGCATCAACACTGGACTAGGTACTTTGCATGATTTATCATATTTAGATAGAGGCAAGAAAGGTAAATTTTAGAAAAGCTAAGTCAGTTGTTGTAGGTAACATGTATATTTTGTGCACTTTTTGAAATTCAAATTCTGGACTCCAATGTCCATTCCTTCCTCTACACTGTACTGTCTCCTCATAGTTAAATTATAATTTAGAGCCCAGGGTAAACATTTAACAAAAATATGTTATCTTAAAGGATCTTCTGATTATCCCTGAGTAGGATTAATCTTCTCATGTCTTAGACTTAGCTCTGCTTAAACACCCACACAACCTATTTAGTGAAAGGAAATTATAGATAGCTAAGGGAGAAAACCAGCGGAAACAAGGTAGCTTTTTCAGGAAATACACAAAGGAAACTATTTGACCCTATATATAAACTAGCTTGATTTACAATGCTCCAACTCCTCAAAAGCTAAGAACAGCCCCATCAGTAAAATTCTTCTGCTTTTCTACTACCCCATACTAATTTTCACTTAAGAAAATCCACTGATCTGTTGCTCATTACTGAAATCATAAATGCTATTTTATAAATATACTTTAGAGAGTGAAAAATATTCTGTACCTTAGCCAACAAGCTTTGACAATCCTCATTCGTGTGTGTATAATTTCTTCTGATTACTTTGAAACTTGGGAAGTCACTCAAGAAAAGAAATACAGTATCCCCTGCTTTCTGTTTATAGTTTCACAAAGGCAGAAGGAGCTATCTAACTTTCTTCAGCTTAAGGATCATTAAAAAGTTACCACTTTGATGTGTGTAGAGAAAGAAAAGTTGAATTCTCTAAGCATTGTATGTGGGTTGCTGGATATGCCAAAAGAGAACAAACAGAAGGAAGTGAAGATGCTAAGACTCTCAAGTGGCTTGTGAAAGATTTAAAAAAATATGAGAATTTTCAATAATGCATAGTTCAAATTTCCTTTCATCAAGTATGATGACATTGTAATGTTTTTCTTTATTGTTTCAATAATAAAATCATTAGAAAAGACAATTTTTTCTTAATACCAGCAAAGGTCACGAGGGCATGAGAAGAGAATGAATTATATATAAATGTATGCAAAATAAAAGTATAATTTGTTATATCTACTCAACTCAGACAAATTCTGTATTTTGAACTAAAATCCTAGTTTCTATTTTCTTCATATTGCTCTGCCAATATTGTATTCTGGAAAGCACAATACTTGCTTTCATTTTATTTACTATACTAGGAACTGAATTTTCTTCTTGCCGATGTCAATAGAGATTGCAATACAAAGAACTTTTATGTTTCTCACTATTTAAAATGTCATTAGCAGCTATAATCCTGGTAAAAAAGCTGGTAAAATTTAGATTTTTTTCATGTCTTCCAGTTAATTCTGTACCATTATCTTTTTTAATATGCCATTTAGAATATGAATTCAGAGCAAAAATTGCAACTCCCACATTCTCTAGTTAGAAATGAGGATGGGTTGTTATATTTTCCATATTTTAGCAAACTGTGAACCATTTTGTGAAATAAAATGTACACATTATTGCACCCCTTCACCTAAATATGTACTTGGGAGATAAATCTCCTGCTGAATAGCTTGAGTCATTAATATCCCAACAACGTAACACTGTTCTTCTAAGCATTGTAAGACTTTATTTTTTCCCTTCCTTGATCATATGAATTGTTCTTAATTTCCTTAAAATATGGGGACTTTCTTCACTGCAATCAAAGATTTTCAAACTTTGGTTCAAAGTGCAGTTTGGCATATCAACCTTCTGCAAACATTGTTAGAATAAAACATGGTTTTTAATGTGATAGATAAGTTACTTATCTTTTATTTACCTTAAAATACTATCAAATGACAATTCATAATGAAAAAAATTTATATTGCTACATCAGGAAAGTAAAAACTGTAAGAATTTACCTGGGAAGTGCTAATAGAACTGAGAGGTCTATAAAATATTGAGAAAAGTGTTATAGATTTATAGCTAATATTTTATATATATATAATATTTCAATTGCATGCTGTATATAAGGTAGTTATTTGATTTTCATTATATTCCAATAGCTTCTAATTCATTATGAAAACAAATATGAAACTATCATTATCTTGTCATGATGGAAATAAGGAGAAAAATTGGAAGGTGATAGCAGAATACAGTGATCTAGAAAGCAACTTTTGAGAAAAATTAGTATATATTTGTGGGTAATCGTTAATATATAGAGAGTTCCAATTGCTCATACATGTTTGCTACATTTTCAAGTTTACTGTATATAAGTTTTTAGCTTGATTGTAGTAGACCAACTTAGTTTAAATGTTATTTTAAAATTATTGTTGACTTTTAGATGTCATATAAACAAAAATGGCATTTTGATCATTATGCCTCTGAATTCAGAGCCTGCATCATTCCCAATATCTGAAAGATATTTGTGAAGATGGCCCAAAGCACTATTGTTTAAAAGGCTCTTGTATTATAACAAAATATCTGTAGAGTGAGGAGGAAGAGTCTTAGTCTATTCTCATCCATTAACTACCTTTGAAATCTTGGGAAATTCACTGAACCTCAGTCAGAAACTTTTTTCTTTTCAGTAGAAAGAGGAAATTTGACTAAATGACTTCTAAAGCCTATTTGAATTTTAAAATTGAAACTATGTCATGGATTTAGTACCCATGAATATGTAATACAGTTTTCACCACATGCTGAATTTTAAGTTCTCCATAGTGGAAAGGATCCAGATGCATCTTCTATCTGCTAAATTCCTGATGGGATACCTAGCCAGTGATAAATGCATATTAGGTGTTCAATAAAAATTTGCTGAGCACATGAATAAGTGAGTGAAAGAATGAATATTCACTCCAGGTGACTATATTTTTCTCGTCTTGAAAAGATACAGACTGATGGTCATTTCTTTTTATAGTTTATTTTTGTTCTATTTACTGTCATTATAATCAGAATGTTGGTAGTGTAAATATAATGAACAAAACATTCACCAAAAGTTTAATTTTCTTTGCTGATTATGTTGCCTTGACTTGCCTGAACTCCATTCACAAGCTTTAAAATTCCAAGTAAAGTGTATTCTTACTCGTCTTTTGATTCTCTTATTGCTTAAGCAAATACCATGCAATGGGTTGGCTTAAACAATGGGACTTTATTGGCTCAAGGTTTTGAGGCTGGGAGAAGTCCAAAACCAAGGTGTCATCAAGGTGAGGTTTTCTTCCCAAAGACTGGCATTCTGGGGCTGGTTGTTGCTGACCATTGGTCCCTGGCTCCTCTGTCACATTACAATGCAGATGGCGGCCTCTCCTGGCCTCTCCCTTCTCTTCCATGTTTCACTAACTTTCAGCTTCTTGCTGCTCCTTCAGCTCAAAAAGGATGCCAGTGATCCAGACTGAAGCCCAACCTGATTCCTTCAGGCCATACCTTAATGAAAGTAGCATCTTGAAGAGATCTTATTTACAATGGGTCCACAACCATAGGAATGGATTAAGTATAAGAATGTGTTTTTCTGGGATACACAGCTCCAAACCACACAACTAGGAAACTGTATATAGAGACATTTAAAATAATAGGAAGTGTGAAATATTTTCCCCTAGTATAGTAGACTAGAAAATTTGTAACAACTTTCCTGCAAAGAATGATAGGCAACATATGAATGGCACCAGGAACTCTCAGGGCTGTGAAATGTTGTGATTCCAAGATCTGGCAGGAGATGGAAATTCAAGAAGAATCACTTTTCAATTATGAAATCAGTATCTGAGACCTTATGTGCCTGAATAGCAAGCAGGAGGCTCTATTGGGATTAGAAGCAAAAATAAGTTGAAGTTCTGAGCCATTCAAGTATGGGCCTCTGAGAGGCAACCTTCACTTTAGGTTGGGACCCTGCAAAACTGCACCCTAGAAATGAAGGTGAACCAGCCTCTAATCCCAACTATAAATCTTCTCAGTTTATGAAGTTGGGATCAGGAGACCACAGACCATGAATGCCCCTGAGAGGTATATATGAAAAGCAAATTGAAGTTGCCTCTGGAAAAAGAAGTTAGTGTTATCCTAGGCCTCCAAAAAACAAACTCGTAAAACAATTTTTTGCAAACACCATGTTTGGCACATAATAAAAAAGAACCAAGGTAGCAGCAATTTCTGTTTGGTTGGTTCCCTGGAAAAGACCACTCTTTACCTTTCTTATAGTAGATTTTACTTCCATATAAATCCCAAAGTCCTATTTTATTTCTTATTATTTGTATGCATTCTAATCAGGACAAACATGATTCATAGAAATCTGAGCATGGCTACCTTAGAAATTTTCAAGAAATTTTTGGAGCTACTCTTTAGTATACAAAAGTAAACACACACTGTCTTTCTATTATGACAGCATTTTTGTTATTGCTGAAGTAAAATTGCATTTGCTAAGGGATAGATTCTTTTTCTCCCACTAATATGAACATAATTAAAGTGGGTATTGTTGGAACCATTCTATTTTCCTATAGTTGCTAATTATTTTTCCTTATAATTTTTTAAATGTGTATTAATATTTGAGAAGGGTAATCATATCATTTCAGTTATAAATATATATATACTGTATTAATATACTTGTCCTTAATATTTTAATGTCTCACTTGAGAAACTATTGTGCAATTAGTAGGTCATATGCAGTATGGCCAATTTTATCTTCTTAAGCAGAAATGTGTATGGCAGCAGTGAAATGTTTCATCTTACAATGTCTAAAATATTAAGTGACCAGGATTTTTTTCCACCTTCAATTTAAAAATTCCATGTTAATGACAGAGTGAAATTATAGAAAAGTGTTGCAGGCACATTTGCTTATAAGTATCCAATCAACCTCTTGAACCCTAATCATGTTAAATAGCTGACAGCTACATTACTGAGGTTTGACCAACAGAGAAAGGAATGGAGGAGAAGGAAATAAAAGAGGAGGAGATGGAAAGAGAGGGGCAAAATGAGCAAATTTGGACTGTGAATGGACAAGAGTACAAGAGGCCTTAGCACTTGAGGACATCAAGATGAAAAGGCTGAGGGAGTTGGTAAACTATTTCTACTTGAGTAGTGTTTTGGTTTGCTGAAGCTGATGAAATGCATTATACCAGAAATGTGTTGGCTTTTACGATGAGAATTTATTAGTTTACAGGTTTACCATTCTGAGGCTTTGAAATTGTCCAAATCAAGGCATCAACCGGACGATACCTGTACTCTGTAGACTGGCTGCCGGCATCGTCAGCTCCTCTGTCAGGTGGGAAAGTACATGTCCCGTCTGCTGGTCTCTCTCTTCTCTCCCGAGTTTCATTGCTTCCAGCTTCTGGCTTCAGTGGCTTCCACTCTGAGTGTCTATGTGTTTCTCTCTTTTACCTTCTGTATCTCTTAGCTTCTCTGGGACATTTTTCTGTATCTTCTCTCCATATTTTATCTTCCAATTAAGAGGATTAAGACCCACCCTGAATGAGGTGGGTCACATCTCAATATAAGAACATATTCACCAAAAGATCCCACTTATGATGGATCCATACCCATAGGAATGGATTACATTTAAGTGTGTGATCTTCTTCTGGGGGGTACATCCATCTTCAAACCATCACAAGTAGGGAGAAACATCATTATTGGTAGGTAAATCAGGGTGCTGAAAATCCCCTTCACAAAGGGGTGGCCTCCATACAGGATCACAAGAAAGAAAATATACAGCCAGCACTCACTCTGCCCTGGGCACTGTTGTAAGTACAGGACCAGCCTGTGAGTTTCCATGTCTCAAGTAAGACAGGGGGCCCTTCTCTAATTCACGAGATGGTCGCCTTCCTTGACTTTGTGCAAAGATTCTATACACCAGAAGTAGTCTTACCTGAGTGAGCACTTGAAACTTGTTAATTTCTGTAATCCTCACCACAGCAAAAATATGGAGAATAATATTGTCCATAACAGTATTTCCATAGCACTTACTATATTAATGCATCAAAACCTCACAACTGTGAAATAGGTGTTGGTAATATTTCCATTTTACAAGTGAGGCAAATAGGAATTAAGTTACTAAACCAAAGTAACAAAGAAATTGGTAGCAGGACTATTACATGAAGTGAGGAAGTCTGGCTCCCAAATTCTCATCTTAACAAGTTATTTTCTTGCTCCTTGTCCCTTGCTTCTCCTCTTACCACTTCCAGTCTTTTTCTCCGACACTCCCTCCTTCTCTATCTGTCACACCTTTATTTCTCGTTACTTCACAATCCATTGTTCCCTCTCTCTTTCCAAATAAAGCTGGAAAAGTGGACTAGCATGTTAATTGATTTTTCTGGATTCTGGTCCTTTATTCAAAAAGAGATGATCTGCCCTCTTTCCAAAATCACAAGTATATTCATTTTAGTCATCTCTTAAATTACACCCACAATTTCTTTTTCAATAATTGCTAGCAAAGTTTACACACACATACACACACACACACTGTCCAAGTAAATTAGTTAATTAACACAGTGAAAAAACTAACTAAGGGTTTGGTTACTTTTCTTCAGAGGAATGAAAAACAATGAGGAGGATATAAGAATAATCTATTAACCAGGACCCATGGCATTTGGTTAAAATTATTTTTCACACATATTAGTCTTAGGACTGTCAACTAAAGTTTCATCTTTAAAATAAAATTTGATAAAATATCTACTTTATTATATTTTGTAGGAGCACCCCAAGTGTGAAAATAAACTTGGACATAAAATATCAAGTACATGATAGTTTTTTGAAATAGTTGTAGCTTCACTCTCTTTTCCTATTCCAAACCAGCTGTCAAAACTAGTGGCAATATGTTATTTAACCAAATAATGCTGGAGAGATCTACTTTATTGCAGTACAGATTTAAGGTTGTTGTACCATAGGCTTGATACTATAATCCCTGGTTATCACCGTTAGCAAATGTGAAGAATCAATAAATAGCATAACACAGATTTACACCCTGTTAGTGTGAATTAGGTTTGCTTCACTTGATTTACTTTCTGCTGCAGTCTTGTCATATAATTTGCCTCATCTTGTAAGATTTTGATATTTCAAGATAAAGCATAGCCATCAAATGTGTAAGTCTAACCTAGAAAATAATTTTGAAGTGCTGTGTCTTAAAATGTATGCTGTAAAGGTCGTTAGAAATTAAAAGAAACAAACACAAAGTTACATATCATTTGCTGAGTGACCCTTAGTGATACTTTATCTCAGTTTTCTCTTTTGTAATTCTCTGACATCACGTAAAATTGATCCATACTCAAGATCTGAAAGCAACAATAGAATCAGCATGAAATTCAGTTTTAATGTTTTTAAAAAGAGACTAACCAGACTGAGGTGCCACTTCACATCCACTGGGATGGGTATCAGTTAAAAAAACAAAAGGAAAATAACAAGTGTTGGCAAGGATGTGGAGAAAGAGGAACACTTTTGCATTGCTGGTGGGTGTGTAAAATTGGTGCAGCCATTGTGGAAGACATTTTGGTAGTTCTTCAGAAAGTTAAACACAGAATGATCATAAAACTTGGCAATTCCATTTCAAGGTATATACACACAAGAATTGAAAACAGGGACTCAGATCTTTATACATCAATGTTCATGGCAGCAATATTCACAATAGCCAAAAGGTGGAAGCTACCCAGGGAAACATCAACCAATGAAGGGATAAACAAAATATGGTATATACATACAGTGGGATATTATTCAGCCATAAAAAATAATGATGTTCTGGTACATGCTACTACATAGATGAACCTTGAAGTCATTATGTTGAGTGAAATAAACCAGCCACAAAAGGGTGAATAAATGTAATTTCACTTATATGAAATAGGTAGAATGTCTAAATACATAGAGACAAAGAATAGCCTACAAGTTACCAGGGGCCAGGAGAAGGACATAGAAAGGTGGGTTATTGTTTGATGGTACAGAGCTTCTGTTTGGGGTGACGAAAAACTTTGGTTGTGTTGGTAGCATATCATGAATGCAATTAATATTGCTGCATTGTTCATATGGCAATGGCTAAAATAGGATAACTTGTATTAAGCATATTTTACTACAATAAATTTTTTTAAATAGGTTAATATATATTTAAGCAGTTTTTTTCCTCAAATTTCAAGTCAGAGGGGAGAGTCTTATAATAGGTGCACAGGTTACGTGAGGATAAACAAGGAATAAGAAACAGCTGAAACCTCCTATCAGGTTTTCATTACCATGAGCATCTAACAATTGATAAAGTCATATCCCAAGTCCTTCTATGGAATATATTCAAATAACCATACTATTAAATAAACACAAGCATTAAAAAAAAATAGACATAAGCAACCACTTTCACAGGATCAAAATGAGTGGAATAAAAACAACAAACACAAAACATAATCCCCAAGATATGTTTTGTATAAATAATGTTTTCGAAGACATAAGATGTCAAATTAAAGACGTCATAAAATGTCCTAGAGGATTTGGAGTACAGATGAATAAAATACCTAAATATTTTAAAAATTTCAATTGTTATGATCTGCAGTATTTTCAATATTATCTACTCAATAAAATGGAGAATGTATATGTATTCCTGGTGCTTGCCATCTTCCATTCTGTGAGGCACAACATTCTTGCTACCCACAGGAGGACTGCAGCAATCTGCAGAAGTGCTGTTAGAAGCCACATATTCAGCCTCAGAACATGCTCAGAGTCTGGATTTTCTAAAAATAAAATGAGTCCTTGAGTGGAAGTCTTTATCAAGTTTTAGAAAGATAGTGCCAGGTGGTGTTTTATATGGAATTAATTTCCATGGTGTTGATTCAACAAGAGAGAGATTACCTCCCCCTCCCCCAAAGGAAAACATTTTTTGTGAATGTCCTTTGAGATAAAATACACCACATATTTAATTATATATATATGTTTATTTATATATTAATATATATTTATATATATATTTATTTATATATTTATATATATTTTATATACATTTATTTATATATATAAAACCATATACATACGAAGAGAGAGAGTAATTTATTTATTCTAAAATTATGAGCACCAAACTATCCATGTGGAAATATATTTCAGCAACAAATTTTCCAGACAATGCCTTAGGCATAAGTGGTTAAACACAAGCACAAATTTTAAAATAATAGGTGGAAGAAGAGAAAAATAAGAACTTAGTTTGAGAAAATTTGCAGCGAATAACACAATATTTTGAGAATAATTTGAGTTTTACCAGAATTAGATTTTCAAAGAAGTTGATTGCTGATTTCTTTTTAAAATTTCTGTTTTGTATCAAATTTGAGGTACTCAATTCTCTGGAAAAAAAAAACTGTTATCCTATTTTATTTTGTCTAATAAGTTAAAAACAAACACAGACTTCAAAACTGATCCCATACAAGTTTATAATTAAAGAGACTGAAATTGTAGGTAAATCATAGAATGAAACAAGAAAAAATATTGACTCCTCCAGATTTTCTAAATTTACCAATTAGACTTGTTATAATTATCTATAGCTTTGACCTTTTAAATTATGGTTTGCACAACCTTTTAATCCCACAGATGTTCAGGGTCCTTAAGGGATATTATAGGTAAATAAATTAACAGTGTTCTCTAATTTGAAAATATACTTATTGATTGGTTTTAACAATGATATTTCAAATATATTAAACTACATTTTAAGAGTGTAATTAGTCATATTTTATCACCGAACCCCAAACTTTTGATTCCTCTGCATTCTCCTCTCTGATTTCAAATGATTAATTTAGATATTTTTTCTTCTCCCAGGTCAGTTGTCCACCACAAGGTGACATATTCATTATTTACCAAATAGAGTTCCAAACTCCATAGACATGAGAGAGAGACTTTTATCTCAACCCTCACAAGAATTAATTGGTACTTATATCCCCATCACCAGCTTTAAAAAATGCATTGTTGCCTAAAATTCAGCAAAGTGCTTTTTTTCCTTATAAGACTCAAAGATAGCATTGTCAAAGATGATGAAGGCAACATTTCCCACTGTCCATAGAGAGGTCTAAGCTTCCAACGTTTCCTCTCCACTCCTCTGGCTAAATCTAAACTGCCCACAAAGCTTACCATGTGATGGCTCCAGTCTTGATCCCCAGTATATCCTGCCCTGTATTTATTCAGTCCAAGTTTCTCTGTATCTTCCAAGAATTCAAATAGTGAGCAATTCTCAGAATGAAACTGAATATTGACTGCGTTCCTCAGTGTATCCCATAGAAACTTCACGCTTTTTCCTCTACGGAATCTTCATCTTGGAGCTGTTCTAATGTTGCAATGTTTAAATAAAGCCTTGAGTCAATGCCTCTAGGTTGCCTTTTCTTTATCAGATTTCAAATACTATATACTTTGATTAAGATTATATGTATTGAAAATTATATTTATAGCTATTACTATATCCAATATTCCTTAAATTAAAAATTTGGAAACCACAAAGTAGAACACATTGATTACATGTCTAAGAAAATTCTTATAAATGGAAATTGACCAGGCTGCTAATTTTTCTGTAAGCAGCTTGGTTGCTCTGTGGTCTCCATATAATCAACAGCTGAAGGAAAAGACTCTGATATGAAATAGATGAATAAAGAGATAAATTTACAACCCAATATAATAGGCAGCTCAAGGTTTTACTATAACATGCATTATATGATTCATGATTTTTCTACATATTTGTGCAAATTGTATTATGGTATTCAGATAAAAAATTAAAATAACCAAAAGAAGAGCGGTTGGTTGATTGCTAGTAAATTAAAGAAAATTATCAGAGTAAACACTAAATAAATAAATACATGACAGAGAAGGAGTGTGATCCAGAAAAAAAGCAAAATAAAGCTGACCATTTCCCCTACTGTAATTTGCTAAACCTATGCTTTTATTGCTATGGCACAGAAGTTAAAGACAATTCTAGAAACTTTCCAAATTTGGATTCCAGATCAAAATCTTCTTTATGAAGACAGAACCATAGAACCCAGCATGCTATCACTTAGATATGGAGTGAAGTAGAAATATCGCAAAACCCCCCTCCAAATAAAACCAACTTCCCCCTTATCCTCACTCCTTACGACATGCTCCAAAATCACACTCATACACAGGCACTCAAATAAAATCCCATGAGACATTTTGTCTGACCTAGCCTTGGTACTGTTTGCAGGGGTGTCTTCTCTGAGTATTAATGATCACAAGCTAAATTTCATGCAGGTTTGCATCCTAATAATATACTTGCAGAACTACAAACAAACAAAAATACTAACAATGTATTTGAGATCCCAGTAAGTACACTTCAGAAGTAAATAAAAATCTTTTTTTGGATGAAAATGCCTCAAATCATCTCTCAAATAATTTTAAATATAAAGTTAAATGAGCACACTTGAAATACAAAATCACAAAATGCATAAAGAAATAAGGCATATTAACAAGGCTCCACAGAAAAAGCAAACAGAACACTTGGAAATAGAAAATCTTATTGGGATTTCTGAATATGGAATATAAAATACATAAACATTTATAAAATATTTAAGGAAATAAAAAAGAAATCATAAAATTATGGAACTAGACATTATAATAGATATTATAAATATGAACAAACATATTTGAATAAAAATTAAGTTATAAATGTAAAAGGATAAATTATAATACCTGAAATGTTAAAACCAGTGATGAGAAAGATTATATTAGAAAAATACGAAGAGGAAAATTACTGAGATGTAATGTTGCTGGAAATTTAAAAAATGGGAAACACAGATCTGAGTTTAAGAGTGGAAGACACAGAAATTCTATTGAAAGTGCCAGAAAGAGTTGATAAAGAAACTGAGAAGAATAGCTAGAACTAGGTAGCCTAGAACCTATATATTTAGAAAGTACAGTAAATCCCTAAAGGGATAGTGAAATAAAATAAAATGACACCAATATAAATTGGGTTAACACTTCAGAAACACTGAAAACAAAGAGGGGAACCTAACATTTAATAGCAAGCAAATACTAATTTAAAAAGAATTAAAATTAAACATCGGAATTCTAAACAGTCACTCTGAAATTCAGAAAATAATTAACTATCATAAAAGTTCTGAAAGAAAATAATTGTTGATGTGGAATTATAAATTTTTATAACACAGTCAAAATTTCAGAAGAACAAAAGCTTGCAGGAATATTGGAATAACTTCAAAAGAAATATATATATATATACATATATATATGGATGTACTTCAAGAAGGACATTAATTCTGGTAAAATGATCTAGGTGTTAAAAGAAATAGAGGTGTATTCCAGCTTTGTCAGGATGGTTGGAGAAGTTTGTAATTTTTTAAATTTCTAGAATTTGATCTTTGAAAGAAGTGTGTGTGTGTGTGTGTATGTGTGTGTGTTTGTATCATACAAGGTCAGTCAATGAGAAAGAATGAAGAATGATTTTTCTTTTTTTTTTCACTCTGGATAAGAGAAAGCAATTGACCACTAGAAGGCCAACTAGATCTAGTAGCTATCATGAACACTCAAAAGTTTTGTCCAAGACAAGAACAAGGGTGCTTGATACCAGAAGAAGTTATTGAGAGAAATACATGAGTGATCCCTGCATCTGAATATTGGTATGTGAGTATTACAGATTTATTTAATCCATCATATATTTCTCATAAATTAAAAATCCAATTTCCCAAATTTTAAATACACTACTTAAATATACCCTTAACACATTTAAGCTGTAAAGATCTGTTGTATACTTTTAAAATTCTCTTAGCCATAAAGAAAAAAAAAGAAATCACACCACTATTTTCAATAGCTGGAACACTAAGAAAAAGATTACAAACAGCCCAGGACCAACACAAGCATTTGGTAACAGCAATTCACCACAGGGAAGTTTGAAGTCTGAAGCACAGTGTAATTCATTATAGCAAAAATGAGACTCAAACCCAGGTTAAGCACTGATAAGATTGAGTCAAATTTCCATACTACTTGACAAATAAAAAGATGCACCCATTAGTGAGTGTAATTTCTATTAACCACAGTTCCTAATATTCTTCCACAAATAGTGCCTGGCATTTAACCAAAAGACATTGGACACAAACACACACACAATAAAACAAAGAAGAAAAACAACCTGTTTTCAAAAGACGAAGCAGCAGAAACAGACTCAGACATGGAGCTATCAATCGGTCAGGAACATTAAAATAACTATGATTACTATGTACTTTTATTATTTGTGTCCTTCATTGTATGTCAATTTTATTGAAAATCAACTGTTATATACTGAAATCTGGTTAAAATTATGCATGCCAAATTATTAAGGGGAAAGTTAATTGATGTCTGCAATATACTAGAAATTCACCCAAAAACAATATATGTTAGTGGATAAAGAGAGATTGACAAGTGAAGAGGGAAATGATAAAATGATATAGTGAAATGTTAATTGTAGAATTAAGATGATAGGTAAATTCTTTCCATTTTTAAATAGAACATGTTTAGAATATATTGGAAAATATATATTAGATGGCAAATATTAAAGAAAATTCATATTGCACATCATGCACAAAAATAATGTCAACTGATTAAAAGATTAAAAGTAGGAGGGTAAACTAAAACTATTAGAAGAAAATAGGAAATCTCCATAAGAACTAAGGATCAGAAAGGATTTTGTAAACTAGACAAAATCTAGACTCAAAACTGTAATAAATAAGACCTCAATTTTATAAAAATGCATAAATTTCTATCCATAACATATATTAATGCAAAATGCCAGAATAAAGCGGACTGCACTGTCAGAAAAGTTGATATATAAGTGGTAGAATTAATGAACATTAATTTTCATCTTTCTCTGTAATTTTCAAATTAATTATGAGAGGCATATATTACTTTTATAATTTTAAAAACCATAATTATAAAAATATAGAGCTGCCTGGAACAGTTTTCTACCATTAGATATTTAATTTATTATTAACTATCTCTTCACTATGTAGACCTATGACAAAAATCTGCATTCCTCCCTGACATATGTGGAAAGATATTGTAGGAATAAAAGCAACTTACTGCTGTTTTATACCCTCCTGAAAGCTATCTTTCCTACAAGTATATTTTTTCCATTTTATCTTATTTTAACTATTTATTAGTAGTAACAATATATTTGAATCTTGATAAATGATCCACTACAGTAAAAGGATAGAATAATAAATACCTGATTTTTTTTTATCATGAAAGAAAAGTTTGTACCACTTATTTTCCTGAGCACGTGGAAAAACAGACAAAAATGTCCCTTGTTTCAAGTCAACTACAAAAAAATCTCCATTTAGATAGAAATAAATATAATTACATACATCATTATTAGTTTCATTTTTTAAAGACATTCCTGATTTAGGGTATTAGTTTAAAAGATAATTCTCTTAGGCTACAATTTATTCTAAATGATCATCTGTAGTGGCAGCATTATGATATAGATTTAAAGGCAACTCATGCCAAAACTGCTACAATTGTTTCCTGGAATAATCACACTGATACAAATTATTATGGGAAAGCCTTACACCATTTAACAATCTAAGAAAGAAATACACTGGCCATATTGTATCTGCAATCCTATTCTCTATATTTCTGTAGGACCATAAAGTGGATTTATAAAACAGAATAATATATATGCATCTATCTGTATATATATATAGAATATGTAGATTGAATTGAAGGTGGTGGAGGTCTTTTCTGAAAAATTCAGATCACCAAGAGAAACGGTCACATTAAATGGAATAAGCTGATTCTACCATATTAAACCTTTAAAAACTTATGTCAGTAAAGGAAGAGTTGATATAGTCAACTTTTTTTAATCGGACACAATTTTTTAAGAAGTCAACTTAATGCATTTAGATTTAGAGAATTTTTAGACTACCTTCTGATACTATTCTTGATTCGATCAAATATTGTCAGCCCCCTGAAGACCCCGGTATAATTAGTGCAAATTTATTTTAAATGATTTACATAAAATTTCCTATTTTTTTTTTCTTGACATTGGTTCAAGAAAACCACTGCAAGAGACCTAGAAGGAGATAGAATATTATTTAAAAAATCAAACAAACCATATGTGCTACAGAAGATAAGAATGTTTTAATTAAAACCTAAGAGATAAAAAGAAAGGGAAAGGAGCAAGTTGTGTTATTCACAGATTTTGAACATTTCCACTAATGAAACACAAAATGCTCTAAAGGTTACTTTGGCTAATCACAAATGAAGTGAACAATGCTTTTGAGGTAGGCTCTCTTTCCTTCTCATTTGCAATTCTTTTTATTATTATTTTTTATTTTTAGGAATTTCTCTAACTTAGCATACAGCATATTAAAAGAGAAAACAGAAAAAGGTAGCAGCAGGCAGTACTATTAGAGATCTTGCTTCTTCACCACATGCATCTTCCTTTTAAAGAATCAGGAAAATAGAATTCTCTCTGATTTCAGAAGGGCCCCCATGTCCAGGATGTGCCAGGGGCTCTGTGGAGTGACAGGTCCCCCTTCATCCTCTCTTGACATTCCCTTATTGAGGGACTCCCCAATTTTTCTTTCCCTTTTTCTCCCACTTCTCAGGCTTTTCCCTTTAAGTTCAAAGAAACCTCATAACTGAATATATTTATAATTTATTGTGGTTCCTGGGGAGAAATTTGACAGTCAGGCCAAAAAAAAAAAAAAATCTTTTTTATAAAATCAGAAAAGTGGGGGATGAAATGCTGATTGATTAATCTAAATGCTTTAATATACATATCTGGATTTTTAAATATCAAGTTTTCCATGCCTTGGTGAGAGAGTAGTGTGTTGGGAAAGACATGAGCTATAGGGAATGTCAAGCAGATCCAGGTAAATTTGCCAGTTGACCTCACTGGGAATATGCCATTTGAACGAAGCCTGAAGAAGGTAAAAGACTTAGCCCTACATTATACCCAGGAGGGAGCACTATTCAGGCAGAGGAAACAACCAGTGCCAACTTCTAGAGCAGAGGCATTCTGTGTTTGACACGGAAGATCAAGGAGACCAGTGCAGCTTCAGCGGAACTGAAAAGGAAAAAGTTAGAAGAAAATGAGTACAGACAGGAAAGGAGGAAGGCTGAGGGTGGGACGGGGTGGCAGAAAGGCAGACTGTGCAGTGTTTTACAGGCTCACCATTGCGAGAAGTTTGGCTTTTCTTTTCATATAAGAGAAGCCATTGCAGTGTTTTAACAACAACGATAACATGATCAAATTTGTGTTCAAAAGAATCATTGGTTACTACATTGAGAACACTGCAATGAGTAGAAGGGCATGTATGTGAGAAATGGGGCAAGGAACGTGGTGAGAAGTAGCTGCAATATGTCATGTTTTGAAATTGGAACCAACAGGATGTGATACTTAACAGGATAGGAGGACTGAGGAAAGAAGAAGAGTCAAAAATGACTTCCCCAAGTTTTTTGGCCTGAGCAACAGGAGACAGTTGTGGTCAACTGAGATGAGGACAGTTCAAGGCTTGGGGTTGTGGGGTCAGGAGCTCCATTTTGGAAATGCTAAGCTTGAAAGCCTAATTAGAAACCTAGAGAAGTCACTTGCAAACATCTGGCTGGAGTTCTTACAGCGGTCTGGCTGAAGATAAAAATCTGAGGTTCCTTGGGACTGCATGAGATCACCAAACAAGTAAATATCCATACAAAGATGACATAAAAAAAGAAAGGAAAGAAAATAAAAGAAAAAGAAAAGAGCATGTCAGAAGTAAGTATTCAGTGGGAAGAGATTCCAGCAGCAGAGACTGAGAAGGAGTAAGGTTGAAAGTTGGAGGAGAGCCATGTAATTTGGTGCCCAGTGATGGGAATGTGTCAAGGAGGAGGGGGAGAGAATCAACTCTGCAAAGGCTGCTGCTAGTGACCTTACCTGCTGGTTGTTTTCGTTGTTGAAGGAGAGGGGTGCAGGCAAAGCCTAATAGGCATAGGTCTAAGAGAGAATGGAAAAAGGAGGATTTGCAAGCAGAATACGGAATACTGTTTTTAAAAAGTTTTGCTGAAAAGGGGACTACAGAAATGAGTTGGTAATCGGCAAGGGAAGAGGAGTTATATGAAGGCCTCTTAAAAGATGTGATTAAAACCACACAGATACATTCCATTTGAAATGATCCAGGACAGGGGGTTTGTATTTGACCATGTAGGACAGAGCTGGGGCACATGGTCACTTTTCTACAAAAGTAGAAAGATCAGCTTAAAAGAAAAGTCTAGAAAGTTCTTCTAAAACAGTGCTACCCAAGGGAATTATAAAGTGAGCAAAACATAAGTAATTTTAAATTATCTAGTAGCCACCTTTTTTAAAAAAGATAAAAAAAGGGAAATTTATTCTAATAATGTTATTTAATCTAATATTTCCATGATGGTATCATTTCAACATATACTCAATTTAACAAATTAAATGAGATTATCTTACATTATATTTCTTTGATATCTGGCAAATATTTTATATTTTCAGCATATCTCAGTGTAGATTAGCCTCATTTCAGATGTTCAATAACCACACGTGGCTACTGACTACTGTCAAGTACTGCACAGGTGTAGGTGTCAGGCAAAGAATGGAGAACGGGAGGTTGCAGATGCTGGTTGGTGTGGAACTGTTAGTGGGATTCTATGGAATTTATTTTATGATTAATTCAATTTACTCAAAGAAAAAGGAATGGAGGTCATTAGCTAAATGTGAATATGGAGGTTCATGGAAAGAGAAAAAAATATGAAATAATCATAGAATATGAGTGCATTTGGAAGAGAAGCATACTTGCTGAGTAGCATTAAGGGTTTCCTTGAGGTTCATGGCCAAGAATTTAAGGAGTCCAGTGAGCAAACTGGAGTTCATCCATGTAGATTTCAATATGCCCGTGGTAGTTTGGCACTTTTATGTACCCCAGAAAAGGCCTTGTTCTTTTAATCCATTCTTGGGGGGACAGATCTTTGTGGGTGGGACCTTTTGGTTGTTTCAGTTGAGATGTGACACACCCCATTCGAGATGGGTTTTAACCCTTTACTGGAGTCCTTAATGAGGATGAAAGAGAGAGAAACACCCACAGAAACTGAAAGAGTCAGACCTGAAAGCAACAAAACCCAGAGAAAGACAAGCAGACTCTGGCCGTGTGCCTTCCCATGTGACAGAGGTGTCCCAGATGCCAGCGGCCTTTCTTCAGAGAATATAACCTGCTATTGAGGCCTTAATTTGGACATCTTCATGGCCTAAGAACTATAAATTGTTACTTAATAAATCCCCATTGTAAAAGTCAATCCATTTCTGATATATTGCTTTTCGGCAGCTTTAGCAAACCGAAACAATGCCCCTTCTTTCCTTTTCTTTCTTGTCTGCTTTTGATCTTTTTGAATGGAAATGCCAGTTTGTTTTCCCTACTGATCTTGGGAAAATAGGTTTGTAATTCTATGATATATGTGCCTTTGTGTGTGTTTGTACTCTTCCCCCCACAGTCAAATGAAAGCTTCATGAGCTTCACTTAGGCAGGGATTTTTACCTGTTTTGTTTATTCTTATATTCTCTGTGTCTAGAATATTGTGTGAAATATAATAGGAGTTCACTGAATAAACACATTATATAAATGAAGAGACATTTACATAACATTAATATTGCTCTAAGAATAAAGTTTCCAATGTATTTTAATGGTACTTTAAGGATTTACAATAACACAAATGAAAAATTGGCTTTTGTACAAATTGTATAGCATTTAAAAATTTCTGTGCATACTCACTAGAATGCAGTTGCTGCTTTCTGTTGCCAATGCTGTTACAGTAATTAAATTGTATTGTTATTGATCCTAAACCACTTCTTTTATTTTTGTAAATGATTCTTTTTTTATCCCAGACTCCCTCTCCACTGGTAATAATAAATTAGATACACAGGTACTTATTGATACATAAACCTAAATAAACAGTTATATTTAAAAATGACACAATAGAAAATGTTTATATTTTAACATTCATACAACCATCAATTTGTCCTTTAGTCTCTCTTTAACTTCATATTAGGAAGTGTTTGGCCACATGAAGAGATATGCATAGATCTAACTAACATGCAGTGTGGATATGTACACATTACCCATGTGTCCCTGTTTGCTAAAGCTGACGTTATGCAAAATACCAGAATGGATTGACTTTTATAAAGGGAGTTTATTAGGTTACAAATTTATAGTTCTAAGGTCATAAAAGTGTCCAAACTAAGGCATCAACAAGAGGATACCTTCACTGAGGAAATGCCGATGGTGTCCAGAACACCTGTCAGCTAGGAAAGCATGTGGCTGGCGTCTGCTGGTCCTTTGCTCCTGGGTTCTGGTTTCAAAATGGCTTTCTCCAAAATGTCTCTGGGCTTGTCTCTCTTAGCTTCTCTGTCAGCTCCTGTGTAGCCATGCTTGTTCTTCCAGGGCATTTCTCTCTAAGCATCTGGAGTGGGTGGGGAGAGGGGGTTCCTCTATTAGCTTCTCTAGGGCAAACTCTGGGCTTCACCTATTAGATTAGCATCTCCCAACATCTTTCGGTCTGCATCTCCTAGCATCTCCAAGCATCTGGATCTGTGTCAGCTCTTAGCTTCTCCGGGGGCAAACTCTGGATTATATAGCTTAGCTTCTCTCCAAAATGTCTCTCTCAGCTTCTCTGAGCTCCTTCTATCTGTGAGCTCTCTTAAAGGACTCCAGTAAATGAATCCAGACCCACCCATTCAGATTCATAAATCCATGGAAATAATTCAATCAAAAGGTCTCAAACACAGTTGGGTGGGTCTCATCTCCATGGAAATATTCAATCAAAAGGTCCCATCCACAATAAGTCTGCATCCACATGACCAGATTAAAAGAACCTTTCTTGAGGTGCACAACAGTTTCAAACCAGCACACCATGTATTTTCCTTCTATCCCAGTATTTCCCTTATAAATTCTTCCACATGTAATTGCACTCAATTCTCATTGCATTGACTGGTTCAGCTCAAGACATCACACAATTGTATGTTTCTGATAATCCTTTGGCACATCTAGGAGCCTTTTGGCACATCTGTTTGATGCACAGATATGAGTTTTCACATGGGACTAGAGAACAGAGTCTGCAAAGTCTGTTTGAGCAAATAACCACATCTCCTCCAGGACACCCAACTTCTGAGATGCTAGGTTGGAAGGAACAGATATCACCCCTAGCAGATGGGGTCTCCTGGACATGCAGCGGATGTGAGACTCTCACTTTTTAGAAGACAGCAGTGCAGGCTGGCAGGGATTGTGCCCCAGCCTCACTCCCAGGTGTGTGGATAGTGCTCCCCTCTCTGCTCCTGTCCTCAGCTCATTTCCAGGAACTTCCAGGAACAAAGCCTGCCCTGTCTGCCTTGTTCAATAAACTTCACTGAAGTTGTTTCTCCCAAACACCCAAAGCCACTCCTAATGTCAAGCTCTATATTTTACTCCTTTCAGGGAAAGCACTTTGTAAATCAATGTACATTGCTGATCAATACCCAGAGACCAAATCTTTAACAACAGAAAAACTGGGCTTCCTACTACAAATTTTAGTCTTTATCCTAAAATCTTCACAAAACTTTACTTAGCCACAGGTGGTATTTATAGAAATTCATTTTTATTTCAAACTATAGAGAGTCATACACCAATTTATCACAATGTTAAGGAATTACTTATTCTAATATATAAGTAATGTTTAATATCATTAAGTAATAATATTTGTGAAATCAAAAGAAAGATGAAAAAATTTTATTTTTCTCTTTCACATACATTAAAATCTATGCTAAATTTTGTTGCACAAATTGAAAACTTCCCCATCATCTAGGACTACAAGAACAGTCAATAATTGCATCCTTTATGTCAAGACATGTATCCTGACTTGGGTAATCAGAGCAATGTGGAGGGCAGTATAGACAAAATGCAGTGTAATTGCATGCCCATTCACATAGGTTTGTCTACAGTTCTAGACACACTGGCTTTACTTCAACTTGATTGCCCATAAGGGATTCCTGATACCAGAACTTCAGACTAGTTTATTTCAGACTAAACTTTCCAAAGAGAAGAAGTAGAAAAGCTGGACAAACCACACACACATACATATGCACAAGCATACACACATACACACACATGTTTGGTGGCATCCTTGAAGGCACTGGTGAGCTTATGAGTCAGAGAGGATTTGAAAGATCCCAGATAAGAATCCAAGGAGTTGAACCCAATATTTAATATCACTTTTCACCTCAAGCTTTTGGTTGTCTCACAGGGCCTATAAACACTCTGGGGTATTATTTGAGAGTAGTAATGGACTATACATTAGAGGTAAAGGGAAAACAAAAATAAATTAGCCTTCACAGATCTGCTAAATCTTTAATTGGATTAAGGGGATCTGTCTTTACCTAATTGCCTGCCAAAAACAAAAGTAAATTCTTTCTGGAAAAAGAAAACATCATGCAGAGAATCAGATCATTTTTAATTTTTTTTCAGCACAATGCCCAACAGAGGACAAAGTAATAGGCATGTCAAAATACTAGATGGTCTGAAAAATTAGAATGAAAAAAGACTATAGGAAACTGGGACAATGCTACTAATGGAAAAGACTTTAAAATATAGTAATTGTTACTTTCAAGAAATTAAATGACAAAATGAGCTTAATTGGACAATTTGATGCTATACAGAATAATATAGGAATTCTGGAAATGTTTAATGCAAGACTTAAAATTAAGAACTCAAGAAATAGGTTAACTGTTGAGAAGATCAACTGAAGAGAATTATTAAACTACAAGACAGATCAGATGAAAATTTTAAAACAATATCTCAAATAAAAAAAAGAACACATCACACAAACAAGGATATGAGACATATAAAACATGATAAAAGGGGTCTGATTATTTTTACTGCCAATCACAACAGTAGTGAAATCTGGTTTTCTATCTTATGGTCAAACCATTAAATGATTCTTTCAGATGGCAACCTATTCTGGTTTTCCTGATAGTCATTGTTCTATGAGATTAGTGATATTTCCTAACATCTGAAATCATAAAGTGAAAAGGTTTTTGTTTTCCAGACAATTGATAGAATACTTTACATTTATATAGTTTGTATTTGCATAAACATGTCCTACAAAAGTCTTACACTTGAGAAGCCCATAGAGGATGGGAAAAAAAGCATAAACCAAATACAAAGACGCATGCAGAACTTTCTTTGATTGATATGTTGAAGCCTGTAAACTAACAAGTAATTCCAAAACTAATGTTTCATCAAGAATCTTTAAATAAAGCTAAAGAATGGAATGAAGAGTGCCATTTTTATAACTATGTGAACAAAAATATAAAAGAGATTGCTCTGCTAAATTCAGAAGGTAATGTTACCTCCTTGAAGTACTAATAGTGCTTAATTATGTCTATTTCTTTAACTGATCCACATTCTTAATGGAATCTGACACCTTTGTAGCTACCTTTCTATATTTCTGCAGTTTTATCAAAATTTGCTGTTCTAAATTGCATAATATTTGATAGAATTATTCATTTTAAAATTTGAACAATGATCGAAAATTGATATAACTTGTATCTATGTCTGGAGGGATTGATACAGCAGATTATAAAGTCAGTTAAATTCTAATGTTCTAATGGTATAAAATTGTTATACTGGTTTTTAGAAGTAATATTAGTGTTAAGTGACTATATAGTTGTAACATAAGAGAAATTCAGTATTTCTTTTTTCTTATCTTGTCCATAAAGAAAAGTTCTTTAGGTTTAGTTCTAAAAGTTGTTAATTTTAAAAAGATGGAAAAGGAAAAGCAAAGAAAGAAAAAAAGAAAGAGGAAACAAAAGAAAAATGAAGAAATAGTAAAAAGAAATTAAAAGGGAAACAAGAAAAAAAGAAAGTAAAATATTTTGAAAGTGAGTTTAAATAATGGCACTTAATAATGGTTACATAAGTTTGCAAGATAAGAAAGCACACAAAAACTCCCTTTCTAGCAAATTAAAAGTTAACATCTGTTAAATATAGCATAAGAAACAGTTTATAAAATATTTATAATCAAAACAACTCTTAGGACAAGCTAAATTGACTTAATAATTAGGATTTTAAAACCACTCTCTGTGTTTTCTTTGTTTGCATTACCATTGAAAAATAATGTTAATATAGTAGATGTGCAAGTTTTGGTTTTATTTTCATAGGAAAATATTAATTTGTATTTCCCCAATTTTTCTATTGGTTTTGTTTATCAGTTTAACTAGCATCACTTTGATTAAGATCAGAAAGATCAGAAATTTCCAAATTATGTCTCTTATGTAAATTAGTTGATAATAGATAATATCTTTACAGATTAATTCTTATAATGCCCCAAATCACAGACTGAATGAGTCAAATTAATTTAAAATCTTTAGATATTTTATTAGCTTTTAGACCTCAAATTAGTATTATTTTGAATTAATAAAAAATATTTGATCTTGCATTCTTTTGTAATATATTATTATAAAGTATCATCAGTTAACTGGCAAAATGGATCCAAAAATTTTTGGGTTATATTACGGCACATGTTTTTTTTATGGTAAGTAATATAAAAGAATGTGTGTACCAGTAGAGAGATATGTTTGAAAGTTAATAAGTGTGTTTTGAATATATCAATGCAAAAACAAAGATAATTCTTTTGACTTATAATTAAAAATTTTGGTGATGTCATAAATATGGTGATGTAAACAGCCTCTGAAAACCTCTCCCTAGAGATCCAGCAAATAAAAGGATAATTCTCACATGATCAGAACTCTGATGGAAGGTATAGACTAGAGAAGGACCCCACAAATGCTGAATCAAAGAAAGAAAAATATCAGGTAGGAAACTTCTATCCTGGACCAGCCAGTCCTCTTCCCTCCCCGAACTCGATCCCACATAGCTCAGAAAGTTCCCAGAGCAATAGCTATGATCCCTCCCACTTCCCATTAGGGACACAGACTACAAAATCTCTCACAGCAGTGAGACAGATCCCCACCCCTGTCCAGACACAGAGGCCCAAACCCACAGTGACCCATGGCAGGACTTAAGCCGTGGGGGAGGGCAGACTATAAAAGGGCAACAAGCAGCAGTTTACAAAATGGAGGACAATGAGGGAACCATAAAGTCTGCCCCAAAGCAGGAAGTAGTGAAGCAGAAACTACTCCCAAATCAACTGTTTGTGGACCCAGGGAACAAGGAAGGACATTGCAAGGCCCAGGCCAGTGAATGATGAAAAGTCTGAGAAAATGTGGACACAGACAGTATTTCCAGTCATGGGTCATGGTGCCCATCACCTGCCCTTGAGGAAAGCAGCAGCAGTAGGCCCACTCCTAACCTGGGGGACAGCTGCAGAACTGGGCAGCTAGGGGAATCCTCCACTGAAAGTAAAGTGGGGAACACAGCCCCACATTGAGTCAGATTTTGGCCAGCAAAGTGAGGGCACAGGAACCTTGCAGTTTCAGCCCAGCCCTGTCAGACACTGCCTGGACTCCAGGAGGTAAACAGCTTCTGAGGACTAGTAAATCACTGAACAGCACCATCTTCTGAGCAGGCCAGAAAGTGCAGGGGAACTGTAGGGCTTTTCAGAGCTTCTCCTGACCCTATCCCAGGTCCATCACAGCTGGTCTACACCCTATGCATGGGCACCCAGCCCTGATTTGACTGAGAAATACAGATGGCCCAACTGGCAAAGCAGTGCATTAATACAAACCCAGGCAGTAATTCAACCCAGAAAAGAGAAAAACAAGTCTTCAGAGTAGACCCAACAAGAGATCAGATGATCAGATAGCAGCAAAAATCACAAGGCATATTAAAACTCAAGAAAAAATGGCCCAATCAAAGGAACACATCAAAAATTTGAATGAGACACAAAATCTGAAACAACTAATCAAAGATGTGCAAACAAATCTCCTGAATTAATTCAAAGAAATGAAGGAAAATGTGTAAAAAGAAATAAAAGATATTAAGAAGACACTTGAAGAGCACAAAGAAGAATTTGAAAGAATACATAGAAAAATAGCAGGCATGGGAATAGAAGACACTGTAGATGAAATAAAAAATATACTGGAGACACACAAGAGTAGATTTGAAGAGGCAGAAGAAAGGATCAGCAAATTAGAAGACAAAGCAATCAAATTCAAATGCACAAAAGAACAAATGGAGAAAAAAATGGAAAAATTTGAGCAGGGTCTCAGGGAATTCATTGACGATAAAAAGTGCACAAACATACACATCATAGGTGTCCCAGAAGAAGAAGAGAAGGGAAAAGGGTTGGGAAGAGTATTAGAAGAAATAATGGCTGAAAATTTCCCAACCCTTATAAATGACATAAATACACAAATCCAAGAAGCCCAATGTACTCCAAACATAATATATCTGAATAGACCCATTCCAAAACACAGTGATCAGACTGTTAAATGCTGAAGAGAAGGAAAAATTTCTGAAAGCAGCAAGAGAAAACCAATTTACCACATACAAGGGAAGCCATAAAAGACTAAGTGCAGTTTTCTCATCAGATACCATGGAGGTGATAAGGCAGTGGTATGATATATGTAAGGTACTGAAGGAGAAAAATTGCCAGCCAGGAGTTCTCCATCCAGTAAAGTTCTTCTTCAAAAATTGAGGGAGATTTTAAAATGTTAACAGATAAGCAGAAGTTGTGAGAGTTCATTAATAAAAGACTGACCCTACAAGAACTACTAAAGGGAGTGCTGCTGGCTGAAAAGAAAAGACAGGAGAGAGAAGTCTGGAGGAGGGTACATAATAAAATGTATTAGTAAGGGTAACCTAAAGGATAAAAAGAGGGAGAAAAAGAAACAGATCTGACAAATGAAAACCAAATGATAAGATGGTTGAATTAAGAATTGCCTTTACAGTAATAACTTTGAATATTAATGGGTTAAACTCCCCAGTCAAAAGACACAGATTGGCAGAATGGATTAAAAAATATGATCTGTCTATATGCTGTTTAAAGGAGTTCATCTTAGACTGAATGATACAAATAGGTTGAAAGTTAAAGGATAGAAAAAGATATTCTACACAAGTAGTAATAATAATAATAGAAAAAAAGCTGGAGTAGCTATCCTAATACCAGACAAAATAGACTTTAAATGCAAAAATGTTATAAGAGATAAAGAAATAAACTATATATTAATAAAGGGGCAATTCACCAAGAAGAAATAGCAATTATTCTTGAGAGTGGTGATGATTGTACAACTAAGTTAAGATAATGTGAGACACTGATTGTTTACCTTGGACAGAATATATGTCATGTGAAATTAGGAACCCCTTACTTAATAAATCAAGCCCCCAATCATTAGGCTTGTTCTTGTGGAACTTATCACTGTAAAGGGGAAGCTAAACCTTCATTTAATTATGCACAAGAGGTACCTCCAGAGAACCTCTTTTGTTGCTCAGATGTGGTCTTTCTCTCTGTAAGCCCAACTTGGCAAAAAAATTCTTTAACCTCCCCACTCTGTGGGACATGATTCCCAGGTTAGTAAGTCTCCCTTGTGATGTGGGATATAAATCTCAGTAATGAGCCTTGCCCTGTCATCAAGGGATTAAATATGCCTTCTTGACCAAAAGGGGGAGGTTACAGTGGCTAAGAGATTTCAAATAGAGTTGAGAGGCTATCCTGGAGGTTACTCTTATGCAAGCTCCAGCAAGATATCCCAAATGGCCTCAGTATGCCAAGCCCTAACCAACAGTTGCCCTGAAATACCTAGGTCCCTATTTGAGACTCTATAAAAGTTTCACCCACTAAGTTTATTTTTCAGAAACATAAATCCACCAGAATGTTCCTGTGCTAGACAAGTCCTAAAACCTAGAGTCAACAGCCTCTTTTAGAACATCAACCAGATGCAGCCCCCTTCCCCATAATGTTGACACCCCTTTTTAGTATGAACAATTTAGGGTGGTCACTGCCTAGATATTCCTGAAGATTGAGAAAGTGATTAGATGAGAGGAAGGGGTAACAACAGACAAGATAGAATTTAACAAAGGATTATGAATACTGAATCTTTTTATATACACACACATATTTTTAGATACTCAGGTATTTAAATAGCTAGAAGGAAATAACGGAAATGGTGGAACTGTAACCCGTAGCATTCTTTGAAATTTATTGTATACTACTCATTAAATCATACTTTGAAAATTATCAACTTTCTGTAAAAATGTTATATATCACAATAAGGAAATAACTGAAATTGTGGAACTGTAACTCATAATATTATCTGAAATTTGCTTTCTAACTACTTGCTAAATCATACTTTGAAAGTTATCACTATTCTGTATATATGTTAAATTTCACAATAAATGGTGTATTAAAAATCAATGTTGTTTCTATACACAAGTAATGAGCTATCAGAGGAGGTAATCAGGAAAAAAAAATCTGTTTACAATAGCAGCTAAAAGAATCAAATATCTAGGATTAAACTTAACCATGAATGTAAAGGACTTGTACACAGAAAACTGCAAAATGTTGCTAAAATAAATCAAAGAAGACCTGAATAAATGGAAAGACATTCTGTGTTCGTGGAATGGAAGGCTAAATGTTGTTAATTTGTCAATCCTACCCAAATTGATCTACAGATTCAATTCAATAGCAATCAAAATTCTAACAGATTACTTTGCAGAATTGGAAAAACTAATTATCAATTTTATTTGGATAGGGAAGGGGCCTCAAATAGCCAAAAACATCTTGAAAAGGAAGAATGAAGAGGGAGGTATCACATTTCCTGACTTTAAAGCTTATTATAAAGCCACAGTGGTCAAAACAGCATGGTACTGGCATAAAGATAGATATATTCATCAACATAATTGAATTGAGGGCTCAGAAATAGACCCTCAGATCTAGTCAATTGATTTTTGACAATGACCCCAAGCCCACTCAGCTGGGACAGAACAGTCTCTTCAATAAAGGGTGCTGAGAGAACTGGATAACCATAAACAAAAGAATGAAAGAAGACAACTATCTCACACCCCATACAAAAATTAACTCAAAATGTATCAAAGAGCTAACTATAAGAACTAGGATCAGAAAACTGCTAGAAGAAAATATAGGGAGACATCTCCAAGATCTAGTGATAGGCAGTAACTTCTTAAACTTTACACTCAAAGCACAAGCAGTGAAAGAAAAAATGGATAAATGGGAACTTCTCAAACTCAAATACTTCTATGCCTCAAAAGACTTTGTCAAAAGGATGAAAAGGCAACTGACTCAATGGGAGAAAATATTTGGAAACTACATATCTGATAAGGGTTTGATATCCAGAATAAAAAAAAAGAAATCCTACAACTTAACAATTCAACTATAAAAAGACAAACAACCCAATTTAAAAATGTGCTAAAGACATGAATAGACATTTTTCTGAAGGGGAAATACAGATGGCTAAAAAGCATATGAAAAGATGCTCATCTTCAGTAGCTATTTGGGAAATGCAAATTGATACCACGATGAGATATCTCATTGTTTAGAATGGCCACTATTAAACAAACAGGAAACTGCAAGTGTTGGAGAGGATGTGAAGAAATAGGAAATAGGATGTGGAGAAATGTTGGGAATTCCCAATCATTGCTGTTGGGAATGTAAAATGGTACAGCCACAGTAGAAAATGGTTTGGCAGTTTCTCAGGAAGTGAAGTACAGAGTTGATAGAGTTGCTTATGACCAGAAATCCTGCTACTTGGGATATACCCAGAGGAAATGAAAGCAGGGACACAGACATCTGCACACTCATATTCATAGTGGCATTATTCCCAATTGCCAAAAGCAGACACAACCCAAGTGTCCATCAACAGATGAGTGGTTAAACAAAGTGTGGTATATACATATAATGGAGTATTATTCAGAAGTAACAAGAAATGAAATCCTGAATCACATGATGACATGGATGAACCTTAAGGACATTATGTTAAGTGAAATAAGTCAGGCACAGAAGGACAAATATTGTATGATCCCACTGATTTGAACTAATTATAGTATGTAAACTCATAGACATAAAATATAGACTATAGGTTACCAGGGTATGGAATGAGAGTAAAGAATGGGGAGCCGTTGCTCGATATGTGCAGAATGTATAACTAGGTTGAACTTAAATGTTTGGAAACGGTCAGAGGTGACTGTAGCACATTATTGTGAGAATAATTAACAGTGCTGAACGGAGTGTGAATGTGGTGGAAAGGGGAAGTTTAGAGCCATGTATGTCACCAGAAGGAAAGTTGGAAGTTAAAATATGGGAAAGTATAATACAGTGAATCTTGTGATGGCCAATGTCCATGACTAACTGTACAAATATTGAAAAGTTATTTCATGAACTAGAATGAATGTACGACACTATTACAAGGAGTTAATAATAAAGGTGTATATGGGGAAAATGTACCTATTGCAAACTATGGACTACAGTTAACAGTAATTTTTTTTAATTCAGTTTTACTGAAATATATTCACATCCCATACAGTCATCCATAGTGTACAATCAACTGTTCACAGTACCTTCATGTAGTTGTGCATTCATCACCCCAACCAATATTTGAACATTTTCATTACACCAGAAAGAATAAAAATAAGAATAAAAAATAAAAGTAAAAAAGAACACTCAAATCATTCCATCCTCCCCATCCCACCCTATTTTACATTTAGTTTTTGTCCCCATTTTTCTACTCATCCATCCTTTCACTGGACAAGGGGAGTGTGAGCCACAAGGTTTTCACAATTACACCATCACACCATGTAAGCTACATAGTTATACAATCACCTTCAAGAATCAAGGCTACTGGGTTGCAGTTTGACAATTTCAGGTATTTCTTTCTGGCTAGTCCAACACACTAAAACCGAAAAAGGGATATCTATATAATGCATAAGAATGCCCTCTAGAGTGAACTTTCGACTGCATTTGAAATCTCTCAGCCACTGAAACTTTATTTTCTTTCATTTCACATCCTCCTTTTGGTCAAGAATGTTCTCAATCCTGTGATGCCAGGTCCAGTCTCATCCCTGGGAGTCATATCCTGCACTGTCAGGGAGATCTATACTCATGGGAGTCATGTCCCATGTAGGGGGGAGGGTATTGGGTTCATCTGCCTAGAGGGCCACATCTGAGCAACAAACAAGTTCTCTGGGGGAGACTCTTAGGCACAATTATAAGTAGGCTTGGCCTCTCCTTTGCAGTAACAACCCTCATAAGGACAAGCCCCAAGATCAAGGGCTTGGCATACCAAATTGTCAGTCCTCAATGTTTGTGAGAATATCAGCAATAACCCAGGTGAGCCTGTTTCTATCAATTGATTTTTCTCTTCATTATGAATATATCTTTCTGCTTCTTTGCATGCCTGATAATCTTTGATTGTAAGTCAAATATTATGAATTTTACTTTTTTGGGTGCCAGATGTTTTTGCATTCCCATAAATATTCTTGAACCTTGTTATAGGTCCCAACTAAATTCCTTAAAACCAGTTTGATTCTCTTTAGTCTTTCTTTTAAGCTTTGTTAGATATGACCAGAGTATTTAGTCTGGAGCTAATTTTCACCACTACTGAGACAAACTGTTCTGTTTATTCTATCCTATGCTCTGTAAATTATGAAATTTTCCACTCTGGATGGCAGAAACAGGCATTATTTCTGTCCCTGTGTAAGCCACAGTGATTTTTCAATCTGATTCTTTGGGGCGGCACTTTTTCTCACCCTGTGAAATTTCTTCATATGTGTGTGGTGTTCAATACTCCACTGATTATTCTAGGGCAATTTTCTGCATATTTCTGGAATTCTTTCTCTATGTATCTTTCTCCTCTCTGATAATCTTCCCTGAAAACTCAAGCTCCTTTGCCCTCCTGAGTATCCTTGATCCATCTTTTCAACTCTGGGAGACCACCACACTCTTTGGGTTCCCCCCACAGTACCACATTCTGGGCATTAAGATGGGGCTGTTTTAGGACTCACCTCATTTGCTTCCCATCTCAGGAGTCACTGCCTTAAACTGCCTGATGTCCAATGTCTTAAGATCCACTTTTTCATATATCTTTGTCTGGATTTTTAGTTGTTTCAGATTGAAGGTGAATCTGGACCGTGTTATTCTATCTGTGTCAGAATCAGAAATCTCAAATATCTGCTCTTTGATACTATAAATTAAAAATATCTATTAGTCATCCAAGTGGAGATGTAGATTCCATAATTTTATGAGTCAAAGACCTTGTAGCGAGTCAACATATTGAATCCACTGAGTTTTCTGTTTCTTTGGAACTTTCTGCAAGCAACTCGGTTGCTGAAAGACAAGGGAAGATCCTATGACAGTCTGTGCTTGGAAGAATGTGGGATCTCAGCTCACCTCCCACGTCACCACTGCCGCCACTCTCACGATTGCTTTAATTCTTGAACAAAGTAGTTTCTCGTCCAGGCCTGAGGCAGCTTGCAAAATTTAATACCCTCAAAAACCTCCTGTGTTGCTGATCTATTTGCTTTCAGTTCCATGCATTAATCACACCTAAACTTCTTTCCTTTTTATAGTTTGTGAATCTTTCTCACCTCACCTCTCTATTCATATAAAGACATCTACTTTGATCCTATCCTGCTATCCTGTGTGAAGAGGGAGGCCAAAATTTTAATTTTTGCCTTGAGTGCTTTATTCAACTATGTTTATTGAGCCTTTGTTGTTCAAAGCTTTTAAAAATTCTGTCTCTTACTATTTGAGGCTTCAAAGTACTGGCTGTTTCTCCTCTTCAAGTCCCAAAGTTTCTGATCTCTTTCAATTTTGTTTCATCTCTACTTTTAAACTAGCTAGGGTTTTTTTTCCTAAGCCCATATCATTCTTGCAGTACCTTGCCACCACAGCCAATTACATCCACATTTACAATAAACGCTCTTCTCTCCATCCTGTTTCCTGGTACTGAGGATGCAAAAGGCATGTGGTCTTCCTCTCATGTTCCAATAAGCTACAGTTTCACCAATCGTTTTTCTCTAATAGCATGGATCTCTATTTATCCAGCATCCAATGCTAGCTTCCTCACTGCTCACCATCTACTGCGAAGCCAATGCCACGTATTTTAGAATTCAGTTTCAGCAAGACTCCACTTTCTTTACCAATTTCCCTATCAGTCATGATGGAACTAACAGCTACAATCAACAAAAATCTCAGTGGTTTAATACAACAAAGGTTTCTTGTTTGTTGGTTAATTTTCCCCACGTAAACAAACTCCAATACGAATATGTGAATATTCCTGGTTGGATGGCCCCTTCCATCTTGTGGCTCCCCATCCTTAGCTGGGTAATCTGCATTTAGCCAGCTGCCAGCTGCCTAGTAGAGACCAAGACGGTCTGATGAGCTCATGGGATTTTCTAGGAACTGGGCCAGGAAGTGGCGGTCCTTTGGCCAGAACTAGTTATATGGCCCCACCCAAAGCAGGAGCACCAACAAATGCTTTCTTCCTGCGTACCTGACTTATATAGACTTGTATACATATGATCAAAAGCTCAGATGCTAAATATTGGATGTCAAAGGCTGGCTCATAGGAATGACCTAGAAAGGGACCTACAGAATCCCTCTTTCTACAAACGGACAGTCAAAAACAGCCTTCAGCAGGTGTCAGAGGCTTTTGCTGATCCACCACTGCTGCTCAACTACATCCTGCATGTTCCACAACCTGGTGACTTTGAGTTCACATCACTAGTGCTGGAAAACTCATTATTAACTAGATTTTTAAGAGCCATCCAACAAAATGGCCTGTTTTCATTGTCCCCTAGACAATGGGCAGTGATAGTCCATGGGGGACAAGTCTCTGGAGATGGCATTGTCTGTGATTTTAACTTGAAGTGTATCATCAGTGACACAATTCCTAGCAGCTAGATCTTTGTGGATGACTTCTCTTCTGGCCAGATAGCTCATTCCACAGGCCATCTGAATGGCCATGTGTACCAGGTCTTGTTGGGAAATTGCCTGAGGATTATTGGCCTCTGCTAATTTACACTGCCTTAAGAACAATTTAAGATTCTCCCAACTCATGTAAGGCAATATCACCATGGGCTTTTCTCCTTCTATACACACATGAGTAATAGGCAAAAGATTTCTGTGACGGAGACCTCATAGCTTACAACTTTCAGTGAGCATCATTGTCGCCTGAATTTCAGAAGCTTGATCTTTAACTGTTTTTACAAATGCTTGCTTTTTCTTTATTTGGATCTTTTTCATCTATTAAAATCCCATGGAAAATACACCCAAAAGTACCTTCTTGGAGTACATCTTTTAGAGTTACCCTCGCTCTGGATATTGCTATATCTTTCACCTTGGCTTTGGCCTCCAAAAGAGTGACACTTGTTAGGTTGTTCTTCTCTATCCTCAAAGTAGGATAATCTGAGGAGCTGGTAATGGGATTTGCATTGTTGGGTGTGTCAGCTCTCAGATACTGAGTTGTCTGGGTGGATGGCTAAGACAGCCCTTGGGAGCTGCTCACTGATGCTGTCATCCAGTTCAATTCTTTTCATACCAAGAAGGTGCAAAACAGTTAATATTATTGCTACAAGAAATATTACTGCACAGCAAGCCCCTACACTGATATAAAACACACGCATAGAAGTGGTTGGAGCTGCAGGTACAGGATCATAAATAGTTCTGCTAGTGTTTTTGTCCAAGCCTGAAGTTTTTACTTCTTCAGGTTTGTTGTAGCACATTTTCCTTTAAAATTTAAGACTGTAAAATTTTTTGAAGAATTCACTGTCAAGTTGAGTTGCATTAGAATCATAACCTCAGAATCTACTTTGCCAGTACAGGAAAGCTAAACATTGATAAAGTGTGTAGGATTTCCCCCTGAACGGAAATGCTGGCCTGGGGCATGTCCATAGCTCCAAAATCGTCTACTTGAAATCCCAGCTTATATTCCACCTTGGACTTTGCATGCCAAGTGAAGTGCAGGAAATTTGTCTCACTGGGTACTAACAGGTTAAAGGACAAAGCGTAGTGACTAATAAGGTCATTTCTCACATAATAAAGTTCTGCATCAAGACCCCGTAGCCAGCGCAGCTCATCCTTGCGCAGGTAGAGACTCACGCTGAGCCCCACACCTGCAGACGGCAACGCAGGGGAGGGATAGGGGGTATGAGAGGATTTGGGGTTTTTTATTTTTATTTCTTTTCTGGAGTAATGAAAATGTTCTAAAATTGATCATGGGATTGTATGTACAACTATGTGACAATATTGTGAGCCAGTGATTTTACACTTTAGATGATTTATATGGTGTGTGACTATATCTCAGAAAAACTGCATTAAAAAATTAAACATTTTTCTTTAACCAGAAAATAAAAGTATATTAGAAGTAAATAAGGGACATTTTTGAGAGTACACTGAAATTTAGAAGATCTAAATAGAAGTTAACAATTTATTTGGGTTTATAAAACTATAAATAATGATATGTAAAGAACAATGGAATACCTTAAAATTTTTGACAAATTTGGTTAAATAATATGTATTTATTCATAAATAAAGAAATCATTCTTAGGCATTGTCAATTATAAATTGTTACATGGATGGTAAATAATAAGTAAAACTAGAAATTTGGATTTTAAAAAGTCAAGTTATTCTGTTTCTATTAAAAAAAATCCATTCTGTTTTATCAACAAAACATTCTATTAAGTCTCCTTGGTCTTGCATTACTCTTTTGTCAAGTTATTTTTGATAATAGTTCCTTTTTCAGAGAAAGTTATTATTGGAATAATGATTGTTGTTTGTTACTGCTATGTACATTAGTTTTTGACTATATGTTTCTTTAGAGACAGATGACTTATTTAGTCTCTTCTTTGACAAATTTTTTGGAATTTTGTTTTTCCTAAATTTGAGTCCAAAATTCAGAATATTATAAATTTAAAGATGTCTTTTACCCCTAAATTGTCTTTTGGTTTTCTTCATGGCCACATATAATATATTGATTTATCCCTTCTTCTTAAAAATGAAAGATGCCTAAACTAATTAAATGTTGATTATCAATAGAGTCAACATAATTATGAGTTGTCTGTTTATTCTTCCTTAACAAAAAGAAAAAGTAATATTGTCTATATCATTTTTATATGAGTAAAATACCTTACTACAACGATGTTTCAATAATTGCCATTTTTCAAGTTGAAAAAACACACTAACATTCATACAAAGATTTTTTTCAATACATGCCAACAAATTAATTTATAAAAGAATTAAGTTATAATTGATAAAATCAAATTAATTTATAATTTACTAATTTATATGTTTTGAAGTTTAAATGCCCATATAATTGCTGACATTCAAAATGCACTGTATGCTATAAATTACAGTCCTTAATTATTTTAGTATCATTGCCATCTCAAGGAATAATTTGTTAATTACTTATAAAATGCTTACATATTATAACTCAATAGAAGATTCCACATTTCTCCATACCCATAGTTTTGTTTATTATAATAAATTAGCAAGATGCATAATTACCCTTTTCTATAAAATGAGGATGTTAATAACTACCTCATGGGGTAGTCATGGATATTAATATGGATAATATATGTGCAGTGATAGAGTATTTGGCAAGGGTTATTTCTAATATCTGGCAGTTTTCATAATATTAAAACCAAAGAAACTATAAAAAATGATAACTCATTTTGAGCAGAGAATGTTCAAGCAAATCATTTTGCTACCATGACCACAGACATAGGGGACTGGTGGTTTGATGGGTTGAGCCCTCTACCATAGGTTTTACCCTTGGGAAGACGGTTGCTGCAAAGGAGAGGCTAGGCCTCCCTATAATTGTGCCTAAGAGCCTCCTCCCGAATGCCTCTTTGTTGCTCAGATGTGGCCCTCTCTCTCCGGCTAAGCCAACTTGAAAGGTGAAATCACTGCCCTCCCCCCTACGTGGGATCAGACACCCAGGGGAGTGAATCTCCCTGGCAACGTGGAATATGACTCCCGGGGAGGAATGTAGACCTGGCATCATGGGACGGAGAACATCTTCTTGACCAAAAGGGGGATGTGAAAGGAAATGAAATAAGCTTCAGTGGCAGAGAGATTCCAAAAGGAGCCGAGAGGTCACTCTGGTGGGCACTCTTACGCACACTTTAGACAACGCTTTTTAGGTTCTAAAGAACTGGGGTAGCTGGTGGTGGATACCTGAAACTATCAAACTACAACCCAGAACCCATGAATCTCGAAGACAATTGTATAAAAATGTAGCTTATGAGGGGTGACAATGGGATTGGGAAAGCCATAAAGACCACACTCCCCTTTGTCTAGTTTATGGATGGATGAGTAGAAAAATAGGGGAAGGAAACAAACAAACAAACAGACAAAGGTACCCAGTGTTCTTTTTTACTTCAATTGCTCTTTTTCACTTTAATTATTATTCTTGTTATGTTTGTGTGTGTGCTAATGAAGGTGTCGGGGATTGATTTAGGTGATGAATGTACAACTATGTAATGGTACTGTGAACAATCGAATGTATGATTTGTTTTGTATGACTGCGTGGTATGTGAATATATCTCAATAAAATGAAGATTAAAAAAAAAAAAAAACTGCCCACAGAATGACTTCATTTATATGACAGACTTGTTCATACTTGCAATATCTACTTTCTATTGCCATCTAGGCTTTGAACCATATCACTTCATTGAAATAGCTTACCAATGTCACCAATGACCTCCATTTTGTCATGTCCAATTATCAATTCTCCATCTGCATCTTGTTGATCTACCAGTAGCTTGTGGCACAACTCACCCTTCACTCTCTCTTAAGGCTCTTCTCCCTTAGATTTCTCATGCTCCTGGACTTTCTCCCAACCCAATGCATGCTTCTTATTTTCCTTTGCTAGAATCTCTTCATTTATACAAAACATAAATTTTAAAGTAACTCACTGCTCACTCCTTCGGCATCTCTCCATTTTTATTTAGACAAATGTCCTAGATGATTTCATCAATTTCCAAGTTTTTGATTAGATCTATATGATGATGTCTCTGGAGTTTATCTTGTTCTGACTCAAGTATCTAACTGCTAGCTTGACATCTCTAATTTCATATATCAGCAATTTAAAATAAAGTCAACACTATCAAGATCCCTCTTAAACTTTCTTATCCACAGTTTTCTCTACCCAGCAAATGGTAACTCAATTCTTGGTTTCGCTCAGTCTCTAAATTTTGGAGGCATCCTTGACTTCTTTTTACTTTATTTTCTTAGACCCTACATTTAATGCATTTGAAAATTCATTTGACTCTCACATCAAAATATAACCAGAATTCAAATATTTCATAGCATCTCAAAGCTACTATACCAGTGCAACACATCATCATTTTGCACTTAGATTGTGCAATAGCCTCTTATGTAAACTTTCTAATTATAGTATAGTCTGTCCTCCACTTAGCAGACAGAGGCATCTTTTAAAAATTGAATGCAAAGCATGTTACCCTTCTGCTCCAAATATTCCAGTGAATGGATTCCATTTCATGTAGTTGAAAACAAAAGCCTTCACCATGTCCTGCAGCTCTCCCCATGGTCTAATCCCATGCTACCTGTCTCATCTCATCTTGTACCACACCCGTCCGCACTTACTCTTCTCCATCATACTGACTTCCTTGCTGTCCTTTAAACTTACTAGGAAAACTCCTGCCCCAGGAGATTGCATTTGATAAGGCTTCTGCATTGAGCACTTTCTTTTCAAAGCTAGTTTCATGGCTTTGAGACCCAAGCAGTCACACAAGGCTCTATGTTTAGAACACCCTATGCTTGTTTTAATGCTCTCTTGCCACTATTTGAAATTTTTAATAATTTTTGAATAGGAAGTCACACACTTTCATTTGCACCTGTCCTCCACAAATTATGTAACCAATCCTATTCCCAGGTATCTGCATCATTTGAACCTGCTCACCTATTGACTTCTCACAAATGACACCCTGGCCACCATTTCTAAGATCATTCACCTCCCTCACACACTCTGTCCTCTTACTCTGCTTTATGAGTTTAAATTATCACATATGAACACATAATATATTGTTTATGTATTTGTGTATTGCTTATTTTCTGATTCTCCTCACTGGCATATATATTCTATAAGAGCAAGAATTTTATCTCACGTTCATTGCAGTTTCCATAATCCTAACCCTAAATCATGCCTGATATGTAAGGGGCAATGAGTAAACACTGTCGAGTGTGGTCACAGAAGTACTAATGCACACATTTAAATGAATTCTTTTTTTGATAGTGAAAATATACTTTTTTTTTAATACAATAGCTGCCAGCAATATGCTGGTGTATGAGTTCCAAGAGAGAGAAAAGAAAACACAAGCATTCTATAATAAGCTTCATTTGCCTTTTCAAGCAATTCTAAAGAAAATACTCCAATTCATTATGGCTTGGGCAATTGAACATTTTTTCCATGATAAGAATATAATTATGGTGGCCCCAATCTTGATAAGTTGTAAAGGGTAGAATAAAAAAGGCCTATATAGTATATGAATAATGAATGCTTCCCTCTCTTTGAATCAAATAATGATTATAACCAGTGTAAGAAATTTGTATCAATAAACTTAACGAAATGTCATCAAAATGTGCATGAAAAAATACATTCCTGTTTCCTCTCTTTTTAACTATGAAGATATTTTATAAATGGATTCTTTTAATGCACAGAAATGAAAGCTCTCTACATGCATCTCTGGAGAGATTTAAAACCTAACAGAGAGAAAATAATAATGCCTAAATTCAAGTGGATCAGCTTGGTCTAAGAATACATGTCAGAAATCTCTTAATCACATACAGGTTGCTCAAGGGTTTAAAGATAAAATTGTGGAGGCCAAAGTTACCAAGAAATAAAACCTCATTTGAATTTTATCACAAAGTTATCAATACTAGTAAAAGAAAACAACTGTATAGAAAATCTGCATCTACATTTTTTCAAAAAAGGTAACTGAAACAGAGCTTTCCATCTGTCAAATACAAAAATTTCTCAAAATTCCTTAGAAAGTTGTGAGACTCCCCATTTTTACTCTCATCTCCTCACTGAAGTGGAATAAAGGGGGAAATGATGGGGTAGTTGTAGAAACACTATCAGATGATTTCCTTTACACCAACATACAGTACATGAAATCACCATGAAAACTTTTATGTCTCAAATCTCCCAGGATTTTTAAGATATAATCTTTCCACAAACATACAATGAGGTAAAAGGATGTTGTAGAATCATCCTTCTTCTTAGCTTCTATGCATTTGCCAATCCCAATTTCATTTTACTAACTTCCTGGATAAAGGAATAAAATCTGCCTTTCTACCAGGAAAAGCAAGTCTCTTTGTGAGTCTTGCTAGACCAGCCAAGTGTGACAATGAGCATAAAGTTCTCCTTGGTCATCCAGCTGGGCAGCCAAGTGGAGTCACCGGATAAAGACTTTAAAAGACAATGAGAATATCTGACATGAAAATACTTCACAACTGAATTCACAATGTGTTTTTCATCAGCGTATTTTGAGGAATGTAGCTCTTTCCTCTCTAAGTCCTCCACTTGGCACCACTGAATCCACCATTCAGTAGAAAGAACAGGCACCCCTTCTCTCAAATCTTTTTTATACTTTAAGTTACCCAGCAAGGTTCAGCATCACCTGAATGCTAAGTTGCCACCATTTAAAAAGTAGGTGAAAAGTGATCACTTGGGCCTCTGTGCTGGTGTAGATGTAACACTTTTAGCACAGAAGCAACTGAAATGTAATTCCCCAATAGATAATCTGCGTGAAGCACCTGATAGTGCTTTTCCTGGAACCAGATAAATCATTGTCCAATATCTAATTACAAAAAGATGTGTGCCAAAACTTGTAATCAGCAATAAGGAGTTCTAAGAAAGGAAAAACAAAGAAATCTTCCTGAGCCACGTGAATACAACATGGAGCTTTTCCCATCCTCTTTCTATAACAACCTAATTACTGACATGTAAAAAATGGTGTATGCTTATAAAAGTCTGGCTGCTTCCATAAAGCACTGCTACTAAATGTCTGCATATAAAAAGGAGGAAAACATTGCCATTTTAAAGCAATATACTTAAATTTTTCAAAAACAACCTATGAGAAATAGCACTTCTTAAACAAGTTAGGTATAAAAATTACCAAAAATGTATTTTAGTCACAACGACAGTCTTTGAAATAGTACTTAAGAAAGCTCATTTAAAAAATACAAATGAATAAATAAATAAACTTTTGTTTTATTTTCACTAAGTTCCTCCTTTCCCATTAGAGAAAAATAATTCCTGATATAAGACCTCAATTTAAAAACCAAAAAACAAAATTCCTGCAGAGTGCTATTTCTCAACATGACTATAGAATAAACTTAACTCATGGAAGTACACTGATTGAGATTAGGCAAAACTGAAGTAAATACACACTCACCACAACACTATATTTCAGTCCAAAAGGAGTGAATGACCCTCTACCCAAAGTCTAACAATAAATTTGGGGAGATGGAGGTGGGGACTGACAGTCTGTGTATTTTATCTTGCTTTTAATATAGGATGAATAATCCATTCTTTACAAATATTATCTACATTAAATGTGCTTTGGAAGCAAAATTTTACTTAATATTTTGACAAACCTACCCTACATTCCTTAGATTAATTTCTGTCTAAGTGTTAGTTTACATTACTAATCATTGTACTGCTACAGCTAAATCAACTAAATATTAGTCTATGTAGTGTTGCTCGAAAGATCTACAAAGGTATAGACCTATGTTTACCCCAAAAAAAGGAGCTTTTAAAAATAAAACAAACTGGAAGAAAGCAATAATATTCCAAATGAATGGCACTGGGCAAATTACGTATAACAAATAACAGATTTAGATAGATCATCAGGTGTTCATCAGTTTCTCTCATAAGGATAAAGTGCTTAAGGAAGATCTTGAGACTACTATCCCCTCCCTCTAAACTTTCAGCTTCTACATAGTATCAGATGTTACAACTGGTATAAACGACAAATGCTATTAGATAAAAATAAAAATTCATCTACAAAGCAAACTAGCAAAATCTGTAGTGACTATTTGTAAAAGGCTCTCTTTGTCGGTGGTAATATCCTTTACCACATATCCAGGATAGACTAAACTGAAACAGAATATTTCTAATACAGTAGCAATCCTTTCATATCTTTTTACTATCATAAAATTCCAAAAATACATAAATACTCCTTGTACCATGTGTTATGCACCAGTTGGGGGCAGACTGATGAAGTCATGGCTACCACTTTAACAGTTAAACACTGCACTTCCAGAGTTCCTGCCATCTATCCACAGTGTATGGTGAGGGATCGGAGAGATGGCAAACTGCCTCTACATAGAAAAGTTTGTAATGGAATGTCTCCAAATTAGAGGAGAGGGGGATATCGGAAGGGGAAGTAGGCAGGGTAAGAGAACTTCTAAATAACACTGCTTTTATTTTAAGATAGCTACTATACCTTATCTATCCTTTATCCTAATCTTGAATAACTGAATATTCACAAAAAATAAAATTTCTACTTTATAGGAAGAGGAGCAGTCTGTTAGGAAAAGCATATTCTATTAGGGGAAGATGTGAAGACATCTCTCTCTTAAGTGCCATTTACTTGGTGAGTGTTTTGGCTACATCACTATATGCTATTTCAAACTCCTTGTCACTGGGACAGGTATTGGTGAGCTCATCCCTACCATAAGCATTAGCTAAGTATCTCCAGATGCCAGTCATTCCTTTCGGGATATCAAAGTTGCGATACTTTTTGGCCACCACCTTGACAATGCAATTTGGGCAGCAGGTTGCAATTAGCTAATGTCATTTCATTGCCATCTGGAAATGTATGTGTGGAAAATTTAATATCCTCCATACTATTCTCATCAATTTCATCAGGGAGGAGAGAATTCAGATATTCGTCCAGTTTCTGCAGTGTTTTCAAAAGACCCCTCTCCAGTGCTTCATTAGCCTCTGGCCTTGAATTCTTGATATATGCAGAGAATTTGGCAAAGATGTCCATTCCAGCATATTCAATTCTGGGTGTTTTGGTGAAAGCTTTAAGTACTTTGGAGGGCATAAGACTTCTTTAAGAAATTCCTCAATCTTATTTACATCCGTTTTGACTTCATTGTTAAAAGTTATAAGTGGTGGGTGGGTCCCAGGAGCCAAGTTCTGCAGGCTTCCTTTTCAGGTCAACCGTAGTGACGCTAAATACAACGCCTCTGGGAAAGGGGGCACTTTCCTCTGCTTTCACCGTCACTGCCGGCCTTGAGTAAGAGCTCGATGACGGGCTCTTCGTCCTCCTCCTTCAGCCGGTTCAGCGGCATCCACAGCGCCCTGGCCGGCTCGATGGGCCCCGCGGACGGCTGCCGCTCCCGCCGCCCTGGCTTCCCTCGAGAGTCCCGGCGCCGCGTCGCAGCTGCCTCGGGCCCGCAGCACAGCCTCACGCCCCGCGCGCGACTCTGCGAACATTGCATTCGGTTTAAGGTTAACTTCATTGTGACTCATTCGTCAATTTGGCTTTAAAGCTCCACTTCCAATGTGTTTGTACACCCTAATGCCTTCTAAATTATTTTCACCCATGTTTTCATGATAAAACAAAAATTAAACTTTAGAGTATTGCCTTGATCATTAGAATATCCATTCCTTTTTATTTTCCAGATGAGTCTTCTCAAAATTGATATTGCACTTGATTAGTACTTTAGAGGAAAAATACAATTATTATTTGAATAGATATTTTAATTGCTGTATACTCAAATAAACATTGTTTTGATAAAACTGAAAGTGGTCTTTGTTCTCAACAAATATACCTGGAAGACAGGGGTAGTTTTTGCTCGGATAAGTACTCAGAAGAAAAAGAAAAAAAGACACCTTCATTTAGTCATGTAACCAGAACAGGGTATATTTGCATGCTTGTCTGTTTGCTCTCTGATCTTGATTCATTATTAATTATAGGTTATCACACCCACCCCAGCTGTTTTCTAATCAGACACTATTGACAGTGGAACATCAACTTTTTGAAGAAATATAAAACACCTATTCCACTCCTACTCTACACTCCAAAATTGAAGCCAGGACCAGTTTTTCCTTAGATAAAAGAAAAAAAAAAAAAAAGAATTGAGTCACGTTGGTAGAGAGAGGAACTTTCTGAAGTCTTAAGCCTGCATTGGGGTAATATCTCTATATTTGTTGAGTCCCTGTTCTCTGACTGTTTTGGGGCCTCTTCTCACTTTTGGATTGCTAGGAGAGGGCACACCTGAGTGGAGAACTCACAGATAAGGTGCAGTTCTGCTTGGGCCAGTTAATTCACGACCATATTATTTGCAATCATCCACTACTCTTTATGAAAAAGGCATCAGCTCTTACTCAGGAGATGTGAATACCTTCATGTGAAAGCATAGACATTAAATTTAACACCTAAAACCTAGCCAAACCAGTTAAGAAAAAGATTAAACGAATACATGCACAGGAAAAATGATCCCCAAAAGAAAGGTTCGGTATTAGCAGAGAGCACGCAGCACCATGTCCAGTCATCAGTAAAATTTCAAGCTTATTTCAATGGGCAGTTTTGAGATCTCAATGGCTCTCCCTTTTTACCCTGTTGCCATTAAATCTGAAAGTCTCAGGAGAGTATAATATAAAGTAAGACAGATGTCTCCGTAAGCGTATCTGCTCAAAAAGTGAGAAATCATAGTGTAGTCCTGATGAAAAAAATTCTTAACAATCTGTTACTTGATATTCTGTGACATAGCATGTAAAAAAAGGATAAGAAATTATCAAGCTGATTATATAACTTTTAAATATTTTGGATATTTCCAGAAACTAAACAGAATGATAAAGTCCTATTTGCTACACTTCATGTTAATGACATTGAAATGCCAGTATTTCATTCAATAAAGGGGCACACTGTTGCTGATATTTTAAATACCTCTTTTCCTTTTCCTTATATTTATAGTTAAAACCTTGTTAGGAAATGACAAAAATAAAAAAAAACAAGAAAGATAAAGGGATAGACTATATAGTGAATAATACAATAATCCCTCAAAACTGAGTGAATTGACTTGTCAGTATGAGGTATTATCACAGCTAATGGATTTGAAAATCTACCAAATGTATTAACAGTAAATATATAGATATGTAGACAAGATATAGGTATTAATATAATTACAAAAGATAAAGCTATATATATGTACTTGAAGATACAGGTTTAGAAAAGAAAAGTAGTTATATAAATGCCCTATATTTTAGAAAAATCTTGTTAGCAGCTTAAATCTAATAAATAGCATTGCTAGAATATTTATTTTGAGTCATTAGACTACACTTTAAAATCATTTAAATTACTCTTTTTTCATAATTATAGCAGCAATTTATTATTAATGATAGAAAAATACCATATATACATATATGTAATCAGATACACTGTAATGTAATGCCAAGAATAGCTCTTACAGTACAAAATTATTAACCTAGTTTATGAAATAACACCAAAAACGTGAGTGAGCATAAAGACATATATATAGTAGTCACTCAATAATTGCTTTTGGGATTCTTGCAGGGCTGAATAAGACTTTAAAAAGAGATTGACCAAATGTTAATATTAAAGATTTCTGTAGAATATTTTGAGGTTTTCTTTTTAAAATTCTTCAATATATTTGATGTTATCTATCAAACATAAGGTAGATATATACTATAAAAATGCATTCTCATTTTAAATATATTTCCTAAACAGCTTACTTTTAGGCAGATGTCAAATGATAATTGTGCATTAAAAAATTCAAATGTGGTCGAGTTCAACTTTAAACACATTAAATTTTTGTCATTACAACATTTATTTGATTGTTCTGACCCAGGACACAATATCAAAACTAAACACACAGAAAACAAGATAGTAAAATACCAAAGAACCATACATTGCAATTCTCAAAAGTATCTAATAAATCAAGTAGTTGTTTCCCAGCCTGTCAAAGAAGGGTATGCATGTGTGTTTGTGTGTGTGTGTTTAGTTGAAGGGAGATAACATGAGGGCATAGGAAAATCAGTATAGTGGCATAAGTCCTGTAAACCTTGATTAATTCAAAGTGTGTAATTTAATAATCTAGTTCACTTTCACACACCACATTAAAATAATGTCTTCAGTGACAAAAATAAAATATTCTGATACATAGGAAAATGATTTATTATGAATCTGGCATCTTCTAGCATATATTAAGTGGAACAATTCTGTTATTTTTATTGTTTGCTAACATTAGACAAATTGGGAGTAAAGTAGTTCCAAATACTGAGAGATTGATTTTTTTCCATACCTTTAAATTCAGATTGTGATTTTGCTGTTACCTATTGCTAAAGCTTTGTCTTGCTTGAGTATTCAGTGATAAACAAGATTCTGATCAACCAAAAGAAAAAAATATAAGTTAAAATGACTTCCTACAAAATGTTTTTAGTGCTGTATGTAAAACGGGGTTATAAAAATATAACCTATTTTTAAAAATATAGCTAATATTCTCTTGCAGGATTTTATATCCTCTGGTGGTTGTTCAGATTCACATTCTTCCAAACACTTTACCCCAAAATTAACTTATTCTAATTATGTTCACATCCTTGGACACCATTATTATTCTAAGACATATTATAGAATATAATGTGGGAAGTCTCTGTTTCTTGAACTTAAAAATTAATTAGCTGTTTCTCAATAATATGTCGAGATAATTCTATTATTGCTATTTGGGCTGTAAGATTTCTCTGCTGATTGCTTACTGTATCAAGGGGGAAAAGCTGCAAAGATTCAGAGCAATAATGTGTTTTGGCTTTTACTCTTGGCTTTTAGCAAGTGGATCCAAGAAAAGAGGAATTCAGAAAAGAATTAGCCAGTTTGCTTGTAAAAGTCAAAGTGAATAGAGATAATTTATTAATTTACAGCTTTTAAGTATTGGAAACGCTGATGTCCTGTATAACTCAAAATGTATGGAACAAGTCTCAAATGGGGCTGTGTGTGTAAATTATTAATAATTTTCACCCTGTGATGTATATTTGAGTGTGGCCTTTTCACCTAATGCTACTATTTCTCATAACCTCAAGGTAGCTACAATTTTGTAAGAGAAAAACTATGGAGCCAGGAAATTAAAAAAAAAAATTCAATTCCTGATTCCGCATTCTTTGTTGGGATTATACGGGCAACGACAGGAGGGTACATAATTTAACTCTTCAGTTTATAAGTCACTTTACTTTTATTTCTATACCTGGGACTGATTCTGAAGACTTGCATCCCTCAAAATCTTTGATTCATGATTGGATGCAGGAATTATGTTCATCCACTGGAAGTGGAAAGAAGGTGAAATGGTATTGTTTGCCAGACTGTGACTACTGACGTCTGATTAGCCAAATCTGTTTACTCTTATTGTACATTAACCAGCCTCCCTCTAGTTAGGGTTGGCTAAATGAATGATTCTAGGCCAATAAGCAAAGGTAGAGGTTAGGCCAGCCACTTGCAGGCTCACCACTTAAAACCTCCCATATGTAATTCTCAAGGCGTTGTAATCTTTTAGAATAGAGCTGACTTCCAGATTGACCTTGGTGGATCAATGATTCTGACAATTGTTGACTTACCAAAATAGAAACTTCATGTAGTTCAATTGAATAATATGGAGAAGTACCAAGATGGAAGAGACTTGGTTTCTGAATTCAGTTGGAAGACACCACTCAACCAGAAGTTCCATATTGGACAGTTATATGAACAAGAATATCATTTTTATTTTGTTAAGACACTGAGACCTGAGGGCCTATTTGTTAATAATACATTGACTTTGATTCACTACTCAATACCTCCAAAATCATGTCTCCATATTTTTTATCCTCATTCTTCTTCATATTCAGAAGAAAAATATATAGCTCCATCTACCAGCATTAGTGGGTTTCTGAAAAGATATTGCCAAGAAAGGATCAGATGTCTGTCAGTCAAGGGAGCAAGAGAAGGCAGGGAGAGCCTTCAATAGCAATGCAAGACTAACAGCAATGTGAAAGGAAAAGAAAAAGAGGAGAAACGGGTGGGAAGAGTGTACGACAGAAGGACAGTTACAAGAAAGGTTTAGCCAGGCTGATGTGGAGACCGTGGGACAAAGTTGTCCATAGGAGGACACACCTGTTTTAGTACCACTACAAAGCTCATTCATTAGCTTGGAGCAGTCCACTGGAAGTGTGGCCTGGATCTGAATGCAGTGGCTGATTCAGAGGGCACCAGTATAATCATGCATCTTACCTTGCAAAATCTGAGCAATTCATTTTCATAGCTGCTACTATCCACCCCTTGCAAATTATTGGAACCTTAGCAAGTTTAGCTTGCAGGACAAGAAGGAAGGGAGCTCACTGCTTTGTCAAGAAAGAATGGCAACAGCTAGGCCAGAAGTATGTCTCAACTCCTCCTGCAAGCTATAGTGCTGATCTTAGATCTATTTGTACACAATGTTAAAAGTTCTCAGATTTATTTTGCAGAGGCTTCTATTCAGAGGGATCTCTAGTCTTTTAGAGAGATTTCCCTGGGGTAAACTACCATAGGACACAATAGATGGAGGCTTGACTAGTATTTGGCTCTTGCTGGCTCAGATTAGAAATACAATGCCAACGAAGGGCACCCACTGGAGAATGAGAAATTGAGTCAAGATTTCTCGATAAATTCTTGCAGTCAGCACCAGTTCCTTGGGAAACTTCCCTAGTCTTTATGTAAAAACTGGGCAAAATATAAGAGATGTTATCATGAAAATGGGACAGCAAAGACCCCAAATTAAGATGCACTTCTTATGAAAATATGACTGCTGTGAGAGTCAAGTCTGAGTCACTAAAAGGAACACCCAGGGTTCCAACAGAAAGCAAAGTGGACATGGCTATTGAATCAAGGGGTCCCCAAAGCTGAAATAGATATATCGAGAATGACGATCTCGTATCCTGGTATAGGGTTTTGTGTGGAACAAATGGAGATTTGCTTTTTGTAACTACATTCAGCCCCCATGCCATGAAAAGATGAAAGTAAATGTGCCTTGCTTACTGGTATGTCTCGGATCCCACAACCTCTACCTTGGCATGAGCTTTCTTAGGAGACATGATTAGAAATGGAACTGAGGTTTCTTAGTCCCAAAATGGGACTAAATGCCACATACAGTTGTGTGAGTATGCTGGGGAATCTTGGAAAGAGTGAGAATCAAACTTTGATGAACACAAACACTTGACTCCACTACCCTACTCAGTCCTGTATAGAGAGGGAGCACTTAGATTCAACAGATGGGCTTTGGCCAATGCCACTGTGGGAAAGGGAAGCTAATGTATATTGTGGATAGGACCCTCTGGGTCAATGAAATGTACTGTTGTTGTTTTTTACCTGTGAAGGGAAAAAAAAAAAGATTATCTACGAAGCACTTACAGTATGTACCATACTTAATAATTTTTTATAACATCTGAAATAGTTGTAATAATTCCTCCCTTCTTGTAAGTAGATGTCACTTATTACATGAGAATCAGGGCCTATTATCCCCTGCTCTTAAATGTCAGCTGGCTCTGGCTTTCTCAGATGAGCAGAAGGCACTGAAGGTGATTCTGTGCCAATATAGGACCTTGCCTTTAAGAAGCCTGAGCTTCAACTTCCCCTAAGGGAAGCCAACTGCCTTGTAAGAAGTTCTACTACCCTGAGATCACCTTTCTGTGAGGAAACCCACTATAGCTCTACAGAATAATTCTACTTCTTAACCTCTGGAGAAGATTTTGTGGTGCCCTGTCCAGATCCAACTCGTTCCTCCGTTGCTGTGCATATTGCCCGCTAATCATTATACCTCTTCTCTGCTGCCCTGCCTTCACCTGAATGTAGCCACCCTACCAAGGGAAGAAACCTTTCCCCTTTCTTCGAGGACCCCAGCAGTTTACACAAGGCCAGCTACCTTGCCTTAAAGGGCAAAACACTGGCACAGTTGATGCTCCAGGTCCTTTCCCTCTTGATAAAGCCATTGCTAAACTTCTTGAGACCATTGAGGGAAGTCCTCACTTACTTCCTTCTCCCTCACAGATTTTCCTGATGATCAATTCTCAATAAACCACGGGCACTCAAATCCCTGAATCCAACCTTCAACAACCTGACTGGGGGTTACGTGGGCACGTTCATTTCACCATTATTCACTGGTCTGTACCTTTTGCTCTTTGCGCTGCCTTCATGCTTATCATACATCAATAGAAAGTTTAAAAACATTAACAGAAATAAACATGGAAAAATATGAAAATGCTCTATCTAATTTATATGGACATTGTTACAGTTATATTATTCTCTGTACTCTTCTGTACATTTAAAATATGTAATCCTGCTACTGACAATAAACACATGTAAAGAAACTTATGTAACCGGAAGTAGGGCAGCTATCAGAGAACAAGTATAAAATTTTGGCATAGCTATTTCAGAAAGTTTTTAGCAAAGTTTAATACCCAGAATGATGTCAGCTTTTAAAGAACTCAAGGGGATCAAAGTAGAATTAGCCTGAATATAATAGACAAGAGAGGGAAGGGCATGAACTCTAATCAAATTTTTTTGAAACTTCTTGATGTACAATGTATGAAATTATAAGAAATCAATTCTACAGCTGAAGATGTAACCACCATCATATTTATTTTTCACTTAAATAGCCTACGCCATATTTATAATACAATCACCCTTTTCCTCCTTGTTTGCAAAACATAGGTTTCAAATGTGATATATTACAACATGGCCAAATATTTTTACCCCAGCATATTTCGGATATGTGTATTATTACTCAACATGTCGCTATCTGTCCGTCTCTTGCTACACCCCACCTGGTAGCATCCTGGCGTAATTTGCTTCCCTGAAATTATGTCTATGAGTTCTATTTTTCCTTTTTCACCATACCTTTTTATAATTATAATGTTCACAACTTATAGTTGTGAACTGACAAGGAGAAGAAGAAAGCTCTAAAACCTAATTAAAATTAAATTATTTGTTTTATATCGCCAAGCTAATTAGTGAAACAGCCAAGATCATTTAAATATCAAAAAGTTCAAGCATGTAAAAAATCTTTAATATATCTGACCACAAGTACCACTGTCTTACCCAACTCAAGAAAATAATCATGCATTGTAAATGTGACATTTTAGAATATTAAAGCAATTGAAAAGAAGCAAGCATTGACATTTCCCTTCTTTGCTATTTTCTGCATAGGTAAGAATTCTAACACTAACATTATTACATGCCTTTTCTTAAGGGGAATTATCTTGCTTCAAATAAGGGAAAGAAATACTAAAAATCAAGAAGACAAATTCTTAATTTTATTTGAATAAAAACTGATCTTTACTGGAATTCAAAAGCGCCCTAACAAATAATTACTGAAAGGTTAGTAGTTTGTTGCTGAGGATCCATTTCATTTCTTCCCTCCTCTGATGAATCCTGCATCATATTCCTGAGTGTTAAAAACAAGTGCCGTCCATTCTCAGGTGCTGGAGCATTATTTTATTATCATTAATATCTATTCAAATGACTGTTTTAATTCCATGCCAAATTTTATCCACCAACCAAAGTTTCTATTTTCCATGAGATGACACATCAATTGTATGAAATATATTCCTCCCCAAAATGTTATTCAAAAGTTTATTTTTCACAATTATTTAACCATTTTTATATTAGTAATTACTCGCCATTGGCAATAGAGCTATTATGATTAATTGATTAAGAAATCACGAGACCAGTGAGAATCAGAAATAGTCATTTCTTAAAAATATAAATTCCTAATTTTTCAAGTGGATTTACAAGCAAGACACTTGACTATTTTGACTAATCTTTTATCCCCTTCCCATCTTTTCCCTAATCTCAGTAAATCTTAACTAGTTTTTATCTAATTATAATGAGATGATATCAGATTGTTTGTTACTTTGTTGTCATCTTTCCTCTAACATCACTAAATTGTGATGACAAGTTTCTGAGACCCAAAATACTCTTGCCTGTTCTTTCACTTCTATAAGCAAATGCCTGAAAAAAGTGAGCCCTTGTTAAATGTTAAGGTCATCTCTCACCCAACAAAACCCTGTGCTTATATAACTCGATTTTAGCCAGAAGACCAAAACTTTTCATTTCTTGTTCTAATACAGTGCTAAAACTAAGTCTTTCCTTCAAAACATGACCCTCCTGGTCCTTCCTTCTCCTTTTGCCTGAAGACAAAGGTTATGCCCTTGAATCTGAGCAAGAGCAGGCTGAGAGCTTACAGGTGAACACACATCCAGACATCACCTTGTGGTTAGGGACAGGGAGAATCCACTACCTCGTCTTTCCTTTGGCCGTGTTCTGCCCCGTGATGTAACAATATTTCACCACTTTAGGGGCACGAAACATTGATCACTTTTGTAAACTATGCACACAAAGACAGAAATACACATAAACACATGTAAATACATATCTTCTAGGCATTTCCTCTTCTCCTCACTTTACCTCAGCATGTTCAAGTTCTGTGACTTAAAAGCCAGGCTCGTCTGTCTGATGCCAAAAAGAGGCTGAGCCGAAGTCATCACACATCTCAATATTGATGTCATTCTTTGGAGTATTTACTTATGTTTTCTTAATCTTCTTATTGTGGTTTAATATGAGAAATTCTAAGGAAGTGGTTTATAATATGCTGGAGATAGTGTAGAATAAAAGACAAAAAGGAAAAAATGCAAGTTGGGTTTGTTTATGCTTTTTGTATTAAAATGTTAATTGATTTCACAGAACTTTTAGTGTCATGGGGTCACGCTTTTGCTTGTAGACATTAAGAAAGAATAATGAATGGATAAATAGGTTTAAAGAAATTTAGGAAGCAATGGAAATGATCTTTATCGAATGTTAAATTTACTTCCATTTCAGGAGAAGGAATAGGACTATTGAAAGGATGGATTTTCAGTTCTTAATTTATGAAAGTTTATGAAATTTATGGTCAGCTGTTTTCTCTCTATTTTCAATATTTTTAAGAGATGCATTTTTAAATAAATGATATGGACACTATCCTCAATCTATTATTAATATATAATTATACATTAGAATATTAGTAATGTCCTTATATAGTCAATATATAGTATATAGATATAAAACATGGATATATATGATTATAGAATCTATAATTATGTAATTTAAATAAATTAGTATAACATACATTATATATAAAATGTATATATATGCATATAAAGTATATAAATTTCATTTCAAATGTCTTACTTTCTTGTGAGCCATATACTGTGAATCAGTAGCAATTAGTGCCATTGCTCTGTAGTGGCAAACAAAAATATTTTTCTTGATCATTCCCAATATTTTGCAAAATATATTAACTCATGGCTCCATTTGATAAATTATTAGCTCAAAAGTGACTTTCCTGGCTTAAATATCATGTGAAATGAGTGGTAGTAGGACACGGCAGGACCATGGCATCAGCTAGAAAAGCTGGATCAATTAACGAACATCTGAAAGGGCTCAAATCCAGGACCTGCCGTCAAATTGGGAAATTGGCTGAGTTCTTCTGCTTCTCAGTTTCTCAATCTGAAAATGCGGGTCAGACTCCCCATCTTAAATGCTTGGAATACTGTGTTGCATGTAGCAAGTGAGTGGTAAGTGCTCTGGAGGCAATGGAGGAGGGCAAGGACCAGAGAGAGAACGGAAGCAGTTATTTTGTTTAGGGAGCTAAGGGAAGGTCCCAGGTGAATAGGAAAAGGAGCAAATCCTGTGACCTTCATGAGAAAGAGCATCTGGGCCAAGGAGAAGATGCTCCAGGCAGGAGTAAACCTGACATTAGAGACTGGTGATTAGAGAATAAGGAGAAGACTGGGGATATAGGTAAGGGTTGAGAGGCCCAAGCAGTAGCAAACCTGAACCACTATGTTGTTCAGAAATGTTGATAACATTGCCTGAGAGGCTCTACTACCCACAGAAATATCCTCTGCCTTGAAATCCCATAGCACGTTCAGTTTAAATTAATGTTGAAATATATAGGATTCTGTTTGGACCCTATACATCATGAGTGTTCATCTTAAACCTATAGATGGATTGTAAATTGTTTCATGGCAGTGATCATATTGTGTTTGTGTGTGTGTGTTCATGTTTAAAGCATGTAGCAAATTCTTGGGATTATATTATGTGATCAAAAAATTCTAATAAATATGTAAATTTTACATTACTCTAGAACAGGAACTGAGGCTTTGATAATAATAGAATATTTTATGCATCCTATAAACTCATTGTGTGCTAATTTGAATTGAAACTATTTTGAATTTGTAATATAGTTTACAGATTTGAGCAGAATTGTTCAGGCATCATCTTTTGTAATCCAGGTTATCATGAGAGCTAGTCAAAGGTCATATTGATCTCATTTGATGAACAAGTCAATATTTCCTCTGAGAACTAAAGTGATTTACCAAACTTTACACAGTTAATAAGTAGTTGAGACCTGACTTGAAAAAAAAATGCCTTTGAGCTCCTAATGTAGTGTTTATTTTCTTCTAACTTTGGTATAAGCCAAAATGACTGTAAAATATTGCAAAGTAAGATTAACACCATAAGCATTAAAAGCAACATTATTATAATTCCTAAAAAAGCAAGGATCAGAGTTCTGTTAATTGAATGGGAGTCATGGCCCTGATAGATAAATGCTGTGAAGCTCTGGCTGTAAAGAAGACAATTTTTTAAAAGTTGTATTTCTACAATATTTTCATAACACAAAGTGATAGCTTTCAGAGGGAGCTAAATTTCCACCACCAGAACTTGCATGAACTGCTCTTTAGAGAAATGAAATATTCACCCTAATAACTTGCCCACAAGTGACTGAAATTCCAATATGAACATTTGCAAAACAACATTAAAAATTAAAATTATTTAATTATTTGCAGGGAGAAAAATCAAGAAGTATGCAAGACTGAGAACTGGATGAGAATTCAAAAAGAATTCTTGACATTTCTATTAAACTAGAAGATGACTTTGGCAGATTATACATTAGATTAATACAAACATCCTCAATTCTCTAGTTACCTATCTATGGATTTTCCCTTCTGTCAATTATCTCTAGCAAACTTTAAATCCAAGTTTGAATTCTTTATGCCACTCAGAACTCTCTTTAGAGACTCTTTTAGATTTCATCAAGTGAATAAATAGAAAGGACATTTAAAATACACGAAACATTATCAAAAAAAATTGTTACCATTAATAATTTCCACAAACAGAAGGTTTTGCCCTCTTCCTGGGCTTATCCACCTTCATTAGCCTCATAATTGGAATATCTATAGTGTAGGATCATGTCCTGTGTACAGCACTCATTATTAGATTCCTGACTTGCATATTGGAGTTGTAAACTGGGAACACAGGACTTAAATTTTATAGAAACATTCCCTAAAGCCACTCAAAAATGTTGGCATTGTCAATGTAGGTGTTTCATCGTCAACGGATAATGCACAATCAGATCTGCACATGCTACATCTCTTTAACATGATATTTCTCATGTAAATCAACCCATGAGTAGAGATCAAGGTAAAATTGCATTGTGTGTTTATTTAATAACTGAAGTGATACAGCTTATAGAAGTATCAGAAATATTGAATCTTACCGCTGGTTTTCACGGGAACATGGGCTATGGCACCATATTTAACTTTTGAGTTAAAAGGAATCCAGAAAATATCTAAACTGCTAAAAATCAGACAATTTTCAAGTTAGAAAATTGAAACAGTATCTGTGATTTTAGGGCAAAAAACAGTGCTTTTTTGTTGACAGAGCCACTAATGACACTATGTTTCAATACACTCTGACAGTTTATTGCATTTGACCCTTAAGCCTGAAATTATGGGAACCTTGTTTTAGAAGTAGTGCTGCTTTCCAAATTATATGCATTTACATGTCTCAATGTAATCTACACATTTGGAATCCTATAATTTTGGTATGTGGTTTAAGTTTTGGGAGATTGGAATAAGACAAATATTCTTACATGCTCTCATAAAAACATAAAAGATGCATGGACTTATTGGATTTTATGCATATAAATGGACACTTTGAACTTACTTACCATTCTCATGTTATTTTTATATAGTTTGTGAGCAAGATTTTTAAAAGTAGTGTTGTTCTACCCACTTTAAATAACAAGTTCTACCAAACCTGTTCACCCAAATGTTACAAGACATACTAAATTATGGGGTAATATTTTCCTCTCATAACAGGAAAATTATATGGCATTATTATAGATGAAAAATAAATCCCTAACATATGAACTGAGATCTAATGATAGGTAACAGTGGGTTTTACAGAACCTGGTTTTCCCAAACCATTATTTCTCATCAAAGCTGTCTCAGTGGTGGGGACATGCAGGAGAAAATACATCCAGTTTTGTTCAAGGATTTCCTTGTCAACCTTTTCTTTAACAATTTCCCTCAACCCCACAACAGAACTTCTATTGACTCTGTCACTATTCTAACATTGTGTCAAAACTGCTTAGCATTTTGCAAAATACGTAAATAGGCCACTCTCATCTTCCTACATGCCACCAGCCAAACTTATCTTCCCACCTACTTAAAATATGGATCAAGCAGGGAAAAGCATAATACTTACAATTAAAATCTGCAGAATTTGTTGAGGATCAAATAAGATATTACTGCAAGCTTCTAGGGAGCATTCAATGAATTGCAGGGACTTTTACTATCGCCTCCAACTAACCAAAATTTGATGTTAAATAGGTAATTTGCAAAGGTAAATTTGATGCTTTTTCATATTGTATTTTGATTTGCACATTTTTTTTTCTCTTACTTAAAGGGTTGAATCAGTCTATACAAGCAAGGTAAGCGGCTAAATGAAAATGAGAACCTTCTGGCACCTCTTAAGTATAGGTACACCACCAAGGGTATGTGCTGTTTACTCTTCAAGAGGCAGGCACTCCTTCTTTGATAGTTTTCCCAGTTTAATTTGACTAAAATACCTTTACTTTACAAAGGTTATTCTTTTTCTAAGTCTTGTCCTCCACAAAGACTTTCCTAACCATTTTCTCCCTTGATTTCTTTCTTCTTTCAATCGCTGATAATGTGCTTTTTTCTATGCATCATACTACTGCACTCACATTTAATCCATTTCCATTTTAATAAAATATTTCTCATTTCCCAAATTAAGAATGGTAGGAAATGCCTGTCATAACTGTATACCTTTCAATGTGCCTTAGGCAGTTCTGAGCACATAATGGATGACCATAAACATTTGTGGATTAATTAAGAGTTCATAGGTGTGTGAGTTGTATATGTATTTTAAAAAAAACTTAACTTCACATGTAAAGCTTGACTCTTCTCGGAACACATTACATAAACTTAGCCCTCACTGCTATTTCAATTACAATACAGTAGCTAGTTTATATTGGATAATGGCCATAGTTACTCATTATGACTGAGATTCAAGGTAGAAAAAATATTGCAACTTAAAAGGAACTTTAAAAATCTAATTGCTACTTTTAATTTTTAATCAGGAAAGAAATCCCTCTGGGGGCCATAAAAAGTACTACTCTGATTATGTATTGCCTTATTGTTTTTGCTACAGAGGGCAAGAGCTGGATTAATTTTCAAACAGTAAGAAAAAACAAATGCATTCGAGCTCAAAGCAACAATGGCAATTTCAGAATGAAATTAGTGGAATGTAATGAGAAGACAAAAGCTTCTGGAAAACAGTAAACTGAAGAAGAAACATATTGCAAATTACTACCAACAAGCACTGGTTAACTGTATGCTTTCCTATCAGAGGCCAGAAATTCCCAATGTCTGACCGTTATGAAAAGGAAAGTGTGAAAGTAATTGGTTTCCTGACCCATTGCCAATTCCTGATCCCAGTGAACAGGTATCTGTATTACAAATCAAGCTAAACTAATTCTTTCACATGTGGGTTTTCTCATTAGAACGGTGAGAACAATTGGGTCATGATATTGAGCAGAGACAGAATGTTTTCAAATCACGAATTCCCTTATTGACAAAAAGAAAAGCCAGTGTGTTATGCTGTCATTGACACGTAAATATGTGGTTTCCACATGCATGATTCCAAGTAACCCTAAAAGTAAATTTCATCACCTTGGGAGAAGTGAGAATACTACTCAGACTTGATCTTTTGGTACATAGAAAAAGAGAATTGGAAGGAAATTTAGAGACTATAAAAGCCCGTCTCCAATACACTTTGGAAACTCTTACTTTACTTTTAGTTATTTAGTTTATCCCGATTTCCAAAAATAGGATGCACAAGGCTATTCTTAATGTTAAAACATGTAACATGAATCAGAATGAATGTTTATTGTAAAACATTGAACTGGCGATTTTTCATAATTTTGGTAGTTCTATAAGCTGGGCCATACTTAATTTTTTGTGTGTGAATTATTGGCTTTTAAAAAACTCTTTTCCAATCTATCCAGCAAGTTTTTTTTAATAAATAAATAATCTTGGTAATATCAAATTGCTATATAATTTCTAAAATCTTATTCCTGATTTCTGTATGCCTGTCTCACATTAACAAGCATGTCAAAGATTATAAATAGTCCATGGTTCACTACCTGAGTAGTGTGTGTGACATAATTATACCAAGACTATGTGTTTACATGTTTTAATGTATTATTGCTATTGTGCATAGGTTTTTTTTTTTCCTGATTGTTTTGTTTTTGTGAAGTTTGCTGTCATTTATTTTAGGATAAGGTAATAGCATGAGAAAATTTCCTTTGAAAAGTCCTTTCTGGTGGCTGTGTTTCAGCATTATGATAGGACCCAATTAGTTGTACTGGCTACAGTTTATGGAGCCTTGTGTGATGATGGTAGAGACAAAATTTGAGAAATATTGAGGAGGAGGATTAATTAGAGGGAGTGTGGTATGCAGGTATGCAGATGGAAAGGTCAAAAATGATTTCCAGATTTCAGGTCAGAGTGCTGGGGTTGGTGGTTGCCTTTTTTTTTTTATTTATTTATTTTTTTTATGGGAAGGAAAATGTGTCAGGACACATGTAGCCAATTAGCAGTTTTCAGTTCTTTGCAGAGTTTAAGCAATCTGGTCTTCTTTCTCTGGATGACCAGCTGGACAATTATCTCTGAATTGAGGTACCTACAGCTAACCACTGGACTAACAAGTGCCTGCTGCAGAGTGTTCAATTTCCTGCTCGATAAATTAAGGGGTGAATAAAAACATTGTATATGGGTCCATTTTCTTTGAAAGATGTTAAATTAGTCAACTTAAATCTTCACTGATTTCAAAGTAGATTTAATAATATGTAAGCCATTCCATTTTTTAGGTCACTGCTAACAGAGAAATACTTTCCGGATAAGACCTCATGGTTGTGTCTCAGATATTATGGACACATATATCCATTGAATGAATTGATTCGTTTTTACATGTGGAAGGAGGAAAGTGAGGGCATTATACCACTATCCTGAATCTCAGCCATTTGTGTACTATGGAATGAAGCACCATCACTGGGAGTACAGTATATACCTAGAGGATATTCCAGGCAAAGGAAAAGTGTGAATTACAATTTAGAACTCCAACAACTATTCAATATTCCAACCTGAAGAATAAATTTAATCAAATATGCAGAATTTTTCCTGTCTAGTTACAGCTGAAAAACTCCTTGGTAGCAAATGAACCCCTTATCCTTTAAACTATATGTTAATTTGGCTTTCGTTGCTTCTTTTAAGTGAGAAGAAATTCAGCAATGTATTTTCTTCAAGTTGGAGGAAGAGTTCTGAGCCCTTCTGATTGGAAAATGAGGAAAAGATTAGAAAGAGTAATATAAAGCAATTCCAAAGGGGGAAATCTATAGCTATGTATTATATGTATATAGATAAAGACAGATATAAATAGATACAGATAGATAATATAGATATAGACATAAAATTTGCAGAATGTGCACCATTTCTTTTCCAATTTTCATTTGTTTGTCTATTATAAATGTCTATTCATAAATGAGCAAAACTAAATGTACAGTTTAATCTTCTTAGCATGTATTATTCACTACTTTAAAATAAATGTCTCTAAAGTTTCTACTTTAAGTATTAGTATAGTTTTCAAAATTAACATTATTCTCATATAAATATAAAATGAACATGCATCAGTAATCATTCAACTCATTGATAAATGAGAAAATTGGTCAAATGCAAGTCAGGGTCAAAGTAACTCAGAAATGAGAAAATCAGTCAAATGCAAGTCAGGATCAAAGTAACTTTAGGAAAACATAGCATGATATTTAATCAAGGAATACTAAAATAAATTTGCTAATAGAAACAAAACTGGTATTTTTTTTACAGGTCAAAAAATTTTAACTTTTGGGACTCTATAGATGGTAATCTAAAGTTAACATGTAATTTCACAATATTTGTGCTCTAATCCATAAATAAATAACAGTCAAACACAGGTATATTCTTTTATATTATAAAAATTCATCATTGGATGAGCCAATGAACTGGAAAGGACTTGCAGCTATCTTCTTGCTTTATTTCCAAGATTTGGATGAATTTTAATTGTATGTCATTTGCTATAGGATTTTGAGAGAAACCATTTATCAATTTAAAGAGCTTCCATTCTGTTCCTAGATTTCTAAGATTTTTAAAATATCACTACATGAATTTTTTATGGCTCTATTGAGAAGAACATATGGTTTTGGCAATTTAATGTCATAATGTTTTGATTATCTTACATTAAAGTATAGTTGCATGGTTAAAATAAATTATGATAGTCATCATATTTTGTTTAAAATGCTTTTCTATGTTTACTCTTTTTTATTTATAATTTTTCTATCTGTAAACAAAAAAGTTACACTATAATTTTCATTGAATTTTAATTGTATGGTTTTGATATTGACATTACATTAGCTTTAGAAAATGAGTTGGGAGAATTACTACTTTTTCTAATTTCTAGAAGAGATTTTGATGATAGGTTATCTGTTTATTTGGAAATTTAGTAAAACATTCCTCTAAATTATCTAGGTATAGTGTCTTAAAGTTGAGAAGACTTGAGTAGCAATCATATTTCTAGGTTTAGTGGTATAATCATGTTTGGTCTTTAATCTTGGTAATCTGAGAAAGTTTTAATTATAACACTATAGAGAAAGTTCCATTTCAGCTAATTTATTTTTTTCATGCACCTGTTCACAGTATTTTCTTAACTGTCTACATACAAATTTTTGTTTGTGTATTTAATACCCCATCCTGATATCATTTTATTGTGATACATTTTCCCTCTCATTTTTTAAAAACTTTAATTCATCCTTCAAAAGTTAGGCTTTTATTATTCCTTTCAAATTTTCAGAATGTATAGTTATCTCTCCTAGTCCTATTTTTCCTATTTCATTAATTTCTCCTCTTTTACTTTTTATAGCTCTCCTATTTTTTGGTCTGTTATGTTTTTCCCTTTCCATAATTATTGTGTTCAATATTTAACTCACTTTCCCCCAGGTAAGCAGTATCAGAAAATGCCAGATAAGATATAATGTTTAATAAGATCCAGAGCCTCACAACATAGTACCCAAAATGTCCAGATTTCAATCAAAAATCATTTTTCATACAAAGACCCAGGAAGACCACAAATGGAATGAAAAAAGGCAATTAATATTTGTCAGCACTGAGATGGCAGAGATGTTAGGATTATCTAGAAAAGATTTTAAAGCAGCCATCATAAAAATGCTCTTAGTGAGCAATTGCAAACACATTTGAAACAAATGAAAAATGTAAATTTCAGCACATAAGTAGAAGTCTTAGCAAATAAAGCAGTATACAAAGTAAAACAAAATGGAAATTTTAGAACTGAAAAGTAAAAAAAAAAAAAAAAAAAAAAATCTAAATTTAAAAACCCAGTAGTGGACTTCAACAAATGGAAGAGACGCAGGAAAGAATCTGTGAATTTGAAGAAAGACCAGCAGAAAATACTCAGTCTGAACAACAGGGAGAAAGTAGACTGAAAAAACAAATTGAACAGAGCCACAGAAACATGTGGGGCTAAAAAGATCTATCCTATGTGTCATCAAAGTTCTGAAACAGAGGAAAAGGAGGACAAGTTGATAGAAAGTACTCAAAAAATAGTAACTGGAAATTTCCCAAATTTGACAAAGGACAAAAAGTTTAAGAGTCAAGAATCTGAGCATAGCCCAAACAGGACATACCCAAAGAAACCAATACCAAGGCAAATTACAGCCAAACTTCTGAAAACAAATGACAAACAAAAAAAAATCTGAAAATCAGCAAGAGAGAAAAAATCTTACCAATATGGATAAAATGCATTTGAGTAACAGGAGATTTCTCATCTGCAACCATGGGAGCTAGAAGGAAGTGGTGAAACATTTTTCAAGAGCTGATAGAAAAGGATTACAATCCAATATCTTATACTACAGAACATACCCTTCAGGAATGAAGAGGAAATCAATACACTCCCACATGAAGGAAAATTTAGAGAATACGTTGCAAGAAGACCTACCCTACTAGAAAAACTGAAGTTCTCTAAACAGAAAGGAAATGATAAAAGTATAATGGAGCACTAGGAAGGAAGAAATATCACAGTATTTATGGATATGAAAGTGCAACATGATCACTGTGGTGATGAAATTGTTCTTTATCTTGACTGTATCAACACTGATATTCTGGCTGTGATATATTTGAAAGATGTTACTATTGGGGAAACTGGGTAAGGGATACACCAGTATATCTCTGTATTATTTCTTACAACTGCATTTAAATCTACAATTATCTCAAAAAAATTTTGATATATGTTAACACATATAATACATTATATTTATTTTAAATGTTAAATCCCCATGTCCAGGAATGCTGTATGGCTATTTTCAAGTTTTTCTGCTTTTACTTTTTAATATTCTCTTAGATGAAGAAATATTTAAACTATGTCAAAGTCCTTTGCAAATTTACCTATTATATCGCTTTTTTCAGGTATAAAATATCACACGTTTTCATCTTCTGTATCTCATGACAATGGAATAGTTAATGTGCTTATTGTAAGTGATTATGTATTCAGGAGAATTATATTCCATAGTAATTCCAACTTCCTCTGAATTTTGTTCTTTTCTTATGAAACATATTTGCAATGATCTCTGCCAAGCTCACAAGCTTTCCAAGCCAAATTGTTCCCTAAAATATTCACTGTATAATCTGCTACCCAATAACTGATCAACTGTCAGAAAATTTTTCAATTGTATTTTAATAATTAGCATTTAGTACAGTGGCTGAACAATAAATGGTAATTTTTTAATTTTGGATATCATATTTTCATATTCAAGATTTCATAAGATAATTTTTCAAGTGTTCCTGCTTCCATCTTTTAATAATATTAATGATGTCCTATTCTAATACAAATTATGTTTTAACTATTTCAAATTCCTTTTAATATTGCTGTATTTTATCTTGTTTCATGGGCGTGAGATCCACCATGTATTTTATTACACAAAGATCTACACAGCAACTGTGATTCAGTTTCCAGGAAATTTTTCAATGATTTAGTAGTAATCAGTAAATACCAAACAATACAGTGGCAGGGTAATAAAAAGTACTATGCATCTACCTACTTACTTTTAATATATATATATAGTAAAATTCACTATCTCTAGTGTACAATTCTGTAGGTTTTGACACATTCATGATTGTGTCTCCAAAACAGTGATGATACAGAGCAGATCCATCATTCCCAAATTTCTCTTCCTCTCACTCACAACCCCTTGCAATTGGATCTATTCTCTGATTCTATCATTTTACCTCTTCCAGAATGTCATGTAATTTGAATTGTTTTATATCTTTATTTGAAGACGGATTTCCTGAAAATAAACCTGTACTTTATGTTAATTCTTGGCCAAAGATCAAAGGAAGTTTCCTTCTTAAACTCTTAAAAGTAATTAAGTAATTTCTTTTTTCTTAAAGTAATTCTTAAAAGTTAATAAGTAAAACTCCAGAATTTCAAGTGACAGAGTCATTCAAAAATTTTTAAAAAGTTTCTTGAAACAAGATAGCATTAAATACCAACTTAACTAAACATTATCAAAACAGGTTTCTTGGCCATCTTCTGGTTTGATCTCTTCCCTTGAATTGTTTCAAACAACTGTATAGACATGGAGAAAATCACAGTACAGACCTCCCTAGTGTTGGATGTCTAGTTATATCCAAGTGGAGTGAAGAAAATCTGACTACTGATTTTGCCTGGACTATATGCCCTGAATCCCTTTCTCCTAATTTTATATCTGAAAAGTTGAGTAGTGCTGCCATGCATAAAATCTCATGACATAAATGTCAAGGCTTAATAACCAAAGAACCCCCTTACTTTAGTTACAATTTATTGGTTGAAAACATATGAATCACTATTAGAATGACCAAGTCTGGTAGAAATATGCTCTGCTAATGTTATCCTATGACCTATGTGTTTTCCCAGATGGAGAAATCAGTATCACAGGGAAAGTTGTTAGAAACACCATTAACCTTTAGGACTCTAAGAGTTCCAAACTTAATTATAGAACTGTAATCAAATCATAAATAAGATGGATCATTAAAATCAAATCCATCACCCATATTTTGGATCAACTGGGAGAGTTGTGTTAGTTTGGGTCTTCTGATAAGATGCAAAAATGGGATTAGAAGTTCAAAAAATGTATCAGGGGACATCATCAACATTGTGATGTAAACAGCTACTAAAAATTTCTCTCCAGAGATTCAATGAACAACAGGACAATTCTGAATTGTCTAAAACCCTGGAAGAAGATATAGACTGGAGAAGGACCCTGCAAATGCAAAATTGAAGAAAGAGAAGAATATTGGGTTGAAATCTTCTGTCCCAGATCAGCCAGTCCTCTCCCCTCCCCCTCACTCAGGCTCAGTGTGGGAAAGGCACAGAATCAGCAGACAGAATCCCTGGACAGAGACTACAAAAGCTCTCACAGCAATGAGATATACCCCCACAGTTTGAAGACCTGGGGGACAGGGAAGGATATGTCAAGGCCCAGGTCAGTGAGGCACAAACAGATGAGAAAATGTGGATTGTGTTTCCAGCCTTGAGTCTGAAATCCCTTCTCCCACCCTTGAGGGAAACAGCAGCCAGTGGCCATTTCCTTGCCTGGGGGATGGCTGGAATATGGGCTCAGCTGAAGGAGTACTTTGCAAACAGGTGGAGCCCTACATTGAGCCAGATTTTGGCCTGCAAAGTGAGGGCATAGGAATCCTGCAATTTCAGCTCGCCTGTGTGTACACACAGCCTCAGAGACAAAGCAGCATCTGAGGTCAATTAAGTTATCAAATAGCACCATCTGCTGGACAGCCCAGAAGGTGCAAGGGAACTTAAAAACTTTAAAAAGATGCTTCAGACACTTTCTTACAATGACAGGAGCTGGTCTGCATGCCCTGTATGGAAACCTGGCCCTGTTCAGCTGAGAAATATGGAAAAGCCAACTATTAAAGCTGGGCTCTAAAATGACCCCAGGTCTTGCTGGCCAGTGGAAAGCAGAGCACCACTGGAAGCCAACAGATTTGTATTACCACACACAGTAAACTTGCTGGGTTGACCAATGCCTACCTCCCATCCCTGTGGCAGGCCACAGTGGGTGTCTGATTTTGGGGGGAAGATGGGGGCAGAGCCAATCTGAAAACTGGCCCATGAGAGAAACAAGGAAAAAGAGAGAGAACAAAGACAACCAACAATAAACCCCTAGGTAAAAGAGAGAAAACAACCTCCAGAAAAACTAATCAAGCAAATCAGATCATAGACAGCAAAAAATCACAAGCCACATCAGGAAATATGAAGATATGGCCCAAAGGAATAAACTAACACCTCAACTGAGATTCAGTAATTGAAACAGCTAATTAAAGTTCTTCAAACAGATCTTCTAAACCAAATAAATGAGTTGAAATGAGTTGAAAGACAATGTGTCAAAAGAGACAAATATAAAAAAGACAAATATAAAAAAGACACTGGGCTTGAAAAAACAAAACTTATGAGAATGAAATGCACAATAGAAGAGATGAAAAACACAGTGGAGATGTGCCAGTTCGATGTATTATGTCCCCCAAAATGCCATTATCTTTTATGCAACCTTGTCTGGGCAGACATATTAGCATTGATTAGATTTTGGAATCCTTTGGGCATTTCCATGGAGATGTGATTCAATCAATTGTGGACAAGACCTTTGGTTGGATAACTTCCATGGAGGTGTTGCCCCACCCATTCAGGGTGGGTCTGAATTAAATTACTGGAACATTAAATAAGCTCAGACAGAAGAAGCAAGCTTGCTACAGCCAAGAGGGACACTTTGAAGAATGTACTGGAGCTGAGAGAGGAACTTCAGCTTACAGAGACATTTTGGAGATGGCCTTTGAAAGCAGACTTTTGCTCAAGAGAAGCTAAGAGAGGACAAATGCCCCGAGAGAAACTAAGAGTGACATTTTTGAGGAGCTGAAGCCTAGAGAAGAATGTCCTGGGAGAAAGACATTTTGAAACCAGAACTTGGAGCAGATGCTGGCCACGTGCCTTCCCAGCTAACAGAGGTTTTCCGGATGCCATTGGTCATCCTCCAGTGAAATTACCCAATTGTTGATATGTTACCTTGGACACTTTATGGCCTTAAGACTGTAACTGTGTAACAAAATAAACCCCCTTTTATAAAAGCCAATCCATTTCTGGTGTTTTGTATTCTGGCAGCATTAGCAAACTAGAACATATTTTGGTACCAGGAATGGGGTACTGCTGTCTTTGCAAATACCAGACATGTTGGAATGACTTTTTAAACGGATAAGGGGAAGATTCTGGAAGAATTGTGAGGAGCTTGATAGAAAAGGCCTAAACTGCATTGAAGAGACTGTTTGTGGAAATGTGGACTCTAAAGATACTTCTGATGAGGTCTTGAGCAGAAATGATGAATGAGTTGTTGCAAACTGGAAGGAAGATGATCCCTGTTATAAAGCGGCAGAGAATTTGGCAAAATTGAGTCCTGGTGTTGGATGGAAGGCAGAATTTGGAAGCAACAACTTGGAATATTTAGCTGATGAGATCTCCAAGCAAAATATAGAAGAAGTAGCCTGGCTTTTACTTGCAGCTTATAGTAAAATGTTATAGGACAGAGATAAGTTGAGAAATGACCTCTTGATTTCAAAGACACCATAAATTGATGGCCTGAAAAACTCTGGGCTTCCAGGGGGTGAAACTCCAGAAGTTACAGCCCAACATGAGGATGTAACCAAACATGGAGCCCAGCTGCCATTTCATTACAAGCCAAGATTGGAGGAGTTAAGCAGAAAGATTTGTGGAAATCCTTTTGTCTGATGGCTTTGACCCCTGTGTGCTTCTTGTGAAGCCAACAGAATTTTTGCAAGCTCTTTACAGATAGAGCCACCAGCAGTTGGGACTGGAGGAGACAGACAAGGAACAAATCGAAAGAAACATTTCTTCAAAGACAGAGCCATGGAGGTTGAGGTCTGGAGTCAAGAGGTCTCAGGCTGGGAGAGTGGAGTGGCCCACATGCATGGAAAGGGTGAGTTTATCCTAGAGGTTGAGGGTGGGCCTTCCACCTTGATGTTCAGAAAAGGTGTTGCCACCTCAGGCCTCAAAGAGAGTGGAGCACATTCCCAGGGGACTGGGGAGAGCCTGGCCCCCACCCCACTTTTTGGAAGGGGTTGAGTGTGTGCCCCAGAGATGGAAGAGAATCCAGGTGCTGCCCCAATGTTTGAATAGGTTGGGGCCAAGAAGGTGGTCTCCCCATTGTGTGGACATTTTGGAACAGTCCCCCTAGTGTTTGGAGAGGAAAGGCCTGCTGCAAAGGCCCTTAGGAATGGTTAGATTCCCACTCTCTCAAGCCCTGAGGATGCAACATCCTTCTGTTAATGACTATCAGGCTTTGAAATCTAATGGAGTTTGTCCTGCGGGTTTTAGGAACTGTTTTGGTCCTGTTGACCCTGTTTTCCTTACTGTTTCTCCTCATAGCAATGGGAATGTTTATCATATGAATGTCACTCCTTTGTATATTGGAAGAACAGAACTTGTTCTAAGTTCTGACCATGCCTATAATTGATTTTGATGGGATTTTGTACTTACCCATTGTTACTGAAATGATTTAAGTTTCTGTGATATTTTTGTGGGATGAATGTGTTTTGTATATGAAAAGACAATGTCATTTTGGTGTCCAGGGTGTGGAATGTGCCAGTTTGATGTATTATTTCCCCCAAAACACCATTATCTTTGATGAAATCTTGTGTAGGCAGACATATTAGTGTTGATTAGATTTTGGAATCCTTTGGATGTTTCCACGGAGATGTGATTCAATTAACTGTGGAAAAGACTTTTGATTGGATAATTTCCATGGAGGTGTTGTCCCACCCATTCAGGGTAGGTCTGAATTAAATTACTGGAGCACTATATAAGCTCAGACAGAAGAAGCAAGCTTGCTACAGCCAAGAGGGACACTTTGAAGAATGTACTGGAGCTGAGAGAGGAGCTTCAGCTTACAGAGACATTTTGGAGATGGCCTTTGAAAGCAGACTTTTACTCAAGAGAAGCTGAGAGAGGACAAATACCCTAAGTGCAACTAAGAGTGACATTTTTGAGGAACTGCAGCCTAGAGAGGAACATCCTAGGAGAAAGCCATTTTGAAACCAGAAACTTGGAGCAGACACCAGCCACATGCCTTCCCAGCTAACCGAGGTTTTCCGGACACCATTGGCCATCCTCCAGTGAAGGTACCCGATTGCTGATGCGTTACCTTGGACGCTTTATGCCCTTAAGACTGTAACTGTGTAACCAAATAACCTCCCTTTATAAAAGCCAATCTATCTCTGGTGTTTTACATTCCGGCAGCATTAGCAAACTAGAACAGGAGACATAAAACAGCAGTCTTGGAGAGGAAGAAGAAAGGATCAGTGAACTAGAAGACAGGACATCTGAAATCCTACACACAAAAGAACAGATAGGGAAAAGAATGGAAAAATATAAGCAGGGTCTCAGGGAACTGAATGACAACATGTGTTATAGGTGTCCCAGAAGGAGAAGATAAATGAAAAGTGGTAGAAAGAATAGAGGGAATAATCACTGAAAATTTTCCCACTCTTATGAAAGACATAAAATTACAAGTCCAAGAAGTGCAACATACCCCAAAGAGAATTGATCCTAATAGACCTACTCCAAGACACTGACTAATCAGACTGTCAAATGTCAAAGACAAAGTGCGAACTCAGAATGCAGAAAGAGAAAAGCAGTCAATCACTTACAAGGGAAGTTCTATAAGACTAAATGCAGATTTCTCCACAGAAACCATGAAGGCAAGAAGGCAGTGGTATGATATATTCAAGATACTGAAAGAGGAAAACTGCCAAACAAGAATCCTATATCTGGCAAAAGTGTCCTTCAAAAATGATGGAGAGTTTAAAATATTTGCAGATAAACAGACACTGAGAGAGTCTGTGAGCAGAAGATCTCCTCTACAAGAAACACTAAAGGGAGTGCTACTGCTAGATAAGAAGTCACAGGAGAGAGAGGTGTGGAGAAGAGTGAAGAAATTAAGATGTCAGGAGATAGAAAGAGGGTAGAGATCAGGCCATTTGATGATGAAGGGGTATGGAATGTTCAAGAGAACTGATTTTGTAGACCCAAAAATAAATAGCACAATGCTCTGTGATGGTAGCACAATATTTTAAGTACAATGAACAAAGATGACTGTATAGTTGAAAGAGGAACATTAGGGGTAGGTATAACACCAGAAGGAAAGATAGAAGATAAAGACTGGAAATGTATAACTTAGTGAAACCCCAAGTGGTCAGTGATTGTGATTAAATGTACAAATATCAGAATGTTTTTACATGAGGGAGAACAAATGAATGTCAACTTTGTAAGGTGTTGAAAATGGGTTGTTATTTGGAAAAATACAATCAATGCAAACCAGAGCCTATAGTTAACAGTAACATTGTCATATGCTTCCATTAATTGTAACAAAGGCAATATACCAAAGCTAAATGTCTATAAGAGGGAAACATATATAAGGGAGAGGTATGGGACTCTAGACATTGGTGGCATTGTCTGAACTTTTTATTTTATTTTATTTTTTATTTTATTTTTTAATTGTCTTTTTTTTTCATTTTTCTGTTTCCTCATCTTCCTCTTTCTTCATGGAAGAAATGAAATGTCCTCATATAGATTGTTGTGATGAATGTATAACGATGTGATTATACCATGAATGGTGTTTTAAAACTTCAACTTTTGTGTAAGACCAAAGGAAGAGATGTTTATTTGGTGTAATATCTCTTTTTCTGTAGCACGCTATATAATTTAACTTGTATCATCAGTTCATTCAAACACCATAATTACATGAAACATTGAATAGGGAGTGAGAACTGGTTGCCTTGTACAGGTTAGTGTGAAGCCCAGATATATCCCAAAGTTATTTAGGCAGAGAATAAAAATGTATTTGCAGAGCCTTTTTGAGGGACTGGAGGAAAATGTGAAAAAAATAAACTTCCCCACCTGGGGAATGACTGATATTCTCACAAGCATTGGATACCACCAATTTAGAGGGCTGAGCCCTTGATCCTGGGACTTGTTTTTATGAAAATTGTTACAGCAAAGGAGAGGCTAAGCCTGCTTGTGATTGTTCCTAAGAGTCACCCCCAAAGAACCTCTTGTTGCCCAGATGTGGCCTGTCTCTCTAAGCCAACTTTTCAGGTAAACTCACTGCCATCCCCCCTACATGGGACATGACTCTCAGGGTTGTAAATATCCCCGGCAATGGGGAAAATGACTCCCAGGGGTGAATCTGGACCCAACATTGAGGGATTGAGAAAGATTTCTTGACCAAAAGGGGGAAGAGAAATGAAACAAAAAAGTCTCAATGGCTGAGAGATTCCAAATGGAATCATGAGGACTTTTTGGAGGTTATTCTTATGTGTTACATAGGTATCCCACTTAGTTTTTAGTGCATCGGAATAGCTAGAAGGAAATGCCTGAAACTGTTGAACTGAAATCCAGTAGCCTTGATTCTTGAAGAATATATATATATATATATATATATATATATATATACATATATACACACACACACACACACACACACACATATACATATATATATATATGTAGCTTATACTGCATGACTGTGACTGTGAAAACATTGTGGCTTACATTCCCTTTATCTAGCATATGGACAGATGAGTAGAAAGTTGTCCCCTTTTTGGGGACAGAAAGTAAATGAATAATAGGGAGTGATGAGAGGTTGGGATGTTTTGGGGTCTTCTTTTTTACTTTAATTTTTATTCTTATTCTTTTTTATGGTAATGAAAATGTTCAAAAATTAATTTTGGTGAGGAATGCACAACTATATAATGGTACTGTGAATAATTGGTTGTACACTTTGGATGATTGTATGGTATGCAACTATATATCAATAAAACTGACTTAAAAAATCTATCAGGGAAATTTGCAATGTTTTTAGAATGGTTCCTGACACATAGTAAGTACTATATAATTATTTATGACATAAAAATACCCCATTGCTGAACATTTGGGTTACTTCCAAAGTTTTATTACCATAACTAGGGTTGCTAGAGTAAGCAAATAAAATTACAGGATGTCCAGTTAAATTAGAATTTCAGATAAACAATGAATAATTATTAGTATGAGTATGTTCCAAACAGTATTTTTTTCTGAAATGACAAGAAATTATGGATGTGTTAATGATGATTTTGCTCTCTCTGAATGGATGCTATTAGGTACAGATTGCAAGGCATAATCAGAGACGGATTTTGTCAGAGTCACTGCTTTAGGTTTTCAACTTTAATCTTTATGCCTTTCTTTCATATACATCTAGGTAAAAATGCATTAAGATTACAATGCAGCCATGTTATTGGGTATAGCACATACAATACTACTATGTAGAAGAATCAAGGAAAGGCCATTTTGATCTTTAGTATTTAATTTAAGATTGTAATTTCATTCTTTTCATACTGCTATTAAAATGAAAATTCAGTTCTCTACTATTATCTCAATAACTCACAATAAAAAGGCTGAAACATTGACAGATGCCTATGACTTAACATGATAATTGGGCTACCAATTCTTAAGCTTTTCTTTTTATATTAAAAATCAAAGAACTAACAGACCAGGTTTTGATATCATTTGAAATTAAGTTTCTAATTTTAGCCTTGAATCTTGAAAGTGCTTTGTAGGTCTCAAAGCACAAAGAGAGCTAATTAGACATATTGAGTGGTGAGAACCTTTACAAATGCTTCATTTTTGAAACCCCAGAAAGGTTTTAAGGAAGGCCGTGGGGATTACCATCAAAATTCATGTGATAATTAGTCTGCATAGTGCTGAAAATGAAAGGTTTACCCAAAGTTGAGATTATATCTATATTCTCTGAATGGGATTAGTGATACCAAGCTCATAGCCTAGTTCTATCCATTTGCATATATTTGTGTATTTAACTGCACAGCAACTACTCACAAAATTAATGTTGTTCTATAATTTTTAATAGAGAAGTTGTAGATTTACAGAAAAATCATGCAGAAAATACAGAGTTCCCATATACTTCCTATTGTTAAAGCTTTGCATTGCTGTGGCACTGTAGTGGTTTTGGGGCTACATGCACCCCAGAGAGCACATGTTCTTTTTGGTGTGGACCCATTAAAGTAGGATCTTTTGATTTGGTTACTTCTGTTAAGGTGTGGCCCAGGATGTGGCTTTTTCCTATTACTGGAGTCCTTTATAAGCAGAATGAAACTCAGAGAAAAAAAAAAGGGAACAGTAAAAAGCTGAACCTCAATGAAATCTGGAAGACAGGGGAGAGGCCAGGTAGGCTGTCAATGTGCAAGCCTGGGACCAAGGTTCACCAGCAGCTAGCCCCAAAACCCCAGTCTTCAAGAAGAAAGCATCACCTTAATAATGATTTCATTTGGAGTTTTTCCTAACCTCAAAAAACATGATCCATTAAATTCCCATTGTTTAAACCACCCCATTGCATGGTATTTTCTGGAGCAGCTGAGGAAACTAGAACAGGTACCTTTCTTAAAATTGATGAAAGAATCTTATAATTGTACTATAAACTATAGTCCATAAATTATATTATGGTTCACTGTTTGTGTTTGTACAGTCCTATGGTTTTTTTTTTTAAATTGACATTCCAGTAACACATATACAACCTAAAATTTCCCCTTTTAATCACAATAAAATATAACATTAAGTGGTGTTAATCACACTCAGAATGATGTGCCAGCATCACAACCATCCATTACCAAATCTTTCCATCACCACAAACAGAAATTGTCCTCCAAATAAGCATTAACTCCTCATTCCCTAACCTCACCCTGCCCCCTGGTAACCTGTATTATAATTTCTAATGCTACACATTTGCTTCTTCTAATTATTTCAAATCAATGTCATTTTGTGTCTGGTTGTTTTCAGTCAATACAATATCTTTAAGATTCATTCATACTGTTGCATGTATCAGAATTTCTTTATATGGCTAGATAATGTTCCATTGTACATATACACAAAATTTTGTTTATCCGTTCTTCTCTTCATGAACACCTGGGCTGCTTCTATTATTTGGCAATTGTTAATAATGTCCCTGTGAATCTCAGTGTGCAAATATTTGTTTGACTCCCTGTTTTCAATTGCCAGGACATATGATACTACACTTTGCTTTCAGGACAATTGTCAAACTGTTTTCCACAGTGACTTCAAGATTTTACATTCCCATCAAAAGTGAATGTGTTCCTATTTCTCCACATCATCTTCAACATTATTTTCCATTTTTAATTGTAGCCATTCTAGTTGATATGGAATGGTAAATCATGTGGTTTTGATTTCTATTTCCCTAATAATTATGGTGAGTATCTTTTCATGTGGTTTAGGACCATTTGTATATCTTCATTGGAGAAATGTCTATTCAAGTGTTTTGCCCATTTTTTGATTGAATGTTTTGACATTTCCTTGTTGAGTTGTAGGATTCTTGCATATTCTGGATATTAAACCTTTATTGGATATTTAGTTTCAAAATGCTACTCCAATTCTTTAGGTTGTCTATTTACTATCATAATGAAGTCACATGAGGCACAATTTTTTTTTTAGTTTTCATGAAGCCCCATTTATCTATTTTTTGTTGTTGTTGCTCTTACTTTTAGTGTAAAATCTAACCATGGCCTTACATAAGGTCCTAAGATGTTTCCTTGTGTTTTCTTCTAAGAGTTTTATAGGTTTGGTTTTTATATTTAGGGCTTTGATCCATTTTGGGGTTAATTTTTGTATGTGCTGTGAGACAGAGGTCCGTCTTCATACTTTTGCGTATGGATATCCAGTTTCCTTAGCACCATTTGTGTGAGAGATTATTCTTTCCCAACTCAATGGACATGGCACCCCTGTCTAAAAGCAATTGGCTATAGATGTGAGAATTCATATTTGAACTCTCCATTTGATTACATTGGTCTATATGCCTGTCTTCCTGCAAGTACCATGATGTTTGGGTTATTGTAACTTTGTAAGAAGTTTTAAAATCAGCAAGTCTGAGTCCATGAACATCATGCTTCTTTTTCAAGATGATTTTGGTTATTTGGGCCCTGTAGTAGTTTGAAGCTGTTATGTACCCCAGGCCATGTTCTTTTAAGCCATTCCTGTGGGTGCAGACCAATTATATGGGGGATCATTTGATTAGGCTATTTCAATTTAGATGTGACCCACCCAATTCAAGTTGGGTCTTAATCCCCTTACTGGAGTCCTTTTTTAAGATGATAAAATACACACAGAAGCCAAGAAATGAAATTAAAAGTAAATCACAGAGAAGACCACTAGAGAAGCTAAGAGAGGGTGCCACAGCTATTTTCAGTTCTCAGCACCCTGTCCTAGACAGGGGTTGAGATAACAGAGTCAGAGAGACTATTCAAATGCAGAAGATAACTCCCTAGGGGATGTATCTTCCCTAAGAGTAGGGAGGTAAGGCCCAGCTTTCCCCTCAGAACCAGACTCCAGAGTCTGGGGGAATACAGCCATAACAGAAACTAAGGAGGCCACACCTCCTTACACAGTCAGGAGTGACAGGCTGACAGCACCACCTGCTGGGCCAGTTATGAAAAACACAGTCACTGGAAACCTCACAGAAAAGTCTGGTATTCCTCTAAGATACACCCTGAATATAACCCCATTCTGAGACTTGAACCTGTTCTGGTCTGGGAAAATCTGACTGGGGTAACCAAGGTAACAAGATGCCTAAACAACAGAAAACTACAATCTATACTAGGAAAAAATGAATATATGGCCCCAAAAAAGGAAAATTACACCTCAATCAAGATACAATTGATATATTGTTTCACTTTAATGAAACAATCTATTAAATATTTGCAAAGTAATACACTAAATCAAATCAAATACCAAATCAGTGAGTTCAGGGAAGATATAACTAAAGAGATGATGGCCATAAAGAAACACTGGGCAAACATAAGACAGAAATCAAAAGTTTGTAAAAACAACTGGCAGAGTCTATAGAAATGAAAGGCACAACACAAGAGATGAAAAACACAATGGAGACATAGAACAGCAGATCTCAAGAGGCAGAATAAAACACTCAGGAACTGGAGAACAAGGCAACTGAAATCCTACACACAAAAGAACAGATAGGGAAAGGAAAGGAAAAATATGAGCAACATCTCAGGGAACTGAATGACAACATGAAGCACATGAATGTATGTGTCATGGGTGTTCCAGAAGGAGAAGAGAAGGGAAAAGGGGCAGAAGCAATAATAGAGGAAATAATCAATGAAAATTTCCCATCTCTTATGAAAGACATGAAATTAAAGATCCAAGAAGCACAGTGTACCCCAAACAGAATAGATCTGAATAGACCTACACCAAGACACTTAATAATCAGATTATCAAACATCAAAGACAAATAAAGAATCCTGAAAGCAGCAAGAGAAAAGTGATCCATCACATACAGAGGAAGCTTCATAAGACTATGTGCAGATTTCTCAGTAGAAACCATGGAGGCAAGAAAGAACTGTTGTGATATATTTAAGATAGTGAAAGAGAAAAACCACCAACCAAGAATCCTATATCTGTCAAAACTGTCCTTCAAATATGAGGGAGAGCTTAAAATATTCTCTGAGAAACAGACAATGACAGAGCTTGTGAACAAGATACCTGCTTTACAGGAAATACTAAAGGGAGCACTACAGACAGATAGGAAAAGACAGGAGTGAGAGGTTTGGAACACAATTTTGGGTGATGGTAGCACAGCAATGTAAGTACACTGAACAAAGATGGCTGTGAGTATTGTTGAAAGAGGAAGGTTAGGAGCATGTGGGACACCAGAATGAAAGAGAAAAGAAAAGACTGGGACTGTGTAATTCAGTGAAACTTAGAGTGTTCAACAATTGTAGTAAAATGTACAATTATGTTTTTACATGAGGGAGAAGAAATGACTGTCAACTTTGTAAGGTGTTAAAAGTAGTGTAGAATTGGGAAAGAAAATACAGTCAATGCCAACTAGAAAATAAAGCCTATTATGGGGTTGTTTTTCTAGGGCAGCTGGTAAATAGCTAAGAACCACATGGATCAGCATTCTTGGGGACTTCTGTGACCAGCACACATCATACATGAGTCTGGAATGGGTGGAATGGCTGAGATCACAGCAAATAACTGTAGGTTTGCCTAGCCAGGGGGCTGGCACCCCTTCCCCATAGGCATGGCAAATGGTCTTGGGGCTGGTTACCCAAGGGAAAAGAAACAGTCTGTGCTGGGAGCAAGGAGGGAGGCTAAACCAGGCCCTATTGTAGAATTAATTAACAAATTTGGACTGCTGAATAAAAGCACAGAAAAACCAAGAGCAGGCACAAAAGGAACCAGGAGGATTCAGTCTGGCAGAGACGAGGTAGGATGAACAACACCACCAACAACAACAACAAAAAACTCAGAGACTTTCAGAGTTGGAGGTGTTCAGAATACTGGGAAAGGGCTGGACTCCAAGAAAAAGGGACACATAGAAACAGGTTACCAGCTCCACCTCTCATTTGTAAGCCTGGGTTGCTGAGGTCTGGCTCTGAAAAGGGATAATTTTCTTTTCTTTTCTTTCTCTCTGGCTCTTTATTTGTTTGTTGTTGTTGTTGTTATTATTATTATTATTTTACTTTTTAATAGCCCAATTAGAGCTGCCAGGAATGCTCAGGCTTCAGCACTGCCCCAGTCAAGTGTGGAATTAAAGTTCTCTGAGAGTAAAATAGTCAGGTGAAAGAGACGTTAACCTAAAGGGCATATCCTTAAATAGTCTATACTGGGGCTGACAAAACTTGGGGGCTGTGGAAATGCCTTGAAAATAGGTTTCTTTTTTTCCCTAACTATCCTAAATAGCTCATTACAGAAAGCCTCTGATATTTGAAATTGGCAGCTGGACCCAGGCAAAGCAGAGTTAAGATTGGTCTGAGAGACAAAACAATAAGTCTAGTAGGGGATATAATCCCCTTAAGGAATATAATCCCCTTAAGGGACATGAATTCCCCAAGATGAGTGGGGACGGAGCCCAGCTCAAATGGATGCCCTCCTTCAGAGAATTCAGACCCTAGAGACTGGATAACAGAAACAGCTTGAATCAGCCATGCTCCTGGTAGGGAGAAGGGCACAGAGCCCACAGAGAATTAGAGGAACTACAAGTCTTTACAACAGTAGGGAGCTGTAGGCTGACAAGCACAACCTGATGGACAGGATAGGAAAAGCACAGAGTCTAGAGGCTTCACGGGTGGGTCTGACAACCTTCAGGGTCTCATTCTCAGGGAAATGAGACATGGGCCTCTCTGGTCTGGGAAAATCTGATTGGGGCTGGTCATTTATGGGGAGACCCTCTTGCAAAAAACTTTTATAGAGACAGGGCAAGAACCAGAAAAACAAGAGCTCAAAAATTCTGATCAATTAAATAGAAGCTATGTTAGAGATCTGGAAAAAGTTGAACTGAATGCCAAAAAAGAGATAAAGAATGAAGCCAACAAGAAAACCCTAGGTAAAACAGTAAAAACAAGCTCCAAAATAAACTAATCAAGAAAATCAGAATGTCTAGACACCTAAAAATAATGAGCCATATTAGGAAACATAAAAAGATGTACCAGCCTAACAAACTAACCCTTCAACTGAGAAACAGGAATTGAAACAACTAATTAAAGATGTTTAAACAAATCTTCTAAATCAAATCAACAAGCTGAAGGAAAATGTGACCAAGGAGATAAAGAAAAAAGAAGACACTGGGTGATCATAAAGAAGAATTCACAGTCTTGAAAAATCAAATGGCAGAAATTATGGGAATGAAGGCACAATGGAAGATATGAAAAACACATTGCAGACATACAACAGTAAATTAAAAGAGGCAGAAGAAAGGATCAGTGAACTAGAAGACAGGACATTTGAAATCCAATACACAAAGAAGAGATAGCGAAAAGAATGGAAAAATATGAGCAGGGTCTTAGGGAACTGAATGACAACATGAAGTACAGGAATATACATGTTATGGGAGTCCCAGAAGGAGAAGAGAAAGGAACAGAAAAAATAACAGAAGAATTAATCACTGGAAATTTCCCAATTCTCATGAAAGACATAAAATTACAGATTCAAGAAGTGCAGCATACCCCAAACAGAATAGATTTCAATAGACCTACTCCAAGACACTCACTGATCAGACTGTCAGATGTCAAAGATAAAGAGAATTCTGAAAGCAGCCGGGAGAAATTGATACATTACACAAAGGGAAACTCAATAAGACTATGTATGGATATCTCTGAGGAAACCATGAAGAAAAGAAGGCAGTGGTATGATATATTTAAGATACTGAAACAGAAAAACTGCCAACCAAGAATTCTATATCTGACAAAACTGTCCTTCAAAAATGAGGGAGAGATTAAAATATTTTCAGACAAACAGACACTGAGAGAGTTTGTGAATAAGAGAATTGCATTACAAGAAATACTAAGGGGAGTGCTATAGGCTGATATGAAAAGACAGGAGAGAGAGATTTGGAGAAGAGTGAAGAAATGAAGACTATTAGAAAGGGTAAAAGGAGAGAGAAAAAATAAGATCCAAAGGACAAAACTGTAGAAGTACTGCCCTTACATTTTTGATGCTAAATATTAATAGATTAAACTCCCCAAAAGGATATAGACTGGCCAAACGGATTAAAAAACAGGATTCATCTATATGCTGTCTACAAGAAACTCACCTTATATACAAGGACAAAAATAGGTTGAAAGTGAAAGGCTGGAAAAAGATATTTCATGCAAACAACAACCAGAACAAAGCATGAGTAGCTATATTAATATCAGTTAAATTAGACTTCAAATGTAAAATAATTAAAAGAGACAAAGAAGAACACTGTATATTAATAAAAGGGACAATTCATCAAGAAGACATAAAATCATAAATGTTTATGCACTGAGGCAAAGTGCCCCAAAATACATGAGGAAAACATTGATAACACTGAAGGGAGAAGTATATACTTCTACAGTATGTTGGAGACTTCAGTAAAGCACTCTCATCAATGGATAGAACTTCTAGACAGAGGACCAATAAGGAAACAGGGATGTTGAATTGTACAATAAATGAACTAGACTTGAGAGACATTTGTAGAACACCATAGCTCATAACAGCTGTATACACATTTTTCTCAAATGCTCATGGATGATTCTGTAGGATAGACCACATGTTGGGTCACAAAGCAAGTCTCCACAAATTTAAAAATATTGATATTTTACAAAACTTTCTAAGATTATAACGGAATGAAGGTGAAAACCAATCACAGGCAGAAGATCAGAAAATTCACAAGTATATGGAAAAAAACAACACAGTCTTAAACAATCAGTGAGTAAAGGAAGAAATTACAGGACAAATTAGTAAATATCTTGAGGCAAATGAAAATGAAAGCAAAATATATCAAAACTTATGGGATGCAGCAAAGTTGGTGTTCAGAGGGAAATTTATTGCCACAAATGCCTATATTAAAAGAGAAGAAAGAGTAAAAATTCAGAAATTAATCATTTACCTGGAGGAACTAGAGAAAGAACAGCAAACTAACCCCAAAGCAAATAGAAGGAAATAAATAACAAAGATTAGAGCAGAAATAAATGAAATTGAGAACAGCGAACAATGGAGAGAGTCAAAACTGGAAGCTGGTTCTTGAGAAAAATGAATAAATTGATGGACCTTAGGCTAACAACAAAAAGCTGCAAATAAATACAATCAGAAATGGGAAAGGAGACATAACTATTGACCCCACAGAAATAAAAGAGATAATGAGAGGATACTATAAGCAACCATATGCTAATAAACTAGACAACTTAGATGAAATGGACAACTTCCTAGAAATGCATGAACAACCAACATTCATTCCACAAGAAATAGATGACCTCAACAAAACAATTACAAGTAAAGAGATTGAGTCAGTCATCAAAAACTCCCAAAAAAAGAAAAGGCCAGGACCAGATGGCTTCACATGTGAATTCTACCAAGCATTCAAGAAAGAATTAGAACCATCCCTGCTCAAACTCTTCAAAAAAATTGAAGAGGAGGAAAAGCTACCTAACTCATTCTATGTAGCCAACATCACCCTAACACCAAAGTCAAACAAGAATACTACAAAAAAAGAAAATTATAGACCAATCTCTTTAATGAATATACATGCAAAAATACTCAAAAAATACCTGCAAATCAAATCCAGCAGCAAATTAAAGGAATTATACACCATGACCAAGTGGGACTTATTCCAGGTATGCAAGGCAGATTCAACCCAAGAAAATCAATTAGTGCAATATACCACATCAATAAATCAAAGTGGAGGAAGCACATGATCATCTTGATCAATGCAGAAAAGGCATTTGACAAAATTCAACATCCTTTCTTGATGAAAACACACAAAAGGATAGGAATGCAAGGGAACTTTCTCAATATGATAAAGGCAATATATTAAAAACCCACAGCTAACATCATACTCAATGGGAGAGACTGAAAGCTTTTCCTCTAAGATCAGGAACAAGACAAGGATGCCCACTGACACCATTGTTATTCAACATTGTGCTGCAAGTACTAGCTAGAGCAATTAGGCAAAAAAAAAAATAATAATAATAAAAGGCATCCAAATTGTAAAGGCAGGAGTCAAACTTTCACTCTTTGCAGAGGACATGATCCTATGTGTAGAAAATCCAGAAAAATTACAGCAAAACTATTAGAGCTAATAAATGAAAACAGCAAAGTGGCAGAGTGTAAGATCAACATGCAAAACTCAGTAGTTTTCCTATACATAAGTAATAAGCAACAGGAGGAGGAAATCAAGAAAAAAATTCCATTTACAATAGAAACCAAAAGAATCAAGTATTTATTTAGGAATAAATTTAACCAGGGCCACAAAAGACCTATACATAGAAAACTAAAGAAACTGCTAAAAGAAATTGAACAGGACCTAAACAATGGAAGAGAATACTGTGTTCATGGATTGGAAGACTAAATATAGTTAAGATGTCAATTCTACCTAAACTGATTTATAGATTCAATGCAATACCAATTAAAATCCCAACAACTTCCTTTGAAGAATAGAAAAATCAATAACCAAATTTATTTGGAAGGGCAGGTTGCCCCAAATAGCCAAAAATATATTGAGAAAGAGGAACAAAGTGGGAGTTCTCACACTATCTGACTTTAAAGCATATTACAAAGCTACAGTGGCCAAATCAGCATGATGCAGGCATAAAGATAGATATAGTAACCAATGGAATTGAATTCAGTCTTCAGAAATAGACCCTCTCATCTATGGACAATTGATTTTTGATAAGGCAGTCAAGCCAAAGCAACTGGGACAGAGCAGCCTCATCAATAAATGGTGTTTGGAGAACAGAATATCCACATCCAAAAGAATGAAAGAGGACTCCCACCTCATACCTTATACAAAAAATAACTCAGAATGGATAACAGACCTAAATATTAGCACTAAGACCATATGACTTTTTGAAAAAAAATGTAGGGAAATATCTTAAAGACCTTGTGATAGGAGGTGGTTTCCTAGACCTTACACCAAAGAGCAAGCAATGAAATAAGAAATATATAAATGGGATCTCCTCAAAATTAAACAAAATTACACAAAGGATTTTAGAGAAAAATAAAAAAAAGCAACCTACACAATGGGAAACAATTTTTGGAAACCACATATCAAATAAAGGTTTAACATCCAGAATACATAAAAATACCCTACAACTCAACAACAGAGAGACAAAAAAAAATTTTTTTTAATTAGCAAAACACATGTACAGTCACTTTTCTGAAGAGGAACTACAATGGCTCAAAAATATACGAAAAGATGCCCAGCTTCACTGGCTATTAGGGAAATGCAAATAAAAACCACAATAAGATATCATCTCACACACACTAGAATGGCCATTATCCAAAAAACAGAAAATTACAAGTGCTGGAGAGGATGTGGAGAAAGAGGCTGTGATGGTAAGCCTCATGTGTCAAATTGGTAAGGTTATGATGTTCAGGTGTCTGGTCAAGCAAGCACCAGCACGTCATTTGGGTGTGCTACTCTAGCCCATTTACTGTGTGACCAGAAAAGCTTCTAGTTTTGAATGGGGACAATAAAGGATGAGGTTCTGCAACAGGTCCAGGCTGCTGTGCAAGCTGCTCTGCCACTTGGACCATATGCTCTCACTGATTAAATGGCACAGGAAGTGTCAGTGGCAAATAGAAATGCTGTTTGCAGCCTTGGGCAGGATCCTATAGCTGAATCACAATGCAGGCCCTTAGGATTTTGGAGTAAAGACTTAACATAGTCTGAAGATAACTACTCTCTATTTCAGAAACAGCTTTTGACCTGCTATTGGGCCTTAGTAGAGCAGAACACTTAACCATAGGCCACCAAGTTACCATGAGACCTGAATTACCTATCATGATCCAGGAGTTGTATGACCCACCAAGCCATAAAGTTGGATGTGCACGGCAGCACTCCATCATAAAATGGAAATGGTATATTCAAGATAGGACTTGAGAGGGTCCTGAAGGCACAAGTAAATTATATGAGAAAGTGGCCCAAATGCCTATGGCCCCCACTCCTTCCACCTTACCTTCTCTTTCCCAGCCCACAGCTATGGCCTCTTGGGGAGTTCCTTACAATCAGTTGACTGAGGAAGAGAAAACTTGGGCCTGGTTTACAGATGGTTCAGCACAATATGCAGGAATGACCCAAAAGTGGACAGCTGCAGCACTGCAGCCCCTTTCTGGGATGTCCCTGAAGGTCAATGGTGAGAGGAAATCCTCCCAGTGGGCAGAATTTTGAGCACTGCACCTGGTTGTTCATTTTGCTTGGAAGGAGAACTGGCCAGAGGTGTGTTTGTATACTAATTCATGGGCTGTTGCTAATGGTTTGGCTGGATGGTGAGAGACTTGGAAGGAACATTATTGGAAGATTGGTGGCAAAGAAGTCTGGGGAAGAGTTATGTGGATGGACCTTTCTGAGTAGGCAAACACAATATTTGTGTCCCAAATGAATGCTCACCAGAGGGTAACTTTATCAGAGGAAGATTTTAATAATCAAGTGGATAAGATGACCCATTTGGTGGATATCAGTCAACCTCTTTCCCCAGCCACTCCTGTCATTGCCCAATGGGCTCATGAATAAAGTAGCCTTGGTGGTAGGGATAGAGGTTATGCTTGGGCTCAGCAACATTGACTTTCACTCACGAAGGCTGACCTGGCCATAGCCACTGCTGAGTGCCCAATCTGCCAGCAGCAGAGACCCTCACTCAGTCTCAAATATGGTACCATTCCCCAAGGTGATCAGCCTGCTACCTGTTGGCAGGTTGATCACACTGGACCACTTCCATCATGGAAGGGACAGTGATTTGTTCTCACTGGAATAGACACAAATTCTGGATATGGGTTTGCATTCCATGCATGCAATGCTTCTGCTGAAACTACCATCCATGAACTTACAAAATGCCTTATCCACCATCATGGTATTCCACATGGCATTGCTTCTTACCAAGGAACCCACTTCACAGCAAATGAAGTGAGGGAATGGGCACATGCTCATGGAATCCTCTGATCTTACAATGTTCCCCATCATCCAGAGGCAGCTCAATTGATAGAACAATGGAATGGCCTTTTGAGGACTCAATTACAGCACCACCTAGGTGGCAATACTTTGCAGGGCTGGGGCAGTGTTCTCCAGGAGGCTGTGTGCTCTGAGTCAGCATCCACTCTGTGGGGCTGTTTCTCCCATAGCCAGGATTCACTGATCCAGGAATCAAAGAGTGGAAACAGGAATGGCACCACTCACTATCACTCCTAGTGATCCACTAGGAAAATTTTTGCTTCCTGTCCCTGCAACCTTAAGCTCTGCTCATCTACAAGTCTTAGTTCCAAAAGGAGGAGTGCTTCCACCAGGAAACACAACATTAATTCCATTGAACTGGAAGTTAAGACTGCCCCCTGGCCACTTTGGGCTTCTCACACCTCTGAATCAACAGGCAAAGAAGGGGATTACTGTACTGTCTGGGGTGATTGATCCTGATTGTCACGGATAAATAGCACTGCAACTACAAGAGGGAGGTAAAGAAAAGTTTTCCTGGAATACAGGACATCCCCTAAGGCATCTCTTAGTATTACCATGCCCTGTGATTAAAGACAATGGGAAACTGCAACAACCCAATCCAGTCAGGACTACCAATGGCCAAGAAACTTCAGGAATGAAGGTTTGAGTCATGCCACCAGGCAAAGAACCATAGTCAACTGAAGTGCTTGCTGAGGGTAAAGGGGATATGGAATGGGTAGTGGAAGAAGGTAGAGAGAAATATGACTTATGACCATGTGACCATTACAGAAATGAGGACTATGATGGCATGAGTTTTCCTCCCTGTTTTGTTGTGTGTATTATTTAAGTTAAATAAAATCAAGTTCAAGAGTCAATGTCACCCAAGTTTAAGAGTCAATGTCACGCAAGGACTTGAATCCTATTCTGGAGAGATTTAGCACATTTCCAGTTGTAAACAGGACAGCTGAGTATTGTTAGGGGAAATATATGTCTGTTATTGTTCTCTACTTAGAGATAAAGTATGGTTTAAGGTGATGTGTGTAACTGCCAAGTTGACAAGGGGTGGACTGTGATGGTTAGGTTCCCATGTGTCAACTTGGCAAGGTGTTGATGTCCAGGTGTCTGGTCAAGCAAGTATTGGCACAGAGTCACACTTATTCACGTTGGTGGGAATAAGAATGGTGCAGCCACTCTGGAAGGCAGTGTGGCACTTCCTTGGGAAGCTAAATATAGAATTTATGATCTATATATGATCCAGCAATTCCATTCCATTACTAGGTATATACTCAGAGGAACTGAAAGCTAAGAAACAAACCAACATTTGTAAACCAATGTGTATAGCAGCATTATTCATGATTGCCAAGAGATGGAAACAGCACAAATGTTCATCAATGGACAAGTGGATAAACAAGCTGTGATACACACACACACACACACACACACACACACATATATATATATGATGGAATATTATGCAGCTGTAAGACAGAACAAAGTCTCAGGACATATAACAAGTGGATGAACCTTGTGGGCATTATGTTGAGTGAAGTTAGTCAGAAACAGAAAGCAAATACTGTATGGTCTCACTAATATGAACTAACATTAATGAGCAAACTTTGAGAGTTAAAGCTGAGAACACAGGTTATCAGGAGACAGAAAAAGGGTAGAGAGTGAGCATTTGATGCTGAAGTAGTATAGAATGTTCAACAGGATTGATTGTATAGGTCCAGAAGTGGATAGCACAGTATTGTGTGATGGTAGCACAATATTGTAAGTACAGTGACAAAGATGTCTGTGAGTAAAGTTGAAAGAAGGCGGCTAGGGGCATGTATGACACCAGAAGGAAAGGTGGATGATAAAGACTGGAATTGTGTAACTTAGTGAAACCTAGAGCAGTCAGTGATGGTGACTAAATTTACAAACATAAAAATGTTTTTACATGTGGGAGAACAAATAAATGTCAACCTTGTAAGGTGCTGGACAAGAAATGGTATTGGGGAAATATAAAATCAATGAAAGCTGGAGTCTATGGTTAACAGTAATTTTATAATATGCTTCCATTAAATGCAATAAAGGCAATATACCAAAGCTGAATGTCTATGAGAGGAGGACATAAGGGAGGGGTGTGGGATTCTTGGTGGTGGTGTTGTTATCTGACCTTATTATTGTATTGTACTGTATTTTTATTTTTTCTTTTATCTTTTTATTTTTCTTTTAATTTTTATATATTTTAACATTATATTTGGAGTAATGAATATGTCCCAGTGCTGATTTTAGTGATAAATGCACAACTATTGATGAAAGTGTGAACAATTGATTGTACACTGTGGATGATTGTATGGTATGTGAGTATATCTCTATAAAATTGCAGGGTAAATAAAATAAACAGAGGGATACAAGCGCTTGAGAAAATGTGGAGCGAGGGATGTACCTATTCACAGTTGGTGGGGAGGTAGAATGTTGTAGCCTATCTTGAGGACAATGTGGTGGCTCCACAAAAAGCTAAGTATGTTGGTGCCATAATGTCCTCCAACTTCATTATTGGGTATATACTTGCAAGATCCGAGAGCAGGGACATTTGCACACTGGTGTTTATGGTGGCAGTATTCATGATTTGCAACAGATGGAGGTGGCCTAAGTGTACATCAACTGATGAACACAATGGTGAACTACAGTGTATGCATACAAGAGAATATTGAGTAGCTGCAAGAAGGAATAAAGATGTGAGACATACAACTAGGTGAATGGATCTTGAGGACAGCATTTTGAGTGAAGTACACCAGAAATGAAAAGACAAACATTACAATGCCTCACTAATATAGACTAACTGTAAAGTCTAAACTCTGAGAATTGAATCTTAGAGCACAGCTTATCAGTGGAACGTTTAGTGTAATGATCCCTAGATCATAAGCTTTTATAGCAGTCACATCTATTCCTGAGTTGTAATGGCTGTCTCCAAATTCTGAGATGCTGAGCTCTTGGTGTATAACCTGGTCAGTCTCTGGAACTTCGGGCATCTGTGTGACACCTGTGACTCAGAACTAGAATCTGGCAGCTATGAATGTCAGTATTACATCGTACAGTAACTGTTAAAAAAAAAAAAGCTGAAAAAAGATTTCAGACGTCAATTAGGGATTTGAACAAAGTGCATCTGGTTAGGAATAAGGTAAATCAGGCTGAAGGATAAAGGACGACATTGACTGTGTTATAAAACTTCAACTTCTGTGTGAGACCATGAGAAAAGATATTTATTTGGTGCAGGATCTATATTTTCTGTAACAAAGTAAATAATTTAACTTGTACAGTCAGTAATTACATTGAACTTCGAATAGGAAATGAGATCTGGTAGGTTTGAAAGGTTAGTGTGAAATTCAAATACAAACCAAAGTAATTTGGGCAGAGAAAAAAATGTATTTTCAGGGTCCCCCTGAGGAACTGGGGGAAAATGTGAAAATACTAAACATCCACACCTGGGTTATTACTGATGTTCTTGCAAGCACTGAGGACTATCAATCTGGCAGGCGGAGTCCTCAATCTTGGAGCTTGCCCTTATGAAGCTTGTTATTGCTAAGCCTACTTATAATTGTGCCTAAGAATCTCCCCCAGAGAACCTCTTTTTTGCTCAGATGTGGCCTCTCCCTCTCTAAGCCCACTTGGCAGGTACACTCACTTACTCACTGCCCTCCCCCCTACATGGGATATAATTCTCAGTGGTGTAAATCTCCCTGGCAATGTGGGATATCACTCCCGGGGATGAGTCTGGACCCAGCTTCATGGGATTACCAAAGTCTTCTCTACCAAAAGGGGGAAGAAAAATGAAACAAAGTTTCAGTGGCTGAGAGATTTCAAATGTGGCTCACATTCCCTTTATCCAATGTATGGACAATGAGTAGACAAATGGGGACAAAATTAAATGAAAAATATGGTGTGTTGGGGGATGAAATAATTTGGGTATTCTTTTATATTTTTATTTTTATTCTTTTTTTATCTGTTTTGGAGAGTACTGAAAATGTTTAGAAATAGATTGTGGTGATGAATGCACAACTATATGATGGTACTGTGAACAATTGATTGTACACTGTGGATGACTGTATGGTATGTGAATATATCTCAATAAAACTGAATTTAAAAAATATACAGAAAAGAAGAATGCATGAGTTAGAGAAAGTAAACTCTAGAGTTTTTCAAAATTGTATTTTACATTAAGCCTTAATTTTCATGTACTAAAATGCACAGATTTTAGGTGTACAGTTTGATGTTTTGTCAAATGTATACACCTGTGTAGATACCAATAAAAATATATAACTTTTTTTTTAAAAGGCAATTATGAACTAAGGACTGAAATAAATGCTGGATATCCAATGATGAGCCAAACAGAAAAATCTTCTGTCTTCCTGGGTCTTGCAGTCAATCTAGTAGAGGAGATTCACATAAACAAACTAATAATTACAAAATGTGAAGGAAATAAACTGAATTGAGAAATAAAGATAGTAGGATTATATTAGTAAAGTTTAGGTCCAAGTGTTGTAACAGAGACCTCCAAGTAACTGTAGCTTTATTAAGAAAAAATGTATCAGTTCCTTTCTTATATAATAGCTTAAGAGTAAGAGTAACTAGACACCAGGCACATATTTTCACTAACTACTTGTTTCCCTTTATCTGGTTGCTCCACCATCTCTTGGGAGTTCACCTAAACCACGTGATCCAAAGTTGCCTCCTAGTACATCCTAATCTAACCTGCAGATAGAAGAAGGGGAGAGTGCATTAGTCTATATACAGAACAAACAGGATACATATATAAGTAAGTATTAAGATATTTTTTAATAGGAATTGGCCTCTATGACCATGGGGTTTGACAAGTACAAATTTTGTAGGCAGGCAACAGTTTGAAACTCCAATGAAGTTGATGAATTCCCCAAAGAAGCTAGCTGGCTGAAATAGAAGTGAAACTCTGCTTTCTGATTGCTGAAATTCTCAGTTTTCTCTTTAAGGCCCCCAGTGATTGGATGGAGAGTCTCTTTTCATTGATGAAGACACTCTCCTTTGTTAATTGCAGATGTAATCAGCCACAGAGGCAATCAAATGATTATAGATGTAAGTCCATCTACAAAATGTCCTCCCAGTAACAATCAGGCCAGTGCTTGCTTGACTAAACAACTGGACCCCATAATCTAGCCAAGTTGACACATGAAATTAAATATCACCAAAAGTCCACCTTTTCTTTTAATATGTTTGTCCCAGAACTCACAAATATCCCTCTGCTCAGACCCCATTAGCTAAAATCCTGGATGCATGGAGTTTAGAAAATGTTATTTTTGGCTTTCCTTTCTCTTCCTTACATGAAAGCACACTAGAAAGTACACTGGAAGTTCTGCAGCATACCAATCTATTATACATCCACAGGGGTCTAAATGTTTGTGGAAGTTTTCACTAAGTAACAGTTTATACTAAGACCAAAAGAATAACAAAGAGCCATGAATTTGAAGTGGAGGGAGGGAACTATTGTACTACTATGAGAAGGAAACTGTGGTGTAAAATGATGTTGCAGAGGTAAAGAGGAGACTAGTTATACACATCCGTGTGCCAAGTAACTTCTCCTGAATTTTATTTTAAATTTGAAAAGGGGATGCATGCATGATCCAACTAACACTTTCAAAAGATCATTTGCAATTTTGAGAATTTGGGATTTGAAATGAGCAATAGAAGATTAAAAATATGAAGGCCCTGCAGTGTTAAGAAATGACACTGGTTTGTATTCAAGTTGTAGCAGTGAAGGTGGTGATAAAGGGAAATATCCCCAATATAATTTTTGGAAAGAATCATCTAGTCTGGCCAATGGTTGTGATGTGGTTGCTAATAGACACAGGAAATGAGAAAGAGTTAAAATTTCTGGATCTAGCTACTTTGTAGATGGCAGCACCATTTGCTGAAATAGGGAAGAAAGGTCAAAACAGACTTGGAGGGGACATTACAGCTTCTGTTAAAAAGTGTTAGTCTGAGCTCTGTGTGATTTAGCTAAATTCACATGTCAAATAGGGCATTGGCTATATAATATCAGATAATGAAAGAAAGGTTTGGGAGGTGAATAGCAATTTATGGTTTATTAACATTTCCAAGATAATTAAAGTCTTGGGAATATTAAGCCATGTGAGGTGGGCAGAAGGGAAGGGTCAGAGACTACAGGAAGTTTGAATACATATTTACTCTACAGAACTAGATTAATTTGAGTGTATCCAATACACCTAGGAGACATAGTAAAATTCACTACTCAAACACATCCAGAACATAAGGGGATTGGTCAGAGGAACGGAAAATTTAACAAATTCGTAAACATTGGGAGAATTTGCTCACCAGAGTAGAGGAAAGGCAGGAAAATAGTACTGGCATGAATATAATTATCAATTATTAATGTTACCTCCAGGTCTTGGGAATTATGTGACAATCACATTTTGAATGTCATATCTTCCAATGTTAATTTAAGAATCAAATTTGGAATTGGCCAGCAAAGAGCTAGTAAAGGGGATATTTATTTCTTCAGTGCATTTACTACTAGATTTGGATTTACATTTTAATCAACAGAACTGGGTATGAGGAATCCCAGACTATTCATTCAGTTATTATTTGTTTTTTTATGATATTTGTAGTAGATTGAATAATGTTTATCCTGCGAAGGTAGGTTCTTAATCATAATCCACATTCCTGTGGCTGTGAACCCATTGGTAAACAGTATCTTTGAATACGTTAGGGTAAATCAGGGTGTGGACTCATTTGTGACTAGGGCTTTAGGAGATCCTCCTTAGGTATGGCCAAGCTGAATGGGGTGTTCCTCAATCCATACAGCGATAAGCTTTATTAATAGAAGAAAACGACGTCTGCAACCAACTTCAGAGAAAGCCACAGGAGGAGATCAAGGATATCACCCTATGACCAGAGGCAGAGATGAATGTCAAGGAACCCCAAGAGTTGCAGCAAGCAAGCATCAGAATGCTACAGATTTCAAGGACAAAGCATAGCCTTGTCAACACCTTGATTTTCACCTCTGAGTGAAAAAAAAAATGATTTTTGCCTTTGAACCTTCAAAACCATGAGACAATACATACTTATTGCATAAGCCAATGTATTATGTAGTATTTGTCATAGCACCTCTCTCAAACTAAGACAATGTTGGAGGCAAATGCTTATATTTGTGTAATTTGAGTAATGTTTGATTTTTAATATTTATGTATCAAAAATCCATGTTGACAAGTTTTCAAAACTATGGATTTTATTTTAGTGAGGGGAACTGTATAGATCTATACTGCAGCATTTACATGAATCACTAAGTATGCTATTGGAAGCCTGTAAGTATTGCTATCTTGAGGATGTTTTAGAGAATATGTCTTTAGCTAGTATCATTTTTCATATTACATGTAAAAATAAAAATTCAGCCTTAAATAACTAGTGTTCATGCTTTCTGATTATAGGAAATTTTCAGAAGGTTTTTATTTTGTGTTAAATATATGTTTTTCTAAGTACTTCTCCATGTAAAATTTCTTTGAGTGCATATTATAAGCTATTCAATAACATGACATATTCATGTATGTGCGTGTGTGTGTATATATATATATATGTTATGTAAGACATTCATTGACATCAATTGTTTACATGGGAGTGAATCATTTTCTTATATCTTCTGCATTAGATCACTGCTCTCGGTAAAGTCAATGGCAGAATGTTGCAATTCATCTCTATGTGAACCAACAATATTTTCCCTTCCTTCTACAATCCTCTGCTAAATCAATATCTTCAATCAATCATCCCACAAAGGTATAACTTTTGTCAACAAATGCATTTTTATGTCCCATGTTACCATCAATGACATGAAAATTTCATATAACATTGGCCAGCCATGTTTTATAATTGCCTCATTTTTACATTACAAATAATCATGACTGAAAATAACATAGCCACTCCTCTTTGTAATATAATAATCACTACCATTCTTCATGTGTAGCATGCCCCATCTTCCTCATCCTAATGGCACCACTTTGGGTGATGTACTATTATCCCCAGGTTATAAGTGAATATTGGATTCTCAGAGGGTTTGAGTGACTTGCCGTCAATCACAACCACTTGCAGCCAGTGAGGAAGTTGAATGTAAGGCTTTGTGGCTTCAAACTCCAGCCTTTTCCAATATCCCACATGATTTCATCTGAGAAAGAAAAATTATCTGTTCCATTTTCCATAATATTACCTTATTCCTCTTATAGGAAATTTGAAACATGTTCTTTTAGTTGAATGTTTTCTACCTTAACAGCAGTTTATACATGATATTTAATATTTGGCAAATACATTGCTTCTCAAGGCTTCATAGCCATAGTCATGATCAAAACAATTTTTATACACAGGAAGGCTATCACAACATTTTCAGTCCCTCTGAAGGAAAATGATTGATAACGATTCTTAGCCTAGAAGTAAAATCATATTGATTACATTAGATTATTTCTACAGATTTTTCTTAGGATAGTATCTTTTCCATGAGTGTTGACTGTAGAACCACTGAAAGAAAGTTTGGGCCATCCTTGGGGCTGGGGGTGGGGGATAAGGTTAGGTGGCAGGGTGGAGTGGGGTATTTTATGGGAGCCACCAGTGCAAGAAGTCACCGGCTTTTAAACTCACCCCTGGTCATTATCTACCCACACTTTGGGCCATGGGCCATGGTTCTATCATGCTTTTTTTTTTTTTATTAGAGAAACTATTAAGACCAATGGAACACTAAATATCATTCCCTGGCAAGGAAATGAAAAGATTTCTCCAAAAGTTGTCTTGATTTGCTAGTGAGGCATTTCACCCACTTCCTTGGTGTCAGGCCAATTACTCTGGAATTCTGAGCACTGGTTAAAATGCCTACTTTGAATTCTAATTTATATATATTTTTTTTAATTTTAAAATCACAATATTTATCAAATTAAAAAAAAAAAAATTTCCAAACAAAACAAAGCAAAGCAATGGGAAAAATAAACATCCTGAAATAACTTCATTACCTCCAATATACTCCTACCATACCAAAAGAAAATTAATGAACTATTTGTATTTGTATTTGTATCTAATTTGTATTACTCAGTAATCTTACCCCCCTGCTTCTATTATTATCTATTAAAGAACTTTCTTAAAATGTTATTTTCTTAGCATTTGTAGCAAAACAGAGAATAGCAATACATGTTTATAATTACATATACATAACAGCATTTATAGTAACATATAGTGACATACCTAAACCACTCTATGAATTCAAGCTTATCATATTTTAGCTTGCATTAATAATTGAATAAACAAATAAACATCACTAAATCTCATTTATTTTTCTGGACAAATACTTCTGGAGTCCATCGGTGACTGTATAAATGACTTCAGTCTCCAAAGTCCAAGCTCCCATCATTTCTTTCCTGAACCCTGGTCTCCATATTGGTCTTAGAGGCCTTGTGGTCATTTCATCACCTGCAGTATGAGAAATACCTTAAAAACCTGTAACTGGCCATAACTTTATTTTTTCTATGATTTAAATTTCTGTTAATATCCAAAATTTTGGATTTGTTTGAAAACATCAACAAAAGTGACAGAGCTGCTGTAACAAATCACCACAGATAAGTTGACTTAAACAACAGGAATTTATGAGCTCACAGTTTTGGAGGCTAGAAGTCAAAATCAAGGAGATGGCAGATCATGCTTTCTCTAAAGTCTATAGCACTGTGATGTGACTTGCCAGCAATGCATGGCTTAACCTCTGCCTCAGCCACAGGCCCATCTCTCTCCCTGTCTGTCTCCTCCTGTCTCCTACTCCTCACTGTGTCCTATTTTCCTCTGCTTACAAGGATTTCAGTCATATTGAATTAAAGCCCACCCTGACTCAGTTTGGCTTTACCCTAACTAAGAACATCATCAAAGTTTCTATTCATAAGTGGGAGTTAGGACTTGAACATGTCTTTCTGGGAGACAATATTGAATCTGTAACAACCAACCAAGAGAAAGAAGAAAAGACTCAAATTACTGGAATCATAAATGAAAGAAGAAAACTGCTAGTGACCTTGCAAATATAAAAGGAATTTAAAAAGAATACTATGAAAAAAATGTACACCAAGAATTTATATAGCTTGCATGAAATGGACAAATTACCAAAACTAGAAAGACACAAACTACCAAAACAGACACAAGAAAAATTAGGCAATCTGAATAGCCCTGCAAGCAAAGAGATTGAATTAGTAATCAAAAATATCCCCATAGTAATCAAAAATATCACATATGACTTCACCACTAGATTTTACCAAATGTTTAAAATGAATCAGTAACAATCCTTCACAAACTCTTCCAAAAAACAGAAGCAGACACACTTTCCAACTCACTCTCTGATGTCACTATTACCTTGATTACAAAAACCATACAAATATATTCCAAGTAAACCACAGACCGATACCTTTCATGAGTATACATACAAAGTCCCCTAACAAAACACTAGCAAACCATGTCTAGAAACATATAAAAAGACTTAAACAACATGAACAAGAGGATTTTTTTCCCAGAGATGCATGCTTTTGGTTTCACATCTAGAATCAACTAATGTAAATTATCATCTCAATAGAAAAAAACAAATATCACATCAAAATCTCAAAATATATAAAAAAAATTGAGAAAATCCAACATTCTTTCATGATAAAAATATTCAGCCATCTAGGAATGTAAGGGAGTGTTCTCAACCTGAAAATGGCGTCTATGAAAAATACAGAACAATTATCACATTTAAGGGTGAAAGACTGGATGCTTTCCTCTAAATATTAGGAATAAGAGAAGGAGATCCACTCTTGCTGGTGCTAGCCAGTACAATTAGGCAGAAAAAGAAATGAAAATCCATATTGCAAAGACATAATGAAAATTATCTCTACTCAGAGATGATATGATCTTGTATATAGAAAAAATCTTAAGGAGCATACTGTAAAACTATTAGAACTATAAAATGACTTTAGCAATTTTGCAGGATAAAAGAGCAATGCACAAATAAATCTATTTTATTTCTATACAGTTGAAAGGCACAATCTGAAAATGAAATTAAGAAAACAATTTCATATACAACAGCATCAGAAAGAATAAAATACTTAGGAATACATTTAATAAAAAGTGAAAAACTTCACTCTGAAAATGGCAAAACATTGTTGAAATAAAGTCTATCTAAAGCTATGGAAAAGTCTCATGTTCCTTGATTGGAAGATTTAAAATTATTAAGATGACAGTACTTCCTAACCTTATCTACATAATTAACACAATCCCTAACAGAATACTAGCTGATCTATTTGTAGAAATTTACAAGTAGTTTCTAAAATTCATGGAATTAGAAGAGATCCAGAAGAGCCAAAATAATACTCAAAAAAAAAAAAAAAAAAAAGAAGTAGGAGGACTCACATTTCTACATTTCAGAACTTTCTTCAAAGCAATGGTAATGAAGATAGTGTGGTACTGGGCATAAATATGGATAAATGGAATAAAATTCAGAATCCAGCAATAAATCCATGCATCTATGGTTGACTGATTTTTGACAAGGTTATCAAGATCATTCGATCATTCAATAGAGGGAAAGAACAGTCTTTACAATACGTGGTTCTGAAACAACTGGATAGCCACATGCAAAAGAATGAAGTTGGACCTTTATAAAACACCTTATAAAATTAACTTAAAATAGATCAAAGACATACATGTAAGATCTAAATCTATAAAACTCCTAGGAGAAGATAAGAGCGTAAAACTTCATGACCTTGAATTTGGCAAAGGACTCTTAGGTATGACACCAAAAGCAGAAGCGACAAAAAAAGAAAAAATAGAAAAATTGAACTTCTTCAAAATTAGAAACTTTGTGCTTCACAGGACACCATTAGGAAAGTGAAAAGTCAACCCACAGAATGTCAGAAAATATTTGTATATATCTGATAAATGATTGTGATCTAGAGTATATGAGGAACAAAAAAATCAATCAATAGTAAAAAGAAAAATAATCAAATTTACAAATGGGCAAATGATCTGAACAGATGTTTCTCCAAGGAAGATACACAAATGGCCCTTAAGCCTATGTAAAGATTCATTATATCTTTAGTCATCAGGGAATGCAAATCAAAGCCACAATAAGATATCTCTTCACACACCTAAGATGGTGAGAATACAAGAATCACATAATGTAAGTGTTAGCAAAGATGTGGAAATATCTGAACCCTCATACTCTGTTGGTGGGAAATCAAATAGTGCAATTGCTTTGGATAAGAGTCTGGAAATTCCTGTTATAATTAAACATAGAATTACTGTATGATCCAGCAATCTCCTTCCTAGGTATATACCCAAGAGAAATGGAAGCGTATGTCCACATAAAAGCTTATCTCCAAATGTTTATGGCAGCCTTATTTATAATAGTCAACAGGAACTAACAGCACAAATTTTGGTTAGTTGTTGAATAGATAAAAAGAAAAAATGTAGTATATCCATACAATGAGATATTATTTGGCAAGAAAAGGAAATAATACTGATACATCCTGCAACATTGATTAACCCTGATAATAGTATGCTAATTGAAAGAAGCCACTACAAAATACCACATGCTGTATGATCCCATTCATATAAAAGTCCAAAATAAGGAAATTTGCATAGACAGAAAGCAGATTAGTGTTTGCTTAAGATTATGGGGTTTGGAGGAGGGCCTGGGAAGGATTGGAGGGTGATAGCTTAAGAGGACTTGGTTTAATTTTGAGGTGATAAAAATGTTCTAAAATTGATTGTGTTAAAATTTGAACATATCTGAGAATACAACAAAACCACTGAATTTCACATTTTAAATGGGTGAATCATAACTCACTAAATGTTTTAAAAAGAAACTGAGTATTTAGTCCTCACACTGATTCTTCATTTTCTCCTACATTTCTCTGAAAAGAAGTAACTGACCACTGAGAGTAGAGAGCAGGAAAAGAAAAAAGCCAGAACATTTCTTCCACTCTGTCTGAACCAGACCTTCTCTCTGTCAATGGCATCATCTGCTCCCTGGATCAAACTCTTTTCTGCTTGACAGACTGCTATAGTTCCAAATTTTATTCTCAGATGAATTATTGCTTTTATCCCTCCTACACCGAGGACCTAGAAGCACCCTGTTTTTCCTGCTCTGGTGACATCACTAACCTGCATTTGGTTTCTAAGACTTCTATCACTTCCCTTACAAATTATTTGCTTTATATCCACTTTGTTTGAAATATAAGAAGTAATTGCTATTTTCAGGTTATATCCTTCTGATGCATCTTCAAACTAATACATGCAACCATTATTTTGCCTTATTTGTAAATAATTTGGCATCATAAAATTCAATTGGCAAGTTCAGATCAAGATGGAGAATATCAGCAAGAACTGAGTTCTACAAAATTGTACTTAAATGGAAATGGTAAAACTGAAAACAACTGATTATCTTTTTTAAATAAATAAAATATCAGGAATCAATAAATAAAATAAAAAATAGCAGAATGAATTTAATTTGAAAGATGTTGGTATAATAGTGAATTAGCCAATATTAGTCAAACATTGGAGAACTGGGTGGCAGACCTAAAAAAGTTTCTAAGTTAAAGTATAGAAATAAATAAAGATTTAAAGTATTTTTAAAAGTAGTAGACATACGGGACAAAATTGATACATGAAATAAATGTAATTAGACTACTAGAATGAGAGAAAAGGAAAAAAGAGATAAAAACAGAGGGCAGACCTCCCCACTACGTGGGACCTGACTCCCAGGGGTGTCAATCTCCCTGGCAACACAGGATATGATGCCTGGGGATGAATCTGGACCCAGCATCATGAGATTGAGAACATCTTCTTGACCAAAAGGGGGATGTGAAATGAAACAAAATTAAGCTTCAGTGGCTGAGAGATTTCAAATAGAATCGAGAAGTCACTCTGGTGGACATTCTTATGAACTATATAGATAACACTTTTTAGGTTTTAATATATTGGAATAGCTAGAAGTAAATACCTGAAACTACCAAACTCCAACGTCCAAGTCTAGACTCTTGAAGATGATTGTATAAGAATGTAGTTTACAAGGAGTGACAGTGTGATTGTGAAAACCCTGTGGATTGCACTCCCTTTATTCAGTGTATGGATGGATGAGTAGAAAAATGGTGACAAAACCTAAATGAAAAATAGGGTGAAATGGGGGGGTGGTTTGGGTGTTCTTTTTTTATTTTTATTTTTTATTCTGATTCTGATTCTTTCCGGTGTAAAGAAAATGTTCAAAAATGGATTGGGGTGATGAAAGCATGACTATAAGATGGTACTGTGAGCAGTTCATTGTACACCGTGGATGATTGTATGGTATGTGAATTTATCTCAATAAAACTGAATTAAAAAAAAACTGAGAGGCAGAGAAAAAGAGAAAGAGGCAGAGAAACAGAGAAGAGAGGAAAATCAGTAAATTCAGATAATATTTGAGAATTTTTCAAAATTGATAAATATAACTGTCCTAGTTTGCTAATGCTGCAGAACACAAAACACCAGAGATGGATAGGCTTTTATAAAACGGGGGTTTATTTCGCTACACAGTTACAGTCTTAAGGCCACAAAGCGTCCAAGGTAACACATCAGCAATTGGGTACCTTCACTGGAGGATGGCCAGTAGCGTCCGGAAAACCTCTGCTAGCTATGAAGGCAGCTAGCTAGGAAGGCAGCTGGCATCTGCTCCAAAGTTCTGGCCTCAAAATGACTTTCTCCCAGGACGCTCCTCTCTAGCAAGCTTGCTCCTCTTCAAAACATCACTCACAGCTGCACTCAGTTCCCTCTCTCTGAGTCAGCTCATTTATATAGCTCCACTGATCAAGGCCCATCCCAAATGGGCCGGGCCATGCCTCCATGGGAACATCTCATCAGAATCATTACCCACAGCTGGGTGGGGCACATTCCAAGCAAATCTAACCAGCACCCAAACGTCTGCCCCACACAAGGCTACAAAGATAATGGCATTTGGGGGACACAATACATTCAAACCAGCACAATAACAATCTGGGAACCTCATGTATCAACTCAGATGTGTAAAGAGTTTGGAATCCATCATCCATAACCTCACAACAAGTAAAAATCTGCATATGTTGAAAATCAATGACTTTTCTTAGACTCTTGGATCCTAGAGAATTGAAGAGAAAGTATACAAAGTATGCTCTCAGACCACAGTGAAATTAAACTAGAAATTGATAACAGAAAATATTGGGAAAATCACAAATATTTGCACATTAGACAGCATACTTCTAAATAACCCATAAATCAAAGAAGATAACTCAGGAGAAATTAAAAATATTTTTCAAACTAAATGAAAATAGAACTTACCAAATTTATGAGATGCAGCAAAGCTGTGCTTGGAGGAAAATGTATTATATATATATATATATATATATATATATATATATATATATACACAAGAAAAACTAAAATCAACAATCTGAGTTTCTACCTTAGGAAACTAGAGAAAGAATAGTGTAATCTAAACCAAACAGAAGAAAAAAAAATAACAAAAAATAGAGCAGAAATCAGTGGAGTTGAAAACAGGAAATCAACAAAGGATATCAACAAAACCAAAAGCTGGTTCTGTGAAAGGATCGATAAAATTGATAAACCTCTAACCAGGCAAGCCAAGGAAAAAAGAGAGAAGGCACAAATTACTAATATCATAAATGAAGAGCTATCATCTCCACTGATCCTATGGACATTAAAATGATAATAAAACTATAATGAACAACTCTACATCCACAAATATGATGACCTAGAAAAAATGAATCAATTCCTTGAAGAACAGTATTAATCTAAGAACGAAAGTATATATTGCAAGAAAGGAAAACTAGAGACAACTATCTTTCCTGAATATAGATTCAAAAATCCTCAAATATAGATTCAAAAAAAAACAATAGATACATAAAAAACATTTGACAAAATACAACACCCATTAAAAAAAAATAACTCAGTGACCTAGGAATAGAGAGGAACACCTAAACTTTATAAAGAACGACTAAAAAAACCTACAAGTAACATCACACTTAATGATGAGGAACTAGATGCTTTTCTCCTAAGATTGGCAACAAGACAAGGATGTCCCATCTCACCATTCCTCTTCAACATTGTACTGGAAGTCCTAGCTAATATAATAAGACAAGAAAAGGAAATAAAAGATATAAAGATGTCTGCAGACAGTCCCAAGGAATCAACAACAACAAAGGAACTCCAGGAACTAATCAGCCATTATAGGAAGGTTGCCAGATTCAAGGTTAATATATGACAACCAATTACATGGGGAGACTATTGTGTCATCACATCTTATCAAATCATATGCTTAAAATTTATGCACTTTGTTTTATATGGATTATACCACACTGAAAAAGAGATAAAGACACATAATCATGTCAAAAGTTTCAATTCTGCTGGAAGAGGTAATAATTCTAAATACATCTACACAAAGTAATAAAGATTCATAATATCTGCAACTACAGTTGACAGAATTAAAAGGAGAAATAGAAAAATTCACAATGAAGTGGGGAATTTTAAAACACTTCTCTCATTAACTGGTCAAAAAAGTGTATAAAATTCATACAGTCAGAAACTAGAATACAGATTACCAGGGGCTGGGATGGGGATAAGGAATGTGGAGTTAATGCTTAGTACAAGTTTTTTTTTGTGGTGACAGAAAAATTTGTAATGAATGGTGGTAGAATGGTAGCACAACATTGTGAATGAAATTAACACCACTGAATTGTATATTTGAAAGTGGTTAAAATGGAAAATTTTGTATATATGCTTCCAGAATAAAAATTTTGAAACCCATAGGACTACAACACAGTGAACCCAAATGTAAACAATTGCCTGCAGTAAATAATACAATTATAATAATATTATTTCATCAATTGTAACAAAAGTACCACACTAATGCAAATTGTCAATAAGGAAAACTGTGTGTGTGAGGGGGTATATAGGAACTCTATATTTCCTGAATGATTTTTCTGTAAACCTGCAACTTCTTTAATTAAAAAAAAGAGCATTATCACACATACTTTGATCAATACTATTAACAAATTAAAATAATTGTCAACTGTAAAAAATTCCACTGAACACATTGTTGTCAAACATGGAGTAGTTAAAAATTTGACCATATGCTCAACTATACATCATTAAATGTAAAGAGCTAAAATCACATTGAATATGGGCCCTGATGACTGTGCAGTTTAACTAGGAAGGGATAAGTGAGCAAATTAGAAGAAAAAATCTTGTAGGTTTAAAAACAAAGAAATCAAATTGAAAACAATCCACTGTTCTAAGACAAAAATAAGTTGGCTTTTTATTTATCAGCTCATCAAATAAACTAAAGCACTAGTAGAAAAATAACCTCTGGTAGGAAAATAACAATATTCTACTCACTACTAATGAGAAGAAAAAAGCTAACTGATTCAGTAGCATTTTCATAAGGAATATATTTAAAACATTGCTCTCCAAACTGGACTTTCTGGTGGTTGAAATTTTCAAAATAAGTATAAAAATTTCAAGAGCTGGATTTGCTTTGAAACTCTACTATTATTATTATTTGAAAGACAGGCACATAAGAGGGTATGTTAAATACTTATCTATATATTTTTAGTATCTGACAAGCTGAAATTATAAATAAATGTGGTCTTCTGGTGAAAAATATCTATAAGACTTAAACATGGCACCTATATGTAACAAAATATGTCGATGTATAGATCTGTCTCCATACTTATCCTCCAACAGGTTTATCTATTGTTTGTTTAATGTACATTCCTATTAAAATTTCACTATTTTTTGCCAGGTTTCATATTTTGGACATAAGTCTGTTCTTTTCCTCTTATGGCAAGTAATCAATTAGGAAAAAAAAAGACTAATCATAATAATAACTGTTACTGGATATTCTCTGTTAGTCAAATCTAAGCCCAGGCACACTTCTTAGATTATTTAATTTAATCCTTACAATGATGGTATAAGTTCAATGCTGTTATTATGCTAACTTTGCAGCCAAGTATCACAAAGCCAGTAAATGTTAGAGCCAGAATTCTCACTCTGTTGTATCTGAATCCAGCATCTGTGCTGTTGCCTATTATCCTAGATGAAAAAATAATAGGATGCCACCTAATGGTAAATCCCTCAGCTCTCAACGTCCACCTCCCCCACCACCCAACATTTGTAGCCATGTTTATTCCTACCCATCTCTTCACTGTCAGCAGATGTGGTGGGCATATTTTCAAGGTAGATTAACATGTGTGAGCATGCGATGTGTGTGTGTGTGTGTGTGTGTATAAGTAATACTATCCCCTCCTATTTCCATCAAGAACAGCACGTTTCCTTCAACCTGCCTTCTGAAATCTTTCTTTTCACCATTTGCTTCATCAAAGACTGGTATTGTACAAGAGGAATCTCATAATTCTTCTCCCTTTCATTCCCACAAAGAAGGCATGTTTGCTACAAACTGCTGAATTTCAAGAACATTTGCTGGAACAAAATTTCTCAAGGGGCAGCCATAGTGGATATATTAGTCAGGGTTCTCCAGACAAACAGATATATTTTTATATATATACACACACACACACACACACACACACACATATATATATAAAGAAATATGTAGATATAGACAGATATAGGTAAAACTATAGATGTTGATTTAGATATAAATATATAGTCATATAGACATACAGAGAGGAGGAGGGGAGAAAGAGAGTGGGGGAGTTTATTATAAGAATTATTTCATAGAACCATGGGGATTGGCAAGTCTGAATTCTGTATTCTATAAGGCAGGCTGCTAGCTGGAAACTTCAAAAAAGTTTAGGTTGAATTCCTCAGGAGAAGCTGCCTGGCTGAAGTAGAGGCAGAAGTTCTTTCTGACTTCTGAAATCCTTAACTCTGACTTTAAAGGCTTCCCACTCATTGAATGAGGAGATCCCCACATTGCTGAGGGCCATGTACTTTGTTGATTGTAGATGTAATCAACCTTTGAAGCAATCAACTGATGTAGATGAAAATCCACCTGTGAAATACCTTCACAGTAACAAGCAGCTCAGTATTTGATCAAATGAACACCATAGTGTGGCCAAGTTGACATATGACATTAACGATCACAGTGGGGGATGACCATAGTTTGACCAGCCTCCTGCTCTTCCTCTCCTTTTGAGAGTATCATCCATCAAATAATGCAGAGTCAACCCAACCTTCTGAGAAAGTTTCCCTGTCCCTTCACAGACCCTCCCAAAAGGCAATCTGCCCTCCCTCACTTCTATAGCTGAAGCCATGAAGGGAAAGGAAAGCCTGAACTAATTGCCACCAAGGGACATTCTCCAGGACAGCTGATTTCCCTAAAGCTGGCATACCTCACATCCTGGGGTAAACCCTCTGAGGAACTGCCCTTTCCCAAATTCTTGTCTTATTCTGCTCTGTACTTCTTTACCTTCAGTTTCTTCCCATGCATTCCTTGATAATCTGCAAATTCACCTCTATCATCTAGACAATTTTGGAATATTTGCACCATTCCATACCTAAATGAAATCTGACTCTCCCCTGAAGATACTGCTGCACTGGAGTCTTCCTTTTGGGGGACTGCTTGATTTCTCTCTATGCACAAGGGAAGGACTGAGCCCATCTTATTTTCAGCCACAACTCTTACAAGATGGCACCAAGAGAGGGGATACTTCTGCCAAGTATACCATCCTTGGACTTACAGAATGCCTTATCCACCATCATGGTATTCCACATAGCATTGCTTCTGATCAAGGAACCCACCTCACAGAAATGAAGGGCAGGAATGGGCACATGCTCATGGAATTCACTGGTCTTACCATATTCCCCATCATCTTGAAGCAACTGGATTGATAGAACAATGGAATGGCCTTTTGAAGGCTCGATTACAGCAACAACTGCAACCCTGCCTTGCAGGGCAGGCACAGTGTTTTTCAGAGGCTGTGTATACTCTAAATCAGTGTACACTCTATAGTGCTGTTTCTCCCATTGCCAGAATTCAACGGGTGGAAATGGAAATGGAACCACTCACTACTACCCTTAGTGATCCCTAGAAAATTTTGGCTTCCTGCCCCTGCAACCTTAAGCTCTTAGTTTGAAAAGGAGGAGTGCTTCCACCAGGAGACATAACAATGATTCCACTGAACTGGAATTTAAGACTGCCACCTGACCACTTTGGGCTCCTCATGTCTCTGAATCAACAAAGAAGGAATTACTCTACTAGATGGGGGAATTATCCTGATTTTCAAGGGGATGTAGGACTGCTACAACACAATGGAGGTAAGGAAGAGTTTGCCTGGAATACAGGAAATCCCCTAAGGTGTCTCTGTGTGTTTAAAGTCAATGGAAAACTGCAGCAACTCAATCCAGACAGGGCTACTAGTAGCCCAGAAATTTCAGGAATGAAGGTTTGTGTCACCCCACCAGGCAAAGAACCACAACCAACCGAGATGGTTGCTGAGGGTAAAGGGAATGTGGAATGGGTAGTGGAATAAGGTAGTAATAAATATGAGCTATGACCAAGTGACTCGTTACAGAAATGAGGACTCTAGTTGTTATGAATATTTCTCCCTTCCTTATTTTGTTATGAGTATGTTTGTATATATGCATAAAACAAATATCTTCATTTTCTTCCTTATCTTATCCCCTTATCATATGACATAAGTTGTACTAACTTCATCAAGTTTAAGAGTGAATATTACCATGAACTTGCACCATATTCTGGGGAAATTTAGTCTGTTTCTGGTTGTATGCAGGACAGTTGAGTATTGTTAGGTGAAAAGATGACTGTTATTGTTTGTATTTAGTAATTAAGTCTGGTTTAAAGAGATGTTTATGGGTACCAATCTGACAAAGGGTCAGCTGTGATGGTTAAGGTCATCTGTCAAATTGACCAGGTTATGGTGTCCAGTTCTTTAATCAAGCAAGCACTGGCATTGTTGGTACTGTGAGGATATTTCATGGGTTTAAATAATCAGTAAATTGATTGCATCTATGGCTGATTACATGTACAATCAACTGAGGAGATTGGCTTCAACCATGAGAGAAGTCTCATCCAATCAGTTGAAGGCCTTAAAAGGAGGAGTGATGATTTCAGCCATCAGAAGGGAGAATTTCCATCTCTACTTCAGCCAGCTAGCTCCTTCTGGAGTATTCATCAAAAACCTTAATCAGAGTTCCCAACTTGTGGCCTGCCCTATGAAATTTGAACTTGCCTATCCCCACAATCATGTGAGCCAATTCCCATTAAAAAAATCTCATCATATTTACACTGTGTGTGTGTGTGTGTGTGTGTGTGTATGTATATATGTATATACATATGTATGTACATATATATGTGTTCTAGTTTGCTAATGCTGCAGAATGCAAAACACCAGAGATGGATTGGCTTTTATAAAAAGGGGGTTTATTTGTCTATACAGTTACAATCTTAAGGCCATAAAGTGTCCAAGGTAACACATCAGTAATCAGGTACCTTCACTGGAGGATGGCAAATTGCCTCCAGAAAACCTCTGTTAGCTGGGAACGCACGTGGCTGGCGTCTGCTCCAAAGTTCTGGTTTCAAAATGGCTTTCTCCCAGGACATTCCCCTTTAGCAAGTTTGCTCCTCTTCAAAACTTCACTCACAGCTGCACTCCCTTCAGTCTCTTTGAGTCAGCATGTTTTATATGGCTCCACTGATCAAGGTCCACCCTGAATGGGTGGGGTCACACCTCCATGGGAGTATCCCACCAAAGTCACCACCCACAGCTGCGTGGGGCACATTCCAAGCAAATCTAACCAGCACCAAAACGTCTGTCCCACAAGACCACAAAGATAATGGCATTTGGGGGACTCAATACATTCAAACCGGCACAATATGTATGTGTATATATATATACATAAATACATATGTGTGTATATATGTATCTCCTGTCAGTTCTGTTTCCCTAGAAAACCTGACTAATAAACTGGTATCTTTGACATTTCTAGCACGTGGCTATCCATCCTCTCCCCCCGTTGTGTCGCAGTTGCCCACTGACCTCATGAACACTCTGCCTCATTCATCACAGATTTTGACACTTTGCTCAGAGCTATCCTCTCAATCAACCCTCGTCAAGCTCTGAATTTTATTATATCTGACACTAATATTAAAATACATGGTTTATTTTTCTTTGTAGAACCGATCATTTCTATCCCAATATTTTATTAAATTGTTTTATTTTAAAATAGCATTGCTTATAAACAGCCCTCTGCTCAGGTTGTTAGTTTGCTTGTTTGGTTTAACCACTGAGATGATCTAAATTTCATTCTCATTATTACTAGATTTGCCTGATCGTGTCCCCAGCATCTTCGGTCATGTTTCCTGGGCATGCTCTCCATTTTATTTTCTCCTCATGTTTCTCTATTGACATTTTGAACAAATTTTCTTTGTTAAACTTTATCGCACACATAAAAATATCTTCCTAGTAAAGTCTGGAGTTAAGTAGTACATATATCACATACCTGAATAATAAAAGAATGTTAGCACATCTTCATTGTTCTTTCCTTTTCCCACCACTGCCCATTTTGAAGTCTCCTGGGATTTTACAGATTCTTTCTAATTTATTGCAGCAATTATTTAGACATACACTTAAGCTTCCTGCTATTGTTAACATCACTATTTCTTCTAGCCTAAAATTTCCTTTAAACTATTCCTTTTTTCCCTCTAGTATATTCCTAAATAATTCTTTCAGTGCAACCTTCTAATTGGTAAAATTTCTGAGCCTTTGAATATACAAACAAAGTTTTTGTTTGTTTTTTTCCCATGAATTCTATTATGACTGGAAAGAAGAATCTAGTTCCAAATTAATTTCCCCTTATATTATTTAAGATGTTGCTTCATCATCCTACATTCAATGTATCTATTGACAATTTCAATGTGGATTTAATTCACATTCCCATGTAAGTAAGGTAGGTCTCTTCATCCTTCTCTTCATCCTCTATATTAAGCTGCTCTCATTCTTATTTGTTGACAGTAATGTTTTATGTTTCAATCTATTTATTTCTCTTTGTTCTTTGTGGGAACAAAATCCTATCTAATGTCTCTAAAAACATTTGTTTTAAGTGTCAACATGCTTTGAATCTGCTCTTAAGCATTCATCTGTTAATTAATTATTCTGTTCTTTAAGTGTGCTGCCTCTTCTGGGGCAATGCTTTTCCTTGAGTAATTAGTGAGTTTGATTTTCTATTTTTCTTTTAATTTGATAACTTTGTTTACTTGTCTGCGGTTGCAGATGTGATTGATCACACAAGCTTGTTTCTGGTAATTGCATAGATTGAGGAGGCCACACTGCCGGCTTCAGGAAGTTGGCATCTTGGCCTCTGCTCCTTGGGGCTCAGTCTCTTCTTGGGAAATTCCCTTGCAACTCCAGTCACTGAAAACCACTTTCCTTCTTATGCAGATACACCTGTTAAACTTTGCTTCTTCTAGTTGTACTGGTGTACGGGGAAGGAGAAACTGACCTGCTTCTCCAAATTCTCTTTCCAATTACGGACCTGAATGTTTGTTTTCTGGACCCCCATTCTGGTGTATCCATCTGCTCTAAGCTTGTAGCAACCCAGAATTACTTTCACCTCCACAATTTTCCTTTTCTGTGTTTCATATCAGTTAGTGTTTGAACAGAGAAGCAGAAACACGAGGAATGATTTGAAATAAAACAGTTATAGTCGTTAATCCTTACACACCGTAAGAAGGCTTTGGAAAGGTCTGGGGGTAAACAGAGGTCAAAGTGCAGCAGAAACAGTTTTACTTCCCAGGAAATCAAAGAACCCACAAGAACGAACGGGAGCTTGTGTCCGCTGCCCAGGGCCCCCAGCACAAAGGGTCTGCAGAAGAAGCTGGCTCCCTTCAGCAAGCACCTGGCTCAGTCTCTGGAGAACGTGAAGAAGGAGCACGTGGCCCATCTAATAATCCCGTAGGGCATCAAGGATGAGTGTGAGCTAAAGGGTTCCTGGGCTCCCACAGCGGTCTTCATCCATAATGACAGTTGTTCCATTTTTGCCTTCAAATCTTGCACCACTTTTTCTAACCCTGCATGTACAGTGAAGGGAATTCTGGAAAACATAACTAATTTGACAGAGTACAATGAATCACAGTCCGCCTCTTGTTAACTCAGCTTCTCTGCACACCTCTTCTAACCTACTCAAATTTCAAATAAGTAAAACTGTGCTTCCACATAAAATGTGCCAGCCTTTCCTCATACAAAGAGGGCAGTCTAAATGCCTCCCCCAAAAGACACACATTGTCTACCTTTGAGTGGAGTTCTGTTTTCTGTTAGGTGAGGCATATTTGCCTTTAATATTTCTTAACCTAAATACTAAAAAGCTTATATTTCATTGGGGACTGAATCATGCTCCCCACCAAAGGGACATATATACAGGCCCTAATCGCTGGTCTCTCGGATGTGAACCCTTTATAAATAGGGCTTTTGAAGATGTTGTTAGTTGAGGTGTGTCCAAACTGAATGAGGGCAGCCTTACTTCCTTATGATTGAAGTCTTTATAAGCAAAGGTAACTGGATGCAGAATGGGAGAAGGCACGGGGAGCAGCCAGAAAATGGAAGTCCACAGAACCTGGCAAAGAAAGGAGAAGATGTCACCGTGTGCATTGCCAAGGGACAGAAAAACCAAGGGACAAGAATCAGAGGCAGCTGGTCCCAGAATGCCACAGTCTGTAGGGTGCAAGCGTTGCCTTTCTGGCACCTTGATTTTGGACTTCCCCTGGCCTCAAAACTTTGAGCCAACCTTTAAGTCAACCCACTGTATTGTATATGTTTTAGCAGCCAGGAAACTAAAACATGTATTTTTCACACTTTTTATGTGAGATCGTAGTGTATGGGAGAAGAGGGAAATTTGGTTAATTATAACCCTGACATATGCATACCAAAATAAGGAAGGAATACTCATGACAATTGCAATATCATTTCTACAATTGGTCACATGGTCATAGCCATAATCATAACTTTTTTCTTTCACCAACCCTGACTCATTTTCTTTGCAAATATCTTGACTGATTGTGACAACTTATCTGGTGAGATGAAACAAATCTTCATTCCTGAAGGGTCTGAGCCGTTAGTAGTTCTGACTCTAACAGGTTTCTGTAGTTTCTCATTAATTATCTCAGGGCATGATAGTACTCAGAGTGGCCCCAGAGGATGTTTTATATTCCAGAAATATGCCTCCTTATCCTCACTGTGTGGTAGCAACCCCATTTTTCTGTTAGGAAGGGGTCAATTATAGTAGCCAATGCAGTTATTCCTTCATTAACCTGAGGATGACAGCGTGGCCAAATATTAGTTTTGCCTTCCATTTTTTTAAATTAAATAAACTTTTTACCTTATAATACTTTTAGATTTATAGAAAAGTATTACAGGTAATATAGAAAAGTCCTTTATAATGAACCAGTAGCAGTACACAACTATTAACTAAACTCCGTTCTTTATCCAGGCATCCTTAGTTTTTCTCTAATGTCCTTTTCTTGCTCCACTTTGCATCCAAGATACCACATTACGTTTCATGGCCATGTCTCTTTGGAGTCCTCATGGTTGTCTTTGTTTTGATGACCTCAACGGTTTTAAAGAGAACTGGTCCAGTGTCCTTCAATAGCGATTTGTCTGATGTTTTTCTTGTGATTACAAGGAGATTATGAGTTTTTGTGAGGAAGACCATTTTGGAAGGAAGGTCTTCCATTTTAATGGAAACAATGCTGTGTCCTCTGGTAGAAGAACTCCAACTTTGGGAGTTAAGATCTCTAGACAAGCAGATGTTGTCCTTTAAACATCCTATTCTGAGTAGTTTTCAGCTGAGTACATTAACAGGGTGCCATTATCATCCTAAGGAATAGACTATCTTTAATATGTGATGAACATTTAAATATAAAATCATCTCTTCACTGCAAAGTAGGCATAATTTGATTTACTAAGCCAATCATCAAAAATCTAATGCTAACATGTACTCATATTTTAAATGGGGGTCTGATGAGCGCAAAACCATGACCTATATTTGGAAGAAATGTGAATGAGGCCACGTGTTTACACTCCTCTGAAAATGTTCTTTAATCATTAAATTTGGTTAATAGATAAGAAATATCTTGATGTTGGTCAAGACATAGCTTCTCAAGGGCACATTCTCTAAATAAAAATATCTAAGCAAAAATTAAAAGTTTTACCTAAATATTGTATATATAGTTTCTAACATTATAATTCCCTATATATAAATATAAATATATAATTTCCCACATATATTTTTTTTGCATATCATGACTTTAAAGACCATCAGGATGTAATTTAGTGGTAATTCAAAATTAAAAGCAAATCCAAGGCACCCCTTAGGCCATCAGATACATAAATCTATTTTGATTCAAATTAAAATGTTTTAGTTTTGAGTGTTTGTGCATTAATATGATTAAAATACTAAAATGAAATGTCTGGAATATTCAAATAGGTCTGGAAAAGTTAAAACTATGGTATATGTTTAAAACAATACATTTAGTTCTAAAATCCTTTAGAGTATAGATGCTGCAACTTACTTACATTTGAAGCAGAAAATCATTGATACATTGTCCACAAGGATTTGACCAAAATATTCCACAAATGTATTTACATCAATTTTGTGAAGTTGTGAACAGAGGACTTTTGAATCTACTGAAAATGATTATACATATGATTATATATGCATACATATATTCTGCAAGTTTCAGAATTTTACAATGATGGTGTAGCTAGTACAATTCCCAAGGACCACATTCCAATCTATTTTTTATACCCCATAAATATATAAAATTCCAAATGCAGCCTAAAAAAGTAAAAAGAAATCAGCATATGTCAGAAGGATTTTATACAGAATCCCACAAGATTTTTATTTCATCTATTAATTAGACCAACATGATTGAATGCTATGTTAACCAGCCTCTACTAGGAGTTAGGAAGGCAATGTGAAACCAAAGCAAAACAGTACAAAGAACAGCTATTCAATTGTGTCAGCAAGCTTCTGCCTTGACACTTCTGTTGTGTAATCAACAGTAATTTGTGATACCTCTGAAAAATACACTAACTTAGCTGGAAGAAGATGCTGGTCAAGGATTTTAAACTTAGTATTTAATGATTGTTTTCCTTCATGATGGGAATATGTCTTAACAATGAGAAAAGAAACATACAGCAATGAGTTAATTGTTCATCAAAATAAACACTCACAGAATGATTTATTTAGAAAGCCCATTTCAAAGGTGAAAACTGTCAATCGGTAATTCAAGTTAACATTATGGGTTTACTATGAATAAATTGCATTAGCTGATGAAATCTTCAATATCCAACTGGGTTATTATTTGTTAACAATACTTGAGGGAGGAAATTGAAGTAGATAGAGGTTAAGTAGATCACCCAAACTCATATATTATGTAAGTGAAGCTCTGGAATTTGCATGTAGATCTCTCTTAAGAGCTTAAACATATTAGAAACAGAGTGCTAAAGTGAACAGGTGAAAAGAATCGTGCATGCATTTATTGCACATGGGAAGGCTGCTGCAATAAAAATGAAGTTTGAGAATAGTAATTTTTTATTTAGTTGTGTTTTATTTTATTTTCCATTACTGTTGCCAAGATATCCTATGCACTTTTGCTGGTGGTGTTCCATGAACGTTACTCCTTTTTAGGTAGTATTCCATCCATTAGCTGTTTGTGAATCACAAATATGCTTATTTCAATTCTTCCCTTATGCTTTCACCTTCCACTTTTTTCTGGATTAAATGCATTGTGTTTGTTTTCTATGTACATGATGATAGTTTTTCACACACAAGCACATATTGAATGGGGAGTTTTGTACTTGAGGTGCTACTTCCTTCTGGTTGTTTTGTAATTATATTCTCCAGATCATCAAACTCCAGCAGGTCTGAGGTGGCCCTAAATTGGCAGCTTAGGGGCTATAAATTCCAAGAAGCTGCAGGGGATCTATTTGCAGGTCACTGAGTACCTGTTCCAGCTCCCAGCTGAAGAGCAACCTCTGCTCTTTTTGCAATTCCATTTCTCTAATGGTCCCTTTCACCGGTGGGGTCCTTCACTGCAGTCCCCTGCTTCTGGCAGTTTCCCTGCCACTTCTGGGGCCATTTTAGTTGCCCTTCTCTGTTTACAGATTTCAGTGTATAGATGCTGTATAAGTTCTCTATGCTTTGCTCCATACAGAACTTTTTTACACAGAAACATACATATAACATATATATAATGCTTATTAAGCACATTTAGCAGGTATAGAATGGGGCTAATAATTTCATACATTATCTCATTTATTCCTCACAACAATATCTTGTTATAGATAAGAATGAGGTTTTGAGAAGTTAAATAGATTCCCCAGTGACACATTTTTAATTCAAGTGGAAAAGCTTGCTTTATTTATTCATTCATTCATTCATTTATTCTGTAGGCTTCCTCAACACCATCCTCCCTTGGTTTTGCTGAAGTTTAAAGTTAATTATATAGGCCAAGAATTATTTGATCATTTGTGTGTTTACTTGTGATTAAACTTTATTACTCATAGGATAATACATCCTGTCATTTCTCAATGGTAAAAATCATATGACAATTATTTCTCTGAGGCAGTACAGTATTGACTAGCCTGGATCAGAGACACTTACAAGCTGCCATATCAATGAGCAACTCAATCTATCAGCAAGAAGATAAACCAATAAAAATGTCTATCAGCATTTTAGCAGCCTGAAAACACTATACTTTATATTCAGCTACTTCTTCACAGCTTTCTGAGTGTTGCTCCTTGGTGACTTCCCAGATATAGAACAGTGAAAAAATTGTTCTTGTTTTGATACGTATTTATACATATGCATATGCATATATGGCTTCTCAAAATATCATCAGGCAAAAGTGGTAAAGAAATTGGCCAGACACCGAAATGTGTAGGATCACACCTATTAAAATCGGAAAAACATCTGCAATTGGTAGATAATGCAACAATGTTTTGCAAGAAAAATGGGAAAACATTTCTGGTATCATTGTTCCTGGATAGAAAGCAATTTTTCTAAGAATAATGATGTTCTTGTAAATTTGATGGATTCCATTACAAAAATTTCAAGGAAGGGACAAATGAACAAAGGAAAGAGTAGGCAGCAATACACACACATATACATAGATATTAAATACAGCCACGTCTACAATCTTAGTTACTATTTGATGAAGAAAATTACACACATCTTTCTATGGATAGAGATAGATGCAAGGATAGATAGATAAAATAATGAGTAAATACACAGATAAATAATTTAACTTATCGAAATATATGAATAGATAAAAATAGCATTACACTTTTATTTTTAAGTAAAGATTGTAAATATAAGGTTACTTAACCATAATGGAATATGTAGGCATTAATGTGGAAGTAAATTTATTTTTGAACTTCAGACAAATTTTCACCAAAAGAGCTAGAGTGCTGTATCAATTAAAGATAATTGATTTTCTACATTTTAAGCTCTCTGAAACCAGAATGTCTCTTAAAGTCAAGGGCATTTTAATGTGCCATAGTTTCTGTGTAGCTTTTATTTTTCTTTCTTGTTGGTACACAAACTAATGGTGCATGTTATGCTTCACCATTTCTTAGTTTTAATGAAGTGCAGTTATTACTTAGGATTACAGTTAAGAAAAACTGATTACAAAAAATATCAAGAGACTAGAAATTTTTTACTTTAATTTTAGGAACTATTTAATGACCACCCCTACTATGATAAATGTAGAAATGTTTGAATTTACATTTCCTTTGACCTTTCCTTATTTAAACTCTAATTTATTTGTACCATTATACTATGTCATCATTTATAGCCTCTATAGTTTGATGTATAAAAATCCTTCATACAGCTATGCGGGTAGCTGAGCTTGTACTTCGGCTTGCCAGGCCTGGGCCAGGGGACCTGATCACCCCCTGGGGAGGGTAGTAGGTACGGGCGTGAGTGCCCTCTGCAGCTCCTCCGAGCCTGAGGAGCGAGGTCAAGGCAGCTCCCTTTTCCTCACCCAAAATGCCACTGGCAGGGGAGGCTTGCCGGAGGAAACCGTCTTTCTCCCAACTGCCCTTTCCCCACTACCTTATCTTACCCACTCACTCCCTGGTGCCAAGGCCACTCCTGCCACCGCCAGCGCGCATGCCCCGTGGCCAGAACAACCCCCGCCCGCTGCAACGGCTCCTGCGTCCTCTCAGAACCAATCCTAGCCCCTCTCCCTTCAATATTGCTATTTAAGGCTACTTCACCTCCTTTCCAGCCCTGCCCTTCTTACCAACCTATATAACCTGTAATCACCCCTGAATAAATCTCTTTGGCGCATACTCCTACTGGATGAAGAGGGTTTTTGTCCTTATCGCCGCCCTCCACACCTTGCACGCCTCTCGCCGAGGACCCTGGCCACGTCCTCCGCCTCGCCCTCGCCTCCGGGAAAGAGCCCCCGCCGCCGGTACCCTTTAAGCAGCCCCGAGAGCTGAGGGCTCGGCTACCGGCCGCCACTCCCCCTAGAAGCAGTAACCCCGACCGCAACTGGTGCCCCGTGTGAGGGACGTCTCCACACGACAGTTTGGCAGGTCGCCCGCTCGCCCGGACGCCTCTCCAGCTTCCCATTTCCTCGCCTGCAAGGTAAGGGCCGCCTCTCCCTCGCCGCTTCCGGAGCCGTGGGAGGTTCCTTGCTCCGAAGCCGCTCCTCCCTTCCCCCACGCTCTCTTCATCCAGTAGGAACTCCTCCCTTCCCCCACGCTCTCTTCGTCCTCTTGTATGCGCACTTCTATGACCCCCGTTCCTCCTAACGCTCTCCCTCTTCCCCTCCATTACTTTGCTGTAGTTCTTTGTATCTTTATTTCCTCATTTGGTGCCGTGTGCCTCTTTGCAACTGCCCCCCCTGACTACTCCCGTTACCAAAGGGCACTGCTTTCTGCTCTCGCCGTCTCCTTCGGCCTTGCAGCCACAGTTTATCTCATTCTCTCTGCTCGGTAAACAACTCCTCCTCCTCCTCCCTGCCAGCCGGGCCGGCCCGGCTCGGGAACAACTCCCCCTCCTCTCCCCTCAGCTATGGGTAATCGTATATCTACATGTCAGGCACCTCAAGTTCGTGCTCTAGCGGGTCTCCTAGACACGCATCGCTGTAAAGTGTCTGTCCGGCAGCTGCAGATATACTGGGATCTCCTGCTGCCCTTTAACCCATGGCTCACCACTTGCCATCTTTGGGACCCTGTTACTTATGATCGCCTTATTGATCGAGTCACTAACGCCATGGAACATGAGAGCAAGCGTTTCCCTCCCGGCTTGCTCCCCACCTTAATAACCATCCGCTCCTGCCTTCAAGGCTCCCTCCCCCCTGATCGAGGCCCCGTTAAATCCAAGGAGGCACTATCAACCCAGCCAACAGACTCAGATAGCGATACTAATTCAAATCATGACTCGGACACGGAGTCCTTAGTCGAGCAGATTAACAACACGCTCGAGGTGACTCCCAAAAAGCAAAATAACACTGCGCCACGCCAAGATGGCGAACTTCCTCCTTCTTCTTCCATCGAGGGGAGGAAATGCTCTGGCGATGACATCAGCCCTAAGTTGGGCCGGAAACCGCATACGCTTTACCCCGCCCTTCCACAGGGCGGAGCTAGTCCACCATCTTATGCCTTGGACCCCACCCTTTCACAGGGCGGGGCTGGTCCGCCATCTTGTGTCTTAGCCACGCCCACCGCGCCGCCATCTTGCGACGCTTGGGGCCTCCCACTCCCGCCTCTCCCTTCGGCGAGCTCCCCCTCGGAGCCGCTACCGGCAGCTGCCGCCACTCCTTCCACCCTGCCAACTAACAACCCCTGGCTGCCTTCTGCACCTCAAGGCAATCCTTGGGGCAACGCTCCCCCTACCCCCACTCCCGCGCCAAGTCCTCTGCAAGCGTGTCCTCCTTTCTCTCGTGCTTTTCGCTGTTTTCCTCTTAACCTTGCCCCCACCCCACAGAGGCCGCATGACTGGTATCCCATTGACTTAGATACTATCAAGCGGCTTCGCAAGGCCGTCAAGGAGGACGGGTTAGGTAGCCCATATGCTTCCCAAATACTACAGGATCTCGCCATGAACTATTGCCTCCCCCAAGACTGGGCCTCGCTTGCCCGTTCAATTTTTAACCCCGGTCAGTTTGTTGACTGGCGTGCTCACTTCCAGGCAGAAGCAGCTAAGCAAAGTGAGCAAGATGCAGCCATTGGAGTCTATCATCCCCCCGAAGCCTATTTGGGCACTAGAGCGTTTCTAAATGCGTCTGCTTATATTAATGCACCTGCCACCTTTTGGCCTATCCTTTGGGGAATTGCCTTGCGAGCTTTTGCCAGCTGTTCTGCCTGTCGGCCTAATAAATTCACCAAGCTCTTCCAGGAGCCGAGTAAGCCTTTCGCCACCTTTGTCTCCAGAGTCGAAGAAACCTGCGCCAGGAAGGTAAGTGACCCCCAGGCCCAATATTACATGTGCCCATCCTCAAATCCTGGAAAATCGTACTGCAATTCCCCCAACGAGTACTACTGTGCATACTGGGGGTGTGAAACGTTAGCCACTAATTGGAAGCCTCCTGTTCCTAATCATTACCTTTCCTTAAAGTGGGCCCCTACAGGGTGCAAACTCCCTACTGTTAACTGGCTCGGCCAAGAAAGTAAGGGATCCTGCACACATCTTAATCTTACAGTGCAGCTCCCCACTAATCCCTCCTGGTTACTCGGTCAAACTTGAGGCTTCAGAATCTATAAAAAAGGAACCGACCGAGGATCACTTATTCTAATAAAAAAAGAGGCTGTAAACCAACCAGGCCAAAATACTGCTTTAAAAACACCCTCTGGCATAGGTCCCAACCAAGTCATTAACCCCCTTTTTCCACAGCTCTCCAGCCGCACCTTAGTTCCAACTAAACGCACTTCAACTACATCTCAAACCCCACCACCCCAGCTTCCTCTGCCCCCTTCTCGTTATTCCTCTCCCCTCCTCAGCCTCATCCAAGCCGCCTTTGCCTCAGTGAACTCCTCCAACCCCAATTTTACCTCCTCCTGCTGGCTCTGCCTCTCCACCTCTTCCTCACTGTACGAGCCCGTTGCCTCCAACCTCTCCTTTTCAGAAAGCACAGAAGACAGCCCCTTGGAATGCAGTTGGAATACCTCTGCCGTCCCCCTGACCTTTCATTCAGTCTCCTATACGGGAAAGTGCGTCCGCCCTCGCTCCAATAACTCTCCCGACCTCACTGCCTGTGCCAGCTACTCATCTCCCAGTAGCTCGGCAAAATTTCTCATTCCTCATAACTCCTCCCAATGGCTCTGCTCCTCTACAGGACTTACCCCCTGTCTCAGCACGAATATCATCAGCGAATATAAAGAAACTTGCCTCCTAATTGTCCTTATCCCTAGGGTCTTATATCATAGCGAAGAAGACTTCTTCCTCCGTCTGGAAAGAACTGCAGCTCCTGCCCTTCTGCAAAAGCGAGAGCCCATCACCGTCCTTACAATTGCCTCCCTCCTAGGTCTTGCCGGCGCTGGCACCGGAATCGCTGCGTTAGCCAGTCAAGGCTCCGCCCTAACTCACCTCAGGGCGGCTGTTGACGAGGACATTCGTCACTTACAAAACGCTATTTACCATCTAAAAAATTCTGTCAATTCCCTCTCTGAGGTCGTGCTCCAAAACCGCCGAGGTCTTGACCTTCTCCTCCTCAAAGAAGGAGGCCTCTGCGCCGCCCTAGGAGAAGAGTGCTATGTATATGCCAATTCCACAGGTCTCGTCGAGGACAGCCTGAAAAGGGTCCGAGAGGGACTGGAAAAGCGTAAAAGAGATCGTGAAGCCACCAGTTATTGGTCCAGTTTTTTCACTCCCATCCTCCCATACATCCTTCCTTTTCTTGGCCCCCTATTAATAATTATTCTAGCTCTCATCTTAGGACCCTGCATCATCCGCAAAATTGTCCAGCTTGTAAGAAAACAAACAGATGCCATTTTTTCCTCGTTCGTGCAAATCCAGTATCAGCGACTCGCCACCTCTGACGCCCCCCACTCCAAGATGACAACCAACCCTCCGCGACCTCAACGCCACCGGTCAACCCGCCGACCGCGAGGCCCTTCTCAATCACCTGAACATCGCTCTCGCCTCGAGTTCCAGCTTCTCTGAACCCCTGAACTTTAAACCCCTGAACTTTAAACCCCTCACCTTCGCCCAGCCCGCTGCAGCGAAGCCCTTGTCAAGCGCCCGGGCACCACACCAACACTAAGCTCCAGCCTCGTTGAGCCACCGTCAACCCCTTTTTCCCTTCCCTTACCTCCCCCTTCCCTCACCCTTAGTGGGCCTCTCCGGTAAAGCCTCTTCCTCTAATTAGAAAAGAAAGGGGAATTGCGGGTAGCTGAGCTTGTACCTCGGCTTGCCAGGCCTGGGCCAGGGGACCTGATCACCCCCTGGGGAGGGTAGTAGGTACGGGCGTGAGTGCCCTCTGCAGCCCCCCCGAGCCTGAGGAGCGAGGTCAAGGCAGCTCCCTTTTCCTCACCCAAAATGCCACTGGCAGGGGAGGCTTGCCGGAGGAAACCGCCTTTCTCCCAACTGCCCTTTCCCCACTACCTTATCTTACCCACTCACTCCCTGGTGCCAAGGCCACTCCTGCCACCGCCAGCGCGCATGCCCCGTGGCCAGAACAACCCCCGCCCGCTGCAACGGCTCCTGCGTCCTCTCAGAACCAATCCTAGCCCCTCTCCCTTCAATATTGCCATTTAAGGCTACTTCACCTCCTTTCCAGCCCTGCCCTTCTTACCAACCTATATAACCTGTAATCACCCCTGAATAAATCTCTTTGGCGCATACTCCTACTGGATGAAGAGTGTTTTTGTCCTTATCGCCGCCCTCCATACCTTGCACGCCTCTCGCCGAGGACCTTGGCCACGTCCTCCGCCTCGCCCTCGCCTCCGGGAAAGAGCCCCCGCCGCCGGTACCCTTTAAGCAGCCCCGAGAGCTGAGGGCTCGGCTACCGGCCGCCACTCCCCCTAGAAGCAGTAACCCCGACCGCACAGCTACTTAGCTTTAGTTCTATATATATGTGTATGTGTGTGTGTGTGTATATATATATATACATATATATGGATTTAATGATTTTTATCCGTCATTTTATTATTATATCTCTATGTTTTATGTTTATCACCCAGTTCCTCTAAAATCTAGTAAAATTGAGAGAAAATATCTTTTAACTTTATATTTGAAACATAATTAGGATGAATATAAACTCTTTCGACATATTTTCCAAAAGAATCTGTAGATGGTTTTCCACTGTCATTTCGTGTTATTTTAGAGAAATCTGAGGACATACTAATATTTCCTTCAATGTTTGCATTCCTTACAATCTCTTTTTGTTTGTAGATTACAGAGTCCTCACTTTCCTTCCCTCATCCTCTCACCCATGCCTGCTGCCATATAATCTGACCTTTGGTTTGCAGATTCCGATATGTCTTTACTTCAGCAGAGTTTCCTTCCATCCCAGGTTTGAATATTTACTGGTTCCATTTTTTTTATGTTTGGATGCTCAGTATCACAATTGGATCTCTTTTGTCTCATGTCTATAGCCATCATGTTTTCCACAATTGCTTCATATTCTCATGTTTTTTTTCTACGTAAATAGCATTTGATTTCTTTTGCTATCATTTTTCTGACTCTGTCATCTGCCATGATTATGCTATTGTTATTTCTAAAGTGCTTTCACTCTGTGATGGTTTTATTATTCCCTTCCCTTTGTTGCCAGAGGTCAGTGCTCAATTTTTATCTCCTTCGGTTGTCCTATGATAATATTTTTAAGCTCAAATCTATCATCTGATCTCTTTTTGTTTCAAGAATAAATGTACTGTTTGTCATTTCACTGAACTATGGAACAAAAGTTCTCTGAAGTGCTTCTGCATCTCTTTGTACAGACCTCCTCTTGGGCAATGTTTTTGTCTAACTTTTGCTGAAAATGCTTTCCTTGCATTTTGCTTTCCTTGGTTTTTATTTTATTAGAGCATCTTTGCAAAAGTATTTGATATTCTTTTTCTGATCCATGTTAAACTTGGGAATGAAGAACAATGTGGGGGAGGTGAACATAGCATTCTATCAATTTAAATTCTACTTTGCAGCCCTGAAAATCCCTTCCAAAGGAATTTCCTTTAGCTTAGGTTTCTTACCTTTAATTTGGCATATTTAAGAATTCTGTTGCTTACTTCAAAATCCATAAGTCACAGGTTCTTTCTATTGCAATATGTTGCTCTCTCCACCTTTCAAAAGTCTCTCATCTACCAGTTTCCATAGACTTGGATGGAAAATTTTCCATAAGGGAAACAAGGGTCAGTCTGAATCTCTTAATTGTCAATTGGTCTTTCAAGTTCATGTCCTGAGTCTCCACTTGCACATGGTCCTAACATTGCATTGCTGGCTCCAGGATCCCAGGAGAGGACTTTTAGGACTGCTACACTTAATTTTAAGGAAGTATATTTCCACCTGAAGGGCTAAAGGTTATGAGACGTTCTCAGTGTCCTCTTTCATTTTCATCCAGATCCTACAGTATGTGGTATGTTTGCTTTGTAGATTGTATTTAAGATTTTTACCATTTCTAATATATTCCCACTGAAAATACCTTCTATGTTTGTCACCATTTTATTGGTTTTGGTAGGCTTTATGGGAGGGATGGGATTGATCTGCCTTTATTGCAGTAAAACTAACCATATGTCTTCCTTGCTGAAAATTATTTAAAGTATTATTTTTCTATTAAAACAAACATGGATGGGTGATGCTGTAGGTATAAAATACATGACTTTTTAAAAACACATCAGACTTCAAAAATTTCCATTTAGAGATACCTAATGTTTACTATATAAAATACTTCCTGGGGGACCATTTTACACACTCTTCTAGTCAGTGTGTATTCTGAAAAAATTTTAAGGAAGTGCTGAATTATCAAAATAAGATTCAAAAATGGACATTTCTGGAAAGAGTTCCAGCAGATTTTCCTATAGTGTTGATTTTCTTCACAGTTCATATTACTTTTCATCCCCTCCCAGAAAAGAACTTCCCTTGAATATTTTGTGTCCATGTCTTCGTGCAAACTGTTTCCTCCACCTGGAGTGACATCTCTTCCTCTTTACGTGGCTACTTGTATTACCTTGTGTTTTGGTTTCCTAAAGCCAACAAAATGCAATGTACCAGAAATGGGCTGGCTTTTACAAAGCGGGTTTTTTAGTTCATAAATTTACAGTTCTAAGACCATGAAAATGTCAAAATTAAGACATCAGGATGATACTGTCTCTGAAGAAAGGTCGCTGGCATCTGGGTTCCTCTGTCAGATAGCAAGGCACATGTCTGGTGTCTGCTGGTCATTCTCTCCTGGGTTTCATTGCTTTCAGCTGCTGGTTTCAGTGGCTTTCTCAGTTCATCCAGAGGCTTTTCTCATAGCTTCTCGGGGTGTTTTTCTCTCTGAGCGCTCTTGGCTTTTTTCTGTCATTTATCCTCATAAAGAACTCTAATAAAGGATTGAGATCCACTTTGAAAGGGGTGGGTCACATCTGAATTGAAACAAACTAACCAAAAGGTCCCACCCACAGTAGGTCTGTACCCACAAGAACAGATTAAAAGAACATGGCCTTTTCTGGGGTACATAGCAGCTTCAAACCTGCATACCTCAGGTTAAGTTTTTTTCTTCTATTGTGTATAAATTACTCTTATCCTGAAGTCCACAACTACAATTGGACTATAAAGTCTTTTAATACAGGATTATATCTTTATTGATATGCATGCAATTCCTAGCAATAAAATGGCACTTAAAAAGCTCCATATTGCAATTGTTTAGATATTGAATAAATGAGTAAATGGATGGACAGAAGAATTCTTAGATTTCTGTTTGTGATTGACTCTGTGATGCAATCCCAGGTCCCCCTTTAGGAATGATGGACTTAGCTATTGGAGTTGCTGCCGGAATATAGCTCCTAACTGCCAGTGATCTTTCAGGGTTGCCTCAACTGAAAAAAAGCTGCCATCCCCAAGGTCACATTTAATTCCAAGAGCAGCCTGCATCCAATGACTAATCAAAACAAGAACATCAGTGATCTACTGTACAATATCAAGAGGTCTAACATGTGCAACTGGAGTCCCAGAAATAGAGGAGAGAGATGGGTGACAGAAAGAATGTTTGCAGGAATTTTGGCTGAAATTTTCCAAATTTGATAACTATAAAACTACAAATATAAGGAATCAGTGAACTTAAAACAACATAAACATACCTCCCTACACCACCAAAAAGGAGGGGGGAGAGTAGCCTTAAGGCACTTCATAATTAAATGCTAGTGAAGAAGTGAGAAAACCTTCAAATCAACCAAAGGAAAACCAGACATATTTACAGTGACTTCTTACCATAAAATATACAAGCCAGAAGAAAATATACCATATCTTTAAAGTGCTAGGAAAAAAGAATCATCCTAGAATTATATATACAGAGAAAATCTTCAATAATTTAGGCAAACTGGAAACATTTTTGGACAAACAAAAATTCTGAGAATTAATTGCCAATGGATTTACTGTACTAGAATAGTCAAATAAAATTTTTCAAGTATAATAAAAATGTACCAAATGGAAATCGTATCTACATAAAGGAATGAAGAGTCCCAGAAAAAATAAATGTGTGGGAAATTATATTTTTTCTCATTTGTAAGTTCTTTAAACCAAAATTACTTTTTAAACTTCAAATAAAGGACAAATCATTTCATCTTGCAAGTCCTACCACACAGAAGGGAAAGCTAGATGTACCAGAGGTGGGAAAATATGTTGTATGATGTTTATTCACAGCCCTAATGGGGGAGTCACAGCACAGCCCCCTAGGTTTCTGGAGCAGTAGCTCTACCATATACAGTAGATTATAATATGCATTTGGAAAACTGTTCTGGGCTTGCTACTAAGGCCTGGTTGAAATGAAGCACTTGATCATGGGACACCAAGTGACCAAACAGCCAGAACTGCTCATCATGAACTGGCATCTGTTAGACCCACCAAGTCGCAAGGTTGTATGGATGGAGCAACAATCCAGTGTAAATCAAAATTTTATACCCATGATTGAACATAAGTGGGACTGGAAGGCACAATCAAACAACACAATCATTTGCCAAGATTTTGAGCTCCTTGTGTCCTCTGAGGAACAGGCAAGCAGAGAAGACACTATCGTGGCAAGTGTGATTGATTCTGATCATCAGGAGGAAATATTGCTGCTATAACACAATGGGGACAAGAAGGAATATGTTTTGTGACAGGAGATCCACTTGGGTAACTCTCATTCCTCTCTTAACCAATATTGGTGGTGATGGGGTAAATGAAACAAGCTTGACATAAGAAAGCCTGATGACTAGGCACTCAGACTCCAAGAGATGATGATCTGGTCATACCATACCATGTAAGCCACCATGTCCAGAGGAGGTATTATCTGAGGGTGAGAGAAATCTAGAATGGATAGGAAAATAAGGAGACAACAAGGAGCCAGGACTGGCTTTATGGGCATTTGACCTGTGCAATCCACAGGGCTCGCACTTAGAAGGTCCTTGCTTGGTTTAATGCCTTCTTGAAATTCTTAAATTTTTAAACAAGGGAAACTGCATTTTCATTTTGAACCCACAAATAATGTCCCCAATCCTGTGAGAAGCGGTTGAAGCTCTGAGATCCTCTAAAGGATTAATCACTGTCCTACTAACTTCATATGTCCTCTCAGGTAGAGAAGGTGCAGGAATCCTAGGAAAGCTGCTCCAGTAACTATACAGAAAAAGTGGATCCACATAATGCAGGGAGTGGCAAGTGGGGAAGGCTAGGGTGCATCACCCAAGAACCCCCTTCAGGAATGGAGGACCATTTCTCCACCTACTGTGATTGCCACTGGCACACATCCATTAAAAATTTTCTTCTTCGGCTGTAGAAACACTCAAGGTAACACCTACCTCCAGGGGAAGTACTCACCAAGAACTGCCCAATGCTGGGTCATGAAAGCCTGAGTCCCTTATCCCAAATTAGGAAAACAGCAAAGGGTCATCCTGGCACCAGAGTTCACTGTAAGGTAGGGTCACCTGAGCGTTCATTGGGACTGTACCCTTGATGAGGTTTGCAACAATCTCTTCCATTTTTCTTTCATTCTCTTTTTACTGGTGTCTATCCAAAATCCCAACTTGAACACTTCCTCTGTCACTTTTAAACAGGGAATATTACAACACTAAAATTTTGGAGTAATTAGTTGAAACGGCTAAGGTCTGAGGGTTATTAATTCTAGGTTTGGCACTTGATGTATAATCTTGGGCAAATGGGCAAGTTATTCAGTGTGCTGACCAAACATTTTCTCATCTTTAAGGAGGGTAAATTGATTTCTTACTCTCACAAGGCTGCTGTGAGGATTAATTGAGATATTGTAGAGAAAATCATTTTCTGGCATGTAGTAGGAACTAAAAATTTTTAGTGATCACTTTTCTATACTCTGAGAGGTGATCCTGTCTAGCATTAAAAAGCAGGACTCTGGAGTGGCACTTCTACTTATTTTCATGACTTTGGGCAAGCAAGTAAACACACTTCTTTGCCTCAGTTTCCCCATATGTAATATGGACATCACAATAGTCCCTTCATAGGGCTCAAGGGGAACAAAGGAGCTAACATGGGAGATGCTCAGAGCCACACTTGGTCCACAGTAACCAAGAGGAAGCAAGTGGAAAATCTCAAGTTGACTTTTCTTTTATGAATTTCAGTGCTCACAACTCCAAACGAAACAAACATAAGGAAGGTTACCTGAGTTAAAATACAAATCTTATGTATACTACTAATAATTATTTTTAAGTATAAATCAAAGCCAGTTGAAAAGACAACTCTCGAGTCAGGATATGAAAAGGGATATTACTTCAAAGATGTTACTGTACTGCTCTAAAATAAATGCCCCTTGTTTTCTAAAAATCCTTGTGATATGCAGTTTCATACCCTGATTTGAGATATGAATGTAAAAACCTGTACAAAGAGTGCAATTAGTCATTCAGTCATCATTTTGAGGCCTTTAATCACTCAATTAATATTTGTTAGGAATGCTAACAATGTCAAAATGCATTTTATAATATTCATAAAAAAAACAAAATTATTGACCATAATTTTTCTGCTTGTTTTGTGGTCTCTATTCTAATTTCTTGCTAGAAATAAGATGATGAAACCAAAACATACTGAAATAATGTTTGATTTGGTATTCACTGATTAAGTTCATATTTGAACATTTCCTCCAAATTCACCTCATGACAATCCTAAATGATGCAACTGACTAGGATCTACCTTTCACAAAATGTGTTGATTGGCTTCACTAAAAGTTCAAGTCTATTGAACTTTGATTATTGAATATTGTTCTCCAATATTTCTAAGGTGGAAACACATTGCTTTCTCATACAAGAAACTAAGGCTAACATAAAAGCAGCAGTAAACTTTCCAAATTTTTTGATTGTGCAGTATCTTTTGTAATGGTAAAAAAAAAGGAAATTGTCTAAAATTTACATATTTAAAAATTAGTCAAATAAGTTATTATAAAGAATTTAAACACAAGGCAGGAGAACTGCAGTTGCGGCTCTTATTGAAACCTCAGACAGCTGATCCAAACTCCAAATATAGATAGACTGAAACCAGACACCGGAAAATCCAGGAGAAGTCAGCCCAGTGGAGAGGAGATAGGGCTAGCAAAAACAGCAAGGAAAACCCAAAAATAAAAGCAGAGACTCTTTGGAGTTCTGGTGAACATAGAACGGGAAAGGGCAGGGCTCAGGCTGAGTCAAGCCCATATGCAAATCCAAAAGGTAAGTTTCCTTATCTGAAGAGCCAGTTTCTCTGCTTTCTTGATTGTTCCTTAATGGCCCTAATTTCCTTGTCTCTTAGTATTTCAATAGCCCATTAGATCTGCAAGGAGGGCCATTTTTTTCCTTTTTTTTTTTATCTTTTTATCTTTTTCTAAAACAGTTACTCTAAGAAGCCCATTACAGAAAGCCTCAAAGACTTGCAATTTGGGACCAGACAAGAGCAGAGCTAAGACAGCTCTGAGACACAAGGCAATAAGTCCAGTCAGTGAGATAATTCACTAAACAGCACAACTTCCCAAGAAAAGGGGGTCATCCCATTATAGCCATCTTCCTGGTGGTCAGGGAACGCTCCTGCCTGGCGCCAGCACCACAGCCCAGAGCTGCCGTAAACAACCCAGTGTGATGGGAAGTGCTTTCAACAACACACACACACACCACAATATCAGGCATGGACAATAGCCTTTCCTGAACCCTCAGCTAATTGTCCTAGAGTTGGGAAGGCAGAGCTGTGTGAAAAGGGAGAAATTAACATGCCCCATTCAGCCATCCTTTCAGCAGACTGGGAACACCCCTACACAGCCCTGCAGCCCAGAACCTCCCTTGGGGGATGGTTCTCACCTGTGACTTAGCAGAGTCATCCCTCAGCAGAGGACCTAGGAGTGCATGGCTTGGAAGAGGGACCCACTTGCAAGTCCCAGGGAAATATACACCAATACCAAGGACTTGTGGGTCAGTGGCAGAGACAAACTGTGGCAAGACTGAACTGAAGGATTAGACTATTGCAACAGCTTTAAATCTCCAGGAACATCTGGGAGATTTGATTATTAAAGCTGCCCCCCCCTCCCTAACTGCTCAGACACATGCCCCATATGCAGGACGGGCAACACCAACTACACATGCAAGCTTGGTGCACCAATTGGACCCCACAAGACTCACACCCCCACTCACCACAAAGACAAAGTGGGGGAGAACTAGCTTGAGGGGAATAGGTGGCTTACAAACGCCACCTGCTGGTTAAAGTATACTTCATGAAGCTGTAGATCTGACAAATTAGAGATAAGGGCTTGAATCAGTCTACATATCCTAAAAGAACCCTATTAAGTTAAGCAAATGCCAAGCGGCCAAAAATAACAGAGAATTTTAAAGCATATGAGAAAACCAGACAATGTGGATAACCCAAGCCCAAACACCCAAATCAAAAGATGAGAGGAGACACAGTACTTGGAGCAATTAATCAAAGAACTAAAGATGAACAATGAAAGCATGGCACAGGATATAAAGGACATGAAGAAGAGCAGGGCACAGGATATAAAGGACGTGAAGAAGAGCCTAGAAGAGCATAAAGAATAAATTGCAAGAGTAAACAAAAAAATAGACAATCTTATGGAAATAAAAGAAACTGTTGACAAAATTAAAAAGATTCTGGATACTCATAGTACAAGACTAGAGGAAGCCAAACAGCGAATCAGTGACCTGGAGGATGACAGAATGGAAAATGAAAGAACAAAAGTAAGAATGGGGAATAAAATTGAAAAAATTGAAATGGATCTCATGGATATGATAGATAATATAAAATGTCCAAACATAAGACTCACTGGTGTTCCAGAAGGGGAAGAGAAGGGTAAAGGCCTAGGAAGCATATTCAAAGAAATGGTTGGGGAAAACTACCCAAATCTTCTAAACGCCATAAATACACAAATCATAAATGCCCAGCAAACTCCAAATAGAATAAACCCAAAGAAGCCCACTCTGAGACATATTCTGATCACACTGTCAAATACAGAAGAGAAGGAGCAAGTTCTGAAAGCAGCAAGAGAAAAGCAATTCACCACATACAAAAGAAACAGCATAACTACACAGTAGCCACCATGGATGTGAGAAGGAAGTGGCATGACATATTTAAAATTCTGAGATAGAAAAATTGCCAACCAAGTATTCTTTATCCAGCAAAGCTCTCCTTCAAATTTGAGGGAGAGCTTAAATTTTTCACAAACAAAGCTGAGAGAATTTGCTAACAAGAAACTTGCCCTACTTGAGATACCAAAGGGAGCCCTACCAACAGAGAAACAATGAAAGAAGAGCCAGAGATGGAGAAAGTTTCAGTAGTAAAGAGATTCAGTATGGGTACATTGAAGGACATTAAGAGAGAGAGAGAAAAAATATACCTGACAAACATAAACCAAAGTAAAAGATGGCTGATTTAAGAAATGCCTTCACAGTAATAACGTTGAGTGTAAATGGATTAAACTCCCCAATCAAAAGATATAGATTGGCAGAATGGATCAAAAAAAAAAAATTAACCATCAATATGTTGCATACAAGAGACTCATCTTAGGCACAGGGACACAAAGAAATTGAAAGTGAAAGGATGGAAAAATATTTCATGCAAGCTACAGCCAAAAGAAAGCAGGAGTAGCAATATTAATCTCAGATAAAATAGACTTTAAATGCAAGGATGTTATGAGAGGCAAAGAAGGCCACTACATACTAATAAAAGGGACAATTCAACAAGAAGAAATAACAATCACAAATGTTTATGCACCCAATCAAGGTGCCACAAAATACATGAGAGAAACACTGGCAAAACTAAAGGAAGCAATTGATGTTTCCACAATAATTGTGGGAGACTTCAACACATCACTCTCTCCTATAGATAGATCAACCAGACAGAAGACCAATATGGAAAATGAAAACCTAAGCAATCTGATAAATGAATTGTATTTAACAGGCATATATAGAACATTACATCCAAAATCACAAGGATACACATTCTTCTCTAGTGCTCATGAAACTTTCTCCAGAATAGATCATATGCTGGGACACAAAACAAGCCTCAATAAATTTAAAAAAATTGAAATTATTCAAAGCACATTCTCTGACCACAGTGGAATACAATTAGAAGTCAATAACCATCAGAGGCTTAGAAAATTCACAAACACCTGGAGGTTAAACAACATGCTCCTAGAAAATCAGTAGATTAAAGAAGAAATAACAAGATAAGTTGTTAAATATATAGAGACAAATGAAAATGAGAACACAAAATACCAAAACCTATGGGATGCAGCAAAAGCAGTACTGAGGGGGAAATTTTTAGCAAGAAATGCACACATTAGAAAGGAAGAAAGAGCCAAAATCAAAGAACTAATGGGTCAACTGAAAAGGCTAGAAAATGAACAGCAAACCAATCCTAAACCAAGTACAAGAAAAGAAATAACAAGGATTAAAGCAGAAATAAATGACATAGAGAACAAAAAAACAATAGGGAGGATAAATAACACCAAAAGTTGGTTCTTTGAGAAGATCAACAAGATTGACAAGCCTCTAGCTAGACTGACAAAATCAAAAAGAGAGAAGACCCCTATAAACAAAATAATGAATGAGAAAGGTGACATTACTGCAGATCCCGAGGAAATTAAAAAATGATAAGAGGATACTATGAACAACTGCATCCCAACAAACTGGATAATGTAGAGGAAATGGACAATTTCCTGGAAACATATGAACAACCTAGACTGACCAGAGAAGAAATAGAAGACCTCAACCAACCAATCACAAGCAAAGAGATCCAATCAGTAATCAAAAAGCTTCCCACAAATAAATGCCCAGGGCCAGATGGCTTCACAGGCGAATTCTACCAAACTTTCCAGAAAGAACTGACACCAATCTTACTTAAGCTCTTTCAAAACATCGAAGAAAATGGAACACTACCTAACTCATTTTATGAAGCTAACTTCAATATAATACCAAAACCAGGTAAAGATGCTACAAAAAAGGAAAACTACAGGTCTATCTCCCTAATGAATACAGACCCAAAATTCTCAACAAGATACTTGCAAATCGAATCCAAAGACACATTAAAAAAATCATACACCATGACCAAGAGGGGTTCATTCCAGGCATGCAAGGATGGTTCAACATAAGAAAATCAATCAATGTATTACAACACGTTAACAAATCAAAAGAGAAAAATCAAATGATCATCTCAATAGATGCTGAAAAAGCATTCGACAAAATCCAACATCCCTTTTTGATAAAAACACTTCAAAAGGTAGGAATTAAAGGAAACTTCCTTGATATGATAAAGAGCATATATGAAAAACCCACAGCCAGCATAGTACTCAATGGTGAGAGACTGAAAGCCTTCCCTCTAAGATCAGGAACAAGACAAGGATGCCCGCTATCACCACTGTTATTCAGCATTGTGCTAGAAATGCTAGGCAGGGCAATCTCACAAGACAAAGGAATAAAAGGCATCCAAATTGGAAAGGAAGAAGTAAAACTATCATTGTTTGCAGGTGGTATGATCTTATATCTGGAAAACCCTGAGAGATCGACAATACAGCTACTAGAGGTAATAAACAAATTTAGCAAAGTAGTGGGATACAAGATTAATGCACATAAGTCAGTAATGTTTCTATATGATAGAAATGAACAAATTGAAGAGACACTCAAGAAAAAGATGCCATTTTCAATAGCAACTAAAAAAATCAAGTACCTAGGAATAAACTTAACCAAAGATGTAAAAGACCTATACAAAGAAAACTACATAACTCTACTAAAAGAAATAGAAGGGACTTAAAAGATAGGAATATATTCCATGTTTGTGGATAGGAAGGTGAAATGTCATTAAGATGTCAATTCTACCCAAACTCATCTACAGATTCAATGCAATCCCAATCAAAATTCCAACAACCTACCTTGCAGACTTGGAAAAGCTAGTAATCAAATTTATTTGGAAAGGGAAGATGCCTCGAATTGCTAAAGACTCTCTAAAAAAGAAAAATGAATTGGGAAGACTTACACTCCCTGACTTTGAAGCTTATTATAAAGCCACAGTTGTCAAAACAGCATGGTACTGGCACGAAGATAGACATATTGCTCAATGGAATAGAACTGAGAATTCAGAGATAGATCCCCAGATCTACGGCCGACTGATCTTTCATAAGGCCCTCAAAGCCACTGAACTGGGACATTACAGTCTTTTCAACAAATGGGGCAGGGAGAGTTGGATATCCATGTCCAAAAGAATGAAAGAGGACCCCTACCTCACGCCCTGCACAAAAAATTAACCAAAGTGGATCAAAGATCTCAATATAAAAGACAGTACCATAAAACTCCTAGAAGATAATGTAGGGAAACATCTTCAAGACCTTGTATTAGGCAGCCACTTCCTAGACTTTACACCCAAAGCACAAGCAACAAAAGAAAAAATAGATAAATGGGAACTCCTCAAGCTTAGAAGTTTCTGTACCTCAAAGGAATTTGTCAAAAAGGTGAAGAGGCAGCAAACTTAATGGGAAAAAAAATTTTGGAAACCATGTATCTGACAGAAGACTGATATCTTGCATATATAAAGAAATCCTACAACTCAATGATAATAATACAGACAGCCCAATTATAAAATGGGCAAAAGATGTGAAAAGACAGTTCTCTGAAGAGGAAATACAAATGGCCAAGAAACACATGAAAAAAAAATGTTTAGCTTCACTAGCTATTAGAGAGATGCAAATTAAGACCACAGTGAGATACCATCTGACACCAATTAGAATGGCTGCCATTAAACAAACAGGAAACTACAAATGCTGGAGAGAATGTGGAGAAATTGGAATTCTTATTCATTGTTGGTGGGACTGTATAATGGTTCAGCCACTCTGGAAGTCAGTCTGGCAGTTCCTTAGAAAACTAGATATAGATTTACCCTTTGATCCAGCGATAGCACTTCTTGGTATATACCTGGAAGATCTGAAAGCAGTGACACAAACAGATGCAAAAATTTTCATTAAAAATGAGACATGGATGAAACTTGAAGACATAATGCTGAGCAAAATAAGGCACAAAAGGAGAAATGTTATATGCTACCACTAATGTGAACATTGAAAAATGTAAAACAAATGGTTTATAATGTAGAATATAGGGGAACTAGTAATAGAGAGCAATTAAGGAAGGGTGAATGATAACCCAATAAGAATAGATAAGATCTTGGGTAAATTTAATGTTCTGGGAATGGCCAGGAATGACTACGGTCTGTTAATTTCTGATGGGTATGGTAGGAACAAGTTCACAGAAATGTTGCTACATTAGGTTATTTTCTTGGGGTAGAGTAGGAACATGTTGGAAGTAAAGTTGTTATCTTAGGTTAGTTTTCTTTTTCTTACTCCCTTGTTATGGTTTGTTTGAAATGGTTTTTTTTTTAATTGTAATTTTTTTTAATTTTTTTTATATAGTTGATTTAAAAAAAAAGTTAATTAAAAAAATGAAAAAAAATACGCAAAGCCCCCTTGAGGAGCTGGTGGAGAATGCAGGGGTATTGGGCTTTCTCATCTCGATGGTTGCTGATGTGCTCACAGACATAGGATACTGGTGGTTTGATGGGCTGAGCCCTCTACCACAGGACTTGACCTTGGGAAGACTGTTGCTGCACAGGAGAGATTAGGCCTCCCTATAATTGTGCCTAAGAGCCTGATATCATTAGAACCCTTTTTAGGTTCTAATGAATTGGAGTAGCTAGCAGTAAATACCTGAAACTATCAAATTACAACCCAACCCATGAATCTTGAAGACAATTGTATAAAAATGTAGCTTAATGAGGGGTGACAATATGATTGGGGAAGCCATGTGGACCACACTCCCCTTTGTTTAGTTTATGGATGGATGAGTAGAAAAATGGGGGAAGGAAAAAAACAAAACAAAACAAAACAAAACAAAGGCACACAGTGTTCTTTTTTACTTTAATTGCTCTTTTTCACTTTAATTTTTATTCTTAGTATTTTTGTGTGTGTGGTAATGAAAATGTCAAAAATTAATTTAGATGATGAATGCACAACTATATAACGGTACTGCAAACAATTGAATGTATGCTTTTTTTTGTATGACTGCATGGTATGTGTATATATCGCAATAAAATGAATAAAAAAGTAAATTAGTCAAATAAATTATTATAAAGAATTTAAACACAAAGAAAATGTTCAGTCATATTTCTAAGAGTTGCATCTATTAATAAGTAAACATTAATCAGTTGAAGAAAAACAGTTTGAAGTAAATATTAATTTACACTCTGGCACATTAATTACTCTTTGGAAAGAAGAGTGGGATTTTAAATATCATTTTGATTGGTGTAGCCCAGTTCCTCCAGGGATAGATGACTTACTTTCTCTGATGTTACTTGGCAACAGTGAATTAATAGTTTTCAAATATCTCATTCTAAAAATCTCCAGGAGGTATACAAGGCCAATGAGTCAATACTGTTACCTTTTTCCATTTCAAACCATTAGGAAGCAATTCAGACATTCAGTGTATTCATGGACAATTTTATCAAAATCATTTGTGATGAGTGTTAAGGGATTCAGTACGGATGTTGGTGCTTTATTATCACCAGAGAGCAAGAAAGTCTAAAACCAATGGCATCATTAGCTCACCCATTGGAAGGATTGGGGAAAGGATAGAGTCAGGTGGACTCAGAGAAAGGAGAAAAGGATAAACAAATCCTTGCTCTACAAGTAATTTTTAGTGTAATGCTAATTTATTAATTATAGGCCTACAGGATTAAACATTCCAAGAGTCCCTATTTTCCACATGTTAAATGTCAGTTCACCATTTCCTCACCGATTTACTCATCCTTCTAATAACAGCTTACTTTAACCTGTTTAATTTCCCCAGAGACCTCATGTTTCCACCAAAGGCAGGAGATCTTGTTAGTTCACTGAGATACACAGTGAAGTTGGGAACCAAAAGAATTTGCTTGCAGGTGGAATGAAAGACTTCCTTAGCTTATCAGCTGAGGAAAAATAAACTACCAGTCTGCCTGGTAGCACAAAGATGATGTGGCCTTTCTTGTAGCCCCTGCTTGGAAGCTACTCAGCAGGACCCACTCACAGGGGCAAGGAGAGTCTGCGTGTGGCTGGCTGCTGTCCAGGGTTGTGGTCCTGAAAGGGAAGTGTGCATGCACAAGCTCAGAAGCCCCAGACAGGCAAAGGACATGGGGTAGACCTGCCACACATCCCTTTCCTCAAAATTAGAGAAGGTGACTCTTGAGGGACAGGATGAAGACTGACATTTTAATTTCATTAGAAATTTAAATATAAACCTGAATTGGGGAGTGGAGAACAAAAGAGTGAGAGGCTGAATGAGATGGTGAAATTTGAAATATTCAATCTGTAGCTAAAGAAATGTAACCTTATTGCTTTCAAGTTCACACTTTACATGAAACCAGGTATGTGCTCTAGGAAATCATCCACTTAAGAGAGAATAATTTATAACAGTCATGTCGCTATCAAAGACCTAAGACTGGTCTCCAGGTTATATGTAGAATATAGGTATTTAAAACCAGGAGGAAGATGGTTATTTAAAATAGACAAGAGCGTCTCTCATAAGTGATCTTATTTTCAGGTTGCTGCCCAAGTCAATTTTTAGAAGATAGATGAAAGAAAAAATAAAGTCATCCAAGTGGCCACAATGATTTCATATTCTAAAAAATGTATTTCAGAATTAAAAATACACATGGAAAACATAACTTGACCAAAGTAATTGAACAGACTCACTGAGAAGGAGGTAGAAGAGAATTCAAAGGAGATCTTTTACCATGTGTGCTGCAGCGTTTGCTGAATTGATAATTGTGTAATTGTCTTACATTACTCAAAAGTGACATAAACGGTATCCCTTTTCTCAAAGGGCAAGGGCATGAACTTTATGCACAACTTTGTGTATATTTAAGTTGAATTAATAGATTCAAATTATAAGGTCTTCCCTGGATTTTATATAATTTCAGAAAAAAAAAATGGTCAGGTATTTATTAGATTCCCTCTCTGCTGCTTCCAGAGCCAGTAATTAAAAAACATGAACTTGGAAATCTTCAATAAATATTTATTAAATGAATAAAAGAGAAAAAGAACTTTAGTCAAATACTACAGCCCAAATCATACAATGAAATGTTTTTGAATTCCATGAAGAATTTATAATATGAATTCATCATCGAATCACATTATTGAACACCCAGGTGTGCAAAGCAGTGTGTCAGCTGCTGCACAGAGCATAATGAAATCAGTTTGAAATCATTTCAGTGCTGTCCTACAAAGAAACATTATAATTTTAAGTAACAATTGCAGAAATAAAATTCTTATAGTGCATCCCATATATTCCTTAAAGCAGTAACACACATACTGTTGGGACTATAAAGACTTGCAACCCTTAACTAGATGCTTGTAAAATATATACACTTCTAGATGTGGTACCCAGGGAGAACTTGATTTTATAACCAATGGTCAAGTTGAATATAAAGCCAATCTTAGACTGTCTGTGGCAACTGCTACTTTCATTTCCTTATTTAAAGCTGAATCAGTACAGATGCTGAAAGCGTTTATTTAATTTTACTTGCACACACTTCCTGCTGCCCAACTGGCATCACCAGCAAATACGAAGCACTTAGTTACCTCTCCCAATAAAGAGAATCTGAAATACCAATTGTCCAATTGTATTTCAAACTGCTAAATCTATATGTATATATATGGCTGGAATTTGTCTTTTCTTGGGACATAAGGGCATTGCTGTTTATTATCAAAAGGAAAACAGAGAACAGAGAAGAGTCCAAATGAAGCATAAAAATGAAGGAAGGAGAACCTAAGATGGCAGCTAGGTGAGACAGGGCAAAAAAACACCTCCATGAAAAATACTAGATAAAAACCAGACAGTGATCCAGAACACCACTTCCAGAGTAGCACCAGCCAGACAAGGTCTGCTAAATCTACAGGGACCGTGCATTTGGTGAAACCAGGAGTCTGCATTCCTAAATGAGTGAGTGAGTCAGCTGAAAGTCCCTCAGACATGCTACAGTGTGGGGAAATGGTGGGTTGGCATTTGGAGATGGACTAGTTCTTTAAAAAAAAAAGAGCCCAGGAGCAACTGCAGATACAATGGGAGAGGGCTGGGCTAACACCTCGGTGTCTGGCGTGGAGGATACCCCTTCCTACACCCACTGCTTATTGTCTCGGGCCCAGGGGAGCAAAGGGGAGCCAAAAGGAGAAAAAAATGCATGACTTGCAGCCATCTCCCCGGTGGGCAGGGGCACTCCTGCCCGGGGCCAAACCCACTGCACAGAGCTGTGCCAAGAAACCCAGTGTGATGGGGAGTTTTTCCCACAGCACCGCACATGCACCACAATATCCACTGTGGACAGTGGCTTTTAATACACCCACAGCTGATTGTCCCAGAGCTGGGAGGGTGGAGCTGTAAGGAAAGGGGAAAGTTAACACATCCCATTCAACCATCTTTGAAGTGGGCTGGGAGTGCCCCTGCACGGCCCAGCATCCCAGGGCTTCCCTGGAGGCTGGCGCACACTTGTGATGTGACACGGCCCTCCCTCCCTCAGCAGAGGTCCTGGAAGAGCATAGCAGCAAAGGGGGAACCACTCGGAAATCCCAGGGAACCTACACCAATACCAAGGACTTTTGGGTCAGTGGTGGAGAACAGCCTTAAATCTCCGGGAACACCTGGGAGGTTTAATTATTAAAGCTACCCTTCCTCCCTAACTGCTCAGACACACGCCCCTCACTCAGGGTGGACAGCACCAACAACACACCCAAATTAAGTGCACCAGTTGGACCCCACAAGAATCAGATCCCCACACACCACAAAGACAAAGTTGGGGAGAACTGACTTGAGGGAAATAGGTGACTCACGGATGCCATCTGCTGGTTGGTTAGAGAAAGTGTACTCCACCAAGCTGCAATTCTGACAAATTAAAGATCAAGTAAAGCAAATGCGAAGAGGCCAAAAACAACAGAAAATCTTAATGCATATGATAAAACCAGATGACATGGAGAATTCAACTCCAAAAACACAAATCAAGATATCAGAAGACACAATGTACCTCGCACAATTAATCAAAGAACTACAGACAGGCAAAGAGAGCATGGCACAGGATATAAAGGACATAAAGAAGACCCTAGAAGAGCATAAAGAAGATATTGCAAGAGTAAATTAAAAAATAGAAGATCTTATGGAAATTAAAGAAACTGTAGGCCAAATTAAAAAGACTCTGGATACTCATAATACAAGATTAGAGGACGATGAACAACAACTCAGCCTCCTTGAGGACCACAGAACAGAAAATGAAAGAACAAAGGAAAGAATGGGGAAAAAATTGAAAAAATCAAAATGGATCTCAGGGAAAGGATAGATAAAATAAAACATCCAAATTTAAGACTCACTGGTGTCCCAGAAGGGGAAGAGAAGGGTAAAGGTCTAGAAAGAGTATTCAAAGAAATTGTTGGGGAAAACTTCCCAAACCTTCTACACAATATAAACACACAAAGCATAAATGCCCAGTGAACTCCAAATAGAATAAATCCAAATAAACCCACTCCAAGACATACTCTGATCAGACTGTCAAATACTGAAGAGAAGGAGCAACTTCTGAAAACAGCAAGAGAAAAGCAATTTACCACATACAAAGGAAACAACATAAGACTAATTAACGACTACTCAGCAGCCACCATGGAGGTGAGAAGGCAATGGCATGACATATTTAAAATTCTGAGAGAGAAAAATTTCCAACCAAGAATACTTTATCCAACAAAATTCTCCTTCAAATTTGAGGGAGAGCTTAAATTTTTCACAGACAAACAAATGCTGAGAGATTTTGCTGATAAAAGACTTGCCCTACTTCAGATACTAAAGGGAGTCCTACCGACAGAGAAACAAAGAAAGGAGAGAGAGATATATAGAATTTTAACAGACATATATAGAATATTACATCCCAGGTCACTGGGACACACATTCTCTAGTGGTCATGGATCTTTCTTCAGAATGGACTGTATGCTGGGACACAAAAACAAGCCTCAATAAAATAAAAAAAAATGAATTTGTTCAAAGCACATTCTCTGACCACAGTGGAATACAAATAGAAGTCAATAACCATCAGAGACTTGGAGAATTCACAAACACCTGGAGAATAAAAATGAGGGGGACATGAAAACATTCATGGATAATCAAAAGCTGAGGGACTTCATCACCAGTAATCAGTCCTATAAGAAATGCTAAAGGGAGTTGAGCAGGCTGAAAGGAAGAGACACTAAACAATTGACTGAAACCACATGAAGAAATAAAGATTTCCAGTAAAGATCACATAGTAAATATAATTACCAATACTACTGTATTTTTTACTTATAACTCCACTATTTACTTCCTACAGGTTCCAAAATACATAAACTGTAATGATTAATCAGTGGTTTTGGACTCAATGTAAAATATGTAATTTTTGACAAGAACTATATAAAGGTGGGGGAAAGAGGGAGTATAGGAACATAGTTTGTGTGTCATATTGAAATTAAGTTGGTATCAAAGAAAAACAAGATTTTTATAGATTTAAGACATTAAATTTAAGCCCCACGGTAAACACAAAGAAAGTATCAGAGACTATGACCATAGAGATGAAAAGTAGAGTAGGGGTTCTGAGAAGTGGGGGAAGGGGCAATGGGGAGTTAAGAAATGAGAGTAGGGTTTCTGTTTGGGGTGAAGGGAAACTTCTAGAAATGGATGGTGGGAAGGTGATACCATTGCAACATTCTAAATGTGATTAATCCCACTAAGGGAATGCTAGGGAGGGGGTAGAATGGGAAGATTCAGGCTATATTTATGTTTCCACAATTGAAAAAAAAAAAGACAGTCTAAATAGATGACAATTAAATTCCAAGGATGATCCTGGATGGGATCTGAGGGTGGAAGAGAGAAGGCTTAAAGGGACACAGATGGGACACAAGAAAAAAAAAGGAAATATAGAATGTAAGCTTTATATCAATGTTGAATTTCTTGAACTTCTTAGCTGCACTTAATGAGACTGCATAAAAGAATGTTCTTGTCCATGGGAGAGGTATATGTGAATTATATTGTTTGTTCAAAGGTATGTGCAGCTTGCTCTCATATTTTCAGGGGACAGAGCAATAGATGATGGATGATAGGGAGGGAGGGAGGGAGGGAGAAAGGGAGGGAAAGAAAGAAACGGTGGTGTGACAGGATGTTAAAGATGGTGGATCGGGGTATCAGGGGAGGGGGGTCAGGGTATGATGGAGTTCTATGTATGGGGTTTGTACTGTTTTTGCAACTGTTCCTGTAAGATTGAATTTATTTCAAAATGAAATTTATTAAATTAAAAAAATGGAGGAAACAAAAATAATCAGAACATGGAAAAACTTTCCTTCTAAATTCCCATTAATTATTTCAAATTCCATTTTCTTTCCACTTTTTACTAAGTCCGAGTTATGTTTGAAATGTTGCATATTCCAGAGACATTACACAGATCAAAAATTTAAATCTGGAATAAAAATTAAACAGCTAATAGTATGCCAGAGCCTAAATCGGACTTGTTAAACGGAAAGCACATTTCTACTGGGGGATTTTCCCCTATTCTATTTTATATGTATGTTTCAATTAGCTAGTGTATCAGTGGAAAACATTTAAAAATAAAAGCTAAATTAAGAATGCAAGAATATCACATGGGTGAGACAAGAGGTAGCATATTAAAGAGTGTTGCCTGTCAACCCAAATGTAATTTAATACTTGGATAAAGAAGAAAAGCCAGAGTGCATCACAAGTGCTGGAGCCAGTGGTCTCCCCGTTTCTTCCCCAATGTGCAATCCTTGAGTTACCTCAAATGCCACCAGTACTAAGTTGAGTAAATTTTGTTTCCTTCATGAACATAAATAATTAAATCAAAGATTTATATAGACCTTGTGTGTCTTCTCAGAAACAGATTCCTAATGTATCCCTTAAAAGGCATTCATTATTTCTTAAAAACAATGACTTGCTGTTTTTCAGAAGTAAATATTGCACAATGTTGCTAAGAAAATGCAAAATATGTGATTAATTTCCCATAAAACAAATGTTTCCCTCCAAACTTGGCAATTGTATACTCACTTTTAAACAATGCTGGGTCCACGGAGGATAAGGACTGGTTGAATTTAATTAAAACAAAGAAGAAAACCAAATGCGTTATCCCTATGACTATATTAGTTTTTACCCTACGGAGAATCTCACTTCTATCCCACTTTAGCTTGGCATCTTAATTTCATTTGCTTTATCATAAAAGAAATTAAATATTCCTATAGATAGGAAAGCTCTTAAAGGATTCCATCATCTTTACTTTTATTTTAAAGTGTTTGATTCCTCCTTACTGATTCCCCCATACAAATACCTTCTCAGCACATGCAGAGTCATGTCTGTGTTTCTGTGTTGCATTGTATTCAGGACGATGACACTTTTGATGCTATTAAAGGAAGGTGTTTGCTAATTTTCACTGCTCCTCAGTCTTTCTTTTCTATGGCTGCTGAACATTGCTTGGTATTATGGGTTGGTTTTTGTGATGACATGAAGTTGTGGAGAGCACAAGGGTACAAAAATGAAACAAAACTAATCATTGTGTACACACTCTCTTGTATCCTACTTTTTTTCTAAATAATAATAATTTATGGTCATCTTCCAGACATAATCATTGTCAAACACATATACTTCTACCTTATCATTATTAACAGCTGCATACTACTTCTTTGAATGAAAGTATCACAATATTTTTAGTGTTGTTGGTCATCCAGTGTTTTTACTGTGGTGGTCAAGCTGACTTAAATCTTGGTAGAAATGCTAAAAGGGTTTGAGTTCTGAGCTCTGAATGTGTGGGCCAGGAGTTCAAATCCACTCAGTCAGAAATTAATATATTGTCTATGCCCATGTGCAAAGCAAGTGCCACAGAAGCACATAAGAGTTCTTATATTCAAAAACAACCAAAAGAAAATTGTACAAAATTGTATTTCCCATGATACTTGCCAATGCTTGACCTCTTCCTTTCTACACAGTATATATTATTTTATCATGCTGTGTATTGTTTATAGTAAATACATGTATTGTGGGGTTTTTTTTGTGTGACAGAATTTGTCTTCATTCTCCACTCATTATTTCACTGAAATGGGAGGTTTTTCTGAGGATTCTCTGCAGAGACTTTTCAACAATGAGCTTTCCTATGCAACACAATCACATAGTGAATACTGAGCAAGGGTATCTCTCTGGTTCAAATGCATGTTAGACTGGAGCTCGAAATCCCCTTTTTCTGTCCTCTATATATGTCTTAATTGTATATAAAATTAAAGTAATTTTGATCTTATAAAAATTGCACATTTCATAAAAACCATTATTTGAGCCATGTTAATGGTATTTTCCTTACCTAAACAAAACCCAAGTCCTATATTCTTACTATCATGCTCTTTTCAATATTCAATCTCAGGATATCATCACAAACTGGAATATCCTTGGATATTGGAGAATGGTTCCCAGTATCAAGTACTAGCCCTAAAGAATAATCTATTCCTCTAGAACCAATTATGCAAGACCCAAGCATATTCCTTTTATAATGGTTTGTTTTTATGAGTTTCTGCATAATTCTAAGCCAAATACACTCAACGTAAAACAGAGATTATCAACCCAGTTGTTATATGCTTATGACAGTTTATTTTGGTGAATTTCATCTCTCTCTCCCTCCACGATCAATCATATTGGGTTTAGGTATCTTTTCTTACTATTCTTTGTATTCTCAGGGTCTAACATAAACCAAGCACATAGTAATAATTTTTAAAAAAATTGTTGAACTTTTGAGCAAACTTGTACTTTACAAATCAAATGAGGCAAAATGATTTTCATACTTAAACTCTTTCAAAAATACTATAAAGAGAGGCAGGGCAAGATGGCAGCAGGGTGAAGTGTGGTAAATAGCCAGGAACTGCCTGGAAAAAACTGTCTGGGGAACTTCTATGACCAGATACACATTATACAACAGTTTGGAATGGGTGGAATGGCTGAGATCACAGCAAAGAACTAAATGGAAATGTCCTCATATAGACTCTGATGGTGAATGCATAACTATGTGATTATACCTGGAACCATTGATTGTTTACTTAGGATGGAATGTATAGCATGTGAATAAAACTGTTTAAAAAATAAACTGAGGAATAAAAGTGCTGGTGAAAATGTGGAAAGAGAAAAGTTCCTAATCACTGTTGGAGGGGAAGTAGAGTGGTGCCGCCCATATGGAGGGAGTGTAGTGGTTCCACAGGAAGCAAAGTATGGGGTTACCATATGGTCTTGAAACCTTGTTATTGGGTATATACTTAGAAGAACTGAGAGCAGGGAGGACACTAATGGACATTTTCACACTTGTATTTATGGCAGCAATAGATGTATGTACGATTCGCAATGGATGGAAGCGGCCAAAGTGTACATATACTGATGAACGGAATGGCAAACTGTGGTGTATTCATACAATGGAATATTGAGCAGCTGCAAGAAGGAATGAAGTTGTGAGGTATGCAAGTTGTGATGAATGGACCTTGAGGACAGTATGTTGAGTGAAATAAACCAGAAATGAAAAGTCAAGCATTATTACCTCACTAGTATGAACTAACTATAATGTGCAAACTCTGAGAATTGAATATGAGAATATAGACTATCAGGGAATGCTTATGGTAAAGGTTAATATATTGTAAGCTCTTACAGAAGTTACATATATTCCTGAGTTGCAATGGTTATTTCCAAATTCTGAGATGCTGAGCTCTTTGTGTATAACCTGGTCAGTCCCTGGAACTTCAGGTATCTGTGTGACATCTGAGAGTGAGACAGAGTTTGGCAGCTATGAATGTCAGCATTACCCCATACAGCAAATGTTAAAGAAGCTGAAAAAGAGATCAGACTTTAATTAGAGATATGAATGAAATGGACTTCGTTCTGAAAAATAATTCAGACTTCAATTAGAGATATGAATGAAGCTGATCTGGTTAGGACTAAGGCAAATCAGACTAAAGTGTAAAGGACGATATTAAACCTCTTTTGTTGCTCAGATGTGGCCTGTCTCTCTCTAAGCCCACTCGGCTGGTAAGCCTACATCCCTCTCCCTATGTGGGACATGACTCCCATGGGTGTAAATCTCCCTGGCAATATGCGACATGACTCCTGGGGATGAGCCTGGCCCTTACATCATGGGATTGAGAAAGACTTCTTGACCAAAAGGGGGAAGAGAAATGAAACAAAATTAAGTTTCAGTGGCTGAGGGATTTCAAATGGAGTTGAGAGGTAATTCTGGAGGTTATTCTTATGCATTATATAGATACCCCATTTCAGTTTTTAGTATATTGGAATAGCTAGAAGGAAATAACTGAAACTGCTGAATCACAACCCAGTAGCCTTGATTCTTGAAAATGATTGTATAACTGTATCATTTATATGGTGTGACCATGTAACTGTGAAAACCTTATGGCTCACACTCTCTTTATCCAGTGTATGGACAGATGAATAGAAAAAAAGGGGGACAAAAATTAAATGAATAATAGGGGGAGTGGAGGGATGGGATGTTTTGGGTGATCTTTTTTACTTTTATTTTTATTCTTTTTTTGAGTAATGAGAATATTCAAAAATTGTAGTGATGATTGCACAAATATATGATACTGTTGACGATTGTACACTTTGGATGACTGTACGGTAGGTGAATATATCTCAGTAAAATTGAATAAAAACTGTATAAAGAGAATAAATAATAAAAAGGGTTAACTTAATATGTCAGTTTCATTATTTACTTGTATTTGCTAATGTTATGTTTATAGCTTGACTACTAAAGAAGAAAACTATTCAAATGCTTGAAAAGTGATTATTAAAGTTATTAGAGATAAGTATTTCATAATTTGTAGGCTGTAAAGGATCCAAATATCAATTTATTTTATTTCCTTTTAATCAAACTGCTAGTCTAACACATTCAGACATTAGTAACCCTTATTTTTGGACCTTAGTCTATTTAAAATATTTTTTCTGTTATGAGTGCCCTTTTTATTGTTTTGTCTGTAAACAAACTAACTCTAGTGCCTAATGCCTAAATTTATGAAACTGAGGAAGACAGCCTGTGTTTCCATTTATTGATAAGCTTCCCCTTAATATCAACCAAAGGCACTGGCTTACCCAAATGTTCTTGTTATAATGCAACTGACATTTTGCCAAGACAAGAAAAAGAAAGCAAGTTTCTGTTGAAAATCTATGCCCTAGTGGCAAATATGCAGCACAAATGACTTTCCTTTTGGCAAATATGCAGCACAAATGACTTTTCTTTTCCCACTAGCTCAATTTGAAGTTTTCATGTTCTTCAGATTTATCCAGAGCCTTTCATAGCTTTCCAACGGGGTCTAAATGGCAGAGCACATCCATCTGGAATGAGTGAGATGAATAGAATCAGCCCTTACAAGAAAGGCAGTTCAACTTACTTTGCTCTTCCCAAATCCCACCAAAGGAGCAAAGTGAACTTAGACAGCTATATAACAACCTTTTCCTTTTTTCCAGGAAACCTAATGCCAAATTCAGTGTTACTTCTCATACACATGTGGGTTGCCAGTTTGCATACATCATCTCTTTTGCTTCTAGGGCAACTCATTAAAATATGAGCTCCACTAGACTGAAGCATTCAGATTTGTGTTGACTGAAAGAACCTCAGGAGCAGGGCAGGAAAAATTTCATTAACTTGTGGATCAGAGTAACTACATTTAACTTCTTAAGGACTGTGTGCCCTTGGAAATTACTTAACTCCTTTATACCTAATTATCCCATCAGTAAAGTTATTGTTCTCTTATTTTTAGTGAGGGTAAACAATATCAGATTTATAAGGTGCTCAACACATAAAGCCACAACTTATTAAGTATACAATGTATGTTAGTTACTATTGTTAGATCATTATTATCTCTAATTATTAAAATCTCAATTGTACATGTCCTGGCATAAGCAATAGAAGTCATTAAATTAGGGATGAAATATGAGTGACTGTCTTAGGAAGCATAAGAATCATAACTATGGTATTTGCAAGTGGTATTTGGAGAGACAATTTGCAAGACTTTAAGGGGAAATTTAAGGTGAGCTTCTCTTGGAGAAGAGGTTTTCCCAAGGAACACAGGAAGGGTTTTCTCTGAGAGTCAGAGAATAAATGTTTCTCCCCACATATCAGACTTCAAGAGGAAGAGTCACTGGGAATAACCAGATTCTCTTTCTTGTTAATGAAGTACATTCTTTAAACTAAATTATACACACACACACACACACACACACACACACACACACATGCACACACAAACTCTGGAACTCTGAAGCACTACACCATAGTAAAGCATAAGTTATATTTATTGGCCTCAGTGGAGAAGGCATAAACACATGAGCTGGAAGCACAAAAAACACAGGAGCAGAATAAGCTGTAAATTGCAGAGCAAACTAGGGCAGGGAGCGCCAAGATCAACGAGTGGAAGGTCCTTCTATCAACTTGGAAGGGTGGAAGGAGAGTGTGAGCAGAGGAGTTTTCTTTGGGCAATATAGTGAAACCCCAAGGGATACACAGTGGAGGTAACATTTGGCTTGGAAACAGCAGAGGAATCTTGTTGTGGTAAAGACACTCTCTCTGTCACTCCGAGGCCACAAGAAGTAAGCACCTGGAACAGCTCAGAGACAGCATGCAATTCCTGCTAACAACAACAGGGGGAGCTGCTGTGAGGCCATGGAGGTTGTGTTGCTTTTTCTGGAAATTGGTCCTCCAGTAGAATTAAGCTTACCACCTAGGTGCAAAAAGGAAAGTATCCTTCTTTTAACCACAGATACAGTAATTCATTCAATACATATTTATGGAGCATCTAGCCAGGCCCTGAGGGAGTTGCAATGGAATGGAGACAAATTCCTTATTCTCCTGGAGTTTACTTCCCAGCATAAGGAGATAGATAATGACCAAAGAAGCAAATTTATACACAACATGCAAGGTAGTTACAAGAGCTAGGATAAAACACAAAGCAAGGTAAGCAGTCGGTCAATATTTTAGAGAGAATAGCCAGGAAAGCCCATTCTGCTAAAGTGAATTTAAGCAGACATTTGAAAGAAGTGAGTAAACTTCTAAGAAAAGGCTGACCCTAAGCTATTTTGCTGATGACTCATGAACTGGGGATATGATGGTAACCAAGTTCTTGCATGGACAGTCATGACTAAGATGACAGCTACATGAAAGGAGAAATAAAATTCTAGAAAATCATATGTGGGAAGTGATATAGTTTTTGTTCCATAATTTATTCAATTCTTATTAACTCATTTCTTTATATACAAATGTACACACCTTAGACTTCTAATTTTTCATCTGGATACAATGTTTTTATTCAGATTTTAATCCTTTATATTTTTATTGGTGAGAGTGAATGTACCCCATTTTTTTTAAGACTTTAAAATTATACCAAACTAGATACTGGCATTGCTAATTTGTTTTTATTAGTTATGTCCTAGAGTAAATATAAATAAGTTGTTGATAGGCCGTTCATATCTGGAGTTTTCTGATTATATTATAATTAAAACTGAAATTTCCACGGAGTTTCAAGAATTTTCTATTTGCCAGTTAACATAGAATATTTTTCAATGGTGTTTAAATTGTACCTTATCTGTATGTGGGATGCATGTATTCACTACATTTTTGTTTATCATATATCATAGTTGGAAAGAAAAAAATTTCTTTTGTAGGATGTTATGATAATCTAAGATTCAAATAAAACATTTAATAAACAATCACTTATTCATAGCAAGATTTTGTTCCTCTAAATCAGAAAAAGTCTATTCCAGTAGTATAGACGAGCAAATTCAATAATGCAAAAAGCCATTTCAGAAAGAAATGTGATACTGTTCAAAGAATAGAATGCTCTGCAGAAATGCAATTTTAATTTCAGGTATCTAATAATCTTTTTCCCCTATAATACATACAGAGCTCTACTTAGAGTGAAAACTTCTTTTTTATAGAGATTACAATGAGTAAATAATTTCCATCATCTAAATTCAGTGTATGCTTTGAATTATATTATTCTGTATAGTGTCAGTATAAAATAGGCAGAAAGATTGTTCCTGACGTTTACTAAATAGAAAGGAATATATCCAAAAAGCTTCAGGATACAAACAACTTCATGATGGTGGGAGATAAAAATGCACTTTGTAAAATCGAAAAGTGAGAGCAAAATAAAGAAAACAACTTTCTAAAGGCGTCAGAAATATCTCACTCTCGTGGAGGGAGCAGGCTCAGTTCTCTAAGCATGCTTTGGGTGTTCTCCCTGCTGCATGTGTTATGATTAGAGGAAAAGACAGATGGAAGGGAAAAGACAGCCAAGAGGAATAAGCTGAACTGGATATTTTTAATTTGACTCTCATATGGCTGATGTATATTAAATAGGAACTTATAATTAATCTTAGTTATACATTGTTATTCAATAAAAAGAATAAAGTACAGCGATTAAAAGCCAGTTTTAAGATAATTTATCATTATGTCTTAATGATAAAATTCAAACAGACGTGCAAGGTAAAAATGTTCTTCAACGCTTCTTCCAAAAAATCATGACATCTGCTTTAACAGAGAAAGCTATCATCTGGGGTTATCATGTTGATATGGTAACTCTAGTGAGTGTTGAAAAAGGAATGTGTGGAAATATTACGTAGATTTAAATACAAATATCGATAGACATACATGAAAATAAATCAGACAGTTTCTGATTTTCAGGTATCTGTAACTACAAAGAGCAAAGTAAAATACACTAAAATATTCCCCAGATTTTATGTATATGTGTGTGTCTATCTATGACTGTGTGTGTCTGCATGAAGAAATACATATTTAAACAAAAATAGATGAACAACTTTAGGAGTATTATCTGGATCAATTTATGAATTCAGAAATTATTGATTATCAAATATTAAATGAATTGAACATCTTTGCTTTAGGGTTTGTCAGTTTGGTTTCCTCCCACAAAAGATGTTTGGTCCATTATATTGTTGCCACATTTTAATTAATTGACAACAGCTAGTTTCAATTGCCCAGCCAAGCGGCATCAAGGAGCATGGGTAATAGTAAACATCAGATGAGATGACTATGTTGCACTTGCTAAAGAAGTGATACTTTTCAGCCAATATTCATTGACATAATTGCTTTTGAAGTAGGTTTTGCATTCAGAATGTTTTTAATTTACCTGGAATCTTCTTTTACAATGTTTTTATTATAATACTCATTACATTATGGTGTAGTTGTTCATAACTGTTTCTTTCCCCAGCAGACCATGAAATCTTAGAGTGTATGAGTTGTATCTTTATCATCAAACTGTCAAAGCCCACAGTTTTAAACACATATTACATGTTCAATAAGTATTTGATGCATAAATAAATTGAAGAATGACAACAACTTTAAGACACTTAATTTTAGATCTGTAAATCATATTAGAATCCCATATCTTAACAGATTTCCAGGCATATAATATTTACTTAATAATTATTTGGTATAGTCAAATTGTATTGTCTTAGGCTAAAAGTTTCTAGGCAGCATTGAGATTCAAATGCAAGTATTTGGACTACAATTTCAAATATTGTCCCTCAATACCAAGTTAATAAAATTTTGTAAATGGAATAGGCTTCATCAATTATTAGTCTGACTATAGTTTTGGATGGCTGGCCTTGTCTGAAAAATTCATAACATATGTCTGTCTTCTCACAGTGCTCATCCCAACTTCTTTCTGCCAACTACTTTTGGTCAAAAAGTTCTTACCAATGGGAATCTGCTCACTTTTAATTTTTACTTTTGCTCTCCCATAGCATGCAAAATAACTGCTCACTATCTATTTCCCCAAATCTTCTTCAAATTATAGAATTCACCATTTTACTCCCCAGTTTAAACCAACTTTAGAGTATTTAATTTGCTGCTAAAACCTCCAGCCACCCACTTCCTATTTGTCAATTTATCTTTGCCCAGGAATATACCTTAATTAAATCTCTTTCTGAAAAAAAAAATTGTAAGCAATAATAAATGAGAGGATACATTTCAACAGAGTGAACATTTTGACAAATAGTTAATGATATAGGTTAGCCATGTTAATCCTAATATCCTTGGTCTAGATATAAAATATATGATTACTGATTAAAAAATTAAGAGAGAGATACTAATTAGACCTTTTTTATCAAGAGGATATTGAGTTTGTAATGTACATGAAACTGCTTTTTTAATACTAACATTAAACAACTAAAGATGGTTGATTAAAGAGCATGAAACAAACAAATGTTTACACTTAGTCTCAATTGTTTACCTTAATTTATTCCTAAACAAAACCCTGTTGTGCTTACAGGTTTTCAAAGGGGCCTAAGCACAACACAGCGAAACCACTGAAAGCCAAAAATAAAGAGAAAAACTTTAAAGCAACTAGAGAGAAACACCAGATAGTTTAAGGGGAAAAAACTATCTTAATAATTGCTGATTTCTCCACAGATTTTTTGGTGACCAGTAAATAATGTAATCATATCTTTAATTGATGAAAGAAATAATGCCAACCCATATTCTCTACGCAGCAAAAATATCCATAAAGATTGAAAGGCAAAATAAAGACTTTTAATGATATTAAAAAACTAAGAAATATGTTGCAGTAGTTTGCACCATAATAAAGGAAACTTTTCGGTTTAAAGGAAAATGACACCAGAGAGAAACCAGAAGTTTTTTTAGGAAGGAATAAAGAACACTGGAAAAAGTAAATATAGGCATAAATATAAAATGTTTTTTTTTATTTTTCTTCATTTCTTTAAAATATACAGGACTATTTAAAGAATTAACATTATCCTGTAGAGTTTATAATGTGTGTGTGTATATATATATGACAACTATACCACAAAAGCCAGAGGAGGGTAGAATCACATAAATTTGCAAGATTCTTACCTTTTTGTTAAATGGTAAAATATTAACTTTAATAATACTGTGAAAAGTTAAAGATGTATATTTTAATCACTAGAGCAAAAAAAAATAATGATGTAATAAAATATGGACAGAAATCCAAGATATAAATTAAATAGAATTCTTAAATATACTCAGATTTTTAAAAGGCAGGAAAGGAGAAAAATGATGAAGAAAAATCAAAGAGTATAAACAGAAAACAAATAATAAAATGGTAGAATTAAATCCAATAATGTCAATAATTAAGTACATTTAATATTAATAAACCCGAAATGCAGACTGTCATAATGAATAAAATGGCCATACTCAACTAGTTATTGACTACAATAGATGCATTTTAAGTGTAAAGAGTCCGAGTTAAAAAAAAGTATAGAAAAAGATATACCGTGATATCATTAATCATTTGAAGGCTGCTGTAACTGTATGAATAACTGTATGTATACTTCCCTGAAAAAGTATATTAGCAGAAAAAAAGAAGAATTTAGTAAATTAAAAATAAAAGTCATCAGAAAGACAAATCAGAAAGGCATTTATTTATATCAGTAACAGGCTACTTGAAGATACAGGAAGTAGAAGTTAACAGTATTAGAAAAGAAAGATATTTTCATAATCATAATCATGATTCTCAATAATTGACAAAAAAGCTAAACCAAAACTAATCTGATCTAACAACATTGTTGATCTAAACAACATTGTCATCCACATGTGCCTTCCATTTGTAGAACACTGAAAGCAGAAGATTTTCTTTCCATATGTGTATAGTATGTTCACAAAGAAAAGCTTTACTGTGGAACATAAAATCAGAATCAATAAATGTAACAAGATTGAAATAATTAAGAACATAATAAAAAGTTTGTGTTCAATGAACAAAATAATTGAACATATTCAGGAAAACGCCAGGCATCTGGAAATTCAAAAAACATACTTCTAAATAATCCATTATTCTGAGGAGAAATAACAACGGGATTAGAAACTGTTACAATCTGAATGAAAATGCAAAGACAACATGTTAAAAATTGTAGAATTCCACTAAAACCTTGAATATTGGGAAACTGATAAGTTTAAATGCTTATATTAGAAAGGAAGAAAGGTCTAAAATAAATGACACAAGGTTCCATCTTAAGAAGCTAGATAAATGAGAGAAAAATAAACCTCAATTAAAGTTGAAGAAAGGAAATAAAAATGATAAGAGCAGAGATCAATAAACTGGAAAGCAAATAGAAGAAATTAAAAGGAAAAGTCTGGTTCTTTGGAAAGATCTACAAAATCAATAAAACCTCTAGCTAGACTAATCAAGGAAAAGGAAAGAGAAAGAACACAAATTATAAATATGAGAAATAAAAGAGATTTATCACTATAGATCCTACATACATAAGAAAGATGATAAGAGAATATGATAAACAACTTTAACTCACCAAAGTGTACAATCCAGATATTTAAAAACACAATTTACCAAAGCAGACAGAAGATAGGACATCAAGATCTCAGGATACAAGATAAATACACAAAATAAATTATATTTTATATTCTAGCACCAAAAACAATGGAAAAAGAAATTATGAAATTGTTCCATTTGCAATAGAATAAAAACATAAAATACTCAGAGATAAATTTAATAAATATGATATTTCAGGTATTTACACTAAAATCTAGAAAAATAGTGAGAAAAATTAAAGGACACTGGGGTAGTTTGAACTGTATGTACACCAGAAAGACATGTTCTTAAATCTAATCCATGCTTGTAGGTCTGAACTCATTGTAAGCAGGACCTTTCGATGAGGTTATTTCAGTTAAAGTTATTCCAGTCCAGCAAGGATGAGTCTTAATCCTGTTACTGGAATCCTTTATAAGTGGAATGAAATTCAGACAGAGAGAGAGAAAGTCACAGGATACAAGAAACTGAACATCAAGAGAACCTGGAAAAGAAGGGAGAATTTCCATCTTTACTTCAGCCAGCCAGATTGTCCTATGGAATTCATCAAAAACCTTCATTGGAGTTCCCAGCTTGTGGCCTGCCCTGTGGAATTGGAGCTTGCCCATCCCCACAGTTGCATAAGCCAATTCCATAAAAAGTCTCATAATATTTACATTATGTATAATCGGTCTGTCTCTAGATACCTCTGACTAATACAGATTTTGTACTGAGAGTGGGGTGGTTCTTGATAAACAGAAACTTAAGGATGTTCTGAGTTGCTTCTGAGGTTTCTGGAACTGGTTCTATAACCTGATTAGATTCAAAGGTACTAATTACTATATTTCAAACAATCACGATGGCACTGATAGTCCATGGAGTAAGCTGGCAATAGAGATATGCAGAATATCACCACTGGATATTACTCAAATGCTCATAAGAGGCAAGGCTCTGGATGAGAATATTTTTGATACCTTAACAGAGTTTGTGGAATTAAAAAAACATAATGATGTTGGCTGGTTTTACCTAAATACAGTAGATATAGTTGTAAAAGAGAAGGGAGAGACCAGAAAATACCACCTTTTGCCTTGCCATGTGACAAGCTAAGGAATGAGAATCACTGGCAGCTAGCCCCAGAATGCCAGTCTTCAGGAAGAAAGTATCATCATGATGGCACATGCATTTGGATATTTTCCCAGCCTTGAACTGTAAGCGAATAAATTCCCATTGTTTAACCCAACCCATTTCATGGTATTTGCTTAAGCAGCCCAGGAAACTAAAATGGATACCTAAAAGAAATACTAAATAACTGCAGAGATATATGCACAGTCATAGACTGGAAGACTCAATATTATAATCATATAAATTGAAGGATACAGGGTTTGATATTTTTGCGTCTGATTTTTTTCAGCATACTATTTTTGAGGTTCATTCATTTTGCTGCATGTTTTTGCAAATCAGCCTTTTAAAAATTGCTGCTTCATATTCCATTGTATGTATATAAGAGAGTTTGCTTGCCCATTTTCCTATCGACGGACTGCAGTAGGCAGAATAATGGCTCTTAAGATGCTCACATCCTGATCTCTAGAATTTGTGAATACATTTCATTACACCGCAGTGCAGTTGGAATTTAGGTTGCTAATCAGCTGACCTTAAAATAAGGGAAGGTAAATTCAATTTTGTCACAAAGATCCTTAAATGTGAAAGAAGGAGGTAGAAGTGTCAGTGTCACCATGATGAGCTGTGAGAAAGACCATTGCTGACTTTGAAGGTGGAAGGGGGCAGGAGCCAAGGAATGTAAGATTCTAGAAGCTGGAAAAGGCAAGAAAACAGATTCTTCCCTAGAATCACCAGAAGGGAATGCAAACCTGCTGACAGCTTGATTTGAGCCCAGTGAGAACTGTTTCAGGCTTCTGACCTCCAAAACTGTAAGATAATAAATTTATGCTAATCTAAGCCACCAAACATGGGGTACATTGTTACACTAGCCATAAAACTAATACATGGACATTTGAGTTTTCAGCTTGAGGATATTATGAATAAAGCCCTTTGTAGATCTTCTTTTGTGAGGTATCTATTCAAGCCCTTTACCAAGATTTTTAGTATTCATTTAGAATGTATGAACTCCAACTATTTTCTCTCACTCTTTGCTTGCTTTTTCATTCTCTTAAGAGTGTCTCTATTCACAGAAATTTTTAATCTTGTATCTGAATATTATTCTGTTCATTCTACTATGGTTAGGCTTTTTGAGTTTTCTCCATGAAATCTTTACTATCTCAATATTGCAGGGTCATGCATCTATGTTTTCTTCTACAAGCTTTCTATATATATATATATTTTTTTTAATTTTATATCTAGTTCTTCCATCAATTTGAATTCATTTTTGTGTATGGTCTCAGTTATGAGTTGAAGTTCTTCATTGTCCCATAATTTTATCCAATTTATCCAAAATCATTTGTTAAAATGATTTCCTTTCCCAGTGAATTGCTTTGGTACCTCTGTCAAAAATCAATTGACTGTATGTACAAATATTGGTCTATTTCTGAACACTATAATCTGTTCTATTAATCTGTTTCTCCTCACTCCAACACAACTTTATAAATTATTATAGATTTGTTAATAATAAGATTTAAAGATCAATATCTTAGGAGGATTTAAAATGTATATTTTTAAACTTCCTGGCACTAAACCTATTTCTTTTATTCAAAAAGTTTTAAAAATTTATATGAACTCTTAATTCTTTGATTTTAACAATAATTTCACTATGTATTTTATTACATTATCTTAAATGGTGTCAAGAACATTGTGTTGCTTTCCACAATTTTAAGCAAGACTGTACAGAAACCTGTTGACATATTTCCACAAAAATAGATGTCCTTCTAAGTCAGAGTTAGTAGATGTGCTCCTAGTACAACTTCTCAACTTCTATTTAATAATTCTCCAACTTATTGTGAAAATTCTACGCAAGAAAACAGATTCTTCCCTAGAACCACCACAATTTTCTCCTTTTGAAATATTCAGTTACCTACAGAACTCCTCATAATCACGATTCATCTGTCTCATTGGTGGAAGGTTTTACTTGGCATCTGGCTCACAGACATTCTCTCCACCTCAAAGCAAGTCATAATCTGCACAAAATCTATGTCCACTTGGATGTGCCACCAAGATTCTGACCTCTCGATTGCATATCACCCTTATCTCTCATGAATTTTTATTTCAATCAATTCAGTGCCTGGTTTTTTTTACTAACTTTCAGGAATTTATCATCTCAAACTATTTGGGATTTTGAATTTTTGATACCACAAGCCAATGAATCCATTTATTATTTTCAAATCCATCAGCCCCATTTTTTTCTATAGTCTCCTTTAGCTTAGATTCCCAATTCTGTCATTTCAATTACCTTGTTGAGGATAACAAATTATCATTCAGGTTACATTCATCTGGTTGTATTACCATCTGTGCCGGTTTGAATGTATTATGTCCCCCAGAAAAAGCCATATTCTTTGATGCAATCTTGTGGAGCAGACAGAATAGTGGGGATTAGGTTGGAGTGTTTGGATTAGGTTGTTTGCATGGAGATGTGCCCCACCCAGCTGTGGGAGGTGACTCTGGTGGGATACTCCCATGGAGGTGTGGCCCCACCCATTCAGGGTGGGCCTTGATCAGGGGAGCCATATAAACATGCTGACTCAAAGAGACAGAACAGAGTGCAGCTGTGAGTGATGTTATTTGAAGAGGAGCAAGCTTGCTGGAGAGGAATGTCCTGGGAGAAAGCCATTTTGAAACCAGAACTTTGGAGCAGATGCCAGCCACATGCCTTTCCAGCTAACAGAGGTTTTCCGGATGCCATTGGCCATCCTCCAGTGAAGGTACCTGATTACTGATGTGTTACCTTGGACACTTTATGGCCTTAAGACTGTAACTGTATAGCCAAATAAACCCCCTTTTTATAAAAGCCAGTCCATCTCTGGTGTTTTGCATTCTGCAGCATTAGCAAACTAGGACACCATCCTAGACAAGCCACTAGTCTACTCCATCCTTGTACCAAATCAGTTTTATACAACAAGAAAAAAATCATAATATGAGGGCGACTGGTAAGAAAATGAATGTATAGCCACTCTCCTAAGCAGGACACACCCACCGTGAAACACACTTAAAGGCAGGAAACAATCCAAACTCTAGGCATTCTACTATACTGAGACATTGATATAAAAAGTGTAAATCACTAGACTGTAATTTCCTCAATTTACTATCACCAAATATAAAAACCAAACTACATCAGCTCCCACTCTGTCTTCCTTGCGCCACATGACAATGGAATAAAATTCTCTCCATCCTATTACAAAAAGCAAACTCTGCTACCCTGTATTCTGGTTTCCCATATCCTGCCATTCCAGGAAGCCCTGATTTTCCATATCTTGTCTTCATATTGTCTAAATCTACCCTAACCTCTCATTTAAAAACAGATATTATATATGGACCTCCATGAATCCCCATGAATATATAGACGTCCAGTGCTCCCCCAACTCATAGCCATTTTTTCAAGAGCTGCCTATAGTTCTGTCTCTACTTTGTCAGCATGCACTTATTTACTGAGTCTTAATAATGCCTCTTCTCCCCTGCCATTTTACTCAAATACCTCCATCTAAGCATAAACACAAACACCATGACAATGAAACCAATGGGCACTGATCAAGCTTCATTGTTACACATTGTTTACTCACTTCCCAGAAGTTACTTAAAGACAGGAAGGATGGAAACACCAAGTAATGCCACATATCGAGAAACAGCTATGGCATCCCTAAATTGGCCACTCCTTGGTGACACTCATTGTAGTCCCATTTTTGCCCCATGCTCTGCTCAAAAAATCAGATGAAATGTATAGCTATTCAAGAGGCTCATTGGTGAGCTATAGCTGTGATGTAACTTCTTGGCCTGCATCTTTCCAATAGAGCATGGTTTGTCTCCAAGTATTTTTTTTCTTTTTTCACTTCAGAGTCCCCTTTGTTTAACCTCAACTCTATCTCTAATAGTCACACGGTCAGTGGGTGTGATGATTAATTTCATTTGTCAACTTGGCTAGGTTATGGTGCCCAGTTGATGGTCAGGCCAGCAGTTGTCTGACACTGTGAAGATATTTCACAAACGGTTTAAATAGTCGGTTGAGTGCATCAGTGGCTGATTACACCTCTCATCAACAAAGGAGACTGCCTTCAGCAATGAGAGACATTTCCTCATCCAATCAGTTGGGGGCCTTAAAATGAGAACTGAAGAGTTCAGCTCTCTACTGAATGTCTGTGTCTACTTCATCCACCAGTTTCTGGGCTATTCAATGAAGGGTAAACAACTTCTCTGAAGTTTCCAACTTGTGGCTTCTCCTGGGGAATTCTACTTCACCTTCATCGAGTTTTCAACTCGTGACTTGCCCTACAGAATTTGGACTTGACAAGCCCCACAGTCACTTGAGCCAATTGCTATAATAGATCTCTTAATATAGCCTGTTGGTTGTGTTTCTCTGGAGAACCCAAACACAGTGGGGAGGTCTGATGTGTTTCAGAGAGACAGACCCTTAGGAACATTCCATAACACAAGATTCACAGAGCGTCGTGTTTCCATTCTTTTGTGCCCTTTCTTAAGGGTTTTAAACTACCTTTCCTTTTTCCTCCTTACTTTGCAGTGTGTATTATAAATGAATTAATTTAAGCTTGTAATTTTAGCATCTGTATTTGGTCTGTGAGTTTTTCTGTTCCACGACCTCTAGAACAGCTTGCCTAGTAGTATACTTTGGAGGCTACATACAACATCCTCCCACATTCAAATTTCCTTTCCTCTTTTTTTTTTATTTAAATGTGAGATTTATTTTGCATAATAAGTATAGTTAGCAAGCATTATTTTATAGGGAATTATTAATATAGTTACTAATTTGAACAATTATAATATAATATGATTATCAGAGGCATTGAGTCCTATAACAATACATAATAGGAATTTTTAACTAAAAAGCTAAAGGAAGTTTAATAACAACATGCAATTTGTTGTAGCCTTCTAAGAAAAATAAAGGCTAAAGATCCTGTCTGGAAGAAATGGGTATTTTTCCTCTAATAGTTTAATTGAAGTCCAATTTTTCATACTATAGAAACTAACTTTTCCCCATCCTCCTCTGGAAGGTGATGGAAATTTTCAAGTTGGCAGGAAAGGGAGAGTCCAAATTAGATTTCATTAACTTTTGATATGAGTCATTTCTTTTCTTATACAAATGATACAATTATTTAATAAACAATGCCAAAAATATTTAATAGATGTTAGTTATATTTCCCATCACTGTTACACCTAGTTCTCTCAAAATCATCACTGAGAGGTCTGGAAGAATGCCAATGTGTGAGTTCATCATATTTTTCCTCTTAGAAAGGGATGTAACAACAGGGTCCTCACTGGGGGAGAAAAAGCATATGTTATCAAATATATATGATTTCTTTTTAAGTTTCTACTCTAAGCCATGAAATTATTCAAAGGATCTCTGCCATTCATGTTTTTTTTTATTAATAATAAATTTTATTTTGAAATAAGTTCAATCTTACTGGAACAGTTGTAAAAACAGTACAAACGCCCTACATAGAACTCCATCATACCCTGACCCCCCTCCCCTGATACCCTGATCCATCACCTTTAAGATCCTGTCACACCACTCTTTCTTTCCCTCCCTCTCTCCCTCCCTCCCTCCCTCCCTAACACCCATCATCTATTGCTCTATCTTCTGAACATATGGGAGCAAGCTGCACATATCTTTGAACAGGCAATATAATTCACATGTACACTTCCCATGGACAAGAACATTATTTTATGCAATCTCATTAAATGCAGCTAAGAAGTTCAAGAAATTCAACATTGATATAAAGCTTACATACTATATTTCCTTTTTTTTTTTTTTTTTTTTTCTTGTGTCCCAGCTGTGTCCCTTTGAGCCTCCTCTCCTCCGGCCTCAGATCCAAGATCATCCTTGGCATTTAATTGTCATCTATTTAGACTGTCTTATTTTTTTTTTCAATTTTGGAAAGATATATATATAGCCTAAATCTTCCTATTCCACCCCTCCCTAGCATTCCATTAGTGGGATTAATCACATTTAGAATGTTGCAATGCTATCACCTTCCCACCATCCATTTCTAGAAGTTTCCCTTCACCCCAAACCAAAACCCCTACTCTCATTTCTTAACTCCCCATTGCCCCTTCCCCCACTTCTTGGAACCCCTACTCTACTTTTCTTCTCTTTGGTCATATTCTTTGATACTTTCTTTGTGTTTACCATGGGGCTTAAATTTAACCTCTTAAATCTATAACAGTCTTGTTTTTCTTTGAAACCAACTTAACTTCAATAGGACATGTAAACTGTGTTCCTATACTCCTCCATTCCCCCACCTTTATGTAGTTCTTGTCAAGAATTACATATTTTACATTGAGTCCAAAACCACCGATTTATCATTACAGTTTATGTATTTTAGATCCTATAGGAAGTAAATAGTGGAGTTATAAATCAACCATACAGTAGTATTGGTCTTTATATCTACCATGTGATCTTTACTGGAAATCTTTATTTCTTCATGTGGTTTCAGTCAATTGTTTAGTGTCCCTTCCTTTCAGCCTGCTTAGGACTGATCTACTGGTGATGAAGTTCCTCAGCTTTTGATTGTCCGGGAATGTTTTCATCTCCCCCTCTTTTTTATCTTTCAGGTGTTTGTGAATTCTCCAAGTCTCTTATGGTTATTGACTTCTATTTGTATTCCATTGTGGGCAGAGAATGTTCTTTGAACAAATTCATTTTTATATTTTTTATTTTATTAAGGTTTGTTTTTATGTCCCCGAATACAGTCCATTCTGGAGAAAGATCCGTGATCACTAGTGAACGTGTGTCCCAATTCCTTTCCTCTTGTATATTCTCTCTCTCTGATTAGCACCAACAGTTATATAAACAACACTTATTGTTAAAGCAACAGTTGAAGTTATTGCTGAGGTCAGGGATTCCTCTTATCTAGAGTCCATAGTCTTAACTGAGTTAGAGTCTTCTGTTAATTCTCATAACTCTTAGTTTGTTAGAGTATATTTAAAGAATTTCTGGCTACCACAAAACACTGTAAAAGTTCTATGAGGCAGGAGCTATTTCTGTGTTCCCTACTTTATATTTCCCAAACGAATCAGAATGCTTAGTATTAGTAAATGTTGTCTATATTCTTTTTGAAATTAATGTCTACTATAGATTTTTTACAAAATGGGAATTTATACTGTTTACAGAACTGACTGGTACCAGAAATACTTGCTAAGAGAAAACTTAGCAATGTACAATGGCATTTACCTTGAAAGGGAGGCATTTGGCACTATGAAAAGACATTTTAATAATAATAATAAAAGGTATAGTACAGCTTATCTTTTGTTAAAAAAAAAAGTCATCTCATGCAGTGAAAACTTGACATGCAAATGAATGCAATGAATTCATTGAAAATTCAACTGTAATCCATCTTGAATGCTAATCTAGACTGCTGAGGGATTTTTTTAAAACCTTTCCTTTCTTCCTTTTATTGTTAAAAGAAACTCTGACATTATCTACTGATTGATATTCTTTTACTTCATTTTCCCCAAAATATGACTGATGAAATATTCAACTAATTTATGGTATATGTGTTTCCAATTCTGAATTAGAGAAATAAGCTCAATTTCAGTGAGACCACCAAATATTCTTACATTTGATGTGGTTAAAAAAAATCTTCCCTACATAGACCCATATTACTCATATATTGCAGCCTTCATGTCAAAATAAGAATTTTCAAAATAAGATCTAATTTGAGGCAGATACAAGATATTATCTAATGTTCTATAAGCAATTTATGATTTTAATAAAAAAATTAATAAAATGGTAGTAACTAATGTGTTAAAATTTTGTCTCTTGTTAAGAAAAGTGAGATCATT